>NC_064632.1:135829623-140829623 GCF_023864275.1 Schistocerca cancellata
AATTCTCTTGCCAAAGCCATCAGCTTGGCTCCAGATCAGTTCTGTCGGGTTCATATTGTAATGGTACAGTAAGTAGCTAATGTAAAAATTTGTGTGATGTGCTCGATGCCGTGAAAATGATTGTTTTTCATGTTTCTACGATACTTATCTGCCTCTGTGGTATAAAACGATGGAAACAGTCCAAATAAAGAGGATTTGGTTTTTCATTTTTGCCTTAAAAAATTAAATTGTTTTGTTTTCTTAATTTAACAACTTTTATGAACAGTCTTTCATAAAACATCGATAATTAAGAATTTGTATTTGAAATGGAAACAGGAATTTCGCGTCGAATATGTAATTAGAAACAAGAAGACGTGCATTATTCATAAAAGTATGGTGATGGGTTTTATAATTACGAGATGTGGGTATTTCAAACTGAACGTGAAGAAAAAAAATGGTACTGTGAAGAGTTGAACCTACGCACAAATTAACCTATTCTAGTACGCTATCGACTGCGCTACGCGTTCAATGTAGGTTTGTTTATTAACTGCATTATATATAACGCTGGGAAAACTTCGAAGCCGGTTACTTTACGAACAGCCTATTTATCGGCACTTTGAACCGTGTTCCATGCTCGTGTTTCATTATGGAACAGATAGCAGCCTCATCCATTAACATATTGCGCATTAACAGCCCGACAATCAGAGCACAACGCTGCAGAGACTGTGACTATACACGATTTTCGAAATAAAAACTACGTAGCTAAAGCGTGATTAAGAAAAACGTTGTTGGCTGTTAATACATTTGAATATCTTAAAGTTTCATTTAACGTATCTTAGTAATAAGATATATAATATATAAGTAGGACCTACTTCCAAGAGTGTAACAACACCAGTGTACGTGTGCTGCGTGTTCTGACCAATCATCGCGTTTGTGTTTGTTTGCATCATGTAATTCTTATGATGAACAGATTATAGTTACCGTGGCCTGAGCTTACTCGACAGGCGTGTAGGTGCGCACACATTCTCAACATGTACGCACTATCGATCCCATTCATACCTGAGTTTTCACACTGGGCGCGGGACCGGGACGCGTGACTGCTGAAGTAGGGGGAGAAACAGCTTTTCCGCTTTTCACGCTGTAAAAACACTTGAAGGTATAAAGACTATGCCACATCGTTTTTTGAACTTACCTTGTCAACAGGAGTTTTACTTTCGTTGTTAAAAAATTAAAACCACTACTTCCTATTCTTCGTGATTTTTTTTTGGGCCTAACGTTACTCTATGGCTTTTGCAGAAGGTATTCTATTTGAAAATTAGATTTTTTCCACATATGGTAGTGTAGGATCTTAACTTCTTAATAAATAATTTATTTTCTCATAATTCGTGAAGATCGTTGTCAAATGATGCTACTTGTCAATAAAGTGGACTTGATTTACATAACTTGTGTTACAATAGTCTGATAGCCTGTAGTTTACAGTTCGTTACGTTTTAGACCTAAACTAAAACTAAAAAAAAAAAAGTTTGTAAATGATAGTGACACTGTATTTGTCTCTGTCACAAGTACACTCCTGGAAATGGAAAAAAGAACGCATTGACACCGGTGTGTCAGACCCACCATACTTGCTCCGGACACTGCGAGAGGGCTGTACAAGCAATGATCACACGCACGGCACAGCGGACACACCAGGAACCGCGGTGTTGGCCGTCGAATGGCGCTAGCTGCGCAGCATTTGTGCACCGCCGCCGTCAGTGTCAGCCAGTTTGCCGTGGCATACGGAGCTCCATCGCAGTCTTTAACACTGGTAGCATGCCGCGACAGCGTGGACGTGAACCGTATGTGCAGTTGACGGACTTTGAGCGAGGGCGTATAGTGGGCATGCGGGAGGCCGGGTGGACGTACCGCCGAATTGCTCAACACGTGGGGCGTGAGGTCTCCACAGTACATCGATGTTATCGCCAGTGGTCGGCGGAAGGTGCACGTGCCCGTCGACCTGGGACCGGACCGCAGCGACGCACGGATGCACGCCAAGACCGTAGGATCCTACGCAGTGCCGTAGGGGACCGCACCGCCACTTCCCAGCAAATTAGGGACACTGTTGCTCCTGGGGTATCGGCGAGGACCATTCGCAACCGTCTCCATGAAGCTGGGCTACGGTCCCGCACACCGTTAGGCCGTCTTCCGCTCACGCCCCAACACCGTGCAGCCCGCCTCCAGTGGTGTCGCGACAGGCGTGAATGGAGGGACGAATGGAGACGTGTCGTCTTCAGCGATGAGAGTCGCTTCTGCCTTGGTGCCAATGATGGTCGTATGCGTGTTTGGCGCCGTGCTGGTGAGCGCCACAATCAGGACTGCATACGACCGAGGCACACAGGGCCAACACCCGGCATCATGGTGTGGGGAGCGATCTCCTACACTGGCCGTACACCACTGGTGATCATCGAGGGGACACTGAATAGTGCACGGTACATCCAAACCGTCATCGAACCCATCGTTCTACCATTCCTAGACCGGCAAGGGAACTTGCTGTTCCAACAGGACAATGCACGTCCGCATGTATCCCGTGCCACCCAACGTGCTCTAGAAGGTGTAAGTCAACTACCCTGGCCAGCAAGATCTCCGGATCTGTCCCGCATTGAGCATGTTTGGAACTGGATGAAGCGTCGTTTCACGCGGTCTGCACGTCCAGCACGAACGCTGGTCCAACTGAGGCGGCAGGTGGAAATGGCATGGCAAGCCGTTCCACAGGACTACATCCAGCATCTCTACGATCGTCTCCATGGGAGAATAGCAGCCTGCATTGCTGCGAAAGGTGGATATACACTGTACTAGTGCCGACATTGTGCATGCTCTGTTGCCTGTGTCTATGTGCCTGTGGTTCTGTCAGTGTGATCATGTGATGTATCTCACCCCAGGAATGTGTCAATAAAGTTTCCCCTTCCTGGGACAATGAATTCACGGTGTTCTTATTTCAATTTCCAGGAGTGTAAATGGGAGTTAATGCACGGTGTCAGCACCGCAAGTGCACGCAGACGGAGTTTGCGAGAATTTAGCGTAGCCACCAATGCAGGCCTAGTATCGCAATCCCGGGTGATTTTAATGTGCATGTTCAAAAACTACAAATATATACGAATTTTTCCGTTGGCGATGTCTGATGGCACTAGACAATCATCTGGTCTTACAGCAGTTCACAAGTTACATCACAAAAGGCAAGAAATTAATTTTGATCCATATCTTACAATTAAGTGGAACGTACAGTTCATATACGAAACTCGAAGAGAAGAATAAATCAGTGTTAAGATGAGACTTTGGTGTGGCTTGACTACAGGGAAAACTTCTCACATACTATTTAACCGCTTTCTAGTTGGAGATGAAAACCAGCATACATCAAAAACAGTAGTACATTCATAGACGTTCTTATGTCTGTAGTGGTTAAAACCAAAATTTTTCTGTTTGACATTTCATATTTCGCATTTATGAAAGAGTGCAGTATCAAGAGCTGTAAATAACTGTCTTATCTCCACTATCAAATAACTGTGCACAGCTCCTAGCAATAATATTTCTTTTATTTCATATGATGGAACAAAGGGCAAGCGGAAATTCATTGTAATGGACTTTTTCTTGGACCACCTAACCTAATCAGGCTAAATTTTTAAATTCATTTCTCTATCTCTAACGTGTTTCTTTTTCGATTTTCCTATCTTACCAGAAAAATAAGTGGCGGCTCCAGCGTAACCTCAAACTCCGCAGGCCATGTAAGCGACTTACTATCGATCGATTCAGATGTGGTGTTGTGCTCGTGCAGTCCAGACCAGTTTAAGCCGTGAGATGTGAGTGTCTTTGTTTTCGCTTGTGTGTTGGTTTTTTCCTCACTGGCTGGCTGATCCACACCGACAAGATAATTCCCACTGTTCGACTGCTGATATACATGCTCGGTCATAGGCACAGATGTGCAGTCACCAGTTGTTCTCTGCCAGCCAGTCTGAGCCATCGTACTGAAAAATGACTTCATTGTTTTACTGGCTTTGATTGGACAGCTCAGTGACTCACTGAGTCTTGAAGCACAGAACAAACAGGAGGTTGTGGACTCCATGAACACTGACCAACATTTGGAACTTTTCCCTTATATGAAGAACTAAAAAAAATTTCAGAAGAAGGTTATTCACATTACAGAATGTTGCGTATTACGCTTCAGTGTCTGCTGCAGAATATTCAAAAAAAATTTCAGAACAAATTTTTTTATAAGTATAAGAGCAGAAGAAAAATTCCTTATTATGATAAAGTAAGATGGATTAGTGCACATTGATTTGAAGGAAAGGTTTGTACACGATTTACTGCGTCCCATTCATTACACAGAAGGTCTTCTATTTTCAGTTTTACAAATATTTGCATTTGAAGGAGAATGGCGCTTATTGCACTCCTGAGACTACTCAGGAAGTAACCAGTGTCGCCATTTTGGGTGGATTCTTGGTGTGCCTTCAATAAAGCTAATTTATCCTTCTTGAGCTGCTAAAATTCTTTGACATTATTTTTAAGGACTTTTTCTTTTCTATTTTAATAATGTGGCACTTGGCGGTGGCGATAGTTCATCGAGTTGATATAATAGCAACCCCTCAGAACGCTCTTCATCTTGTGACACAAAAAGATCAAAAAGTAAATACGTGAGATAATCCCAGCAGTCTCACTGATTTTCTAGCACTATGCATCTTTTAAGAAATTCATATGCTGAAACCAAGGCCAAGTGGACTTGCTTCTTTATGGACTTTTGCCTGGCTCACCTAATCTCGCTTTGTCAGTTTTTGTAAAGTTCTTCTCTCTAAATCTCTGAGAGGTGTTTCCATTCCAATTGTGGTTGGTTGGTTGATTTGGGGGAACGAACCAATACAGTGAGGTCATCGGTCCTATCGTATTAGGAAAGAACGGGGTAGGAAATCGGCAGTGCCCTTTCAAAGGAACCATCCCGGCATTTGCCTAAAGCAATTTAGGGAAATCACGCAAAACCTAAATCAGGATGGCCGGACGCGTGTTTGAACCGTCATCCTCCCGAATGTGAGTCCAATGTCCTAACCACTGCGCCATCTGGCTCGATTTCACCGTTTTAACTGGAATAGTCACAATATGACATAAAAAAGGGTCTTTAGTTCCCTATTGCTACAAAACTGTTAACATACCAGGAACATGTATATTTTTATTTTTAATAACAAAACTGAGAAAAAGCTTTCCATGTATCAGTATAATACTTGTAATTTTATTCCCAGCGACTGTGAAATGTGAAGGGAACTGCTCATTTCTGTAACAAAAAACATATAAGACTTATTACGACGAACAAAACACTTGCTAGATCCTTAACTTTTACGAAGAACAAGTCAAGAATATATCATTACGTGTATTTTATTTGTCCCGTAAAACTTATAATCATAATGATGAATTCTAACAGCAGAAAACTTTATGTTGAGAAAAAAACTAAAAACCATCAAATCAACATATTTGTAACCCCTTCAGTTTATATTGTGAATGCGTATTTTTGCTTCATTTGTAAAGTTCGTAGACTGGGGAATTATAAAGTGCCTGAAACATCTCGACTCCTTACTGTTGCTAAGATGAATTCGATTCGCTGCCTGAGATGGATGCGATGAATTTGAAATTCGTGAAGCATAGAGGAGAGCAGTTTCTGCAGCTTATGTCTCTGCGACATACAAGGACTGGCTAGCGGCTGTTTTTTTTTTTCGATGGGAATTATTTATCAATGAAAGCAGCTCGTAAAGGAACCAGCGCCGCTTCGGCGCATCACGGGTCCTCTTCAACATGTTTTCATCGGGAGTATGAACAGAGGCTCCAGATTGAGCTTTTCACTCTGCAGTGGAGTGTGCGCTGATATGAAACTTCATAACAGAGGCTTTCTAATTTGTTTTGGTTTGCCTTAGTTGTTTCCATTTTGTTGTCATTTGTGAGGAATTGTAGACGTTTAATTAGATGCTCTCTTGTCTTTATAATCTACAGAATTAACGAGTCAAAGGAAAGGAAATGCGCTATTATACTGTTGAAATTCTTTATGTTTCTCATTAGACAAACTGGCTAAAGTGCTAACGCAAAGGCAAATCTGAATGCGTGAGAAAAGCTGAATCTTTTAACAGTGTGAGGGGGAGAACCACGGACAGGTGCACGACTTTTGCACTTGCTTCCCCGCCTGATACTGGAAGGCTGCTGCGGCTGTTCACGACGTCCGGGGTATACAAAGCAAAGGTATGCTTGACTTCGCACCAGGACATGCGCCTCCTCGCCTCTTCAGGCAACGGCCGCTTGTGGCTAGAAGGCATAGAAAGTTGCACTAGTGTAAACGCACCTTAATACCGAGTAATGACACCTGTATACTCATGCGCTAAGAGATCTTCAAAATCGGCTAATCAAGATGAGGCAGGACGAAATTAGCACTGAGCGACTATCTAGTACTATCGAAAATTTAATAGTTGACATGTGGAAGGAAGACGAACACAAAAGCTCCTCGTACAGGAGACCCAAAGAGAAGCTAAGAGGCGCTAAACCATAATCTTGCAATGAAAGTCATCTTGGAGGTAACGTAATCCTCTCCAGATCTGGTCTGAACATCACTGTGGCGTTACTGTCAGCGAGAGACGACAGGAGTATACCGTGCCCACACTGCAGTACTGCGTCACCTCCGTTTACAAGCCACCAGCCAGAAGAACTACACTTCCCAGGAGCCTGTCGCTTTCAGTTACAGTGAGGTCGACTTTATGCCGGGAGTCTTTAACTGCCGCAATATGGCTTAGGGTGGCGGACAACTGTCGACAATGGAGCTGCACATAAGGCATAAGCAGCAGCAGACGACATTCAGTTGATTATTGAGCGCAAACTGCTACACTCTTTCAACGTTGGCAAGTGGAGAAAACAATACAATCCTGATAACACCTTAGTGTCCCCTGAGACCGCAGCCTAATGAGAGTAATGCTTGCCTGAGTTGGTTCCTAACACATAGTACAGGTCCATCATTACCTTATCAGAGTTGCGGTGAAGCCATGGTATATACTCTTTGATGGCACTGGGAACACTTCACGTGAAATATGCAGTGTCTCGTAATAATCGTATGCTATCTCTCCGCCAGTATAGAGATGATGAGACGTGTATTAACACTTCAAGCCAAAGTTAAAGTGATGAATTAAGACTATTCTGTATCGTGCCAGATGACGGGCCGCAGTGCAGATTGACCTATAGATGGCTTACACAGCCGAAGACAGTGGCCACTCCTTCAGCTGAACAGATTACTGATAACCCCGTCGTGGGGGCAGTGTCATCCTGAATCGCAACTGTTTGTCGCTCAGCGAAGAAAATTAGCGCTGTATTAATTTACTCCGTGATCTCTCCGGATGTAGCTTGCTCCAGTGATTGTGTAGCTGATGTATCACAGCGACCATGACTACCGTCATAAAACAGATTTACTGTACTGCATAAGAGGGTACTGTGTTACAAATAACTAACTTGTAGAATCAATAAGAGCAAAGCGCAAATAAATGACAAAATAAATAAAAGCTACCGGCAGCCACATTCTTTTACCTATACGTGAGAGATCACATCTCACAAAAAAATTAAAATATATTGAACAAGTAAAGAAAGTACAAAAGTCGGCAGTATTATTAGGCAAGTCAAAAGTCACAAATGACACCTTTTGCGACCTTCATTGTTCATGTCATGTAATCTATTATCCTAGAATGTGGAGATGTTTATATACCTGTGGCTATTTTAGACGTTTGCTGCAAAAAAATTCATAAAGGATGTAGTTTCAAATAGTGTAGAACGATGTTTCCCTTAACAGAGAGATTTAAAGTGCGGAAAATTTAAATAAAAAATGCAAAATTTTGGAAAAACAAATTCATTTCCAAATGTTTACTTATTTATATCATGCGACTCAAAGACCGTTGAAGTAAAATATTCACGCTCAAAAAAAGAGAGCGTACGTTACAGCGCATTTACTATCTTTGAAAATATTGACGACTAAGATATAAGCCGCCGGTTGCTTAAATTAGTCTTTTCTATCGTTTTGTCCAGTCCGCTTGATAATGAGTTAATTCAAAATGTTCGCACAAGGATCACTCCTAAATTTCTATTACACTGGCATCGTAAATTGTATTTGAAGTTGTAAGGATCTACTTCACATATTATCAGTTCTGTTTCTCTGCACGTAATTATAAGACTCTCTGTTGCAGCTTTCTTAACTATCTTAACACTTTTGTAAATTGTTTGTGGTAAAAAAACAGTTACCAGCTAAAAAAATTGAATCAACTTAATAAATTAGGTAAAGTACACAAAAAAGTACTTGAGATTACTACAGAAATCTTCTCAAACGTATTGAGGTAATTGTATGCAACTCTGTGGCAAAACAAATTGGAGTATTACTGCAAAAAACGCACTTTCCTGTTACAAAACAGATCGTAACATAAACTCAATGACTTAAAAAAATGGTTTGAACGGTACTAGGTACTGCAAGGAAAAAGTGATAAATATTTCTTTAATACCTAGGGTATAGTCTAACTTTAGTTTTAATTACTTTCACCAAGTGATTAGTCCGAAACATCAGGAATTCTCATCAACTTTAAGCCTAAATGGGACTAATATCAACTTCTCTCGTTATCAAACAGTCAAGAAATAACAATAGATGAAAATCTTATTTGGACTGTGTACGCACCTGCAATGTACAAGAAGATTTCAGCATTTCTCCACGAAGTACAAAAATATAAAAAGCTATTTCCTCTTGACTTGTAAAAGAAACTTGCACAAACATTTATACTTCCAGTTACTGATTACAGAGGTACTATCCTGCAAGACCTTCTCAAGAAAACTCCTGGATCCTAGAACTAGCTATGAATGGCTGTGTTCAAGATATCTGTGATGTTCGACTCTTCGCTCATATTTCGCCATCATATTCACAGCTGTCCTGCGTGCGTGCTGGCAAGTGCAGAGATTTCTGACACTCTGTCTTCTCTACTGTTTTATCAACGTACACTGTCCCTCATCTCTCTCCTCGAACTTAACGCTCTTATCCTGACAACATGGCAGAAACATCCGTTACCATCAGAACAAAATCCTTTTTGGCCCACTCCATCGTTCAGCCACTTTCTCGAAGTCCTTCTCAGTAGCAGGATCACCACTCTTTAATATCCTCCCGCATTATACAGTGTGCTTCAAAATGAAAGAACGGATTTCAATTGTTTATTACAAACTGCGAAAGATAGAAACTCATTGCACATATCGCTAGACAGGTTCAGTCTTTTATGTTTGCACAGACGCTATGCCATACACACAACATGAGCCCATGCATTTCTCCAGAAACATCGAAGTGGTAGTCCATTTCACTCCAGATACGAATCAACAGATCCCTGTTGAATCGAAGCTTCAACGATGATTCGATGTCTCAGATCTTGAAGAACAGCAACCCTAGGTGGGACAGAGACTCTGTCTTCTATGTACCCCAACAGAAAAATTTTGCCATGTGTGATGTATGGTGACCTGAGTGATCGAAAGCAATGAACAAGATCTTGTTGTCCATCTCTTCCATTCTAACGTTTGGTGGTGGTATTATTAAGATAACGCCGCAGCTCAAGATGAAAGTGAGGCGGGGCGCCGTCATGCATAAAAATTAAGTCACTTGAATCTTCGTGAAGTTGAGGAAACATTCATGTTTGCAGAATGTTCAGGTATTACATTTGTGTCACAGTTTCTTCCGCAAAAGAAGAATGATCCATAAACTTTATGAACAGAAACGGCACAAAATACATTTAGTTTCGCTGAGTCTCTATCATGTTAGACGACGACGCCAAGATTTTGTAGCCTCCGAATTCTTACATCATGGAGATATACTTTGTCCGACAGATGAAACTTCGATTCGTTCGAAAACATGAGTCGTTCGGAAAAAGTGTCCTCCTCTGTCATATTACGTCATATATAGTACGTATATAGCGATAGAGGTACTCAAGGTACCCTCCGCCACACACCGTCAGGTGGCTTACGGAGTATGGATGTAGATGTAGATGTAGAACTGAAACGCAAAATTCGTACCATCTGGTATGGTCACCTGGAGCGCAATTGCTGCTGTAATTGCAACTTGTAAGACTTCATATGCAACGTCGTTTCAGAACACGTCACACCATTGTTTACCGAGGCTGAATTAAATGACCTGCCCTTCTGGTGGACTACCGAGGATTCCGAGTGAAAAAATCTCGGACACGCTCGACATTTTCGTCATTCGTGCATAGCCGACCAGTGCTGTTCCCTTTGCATCTGCAACCAACTTAAAATAATTTTTTATATGGCAGTCATAAATCTGCTTGTGTAGACAAGGCTTCTTCCTGAATCGACCGTCGAATGCACGATGCCACACAAATTCCAACACACGAAATTATTTCTCTTGTTATGTAGCCACCATGTTCCCACAGACAAACAACAGCGCAATGTGTTTCTATCGTGTATAGTTTGTCTGTAATAAACAATTAAAATCTGTTCTTTCATTTTGATTCACCCTGTATTAGACAAATGAATGACATCTCCCGCTTCATAACACAGTTATCATATATCTTCTAAAGTAACAATAAGAATTACCACTGTCCCTGTACGTACTCGTTACCCTTGTACGTCCTTCTTCCCATCCAGATCTTCTGTTCCCATTATTCTCAGCTAGTGTAGTCTCCCTAAATTTTCTTTCCCCAGAACTCGCCATATCAGAAGAGCTATATCTTGTACACCAATCAATTATTTGTGTATCACCCATTATCATTTTCGTTATTATTATTATTATTATCTCTATTAGTGGCAGCTGCCGCTCCAGCACCTACAAGTACTGCCAGCATTAACTTTATTAGTTCATAGTCACTATCATTTATTCAAATTGCCACTTCAAACATTCAAATCATTTTAAAACTATTTGTCATATTAAAATAGTTATTTCTTAGAAAACTATGGTAATGGAAAGGTACTGTACACGTGAAGCCCTGGTCCACTGTAAGAGAGGGCCAGATGGTCCTAATTATGTACGGTTAAATAAATAAATAAATAAAATGTGGCACATTAACACAATGGACTCACATTTGGGAGGACGACGGCTCAAATACCGGACGGTCCATCTAGTGTTCGTCTTTTGTGAGTCTCCCTAAGTTGCTTAAGGCAAATGCCAGGTTGTTTCCTTTGTAAAGAACGTAGCCAATTTCCTTCCCCTTCATCCTGCAGTATGAACTTGTGCTGCACCTTGTCATCAGCGGGACACTTAACAGTAATTAGCTTCTTTACTCTAATAACACATGGTACGCCGAAACAGCTCCCGCGCCATTTACATATTTTTTATATTAAGGCCTCTAACAAACGCGTTAAAAATTTGTTACGTTGTTCCTCATATCGTAATATTTGTTACACTGCTACTTTTATAAGAATTAATTTTAAAACGATACTGAGAAGAGTGGTACAGTATTTCATTTGAAAGTCTTCAAAATGGCCTTTCTGTGTAACCTACGCCTCTGTTCATGGAGAAATTTATACTTCATTCAACAGGTGAGGATTAAATCTCATACAGATACAGTTATGAGAAAGGTATTACGAGACCACAGTGGTATTTGATAGTCAATGCTGTAGGTGAACACAAACTTGAAAGCAAGTTTTCTGATGCGTTGATAAGATCGTAGTATTCTGCCATACCATAACAGCTGGACCACCAAAACGATCATGGAGGAGGAGAAGGAGATTAGTGTTTAACGTCCCGTCGACAGCGAGGTCATTAGAGACGGGGCACAAGCTCCGATTAGAGAAGAATGGAGAAGGAAAGCGGCCATGCCCTGTCGAAGGGCGCATCCCGGCATTTGCCTCAAGCGATTTAGGGATATCACGGAAGACCTAAATCAGGATGGCTGGACGCGGGTTTGAACCATCGTCCTCCCGAATGCAAATTCAGTGTGGCAATCACTGCGCTGCCGCGCGGGATTAGCCGAGCGGTCTCAGGCGCTGCAGTCATGGACTGTGCGGCTCGTCCCGGTGGAGGTTCGAGTCCTCCCTCGGGCAAGGGTGTGTGTGTTTGTCCTTAGGATAATTTAGGTTAAGTAGTGTGTAAGTAGGCCTGACTGATGAACTCAGCAGTTAAGTTCCATAAGATCTCACACACATTTGAACATTTTTTGAATCACTGCGCTACCCTGCTCCGTTAGAACTGTCATATTCGAACAACCTTCCTGAGTGTATGTCAGAATCACTATTCAGACTGAATCTGCTCTCATCTAAGAAGAGCACGTAATCCCACTCTTTGTTGGTGCAGTCTCTATGCTCTTGGTACTATCGCGAATGGTCATCTGCTGCTGTAGTTGACCATGACCGTGGTCGGCCCCTCCTATCCGAGCACGAGTGTCTGTTGTTTGGAACGCTCCCCGTGCACGTGAATACCAAACTTCGACCTTCTTCCAGTTTGCCAATGATTCTTCCCATTGCGAAGTCACGCAGATGTTGTCTCTGGGTCATATTGAAATAAAGAACACCACCACAGTGCACAATAACTGCTCGCTGATTGACACACACCACAGTTTCCCGTTCCTTCAATTGCTTTGTGTTGCGGCGCCAGCCCTATTTGGCGCTACAGTCCTGACCTCACGCTGTGTGACGTCCAGCTTTCTGTGCACGACCGGGAGGCCTCTGGCGACATGCTCCAGAAAATTCATTGATTTCCACACAGTTGTTAATATGTTAAGTTACTTTATCTAGCTCGTCCTTCAATTTTGCAAACTGAGGCGCCAAAGGGAAGTTCATAGTGAACTGATATTGTGGTAGGCCATGTAGACCTTCAGTACTTTATATTATTTTTAATGCCATCCAAATGTAGGTTGGAAACATTGTATAAGCATGTCTGATTCATTTGTTATAGCGAAATTATTTCCTGTAATAAATATTGTGATATGAAGACATACTCGTATTTTGATCTAGTATTCAAACGTATAACAAAAATGTATGTATGTACAGTCCGCATCTCCTCCGAAACCATTGGACCGATTTCAACTAAATTTGGTACACGGTGTCTGGAAAGAATCGCTGTGGGTAAGAAATACCGAACTTTCAAAGGGGTCGAGGGGTGGGGGTGAAAAAGAACTGTAGGCCACGGTGCGCGAATACCTGGACTTTATTTATCCAGTGTATGAGAAAGAGAGCATTTAGCGACTTGCAAAAAACTTCAGACATAATTTCAAACCTTTACGAAACTTTTTCTTGCTGACAATCCCTAAAAAATGATGAAAGGAAAAAGGTTTGTCACTTACTACATTTTCGCTGTTTATGCAAAAACTGCCGCATCAGGCATGACTTTTTAATTTATTACTTCTTGACTACTAACTGCATTTGAGACATTTTGCGGGCAGTAAATTATATCATTGTACGACACATTGTTCAGGAGAGGAAGAGGGGATTAGTATTTGACGACCGTCATAACGAGGTCATTAGAGATGGAGCGCAAGATGAGATGGGAAGGATGGGAAGGAAATCGACAGTGCCCTTTGTCAAACGAACCATCCAGGCATTGCGACTAAGGGAAACCACGCAAAAACCTAAATCTGGATGGCCGAACGCGGGTTTGAACCGTCGTCAGGAGATTTGACGTCTTAAACACTGAAATGAGTGAAAAACTGCCGCATCATGTATGATGATTAAATTTTTTACTTCTTTACTTCTGACTCTATAAGGCAATATATTTCGCAGACAGAATCCATATATACCGCGGAATAAACCTACAAAATTATATTATTGACGGCACATTGTTCAGGATATATGGCGTCATAAATAATGAGATGCGTGAAAACGAAACTGCAGGGCCAAATTCGCTAGAGATGCAAGTGAACTAGATGTAAATAAGTTTCAAATATGTTAAATATATGTGACATCTGCGTACGTGAGCAATTCCACAAGTAAAAAGCTCCTCCTAAAACCCAGGTTGTATTTCAACCAAACTTGGTAAACACACTACTTACTGTCTGGAAAGAAATACTACGGGGGATAGGAAACACCAAGCTCATATTGGGGTAGGTGTGATAACGTACAGAGAGAAAGTGGTAGGAGGAGGTGGACAGAGAGGCGGAAGAGGGAGATGAGCAGAGAGATGGAGGAAGAGGAGATGAGCAGAGAGGGGAGAGGGGGGAAGAGGAAATGGACTAAAATATGCTCGGACAACGCCATGTACTCAAGTAGGATCTCTAAAACCATATTATAAAAATCTATGTATGTATGTACATTCAGCCTCTCCTCCTAAAATAATGGATAGATTTCAGCTGAACATGGTACACATATCACTTCCTACCTGTAAAGAAGCACTGGGGGGTAAGAATCACCTACGTTTGAAATGAGTGACGGTGAAAAAGAAGCACACCGCAAAGAGCGCAAACACCCAGATTGCATTCATCCAGTGTTTGAGACTGAGAGCACTTAGCGACTTGCAATAAACATCACAGATAATTTCAAACCAGTACGAAACTTTTTCTCCCCACCACCACCCACAAAATGATTAAAGGAAAAAAGTTTACCAGTTTCTACATTTTCTCTGTTCACGTAACAAAACTTCCGCATCTGACATGCAGTTTTAATTAATTATTTCTCTACCCTTAACACTATTTACAATTTCAAGATTTTAAACATGGCTGAAACAGCAACTGTTGAAATTCTTCACGGTAAATGAAGACAGCCAAAACAGTTGCAGGATAAAGATTTATTAAAATTCTTGACCACGGTTTCGATAGGCGAAGTACTGATGCTGTGTTCGCATCGACCCTCTGTCCATAATTATGTTGTATAAATGGAGATGATGTTTTAACTACTGACGACGCCTTTGGCGCAATTGTTTTATGAATCTCCATTGCAGGATGTGATTTTAGTGTATTTTACTTCTGATGAAGATATATTTAAGTAACCGAAACCGTGGTCAAGAATTTTAATAAATCTTTATTCTGCAACTGTTTTGGCTGTCATCATTTACCGTGACCTATTTACAATATCTTTTGAACACAGTATCTACATATACCACCGAACGAACCTACAAAATTATGCCACTGCACGACAAAACATCGTTCAGGACAAATGAAATCATAATAATACTTCAATACGTAAAAAACTAGTGAAAAAAAAAGAAAAATATTAAGCGCAAATTACCAAGATGTAAACATCCAGTGTTTGACAACAAGGACACTTAGCGACTTCCGACAAACTTTCAACATTTCTTCCAAACATATTATAAACTTTTTCTGGCTTACATGCTTAACGCCAAATATTTAAAACATTAACGCATTTGTAAAGTAATCAGAAGTCTGAAGATGTATTATATAAAGGAGTTCCAGTCTTCAAAGAATCGGGGATACTAGTTGCTTAATACATGATCTAGTCACACTAATGTGAATACCGGTCCAAAGCCTGAATAACCACCTTTGGCAGCGCAGACATGCAGGAAGAGAGCCAACGAGGTTCTGGAAGATACCGGCAGGACTGCGGAGCCATCCCAGCTACGGCGCCAGCGCAGATTGTCGATTGGGATTACATCTGAGAATTTGTTGCCCAGGGGATTACGGTAAAATCATCCTGGCGCTTTTCGAACCACACAAGTACACTGCAAGCTATGTGACACGTTGGTTTGTCCTACTGGTAGATGCCCCCGTGCGAAGAAAAAACGAAGCGCGTGTAGAGATGGGCACAGCCCCCACAAATAGACGCATACTTGCGTTGTTCCATTGTGCCTTCCACAAAGACGAGATTACCCATGGAAAGCCACGAAAACATTCCCCATAGCCGGCCTGAGTGGCCGTGAGGTTCTAGGCGCTACAGTCTGGAACCGAGCGACCGCTACGGTCGCAGGTTCGAATCCTGCCTCGGGCATGGATGTGTGTGATGTCCTTAGGTTAGTTAGGTTTAATTAGTTCTAAGTTCTAGGGGACTGATGACCTCATAAGTTAAGTCGCATAGTACCCAGAGCCATCTGAACCATTTTTTGAACATTCCCCATACCGTAGCGCGCACTCCTCCAGCCTCTCTTTCGACGATTATTGCAGGGTGTTTGCTTTCAGTTCAATGGGGCACAAAACGTGATTCGTGTGAGTTAGGCCACTTGCCGCCACGACGTCCAGTTGCGGTACTGGTGTGCAAGATCCAGCCTTCGTCGCCGGTGAGCAGCAGTCAGCTGTGTGTACGAATCAGACGCCTACTATGGAGGCTCATACGCAGCAAAATTCGTTGAACTGTCGTTGAGTAGGCACTGTTGGTATCCCCTTGTGCCATCTGGACAGGCAGTTGCTCAACAGTTGCATGTCTAGTCAACCGTGCACATCTCCGCACTTGACGTGCCCCACAGTTGCCTCGGTGCCGGTTTTGGATAGCGCCATTTTGCCATGCACGCTATACTTTAACCACGGAGGCACGAGAACTGTTTACAAACTTAGTCGTTTCGGAAATGCTTCCGCCCTTTGGGGTGCAAAGACAGTGACATATCAGCCCATCTCCGTAATGCCTGAAGTAATTTCTACCAAATTTGGCACACATATCCCTTGGAACCTGGAAAAAATAAGTGGGACAAAAATGGCTCTGAGCACTATGGGACTTAACATCTGTGGTCATCAGTCCCCTAGAACTTAGAACTACTTAAACCTAACTAATCTAAGGACATCACACACACCCATGCCCGAGGCAGGATTCGAACCTGCGACCGTAGCAGTCGCGCGGCTCCGGACTGAGCGCCTAGAACCGCGAGACCACCGCGGCCGGCTAACTGGGACATTAAGACCCTATAGCACACCTACGGCTGAGTTTGGGGATGAAAAAGGCTGTCATAAAGGCATATTTTATGGACGCCTCGAACAACTTCAACAAAATTTGGTATCCACATGAGTCTATTTTGTACGAAAGATACCCCTTCTACCCCTTGGGATGGGGATTGGGATAAGCGGGAGTGACATTTAAAAATATTCTAAAACAATCTATAGGTATCTATTCCCTGAATTTAGTTGACCTAGAGTACTTTTAAAGTATGAAGTGCAATTTCTCTCTAAGTTGCGGTCTAAGTGTGACTACCAGGTCACAATTTTTGTCAACGTCTTCAGGGACCATAGATCATTCCACACGGCTGAATACCACAGATAAAATTTAACATCCTCTCTGCAGTCATATGGTGTAAAGAAAGATGAAATTCAGACACATGAATGTGCAATATACATGTGATATATGTGTAGGTGGTAGAAGTCACGAATATAGGGCCAGTTATCAGCGCTTATCTTCAGGAAACTTAATATTGTGTTCTCAAGTACATGTTTATGCATCTTTCTGTGGCCCCTTTACATCTTTAAATAGACTTTAGAGAGACGCCAAGGGGCTGTTCAGTGTGAACTGATGTGGCAGGTGGTGTAGTCCTGCAGTGCTTTAAGTTTATGCTAACGCCTTCCAAATGTGGGTCGACGTTAGTGGATAAACAGTGATGCTACCTGTTAGTGTGAGTTGTTTATGTAATTACTATTGTACTATAAAGACGTTTTCCAAATGATCAGTATTGACATGGCACGGAGTTACTAAAACCTGACAGCACAAGCGAATTTTGGGACCAGAAACCTGGAATTGACTGTAGCCATTAATAATCATCACGTGACATTGATGCAGTCCACAAGTTGGATTTTTGGCATGATTGAATGGGGATCCATATTTCATTTTTATCCATACCAAACATAGGTAGCATAGGTAACGTCACTGTATATACCTAATTAAACATCCAGTAAGCCGAAATATTCATGGATTAAACAACACGATAATAGAACTGTACACCATAACACATAGTAACCCCCTGTAATAAAAAGACGAAAGGACCCAACAAAGAGCCCAGAATATTTTGAAACTTATGAAAAAAACAAATAGAGAGAGAGAGAGAGAGAGAGAGAGAGAGAGAGAGAGAGAGAGATATATATATAGCTACCTGACACACTAGAAGAAATCGCCCTTGGCGATAACTCTTAGTGTGAGGGGTCCACTTGTACATGTAGCCCGATTTTGTAATATTTTGTGTGTTTTGTAATCCTGATACAGAGAAGTTGAATTTTGGAAGCTTTGTGGCCAAACGATGTCAAACGTTTTCTCATGTAACAATCCAAGTATTTTGAATTACGACAGTAAGTGAGAATTGTAGAACAGTTTAGACGTTCACTGATTTTGAAGTTAATGTAAAATGTTTCATAACAGATTTTGTGAAGAAGAAACTTTATTTTAAAAACAATTTTCAAACTGAAGCATTCGATCTTAGCACATCACGTTATCAGTACCTAATCCTCTTCCATGCCGTGTTTGTTTACACTACTGGCCATTAAAATTGCTACACCAAGAAGAAATGCAGACGATAAAAGATTATTCATTGGGCAAACTTATTACACTAGAACTGACATGTGATTACATTTTCACGCAATTTGGATGCATAGATCCTGAGAAATCAGTACCCAGAACAACCACCTCTGGCTGTAATAACGGCCTTGATACGCCTGGGCATTGAGTCAAACAGAGCTTGGATGGCGTGTACAGGTACAGCTGCCCATGCAGCTTCAACACCATACCACAGTTCATCAAGAGCAGTGACTGGCATATATGCTCGTCGCTCGGACACCATTGACCAGACGTTTTCAGTTGGTGAGAGATCTGGAGAATGTGCTGGTCAGGCCAGCAGTCGAACATTTTCTGTATCCAGAAAGGCCCGAACAGGACCTGTAACATGCGATCGTGCTTTATCCTGGTGAAATGTAGGGTTTTGCAGGGATCGAATGAAGGGTAGAGCCACGGGTCGTAACAAATCTCAAATGTAACGTCCACTGTTCAAAGTGCCGTCAATGCGAACAGGAGGTGACCGAGACGTATAACCAATGGCACCCCATACAATCACGCCGGGTGATATGCCAGTATGGCGATGACGAATACACGCTTCCAATGTGCGTTCACCGCGATGTCGCCATACACGGATGCGAAAATCATGATGCTGTAAACAGAACCTGGATTCATCCGAAAAAAATGACGTTTTGCCTTCCGTGCACCCAGGTTCGTCGTTGAGTACACCATCGCAGGCGCTCCTGTCTGTAATGCAGCGTCAAGGGTAAACGCAGCCATAGTCTCCGAGCTGATAGTCCATGCTGCTGCAAACGTCGTCGAACTGTTCGTGCAGGTGGTTGTTGTTTTGCAAACGTCCCCATCTGTTGACTCAGGGATCGAGACGTGGCTGCACGATCCGTTATAGCCATGCGGATAAGACGCTTGTCATCTCGATTGCTAGAGGTATGAGGCCGTTGGGATCCAGCACGGCGTTCCGTATTACTCTCCTGAACCCACCGATTCCATATTCTGCTAACAGTCATTGGATCTCGACCAACGCGAGCAGCAATGTCGCGATACGATAAACCGCAATCACGATAGGCTACAATCTGACCTTTATCAAAGTCGGAAACGTGATGGTACGCGTTTCTCCTCCTTACACGAGGCATCACAACTACGTTACACCAGGCAACGCCGGTCAACTGCTGTTTGTGTATGAGAAATCGGTTGGAAACTTTCCTCGTGTCAGCACGTTGTAGGTGTCGCCACCGGCGCCAACCTTGTATGAATGGTCTTAAAAAGCTAATCATTTGCGTATCACTGCATCTTCTTCCTGTCGGTTAAATTTCGCGTCTGTAGCACGTCATCTCCGTGGTGTAGCAATTTTAATGGCCAGTAGTGTAAATCTAATGATTATTTTTGAAAAGAAATGATTTTTAAATCAGACACAGAAAAATATTAATGTGCCAGAATCAGAAAAGTATTAATGTTTTTAACAGTTTCAATGTGGGCAGCACTGCACAGTGTTGAGCCAGTATCCAAAATTATCACTGAACATTTTCAATGTTATTCATTTATCAACTAATCTACAGACATTATTTGTATGAAGCCATTTTGTGGCCGGCATTGCACTTCGCTGAGCCAAGATTGAATATTTTTGTAGTGGAGAGAACAAAATACCAAGATTACATCCGTTGCGACTCAAGAGCTAAGGAAAAATGTATTTCATTGTTTATTTGCCTAGGGAATTTTTTCAGTTTATTACACAGGACCATAGAACTCGGTGCTCACGAGATTGAGTAAATTTAACAGGGATTGATTTCATCATAGGCATTACATACTGGTTTTCCAGATTAAGTTGTTTAATTTTTCTTTGGATTATAGTGAAACTGATTAAGCACACTATTTGCTCGAAAACACATTACACAGTAAATTTCCGTAAGACAAATATTACGCATTGTATATCCATCTACAAACACAAATAATGTACTTTAAAGAACGTTACAAAAGAAAAAAAGGCTCGGGGGGGGGGGGGGGGAGGTTTAATATAACCCAGGATATCAAAGCAGAGTGTATTGAGGAAGGACCTTACGCTACCATTCGTTAGTGAGAACATAGGAGTGATTAAAACTTTTTACACCGCCACACTACTTCGAGGTGGAGTACCATTATATAATGTGCTTTAATGCACTGTAATGATCACATGATTCTTTTTTTTCCTTTTGAAGGACGCTTTCAAAATAACGTGCAGTTGAAATGAGAGATTTTAGTGTGGTCAAAAACCAGAACTCGGGTTGTACGAAGCCTGCAACTGTTTTAGTAAATGTCGCTGCCTTCAGCTGTTGACGTTACGCGTCGTCACTGGTAATAGTATTCGACAACAGACTGGTATGTGCTAAGTAAAGCCAACGCCTAAAGACAATAGGCGAGAAGCTGCTTTTAGCTTCTGCGTCACTGCGACTTGTCAGACGTGTGCCCTATTGTTGTGGCAGCCAGATATGC
The DNA here is from genome assembly GCF_023864275.1 of Schistocerca cancellata. NCBI lineage: Eukaryota > Metazoa > Arthropoda > Insecta > Orthoptera > Acrididae > Schistocerca > Schistocerca cancellata. The sequence goes on from NC_064632.1 coordinate 135,850,441, forward strand.
CATTTCAGATGCCGCTTGATTTAATAGTAACGCCGACGTAATGGACATGTGGGCTTGAATACAAAATGTATAAATATTTCGCGTATGAAAATATATTACAGTGGATTGCTGCCGAGTTACTGAGTTTTTTTTAACAACTAACAAATGTCTGACCTGCTCAGTGTGTCTAAAATGGCCAATAAATTTTCAACTTCTGTTTTAATTCGGAGATTCTTGTCTTATATGTTTCTTGTAGGTTTCTAATACTTTCGCAGCACGAACTTCAAATGCGGAAATTCATTCTCCATCACAAAAACGCGGTTTTGAAGCTGAACTGATCGGAAGAATATTTCGTAATCATGCAAAATTACTCGTTTATTCAATGGCAGCAGAAGAAGTGTTCCACAACAGTAAAATTTTTCCGATCTGTGTCATGGATCCCACGTGGAAAAAATCAGTGTCGTTTCATTTTAATGACATAAAATAATAGGGCGATTGTATGAGTCTAGGGTATCCACTAGATACAGGAGTAACACAGAACCACGCACTGTATATCCTGACGGACGTGTCTTTTCGTTGCTCCTCTCTTGCTCTAAGTGCTCTGTTCACTCTCGTCAACAATACAATACATTAAAATTTCAGGAATCCGCTAATGCCTCTTTTAAAGTCATAGACTATTTTTACACGAAATGTCGATTTTTTGTAAAATCTTTGTTAGCCAAGACCTCATTAAGGAAAACAGATAACTATTATCGATTGTTTCCAGTCTTCTTCAGATCCGAAACATGTTGAAATTAAGGGTTACAAGTCAGGAATTGCATTCAACATTAACGGTATTTACAAAAGATTTTTAACAAAATTGTTGAACAGTACATATCAGGTCAGAAAAACCTGTGTCTAAGATAATAGGACACTGTTTTTGGAAAAAACGACATTCCGTTTGCGGAGGTGGAGACTTATTGTAAGGCGTTATTTTTTAAATTTTTGACACAATCTTTTTTTATGATACAGTCATAACCGATTTTGACCTTCAAAGGCCATTTCAGGTGCCATGGGCTCTTGCGTTGTCAACCAAACGTAAAGCAATACCTTTTAATAGGACACTTTTGTCAATTGGCTGTTAGCAACGCAAAGGAATGTCAGCTTCGAACTCGTTAACAGCCAACTGACGAAAGTGTTCTCTTAGACACAGGTTTTTGTATCCTGGTATGTATGGTTCAATAATTTTGTTGAAATCTGTTGTAAATACTCTTATGGTTGACCTTCCGTTTCAGTATCTTTCAGATCTGAGATGACCGGAAAAAGTCGAAACTAGTTACCTATTTTCTCATATATGATCTTAGCCTAGTAAAGATTTTACAAAAAATCACCATTCATTGAAATTACAGATAGCTGTCTTTACACTGACAGTGCAAGGTAATTACAAATATTTTTACGTTAGTACCATCTTCGTCCAAAGAAGCTTTATCTTCAGATTTACATGCATAAGCTTATCTTGGCTGTAACCCTTGCTTTTCAATTCCATATATAGAAACAGGTTTTTCACTATTTGCATTTTACAAAGACGGTAATAATCTGAACCTCATTGGAATTTTCTCGTCTACTTCTGTAGTCTGAAGGCTACATTACGTGTGGCAGAGTGTGTACTGGTGTGCAAATCGTAAGAACGAAAGAAACTTTCACATATGTCGCTGACAAGCAACGTAGGTTGATGTGACTTGGACAAAACAGAACGAACTGCAGTGGTATAATACAGAAGGTAGCTGAAAGAAATAAGCAATGAGGCGAACAGAAATTATATTTTTACTCAGAGACAATCAGTAGATTAAAGTCGCCGCGATCTATTATGGTCGCCTGGGCAATAATGTTCGACAGTGTTAGATGCACCCTCATATGGCAAGAGCTGACACACAAGGACGTTGCAGAACATCATCGTTTGGCGATCCAGGTGCTATGATGTGGAAAGTCATAATGTTGCAACGGCATACTGATGTCTAAATCTTTGAAACGGTACACAAACTGTCAACGTTATCGTCACATTGTACTCATTCTCCCCGTGCATCCTTTCAAGGGTGCATGCGGCCCTTACTTCATTTTTATGAACGACAATGCGCGACGACATCGAACTTTGCAGGTAGGAGAGCTCTTGCAACGAGTGGATATTCGTCGAATGAACTGGCCTGTTACCCCCCCCCCCCACCCTCAAACTCCCTTAAGCACGTGTGCGATTGCAGCACACCCACATGTACCAATGACCATCTAGCAGCTGTCAGCCACGCTGGTGGGAACGCCCTACCACAAGAACAATGGGAGAAAGTTGCAGAGCGTGCACCCTGTTAAGAACCATATACTGCCCTTTGTAATATCCAGAGGATCATTGTTAATCGTACGGGCTTCAGTGTAATTATTGTCTTTGAATAAAAGTGCCATTTCTGTTCGTCACATTACGCGTTTCTTTCAGTTACCTTTCGTGCTATAGCAGTTCATGCCATGTATGATCCAAGTTGCATGGAGCTATGTTACTTGTCAGTGAAACATCATGCGAAAGTTACTTTCGGGTTGCAGTATCATTTCTGACATTTTCTATTCCATTCGTGAAATGAAGCGCAGAAACAACGATCTGAAGTCTTCACATGAGCTTCAGTTTCGCTGATTTTTTTTTCCGTCATGCTATTTCGTAAGCTGTAAGTGGTATGAAGTAATATTTAGGCAAAAAATTCTTCTTTCATTGATCTTCTTTAGTTTATTTTGGCTTCGTTCATCTTTTTCTTCGCAGTTAGGCTTTTATTTTGCTTAAAGATGCGAAAAAGTTCACTTTGCCTATGTAGTACCTTCCTCACACGACTACTGAACCATTGCAGGTCTTCCACATCCCTTACAACTTTACTGAACGCATACATGTTTAAAGTATATTGTAGAATAGTTTTGAATATCATACATTGACACTCTACAACCTCGTCCCCAGAGTTAAAAATGAGATATTAATTGCTTCTGTAATTTGCAGTCTGTTCCTTTCACAATTCAAAAATGGTTCAAATGGCTCTGAGCACTGTGGGACTTAACATCTGAGGTCATCAGTCACCTAGAACTTAGAACTACTTAAACACAACTAACCTAAGGACATCACACACAGTCACACACAGCCATGCCCGAGGCTTTCACAATTCCTAAGTAAAAATTCGATTATCTACCAATTTTAACCGATCTTTGTCACTCACTTTCACCAAGATTATATCCAAGAAATGAACACATATAGTGCCTAGAAAAATTAGTTAAATCAATGAACTGTGCTAGTCAGAGACGCTTGTTATATGTAAGAGGTTGTTTGCGAGAGCCCTTAACAGTTCTGGCAACTGAAAAACGGATTAGCAATTTCACCAAATATTAGGCATGCATAAATGCTCGTTATATGAAGCTTGACAACTCCTTAGAATGAAAACTAGTTTGCATATGATTGCTTCTTCGCATATCCACGTTCCATCCTCCAGCACTGGCCGAGGATAGCCGTCAGCCCCGTCAGCCGACAAAGTGTTGATGCCAACGAAGGCGAACGACGTGCAGTGGGTCATTAACCTCCGATGTGTTTACGTCTTGTTTATCTCGTGCAAACGCAGATGTCACGTAATGCCAACACCCACGCGCAGTTTATTTTTAATCTTCTATACCTCAACGGCTACATCGGTATGTTTCTGAGTTTTAATAGCCTCTCTAATTAAAGAAGATTAGTAATTTAAATGTTCAAACAGAACCTGCGAGCTGTTAACATACCTGTAGTAGAGTGTTTCACACAGTCCTGTTAGCAACCTATTTAATGCTCTACAATTGTTTCATTCACAAATCGACCAGCTACCTCGTCGTATACGAGCCGTTCGTATAGACTAGTTATACAAAAGTAACCTTCAATTGAGTAAATGATATATAACTTACGGAAATGTTTTATACAGCTCTGAAAGCAGTATATCTTCAAGTTTTATTAACAGATGTTCAGTGTGGCTATCTCTTGTAACACGACTGAAAATCTTTTTACAGCTTACAGCGCAAAAAACTTTTACCTTAGGCGAGTCCTTTACATATTCGGTCACGTCACTCAGTTTCTGCTTCCCCCATATCCGAACTTTATGCCGATCCACTTTACAGCAGGTATGGAAGGTGGCTTCGTCACTGAATACAATTTTATTGAGAAAATCATCTTCACTCTGCGTTTTGTTATATATTTCTACACAAAACTCAGTTCGTTTTTCTTTGTCATTTTCTCTTAAGGCCTGCAACAGTTCCAATTTGTAGGTTTTGAATGACATACGTTTCCGTAATATCTTCCACACTGTAACACTATGTACATTCAGTTCTTAGCTGGCATGTCTCGTTGATTTAGTCGAACTACGAATGTAAGTTTGCCGAACTTGTTCAATTGCTGCGCCGAACACTGCCGGCTGACCCTGACCCGGCGTCCTCTGTAATACACAGCCAGTTTCGGTGAAACGATTGTACCAATTAATAACGGTTTGTCTTTTATGTGGTGGCTTGCGATATTGATTCCTGAACTGTCTCTGAAATATATTACTGGAAACCATAAACATGAAACCATAAACAACACCGAGCCCTCTCTGGACCCTTATACGACTCCATGGTGACTGTTGGAATTACTCATGTGCACTTGCAACCTAGCGAGAACGTCGGGAACTAACAGTGTTAGATGGGAATAAAACTTGAAGATATACTGCATTCAGTGCTGTATCAAATATTTGTGTAAGCTATTTACCCTTTCACGATTAAAGATTACTTTTGCATAATTAATTTCTAAACATGTACTTCTCCATTAGTTATAATTAATGGCTGCTCTCCCGATAGCGAGGGCAATCATGTTTACGTTTAGTCATCACGGTTTAGCTATATACAGGGTAGTCAACTGATAGTGACCGGGCCAAATATCTCACGAAATAAGCATCAAACGAAAAAACAACAAAGAAGGAAACTCGTCTGGCTTGAAGGGGGAAACCAGATGGCGCTATAGTTGGCCCGCTACATGGCGCTGCCATAGGTCAATTTGATATCACCTGCGTTTTTTTTTTTAAATAGAAACCCCCATTTTTATTACATGTTCGTGTAGTACGTAAAGAAATATGAATATTTTAATTGGACCACTTTTTTCGCTTTGTGATAGATGGTTCTGTAATAGTCACAAACGTGTAAGTACGTGGTATCACGTAACATTCCGCCAGTGCGGACGGTATTTGCTTCGTGATACATTACCCGTGTTAAAATGGACCGTTTACCAATTGCGGAAAAGGTCGATATCGTGTTGATGTATGGCTATGATCAAAATGCCCAACGGGCGTGTGGTATGTATGCTGCTAGGTATCCTGGACGACATCATCCAAGGGTCCGGACCGTTCGCCGGATAGTTACTTTCTTTAAGGAAACAGGAAGTGTTCGGCCACATGAGTAACGTCAACCACGACTGCAACAAATGATGATGCCCAAGTAGATGTTTTAGCTGCTGTCGCGACTAATCCGCACATCAGTAGCAGACAAATTGCGCGAGAATCGGGAATCTCCAAAACGTCGGTGTTGAGAATGCCATATCAACATCGATTGCACCCGTACCATATTTCTGTGCACCAGGAATTGTATGGCGATGACTTTGAACGTCGTGTACAGTTCTGGCACTGGGCACAAGAGAAATTACGGGACGAATGTTCAAAAATGGTTCAAATGGCTCTGAGCACTATGGGACTTAACTGCTGAGGTCATCAGTCCCCTAGAACTTAGAACTACTTAAACCTAACTAACCTAAGGACATCACACACATCTACGCCCGAGACAGTATTCGAACCTGCGACCGTAGCGGTCGCGCGGTTCCACACTGTAGCGCCTAGAACCGCTCGGTCACCCCGGCCGGCTTTACGGGACGATGACAGATTTTTTGCACGCGTTCTATTTAGCGACGAAGCGTCATTCACCAACATCGGTAACGTAAACCGGCATAATATGCACTATTGGACAACGGAAAATCCACGATGGCTGCGACAAGTGGAATATCAGCGACCTTGGCGGGTTAATGTATGGTGCGGCATTATGGGAGCGGGTTAATGTATGGTGCGGCATTATGGGAGGAATGATAATTGGCCCCCATTTTATCGATGTCAATCTAAATGGTGCAGTGTATGCTGATTTCCTACGTAATGTTCTACCGATGTTACTACAAGATGTTTCACTGCATGACAGAATGGAGATGTACTTCCAACATGATGGATGTCCGGCACATAGCTCGCGTGCGGTTGAAGCGGTATTGAATAGCATATTTCATGACAGGTGGATTGGTCGTCGAAGCACCCGCTCGTCCACCGGATCTGACGTCCCCGGAATTCTTTCTGTGGGGGAAGTTGAAGGATATTTGCTATCGTGATCCACCGATAACGCCTGACAACATGCGTCAGCGAATTGTCAATGCATGTGCGAACATTACGGGAAGCGAACTACTCGCTGTTGAGGGGAATGTCGTTACACGTATTGCCAAATGAGCATTTATTGCATTAATGTGGTATTTACAGGTAATCACGCTGTAACAGCATGCGTTCTCAGAAATGATAAGTTCACAAAGGTACATGTATCACATTGGAACAACCGAAATAAAATGTCCAAACGTACCTACATTCCGTATTTTAATTTAAAAAACCTACTAGTTACCAACTGTTCGTCTAAAATTGTGAGCCATATGTTTGTGACTATTACAGCGCCATCTATCACAAAGTGAAAAAAGTGGTCCAAGTGAAACATTCATATTTCTTTACGTACTACACGAATGTGTAATAAAAATGGGGGGTTCCTATTTAAAAAACGCAGTTGATATCCGTTTGACCTATGGCAGCGCCATCTAGCGGGCCAACCATAGCGCCAACTGGTTTCCCCCTTCAAACTAGACAAGTTTCGTTCTTTGTAGTTTTTTCGTTTGACTCTTATTTCGTGAGATATTTGGCCCGCTCACAATCAATGGCTCAACCTGTATATCCGCGATGTATTTGGTTTAGCAGGAATAGATGGGAACAAGGACTTAACTGATAGAGCTCATTTGTAAACTGTCAGTGTGTGCTTTTTATTGTGCTACACGAAGAACGTTAACCTGTAACTAAAACGATATGTGTATTACGTAGAATATTTTTGCATCTTAACGTTTCATAGAATGACATTCTCACTCTGCAGCGGAGTGTGCGCTGATATAAAACGTCCTGGCAGAGTAAAACTGTGTGCCGGACCGAGGTTCGAACTCGGGACCTTTGCCTTTCGCGGGCAAGTGCTCTACCATCTGAGCTACTCAACCACGACTCACACCCCGTCCTCACAGTTTCACTTCTGTCAGGAGAGCTTCTGTGAAGTTTGGAAGGTAGGAGACGAGGTACTGGCAGAAGTGAAGCTGTGAGGACGGGGTGTGAGTCGTGGTTGGATTGCTCAGATGGTAGAGCACTTGCCCCGTGAAAGGCAAAGGTCCCGAGTTCGAGTCTCGATTCGACACACACTTTTAATCTGCCAGGAAGTTTCATAATGTTTCATAGAATTTACTGCCACCTATAAAATACAATCATTAACTTCTGAAAATCTGGATAAGGTACAGCGCACAGAAGAAGTTTTTTGCTTTCGAGGCGAAACAATTAGGCTGAGGCTGAGGCTTTAGTTAGAATCTTCAGCAGCGACGCAAGAATTTAGGTCGCTAAGAATAAACTCCAAAATGGAGATTGTGATAGGTACCAGCACATCCTCTGCGCTTTACAGCGTTTATTTTTTGAATGATATAAGTTACATCGAGCCACCTCAGGCTTTGTCCAAGAGTCCTGAACAATCCACAACTCACTGCCAGGGAGACGGTCAGATTGGCTACGTATGAGGACAAAGAGGAGGTGCTTCCTGCCAGGCACGCGCCGAGCGGCACACACCTCGTGCGCGCGAGAGCCCCTGCAGTGCAGTGGCCATGACCTTGCGCTACCGCCGCCAAGCGGCTGTCTTGGCGAGCATCAGATAACCTTTGGGCGCGCTGGTAAACAGAGATGTAGGTCAGTTACGACGTCCTATTAATACTGCTCCACCGCGCTGCTCCCCGACCTTGCGCCAGCCACATTCGCTTGACCAGGACACAGACTATCTGCGATTCTTTTATTAACGTCAGGCAGATATTCCGTACATATTGCGTCACTGAAACGCACAACACAGGAGTTCATAAAAAGTACGACACCAAGATAATACCAGTTTAATGGCACCCTTGCGAAATGCGCCACAGCGGCTAGTAACGACGTCACCGCCTTTCTGTCCATGTTATACAAATGAAGGGGAAAAGAGCATGAACTTTGTGGACTCTCAGACAAGGCCTGAATTTAGTTCCTCCACGACAGTATAAACTACACTGTGCACCAGAAACGGAACCCTGATATTTTGCTACAACCAGTGTAGTTGAACTATCCGAGAATGCAACAAACCTTGACTCCCAGACACATCCCCTGCTTCTCTTCATCTGATTAACACAACCGTTCACGTATAATATGAACTATAGTGTCAGACTCAGTGATATCCACGATAACAAATGACTACCAGGTTCTAACGTCATTTCGCGGTTTCCAAATTTTAAATAATTATTGTTTATAAAGTAGCAGCATATCAAAAACAAAAATAAAATTGTTAACCGTATCTTAAAGAAGATGGCAACGTAAGGAAGAAGTATACTCCATGTTCAATGTATCGCTGTTGCGTATGAAATTGCCCACATTTCCATTTGTTGGACACAGGCAGGGGGTTCTGGAGTAGTGGTTGCGCACCAAACGCATTATCTGGACGAACTTGAAAACAAGCCGACAAGAGCACCTCACCTTAGTGTAGAAACTATAAGCGGTTGCATGTATGCTGAGCACTACTCTCGACAGCGGTAATAAACAAAGAGATATACACGGAAAACTCTAGTACCACAAATAAATTACAAAAAAACTACAAATAAACTGCAAAAATAGTCTGCACTATTTTTAATGTATACGAGGTAAAATCTAATAATCTCAGAATCATTGTGTGTATGTACATGTACGCAGACCCTTCTCGCAGGGGAAATCATTGACGATATATTGCAGGAAAATACATGTGTTGAAGAGATCTGCTGCCTGGCTACAACGTTTTCTTTGCCGTAGGTATATTTCTGCAAGCTATTGTCGCTGTTACACATTCCCTCAACTATCCGTAGGTGAATAACACACGAATCCACCGTAGTTGAAACTGTATATTTAACTTTCTTACATCTTTCGTTTTCTGCACGTGAGAGCTGGACGCGCTGTTGTAGAACTTCGTTCTTTTCAGCCAAATATCTCCGTAAGTTGCGAATAGGGCAAACGGACTCCTGGTTGCGAATGATTGGGAGGAGATATACAGTTTTCGCATTCGTCTTATAATCGTGCCAAACCTACTGAAAACCTTGGTCGGAATCTGACAATTGGAACTATTTTAATATCCTGTGGCCAGCACTGATGGTCAGTGACTTACTATTGTTACTATTGCTCAGTTCAGCCTGTGATAGGCAAATCAGTAATTCAGCTCCTAAAGTGGTTGCCAGATAATATTGCATTTGGCACATGGTGTTGACAATATAAAGTGGTTCTGAATGTTCCGCACTGTTAGCGAGCAGTTCAATATCTCTATCCACCATCCTGACTGCAGCACGTTGCCTGTTGCGAGTGGCCAAACGGTTTGCTTCAATGCGTTGCACTAATAATCGCCGGGCGGGATTAGCCGAGCGGTCTCAGGCGCTGCAGTCAAGGACTGTGCGGCTCGTCCCGGTGGAGGTTCGAGTCCCCCCTCGGGCATGGGTCTGTGTGTTTGTCCTTAGGATAATTTAGGTTAAGTAGTGTGTAAGCTTAGGGGCTGATGACCTTAGCAGTTAAGTCCCATAAGATTTCACACACACACACACTAATAATCAACCTATACCACTTCGAAAGAACCGCGGTTCTACCGTCACCGCCAGCCGGAGTGGCCGAGCGGTTCTAGGCACTACAGTCTGGAACCGCGCGACCGCTACGTCGCAGGTTCGAATCCTACCTCGGGCATGGATGTGTGTGATGTCCTTAGGTTAGTTAGGTTTAAGTAGTTCCAAGTTCTAGGGGACTGATGACCTCAAAAGTTAAGCCCATAGTGCTCAGAGCCATTTGAACCATCAACCGTCACCAAAGGCAGTGAATACGGCGCAGATGAAGCTTCCACAATTCATCTCGTGACTACTGACTGACTCCACTTACGAAAAACACAATACCGTTGGAGTCCACGAATTTATCCTTTTATTTTCCACGGACTGACACGCCTCAGCGGTAATAGATCTTCCACATCTGCGTTAAGTAAACAAACTTCGACCTGTTTCTTACATTTGTTATCCAAAAACAGATGGCAGTGACTCTTGGCCGTTGCAGAGAGGCTTCAGACCTTTCAGCGAGTGCCTGTTCAACTGTTGTTGCGTTCACGGAAAACGGCTGATCTGTACTCACTATCTAACAACATCATTTCTCCCAACGCTTTTCGGAGCTTTCTATAATTAGTGCTTTGTTAATTATTCAGCCCAGTTGTCTAAAACAAGCGATACACGATTTTCTCATATCTTTCCATTCATACCAGTTCTAGTATTGATTTCTACCGTGTCTGTCTAAATCTACAGACGTCTGCTCTTCGCAAACCATAGTACAGTAATTGGTTGAGGACACACGTTGTTGCTGTAGTCTTCAGTTCGGAGACCAATTTCTTGCAACCTTTACGCTAATTTGTCCCGTGAAAGACTCTTCATCTCAGTATTAAATACTGCAACCTACATCCATTTGAATCTGCTTACTGTATTCAAGTCCCAGTCTTACCTTCTACAATTAATACGCCATACACTTCTCTGTATTAATAAATACAGTACTGCTTAATGCTCAGCATGTGCCCTCTCAACCTATCCCTTCTTTTAGTTCAGTTGTGTCATAAAGCCGGCCGGAGTGGCCGAGCGGTTCTAGGCGCTACAGTCGGGAACCGCGCGACCTCTACGGTCGCAGGTTCGAATCCTGCCTCGGGTATGGATGTGTATGATGTCTTTAGGTTAGTTAGGTTTAAGTAGTTCTAAGTTCTAGGGGACTGATGACCTTAGAAGTTAAGTCCCATAGTGCTCAGAGCCATTTGAACCATTTGTGTCATAAAGCTCTAGAGTCTAGAGCTTCTTCCCGATTCGATTCAGTGTTCCTTCGTTATTCATCCAATGTAAGCTTCAGCATTCTTCTGCAACACCACAGTTCAAAAGCTTCTATTCTCTTTTTGTCTACTCTGCTTATCGTGCAAGTTTTCCATTGAAGGCCATACTACAAACAAATACCGCACAAAAGACTGCCCAACACAAAGATTCATACCCAAAGGCAACATCTTGCTCTTTTTGAGAGAAATATATCTTGTTACTGAAATTCTGAATTTTATACCCCCATTACTTGTAAGTTCACTAGTTTTTTTGCAAAGCCAAAAACTTAAATTTATATTCCATTGTAACTACTTTTTATTCTTAATAGAAACTTCACTTTTACTGACAATATGCATTTTATACATTCTTTATTTTTGCTGTCATTAGTTACACCAATACTCATCTACTGATTTCAGCGTCTCATTTCCTAAACTAACTCCCCAACCATACCTGATTTAGAATTATATTAATACCGTCAGCTGCTCACGGGCGTTGATATATATCAACGGGGACAGATGAAAATGCGTGCCCCGATCGGGACTCGAACCCGGGATCTCCTACTTACATGGCACACGCTCTATCCATCTGAGCCACTGAGCGCACAGAGGAAAGTGCGACTGCAGGGACTATCTCGCGCACGCCTCCCGCGAGACTCACATTCTCACCTTGTATGTCCACACACTACATTCGTAGTGTCCCACCCAAACACACTCATTACTCGTGGAAGACATTCTTGCCAAGTCCCGTAAGAGCTCGGGGAATTTGTGTGCATCCGCACAAAACAAGAAGGTCATGGCCGGTATCAGTGGTGTCTGTTCTTTCGGATATATCCATACAAGATATCTTATTTAATTCGGCTACACTCTGTTGTCCTTATTTTGCTTCTATCGATATTCATCTGATATGTCTCTTCAAAAAACTACCCAAAACGTCCAACTGACATTCCAAAGCCATTGGCGTCACTGATAAAATTCCAGTGTCATCGGCAAACGAAAATCTCTGTGAACTTCAGTTCGTTTTCTAAATTTCTGTTCTTAGTATCCTTGACAGCTATATCTATGTATAGATTGAATATCGTATGTGATACGCTACAAACCTGCCTAAATCTCTTGTCATTTATTAGCTGTCTTTAACGTCCTTCGACTTCTATAACTGCGTTCTACTTTCTGTACACGTTGTAGATAACATTTCACTCCCTGTTCTTTAACCCAACTACTTTCAAAATTTCAGAAAGTTTATTCTAGTCGACATTGTCAAGAACTTTCTCTAAATCTACATATTTAAACATCAGTTTGCATTTCTTTAACTGTCTTCTAAAATGAGTCGTAGTATCAGCGTTGCCTCGTGCGTTCTTTCGTATCTCCGGAACCCAAACTATTCTTCCCTGAGTTCACATTCCTCCAGTTTTTCCATTCTTCTGTAAATAATTGCGTGTCAGTATTTTGCAACCACGAATTATTAAACTGATAGTTCGGTAATATTCACACCTGTCAGCAGCTGCAGTCTCTGGAATTGAGATTATTACTGTGCATTCTTCTTGGAGTCTCAGGCTCCATAGCCTATTTCATATATGCTGCAGACCAGATGGAATAGTTTTGTCATGACTGGCTCTCCCAAGAATATCAATAGTTCCAAGGGAACCTCGTCTACTTCTGGTGCCTTGCTTTGACTTAGGTCATTCAGTGATCTCTAAAATTTTTCTTTCGGCATCATATCTCACATCTCATCTTCTTGATCTTTCCTTTCACTAACACTATTTTCAAGTTAGTTTCCCTTGTGTAGCCCTTCTGTATATTTCTTCCACTTTTCGGTCTTAAATTCTCCGCTTAATGCATGCTTGCTAGCTGGGCTCTTAATATCCATTCCTCTATTTCCCGTTTCTCCAAAGGTTCCTTTAACATCCCTGTAGGCTGCCTCTGTCTTTCTCACATTCATGCCAGCTTTGCATTTCTCCTCTAACCATTATTGCTTTGACATTTTCCACGTCTTGTTAGTTTCATTACTTAGACTGTATTTCGTTTTATCTCATTCATTTGCTGCGTTATTAAATTTTCCCTTACCTTCAATGAAATTCTATACCTCATGTGTCATCCAATGACTTCTACCTGCCCTTGTCTCTTTGCCGATTTTTCGTCTGCCGCCTTCGTTCTACCATTTCTCGAAGTTACCCATCAGTCTTGTATTGTGTTTCCTTAACCGTTTCAGCTATTAGTTGCTTGAAGCTCCCTCTGAAACTCTCAATAACCTCTGGTTCTTTCAATTAATCCGGAAACCATTTCCTTAGTTTTCTACATTTCTCCTATTTCTTCAGTTTTAATCAGCAGTCCATAACCACGAAATCCATGGTCACAGTCCACATCTGCCTACGGAAATGTCTTGCAGTTTAAAACCTAATTTAGAGCTCTCTGTCTTACCATTATTGATCAGTCTGTAACGTTCCAGTGTCTCCGCTCACTTCCAAGTACACAGCCTTCTTGTATGATTCTTAAACCAACTGTTAGCAAAGCAAGATTTTCTCTGTGCAAAATTTTACCAGGAGGGTTCTCCTTTCATTCCTTTCCCACGGTCCATATTCTCCTAATGTTTTTCCTTCTCCTCATTTGCTTACTATCGAATTCCAGTTAATCATCATATTTAAATTTTTCTCTCCCTTAACTATTTGAAAAATTTCATTTACCTCATCATACGTTCCTTCTTCGACGATATTATGCATATGGACTTGCACTATTGTGGTGGATATTTGCTTTGTATCTGTCTTGACTTTCATAACGCGTTCACTATAAACCTATGCTGCTGTGGTCGGTGTTGGGCTTTGTTTATACTTGGCTTTGATGATGCGATCACTATGCTGTTCACAGGAGCTCAGCCGCATTTCTATTTCCGTATTTATTATTTGCCCTGTTCCTGTATTATTCCTATTTGATTTTTTGTTGATAACCCGGTCCAGAAGTCCGATTCTGTCACCGCACTTCACCCAATCCCACCATATTTTTCAATATATAATTTCCTCATATTAATTTCTTATTAATCTCATTCAATAGAGCACTTTCCCGCGGAAGGCAAACGTGGCAGCTTCGAGTCGCGGTCCAGCGCACATTTTTAACTTGACGCGAACTTTTAGTACTCAGTGGGGAACAAGTTTAGCGATCGTGTCAAGTTGTGTTCCGTGACACTAGTGACATGCAGGCGAGCGTTAACTGTTAGAACAGCGCTCAACTTCCTTTTAGAATGGAAGCAAAACAGGTTGAAAGGCCAGAATGAAATTTTCACTCTGCAGCAGACTGTGCGCTGGTATAAAATTTCTTGGCAGATTAAAACTGTGTGCCCAACCGAGACTCGTACTTCGGGACATTTGCCCTTAGCGGGCAAGTAGCCTACCATCTGAGCTACCCAAGCATGACTCACGACCTGTCCTCAAAGCCTTAATTTCGAAAAAACCTCGTCTCCTACCTCCCAAACTTCACAGAAGCTCTTCTGCAGACATGGCTTAGACACAGCCTGGGGGGTGTTTCCAAAATGAAATTTTCATTCTGTAGCGATGAAAGGGTCCTTTCATTAGTCCGGTAGCCCACTCTCACTAGCATTTCTCTTTCTTTTCCTTGTTTCTCTTCTTTCATAACTGATTGAATGAATGTGGTTGTGTGTCACGTTGCTAGACGGTGACGTAGTCTGCTGCAAAAAGTCAGCGATAGTCACAAAGATTCAGCAGCAGTTGTACAGAATAGCCAACTCTCATGGTGATCACGTAGGCAAAGAGGTTTGGGCTACTTGTGAGAAATCTACCTTGCTTTAGGTTGGTGGCGGAAATGGCATCTTTGGGTTCTCCGGGCCACGTGGAGCGTGGGAGAGGCTGGAGGAGAAAAAGCGAGGCAGTCTGCCGCCGCTTTGGGAAGCGTCCACAGCTGTGCTCCAGTCGAAGAAGGGTGAGTTAGACTGACCGCGTGGCGCGTTGTTACTTGGTGAGAGGAGAGCTGTTAGCTTTTGGTCTAAATTGTAATAATTTGTTTGTTTGTACATGTCCATCATATATACCGATTTCACTCAGATTCGGCTAATTACTTCGTGGAGAGACGGTTTTTTTTTTTTATTTGTAGCACAGCTGTTTCTGAAGCAATATCATTCATAACTGAATGAAAAATTAGTGATAAATAAAATTAAATGACAACACCATACGCTCACGAACGCCCGCTTAAAACTTTATTCTGAATCTGAAACTGCGATAGATTTCATCGTCATTGAACGTATAAATTAGACTGTCTTATTGGGGTAAAAGAACGGCATTCCAATTTCTTCTCTCGTTTCACGTTTGTAGAGATAGCCTGATGACAAATACTTTGAGAGCCAGCACTCCAACACAAGAAGCACATTCAAGTGGTGTTCTCGGAGACCTACTGCAAGGAAACATAATCTTTCTGGGATCTGAAAACGCGCTAGTCTACGTCTTTTACTCTTCTCTACAAGAGACACAGGAATGAAAAAGTATCTAAAATGTGTTCCTGTCACGATTAGAGCAAGTGAAGCAGCTCACACCTGCGCACTAAGTTTTTCGCGGCAACTGGAAGGACTGTTTCGATTCAGGTAGTATGCAAGCCTATCAGATACCATCATCTGGAATGGAACTTGAATCGGTGGCGTTAGGTTCTCTTCAGTGAAATGTGCCACATTTGTCTGGCGTCTAACGACCTTTCGAAGAAGTATGTGGAAGCGATCAGATACCAATTCATGTCTCACCCATGCTGTCCCGTGCGTTCGGTAGAAAGCTAGGTCTGCCATGTTTTGTGCTGGTGTCGGACGATTCTCATCGTATCGCGGGATATTCGAGGGCTGTGCAGTATCGAGACAGGATCCTCCAACCTTATTCCAGCCCACCTGCCAATATTCCTCGCGTCTTTCAATACGATAAGGCACGGGGACAGCTTGCAAACACCTTCTCCCAGGGAACTGGTTTCATTCGGAGGGAATAACCCACAGCTTCTGCTGGCATTAACACAATTCAGCGAGTTCGAAACCCCTTGACACTTACAGTGCCTCATCGCTACAACCATTTTAACATATAGGGCGACCTCAAGAGGCCTCGGATTGGGTCAGGCTTTAGGAACATTATTTCGAGCACCTTGTGGATAGAATGGCCGAGGAGGCACTAAATCCCGTTACAATGTACGGAGGTAGTGCATCACGGTATTGCGTATTACCAACAACAGAGTTTGATTTCGCAGATGTGCACTTTCGAACAGACCGTCTTTTTTATTATTGTTTTATTTTTAACTCGCAGTAAGGTAATTTTTTAGTTTCATGAGCCTTGTTCGCACATATTGCAATGCTGGCTGCAGATGGCACCTTCCCATACGTTGCACACACCACAACTTGGAATTCATTTCTTTCTGAGCCGAAACAGTAAGATTTCCGAGCGAGTGGCATATATATATGTTTTAAATGAATACTGGTGCATACTGCAAATGTCTGTTGGTTTTTACAGCACGTTTCGTCACCGAATAAATGCCCTGCGACGCTATTAATTAATCTTCTTCAACAGGTGCCTAGAAGGTGGGCATATGTGACCGCCACAAACTGTAACGCTACAGTAATGAAACTGTCTACAGAATTTTATGTTCGGGGTTAGTCATTTGTCGCATTCAGTTACAAGCTTGCGACAAACGTGCCTGATTTAGCACACATAAGCCTCCTGTCGGGCGCAATGTAAAATCTTAAGCATAGTAGAGGCTGTCAGCTAGTGCCATCTGCACGCAACCTCGGTAAGCGTGTTGTAACTTAACCCTAGCAACACCAACGGGATGAGCGCTATTTGACACCGAATCTTTTATCTGTAAGCCTCTTCACAATCATGGGCGCCGTAAGTAAAGCCCAGTTCGAAGAATACGCCCCTCCGCGTTACAATCGCATTCAAATTACTTCGAGTAAGGCATTTTCAGGACACTGGTCGATTGGAGATCGTGGAAATCATCGATCCTTGACTTTCTCACTGCATGATCTTGATGCTCAACTCCAATCACAAGAAGTTTACAACACACAAAGCACATTACTATCTGGGTATAGAAGTTTTCCCCAAAATCTACTTCCAGAACGAAATAGCGCAACTGCATAACTGCATTTCCTTCTGTAGTAAATTATATTAATGGGTCTGAAACATCAGACACTGTAGAATTATGTTAAGAAATAATGTGTACAGACAAATGACGCAGGTTTACTTCTTTTTGTCTAAAATAATCGTAAATTCAATTTGAGTTTATAATAAAGTACTTTTCAAATAAAGTCACTGCAAACAAATAATTACCTGCTAATTTAAACGGGTAGTGAACTTAATATCACCAAAATATTGCCTTTTGGCAAGGTGGCTTTCCTTTCTCCAGATCATCTCAGGAGATCTCCACTAATTCGTCGACTGAATGTATCGACATTCTCACTACACTGAAAAATGTATGGCGGTAATCATCGTACAGTGTGTGAAATAAACCATCAAGTCACGGTCAGCAGTGAAAGGATGTACCCAGAACTTGTTATTTTTCCACATTCTCTTTCTATTTTGACGTCTGACATAAAGCAACTAGCTCTTCTACGTTCATTTCGACTCTGTGGACAACTGGAGATATTGTCCTGGCGCAGGCCCTTAACGGCGCAAGTACAGAAGGGCTGTCAGAATTGACAGAAAAAGAAAGAAATTAGACGACTGAAGAATTAAACTGTAGAGGTACGGTAAACTGAGGTTACTTGGACCCAAAACGTGAACATTTTTGTATATTTAGTATCAAATGATAGTCTAAAAACAGTAATTTTGCTGATTTACTAAATTCTTTCATATTTGTGATATTTTTCTAATATCTTTGGTCTCGTTCAGACCAAATTTTAATTTTTATGTGTGTAATGAATTATTGAAAATTGGGTTCAAGTCACTCCTGGGTTTCTGCAACTTGGAAACAATCATTATTTTCCATGTAAAAAGCAATTTAAGGCTGCATCCGCTACAAGTAGGACCTGGGCTATGGAGATAATGATATTTGCAGGTATTTTGGTTTGAAGAACGTTTATTTAATTTGACATTAAATTTGAAAATATTCTAAAAATACATAATAAACGGTGTTTGGTTGAAAGAAACATATGAGCACTCGTTTACACTGTTGTGCGTAGTCGTAATAACAAATTGTAGTGCACAGTAAAGTTAGTTTAAGTTACCACTGAAAACACAACTTGTAGAACCAAGAGTCCCTTTCTGAAGGTCATTTCCACGCTTTTATGGTCGGTCATTGCGTGAACTGGAAATAAAACTTTATTCCAAGTGACAAGAACAAATTCCTATTCGTGTAAGGAACCTTTTAGTATCTATTCAACTTATCCATTTTTTATCTATTCAACTTATCCATTTTTGTTGTCTGGAAGATTACTAGGGAGGGGCGGATTGAGGCTGGAAGTTTCAGTTGAATTGGAAAACACTCATTTGAACAGAGTTCAAATTTCATCTTCAGAAAAAAGTAGGTCGCTCTCTCCGGAATCCCTAATAAGGCGCTTGTTTCTCTGCTACTGCTGTTACACGTTCATCTTCTTTTCGCCTTTCGATGATGAAGTTTCCGCTGCTTCAGACTGAATATCAGAGGCACGGATGCTTCTACCTGGTGTAAGGCTGGGGCTTTACAAACTTACGGCTCTTTTTATGAAGGTGAGCTAACAACGCATTTCCAATAAGATCTAAGTTGACTGATCTATCTTGTTTCGGCAAACGAGATAAAATTTCATCGATATTTGTGTGTTAAATGACAGTTTTCTTAAAATCTGTTTTCATATTGCTTGGCAGCTTAGGCTCCATCCCGTCTAATACAGTTTTTAGCAACGTGGGGAACTGATCTTTAGACAAACATGCTCATTTCTTTCCAGCTTCAGACTGTTTCCATTTGGTTAAAATATCTCTGTACTTAGTTTTCTAGGGCTTAAAGCAGGCTACATCAAGGGGCTGTGTCAAATGTGAGGAGTTCGGTGGCAGGCATAGAAATTGAATATTGTGCTCTTCACACAGCTCAACCACACTGAAGCTGAAATGGTGTGACAAATTATCTTCAGTTATAATCTTAGTGCCTTCTTGTTTCTTGGGCACGTAGAAGGTGGGCGATAAACGAGTCGTCAAATATTGCATGGTCAATCCAACCATGCTTAATTCGATTGTGTCTAGCACCCACTGGTCCGTTTTCTGTCCCCGTTGTCCAAAGGTGTTCCTCTTTATATATTATGTATAGCGGAAGAAATGACCCTGCAGCATTGCCACAAAACATGACAGTCACTTTGTAAAATTTATTATCCTGTCTGGCAAATTACCTTCTTCCTGCCGGGATCATCAGACATGCCGGTTTCATAGTAATCGTAAATGTTGTCTGGTGGAAGGTCTTTGGTCAAAGCACTCAGGTTTTCAGTATACTCGTGAAAGGAGACTACTGGGACACATTTGTATCTGGCACCCGAATATGATAAACGATGTATGTCTATGATAGGCTTTATAATGCGAATCGCTTACTGAGCACGACCGCAGAGCCAAAGATACTGTTTCTGGTCTGAGATAGTAGTGTTGGAGTAAGAGAACGCTTGGCGCACAGTTGTAGGTAGCTGTCTGTGAGTGAAATAAGATGGTGTAGGCAGTTTTTGTGATGTGCTCTGTGAAGCCACCGAGTGCTAGATTAATGTAGGTATGTCAATATTGTTGAACATGGAAGCAGAAGTCTTCATGCAAGCAAGGTAAGGATGTTAAATAATTATGGTTTTCGTTATGCCGGCGCGTTAGTGTAGATGAATTGGCTGATAATTTGTAATTGTCTAAGAACCCCAGAATGTACTAATACTGATTTGGTAAAAAGTCTAGTTAGATATTTCACTTTTGTAACGCTTCTAAGATGTTGTAACAGAACTACATGCAATTTGATGATTTCCATTTATACCGGTTTAGTGAGGTTAGATAATACTGGCTGTATAAATCTCATTGTTCGTGAATCATTTAGTAAATATGATGTATTTTTCTGACCAAATTCAACTGTCAAATGTTTTGAAAAGACAAACTTAACTTGCAATATAAGTTTGTTATAAAAGCTCAGTATTAGTAATTCACCATATTCAGTATCGCCTCCCGCTCCAGGTCATTTTTTTTTTCAAAGAAGCTGGATTTTTCGTAAATGTTTTCGTTTGTCAGCCAAAACAATACCATGTGCATTTCACAGTATTACAGTTAGCACTGCACACCGCTGAGCCTGTAGCTAGCATATTTATATCTTTTGTGAGAGACTAGAATATATCGCGCTACTCCGTTGCTGCTTGAGAGGTAAGGCAATCCAATTTATTTGTTATGTGCGCAGGGACCAAAGTTATCAGTATCGAAAGAGCCAGAGGATTCAGTGCGTAAGGAGCTGAATGTATTTTGCAGTGACAGTATTTCTTTGCTGGTATTGGGAGTTACATTGCACAAACCGTTCGTATGAAGTTCCTACTAACAATAACACAGAGTAAACACACCACTTGCACTTACCACATGCAACACGATAATTCGAGTTCAGTATCCATTCCACAGTTTAGACATTCATTCAACATAATTATAATTTATTTAAAAAAAGAACGTTAGACTCGATAATTACTGATTCATCGATGGCAGCAATAGCTCTTTTTATATTGCTAGCACATCTTGTGGATAACTGCAAAAATCTCTTCAAACACAATTTTACCCATTCAGTGCTAGGAGGGTAGTTTCAGGAAAATTTCACTGTTCTTCCATGCA
Organism: Schistocerca cancellata; assembly: GCF_023864275.1. NCBI lineage: Eukaryota > Metazoa > Arthropoda > Insecta > Orthoptera > Acrididae > Schistocerca > Schistocerca cancellata. The sequence continues at coordinate 135,871,398 of NC_064632.1, forward strand.
TTTCGAATTACGACTTGACAATAAATCTAAATTCCATTTCATCCATGGGGAAATCCGAGATCACAAAGTTTATCTTTATGGCTGTCGAAGGCCAGCTCCTCTTCAGTAGTTAACACGGTCGGATGTCCATGTTTATTCAAACTGTCATTCTTCAGTCTCCTTTTTATCGTAGACCTAGTTATTCTGATGTATGCAGAAGCTACTCTTTGAGACATTTCTCCCGATACAACAACATTCAAACATTCTCGCAATTTTTCAGTTGTGAAATCCGCACACGTTCTGTTCCCAGGGAATTTTTTGTAATGTCAAGTCATTTTTTGGCTCCAGATCTGCAAATAAATAAACATAAACAGTGTACAAATCATTTAATGAAATAAATTGACAGAATTTAATTATATACATTATTCTGCAGGGAAATTTGGAAGTGTATAACTTAAATACAGCGCTAGGGGCTACTTGAACCCACTTCTGGGCTTGGTCCAAGTAACACATTTTTAGGTTATAAGCACACTATTCACCATATATATATATATATAAATTTTACTGGGCGTTCGTTATCTATATAATTCGCACAATTGTTATTTTGTTAGGAAATGTAGACTTAATGTAAATTTCACTTTACCTTGCACGCAATTGAAGTGTGGAAAGCGATGGAAGTCGAAGTTTTCCGGCAGCGACAGTCCTTGGTTTGCCTACACGACAAATTAACATTAGCTGTTTTAGATGGGGCGAAATGCAGAGACACTGCGGAACGCTTTGGACATTAGCTAGTGCTGCTGCTACCGGTCGAGGAAATGGTTAATCAGATCAGATTGCAGCAGATCCTGGACTCAATTAAAACATTATTTGGTTTTGGGTCCAAGTTACATCCGAGTGCTCAAGAAACCTCAGTTTACGGTACATGAGTTCTCCTACAAATTGTGTTCCTGTCTTCTGGCTAAGAGTAGAAGGAGGCGTGTAAAAACCTTTTAGCGACATTTGAAGATCGTTAACATATTCAGCGAAACCGGTAATCGACAATAAAGTTTGTTTACAGGAAAGTTGTTTCGAAGGTTTATCGGCTTATAATTAGAATATTACTACGGGATCTAGATTGTCCGAAACTTTGTAATCCTACCGATTCGCTGATTAAAGCTATGTTAAATACAGTCACAGATCAAGCTGGAAATCTCTCTCATAAAGCGTATACCAATGGTCCCGACTGATTTACCCTTTCATTAATTCCCAATCATGGTTTCGTTTGCAAAAACTATAAACAAGGCTCAGGATCAGAGAGAGGGGTAAGAGGAGATGGACAGAGAGGGATTGGAGGAAATAGTCATAGAGAAGGAGAAGGAGGGAATTGACGGACAAAGGAGGGAGGAGGAGTTGGAGAGAGAGGAGGGTCGAGAAGGTGGACAGAGGATTCCAACCTGCGACCGTAGCGGTCGCGCAGTTCCAGACTGTAGCGCCTAGAACCGCTCGGCCACTCTGGCCGGCCTAAACTAATCAAATTTAGCTGGGAGTAGACCATAAATATTCTTATGTAATGCACACAATGTTCGAGCTCTGAATCCTAAAAGTCTTAAGAGTTTGAGTGTGGTTCGTAAAATGGCGTATAACCTTTGTACATACAACAATAATCTTCCATAATCTTTCTGGAGTCATATAGTATTCCTGGTGTAACTCTGCAGCATCTCGTAGATGCTAATCAGTAGCTATCTAAATAGCTGTTCTGCAATAAATACGTCAGTAATAGCGAGTACTCTGTTCAAGAATCACAACATGAGGAGGTATACTTGGAAAAGGACGGAAGATTTGAGAAGATTTCAATTAGATTACATCATGGTCAGGCAGAGATTCTGAAATCAGATATTGGATTGTAAGGCGCACAAAGGAGCAGATATAGACTCAGATCACAGTTTAGTAATGATGAATAGCAGGTTGAAGTTTATGAGACTATTCAGGAAGAAGCAGTGTCCAAGCAAGTGGGATACGAAAGTATTAAGGAACGAAGAGATACAGTTGAAGTTCTTCTGAGCCTACAGATACTGCGATACTGAATAGTTCAGTAGGCAGATCAATTGAAGAGGAATAGACATCTCTAAATAGGACAATCACAAAAGTTAGGAAGAAAACAATAGGTAGAAGGAAGATAAATGCGTAGAAACAGTGGATAAAAGAAGAAACACTTCAGTTTATCGACGAAAGAAGGAAGTACAAAAATGTTCAGGGAAATTCACAAATATAAAATGGTTCAAATGGCTCTGAGCACTATGCGACTTAACTTCTGAGGTCATCAGTCGCCTAGAACTTAGAACTAATTAAACCTAACTAACCTAAGGACATCACACACATCCATGCCCGAGGCAGGATTCGAACCTGCGACCGTAGCGGTCGCTCGGTTCCAGACTGCAGCGCCCAGAGCCGCACGGCCACTTCGGCCGGCTTTCACAAATATAGAAATTTAAGTGACTGAGGAACGAGATAAATGGGAAGTGCAGTGAAACTAAGGCAAAATGGCTGCATAAAAAATGTGAGGAAGTTGAAAAAGAAATGATTGTCGGAATGACTGAATCAGCATACAGGAAATTCAAAACAACATTCGGTGAAATTAAATGGCTCTGAGCACTATGGGACTTAACATCTGAGGTCATCAGTCCCCTAGAACTTAGAACTACTTAAACCTAACTAACCTGAGGACATCACAGACACCCACGCCCGAGGCAGGATTCGAACCTGCGACCGTAGCGGTCGCACGGTTCCAGACTGAAGCGCCTAGAACCGCTCGGACGCACCGGCGGGTGGTGAAATTAAAAGCGAGGGCGGTAACATTAAGAGTGCAATGCAAATTCCACTGCTAAATGCAGAGGAGAAAACAGATAGATGGAAATAGTACACTGATAACCTCAACGACGAGGCAGACTTGTCTGATGACGTGACAGAAGTAGAAACAGAAGATAACAAAGAAGAGATAGGGGATCCAGTATTAGAATCAGAATTTAAACGACTTTTGGACGACTTTATATCAAATAAGGCAGTACGGGCGGATAACAAACCATCGGAATTTGTAAAATCGTTGGAGGAAGTGGCAACGAAACCACTATCCCCATTGGTGTGTAGAATGTATGAGACTGGTGATACACCATCAGACTTCCGGAAACGTATCGTCCACACAATTCTGAAGATAGCAAGAGCCGACAGGCGCGAGAATTATCTCACAATCAGCTTAACAGCTAATGCATCCAAGTTGCTCACAAAAATAATATAAAGAAGAATGAAAAAGAAAATTGATAATCCGTTACATGACGGTCAATTTGGCTTCAGGAAAGGTAAAGACTAGAGAGGCAGTTCCGACATTGCCATTAATAATGGAAGCTGGACTAAAGAAAATTCGACTCGTTCATAGGATTTGTCGACTTGAAAAACCCTTCGACAATGTCAAATGGTGCAAGATTTAGAAAATCCTCCGACAAATAGGGGTAAACTGTAGGGTAATATACAATTTATACAAGGACCAAGAGTAACACAATAAGAATGGAAGACCAAGAACGAAGATCTCAAATTAAAAAGTGTGTAAGGCAGGGGTGTAGTGTTTCGCCCTTAAAGTTCAATCTATACATCGAAGAAGGAATGAGGGAAATACAAGAAAGGTTCAAGAGGGGGATTAAAATTCATGGTGAAAGGATATCAATGACAGGATTCGCTGATGACATTGCTATCCTTAGTGAAAGTGAAGAAGAATTGCAGGCTCTGTTGAATGGAATGAACATTCTAACGAGTACAGAGTATGGAGTGAGAGTAAATCGAAGAAAGACGAATATAATGAAGAGTAGCAGAAATGAAAACAGCGAGAAACTTAATATCAAAATTGCGATAACGAAGAAGACGAAGTTAAGGAATTCTGCTACCTAGGCAGCAAAATAACTGATTACGGACGGAGCAAGGACATAAAAAGCAGACTAGCTCTGGCAAAATGGTCATTCCTGCGAAGAGAAGTCTGCTAGTATCAAACATAGGTATTAATTTGAGGAAGAAATTTCTGAGAATGTACGTTTGGAGTACAACATCGTGTGGTAGTGAGACACTGATTGTAGGAAAAACAGAACACAAGAGAATCGAAGCCTTTAAGATGTGGTGCTACAGAAGAATGTTGAAAAGTAGATGGATTGCAAAGTAGGGAATAAAGAGGTTTTTCGCAGAATCGGCGAAGAAAGGAAAATTTGGAAAACACAAACAATAAGAAGAAGGAACAGATGATAGGACATCTTTTAAGACATTAGGGAATAACTTCCATGAACTAGAGGGAGTTGTAGGGGGTAAAAGCAGTAGAGGAAGACTGAGACTGGAATACACCCAGCAAATAATTAAGGATGTAGGTTGCAACTACTCTGAGATGAAAAGGTTGGCAAAGGAGAGGAATTCGTGGCGGCCTGCATCAAACCAGTCAGAACACTAATGAAAAAAAAGTAGTTCTCTTTGTCCGAAAATCGTACGGAGTTCATTCGTGTGTAATAACGGAACTATCAATTTATCGTGTGTGCTAGTTGTCCTGATACGTGTTATTGGCACTTCGTCCAATAACAGAAATAATTATCCCAAATATCCGGAATACGATCGTGTACGCAGATTCTACTAGACATCCATGAAACACAGTACAATAGGATCCACGAAATAACATAAATTTGATATGGTTGAAGAAAAAACTCTTGACAACGTGCCTTTTGGCTTTCGAATAATAGACACTATATTCTGAAAACAAGTGTGAACAATCTGTTTACAATCTGCCTACTGACACCAACGAGATCACACGATCACGTGTATTTTAAGGTCACTCAACATGAAAACGTCTAATGGTAGATCTTAACTATGAAAAAACTTAGAAATTACAATGGCTTCTGAATAATATGCACTTATTATCTCTGAAGCGTTCACAATAGAAGTGTCATTATCTTAGACCTTTCTATTCATGCTCGATTGCAAAGAGTAAAACCCTGCGCGCCACGGAACTTCTAGCTCTCTTGTAACCAAGTTTTTTCGTCTAGTCGTATATGTTCGGTGAGCGAGTTTTAGAATAAGAGGGGCCGTATTACCCCACCCCCCACCCTGTGGAAGGCGGCCGTCCTGATGCGCTTGACATTGTCCCGCTGAAGGGAGTGAGCATCCGCGCAACGGCGAAGACTCGAAACGCGCACTCGTCGGATCTCCTCCCAGCAACCCCCGACCCGGAAGCCAGAGGCGAGCCACCATAGGCCACTAGGGAAAGCCAATTGGGAGCAGTTCAGAGAGAGCCCGCAAGGCACACTCAATGACATCCCAGACCCCACAGACATAGGTACTGGTGAGGCCATCAGAAGATTTAATACAGCAACTATTACAGGCTGTAGAAAATGCATCCCCCAGAGGCCCACAAAGAATGAAAGACCTCTCACGTCAGCTCTCCCCAAAACTATTAGACGCCATAACCCACAAAAATAGAGTATTCCGTGACTGGCAGGTGACTATAAGTCCAGCCACTAAGCGGCTCCTCAACAGGTTTAGGAGAGAGCTGAAAGGGGCGGTGGAGAAACACCGAAATAGGGAATGGGAAGGAAAAACAGCTAGCCTGCAAAAAAACGATGGGTCAGCATGGCAAATGACGAAGTACTTCTTAAGGAAAGGTCAAAGCATCCCTCCCCTACAATTCGGCAGTGAAGTGATCTGTGAGCCTCACGCCAAGGCCAGTGCCCCAGCTGATGTCTTTGCGGGAAACTTCACACCTGCAGAGGACCCATGACTGGGTGTTGTGTGATGTCCTTAGGTTAGTTAGGTTTAAGTAGTTCTAAGTTCTAGGGGACTGATGACCATACATGTTAAGTCCCATAGTGCTCAGAGCCATTTGAACCATTTTGTAGAGGACCCCATTGATGAGGAGCACATACGTTTAGTGCACCAATGGCTCCCAGTCCTTTTCGAGGGGGAAGCAGTAGCAGACATCGAAGAATTCACAGAGGAGGAAGTGGAGGCGCAACTGAAGCAACTAAACCCGAGGAATGCCGGTGCGTGCGACCAGCAGGAAAACGCTATACTACTTCAGCTTCTTCAAAGAGCCATTCGCCCCATCACTGCGATCTTCAATCGAATTATTCAGACCGGCAACGTCCCCTCTGCATGGAAACCTGCAAAACTAGGCAAAGACATCAGGCTCCCACAGAATTACAGGCCGATCACCCTTTTACTGGCAATCTCTAAGATATTCGAGTGCCTGTACTCTAAGAGGCTGATGCTGCATGTAAAAGAGGAGGAGCTGATCCCACCGGAACAATTCGGCTTCCGAAGCGGACACAGCACCGAGCAACAGCTGCTACGACTGGCTGAGGACGCGATGAGTGCCCTGGAGAGTCGGCAGTACGCAGAGGCCGTGCTGCTTGATGTCTCTAGGGCTTTCGACTGTGTATGGCGCAAGGGCCTCCTATACAAATTGTTCACACTGGGGGTACCGACTCCACACGTCCGTCTTATCGAGTCCTACCTTAGAGGAGCGGGAGCGGGAATATCCACAGCTAGGCCCATACAGGCGGGAGTACCGCAGTGTTCTGTTCTCGGACCCCTGATGTACTCCCTGTACACCTCAGACACTCCAAAGGTCAACAGAGTGTCGCTCGCATTTTACGCGGACGACACCGCGCTGTATTCCATAAGCGCGAATGCGAACCTTATTCGCCGCCGCCTGCAGACGGCATGTGACGCTCTAGGCACATGGGCAAGAAAGTGGCGCCTTAAATACAGTGCCGGGTAAAGTCAGGCAATCATTTTCACGAGGAAAAAGATCGCCATCGACCTACAGCCGGTGTGGATCATGGGAGGCCCCATCCCATGGTCCGCACTGCAAAAAAGAACAATGGAAAATTGTACTGAAATGCAGGAGGATCTGCAGCGAATTGACGCATGGTGCAGGGAATGGCAATTGAATCTCAATGTAGACAAGTGTAATGTGCTGCGAATACACAGAAAGATAGATCCTTTATCATTTAGCTACAAAATAGCAGGTCAGCAACTGGAAGCAGTTAATACCACAAATTATCTGGGAGTACGCATTAGGAGTGATTTAAAATGGAATGATCATATAATGTTGATCGTCGGTAAAGCAGATGCCAGACTGAGATTCATTGGAAGAATCCTAAGGAAATGCAATCCGAAAACAAAGGAAGTAGGTTACAGTACGCTTGTTCGCCCACTGCTTGAATACTGCTCAGCAGTGTGGGATCCGTACCAGATAGGGTTGATAGAAGATATAGCGAAGATCCAACGGAGAGCAGCGCGCTTCGTTACAGGATCATTTAGTAATCGCGAAAGCGTTACGGAGATGATAGATAAACTCCAGTGGAAGACTCTGCAGGAGAGACGCTCAGTAGCTCGGTACGGGCTTTTGTCAAAGTTTCGAGAACATACCTTCACCGAAGAGTCAAGCAGTATATTGTTCCCTCCTACGTATATCTCGCGAAGAGACCATGAGGTTAAAATCAGAGAGATTAGAGCCCACACAGAGGCATACCGACAATCCTTCTTTCCACGAACAATACGAGACTGGAATAGAAGGGAGAACCGATAGAGGTACTCAAGGTACCCTCCGCCACACACCGTCAGGTGGCTTGCGGAGTATGGATGTAGATGTAGATGTAGATGTAAAGTACCTCGGGGTGACCCTCGACAGACGCCTCACGTGGGGGCCACACATAAGGGATATTAGTGGGAAAGCCTATGGAAGACTGAGAACACTTTACCCGATCTTGAACCCGAAGTCAACTCTACCCACACGCTTCGGTATTAGGCTGTTTCTCGCCCTTATAAGGCCGGTAATGGAGTATGCGGCAGTCGTGTGGGGCAATGCGGCAGATTGCCACATCCGAAGACTGCAGGGCCTCCAGGGTAGAGTCCTTAGGATGATCATGAAATACCCGCGTGAATTCCCAACTAGAGAGCTACATAATATCACAGGAGTACAGACAATTAAGGATAGAATTAGACTGACGGCTCGACTTTTCTACGAAAAGACACAGCAGTCCGAAAATAGGCTTGTCTCGAATCTCAGGAACTAACCACACACAAGGGGCACAACGAGATGGCCCGACCTGCTGAAAAACTGTCACAGAGAAGTACACTCCTGGAAATTGAAATAAGAACACCGTGAATTCATTGTCCCAGGAAGGGGAAACTTTATTGACGCATTCCTGGGGTCAGATACATCACATGATCACACTGACAGAACCACAGGCACATAGACACAGGCAACAGAGCATGCACAATGTCGGCACTAGTACAGTGTATATCCACCTTTCGCAGCAATGCAGGCTGCTATTCTCCCATGGAGACGATCGTAGAGATGCTGGATGTAGTCCTGTGGAACGGCTTGCCATGCCATTTCCACCTGGCGCCTCAGTTGGACCAGCGTTCGTGCTGGACGTGCAGACCGCGTGAGACGACGCTTCATCCAGTCCCAAACATGCTCAATGGGGGACAGATCCGGAGATCTTGCTGGCCAGGGTAGTTGACTTACACCTTCTAGAGCACGTTGGGTGGCACGGGATACATGCGGACGTGCATTGTCCTGTTGGAACAGCAAGTTCCGTTGCCGGTCTAGGAATGGTAGAACGATGGGTTCGATGACGGTTTGGATGTACCGTGCACTATTCAGTGTCCCCTCGACGATCACCAGTGGTGTACGGCCAGTGTAGGAGATCGCTCCCCACACCATGATGCCGGGTGTTGGCCCTGTGTGCCTCGGTCGTATGCAGTCCTGATTGTGGCGCTCACCTGCACGGCGCCAAACACGCATACGACCATCATTGGCACCAAGGCAGAAGCGACTCTCATCGCTGAAGGCGACACGTCTCCATTCGTCCCTCCATTCACGCCTGTCGCGACATCACTGGAGGCGGGCTGCACGACGTTGGGGCGTGAGCGGAAGACGGCCTAACGGTGTGCGGGACCGTAGCCCAGCTTCATGGAGACGGTTGCGAATGGTCCTCGCCGATACCCCAGGAGCAACAGTGTCCCTAATTTGCTGGGAAGTGGCGGTGCGGTCCCCTACGGCACTGCGTAGGATCCTACGGTCTTGGCGTGCATCCGTGCGTCGCTGCGGTCCGGTCCCAGGTCGACGGGCACGTGCACCTTCCGCCGACCACTGGCGACAACATCGATGTACTGTGGAGACCTCACGCCCCACGTGTTGAGCAATTCGGCGGTACGTCCACCCGGCCTCCCGCATGCCCACTATACGCCCCTCGCTCAAAGTCCGTCAACTGCACATACGGTTCACGTCCACGCTGTCGCGGCATGCTATCAGTGTTAAAGACTGCGATGGAGCTCCGTATGCCACGGCAAACTGGCTGACACTGACGGCGGCGGTGCACAAATGCTGCGCAGCTAGCGCCATTCGACGGCCAACACCGCGGTTCCTGGTGTGTCCGCTGTGCCGTGCGTGTGATCATTGCTTGTACAGCCCTCTCGCAGTGTCCGGAGCAAGTATGGTGGGTCTGACACAACGGTGTCAAGGTGTTCTTTTTTCCATTTCCAGGAGTGTATATTAACCACCAGAAAATGCTCAACACACAAAATAAACATTAGGAAGTGCAGCAATAGTGCAAAGCACTTAACTTGCGTAACCTAGAGATAGTCAGGCACTATCCAATTAGGTAAAGAGCGAGGCGCGGAATAAGAGGTTATCCCGAGAGTAAACACAGACATTGCATTCTTGAATTCAAAGTACAGTCGCCTGCGGTGGGCTAGACTAACATGGTGGTTTTGTTGAAGTTATGTCATGGAAACCTCGGAGATACGGTACAAATACCGACCCTTATGCATCAGAAACATAGCGGCTGGTGAACAAACTTCCGGCTGTGCGAAACAGGGATGATTCTCCTGTATACCGAATGGCAACCCGTACCATCACATCAGATGTTGGGCCAATGTGCCGATAAAGAATGCAGTCTAGCAACGTTAGCAAACCCATGTAGGTATGTCCATCATGATACTGCACTTCTGAAAATGCGATAGTGTGCAGAGGGTTCGCTGGGTGCACCACTTTGCTGTCATGTGAAGAGAGGCCGCAACAATGGTCTCCCTGCTGACGGTATGGTGCTCCAGATGTCGCAGTCTATCCGCACACAAACCCTTTTCCTGACTAAAGGTAAGTAACGTGGCTGTACCGCCCTGCATTGCAGAGCGGACAGCAGATCCATCCTCTCAGGCACTAGCCGTTTGGGACCTTTGAGACATTGCTTGGTGCTTAGTATCGCACTCCTAAATCAGTCTATTCAGTACTCGCATAACAGTTTTGAAACCCGGCGAATGCGAGCAGCACTACCGCAGAATGAAAAACCAAGTCCTACAGGCCATGATTCACTGATGTTAAATTCTAACAAGTGCTGATAAACGTTTCTAGCTTCTTATATACGGAGCATAACATAACCTTCTCAGATACTAACAACATTCAAATGCTATTTCTGAATAAAAAAAGCCGCTATGTACTCTTTTCCACACCTACAAACGAAGATCGCTTTACTCTTAACTACTTTCCACAATTCCATTTAAAAGCTACTTATTTGCAGGTCCAAGCCTTTAGTGGTTGTGGTAGAGCAAGCACACTTCTAGCGTGCGGTCAGTATGAAGATTCACCTTCATGTGCAGAGAGATCACTGATATCCCCCCTCCCGCTTGATGAAGCCCGCAAGTGAGTATTGTTCAGGCTTGGTAGTTAAATATTACGCAACACCACGTCATTAAAATTATTGTTAATAACGTTCAGGTGTAGACAAATGTGAAGATTCGAAGTTCGTAGCTGGTACAGTTAGGGTATACTGGTTTGTGATAAAACCGAGTTATTTCATAATTTTCGACTGCGCCAGAATACAGAAGATACAAAGAACAAATTTTAATAATATGTGAGTAAGGACACAGTGTTAAAACCATGTTTAATCATTTTCACTATTTTCCAAGTTATTCAGTAATGTACCTGTGATACACACATATAAAATGTTACAGATTATCATTCATTTTAGGTTAACATTTAGATTATAGTTTTTAGGATCACATTTACGACAGAGTATAAAAAATATCAGTTTTCATGTTTGCAATTACAATAGTTTAACACTAGAACCGCTAGTATTTGGTCATACCTTGCACCGCGGATGAGACACTTATGATCTAGGTATCCTGCGTCAATTCACAAACGATAACGGTGTACTTTGGTGTGCTGCTACAGTAACGAAAGCTACCACTCTTCAAACACAAGACAAACGCCTAGCGCGATGCCAACAGCGGTACTACGCACTATACAGTTAATGAAACACGGAACTATGCCTGTGTACGGATGAAATTTACGTGTTTACACTAAAGGCCACACAGGAATTTCACTAAGTCATTTCTTAGGAGAATCGGCGTCAGTTCACAAACGAAACGGTGTACTTCGTTGCGCTGATGAGGTAACCAAATACTTACAGAAAAATTCTAGTATTATTCGTGTTAAATAAATGAGTGGCATACGTGACTTCCTAATTTCCTTATGTGTTGAAATTATTGGTGCTATCATGCTACGTACATTCACATACGTACATATAGCAGTAATAAACGAATTATTTCCCTCAGATCAATGTTTTTGGTTACTTTGTTAGCAATGATAAACACATGCGACTATACACAACGACTTTAGTTCTCAAATCGTCAGCTATCAGCCGTGACCAACAGAAATTGCACAGGGTGCTGGACATGTACAGGGATAGCCATTTTTCACAACCAACACAACCAGAACTTCCAGGATTTCGGCGTCCATTTAATCAAATGTTTTCTCATATTTCCTTTCCAAGCTGAAGCTTCAGCAACACTTGGCTGCAGAGTATATCAGATCATATAATTATTACTACTGTCGGAACATAGATCAGTGACTACATATTTACAGTCGAAAACACAATAGATAAAATTTAATTTTTGACTCTTCATATCACGCGTACCCACAGCTTCGGAGCATCCAAAACACTGGTGGTATCCTGCAGGAGATTGCTCTCAGTGCAACAGGTCGGGCATACACGATCTGTATTTTGTTGTCCGTAGTCACAGCTCATTCCATATGTAGAAAGATTCACTGTATGGTGTTCTTGAATCTTCCCACTGCTGGTCCTGTAGTTATGTTAACTCAGGAAGAACGTGAAATGAAATGAACTATTTATCAAACTGAGATAGGGTCGTACTGAGCAACACATTCTGATGGACATATTCGACACAGTTTGAGACAGAAACACAATAGAACGCACTGAAAACGGCGTTTACTTCATTCTCAAATGTCTGCAATTTCCAACCGACTCGTTACAGTAAAAGAAGGTAAGTAGTTCTTTATCACGCCGGGTGGTATGATGATTTCATGTTCACAGTAAGCTGCCCGCTACCTGAAACGGAATACTTCTCATTATTGTCTGCAAAACCTACTTCTACTTTACCTGTAAGATAAGTAATAGCCTCCCCGCCACCTATAAACTCCAGTTTTCATTATCTAATTTTTATTCCTTTTTTTAAATTTCAGTAGTGTGGTATACACGCCCAAGTGCTAGCAATAGTGCCGACTAACAAACTAAAACTGTGTAATATGTAATAATGACCACCTTCTGTGTTCTCCCAGAATTTATCTCAGTAAGATTCCGTGGCTTTACGCCTGTGGTAATTATGTGCGACAACTCTGAGAAACTGTTGTCAACATGCTTTAGAGCGTGGTGTGCGTTATTCTATCTTTCTTTGACAATCTTTCTGCAATGTTAAGATAGACACGGAATTTCAAAACTCTTTTTGCGGCTATTTCTCCAAGTCTGTGAACTTGGTTTTTCTATTCCCTGTTCATCAGGCCTTTAAAACACTCAACAGTTACATTAAAATGTGCTGAAAGAGCTCAGAAGATTAGTTACTTATTTTGATGTTCCATGGATATGTTCGCAATATCTGGCTGTGAAGTGGAACATGTCAACTGATTTACTAAATATAAAACGTTTTTCAGCGGAAATATGTTTTGCATAAGTGGTTTGTATTTCAACTAGACTAGCTTTTGCGCTAGCCTTACACGCAAACATTATCAAAAATTTGTCTTTGGAGTCGAATGAGTCACCAATCAAAAATAGTTTCAGCTTGTTGCTTTGGTCAAATGTCTGAGCGGAGCGAAAACAAGATTACCTTGAAATTACACAATAGAATTTTGTCCGAATTTGGACAAATGGGCCAGCTTGAGGCCTAGTTTTGAAAAAGAAGATAACTAATAAAACCTTTATTACTGGTTTGAGGAAAATTGAAATATTTCAGGAGCAGCTAGCACGAACATGCTAGCATGTAAATGAAGTGTCAAAAAAATATCAAACACAGCATGAATTGTAACCTTCTCCGCTTTCTCTTAAACTATGCACTCTTAATAATAGAATAATAATAAAAAATAATATATTTAAACATACTTCATTTCATGCTTTCTGAACAAAATTTGAAAATAAAATAAAAACTATGAAAAAATGGTCAAATGTATTGAGAAATGATTTGTCTAAAAATAAGAAATAAAAACAGATTAGAGAAGTATTTGATGAATGCGTAGCCTCCACCTTTCTACGGTATACTCACGTTAAGCAGCGAAAGAAGTATATTATGCAACTATTTACCGCTAGTAATACATTTAGAAAAGCAACTGTATCTTCTTTTTGTTATCAGTTGTTAGCACTGAGACGAGATGACCAATGTGTTATTGATTTATTCAAAACAGTGGTGGTATGAATTAAGGAACACCTTCAGTCACAACTTTCCGTGTTTTATTAAAATACACAATGCATTTCGGACCCTGTCAATCCATCATCAGGAGTAATTTGTCTTAATACATGTTTTATTTCTTCTCTTGAATGAGGTGAAATGCAATAACGTATTAACAGTAAGAAAATTGTTGAGTTGTCACTCATCGGCATGCTGGAGCTCTACAGCTATGATTACACGTTTCTTCAAATAAAAAGCTCAAGTTGCCAAAGAAATTGTACTTTTATTCACACAACCGGTGTCGATTCAGTTACGAATTATTTTCAAGTATATTAAGCGGTTATGCCGAGGACAGCACGGTCAAATAATAAAATGTACAATAGGACGATGCGTGCCGTTGTCAGCTGGAGTAAAAACCGACCATTTGAAACTAAACCGATTTCATGAATAAAACTGATGAAGCATTTAATAAGCTACTTAAATTGTGCCACAGTTTCACTAAAATTTTCGTACCGTTGTATTGCTGTTCCTTACTAATGATACAATATGAGACATTGAACCTCTGTTATAGCATATAATACGAAAAGAATATTCTGTAAAGAAGTAATGATTAATGCTTAGTTTTGCATCGCAGAAATGTCAGAAAATCGATTGGGCAGGAAATATCTTTGCACGATCGCCACATTACGGATTCATTAAATTATCTGTTTTGTGATTCTCAAGTCTAACGGTCATCGCATGCTAACTGCCTCGCAACAGGAACATCTGCTGCTCACTGACACAATTTCACATAGGCCGTAGCCACTGTGGAGTAAGAAGCCTATCTCTGTTGGAAAAGCTGAACCAGTTTCATTACAGCGGTGGCTTGAATTTTGTTATCGTCAGCATAACTTTAAGTCTTGCATTCTGAACCATATTGAATATTTTGTACGCGCAAGACCTTTGGTCTTCAGTACCCTGTAGCTCACAAACCAGGCTCTCTTTGATATACTTCTTTCCTAACACGGTAAAGACAATACTGAAACACGGTAAGAAATTTTCGATTTTCTTGAGGGGTGCTTAGGTTTACCTGTTTCATAGCAGATCCGTACAACTGTGGACGTTGCATTACGAAGGATGTGAGTGAGAGTAATCACGTTCTAGTAGCATTTAGCGTGCTGTGCTTCGTTCATGTAACTAACAAGTCCATAACTGCCTCCTGGTACCATCAACGACGCCTTCCTTGTTAACTAGACACAAGACACGAGGCACGGTAAAGCAAAGTGCCGCTACAACCTGGAGCTAAAAATATCGACGGAAACAGCTGCAGCGTCCATCATTTTATTGTGCTGCGGCTTTGCGCTGATGAGAATGACCTCCGCGGTGCCCAGCAGGCAACAGCCCTCGTCGCTCTCTCTCTCTCTCTCTCTCTCTCCCTCTCTCTCTCTTTCTTTCTCTCTCTTCAACTCTCTTTCACGCACTTACAGTGTAATTATACAGCACGTTCACTAACACGTTTGGTGAGAAACATTAGACATTCAGCCTCGTATATCAACCGTCACGTTAATCTCAAAACCAAAACTGAAAACTTTTACTTCCCGATAATTTATATGTAAGTGTGATTTTCAGCCTCACCTTCGTAGTATTCATTTCTGTTCGAATACAATGCAACACTGCTCGTACTTTACATCATTAGAGTACAACAGGACAGACCACGAAATGCGTGTTTCTAATATTCATTCTAAGTAATTCCGATGTACCACTGTGCCTTTTTTTTACAAGTTTCCAAAACTGACAATTAATTGTCAGTGAAACAGTATTTTTTAATTTCGTTCGTGGCTTGGTAAAAGACATTCTTGTATTGCTATGGACGAATCATACGAAAAGTCAGAAGTGTTTCCACAAGACGTCGCTTGCTTTATCATAAATTTATGTCCAAGTCAAGCCAAATATTATTATCTTTACATATAGAAAGGTATTATTTTCTCAACAATCTTCAAGTCGTAAGTTACGCCCTTAATTTTTATATATGAAATTAACGAATTTAGTCATGGCACTCTTGTTACCTTTGTCTGCGGTCATTTTCACAACTCAAATTGATTATCAAATTAACTAATCTAGTATGATTGCATTCTGAATTACTGGTGTATCCAAGAATCACCATAATAAAATAAAAACGGTGAATGGCTGGAGGAGTACGAATGAGAGTAGTGGCATATTTAAGTTTACAAAAATAATGACAAGTTTTTATTCATCCTTTTAAAACTACAATCGAGCTGATAAATCTTACAAAAAAAAAGACATACATAATTCAGGAGAAGAATGGTGCTTGATTGGCAAAGCATTCATTGGGATGGAAACAAGTTCTCTCCTGAATTAGTCCCTTTTACAATGCAGACTTCGTGTATCTTAAGCCACTGTGTGGCCAAATTCTGTTCAAATGGAATCAACTACGACAAGGTGCACTACAAGCTATGGTTCACGGAGAACAGGGAGCTGTGAATATCATGTAACAAACCTACGTCAGTGCAACAATACTTTACCCTTTCACCTTGATTCAGGCGGCAGCAGAAAAATGCATGCTGTGGGTGAGGAGCGGAGCGCGGCAGCAGCTGTAATGTTCTGAGACGGCCACGAAAACTTGCAAACGGTGCAGACTGGCGTCCGATTATTAGAACACAGGAAACTTCCCTATCAGAGACCTGACCTAAAATCCCATTAAGTTAGTGTTAAGAATCATTTGTTTCCAATTCATGTATGAAGTCATTTAGTCTATTATTCTTTATTTGTTTGCATTTACATTTTTTGGATGATTTATTATTATAATTAGCGAATAAGATCTTATCCTGTGACATCTGATCAATGAGTTTGGCGTTCGTAGTTTTCTGTTCAGTATTTTCACTACCATGTTTTAAGGCAAATTTGTGACGTACTGGTATCCTCTCATGTTTCTCAGATAGAAATTTGTTTCGTGTATAGGAATGTGCCGATTTTTCGGGGGATTTATGACAAAACTGGTTGGTTCAACACTTGAACGTTGCTGTATTAGTAGCGAGACACGCCAAAGCAAAGATATGTGTTGGAGCAACGTGAAAATTGCATATTTTGGCGCAGGAATAATTGCACAAGTCGTGGAGACATAATTCTTCTCAGTATTCATGCAGTAATGGTTTAGTTTCTTCCGTTGTTATTGTGTACATTGACAGTGGGGGCGTATCCTCAGTCTGTTCCACCATTCAGATGAGGAGGCGATAGTGATTGTATGAAGTTGATCTGGGATCCGATAGTGGATCTTGGCGTGATTTGGATCATGCCACCGATACCGGTGGGGGTATCTTGCGAGATGGATATGGGTTTACCACGCCAGAGGCATGTTCACGTTCGAATATGGCTATTTTTCTCGCTGTGGTTCGATTAGGATTATCACCAGTGGAGCGATGTGTTCTCGTTAGTGGTTTTAGCGTGTGGTTATACTTATGGATAATCGCCTATGAGTCTTGGGGCTAGGCTGGCACCACCCGAAAGTACCGTTATCCAAGATGGCGGCGATGACGTCAATCAAGATGGCAGATTTTGGCAGGAAGTTTGAATTTTGGCGGGAAAGTGCCACACCCCCCTCGACAAGAAAAATGAAGTCCAAATTCCAACATGATAATTCGTCACACCTAAGAAAATGGCGGGATATAAGGACTTGTCTTTATTATTTAACCAATTTCAAACATGTGTGTTCACTGGGGCTGGCTCCAACTGGCTTAGTTCATATCGGTGCCACCAGAGGGCGCTATCCCGACGGCAGGTGATGACGCAAGTACCGTCATGCCAAATGGCTGCACCCGGTGTATCCACCATGAGCTCCAGACCCTAACTGGCTTAGTTCATACCGGTCCCACCGGAGGACGCCACCGCGGTGTCAGGTGATGACGCAAGTACCGGTATTCTAGATGGCCGTATACCACTGTTCACCGCGAGCGCCAGAGCCCAACTAGCTTAGTTCTTATCGCGACGACCAGAGGGAGCAACCGTGAAGTCGCGTGATGACACAAGATCCTCTGCTCTCTCTCACGCCGCGCCACCGGCTTGCGGGCGTTCGACGGCTTAACGTCACACACCCTCAGCCGCCACCTCCATACACACGCCGGACACTCTTCTGTAAATATACTAACTAAAGTAACACCAACATCGCGCATTTAACCTACCAATTACCGAAGTACTTACTTCCATTTCAATTTTAATCATATTCAATAAATCAATTTACAGTTTCAATACTCAATTATCAGATGAGAAGTTCCGCATTTTCCAACTATCAGCACGGTGTTCATTCATGACCTAGCACCCCTCAACCCTAGAATGCTGCACTCCTTGGCTGCTGCATTTACAGGAGTCGACTCCATAGAATGTAGGACTTGGAATCAATTTTCACCAATACCACACCCACCTGGACTTGGAATCAAATAGTCAAATTCTCCACCATGATCCTCAACCCAGCAACACGCTCCCTTACCGACCCCTGTTGGCGGGCTAACGTGTACTAAAGAGCACAGCGCATGACGTCATCCAAGATGATAGGTGAAATGGCCAGAAAACAGATCTGAACACAAGTCTTTATTTTGCAGGCGGTGTCTCCACCACGAGATTTACTGACCAACTGACTTAGTACACATTACTGCCATCAGATCGTACTGTCATCCCTCCTATGACCTAATCCCAGATGGTGGTCTGTAGGAGCGATAATTATGCTAAAATTACTCAGGCTGCGTTAGGCCGCTGGGGAGAGTAAGGAAGGAGTCCACTCTATTTATTTTCTAGTATTTTATTTATAGATCGAATATATTTGTCACACTTAGACAAAACACTCTCTATCTTATGCTTGAGCTCACAATACACAGTCTGCAGACACGCAAACAACTCCTAATTTGCGCAAATAATTTAAATACAGTCATTCATATTCCTCCTAAATAATTCAGCACACGTATGTCTAGACACGCTCACTACTCATAAACTGTCCAAATAACTCATAGCACAACCTACACACCTGCTCGCAAAATAACGCAACAGACGCGCGCAAGCACCCTCCGCCACACCCTGTCCCCCGCGAAGTCATACGCCCGTCAGCTGTCAAACCGCACACAGATACCTGCTCGGCTTCTGTAAACATGAGGTGGCGACAGCAGCACTGATACTTCACACCTGTGAAATTCCTATCCAAATACGTGTTCACGTAGGCGCCGTCAACGACGTGAGCGATGCTGGTCCGCGTGTACCACAACCCTTGCAAAGTGAGGCGGCCGCAGTTCCGGTCCTGCGCGCGCTCCGTCCCCGCCCGAGCCAGCGTCGTCGAACAAAGTTGCATTCCAAGTAGCGCTCATGCCAGTCTCAAATGCCAGCCATCTCCAGGTGCCATTTGTCTTTGCCATTGAAGGCAGAATAGCGCAGGGCGTGTTGACACACACACACGTTGAACCATACTCAACTACCCAGCCTCGCTCTCGCCTCGCCGCGAAACGTCTACGTGACGACTCACCATCTAAAACGTTCTCAAGGTTACTCTTACATCACAAGGCTCTGTAAAAAAATTAACACCCAAATCAGCCTCTCGGAAATTGTATAGTGTCCCAGAAATAGTTAACGCTCGCTTTCTTAATCTCTCACTTTCATGAACGGAAATTCTTCTCCTAACAGAACCTCTTTGCCAAAACAAGATCCAGTTCACTGATCCCACCGCACCTAACCTCATACCCTTCCTACTCTCAACATACGCAATCATTGCCACAATTGGATTTTCACTCTGCAGCGGAGTGTGCGTTGATATGAAACTTTCTGCAGATTAAAACTGTGTGCTGGACCGAGACTTGAACTCGGGACCTTTGCTTTTCACGGGCAAGTGCTCTACCAACTGAGCACTTCTAGTCCCGAGTTCGAGTCTCGGTCCGGCACACAGTTTTAATCTGCCAGGAAGTTTTATACGCAAACGTTCTCAACTCTATCTTGACGTTCATACATCCCACCACAAACCATGTCAAACAATCAATCACAAGAATATTGTAAGCCAGGGCCATATTTACCACTTCCAATTACAAATAAATATTATTAACATTGCCGCAACACTCTGTCAGCGGTCGATTTACACGTAATTATTGCTCTTGTCTATTGTTCTTCGTGGTCGAATATCAGTACCTATAGAGCGCATAATTTTCCACATAAAAAATCTCGCGCCATTATCTATGTGCTGAATCTAAACGTCCCTCACTACAGCATTCATACGTACCTTCTCTAGTCATTATACAACATAAGCCAAACAAGTCTTATCATGCACACACGTCGAATGCTATCCGTGATAATGAATACCCGAACAGGGGATGTAATGTTTCGGAAGACATCACCGACGTGCGCTTGTGTACTGTAATCATCATCACAATCGATAGAACAACAAGGAAAGCGCGAATTCGCTCGTCCTCGATGTTCTAATGCGGCACTGTTTCCATCACGCATTACATTTCATGCTTTCAACATTCATATTCGTTCGCGCCGCCATTTGGAGACTCCTATGTCCGAATACAGAGCATCAATCAAGCATTATCATTTGCTCTTTTCTAATTACTCATCCATCTGATGTGGAAGCAAGGTCTGCCTTTTGTTTCCGTCGGCACATCTGACTTTCAACAACAAACAACTATTTTACACTGATCGCTATATTGCTCTGGCAACTAAACATAGTCAATTGCCATACATATCTTCAAATACTTAAACAGTCTTACTCAATTACACTGCTTCCCCGGCGAGAAAATGAGCCTGAATATTGCAGTTCTGTATGCAGTAACAACCAAAACGACTACTAAATCGTCAAACCATATTTCATCTCTAACGCTCACAGCCCTTTAACAGCACGTGGAGAAAAAAATTCAATCCATAAACTCTCTTTGCCTATAGATAGGTCTAGCGTGCTCTATACCACTGAGTAACTAGGAACGAACACATGAAAAATGATATCTCCACTTGCAAATACCGAGATCTCGCTCATCTAACAAATTCAAATTATCCCTATAATTTACAAGCCAACTAAGGTTTTTTCCATGTCTAGAGAACAGGCAAACTTATCTTCCACACAACACATTCGATCTTGTCTCAATTAAATAAACGCGCTAAATTTTCAGAGGCTGTCAACCAAACAATTTACATGGCAAGGAATAACGGTCCAGCGCAGACCTACCTCCATAAACAATGTTCTCAAATTTCCACTTGATCACGAAAGCACCCCGAGCTTATGATCGCGATCTCAATTGAATGTCATTCGACAATGAGAGAAGTATCGTAAATACAGCCTACCGAAGGTGGTTGCTCTGGAAATTGAAATATCTGTACCTGCCTTACGACTGGACGTACTATTCCCTTCGCTATCACAGTACTCACAGTCAAATTCATACCCTCCTTACAACAGCACATAGACATTTCCTTTACACAAAGACATATACTTTATAAACCTAAACCTCAAATGCGAATATATCGCACACCCAGCAATAATACTAACAAGGGAATGGTCAGACTTGTCATGCCGAAACATGTATTGCTTTTTTTAGCACTGTTATTTAACTGTGCAAAAGGTCCGTGTGCAAAATTGTAGCTGCTGACATGAACTGGAAGTCACCTAAAAAAATCACGAACATGGCTGTGTTTCCTGCTTGGCGCTTGCAGTAACGGCTGGCCACCCCTGGAAATGGCGAGTCGCGAGCGTTGTGCGCGTGGTCGGGAAGTGCGACCGTCTTATCGCGGCGTTCGCTAAAGAGGAATATCGCTGCACGGTTTTGGTGGAAAGGGGAAACGAATATTCGTTTCTGTGGCATGCACGTCCTTTTAATTTCTGGTATGTATTTGGAAACATACCGTCCGGAAACTGGTTAGAGATGTGAAAGATGTTCTGTACATGTTCATCTATACTCCGCAAGCCACTTTACGGTGAACATTCAATCTCCCCTCACAGGTGATGGCGAACCCTGTAAATGTTTTGCTGCTTGCGATGGAGATATACCATAGACACCAAATGAAGCAATCAACAGAAAACACGCGGAAGACTATGTGTTGTGTGACATGGTTGTTAAACTTCTAGACGAGCATGTAAATGACGCAGACATGTGGCTAGAAACAACTGAAACACTCGATATTGCAGACTGTGAATCTACAGAAGCCAAAGACTCCGACGAAAGTTGCACTCATGAAGACTCTTCGAGTGACAGTGCCACGTACCATCATCAATTATCTCCGAAAGTAACACCAGCAACTACAATTACCTTATGAGACAAAGAAAAAGCGGTGACGTATTGGTTGAACAAAAGTGGTGAGAAACGCCTACGTGTCAGTACTGTTCAAAATAAGTATCGCTTTGTCCGTTCTGAACGTGAATTGTATAGATGGAAAAAGGAAGTCGCTGGACGACGTAAGAGTTGACTGGAAATTGCTACGGAGATAAATGCGCGACTTTTTGAGCTACTTACCGATGCCAGACAACAGTCATTTAGTGTCAGCGATACAACTTTACGTGATTGGGCGTTAGAGATTGCCAACGCGATAGGCGCTAAAGAATTTACAGCTTCTCAAAGTTGGATTAGTCGCTTCAAAAGGTCACATAAAATTGTGGCAAGAAAAATAACAAAATTTGTATCGAGAAACAGGTCGGAAAATGAAGTGACACAAATCGAAATGATAGAAGCTTTTCTTACGAATGCAAAAAATAAGATCGCTAGTTTTAGTGAATCGTACGTGTACAATGCAGATCAGTCAGGTTTTCAAAAAGAAATGCGTGCGAAAAGAACACTGTTATTCAAAGGGGAAAAACATATTGAGGTGATTGCGCAGTCCACGACTGCACTCACCCATTCATACACTATAATGCCCATAATTAGTCTGGATGGTTCATTGCTGCCTAAACTATATGTGTGTCTTCAAGAACAAACTGGACGTTTTGGATCACGTGTCAAAAGAACAATGTTCTACGCAAACAATCTTGTGGTAGACGCATCGAAGTCTTGAAAAATGGGAAATTAAAACTTTACACTTCCCATGCGTCATGCTTTTCTTCCGTTCTGCGGGAACAAATCTCTTCTTCTTCTAGATTCGTGGTCAGGTCATAAAAGGTCTGATTCATTAAAAGCTGTATTTCGAGCCCACCCTGACAAAGAAGTAGAGATATTTCAGATTCCACCCGGCACGACGAACGTAATTCAACCTTTAGACAGAGAATTTTTCCGTCAGTGGAAGGCCTTTTACAGAAAACTAACAGAGAACTGCAATTTCCTGTCTATCACCGTGACAATATTCTCAAGCTGCAATCAGTACTACATTATCAATTTTCCTCCCCACGGTTTCAGAATTTGATTACATATGCGTGGCACTCCTCGAAATATACTGATACTAGGCCTGATTCATTCCTAACACGAGCCCAGTTTTGTCTACGGACATCTAAGAACGTCTGTGATTCGCAGGGCTGCCATATGTCGTCTTCGCTTGTATGTTCTTGGTGCGCAAAAAAACCTATGTTTTGAACATTGATCCATATTTCGCATTTTTGCGGTGATTACAATAAATAAAATTTGGACGTGTTCTAAACCGTACATTTATTTGTGTCTATTTCATAGCTATTTGGAAAGGATGTTGTAGATAACACATCAGCCATATTTGTCAACGAATGTTTAATTATCATACGATCGCTTTCACTGGGGGAATCAGCTCTCTCACTGCTGTGGCAAGAGAGCGGCACGTAGCTAACGCCACCTTGTCCATAGATGGCGTTGGTATAACGTAGCGAGAGGTCAGGGTTGTACAAGAGGCAGTTACAAGTGCGGAAACCATGCGACAATAATGTCTTACTTCATAAAATTGTTTACAGACTTCCAGGTCATGTCAGCAGCTAAAATTCTGCATACAGACTTCTTGCAATGTTAACTCACAGTGGTAAAAAAAGCAACACAGGTTTCGACATGACAAGTCTGACCATTCCCTTGTAAGTATAATATTACCTGGTCAATAACTGGATGCACACGATACCAAATGATACTGATCAAAAATCAATGATGAGTGTGCATATCTCTTTTAAGTTCTTCTTTCGAGTCCTACCACCCTGTCATAGATGTAATCGAGCAGATGTTAAAGAAAAAAATCCCAATCCCAACAACTACTGCATGTTACTCTCACAAGCGCTCTTCATTCTACAGGTGCACCCAAGTATCCATTTTAAAACCTAAACCGCTTTAAAAATCGAGGTACGGCATTACCTCTGGATGAGGTGGTGTTTTCAGGACAAATACCATGACGGTGATCGTAGAAGTGTGTTTATTAACAGTCAACGATGCAGCCTCGGGAGAAAATCACTGAACTTTGAAAGTGATTCGGCTAAGGAACGTGGCATGTATGCGGTATTTGCGACTCAATAACACCGCACCCAACCAGGTAATTCATTACTTTTTGCAACGCATGCTGTCTCGAGACCATATCCTCGATATTATCTGCTGAGTTATAGGTGATGACAGACAGTTGTAGTAGCGTTTGCTCTATTTTGTATATGTCTGTGTATATGCACGCATCACTGATGGCTCTCAGGACCCAGTCGCATCCGCTGATGGACCAACCTTCGAACATTGAATATGTGTGCACCCGCGAACCCTATCGCAGATGTGACGCGTGGTGGATCCGTCTCCAAACAAAATGGTTCAAATGGCTCTGCGCACTATGCGACTTAACTTCTGAGGTCATCAGTCGCCTAGAACTTAGAACTAATTAAACCTAACTAACCTAAGGAGATCACACACATTCATGCCCGAGGCAGGATTCGAACCTGCGACCGTAGCGGTCGCTCGGTTTCAGACTGTAGAGCCTAGAACCGCACGGCCACTCGTGCCGGCGTCTCCAAACATAGCTCTGTATATATAGTCCACGGCTGATCCACACCCGAACGCTAACTCAGATGTGATATATTTGTGGATCTGCATCCCAACACCGCTTCGTACATTGCACGCGATGGATCAACCCCAAACCCCATCCTATGCGGAGCATATTGTGGATCCGCATCTCAACACCGATCCGGTTATAACATGCGGCAGATCCGCAGTTGAACACTAACTCAGGTCTACTGTGGAACCTGTGAGCCGTCCGTGATGCGTGCATATACACAGACATACACAAAGTCGAGAAAACACTCTCCGAATGTGAAGGTGACTGCATACATTCGAGTACAGTGCTATATTACACCCCCCCCCCCCCCCCCCCCGATCAATGGGTTTGGGGTAGGTGCGGCAGCTGTGCTACATTTACAAGCAGTTTTAGAACACAGAACTAGATGTTATGTCATGATCGCATGGGTAGATATGACCTAAAATCGATTAAATTGCGAAAAATGAGGAGCTAATAGGTATAAATTGACCGAATATAGACCCAAATGTTGACTAATGTATTTGATCCTTTTTGGGATGACAAAAAACTAAGTCATTTCTGCTCATATACAGCTACGTGTTCTGTATGTGTTTTAAAGCACTGTCTACTTGCGATCGTTAACGATAAACCTGTCGGTCATCAGAGGACTTCCATCTCATGTGTGAAGAAACTTTACACACTCCTCTAAACGAGCTTTGATTTATGCGATCGCCCCTGTCGCATCTTGTGTGTAAAATCGAGACTTCAACGTCATAACTAAGTTAGCAGTATGAGCCTGCGACGCACTACAATCCCCGTGTACACATTTGCCCGACATATGTTTTGTTTACAGAGTTAGTGGCGGAATGACTTGTAATTTTCACATGTCGGACGCTGCTGCTATGCGTTTATCTGTTTCCTTTAAGACGTATCCCCCGCTACTATACAGGCCGGATGAAGGCATGGTATTATTTCTGAACTGTGATCGGATGAGACAGTGGACACTATACGTCTCCGCAAAGCTATATTGTGTTCGTATTATGCAAAGTAAATGTTTTACGGAAGTAGTTTTTTCGTTTTACGAATCGATAAGACAGTTCAGCGGAGACAAACTGTGAAGAAAGATGTATGTCTGATAGGCCAGAAAGGTATTCGATCTAATATTATAGCCCGTTTTTAAGTGCAGAATGTTAATAGTGCGTGTGTTTATGTTCTCTGTCTTACCAATACCTTCCAGGTACAGATCCTAGACTCTAGAACAATAATTTAGAGTTGATAGCTTCGTTGATATTGGTAAAAATGTGTCCAACTCAATTCGTCTGGAACTCCATCTCGTATAAAAATAAGTCTTTTCTTGTTCTTCTTAACTGTATAATATTACATTACGACACTTTGAAATCTGTTACTATACATCGATAAGGAGTGCTAAGCTCATCGGCATGATGACATCTCGAGAAATCTCGTGCACTTAAATGGGTTAGGTCTCGGAAAGCTCTATTCTTTCATGAGACGTGGGGTGTAGCGAACTTCTTCTGACCGGTTGGAGATTAATTCTCTGACTGTGCTGCAGGGCGGGTTGATCATTGACTGTGTGACGATGGTCTTTTACCCTAAGACGGCGAGAATGCTCTGTGACTCCCAAACGCAGAGAGATGGATCGTAAATTAAGTGCTATGCTCGAGGTCTTATAAATATGTAGAGGGCTGTCTGGTATACTTTGATGATTTAAGTGTTCGAGAATTAACTGTGAATGGGCGTACTGAGTAGTCATCTATCCATGTTCGCAATGATACTCGCAAAGTAGAGAAGGGGTGGTTTAGCTATGATACTGAAATTGAGGAAACATGCTGTCACATGATTGACCATTGTTGAAGGTAGTGTAAAATTGTTCATGCTATCAAGTTTCACGTTTATTATTAGAGTACATGGATGGTGTCTTTTCCATCCCGTCCCTGCATTGGTTAGCAGATAATGATTGACTGATATGGGTTGTTTGAGTTGAGGAAAAAGTCTTCGTGTATGGACGGCAACTTCTGGGGGTTGCTAGCAGCGAAACAGTGATCGCGTACAATATGAGGAATGAGTCGAAAGGGGACGCATAGTCGTCAGTTATTCCATCTGTGTGAGAGATGAGTCTAAATGTGTAGGTCGTCATTCGCTTTCGGACATCAGTTTGGAGACCTACGCCAACGCCGTAAAAGTCTTCTACTTTCATTATATTGTATAAGTAGGTTTTTATTTAAAATAAGCAGATGTGTGGCCTGTTGCAGTAACAAAATGATTTACACCACGTGATGTCTAGTTTTCTGTGAGAGGCCGTGTATCAGGGCGTCTTAATGTTAGTTTAGAACATGAGAAAGGCATGGAACTCGTGGCGTTGTACAAAAGCGTGTTAGAAAACAGTGTTTGAGACAACTAAACAGGACCAGGACGATAATTCGCCTAGAGTATAGGCGATCAAACTTCAAAGTGGACTCGGCAGTGTCTGTATATTTAAGAATTGTGTAATACATACAGCATCAGCAGATGTAGCAGTTTGAGGTGAGAGCCGGTGAGGAAGGCGCTATACCGCTACGAATGCTTGGATGGCTGCAGGCTATACTACTGTGGGAAGTATTGTGAAATGTGTTTCGCCGTGCTAGAGGCCGACTGCAGCTATGTGTCATTGCGCCTGCATCGGTGCCTTGGCGACTTCTAATTCGTATGAGCTTTTATGGTATGTAATATTTATCTGTTGGGCTGATTGATTTGAATGGACGTGGATCTGTAGTACTTGTATCTAGTTTGGGGACGTACGAAATTGCATGCATTTCCACCGAATGTTCAAAACACGGTTGCAGTAATTCAGGTCGTTCTGTTTCTACAGAGGTTGTTGAAGGTGGTGGATATGTCTTGTTCCCACTTGTGCTCATTCAGAGGTAATGTCGTAACTCGATTTGTAAAGTGGTTATAGGTTTTAAAATGGATACTTGGGTGCACCTGCAGAATGAAGAGCGCTTGTGTGAGTAACATGCAGTAGTTGTTGGGATTCGGATATTTTTTTTAACATCTGCTCGATTACGTCTATAGGGTGGTAGGACTCGAAAGAAGAACTTAAGAGAGATGCACACTCATCGTTGATTTTCGATTATTTGGTATCGTATGCATCCAGTTATTGACCACGTGCTTCCTGCTGCTGTTGGATAAGCAGCTGCAGCAGCAAGTCGTATACTCTTAGCTCACTTATTTGTTACATAGTTTAATTCTTAATTTCTTTGCATGTTTTTCGTATTTGCATTGTTTAATTCATAAATTTCGGGCGTATTACAGTATTTCAGAGTTGTAGCATCGCGTTTTAGTACCTGAATAGTGTAAAATCGCATAGTCTCCTTCCACCGCCGAGCAGTGTGTCAGCAGTGCGCAAGTTGCAGCATCTTGTATTTTAATAACCGTTTAAATTTTGTGTCGAATTGTTTGTGCTCTCTGTAGATTAGTTCAGATGTTCTTTGCACAAGTTTTTAGCATGGATAGGGACTGCAACTGCTGTGTTCGGATGCAGGCTGAGTTGGCATCCCTTCGCTCCCAGCTTCAGGGAGTGTTGGCTTCAGTTACACAGCTTGAGGCTGTTGCCAATGGGCATCACTGTGGGGGTCCAGATGGGAGTTTATCGGGGACGGCCAGCTCGTCCCACGCATCCTCCGATCGGACTACGACTGTGGCTGCCTGGGATACTGCCCACATTGAGGCTGATCCCTCACCTGTGGTAGAGTGGGAGGTCGTCTCGAGGTGTGGCAGGGGGCGAAAGACATTCCGGAGGGCTGAACGGAAGGCCTCTCCAGTTTGTCTGACGAACCGATTTCAGGCTCTGTCTCAGGCTGATACTGATCTTCGGCCGGACATGGCTACTTGTCCTGTTCCAGAGGTTGCCCCTTAGTCTGCAAGATCCGGGCGGTCGCAGAGGGTGGGCTTACTGGTAGTTGGGAGCTCCAACGTCAGGCGCGTATTGGGGCCCCTTAGGGATATGGCAGCAAGAGAGGGGAAGAAAACCAATGTGCACTCCATGTGCATACCGGGGGGAGTCATTCCAGATGTGGAAAGGGTCCTTCCGGATGCCATGAAGGGTACAGGGTGCACCCATCTGCAGGTGGTCGCTCATGTCGGCACCAATGATGTGTGTCGCTATGGATCGGAGGAAATCCTCTCTGGCTTCCGGCGGCTATCTGATTTGGTGAAGACTGCCAGTCTCGCTAGCGGCATGAAAGCAGAGCTCACCATCTGCAGCATCGTCGACAGGACTGACTGCGGACCTTTGGTACAGAGCCGAGTGGAGGGTCTGAATCAGAGGCTGAGACGGTTCTGCGACCGTATGGGCTGCAGATTCCTCGACTTGCGCCATAGGGTGGTGGGGTTTCGGGTTCCGCTGAATAGGTCAGGAGTCCACTACACGCAGCAAGCGGCTACACGGGTAGCAGGGGTTGTGTGGCGTGGACTGGGCGGTTTTTTAGGTTAGATGGCCTCGGGCAAGTACAGAAAGCGCAGCAGCCTCAAAGGGTGCGGGGCAAAGTCAGGACATGCGGGGGCAAGCAGCAATCGGTATTGTAATTGTAAACTGTCGAAGCTGCATTGGTAAAGTACCGGAACTTCAAGCGCTGATAGAAAGCACCGAATCTGAAATCGTTATAGGTACAGAGGGCTGGCTGAAGCCAGAGATAACTTCTGCCGAAATTTTTACAAAGGCACAGACGGTGTTTAGAAAGGATAGATTGCATGCAACCGGTGGTGGCGTGTTTGTCGCTGTTAGTAGTAGTTTATCTGTAGTGAAGTAGAAGTGGATAGTTCCTGTGAATTATTAAGGGTGGAGGTTACACTCAACAACCGAGCTAGGTTAATAGTTGGCTCCTTTTACCTACCTCCCGACTCAGCAGCATTAGTGGCAGAACAACTGAGAGAAAATTTGGAACACATTTCACATAAATTTTCTCAGCATGTTATAGTCTTAGGTGGAGATTTCAATTTACCAGATATAGACTGGGACACTCAGATGTTTAGGACGGGTGGTAGGGACAGAGCATCGAGTGACATTATACTGAGCGCACTATCCGAAAATTACCTCGAGCAATTAAACAGAGAACAGACTCGTGGAGATAACATCTTGGACCTACTGATAACAAACAGACCCGAACTTTTCGACTCTGTATGTGCAGAACAGGGAATCAGTGATCATAAGGCCGTTGCAGCATCCCTGAATATGGAAGTTAATACGAATATAAAAAAAGGGAGGAAGGTTTATCTGTTTAGCAAGAGTAATAGAAGGCAGATTTCAGACTACCTAATAGATCATAACGAAAATATCTGTTCCGATACTGAGAATGTTGAGTGTTTATGGAAAAAGTTCAAGGCAATCGTAAAATGCGTTTTAGACAGGTACGTGCCGAGTAAAACTGTGAGGGAAGGGAAAAAACCCACCGTGGTTCAACAACAAAGTTAGGAAACTACTGCGAAATCAAAGAGAGCTTCACTCCAAGTGTAAACGCAGCTAAAACCTCTCAGACAAACAGAAGCTAAACGATGTCAAAGTTAGCGTAAGGAGGGCTATGCATGAAGCGTTCAGTGAATTCGAAAGTAAAATTCTATGTACCGACTTGACAGAAAATCCTAGGAAGTTCTGGTCTTACGTTAAATCAGTAAGTGGCTCGAAACATCATGTCCAGACACTCCGGGATGATGATGGCATTGAAACAGAGGATGACAAGCGTAAAGCTGAAATACTAAACACCTTTTTCGAAAGCTGTTTCACAGAGGAAGACCGCACTGCAGTTCCTTCTCTAAATCCTCGCACAAACGAAAAAATGGCTGACATCGAAATAAGTGTCCAAGGAATAGAAAAGCAACTGGAATCACTCAACAGAGGAAAGTCTACTGGACCTGACGGGATACCAATTCGATTCTACACAGAGTACGTGAAAGAACTTGCCCCCCTTCTAACAGCCGTGTACCGCAAGTCTCTAGAGGAACGGAAGGTTCCAAATGATTGGAAAAGAGCACAGGTAGTCCCAATCTTCAAGAATGGTCGTCGAGCAGATGCGCAAAACTATAGACCTATATCTCTGACGTCGATCTGTTGTAGAATTTTAGAACATGTTTTTTGCTCGCGTATCATGTCGTTTTTGGAAACCCAAAATCTACTCTGTAGGAATCAACATGGATTCCGGAAACAACGATCGTGTGAGACCCAACTCGCTTTATTTGTTCATGAGACCCAGAAAATATTAGATACAGGCTCCCAGGTAGATGCTACTTTCCTTGACTTCCGGAAGGCGTTCGATACAGTTCCGCACTGTCGCCTGATAAACAAAGTAAGAGCCTACGGAATATCAGACCAGCTGTGTGGCTGGATTGAAGAGCTTTTAGCAAACAGAACACAGCATGTTTTTATCAATGGAGAGACGTCTACAGACGTTAAAGTAATCTCTGGCGTGCCACAGGGGAGTGTTATGGGACCATTGCTTTTCACAATATATATAAATGACCTAATAGATAGTGTCGGAAGTTCCATGCGGCTTCTTGCGGATGATGCTGTAGTGTACAGAGAAGTTGCAGCATTAGAAAATTGCAACGAAATGCAGGAAGATCTGCAGCGGATAGGCACTTGGTGCAGGGTGTGGCAACTGATCCTTAACATAGACAAATGTAATGTATCGCGAATACATAGAAAGAATTATTATTATTGTATGATTATATGATAGCGGAACAAACACTGGTAGCAATTACCTCTGTAAAATATCTGGGAGTATGCGTGCGGAACGATTTGAAGTGTAATGATCATATAAAATTAAATGTTGGTAAGGCGGATACCAGGTTGAGATTCATTGGGAGAGTCCTTAGAAAATGTAGTCCATCAACAAAGGAGGTGGCTTACAAAACACTCGTTCGACCTATACATGAGTATTGCTCATCAGTGTGGGATCCGTACCAGATCGGGTTGACGGAGGAGACAGAGAAGATCCAAAGAAGAGCGGCGCGTTTCGTCCCAGGGTTATTTGGTAAGCGTGATAGCGTTACGGAGATGTTTAGCAAGCTCAAGTGGCAGACTCTGCAAGAGAGGCGCTCCGCATCGCGGTGTAGTTTGCTGTCCAGGTTTCGAGAGAGTGCGTTTCTGGATGAGGTATCGAATATATTGCTTCCCCCTACTTATACCTCCAGAGGAGAACACGAATGTAAAATTAGAGAGATTAGAGCGCGCACGGAAGCTTTCAGACAGTCGTTCTTCCCGCGAACCATACGCGACTGGAACAGAAAAGGGAGGTAATGACAGTGGCACGTAAAGTGCCCTCCGCCACACACCGTTGGGTGGCTTGCGGAGTATAAATGTAGATGTAGATGTAATATTATACTTAGTATTAGTGCTGGGTCTGCGATATGTTCGCATTTGAGGATTAGGTTTATAAAGTATATGTCTTTGTGTAAAGGAAATGTCTACGTGCTGTTGTAGCGAGGGTATGGATCTGACTTGGAGTACTGTGATAGCAAAGGGAAGAGTATGTCTAGTCGTAAGGAAAGTACAGATATTTCAATTTCCAGAGCCAACGCCTTCATTATGGTGTATTTACGACACTTCACTCATGGAGTTTTTTCTTTAACATCTGCTCGATTATGTCTCTCTTTCTATAACACTGTGGTAGGACTCGCAAGAAGAACCTAAGGGACATACACACTCATCGTTGATTTGGGGTCAATATTATTTAGTATTGTAGGCAATCATTTACTAACGAACTTTTATTCTTGTAGTAGCGGTGGGTGTGTGATATGTACATATTTGAGAACTGGGTTTATAAATTATGTGTTTGTGGAAAGGAGATGACTATGCACTGTTGTAGGGAAGGTACAGATTTGACTTGGTGTACTTTGACAGCAAAGGGAATAGTATGTCCAGTCGTAAGGCAGGTACAGATATTTCAATTTCCAGAGCAACCGCCTTCGGCAGGCTGTATTTACGATACTTCGCTCATTGTCGAATGACATTCAATTGAGATCGCGATCATAAGCTCGGGGTGCTTTCGTGATCAAGTGTAAAATTTGAGAATACTGTGTACGGAGGTGGGTTTGCACTGGACCCTTATTCCTTGCCATGTAAATTGTTCGGTTGATTGCTTCTGAACATTTAACGCGTTTATTTAGTTGAGACAAGATCGAATGTGTTGTGTGGAAGATAAGTTTGCCTGTTCTCTAGACATGGGAAAGGCCTTAGTTGGCTTGTAAATTGTAGAGATGATTTGGAATTTGCTAGATGATTGAGGTCGGTATTTGCGGGTGGAGATATCATTTTTCATGTGTTTGTTCCTAGTTACTCAGTGGTATAGAGCACGCTAGACCTATCTAAAGGCAATGAGTGTTTATGGATTGAATTTTTTTCCTCCACGTGCTGTTAAAGGGCTGTGAGCGTTAGAGATGAAATATGGTTTGACGATTTAGTAGTCGTTTTGGTTGTTACTGCATACAGAACTGCAATATTCAGGCTCTTTTTCTCGCCGGGGATGCAGTGTAATTGAGTAAGGCTGTTTAAGTATTTGAAGATATGTATGGCAATTGACTATGTTTAGTTGCCAGAGTAATATATCGATCAGTGTAAAATAGTTGTTTGCTGTTGAAAGTCAGATGTGCCGACGCAAACAAAAGCCAGACCTTGCTTCCACATCAAATGGATGAGTAATTAGATAAGAGCAAATGATAATGCTTGATTGATGCTCTGTGTTCGGATATAGGATCTCTAAATGGCGGACAAACTAAAAGAACCAGAGGTTGTACAGAGTTTCAGGGAGAGCATAAAGGAACAATTGACAAGAATGAGGGAAAGAAATACATTAGAAGAAGAATAGGTAGGTTTGAGGGATGAAGTAGTGAAGGCAGCAGAGGATAAAGTAGGTAAAAATACGAGGGCTAGTAGAAATCCTTGGGTGACAGAAGAAAGATCGACAGGAAGAGCAAAATGGCTAAGCAGACATAGCTAGAGGACAAATGTAAGGATGTAGAGGCTTATCTCACTAGGGGTAAGATAGATACTGCCTACAGGAAAATTAAAGAGACCTTTGGAGAAAAGAGAACGACTTGTATGAATGTCAAGAGCTCAGATGGAAACCCAGTTCTAAGCAAAGAAGGGAAAGCAGAAAGTTGGAAGTAGTATATAGTGTGAAACTTCCTGGCAGATTAAAACCGTGTGCCCGACCGAGACTCGAACTCGGGACCTTTGCCTTTCGCGGGCAAGTGCTCTACCATCTGAGCTACCGAAGCACGACTCACGCCCGGTACTCACAGCTTTACTTCTGCCAGTACCTCGTCTCCTACCTTCCAAACTTTACATAAGCTCTCCTGCGAACCTTGCAGAACTAGCACTCCTGAAAGAAAGGATATTGCGCAGACATGGC
This sequence comes from Schistocerca cancellata, assembly GCF_023864275.1. Taxonomy (NCBI): domain Eukaryota; kingdom Metazoa; phylum Arthropoda; class Insecta; order Orthoptera; family Acrididae; genus Schistocerca; species Schistocerca cancellata. Next base: position 135,905,399 of record NC_064632.1, read on the forward strand.
TTAGCCACAGCCTGGGGGATGTTTCCAGAATGAGATTTTCACTCTGCAGCGGAGTGTGCGCTAATATGAAACTTCGTGGCAGATTAAAACTGTGTGTCCCACCGAGACTCGAACTCGGGACCTTTGCCTTTCGCGGGCAAGTGCTCTACCATCTTCTTTCAGGAGTGCTAGTTCTGCAAGGTTCGCAGGAGAGCTTCTGTAAAGTTTGGAAGGTAGGAGACGAGGTACTGGCAGAAGTAAAGCTGTGAGTACCGGGCGTGAGTCGTGCTTCGGTAGCTCAGATGGTAGAGCACTTGCCCGCGAAAGGCAAAGGTCCCGAGTTCGAGTCTCGGTCGGGCACACAGTTTTAATCTGCCAGGAAGTTTCATATCAGCGCACACTCCGCTGCAGAGTGAAAATCTCATTCTGGAGTATATAGTGTGTCTATACAAGGGCGATGTACTTGAGGGCATTGTTATAGAAATGGAAGAGGATGTAGGTGAAGATGAAATGGGAGATATGATACTGCGTGAAGGGTTTGATAGAGCACTGAAAGACCTAAGTCGAAACAAGGCCTCAGGAGTAGACAACATTCCATTAGAACTACTGACAGCCTTGGGAGAGCCAGTCCTGACAAAACTCTACCATCTGGTGAGCAAGATGTATGAGACAGGCGAAATACCCTCAGACTTCAAGAAGAATATAGTAATTCCAATCCCAAAGAAAGCTGGTGTTGACAGATGTGAAAACTTCCGAACAATCAGTTTAATAAGCCACAGCTGCAAAATACTAACGCGAATTCTTTGCAGTCGAATGGAAACACTGGTAGAAGCCGACCTTGGGAAAGATCAGTTTTGATTCCGCAGAAATATGGGAACACGTGAGGCAATACTGACCCTACGGCTTATTGTAGAAGCTAGATTAAGAAAAGGCAAATCTACATTTCTAGCATTTGTAGACTTAGAGAAAGCCTTTGACAATGTTGACTGGAATACTCTCTTTCAAATTCTGAAGGTGGCAGGGGTAAAACACAGGGAGCGAAAGGCTATTTACAATTTGTACAGAAACCAGATGGCAGTTCTAAGAGTCGAGGGGCATGAAAGGGAAGCAGTGGTTGGGAAGGGAGTGAGACAGGGTCGTAGCCTCTCCCCGATGTTGTTCAATCTGTATATTGAGCAAGCAGTAAAGGAAACGAAAGAAAAATTCGGAGTAGGCATTAAAATCCATGGAGAAGAAATAAAAACTTTGAGGTTCGCCGAAGACATTGTAGTTCTGTCAGAGACAGCAAAGGACTTGGAAGAGCAGTTGAACGGAATGGACAGTGTCTTGAAAGGAGGATATAAGATGAACATCAACAAAAGCAAAACGAGGATAATGGAATGTAGTCGAATTAAGTCGGGTGATGCTGAGGGAATTAGATTAGGAAATGAGATACTTAAAGTAGTAAAGGAGTTTTGCTGTTTGGGGAGCAAAGTAACTGATGATGGTCGAAGTAGAGAGGATATAAAATGTAGACTGACAGTGGCAAGGAAAGCGTTTCTGCATAAGAGAAATTTGTTAGCATTGAGTATACATTTAAGTGTCAGGAAGTCGTTTCTGAAAGTATATGTATGGAGTGTAGCCATGTATGGAAGTGAAACATGGACGATAACTAGTTTGGACAAGAAGAGAATAAAAGCTTTTGAAATGTGGTGCTACAGAAGAATGTTGAAGATTAGATGGGTAGATCACGTAACTAATGAGGAGGTACTGTATAGGATTGGGGAGAAGAGGAGTTTGTGGCACAACTTGACTAGAAGAAGGGATCGGTTGGTATGACATGTTCTGAGGCATCAAGGGATCACCAATTTAGTATTGGAGGGCAGCGTGGAGGGTAAAAATCGTAGAGGGAGACCAAGAGATGAATACACTAAGCAGATTCAGATTGATGTAGGCTGCAGTACGTACTGGGAGATGAAGAAGCTTGCACAGGATAGAGTAGCGTGGAGAGCTGCATCAAACCAGTCTCAGGACTGTAGACCACAACAACAACAAAATGGAGGAGCGAACGAATACGTTTGTTGAAAGCACAAAATGTAATGCGTGATGGAAACAGTGCCGGATTAGAACATCGAGGACGAGCGAATCGCGCTTTCCTTGTTGTTCTATCGATTGTGATGATGATTACAGTACACAAGCGCACGTCGGCTCTCAAATGGCTCTGAGCACTATGGGACTTAACATCTATGGTCATCAGTCCGCTAGAACTTAGAACTACTTAAACCTAACTAACCTAAGGACAGCACATAACACCCAGCCATCACGAGGCAGAGAAAATCCCTGACCCCGCCGGGAATCGAACCCGGGAACCCGGGCGTGGGAAGCGAGAACGCTACCGCACGACGCGCACGTCGGTGATGTCTTCCGAAGCATTACATCCCCTGTTCGGGTATTCATTATCACGGATAGCATTCGACCTGTGTGCATGGTAAGACTTGTTTGGCTTATGTTGTATAATGACTAGAGAAGATGAGTGTGAATGCTGTAGTGAGGGACGTATAGATTCAGCACATAGATAATGGCGCGAGATTTTTTATGTGGAAAATTATGCGCTCTATAGGTACTGATATTCGACCACGAAGAACAACAGACAAGAGCAATAATTACGTGTAAATCGACCGCTGACAGAGTGTTGCGGCAATGTTAATAATATTTATTTGTAATTGGAAGTGGTAAATATGGTCCTGGCTTACAGTATTGTTGTGAGTGTGGTGTGTATTTGATGCTCTGTATAAAAGTTTGCGGGTTTAACTGTCATTGGGATTTAGCCATCTATGTAAAAATAATTTTACCGCTGAAAGTCCGAGAAAGAAAAGGTGAATGGTGCTTAGGTAGAGGCGGCATTTGTAATTCGATGTGTAAAGTCGATTAGAGCGAATGAGAACGCTAGATATTTGTTTGTCATGGTTTGTGGTGGGATATATGAACGTCAAGATAGGGTTGAGAACGTTTGCGTATGTTGAGAGTAGGAAGGGTGTGAGGTTAGGTGCGGTGGGATGAGTGAATTGGATTTTACTTTGGTATAGATAGAGGTTCTGTTAGGAGAAGAATTTCCATTCATAAAAATGAGTTTTTAAGAAAGAGAGCGTTAACTGTTTCTGGGACACTATACAATTTCTGAGAGGTTGATTTGGGTTGTGGTGCACGCGGACCAGCATCGCTCACGTCGTCGACGGCGTCTACGTGAACACGTATTTGGATAGGAATTTCACGGGTGTGAAGTATCAGTGCTGCTGTCGCCACCTCATGTTTACAGAAGCCGAGCAGGTATCTGTGTGCGGTTTGACAGCTGACGGGCGTATGACTTCGCGGGGGACAGGGTGTGGCGGAGGGTGCTTGCGCGCGTCTGTTGCGTTATTTTGCCAGCAGGTGTGTAGGTTGTGCTATGAGTTATTTAGACAGTTTATGAGTACTGAGCGTGTCTAGATATAGGTGTGCTGAATTATTTAGGAGGAATATAAATGTCTGTATTTAAATTATTTGCACAAATTAGGAGTTGTTTGCGTGTCTGCAGACTGTGTATTGTGAGCTCAAGCATAAGATAGAGAGTCTTTTGCCTAAGTGTGACAAATATATTCGATCTATAAATAAAATGCTAGAAAATAAATAGAGTGGACTCCTTCCTTACTCTCCCCAGCAGCCTAACGCAGTCTGAGTAATTTTAGCATAATTATCGCTCCTACAGACCACCATCTGGGATTAGGTCATAGGAGGGATGACAGTACGATTTGATGGCAGTAATGTGTACTATGTCAGTTGGTCAGTAAATCTCGTGGTGGAGACACCGCCTGCAAAATAAAGACTTGTGTTCAGATCTGTTTTCTGGCCATTTCACCCATCATCTTGGATGACGTCATGCGCTCTGATCTTTAGTACACGTTAGCCCGCCAACAGGTGTCGGTAAGGGAGCGTGTTGCTGGGTTGAGGATCGTGGTGGAGAATTTATTTGATTCCAAGTCCAGGTGGGTGTGGTAATGGTGAAATTTGATTCCAAGTCCTACGCACTATGAAGTCAAATCCCGTGAATGAAGCAGACATCTAGAATACTGGTACTTGCGTCATCACACAAATTCGCGTTGGCGTCCTCTGGTGGCACCGATATGAACTAGGCTAGTTGGGCTCTGGAGCTCATGGTGGATACACCGGGTGCAGCCATTTGGCATGACGGTACTTGCGTCATCTCCTGCCGCCAGGATAGCGCCCTCTGGTGGCACCAATATGAACTAAGCCAGTTGGAGACCAGCCCCAATGGAGAACACACCTGTTTGAAAATGGTAAAATAATAAAGACAAGTTTTTTCTTGCCATTTTCTTAGGTGTGACGCATTGTCATGTTGGAATTTGAACTTCGCTTCATTTTTCTGGGCGAGGGGGGTGTTGCACTTTCCTGCCAAAATTCAAACTTCCCACCAAAATCCGCCATCTTGATTGACGTTATCGCAGCTATCTTGGATGACGTCATTGCCGCCATATTGGATTACGGTATTTTGGGGTGTTGCCAGCCTAGCCCCAATACTCCTATGATGCGATGTTTTTCGCCAGAGGTACTTTTTCGTCTGTGGTTATTGCTTATGGATTATCGCCGGGAGTGTGATGATGTTTGTCTTGACGTCTTTCGATTGTGGATCGCCAGCGCCAGAGTTATGTCATCAGTAAAGACTTGTATTTCTTGCAGTGAGCACGTGGATCACTGTATTAAGTTTTTAGATGCATGGAAGACAATGGCGAATGGTACCAGATGAAAATGGGTGATACTAATCGTTCGGCTCAAAAAATTATACACTCCTGGAAATTGAAATAAGAACACCGTGAATTCATTGTCCCAGGAAGGGGAAACTTTATTGACACATTCCTGGGGTCAGATACATCACATGATCACACTGACAGAACCACAGGCACATAGACACAGGCAACAGAGCATGCACAATGTCGGCACTAGTACAGTGTATATCCACCTTTCGCAGCAATGCAGGCTGCTATTCTCCCATGGAGACGATCGTAGAGATGCTGGATGTAGTCCTGTGGAACGGCTTGCCATGCCATTTCCACCTGGCGCCTCAGTTGGACCAGCGTTCGTGCTGGACGTGCAGACCGCGTGAGACGACGCTTCATCCAGTCCCAAACATGCTCAATGGGGGACAGATCCGGAGATCTTGCTGGCCAGGGTAGTTGACTTACAGCTTCTAGAGCACGTTGGGTGGCACGGGATACATGCGGACGTACATTGTCCTGTTGGAACAGCAAGTTCCCTTGCCGGTCTAGGAATGGTAGAACGATGGGTTCGATGACGGTTTGGATGTACCGTGTACTATTCAGTGTCCCCTCGACGATCACCAGTGGTGTACGGCCAGTGTAGGAGATCGCTCCCCACACCATGATGCCGGGTGTTGGCCCTGTGTGCCTCGGTCGTATGCAGTCCTGATTGTGGCGCTCACCTGCACGGCGCCAAACACGCATACGACCATCATTGGCACCAAGGCAGAAGCGACTCTCATCGCTGAAGACGACACGTCTTCATTCGTCCCTCCATTCACGCCTGTCGCGACACCACTGGAGGCGGGCTGCACGATGTTGGGGCGTGAGCGGAAGACGGCCTAACGGTGTGCGGGACCGTAGCCCAGCTTCATGGAGACGGTTGCGAATGGTCCTCGCCGATACCCCAGGAGCAGCAGTGTCCCTAATTTGCTGGGATGTGGCGGTGCGGTCCCCTACGGCACTGCGTAGGATCCTACGGTCTTGGCGTGCATCCGTGCGTCGCTGCGGTCCGGTCCCAGGTCGACGGGCACGTGCACCTTCCGCCGACCACTGGCGACAACATCGATGTACTGTGGAGACCTCACGCCCCACGTGTTGAGCAATTCGGCGGTACGTCCACCCGGCCTCCCGCATGCCCACTATACGCCCTCGCTCAAAGTCCGTCAACTGCACATACGGTTCACGTCCACGCTGTCGCGGCATGCTACCAGTGTTAAAGACTGCGATGGAGCTCCGTATGCCACGGCAAACTGGCTGACACTGACGGCGGCGGTGGACAAATGCTGCGCAGCTAGCGCCATTCGACGGCCAATACCGCGGTTCCTGGTGTGTCCGCTGTGCCGTGCGTGTGATCATTGCTTGTACAGCCCTCTCGCAGTGTCCGGAGCAAGTATGGTGGGTCTGACACACCGGTGTCAATGTGTTCTTTTTTCCATTTCCAGGAGTGTAAATAAGACCTGGTATTTTTCTGTAATTGCAGCAGCTGTAAATTGATGATATCTGAATGTCGATTTTTGAGAGTTATTGGTCAGTTTCAGCGGGAAACGTAAATTCGTGCCAATGTCTGATCAATACAGACAGCACAGAGAGTAGTGTACAGACGATGGTGAGCAGTATTCGCCCAGATTCTGTGCCTGATATTCGCATCAGTGTCACCATACATAAGTTAGCATCAGGAAAGGGTTAGAGTTAGTTAAACTTGGTAAAGGGTAGAATAATTAAAAGTAAGTTTTGTACAGTGTGAGAGTGCTTGAAGTATGAATGTGCAGGCTGTGCCCATGAAGCCCAATGGGGTGCCTGAGGATGTTGGGAAACTAACGTGACACTGACAAAAACAACAGCAATGCCTTCACAACTAGAAAATGATTATTTAGGTGTCTTTTTAGATAAGAGATTAATTTCTTGTTGTTTCGTTCTTTATTGTAAAGCAGGCGCTTTTTCTCTCCAATAATAATATTGTAAAGTTTAATGACCATTAGTTCACACATTTGTTATGCTTTACTAGATATGTGTTTTTGTAAATGTTTACTGTAAAAACAAGGCACTAAAACATGTGCTAAGGATTGTGCAGAGGACTATGGCACCCCTAATGGCGACCGAGTAGAAGACCACGGGTGCATTAGGCTCAGTGCAGCGCAGGCGCCCATATCACAACGCGGCAGGCAGGGTTCGGGTGTAGCAGCGAGACCTTGGGCATGGCTACCAATGTGACGTCACAGTAGGGAAAACGTCCCAGGGCGAGAGACAAGCTGACGTGTCGTCACCACAGGGGTGCCTCTAGTGCAGCCAGCAGGTATGGAGGCTCGCCCCTGATGTCTGCCGACAGCACAGGCAGCCAGCGGATGTGATGACACTGGGCTAGCTCAAGGGCGTCAGAGATGCGAGCACAGCCCTGTTTGTCCCTTTCACTCGTGCCAATGGAGAGTGAAAGCAACCGCGGGTGCGCCTTGCTTGCAACCAGCAGCTGACGGAAGCTCGCCCTGACGTCACGCAACCACCTTGGTTCACCATAATCTGATGCAAGTCTCGAGGGTAACGATCTAAATGTACAGCCGCTGCCGACCAGAAAGGAGAGATCGGAGAGTGACGGACCAAGCGATTGACATCTCTGGGGACTTGCCACGACACTGACAACTGCTGCTGGAGAACTGTCTTCAACAAGAGCAACCGTTTGCCATCTGCTGCCCCTACTCTGGTCTGTCAATAGTCCAGATATAAGGAGGCAGCAGCGGCTGGCTGTCATTTCCTACGCGGATTTCTGTTGCGTTTCTGTTTGAGGGATTAGGTGATCTGATTTCCATTACGTCATTATGGAGATCATGTTGCGGACTTCGCTACCATTCCGCCCATTATTCTTTGTTTGCCCGAGTTCCATACTGGCTGCAAGAAGTGGTTAGAATTTTGCATTTCCCTGCTGTTGCTATTTCCATTTCTGTGAAAATTAGCAGCATACATCCCCAGTCTGCTTCTATCATTCCCCTGAGGCTCATTATTAAATCTTTGGTCTTGATACTGATTTCTTGTTGCCAAGTTTCTATTTGTATTTTGCCCATCATTATTACCTCCAGATGCAGCTTGCGAGTTTCGTTCATTGTGTCTCATTCGGTCCCACGCGTTTTGTGCTTCCTTGACAAAGTCTAACTCTCCTAGAGCGCTCTTGAATGACTCTATTGTGTCCTTACATGAGCAGTGCCTGGTACTTCAATGGCAGTTTCATGTGGCAGTGTCGCATTATCTCCTTATGACTGTGTGGTTGGTTCAGGTAACGGTTCTTGTTGACAAGCGTCTCGAAAAACTTTACCGGACTGCACCACCCCGATGCTTTGTAATCCTTCCCTAACATAATCTCCTGTTTAATCCTTTCTTAGGTGTCCTGTGACCAGTAGGTGTTTGGGAAAGCCTCTCTGAATTCGCCCTAACTGCGGTAGTTTGATACAACGCTACGCATGTACTCTGCTATACCTTCCAGGTATCCACAAACAAATTCCAATTTGTGTATGGTTCAAATGGCTCTAAGCACTATGGGACTTAACATCTGAGGTCATCAGTCCCCTAGACTTAGAACTACTTAAGCCTAACTAACATAAAGACATCACACACGTCCATGCCCGAGGCAGGATTCGAACCTGCGACCGTAGCAGCAGCGAGGTTCCGGACTGAAGCGCCTAGAACCGCACGGCCAAAGCGGCCGGCCCAATTTGCGTACTAGTGGCCATGACTCGAGTAGTACCCTATCATAATGAGCAATCCGTGACTTGGGATTAATGAATAGTGGTTCTCTTTGTAAACCTGAAAATTCTGAATTAAGAGAAGATGTTTTAAGTCAAAATATACGTAATTATGCACCCCTGCACTTTCTCTGAATTCTGGCGCTCATGCGCCGGAGATTTCATGGCCGACCGATCCCAGTATGCTGTTACACCCTCGTCTCATGTCATCAGAGTCAAGTAGCAATGTTTCTGTACGTTAGAGTCGCGCGCAATTGTGGTCCGGCTCAGTACTTCGTGTACTACGCGCCATTGACTATGTGCGCTCGGCCGAGCTTCGTACCCGTTAAGCAAGCGCTCCTGCCGTATATCTGTCTGAGCCGTCGATGTGGCTCCAAGCTGGGTTTTACTACTTTGTCTTTGACATTCCCGGTGACCAAGGAGCTCACGGAGACGAGCTGTTGCTTCTGGCTGAATTTCTACACGAGCGACGGATAGTGAGACGTATTTTCTCGTCTTTGATTGTAACATTTCTTCCTGTGTATTTTCAGCTATTCTCTGTCTTAAATCCTGCCTAGAAGTCGTCAAATGTGGGGTGTCTAGGAAACCTTTCTCGAATCGCTAAACAACATTAAAACAAATCGTATTTATGAGTTTCATTACAAAAATTACAATACTTATCTTTGAATAATACGAAGATGAGTCGCAAGGAAAGGCTGATATACAAAATAATCAATGTTCTTCGCTATAAACAATCTTAATACAAGCGAAGTAATAGAGTTGACGCTTCTATTCGGGTCGCTAGTCTTGAGGCTTCTCTTCGACCGGGCCGCGACCAATCCGGCGCGGCACTTATGTTCTCTTTACATGGTGGCCGCTGCTGTCGCTTCGTCGTCTCGTCCTGGAGAGGGGTCGGTCAGCGAACGATTGACTGACTTCTCACAGCCCTCTCTGCTCTATCGTTCCCAACTGGTGTGCTGGCGCCTGACTTTACGCCGTAACACTCTGTCCCCGTTTTTTAAGAGCAAAAATAGTCTTGTTTGAGCTCACTTAGACCTTCGCCAGCGCTGCCTGGTCCCATGCAATTTCGGTATTTTTCCACACGTCTCGTGCTACCAATCTGGCTGTCCTAGCCTCACATCTGGAATCTACCGTTACTTCTCGCGTATCAGCTGACGTTTTCCTAATGTCTTCAACTTCTGCTTTCTACACCCTTAACTTCATTCCTGACCTGATTTACGTTGTCGACAAACTCGTCAGCCCGCCTTTCAATTTCCTTAAATTATTTCATTACTGCTTCCTACCTCATTTCCTCATTTGTTGATTCTGAATTTCCCTAATCTCATTAATAAGGATCTCCTGTCTTTGGTATTCTTCTAGCCATGTCTTTCCTTTTTTCTTTCCTGTGTCTCTTTTCTGCCTCTTGCATAAATTGAATGATCGATTCTAATTGTGCATGCACTTCCAGGAACGTCCCCAGGACTAGACGCTCGAAAATCAGCTGCTCTGTGGCGCATTGCCTGCGAGATCGGACTATTACTTCATTGACTGTACCTCTTTCCATCTTTACATAACCTGCGTGACCTGTCACCTCGGCATCGTTGTCACTTTCATTTGCTGAGTGAACTGAACCCTCATCATTGGAGTATTCTCCATTTCACATTTGTGCCCCGTTCACAGAGTCACTTAAATGAGCTTCTTCCGCCGACCTATCTTGTTCTGCATCAATGAATGACTCGTGTTCCATTTTGGACGACAATAGTGCGCAGCCTTTCTCACTACACACACGAGCTTTCCTTTTCTTAAGCATTCAAATCAACTGCTACTTTCGCAAGCTTACGACTCAAATGCATCACGCGCCACAACTCTACTCTACCCTTTTTTCAATTAATGCACACATTTATACCTAAGGCCATGAAACAAAACATACCGTAAAATGTCGTACACACCCCCATAAACAAATTTGTTCCACAAATGATTGCGCAGTGCTATTACCAACAACGCAAAATCGGACAAGAAGTGACGCAGAAGTTACAGACAAGAAAGAATGAAAAACAAAATAGATTACGCAGACAATACATACATCTGAAATAATTATTGAGATATAACGCATAGCGTCTAAATGTTCTCGGTGCACTATAGCCTCACTTTGACATGAGAAAAACACGCACTTGTTCCGCAAGATAACACACTAACTACCTCACAAAAGTGCCATGAATCGAAATCCTGGCCAAAGGTTTCCAATTGCAAACGGTGACTTGCTCTGTCATAAATATGTGTCCAAGTGATGTTAAATTTTATTATCTTTAAATATACAAAGGTATTATCTCCTCAACAATCTTCAGATCGTAAGCTACACCCGTAATTTTTATGTATAAAATTAGTGAATTTACTCGTGGTACTTTTGTTCCTTTTGTCTGCAGTCACTTGAATTGCTGGTGAATCCACGTATCAATATACTGAAATAAAAACAGTCAATGGCTGGGACAGTATCAATGAGAACAGTGGTGTATTTAAGTTTACAAAATTAATGACAATTTTTTATTCATTCTTTTGCAACTAAAATCGAGCTGATAAATGTAACAAATAAACGACAAACATAAATCGCGAAAGGAATGGTGCTCGATTGGCATAGAATTCATTGTGATGGAAACTATACAAGTTCTCCCCTGAATTAATCCCTTTCACAAAACAATCAGACTTTGTTTACATGAATCAACTGTAGGCCAAATTCTATTCAACTGGAATCAACTACGACCAGTTACGCTATAAACTATGGTTCACGGAGGACAGGGAGTTGTGAATATCATTTAACAAACCTACGTCAGTGCAGTAATACTTTACCCTTTCACCTTGATTCAGGCGGCAGCGGAAAACTGCACGCTGTGGACGAGGGGCGGAGTTCTGAGACGATCACGAAAACTTGCAAACAATGCAGACTGGCGTCCGATTATTAGAATGCAGGAAATCTTCCCTATCAGAGCCCTGAAATCCTGGCAACTTCTGTATAAGGTGGTCCCGTTCGCTGGTCTGGCCAACCAGTTTCACTCACAGGCACGGCGCTGCGTTCTGGAATTGTCAAACGGCAACAGACGACTGAGGACGAATAAGTTCTCCATCATAACACACGATATGTCCGAGATGACAAGCAGTTCCATTGTCGGTTGTAACGCCGGAAATGCATATCCTCCTATTTCCATCTATTGTACTATTTTTTTTTCCTTGCTTTGTTACCTCAAGATATGACATTTCTGTCTCTTTGTATATTGTAATTGTTTTACTATTTGTATATTTATGCATTTATGTCGATGTATAATTGGTTTGTTTCGTAAATATTATTTGTATTTTTACGCTGGGTCTTGCCTAGGGAAAACTGCTATCGAACGATTACGTCGATAGGTCGTGTGAAGAATCAAAGTGTGTAGGATCTTTGGTAGTGTTAACTCTGCCGCGTGGAGCGCGGGCTGAGAGAAGGGGTCTGGCGGGAGTAGCGAGTGGAGCAGGTGTGTTGTGTGACGCTCCCGCGAGTTGCCGCGCTTTCGGGGTTTGGCAGCATGTAATTGCGCTCGACTTGCGATGATAGTTTCTGACATGGTGTCGCGGACGGGAAACATTAACTAGCGCACATCAAGAGCCCGTTTCGTCTGGTGACCGTGTCGAGAAGAAGGCGCGCCAACATCCAGCTTCTGCAACAGCGACGGCCGACAATGACTGACTGTCGCCACCTCCTCGATCGACGGCTTCAAACCTTCAATCAACCATCAAGGGAGACTGGAAGCAAGTAATGTTTTAGAACTGTATGGCAGACCTCAGCTTTTCAAACTGTACCATTTTCGTAACTATAATAACAGCAACTTAGCATGAACCTTTGTTGCTCATTGTCCCAATTGCATTACCAAGCAGGGTCCCTTCCTTTTCCGAAATGAACCCGAGTGTCGTTGAAATTTAAACGCCAGCACTAAAGTAATATAGCTAATTCTATTTCACTGCTTTAATTTCAAAGTTCAGTTAGCTGGCTACAATATTCAGATTACACAAGCACAAATTAAGAGTGCGAGTTTTGTTATCGTATTTTAGCTTACCTGTGACTGCAGCTCAGCTTGGTACGTACTAAATTTTACTATTGTTAATTGTTCAGAATCATTTAATTCAAGTTCAAAGTTAAATCTCTTATTTCCAAATTGCGTAGATTCAAGTAGTTTTTTTGAAATGATTGTTGAGGTAGTCCAAGACTAACCGTATTTTACTGAATTTCGATGTGCTTCAGAAAGAAAGCTCACTATTAACTTCAGTCACTAAATTAACTTTCGATTTTCCGGTTTTATTAATTCTTTGCTAAATTAAGTCAGGGTGTAGCGAAATTTATTACTTCTGACAAACTTTCAGTTTTCACACTACACGTGTCAACCTTCAGTTGCCACGCTTCTAGTGCTAATTATATGTGTAATAACCTTTCTTTTTCAGTTACTATAGTAATTGTCCTTAGGACTGGCGACCGTGATTTCCCCCAAATCTCAAATACCTAATTACCGCTAGTTAATTGTTAACGTAACGGCTGCACATTTACTTTCTTTATTAACTTTACCCCTTTTCAAAATTAATTTCCACCAGTTTCATTAGCACATTTCCTTTCATTAAGATGTAACCCTTTCCTCCCTCTTTACCGACAGCTTAACTTCGGTGACGATTGCTTTTCCAAAACTCCCATTAGGTACACGCGGTTTCATCTTTCACTGTCATTAAGGTCGGCAAGTGAGGGGGAGGTTACACGTGGCGACCTGGTGACAGGACAATCTTCAGATTTGAGGTTGTTCTGGACACGAATTTTGCATTGTGCAAATCTCGTAACAAAGTATTGGTTACGTACAGGCCGTTACGTCAGCGAGAATAAGTAGTGGGAGTAATCCTAATTATATTTGAGATTTGGCATTTATATTGAAAATTATTAAAATGAGTGAAGGCAACAATTGCCAAAATTTGGTAGACTTGGGTACGGAACAATCGGTCGAACAGTGGGAAACGCACACCGCGGTACCCATTGTTCAGGGGCAGGCGGCTAGCATGAAAGACGCGACCACCGAAACGCAACAAAGAGCAGAAATGGAATTCCAAACTTTAGAAAATGTTTCGGAATCGGAAGTGAAAATCAAACCTGAATCCCTTTATGACGAATACAGGGGGACAATTAAAGAGGAAGCCGCTACGGAAGTGGAACCGGTAGTTTCCGGGAATTTAACTGATTTATTGAATGTTTTGATTAACGAAATCAAGAGTCAATCGGCCAAGCTAGACAATCAGAACAAATCTATTAACGTTGTTAACAACAATGTTGGAGTTGTTAATACAAAAGTTGATAAAATCAAAGAAGATATTGTTGTAATTAATACCGAAATCGGTAATCTTAAACAGGAAATGATAGGCGTTCAGGCGGAAATTGCGAGCATAAGTACTCGTTTTGATTCCGAAATTAGCAGAATCGAGAAAAGTGTAGGAGAAGCAGTTGCTCCGATCATCGAGAATAAGGTGACGGAACAAATTCAATTAGTGAAAAAAGAGGATCAACAGAAGGTGGAAACTTTAAAGGCTTTAGTGTCCGAAGTAGACACTAAAGTGAGGGAGCAGGCTAATACCTGCGAAGAGAAAAAGAGGGAAGTGGAAACGCTTGCGACAACCACTTGCCAAGTAATTACGAGAGTGTCGGAATTAGAAAAGAAACTTGACGAAAAACAGAGCTATGTGCCAATCTGTGCACATAGTTCGGAATTGTTGACGAAAGAGGAGCGGTTCGACCCCTTGAAAAAAGGCGGTATACACGCGACGGATTTCATTAAAAATTGTGAAAGAGTTTTACCCAGATCATGGACTAATGAGAGAAAAATTAATGCGGTTATTGATGTGCTGGCTGGTGATGCCAAGCGTTGGGGCTTAAACCTCAACATTACGAACCTGACTTTTGACGAGTTTAAAAATTTGTTTCTGGCTGAATACTGGTCAGAGCAAAAACAGCAAAGTGTCTGGCGCGAATTTGTCGTATCGAGGCCTTTCGATGCGAATTCGCGCGGCTCGATGAAGGAGTTTTGTGAGGGCTGGGTCCGCAAGTTGGAATATTTGCGTGATCGCCGCACGGAATCCGAAATAGTCTGGGAACTCTACAAGAAGCTTCCAGATGATACAAAACGCTACGTAGGAAGCAATTATAGGACAGTGAATGATTTCCTGGAAAGAGTTGAGGACGAGGACAATTGGCGCAATAATCGCGACAGTGGTAGAGGCCGTGGTAACAACAACGAGTACCACAGCAACCACAACAATGATAACCATGGGAATAATGCATACCGCAGCAATAACAATAATGGTTCGGACCGTAATAACAATCGGTACAATGCAAATAATAACAGGAATGACAGAAACCAGTATCATACTAACGTGATACGGGCTTCACAGAATAGTAATAACGCCAGAGGGTGTGATCAGCCGCCTCAGCAGCATCCGGGGAGCGTATCTGCTGGGACGAGACAGGGAAACCATTAGCCGCGCCGGTGAGGGGCCGAGCGGGCGTGGAGAAATTTTGGCGGCCCAATAACAAGAGAAAACCCAGGTGTCGCCGTTATGAAAATTCCGTATGGAATAATCAACGGCGGGAGAGTGTGCCAGTGTTAAGAGAAAAGAGTGCGCCCACAAGTAGTAGATCAGCTGTATACACGGCAGTAGAAAATACATTCGCTGTCAGTGAGAACAATTTAAGTAGTGTTCCGGAAATCGATCATAAAGTGGCAGCTGTAATACCCACAGCGGAACTGGAGATTGAGTTTAAGAATGATTCGCAATTGTTGAGAGAAGATCAGATGTCGGATAACACGTCCGTCATCGAGCGAGGGGATGCAGAGAGGGATGAGGTCTGGTTAAGGCAGTTCGGTCGCTTATACGACGAACTAAGAGATTATAGGGGTCTGTATGGGAGAAGTGTTTATGGGGAGCGCGTGCAGGATTTTCCGCGTCTCGTCCCGCAGGAAGATAGTGTTTGTGAAATGATAGAAAGTTCTGGCCCTAATCGGCAGACTTTACTAGAAATAGTTGATGTTAAGGGGGAGCACGAGCAAGATTCGTCGTGTTTCGTCCCGCAGGAGTTAGATGTTGAAGTAGTAACGGAAAGTTCTGGCCCTAACCGGCAGACCTTACCGAAAGTTTCAGTGGTAGAAGTAACCGACCCATCCGACGCAAACCTCCAGTTTAAACATTGCGAGAGTATTAAGGAGAAAGATTGCGAAAATTTTAGTGATAGCCGGACACGATTGGTAGAAAAGCACATAGATTACAACGTGTATGAGGTTAGAGCTGACATTATACGGTCAGACGATAGCAGTGTGGGTTGCGCAGATCTAGCGGAAGTAATTGCAGAAACTACTGGACACATTCCTCCAGGTAGATTGGCGGATGAGATTAATCTGACCAAAGTGGAATCAACGAAGGTGACGATTAATGAATTGATAGCAAAGCAACACTCACTAGTTGACGAGTTACAGGAAAAGGTTTCGGTATTGGAGGCGAAGCTACAGGCTAAGCCTCAGGACAAACGTGTTGAAATTAAAACTATATGTGAACAGAGGCTGAAAAAGCCGCCAGATAAGCCGGATTTAGGGTCAAAGCCGGATGGTTTTTTCTGGAATGACCTGGATGTAGACGAGGATTTACTGTGGGAAAATAAAGAGACAGCCGAGGACAAGTGTAGACAGATAGTAGTGTCTGTTAATATGCATGACCTACAACTAAACGTGTTGATTGACACCGGTGCAGAATTGAGTGCTGTATCTGGGAAAATATTTGAGTTACTGAAAGACAGACCTGGCATCGTAGCTATGCCAGTAGCAGGAGTGAAAATTATCGGTGCTACTGGGAAGGCCAGTAAACCGGTCACAAAACAGATTTTTGTCAACTTCGAAATATGTGGGGCACGATTTGAACAAGAGTTTGTCGTCGTGCCAGACTTGACTACGGAAGTAATTATCGGGTTAGATTGGCTATTAAAGTACCGTGCAGTGATTAATTGCGAAAGTAAAACTTTGACATGTACGTCACAAAATAAAACAATAGTAGTTAGTTTTGACGAGGCAGGAGACGGTGTGCATAGGCAATACCAGCCTATACACATTGTTAACTGGCCGGATGCTATTGACGTAGGTATGAATTTGAACTACTGTAATGTGAGGAATCTCGGAATTGACAATAGTGTAGAAAGTGAATTGGAAAGTATTGTAGACGGTGTGTCAAACGTAACACACGAACAAAGACGAGGCCGACTTTGCCGTACCTATTGCCATCACAATCATAGGGCATGGGGCAAATATGTAGCAGTATTTGAGAGAATTATGAACACCTTGAGACATGAATCGACGGGATTTTCTCCAGAGGAAATCCTGTTGGATGACAGAAGTAAAAGTTTAGTGGAAGAGATAATCAAATTCCCTCCACGGATTGACATTAGTATTGGTGTGAAAAAAGATCGTTTGCGAGAAGTAATGAAGCTAAAAGCCGATGCTCGCATACGTCGTCATTTTGCTAAGTTTGCAATCGGAGACTTAGTACTTGTAAAAGCTCATGAGAAATCGAGCGAGATAGACAATGAAATCTCTAAATTTAAGTTTGTTTATAATGGACCATATAAAGTCATTGGTATACCTCACACAAATGCTTATTGCTTAGAGTATCCAAGCTCTGGAAAACGATTAGGTATACGGAATATTGTATACTTGAAATTGTACCAACCTAGGATCGATTAATACCACACAATGGGTAATTTGTACAGTATGTAAATATAGAGTGTAAGATTTAAGGATGTGCCATGTTACGATGCTTTTGCCTGACCTAGAGGTCATTAAAGAAGTTGTAATTAATAAGTAATTAATTTTGACTAAATGATTTAAGAGTAACTGATTAGTAATCATCTGAAAAATCCAAGCTGCTAGTTTAAGTTTTCAGCTGAGTCACAGTAGATTAAGGAATGTAAATATGATTTTGTAACTTGCTGTAATATTTCATGAATGTGTGTTTTTATTAGTCATTGCCGATGTACTTAGACGCTGTTTTAAGTTTCAGGCTAGTACATGCGTGTCATGATGGACAGTGTTGAGTTATCCGCTGTGATAGTGTTTATGGACTCCTTGAGATTACTCCGGAGTGAGTTTTTCCGAAAGAATTCAGTCAAACGGACGTTCTGGAAACGCCGTTACAAGGGGGAGTGAGATCAAGCGTGCCGCACCGGCGGGCGCAACAATAATGGAAAGACCGAGCCGCTGTCGGCTCTTGTGTCGCTGTCGGCTCTTGTTCCGCTGTCGGCATTCTTTGTACTCGCGAGTACGGAATGTGGAGTTGCTTTTCTTCCCGGACAGCTGATGTGAAAGGATTCTGCTGTCAATATTTATGTTTTATTTTATCTGCTGTATATTATTTTCTTGTTTAGCGTTAATTGGACATGACGAGAATATTAATTATGAAAAGGTTACATAAAATTGTGTATTCTATGTAATTAATTATTAGTTTGCGTATTTTGATATACCTGTTTTTTATGACCATGTACTCTGATCAATTTTGCAAATAGTATTCCATTTCTTATAGTGTTACGAATTTTAATGATTTTGGAATAGCTAAACCATTTTCAATGTTTTCTATGAATTTTGATATGTTGTCAACCTGTTTTATTTTGTGCAAGATGACAGAGTGGAATAAGATTAGGAGTGTCTCCACTCAATTATTATTGTCTAAAAATTGGTTTATGATTAATTAGACGAATGCTAAATTTTTTTGATGTTTTGAGCATATGCATTTCCGCTGTTTCTTTTTTGGGACATTTTCTGAGTCTGTTTACGTTACACGAACATCCTCAGACAATGTGGGGCACGTGTAACGCCGGAAATGCATATCCTCCTATTTCCATCTATTGTACTATTTTTTTTTCCTTGCTTTGTTACCTCAAGATATGACATTTCTGTCTCTTTGTATATTGTAATTGTTTTACTATTTGTATATTTATGCATTTATGTCGATGTATAATTGGTTTGTTTCGTAAATATTATTTGTATTTTTACGCTGGGTCTTGCCTAGGGAAAACTGCTATCGAACGATTACGTCGATAGGTCGTGTGAAGAATCAAAGTGTGTAGGATCTTTGGTAGTGTTAACTCTGCCGCGTGGAGCGCGGGCTGAGAGAAGGGGTCTGGCGGGAGTAGCGAGTGGAGCAGGTGTGTTGTGTGACGCTCCCGCGAGTTGCCGCGCTTTCGGGGTTTGGCAGCATGTAATTGCGCTCGACTTGCGATGATAGTTTCTGACATGGTGTCGCGGACGGGAAACATTAACTAGCGCACATCAAGAGCCCGTTTCGTCTGGTGACCGTGTCGAGAAGAAGGCGCGCCAACATCCAGCTTCTGCAACAGCGACGGCCGACAATGACTGACTGTCGCCACCTCCTCGATCGACGGCTTCAAACCTTCAATCAACCATCAAGGGAGACTGGAAGCAAGTAATGTTTTAGAACTGTATGGCAGACCTCAGCTTTTCAAACTGTACCATTTTCGTAACTATAATAACAGCAACTTAGCATGAACCTTTGTTGCTCATTGTCCCAATTGCATTACCAAGCAGGGTCCCTTCCTTTTCCGAAATGAACCCGAGTGTCGTTGAAATTTAAACGCCAGCACTAAAGTAATATAGCTAATTCTATTTCACTGCTTTAATTTCAAAGTTCAGTTAGCTGGCTACAATATTCAGATTACACAAGCACAAATTAAGAGTGCGAGTTTTGTTATCGTATTTTAGCTTACCTGTGACTGCAGCTCAGCTTGGTACGTACTAAATTTTACTATTGTTAATTGTTCAGAATCATTTAATTCAAGTTCAAAGTTAAATCTCTTATTTCCAAATTGCGTAGATTCAAGTAGTTTTTTTGAAATGATTGTTGAGGTAGTCCAAGACTAACCGTATTTTACTGAATTTCGATGTGCTTCAGAAAGAAAGCTCACTATTAACTTCAGTCACTAAATTAACTTTCGATTTTCCGGTTTTATTAATTCTTTGCTAAATTAAGTCAGGGTGTAGCGAAATTTATTACTTCTGACAAACTTTCAGTTTTCACACTACACGTGTCAACCTTCAGTTGCCACGCTTCTAGTGCTAATTATATGTGTAATAACCTTTCTTTTTCAGTTACTATAGTAATTGTCCTTAGGACTGGCGACCGTGATTTCCCCCAAATCTCAAATACCTAATTACCGCTAGTTAATTGTTAACGTAACGGCTGCACATTTACTTTCTTTATTAACTTTACCCCTTTTCAAAATTAATTTCCACCAGTTTCATGAGCACATTTCCTTTCATTAAGATGTAACCCTTTCCTCCCTCTTTACCGACAGCTTAACTTCGGTGACGATTGCTTTTCCAAAACTCCCATTAGGTACACGCGGTTTCATCTTTCACTGTCATTAAGGTCGGCAAGTGAGGGGGAGGTTACACGGTACAGTTGTAAACTGCCATTGGCTCCTGTCCACCACAAGTTGCATACCACAAGTCTCCCCCACCAGCGGAAGACCAGAAGACGAAAAAGCAAAGAATCACAATCACCTTCCGCCAAGCCTCGTACTGCAGCCAGATTAGCAGAAAAAAAACTCTCCACGTTGTACAAACCAATAGAACTATCCTCCACTTCTCTACAGGCTACACATGCAGTTATAAGAACATTTTGCTCACAATACCCACATGTAAAAAAAGTCATAAACCACCCATACCAAATGTAATATTGAGGAACAAGGAGGTCATGACCTAAAATACGAATATTAATCTAACAGACAGAGTAGTTTTAGTGAGAGAGTGGCTTGCCACTTTTCATTTCTAGTTTTCTACTCCCAAAGCTAATTACTGAACAGGCATAGGACTGAAGATATATGCAATTTGTGTAAAGTACCTGGACACCAAAAATTGGCACCGAAACCTGACCATAAACGGTTTAATTTGTTAACAAACGCTCTGGCCATAAATCTCACGTCCCATGATAATGACATCTCAAGTGAAGGACAGAAAAGTAAAAATGTTTTCTTAAAGTTGCTAATACCTGTAAATAATCGCACTTTTCTGAGAGAGAAAAATATTGATTTGAGATGGTGCTGGCGCAAATTATCTAAAATCAACAAATTTGTAAAAAAAAAGTAGTTCTGACATTGCACTTTACTAATTATGTATAATGACAAAGAATTATGCTGTCATAAGCATGGAGGATAGGCTGGAAAAACCAAATTCTGTAAGGCTCTTTCTTAATATAAACAAAAAACGAAGAAAATTCACTGTGTGAAACATGCCGAGATACAAACAGCTCACGAACTTGTATGTCATCACGTGAAAAATCCATTAGTAAGCTATTAAGGAGCACAACGAGAGCTGCGAGAGAACTACGTTCAAGAAGGGTAGGTCTTGTTCAGACATTACATTTGTTATCAGACACATAACTGAAAAGAATATTTATTGACTACGTGAAATCCTTTGATAATGTAGATAGGAGAATGTTGTGGGAAATTCTAAACAGAAAAGGCATACCACACCACTTACCCGGAGTAATCCAACAAATGTACCAAGATCCCAAAATTTCCATTGCTGGAAAAGAGAATGTTCAAGTAACAACAAATTTATCTTACGGCAAGAATGCAGTTTGTCTCTGATACTTTTTAATATCTATGTCATTGGTATGTTCAGGTAATGGCTAAAACAAATAGCGTTTTATGTCAGTAACTGCAACCAACGAAATTATATCATGACAACACTCTATACTTATGACCAACTTCTTATAGCTGACAGCGAAGACATCCTTTAAAAAAGGCACTTATATATTCAGTACTACTGCTCAGAGCTAGAACCTAACAATGTACAGCCAACAGCAATGTCGCTGAAAGGTCAAGGACCCAAACAAAATTCTAATAAACGACCGAGCATAGAGAGGGTGAAAGAATTCCTCTTCTTTGTAAATATGATCTCCTTCACAAATGAGAAAGACATACTGAAATAAATGGAAAAGTTCGATTACATTAGCGGGGCCATGTACAGATCACTCAATAAAAAGGTGAGGAAAGAAACCGTAGTGAAGTTCTTGGCAATACAATCATCACTTTGTGGTAGTGACTCTTGGACAATAACACCTCAAAATAAAGGAAGAATACATGAGTAGCGGGGCAGAAGTTTCGGAGCATTGGGCCCTTTGTTCTCCTAATATAAATAAACTGCTCACTTGTGCTTTTAACAATGTTTATTTAGGTTAAAATTGATGACCAAGTACTTTTAACCCAATGTTGATGACCATAATGTATGATCCACTATAATACCATAACTGTCACCTTAATTACTACACTACAGGGCGTTTGTTTTAACTTGCGCCAACTAAATATGTCGAAAACGACATATCGTACGAAAAAGTGTTGTAAGTGATAAGTTAACATTATTAAAGGAGACATCTGTCTCTGCTACAGCCGGCTGGGATGGCCGAGCGATTCTAGGCGCTACAGTCTGGAACCGCGTAACCGCTACGGCCGTAGGTTCGACTCCTGCTTCGGGCATGGATGTGTGTGATGTCCTTAGGTTACTTAGGTTTAAGTAGTTCTAAGTTCTAGGGGACTGATGACCTCAGAAGTTAAGCCCCATAGTGCTCAAAGCCATTTGAACCATTTTTTTGTCTCTGCTACAACTGGCGATCAGCTAATCACCCCTCGTGCAGCGGTGGTACCAACTTTGTATTTTCAATCGGGAACCCCCGCTTTTATTGCATATTCAAATTCCACGTCAAAAAAGACTCACACAACTGTTTTCCATTCATGGTAGATGGCACTGTAATTGACAAATAACAAGTGTGCCAGTTTTTTAATTAATAGCTGATACATCTGATTCTAAATTTCATTTGCGATGTAAATGTAAACCTTTGTAAATGATCATTTATTCTGGAGAAGCTGCGGGTCATCAATGGTTCTTTCGAGAACACTTACTATCTTCATGTAAACCTTTGTGTTCTAAGAGTTGATGTTTATGTTCCAAATTTACTTTAGCGTTCCAAATTATATTGCACAATAAAATATGGTTGCCATTTCAGTGTCTGGTTACGACCTATGTTCAGTGTGATCCAGGAACAATGAAATGGATGTAATAGATTTCTGTCCCCATTAGGATGGTTGGTATGAGTGAGTCCCCTTGCCTCTCACCAATGGGATGTTCGATTTCGCTGAGTCCTCTTGCCTCTCATCATTAGGGTACTTGACTTCAGTGAGTACCCTTACCTCTCACAGTTGGGGTCCTGATTTCAGCGAATCTCCTTGCCTCGAACCATTGGGGTGCTTGATTTCTGTGAGTCCGCTTGCCTCTCACCACAACTATAACACACAGCAAAAGCTCAAACAGACTACCCTCCTTTTCGATATATTTATTAATTTGTGCATGGAATGTATGTCCACAATTTAAAAGCAAGTCTGGTGAAATGTTTCCACAAGCATTCCTGATACATTTTATCACCTTCTGCAGAGTAGTCGGTACTTCTGTGCACACTGTGCCCTTCAGATAACCTCAAAAGAAAAAATACGGCGACGTAAGATCGGGTAATGTGAAAGGCCATGTTACAAGACCACCTCCACCGATCCGGCGACCGTTGAAATCACGATTCATTGCTTCTTCGTCTCTTGTAGAGTAATGTGCCACACAACCATAATGTAGCAACCCCACCTTTTATCGCACTACGAGGAGAACAAGTACCAATAGAATGGTTAGCTCCTCCTGCAATAACTTACGATATCTTTCCCTGTTCAATACACCTTCCACAACAAGGGAGCCAGTTAGTTTGTCGTCCAAGGTACCACACCAAACGTAACAGACCAATTATGCTGACTAGCAGCCACATGTATCCACTGCGGCTGCTCCACATTCCAATAATGCGTGTTATTCCCATTAACTTCGCCATGGCTCGTAAATATTGACTCGTCAGAGAACGTTACCTGACAAAAGGCTTGTGAATCTCTTTGAATTTGCAAAAGCACCTAATTTCAAAATCGCATCCGATTCTTAAAATCATTCCCAAGAAGTCCCTGATGCATGCAGATGTGGTAGGGGCGGCATTTGTGAGGTGTAGGACTGCCCAAGTGCTTGTGTAAACAATTCCACACTGCCACCTTATGGCTCATGTACCTGCATGTAGATTATGAGCAATTTCATTACTGATGTTCACCGTTACAGTTGCTTTAAGAATTCGTGTTGTAGGCAGCATACCCCCTTTGGCAGTAAATTGTTGTACAACATGAAGAATAGTTTCACGGGATCAGGGCATATGTGCTAAATGTATGGCATAAAGAGCAACACCAGTGTTCAAATTTCTTGCAGCCACGCCATAAATTAAAATTATTTCGATCTTCTCTGCAACAGATACAACATCCAGTTCGCCAGCGGCGTCAGAACAGGGTCCAGAGAGGAGTAGTGAAAAGAAGTTCGTTGTTCATGGTTATGAAGGCCCCAGCGCTGCAGTGGGTCGTGCCACACCGTGGGACGCTGAGCAATTGGGAAAACACAAGAGTGTTTACATGATACGTGTAAAATCGGGAGTTTCCATTTGAATATACGAAGTTGACAGGGTTCCACATAGGAGGGGTGATTATTTCAGCACAGACAGATGTCCTCTTTACTAATATTAACTTTTCACCTAGAACATTTATTTTGTACAATGTCATTTTCGAGATGTTTAGTTACCTCACGTTAAAACAAAAATTCTGTATATAACTCAAAATGGCCACCTCATAAGTTTATGCCCGCCTAATTCTCATTATTATAATTTATGAACCAAGAATGGCTGCCTCTCCTCTTCCACCCCTCTAGGTGAGTTGGGTGAGGTATAAAAATTTTGGATCTGTCTGGATTACCGCAATTAATTACCCAAAAATGATGTCAGGCACTTTCACACTACAGCTGATGTCTGATATTTGAAATTCCTTGTTTCCAGTTTGCAGCAGAGTATTGGGGCCAAAAGCATTTTTCTGGAAGCATGCCAACATATGACCACCTACCATTGCTATTTACAGTTTTGGGGCAATTTGTTACAATTCTGCTGATTTTCTCCAAGTATTCTGTACATACTCCCTTTTCAAGATCGTTACCAAAAGACACGTAAATATGGGACACCAAAAGTTTAACGTCTAACTCCACAGTGCATTATTTAAACAAATACATTTGTATCCACTGTTTAACAATTAGCGCAGTGCAACAAATGCGCTCTGTTTCGTACCGACTATACTTTTTCAGCGCAGGGAACTTATTCCTAAGCTATTAGTGTGTTAAAAACAACGTCATCAGTGTCAAGTCGCCAAAGGGAAGTCTGACACTATAAGATTACAGTAAATAATAGTAGTAGGGTAAGGGAGCCACGAACGCACTTTTGATATCAAATTGATATGCAAATTAATTAAATTTATCAATTAATTACCCCTACACCCCCTTTCCCGCGCCCAGATGACGTCATGTGTTTTCTACAGTCCCCTCCCCGTCCCTCACTTACCCTATTGGCGGGAATTTCGAATTTTGGCGAAAATTTTGAATTTTCGCGGTAAAATCGAATTTTCGCTGTAAAATTCATTTGTCAGGTCAGAGGACGTAATATTAACGAAAATTGTTGATAGAAATTGTTTATAAAACGGAGATAGGTGGTAGAAATCGAAAAAATTCGGAGCATGAGAAATAATGGAATAACAGAGGACATAATTTCCGTTTCGTAGGCCAAGGATACCCTTATTTAACTTTCGATCGCATCGAATACTGCGGTCACTTCGCTGGGTGCTACATGCAGCGCTGGTAATCTCGTATTTATCACACATCGCGCTGTGCCGGGCAGCCGTGACTGTCCAGCGGGGGGTGACGCTCATGCAGTATAGCTGAATGAGGAATCGCGCATGAGGTCTGGCATGTGCCACTTGGTACGGTATCTGGCGGCGAGCAGTGAAACCATGGGACCCACCCCTAGGCTGGATCACCTCACGTAACGTTGAAGTATTAGAGCACAAACACCTGTCCCACCCGTCCCCCGCTTCCGAGCAGCGCCACCCGTCCAACCACACTAGGCAGACTCCTCGCATTCCGCTACCGCCCACAATGTCCCACAGCCGGCCAGTGGTCAAAGGGAGACAACTGTAATGTAAACCACCGTTCCCGAGGTGCGTGGCGATGGGTACCTACCATGAACAATAGATTTGTTTTCGAATGTTAACATCTTCCTTCCACAGCTGTGCCCTAACGCACAACAACATGGATTTCAAGGGACGCAGCTGACATCGGATGTGTCAGGCTATCTGTTTGTGCCAGCATGAACACAGGGAGTTTTTCTAAAGATAGCAGTTGCGTCCAATTTTCCAGCCACTTGCAGTCACTTTCCAGCAAACAAAGGATGTTTTCGAAAGTTCCCAGAATTCTTTTTCTCCCTCACAGCCGTGTTCTGTTTCTCAGCCACCAGCATAAAAAAATGCTCCAGCCTGCTTGCACAAAAAGAAGGCACGTTATAACTTGCTGGTATGGCATTCTGAGTTCCTATTGGTCCTCTGCAAAATATACAGTGGAGTGTAAAGCTATATAGAGCCCAACCCCCCCCCCCCCCCTCCAACCATTATCAGTCTTTGACAGTGCCTAGTTGTGTTCGTGTGATTCTCGCAACATGAAACGGCCAACTAGTAGCAATGCCAGTGGCAGTGGTGATGGAAAATGGCCAAATTTGGAGCAATTGCCATGTAAGTATCTATAAAAAAAAATTAAGAGTTCAGATTGCGACAGTTATAAAATTTCGCAGCAAAGTATTCAATTTTTTCGAGATTGTGATACATTTTTACAACAATTGGTTATTAAAATTCTTTTTTCTTGCTGTTGCAGCATTCATTCCTGAAATGCAAGCTGACTTAGAGCCTCAGCTGGAAGCTGAGAAGCACACATGTAAGTACATTTCCAAATTCTGTGTGTGATAGTTTAAATGTTCAGAAAACATCTCTTAAAGTATTCAGATCGTAACATGTGCTTATAACATTTCTACTAGTGTTCTAGCATTAGAGCAGCAGCAGGATGCTGAAGGTCAACAGTAGCAGCAAGCCAAAGAGGTTATGCTACCACCATTTAAGTACGTCTCCAAATTGTGTGTGTGTGTGGTGGGGGGGGGGGGGGGTGGATGGGTGTGTGATAGTTTTTACATGTTCAGAAAACAGCTCTTGATGTATTCAAATCGTAATAAATATTTATAAAAAAATTTATCTCGCTGTTGCAGCATTAGAGCGGCAGCTGGCAGACCTTGAGTGCCTGCTCGAGACCGAATTGCTGCATTGTAATATATTGATGTTAGACATTCTTTTCATCACATACAATTGTGTGAGACATATATTCTTCATTGTTGTAGATGTCGCTATGGTGTAAGAGGAGGAGAAGAATCTAGCAGTGGTACGCATCAGGGATGATGACCGGGATCATCACTTCCATCTGATATGAACTCTCTTTTTTTCATAGTTATGTATAATCAGTATCTCGTTGTAGGCGAATTCAGTATCAATTTTTTGTTGTTTCTTTTAATCAATGTCTTGTTGTACACGACTTCTGTGAGATGAATCAATGGCTCCACAACAGTTCTGGAGAGTGTGAAATATCAGAGTGGATGCATGAAATGGCAGCTGCTGAGGCCGCTGAAAGGCAACGCCATCTGACCCTTTTGGATGAGGAGGAGAGTGTACTTCATAGGGTGGGAGAACTAGCAGAAAGACCGACTGAACTGCTCTATCCTGGGACCCAGAGACTAACAGGTGATTGTAATGCAACCATCGTCATTACAGCATATAATTATTGTTATTATTCTGGAATGCTGATGTAATTAATTGCTGTTATTTGTTTACAGAATATATTTAAATATCTTGAGCATAGTACTTAACGTTTTTTTCTGTTATTCGTATGTTACAGAGGGTCGCCAATACCGCCACCACAACAGCTTGTGTGGCACAGGTGCCTAGAGTGGTGGTTGTGGCGGCAAGCAACAAACATATCCGAGCAGTGCGCACTGCTGTGCAAAGCACCACTTGTAGTTGCACAAGCGGCAGTGGAACCAGCTGCGGCTGCTGCTGTGCTAGATCCCGCACCATTGCATACCCTCTGGCGTCATCAGACAAAGAAGAGCGACATCTCCCACCCACAGTCTGGCAATGATGAAGGCTCCAGCATGCATCAGCATCAACAAGCGCCCTCTCAAAAACCTGAGTGCTCCACAGGGCCTTACCACCGCCACCTCCTCCTACTTCAGCTCCAACTGTTCACCCCCATTGGAACGAAAGGTATGTATACCTCAGCACATCCCCTCACCCAAGAAGGCGCCCCCCCTCCCCCCACCCAATGCCTCCAACCATCAGATGGAGACAGCTGTTGGCTTCCCCTACACATAGTTTTATTGATAGTGTTAGTGATAATGAACCTGTAGCTACTGCTAGTGGTCTCTCCCATCCTGATAGTGAAGGGCCGCCATGACCCCTCTAGAATATTCAGCAGTTGGTATGGTCTTTGAGGGGCATCTCTCGTTCACTAGAATTGAGAACCCGGCCGGGGGGTATTGCAACCCAGTCATGTTTCTGGAACTGTGCCTCCCGGTGCTGGAGACAAAGCTCCTCAGAGCCCTAGATGATCCGAGATTTAAAGCCATTAAATGTAATGCAGTCTCTGCTGCAGGTTCACTCACACTTCCAAATAGCCGGTTGCTGGTGAGGAGAAAAGTGCTTTACATCTGGCGTGATAATGACGTTATGTCTTGGAGCACATCAATCGCCGAGTGGTATCGTGAGTCCACCTTGGGTGCTATGCTGACCCAGTTTTCTGAGATAGAAGTAAGAGGGCCAGCTAAAACTCTCAGCCAAATACCACAGCTCAACATCCATATTCATATTTACCATCCGTTAAAACGAGGGCCCAGTTATATCAAACTCCCTGAGGATATTAAGAACAAGCAGCTTTTTATTAATGTCCAAACTTAGAAGGATCAGGCTTGTTTTGCATTGTCAGTCTGACTTGTGAAAGAAATTACTCAAAAGGTCCACAGCAGATATCTCGATATGAAATAGGCCTTAACATTCGTGGATGTTATAACTTTGACAGTACTGGGTTCCCTGTAAAGATTCAGGACATGCCATATTTGAGACACAAAATCCCAGAATATCGGTTCACATTTACGGCTTGAAGAAGCAGAAAAGCCAGATGAGCAAGGGAAGGATACTGTAGATGAACTATTCCATTTTGCGAAATATGCAGATGAGCATGTTCTTCACGTGAGCATGCTGCTCTTCTCTAACAGTGATAATCAGCATTATGTTTGGATCAAAGACATGCCCCACCTCCTTTACAGACAACTGTCGAAAAAAGAACATAAAAAACACAATTGCTTCAGGTATCTAAATATCTTTTCGGAAGAAAAGTATTTAAAAAGGCATCTGAAAGGACTATGAATCCAAGGAACCAGTACGTGTTGTTATACCTACAGGAGAAAACAACTTCATTAAATTCAAGAACGCTAACCACCAGGAACGATATCCGTTTGTTGTATAGGCTGACTTCAAGTGTCTCCTTGCCCCTATCACCCATTGTGAAGGGAACCTCTTAGCCTCACTTATCACCATCACGCAAAAACACGTACCATATGTGGTAGTGTACCAACATGCATGCTCATATTATTCAAATCTTAACTGCTGCAAATCTTATGGTGGAAATAATCCTTTGGTTTGGTTGCTCACTGAGCTTGGAAAACTCTCATGGGATGTTGACAGGCTTTACAGCATCAACATCCTCATGACTGAATCAGAGGAGGATAAAAAATTATCATATGTCATAGAAAAGCTGACATTCCTTGTAGGGACCACTGTCATCTTACGGGGAAGTTCCACAGTGCAGCTCACAATGCATGCAATTTGAATTACTAGTTACTAGGCACATACCCGTTTTTTCCATAATTTAAGTGGGTATGACACTCACTTTCTTGTTGAACAGTTGGTAATTTTGGCTAGGAGAATAATCAGCTCAGTGTCCTACCTGAGAGCGTTGAGAAATAAATTTCATTCTCCAAATGAATGATGCCAAAAATTATGCTCCACTTCCTTGACATACTATATTTTATGCATGCACCACTCCAGAAATTCGTTGGAACTCTACCTCAGTAGGATATGCATATCACCCGATCTACATACTTGGATGAGGAAAAGCTTCAGCTTGAGACTAGGAAAGGAGTTTGCCCTTAGGAGTATCTGTATAGTAAGGCAAAACTCTACGAAACCAGGCTACCCAACATATCTGCATATACGAGTACTCTCACAGGCGATACCATAACTAGTGCAGATTATGAATGTGCCATGAATGTCCAGTGGGAATTCAACATTTCCAATTTGGGTGAATGTGCAAGAATATATATGGACACTGAAGTGTGCTTGCTTGCGGAGTGCTTCCAGAGTGTAAGTATGGCCACGCACTCTGGATCCCACCTTTCATTACACAGTGCTTGAGTTGTCCTGGGACGTGATGCTCAAGAAAACAAAGCACAACATCGAACTTTTGGCTGATGATGATATGCTACTTTTCGTTGAGCATGGGATGCATGAGGGACTTTGCCAATGTGTCTGTAGACATGCCAAGGCAGATAATCCATGTATGTGTGTGTGTGGGTTTCAACACATTCCTTGATTGAAGTTATATTCCATACTTGAATGTGAATAACTTATATGAGCATGCAGCTACTGCCAGTTGGTGGAGTTCAATGGGTGCAAACGAATTAGAGGGATTAGATGGAAAAATAATTGGTCTGGTGGCTGATTCTGGATGTATGATATGTGGTGGAGGCAGACCTCATATAAACTGTCAGTACACATGAAATGACAAGTGACTTGCCATTATGTCCAGAGCAACAACTTCCATGTGCTATCCCTAAACTGATGACCACTATTGGACACAAGTAGAGGTACATAATTCATTATTGCAATCTCCAGCAGTGTCTCAGCTTAAGTATGGAGCTAGGTAGAATCACCTGGGCTATCTCCTTCAATCAGTCCCTCTAATTGAAGGTGCATATTGAATTAAATACTGTAAAGAAGATGGGCACTACTAGTGATTTCAAAATGAGATTCCTATAAAGTAATGAATAACTCCATTTTTGGTAAACCATGCAGAATGTAAGAAATGAACATAATATTTTGATGGGATGTGCGTTGTGGCTTAAGGAAGTGGACTGCCATACCAAATTTTAAGCAGGTCATTATTTTCAATGAGAACTTTGTTGCTGTGAGGGTGTCGAAGGTTTCAGTACAGCTTACAAAACCTACCCATTTGGGTATGTGTATACTGGGCATCTCCAAACTTCACATGTACTGGTTTCACTATGGGTTTGCTAAAACTCATTTCATGGAAACAAAGTTACTTTGTATGGATACAGATGGTTTCATCTATTGGCTGAAAAACTGTGATCAATATGAAGTAATGAGGTGTCACTGTAATGAATTTGACACTACAGGACATGCAGCCAACAATCCTTATGGTACTGTTCCTCAAAACAAGGAGGTTATTGGCTTAATGAATGATGAGGCGAATGGATAGCCGATCGCGGAATTTGTGGCTCTAAGGTCCAATATGTATGCCTGTAAAGGTGGGGCCATCCGGAGGTGGACTAAGGGTGTGTGACGTGCAGCATCATATGTGCTCACAGTCAAAGACTACCTACAGTGCCTGTATGGTGGTGTTCACGGTGCTCCACCACAACCTCTGCATATGGTACAGTAAACTAGTATTCGACTGTGAGATCATGAGGTGCGCACTGTGATGCAATCTAACGTCAGATTGTCACCTCATAACGATAAAAGAGCCATTTGTGATGATGGGATCGAAACCCTCCCATAGTCACACTACTTACTTGAAGTGCGAAAAGGTGTGGGGAACTAACGGTGTGAATGAGAGAGAGTGAGTGACTGGTGGAGTCGGAACTTGTACGGAATAGTATGGCTCTTTCATCGTAGTGTAAATATGGTATGTGTGTGATGTATAGTGTGCCTTCATGTGTGATTGCTTATGTGTCTGTGTGTATGCTTGTGAGTGTGTTTGAGTGTGGATGCCTGTGTGTAAATACAATCTCTTTATTTTTTTCTTAGTAAGTAGCATACTACATATACATAAGACCATGCGCTAGAAAAAAATTTTAAATTATAAAAATGTGCAATGTCTAGATAAAAAGTTTAATAATTGGAGAAAAATCATCAAAAAAGTTAAAAAACTGTAAATATATAAAAAAATAGTTTCACTGTATTTCTCTCGCTTGCACTTGATGATTGTGTGTGATTGTGTGAGAGCATGCATAAATAGATAATTATTAAGTTTCACCTACCGCTAGCTGTTCAAATCATACTAGTTTTACATGTGAGTTCCAGCCAATTCATTTTAGAGCAGCTGTTTGGGATGAACATTTTAGGGCCATCTGCTTCATTGTATTATTACATTAATTCAGCTGCTTGAGGAGGAAAATGTTTAGAGCCATCCAGTTCAACATATAAATTAAGTCTTCTGTTTGGGTAGAATTTCACTAGTAATAGTAACAGCGTAAGAGAAACTGAACCTCTGCAATAGTTATAATCAACACTGTGATGCAATGTAGAAATTTTCAATCAGTACTGTTAGTGATGTAGGAACATTCAATCAGTACTACAATGTAAAGTAAAAAAAAATTTTAAACCAGTACTATTATTTGTAAAACCAAGAACTGTGAATGAAAAAAATTCAAACAGTAACAAAAATTATGAATTTAAAAGCAGTATTACTTCATGCATTGTAAAAACAACAAGATTTGTGAATATAAAGCAGTATTACTACTGTGAACATACACTCCTGGAAATGGAAAAAAGAACACATTGACACCGGTGTGTCAGACCCACCATACTTGCTCCGGACACTGCGAGAGGGCTGTACAAGCAATGATAACACGCACGGCACAGCGGACACACCAGGAACCGCGGTGTTGGCCGTCGAATGGCGCTAGCTGCGCAGCATTTGTGCACCGCCGCCGTCAGTGTCAGCCAGTTTGCCGTGGCATACGGAGCTCCATCGCAGTCTTTAACACTGGTAGCATGCCGCGACAGCGTGGACGTGAACCGTATGTGCAGTTGACGGACTTTGAGCGAGGGCGTATAGTGGGCATGCGGGAGGCCGGGTGGACATACCGCCGAATTGCTCAACACGTGGGGCGTGAGGTCTCCACAGTACATCGATGTTGTCGCCAGTGGTCGGCGGAAGGTGCACGTGCCCGTCGACCTGGGACCGGACCGCAGCGACGCACGGATGCACGCCAAGACCGTAGGATCCTACGCAGTGCCGTAGGGGACCGCACCGCCACTTCCCAGCAAATTAGGGACACTGTTGCTCCTGGGGTATCGGCGAGGACCATTCGCAACCGTCTCCATGAAGCTGGGCTACGGTCCCGCACACCGTTAGGCCGTCTTCCGCTCACGCCCCAACATCGTGCAGCCCGCCTCCAGTGGTGTCGCGACAGGCGTGAATGGAGGGACGAATGGAGACGTGTCGTCTTCAGCGATGAGAGTCGCTTCTGCCTTGGTGCCAATGATGGTCGTATGCGTGTTTGGCGCCGTGCATGTGAGCGCCACAATCAGGACTGCATACGGCCGAGGCACACAGGGCCAACACCCGGCATCATGGTGTGGGGAGCGATCTCCTACACTGGCCGTACACCACTGGTGATCGTCGAGGGGACACTGAATAGTGCACGGTACATCCAAACCGTCCTCGAACCCATCGTTCTACCATTCCTAGATCGGCAAGGAAACTTGCTGTTCCAGCAGGACAATTCACGTCCGCATGTATCCCGTGCCACCCAACGTGCTCTAGAAGGTGTAAGTCAACTACCCTGGCCAGCAAGATCTCCGGATCTGTCCCCCATTGAGCATGTTTGGGACTGGATGAAGCGTCGTCTCACGCGGTCTGCACGTCCAGCACGAACGCTGGTCCAACTAAGGCGCCAGGTGGAAATGGCATGGCAAGCCGTTCCACAGGACTACATCCAGCATCTCTACGATCGTCTCCATGGGAGAATAGCAGCCTGCATTGCTGCGAAAGGTGGATATACACTGTACTAGTGCCGACATTGTGCATGCTCTGTTGCCTGTGTCTATGTGCCTGTGGTTCTGTCAGTGTGATCATGTGATGTATCTGACCCCAGGAATGTGTCAATAAAGTTTCCCCTTCCTGGGACAATGAATTCACGGTGTTCTTATTTCAATTTCCAGGAGTGTATATGTCTGACTAAAAGATTGTTATTCGTTACCATATGTCTTTGTTGTTATTTCACAAATCCTTACCCTCACAAATGTATGTAAAGGCTGTGCAAGACGTACGAGGTATTAGTTTGAAGCATGAGGGAGGTGCTGTTTAAGAGGGAGAAAAACAAAGTAAGATAATGACTTATGGGATTTCGCCTATCGTGTAGCAGGTATAGATTTCTGGGAACAGATGGTGCGTGATCATGTCCGCTTCCAAAGACATATAGCACACGTCTGAAATTATATCGCCTGTGCTTGAACAATGCCACAGACGAACCATCTACGCAAAGCTAAATAGTATGAGCTAGGTAGCAAGAAAGAAAAACACGCACAATGTGAGGTAAAAAATCATTTTATTTTCAAAAATCCAATTTAAAAGCAGACACAACACTATTTTCAAACATCTTCGTCTTCTTGAGTTGATGGATAGCAGGGCTTCCTTAGAATTCCAGGTCTTGAATAGAGGCAAACTTGAAGATTCGATGCATCCATGAAGTCTTCTCCTCGTTTTGACGTAGATAATGGTGTCAGGATGATCGAATATTCGAAGTGAAATCGTCATATCTTTATAAGATATACCAGGATCGTCCGTGTGGAGTCCATGGAAGAAACGTGTTAACCACTTTTCACTCCTCAGTGTTTTAGCATGATTCACATCCTTGAAAGGCCTTGGCGATGCAACGCTTATTGAGAATGTCTCTATTATACCGGCATCTTCTGTGTACACTATGAATGCAACATCTTTAAATATGAATTGTCTGCACTCATCGTCATAGAAACCCTGAATGTCAGCAATGACGTTGAAACTCCAACCTGCCACTGTGAAATGCTCTGGATATGACACAGCGCTTGGCCATTTATACAGCACGTAGCACAACACCAGTAAGTGGTCAGTAGTTAATCACACTGTCATGTAGAACTAGAGTATACGCTGCAATGTGTTCTGGGAAATTTGATAAGGATTCAGATTTGATTTGCTCATCTCCTCGTTAGGCGAAAAAACATGCACTCATCCCTAGTCTGAAAATATGGCGATATACACGTGCACAGATGGAGTAGCGTTCATATTACAATACCCTCTCAGTTCTCGCAGGAACAATTAACTACTTGTCTGTTTTGTTTCTCCGCTGTCAGAACTCAACGACTCTTCAGCTAATATCTAGTTGAATGTCAGCCGAAGTGTATGCAGTGTTCGCACAAAATTCCTCCTTTGGCATCATACAGAGCATGATGCGCCCTGTTCTGCACTTGATGCTGGTTCAGAGGAGAGTCCTTGAAGTTTTTGGTCTTGTGTCTCTCGTAGCAAACTGTCCCTCACCTGGGTCTTTCATGCCACGGCTTTTCCAACCAATAGGAGCGTTCCTTTCATCTTGTGGAGACTACCTCTGCCAATTGCAAGGGGCCTACCTTCAAACTGCGTCGAAATTTCGGCACTTTACTCCTTCCTAGTTATTTCCAGACAATCGTAAATTTTGTGCCCTCTCCAGATGCCTAAAAGTTACATGCATAAATCATGAGCGTACCACAAGCACTTCACATGATCAACTGCATCACTGGTCTGTTTGTATCCATCTGGAAATTCCCCATCACAGTTTACTAAAGCATTTCTCTGTAGCACGCAGCGCTGGCCCACTACCTGCTCTCCTCGATGTGTCGCCTGGCGCATTCATTGTCCCTGTCACCACAGGTGCCCATCTACTTTTTTAAAAGCGTTCCATTGTACTCGGGCCAACTCGTGTCTGCCCCCAAACTCAAAATTTCCTCCAGCGGCATTCGTCACCTTTTGCTCATTGACATACAGAATTTGGGTTCAGTGTGTTAATACCGTTGAACTGAGTGTCATCCCTTTGTTTTGCATACTGTACATTTTAATAGGCAAATCTGCTCATTTTCGCCGAAATATGTCAGGTGACATATTTACCTTCTTGTTACGATGTATAAAATCTCTCATGTGAGGTGAAAACTTGACATTCATTCAATCTGCCACCTTACAACAGTGTTTTTGAAAATACATATACATTCTCAAAGCGGACTCCATCCGGATGTGTTAGCAGCGCAATGAGAACATTTGTCTTCCTGCTATTATATCGACCTAGAATTATTGCATGTATGTTCTCGGGAAGTGGTACGCCATTCTTCTTCTGGTCTTCTTGCACGCTGTCACAGCTCCAGTCGCTTACAACAAAGTCTTGGTGCTTCACCCACCCTGCCATGATACCCACTATGTCTGGCACTGGTGTGCAGTGGGTTTTATAGAAAATAATGAACCCTATGTCCTGCCATGATACCGACTATGTCCAGTACTGGCGTTCAATGGGCTTCAACAGAGAATTTAGTTAAATGACATAATATTCTGCTGTTGCATGATTGCAGTGAAAATATAAGTAGCAATAAAAATGGTTCAAATGGCTCTGAGCACTATGGGACTCAACATCTTAGGTCATAAGTCCCCTAGAACTTAGAACTACTTAAACCTAACTAACCTAAGGACACCACACACACCCATGCCCGAGGCAGGATTCGAACCTGCGACCGTAGCAGTCCCGCGGGTCCGGACTGCAGCGCCAGAACCGCTAGACCACCGCGGCCGGCTAAGTAGCAATAGCTTCAGTACTTGCAACATAATGATAGGTAAGAAATAAAAACACATACATGGTTATACACATTTTTATTCACTAATCACACACGGGGTGCACTACATCAAGAGGTTCTTGCTTTATCTTAACACCAGTACAGAATATAGAAAATAAAGCCTTCTTGTAAGAACAGAATTCAACACGTATTTCTCTCAAACATATCAGCAATACATTAGTCTCCGTTGGCACCATATTTACCCACTGTCCAAAGTCATTTACATGCACACTGTTTGTACAGAGACACTCTGCAGTGTTCCTACACACAGTCTTAATGCAAGGCAGCCATCTGTTCAGTCTTTCCAACACAATGGATAGCACCATCTGTAGACTGACAGAGTTTGTAACAGTGGAGTGTTGTAGATAAATGGATGTGTCACCGGATTTCACGTGGAATGCAGTCATCATACATTGTTGTAATGGACGGAGTTAGAGCAGCTCAGTAAATGTGCGGGGGAGGATGGCTTGGATGATACTCGACAGTCAACTGCTGCTTGGTGTAGCCTTTTCCATGACACAGTTCATCCCATTCCACCTCCATAAACCACACTTTAACACTTTTAGCTGAAATCTTGATCTCTATCACAACAAGCCAGTCTCTGTCTGTGAATGCTTCTATGCCAATATGAAAACACTTCGAACCACTAGTGCTTAAATTATACACTGAAGTGAAGAGCATTGATGCAAAGGACGTAATTGGTATCTTCTCATCCACTATATCCGCACTTTGTCCATGCAGTATCACTGGAATATTCTACGACTGTGCATATGATGGGGTCCAGTACCAACCTGAGTCATGCTGATTAGGACCCCTGGCGCACTTGTTCGAGTCAAGGGGTGGCTGGCTGCCTTCAACCGACAATAACAGCTCACTGTCCTGCTTCAACAAGCTGACCAGGTTTGCCACATGATCCCAGGGTGCTGTCACTGCTGCGGGTCCCGATGGGCTGGGACAAGTCACTGCTGCAGACCCTGATAGGCTGGAGGACATTGCATCCACTGACGAGCAAAGAAGAAAAACATATACGAGCAATGATAGCAGCAAACTAACTTCATCTTCCTCATACGACATTAAACACAGACATTAAGCAAGGGCTAATTACTCTGCCACAGCTTCTTCCTATTCTGTTGCTGCTGCAGCTGGGCAGCGCTGGCGCTTCATGCTCACTGACTGACTGAAATCAGGCTGTAGAGCTGCTGGGCCCGCATTATAACCCCACTGTGATCGGATGCTGTGTTCCTATTGGCTACTGCCGATTTCAAGCACATCTGGTGGCATAATTTCGTACTAGGCCAATTGCTTGGTCCCCTGGGTCTCTTGTGAGGTGGAAAACTGAATGTGAATTTCAAAAATGGCAACCAGCTATAACAAAAGCATCTATCTGCATAACTTACAGAATGCATCTTCATACCATTCTGCTGTGTAGCCATTATCTGCTTGAGAATATTCCTATTCTTCGTCAGGCATTCATCCAATATAAATCCTTTCCATTCTTCATGTAGGAGGCTACGGGCGCAGACCTCAGCAGTATGCTTACAGGCAACATGGCTGTTAAACTCCTCCCAGTCACACACTAGCAGCTCTTCGAAAGAACACATTCCACACACAACAGCAAGCTTGGCGAGCGAGTGAGGATGGGATGAGAGGATAGGATGGTGGAGGGTGAAGTTCATCGAGGTGAGCAGTTGAAGCTCTTCAATGGTATATATCACATATCCGAATATGCTTCCACTGAAGCAAATTAGCATCAACTGCCCACCTCTTCCATTTTGGAAAAGTGAATACTTCATGTGCATAAGCATATATCGATTGCAATATGCATCTTGGCTCCATCCCTCTGCATTGCCACAATCTGCTGAACCGAATTATTGTGCTTCTTTCTACTGTACTCTTCCACTATCATAATCTTCCATCCCCCATGCAGTGAACTGTGGTTGCAGTCCTTTCTCGAATGCGTACTGTACCGATAGCCGGTGCAAAATATTAAATCGTGCGAGGAGAAGTCAGACACAAAACAAAGTAAAATGAAAATTTAACTTTGAAAATGTGCGTGCAATTAGCTGTCATAACAGTAATTTGTAATGAAATGAAATAATAACGGTACAAAGAGACTATAAGATAATTGTATAGGATCTTTGTGGTAATTAATTGTTCTTTTACTCGTTGGCGAAAGAAACTAAAAAGTCCAGCGTTATTACTCACTCTCAGTTCTAATCTCGAAGCCATTTGGCATTGTAATTTGTAAATTTTAAATAATATATGGTAGTTTATGCTGAAAGTGCATTTTTCTTTCGTGTGCATAGTGACCTTCATGCAGCAGTAAAAATATTATTTATAAGGTTTTCGGCGCACGTGATAAACACCAAGCACGGTCGAACAATCGACCATTCTTGGCAGACATCTTTGGTAGGAATAATTTCATTTTAATTTCATTGCGTTCCGTCATGAACGGACGCTTTAAAAGACTCACACCATAATTATTAAGGGAAAAATGTGAATATATTAATTTATGTCGTAGTAAGGTAAAAAAACTAAAAACATTCAGTTAAGTTCAGAAGTTGGCCGCTACTCGGCAAGACGAAGATTATTACGTTAAAAAAAAGGAAATACTTTCTTTCGTTAGAGGGTTCCTTTTAACTAAATTTCACTACATTAATGACATCCTGCAGCAATATTTTAATGTAATAACACGAAATACAATCCCTGAGATTGTGTGTACGTTTCCTTTGTCAGTATAAACGCTCCACGTAGACATAACTTAAAAAATTCTAAAAGTGCCTCATGCAATCCTGTATTAACATGGTGATGAGTTGTGCGCTGTTAAATAATCAGAGTTCAAAGAACTATTTTACGAAAGTATAGATTCAGGTCCCACATACTATCATGATTCCTTCCTGTGTCCGCTCCGCCAAATAAGTGCTCTATTCACGCTCTTACCGGGCGTAAATATCAGTAAAGTTAAGAGGTAAGAGCTTACACTCTTTTCGCCACCGTGTATACTTGAGACGGTGTCCGGACTAGGGCGGTGATGTTGTGATCTTCAGTCCAGAGACTGGTTTGATGCAGCTGTCCATGCTACTCTAGCCTGTGCAAGCTTCTTCATCTCCCAGTACCTACTGCAACCTACATCCTACTGAATCTGCTTAGTGTATTCATCTCTTGGTCTCCCTCTACCATTTTTACCCTCCACGCTGCCCTCCAATACTAAACTGGTGATCCCTTGATGCCTCAGAACATGTCCTACCAACCGATCCCTTCTTCTAGTCAAGTTATGCAACAAATTTCTCTTCTCCCTAACTCTATTCAGTACTTCCTCATTAATTATGTGGTCTAAAATCTGATCTTCAGCATTCTTCTGTAGCACCACATTTCGAAAGCTTCTATTCTCTTCTTGTCCAAACTAGTTATCGTCCATGTTTCACATCCATACAAGGCTACACTCCATACAAATACTTTCAGAAACGACTTCCTGACACTTAAATCTATGCTCGATGTTAACAAATTTTTCTTCTTCGGAAACTCTTTCCTTGCCATTGCCCGTCCACATTTTATATCCTCTCTACTTCGACCATCATAAGTTATTTTGCAACCCAAATAGCAAAACTTATTTACTACTTTAAGTGTCTCATTTCCTAATCTAATTCCCTCAGCTTCACCCGACTTAATTCGACTACATTCCATTATCCTCGTATTGCTTTTGTTGATGTTCATCTCACGTGCTCCTTTCAAGACACTGACCATTCCCTTCAAATGCTCTTCCTGGTCCATTGCTGTCTCTGACAGAATTACAAAGTTTTTATTTCTTCTACGTGGATTTTAATACCCACTCCGACTTCTTCTTTTGTTTCCTTTACTGCTTGCTCAATATACAGATTGAATAACATCGTGGATAGGCTACAAACCTGTCTCACTCCCTTCCCAACCGCTGCTTCCCTTTGATGTCCCTTAACTCTGATAACTGCCATCTGGTTTCAGTACAATTTATAAATAGCCTTTTGCTTCTTGTATTTTGTCCCTGCCACCTTCAGAATTTGAAAGAGAGTATTCCAGTCAACATTGTACAAAGCTTTCTCTAAGTCTACAAATGCTAGAAATGTAGGTTTGCCTTCCCTTAATCTATGTTCTAAGATTACTCGTAGGGTCAGTATTGCCTCACGTGTTCCAATATTTCTACGGAATCAAAACTGATCTTCCCCGAGGTCGGCTTCTACCAGTTTTCCATTAGTCTGTAAAGAATTCGCGTTAGTACTTTGCAGCCGTGACTTATTAAACTGATAGTTCGGTAATGTTCACATCTGTCAGCTCCTGCTTTCTTTGGAATTGGAATTATTATATTCTTCTTGAAGTCTGAGGGTATTTCGCCTGTCTCATACATCTTGCTCACCAGATGGTAGAGTTTTGTCAGGACTGACTCTCCCAAGGCTGTCAGTAGTTCTGATGGAATGTTGTCTACTCCCGGGCCTTGTTTCGACTCAGATCTTTCAGTGCTCTGTCAATCTCTTCACGCAGTATCATATCTCCCATTTCATCTTCATCTACTTCTTCTTCCATTTCCATAATGTTGTCCTCAAGTACATCATCCTTGTATAGACCCTCTACATACTTCTTCCACCTTTCTACTTTCCCTTCCTTGTTTAGAACTGGGTTTCCACCTGAGCTCTTGATATTCATACAAATAGTTCTCTTTTCTCCAAAGGTCTCTTTAATCTTCCTGTAGGCAGCATCTATCTCACCACTAGTGAGATATGCCTCTACATCCTTACATTTGTCTTCTAGCCATCCCTGCTTAGCCATTTCGCACTTCCTGTCGATCTCATTTTTGAGACGTTTGTACTCCTTTTTTCCTGCTTCATTTACTGAATTTTTATATTTAC
Organism: Schistocerca cancellata; assembly: GCF_023864275.1. Classification (NCBI taxonomy): domain Eukaryota; kingdom Metazoa; phylum Arthropoda; class Insecta; order Orthoptera; family Acrididae; genus Schistocerca; species Schistocerca cancellata. The sequence continues at coordinate 135,946,740 of NC_064632.1, forward strand.
TCCTTTCATCGGTTAAATTCAATATATCTTCTGTTACCCAAACATTTCTATTAGCCCTCGTCTTTTTACCTACTTGATCCTCTGCTGCCTTCACTATTTCATCCCTCAAAGCTACCCATTCTTCTTCTACTGTATTTCTTTCCCCCATTCTTGTTAATCGTTCCCTGATGTTCTCCCTGAAACTCCCTACAACCTCTGGTTCTGTCAGTTTATCCAGGTACCATCTCCTTAAATTCCCACCTTTTTGCAGTTTCGTCAGTTTTAATCTACAGTTCATAACCAATAGATTGTAGTCAGAGTCCACATCTGCCCCTGGAAATGTCTTACAATTTAAAACCTGGTTCCTAAATCTCTGTTTTACCATTATATAATCTATCTGAAACATTCCAGCATCTCCAGGCCTCTTCCATGTATACAACCTTCTTTCGTGATTCTTGAACCAAGTATTAGCTATGATTAAATTATGCTCTGTGCAAAATTTTACCAGGCGCTTCCTCTTTCATTTCTTACCCCCATTCCATATTCACCAACTACATTTCCTTCTCTTCCTTTTCCTACAAGCGAATTCCAGTCAACCATTACTATTAGATTTTCGTCTCCCTTCACTATCTGAATAATCTCTTTTATCTCATCATACATTTCATCAATCTCTTCGTCATCTGCAGTGCTAGTTGGCATATAAACTTGTACTACTGTGGTACATGTGGGCTTCGTGTCTGTCTTGGTCACAACAATGCGTTCACTATGCTCTATGTATAGCTTACCCGCACTCCTATTTTTTTTATTCATTATTAAACCTACTCCAGCATTCCCCATTTGATTTTGTATGTATAACCCTGTGTTCACCTGGCCAGAAGTCTTGTTCCTCCTGCCACCGAACTTCACTAATTCCAACTATATCGAACTTTAACCTATCCATTTCCCTTTTTAAATTTTCTAACCTACCTGCCCGATTAAGGGATCTGACATTCGACGCTCTGATCCGTAGAACGCCAGTTTTCTTTCTCCTGGTAACGACATCCTCTTGAATAGTCCCCACCCGGAGATGCGAATGGGAGACTATTTTACCTCCGGAATATTTTACCCAAGAGGACGCCATCATCATTTAACCAAACAGTAAAGCCGAATGCCCTCGGGAAAAATTAGGGCTGTAGTTTCCCCTTGCTTTCAGCTGTTCGCAGTAACAGCACAGCAAAGCCGTTTTGGTGAGTATTACAAGCCAGATCAATCATCCAGACTGTTGCCCCTGCAACTACTGAAAAGGCTGCTGCCCCTCTTCAGGAACCACAGGTTTGCCTGGGCTCTCAACAGATACCCCTCTGTTGTGGTTGCACCTACGATACGGCTATCTATATCGCTGAGGCATGCAAGCATCCCCACCAACGGCAATGTCCATGGTTCATGGGGGAGACCTGGGCGGTAGCTGTACAATACATGTAATACAGCTATTGAAAGCCACTCTATATTTCACATTCATCTCATTGATTGAACTTACTGTGATGTTTTCACATCGACAGCTTAGCATAGACTGAACCTCCCCCATCCATTCTGCTCATGTGAACAGAGGAAAAAAAGAAATGCCCACACAGATTTGAATTTCCCACCAGTTTCTGTGAAAGGTGGGACGTCAGCACTGATATGGGACAAGAAAATTCCACCATTTTCTGAATTTTCCACCAAAATTCGGAAATCCGCCTATGTGTTAGATGGTGGAGAGGGAGGGGAGGGGTGGAGTGGGGGAGGGTATAGGAACCCACCCGCCGGCTGGGGAAAACACATGACGACATCCGGAGGTGAAATGAGGGTGGGGTAATTAATTGTTCAATTTAATTAATTTGCATATCAATTTTATATCAAAAGTGCACTCATGCTACCCATACCCCACCATTAATAAAGACAAGAAATCCAAATCGGAACATTTTTACACACTCGCAAAACAACACTGTAAACCCACTACCACCGCTGTTATTGGTATGCATTTTATTTAAAACAAGCAAAAAATTATCTTCCATGATCCACTCTTCGATATCAACACTCCATACCACTGCCCGAAGCCGCCGCTGCTACTGGCGTGATGACTGTTACTCCAGCGATTTTTGCTCACACACCTGGAACAAGAGTCCTCCACACTCAACCAAGGAAACCCTCCCACGAGGCACATAATATGCCTACCAGGTAGGAGGACAAGTGTAGTTGGCCCACAACATCTAGTTACTGGCCGCAGTGCTTATGTGATATTTCCAGCAATGAGACGTTATTTTACCGAACATATAGATGTTGCAAAGCTATACTATAGTACACCTGGTAGTCGCCTTTTAGAGTACTGCTGCACTGAACCGTCTTTCCCCATATTCTCTGACTGTAACTCCCCTTCCAATACCATTATATAAACGACTGATGTCAATGTAAACGTGTGGTTATTATTGAGACATATAATGTAACTCTGAAGCGGACATCTACAGCACAGAGCGACAGCGAGGTATTTTGTCATTAAAATGTAGGTTTTCGTAACAATCCATATTACTTACCATTACGTAATTGTATATGATGTAAGCACAAACTGTATTACACCAGGATATATGATGTAGTTGCAACAGTAATACTGCTTAGTTTATTCTGCCTTCTAAATACCATCTTCATATACGCAGAAATAGAGCGAAATAATGTGATTATCCTCTACAGCTCAGTTTGCGTCATGTGAAAGAGTGGGGCAATGATGGCGTTTTATGACCACAATACTTCGAAGATGCAATCCCCAATTAGACTAGTGCAATATTCGTTTCATCCATACATATTAATAAGGACATTAAAATCTGTACCACGCACCCTTCTGCATGCACTTTGATTTGCGGTATATATGCACAATAAGCGAATTTAATACTTCGAGATCAGCTTTGCTTAACAACGTTACACACAGAACAACGAGATATATAAAGATTTCGTGCATTATTCATTTTTCCTGCATGCTATTCGAGAGTGGAATGGCTCTGATGTAGGATTTAGGGTCGAGTAGTGTACATCCCGCTTGTTGCATGAACCTAGAAGTAACCTCTTTAATAACGACATTGTCTCCTTTTCTTAAGACTTGTGGGAACAGTAATAGTTTATTCTACTATTGTGGAGTTGCTAGTCTCCCATCGAGCGCCTCCCTGGGTGGCGGATAGGGGAACGCTCACTAGATATGGTGGGTACTAGGGAAATAAAATACCCAGGGCGGACCAAAACTAGCAAGCCTCCGCCCCTCTAACAATGGAAAGGGGTTGGCGGCAGGAAGGGCATCTGGCTGTAAAAACGTCGCCAAAACAAGAGGAATGATGGATACTTCTTAAGATAAATGTTCCGGAGTAATAGCCTCCCATTCGGATCTCCGAAGGAGGCGTTTTGCGAAGGATCCAAAGGTGTTCAAGATCAGAGTGGGAACTCTAAACGTGGGAACGATGACGGGAAAGGGAGGAGAGATAGTAGACATGATGCAGAGGAGGAAGATAACGGCTTTGTGTGTGCAAGAGTCAAGGTGGAAGGGCAATAAGGCAAAGATCTTAGCTGAAGGCTATAAGCTACTTTATAGTAGTGCAAACCCGGAATCAAGAAATGGAGTTGGAGTTATTTTGCACAGAGAGCTTCAAGAAGAGGTATGTGAAGTCAGCAGAGTAAATGGTAGGATCATGTATGTTAAGATGATGTTTGGCGGAGAAATGGTAACAGCGCTGACAGCCTATGCACCGCAAGCAGGATGTTCGGAGGACGAGAAGGAAAAATTTTGGAGAGATTTGGATGGAGTAATGGTCGGAATACCAGAGAATGAAAGAGTGATAGTCGGAGGCGATCTAAATGGTCATGTTGGCAGAAGGAAAGGTGGGGAAGAGAGGTGGCATGGAGGATGCGGGTATGGCGAGAGAAATGAGGAAGTAGGAAAAAAGATAATGGAGTTTGCAGTGGCTTTTCATCTAGTGATTACTAATACCTACTTCCAAAGAAGAAGAGAAAAACTAATAACATACAGGAGTTGCGAAAATAATACACTCCTGGAAATGGAAAAAAGAACACATTGACACCGGTGTGTCAGACCCACCATACTTGCTCCGGACACTGCGAGAGGGCTGTACAAGCAATGATCACACGCACGGCACAGCGGACACACCAGGAACCGCGGTGTTGGCCGTCGAATGGCGCTAGCTGCGCAGCATTTGTGCACCGCCGCCGTCAGTGTCAGCCAGTTTGCCGTGGCATACGGAGCTCCATCGCAGTCTTTAACACTGGTAGCATGCCGCGACAGCGTGGACGTGAACCGTATGTGCAGTTGACGGACTTTGAGCGAGGGCGTATAGTGGGCATGCGGGAGGCCGGGTGGACGTACCGCCGAATTGCTCAACACGTGGGGCGTGAGGTCTCCACAGTACATCGATGTTGTCGCCAGTGGTCGGCGGAAGGTGCACGTGCCCGTCGACCTGGGACCGGACCGCAGCGACGCACGGATGCACGCCAAGACCGTAGGATCCTACGCAGTGCCGTAGGGGACCGCACCGCCACTTCCCAGCAAATTAGGGACACTGTTGCTCCTGGGGTATCGGCGAGGACCATTCGCAACCGTCTCCATGAAGCTGGGCTACGGTCCCGCACACCGTTAGGCCGTCTTCCGCTCACGCCCCAACATCGTGCAGACCGCCTCCAGTGGTGTCGCGACAGGCGTGAATGGAGGGACGAATGGAGACGTGTCGTCTTCAGCGATGAGAGTCGCTTCTGCATTGGTGCCAATGATGGTCATATGCGTGTTTGGCGCCGTGCAGGTGAGCGCCACAATCAGGACTGCATACGACCGAGGCACACAGGGCCAACACCCGGCATCATGGTGTGGGGAGCGATCTCCTACACTGGCCGTACACCACTGGTGATCGTCGAGGGGACACTGAATAGTGCACGGTACATCCAAACCGTCATCGAACCCATCGTTCTACCATTCCTCGACCGGCAAGGGAACTTGCTGTTCCAACAGGACAATGCACGCCCGCATGTATCCCGTGCCACCCAACGTGCTCTAGAAGGTGTAAGTCAACTACCCTGGCCAGCAAGATCTCCGGATCTGTCCCCCATTGAGCATGTTTGGGACTGGATGAAGCGTCGTCTCACGCGGTCTGCACGTCCAGCACGAACGCTGGTGCAACTGAGGCGCCAGGTGGAAATGGCATGGCAAGCCGTTCCACAGGACTACATCCAGCATCTCTACGATCGTCTCCATGGGAGAATAGCAGCCTGCATTGCTGCGAAAGGTGGATATACACTGTACTAGTGCCGACATTGTGCATGCTCTGTTGCCTGTGTCTATGTGCCTGTGGTTCTGTCAGTGTGATCATGTGATGTATCTGACCCCAGGAATGTGTCAATAAAGTTTCCCCTTCCTGGGACAATGAATTCACGGTGTTCTTATTTCAATTTCGAGGAGTGTATATGGTGAAGGAATAGCAACACAACATAAGTTGATTGTAGCGGATTGTGAGATGAAAGTATGTAAAAGACAGAAGCACATAAATCAATGTGAAAGGGAAATTAAGTGGTGGATATAAAAGGATAAAAATTTGAGAGAGGAGTTTAGTGAAAAAGTACTGGGAACGGTAAAACTGGCAGAGAGTGTGCAGTAGTGGTGGAAAATAAATAGTGCTGTTATAAGGAAGACCGGGGAGGAAGTGTTTGGGTTAACATCTGGGAGAGGGGTGCCAAAAGATAGGAAGCATGGTGGTGGAATGAAGAGGTGCAGAAGGTTGTGAAGGAAAAAAAAAGACGCTAAGAGGAAGTGGGATATGTCCGGAAGTGCTGAGGATGGGCAAGCATACAAAAGTGCAAAGAAGGAGGCAAAACGAGCCGTGGCTAAAGCTAAAGCTGAATCAGTAAGGGAGGCATACGAAAAACTACAGAAAAATCAGGATATGAGACAACTGATACGGATAGGCAAATCAAGAGGTAAAGCTTCTAAGGATCTAACAGCAATAAAACAAAAGAAAGATGAAACAGGAATAATTCTGCATGGTCATGGAAAAATAATCCAAAGGTGGTTGAATTATTTTGAGAAATTGCTGAATGAAGAAAATGAAAGAGTGAAAACTGTGGTAGGAGGGGCAAACGAAGGATTAACGATGGATAAAAGTAAAGATGAAGTCGAACAGGCAGTTGAAAAGATGAAAAATGGGAAGGCAGTTGGCCCAGACCAGATCCCCGTTGAGGTATGGAAGTGTCTCGGTAAAAAGGGAATTGAGCTCCTTTGGGATTTAATGAAGAAGATTTGGCGACAGAAGGAGATGCCAGACAAGTGGAGAACTAGTGTACTGATCCCAATATTTAAGGGGAAAGGTGATGTGCAGGACTGCAGTAACTATAGAGGTATTAAACTGATGGCACACACAATGAAAATTTTGGAAAGGTTATAGAAGCAAGATTATGCAGGGAGACTGTGGTGTGAGAAGAACAGTTTGGGTTCATGCCTGGAAGAGGAACGACTGATGCAATACATGCTTTCAAGCGGATAGTGGAGAGACACGGGGGGCTACAAGCCGATCTACATATGGCTTTCATTGATTTGGAGAAAACATATGACAGAGTCCCAAGGAACGAAATATGGAGAAGCATGAGAGAGCAGTGCGTGCCAGAGAAGTATGTGAGGCTAGTGAAGGAAATGTACAGAGGAGCAATGACACAGGTGAGAAGTAGTGCCGGCATGACAAAGGAGTTTCCAGTAAAAGTAGGGTTACATCAACGGTCTGCGCTTAGTCCCTACCTCTTTGACCTGATTATGGATGTGCTGGTGAAAGATGTGAAGAAGGAAGCACCGTGGAATATGATGTTTGCGGATGATGTGGTTCTTTGTGAGCAGAGCATCGACAGACTTGAGAAAAAGCTGGAGGATTGGAGGAAAGCACTAGAAGAAAGAGGGATGAAAATTAGCAGGACAAAGTCAGAATATTTAGCACTGAAGGATGTGCAGGTCTTGCAAGATCCAGGATGATGAGCTGAAATCGGTCTGCAAATTTAAATACCTGGGGTCGTACATACAGAGGGATGGAGGACTGGAAAGTGAGATACAACACCGAATAAATTGCGGTTGGAGCAACTGGAGGAAAATGAGTGGAGTGTTGTGTGACAAGAAGGTGAGCACTGGGTTGAAAGAGAAAGGGTACAAGTCGGTGGTAAGGCCTGCTATGATATACAGGGCAGAGACATGGCCAATCACAATAGTCCAGGAAAGGAAGATGGAAATGGCGGAAATGAGGATGCTGAGGTGGATGTGTGGGGTAACAAGGAAGGACAGGATTAGAAATGAATTTACTAGAGGAGCTGTGAAAGTGGGACCCATGGGGATAAAGATACAAGAGAGCAGACTAAGGTGGTACGGACACTTACAGAGAAAAGGGGAAGAGTATATCAGAAACAGAGTTGAAGATATAAAGATTGAAGGAGCGAGAAGGAGAGGAAGACCGAAGATGAGGTGGGAGGATAAGATATCCGGGGACCTAAGGGAGAAAGGATGGAAGAAGGAAGAGGCAATGGATAGAGAACTTTGGAGGAGAAGGATCAAGAAGAGCAACGCCGACCCTACGTGATGTGGGACAAGGCGACGATAAAGAAGAAGAAGAGGAACAGTAATAGTTGATTATGCTTTTTTCTTAAGAGGAATAAAATAAAATGTTGCACATTTAGATACAATGTAACCACCCTCCATAAGCACATCCAAATAAGTGTTTCACAATATTCCCAACAGCAAATCTATACTAAAAAAATCGTCGACAGTACTCCTGTCAACCCCATTCCAGAATATCACTGCGCGTTATCATCTTTTCCTATATTCTCGCCATTAACAAATGTTCCATCAAAACTGCAGCCTTCGATTATAGCATAAGTATCCCCAACTTCGATCTTCCTGGTTTTGAACTGTCTCATGCTTATTTCCACCAGAAATTGCATTTCTGTAACTCTTACATCACAACTTGATGATCATCCAACTGTGTGCTACTCTATCATCATTCTTTTCTATAGCTTTTTTTTTCATTTTCCACAGATTATTTGAACGACTCTTTCACTGAAATGTGGAACGAGTTAGTTTACAGGTTGAAGGAGATAACCAGAAGAAATGATTTTAGATTGAAAACTTGCTTTGCTACCTGTCAGAAATTTTATGTTATGGAGCAAATGATCAAAAATTTTTGTTGCTGCATGTTGAACTCCTTTCTCAACCACTGACAGCCTTAACAATGGGTAACAAACATTTTTCCCTCTAGTCTTGTAGATGTGGACATCACTGTTCTTCTCAAATTGCAATGGACTACGTATGACTAAGTTCATTACTAAATATATGTAATATGATGGTGCAGTTAAAATGCATAACTCCTTGAGTAGGTGCCTACATGACAACCATGGGTGAGAACCACATATTACTCTTGCTGGTCTATATTTGTGCAATCAATACTTCCTTTCTAAGTGATGACTTACCCAAGAAAATTATTCCATAAGACATTATTCAGTGGAAACGCGCAAAATATGTCAGGAGACTGATTCATTTGTTTGCAAGACTAGCAGTTATACGAAAAATAAAAGCAGCTGAACTTAATTGAGAATCTCAGTAATATGCTGCTCCCAGATCAAATTTTCATCAATGTGTATACTCATAAATTTGGAGAGTTCTGTCTTATTTACTGACTCCTGTTCCTGTGCTGTATAAATTGTTGGTATGACTCTTTGTTGTTCTGAACTGAAGATATTGCGGTTTTGTTTTTTTTTTTTTTTTTTAATGAAGGGTGAGTTCATTTTAGGAGGACCACTAAACGGTTCTTTGAAAAACTTCGTTAACAACATTTTCTCTTGCTTTCTCTCAAATGGTATTTATTATAACGCTAGCTCCATCTGCAAAAATTACCAATCTGCTTAAATAGGAGCAGACCTGGAATTGAATCCTGTGGGACTCCTTTTATGGTTTCTCCCTAGTCACTAAACTTTTCTACCTTTCCAACATCGTTGAATTATTCAGCACAATTTTCTGCATTCTATTGCTAAGTATGATTCAAACCAGTTATGGATAAAGCTATCAAGTCTACAAAACTTAAGTTTTTCTAGGAGTGTAACATGATCTACACTATCAAACGCCAAGGAAAGGTCACAAAAATACGAACTAACAATATTTCATTATTTAAGGTCTGTAATATTTGGTGGATGAATGTATAAATAGCATTCTCAGTCGAGCAACCCTTCTGGAATCTAAACTATGATCTACCAAGTAAATAGTGGTAAATTCATTTCACAGCTACAAAATTGGCTGTTCATATGACTTCCAAATTACAGTATAAAACCGCTATCTATTATAAAAATTCATTCACACTTTATGGTATCTTCCAAGGTCAGAAACTTAGGGAAGGGTAGTATATATCTTCTTCCAAATAGGTAGTACACATGCACATACTGGTAGTTATTTTCGAAATTAAACACTTTTTTCCAAAAATCGAAACGAATTTGCAATTTAGAGCGACTGGGTGGCATATGAATGGAATACATCTGGTACACACAGGTCGAACTTCCACATATGGAATTCCCCGTCAGAGTCTTCATTGAATGCAGTTTCTTTAAGTTTACCCAATAGTATTTCGCAGGAAATATTAAGTCAAATATTAAGTGACATAGAACTTCCGACACCATTTACTGGATCATCTACATTGGTGCGGCTGCTCCACAGGTCAGCCACAACCAATCACTTACTGTAATAGTGTTATGTAAACCACATTCTCCATGCATTTCCTTAAGATTACTCTCATACTGACATCTGCTTCTGCTTTGTGCACTCACCACTTTAGGTCAGTTACTCCTATGTATTTTGTACAGTAGCTACTCTTTCCAGCGATAATATAGCAGAACAGCAATGGATTTCTTCCGCTATGTATGTACAATATGCCACACCCACTGTCAACTCCAAGTCTCCCTGCATCATTTTTCAATCCTCTAAATGCTGTCTATCAGCAATGTTCTATTCTGCTTATAGACAACTGCATATCTGTTAAGAGCCTTTTTGTGCTACAATAAAAAGTACATAATGTGGAAAGCCCTTTCCTTACAAGAATCGAAGTAAACCACATGCACTTTATTATTTACATAGTGTTGCCTTCCACTCCCTTACTTATACAAGCAGTCAACAGTTATTGCGCAGTGGTATTTCTAAAGCTTCAAGAACAATGTAACTGGTTTGCAGGATGATATGCGTATTGCAGCGAACAGAATAAGTCAATGACGAGTCCATGTTAAAACGCTTTTTGGCAGTGTTGTAAAATGTGTACTCTATGTAGATGTGTGCATCAGAAATTCAATATGGGATGGCATACTTACTCCAGTATGTTTGAATACAATACACACAGAATTCAAACCATACAAAAATACAGTTACTGGCAAAATACTGTTGCATGGCAACTGGGACTGATGTTAAGCAAAAGAAAAATGACTACATCTTATAACAGCAAATATGTGGACAGTGTTATCGCTGTGATGGAGGACACAAACACACTATATACAGGGAGTTTCAGAAGTGATGGTCAGTATTCATAGATATGACAGGAATGATCATTCGAAACAAAAAAGAAGTCAAGTAACATTAGCTCTAAAACGCATACGTCAAGAGCTATGAGCAATTCTTGATCTCTGATTCTGTGAAACAAATCTCTTCTACTGCAAGCTCTTTGCGTTCCATATTTTGGGAAGTGTTAGTATGGACGAAAACAAGAAAAAAGTCCAGTAAACATTTGCTCTAAAATGCATACCTTAAGAGCTAAGAGGATTTGTTCATCTCCGCTACTTTGAAACACAACTCTTCTAATGAACAAGTGCGCGTAACTTATAAGGTACGCACTTTAGAGCACATGTTTATCGGACTTTTTTTGTTTTGGTCCATACCGCCATATCACAAAATATGGAAAGCAAAGAGCTTGCAGCAGAAAAGATTTGTATCACAGTATCGAAGATCAGGACTTTCCCATAGCTCTTAAGGTATGCGTTTTTGAGTTCATGTTTACTTTTTTGTTTCGAATGATCATTCCTGTCATATCCCTGAATATTGACCATTACTTCTGAAACAGCCCCCTATGCGCACAAATAATGCTGTATGGCACATTTTGACATTTTGTGGAACCGCGTGGAGTAATGTTGTATACAGCAGTCAGCATCGCCTGTTATAATAGCTGGCCTGTTTACCGTCCGAGGGCAGCACTACACAGCGAGGGCAGAGACGCATTTTTCGCGTATCTGCGCAAACAATGATGTATGTTACAAGCATGGCAGAGTGTAGCACGATAACGCATACCCAAATGGTTTGAAACGAGCAAATAATACAGCGAAAAGGAAAATTAACTTTGGTAATTGGCAGTATATTAAGAGGAAAACACTTTGCGATGCTGGATTGGAATATAAATCGCGGAAAGGGAAGGTCGTTCCTGCGAAACAGTCTCAAATGCAGATGATTGGAATAATGCTGTATGGTTTTGTAAGAAGGCATCTGTCTACAGAGCAGTGTATGTGCCCTGTAGGGTACATGGCTCTAACGACGTACATTATGTGCATCTTCTGTAAACATTACAGTAACATATGTAACATGAATAAAATTCAAATGGCTCTGAGCACTATGGGACTTAACTGCTACGGTCATCAGTCCCCTAGAACTTAGAACTACTTAAACCTAAGGACAGCACACAACACCCAGCCATCACGAGGCAGAGAAATTCCCTGACCCCCACGGGAATCGAACCCGGGAACCCGGGCGTGGGAAGCGAGAACGCTACCGCACGACCACGAGATGCGGGCAATAAAATTAACTATACTTCTGTCTTTATCATCGACGAAAAAATATAATACACACTCTTGAGTACTGCTATATTATTAAAAGATAATGTGAAATATGATAACCCAGTTGAATATTAGATAGTAATATTGACTGCATTATTCAGGTCATGTATGCAACGCATAAGTGTTTTCAAAAGGAGGATGCAAGGACATAAACCTGGAAATTAATTTAAAGCCGTACGGAGAATATCATGCCTTGACGTATAGGCAGTCCATTTACTTGATAAATTCCATGGAAATAGTCGTGCCAGCCAGAAGAAAGGAATGTAAGACAGACGATACTACGGAAACAAGCTACATTCAAATACGGAGGCCAGTCAAAAGATGTATGTCAAAAAACATTGCTTGACATATTCTGCATTACCCAGCAACGAATAGACTCTTCAATGTAAACTGAAAGGTGGAATAGCCACTCCTGAAGACGGTCGAGGCCACATGCCTTATCAAATGACGACAGGTCTCTGATTCGGGAATACATTTCGAGCTTCCCGGAGCAGATGAGCCATTGCAGAAGGAATAAATCCTCAAAAGTATATCTGTATCGCGATCTCGACCTTTGCAGAATGTATCGATTGTTTATGATCGCAGCTTCAGACGAAATAGAAATGCAGAACATTGAGCTTGAGAGTCAGTTGCGTCATGCAAAGGTAGATCAAGCATACCAAGTGCTAAAAAACGATACGGAAATAGTTAAAAGGAACGACTATATACGTGTTACATCTGTTGACCTAAAACAGGTCTTGCTTTGTCCTACATTCCACGGTATTCTGCCAGATACAGCTGTCATCGTATAATTTCACGGTTCACGACTTGGTACTGGAAACAACACAGTAAATTTGTGGCATGAATCCGCCGCAAGGAGAGATTCAACCAAAATAGTTTCTTGTCTGCTTAAATTTGTGACGCCTGAAGAAGGTGTGGAACGCAAACTGATAGTATAGTCTGACCCCTCTGTTGGCAAGAACAATAAATGGAGAGTTTTAGCGTTTTATTTCTATCTGGTTAGCTGCAAGTACTTTACAGAAATAAATCAAAAGTTTTTATGTTTGAGTCATAGTTTCCTTCCTTGTGACAGAAACTTTGCAATGATCGAGAAAAGAAAGAGTCAAAATTTATGGTTCTTTAGAATGGAAGGCCTCTGCCGATCCTTCAAAACTGACCTTTCAGTACATGATAATGGAAGACTTCAAGGCATAGGATCCAGTGAGTTGGCTTCCAAAACGCCACCTGCTTTGAAAATTACTGGTGTGCTATGGCTGAAGGTTAAAACATGGCATTGTCAAGCCTCTCTACAAAACAGGGGACACCACGGATGTAAATAATTACCGGCCAGTTTCCTTGTTTACAGAATTTTCAAAAATCGCCGAGAAAGTAATGTACTCAAGAGTGGTTAGCGAGCTCAACAGTGATTGGATATATAGTAAATCACAGTTCGTATTTCAAGAATGTTGTTCCACAGAGACAGGATTATATAGCTTCGCTGCCCACATAAAAGAGTCTTTCAACAGTAATATGTCACCAATAGGAATTTTCTATGACTGATCAAAAGCATCTGATATTGTGAACCATGACATTATGTTACAGAAATTACAGTCTATGGTATAAATGGATCAGCATATGAGTGGTTTACGTCATATCTACAGAACAGGAAGCAAGAAGTTTCTTTATACGGTTTAAGTGATTTTTGGGAGTTTGCCACTACATCTCACTGGGGTGAATTTAGATTAGGTGTTCCACGGGATTCAATCAAGGGTCCCCCTACGTTCTTGATATATGTGAATGACCTCCCTTCTTATTTGAAACAAGAAGCTAAACTGACACTGTTTGCTGATGACACAAACATAATTATTAATCCACTAAAAGAAACTTCAATAGAAAATGATACAAAAATTATGTCTTTGAAAAAGTTATCAATTAATTTTCTGTGAATGAGTTTGCTTCTTTGAAAAAACACAATATATCCAATTTTCTGCTGTAAGGAGTACAGTTGCTTCAATAAATGTAACACATCAACAGAAGTCAGTAGCCAGGGTAGAGCACACAACGTTTTGGGGTGTATATATAGATGAGAATCTTAATTGGAAAATTCATATTTTGGATCTCTAGAGCCACTAGGTTCAGCAACTTTTGCGATCAGAATAATTGCCAGTTTTAGGGTATAGAAATTAGTAAGCTAACATACTTTGCATACTTTCACTCTCTGATGTCATATGGAATAATATTTTGGGGTAAGTCAACACTTAGGGAAAAAGTATTCACTGCTCAAAAGAATGTGGCTAGAATAATGTTTGGGGCTCATAGTAGCACATGTTGTTGGCATCTGTTTAAAAGGCTAGGAATTCTTACAACAGCCTCACAGAACATTTACTCAGTAATGAAGCTCGTTCTCAACAACATGGTCCAGGTTAAAAACAACAGTTACATTCATGATTAAAATACCAGAATAAAGAAAGACTTACACTATCCTTTTCTTAACCTATCTTTGGCACAGAAAGGGGTTAAATATGCAGCTGTAAAACGTTTCGATAAATTACTAGATGAGAAATGTCTGACAGGCATCACTAATAGTTTCAAAAATAAATTGAAATCATATCTCCTTGACAACTCCTGTTCTTGAATAGGAATAAATAAAACTATAGGTGTAATATATGCATCTTGTGCCATTTAAGTGAATGGCGTAGATAATAAAAATTTTAATCTTTAAAAGAAAAAATCTGCATTTCTTATGCGCTTGACATGTTCCACATCATAACGGTTACCGTGAGATTGATCAATGGAACACGTAACTAACTAACTATGGAGTAATGATACTCGAGGCATAAGCGTATGTAATCATCACAATGTGTTTCGTCCATGGCAAGGACATTGAATTATGAAACATGATTGTGAACGTAAGTAAAAAAAAAAAAAATCCGTTGCCTTCTGGTTTTCGGTTGCTCTACAACGGGGCACTGGAATTTCATAAGGAGAAGAAAAGCGATCTATTGGACATGACGAAATATATGGATCCAAAATGTATGCATTTTTGAGAAAACCTGCAGTATGACACCTGTGGTTAATGTAGCAGATTTGTGTCTCAACTTGATATCAAACTTATGTTCTTTTACCTTTTTGTGACCGAAGCAATCGGTTTACAATAAATATTCATTTGTATCTTGTTATAATTTTCTTACTTACAACTTTTGGACCGAAGGCAACCTCATCATTACGGCAAAGTGCAGAGTGATCTGGAGTAACATTGTATATCTGTAGCTATACAGCGATTTTCTATTTTAATACTTACTTATTTTTTAAAAAAAACTGTGCTTAGCGCAATTTTAAAAAAACACAACCAAGTATTTTCAACAGTCTGTATGCACAAACAATGTTATTATATTATTATTTTGCAATAATTCTCTGGAATTAACAGTTTTTGTCGATTTCCTAAAAACTGTGAAATGTGTCATACAGCAAGCGCACATGCTTCAAATGGGTGAGTAAAACCCAAAATGCTGCTGCAGGGGTTTAGTGTTCTGATTGTGATGGATCCATTTCGGCTATATTGTCATCTTCAGACCACCTGCGAAAGATGCATAATAGTTTTGTTTTATTTTATTATAATGTGGCTTATTGTATACCGCAGCCAGTTATACCCAGATTTTGTACTTACGTCCATACACCCTCAGTGGTCTCTGTCATTCTGGATTCTATAACAACGTGGTGTAGATTTACGACTGTTATAAACTGTTTTGTGGTTTGCTGCTGTGAACCTTCCCATCCCGTAATTTTTATGATTCGACATTTTATTGTCAGATTTGACGAATTGACATTTGTGACAGTTGGCCAAAGATGCTATATGGTTACAGTTGCTACGATGTGTTGACGTTACCATTTTGGGCTGTATGTATGATCTTTGCAATCGATGTGTCTGAGGGTTGTTGTTTGTGTTTATCCGTTATCTTTGGTAACGAATTCAGTAAAATTTTGTATGAAATGTTTGTTTTAAAATCGTTTATTGGCTTAAAATGTCATCATTACAACGCTAGCTGAATAGTTAGCATTTCATTTCTCTCCGTACACGTATATTATGCTATCTACACTTATTTCAATATCGGACGTCAATAAAGTCTTGCAGTACTCTCCCGAGTTGTTGGTCGTAAATGTTATTGGAGGTAGGCATCCGTCATGGTGAACCTCCGCTTTCAGATGTCGATCCACGGGCGATGAGTATAAAGGACAAGTATGCGGTATACTAAGACACAAGAAACACTGTTATAGTGTAACCGTACTGACGGATCAGGAAGACGCAGTGCTCCTCCACTGCAATGTGCTGCTTTAAGAGTGGACGCGCTGATGTCCGCTTAACCTCGCGCATGCATGCGAGCGCACACCCCCTTCTTAATAGGATCACAACCCACGTCACCCGAGAATTTTCCAGAGCAGCGCGGAGCGGCGCGTGCGTCCACCGCTCCCAATTGACGGGTCAAGGGCCGGGTCGCGCGCTGACGCCATTGTGACGTCAGGGGGTGTGGCCGCGCTGTGCCTCGTCGCCATTGGTAGACTTTGAATCCGCCTCCTGCCGTAGTACGCGGTCACATGACGCAGAATCCGAGGCGACATGGAAACGCGTGATGCTGTTTTTGTAGCTACGCTGCAGCAACGCTTGGAACTGCGTTCCAACCGCTAAAGTACCGAGGTGAAAGATCAAAAAACGCCGTCTTCAGATTGAGTACTGACACACGTCTGCGCTCTATTGACCTGCTACTTCCCAACATCACTCAAACTGGCTTAGCCAAGGCCTGCTGCACTACCTTTGGCTAGAGGCTTGTGGTGGACATGTTTTCTGTTTTGTACAACTTGATACCGTTTCATAGCTACAGTTAAGTAATCGTCGTACAATCATTATTGTTGTTTGGCGAAATTTTAACAACTTTCCCATGGTGTTCATCTTATTCTGTATCGACTTTCGGTGTTATAGTTTCTTATCACATGTTTAGCGCAGCTTCACTACGAAATTACCTACGCTTTTAGTTATGACATGAAATTCTGCTTTGTTTCTTGCCCATTATTGTTCATTTCTGTGGTCTTTGAACGAGGTTTCAAGATACTTTTTGGCAGTTCTTGTCTATATAAGATAGCCTACTAGCTGACAGAACGGCCTGGGTAATCATTTTGCCAATTTTCTATTAGAAACGGGACCTTATATGTACCCCAGTAGTAGGCCCGATCTAGGATGATTCTGGACAGTTGTAGGCCGTGTGCAGCTGCCTCGGGCGCCTACAACGCGATTTTGTAAGCATCATTATGGTAATGCCTCTTCGAAGCTCTATCGACAGTGTTTGTTTTCGCTTATCAGTCCAACTAATTTTCAACGTAGAACCACATCACAAGTGCTTCGATTCTCTTCTGTACCAGTTCTCCCACACTCCATGTTTCACTACCAGACAACGCTGTGCTCCAAATGTACATTCTCAGAAATTACCTCCTAAAACTGACGCCTACGTTTGATACCAGCAGACTTCTCTTGGGCAACAAGGCCCTTTTGCCACTGCTAGTCTGCATATTATGTTCTTCTTGTTCCGTCTGTCATGCGTTATTTTGTTGCCTAGGAAGCAGAATTCCTTAACTTCGTCTATTTCGTGATCACCAGTTCCGATGTTAAGTTTCTCTGTTCTCGTTTCTGCTACTACTCATTACTTTCGTCTTTCTTTGATTTACTCTCAATTTATATTCTGTACCCATTACACTGTTCATTCCATTCAACAGATCCTGTAATTCTTCTTCAATTTCTCTGAGGATAGCAATGTCATCAACGAATCTTATCACTGATATCCTTTCACCTTGAACTTTAATTCCACACCTGGACTTTCTTTTATTTCCGTCATTGCTTCTTAGCTTGAACAGTAGAGGCGAAAGACTATTTCCCTATAGCTTACCATACTTTTCTCAGAATTTCAAATATCTTGCACCATTTTACGTTGTCTAACGCTTTTGCCAGCGACAAATCCTATTAACATGTCTTGATACTTCTTCAGACTTGTTTCCATTGTAAATTGCAACATCAGACCTGCCTCTCTGGTGTCTTTACCTTTCCTAAAGCCAAACTGATCGTCATCTAACACATCCCCAATTTTCTTTCCTATTCCTTTGTATATTATTCTTGTCTGTAATTTGGCTGCATGAGCTGTTAAGTTGATTATGCGAAAATTCTCGCACTTATCGGCTCTAGTTACCTTCGGAATTGTGTGGATGACGTTTTCCTCAAAGTATGATGGCATATCGCCACTCTCATACATTCTACACACCAACGTGAATAGTCGTTTTAATGTCATTTCCCTCAATGGTTTTAGAAATTCCGATGGAATGTTATCTACCATTTCTAGCTTATTTGATCTTAAATCCTCCAAAGCTCTTTTAACTTCTGATTCTAATACTGGATCTCCTACCTCTATCTTCTATATCGACTCGTGTTTCTTCTTCTATCAACTCATCAGGCAAGTCCTCCCCCTCACAGAGACATTCAACGTACTCCTTCCGCCTATCTTCGCAGTCCACCGCATTTAACAATGGAATTTCCATTGCACTCTTAATGTTACCGCCTTTGTTTGTATTTACTCCGAAGGTTCTTTTCACTTTCCGATATGCTGAGTCAGTCCTTCTGAAAATCTTTTCTTTTTCGATTTCTTTATATTTTTCATGCAGCAATTTTGCGTTAGTTTTCCTGTATTTCCTATTTATTTCATTCCTAAGTGGCTTATATCTCTGTATTCCTCAATTTCCCTGAACATTTTTGCGTTTCCTTCTTTCATCAATCAGCTGTTCGTTTTGTGAATAAAAACGAACATTTCTGTGGTTTCTGCCTATGATGGTCACGCATATAAACTTGTTATTTCTTCTGCTACCTTTGGTTTCTTCGCAGTTACCTTCCTTGTACCTGTGTTTTTCTATCCAGCGTCTTTGATTGCCCTTTTTTGAGATGTCCATTCCTCTTCAACTTAACTGCCTGCTGAGCTATTCATTATCACAGTATCTACAGCCTTAGAGAACTTCAAGCAGATCTTTTCATTCGTTAGTATTTCCGTATCCAACTTCCTTGCACAGTGTTTCTTCTTGACTAGTCTCTTAAACTTCAGCCTACTCATCATCACTACTACATTGTGATCTGAGTCTATGTCTGCTCCTGGATAGGCCTTACAAACCAATATGTGATTTCTGAACCTCTGTCTGATCATGAGTTAATCTAGCTTAAATCCTCCCGTATCTCCCGGTCGTTTCCAAGTATACCTCTTCTCCCTTGTGATTCTGAACAGAGTACTCGCTATTACTAGCTGAAATGTATAGCAGAACTCAGTTAGCCTCTCTCCTCTCTCATTCCTTCTATCAAGCCCACATTCTCCCGTAGCCCTTTCTTCTACTCATTTCGCTACTACCGCATTCCAATCCCCCAAGACTATTATCCCCTTGCCTTTGATCATTGCTGATTCTTCCATATTTAAGGATCAGTTCCCTCCCCCCTCAGGGTAAGTGAGTGCCCTGAAACGCAGTCGTCCTCCGCCCTCTTTGACAAGGCCTCAGCAGAATGAGGGTGACTTCTTATGCCGGCAAGATCATACGGAAGGCAATGCATCAAAGACATGTAATGTCCGTCTGAAGGATATGTGGCCTGTAATTGAAAAGTGTCATGATGATCTCTGCATTGGCAAAAGATTCCGGGCTGGTCCCCCAATCGGATCTCCGGGAGAGGACTGTTCAGATGGTGATGTTCAGATGTGTGTGAATTCCTAACGGACAAAACTGTGGAGGTTATCGGTCCCTAGACTTACACACTACTTAAACTAACTTATGCTAAGGACAACACACACACCCATGCCCAAGGGAGGACTCGAACCTTCGGCGGGAGCGTCCGCGCAATCCGTGACACAGCGCCTTACGCCACGCGGCCACTCCGCGCGCCGGGGAGGGGACTGCCAAGGGGGAGATGAACATGACAAAAAGATCGAATAACCTACGAAAGTATAACGTTCTACGACACGGGACTGGAACGTCAGAATTGTGGGCTTGGTAGAGAAACTCGAAAATCTGAAAGGGAAAATGCAAAGGCTCAATCTAGATAGAGTAAAGTAAAGTGACATGGAAAGAAGACAAGTTGCCCTTCGCATTCGTATGAAACAGACCACACGTGAACTCAACATGTCTGTTGCTCACAACACATTCAATTACCAGAAGACGTGTTCTCGCTGGTTACCAAAGCATCTCCGTAACACTTACGTGTTGTGCGAACCTACCGGTAACAAATCTAGCAGCCCGCCTCCGAATTGCTTCGATGTCCTCCTTCAATCCGACGGGGTACGGATACCAAATTCTAAAGTAGTATTCGAGAATAGGTAGCACCAGCGTCCTATATGCGGTCTCCTTTACAGACGAATCACACTTTCCCAAAATTCTCCCAATAAACCGAAGTCGACCATTCGCCTTCCCTACCACAGTCCTCACATGCTCGTTCCATTTCATATCGCTTTCCAACGTTATGCCCAGATATTTAAACGGCGTGACTGTGTCAAATAGTACACCATTAATGTTGTATCCGAACGTTACAGGTTTGTTTCTCCTATTCATCCGCATTAACTTACAGTTCTCCACATTTAAAGCTAGTTGCCATTCATCACGCCAACTACAAATTTTGTTTAAGTCACCTTGTTTCTTCTTACAGTCACCCAACTACGACACCTTACCGTACACCACATCATCATCAGGAAATAACCGCAGATTGCTGCCCACCCCGTCCGTCAAATCATTTATGTATATAGAGAACAACAGCGATCCTAGCACACGTCCCTGGAACACTCCTGACGTTACCCTAGTCTCTGATGAGCACTCGCCGTCGAGGATAACATACTGGGTTATCTTACTGAAGATGTTTTCGAGCCACTCTCATCTCTGTTAGCTTATTCCATATGCTCTTACGTTCGTTAACAGCCTGCAGTGAGGCTCCGTGTCAAATGCTTTCCGGAAATCTAGAAATATGGAATCTGCCTGTTGCCCTTCATCCGTAGTTTGCAGTATATTAGGAGAGAAAAGAGCAAGCTGAGTTTCGCACGACCCATGCTTTCTACAACCATGTTGATTCGTGGACATAAGCTTCTCAAATTCAAGAACATTTATTATATTCGAACCGAGATTATCTTCAATGATTCTGCAGCGAACCGAAGTTACGGATATTGGTTTGTAATTATGCGGATCCGTTCTTTTACCCTTATATACGAGTCACATGCGTTTTTTTCTAGTCGCTTGGGACTTAGTGCTCGGCGAGAGATTCGAGACAAATGCAAGCTAGGTAAGGCGCCCGTGCCGTAGAATACTCTTTGTAAAACCTAGCCGGCCGGAGCGGCCGTGTGGTTCTAGGCGCTACAGTCTGGAACCGCGCGACCGCTATGGTCGCAGGTTCGAATCCTGCCTCGGGCATGGATGTGTGTGATGGCCTTAGGTTAGTTAGGTTTAAGTAGTTCTAAGTTCTAGGGGACTGATGACCACAGCAGTTAAGTCCCATAGTGCTCAGAGCCATTTTTTGTAAAACCTAACTGGGATTTCATCCAGACCTGGTGACTTATTTGTTTTCAAATCTTTCAGTTGTTTCTCTACGTCAGGCATGCTTATTAATATGTCATTCATACGGGAATCTGTCCAATGGTCAAATGACGCCATGTTTGTACAATTTTCCTGCGTAAATGATTTCGTGAACGGGAAATTCGAAACCTCGGCTTTCGTTTCGCTGTCTTCAAATACCACACCAAATTGGTCAACAAGGTACTGAATGGAAGTCTTAGACCCGCTTAGCGATTTTGCACAGGACTAGAATTTTCTCGTGTTCTCTGACAGATCTTTTGCTAAGGTATGACGGTGGTAGTTGTTGTATGCTTCGGGCATAGATCTTTTCACAGACGCACGAATGCCTACTAACCTTCGCTTGTCGTCATTTGTGCATTCTCTTTTGAACGGAGAGTTTAACGGACTCTGCTTTCTCAGCGTCTTCGAAATGTTATTAAACCATGGTGGGTCGTTTCCATCCTTTATCCACTTATCAAGCACATAACTCTGCAGACCATGATTCACAATTTGATTGAACTTTGCTCATGATCCCTCTACGTCCATCTTACTGGAACTAAGTGATGTCAATTCACTGTCTAAGTGAGGTGCTAGCAACGGCTTATCTTCTCTATCTAGCAGAAACACTCTCCTAGCCAGCCATCTTGACTAATTTATTAACTTTTGTAACCATAGGGGCTATAATGACTTGATGATCACTAATCCCCATTTCCATACTGACATTATAGATAAGATCCAGCCTGTTTTTATTTACGAGGTTTACGTTATTTCCATTGCGTGTGGGCTGCCGAACTAACTGTTAAAGACAGTTTTCAGAAAACATATTCAAAAATATTTTGCACGACTGTCTGTCTGTACCCCCGCAATGAATCCTTAGACATCCCAGTCTATACTCGATAGGTTAAAGTCACCTCCAGCTAGTTGTGCATGATCTGGGTATTTACGCGCTACTGACCGCAGGCTTTCTTTGAATGACTCTAGAACTGTCATAGGGGAATCGGGTGGTCAGTAAAAACATCGAACAATTAACTTAGTTTCACCTACAACTGCTATCACGACCAGATGACTTCACTGTTGCACTCAACTCTGATCTCAATTAGAGACGACTGCTCGTGCCCACAGTTGCCACATGTTGAAATACATTCCACTGTTTCATTTACGTTATACTGTCTTGTACTGTCAAATTTCATCACTGTTATTAACAAGCTTCCCGTAGAGTAGCCGTTACAAGGAACCGTTATGGTTTGGAGCGTTCGTAGGTTCATTACAAAATGCTGCGAGCCTACTAAAACTGTGCGTAGCCGTTAAATAGGATTATAAAACATATTCAGCTAAGCTTTGTTTGATATTGGGAAAAGAAAATGAGCGATATCAAACTCAAGCTTATTGCGTCGCTCACGTTCATTGTAGAAACCCCAGTTCCGTTCCCAACTCTGAATAGATGCACGAATCAAATCCAACCACGGACGTTTACAAAAATGCTTACATCGCCTTACTTGTGGAGAAAAAGAAGACACGAACCATATAAAATTAGGATGTCATGAAAAGACAGACAGGACAGATCGGACAGTAAATCAACTTTATTTTATCTTTATTTATTTTACCAGCACCACAAGCCCACACGCGAAAACTGCCACTCCGAGGGAAAAGAGCTGAAATGAAAAAACATCTGCCTGGAGGACCGTCCCAAACTACTCAAGATGTTGAAAGACAAATCAGTCACCCGAAGTTATTGTAGTTTTTTCAAACATTAATTCTGTTGTGATTTAATTTAACTTTTGACAATAGATAAGCGTAATTTATTTACACAAATTTTATAAAAATTATACCTCATTTATTAAAGATGGATTTAAATTATGTACACAGATAATAGTCAAAACCGGCAATAGTTACTAATGCGTATAAGTTATAGTTGACTGTATGGTTATGAAACAAACAGCTAAAACATAAAAAAATTATGTGTTGCGCCTTGGGTTGTTCTGCCTGACTAACGACTTTTAACACGAAATGTGCTTCCACAAGAAGCGTAAGTGTTCCTCATAAAAAAGATAACTTGTCTTGAATTTGTCAGTTTTACCAGAGCTATGATTGTAATTGTTATATCACTACTGCCATTTACGCCTGGAAAATTTCGGAGCATTACAGGCAGTTCGACAGATGTTGAAAATCATGTACAGTAATTGTGGGTGATTTTCAACAGAAACGACACCAAATAGTATAGCAAGCAGTAACTATCAGAGAACGAATTTAATTGAAATGCAGCTCACCAAACTAAACTATTTGGTACGAAGTTTGAGAGAAAATACGTTGTTGGTATTTATTTTCTAATAACCAGATTGGTTTGACAGCAGTACTCAATCAACGAAATGCAGTTCAGTTCTTTGTGAAGCAATCGCAGTACGAGTGCCTCAGCTGTGTTCTCTCCCACCACAAATAAACTGACTAATAATTCAGGTAACCATAATTTGTCACCCGAACGACAGTCAAATCTTTAAACATAAACTCGGTGGTCGGTGTGAATACTAATGAGGAGATTTTTCTATGTGTGGAGCGGATCTTACATAAACTAGAGTTAAAAGTCACTCGCAGACAAACAGCGTTGTGTAATAATTAAATCGCAGTCCAATTAAAGTAAGGTGAAGCATTTGGCTACTTTACTTAGTCGCCTATTCATCTGTGAGAAATAATTGATTTATCTGGTTTATCAATTCTGATAGTAATAGAGTTCTCAGGCCATCGCTGATAACTAGCCAGACACTCCTCATATTTTATCTTACAAGAAGCAGCAGTGACCGCCGATTATACGTTTAAGGAACTGGCATTCGTTGGCGTGCCACGCTGTTGGTATCTAAGTCATTTGAGCGAGTTTATCTGTGGTGCGACAGAACACAGTGAAGAGGCTGCTACTCCGGCTGCTTCACAAAGATTGCGAAGATAGAAATCGGCTGGGGGAGGGAGGGTGGGCGGAGAGGAGAACAGACCCCCCTGCCCATAGCCGAGTACACCCTAGCGCCTAGAGCTAGTGATTGTTCACATTCGGAAGTGGAAAATGCAGGAAAAGAACGTACTACACCCACAGTGATCCCCCTCTCCAGCCTCTTTTTTTACGCACAAACTGTTATCACTAGAGAAAAATAACATGTTTATCTTCTGAAAGCATGTTAAACTCCAGAATGAAGATAGCGGCTGGCGGTATACGTAGTAGATGATGAAGTACAAACTGGTAAACAGAACTCAGACTGATGCAACATTCGAAATATAATAAAATACACAAACAAATTTTTGTATAAAACTGGAGAACCTTCTCTTTCTCATGCATGATATAAAATTCGTTTGCAGTACAGAGACTATGCTAGCGTTGAGTTTATCTTGTTGTCCAAGTAGCGACTCTTGTAGACACTTTATTGTGAGTTACATCTGACAAACATTTGTCTAAGGATTGGTGACGGAGAAATGGTTCAAATGGCTCTAAGCACTATGAGACTCAACATCTCAGGTCATCAGTCCCCTAGACTTAGAACTACTTAAACCTAACTGACCTAAGAACATCATACACATCCACGCCCGAGGCAGGATTCGAACCTACGACCGCAGCAGCAGCAGCGCGATTCCGGACTATAGCGCCTAGAACCGCTCAGCCACAGCGGCCGGCGTAACGGAGAAGGCAACCAACCACAAATTTGGTGCTGTACTGACGACATCTTGAGAATCGGGAAGTACTCGTTCAAATGTACTGTGCAATAAAGAACTAGTTAGCGTTGTTGGGCAGTCTACATAGCAGAACCACGACAGTGTCTTAGACACCACCTGACAAGTTCACTTCTACATTTCTTCACTTTTATCGGATGACAGACATTACACAAAAGTCATTCATCTACTCCTCTGTTCTATCCGCAGATACAACATGAGAATTACCGTTAATTGCGTGCTCTCCCTAAACAGAAAGAGCTCTATGGCACAGTGATGAAGACAGTGGATCCACATACGGGAGCAGCGGGACTCCGGGACTCAAATACCTGTCAGCCACCAAGGTTTAGGTTTTCCATAGTTTAGCTAAATCACTTAAGCCGATCGCCAGTATGGTTCTTTCGAAAAGGATGCGATTCATTGAAACACCTGTTTAATATATCTAAATCAGTTATTTTATAAAACTCGGAAAGCAGTGGCACTTTTTAAGTAGCATCTATCTTGATAATTTACTAGGTCACATTTAGATGGCGTAAATGCAAATAGTAGTAAGTAGTATAGTGATAGTGTATTGTTAATGCACTGTATGGACCACCTTTCTAAGAGTTGCTACTTTTTTCTTAGTTTACACCCCTCGCTCGTTTGATATGCCCGAGGTTTCTACTCCATGATGGAATCTGCGGAACACAATGAATGAATGAATGAATTTATTTCTTCCTCCACCTTAGTCCCGGCTCGTCGTCGACGGGGCATGAAATCCCAATCTTCTTTTCTTCCTTTCCTAACCGTCTTATTCTCCTGAATCATCCTTGCAGCCTTTTCGAAGGTCACCGCAATGTTCTTTGCTAAATATAAGAGAGCGTTTAACGTTGAGACAAAAGAAAAAAACATGTAATGTACTCAAGTAACGAAGGTCGTAATTCAGTTTTGAGCTGCTTTGCACTTATTGGCTTATCACAGATAGAAATATACTGTTATCATTGTGTGTTCAGAATAAATAAATCTCGCAGTGCAAGTCATTACGACTTCCGGACGATTTTATTAGACCATTAACCCGTAGTTTACTGACTGCAGTTACTAATTACTTACGTCCCATTTTTGATTATTGCTGACCGTCCTACATTTTTGCACGGGCGGGCTACAAATGGCTCACACAGCTTCGAGATGTAAGCTGCAAAGCTGCTTGAAAAAAAAGTATGAACCAATATTGAACGCAAATTGTGCCATACGAGGTTATTTTTATTAATATAATAATAATTATTATTATTTCGAATAACCCATTTGGAGGGTACGATGAATCAACTTTGGCTACTCTTCATTGTATTAGATTTCCTTAGTTTCCAAATTTCCTTCATCCTTTTAGTGTGTTGTACCCTTTCGTCTTGAGTCCACTTTCGTCTAGTTGTTCTCTTTCTCTTCTGAAATACTGCCTTTTGAACTGCCTTTCTGAAATGTGTTCTGTTTTCTATTGTGGCTACTGTAATTCCAGCGTTTTCCATGTCCTTTTCAGTCATGTGAACAATGCGGGCTTGGATTTGTAGCTATTGAGTAATGTGAATATCCGCTTGCTTAGTTTGTTGTTATCCATTCTGAATATATGCCCAAAACACTGTAGTCTTCTCTTCCTCATTACATCAGTTAGTTTTTCAGTTTTCAAGTATAGCTCCCTGTTTGGTCTCAACCTGTATTCAGCATTATCGTTTCTTATAGCTCCCAGTATTTTTCTTAAAATTCTCCTTTTGACCTTCTCTAGTTTCCCAAGATCTCCATTTCTTGTTAGATTAAGTGTTTCCGCCGCATAAGAGCTTCAGGTCTGGCCACTGTTTGGTAGTGTCCTAATTTCTTGTTCCAGAACAAGGATTTTTTGTTATAAACGTTTTTGGTCATATGAAACACTCTTTCCATTTTGTGCACTCTAGTTTCTATAGCAGTCTTTTCTTTTGCATTGTATGTAAGCCACTCTCCTAGGTATTTAAAGGAATCTGTTTTGTGTGTTGTATTGTTGTCAACTGCAATATTTTGAGGAGCGTCACAGATGTTTGTCATGAACTTTGTTTTTTCAAAGGATTTTTGTAGTCCTACTTTGGCTGCTTGTTTTTATAGTTCTCTTATTTGTCCTTGGGCATTATCTGTAATCAATGCCATGTCATATGCGAAGGCTAAACAGTCGACAGTGATCTTGTTTGGATTCCTTCCTAAATGAATCCCTTTAGTATTGATGGCCTTCCTCCATTCTCGAACTACTTTCTCTAACACACAATTGAAAAGCTGAGATGACAAACCATCTCCCTGTCAGACACCTGACTTTATTTCAAACGATTTTGAGAGCTCTCCCCTAAATTTTACTTTCGGTTTTGTGTTTCTCAAAGTTGCTTTAATTATTTCAGTTGTTTTAGTATCGAGTCCCAATTCTTTTAAGATATCAAGCAGTGTATTTCTGTCAATTGAATCATAGGCTTTTTTAAAATCCGCAAAAGTAATTACGTATTTTAAGCTCCTGATTTTCCTCATTTCTATTATGAGGTTATTAGTATTATTATAACCTGCTAACAATAGGATTGAAGTAGGAAGTACAACCGAATTAATACTTCGTTCTGCCAAATGTTGTAATTTAACAATTAATTTCAGCTTAAAACTCTAGATTATTACCTTTCAATTTGCTTCCGCTCGAGTAGCTCATCAGTAGAATTCTGAATCAATTAAAGCGTTACACGTCTCCATTCGTAGAACTGAGTTGTTTTCTGAAAAGCGTCAGGATGTATTCTGTGTAACTAACTAAAACATCAACTTAAAAGTACAAGTTTTTAAGGTAACGCGACGAACGAGAGACAAATTTAAAGTGTAGAGTTGTAAAAATATCCTTGGCTGCAGCTGTGCGTTCTTTCCTAATCGAATTTCCTGGTCTGCATACAAATGGTAAATTACATTTATGTTCAACTTAAAACTAATTATAGGATGTTCGTCACAACAAGAAACATCACTCAAGAATGAAATAGCCGACGTTCAGCCATGTATAGATAGAAATGGCTATTTAAAAATTTAGCAAAGTACTGTTATTTTGTCCATTTTCATTACCTTTCGCTCCGGGCATCGTATAGACCCACAGCAAGTGAGAGACAATAGTAATTGTGCCTTATTTTCTGTAGTCTTAAACACTCACACAAGTCATATACTGGTAAAAACAGATTCCAAATTAAAACGTTTAGCAGCGTAGGATAACACTTTGTTTACAGAAGAGAAGAAATACACGTTAACTTAGGAAATAAATTATAGCATTTCGTTTTCCACCTGCAAACTCAAATGTGGTGCGCACCTCAAAAATATGAAAACAAAATGACGGCTTTTAGCTCAAAGTGTGTGAGTGATTGAAAGTTTTATTAAATGTCCTAAATACATAACTAACAAACAATTCCGCAAAAAGTCGTAGCTTTATGTCTGTATACAATGTAAAAACAAAAAAAAACTCCTGGTCGATGTACAGAACGACTGGAAGAAGATTTTGGACAGTAGAAGCGTTTTTAAAATTTTACATTTAATTGTTGGTATCATTTTTCTCGCTTGGAAACAAGACAGCGGCAATGTAGCAAAAAGAATAACGAAGCGTTATAGTTGCTGCAGTGTGGTTCCTACGACAAGTAATTGGTATACGCCTGAAGAATGAAAAAAGATATCCAGAAGAAAGATCATCATTAGCGATGTGTACTCAAATTTAATGAAAAACGAAACAAAATTATAATCCCCAAGTAACGGAGTGAGAGTGATAATATTAATGCTCAGATGTAACAGGAAACACACTAAACCATCTAAAATGTAAAGTGATGCAATCCTGGACCGTCTGTTGACTCTGTAGTGAGGAAGAAAACGGAAAACAGTTAATATCGTGTTAGCGTGACGCACGAGCGGGCTGCGAGACATACGACCCAACAACGCCCACCGACGAACGCTAATCTGATCGCCGAGACACTCACGGTACTGACAAACGCTGTGCTACTTCACAGTTGCTGAAGCAAAACAAATACAAATATTGTTTCTGCAATGCCTTGCACGTTTTTCCTAGAACAGAAATCTCTCTCTAAGCGTCCAAAACTTTTCCTCGACCAATCAAACAATGAGATACATACACGCCTCACCACATCACGTTCTGTTATCTCAAGCTGATATGGCTGTGCTGATTGGAACTCATATTGTAAAGGTTATATCTCATGTGAATCACTATTCTTGAAATAAAGTCTGAGGTGGCAAAAACAAAGTGGAGAAATGTTTTCGTAGAACGGTCGTAAATAAAATTGCTGAGTACGCACTATTGCTTCCCAGAACCTCTTTATACGAAGGTGCACGGCATATACGTATTGGTAAATCGACAAATAAACAAAGCGATTACAATCTAAATAATCTTTGCTAATTCTGTAAACTCGTTAACCTTCTGATATAGATTTGTAATTACGAGTTAAGCCCTTGCCGGGTGCACGTGGTGAGTAAATACTGGGAGTCCTGTGTACTCGAGTGTAAGCGTAAATTTGGGGAAGAGGAGTTCCAGTTAGTAATGAAGTGCAGAGTTACTTCCATGTATTAACAGAAATTTTCTGCTACAATAACACACTAGCCATCCATCGACAGGAAGTTTTGTTTCGGCTAAAGTGAAATCGTCTTCGCGTCACTTAATAATATAATCATGATCTCAAAGTCATCGTTTGTGTAGTAAACCTCCCGAACTGATCTTTCTCAAAACCTCAGAGAAATTAATCACCAGCTTCACCATACAGCCTATGCTCCACCTTGCGCAGCAGCCATCACAATAGCAATCGTTTTCGTATACTTGTCGGCAGCTCTAGCTTTTCTAGTTACCCTCGCTCTTTTCATCAGTTGATTACTAGATTCTCTCTTCTTTCTTAACAGTCATTGTCACTGTCATTTCAGTTTTTTCCTTCAGCAATTTTTCATGTTTCAGATTATACTACGACAGATTCCAAAGCAATGAAGTTGGGACGTTGTTATTCTGATAAGCTATAACTATTACTTTGTCGATTAGAGATATTGGCAAAACTGAGTATCAGATGCATACAGCACATACATTTCTTTCAAAGTAGAAAACAGCAACCGTTCGCTATCGATAATGCTATTGGATAAATAGCGCCTGAACCACTTTCGATCCGACAGGTTCATATTCAGACTGCTGTTCAGGTCAAGTTGCACATTTGTTGAAGTTTACAGAACATGACTTATGTAAACTTCAAGAAACGTGCATCTTGACGTAAGCTGGCATCTGAAGATTAACCTGTCGATTCGAAACCGGTTACGGTGCTATTTATGCAAATAAATAGCATTATCAATAGTGGACGGTTGCTGTCTTGTTCTTTGAAAGAATCAGCCTGTATTTCGTACACAGTCACGGTCTCAAAATGTCAGTTTTAAACAAAATATCATTAAACTGAACATTTTTTCCACATCAAATTTCTCAGCGACCGCTGACGAATAAGTGAGCCAAGACTCTAACTACAGACTACGAATGATATTATTGCTGTTTCTCCAAGCCAACAGATGCCATCCATGTCCGCTTTTGATGAAACATAGACGCATACAGATATATTTTGCACAGGTTTATTTCCTGTGATTTGATACCTCCTCGCTTTCTACGAGGGGCGTTTGAAAAGTCCGGGAGAAGTCCGAGAGGTGGCACCACCGGCGTGTATGGAGGTCATGTTTAGTTAGTAGCAACTTTGGAAAAAACGTACACCAAGTTTCAGCCATATTGGTCTATTTATTTGTGTTTGGCATTCGTGTGAATCAAGAAAGTCGCGTGATTGTCAAAAAATGGACGAAAAAGAATTTCATGTGGTGATTACGCATTACTTTATGAAAGGCAAAACGCCTCAGGAGACTAAAGAGAAGCTTGATAAACATTACGGTGACTTTGCACCTTCGATTAGAACAGTTTATAAGTGGTTTCAAAATTTTCGGAGCGGCCTATGGGCACAAGTGATGCTGAACGTTCTGGACGCCCTGTGGAGGTTACGACTCCAGAAGTCATTGATAAAATCCATGATATGGTGATGGATGACGGTAGAGTTAAGGTGCGTGAAATTGCTAGTGCTGTGAGCATCTCGAATGAACGGATACATAATATTTTGCATAAACATTTGGACATGAGAAAGATGGGTTCTCCGATTGCTCACGATTGGCCAAAAACGGAATCGTGTGAAGTGTTGCAAGGATGGTTTGCAGCTGTTCAGGAAGAATCCGCAGGGCTTTAAGTGTTGTTTCGTCACTGTGGATGAAACATGGATACATTACTATACTCCTGAGACCAAACAACACTCTAAGCAATGGATTACCAAGGGAGTATCTGCACCAAAAAAGGCGAAGACCATTCCTTCGGCCGGAAAGGTTATGGTGACTGTCTTTTGGGATTCGCAAGGGATAATCCTCAGCGTCTATCTGGAAAAAGGTAAAACTATTACAGGTGCATATTATTCATCGTTATTGGACCGTTTGAAAACCGAGCTGCAAGAAAAACGCCGGCGACTGGACCGCAAAAAAAGTCCTTTTCCATCACGACAATGCATCAGCACATACCTCAGCAGTTATGGTCGCAAAATTATTGGAAATAGGATTCCAACTCGTTTCACATCCCCCCTATTCTCCAGACTTGGTCCCCTCAGACTACTGTTTGTTCCCCAATTTGAAGAAATGGCTGGCGGGACAAAGATTTTATTCAAACGAGGAGGTGATTGCAGCAACTAATAGCAATTTTGCAGACTTGGACAAATCCTATTATTCGGAAGGGATCAACAAATTAGAACAGCGTTGTACGAAGTTAAAGTCTAAAAGGAGACTATGTCGAAAAATAAAAAAGTTTTACCCCAAACACGTAAATAGTTTTTATTTTTGCACGGACTTTTCAAACGCCCCTCGTATTTAGCATATTTTTTTTTTTTAGTGTTTTACGTACCGTCGCCAGCCGAGTCACTAATGAAGTATTACTAAATAGAAAAAAATGCGAAGGAATTGGGTTTAGTCTTGTTGAACAAATTAACTGAATTTACATCTACGTCTAGACAGACATACACACTCCGCAATCCACCGAGGAGTGCATAGCACAGGGTGCTTACCAAAGTATCATCTGTTAGATTTCTTCCCATTTCAACAGCATTTGGAGCGCGGGAAGGATGACTGCTTTAATGCATCTTCGCTGGATGGATACGCAGGAGGTTCGAGACTCTAGTTGCTTCACTTAATACTTATACTTGAAAATTTGTTAAGTACGCTTTCGCGGGATAGTTGGCCTCTATCTTCAAGCGTCTGTCAGTTCGGACTATTCAACATTTCCATGATACTCTCCAGTGAGTCAAACAAATCTATCATCATTCATACCACCCTTCTTTGTATACGTATCCACTGTCGGCCCTGTCTTACCTTCATCTACATCATACTCCGCAAGCCACCTAAGGTGTGTAGTGGAGGGTACTTCTGGTTCCACTAGCTGATACACCCTTCCTTGTTCCACTGGCTCGTGGGAAGAATGAGCGTCGGTAAGCCTTTGTAGTATCTCTAACATCTCGAATTATCTCGTCATGGTCATTTCGCGGGATGTATGTGGGAGGAAGTAATATGTTGCCCAACTGTCGTCGGGAAGTGTTCTCTCGAAATTTCAGTAGCAAATCACTCCATGATGCACAACGCCTCTCTTCTAACGTCTGCCACTGGAGTTTGTTGAGCATGTTAGTAACGCTTTCGCGCCGATCGAACGATCCCCTGACGATCTAAGATGGGAAGTACAAGCGATTTGTAAGCAGTCTCCTTTGTAGACTGCATTTTCACAGTATCCTGCCAATAAACCGAAGTCTGCTACTTGTCTTACCTAAAAGTGAGCCTATTTGACCATTCCGTTTTAGTATCCCTACAAAATAATTACATACAGGTATTCAGATTGATTCTGTGACTCACTAATAATGTGGACATAGGATACTACGTTTTCTTTTCGTACTGAGAAGGAATAATTTTACATTTCTGTGCATTTAAAGGAAGTTTCAATCTTTGCACCACTTTGAAATCTTATCAAGATGTGGTTGAATATTTCTGTGACTTCTTTTAGATAGTACTTCCTTACAGATAACTCAGTTAACTGTATCATCTGCGAAAAGACTACATTTACTATTGACATTATTTGTCAGATCATTAATGTACAAAATGAACAACAAGGGTCCCAACACATGCCCCGGGGCCATGCCTGATGCTACTTCTATTTCTGTGGATGACCCTCCATTGACGATAATATGCTACGTCCTGCCTACAAGAAATTCTCAACCCAGTCACAAGTTCTGTTTGGTACCTCATACATTCGTACTTTGTTTAATAATCGTTACTATAGCATCGAGTCAAATGCTTTTTGGCAGTCAAGAATTACTACAGCAACCTAAGTTCCTTGATCCATGAATTTCAGGATGTGCGTGCGAAGAGAGGAAGTTGGCACACGATCAGTGTTTTCAGAATCCATGCTGGTTGTCTGCAGAGGGTCATTCTGTTCAAGAGCCCTCGTAAATGTTCTAGGGTTCTACAGCAAACAGATGTAAGTGAGACTGAAGGACAATTTTGTGGACCACTTCTGTTACCCTTCTTACAGACAGGATGACATGTGCTTTTTTTTTTTTTTTTTTTTTTTTTTTTTTGCAATCATGGGCACATTTTTTCTCTTCAGGGGATCTACTGTATGTAATTGATAAAAGTGAAGCTGAATCAGCTGCAGATTTTGTATTCAGTCTGACAGGGATCCCATCGTGCCCTGGAGCGTTGTTTAATTTTAGAGATTTCAGCTGTTTTGAAACGTCACTGACTCTAACATTTATACAGGCCTAACTCATCTTTGCAGCGGTGCGAGAGGTAAACTGAGACAGTACTCCGTAGCGTCCTTTGTAAGAAACAGAGTCAGTATTTATGCTTTTGCTTTGCTGGCCTCAGTTTCAGTATCTGTCATTAATGGATGTCCTGACACTAACTTCGATGCCTCTGATGCCTCTGACAACCTTTACACACGAACACACTTTATTTGCTTTCTGTGAGATGTCTTTGGCTGACTGTGAGAGTCTGTTCCGGCGGTTATTGAAGGCTTCACGCATTGCCCTCTTGACAGTGAAACGTTCTTCATTCAGTATCTCTGTATCTATGGGCCTAAGCTTTATTTTACACCAATTATGTAGAAATCGCTGTTCCTTCAGAATTTCCCTTGCATTGGTTGTATACCATGGAAGGTTCCTCCCATCATAAACTGCTCTGCTTGGTACATATCTTTCCAGTTTATAGCTTATTGTTCTTTTAATCTACAGCCTTAGGTCTCCGACATATCCCCCTACAGAGGTAAATGTTCTGAGTTCCTCTCTTTATCTAACTTACAAAATATGTAAATTTTTCGCTTATTCTAGCTGTCATTTGTGCCTTAGTAATCATTGTTGCTGCACCTGCAACATCGTCACTGATATCAATTGCAGTTAGGACATCCTCAAAGGGATTAGGTGTATGTGATGCCATTAGGTCTAATATATTACGATGGTGAGTGGGCTCTTGAACTATTTGTACTTGTTAGTTTTCAGAGAAGGCATTTAGGAATGTTTCGTATGGCTTGTAGCTTCCACTTCTTACAAAACTGTAATTTTCCTTATTAACTGAAGGATGCTTGAGATCTCTTCCAATGAGGACAATATGAATAGGGAACATCCGTACTTGCAATCTGGGTTTCCTCCAAGTTATCGGTTACATCTGCGGATGAGTCTGGTGGTCAACAAAAAGATCAATTTACAACTTTATGCCCACCCTTGGTACTGAGTCTTGCCCAAACAATCTCGCGTGCAGCTTCAGTTTCTATATTAGTGGATTTGACTTTTTTGCCTGTTGCGATAAAAAAGACACCTCAGTTTCCCACTTAAGCGTATCTTTTAGATATAGTAGCATACTTAGATTTAGCTCAAAAATCTTACGACCGTAAATGTAGGGTTTCAGCCAGCGTTCTGCACCTAGTATTATTTGAGCTCCACTGCTTTTTAGGATTGCTTCTAACTCAGAGACTTCGTTGCTTTGGCAGTATATCACTAGGATTTTAATCGTTTCAGTTGTAGAGGTCTTACGCTAATCCTTCGGGATCTTCTGCAGTTATCATTAACTGGAATGGATGGAGAGTCGCCTAAGCTAAGAAAACCTACTGTACGTTACACACAGTCAGCCACTTAAGCAGCAGCTTCCGATGTGTAATGCACCCCAGGTCCATTGAGGGGGCTCTAATATTCTGAACCCTACAGTGTAAGTCTAGGAAATCACAGCGTAGCTTGTCACAGAACCCGCTAAGTCTCTGGTTCAATCCTTCTACTCGGCTCAGAGCCAGAGTGTATCGACCAGTTCTTGGGGCAATACTCCAGATTGTGAACTTCATTGAAATCCTATGAACAAGGCTGGTCTCCTCAATCTTCTCTGTCAGTTGCTGGAATTATCCAAGAAAGACCTCAGCCACAGTCGACTGGCATGGTTCGTTCCAATGTGCGTCACAATCTGGAGCTTACTACACCATGTTCCTTCAATAGTCGTTACAAGATGTTAAATGAGGCTTCCACACATACACACTGAACTAAGGGGTACCTTTATTTGTCACTCGTCTGAAGACCGACGATTAACAGACCCGTAAGCACATGTGTTGGCCTCCTCTTGACGTGGGATACAGCAGGCGTCTCAACTGTTGAAGAATGTTCCTGTGCCTCAGATTCAGTTTGAGTGGAAGAAAACACGTCGAAATTATTGGTCTGAATGATGGGTGTAATATTCCCAGTTCTCTTTGATCCCTGTCTTCCCCTACAGAGGGCCTCTAGACCTACGAATAATACATCACTCACAGTCAAGTGGACAAGCAGAGTTAGATCCTGTACTTCCTGCAGAGTATCCATTGGAGAGAATAATACTTGAAGTAACATTGGTATCTCCGGCATACGTCTCTAGGTATTTCGCTCAACAAACCCATTCAAAGCAGCCCCCTGTCACTTGACAGTAGTCAGAACGATTTCCAGCAGCTTGCGAAGCAGTGGGATTGCATTCTTCCTGGTGCAACGTTTGCCTGAATGCAAAGTAATTAACTTTAAATTAGCCTTGCTGAAATTGTTTTAATTTCACAACTGTTACGCTACATGTACTGCCAGTTCTGTCTGAGATCTGAAGCTAAAATGCTCAAGAAAGTAGTTGGCGACAATAGTAAAATAAAGCCCTGGGATAAAATTTACGAATATCTCGAAGATAACTTCGTTTTTCCAACTTTTTTTATTTTTATGCTAATAACGCAACCGCTGATT
This sequence comes from Schistocerca cancellata, assembly GCF_023864275.1. NCBI lineage: Eukaryota > Metazoa > Arthropoda > Insecta > Orthoptera > Acrididae > Schistocerca > Schistocerca cancellata. The sequence goes on from NC_064632.1 coordinate 135,983,186, forward strand.
CGGTCTAGACGGATCGATCTTAGTTCTCCTTTGACGTCCGCAAGCATTTTCTTGGTTTTATGGGGGAATTTGTGTGCCATCACTCCATAGACTGTAATTAGTCTCGCAGTTCACATGTTTAACCCAAGTCTCTACAATTACGATTCGATCAAATAATGAGCCACCATCATTTACGTAAGGATCCAGAAATGTCAATGATGGAGACATACACTGGTTCTTGTGGTTTTCTGTCAGTATTTGTGACACCCATCTTGAACAAAATTTATGATAGCCTAGTTTCTGTGAAACGACTTGATGCAACGAACTTCGTGAAGTTTGTGAAATACTAAACGAGAGCTCCTTCATTGAGAATCGGCGGTTTTCTCGAATCTTCTCATCGACTTTTGTGACCAGTCCATCAGTCACAATGCTTGGTTATCCACCTCGCTCTTCATCGCGAACATTAGTTCGGCCACTTTCTGATCCCCGAAGTAAACATAGGGGTGTTATAAATTTAACTTGTGTATCTGTGTATTTGTCTGTGACATCGTAGATCCCAAACAAAAGTCCGATTGTACTGCAGATTTTTTTTCTTATTTAAAAGCTGATTTAATCAGGATGGTGCTTAGCTATGTTCCATGAAACCCTGTTCCGCCGTTTAGATTTCATCAGCTAACTTAAGTAAAAATTTTTTTCCGCTGGCGTGCTCTCTTGATACATGCTACTAAATACATAAATAGCTACATCATGTTAAGTATCGCCAGGTTGTAGAGCTCAAAAAGATCTAAATAGAAGTACACGAGGACATATCTTTATCTTTTATGGTTGAATAACAATAATGATTTTTGTTTTTTGAAGTCGCCCGTTTCAGCATCTACAAAGCAGAAAAATGGTGATTGTGACTCAACTACTAACGATAAACATACGATTTCGTAGACTTTTTTGTAGTTCTTTCTGAGGTCTACAGTTCAGTACTAAATCAATAGTTTAGGCAGCCTAGATAGAGGGTCCAATGGCAGCCCCTTTCTTCCGATTTGATTAAGAATTATCGCCCCGACTTATTGCTTCTGTTACCTAAATTAGCTAAATATATATGTAGAAAATATAGTCAATGAAACTCTGTGCATGGATTAAGAAAATAAACACGTGAATTGCATAAGTGACAATGGAAAATTACGATGACAGTGGTTAATGCTTTTTAATTGCTAATAGTGGCTGTAAGTGAGAATTGCAAAGTATTCTAGAATAAAAATATTTTTAAATAATAAAGTAGGACAGGTAATATAAAAAACTACTGAAGTACAGTTTCTCAGTCATTGCAATTCTGCTAAAGCCGAACTGTCATGAAGATTATAAACAGCTTTCTTTTATTGAAAGTTTGGCCTTTTGCAGACGTACTTATGCCTAACTAAATGACAGCTTTATTTACACTGGTCCCTTTCCACGTAAGGACAGTAACAGATCAGCTTAAAATTGTGGGAAACATCATACTTTCGATATTGCTATACCCTCTAAGACCCTGTGGCTGTATTGGAAACCATTGTTGTTGTTGTTGTGGTCTTCAGTCCTGAGACTGGTTTGATGCAGCTCTCCATGCTACTCTATCCTGTGCAAGCTTCTTCATCTCCCAGTACCTACTGCAACCTACATCCTTCTCAATCTGCTTAGTGTATTCATCTCTTGGTCTCCCTCTACGATTTTTACCCTCCACACTGCCCTCCAAAACTAAATTGGTGGTCCCTTGATCCCTCAGAACATGTCCTACCAACCGATCCCTTCTTTTGGTCAAGTTGTGCCACTAACTCCTCTACTCGCCAATTCTATTCAGTACCTCCTCATTAGTTATGTGATCTACCCATCTAATCTTCAGCATTCTTCTGTAGCACCACATTTCGAAAGCTTCTATTCGCTTCTTGTCCAAACTAGTTATCGTCCATGTTTCACTTCCATACATGGCTACGCTCCATACAAATACTTTCAGAAACAACTTAATGACACTTTAATCTATACTCGATGTTAACAAATTTCTCTTCTTCAGAAACGCTTTCCTTGCCATTGCCAGTCTACATTTTATATCCTCTCTACTTCGACTATCATCAGTTATTTTGCTCCCCAAATAGCAAAACTCCTTTACTACTTTAAGTGTCTAATTTCCTAATCTAATTCCCTCAGCATCACCTGATTTAATTCGACTACATTCCATTATCCTCGTTTTGCTTTTGTTGATGTTCATCTTATATCCTCCTTTCAAGACACTGACCATTCCATTCAACCGCTCTTCCAAGTCCTTTGTTGTCTCTGACAGAATTACAATGTCATCGGCGAATCTCAAAAGTTTTTATTTCTTCGCCATGGATTTTAATACCTACTCCGTACTTTTCTTTTGTTTCCTTTACTGCTTGCTCAATATACAGATTAAATAGCATCGGGGAGAGGCTACGACCCTGTCTCACTCCCTTCCCAACCACTGCTTCTCTGTCATGTCCCTCGACTCTTTTAACAGCCGTCTGGTTTCTGTACAAATTGTAAATAGCCTTTTGCTCCTTGTATGATACCCCTGCCACCTTCAGAATTTGAAAGAAAGTATTCCAATCAACATTGTCAAAAGCTTTCTCTAAGTCTACAAATGCTAGAAACGTAGGTTTGCCTTTCCTTAATCTTTCTTCTAAGAAACTGTCGTAGGGTCAGTATTGCCTCACGTGTTCCAATATTTCTACGGAATCCAAACTGATCTTCCCCGAGGTCGGCTTCTACCAGTTTTCCCATTCGTCTGTAAAGAACTCGTGTTGGTATTTTCAGCTGTGACTTATTAAGCTGATAGTTGGGTAATTTTCACATCTGTCAACACCTGCTTTCTTTGGGATTGGATTTATTATATTCTTCTTGAAGTCTGAGGGTATTTCGCCTGTCTCATACATCTTGCTCACCAGATGGTAGAGTTTTGTCAGGACTGACTCTCCCAAGACAGTCAGTAGTTCTAATGGAATGTTGTCTACTCCCAGGGCCTTGTTTCGACTCAGGTCTTTCAATGCTCTGTCAAACTCTTCAAGCAGTACCATATCTCCCATTTCATCTTCATCTACTTCTTCTTCCATTTCCATAATATTGTCCTCAAGTACATCGCCCTTGTATAGACCCTCTACATACTCCTTCCACCTTTCTGGTTTCCATTCTTTGCTTAGAACTGGGTTTCCAACTGTGCCCTTGATATTCATACAAGTGGTTCTCATTTCTCCAAAGGTCTCTTTAATTTTCCTGCAGGCAGTATCTATCTTACCCCTAGTGAGATAAGCCTCTACATCCTTACATTTGTCCTCTAGCCATCCCTGCTTAGCCATTTTGCACTTCCTGTCGATCTCATTTTTGAGACGTTTGTATTCCTGTTTGCCTGCTTCATTTACTGAATTTTCATATTTTCCCCTTTCATCAATTAAATTCAATATTTCTTCTGATACCCAAGGATTTCTACTAACCCTCGTCTTTTTACCTACTAGATCCTCTGCTGCCTTCACTACTTCATCCCTCAAAGCTACCCATTCTTCTTCTACTGTATTTCTTTCCCCCATTCCTGTCACTTGTTCCCTTATGCTCTCCCTGAAACTCTGTACAACCTCTGGCTCTTTCAGTTTATCCGGGTCCCATCACCTTAAATTCCCACCTTTTTGCAGTTTCTTCAGTTTTAATCTACAATTCATAACCAATAGATTGTGGTCAGAGTCCACATCTGCCCCTGGAAATGTCTTACAATTTAAAACCTGGTTCCTAAATCTCTGTTTTACCATTATATAATCTATCTGAAACCTTTCAGTATCTCCAGGCCTCTTCCATGTATACAACTTTCATGATTCTTGAACCAAGTATTAGCTATGATTAAATTATGCTCTGTGCAGAATTCTACCAGGCGCTTCCTCTTTCATTTCTTACCCTCATTCCATATTCACCTACTACGTGTCCTTCTGTTACTTTTACTACTATCGAATTCCAGTCAACCATGACTATTAAATTTTCGTCTCCCTTCACTATCTGAATAATTTCTTTTATCTCATCATACATTTCATCAATCTCTTCGTCATCTGCAGAGCTAGTTGGCATATAAACTTGTACTACTGTGGTACGTGTGGGCTTCGTGTCTATCTTGGTCACAATAATGCGTTCACTATGCTGTTTGCAGTAGCTTACCCGCACTCCTATTTTTTTATTCATTATTAAACCTACTCCTGCATTACCCATATTTGATTTTGTATTTATAACCCCGTATTCACCTGACCAATAGTCTTGTTCCTCCTGCCACCGAACTTCACTAATTCCCACTATATATACCATTTCCCTTTTTAAATTTTCTAACCTACCTGCCCGATTAAGGGATCTGACGTTGCACGCTCCGATCCCTAGAAAGCCAGTTTTCTTTCTCCTGATAATGATGTCCTCTTGAGTAGTCCCCACCCAGAGATCCAAAAGTGGTACTATTTTACCTCCGGAATATTTTACCCAGTAGGATGCCATCATCATTTAATCATACAGTAAAGCTCCATACCCTCGGGATAAATCCATCTGTTTTATAAACCTGCTGCACCGCTGCCGCACTCTATCCCCTGCACTAAGTTGTTTCTGTACATTTCACACAGCTGCTGATGAATTTCAAGCGGTTTATGGTTTTTTTGCTAACAAATACTTTATTACTGACCACACTTCGCAAGTCGCGAGATTTTCGATTGCGGCACACATTTACAACTTTTATTTCGAAATAACGGGAAACGACACGAACCACATGCTAGCACGGATGTATGCCGACTGAATGGATAAACACTCAACAATATGCCCGTGTTAGCACCACTCATTGTTGTGTACTATGCTGACTGAACAAACACACAACAATATTGCCGTGCTAGCTCCACCCAATGAAGCGGTAGGCGTAAACGTAATTTACTTTCTGGATAGCCTTAAAACTCCATAATAATTTCCATAACTCTGGTTGACAATACATTGGCTCATACAGCTGGTACCTGTCGCCGTCATGTAGTCATGTGCGATAATTTTCTGCTTGCATCATATCTATGAAACAGGTGATGATTGATCACTGAAGTTGGAAAAAAAAACTCTCTTCCTCCCTTACAATACTCGATAGTATTATGTAATCTCGACTTTCTTTCTTTTCTTCTGGCGTTAGCTTATTTCTGTCTTCCATGACCTATATGTTTCATCGAATACGTTTCTCATTTCCCAAATATTTGAACATTTGATGTGTGAAATTGAGTCTAGTATGCTGCGCTGCTGAAATGTGTCATCCTTCTTTGTGACATTTCTGTGACCAGCAGGATCGTGGTTTACTAATACTAATTACTAGGCAATAATTTAATAGAAGTTTTTCATAATTTTTCCGTAACACTTCATGAACGCCTGTTCAACTCCTATAACTCTCTATAATATGTTTCACTGTTCAGCCTTAATCAACATGGAAATAGCCCTCTTTGTGCCAATCGTGTCGTCGTAACTGCCGCCTGCTTCACGTCTGCTGTGCAGCGAGCTACCTTAATTTAAGTATTAACTGTATTTTTCTCACTTGTCACTTCTTCTTCCGTGTGTATTTGCTTTTAGGAAGCTTTAATTGTCGGGTGCTATTAATAGTGTTCCATAGATTTCGTGTTTGTTTTGAATACAGTCAGAGAGAGTCCCTTTAGTCAACCATAGTGCCAGTAGTGCTAGCGTTTGTTTTCAATACAGTCCAGAGACAGGTAGTGCTATTTTCATTGTTTTCTACAAGAAGTGGCTGGCAACCACAGTTTAGTGAATAAACAGCCGCCTTTAGTGAATTAGCAGTCTAGTTAAAGGTTGATTAACTCTCTTCAGTAAATTGATTCCTTAGGATGGATAGGATGTGTGACTGCTGTGTACGGACGCAGGAGGAGCTGGCCACTGTTCGCCAACAGCTGAGCGTGTTGATGGCCGCGGTCAGCCGTCTTCAGGCTGCTGCCTCGGAGTGTAGCGGCAGTGGGGAGTCTGGTGCGTCGCAAGGTACACCCCAGGTGTTACATGCTTCACCCACTGTCCCTGCTGTTGAGACATCTTCGCGGGTACTGGGCGCGGTTGGGCCACCCTCTCCCCAAGGGGAGTGGCGGGTTCAGCGGCTTTCGCGGCACACGAGGCGGAGGGTCAATGTGGAGGCTGGCCGTGTGGCATCGCCCGCTCTGCCTGTGGGTGGACAAGTGGCTGCTCCTTCAGCAAGGTCCGAGCAGGCACACGGGGGGAGGGGTTTATTAGTTATTGGGAGCTCCAACGTTAGCCGGGTGATGGAGCCCCTTAGGGAAATAGCGGGAAGGTCGGGGAAGAAGGCCAGTGTTCACTCTGTCTGCTTGCCGGGGGGTCTCATCCGAGATGTGGAGGAGGCCCTACCGGCGGCGATAGAGAGCACTGGGTGCACCCGACTGCAAATTGTTGCTCATGTCGGCACCAATTACTCCTGCCGTCTGGGTTCAGAGGTCATCCTCAGTTCGTACAGGCGGTTGGCGGAATTGGTGAAGGCGGAAAGCCTCGCTCGCGGGGTGAAATCAGAGCTAACTATTTGTAGTATCGTTCCCAGAACCGATCGCGGTCCTCTGGTTTGGAGCCGAGTGGAAGGCTTAAACCAGAGGCTCAGACGATTCTGCGGAGATCTAGGGTGCAAATTTCTCGACCTCCGCTATCGGATGGAGAAATGTAGGGTCCCCCTGAATAGGTCAGGCGTGCACTACACGCCGGAAGCGGCTACAAGGGTAGCGGAGTACGTGTGGAGTGCACATGGGGGTTTTTTAGGTTAGAGAATCCCCTCCCTAGGCCCGACAAGACGCCTCCTGAGACGCGGCAAGGTAGGAGTAGGCAAAATGCAACAGGGAATAACAATATTAATCTGCTAATAGCAAACTGCAGGAGCGTCTACAGAAAGGTCCCAGAACTGCTCTCATTAATAAACGGTCACAACGCCCATATAGTACTAGGGACAGAAAGTTGGCTGAAACCAGACGTAAACAGTAATGAAATCCTAAACTCAGATTGGAATGTATACCGCAGAGACAGGCTGGACAGTAAAGGAGGAGGCGTGTTTATAGCGATAAGAAGTGCAACAGTATCGAAGGAAATTGACGGAGATCCGAAATGTGAAATGATTTGGGTGAAGGTCACGGTTAAAGCAGGCTCAGACATGGTAATTGGATGTCTCTATAGGCCCCCTGGCTCAGCAGCTGTTGTGGCTGAGCACCTGAAGGATAATTTGGAAAATATTTCGAGTAGATTTCCCCACCATGTTATACACTCCTGGAAATGGAAAAAAGAACACATTGACACCGGTGCGTCAGACTCACCATACTTGCTCCGGACACTGTGAGAGGGCTGTACAAGCAATGATCACACGCACGGCACAGCGAACACACCAGGAACCGCGGTGTTGGCCGTCGAATGGCGCTAGCTGCGCAGCATTTGTGCACCGCCGCCGTCAGTGTCAGCCAGTTTGCCGTGGCATACGGAGCTCCATCGCAGTCTTTAACACTGGTAGCATGCCGCGACAGCGTGGACGTGAACCGTATGTGCAGTTGACGGACTTTGAGCGAGGGCGTATAGTGGGCATGCGGGAGGCCGGGTGGACGTACCGCCGAATTGCTCAACACGTGGGGCGTGAGGTCTCCACAGTACATCGATGTTGTCGCCAGTGGTCGGCGGAAGGTGCACGTGCCCGTCGACCTGGGACCGGACCGCAGCGACGCACGGATGCACGCCAAGACCGTAGGATCCTACGCAGTGCCGTAGGGGACCGCACCGCCACTTCCCAGCAAATTAGGGACACTGTTGCTCCTGGGGTATCGGCGAGGACCATTCGCAACCGTCTCCATGAAGCTGGGCTACGGTCCCCCACACCGTTAGGCCGTCTTCCGCTCACGCCCCAACATCGTGCAGCCCGCCTCCAGTGGTGTCGCGACAGGTGTGAATGGAGGGACGAATGGAGACGTGTCGTCTTCAGCGATGAGAGTCGCTTCTGCCTTGGTGCCAATGATGGTCGTATGCGTGTTTGGCGCCGTGCAGGTGAGCGCCACAATCAGGACTGCATACGACCGAGGCACACAGGGCCAACACCCGGCATCATGGTGTGGGGAGCGATCTCCTACACTGGCCGTACACCACTGGTGATCGTCGAGGGGACACTGAATAGTGCACGGTACATCCAAACCGTCATCGAACCCATCGTTCTACCATTCCTAGACCGGCAAGGGAACTTGCTGTTCCAACAGGACAATGCACGTCCGCATGTATCCCGTGCCACCCAACGTGCTCTAGAAGGTGTAAGTCAACTACCCTGGCCAGCAAGATCTCCGGATCTGTCCCCCATTGAGCATGTTTGGGACTGGATGAAGCGTCGTCTCACGCGGTCTGCACGTCCAGCACGAACGCTGGTCCAACTGAGGCGCCAGGTGGAAATGGCATGGCAAGCCGTTCCACAGGACTACATCCAGCATCTCTACGATCGTCTCCATGGGAGAATAGCAGCCTGCATTGCTGCGAAAGGTGGATATACACTGTACTAGTGCCGACATTGTGCATGCTCTGTTGCCTGTGTCTATGTGCCTGTGGTTCTGTCAGTGTGGTCATGTGATGTATCTGACCCCAGGAATGTGTCAATAAAGTTTCCCCTTCCTGGGACAATGAATTCACGGTGTTCTAATTTCAATTTCCAGGAGTGTAGTTCTGGGTGGAGGTTTTAATTTGCCGGATATAGACTGGGAGACTCAGACGTTCATAACGGGTGGCAGGAACAAAGAATCCAGTGAAATTTTTTTAAGTGCTTTATCTGAAAACTACCTTGAGCAATTAAACAGAGAACCGACTCGTGGCGATAACATATTAGACCTTCTGGTGACAAACAGACCCGAACTATTTGAAAAAGTTAACGCAGAACAGGGAATCAGCGATCATAAAGCGGTCACGGCATCGATGATTTCAGCCGTAAATAGGAATATTAAAAAGGGTAGGAAGATTTTTCTGTTTAGAAAAAGTGACAAAAAGTAGATTTCAGAGTACCTGTTGGCTCAACACAAAAGTTTTGTCTCAAGTACAGATAGTGTTGAGGATCAGTGGACAAAGTTCAAAACCGTCGTACATAATGCGTTAGATGAGTATGTGCCAAGCAAGATCGTAAGAGATGGAAAAGAGCCACCGTGGTACAACAACCGAGTTAGAAAACTGCTGCAGAAGCAAAAGGAACTTCACAGCAAACATAAACATAGCCAAAGTCTTGCAGACAAAAAAAAATTACGCGAAGCGATATGTAGTGTGAGGAGGGCTATGCGAGAGGCGTTCAATGAATTCGAAAGTAAAGTTCTATGTACTGACTTGGCAGAAAATCCTAAGAAATTTTGTTCTTATGTCAAAGCGGTAGGTGGATCAAAACAAAATGTCCAGACACTCTGTGACCAAAATGGTACTGAAACAGAGGATGACAGACTAAAGGCCGAAATACTAAATGTCTTTTTCCAAAGTTGTTTCACAGAGGAAGATTGCACTGTAGTTCCTTCTCTAGATTGTCGCACAGATGACAAAATGGTAGATATCGAAATAGACGACAGAGGGATAGAGAAACAATTAAAATCGCTCAAAAGAGGAAAGGCCTCTGGACCTGATGGGATACCAGTTCAATTTTACACAGAGTACGCGAAGGAACTTGCCCCCCTTCTTACAGCGGTGTACCGTAGGTCTCTAGAAGAGCGTAGCGTTCCAAAGGATTGGAAAAGGGCACAGGTCATCCCCGTTTTCAGGAAGGGACGTCGAACAGATGTGCAGAACTATAGACCTATATCTCTAACGTCGATCAGTTGTAGAATTTTGGAATACGTATTGTGTTCGAGTATAATGACTTTTCTGGAGACTAGAAATCTACTCTGTAGGAATCAGCATGGGTTTCGAAAAAGACGGTCATGTGAAACCCAGCTCGCGCTATTCGTCCACGAGACTCAGAGGGCCATAGACACGGGTTCACAGGTAGATGCCGTGTTTCATGACTTCCGCAAGGCGTTCGATACAGTTCCCCACAGTCGTTTAATGAACAGAGTAAGAGCATATGGACTATCAGACCAATTGTGTGATTGGATTGAGGAGTTCCTAGATAACAGGACGCAGCATGTCATTCTCAATGGAGAGAAGTCTTCCGAAGTAAGAGTGATTTCAGGTGTGCCGCAGGGGTGTGTCATAGGACCGTTGCTATTCACAATATACATAAATGACCTGGTGGATGACATCGGAAGTTCACTGAGGCTTTTTGCAGATGATGCTGTGGTGTATCGAGAGGTTGTAACAATGGAAAATTGTACTGAAATGCAGGAGAATCTGCAGCGAATTGACGCATGGTGCAGGGAATGGCAATTGAATCTCAATGTAGACAAGTGTAATGTGCTGAGAATACACAGAAAGATAGATCCTTTATCATTTAGCTACAAAATAGCAGGTCAGCAACTGGAAGCAGTTAATACCATAAATTATCTGGGAGTACGCATTAGGAGTGATTTAAAATGGAATGATCATAGAATGTTGAGCGTCGGTAAAGCAGATGCCAGACTGAGATTCATTGGAAGAATCCTAAGGAAATGCAATCCGAAAACAAAGGAAGTAGGTTACAGTACGCTTGTTCGCCCACTGCTTGAATACTGCTCACCAGTGTGGGATCCGTACCAGATAGGGTTGATAGAAGATATAGAGAAGATCCAACGGAGAGCAGTGCGCTTCGTTACAGGATCATTTAGTAATCGCGAAAGCGTTACGGAGATGATACATAAACTCCAGTGGAAGACTCTGCAGGAGAGACGCTCAGTAGCTCGGTACGGGCTTTTGTCAAAGTTTCGAGAACATACCTTCACCGAAGAGTCAAGCAGTATATTGCTCCCTCCTACGTATATCTCGCGAAGAGACCATGAGGATAAAATCAGAGAGATTAGAGCCCACACAGAGGCATACCGACAATCCTTCTTTCCACGAACAATACGAGACTGGAATAGAATGGAGAACCGATAGAGGTACTCAAGGTACCCTCCGCCACACACCGTCAGGTGCCTTGCGGAGTATGGATGTAGATGTAGATGTATAATGAAATGTTTATTTCGTATATTTTGCTTTTTACACCCTTCCTCGTGAATTTTCTTTATACTAACATCCAAATAAAGATAGAATTCAATTTGGAAGCGTCTTTCGGAGGATCAAGCCGTCAGGAAAACAAAGCATTGTTTTCTGAGACTCTCTTCATGTCTTTACTGGCTCCGACATTAGCATGACGTAAATCGCCACTGAAATATTTTAACGGCAAATGAAGTTTTCTTATAATCGCCAGCCTCTTCTGTTTGTTTATTTTAGATGAGTTGTTGAACAGAAAAAGTCTCCAATTGGAAAAGTCATAAGCAAATTTTAAAACATACTGGTGTATTTCATGCACGTCACAATGATCGACATGATGTGTAACATGTAACATTTCATCTTAAGAAGACGTTTCTGTAAAAGTTATAATATATCCTCAAATTACTTTTACTCTCCACCAATATCAGGGCCCACTTCCAGGACATATTGTGTAAAATATCTACATCTACATCTACATGACTACATATCACGAGGAGTTTGTGGTTGATAGCATCATGGAAGCTGCCTTGATCTTGTCCTTTTCCAGGCACCTAAAGGATCCGTATATTTCATTCGATCCTCCAAATTATTACACAGTATGATTATATAAGAATGCATCTCTGGATTGGCATACTGACCCTTTGCAGTAGTGGTATTAAGCTGTATTCAGATACTAATCTGAGTTACATACTTAAGATTTTACATGATTTCACCAAATAACTTTTCGCGATAGTCGGGATGTTTTCTGAAAAAAAAAAATCATTCTATATCTCATGCTAAGCGATTGTGATAGATACCAACTTAGCTATCAGTGGAACAGTAAACGCTAACAAAAAATTAAAAGAATAAGGAAAAAAGATATTTTCCACTGCCTATATTTTCTTCCAATTCTCCAAGGCTTATTATTCACCTCTTACAGGTATTAGAAATGTTTTTCAGTTAGTGTTCATGTTTTTAACTAATTTGCATATTGCATTTTCCACAATTAGATAAAATTTATGTACACAAGCCACGTTCCACTATTTCATATATGGAATTAAGTCTCCATCTAACTGTCTACCAACGATTGCTTTTTCCGACAGACAAATGTCTAGCATACAGACCTACTTTTGCGACTATATTTTCTTTTGAGAAGGTAACATACCCGAATACCGAAAATGTCTTAAAAATACAGAAGCTTTTCACAGTTTATATTTGTACAAGAAAAGAAAGTAAGATTTGGACTCATTGACTAATAGACATTAGGGTTAATGAAAGGGACGTTTACTAGAAGCTGTATCCATAATTAACACGTAGAGCAAATGAGTATGAACTACAGTCAGGTGTAATTATGAAATAAACAACTACAGAAACATCAGCTACAGCGTTCAAAGGGCAAGACGGTAATGCATTTAAAGCAGCTCACACATGAACAACAAGACGATTAAAATATTCTTCATAGAGGGTACTCCAGCCACAATTTTTTCTGTTTAGGCTGCTTTTATTTAAACTTGTTCTTCGTTCTGCAACTGTTTCTCTTATTCCTTGGTCACCGTTATATATTTGCGTCCCTGCCTTATGTGTGCCAGCTAACTGTAAAACCATCAAGATAGCTACATTTCTAAATCAAAATGAACGGAAGCACATAATGCGAATACGCTGCCAATTTTATACGTGGGGAACATTTTTCTGGGTTCTTTTCGTTAATTTACGTTTAGATCATTTCGTTCCAGGAAACAAGATGTGGAACGAAGAATAAGTTTAAATAAATACAGCCTAAGCGAAATATTCCGCCTTCTTTTAAAAAGAATCGACTGAAAGCAAGAATAATTCGCTTTTTCATATAAATCTTATTGTCCCAGATCTGGTTCCATTTTTGTCCTTTGGGTGTACTACATGACAGATTTTTCGTATTTTACTTGCCAGTACGTAAACAGTATAATAATTAAATGTGCTTTCTACGTTATAAGACATAAATAATATTTTCGCCGCTATTACACACTGTCATCCGGTAGTACTCGTGCGGGAGCTACGGAGATACGCCGCAGTGTGCGTCACAATAGCGCTATCTCAACTTCCGCACAAGATGAGTTTTGTATTGACGTCAGTACGTGTTTTGATTCGTAAAATTAAGCAACAAGAGAAAAACAAGCAAATCAAACAGTACGATGACATCACGCGGAAGTATGTTTGTGGACTAACCCAGATGTCGCAGTCAAGGCATATCTGAGTATCACAGAAAATGGTATAACACGACGAAGAATTGAAGGGTATAATTCCACTTGTACCTGCTAAGAGACAATTACAGAAGAAATGTTTCAGTTTACAAAATAACATTTCAGAAATAAAAATCATATTAATCAGTGAAATATAGACAAAATATTTTGTGAGAAATATGTGGAACAAAATATAGTGCTTTTATTCTAGTGCCACTATCACCATATAGCCACGGAAAAACTCCGATATACCAAAATTCCTCACTGTCCAGAAGGAGATATAAATCTGAATTTGAACGCTGACGGAAATAAATAGCTAGTGATTAAAGGATCGTATGGAATACACCGGTACGAATGAAGGAACTCACAGCGTAGCCACATTCTTATTTCTCACTGAAAAATTGCATGGCAATTCCTTGAAAGTAGGACGTAATCCAAACTTCATTAACAGTGCTATTTAAATCCTTAGTTTATCCTATAATAACAATTCCCTAATAACAATGAACATGGGCGCATGCTGTGTCTTTACCATGAGAGTCAAGATGCTCTAATCTCTTCTCTAGTCAAATACCTAGAGCGGTCAGATATGTTCCCAATTGTCTTAATCGTGTACAGCTTACCAGTGTTGTCTTTCCTCGTAGTGCACTATAGGAAAAAATTATATAGTTAGCAGGAACTACAACGTTTTTACATATGAACTGGAGTTGAAAAAGAAGAGCTGGAAGTGAGATCTGGCGGTATTTGCGACGGATACGTGGGAATTTTATGAGCATGGTTTGTTTTTCCCCTTGTTTATCATTTTCGTTTTCGCATAAGCTAAATAAATCGTGTAAGGCTTACCTAAGCTCAAATTTCTGCTGAAGAACAAAGAAACATTTGTTTGCTACTGAAGTGGTATTGCCAAGAGCTGGGCTCACCCACAATGAAGACGCATCGCATGAACGTCCGTTTTTCGTCCATCCCAGTGCCCCCACAATTAATCCATCTTCTCATGGGCTCACGCTGATAAGTCTTTCGCGGCGAGTATCTCCAGAGACTTTACGTCTTTTTGGTGGTAGTGCTATAATTACGGAGCGGATTGTTGAAGTCATTAGCGGACGTACAAAATTTGTGTGATTAGAAAGTGGTTACAACATTAAAAAAACTGTATACTGAGAGACAAAAGTCTGTAACTGAAGCCTAACCCATCATTCCTTTTCTCGGTCTCACAGAAGACTGAAGCCTAATCCTTAATTCTTATTCTCTATCACACAGAAGAAACCAATTTACCTCTATAAAACTTCCTTTATAGTCAGTGTACAAAATTCGCCGGCCAGTGTGGCCGAGTGGTTCTAGACGCTACAGTCTGGAACCGCGCGACCGCTACGGTCGCAGGTTCGAATCCTGTCTCGGGCATGGATGTGTGTAATGTCCTTAGGTTAGTTAGGTTTAAGTAGTTCTAAGTTCTAGGGGACTGATGACCTCAGATGTTAAGTCCCATAGTGCTCAAAGCCATTTGAACCATTTTGCACAAAATTCATTGATTAAACACAGGGTGAATCATACAAAACTTGCACCACAGATATTGCGGAAATGAAAAGTGCTACTAATGTGCAGTTTTCCTAGAATGTATTGGTAGTCAGGGGCTCGTATTCTTACCCAATCACAGATTGTAATAATACTTACAAAGTGTATTTTTGCGCAAATATACACGTTTTATATGGGATTGACGTTAAAGAACTAAAAGTAGGGTAAATTAGAATGACAGTAGCGTTTGTTGCATGATTCTAGTGCGGGTTGTTTAAGTGATAGCGTATTTTGAAACGATCCCACACACCGACGCTTGTACAGCACCTGTGGTAGCACACACTAAAGAATAACACAAGTGCATACAATAGTTATGAGGACCAGTAACGAGACAACTGACCATCATAGACTGTGTTCAAAACGGCCACGACTGCTGCACATATGCTACCATTTCAGTGAAGAGTCCGAGCAAGCTGCAGTAATACGTCGTTGCACATCATCGGATGTAATTGGAATATCCTTTTAGACAGCGTCTTTCAGTTTTCGCCACCAAAAAAAAAAGTCTACAGGCGTCAAATCCGGGGAACGGGCCGTCCAGAGTACAGGTCTCTTGCGTTCAAACCAACGACTTGGAAACAATTCGTGAAGACTTGCTGTAGCGTGTGTGAATTTCTAAGGAACCAAACTGCTGAGGTCATCGTTCCCTAGACTTACACACTACTTAAACTAACCTATGCTAAGAACAACACACACACCCATGCCCGAGGGAGGATTCAAACCTCCGGCGGGAGCAGCCGCGCAACCCGTGATATGGCGCCTCCAACCGTGCGGCCATTCCGCACGGCCTTTGCTGTAGTGCTTCGTGCGCTATGGGCTGGACAGCCATCATGTTGGTACCACAGGTTCTTCACAGTCTACATAGGAATGTCTTCTAGCATCTGTGGAATGCGGTCTGTTAGGAGGCTGCGATACTTGCCTGCGTTCGGTGATCAGTCTGCGATAAACGGGCCTATGAGCTGATGATCGTTCACTATCGCACACCACACGTTTACATTCATGGGCGCTGATGTTCTAAGTGACGAATCCAACAGGGATCGTCAACATGCCAATAGAGCATGTTTCGGCGGTTTACCTGGTCACGATTGATCAATGTGGCTTCACCACTAAACAAGATACAACTGGAGTATCGTGTGGTAATGCCCATGTACAGAAGCTAACACGATCCTCATAATCGTTTCCAAAAAGCTCACGATGGAGAGAGATTTGATGGGGATAGAAACTACTGTATGTCAATGGGGAATGCCACTTCCTCGTGCGATCGCGCGGGAGCTAACGTGAAGACCAACTGCAACAGCAACAAGAACATTAGTTTCCGCATTTTCTGTCATCACTTGTTTCCCTCTGTTCTGTTGTCTAGGTGTTAAATTACCACTTTCACGCAACAGATTGCAGAGGTTGATAAATAACTGCCGAGGTGGTTGACGTCTATTGAGACAGCTTGCCGCATACACCATACAAAGACGAAATGCGTTCTTCCCACTCTCCCCATACACCATGAACATGGCTTTTTCTGCATTGGTAAGTCCCATATTCCACTCACGACTTACTGTCACACACTAACAGGCTAGCAAGTCACATTCAACGAACACGCAAGCACACTGTAAGCAAACAAACAACATCGTAACTAGCAACTACGCAGGCTGAATGGCACAAACAAGTGTCGGTGCGGAGACTTTGCAATACGTTATCTCATAAACGACTCACACTAGACTCGTGCAAGAAACACCACTCATATTCTAATTTAACCTGCTTCCAGTCCGTTAACGGTAATAGGCATTGTTCCGTTTTCAAAAAAAAAATTGTATGTTTGCACAGAAAGTACACTTTCTACGTATTTTTACAATCAGTTTATTGGCTAACAATACGAGCCCCTCACTACCAAACGATTCTGTGAAAACCGCACATCAATAGCACTTTCGATTTCCACAACATTTGCGGTGCAAGTTTTAGGTGACTCTCCCTGTACAAGTGAAATAAAAGTGCAATCACTACTCTGCCAAGTATGTGCCTTGCTGATCACCAATCAGAAAAAGGGAACAGAATTTTTGTGAGTGTAAAGGCTCTTTCAGTACCTTGAACCGACAACTATATCTTTCGCTGAAGTCTACATCTTTGATGACAACTTTCGTGTCTGTGGTGTATTTACGTTTTGATGATACGAACGCATGTTTGTACATGGTGAGTGAATTAGCAAAAGTTTACGTGATGGATAGCACAGAAATACATAATGGGAGGCATCAAAGCTTTATTTAAGGAACGTAGGTTTCATGGACAAAATTTAGAGGCAATGACGTGTGCTGCGTGGACAATTTATTTTCACGAACTATCCTCCGACAGAACACTAAAGCATTATCTGTGCCCAAACAACAACTGGTGCAAATACAACATAAGAAATTAATCTATTCACATAAAGACTCACTACCAGAAACTGTCATGAATTTAATTAATTCGACATTCACATTTCTTGCAAACCCCAATTTAATGAGGAATTTTTCTGGGTAAAACGCAGAATATGAATGAAAGCCTAAATAATTTAATTTGGATTACTTACTCAAAGAGCAGATTCTGTGGGCTCAATGTACTAAAACTACGTGCTTTTGATGTAATATACTATTTCAATTATGTTCAGCTGAAATTTTTAGAAAGAACCTGACGGTGTTCCGAAAGGAGAGGCTAAACACAGTTGCCGGTGGAGGGTTTGTTACTGTTAGAAGTAGTTTACCTTGTCGCGAAATTGAAGTAGATAGTTCCTGTGACTTAGTATGGGCAAAGGTCATTCTTGGCAACCGGACTAAAATAATAATGGGATCGATTTGCCGACCTCCCAATTTAGATGATACAATTGCTGAAAGGTTCAAAGAAAACTTGACTTTGATTTCAAACACGTACCCGACACATACAATTATAGTTGGTGGTGACTTTGATTTACCCTAGGTATGTTGGCGAAAATACATGTTCAATTACGAAGGTACGTATAAAACGTCATCCGAAATTGTGCTAACTGCATTCTCTGAAAATTATTTCTAGCAGTTAGTTCATGAGCCCACACGAATAGTACATGGTTGTGAAAACACACTTGACCTGTTACCAGCAAATAATCCTGAGCTAGTAACGAGCAAACGGATACAGGGATTAGTGAACACACGGTTGTCGTAGCGAGACTGAATATTGTAATCCCCAAATCCTCGAAAAATAAACGAGAAATATAGCTGTTCAAAACAGCAGATAAAATTCACTTGACACCTTTCTGAGGGATACTCTCCACTCCCTCCAAATTAACAATGTAAGTGAAGACCAGATATGGCTTGAATTCGGAGAAGTAGTATAGGCAGCAACTGGGAGATTTATACCAAATAAATTAACAAACGACGGAGTTGATCCTCCTTGGTACACAAACCGGGTCAGAACACCGTTGCAGAAACAGCGAAACAAACATGCCAAATTTAAACAGACGCAACATCTCCAAGATTGGCGATCGTTTGCAGAATCTCGAAATTTAGCGCGGACTTCAATGCGAAATGCATATAATAGCTTCCACAACGAAACTTTGTCTCGAAACCTGGCAGAAAATCCAAAGATATTCTGGTCGTATGGCTAGAGGCAAGGCAGTCAATGCCTTCTCTGCGAGACAGCAGTGGGGATACTAGCGAAGACAGTACTGCCAAAGCAGATTTACTAAACACAGACTTCCGAAATTCCTTCACTAAAGAAGGCGAAATAAATATTCCAGAATTCGAATCAAGAACAGCTGCCAACATGAGTAACGTAGAAGTAGATATCATCGCAGTAGTGAAGCAACTTAAATCACTCAACAAAAGCAAGTCTTCCGGTCCAGACTGTACACCCGTTAGGTTCCTATCAGAGCATGCTGATACAGTAGCTCCATACTCAACAATCAT
Organism: Schistocerca cancellata; assembly: GCF_023864275.1. Classification (NCBI taxonomy): domain Eukaryota; kingdom Metazoa; phylum Arthropoda; class Insecta; order Orthoptera; family Acrididae; genus Schistocerca; species Schistocerca cancellata. The sequence continues at coordinate 136,001,946 of NC_064632.1, forward strand.
ATATATAATTCGACGAAAGATCCGTACCCAAAGACTGGAAAGTTGCACAAGGTAACACCAATATTCAAGAAAAGTAGTAAGAGTAATGCACTAAATTACAGAGCCATATCGCCGCGCGGGATTAGCCGAGCGGTCTCAGGCGCTGCAGTCACGGACTGTGGGGCTGGTCCCGGCGGAGGTTCGAGTCCTCCCTCGGGCATGGGTGTGTGTGTGTGTTTGTTCTTAGGATAATTTAGGTTAAGTAGTGTGTAAGCTTAGGGACTGATGACCTTAGCAGTTAAGTCCCATAAGATTTCACACACATTTGAACATTTTTGAACAGACCCATATCATTAACGTCGATAGGCAGCATGATTCTGGAACAGATATTGTGTTCAAACATTATGAATTACCTCGAAGAAAATGGTCTATTGACACACAGTCAACACGGATTTAGAAAACATCGCCGGCGGTGTGGCCGAGCGGTTCTAGGCGCTTCAGTCTGGACCCGCACGACCGCTACGGTCGCAGGTTGAATCCTGCCTCGGGCATGGATGTGTGTGATGTCCTTAGGTTAGTTAGGTTTAAGTAGTTCTAAATTCTAGGGGACTGATGACCTCAGTAGTTAAGTCCCATAGTGCTCAGAGCCATTTAGAAATCATCGTTCTTGTGAAACACAACTAGCTCTTTACTGGCACGAAGTGTTGAGTGCTACTGACAAGGGATTTCAAACTGATTCCGTGTTTCTCGATTTCCAGAAGACTTTTGACACTGTACCACACAAGCGGCTGTTAACGAAATTGCTTTCTTATGGAATATCGTCTCACTTATGTGACTGGATTCGTGTTTTCCAGTCAGAGAGGTCACAGATCGTAGTTACTGACGGAAAGTCATCGAATACAACAGAAGTGATTTCTGGCGTTCTCCAAGGTAGTGTTATAGGCCCTTTGCTGTCCCTTATCTACATAACGATTTGGGAGACAAACTGAGCAGCCGTCTTGGGTTATTTGCAGATGACGCTGTCGTTTATCGACTAGTAAAGTCATCAGAAGATTAAAACAAATTGCAAAACGATTTAGAAAAGATATCTGTATGGAGCGAAAATTGGCAATTGATCCTAAATAACGAAAAGTGTGAGGTCAGCCACATGAGTGCTAAAAGGAGTCCGTTAAACTTCGGTTACAGGATAAATCTTAAGGCCGTAAATTCAGTTAAATACCTAGGAATTACAATTACGAACAATTTAAATTAGAAGGAACACATATAAAACGTTGTGGAGAAGGCTAGCCGAAGACTGCGTTTTATTGGCAGGACACTTGAAAAATGTAACAGATCTACTAAAGAGATTGCCTACACTACGCTTGTCCGTCCTCTTTTAGAATACTGCTCCGGGGTGTGGGATCCTTACCAGATAAGATTCACGGAGTACATCGAAAAAGTTCAAAGAAGGGCAGCACGTTTTGTATTATCGCGAAATAGGGTAGAGAGTGGCACTGAAATGATGCAGGATTTGGGGTGGACACCATTAAAACAAAGGCGTTTTTCGTTGCAGCGAAATCTTCTCACGAAATTTCAATCACCAACTTTCTCCTCCGAATGTGAAAATATTTTGTTGACGCCGACCTACATAGGGAGAAACGATCACCATAATAAAATAAGGGAAAACAGAGCCCGCACAGAAAGATATAAGTGTTCGTTTTTTCTGAGCTACACAAGACTGGAATAATAGGGAGTTGTGAAGGTGGTTCGATGAACCCTCTGCCAGGCTCTTATCCATGTAGGTGTAGATGTAGGGAAACAGAATTGAAATATTGGAAGAGAGTTTCCTGTCTAGAGATGGGCCAGCGGAATTCACGGCGATGCTTATATACTGCTCCCAGGTTGGCAACGCGTTAGTTTCGCGTAGTCAATGGGATGATACTTTCACATAACCCATGGGAGGCAAGAAGAGAGGCAATGTACTTACTGCGCCGGAATTGAAACCACTGCCTTATGCGCTATTTTTCAGTGTATTAGTAAGTTCATAGAAAAATATTTTGTGATTATGGCAGCGAATGGTAAAAAGTGGACTGGTTTAAGTGATTTAGTTCTGCATGGTTACGTCATCCGTTGGTGTATGTGTCGTGGATTAATTGCAGAGTCACGGATATATATTAAATGAGGCAGTGAAATCGCTCTTAAAGTGTCAAAGATATGTGTTGGTGGAATCATTTGGAACTGTAGCAAAAGCAGCCACTTTTCCAAGTGTTCCATCAGATAGAACGCCTGGTTTTCTGGGAGCAAGCTAAAAATTAGAACCATTTTGCACTTTTCATACTTTTGGGTTTACAACTGGAAATTAAAATTTATATCTCGAGAACTAGATTTGACGGAGCAAACTGGGGTAGACTGGCGATAGTTTTGTTGATAAGTTTACAAGCAAATCTGCCTGAGACAGAAGGACTAACTTGGCGGCGAAGGATAGATTGTGGGAGATCGATGAATCTCAGTTCTGGAAGAAGTTGTTTGGAACAGGGAATAAAAAAAAACAGGAATATTATTTGGTGTTATCCAACGAGATACCTGCAAGTGCTTTTGTGTGTTGCGCCAAGGCGTTCAAAAGTTGTTCTTTTAAAACTTATTAAAGAGAATATTTTGCCGGAAACAACCGTTCCTTTATATTAGACTGTTCTCCACATATAAATGGTTTACAGAGATTTATAAATTAACTTTCAAGGATCCCAAGACAGGTACCTGTACAAATACTATAGGGAGACATGTGCCCATACAAATACTACAGAGGACACATGCACTGCCATTAAACGTCCCCTCCACGGCACAAGACAGCATAAGAATTTCTTCGACAGATATCTCTTCGAATATGTGTGGAGGAAGCAGAATCGACATGAGCCGGACATGTTTTTACGCTTTTTTGCGGGTTACTGCGTTAGTCTACACCCAAAAGAATAGAATATGTTGCAGTTTCATTTTTTCTTTCTTTTTACTGGTAATTATTATTGCTTATACGATCTTCAACTATATCAATATTACCGCTTACCACAAACATTTAACTATTTTTCGCGATTGACGTCAGTATCTGCGAAGTTGTTGTTAAGGTCGGGTGTGAATGTCTATGCATGTCAGTTAGGCAAACCCAACGAAATGTGGGAGCAAAAAGAGCTATTTGTGATGTCAGGCAGATCTGTAGCTTAGCGCGAGATCTAGGTTAGGTTGGAAAGCAACAGTTCGGTTGTGAGTTGGTTGGTTGGTTGTTTGGGGAAGGAGACCAGACAGCGTGGTCATCGGTCTCATCGGATTAGGGAAGGATGGGGAAAGAAGTCGGCCGTGCCCTTTCAGAGGAACCATCCCGGCATTTGCCTGGAGTGATTTAGGGAAATCACGGAAAACCTAAATCAGGATGGCCGGACGCGGGATTGAACCGTCGTCCTCCCGAATGCGAGTCCAGTGTCTAACCACTGCGCCACCTCGCTCGGTGTGTTGTGAGTTGGCATAGTCAAAGAATGTGAACGCAGAAAAATCTGTTTGTGGTGACAGGCTGATCTACTTGACCAGGTCATGTTCGGATTTTACTGTTTCACTAACAGAATTAGCTTATATTTATAATATTATTCTTAAGTAATATTTCATTGTTTTTTTTCGATCACAAATGACGACATTGTTCTGACGGTAGGACCCAGTAAAGAAGCCTACATATGTTACTGCAAGTAAACTAGAGAATTGCATTAAAATTAATAATATTCGTTATCACAAGATTTCATTTCTACTTTTCCAACATGTTACGAATTAGTGTGCTGTATTTACGTGAGAACCTAATTGCATATTTTAATTTTTTGACAGTGAAACGTGCATCAATTATAATAATAACCTTTATTGCGACGAATATATCACTACTGTTACCGAACATGTCACGAATTAACGTTAACCTCGCACTTCAATACAGATACCAAAAGTCCTCCCCTGTAACATCCCCGAGTGCTCAGACCTGCATCGCACAAGACAACAGGCGACGGACAATCGTGAGATAACATATCGACAAGCATGGGAAAAGTCGTCTCTAGATTTCTAACACAGGTCTCTCGGTATACCGCTAGCTGGTTTCAGCAGGATTCCACGCAGTTGTTTACGTCTGCTACGCCAAAGCGACAATTATCAGTTCAGAAGTTATAAACGTCGTCTGATTTCTCCCTAATCGACAAGAGCTATTTATGCTTCACGATACAGTAAAACCAGAGCCACGGAGCCGAACACAGTCCTCTGCACATCAAAATATTGAGAGATGGATTATCGCTACAACTACAGAGCGGTAGATTTCGGCAACAGTTACAAATTTATTTAAAATTATTTAAAATGTGCATTACTCGATACCACCTCGATATCTGTCATCATGAGTAAGATTGCTAAATCAAAAGATGCATAATATTGGACCCATCGGTAGCGTTCGCAGACTTCATTGGTAGCACTGAACATAATAAATACTTGGCCAGTGAGAAAAGGAGACGAGAAATAACATCTCACAATTTTTGGTAATAACCTTTTATATGTTGTAAGTGTGTTGAAATGCTCCATGCTATTTCTTGAACAATGAAGTATTTTTCCCGCCCTAATGGTTAATACGTCAATCTCTACACGTAGATATTAGTTAATTCCAAAAACAAATCTATACTTTAGTAACAAACAACTGAAAACGAAAAAATACTGTGCGGCATTGTTAAGAATTACATACCACACCGTTCTGCAGTTCCGTGTACAGCAATTATGTAATACTCTTTTGACGGTGATAGAGCCTTTAAATAAGGTTAAACGTGCAATGCTTTGTTCGCGGGAGGGTAGCCAACGTTTAATAGGGTCACACTCGTGTGAAAAATAATTGAGAACAAACTTATAAGCTATCAATGACTAGGCAAATATACTCCACTAGATAAGATATCGTAGGCAACATCAGGGGGTGCAAAGTCTTTGGAAGATTTCTTTAAAATTGTTTCGGTGGAACAGCGATACGAAAACTTGTGAAGAAAACAACAAGAACAAATACATTTTCGGAATACTTCCGCAGAAATAAATTGTGCCTTTCAACACATTCACGGAGAAACATGCAGGATAGATTGATAACGATGACATAGACGAGAAAAGTACGAGGAACTATGGTGAATGTGGACTTTACTTACTTACAGGAGGTTTATATTAGAATACGGTTCCCAACATTCAAAACAACTCCATTACGCCTGTTTTCTCAAGAAGGAAAACAGAGAAATAGTATTTGTGTTTCGTCGGTTGTTGACAAGAATTTCAATCAAAATTCTCATGTACCATCAACTTTAAAAAAGTACCGATTTTAAGCAGAGCAAAGAACAAGCTAATTTCAGAAATCGGCAGTCCCCAAACTGTGATCAGTGTTATATAATAAATAGTGAACAGTTTGCCACTTTGTCTGGAATTCATACAAAAGCGAAAAATAGAATACATGAAGTTGGAAAGTAACAGACGAATAAGTGGGGCAACCTATGTACGAGGGCACGCTGCATTGTTGCCAAATTTATTCAAGATCGCGGCGATGACGTCATCCAAGATGGCGGCATGTAGACTTGGCAACAGCGCAACCGTCATCCAAGATGGCGGATTTTGGCGGGACAATAGGCCAATTGTGCTACGTGCACTAACCTAAACTTCAGAAAAAATAGCGGGCATTTTGAATTTTGGCGGGAAAATAGACCAATTGTGGTATGTCCACTAACCTGAGCCTCCAGAAGAAAAAACTGGTGGGAAGTTTGTATTCCAACAGGATAATGCATGCAAAACTGTACTTGTCTTTATTATTATTGATTATCATTGATTATCATTTATTAACATTCATTATCAGTTGTTATTATTTATTATCATTTATTATTATTTATTATCATTTATTATTATTTATTATCATTTATTATTATTTATGGTGGCGGGGAGGCTTGCGTGCCTCAACGATACAGATAGCCGTACCGTAGGTGCAACCACAACGGAGGGGTATCTGTTGAGAGGCCTTTGGTTCCTGAAGAGGGGCTGCAGCCTTTTCAGTAGTTGCAGGGGCAACAGTCTGGATGATTGACTGATCTGGCCTTGTAACGTTAACCAAAACGGCCTCGCTGTTGTGGTGCTGCGAACAGCTGAAAGCAAGGGGAAACTACAGCCGTAATTTTTCCCGAGGGCATGCAGCTTTACTGTATGGTTAAATGATGATGGCGGCCTCTTGGGTAAAATATTCCGGAGGTAAAATAGTCCCCCATTCGGATCTCTGGGTGGAGACTACTCAAGAGGATGTCGTTATCAGGAGAAAGAAAACTGGAATTCTACGGATCGGAGCGTGGAATGTCAGATCCCTTAATTGGGCAGGTAGGATAGAAATTTAAAAATGGAAATGGATAGGTTAAAGTTAGATATAGTGGGAATTAGTGAAGTTTGGTGGCAGGAGGAACAAGACTTTTGGTCAGGTGAATACAGCATTATAAATACAAAATCAAATAGAGGTAGTGCAGGAGTAGGTTTAATAATGAATAAAAAAATAGGAGTGCGGATAAGCTACTACAAACAGCATAGTGAACGTATTACATTGGCCAAGATAGACACAAAGCCCATGACTACTACAGTAGTACAAGTTTATATACCAACTAGCTCTGCAGATGACGAAGAAATTGAAGAAATGTATGATGAGATAAAGGAATTATTCAGATAGTGAAGGGAGACGAAAATTTAATAGTCATGGGTGACTGGAATACGACAGTAGGAAAAGGGAGAGAAGGAAACATAGTAGGTGAATATGGATTGGGGCTAAGAAATGGAAAAGGAAGCCGTCTGGTAGAATTTTGCACAGAGCATAACTTAATCATAGCTAACACTTGGTTCAAGAATCATAAAAGAAGGTTGTATACATGGAAAAATCCTGGAGATACTAAAAGGTATCAGATAGATTATATAACGGTAAGACAGAGATTTAGGAACCAGGTTTTAAATTGTAGGACATTTCCAGGGGCAGATGTGGACTCTGACCACAATCTATTGGTTATGAACTGTAGATTAAAACTGAAGAAACTGCAAAAAGGTGGGAATTTAAGGAGATGGGACCTGGATAAACAGAAAGAATCAGACGTTGTACAGAGTTTCAAGGAGAGCGTAAGGGAACAATTGACAGGAATGGGGGAAAGAAATACAGTAGAAGAAGAATGGGTAGCTTTGAGGGATGAAGTAGTGAAGGCGGCAGAGGATCAAGTAGATAAAAAGACGAGGGCTAGTAGAAATCCTTGGGAACAGAAGAAATATTGAATTTAATTGATGAAAGGGTAAAATATAAAAACGCAGTAAATGAAGCAGGCAAAAAGGAATACAAACGTCTCAAAAATGAGATCGACAGGAAGCGCAAAATGGCTAAGCAGGCATAGCTAGAGGACAAATGTAAGGATGTAGAGGCTTATCTCACTAGGGGTAAGATAGATACTGCCTCCAGGAAAATTAAAGAGACCTTTGGAGAATAGAGAGTCACTTGTATGAATATCAAGAGCTCAGATCGAAACCCAGTTCTAAGCAAAGAGGGGAAAGCAGAAAGGTGGAAGGAGTATATAGAGGGTCTATACAAGGGCGATGTACTTGAGGACAATATTATGGAAATGGAAGAGGATGTATATGAAGATGAAAAGGGGGGTACGACACTGTTGAAAAGTTTGACAGAGCACTGAAAAACCTGAGTCGAAACAAGGCCCTGAGAGTAGACAACATTCCGTTAGAACTACTGACGGCCTTGGGAGAGTCAGTCCTGACAAAACTCTACCAACTGGTGAGCAAGATGTACGAGACAGGCGAAATACCCTCAGACTTCAAGAATATAATAATTCCAATCCCAAAGAAAGCAGGTGTTGCCAGATGTGAAAATTACCGAACTATCAGTTTAATAAGTCACAGCTGCAAAATACTAAAGCGAATTATTTACAGACGAATCGAAAAACTGGTAGAAGCCGACCTCGGGGAAGATCAGTTTGGATTCCGTAGAAATGTTGGAACACGTGAGGCAATACTGACCTTACGATTTATCTTAGAAGCGAGATTAAGGAAAGGCATACCTACGTTTCTAGTATTTGTAGACTTAGAGAAAGCTTTTGACAATGTTGGCTGGAATACTCTCTTTCAAATTCTAAAGGTGGCAGGGGTAAAATACAGGGAACGAAAGGGTATTTACAATTTGTACAGAAACCAGATGGCAGTTATAAGAGTCGAGGGGCATGAAAGGGAAGCAGTGGTTGGGTAGGGACTGAGACAGGGTGGTAGCCTCTCCCCAATGTTATTCAATCTGTATATTGAGCAAGCAGTAAAGGAAACAAAAGAAAAATTTGGAGTAGGTATTAAAATCCAGAGAGAAGATATAAAAACTTTGAGGTTCGCCGATGATATTGTAATTCTGTCAGAGACAGCAAAGGACTTGGAAGAGTAGTTGAACGGAATGGACAGTGTCTTGAAAGGAGAATATAAGATGAACATCAACGAAAGCAAAACGAGGATAATGGAATGTAGTCGAATTAAGTCGGGTGATGCTGAGGGAATTAGATTAGGAAATGAGACACTTAAAGTAGTAAAGGAGTTTTGCTATTTGGGGAGCAAAATAACTGAAGATGGTCGAAGTAGAGAGGATACAAAATGTAGACTGGCAATGGTAAGGAAAGCGTTTCTGAAGAAGAGAAATTTGTTAACATCGAGTATAGACTTAAGTGTCAGGTAGTCGTTTCTGAAAGTATTTGTATGGAGTGTAGCCATGTATGGAAGTGAAACATGGACAATAAATAGTATGGACAAGAAGAGAATAGAAGCTTTTGAAATGTGGTGCTACAGAAGAATGTTGAATATTGGGTGGGTAGATCACGTAACTAATGAGGAGGTATTGAATAGGATTGGGGAGAAGAGAAGTTTGTGGCACAATTTGACTAGAAGAAGGGATCAGTTGGTAGGACATGTCCTGAGGCATCAAGGGATCACAAATTTAGCATTGGAGGGCAGTGAGGAGGGTAAAAATCGTAGAGGGAGACCAAGAGATGAATATACTAAGCAGATTCAGAAGGATGTAGGTTGCAGTAGGTACTGGGAGATAAGGAGCTTGCACAGGATAGATTAGCATTGAGAGCTGCATCAAACCAGTCTCAGGACTGAAGACCACAACAACAAACATTATTTATTATTACTGACTTGCCTCCACTAGAAAATTCCCTCCAAATTCAAATTCCAACACGATAATGGTTGCAAAACCTTACTTTTGTTTATTACTCATTATCATTTATTAACATTCATTATCATTCATTGTCATTTATTATCCTTCATTATCATTTATTATTATTATTATTTATTATTACAGGCCTTCACTCCACTAGAAAATTGCGCCAAATTCCAACACGATAATGTCTCGAAAACTGTACTTCTATTTATTATTATCATTTATTATTTATTCAAGACGTCCGATTTTCTCGGCAAGAAAGCCATTTTCCTTACATCCATAACAAAAATCTATCACAAGTACAAATCCCAACACCATAATCGATCACACATACGAACTTTCTCCGTCACTTATCTTGTTTCACTGGTAGCCTATCAGAATCACGTCAAATAATAAACTGCACTTATAGGAACGTAAGTCACGTCCTTTGATTTTGCAGGGGGGAAGGGACTGAAGACTTTATTTCAACTAGTATGGGCATCACTTGTTCTCCAACACAGTCAGCATACACATCTTTGATATCGCAGTGCAGTCGCCACGATGTCCGCGCTGCATCTGAATTAGTTCAAATCATCGCCACCCCCTTGCCAGCATGTGGAGACACTGCTGATGCCTGTCACGTGAGGTGGACGGCCACTCGCGCTGGGCTGCCGGTACGCTGGGGGCCCTCGCACAAGGACACATGGTGGACGCTGGATTTTTGAATTTGGAGGGAATTTTCTAGTGGAGGCAGGTAAATAATAAATAATAATAAATGATAATAAATAATAGTAAATGATAATACATAATAATAACATATAATGAATGTTAAGAAATGATAATCAATGATAATCAATAATAATAAAGACAAGTACGGTTTTGCATGCAATATCCTGTTGGAATACAAAATTCCCGACATTTTTTTCTTCTGGAGGCTTAGGTTAGTGGACTTAGCACAATTTGTCTATTTTCCCGCCAAAATTCAAAATTCCCGCCATTTTTTCTGAAGGTTAGGTTAGTGGACGTAGCACAATTGGCCTATTGTCCTGCCAAAATCCGCAGTCGTGGATGACGTCATGTGCTGTTGCCAAGTCTACATGCCGCCATCTTGGATGATGTCATCACCACCATCTTGAATAAATTTGGCAACAATGCAGCGTGCCCTCGTACATAGGTTGCCCCACTACTAAAGGGCACATTCTAAGCAGGCAAAAGAATGATATATAGTAAGTCTTTAAAGGTAAAATAGCATGTTACGATACAGTAAAGTACACTTGACTGCTCTAATGTCGGTTAGCTGTTTTGTAATTTTTGTTGACGTTATCCCTGAGATGAGAGACAACACTCTTGGAAAGGGTTAGAAACAAGTGAAGTAAGGGGTATTACTTCCATATCAAACAACGAGTGTTCCGTGATAAAGCAAAACTACTTTGAATCTTTGTAGCAAACATTAAATAAAATTAAGGATGAGATTCATTTTGCCGCTTCTCAATTAGTGAAGTTTTCAGTTCTGGAACCATTGGCGATGGCTTATTTGAATTGTGGTTTCCATGTGAATTAAAGAATATTCAAAAACATCCACTTTGGGAGAGCATTCTTTCCTTGGAATTCGTTTGATTTTCTTGCATTGTAGCACGCCATCCATCAACAGTTCTCATACAGTACAAACAATGCTGTAGGGTTATTTCATCTCAAATCATACAAGTCATGAAATTGTCTGGAAAAAATATATGTTACACCTCTATATCATAAGTGTTAAGTTTTAAAGTATTTTCGTTTTATCTTAATTTTTGTAAATAGTATGGCCCTTTGAAAAATGTATATTTTGTAAATATCTCTTAAAACAGTTAAGCATTGGAGACCTGGCAGATGTTTTGCGTTTAAGCTCCCTCTCAGTGTGTTAAAACTTAGTTGACACCCACCTCCTTTAACTTACAAATTTAAGACGAAAATACGAAATTTATGTTAATTTTTCCATTTAAATTTTTTTTCTAATTTGGAAAGTCACAGAACGCTATCTTTCCTGCCATATTACAAGATACTACTGAAATAATTATAAAGAATATCTTCTCTGCTCCAGCTATCTGTATTATGCAAATATTTATTACAATAAATGTAAAAAAATGCATTTTTACGAGTTTTTACGAATTATTTACTGGAAAACCCCAATCCGAAATATTTAAGAATTACACAAAATATTGTTTGGTTAATAAGTTAGTAGTCAGTGCAAACACAGTCGGCAATACTTTTCTGTGTAAAGTGTTAAACATTTTTCAACATTCTGCATTTTTCGCATCACTGAATTTCTAGTGTAAAATATGCATGTTGGCAACACTGTTTCCAGGTCTTTTCTGTTTATATAAACGAGTGCAAACTTGCGCATAAACCATTCTTTATCGAGTTTTGTGCTTGGTTTGAACTTTTTGTTAGATACAATGTCAGTGACGAAATACAGTAGTGAAAGAGTGAGGTATGTGAACTATGAAAAAAGACACAAGAAGGTGGTATTTAAGAAAAGTGAAAAACACTTCACAGTTGTTGGAAATCTGTCAGAGCCCAGAGGTATTGCATAAATATCTAGGTCCTCAAGTAATGGCATTAGTAACACATCCATTGTGCAGGAATAGCTACACTCACTACAAGAAGAAATTTAGTGACAACTAACAAGAACAATCACCATCATCAGAATGTGAAACTGAAGTAGACAGTGCAGATGTTTATATTTCTGGGTGTGAAGTTGTTGATGTGTTGAATGTTACCATTTCTGCTATGTCCCCAACTATTCCCCCCCTTAAACGTGGAACAATCTTACGCAAGAGACATCTTCAAAACTTTGTGAAATGTATAATGTAGATGCACTAGGTGCAGGTCCTGAAGATAGTGATATGTGCACAAAATGTGATGTGTGATTTCAGATCCTAAATACTGCTATCTCAGCAGCCACCTACACTAATAAGGTACTGTTACTGACATTGATACCAGGTAGCTACTCTAAGCACCAGATACAGAGTCCGCAGCTCGTGGTCGTGCGGTAGCGTTCTCGCTTCCCACGCCCGGGTTCCCGGGTTCGATTCCCGGCGGGGTCAGGGATTTTCTCTGCCTCGTGATGACTGGGTGTTGTGTGATGTCCTTAGGTTAGTTAGGTTTAAGTAGTTCTAAGCTCTAGGGGACTGATGACTATAGATGTTAAGTCCCATAGTGCTCAGAGCCATTTGAACCAGATACAGAAATACACAACCACTTCCTCACATTATTTGATTTCAAAAGCTCGCAAAATAAAGAATACGAAGGCTATTTGGGCATGCCCAGATTCTTACTGTGGGCATCCGTCGCTAGATGATATGCTTACTGTTGCTCTGGAATATTACCTAAGTGGTGGCAAATATTGCAGCAGGCAAGGTTCTAACCAGGCTGATGTTATCTCTGTTAGTGAAAACGGTGAAAGAGTTAAAAAGGTAAAAATATTCGAGGGTTGGAACTTTTATATTGGCAACTATTTATTTACAGCTCGTACAAAATAGATACGTGTTTCAAAGTTTTACTGACCTTCACAGTAATCACCAGCATTGTGTATAACCTGTTGTCAGCGATGTGGAAGTCGTCGGATACTCTTAGCAGTGCCAGTTGTGTTGACAGTTCGAGGGGCGCAGTCTATTGCCCGGCGAATTTGCAGCAGTTCTGAAGCGAATACCGTGAAGTGTTTCCTTCAGTTTAAAAATCGAGTTGAACTCACAAGGGCTTAAGCAGGTGGTACAGCACTTAGCAGACCCACCAGTAAACAAATCAGTATCAGCTTGCAATGTACGAGCTTGAACATTGTCCTGTAAAATGATGGTCAGGTCCTGCAGAGAGTGTCATCACTTCTGTCTCTATGCTGTTCATTTTTGGAACACAGCCTACGACCAGCTTAGAGACAGAAGTGATGACAGTTTCTGCAAGACCTGACCATCATTTTGCAGGACAATGCTCAAGCACGTACAGTGCAAGTTGTTACTGATTTGTTTGACTAATGGGGTTGCTAAGTGCTATACCACCTACTGCACTCCCCTGACTTTGCAGCACGTCTCTATTTTGTACGAGCTATAAATAAATAGTTGCCACTATTGAAGTTCCAACCCTCGTATATGACACTATCAGTAAGAGAAGCATATCTCCTAATGAAAAACAAGAACCCAAATTTATAAACTGGTCTCACGAAATTCTACTCCTTACGATCAAAATGGATAAAATGTCAGCCAGAGAAGGAAGTATACACGTGTATTTACTGCACTAATTTGAAACTTGTTTGTTTCGCCATAAGCAGTGTTACAGGAAAGAAGTACACAGAGATTCTTTTGTGTGTATGTCAAGAGCCGCAAGATAAACGTTGGTTACAGGAGTGTGCAATGTGTCCCGGCGCTAAAGCGATGACTGTTGAATCATTACACCTTCAGGATACTGAAATGACATAACCTATACATTTTGGGAGGGAGATGAGTTGTTGAAGGAGACAGCAGAGCCAGAGAAGTTTGTTACAGAGATTAGGCATTGGGTTATGAAAGGAATAGTTCACCAACATATCCGTTGGATTCAGAGACAAGCCATAGCAGAACTAAAATTAACCACATCCCAGAATACTGACACATTAGTTCTTCATTTCGACTCTGCTGAGAACTGGTCTGTTGGTTTGCAGAACGAAATTGAAAGTTACCACTGGCACACATCACATGTATCAGTATTCACATATGTTGCTCACTTCCTTGGAACATCACACTGTTTTGCTGTTGTCACTGATGATCTCATTCATGACAGTGCACATGCATGCTACGGATGATCTCATTCATGACAGTGCACATGCATGCTACGCTGTCAGCATGATTATTGATGACATAACATATAGAGGCCTAGCATTTCCTAAACATGTGTATGTGATTGATGGCGCTGCATCACAATTTAAAAACCGCTTTCAGCTTTATGAGCTCGGTCAACACTGTAGTACAGGACTTAAGACAAAAAATGGATGTTTTCAGCAACAGGTCATGGAAGAAGTGCATGTGATGGGGTAGGGGGCCTGTGCAATCATCTTTCAAACAATATTCAATCTCTAACATGAAACGATGCTATAAGAGATGCTACTGGATTTGTACACACCGTTTCAACATTAGTAACAAACATGAAACTTTTAATTCTAAATGAAAGTACATTAAGGGAATTCCAGTTAAAAAACAGACAAGAGTGGTCTGCTATGAAGCCTGTGGTAGGAATTCAATCAAGTCACTACTGGGTTGCATCCTGGAGTGGCACATACATTGCAAGAACGGTTCTCCACCAAATGCAGCCTTCTACTGTGTGTGAAATGCAGAGACCACAGTAACATTAGAAGATTTTGCAAAAAAATGGTTCAAATGGCTCTGAGCACAATGGGACTCAACTGCTGTGGTCATAAGTCCCCTAGAACTTAGAACTACTAAAACCTAACTAACCTAAGGACATCACACAACACCCAGCCATCACGAGGCAGAGAAAATCCCTGACCCCGCCGGGAATCGAACCCGGGAGAAGATTTTGCAATGAGCCACTTCATTTCTTGTGTGTATGACAATCAGTGGTGGGTGGGACAGATAATAAGTGTCTCTCATGAGGTGCAACATACAACTGTCTCCTTTAAGACACCTCGTGGTCCTGCTAATGCTTTCAAATGGCTATCATCGAAAGATCAGTGTGGAGTTCCCACTTCTTAAACTCGGCTATACAATTTCAATGAAAAGCAGATGAAAATAATGAACTCTTTGCAACAGTGCAGTGTTGGTTGTTGCACTGTAGGCAATTTTAATTCATGAAAAGTCATGAAGAAGTAAAATCATGACAGAAGACAATAATAATTTGTGAATAATATCATAAAAATTGGGTATAGATATTCTCTATCTCATTTTTATTATAAAATGCTTTTGAATAAAATTATGAAATGTTTTCCCACTCATTTTTAATGTTGCAGAGTAAATATTTTGATTCAGAAATATCAGTTCTGCATGACATTTACTTAAAATCAGCGATCAGTTTAAATATTTAAGTGTCTATGATTTTTGACCTTGAGTGTAGAGCTAGGTCTACCTAAAAAAATTTCTCACTTTTTTTTACAGACAGGTATTGGCTACTCTGATTGTAATTCCCTAAGTACAATGACCAACTAACGTACCATGAAATTTTTAGAATATTTACGAGGGGGTTTTGAAGAAAATAATTTCCAAATAATCAGATTATTTCATATTTATGTACAAATATTTTGACAGTTTAAGAATTTCATGAATTAATGTCATAGCTGACAGTTAACAGGCCTTCCACTTTACCATTTCTGAAGACAGTTAGCATCCTGTGACTATTCATATTTTCAAAACAATTTTGAAATTTGCCAAAAGTTACAAATTTTCATTGTTTATCTTTCAAAAAAATGAAAAAAGCTCAGAAGTGTGTATGTATTACTAATGCCTCATAGTATTTGGAACAAAGTATTTATTGAAAATAAATTCAGATCTCTATCACTTTTGCTTTCTTTATTACAATTTTTCAATGTTCTCTTTCGTTACAATATTTTCACAAATACACTCAGTTAGAGACGCCTGTAGTCTTTTAACAGATCACCAGAAAATTAAAAAAAACGTGGTTTTGGAGTGGTATCATGGCCCATCTACATAATTTTTTTTTCAGAAAACTTTGAAATTGTGATGTAACGCTTTCACTCTTGAGCTGCATGATTTGAGACGAAATCGCCCTGTAGGTAAAAAGGAAAATATCGCTAATAGTGCCAGCATATAGCAGTATCAGACCCCTTAGGATCTCCTCACCATACATTAAAATTGTCGCAAAAGCATTTTGGACATGTCCTCCTTCAGTAATTTCTTTCTATGCCACCAGTTGTCAGCAACATATTGGGGTTTTTGGCTCACAAATGTGGTACTCTTTTCAGATGTGAACCATTCTTGTCACTTAATTGAGCATCCTTAGAAAGTAAGGAAACGACTGCATTCAGGTTATCCTCAACCATTTATATTCCTCTGATTAATATCATCAGGCACCGTCATTTCTTGTGACCAATTACACACATATGAGTAATAATAATAATAATAATAATAATAATAAACCCCGTGGAGGCCCGGGAAAAGAATAGGCCTCCGGTATGTTCTGCCAGTCGTAAAAGGCGACGAAAAGAACAAACCACTAATAGGGCTAACCCCCCTTTTAGTGTGATTACTTGGTTCAGGACAGAACTAAAGAAGCCTCGGACAAGCGCCGTCATGGTCGGGGACGACGCTTGAACCCTATGCCCGCCCACAATGGTAACGACACTGCTGGCCAACTGGAAAATGATTTAAATCCGAATAGAGGTGTTTTGCAGGATTTGCTTCCTGCAACCACCCTAGAAGGAAAACAAAGACAGAGGATGAGATGGTCAGATGAAGTTAATCGACACCTCATGTTCTGTTATTACCAAGCAACAAACCTAGGAACCAACACAACTGGATACAGATCACAAGTATACACAACATTTATTACCAGATACCCAGAATTAAAATTTTTAACAGAACAACGACTAGCTGATCAGATCCGTGTAATAATCAAAAATAACAGGATACCCCAGTCAGAATTAGAAAACATCAAACAACAAGTACAACAAATACTGGAACAAAATAATGTGCAATCAGAAGAAGAAGAAAACACAGTAATAGACTCAAACATCCCAGAGAAAACAAACAAAGAACAAAATGCGTCAATTAAACAATCAGAGGAAAACGAAATCTTAAGACAGCCACCAGAACAAGCACAAATAGAACACGAACAGAGACACGTGTTAGATATAGAAGACAAATTTCAGCTGACCTATATAGAATACAAAGACACAAATACAGACATTAGACCATTCTTGCATAGACCGCCAAATAACCCACAAGTCGAAACAACAATAAAAACTATCAACACAATCGTACACAACAAAATAAATGAAAACACAACTATGGAAGAGTTACAACTACTGGTTTATATAGGAGCACTCACTACACTAAATATACACACTAGGCAGAGATCAGAACAAACCAACACACAGAAGAAACCCACAAAACCAGCATGGCAACACAGGTTACAGATCAGAATAGAAAAACTGAGAAAAGGCATCGGACAGCTAACACAATTTATAAGAAATGAAATATCAGACAAAAAACGAAAAAGGTTAGGTAAAATCTCACAACAAGAAGCAATAGAGCAATTAGATGAAAAAAAGCAGAAATTGCAAGCATTGGCCAAACGACTTAGAAGATACAAAAAAAAGTGAAAATAGAAGGAAACAAAACCAAACATTCAACACAAACCAAAAGAGATTTTACCAAACAATGGATAACTCACACATTAAAATAGACAATCCACCAAACATAACAGACATGGAACACTTCTGGAGCAGCATATGGTCAAACCCGGTACAACATAACAGGCATGCACGGTGGATACAAGCAGAAACAGACACATACAAGATAATACCACAAATGCCTGAAGTGATAATTTTGCAACATGAAGTCACCCGAGCAATTAATTCTACACACAATTGGAAAGCCCCTGGAAATGATAAAATAGCAAATTACTGGCTAAAGAAGTTCACCTCAACACATTCACATCTAACTAAATTATTTAACAGTTACATTGCAGACCCATACAAATTCCCTGATACACTTGCACATGGAATAACCTATCTGAAACCTAAAGATCAAGCAGACACAGCAAACCCAGCTAAATATCGCCCCATAACATGCCTACCAACAATATACAAAATATTAACTTCAGTCATCACACAGAAATTAATAACACATACAACACAGAACAAAATTATAAATGAAGAACAAAAAGGCTGCTGCAAAGGAGCACGAGGATGTAAAGAGCAACTGATAATAGATACAGAGGTGACATATCAAGCTAAAACTAAACAAAGGTCCCTACACTACGCATACATTGATTACCAAAAAGCCTTTGATAGTGTACCCCACTCATGGTTACTACAGATATTGGAAATATACAAAGTAGATCCTAAATTGATACAGTTTCTAAACACAGTAATGAAAAACTGGAAAACCACACTTAATATCCAAACAAATTCAGATAACATCACATCACAGCCAATACAGATCAAGCGTGGAATATACCAAGGAGACTCATTAAGTCCTTTCTGGTTCTGTCATGCTCTGAACCCACTATCCAACATGCTAAATAATACAAATTATGGATACAATATTACTGGAACATACCCACACAAAATCACACATTTGCTTTACATGGATGATCTAAAACTACTGGCAGCAACAAATCAACAACTCAACCAATTACTAAAGATAACAGAAGTATTCAGCAATGATATAAATATGGCTTTTGGAACAGACAAATGTAAGAAAAATAGCATAGTCAAGGGCAAACACACTAAACAAGAAGATTACATATTGGATAACCACAGCGACTGCATAGAAGCGATGGAAAAAACAGATGCCTATAAATACCTAGGATACAGACAAAAAATAGGAATAGATAATACAAATATTAAAGAAGAACTAAAAGAAAAATATAGACAGAGACTAACAAAAATACTGAAAACAGAATTGACAGCAAGAAACAAGACAAAAGCTATAAATACTTATGCTATACCAGTATTGACCTACTCATTTGGAGTAGTGAAATGGAGTGACACAGACCTAGAAGCACTCAATACACTTACACGATCACAATGCCACAAATATAGAATACATCACATACATTCAGCAACAGAAAGATTCACATTAAGCAGAAAGGAAGGTGGAAGGGGATTTATAGATATAAAAAACCTACATTATGGACAGGTAGACAATTTAAGAAAATTCTTTCTAGAACGAGCAGAAACTAGCAAAATACACAAAGCAATCACTCGTATAAATACATCAGCTACACCATTGCAATTTCATAACCACTTCTACAACCCTTTAGATCACATAACATCAACAGATACAAAGAAAGTAAATTGGAAAAAGAAAACACTACACGGCAAGCACCCGTATCATCTAACACAGCCACACATCGATCAAGACGCATCCAACACATGGCTAAGAAACGGCAATATATACAGTGAGACGGAAGGACTCATGATCGCAATACAGGCTCAAACAATAAACACTAGATATTACAGCAAGCATATTATTAAAGATCCCAATACCACAACAGATAAATGCAGACTTTGCAAACAACAAATAGAAACAGTAGATCACATCACAAGCGGATGTACAATACTAGAATATACAGAATACACCAGAAGACATGACAATGTAGCAAAAATAATACATCAACAACTTGCCATAAAACATAAACTAATAAAACAACACGTTCCCACATACAAGTACACACCACAAAATGTACTGGAGAATGATGAATACAAATTATACTGGAACAGAACCATTATAACAGATAAAACAACACCACATAACAAACCTGACATCATACTCACCAATAAAAAGAAGAAATTAACACAACTAATTGAAATATCCATACCCAACACAACAAATATACAGAAGAAAACAGGAGAAAAAATTGAAAAATACATCCAACTGGCTGAGGAAGTCAAGGACATGTGGCATCAGGATAAAGTCGACATTATCCCAATTATACTATCAACTACAGGAGTCATACCTCACAATATTCACCAGTACATCAATGCAATACAGCTACATCCAAACATATATATACAACTACAAAAATCTGTAATTATTGATACATGTTTAATTACCCGAAAGTTCCTAAATGCAATATAACATATACCATACAGTTACAAGGAAGTCACGCTTGACCGAGGTCCGCGTCACGTTCCATTTTTAACCAGACTTAAGTCTGAGAAAAAAAAGTCAATAATAATAATAATATAGATTTTATTGTCTTTAGGCCATTACAGCAATGGACTCGTCAAATCAAGATACAATTTACAATACAGTCTGATAAAGTATTGACTACTGAAATGTTTTACCTTATATTACAATAAATGTGCAGTGAGTCATTTATTGGATTACTGCATTTTACAGTTGAAGAATTCATTGATGCCATAGACTGGGTGGGCAATTAACCATCCATGCAGTCTTTCTTTGAATGTATGTTCAGGAAGATCCTGTATTGCATGTTGCAGCTTATTAAATAGTTTGTGCTCTGTGACTTCATAGCTATTTATTGATTTTGATAGTCTGTGGTAAGCCGTGTATATGTGTTTGATACTTCCTGTATTGTAACGATGTACATTTTCTCTACGTTTCACATCTTGTAGGTTCTTCTTCATATATATTAAGACATTGTATATATAGAGGTTTATTACTGTCATAATTTTTGTTCAGTAAATATGGTTTTTAAGTGTGCCTCATGTGAAGAATTTGTAATTACCCTAATGGCTTTCTCCTGTAGTAATAGGATGTCATGTATATGACTACAATTACCCCACAAAATCATGCCATAGGATATTATACTTTGGAAAAATGGAAAATAAGATGATCTGACATATGTTTCAGGTACACAGTTTCTGAGTTTTCTTAATAAATAAATTACTCTAGATAGCTTACTACTAATATAGTTTACAAGTTGACCCCAGGATAACTTTTCGTCTAAATAAACTCCCAGGAATTACACAGAACAAGGATCATCAGATAGCGGCTTGACTCTTAGAGTGAAGCTTATCTACTGAGTTTTATTTTCATTTAGCAAGAAACCATTTGCTCTGTACCAATATGCTGTGTGAGCGAGTGTATTTTCAGCACAGGTTTTAAGATCTTTAAGATTGTTGCTGCTATGTAGAAAAGTAGTATCATCTGTACACAACATAGTGGTGGACCTAATAAACGAGGGGAGGTCATTGATCATTATAAGAAACAGGAAGGGGGCCAATACAGATCACTGAGGCACACCTACTTTAACATTTTCTATGTTTGACATTTCCTTACCAACACAAACTACCTGTTTACAGTTGCTGAGATAAGCTTTTAAAAGTCTGAAACTGTTTCCTTTGATGGCGTAGAATTCTAGTTTCTTTAGTAGTAGTGTGTGCTCAACACAGTCGAAGGCCTTGCTTAGGTCACAGAATGAGACCTGAGCAAAGCCTTTGTCCTCAAAACCTTTGATGACGTAACTGACTACTGTGTCGATTGCATCAGTGGTCGACAGATTCTTCCTAAACCCATCTTGTATAACATTAATTATCCCTAGGTTCTCAAAATGAGATGATAATTGTTGGTACATGATGCATTCTATTACCTTGGAGAATACGGGTACTATTTAAATAGGCCTGTAACTAGATGGAGAGTCTTCATCTCCCTTTGTGTATACTGGTATGATCCTAGACAGTTTTAATTCATCAGGAAAATATTCCTCAAGTAAGCACTTGTTTATGCAGTGGGTTAAAGGGTACAGAATGCAATCACACACTTTTTTAGCAGGTTGCATGATATGTCATATATATCTATCAGATTATTTCAGTTGTTTTTTAACCTCTTGTACCAATCTAGGCGATACTTCAGAGAAAGTTAGCAAGCTTGTGTTTAGTGACTCTCTACCCCAATTTTGAGAGAGTAGCTCTGATGGACTAATGTCTAGTTTGATAATTGTATCTTGTAACGGAACTGAAATGATGGTGGGCTGACAGTAATTTGGAGCCCGCGCGTCTGAAACGGGCGCACTTGTGTGAGACTGCCAGGGAGTGCACCCTGGTGCCATCTATTGGCGAAACTGGGAATTAGCGCTGCCTGTCAGACAATGCACTAAGCTCTCGGAGTCAAGTGTATTCTTTTTCTTGGTAATTATAAGTTATTACTGTATAATTTAATGTTGTAAAGCGCTAGTAGTAAATTATTATGACTGGTATGGACTCCAGGGTAGTAAATATAAATATTCTTAAATACTAAATGATTTCGGTAAAAAGGTGGTAGGGGAACGCCCCCACTCTTGGTGATACGAGCGTAGCTAGGGGTAGCTGGAGACACAGGGACTGAACAATGAGATGGCCTGGGGAGTGTTGACGTGATCGGACGTGCGTAACTGTGCTCACGCAAAAGTGATTGTGCAACAGCGAAGAGGCGAATATCGTCGCCGTTTTTGGAGTAAAACGCGACGAATGGTTGTTGAAGCCGCCTCCATGCCACTGGGGCTGATTGTAAGAGTTCCTGTGCCCAGATTTTATGGCGGACGTGCAGTAGCTTATACGAGTGCTACAGCTCATAGTTCCAGCCGCCATTAAGGGCATGAGGCGTGAAGAGCTGCGTTAGCCACATGCATCTCACCACCATCACCGACACGTCTACCCAAGGCAAGACTGCTTGCAATTGTTAAGTCGAACTTTGTATACATGTAAAAGGAGAATACCAGTTTTCTTTTATGCAAGTGCAGAGGACAGAATATAGTAATGAGTAAAATTACGACGCATGTTGTTCATTGTAAAGTGTAGTAACCTCAAACATAGTATAGTGAAATCAGACTGAGGCCACCATCGCCTCTTTCATTTACAATTCTTTTGGTTGTAGAATACTTTAGCGTATAAGAATGTTGAGAAGAGCAATGGTCACACCAGAATGAGTCGCCTATTTACAGTTACTTAAATTTTTCTGAGCAACCTTTCAAGTAAAGTCACTTAACTAATTCTGTATCAATGGTCCAAAGAGTAATATCCAAAATCATTAAATAAGTTGAAGGATAGAATTTTGTTAACCGAAGTTGCATAACCTGTCTTGGTAGTAATTACCAAGCCAACTCACAGAAATTGAGAGAGTATTTGCTTTGTAGAATCATCTAGAATGATCAGAAATAGTAATATTCAGAATTAAGTTTAAATTCAACTCAAGCCATTTCACTTTGAAACGAGCCCAAAAATTGATTTATTCTTTTGCTCCTTCAGAGCTGGCGACCGTAGTTATAAGTATTTTCAGGAGGATTCGACGGTAAGTCTGCTGCTCTCGTCGTGCTGATAGGATTATCCACTGCTGCTAGCAGTGGTGATTGGATACATAAGCTCACTACCAAGTTAAGTGGGTCAGGTAGGCAGTGTTACCGTGTGAACTGTAGGGCACTGTAGGCCATGGATCGAACCCGTTCAATCATCACAGCTCTTAGGTAAATAGTCCGATTAGGAGTGTACTAATCATTAGGTAAATACTGGCGAGTAACGGTCAAAAATGTATACGCAAGTGAATTTAGCAAGGTCCACGTAGCACCTGGTTAATGTGGTGCAATGGCGAGGGTAGGAGTGGAGTAAAAGTGAGCTGAGCTTGTGGCAGCTGTGCTGGATTCAAATATTAACTACGTGAATTCACTACTGCCTCTTACCATTGGGACTGAGCCATTTACAGTTAAAATACGTAGCAGTAAGCGCAAAGACGTGACAGCTACAAGTCCGTATTGGTTTTATACATACGGAATTGGGAAGTGGGTCATTCCGTCAGTGGAGGGGTTTAAAACAACCGAGTCAGTTGAGAACATACCCCATTTACTGATGGAAAGATTCAGCGGTTCGGTCGCAATCTCCTATTTCTTTCACTGAATTAATAAAAAAACTCATTTAGTGTCTGAGGTGGGATATTAATTTTGTCTTTTTTAGTACCTGTGGCAGCACTATTAATTGTTTTCCAAGCAGTTTTGCATTTATTGGTGGAATTATGTATGCTGTTGGCACTGTAGGCTTTTTTGGCTTGCAGGATGGCTTTTTTGTATTCATTCCTGCATTCCACATAGGCTGGTTGGGCATAGTCAGACTTCAAACTGTTGTATATGTTGTACAGAAACAAAACTTGTTTTTTTGTATCTGTCAGCTGTTTAGTGTATCACACATTTTGTCTGTTTCGGGATCTGGATCTGTGGCTGCTGTCTGTTACTTTGATTTTCTTTATGGGGATACTATGGTTATATAGGGTCAAGAATGTATTAAAAATCCATCAAATATTATTTACTTGATGTGTAACGTCCATTGACACTACAATGGTCAACCAGTTTCTGTCAGCAAGGGAATTACGAAATGTGTTAATTTTATCCTCATTTACAGGCCTGGTAATCAAAACTGCTTGGACAGGTCTGTTTGTATTGCTCCTATTGAGGGGAAGTTTACTTGCATAATTTAGAGATACAGAGTCATAGACTGAGAATGGGAACACTGCAACTTCTTATGTGTTTTCAGTGAAGTTTATAAAGATGTTCTCTTAACTTGCTTTTTGTTCTTGTGGGCCTGGTAGTGACATGATGCAAATTGTACTGTCTTAGTAAGTTTTCCAGTTCTGCAACACTACCCTTACATTTAGTAACATCAAAATCATCATTCAAATCACCTCCTATTGCAATATCATAGTGTAGCTATTTAAGATTACTTAATTCACTCAATAGGATGTCCATTTTTTCTAAAAATATATTAATGCCTCCCTTTGGTGATCTGTACATAGATACCACTATTAGCTTATGACTATTAATGATTATACTTGTAACTTCAAAGTGCTGTTCATCACACAAGGAATTTAGGTCAAGTGTGGTTATTGTGCAATTGAGTGACTGGTTGGTATAAATTGTCACACCACCTCTAATGTGCTCTTTCCTACAGTAGCTATTTACTATACTAAAGTTGCCAAATTTGGTAACTGCAAGTTCATTCTCATTAGCCCAGTGTTCACTCAGACAAAAAAATATCAAATTGGTTATCAAGACCAAACTCATTTATAATAAGTTCTCTATCTTTCAGTCCTTGAACGTTACAGTAACATATTTTAGATCTACACTCTTATTGCTTACACACTGAACACTATGGTGATTGGTTTTCAAACATTTTACAAGGCTTATCTTTTGGATTTCTGCCTCTTGTTGCCTTTTACTTAAACATTGTTCACCTGGAGTGGTAGCACATCTACTGTTGTATGCCTACTCTTCCCTCCTTGTGATGATATTGTAAGTGAGGCTGCTATTACAGGAATTGATGGAACTGCTGTTAAGGTGTGTGGAAGCACTGTTGTGGCATTTGGTGACTGAGGAGGTAAGGTTGTTGCTTCTTCTTCTGCTGCTGTTGAATCTTGCTGATGAAGTGTGATAGATACTGCTGCTGCTGCTGCTGTAGACATTGTTGTGGCAACTGGTGACAGTGGAGATTTGGATGTTGCTTCATCTTCTGCTGCTGTTGAATGCTGTAGATGAAGTGTGGTAGGTACTGCTGCTGAAGCATTTGTTATGTGCTTAGGTACAATTGCTGCTTCCACCTCTACTGCTGCTTTAGAAGTAACCATTTCTTCAGGCTCTGCTTGCGTCAAGGAAGGAACTGGAAGAGGAGCAATTACTTCTTGGTTGTCAGATGCTTTCAGTGTCATACTGATGTTTTGGCACAGAATCTTTTTGCCTCTATTATTAAGGTGCATGACATGGCTCGTGTAACAGTCTCTTTGCAAGGATTCCAGACTTTTAAAATATGCATTTTGAAAGGCCCTGCAAATCTTTGAGTATTGTCAGTTTGCTTTTAGGATTTAGGATTTAGGATGGGAAGTTCACTGCAGCACAAAAATGAGAGAGGTTTGCATGATTTCTATTCCCGTGGTAATATTGACCGAGCCTGACACTACATTCGACCCAGTATGTAACAGCTTTTGTGGAGTAATATACTCGCTGTTTTAATTATAAGCTTAGATGAAACTTTGTTTAAATTAAAATTCATAAAAATTTTCTTTCTGCTGTTTTGAAGGGGACTTTTACATCAGAGAACTGGGATACATCCAAGAACTTTGAGAGAGCACAATCTACGCTATTCTTTAATGTTGGTATTATACCCAGACAATTTTTTCCCGTGAGACGACGGGAAGTTATGAACATGAGCAGGCGTTGATGGGAGCATGTACATTGTTAATGGATGCGGGATCTATATGGAATAGTATAGTATAGTATAGTATCCTTCGAATAGTATTTTCTGGCTATGACAACAAGCAGGCGGTTCGGTTATTTAATAGTAAAACTTCCAGTGAACATTCGGGGCTTGGAAGCCAGGTGCAGCTGCTAGGGAGAGGAACATTACAAAGCAACTACCGGAAAGAATGCTGGTTCCAGTTGTTGGGGATGCAGGAGGGCGGCACAGGTTATCTGCAATCAGAAATATTCCCAACAATCATCAATAAAATGATATTTATTAAATATGAAGATATACTCTGCTTGAATGATACTTCTTCTTGAGAAATCTTCAGCAAAATTTGACGTTTGAAATTGTTACAAGTTATCTAAAATATAAGTTCTGTCACTTTGCCTCTAATGATTCCTATATAGAGTCCAGGGATGGCCTATGATGCCTAAGGAGCCTAAGTCAGTCTCGGAAATAGTGGACGAACACTGCAGCTTGTTGGCTCGAGGTAAATGAAGACTGTACACAACTCAACGTATTGAAGAGAACTGTCCGCCATAGCTCAGTGCTCTGGTGTTTAATGAGGCATCGAACAATTGCTATCCAGACGTAACGCATGTGGGTTGGTAGGTACAGCCACTGGCGGACTTCGGCATAGTTCGTACTGCTGCACTATGAGTGTTCCGAGCGCAGCTTATTGACTCTGGTGCAGTACTCTCTGGAGTCGTGAGTATGTCACCCACACCAAGAATTTCTCGCACCGGTGTGCAGGCAATGCTTGTGGCCGAAGAGGCGTAAAACACTGTACCTGGATCTACCTGTTAGGCGTTTCTGGCCACGGCAGGGGCACGTCCGTAAAAACCCGCGAGTTTCCATGTACACCTTGGACTGGATGCTGTAGATGGAGCCATCAGGCGGTGTCGGCCTTCTGGCTGCCAGATTTTTGAGAAGCCTCTGGCCTTGGGGAGAACTTTAGGATGGAACACAACATTTATGGAGGCTCTGAAATAGTCTATGTTGGGACACAAAAGCACTTCTCTTAGTATAGCCAAGGCCCTGTCGTAGATGCTGTCACGTTTGGCTCGTCAAGATAATGATCTTTGTGATAAATGTGTTGTTTACTTTAGGCCTAAACGAAAACTCTCAAAACACCCTGCCTAAAGTGGCCTTGGGAAACACAATTTGGAAGCGTAATATCTTTTACTCCCCGCGTGGAAATTTATGAGTCAGGGATTGGCTGCTTCTCCAGCAGGGAGAAACATATTTTTAACTTAGGTTAGGATTGGTGGGGAGGTTGAGCAGACGAGCTAGAGGGAAGACGCGGCGCTCGTGGAGTCTTGTGATTGGCGGGGGCAGTTGCTTTAGGACACTTTCTGAGTTTACCAAGTTTTGATGGAAAGGTGATAAGGGGAGAAATGGTCTTCTGATTGAGAATCCAGGCTGAAGAGGAAATTCTGGTCTTCACTCTTGTTATGTGTGGTTTGCACTTGGAACACTCGTCGTGGGCGTGATTTCGCACTAGCACTGTTCTTGACTGGAAAGCCTGTGGTGAAGTCTTAGCTGTACCGACAGTTTGGACGTCAGTCATCTCGGACAACTTGCTGTGCCGAGGACAATCTTATTCGTATCAGATCTGCTTCCTTGACGTTTGAACTCCTTGTGCGCACTGCCTATAAGTGAGTCAAATTGGTCCGTGGTATTACCAGCGAACTGGAGTGTCAAACATTGGCACCTACTGAGATTTCTAGGCTCTGTTAGAGAGTAATTGTGATCCGTCTGACAGATCGCCTGACCGCGACTTTGCATATTTCGTGGCCGCGATAGCAAATTACAAACGCTGCACATCGCTACACTAACGATGCTTGTGGCACGATCATCACCTATGACAGAGCTACGCATCGAGAAAAGGGTGTAGTATTGCTACTCCAGCTTGTTAGGACAAATAGAATCACAGTCTTGCCACTCACTCTCAGAGGCACCAACGTAGTGCAACTTTGGTGTAGAATAAACCCGTCAAAGTTTGTTCAGCGTTAATTAATTTCAGACTGCGTTATCCATTTTTGAGCCATGGTAAATAGATTACACAGATAAATATCTATCAATGCCAACCAAACGCCGCCCAGTGGAGTACTAATTACTTGTTGCTTCTATGTATGTTGTCAACAGTTCATGATTTATTTGTCATCTCGCTTGAGTTGTTTATTCTATTTTATGATTAATATACTCTTGCCATTTTTTGAAAGATAAAACACGTGTTGGTACATTAATCACCCTTCACTAATTGAGTACAGTAATGACAGGGCCACCATTTTATTAATATTTCTCAGCATTCAATTTTTATTTAAGATTCTGATAAAAGTAACAACCTCCAGTGCAGGCTAGGCAACAGCGACCACTGTCAGAGGGCATATTTAATTTAGCAGACGCATGGCCCGGTATACAAGTGGAGGGCTTACAAATTAAAGCGACTGGTGTCAGGATGTAAACTTGCAGTCACTCGTAGTCTTTCAAATCAAACCGCAAATCCAGTTTCGTCTTGCAATTTCATCCGAACCCTCTGTGATATTAGTGTGACAACTAAAGAAGAACGTACGGAATTAGAGCTGAAAACTAACTGCTATTATTTGCAACGATTTTTGTGAAGGCTAAAAATGACGTTACCGAACTAGTCAACGAATCAATATGTTAGAGCATCTTAAAAGATGGGCAGCTAGAATTTAAAACAAATAAGTAAGGGAATAAAACTGGTTAGGCGAATGTTGCACTTAAACGTAAACTCAAAATGTCTAAATGTTCCTGAAACGGAAAGTCTATAGCCAGTTTGTACTGACACATATGGTAACTAGATACTGAACTAAAATATGTAAACCATTCAAATCTTGAAAAGTATGCTACAGGCGTTAAAAAGGAAATATTAGTACTAAGAAGAAGAGTTAAGAATAGAAAGAAATGGTAAGAAAAAGTGAGCTATTGAAGATTACATAATAGTTCTATGAAAATTAAGATCCCCGGGCGAAAGCCAGACGAACTGATAAAGCATTCCTTTGTTAGTTCCGTCGTGATAGTAAACGGGTTAGACGACGATATAATGCAAGATTGAAATACGATCTAAAGAAAAGGCAATAAAAAATTAGAAAATAGTAGATGAATAGGATTAGTCTGTAAATTTGCAAGTCCGTTCCCATTCAAATTACTTCGGAAGTTTCTCGCACTGTATGTAATATACAGTTATACACTTGTAACTGACTCAAGAATTTTATTTGTTCTCCGCAGCTACGTCTGTGCGCTAATTTCATATGGATTCATAGAAGGATAGGCGTAGTCATTAATTTCATACAAACTTTCTGAACCAATTTCCAGCGAAGCAACACTCTTCTGAACAATCTTCTACAAAGACTTTCAGAGAGCTGCTAATATTATCTATTAGATAAACTATTTCGTAAAAAGTAACAGTTCTATCAAGCTCAACTAGAAGAGCTTGAATCTGTTAGACTGCCAGTGATGAGAGATATCTCACAGGGCTTAGCATTGGACTGATCTTACGACTGTCTCCTATATGGAGATGCTAGGTTCCTACAAGCGTCAAAGGAATATTTAAGGCCTATTAATAACAGACAAACCCAGTATTGCCACTAAACAATTTGTGTTAGAATTGACTGAAATGAACTTTATAATTAAAAGTAATGCGCTCACTGGCATTCTCAGTCAATACAAATAACACGGTAATTATGAACAATCTAATTGGTTAGGCTAGTATTTGACAGATGATACGCAGACTTGCCATGTTATCCATGAAGCATGCAGATACAATAGGGCCCCATTCACACCGGAAGCCGTGCATCTGGATGCAGTGAGCCGCTTCCTGCATCCAAGAGCCATTACACCGCTTCCTGCAGCCTCTCTGCGGCGCACAACGCCAATGTTCAATTCTTGGCGTGTTTCTAACGTTTCTAACATTCTCTGTTCATGAGCGCAACTTTCGGGAAAAACACTCCAAACAAAATGTTTGAAGATCTCTACTTCAGATATAGTCACTGTTTCCTCCATCTCTACACACGCACAGAAAATCTAAACAACACTGCACACTAATGACAAACGGTGGATAGAAACAAGAGCTGCTGACTTGACTATGTGTGCAGATACCGCGTGCGAAGGCAACGTATTGCAAGCTACACACTGCCTCCCGCCCGATGGCTCACATTTGCCTGTGAACTGAAAAGCAAGTGGCAGATACTCAACTGACCAGCCGCACGGCGGCTACAGGGAGCCGAAGACGAATCTCTGCGCCTCTTGCATGAAAAGACAAATAAGTTCATTGTAACGCGAGTCACTTCAACTCTTTGCATTTGGATGCACTGCCTCTCGCGTAAAAGTGCCTTAGAAGGGCCCTATTTCAGAGTCAGCGGGGAGTCTAAAAATCTGCTTCACCATTAACAACGATTTTTAACAAAGACCTTTTCTTCTTGTGTAAAACTGAAATGGATGACAGTCAGCAAAATGCGTTGTAACTGGAGGTCCTGGAAAATGTCTTATGCAAAAGATTATTGCCCTATTCTAGCTTTATTTGAACATAATTTCAACTCAAAAAAGTAGCAATACAGGAAATGAAAGAGAGTTATCTAAGGAAACCTCTACAAGACTTCCCATGAAGCTCATTTTTAAAGTATAACGAGCTGTAACATACGGAAGACAAGGCTGCGAGAAGGAATAAGCTACAGTGCAGGTTGATATCAGTGCACGAAGAAAACATAATGAAATGCAATAGTTTCAAAATGACAAAACTGTCAGTTATGAAAAAAAATAGTAAAGTAGCTGTATGAGTACAGCAGTTACAATTGGCATTTTACATGACAAAGTGCTTGAGTTACAATTAACAAGAATCAGTACTCTCCCATTGTGGTCCAGCTATTGAATAATTGAAAGGGACTAGAAACTTAAGTGAACTTTTCTTGTTATCAGTAAAGCTGCACATCACAAAAATATTAAAGCTGGAGATGAATGGTGATTTTCACTTAAGCTCGACGTAGTTTCAGTGTTGTATAGACCATGGATATCTACAGCATAAACAAAAACCACAGCGAGGTTTTAGTGCTCAGTTACGTGCATGTGCATTAATACTTACAAAATACAGGGTGTACATAAAGTACGGAAACACTTCCAATTATTTATTGCACAAGAACCAAACTTTGTACAGATATCATACATATGCCATTTTGAAGAGAAACCCTGAAACTTTTTTTCATATATACCGCCACAGCGTAGTTTGGTAATTTGCCGATAGTCAGTGCTACCGATAAACATAGCGAGTTCAGGTGCGGACCGAGCTGTTTCGTGAAATGGCCTCTCCGATCTCCAGATCTCACTCCGTGTGACTTTCTTCTGTGGGGACACATTAAAGATCTGCTGTACGTACCGCCTCTACCACGTGATGTAGCAGAGCTCTGAGACAGGATACGGGAAGCGACTGCCACAGTCGACGATGCCATGCTGGGACGGGTATGGCAAGAATTCCATTACCGTATTGACGTCTGCCGGGTCACATATCGAATGTTTGTAAAAAAACTTCGAGAGGTTCTCTTAAAAATGCAATATGTATGACATCCGTACAATGTTTAGTTCTTGTGCAATAAATAATTGAAAGTGTTCCCGGACTTTATGTACACCCTGTATTAAAGTTTGTTGCAATCATGTACCACTGTTTCCGCAAACATTGGTTATCTGGTTACAATACTATTGGTACTGTACTGATAATGCTCCTGTGATTTTGGTAAGTATTGTTTCGTCTTCCTGGTGGGAATCACTTTTTTTCTTCTACTAATTTAAAGATGAGTCTTCAGATCTTCCAGAAATTCATATCATTGCCATATTCGAGTACCTTTAGTTTGTTACGGCCATTACATGCTTTCCAAAAGCTGAATATTGTTAAAGGGTACGACGTTCCTATTTACAATATTGTTGAAACATAGCTTGAAATACATTCATTGGATGTCTATTACAGGCGCGGCTTAGTTTCTCATTAATATTTCTTCAATGATTTCAAATAGATTTCATGTATTTACCACGCTGCTTCTATTTGTAAACGCCTAAACATTGTGCTTTGCTACACATGCAAACTTGAGACATTGACTGGATCTCTAATCTCAAATATTTTGAGTCAAAACGAGTTAACTGTGAAAACGTTTAACATTTGTACCTCTAATCATTTCTGCCTTTAAATGCAACAGCTACCGGCACTACTTCGGAGAAAGTGCATTACAGAATAAGATGTGATAGGACCCAAGTCACATACCATGTCAGACAGACATCCAAAATAAAATTATCAAACTTTCTAAGTGGTATATAACGTTCTTCGACACAGTAGCAACGTCGTAAGCATTTCAACGATTCTGTGTTCTTGAAGGTTACCTCATACGCCATATTAAATCAGTTTACCTTTGTAGTTCCGTGTTATGTTTCTAACAACGGTCTGTCCGCCCCCGGTAGCTGAATGGTCACCGTGACGGATTGTCAATCCTCTGGGCCCGGGTTCGACTCCCGGCTGGGTCGGGGAATTTTCTCCACTCAGGGACTGGGTGTTGTGCTGTCCACGTCATCATCCTATCATCCTCATCGACTGCAGGTCGCCGAAGTGGCGTCAAATTGAAAGACCGGCACCCGGCAAACGGTCTGCCCGACGGGGGGCCCTAGCCATACGATTAAATAAATTAAATAGGTAAAGCAATAGTCAGATAATTGCTGGAACTGAAAGTTTGCTATATTGCCTTTTCAGAAACAATATATTGATTTGCTGTAACGTCTCTGACGGATGGATAGTCTCCGTAGCGGGCTGTTTTCCAATGCACACGAGATCAGTGCGAGCAATAAGTTCCCGGCTGCGTAGCATAATACACTCCTGGAAATTAAAATAAGAACACCGTGAATTCATTGTCCCAGGAAGGGGAAACTTTATTGACACATTCCTGGGGTCAGATACATCACATGATCACACTGACAGAACCACAGGCACATAGACACAGGCAACAGAGCATGCACAATGTCGACACTAGTACAGTGTATATCCACCTTTCGCAGCAATGCAGGCTGCTATTCTCCCATGGAGACGATCGTAGAGATGCTGGATGTAGTCCTGTGGAACGGCTTGCCATGCCATTTCCACCTGGCGCCTCAGTTGGACCAGCGTTCGTGCTGGACGTGCAGACCGCGTGAGACGACGCTTCATCCAGTCCCAAACATGCTCAATGGGGGACAGATCCGGAGATCTTGCTGGCCAGGGTAGTTGACTTACACCTTCTAGAGCACGTTGGGTGGCACGGGATACATGCGGACGTGCATTGTCCTGTTGGAACAGCAAGTTCCCTTGCCGGTCTAGGAATGGTAGAACGATGGGTTCGATGACGGTTTGGATGTACCGTGCACTATTCAGTGTCCCCTCGACGATCACCAGTGGTGTACGGCCAGTGTAGGAGATCGCTTCCCACACCGTGATGCCGGGTGTTGGCCCTGTGTGCCTCGGTCGTATGCAGTCCTGATTGTGGCGCTCACCTGCACGGCGCCAAACACGCATACGACCATCATTGGCACCAAGGCAGAAGCGACTCTCATCGCTGAAGACGACACGTCTCCATTCGTCCCTCCATTCACGCCTGTCGCGACACCACTGGAGGCGGGCTGCACGATGTTGGGGCGTGAGCGGAAGACGGCCTAACGGTGTGCGGGACCGTAGCCCAGCTTCATGGAGACGGTTGCGAATGGTCCTCGCCGATACCCCAGGAGCAACAGTGTCCCTAATTTGCTGGGAAGTGGCGGTGCGGTCCCCTACGGCACTGCGTAGGATCCTACGGTCTTGGCGTGCATCCGTGCGTCGCTGCGGTCCGGTCCCAGGTCGACGGGCACGTGCACCTTCCGCCGACCACTGGCGACAACATCGATGTACTGTGGAGACCTCACGCCCCACGTGTTGAGCAATTCGGCGGTACGTCCACCCGGCCTCCCGCATGCCCACTATACGCCCTCGCTCAAAGTCCGTCAACTGCACATACGGTTCACGTCCACGCTGTCGCGGCATGCTACCAGTGTTAAAGACTGCGATGGAGCTCCGTATGCCACGGCAAACTGGCTGACACTGACGGCGGCGGTGCACGAATGCTGCGCAGCTAGCGCCATTCGACGGCCAACACCGCGGTTCCTGGTGTGTCCGCTGTGCCGTGCGTGTGATCATTGCTTGTACAGCCCTCTCGCAGTGTCCGGAGCAAGTATGGTGGGTCTGACACACCGGTGTCAATGTGTTCTTTTTTCCATTTCCAGGAGTGTAGCTTTTGAACCACGAGTACAGGACTTATTTCTAGTAACAGGCGATTAACATTTAGAACCGAAGACTAGCACAGCATGAAAATGTCGCTACTTCTAAAATGTTACATGAATGAATAAAGAAAATTCCGAAACAAATCAGTACGACAGATTCCTATCATATTACACAGTTGCATACGAGTTAAAAGTCAGTTTCTCTATTTAACCTGTTACACGGAAATCTTTCGGTAGTAGCGAGAAAAGCCTAGCGATACAATTTTAAAGTGTGGTACTTGTAACAGTTGAAAAAGATCTCAGAATAGAAACTACACAACTGGTGGAAAAGCTGTTGTAAAACATTCCACCGGTCTTATAGTGGGAGTAACTGACGCGTGTATCTTTAACATAGAACCGAGGCATTAAATGATGCAAAATAAAGTCACTAAACGTGTTAGTAAAAGGCTATGGAAAAACACGTTTCATGAAGCAATACCAAAATCAATCAAAATTTAATGTTTCATCATAGCATTTAAGAAAACTATCAAACAACTGCAATTGTCAGTATAAGCGTTAATTTCTCTAAAATTCTGTATAGCAGATTCTTATGTAACAATAGTGGTGCATGGTTTGCCACACATAAAAAAAATATAATTTATCTTTATTGTGAAGCTGTCGTAACAGTACGTGTAATTATTGCACATCCCTAACATTGTAAAATAATCTGAAAATATACGTTGTTAAAACGTGCTACTTGAAAACAAAATAACATGGAAGATATTGGCTGATAACTTCTGTTTTATGCTTTAATAATTCGAACTAACAGAGTACGGTTTTACATTCTTCATAATTTAGTTTAAAAAAACTGTTAGATCAATGAAACAAAGGTCCATAGCTTTTAGGGCAAACGGTACATAGTTATCAACGTTATAATCAAAGGTAGCTACGGTCCTGCGGTAAACGCAGTCTACAGAACACTCTGTAATTCTTAAAATGATAGAGAATATCTGAAGATTTTGCAGATGACTAGTTTTCGTTCGTTAAAATACTATACTTTATCAGCATTCGTAACTCCACAGTCGTTTCGTTTTCTACCGCCGAATGGGACATAACAATTTCATTTCACTTCAAGACGACTGCTTATTTGATTTGAGAAACGATCCAAACACTTTTAAATGGCTGATGTATTTGTTAAATCGACCAAGCATTACGCTCTCGCTCTGAAAATCGTAAAATGCCTGTTGTAAAGCTTTCTGCAAGTAACACGCTAATTTCTGAGATGTGTTCAAGTTAGGACTCCTTCTCGAATAGTTCGCAAATCACTGTGGCCTAATTGTTTTAATAATTGGAAGTTTATCGTCGAAATGATAAGAATGTAGCTGTGCGCATTACTCTAATGGTAATCAATTCGCTGGGGCGTTGCTTGTTCTGACTGCAGCATTCCCGGCCGACCCCTGTTGTCAGTGACGCATGTTTGGCAGGATGGGCCATTAGACTACAACGGAGCGTAAGGAAATTGTGCGCTGATACTTCTCATTAAATAATTTATTAAGGTCTGTTCAGCACAACGATTAAATATGATAACAGTGGCAGCAGTGACAATACATTAAAACAATTTTAACACGGTTCTTTAGCAGCAGCGCTCTAGTGTATACGTACGTCCGTATATACATATTTCCGCATATGATCTACAACAGCAGTAATGAAGCGCAGAAATACTGCAGATATCCAAGAAGTTTTGCTTCTTGTCAAGATTAATTCGAATGTTATGGCTCTGTCTATCATTTTACAAAATTTAGAATGATTCCGACGCTTTAAAAACAACACAAACACACAAGCACTGCAATAGTTATTGTGAGGGTAAAAAAAGAAAACATATAAGAAAAATACATGCATCATACATAGCCGAGAATAGGCGACAGCGTCGCTCGCGTGAGATATTACGAAGAAATTAGACTTACCGGACACATAGCAGTCACACTTAGTACTTACCATGACGACGAGGTTTTCACAGCTCTTCTGCGGGACGGGTTTCCGGCACACTGTCGGACGTCGTCCGTGAAGCATCTGTGAAATGCCCAAGTGTAGCGACAGCCGTTGCAAAACAAGTAGCACATTGCAAATTTCGGACTGCACATGTACGTATTCGACCGACAAAAAAAAAAAAAAAAAAAAAAAAATATTGGGAACGAACACTACGACGCGTTTAAACGGTTTCTTCACAGATCGCTCACACGCAAAGATAAATACAAATTGGTCCAGAGATCACTAACAACTAAGCATTTCGTAATTTGTGTAACTGTTGTTGATTATAAAAGCTTCTGTTGACCTTCTAAGAGTGTTTGATAATACGAAAAGAAAAAAAAAATTTGGACAGTATTTGCAAATAATGAATGTTGTAGATAATTAATGAAAAATGTAAAAGACGTATAAAAGGAATAAAAGAGTGTAGCAAATACAAGTAAAATAAAGATTCATGAAACTTTAAGAAATAAAGAAAGACCACAGTGACTTCTATTCCTCTTTACTCTCGTTAACTTGTATTCGGCGTTCAGTGACAGGAAGACAGAATTGTGGCTGGGCGCTTAAAGTGATCCCATTTGTACACACTTCATGAAACATGAGTGCTATTTACTGCGGGTGATAATGAATGTAAGCGTACGACATTAGTGAGGATTATTAAAACAAATTATCTACTAACATAGAATAAATGAAGACGTCTGAGACAGTCTACAATTCGTGCAGCGCTAGCAGACACTGTTAGTTTTAAAAGTTGACATTTCTTTGCGGTTCATGTTTCATGCCCAATATAGTACCAAATGATACGTAATTGTGTGCAGGACTAGTGAATTGCAAATTTTCTTTACCTCCGAAGTAGTTATTTAGAAGAAAAAAATTGACTTCCTCTATCAGAAGACTATTGTGTCTTCATCTTCGTGGCTTTAGGACGTGCAGAGGAAAACCCAGTCGATGTGGAGAATCCAATTAGTCCTCAAATAAAAGCCCGTGAAAATGCTGTAGCTCACACACAAGGTGACACCGAAAAAACTACAAATCTCGGCTTCATGCCAGCATTTTTTGCGTCAATCAGTTCTTATTGTTTTCGGATAAGGGAAAAAGAGCAATTTTAATCGCAGCTATCATGGTAACGAGACGTCCACGATTTACTGTATTTCTGGGTGCACTTCCTGCGTTAATATCGTGATTATTTTATCAGTTGTCTTTGGTCTTGCTGCAACAATTATCCCCGTATCTAAACATACTATATTTCAACAGCAGTATTTTTGTTATTTTGTTATGTACGCTCTAGTTTAAAAGAATTCAGCCGAGATGAAGAACCTGAAGGCCAAGAAGAATTTGGAGAAGTGCAATCTTATATCCGAAAAAAGGTAGGTAAGTGGTTTCCTTCCAGTTGGTTGTAACACAAAACATTAAAGTTGTATTTATGGCTGGGTTAGTAAATCTACCAGTTCGCAGGAATGTTGTATTTATGACTAACATTATAAATCTATCCGTTCACAGATTAAAGCTTTCCAAAATATTATCACTGGAGCTATCATCTTTACAGATGCAGCAGCTGCAGAGGTCTCTCTCATGCCACGTATACCGACGATCCCAACAGATTTAGCCATCCATTTTAAGCGACTTCGACTGAAGTCGAGGTTTCGTCTGCAATAACAACAAATGGGGCTCAAAGTCAGAGAGAGGGGAAAGACGAAGCGAACAGCGAGCGAGGGGCGGGGAGAGGAAACAGAACACAGCATGTTGTTCTCAATGGAGAGACGTCTACAGACGTTAAAGTAACCTCTGGCGTGCCACAGGGGAGTGTTATGGGACCATTGCTTTTCACAATATATATAAATGACCTAGTAGATAGTGTCGGAAGTTCCATGCGGCTTTTCGCGGATGATGCTGTAGTGTACAGAGAAGTTGCAGCATTAGAAAATTGCAGCGAAATGCAGGAAGATCTGCAGCGAATAGGCACTTGGTGCAGGGAGTGGCAACTGATCCTTAACATAGACAAATGTAATGTATCGCGAATACATAGAAAGAAGGATCCTTTATTGTATGATTATATGATAGCGGAACAAACACTGGTAACAGTTACTTCTGTAAAATATCTGGAAGTATGCGTACGGAACGATTTGAAGTGGAATGATCATATTAAATTAATTGTTGGTAAGGCGGGTACCAGGTTGAGATTCATTGGGAGTGTCCTTAGAAAAAGTAGTCCATCAACAAAGGAGGCGGCTTACAAAACACTCGTTCGGCCTATACTTGAGTATTGCTCATCAGTGTGGGATCCGTACCAGTTTGGGTTGACGGAGGAGATAGAGGAGATCCAAAGAAGAGCGGCGCGTTTCGTCACAGGGTTATTTGGTAAGCGTGATAGCGTTACGGAGATGTTTAGCAAACTCAAGTGGCAGACTCTGCAAGAGAGGCGCTCTGCATCGCGGTGTAGCTTGCTGTCCAGGTTTCGAGAGGGTGCGTTTCTGGATGAGGTATCAATATATTGCTTCCCCCTACTTATACCTCCCGAGGAGATCACGAATGTAAAATTAGAGAGATTCGAGCGCGCACGGAGGCTTCCCGGCAGTCGTTCTTCCCGCGAACCATACGCGATTGGAACAGGAAAGGGAGGTAATGACAGTGGCACGTAAAGTGCCCTCCGCCACACACCGTTGGGTGGCTTGCGGAGTATAAATGTAGATGTAGAGAAAATAGCACCATCTTGCCGCTCACACCTCTTGCTAAGAAAACGTTAATATGGCATCGTTTTTATATTTCCTTGACATGTGGGGTCCAAATTTCTCATTTGATTCTTGGAAGCACGCATAGACTTCGTCTGCCTATCGTCCGCCCATTGATATAGCGACATCGATCGTGTAGCTGGGTATTGCACTGTGAACTGTGAATTGATAGCAACGTCGAGACGGCGTTTTTCTCTCCTTTTAGCGACAGCGTTCTTTCGGAAGAGAGTTCGGAGCTGAATTGACTCTGATCACAACTTCATACGGAACCCATCTGGGTGTTTTCTGTCGTAATTTACGCATTGACTTCAATAACAAAAGTTGGATCTCTTTGAACCATCTCTTCTTCGTCGTCCTTATCTTTTCATGCTTGGAGCATAGTTATACGTTGTGATCTTACCATGAACTCCTTATTTAAAAAAAAAAAAAAAATTAAAAAAATGGCTCAAATCACTCTGAGCACTATGGGACTTAACATCTGAGGTCATCAGTCCCCTAGAACTTAGAACTACTTAAACCTAACTAACCTAAGGACATCACACACATCCATACCCGAGGCAGGATTCGAACCTGCGACCGCAGCGGTCGCGCGGTTCCAGACTGAAGCTCCTATAACCACTCGGTCACACCGGCCGGCTAACTGCTTATTCAGATTAATAATAAATCCCAGTGACGCTGTAAAGTTTCTTCACCCGAGGTTTATGAGTATGTCCAATTGCCAATGTTGTAAATGTCAATAATGAACGGAAGAACCGCATTCTCGTGGAACGTTGTACATGCCAATAATGAACGGAAGAACCGAATTCTCGCGATTCATCAAACTTCAGCATTACACGCTGCTTTATGACATTGAACTGCAGAGTACGATTTCGTTTGAAAACTGTACTGAGTTCTCTTTTCTTTGCCGCGTAGTCCAATACGCTTTTAGCCTTCAGTTTCGGGTATTTTTTCAGGAGCATGTCTTACGTGTTGAAACGTCTGACGACATAATCACCATAGAGTTTTGTCATCAAAAACCGTGATGACACTTTCGACTTATAAACTTCGTACCAGGAGAAGGCTGGTATTCACTTTCACTTCTTCCATCGACTCTTCTCGAACTTGCTGTAACACTACCGCTTGCAGTGAGGTGTTTCTTCACCAGTGAACACGCGAATGGTTCGTCTTCTACACTAATACCATCTTCACGAAGAGGAGGTCGTGGTAACTTCGTCTCAACCAATACAATGCATTAGCAGGGTTCTTTACCAATCGCCGGCCCATCTGACCCTTCACTACACAATTAACTTCACAATACGGTACTTCAAATACACTCTGCACCGGCTCTACTGGTACCGACTGACGTAGCAGTAGGCAAAGGTCGAATTCGGTATGGCATGCTCAGTGGCCACTAATGCACAGGTTTGCAGATAAAGGAACATCACCAGTGCAGTAAGGGTCCCTTAAGGATCCCTCACGGTACTCTGGTGTAAATGTGTTTGTTCGAGCCCAAATACTTTCCTCGATGGAATATAACCTTTACCAAGGTTTCTTACGTATGGTTTTGTCAGATAATGCTAAATCCTAATCATTTACTTCACAGTATCTGTGTATCTATTTTAGTAGTTTCCAGTGTCACGTACAATATCATTTTTAAAATGAAGTAAATGATTTATGTGACATTCACACTCTTTTAGTGTTAATAGAAACTGAACAAACAAATATTTATTCATTTGTTGCTCTTCAAGAGACATCTTCTACGTTAACGGAGAATGTAGAAGAAAAAAGTCATAAAATGTTATACCACTAATCATGGCTCTCGGGATCGATCCTCGGTCAATACTAGATATTTATCTGTCACTTGTCACTTCTTTCAGCTCTGCCATTGTTCTTTTGTGTGAGAATCGTGGTTGCACCATCGTTGGAAGTCCACGTTAAACTGTAATCCCACTATAACTGGCTGTGTAAGTGAGTTCAAAGGTCGGAGGTAGGCAACGGCGTCTACAGGTATAATGTGCAAGGCACTGTGAAGTGCATAGCACAGGCTACTTCTCCATTAATAAGGTCTACTTCCCGTTCCATTCACGCGTGTAGTGCGGGAAGAACGATTGCTTAAACGCCTCCTATATATATACACTCCTGGAAATTGAAATAAGAACACCGTGAATTCATTGTCCCAGGAAGGGGAAACTTTATTGACACATTCCTGGGGTCAGATACATCACATGATCACACTGACAGAACCACAGGCACATAGACACAGGCAACAGAGCATGCACAATGTCGGCACTAGTACAGTGTATATCCACCTTTCGCAGCAATGCAGGCTGCTATTCTCCCATGGAGACGATCGTAGAGATGCTGGATGTAGTCCTGTGGAACGGCTTGCCATGCCATTTCCACCTGGCGCCTCAGTTGGACCAGCGTTCGTGCTGGACGTGCAGACCGCGTGAGACGACGCTTCATCCAGTCCCAAACATGCTCAATGGGGGACAGATCCGGAGATCTTGCTGGCCAGGGTAGTTGACTTACACCTTCTAGAGCACGTTGGGTGGCACTGGATACATGCGGACGTGCATTGTCCTGTTGGAACAGCAAGTTCCCTTGCCGGTCTAGGAATGGTAGAACTATGGGTTCGATGACGGTTTGGATGTACCGTGCACTATTCAGTGTCCCCTCGACGATCACCAGTGGTGTACGGCCAGTGTAGGAGATCGCTCCCCACACCATGATGCCGGGTGTTGGCCCTGTGTGCCTCGGTCGTATGCAGTCCTGATTGTGGCGCTCACCTGCACGGCGCCAAACACGCATACGACCATCATTGGCACCAAGGCAGAAGCGACTCTCATCGCTGAAGACGACACGTCTCCATTCGTCCCTCCATACACGCCTGTCGCGACACCACTGGAGGCGGGCTGCACGATGTTGGGGCGTGAGCGGAAGACGGCCTAACGGTGTGCGGGACCGTAGCCCAGCTTCATGGAGACGGTTGCGAATGGTCCTCGCCGATACCCCAGGAGCAACAGTGTCCCTAATTTGCTGGGAAGTGGCGGTGCGGTCCCCTACGGCACTGCGTAGTATCCTACGTTCTTGGCGTGCATCCGTGCGTCGCTGCGGTCCGGTCCCAGGTCGACGGGCACGTGCACCTTCCGCCGACCACTGGCGACAACATCGATGTACTGTGGAGACCTCACGCCCCACGTGTTGAGCAATTCGGCGGTACGTCCACCCGGCCTCCCGCATGCCCACTATACGCCCTCGCTCAAAGTCCGTCAACTGCACATACGGTTCACGTCCACGCTGTCGCGGCATGCTACCAGTGTTAAAGACTGCGATGGAGCTCCGTATGCCACGGCAAACTGGCTGACACTGACGGCGGCGGTGCACGAATGCTGCGCAGCTAGCGCCATTCGACGGCCAACACCGCGGTTCCTGGTGTGTCCGCTGTGCCGTGCGTGTGATCATTGCTTGTACAGCCCTCTCGCAGTGTCCGGAGCAAGTATGGTGGGTCTGACACACCGGTGTCAATGTGTTCTTTTTTCCATTTCCAGGAGTTATTACAAATGATTGAAGCGATTTCACAGCTCTACAATAACTTTATTATTTGAGATATTTTCACAATGCTTTGCGCACACATACAAAAACTCAAAAAGTCTTTTTAGGCATTCACAAATGTTCGAAATGTGCCCCTTTAGTGATTCGGCAGACATCAAGCCGATAATCAAGTTCCTCCCACACTCGGCGCTGCATGTCCCCAACAATGAGTTCGAAAGCATCGTTGATGCCAGCTCGCAGTTCTGGCACGTTTCTTGGTAGAGGAGGTTTAAACACTGAATCTTTCACATAACCTCACAGAAAGAAATCGCATGGTGTTAAGTCGGGAGAGCGTGGAGGCCATGACATGAATTGCTCATCATGATCTCCACCACGACCGATCCATCGGTTTTCCAATCTCCTGTTTAAGAAATGCCGAACATCATGATGAAAGTGCGGTGGAGCACCATCCTGTTGAAAGATGAAGTCGGCGCTGTCGGTCTCCCGTTGTGGCATGAGCCAATTTTCCAGCATGTCCAGATACACGTGTCCTGTAACGTTTTTTTCGCAGAAGAAAAAGGGGCCGTAAACTTTAAACCGTGAGATTGCACAAAACACGTTAACTTTTGGTGAATTGCGAATTTGCTCCACGAATGCGTGAGGATTCTCTACCGCCCAGATTCGCACATTGTGTCTGTCCACTTCACCATTAAGAAAAAATGTTGCTTCATCACTGAAAACAAGTTTCGCACTGAACGCATCCTCTTCCATGAGTTGTTGCAACCGCGCCGAAAATTCAAAGCGTTTGACTTTTTCATCGGGTGTCAGGGCCTGTAGCAATTGTAAACGGTAAGGCTTCTGCTTTAGCATTTTCCGTAAGATTTTCCAAACCGTCGGCTGTGGTACGTTTAGCTCCCTGCTTGGTTTATTCGTCGACTTCCGCGGGCTACGCGTGAAACTTGCCCGCACGCGTTCAACCGTTTCTTCGCTCACTGAGAGGCATCCAGAAGCTTTAAACTGCGCGTACCATCGCCGAATAGAGTTAGCAGTTGGTGGATCTTCGTTGAACTTCGTCCTGAAGTGTCGTTGCAATGTTATGACTGACTGATGTGAGTGCATTTCAAGCACGACATACGCTTTCTCGGCTCCTGTCGCTATTTTGACTCACTGCGCTCTCGAGCGCTCTGGCGGCAGAAACCTGAAGTGCGGCTTCAGCCGAACAAAACTTTATGAGTTTTTCTACGTATCTGCAGTGTGTCGTGACCATATGTCAATGAATGGAGCTACAGTGAATTTATGAAATCGCTTCAATCATTTGTAATAGCCATATATATATATGTGTGTGTGTGTGTGTGTGTGAGAGAGAGAGAGAGAGAGAGAGAGAGAGAGAGAGAAAGAGAGAGAGAGAGAGAGAGAGAGACAACGGGACTTACGGGACTTCTCACGTATGGTGCGACATACGGCTTCTGGTCGCGTGTTGGATGGGATTTGTACAATGGCCACTTCTTGGGACAAGAAGTGAGTGTGAGTCCAAACTAGGAGAAGACAGAGATATTGTCAGTGTCAGGCCTCGTGAAAAATCGACTTTATCCGGAAACTTAAAAAATTATTCTGTTTTATAATACTGCCACCTGGCTCTTCATCAACTGTTTGTCATTCGGAGCAAATCAACTTAGAAATGACACATACGTACGTCCTAAGGAGAAGTAGGCGATTTCGACTGGAAACGACGTTCTTCGTATTTTATCATTGCTTAATTGAGAACGTTAACTGGATTCCACATTACTGTGAAATTGGAAGGAAAAAAAGTACTATTAGAACGCATGCCTTACGAAAGGTCAATAAATATTAATTCATCTTTATCTGTATTGACAATACTTACCAATACTGCAAAAAGCAACTGATAATTCGTAATAGAAACTATCAACGAACGGTAACCTGAAACGTCCTTTACAAGTAACGATCGGATTGTGTCGTGTTTACTGTTTACAAATGTGCCGCCGACCTCGGCTGTGTGTGTGTGTGTGTGTGTGTGTGTGTGCCTAGTTGCGCCTAGCTGCACGTGCGCAGTTGCTATAGCGCCAGTAGGATTCAGGATTCACACTCATAGTAGTGGAAGTTCAAAAACATAACAAAATAATTTTTTACATGTTCAGTTCCATCATTTTTCACTTACTATTGGCTGCATTTGTTGCCGTAGGTACACTTTTCTTCATAAATAAGAGAGATTCATCGAGGAATTTTGCACAGCACTATACTTACAGGTGTATGAAAC
The DNA here is from genome assembly GCF_023864275.1 of Schistocerca cancellata. Lineage (NCBI taxonomy): Eukaryota > Metazoa > Arthropoda > Insecta > Orthoptera > Acrididae > Schistocerca > Schistocerca cancellata. The sequence continues at coordinate 136,046,801 of NC_064632.1, forward strand.
TCTAGAATTTCTTTACTTTAAGAAAAAATGAATGAGCTGTTACGTTTTAAACTTCATGTTTAGAAAAAACTCAAATTTTGTAGTTAATTATCTCACCTTTTACTACAGTTTTTAACAGATTTGGAATGTTATAAGTGTGAATCCTGAATCCTTCCTGGTCATGCTGACAACGTTTTATGAATTTATTTGTAAAAGTATAGACAGTGGAAATTAAAATGCCCTGTGGTGCCTCTCCCGCTCCAAGTCGGCCCGTTTGACGTCCCACCCCTTAAAAATTTCGACGGACTACCCCCCCTTAAAGCAGCTGGGGGAGGTAGAATGAGGCAGATGGTATCCAACTTTTCAATCAGTTCTTTTAATAAAGGGGACCATATTCACCTTTTTTGTACTCTGGTAGGAACATTTTACCGCTAGTTCCCTTCTTATCCTGCTACAGTAGGTCATGTCACTCATACGGAGAGAACGTTATGGGTCAGTAAAATTTTGATAGTTTACTTATATGAAATTGAAATAATGAAGAATTATATAATTTTACACCTATGACCAGATTATATGTGTACAAAAATTTTGCATGTGTTTCAGTACTACAACAACATGGCGCTCCCAGAACTCTTCTGACGATAACGGAAACATTTTACAGCGTATTTCCCCATGCTGCGTCACTTCATAAATTACGTTTTCGCCTCACAGCGATTTTACGTGCATATTTTGCGTGCACAAGTATGGTAACTTTGAATCAATGTATCTCGGAAACGCATCAAGATATCGGGAAAATTTTCAAGTTCGTTCGAGATCAGGAGTTTTGGAACGTATCGTAAAAATTACACCCATTTGCTGTGCGTAGCAGACTTGGAATCCGCAGCTCCGTTTTGGAACCCAAAAACCATGTTTTTGGGGTGTTTCTCGATAACGAATAAAAATTTTTGAAAACAGGAAGATGGAATTTCTAGATAAATGCTTAGAGAATATCCCGTTAAAATTTGTGCGATTTTCTGCGGGTATTTATTATTTAGATTTCGCATCACACCTTTTATTACACACGTATTTTACATGTACAAGTTGGATAACTTTGAACCTCTGTATATCGAGAATGGACAATGATGATGGTGAGGTCCCATACTCCGAAGACCGTAGTGGACAATGCGGGAGACCCACACCGCCGTACTAGGCAAGGTCCTGGCGCAGGTGGTTGGCCAGAACGGACAAAGGTATCAAGAAAATTTTCAAGATTGTTCAAGATCGGGATCTTAGGAATATATCGTAAAAACTTCAGCCATTTGCTGTGCATTGCCGTCTTGGTGTCAGCGACCCGGTTGTGGTACCCAAAAACCATGTTTTTCGGCTTTTCTCAGGAACCGCGCATGATTTGAATAGTGGTCCATAAGATCTTAAGACGCATATTAAACCACATCCAATGCAAAAAGAATCAACCGGCTTGCTTCATTTGCCTAAGTCCGAGGAAGTGTGTAACATTCAAACCTTGACCCTTTACCGTAAGGTAGTTACAGAAAGACAATCCTTCTGCTCGGTATAAAAATGGTCCCTACAAGCAACGATTTGTAGTTCTCGTTTTCCATTGGCTGTGTTTATTCCCCAATCCATTTGGCTAAGTAACTTGTCACTCAATCATTCCCGGTTCTAAGTTCCATACTCGAATTAATATTTCAGAGCTAGATCAGAAATGTAAATGACTATGGTATGAAGATTAAAATCTCCAAAACGAAAGTAATGGCAGTGGGAAAGAGATATAAACGGATTGAGTGCCAAATAGGAGGAACAAAGTTAGAACAGGTGGACGGTTTCAAGTACTTAGGATGCATATTCTCACAGGATGGCAACATAGTGAAAGAACTGGAAGCGAGGTGTAGCAAAGCTAATGCAGTGAGCGCTCAGCTACGATCTACTCTCTTCTGCAAGAAGGAAGTCAGTACCAAGACTAAGTTATCTGTGCACCGTTCAATCTTTCGACCAACTTTGTTGTATGGGAGCGAAAGCTGGGTGGATTCAGGTTACCTTGTCAATAAGGTTGAGGTTACGGATATGAAAGTGGCTAGGATGATTGCAGGTACTAGTAGATGGGAACAATGGCAGGAGGGTGTCCACAATGAGGAAATCAAAGAAAAACTGGCAATGAACTCTATAGATGTAGCAGTCAGGGCGAACAGGCTTAGATGGTGGGGTCATGTTACACGGATGGGAGAAGCAAGGTTACCCAAGAGACTCATGGGTTCAGCAGTAGAGGGTAGGAGGAGTCGGGGTAGACCAAGGAGAAGATACCTGGATTCGGTTAAGAATGATTTTGAAGTAATAGGCTTAACATCAGAAAAGGCATCAATGTTAGCACTGAATAGGGGATCATGGTGGAATTTTATAAGGGGGACTATGCTCCAGACTGAACGCTGAAAGGCATAATCAGTCTTAAATGATGATGATGATGATGATGATATTAATAACGCCTATTATTTCGTGAAACAGATACTTAACTGACACCTATGAGTTTTCTTATCTCACTGATCTTCCTACTTACGTGTGTTGGGAGGATCAACATAGTACCATCCACAAAATACAGCATGTTCCCATGTCAACAGTCTCTATAGCCTGACTAAGTGAAATGTGCGGCCGGCTGCTGTGGCCGAACGGTTCTAGGCGCTTCACTCCGGAACCGCGCTGCTGCTACGGTCGCAGGTTCGAATCCTGCCTCGGGCATGGATATGTGTGATGTCCATAGGTTATTTAGGTTTAAGTAGTTCTAAGTCTAGGGGACTGATGACCTCAGATGTTAGGTCCCGCCGGCCGGAGTGGCCGAGCGGTTCTAGGCGCTATAGTCTGGAACCGTGCGACCTCTACTGTCGCAGGTTCGAATCCTGCCTCGGGCATGGGTGTGTGTGATGTCCTTAGGTTAGTTAGGTTTAAGTAGTTCTAAGTTCTAGGGGACTAATGACCTCAGAAGTTAAGTCCCATAGTTCTCAGAGTCATTTTTTTGTTAGGTCCCATAGTGCTTAGAGCCATTTGACCCATTTGAAATGTGCGAATGGAAGTATGGATGCGAGTCAGAAATACTCTAAACTCGCTAAACTTCAGAGAAGCTCATTTCCACAAAGAGTTATTTTCTTTGCCATAAAGGCGGATAACACTCCGCAAACCGCCGTGAAGCGCGTTGCGTGATGTATTTATCAAGTTGCACATATTACGGCTTCTTTCAGTTCCAGACGCGTATGGAGCTGGGAAGAACTGCTGTTCACATGCTTCTGTGTGCGCTGCAAAAATCTTGTCTTCGCGGTCTCTGCGGGAGGATGAAGCACATTTCTTGATTCCTCACTTACTAATGATTCTTGAAACTTTGTAAGTAGGCTTCTGAATAATAAGAAGTGGCGTCCATCTTCAAGCGTAGGGCTATTCAGATTGATCAGCATTTCCCTGACGCTCCCAACAAATCTGTGATCATTCGTGCTTCCCTTCTTTGTATACACACAATATCCCTTAATAATGCTGTTTGGAATGGGTTGTACACACTTAAGCTATATTTTACGACGGGTTGCGTGAGTGTTTCGTATTCAATTTCTCTTATAGACTACCAACATTTTCACTGTATCCTTCTAATAAATAGAAATATGTCACCTGCTTTACCCACAACTGAGCCTCTGTAATCATTCCATTTCATATTTTCAAGTATTTGCTCGACCCGACTGATTACAATTGTGACTTACTGATATTGTACCTGTAGGTATCACTTTCCTGCATTCGTGAAGTGCACAATTTCATATTTCTGTATATTTAAAGCAAATTGCCTATATTTGCATCACCTGGAAATCTTATTAAGATCGTCTGGACATTTATGCAGCTCTTTTTTCAGATACTTTATTACAGATAAATGCATCATTTAAGCTACATCTGATTCCTTCGAATCGCAACATAGCACTCTCCGTATTGAAAGGAAAACACTTCACCTAACAACGTACAGTGCGTGGGACCGCTCAACTTTTCCACGAGTACGTTGTCCGTTGCAGGTCCACATCATCACGTTGCATCAGCCATTCCGATGGAAGAATGTCTTCCCTCCGTGAGTCACTCTGCGGGCTGACCTTGGGAATGGCTCCACTAGTATTATCTCGACACAGTGGATACAAACAATACCGAACAGGTGCCGACGTTCTTGGAACCTGACGCAGGACAATTACGTCCGCAGGTGATGTAAAATAATAACAACAACAAGAACATTCTTGATTCATTACATTGCCGTAAACCCGCTGTCTTCTTACCGAGTGTTTCCTTCATATTTAATACCTGGGCACAAATTTTACATTAAGGCGTAGAACTTGGATCTATAAGAAATATGTGTAGCATCATTTGCCACCTGTGACAATATTTGCTGTACGTAAACTGCTATAAATATCAGGAAGGCTCTACAAAAATTACTCAACGTCTTACCATCTTCATAAAATGGATGGGATACAGGGAAAACAGTTTCATGCGTGTTCTGTCCTATTACAGATGTGGTGGTTTATTTTTCTGCAGCTCACATCATTTATTCGGTTTCTTATAGGTAATTTAGACGATTCTTTGTGGCCTCAAATGGTGGCAAAGGTGATTAGGATTTCACAAGAAATTGTAGGCACTTCTAGAGATGAATTCCCAGTTACGACAGAAGCTAGAGAAAATGACACTGCCACTTTTACTTCACTGTAGCGAAGAAAGGAAGGCTACGATTTAACGTCACGACGATGACGACGAGACAGACTAAAGGAATTGGACAAAATGGACAGTTAAGGCGTGGCACTGTGGAATTTAGTCCTATAGGAAATACGTGTAGAATCATTTGGAATCTGTGACAATATTTGCTGTATGTAAACTGTTTTCAGTATGAGAAAGGCTCTACAAAAATTTCTCAAAGTCCTGCCCCTTTTCAAAGGAACCATTTGCCTTAATCTTTTTAAGGAAACCACGTAAAATCTAAATCTGGATGACCGCTCGGGGATTTGAACTCATCTGCTCCGAAATACGGCTCCAGTATCTTACCCAATGCGAGGCCTTGCTCTGTTTCTCCTTTGTACTTCTCTCCAATAACATATTTATTTGATGTTCTCATATGCTCCACCACTAGACACCGAGATTCTCTTGCATAATTATCCAGCATACACTTTTAATGTTTCCAACACTGACCTGTTCTCCAAATTTACAGAACTTCCCTTCAAAGTGTTCATATTTTCCTCTAGTGTTTTCACACAGACGTAACTCAGCACTTGATTAAAAATAAATGCTAAGACTGGTTATGCCAGGCAAACGATTACTTTGCTAACCAAGGTAATGTTTCTCTCTGAGTACAACTTGTCTACTCCTACTGTATTGCGTAAACTAATTTTAAAAAGAAATTTATAATGTTAAGTAAATATAGCTCCAGGCATTTCTCCCCACAGGCGTTACCAACTACGGTGTAATTATCACAGAACTGGGAAATCACCGTCGTAGATTTGATTGCGAAACGCCTTCTACACCTGTCTTACTATGTGTTATTCTAAAAAAATGGTTCAAATGGCTCTGAGCACTATGGGACTTAACTTCTGAGGTCATCAGACCCCTAGAACTTAGAACTACTTAAACATAACTAACCTAAGGTCATCACACACATCCATGCCCGGGGCAGGATTCGAACCTGCGACCGTAGCTGCCGCGTGGTTCCAGACTGTAGCGCCTAGAAGCGCTCGGCCAACCCGGCCGGCCGCAAAGAAAGAAAGAGAGCCTATTAATAAGAAAGCCACATTGAACACGTATTTTTCACAACCTGCCTCCACTTAGTTACTTTTGCAGAAATCCTCGTTTTCCAAATTATCAGTTCATAATGTACCATTCTTTTACAATTGTTGTTTTTTCTCATAAAATGGGATGCTAGCATTGAAATATGAACATGATAATATGGACATTAGATGAAGACTTGTATTTTTAACATGTGAACAACTTTTAAAATTTTACTGTAATCTAATGAAGAGAGGACATTACGCTCGTGATCCCTCAGTACTGATAATGGTTTTACAACAAATAATTCTTAAAAGTGACCGACCAGTTGCTGAATTTTTTTACATTGTACATATCTGCTAAGCTTGCACTATGCGTGTTGAATCGAGAAAGCTTTCAGTCGTTGACTTAGCTATGTTGATATAAAATGTGCAAATGTCCACTTCACCAACTACAAGATTTTCGTTCTGGTGCCTCAGATATTGTGCTTTGAAACGACATGGTGGCTTGTCAGACCATGAATTTTAGAGCCACTTCGCCTATACACTCATCTACAGTTTTGGAGATTAAGGAGCCATTTCATCTGTATTTAATCTTTCGATTCGGCTGAAGCGGCTTCTTAATCCTAAGAAGATGTCACAGCTATGTTGCTCCTGGAACCCTCTAAAATGTCCAGTGCTTTTCGATGTACAGGAGAAAAATAAACTGCAGCAGGAAACCCATGTCCGAAACGGTCATCCACCAAAGCATCAGAGCATCGCATGAAGTTTGTCGCAACATTGCTGGGACACCCTGTATACATCGATAAGAATGGTAGTGTCTTGCTCGGGTAATCGGTGACAACGAGAAAGAGGAGGAGGGGTAAGGGGAATTAAGAGGGTAAAACCTTACCCTGGCACTCATCCTGCTTCTGTTGCATACTATCAAAGGCTCTGCTAAGTGTTGTATACTCATTCGACAGAAGGAGCACAAGAAACAGCTTCATATGACCCTCGGTGAGACAGCGTGGAGAGGTTAGCGGCTGAACCCTGGTCAAAGGCCAGATGATCAGGAACTTTATACGACCTCTCCTCCCCCTTCTGGTAAAATTACACTATTGGCCATTAAAATTGCTACACCAAGAAGAAATGCAGATGATAAACGGGTATTCATTGGACAAATATATTATACTAGAACTCACATGTGATTACATTTTCACGCAATTTGGGTGCATGGCTCCTGAGAAATCAGTACCCAGAACAACCACCTCTGGCCATAATAACGGCCTTGATAGGCCTGGGCAATGAGTCAAACAGAGCTTGGATGGAGTGCACAGGCACAACTGCCCATGCAGCTTCAACACGATACCACAGTTCATCACGAGTAGTGACTGGCGTATTGTGACGAGCCAGTTACTCGGCCACCATTGACCAGAGGTTTTCAATTGGAGTGAGAGATCTGGAGAATGTGCTGGGCAGGGCAGCAGTCGAACATTTTCTCTATCCAGAAAGGCCCGTAGAGGACCTGCAACATGCGGTCGTGCATTATCCTGCTGAAATGTAGGGTTCCGCAGGGATCGAATGAAGGGTAGAGCCACAGGTCGTAACACATCTGAAATGTAACGTCCACTGTTCAAAGTGCCGTCAATGCGAACAAGAGGTGACCGAGACGTGTAACCAATGGTACCCCATACCATCACGCCGGAAGATACGCCAGTATTGCGATGACGAATACACGCTTCCAATGTTCGTTCACCGCGATGTCGCCAAACACGAATGCGACCATCATGATGCTGTAAACAGAACCTGGATTCATCCGAAAAAACGACGTTTTGACATTCGTGCACCCAGGTTCGTCGATGAGTACACGATCGCAGGCGCTCCTGTCTGTGATGCAGCGTCAAGGGTAACTGCAGCCATGGTCTCCGAGCTGATAGTCCATGCTGCTGCAAACGTCGTCGAACTGTTCGTGCAGATGGTTGTTGTCTTCTGTTGACTCAGGGATCGAGACGTGGCTGCACGCCGTTACAGCCATGCGGATAAGATGCCAGTCATCTCGACTGCTAGTGATACGAGGCCGTTGGGATCCAGCACGGCGTTCCGTATTACGCTCCTGAACCCACCGATTCCATATTCTGCTAACAGTCATTGGATCTCGATCAACGCGAGCAGCAATGTCGCGATACGATAAACCGCAATCGCAACAGGCTACAATCCGACCTTTATCAAAGTCGGAAACGGGATGGTACGCATTTCTCCTCCTTACACGAGGCATCACAACAACGTTTCACCAGGCAACGCCGGTCAATTGCTGTTTGTGTATGAGAAATCGGTTGGAAACTTTCCTCATGTCAGCACGTTGTAGGTGTCGCCACCGGCGCCAACCTTGTGTGAATGCTCTGAAAAGCTAATCATTTGCATATCACAGCACCTTCTTCCTGTCGGTTAAATTTCGCGTCTGTAGCACGTCATCTTCGTGGTGTAGCAATTTTAGTAGTGTATTGTGATGAAATTTTCGACCTTCACCAGGTCTCGACATTTCAGTGGAGCGCCACTGCTCTAGCGCACAAATTTCAATTGAAGATATCGGACTCCGTTACTGTAAACAGGGTGGTGAAACAGGAGTCTACTGTCGACTAGAGCAAACGAAGCAAGACGGGCGGTACACGGGCCACAGTCTGGCAGATGTGACGCGGGCGGGCGACCTCGCCGCTTCTTTACTGGGCAGGAAGCTCACCGTTACCTGCCGGGTGCGGCCTTGGCGCTCCCACTAGACTAGAGGAAGCACCAGCGCTCAGCGAGCGGAAAAAGAGGCGCGCTCCGTCAAGGGCGCCACCGGGCTGCTTTCTCGCCCCCCCCCCCCCTCTTCCAAGAGTCCTGTCTCCGCCTCCATCGAGTACAAATGAAAATGACTAAATTCTCATTTATAAGGGGCAGTCAAATGAAAACGAGACAGATGGCAAAAACTAAGCAAACTGTTTGTTGTTTCAAAAGTAATCGCCGAGGGGTGCTCAATAATCAATGCAACACTTTTTTTCTGAAAGTAGGACGGTTTTATCCGGGATTCCAGTGCACCATATTATTCCCCACTCTTTTGGCTACAAAAGCCTATTTTTCAACATGATCTCCGTTCAATTCGACGGCCTTGCGCCACCCTACTGGGAGGGCCTGTTTGCCCGCATGGTACCACTGTACTGGTCAAAGTCGGAGCCAATGACTTGCTGTGTCAATAACCTGACCATCATTCGCGTATTGCTCCCGCGGCATGCATCCTTCATTGGGCCAAACACACGGTCCTTCGTTGCTCCATATGGTCATCTGTTAGGCGGAGAGGAACCCAGCGGGCACACCCCTTTTGAGTATCCCAACCGGTGGACGAGTGTGTCAGCGCTGTCTACAGAGACGTCCAGCTGAGCAGCGAGGTGTCTGATTGTGATCCGTGCATCACCTCGAATGGGAGTGTCCATACGTTCCAACACTGCAGGGATTACAGCTGTGCGCGACCGTGCATGTCAGAGATCGGACAGATTTGCACGACCTGGTTGCGATGAAGAAAGACCTCTCCCTCAACGACTCACTGTGCTTTCGTTCACTGCCAGGTTTCTGTAAACATTCTGCGAGAGCCTATGAATATTTATAATGCTGTGCTGTTGTTTCCCAAAAAAAAAAAAGAAAAAACACTCAATGACAGCTCACTGCTCGGAACGAACCTCCGATACAGATCCCATGTTGAAGCCTACGCCACCTATCGGCACTTCATGAAAAACTATGGCTGAATTCTTTCCATGTAAGTGTTTTCAGGCTAATAAATTCATGTGGAAGATTTTTGGTTAAATCTGATGCACATTTTCTAACCAGCTTTTCTGTTCTTTTCTGAATATCACTTTCTAGCTTAAGAAAATGAACAGAATGTAATAAAGAAATATAATCATTAGCATTGTATAGGCTGGCAAAAGTGTCTGTTTAACTGTTGAATTAAAATACCAGCAGAAGCATTGAAAACTGTGAGTTACGAAGACTTCAGTGTGTACAAGAGTTTATGATCTGCAGAAAGCTCGTAAAAAGCGTCTTCACGTTACAGGTACGTCCTGGCTTGATGTCAACTTTGGATCGATGTTCCAAACTTTCGCTTCTTCTACCACAATTTCAAAATTGCCTCTGAAGGTAACTACATTGTTTCTTGCAGTTTGAAGAAGAGGCATTCTTTATATCAGCATTATGGGACTTCAGTAGTTTGGAAGTTAGGTTAATATTTCCTAAAATCTTATTTTGAAGTACTACAATCAAAATCAAAACTTCCCATAATTTTTATCAAATTACAAACTTCTTCCGTTACACATTCTTCTTACTTTTAAAACAATACTGGATAGGCACTGCAAAATTTGTATGAAATTCTGTTTTATGGATAACAATAAACCGAATCCGGAAGACCGCCTAGTTGGGTACAGTTTCTTCAGACTCGTTGTAAAATGTCTGTCAGTTGAACAGTTTCATTTATTTATTTGCTGTCATCGAATCACAGAAGCACTAAAGAAAACATGTACTACCGTTTAATGGAAAAATGAGAGCTTAACGAGTATCGAACCAGTTCAGCGACTGGATTCAACACTTCCCTGCATATATAACTTAACAGGTCGCTCTTAACGGAGTACCCCAGAGATGTTTGATATGACTGGTACTGTTTAGAACGAACATAAATGGTATAGTGAAAGTGTCGGAGGATCTTTAAGGCCAGCTTCACACTGGGTCACTTTGCAGCGCTTTCGCTGACGCGGGTGGCGCTGTTTACCGTGCGTGAGCGGCGCACCAAACGCGTGTTACTGCATGACACTGCCAAGGCATGTCAGTAGCGCAGCAAGTTCTGCTCACCTTGAGTAAAATGCTGGGCAATAAGTGCAGGTTGTTTCATTAAATGTTCACCAAGATTTGGCAGAAATTACAGTAGAAACTTGCTGCCTTCTGCATAACTTCGTCATAGAAAGACGTGGATATAAGTTGAGAGTAGACTTCGTGTTGCTGGGCTAGTGGATGAGATGCAAGTAGACAACTCTCTACCTTAAAATGCTACTAAATGTGTCCGAACAGTATTTACTGATTACTTTATGAATGAAGAGGCATGAAAATGACTTAAATGTACATCAAATTTGAAATCAGCATTTATATGCATCTGAAATCCACAATGAGATTTTCACTCTGCAGCGGAGTGTGCGCCGATATGAAACTTCGTGGCAGATTAAAACTGTGTGCTGGACCGAGACTCGAACTCGGAACCTTTGCCTTTCGCAGGCAAGTGCTCTACCATCTGAGCTACCCAAGCACGACTCACGCCCCCTCCTCACAGCTTTACTCACGCCAGTAGCTCGTCTCTTACTTTCTAAACTTCACAGAAGCTCTCCTGCGAAACTAGCACTCCTGGAAGAAAGGATATTGCGGAGACACGGCTTAGCCACAGCCTGGGGGATGTTTCCAGAATAAGATTTTCACTCTCCAGCGGAGTGTGCGCTGATGTAAAACTTCCTGGTAAATTAAAACTGTAGCCCGCATCTCGTGGTCGTGCGGTAGCGTTCTCGCTTCCCACGCCCGGGTTCCCGGGTTCGATTCCCGGCGGGGTCAGGGATTTTCTCTGCCTCGTGATGGCTGGGTGTTGTGTGCTGTCCTTAGGTTAGTTAGGTTTAAGTAGTTCTAAGTTCTAGGGGACTTATGACCACAGCGGTTGAGTCCCATAGTGCTCAGAGCCATTTGAACCAAATTAAAACTGTGTGCCGGACCGAGACTCGAACTCGCCCACCAAAGGCAAAGGTTCCGAGTTCGAGCCTCGGTCCGGCACACAGGTTTAATCTCCTAGGAAGTTTCATACAACTGAAATGTTCGCTTGAAATCCAACTTTGCATATTTTGAATTTGTAAAGTATTTTAGCTACTACAATATTTCTTGTATTACTCGTATTTGGTGTAAATAAACATTGCTTTTCTTACCGATTAAGTTTTTCTCTGTTGCGGACATACTAATGCAATTTGTTTCCAGTTTCCCTATGATGGACTACCAAGCATTCTTTGTGGTCTCGTTGCTGTAATCGTCGTGTTCCAGTCCCACATCGTGCGCCCGTTTTCTGTCTCAGTCTCAATAACAAAATCTTGTATCCTGATGTTTGGTCCGTGTATTGCCGTATCCAACGCCACTTTCTACGACAGTGCACAACAAACCACTTCATCTTTGTACTAGCTACTGCGCTAGGAAAGACGACTCGTGCGTTAGCAGCGCTGCGTTTCCGCGTTTGAAATGTGGCGTGGTTGTGACGCAATCTAAACGCTACCATTACCTTGCTTGCTTAGTAACGAGAAGAGTCACTTTTTGTGGTCGCCACGCTCGCTGAAGCACAACACCGAGACGGCCAGCGGATAAACTATTCAATGGCTGTGGCAGTGTGTGAATTCACTCATATACCTGCAGCATTCGCCCACGTAGCGCTGCTAGGAAATCGCTGCCAAGTGGCTACGTCTGAAGGGACCCGAAGACTGTTCGCAGACGTTGTGATTGTCTACAATAAAGTAGCAATGCCAGAACATTGTATGGAGTTGCAGAGTGACCTGCAGAGGATTGGTGAATGGTTGCAGGCTCTGGCAGTTGACCCCGAACGTAATTAAATGTAACGTTTTACGCGTGCCTAGGAAAAAAATCCACTGCTGTACAACTACGCTATTGATGACAAAATTGCTGGAAATAGTATCGACCGTAAAATATCTGGGAGGAACTATCCACAGTGACCTTGAGTAGAATGACCACATTAAGCAAATAGTAGGAAAAGCAGATGCCGGACTGAGATTCGTAGGTCATCAATCTGTGATCGACTGATAGAAAAGACAAAGAAGATCCCACGGAGAGCGACACATTTGGTCACTGGATCGTTTAGTTGGCGCGAGAGCGCAACAGAGATGCTCGCCAAACTTCAGTGGCAGACGTTACAACACAGGCGCTGTGCATCACAGGGGTTTACTGTTGAAAATTCCAGACGGCACTTTCTCTGAAGAATCGAAGAACATATTACTTACTTACGAAGGAAAAATTCGAGAAATTTGAGCTCGTACAGGAGTTTACCGACAATCATTCTTCCCACACGCAATTAGCTATTGGAACAGGGAAGGGGGGATCTGTTAGTGATACCAGAAATACCCTCCGCCACACATCGTTGGGTGGTTTGTGGAGTATGATGTAAATGTATTTTCTCATACATCTGTTGTAGTTATACTAAATTAATGGCGGAATCATTTACTACCAAATTTAAATTGTGTGTTAAACATTATATAAACTCAGCATCTGGGACCCGCACTTTAATTATTGGCTACAAACTTGAGTATTTGCGCACTTTAATTTTTGGCTACAAACTTGAGTATTTGCCACTCACAGCTGTAGCACCATGTATCTATGACCTCTGCGCTACCCAGTTGTGTATTCATCTTCTCTAAATCAGCATTTTTTTTTCAAAATTCGCAGCATCATGGGCCCTTACCTCATGGACTCCTAAAACGATTAGTTTATTTCAAACTCCCTTGTATCCGATTTGCGTAAATCTAAGTGCAAATATATTACAACACTAAGCGGGTCTTTTCTTGATATGTAGTGGACTGACAAGACAGCCAGTCCACAGTGACGGGTAACCGAAAGGCACGCGTTTAATTCACGCAGGCTTGCTTAAGTCTGAAACAGGATACGTAATGAATGCTGTAAAGAAAAGTACGTAGCTGCTGGAATACTTAACTTTAATCCATCATTTGTATACAGCATTCTTGATGATACAAGTGAGGCTCTCTCTTGAAATGGTTAATGGCGCCTTGCTAGGTCGTAGCCATGGACTTAGCTGAAGGCTATTCTAACTGTCTCTCGGCAAATGAGAGAAAGGCTTCGTCAGTGTAGTCGCTAGCAAAGTCGTCGTACAACTGGGGCGAGTCCTAGTACGTCTCTCTAGACCTGCCGTGTGGTGGCGCTCGGTCTGCAATTACTGACAGTGGCGACACGCGGGTCCGACATGTACTAATGGACCGCGGCCGATTTAAGCTACCACCTAGCAAGTGTGGTGTCTGGCGGTGACACCACATGATACATAGCGTATTGTGTATACAATAAGTGAAAAGAATGGCTGTGCTTAACGTCATCGATGATCTGTTCTAAAATATAATCATTTGACAGTTGCAACACCTCCTTTTGAAGTGGGCACAAATATTTTCATTTTTTTTTTTTTTCATTTAAAGACGTGCCCTCAGAAGAGGATCATTTTGGAGAGGAGGTCTATTATATTTAAGAAACTGCCAAGCTGTTCCCCTACTTCAGATTCACAATCACCACAGAAGATAATTTGAAAAAGAGATAATGCTACATCCAGTATTCTAGAAATTATGGCCTTCATTTGGTCATGCCCTCCATCGTAAAGTGCATTAATGGTTTTGCCATGTTTACATATGCTGCAAGTCTTAAATGCATTTAAACGCGAAGCGCAAGTTTCATGTACTTTTATTTTTTTGCTCTGATCTTGCCAATCTTTAATTTGTTTATCATGCCATGCATTTCCCTATCAGCAAATTGGGACGCTACACAACGTACTGCACCTGAAGCAGGGGAATAGCACAGCTACAGTCGTTCGATTTTCCGGCCTGTTTTAGCATAATTAAAATAATAATCGCTGCTAAACGGTTTTTGGTCTTATCTTCAAGTTGAGAAGGACAGTCTGTTGGCGGCGAATAGGCCTCTACTGGTGGTAGTCTGTTTTCAAATTGTGCATCACCAGAACTTACACCCGACTCATTTTCACAGCTGATATGACAACCTCTATGAACTCGCCAATTGTCAGAATATTTCATTTCGTTTTTGCAACTGCATTGACTTCATCTTTTAAATCGTCAGACTTTTTCCTGTCGAACTACTATATTTTCGTTGTCTTTTTAACTTCTTCGTCTCGGCAGGCTTTTAATTTTCTCTTTTGAGCAACAGTTAAAAACGGCATGTTTCTGTTAACTTTTAATGCAAACTTTTAAGAGCAGCACGAGTAATACGTTTCCCATTAATGCAGTCAGAGCTTAGATGAAGGGGAAGTAAACTGCACATGCACAGTAATTTATTGTAATGTCCGAGTAGCTTTCTATTGTCAGTTTACTTGCAACGCAGCACTGCGTCCGTCAAAAACATACAAAAAGTTTGAAGGATTGTTAGCAGGAGAGCGTAATGCTGTCAACACCAATTGAAAGAAACACACCACGAAGAACGTACGGCATTCTAAACGCTAGTAGGCGCACCGGCGACTACTTGTGTAGGAAGATAGCACTGGTGGAACCAGTGTTGCCAACTCTCCAAAACAAAATAAGCTAAATATGAAAACAAACGAGATAGAAAAAAGTTGAAATAAAACAAGATGTATTATTGTGCGGTTTTATTTTTGCAGTAATTATACTGTGTAAGGGGTGGCGTGGGGCGGAGGGGGGGGGGGCGAATACCAAAATGCACTAAGGTATATTTTGTTAGGTAAGTCCAACTTCCTCCCCCATGAACCATGTACCTTGCCGTTGGTGGGGATGCTTGCTTGCCTCAGCGATACAGGTAGCCGAACCGTAGGTGCAACCACAAAGGAGGGGTATCTGTTGAGAGGCCAGACAAACGTGTGGTTCCTGAAGAGGGGCAACACCCTTTTCAGTAGTTGCAGGGGCAACAGTCAGGATGACTGACTGATCTTGCCTTGTAACCAGTGCTTTTTTTCTAAAAAAAAAAAGTGAGCGTTCTCCGACATGGGATATAATGCGGCGAAAATTAGTTATAACTGAAGCATGGGATACCACCCGTCTGCTTTTAGCCAAATGATGCAGGCGATACCGAGAAACACAAACATACAAAAGAATGTGGTATCGAACACATCAGTTTACATCACCTCACATGAATCATGCGATTTGAGCGTACGCATATCCGTTTAGCACTACCATCGCCCACCATTAGCGGCCCAAGGCACTACATGCTTGTCGAACTGGCTGCCAGCGATTCAGTTGTCGACAACGGTTGCCGCAGCTTCGAAATACTTGAAACAGTCAATGACATCGATTTTCCCACCAAAAACTGCACTGGTATCGTTTGTATTGCAATTACCAACACGAAAAATAGAAATAAAAAATTTACGTCCGTGAAATAAATCTTTGGCACTCTTCCAAGTTCTCAACATCGTAAAAAAATTACTTTGTCAACGAAAAAGTTTAAGAGTACGCATCCCCCAGGGTTCCCCCAGAAAAGCAGCACTGCTTGTAACATTAACCAAAACGGCCTTGCTGTGCTGGTACTGCGAATGGCTGAAACAAGAGAAACTACAGCCGTAATTTTTCCCGAAGGCATGCAGCTTTACTGTATGGTTAAATGATGATGGCGTCCTCCTGGGTAAAATATTCCGGAGGTAAAGTAATTCCCCATTCGGATCTCTGGGACGTGACTACTCAAGAGGACGTCGTTACCAAGATAAACAAAACTCTCGTTCTGCGGATCGGAGCGTGGAATGTCAGATCCCTTAATCGGGCAGGTAGGTTAGAAAATTTAAAAAGGGTAATGGATAGATTGATGTTAGACACAGTGGGAATTAGTGAAGTTCGGTGGCGGGAGGAACAAGACTTCGGGTCAGGTGAATGTAGGGCTATAAATAGAAAATCAAATAGGGGTAATACAGGACTAGGTTTAATAATAGTAAAAAAAATAGGCGGGCGGGTAAGCTACAACGAACAGCACAGTGAACGCATCACTGTAGCCAAGATAGACACGAAGCCCACGCCTTCCACAGTAGAACAAGTATATATGCCAACGAGATCCGCAAATGACGAAGGGATTGAATAAATGTATGACGAGATAAAAGAAATGATTCAGATAGTGAAGGGAGACGAAAATTTAATAGTCATGAGGGACTGGAATTCGATAGCAGGAAAAGGAAGACAAGGAAAAGTAGTAGGTGAAAATGGGATGGGGGTAAGGAATGAAACAGCAAGCCGCCAGGTAGAATTCTGCAAGAGCATAACTTAATCGTAGCTAACACTTAGTTTAAGAATCATTAAAAAGGGTTGTATACGTGTAAGAGGGCTGGAGACACTGAAAGATTTCAGACAGATTATACACTCCTGGAAATGGAAAAAAGAACACATTGACACCGGTGTGTCAGACCCACCATACTTGCTCCGGACACTGCGAGAGGGCTGTACAAGCAATGATCACACGCACGGCACAGCGGACACACCAGGAACCGCGGTGTTGGCCGTCGAATGGCGCTAGCTGCGCAGCATTTGTGCACCGCCGCCGTCAGTGTCAGCCAGTTTGCCGTGGCATACGGAGCTCCATCGCAGTCTTTAACACTGGTAGCATGCCGCGACAGCGTGGACGTGAACCGTATGTGCAGTTGACGGACTTTGAGCGAGGGCGTATAGTGGGCATGCGGGAGGCCGGGTGGACATACCGCCGAATTGCTCAACACGTGGGGCGTGAGGTCTCCACAGTACATCGATGTTGTCGCCAGTGGTCGGCGGAAGGTGCACGTGCCCGTCGACCTGGGACCGGACCGCAGCGACGCACGGATACACGCCAAGACCGTAGGATCCTACGCAGTGCCGTAGGGGACCGCACCGCCACTTCCCAGCAAATTAGGGACACTGTTGCTCCTGGGGTATCGGCGAGGACCATTCGCAACCGTCTCCATGAAGCTGGGCTACGGTCCCCCACACCGTTAGGCCGTCTTCCGCTCACGCCCCAACATCGTGCAGCCCGCCTCCAGTGGTGTCGCGACAGGCGTGAATGGAAGGACGAATGGAGACGTGTCGTCTTCAGCGATGAGAGTCGCTTCTGCCTTGGTGCCAATGATGGTCGTATGCGTGTTTGGCGCCGTGCAGGTGAGCGCCACAGTCAGGACTGCATACGACCGAGGCACACAGGGCCAACACCCGGCTTCATGGTGTGGGGAGCGATCTCCTACACTGGCCGTACACCACTGGTGATCGTCGAGGGGACACTGAATAGTGCACGGTACATCCAAACCGTCATCGAACCCATCGTTCTACCATTCCTAGACCGGCAAGGGAACTTGCTGTTCCAACAGGACAATGCACGTCCGCATGTATCCCGTGCCACCCAACGTGCTCTAGAAGGTGTAAGTCAACTACCCTGGCCAGCAAGATCTCCGGATCTGTCCCCCATTGAGCATGTTTGGGACTGGATGAAGCGTCGTCTCACGCGGTCTGCACGTCCAGCACGAAAGCTGGTCCAACTGAGGCGCCACGTGGAAATGGCATGGCAAGCCGTTCCACAGGACTACATCCAGCATCTCTACGATCGTCTCCATGGGAGAATAGCAGCCTGCATTGCTGCGAAAGGTGGATATACACTGTACTAGTGCCGACATTGTGCATGCTCTGTTGCCTGTGTCTATGTGCCTGTGGTTCTGTCAGTGTGATCATGTGATGTATCTGACCCCAGGAATGTGTCAATAAAGTTTCCCCTTCCTGGGACAATGAATTCACGGTGTTCTTATTTCAATTTCCAGGAGTGTATAATGGTAAGACAGAGATAAGGAACCAGGTTTTAAATTATAAGACATTTCCAGGGACATATGTGGACTCTGGTCACAATTTATTGATTACGAACTGTATACTAAAACTGAAGAAACTGCAAGAAGGCAGGAATTAAAGGAGGTGGGACCTGGATGAACTGAAAGAACCATAGGTTGTACAGAGTTTCAGGAAGAGTATTAGGGACGATTGACAAGAATGCAGGAAAGAAATACAGTAGAAGAAGAATGGGTAGCTTTGAGAGATGAAATAGTGAAGACAGCAGAGGATCAAGTAGGTAAAAAGACGAGTGCTAATAGAAATCCTTGGGTAACAGAAGAGATATCAAATTCAATTGATGAGGAGAAAATATAAAAATGCAGTAAATGAAGCAGGCAAAAAGGAATACAAACGTCTCAAGCATGAGATCGACAGGAAGTGCAAAACAGCTAAGCAGGGATGGCTAGAGGATAAATGTAAGGATGTAGAGACTTATCTCACTAGGGGTAACACAGATACTGCCCACAGGAAAATTAAAGAGACCTTTGGAGAAAAGAGAACCACTTTTATGAATATCAAGGGCTCAGATGGAAAACCAGTACCAAGCAAAGAAGGGAAAGCAAAAGGCGGAAGGAGTATGTAGACGGTCTATACAGGGGCGATGTACTTGAGGGCAATATTATGGAGATGGAAGAGAACGTAGATGAAGATGAAATGGGAGATATGATACTGCGAGAAGAGTTTGACAGAGCACTGAAAGATCTAAGTCGAAACACGGCCCTGGGAGTAGACAACATTCCATTAGAACTACTGATAGCCCTTTGAGAGCCACCCATGACAAAACTCTACCATCTGGTGAGCAAGATGTATGCGACAGGCTTAATAACCGCAGACTTCAAGAATAATATAATAATTCCAATTCCAAAGAAAGCAGCTGTTGACAAGTGTGAAAATTACCGAACTATCAGTCTAATAAGGCATGGCTGCAAAATACTAACACGAATTCAAGTTCAGTTTGGATTCCGCGATGGAACACGTGAGGCGATACTGACCCTACGACTTATCTTAGATTAAAGAAGGCAAACCTACGTTTCTGCCATTTGCAGACTTAGAGAAAGCTTCTGACAATGTTGACTGGAATACTCTCTTTCAAATTCTGAAGGTAGCAGGGGTCAAATGCAGGGAAAGAAAGGCTATTTACAATTTGTACAGAAACCAGATGGCAGTTATAAGAGTCAAGGGACATGAAAGGGAAGCAGTGGTTGGAAAGGGAGTGAGACAGGGTTGTAGCCTATCCCTGATCTTATTCAATCTATATATTGAGCAAGCGCAAAGTAAACAAAAGAAAAATTAGGAGTAGGAATTAAAATCCATGGAGAAGGAATAAGAACTTTGAGATTTGCGGATGACATTGTAATTCTGTCAGAGACAGCAAAGGACCTGGAAGAGCAGTTGAGTGGAATGGACAGTGTCTTGAAATGAGGATATAAGATGAACATCAATAAAAGCTAAACGAGGATAATGGAATTTAGTTAAATTAAATCAGTTGATGCTTCGGGAATTAGGTTAGGAAATGAGACTCTTAAAGTAGTAGATGAATTTTGCTATTTGGGGAGCAAAATAACTGACGATAGTCAAAGTAGAGATGATATAAAATGTAGACAGCCAATGTAAAGGAAAGCGTTTCTGAAGAAGAGAAGTTTGCTAACATCGGGTATGGATTTAAGTCTTAGGAAGTCTTTTCTGACAGCATTAGTATGGAGTGTATCCATGTTTGGAAGTGAAACTTGGACGATAAATAGTTTAGACAAGAAGAGAATAGAAGCTTTTGAAATGTGCTGTTACAGAAGAATGCTGAAGATTAGATGGGTAGATCACATAACTAATGAGGAAGTACTGAATAGGATTGGGGAGAAGAGAAGTTTGTGGCACAACTTGACTAGAAGAAGGGATCGGTTGGTAGGACATGTTTTAAGGCATCAAGGGATCACTAATTTAGTATTGGAGGGTAGCGTGGCGGGTAAAAATCGTAGAGGGAGACCAGGAGATGAATACACTAAGCAGATTCAGAAGGATGTAGGTTGCAGTAGGTACTGGGAGATGAAGAAGCTTGCTCAGGATAGAGTAGCATGGAGAGCTGCATCAATCCAGTCTCTGGACTGAAGACCCAATAGCAACAAGTCCAAATTTATGAAGAACAAATGGACAAAATTTTTACAAAGACAAGCTAAGATGTAATTAACGCTGATATTATTTTGATAGACTTTTTTAACTTTGGAATCAAGTTCTTGAAAAACGATTTACTTGCATTTACGCATATCGGGTATGAAACCTATGAAATCTAAAACAACTTAAGGTGATAACTGCCGCACATAATTTTGTATCATATCTTAAATGCCTGTGTGACGTTTCATTTTAATGGCTTTAATAGCTGGAGATAAAAACGCATAGGTGTCCAAAAATGTAAAGTTCTGGAAAGCAAAAAAAATAAACATTTAAAGGCGTACCTTGTGCATCTCATTAGAGAAATGATTTCTGGGTGCACTTGTACTTTGAATGCAGGTATAACAGTTTGAGTTTTCATTTCTATGATATGTATATACAATATCAACCCCTTTTTAAGACATCGATATTTTGAGACAAGTGTAAGTAGTTAGCATGCCACTGCAACTAAAGACAAGTCCGCTGCTGCTCTCCTCAGTTAAGTCGCTGTCATACTGTTAATTGCAACTGTGAAGAGTATGATTTCTGATTCATGCTACATAAATGAAATTGTGGTTTGCGTAAAACAGCTTCCTTCATTATTGTGAAGTTGCTTGCTGATGTCAGCTATGCTGCAGCAGCGTTTCCTGTAAAGCTCTCAACTGAATATGAGTGTGCTGATGAGCCCAGTACGCACAATAACAAAGCTTTAGTTCAATTTGTTGTGCTTTTTAATTACGTCTAATAATATAGTTTCATAAAGTATGTAGCGTGTTGTGAAGATTTGGCTCAATGTAAATAATTTTCATTCACTAAACATGGGTTTTGACGCTTAGGGTCAATAAAAATATAGAAAAGAGCCAAAAGATTGTGAAAAAAGCCATGCTTCCGCACGCCATGTAAATTACTTGTTTGCCAGTTAGAAACACGTCAGACTTAGCTCTAAAAAAGCCGATTTGGCGGCACTGGGTGAAATCTATGCACTGTCAGCTACAAACTGTAGCATTTTTCAATGGAATATTCCACAGGTGTCCTGCCTGTTTATAGTGTCCAACGGGCACAATATTTCAGCTATCAGACATATCGCCATCGTCGAGTGCGCTGTAGAATTTTTGTTAACATTAAACAAGATAGGGTAGGCAACTGTAGGATTTGTATGTGATGCGATGAACCAGAATAAAAGCACACACAGCTTGTTAATAAACACTTTTAATACACCCAAATGTTACACACAATACAGTGTCGCTAGGTCACAAGAGAACGCTCGAAATGGAATACAATACAAACAGCTTATAAAAGACAAAAATTATTTCGCAATAACAGTCAATTGTTGCTTGTGATTTCCCGAGCAATCTTTGGGTTGCTACACCAGAGCCCCCTTCCCTCCTCTTTTTTTTTTTTTTTTTTTTTTTTTTTTTTTTTTTTTTTTTTTTTTACCTGGAGCCCCAGGAATGTCAGGGAACTGGTGTTCAGTCTGCCTTCCTGCCCTCGTCAGTATCGGTGGACGCCCTGGCGTAGGTGATTGTGGCTGCCAATGCTGCTCGACGTCCGTGCCGGTCGAATTCGTCATTTAGGACGAAGTGGTAACCGGTGGAAGGGTATACGCAGGCTGGCCCCGGTTGAATACGTGTCCGTCGTCTACTGTACAAGATGAGCCGGCTTTAACACTTTCGAGACGAGCGACGTAGCTCCTACGCCGGTCCGACAGTACCACAAAAAGACGATCGACGTAGCTCCTACGTCGGCCGTTTTTCAGCGATGTTAACGACTCCCAGCGCATGACTTTCATTTTCTGTAGGTTTAAAAGTACTCTCTGGTTATCCTAGCACCAAGAAAAAATTATAGATGGTAGCATATGTCACTGTTGGAAGTAAGTGGTACAGGTGTATATTTTGAGTTATTTGCTTTGCCGCGCTCACGCTCGACTTACAACAGGCGCGCGGCAGTTCGAAACTTTAATTGTTGTCGGCTGATAGCTTTGCGCTTTATTTTCGTCATGGCCTTGCGAGATGAAGAAACAGAGTTTTAGTGAACAATAGTGGTTCAGAATTGGATGAAGAAATTGCAGGTTTTGACATTAGTGATGGTAAGCTATTTTTTGTCCGAATTTTCCGTAATTCTGTGGCTTGATTCCTGGTCAGAAAAAAGATAATTTTTACGAATTTTCTTATAGATGAAAACCATCCCTCGGACGGTGAACCATCACGAAGACCTGAAAATGAGGCTGTTGACATCGTTGTCACAACAAACACAACTGGTCATTGCAATTTGCCATATTCTTCTGGCCAGTGGACAGATGACGATACAATCACTCCCCAGCGAAATACAAGCAAACATCTGGTTGAATACATTACAGAGTTAGCAGAGAACTTCGTTCACAAAGGTGGCCTCTTAGACTCATGCACTTCTCAGAATAGTTCACCCATCAACAGATTAAGTGGAAGACATTTTCCAAAATTAATTCCACCCACAAAATTGTCTAAGTGGCCTCAGAGAAGGTGCAAGGTATGCGCAGAAACAAGCAAGGCCAGATATGGTAGTTTCAAGGAAAGGCACGCGATATTATTGTGAAACCTGTGACGTAGGGCTTTGTTTTCCAAAATGTTTCGAAATATTTCATACAAAAGCCAATGTAGCTAAGTGATTATTAATAAAATAAAAGTTCATATTTCAACAGTTATTCATTTAAAACTAACAACTGCAATCCTATGTCTCTTAGACGTCCTAAAACCTAAAAAAAACATTTTTTTTTCACTGTGAAAACAGCATACTCTCAAATTAATATACAACCCTTGTCACTAACGTAAATGTTTATTTCTTTACAGTACTCTGAAGGGAATGGACGTAGTTTTTAAATGCAAAAGAGCAATCTATTTTCTGTGGTGTAGAATCTGCTGTAGAAAATTCAGAAAAACTGCGAAACCGCTCAGTACCAGCCGGTTGAGCGTCCACACTCGCGCTCAGTCCTCAAAAGTGTTAAGCACCAATTTAAACCGTCTCCTCGTGCCCATTCCAAAAAAATTTAAAAGTGTGTCCTCTTTTGTCAGCACATAAGATCCAGTGCATGCTGACGTTAAAGGTGGATGGACAGAATCATCTCGCAGCCAAATGTGAGTAGAAGTGAACAGATCCTTATGAATGAACGTCTGTCTCCGTGAGGGCTAGGCGTAGTTATCTTCAACAGAAACATAATCTCGCGAAATAGCTTCCCGAACTCAGAAATACCGGTCGCCGGTGGATTCTGTATAGGTTTGTCCGTAATAAGCTCGGTGAGCAGTCACAAGTTTTCCCCACAGACCAACTGCACCACTGTGTGTCCAACATCTTCTTTGAGAGCCTTCCTTAAACCCAGCAGTCCCAAAGGCAAGGCATCAATCCACTTTTCATCTCTGCACATCAATGCCACCTTCAAGATGTGGTGCGGTTGTTCCACCATCCCATTACTTGTGGGATGGTAACAGGTGGTGTGAATGTGCGGGTAACTTGCATAGTCGAACCAACTCCCGAAGCAATGATGCTTCAAACTGCTTGTCTCAATGAGTGGTAATCGTTCGCAGAGATGTGAAATCCAGCCATTAACCAGTGTCTTTGCCCTGTCACTGCAGTAATACGTCTCAGGCCATCTTGTGAAACGATCTACAACTGGCAGCAAGTAACAGTAATTGTCTGCATACGGCAACAGCCCCATCAGCTCCACGTGAATATGTGAGAAAGGCTGTAAGTAGGCTGTTTATGTTTTCTTTATGTAAGTAGGCTGTTTATGTTTTCTTATTGGCAACGTTACGTAGCGCTCTATATGAAAATCACTGGCTGTGCTGTGTGCAGTCTGTGGCTAGTTTGCATTGTTGTCTGCCATTGTAGTGTTGGGCAGCGGCAGCTGGATGTGAACAGCGCGTAACGTTGCGCAGTTGGAGGTGAGCCGCCAGCAGTGGTGGATGTGGGGAGAGAAATGGCGGAGTTTTGATATTTGTAAGAATTGATGTTATGAACTGCTATATATATTATGACCATTAAGGTAAATACATTGTTTGTTCTCTATTAAAATCTTTCATTTGCTAACTATGCCTATCAGTAGTTAGTGCCTTCAGTAGTTTGGATATTTTATTTAGCTGGCAGTAGTGGCGCTCGCTGTATTGCAGTAGTTCGAGTAACGAAGATTTTTGGTGAGGTAAGTGATTTGTGAAACGTATAGGTTAATGTTAGTCAGGGCCATTCTTTTGTAGGGATTTTTGAAAGTCAGATTGCGTTGCGCTAAAAAAAATATTGTGTGTCAGTTTAAGCACAGTTTTGTATAATTGTTCTAAGGGGACGTTTCAAGGCGCTGTAGACGTAGTAATGGTACCTACAGGTGCTGGTGCATGTCTGTCTACTTTGCACTGCTAGCAACGTTGACATTGTTGAGCCCATCTTCTGCAATCGTTCTTTATCCCAGAACAAATCACTTTCTTTGTCAGTAACCGCACCATGGCACACATTGCCTGACGAGACAAATTATGAAATGCACTAAATGCCGAAAGTGTTTGGGGCGAAGGTTCAAGGCATATTACAAGATCTGTCACACCACAAAGATATGTCCAATTCTGGGACATCCACCTCCACTCATTCCAGGCTGGATTGCCCTTGTTCCCGCAGGAAACAAAGCTCAGGGTCCACTGTCTGAACCTTAGCAATACTATTCCACTGTACAGCCTTTATGTTTGTGCAGAATCTGGACAGAAAGTCCATGCCCACATTTCTGCTTCCATTAATGTGAAGCACGTCCATCACAAACATGCCGTTAGAGGAGAGTGGTCAGTGCAGATGGAAAATTATTTGCGTTCAAGTCGGTCTCTAAAATGCTGGACCGTGGGATAATGGCATCTGTCGATGGTGCTACAATTCCCAGCATCAGTGAGAAGCTTGAAAGAAAAAGAGAATGGTGGCGCACGCCATCCAGAAGCTAATGTAGGACCACCTCCACTGCCACCTGATTAGCATCTACCATGACCGCCATAGGCGCATTACGGTGCAGATGTGCATGCTCTACAGCCCACACTGTGTAGTCCTTGACTGTGTTAAACGCCGCCATTTGCTCTGTTTGGCATTTTATCTTCCTTGTTGTGGCTGTATATTTTCCTTTTTGGAACACAGTCAGTGGCGCTTGCAATGCAGCAGCGTGGGGCAGGTGCCAACCGTAATAGTTTAGCATGGCCAGAAACCTTCACTAATCTTTGTTTGCTTTAGACAGAGATACATTGCCGATAGCATCCATGCAGTCCAGCAGGGATGTGATTCCTGCTGACGAACCTCCAGACCCTAGGAACTTGAGGCAGCTCTTTCCAAACACACATTTATCTTGGTTGACTACACTTCATATTCCTCTATATGCTGAAAAACTTAGTGCAGGTGGAATTCATGCTGTGTAATGGACTCTGAGAAAACAAAAGATGAATTCGAGGTCCCTGAACACTCGCTGGATGAAGCGCTGGCAAGTTTGTGCAGTGTTCCTAAACCCATACAGCATATAGCGGTACTTCAATAATTCAAATGGCATGGTGACGGCAGCCTTTTCAATATCAGTCACTGCCACATGAATTTGTGAATAAGCTTGGGTGCAGACATAACTTTAGCTGTCGCCATGAAGTTGTTGAAATCCATAATGTGTGGTATCAGATACCTGTCAGGTATCATTCTGGATTTTAGCACACGGTACTCGCCACATAATCGCTGGGTGCCATTAAGTATTTGTACCACATGTAATGCAGAAGCCCTCTGGCTCTTAAATGGCCCCAAGAGTTCCTCCTGAATTTGCTTGTCTTTGTTGTTCTTTGCCACCATGAACTTTCCCAGAGTGAGCCACTGAGGTCTGGCTGCCACTGGTGGAACTGGTAAGCTGTGGATGAAGTGCATTGTGTTGTATCGGACCTTGCTCTTTGCATATGTCATTGATGTAATGCCAGGAAACTCATCCAAAATATAATTCAAATCTCGTCTGTATTCTGCAGCTGTGGTCTCTGCAACTGTCTGTAGAGATTCACTGTTGAGGTGCTTGACCAATGTGAAATGTTGTAGAAGGAATTCCACCCACAAAATGGGTTTGCTGTCATCCGCTACCAGAAATTGTACTCATACTGTTTGTTTAAGCCCATGTCGAATTTCATGGTCTTCTGCCATATGCCTCGATGAGTAATTGCTTTCAACCGTAAGATCCAGTTGAGTCACCATACTGTTCGGTTGGAAATGATTTATCGGTAGCACGCTTAGATCTGAACCAGTGTCCACCAAAAATTCTGTTCCTGAATGTGTGTGCACCGCAAAGAGCCACTGGGATACACTGAGTGCACTTATAAAACCGATTCTTTGAGGATTCTGGCCAGGTATGTTAGGATTACTGGTTGTGTCACGGAAATAAAACGGTAACTCCTCGAAGCTGAGTTTCTTGCAGCCAGATGCAAAAGCAATGCAATTACGCCATGTGTTGATTAATTCAGTGCGATGAAGTGACTCAAATTCATGCCAGTATTTCGCTGCATGGAAAAAACGCCTGTAGTCCTGTTACTGTGTGTGGGTTAAGAATCTCTTCCGTTTCAGAAAACTGGGACCCTCCGGAATCACACCAATTCACTCGTTTAGTGCTGTGTGCAGGAAAACGCCACGACGGCTGCTCCACGGAAATCATCCTGCATTTTGCGCCCAAATGCGCACCGCAGAATTTTTCAGTTAAGGGTGTCACCAGCATGCCCTGGCGCGGTAGTCTCGGCAGGGGAAGAGGAAAACGCAGCACGACAGCCTACAGGCCCATTATAGGTCGTCTAAAATGTTCAGGTGTTTGCAGGGGGCTGTGCACATGCATGCCCTGTCTCCAAAAAGTCGTTGAATCCAACACCTATAACCATTATTTTTACTTGTCTTGCCTTCATAGCGCTTGGTCGGGCGCTGACGCCCTGTAGTAGTTTTCGTATCCTCCGAATGTTGCATATGATGTAGTGCAGCGACTTGTACATTAAGTGCCTGAATGCTCTCTACCAGCTGCTCTGCGGAATTCGCCGCAGCGTTCAACTGAATGCCCGGTCTGGGGTCTGTTAATGTAACTGCCCATGAAAAGCTTGATTCAAGTCCACAAGACATGTCGGTTCTACCTATAATGCTGCCGACATTGAAATGTACACAAGTAGCAGTGACCTCCTAACATTGTTAGAGGTATTTCCGTATCTGTGGTTAGTATCATTCTCGCGTTATGCGGAAGCCTTTTTAAGTAAAGCATTATCTATGACCTCTCCAGCAACAGATACGAAACCGCTACTGAACAAGTTCTAGCGGGAGTTCCCAAATACTTGGCTGCTAATTGCCTCTGTAATCTAGACTCTGGAGTAAGTACTAGCTATTAGATTAAGCAGTTTTTCAATGCTACGTAACTAACAAGGGAAGAATTCCAAGTGTCAATAAACGACCATGATGAAATTTGGCGGGTGTGTAGAGGGGCAAAATGATGCAATACGTATTTTTTTGTGCCCAATTTCACTTTTAATGGATAAAACACACCCCAAAAGGGAATTTAGCATATTAGGTTTAGAGGGAATATCTTCGAAACAATGATATATAAAAAATGTTTTATATAAAAGTTAATATATGCTTAATGTTTTTGAAAAGTGTATAATCAAGCATTGTAAAAATTTGAAATACCCCATCACCATTAAATAATTTAGAGAAATGAAAACTTTTGTTAATTGAAGCTTTCAATCCATATTCATCTCTCTATATTAAAGCTGGTTTCTGAGATAACATTTCTGGAAAATAAGCTGTACATAATGTGCTGTCAGAGAGTTTTCAGCATACCTAATTGAAATATGTAAACATTAATTACTATTCTAATTATTTATTTTACTTTTTGTTTCATGTTTTAAATTGTTATTTTAAATCTTATATTTATGTTTTTTTAGTTTACCGTTACACATGCATGTATTTTGTTAACTGAAAATAGTAAGTAACTCATTATTACGATATAAAATACTTAAAATAATGATAATCTGCAAAGGAAAGATTGAGACGTAATGTTTTTACATCAGGCACATAAACTGAACGAAATTTCTTTTTCCCCTTAAAATGAAATTGGGCACAAATAAAAAATATCTCTCACACTATTTTGCCGCCTCTATGCATCCGCCAAGTTTAATCAAGATGGTTTATAGAAATTTTTGAATATTCCCTTGTAAGTGTACCTAAAACCCCTCCACCTCTACAGTCTGTGATCCATTTAAATTTGCTATGACATAGTGAAATTGGGCTGTTTCCTCATGCATACAATGTTAGCAAAAAACGCTTTCAGCTTGTGTGAACCAGAGTTCTGGTCGAGATCTCCAAAATGCCAGCAGTTTGACTTGATGTGCCGTCCTATCTTGTTCATGAAATGGATGAATCGGTGGTTGGTGAATGGTGGAAATACCTGTTGCAGCGATATGTGGTGTTTGCTGTACCTCATTCAACTCGTCCCGTTTAACATTGCCGTTTCCAAGTTGATTCGTCATTCTGCCATTTTCCTACTCAGGTCACCAATGTAGGATTTTTTTAGTGATGTAGTGATCCATAACAAAGGCACACACAACCTGTTAATAAAGACTTTAAATGCACCCAAAGTTGACACAATACTATGTCGCCAGGTCACAAAGGAATGCGCCAAACAGAATACAACACAAAGAGCTTACAGAACAAAATAAACCTAGTTGTATAGTCAGCTGTTGCTTGTGATTTCCTGGTCAATCTTTGGGTCACTACACCATGAAACGCTTGCTGGCACACTTTTGTTCGCTTCTCCTAATGAGTTTCAATGGCTAAATTGAGTATAAGAATACATTGTTAAATAAATCATTCAAATTCAGGACCTACACCATATTCAAAGCAGCAGTATGTTTCTGACACCAGTGTAGTGAGTGCATGCCATCTGTTTATTGATGAATCGATACTGAAAGACATAAAACACTGTATGGAAATGGCTTCAAAATGTGTTCTAGGAAAGGAATTGTGGAGTGTAAGTGGGGAGAAACTGGAGGCTTTTATTGCTTAATTGTATGCTCGGGGTGTTCTTAGAGCCAATAATACTGAACCTGATGAACTGTGGTCTAAAAAGTGGGGCCCACTTACACTAGGTGATTAAAAGTATCTGGACACAGCCTATTCTTCACGGAATGCTGCACTGAGCAGAGGTATCGATGTTGGTCGGTGAGGCCTGGCACGAAGTCAGCGTTCGAAAACATTCCAAAGGTGTTCTATAGGATTCAGGTCAGGACTCTGTGCAGGCCAGTCCATTACAGGGATGTTATTGTCATGTAGCCACTCTGCCACAAGCCTAGCATTATGAACAGGTGCTCGATTGTGTTGAAAGATGCAGTCGCCATCCCTGAATTGTTCTTCAACAGTGGGAAGCAAGAAGGTGGTTAAAACATCAATGTAGGCCTGTGCTGTGATAGTGTCACACAAAATAACGAGGCGTGCAAGGCCCTCCATGAAAAACACAACTAGAACATAACACCACTGCCTCCGAATTACACCAAGTGAGACATCGTTTGGCATTTACCAGAGTGATGCATGGCTTATGAGCAGCCACTCGACCATGAGATCCAAGTTTTCTCACCTCCCTCCTAACTGTCATGGTATTTGCAGTGGATCCTGATGCAGTTTGGAATACCTGTGTGATAGTCTGGATAATGTCTGCCTATTACACATTACGACCCACTTCAACTGTCGGCTGTCTCTGTCAGTCAACAGATGTGGTCGGCCTGTATGCTTTTGTGCTTTATGTCTCCCTTCGCGTTTCCACTTCACTATCACATCGGAAACAGTGGACCTAGGGATGTTTAGGAGTGTGGAAATCTTGCATACAGACCTATGACACAAGTGACACCCAATCACCTGACCATGTTCAAAGTCCATGAGTACCATGGAGTGCCCCATTCTGCTCTCTCACAATGTCTAATGACTACTGAGGTCTCTGATATGGAGTACCTGGCAGTAGGTGGCAGCACAGTGCGCCTAATATGAAAAACGTATATTTTTGGGGCTGTCCGGATACTTTTGATCACATAGTGTATCTTCAGTGGTACTATGGGGAGAAACTGCTTTCGAGAAATTCTAAGATTTTTGTGCTTCGACATTAGAAACACAAGATCAGAACATTTGAAGACAGATGAATTCGCTTTAGTATCAAAAGTTTGGGACAAATTCATTGAAAATTGTCATTTGACCTATATTCCAGGTGAAAATCCTTCTGCTGACAAACAGATTTTTCCAAGCAAAATAGTGTCCATTCTTACAGTATATGCCACACAAATCAGATAAATTTGGTATAAAATTTTGGCTTCTTGTTGACGTTGACTCAAAATTTCTGTGCAATGGGTTCACTTATTTAAGAAAAGATGACCACAGAACACGTGACCAGATTCTTTCTGAAAATGTAGCAATGAAGTTGAAGGAACCGTTTCAAAAGAAGGGACGAAACGTTACTACGAACTATTTTTTTTTACAACAGTGAAACTGGGCGAGAAGTTAAGAACTAATGGTACTAGCATTGTTGGAACAATTAGACGATCTAGAAGAGAAATCCCTAATGCTGAGAAGGCGTTGAAGGCTAATCTTTATGACTCGGATCTCTTCAAACATTCCAGTGGCACTCTTACTGTATATCGAGGCAAATGAAACAAGAATGTGCTTCTGTATAGTACTTTGCATTCAGAAGTTGAACTTCAAACTGGCCCGAAAAAATTCCAGAAACAACAGATTTCTACAACAGTACAAAATGTGGTGTTGATGTGGTGGATCAAATGGCAAGAAAATACACTGTTCAAGCTGGTACTCATTGATGGCCAGTTCATGTATTTTGTAATATTCTTGACTTGGCAGCTATCAACTCATCTATCATTTTCAAGAAAGTAACAGGGATGAAGATCGCTCATCGAAATTATATCCTGAAACTAGCAAAGGAGTTTCGTATAGGGTACATGGACTCGAAAAGTAACTTGGTGGTAACAGAAGCTGAATTTGGAAACTCAGTGAAAGGAAATAAAATGAGGAGACAATGTCAAATGAAAAAGTGTAGGAATAAGACAAGTTGTATCTGCAAAAAGCGAATGTGTGGCTCTTGTTAACAGGACGTAACTAAGGACGTGGTACGTAGTTCCTGCTACTAAAGAGATGTAATTCACATCAGTGAGTGCAAATCAGTGTTTTACAAATCTGTTGTAGTATGTGGTTTTGGCTAACAGATTTCATGACTATAAGTGCACTACATAAAATAGTACAGTAATTAATTTTATAATAATGAGTACACAATAAATATGTCAGATTACTTACTAAAAGAAATTGAAATAAAAACTGTGTTTAGTAATTCAATAAAATGTTTCTAAAAACTCATCCTTGTATGTAATAAATGGAAAAAATATTAAATTTGAGAAAACTTATATAATTCATCTTATTTTCGTTTTATAAACCTAAAATACACATGATAATGAGAACGAAAATAACAATTTTCACATAGCAGTCAAAATGACCA
This sequence comes from Schistocerca cancellata, assembly GCF_023864275.1. Classification (NCBI taxonomy): domain Eukaryota; kingdom Metazoa; phylum Arthropoda; class Insecta; order Orthoptera; family Acrididae; genus Schistocerca; species Schistocerca cancellata. Next base: position 136,078,777 of record NC_064632.1, read on the forward strand.
CATTGGCGGTTCCAGGATACAATATGTTCCGATGATTGTAGTGTTAAAAGTCACAGTTAGCTTCTTGATTTTACGTAAGGTATTTGTAAAGTTAAAGACACATCACCTGACATTGTAAGAGACAAATGTTGCAAATTGTACAATAATTTGAGTCATGGATGGGCTAAGGACATCAGTCCCAATGATTTTAAAGGTGACCTTAAATTGACTTCCACATTGGTAAAGCCTGGCAGCACACCAATTGAAACTCTGAAACTCATACAAGAGTATGGCTTTATGACAAACGTAAGTTTAGCCATACAAATTTTGCTACACAACTGGTGAACGTGGCAGGTGGAAGCTTATACCGATTAAAACCTACCTGAGGTCAGCAATGGGCCAGAAACGACTGTGTGAGCTGGCAATTGTTCAACAGAACAAGAGCTAGCTGAATGTTTGAATTTCAAGGAAGCTCTACAGGAGTTGGCTGAAGCCAACAAAAGAAAAATTTCTATGGCATAAGTACAAGAAAATATGTTTATCATTAATTTTAGTTTTGGTTTATTTATAAATGTGGTGCTTTTTCATTCATTTACTTAATACAGATTTTTTGTAAGATAGGCATACATTTGTTTCGTCTAGTGGCCAAGTGGGTTGCCACAGATTCCATTCTAGTGACTGTTCCTTCTCAACAGCCACACATCTTATCAGCATGCAGGGTAGCTTGAGATTGAGGGTTATTTTATAAAGGTTTTAACCATCCTCACAATCTGGGTGGTTGAGCCGAGATCTTCAATTCCTGTGACACACAACATTCCACCGCTACACCACTCGATGGTTGCTGATGCATTCCCAGAGCACAAGGTGACAGAGGACTGGCAGCTCTACCCAGCCACCATCTCAGGAGCCCTGGGGTCACCAAGCCACTACTCAGCAAGGTAATGCTGAGCCTCTGCAAGCTGATCTCAAAGCTGTAATGTACAAATGTCAATTTAAGTGTGCATACTCATATGAGGCTTGCAAGCTGAATCTTTAGAGTAAAATGTAAAAGTTAGGTGCCCCCCCTCCCCTCCCCCAATAGGGAAGTTTTTGAACAGCACTTTAACTAGCAAATCTTTTCCTCAAGCAGACAGTATCAACAACAAAAGATTTTACTATATTAGCAGCAGCACAGCAGTCCTTCACACACATGCCCAACATTTCTTCTATAAAGCAAGATTACCATCTGAGCCATTATAAGTGTGACTGGAACACATTACATTTGTCTTCCACCTCATCACACCTTGAATTCTAATGCTGATGTTCAAATAATGACACAACCATTTACGTGATTCCTCACTGTCGCACCCCCAACATCGCATCAGTGGTGATCAGTATCCAGGATGTCTTGTTATGATCTGGCATGTCATAAAATTTATTAAACTTTTCCAACATTAACTTGCTTATCGTGCCCCTAACACTCACCCCAATTTCAAGATATGCGAAATGAGCTACCCTTATTTGAAATTTTTTCACATCCTCTTTCAATCCTGTCTGATAAGGATACTGTATCATTCAGTAATGCTCCAGAAGACACACTTTAATTCTGTGTGATTTACTGTACAACTGGAATTAACAGAATTTTCTTAGTACTCTGTGGAGATTCTTAAACTATTTACTCTTTAGGGTCTATTGCCACTTTTCACACTAGAAACATGTCTTTTCTAAATCACTTTGTAACATGGATTGATCTTCTTATCAAGACTGCCTAAACTACCTTCTAAATAATTTATATAGATTAACAAGAGGGCAGAGCATATAATGCTTCTTGGGTAACACCAGATATTAATCTGGTTGCACTAGAGGATATTTTGTCAATAACTAAAAACCATGATCTGTCTTGCAGGACATCATGAAGCCAGTTGCACAGCTGAGACAATACTCAATAAGCTTGCAATTTGATTAGAAGATGCTTGTAAGGAACACTGTCAAAAGCCTTCTGGAAATCTAGGAATATGCAATCAACTTGACATCCCCCGTTGACAGCACTCATTCCTTTATTTGAATGAAGAGCCAATGGTATTTTACAAAAACAGTATTTTCACCTTTTAAAATCACCATGATGCTAGAGGTAGAGAATACCTAGAGCCTAGTTGACTGTGTGGAGACCATTACATAGTATCTGTTACATAATTTAGCCTAGTTATTTGAGTAAAGAGGGTTACATGTCAGTGTAACATTTGCTTCTAGGTATTTTATAGTGTTGGAGCACAGTGTATGCATTCCAAAAATCATGTCAATCACATGGGTCTCTAAATTAGAGTATTACTTCTATTTCCTGTTTTTCATTACTTGTCTCTCTTTTACATTTGGCATCTTTCTTTCCATATGTTTGAATTCCCCCATCCATCTGCCAGTTCTCCATTACTGCCCATTTTTGTTTCACTAGGTTATTACATTGTGTGTCTTGTTCTTATCTGCAATATATAATTAACGACTTCCCACTTTTCAAGTTTTCAAATCTGACCTGTTGCTAATGCTTCACAGTTTAGTTTCTTCCAATAATTTCTCACTGCACCTTCCTTTATACAACATCCTTAGTCTCTTCTAAAGGAACTTCTTTTCCCTTTTGCTTTAGAATCTAAGGATCATGATTCCAGTGTTAGGAATGTACAATAAGTAATTTGTGACTGGTTACATCTTGGGAAGTCTCTGTATTTCTTCCTTCCATCTCCTACTTTTAGCCATAACACACAGAAAAAGTCACTGAAAATGTGTGGCACTTATTCATCATTCTTTCCGTACGTATATATTAATATCTATTTTGAAACATCATTGGCAGATTAAATGTGTGTGCCAGACCAGGCCTTGAACCTGGACCATTTCTTTCACAGGCAAGAGCTCTGGCGGAAGTAAAGCTTCGAGAGTGGGTCATGAATCGTGCTTGGGTAGCTTAATCAGCAGAGTACTTGCCCGTGAAAGATAAAGGTCCCAGGTTCAAGTCCTGGTCTGGCACATAGTTTTAATCTGCCAGTAAGTTTCATATCACTGCACACTCCACTGCAAAGTGAAACTTCATAATCAATATCTATTTCCTTTTTACATCAGTTGAACCAATAATAATTAGTCTGTTTCTTATGATAATTCATATAATAAAAACGTTTGATTAAGTTCTATGGCAAAGTGCCTGAATATTCTACATCTACATCTACATCCATACTCCGTAAGCCACCTGATGGTGTGTGGCGGAGAGTACCTTGAGTACCTCTATCGGTTCTCCTTTCTATTCCAGTCTCGTATTGTTCGTGGAAAGAAGGATTGTCGGTATGCTTCTGTGTGGACTCCTAATCTCTTTGATTTTATCCTCATGGTCACTTTGCGAGATATACGTAGGAGGGAGCAATATACTGCTTGACTCTTCGGTGGAGGTATATTCTCGAAACTTTAACAAAAGCCCGTACCGAGCTACTGAGTCTCTCTCCTGCAGGTCTTCCACTGGAGTTTATCTATCATCTCCGTAACGCTTTCGCGATTACTAAATGATCCTGTAACGAAGCGCGCTGCTCTCCGTAGGATCTTCTCTATCTCTTCTATCAACCCTATCTGGTACGGATCCCACACTGCTGAGCAGTATTCAAGCAGTGGGCGAACAAGCGAACTGTAACCTACTTCCTTTGTTTTCGGATTGCATATCCTTAGGATTCTTCCAATGAATCTCAGTCTGGCATCTGCTTTACCGATGATCAACTTTATATGATCATTCCATTTTAAATGAATCCTAATGCGTACTCCCAGACAATTTATGGAATTAACTGTTTCCAGTTGCTGACCTGCTATTTTGTAGCTAAATGATAAGGGATCTATCTTTCTATGTATTCGCAGTACATTACACTTGTCTACATTGAGATTCAACTGCCATTCCCTGCACCATGCGTCAATTCGCTGCAGATCCTCCTGCATTTCAGTACCATTTTCCATTGTTACAACCTCTCGATACACCACAGCATCATCTGCAAAAAGCCTCAGTGAACTTCCAATGTCATCCACAAGGTCATTTATGTATATTGTGAATAGCAACGGTCCTATGACACTCCCCTGCAGCACACCTGAAATCACTCTTACTTCGGAAGACTTCTCTCCATTGAGAATGACATGCTGCGTTCTGTTATCTAGGAACTCTTCAATCCAATCACACAATTGGTCTGATAGTCCATATGCTCTTACTTTGTTCATTAAACGACTGTGGGGAACTGTATCGAACGCCTTGCGGAAGTCAAGAAACACGGAATCTACCTGAGAACCCATGTCTATGGCCCTCTGAGTCTCGTGGACGAATAGCGCAAGCTGGGTTTCACACGACTGTCTTTTTCGAAACCCATGCTGATTCCTACAGAGTAGATTTCTAGTCCCCAGAAAAGTCATTATACTCGAACATAATAGGTGTTCCTAAATTCTACAATTGATCGACGTTAGAGATATAGGTCTATAGTTCTGCACAACTGTTCAACGTCCCTTCTTGAAAACGGGGATGACCTGTGCCCTTTTCCAATCCTTTGGAAAGCTACGCTCTTCTAGAGACCGACGGTACACCGCTGCAAGAAGGGGGGCAAGTTCCTTTGCATACTCTGTGTAAAATCGAACTGATATCCCATCAGGTCCAGCGGCCTTTCCTCTTTTGAGTGATTTTAATTGTTTCTCTATCCTTCTGTCGTCTATTTTGATATCTATCATTTTGTCATCTGTGCGACAATCTAGAGAAGGAACAACAGTAAAGTCTTCCTCTGTGAAACAGCTTTGGAAAAAGACATTTAGTATTTCGGCCTTTAGTCTGTCATCCTCTGTTTCAGTACCATTTTGGTCACAGAGTGTCTGGACATTTTGTTTTGATCCACCTACCGCTTTGACATAAGACCAAAATTTCTGAGGATTTTCTGCCAAGTCAGTACATAGAACTTTACTTTCGAATTCATTGAACGCCTCTCGCATAGCCCTCCTCACACTACATTTCGCTTCGCATAATTTTTGTTTGTGTGCAAGGCTTTGGCTATGTTTATGTTTGCTGTTAAGTTCCCTTTGCTTGTGCAGCAGTTTTCTAACTCGGTTGTTGTACCACAGTGGCTTTTTTCCATCTCTTACGATCTTGCTTGGCACATACTCATCTAATGCATATTGTACGATGGTATTGAACTTTGTTCACTGATCCTCAACACTATCTGTACTTGAGACAAAACTTTTGTGTTGAGCCATCAGGTACTCTGTAATCTGCTTTTTGTCACTTTTGCTAAACAGAAAAATCTTCCTACCGTTTTTAATATTTCTATTTACGACTGAAATCATCGATGCAGTAACCGCTTTATGATCGCTGATTCCCTGTTCTGTGTTAACTGTTTCAAACAGTTCAGTTCTGTTTGTAACCAGAAGGTCTAATATGTTATCGCCACAAGTCGGTTCTCTGTTTAACTGCTCAAGGTAGTTTTCAGATAAAGCACTTAAAAAAAAATTTCACTGGATTCTTTGTCCCTGCCACCCGTTATGAACGTTTGAGTCTCCCAGTCTATATCCAGCAAATTAAAATCTCCACCCAGAACTATAACATGGTGGGGAAATCTACTAGAAATATTTTCCAAATTATACTACAGGTGCTCAGCCACAACAGCTGCTGAGCCAGGGGGCCTATACAGACATCCAATTACCATGTCTGAGCCTGCTTTAACCGTGACCTTCACCCAAATTATTTCACATTTCGAATCTCTGTCAATTTCCTTCAATACTATTGTACTTCTTATCGCTATAAACACGCCTCCCCCTTCACTGTCCAGCCTGTCTCTGCGGTATACATTCCAATCTGAGTTTAGGACTTCATTACTGTTTACGTCTGGTTTCAGCCAACTTTCTGTCCCTAGTACTATATGGGCATTGCGACCGTTTATTAATGAGAGCAGTTCTGGGACCTTTCTATAGACGCTCCTGCAGTTTACTATTAGCAGATTAATATTGTTATTCCCTGTTGCATTTTGTCTACTCCTACCTTGCCGCGTCTCAGGAGGCGTCTTGTCAGGCCTAGGGAGGGAATTCTCTAACCTAAAAAACCCATATGTGCACTCCACACGTACTCCGCTACCCTTGTAGCCGCTTCCGGCGTGTAGTGCACGCCTGACCTATTCAGGGGGACCCTACATCTTTCCACCTGATAGCGGAGGTCAAGAAATTTGCACCCCAGATCTCCGCAGAATCGTCTGAGCCTCTGGTTTAAGCATTCTACTCGGCTCCAAACCATAGGACCGCGATCGGTTCTGGGAACAATACTACAAATAGTTAGCTGAGATTCCACCCCACGAGCGAGGCTTTACGCCTTTACCAATTCCGCCAACCGCCTGTACAAACTGAGGATGACCTCTGAACCCAGACGGCAGGAGTCATTGGTGCCAACATGAGCAACAATTTGCAGTCGGGTGCACCCAGTGCTCTCTATCGCCGCCGGCAGGGGCTCCTCCACATCTCGGATGAGACCCCCCGGCAAGCAGACAAGAGTGAACACTGGCCTTCTTCCCCGACTTTTCCGCTATTTCCCTAAGGGGCTCCATCACCCACCTAACGTTGGAACACCCAATAACTAATAAACCCCTCCCCCCATGTGCCAGCTCGGACCTTGCTGAAGGAGTGGCCACATGTCCAGGCAGAGCGGGTGATCCCACACGGCCAGCCTCCACATTGACCCTCCGCCTCGTGCGCCGCGAATGCCGCTGAACCCGCCACTCCCCTTGGGGAGAGGGTGGCCCAACGGCACCCGGTACCCGCGAAGATGTCTCGACAGCAGGGACAGTGGGTGAAGCATGTAACACCTGGAGTGTACCATGCGATGCACCAGACTCCCCACTGCTGCTACACTCCGAGGCAGCAGCCTGAAGACGGCTGACCGCGGCCATCAACACGTTCAGCTGTTCGCAAACAGTGGCCAGCTCCTCCTGCGTCCGTACACAGCAGTCACACATCCTATCCATCCTAAGAAATCAATTTACTGTAGAGAGTTGATCAACTTTTAACTAGACTGCTAATTCACTAAAGGCGGCTGATTGTTGACTAAACTGTGGTTGCTAGTAACTGTGTGTCAGCTAGTAACGATCAATGACAAGGATACTGGCTGTGTCCTGCCTTAATCAGTTTATGGGAACTGCAGGAAACCTAAACCTGGATGGGGGAGATGAAAGCTTCTATCCACAAATCAACATGGATTTACACAGCACCACTTGCGCGAAACTCAGCTTGCCCTTTTCTTGCACATTACCCTGTGTAATATGAATAAAGAGGCAACAAGCACATTTCATATACCTAGAGTTCCAGAAAGCATTAGACACAGTGCTACACTGCAGACTGTTAAAGGTCCAATCATATGGAATAAATTATAAAATCTACTCACCAAGTGGTGGCAGAACACATATATAAAAGAAGGTTGTAAGTGGGCAAGTTTTCGGAGCCAGTGGCTCCTTCTACAGGCAGAAGGGTTTAAGGGGAAGGAAGAGGGGTGAAGGAAAAGGACTGGAGAGGTCTAGGAAAAGGGGTAGATTTCGGGAAAGTCACCTGGAACTGCGGGTCAGAGGAGACTTACCGCACGGGATAAGACGGAAAGACTGATTGTTGGGGACTGCATGGAATGAGATTTGAAAACCTGGGAGTTTAAAGGTAAAAGACAGAGATTATTGCTTAAAGATTGTGCATGAGTTAATAAGAGTGAAAAGCTAAGTGCATTCTATACAACAGAACTGGGAGGGAGGTGGTGAAAAATACATGGGTAAGACAATGAAAGATGTAGAAAACTAAAATTGAGTGAAGAAAAGAGTAGTTACAGTGAAGAAATGCTGAAACGGAAGAAACTAACAATTGAGGGCAGGAGCCAAGAACTTATTGTAGCACTACTTCCCACCTGCGGAGTTCTGAGAAACTGGTGCCTGGGGAAGAATCAAGATGGTGCATATGGTGAAACAGGCATCGAGGTCATGATTGTCATGTTGCAGTAAACACCCTCCGGCTATGCCCATTCATCTTCATTGATAATTTGGTGGTAGTCATACCGATGTAAAAGACTCAAGAGTGTTTATGCAACATGACTACCACAAAATTACCAATCAGGATGAATGGGTGTAGCCAGAGGGTGTATATTTACCCTTAATTTACGTTAGTTTCTCCCGTCTCAGTATTTCTTCACTGTAACTACTCTTTTCTTCACTCCATTTTAGTTTTCTACATTTTTCATTGTCTTACCTGTCAATTTTTCACTGCCCCCCTCCCACTTCTATTATGTAGAATGCACTTAGCTTTTCACTCTTATTAACTCATGCATGTTGTTTAAGCAGTAATCTGTCTTGCATATTACCCTGTCTTCCACCTTTAAGCTCCCAGGTTTTCAAATCTCATTTCATGCAGTCCCTAACAATCAGTCTTTCCTTCTCATCCTGTGTGCTAAGTCTCCCCTGACCAGCAGTTCTGGATGACTTTCCCAAAATCTACCCTTTTTCCTAAACCTCCCCAGTCCTTTTCCTTTACCCCTCTTCTTTAGCCTTCAACCCTTCTTCCTGAAGAAGGAGCCGCTGGTTCTGAAAGCTTGCTTAATCAAAACCTCTTTTTATGTGTGTGTTCTGCCGCCACCTGGTGGGTGGATTTTTTATCTATCCAATTAAATTATTTTGACAAAAACTGATTGTTTTTGTTGGAATAAATTATAAAATATGTGAGTAGCTTGGAGACTTCTGAAGTAATATAACCTAGTAATTTGTCCAGGATGGCGAGCGTTCATTAGAGACAAAAGTTTCATCAGGGTTGTGATGGGATCACTCTTGTTCTCTCTATATATAAATGATCTGACAAGATGGGATGAGCAGCAGTCTGCGACTGTTTGCTGATGACATTACAGTGGCATCATGTGGCCATGTGCAGCATGTTGTTCAGAAGAGATACACGGAGTTACTGTAAGTAGGCCAATTGTTTTTATATATCCTATCCAGATAAGGAATGCAAAATTAGACAGCAGTCCTTAGTACAATATTCGTTCTAAAACTAGATTCTACAACTCAAAGTACCTTATTCACTGTGTAGTGGCTTCAACATAGACTTTTTTTATTATTAGTACACTGCAAAACTGTTAAGTAGCATTTCCAATCAAGTTTACGTCCAAACAGCACTGCAAAATGCTAGTAGTAAGGAATACAAATTTATTGCAAAAATAAAAAAGTTGTTTGTGTAAACCAGAACTAAGAACAATAAACTTGTCATTACTTTTTCCAGCTGTATAAAAATTAACAAGGTTACTTGTGAAACCCAGAAATTGTATAACTGGCAGTTTATGTCCTACTCCAGGTGTAAATTCAAAGCCTTGTGGGGAGTTAACAATGATGAAATACGGTGTGCTCCCAGTCTATAACTTACTGAAGAATGGCATTCTGTATACTTAAGCTGTAAACAACACAAATTAAGAAATAATGTCAAGCCTGGAGAAGGTACGAGACAAGTGCTGAAACATGTCTTGTGATCGAAAAATACTGAGTTTCCTGGAAGGCAGATATGTAAAATTCTGCTAAAGCTTTTAAGTCTAGTTTCCAGGAAGCCAATTCTCTTGGCGTATGAGTACTATATTATCTTATGTTTGGTTCTTTTTTATGGCGTAATGCCATACATACCAAAAGATGAAAACATGCACTTGAAGTTCAGCGAATAGTTGACATTTATTTTATTTATTTATTTATTTACTTATTTATTTCTTGTTCCGTAGATCCAGTTAGTGAGTCAATCACAAGGATATGGAACGTGTCACTAGCTAATGGCTTGGAATGAAGCACTTCGTTCCAAATAAATTGACGGCCTCTATGGAAAAGATTAATAAAAACCAAAATTAACCGCCAAATTTAACTTCATTTTTCTGAATAGCGATTAATGCTTGATTGCCAATAACGTGGAAATAAAATAAAATCAGAAAACTGGAACTACTAAGATGTTTTAGTTTTCGGTAACTATATGAATGTATTTTAATTCATCTAATAGCTCCCAACCAAGGAATTAATTTTGTCTTCATTTGTCGTGAGAGTTGTAAAGGAAGAGAGAAAAGCAAAATCACTAAACATAAACATGGGACACATGGAGACCACTTACCATACAACTCTTGACTGCTCTGTGCATGCATGAATCTGGCAGCTTGGGCATGCCAGAAAAATTTTTCTGGGTAGCATCTGGCTGCTTGTAGCTACTGCTTATGCATTTAACAACCACACCTCAAGATCTAAGAGGAGGAGAATGTGTTGCTCATATGCAACTTCAGCTCTGAGCTTGCACATGAGCCCACTGGCAACTGCTCAAACAAACCTAATTAAAACAGCGCTGACATCATGCTCATTGAGTGTAATGTGTTGTTATGAAGTATTGCATAGTCTTCATCCTAAAATCTTTGACACATTTTGGTGTTGGCGGACACTTGTGTGCACTGCCATTTTATTGTTGTAAATGGTGCATTTTCTTTGTAACTTAAGTATTATACAGGTGTTTTTCTCTTGTTCAAGTTTTATTGCTGCAGTATTTTACTGCAGAATTGGGCTAAAGTAAAATTCTTGGTTAGAATGTTAGTTATTGCCAGTCAAAACTACAAAAATTTAAAAATTAAAACAACGAAAAATTCCCGAAATTCTAAAAACTTCCTGGATTTTTTGCAGTTTTCTCCCACATGAAAAAATTCCTGGTTTTTCCTGAATTTCTCGGTTGTCCTGTGGGGCGTATACACCATGATACAGTATTAGTGTTGTGCTGCTTGACTGAGTTGTGTCGATTAAATATCTAAGCTGGGATGGCCAAGATTTTGGCTCACAGACCATTCCTGGGCCCGAGTGCCAAAGCCCTCAGCCCCGCTTCACATTTCTCCCACCACGATGCCACATTGTCTGAGCAAGAGGATGAGGGGAAAATAGTGTTGTGCTGCTTGACTGAGTTGTGTCAGTTAAATATCTAAGCCAGAGATGGCCAAGATTTCGGCTCACTGACCATGCCCAGGCCCGTGTGCTAAAGCACTCAGTCTCACTTGTCATTTCCCTCACCACCACGCCACACTGTCTGAACATCAGGAGAGGGAAGAGGGGAAAATACAGTGACTTGGTTTTATATTTCACAACATAGATCACAAACAGTACAAGTTTTCAGTATCAATAAATCATTTTTGGTGAGCTGAAGACATAATTTTTATCTGGTACTAACTGGCGGCACACGGAGAAGCAAACAATTTTACAGAATTTCGCACCCTAGTTGCCACATAATCAGGACTTATTTACAAGGGTTGTTCAGTAAGTAATGCCCCACAATTTTTTAAAAAAGCCATTAATATACAAACGTCTTTGTTGATGTTTAACATTTGATGTTTTTTCTGTGCAGGGTGAAATTTTGGACCATTCTGGCAGATGACACAGCCATAGTACAATGTCAAAAGGGCGTCTAACTACAGCTCACATTACAAGCAGTGTGCTGTCATTGAATTCTTGTGTGCAGAAAAAGAAACCATGGTGAACATCTATAAACATTTGTGTGCAGTGTATGTAAATGCTGCAGTTGATAGAAGTACAGTTGGGCGATGAGGAAATAAAGTTACAGCCTCAGGAAATGCAGAAACAGAGCTCCATGTTCAGCCATGCTTGGGAAGTCCTGTCACAGCCACTGCTCCAGACATACTGAATCGTGCGGATGCCATTATTCGTGCTGATCAGTGATTCACAACTCAACAATTGGCTCTACAATTGTCAGTCAGCATTGGAAGTGCATCTGCAATGATAGACACTCTTGGATATTCAAAGAGGTGCTCACGATGGGTTCCACGAATGCTCACAGCAGACCACAAGATTCAAAAGAAGGCCATTTCTACTTAACTTTGTAGTAGGGAACACACTTTGAAGATGACGAGAATGTCAGTCATGTAGTGAAAACATGGCTATGCCTGCAGCACAAGAGCTTTCACCAGCAGGGAATACATGCTCTTCCACAACGTTGGCGTACGGCCATAGAATGTGATGAAGACTACGTAGAAAAATAGGACATGGATAAGACATGCTGATGTATACTGTCACCAAATTCTGACTCTTAACAATAAATATGGTCTGAGGAAAAAAAAATACGGGGCATTACTTATTGAATAACCCTCATAGTTTCATAATCAAGAAAAAGTCCTTCACACAAATATTCTGATCAAAGTACTGGAACACTTTTGCAACCTCATTATAGAGACTTGGAAAATTTACCTGAGAAAAGCAATGTAGGCACCCTGGACTGTTTTAATATGAAAAGATTTGTAATTATAACTGAAATTACCTTGCAGGTCAATCAGTTGCATCTTCACATGCACAGGGGCACTTCCAACTGAAACAGCAAATGGTTTCAAAAACAGCTTGAGAATAGATGTAAGACTGACAGTGCCCTCAAAACCTTATAAAATTATCATTGTAATTCTTGCAAGGCCACAATGAATTCTTCAAACCCCATGATTTTTTTTACCACCAATGAGCTTAGGTAAATGGATTTTCTTTGTCAGAATGTGTACTTTCTACAAGGCAACTTTCTTATTTAAATGCATCCGCATCATATCAGAAAGAAGTTACCTTGCAGTGTCTTACTGTGGGCAGTGTGCATAAAGTACACTAAAAATGAGAAGTCTGCAACCCATCCCGTCTGTTCTAATTTTCATTCCTGCCTCCTTTTTCCTTCATAAATTCAACAATAGTGTGATTTAAATCAAAAAATCATTCCAGGCATGCCCCTTGCCTTAATCAACACACTGTACAGTAATATATGAAATCCCCATATCCTTTGCTCATTTCCGTTGAAAACTGTTGCAACAGAAAATGGAATAATGGCTGTGACTTCAGAAATTTTACTATTCATACCACCAATTTATTCAAGTGCTCCATGCTTGCAAATTTAGTACAAAGTACTTCTTGATGCACAGAACAATGAATGCTGCCTCTTGATCTCTGTAATTTTTTGCTCTTTCAGTCTCATCTAAAAGTTTAAATTCTTTCTTCAGAGTACTGTTACGTCCTTTCATAGCAAATAAGCAATACCCGTTGCTTTTGTGAACTGAAAGTTCTCATTCCTATCTTCTGTCAATCCAATTCATTTTAAGGGATTGTGATAAAAAAATTGCTAGACAGACTATTTTTGCGCAAACAGCTACTGGATTTGTGAATGTCCTTCATACCACAAACTTATAGCGAAGGGTGAACAGTGCTGACACCATGATTCTGCTGAACTTAAGAGTGTTGTAGTGATTGCAAAATACCATACTGCAATGCTAAATGAAATGTCATGCTGTTCCGGGTACTTCTTGAAGGACTGAGCAAAGTTGAGTGACAGAACACATTGAATGAGCATGTAAGGTTAGTTGTAAGGAAGGTGAGTTCTCAGCTTCGATTTATTGGGAGAATTCTAGGAAAGTGTAGCTCATCTATAAAGGAAACCATGTACAGAAGAATTGTGTGACCCTTTCTTGAGTACCGCTACAGTGTTTGGGATCCCTGCCAGCTCAGATTATAGGAAGACATTGAAGCAATTCAGAGGCATGCTACTAGATTTGTTACCAGTAGGTTCACAACAAACAAGTATTATGGAAATGCTACGGAAACATATGGGACTCCCTGAAGGGAAGAAAAGGTTCTTTTTGTGAAACTATTGAGAAAGATTAAAGAACTATAACATTTGCGAAAGGCTGCACAACTGCCATATACATACATTTCTCATAAGGACTGCTAAGACACGATATGCAAAATCAGAGATCTTATGGAAACTTGCAGACATCCATTTTTCCCTTGCTCCATTTGCAAGTGAAACAAGAAAGGAATGACTAACAGTAGTACAGGGCATCCTCCATCAAGCACTGCATGGTATCTTTTAGAGTAGGGATGTGTATATACACTCATGCTCATAAATTAAGGATAATGCTGATACATGGTGAAACAGTGCTCTGGCGGACGGTTTGCAGGTTTAAATCACCTCGGGGTATGACCATGTGGTGCATTTGACCTGCGGTCGTCACACGGTGGTACTGGCAGCAGTCCACATACGCAGGTGTGTGTTGGTGCATGTCAGAATATGGTGCAGCGAGTAGGTGTGCAGACATTTTCAGACATGTTAATGGTGACTGTGTGTTGAAAAGAGCCCAGAGAACACACACTGATGAGGTTGTGAGGGGTAGAATACTAGGGCGACTTGAGGCTGGTCAAACACAGCAGTTTGTAGCACGGGCCCTCAGTGTGCCACAAAGTGTGACCTCACGATTATGGCAACGAATCCAGCAGACAGGAAACTTTTCCAGGCACTACAGTATGGGACGTCCACAGTGTACACCACCACAAGAAGACCGGTATCTCACCATCAGTGCCCGCAGACGGCCACAGAGTACTGCAGGTAGCCTTGCTCGGGACCTTACCGCAGCCACTGGAACAGTTGTCTCCAGACACACAGTCTACAGATGACTGAACAGACATGGTTTATTCGCCCAGAGACCTGCAAGGTGCATTCCACTGACCCCTGGTCACAGGAGAGCCCGTAAAGCGTGGTGTCAAGAACACAGTACATGGTCATTGGAACAGTGGTCCCAGGTTATGTTCATGGATGAGTCCAGGTATAGTCTGAACAGTGATTCTCGCCGGGTTTTCATCTGGCGTGAACCAGGAACCAGATACCAACCCCTTAATGTCCTTGAAAGGGACCTGTATGGAGGTCGTGATTTGATGGTGTGGGGTGGGATTATGATTGGTGCACGTACACCCCTGCATGTCTTTGACAGAGGAACTGTAACAGGTCAGGTGTGTCAGGACGTCTTTTCACACCAATATGTCTGCCTTTTCAGGAGTGCAGTGGGTCCCACCTTCCTCCTGATGGATGATAACGCATGGCCCCACCGAGCTGCCATTGTGGAGGAGTACCTTGAAACAGAAGATATCAGGCGAATGGAGTGGCCTGCCTGTTCTCCAGATCTAAATCCCATTGAGCACATCTGGGATGCTCTCGGTCGACGTATCACTGCACGTCTTCAAACCCCTATGACACTTCAGGAGCTTCGACAGGCACTGGTACAAGAATGTGAGGCTATACCCCAGCAGCTACTCGACCACCTGATCCAGAGTATGCCAACCTGTTGTGCGGCCTGTGAACGTGTGCATGGTGATCATATCCCATACGGATATCCAGGTACATGTGCAGGAAACAGTGACATTTTGTAGCACGTGTTCTGGGACTGTTTTCTCAACTTATCACCAATACTGTGGACTTACAGATCTGTGTCATGTGTGTTCCCTATGTGCTTATGCTATTAGCACCAGTTTTGTTTAGTGCCACATTGTGTGGCACTGTGTTCTGCAATTATCCTTAATTTATGAGCATGAATGTA
Source organism: Schistocerca cancellata (assembly GCF_023864275.1). Classification (NCBI taxonomy): domain Eukaryota; kingdom Metazoa; phylum Arthropoda; class Insecta; order Orthoptera; family Acrididae; genus Schistocerca; species Schistocerca cancellata. The sequence goes on from NC_064632.1 coordinate 136,094,141, forward strand.
GATGTACACTATGTGATCAAAAGTATCCGGACACCTGGCTGAAAATGACTTACAAGTTTGTGGCGCCCTCCATTGCTAACGCTGGAATTCAATATGGTGTTGGCCCACCCTTAACCTTGATTACAGCTTCCACTTTCGCAGGCAAACTTTCGATCAGGAGCTGGAAGGTTTACTGGGCAACAGTAGCTCATTCTTCATGGAGTGCTGCACTGAGGAGAGGTATCAATGTCAGTTGGATAGGCCTGGCACGAAGTCAGCATTCCAAAACATCCCAAAGGTGTCCTATAGCATTCAGGTCAGGACTCTATGCAGGCCAGTCCATTACAGGGATGTTAGTGTCGTGTAACCACTCCGCCACAGGCTGTGCGTTATGAACAGGTGCTCAGTCGTGTTGATAGATGCAATCACCATCCCCAAAACTGCTCTTCAACAGTGGGAAGCAAGAAGGTGCTTAAAACATCAATGTAGGCCTGTGCTGTGATAGTAACATGAAAAACATGACCACACCATGACACCACTGACTCCGAATTTCACTGTTGGCACTACACATGCTGGCAGATGACATTCACCGGGCATTCGCCATACCCTCACCCTGCCATTTGATCGCCACACTGTGTACTTCGATTCGTCACACCACACAACGTTCTTCCACTGGCCAATGTTTATGCTCCTTACACCACGCGAGACAACGTTACCGGCGTGATGTGTGGCATATGAGCAGCCGCTCAACTGTGAAATCCAAGTTTTCTTACCTCCTGCCTAACTGTCATAGTACTTTCAGTGGATCCTGATGCAGTCTGGAATTCTTGTGTGATGGTCCGGATAGATGTCTGTCTATTACACATTACAACCCTCTTCAACTGTCGGGGGTCTCTGTCAGTCAACAGACGAGGTCGGCCTGTACGTTTTTGTGCTGCACGTGTCCCTTCACATTTCCGCTTTACCATCACATTGGAAACAGTGGGCATAGGGATGTTTAGGAATGTGGAAATCTCATGTACAGACATATGACACAAGTGACACCCAATCACCTGACCATTCTGCTCTCTCACGATGTCTATGACTACTGAAGTTGCTGATATGGAGTACCTGGCAGTAGGTGGCAGCACAATGCACCTAATATGAAAAATGTCTGTTTTTGGGGGTGTCTGCATCCTTTTGATCACATAGTGTATGTACTCATTGCATCCCTGATGTAAGTCCAATGCCTTAACAGCTGAGGCACCTCACTTTGTTCAGAAAAAGTATATCATTTGGTTGTCGCCCTTGACACCTGTGCATATTTAGTATCTTGTGTCTTGATGGTGAACTGTGAGACTACAAGTCCAATTTTTTTTAACCTTTTATATTATACATTGCATTAAGTTAACATTAGATTTATCATCCATACAGTTGAGATGTTGAGTGGCCCCTCCCCATTCTCCTCTAAATTTGACTTGTACTCTATCATTCATTACCTCATGGTTGTAAGGATGTTAAACCATAATCTACCTTCCTTTCCTCCTTCATTCAGATTGGAACCTTTATGTGTATTTTGTTATTTAACTCTGAGAAGCCACACTGTCCAAATGCTTAACAATCAAGATGTTCAAATGTGTGTGAATTTCTAAGGGACCAAATTGCTGAGGTCATCGGTCCCTAGACTTACACACTACCTAAACTAACTTAATGCTAAGGATAACACTCACACCCATGCCCAAGGGAGGACTCGAACCTCCGTTGGAAGGGGCCGCACAATTAGTGACACGGCGCCTCTAACCGCTTGGCCACTCTGTGCGGTGCTTAACAGTCATTCCATTCTTTTTTATATACCTGTCAACTGTACAATGCCTCAATTGTACAGTTGAGCAAATTAAACTTAATTGGCTGGCACAGGGTTCATCTAACAACCTTCACAATAGTTCTCTATTATTCCAATCTCGAACAACTATACCTTTCCATACGAGCTCTGATTTCCATTATTTTATTATGATGATCATTTCTCCCTGTGTGGGGCAGCATCAACAAAATATTTTTGCATTCAGAGGAGAAAGATGATGATTGAAATTTCATGAGAAGATTTTGACACAACGAAAAAGCCTTTGTTTTAATGAGTCACCCCAAATCCTTTTTCATATCAATGACATTCTCTCCCCTATTTTGCAATAAAACAATAAGAGCTGCTCTTCTCACTGCAAAAGAGGTCAGACAAGTGTAGTGTAGGCAGTCTCATTAGCAGATCTATTACAGTTTGTACATGTTCTGCCGATTAAACAGAGTCTTTGGATTGTCTTCCCCACAACTTTTGCTATGTGTCCTTTCCAATTTAATTCCTCGGCATTCAGTTGAATTTCCAGCCTTTAGATTTGACTGTCTTATCACATAACAGAAGTTTAACAGATTCCTTTAGCACTCATGTGTATACCTCACACTTTTCGTTAGTTAGCATCAATTGCCAATTTTTGCACCATACAGATATCTTTTCTAAATCATTTTGCAATTTGTTTCAATCTTCTGATGACTTTGGAAGATGATAAACAGCAGCATCATCTGCAAACAACCTAAGATGGCTGCTCTGATTGTCTGCAATATTGTTTATACAGATAAGAAACAACAGAGGGCCTCTAGCACTACTTTGGGGAACACTAGAAATCACTTGTGTTTTACTTGATGACTTTCTGTCAATTACTATGAGCTGTGAGCTCACTGACAGGAAATCACAAATCCAGTCACATAACTGAGATGATATTCCATAAGCATGTAATTTCACTGCAAGCCGCTTGTGCAGCACAGTATTAAAAGGCTTCCGGAAATTTAGAAACATGGAATCAATCTGAAATTCCTTGTCAATAGCACTCAACACGTATGTGAGAAAAGAAGTAGTTGTGTTTCACAAGAACAATGCCTTCTAAAACCATGCTGACTGAGGGTCAATAGACTGTTGTCTTGAGGTAACTCATAATGTCCAAACACAATGCATGTTCCAAGATCCTGCTGTTTATCGGCCTGTAATTTTGTGGCTCTTTTTATCATCACTTATCTTTGGAATAATTAATTTGTTAGCACTACACATATTTCATTTCATTTAATCCTCCAGCAAAAAGGTGTGACCAGCATTAATTAAGGACATCTTTTAGCCACTGTAATAGAACCATAACAAAAAAATAATAATTTTTTGAGTTTTTAATAAACAAATTATTAACTTCACAATATGGAAAAATTATTTAAAAATAACCAATTTACAGAATATTTAAGCCACATACAAAATTAAATTAAATACAGAATTCTCCTATACTCTCACATAATGTTAGCATAAATCTGGTTCAATAAAACAATTTGTGTATACATAAATAATATTTTATGATGATTTAACAACATGATTTATATGGTCTGCATGTAATCTGGAGGTCCACTGTCTACTGCTTTGACAGTATATGGTAACATTTTGAATAGTAACTTTTATTTCCAGTCCTAAAAGTATGGAAATCATACGACACATTTTTGTGTGCTGAATATTTCATTTATGATAAACATTATTTCTCATAACTACAAAACAGTATCTATTAGGGGTGTTTTCTGATTATCTCTATTTTATTACGGCCATAAAACCCTGCTGTATGGTCTGCATCTTTATTAGCTTGTAAACGGCAGCTGTGATAAAACTTGTATCTAACAGGCAATGCCACAGATAAGGACTTTCACAGAAGAGAAATATCCTTAATGATTATAGTCCCAATAACATGCTGTAGAAACAAATGCTAGCTCACTTCACAACACAAACAGAATGGAATGGAATAGTTTCAGCAGCTATTATGCTGGAACTCTATTGGTAACTGCTCTATGGTAACAAATATCAGTAATTAAAGGGGAAAAGAGAATAAAGGCAGAAGATTAGTGTTTAATGTCCTGAAGAGAATGTGGTTATTTGAGATGGAGCAGAAGCTCAAATTAGGAAAGGACGACGAAGGGAATAATCTGCACCCTTTTCAAAGGAGCCATACCAGCATTTGCCTTAAGCAATTTAGACAGATCCTGGAAAACCTAAATCTGGTTGGCTGGATGGGGACTTGAACCACAGTCCTCCTGAATGCAAGTCCAATGTGCCAACCACTGAAGAAATGAGGCTCTGCACAGTCAGACTCCACATGGGGCATCCATATATAATAGTTCTTTGGAAAGAAGGGCAGAAGGCATCAAAAGAGTAAGAGCACCACGCTGTTGTCGAACACTGATTTGGACTTTATATGCTAGTCTGTAATGACAACTGGGTGTCTGATAATAACGAGTACGTACAATTTAAAACAGTAAAAGAATATTGCAAAACAGAACAGTAGATTTCACAGCCAGTGAGTTTCAATTTTAACCTATTGTGGCCTTTAGTTACTGGAGTAAGTAAAATAATTAAGAGAGCTAAACAAAATGCAGATGGGTTTAATTAGAGGTGACAAAAGACAATTCATACCAAGAATAAGTTATATGTATGAAAGTAAGGTGAGAGAAGAAACTTCTGAAATGCATAAAATGTTGACACATTCAAGTAAAAGTGGCTCAGGAATGTAATCAACAGGGCGTACATTTAATAAAAGCAAATTACCGAAGAGCAATGAAAATATTACTAAAAAGTTAAAGGAAGGTTAGACAATGGCATTATACTGAGAACAAGAGGAAAAGCAGAGGGGGCATATGGGTTACCTATCCATATCTATCCTAGGGGAAAATACACGGAAGAAAGTGAAGATCCTTTACTATACTCTGAATGTAGGCTTTTTAGTGACCTTACTTCATGCAACTTTTCAGGATGCACAATCCTTTTCAAGATGGGAAAAAAAATTCTGCTGGGTTATAAATTCCACTGAACTGGCACTGTGGCATAACTATTGTCTTCAATTCATTCATAGTTATTTGTTCTTACTCTTGATAAATCATTTCATGCTACAACACACTTTGGCCAAGTGAATGAACAAAATAACCTGATCTAGCTTACCTCAGACAAACATCATTTGTCTGTCAAGTGACTACAGTAAGTAAGTTAATATTTGCTATGTTCAGTAACACAGTTTCCATTGCAGTTCGCAAGATAGAAAGCAGAAGGCTGGCAAATGTCAGCAGGCTCTCAAATTAAATGAGTAATGACTGCCAGATCAAGTTTTCATTTCCAAACAGCCACCAAAATTGCTTTCAATGACAGGCAGAAAGATTCTAATTATCTTTACGCTTTTCTTCAACAAGATTTGTAAGGAACAGGTGGTTTTTACTTGACAAGTAGTTCATAACAAACCAACTCAGTGGTCACCAAAAGAACTCTGTGGCTTGTTTAGGTTCACTTCATGGTCTTTTACTCTAATTAGGAAGGTGTTTGCTCTGGTCACCATCCAGGCCATATGGTTCATCCAGAGCAATTGGAATTGAGTCCTTTATTGTGATAGCTCCAAGAGAATACAGCACAATCACCTTTCGAGGTACAACAAGTGAATGAAGATGGAATCATGAACAGATAAAATACAGAAATAGTATAATATGAAAGATGAATTTCCTACCAGAAATAGTATTAAAGAAAATCCTTAACTACTATCAGTTTTCTATATGGAAACTAACTGACAGCATATTGTTTTATTTTATTTTGATAGTCAAAGCTATACAAATTTTCTTCTTGTCTTGGGTTCACTGTAAGAAACTCATAACAAACAATAAATAGATGAGAATATTTGTGGGTATGATCCGCTTTTAAATACAGATAATAATTTTCCTTAACGGGAAGGAACAAGAGCTTTTGGGTAAAGTTAACTCTTCTGCGACAGTTTGGTTAAAGATGACATATAAACTCTGTTTTGAGAAGATGTACTTTCAGAGCAGAATGAGACATTTAAAATTCTGAGAAATGTTTGAAGGCATTTGATTGTAATAGTATTATTATGCCAAATTGTTAATGAATAATGGAGTATAAAGATTTGCAGCTATTTGATAAGTCTTCTGATTCAATATATCATCTTAGCCTGACAGATACATTAAAACAATAATTCTTAAAACACCACTGCACCCTACATATAAAACAAGCTAACTGAGTTATTTCCTCCAGTGGTAAGCAAAGAATTTAACATGTACTCCACACACAAATTTTATAAATATGGTTTGTCATGCAACGTGAGTCAACTGAGAAAGGATGAACAAAAGAATCACCTGTGATTGTTCAAGGCTGCATTCAAGTAAAGGAGTTTAAGAAAGTGATGGAAAATGTTACACAAATATATCAAGAGTGTTTGGAAATTTCAATCACAACAGTGAACCTTATTTAAAACCCTTTGATTCTCTTTGTTTATGTAGCAATTCACAAGGTAGCAGCAAAATAATTATTGAATCAAAGACACAATGAAACCTTAATTATTTTCAAAAAATCAACAGTTAATAAATAAATCAATATTTAACAGCACAGCTCCAACAATGGAGTGTCTACATATTACAGCATCTGCAATGCTTATTTGTACTTTCCAGGTTAAAAAACATTTGAACTTTAGCAAAGTAATATTACGAACATGAAAAATGCAGTGTAACAGTCAAAAATAAATAACTCTTCTAGTGACTAACACTAAATGTTCTTATAGCTCTAGGTGGAGTGAAGCACTTCAGCATTTAGCTTCATAACGACCAAAAATACTTATCAAATATTTTCAAACAATAATACTTCATCAAGATGGTAACTTTTGACCGAAAGCACTTCATTTACTTTAACTACCAAACATGTGATTGGGCCTATGTATTTGCCCAGGACCGAAAGGACGTCATACCCCTGGAAAAAATATAAAAAATAAAAATAAAAACACTTGGCAAACAAAAGAAAGAAAGACACTATTGGCTACTGTCAGTTTGTACTATATTGTTACACACTTTGAGACATGTGGGAAAGTGTAGGTAACAGTTCATCTGATGTGTGTTTCTAATTTTATGTGAACACAGTAGCAGGTGTTACACTATTTGCATATTGTCTTTCCTTGTTTTCTTTTCTCATTATATTGTATGTAACAATACCAGAGAAGGAAAGTTGCTACTCACCATATAGCGGAGATGCTGAGTCGCGACAGGCACAATAAAAAAGACTCTCACAATTAAAGCTTTCAGCCATTAAGGCCTTTGGCAGCGTAGACACACACACACACACACACACACACACACACACACACACACACACACACACACACACACACACACACAATTGCAACTTGCACACACATCTGCAGTCTCAGAGAGCTGAAACCACACTGCGAACAGCAGCACCAGTGCATGATGGGAGTGGTTGGTTGGTTGATTTGGGGAAGGAGACCAGACAGCGTGGTCACCGGTCTCATCGGATTACGGAAGGATGGGGAAGGAAGTCGGCCGTGCTCTTTCAGAGGAACCATCCCGACATTTGCCTGGAGTGATTTAGGGAAATCACGGAAAACCTAAACCAGGATGGCCGGACGCGGGATTGAACCGTCATCCTTCCGAATGCGAGTCCAGTGTCTAACCACTGCGCCACCTCGCTCGGTATGATGGGAGTGGTGACTGGGTGGGGGTAAGGAGGAGGCTGTGGCGGGGAGGGAGAGGGATAGTATGGTGGGAGTGGCGGACAGTCAAGTGTTGCAGTTTAGATGGAGGGCAGGAGAGAAGGTGCGGAGGGGGAGGGGTAAGTAGCAGAAAGGAGAGAAATAAAAGAAATTAAAGGACTGGGTGTGGCAGTGAAATGACGGCTGTGTAGTGCTGGAATGGGAACAGGGAGGGGGCTGGATGGGTGAGTACAGTGACTAACGAAGGTTGAGGCCAGGAGGGTTACGGGAATGTAGGATGTATTGCAGGGTGAGTTCCCACCTGCGAAATTCAGAAAAGCTGGTGTTGGTGGGAAGTATCCATATGGCACAGGCTCTGAAGCAGTCATTACGATAAGGGATATCATGTTTGGTAACGTGTTCAGCAACAGGGTGGTCCACTTGTCTGTCGGCCACAAGTTGTCCGTGGCCATTCATGTGGACATACAGCTTGTTGCTTGTCATGCCTACATAGAATGCAGCACAGAGGTTGCAGCTTAGCTTGTAAATCACATGACTGGTTTCACAGGTAGCCCTGCCTTTGATGGGATAGGTGATGTTAGTGACCGGACTGGAGTAGGTGGTAGTAGGAGGATGTATGGGACAGGTCTTGCATCTAGGTCTATTGCAGGGGAATGAGCCATGAGGTAAGGGATTGGGTGTTGTGTAAGGATGGACGAGTATATTGTGTAGGTTCAGTGGACGGCGCAATACCATGGTAGGAGGGGTGGGAAGGGTAGTGGGCAGGACATTTCCCATTTCAGTGCATGACGAGAGGTAATCGTAACCCTGGCGGAGAATGTAATTCAGTTGCTCCAGTCCCGGATGGTACTGAGTTACGGGGGGAATGCTCCTCTGTGGCTGGACTGTGGGACTTTTTTGGGCGGTGGTGGGAGACTGGAAAGTGAACCTGGAACCCATAACACACATTGAAACCCTCGCCCTGCAGGAACTTGAGCATCATGCGCAACACCACCTCAAAAAGCTCTCCATCCTACTCACTTCCTACTCCCACCTCGGAGTACCACTGTCCACTACTTCTACAACCACCTCCAAACCTCCCCCACGCACCTCATAGCTGACAAACCCTGTCTCGCAGATCTACTACATTTACCCCACCCTCCAAAACTCCCTCCCACCAACACACAGAACCCAGAACCTAAACAGACCCACAACACAGTTATTAACATTTCCTCCAGAAGCCTTAGTCCCACAGAAATACCAGTCGTTTCCAAAGGCCTCACCTTTTGCCCCACTCCCAAATCCAACCATGCTGGACTAGTTAAAGCCCTTCTCTCCTTCTCCCGGTCCCTACAGTGGAAACACTTTTTCGCTACCAACCCGAACAATCAGACTCAACCAAAGACCAATATTGAACCTTGCCTAAACTCAGTTCACTCTTCCATTCAACCGTGATCCAACCCCACTGCCTCCAAAACATCCCCTGTTAACTTTCCAGAATTTCTTAACCTCGAACCTTGCCTCAAAATCATTCCCCAAATCTCTCAACATGCAAACTAACCTTACATCCGCAGAAAGAACCGCAGTCCACCATCTAAACACTGATCCCGATCTTATAATCCTACCTGCTGACAAAGGCTCCACCACCGTTGCTTTGAACTGCAAGGATTACGTGGCACAAGGACTCTGTCAGCTGTCAGATACATCTACCTGCAAACCATGCCACAGTAATCCCATTCCAGTAATCCAGCAGGATCTCCAGTCACTACTCAAATCCTTAGGCCCATCCCAGAACCTCTCCCCAGAATCCATGTCTCTACTTACCCCTACCACTCCCCGCACTCCCACCTTCTACATGCTTCCTAAAGTCCATAAACCCAACCACCTAGGACACCCCATTGTGGCCGGTTACTGTGCCCCCACTGAGAGAATCTCTGCTCTTGTAGACCTACACCTTCAACCTACTACCCGGAACCTCTCCTCCTATATAAAAGATACCAATCATTTCCTCGACTCACTCTCCACAGTTCCTATCCCTTTACCACACGGTGCCCTGCTCGTCACTATTGATGCCACCTCCCTAAACACTAACATTCCTAATGCCCATGGCCTTACTGCTGTCGAACACTACCTTTCCAAACGCCCTATGGATTCCAAACCAACAACCTCCTTTCTAGTCTCCATGAACAGCTATATTCTCACCCACAATTACTTCTCCTTTGAAGGCATTACCTACAAACAAATCCGTGGTATGGCTATGGGCACCCACATGGCACCACCCTATGCTAACCTAATCATGGGCAATCTAGAGGAATCCTCCTCAAAAACCCAGAATCCTAAACCCCTCACCTGGTTCAGATTCACTGATGACATCTTTGCTATCTGGATTGAAGGTGAGGACACCTTATTCACATTCCTCAAGAACCTCAACAACTTCTCCCCCATTTGCTTCACCTGGTCCTACTCAACCCAACAAGCCACCTTTCTAGATGTTGACCTTCACCTCAGAGATGGCTACATCAGTACCTTCGTCCATATCAAACCTAATAATCACCAGCAATACCTCCACTTCAACAGCTGCCACCCATTCCATACCAAGAAGTCCCTTCTGTACAGCCTAGCCACCCGTGGTCGTCACATCTGCAGTGACGAACAGTCCCTCTCAAAATATACCGAGGGTCTCACTGAAGCCTTCACTGACCGTAATTATCCTCCCATCCTTGTACAAAAACCAATCTCCTGTGCCTTATCTTTCCAGTCTCCCACCATCTCGCAAAGTCCCACAGCCTGGCCACAGAGGAGCATTCCCCTCGTAACTCAGTACCATCCGGGACTGGAGCAACTGAATTACATTCTTCACCAGGGTTACGATTACCTCTCGTCGTGCCCTGAAATGAGAAATGTCCTGCCCACTACCCTTTCCACCCCTCCGACCGTGGTATTCTGCTGTCCACCGAACCTACACAATATACTCGTCCATCGTTACACAACCCCCAATCCCTTACCTCATAGCTCATAGCTCATACCCCTGTAATAGACCTAGATGCAAGACCTGTCCCATACATCCTCCTACTACCACCTACTCCAGTCCGGTCACTAACATTACCTACGACATCAAAGGCAGGGCTACCTGTGAAACCAGTCATGTGATCTACAAGCTAATCTGCAACCACTGTGCTGCATTCTATGTAGGCATGACAATCAACAATCTGTCTGTCCGCATGAACGGCCACCAACAAACTGTGGTCAAAAAACAAGTGGGCCACCCTGTTGCTGAACACACTGCCAAACATGATATCCCTCATCGTAATGACTGCTTCACAGCCTATGCCATATGGATCCTTCCCACTAACACCAGCTTTTCTGAATTGCGCAGGTGGGAACTTACCCTGCAATACATCCTACGTTCCTGTAACCCTCCTGGCCTCAACCTCCGTTAGTCACTGTCCTCATCCATCCAGCTCCCTCCCTGTTCCCATTCCAGCATTACACAGCCGTCATTTCACCGCCACACCCAGTCTTTTAATTTCTTTTATTTCTCTCCTTTCCGCTACTTACCCCCTCCCCCCCTCCACACCTTCTCTCTTGCCCTCCATCTAAACTGCAACACTTGACTGTCCGCCACTCCCACCATACTATCCCTCTCCCTACCCGCCACAGCCTCCTCCTTACCCCCACCCAGTCGCCACTCCCATCATGCACTGGTGTTGCTGTTCGCAGTGTGGTCTCAGCTCTCTGAGACTGCAGATGTGTGTGCAAGTTGCGTTAATGTGTGTGTGTGTGGGGGGGGGGAGGGGGGGCGTGTGTGTGTGTGTGTGTGTGTGTGTGTGTGTGTGTGTGTGTGTGTGTGTGTACTGCTGCCAAAGGCCTTAATGGCCAAAAGCTTTAATTGTGTGAATCTTTTCATTGTGCCTATCGCGACTCGGCATCTCTGCTATATGGTGAGTAGCAACTTTCCTTCTCTGGTATTGTTACATTCCATCCTGGATTTTATATTGTATGTAAGGCTTTCTGGTCTTGCAGTAAAGTGCATGCCTGGAATCTGAAATGTCGCAAGATTGAAGAATCTTGGTTGGAGTATGGATTTTTTCAGTCTGCTTTTTACTTAGAATTCAACTCTCAATGACTTGGAGACCATCAGAAACAACACATGGCTTGGATTTCACATTAAACTGTAGGGACCTTTCTCCTGATAAGATGACTGAATAACTGGGATAAGTTAGCAACATGCAAATCATCAAAGTAGCATCCAATTAAAACACTTTTAACAGGCCACTGAACCATGAAAATTTTTATTGCATATACTTGACAATACAGCATTCACCTAATTCAAAGTGCCTTGTTTTCTTTTTTTACCCCACTTGTAAAATCACAGCGATGAAATAGGATAGCCACCACATAAAGGAGGCAGACAGGCACATTTAAACGTAGACTAAGCTATCAGAAAAAGTCTTCCTTCAGTGTAGAAAACACACACACATTCATATCTGCGCAACTCTCACACATATGACTACTGAGGACTTTGGTAGCTTAGTCTACTTACTTTCAAATTGCCTGTCTGCCACTAAATACCACCTCTACATGGTGAGAGCCAATTTATCCTATTTATTATTATTATCATTCATCATTGGAGGGATGGCGCTCATGTGTGCATGAGGTGTGCTTGCATGTGTGAATGAATGTGTGTGTGTGTGTGTGTGTGTGTGTGTGTGTGTGTGTGTGTGTGTGTGTGTGTGTTGTGTTTTTCCTTTGGCCAAAAGATACTGTGCAACTGTTTTTTCATTGTGCCAATCTGCAACTCAACATTTCATCTTTAAAGTTAATTTAAATATGGTAATGGTAAATCCTTTGTGGAATATAAATGATTTAAGGAGTAAAGGTAATAAAACTCACCTAACAGTCAATGTGTTGAGGGGTCACCAGGCATCTAATCAAGATCGAAAACATTGCTAGCTTTTGGATGAAGTTATTACCTTTACTACCTAAATCATTAAGATTACTTTATAGATATTTACTGGCTCTTTCATGCTTGTTTTCTTTGTCTCAACACCCTGCTAATTCTTTATTGTCCTGCAATGGAGTATAATTTTTTCCAATGGAGATGCACTGAAAATACTTACTTCACTTCCACTTGGTTCAGGAGGCAGTAAATTTGCAATCGACTTCTGCAGGAGCTGTGAAATAAAATGTCAACAGAGTTTTAACACCTATTACTATTACAATTTACAGGTGGTAAAGAGGTAAAAGGACTTTTAAATCATAAACAAAAAGATATATGCCACAATGTTTTGTTGAAAACAGCAAGTTGAAAATATAGCTGTCAACACACACCAAATTTTCAAGAGAGAGCTACAGATAGATCCAATGTCCACTTTACTACAACCATCTTTAATCTTTATCTGAACTCACCCCAAAACAGATCTTACTCTTACATTGCCTGCCTTGTATAAATTTTGATAAATACAACTTACAATATATAAACTAACAGAATTTATCTAATGTTACTGTACACATACTGTTATGTAGTGAAGAAGTGGAATTTCAGGTTAAAAGAGATGGTTAATTAAACTGTTCAATATAATCAAACAAAAAAAGTACTTACAGATACTATTATACATAGTTATCATTCAAAATTCTCTGCACTGTAATAGGATATACTATGAAGATTTTTTTTTCAGGTCTGCTTCAGGACCTTTTAACACTGTGCTGTGTTCCCACTTTTAAACTGAACTTACAAATTTTACATCCCTACAACGTAGGACTCAATATACAGATTGAATAATATCGGGAATAGGCTACAACCCAATGTCCCTTCTCAACCACTGCTTCCCTTTCATGTCCATCAACTCTTATAACTGCCATCTGGTTTCCATACAAGTTGTAAATAGCCTTTTGCTCCCTGTATTTTACCCTTGTTACCCTCAGAATTTCAAAGAGAGTATTCCAGTCCACATTGTCCAAAGCCTTCTCTAAGCCTACAAACGCTATAAATGTAGGTTTGCGATTTCTAAACCTATAATCTATGATAAGCTGTAGGGTCAGTATTGCGTCGCATGTTCCTACATTTCTCCATAATCCACACTGATCTGCTTCAAGGTCGGCTTCTACCAGTTTTACCATTCTTCTGTAAAGAATTAGTGTTAGTATTTTGACACCACGACTTATTAAACTAATAGTTCAGTAATATTCACACTTGTCAGCACTTGCTTTCTTTGGAACTGGAGATGCTATATTGTTTTTGAGATCTGAGGGTATTTCAGCTGTCTCATACACCTGGCTCAACAGATGAAAGAGTTTTGCCATGGCTGGCTCTCCCAAGATTTAACAGAATTTCATTTACTCCTGGGGCTTTGTTTCGACTTATGTCCTTCAGTGCTCTCTCAAATTCTTCTCGCAATATCATATCTCCCATCTCATCTTCATTTATGACCTCTTCCATTCCCTTAATATCGTCCTCAAGTACATCTCCTGGGGTATCTGCCCCAGGCGGAAATTTCAGGGGGCACCAAATTCATATTCTTGAAGAAAAAAAACCTTGTTTCAAAGAACGCCTAGCATGCAGCACATGTCGGTCTATCGGCTATTCATATGATTCTAAAACACATTCCTGTTGGTATTTGAATATTTCTGAACACATTGTAAGTTTATATCTGAACAAATCGTAAGTTGATTTCTGAACGCCTGCATAGTGTACGTGATGTCTCTGCCAGGGGACTCCCCGCAGCATCTAGAAATAAGAAACTTTCCTGAAGATGAAAGGGGATGGAGCTATATGAGCTGAGCCAAATAAAGCTGAATGGTTGAATACCAATTGCTATTTGTTTATATGGCTGAACAGGTATGGAAATGATAAGTGTCTTTACAGTTACTGATGAAATCCACAGATTCAGACTACCAGAGTGGAAATAAACTACTAACAGGAATAACAGGTAAGAAAGATTACATATTATCTTCTTGGTGCATCCAAGAAAATGAAATTTTGACAGAAAATTTTTGCCAGATAATTGCACTACTAACGACTAGTTGGACAGTCCCCATTCAGCAGTCGCTTAGTTCTATTCTTAGAATAGTGAGGAAACTGTGTTGTACGAACATATAATAACACATAACTGAAGAATTAAACGTGGGATAACTAAACAGGTGATTCTGGTAGGGTTAGTGATTTTAACCAGAGAAAAAGTTTTGACAACGGCAGGAATAGTTACAGAAATAGTGATGACAAGATTGTTTGTTAGAATGAGGAAGGAGAAGAAATGGGGACATCGCACAAATTATATGGAAGAATATGGCAACTTCAAAATTTATATAAAAATTTCATATTACTACCACTTTTTAATCTCATGCTTGAGAATGTGAAACTATTTCCTAACATAAAACTTTTTGTTTGTAGTAGATGTAACAGGCATCTGATATTGGTATTTTATGAATTATATTCTGCCATGTTATTTATGTAAATAAGGTAGATAAAAATGACCATTTGTGTCAAAACAGTTTTGCTTATTTGGTGTGTGTTACAATGGTAGCAATATTATTGCTATTTTGTTTTACCTAGCAGACAGTGACAAAATAGACATAATCAAATCGAGAAACCACACCACTCTTGGGTATTATTTAAGGAAGAACACCTTATAAAGCTGTAGCAAGATCAAGGAGAAAAAAAATTGAAGAAATGTGTACCAGTGTTAATTGTGAGCTTTTCTTTGAGCTTTCTCAAACGCTGGAGGGGGAGGGCGGGGGCAACTCAAGGGGCTACCCATTTGAGGGAAGAGGGGGCGGTGGAGAGTTTCCCTTGTGAGGAGTGTGCTACCTTCTAGAGTGATTTATGCCATGCGAATGA
This sequence comes from Schistocerca cancellata, assembly GCF_023864275.1. Taxonomy (NCBI): domain Eukaryota; kingdom Metazoa; phylum Arthropoda; class Insecta; order Orthoptera; family Acrididae; genus Schistocerca; species Schistocerca cancellata. Next base: position 136,109,477 of record NC_064632.1, read on the forward strand.
GGATAAAAGTCTGCTGCAGTGTGCTACCACCTGGTGGCACTGACATAAACTTGTAGTTGCTCAGTAGGGGATAACTGTGCATGCCGTGACTCGTGTTCATAGTTCATCAAATCCGTATGTATTTAACCCAAAAGGCAATGGTGTCACACCAGTTGCGCATGTGGAACAGCTCGTTAAAATATGCACAACTGAAGATATGCTTGTGACCCTGACACCAAGTTTCACAGAGTCTAGAGGAGTAACAATACACAGCTTGGTAGATTTAGTGCCGTGTGTTTCAGATTACTGCATCTATGTAACATTTAACAGCATGCAAAGAAATATAACCAACAAATCCACAAGGTGTCAAAAGGTACGGTGTTCATATGCTCTGACACAGCAGTCGCCACTGCTGCTTAGTCATTCTGCACTTCATGTCAATCTCATTTTATCCAGGTCCCATCTCCTTAATTTCATACCTGTTTGCAATTTCTTCAGTTTTAATCTACAGTTCATAATGAACAAATTGTAGTCAGTGTCCACATCTGCCCCTGGAAAAGTCTTGCAACTTAAAATCTAGTTCTGAAATCTCTATCTTACCATTATATAAGCAATTTGAAACCTTCCAGTGTCTCCAAGTCTCTTCCATGTATACAGCCTTCTTTCATGATTCTCAAACCAAATGTTAATGATGATTAAATTATGCTCTGTTCAGAATTCTACCAAGTGGTTTCCTCTTTCATTATTTTTTGCCAGTTCATATTCACCTACTACTTTTCCTTCTCTTCCTTTTCCTACTATCAAATTCCAGTCCCCCATCACCATTAAATTTCCGTCTCCCTTAATGTGAATAATTTCTTTCATCTCATCATACATTTTTCAACCTCTTCATCATCTGCAGAGCTAGTTGGCATATAAACTTTTTCTACTGTGGTGGATGTGGGCTTTGTGTCTATTTTGGCTGCAATAATGCATTCACTATGCTGTTCACAGTAGCTTACCTGCACTCCTATTTTCTTATTCATTATTAAACCTACACTTTTATTACACCTATCTGCTCTTGTATTTATAACCCTGTATTCACCTGACCAGAAGTGCTGTTCCTCATGCCACCAACTTCGGTAATTCCCACTATATCTAACTTTAACCTATCAATTTCCCTTAAATTTTCTAAGGTAACTGCCGATTTAAGGGATCAGATCCTTAGAGTGCCAGTTTTGTTTCTCTTGATAGTGACATCCTCCTGAGTAGCCCTGTTCAGAGTTCCAAATGGGGGACTATTTTACCTCTGGAATATTTTACCCAAGATGATACAATCATTTAACCACACATTAGAGCTCATGCCCTTGGGTAAAAATTATGTCTGTAGTTCCCCTTGCTTTCAGCCATTCACAATACCATCACAGCAAGGTCGTTTTGGTTGATGTTACAAAGCCACATCGGTCAGTCATCCAGACTGCAGCCCTTACAACTACTGAAAAGGCTGCAGTTCCTCTTCAGGAACTACATGTTTGTCTGGCCTCTCAACATATACCCTTATGTTGTGGTTGCTACTGTACGTACACTTATACTACAGCTATCTGTATCACTGGGGCATGCAAGCCACCCCACCAATGACAAGGTCCATAGTTCATGGGGGTACAAAACCTTAGTAAGACTATTTCCATCCATCCATCTCAATCTTCTGATTTTCCAGTTCTGCCAACTCCCAATTTAAGTCATTTATTTGTGGTGCTTACGCACTGTGGATTTTTAAATGCCACTAGGTGGGGAGGTTTGTATTTGCAGCAGGTATTACAAATATGAGCAGCTGCTTGCATGCTCAATTGGTTCACAATGTCAGGACAATGTAGCAGTTTCTATGCATGTGTATGCCTCTTCACTCTACAGAAAAACAGCTTAGAATGATTGGGTCGCTTTCTACATCCTTCCGACCATTGAATGCTCCCATTATTTTAAAAGTGGTGGTATTTATCCAGTCTATTGTTTATATTCTATCCACAATTTTGTAACATTAATTTCGTACATACCTGATAGATTCCATTTCAGAGAATATATATTAAAATTACATATTACTTAAGAATCTTTAAGTTATTTTTAAAATCATACACATTTTATTTGGCTATTAAAGTAACATCTTTAGTCAGTTAATGAGAAATCAGTGAAAAAAGATCTATTCAGATCATGGTAGTAACTTCCGATATGAAACTTAATTATAACAAAAACAGGATTGAAATTACCTTTATTTTAACTTTCGACTCTTCTGATACTTCCACACAAGAAATGTTAACTTCAAGTGACATAGCTGTAATTGTTTCTGTTTCTTGGTTGCATTTTTCACAGTAGAAGCCACCACCTTCTATTTCAGATAAAAAATCACTACCGCAAATTTCACATGTTGGCCATGAAAATGCCGTATCCTCATCAACACCAATGACACATCCTGTAAGTGGAAGTATTGCAGATGTTTATTTTATTATTATGTTTTTATTATATTTTGAAAGGGACAGATGTGTTGATGACTAACTACAAACCTGACACTTTCACCAGATCCAGCACTTTAGACATTTTGCTGAAATTCTTTATAAGTGTCTTTTGGGCAGCTATACTTTCCACGAAATCATCTGGAAATTTGAATGGTAGACCAAAAACAGGGCCATCTGCATCCTTTCCAGGCACTGTGAGAATCCGAGTGTATTTGTCAGCAATGAGTTTACCTGAAATATGCCATATAATGGTTTCAGACTTTTAAAAATTGTTTGCATCTGAACACTAATTTGTCTTTGAACACTAATTTAACAGAAAAAAGAGATATCACTCTTACTACTTGCAAACAAACACTCCAATTACCTTCAGAAAGGAGAACATTCAGAAGGCAGAGTATAGTAATATTCCCTTTCACAGCCTCTTGAGGTACCACACATGTTGAGAGAACTTTAATAATCACATATGATGAATGATCTCCAGCACAATTAGTTACATTGAGTGAAGTATCTGTGCAGTAAAACAGGTTTTCATGTACATAAATTAGCTTTATTATTGCAGAACACCTTTCTTGCATATCCTCAGTCACCTAAAAACAAAAATACATTATATGCTTGCTATTAAAATATTGCTGTAGATAAATAATTTTCAGTACAACACCATATAATTGATACACAGTGACACTCATTCATCCTCACACGTAAGTTCTACTTCAGAAATTAAAATTAAGAAGTTGGAATGGGGGTGGAGATGGGAGGTGCTGGATGATGAAGGAGCACAAGGGACTACAAATTTAAGGCAAGAAGCCAGTAGGCAAAATGAAGCAAAGAATGATGAATGTGTATTACCAATGACATCTGAATGCCAGAATATGTATGTATTACTACAATGTGAACAATGTCGAAACTTTGAGGATTTTGCTGTACTACTCTGCGAACATCAAACATATGTAGGGTAATCATAAAGTTTTAATTATCATCCCCCAAAAAGTGAAATTATTTAATTAATTTTTTAACAATATTGTGAAAAGGATAGACTGCTACTCATCATAAAAGTGACACGAAGAGTTGCAGGCAGACACAACGGAAAGACTGTTACACATTAAGATTTTGGACAAAACCTTTCTCAGAACAGAAAAAGAGACACACACATTATACAAGCAAGCAGATCTCATGCACATTCCTGATGGGGCCAGAGATAGTGGCTATGTGTGCATGAAGTGTGCTTGCTTGTGTGAATATGTGGCCGGAGACAGGGGTCATGTATCGTGAGGCGTGCTTGCTTGTGTGAATATGTGTGTGTTTCTCTTTTCCTTTCTGAAGAAGGCTTTGTCTGAAAGCTCAGTGTGTAACAGTCTTTTCATTGTGCCTGTCTGTAACTCAACATGTCATCTATACAGTGAGTAGCAATCTAACCTTTTCACAATACTGTTGATATTCCAATCTGGAATCCCCATTTTCTCGTTTTAATTAGTTTTCTGTTGTTTGCAGGTACATATCTGCAGTTGTGTTACACACAGAAATCCCTGTACCATAGTACACCAGTAGAGAAGACAAAACAAAATGGTGCAATCTCAATTTAAAGTGGAGTGCACTGCAGTAATTCAATTCTCATATTTTAAGGGGATCAACTGTTTCAACTATTCATGTTGAGTTGGTGTAAGTGCACTGAAACAATGCATCATAAAGCAATGCAGTGATAAAGTGGTGCTGTTGGTTCCAGTGTGATCAAACATACCTGAATTACAAAGAACATAGCGGTCATGGATCAGTTTTCAACAATCTCCATGGCATTCTGAACAGAGCAATGGTTGCCACCCACTGGATTCCATGACGGCTCATAGTGTCATCAACTGAAAGCCTTGCAGGCCACTGAGCCACTGATGATGATGATGATGATGATGATGATGATGATGATGACGACGACGACGACATCAATGCCATACAGCTACATCCAAAATTATATATACAACTACAGAAATCCGTAATTATTGATACATGTTCAATTACCCGGAAGTTCCTAAATGCAATATAACATATACCATATACCGTACAGTTAAAAGGAAGTGACGCTTGATCAAGGTCCGCGTCACTTTCCATTTTTAACCAGACTTAACGTTTGAGAAAGTAAAGAAATAATAATAATAATAATAATAATAATTATTATTATTATTATTATTATTATTATGTTTGTTGCTTCCCTAAATTATCAATTGGTAACATAAGCCAGTCGCAGTTTTTCATTGAACAGTTATTGCAAAATAATCAATCAACAACAAAAAACAAAAGAGAGAGAGAGAGAGAGAGAAATCACAACAGACAAGTGTGGAAATTGCAACAGAATAGCGAGAGAAGGTTGGCAGGCTTTATTCATGCTGGATACTGTGAAGCAACTAGCTTGTATGAAGACGTATCTAGCTTTACCACTGCAGCAGTTGTGACTATCGCTCCACAATTACAGAGAAAGAGCAGCTAATATTTAAACTAAAAGCTGACCTGACTGTGGCAAAAGCAAATAAGTACTACAGTAAAATTAGAAATAATGTAGATGACTGGACTGTGGTAAACACTGTCAGATCAGGCAAGGAGTTCAAGAGATAGTGTAAAGTCTCAAATCTTGAATCTAGACATCTCCAACAGTTTCACTGCTCTGGAAACTGTGCACAAAGGTCTGCAGGCAATGCAAGGAATTCAGGAAAACATTAACAAGACAGAGGAACAAGTGCAAGACAAGGTAATAATAAATAATACTAATAAAGTAATATTAGGGTTAAAGAGAGACCATGAAGGTCCTCCTCCTAGCAAATAGTTATGGGAGGGGAAAAGTCTCAATTAGTAGAGAAATCTTCGGCTTGTGAATATGAAGTAATAAGTATTTTAAGACAAGTGCAGGACCCAGTGATGTCCGCAGTGATTTATGATCTCTGGGGAAAGATATCTGTAAAGATTATTAAGTGATTATTGGAGGTGCTGAGCACAGTTTGGACTGTAACCTCAACTATGCAACTGAGGGTGGCATTTGGCATTAGTGGACATGGTCCTCACACAAAAGTGAAAAGTTTGCGCTCTCTGAACGAATATGACAAGACCAGATGGAGCTTTCTGTTGAATGCACAGCTTCAAGAGTTGCTTAACAGATGGGTTGACCACATAAGGGTATGACTGATGTGTTCCTCTTCACACTGTGATACCCACACAGTATGTTTTGCATCTGAAGGTTTGTAGAAATAGGTTACTTGCACAACTAAGTTCCAGAAAAATTCATTGTAACTAGGGCACTGTGATTTACATTTTTAATAAGCCCTGTTTTGGGTAAATGTTTCCAAATCACAGAGCCACTGAACAATTCTACACATAATGTGTTTCCTTCTCATCCCGTACGGTAAGTCTCCCCCGACCCTTGGTTCTGGGTGACTTGTCCAAAATCTACCCCTTTTCCTAGACCTCTCCAGTCTTTTTCCTTCTCTTCTTCCTTCCCCTTCAACCCTTCTGCCTGAAGAAGGAGCCACTGGCTCTGAAAGCTTGCAATTACAACAGCCTTTTATGTGTGTGTTCTGCCGCCGCTTGGTGAGTAGATTTTTTATCTAGCCAATTAAATAATTTTGTCAATAGCTGATTGTTTTCATTGTTATATATAAAACATGGCTCTATTAGACTTGCTCAGACAGGATTCCAATACTTCATCATCAGCCTTCATTTTTCCTGTATTGTGTTGAAGAGATCACAAAAGCCATTAGATCATAAAAAGCAGTAAGTCTTCTGGTTGTGGTATCTCAGCAAGTACTAAGGTCTTGCACTGACTTGGAAGCAACCCCTTTGAATTACCTTCGTAATCAGTTCACAAGTCAAACTGTACTTCCTGAATGACTGAAGTATGCAGCACCGGCACCCATTCATAAAAGTAGAGATAAGCAACTCTAAATTTAGACCCATCTTCCTCCTTCCCAAGAAGTCGAAATTTTTTGAGAAGCTAGCTAATAACATACTATTTCAGAAACTTTTCGAGAATAACCTTTAGTAAAATGCTCTATCTGTCTTCCATAAAGGCTTTTCTAATCAATGTATGATTTCACTAACTCAATTCTAGTACAAGTACACACAAGATTACCTACTTGGTATTTTCTGTGACCTTAACAAGGTTTTTCATTGTGAAGATCACAACATTCTATTAGGAAAACTTCACTAATTGTGGGATACCTTCTAATACCATGTTGGACCTCTTTTGCCAAGCATAGTGCAGCAACTCAATGTGATATGAACTCAACAAGTTGTTGGAAGTCACCTGCAGAAATACTGAGCCATGTTGCCTCCATTGCCATTCATAATTGTGAAAGTGTTGTCAGTGCGGGATTTTGTGCACAAACTGACCTCTTGATTATGCCCCATAAACATTCAATGGGATTCACGTTGGGTGATCTTGGTGGCCAAATCATTGACTCAAATTATCCAGAATATTCTTCAGACCAATCATGAACAATTGTGGCTTGGTGACATGGCACACTGTCAGCCATAAAAATTCTATCATTGCCTGGGAGCATAAAGTCTACGAATGACCAGTCAATGATCAATTCAATTCGACCATAGGACCCAGTCCATTACATATAACTGCAGCCCACATCACTGTGGAGCCATCACCATCTTGCACAGTGCCTCGTTGACAATATGGGCCCATGGCTTTGTGGGATCTGTCACACACTCAAACCCTTCCATCAGCTCCTAACAACTAAACTAAGGACTCATTTGACCAGGCCACGGTTTTCCATTTGTCTAGGGTCCAATCAATGTGGTCACAAGCCCATGAGAGGCACTGCAGGTGATGTGCTGTTAGGAAAGGTACTCACGTCAGTCACTTGCTGCCACAGCCCATTAATGCCAAATTTTGCATCACTGTTCTAACAGTTATGTCCATTGCACATCCCACATTTGATTTTTGTGGTTATTTTATGCAGCTTTGCTTATCTGTTAGCACTGACAACTCTACACAAAGGCCACTGGTCTCCGTCATTAAGTGAAGGCCATCAGCCACTGCACTGTCCGTGTAATGCCAGAGTTTAGTATTCTCAGCATACTCTTGACACTGAGGATCTCAGAATACTGAATTACCTAACGTCCCACACACCTAGCGCCAACTATCATTCCATGTTCGAAGGCTGCTACTTACTGTCGCCTGACCATAATCACAACAGAAACTGTTTCACATGAATGACCTGAGTACAAATGACAGTTCCCCCAATGTATTACCCTTTTATATCTTCTGTAAGTTATACTACTGCTGTCTGTGTGTGTGCATATTGTGTCCCATAACTTTTATCACCTGAGTGTAAAATGATATGGCATTAAAAGCATCCACTGCACAAATGGAGTCATATCTTAACAACAAAAAACAAAGGGCCACAATTGCAGTTTATATGACAGGAATAACATTAAATTTAGAGAAGGGTAACATTACATATTACATTCCACAAGGTTCAGTGTTTTATCAATTTCTGTTTTTGGTCTACTTAAATGATTCACCTGAGCCATTAGAAGACTCTTCAGAAACTGTAATCTTTGTTGATAAAACAAATACATCAATAAAGGACCCAAACATACACATACCAGAATCGGGCAGGAGAACAGTGCTCCAATCTCACAACTGATTCACAACCCACAGCTTAATCCTTAATGTTACAAAAACAAATGTTATAAAATGTACAGGTCACCCAACCAAATCAAGGAATGGTGTGAATTTTATTGTTATTTCTGAATTTCTTCCACTTAAATTTTTGTTTGTAATGTTCGAGTACAATTCACTTTGGCCTATATGCTGAGTAAGATTGTCACCTCAGCAAAGGTTGTTTGTTCCCATGAACCATGCTGACCAACAAGCCACTTTTTTGAACAGTCAATATGAAGCATGAGGGAGAAGTCATGTGTTGTCTGCCAGTTGTTGCCGGAGTATCGACTGAGACTGGATGATCTTTCTGGCACTGGCTTTCATCTTGCTATGATGTGAACTCTCAACTTCAACTCCAACTCCCTCCCCACCCCTCCTCCCTTATATTTTCAGACTTCCGTGCCACCGCAAAACCAAACTCTTTGCATGGCCTCCTTGACTGGCTCAGGTCCCCAGGGGCCAACTCAAATGCACCATTCGTATTCTGTTAACAAGAATACAAACAGCAGGTTTCCAGTTACATGTGTTATTACAAAACTCTCTTCAGATGCCTGTGTCCTTTCTTACCCTGGCCATATACCACTATGACACTGAACAGCAATTCCAAACAAATAAAAATGACTTAGTGGTACCTTAAGTATGGTACAATGGTTACACAATGGATGAGGCTCCATGTGTGAAGTTCCTAGGCATCTAGACAGATAATAAATTGTGGTGGTACTGGCATGTAGATAAATTAACCAAAAAGCTCAATTCTGCTGCTTTGTTGTTATAAATTTCTCACTGTATTGACGTGCAGACAGGATTGCTACTATACTTTACATATATTCATTCAACACTGTTCTATGGCGTAATCTTCTGAGGTATTGGAGCTAAAGCAAAAAAAGTATTTATTTTACAGACACATGCACTCTTGAGCTCAGACTGCAGAAGTGCATGACTGGTATGTGGCAGGTCAATGACTGATCATTATTCAGAAGCCACTTCAATGGCTTATAGATTCTTACTCTTAGTTGCCAATACATGTCCTCTCTATGGGACTTTGTGGTTAATTTAATAACAAGAGTGAATTTAGGAAGAACACTAAGAAGCAAGTTTTATACTCTGGTTGCCAGCAAACATCAGACAGGTAACAGAAAATCCTTAAATATTAAAATCAAATAATACCCCATTAGGCACTACCCCTGTAATTTCTCATAATATTTGGAGTCAGGTATGTAAAACTCTTTGACTTTGATAGGTATTAACTTTGTCAATATATAGATAGTTACAGTGATCTGCTTTGTCTGAAGTATTAGACACCAACAGCTATTGAATAATTAAGGAGAAGCAGTGGCCACGTTCGAAGTAGCTGATTTTTTACCTGTCATACACACACTGTACTGCAAAACTTAAAAATTATATACATAAAGTAATATAATATACTACGTATATGGTGGAAATGAATGAAATTATGTTGGCATGTTACCAGATGTCTCCCAGTTGTGCACAGAAAATTGGATGACACATGGTGTGAGTTTAGTGTGACTATAGGGCCAAATGGGGCTGGCTCACAGCAAGTGGCAGTTAAAGGAACATGAAAAGATAATGTGTCAACCAGCAAACAGTTATGATGCACTTTGGTTGTGTTCTTCATTACAACATGTAGATGACTTCATACGGGGAAGAAACATTGGGAAACTGGGAGAAGCATGAAGAGTGACAAGTGTAGCCCAGGAGTTTGGTAGTGTGCTCACAGCATTGTGTATCATACACATAGGAAGTGTTCCTAACAAAGGCACTTGCTACCCACATGAGATGAGTTGATCGACCAAGGTCAACTACAGCAACGGATGACTGCCACATTGTGCCACAGGCAAGGAGGAACCCACAACAAACAGTGGGTGCAATTGCAACCAGCTTTAACAGGACTGCAAGGCACACAATCCCACACTCCCCAGCGGCACGGCAACTACATGCAGTTGGTCTCTTTGCTCGACAACCAGTACATTGTGTCCCACTGCTACCTGCATGTTGGCAGCACTGTTTTCAATGGTGCTGAAAGCATAGGATCTAGACCAATGAGAGCTGGGGTCACTTGTTCTTCTTGCATGAGTACAGATTCATTCTGAGTAGTGATTCTGTATGTACCCTCATATGGCGAGAGGTGGCCTCGTACGACGAGAGGTGGGAACATATAATGCACCCAGGAACATTGTTGAACATGACTGTTTTGGTTGTCGAGGTATTATGGTGTGGGGAGGCATAATGTTGCAAGGGTGTACTGATCTTCAAATCTTTGAACACAGTACACTCACCAGTCAACATTACTGCAACAATGTACTTCTTCACCATGTGTGTCTTTTCAGGCTGCATTCAGCCCTAACATCATTTTTTTTTTTTTTTATGACAGTACACACCTGCATCAAACAGTGCAAATGGAGGAGTTCTTGGAATGAGATGATATGCAGTGAATGAACTGGCCAGCATGTTCCCCCAACTTAAATCCGATCAAGCACAAGTAGGTTGCATAGGGGAGACGTATTGAAACTTGTCTGCATGCACCAATGACCATTGTCAACTGTGCTGGTAGAGAAATGGAATGTCTTACCACAAGAGCGCCTTACCAACTTTGTGGCCAGCATGGGAGCACATCATCAAAAAGACACACACACACACACACACACACACACACACACACACACACAACCGCACGCACGCACGCACGACTGCAGTGCATGATGGGATTGGCGACTGGGTGGGGAGGGGGAAGGATAGTAGGGTTGGGGAGGGGGACAGTAAAGTGCTGGTGGGGAGAGCACAGGGATGAGGTGGAGAGAGGGTAGGGCAGCTGTATGCATTCGGGAGGTTAAAGGTGAGGGGGTGGGAGTGGATATAGAGAAAAGTAAAAAGACTGGGTGCAGTGGTTTAGTGCTGGAATGGAAATAGGGACAGGGCTGGATGGGTGAGGATAATGACTAACGAAGGTTGAGGCTAGGAGGATTACAGGAATGTAGGATATATTGCAGGGAAAGTTCCCACCTGCACAATTCAGAAAAGCTGGTGTTGGTGAGAAGGATCAATATGTCACAGGCTGTGAAGCAGTCATTGAAATGAAGAATGTCATTTTGGGCAGCATGTTCAGCAACAGGGTGGTCCACTTATTTGGTGATTGGCAACTTTCCTTTTTATAATATTGTTACTATAATACCAGTGTGTGTACATTAGTTAGCACTAGTGATACTTTTGTGTTAGTATACTTTAAAAATGCAGTCTGTATGATTGTTTCCGCCTGCAAATACATAAACTTGACTCATTCTTTATCCTTGAAGGCTCTTTTTCATGATGGAATTTGTGGAATACAATGTATGAATGAATGAATGAATGAATGAATGAATGAATGAGTGACTGAACAGCAAGCAAGTTATGGGGCCGCTCAGACCAAGATCAACTCTGTGTCTCAGATAAAAAGCACAGGTCTGGTACAGTAGCCCACTTGAACTTTGACTTAGCCACAGTTTACCATGTTCATTTAGGCTGCTGCCTTAGTGATTCAACATCCCTACTCCCATGAACATCTCCACTCTCAAAAAATAAAAATGGTTTGAACTTGAAAGAGCCCAAAATAATCTGCAATTTCACAAACAAACGACATAAATGACTATTTCTCTAATACTAGCTAGATAACAACACTACAAAAAGAATAGAATTAGTAACGGAAAAAATAACAAATCCAATAGCAGAAATTGCTTATCATATGCTGATAGCCACCCCATCCTCAAAATAAATAAATAAATAAATAAATAAAAAGAAGAGGAGGAGGAGGACGAAGAAGAAGAAGAAGAAGAGTAGGTTAGGACTAGGAATTACAGAGTACTTTTCTAATATACATGAAGTAATCACTCCAAGTGTGGCATGAATTTTTCACCACAAACAGCATAGCATTAAACAGTACAGGAATTTGACAAAAATATGGAAACACTGTGAGAAATGCATGCTTCAACATAAATGTGGATGCTAGCCAAGGCTGAAGATTGCACTCTTGTACTTGACCATAAATGGTAACATGTGTAATGTCCTCAATATGCTGCAAGGGTCAGTCACAGTTAGAAAAATGTTCTGCCTAGTTGTGAGTGCATTATGCTGGAGCTGTGTATGCAGTCCTAAAGCATCAACTGCACACCGATCAGCATAGCGCTATGAAACGACATCGAGAAGGCGCTGACCCACGTCCTGAAAGAAAGAGTGGGCAACGCCACACTTCCAGGAAGACAGAGTTCAGCATCCCCTGTCAATACTCATTTAACCAGTAACCCACTGATGGTCAGGCCCAGTTCAGTCACAGACTTCAAGAGTGTCAGTACTGAGTAATAGGAAGATGCTACTTAGCCCACATTTTGTGAGTAGTAATAGTGAGTAATACAATGGCATGTAGGAGGCACAGGAAGCAAGTTGTGTTTATTTTCTTTTTAGAAATAAAGTGGTATATAACTCAGCATGCTATATGTACAGATCATTTTGGATTCCTGCCACCGACCATTACAGCTTCTCTCCTTCCTTGTTTGTGTCTAAGCTGACTCCTACAGTAGCCAACACAACACTAAGCGAATTTCAATGTGGGCAAATGGTCAGTGCTTGTATGGTGGGTGCTTTCATAACCAAGGTAGCAGAAGCATTTGGTGTTTCAAGAGGTATCATATCGAAGATTTATACCCCATACAGGCAAAGTGGAAAGACATAATCCACTAAGTCATAATATGGATGAAAGTGTATATTGAATGATCACCACAGACGGTCATTGAAGAGGATTGGGACAAAAACTAAGACGATGACAGATGCAAAAGTCACTGCACTCATGAACCCCATCAGCATAAGAACAACACAAAGGTAGCTACATAAGCAGGGAATTACAGGGTGAACTGGAATTTCAAAACCACTCATCACTGATGAAAATGCCCAACACAATGCCAAAGCCATAAAACTGGACTAGGGAGCAATAGTCAGATGGGACCTGGATAAACAGAAAGAACCAGACATTGTCGAGGGTTTCAGAGAGAGCATTAGGGAATGATTGACAAGAACAGTGGAAAGAAATACAGTGGAAGAAGAATGGGTGGCTTTGAGAGATGAAATGGTGGAGGTAGCAGAGGATCAAGTAGGTTAAAAGACAAGGGCTAGTAGAAATCCTTGTGTAACAGAAGAGATATTGAATTTAACTCATGAAAGGAGAATATATAAAAATGCAGTACACGAAGTAGGCGAAAGGGAGTACAAATGTCTCAAAAACGAGCTCTACAGGAAATGCAAAATGGCTAAGCAGGGATGGCTAGAGGTCAGATGTAATGATGTAGAGTCATATGTCACTAGGGGTAAGATAGATACAGCCTACAGGAACATTACATACACCTTTGCAGAAAAGAGAACCACCTGTATGAATATCAAGAGGTCCGATGAAAAACCAGCTCTAAGCAAAGAAAGGAAAGCAGAAAGGTGGAAGGAGTATGTACAGGGTCTGTACAAGGGGGATGTACTTGAGTGCAGTATTATGGAAGTGGAAGGGGACATAGATGAAGATGAAATGGGAAATATGATACTGCCTAAAGAATTTAACAGAGCAATGAAAGACCTAGTCAAAACAAGGCACCAGGAGTAGACAACATTCCATTGGAAGTACTGATAGCTTTGGGAGAGCCAGCCATGACCAAAATGCCACCATCTGGTGAGAAAGATGTATGAGACAGGTGAAAAACCCTCAGACTTCTAGAAGAATATAATAATTCCAATCACAAAGGTTGAAAGATGTGAAAATTACTGAACTATCAGTTTAATAAGTCATGGCAGCGAAATGCTAACACACATTCTTTACAGATCAATGGAAAAACTGGTAGAAGCTAACATCAGGGAAGATCAGCTCGGATTCTGCAGACATGTTGGAACATGCAAGGCAATACTGACCCTACGACTTATCATAGAAGATAGATTAAGGAAAAGCTAATCTACATTTATAGCATTTGTAGACTCAGATAAAGCTTTTGACAATGTTGACTGGAACACTCTCTTTCAAATTCTGATGGTGGCAGGGGTCAAATACAGGGAGCAAAAGGCTGCTTACAATTTGTACAAAAACCAGGTGGCAGGTATAAGAGTCGAGAGACATGAAAGGGAAGCAGTGGTTGAGAAGGGACACATGGTTGTAGCCTATCTCCAATGTTATTCAATCTGTATATTGAACACACAGAAAAGAAACAAAAGAAAAATTTGGAGTAGGAATTAAAATCCATGGAGAAGCAATATAAACTTTGACGTTTGCCGATGACATTGTAATTATGTCAGTGACACATGAATGGAATGGACAATGTCTTGAAAGGAGGATGTAAGATGAACATCAACAAAAGCAAAATAAAGATAATGGAATGTAGGCGAATTAAATCAGGTGATGCTGAGGGAATTAGATTAAGAAATGAGACACTTAAAGTAGTAGATGAGTTGGGGGAGCAAAATAACTGATGATGGCCGAAGTAGAGAGGATATAAAATGTAGACTGGCAATGGCAAGAAAAGCATTTCTGAAGATGAGAAATTTGTTAACATTGCTTATAGATTTAAGTGGCAGGAAGTCTTTTCTGAAAGTATTTGCACAAAGTGTAGGCATGTATGGAAGTGAAACCTGGACAATAAATAGTTTAGACAAGAAGAGAATAGAAGCATTCAAAATGTGGTGCTACAGGAAAATGCTGAAGATTAGATGGGTAGATCACATAACTGATGAGGAGGTACTGAACAGAATTGGGGAGAAGAGGAATTTGTGGAACAACTTGACTAGAAGAAGGGATCGGTTGGTAGAACACATTTTGAAGCATCAAGAGATCACCAATTTAGTATTGGAGAGAAGCATGGGGGTTAAAAATGGTAGAGGGAGACCAAGAGATGAATACACTAAGCAGATTCAGAAGGATGTAGGTTGCAATAGTTACTTGGAGATGAAGAAGCTTGCACAGGATAGAGTAGTATGGAAAGCTGCATCAAACAAGCCTCTGGACTCAAAACCACAGCAACATTGGTGAAATATCTTTAAATGTAAAATATTTTAGACTACAAATAACTGTGGTATACTCTTTGCTAAAGATTCAGAGAAAAATGGAAATGTATACATTCTAATGATGTTCAGTGCAGAAGGGAGTAGGTAAAAAAGCATTTTACTGCTTCAGATATTGAAGATATACTTGAAAAGTATGCTACTGAACTACAAAAAGGGTTACACAGAAATCGTTATTATGAACTCATACAGGTCCTTGTAAAATTTGTCAGAAGAGACACTGGCAAGAAATTAAAACTATGATTTCCTGGTGCTGTGCACACAGCAAGGCAAATGGCAAAAGCAATTCATTGCTACATATGTTCTTATTTAACTGTGTGTGGACAATGAGAAGATTTAAGAGACATTTCAATGTACATAGCAATGATTTATATGAAACCATGGTTCTTTTGCAATACAGCTGTCAAAGATTCTCAATATTAAATGCGTTTTTTCCCTATCTGCACAGACAACAAATAAGAGTAATAGGTGATTTCTGCAGAAAATCATATTCTTCTTTTATGTATTTCTAATCTGGAACACTCTGAAGACAAATAAGTTATTAGTATTATAATACATATAATCTGAAATATAACTAACTTTTCTTAGGATGTCAGTAATATACTGAAAGCTATCCACAAGAAGGCTTATTGTTTCTGTTTCCATGGAAGTACAGCTCCACTCCTCAGATAAAGGTGAAAAAGTGTATAGTATTGGCTGGTTGTTGGTAGTAACTGTACTAATATTCAAACTTCCATTGTCATTTGTATTAGCATCAGTCTCAAACCTTATAGTTAATTCTGGTGTCTGGCCATTCGTTTTACAAAATAGTTTACAGAATGAAGGCGTTTTCCTCACATGCAGTAAAGTCCACAATCCTGAAGGCCTTTAAAAATAAAAACAAGTAAAAAAATTAGCAAATGGGAGAATTTTGTAACAAAGTACATATAATTTTAACACAGTAGCTTACAATTATTTTACAGACACAAGAAAATGTAATAATATGAGTACACATTTTAAAATTATCAGAATAACAACCATGCAACTGGTTCAAAATTTATGATAATTTATTAATTTGTATTGGATGAATGACAGGAAACATTTTTCTTCATAAATTCAACCCATTCTCCTTTGGATGTGCAGGGTTACAGAACCCTCTTCCCAGAACACAGTAAGGGATCACTGTGAACAGGCAATAACACCAACAAACTTACAACCAGTATCTTGACTAAAGTGTGCTGCTGTGTAAATCTTCAACTGTGTTGTGACAAGGAAATCATCGAACAATTTGTCCTGCTCATAGGATCTAATATTTGGAAGAGTTGTGTCCTGCACCACAGTGCCCAGCAAACATTTAACTATATTAATTACATTCTTGAAATTAAGAATACGTATTGCTCCCTTAAGGGTTTAATCCAAAAAGAGAAGATTGATGATAGAATCTTCATCTTATCGTGCAGCACACAATTTTCTGTATCAAGCCAACACTCAAGTATTGAAGATTCCTGCACATAAGGTTGGTATGCATCTCACTGCTTCTGAACTGCAGGTCATGTGCCATCAATGAACAGCTTACAAGCTCTAGCATTTACTCACATCTCTAGGAACCGGTAACAAACATATCCAATGTGAACACTGACAGTAGCCGTTTTCCTACAGTACTGACCAGTACTGTTCAAGCAGAAGTCTCAATAAAAGGTTATGAGAGTTACACACTGAAATATCATGGCAAACCCAAAAGTTATAAATGTTAAGATGATTTTAATATCTGTAATTGTACAGATGTGGAGGCTTTGGTTCAAATTTTCATGCACTGTCACCAAATACTACCTCAAATTTTTGCATATTTTAAGTGTTCTGTTAAAAATTAGAAGTTTATACACCAGTACCTAAGTCTTTAATCAAATTTCAATTTATGACATGACTAAACATAAGCTATCACTAGCCGCGAAGTGGAGCAACTTGTAAGTATAATAGTATCTGAACTGACCCAACAAAACATGTTCAACAGAAACATTTTCATTGTGCCCACAACAAAGTGTGCACTATGGGTTTCTTCCTGTAGGCCATGTTGATAAGACAGTGACAAACACAAGTGATGCACCCAATATGTATTCCAATGTGTACAGATTAGGCATGTCTGCTGATCAAGGCACCAATGTGATTTCACTATAATGCTCCTTAAACTGACATTGTAACACGAATAGTTATCCTGCTACAAGATGTCATCGCCTTAGGGGGAGATTTCAAGCATGAAGTGATGCAGATGGTCCACAATAATGTTCATATAGTTCACTGCTGCCATGATGCCTTAGATTACCACCATAGATCCCATGCAAGTCCAACTTAATGTACCCCATAGCATAAATCTGCCCTCAGCGGCCTGCATCTGTGGCAGGTGCATGTTTCATGCTGCCATTCCCCTGGATGATGGCATGTAAGGACCCAACCAAAGACCTGACGTAATAACAAATGCGATTCATTCAACAGGTGACATGTTTCTATTGATCCACAGTGAAAACGTGGTGATGATGTATCCACTGCAATCATAACTGACAAAGTCGGGTCAACACAATGACACAGGTGTCATATGATGTGGAGCTGCATTTTTAACAATGGCCTTTGAATGGTGTGCTGCAAAACAATTGTGCATGCACCAGCATTGTAATCTGTTCTCAGGTCTCTCACAGATCGCTGCCTTTCCTGGGTTACACAGTGGGGGATCCTCCGACCTCTAATTTTTGTGATGAGATATGGTCCTTCAATACTATATGGTCTACTCATTATTTCACTATCCTCCAACCACTTTCCATAGAAGCTCATGACAGTAGTATGCCAACAGGAGACCAGCTGCCCATTTCAGAGACTCTTGTTTCCAGCCAGAGTGCCGCAACAATGTGCCCTTTGTCAGAACCTCCTATATCAGCAGTTTTCTGCATTTGCAGCCCATATCTTCACTATTATGACTGCCCATTTGTCTCTGTTCAGCTCATATTCATTCCTTACCACGGCACGTGCCAGAACACCACCAGGAGGCATTCAATCTTGCAGTGGGCTGTGGTCATAATGCTTTGGCTCATCAGTGTATGTGTATTTTGTACATACCAATAAAATTTTTCAATATGCATATTTATTACAGGAAGAGATAAAGACACAACAAGACGTGCTGGATATCATAATCATCATACTATGTGTCTTTTGACATCCACAGTTAGATAAAGATATCTAGATCTTACCATGCATTACAGTCTTGAGCTATAAGCATCCAAGTTTGTCGTGCATATATTTCATTGTCATATACTCATATTCCATTAGTGTCACTTTCAATCTAGAGTGAGGGTTTCCACCATCTTAAAGTATGCTTTTATCTCACAGCAGACAGAATCTTCACATCTACTAGCTGTTATTCCCATAAAGCTACTTTTACTATGAAGAATAACAGGCTATGTACTCTGGACACAGTCTAATTTATTGGCCAAACTACAATTCAAACTCAGTTTACAACTCAGATAACAACTTAGTTGTTTCCCAAGAACATCTTGTCTGTCAGGTTTCTGTTGTCTGACTCTTCTATTTTATATATTCTACATTCTTAGATCTGTATTAGTGACACCATGGCACAATGCACGGTACTGCAGACTCTGAGCGACTACTTGTGATGATCGAAACTCATCAAATGGATGTCTTTTGCTGCCATGACTCCCCAGGAACACCTCAAACATAAAAATTCAATCCCAACCGACAAAATCACCTCAGTACCTTAACTAACAATAACAGTGCTGCTTAAACTCAGCTGAATGCCAGTTATGAATGATTTCAATTATACTAACTGCTAAGGGTGCAAGTGTTTCACAAAACCAGTGAAATATTAACTAATTTATCTGTACCCTTACACTAGCAAAGAACTTCCTTAGGCCCTCTACTATTTAATCAACTTACCTGAATGTCCTTTCCAATTCCATTCATCATAACTGAAGTCATTATTATGTCAGCCCACTACAGTCTGTTTCCCGATAAATTTGTTTATTTTCCTTGTCTCTCCAAGTAATTCTCAAATGTATTTCCACATTGTTCTCTGATTAGCCCTCAGTTTTTTTAATGGTTTTCATATAAATAGCCACATCTCACTGCCAACAGTGAAAACTGACACTACACACTGATCACGGCCTTCTCTTTTTAGACACTTTTTGGAAACTTTAGTTTTGAACTACTGACTTTACCAAAAGCACTAAAAAAAAAGTGGCTTTTTCACTCTTCATTTTCATTTCTTTTTTTGTCTATCCAGTCATCACCTTCAACTGCTTTAAAAGCAAAATTCATGAACTAGACTTTATTGTTCATATGCACTATTTTCTTTTTGATGTACACTATTCTCTTTTTGATATGTTGGTCACCCTTTATTTTAATTACAATTATTTTCAAACTTGTTCTATCAAGTTTTTCCATTTATTGTTGGCATTTCTCCGCACTTGAAGCAAACACTACAAAATCATCAACAAAATGTGTGTTTCAGATGTTCTATTAACACATATTCTTTTATCACTTTCCCAGTTTAAGGATCTGAATACTTCAAGCATGGATGAGAAAAGTTTTGGTGACATGAAATTTCATTGCCTGGGCCCTCTTTGAGTACAAAGTACCTCATTATTTTGAGGAAGCATTTGAATCTCTATTTAGTATCCCCACCAGTGGACACTTTGATGCAAAGCAGATGAACTAGCATGGGTAGCACATTGGTCTAGTGTGGACAACTGGCACAGGGTACACACACCGTGCATTGTATGGACAGACTTGCTGATGGAAGGGTTTACCTGCAGGAGACAGCAACCTGCATGGGCAGTTTTAGTGCTGAGTCCAACCACAGCGGACCTCATCTTACGCCTCATGCTGTATGCCATTTCTGTG
Organism: Schistocerca cancellata; assembly: GCF_023864275.1. NCBI lineage: Eukaryota > Metazoa > Arthropoda > Insecta > Orthoptera > Acrididae > Schistocerca > Schistocerca cancellata. The sequence goes on from NC_064632.1 coordinate 136,129,553, forward strand.
CGCTCAGTTGTCAGCTGCTCACAACTGCCATGTGTTGTGTTTATCTCTCTGCACATCTGTATGTGGTTTTGGACTTTCTGCTTCTTCATAGACTGACTAGCACAGTGAGTTTTCATTTCCTCCTGTGGGGTTCTATTGTACAATTTATTGAGCCATTGTCAACCATACAGTACTTTGTGCTGACAATGTTGTTCAGGGTCATTGTCATGCTTGGGCAGATACTAAACACTGCATTATTTCTCACAGACTGTAGGTGCAGATTTTGATGAAAGTGGCTCACATACTTCCTCACTATCTATGAATCCCAGACAAAGTGGTAATTCATGCTTTATGCTTAATATTATAATTTTATTCAGTAGTTTCAAGTGTTGTATTATATGAACTTCTAAAGTCAGATTGTTCCTTTGCTTGATTAAAATCTGAGTTTTTTTCTTTCTTTGTAGTTTAGAGATACTTTTAGTGAACATCCTTTATTAGGGAAGGTATACTGATAGGTCTACAGTTTTTATGACTTTTCTGCCATCTTTCTTTTTAAGTACACAAACATTCTGCAAACATTTTTCAAGGTTCCTTTATATTACTTAGCTTCCAAATTTACGCATTTTTACTGAAACACAATTATCTCCTTGGCACCTTCCCATTCTTCAAACTTTGTATGACTTAGTACACCTCTTCATTGCTTTAACAGTAGAAAATTTACATATGTCTTGGAATTCTTCTACAGTTTCCTCTTTATTGCTAGTACTGTATTATCTGACATCTTAACTGATGAAATGTGAAGTTATCCCAAGATAAATTTCTGTTTTGTTTTATTCATTGTTTTCAACTGTTTCACTTAACAAAAGTTTCTTTCTATTTTCTCACGGCCTCTCAAAGATGGCTACAACTATCATTTTCCTCGTGACTATGCCTGCTTACATGCGTGTCATATATAATGTGCACATCTCTTAGTCCATCTCCTCCCCCCTCCTCCTTGCCCATCACCTCCTCGCCTCCATATCTGCCCATCTCACCAACCCACCTCTCTCTTTCTATCCCCTCCCCTCTCTATTCATTTCTTTCCTCACCCTCCGTCTGTCTTTACATCTCCTCCTGCTCCCTCTTTCCCTATCCACCCCCTCTACTTATCCATCCCCTCCTCTCTCTCTGTCTGTCCATTCCTTGCCTCCGTATCTGTCCCTCTCATTGTCCTCTTCTCTCTGTCCTTCTCCAACCCTATTTCTGTCCATCTTTTTCTCCGCCCTCCCTCTTTGTCCATCTACTCCCCCAACCTCTGTTTACATCCCCTCCTGCCACTCGCTCTCCCTATCCATCCCCTCCTGACCCCCTCCCCCACTCTCTCCCTATCCATCCCCTCCTGCCCCCTCCTCTCTCCATCTCAACCTTCCCTCAGGCACGTCCAACAGATATGTAGCCCCTGTGAAAGAGGTTGAGAAAGCAGGCTAGTACTACTCCCACAACACACCTCTCGTGCAGCACAACCTAGATGCCAAGGGTTTGTAAACTATTTTTTGTCCCATGCCGTGTAGGCTGCCATTCACTGCTGACCGATAAAGCAGGCATATACGCCTCCAACATAACACGCCTGTTGTGCTGGGCAGTCTACACTTTGGGTATGGAAAAACCATTTCTTGCCCCTGATGTGTAGGTTGTTCTGCAAAGCAGGTCGATAAGGCACAGGTCAATGCTATCCCCACACAATACACCTGCTGTGCAGGGCAGCAAATACGCCAGGGGCTTCAACACGTCTCTTGTCTGTGCCTCCATAGGAGTTTGTGTGCCAAATTGGGTCCAGGGTCCTGGGAGGAGTTCCCAGACATACATAAATATTCTCAGCTTTGTATATAAAGAGAAATATCAGACATAATTGCTGGCCAGTAGTTAACTTGAGGAGGAGAAACGTTTAATACTGTCAATAGACACACAATACTTATAAGTAAAAGTGATGAAATTATCCCAGCTTTCAAAACTGTAATTTCCTTCCTTGGAGAGAAGAGAAGGTTAGAGTGGGAAGGATAAAAAAGTAAAACAAGTTGGCAATTCTGTCTCATAATTATTAACTTTCGCAACTGAATTTTTCTTTGATACGATTACAAATAGTTTTGTTTAACCTAGTGTCATTTGATTTTAATGTTGCTTGTCACTCTCATCATATTTTCAACAGCATCTACATCTACATCTACATTTACATCCATACTCCACAAGCCACTTGACGGTGTGTGGCGGAGGGTACCTTGAGTATCTCTATTGGTTCTCCCTTCTATTCCAGTCTCGTATTGTTCGTGGAAAGAAGGATTGTTGGTACGCCTCTGTGTGGGCTCTAATCTCTCTGATTTTATCCTCATGGTCTCTTCACGAGATATACGTAGGAGGGAGCAATATACTGCTTGACTCCTCGGTGAAGGTATGTTCTCAAAACTTCAACAAAAACCCATACCGAGCTACTGAGCGTCTCTCCTGCAGAGTCTTCCACTGGAGTTTATCTATCATCTCCATAATACTTTTGTGATAACTAAATGATACCGTAACGAAGCGCGCTGCTCTCCGTTGGATCTTCTCTCTCTCTTCTATCAACCCTTTCTGGCACGGATCCCACACTGCTGAGCAGTATTCAAGCAGTGGGCGAACAAGCATACTGTAACCTACTTCCTTTGTTTTTGGATTGCATTTCCTTAGGATTCTTCCAATGAATCTCAGTCTGGCATCTGCTTTACCGACAATCAACTTTATATGATCATTCCATTTTAAATCACTCCTAATGCGTACTCCCAGATAATTTATGGAATTAACTGCTTCCAGTTGCTGACCTACTATATCATAGCTAAATGATAAGGAATCTTTCTTTCTATGTATTCACAGCACATTACACTTGTCTACATTGAGATTCAATTGCCATTCCCTGCACCATGTGTCAATTCGCTGCAGATCCTCCTGCATTTCAGCAACAACATTGCCTTTGACATTTTGCTTTTGTTTGTTCTGTCCATGTATGCAATAATAAATAAAATTTATTTCACCTTTATTTCCATTTGGCCCTTATCAAAACCATTTTGTGTTTCTTTTCTTTTGAATGAATTTGTTAAGGACATATTTGTAGTTCACCTCTTCAAATTTTACAAATGTTTGACCTCTATCACAAGTGATATCACACCCAAAGTTCCCCCAATGAGTATCTATCTCTAGTTTTTGTCTAAATTGTATGTAGAGTGTACTGATCATCATGTGTTAGGATTTGTTGTCGTTTATCAACTTCTATAACTCTCCACAGAAGTCTTCTACAACTTCATCAGAAAGTCAGCATACTGGTGCATAGAATCAAATCATTTCCTTAGGACCTCTTCCTTGTATTTTCAAATAAGTCTACTGTTTGAGATTCTTTCCACATTTGTAATATCATCTACAATATTCTTATTGAAAACAAAACTTACACTGAATTTCCTCCATGTTCCATTATGTTGTAAAGCATGTGACCAAATTATATTCTGTCTGGCCTGACCCCGTTTCAGTGACAAAACTATATCCCATTTGAGCTTATTTAATTCATCTTTCCACTAACCCATCTCTGAATTCTGGAGCTCTGCAGTCTCGTGTCCCTAAATAAAAAGCAGCACAAACAGTTGGTTTTCCAAAGCCCATGTTACTGTCTATTTTGCCGAACTTTGCATAGCAAGATAAGGGTGCAGAAATAGCTGGGAATGCCCATATTCTAAAGTCATTGCCTGAATTACCAGATCACTACCTCCAAGTTTATTTTGCTCAGTGTGGAAAACCTGCAAACCTACATCTCGCAGTGTACTCCAAGATACACTAGTCTCCCAGGACTAGAAGAAACTGACAATGCACAGGTACAGCAATAAAACTTGACAGAGGTATGTGGATCACATGCAAGAACATTTCTTAACTTTCCAGCCAATACCACTGTTTAAAACAGAAGATAGCAACAGATTTACACTCAGCATGCTGTCTACAGAGCTGGTTGGTGAGCAGCCCATCCACATTTGGTCTCCATAATGAGAACCCTCAATACTGATACCTTATTGGCACTGACAGTGGCATGGTGTGAACGTCTGAACTGGACATCAAAATCTACCTTAGTACTATGACATTCTTATTAATCACCTTTTTCTGCCTACTGAAAACTTGCTACTAACATAAAATAATGTAATTTGCTGCTGCAAATCCTTAGCAACTGAACAGGCCAGTCCAGTCTTATGACCATTAAAGACACTCAGATTTGTGTAATTATTTATTTATGTTAGACACAATCAACACTGGTAATTAAACATCTCTGGTAATGAAGCAGTGACTTCCTTAATTTACCCAGAAAAATACACAGTAACGTATTTCAAGCCACGAGTTTCACACTGTAACACTCTATTTAATTCTTTCTGATTAGAGGTAACAAAAAATAACAAGAATGGAGTAAACGGTGTTATGCACTGATCCCCCACCTTTGCTGGCCCATCCTCACCAACTTTGTGCCCGAATGAACTAAACTTCACAATGCACAATGCACATGCAACCTCCTGACGAGTTCTGTCAAATATTTCAAGACTTTCAAGATACATACATACATACTCCTGTCAGAGATCTAGCTCAAAACAAGAATTCACACAAGTTCAGTAAATCTAGAAGGCTACATCTTTCTAAGACATGAGAGATGTACCCAATGAAGGGGTGGAGTAGGAATTGTGATGAAGCAAGCTGGGCTCTCTTTACTTCCTCTCTTGTTTTGCAATCTGCCTCCTTAAATTCATTTTTGCCTAAATACCATTAACATGCATGAGTATAATCTTCAGTTTCATGAAAGAGAAAGGTTGGCGGCTCAGTCTTAAGGAATATAGCACCAGGTCTAATTTTGTACTTAGTTTTATGTATGTATGTAATTTCCTAATTTATTTTGACCATTCCTACTTAATGCCTTTGTTACAGAGTGAAATTAGTAATTCTTTCATAACATAGATTCTATTGCTGACTTATAAACAAATATAAATTCTGTACTAATTACAAACATTTGGAAGAAGAACACTAGGATTCTTAAAGAATTTATTTGGCTCTATTCGAAACATATTAGCAAAGCCAACCCTTAATTAGTTCCAAAATAATTAAAGGTTCATCAAAAGCAGTGTTTGTACAACTATATCTCTTAATTTCATTATTTAAACAAATAATTTGGCCTAACCCTTGCAGTAGAAGGAATGGTTAAAAAGAAGGAACTTTTCGATGTATTCAGTTAATTGAATGAGTTATGTTTTAATTGTAATTTCTGTAACTTAAACATCAGACAATGTGTAGTTTCAGTGCCTATTATTGTGAGGATATATAAAGGATCGATTTTTAGTACTGAGGCAGACAGTCCATGGCCAATTTTCAGATGGAAATATGTATTGGTTAGAGTAACAACATTGCATCAACTTACCAGTGGAACACAAATAGGCCATGTGTTAGAACAATTAATGACAATGTGTCTAATTTATTTGCAAAAATAGTGTCACATGTACCATATTATTCAGCAAGAACTGTGAACTGTATGGTTATGTTTTTATTGCTCATAGATGTTATACAGCAAACTACTGTAACAGTATGCTGTTGTTGTCTGCAACCTATTAACGAGACTTATCAACATTTACCAATAGTGAACTGGCCATATAATTGTGTAATAATGGGGGGTTGTGAACAGTGGAAGTAAAGAACTGTTAAATGCAATTGTGCAACTGTTGGCTACATCATTTACAGTCTTCAGTGTTGAACTTCCACCCCCCATTTTTCAGCCCATATAACAATGCAGTACGTTGACACTGAGAACTATCATTGAAGAAATAAAACAGGTGACCATCACAGGCTGCTTATAAACTCTGATTTATTGCCTAAAATGCTACATGCATTCAAAAATAATAAAGATAAATAAGTGGAATATATCTTCACAGAGCTCAAATCCCTCAACAGAAAGCACCTGATATGTGTCCTCTTCAAACCTCCTAACACAGGTGGGTTTGTCTGCTTTGAAATCGCTCGTTCAAGTCTCAAATCAACATACGAGCATGTTATTGTACCCCTAAAGACTGGAAAAGTAAGAAGGAAGCCTGCACCTTGGCTAACTGAAGTACTAAAACAGCTCATGAATCTCAGAGACGCTGCACATCAAATACGCAAGCTACAATACATGCCTGAAAAGCATATTACTTGCAAGCTGAAGTGAAACAGAGTCAGTTAAGCTGTGAGAAAGGCAAAACTCGGACATGCTCATACATTCACCGACGACAGAAACGGAGCAATTGTCCCATGGAATAACCTGCATTGTCTAGGTATGGGCAAAGTAAAAGCTGCAACTCATCATGTTGTCCCAGCCAAAGAGCTACATACACAATTGAACCACAAGGGAAACAAACGTTTACTAGAGGAGGGTAAACGACTGTAGCCACAAAAAATTCTGTGTAAAGCATGTTACTTGCAACGCCATCAAAAAGATCATCATGCATATCAGATCAGGATCTACTGGACACGATGGCATCACAATCCAAATGATGAAGCTTATTAATGAACAACTACTGCCCATTATAACAGATTTCTTCCACCAGTCCTTAATCACAATTGTTTTCCCTGAGACCTGGCAATAGGAACTAGTTAAGCCATTACCTTAAAAGGACATTGCCATGGTACCCCCTGATTACTGACCTAATTCTTCCTGCACTGACCAAGGCCTTTTTATATAGTCTACAACCAGCTAACAAACTACCTAACTACAAACAATCTACTAGACAAATACCAATCATGTTTCTGTCAACATCACAGCACATCACCTGCCTTAATCAAGGTAACAGATGACCTGCAGCTTGCCATAGATGCACAAGAGGCAATTATCATGAGCTGCTTAGACTTCAGCAAAGCGCCTGACACTGTCGACTAAGACATTTTAATCACCAAACTTAGCAGTCTAAATTTCTTGCCAAGCGCAGTGCAATGGTTTTGCCCATATCTGACGACTCACCAGCAATGCGTCACATCCAGCACCATAAAGTCACAATGGAGGCAGGTACTATCAGGTGCCCCCCCCCCCCCCAAGTATGGTAATGAGTCTAATACTCTTTTCATTATATGTAAATAATGTGTATTCTGTTTTACTCTACTGCAAAGACCACATGTACACTGATAAGCTCCAGCTACACATAAGTTCAAAACCAACAAACCTGAAGCCAGCTATCGAGAATCTCAATACCTACCTGTGCACAGTATCAAAATGGGCATGAAATACATCATTAAAGCTCAACCCATCCAAAACCCAAGTGGTGCTGGTTGGTCATTCCAGTCTCATTAGCCTGGTATATCAGGAATCCCATCATCTTCAATCCTAAATGAGATAAATCTCAACCTCTCTTCCTAAGCAAAGAGTCTAGTAGTAGTAGTAGTAGTAGTAGTAGTAGTAGTAGTAGTAGTAGCGGTAGTGGTAGTGGTGGTAGTAGTAGTAGTAGTAGTAGTAGTAGTAGTAGAGTAGTAGAGTAGTAGATGAAAATCTAAATTGGACTGAGTATCTAACTGCAATGTGCAAGAAGGCATCAGCAACTCTCCACTCCCTACAAAAATATAAAAAGCTATTCCCTCTTGGGAAAAGAAACTTGCACATACACTTCCACTAATGGATTACAGTGATATTATCCTGTAGAGCCTTTCTCAGGAATGCTCATGGTGCTCAGAACTGGTTATGAATGCCTGTGTCCATTATGTTTGTGAATTTCAACTATTTGATCACGTTTCACCACCATATGCACAGCTATCCTGGCTGCATGCAAGGAAGTGCAGTGATTTCCTTACGCTCTGTCTTCTCTGTTGTCTTATCAACGAACACTGTCCTTTATATCTCCTCAACTTTAACACACTTGTCTGAACAACATGGCAGAAACATCCACTCTATCGTTCAGCCACTTTCTCAAAATCCTTCTCAATAGCAGGAACCCTACTCTGAAATAACCTCCCACATTATATTGGAGAACTAAATAACATCTCCAGCTTCAGAAGACAATTAATGATACATCTGCTAAAGCAACAATAAGGATAAGCACTGTCCCTGTACACTCTCAATACCCTTGCATATCCATCTTTACAACCTAATCTTCCTCATTTCCCAGTACTCTTAGCTGGTGCAGTCTCCTTAAATTTCCTTTTTGTCAGAACTTGCTATGTCAGAAAACATCCATTTTGTACAACTAGAAATTCATCTTGTTTCTCCCACTATCATTATTGTTATTATCATCATTACTTTTTGTATCACTATGGTACCTATTAACTGCAGCAGCTGCAGAAATATAAGTAGTGTCAGTATAAACTTTATTAGTTCATAGTCTGCTCACACTGCCACTCCAGACACTCAAATCATTTTAATAGTAGTTGTCACATTAAAATTGTTATCTCACAGGTAAATAAGATGTAAAGAAAAGATACCGTATTTGTGAAACCTTGGTCTGATACAAGAGAGGGCCTGAGGGGCCCAACCAGTTCAGATTAAATAAATACATTAAATTACATGTTTTAGACCCAGTACTAGAATTTTACAGATTAACATAGAGAGATCAAAATGCCAATATTTATTAAAACTCTACCTTGAAAATAATGTTGATGTGTTCGCTATCCCAGAAACACATGCTAGTGATGAAGACCAATTCAACACAAGGGCTCAAATACCAGGATACAATCTCCTCAGCACAAATTATATTCCAGCTTATGGGATCACCACACGTGTGTGCAGTATAATAGAGAATGCTTTCTTCATCTCAACAGGAACCTCTTTCATTCTAATCCTGCCTGGTATCTCCTGACCTGGGGTTTTGGGCAACATTTCAAAACTCTCCCCAATTCCTAAACCTGAGCAATTCTTTTCTTTCATCCCTCTTCCTTCCCCTTCAATCCTTTTGCAGGAGGAGGAGCCACTGGCTACAAAAGCTTCCAAATTTATGTAACCTTTATATGTTTTTTCTCCTGCCACTGCTTGGTGAGTAGACTTTTTTTTATCCATCCAATTATGTTGATAACATCTTGGGATGGATTCCTCCCTTGATCAATAACTATGGAAGATTTGTGGGTACAGTATTAAGCACAGCAAGAAAGCTAATTCCCTGAGGAGTACTTTCCTGGATAGTCTGAAGTCAGTGAGAAACTGTATGAGGATTTCCTCTTAACAGGACAACAAGAAATAGCAGATGAACTGCTGCACAGTCTTGACCCCTTGTGTCACCAGAAATAGCTGGACATAGTTGAAAAACTTGACTTCGAAAAATCAAGAAGAAAAGCTTGATGCCTCTTATGTAATTTGGGAGGCGCAAATTGAACAACATGCAACAACCACCTCATAAAATTGAGTACAGCTGCTGCACAAATCATCTCGATATCACAACTACCTATTTCCCAACATCACACCACACAAGTGAAGCAAGAACTGAGAACTATGATGACAGAATGTTCAAATCACAGCCCTTATTCTGTCCCATTCATTTCAGATGACATTTCAATGACTTTACAACACATTAAATCAGGTAAAGCTCCAGATTTTGATGTTATACATCCAGAATTTCATCTGCACTGTGGAAAATATGCTACAACATAGCTACTTCAGCTTTACTCCAAAATTTTCCGCACAGGATCCTTTCCACAACTGGAAACAGATCACGATCACTGGTATCGTAAAACTACGTAAACTCAACAACAAACCTCGAAGTTATCATACTATTGCCCTTCTTAGTATGATGTACAAATTACTTGAGATACTGTTGGAAAGATTCATATCTAACAGACTGGATTCCGAACACACCATAGCCATGTGGATCAAGTACTTTCATTGACAAGTTACGAAGAAGCTGGCTTCCAGAAACAGCTAAAGACCTCTGCTGTATTTATTGACTTACCTGTAGCTTATGATACTGTGTGGAGGCAGGATGTTGTGTATCAGCTGCTCCGTGTAAAACCCTTCAGGAGAATAGCACAACTCTTAACCATATGTTGACTGACGAACCATTTGAAGTAACTACAGGCAATACCACTAGCGACCAGGAGACCCTCAACAATGGACTAGCTCAAAGCTCAGTCAAGACTCCGCTACTAGTTAGCTTGTATATTGCAAAGGACTTAAGTACAATGGGACAATACTTTCATAAATGGGGATCGCAACTGATCCCCAACAAAATTGAATCCACTTGTTTTCATCAGAGCAATCCCCTAGCCAACTGAGAATTGGGCAAATTTTTTGAGAGTAACTGGCGAAAACCACAGAGCATTCAGTAACCAGAGACCAGAAGGCAAAGTGCCAGCGTACAGCAAATATATAAGCACCACTTCCACTATGAGCAGCCAGTGGAGCACGTCATTTCTTGGTACCATCCACAATTCGCATTGGCTCATATGTTCAGCATATGTGCTGTCACGTCCTCCTACCTCCTCGGGTGATCGAACTAAACAGTTTCTTGTTATCCTTGGGGGCATGCCCTGCTGGCTGCTCATAGCATAAGTCATGCTTATATTTGCTCTTTATATGGCACTTTGCCTTCCAGTCTCTGCCTATTGAATGTGCTGTGGTTTTCAGTTCTTGATACACGAAAGAGTGTAAACTTGACTTTCCATACTGACTTGTCCAACGACCATGCACGTATGATTGTTTTGAATGAAGTAAGTATGACAGCTTTCTATGAATTATCTCATTTTTTGTAACTCCTTGCATTGACTTTATAACTCGCATTCCCCCCTTGTTGTCACATTATGACATCATAGAATGGAGCTATAGTAATCTGAAACCATTTGTGCAGTTCAAGAAATGAATTCCCAATACAAATGTAGTGGATTTGTACCACATCAAATCCTTTGTAAGATGACAAGCATAATTATTCCAATTACCCACACAACAACTGTTACAACGGTTCTCTTTCTTGGTATAAAGTGCAGTCTTGTTATTTTCCTTGATGTGCATGTTATCTCTCTCTCTCTCTCTCTCTCTCTCTCTCTCTCTCTCTCTCTCTCTGTGTGTGTGTGTGTGTGTGTGTGTGTGTGTGTGTGTGTGTGTGCATGTGTGTGTGTTTGTTTGTTATACAGCAGACAACAACAACAACAACCAAAGCCTTGTAGAAGAAAACATTAAATATATAACAGTCCACTGAACAAAACAAATTAGAAATAACCTGTGACTGTACCAGCAGCATGAATATGAATGCTATTGTCAGCAATTTAGTGGCATTACAATGTGCACAATTTGGTTTTTCAGATACCAAATCAGAAGATTAAATTTTGTTGGAAGTATGCTTAAAGCAACACAGTGGTTCTTTTACATGCCACATTCTTATATGATCTGGTGTCTCTTGGGAGCTTTGTGTGTGGGCAGTGGAAGAGATTTGAACTTACAACCTTACTGTCGTAGCAATGTACTGTCCATACAGTCACTGACAGAATGAAAATGTTAGTGTTAAAATTTAAAGATACAGTGATACACAGCAATGCTGTGTTCTAGAAAAATGTAAATACATGCACAAACATTTATTCTCATAGCATAACATGTAACTCAGTCTTTAGATCATCATTTAAAACTTAATACTGCACTCATAGCTTATTTCAAACTGACTATCTTGCTCAGAATTAAATTAATCCGCTTCAATGTTAACTCAATTACTTGTCATGTGTGGTATTCCACTGGACTACACTTTTTGCACCAAGTTAAAAGTATCAAAAATTAAGCTGGAAATTTTTCCTACAGTGACTGTGTATTTTCATAAGGATAAAGGAAGCATTTTCAACTGGTGACATCACATTCCATGACATCTATACAACAAATGATACCGAAAAAGACACATTTTTTACATATCTTTAATATGCTGTTATATGAAAACAGCACCGTTTTGTAACATGCAAGTTTAAATCATAAATCCAATATTACCCCTGCTTCATTTGCTTCTAAAAGTCAATCATAGCATAGATATGCATTCATTAATAGTGCTCTATTAAAAATAACTATTTAGCTTATCTCGTGTAACTTTTCTGTGAAATATCTTAGTTCATTCTACAATTGTGTTCTGTAATTATCGGCATGATAGGAAATCTTCACAGATGTAGAATGAATAAAGGAATAAGTTAAAAAAGTGAAGGAACATTTAGAGACTGCAATTAAATTAATAGTTGTTAAAAAGCTATGGACTACTAATGCTTACTCAAGTTTAAAATAGTAAAAATAATAGGGAAGCAACTAAAAGTCATAAGGATTATTTTACACTTCAAACTTATTGTCAGCTGTTTTCAAGTAACAACAGTTGTTTCACTTACTTTTTATGCAGAACTTTGTTTACTATCATTAGCCCAGTAAACCTATACATTTTCCCAATGGCTCTGCCTTGTATGAAATCTTCCCATTGTTGGGTTTTATGTTGTTCTTTCATAGACATATCAAATTTTAAACAGGGTGAATGACCCAACACTACTTCACAATATTCTTTTGCTCTGTCAAACCCAAGAATTGACCAAATGAGATTTGATTTGTGGTCATTATCTGAGTCACCAGTTTTATGAGTTGGGTGCCTGGAAATATAAGCAACAGAGTTAAAGCAGAATAATATATTTCGTAGTGAGCAACAATTATCTAACATTGTTGCCATCATAAAAACAGAAGGTAAGATGAAGAGTGATGAACAAAGAATATGAAACAATTGTTAAGTTCAAGTATTCAGATCCTAGAGTAGGGAGGGTATACCATATTTTGGATGCAGAATCACTTCAGATGTAGAAGTAACTTCAGGCGTGCCCCATAGAAGTGCGCTGAAACTCTCATACTTCATGTTGTATATCAATAACCTGGCAGAATATTATAATAATAGCCACAGATTTTTTGTAGGTGATGCAGTTACCTATAATGAGGTACTACCTGAAAATACCTACACAAATATTCAGTCAGAGCTTGATAAGACAGCAAAGTAGTCTTATTAAGATTAAGCAACCCACTTTAAATGTTCATAAATGAGAAGTTCTGCAGTGCATAAAATGCAAAAAAAAGAAGGGAAAAGTATCCTTTGGGTACAATATCAATAATTCACAACCAGAATCAGTCAACTCATACAATTACTTGATGGGAACAGATTGTGAGGTATGAAATGGAATTATCACATAGGTTCAACCATAGGTAAAGCAAGTGGCTGACTTTCATTCATCAGTACGTGCCAAGAAAATCCAGTCAGTCTACAAGATGACTGCTAACGAAACCCTTTTAAGTTCCATTCTAGAACACTGCTGAAGTGTATGAGAGTCACATCAAAGAGGATTAAGGGAGGGTATTGAATGTATACACAGAAAGGCACTACAAAAGGTCACAGGTTTTTTTGCTTCACATGAAAGTGTCACATAAATGCAGAAAAACCTGATCTGGCAGATGCTTGAAGACAGATGCCAATTATCTCACAAAAGCCCACTTATAAAGTACAAAGAATACATACTGAATGAATAATATGTGAATAAACTAAAGACCTCCTACAGGGAGCATGATGACAAGACAAATTACAGCAAGCACGTAAGTATTTAAACAATCATTTTTCCCTTACTCCACATACAAATTAAACATGGCAAAATTCTAATATGGGGTATGCACAAATCGGGATTCCCAGCACATATAGAATGCAATGACTATGTTTCACAAAACAGTTAGAAAAAACAGATTTGCTTCCTGTTCTGTAGGTATGACTTAAACCACTCAAATGCTGCTCCGTTTATAACACAGAACTGTAATTTCTGTAACATAATGTCATGGTTCACACCATCAAATGCTTTGGACAAGTCACAGAAAATTCCTATTGGTGACATTTTACTATTTAAAGACTCTATTATGTGGACAGTGAAATTCCATATAGTGGAACACCATTTTTGAAATACGAACTGTGATTTACTAAGTATCCCATTACTGCTGAGATGGCTAACCACTCTTGAGTACATTACTTTCTCGAAGATTTTTGAAAACACTGTAAGCAAGGATACTGGCCAGTAATTATTGACATCTGTGGTGTGCTCCTTTCTGCAGAGCGGCCTGTCAATGGAATATTTTGACCGTCTGGGAAAATACCTTGAGTTAAAAATGCATTACATATGTGACTCAAAATAATCAGCTGTAATTGCTCCACATTGTTTTAATATCTTATTAGAGATGTCATCTACTCCAACAGAACATTTATTTTTCAAAGATTTAATAATTTTACTTATTTCACAAGAGGTTGTTAGGTGAAACTTAATCTGACTAATTTTTTTCAAAACAAACTCTTCCATGTACTGCCTGGCTTTTTCTTTTGAACTATTCTCACCAACTTTTTCTCCTACACTTAATAAACGGTTGTTAAATACATTAGCTACTTGGGTACTGTTGGTTAGGATGGTCTTGTTCTCTTTAATAGTAATACTAACTACCCCATTGATTACTTTTCCTGTCTCCCTTCTAACAACATTTCATAATGATTTTATTTTGTTGCCGGAGTTGTTAATTTCTTCTCTAACATACATCCTTCTTGATTTCCTTACAACTTTTCTCAGTGTGTTACAATAATTTTTATAGCGTAAAACTACTTCTGGATCTTTACTAGTTCTTGGTGTCTCATACAATTTCCTTTTGCTTTCTGAAGACACTTTAATACTTGTAGTAATCCAAAGTTTTTTTTGAAAAGTGTGTGGTTTTACATTTAGTAATTTTCTTTGGGAAACAATGTACAAAAAGGAATATAAATTTATCAAGAAATATGTTGCTTTTATTATTAGCATTTGGCTCATTATATACATCTCCCCAATTAACATTTCTTAAGCTTTCTCTGCAGTGCTCTATAGTACCAGGTTGCACGAGCTCACACTTTTATCAATGGTTTCCGAAGCGCTACATTCATTAGAATGCTAAGCTTAATATTCACAAGCATTATTTTTTGTACATTTTCTAAATCCAAATAAGCGAGAAGTAAACTAATAAACACACAGAAAGTTCTTAACAAAGCAGATTACAACGATACTACTTAGAACCAGACAACCAGTGTGCCTATGAAAGAGAGAACGCATATGTAGCGGGGCAGAAGTAAAAGAAAACATGAAAGTTGCAGATGAACAAATGAAGAAAGTATGTTGTACATACCTGTAACAGAACACACCTACTACAGTGATGCATAGTTCAATGCCACCACTGATCAGGAAGGAGCTACCAGCAAGAGCTTCAGCAATGGTGCCTTTTGAATTGCTACTTGCTCCGCCACTGAAATGGCTCTCACATCTGCCATATTCCTGATCTTCTTCATTGAAAAATATCCTAAAGATGTTTCGTGGCAGACGGAACTGACATAGTTGCCCTTCATTTTGATTCCCTTCAAAAGTATGACATACAAATTAATACAAAACAAAAAAACACACAAGAATAGGTATAGTGCATATGATTTTACCATTACATAATAAAGTAGGACAAAACTTTGGAAAATTTTGGGAGTTGAGGTTTGGCTGACTTTTACAAGAAAATAATAAAAAGACTTTTGTTCTCTTAGGATCAGAAGTTCGATTCTTCTGAAATTAAAGGTAGCACAGGAGACACACGACATGATGCACAGAATGACATTATATAACTTAGCTCCATGTATGGTTTGGAAACATACTAAGGAAACAGTAAGGCTGCTTCATGACAAAACCACTGAAAATTTTGAAGAAAGTTTAAAACATTGACTGGGTGATGTTCACAATGAACCTCATGCTAACTTTATGTATAACAACTTCTTAATGAGTCTATGTCCATTTTTAAAGTAGGTTAGGTTAGGTTAGGTTTTCCTAAAAAGATAATTAAATGTAGTACTAGCAAATTATTAAGGAAACCTTGGATCACCACAGCATCAGAGTCTCTGCAGCACAGTGAAAAAAGTATTTTGTACAAAATAACCAGAACAAGTAATGGCCCAGAAATTCTTTCTTACTAGAAACAGTACTGTAATGTTTCAAGAAAAGTTGTAAAACACCCAGGAGTATGAAAGTCTTGTCTGAAACTAATATACCAGATAAACTGATATAATATATTGTTAAATGAGAGAAAGGAAAAGAAGCCATAGAAAATGACATTATTTCTGTTAAAGAGCGTGGGAGCATTGTAAAAGACAGTTCATGTGTAGCAGGTATCTTTTTATAATTACTTTTAAAAATAGGTGAGAAAATTCGTGCAAATAGTTCAGAATAGAAAGCAAACCAGTATACCAAAGAAGTGATATAGAGGACTTGAAATGAAATAAAAATTAATCTGAAATCTACATCTTTAATAAGGAAGATCATCATGACTCTAAAAAGTAAAAGTTCATACTGGATGAATATCATTTCCTATAAAACATCTCTCTATGGAAAGGGTTACTCCACAGATGTCAATAACTACCGCCCAGAGTCACTTCTTATGTCAGTTTCTAAAAACAGGCAATGTACTTCAGAGATTCCAGTAACCTGTGTAGCAATCACAGTTTGGATTTTGAAAGGGACATTCCACTAAATCAGCTATTTATGTATTTACTAGGCACATAATAAAATCTTTGGATGATAAAAGTCACCAACTAGGTCTTCTGTGACTCATCAGAGGCATTTGATCAAATATGATGCTCTGTTCGAGAAGTTTGTATAAAATACATATTTCACCACATGCCTGGTTTGGTTCATATTTAAGAAACAGAATGCAGGAAATTACCCTAGGCTGTTTGAGTAATACAAATATGAGAGAAATTACAATGGGAGTCCCACAGGGTTCAATCACTGGCCCTCTACCATTCTTGCACATGTTAATGATCTGTCAATTTATTTGAATCAGGAGGCAGAGTTAGTCCTGATGGTAGATGATACATGCATTTCTGTGAAGCCAAGCAAAGAAGCATCAACAGAGAAAATAGTAAATTATGTTTTTGTTAAAGTTACTGAATAGTTTTGAAGAGATGAGCTAGCTTCAAACTTTGAAATAATGCAGTTCATTCCGTTTTGTACAGTCGCAAATATTCCACCTTCTATTAACATTGTGTACCAACAATAAATAATAAACAGGGTAGAAAATTCTAGGTTCTTAGGTGTGCATATTGGTGAACACTTAAACTGGAAAAACATTTAGTAGACCTGCTAAAATGTTACATTGGGATACTTCTGCCATAAGAATAATTGCCAACTTTGGGGATGTAGATTAGATTAGATTAGATTAGATTAGATTAGATTAATACTAGTTCCATGGATCATGAATACGATATTTCGTAATGATGTGGAACGAGTCAAATTTTCCAATACAAGACATAATTAAGTTAATTTAACAACATACTTAAGTTAATATAACAACTTTTTCATTTTTGTGTTTTTTTTATTTTTATTTTTTTTATTAATATTTTTTTTTTTTTTTTAATTTAGATCTAAAAATTCCTCTATGGAGTAGAAGGAGTTGTCATTCAGAAATTCTTTTAATTTCTTCTTAAATACTTGTTGGTTATCTGTCAGACTTTTGATACTATTTGGTAAGTGACCAAAGACTTTAGTGCCAGTATAATTCACCCCTTTCTGTGCCAAAGTTAGATTTAATCTTGAATAGTGAAGATCATCCTTTCTCCTAGTATTGTAGTTATGCACACTGCTATTACTTTTGAATTGGGTTTGGTTGTTAATAACAAATTTCATAAGATAGTATATATACTGAGAAGCTACTGTGAATATCCCTAGATCCTTAAATAAATGTCTGCAGGATGATCTTGGACGGACTCCAGCTATTATTCTGATTACACGCTTTTGTGCAATAAATACTTTATTCCTCAGTGATGAATTACCCCAAAATATGATGCCATATGAAAGCAACGAGTGAAAATAGGCGTAGTAAGCTAATTTACTAAGATGTTTATCACCAAAATTTGCAATGACCCTTATTGCATAAGTAGCTGAACTCAAACGTTTCAGCAGATCATCAATGTGTTTCTTCCAATTTAATCTCTCATCAATGGACACACCTAAAAATTTGGAATATTCTACCTTAGCTATATGCTTCTGATTAAGGTCTATATTTATTAATGGTGTCATACCATTCACTGTACGGAACTGTATGTACTGTGTCTTATCAAAATTCAGTGAGAGTCCGTTTACAAGGAACCACTTAGTAATTTTCTGAAAGACAGTATTGACAATTTCATCAGTTAAGTCTTGTTTGTCAGGTGTGATTACTATACTTGTATCATCAGCAAAGAGAACTAACTTTGCCTCTTCATGAATATAGAATGGCAAGTCATTAATATATATTAAGAACAACAAAGGACCCAAGACTGACCCTTGTGGAACCCCATTCTTGATAGTTCCCCAGTTTGAGGAATGTGCTGATCTTTGCATATTATGAGAACTACTTATTTCAACTTTCTGCACTCTTCCAGTTAGGTACGAATTAAACCATTTGTGCACTGTCCCACTCATGCCACAGTACTTGAGCTTGTCTAGCAGAATTTCATGATTTACACAATCAAAAGCCTTTGAGAGATCACAAAAAATCCCAATGGGTGGTGTTCAGTTATTCAGATCATTCAAAATTTGATTGGTGAAAGCATATATGGCATTTTCTGTTGAAAAACCTTTCTGGAAACCAAACTGACATTTTGTTAGTACTTGTTTGTTACAGATATGTGAAGCTACTCTTGAATACATTACTTTCTCAAAAATTTTGGATAAAGCTGTTAGAAGGGAGATTGGACGGTAATTGTTGACATCAGATCTATCCCCCTTTTTATGCAAAGGTATAACAGTAGCATATTTCAGTCTATCAGGGAAAATGCCCTGTTCCAGAGAGCTATTACACAGGTGGCTGAGAATCTTACTTATCTGTTGAGAACAAGCTTTTAGTATTTTGCTGGAAATGCCGTCAATTCCATGTGAGTTTTTGCTTTTAAGCAAGTTTATTATTTTCCTAATTTCAGAGGGAGAAGTGGGTGAGATTTCAATTGTATCAAATTGCATAGGTATGGCCTCTTCCATTAACAGCCTAGCATCTTCTAATGAACACCTGGATCCTACTATATCCACAACATTTAGAAAATGATTATTAAAAATATTTTCAACTTCTGACTTTTTGTTCGTAAAGTTTCCTTATTTTCATTCACTGATGACCTCTGGGATAATATTCTGGGATAATTCCACACTTAGGAAAAAGTATTCATTGACCAAAAGAAAGTACTCAGAATTGTGTATGAATTCGCATATGTACTTCTTCCAAGAGCAGCTGGGAATATGAACCACAGCCTCCAATACATTTATTAACTTATAAAATTTATCAACAATCCAGCTAAGTTAATGAGTAACGAAATATTCACAAGTACAGCGTTGAAAAATGATCTGCATTGTCCTTTAATGAATATAACATTGGCACAGAAAGGGTAGTATACAGCTATAAAAGTCTCTGACAATTTACCAATGAGAATAAAATGTCTGACAGACAGCAGACGTGTTTTCAAATATAGGTTGAAAATGTTTCTCCTAAACAGCTCTTCTTACACCATAGAGCAGCAGAAGTCAATCTCTTCAACCTACCACCTACTATTGCATCTCCGTTAGTAGCCTGGGGCCATTTCAGTATAGTTCCTTCAAGACTACATTTGGACTTAGCAATCACTGTTTACACAGTAACAGAACACTCAAGAATGTCTGCATCATTACTATCTGTTATAGTGACAATATCATAGACTGCAAGGAGATAACAAAGTTATTTAGATTCCATTGTATTAGGTTTAGGACTTCAAGCACCATGCATCAAACTGTACAAAAGTCATATACCACTTTGTCACACACTCTTAATAAATGTTATCTTACTGTTGCCACATTTTTGTTCTAGTGTCATCATGTCATGCCAGTGTTTAATAAGTAAGCATGCAATCAGCCACTTTTAAACAACTACAGCTATAAAACCACTTTCCTCTTACCACAGTTGTTGGAGCTGATTTAGCAGTAATGCTACGAATGACTCCGCCACCTATCAGAACTTCATGAAACTATGGAGGCTGCAGTGAGAATATTCCAAAATGTCCCACAACAAGTTCTGCATTTTTTCAATCACAACTGCCGCAAAAAAATGTGTTGCATTACTTACTGAATGCCCCTCTTTTACCTTTAACTGTATGTAGATCCCCACTGGGAAATTTTGAACTGTTTATGAGGCATATGAATTTCTTACTGTCCTATCCGTCGGGCAGCAGCAAGCAGTTAATAGTCTGTGGCGATTTCACTAAAGAGTTTCTATAGAATTGTGGTAGAAAGAATGATATGGAAAACTTTCAATTCTACAATTTGACCTCAGTAATTAATTTTCCAGAATGAGTGGATAAAGACAGTAAGACTCTGATAATATTTTATTTCATGAACCTGAAAGGAAGAAAATTACTGTACACCCAGTAACAAGTGCTTCCATCTATTTATGATGCACAGTAAAGCAGACAGTCCCTTACAGTATAGTTACTCCTCAGTGGAAACCAGATTGAATAATTAATGACTCTAGGACAAACATTTTTAAGGATGGTCTACAACAAATCACCTGTGATGGAATTTGTAAAGAACCAAGTGAAGACAAAATTTAATCTATTCCACGATAAATTCCTATCATTATATGAAAACAGTTCTCTGCCTAAGGAAGTTGCCTAAATTGATCAGTAAGGGGATTAAAAAACCATGTTAAAAACCATGGTTAATTAGTGGGCTTAAAGTATCTTGTGAAAGGAAAAGGGGAATGTATCTGTCAGCAGGAACACGTCAAGATTGTGCAGTAGTTGAATGTTACAAAAACTGCTCAATATTACCAAAAAAAGTTAATAAAAAATCAAGGAACATGCACAAGATGTCACATATCAGTAATTCTGACAATGGTCTCAAGCCTATATTGAATGTAGGGAAATGACAGACATGGCAAAAGGCTGCAGAACAGGACAACGTTACTTCTGTTTTTAATGGAAAGTCTATAAATGATCAGTCACAGGTAGCAGGTATGTTTTACAGTAATTTCTTAAACATAGTAGAAAATATAGGGTCAAACTGTTCAAAATAAAAATCAAAGCAGGAGGTCGGTAAAGCAACTCATATTAAATTCAATCATACGGCTATTTCCTCCTTGTGAAATTAAGATTATAATATATTCTCTCAAAAAGAAAAGCTCATCTGAATTTGAAATGGTATTTCTAACAGAGTGCTAAAGACTTGTTCGCATATATAAGTGCTGCCTTTTCTGAAACACTTTGATGGGGAAAAAATTGCAACATCAAAAAAATAATGTAGAGTAATGAAACACATTACATTACAACAGCAGTCAGGGTACATGGCATAACCATGAGAATGCTCCTGCTGTCATACAAAATCACACTCCAGACCATAGCTCCAGGAGTAGATCCACTGTGTTTAGGCCGAAAACAGGTTGGGTGAAGGCCCTCAGTTAGTCTCCTTTTAGCCAACACATGGCCATCAGTGGCACCAAGACAGAACCACCTTTCATTGGAAAACACAACAAACTTCCACCTTGCCCTCCATTAAGCTCTCACTTGACACCACTGGTTTAAGGTTAGTGAAACACACGATACGGGGCATCTGGCTCAGAGCTGTCCTAGAAGTAACTCGTTTGTAACAATTTCTTGTGTCACTGCGGTGCCAACTGCTGCTCAAATTGTTGTTGTAGATGCAGTACAATATGACAGAGCCATATGCCAAACACAATTGACTTCCCTATAGATAGTGCCATATGGCCATTCAGAGCCCAATCTTCATAGGACTATTCATTCTTGTTACCACTGCTGCATGCAATCACATACAGTGACTACATTCCTACCATGTCTTTCTGCAATATCCCAGAAAGAACACCCAGCTTCTCACAGTCCTATTACAAGACCTCATTCAGACTCAGTGAGGTGAGGTGTTGGTAATGCCATTTTTGTCTTAAAGGCATTCTTGACTAATATCAACTCGCCACGTCCAATCTCACTGGTAACTAAAACTCACAACCACTGCAGTGTGCATTTAAGGCAAACCTGATTTGATATTCTCATAGTTGCACTACTTACCACCACTCTTATGTGACTGGCACTAAATTTGAACAGACATTGTCTTTCAGATGTAGAAACACGCCTCTGGACTTTTGTTTATGTTGCACAACTCCTCCTAGGTGTTGCAGTTTTTTTCTGTCAGTGTATGTAATGCTGCACTAACTGAAGTCATTTATTAAAAGAAGAGAGACTCAAAGATGCCAGTGTTAAACCCCTCAATAAGAAAGGTGGCAGGAGAGATGTCAATAACTACTGACCCATTCTGTTACTGATATCATTTACCAAAATTTTTGAGAAAATGATACAGGGTGTTTCAAAAATGACCGGTATATTTGAAACGGCAATAAAAACTAAACGAGCAGCGATAGAAATACACCGTTTGTTGCAATATGCTTGGGACAACAGTACATTTTCAGGCAGACAAGCTTTCGAAATTACAGTAGTTACAATTTTCAACAACAGATGGCGCTGCGGTCTGGGAAACTCTATAGTACAATATTTTCCACATATCCACCATGCGTAGCAATAATATGGCGTAGTCTCTGAATGAAATTACCCGAAACCTTTGACAACGTGTCTGGCGGAATGGCTTCACATGCAGATGAGATGTACTGCTTCAGCTGTTCAATTGTTTCTGGATTCTGGCGGTATACCTGGTCTTTCAAGTGTCCCCACAGAAAGAAGTCACAGGGGTTCATGTCTGGCGAATAGGGAGGCCAATCCATGCCGCCTCCTGTATGTTTCGGATAGCCCAAAGCAATCACACGATCATCGAAATATTCATTCAGGAAATTAAAGACGTCGGCCGTGCGATGTGGCCGGGCACCATCTTGCATAAACCACGAGGTGTTCGCAGTGTCGTCTAAGGCAGTTTGTACCGCCACAAATTCACGAAGAATGTCCAGATAGTGTGATGCAGTAATCGTTTCGGATCTGAAAAACGGGCCAATGATTCCTTTGGAATGGGGCTTTTCGGTTCCCGCATTCAGGAGGACGACAGTTCAATCCCGTCTCCGGCCATCCTGATTTAGGTTTTCCGTGATTTCCCTAAATCGCTTCAGGCAAATGCCGGGATGGTTCCTTTGAAAGGGCACGGCCGATTTCCTTCCCCATCCTTCCCTCACCCAAGCTTGCGCTCCGTCTCTAATGACCTCGTTGTCGACGGGACGTTAAACACTAGTCTCCTCCTCCTCCTCCTCTTTTCGGTTCCCCATATGTGCCAGTTCTGTTTATTGACGAAGCCGTCCAGGTAAAAATAAGCTTCATCAGTAAACCAAATGCTGCCCACATGCATATCGCCGTCATCAATCCTGTGCACTATATCGTTAGCGAATGTCTCTCGTGCAGCAATGGTAGCGGCGCTGAGGGGTTGCCGCGTTTGAATTTTGTATGGCTAGAGGTGTAAACTCTGGCGCATGAGACGATACGTGGACGTTGGCGTCATTTGGACCGCAGCTGCAACACGGCGAACAGAAACCCGAGGCCGCTGTTGGATCACCTGCTGCACTAGCTGCGCGTTGCCCTCTGTGGTTGCCGTACGCGGTCGCCCTACCTTTCCAGCACGTTCATCCGTCACGTTCCCAGTCCGTTGAAATTTTTCAAACAGATCCTTTATTGTATCGCTTTTCGGTCCTTTGGTTACATTAAACCTCCGTTGAAAACTTCGTCTTGTTGCAACAACACTGTGTTCTAGGCGGTGGAATTCCAACACCAGAAAAATCCTCTGTTCTAAGGAATAAACCATGTTGTCTACAGCACACTTGCACGTTGTGAACAGCACATGCTTACAGCAGAAAGACGACGCACAGAATGGCGCACCCACAGACTGCGTTGTCTTCTATATCTTTCACATCACTTGCAGCCCCATCTGTTGTTGAAAATTGTAACTACTGTAATTTCGAAAGTTTGTCCGCCTGAAAATGTACTGTTGTCCCAAGCATATTGCAACAAACGGTGTATTTCTATCGCTGCTCGTTTAGTTTTTATTGCCGTTTCAAATATACCGGTCATTTTTTAAACACCCTGTATATTCTAGTATAGTATCTGACTTGAACATGCCTCTGAACTTTTGTTTATGTCGCACAACTCCTCCTAGGTGTTGCAGTTTTCTTCTATCAGTGTATGTAATGCTGCACTAACTGAAGTCATTTATTCAAAGAAGAGAAACTCAAAAATGCCAGTGTTCAACCCCTCTACACGAAAGGTGATAGGAGAGATGTCAATAACTACTGACCCATTACCAAAATTTTTGAGAAAATGATATATTCTAGTATAGTATCTGACTTGAGCAATATCTTCTGTAAATCACAGTTTGGGATTCACAACATTTGTTCAACTGAGGATGCCATTTACAGGTTTGCTCATCAAACTTTACAAGCCTTAAATAACAAAATAGCACTTATTGGTATTTTCTGTGACCCCTTCCTCTTTTCTTGTGTCATCTTCCCCTAGTGTTACCCCATTGTGTCGTGCTCATTTTATGGTGTGCGGATTGGGAAGGGTCAGCATATATGCTGGTGCCCCAACACTTGAAGAGTCTCTGGGGAGTCCTTGCTCTCGCTGCCCCCCCCCCCCCCTCCCCCCATTCCTTTTACCTCTTTGTTTGCCCATTTTCCCATCTGCTTGATTAGAATGTGCTCTTTGTGTTGTTCCTCCCTTGGTTTCTCCTACCTTAGATCATGGGACCAATGACCTCGCTGTTTGGTCCCCTCCCCTAATTGACCAACCAACCAATCAACCGATACGCAGAAAATTTTAATGGTTTACATTGGTTATTTGAACGCATTAGCACAGGCAGCAGGTAGAACTGAGAAAATGAACCCCTCTGTGTGTGTGTCAACATTAGTTTCACAACAACGTAACATGCCTGCAGTGACTCTCTCATACCTTCATTCGCAGTTAGCTGAGCTGATTATACAAATTCCTGCATTGCATAATACACACTTTCATTGGTAGTTATGCCGTTGATCATCACAAATCCACATTTGATCACCTGCTATGCCAAATATATGCTGATATCATAAGAAGCTCATCAATCATGCCCGGAGATGTACGCCACCGTGCAACTGGGAGCATGACACAAAGAGTCCATTTCAGCAGCAGCTACTTCTGGCAATAGCACCAGTTCCCTCTTCATCATGAATGATGACACAAAAATACAATATGTGGTAGACATGTGGGCAGTAGCATTAATGTACCCATCAAGACGCATACCACACAACTGTGATCATTACTACTTATTCGCCGCCTGTGACTACAAGATCAGGACATATGGGTGCTTTACACTGTTACTCAATTTCAGATTATGTTGCAGATTCAAATGGCAGTTCAAGATGGCAGATATGTTGCAGCCCATTATAAGAGCTGGTTTCTTACCTTTTAATGGCCTGGTCCCTGATCTATGATATTGGAGAGTGATAGATTCTACCACTAACTTGGACAGCTCAGGAAAGGTACATTGTGTCACCCCAACAACAGAGCACACGATTTTGGGGGATACTCTGTACATACACCTGTTATAGAAGTTTGCCGAGGTCACAAACAATTGCACACCCTAGCACCGGTGAATCACACCACAGTGCATCATATTCTTACCACACCAGGACCACCAGTCTGGGTACATACTAGGCATCTAGTGCCGGAAAGATTAAAAGCCATGAAGCAGGAATTATGTGTGGTGCCGACACAAGGTATCTGTCAAGCCTCCTGAAGTAATTGGGCAGTCCCATTACATATGGTGCCAAAGAAGATGGTGCTCATGTGGTGATTACTGCCATCTCGACATGAGGACCATCCTTGATTGGTATCCAGTGCCACACATAGGAGACTTTGTTTGCAGCATATAGATAAGAAAATATTTTCTGCTATTGACTTAGTGTGAGCTTACTATCAAATTCCTGTCACATCAGAAGACATACATAAGACACCTTTAACAATGCCCTTTGGTCTTTTTGAGTTTATGAGAATGCCTTTGGGACTGTATAATGCAGCACAGACAATACAACACTTAATGGACAAAATCACAATCGATCTGGATTTCTGTTATGTTCCCTTAGATGACATTTTAATGATGCATGGGTCAGGAGGGGAACATCTACAATATTTAACCAAGATATTTGATTGTTTGCATATGCAAGGCCTAGTTATTAATCCTGTAAAATGTACCTTCGGGGTAACAGAGCTCTAGTTTCTTGCATATGCAATTGAAGCCCAGGGCATCCAACCTCCTATAGATAAGGTGAAAGCCACAGTCAAGTATTTCTGTACTGTCACAGTTGGAAGCTACCTTGTTTTCTTGGCATTATTCATTTTTATCATCGATTCATATGCAGTCATGAACCAACAACAGCTTCACTGAATGAGCTTCTGAAGGGTACACTGAAGAAACATAACAGAGTGCAACGGACATGCGAAACATATATTACTCTCCAAGATGTAGGAACAGCAACAGCAGAGGCTACACAATCAGCTCACCCAACATCAGTCTCCACTTGCACTTATTGTAGAAGCATCAGCTTCCACTATTAGCACAGTATTTCAGCAACAACTAGAACACAGGCACTCACGTTCTTTAGTCACAAGCTGTCACCATCACAGCAGCACTGGGCAACTTACAACTGAGACCTGTATACTGCATGTGCTGCAGCTAGGAAGCACCAGCACTTCTTAAAAGGTCGACACTATCATATACAAGCACCATAAACTGCTGGCATACACTTTCAATGTGAAACCAGAGAAAGCATCACCAAGACAGCGTTGACATAAGGACTTTATCAGCCAGTTTATGAGTCACATAGTTTATGTGCAAGGAAAGTTGAATTACCAGCAGACACTCACTCATGTGTTGAAGCTATAATCATTCCAATTGATTACGAGGGCCCTGCTCCGGTCCCAGCAGCATGGGGATGAGCCATGCGTTATTTGATTACCCAGTGGGATTTAAGTTACAACACATGACTGTATCAGCAGCAAGTGTCAGATTGTACTGTGACGTGTCTGGAGAAAAAGTACAACCATTCATACCTCACCAGTTTTGTCACAACCTGGCTTATCTCAGTGTCCGAGGCACGGTGAAATTGGTAAAACAGAGTTTAATCCTGCCAAGAATGGATGCAGACCATAAGACCTTTGTCAGATGCTGCATCGGTTGCCAAAAGAATAAAATCACTCGGAACATTATGGCACCATTAGGCGTATTTCTACCACCAACTCAGCACTTTGAACATGTGCAGAGTAAAATATCATGAGTCAATCTAGTATGGACAATTCAAAGATGGTACACTCTTCTCAGGAGAGGTGGAAAGAAGAACACCACGTGGTGGGAGTCTCCTCAGTTGTACAAAGTTTATTAGATGGGTGTAGCCCTCCCCCCTTGGGTCAGCCCACAATTGAGCAAAAAGGGATTTGACGCAAAGCCCCAAATCCACGCCTGGATGGGACATGGAGAAATGGGGGGTTGTTGCCAACCCCCCCCCTCCCCCCAGCCAAAAGAAATCCCCCAGCCACACGACCAGCAAGTTCATTACCCAGGATACCCATACAGCCAGGAACCCAAAGGAAATCAACCACCAAGATCGGCAAGAAGATTGTGGATGACAGAGACCAAGGTGTGTCGGGAAAAACTCCACTCAATGAGTCAGTACATAACAAAACTTGGGTGAGGGAGGACCGTTTAATAAAAAGGACAGCCTGATAGAGGGCCATCAAGCCCGGCCATAAACATCCCACACCTGGCAGGCAGGAAATTGTGTTCTGTGCTGTGCCAACAGAAGTCATGAAGGCATGTTGCACGTGATCAGCAGATTTAAAGCCATCAGTGGGGGTAGAGAATGTGGGGAAAATGACACAGAGGGGAGATGGAAATCGCAGCAGAGGGAAATGAGACAGAAGACAACTGGTAAACCGAGCCGAGGGCAGGTAGTCGATGGATGATGTGCCACAGCCGCTAAAAGAATATAACATGAGAGGTGAGCAGGGAAAGATCGGATAGCGATGGCATAGCAAACCAGGAGCTGAGACCACCAAACCGAAAGGGGATGGGTACCAGCATCAACAAGAGAACTAGTGACAGAACTAGTGCTAAAGGCACCTGTGGCTAAACAGACACCATGATGGTGAACCAGGTCCAAGAGGAGCAGCATAGAAGTGGGAGCTGACCCATAAACTTGACAACTATAGTCAAAATGAGACAAAACTAATGCCTGGGAAAGGCGGAGAAGTGTCGAACAATTCAAGCGCCAAGAGCTGTGGACAAGGAAGCAAACGACATTTGAGTTTACAAAAACAGCCAGTCTTCAGAAGGTGGATATGGGGTACCCAAGTTCGCTTGTAGTCGTATTGGAGGCATAAGAAATGGAACTGGGGGACCACATTCATGTGTTGGGTGGCACTGAATGAGGATGGACTGTAGTACAGTGATAGAAACACACCACTCTTGACTTAATGGGAGAGAACAAGAGCCGTGTGTGAGTGTCCACACAGAAACACATTGGACTGCAACCATGAAGTTGTCGCTCCACAGACACTACCGAGTAAGATCTAGCCCAAATACAGAAATCATCCACATACAGAAATCATCCACATACAGAGCAGGATTGACCAACAGTTCAGCAGAGGCCCCAAGTCCATTAACAGTGATGAGAAAAAGGATGACACTTAATTCGGAGTTGGCAGTTGATGGTTGAAGTGCTGACACGTTATCTGCGTATCCAGTATCCAGTATAGGTATCATATCAACCCATACCGCTTCAATAACAGCCTGAAGATGACACAGTGAAGCATTGAAACTGGTTGCAACAAAATAAAATAAAATGATAAGGACGGCTGTAGGTGTTTTATTTTGTCACAACTTAATACGAGGTCTTGAGGAACACCATTCTACTGGGTCTGCCGAGAGCTGAGAACGGTGCCAACCTGAACTCGAACAACCAGTAGGACAGGAACTGGCAAATAAAAATTGGGAGTGGCCATCAAAGACCACACTCAAGGAGCATAAATAGGCTGTGATGGCGTCAAGTTGTGTCTTAGGCCTTATGAAGAAAACTTCGACAAGATGGCGGCACTGAGGAAAGGCTTGCCGAAATGCGGTTTCCAATCAAAGGAGATGAGTGATCAGAAACCATCCCTCCCAAAAGCCGCACTGGTAAGGAGAAAAAAGGTCCCGAGATTCAAGGATTCAACTGAGCAGATGAGCCACCATCCCTTCAAATAACTTGCACGGTACATTGGTCAGACTGGTTGGCCGTTAACTATCGAGGAACAATGGATCCTTGCTGAGCTTACAGTCAGGAACCACAATACTCCTTACACAGATGGGGTAAACTTCCTTCGGCCGCTTGCGACTGTGGCGCTGAGAGACAGACGGTCAAACACATCGTGCAGGAATGCCCACTAAGGGCACACGAGGGTGACCCACAAGATTTCCTAATGGCGACCCAAGAGGCAATCGACTATTTACTATCTAAGCTGGACGTCTGCTTGTGACTGGTCTTCTGTGAGTGTAACTTTACAATTGGCGGTGTCCTTATATACAAATTGTTATTTATTGCTCTGTGTATACATATGTAATTTTTTTTTTTTTTTTAAATCGTGTTGTTTCTGTAATTTTTACTGTGATGTTATGAGCCATACGCTAAATAAATAAATAAATAAACTGTCTCTCCACTGAGAGGGGAAAACGCCTTGGAGCCAAATATGGTTAAACACCTGGAGGAGATACTGTTGTGGAGGATTAAGGTGCTGAAGCAATTGGTTATGGATGGAATCAGGGCCAGGGGCTGAATGATGGGAAGAAAAGAGGGCCAGAAGTAGTTCCCATTCAGTAGATGGTTCATTGTAGGATTCCACCCAACAAAGTGTAAAACATAAGTAGGAAGCTACAGACTGCTGTTTCCGGAGGAAGAAGGCAGCTGGACAGGAGGCTAAAGCCAATGCCATCTCAAATGGAGTGCGAGGTGTTCTGCAAGAACTGATGGATCTGCACAAAGGCCACATGGAAGGGCAACATCTGGAATGGAACACTGCCATTGACAATCTTGGAGGGTGCAGAGTACAGCCCACACCGGGTGCCAAAGGAGCAGAAGAACCTAGGGAGGAGATCAAGCATTTCAAAGACACCCACTTGCTCTGCTCGATTAAGTAATGGAATATGGAGTGAGGACATTTAAAGATAATAAGATAAGCAGAGGATGGGTGCCACTCTAGATGGCGTGACAGTGATCGCGGATCATGATGGCAATGGCCGTGCTCCACCCATGAACTGGATGGCAGTGAATGGGGTCCATCCAATGGGCAATAGCAATGCCGACCGCATGAATTATCTCATCAGACAGACCATCAACGACTTCATCATTACAACCTGACAAAGGTGTAAACACAACATGGGAGGCACATAGAGGCCAATCAGCATGAAGGAAAGCCCAGCAGAACAACCTGGCCATCGGGAGGTGGGAAAGGACTGAGAGAATCAATGGAAAGTGGTCACTACCAAAGAGGTCATAGTGTGATGACCAATGTAAGGAAGGAAGAAGGAGAGGGGAATTGGGCAAAAGATCAATGGCAGAGAAGGCACCATAGGCGGTACTAAAATGAGTAGGGGAACCACCATTAAGGAAGTACAAGTTGTGGTTCACAAGAAATTGATCGATGAGGAGCAGCTGACTAAACATTTCTGCCTATTGGAAGGTAGGTGATACAACGATGTTTCGTAGTATGCTGTCACTAACTGCATTACTTGCCAGCATCTACAGACATCGTAGAAGCTGCAATCGAATACAATAACCAAGTTCTTCCATTTGTAACAGTTTTTCCAATCACTTCGCCTCTGATTTGGATAGGCATATCACTATAGTGTTTTTGATGCATATCATTCGCTGATCAGCACTGTGGCAAGGACATCTTGCACGTCTGCAGCTAAAACACCATTTAGTGCTGTGAAAATGTAGCTGTATTTAGTTTTATCTGATGAATGCTTACATTAACTGGCTTTCCAAATGTAATGCTGGGTTATGTTGCCAGACCTGTCGGAGTTTGGTTGTCATTCTGCTGATCCTGCTGCTTGCAGCCAGTTCTATGTTTATTGGTGAATCTGTCGATAAGTACGATGGGGCTGGTGTGGAAAGAATGCTCCTGTGTGTGTTGTGATACAATATGGTGCGTCAGAGCCAGCGCGGTTTAACTGGGATAATGCTATGTCAGCGGCCACCAAATATATGATTATCTATTGAGAATTAATCACTTAATTCCATACATATTATATTAATACTCACACACATAAATACATTACATTCTCTAATGCATGGAGCACAGAATATAAAAATATATCAAGAGTCAAAGTATAACACATACAACCATGAGTGTCGTGGAATATTTATGTACGCTGCCACTGCACTTCTCATTACAGTGTTATACCCTACAACTTAAAAATGTCCTGCAATAGTAGTATCACTAAACGCTAAATTCTGAAGAGGAATACCACACAAAACATCAGGAACAAATAAAATTGTCTATACATCTGCATTAGGCTGTAACTAGAGGAAAAAAGGAGATTCAGTTGATGTCATGGTGATTACAGATGAAGTTCCACCTTGGATCTGATAAAGATGCAGACGCAAATCAGCAGTGGCCTCATATGTACCTGCAATCACCTGAAATTATTTAGTGAACTACCGAAAATCTCAATCCAGGTTGTCATACTTATAGGATTCAGACCTTTTTCTTCCTACATACTGGTCCAGCAGTTTAACTATAGCACCATCTTATTTAATATTCAAAACTGAATTACTTCTTTGTAAAATATTATCCATCATAAACTTATGGAACACAGTTAAATTTTTCCCGAGGGCATGCAGCTTTACTGTATGGTTAAATGATGATGGCGTCCTCTTGGGTAAAATATTACGGAGGTAAAATAGTCCCCCATTTGGATCTCCAGGCGGGGACTACTCAGGAGGACGTCGTTATCAGGAGAAAGAAAACTGGTGTTCTACGCATCGGAGCGTGGAATGTCAGATCCCTTAATCGGGCAGGTAGGTTAGAAAATTTAAAAAGGGAAATGGATAGGTTAAAGTTAGATATAGTGGGAATTAGTGAAGTTCGGTGGCGGGAGGAACAAGACTTTTGGTCAGGAGAATACAGGGTTATAAATACAAAATCAAATAGGGGTAATGCAGGAGTTGGTTTAATAATTAATAAAAAAAATAGGAGTGTGGGTAAGCTACTACAAACAGCATATTGAACGCATTATTGTGGCCAAGATAGACACGAAACCCACGCCTACTACAGTAGCACAAGTTTATATGCCAACTAGCTCTGCAGATGATGAAGAAATTGACGAAATGTATGATGAAATACAAGAAATTATTCAGATAGTAAAGGGAGACGAAAATTTAATAGTCATGGGTGACTGGAATTCGACAGTAGGAAAAGGAAGAGAAGGAAACGTAGTAGGTGAATATGGATTGGGGCTAAGAAATGAAAGAGGAAGCCGCCGGGTAGAATTTTGCACAGAGCATAACTTAATCATAGCTAACACTTGGTTCAAGAATCATGAAAGAAAGTTGTATTCATGGAAGAACCCTGGAGATACTAAAAGGTTTCAGATAGATTATATAATGGTAAGACAGAGATTTAGGAACCAGGTTTTAAATTGTAAGACATTTCCAGGGGCAGATGTGGACTCGGACCACAATCTATTGGTTATGAACTGTAGATTGAAACTGAAGAAACTGCAAAAAGGTGAGAATTTAAGGAGATGGGACCTGGATAAACTGAAAGAACCAGAGTTTGTACAGAGTTTCCGGGAGAGCATAAGGGAACAATTGACAGGAATGGGGGAAAGAAATACAGTAGAATAAGAATGGGTAGCTTTGAGGAATGAAATAGTGAAGGCAGCAGACGATAAAGTAGGTAAAAAGACGAGGGATAGTAGAAATCCTTGGATAACAGAAGAGATACTGAATTTAATTGATGAAAGGAGAAAATACAAAAATGCAGTAAGTGAAGCAGGCAAAAAGGAATACAAACGTCTCAAAAATGAGATCGACAGGAAATGCAAAATGGCTAAGCAGGGATGGCTAGAGGATGAATGTAAGGATGTAGAGGCTTATCTCACGAGGGGTAAGATAGATACTGCCTACAGGAAAATTAAAGAGACCTTTGGAGAAAAGAGAACCACTTGCATGAATATCAAGAGCTCAGATAGAAACCCAGTTCTAAGCAAAGAAGGGAAAGCAGAAAGGTGGAGGGAGGATATAGAGGGTCTATACAGGGGCGATGTTCTTGAGGAGACTATCATGGAAATGGAAGAGGATGTAGATGAAGATGAAATGGGAGATACGATACTGGGTGGAGAGTTTGACTGAGCACTGAAAGACCTAAGTCGAAACAAGGCCCCGGGAGTAGACAACATTCCATTAGAACTACTGACGGCCTTGGGAGAGCCAGTCCTGACAAATCTCTACCATCTGGTGAGCAAGATGTATGAGACAGGCGAAATTCCCTCAGACTTCAAGAAGAATATAATAATTACAATCCCAAAGAAAGCAGGTGTTGACAGATGTGAAAATTACCGAACTATCAGTTTAATAAGTCACAGCTGCAAAATACTAACGCGAATTATTCACAGACGAATGGAAAAACTGGTAGAAGCCGAGACCTCGGGGAAGATCAGTTTGGATTCCGTAGAAATGTTGGAACCCGTGAGGCAATACTGACGCTATGACTTATCTTAGAAGAAAGATTGAGGAAAGGAAAACCTACGTTTCTAGCATTTGTAGACTTAGAGAAAGCTTTTGACCATGTTGACTGGAATACTCTCTTTCAAATTCTGAAGGTGGGAGGGGTAAAATACAGGGAGTGAAAGGCTATTTACTATTTGTACAGAAACCAGACGGCAGGTATAAGAGTCAAGGGTCATGAAAGGGAAGCGGTGGTTGGGAAAGGAGTGAGACAGGGTTGTAGCCTCTCCCCGATGCTATTCAATCTGTATATTGAGCAAGCAGTAAAGGAGGCAAAAGAAAAATTTCGGAGCAGGTATTAAAATCCATGGAGAAGAAATAAAAACTTTGAGGTTCGCCAATGACATTGTAATTCCATCAGAGACAGCAAAGGACTTAGAAGAGCAGTTGAACGGAATGGACAGTGTCTTGAAAGGAGAACATAAGATGAACATAAAAAAAAGCAAAATGAGGATAATGGAATGTAGTCAAATTAAGTCGGGTGATGCTGAAGGAATTACATTAGGAAATGAGACACTTAAAGTAGTAAAGGAGTTGTGCTATTTGGGGGCAAAATAACTGATTATGGTCGAAGTAGAGAGGATACAAAATGTAGACTGGCAATGGCAAGGAACGCGTTTCTGAAGAAGAGATATTTGTTAACATGAAGTATAGATTTAAGTGTCAGGAAGTTGTTTTTGAAAGTATTTGTATGGAGCGTAGCCATGTATGGAAGTGAAACATGGACGATAACTAGTTTGGACAAGAAGCGAATAGAAGCTTTCGAAAAGTGGTGCTACAGAAGAATGCTGAAGATTAGATAGGTAGATCATATAACTAATGAGGAGGTACTGAATAGGATTGGGGAGAAGAGGAGTTTGTGGCACACCTTAATTAGAAGAACGGATCGGTTGGTAGGACATGTTCTGAGGCATCAATGGGTCACCAATTTAGTATTGGAGGGCAGTGTGGAGGGTAAAAATCGTAGAGGGAGACCAAGAGATGAATACACTAAACAGATTCAGAAGGATGTAGGTTGCAGTAGGTACTGGGAGATGAAGAAGCTTGCACAAGATAGAGTAGCATGGAGAGCTGCATCAAACCAGTCTCAGGACTGAAGACCACAACAACAACAACAAAATATTATCCATCATAAACTTATGGAACACAGTTGAAGTGGATATAGCTTATGCATACTGGTTTTTGCCTATGGTAATACATTTTTTTGACCCATGGATACTGCACCTATTAGAGTTTCTGTCTCTTGTTAAATATTGCTTTTAGGGCCATAAAATAACATTGTTTTAAAGGCCGTTGGGAAGTATACTTACCATCAAGGTTAGTTTCTCCATGAAATATGGGAGATACACTTAACTCAAATGTGTCTTTTACAGAATTTGAGAAGAACATTTATCACTGGAACTGCAAAAACTGGGATACCTCTGAAACAGCAACATGGGGTCATTTGGCCCCTAATGAGATTTGTCTGAATGTTTAAAACACAATTGAAATAAGGTCTATGTTTTTTCCCCCATTCTCCTGTGTGTTACGTACATATTTCAGTCAAAGCTTTACCTCAAATTTCTAACGCTTTCATATTAATGATTCTAATACAGAATATTGCATGCCTACCGAGAAATCTGACCAATTTCTGAAGTTCCTAATGCTTCTTCATTTATTTCAATTGTTTGTTTCAAAACTTTGAAATCAACCAACCTTTGAGCAGATTACTTCTTTTTTTTTCCTTTTTTTTTTTTTGCAGTAGAGTCTTGATTATTTAATCTTTGGCTATCCGAACTTCTGTTTTATCCAACCCTTTCACAGTGCCAGCCGTGCACCAGACGACGACAGGTCAGTGACTAACGTGTTGTTTGTTGATACTCAGTTCATTGTCATTGAAAATTCTCCAGATGATGAAAATCTACAGAAGCAGACTGAACCAGAAAATACTACCCTGCTTTCATTGTTACGTAAATTTTCGGGATGTGCTGACGCCACAGAAGATGACATAAATGAATAAATTGTCCAAGATGAAGAATTTGAAGTGACAGATGAAGATAGTCAACATGGTAAACGAAAAAGAAGAAGACGAAGAAGCGGATGTAGTGGAGGAAAATGCACCCAAGATTTCTCAAAACAAAGGACACAAGGCCTTAGAAACTGCTTTAAAATATGTAGAGCAACTGGAGGAAACATCGTCTACCATGGTTTTATTTCTTAAGAGACTATGTGATTTAGCGGCAAAAATATGGCAAACAAAAGACAATTACTAACTTCTTCACACAGTAAATATCTATTCAGTCTAATTTGATTTGTATTGTATTAAATGTTTAACTCATTTGGCCTACTCTAGTTTAATTTTTGTGTTTTTTTGTATTATTTTCCTTGTTATCTGACCTTCCTGCTTATCCGACCTTGCCACGACCGGTTTAGGTCGGATAATCGAGACTCTACTGTAGTGTTTTTGCGTTTATTACACCACTGATTGCTCTCATTTGCACATTCAAATTTGACACTTCTTTTGCTTTTTTGATTTATCTGTCATATAGTCACTCGTTTGATTGGCTTCCTTTCTTTTGTTCTGCTCTTTGTTGTTTCCTATTTGCGAATTAATTTACCAGCTCAAGAACAAACATCTTCCTCTTCAGATTATTTAGTTGTAGATTATACATGCATTTATTGCTGCCATGTCTAGGTTTTGTAAAAGACATGGAGCTGCCAACTCTTGCAAGCAACTGTATTTGATTATTTATGGATCATTTGACAACAATGACCCCATGGCATTATAGAAGGTAACAGTTTCTTCCTTCTTTGCTCACTGATACTTGAGGATGAAGTGGGCTAAGAATAATGAAATTTTTATTCTTCTTCACTTGGTGTAATTTCAAAGGGCATTATGGGTTATTAATCTTTTGCAGAAGGAAATAACCATGGAAATATACTTACCATTCACTGTATTTCTTCAGCGTATTTTTCGGGAATATGTTATACAACTTCTGTTTGCTCCTGGCATATAGTGGTAATCCACTGCACCTATTAGAGTTTCTGTCTCTTGTTAAATATTGCTTTTAGGGCCATGGAAAGTATACAGTCCACTAAATAACATTGTTTTAAAGGCTGTTGGGAAGTATACTTACCATCATGGTTAGTTTCTCCATGAAATATGGGAGATATACTTAACTCAAATGTGTCTTTTACAGAATTTGAGAAGAACATTTATCACAAACTTTGTAATTTAGTAAGTTTCTGGGAATATGTCTTACCACCTCTGGATGTGCCTGTCACTGTACAATGTGTATAAAAACTGCCACAGCAATCAGTTTTTGTCTGTCGTGAAATCACTACCACTGTCGTCTGTCAAGTCAGAACACACAGCTTTGTTTCCACAGTATATATTATTGTGACTTGTATCAGCTCATTTCCATAAAATGATAAATGTAGTTTCTATGATTGTTTTCACATTATGTTAAGTAAAATGACAACACCAATACTTTTTTCTTTTTTCACATAAAATGGCAACAAGTAACAGGCCACAAAAAGGAAATGGAAAATCCACTTCCACCACAGTCTAACACGTAACAAAACAGTCGAGGGAGATAAACAGGGTGCCTGTAATTAAAGCTCCAGCATCAAATGCTGTAGAAATAGGACCATGCTCAGTATGATGACAAATTTGAACAGCATATTATTGATGCAGTGGGAAACTTCAAGGAAAACAAAAATTTTACCAATAGATGGTACTGTAAGCACCTTAACATCAATAGGGTCAGCTGCATATGATTTGCACAGTACACTATTTGTACTGTTCAATATGCATCACTACACAAGTTCGGCAGTCAACAGTTGTGGCACTGTTAGGTAAGCTCATCCATCACGGCAAGGTCACACCAAATCGAATGGGAAAATTTCATTTTTAGTTATCCTGAAGCCAAAGGCTGCATATGAAGCAAAATGACATCAGTTTATAACTGTCCTGAGGCCAAAAACTGCATAAAAAATAAAAATGACATTCGTTGTTAAGTGTCCTGTGGCAAAAAAAAAAAGCAAAATAACATTAGTTTCTGGTTGCTGTGAGACTGGCACAAGACGTGTTCAACATGCTGTCCACTGTTTTCTTTCTCAAGCTGAAAACGGAGAAATAGCTTGTTCCACAAACCACAAAAGATTTGGGTGTCGGGGGAGGGGGGGGGGGGGGTCACATTCAGAATGTGTTGCACATTGCATGCCTACAATTCAGATAACCCCACAGCCAGAAGTCACATGGATTAAGATCAGGTGAGCTGGACTGCAAGGCTGTAGGGAAATGAAGCCTGATAATTCTAGCATTTCTGAAATGCCTCTACAGCAACCACTTCAATAGCTGTGCAATGTGCAGAGGATCACCCAACTTGCATAAAAATGATCATTCAAATACATCAAATGCTGTTTAAGGATAAGAATGACACTGGTGTGCAAAAGACTCTCATGGTATTTACCAGTGATGGTACAAGTAACAGGACCTGTAAGACTCGTCTCCTCAAAAAAATACAGCCCTACTATGATAAACGATGCCATCAATCCACACCACAAGCTCACCTTTGCCCAAAAGAAGTGGTACCAGTTGATATGTGTGTGTGGGTTTTCCATTGCTCATATTCTGCACTTCTGTGTATTGCCAACCTCGGAGATGGAAATGGACTTCATTTGCCCACAGAATGTTCCAAGGCCGTTCATTGTCCACTTCCATGTGAACAAGAAATTCCATAATGAACATTTGTCCTGCTGGCATATCAGCAGGAAGAAACTCCTGAACATGGGTGATTTCATATGGATAGGAAAGCGGAATGTTCTGCAGGATTTTATGCACTGTTCTTGCAGATATGTCCACTGTTCAGGCAATTCCCCGAGCATTGCATGCTTGCACACCACCACTTGACCCCTCCTGAAAAGCTGTGACCACATCTTCAATAGATGGTGAGTCAAATGCTTTCCTCCCTCTGCCACAATGCACTTCAAAAGAACCTCCCTTTTAGAATTTTGTAATCAGTTTCTCCACACCGTTAGCAGATATCACACCAACATCTTTTTCATAGCCTTGAGTGAGCGGAACTGTTGTAGAGCTGCTGATGTACAGTCTCTGTTCCTGTAAAAGATCTTTACCAGCAACACACAATCCTTCATGGAGAAAGTCTTGTTGCAAATCCCGGACACAAACTGAGGAACAGCCATGTGCCGCACATATGTTGGTACATATTCTGATGCTTACTACGTCATATGTTGGTCAAATTTTCCTAAATTCTTTTAATTCCAAGACATTTCCCCTTGTATCAGTAATATGCTGTTCAAATTTGACATCATTATGAGAAGTGGTTCTCCTTCTACAGCATTTTGCAACTGGATCTTTAATTATGGATACCTGTAATACCACCATAGTATCTGTCCCTAAATCACAAAAATAAAATTATAAAAAAGTAAATATAGTCAACTGAGCACATTTCCAATACAATAATAAAAAATTAACTTCAACGAGTCACCATAAAATCTGGAAATGTCGAAGGATTAAAATTAGATTTTAAATATCCACCATGTGATGGTATGCTTTCTAGTTTAACATTGATCTGAATATTACAATGAGTTTATAAATAACACTGATATAGTGATACATAATATGTTATTCAACTTATGTACACATCCATTATGTTGCAAATATCAATATCCATACAATTGTTTGTTGTCCCCTGTATCAGATGCCACTGACAATAGGTTCTACACCCGAATACCTGTTCAGCTACTAAAAATTTTAAAGGCAGCTCATGGCTTTTAAAAGATATGCTTTAACTAATATTTACAAGCTGTGGAGCTCCAAGCATTTCAAATTTTTTACAAGTTATTAGTGATCCGTTCTGGCTTCACACTGGTAGCACTAACGAGTGAACTTCCCTACGCACTCCCCTCAGGTTTAATGGTAGGATGGCCCAGTGGATAGCCATCAAAAACTAAACACATATCAAGCATGAAAACAGAAAAAAAGGTGTACTGAACTGTGAAGAGAGAAGCAAAATTGAAGCAGTTAATGGTCCAGTCTTAAGATGTGCAACCCTGAGCAAATTTAAATGGCCAAGGCATAGTGAATATGTGGTCATGGTGTTGGACTGTGAAGAAGGAGATCCACGTTCAGATTTCCCTCATGCCATTTTTTTCCCCTCCACAAAATTATGAACTTTCCATCCTGTCACTGGCACATCTGTCCGTTGTATTCAGATGTGTGTCTGTGTCATGGTATAACTTCTGTCTGCAACAGCAAGGTATAAGGAAAGAAACACAGATATACATACCTCATATTTGATCTACACAAGTACCACATGTTATACTCTTGCATTCCATTTTGGCAGTTTTGACTCTTGAATTCCTTCATTGTGACATAATTCACATCTCTTTATTTGTTGTTTTCATTTCTGGGAGAGGTCTTTGCAGCATCTTGCCTGCTTTAGCTATTCATCACATTTATTTGCAATGGCAATATATTCTTACCATTTGACTCATATTCTATAACCAATGTATAGTATGACAACTGCCGATACAGAAGGAGAACAATAACGTTAATGACCACATGAAAGTTTGTAATTTTGTGGGGGGAAAAAAATAAAAACTGAGGCAGGAGGGTGACTTGAACATGGCTCTCTCATTTTGCAGTCCAACACCATGACCACACAACCACAACATGGTGATTCTTGCAATTTGCTCAATGATGCACATCTTGAGCTTGGACCATTCACTGTTTCTATTTTGCTTCTTTTTTCACAGTTCAGTATACCTCCTTCCTGTTTTCTTGCTTATCTGTAAGCAGTTTTTGATGGGCTATCCAATGGGAGTGGTCGCACCAGGCCACTGCAAGAATCAAAGACCCTACAGTAGTTCCTGAGAGTAGCCTTCACATACAGAAGAAAGAATGTGGCAGGAACCTGCAATTCTTCATATTTCAGTGAACTTCCATGAAATATTTATGAATTATATACACAATCCTACCTTGTGAATCACTCTATTAGTCAAAACTGGATCAAAATCCCTACAGCAGCTCTTCAGATTAGCCCATACATACAGCAGAAGTGAGCAGAGAACTTCAACTTAGATAAACAGAGAGGAAATACAATAGCACATTTAAACAAATAGTAAACAAACATGTAAAAATGAAGTAAGTTTGTAGAAATACCTGTTAAACATTTGCAAGTAAATTCTTCCTCGTTTACTAACACTTCTTTCGATCCATTTTGTATTGTAGCTAAATTTTTCTCTGGTCTAATTGAAATAACTTCAAAATGTGACATACACATTAAGATCGAAATGTTGAGCCTTTGTACTTTTAATATCTGCCTGTTATGGAGAAAAGAACATTAAAGAAGGAATATGAGTTATACACCAAAAATATAAATTGTGAATAAATACAGAAATATGCCACACATATGATCTCATTTGATTAATTAAAATCAACTCATCCAATATGTGTCTTACTAAAATTTTGCAATTTAATACCTCTCATTGTCCTCGTACTTCAGATATTTAAGTGTGAAATTAACAAGTTCTCTACTCACAATTATTGAACTTCAGTGACTTCTACCATTCCTTTGCCTAGTTTATGATTTGTTTATTTCTTCTGAATTGTATAGTTTTCAAATCTTCCTGACATTGCTTCATTCAGGGCTAAAGCAATGGGAGGTATTCAAGAGATGTACCTTCTATCACTCTAGGAAATACTTTGTTTCAAATAAATTTATATAATTATCTGTCTTTCATATGGAATCTCTGTTTATTAAATATTTCTCATGCGAGTTTAATAGCTTTGAAAAACCATCACGAATATTATGTCGGGCCCCTCTTCTTAATATCTGCTCCTATCCAACATGTTACAGCCCCTATTTCAACAGAGAATTAAATCTCCTCACAATACAAGTTGAAATAATTTCCCCCATTTATTATTCTTATTTTTTGGTCTTATTATGGAACTTAATACACAGATACAGTGTTGGGGAAAATGACAGATGAATGTGCTCATCTTGTCCTCTTATCATTTTTTGCTTCTACTGTAAGACAGAAGAATCCCACATTCACCCATAAGTGTTCTAGGCAAAATATGACTGCCTCAGTGTCATCCCTAATAATTTCCTCTTCATTTTAACTTTTACATTTTCCTGAATGAAGTCATAATATGATGAGTTTTGCAAATGTCACACACTGGGGTATTAGTAATACAAGTAGCAATTACAATGACACACATCTACATACATACTCTGTACACCACCACAAGATGCGTGGCAGAGGATACAGTGTATCACTACTAGTCATTCCCTTTCCTGTTCCACCAGTAAACTGAGAAAGGGTAAACCTACTGGCTGTATGCTTCTGTACAAGTCCCAATTTCTTTTATCTTATCATCACTATCCTTATGAAAAATGTACATTGGTGACAGTGGAATCGATCCACACTCAGCAGCAAATACCGTTTCCTGAATTTTCTCTTCCTTTAACACAACCTGGTGAGGATCCCAAACACCTGAACAGTACTCAAGAATGGGTCACACTAGTGTTCTGTATGTGGTCTCCTTTATAAACAAGCTACACTTCCCTCAAACTCTCCCAATTAACTGAAGTCGATCTTTCACTTCTGCAATACTGACCCTGTGTGTTCATTCCGTTTCATACTGCTTTGCAATGTTACGCCTAAATATTTAAGAGATGTGACACTGTCAAGTAGCACATCACTAATACTGTATTTGAACATTACAAGATTGTTTTTCCTACTCATGTGCATTAACTTATATTTTTTCTACATTTAGCTGCCAGTCATCAAAATAAATAGCAATTCAGTCCAAATCATCCTGTATCCACCCATAGTTACTCAATAGCAACACTTCCCTGTACACTACAGCATCATCAGCAAATTGCTTTAAAAGTCACTGCTTTAAAAGTCCCTTTTTCTTACTAACTCAAAAACTGAAGTTTCTAGTGAATGTGTTTCCCAGGTACACATTTAAACTAAATTAAATTTCCCACAAAAA
This sequence comes from Schistocerca cancellata, assembly GCF_023864275.1. Lineage (NCBI taxonomy): Eukaryota > Metazoa > Arthropoda > Insecta > Orthoptera > Acrididae > Schistocerca > Schistocerca cancellata. The sequence goes on from NC_064632.1 coordinate 136,172,314, forward strand.
AAGGTCCTGTCATTTTTTCTCTAAGACTAACAGTTTCCACATTACAGGGGATGAAAAAATTTCAGATTATTAAAAATAGAGTTTTAATTATAAAAATGATTATTGAATGAAGTGAGTTAAGAATAAATAATAAGTGTGTGTACCATGTCCAGGTGCAGTAGAGCCGTATTAAAGGGTAAATTGTATTTTGGGGATGGAACAGGGAGGAGGGAGGGGGACGGATGGAGGAAGTGTGAGGGAAGGTATGTGACCAGAGTCTGCTCCTGCAATTCCCTCCTTCCATGGTCAGCAAACTGGAGAGTAAGTAGGTTATTCGCCACTCTGTCTACCCCGTTACATCACAAGAACCTACTACAGGGCATTCACAAAGTTATAGCAAACCTCTGTGGCGCACCTTATGATCATAGGTGAGAAAGTGTGCAGACATGCCCAGGGATGTTTATTCTGCACAAACTGTATTAATGGTACATGGAATACAAATATGAGTCACTAATAAAGCTAACACAAGAAACACATATAGACAGAAACTATGTAAATCTCTGCGCATTGTTTTACATTGCTAGAAGGGAAATTAATTCTTAGTCATACTGTATGGTAGCTGTGGTGTTCTTCTGGGAAAGGAAATTTCCACCACCATGAGTGCTGCTTGCTTTTCATTTGGCACATAGACTCCACCTCTCCAGCACTCTAAAGTGAGTTGACAAAATAAATTTACTGAGCTCGTGTGTATATAGTAGAGTTCTTTTCAGTTTATTCCACTAATACTTATTTGCAGTTGTTAAGTGAGTTGTTATTAAAAAAATCACAGTTGTTAAGTGAGCTATTATGGAGAAAAACAGCTGTAGCTGTCAACTGTCTTCCCCCTGAATAGCATGTCCCAATGCTGCCAATAGGTGCTCGATAATGTCAGTTTCGTTGTCTCCACTATTACTAGCTGGAATACTTTTCACAACATGAGGTGTATCAAATGCATCATTCCAGCCTCAGCTCTCCTAACATCTGAAGAGGACCAGAGGCTTAAGCTGTTTCCTTCAGCAGTAGAGGTAGGCGACCTAAGTGTTATGGAACTTCAGGTATTTCAACATAAGTCAAACAAGACATTCAGCAAAAAAAAAACAGCCCTGTTCCATCAGACATATTCACATCCATTTTGGAAGATAGACTGTGCAGGTGCGGGTAAGTGGCTCCTCTCAGTACAGCCCACACTACAAATACCAGAAATTCCTGAATGGAGGTGATTTATGCAATATAACAGTGACACAATTAGTGGCAACAGGAGTGCACTAACTTCTGGCCATTCATTAATTCACCACTAAATGATTATAACACTACTACATAGTTTTACAACATGCTGTCAATGATAGACAGCAGCAAGGTGCCACATTTCCCAATCAAACCCCTCTCCCAACAGCACTACAAAGGTCACCAACAACATCACACTTACAAATTACACATTTCTCGGCTATCGTTTATAGGAGTTTATTTTACATGTAAAGCTCCTTAACAATACAGTACTTTTTTAATAAACTGCAGTAGCTCCTCTATACAAACACAAACTCGGTGATTTTATTTTGTCTGCTCACATACAGGAACTGGACAGGCAATGTTGAGGAGGCATATTCCGTAAACTGAAAATTGAAAAGCGTCCAGTCTTCATGGTGGGGGAAGTTGCCTTTGCTGGAAGCATGCTACAGCTGCTGTACATTAAGACTACAAATAAGAACACAATTTATCCATTAATACGATTCTACAGCACTTAGATGTGGTATACATATTAAATATTTGTTTTTAACCTACTTCCTTAGCAGTAAACAGTCAGTTTATACCAGTAAAATACTATTTTCAAAAATCTGCAATTTTTTCCATCTCCTGCAATGCCTGGAGAAAAAAATTAACAAGAACTTTTTTGTAGGAAATTTAATGAAGTTTAATTTTGTACTAGGACACGGCTTCACTAGAAACCACAGTTTTTGAGTTATTCAAGAGAAATACAAAAAAGTGATGTTAAGAATGACGTAAAAAACAACAACAACAAAAAAAAGGCATGACCACCTAAGATGTCTTAGAAGAAAGTGAAACGCATCTGATCTTATTCAAATTTTATTATAGTCACAAAAGACGGTATTTAACTTTTATAACTGTGACTGCAGAAAAGAAAGAGGGCGAAAAACAAAGACGACAAGAGTTTTCTGACTCTTCTACAGTCTTATGGAGCAGAACAAAAGTTTAGTGATACAAAGCCTACAACACGATTTTATCTCCTTTGGTCATTGATAAACTGTCAAGTAGTGTACGACTAAAGTTACTAGGAATCCCTAGAGATTCTGAAGAAATTATTTTGGGGGCGTTAAGATCAATTAAGGCACTGTGCAGTCAAAATTTTCAGGGAAATAATTCCAATAATTTTAAAAATACTTATCTCACCCATAATGCAACCAACAGCAATAATGAACGGAATCAAAACTCAAAGCAGAGTCCTCCACTGACTTTTAAGCACCAATGTCAAGACAACAGAGGCATTAAGAACAGACAACAGGATCTGTATTTTGTCCAACAATATAAAAATAATAGTAATGAAACCAATTATTTGCTTTTATCGTACTGACCGAGTGGATGGCAGGAGGCGATGTGGCACAGCAACCATCATACACAAAGACATAGAACACATGAACATCAAACTCACTGTGCTTGAGAGACTACAGGCTACGGCCATCAGGGTAAAGTTCAACAGAACCAACACCGCACTGGTAATGCTGTACAATCCCCCTAGAGACACCCTAGACACACAGTAACATACAATATCAGCACAGTTCTCAACATAGCACCGTGGGTAATCGCCGCTGGAGATCTAAGCGCAAAACACCCTGACTGGAACACTCAAATGTGTACCTCCAACAGCAAGAAACTATACACACACGCACTAGGCCAGAACTACATTATACTTGTACCAGACATCCCCACATTCGTGTCTACACAGGCCAGATGTGCTAGACATAGCCCTCATCAAGGGCATCATATACACAATTAACCTTATGGTTGAAAATGATCTGGACTAAGACCACATGCCTGTAATACTGCACATGGACAAAACACTGCAGGACACAGAACCTTGCAGGATACTTAACTACAAGTGTGTGAATTGGACACTGTCTAAGGAAACGCTTGATAGTGGTATTCCTGACACCCACAAAATTAACAACATGCAACAAATTGATAATGCTGTGGAGACTATTATTACTGCCATCCAAGATGCAATGACTGATGCCATTCCATGTACAACACCAAAACAACACTCAATGTCCCTGCCCCAGGAGATTCTGGGCCTTATCTCAATCACGAAATGCCTCGGGAGATACTGGCAGTGTACCAGGTGCCCGTTCTATGAACTGCACGTCAACAGACTCCAGGGTATAATACAGGTCAAAATACAAACATTTACAAACGAACAATGGGGACAGAAACTCGCAGGTCTACATACCCCATGTCCTGGCATGTGGAAGCTAGCCAGACACTTCACTAGGGAGAAACATTACATTCCCACTCTACAAGGAACAGACAGCCTAGCTTACTCCGCGACAGAGAAGGCAGAGCTTATGGCCACAACACATGCTGCATCTTTAATGCTGAATCTGGTTCCTTCAAATCCAGTATTAACACTTGAAATGGACCAGGAGGTTACATGACTTGTAGCCCAGCCCATGCGTGATGAAATTAGATGCACTAGCTTAAATGAAATTACATGGGCTATCATGCATACCAACACTAGGAAAGCCCATGGGCCTGATGGCATTCGACAGGAGTTCACGGATAGAGCAGTAGAACACTTTGCACACATAACTAATGCCATCTTAAAACACCAACACTTCCCTGACTTTTGGGAGGTGGCCAAGGTCCAGATGTTCGGGAAGCCAGGGAAAAATTATCGACCCATCAGTCTGCTGTGCTTGCTCAGCAAGATTGTTGAGAAGGTAATAATAACACGCATCACTAGACACTGCATCGCCAATGACACATTAAGACCGGAGCAATTCAGCTTTAGGAATCACCACTCAATAACACAACTCCTCCGAGTAGTCGAACGTATAATACATGGATACAACATGAACAAAGCCACAGGGACCGTGTTCCTGGACAATGAAAAAGCTTTCGACTGTCTTTGGTACAACGGCCTTATACGCAAACTAAGAGAAGCTGGTTTCCTGGATGGACTTGTACGTCTTGTACACTCATATCTCACGAACAGATGTTTCAACACTGAGATGCAGGGCAAACAATCGACACAGCATGGTATCCAAGCTGGAGTACCCCAGGGAAGCATCCTAGGGCCCATCTTGTTCAACCTGTACATTAACGACTTCCCAGTAACAGAAAACATGATGTTAGCCATCTACACAGATGACACAGCCTTCCTTGCACAAGATTGGAAACCGTTGAACATTAATTCACGAATACAGATGGCATTCAGAACTGCAGAGGCTTAGTTGGAATGATGGCGCATTACAGTAAACGTTGACAAGTGCGAAGCAGCTCTGTTTACATGCAGACCGAAACTACTGCGCAAATATCAACATAGTAGGCAGATAACACTACATACATGCCCAATACATTTCCGAGAGAAAGTCAGATATCTTGGTGTCTGGCTGAACTGGAAACTTACATGAGGGGACCACACTGAATACATTGACAACAAAGCGCATGCGAGGCTTAAACAACTCTACCCAATGCTCAACAGGGAAAGCACACTGAATAGGAGGGTGTCGAGGTCCATATACATGACATTGATTAGACCTCTGATGACGTATGCAGCTCCTGTCTGGGGATATGCAGCTCCAACACACCTGCGCTGCCTGCAGATCATACAGAACAAAGGCTATGACTCACTAGCAATGCTCCATACTACACAAACACACTGTGGATCTTCATAATGAATACCGCCTTGAAACCCTCAAGGAAGTATTAAAAAAACATGCCACACGACTACACAGGAACTTGAGACACTCGAACAATCCTTTCAACCTTACTCTGGGAAACTATGATCACAACCACAGGTGGAAGCATAAGCGGCCAAAGACACTACTAGCTAGGGCATAACCACCTATGACAAGATAACATACACCAACAAGTCACAAATGTTGGCAAGCCCCCGCATATCAACAATGTTGACTGGATATACCAGCTGCTGTTAAAGCTGACCAACAGGCCACAGCAGGGAAACCAATGAGCTCACCCACCGACGCACAAACAAATCGCCAACATCAACCTACACTGTGCATCTGATACGTGACCTATCAGACACAAAATAACGATGAACCTAACTGTTACAGGTATGCTGACACTGACCAAGAGATCAACACTGACACCCAGTGGCAGCCGCCGAGTAACAGCAACGCTCAATGTCAAAGGGATCGACATCCATGATACCCACTACTAACAAAGCCTACCCTTGCATGACCTGTTGCAGGCAGCAAGTCATCCACAACTGCTCTTACTACCCAACTTAACTATCGCAGAGGTTTTTTTCCCTTGTCACTTGTTTGCTCTGCCCTTCAAACCGCTACTCTTAACACAACTTTCGACCCAATCTATCTCCAGATGAGTGAGTATTAATGGTTAAACTTAACCAGACATACGAAAACATTGCAGTAACCACATCCTGCGACACCTCACTTTAGTGAAAACTAACCTTCATGTAGAGATGGCAGTAGAACTTTTGAGTTGGCCATCATGCCGGTATGGGTGTGGAGGCGCTCCACCTCTTGTAAAAAACATCAATTATTTGATCCAGTCTGATTATTAGAGGACACCAGAGCTGTTTTTGTAAATTACACTATAGGAAATACTGCAACCAAGCACAAGTTTTGTTTTGAAATGATTGTATAGTACCATTACTAGTTTCAGGCCCAAGCCCATTGCCAGATAGTAGCATTGACTTCTTCACAAGTTTTACATTTGCATCCTTCGCTAGTTGTGCAGGTTTACTGTCGTTCTTGATATTCACTTTGATAAACTCTGTAATCACTTTTTCAGCTAGACACTTTCTTGTTAAATGTAATAGCAAGTAACACTTTCATTAGTTGAGGCTTCTACTTTCTGAAATCATGCAAAGAGGTCGACGCTAATATCTGACGATGGGCTCAGGCCTGAAACTAATAATGGTACAATAAAATCATTACAAAAAACTTGTGCCTAGTTGCAGAATTTCCTACAGTGTAACAGAATAAAAATTGTGATATTAAAAATATTCGGTGCAGTAATCCTGATACCAACAACTACCAACAGTTTCAGAATGTAAATTTGATTCAATCCAACAAGACAAACACTGCTAAATGTCAGCTATTTAACTATAATTGTTCTAGCATGAAGACCATTTGCGAGCACCAGTGTTGCTGTACTAATACATGTGTGAATTACACTCAAATGGAAATTCCCTCATCTCCTAGGAGAGAAAGAGGTTCTAGAATTGTCAATTATGGTGGGATTTTCCAACATCTGAAAGAACAAAATTGTGTATCTGAACTCTGATATATGAGGTTCCTAGTGACATGGAGAGACAAATTCAGGAATCATCTTATCAACATCATGATTTTTAAAAAACTAGCCATTTCTGACATATAAAGTGTGGGTAATAATTCTCCCAATAGTTGACGTTAGGACATCAGACTTATACCATGTGACATTTCTATCGAATAGTTACAAGCCCAAAGTAAAAAGGATAAGTCAAAATTTTGTAATGACATGGTAGTAGATTTACTGGAAGAAAACATTGTGCCTCAAATTAAGGATTCAGTTCCTACTGTTAGTGTGAAGATTTATGACACCTAGCTGCTGTTTCTCACTGACACATGGAGAGATTTTTCAGTGGTTAGTAATGAATTTATCAATCACTGATTAAGACACACCACTTTATTGGTCTACAATCAGATGATTAGATGTGTTCTGAAAGGTAATATCTGCCCAGTGGACAGAAAGATTCATTTAGCATTTATGTTACGTAAAGCATATGATGAACATGCTTTTTTGCATAATCCCAGAGCTAGCTGTAGATATAATCCTACGGAAGGATTGGCTGTGGAAGCATCAGACTACAATAAATCATGCTGACACATGCCCATCTTTTGTGCCCAGATGTTAGGAGTATCATTTCTTTAAGTAAGCTTCATTCACCAGTGAGGAGAGAAATTTTCATATTGAAGTCTGTTCCATCCAGAACGCTCAATCTTGTGTCTGATGATCAGGTATTATTGGGTGACAATGCAACTGACATTAATAACACAGGTCAATGATGGAAACCTTTTTTGCTGAAGATACCTTACTCCTATCTTTTCTAGGGTGGGAAATCCAAATATGATACTTAAATCTGTTTCCTGCACATGTGCTCACTTGTTGTTGTTGTTGTGGTCTTCAGTCCTGAGACTGTTTTGATGCAGCTCTCCATGCTACTCTATCCTGTGCAAGCTTCTTCATCTCCCAGTACCTACTGCAGCCTACATCCTTCTGAGTCTGCTTAGTGTATTCATCTCTTGGTCTCCCTCTACGATTTTTACCCTCCACGCTGCCCTCCAGTACTAAATTGGTGATCCCTGATCCCAGAACATGTCCCACCAACCAATCCCTTCTTCTAGTCAAGTTGTGCCACAGACTCCTCTTCTCCCCAATTCTATTCAATACCTCCTCATTAGTTATGTGATCCACCCATCTAATCTTCAGCATTCTTCTGTAGCACCACATTTCGAAAGCTTCTATTCTCTTCTTGTCTAAACTATTTATCGTCCACGTTTCACTTCCATACATGGCTACACTCCATACAAATACTTTCAGAAACGACTTCCTAACACTTAAATCAATACTCGATGTTAACAAATTTTTCTCCTTCAGAAACACTTTCCTTGCCATTGCCAGTCTACATTTTATATCCTCCCTACTTCGACCATCATCAGTTATTTTGCTCCCCAAATAGCAAAACTCATTTACTACTTTAAGTGTCTCATTTCCTAATCTAATTCCCTCAGTATCACCCGATTTAATTCTACTACATTCCATTATCCTCGTTTTGCTTTTGTTGATATTCATCTTATACCCTCCTTTCAAGACACTGTCCACTCTGTTCAACTGCTCTTCCAGGTCGTTTGCTGTTTCTGACAGAATTACAATGTCATCGGCGAACCTCAAAGTTTTTATTTCTTCTCCATGGATTTTAATACCTACTACGAACTTTTCTTCTGTTTCCTTTACTGCTTGCTCAATATACAGATTTAATAACATGGGGGAGAGGCTACAACCCTGTCTCACTCCTTTCCCAACCACTGCTTCGCTTTCATGACCCTCGACTCTTATACCTGCCATCTGGTTTCTGTACAAATAGTAAATAGCCTTTCACTCCCTGTATTTTACCCCTCCCACTTTCAGAATTTGAAAGAGAGTATTCCAGTCAACATGGTCAAAAGCTTTCTCTAAGTCTACAAATGCTAGAAACGTAGGTTTGCCTTTCCTCAATCTTTCTTCTAAGATAAGTCATAGCGTCAGTATTGCCTCACGTGTTCCAACATTTCTACGGAGTCCAAACTGATCTTCCCCGAGGTCTCGGCTTCTACCAGTTTTTCCATTCGTCTGTGAATAATTCGCGTTAGTATTTTGCAGCTGTGACTTATTAAACTGATAGTTCGGTAATTTTCACATCTGTCAACACCTGCTTTCTTTGGGATTGTAATTATTATATTCTTCTTGAAGTCTGAGGGAATTTCGCCTGTCTCATACATCTTGCTCACCAGATGGTAGAGATTTGTCAGGACTGGCTCTCCCAAGGCCGTCAGTAGTTCTAATGGAATGTTGTCTACTCCCGGGGCCTTGTTTCGACTTAGGTCTTTCAGTGTTCAGTCAAACTCTCCACGCAGTATCGTATCTCCCATTTCATCTTCATCTACATCCTCTTCCATTTCCATGATAGTCTCCTCAAGAACATCGCCCCTGTATAGACCCTCTATATCCTCCCTCCACCTTTCTGCTTTCCCTTCTTTGCTTAGAACTGGGTTTCTATCTGAGCACTTGATATTCATGCATGTGGTTCTCTTTTCTCCAAAGGTCTCTTTAATTTTCCTGTAGGCAGTATCTATCTTACCCCTCGTGAGATAAGCCTCTACATCCTTACATTCATCCTCTAGCCATCCCTGCTTAGCCATTTTGCATTTCCTGTCGATCTCATTTTTGAGACGTTTGTATTCCTTTTTGCCTGCTTCACTTACTGCATTTTTGTATTTTCTCCTTTCATCAATTAAATTCAGTATCTCTTCTGTTACCCAAGGATTTCTACTATCCCTTGTCTTTTTACCTACTTTATCCTCTGCTGCCTTCACTATTTCATTCCTCAAAGCTACCCATTCTTCTTCTACTGTATTTCTTTCCCCCATTCCTGTCAATTGTTCCCTTATGCTCTCCCGGAAACTCTGTACAAACTCTGGTTCTTTCAGTTTATCCAGGTCCCATCTCCTTAAATTCTCACCTTTTTGCAGTTTCTTCAGTTTCAATCTACAGTTCATAACCAATAGATTGTGGTCAGAGTCCACATCTGCCCCTGGAAATGTCTTACAATTTAAAACCTGGTTCCTAAATCTCTGTCTTACCATTATATAATCTATCTGAAACCTTTTAGTATCTCCAGGGTTCTTCCATGAATACAACTTTCTTTCATGATTCTTGAACCAAGTGTTAGCTATGATTAAGTTATGCTCTGTGCAAAATTCTACCCGGCGGCTTCCTCTTTCATTTCTTAGCCCCAATCCATATTCACCTACTACATTTCCTTCTCTTCCTTTTCCTACTGTCGAATTCCAGTCACCCATGACTATTAAATTTTCATCTCCCTTCATGACCTGAATAATTTCTTTTATCTCATCATACATTTCATCAATTTCTTCATCATCTGCAGAGCTAGTTGGCATATAAAGTTGTACTACTGTAGTAGGCGTGGGCTTCGTGTCTATCTTGGCCACAATAATGCGTTCACTAAGCTGTTTGTAGTAGCTTACCCGCACTCCTATTTTTTTTATTCATTATTAAACCTACTCCTGCACTACCCCTATTTGATTTTGTATTTATAACCCTGTATTCACCTGACCAAAAGTCTTGTTCCTCCTGCCACCGAAATTCACTAATCCCCACTATATCTAACTTTAACCTATCCATTTCCCTTTTTAAATTTTCTAACCTACCTGCCCGATTAAGGGATCTGACATTCCACGCTCCGACCTGTAGAACACCAGTTTTCTTTCTCCTGATAATGACGTCCTCCTGAGTAGTCCCCGCCCGGAGATCCGAATGGGGGACTATTTTACGTCCAGAATATTTTACCCAAGAGGACGCCATCATCATTTAATCACACAGTAAATCTGCATGCCCTCGGGAAAAATTATGGATGTAGTTTCTCCTTGCTTTCAGCCGTTCACAGTACCAGTACTGTGAACGGCAAGGTCCATAGTTCATGGAGGGAAGTACAATGTCTAATCATGGTTGTAAAAACTCTGCTGACAGTTTTTGTTATATTTATGGTGAATTTCTGATTAAAAAACACCAAAGAAACATTATAGACTTTGTGAAAAAGGTTTATATATCATACTTTGGATCTAAACTTGGTGATCAAGATAAATCTTGGGTGCCACATTAGGTATGTTATGTGTGTGTTGAAGATCTGAGAAAATGGTCCAAAAAGGAGGAAAAAGCCTTTAGATTTGCTGTTCTTATTATATGGAGGCAGCCAAGAAATCATTCTGATGATTGCTACTTTGCAGTGTCGATATTACCGGTCATAATTCAAAAAACAAGAAGGTGATAAGCTACCCTAACCTTCCGTCTGCCATCCGACCAGTAGGGCATGGTGTAGATTTGCCGGTTCCTGAACTACAAGATGATTTAAATTCTATTCCAACAGAAGTATTTTCTGATATACAATGTGATTTAGATGAATGAGATGATGGTGGATTCCACAGTAATACAGAAAGTATAGAGCCCAAATTGTTTACTCTGACCGAGCTTAACAATTTGGTTAGGGGTTAGGGATTAATGAAAGAAAAAGCTGAACTGCTTGGCTCTAGATTAAAAGAAAAGAACTTATTGGCAGTTGGCACCAGCATATACATGTATAGAAAGAGAGAGCAGCAATTTTCCGAGGTGAAGACTGGAGGCTGTTTATTGCTTCATCCAAAACTAGTTTGAAGGCCGTTTTATTACACAATGGTAACACGTATGCATCTAGACCTCTTGGACATTCTGTACAAATGAAAGAAAGCTATGAAAACCTAGACATAGTGCTAAATAAAATAGGCTATTCTGCTCATGGTTGGATGATATGTGGCGATCTACAAATAACATGCATGCTCCTTGGTTAGCAAGGTGGCTTTACCAAATTTCCATATTTCTTGTGTGAATGAGACATTAGGGCTGGGGATCAACACTGGTGCAGAAAGTACTGGCCTGTGAGGGAGTCTTTAAAACCTGGTGAGAAGAACATTCTACGCAAAAACCTTGTAGATCCAAAAATGTACTCCTACCACCTCTACAAATAAACTTAGGCCTAATGAAACAGTTTACAAAGGCTTTGCCTCAAGATGGACCATGTTTTAAGTATCTCTGCCAAAAGTTTCCACACCTTTCAGAAGCTCAACTAAAAGAAGGCATCTTTGTCAGACCTGACATTAGAAACTTGATGTTTGATGTTAACTTTGTATCCACAATGATCTTAAATGAGAAAGAAGCATGAGTATCATTCAAGCAAGTTGTTACAAAGTCCTTAGGACATGAAAAAGACCTAGAATATGTTTCTATTATAGCTACAATGTTAAAGAAGTTTAAAACTTTAGGATGTTTAATGAGCCTGAAAGTTCACTTTTTGAACAGTCACCTTGATTACTTCCCGGACAATATGAGAGATGTTAGTGAGGAGCAAGGAGAGCATTATCACCAGGACATTAAAGTGATGGAAAAACACTACCAATGCCGCTGGAACACCAACATGATGGGGGACTACTGCTGGTCACTTCACGGAGAAGTTCAGCAAGTGACTTATCATAGAAAAAACTACACAAGAAGCTTCAAAGAAAAAAAAGACAAAGAAAATTCAAACCAATTCCAGCTGACGAGTGAGACCTCTATTAACACATATCATTGTTGGAAGTAGCTTATTGTAAATACAAACCATGCTTATGATGTAACAAAGCGTTTCAATTATTTCCCCGTTTAAAGTATAGCATAGGATTTTTATACTATATAATAAAAAGCATATGCTTGAAAACTATAGGTGATAAAAAAAAACTAAATTTAGATTTGGATTCAGCTCATAAAAATCTTTAAAGATCAGCTATCAAAGTAGAAAAAGTTTCTTTTTTAAAAAAAAAAAAAACTTTTTTGTTGGCCTATGTAATATGTAAGATACGACATCTCATCTAATTAACAAGCTTGCTAATTGCTGGTAACTCACTGACAGTGATCACATCAACTGTGATAGATAACTACTCCAATACAAAACAATTTTCTTTCACCATGTACAGGAGATAAAGGATTTCGTATAAGAATTCAGTTTAACAAATGGTGTCCTAACATTTACGAAATAATGTCCAATTTCTCATTCAAAAAACCAGGCAGCTAAAAAGGCATGAAACATATGTTAGGGCTGGGATACTCATGAGACTTTTTAAAGCTCTCAGATAGTTTGAAACTCTACGATAGAACTCATAAAATTGTTTATGCCAAGGGTGAATTATCGACGATTGATACTGTCTGACAGTTCCTCGCAAGTACTTTCTTTAAATGTGAATGTATGCTTTCCCGGCGTATACAGCTGGCGAAGAGTTCTCGGGCTTCCAGCCGGGTGGCGGTGTCTTCAAACTGCAACTTTTCGACGAGTGACATACTCATCATCTTCTGGCGAAGTGCCGAGACTTTGCGGATGCCGGTCCCTTTATACCTGCGGTGTGCCCCCCACCGCCTCGCCGCGGGAGGCTGGGTCCAGAGGAGCTGGCGGGCGGGGTGGAGGGGGAAGCGGGTGTGCCGTTCATGTCTCCATCAGAGCATTCTGATCGCGTCTCATGAGCTGGACGGTTCTTGTTGCGTTCCTGGCGTATTGCGGCTAATGCTGGATTCCAAGCCGTGCTCAGTTGATAGCCTTCGTCCCTGTTCACAAGATTCTCGTGGACCCGTATTTCTATTGTTTCTTTAATGACGCTATCCCAATAGCTCCCGGCTCGGCACAGCACTCTGGTGTTTTCGAAATCAAAGGTGTGGTTTTCTTTGATGCTATGTTCAGCTATAGCAGATTTCTCTATCTGTCCAAGTGGAACATGCCTGATGTGTTCCTCGCACCTTTTAGAGATGCAGCGCTGCGTTTGACCAATGTACTGCACACCACATTCGCAGGCAATGCTGTATATACCAGGTATGTTTAGTCTGAGTGGGTCTTTAGCTGAGCCCAGCCGCTCTTTCGTCTTCGGCGGTGGTCGGAAGACGGTATTTATGTTGGATTTTCTTAATAGCCTCCCAATTTTGGCTGATGTGGGCCCTAAATATGGGAGAAAGGCGAGTCTCTTGTTAACTTCCTCTTCCTCTTCCTGAAATTTGTCAGCCTGTCTCCTCTTGAAGGCCCTGCCAATCTGTGTTTTACTGTACCCGTTTTTCTGAAATACCTCTCTTAGGTGGTGTAATTCGTCTGAGAGGCTTTCTTCGTCACAAATGACGTGCGCCCTATGTACCAAGGTGGTCAGTACTGACTGGCGTTGCGCCGGAGGGTGGCAGCTGGTTGCATGGAGGTACAGGTCTGTGTGCGTCTTTTTTCTATATACTGAATGGCCCAGCGTGCCATCCGCTTTCTGATCAGTATGTCCAGGAATGGAATACAGCCATTCTCTTTTACTTCCATCGTGAAGGTGATATTCTCATGTATGCCGTTTAGGTGGTCCATAAACTCCTCCAGTGCCTGCCTGCCATGCTGCCACATCACGAAAGTGTCGTCCACATAGCGGAAGAAGTGCCTGGGTTTACGGTGAGCAGTTTGTAGTGCCACCTCCTCAAAGTGTTCCATATAAAGATTCGCGTTCCCTGGAGCAAGGGGAGATCCCATGGCCACTCCATCCACTTGTTCATAATGCTCTCCATTGCACTTGAAGTAGGTGGTCGTAAGTGCATATTCAAAGAGCTTCACTGTTTCAGGCTCGAAGTGCTAATTAAGGAGCGCCAAGGCGTCTTGTAGCGGTACTTTCGTGAACAAGGAGGTGACGTCGAAGCTCACAAGTAGGTCATTACTCTGTATTCGGATGTCCTTCAGTATTCTAATGAAATCTGCAGTTTTTCACGTGATGACTGCAGTGTCCCACCAGTGGTTTCAATAGTGTCGCCAGGTATTTGGCCAGTCCATAACTGTGCGATTTGATAGTGTCCAGAATCGGCCATAGAGGCACCCCATCTTTGTGAATCTTGGGCAATCCATACAGGCGCGGTGTCGTTGGTGCTCTGGGATACAGCCGTTTCTGCACTGCCTCTGGTAGATCTGAGTCCTTCAGTAGCGCCACGGTTTTCCTGGTCATTGTCGATGTAGGGTCCTTGTTGAGTTTCCTGTAGGCTGGGTCTTGCAGCAGAGAGCAGATTTTCTGTTGGTAGTCGACTGTGCGAATCAGCACCGTCGCATTTCCCTTGTCTGCTGGGAGGACCATGATGTCAGCATCATCCCTCAGTGCACGGATAGCCTCTGGCTTCGGTGCAGTAATGTTGGCTTTAGGGAGTTGTGACTTGTCGATGATCCTGCAGGTCTCCCTTCGTATCTGCTCAGCTTCCTCCTTGGGTAGGCCCCGGATTGCTTCCTCTACGCTGCTGATGATGTCCCGTTTCGGTATGGTCCTTGGTACAGGTGCAAAGTTCAACCCTTTCGTGAGGACAGAAGTTGTGGCTGCATCTAGCACCTTATCTGTCAAATTTACAATAGCTCTGGTGCTATTTGTCACCTTCTGTGTCGACTGAGCTCCAGAGTCTGCCGAATTTGTCGACCTGTTTTGCGGCAACATGTCGTTTCTGCACCTCACTGTCGGCGTGAGAGCAGCAGTCAACCCACTCCCAAGTGTGTGCCGGTAATGCTTCTGCCATTTTCAGGTGACATGTGATCAGAATGCGTGCATTCTTGTCCAGTTCTTGTCGTGTGTAGTGAATGCGTTCCCTGACAATGGCCATCCCTGCTCGCCGTAAAATACATTCGGTTTTCTTCGTTTTCACAGGATGTCTTAATTCCGCAAATCATGGCAAGATGTTCTTGTCTTGGCAACGTTGGAGGAAAGCCAATGAGCTGAGCAATTTGGCTTTCCTGTTGCATTCTTTCTGCAGCAGCTTAAAGCTACAGAGCATCTCCTCCCCATAGAGGTGTCATAAATGTGAATGTATGCTTTCCCGGCGTATACAGCTGGCGAAGAGTTCTCGGGCTTCCAGCCAGGTGGCGGTGTCTTCAAACTGCGACGTTTCGACAAGTGACATACTCATCATCTTCTGGCGAAGTGCCGAAACTTTGCGGATGCCGGTCCCTTTATACCTGCGGTGTGCCCCCCACCACCTGGCCACGGGAGGCTGGGTCCAGAGGAGTGTGTGAGAATTGAGAGGTCACTCTCCACGAGATTTTTCCATCATAGTTCTGTGCATGAAGACAGAGGTTGCGAAGGAAGAGTATTGGGCTGCAACTGCACTTTTAATACTTTTGGTGGCAAAGAAAAATGTAAATGACTGTGTCTGTATTGGATACGGGAGTGGATTAGGTAACAGAATGGGTTTGGAGCATGCAAGAATCTCATTGTAGAGCTTGTGATAGAAAATCCTCAACAACATAGAAATTTTACAAGAATGACAGTGATGGAGATGCAAAAAATACTCTTTATAACTGGACCCAAAATAGTGAACCTATATGCTATTATGTGTAAATCCGTGTGTGTTGAAGACAGATTGCTTGTGACACTAATATTTCTAGTATAAGCTATGATTATTCTCTTTAATATTTGATAAAGTAACAACTGTAATGAAATAACATTACACCAGTTAATCTTGATACCCATCGATGCCCAAAAGCCAAATACAGCGGATATCTAATAAATGAACCTTTCCCGGGCATACATTTATTTGAACATTTTTACTTGTATTGACTTATGGAACCACTCATAAATTTCTGAAGCTCTGTTATTCAATACCAATGTAATAATTTAATCAATAAATATCATGTCTTGTAAAATTATAGATACAGCTGTATTCTTTGAAGTCAAATGACAATTTTCTGAGTTCCAAACTAATTACTTTCAAACATAATTTCACTTGTTTCTCTAATTTTAGTTAATCTATGTTATAAAACTGCTCTGACTGATTCCTTGAATTGTGGATATTCTGGTCAATTTCTTCTGTGGATATATTAAAAATGGTAGCCACTTCAGCCAACAAACTTTCCTTCTTATCTCAGTTTCCATAGTCCAATAACAGTACATGACACAAAGCTGGCCATTCCTCATACAAACTAATTAAATGCACAACTTTGGCCTGAGTCCATTTTCTGGCAGCTTTCTTCATTACTTTCTTTCTGACACAGTGCTAACTTGCACTCACATTGCGTATCAAACATGACGGTAGTCTCAACTGTCCTGACACTGCCAGTAAACATTTATAAAGTGGTTTACTGCAGTGTTGATGAGGTGCCATGGGTAGCATGCTAGTCTTTCATTCATATTTTCACACTGACATAGAATCAGGTCTCTTCAGTGACAAATCTTTGTTTTCATATGATAATTCTATATAAGGCCTAATATGTCTACAATGTTATCTTCTGCATAGCATTGTTTAAGGCCACAACTCTCAAAACAGGCTAGCTACTCATGCTGCTTATTTACAAGGTAAAAGGGGCAATTTCTTTGCTCAGAAACATGTCATGGCCACATATTATGGATCAGAACACGCAGTTTCTTGGGTACTTTTATTTAATGTCAGCATGAGTATGGTAAAATATATCACCAACATGTGGTAGTATACAAACTATGAAATACAGCACAAATCTGACAATCAGGGAAAAAGCTGCACATTCTTTTGCCAGATGAGGATGGTGGAAAGCACTATACACTCACAGCAGCAAGCCAAAACAAATTAGAGCAGTTATGAGAAAAATGTCAATTTGTACACAAAAGCTACTACAATAGGCAAGTCAGTTGTCACTGCTTTGGATGACAAAGGCAAGAAATAAATTGTTGCATCTGTTTACAGTAGTGGCGAAGCACATGCTTATACTTACAGAGCTGTCTAATAAATTCCACTATTTCTCTGTAGCATTACACTGAAAAATAAGAACCACTACCACGTCAAGTGATGCAAACCAGTTATCACGCAATTTATAATATGTAAGAGCAATATATGTATCCACATCTCAGTCAATACTTTTGTGACAAATTATGATTTAAATTACTTTGAAAAATCTTTTATGCATTTTGTATTTCTTAAAAATGAATTCTGAATTTCTGTAAGTTCATCAGAATCTGGAAACAACTGCTAAACATGGTGTTGCTGGTTTTGCAAGTATTGTGTGTTTGTGTAATTTTCAGTCCTATATTTATTTACATGTCTTGTATTTCACCTAGAAATGACCACAGAGAGTTGCTCAGATGAAAAATGATACAGGTTTGTGGAAAAACAGTTTGCTGGTTAGAGGTTTTGTTAACAGATTGCCATTTATCACCACACCATTAGCTGAATGATGACCTATACAACCTGATGACCACAGTATAAAGCAACAATCTCTTGGTCAAGACATCTGCCGATCCACCACAATTACTGGGTGAATCAATACTTATCCATCAACTACTCAAATGTCCTGCCTCCCTCTCACTTCACCTGTTGGAAAAAAGGAGGCTCGGAAGGGTGGGAGGAATTGCAAGACCTAAATGTGACACATTGGCCACCACTTGCATTTCACTGAAATGCTGTATTCACAGTTCTCAGAAAAAGAACAAGAAATATAGATCAGCCATAAATATAACTGGGTGGAGTCTTGTTTCGATAGTCAAACACAGTTTTAAATTGTTAAAATATTTTAAGGCAGATCATTTCTGGGAATTTCATTAATTATAATGTGGAGGCACTATTCAGTTCCTAAACCCAGTGAGTCACGCTGTCATGTTATCATTTTTCCTTTAGTAACACTTCTATGATCTTTAACACAAAATTTAAAAGCAAGATTGATTGCTTTAACACATTAATTTAGTAATGGTGACTTGTTTTAATCTGAAACTGGTAGGTTAAAACTATGTGCTGGACTGAGACTCAAACTTGGGACCCTTGATTTTCGCAGCAAGTGCTCGGCCGAATGAGCTACCCAAGCATGACTCACAGCCTGTCCTCACAGATTTACTTTGATCAGTACCTCATCTTATCCCTTCCAAACCTTCCACTTGGTTAGCTGTGTACACAGAACACTTGTCAATGAAAAGCAATGGTCCTGAGTTCAAGTCTCGGTTTAGCACACAGTTTTACTCTGTCAGGAAGTTTCATATCAGCGTACACTCCACTGCAAAGTGAAAATTTCACTCCAGTTTCAATCTGTTTTACACCATTGTCAGACTGTATTCTGCAATAAGAGTTAATTTACAGACTTAGAGTGATGTTTAAACAAGAACTGCAGCTTGAATCTAAAAGTAACAACAATAATTAGCTGATGATATGCCTGAAGACGGCAGGTGGAGATGGTGACACAGAGCAGGAACAGATGTCAACTGTGGGACAGTGTGAGGAAGCTACAGGTTAAGTAGAGGAGGCTCCATCCCTTGTCTGACATCAATATTAGCCATCAGGTACAATGTGAAAAGAAGCATGACGAAAGTACCGTGCGTATGTGATTCTAAAACAAACTATAAGTACAAACATATTTTAACACTGAGGCATCATTAGTATCCAGAGCAATGGTATGTAGAGTATTTAGGCCTCTGGAGATAGAATGCATCGATACTTTCCACGCCTTTGCCTTGGTTGCTGATGGTGTCTCCTCTATTATCTTTGCTGGTCTTACAACTCACATAATAACATTGAGTCCCTATAGAGGGCAGATATTGTTCATAGAACCTCTTGCCATTGGTTTACTGATTATAATTTCAATCACAACCATTTTTAGTAAACTACTTTACACAGCAGTAAATTCTGTTGCCATTATACAAAAATTGTGCATCTGTACTTATATTTTGCACTGCATTCACTCACATACAGCACTTTTTTAACACATCTTTTCCATTGTACTTGAGTGGTTACTACTGATATCAGGCAGCCTCCTCTACTTAACCTGCAGCTTTTTCACACTATCCAGCAACTGACATCAATGTCTCGTACATAAGGGCCCTGCTCTGTTTTCCGTATCCACCTGCTACCTTTGGGTATATCATCAATGAATTACTGTTGTTACTTTTAGATTTAAGTTGTAATTCTTGTTTGGACATCCCTCTAAAGATCTAAATTTACTCTTACTGTAGAGCATGGTCTGACTTTTATGGTCCACAACAGTTTAAAGCCTATTACCTTTTTAAATAAATGTGTTTATACAATAAAGACTGCTTTTTAACTTTTTGTTAAATACTGGTTGTAGATCACTGGTTTCCTAATTATGACTACATAAATGATCTTTTATATCATTTACTATTTAATGATACTCTTAATTTCTTTCTATTCCCTTCTACCACAACCAAAAGAGAAGTGACTGAGTTTCAATTAAAGTCACTTACTTATTCAATTATAATTTTTATTTTAAGTATACCTTTGGTTAATGTGGCAAACTGAATCTTGGATTAGTTCATTGGTCTAATAAATTCACAAAAAAAGGAATTTTGCTTCTATCTCTCTATTTCTTGAAGTTAGGGACTTAGTTACCATATTACTATGGTCATTATTTTTGGGGCAGTAATAAACTAAAAGAAGAGAATAATTCTGTCATTACATCTACAGTAAAATTTCGTGGCCAAATTATATCACCACAATGCTGGCTCTCAGTATTATCTTTGGATCCTTTTTTGAAATGGAAGTCTTTGCCCCACAAGTAATAAATGGAAGTGACCAACAATTACGAACCCACATACTAGCCACACGAAAGGAACAACTTTATTGTATCTGTTACCAGACTGATCATAATATTTAACTATCAGTGCCTGCTAAATTATTTCTAGCACCTTCTGTTGGCATGATTACAGGTACTACGAAGTGCATCTCTCTTTCCTCTTCCACTGTCTCAGACATACAAATGTAATATGTTCCTTGAAGCCTTTGGAGAAACATCACTGTTTGCCAGATGTACACTCAATAGGATGCTATACATCACTGGTAAGTAAAGTTTCAGTACCATATTCCATCATCAAACGTCGCCAGGTCACGTCCTCCTGTTTTTCCAACACTCCGAATGTTGGCGACACTGCCGTCACGTCTACTACGTTTCACCGGCCATCCGGCAGAGGCCAGGCGCGCAGCTCGCAGCAACAGCCGATGGAGCCTCCTGGTGGCCAGACGGCCGTAGTTGTTACGGTTCCTTGACCAGTTGCCCCACCCACCTCCACGCGGGTGCAACAGAACACGTCACGTGACGTTGCCGGCTCGCCAGCTCAGACACAACACCCAGCATACCCACTATACTGGTATCATATCACGTTCAGCGACCCTGCGCGTTCTTGTCGCGCACCCTGCAACTACCCAAATGGGAAGCACGACTCAGAATAGGCGCCATGGCTTGCACCGGCAGTTTAGTGCACCAAAAACATTATCGACTGACCACCCCCACTGCCCACCATGCCGGCAGACTGTACATCCACAACAGGATGAGCACATTCTATTTCCTCGTGGACATGGGCGCCGATGCTAGCGTCATTCCTAAGTCGAGCACCCCATCTTCGACAATGACGCACGCCGTGCCACTGCGAGCAGCCAACAATTCCGCAATTCGCGTCCACGGTCCAGCCGAACTCCAACTAAATCTCTCACCTGATTTACGCTGCACCT
The DNA here is from genome assembly GCF_023864275.1 of Schistocerca cancellata. Lineage (NCBI taxonomy): Eukaryota > Metazoa > Arthropoda > Insecta > Orthoptera > Acrididae > Schistocerca > Schistocerca cancellata. Next base: position 136,193,326 of record NC_064632.1, read on the forward strand.
GGACAGTTTGCGTCGCAGATGTCAACTGCCCCATTATCGGTATGGATTTCCTGCATAACTTTGGGCTCTCACCAGACCTCAAGGCAGCAGCCCTCCCGCATCACGCTTCTGGCAACAGGATACCAGGGATTTTCGCCACCTTCCCCCGCCCCCTGCCACACACTGTGATACCTTGCCCACTGTGACAGCCGAACACGCCCATCTCATGACAGAGCTCTCCGCCGCCTGATCGCGCCTGACAACCCAGCGCCTCAGGATCACCGACCTTCGCACCGAAAACGTGCGCCTGCAGGGCAGCAGGGGATGCTTCCGCACCGCGGGGATACACCCACGAGAACTCCACCGAGGCGCAGATACCTCCACAACGATGCATTTTCCCGCAGGTCAGTGACATTTCTACCTGTAATGTAGTGCGTGTTACCCCACCTAGGTCCAGTGTGGTTCCCCAGGGTGTCCCGCAGGTGATAGGCGCGATTACTAACGGTACCTGTCACCGTTTGAACACCACGGAAGACCCTCCCCCAGTACGCAACATGGCTCGACGCCTTAATGCCACCAAATTACAGCACGCAAAAACAGCTGTACAGGAGCTGTTAGATTCAGGTATTGTCCGTCCATCCAACAGCAATTGGTTCTTGCCTATCCAACTAGTGCCCAAGAAGGACGGTTCATTTTGATTGTGTGGCGACTACCGACAGTTGAATGCCAGAACAATTTTAGACAAGTACCCTATACCAAACATACAAAATCCGCCCAACAACTCAATAGTGCACGCGTTTTCAGTGTACTTGATTGCCGAAAAGCATACCATCAGATCCCCATGTACCAGTACGACATCCCTAAAACAGCAATTATCGTCCCTTTCAGACTGCACAAATACTGTTACATGCCGTACAGCCTCAAAAAAGCTGCACAGACTTGGCAACGGTTTATCGACTCCATCCTTTTCTCACTTCCATACTGTTACACGTATTTGGACGACATCCTCATTTCATGAACTACCCTCGAGGAACACAAACAGCACCTATCAACAGTTCTTAGTATTCTTGCCGAGAATGCAGTCCCAATCAATGACGATAAATCTCAGTTGTGGTCCGCTAGTGTGACATTTTTGGGCTATACTGTTACCGCGTAAGGGTCTCGCCCCATGTCAGACAGAGTCGCCTTTATGCACGACCTCCCCCTGCCTGAGACTTATCACGACCTACGTCGTTTTTTAGGGATGATAAATTTTTTCCGGCGGCATCTCTACAGGCTCCGTTGACCGACGCACTCAGCAGAAAGAATACTTCAGGGCTCCGCAAGGTCCTGTGGGGCGACGACATGCGACGCGCATTCGATGCACTAAAAACGGCACTAGTGAATGCTGTCACAATTGCGCACCTGGTATCTGACACCCCAATATCAATCACAGCTGACACAAGTGACACTGCTATAAGCACTGTGCTCCTGCAGCAGGATGCACGCACCGCACAACCACTATGTTTCTTCTCACAGAAGTTGTTAGCCTCCCAGCGTAAGTGGTCCACTTTCGACCGAGAACTCTTTGCTATTTACGAGGCAGTTCGGCATTTCCGAGAGGACATTGAGGGTAGGTCAGTGACCATATATACAGGCCACAAACTGTTGGCGGACACTGCGCATAATCTCACAACCGACCTCCCCCCCGCTGTTTCAGACACATGGACCTAATATGTCAATTCACAACAGATGTCCGTTATATCAAGGGTGCGGACAACGTCGTTGCTGACTACATGTCATGGGTCAGTACGATCTCGTTTTCTTGGGACTTCGACGACCTAGCTGCCCAGCAACAAGCGGATGACGACATTCAACAGTTACTGAATAGCGAGTCCACCTTGCTCTCAATTGAGCCCCGCTGAATTCCAGGTTCAGCTTTACCAGTCCTCTGTGGCGTCTCCACAGGAACTGCCCGGCCCCTAGTACCGGCCGCCTTGCGCCGTAAGTTATTTTCCGCTATCCACGACCTAGCACATCCCAGTATTCGGGCGACCACAAGCCTCGTAACAGAGTGATTCGTATGGACTCGAGTTAGAGCAGACTGCAAAAACTGGACACAAGCATGCATACCTTGCCAACGTGCTAAGGTCGGCCGTCACGCATACCCACCGTTCGGTTCGTTTGAGGTGCCGAAAGGCAGGTTCCATCACGTCCATCTTGACCTCGTTGGACCGCTCCCTCCTTCCGAGGATTTCCAATACATTTTATCTATCATTGACCATGTTAGCCAGTGGGTGGAGGCGATTCTAATAACAGACATTACCACCGACTCTGTCACACGGGCCTTCATCGCCTCCTGGATTGCGCGGTTCAAATGCCCATCTTCGATCACGACGGACCAAGGACGACAATTTGAAGCTGTGATCTTTGGCAAATTACGTGATCTATGCGGTGCAAACAAATTACGTACAACCGCCTACCACCCGCAAAGCAATGGGTTGGTCGAGCGCTGGCGCCACACACTAAAAGCAGTGCTGATGTGCCACAACAAATCTCGGTCCGAAGCCCTCCCATGGGTACTACTAGGTGTCCGTTCAGCTTACAAAGACGATTTGCAAGCCGCTCTAGCGGAATTGTTGTACGGGGAACCCCTCATCCTCCCAGCACAATTCGTCAAGGATTCTGATACTCCCCCGCAGTCAGAACTTCTGACGCTTATAGAACGCATCCGACACTTCGCCACGAATGTACGCCCCCTGCCTCCACGAGCACACATGGTCCCTCGTGTCTTCGTGCACAAAGACCTACACGTTTGCGATTATGTGATGCTGTGCGATGATACGGTACAACCCGCACTACACCTGCCCTACTCGGGCCCACACAAAGTGATAAGCCGCTTGCTGCAGACCTTTGACATTCTGTGCAACGGTAGAATACAAACAGTGTCCGTCTCGCGCCTTAAACCAGCTTGGCGCCTCAACGACGAGGCAACTTCAGAATACAACTTCCACCCCGACCGCACTCTCATGTCAACTTCCATATCTAATACCCCAAACGCGCCGAACCCCCCCTCCGGTACCCGTGACGCGTGTGACAATGCGTGTGATGATGCGTGTGTCACCAGTGGTTCGTGTTCTCCCTCTAGCTCAGAGGCTGCAGGAAAGGTTGTGTGTCAAGGTTTCACCCCTCCCTCCCTCACCTTAGTATTTCCGTCGACCGGCCGACGCAGACCGACGACGCCATCATCGCCGTTTTCCACGTCGACGTGTCACCTTTTCCGGTCTCGAGGACCTGTCTCTCCAGCTACAAGGTGGGACACTGTTCGTCCTGCCTTTGACACATCGTGCTGTTAGGAGATGCTTGCAAGAGCACTGTGTCATTTTATATGGCGCATTTCCTTTGCAATTTAAGTTTCATTTCTTTTTTTTTCTCGTCCATGTTTTAATGCTGCAGTATTATTCTGCAGTAGCGGGATACAGTAACATCCTTTGTTAGACTAGCGGTTCTTACCAGTCAAAATTACAAAAATTTAACTGAAAACTAAAACAACGAAAAATTCCCAGAATTCTAAATAATTCCCGAGTTTTTCCCAGTTTTCTCCCGGATGAAAAAATTCCAGGATTTTTCCCGGATCATATACACCCTGGCTAATTTACTGATATGTTTATCAGCAAAATTTTCAATGACCCTAATAGCATAAGTAGCTGAACCTAACCGTTTCAGCAGATGATCAATGTGTTTCTACCAACTCAATTCCTCATCAATGCACACACTCAGAAATTTTGAATATTCTGCCTTAGCAACAGACCTCCAATCTTAGTCTGGATTTATTAGTGGTGTTACGCCATTTACTGAACTGAATTGTATATACTGTGTTTTCTCAAAATTTAGTGAGAGTCCATTTGTAGAGAACCACTTAATAATTTTCTGAAAGACTTAATTTACAATTTCCTCAGCTAATTCTTGTTTGTTGGGTGTGATTACTATACTCGCATCATCAGCAAAAAGAACTAGCTTTGCATCTTCATGAATATAGAGTGGCATGTCATTAATCTATATTAAGAACAACAATGGACCCAAGACTGAACCCTATGAGACACTATTCTTGATACCATACCTCCCCGGTTAGAGGACTCTGCAGATTTATGCAGCCAATCTGTACAGTTAATGTCAACCTTCTGCATTCTTCCAGTTAAATATGAATTAAACCATTTGTGAACTGTTCCACTTATGCCACAATACTCAAGCTTATCTAGAAGAATTTCATGATTCATACGTACAAAAGCCTTTGAGAGATCACAGAATATCCCAATGGGTATTTATTCAATGCATTTAATATTTGATCAGTGAAAGCATATATAGTATTTTCTGTTGAAAAGCCTTTCTGAAAACCAAACTAATGTTTTGTTAGTACTTCATTTTTACAAATATGTGATGCTACTCTTGAATGAATTACTTTTTCAAGAATTTTTGATACAGCTGTCAGAAGTGAGATTGGGCAGTAGTTGTTAGAATCAGACCTATCCACTTTTTTATGCAATGGTTTAACAATAGTGTACTTCAGTCTATCTGGGAAAATGCAGTATTTCAGTGAGCTACTACATATGTGGCTCAGAATCCTACTTATCTGTTGGGAGCAAGCTTTTAGTACTCTGTTGGAAATGCCACCAATTCCATGTGAGCTCTTACTTTTGAGTGATTTATTATTTTTCTATTTCAGTAGGAGACGTGAGTTGAATTTCAATTTTACCAAATTGCATAAGTATTGCCTCTTCCACATATTGCCTTACATTTTCTAATGAATAGCTGGATTCTATTTTCTCTAAAATACTTAAAAAATGATTATTAAATATGTTTTTGACTTCTGACTTCTTGTTAACAAACTTTTCATTGAGTTTAAAAAGAAAGATGATGAGACTTACCAAACAAAAGCGCTGGCAGGTCGATAGACACACAAACAAACACAAACATACACACAAAATCTAGCTTTCGCAACCAATGGTTGCCTCGTCAGGAAAGAGGGAAGGAGAGGGAAAGACAAAAGGATTTGGGTTTTAAGGGAGAGGGTAAGGAGTCATTCCAATCCCGGGAGCGGAAAGACTTACCTTAGGGGGAAAAAAGGACAGGTATACACTCGCACACACACACATATCCATCCTCATATACACAGACACAAGCAGACAAATGTCTGCTTGTGTCTGTGTATATGAGGATGGATATGTGTGTGTGTGCGAGTGTATACCTGTCCTTTTTTCCCCCTAAGGTAAGTCTTTCCGCTCCCGGGATTGGAATGACTCCTTACCCTCTCCCTTAAAACCCAAATCCTTTTGTCTTTCCCTCTCCTTCCCTCTTTCCTGACGAGGCAACCATTGGTTGCGAAAGCTAGATTTTGTGTGTATGTTTGTGTTTGTTTGTGTGTCTATCGACCTGCCAGCGCTTTTGTTTGGTAAGTCTCATCATCTTTCTTTTTAAATATATTTTTCCCACGTGGAATGTTTCCCTCTATTATTTTCATTGAGTTTGTTAGAAATACAGTCTTCCTGTGCTCTTGGTTGACCTGTTTCCCTTTTATAATATTCCAAATTGTTTCAATTTTATTATCAGATGTGCTAATCTTAGACATAATGCACATACTTCTGGACTTTTAACAAGTTTTCTTAATACAGTGCAGCAGTTTTTATAATGTTTCACTGTTTCTGGGTCATTACTACTCCTAGCTATAAGATATATTTCCCTTTTATGTATACTAGATATTTTAATCCCTTTTATAAACCATGTTTTTTTAGATGGTTTCTTACAATTATACTTCACTGATTTCTTAGGAAAACTGTTTTCAAATATATCCACAAAGGTGTCGTGAAGAGGTTTATTTTAAATTAGCATCAGGTTCCCAGTCTAACTGTTGCAAGCTTTCCCTAAAATTTTCAGTTGTTGAATCGTTAATTGAATGCACTATTTTGGAGGGCTGTTTTGCTTTACTGTATGGAGCTATGTCATATACTGTAACTAGCTGTGCGTCATGATCAGACAGACCATTCTTGACAGGAAAAGTTTTTATTTGAGTAAATTTATCTTGGTCTATAAAAACATTATCTATCAGTGTGCTGCTTTCCTGTACCACCTGAGTAGGAAAATTGATAACTGACGTCAAATTGAAAGAACTAAGTAATACTTCAAGGTCAAGTTTTCTATCGGACTCTTTCAGAAAATCTACATTGAAACAATAATTTGCTTCCCTCTGTCTGACAGATAGCACAACAAAGAATTCAAGTTTTTTCAAAAATAACTATACACAGCTACAATTATAAAAATATTATTATTTAGTTTAAGCTCAAACACACATGCTTCTATATGTTGTTCTACACAATTTTTTTTAGTTTCCAAATTTTTCACACTACAGCAGATTTTAACATAAATGGCAACTCCTTTCTCCAGTGTGTCTACGTATGTGTGCTGAAAGCTTATATCCACCAACATTTACTGTTTCCATATCTGTGACTACATGATGTTCAGACAGGCATAGTACATCTATTCCAGCCTCTAAACCAACAAGAAGCTCATCTACTTTGTTTTTTAATCCCCATATTCTGATGCAATATACTAACATTATTTTTCACTATCCTTTTATGAGAATCATGTGACATACTGACATTATTTTCCACTTTACTGTATGATAATCTTGTGATATTTTAACATCTCTAGTACTTGCTTGATAAGTTCCTCATTAAGCTTAATTTCAATCAATGTTGGATGACTGGACACCAATCTTAGCCTAAAAAAGAAGTTCTCCCATGAGTTACAGTGCCCCCTCCCCCTTAACGATTTTACTATCATCCCAGCCAATTTACCCTTCCCTTCCCTATTGAGATGCAGGGCATGTCTGGTGAAGTCCGACCTAGCAATACCACCAACAGGAACCAAACCTATGCCTGACAAAGCAGACAGCTGATCCAGCTCCAAATTGACACTCCTGTTCAATTGGGACCAATCATACCGCATGAAAGCAGCAACCAAGCCAACATTTGTATGGTTCATTGCAGATGCTGCTTTTACCAGATCACACTCAAATTGTAGCCCTGACCCTTATCAATACTGTTTACCGCTCCACCCACTATCACAACATTGCTTTGTAATAACCCTTTGCATAATGATCCTACATCCTCTATCACTTGGCTAAAACATGCAGTGTGCTTGAAAATACTTGTGACCTGGTACCTGTCACCTAATTTTTCCTGCAAGATCTGGCCCATGCCTCTTCCATGACTAGTACCTAACAAGAGAAAATTCCTCCAACTTTATACTTTTTTTTTGAGTCAGTTGGTTTCTTAGTGAAGGTCTGTTGAGTGCTGACTACACTTACATCTACTTGAGCCTCTTCCTTAGCTGGCTGAGGTAGCAAGACAAATCTGTTGTTTGAACCAATGACGAAACTGTCAGATACTGTTCTCTTTCTGTGGCCCCTGTCCCTCACTACCACTTCCCCCCTTAACCTCATCAGTTCATCCCTAGTTCCAGTTCAGCCTTTAGGGCTCTAACCTCCCTTCCTGTTCAGGTATTTTCCTATCCCTTGAACATGCTCTACAATACCAAGGAAGAGATCCATTTTTTACTTCCCCAATTCCCATGCCACTACATTCCCCCCAATGTAGCCATCTGTCACAATGGCTGCACAAAACCCCAGAACTAACTTTCCTACAGCAGCTCAAACACTTCTCGCTCATGGTTGTTTACAATATTTTTACAAAATTTATCTAGGCAATAACAGTAGTATTCTATTAACTACAGATCTCAAGAGCCACTAAAATTATGGGGAACAATGGTATACGTGTATACTATTAATATAGTAATGCAATGCACTTAAACTAAAGTAAAAAATCAGAACTTGTATACCTAAAAAATTAGGCCTAAGATTGTGTGTGTGATACGTAGTTCAAGAATTTTGAAAGAAAATAAAAGACAGAACTGAAAACCTTTAATTCCCTGAGCAGATACGGCACTACTAAATATATGTGTAATGAAAACAACCACAATTCTTCACTTAATACTTAAGCAAATGTCTTAAATTTGTATGTAAAGCTACATCTAAAGTACGTGGAAACCGGCCCTTAGGTTTGTTTATTTTGTTCCCCCCCCCCCCCCCCCCCCCCTTACAAAAACTTTGAAATGAGTGAAACCTTCAATTAAAAAATATGAAACAGACTCTAATTAACTTCCTTAACTTCCTTATGGTGTAATATTAACTTAATTGGCAGTTATTGTAGAATTAACTACTTATCTTCATGAGCTCTATATTCAAGTATGTGCAGTCTGTGCCAGGGCTGCCAACACTGACAGTTTCACTTATATATCCTTGACACTGTACCCCTCAATTTCTTTAAGAGAAGTCCGTGGTTTACTAATCCAAAAGCTCTGGTCAGGTCTAGATACATTCCAGCAGTGTGGATACCCTGTTGAATCTATTGCACACGTCACGGAAAAATCTTCTAACACCAGTGGTTGTACTTAGATCTTTCCTTAATTCATGCCTTGATTTCGCGTCATGAAAAAAATACTGTCAGTTAAGATGGAATGACAGTTTCAAGTACTTTACTGATGGCTGGGTTAGCAATTTCAGTCAGTGATTTGAAACTAGTTCTTTACTTTCCTCAGTGGCACTGGCCGAATAACACTTGGATTTTTGTTTTCTCTATTACTAACGTTAATAAGATAAGTAATAGCTTCGATGATTTCATTCACACATTTATCACCACCCTGGAGATACCATCACAAACAAATGAGTGTTTTGTTCACCACAACGTATGAAAAGCATTGACCGTGTATGATATAACTTTGTTTCTTAGCATGGAAATCTGTAACAAGATGCGGATGGTCAAAAGCAGAAATAACATACAAGGTGCATTCCATATATTTGTACAAATAATCAAAAATTTTCAAAATAGCACCCTCATGCATCGATACACTTCTGGAGGCAGTGTTTCCATGCCTGGAAGGCATCCTGGAATGCCTTTTCCGGAATGTCCTTTAGAGCTGATTTAACATGCGCCTGGATGCTTTCAATTGTGCCCCAATGTTTTCCTTGCATGACTCCTTTTAACCAAGGAAACAAAAAAAAGTCAGCAGGAACCAGGTCAGGACTGTAGAGAGGCTGGGGAACCAATGGGGTCTTGGTCCTGGCCAGGAAGTCATTGACAATGAAGGCGTTGTGAATCGGAACATTGTCGTGGTAAACTTTCCAAGTGTCCTTGATGTCACTTCGGCAGCGTGAGACCCTCCTTTTCAGTTTTTTGAGCACTTCCAAGTAGAAAGCTGAGCTTTAGTCCCGGTAAGTACAAATTCGTGGTGGACAATGCCTCTAATGTCAAAGGAGACAATGAGCATGATTTTGATCATGGACTTGCTCATGCGTGCCTTCTCGGGACAGGGCAATGATGGGGAGTGCCACTCTGAACTCTGTCTTTTTGTCTCAGGGTCATACTCAAAAAGCCACGACTCATCACCAGTGATAAATAAGTTTAAAAAATGAGGATCATTTTCACACATTTCCAACGTTTCTCGGCACTAAAGCACTCGCATGTGTCTGTGTTCATCAGTCAACACTTTTGGGACGAGTTTGGCACACACCTTTCTCATGTTCAAATCTTCGATCACAATGCGGAAAATGGTTGCTTTTGACATGTTTAGAGTTTGTGCTATCAATTGAAGACTCAGCTGTCTGTCAGAGTTCAAACAATCGCGCAAATGCATCACATTTTCTTCGACTCATGCGGTTGATGGCCGTCCACTGCGAGGTTCGTCCATGATCTCCTCTCGGCCCTCCATGAACGACTTGTGCCACTGTAAGACTTGTGATTTCAACAAGAAATCAGTCCCAGAGGCACGCTGAAGTAATGGAAATGTTTCAGTGGCGGATTTCCCAAGTTTAACGCAAAATTTGATAGCACACCATTGCTCTACAGAATGATCCATTGTGCGTTGTTACATAAACTCAAAATGGGGTTGACGGAAATGCACATCCTGACTCTCCGGCAGCTCGCAGCCGAATGAGACGAAGAGCGTTTTGAAGCTAACATCCCCCTCCACTTAGCCCAGCCAGTTACAACACGCTGTGGTGTACCGTTGAATCAGAAAAAAATTGGTCGCATTACTTATTGAACGTACTCTGTATTACATACTGCATTGGGATACTTTACTAGCTGGTATTCATGCCTAATACTGACTGGTTCACTGCCCACTTTGCAGGTAATTTTATGAAGTTTATCGATTAGTCTCCAGGATGCATCATTCATAACGGCTGAATGCTGTATTGTAGGCTGTTCCAACAGTGCCCCATGGGAGATGGGCAATAGAGAACAACCGTCGGCCTGCTCACTGTCAGACGCAGCTAGTATAGGCTACCCACCAGCTAGATCTATTGCACGTGCTCTGCCCATAGGCATGATGCCAGGGTAGTACAGAGCATACACTATGCCCTGGCTGCCTAACTGCCTGCACAGCAGTCCACGGGCACCTGGCTGCCTGCAGTGCAGAGTGGGGCACTCGAGCTGGAATAACCTACTTTACTGCATCGTTTTGATCCATTTCGTAAAGTGTATGATATCTGCCTGTAAGGTCTTTTTTATTTTATTTTATTGCTTAATTGTACTTTTCTTTGTACATATACAGTTTTGTTTCTTTATATGTATGGTCAAACTTGTATGTATCTATCTTAGCTCAATCAAACTAGATAGACATTTCAATTTAGTATTACATTCACTATGGCATCGTCTTAGTACCCCGAGTATATCTATGATGAAAAATGCTCATTCAATTTTTGAACAAGATCAGACATAGAGCACAAATATCTACAATGATACAGTTGTCTCTGTGACTTTACTGGCAATATGAAAACAAAATGATAGGTGAAGATGAAATCCACAAAAGCAGACAGACAATACTTGTCTCACACTTAACCTACGACAATCATGCACTATCTAATGTTGCTCTTCTGAACCAACTTTTTCACATATCTCAATTGAACATCTCCACAACTTAGCAACTAGAACTATGGAACTACATTTTAGTGCCAGTAGGGCCTGCATTCATTCTAGTCATCTGTAACAACACACTCTCACATATTCTTGCTATGCCTATACCTATTTTACCTGGTGCCATTTTGATCACTTCTTTTCTTAGCACTACACTATTTTCTTTAGATTCATCCAGCATACTTTTATCTATGTTTTATCAAATGAGTATTCCCAGCTGCATGGAGCCTTTAACTGTAGGAAGGAAGGATAGAAGGTTAAATATTAGAATCTCATCAACATCATTAGAGATGCAGAGTAAGCTCACTTGCAAAAGCATATAAAGGAACATCCCGGCATTCATCTGAAGTGCTTCAGTGTAACTGCAGAAAACATAAATCAGCATTACTGTAATGTAAACAACCCTTCTGCAGTGTATGATTCATGTCTTAACCGATGGTTTTTGCAGATGATGCTGTGGTGTACCGAGAGGTTGTAACAATGGAAAATTGTATTGAAATGCAGGAGGATCTGCAGCGAATTGACGCATGGTGCAGGGAATGGCAATTGAATCTCAATGTAGACAAGTGTAATGTGCTGCGAATATACAGAAAGATAGATCCTTTATCATTTAGCTACAAAATAGCAGGTCAGCAACTGGAAGCAGTTAATACCATAAATTATCTGGGAGTACGTATTAGGAGTGATTTAAAATGGAATGATCATATAATGTTGATCGTCGGTAAAGCAGATGCCAGACTGAGATTCATTGGAAGAATCCTAAGGAAATGCAATCCAAAAACAAAGGAAGTAGGTTACAGTACGCTTGTTCGCCCACTGCTTGAATACTGCTCAGCAGTGTGGGATCCGTACCAGATAGGGTTGATAGAAGAGATAGAGAAGATCCAACGGAGAGCAGCGCGCTTCGTTACAGGATCATTTAGTAATCGCGAAAGCGTTACGGAGATGATCGATAAACTCCAGTGGAAGACTCTGCAGGAGAGACGCTCAGTAGCTCGGTACGGGCTTTTATTGAAGTTTCGAGAACATACCTTCACCGAAGAGTCAAGCAGTATATTGCTCCCTCCTACGTATATCTCGCGAAGAGACCATGAGGATAAAATCAGAGAGATTAGAGCCCACACAGAGGCATACCGACAATCTTTCTTTCCACGAACAATACGAGACTGGAATAGAAGGGAGAACCGATAGAGGTACTGAAGGTACCCTCCGCCACACACCGTCAGGTGGCTTGCGGAGTATGGACGTAGATGTAGATGTAGATGGTGCACCTATCTCAGTAATATTGTTGCAAGGAATTCAACAGCAATGTATGCTAACCTGTATATTTAGTCATTTATCTTGTTTGGAAAGAAAATCTGTTGGGGAAAAATAATCTTTAAGGTCAATACGATTGCCTGCACACTGAGTAATGCATGTTAACAGCGAAGAGCAAGCTACTTGCCAACTACTGAAACAGGGTCATTCGGGTTTGGTTGAGCAGATAGGGAAAGTGCGGGGGAAGGGTTGATTGGTGAAAAAGGGACTTACGGCGCAGAGAACAAAGGTGCAGAGACATAGAAAGCTCAAGGAGGAGCTTTTAATTGCAGCAATTAAACAACTGAAGCTTCATTAAATAGAACTAAGAGAGATAAAGCAACATGTTGATCAACAATTTTTTTACACAGAGTGCTTGAAATATTGCAGGTTACTGGAGAAAAAAATGCAAGATACATACAGCAGGATAATATAAATCAAGGATAGCCTTGCAAACAATCCCTCTGTATCTGCAGATCAATATCTGTCATTCATCTACAGTACAATCACCATCCTACAATGAGCAAAGGACTTGGGATACGTGTCTTGCCAGCTTGCTGTATGAATGCTATAGCAGATACTGGACACTCTCTCAGTGTTACCATTTATATTAAGAAGATATGATTCCTCTCTTGATGTGAGGCTTTCAGTACCTCCACCATCTGGCATTGGTGCATATAGTATCCCAGATAATTTGCTATGAGTAGAACGAATGGAGGAGATGTTATCAATAACTTCTTTTGTGGTAAATGAATGTCATACAGAGCAACACAATAACGTGTGCAGATCTACAGAACCTGTTACAATATTTGCTGTTCAACGGAAAAATTTTGAGTGTCATTCAGTAGCTTATCTCTGTAGCACAGGGACATCTCTCCTACAGCAAAGGACGGGATCCTTGCTCTCCTGAAAGTTTTAGTTATTCCACAAGTATTCTGCATCTGATTAGGGTTCACTATAATTTGAGGGTCATTTATCAGTGAGACAACTTTCTTCCTCTTCCTCTCTTGTGAGATGAAGTACTGATATGTGAATGAAGAAACGAACAGAATTAACCTCTTCAGAGAATGCTGAGAGCCTCCACTCCATTCATTCAGTCCCCATTTTCGTAAGATTTCTTCTCTGTTCCCCTGCAGGTATTTTCTGCCAGAGTTCACAGAGAGAAGAGGTGCACAAGAGTATGACATTTTCCATAAGCACTTTCTGTGGAGGTGTAGATGCTTAACACACAGTGATAACTCAACTTGTGAGGAGTGGCTTAAAACTACAAGTGACATGATAATAACAGAAATTCTGCAAGTGCATTTAACATTTCTTTGTAAGTGCCTTGATGAACTTAGTTGCATTTAATCAAATAATGGAAACTCCAGGTAGGAATATCAACAATGTAGGAAAAGACAAGTTGCTACCTACCATAAAGAAGACACATCAAGCTGCAGACAGGCACAATTAAAAGACCCTTACATAAAGCTTTCGGCCACAGCCTTCATCAGTAAAAGAGAGACACACACCACTCTCATACAGAAGCGCACGCGCATGCATGCTCACACACACACACACACACACACACACACACACACACACTCTCTCTCTCTCTCTCTCTCTCTCTCTGCCAACTCCAGCATCTGGTGCCAGAATGCCTCTTTTACTGATGAAAGCTGTGGGCAAAAATTTTACATAAGTTCCTTTAATTGTGCCTGTCGGCAACTTGAAATGTCTTCTTTATGGTAAGTAGCAATCTGTCTTAGTCTATATTTAAGTAAAGTGGAACCTCACTTAACGAGCACCCCCCTATAATACACTTATCGCATAATGAGCAAAAAAATTGTAAGAAAAATAACTCACTTAACAAGCGATGTTTTGCATAATGAGTGACAACATTTTTGTGTGATGTCACCAGCCGTTCACGTGTAGTGGCGGAAATGTTCAACAATATGAACATCTTTCATTGTCAACAGCAGCATATGAACAATGACTCTAATACGTACTGCAGACTGAGTTTAGCGCTCTTTCTGCTACATCTTAGTACAGACTGTGATCACATAGTTTTCTAAACTTGTGTTTATGCATTGTTTTTTTGTGTGAAAATTTTAATAACCTTCATACGAATTTCCATGGAGACAAAGCTGAAAGAAGATGGCCATAAGAGAAAGAAAATGACCTTACAAATGAAACATAAAATCATTGAAAAACGCGAACGTGGTGTGGGCATTGCCGATTTAGCACACATATACAATCTGTCTACATAAACTATTTGCACTATCCTCAAGAACAAGGACAAGATTAAGTAGATAGATGCTTCAAAGGGAGTGACAAAAGTATCTAAACAATGGTTTCATATTCTGGACAACGTCGAGAGGTTGCTCCTTAAATGGATAAATGAAAAGCAATTGAAAGCCGACACTATTAATGGAACATCATTTGTGAGAAGATGAGAATGGTTTTTGCCAACCTCATTAAGAGGACGGCAGGATCATCATTGGCCAAAGGGGTATTTAAGGAAAGCCGTGGGTGGTTCGAAAAGTTTTAGAGAAGAACCGGCATCCACAGCATTGTGAGGCACGGCGAAGCAGCCATCTCCGACACAAAGGCAGAAGAGAACTGCATTAGCAACTTCAAGATGCTCATAGTTTCCAAGGGTTATATGCCGCAACATGTTTTAATTGTGACAAGATGGGTTTAATGCTGGAAAAAGAAGCCGAAGCATACCTTTATAACAGCAGAAGAGAATGCATTGCCCAGTCACAAGACAATGAAAGACCATCTCACACTGCTATTATGTGACAATGTAAGTGGTGATTTGAAAATTAGACCACTCCCTGTTTACCATTCAGAAACTCCACGAGCCTTCAAGAAGTGTAAAGTCCAAAAGATCAGGTTAAATGTGGTGTGGAGGCCCAACAACAAGACTGATCTTTTTTGTGATTGGATCAATGAAGTGTTTGGTCCTTCAGTGCAAAAATATTGCTTGAATTAAATCTGCCACTCCTCGTCTTCCTTGTTATGGACAACGCTCCTGCCCATTCTTCAGGCCTACAAGACTACCTCCTTGAAGAATTCCAATTCATCAAGATCCAATTTCGGCTTCCCAAAACCACTCTGTTATTCCAGCCTATGGACCAACAGATTGTTTCTAACTTTAAGAAGCTCTACGCTACAGCACTCTTCGAGCATTGCTTTGAGTTGACTGAAGCTGCCCATCTCACTCTCAGAGAGTTTGGGAAATATCATTTCAACATCATTGCCTGCATCTAGATGATTGAAAAGGCATGGGAAGGGGTTACCAAGAGAACTTTCACTTCTGCTTGGAAGAAGCTTTGACCGGAATGCATTGTCAAATGTGACTCTGAGGCATTTGAGTCAGTACCTGTGGAGCCCATAGTCAATGAGATGGTGTCTTTGGCCAAAAACATGGGTCTAGAAGTGGATAAAAAAGATATTTATGAGCTTATAGAAGATCACAACCAAGAAATGATCGCCGAAGAGGTTATGGAGTTGCATTATGTTTCACAGCAAGAAGTTGTGGCGAGGAGTTCAGAGAAAGAAGAAAAGGAAGAAGAAGAAGAAGAAGAAGAAGAAGAAGAGGAGGAGGAGGAGGAGGAGGAGGAGGAGGCAGTGGTGGTGGTGGTGGTGGTAACAGCAATCCAGCAATCTTCTGGCACAATAAGAGAAGTGCTGAAAGCATGGAAATTGTTTGCATCATACACTGAAAATCATCACCCTAACAAAGCAGTGGTTACGCACGCCAGAAATTTATTTGACAATAAAACTGTGTCGCATTTCTGCCAAGTGTTGAAGCATCAACACACACATGACTACAGATAGCTTCCTAATAAAATAATAGCCATGTATCAAGAATAATAAAGTAAATAATACTGTAAGTATAATTTTCTTTGAATAAATGGCATGAATAAGTTAAAACTTTCTAGTACGTTTTCTGCATGGAACACGTTATTGTATTTTACATTAATTAATATGGGATAAATTGTTTCGCTATAAGAGTGTTTCGCACTACGGGTGAGATTTTGGAATGAATTATGCCGCTATGCGAGGTTCCACTCTGCTTTGATTTACTCTTCACTGAAGTTTTGGAAAATATGCTGTACTGACAACTAACTGGATAGCCTTATACACTTTCAGTTCCATAATTTTTTCATTACAAGGGATACACAAGGCATTCAACTACTTCAGTGATAACTGCTTGAGCAGTTAATACAGGCTTCTGGGGACACACACAACGCTCCTTCTCACAGTGCTGTTATGCCACAGATCCCACATATTGCTTTACATCCCATAATGGTATGTTCAAACTTCTGACATTTAAATCAACATATGGCATTAGTGACAAAGACACTAAATTAAGGTGGATAAAATCGGCACAGATGTACACTGCTGGCCATTAAAACTGCAATACCATCAAGACAAACTGACATGAATTATACTACCTGCTTCATTAGCATTTCAGCTTAACCACACAAAGTAGGCAAGAGTAATGACATCTGCATACCATATATAGGGAAAGATTATGCAGCAGATTTTGCTCAGTTATCACATTTGAATGTAGTTTGTTTGTGGTAAAACTACGTTATGCCTCACATAAGAAAGATAAATGTCTAATGCACCTGTTAGAATTCAACAGCAGCACGATCATGGCCTCACAAGACTGTGGTTTATCATTCCACGATATTGCCGTTTGTATTGGTCGAGATCCCACAACTGCTAAGCAAATGTGAAATGAGTTCAGGAGGGCTGTACTCAATGGAGCTTAGCATTGCAGCAGTACCGGGCATCCAGAACCTGAGACTATGTATATACTGTTCACTCAGCTGTGGAGAATTGTACATAATACACCTAGAGTCAAAAAATCGGGTTTTTTTGCAGCACGGTAAGTACCCACACGGCAGTGCGATCATGCCTGGAGCACTACAGATGAAAGCACAGCAAACATTGTTAGGGCTTCCCCTGATACGGCAGCAGAGAGAGGCACACTGGCAGTTGTGCATCCAATATTAATACTTGACACAAGAGTTTTTCCACCTCGTCTTTTCAGACGTGTCTCAGTTCTGCAAAATAATTCATGACACTTAAACATGTGTGGAGACTCTGACGAGAACAAATGCATTAATTGACATCATATAGCTTCACCACATTGCATGATGGCTTGGACTACCATTCATACACAATCCAATCATCTCTAATTCACACAGTTGGTAATTTGAACAGCAACAGTTACATTTCTGGTATTTTAAGGAGAGCGTTCTGTCCTGTGCGCTGTCTCTAAGCTCCCCATGATGTCATCTTTCAAGAAGATAATGTAAGACTACATGTTGCTCATCCTGTGCTGACTTACATTGACACAGGCAGTGTTTGGCTGTTGCCCTGGCCAGCACATTCTCCAGGTATCTCGTCGAATGAAAACATATATTATGGCAATAGGTTGCTGTGAGGCTGGCACATCACGACTTGCCAGACACTATGGTTGATGAACTCTGGCACAGTTGAAACAACACGTTATGTCCCTGTATCTATAACTTAGTCCAGTTGGGCTCAATGCCCGGCCACGATAAAGTGATTGTTTCTACCAGAGTTCACAGCCCTGTGTACTAAATTTCAGACCCTGTGTACACTCAAATCACCTGTAAATTTAATTGTGCATTATTTCTACTACACGGTATATACACAGTATGTAAATTTTCATTCTTGGTGTCTCAGTTTTAATTAGCAGTAAGTTGTACATAATTAGGAAAGTTTTTCATTCAATATTAGTGTGACAAAACTTCTGGCATTTGAAATAATGCATGTCATTAGGGATATAGACCTTAAGGTTAGTGAGATAAAATCAGCATTGTTGTAAGTGTGAATGCAGCTATTTTCTCAAGTTTGACACTAACTTTTTTGATGATGTTCCACATTTCTGTGACATATTCATCTGCCCATTCCATCTACAGTTCTGCTGACTTTATCCACCTACAGTTCAGCTGACTTTATGTGCACTATTTCACTGCAAGTTAACACACCATTAGCGTAAGAAAAACAGTTCAGCCAAGCTGGGGTACTCATCGAAATCCTTTGCTTTCAACATAGTTATATCAGTTATCACTCACGTCCCTTCTGGCTATACAAAGAGGACACTTTTCCAAAAGCTGACTCTTTTCATTTGAAAAAGATCAATACATTCTGAAATGTGGGATACGCTCCATTGTAATAGGTAGCTTTCAAGTAGTGTGATCAGGAGACCAATCCTACAAGCTGTCTTGGTTGGTTGTTGGTACTGCCTAGTGACCCAGCTGAACTGCAGAGAGATGGCTTTCTAGAGACATTTCAGTGATTTAGATCCCACAAATAAAAACCCATGCCACACAACACAGTTGATGCAAAACCCTAATATTTTGAGGTTCATAGTAATCACTAAAGCAACCCCATTGCTTAAACTAATAAAGAACAGACAATTTTGGCCATCACACAACTCATAAACTTTGGGTTCACAAAATCCAAACAAAGCTATTGTTTGTGGAGTCCCCAACATGATCACACTTAGCACCACTGAGGACATAAACTCTACAACAGGGAAAGCAGCAGTAGCAGTAGCAGCAGCAGCAGCACCAGCACCAGCACCATCATCACACATCCCACTTACTTCACTCCACTTCCAGTAACAGACTCCTAGGCTACCTGATATCTATTATCTGTGCTTCTATTCCACATTCTTTGTTTTCTCATACCAACTTTAATCCATTGTTTGAAAAGGAAAAGTTACTTGGGAAAACTACTGAAAGAAAATTAACTTGGGGAAAACTACTGATGATTGCATGTAAAAGTACATGACAAATCCTAGCTTTTGTAACTATTAATTCCTTCCTCAGGAGATAAGAGTGATAGGATGGGGAAGGTTAAAATGGAAGGGTAGGTCACTCTGATCCCAGGAGGACACACTCAGCCCACCAATTCTGTTCGGTGAATAGCTTGTGAGGCATCTTGTACATCATCATAACATCCAACAAAGTAATCAACTATTTCTTACCAAGGAGGAAAAATCTGTATTATAGAACCAGCCCTGAGATGTGCAGTGACTGCCTGATCACCATCCAGAACAACTATCACATCTGTATTAACAAATTCTTCTTGTGAACTTTCTTTCTGGTCTTCACATGGCTCTGAAAAACAAATGAAGAAATTCTGTAATAAGTGAAGGGCAACCACTGTGCTTTCATAATTATAATCACAAAAAAAGTTGCTTGTGAGAATTTCCTGCTAATACAAAATGCGAATGGCAATACATTACTATTATGTAACTGTTTCATTCCACCTACACAAGCTGAATAAACTTTATGTATGATAAAGGAAAGGAACACTATACTGTGTTTAAATAGTTAAAAATTATACAATGGGGCCTATCTCAAAAGTCTGGCTGGTGTTAATATGCTCCTAGCCAAAAAGCAATCTTTAATAAACAAAGACAGAATCCAAATAACTGACAAGAAAAATTGTTAATCAAAAAGCTCAGTCTTTTTTTTTTTTTTTTTTTTTTTTTTTTTTTTTTTTTTTTTTTTCACCTTCAGTGTTTACATAACCATAAGTAGCCTATGATCACATTCCATATAAAACAAGGTAGTTCACATTTAAATCACTGTTCATAACATTTATAAGCACTTATCTTACTTACACATCTGAACATCAACAATTTAAGTAACAGAAAAGCAAATGTTTTAAAGATTGTATCCTATCTTACGCGCTAAAGATCTACTTGGACTTTTTTGTTTTAACCCAATAGAAGAGCTAAAACACACAACAGTTCAACAGATTATGTTATAACAAATTATGATGACATTGCATCTGCACACAATAATTCGTCATTTCTTGGATCATACAGCTCACATTTTTGTGCTAAAGTATAATTACTTATGCTGGACTGAACATACACCTCCAGTCTGTACAAAGGGGTCTGCCTCATTTCATTGCCTACAGAAATATAAGCGAGTATATCATCTCAAGCTTAACAAGGAACTCTCAGAATCAATAATACTCCTCATACTTGATTATGGTGATCCTACACTTCAAGGAATGTCACGTGAGAATACACGCCAGCTGGAACTGGTGATGAATGTTTGCATGTAATGTATTTTGTGACCTTTTTGTTTTCCCCATACAACTCCTGCCTGCGCCGAGAATTGTAGGGACTGTCATACCTTGTATTTACTTAATTGTCTTCTTAATCATTGCATTTCCTCTGTTTACCTTCATCTCTTACCCCACTATCCTAAGAGCATAGAAAAAAATACTCATTCTCAGCTACATAAGATCCTCTTTATGCCACTGCATAACACAACCATCTTCTTAAAATAACTTCCTGTACCAGTCAACTTTAGAATGATCTTCATCCAAATATCAGACAAATTAAATTCCTTTCAAATTTCAAAAAGACAGGAATGTCAGGAATGTCACGTGAGAATACACGCCAGCTGGAACTGGTGATGAATGTTTGCATGTAATGTATTTTGTGACCTTTTTGTTTTCCCCATACAACTCCTGCCTGCGCCGAGAATTGTAGGGACTGTCATACCTTGTATTTACTTAATTGTCTTCTTAATCATTGCATTTCCTCTGTTTACCTTCATCTCTTACCCCACTATCCTAAGAGCATAGAAAAAAATACTCATTCTCAGCTACATAAGATCCTCTTTATGCCACTGCATAACACAACCATCTTCTTAAAATAACTTCCTGTACCAGTCAACTTTAGAATGATCTTCATCCAAATATCAGACAAATTAAATTCCTTTCAAATTTCAAAAAGACAGCTAATAATCCACTTTCTATTAGAAAAGTTCCTCTTTCCCTACTTGGAAAAAAACATAAAATAATGGAAAGGCAACCACTCACTCATAGCAAATCGATGTGTGGAGCACAGAAACACGTAACAGGAAACAGCATTCACCCTAGCTTTGGGCTCCTGCTCTTTTGCAAACAGAAGTACACACATTCACACACACAACTGCACAGACAACCAAACGAACACCCCCATGGCCATGAAAGCCCAACCGATGAAGTTGCCCTAGTATACTGTGTCTCTAAGTAGTTTTGTATGCCTCACTGATGTCAATGACTAAGTCAAGACAGTGATCGGAATCCACACTGATAGTAGCTACAAAGTTGCGTGTTCTCTTACAACCAGATCAGACAACGATTAACCATTCGCTCCAAGGTCTTTCCGATATAGCTTGATAAGTCGTTGCTCCACTAACTACTGGGACATGTTCTTTCCTGGTTTGAGGAGAAGGATTAAAGTTGCCTGTCTACAAGAGTTGGGAAAGTTACCTGTCTACAAGAGTTGGGAAATTGACCTGTCTACCATACTGAATTAAAACATTTGAGGAGGATTTCCTTTGATGATGTAGACAATGTCCAAACATGCAGTACCGGATTTGGTCGTGACCAGGTGCAGTATCACAAGTCTCTGACAGTGCTGATTACAGCTTCCACATGAAGAAAAGGCAGTTGTAGGGCACAGAATTGTGGGATTTGAAGTCCTACATGCTCCTCTCTGCAGTTGCATGGTAGCAACAAAAATCTGGATTCTGGCTGTCATTGGCAGTAGTCTTTGGAAAATGCTCTGCCATCATGTGAGCGATGTCTCCAGAAGGTGCTTGAAGACATCCCTGTTTCAGCACTGCTGATATTCATAAATGACTGTGTTTACTGGTGATCCCCCTGATGGCTTCCCACACTTTAGTGGAATGGATGAACCAACAATGGTGTCCAGGATCACTTGCTATGACCTTTTCTTGTTCTCCTTCGTTATGCATTGAGTCTTGACTCACAGAACCTGAAAGGCTGAGAGGTTGGCTGCTGTTGGGCAGTACTTAAATCAAACCATTGAAGAGCCGCATACTAGCCCCGGATTGCTGAGCAGCACTCATCGGTCTACCAAAGTGCAGGTTGCCTCCTAAGATGACCTGAGGACCTTGGAATGGTGATATGATGGATCATTTGTGTAATGTGAACCACTCATTCCTGGACGCTGTTGCCATGTTCAAACAAAGCCAGCTGGCTGAATAGTGCTCAGTTAGCCCTGCTGATTTGGTGACTTCTGTGCAGGTAATGCTCTATCCAATAGGTGGACCCACAAGGGAAAGGGGTCACTGGAATGCTGGTCATCTGTTGCACGTCACTGAGCTGAATCTACAAGGGCAGGAGAGCAGAAAGAGAGGTTGATGATTGAGGATGACCGAGTAGCAACTGAGAAATGAGTGGGACTGCTCTGTATTGGCGTTGCACAGGTCCTGGGATATCAAGAGGTTCTCTAAGACTGGAGGAGGAGGAGGAGGAGGAGGACGTTATCACTGTTTAACATCCCAATGACAATGAGGTCATAAGAGATGGACCACAAGCTTGGATTAGGGAAGGATGGAGAAGGAACTACCTAGGCATTTGCCTTAAGCGATTTGGGGAATCATGGAAAATTTAAATCAGGATGCCCAGCTGCCAGTTTCAAACATCGTCCTCCCAGACGCGATTCCAGTGTGCTTACAACTGCACTACCCCTCTCGGTGCTAAGATTTGACTCCTAGGGCAAGTATCGCTCCAGCCCCATAATACATTATAGGCACTGGGTGTCACAGTAGGAGAAATGGTCAGGGGCATTATTCTATAAGATCCATTAGAAACAATCGCGTCATGCAGAGGGAAACATAGCAAACGAACAGTGATCCTTTGACACACACGAAGTTCAGCTGCAATTATTTGCAGGTCAGTAGCTGGGAGAAGAGCAGAGTAGTGATGCACGTTATCAACAAACAAAGCGACCCCTCCCTTGGCCCTTTCCCCACTCTGGTCATCCTTGCAATAGAGTATATAGCCCTGTAGCACAGGGGCATCATACACTTTAAAATTCATTTCTTACACTCACTTGTGCAGGAGGCATTCCTGTGCTAACAGTTTCAATTCCTCCAAGTGTGTTCTGAACTCATTAATATTCCACTGTAATATGGGAGCCATCTGTCACAGAAGCTGCACTTTCACCCTGTCTTACTGGTGTGGAGGTGAGCTGTTAGTGGGTGAAGGTCATTGATGGGATGAGATGCGTGCTCCACACCAACATAAATGTCCATCAGATCTGTAGAGGAGTCAGGACAGATGTCATAGAGAGACAATGTCAGACTGCTTGCTTTCCATCTCCTCTGGCAGCTGATTCTTTGTCTTAGACTTCATTCTTTTTTTTTCCCCTGGGCAGGTTTCCCAGTCACAGCTACAGAAGTGGTAGTGCCAGAGCTGGACGGTGGTCCAGTCTGAACCTGTGGAGCAACAGGAAGCTCTGCAACATTGGCAACCATGGCCTTGTCTGATATTCTGGGAGGAGATACGGGTCTCAAAGTAACTTCAGCAGCCCATGCGCATTCACAAACACAGGTACTAGTAGCAACACTACTAACCTCTGTGTAGCAGCATCAGTCTTCTTAACTGGCTGTTTAAGAAAAGATGCAAACGAGATAGCGAACTTTGGGGGATGCATGGCCTTACAGAGTGTTTTGGCCTCACAACATGAGATACGCTTAGTTATTTTGATTGCCTGTATCTTTGTTTTTTCATGGAAAACACTGCAGTCCCTACTCCAAACAGGTTGTTCACCAGAGCAGTTAACACACTTCGGAGGAGATGACCAACCATCTCCTTCATGGGCAGCCTTAACACATTTGTCACAAGAGGCTTCTCCCTTACAAGCAAAGATGGTTTGCCCAAAGCATTGGCATGTAAAACAGCGCATTACATTGAGAAAATAAGGCTACAGGCTGAGGCGAAGGCAACCAGCCTTGACATGCTCTGGAAGTTTTGAGCTGCTGGAAGTCAGTATAAATGAATCTGATTTCACTAGATTGCCATCCACGCTTTGCATTATGTTCTGCATATCAACAAAGTCTTCCTGGGATCACTCAGCTCTCAGTTCTTCTCAGAAATGTCAACCAGATCCCTGTAAGTCACAACACCTGTGCTGTAGTTCGAGGTGTTGCACAGTTCACTTTCTATTGAATTCTCCCCAATGCAAGGAGCTTTCTGGATGTTCTCCACTTACTGGGAATTAGATGCGTCAACCATTTCCCAAGTGCATGACATATTTTAAGGTTCCAGAGATGCCCTCTAAACCTTTTTGAGTGTATAAAGGTGAAACTTTCTCAAAGCTACTCTCTTTCCATTTATCTATAAGGAACACATTGCTGCCCACCAGCATGTGTTTTTTATTAGAGACTGAATGACTCTGTGCAATCCCCAAGTCTGGAGGACTTGCAACATGAGCCCTCTTGTTCAACTGGGTGTTGGTACCCACCAGTGGTCCACCCTTTCCGCTGTAAGGAGGAGAACAGAATTTTGAGGGTTCTAACTCACTCCCATGAGCAGCTAAGGAAATACAAGTCCACCTAGACGGAGCCCCACATGCCTAGACAAGCCTTACACAACTGAGGCTCAGCAGTTTCCCCAGAGGTAGCACTCTAACGACTGTTCCACCTAACAGTCGTGCATTTCATCGACATACAGCACACCTTGAGGTTGAGGGGCTTGTTACGGAGGTTTTAACCATCTTCACTATCTGGGCAGTCAAGCCAAAATCCTCAGTCCCTCTGACATACAACGCCAGTGCTGTGCTGTAAAGTGGTCACTGAACCATGCTCAGAGCTTATGGTGCCAGAGGACTGGCAGCACTTACCAGTCCCCAGCTCGGAACCCCAAGGTTGCTAAGCCCGTACCCAGCAAACAAATACTAGTCCCTGAGGGCTGTTCTCTCTCCAACACAACAGCTATTTCTGATTCAGTTGCTGCTGAAGTAACAACAAGTTAATAATTATGTTTTAACTTCTCTTTGTTTCTATATCTGATTATTCTTTTTTTTTCTTTTTTTTTCCTGTCTGTCTTCATCATTGTAATTGTGCTACTGTTGCTCATCTAAATTATTACTTATCTAAATATCTGTAATTTCTACTATTAACAACAGGTTGTGGGCCCAGGTGTCAGGTTTTAAAGTATAACAAATAAAAGTGAAAAAACTATTTAATAAATTCAATACGTAATCAACAGTCATGGCTTAGGTGATGGAGAAGTACAGGATACCACTGTTTGATGTCACGAACTTGAGCAGCTGGAAATTTAGGACTGAAACACTTTTAAGTGAGGTGGAATTATTAAGTTTTATGGAAAAGCCCTACATGGAAATGGTGCAGTCTACTAAGGATGGCACAGATGAACATTGTGCACAGAAGAATCACGATTTTAGGGAGTGTGTGGATTATCATGGGGACACGCGTGTGAAACATGGTAAAAAAACAACTGAGGTCAATTTCCTGTTTCAATTGTATTGTGCGAAATGTCATAAAGTAACTACGATCAGGAACAGCACATGGTTCGATAAAGGTAAACTGACAATACAGCAGAGTATTATTTTAGTCTCTTGTTGAATTAAAGAATAAACATTAAAAGTCACTGCTTCAAATCTACAAATACTGTTTGTGATTACTATGGTTTTTGTTGTTAGGTGTACTATGTGATTGTGATGAACTAAATATGTTTCAGTACCTGTATTTTCGCAATTTATAACTGGTCGGCAAAAAGATTCCTTGCAATACTCTTACAGTTTTTCTGAGAGATACAGCTACAGTGTGCCCTGGCTATCACAAAAAATGATTGCTCTCAGCTGTGAACACAACTAGCACAATTGTCAATGATGAAGATATGGAGAACAAGTAATGTAAGTTAAATTACTGTCATTTTGTGACATTGTTGTTGTCAATGGTGTAAACAACATCGATATCTGCTACCATGACATTCACATATTCAATATATATATCACTTCCAAACAGTCTTTGAAATTACCAGAAACTGATACAGAGTGCAGTTTGTTACTAACTAGGTGTCCAGCATGCAAAGTTAATGTTACTGGTCTGGAAACCTTCTTCCTTTGATGAATGTAAAGGAACTGGAAAATTCAATAAGAAAAAAGGTTGCCAATATAAATACATTTTTGTCTGTCAGAAATGTTGGAAAACTTGAAAGCACTGTTTGTGGAAAGAAATTTCAAATAAAAATACAAGACATTCTTGAAGTGTAAGGCTTACTAGATAATTTATTGTTAGTATGTAAACTAGAAATGGCTGGATACTGTATTGTTTTTGAAAATTTAGTGAGTGCAATTCAAAAGTGTGATAAAGTTATACCTTTCGCTCAAAGAAAAGATTTAAGCATGTATACCCTTTTGTTCAACTACACTGTTGCGGGTTTAATAAATTCACTTTACTGCAACATTTACAACTATCCCATAGCTCATACGATGTTTTCTAGACAGACAATTCAAACAATAGAATAACTAAGAAACAGAGATCAAACATAAATCAAAGAGAAATTGTGTCAAAGATAAACACCACACGGAGTAGTCACTTGCCTGCCTAGCACTGCATTTCAATTAACGCAGCACTTCACCACTCCTCCCCCCCCCCCCCCCCCCTTTAGAGTCAATGATCATTTTTGTTGAATCACAATGGGTCTTGTGTAGGCTGCGACCTGGGTCATCAGAGGTAGCCTCCAATGTCTGTTATGGCTTACCTGTGCATGCACCAGAGCGGCTGGTACATCTGTTGAGTCCGTGGTAGGTATGTTCATGGAAGAGTCCATACCAGTGAACGGGATACTGAAAGATGGTTTGAGCCTGACTATGGCGATGTTGAACATCTTTTGCTCCCCACAGATAATGTGATAAGGTCTGCAGTAAGGTGGCTGGAGTGGCTTGCGCATTTTGTCACTCTGTACAAAAACATAATCATGTGTAGGTTGCTTGTCAAAAACAAAGGGGCGACAGGTCTGCTGGTACCTCAGAGCAGTGGGACATAGCGGCAGGATTTGTACCCTGCCAGGTGTTAATCCATTGTTCTAATGTGATTCATACTCTGTAGGAAGGAGAGTGCTTTGAAGAGGTATGATTTGAATTGCCTTCCTTGGTCTGTTGTAACTCTTAGTGGTACACCGAAAAAGGCAATCTATTCCTGGAAGAATGTAGTCGCAACAGTTCTGACAACAATGTTGACCACAGGGAATACCTCCAGCCAGAGTGTGGAATTGTCAATGGCTGTGAGACAGTAGACACACTCTTACAATGGTGGGAGCAGTGCAACAATGTCCAGATGCATGTGCTCAAATCTTTGGTTCTTGGAATGAATATGTCAGGAGGTTCCCTGACGTGCTGACTAATTTTGTTCCACTGGCAGGCCACATATTGATGCACATGTTGCTTACAATCTTTGTCAATGTTTGGCCACACAAAAGTTCACTTCACCACATTCACAGTGGTCTGTATTACAGGGTGTGAGTGTTCATGTAAAGAGGTGACTGCCTACTGCAGAAAGTCAACAGTGACAAACGGTCGTGGTCGGGTAGCTGCAAATTGATAATACAGTGGTGTGTTTGACTATAGTACATAACACAACAGAGTAGTAGGCCTGATGGTTGCATCAAAAGGTCTTGCAGCTCGCTGTCTGCATGTTGTGCTGTGGCAAGAAGCTTCAAAATCAACTGCATCAGGGATCACTTCAATCAGAAAGACAGCACCTGTCGGCACATTCAGGTCTCCCTCAACATGGACAGTGGCCTAGATGGTGCAGCTGATGTTGTAATGCTTTCTCTGGATGCTGGCAGAAAGTGTGCATCAGTGGCTTGTGGTTAGTAACCAGGATGAACTGCCGTCCCTCTAACGTGTGGTGAAACATCTGAAAGGAAGTGTATGGAGTGTACAGTAACAGTTGTACACAGACCAGTTCCACTGTGAAGGCTATAGCTTTTGACTATAAAAGGCCAAGAGCTGTCAGCATTTGCCAACTTCTTGTTGCAGTGCAGCACCGACTGCAGTGGCAGATGCCTGCGGAACTGGTTGTGTTAGCAGAGTAGCTTCTGCAGTGGCAGTTTTTGCCTCGTTAAATGCCAACTCGGCTTTGCTATTCCACGGCAGTTTCCACTGTAGCCTTGGTGCACCACGCAAGCCAGGGAAAGTTAACTATAGCTTCGACTTTTTTCTCTGGCAGCCATATACCCTGAGCATTGATAGTGTAGCCTATAAACTGAAACTCAGCCACTCTGAAGACGCACTTCAATGGCTTGATAAGCAGGCCATGTGCACCAAGACAAGTAAAAATTTGTCATAAGTGTGACAGGTGTTCTGCCTCAGAGCTTGACATGAAGAAAACGTCATTTATGTACACATTACAAAAATCCAGGTGGCGTGTAAACTTGGCCATGAATCGTTGAAATGTTTTGCCAGCATTACAAAGTCCAAAAAGCATTGTAGTGAAATGAAACCATTCAAACAGAGTGCAGACAGCGGTCTCAGGAATGTCATCTGGTGCCACAGGTATTTGGTAGAACATACATACCAAATACAATGTAGTTAAAAATGCCCTAACCATGGACATTGAAGTAAAATTTTTGATATGCAGTATTTGATCTGGTCAGGAATGGTTCTGGTGTTGAATTGTCTGTAATATCCACACAGGCGGAATCTATTGTTCTTCTTAGGGATGATATGCAGTGGAGGTGACCCCCTATTGCTTGAAGGGCAGCAGATTCCCTGTGTGAGCATGAACGAAAATTGCTGCTTCATTACCCTCAGCTTTTCCAGTGTCAGGTGGCATGTTCAAGGATGAATTGGTGGTCATGGTGTTCTCAATATATTGTGTATCATCGAATCCTGTGCAGCTACCAGTGTGGGCATCTGGTGCATGGTCTCTGTGAACTGCCTGAGGAGCTATCAGAGAGTCACCAGTTATCACCAGTTTGGTAGTGGTATCAAGGCAGCACTGATGATGGAGGTCAGACAGAAGTCCACAGAACAATTGGCAGTACACTCTGAGTACAGGGTGCATTATGTCCCCAAACACGAATTTCCCACTGAATTTGTGTTGCAGGCCTAAGTTTAATGTTAATGCGGCTTAACCACATGTTGAGATCATGGAAGCACTGGTGGCAAAAAGATGGTAGTCATCACATTCACGGCACAGTAGACAGACAGATGGATAAACTAACACATTAGCACCCATGCTCACCAGCTGCTTCATATAATGCTCTGCCACGAGTAGGCAATGGCAGAAGTCTCGAGAGCCAGTGGCCATCATCATTAACTTTATCTTGAGTCTCTCTTCACACATAGCGGACTGCACTTCTATGCATTAGAACCAAAGCATCAGTGAAACTAGCAAACTCTTGCCAACAAGAAATAGCAGTTGCGCTTTTTCAGTGGGCGATGGCAACAGGATTAGCGACTGATACTCTGAGTTCGTATGACAGCAACATGCACAATGAGCTCAGCGATATGCACTTCTAATACAGTGAGTATGTTCTCTGCCTGAGGCTGTGGGCAAACTGTGGTGACACAAGAGGACAGACACGTCTCCACTTGCACACACTGTTAATAGCTTCTGCACATCAGGTGGTAGGTGTGATGACAAAATATTCCTCAGGAAGTCTTCAAAAAAATGGTTCAAATGGCTCTGAGCACTATGGGACTTAACATCTATGGTCATCAGTCCCCTAGAACTTAGAACTACTTAAACCTAACTAACCTAAGGACAGCACACAACACCCAGCCATCACGAGGCAGAGAAAATCCCTGACCCCGCTGGGAATCGAACCCGGGAACCCGGGCGTGGGAAGCGAGAACGCTACCGCACGACCACGAGATGCGGGCTCAGGATGTCTTTGTTAACAGCATTGCTGACTAACGTATGCAGGCAGTGCAGTAGCTGCAACAGAGTGCAATCCCCTAAAACTTTGATGTGGAGTAGCTTCTCCTCTCTTCACCTCGGATAGCGAGACGTGGGTAAACGGGGCATTCTTGATAGTTGTGTAATGATCATCGCTCAGCAGTGATGTCGGAACACCTTGCACCACTCTGTCCTCATCTTCATTGAGTGCTGCAAAGACGTAACTATACTTGATGTCATCTGCAGCTGTGTGTGCTAGCACAAATTGACTTTCTAATTGTAGGAACCACAGGATGGGATTCTGTTGACAAAATGGTGGCAGTTCCACCATCATGTGATTGATTACTACTGCACCCACAGGCATGTCTGCAGTTGACACTAAGTCTAATAGTGTGGAGTTACGGCGACAAAGGACATGAAAGGTGCACAGCACAGTAGACATGGTTCTTCCTTAGAACAATGTGGCACTGCATGAGGCATCAGTGACCACTGAATACTTTGTTGGGGTCACCAATTGTCGCACATTTAGTAAATTCACTTAATTGCCACATTTAAAACTATCCCATAACTCATACAGTTTTCTAGAAAGAAAATTAAAAAAAAAGAATAATTAAAAAACAGAGATCAAACATAAATCAAAGAGAGTTTATGTCAAAGATCTACTGACGAGTAAGTTTGACAACAGGTCATTAAAATGTTTCATGACCAGATATTATCCCAATGGTTACAGCTTATGGTATCCTAAACAATATAAGATTGTATTTGGAAGAGATGTATTTTTTTTTTTCTTTTTTTAAGATCAGTTTCTATTTGAAGTTGAACAGTGATGATTGGATCTTTAAGGAGGTTGTCCAAATGAAAAACATAACACAGAACATAACAGAAGATCAAGGACATCAGAATGAAGCTGACTTTGAGGAAACTGAGCAAACTACTGTAGGTACCTAAGAATCCATGACTTCAGAAGAAGAGAAGGAGGCATAAGCTCTGCAGAAAAGCAATACAATAAACAAGAAATGTAAGTACTTGGATGATTATGTAGTGTTAGTCTTGAATCCTGAAGCATTTGCGGAAAACTTACTTCAGAATTTTCAAGATCTGAAGGATCAGCATGGAGAAGAAGAATGGACAAAAACAATAAATAAAGAATTGAACACTCTGTAATCTAATGGAACTTGGACTTATAAACCACCTCACCTCTTAGCAAGTAAAAGAGCCGTTGACAGTAAGTGGGTGTTGAAAACAAAAAGAGATGCATCTGGAAATACTGAAAGCTATAAGGCATGTTTAGTTATTAAAGGTTGCTCTTAGGTAAGATAATATGACTATGAGGAGACATATGCTTCCATTGTTAAACTCACAACATTGAGAACGTCTCTTAGTGCAGTGAAAGAACATGATTTGTTTGCAGAGCAAATGGATGTACAAAACACATTCCAGCATGTGTAACTGACTCGAGAAATGACACACATGTAAACGCAACTTGCACACACATCTGCAGTCTCAGAGAGCTGAAACCACAGTGCGAACAGCAGCACCAGTGCATGATGGGAGTGGCGACTGGGTGGGGGTAGGGAGGAGGCTGTGCATTGTTGCTTGGTTCATGAAACCCCCCTAATGGCCTTACCATCAAATTACCCATCACTGGTTGCCATCCCTCCTTCCACAATGACCTCCACCTGTTCAGATTCCGCCAATCTTTAGCCCTCACTAACATAGTCCTGCAAAACCATATCAACCAAGCCCAATCCTCCTTGCAGTACCTTCTCTCCATCCACAAAATTCTCCTGATATGTAATCCAAAATTCCTGGAATCCATTAACTCACATTGAAACACTTACCCTGCAGGAACTTGAGCAACATGCACAACGCCACATCAGAAAGCTCTCCATCCTACTCCCACCACGGAGTACCACTGTCCACCACTTCTACAACAACCTCCAAACCTCCCCCACGTCCCCTCATAGCTGACAAACACTGTCTCACCGACCTACTAACTTACCCCACCCTCCAAAACTCCCTCCCACCACCACACAGAACCCAGAACCTAAACAGTTATGAACCTTTCCTCCAGAAGCCTTAGTCCCACAGAAATATCAGTTCTTTCCAAAGGCCTCACCTTTTGTCCCACTCCCAAATTCAACCATGCAGGACTAGTTAAAGACCTTCTCTCCTCCTCCCGGTCCCAACAGTGGAAACACTTTTTCGCCACCAACCCGACCAATCAGACTCAACCAAAGACCGATATTCAACCTTGCCTAACTCAGTTCACTCCTCCATCCAACCGTGATCCACCCCCACTGTCCCCAAACCACCCCCTGTTAACTTTCCAGAATTTCTTAATCTCGAACCTTGCCTCGACATCATTCCCCAAATTCTTCAACATGCAAACTAACCTTAAATCTGCAGAAAGAACCGCAGTCCACCATCTAAAAACAGATCCCGACCTTATAATCCTACCTGCTGACAAAGGCTCCACCACCGTTGTTTTGAACTGCAAGGATTATGTGGTAGAAGGACTCCATCAGCTGTCAGATACTTCCACCTACAAACCATGCCACATTGATCCCATTCCAGTAATCCAGCAGGATCTCCAGTCACTACTCAAATCCTTAGGCCCATCCCAGAACCTCTCCCCAAAATCCATGCCTCTACTTACCCCTACCACTCCCCGCACTCCCACCTTCTACATGCTTCCTAAAGTCCATAAACCCAACCACCTAGGACGCCCCATTGTGGCCGGTTACTGTGCCCCCACTGAGAGAATCTCTACTCTCGTAGACCAACACCTTAAACCTATTACCCAGAACCTATCCTCCTATATAAAAGATACCAACCATTTCCTCGACCAACTCTCCACAGTTCCTGTTTACCATATGGTGCCCTGCTCGTCACTATTGATGCCACCTCCCTGTACACCAACATTCCTAATGCCCATGGCCTTACTGCTATTGAACGCTACCTTCCAGATGCCCTATGGATTCCAAACCAACAATCTTCTTCCTAGTCTCCATGACCAACTATATCCTCACCCACCCGAGGTCATCGATATGTGCAATGACGAGCAGTCCCTTTCAAAATATACCGGGGGTCTCACTGAAACCTTCACTGACCATAATTATCCTCCAATCCTTGTACAAAAACAAATCTCCCGTGCCTTATCTTCCCAGTCTCCCACCACCTCCCAAAGTTCCACAGTCCGGCCACAAAGGAGCATTTCCCTTGTAGCTCAGTACCATCCGGGACTGGAGCAACTGAATACACTCTCCACCAGGGTTACGATTACCTCTCGCCGTGCCCTGAAATGAGAAATGTCCTGCCCACTATCTTTCCCACACCTCCTACGGTGTATTCCGCCGTCCATCGAACCTACACAATTTACTCCCCAATCCCTTACCTCATGGCTCATACCCCTGCAATAGACCTAGATGCAAGACCTGTTCCATACATCCTCCTACCACTACCTACTCCAATCTGGTCACTAACATCACCTATCCCATCAAAGGCAGGGCTACCCGTGAAACCAGTAATGTGATTTACATGCTAAGCTGCAACCTCTGTGCTGCATTCTATGAAGGCACGACAACCAAGAAGCTGTCTGTCCGCATGAACAGCCAGCGACAAACTGTGGCCAAGAAACAAGTGGACCACCCTGTAGCCGAACACGCTGTCAAACATGATATCCCTCATCGTAATGACTGCTACACAGCCTGTGCCATATGGATCCTTCCCACCAACACCAGCTTTTCTGGACTGCGCAGGTGGGAACTTTCCCTGCAATACATCGTACGTTCCTGTAACCCTCCTGGCCTCAACCTTCGTTAGTCACTGTCCTCACTCATCCAGCCCCCTCCCTGTTCCTATTCCAGCACTACATACTACACACCCAGTCTTTTAATTTATTTTATTTCTCTCTTTCCGCTACTTACCCCCTCCCCCCTTCGCACCTTCTCTCCTGCCATTTGTCTAAACCCCAACACTTGACTGTCTGCCACTCCCACCACACTATCCCTCTCCCTCCCCGCCACTGCCGCCTCATTACCCCCAGCCAGTCACCACTCCCATCATGCACTGGTGCTGCTGTTCGCAGTGTGGTTTCAGCTCTCTGACACTGCAGATGTGTGTGCAAGTTGCATTTACGTGTGTGTGTGTGTGTGTGTGTGTGTGTGTGTGTGTGTGCGCGTATGTGTATGTGTGTCTACTGCTGACAAAGGCCTTAATGGCCGAAAGCTTTAATTGTGTGCATCTTTTTGTTGTGCCTATCGCGATTCAGCATCTCTGCTATATGGTGAGTATCAACTTTCCTTCTCTGGTATCGGTACATTCCATCCTGGATTTTCCATTGTTTGACTGGAGAAATGGAAGTTCCTCAAGGTGTAGAGATTAAGGAAGGACTTGTATGCAAACTCAATAAAGCTTTACATGAACTGAAGCAGGCACCAAGAACTTGGAACTCTACATTTAACAATTTTATGAAGAAAATCGGGTTTTGATGATCCAAAGTTGACAGTGCCTCTACGCTGAGAGCACTGATGATTATAATACTTATTTGCCCCCGTATGTGGCTGATATTCTAATTGCTGGAAAACATAAAAGCAAAATCACTGATATAAAGAAGAAGAAAAGATACAACTTGGAAGACTGTAAACCCCATAAAACACCTATGGAAGCCAAGCCCATTGAAGATGTTTGTGATGACACAGTGGGAAATAAATCATGCAGAGAATTAACAGATAGACTGTCATGGCAGCTACAAGACCAGACGTTAAGTACATCAGTTAATTATTTTAATAATCACCAAAATAAACCAATAGAATACTGCTGGAAAGGTTTCAAGCAGATTCTTTGGTATATTAAAGGAAAACTTGTGTTGGTCTGGGTTACAAAAAAGGAAATTGAAATGCTCTTCGCTGCTGTGCTGATTCTGCCTGAGGAAGTGAAGAAGACATATCTACAATAGGGTACATACTGCAGGTTTTTGGAAATACTGTTTTTTGGGCCTTAGGGAGACAGACATTTGTTTCACTATCTTCAACAGAAGCAGAATATAATGCTTTGGCAACAGATACAACAGACACCCAATGGTTGAAGAATCTTCTTGAAGAATTTAAAATATCAACAAACACTCCAAAATTTTATGGAGGTAATCAGTCATGTATCTATTACAGAAGTGGGAATATAGTCAGCTGAAGCATGTGGACATTAAATACAGTTTCATACATCAGCTGTATAACAACAGATATCCGAATGTTCCATAAATTAGTTCAGAGGAAGAA
This sequence comes from Schistocerca cancellata, assembly GCF_023864275.1. Taxonomy (NCBI): domain Eukaryota; kingdom Metazoa; phylum Arthropoda; class Insecta; order Orthoptera; family Acrididae; genus Schistocerca; species Schistocerca cancellata. The sequence continues at coordinate 136,228,609 of NC_064632.1, forward strand.
GTGGGGTATAATTTAACAAAAGCAACTAGAAGTGTACAGTTCAGCAAACTGTGTCCAAAATGGCAGTAGTGAAATTTGCAGATGCAAGGTGTATCACATAAAACTGATATGCCTCACACCCGAGACTCTAGTACCAATGACCTAACCTAAAAATGAATAGATAACTGTAACATAAAAAGCATGTGTCTACCTGCACTCAACTTTCAAATAAAATTCAGTGTAGCCAGTTTTCGAGAGTGTTGCCCCTTCACAAACAATTCTATTAGAGATGATAAAACAGCATGTCAAATGTAACAGTTTTACAAGGGACACTCTGCACTTAATGAATTTTTTAAATTGAGGGAGTGGGGTGTGTTGAAGTAATGACAGTTTAATAATTATACTTCTACTTTTTCTCTCTTCGGTTTTTTTTATATGTACTTTTCCCTCTCTTCGTTTTTTTTATGTACTTTTCCCTGTTTTCTTTGTCCCCTTTTTCTGACTGTATCTTGTCTTCACGGTTGTACTGTAGTTGTAATTGTGCTAAGTAATAAAATGATATTGCTTATCTAAATACCTGGTAATTTCTAGCATTAACAACAATGGCTCATCACTGTAGTTCATATCTTGCTAATAAGGAAGTTTACTTTTTCTCAAAAGCACATGTATTTTAATGTTCTGATGACTTTACCTAGAATTTTACAGTACAGTTTGTGATGTGATGATTTAACCTGCAATCATTAGTTTCACATGATCATAAGCACAGTCTTCTCTTAGGTTTGAGGGTCAAATTTAATTTTATTTTACAAATTAGATAACTTTTTCATTTATCATAAGTGTGCAGTGCATCTTATACCAGTTTGCAGTCAACAAATAATTTTTTAATTCAGAGATTGATTTTTTTGTTTATTTTAGACATAACCATATGAAATGTCAGTATCCAAGTGCCTCAGTCTCAAAGCATTAACTAAATGATTTAAATTATAAATTTGCAGTGCAGATAGGCATATGAAACTGTTATCTAATTGCTGTTTCCAAGAACTATGGTTCAATTTGCAAGGCAAGAGTTGGATTAAATTATATTTTGAAATGATTGAGGACTCTAGTATATTCTTTAACAATTATTTTCTAGAAAGTTTCTTTTAAAATTTCCATGTAATATTAGAAATGAAATTGCTGAAAGTGACCTTGGAATCAGTGTTTAAGCCCTTGTAATGTTTCATGATTAAGCAAAGAATGGCGAAAAGGAGATAGAAGTAGGGTCACAACATTTGCAGATATTCTCTAAAACTAACACTGGATGGTAATTAACAAGGAGCAACATCCCCTACTTTATCCATTCCCCATCAATGAGTACGATATTAATGATAAGGTCTAACAACAAGAACGTGTGTGGAATTCTTCCTTTATACAGGATGAAAAAAATGTGTTTGTACTAGAGGACTTAGAGCATACATCTAGAATATTACAGCTCTAGTAAGGTATGTCAGTGATAAGTATGTACTTAATCTGATAAAAGTATTGATTTCTTCTAACTCATATGCAACACTTTCGCAACATCAACATGTTTCTGCCCAGTGAAACATCCCAATACTTTTTAAAAAGATGGATATAGTTTCCACATGATATAGGCTATGAAGCAGTCATTGAAATGAAGGATGTCATGTTGCACAGCATGCTCAGCAACAGGGTGGTTCACTTGTTTCTTGGCTACAGTTTGTCAGTGGCCATTCACACAGACAGACAGCTTGTTGGTTGTCATGCCCACTTAGACTCCAGCACTGTGGTTGCAGCTTAGCTTGTATATTACACGATTGGTTTCACAGGCAGCCCTGCCTATGATGGTATAGGTGATATTTGTGACCGGACTGGAGTAGGTGGTGGTAGGATGATGTATGGGACAGGTCTTGCATCTAGGTCTGTTATAGAGATATGAGCCATGAGGTAAGAGGTTGTGAGCAGGGATTGTGTAGGTGCGGACAAGTATATTGAGTAGATTCAGTGGATGGTGGAATACCACCGTCGAAGGGGTGGGAAGGATAGCGGACAAGACATTTCTCATTTCAGGGCACGATAAGAGGTAGTCGAAGCCCTGGCAGAGAATGTAATTCAGTTGCTCCAGTTCTGGATGGTACCGAATTACGAGGGGAATGCTCCTCTGTGTCTGGATAGTGAAACTTTGGGAGGTTGTGGTAGACTGGAAAGATAAGGCACAGGAGACTTGTTTTTGTACAAGGTTGGAGGATAATTACAGTCTGTGAAGGCCTCAATGAGATCCTTGGCATATTTCAAGAGGTACCACTCGTCACTGCAGATGCAAAAACCATGGGTAGTTAGGCTGTACGGAAGGGAGTTCTTGGTATGAAAAGAGGTGGCAGCTGTAAAAGTGGAGGTATTGCTGGTGGTTAGTAGGTTTGGTTCGATATGCACAGAGGTACTGATGTAGCCACCTTTGAGGTGGAGGTAAACATCTAGGAAGGTGTGGTTTGTTGGACTGAGTAGGACCAAGTGAAGCAAATGGGGGAGAAGCTGCTGAGATTCTGGAGGAATATGGATAGTGTCTCCTCACCCTCGATTCAGATCGCAAAGATGTCATCAATGAATCTGAACCAGGTGAGGGGTTTAGCATTCTGGGTGTTTAAGGATTCCTCTACATGGTCAACGAACAGAATTGGCATAGAATGGTGCCATGCCGGTACCCATAGCCATACCCCAGATTTGTTTGTAGATAATGCCTTCAAAGGAGAAGTAATTGTGGATGAGGACAACTGGTTATGGCGACTAGGAACAGGGTTGTTGGTTTGGAATCTGTCGGGCATTCGGAAAGGTAGTGTTCAACAGCAGTAAGGCCACATTAGTGTAAAGGGAGGTGGCATCAACAGTGATGAGCAGGGCATTGTGTGGAAAAGGGACAGGAACTCTGGAGAGTTGGTGGATGAAATGGTTGGTATCTTTTATATATGAGGGTAGGTTCTGGATAATAGGCTGAAGGTGTTGGTCTACGAAAGCAGAGATTCTCTCAGTGGGGGCACAGTAGCCGGCCACATTGGGGCATCCTGGATGGTTGGGTTTATGGACTTTAGGAAGCATGTAGAAGGTAAAAGTGCGGGGGATGGCAGGGGTGAGGAGAGAGATGGGCTCCAGGAGAAGGTTCTGTGATGGGCCTAAGGATTTGAGGAGAGACTGGAGGTCCTGCTGGATTTCTGGAATAGAGTCACTGTGGCAAGGTTTGTAAGTGGATGTATCTGGCACCTGGCGGAGCCCTCCTGCCAGGTAATCCTTGTGATTCAAAACAACAGTGGTGGAGTCTTTGTCCATAGGTAGGATCGTAAGGTCATGATCAGTCTTTAGATGGTGGACTGCAGTTCTTTCTGCAGATGTAAGGTCAGCTTGCATGTTGAGGCATTTGGGGAATGATGGTGAGGCAAGGTTCAACATTAAGAAATTCTGGAAAGTTAACAGGGGACAATTTGGAGGCAGTGGGGGTGGATCACAGTTGGATGGGGGAGTGAACTGAGTCAGGCAGTGTTCGACATTGGTGTCTGGTTGAGTCTGATTGGTATGGTTGGTGGTGAAAAAGTGTTTCCATTGCAGGGACCGGGAGAAGGAGAGAAGGTCTTTAACAAGTAATGCATGACTGAATTTGAGAGTGGGGCAAAATGGTGAGGCCTTTGAAAAGGACTGAGATTTCTGTGGGGCTAAGGCTTCGGGAGGAAAAGTTCATGACTGCATATCGGCTCTGGATTCTGTGTGGTGGTAGGAGTGAGTTTTGGAGGGTGGGGTAAGTGTAGGAGGTCTGAGAGACAGGGTTTGTCAGCTATGAGGGGACTTGAAGGAGGTTTGAAGGTGGTTGTAGAAGTGGTGGACAGTGGTACTCTGAGGCGGGAGTAGGAAACGAGCAGGATGGAGAGCTTTTTGAGGTGGCATTGTGCATGTTGCTCTAGTCCCTGGAGGGCAAGAGTTTCAATGTGTGTTATGGGTTCCAGGAATTTTTTAGGATTTCACAGCAAGAGAATTTTACAGATGGAGTGAAGGTATTGCAAGGATGTTTGGGCTTGGCTGATACAGTTTTGCAAGACTATTTTGTGTGGGGCAGGGGGGGAGGGGGGAGAGATTGGTGGAATCTGAACAGATGGAGGTCATTGTGGAAGGATGGGTGGCAGCCGGAGACGGGTAATTTGATGGTAAGGCCATATGAGGGGATTCTATGATCCAAGCAAAATGCAGGAACAATTTGGTGGTAGAAAAAAAGTGAAACATTACATAAATAATGTTGAATTACGTCCAAAAATATTCACAAAAATACACCCAAATACATCGGAAATATCATGAGAAAGAAGAAACAAATGAAAAAGGGGGGAACAAGATGAAATCTGAGGGAATCGATGGTAGCGAAAGACGAACACTCCCTAAAACTGGCGTGAAGTCATAATGAGATCAAAGATAAAATATAAATAATAAAAAAACTTTTTACTGTGGGCAGCAGGTTTGAGGGTGGATAAGTGTGAAGCAGGCAGACAGCAGATGTGACTAGATCAGGTGAAATTAGTGGACACGAACAATCAGTGTTGTCTTGGGTTGGGTTGTTTGGGGGAAGAGACCAAACAGCAAGGTCATCAGTCTCATCGGATTGGGGAAGGAAGTCGGCCATGCCCTTTCAAAGGAACCATCCTGGCATTTGCTGGAGCAATTTAGGGAAATCACGAATAACCTAAATCAGGGCGGCCGGACGCGGGATTGAACCGTCGTCCTCCTGAATGCGAGTCCAGTGTGCTAACCACTGCGCCACCTCTTGTAGCTATATATTGTGCACAGCTGAGATGGTTGATAGTGTGGCTCGTGGGTAGAGTGTGCAGTGCGGTTTGTAAGGCAACAAGAGAAACACAGGAAAGAAGAGAGAGAAGGACAGACATTGAGTATAGTAACGCATTAGAAAATGGTAACAAAGGAAAAGAGCACTGGGTTAGGATGACGAAAAGCCATTAGGCAAAAATCAAACAGTGGAAAGTCCAGGATGGAATGTAACAGTATTACGAAAACGAAAAATGCGGGATGCACACATGCGCGTGCACGTAAATGCAATTCACACGCTCATGACTGCACTTCTGGCAACTGAAGCCACACTGCAAGCAACAGCAATGTTGCGTGATGGGAATGGCGAACTTTTCCAACTCCCAACAGATTCCAAACCAACAACTTCCTTCCTAGTCACATGACCAACTATATCCTCACCCACAATAACTTCTCCTTTGAAGGCATTACCTACAAACAAATCCGGAGAACAGCTATAGGCATCCGCAAAGCACCAGTCTATGCCAACCTATTCATTGGCCATCTAGAGAAATCCTTCCTAACACCCAGAATCCCAAATCCCTCATCTGATTCAGATTCACTGATGACATCTTTGCAACCTAAATCGAGGGTGAGAATACCTTATCCACATTCCTCCAGAACCTCAACAGCTTCTCCCCCAATTGCTTCACCTGATCCTACTCTATCCAACAAACCACCTTCCTAGATGTTGATCATCTCAAAGATGGCTACATAAGTACCTCTGTCCATATCAAACCTACTAACCATCAGCAATACCTCCACTTCAACAGACGCCACCAGTTCCATACCAAGAAGTCCCTTCCATATGGTCCAGTCTCCTGTGGTTGTCGCATCTGCAGTGACGAACAGTCCCTCTCAAAATATACCGAGGGCCTCACTAAGGCCTTCACAGATCGTAATTATCGCCCAATCTTGTACAAAAGCAAATCTCCCATGCTTTATTTTCCAGTCTCCCACAACCTCCCAAAGTCTCACTGTCCGGCCGAAAGAGGAGCATTCCCCTCGTAACTCATTACCACCCAGGACAGGAGCAACCGAATAGGTAATAGACCTAGATGCAAGACTTGTTCCATACATCATCCTACCATCACCTACTCCAGTCTGGTCACAAATATCACCTAACCCATCAAAGGCAGGGCTACCTGTGAAACTAATCATGTAATCTACAAGTTAAGCTGCAACCACTGTGCTGCATTATATGTGGGCATGACAACCAAAGGCATGAATGGCCACTGACAAACTGTGGCCAAGAAATAAGTGAACCACCCTTTTGCTGAGCACGCTGCACAGCACAACATCCTTCATTTCAATGATTGCTTCACAACCTTTGCCATATGGATCCTTCCCACCAACAGTAACTTTTGTGAATTGCGCAGGTGGGAACTCTCCCTGCAATATATCCTACGTTCCCATAAGCTTTCTGGCCTCAACCTTCATTAGTCATATTTTTCACCCATCCAGACCCTAGCCTGTTCCTATTCCAGCACTACAGAGCCCTCATTCTACCAACGCTCCCAGTCTTTTTACTCTTCTTCTCCACTACACCCCCCCCCCCCCCCCCACCTCGCCCATTTCCTCCATCTAGCCTCCCGACTGCACCTAGCTGCCCTACCCTCTCTCCAACTCATTCTTGCACACTTCCCAGCATCACTTCACTATCTGCCACCCCTACCCTGCTATTCCTCCCCCTGCCTGCGCCACCTCCTCCTTACCTCCACCCAGTTGCCACTCCCATCATACATGTTGCTCGCAGGGTGGCTTAAGCTAAAAGAGGCTGCAGTTGTGTGTGTGTGTGTGTGTGTGTGTGTGTGTGTGTGTGTGTGTGCGCGTGTGTCAGATATAGTTTCCAGTCAGTTATGTAATAACACTTTCTTTATGGTATGCTCAGTAATATAATATGCTCTCTACCAAGGTAACTGAAATATATTTACCACATGTTCTGGTATCAGGAGACTGCAGATGCCTTCTGCATCTGATGATGGTACGACTCAACTCAGTCCAAACAGCAGTCACGAGGAACTGTACTGCTCTGTACTTAGCATGACGCTTTTCCGCCAGGCACTGCTGATACTGCCACATGCGTATAGATGACTTCCGGCGTACAAGCAGCTGCCGTAATCTACTCGCCAAACCATTCCTGTGAAAGGTTTGAATGGAATCTTACAGTACCAATTGCCACATATTTGCAAAGGCAATAAATTTCAGTTTCAGTATTGCGTAGAAGAGAGTACTTTCCCACGGTAGAGTTCCTCCCACTGAACTCGCCATCAGAGTGTGAGAAAAATGAATGTGCATAAGGCTGTGCATTAATATAAGGTAAGGTAGGGTAAGTGCACTTTCAGGGCAAGTGCACAATTAGTTCATAGTTTCCATGAAATATGTCATACAGAGCTGCCACCATGTGATCATGTAGTGAACTATATCTACATCTACGTCTACATCTATATCTACATTTACATCTACACCGACATACATACTCCACGAGCCACTGTTTGGTGCATGGTCGATGGTACCCTGTACTTCCAGAATGAAATTTTCACTCTGCACTGATATGAAACTTCCTGGCAGATTAAAACTGTGTGCCAAACCGAGACTCGAACTGGGGACCTTTACCTTTCAAGTGCAAGTTCTCTACCGACTGAGCTAACCAAGCATGAGTCACGCCCCATTCTCACAGCTTTCCTTCCGCCAATACCTTGTCTCCTACCTTCCAAACTTCACAGAAGCTCTCCTGCGATGCTGCAGAACTAGCACTCCTGGGAGAAGGATATTGTGGAGACATGGCTACCCTGTACTACTACTAAGTAGTAGTGGCAGATACAGAAATACCTCAAGGAGGGGGGCAAAGATATCTTGAGCTACCTTTACTTTTACCATAATAAAAAATAATCAAGTCACATGCAAAGTTTAAGAAAGTTTAAATAAAACTGATTATTCACATACACAAGACAAAGCCATCTTAAGATACAAAAAAGTTCTGCTTCTGAATGTAAACTAGCTTCCTATTTGGCAAATAGTCCGTATTTACAACACTACGTATCAAAGGTTCTCTGTACAAGAAAACAGTAGAATATTCATGATTTTTCTCAAACAAATTCCAGACAGAACAACATATTGAGATTATTAGAATGGCCATGATTTTTCTCGTAGGTATGTGTTAGCTATCTGCATGCCAGACAGAAATGTATAAAATACGATGATGCAGACGTGCGTGCTACATAGGAAAGTACAACTACTCGATAACTCAATTCAGTCAAGTCAACTGACTAACGAAACGAACAAATAGCGTGCAGGCTGACTGGTGGAGGTGGCGCAAGTGGCAACACAGGTGGCCCCGCAAAGGGGGGCATGCACCCCACGCGTCCCCCCCCCCCCCCTTATGTATTCACCAGTGTTTCAATCTGTCTTAGCTGCACTGATAACTTCTCTGTTGAGCACCCACAAGCTGCTGCTGCTCCTGTCTTAGTAAGAGTATGCTGGTTTCAGGCACAGCACTTCCAGAAGCATTGCTACACATACATTCCACTACAATAGGGCAGCCAAGTTCAAGGGTGTTTCTCTAATCTATCATCATACGGCATTGTTTGAAGTTTTTTTTCAGTTTTGAGAAGGTAAGTAAGAAGTGCTGATACTGTAGCTTAACGAATGAATTAGATGTCTTGGTGTTGATGTCTTAGGCCTTGCTGTGCACTTGCACCACAAAATTCAATAGCGGGGCAAGTGCACTCTCATTTTTGGAGACAATGCACACTACTGTGGACTTGCTCCACTACTGAATTTTTATGGGGAAAGTGCATGGCAAGGCGAAAATGGTGAACAAGAAAATGAATGAGCAGCTAATGAATAGAATTCTCAGATAAATGAATACTGTCTTTTTTACTACTTTCAGTGTTTTGACTTAAAGATACTTTCTGGCAGGACTATTCTATGGTGAGAAACTATGTAACAAAAACAGAGAAAGGAAAGCAGAATACAGCAAGGGATCTAGAAGCTGCTGCGAAGGATGTGACATCTGCCCAAATGAATACATATCACACTTCTAAGATCAATATATCATATTTTACATTAAGAGATCATTTCAAATGTATAAGAGGAGTTAAATCACCCTCTCAGGTACACACAACCACGTTTTCATACAACTTTGAAAAGAGCATGACACCAGGAATAACTGAGATGGAAAAGTATGGTTTTGGACTGTCAAGACAGTAGCCTCTGTCACTGGTAGGCAAATCTGTTAAAACTAATAAACTGAAAACGCCATTCACAAATGAGAAACCAAGGTATGACTGGCTTATGTGTTCATGAAACACAATAATTTATATATAGATGCAAAATTTAAAAGAACGAAAAATCCCAAAGATTGGTAAACTTTTGCAAAACTTCGAAATATAGCACATACTTCAATGTGAGATGCTTTTAATAACTTCCACAATGAAACTCTGTCTCGGAATCTGGCAGAAAACCCAGAGAGATTCTGGTCATACATAAGTCACATCAATGGCAAGACACAATCAATACCTTCACAGTGCGATAACAACGGTGAAGTCACTGATGACAGTGCTGCTAAAGCAGAGTTATTAAACATGATTTTCTGAATCTCCTTCAACAAACAAGACAAAATAAATATCCCTGAAGTTCAATCAAGAACAACTGCCAAGATGAGAAGCATAGAAGTAGATATCCTCGGAGTAGCATGCAGCTTTCATCACTTGATAAAGGCAAGGCCTCTGGTCCAGACTGTATACCAGTCAGGTTCCTTTCAGAGTATGCTGATACAATAGCTCCATACTTAGCAATTACATACAACCACTCGCTCACAGAAAGTTCCGTGCCCAAAGATTGGAAAATTGCTCAAGTCACACCAATACCCAAAAAGGGAAATAGGAGTAATCCGCTGAATTACAAGCCCATATCAATAACATCGATTTGCAGTAAGGTTTGGAACAAATACTCTATTCGAACATTATGAATTGGCTCAAAAAAATCAATTTATTGACACATAGTCAGCATGGATTCAGAAAACATCGTTCTTGTAAGACACAACTAGCTCTTTATACTCATGAAGTAATGAGTGCTATCAGCAGGGGATGTCACATTGATTCCATATTTTTAGATTTCCATAAGGCTTTTGACACTGTTCCTCACAAGCGTCTTCTAACCAAACTCGTGCCTATGGAATATTGCCTCACCTGTGTGACTGAATTCATGATTTCCTGTCAGAAAGGTCACAGTTCTTAGTAATAGATGGAAAGTCATCAAGATAAACAGAATTAATATCCGGCGTTCCCCAAGGATGTGTTACAGGCCTTCTATTGTTCCTGATCTATATTAACAACACAGGAGACAATCTGAGTAGCCTTATTAGATTGTTTGCAGATGATGCTGTCATTTGCTATCTTGTAAAGTCATCAGATGACCAAAACAAATTGCAAAATGATTTAGATAAGATAGCTGTATGGTGCGAAAAGTGGCAATTGACCATGAATAAGGGAAACTGTGAAGTTATTTACATGAGTACTAAAAGAAATCAGCTAAATTTCAATTACACAATAAGTTACACAATAAGTCATACAAATCTTAAGGAGGTAAATTTAACTAAATACTTACAGATTACAATTACAAATAACCTAAATTGGAATGATCACATAGATAACGTTGTGGGTAGAGCAAACCAAAGACTGTGATTCATTGGCAGAACACTTAGAAGATGCAACAGGTCTACTAAAGAGAATGCTTACACCATGCTTGTCCGCCCTATTCTGGGGTATTGCTGTGCAGTTTGGGATCCACATCAGGTGGGACTGGTGGATGACACCGAAAAAGTTCAAAAATGGGCAGCTCGTGTTGTACTGTCACAAAATAGGGGAGATAGTGCCCCAGACATGATACATAAAATGGAGTGGCAATCATTAAAACAAAGGCATTTTTCACTGCGACAGGATCTTCTCATGAAATTTCAATCACCAGTTTTCTCCTCTGATTGTGAAAACATTCTTTTGGCAGCAACAGCATGCACTTCTTCTCCAGAGATGCTAGGACGACCTGCCTGATGCATGTCTGCCGCATTTTGCCAACCTTCGTTGAAGGCTTTTACATAACTTGCCACAGTTCTGTATGGCAATGGAGGAGGAGGAGACTAGTGTTTAACCTCCCGTCAACAATGAGGTCATTAGAGACGGAGCACAAGCTCGGATTAGGAAAGGATGGAGAAGGAAATCGGCCATGCCCTTTCAAAGGTACCATCCCAGCATTTGCCTGAAATCACAGAAAACCCGTATCGGGATGGCCGGACGCAGGATTGAACCATCGTCCTCCAGAATGTGAGTCCAGTGTGCTAACCATTGGGCCACCTCGCTCAGTGTACAGCAATGCCGATTCCTCGCACACCTCTTTAAGACCTTGATGACAATGTCATGTTGTACGACCTCTGGCATATTCAATCTTGATCCAACTCGGTTGTTCCTGTTTCGAAAACACAGTGACACCATTACATTAGACTGCTCGCTCACAAGTGACTGTGTTTCCCTCGACTGTGCGCATACCAGTGACGTGCGACAGGCGAGTCCATTTGCTCGGAGGTAAGGTAGTTATGTCAACAACATGTGCTATCAGTGACAATAGTAGATTCCATTTCATAGTGTCTCCACAGCAGTGTTGTCACTATTTAAATTCCATATAAAGTTTGTAGGTATCACAAAAATCAATTTTTTTACCAAATAGTTCCTGTAAAAAACAAATAGCTGACCTGCCAAGAAGTGGCAAACAGTGTCAGTCTCTCCTTCCAAACAAATGAATGAATTCACCCGGCACTTTGAACGAAAATTGGTCACTGTGCATCAGCCACCTTATCCAGTGCAGACTCTACAGTCAGAGTTTGTCAGAAATTCAGAAGGCCTGCTAGCTAACAAGACACTAGGGATACATAACATTCCTTTAGAATTTCTAAAATCATTTGGGCAACTGACAAATATGGGATTATTCAGGTTAGTTTGTATTGTCTATGAAACTATAGACATAGCACTGAATTTTCGGAAGAATACCAATCACATAAATCAAAGACAGCAAGGGCAAATAATTGTGAGAATTATCATATAGTCAGCCTGACAATTCAAAAATACAAGTTTCTGAAAAAATAATATGCAGAAGAATGAAAGAGAAATTGGGGATGTGTGGAGGACAATCAGTCTATCTTAGGAAAAAGTAAATGCACCAAAGAGGCAGTTCTGATATTATGCTTGGAAGTAAGACATAATAAATATCAAGAAACTTTCATAGGATCTTTTGACATAGTGAAAGTGCTCAACTACATACAGTTTTTTGTCCACTCAATCAAGGAAAATTACAAGTAAAAATCTGTGTAGTCACAAATTTTTGTACAGTGGTCAGAGGGAGTGTCACAAACAATGTATGAAAAATCCTTACTGATGGGTTGTGATCGTGCGGCTGGGGGGAGCTCCGAATGTTACTTTTTATTATTTTTCTTGAATAATATGAAAACTAATTCAGAACTAATAATTTTTGCATTGTGGAGGATGGAAAAATCACATATCATTAAAAAATAGAGATTTAAAGGCATCATACTAATGCTTATTGTGAAATCAAGTGGCTTAAGAACAAATACTAAATGTGTGTACCACACCTAAGAGCATCAGAGCCATATTAAGGGATAAATTGTGTTCCAGTTCTTTCTTGGTTAGCAGGGAGGTGGTGTAACAGTGAGCGGAGGTCGGTGGGTGTATGCACTTTCCTCCTTCATAAGTTCATAAACTGAAGAGCGAGCAGACAATACTTCATTCTCTCTAACCCACTACGTCACAAAAACCAACTACAGCGTGTTTCATGAAGTTACATAAACTCTTCTGCACTGCCTTTTTTAATCACTGATGACAGTGCGCAGACATAAATCTCTGCACACTTTTTCCTCTACTGGAAAGAAAACTGATTCTTAGTCATCCCGTACAGCAGCTGTGGAGCTGTTCCAGGAAAGGCAGCCTCCATCATCACACGTGCTGTTCTCTTTTCATTTTGCAGACAGACAATACCTCCCTAGCCTCTCATGTCCAGTTTTCTTATGCGAATAGACAATATAACTCCACTGAGCTTGTGCTTATATAGTGGAGTTATCTTCAGTTTATTAAGTGAGTACTTATTTGCAGTTGAGAAGTGTTCCATTATGTAAACAAGCTCAAGAGCTGAAGCTGTCAACAGTCTACTGCACCAAAGAGCCTGCCCAAGTACAACATGCTATCAATGTGTTTTCAACAATGTCAATGTCATTGTGTGCAGTATCAGTAGCTGAAATACTTGGTATCAAATTTATCACCTCAGCCTCAGTTCTGCCAATGTCTGATGAGGCCGAGAGGCTTGAATTGGCACTCTCTGCAACAGAATTAGGTCACCTTTGTGTTATGTAACTTCAGATATTGCAATATAACTCAAGCAACACATTACAGTACATTACTGTTCTAGACGGGAACATGATCAGTCCCATTCCATCTCACACATCCGAATTCAAGAGATTTATGCGGTTTACCAGTAATGCAATTCATTAATTCCCCACCAAGTGACTACAGCACAGTTACATGTCTTTACAACATGCTGTCAATGATAAACACCAGCAGCAAGGTGTCACATTTACCTTTTCAGTCCCTTTCTTACCAACACTACATAAATAATTGACAGCACCACATTTACAAATTAAATGTTTCTCACCACATTAACTAATTAAATGTTTCTCAGCCATTGTTTAAAGGAACATAGTTTCCATAAAGGCTTATTTAACAACTGCAAGTAAGTATTCACTTAATAAAATGAAAATTGCTCCACTATTTAAACACAGGCTTTGTAAAGTTATTTTGTATACTCTCACAGAATAGAACTGGGCAGGAAATGCTGGAGATTTAGAGTCAGTCTGTCAACTGTTAAAGTGAGCAGCACTTGTGGTGGAGAAGTCGCCTTTCCCAGAAGAATGCGACTGCTGCGCAGGATGAATAAGAATCAATTTCCCATCTAGCAGTGTTGAACAGCGTGCAGAGATTTGAGTAAAACTGTCCATTACGTTTCTTGGGTTACTATTATCAGTAACTCATATCTGTATTCCATGTTGTGTTAACACACTTTATGCAAAATAAACACCCTCTGGGAATGTCTGCACACTGCGTCACAAGTGATCCTTAAAGCGACGTGTGGAAGGGTTGGTATAAACTTGTGAAACATCCTGTAGTTGTTTTCTGTGACATAGTGGGGAAGAGCAAGTGGGGAGTCAGGGAATCATCTGCTCATGCCTCAGCAGTTTGTAGACCTATAAAGGAGGAGGATCTGGCATCCTACCTTCCCTCAAGCTTCTACCCCCTCCACCATCCCACATTCCCCCACCCCTCCCCATTACACCCTGTTCACTCCCAGAACACAATTTATCCTTTAATATGACTTTAATGCACTTGGATGAGGCACATACATTAATGTTTTTAATCTACTTCACTAAACAACAAATATTCATTTAATACCATTAAGACACTATTTTCAATAATCCGCAGATCATCCATCCCTCTCCACACTGAAATTTTAAGTCCTAGAAAAAACATGAATATGACATTTTTTGAAGGATATTTAAATTAGCTTCATTTTGTACTGAAAAACATTTCTGCTAGAAACTGCAGTTTTCACATTATTCAAGAAAAACATAAAAAGTTACCTCGAAACAATCCTATCCCCCCCTACACACACACACACACACACACACACACACACACACACACACACACACACCAGCAAGGATTTCTTGTATTCTGTTCATGGCATTCATGTACAAAAGCAACGCAAATTTTTCCCTGTATTCAACCTTCTTTTGACCTTTACTGAATGGGCTACTTACAAAGTGTTTGAAAACCTCAGAAGAATAGGTATTCAATAAAGGAAAACACAAAAGAATCAAGGGATTAAATTGGACCTAAGGAAAGGAAGCAATCTTTCTCCTCTACTGTTCAAGCTATATATCTAAGAAGCAACAGAGGAACTAAAAGGACTAAAATGCATGGTGAAAGGTTATTAATGACAACATTCACAGATTATATTGCTATGCCCTCTGAAAACAAGAAGAATTACAGGATGTGGTGAATGGAATGAACAGTCTATTAAGTAGAAAAACCAAAGTACCGTGGATCGGAAGTAGAAATGTAATCAGGAATAACCACAAAATAAAAACTAGGGGCCACTTGGTAAGCAAAAGGAGAGAATTCTCTTACTTTACAAGGAGAAAGGATAACATAAAAAGTTGACTAGCAGAAAGAAAAATGGAATCCCTCATCAAAGAAAGTCTACTAGTATAAAATATAGGTCATAATTTGAAAACTGAATTTCTCTGCAGAATCAGAGAGGTAAAGAACATGTGGAAAACACTAACTAGAGAAAGGGATGGTATGACAGGACATTTGTTAAAGCCTTTGGACAATTACTTACATCATACTGCATGAGGTCATAGGTGGCAAATCTGGTATCAGCAGTCACAATTAGAATATATTCAACAAATAAGATGCTGGGTGTAAATGCTACTCTGAACTGACTGACACAGGAGAGAAATCATGGACCAGCATAGTGGGTAGCCTCAAAAAAAAATTGAGTCAGTTACACATGAGCCCCAAGTATTAATGGAACTAGCTATTCTTTCTAGTGGGAGATTGTTGGATAAATTTAGACTATCAGCATTCATTACAAACAGAACAATTCTACTGACTTTGCCGTTAATTTCATTCACGAACAATGAATGTAAGATCAGAGTGTTTAAGTAATTAAGTATTTATGGCATTTAGAATATTTCCACTGCTTCATTGATGAATGGAAATGGAAAACTAGCAGCTAACAACAGTACAGCAGTGTTCTACTACACCCTGCATAGTGTAGTTGCAGTATGAGATTTAAGCAACCACAGGTAACACTCTTAAAATGCGTCCTACAACAGTCTAGCTTTAGCTGATATGTAGGACCTGTTCTGATACCAAGAGAAGTTATGTGTAAACAATTTGTTACTGCAAAGCTCCACTAGCAAAGGGCAACTACAGAGTATACATTTGCTATATCTTAACTCTCGGAAAACCAGTTACAGTTACAATTTAGAATTAAAACTGTGAATACATGAACATTTAAAATGTTAAATTAAGCTATTAAAAGGAAAATTCAATACTTCTTAACCCTTTTCTTCTTCTTCTTTGCAGAATCCATGCAAATTTTTACTTCAGATGTTTGTTTGAGTGTACCCAATTCCATAGGTATAATGTCATTCACTAATGAACTGTCTGGTGAACTGACACATGACTTTGATTTCTTCATTGGTGATGACAGCTGAGATATGACCTGAAAAATGACAATCTGGGTGTAGACATGTGAAGAAGGTTTTCATCCAAAAACATCTACAATAGTAAGTGGAATGAAAGAACTGTAACTTAGCACTCCTTTAAAGGCAGTACCACCATTAGACTGTTGTTTATTTACAGCGTTACATTTACAATTACACGATCATGATTTCGGCTACAAAGTGCTTTTATCAAGTGTTTTCTACTTTCAGAAAACACTTGATAATGGCACTTTGAACCCGAAATATATTATGGCTGTGGCCCCACATTATGAAAAAATTATTAAATGTCAGCCTAGCCAAGCATTTGCGGATGTACTTCGCTTCCAACGGCTGAAGATAAAATTACTGAAAGCACCTGCTTTTAGAAAACTCTTGATAATGGCACTTTGCAGCCGAAATCATGATCATGTAAGTGTAAATGTAACACTGTAAATAAACAACAGTCTAATGGTGGTACTGATTTTAAAGAAATATATTATGACTGTGGCCTCACATTAGGAAAAAATTATTATAAGTAACTTAGCAGTTTGATAAAAGACTGTAATATAGATAGTTAACACACAACATCAGTACACATTTGCATATTTGATACGATTTGTGATATTTCACTGGATACTGAAAAAAGAATCAACAGTTTCCAAACATTGCAATACATATGTACTTATTCCTTGTTGCTGTCAACATTATCCCAGTTTCCACCAGTACATCTGATGTAGGTAAAGGACATCTTTGTAAAGATACATAATCCCCAATAAAATGAAAAACCAGTCCAAAGGTGCAAATTTTACTTTTTCATTCAGATTATTATCCATATGCACTGTAACTGTTTGTTGCACATTTTTGACATGGTTTTCATATATCTGGAAATACCATTTTTGACTACGTTACAATGATTTGAAGATGAATCTTGGCCCCGAAACTAGTCATTTGCAACTTTGGACTGGTTTTTCATTGTACTGATTAACAGAAGTTGCTGACTCACAGCTATTCCAGCATGCTGGAAGTTTGTAAATATATATAATCTCCAATTGTAACTTTTGTTTTAGACATTTGTACATGATTTTATTCACATAAAACATGGATAGCTGAAATACACAGCATTAGACTTTTGTAGAATGAGGTATGTAAGGAAATTAGGATCAACATGTCCAGTCTATCATTTCAAAGTGTTCAATATTTTTTGTATTATTTATTTACACGTCTAGTTCTATAGGACCAAATTGAGGAGCAAATTTCCAAGGTCATGGAATGTGTCAGTACATGAAATTCCAACATAAAAGTAATAACAGATAAAATAAAATGTTTATGAACCCACAAAAAGTCATGCCATTAGTTTAAGTAAACCCAATCAACAATATAACATAGGAATCAGCTTAATTTTTCAAGGAACTCTTCAACAGATTAGAAGTGACTTGTGAGGGAAACTCTTCAGTTTTGATTTGAAAATGTGTGGATTACTGCTAAGATTTTTGAATTCTTGTGGTAGCTTATTGAAGATGGATGCAGCAGTATACAGCACACCTTTCTGCACAAGAGTTAAGGAAGTGTGATGCAAATGCAGACTGGATTTCTGCCTAGTATTAGCTGAGTGAAAGCTGCTAACTCTTGGGAATAAGCTGATTTTATTAACAAGAAATCACAGTAAAGAACATATATATTGAGGGGCAAATGTCAGAATCCACAGACTAGTGAACAGGTGTCTACAAGAGGTTCACGAACTTCCACCACTTATTGCCCAAACTGCCCGTTTGAGCTAAAAATATCCTTTGAGAATGAATAAGAAGAGCTAACCCACAATAAAATACCATAAGACATAAGTGAATGAAAATAAGTGAAGTAGACTAATTTTTGTGTTAAACAATCACTTACTTCAGATACCGCTCGAAAAGTAAAAATGGCAGCATTAAGCCTTTGAACAAGATCCTGAACGTGGGCTTTCCATGACAGTTTACTAACATTCTGAACACCTAGAAGTTTGAACTGTTCAGTTTCACTAATTATATGCCCATTATGTGAAATTAAAACATCAAGTTTTGTTGAATTGTATGTTAGAATTTGTAAAAACTGAGTCTTACTGTGATTTAGCTTTAGTTTATTTTCTACAAGCCATGAACTTATGTCATGAACTGTACTATTTGAAACAGGGCCAATGTTGCACACATCCTTTACCACCAAGCTAGTGTCATCAGCAAACAAAAATATTTTAGAATTACCTATAATACTAGAGGGCATATCATTTATATAAATAAGGAACAGGATTGCCCCAACACTGATCCCTGGGGCACCACCCCCCCCCCCTCCCCATTTAAAAGTACCCCACTCAGACCCCACGTCACAGCCATTCTCAACACTGTGAATAATGAGCTTTTGCTGTCTGTTGTTAAAGTAAGAGGTGAACCCATTGTGAGCCACTCGCTGTATTCCATAATGGTCCAACTTCTAGAGCAATATTTTGTGATCAACACAATCAAATGCCTTAGTTAAATAAAAAAAAATTAACACTCTTACATGACTATAGGAATGTTGCAATCCAATCCCTCAACACTCAGATGCAAAGCTCCCATCAGACACAAAGCAGAAAGGTGGAGAAAGTATAATAAACAAAATAAAATCAAAAGATAGTTACAAAGGAGTGGCATATGGAAGGGTAAGATGTCTAGGACAAGGATTTGTTGTATTCTTTAGAATGGATTTTTGACAGTCTCTAAGGTCATAAACAAGAATCAGGAGCATTTTTTGCTAAACCAAAACTGCATTGCATAGGATCTTGTTCCACAATGACAATGCACTAACTTACTAGCTGATGAAACAGAATAATTTCTAGCCAAGTTACAATCCACATTTCTGCAGCAACCTTACAATCCAGATATAGTATTCACATGATCTGAAATCATCACTGAACACCATTCTAGGTCCATGGAATTACGTTTTCTATATAAAAGTGTACCCGAATAACATTTATATTGAGATGTGTTGTGAACAACTTACTTAACTGTTTGAGATTGTGCATTCATGTGGACAACTGGAAAACTGACATTAGCCAACATTGCATGTTAACTTGAGAGAGAGAGCCATGATCAAAGTAAATGGACTTTTTCATTTTAAAGATTTTAGCATACCATCACTAAAATTAGGAACATAATGAACAGCAACACATTTTGGGAGTCAAGCTCAATTATCTGACTGTCTAAGTTAACCCAATATAAAACACACTTCAAAAGCACTCAAGATCAAAATATAAAACAAAGAAAAAAAAACAAAAATAATATTTGGACATGAAGTCCTCTTCTTAATTTAAAAATGACAACACCAATTCTCTGCTCCACTTATCCACGTTACCACATATCCTCCAGATGGACAATATTACAATAAAACTCTTTGTAAGAAGAAATAAATGAAAATTCTCAAGCTCACAAATATGGTTAATGTTTCGGTGAAACTATTGTCATCCTCAACTTTAACAGAATTTTGTTCTATTTTTGTTTCAAACAGACATATTTCATGGTTACTGAAACATGAATTCTTTGTTCCCCAGTCAATAAAAAAAAAATTAGATGTCATTTGTCTCTCTTAATATGAGGACTATTCAGAAGGTATGGAACGTTTTGGCATAAAAAAAAAAAAATAAAATAAAATAAAAAAGAAAACTAAGTACAAGAACTACATTTTATTATATACGTCTGAAAGAGTGACTGACATACTACTTTGTCCCATAGTCACCAAACACATTGAGGTACTTATCATAGCAGTGGACAAGCTTTGAAGGACCTTCTTTGTAAAATTCTGTGGCCTGAGACTTCAGCCAGTGAGTCACGCCCGCCTGGAGTTCCGCGTCCTTGTGTGCCCCCCACTCCGTCGACTGTAATTTTGTCTCACAATTCTACATCTACATCTACATCTACATCCATACTCCGCAAGCCACCTGACGGTGTGTGGCGGAGGGTACCTTCAGTACCTCTATCAGTTCTCCCTTCTATTCCAGTCTCGTATTGTTCGTGGAAAGAAGGATTGTCGGTATGCCTCTGTGTGGGCTCTAATCTCTCTAATTTTATCCTCATGGTCTCTTCGCGAGATATACGTAGGAGGGAGCAATATACTGCTTGACTCTTCGGCGAAGGTATGTTCTCGAAACTTTGACAAAAGCCCGTACCGACGTGTTTCCCCCAAGTCTCGTCACCGGTTACAGTTTGATCCATTAATGAATCACTTTGTTTGTGGTAGGCCTCCAGAAATTTCAATGTTGCCCCCATTTGCTGTTCTTTATGGTGCTCTGTAAGTATTTTGGGCACCCTTCGTGCACAAAATTTGTGGTAGCCTAGGTTTTGAGTGACAATTTCAATCAATAAAGTCCATGAAACTTGTGGAAAAGAAAGCGAAAGGTCTGTCATTGTGAAGCGACGGTTTTCATCAACTTTAGTGAGAAGATTGTCAGTCACAATGCTCAGGCGTCCACTCTTCTCTTCATCATGAATATTGGTTCAGCCATTTTTAAACCGAATGCAACATTTCCAGATGGAGCATTCACTCATTACGTTGTTTCCGTACACTTCGCACAGTTCATGATAAATTTCTTTAGGTTTTAGGTTTTTTGCCAACAGAAACCTACTCTCAGACTGCACCTCACAACTGGCGGGACTTTCGATTACAGCGCACATTTCAAATTAGAATTTCAAATTCGAATATCAAAAAAACCAGACACGCAGAGACGTTCCCACTGTTACAGATGGATGCTGACTGAGCTGCCGAACACGCACATACCAAAATGTACGTGATCGGCGTGCCTAGCGGCGTCAGGCGGAAACATTCCCTACTTTCTGAATAGCCCATGTACCTCATTAACTATTATCACAGATCTATACACGAAGTTTGGTGTGATTACATTGTGAGAGGTAGCAAATTAACACCAACATTTAAATATTAACACACATGCTCTTCAGTTGTAATAATACAAAAACAGGAAAAAAGACTTACAAACCTGTGAATCTTGTATGTTCTGGCTGGATCTCCCCTTTTCTTCTTGTGACGATGTATGTTCTATAGTCACAAAAGAAGATGGGAACTGCTGATTACAAATAGCCCGATAACTTTCATCTTCAGTTTCTTTTTTCTGTACTGTTCTAATGCATTTCAGATTCATAACAGGTTTCACACGCTTGCGTTTTGCAGGTTTGTTGACATCTTGCGTACTCTGGCATAATTTTGGAGATACAGCTTCTGAACTCTTGTTGTATATTGTCAATAATTTGATGGAATTTTCTGGTTTTCGAGGGCTGTACTTTAAATCTGGCTCTTGGGTCAAAAATGAAATATCTGGAGTAAAATTCTGGCTAAAGTTTTCGTTGTAACCTGCAGGAAAATCATGGTTTGAGTTGACTAAAGCTGAATTCAAATGATAAAATATTTTTCTATCAGTCTGTGTGACTGATGGCTCTCTTGGCAAGTTTGAGTTATTCTGAGAGAGAAATGAGATTTGCAGAGGTTCTGACTGCTCCGAGTTAGACTCTTCATTATGCACAAACTGAATACCGCTCGAGTTATTTTCATCAACAGCACAAGTACCATCACAGTCCTCTGTAGCAAGTGAAACACAATGTGTACTTAAATACTGGGAATTTCTTGAGCTGTTCTGCTCTAACGTTTGTGTGTACTCAGTGCTATTGCTTTCAGGGGGAGGAACATACTCCTGAGGAGCAGAGCTGAAATC
Organism: Schistocerca cancellata; assembly: GCF_023864275.1. Lineage (NCBI taxonomy): Eukaryota > Metazoa > Arthropoda > Insecta > Orthoptera > Acrididae > Schistocerca > Schistocerca cancellata. The sequence continues at coordinate 136,250,475 of NC_064632.1, forward strand.
ACTTTCGGCATGACTATGTCTATCTAGAGTAGTGTTACCATCCTTTAGCTCACTGGGGATCGACACCTGTGCCTGTACAGACTTTAAAAAATTAACAGAGTCTGTAGTAACTGTTTTAAGCATTAAATTGCTTTCAGATTGTACAGCACAGATTTCACAATTTAGTGAAAGCTTTTTGTCTTCTGTGTTTAACTCTAACTTCAAGTCAGAATTGAGTAATTTACAGACATTATTTTTATCTGAAACAAGAGACTCCTTTCCTGGAGTCAATATGTTGGGTCTAGTACTTAAATGTAGAGGGTTTCCTGCATTTTCCTTGGCTTTCTTGTTGTGTTTAGATCTTTTGAAATCCCTCCAATGGAGAGTATTTGTTTCTCTCTTTAGTACTGGTGATTGTGAAGGGCCAACCGTTTCCTCTACCCCTTTTTGGCTATAATACTTTTGTCGCTTCCTGTGGGAAGTAGTTATTGCTTTTGTCTTAAGAACTGGTGACACTGGTAGCTTAACTAACTGCTCTGCACTCTTATCCTCACTACAACGCCTCATGCGTTTTCTACGAGAATTAGTTCTAGCTTCCACGCTAAGTACAGGAGACTGGGACAATCTAACAGCACCTTTCACATTGACATTACACACATTGCGCACATCTTCATTTGCTGAATAAAAATCTTTCTCCATAACACTGTCATGCTGCTCCTCTTCTGGTATTACCAAAGATTGCTTTCGTCTGTGAGAATGTACTTTTGATAATAGACTCACTGATACATCCAGAAATGATGCTTCATGGTCAAGTGACAGACAACTGTTGCCTACCTCGTAATTCTTTGTTACGAGTTCCTCACCTTTACTTTTCCTTTTAAGAGGCATGTGCACAATTGTTTCTTTAGCACAGTATTTTGACAGTCTTCCCGACACAATATCCAGCACAGGAGATCCACAGTCATTTTGTAATGCACCTGAACATTTTAAATTAGGTGACGCAGTATGACCGCGAGCATACTGGGACTCATTTTCTGCGTTTATTAACCTTTCTGAAGTTGATCGGGGACAACCAGATGAAGAATGTATACTATCATTTTCTGTTCTCCCTCTGTTCCTTTGAAAATGTTCATTAGATATTTCTAATGTATGGGTCATACTCAAATCATGACTATCATTTTGGAAAACACTGACTGATTCTTCTTCAATATGACAATCATTCTTTGGTTCTGAACTGATGTCATTACTCTTCATTGAATCCACATGCGGACAAACTGACAAATCTTTTACAACAGCAACCGGTAACATCTCACTGCTCATTGCTATGGAGTCCCTCTTCTGGTTCTCAATATCAACAATAGGCTCAGATTGCTCACGTTTCACAAACAAACGACTAACTTTTGCACGCTTCTTTCGTGGTGTCTTATGTTTTGTGGTGACACAGTCATCAAAATTTAGTCTGGTCACTACACGGTGGTTCTGAAGGTAATTTAGTCTGGGTGGTTTCTCTGATGAGTGAAGATCACTGTCACTGCTAGATGGTGAGCTCCAGGAAATTCTTGATACACTTTCATCTGAAAAAGCTTCATTTTCACTTTGCTGGTTTCTAGGGCTGAAGAACCCAGACCTGTAGTTATCCCACTTCTGCAAAACAAGATTTTAATCATACATGCATATGCAACATAAAAATCTTAGTTTTTAGTAGTAAATGGTTATAATGTTTAAATACACTAACAATCACACAATTAACATACATCATTTAATGAAAAATACAATTAGTACATACCACAGTGGGGTTTTCTGCACAAGTACTTTAAATTGTAGAAATAATGAAAATTCCAAGAATGTTTAATACAATTAAAATAGGTATCTACTTAGACTTCAAAACAATTTGCATTTTTTGTGATCCCATACAAAACAAGAGCAATCCCATAACAAGACTTGTAGCAATTTTAATGTCACAGCTGTTAACAAAATATTCAGGACGATCTTCAATCTTAAACACTGCGGAAAGTTCACAAAGGTTGGAGAAGATTTCACTCATTGCACTAGTTCATGTTGTTATAAGTGGAGGAGAGAAGTACCTTTTGCAGAATAACTCAGACACAGACTGTTTTACATAACAGCAGATCTATTAAAAACAAAAAGGAAATTGTAAGTATCCATGGCCATCACTGTTATCATCATCATCATCATCATCATCATCATGAGCAGCAAGGACACTCCACGGTAAAACATAAGTATTGATATAGACTGAATAGAAATAAGGAACACCAGAGTATCTACTTCTGCATTTCACATATACTCTGCAAGCTACCATATGGTGTATAGCAGAGGGCACCCTGTACAACCACTACTCCTCATTTCCTTTCCTGTTCAACTCACAAATAGAGCAAGAGAAAGACGACTATCCAGATGCCTCCTTACAAACCCTATTCTTTTCTTATCTTCATGGTCCTTACACAAAATGTATGTTGGTGGCACTAGACATTCCGTCGTCAGCTTCCAGTTCTGGTTCCTAAATTTTTTCAATGCCGTTTCCCGAAAATAGCTTCTGTCTTCACTCCGGGGGTTCTCATTTGCGTAATACTTGCATGTTGTTTGAACCTATTGGTAACAAATGTGACAGCCTGCCTCTGAAATACTTTAATGTCTTTCTTTTGTCCAATCTGGTGTGGATCCCAAACACTTGAACACTACTCAAGAACAGGTCACACTAACATTCTATATGCGTCTCCGTTACAGATAAACTACAATTTCCCAAAATTCTCCCAATAAACCAAAGGTGACCATTTGTCTTCCCTACCACACCTCTGACAATTTCATTCTGTTTCATATTACTTTGCAACGTTTTGCTCAGATGCAACACATTACTGATGCTGTATCCTAACATTATGCGTTTGTTTGTCCTACTCATCTGCATTAACTTGCTTTTCTCATTTTTCTACATTTACTACTGGCTGCCATTCATCAACCATCTAGAAATTTTGTCTAAGTAATCTCATATCCTTCAACAATCACTCAATGATGACACCTTCGCATATGTCACAGCATCAGCAGCAAACAAGTGCAGATTGCTGCCCACCCTATCTATCAGATAATTTATATATACAGAAAATAATAGTGATCCTACCACACTTCCCTGGAGCAGTCCTGACAATATCCTTGTCTCTGATGAACATCTGCCATTGAGGAGAACATACTGGGTTGTGTTTCTTAAGAGGTCTTCGAGCCAAAGAAGCAAAAAGGAGTTTACAAATCTGAAGGACAAGGGTATCTGGTACAAGCAGCAACTCACTAGTTTTTGATCACTGCTATGTCTCCGTAGACATTCTGCAAGTGCCTATGAATATCTGTGAAGTTCTGATTTCCCGCCAAAAGAAATTCAATGACTGCTCTCTAGTTGGAAGCATCTCCATTACATATCCAATTTTAGGGTCTCATCAGATTAGGGAAGGACAGGGAAGGAAGTCCCCGATGTCCTTTAGACCCATTTTTACAGGCTACATATAGCACCACTACTTATCGAAAGCTCATGAAACTATAGGGGCTGATGTGAGAATATCCCACAATGCCCCACAACAAAATCTTCTTGTTTTCAACCAAACTTGACCAAGAAAAAAATGTGTTGTATTGCTTACTGAATGCTCCTTGTACAAGAACCAAAAGGGTACAATAAGACTGAAGGATAAAGGTCGAAGTGCTGGGATTCAAATGGTTCATATGGCTCTGAGCACTATGGGACTTAACATCTGAGGTCATCAGTCCCCTAGAACTACTTAAACCTAACTAACCTAAGGACATCACACACATCCATGCCTGAGGCAGGATTCGAACCTGCGACCGTAGCGGTCGCGCGGTTCCAGACTGAAGCGCTTAGGACCACTCGGCCACATGGCCGGCTTTGAGATTAAAAATTGTGTAAGACAGGAATGTAGTCTTTCACCCCTACTGTTCAATCTATACATCTAAGAAGCAATGATGGAAATAAAAGGAAGGTTAAAGACCAGGATTATATTTCAAGGTATAAGGATATCAATGACTAGAGTAACTGATGATGTTGTTACACTTAGTGAAAGTGGAGAAGAAATATTGAATTTTTTGAATGGAATGAACACTATAATGAGTACAGAATGTGGATTGAGAGTAAATGAAAGAAAGCTGAAAGTAATGTGAAGTAGCAGAAATGAGAATACTGAGAAACTTAACATCAGAATTGATGATCACAAAGTAGATGAAGTTAAGGAATTCTGCTACCCAGGCAGCAAAATAAACCACAATGGATGGAGCAAGGTGGACATAAAAAGAAGACCTGCAATGGCAGGAAGGGCATTCCTGGCCTGGAAGAGCCTACTAGTATCAAACAAAGGCACAGCATTGTATCGTAGTGAAACATGGACTATGGGACAACCAGAACAGAAGAGAATCGAAGTATCTGAGATGTGGTACTACAGAAGAATACTGAAAAGAACGAGGAGGTTCTCCACAGAGTCATACTTCCCAGGGTACCATCTATTTCCTGTGGTCATGTAAACCTGTCAGCATATATGTATTTTGTCTCATTGATTCACTTTGTTTATTTCTCAAAAGCTCTTCTCTTCTGCGACAGCCAATTTCTTAATCATTGTACCATTTAAATTTCAACACAGCTGTGTACATGGGATGTTGACAAGTTATGGATGTACAGATTTCTCATCTCTTCATCTTTTTTATTCCATATACAATTTCAAACCCGTGATTCTAACAACATTTTTAATTTATCTGTATTCTTAGACTCTTTAGCATAAAATTACTGAAATCCATTAACTAATCACCTAGTTCATTTACTTGCTCTTAGCTTTTGTGAGGATGTGCTCACCAGTTCAATTTTTTTCTAACTATATACATGGTGCAGGTTATGGGTACATGATCTGGTACTGTATCCTGTCAACACGCATACTCCAAAAGCCTCCATACAGGGCATAGCTGAGTATACCTATGCTGTTTTAGTCATTCCTTTCCTATTCCACTCACAAATTGTCAAGGAAAAAAAAACGAGTGTCTATATGCCTATTTAAAAGCCCTAACTTCTCTCATCTTCATAGTTCTTATGCATAACATTTTGCGGCAATAGAATCGTTCTGCAGGTTCTCTAAATTTTCTCAATAGTGTTTTGTGAAATGAATGCAGTCTTCCCTCCAAGGATTCCCATGCGAACTCATGAACCATCTCCATAGTATTCATGTGTTGACTGAATTTATTGATAACAAATCTAGCAGCACACCTCTGAACTGTGTCAATGTCCTCCTTTAATTTGACCTGAAGGAGATGCCAAACACTCTACCAATACTCAAGAATGGGTCGCACAAGTGTTTTTTATAAAGTTTCCTTTACAGAAGAGCTACATTTCCCCAGAATTATTGCAGTAAACTGAAATGAATTATTTGTCTTCCATACAACAGATTTAAATTCTCCTTCCTTTTTATGTTACGCATAGATATTTAATCTACATAACTTTGCTTCTCCTGTTTTGCAGTAGACGGCATTAGTGGAAAGTAGTGGCGCAAGTCATAGGTCATAAGAGTCATACGGTAAACTTAGGCATTTGAGAACATAACACCATCAAAATATTAGTCGATTTTTGAATGCATCTTAAAGTTATTCTTGGACGAATATGTCAACTTACGAGCCCAATTCTCGTCATCTGCGAGAGGTTTTAATTTTCTGCTTTGATATGAAGAAATCTGCAGCTGGGGCTCATAAAAAGCTGAGGAAGACCTATGGTGAGACGCCTGTTGGTGACAGAACTTTGCAGAAAATGGTTTCCATGCTTCAAGAATGGTGATTTTGACGTTGAAGACCGGCATGGTTGTGAAAGAGAGAAAGCTTTCAATGCTACTGCAACCGACAGGAACAATCACAAGAGATCGTTATCAAAAGCAATTGATGTGTTTGAGCCGATCACTAAAAAACAAACAGCCACAATACAGCGATAGACATGAAAGGGCGATTTTTCAGCATGACAGTGCTCGACCCCATGTCGCAAAACCTGCCAAAACATACCTGTAAACATTGAAATGGGAAGTCCTACCCCACCTGCCATATTCTCCAGACATTGTTCCCTTTGACTACCTGGCTGCCCAGCACTGTCATATGAACAACTGCAAAATTGGATTGAGGCATGGATCTTCTTGAAAGATGTCCAGCTCTTCTGCCGCGGGATTCGTATGCTGCCCAAAAGATGGGAGAAAGTAGTGGCCAGTGACGGCCAATAATTTGAAACGAAAATTTTTTTTTTATGTGCTCATAATAAAGCCTCGAACTTTGAGAAAAAACGGCGGAAGCAAAGTTGTAGCCCCAGTAACATTTTTCTACATTTAAAGCAAGCTGCCATTCATCAAGCCAAATAGAATTTCTGTCCATATCATCCTGTATCCTCCTATAATCTCTAAAAGCTGGCACTTTCTCGTACACTACAGCATTATCAGCAAACAATCGCAGACTGCTGCTTACTAGACTTGGCCACTGTTTCTATGTTTCGATACAGTGTATCGTTACGTGGAACTGTTTCAGTGTTTCGGAACAGCTACGGTTCACTGTTTCGAAACAGTGGTGTTTCATTCCACCCCTGTCTCGGATAACTGGACCAGATTCGGTCTCGAGCCAGACACAGAAACTGTATCATTGTTTCAAAATAAGGGTGTTTCAGTCCACCAGTGCTTGGAACGGACTAATTGTATCGAAACACTGATGTTTCATTCCGCTCTGTGTCGGACGAGATTCGGGCTCGGCACAGGTACTGAAACACATTTAACATACCACTTCATGAAACACTTTCCATTGTTTCTGCAGCTTGCTCCCACCTCCAGTTACGTCCGTGGTGGCTCTTTTGTCTTCAGCTATGGCTGTCGTCAGCCAATTGAAAAGTATGAAAGTCACACGGCACGAAAGCAGCGCATTTGCTGCAGAAATATGAAACTGCCAAGACGCCTAAGTGATAATTTCATACTTTCTGCGATATGATTAGTGCTCTCGCACCTCATTTGTGTTTGTGGACATATTTATACAGTAGACACTCAAGATGATAAAATGTGTAGGTTTATTAGATAACAAAACACAAACTGTTTCACTGTTTCGAAACAGCGTATCGAAACATTACATTGTACAGCTTCATTTGTTTCGAAACAGTTACGTGTTTCAGTTTGCCCATCTCTACTGCTTACCGTATCTGTCAGATTATTTATGTAAACAGAGAACAAAATCAATCTTATCACACTTCCCTGAGCTAATACTGACAATACATTTGTCTTCAGAGAACACTCGGCGTCCAAGACAGCGTAGCAGATTCTATTACTTTGAAGGTCTTCAAGACATTCACATACCTGGGAACCTATTGTGTATGCTCAGACCTCTGTTAACACTCTGCAGTATGGTACTGTGTCAAATGCTTTCTTGAAATCTAGGAATGTGGAATCATCTGTTCTCAGGATGTCATCTGAGAAAAGGGCAAGCTGAGTTTCACACAAGTGATGCTTTTGGAATCCATGCTGATTTTTGGATAGCAGCTTTTCTCTTGCAAGGAAATGTGTTATATTTGAACTCAGAATATGCTCAAGAATTCTGCAGCATACTAATGTTAAGGACACTGGTCTGCATCTGCAATTTTGCAGGTCTGATCTTTTACCCTTCTTCTATACAGGGGTCACCTGTATGCACTTCTTTCCCTATTACTTGGGGCTTTCCACTAGGTGAGAGAGAAATGAAAGCTAATTACGGGGACAATGCCGAAGAGTAACTAATAATATATGAGATTATATTTTGACATAAGGTTCTATATGCCATTTTACAAAAATTCAGTGTCAAATACTATCTTGGAGGATAGTGATATTTTTTGCTTGTATGATATAAGAGAATTCCATGATAATCTTTTAATTCCTCTTGATTCTATAGAAAAGATTATATTCCAGCTGCCTGAAAAAAGTGAAATCATGCATCAGTGAAGACATTGAAGTCAATATGTGAGAAGACTCAAGGTGCAGACATTCCAATTTTGTCTGTGCTATTTTCACTATATAAAGTTAGGCACACACATAACTGTGGCTTCAATGATAATCTAAAACATAAACACATTTGCCCAAGCCCATCCTATCCCACCCCATTGTCACCACGGCCTTCCTCTTCGCAGTTTCCTGTAAATAAATTGCTATTGCAGAAAGTGGGATATGATATCCTACCTGGTTCCTATTTCATGTACTGTTGTAATATTCATAGGATTCATAGGCTAAAACAATCTCCTTAACTTTCAAAATTTATTATGTTGCTATTCTCTTTTCCACTTATTTGTCACCATCACAGCCAGGTCACCCAAAACTCTTTGATCTCCTGCATGCTGCCCAGCCACACACAGCTTTAACTCATGCAATTTGGAACCTGTGGACACACTCACTTGTGGTGATTGACAGATCACAATCAAACACCTCACTGCACTCATCCACCAGTTGGTGTGCTCAAAGATGTGTGCTGGCTGGGCTGCTCACCACCTAACAGAAGGACATAAAGAGCAGCGAAGGACCACCTGTGCAGAATTGCTTGCACATTACGAGGCTGACTGTGACAATTTTTTTGTCAAACATCGTCACAGGTGATGAAACATGGGTTCATCACTTCAAACTGTAAACAAAACTGCAATTCATAGAACAGTGCCACACCAACTCTGCTCTGAAGAAAAAGTTCAAAGGCACATTCTCAGCCGGTAAAGTCATGGCATGGAATTCTGAAGGGTTTATTCTGTTTGATGTCCTCCCTCATGATGCAACAATCAACTCTGAAGTGAACTGTACTACCCTTAGGAAATTGAAGAAACAACTTCAGCATGTTCATCATCATAGAAATGCAAAACAAACTTCTCCTTCTCCATGACAATACAAGACCTCACACAAGTCTGCACACCCGAGAGGAGATCACAAAACTTCACTGGACTGTTCTTCCTCATCCACCCTACAACCCAGATCTCGCACCTTCCGACTTCCATCTGTTTGGTCCAATGAAGGATGGACCCCGTCGCAAACAGTATGTGCATGTTGGGGAGGTTATAGATGCAGCAAGAGACAGCTCCGATATCGACCAGTAGAGTGGTACCACGTGGGCATAAAAACCCTCCCAGTAAGGTGGCATACGACTGTCACACTAAATGGATATTATGTAGAAAAATAGGATCCTGCAGCCAAAAGAGTGGGGAATAATATGGTGTATTGGACTCCTAAATGAAACCAACCTAGTTTCAGAAAAAGAAGTGTTGTATTACTTATGAAACACCCCTCATACATACTGTATACACTTGTTTTTCCTTATATCATCTCTCTACTTTTTCCAGACTTTCAAACATCTTCCATCATTTTACATTGTCAAAAGATTTTTCAAATCAACAAATCCTATGAGTGCGTCTCGATTTTTCTTCAGTTTCTGTTATCAACCGCAATGTCATAACTGCCTCTCTGGAGCCTTTACCTTTCCTAAATCCAAACTGATCGTCATCTAACAGATCCTTAATTCTCTTTTCCATTCTTCTGTATATTATTCCTGCCACCAACCTGGATGCAGGAGCTGTTAAGATGACTGTGCAGTAATCATCACAATTTTCAGTTCTTGGTACCTTCAGAATTGTGTAGATGGTGTTTTTCCAGAAGTCTGATGGTATACCATCAGTCTCATACATTCTGCACACAGAGAGGATATGAGATTTCCTGCTATTTTATTGGTAAGAATTTCATAAAAGGAAACAATCTGATTAACAGTAAAATCCCATATTAGCTTTATATACAAATTAACAAGTGTACATACTTGTGCATTTTGGTAAAGGTGACTAGAAAAGTCATTTCAGGAGTTAGAACTCTCTTTCTTATGAATGAAGGTTTTTTTTACGGAGCATGTTCTGTTGTGGTTGTTCATTTTATTTGCTTGAGGTATTCCTAATGGGCTCTGTGCAGAGATGAGAACTGTAGCACTGTGTTTGACATCATTAAAAGTGCAGCAAAGAGAGTCCTGTGCTGTGCGCTGCTCCAGGTTACTGAATGCCATATCTTTTCCCTATTGGCTATTGTTTCTTCATCTATCATTTGATTAGACAAGTCACAGAGACCGTTCTCCCCCCCCCCCCCCCCCCACCTACCCTACCTCTCTTCTAAATTCACTAATGGAATTTACATTGCACACTTAATGTTAGCACCTTTGCTTTTAACTTCACCAAAGATTCTTTTGACTTTTCTATACAATGAGTCAGTCCTTAAACAATCATTTCTTCCTTCATTGCATCGAAGGAATTACTGCAAAATTTGGCATGAATGTTTGGCTCATCAGAACAAACCTCATGTCAACAATTCTTGAAGTAATGTGGTGTTGAAGCTGAAGACTTTGACAAAGAATTTTGTAAAGCATGTATTAAGTGGAAGCAGCATCACATCATAGCAGCATTCAGTTATGACAGCAACATGCCACACAATCTAAAGAAGTAATTCATGCTGACCTGTGTGGAGCTATGGAGAGTAAATGACTAAGAGGAACTGAACATTTTCTGTGCTTTATTTGCGATTTTTATACATTACACATGTTATAATTGCTCAGGCAGAAGTCTGATAAGCCTGCAGATTTTCTAAATGCTGAGTAGTGTAAAGATTTTCGGTGAACAATCACCAAAAGCATTTCAAAGTGATGGCAGACGGCAATTTGACAATACTGAACTCAAACACTTGATCAAATGAAATGATGTATGATCATAATCACAAGTTCTTATACTCCAGAGCAGAATGGATGTGCTGAGAATACAAAGAGAATTTTGTGGAACTAGCTAAAATCACTTTGCTAGCTCAGCATTTGCCTATGCCTTTGTGACAGAGGTGATACACATACCTTTTTTACATGTGAAATGGAACTGGTATAAACTGCATGAATGACAGAACACCCTGTGAGGTATTCAATGAAAAGACAAGACAGATAGATAAACTACAAATTTTTGGGACAAAGTGTTTTGTTCACAATCTGAAAGATTGGCAAAAAAAATGGGTAGAAAAATCAAAACCAGGAATCTTTTATAGTTATTCTGATGTTACTGATGACTTACAAGTGTGAACTGAATCAGAATTTTTTTTCAGGCCAAGTATGTTGTCTTTGAACCCAAGAAAACTAGAAGGATAGTGACATTACTGTCCAGTAAAATGGACAGTGAAAAATAGCATGAAGAAGACGCAAGTGTGTTTAAAGAGCCTGCAGAAGCAAGTTGTAGTGCAAGAGAATTTAGAAGTTGGCAACAACTGAAGAAACCAGTTTGTCTTATTGACATGACGCTGTCTTTGTAGCTATGAACAGGTCTGACCTTATCAATAGTGACAGTATATAGACAGGGATTAGAAATCGCGATGTCATCATAGATGTGATGTCATCCAAAGAACGGGGTGCCAAATCAATGTTGGCACCTTGCAACAAAACCACAGAAAACAATAGTTGCTGCAGGCCACACCAACAAATGAGAAATGCCGCATACAGCTTTGTTAAACCACTGAAATCGATGGTCTACTTACAGCTGAGCAGGAGAGTGCATGCCCCAGTTCGCAGTCACCAATCAAGAGGACAGCATCATCTACAGCTGCCACTTTATTAAATGTTTCAGGCAGAACACTTAATGTGAACATTATGTCAAACATACTTCAAGTGAAGAATCTTATATATTTGTCTGTATCAAGCGATACTTTAATATTGAGAGATAGCTGTAAATACTCAGAACATTCCTGTGGTGACGGGTAGTTCCAATTAAAGTAAATATTCCTATCTCTACCGCCTCGTAAGGTAACAAACAACACAAAAGTGAATAGTTATCTTAATCTTTGTACAATTCCTGAACATGAGAATAGATACTCAGCTCTAACTCATGTAAACAATGACAGTGATCATCAAGTGACAGTCGAAAGAAGACATACCCCAAACAAAACCGCGATAAAAAATCTCATCAAACGAACACAAAGGTACTACGAAAAAATAAACACTATAATAACCTAAAAGTTTTCTCAGACAGTTTTGGAAGAGGGTTAGTTATAAAACTGAAAACAGATGATGCGGCAGGAAGGTTCAAAATTCAGGGACTAGTAAAACCAAATGCAAAATTAAGCCACGTTGTTGACAGTGTTGAAGAAGAATGCAAGAATCTATCATCAAAGGACTACGCAGTAATTATAGGAGGTGCTAAAGATGTGTATTACAATGAAACAGTTGCAGCAACAAAAGCACTGAAAGAATCACTGGGTAAGCTAACACATACCAATGTAATAGTGGCTAAAACACCTCACCGTTATGATCTAATAGAACAATCATGTGTGAACAACGAAATTAAAAAAGCAAATAATCTCTATGATTCAGTATGTAAACATTTCAAAAATGTAACAGTGATTGACATGAATGATATTTCAGACTGCTGCCACACCACAACTGTGCCCCTTAGCAAACCTTGTCACTGTAACAGAGCTTGTCATACAAGCCATGGTCAGCCTCTAAATGGCTTAGGAAAGTCACTTCTAAGCAAACAAAAAAATACTTGGGATTGTAAGAGAAAAATTAAGCTCTGCTAATAAAACAATTTATAGGCTTCAGTTCAAAGATGTGGTACACAGAAACTCCCAGTAGTGACCAAATCTAACACAAGTTGGATTTGGTCACAACAGCCTGCAAGGGACAGTAAAGATAATGCAACAGAAAAAGCAACAAGTATTTCTAGCAACAAGTATTTCTACCAGTAACAAAAACGATTTAATGTTATTTCATGTTAATGTACAATCCCTAAGACATAAGGTTAATGAGTTACAGTACTTGGCAGACAAAATTAACTGTAGCATACTGTGTATTAATGAACATTGGTTGCATGACTCAGAAATAGATTTGTGTGCGCCTTATGGCTACATATTAGCCACAAAATATTGTAGAACAAATATTGCACATGGTGGAGTTGCAATCTACATCAAAGAAAACTTAAAGCTGCAGCATTCAGTGATAGACGTATACAAACATTGCATTGAAGGTGTATTTGAAGTAGCAGCCATAGTACTGCATACCCAAAAAATTATCATTGCTTCTGTGTACCGTATACCAGCCTCTGATGAGGAAGTTCTTATAGATAAACTAAATTCACTAATCAAATTATTCACTAAACACAAAAATCACAAAATTTTTATTGCAGGTGACTTCAATATAGATATAAAGCAAAGTAGAAAAAATGTAAATGACATGGTTAACAGCCTAAAGGCACTAAACTGCTACTGTATAAATGATAAACCTACTAGACTAGATGCATGCCTTGACAATGTAATTAGTAATGTAAATCAGGATCAACTAAAGCATGATGTGATTAAGTTAGAGTTATCTGATCATGACGGGATATGGGTCAGAATAGGCAGTATGAACCCGGACAGAACTAAACAGTTAGTCACTTTCAGAACACTAACAGAGAGTAATATTGTACAATTGAAACATGAACTGAAGGTGGTACATTGGCCAAATACACTACACAATATAAAAAGTCTTGATGAATGTTTCTCTATGTTTTTATATATCATTAAAAACGCAGTAGATAGTCACTGTCCACTTATCACAAAAAGATGTGCCCCTAACAACAGAAAAAAACCTCAGCACTCTAACAAGTGGTACACTCTAGAGCTCAAGCAAATGAGGACACTGCTACTTATACTAAAAAATAATAGTGATAAAAATGTGGAAGCCAGGAAACACTATGTGACCCTTAAGAAGTTGTACAAATATGAAATAAAATCAGCTAAATGTAAAGTAAATGATGAATATATTGCAAGCTCAAAAAATGCCTGTCAAGCAGCTTGGAATATAATAAAAAGTGAAATCAATATGAGTAAACAGGAAACCACAGTGCCTATAGATTGCAACATCCTTAACGAGTATTTTATAAATTGTGCCAGCTCTCATTCTTCCTCTTCCTCTTCTTCTGCTTCTTCTTCTTCTTCTTCTTCTTCTTCTTCTTTTGGTAAAAACAATTCTGATAATATTTCAGCTGCTGTAACCCTTCTTAAACAACAAGCACCAGCAACCAAGAAATTCTCTTGGTCAAAAATCACCTCCGGCCACATTATCAAATCTATAAAGAAACTTAAAAACTCAAAAACAGATGACTATTACGGACTTAGAAACAGTATTGTTAAACACATAGCCACTGCAATCTTAATGCCACTAACATATCTGACGAATCGCATACTAGAAGAAGGAGTATTCCCTGAATGTCTGAAAATGACAGTTACACTGCCAATCTATAAGAAAGGTGACAGAAAAATGCCAATTAATTATAGACCTATATCAATAGTTCCCATTATATCAAAAGTAATAGAAAACTGCATACATATCCAAATTTACAATTATTTTGAAAGTAATAAATTATTGAGTAAGAACCAGTTTGGCTTTCGATCAGAACTATCGACAACCAAAGCAGTTGAATGCCTCCTTAGTAATATATATGAAGGATATGAAAATAAGAAACTCACTTGCGCTACACTGTTAGATTTAACAAAAGCCTTCGCTCAGTCACACATGAAATAATGATTAAAAAACTAGAACATTATGGTATTGTAGATAAACCATTATGATCTTTTCAATCATACGCTTTTCAATCATACTTAAGCAATAGGGTACAATTAATAAAAACAAACTATCAAAAGTCAACACCCATGAAAGTAAAGAGAGGAATTCCATAAGGCTCAGTGCTTGGCCCTTTCCTGTTCATTGTTTACATCAATGACTTCTCAAATTATATGCCATGCAACAATGTACTGTATGCTGATGATATGGCACTAATAACAGATGGAGAAAATCTGCAAGATGTCATGGAACACAACAAAGTAGTAACTGAAATTAGCAGTGACTGGTGCAGAGTCAATCTTTTATCAATAAACAAATTGAAAACTGAAGAAATTTACTATTGAACAGAATACAAAAAATGTCAAGTTACTAGGTTTACATATAGATCAAAAACTTACACGGGACAGACACACAAATTATCTATGTGGCAAACTTGCTCGAACTCTCTTTCTATTACACAAGCTGAACACATTATCAGTAAAAATCTGCTAATCTCCACATACTTTGCTTTTTTCCATTCACAACTGCAATACGGGGTACTTCTTTGGGGTAACTCAGTGGGTTCAAGTACCATCTTCAAGTGGCAGAAAAAAGCAGTCATGTGCATTTTAGGACTAGCACCAAGACAAAGTTGCAAAAACCATTTTCAAGAACTAAAGATAATGACACTACCTAGTATATACATTTATAATTGTTTAATATATGCTAAAGAGAATGTAAAGAACTTTAACTTAAGATCTGAAGTGCATGTTCATAATACTATAAATAATAGTAACACAGACCTACGATACACAAGGCTGACATTGACACAAAAGAGCCATAAACACCTTAGCTTAAAATTTTATAACAAACTCCCAAAAGCTGTGAGCGAACTACCGATGAATAACTTTAAGCAGACAATAGAAGTGTGGCTCAAATGTACGCCATATTACTCACTTGATGAGTTTCTAAACAGTGACACAAAAGAGATATGCTACATGAAACAAAAAACTGCCATGTGAATTATACATATATGTTTGTGACAGTAATGTACCAGCAAAGACTTTTTACATGGATACGTAAGTTGTACCATAAATATATCTTGATACTATTGTATATTTAACTGTTATGATGTATTATTATTATTATTATTATTATTGTTATTACTATTGTGAATGAATAATTGAAGTATTATCAGTATTACTTTAGCATAGTATCTGCTTGCCCTGCACGGGTACAATTATGTACAATAATAATTATTGTAATTTAAAAAAAAAAACAAAAAAAAGTATTGAACACTCTGACAATGCCAATTGTATGGAAAACATATTGAAAGGCAAATAAAGATTCTATTCTATTCAATTCTAATAAAGTGAACTATCATCATACCGGTAAGTGTATTTTCATCCAGCATGACAAATGACAACGACACTAGTGGTAAACTAGACTTGCCTCGCCTGATGCACAGTTATTGTGTGCAGGAATGCACTTGTTTTTACTACCTGGTCTTGCCAGCTTTCTGCTCTCAAATTTTGTGTATCGTATTAGCATTCTCTAAGTGTAAGCCACCACAGGTAATATCTCTACCCGAAATAACCTGCTTCTCAGTGTTCGGCAAGTAACACAATGACTTTCTCGCCAAACAGTATCACCACAGGTTGCTGCACCTAAATTTTGCCCGTACTACAGTCAGGAAGACATATGAACATTATGATAGTCAGGCCCATGTCACAGCAGCAAGGTTTCAAATTTTTCGTCTCAAGCAACAGCCTGCACAAACTATTTTGTCTGCCTATAGCAGACAAGAAATTCCAGTCCTCAGCATGTGTAGTTTGCCTGCAACGTTTAACGGAGTGGCAAAGAGAGTTTTATTTCAGTACTCAATTCTAGAATCGGTGCAAACGTGATTAATTCAACTTGTGCATACAAGACAATGTATTACAAATCAGCATTTTGGTGCCTCACACTCATGTTTCTAACTTGTGTAGCAAGTACAAGGAACTGTTTCAAACATGTTTGGGGCACGTCACTGTGTAAGACAATGTGTAGCTGTGATTTTTTCGTGCACGCGCCGCCCTGATGCAATATGTGACCAATTTGCTCTGGAACGGCAAAGATGGAAAGACAATGGGTTTATTTAACCCATTTCTGCATAACAATGGGCATCTCCTTGGTCATTCTCATGAAGCCTTCAGATGGTTTACGTCTGTGTGCTGATTTGAAAGCAACAGTAAATCCACAAATAGTCATGGTTTCTTTCCTCTTACACATCCAGAGGAATTGACAAACAGACTGGGACAGGGCAGATGCTTCTCAAAGACTGATTTGCATGAAGCATATTTATAGTTACTATGGGGTGAACAGTTCAAGAAATGCTTTGTTTAAACACTCTCCTAGGTTCCTTTCAATTTCAGACTACTGTTAGAAAGTGCTTTGACTCCTAATTTTTCAGCAGTTCCTGGAACAGTTAACAGCAAAAGTCCCTTCTTTTACTAACTATTTGGGAGATACTGTAGTTGTGGATCACTTGCCTGCTGAATATTTAGCAAATTTGCATGGCTTGTTTCTAGCTCTTTCTGCAGCTGACTCAAAGTGCAACAAAGAAACCTGCTCCTTCCTCCAGAAGAACTGAACTATTCAGGTCATGTACTTATGCATAGGGTACTCATCTTACCATATGGCACTTGTCTGTGATCAGAGATCTGACAGTGACTCATAACATT
The DNA here is from genome assembly GCF_023864275.1 of Schistocerca cancellata. Lineage (NCBI taxonomy): Eukaryota > Metazoa > Arthropoda > Insecta > Orthoptera > Acrididae > Schistocerca > Schistocerca cancellata. The sequence continues at coordinate 136,267,772 of NC_064632.1, forward strand.
AAGGAGCTCCAGTCAGTAAATGGCAAGTTCACATATTACATAAAATTTATTGCTAATGCTATGCAAATTGCTACACTGCTCAATTGGTTATAACTGAAAAATGTGCCTTTTGTGTGATCCAAAGAATGCCAGAATACATTTCAGCAACTAAAGGACACATTGTTAAGGCACTGATGTTTGCTTCACTTTGACCCAGCTAACTCTTTCATGTTAGCTGCACCATCTTATGGGACTATCGTGGCAGAATATTGTCAAGCGTTCTTCCACAGAACCCAAAGAAATTCTGTTCGTATTTAAAGGCCATTAGTAGCACCAAAGGTAAGTGTCCAGTCTTAGTGAATGAGACAGGAACTGAAAATGAGGGTGGCAAAGCAAAACCTGAAATGCTTAACTCGGTTTTCAAATGTTTCTTTACAAAGGAAAACCCAGGATAATTGCCCCAATTTAATCCTCATACCACTAAAAAAATGAATGAAGTAAGTATTTGTGTCAGTGGCACTAAGAAACAATTGAAATCATTAAAATTGAACAAAGCACCAGAGCATGATGGAACCCCTGTCAGATTCTACACTGAATATATGGCCGAGTTAGTCTCTCCTCTAACTATAATCTATCACAGATACTTCAAACAAAAAAACCATGCCCAGTTCTTGAAAAAAGGCACACGTCACACCTGTCTACAAGAAGGGTAGTAGAAGTGATCCACAAATCTACCGATCAATATCCTTGACATCAATTTGTTGTAGACTCTGAGAATGTGTTCTGAGCTCAAACATAATGATGTACCTTGAATAGAATGACCTCCTCAGTGCCAACTAGCACAGCTTTGGAAACACTGATCATGTGAAACCCAACTCCCACTTTTCTCACATGACATACTGAAAGCTTTGGATCTTGATTTCTGAAAAGCCTTTGACTTGGAACCACACCTATGCTTATTGTCGAAAGAATGATCACATGCTGTATCAAGTGAAATTTGTGACTGGATTGAGGACTTTTTGGTAGGGAGGACGTGACATGTTATCTTGGATAGAGAGTCACAGTCAGATGTAGAAGTTAACTTCGGTTGTGCCCACTGAAATGTGTTGGGACCCTTGCTGTTCATATTGTATATTAATGGCCTTGCAGACTATATAATAGTAAAATCAGGCTTTTTGCAGATGATGCAGTTATCTACGTCTAATGTACTACTGTCTGAAAGATCTGCATAAATATTCAGTCAGATCTTGATAAGATTTCAATATGGTGCAGAGATTGGTAACTTGCACTAAATGTTCAGAAACATAAAATTTTACACTTCACAAAGTGAAAAACTTCATATCCGATGACTATAACAACAATGAGTCACTGTTCGAATTGGCCAACTCATACAAATACCTGGTTATAACGCTTTGCAGGGATATGAAATGGAATGTTCACATACATTCAGTCTTGGGTAAAGCAAGTGGTAGACTTTGGTTCACTGGTAGAATACTAGGGAAGTGCAATCAATCTACAAAGGAGATTGCTTAAATGTCACTCATGCGACCGGTTCTAGAATATTGCTCAAGTGTGTGGAACTCATACCAGATAGGACTAACAGGGGATATTGAACGTATACAGAGAAGGGCAGTGTAAATGTCACGGGTTTGTTTGATCTGTGGGAGTGTGTCAGAGAGTTACTGAAGGAATTGAACTGGAAGACACTTGAAGATAGACATAAACTATCCTGAGAAAGTCTATTAACAAAGTTTCAAGAACCAACTTTAAATGATTACTCTAGGAATATATTACAATCTCCTACGTACCGCCCACATAGGGATTGTGAAGATAAGATTAGAATAATTACAGCAAACACAGAGGCATTCAAACTGTCATTCCTCCCGCACTCCAAACGTGAATGGAACAGGAAGAAACTCTAACAACTGGTACAATGGGATGTACCCTCTGCCATGCACCTCACAGTGGTTTGCAAAGTACAGAAATAGATGTGGATTGCAGCTGTGCTCTCCCATAAGATTTGCTCTTCTGACAGACCTATTCTTTTAACTCTATAACTCTTAACGAAGTGCAGTGTAACTACAGTCAGCTTGAAAAAGAGGTGCTTGCCATTATCTATGATGTTACATAATTCCACCAGTATTTGTATGGTCGGAAGTGCTTTTTGCTGACAGATCATTCACCTTTGATGGTCTTGTTCACTCCTGTCAAGCCTGTTCCACCTCAGAGAGCTCAAAAATTGCGATATTGGGCTCTGATATTATCTAATTATCAGTGTGATTTGTTGTACTGGACCACTGCGCAACATTCAAATGCTTGTCTCTGTTATCAATTGATACCAACACAGTGTTTGATTCTTCTGAAGAGTCATGTTTTCAAACTGATGCTCAGGATTTTGAAAGTTTTCAAAAGTTTCTTCTCAATTTTTGGTGTGTGACCACAGCAACTGTTTCTGGTGCAGCTATTCAGATTGTTTTGCAATATGTCCACCATGGATGGCCACGCAGTTTGAAAGAAATTCACCACCCAGTTGCACATCACTACTTCAAGCATCGTCAGTTGCTACCTGTGTGGTCATATATATATATATATATATATATATATATATAAATTTAAAAAGAAAGATGATGAGACTTACCAAACAAAAGCGCTGGCAGGTCGATAGACACACAGACAAACACAAACATACACACAAAATCTAGCTTTCGCAACCAATGGTTGCCTCGTCAGGAAAGAGGGAAGGAGAGGGAAAGACAAAGGATTTGGGTTTTAAGGGAGAGGGTAAGGAGTCATTCCAATCCCGGGAGCGGAAAGACTTACCTTAGGGGGAAAAAAGGAGGGAAAAAAGGACAGGTATACACTCGCACACACACACTTATCCATCCTCATATACACAGACACGGATGGATATGTGTGTGTGTGTGCGAGTGTATACCTGTCCTTTTTTCCCTCCTTTTTTCCCCCTAAGGTAAGTCTTTCCGCTCCCGGGATTGGAATGACTCCTTACCCTCTCCCTTAAAACCCAAATCCTTTTGTCTTTCCCTCTCCTTCCCTCTTTCCTGACGAGGCAACCATTGGTTGCGAAAGCTAGATTTTGTGTGTATGTTTGTGTTTGTCTGTGTGTCTATCGACCTGCCAGCGCTTTTGTTTGGTAAGTCTCATCATCTTTCTTTTTAAATTTATTTTTCCCACGTGGAACGTTTCCCTCTATATATATATATATATATATATATATATATATATATATATATATATATATATATATATATATATATATATATATATATGCACCAAGCAACTCACCAGACATTGTACTCGGCAGGGAATGGACGCTCAGATTGTGTAAAAGACTCATGCTGCAAAGTTTGTGAGGAACACCAGTCAGCTCCACTGCAAAGCTTCGAGGGATCACAACCGTCCATACCATAGCAATGTATCCATATTGATTTTACGGGTCCATTCTGGAACACACAATGGTTTTGTTAGTGGCAGTCACTTACAGGAAGTTTCCTTTTCTTGTCCCCATGACAGCCACAACTGCTGCAAGTACAGTACTGCCTTTGTCTTCTTCTTTTTCTTTCTTTTTCCCTTGGAGGGCTTCAAGAAGCCATTGTCTCAGACAATGGACTACAATTTACATCCACTGATTTCCAACAGTTTTGTGCTGCCAATGGCATAGACCATGTGACCACTGCACGTTTACACTTTCAGTCTAACAGTGAAGCTGAACAGTTCGTCTGAATGTTCAAAAGTCAGACTGAGAAATTCCATTCCTTACTTGTCATCATTTGGGCATTGTTTTTTGAACTGAGAGTGCTACAGTCTTTGCTTCCTTAGCACTTTCCAAATTTTGTTGCAGAATCGTAGACACCATACCCTGTTGCATCTCCTGGTAGTCATTGTAGAAACAATTTTTTTCCATCAGGTCGGACAAATTTCCAGATACAAGACAACGTCTTCCACAAAGTTTTTGAAAGAAACATTGTTGAGAGAGCAGAGTAGTTACAAAAGCTATCGGACATTGTTCTTATATCATCCACAGTCCTGTAGGGCTACAGCGGTGTCACCAAAACCAGCTACAAAATGCTTCTGAATATGTCAGCGATTCTGCAGCAGAATTTTTATCCACAGACCCAGAACTTTGCTGGAGCCCACACTAACTGTCACTTTTGTCTCTCTGCCAGACATGGCTAGCACCATATACTGTGGTGCCAAATGAGGTCACCAACCCACCGCCAAAGACATCACCAATGTTGGTGCCAACTTCCATCCAACTGCCTGCATTGATGTCTGGGGACGTATTACCAACAGAAGGTCACTGTGCTCCCTCAGAAGATCACTTCACTGTTCTATTGACTGCAGCATCTGCATCTCTGGATGTAGGTGTACACCCTGTAATTGTTTACCAGACAGTGTCCCTGGTCACTCGCAAGGTGGATACTGGTGTGTGGGCAGGAAGCAGACATGGGCCGCTGTTACACTCCCTGCTTCCTCATCCACATCCAATCCTCCCCCCTGCTATCATCACAAGCATCTGTCTTACACGACAACAGTGTATAAGTGGGGATGGAGGGAGAATATGCTGGTGTCCAAAGAAAAGTGCGCCAAAGCAAGTTTGGCATCTCACAACAAAATCCCAGAAATCGATAGCTACTCCACGCCACCACAATTGATGGTCTACTTATGGCTGAGCAGAAGAATGCTCACCCCATTTCGAAGTCACAAATTGAGATGAGATAGACCACCTACATAGGCAGGAATCATTAATTTGGACATTATGTGGATTATAATTCAAGTGAGGAGTCTTGTAAATTTATCTGTATCAAATGATGCTTTAACATTCAGAGACAGTTGTAAATACACAGAGCAGTCCTGGGAAATGGATTGTTGCAAGTTAAGTGAATCTTCCAAACTACACTGTAATAATTAATATTTTGTGTGTTACAGTTACACCCAATCTCTTCCCGGAACTAACTAAAGAACTCACCACTGTCAGGCGATTGTATTTCTGTCCAGCGCAACAATAGCAATGATGCTTAGTGAAGTTAAAAACTCCATCACAAAGGCTAGAAGAGTATTTCTGCTGGAAAGAGCAGACAAGCAGTGGTTAGCATACCACTTAGGTAACATATGGACATCATTTAATTTCAGTGTGGTGACATAGAGGAATTACGAGCACAGTTTAAAGCATTTTTAAGTTACACAATGGAAAAGTATATGCAAAGTAAGTGATTAAGGACAGGCGAGATCCATCATGGTTGAATAACAAAATTCAGAAAATGATGATTAAGCAAAGACTGTTGTGCACTCAGGTCAAAAAAGAACACACAAATGACGATGGGCAAACATTAGTAGAAATGTGTGTCATAAAAGGATCGATGCATGAAACACACAACTTCCATCTCCTTAGTAAACAATCTTGCCAAGAACCCAAGTAAATTCAGGCCCTACATAAAATTGCTAAGGGGGTAAAAGGCTTTTATCCAGTTACTCTTTGAACAGTCTGGCATGGAGATACAAGACAGCAAAAAGAAAGACCAAGTTTTAAATTTCACATTCAGAAAAACATTCATGAAGGATGACTGCACAAACATACCATTGCTTGACCACTTCACTGATCCTCCTATGCAGGACATAGTAATAGGCATCCCTGGCAGAGAGAGTAAGTGAAAGAGCTGAAAACAAGTAAGTCACCAAGTCTGGATGGGATCCCAATACAGCTTTACAGGGAGTTTTTTTATGACACTGGCCCCTTACTTAGCTTGTGTTTATCACAAATCTCTTGCTGAGTGCACAGTACCAAGTGACAAAATAATCCAGGTGACTCCTGTATTTAAGAAAGCTAAAAGAATGCACCCACAAAATTACAGACCAATATCCTTACCATTCCAAAGATTTTCCATTGGTGGTATGACTACACTGGGATGCAGTTAGCCTCCTGAAGACAACTGAGGAGCTACCTTATTAAGAGGTAGCAGCTACAAGGTCGGAACGTTGACAACGGTCAGGAGTGCGGTGTGCTGACTCCTTCCCCCTCCACACAGTATTTTGAAGGCATCACTCACGTGAAACACTGCTTGCCTTTTTCTCACATTATATCTTGTGAATCATGGGATGAAGAGCTAAAAGTGGATTCCACATTTCCAGATTTCCGGAAAGCATTTGACACAGTGCCCCACTGCAGACAGTTAATGAATCTCCAAGCATATGGATTAGTTACCCAGATATGTGAGTGATTTGAAGACATCTTAAGTAACAGACATCAGTATGTTCTCCTCGACAGTGAATGTCATCAGAGAAAGGGGTATCATCAGGATTGCCCCATTGATGTCTGATACAACTAATCTTGTTATCTATTTACATAAATGATCTGATGGATAAAAATGCTAGTATTATCGACATGCTTTGTGAACTTGAGTGGGAACCCCTGGTGCGAGTGAAGTGCTTCTCACAAAACACTACAGAAAAAAATTGGAGAACCAGCATTTGAAACTGACTGCAGAATGATCCTTCTGTCGCCGACATGTTTTCTGCAAAGACCATGAAGATAAGAGAAATTACAGGGTTGCAACAAGTTTCCCCAACTGAAATTCCTTGGTATATCCCTGATTTCCAGACAAGTTTTAGTATTTTCCCCTGACAAATTTTGAGATCTGAAGGGTAAGTTAAGATGTAAGTTGACAATCTCTTTGCAGCTGCAGTTCAAGAAACAATAGTGCAAACAAGAAAATAAAAATAAAAAATTGCAAGCAGATGGAATTTCCTTATGTGGGCAAAAATCTTTAGTACTAACATCAACATCTTTTCTAATGAACTGTTTTTAGGTGGAGAAAGCAAGCCAAATGATTTACATGTTTCATTAAGACCACTTATGTTATTTTATTTTAATAAAAAGAAACACATTTGGAGACAAAAATATGCATTTCGTTGGAGCCGCAGGACAGATTTAAAATAGCTTCACTGTGTTCAGAAATAACCTCAGAAAAAAGTAGGCCTCTTGAAAGAAGTGTATAAGGCGGGGAAGAATTGTGTAAACCAACACTGTCGGTGGCCACTGATAAAATGTTGGTTCTACTATGTTTGTTATCGTCAGTTATTACCCACTGTGTTATATCTATCATTTTACAGGTATTGTGTAATTTTTCTTTCGAGAAATATATGAGTACATAGCTTACAAGCTGCCAGTGATTTACAATTTTCTTCTTCTTATCATCCATATTTTCTATATAAAAAACAAAGATGCTGTGACTTACCAAACAAGAAAGCGCTGGTAGATAGACATAATAAAAAACACACAAACACACACACAAATTTCAAACTTTCGCAACCCAAGGTTGCTTCATCAGGAAAGCGGAAAGGAGAGGTAAAGACAAAAGGATGAGAGTTTTAAGGGAGAGAGTAAGGAGTCATTCCAATCTCGGGAGCGGAAAGACTTATCTCAGGGGGAAAAAAGGACACACACACACACATATCCATCCGCACATATACAGACGCAGGCAGACAAGTGTAAATTCAAAGAGGTTGGGCAGAGTGGTCAGGCAAGGCGGAAGTACAGAGGCAAAGATGTTGTTGAATGACAGGTGTTGTACGAGGGGCGGCAACTTGAAATTAGCAGAGGTTGAGGTCTGGTGGGTAACGGGAATGGTCTTCAATATATTCTCTCTTCCCGTTACCCACCAGGACTCAACCTCCACTAATTTCAAGTTGCCACCCCTCATACGTCACCTGCCATTCAACAACATCTTTGCCTCTGTACTTCCACCTCAACTGACAGCTCTGCCCAACCTCTTTGAATTTACACATGTCTGCCTATATCTGTATATATATGTGTGTGTGTGTGTGTGTGTGTGTGTGTGTGTGTGTGTGTGTGTGTGTGTGTGTGTGTGTGTGTGTGTGTGTGTGTGTGGGTGGGAGGGTGCGCGCGCGAGTGTATACCTGTCCTTTTTTCCCCTTAAGGTAAGTCCTTCCGCTCCCTGGATTGGAATGACTCCTTACCCTCTCCCTTAAAACCTACATCCTTTCGTCTTTCCCTCTCCTTCCCTCTTTCCTGATGAAGCAACCTCGAATTGCGAAAGCTTGAAATTTGTGTGTGTATTTTTGTGTTTTTTATTGTGTCTATCTACCAGCGCTTTATCATTTGGTAAGTCACAGCATCTTTGTTTTTTATATATATTTTTCCCACGTGGAATATTTCCTTCTATTATATCCATATTTTCTAACATATAAACTACTTTTGAAGAGCCAAAATGTACTAGAACAAATAAAATGTCTATAAAATGCCACACTGTACAATGTACTTGCAGTGAGACAGTTGCAATTCCTGAAATCCATTGCCCGTGGTCTTCAGCCCACTGAGGAGCACCACAGTTCTGGGTCCATTGATAAACCATGAAAATCCGCTGAATTATACCACACATAAACAGACCCAGACTGCGGGCAGATCTGCGAGACTAGATCTGATGGACAGGGCCTGCACATTAGTACAAACCAAATGGTCTCAGATCAGCAGGCCTGAACCATTACAGATACCCGCAGAAACATCCTGAGGTTTAGGCTCGTCACGGAAATCCACTCATGTGGTCAGCTGTTCACAAGCCACAGACATTTAGATGAAATGAGACAACAGTGATCAATCCATGCAACAGAAAACTTTTACAAATACTCCGAGAATCAGTAATAATGATAGGTAGTAACACCGTAAAGACGATTGCTGTTCCACAGACAGGCATGTAGAAAAAACATTCACCCTCTCACAACTAAATTTTCAGCCACAGATTTTGTCAGAAAACGAGAGCACACACACATTCACACAATCATTCAGACACAACTCATGCACACACGACTGCCATTTCCGGCCGCTGCATCTACAGTCTCTGAGAATCAGATCCAACCAAGCCACTCCAGAGACCTGCCTGCCTCTCATCGGCAGCTGCTAGGCTAGCAGCAAGAAGTGGTGGCAGCACTGACTGCAAGCTGAGGGTAGTCAGCACTGACTGCAAGTTTAGGGTAGTGATAAGAAGGGGAGAAGCAGCAGGAATAAGGGAGTAGGGAAGTGGTGCATGTACTCGGCAGCACCCAGCCAGCGACAGTGCATGACAACTCAGTAAACAAACCATTTTATCTACTGAGACAAAAACAAGATTTTTCCAGTGTTTTTTTCAAATTTCCCTGATTTCCGTGAGATGTTTGAAATTCCCTGATATTCCATGATTTCCAGAACCTGTGGGAACCCTGAATTATGACTTGTAGGAAAGCACATGTTGTTGTTGTTGTGGTCTTCAGTCCTGAGACTGGTTTGATGCAGCTCTCCATGCTACCCTATCCTGTGCAAGTTTCTTCATCTCCCAGTACCTACTGCAACCTACATCATTCTGAATCTGCTTAGTGTATTCATCTCTTGGTCTCCCTCTACGATTTTTACCCTCCACTCTGCCCTCAATGCTAAATTTGTGATCCCTTGATGCCTCAGAACATGTCCTACTAACCGGTCCCTTCTTCTTGTCAAGTTGTGCCACAAACTCCTCTTCTCCCCAATTCTATTCAATACCTCCTCATTAGTTATGTGATCTACCCATCTAATCTTCAGCATTCTTCTGTAGCACCACATTTCGAAAACTTCTACTCTCTTCTTGTCCAAACTATTTATCGTCCATGTTTCACTTCCATACATGGCTACACTCCATACAAATACTTTCAGAAACGACTTCCTGACACTTAAATCTATACTCGATGTTAACAAATTTCTCTTCTTCAGAAACGCTTTCCCTCCCATTGCCAGTCTACATTTTATATCCTCTCTACTTCGACCATCATCAGTTATTTTGCTCCCCAAACAGCAAAACTCCTTTACTACTTTAAGTGTCTCACTTCCTAATCCAATTCCCTCAGCATCACCTGACTTAATTCGACTACATTCCATTATCCTCGTTTTGCTTTTGTTGATGTTCATCTTATATCTCCTTTCAAGACACTGTCCATTCTGTTCAACTGCTCTTCCAAGTCCTTTGCTGTCTGTGACAGAATTAAAATGTCATCGGCGAACCTCAAAGTTTTTATTTCTTCTCCGTGGATTTTAATACCTACTCCGAATTTTTCTTTTGTTTCCTTTACTGCTTGCTCAATATACGGATTGAATAACATTGGGGAGAGGTTACAACCCTGTCTCACTCCCTTCCCAACCACTGCTTCCCTTTCATGTCCCTTGACTCTTATAACTGCCATCTGCTTTTCATACAAATTGTAAATAGCCTTCCGCTCCCTGTATTTTACCCCTGCCACCTTCATAATTTGAAAGAGAGTATTTCAGTCAACATTGTCAAAAGCTTTCTCTAAGTCTACAAATGCTAGAAACGTAGGTTTGCCTTTCCTTAATCTTTCTTCTAAGATAAGTCGTAAGGTCAGTATTGCGTCACGTGTTCCAATATTTCTACAGAATACAAACTGATCTTCCCCGATGTCTGCTTCTACCAGTTTTTCCATTCGTCTGTAAAAAATTCGTGTTAGTATTTCGCAGCTGTGACTTATTAAACTGATAGTTCGGTAATTTTCACATCTGTCAACATCTGCTTTCTTTGGGATTGGAATTATTATATTCTTCTTGAAGTCTGAGGTTACTTTGCCTGTCTCATACATCTTGCTCACCAGATGGTAGAGTTTTGTCAGGACTGGCTCTGCCAAGGCCATCAGTAGTTCTAATGGAATGTTGTCTACTCCCGGGGCCTTGTTTCGGCTCGGGTCTTTCAGTGCTCTGTCAAACTCTTCACGCAGTATCGTATCGCCCATTTCATCTTCATCTACATTCTCTTCCATTTCTATAATTTTGTCCTCAAGTACATCGCCCTTGTATAGACCCTCTATATACTCCTTCCACCTTTCTGCTTTCCCCTCTTTGCTTAGAACTGGGTTTCCATCTGAGCTCTTGATATTCATACAAGTGGTTCTCTTTTCTCCAAAGGTCTCTTTAATTTTCCTGCAGGCAGTATCTATCTTACCCCTAGTGAGACAAGCCTCTACATCTTTACATTTGTCCTCTAGCCATCCCTGCTTAGCCATTTTGCACTTCCTATCGATCTCATTTTTGAGACGTTTGTATTCCTTTTTGCCTGCTTCATTTACTGCACAAGCATTTCTACTAGCACTCATCTTTTTACCTACTTGATCCTCTGCTGCCTTCACTACTTCATCCCTCAGAGCTACCCATTCTTCTTCTACTGTACTTCTTTCCCCCACTGCTGCCAATTGTTCCCTTATGCTCTCCCTGAAACTCTGTACAACCTCTGGTTTAGTCAGTTTATCCAGGTCCCATCTCCATAAATTCCCACCTTTTTGCTGTTTCTTCAATTTTAATCTGCAGTTCATAGCCAATAGATTGTGATCAGAGTCCACATCTGCCCCTGGAAATGACTTACAATTTAAAACATGGTTCCTAAATCTCTGGCTTCCCATTATATAATCTATCTGATAGCTTGTAGTATCTCTGGGATTCTTCCATGTATACAACCTTCTTTTATGATTCTTGAACCAAGTGTTAGCTATGATTAAGTTATGCTCTGTGCAAAATTCTACCAGACGGCTTCCTGTTTCATTTCTTAACCCCAATCCATATTCACCTACTATGTTTCCTTCTCTCCCTTTTCCTACACTCGAATTCCAGTCACCCATGACTATTAAATTTTCATCTCCCTTCACTATCTGAATAATTACTTTTATCTCATCGTACATTTCATCAATTTCTTCGTCATCTGCAGAGCTAGTTGGCATATAAACTTGTACTACTGTAGTAGGCGTGGGCTTCGTGTCTATCTTGGCCACAATAATGCGTTCACTATGCTGTTTGTAGTAGCTTACCCGCACGCCTGTTTTTTTTTATTAATTATTAAATCTACTCCTGCATTACCTCTATTTGATTTTGTATAGTAGTATAGTAGTTTTCCCTGGCACTGTTTGTAAGTGGAACAGCACAGAAAGTGACTGGCAGTGCTATAAGGTACTGTCCGCCATGTCCCATAAAGTGGCTTGCAGAGTACATATGTAGATGTGAACGTAGATCATTCAAAGGCTATTACATAAGTAGGCCATGAACATTGGAGTAAAGCAATGGAGGAAAAAATGGCGTCATCAGAGGAAAATGCTACATGGTCTTTGGAACATTGGCCACCACATATCATGCCCATTACAAACTGTTGGCTTCATACAACCAAGTGTACAAATGTTGGTGAAATTGATCACTATAAAGCAACATTAGTTGTGCATGGATTTAGTCAACAAGAAGGTATTGACTATAATGAAAGGTTAGTCCTGTTGCAGATGCGACACCATTCAAACAACTTTGTTAATAAGCATCCTCATTTGGTGCAGTTCAGTGCAAAGTCTGTTTTTTTTTTTTTAACCCATTTATATGTGAACCATGAGTGACACAGCAGACGTAAATATGGTAATCAAATTCTTGCCATACCCGTCCCAGAATGGCATAGTCGACTGTGGCAGTTGCTTTCCGTATTCTCTACCGGAGCTCTGCTACATCACGTGATAGTGGTGGTACATACACCAGATCTTTGAAGTGTCCCCACAGTAAAAAGTCACACGGAGTGAGATCTTGTGATCAGGGAGGCCATTTCAAAAACCAGCTCTCCCCTTCTGTAGCAAGACCCTGTTTGCGACTAGCACTGACTATCAGCAAATTACCAAACTATGCTGTGGCGGTATACTTGGGAAAAAAAAAAAAACTTTCAGGGTTTCTCTTCAAAATGACATATATATATATATGTGTACAATGTTTTGTTCCTGTGTAGTAAATAATTGAAAGTGTTCCCGAACTTTATGTACACCCTGTATAAATAGAATATCTGTGGCGACTTAAAAGTCACTGATTTATTGCTTGGTTTGCAACTTCAGTTCATCAAATTTTGCTCTTTTTTATGCAAATGGGACAGCAAAGATAAAGAATTCTCACTACTTTAGAAAATCACGCCCTAAACATGAATCTCTTCTCCCTAACCTGAAAAAATGTGTCACTTGTTCCTTCAGTGAATCCTTAAAAAATATATTTACCTCTGTTGCATATTAAATTAGGAGTAAGCCTAATAAAAAGTTTTGTCAAAGCTATGCATTAACTTTATGATGGATTTTTGTATTTGAAATTGAAATTACCCACAGTCAGTGATGCTATCTAAAAGAAAAAAAAATTATGGAACCACAAATACAGTCATTAATGGCCAATGAACATTTTGAAGGACTGTTATATCCATTGGAAAAAGCAGCCTGACTGTCTTTCAAAAATGTATGTTGGAATTTCCTTGGAAATCATAAAGCAGAAAACTATTGTGACATAGTGGCTAATCTTTTGCATTCTTGTAAAGCTATAGGATGCAATACCTCCTTAAAAATTCATTTCATGGACTCTCACTTACACTTGTTCCCGGAAAATCTTGGTGCCGTCAGCAATGAGCATGGCAAGTGTTTTCATTGGCAAAATTTCTACAATGGAAAAGAGGTACCAAGGCAAGTAGTATTCTAATATACTGGCTGACTAGTGCTCCTGAGATGTTCCTGATGAAAATTATGCCTGAAAATCACTATCCACCGCTTTCCATGTAAGTCAGAATGAATACTATATCATTTAAAGTTAGATAGCTGGTTACTGATTTTATTACTAATCCTCAAAAATTCAAATAAGTATTACACTAAAATCCTCCCTGATAGGGGAAAACAGAAATGATATTTGCATTCGACACAACAAATACTGCTAGAAATCGCATATTTTTATTCTAGTGAAAGGAAAAAAAAAGTTCAATTTTGTCAACCAGTGATATTAATACTATATGTGAAGAGAATAGATCAACAGCGATTAGTCAATAAATTTATGCTAAAGACATCCTTCAAATGTTTGACACAACAGAAGTTCATCCTGTACAAATTGAATAATGCAATATCTACAGCCATTCGAGGTGACCAATAACAAACCAATGAACGCTCTATTTCCAGCAGCAGTTGGGTGTCTCATGTATTTAGCTGCTAGTACCAGCAGTTGGGTCTCTTATGTATTTAGTTGCTAGTACCAGGACCAATATATTATTTCCAGTGAACTATATGCCAATACTTTTGGAGAATCCTCAAGAAAACCATTGATCTTTGGTATGAAGGATCGTAAAGTGTATCAAAAGTTCAGTTTCATAGGTTTAGGGCTAATGTACGAAGCTAGCCATGCAAACAGAAAACTTGAGATGTAGTGCTAGTGACTCAACAACTTGACAGATAGTAGAGTGACTCGAAGATTTTATGGAGGAGCAATTATCGGGGAAAGTAAGCAGCAACAATTCGCATCACTATCAACAACAAAGTCACAATATGTGGCTGTCAATAAATGAGCAAGAGAAGGAGTACAATAATTCAAAATCTTTGAACAAATTTTGGCAACAGGGGGCCAAAAAAGCTTGATTTCCAAAGAGTTTGAGGCATATTGACCTTTTTGTGCAATACATCTGTGAGAAAATTCAAGACAGGCCAGTTAGCCATCGACTATGTACTGAGCAATGAGCAAGCTACAGAATTCTCAACAAATTCGATCTGAATATTTAAAACTCTTTACTGGAATGCTTTAATTATTATTCCATTCCAGATTTTCCAATGCTTGGATTACTGTATTTAGCAACATAAATATTTAGCAGAAATGATGACCCAAAAGAAAGCTTTCTGCTATTACGTTGCACATCTCTGTAAGCAGTTTATGCAATCAGGTTCCCTTCCATTCGCAACACGGTTGCACTAGGCGACTGTTACATTGACTTGTAAATTATAGACTGCAGCAATCAGTCATTTACAAGTTTATGCAATGTCTTGTCATCCCAAATACATGTTCTAAGAATTACATCACATGTATGCTTTATTAATTTAATTAAAAGCATACTGTGCCCAACATAATTTCTGTCATAACAAGGGCAAGTCAGGAGACAGATTAATCTAAACATAAAAGTCTACTTCTCATAAATGAACAGAATATATTTTATGCACAAATCCCTTGTGTACCTTGAAATTGACACGCGAAAAATTAGTGTCTGTTACCGCCCATGTGGAATTCCTACATGTAGGTGAAATAATTGCTAACAAACAAGTAAAGGTACAAGAAAAATATGAGTGAGGAGATACAATACCTTGTGGATGAAAAATAAAGACATAAATGTGACATGAATCTTATACTATATCAAGGAGTCACATAGAAAGCTGAGAAGACAACAAACACAAGACAATTATTCATATTAATTTGCAAATTATATTAATGTATCTCAGTGTGAAAGAGAAAACATGGAGATGTGAAATGAATGAAGAAATATATATAGATAGAAATACACAAATATGAAACTATGAGAAACTACTGCTACATCCCAGATATACTATTATCAATCATGTGTATATGATAGTTATGTCATAAATTTAATTTTATTTACATTTTAAATGGCACAGGTGAAATCTTACGCAATGCACTGAAATAGTACGGGAAAAGGGTTTCAAAAACGGCATAGCTGGTTAAAACAGCAAAAAAAAAAAAAGAAAGAAGCATTAATCCAATCTCAAATATCTTCAGAACGAGATGATGGTGCTACAGCCTAAATGAGCACCTGCGACTTAGTCAAATATCAAATAACACGAGTGTTTTGTAAAATCCTATTTGCACACATCTTCAATGTAGTAATGTGATCTACATAAATAAGATGTAAACAGCTTTCCCTATTCAAGCCAACTATTATCTAATGGGCGTCAACATTTTTTTAATTGAAAACATGTTTCAAATTTCTTCCTTATTCCACATCCTTGAGGTCCATTTCATGTGAGACGTGAACGGTGAATGTTGATATTTTTTTGTTATGAATGTGTTTTAGAGTTTACAAATTTTTCTCTTCACCCTCAAGGACTTTCCGATAATCAATCTATGGAATGAAAATCTATCTACCTAAGTAAGTGGTACTTCTTCTGAAGTTAAGACATCACTTAGAGGAAATGGCTGTTAGATAAAAGTATCAAAAGGGAAAACAATCGCTGCACATGAAAATCTCTCGTGCCACCAAAACGGGTACCAGTACTTGCGAATGAGAAAGTGCAACAAAAATGTCATTCTCGACATATGTGAACTATCAATAACGTGTCTGCAATGTACCCAGCAGGTGAATGTTATCCGAGATCCTTGAACAAGTACATATAAGCAATAGAAAAAAAACACATGTACACTCCTACCTCTCCCAAAGCAAATATGTTACTTTAACAAATGTTCGCCACACAGTCTGGTTTGAAGTTTAAAATGCAATACATGTCTCCTCCTATTCCACAGCTTCATATAATAAAAACTGACCTCGAATGCGGGTTTTCTGGGATTTGTAGTTGGAGATATCTTTCTTTTTTGAAATTTAAGCGCCATGTCTGCATATATACGTAGCAATACTTCGAACTGCAGTCACAGTACATTTGTTAATCGAAAAAATATGAACTGTTCACACTGTGCATTTACTGTCACTTCTGCAAACATTGCACAAAAAGGAGGAAATAAACATAGCATGTTCGAAAGACATTGGCCTATATTTTGCGTTTCTTTCCGTCGTTTCATCTTATAGGCTGGAGATTTCTTTAAATGTATAATTACTTCTCACGCAATAACAAGTTGTTTTCTAAGTAAACATTATAACCTAAGCCAGCGGTGTTTACTGTTTACGTCTGCTCAATTCGACTACATATTTCCCGCCATTACTTTCCGAAATGTTACTTGCAACGACAAAAGACAGACGGTGTCACCACAGTCCAGTGTTATTATCAAGGGGGTGTTCTGTGGGTAACATTCACTAAATGGATTTTAATATATCGTCACTGGTCAAAATACTGTAGACTATCACTTTACGATTAACACTAATCATAACTTTAGAGTGAATCACATTCATGATTTGATTTTTAGACAGTCTTATCGTCTATAAACTGTTATCTTTACCTTCAAACACGATAAGTTATGTGATGTGAGTGACTGATAACTGTGGTCAGAGTTGCGCATGGACTCAGTTCGACGCGCTGTGTTCGTAATACAGTATCCTATACTCATTCAATTACCGGAGGCACGATGGTTGAAACAAGAATAATACTTCTTGCCCTCTTCGGTGCAAACATAGCAGCAGCAATTTTTCTCGATAAAGAGGCCATCCTTCGAACACTTCTTCTATCAGTTCTGATTTTTGTAGCAACAGGAAAACGGTACAGATGGTTTTATATCCTGTACAAAACATGGCATCGAGATAGGCAGTAAGTACCTAAATCACAAGGAGTTTTTTTTCATTTTCTACTGTTATTCAGTAGTCAGTAGCATTTTCACCTTGTTATTTACATTTTTTGTGCTAAGAAGGATAATTCATTGTCCATGTCCGTCGCGTTTCCTTCTTGTTAGTATATAAACTATTATCTGTTATTAACATTATATAGTGTTCAAAATCGTGAGTTATGGTAATTAATTCCATCGTCTTGGCCTAAAATAATTATCGATGAAGATAAAATTCGTAAGAGCAGTGAGTTCTGAAGTGGCTCTTGCATAGTCGTAAGTAAACAGTACTACAAAATTGTGACTATCGTCATTTTTTTCCGGTTTTCCGTCGTTGCTTCGAAATTCATGGAGGCATTTTCCGTGCATGCAACTAAATGAAAGGCAGTTTATTTTTTGCTGTACGCTTTTCGCGTCTTTTATTTATGAAACACCTTCACTAGCTCGTAATACATGTCTCTTTTTACAATATAATAAATGTAATATCTGATAGTTGCAATATGTTGCATTTTGCCATATTTTCTCTTGTTTTTCAGCATATAAAATTTGCGCAACAAAAGTTTTCTAATCTGAAAAACAGAAGGAAAAACATAACAAAATGTAACGTAGAAACATATTGTAACTACTACATAATACATTTATTACATGTATAAAATGAAAGTTATATTACAGGTCACTGAAGATCTTTCGTAAACAAAAGATGCGAAACGCGTATGGCAAAAAACAAACTGCCTTTAAAGTAGTCGCGTAGACGTGAGGTACCTCCATAAATTACAACTATGTTTAGAAGAAGTTCTGGAATATATAGTTGGAGCTCCATCTTTTACATAAAAGCTGTAACTGCGCTCTACATTAATTAAAACTAAACTCCTCCCGCACAGGCCATGAAGGCCCAAAGGTACCGACTGGCCGCCGTGTCATCTTCAGCCCACAGGCGTCAAAGGATGCAGATATGGAGGGGCATGTGGTCAGCACAACGCTCTCCCGGCCGTATGTCAGTTTCCGAGACTGGAGCCGATATTTCTCAGTCAAATAGCTCCTCAGTTTGCCTCACAAGGGCTGAGTGCACCCCACTGGCCAACAGCGCTCAGCAGACCGGATGGTCGCCCATCCAAGTGCTAGCCCAGCCCGACAGCGCTTAACTTCGGTGATCTGACGGGAACCGATACTACCACTGCAGCAAGGACGTTGGCTCTACATTAATTAATATTTTCAAATGGATTAAAATAGTTTATTTACATGAAAATTATTTTACCGTGAACGTCTTTGTTACAAAAATATTCATAATCTGGGACTAATACAGATGCAGTATCTGACACAATCATAGTACTTGTCTAGTAAGACAGAATCGTAACATACTTTCAAGAACTGTTGATGATGGATATGTTGAGGAAAAACCGAGACATCGTACAGATCGACTGCTGTTAACAAAAGTTTAAGAAACTTACTGTGGTAATGAGGTCACTTCAACCTAAGAATAAACTAAGATTTTACTACCGTGTCTCCTAAGAGTGATTGGTGTGACCCTTCTTCGGATCACCAGATAAAAATATTAAGGAGAATTGCATATCATCATTTAAGTCAACACTTAACATGATGAATTATTGTAGATACTGATGGGTAAATAATGATCATATTCATATGTTTATTTCTGGCGAAATTTAAGATATATATTGCAATGACAAAATCCATTTTCGATCTCTCTTGTAATCCACATTATCACTCAGTTAAATCTGTTCTTGTGATGTATACTGCTCAGCTGGTGTAGTCATTGTGTCTGTTTCTTACTCAGGTCATCTTGTTTGATGGTTTTGCTCCTTATAAGAAACCAAATCTGCTAGGTCATTTAGTAATCTAATCTTCGATTAGATCTCTCAGATGATGTACCCAACAAACCTTTGTAATCATACTGCTGATGGTGATTACCTCCTACTTAACAGTTCTGATACATCTTGAAAAAGTAATGATGGCATTTAGTTAAGAATTAATTGTTAAAGCAGGTTGAGCTGCTACCGCCATGTAATTGCATGTTTTCTTCTTTGTCTTTGTTTTGTGCAAGCCTCTGTTGTAGTGATCATGTCTAATAGCATTGTACGTATGTTGCCAATATGCAAAAGTATACTATGTGGCACAATAGTCTGTCGTACAGAGCAACACCTATATACTATTACAGGCACTCGACCCATGCTGTAATCTGCGCTAAAAGATTTTTGTAGATTGTGCACTCATCGTCTGTCTTCTTCCAAACAATTTTGTATATAGGATCGCTGAAGAGCTGGTATCGATGATTGGGTGTTATCATATAGTGGAATCACTGGTAATGACGCTGAGGTCTATGTAACCAAATAGGCTGCTGAGGCAGTAGTAGAAACAGGTAACTGAACTGAAATCCCAAATTAGAGTTTCAAACAAATACTATTTAAAGGTACAGTAGACGACTAAGACACAGACAGCAAGACACAAAGACAACGACTATTCAGAAATTCACCCAGCAGTTCCTCAATCTAGGAAATCCCTTCTACATTCAGTTTCTATGTTCCTAGTTTATTTAATATCTAAACTCAAACTTAACTACACTTATTTTTACAAATATCAGAATTTTTTTTTCTGGGGATGATGTGGACCCACACCATCTCTCCTTTTGTATCTAGGCAATATGGAGTTACTGCAGTTATCTGACGTCAACGAAGCAAGGATCATTAAGTTTTATCGTCCGATCCACGATGAGATTACCAGAGGCAGATAACAAAATCAGATGGAGGTAGGAAATCAAATGTGTCATCTTCAAAGGAACCGCTCCAGCAGCTGCGTTAGTCGTCTTAAGGAAACCACGAAAACCTTAATTTGGATGGGCGAATAAGGATTTGAACCGCCATTCTCCTGAATAGGAGTCCAGTGTCTTACTACTGTGTCACCCCGCTTTGTGTTGCAAACGAGAGTGGGTCCCACATTAGCAAATGCATGATCACAAAAATTACGACACACTCAAGTGTACTTTCGATGCAGACATGCACATCTAACGGCAACATAGTGCAGCTCATATGCATGAAAAAAATTGTATGTGTGGCTTGTTACGTTTGTATATTCCCTGTGCGAATGCGGACTGTGTGGCGTATACTGAAGCCTAACAAGTAAGGTATGCACTTAGGTGAGTCGGCGTAAGTTGATCTCTGACAGTTGCATTGGGCTACGTGCGGCATCTTCGCGCGCCTGCGTCAACCAGTCACGTAACGCCATTTTGTAAGCGTCTCTATGGCAACGCCTCTGTGTTGTCAGGACTGTAGGCGGCTATTGTTTACGCCTGCAGCTGTTCGCGCTTCACAAATGAAATTTGGCCACAGTGCTGCGAGTTGTCTCGACTATAGTCCTCTTATTATTTTTTTTTCGCAATCTTTCTTTTCACGGCCCTCCTCGGCTCATCTATGCATGTCATTTTCTGAGCATTGCCTATTCTTGCGATTTGCTCAAGATCAAATAGGGTGAACTCCTACAAACTACCAGAAAGGCCTTGATTTGATGTAATTGGAAAATACTCTCTTTCTGCTCGATGAGTAGGGCGTTTCTGATGCGAATACTGACTTCTGAATGGCAGTACCCTTTGTTTCGTGGACAAGTATTAAGCTTGATCTTCGCCTGTTCTTTGAAATCTTTCTGGGCGGCGTTGTTACTAAAGTTCATCTTGTAGAGCTCTTCGTCTGATGATATATTTCGGACAAAAAGAACAATAGCGCGCGTCCTTTTTATGGAGTTCAAACTTCGTTCTTAATCATTGTGGGAACGTAACTCCGTGGAGTCGCCCGGCACAATATCGCTGCCCTGCGGTAGCTTAACTCAGCTAACATCTCTGGACCTAGGTGACAGCACGCTTTTTATCATGTAGGACAATAAAATATATTTGTACGGAATCGTACGACCTTTTACTTTTGTACGTAATTACTATCTCGAGTACCGTACTTCCTATAACCTTATTGCAGCCAGCTTGCGTTTCAGTTTACGACGATGCCTGTGCTATTTGTTTCCGTAGAACATATTTATGCTCGCTTGCTGCATTTCCTGAAGCTAATTGCTTTTTATTAGGTTCCAAACTGGCTATTGCTGCGCGGGACATTGCGAGTTGTTCTAGTTCCTTCTTTAGTTCTCCATTTTCTGTGTCTAAATGCTCAATCTGTATGAGACTCACACAGTGAGTGCTTTGAACAAGTTCACGAAGTAAGTGTTCGTTATGATGCCTGAAGATATCTCCATATGATGGCTCGTCCGTCGTGCGCAATCGCAGACGCAGGGCATAAAGGGCATGTACAGAAATTTGTGGAAAGAGCGGATTTACGGATGGGCGTTTTCGTATCCACGCGTTGTCTTATTGCGCAAGCAGTCTGCTATGAATCTCCTCCTTTGCCTGTGTTGTGATGAAAAGGCGACAAAAAAAAGAATACACAAATGCGACTGTAGGTAAATAAGTGTATAAACAACAGAGGTATAAGAAATACAGAGTAATGACAACGTTTTGTTTGCAAATTTCAGAAGGAGACCACGACAAGATTTTAGATTTTCGCTTTGGGAAACTGCAGCATAAGGCTGACAATATAATTTTGTTAGCTAGTGACTGGTAATTGAATACTGTTTGAATTATTTATTCATCATTTCAAAACAAAGCATTTTATTTCCATTAAATTTGTAACTTCTAATGTGTGGTAACTCCAATCTATTATTTGACTATTTCATACCTCTATTTCACCGTAGGAAGTGCCTAAGTTGTAACTATTATCGTATTTTGTTACTGTACAATATTACAATTTGTATCTATTAACATGTGTAAGTACTGTTATCACATGACTCGTTCCATATCCATGCAGTTCCCTTGCATACCAGATGAACGGAACACAAATATTATTCTTGAAACAGAGAAATACTTAAGGGAGGTTCTTAGACGTTATTCGTTATGTGAGGGTTAATTTACGTTCAATGCGTCATTTGTATTGAATCATGAAATACGATATGTAAATTAACATCCATGGGCTCGGCAAATTTGGAAATTTCATAGACGCCAGGATCCACTAGAGCTTAAGTTGTGGTTTTCAGTTTCGTATTTCTTGCATCATCAGTGGACTTCATTTCTATTTTTAGTAGTTTGTTGATCTATACATACCGCATCACTTCTTTTGCTGTGATGTCAGGCTCCTCAGTTATTGGGCTTTTAAGTCATCATAGCATAAATACTCGTCCACAGTTTTCATATATTCTTTCCAAAAATTTTTGGATGACTCTTCTCAGTTTTCCTGCTTCTAAACTTACGGTATCTCATTGTTCACAGATTAATGATCGGAGACTTGTTATGTAATACGTGACGCTCAGGGCAACACTTCTCGAATTTTTATTCAAATAATGTTCAGAAGCGGCATTACACACGACTTTTTTCTTTGTCTATAATCAGCTACAAACTTAATCGTGCTTCCTTTGGAGTCAACAGACAGGACTGCACATAAATCACATTGCAGCTTAGCCTCAACGTAGTACACAATGAAAACCAAGGATTGCAGCTGCCCATTGTCTGCTAAAAAGCGCAAAGATTCCCACCGATGGCGGGTAGCAATGCGCTTTGCGCATCTCCTCCATTTCCAGGAAAATACGCAAGCACAAAAGTGCTTTCGTAATTGCGCCATTAGAACTTTATGCGCATGTGCAAAAAGGCATCGTGCGGACGCATCTTTAATCATTCAATCTGGCTTTCGATTTTTAACGAAAACACTGCCATGCTTACATGTAAACCTTTTTGATTGAAATCAAATTCTCCCGTTGCTAGTGGCTTTAAACATACCGCCTTTTACGAATCAATCAAGTCGTTTTCGAGTGTGTTCATGTCGAGGACAGCGAAGTTTCGTATACTGCATTGCAAAAGCTCGGACGCCATGCATCTTTGTCGTACGTATGTTTACTGTCCTTTTAGATATCTGTTGTATCTAAAGTACCTCAGAGTAAACGCACTTCACTTTCGGGCACTCTTGTTATGACCCACTTCTGACTGACCTTGGTATGAAGACATTAGATAACAAATTTTAGCGAAAGCTCAGTCTCGAGCTACGTCCTTGTAACAATTATCGAAACAAATGACTGGGCTAACAACGAAGTCGGCCCTTCTAGAATTGTCAATGAAATAAAACTCGTTGGAGGCTCACATAATTAAACTAATTAAATCACGTGATTCTTTAGTTTCTCCCTGCGTATTTGATAATCAAAATATCCACGGGTGTACTGCCGGTCCACAGGGTCCAAAGGGCACAATATTTCGGCGATCATACATGTCGCCATCATCAGGTGAACTGACGGACTGAGCTCCTGTGAACATGCCGGCACGGAGATCACAGGGAACTGGGTTCGGTCGCGGCGGCGGCCGATTTAAATACCCTCCGCCCGCGGCGCGCTCCCTCCGCTGTCCGCGCCCCGCGCCACGGTCGCGCGGTGGAACAGATTGCGACGGCGTCTGAGATGACGTCGGAGTGATGGCTCTGTCCGCCGTGGTCGTCACAACTATAGGTTTGTTCGATTTACTCTTGATTAACCCAATCGCTGGTTCCCAAGCCTTGCTTGTCACGGTTTATGAGGTCGTCATTGGTGCGAATTTCGATGGCCCCTCTAACAACGCTGTCCCAGTATCTCGACGTCTGTACCAGAATCCTCGTGCGTTCATACTCCATTGCGTGATTTTCCGACAAACAATGTTGAGAGACATCCGACTTGCTCGGATACATCAGTCGAGTGTGCCTCTAGTCTTCACGGCATCGATCCTCGACGGTACGCATCGTCTGACCAATATACGACTTGCCACATTGACACGGAATCTGGTACACGCCGGCCTTCCTCAAACCGAGGTCATCTTTGGCGCTCCCCACCAGTGCACGAGTTTTATTCGGAGGACAAAACACAGTTTCGACCCGGTGTTTCTTCAAAATGCGGTACCTCGTATGTATTAGAGTTGATGGGGAATCTTTCATGGCCATGAAGCCTCAGTTCAGGGAGATGGAGGGCTTGTCCAAAATGAGATCTGGATCAGTCTTGATAAAAACAGCATCCTCTATCCAGTCACGGGCATTACTCACTTGTGACAAGTGGGGGCACGTTTCTGTTATCATCACGCCCCATAAGAGCTTAAAGAATGTCCAGGGTATAACATTCCACAGGGACGTTCTTTTGCAGTTTGACGACGAGCTGTACGCCAATTTAGAGTGGTGAGGTGTTCATTATGTCCGGCACGTCCATCGCGGTCCGAGGGATAATCAGGTTGCCACCAGTGCCTTCATATTGGCCTTCAAAGGTGACACATTTCCTGCGAAGGTCAAGATGATGTTCTACCGCTGTGACATCTAGCCATATATCCCGGCCCCGATGCGGTGCTTTAAGTGCTGGAAGTCCGGCCATATGTCTTCCTGCTGTACTCCCAGCACCACATGTCGAGATTGTGGACGTACATCACATCCCAATACTCCACGTGCCCTGCCTCCCATCTGTGTCAACTGTGGAGAGCATCATTCACCTCGGTTGCCAGACTGCATAATTTTACAGAAAGAGAGGAAAATCATAGAGTATAAGACCCTGGACCGACTGACCCCCACTGAGGCTAAGACGAAATATGAGCACTTACATCCTGTGGCTATGACTCCTATTATGCCGCCACTACAACAGTTGTAGCCCTATCAGTTCCATGAGTGGCAGTTGGCTCTCAGAACTAGAAGACAACACCTGCCCCCTTGATGGTGGAGGGTACTTCCCTCCCTGTTGCTCCCCTCCCCTCCCTCACCACCTACTTCGGGAGCAACCCCCGCCCCCCAACCATCAGGGATATCAGTCCCCACTTCTGAGTCAGAGAAGCGTAAGTCTCCTTTGGATCCTCTCATTATGGAGGGGTCCCTTGGGTCACTCCCTTCCCAGGTTTCTGTTAGTGGGAAAGATGACACCCACCAGTGGCTGAAGAGCCCAAAAGCAGATGGTCATAGGGCTTCATACTCATCCTCAGTTCTGGAGACTGAATCAGTGAAGTCCTCCCAGCCAAGAAAACCCAAGGAGCAACGATAGAAATCCAAAAAGAAGATCCCCAAGACAAAGGGAATTGCGGTAGCACCCTCACCTTAAGCTCTGCGTCTGCGGATGAGGTGGAGATTCTGGCGCCTACTGAGGACCTAGATCTTGCCGGACCCTCAGACACAATGGATATAGATTGCTCAGGCAAAAAGTTGGTGGCAAAAGGTGACCCTGAGGCATAAACAGCCTCATTGAATGTTCCATGCCTTCCCAGTCTCGCAATGACTTCATCCTCCAGTGGAATTTCGATGGTTTTTTCCATCATCTGGCTGGGCTATGGCAACTGTTAAGTTTTACACCTGGTTTCTGCATTACCCTCCAGAAAACCTGGTTCCCAGCAATGCAGACCCCGGCCCTCCATGGCTATAAGGGATACCACAGGAACCATAGCGACTATAATCGAGTGGCAGGTGGAATTTGCGTTAATGTCCTAAACTCAGTCTGTAGTGAACCTGTGCCCCTTCAAACCCCTCTTGAAGCTGTGGTGGTCAGAATAAGGACAACGCAGGAGATAATTGTCTGCAATGTATATCTTCCTCCAGATGGTGCAGTATCCTTGAATGTATTAACTGAAATGGTTGATCAACTCCCTAAACCTTTCATACTTTTGCAAGATTGTACCACCCATAACCCCTTGTGGGGTGACAAGCACTGGCCGAGGCAGAGATGTCGAAACTTTACAGTCTCTGTTTGACCTCTGCCTCTTAAAAACTGGGGCTGCCACACGTTTAAGTGTGGCTAATGGTAGCTACTCGGTCTTTGATTTATCAATTTGCAGCCCAGGACTTCTCCCATCTATCCACTGGAGAGCACATGACGACCTGTGTGGTAGTGACAATTTCCCATCTTTCTATTACTGCCCCAGTGTCAGCCCCACAGACGCCTGCCCAGATGGCCTTTGGACAAGGCAGACTGGGAAACCTTCATCTCTGCTGTCAACGTTGAATCTCCCCCACATGGTAACATCGAAGTGATGGTTGAGCAGGTGACTACAACAACCATTTCTGTGGCAGAAAACAGGATCCCTCGCTGTTTAGGGTGCCCCCAGCGAAAGGTAGTCCCTTGGTGGTCGCTAGAAGTCGCTGAAGCAATTAATGAGCCTTGACGAGCTCTACAGCTGCGTAAGTGGCACCCTTCTCTGGAGCACCTCATAGGCTTTAAACGACTCTGTGCCCACGTTCGCCAACTTATAAAACGACGGAAGCAGGAGTGTTGGGAGAGATTTGTCTCGACCATTGGGTGCCATACGTAAACTTCCCAAGTTTGGGCAAAGATCAAACGGATTTTTGGGTACCAGACCCCAACAGGTGTTCCTGGTGTTACCATAAATGGCGTGTTATCTACCGACGCAAACAAGATTGCCAAGCACTATGCTCGAGCGTCTGCGTCGGAGAATTAATCGCCAGCCTTTCACACTCTCAAACGGCGGCTGGAAGAGAAAGTCCTCTCGTTTACTACCACAGTGAATCCTATAACGCCCCATTTACAGAGTGGGAGCTGCTCAATGCCCTTGCACATCGCCCAGACACAGCTCCTGGCCCAGTCAGATGATTAAACTCTCTTATGTGACAACAAGTGACATCTCCTCATCTTCAACCAGACCTGGTGTGATGCCGTCTTTCCACCGCAATGGCGGGAGAGCACCATCATTTCGGTGCTCACTCTGTAGAAACCCACTTGATGTGGATAGCTATCGACCCTTCAGCCTCACCAACGATTTTTGTGCGCTGTTGGAACATATGGTGTGTCGGCATTTGAGTTGGTACCTGGAGTCATGTGGCGTCCATGTCAGGACGGCTTCTGCCAAGGTCCCTCTACCACTGATAATCTTGTGTCCCTTGACGCTGCCATCCGAACAACCTTTTCCAGACCCCAACAACTGGTGGCTGTCTTTTTTTACTTACAAAAAGCGTATGACACCACCTGGCAACATCATATCCTTGGGGTCTATGGGGCCTGCTCCCGATTTTATCCAGAATTTCCTGTCGCTTTGTACTTTCCTTTTCCAAGTTGGTGGCTCCCATAGTCCCCCCCCCCCCTTCCATATCCAGGAAAAATGGGTCCCGTATGGCTCTCTATTGAGTGTGTGTCTACTTTTAGTGGCCAATAATGGTCTAGCAGCAGCTTTAGAGCCGTCCGTCTCACTTCCTCTGTATGAAGATGACTTTTGCATTTCGTACTGCTCCAACACTACTGGAGTTACTGAGTAGCGCCTATAGCGAGCCATCCACAAGGCTCAGTCATGGGCTCTAGCCCACGGTTTCCGGTTTTCGGCCGCAAAGTCGTGTGTTATGCACTTCTGTCGGCGTCGTACCGTTCATCCAGAACCAAAACATTACCTTAATGACGATCCACTCTCTGTAGTGGAGACAAACTGATTTTTAGGATTGGTTTTCTACACCTGAGTGAGTGACTTGGTTTCCTCACCTTCGTGAGCTTAAGCGTAAGTGCTGGCAGCACCTCAATGCCCTCCACTGCCTGAGCAACACCAACTGGGGTGCAGATCGCTCTAAGCTGCTGCAGCTATACAGAGCCCTTGTTCAATCCCGCCTTGACAATGGGAGTCACTTTTACGGTTCAGCGGCGCCCTCAGCATTGCGTTTACTCAACCCATTTCACCACTGTGCCGTTCGACTAGTGACGGGATCTTTTGGGACGAGTCTGGTGAGCAGCGTCCTTGTGGAGGCTGGAGTCCCTCCATTGCAGGTTAGGCGGGCACAGCTGCTTACCAGTTATGTTGCACACGTTCGTAGTTCTCCTGAACATCCAAATCACCGTCTCTTTTCCCTACCCACAGCGTTTCATCTCGCGCATCAGCGGCCCAGGTCAGGGCTTCCAGTTGCAGTTAGTGTCCGACCCCTTCTTTTCGATCTGGAGTCCTTCCCTTTACCACATGTACTTCATGTCCATTCATATACACCTCCATGGTGTAAACCTAGGTTGCAGCTTCGCCTGGAGCTTTCACACGGCCCTAAGGACTCAGTTAACCCTGTGGCTCTCCACTGCCCCTTACCATTGACCTACCGGCGCGACGTACTGCTTTGTCGGTATGCCTGCCGGCTGTTGTCAATGCCCGACCACCCCTCTTATCAGTCCTTCTTCGCCGATTCTCTCGACCATCAGTATGGGTTGTATGTGTCTGCCCTGCTGCCCCCTGGAGTCCGCTTTCGTCGCCTGCTTCGACAATTGGATTTTGCCCTCCCTACCACCTTGGCTCCAGGCTCCGGTTCATGTTTATCTCGACCTCAGCTCGCTCCCGAAGGAGGGTACTCCGGCTGCAGTGTATTGCTCATGGTTTGTCGAACTTCGTGCGCGACTTGCCAGTCACACCTTTATTTACACTGATGGCACCAAAACTGACGATGGTGTCGGCTGTGCCTTTGTCGTTGGGGCCGTCACCTTTAAATACCGGCTCCTCCACCAATGTTCCAGCTTTACGGCCGAGCTTTTTGCTCTCCATCAGACCGTTCAGTATGCCCGCCGCCACCGCCATTCATCGTATGTACTCTGCTCTGATTCACTCAGTGCTCTTCAGAGCCTTGGAGCTCCATATCCAGTCCGGTCCGGTCCGGTCCATCCCTCCATTCTTTCGCTGTGGGTGGCTCTCCTGTCAGCTTTCTGTGGGTTCCCGGCCATGTAGGAGTGCCTGGTAATGAGGCTGCTGATGCTGCAGCCAAGGCTGCAGACCTCCTGCCTCGGCCAGCCTCCCATTGTGTCCCGTCATCTGACGTTAGTGGGGTTGTTTGTAAGAGTCTTGTGTCCTTGTGGTGGGATACTTGGTCTTCACTTCAAGGAAACAAGCTCGGGCAGTAAAACCGTTCTCAACTGCTTGGACAACCTCCTCCCGACCATCTCGGCGAGAAGAGGTCCTTCTGACCAGGTTGCGGATTGGGCATTGCCGGTTTAGCCACCGCTTCCTGCTCTCCAGTGACCCAGCCCTGCAGTGCCCTTGTGGTCATGCATTAACAGTGCGCCATGTTTTATTGTTGTGTCCCCGTTTTAGTCAATCTCGTGTTGTCCTGTCTCTGCCATCTACTTTACAGGATATTTTAGCGGATGACGCTCGAGCAGCTTCTCGTGTTCTTCGTTTCATTACTTTGACTGGATTGTCCAAAGACATCTCTTTCACTTATTTTATTTGCCTCTTTGTAAGAACTTTCTATGTGCTCTAACAATTGTGACTGGGCGCTAATGACCTCAGTAGTTGAGCGCCCTTAAACCCCCCCCCCTCAAAAAAAAAGCTGCCCCTTACTCTCGATTCTTGACATGTACCAAGGATATATTGAACAGCATTCCTTTCCCAATAGCTGCAATGTTTTCGTGGCCGAGCTGGTGGCTATATCTCGTGCTCTTGAGCTCTCGTGCTCTTGAGCACATCCACTCATGCCCTGGGGAGTCGTTACTTGAACAGCCTACAAGCTATCGAGCAGTGCTACCCTCATCATCCTTTGGTAGCGACTTTCCAGGAGTCCATCTATGCCCTGGAATGATTCAGTCGTTCAGTGGTGTTTGTCTGGACCACAGGTCACGTCGGAATTCCAGGCAATGATCTTGCCGACGGGTTGGCCAAACAGGCTACGCGGAAACTGCTTATGGAGATATTCAGTACTATGCCGCAAGGTTTTGCAGCTCTGGAATACGAAATGGCATAACCTCTGCATGCACAACGAACAGTGTGCCATTAAGGAGACTACGAATGTATGGTGGACCTCTTGCAGGGACTTTGTGGTTCTCTGTCGGCTCCGCATTGGCCACACTTGGGTAGCTCACGGCTGCCTCCTGTGCCGCAATGACCCACCTCAGTGTCAGTGCGGCGCACAGCTGACAGTGGCCCATATCTGGGTGAGCTGTCCATCTTTGGCTGCCCTGCGATGGACTGTTCAGTTGCCAGACTTGTTGCCATTAATTTTAGCTTAGAACGCCTCATCGGCTAATTTAGTTTTACGTTTTATATGTGACGATGGGTTTCCCTATAAGTTTTAGCGCATGTCCTTTGTCCCATTGTGTTCTCCACTCTAATGCTTTTAGGACGAATGTTTTAATGTGTCGTAGAGTGGCTGGCTTTGCCTTTTTATTCTCATGGCCGGCCAGCCATGGTCATCTGCTCTGTTTTTATCCCTTCTACCTGTTTCTTGCTTCTCTCTGTGGTTTTCTTTTCCTATTTTGTCCATAGTAGTGTTGATTGTCCTTCTGTCATTCTTCTGGTTCTTCCATTCTCCTGTTATTGTGCTGTAATTATGTTACCGGGAACAAGGAACCGATGACATCACAGTTTGGTCCCTTCCCCCCTCCCTCTTTTTTATTCCTGCCTGTCGTAAGAGGCGACTTAAAGGAGTCTCACACGTTTTGGCCTATATGTGATGGTCCCCTGTGGGGTTTGACATTATTTTTTCAAAATTTTCCGGATGAACGAGCCAGTCGGGGAAGGGTTCCTTACATAGTGCATAGTGCCTATGATGCGCTGAAACCTCTTGCATCCTTCGTTGACATGGGTCTGCACTTCTGCTCATTCTCCAGCTGCAGGGCGAGGTCGCCCTCCTGGGTGCGTTTTCCTCCATCCTCTGTGCAGCATCACTTTCTGTGCTGTCAATGATAATGGTCTTCTTAGCTCACTTGCGCCTGATATCCAGCACAGTAGCCAGTCCATTGTGGTGGGGTCACCAAGTACCCCTGTTGGTTGTAGCTGCCTGATCACACAGGAACCCTCTGCTGATGCCTGCATCGTTAACTCCCCACATATGCCAAGGAGTAGATGTCCATCACCCTGGGCCATCGAGACTCCCAGCAATGGCCTTCCTGCCAGGTGGCCTTTGCTGTGGCTGGTTGGCACCTGTGGAAAGGGCCCCTGGTTGGAGTGCGTGGCATCAGAGCAGATGACATGCTATGAAGCGTAGTATGTCATCCCTTTCTGGTGGTCAAACACCAGCAGTCTCTAAGCAGTCAAGGCCTAACTTCAATGCTAAGAAATATGACCCCAAATCGCCCCCCCCCCCGCCCCCTCGGCCACACCATGGGAGGAACACCAGGCTAAGGATGGCAGCTGGCAGCTAAGCTTATTCACGCTGGTACCTCGTATGCACGAAAGTTGATGTGGAATCTTTCTTGTCATTGAAACCTCAGTTTTTTGTGGAGCATTTAGAGGACAAGTTTAGGGAGGTGGATGGCTTGTCCAAAATGAGGTAAGGGTCCGACTTGATCAAAAAAACATCCTCTGCTCAGTCACAGGCACTACTCGCCTGTTTCTGTTTGCATCACGCTCCATAAGAGCTTAATTATGGCCCAGGGTATCATATTTCACAGGGACCTTCTTTCGTAGCTTGACAATGAGTTGCATTCCAATTTAGAGTGGCGAGGTGTCCATTTTGTCCAGCGCGTCCACCAAGGTCCGAGGGATAATTAGGTTGCCATGAGTGCCTTCATCTTGGCCTTCGAGGGTAACATATTACCCGAGAAGGTAAGGTGATGGTGTACCACTGCGACGTAAAGCCATATATCCCTCCCCTGATGTGGTGCTTTAAGTGCTGGAAGTTCGGCCCTATGTGTTCCCACTGTATGTACAGGCTGATGTGCCTGCCTCTCATCAGTGTCACCTGTGGAGAGGACCATTCGCCTTGCTCGCTAGACTGCAGGATACTCCAGAAAGAAAGAAAAATTATGGAATACAAAACCCTGGACCAACTAACCCAGACTGAGGCTAGGAGAGAATATGAGAGGCTACATCCTGTACATAAGACATCAAAGACATCAACCTACACCGCCACTATGACAACGGTTCTACCATCTTCCATTACGCCATGTACACTTGGCTCTCAGAGCTGTTAGACTCCACCTGCCCCCTTGATGGTGGGGTGGGGGGGGGGCGCGGGCACTTCCCTCCCTGTTGCTTCTGCACAACCTACTTCAGGAGCAACCATTGGGGACGTCAGTGCCCACTTAGAGAAGTGTAAGTCTTCTTCGGCTCCTCTCGCCACGAAGGGTCACTCCCTTTGCTGGTTTCTACCAGTGTCAAAGCTGACACCTGCCAGTGGCTGAAGCAACCACAGGTAGCTGGTCGTAGGGCATCACAATCCTCCTCAGTTCCTGAGACTAGATCAGTAAAGCCCTCCCAGCCGACAAACCTAAGGAGCAGCAAGAGAAACCTAAAAAGGAAAGAAATCCCCAAGAACCAAGGCACTGCGGTGGCACCCACGCGACCACTACCTACAAGCTCCGTGTCTGAGGATGAGGTGGAGATTTTGGCACCCATTGAGGAACTAGATATCGCTGGCCCCAAAGACACAATGGATGCCTATCGCGCAGGTACTCATCTGGTGCCAGCAGGTGACCCTGAGGTTTAGATTGCCTCATTGAGTGTTTCATCCCTTCCCAGTCTCACGATGATGTCATCCTCCAGTGGAATTGCGGCGGTTTTTTCCACTGCCTGACTGAGCTACGGCAACTGTTAAGCTTTACACCTGCTTTCTGCATTGCCCTCCAGGAAACTTGGTTCCCGGCAATGCGGAACCCTGCCCTTCGCGGCTACAGGGGTTATTACAAGAACTGTACTGAATATAATAGACTGTCAGATGGAGTTTGCGTTTATGTCCCAAACTCTGTATATAGTGAACCTGTGCCCCTTCGTACTCCTCTTGAAGCTGTGGCTGTCAGGATACGGATGACGCAGGAAAAAACTGTCTGCAACATATACCTCCCTCCAGATACTGCGGTACCCCTGAATGTATTGGCTGTACTGATTTATCAACTCCCTAAACCTCTCCTGCTTTAGGGAGATTTTAACGCACATAACCCCTTGTGGGGTGGTGCCATGCTTTCTGGCCGAGGTAGTTCGCAAATTTACTGTCACAACTCTATCTCTGCCTCGTAAATACATGTGCCTCCACACATTTTAGTGTGTCACATGGCACATATTCGGCCATTGATCTCTGTTTGCAGTCCTGGCCTTCTCTCGTCTATCCACTGGAAAACAAGACGACCGATGAGATAGTGGCCACTTCCCCATCTTACTGTCACTCCCCCGTCGTCATGCTCGTGGACACCTATGCAAATGGGCTTTAAACAGAACAGACTGGGAAGCCTTCACCTCTACTGTCACCGCTGAATCTCCCCCACATGGTGCCACCGACGTTGTTGTTGTTGAGCAGGTCACTACAACGATCGTTTCTGCAGCGGAAAACGCTATCCCTGGTTCTTTAGGACGCCCCCAGCGAAAGGCAGTCCATTTGTGGTGGCCGGAAGGCAACGAGGCAATCAAAGAACGTCAGCGAGCTCTACAGTGACATAAGCGGCGCCCTTCCCTAGAGCACCTAGTAGCCTTTAAGTGTCTCCGTGCCCGCATTCGCCAGCTTATAAAATGGCGGAAACGAGTATTGGGAGAGATAAGTGTCGACCATTGGGTGCTACACCTCACCTTCCCAAGTCTGGACGGACATCGACGTCTTTTTGCGGACCAGACCCCAACAGGTGTCCTTGACATTAATATCAATGGCTTGCTATCTGCTCATGCGAACGCAATTGCCAAGCACTTTGCTGAGCACTATGCTCGAGCCTCTGCATCAGACAACTACCCCCAGCCTCTCGCACCCTCAAACGACGGCCGGAAAAGAACGTCCACATTGACTACACGCCACAGTGAACCCTATAACTCCCCATTTGCAGAGTGGGAGCCTCTCAGCGCCATTGCACATTGGCCCGACACAGATCCTGGGCCAGATCGGATCCACTGTCAGGTGATTAAACATCTCTCGTCTGTCTACAAGCGACATCTCCTTGTCATCTTCAACCGGATCTGGTGCGATAGCGTCTTTCCAATGCATTGGCGGGAGAGCATCATCATTCCGGTACTCAACCCAGTCAAAACCTGCTTTATGTGGATAGTTACTGGCCTGTCAGCCTCACCTACTGCTTATGTAAGCTGCAGGAACGTTTGATGTTTCGGCGGTTGGGTTGGGTCATGGAGTCACATGGCCTACTGGTCCATGTCATGGCAGCTTCCTCTGATAAACTTGTGTCCCTCAAGCCTGCCATTCGGACAGCCTTTTCCAGACGCCTGGTTGCGTATTTTTTGACTTAACGTAAAGTATACGACACGACCTGGCAACATGATCTCTTGCCAAATTGTATGAGTGGGGTATCCGGGACCCGCTTTCGATTTTTATCCAAAACGTCCTGTTGCTCCATACTTTCTGTGGCCAAGTCGGTGCCCCCCCATAGTTTCCCCCATATTCCAGAGAACAGTGTTCTGCAGGGCTCCATATTGAGTGTGGCTATTAACGGTCTAGCAGCAGCAGCTGTAGGGCCGTCGGTCTCATCTTCTCTCTATGCGGATGACTTGTGCATTTCTTACTACTCCTCCAGTACTCGTGTTGCTCTGTGGCGCCTACAGGGAGCCGTCCACAAGGCGCAGTCATGGGCTGTAGCCCAAGGCTTCCAGTTTTCAGCCACGAAGTCGTGTGCCATGCACTTCAGTCAGTGTCGAACCATTCGTCCGGAACCAGAAATTTACCTTAATGACGATCCATTCACTGTAGTGGAGACGTATCAATTCTTAGGACTAGTTTTCGACCCCCAATTGACTTGGCTACCTCACCTTCGTGAGCTTAAGCGTAAGTGCTGGCAGCACCTCAGTGCCCTCTGCTGCTTGAGCAACACCAACTAGCGTGCAGATAGCTCTACACTGCTGCAGCTCTAGGGAACCCTTGTTAAATCCTGCCTTGACTATGGGAGTCTGGTGTATGGTTAGGCAGCGCCATCAGCATTGTGTTTACTCGGCCCATTGCACCACTGTGACATTCACCTAGCGTCGGGAGCTTTTAGAAAGAGTCTGGTGACCAGTGTTCTGGTGGAGGGTGGAGTCGTTCCTTTGAAGGTTAGGCGTGCACAACTGCTCACCAGTTACATTGCACATGTTTGTAGTTCTCCTGTGCAACTGAATCGCCGTTTCCTTTACCCACCCATGGCACTTCATTTCCCGCATTGGCGGCCCAGGTCAGTGCTTACGATATCGGTTCGCATCTGGTCCCTTCTCTCTGAAGTGGAGTTGTTCCCGTTACCACCTCTCCTCAAGGTCCACTCACGTACACCTCCATGGCGTACACCTAGGCTGCAGATTCTTCTGGATCTTTCGCATGGCCATAAGGACTCTGTTAACCCTGCCGCTGTCCTGTATCACTTCCTCTCAATTCTCGACATGTACTGAGATCATGAAGTGGTTTACACCGACGGCACGGCCATATCTCGTGCTCTTGAGCACATTCAATCAAGTCCTGGCGAGTCTTGCCTCCTGTGTACTGACTCCTTGAGCAGCCTACAAGCTATCGACCAGTGCTACCCTTGCCATCCTTTAGTAGCGTCCATTCAGGAGTCCATCTATGCCCTGGAATGGTCCTGTTGTTCAGTGGTGTTTGTGTGGAGCCCAGGACACGTCGGAATCCCAGGCAACGAACTTGGCGACAGGCTGACTAAACAGGCTACGAGGAAATCGCTTCTGGAGATTGGCATCTCCGAAATCGACCTGCGTTCTGTCTTATGCCGCAGGGTTTTTCGGCTTTGGGAGACATAATGGCATAACAGTAAGCACAAGAAACTGCATGTCATTAAGGAGACTATTAATGTGTGGAAGTGTTCCACGCGGTCCTGTTGCAAGGAGTCGCTTGTCCTGTGCCGGCTCCACATTGGTCATGCGTGGCTAATGCATGGTTACCTCCTCTGTCACGAGGACCCACCTTGGTGTCTTCTGTGACTCACATATGACAGTCATCCACCTCTTGCTGGACTGCCCACTTTTAGCCGCTCTGCAGCGGACTTCTAACTTTCCCAGTGCCCTACCTTCAGGGGGGCGGGGGGGGGGGGGGGGGGGGGGAGGCAACAGTGCCTCGACAGCAGCTTTAGTTTTACGTTTTATTTTTGAGGGTGGGTTTTATCATTTGTTGTATGTTTTAGTGCATGTCCTTTGTCCCTCTATTTCCTCCACCCTAGTGCTTTTAGGGTGGAGTTATAATGTGTTGCAGAGTGGCTGGCTTCTCATTTTTATTCTCATGGTCAGCCATCCATGGTAACCTGCTCTCTTGTTTTGATCTCTTCTACATGTTTTTGCGTCCCTCTGTGGTATTCTCGTCCGATTTTGTCTATTTTATTGCTTGTTGTGCTTCTGTCATTCGTGTGGTTTTCTCCTTGCTTCCCGCTGTGTTTCGTATGTCTCGATTATTTTACTCCCACCCTTGTAGAATTATTTTAATCGGAACGAGGGACTGATGACCTAGGAGTTTGGTACTTCCCCCCTCTTTTAAACCAACCAACCAACCAACCTTGAACGGCGTTTTCAGCGATGTCTCAATCATCTTTACTCATGGGGCATTGACAAAGGATTTCGATTTTCCACTGATAAAACTATTTGTATGAATTTCTGGTGGCGCAATTAGTTTCATCTGCCGTCTTTACACCTTGGGCCTGTTACCCTTCTGTTCATTGCAACTACGAAATTCCTAGGGCTCATGCTCAATCAGAAACGTTCTCGGTCTTCCTACATTCCTTAACCTGGCTGCCCACTGTATGTGGTCCTTCACTGTCCTACGTGTCCTCAGTGGTACTTCCTGTGGAGTGGATTGGATCAGTCTTCTCCATTTGCATAGGTCCCTTGCCTGTTTGCAACTAGATTATGGGTGTCTCATTTATGCATCTGCATGTCCATCCCTCTTACGCCTTCTCAGTACTATACACCATTGTGGCATGCATTTGGCCACTGGTGCCTTTTACACTAGTGCAGTTGAGTCAGTGTGCAAAAGCTGCCAAGCTACTGCTGTCATCCCGGCGTGACTTTCTCCTCATTCATATGCCACGCTTGGTCACCCATCCTGTGCCTCCTTGTTCAATGACTCCTTTGCTCGCCAGTTTAGGGCGCATCCCTCTTTTGTTACCTCCTGGTGTCTGCTGTTGACTCTTGCTCCAGCATCTTAACTTCACGTTATGTGCCTCTTTCTCAATGGGTGTGAACCCTTCATCACCTTGGGTTCATGCTGCAGTCCATGTTCACCTTGGCCTTCATTTACCTTCTAAAGCACTGCTCCAGCCTCGCCCTATTGCTGTAAGTTTCACAACCTCTGCACGGAGCCTCACGATAGTGCCTTTGTGTACACTGACGGCTCTGACTGACCATGGTGTTGGGTGTGCCTTCGTCATTGGCACTGACGTTTTCGGTATTAGCTTCTGGAACACTGCTTAGTATTTACAACAAACCTCTTCGCCCTGTATCAGGCCATGCAGTACATCCGGCGACCCCCCTGCGGGTTCAGGGGTAATAATAGCCCCGCTGTATTCCTGCCTGTCGTAAGAGGCGACGAAAAGGAGTCTCAGACGTTTCAGCCCTTCTGTGATGGTCCCCTGTCGGGTTTGACCTCCATCTCTCAAAATTCTTCCATAGAGCGAGCCGATTGGGGAAGAGCACCTTACTTGGTGCATTGTGTCCATCTTGCATCGAGACATTTCACCAGCTTATTCGTCGTTGCATTGCAGTCCTGCCCAGTCTCCATCTCTTGGGCATGGATATGTTCCTGCATACACTTTCCGCCATGCGATGTGCAGTGCCACTTCCTGCACTGATGGCGATCGTGGACTACATGTCACCTAAAATCAAGCACGGTAGCCAGTCTGTTGTGGTGGGGCTGCCATGTACCCTGTTGGTTGTAGCGCCCTGACAACACAGGCATTGCTCTACTGATGTCTGCGCCGTTAACTCCCCACGTATGCCAAGGAGTAGATTCCCATCTCTCTGGGGCATCAGGACTCCAGGCAATGACCATCCTGCCAGATGGCCCTTGCTGTGGCTGGGTGGCGCCCGTGGGGAGGGCCCTTGGTCGGAGTAGGTATCATCAGGGTGGATGACACGCAATGAAGCATGGCACATCTTCTCTTGCTGGTGGCCAGCAACCAGCAGTCTCTAAGCGTTCGAGGGCTCACTTCAAAGCTAATGTATAGGACTCCAAATCGTTCCCCTCCCTGGCCACACCGTGGGAGGAACGAAAGGCTATGAATGACAGCGAAACGTATTCGCCCCAGTATTGCGGAGAGCACCATCCCCCTTGCTCGCCGGACTGTAAGATTCTACAGAAAGTTGGAAAATAATGGAATACAAGACCCTGGATCGACTGACCTACACTGAGGCTAAGCAGAAATTTGAACGACTTCATCCAGTATGCATGACATCATCTTATGCCGCCACTCTCACTCCTGCTACAATTCCCATAGCTGCACCACATACCGTCAGCTCTGAGCCAGAGGGCCACACTTTCCCCGTTGACAGTGGGGCCACTTCTCTCTCTGTTGCTTCCGCAAGCATAAGTCTTCTTCAGCCTCTCTCGCTCAGAAGGGATCCCTTGGGTCACTCCCTTCCCAGGCTCCTACCAGCGGCACAGCAGACACCCACCAGTGACTGAAGAAGCCACAGGTCGCTGGTCATCGAGCTTTGCGATCATCTTTGGTCCCAGAGACTGACTCAAAAAAGCCCTCCCAGTAAGGGCTACCAAAGGAACAGCGCGAGGAAGCGAAATTAAAGACCCCTAAGACCAAGGCACCTGCGGTGGCACCTTCTCCACTGCTACCTACAAGCTCTGCGTCTGAGGTTGAGGTGGAGATTCTTGCGTCCACTGAGGACCTCGATCTCGCCAGTCCCTCGGTACTCGATCAGTGGCAGCAGGTGACCCAGCAACGTAATTTGCCTCCTCAGTCCCTTCACGCCTTTATCAGCCATGGACAATGTCATCATCCTCCAGTGGAACTGCAGCGGTTTCTTCCACTATCTTGCTGAGCTCCAACAACTTCTCAGCCTTCACCCTTTCTTTTGCATTTGCTCTTCAAGAAACTTGGTTTCCAGCAATGCGGACCCCCGCCCTCCGTGGCTATCAGGGTTATTATAAGAACCGAGCAGCTTATGAAAGGGTATCTGGTGGCGTCTGCATCTATGTCCTTCACTCTCTTCACAGCGAGTCTGTCCCTCTACAAACACCTTTAGAGGCTGTCGCTGTTTGGGTGTGGGTGCCACAGGCTTGCAGCCTGTATCTTCCACCGGATGGTGATGTTCCGCAGCATGTCCTGGCTGCGCTGATAGCCCAATTGCCGCCACCCTTCCTGTTACTTGGCGACTTCAACGCCCATAACCCTCTGTGGGGTGGAT
This sequence comes from Schistocerca cancellata, assembly GCF_023864275.1. Lineage (NCBI taxonomy): Eukaryota > Metazoa > Arthropoda > Insecta > Orthoptera > Acrididae > Schistocerca > Schistocerca cancellata. The sequence goes on from NC_064632.1 coordinate 136,307,275, forward strand.
CAGTGGCAACAGGCAGAGGCAGTGCCATTGAGCATGTATTGGTACAGCTCGACCTTTCCATTTTAAATGATGGTGCTTTCACACATTTCAGTGTGGTGCATGGCATGTACTCTGCCATAGACCTTTCGATCTGCAGCCCTAGCCTCTTACCATCTGTCCAGTGGAGTGTGCACAACGACCTGTGTGGTAGTGACCACTTTCTGATCTTTCTGTCACTGCTATAGCGTCACTCTTCTGGGCGCCCTTGCAGATGGGCTATGAATAAGGCTGACTGGGACTTGTTCTCCTCCATTGCCGCTATTGAGCCTCTTTCTAATGCAGCCATTGATGCGGTGGTTCACTCGGTCTGCTGCAGAATCTGCCATTCCCCATTCTTCCGGGTCCCCTCGGCGGAGGACTGTGCCTTGGTGGTCGCCTGCGATCGCCGAGGCGATTAAAGACCGCAGGCGGGCGCTCCAGTGTCACAAGCGGCATCCCTCATTAGAAAACCTCATCGCCTTTAAACGGCTCCGTGCTCGGGCCAGCCGCATCATTTGCCAACACAAGCAGGAGTGCTGGGAATGGTATGTCTCCACCATTGCCCTCCATATCTCTCCATCGCAGGTTTGGGCCAAGATTAGGCTCCTCTATGGCTATCGGACCCCTGTCAGCGTCCCTGCGCTGTCACTGAATGGAGCAGTTTGTACTGACTCCGACATAATTGCAAACCGTTTAGCAAACCATTTTGCTCTCAGTTCCGCTTCTGTGAATTACCCACTGGCCTTCCACTCCATTAAAGAGCGGTTTGAACGTCGGAGCCTTTCCTTTCACACCCGCCATCCTGAATCCTACAATGTTCCATTCAGTGAGTGGGAATTCCACAGTGCCCTAGCCACTTGCCTTGATACAGCTCCCGGGCCAGATCGCATCCTCTGTCAGATGCAGAAACACCTCCCAGTGGACTGGCAGCGACGCCTCCTCAACCTTTACAACCGTATCTGGGTCGAGGTGAGTTTCCGTTGCAATGGCGGGAAAGCATTGTTACCCCCATTTTGAAACCTGGCAAGAACCCATTGGAGGTGGACAGCTACCGCCCCATTAGCCTCACCAACGTTCTTTGCAAGTTGCTCGAACGCATGGTGAGCCGGTGGTTGAGTTGGGTACTCGAGTCTCGGGGCCTTCTGGCTGCGTCTCAGGATGGGTTCCGTAAAGGCCGCTCTACTGCCGACAATCTGGTGAGCCTGCAGTCAGCCATCCGTATGGCCTTTGCCCGCCATCAGCACCTCATCGCTGTCTTTTTTGACATGCGTAAGGCGTACGATACGACATGGCGCCATCACATCCTCTCTACGCTTCATGGTTGGGGTCTTCAGGGTCCGCTGCCGATTTTCATCCGAAATTTTCTGTCGAATCGTACCTTCTGTGTGCGTCACGGCCTCCCATAGTTCCCCCAGAGTTCAGGAGAACGGGGTACCACAGGGATCTGTCTTAAGTGTCTGCCTGTTTTTAATTGCAATTAACGGGCTCACTGCAGTGGTGGGAACGTCTGTCTCAGCTTCCTTGTATGCTGACTATTTCTGCCTCTAGTACAGCTCCATTGGCATTGCAACTGCTGAACGTGAGCTGCAGGGCGCTATCCGCAAGGCACAGTCTTGGGCTGTTGCGCATGGCTCCCAGTTTTCGGCTGCCAAGACCTGCATTATGCATTCTTGCTGTGATGGAGACACATCGGTTTTTGGGTGTGGTTTTTGATGTCCGGTTGACTTAGCTCCCACATATTCAGCAGCTTAAACAGATGTGTTGGCGGCATCTTAATGCTCTGTGATGCTTGTGCCACACCAGCTGGGGCGCCAACCGATCTACCCTCTTACGGCTCTACCAGGCGTTAATCCAGTCCCATCTGGATTATGGGAGCCTGGCTTATGGTTCAGCAGCGCCTTCTGCGTTGTGTGTGCTGGACCCAATCCTTCACAGCGGGATATGACTTGCCACTGGTGCTTTCTGGACCAGCACTGTGAACAGCATACTTGTGGAGGCAGCTGTCCCTCCACTGCAGTTACGGCGCCAACATTTACTGGCCGCTTATGCTACACACGTTTGTAGCTTGCCCAGGCATCCTAATTATCGTCTCATGTTCCCTCAGTCGGTCGTCCATCTCCCAAAACGTCAGCCCTGGTCGGGTTGTACGATCGCAGTCCGCGTCAGAGAGCTTCTCTCCGGGCTTGGGGTTTCCCCTCTTCCACCTCCTTTCCGGGTCCCCCTGCGTACACCCCCACGGTGTGTGCCCCGCCCTTGCCTTCGGCTCGAATTGGCACAGGGCCTGGAGGACTCAGTCCCTCCGGAGGCCTTCTGCTGCCGCTTTCTTTCCATCCTTGCCACGTATCAGGGCTCTTGCGTTGTTTACACTGACGATTCGATGGTTGCTGGTCGTGTCAGTTATGCTCTCACTCTTGGAGACCATTATGAACAACGCTCATTGCCGGGTGGCTGCGGCGTTTTCACTGCTGAGCTGGTCGCCATCTTTCGTGCCCTAGAGTATATCCGCTCCTGCTCAGGTGAGTTTTTAGTTATCTGTAGCGACTCCCTGAGAGGTTTACGAGGTATCGACGAGTGTTTCCCCCGCTCTCGTCTGGTGATGGCTGTCCAGGAGTCCCTCCATACTCTTGCCCGTTGCGGCTGCTCTGTGGTCTTTGTGTGGACCCTTGGTCATGTCAGCATCCCGGGCAATGAACATGTTGACCGCCTGTCCTATGTCGTCTGTTGTCATGTCCATTGTTCACTTTTATTCTGTGTGGGTGTTTGCAGTTTCGGAAAAAGGGACCGATGACCGCAGCAGTCTGGTCCCTTTAATCCCACAAACCAACCAACATCTGGCGACACAGGCTTTTCAATTGCATCATCAGCTCCAATTCTCTCAGTGCCTTTCAAATCCTCTGTGTGCTGTACACTGTCCATCCCTTAGTGCAACGAGTCTAAGAAAGCTGTCACTTGTTCACTTTGATGCAACAACTGAGATGTTTATGTGGATTCCTGGTCACGTCGGTCTGATGGGAAATGAGGCCACTGATGCTGCTGCCAAGGCTACAGTCCCCATACCTCAGCTTGCTAGTTCTTCCATTCCCTCCAATGATCTGTGTTGCTGTCTGTCAGGAGGTGGTGTCACTTTGGCATCACGATTGGTCTTTCCTTCATGGGAACAAGCTCTGGGGAATTAAACCCCTCCTAGTGGCTTGGGCGACCTCTCAGTCCTCTCACCGTGAGGCGATCATTTTAGCTAGGCTGCATACTGGACACTATCTTTTTAGCTATCGCCATTTGTTTAGTGGTGCTCCGCCACCACTTTGTGATTGCCCTCATCTTTGACGGTTCGCCATTTCCTGATGGAATGCCCTTTTTTACTTTTTATCCGTCGTAGCAATATGGCAAAGGACAATTAATCTTTAGTTCAGGACATTCGTTTCTCTATGGCGTATTTTATGGATCTTTCTCAAAGTCCCTGTTTTAGCTGTCTTTCCTTGTGTCGACTGGGCCTAACGTGTAATCGATTGTAAGTCATTTTTATGTCTTCATTTTCTATGGTTCTGATATGGGCGCGTATGACGCTAGTTGGTTTTGCACCCAGAAAACAAACACAAAAAAGTTCTAAGGAATAGTCAGCCAAGTAGTACAAAAATATGTATTTGGCAGAATAATTAAACACGACAGAGACTCTTTTTGGAGTACAAATTATGTCTTTTTGGAGTACAAATTACTTGTTAATAAGCAACGTCTACTGCCAATAGGTAAAAAAACAATATTAAATTTACGGGTAATCAGAAGTTAACTGAAGTACGCCTGGCTGCCAGAGCGTCAGTGGATTAATAACTATAGCAGCAATTTATTATTTCATGAATTTTCTCAAAACCGTAAGGAGTTTTGAGAATGTGTGAAAGGTGTCATTGTATTCACGCACTAACAGACAGCGATCGAAATATATGTAATAACAGAGTAATACAGACGATTCCAAGCCTGTCTAAATTGTTCAGCCTTCTACGCTTGCAAGCTACTCTGTACAGATATGTTTTGTGTGGAAATAAATATTCAATTCAACCAGATACCACATATTTGGTGACCCCGACGATAACACAACACGGCCGCGTCGGCTTCAGCTTTCCGCATCGCACCGCTAAATTTCCTATTTCCGTGTCAGCCGTGAGGCGTTCGTTCTCGGACGAAAATTTTCAATCAACCAGTCACCACAGAGCCCCATATACAGGCAGTACAGTTACAGCGTTACAATTAAACCCCCGCCATTCTGGCAACATAAGCCGGTGTTGTGGCTGCACAGCTTGAAAGCCAGTTCGTCCTTGCACAGATTTCAGCGGACGAAACGAAGTATAGCTAATGTAGTCGCAGCACTAACAGAAAACTTAGCTGCTGAGGTACAAGATATCCTTGCTGCACCACCCAACGCCGAACATTAGCGTCAATCAAGAACGCGCTAGTGACGCGCCTATCACAATCGGAAGCGAAGCGACTGGAGAAGGTTTTACGGACCGAGGAGCTCGGCGATCGAACTCCGTAACAACTTTTATGCCGTTTGCAGACACTGGCAAACAATATAGTGAGCGACGACGTGCTGCGCAATATTTGGTTGTCCCGATTACCTTCCGACACGCAAAAAATTCTGACAGGGTGCGCCGGTGATTTAAATGCATTAGCGCAAACAGCAGACAGGGTCGTCGAGATGTATCAAATGGTTCAAATGGCTCTGAGCACTATGGGACTTAACAGCTGAGGTCATCAGTCCCCTAGAACTTGGAACTATTTCAACCTGACTAACCTAAGGACATCACACACATCCATGTCCGAGGCAGGATTCGAACCTGCGACCGTAGCGGTCGCGCGGTTCCAGACTCGTGATGTATTCCCCAACAAACGTGTCACAATGATACCACGGTAAGAGAATATGTCTGCAGTGACACTAGCATCGCTTCAGTCGCAATTAGCAGAGCTTGCCACGCAAGTAGTCGCATTACAAACGACGCACACAACTCTACCGCGCTGCCGGTCGTTAAGAAGAAGTAACCGCTCGTCATCGGCACAAAGCTTGTGTTGGTACCACAGGAAATTTGGCAGCGACGCGCGAAAGTGTACTTTACCATGAAAGTGGAAACATGAAGCGGAAAACGTATCAGCAATATATACTCATACCGGCAATGCATGTCGACGTTTTGTCACAGACGGCAACTCGAAAGTACAATACCTTGTGGACACAGGAGCGTAAGTGTCAGTGTACCCGATAACTCGTGTACAACGCCGCTAACAACTCTAAGATTTAAAACACACGGTCAGGTCACATTGTTGCTTAACCTAGGACTATGCCGTACATTTGTGTGGCGCTTCACTGTAGCGGATATATCGCAGCCTATCATATAAGCTGATTTTTTTATCCTTTTTTGATGTGATACCTGACCTCCGACGCAAGCAGCTGATCGTTTTCACTAAAAACCTGCGTACTCCAGGGAAGGTGTGTTGTATCACTCTGATGACGGTACGTATGGTAGCAGGAGATACACCGTACACACGATTACTGAAGGATTTCCCGATATCATGCAGCAGTCGCCTACTCTCCCTCCGGTTAAACACACAACGGACATCACATTTTGACCACGCCAGGCCCGCCATCTCACGCTAGGACTAGACATTTGACGGCAGAGAAGTTGCGAGTCGTGAATCGGGAATTCCACTGCATGCTGTCAGTGGACATTTGCAGAGTTTCGAGCAGTAGTTGGGCAGCCCCAGTCGATGTGGTACCAAAGAAGAATGGACTGGGGCCTACATGTGGCGATTACCAACAGCTCAATGCAACGACCATCCCAGGTCGGCACCCGGTGCCACATATAGAAACTTTTCTGCCAATATTCAGAGTAATATTATATTTTCCACTATTGATCTACTGCATATTAATCGGATCCCCATTGCCGTAGAAGATAACTCCAAGACAGCAGTGACGACACCTTTCGGTCTGTTTGAGTACACTAGGATGCCTTGTGGTTTGTGCAACGCAGCACAAACGTTTCATGGATGAGATCACTAGGGACTTACATTTTTGTTATATTTACATATATGATATTTTGGTGATGTCTACGACGGAAGAAGAATATTTTCATCATCTGGCTCAGATACTTAATCGTTTACGCGCACAAGGCTTAGTAATTATCCTTCAAAGTGTACGTTTGGAGCGAGGGAAGTACAATTACTGGGTTGCACGGTAACGCTCATGGTATTGAACCGCTGCAAGATAAAGTGGAAGCCTTAAACAAGTATCCTCGTCCAACTACAATCAGAGCTACGCCGGTGTTTAGGGGTCATAAATTTTTATCAAGATTTGTATGCAATTACGCATCGACAACGGCGCCCCTGAATGAATTTCTTAAGGGCACACAGAAGCCAAACAAGTTGCATTGGACAAGCGAAACAGATGACACTTTCTCAAGCTGTAAAAACATCAGTTGTAGAGGCTGCACAGTTGGCACACCCCATGCCACAGGCTCCACTTGCACTTATGGTTGGTTGCCTTTTCTACAGCCGTTGGCGCTGTACTGTAACAACAGGTCGAACATTGTTGGCAGCCCATAGCATTCTTCAGTCAGAGTTGTCACCTTCACAGCAACGTTGGGCAACCTACGACCGCGAACTGTATGCAGCTTATGCCACAGTCAAGAAATTCTGGCATTTACTAGAGGGGCGACAGGTTACTATTTATACAGATCACAAGCTGCTAACGTACGCCTATTTCTGTAAAACCAGAGAAAGCATCGCTGAGGCAACTACGCCATTTAGATTACATTAGCCAGTTCACCACCTGCATTGTATATATACAAAGGAAGATGAACATATCAGCAGTTGCGCTATTACGTGTAGAGGCTGTGAACGAGACAGCAGACACAGGCTCACATGTTGTAGCTGTAACGGCTACCATTGACTTTGATGCCCTCTCACAGGACCAGCAACTTGATAATGAGTTAAGATTTGTTGAAACAACCGGGATGACTGAAGTTAGATCTTGTCGCGATGCCTGAAGCGAATGTTGAATTGTATTGTGACCTATCTGGAGTGAAAGCACGTCCATTTGTGCCGCAACACTTTCTAGCACGAGCAAATGCATCAGTACACAATCTGCCACATCCAGGAGTACAAGATACTATTAGACTGGCCAAACAGCTTTGTTTGGCCTAGAATACACTCTGATTGCAAAACATTTGTCAAGCAATGCATTGCGTGTCAGAGGAACAAGATTACAGAGCATGTCATAGCACCATTAGGCATATTTCTGCCGCCGAATCAACGTCTCAAACATGTGCACGTCGATACTGTAGACCCGCCACAGACTCGGAAGGCTATAATTATTGTCTTCCAGTTGTGGACCGATTTACCAGATGGCCTGAAGCATTCCCCATGAAGAATATCACAGCAGATATTTTTTCGTGGTTGTGTCGCCCGATTCGGCGTACCACTAAGGATTACCATAGACCAGGGACGACAGTTCGAAGCCTACCTTCTCAGAGAATTAGCTACATTACTGGGTATGAAGCTTATTGGAATTTGCGCAGCTGAATAAGTATTAAGGAGAAAAAGGACATCTTACTAATAACTATATTTGCACATTCAAGAACAAACAAAATTACAGCGAACACAACAGAATAATTAGCGCACACAAAGAGTGTTAGAAAATGTCAAAGAGGTCTATTTTACACAGTGCACTTTGCGCCGTCACACACGAAATATATTGTTCACACAATTCCAACACCCCTCCTTGAACTTATATTTTGTGTGTTGCTTCCACAAGATAAACCAAATAGTCCCACAATCTTCTCAAACTTCTCGCTTTCCAAGGGTTTGGTCAGAAGGTCAGCTAACATGTCTTCTGTACGCAGATAGTCCACGGCAATGTTCTGTCGCTCTACATGGTCCCGAATGAAATGGTGCCGTGTATCAATATGCTTTGTCCTAGCACTAGTAACATCATTTTTAGCTAGGTTTATGGCTCCCTTATTGTCACAGAAGATGGTTGTAGGTTCCTCAATTAAATTGGGTTCTATTGCACTTATTAATGTTCGTAGCCATAATGCTTCCTGTGTGGTGTAAGATAGTGCCATATACTCGGCCTCTACGGTGCTCAAAGCAACAGTTTTTTGCTTTTGACAGGACCATGATGTGAGGCTCCCCATTAATTTAAAACAGCAGCCAGTGGTGGAGTATCTGTCTCCCAATTCACTCCCCCAGTCCGCATCGCTATATCCCTCTAGTTTTGCGTTACCATCTCTATGGTATTTTAACTCATAGTTTGAGGTTCCTCTTAGGTATCGGAATATCCTCTTTACAGCTTTCCAGTGCTTTTCCTTTGGGTCTCTGCAATATCTGCTCACTGCATTGGTGGCAAAAGCAATGTCGGGTCGTGATGTTTGAGACAAATATAACAGACTCCCTACTGCTTCTAAATAAGGAACATTCTTGTCACATTCCACATCAGTCTCAGTTACACTTAACTTCACTCCTACTTCCATTGGAGTACTTATGGGTTTGCAATCACTCATGTCAAATTTCTTTAACATTTTTTCCATGTATGATGATTGACTTATGCTCAATTCTGGTCTTTCTTCATCCTTAGTAAACTGCATACCTAAATAACGTTTGACATCTCCCAAATCATGCACCTTAAACTTGGTTTGCAGCTGTTTCTTGAAAATTCTCATTTGGCCTTCACTTTCAGTCAGGATAAAGAAATCGTCCACCCATATCGCCATTATTATTATTTCTTCTTTTCTCCCTTTATAGTAAATGCTGGGATCTGCCTTGGATTGCTTCATATTCATATTTATTAGAGTTTCATGTAGACATCGATTCCAGCAACGTCCACTTTGTTTAAGTCCGTAAATACTTTTTCTCAAACGCCAAATCTTTTTACTTTCTGACCTGGTTTTTATGGCTTCCCTTGGTGGAATGACATATATCTCCTCCTCCAATTTCCCATTTAAATATGCCGTTTTAACATCCATATGATGAATTATTAAATTTCGTTTTACTGCCAAGGCTAAAAGATATCTCAATGATGCATACTTGACTACAGGTGAAAACGTTTCTTCGTAATCTACCCCTTGTTTTTGTGAATATCCTTTTACCACAAGTCTTGCTTTGTATTTTGGTGATGAGCTTTCAGGGTTCTTCAAATTGAATACCCATCTTGCCTGCAGTGGTTTCTTATCTCCTGGCATATCTACCCATTCAAAGGTTTCGTTCTGATATAAAGATTCTAATTCTCTCTTCATCGCTTCTTTCCATTCTTGAGAGTTTGGGCCACTCATTGCTTCTTCTGCTGTTCTTGGCTCATCATTAAAAGACTGTGCTGTATACATCTCAAAATCAGGATGTTCCTTCGGTTTTGGTACACGAGAAGAACGCCTTACATTGTTTTCTTCATGTTTTTCAACCTCTAACTCATTGTCATCATAAATTGTATCCATTTGTTCTTGGCTGTCGTCTTCCTCTTCTTCACTTCCTATTTCCTCACACAAGCTTTCACCTTCTGAACTAGGTGCAGTTGACTTAGTGGTTTTGCTCTCTTTTGAGTCCTTTCTATTTTCAAAGAATATTACATCTCTACTTGTGACAATCTTTTTAGTCAATGGATCCATTAATCGGTAGCCCTTTGAATTTTCACAATAACCTACAAAAATATACTTTTTAGCTTTCGGATCCCATTTTCCTCTTAGCTGTTTTGGAATATGTGCCATTGCATCACACCCAAAAACCCTTATATTGCTTAGATCAGGTTTCTTTCCTACCCATATCTCATAAGGGGTTCTATTCTTTAATGCTTTTGTAGGTGATCTATTGTTCAAATATACAGCTGTTGACACTGCCTCTGCCCAAAAAACTTTGGATAATTCAGCGTCAGTCATCATGCTCCTTGCTTTCTCAACAATGGTCCTATTAGCCTCTCAGCAACCCCATTTTGAGATGGGCTGTACCTTATGGTAGTTTGATGCCTGATTCCCTTTTCTGCCAGAAGTTTCTTCAATTTCTGGTTAATATATTCTCTCCCATTATCAGACCTGATGATCTTGATCTTCTTTCCTGTCCATCTTTCAACCATATTGCAATATTCCTCAAAGATATCTCTCACTTGGTCTTTAGAACTAAGAAAATAAACATGAGTATATCGTGAGTAATCATCAATAAACGTAAGAAAATAATTACTCCCACCTATGGATTCACACTCCATCGGGCTACATACATCTGTGTGGATTAACTGTAAGACTTCTGTGGATTTACTCTTACTAGTCTTGAAGGGTAACCTTGCTTGTTTTCCCTTTATACATGTCTCACAAGGATCCTTGGACGCACTAAAATTCTGTATTCCCTTTACCATATCCTTTATTATAGACATAATCTTTCTATTTAGATGTCCAAGTCTCCGGTGCCATAAAAAACCTTCTGCTGAATATACTGAATCACTAACATTTTTATGTTTACTGTCAATGGTATCCAACTTAAAAATACCCCTTTCGTTACTTGCTGTAGCTATAACTTCACCACTTTCACTGATTACTCTTGCACCCTGCATGTCAAAGGTGACTGTATTTCCTTTCTTGACAATTTCCCCTACAGACAGCAGGTTAGTTGCCACATTTTTCACATAATGAACATTGTGTGCTGTAACCATATCTGATTCACCATTTACACTTACATGTAGATCTAGTTTCCCAGCCAGGTGACACTGGAGCTTGTTGCCATCAACAGTAGATATTCCCATATGAGTCTTATCTTTGGTGTCATAAAGAAGTGATTTATCTTTAACAATATGCACAGATGCACCTGAGTCTAAAATCCGTTCTATATCACGATTGCTCATCCCACCAAAAGAATGAAAACATGAGAGTGCCTTATCTTTGTTATTGGTCCTTCTGTCTGGGCTTTCAGTAACATACCTCTTTCGCTGAGTGTCTGATCTTGGGCTTACTTTTCCTTTGCACTGAGACGCAATATGTCCCATCTTCTGACATTTATAGCACCTCACCGGTTTCTTCTTTTTGTTTTTTGAGTAGAGAGCAGACGCACCTTCCTTCTCCAATGTACAACAGCTTGGAGCACTCTTTACGTCCTGCAGGATTTTCACCTTAACACTGTCGCCTGTGATTGGTATACCCGAGCTTTCAAGTTCCATAATCATAGGTGCATACCTTTCGGGCAGTCCTGCCAACAGCAATGTTCCTATCCATTCGTCAGCGATCTCGAATCCTATGTTTCTCAGTCGGTTCGACGTGGTTATTATCATGTTAATGTATTCGTCTACACTCTTACATTTGTCCAGACGAGTGGTAATTAACTCGCGTAATAATCCTACTTTTCTCGTAAGACCACCATCCTCGAATGCACTTCGTAAATTGTCCCAGACTTCTTTCGCTGTAGCAGCTTTTTCAACGTGAACATAATTCACCGAATCAATCAGTAATATCAATTTTGATTTTGCTTTTGCTTTTCTATCCTTACTTGAATAATTCTGATCTGTGGATTTCATTGTCTCATCCACCACGTCCCATAGGTCGTCTAAACGTAATTACGCTTCTACTGCGAACTTCCAGGTTGCATAGTTTTCGCGACCTATAAGTCTTTCAATCTGGAATTTGTGCCGCACTCATTCTTAACGGTAACTTGCTTTTTATTGCCGTAAAGAACACCGAAAAATAAGGCGGAAAAAAAATTGCGATCGTCTTGTAAGGATAACTCGCACTTCACGTAAATTGGAACTTTTCCAATACTTTCTCCCTACTATTTTATTGATATGCTTATTCCAAAATGCACGCTGGGCCCATAACCTGTTGGAATTTGCGCAGCTGAATAAGTATTAAGGAGAAAAAGGACATCTTACTAATAACTATATTTGCACATTCAAGAACAAACAAAATTACAGCGAACACAACAGAATAATTAGCGCACACAAAGAGTGTTAGACAATGTCAAAGAGGTCTATTTTACACAGTGCACTTTCCGCCGTCACACACGAAATATATTGTTCACACAATTCCAACAAAGCTTATACGCACCACAGCCTATCATCCTGCATCAAATGGTATAGCTGAACGCCTGCATCGCTAACTGAAGGCAGCTGTACGATGTCACAGATGCAAAATTGGATGGAGGCACTACCTGTTGTACTCCTCGGACTATGGGGATCATTCAAAACCGATCTAAAAGCTACAGCAGCAGAACTAGTTTACAGGCAAACGCTACATCTGCCAGGAGAATTCTTGCACGGCATGGCAAACGATACAGTCGATGCAATCAGATTTTGCTACTACATTACGAGAGCGCACACGCCAGCTTAGAACAACGGCGCCCAGAAGTCAGGTTGGGAGACACTCGTTTGTGTTCGCAGAACTTGAGAACTGCACACACGTTTTCTTACGCAATGACGCAGTACGCAAGCCGATTAGCCACCACCAATGGACCATATCTGGTGATTAGCAGAGGTGGCCACACATTCCAGATTAGAGTTAGTGGTATGCCTACCACCGTCGCACTAGCCCGACTCAAGCCCGCATTTTTCAACGCATCGGATACAGCGAGGACTGCAGGAGGTGAACGTAGCACCAGAAAATGTCCCAGTACCCCACAGCCACCACGAGTCACTACGGAAGCCAGGCGCTTCGGATAAGAAAACGACACCGAAGAAAGATACCTCACGTCCTGCTGGAGCCATTGGCTTCAAGAAAGCGGTGGTGACGCGTGCAGTGCGACGTGTGAAATTTAGTCTCTGATATCGTTAACACTAGGGGAGCCATGTAGCATCGCATTCTGTCCCCGCAAACGCGAGTGTACAGTGGTATATAAACAGTCCATGTGGCTAGTGTTTGTTGTTATAGCAAATCTTTGAATTAAGTGATACAGACGATTCCAATCCTGTCTTAACAGTTAATTATTCAGCCTTCCACGCTTGCAAGCTACTCTGTATAGATGTGTTTTATATGGCAATAAATGTTTAATTCTACCAGATACCACATAGGTTTTCCATAGTTTTCCTAAATTTCTTCATGCAAATACCAAGATGGTTCCTCCTACGAGACCAGATCACATCCTTGTAAAACTTGACACATAATTATGTGAAGGCACGTACGTATTAATTACTTGTTTTTGGTTCTTAAACAGTAACACCATGACATGACCCACAGCATTGAAAAGTGATCCACAAATATTACTACTACTACGAATCAGTAATGGTGGTGGTGAAAAGCAGTTTAAATCATTAAACTGAAGAAGGCCCCAGGGACCAGCGGAATCCACGTCAGGTTCTTTCAAGAATTTGTGAGTGAATTAGCTCCACTTTTGACCATATTTCAACGAACTCCTAATTTGAAAACAGATTAGATAATATTACAGAAAAGGTAACTGCTGGCATCTCTCTGTTAAGGAGAGGTTTACTATCTCTGGCCCGAAAAAAGCATGTTCTTAGAGAATTTTTTCTCGGGATATATTATAGATATGAATGTCAAATTCGGTCAAAATGTTCATTGATATTTCCTCTACAAACTGGAATTTTTTCAACCGGAAATGTTGAAGAGCAAAGGCGGAAGTGCCGTCGGAACGAAACAAAATTTCGATGTAGACCTCCACGCGCGGTATGTCACAGGTGAGCCGACACGTCTGAAATCAAAATTGAGTTTACATTAGCGAAGTAAATAAGATTCTTTAGGAGTTGTACCTCGCTTAAGTTATTTGGACCATAGGAAACAAAATGGTGGCCATTTGAAAAAATAGTGTTTTTTCATCGATTTTTCGACTTCGTCGGCCAAGTAAAAATATTTATAGTTGATGGATCGTAATAAAAGTGGTACAACTCCTAGACAATTTAGATAGCTTCGTCGGAAACAAAGAATCGTGCCAATCGCTTCAGTAGATTTGAAGTTAACATACCGCGCGATAAAAAAAGTCATTTCGAGAAAAACGCATTTGAAGTTTTAACTACATATAAATGCCATATTATGCAACTTACGTTCAATCTGCTATTCCGGGTCCATAAACTAGTCCTTCCTCTTCCTCATAGAGGGCGTTCTGCTCGATCTGGGCCATCCTGCGCTGCTCCGGAGCTGGTCGCACGGCCGGTGACAAACTGTTTTCGGCCGCTTGAATCCGGTGGTCGTCCGAATGCTTGGCGAACTGCGTCGAATAGAATCCCAGAGTGACGTCCATCGTTATCATGGTCTTCAGAATTGCTGAATACCCTTCGTTGAAGCTGCTCACTGCCAGGAAAATCGCAATCTCCACAGTCTTCGCACCAGAATGCAAATTCTTGGGGGCTAACTTCCAAACACAAGCGTTCAAACATTCATTTGAATTTTGTGTGTTTCCTCCCAAACACCGGTACAATAACTCGTCCTCCGAAAGGGCCTCGTAGATCGCAAGAATCACTTTTTGAACTTCATTGGAGAGCAGCTGATCGTGTTGATATTCGTCCAGATGTCCGGTAGCCTCTGCAATGCGCCACTTGCACCAACTAATTTCCCCAGCCGGACAATTTTAGTGTTGTGGTTGATCATCCGTCGAACACTTGTGGAAATACGTTGCCTAAATTGCCTTCTTCATCTGTTCCACCGAACTGGAAGGCCGTCGGATTCCCAAGCCGTAGTACGTCCTAAGCTCCTTTATCACTTTATCAATTTGTCATGGGCAAGCACATAGAATAATTTTTCGCGGCTACATAGTCGGATTCCCGAAAAAGAAAATGGTACCTGAAAAAGGCCGATTTCAGGCAGGTGCATTTTTTTTTTGTTCAACCGCGAATAACAAACATTTCCGTTCCGTATTTGGAAAAACCGTTTCAGGGGTGGATTCTAAACACTTTTATGAATCCAAAAATGCAATTTTAAAAAATCGATTTTTTGAACCAAAAGATAGTAAACCTCCCTTTAATGAACAGGAAAAGTAAAACTGAAGGCCTGGCAATTCATTAAAAGGAAGAAAAATGTTGTAGCCTTTGACTACACGATTAAGGAGTCACGACTAGGGTCAACCACGTACAAATAACTGGTAGCAACAATATGCGAAGTTGGTCTGTTCTGTGACACGAGTACGTAAATTCAGCAGGTCGAGATACGATTTGTGGGTACGATATAGTAGAACCGTTTTTCTATGAAATAGATCGCTTATATTTCTAAAATGTATGGGATCCACAATACATCGGACTCGAGCACATAAAAAAAGGCGACCGAGATTGTCATTGGCATGGTTAACTAGCACAGAAATATTGAAAAATTTTAACCTCGCAAAAACCTGCTCAGAAAATTCAGATTTATGGTTTTTAAATGAGAGTTTTATAAAACCCCGTCCTCTGTATGGTACAACGCTCTTTTTCCTTTTTTATTCCTTACCCAAACATCTTTCAGCACCTAGGAGTCATTTTCAGTATATATTATTTTATTTCTGTAAAAATTACGCAAAACTTTCGGATACTTTTCTATTTTACGCCTAAAAACTATACTATGTATACTTTTTATTTTGTTGTGATTGCTCACATGAAACTACATTATTTCATTACACGGCTTGACAGCATGTCATCTCCAGAGTAATCGGAAGATATTTCTTTGATCAAAGAATAATTTTTTTTCTATACTTTTTCGTACCGGCAGAGTAACAGTAGTGCATGTTATGTATTTGCATTTTCCGTCGTGTAGTACATCATTAGTGTGATCCTTTGTGTGTGATCCTTTGTGTGTTGTAATTATGTACACCATTTTGCACACTTCTTTCACTTCACTTTAGTCTCGCATGGTACCCTCAAGATTAACATACACAAAAACGAGATTTAAGAGAAACGCAGGAACTGGCTTCCGGGTGGAAACTACGAATATTCTTCCTCTCACTGGATTTAGAGGCCAAAGAGATGACGATAAAATCAGATTAATAACAGCTCGCACAGTAGCATTAATTTTCTCCGCTCCATCCGTAAATTGGATGGAAAGAAATCTTAATACGTGGGCAATGAAAAGCATCCTTTGCCACATGCTTAACAGTGATTCGGAAAGTAAAAATGTATGTGTATATTCGATAAAGATAGTTCAATAATGCCAAATGTCTCGTGAAAGTTATCAAATAGATGTACTAGTGTACCACATTCCTCCAACCAGCAAGCAGTATTACTATAACGTAATGTTCTTTGAGAACAGTGTTAGAGACTGTCCTTATTTAGATTTTAAAATAGTAGTAAAATTATTCTTAGACACTTTAGAGACGAGTTAATGTGTTTGGGTATTAATTATCAGATTATAACGTTTAACATTGGCCCACATTGTCTTGCCAAATACTGGTAGTCTTCAAATTATTTGAGTGTTTTGTCGTGTATTAATACGTGACTATGAAGATTGGATACAGTTGAACGTTCACTCTCGTGCAACAAGAATTCTTAATCTTGTACAGGTTCAAAACTCTGCGGAAATTACATTTCATTTTCTGAATAAACAGGCCGGTAGAGATAGACAGCATTGTCTATTTCTTCCTGAGAAATATGCATTCGAATCAGCTGCAGTGCTATTGTACCGACAGCTTGATGACCATGTGGACACTCAGTTTCCGTATCTTGTGATAACTACTGGGACCAAATTTCAACAACTGATGGATCATACTGTAGATAAACATGATTACAGGTAACGTTAGCGCCGAGAGATATCGCAAGGTTGAAGGTCACAGAGCATATGAGTATCTTATTTGTCACGAAATCTCGTTGACTTTTGGCAGAGAAGTTGCACCAACAATTGTACACGTACATATTGTTGCTGTGGGATATTGCCTTGTAGTTATTTACTCATTTATCGTGTCAGATACATTTGAGTGCCTAAAATTAAGAATCTGTGTATAATACTGATACCATTACGCATGTGACAAAACTCTTAATGACACAGCACTTTCCCACAAATTAAATTCTGCAGCTACATCTATTACCCGCAACTCACCTCGCTGGGTGTACCGGGGGTGCTTTTAGTAGGTCTTTCTGTAGATGTATACTTAGTACGTTGCATTTGTTTATGTCGAGGGCCAATTGCCGCTCTCTAAACCATGCGTTGATCCTCTGCAGGTCTTCCAGCAATTCGCTACAGTTTTTTAGTGCTTTGGCTTCTCTGTATAAACCAGCATCATCCGCGAAAAGTCTATGGAACCTCCCATATTGTCTACCATGTCATTCATATACGAGGGCAGTTCAATAAGTAATGCAACACATTTTTTCTGAAACAGGGGTTGTTTTATTCAGCATTGAAATACACCAGGTTATTCCCCAATCTTTTAGCTACAAAACACTATTTTTCAACGTAATCTCCATTCAATGCTACGGCCTTACGCCACCTTGAAATGAGGGCCTGTATGCCTGCACAGTACAATTCCACTGGTCGATATCGGAGCCAACGTCGTACTGCATCAATAACTTCTTCATCATCCACGTAGTGCCTCCCACGGATTGCGTCCTTCATTGGGCCAAACATGTGGAAATCCGACGGTGTGAGATCGGGGCTGTAGGGTGCATGAGGAAGAACAGTCCACTGAAGTTTTGTGAGCTCCTCTCGGGTGCGAAGACTTGTGTGAGGTCTTGCGTTGTCATGAAGAAGGAGAAGTTTGTTCAGATTTTTGTGCCTACGAACACGCTGAAGTCGTTTCTTCAATTTCTGAAGAGTAGCACAATACACTTCAGAGTTGATCGTTTGACCATGGGGAAGGACGTCGAACAGAATAACCCCTTCAGCGTCCCAGAAGACTGTAATCATGACTTTACCGGCTGAGGGTATGGCTTTAAACTTTTTCTTGGTAGAGGAGTGGGTGTGGCGCCACTCCATTGATTGCCGTTTTGTTTCAGGTTCGAAGTGATGAACCCATGTTTCATCGCCTGTAGCAATCTTTGACAAGAAATTGTCACCCTCAGCCACATGACGAGCAAGCAATTCCGCACAGATGGTTCTCCTTTGCTCTTTATGGTGTTCGGTTAGACAACGAGGGACCCAGCGGGAACAAACCTTTGAATATCCCAACTGGTGAACAATTGTGACAGCACTACCAACAGAGATGTCAAGTTGTTTGATGATGATCCGTCGATCATCTCGAACGAGTGTGTTCGCACGCTCCGCCATTGCAGGAGTCACAGCTGTGCACGGCCGGCCCGCACGCGGGAGATCAGACAGTCTTGCTTGACCTTGCGGCGATGATGAAACACGCTTTGCCCAACGACTCACCGTGCTTTTGTCCACTGCCAGATCACCGTAGACATTCTGCAAGCGCCTATGAATATCTGAGATGCCCTGGTTTTCCGCCGAAAGAAACTCGATCACTGCCCGTTGTTTGCAACGCACATCCGTTACAGACGCCATTTTAACAGCTCCGTACAGCGCTGCCACCTGTCGGAAGTCAATGAAACTATACGAGACGAAGCGGGAATGTTTGAAAATATTCCACAAGAAATTTCCGGTTTTTTCAACTAAAATTGGCCGAGAAAAAAAATGTGTTGCATTACTCATTGAACTGCCCTCGTACTTGGCGCAACACAACCAAACGATCACTGTTTTTGAAACCCCTTAATTTTCTCCCATTGTGACGCAAAAGTTTGAAATTTGTCTCAGGTGTCTACAAGATCTCTCTGTAATGGTGCAAATGCGTGGCTCGCAACGATCCCACCCTCGGACACGGGGACGATTCAGACAGCACTAGCGCCAGATTTCAATTTTGCCAAATTACAGTGTAGACGTGTCACGCGATGGGAAAGTCATCACACCCCTCTTATCCACACTTCAGCCCTTCGTTTGACGCCTCTTCGATCGAGGTCAGAACCGCGACGCCCAGTGTTGAAATTACGTGCGTTTCTTATAGGTTGCCGTGGGAAACATTTCAAACACGCCAACGCTCGGAATAAACAGTCGGAAAGGCCACGGGAGATAGCATAATTCCAATGAAACCACCCCTCTCCTATGGGAATTAATTTTCACACATTTCACGTCCTACTGTACATCGCGCGGCAGTGGTCTGTCGTTTTCGAGCGCAAAGTGTGTGAAAATTAACACCCCTAGGGAAGGGGTGGTTGTACTGGCGTTCTTTATGCCACCTTCTGAGGCCTTTCCGTGCCGATTCTGAGCGATGACATCTTTTTGTTTGAAGCGTCGCCGACTCCGAGGGTGGCGTCGGTGGGTGTCACGCCTTCGTGCCGTTACAGAGGAAGGTTGGAGGCACATCTGAGAGGAATTTCAAATTTCTGCTTCGCAATGGGAGACAGATCTGAGGTTTGAAAAAAGTGGTCCTCCGTGTTGTGTAGTGTATATTCTGAAAAGTAATGGGCCCGACACTCCATTTGGTATGCTCCAAGTTAATTTTGCGTCTGAAGACTTCTCTCTGTTGAAAATGACATTGCTTCTGTGCTCTCTTTGCTACAAACTCTTCCATCGAATCACACAGTTGGTCTGATACTCTGTAAGCTCGTATTTTGTTCATTAGGCAGCAGTGCGGAACCGTATCGAACGCTCTACGAAGTCAAGGATGTGGCACCTACCTGGACGCCATATCTACAGCTTTCAAGGTCTCTTAGACAAACAGTGAGCTGAGTTTAGCACGATCATAGTTTTCGGAACCCATGTTTATTCCTACAGAGGAAATACGTGAGCATAAAACAGACCAGCGTCATACATATGGGCCTATTGTTTTGTGCTTCTGCTCGACGACCCATATTGAAAATGAGATTCACTTGTGCTTTTCTCCAATCAGGAACACTTCGCTCCTCCAGATAGCAACAGTACACTGCTGCTAGAAGAGAGGCGTATTCTATGTAGAATCCTATTGGTGTCACGTCCAGTGGCCTTTCCTCTGTTGAGATATTTCAGTTGAATTTCTGTTCCATGGTCACTTATTTCGATATCAGCCATTTTTTTGTCCTTGCAACGATGTAAAGAAGGCACTACAGTACGAGCTTCCTCTGTGAAACAGTTTTGACAAAAGACGTTCAGTATTTCAGCCTTTTCTATGTCATCCTCCGTTTCGATGCCATTATGGTCAGTGTCTGTGCTCAAGGCTTAGATTCTTTTACTGATTTAACTTAAAACCAAAACTTCTTAAGATTCTCTGTCAAGACTGGAGAGAATTTTATTTTCGAATTCGTTGAACACTTCATGCATGGCTCTCCTTAAGCTAGTTTTGGCTTCGTTCAGTTTTTGTTTGTCTGTGAGGTGTTTTTCTCCGTCTTTGACTGGTTCAGTGTGCCCTGCCACGAATTTCTTTATTTCCGAGAAGCACTTGCACCCTACATCCTCAATTATTTGCTGGATGTATTCCAATCTCTGCCTTCCCTTACAGTGTTTATCTTTTACACCTCCCTCCTGTATCATGGAGGTTATTCCCTGACATCTTGACATATGTCCTATCATACTGTCCCCCACCCCCCCCTTCTTTCAGTGTTTTCCTCACTTTCCTTACTTCGCCAATTCTGCAGTGAAGAACCACCTCGTTCCTTACTTTCAGTCCACCTGATCTTAAACATTAATTTTGTAGGCCCACATTGCATACAGTTCGACTCTCTTCTGCCCATTTTCCTCATTGACCATGATTCACTACCATATGAGCCTGGGCTCCAAACATACGTTCTCAGAAATATCTTTGTCAAATTAAGGCCTTGTGAGTAGTAAGGTTGGGCTGATTCCAGCGTGATTTTTCTGGGATGCTGACATCATTGATGGCACCATCGATGACTCGCAGGTTTTCCCCACCCAACCCTCTGACAAAGGCCAATTGCCCTAGGTATGAAATTGTGGGAACTTCCTGTTTTGATGGGAAATTCAAATTTCTGGCAGGAAACTAACCGTGGAAGTAGGGCTGTTGTCTGAAGTATAACCTGGTGGGAAATTCAAATCAGTGCATTGTCATGCTGGTTGCCATGGAATACTGAGACATGTTCTGATACGTCAGAATACAAGACGGCGATGCTAGATGGTCGACCTGAATAAGATATGGTGGACACAAGATGACTGACCTGGAATTCTGGTACAGTCTTAGTCACAACCAAGACTTCGAAAACTGGCGCAAACTTGATATGAAATCAGAATATGAGATGGCGATGCAAGATGGCTGGCCTGGAATAGTGCTGGAGGAAATCTAAGACTCTGAGTACTAATACAGGCTTTATGACATCAGAACCAAAGTACCAGAATACTGGCACTGAAACGTCTGAAACAAAGCATGTCTGTGTAGGTCCAGCCCTTTGACATGTTTTCCACTGCTACTATTCACTTAGAAGTGTGTGGTCTCTACTTCTCTCACCTTAGTTTAGTAATTTCCACCTTATCTCCTTAACACCACACTGGGAGTGAAAGGTTCTCACTCAGTGGTGTATGGTTATTTATAGAATTCCTGTGTACTACTACTCCTAACGCTAATTCCTCTAACTTGGCCAGTAATGGCTCCAGTAACAGTTCTGTACTGCGTACTGTTGATTCATTTGCCTCATATGAAGTGTAGGATAGAACTACAGCCACACCCCTTGTCTATGATTAACTACACATGTGCTATGTTTAAAACAAATATAAGGAGTAGGATAATATTTTATCTTTGTTTAAATGAACAAATACCTGGTTGCGGAGAAGTCCCCTTTCAATGGTCACAAAGTTTGTGGTGGAAAAGTCTGCTCACAGCTGCTAAGAGCCATGCCACCACACACTGCTGACACCGAAAGACAGAACTGCAGGGCCCTCTGTGCTGTGTAAGACAATAGGGTCCCAAGTTAAAGTGATGGGAAACATGAAAACCTTGCACCTACACCCATGTGACAGGTAAGGGGTAACAGTGATGAGAATGAGGGAGGAATGTTGTGACTGAGAAGCAACAGAGATATGCTGCAGCCACATCTACTCAACAGGAAATGAGAGAGGAATACTGCCACAGCTAGTGAGATGCACCAATAATCTATAACCTACATACATATTTTCATTCTGTTGGAAAAAATCGAGATGTACACTCATCCTCCTGATGGACTCTTGTGCACAGGCTCTGAAGCAAGAGTGTGTGTTGGAGTGTGTTGGAGTGTGTTGGAGTGTGTTGGAGTGTGTTGGAGTGTGTTGGAGTGTGTTGGAGTGTGTTGGAGTGTGTTGGAGTGTGTTGGAGTGTGTTGGAGTGTGTTGGAGTGTGTTGGAGTGTGTTGGAGTGTGTTGGAGTGTGTTGGTGTGTGTTGGTGTGTGTTGGTGTGTGTTGGTGTGTGTTGGTGTGTGTTGGAGTGTGTTGGAGTGTGTTGGTGTGTGTTGGAGTGTGTTGGTGTGTGTTGGTGTGTGTTGGTGTGTGTTGGTGTGTGTTGGTGTGTGTTGGAGTGTGTTGGAGTGTGTTGGAGTGTGTTGGAGTGTGTTGGAGTGTGTTGGAGTGTGTTGGAGTGTGTTGGAGTGTGTTGGAGTGTGTTGGAGTGTGTTGGAGTGTGTTGGAGTGTGTTGGAGTGTGTTGGAGTGTGTTGGAGTGTGTTGGAGTGTGTTGGAGTGTGTTGGAGTGTGTTGGAGTGTGTTGGAGTGTGTTGGAGTGTGTTGGAGTGTGTTGGAGTGTGTTGGAGTGTGTTGGAGTGTGTTGGAGTGTGTTGGAGTGTGTTGGAGTGTGTTGGAGTGTGTTGGAGTGTGTTGGAGTGTGTTGGAGTGTGTTGGAGTGTGTTGGAGTGTGTTGGAGTGTGTTGGAGTGTGTTGGAGTGTGTTGGAGTGTGTTGGAGTGTGTTGGAGTGTGTTGGAGTGTGTTGGAGTGTGTTGGAGTGTGTTGGAGTGTGTTGGAGTGTGTTGGAGTGTGTTGGAGTGTGTTGGAGTGTGTTGGAGTGTGTTGGAGGGTTAGATACTATGCTTGGAATTTCATCACAAAAATGTGTGTGAAGCAGATGGTGGTAGTAACATAATGAACTACCACAGAGCTGTCAGTCATACACATGAAGTTATATGCAGAAGCCATGTAGCATTGACATTTGAAAACGAAGCACACGTACACATATTTACAAGCTGAATTGTAACCATCAATATCAGAAATACATACAGCAAGTAAGTATGATATTTTCACATGACAGTTCAATGACGTAATACATGTACAATGCCTGTCACTATTTAGAAAGCCTATGAATGTTACAGGTGTTAAGTATGCACCGTGAAAGTTCCATGACATGATGCCAAAGTCAGATGGCTGTGTCATCTAGGTGCAAGTGACTGACTGCACTGTGTGCACTGCCCCACAGGTTTCCAGTCATCAGCACCGCTGTTGGTGGGGTCAGTCACTGGCATGCCGAAGTGAAAGATTCGTATTTACAGAATGCTCCCACTTTCACTGCCTGATTTCTGTTAGGTTCCTAACAGCACTTTTATGTTGTTGTGTTCATGTTCTCTCTTTCAAATGGATCTAGCAACCTGTGCTGTGAAATGTGATGTAAGAATATGGGGTACACCATTACACTAATAGAAAATTTTATCCTTTCTGGTCATATGTATATGCTGCATTTTGACACTTAGGATTCAACCTGTAAATAGTTATAAACATGGTTCATTCTGAAAAGTCCATGCTACATGGCCCTGTCTTCAATGAATAATGTGTCAAAAGATACTCTATCCAAGGTTGTGAATAGAGAGTGTAATCCCCCCTCCTGCCACCTTTAATAACAACATGGTATTTGCTAGGAACTCGTCAATTGATATCTTCCACATAAAGATTCCATATTTTGCTCATGTTGTAACATCTCACAACCCAAAACTTAATTTTGCTGTGTTGGTTCACCTCTTTTCAGTGTAATGATTCTGTGTTACATGGAGTAGATAAGCTCTTGATTGGTTGAAAGGGAGGGTATGCATGTTGTAGTTATTCTGTCTCCAGAAAGGGTATATGAAGTTGTCCAAAACTGAACAGCCAACTAGTGCTAATGATATTTACCTTTGGTTGTTTGATTCAACTCTGATACTTCACACAGTATATTTCACATTTCTACTAAAACTTGACCCACATAACAGATGCAGTTCTGACATGTAATCATAATATCCACTGAATTATCACATTAAGGTATTCACATTTATACCACAGACCCAAACCCACAACAACTTGGAAGCTGGATGTGCAATACATATTTCTGATGAGCAGTGCATTCCTTGAACTGATAGATAATTTTTTCATCTTTCTTGAGACTCACTCACATGCACACAAGATAGGAATGCAGAACATACACAATGCAAAAATACTGATGGTGATTTAAAGTTGTCCAACAGTACTTAAACATACATTCAGCTGGTAAGTTTTTCACATTATGGTTGCGAACTTTAAGTGGGTGAAATTACTACACTGGACACCAAATACAACATTGATTCTGTCTGACACAACTCATTTATAGGTTCCCAAAGGTGTACAACAGCAACTGTTTACAAAAGTCATAACTGACTACAACTTGAAAATTCTGGTGCATTCACATCACGACCTGTAAAATGATAGTCAGCAATGGTAAACATATGTGATGAAATAGCAGCAACTTATGAGAGCAATAGTCTGTCCATTTTTAGCTGTGACATTTCAACATGAAAAGGTGTCTCCTCTGTTAGACCACAGCAAATTACAACACAAAAAATGCTCAACAGACCGCAGCACACCTTGTGTTTAACATTGTCCAGGAATGCAAACTTTGTGTTCCAACAAATACTTGACTACTTAATTGAAGAGCATTTAAGACAGGTCCACCATAAGCAGCATAGTGATCCTTAAAGTTATGTGGAGGAGGTGAGTGTTTGTTGTCCTGTTGCTCCATGGCAAGTGGAATAGAGAAAAGGACTGACTAGCAGTGATATAAGATATTCTCTACAATGTGTTGTATGCACGCTTACTATCCATCAAGAATTATTGGAGCAAGACAGCACCAAAGTCTTAAGCAACACCCCTCAGGAACCACACCTCCCATTTCTGATCAGTTGTAAGATGGGTCTGTCTACCTATCCAATGTTTCTCGTCAGCAAGCAAACAATTTCAGATGAAAATAACATGTCATACATTCAGAGCAGATACTTTGTTGTGGGGTCACTTTACTATGGCTTGTAGCTTAGCAGAGGCGATGTGAATTTCTGTAGTTTCCAATAACACAATAAGTCCACAATAATTCCTCATGATCCTGCACATAAATTACAAGTGTTTTACATTGTGCGTAGCACATCTAAGATTTCCTGTGGATTTCTATCCAAGACTCACCTGTAGCATCCAGGCTTACTACACATCAAGAACAAAGTGTCCACTATGAATCTATAGCATATTATTCACATCCAGCATTCCAACACAGTAAACCATAGAGCAGGGTAACACTGTTTCTGTGACATCATCCTGCATGTTCTTAAGTATAGAATCCATGACATATTTGATGATGTCAGAATCAAGGACTGCTCACCTAGGGATGAGAGCCCCAGTCCAAAATAATTGTTCCAGTTCCCGATGTAATGTGAAATAATCACACAAATGGACACAGAGAAATTCCTCAATGCTTTATTAGTATACAATGTGTGATAAAGAAACAATATAGCTCACACTCTCCCATTCCTTTAGTCATTTGGCAGCCTCCAACTTCAATAGGGAATGCAATCTGATTTTTCAATTTTGTGTTGGAAATCATGGAATGTAAAGTGTAAAAATGTTCCCCAGCAGTCTGCTTCAGGCAAAATATAGTCACAGTCAATATATTCACTTTTCTAAGGTGGCCATTTGTAGCTTAGTAGAAGCAGCATGAGAGTCTCGTACTTACATGCTGCATGTAGCTCTAAACATGATAAAGCAGCCTTTTTTGTAGGTGAAATTCTTATCTAACTGCATACTAGTTGAAAGGAGGAAAGTGCCAAAGGTTTGTGATTTGAGAAGACATGCAGATCAGATGTATGTCTCTTGGTAATGTCAGAATGAGCAACAGTGCATGTTGTCAGAAGGCAAGGTCATCCCACAATAACCCCCATGAACCCAGGGGTTAGAACAAGCCTGAGGTACTCCTGCCTGTTGTATGAGGTGACTAAAAGGAGTCTCTCACATTTTGGCCTTCATGTGCTGTTCCCCTGTAGGGTCTAACGCCCATTTTCCAAAATTGGGGAAGGGCGCCTTACACGGTGCATTGTGTTCATCGTGCATTGAGATCTTTAGCCCACTTTCTCATCTTAGCATTGCAGCATTGCAGTCCCACCCATTCTCCATCTCTTGGGTGAGGACACCTTCCTGGGTGCGTTTTCCACCATGCACTATGCAGTGTCATTTTCTGCGCCGATGAGGACCATGGAATTCTTTGCATCTGATATCCAGCATGGTAGCCAGTCAGTTGTGGTGGGGCCACCATGTACTCTGTTCGTTGTAGACCCCTGACTACATAGGGATCACTCTGCTGATGCCTGCACCTAAACTCCCCACATATGCCAAGGTGTAGATGCCCATCACCCTGGGCCATCAGGACTCACGGCAATGGCCATCCTGCCAGGTGGTCTTTGCTGCAGCTGTGTGGACACCGCAAAGAGGGTCCCTGGTCTGAGTGGGTGGCATCAGAGTAGATGATGCAGAATGAAGTGTACCACATCATCACTTGTTGGTGATCAAACGCCAGCAGTCTCTAAGCATTCCAAGTCTCAGTACAATGCAAGGAAGTATGATCCTAAATCGTTTCCCTCCGTGGCCATACCATGGGAGGAACGCCAGGATGGCAGCGAACCTTATTTGCCCCACTATCTCATAGGTACGAGAGCTGATGGGGACACCTTTGTCTCAATGAAGCCTAAGTTTTTTGTACAGCATTTATAGCACAAGTTTGAGGAGGTGGAGGGCTTGTCCAAAATGCGGTCATGGGCAGTCTTGATAAAAACGGCATCCTCTGCTCAGTCATGGGCAGCTCAGGCTGCGAGATGTTTCCATTACCATCAGGCCTCCTAAGAGCTTAAATATGGTCCAGGGTATTATATTCCACAGGGACCTCCTTTTGCAGTCTCACGATGAGCTGCATGCCAACTTTGAGTGGTGAGTAGTTCATTTCATCCGGTACATGCATCAGGGTCTGAGGGATAACCAGGTTGCCACCAGAGCCTTCATCTTGGCTTTCAAGGGTGACACATTTCCCAGAAGGTCAAGGTGATAGTCCACCTCTATGATGTCAAGCCATATATCCCTCACCTGATGTGGTGCTTTAAGTGCTGAAAGTTCGGCCATACGTCTTCCTGCTGTACTTCCAGCATCACATGCTGAGATTGTGGATATCCATCCCTCCCCAATGCTCCATGCTTCTGCAGAGAGCATCATCCCCCTTGCTCACCATACTGCAGGATTTTACAGCGAGAGACGGATATCATACAATACAATACAAGACTCTGGACCGACTGACCTACACTGAGGCCAAGAGGAAATTTGAGTGCCTATGACCACCTCTTATGCCACCTCTATAAGAAAAGTTGTAACCCCATCAGTTCTGCGATTTCCATTCGGTTCTCAGAACCGGAAGCCTACTTCTGCCTCTTGACGGTGGTGGGCACTTCCCTCCCTGTTGCTCCTGCACCACCTACTTCGGGAACAACACCCCCCCCCCCCCCGCCCCCCTCCCAACGTGCCCCCCCACCCACCAAGCATCGGTGATGCTCGTCCCAACTTCTAAGCCAGAGAAGTGTAAGCCTTCTTTGGCTTCTCTTGCTAGAAAGGGGTCCCTTGGGTTATTCCATTCCCAGATTTCTGCTAGTGGGAAAGATGACACCTGCCAGTGGCTGAAGAGCTCAAAAGCAGCTGGTCATAGGGCTTCATGCCCATCCTCAGTCCCAGAGACTGAGTCAGTAAAGTCCTCCCAGCCAGGGAAACCCAAGGAGCAGAGAAAGAAATCTAAAAAGAAGACCCCCTAAGACCAAGGAAATTGTGGCGGCACCCACACCATCACTACCTACAAGCTCTGCATCTAAGGAGGAGGTGAAGATTCTGGTGTCAAAATGGATACAGGCTGCTCAGGTAATAAGTCAGTGGCAGCAGGTGACTCTGAGGCATAAACTGCCTCATTGAATGTCCCATGCCTTCCCAGTCTCACAATGACGTCTTCCTTCAGTGGAATTGTGGTGTTTTTTCCACCGCCTGGCTGAGCTACGGCAACTGTTAATCTTTGTGAGGTTCCGGGGTGGAGAAGAGTTTGTACCTCTTATAATTCAAATGAATTTTGCATGGGAACAAGACATGCACTTGACGCCCTCCTTATCTACCAGCTAATTAATTATACGCACAACAGTAATGGAAGAAAGTGATGGTGGACCCTGCTAGTTGGTAAAATAAGGAGTGCACACTCACAATAATTTAATAAAAATTGTAATCTACTCAAAAAAGAGAACTTTATCATAATAAACAACAGGAAATGAGATTCTGCCTATATCTATGAAATGATATGCGGATTAAATGTTACAATGTGATTTATTATACATCAGAACATAAATGCACATGGTTGTCAACACACACAGTAGGTTAAAGGATAGGGTATACTGAAATGTTATGAGAATAAGAGTTGGCTTGAGAACAAAGGGCTCCTCCTCTCTGTGATGATATAGATTGATGATAATGACTGGAGGTCCTAATGAATCAAATATTAATCTCCCGACTATATAGCAGTATCGCAATTAGTAGTGAGAGCTCAAATGGGATCACATGGAGAAACAAGCAAGGTGGACTTGTAGCAAAGTGAGCGCATGTGTTGCTGAGAGATTCAGTATAAAAGTGATAAGGTCCTACAATGCCGGAGCTGCAAACTACTGTACCAGTACTGAAATCTGCAGCACGTCATCATAGGCAGCGTCTTGATGATGTAGGCGCCGATTTCTGCCGTACAGCAACTCTGTGTCACCCTCCGGCCTCAAAGGCTGTCTCGGAATTCTAAGTTCTTCCGAAAAAAAGTGACAGAGTTACAAGACTGTCTGACTCTGAAGATCAGATCCCAAAACCCCTGCCCACGCAATGCAAGAGTGAAGCCAACATTGCTCTACTCCCTACTGTCCTCGAAAACTGCGAATCAGCATTCAGTTCTGATTCCAAAATTCCCCCATACTGTCTCGGAACATCATTCGCACCAATAGCGACCATTCCCTCCAATTTTGAGCAGGGCTTTGACATCAACTAGCCTCAGTTTAACTTGACCAGTCATGCCTCTGCTATTCAGCTGAGGGCACTGAAGTTGCCGTTTGACCAGCTATGAAAATAACCTGCCTAGACCACCGGCCATCCAGTGCCAGACAGCCGCACCCAGCAGGGCACGGTCCACAAGTATTCTCAGAATAAAAGAGGACAATGCAATCGGTTGGTACCACAAATCTTCGTTACGGACGCGCCGGAACGGTAAACACGTAAACTGCGGCGACACTCGGACGTCACGCAGGTCGTTCCACCCTGTAGACAATAGGTGAGACTTGAATGACATCAGTCATTCTGCCAGGCATTGAAGCCTATTGTACGAACCCCTCAGAATTCAAGGAAGTGCAGCCCCCAACTGGAAATGCTGTGTGCCATGTCCTACGATGCTTGCCTCGCTAAGGCCACCCAGGGAACTAACCCAACATGTTTAGGAATCAAGTGAAAAGTATTTGTTGAGATCTCGGTACTAATGCTCTCATTACAATAATTTTATTCGGCCTGTTACTACCGTGCAATGCCATAGAACATTAATAAAACTGATGAAAATGAAAGGAGACATTCTAAAGAGGGCATGGAACCTCTCAGCTTTACATCTGCTTTCTGAATTGCCCTCCAGGAAACCTGGTTCCCGGCAATGCAGACCCCCTACCCTTTGCAGCTACAGGGGATATTACAAGAACTGTGGCGAATATAATTGAGTGTCAGGTGGAGTTTGCGTTTATGTCCCGAACTTGATATCTAGTGAGCCCGTATCCCTTCAAACTCCTCTTGAAGCTGTGGCTGTTAGGATACGGACGACACAGGAAATAACTGTCTGCAACATATATCTGCCTCCAGATGGTGCAGTACCCCTGAACATATTGGCTGTACTGATTGATCAACTCCCTAAACTTTTCCTATTTCAGGGACATTTTAACGTGCACAGCCCCTTGTGGGGTGGCGCCATGCTTACTGGCCGAGGTAGGGAGGTCGAAAATTTACTGTCACAACTCGATCTCTGCCTTTTAAATACAGGTGTCCCCACACATTTCAGTGTGGCACATGGCACATATTTGGCCATTGATCTCTCGGTTTGGAGTCCTGGCATTCCCTCATCTATCCACTGGAGAGCACATGACTACCTGTGTAGTAGTTACCACTTCCCCATCTTCCTGTCAGTCCCCCAGCATCATGCGCACAGATGCCTACCCAGGTGGTCTTTAAACAAGACAGACTGGGTAGCCTTCACCTCTGCTGTCACAGCTGAATCTCCCCCACAAGGTGCCATTGATGTTGTGATTCAGCAGGTCACTACAATGATAATTTCTGCAACAGAAAACATGATCCCTCGCTCTCTAGGGTGCCCCCAGCGAAAGACAGTCCCTTGGTGGTGGCTGGAACTCACTGAGGCAATCAAAGAGTGTCGGCGAGCTCTACAGCGACATAAGTGGCACACTTCCCAAGAGCACCTAATAGCCTTTAAGCAGCTCCATGTCAGTGTTTGACAGCTTATATAATGATGGAAACAGGAGTGTTGTGAGAGGTACGTGTTGATAATTGGGTGCCATATGTCACCTTCCCAACTCTGGATGAAGGTCACACATCTTTTTGGGCACCAGACCCCAACAGGTGTCCCTGGCATTAACTTTAATGGTGTGCTCTCTACCGATGCAAGCACAATTGCTGAGTGCTTTGCTGAGCACTATGCTCAAGCCTCTGCATTGGAGTACTACCCCCAGCATTTCGCATCCTCAAACGGTGGATGGAAAGGAAAGTCCTCTGGTTCACTACACGCCACAGTGAACACTATCACACCCCATTTACAGAGTGGAAGCTCCTCCGCACACTTGCACATTGCCCCAACACAGCTCCTGGGCCAGATTGGCTCAACACTCTGATGATTAAACATCTCTCATCTGATTACAAGCAACATTTCCTCACAACTTCAATCGGACCTGGTGCGATGCTCTCTCTCCATTGCAATGGCGGGATAGCACAATGAATCCGGTGCTCAAACCCTGTCAAAACTCACTTAATGCAGATGGCTACTGGCCCATCAGCCTCACCAACATTCTTTGCAAACTGCTGGAACATAAGGTGTGTCGGCAGTTAGGTTGGGTTGTGGAGTCACTTGGACGACTAGCTCCATGTCAGGGCAGCTTCTGCCAGGGTCGCTCTACCACTGATAAACCTGGGTCCCTTGAGACTGCATGCGAATGGCCTTTCCCAAACCTGGGTCCCTTGAGTCTGCATCCGAATGGCCTTTCCCAGATGCCAACATATGGTTGCAGTCTTTTCTGACTTGCGTAAAGCATACGACATTACTTGGCAACATCATATCCTTGCCACATTGTATGAGTGGGGTCTCCGGAGCCTGCTCCCGATTTTTATCCTGTTGCTCCGTACTTTCCATGTACAAGTCAGTGCCTCACATAGTTCCCCCCATATTCAGGAGAATGGCATTCTTCAGGGTTCCATATTGTGTGTGTCTCTATTTTTAGTAGCCATCAAGGCCTAGCAGCAACTGTAGGGCCGTTGGTCTCCCCTTCTCTATATGCGGATGACTTCAGCATTTTCTATTGCTCCCCCAGTACTGATGTTGCTGAGTGTTGCCTACAGGGAGCCATTCACAAGGATCAGTCATGGGCTTTAGCCCACAGCTTCTAGTTTTGAGCCCTGAAGTTGTGTGTCATGCACTTCCGTTGGGGTCGTACTGTTCATCCGGAACCTGAACTTGATCTTAATTATGATCCACTCACTGTAGTAGAGATTTATCAATTCTTAGGGCTAGTTTTTGATGACCAATTGTGACTTGGCTATCTCACCTTCATAAACTTAATTGTTAGTGCTGGCAGCACCTCAATGCTCTCTGCTGCCGAGCAACACCAACTGGGGTGCAGATTGCTCTACGCTGCTGCAGCTGTACAGAGCCCTTGTTCAATCCCGCCTTGACTGTGGCAGTCTGGTTTATGGTTCAGCGGCGCCCTCACAGTGTTGCATTTCCTCAACCCAGTGCAGCACTGTGGCATTTGCCTGGCGACAGGAGCTTTTAGAACGAGTCCGGTGACCAGTGTCCTGGTGAAGGCCAGGGTCTCTCCATTGCGGATCTGATGTGCACAACTGCTTGCCAGTTATGTTGCACACATTTGTAGTTGTCCTGAGCATCTGAATTACCATCTCCTTTTCCCACCAGCAGCAGTTCATCTCCCACATCGGCGGCCCAGGTCAGGGCTCACAATTGCAGTTCATGTGCGATCCCTTCTCTCCAAACTGGAGTCCTTCCCTTTAGCACCTCTACTTGAGGTCCATTCACATACACCTCCAGGTGTACACCTTGGCCCAAGCTTTGTCTGGACCTTTTGCATGGCCCTAAGGATTCTGTTAACCCCGCCGCTCTCCACTGTCACTTCCTCTCGATTCTTGATGTGTTCTGGGGCACTGAAGTTGTTTACACAGATGGCTCAATGACTGATAGTAATGTTGGCTTTGCCTATGTCCACAGAGGTCATATTCAAGAGCATTCCTAGCCCACTGTCTGAAGTGTATTCACTGCAGTGCTTGTGGCCATATTTTGTGCACTTCAGTGCATCTGTTCCTGTTCTGGTGAGTCGTTTCTCCTCTGTTCTGACTCCCTGAGCAGCTTACAAGCTGTCAACCATTGCTACCCTTGCCATCCTTTGGTAGTGAACATCCAGGAGTCTATCTCTGCCCTGGGATGGTCCAGTCATTCAGTGGTGTTTGTGTGGACCCCAGGACATGTTGGAATCCCAGGCAACTAACTGGTTGACAGGCTGGGCAAACAGGCTATGTGGAAACTGCTCCTGGAGATGGGCATATCTGAAACTGACCTGCATTCTGTATTATGCCACAAGGTTTTTTTGGCTTTGGGAGATAGAGTGGCATAACAGTATGCACAACAAACTTTGTCTCATAAAGGAGACTGTGAATGTGTGGAAGTTTTCCCTGCAAGCTTATCGCAGGGAATCAGTTGTCCATTGTCGACTCCACATTGGCCATACGTGGCTCACAAATGGTTACCTCCTCAGTCGTGAAGACCCACCTCAGTGTCGCTATGGCTCCCAAATGACAGTCATCCACCTCTTGCTGGACTGCCCACTTTTAGCCACTCTGCAGTGGACTTCTAACTTTCCCAGCACCCTACCTTCGGTGTTGGATGACAATGCCTCAACAGCTTTAGTTTTATGTTTTATTTGTGAAGCTGGGTTTTATCAGTGATCTAAGTTTTAGTTCATTTCCTTTGGCCCTCTATGTCCTCCACCCTAGTGCTTTTAGGGTGGAGGTTTTAATGAGTTGCAGAGTGGCTGTCTTCTCCTTTTTTTTCTCATGGTCAGCCAGCCATGGTAATCTTCTTTCTTGTTTTTAATCTTCTCTCCCTGTTTCTTGCATCTCTCTGTGGTTTTCTTGTCCTGTTTTGTCTATAGTAGTGTTGTTTGTCCTTCTGTCATTCTTCTGGTTCTTTCTTTCTCCTGTTATTATGCCGCACATCTTCTTTGTTTTCTTCTTTCCATTGGGTAATTGTTCTATGGGATTAAGGGACTGATGACCTCGCAATTTGGCCCCTTTACCTCACTTTGAAACAAACCAACCCATAATAATGAACACAGCTGGTGGAGACTTCTGTCTCTGGAAGACATTCCCACATTGTAGACATGAGAACGATTGTCATAGCTGCCATAGAATTGAATCATTAGTGGGTAAATTTTAACATAAGACTGAAAGAAATCTTTGGCCGAACCAACCTTTTCAAGAACACTCTGTTTTTATTCAAGGGACATTTAACTAACAGAATACAGTGTGTTATAACAGTTGACTATAGTCAACCTCTTCTATGTAGTGAAATTTCACGTCAGCAGTTAAGGCACATACTTGATCCTACAACTGTCAGTCTGTCTGTTGCCATTAATCTTGTGTAATATCAGATCTAGTTCACTTGAATGGGGCAAAATAGGAGTCAGACATCACAAATATATTAGAAGCATATGGGGTACCATACATAGTGTCATGGCAACAGACACACAACAAAAAAAGTTCTACATCACCTTGGTTCTGAGAGTTCTGGAACCGGTACAGAAAATTGGAATAGAGATCAACATAAACGTCATTTCCACCCTTTTCATTGCTCATGAAAACCACACTTTGCATGTTGTACCACCATACAGTATGACCTTCAGTGGTGGTGGTCCAGATTGCTATACACACTGGTACCTCTAATACCCAGTAGCACATCCTCTTGCATTGATGCATGCCTGTATTCGTCATGGCATACTATCCACAAGTTCATAAAGGCACTGTGAGTCCAAATTGTCCCACTCCTCAATGGCGATTCAGCATAGATCCTTCAGAGTGGTTGGTGGGTTACATCGTCCATAAATAGCCCTTTTCAATCTATCCCAAGCATGTTCAATAGGGTTTATGTCTGAAGAATATGCTGACCACTCTAGTCGAGCAACATTGTTATCCTGAAAGAAGCATATTTACAAGATGTGCATAATGGGGGCACAAATTATCTTCCATGAAGATGAATGCCTCGCCAATATCCCTCCAATATGGTTGCAATATCGGTTGGAGGATGGCATTCACATATCATACAGCCATTAGGATGCCTTCCACAACCACCAGCGGTGTACGTTGACCCAACATAATGTCAGCCCAAAACAGCAGAGAACCTCCACTCTGCTGCACTCACTGGACAGTGTGTCTAAGGCGTTCAGCCTGATCAGGTTGCCTCCAAACCCGTCTCCAACGATTGTGTAGTTGAAGGCATATGCGACACTCATCGGTGAAGAGAACGTAATGCCAGTCCTGAGTGGTCTATTCGGCTTGTTGTTGGACCCATCTACACCACACTGCATAGGATCAATGTTGCAAAGATGGACCTTTCCATGGATGTGAGAAGTGAAGGTGTGAATCATGCTGCCTATTGGGCACAGTTTGAGTCGTAACACAAAGTCCTGTGGCTGCACGAAAAGCAGTATTCAATGTGGTGGCATTGCTGTCAGGGTTCCTCCAAGCCATAATTCATAGGTAGCGGTCATCCAGTGCAATAGTAGCCCTTGAGTGGCCTGAGCGAGGCATGTCATTGACAGTTCCTGTCTCTGTGTATCTCCTCCATGTCCGAACAACATCGCTTTGGTTCACTCAGAGATGCCTGGATACTTCCCTCATCGAGAGCCCTTCCCGGCACAAAGTAACAATGTAGACATGATCAAGCCATGGTAATGACTGTTTAGGCATGGTTGAACTACAGACAATACGAGCAGTGTACCTCCTTCCTGATGGAATGACTGGAACTGATCAGCTGTCAGACCCCCTCCATGTAATAAGCGCTGCTCATGCATTGTTGTTTACATCTTTGGGTGGGTTTAGTGACATCTCTGAACAGTCAAAGGGACTGTGTCTGTAATACAATATCCACAGTCAACGTCTGTCTTCAGGAGTTCTGGGAACTGGGGTGATGCAAACCTTTTTTTTATGTGTGTTCATAGTTCCCGAGGCTTGCAGTATAGGAAGAATAACTACAAATCTGAAATCAACAAAACAGATTCAGCTTCAGCAGGACACAACACTCATTCCTGACAAGCTCTATGATACATTGGAGCAGGACATGCAAAATTGTTTCCAGACTTTGCTTTGACAGAGCATGCTGTTTCTATTCTACTCTCCCCTATATCGTCACCTTAGAGGTAGTGACCAGCTATGGCATGTCTAAGCCAGATGCAGATTCCATCAACCTTACAGCTGTCCTGATCCCACCCCAGTACTGTTTCAAGTCTACAAAAACGTTTTTCACTGACCTCTAAAGTAACACAATAATACATGTTGCAGGGTAATCGTATTTCTATGACATTACCTGCACTGTTATTGACCTGCAACGGACCTCTTTCATTGAAGTGTCTTATAGTTGCCAATGTAATGACAGCATAAGTCAACTACTGACAAATTCACTTTATTTTGTAAGTTACAACCATAGTACTCCCATGGGCATCTTGTAACGTTGTAGAACAAGTCTTCATGTATTTCAATACATAATACCCCTAAACTGCTGTGGTGCATGTTCTGTAATGAAAGGAAACATCTAAGAATTAGATTTTTAGTTCTAGCTTCCAACAGATGACCATTATCAGATATTTTATCATCATATTCCTGCAGTAGTGTTGGGAAGAGCCTGCAACACATTAGACTGTCAAGAAGATAGATTTCCGACGAGACAGTGAATAGAAGTTTGAAGTCCTAAGAAAAATAAGTATGGGCTATAGAGAAAATAATGTAACAAACAAAATGTAGGTAGAACCTGATGGAATGTAAATTAAAGAGAGAGACAAAATTAGTGTCCTACCAATCTAAAGTTGGTCATGTACATCAGAGGAACCGAGAGCTACTATGATATCCCAGACATTTGTTCCATCAGAACATCAATTTTAACATCAACTAAATACAATTTGTATGGTATGATTGCAGTCTTTTAGATACTTTCTTACTCATTTTAACTGGTACTCCTCATGTTATTACATTGTTATCCCCTTGTAGGAGAAATGACACTATCTCTCTCTTGGACTTGACAAATTTACCATGTAGATAGCTGTTAAATGTACCATACACATATCAAAAGTATTTTCATTCTACCAAGAAGATGAAGGTTGCCTGTACCAGACAACAGTGTTTGGGGTAGAGAGGGAGGGAGAGACTGTCCCTCTGTCATGATGGCTGTGTCATCTAGGTGTGAGTGGTGTAAGTGGTCAACTGTGCAGCATGTGCTGGCCCACAGGTTGCTGGTGATCAGCACTGCTTTTTGTGGGCTTGGTTGCCAGTGTACCAACATAATCAATTCATAATATATTTACAGAGTGCTGCTCTGCTTTCACCATGTGATCTATGTTAGTTTTCTGACAGCACTCTCAAGTTCTTATGTTTTTATGCCCTGATCAGGTGGAGTTAGTGTGCTGTGCTGTGTCAGTGATGATAGCTACAGTCATCTACCACCAGTTGACAATGCACTCTGTTGGTGGTGACAGTTCAGTTTTTCATCTTGAATTATGATGTAAGAGTATGGTATAGACCATTCACTCATATAAAATATCATACATTCCTTTCACATGTATTTATCATGTTTTGACAGTTGGGATTCAATGTGTAAATATGTGTAAGTGTATTTCATTGTCAATGTTGATTCTACATGTCTTACACATATAGGTGCACCTGTATGACAGCTCTTTGGGCGTATGAGGGTTATAACCCTCCTTCCTTTTGGGAATAAGAACTGCCTGGGCTCCTGTCAGGGTTCAGATTTTGATAGGGAATAGTTCTGGTCATTTTCATCATCACCTTTGCTGCCAACCCTCACTATTTTTCATTGCTTTTGCTACCAGTGCCTGCTGGGCATCATCACTTTCACTGCCAGCCATCAACTTTGCACCAACATCTCACACTCACCATTGACCGTCACCAGCCTGTATCTTCACTGTCAGTCTTTGCCTTCATAAGCATCACCACTGGTTCATTGCCTCATATTACACCTGATGTACCTGTTTCCATCCATCACTGCAGACCACCCTAACACATCAGTCATCTACACTTCTCCAGCTCCTGCTCGCACTGTCACCACATGGAGCATGTGCTCTAACCCAGCCCCCTACATCTAATCACCTTACCTACCACAGAGTTACACATGCTTCTGTCTTTCTCTCCAGCTCCCCCTAACTTTTCTCTTCCACCCACAACTTGCATGCCACCTCCTCCACAGCCGCACATGCCACTGCCCACCGATCTACAGTCACAACAGATGATATCATAAGTATCACCTCACTGAGCTTCACTGCACTGGACAATTATACTCTGCTGAAGGACCTGCACAACTCCCAGGCAAACATCGACGACATCATACCCACCACCCCCATCCCACAACTGTCCTTCCCTTCAAAAGCCATTAAGAAATGTACAAAACAAACCACTGACATCTCTCCCATTTCCACACCTAAAAATTCACAAACTGAACCTGACAACACTCAATACATTAATACAACTCCTCTCTCTCCAACTCCTTCCCCTACTATCCACACCTTCATTCTCCCTGACCCTGACCCAAAGTTCCTTAAACCCAAATCCCTCACCATCAAATGTCTATTAGAAACATTACGTATGTAGATTGTGAACAGTTGGGAATGTGGGTCTCACAGGAAGCGTGCAAGGGATAAGTCCCTGTAGTCGTGCTATTCATGTGTGTCCTCGGTGGCTCAGATGGATAGAGCATCTGCCATGTAAGCAGGAGATCCTGGGTTCGAGTCCCGGTCGGGGCACACAGTCTCAGCTGTCCCCATTGAGGTATATCAACAACACCTGTCAGCAGCTGAGGGCTTCAATTAAATATCATTTATTTAAAAAAATACCTACCAAGCTTAAACATCCAATATATCAACCCAAGAAAAGACTTTGTCTTACTCAAATTCCTAAACCCCAACTTCTATACTGCTCTCCTCTCCAAAATTCCTCACATTACCTTTGGTCTCAAAGCTTCCTTAACACCTCTCACCACAACACACAAGGTCAAACAACCTCAACCCACCTGTCCTCCTCCCACCCTCACCACAGTGATCACAGAGGTCGAACTGAGATCACAGACGAGGAAGTGGCACCTGAACTGAAGAACAACCCAGATTTAGAAGCCTAAAATGCTCTTTGGATCAATAACTACCTTGGCCCCATTCACTTTGTCCACGTCTTCTCTGAATCTGACATCGTCATAGACCATGTCCTTAAAGAAGGAGCCCCAATTTGCCAGTCCCACCATGGGGTTGAACCTTCAAAATCCCGTTGTCAGTCCTACCACTGCCCAAAATGTCTGTTACAATGACCACCTTATTACAGGTTGTAAAAACCCACCTACCTGTTCACACTGCAAAGTCTCCCATTTTCTTAAACAGTGCCCTAATCTAGCACCCCTCCTACCTGCAACACCTACCACCCCAACCACTTTGCAAAATGCAAAACTAAACCACAACCTGCCAAACCTGACCTCACTGCCCCAATCTGTCCCACTGATACTCTCCCCTCCCCCTCCCCTCCCCCCCTCCCCCCCTCCCCCCCTCATGCTATGCCACCCTCCTGCTAAAGATCTCATCAAATTCAATACAATTTAATCCATCTATTCCAATATCGCCACACCCTACAAACAAACCTCCCTTGTTGCCCTCTTGATCTTCCATCTCAACATCAAAGCTACATATTCCCACAACCAGGTCCACTGTGTATTCACCTGCCTCCACACCCTTTTCTAAACCTCCTCAGACCTCATCCACAAAAACAAATCTTATCCCTTATAAAGGTGTGATACCAGTACAAAATCTGTGCCATAACATCTGCACCCTCACCACCAATAAACATCTTTTAATGCATACTCTATCCCAACACAAAGTCAATCAATTTATCCTTAAATGTGCCTCCAACCCTATCACACCATCCTAACCTCCCCCTATATCTTCCACCAATCAACTCACTTTCCCCGGCCAGAGGTGGAGTTGTAACTGGCCACAGCAAGAACATCCCTGTTCAGCCACAACCCTTACACAATGCTCCTACCAGACACCTTATCTTTACCCTCTTTTTTTTTCAAACCCTAACCATTACCTGTGCCAACTTCTACATCTGGCCTAATCACCCTCCTCCTATGTCTTCACCCACATAGAGGATACCTTTCCACTTATATTATTGCTGCAGATCTCAACATCCATGGTAGATCCCCACCAAACTCCAGCTGTGGTATCAGTTTACCAACTCCCAGCAAGGTGGCATTATTCCCATCAGACACCACTCCCGTCCTAAAAGCACCACCACCCCTGATGTCATCCCAGCATCTCCCAACCTCCTTGGATGCCAGAAGTCTCGATCCAAATGGAAATGACCACCTACCTGTACTCCTCACCATCTCCTATGCCAATCCTCATCCCAATCTCCATCCAAGAGGTATCCAAAACTACTACTGCACCAACTGGAATGGCCAACAGGAATCCACACACACACACAGATTGGTAGCCATCCCTGTCCTTCCAGCAGCCTGAAGATATCCCTCTGGCAACATCCTTCCTGAAGCAGACCTTGCCAGATGTTATATCCACCCACATTTCTACCAAGGCCATTTATACACACCACGCATCATCCCCCCACAAGCACTACTACTCCTCTGAAAATCCCATCATATGCTCCATTTTTCCTTGCAACTTTGTGACCAGAATACAGTCACATGCCACTGGCAAGCACAGATATGTGTCAGAAATTTATTAAATGCAAAAAATGTCAGGACTGGTGTCAGACATGCACCAAACTCAGTCCTACACTCTCCATTAATTCTTCCAAGTACTGGAAAGCATTCCATCAACTCACTGGCAATAACACCCATACCTTACTACCTGCTTCTCCATGATAACTATTCCTTACCTGATGACCTGAGTGGAGTTAACACTTTGGATTCCATCTGTCTGACATCATCTTCATCCCTGATGACCTCTATTTTTATTACTCACTTCCCTACCATCCATGAACGTATGAATACCACTGTCCCACTCCTGCCTCCCAGCTTGCAGAACCAGGACAGCATACCACAAACAGAATTAAATCCACCAATTACAGCAAGCAAAAACAAACCAGTATTCTACAAAAAATGCAACACTTTCCTCAGTCACAACTGAATTATTTCTACACCCCTCAAAGAATGCCTTGTCTCCTTTCTCATTGCCCTTACAACCCTTTACACCACTATCTTCTTCACAAGTTACTAACCTCAACAATGGAAAAGATCCAAACTCCTACTTTCCCTCAAACTCCACAAATCTCCTACTGATACCTCCTCCAACCACCCATCTGCCTTACCTTAGTGTTTAGCAGGGTCTTTCAATCCATCCGCTCCCTATGCATCCCTCAACACTTGAACCAACACCACCTTCTTCCCCTTAACCAGTGTGGCTTCCGTCCCAATCTCTCCTCTGATGACCAGCTCCTGCACCTCTCCGGTCACCTACCCCACCAACTCAATTCCCAAAAACCTGCCATTTTTGTCTCCCTTGATCTAGAAATGCCTATGACTGTATATGGCTTTCTGGTCTTCTTTTCAAACTCTAGAGACACACACGCTTCCAATTAACCATGTCCGCCTTATTGAAATCTTCCTATCTACTTGCCCATCCTTTGTCTCTGTTAATAATACCAATTCCTGCACTTTCCATGCCACTGCATGAATGCCCCCAAGGCTTTATCCTCTCTCCTATCCTTTATCTCCTCTACACTGCTGATATGCTTGAACCACCCCACCAGTCCACCTCCTTCAGTATGCTGATGACACCACTTTCCTCGTCCTCTGCCCTATGCTCCAAAAATCCCAACAATCACCCCCCCCCCCCCCCTCCCCAAATACACCTCAGTCAGTTTACGTCCTTGTGCTATCAATGACTCCTCACAATCAACCCTTCCAAAACCCAGTCAATAATTATAAAATGATCCACTTATATCTTCTGCCTCCATCACTTCCACCTTAATATTTACAACTGTCAGACTATCCAGCTAACTAACACACTGAAATATCTAGAACTAACCCTCCATTGGCAACTAACGTGGAAACCTCACCTACTAACCATTCAATGTAAGGCCCACAATAGACTAAAACTACTAACAGGCCAAATTTGGGGATTACACCCTTTCCACTAGTCTTCACACCTGCAATAGCCTGATCTGACCCATCCTCTGCTATGCAAATGTTATGTTGATCTCCATCCCACCAATGTTCTAAATGTTCCTCCAAATCCTTGAACACCATGGACTCTGTCTTGCTTTCTGCATCTGTTTACCTTTGCCCCACCTGGATCCTCTACCATCTCATCAAATTGCCACCCCTCCTCACCCACATCAAACACATCTGAATCTCCTATATTATCCGCAAACTGATTTCCAAGCACCGTACTGTCTCCCCTCTGATCACCATCCCTGGTATGCTGCCCTGCCTTCACAAACACATCTGTTCATCCCTACACTGATACACACTCCATATCCTATCCCAATGCAAATTCAACGAACTCCCTTTCCCAGACAATGAGATCTGCCCCAATATTTATTCCTTCCACCAACTTTAACTCTCTTCCCCACCTACCCCACTCCACATCAGGGCTCCTCTCTCCTTTCCCTCTCCATCCATCCCCATCCCTTTCCTCTTGCAACCACTGCCCTACCCCCAAGAGACACTACTCCTCACCCTCTTCCTTTCCCACTGACTATATTTCCCACTATCCACCTCAGCTCCTACCACTCATCTCCGTACTTTTTTCTATCTAGCATACCCCCATCTTTCTACCAAGAACCCTCAACCTTGTGGAACATGCTCTCTCCTCTGGCAATGCATCTCACCCTAGTGCAGGTTTTCAGATTCTAAGTGAAATTGTAGTGCTTCAGTGATTTTATCAGAAGAATTTCGCCTTTCTGCAATGTGATGTAAAATGTATGTACATCAGTTTTTTAACTGTCCATCTTTGAGTTTTAATTTAAAATAGAAAACAATCCCAAGTTTTGTTCATATTTCTCGTTGTAATTTTTTTTTTTAATTTGCTTGGCTGAAGAGCAGAGAACTGTACAGCTGACAGCCCACCCCCTACCATATGTGGTGAGAGGGATGAAATAATAACACAGGAAAACAAAAACAGCTCTGTGGTGACTGGCTACTTAATCATCATCCCCCCTCCAAATAAATTTTTGCAATGAAATTTACAAACATAGTCCAGAAATCTTATTTCAGGGGTTAGAATAGGGCTGAGGTATTTCTGCCTGTAGTAAAAGGCAACTAAAAGGAGTTTCACACGTTTTGGTCTTCGTTATGGTCCCCTGTAGGTTTTGACCTCCATTCTTCAAAATTTTCCCAAAGAGTGAGCCAATTGGGGAAGGGCACCTTACCTGGTGCATTGCGTCCGTGGTGCCTTGAGATCTTTAGCCCACTTTCTCGTCGTTGCATTGCAGTCCTGCCCATTCTCCATCTCCTGGGTGAGGACACCTTCCTCGGTGTGTTTTCCACCATGCACTATGCAGTGTCGCTTTCTGCATTGATGATGGCCATGGACTTCTTTGCACTTGATATCCAGCATGGTAGCCAGTCCATTGTAGTGGGGCCACCATGTACACTGTTGGTTGTAGCCCCCTGACCACACAGGGATCGTTCTGCTGATGCCTGCACCATTAACTCCCCATGTATGCCAAGGGGTAGATGCCCATCCTCCTGGGGCATCAGGACTCTTGACAATGGCCATCCTGCCTGGTGGCCTTTGCTGCGGTTGGATGGTGCCCATGGTGAGAGCCCCTGGTTGGAGTGGGTGGCATCAGGGAGATAACACATGATGAGGCGTATTCCATAATCTCTTGCTGGTGGTGAAACACCAGCAGTCTCTAAGCGTTCATGAGCTCAATTCAACACACAGAAGTATGACCCCAAATCATTACCCTCCCTGGCCACGTCATGGGAAGAATGCCAGGCTAAGGATGGCAGCGGATCTTA
Organism: Schistocerca cancellata; assembly: GCF_023864275.1. Taxonomy (NCBI): domain Eukaryota; kingdom Metazoa; phylum Arthropoda; class Insecta; order Orthoptera; family Acrididae; genus Schistocerca; species Schistocerca cancellata. The sequence goes on from NC_064632.1 coordinate 136,350,911, forward strand.
TTCACCTTGGTACTTAGAGGAAAAGTTTGCAGAGGTGGAGGGCTTGTCCAAAATGAGATCTGGGACAGTCTTGATCAAAACAGCATCTTCTGCCACAGTCACGGGCATTGCTCGATTGTGACAAGCTGGGGGATGTTTCTGTAACCATCACACCCTAAGTGCTTAAATATGGTTCAGGGACCTTCTTTTGCAGTCCGAAAATGAGCTGTGTGCCAATTTAGAGTTGAGAGGTGTACATTTCATCTGACATGTCCACTGGGGTCCGAGAGATAATCAGGTTGCCACCACTGCCTTCATCTTGGCCCTTCGAGGGTGATACGTTGCACGAGAAGGTCAGGGTGATGGTCTACCACTGTGATGTAAAGCCCTAATCTCTCCCCCGATGTGATGCTTTAAGTGCTGGAAGTTTGGCCATATGTCTTCCTGCTGTACTTCCAGCATCACATGTCAAAATTTCAGATGCCCATCACATCCCATTACTCATGTGCACCGCCTACCATCTGTGTCAACTCCGGAGAGCACCATTCGCCTTGCTCACCAGACTGCAGGATTCTCCAGAAAGAAAGGAAAATCATGGAGTACAAGACCCTGGACCGACTGACCTACACTGAGGCTAAGAGAAAATTTGAACACCTGCATCCTGTGTGCATGACATTGTCTTACATCACTGCTACAACAGTTCTGACATCATCAGCTCCACCAACCCCAGTCACCTCTCAGAGCTGGAAGACTACACCTGCCCCCTTGATGGTGGAGGCATTTCCCCCCTGTTGCTCCTGCACCACCTACTTCAGGAGCAACATCCCCCACCATCGGGGATGTCCATCCCCACTTCTAAGCCAGAGAAGTGTAAGTCATCTTTGGCTTCTCTCGCTAGGAAGGGGTCCCTCGGGTCACTCCCTTCCCAGGTCTCTGGTAGTGGGAAAGATGACACCAGCCAGTGGCTGAAGAGCCCAAAAGCAGCTGGTCATAGGGTTTCACGCTCATTCTCAGTCCCTGAGACTGAGCCAGTGAAGTCCTCCAAGCCAGGGAATCCCAATGAGCAGCAAAAGAAACCCAAAAAGACCTCTAGGACCAAGGAAATTGTGGTGACACCCACGCCACTGCTACCTACTAGCTCTGCGTCAGTTGATGGGGTGGAGATTTTGGCATCCGCTGAGGACCTAGATCTCGCCAGACCCTCAGACACAATGGGTATAGAGTGCTCAGGCAATAAGTCGGTGGAAACAGGTGACCTTGAGATGTAAATTACCTCATTGAATGTTCCATGCCTTTGCAGTCTCATGACGACGTCATCCTCCAGTGGAATTGTAGTGGTTTTTTCCACCACCTAGTTGAGCTATGGCAACTGTTAAGCTTTACACCTGCTATCTGCATTGGCCTCCAGGAAACCTGGTTCCCAGCAATGTGGACCCCTGCCCTCCTTGGCTGTAAGGGATATTACAGGAACCATAGTGACTACAATTGAGTGTCAGGTGGAGTTTATGTTTATGTCCTAAACTCAGTCTGTAGAGTTCCTGTGCCCCTTAAAACCCCTCTTGAAGCTGTGGCTGTCAGAATAAGGGCAGTGCATGAAATAGCTGTCAGCAGTGTATATCTTCCTCCAGACAGTGCAGTACCCCTGAATGTATTAGCTGCGCTGTTTGATCTTCTCCCTAAACTGCCGGCGGTTCTAGGTGCTTCAGTCCAGAACCACGCGACTGCTACAGTTGCAGGTTCAAATCCTGCCTCTGGCATGGATGTGTGTGATGTCCTTAGGATAGTTAGGTTTAAGTAGTTCCAAGTTCTAGGGGACTGATGACCTCAGATGTTAAGTCCCATAGCGCTCAGAGCCACTCCCTAAACCTTTCATACTTTTGGGAGATTTTAACGCCCATAACCCCTTGTGCGGTGGCACTGTGCTTACTGGCTGAGGCAGAGATGTTGAAACTTTAGTCTCAGGTCGACCTCTGCATCTTAAATACTGGGGCCGCCACACATTTCAGTGTGGCTCATGGTAGTTAATCGCCCATTGATTTATCAATTTGCAGCCCAGGACTTCTCCCATCTATCCACTTGAGAGTACATGACAACCTGTGTGGTAATGACCACTTTCCCATCTTCTTGTCACTGCCCCAGCATCAGCCCATCGACGCCTGCCCAGATGGGCTTTAAACAAGGCGGATTGGGAAACTTTCACCTGTGCTGTCACCATTGAATCCTCCCTCACAGGGTAACATCGAAGTGATGCTTGAGCAGGTGACTCCAACAATTGTTTCTGCGGCAGAAAACATGATCCCTCACTCTTTAGGGTGCCTGAGGCGTAAGGCAGTCCCTTGGTGGTCGCTGGAAGTCACTGAAGCAATTAAGGAGTGTCGGCGAGTTCTACAGCGACATAAGCAGCACCCTTCCCTGGAGCACCTCGTAGCCTTTAAACGACTCCGTGCCCGCATTCACCAACTTATCAAATGACGGAAGCAGGAGTGTTGGGAGAGATAAATCTCGACCATTGGGTGCCATACATCACCTTTCCAAGTCTGGGCAAAGATCAAACATGCTTTTGGGTACCAGACACCAACAAGTGTTCCCGTGTTACCATAAATGGCGTGTTATCTATGTTATCTACCGACACAAACACAATTGCTGAGCGCTTTGCTGAGCCCTTTTGCTGAGCCCTTTTGCTGAGCCCTTTTGCTGAGCCCTTTTGCTGAGCCCTTTTGCTGAGCCCTTTTGCTGAGCCCTTTTGCTGAGCCCTTTTGCTGAGCCCTTTTGCTGAGCCCTTTTGCTGAGCCCTTTTGCTGAGCCCTTTTGCTGAGCCCTTTTGCTGAGCCCTTTTGCTGAGCCCTTTTGCTGAGCCCTTTTGCTGAGCCCTTTTGCTGAGCCCTTTTGCTGAGCCCTTTTGCTGAGCCCTTTTGCTGAGCCCTTTTGCTGAGCCCTTTTGCTGAGCCCTTTTGCTGAGCCCTTTTGCTGAGCCCTTTTGCTGAGCCCTTTTGCTGAGCCCTTTTGCTGAGCCCTTTTGCTGAGCCCTTTTGCTGAGCCCTTTTGCTGAGCCCTTTTGCTGAGCCCTTTTGCTGAGCCCTTTTGCTGAGCCCTTTTGCTGAGCCCTTTTGCTGAGCCCTTTTGCTGAGCCCTTTTGCTGAGCCCTTTTGCTGAGCCCTTTTGCTGAGCCCTTTTGCTGAGCCCTTTTGCTGAGCCCTTTTGCTGAGCCCTTTTGCTGAGCCCTTTTGCTGAGCCCTTTTGCTGAGCCCTTTTGCTGAGCCCTTTTGCTGAGCACTTTTGCTGAGCACTTTTGCTGAGCACTTTTGCTGAGCACTTTTGCTGAGCACTTTTGCTGAGCACTTTTGCTGAGCACTTTTGCTGAGCACTTTTGCTGAGCACTTTTGCTGAGCACTTTTGCTCAAGCCTCTGCGTCAGAGATTTACCCCCTAGCCTTTTGCATTCTCAAACGGCGGCTGGAAGGAAACATCCTCTCATAAACTACATGCTTCAGTGTATCCTATAACGCCCCGTTTACAGAGTGGGAGCTCCTCAGTGCACTTGCACATTACCCAGAAACAGCTCCTGGGCCAGATTGGATCCACAGCCAGAGGATTAAAATGTCTCATATGACTACAAGTGACATCTCCTCGTCATCTTCAACTGGATCTGGTGTGATGGCATCTTTCCATCGCAATGGTGGGAGAGCACCATCATTCCGTAGCTCAAACCCGGTCAAAACCCACTTGATGTGGATAGCTATCAGCCCATCAGCCTCACCAACGTTCTTTCTAACCTGCTGGAACATATTGTATACTGGTGGTTGGGTTGGGTCCTGGAGTCATGTGGCCTAATGGCTCCGTGTCAGGGCAGCTCCCGCCTGCGTTGCTCTGTCACTGATAATCTTGTGTCCCTCAAGTATGCCATCCGAACAGCCTTTTCCAGATGGCAAAACCTGGTTTCTGTCTTTCTTGACTTACATAAAGCATATATGACATGACCTGGCAACACCATATCCTTGCCACATTGTATGAGTGGGGTCTCCGGGGCCCACTCCCAATTTTTATCTAAAACTTCCTTTTGTTCCACACTTCTCGTGTCCAAGTTGATGCCTCCCATAGTTCCATCCATATCCAGGAGAATGGAGTCTCGCAGGGCTCTGTATTGAGTGTCTCTCTCGTTTTAGTGGCCATTAACTGTCTAGCAGCAGCAGCTGTCAGGCCCTCCGTCTCAACTTATCTGTATGTAGACGACTTCTGCGTTTTGTACTGCTCCTCCAGTAGTGGTGTTGCTGAGCGGCACCTACAAGGAACCATCCACAAGGTGCAGTCACAGGCTCTAGCCCATGGCTTCCAGTTTACAGCCGCAAAGTTGTGTGTCATGCACTTCTGTCAACATCGTTCCGTTCGTCCGGACCCAGAACTTACCTTCATGATGATGCACTCACTGTAGTGGAAACATATTGATTCTTATGACTGGTTTTCGATACTCAATTGACTTGACTTCCTCACCTTAGTGAGCTTAAGTGGAAGTGCTGGCAGCACCTCAATGCCCTCCGTTGCCTGAGCAACACCAATTGGGATGCAAAACGCTCTACGCTGCTGTGGCTGTACAGAGCCCTTGGCCAATATCAAACTGACTAGGGAAGTGTGGTTTATGGTTCAGCAGCGCCCTCAGCCTTGCATTTACTCGACGCTGTGCACTACTGTGGGGTTCAACAAGTGACAGGAGCTTTTAGGACGAGTCCGGTGACCAGTGTACTTCTGGCGGCTGGGGTCCTTCCATTGCAGATCAGACGTGCACAACTGCTTGCCAGTTACGCAGCACACATTTGTAGTTCCCCTGAACATCCAAATTACCATCTCTTTTTCCCACCTGCGGCAGTCCATCTCCCACATCGGCGGCCCAGGTCGGGGCTAATGATTGCGGTTCTGTGTGGTCCCTCCTCTGCACACTGGAGCCCTTCCCTTTACCCCCTCTACTTGCAGTCAGTTCACGTAGGCCTCCATGGTGTACACCTCAGCCACAGCTTAGTCTGGCCCTTTCACGTGGCCCTAAGAACTCCATTAACCCTGTGGCTCTCCACTGTCACTTCCTCTCGATTGTTCACATGTTCCGGGGCTCTGAAGCTGTTTACACCGATGGCTCGATGGCTGATGGTCACATTGGCTTTTCCTACATTCACAGCAGCCATATTGAACAGCATTCCTTACCCAATGGCTACAGTGTATTCACTGCTGTGCTGGTGGCCATTTCTTGTGCACTACAGTATCTCCGTACATGCCTTGGGAAGTCTTTTATGTACTGACTCCTTTAGTAGCCTGAAAATTATTGACCAGTGCTGCCATCACCATCCTTTGGTAGCATCCATCCAGGAGTCCATCTATGCCCTGGAACAGTCCAGTTGTTCAGTGCTGTTCGTCTGTACCCTTGGTCACATCAGAATTCTAGGAAATGAACTTGCTAACATGCTGGCCAAACAGGCTACACAGAAACCACTTCTGGAGATGGATATCCCCACAACTGACCTGTGTATGTTATTACGCCACAAGGTTTTTCAGCTTTGGGAGACAGAATGGCAAAACCTCAGTACGCACAACAAATTGTGAGCCATTAAGGGGATCACGAATGTCTGGAAGTCCTAGATGAGGGCCTCTCGCAGGGACTCTTTGGTTCTCTGCTGGCTCTACATTGGCCATGCCTGGGCGACCCATGGCTACGTCCTGTGCCGTGAAGACCTACCTCACTGTCGGTGCAGTGCCCAGTTGACAGTGGCCCATATTGTGGTGCACTGTCCCACTTTGACTGCCCAACTACGAAATCTTGGGTTACTGGACTAGTTGCCGCTCATTTTATCTGACAACACCCTACTGGCTAATTTAGTTTTATGTTTTATTCTTGAGGGTGGGTTTTATCATTTGATATAAAATGTAGCACATGTCCTTTGTCCCTCTGTGTCTTCCATCCTAGCACTCTTAGGGTGGAGATTTTAATGTGTTGCAGGGTGGCTGATTTTTCCTTTTTATTTTCGTGGTTGGCCAGCCACTGTAATCTGCTTCCTTGTTTTACTCTCTTCTAACTGTTTCTTTCGACTCTGTTGTTTTCTTCTCCTCTCTTGTTCCTTTCAGTGTTTGTTGCCTTTCCTTCATTCTTGTGGTCTTCCCTTTCTTTCTGTTTTGTGTTGTGTGTCTCATCTGTTTTATTCTCACGCTGGTGGCATTGTTTTATTAGGAACAAGGGCCAATGGCCTTGTAGTTTGGCCGCTTCCCCCTCCTTTAAACCTACCAACCAACCAACAATTGTTAATAAGTTTTCAATAAACTGAAAAGTGAAGTTAGCTGATTTACTTACATAAGAGAACTTGATAGGAAATACTGGAGAGATATAGTCTCTCTGTAAACTGAAGCATGAGCACCCCCCCCCCCCCCTCCCTTTGCAACATATTTTCCCTACCATGCTGCATGTCTATCCTCTTGCTATTCTTTTTTCCTCGCTTGGGGAACATGCTTGGGGTGTTATTGGGAATGTTCTGCATTACCTGTTGCTGACTCAAGAACAGTCTCACCATTGTTTTTCCCTCCCTTTTCCTTTCTTTGTTTTCCTTCTTCTCTCATTCCTCCACTTCGGCATTTGAGGTCCCTCTTTTTCTTCTTCCTGATGGCCAGCCGACCCATCTGATGCATAACGAGTAACTGGGTAATGCATAAGACCCAGCCCCGGGTCAACAGGTAGGGTTCGCACATACCCCCTGGTACAGGCCAGGCCCACGGAGGAGTGATTGCCTGAACTGCAACCTTTCCAAATTGCCAATTGGTCCTTGTCAGGTGTTCGGGAGGTGTGACATGACGTGTGAACTATCACCTGAGGCCCCCAGTTGGAAGGAGCATGCCATCAGAGATGCTGGCAATCATGGGGATTTTCTCGCAATGAGCCAATCATCTTCACAATCCAGGTCTATGAAATGTAAACATTATGTGGCTAACGATTCAAACACCCTTCCCACTGCACAATGGTTCCTTGTGGTCTCATGTACTGAAGACGGTCAGTCCTTCACCATGGGAAATTGGTTTATTATCCAGAAAGGTGTTGATGCAATTGCCAGCCATGTAAAATCCTGCTCTCATTTACGGAATGGCACTTTGCTTTTGGAGATTACTTCTGATTCTCAAGCATAACTACTGCTTGCTGCCCCACTTCTTGATGGCTACCTTGTTTGTGTTGAAGTCCCTAGAACTTTGAATTCTTCTTATGGTATTATCTACACTGGGCTGCTTGATGGTCTAACCAAGGCCTTACCTCTCTGACCAGGGTGTGATTGTCGTCCATAGGGCGATGAAAAAGGTTGATTCCACCTTAGTGCCCAACTGCACTCGTTTTCTCACCTTTGATAGAGTGGTGCTCCTGTTTAAGATCAGAGCAGGCTATGAACCTGATGCACTCCTACCTTGTCATTGTTTCAATCACACCAGAACATCTTGTCGACACTCAGCCAAATGTGTAAACTGTGGTAGGGATGTGCACAAGGGCAATTGTCCACCTCCTCCTCCCTGCTGTATCAACTGAAATGGCAGCCATGCCACTTCCTCTCAGGACCCTGATGAGCGGGCTGTCAGAGATCTGGGTAAAGGAGAAAGTGCCTTACCCAGTCACACACAATTTATTGGTTAGTCACAAACCCTGCATTCTCCCATCTGGGACTTACAGTTCTGTTCTTGCTACCCCTCGCTCCATGAAGGACATGGCCACACAGACATGCAACCTCAGATTAAGCTCTGAGGTTGTGAAATCGCTCAGTGTCAAGGTAGCATCACCATCGCCCCATCCACCTGTGCAACAAGCCATCAAACTCTCACCTCAATGGGCGAAGCCACCTGCTACACAACTGGTAGGCCAGAAAGGACAGAAGTAGTACTCCCATGAAGACTTTATACGTCCCTCCAGCCAAACAACACCCAGGTCTTCCTCTAACTGGAAAGGCTCAAAGAAGTGCACCAAAGGCAAACATTCTTCTTTGCCGAATCGAAGATCGTCTTTGAAGGTGTTGCCACATGATACCTTAATCTGGCCGGTCTCCGTGTTGCTGACGTGCGCCACCAACCGCTTCTCAGCGTTTGACTCCACAGGCCAACAGTACTTGCATGTGACTGGGTAAGGCATCTGATGCTTCTGTGGACCCCATGGAGCAGGATCCTCCTGCTTCTGTGCCCTGTACCAGCAACTCTTCAAAGGCTGTCACTTGGCAGCCGCTGAGGTGATACCCCTACATCTCTTCCTCATCATGACTCTCCTCCAATGGAACGTTTACGGCCTTCAGTCCCACTAAGAGGATTTATGGCTGCTTTTAGCATTACAGCATCCCCTTGTACTCTGCCTTCTGGAAACTAAACTTCACCCTCACCACCGCTTTGAGCTTTCACATTTCTTCCCAGTTCATTTTTACCTTCTTCCTGAGGTCGGCATTCCATCTCATGGGGGCGTCATGCTGCTCATACAGGATGACATTCATTGTCAAGCTATCTCCCTGACTACCCAACTTCAAGCTGTTGCAGTTCACCTTTTTCTCCCCAACTGACTTTTTCCCTCTGTACCATTTATATCTCTCCATCATTCAATGTCTCCAGGGCAGACTTCCTTCAGCTTATTGGGCAGCTACAGCCCCATTTTATGCTATTTGGTGACTGTAATGCACATCATCCCCTTTGAGATTCTCCCAGAACCTATCAGAAAGGTGCTCCCTTGGCTGATCGTCTTAATCAACTCGACCTCCTCTGCCTTAACACTGGAGCACCCACTTTCCTTTCCGACTCCTCACACACCTATTTCCATTTGGACTTATCCTTCTGCACTGCCCAGCTTGCCCATCATCTTGAGTGGTCTGTTCTTTCTGATGTCTACTCGAGCAACAATATCCCATGTGCTATCCATTTACTGACTCTTACCTCACCTGAATGCACACCCAAATGGCAGATTAATAAGGCTGACTGTAGGCTTTACTCCTCCCTAGCGAGCTTCGAAGAAAAAGATTTCCCCAGTTGTGATGACCAAGTGGAATATATCACAAACATTATCCTTACTGCTGCAGAATGTTCCATTCCTCGCACTTTCTCTTAACCACACTGTGTCGCAGTCCCTTGATGGACTGAGGCGTGCTGCACCAAAATTCGCACTTGGAGGCGTGCTCTCCGCATTTTTAACCATCATCCTACTATGGCAAACTGCATTAATTATAAACAGTTGCATGCAAAGTGTCATAGCATTCTTGGGGATAGCAAAACAGCTAGCTGGCTTTCATTCACTAGTTATCTCAACAGTTCCACCTCTTTCTCTGGCATGTGGGCCAACCTCGGACAGCTCTCTGGGACCAAGATCCATTCGCCACTTTCCGGCCTAACTGTAGCAGATGATGTTATCACTGATCCTATTTCTATCTCCAACACCTTAGGCCACCATTTTGCAGAAGTCTGGAGCTCTTCCCACTATCGCCCTGCCTTCTTCCATCAGAAACAAGCGGAGGAGGCTTGGGCAATACCCTTGTCTTCTCAGAATCAGGAGTGCTGAAATGACGCCTTTACTATGATGGAGCTAGATCATGCTCTGAGTTTATCCTGATCCTCAGCCCCAGAGCCAGATGCTGTTCACATTCAGATGTTGCAGCACCTTTCTCTTGTGGGCAAGCACTTTCTGCTTAACATGTACAACTGCATTTGGGCAGAAGGCACATTTCCTGAACTTTTGCGTGAAGCCACTGTCATGCCCATACCTAAGCCCAATAAGGACAAAAATTGTCCTTCTAGCTACCACCCCATCTCTCTTACCAGCTGTGTTTGCAAGGTGATGGAATGTATGATTCATACCCGGCTGGTATGGTGGCTCGAGTTTTGCAATTTACTAAAAAATGCACAGTGTGGATTTAGAGCGCGTTGTTCTGCAGTTGTCCATTTTGTTACTTTGTCCACGTATGTCATGAATGGGTTTTCTGCAGAAATCCCAGACTGTGGCCATGTTTTTCAATTTGGAGAAGGCCAGCAACACCTGCTGGAGAACTGGCATCCTCCGTACTTCTTACACATAGGGCTTCCTTAACTGCCTAACCTGTTTCTTTCAAAAATTTTTAAAAGACTGAGTTTTTAAGGTGCATGTGGGTTCTGCCTTGTCGGACACCTTTATCCAGGAAAACAGTGTGCCTCAGGGTTCTGTCAAAGCGTCGTACTCTCTGCTATCACCATTAATCCTATAATGGCCTGTCTCCTGCCAGGCATCTCCAGCTCCCTTTTTGTTGACAATTTTGCCATATATTGCAGTTCTCCATGGACCTGTCTCACTGAGTGGCATCTTCAGTGATGCCTTGATCATCTTTACTCCAGGCACATTGACAATGGCTTCAGTCTTTTCAATGACAAAACTGTCTATGAATTTCTACCAGTGCAAATGGTTTCTCCCACCATCTTTAGATCTTGGTCCTGTTGCTATTCCCTTACATTGAAACTACAAAATTCCTGGAGCTCATGCTTGACAGGAAACACTCTTGGTCCTCCCATGTGTCTTACCTGGCAGCCCACTGTACAGAGTTCCTCAATGTCCTACATATCCTCAATGGTACTTCCTGGGTTGCCGATCGAACCACCCTGCTCCATTTGTATCGGTCCCTTGTACGTTTGAAACTTGACTATAGGTGCTTTGTTGATGTGTCTGCGTGTCCGTCCCTCTTACACCATCTCAACACTATCTACCATCATGGCACCTGTTTGGCCATGTGTGCCTTATACACTAACCTGGTTGAGAGTCTGTATGCTGAAGCTGCTTAACTGCCACTGTCCTACCACTGTGACTTTCTCCTCAGCAGGTATGCATGTTGTTTGTCTGCCATGCAGAGCTACCAATCCAATGCTGCCTCCTTCAATGATTCATTTGATCACCAGTATGGGGTGCAGCTCTCTTCTCTGTTACCTCCTGGAGTCCACTTTCGGCACTTGCTATGGCAGCTTCACTTCACACTACCTGCAACTTTTCTGGTGGGTGTGAACCCTTCACCACCTTGGCTTCGTGAAGCAGCCCATATTAACCTTGGTCTTCATTCACTTGCTAAGGACGCTACTCCAGCCTCGCTCTATCTCCTTCAGTTTTATGACCTTTACATGGAACTTCACGATAATACCTTGGTATACAGTGATGGCTCTCGGACTGACCATGGGGTCAGGTGTGCCTTTGTCATTGGCACTTGCATCTTTCAATATCGGCTTCCAGCACACTGCTTAGTATTTACAACTGAGCTCTTTGCCCTGTATCAGGTCATGGAGCGCATACACCAAAACCGAATTTTCAATTGTGTCCTCTTCTCAGACTCGCTCAGCACCCTTCAAAGTCTATGGTGTGATATACACCGCCCATTCCTTAGTGCAACAGTTCCAGGAAAACTGTCACTTGCTCACTCTTGGTGGAGCCACTGTGATGTTTATGTGGGTTGCTGGTCATGTTGGTCTGCCAGGAAATGAGGCTGCTGATGCTGATGCAAAGGCTGTAGTACTTTTACCTCCTATAATCCCTCCAATGATCTCTGTGTTGCCGTCTTTCAGGAAATGGTGTCCCTTTGGCATCCTCAATGGTCCTCCCTTCACAGGAATAAGGTCTGGCTTACTAAGCCTCTTCCAGTGGTTTGAAAGACCTCCTGTCAGCCCTCCCACTGGGAGGAGGTCATTTTAACTCAGCTGCATACTGGGCACAGCCTGTTTAGCCATCGTCATTTGACAAGTGCCGTTACACCACCACTTTGTACACATTGCACCCAAGTTTTAACTATCCACCACTTCGTGATGGAATGCCCATTTTTTAACTGTTTCCTTTCCCACTTGGTTTTGCCATCTGAGTTATCAGCCGTTTTAGCAAATGACGTGTGGGCTGTCGACCGTGTTTTACTTTCTATCCACCAAAGCAATATGGCAAAGGCCATTTAATTTTTAGTTTTGAACTTCAGTTTCTGTATGTTTTTTTCCCTTTCTCCATGTGCCTGTTTTTAGCTGTCTTCTCTTATGTCAATTGGGACTGACGGATAGTAGTTTTTTAACTCCTCTCTGTCTTCGTGTTCTATAGTTTTCCCTTGGGTGTGTATGCCCCCAGTTGTTTTTTGCACCCTAAAGCAAAACACAACCAACTAATGAGCAGCACTCTTGGTGGAGCAAGTCTCCTTTCCCGGAAGAACACTAGAACTGCTGTACAGGATGTCTAAGAATCAAATGTTTTTTATTCCAGTCTTTGATCACAATATCAGTCCATTTTTTTTAATTTTTGGTACTAATTTGTCTTGCAGTTCTTGGAAACAGATATACAGCTGCAGAAACAGTAAACCACTCATACTTATCACTGGCATTATTGTATATGAATGTACCATTGCATTCATTGATTGGGCAATTGATTCCGTCTTCTTTTTCTCACCTTGGAATGATAAAGTGCAGTGTGCATGCAGTTCTTTCACGATACCTGGTAACTTCAAGCATTTTTTTCACTCCTTCATTTAATGATTATTTTTCTGCCTTTTCTTTGTTGCTGAAAGCTCTTGCAGGAGGGTCTTTTTTAAAAAAGGTTTGGAAGTTATTCTTCTTGAGAACTGATACTGGTACAACTGACATCATCTGAACTACATTCCATGAAATGGTCACTGTTATTTCCTATTTCTTCTAACGTATCCACAGTTTCTAATGAAATGTGGATATCATTCGAATGACTGTCAAGGAAATCAACTAATAAATGACAAATATGTATGTCCTCAGGAGAAGTAGGTGATTTTGGCTGGAAATATTTCATCATTCTAAATTGAGAATGTTAATTGGATTCCACATTACTGTGAAATTGGAAAGCCGCGCGGGATTAGCTGAGCGGTCGAAGGTGCTGCTGTCATGGACTGTGCGGCTGGTCCCGGTGGAGGTTAGAGTCCTCCCTTGGGCATGGGTATGTGTGTTTGTCCTTAGGATAATTTAGGTTGAGTAGTGTGTAAGCTTAGGGACTGATGACCTTAGCATTAAAGTCCCATAAGATTTCACACACATTTGAGCATTTTTTTAAAAACTGGAACGAAAAAAAAGCTACTATTAGCAGGCATGCCTTACGAAAGTACAATAAATATTAATTTGGCTCTCCAATACTGCAAAAAGCAACTCATAGTTTGTAATAGCTGTTACTCAAGTGGATAATTTGAGATAATAGTAACTGTGTACTGTAGTGTTGGCGAAACTATAAACGAAACCTGAAATGTCCTTTACAAATTATGATCAGGTTGTCGCGTTTTCTGTTTACAAATGTACCACTGACCTCGGCTGTGTGTGTGCCTGGTTACAAATTGCAGTTGTTACAGCATCAGAAAGGGTTTACATTTCTACCACTGCCTGGCGCTCTACAAATTTGGCAATTTTCAGATTTTTTTAATACTTCCAGTGCTTCTTAGCAGCATTTCTTTCATTGTCTTCTTCCTGTGTAAAAATTTTCAGGGTAGGTTTTGACATGTCTTATTGGACCATTCTCTTGTCAGTGCATATGATTGGGCATAGGCTGCATAGCAGTAGATGAGATGTCAAGAAAATTAGCAGTCAGCCATTGCTTATATAACTTTAATTTTGTCAAGATGTATTTCAGGTTTTCACCCATCTTCAGTTGGCATAATACACCTAAGGTATGTCTTCATATTATTAAGTGCATGTTGACAGCAATTTTGAATAACACATACATTTTTAGATTCACTGATGTACTGATGCACATAAAAAATCTTGTCAGTGTAGTGCAGGGCCTCACAACATACGTGCTCGCAGAGCAAGCTGTGAGCAGCAAGGTGCGAGCACGGAGCAGCGCGAGCACGCTACCCCCACTACCAGACCAGAGCAGAGAGTGGGGAGAGTCACGTGGGGCACACAAAAGCTGCCGCCAGTCAATGTAAATCCGCGGCCACCTGCAGGGATATCACTCACGAATTATTATTGCGACAAATGAAACAAATAAAGGAGAATGTACATGTGCCACATAATTTTATTAGCTTAGTGTATGCCTCTACATTCGTATTAATTTGTGAACTGTTACACAATAAAAGGTGTCACTGAAGTGTGGGCCTCTCGATTATCTTGTACTTTTTGCCCTTTACAATTGCGTCTATGTTCGGAGTAATTGTTCTTGTGCATTGTAGGCGCAGCGTGCAGTTTAAATTTCGATCAGACAATGCATTTCTCAGGCGCGTCTTGTTATACATTTCATTGCAGAGAACAGTTGTTCACAAACATACGTGGAACTGAACATTGATATTATTGCAGCCGCCAGTTTGTGCAAACGAGGAAATCTATTCTGAGGGAAGTGTCTGTAGAATCCAAAATGTTTTTCTTGTTCTGAAATTTGTCTCTGTATTCTCTGTCACACTGCAGTTCAATAATTTCTAGTTGCAGCTCAGGATGAATCTCTTCAATATTCGCTGAATATGGAGAGGAGAACAGATCAAAATCACTGTCTAGTGCTGTCAGATCTTGAAAGCGTTGATCAAATTCTTCCTTAAGGGCAACTAAACTGTGTGAATAACGTTCAGTCTTTGTGAACATCCTGATAATTTAGGAAAATGAGCTAGATTTCATGTTTCAAGCTGACTCACCCAAAGTGTCAGTTTCATTTTAAAAGCTCATATTCGATCTATGAAATGAGTAATTACCAGTCATTACCTTGTAGTGAAATGTTCAAAGCATTCAGATGGCTAGTTAAATCTGCTAAGAAGGCGAGATCACATTTCCATGAAGGCTCTTTCAATTCAGGAACACACATGTTATTTATTTCCATGAACATATTTATCTCATCTAATAGGCAAAAAAATCGATTTAATAATTCGCCATGACTAAGCCAGCGGACCTCGCTGTAATAAGGCAGGCTACCATACTGGCTTTCTACATCCTCAAAAAAGCTTTTAAATTGCCTGTGTTGTAGCCCATGCTTCCTTATATAATTGGTTGTACGAACAACAATCATCACATTTTTTAGAGTGATACTCTTTGCCCTTAAGTTTTCCTGGTGGATCACACAGTGAAAGCCCCTTATTTCATTCGACACGGTCAGTTTTTGCATTTTCTCCTTCAACAGCGCAACTAAACCTGATTTTTTTTTTTTTCTTCTTCCCCTGTCATCGCTGGTGCACCGTCTGTAGACACTGAAACTAAAGAATTCCATGACAATCCTATATTTTCAACACTTCCTTCAACACTACATAAAATATCACCTCCGGTTGTAGTGTTCTTCATGGCTACTACATCGAGGAGCTCCTCCCTCACCTGAAGATCTCTATTAACACCTCTAATAAATATGGCAAGCTGCGCTGTTCCAGTGATATCAACACTTTCGTCCAGAGCTAGAGAATACACCATAAAATCTTTACAGATATTTGCAAGCTGGCTCTGGAAGTCATCTGCCATGTCCTGTAGGTGATGCATAATGGTCATGTTAGATAATGGCACAATTCGAAACTGTTCAACTTGAGTTGGACACAAATGTTCCCGCTGCAACTACCAAACATTCTTTTATTAAATCGCCATCAGTGAAGGGCCACAGCGATTTTGCTAAAAGGAAAGCAATTTTGTAACTCACTCTGAGAGCTGCCTCAGTTGATTTTTCTTCGTCATCCAGATCTTCTTCGAATAGCTTCCTTTAAGTTTATAACTTCCTGTGCACGATCTGGTCCATCACATTTTCCACTTCCGTAGTCTTTCGCGTGGTATGACATATAATGTCGCTGCAAATTAAATTTCCTAAAAGAATTCAGCGTTTAGTGACATACTAAACGTCTGGAACCGCGCGACCGCTACGGTCGCTGGTTCGAATCCTGCCTCGGGCATGGATGTGTGTGATTTCCTTAGGGTTAGTTAGGTTTAAGTAGTTCTAAGTTCTAGGGGACTGATGACCTCAGATGTTACGTCCCATAGTGCTCAGAGCCATTTGAACCATTTGACATACTAAACATTTTGCAACACCAACTTTTTCTGTAAACAGATACAATTCCTCCCAATGGGGGTTGAACTGCGAAAGCATGGTTGGGGTTACACAACGGCGACTTGACACGATTCTTAACCAGCGAAGTGACTGTTAGAGCTGATCGTAGTATTTTAAACGTTACACAGTCGGCGCGAATTCAATACGCACGTTGCGGCCCTATTCAAACGTGCGCACCCATTTCCCCTCCCTCCCCTCCCTCCCTACTCCGGGACCTTGCACCTGCTCGCGAGCACGTGCCTGAGCAGACGCGAGTACTCGCGCTCAAAACCGGCTAGTTGTTAAGCCCTGGTGTAGTGGCACAATTTAAGAGTAAGTTGACAGATTATCTTTTGGAAAACTTGATGGGAATATTAGATCATATAATGCTACCCTACTTAATAAGCACTGTCACATGCTGAGAATAGGCTTGAAAAGTTTTAACAACTCAAAAGAATAAAATAAAAAGGATCAGTTCTGCAGGCCAGGGCCAGCCATGGCGTGCCAAACTTCAGGCGGCAGGCCAAGCCTGGCCTGCCACTCAGCTTTGCTTGGTCCTTCCCGGAAGTACACGGACCAGCACCACATTTCATTTATCATTGTGGTGCAGCATTTTACAGTTGGCATATGTCTCCTCAGTGTGGCAGTATCATGCTGTCAGCGGTGTTTAATCTTCCATAATTTTTCATGGTATGAAGAACATTTATTGGTATAGTGGCTGTTTGTACAAAAGAGACCATCTAGTGATCTATTATCAGAATTCCTTAAAATGAATGGTAATGACAGAAGACAGGGATGAGAATTCTCAATTTGCGTAAGTGACAGTAGAGCATATTTACCGTAAAATGACATTAGAATACCATGCTTTAGAATTCAATGAAAGAGCAAAAAATTACAAAGATGGACAGACAGGATTCATTGTTTTATGCATCAAAATGCACTTTGTGCTACCTTTGCAGGCTTGTGAAGAAATTGGTTGTTTGAATAGTAAAATTTCCGAATACACATCTATTATTACACTGTCAGCTGAAATAGTTTCCAGTGGAACTGAACAAAGAGTGTGGAGCTTCATATGTTACTGCAAAGTATATAGGTTAAGTCAAGGGGCATGCCTGGAATGATTTTTCAATTTAAAACTCGCTGCTGTTGAATTTATGAAGGAAAATGCAGTGTAGAAATGAAAATTAGAAATTCAAGAATGGAGTGCAGACTTCATCTTTTAAGTGGACTTGACTGTGCACTGCCCACAGTAAGGTGACATCTTTCTGATTTGATGGGAATGCATTTACAACAAAAATCACATTATGGAAGGAAGACTACGATCCATAAGCTCACTGGCATCAAAGAAAGTGCGAGGTCTGGAGAATTCATTGTGGCCTAGAGAGAATTACAGGGATAGTTTTATAAAGATTTTGAGGAAACTATTAACCTTACATCTGTTTCAAAGCAGTTTCCAAGACTGTTTGCTGTTTCAGTTGACAGCACCCCTGAGCATCTGCAGATGTAACTGATTAACCTGCAAGGTAGTTCCAATTATAACAAATCTTTTTACATTAAAACTGTCCATGATGTCTACATTGGTTTCCTCAAATAGTTTCCACATCTCCATAATGAGGTTCCAGAAGTGCTACAATATTTCAATCAACATAGCTGTGTGAAAGACCTTTTTTGGGTTATGAAACTATATAAGTCAATATTATGTGGCAACTGTAGTGCAAAACTCTTTGAAATTACACAATTTAAGCCAGGTTTTCACTGGAGCAAACAAGCTAATAAGCACGAGCAAAAGAGAATTCTGTCTGGTGTACCCAGTAGGCCTCCTGCAGGTCTTACAAGTGGATGCCTCTGCAGCTACTTGAGTGTCCCTAACCTTCCCCAGTTACCTAATCAGAAAATGGAGACCTGCAGTTTAACATGGAATCTGAACCACTTGTCTTTTGTGGCCTCTCCAACATCTGTGAGAAGTAGATGCTATGTTAAAAATCATAGTGAAAAAGTTGTGGTCTGAAAGAAATTTGATCCCACACTCTCTGGATCATGAAGTGCATGCTTTGCCACTGGACCACTTTTAAGTTAGGAAAAACAAAAAAGATTATGACCATTACGCATTGCATGCATAGTGGAAACGATAGCTGTGTCACCTCTGGAGATGATGCTCGCCATCAGTAATTAGTGTTCTGTTTATAAACTTCCCCTCAACAGTAATGAGATGCCAGGGAAAAATTGCAGCCAAATACAAGGAAAATTTTGTACCAGTGCTAAGGAGAGATGGAGATGCACTTCCATGTAAAGGTCATGATCTCCTTCCATGTCACGCTTCCATACAAATTAATCTTAAATTCTTCCTTCCCTGCGCCATTTTGCATACTCTGTCAAGAACAGTGCACTCGCCATGCAAAATAATCCTGACTGATTAGCAAAATTTTGCATTGTGGCTCTAACAAGATGGAGTTGTATCCTGTATGCCAAATATTAGCTCCAAAAACTAAAAACTAATAACACAGCATTCATAGGCAATGTTCACTACCTCGTGTTCTCTTCTGTTCCTTCTAGTATAAATGATTCTTCCCATATAAAAGTGAATGGTAGTGAATCTTCTGCAAATGATCATTTGTATGTGTTCTCTTTTATTCACTCCATTGTAAACCAGGATTTAGGTGCTTAAAATTGGTGTCTGTTAATTCTGGATAATTCCACTATGTTGCACTGCATGAATAATTCATCAAGTTGCGCGCTAGGTGGGCAGGGCTATACAAACCACTGTTACAAGCTGTTCTTCATGTTCAAAAATGTGTAACTTGAACATTTTTTACAAAAAACTTGCAGTGCCTCTCAACAGCTAAAATTTTGGCAGTGCATTTATTTCGTTGTCTTCTTCTTGTATCAAAAATTTTGGGGTAGGTTTTGAAGTGTCTTATTGGACCATTTCCTTGCGAAACTGATCTCCTGTATGCAATGGCAGAACCTACCTTGACACAATTCCGCAAGAAAATAGATGTGGATGAATGCAACTAGTTACAGATATACTGCACTACGTACAGACACTACAAGGTTCACCGGCACCTCTTACAATTATTTTTGTTTTAACTATTGTATGTGTGACTACTCTCAAATAAAAATATACATGCTTTCACTATACAGGCCAAAGTGGGACTTACATTGAACTGAACATTGATCTGGAAGAAAGTTAACATATTGTTCAGTCCAGTGCAAATGCTGCTGCTTCTGATGTGCAGTGAGTGGTATGCCTTGCTTACTTACAAAATCATTTGGAGCCTTCTACATATATTACTCTCTAACACAGTTTCCCAGCAAGCATGGCAAAATCGGATCATAGTTGAGATATGACATACAGCTCTATAGTATTTTCAAGTGTTCGAACAGGACCCTATGTTTTACCACAGTCTATGAAGCACAGAACATTAAACATTATCATCTAGCCACCTTTTTCTGACTACAAACTGCTTCAGTGTGTCAACTGACCTTTTGCTGCAATCAGTCTAGAAAGTGGGGCCCCAGTATAATTTAACCAAGTTAGCGAACCCTCCAGCTACCACACATTCTCACAGCACCAACTAACACCCCACTTTAAATATGCAATTGCCTGCAGTGTCAGAGGATGTTGGTGGACTTCTTGACACTGATTTGCATGTGGCAGTTGCAGTGTAACTGTCTTGCTGGTGGTAGACGTTGTCAACAGAAAATAATTTACAGCAAACATCTTGACAAAATATTATTTTTGTCAATGATAGCTGAAGTCTGTGTTGTTGTTGTGGTCTTCAGTCCAGAGACTGGTTTGATGCAGCTCTCCATGCTACTCTATCTTGTACAAGCTTCTTCATCTCACAGTACCTACTGCAACCTACATCCTTTTGAATCTGTTTAGTGTATTCATGTCTTGATATCCCTCTATGATTTTTACCCTCCACACTGCCCTCCAACACTAAATTGGAGAGCCCTTGATGCCTCAGAATATGTCCCACCAAGTGATCCCATCTCCTAGTGAAGTTGTGCCACAAATTCCTCTTCTCCACAATTCTATTCAATACTTCCTCATTAGTTATGTGATCTACCCATCTAATCTTCATCATTCTTCTGTAGCACCATATTTTGAAACCTTCTATTCTCTTTTTGTCCAAACTATTTATCGCCTATGTTTCACTTCCATACATGGCTACAATCCATACAAATACTTTCAGAAATGACTTTCTGACACTTAAATCTATACTTGATGTTAACAAATTTCTCTTCTTCAGAAACGCTTTCCTTGCCATTGCCAGTCGACATTTGATATCCTCTCTACTTCGACCATCATCAGTTATTTTGCTCCCCAAATAGCAAAACTCCTTTACTACTTCAAGTGTTTCATTTCCTAATCTAATTCCCTCAGTATCACCTGACTTAATTTGACTACATTCCATTATCCTCGTTTTCCTTTTGTTGATGTTCATCTTATATCCTCCTTTCACGACACTGTCAATTCCGTTCAACTGCTCTTCCAAGTCCTTTGCTATCTCTGACAGAATTACAATGTCATCGGCGAACGTCAAAGTTTTTATTTCTTCTCCATGGATTTTAATTCCTACTCCAAATTTTTCTTTTGTTTCCTTTACTGCTTGCTCAATATACAGATTGAATAGCATCGGGGAGAGGCTACAACCCTGTCTCACACCCTTCCCAACCACTGCTTACCTTTTATGTCCCTCAACTCTTTTAACCACCATCTGGTTTCTGTACAAATTATAAATAGCCTTTCGCTCCCTGTATTTGACCCCTGCCACCTTCAGAATTTGAAAGAGAGTATTCCAGTCAACATTGTCAAAAGCCTTCTTTAATTCTACAAATGCTAGAAACGTAGGTTTGCCTTTCCTTAATCTATTTTCTAAGATAAGTCATAGGGTCAGTACTGCCTCACATGTTCCAACATTTCTACACAATCCAAACTGACCTTCCCTGAGGTCGGCTTCTACCAGTTTTTCCATTTGTCTGTAAAGAATCTGTGTTAGTATTTTGCAGCTGTGGCTTATTAAACTGATAGTTCAGTAATTTTCACATTTGTCAACACCTGCTTTCTTTGGGATTGGAATTACTATATTCTTCTTGAAGACTGAGGGTATTTCGCCTGTCTCGTACATCTTGCTCACCAGGTGGTAGACTGGGTGTTTGTGTTGTCCTCATCATTTCATCATCATTCATGCAACTGGCGAGATTGGACTGAGAAAAGGTTGGGAATTTGTACAAGCCCTGATAACTGTGCAGTTGAGTGCCCCACAATCCAAACATCATCACCAGATGGTAGAGTTTTGTCAGGGCTGGCTCTCCCAAGGCTATTAGTAGTTCTAATGAAATGTTGTCTACTCCCGGGGCCTTGTTTTGGCTTAGGTCTTTCAGTGCTCTGTCAAACTCTTCACGCAGTATCGTATCTCCCATTTCATCTTCATCTACATCCTCTTCCATTTCCATAATATTGTCCTCAAGAACATCGCCCTAGTATAGACCCTCTATATACTCCTACCACTTTTCTGATTTACCTTCTTTGCTTAGAACTGGGTTTCCCTCTGACTCTTGATATTCATGCAAGTGGTTCTCTTTTCTCCAAAGGTGTCTTTAATTTTCCTTTAGGCAGTATCTATGTTACCCATAGTGATACACACCTCTACATCTTTACATTTGTCCTGTAACTATCCCTCCTTAGCCATTTTGCACTTCCTGTCAATCTCATTTTTTATATGTTTTTATTCCTTTTTGCTTGCTTCATTTACTGCATTTTTGTATTTTCTCCTTTCATCAATTAAATTCAATATTTCTTCTGTTACCCAAGGATTTCTATTAGCACTTGTCTTTTTACCTACTTGAACCTCTGCTGCCTTCACTATTTCATCTCTCAAAGCATCCATTTTTCTTCTATTGTATTTCTTTCCCTCATTCCTGTTAATCATTCCCTAATGCTCTCCCTGAAGCTCTCTACAACCTCTGGTTCTTTCAGTTTATCCAGGTCCTATCTCCTTAAAATCCCACCTTTCTGCAGTTTATTCAGTTTTAATCTACAGTTCATAACCAATAGATTGTGGTCAGAGTCCACATCTGCCCCTGGAAATGTCTTACAATTTAAAACCTGGTTCCTAAATCTCTGTCTTGCCATCATATAATCTATCTGACACCTTCCAGTATCTCCAGGCTTCTTCCATGTATACAACCTTCTATGATTAAGTTATGCACTGTGAAAAATTCTACCAGGCAGCTTCCTCTTTCATTCCTTACCCCCATTCCATATTCACTTACTACGTTTCCTTCTCTTCCTTTTCCTACTATCAAATTCCAGTCACCCATGACTATTAATTTTTCGTCTCCCTTCACTACCTGAATAATTTCTTTTATCTCATCAAACATTTCATCATTCTCTTCGTCATCTTCGGATCTAATTGGCATATAAACTTTTACTACTGTGGTAGGTGTGGGCTTCATATCTATGTTCTTGAAATTTGCTAGGTGTAAGTCAGTTTGTTCAAAATAATAAATGCTGATCAGAACTTATCTTCATTTTGTTGTATCACTGCAGTCATTTCCTTTAAGTTTCTTAAGAGAAAATGGTTCAGAAAACATAGCAGTTCTGAAAGGACATGAAAAGTCAGGTACAGTTTCAGGTGTAAAATTATGTCACAGAGTGCTGCTAAAGATCTTACATCTTAGTGGTCCTTCCACATGAATTATCATGGATTTTATGTACTTTTACTAAAAATTGATTTATAGTTGTGTGTAGCAAATTCACCAATTACAATTACAGAAGTTGTTGAGAATTACAAAAAACATTATCATACAGTTCTACAATTGAAACATGTGAAATAAGGTGCAAAGGCAATTACTGAGCTCTTGCTTTCATGGAAAATAAAGGGAATGATATGAATAAACAAAGCTAATTACATTTTTGTTAATTACACTGAAACTGCATTATCCCAAATATTCCTATCATGTTTGCCGTTTCAGATATGAGTACATTGTTTTAAACATTCCAGTATATGAATGACAGTGTTATGATAAGGATAGATTGGTACTCACGATATAGTGGAGACATTGAGCTGCAAAGAGAAAGAGAGAGAGAGAGAGAGAGAGAGAGAGAGAGAGAGCTGAAGTCTTTAGTGCCATATCCTCGGAGTCCTCCATAAATCAATTGGTGACTACAGGCAATAAAAGAATACCCATAACCACTCCATCATTCTGTTAAAAAATGGTGGCATTAAATGGAAAAATATATGTATGTCAGCATATGATGAAAAGTTTCAACCAACTCTTCATCCAGTTCATCACTAATCACAGGGACCCTTCCAGAAGGATGCTGGGAAGCAGAGATTTCACATCAAAACTCGCTAGTAAATCTGAAAGACCCAGCCTCAAAAATTTCAACTGTTGAATAAAATCCACAGAGTAGGAGATATAGTGTTCACAACTGCCAACATGTGGGCTTAGTACCGATGTGAAATACGTCACAGGGTCATAAGTGGGTGCACCAAAATTACTAATAATTGGGTGTAGAGGAACCCCTTCTTTATGTAACTTTGACACAGCATACAACCTAGGCAGAACAGCAGCACTAGGATGAAGTTTCTTGTGTAAATCTTCAGATAATGAGCTCTTTTTCAAAACTGAAAGCATCTTGCACAGTCCTTTCTCTGGGATCACTAGACAGACTTCTGTGAGCTAGGTCATTGAGTATTAAATCCATTTTAAGGATATAATCATCCCATGTTAATACAACCCTGGCACTCCCCTTGTCAGCTGGTAAAATTACTACTTTGTTGTCATTCCTAAGTGAACAAATAGCTGCTCTCTCTCTCTCTCTCTCTCTCTCTCTCTCTCTCTCTCTCTCTCTCTCTCTTCTCCCTCCCTCACCCTCTCCCTCTCCATTGCCCCCTTTCCCCTTTTCCTGTCCATTTAGTCCTCCTCCTCCTCCCCTACTCTTTCTCCATCTCCTCTAGCCCTTCTTTCTTTTTGACCTTGAGCCTTGCTTATTGTTATTGCAAACAAAACCTTGACTGGGAAATAGTCACGTAAAATGAATGGGTAAATTACTTGGGATCATTAACACTAGGGGCCCAGGTAAGTCCTCCAGATCTGTGACAATAGTGGTTTCAATGGTAGTATCTCTCGTAGCTTTAATCTGTGAGTGGATAAAACAGCAAATTTTTGTATGATTTAGATTGCATAGTACAGTAGTATTCTAATCATAAGTTGATAACACCATGAATACAACATTCCTCTTTCCTCTTAAAATAGACTGCCGTGAAGAAAACAAAACAGCACAATTTTGTGTTGCAGCTTATGTTTAAAATTATATGCATGTGGAGAAAGAATATATGGAAGAAACAATTTGGCTAATGGTTTAAATAACCTGATATCTAAGTTAAAACTCACTGTGAGAAGGAAAATGAAACCACACATTTTCTCCGCACAGCACTTTGTTTCTTACAGTCAGTTTTAACATAAAAATCTGAACACTATTGTTTAAAAAGTCATATAGCCTATGTCCATCTCAGTGTTAGCAGAGTATCATGTAAATAATTGAGGTAAAAGCATCAATAACTTTCTGATATTTTTGCTAACAATGTTTCCCCTTTACATCACATACAAGTTGTGTCCAAAAAGTCACGAAAAATATATATAGCACTTCACCCTTGACTGGTAAGCCTCCTGGAAGGCCTCAACTTGAATCTCATTTAAGAGTGTTGTCGCAACCTTTTGAATGTCTTCAGTGCTCTTAAAACAGCATCCTTTGAATGTGGTTTTAATCCTGGGTAACAGGAAGTAGTCCAGCAGAGAAAGGCCAGGTGTGTAGGGTGCCTGCAGCAGCACTGCCAAGTTGTGCTTGCTCAGGTACTTGCTGACGTGCAGACACATCTAGCTGGGCGCATTGTCATGATGCAGCAGCCAGGTAGTGGTGATGTCTTTTTGCACTTGGAGGATCCTTTTTTTAAATCTTTTCGGGACATTAACATAGTGAAGAACATTAACAGTCTGTCCTTGGGGGTACAAACTCTTTGTGCACCAGACCCTTTCTGTCTCAATTTTCACCTTGGATTGTGCCATTCTGAACTTTGGCACTTTTTTTCAGGTCGCACACGGAAGTACATGTCTTGTTGCCAGTAATGGTGTTGCCAAATAATCCAGTTCAGTGTCCACACATTCCAACAGTTCACTCATGATCAACACTCGATTGGCCTTTTGTTCATCTGACAGAGTTTTTGGTACCAACTTGGTGCACACCTTTTTCATGTGCGGCTCCTCAATAACAATGCTGAACATGGAACTTTTTAGAATGTTCAGTGTGTCAGCTAAAAACTGAACACTCAATCAGCTGTCAGAATTCAACAATTCATAAACACAATTCACATTGTCTTTGTTTCTACTTGCTGATAATCTTTCAGAGCAAGGGCCATAATTTACCCCTTCCTGGCTGTCCTTAAACTTCTTCACCCACCTTGTAACTTGCCCGTTACTCATTGCAGACTCAATGTAGGTTTGCTTTAGTATTTTGTGCATCTTGGAAGGCTTTTTATTGAGCTTTGTGCAGAAATTCATTGCCCAACATTGTTCAACTGCATCAACCATCCGCATGTTGTTATGAGGTCACGAAGCAGAGGTGCACTTATTCAGTGATGCTGATGCTACTGGTGCTCAGAGCAGACTGAGATTTGGTGCACTGTAAAGCTTCTGCTGTCAATTCACACTACATAAGCACCTTTCCACAATGAAGTGGTATCGGTATATGTAGGAGATATACAGGAGATGACCCCTACATGTCCTGTTACCTGTGCTGTAACTGGTAAATGCTATGAGAGTCTTTTGTGCACAATCGTCATTCCAGCCCTTCAACAGCATGGATGTGTGATAAGATCACTTTTATGCAAGATGACACTGCTCCACACCCTGCACAGCAAGTGGAGCTGCTGGTACAAACATATTTCAGAAATGCTAAAATTATTAGCCGTCATTCCTCTATAGCCTGGTCTTTCAGATCACCTGATCTTAATCTGTGTGACTTCGGTTGTGGGGTTATATGAAAGATGTTGTGTTCAGTGCTCCAATTATGAACGTATTTGAATTGAAGTCGTGCATTGAGCAAAACATTCTGAATGTGATCCCTGAGACACTTCGATCTATTGTAGAACATTCTGTTTCTCAATTTCAACTTGGGGCAGATAATGGTGGACAGCACTCTTGAGTTTTGCACCAGTCTCATGACAGAAACTGATTTAATTTTAAATGATTAATGGAAAATATCATATAAATATGTGAAACAAATACTAACAAAGAGATAGAGGGCCTGGCCAGTACTTACCTCAGCTCAGTACAGCCGATAGATACACATAAAACAGAACCGAAAATTTACGTTCCTAGCTTTTGGAACAAATGTTCCTTCATTGGGTAGGAGAGAGGGGAAAGAAAGGGAAGAAGGGAAAGGAGATTCAGTTACTCACAACCCAGGTTATTAAGCAACAGGGAAAGGAAAATAGGGAGGGTAGCAAGGATGGAGGCATGGTTGTCAGAGGGAAGCCAAAGATATTCTACTGTAAGTACTGTGCCAGCTTCAAACCAAAGAGGATGCATATAGAAGTAAAGAGGTATATAGTATAAAGATAAACACAACTATGTAGGATGAAAAGAAGTGTGAATGGCTAAAGAGGAAAGGGAAAGAGGAGAAGACTGAAGAGTAAATGGGAGTGAGGTTGTTTAACGTAGGTTCAGTCCAGGGGGATGGCGGGATGAAAGGATGTGTTGGAGTGCCAGTTCCCATCTCCGCAGTTCAGAGGGACTGGTGTTGGGTGGGAGAAGCCAAATGGCACATACAGTGTAGCAGGTTCCTAGATCCCTAGAATTATGCTGGAGGGCATGCTCCGCTACTGGGTATTGGGCGTCTCCTAGGCGGACAGTTCGTCTGTGTCCGTTCATGCGCTCATCCAGTTTAGTTGTCATGCCGATGTAAAAGGCTGTGCAGTGCAGGCATGTCAGTTGATAAATGACATGTGTAGTTTCACACGTGACCCTGCCTTGAATTGTGTATGTTTTACCAGTAGCGTGGCTGGAGTAGGTGGTTGTGGGGGGATGCATGGGGCAGGTTTTGCAGTGGGGTCGGTTACAGGGGTAGGAACCGCTGGGTAGAGAGGGTAGTCTGGGAATATTGTAGGGTTTAATAAGGATGTTACGGAGGTTAGGAGGGCGACGAAAGGCAACTCTGGGTGGTGTGGGGAGAATTTTGTCAAGGGATGATCTCATTTCAGGGGTTGACTTGAGAAAGTCATATCCCTGGCGGAGTAATTTGTTGATGTTTTCGAGGCCAGGATAATATTGGGTGACAAGGGGGATGCTTCTGTGTGGTCTGGGGGTAGGAACATTGTTGTTGGATGGGGAGGAATGTATTGCTTGGGAAATCTGTTTGTGGACAAGGTCTGCAGGATAGTTGCGGGAGAGGAAAGCACTGGTCAGGTTATTGGTGTAATTGTTGAGGGATTTGTCACTGGAGCAGATACGTTTGCCATGAATACCTAGGCTGTAGGGAAGGAAGGGAGCATTTGATGTGGAAAGGATGGCAGCTATCAAAGTGAAGGTACTGTTGTTTGTTTGTGGGTTTGATATGGACAGAGGTCTGGATGTGAGCTTCAACAAGATGAAGGTCAACATCCAGGAAGGTGGCTTGGGTTTTGGAGAAGGACCAGGTGAAATTCAGATTCAAAAAGGAGTTGAGGTTATGGAGGAAACTAAGGAGTGTTTCTTCACCATGACTCCAGACCACAAAGATGTCATCTATAAACCTATACCAGGCCAGGGAAGCAGCTGTTGGGTCTTCAGGAAAGCCTCCTCCATGCGGCCCAAGAAGAGGTTGGCATAGGACGGAGCCATCCTGGTTCCCATGGCCATTCCCCTGATTTGTTTGTAGGTCTGGCCTTCAAAAGTGAAGTAATTATGGGTGAGGATGAAGTTGGTAAGTGTGATAAGGAACGAGGTTTTTGGAAGATCTTCGGGTGGGCGTTGGGAGAGGTAGTGCTCAAAGGAGAGAGACCATGGGTATGTGGGATGTTTGTGTAAAGGGATGTAGCATCTATGGTGACAAGAAAGGTTTCAGGTGGGAGAGGAGTGGGAATTGATTTGAGGTGTTCTAGGAAGTGGTTTGTGTCTTTGATGTAGGATGGGAGTCTGCGGGTGATAGGTTGGAGGTGCTGGTCTACCAGAGCTGAGATACGTTTGGTTGGAGCTTTGAAGCCTGCTACAATGGGACGGCCAGGATGGTTCTCTTTGTGGATTTTGGCTAATAGGTAGAAGGTAGGGGTACGTGGCTCAGGTGGAGTAAGTCTATGGAAGCCTTTGTGAGGCCTTGTGAGGGACCTTGGATTTTTAGGATTTTTTGCAGCTCAATCTGGATAGAGGGAATGGGATCCTGGGTAACAGCTTTGTAGGTTGAGGTGTCGGAGAGTTGACGCAGTCCTTCTGCCACATACTCCACACGGTCAAGTACGACAGTTGTGGAGCCTTTATCTGCCGGGAGGATGACAATAGAGCGGTCTATTTTCAGCTCCTTGATGGCACGGGATTCACAGTTTTGGCGGTTGTCGGGATGTTCTTCAAGGAGGACTGGGAGGCAACACTGGATGTGAGGAATTCCTGAAATGTCTGCAAGGGATAGTTTTGGGGGAGGGGAGGAGGATCCCTTTGAGAAGGCAGTCAGAACTGTTCTAGACAGGGTTCAACACTGGGTCTAGTATTTGGGGGCTGTGTTTGGGTAGTGAAGTGATATTTCCAGTTGAGGTTCCGGTTGAATGAGAGGAGATCTTTAACCAGGGCAGTGTGGTTGAATTTAGGTGTGGGGCTAAAGGTTAAGCCTTTTGATAGAACAGATGTCTCTGGAGGAGAGAGGGATCTGGATGAGAGGTTTAGGACGGAATTGGAACTTGTGATATGTGGCATTTGACTGTGGTTACAGTTGAGATTTGGTCTGTGTGTGGTATGAGCTGGGATGGGGAGATTG
Source organism: Schistocerca cancellata (assembly GCF_023864275.1). Lineage (NCBI taxonomy): Eukaryota > Metazoa > Arthropoda > Insecta > Orthoptera > Acrididae > Schistocerca > Schistocerca cancellata. The sequence goes on from NC_064632.1 coordinate 136,379,859, forward strand.
AGTAGAGTGGCTAGGCTAGGTTTGTTGGCTATGAGGGGGGGTTTGTTGAAGGTTCTGTTGTGGTTGGTGTTTGTGAGGGATAGGGAGAGGGACCCCACTTCTTAGGTGTTGCACTAGCACTGTGGATAGTTTTTTCAGGTGGTGTGTGGCATGGAACTCAAGTTTGCAGCTGGCTTCTAGGATGATGTTCCTGAGTGTGTTCTCCAAGAAAGGGTTCAAGAGGTGGAGGACTTTGAAGAGAGATAGGAGCTGTTGGGAGTGGTGGTTACATGAAGTAGTGTAGAGATTCAGGACAAGTTGGGTAAGTGCTAAGGATTGAAGGTTCTGGAAGTCCAGGAGAGACTGGTGGAAGGAGGAATTGCACCCGGAGATGGGAAGTTTTAAGGTAAGCCCTTTAGGGGTACTTCCAAAGGTTAAGCAGGACTGGAGGAAAAGTATGTGGGATTGCAGTTTGGCTACGGTGAATGCATGTTTCCAGAATGAATGTAAATAATGTGGTATAGGATTAGGGTACATAGTGGGTAACTGGGGGGTAGGGAAATTAAATAACTAAAGTTGAAATAGTAATCATAAGAAGGAATAATTTTGCTTTTTATGTGGCTTTTGGCCCCAGGACAATTAAAAACGAATGTCATTTCACTTTTTATGAGTTTTTTGCCTCAGGACAATTAAAAACTGATTTCTCCTACCCAGTGTGATACAACCTCATCATTGTCAATGAGCTTAGCTAACTACCAGTGGCACAACTATGAATTGCCAAATTTGTGCAATCATTCCTAATGAAGAGCATGGATGGTGTAATGTGCAACTCAATCCATAGCCATAATAGTGTGATTGATCTGTCAGTTTTAGCGGATCCCATTTATGTTAAGACGCTTACAGCGCCACCTAATGGTAGAATTTTTGTTAATTTTTTTTCCCCTCATGATTTCCCACCTGCATCAATAATATGCTGTTCTAATTTAATGTCACTCTGAGCTGTGGTTGTGTTTCTACAGCATTATGAAACTGGAAAAAACTGGAACTATAATTATGGATTCACTATAGTAGTATAGATTATATTGTGGAATGATGACTGCATTTGATTTAGGAGATTTGTGTGGTTGGTTATAATACTACTTCATGACTGTATGACCTGAGATTAATATTTATGCAATGAATATTTCCAAGTTCAGTTTCATCCAGATTCCCTTCTCATGTTCTTCTAAGTTTAACTGCTTTATACAATCAGCCTGTAGTGAATGAAATCCAAACCTAATTAAGTTTTTGGTTCAAGGCACCAGGAAATGATACAGTTTTTTTATTATTATTCTATAACATTTCTGGTGTGTTACTTACATATAAAAGACATTACAGTCCTAAGCAGTGAATGCAGGACACTGTCTATAATATTTGTTTTTTCTTTCTGTTCCTATGGTAAAACATTAAAGTACATTTTTTTCTTTTAGAATGAAGATAATATCCAGGCTAATCAGTACCATAACCCTTACTGAGAAAAGACTACACTTTTTATCTTCTCAGTGAAGACTTATGTAGTTTCTGTTTTGTGTTGTAACATCTGTAAATACGTGTCATCATAAGATTGTGCAGCACTTAGAATTCAAAGGCACACATGGGAATTTTGGACAATAAATAATGCGTTACTATTGGCGAAGGAGCAGGTAGTGAAAATCAATCACCAGACATGGTTTCACAGTGATGAAGTACAAATATGAATTTTCTTTATTCCTTTCTGTTTGCATTTTTAAGCAGGCACAGACAACATATTATGAAATGCCAATTGTCAACAGAAGGTAACAACTTCATTAACATTTTGAAACAGAATAATTTTAAGATTGTAATTGAACCATGAATGCTGGAGACTATCATTTCATTAGCTTCAGTGCTATGGAGTAAAGATGATTCCTCTTCAGAAAAGTATACAAGAAAAATATGCAAAAAAGGTTAATTTTTATTTTGTACATCATATTTCATAAAGCTGCCTTGTAATGTAGCATCACAGACAAATGCATATATTTAATAGTACACTATTTTCTTTTAATATTTCAGGGCTCTTTATCGATTTATTAAATTTAGTAATCAGCTGAGGTTTATGTATTGGCGCAAACACACAATACCAAAAATTTTCAGGGAAGTGGTCCGTAGAAATCCAAATAAAGTTGCCTTCTACTTTGAAAATAAGCAGTGGACTTTCTCTGAGGTAATTCAATGCAATTCTTTTCCTAAACTTCAATTAATTAGGATCTTGCAAACACATAACCAACATGTTTCATTTCATGCCATCTAGGTAGAAAAATATACAAATAAAATAGCTAATTATTTCAAAAAACAAGGCTACAAAAAAGGAGACTGCATTGCTGTAATGATGGACTCCAAACCAGAATTTGTTTTTGTTTGGCTTGGTCTTGCAAAAATTGGTGTCGTGGCAGCTCTTATAAACTCAAACCTCCGAAAGGCACCACTGACTCACTGCATTACAGCTGCCAATAGTTGTGCTATTATATTTGGCTCTGAAGTTTCAGAAGGTAATATATATGTTTATTTATATATATATGTATATGTATATGGCATACACACAAAATTCAAGCTTTCGCAACCAACGGTTGCTTCGTCAGGAAAGAGGGAAGGAGAGGGAAAGACGAAAGGATGTGGGTTTTTCCAATCCCGGGAGCGGAAAGACTTACCTTAAGGGGAAAAAAGGACAGGTATACACTCGCGCGCGCGCACACACACACATATCCATCCGCACATACACAGACACAAGCAGACATCCACATCCTTTCGTCTTTCCCTCTCCTTCCCTCTTTCCTGACGAAGCAACCGTTGGTTGTGAAAGCTTGAATTTTGTGTGTATGTTTGTGTATGTTTGTGTGTCTATCGACCTGCCAGCACTTTCGTTCAGTTAGTCACATCATCTTTGTTTTTAGATATATTTTTCCCACGTGGAATGTTTCCCTCTATTATATGTATATGTATATGGTTATTTACAGTATCAATGTTGAAATTAGAATGTAAACTATTTGCAAGTGGTCACATGTATTACAACAAAATTTATAATTAGTATTAAAATCAGTCATCTTATCATAAGTTGTTCCCATATTTGTAAATCCCATGTTTACACAGTAAATAAAGTTAAACAGTAATAAAGTTAATCAGCAAATGTAGCAAATTGAGGACAAGCATGAAACTCTTAGTCTCTAAAGATTGTAATATGATGAAGTGCTATTTTTCAGATCAGGCCAAGAATGTTTTGAAGTAATTTGAAATTCTCTCCTCTGGTATTACAGTCATATACTGATGTTGCTTTAGAGTACAAGTCACACATCAGAAAAGAATGGGTAGGTCACAGGAAGCTGAATTTAGGTCCTCTATCGGTCAGCCATGTAAACCACTGGACTGGGGCATCAGTCGTATACACTGAAATCCAATTTATCTAGAAAGTTAGTAAAGGCAAACCAACAACAACAGAGGTTTTAAATCAGCTCTCAGTAAACTGGAAATTATTATGAGTGGTGAAAACATTGAAACTTCATCCTGTATGTTCTCACTGCTAAAAGAACTTGTAACTTACCCCACATATATACATTCGGCACTAGTAAAACAAACCAGCTGCAATAGTAGAAAACAACATGACAGTTAAAACTTTCATTCACTCATGCATTCATTCATTCATCCATCAAGTTCTGTAGATCCCCCCCCACAAGAAGGAAGGATATGGAATGAGTCAAGATATACATTAACAAAAGACAAAGAAATAGCAAGTTATTTCAGAAACTTAACTTAATCTGTATGCTGTATTAACAGTAAACTGTCACTCTACTGCTTCATATTAGTCATGTTATGCAATCCAAATTTAATGACATAAATTAGAAAGAAAGCTGCTATTTTGAAAAAAAAAAAAAAAGCTGCTGCCTTCTCAGTTTTGCAATATGGCTGCTGTTTTTCTGCAGTTAATTTATTTACTAGGTTATAATAGTATTATTCAAAGAAATACTTTCCTATGTCTGTAAATACTGAGTCTTATTTCCATTTAGCTACTACTTGTTGTTCAGCTTGCCCTGTAGCTAACACAACTTCTCAATTCCTGAATTTAGATATTGAGGTAATTTGTAGAAGGAGATACTAATGAGGTATGTTTCCAATTTTATTTTGTTGGTGGAGACACTTTGACTCACATCAGCCAAGAACACTGGAATAATTGTTTGCATTCCAGTGAAGATAGATTATGGTGTGAAAATGGACCACAGTTACATGATAGATGTTATTCTCAGAAGTTATGTGAAACAACAGTATTGATGAAGAAAGGTTTATACAGCAAAATAAATCTTTTGCGACCAATTATAGGTATGTAATTGGTGAAAAAGGTCTAAAAACTGTGAATCTGCTGTAAATAATTGAAATAAAGTGAATGCAGGGAAACTGGAGAAGAAGAAACTGCGAATATTTGAGATGTTGTGCTGTATAAGGTGGAGAAAGTTAGCTAGTTCATACTCCAAACCTAGTCATGGTTTACTGTAATACTAGTATGTAATGACATAAGTTAACTGCAACAAAGAAGCTACTGCTTCATCTTAACTTAATTTTGCTATTGTGAAACTCTGTTTTCTATGCCACACAATGTCTCCATATTAACTTCCAGAATTTTTAATATTATTCTTCATATTGTTAAATGAAAAATATCCTCCAAATCCTCATGAACCCTCCTCCCTCCAAGCATGACATTCTGCAATATCCCCATGTTGTAAAATATCCATATGCCACTCTTGCTAGCAGTCCCTTGCCCTAGTGGCCATGTCCCTGTGAGTTATTGAGGAGTGGGATATGTCCCGTGCATTCACTGATAACTTCTTGTCCCTGTCTTGTCAATGCCATAGCAGTATTCACATACCAGCTTTGTTGCAACCATTGCCCAACATTGTGTGGGGTAACAAAAAACTACACAATCATATGTCGGCCACCACTATCCTGTGACAATGAGCCAAAACAATTACTCATTAGTAGTGCAAGCTATTCAGATAGACGTTGGTTTGCCAGCTACTTCAGATCTAATGTCATCTGGAATTATTCCCAGTCCCCTTTCCACTCCACTACAGATTCTTTGCACCACGCAGCTGGCAAACGTACATTCACACATCCCACTCCTAGACTCAGACCTTTTGTAATCACTGCCCTCATCCAGCTTTTCTGTCTTCCCCACACCAATGTCTCTTCCCCTACCTGTCGCTTGGCACTTATTCCCTTCAACAAACTCTGACCAATCACCCCACTTACTGGCTTTCTACTTCACTCTGTCTTTTATTTTTCTTTCTAATCATACCTGTAATTTTTCAATTTCAGTAATGTCCCAATACATTTACTCTTTCTCCATTCTAGATTCGATTCAATTCAATTTAGTTTATTAGTGTCCTTGTAGTACATCATCAAAATGACATAGGACTTGTCAATAATCATTACAATTTAAAATACATGTATATGAAAATTTATAATTGAATTCACTTGTCACTTAGACATTACAATTTTAATAGAACTATAAGAACATTAACATAAAAATATACAAGTAAGATAACAACGTCCAAAAAAAAAAAAAAATTGAAAAAGCTAGTGATTCTCACATAAAAGGTTATTTCCATTCTTACATTAACACTGTTTCACACTTTCATAGAAACAGCAAATATTTAAATGTGAGCAATTAACATATTTATTATGTCAGGGAAATATTAACTGCGCTTTTATTGTCAATGATTCATAAACTCTTCAATACTGTAAAAACTATTGCTCAATAACATGTTTTTTAATTCTCTTTTAAATATGTGCAGTTTTGGTATTATTTTTAGTTCTTTGGGGAGAGCACTGTAGAGGATTTTGGGCTGGTATAGTACACTTTTGTGATACATAGCTGTTTTATGAATTTCTCTGTGGAAATCATTCCTATTCCTTGTTTCATAGTTGTGAAATTCTCTGTTTAATGTAGAAAATTCCTCATGTTCTTTTAAGAAACATATGCTTTCATATATGTATAAGGATGGTAGTGTCATGATTTTTAATTTTTTGAAAGCATGCCTACAAGAGTCTCTATATCCTATACCTTTTATTATTCTGACTGCCTGCTTTTGTAGTCTAAATGAATGTTTTGTTAGACTGATGTTCCCCCAAAACTGTACACTGTATCTTAATAAACTGTGCATGAATGAGAAATAAACACATAACACTTTTTTAATATTACATGAGCTTTTAAGCATTTTAAGTATATAACATGTTTGACTTAATTTTTTGTTCAATGATATTACATGCTTTTCCCATCTTAAGTGTTCATCAAACCATACTCCCAAGAATTTAGTGTATGATGCTTGTTCTATCTTACATCTTACACTTGCCCAGTTCTACTGTAGGGTTAGTTTTTATTTTCTTTGTAATATGTGTGAAGTTGATCCACGTGCTTTTTTTTTTTTTTTTTTTTCCCCAATGAGTCTGTTTTCATTAAACCATCTGTCTGCTTTGTCTGTTGCTAATGTGACTTTTTCCTGTAAGTCAGCTTCACTATTTGCTTTAACAAACTTGTATCATCAGCAAACAGTATTGCCTCTGCTTCAGATAGTTGACGTGGTAGGTCATTGATAAATATTAAAAACAGTAATGGCCCTAATACAGATCCCTGGGGTACTCCATACAAAACTCTCTCGAATCTTGATGAATATGTCCTATTGCATGGCTTATCTCCACCTTCTGATACCTGTCCGACAGATATGATTCAAACCATTTGTGGGCAACTCCACGTATCCCATAGGCATATATCTTCCTAAGCAGTAACTTATGGTCGATGACATCAAAGGCCTTTGATAAGTCTAAAAACAATCCACAATTTAATTCCTTTCTATTTATGGAATTTAGAACAAGTTGCAAAAAATTGAAGATAGCTGTTTCAGCAGATCTTTACCACTCTTTCCTCAGAACTCTCCCAGCTTTGTGTAGCCTACACCTCCCACAAGCACATGATTTGTGTGCATGACAGTGCTCACGTTCACCAGTGTGGGAGCCAATTGTATGTTTTTGTTCCTGTGCTTGTGCCCTTAATCTGGTGTCCTGCATTCTTTTTGCTTGTGTGTATCCTATTATTAATAATCAACAATGTAGGAAAGGATAAGATTTCTACTTACCATATAGAAGACATTAAGCCACACACACACACACACACACACACACACACACACACACACACACCAGAATGCAACTATCATGTGGTGGTATTGAAACAGCAATCTGGAGGGGGCAGAGAAGGGGAAGGGATAATAGTGAATGGCTGGGGGGAGAGAAGAACACTGTCTGGCAGTGTGTCAGAGAGGGTGGAAACTGTGAGTGGGAGACATGGGAACTGTATGTTACCATAGGTTGAGTGCAGGATAATTATGGGAGTGTAGAATGTTTTGTAATGATAACGCCCATCTGCACAGTCCAGAAAAGCTGGTGGTGGAGGGGAGGATCCAGATGCATAGGGTAGTGAAGCAGCCACTGAAATCAAGCACGCTATGGTCAGGTGCATGTTGTGCCACAGGGTGGTCTACCCTGCTCTTGGGCACAGTTTGGCAGGGGCTGTTCATCCTGATGGACAGCTGGTTGGTAGTCATGCAAGTATAAAAAGCTGTGCAATGATTGCAGCACAGGTGGTAAATAACATGGCTGCTTTCACAGATGGCCTGGCCCTGACTGGGGTAGGATAAACTTTCGACAGGACTGGAATAAGAAGTGATGAGTGGGTGGATTGGGCAGGTGTTGCACCTGAGTCTTCCACAGAGATGTGGTCCTTGCGGCAAGGGATTGGTATTGTGAGTGGCATAGAGGTGGACTGGGATGTTGTGAAGGTTGGGTGGGTGATGGAACACAACTCAGGTAGGATGTCCTTCATTTCAGGATGTGATGATAGCTAATCAAAGCCCTGGAGAAGGATGTGAAACACTTATTCGAGTCCAGTGTAGTTACGGCTGACAAGAGGGCAGTCTTTGTGGCCGATTCTTGGGAGTTATGGGAGGATTGGGGGTGTGAGGGGAATGGCACAGGAGATCTGTTTGCAGACTAGCTCTGGGGGATAGTGCTCGTCTGTGAAGGTCCTGGTGAGGCCCTCAGCATACTGAGCAAGGGAGTTCTTGTCACTGCAGATAAGTTGTCCCCATGCAGTCAGGTGGTATGGGAGGGATTTTTTGGTGTGAAAGGGTTGACAGCTGTCAAAATGCAGGTGCTTTTGGTGGTTGATGGGTTTAATGTGGACAGAGGTGTGGTTGGAGCCATCAGAGAGTAGGTGGTCAGTGTCAATGAAAGTGGCACACTGGATTGAATACGACAAAGTGAATGGGATGCAAGATAAGCTGCTTGGGTTGTGAAGGCCCTGAATCCAGATCACGAAGATATCATCAATGAACTTGAATCAGACTAGGTGTTTGGCATTTTGGGAGGCTGGGAAGGTCTGCTCTAGATGGCCCATAAACAGGTTGGCATGGGGGGGGGGGGGGGGGGGTGCCATGCAGGTCGTCATGGCTGTGCTGCAGATTTGTTTTTATAATTTCCCTTCAAAGTAGTAGTAGTTGTGGGTTAGGATAAATTTAATAAGGTATATGAGGAATGAGTTAGTGGGCTTGGGGTCTGAAAGATGTTGGGAAAGGTAGTGTTCAATAGTGATAAGACCACAGGCATCACGGATGTTGGCGTATAGAGAGGTGGTATCAACAGTGACAAGTAGAAATCCAGGAGCTAAAGGGGTGGGGATGGAGGAGATTTGGAGAAGGAAGTGGTCAGTGTCTTTGACCAACACCTCCAACTAATTGCTTGTAACCTAGTGTCTCATGTCAATGAGAGCCAAAATTCTTTCAGTAGGGGCACGATTAACCAGCCACAATGGAGCATCCAGTATTGTACGGTTTGTGGATTTTGGGGAGCATGAATGAGGTGGGAGTGCAAGGTGTCATAGGGATGAGGAGAAGGGAAATGGATTCAGGGGAGAGGTTCTGGGAAGTGTCTAAGGATTTAAGCAGTGATTGGAGATTGCGTTGGACTTCTGGGATGGGATCACTCTGGCAGAATTTATAGGTGGAGGAATAAGATAATTGGTGGAGGCCTTCTGCCATGTAATCACTGTGATTCAAAACAGTGGCAGAACCTTTGTCTGCAGGTAGGACTATTAGGTCAGGATTTGTTTTGGGGTTGTGTATGGTTATTATTTTGTCTGCTAAAAGTTTGGTGTTCTGAGGAAGGGGCCTGGGGAAGGATGGTGGGGCTAAGTTGGAGGTAAGGAATTCCTGGAAGAAAACCAGCGAGTGGTTTGGTAGGAGGGGAGGAGGATCACAGTTGGATGGTGGTATGAAATGGGAGAGGCAGGGTTCAAGTGTTGGAATTCGGTTGGTTTCAATTGGAAGGATTGGTGGCAGAGAAGTGCTTCCAACACAGGAATCAGCAGGAGGAAAGCAGGACTTTCACAAGACCGGCATGGTTAAATTTGGGTGTCGAAATAAAAGTGAGGCCATTGGATGGGACTGAAACTATTGTGAAGTTGAGGGTTTTGGTGGAAGGGTTAACAACATTGTTATGGGAATGTTTCAGGCCTCAACTAGGTGGAGTATTGGCAAGGAATTTTGGGGGCTGTGGCAAGTTGAAAAGGCACAGTGTAGGTGCTATGAGGGGTGGGCAAGGAGGAATACTGAGGGTTGGATCGGGGTTGGCTAGTGATGCTGTGAGGTGGCAGTAGGATAGCAGCAGGTTGGATAACTTATGGTATTAGTGTCAGTGCTCCTCCAGGTGCTGGAGAGCAAGGGATTCAATGTTGGTGAAGTGATGTCTGGAGCACGGATTGCAGAGTATTAGTATCTTGCAGAGGTAGTAGAGGAGGTACTGAGATGCCTGTGCCATGGAGATGTGTTTTTGCAGTACCAGGTTTGTAAGAACCAGGGAATGGCAGAATCTGAAAAGGTGTAGGTTATTGTGTAAGGAGGGGTGGGATCTAGAGAAAGGAACTTTTTAATAAGGTCTTTTTAGCGGATTCTATGGTTTATGCAGCATTTGCAAAACAGAATGTGGGACTGGGATTTAGACGGGGAAGGAAATAATTTTCTGAACTTGTGCAGAAAGATGGAGCAGGGATCCACTGTGGCAACAGTGGTGTAAACTAAATGGGAATGATGCAGAAATAGGCAAAATAGATGTTGATGGTTGTGAGAGGAGCTGAATAAGAGAAAAGATGCATAAAAAATTCATAAAGACATGCAGAAACATGCACAGGTAAGCAGAAACATGCACAGATATGTAAGAATACGTGCACACATAAAACCACACAAAATGCATGAAACAACATAAAAATGTACAGAAATGTAGGAGAAAAGGAATCACAAGTTCATGTGGCATAGCCAGGTGTGGAAAATAAAACACTAAAGTACATCAGGGTGAGGGATGATCAGTAGAAATAAATACAACTATCAGAGGATAGAATCTGGGGGGCGGGGGAGGGGCGGCAGATGCTGCATCAAAAACCCGCATGGTCATGAAGCTTGTTTTCTGTGCAGACAATCATTGATACAGTGTAGTTTGGAAGTAGATGTTGTTTCAAAAACAGTGAATAAAAGACGGAAGAAGAGAAAAAACAGTACTCAGAAGAGTAATGCTATAGAGAAGAGTAACAGAGGAAAACATCACTGGGATTGAGGGTGGAAGAAAACCTGTTTGACAAAATCAAACAATGGAAACTTCAGATAGGAATATCAACAGTGTAGAATAGTGTGTGACTTACCATAAAGAAGATACGTTAAGTTGCAGAAAGGCATAATTAAGACACTTAACAACAGCCTTTATCAGCAAAAAAGAAACACACACCATTCACACACACAAGCAAACACACCTCACACATATATAACTACCAACTCCGGCAGGTTGGCAAAGAATTCATTTATCACACGGGATGGAAGCAACAGTCTGGAGGGGACAAATATGGGGAAGGGTAGTAGTGTATAGGTAAGGGGGAGAGAGGAACACTTTCTGGTGGAGTGTGCAGGGACTAGAATGTCAATAGGTGCAGTATAAGGGGGTTGTGGGGAAAAAAGATGCAAAAAAAAGGAGCAAAAAAGGGAGAGGAGCAGGGGAAGATGAGCAGGTGCACTGGCAGACAAAGATGGTCGGAAATGATAATGGGAAGGATATGATAGGACAGAGGGGTGAAAACTGTTGGATGGAGGATGTGGGGACACTATGACACCATAGGTTGAGGCCGGGATCGTTACGGGAGCAGAGAATTTGTTTTAAGGTTAACAAGAACTCCTTTGCTCAGTGAACCAAGGGCCTCACCAAGGCCTTCACAGACAGGCACTGTCTCCCAGACCTAGTCTTCTAACAGATCACCTGTGCCATTTCATTTCACAGCCCTAATCCTCCCACTACCAAGTACCAGCCACAACATAGAGTCCTCTTAGTCAGCCATTACCACCCTGGATTTTGACAAGTATCTTATCTCTGTAGAAGACTCAGGTACAAGACCTGCCCAGTCCACTCACTCAGCACTACATATTCCAGTTCTGTCGCAAGTTTATTCTACCCCATCATAGGGTGGGCCAATTGTGAAAGCAGCAATATCATTTACCAGCTCTGCTACAATCTTTGTACAGCTTTCTATATTGGTATGACTACCATCCAGCTGTCCACCAAGATAAGCCACCCCCAAATTGTGCCCAAAAGCAGGGTAGATCACTCTGTGGGGCAACATGCAGCTGAGCACAATATGCTTGATTGCAATGACTGCCTCACTACCCAGGCCATCGATCCTCCCCCCCACCACCAACTTTTCTGGACAGTGCAGATGGGAGTTATATTTACAACACATTCTCCACTCTCATAATTATCCCAGCCACAACTTATGGTAACACACTGTCCCCACACACTTCACCCAACAGTTTCCACCCCCTCTGGCCTATCGCTTCTCTCCATTTTCGTCTCCCACACTCTGTTTGCTGCCCTCTGCCAATGCATCCGCCCGTCTTTCCCTGCTCATTTCCTTTTTTACTCCTTTATTCCCAGCATCCCTGCCCCACAATCTCCTGATGCTGTGCCTCTTGGCATTCTAGTCCCTGCACAAACTGCCAGACAGCATTCCTCCCCCCCCCCCTGCTGCCTCTGCTACCTGAACATTACTGTCTCTTCCCCTTCCCTGCCCCTCCACATTGCTGCTTCCATTCCATGTGATAGTTGCATTCTGGAGTTGGCAGTCTCGTGTGTGTGTGTGTGTGTGTGTGTGTGTGTGTGTGTGTGTGTGTGTGTGTGTGTGTGTGCAGTAGCTGATACTTTACCACTTGTTTTGCCTACTTTTCAATGAGTATATATCTTGCCTTGTACTATCTTCTATTAAATTTATTATAAATTATCTAAAACCAAATGATCACAAGTGTTAAATAGGTTACTGAATGTGTCCAATGATGTGATTTACATGTAGAGTTTATGAGTAAAACTACTCTTATAAATCACAAATTCTTTTGTGTTTTGTTTCACAGTCCAAAATATATACAAGCTACAGTGTCATGGAGCTTTTTGATATGATGAATAATATTGATATGTGTATTACAGTAATTCTTTTCCATGCCATTAACATTATTCTGTTTCGGAAACATTTCATGTTTACTTTTCAGCTATCAGTGAAGTACTAGACACAGTAGCAGGAAAGCCGCTGTATCAGCTTAATGAAACTGTTAATTCTGAGGTGGTTGCCACTGCTACAAATCTTGGTAATGAACTGGCAACATCAGTAGATGGTAGTGCTCCTGAGTACCCAATGTGTAGCCTTAGTGACAAGCTTATCTACATCTACACCTCTGGCACTACAGGTTTTCCCAAAGCTGCAGTCATAACACATACAAGGTGTGTACTTTTTTCAGATATTAGACATTTTATGCATTATTTCCTGAACTTTATTATTAATATTCTGGATTTTAAATCTTGGTTTTCATGGTCCACAATTACTTGAAACAACATACCTTTCAGGTATCTTCAGTACCTCTATTGGAATAGGGTCCTTACTGATTTTTCTATTCACTATTAATTATGAATATTGTCATCCTCCTGTTTTCCAGCAAAAAATGCAATAAAATCTTTTTGGGTTACCAAACACAATATGTAGTGAGTGCCCCTGTTGGACTGTGCACATGTTAAGCAACTTTGCATAACTGGCAGCAAGGGTAAATTCTAGTCCACTGATGACAATCTCTGTGTATGTCCGGCCACACAAACCTCTGTAACACCAGCTTAAACATTGTGCACACTCCAGGGTGACAAAGGTTATGGAAGTTATTGAACACTGTCCAGGGGAATGCAGTTTGTACATACAGTCATGATCTGCTGTGCATTACATCCCAGTACGCCTTGCCAATTTCACCCAGCATTTTGACCAGTTGCCATTTTAGTGAAGTTTTATAATTGAGTAATACTGCTTGTAGTTCATGGTCTTCTTGCTGCATGACTGCTAACACTGTCATGTTCAATGGTTGTGAAATACCAAATAAGCAGTTCGCCATCACATTGGTCAGTCCGGAAATGTGCCACAAGTCTGTAGTGAATTGGCATATAAACTCGAGTTGAGAGTGCTCACATAGTGAGCAGTTGTCATTCTTCTTACGGAATGCATATACCAGCTATTTATTATCAGTATGAACTGCGAAATCCTGTGCCTTGACCTGTGGCCTGAAGTGCTTGATGGATTGGTAGATAGCCAACAGCTCCCCATCACATGTCCTCCAACACTGCTGTGAAGGTGTCATTTTATGCAAAAAAATATTCCAATGGCTGCCATGCACCACCTACCCATCCTTGCAAAGCTGGCTGGCATCAACCACTAAGGTGAGCAAAGCATAAAGTTTAGGGTGAGTGAGTAGGGTGGCCTGAGCAAGGCTGTTTTTCATAGCTATGAATGCTGCATCCGTACTCCCATTCCATTGCATGGGTGCATTATCTCGTACTTTTGCACCTGATAGTGCTGCATTTAAAAGCACTGTTGCTCGGCAATATGTGGTAATGAAGCTGGTAAAAATTTACCATCCCAAGGTATCTGCATAGCTCTTTTATGGTGGTAGGCTATGACAGTTGTAATATGGCCCTCTACTTTTTCTGGTAATGTTTCAGAGCCAGAGGATGATATGTGATGGCTCAGAAATTCAACTTCAGGCTGGCCAAAATTGCATTTCACAGTTTTTAAAACTTCGCTGTACTTCTCCAGTCACACAAAGTGACTGTGATGCTGTTCTCTAGTTTCTGAATAGACCAAAACATTGTCCAGACAAGCAAAGTGTCAAGTTAACCCACCAAGATAGAATCTATAAACTGCTGCCTGGTCTGTGCAGTGTTCCACAACCTGAATGTCACAAACTTCAACTCTAACAATCTGAAGGGTGGATAGCTGTCTCGGGAATGTGCTCTGGCATGACTGGTTTCTTCATATAGGCCTTAGTGCAGTTAATGGCTCTAAATATTGTTGAACTATGAAAGATGTGGTTGTAGTCACTTAATAATGGTACCAGATAGCGGTCAGGAATAGTCTTGGCATTCAGCACTTGATAATCACTGCATAGATACCAGGTTCCACATTTTTTTAGGGGCTATGCATAATACTGATGCTCAATGCTGCACGATGGGCAAATAATTTCCTCAGTCAACTTAAGATCAAATTTTGCTTTTGCTATTGCGAGGCATCCAGGTGCTAATCTGCATGGGTAACATGACATGGGTGGTCCATCTGCAGTTTTGATGTGGTGGACAGTGTGATGCAACACCTGTTGTGGCACTCACAGTGGTCTAGTTAAGGCTGGAAAATCTTGCACAATCACATGGTAAACTTCATCTACTACTGTACAAGCTTGATGCTGCTGGTTCTAGTATGATGGTGATTTCCAGCAGCTGTCAAACCAGTAAGGCTATGCACAAGCCGGGCATCAGACATATCAGGCAAAAGTTTGAAATATGCTAAGAAGTAGGCAACTATTATTGCCTCACCCACATCCACTACCATGAAATTCCATGTTAACTGTTTATGCAGGACTAGATTCACATCCCCATGCTGCATACCATAAGTTGGCATTTCTGTATTGTTAGCTAATGCCAAGTTGACTGCCACACATAGCCTGCAGCTGCGGAGTGACTTCCTCAGTAAAATACTTATATCAGACCCTGTATCTATTGGGTATTTCCTTCCTGAGGTCCAACCCATTACAAATAGGTACTGAAAATTGTGGCAGTCAGTGGTGCATACTAATGACCACCGTCCCCATTTGGGAATGTGCATGGGCTTGTACACATTTTCACCTGTTCACCATGTCTGTGGTGGTTCCAGCAAACTGTGGAGCCAGACTCTGATGCAGAATTTGAAGTGCAGTGACTCCTTGAATGTCTTAAGTTGGCTACATCCTCTACAGTGGCTTTTATTACCATGTGAAAGCACAGCTGTCATCTGTGCACTTAAGGGATCCACCTTGGCAGCTAGGGCATTATAATCGGCACACGACACAGTAGGGGTTATGGATGTATCACTGATGGAACAGTTACTGTACTGACCTGCGAGCACAGTGTGATAGCGTCTTGAATGCAGTCAGCGAGTTCTGTGACTACATCCATATCTGACCATGTGTGAGTGATGGCTTTTACCTAGGTTGACAGATGGTTGCTCCAAATTGTGTGTTGTCAGGAATGGTGTCAATGTCTACTTTGCTGTGAAGATGGTGATGATGGTATTGTGGGAGCTTCCTGTAGCACATTTCTTCTTGAGTCAATACCTGGCGAATGTGATCTTCCTATAAAGCCACTATACAGTGCATAGCTCTGCTTTTAATCTGTCATAGGTGTTTTCCATTGGAGGAGCTGAATTTAGGAATATGGACAAGTCAAGGTATAATTTAATGAAAGACCATCAGAACTGCAAACAATGTATTCCAGTCAGTATGGTCAAAAGCTTTCTCCAAATCTACAAATGATATAAACATAGGTTCAGTATCTTTCTTAAGATAAGGCATTGGGTCAGTGTTGCCCCATGTATTCCTACATTTCTCGGGAAAATGGTACGTAAATGATTAGAATAGCAATTCGCTGTGACAGGTGTAATGGCCACCAGAGTGCATTAGTGTTACTTGCGTGTAGTACTGTACTGGCCTGGTATATAAAGGGTGTAAACAGCATCAGATGTTGAGTGATCTCTGTGAAGGACACAGACATGCTGTGTAATCATGTGAGACTGTGTTATCAGCACCTAACATAGTTTGAAAGGGGGGGGGGGCCTCATTGTGGGTCTCCACTTAGCCAACTGATCTGATCGTGCAATATCCAGATTTGTGGGGCTTTCATTTGTGACAGTTGTTTGATGTTGGACTTCATGGGAATGAGAGGGCAGGCATACTAGCTATCATGGTTCCAGTTGACTCTGTCTGACCACTACAATGGTTGATCATCATGTGCACCAAGTGTATTGTAGCTCCTTCACATCTGCACCTGCCATCCAAGAACAGGTAATGGACTTGCAGCAATACTGTGTGTCTTCCCACATGTTTGGTTGGAGACTGGCTGCAGCTGGATTATGGTATTACTCTCCCATATGTAGGCTGCCATTAACTTCTTAACAGAAATGGCTCCATTTGTAGTGGTGTCATGGTCGGGAAACATGGACTGCTGATGAGGGATATCGCACTGTACTCAGCCTTGAATTGTAGTCTGCATCAGCAAATATAATGGTGACCTGGGAAGAGGTCTATTTCTTCCAATGTTTTGAAGAGGCACAACTCTGCTACTCCTGGTGTCATGGAATGAGGAGCCATCTGGTATGACTTCAGGTCACAACTAACAGTGACTGAGAGAACTCTGACAGCACAACGGTATGTCATAGCCTCATGTTACCTCTCATGCAACAGTATTGTTGTGCCATTTTTCAATAGGACAATGTTCATCTACAAATGGCACGTGGCACTTTGAGCTGTCTGCTTGACACTGAGAAACTCTCCCCAACAGAACATGTGTGGGATCAGTTTGGATATCAAGTACCAGTTACAATAATTGTGGGCCAGCTTACCTCAGGAAAAGATACAACTACTTTGACATACTTCCCAACCAAATTGGTGCATGCTTTCAGCTTACAGGGGAACAATGTCATACTGTTAAGTGTGCTCATACTACCACATTCTTTGTGAATTTGACTTGTATTGTAATCACAGAAACAACATTACACACCTTCTCAACCCATGTACGTTCACTTCATTTCCTCTTCTTCTGGGTGCTTCACTTTTATTGTCAGGCAGTGTATATCTTGCATACCACATAGAATAGTTTTGTTATGGAATGTTCTTTCATGGATCTCAATAATTCAAAGAGAATGTCTTCCATTCCAGATGCTTTACTTCTACTCTGGTCTTTCATATATCTGTCAAATACTTCTCACAATATCACATCCCCAATCTCATCTTAATCTACTTCCTCTTCCCTTTCTGAAATACTGTCTTCAATCAAATTTCCCTAGCACAAGCTCTCTATATATTCCTCCCACCTGCGAGCCTTCCCTTCTTTGCTAAATATTGTCTTCTGATCTTTTATTGATACAGCCATATTCGTAATTGCCAGCGGCACATCACTGATGTAAAAATTTTAGCCTCTTGCTAGTTGGTATACATTTGTACTGGTGTGGAAAGTTCTTAAGCAATCACAGATCAAGCAAGCGAGGTCAGTCACATCACACAGGGGGTATTTATACTGATCTCTTCAGCAATCATTTTGGTATAGCTGAGGCCACGTGTTGGATCGCTGGGTGTGTGTTGTCAAATAGGCAGCACTTCTAGAATGGATCGATATTGTGTCTATTTGGTTGTGGATGGGCAGGTCACTGCAGCCTGTTCAGGAGTGAAGTGACAGACTGTGCCTGTGGACTTGTGCAATGGGCATCTTTCTGATTTTGATAAGCCTATTCATTCAGTCTGTTTAGACTGAGGCTCCTTGGTTTACTGACTGTCAGACTATATTTACTTGGTGGATTCCTTGTAATTCTACAATACTCCATGTGCTCTCTTGTGTTGTTTTTAAAAGGGGCAGGAGTGCTGTGTTCACATGGTGGAATTATTAGTGGAAGTTATTTGCTTACCTAAGGTAACTGTGTTGAAATGCACTCGGGGAACATTAAGGGTGCGTTGTTTTTAACTGTGTCTTTCATCTGTTGTAGAATCCTGTGCAAATTTGTTTGGTGCAAGAGAACAGGCAGGGTATTATGTACTGGTGGGGCTCTTGTATCCCATGGGTGCTATGGAAATTTATCTGAAGACTGCTGAAAGTCTTTGCCCAGCTCTGACCGCTCCCATCAAATTGCATACGCTTGCACTCAGCAATGGGGTAGTAAAGTCTATTCTGTAACAAGTTCTGATCCCCTTGAGTTTCCTGTTCTGCTATTTCATTGTTTGTTAAATTTGGTTGGAAGCTGGTGAGTTTTGACTGGGCACAGCTCATTGAAAGCCATTACTTACTTTTTTCCCCAATGATAAATTTCAATTGTCAGTTGCAAATAACGACTGAAATATACCTGAAAAAAAAAAATACTAAAATTGCTGAAAAAATCCTTAGGTTTTTATCATGGCACAGATTAAGAAGTTTTAATAGTTGGATGGCTGTATGATTTTAGAAAAAAAGTTTAATGTTTATTAATTATGTGTGTTTCTCTGTATTTTATATATTTACTGTACAAACAATTTCTCAAAAGGGACAAAGCCTGAGATCTGGGTTAAGTTCAAGTGGGAGCAATATTCGCCCCACTGATCAATTTCAAGGTTAATGATATTTTGCTAACTGGTCTTCTTCCCAAATATTAATCTTGTCTATCTGTGTCCATTTGTATATTTAACTGTGTAAATATAATAGAGGGAAACATTCCACGTGGGAAAAATATATCTAAAAAAAGATGGTGTAACTTACCAAACGAAAGCGTTGGTATGTTGATAGAGACACTAACAAACACACACACACACACAAAATTCAAGCTTTCGCAACCCACGGTTGCTTCATCAGGAAAGAGGGAAGGAGAGGGAAAGACGAAAGGATGTGGGTTTTAAGGGAGAGGGTAAGGAGTCATTCCAGTCCCGGGAGCAGAAAGACTTACCTTAGGGAAAAAAGGGACAGGTATACGTGCGCACACACACAAGCAGACACATAACTCTTTGCCTTGCCTTTACATATGTCTGCTTGTGTGTGTGTGTGTGTGTGTGTGTGTGTGTGTGTGTGTGTGTGTGTGTGTGTGTGGGCGCACGCGAGTGTATACCTGTCCCTTTTTCCCCCTAGGGTAAGTCTTTCCGCTCCCGGGATTGGAATGACTCCTTAACCTCTCCCTTAAAATCCACATCCTTTAGTTTTTCCCTCTCCTTCCCTCTATGGATATAGCGTTGTAGGGTTGCCGAATCCAATGATGCACGCTACACCATGTGTAATAAACACTATTTTTATTTTTCGTAAGCACACATATACAGTTGTTTACATTCTGAATTCTCGGTACACGTCCGTACACTTTCACGCGCGACCACAGACTGGTTCAAAGAGCTTGCCAAAAACAAAGATATTACCCGCGACTTGGTCGATAGTCGCCACATTAGCCCCCCCCCTAGAGTGTGGAGCACAAACATAAATATTGGGGCATACATGTAAAGGGAACACCCAGGGGGGAGGGAGAGGGTGTTTAATCAGAAACCATACCTTACATTACATTACATTAGTAATTGAAGTCTTCGAGCCAGCGAGGGGGGCGGATGATCCTGCCTGACCGGATGAATCCTCGTACAGCAGTTGAGGGATCTGGGGAGGGGATGGTGGGTTGTGAGGGGCCAGGATAGCGGATCTGAATGCCTGTGGCGGTACGTAGGACTTTGACCGTTGATGGGTCAGTACCAACAGGCAAGGGGACAGACTGGAGGAGATGAATGTGAGTTAAGTTGTCACTGGGGAAGCTGGCTTGTTCGTAGAAGATGTACACATTACCCGGCTGCATAACAAAAAACACATTAGAGCTACAAATAAGATCTGTGTTGACATTCACTACCACTTCCTTATACGGGTTGACAGAATCTCCACACGAGTCGTCATCGGTGACATCACACGCTCTGAGGCTGGTCCCTGATACATCACTGAATCCTAACAGGGGAGAGGCGAGGGGCTGCCTGTAGGAGGGTAAGTCATCACACGCATCACTCTGCATAGGAATGTCACACGCACCTGTAGCACTGTCACACGACTGGGAGTGGGGAACGTCACACGTGTGGGAATGGGCGTCGCTCATCCATGGACTGTCGGTAGATGCCTCATGCGAGGTGGGTGCAGCAGGGGATGGGGTCTGACTGGGTGGGGTATCGGGCAGTTCTCCCAGAGTCCATGCAGGTTTGAGGCGGCAGACGGATACCGTTTGAGGCGTGCTGTTAATGAGCACTTCGAACGTGTTGGTACGCCGTGATATGACTCTGTGCGGGCCCGTATATGGAGGTCTGAGTGCCGGTCGGATGGTGTCATCACGCACCATGACATGAGTGCACGACGCCAAGTCCTTATGCAGAAATACAGGAGGGGGGGTGTGTGGTCGAGGAGGCGGCAAGCGGATGTTAGCAATTAGCTCCTTGACCTGCCCGACGAATGTCGAGTCGCAGATTTGATCTGGAGGAAGTGAAGGCTCGACTAACTCTGCTGGGAGTGTGAGGGGTTCTCCATACAGCACCTCTGCCAGGGATGCGCCAAGGTCCTCTTTGTACGCGGCCCGAACGCCTAACATTACCCATGGTAAGGCATCGGCCCACTCACCTCCGTGGCACATCAGGGAAGCTTTAAGCGTTCGGTGCCAGCGTTCCACAAGCCCATTGCTCTGGGGGTGGTATGCTGTAGTCCTAAATCGTTTCACCCCACACAGTTCACAAAGCTGTCGGAAGAGGGCAGACTCGAACTGGCGGCCCTGGTCGGTGGTGACAGAGACTGGGCAGCCGAAGCGCGAGATCCACATTAACAGCAGGGCTCGGGCCACTGCATCGGCTGTGATAGTAGTGAGAGGAATTACCTCTACCCAGCGGGTAAACCTGTCAATTGCGGACAGTATGTAACGGAAGGGGCCTGAGGGGGGGGGTAAGGGCCCGACGATATCGATGTGTATGTGCTGGAATCTTTTTGCCACATCGAACGTACCCATGGGGGGCTGTGCATGACGTCCTACTTTTGCGCGCTGACAAGCCACACATGCTCGTGCCCAACTGCGACACTGTTTTATCACCCCGGGCCAAACAAAACGTTCAGATACCAGACGTGCGGAGGCGCGAATGCCAGGGTGTGCCAAGTCGTGGATACTATTAAATATGTCCCGGCGGAGAGGTGCAGGGATCACCGGGTGTATGCGTCCTGTTGAAATGTCGCACCAGATGGGTGATGAAAACCCAGGAAGTATCCGTAACTCTAGTTTGAGTCCTGTTTTGATATCGGAACGGAATGCTGCGAGTTCAGTATCCTCTGTCTGCAATTTAGGGAGCTCACTGAGGTCCAGTTGTGAAGATAAAACCGACACCCGAGACAGAAAATCAGCAACGACATTGTCTGCGCCTCTGACGTAACGTATGTCATTCATAAACTGACATATAAGGTCCATATGCCTAAAACGTCTCGGGGATGAGTCCTTACCTGGGTTACGGAAAGCGTAAACCAATGGCTCGTGGTCGGTAAATACCACGAGATGGCGACCTTCGATATCGTCTTGGAAATATTTGATAGCAGCGTAAATAGCAAACAGTTCCCGGTCGAAGGTCGACCATTTACGTTGGGAAGCGGTCAGTTTGTGGGAGAAAAATCTGAGCGGCTGTACAACAGAACCCACGGATTGCTGAAGTACTGCCCCCACTGCTGTATCACTTGCGTCTGTAGTAAGCGAGATGGGAGCATCAGGAATGGGGTGAGCAAGCGTAACAGCTGTCTGTAAGGCTGACTTTAGATTATCAAATGCGCGACGCATATCTGGAGTCCACGTGACCGCCCGAGACCCTGATGTGTTTTTTCCTGCGAGGGCATCCGTCAGTGGGGCTTGTATGTCGGCGGCGCGGGGAATATGTTTACGGTAGTAATTTACCGTTCCAAGGAAGCGGCGGAGGCCCTGAAAATCTTTGGGCAAAGGCACCGTACTAATGGCCTCCACCCGTTCAGTTAGGGGGCGGATGCCGTCGCCAGAAACTCTGTGGCCCAGAAAAGTGATACTGGTGCGGCGGAGTTGTGACTTAGTATTGTTCACTGCGATACCGTTTGCTTTTAATAGTTGGAACACTGTATTTAAATGTTGTTCATGTTCCTCGAGGGAGGAAGAAAAAATTAACAAGTTGTCCAGGTACGCATATGCAAAGTCCAGTTGTCCAACCAGCGAGTCGATGAACCGTTGCCACGTCTGTGCAGCATTTTTAAGGCCGAATGGCATAAACAAATACTCGAACAACCCAAACGGGGTGATGATAGCGGTCTTTTCAACGTCCTCAGGTGCCATTGGCAGTTGGTGGTACGCCTTATGACAATCGACTACACTGAAAATTTGTGCCCCATGCAGCTGGGAAGCAAAGTCTTGAATATTTGGGACGGGATAATTATCTAAAATTGTTCTGGCGTTAAGCGCCCGATAGTCACCGCAGAGGCGGAAAGTGTCATCTTTCTTGGGCACCAAATGAATGGGTGACGACCAACAACTAGAAGAAGGGCGGATAGTCTTATTATCTAAAAGTTCCTGAACAATAGCTTTAGCGTGTTTAAGTTTTTCCGGATTTAAACGCCTAGCCTTTGCACGTACCGGTGGGCCTTCTGTGGTATTTATTCTGTGGACAGTACCGTTATTGATCGTGAACACCGATGGGGATGCTGGACCAGCACCCGTTGCACTGTGACTAACCTGTAATGCACACGTGTGTGTGTCCAAGGCCGGCAGTTCAGCAACAGTGGCGGTGATCCACTGGTAGTCCTTGTCGAAGAGCTCGGTGGGGTACCTGGTAGCGTCGCGGGTACTGCTTCCGTCCGGCAGTAGAAATGTCATGCGGCGTCGGCTGCAGGTGCGAGGAAGTGGTGCGGGGGTTGGGGGCGTGGCCGTGTGCGACAGCTGGGCGGTCTGCTTACGCGCGTCCGTGAGCTTGGCTTGCACGGCGGCGATGCGTAAGCGGAGGGCCCCATTGCTGTCCCGAAGTTCGTCGTTGTGTGATCTAAGAGAAAGCACTGCAACAGCAGTTTCCGCTAGCTCACACAGCAGAATGGCGCTTTCGGATGAGAGGGGTAAGATATCTGAACCGGTGGTACGGTCTCGCGAGTTAAAGGTTAGTGTACCTCGTTGTAGGTTGGGTGACAGTGCGTGGGCTAATAGAAAATCTACCCCAAGCACGGGTTCATCCACATCCGCGATAACGAAAGTCCACTGTAAGGGCGTATTAATGTCCTGCAGTTTAAGGCTTAAATTCGTTATTCCATGAGAGCGGATCAGGGAATTATTGGCGGCTCGAAGCGGGGGGCAAGGCTGAAGCTCGAATTTAATACCTGCGGACAAAGGTATCACACTAACCTCAGCCCCCGTGTCGACTAGAAATGAAAGGCAAGACACTGCATCTTTCACGTACAAGCGTCCTGGCGCGTGAGGAGAAGTAGTATTTAGTGATAGGCGTCTGTGCGGTGCAACGCGGCCCGTAGCGCCTGAATTGGGTCGCGTTATTAGTTTGGGAACGCGCATGGAGAACGACATTTCTTAGCCGCGTCGCCAAAGCGGGAGTGGAAATAACACCAAGCGGGGCGGCACGTGGCGTCGCCCGTCGCGCTGGTTGAGGTCGAAGCGGCAGTGGAGGGGGACTTGTTTGTGGTTCCCTCCGATGGCGACGCTGCAGTAGTGCTGGTAGGAGAGGAGTTACTGCGGCGGTTGCCAGGCGGCGTTGGCTCCGCGCGCATGCGTGGAGCGAGTCGTGCGCACTCTGTACTGCAGGATGGGAACTGCCGCGCAGGTGTGCCAACCCCTGAGGCCTGAGAGCACCCTGGGGGGGTATGCGGGGGGGGGCAGAATGTTGTAAACCTGGTCTGCGATCTTCAGTTTGGCATCTAGTGGGGCCGAAGTTACATGTAGAAGGTGAAGTTGAACTTGCGGGGGAAGTTTCAGCAACCAGATGGTCCAAAGTGTAATGTCCGGCATGTGATGCGTGTCAATCATAGCGCGGAGATGACGCCAGAGTTGCGACGGGGACCTGGATCCCAGCGATTCCTGACTGATGAGGCGGATAGCTTCCTCTGTCGATGTGGATAGTCGCTCGAGGATGGTGCGTCGGGCGAACGCATATTTGTCCGTAGCGGGGGGCGAAGCCACAATGTCGCAGATCAGATCCAGTTCGTCATGGAGGTGACACAGTAAGCATAGGAACTTCGAATTGTCGTCGGCGACGCCGTGTAGCTGCAGGACGTGGTCGACCAAGGCAAACCATGTGCGTGGGTGATCCTTGCGAAGGGGTGGTAGCTTCGGCCAACGGGTGGGAAAGTCTTGACATAAATGTTTATCAGAAACTGTCTCTCCCTGTCCATAGTTCTGCAACGTAATTGTCTCGGGTGCAGTAGCGGTGCACCAGCTTCCGCCACTGTCAGTGGCACGCGGCACGGTAGGCGCGGCTGGCTCGACCTTGGTCGAGAAATCAACGAATCGAGCGGTCAACGGAGTAACGCCGACGGGCGTAGAGTGGACCGGCGCGGTAGAATCGACCGTAGTCGACCGATGTGCGACGAACGACGGAATACAGTTTCCAGGCCCCTCCCCTACAGGTGCATTAAAATAGTTAAAATCACCTAATGTTTGTGGAACACACGCGGCAGGAACGGCGTGTGCCGTCGGAAACACTCGTAAAGCGGACGCTGGTGGTATAGGGGGGGTTGGTGCAAAATCCGGAGTTCCGGCAGAAATATGAACTCTCCTGTCTTGAGGGTCCGGCTCGATTTGTACAGTCACTGATTCGGGTGGAAAATTCACACTTGCACTTGGGAAACCTGTAAACATAGTCACTGGGGTTTGAGCACATTGTGTCGGCTGTTGAGCACTCGGAACATGTGGCTGTGGAATTGTATAAACACTGTCCTGTTGAGTACAGCTAGTCGATGTGTTCGGAAACTGCGTAGAACTATTGCGGATGCCCGGTGGATAATTGTAAAACCATGCCAAAGCGTCTGTTGGAACACTTAGTTGGCACGTGTTCGGTGTAGCAGGCGGCAAGCGGTCCATTGTGTACTGCTCGACGGTATAAGATTTCGTTGTAGCACTCGCGAACAAAATTTGGGGTCACCAGTATGGATATAGCGTTGTAGGGTTGCCGAATCCAATGATGCACGCTACACCATGTGTAATAAACACTATTTTTATTTTTCGTAAGCACACATATACAGTTGTTTACATTCTGAATTCTCGGTACACGTCCGTACACTTTCACGCGCGACCACAGACTGGTTCAAAGAGCTTGCCAAAAACAAAGATATTACCCGCGACTTGGTCGATAGTCGCCACACCTCTTTCCTGATGAAGCAACCGTGGGTTGCGAAAGCTTGAAATTTGTGTGTGGGTTTGTGTTTGTTAGTGTCTCTATCAACATACCAATGCTTTTGTTTGGTAAGTTACACCATCTTTTTTTTTTTTTTTTTTTTTTAGATATATAACTGTGTAAATAATCTCACAAGAAGGAGCAGTGCCTAAAGTCTGGGTTAATATCAACTGGGAGCTACAATTACTCTGCTGACCAATTTCAAGGTTAATAATATTTTTTTGTTAATAGGGCTACAGCCCACGACTGAATATTAATTGGGTTTAATCCTGTCTATCTTGGTATTCTTAACTGTGCAAATAATTCAATGAAGAGGCAATGGCCTAGATCTCGGTCAAATTTATGGGATGCTACACTTGCTCCATTGACCATTTTCAAAATTAATAGTGTTTGTTAAAGTTTTAAGATTTAATAATGTTCCTTTCCTTAAGTTTTAATTATGTAGTTGAATGTTTTTTAAAGGTTTTGATTAATGCAAGTTTAGGCAAGGATTTTGGTTTCAATATTTAATTATTAGTGTTTGTTAAAGTTTGCTTTAATACAGTAATTCCAAGCTTTGCTGATCATTTTGCTGCATATTGTTAAGATTCCCAATTCAAGAGTACTTAACTGAACTATGTTGCATTCATATCAGTGTATACCTGTGTAACATTAAAAAAAAACAGTTGTTAAATAAACATTGTATTAAGGTGCTTTCCACTTCTGAACCATTGTGTTAAAGTCTGACATGGTACAAGGGTTACTTCCAGTTCCCTATCCCTGTCCTGAAGGTCTCACTTATTGTTCACACAAGTGCTACTCTTTTCTTTACGGATTCCATTAATTTTCCTATAGGTGGCATATATCATCCCATAATCATGCATGCTTCTATGGCTTTGCATTTCTCCTTTACCCATTCCTGCTGTGGCGTTTTGCATTTTCTGTCACATGTTTTTGTCTGTTTCATTTGCAGCATTTTTATTGTAGACATTTGAAACACATTTCACAATTTGATAGCCTCAGTATTTGTACTGCTGTGGTGATCTTCCCACAAAGCTATTTTTCTATGTATTTCTGAAACTACTATTATGGATTATTCTGTTATTTAACAAGGTTAACAGCAAACTGATGTCACAGGTTTCTGCTAATGGCTGTAGGGCTCCACAGCATGCTTCAAGTCTCCAGTGATGATATTGTCTATGATCCACTGCCAGTATACCACTCAGCTGGTGGTATACTTGGAGTTGGGCAGGCACTGTTGTATGGTGCCTCAGTAGTCATTCGAAGGAAATTCTCTGCCAGTAATTACTGGTCTGACTGTATTAAATACAACTGTACGGTAAGTAAACAAAACTATAAAGCCAAATTAAATTCTGAATTAATATATGACCCAGTTTATTTTTGTTGGTTAATACATCATCCATATACCGAACAGCAAGTAATATTTCAAATATTATAACAACACACTTTTTAAATTAGTAAAATTTTAGAATTCATTGAATGTATTTTAAGTACATACATCAAATTTCTTATATCTGATGTACTGTTAGAAAAACTCGTGCCTTTATGATATAAATGTGTCACTTTTCAGGTTTCTCAGTATATTGGGGAAATGTGTCGGTATCTGCTTTCTGTCCCAGAGAAACCAGAGGAGAAGCAACATAAAGTTCGCCTTGCATTTGGAAATGGCCTGAGGCCACAAATATGGAAGAAGTTTGCAGAAAGATTTGGGATCTCACAAATTGGTGAATTTTATGGTGCTACAGAAGGAAACTCTAATTTAAGTTAGTAGCTATCACAATCATATTTGATGAATTTTAATAGTAAAATGGCACTATTACAAATAATTTTCAGCCTACAGAATCAAAAATGCAAAAGTGTCACAAAGCACTAACATTGTACATTAGTGATGACAAATACAATCTCTAGTAAAAAAAAAAAAAAAATAAACTCCCTAGGGTAATATAAGAAATTACGTACACATACAACTCACAGTTTTGCCATCAGAATTAATTCATTCGTTCACATGCAAGCAAAATTAAGGGAAAGCATTCACCCATCTGAAGCTGATGCCTACATACATGAAACAGCACAGGAATGTTACTAACATTAAAAACTACTACTCTTTTCCCAGTTTAATTATACAGCCTCATGACCACTAATTAAATTGGAAAAAATGAATGGTAGCTCAAAAGTTAGTGACATGTCTGTCCTGGAAATTTCCATCACTGTATATTCAGTCATCCTCACGCCACATAGATCTTATCTTGAGTAAGAACCATTATAAATGTGTAATGAGTCAAAACGTGCTTTAGCTTGAAGATTGTTACCATTAACGGCTTCTGTAGGCCTCCATAACAACCAACTACTATTAATACTACTCGTGCTATGTTATTTGTCAACAACAGCTTGTGTTTTCTCTTCACAATTAAAAATTTGCAATCATGGTATATAACTAATAGAAAAGTTTCTATTTTGAAAATGATGCTGCTTTTTATGTTACAATAGTCATCTGCAGTTCAACTCTGCTCAATTACAATCGACGTAGGTGCAACCAAGAAACAGACAGGCAGATCATGTATACAAAGGCTGGTTTATAACATACAACAATTAAATTTTGTTTTTATATCTGGTGTCCTCCAACAACACACATTATTATTAGACACAATTCCCCACCACAAGACTAAATAATTCTTATTATTATTTATTTAGCACATGGCTAATATAGACATATCATAAAATTAAATTACATATACATATTTACACACAAGAAACTTAAGTTTGGCTTTACAACTGAATATCCAGTCCATCAATCCAGCACACTGCATCTGGATTTGATAGCAGGAAGTCCTCTTTGGCACCGTGATAGGCTCAAATCCTGCATTCACTGACAATGTGGTGAACAGTCTGGTATGGAGAACTGCAGTCACAGGCTGGATTAGGCAGCTTCTTCCACTTAGGGACAGCATCCCTGCATCGGCCATGGCTTGCACAGATTCTGTTAATGGTAGTCCAGGTCTTGCGTGATTGGTCCAATCCACCTGGAAGTTTAGCTCCTGAGATGATGATGTGCAGGCGCACATCTGTCACTGCTTCCCACCAACATTTCCATTCTTCAAGGGGGTTTGACACCCTTAGCAACCATGTCAGTAGCATTGCACAGAGTTGGGAGGGATGATTTCAGTCTCTTACGATTTAAAGGGAGCAGAGTAGGTTAGAATTCCTGGAGATCTTGTGGAATTCCCTCATAGGCCAGTACATCTGCATAGATCAGGAGGCAATTATGTTGGTTAATAGTGGAAGCCAATAAACTGGGGTAGATCTGATTGTGCCAGATATTATGTGCATTGTCATATTCAGCTGGGTGTCAACAAGCCTTATATGATGACTATTCATCCAAACGGGTGCAAAATGCCAATTCAACAATTCATATAATTCATCTTTGTGTTCTAGACTGGGATCCTGAGTCAATGCAGAAATCATTTTTGTACCTATCATTGTCATTTGTATTGCAGTTCATTAACAGAGACTTATTATTTCTCACAAATATCAATAAAGAGTAAATGTACTAAGATACTTCATTCTTACGCAAGCATCTCTAGATGATGATGAATAATTTACAGTCCGACAAACTGCCTATTTGCTTCTGTCTCGGGTTCTTCAGATGAACGTTGGCCAAAGAACCCAAGACAGAAGCAAATACGCATTTTGTTGACAAATGGCCACGAAAGCCTTAACAATTTTGAATTTACAGTCCATCTATTTCTGCTGTTATCTCTATTCTGCTGTAGGCTGCATTTCTAATAAAGCAAATTATCAATTTGACACACAATCGTGTAGTAGTAAAGTATATAAATGTTTGCAACATTTGATTTTCAAGTAATTCATAAAATAATAACCAACTTTCAAGTGATGGAGAAACTAGTATAAACACTAAAGAAATAACAATTGTTCAAGAAATAGTGCACGTATGGTGAACAGGCCACACAATGGCCATATTAAAAACCCAAACACTGTACACATGCCAAGTGCCCGAAAAAGAATGAAGAACAAACCACAGTGGCAGCATTAGTTTGAACAGTCAAATATTTTGGTAGTTCAAAGGTAGTACACGGCATCGACACTAGATTCTGCCTAGTGCAGAGCACAGGGACAGATAGTGATGTAGATTGGCATGGCACTCGGTCTGTGGTCATGTCTGAAGATGCCCCTGTAAGTGTAGAGCCTGTTAATGATGAAGTGTCATTGCCTTATCGGTGAGCGAAGTGGGCGGCCGAACCAGCATCAGGCAGCTTGGTGATGCAGAGGCATGGTGCGCCATGAGTGGCAAGCGAATAGAGGGGTGGCCATCATCGTCAACTGAGGTGGTGATGGCTGTCTCCTTGCATCTGGAGGAATTGCAAACCTGTTAAGGAGCATGATGTGGGTGCTAGAGTTGTCCAGTGTGCATGGAGGGGCACGCAGGATGAACAGTGCGCCGTCGCATAGCCGCAGGGAGAGGTCCTTGATGGGAAAGGATGACATGTCAATGTGGAAGACGGCAATGCAGGTGTTGTCGGTCAGTCAGTGGAGTCATTAGGGTGGGGGTAAGGTGAGGGGAATCCTTCAGATGCAATCTCCGAGCTGGGTGGAGGACACAAAGCACTAGCATTACATGCATTGTCATAGGCACTATCACAGCCTAAATGAGAGCTCGGCTCATTAGGAGCGCTGGGAGTGAGGGGTCACGTGGAAGAGGGATCGGGGGGGGGGGGGGGGGGGGGGGGAGTTGTCAAAGTTTGCATCTTCATTGAGCTGCCAAGCTGGTTTGAGATGCGAGACACACTGTTTGTTTTCTGCTGTGAAGCAGAATGTGAAAGGCCTGCGGCGAGTGGTGTCATACTTTATGCCTAGGGGCGGTGCAGTGCGGGTCGCACCATGTCATCACACAACAGCACATAATCACGAATGTGCATGTCTTTATGTCTTTGTGTATGAAGTCATGAGGGTCCGTGTGTGCCCTTGGCAGCAGGGGGCAGTGTACCTGCATGGAGAAGTGTTGGACGCACTCTACTAATGTCAGAAGTTCGGAATGCACAGGAGAGTTGGAGTCCTTGATGAATTGTGCTGGAAAGACTAGAGGTTCCTTGTACAATAAGTTGGCTAGGAAGGCTTTTAAATCCTCTTTGTAGGCTGTATGGACACCAAGCAGGACCCAGGGGAGAGCCATGATGTGTCGTGGAACATCAGTGTAGTTTTTAAAGTACGGTGCCAGCGTTCAACCAACCCATTGCTCTGTGGGTGGTAGACTGTTGTACACATTTTGTTTGCACCACACAAGTCACTCTTCTTGGAGAAAAGAACAGCTTGAAATTGTCATCCCCGATCCATCATGACTGAAGATGGACAGCCAAACTGGGTGATTCAAGAGGCAAAAAAGGTCCATGCGACAGAGTCGTCTGTTATATGTGTGAGAGGAATGGCCTCAACCCACCGACTAACACAGTCGATGATATACAGAATGTATTGAAAGCCCTTTGACAGGGGAAGTGGGCTGATCAAGATGGGATGTATGTGATGGAACCAGCCTTTAGGAATGTCAAACAAGCCCAATGGTGGGTATGCATGGTGACCGACCTTGGAGCATTGGCAGGATACACATGTATGGGTCCAGTTTTTGAAGTCTGTCATAACTCCTGCCCATACAAAACACTCCTTTATTAAGCACATGGTGGCCTCAATACTAGGATGTGCGATGTCGTTGATAGCAGCAAATATCTTAAGGCCCAAGACAGCTGGAACTAGGAGGGGTGGCACAGGGGTGGGGGGTGGGGGTGGGGGGGGGGGGGGGAGGGAGAGTTGTGCCTTTGGAAATGTCACAGATGACTCGTAGGGAAGAACTCGGAATTTGACAAGGCTCAAATGTGAGCGAGGTAGACTCACTGTGCAGTAACTGCTGTATGACATCATCTGTCTGTTGCTGGGCCATTAGTTTGTCAGAATTCCAAGAGAACAAAATCGTACCAACTTGTGACACGTATTCGGTGATGGCGTTGTCCACGCCCTCGATGTAACAGACATCAATGGTGAATTGTTATACTTGGTCCATATGTCAGAAACATCAGGGTTGAAGGTCAACTGTAAGGTTACACAATGCATTGTTCAATGGCTTGTGGTCCATTATATAGTCACTGACCTATCCTCAATGTCCTTGTGGAAATATCAAACTGCTTTATAAATGTCAGTAAGTTGTCAGTCAAAAGTGGACCATTTACACTGGGAGGCAGACAACTTTTGTGAGAAGAAACAAAGTGGTTGTGTGTAAACCCTTGACCTGCTGAAGAAGCACAGCGCCGATGGTTGTGTCACTCACGTCCGCTGTGATCAATATTGGAACATCGGAGACCTGGTGTGCGAGAACAACAGCAATTGCAAGTGCAGATTTTAACATGTCAAACATGCATTGCATGTCATCACACCAAGGGACCATGCAAAGTCCGGAAGTGTTCTTCCCACAAATGCATCAGTCAACAGTGCTTCCACGGATGCAGTACGCAGGATGTGTCACTTGAAAATGTTTATTGTACCTAGGAAACAGTGTAGATTGTGTTAAGTCTCAGACAGAGGAAGGTCATGGATAATGGCAACTCTTTCCAATGTGGGCAGACCCCTCCCGAGGAGATAGTATAGCCTAGGAATGTCACACTAGCAGCTCACAACTGCCATTTATCATCATTGATCATGACCCCCATTCTTGGCAGGTATGTTAAGGGCTCTTGACAGATGTTGTTTGTGCTCCTCCGAGGTAGCTGATGAAATAATTATGACGCCTAGATGTGCATAACAGTATGGGAGCAAGTACAGTATGGAATCAATAAAATGTTCAATCAGTGGCAAGTACCATCAATAATAGCACCTACCACCAATGGGATTCCTTGAACAACAACAATGGGGGTAGACATGGAACACTCAAGACACTAGAGGCTCGAATGTCACTGATCTGTGGGTGTAGGCGTCACTGCAAGGGTGTCTGCAATGTATGTGCCATGATGGCACCAGCACGGTCATGTCCCCACAGTGTGGCCGCATACTCTGCTGCCTCGAGTGTGTATGTGTCAGGTCAGCTAATGCGGCGGCGATCAGCTGTTGAAGACGCACTTTCTCAGTGTGAAGGTTGGCGGTCTCGTGACACTGAGATGTTAGGCAGGCCAGGGTGATGGTGAGCTGTGCAGAGAGGCAGGCACATTTGATTGCAGTACCAGATAGGGCATCACAATGTGTGGTAGGGTGGTAGCAAAGACCCCTGGTGTCTGGCTGATGGTAGCGTGGTGCAAGAGGGCTGCTGCTTCGAGATCTGGTAAGAACCCTAAGTAGCGTAAAAGATCTGTGCCAATAATGGAGCAGTCGACATCTGCAATGTAGAACATCCAGGTACAGTGTAAAGCAAATGAGAGATACGGTTGAAATTTGGCCAAGCCATGGACATGAACTGCAGAATTGCCTGGAGTGGTATAGCAAATGGCAAGAGCACAGGCAGAGTGCTCGAACTGGGACTGACACTAGTGTCGGTGCCCGTGTCTGAGGGAACAGTGTGCAGATTCTGTCATAAATGTATAGTTTGCCAGCATGCTGGGTGGCAAGAATGGGTGGCCGAGGTTGTGGTCGGCACCCTAAAGTGTTGGTGTGAGCCATGGCACCTGCTCAGACTCATACTTCACGTTTGGGTAGTTGTTTGGTGTGCTACAAGAATGCGCAGCATCTCCAAACATAATTTGGTACCAACATAGTGGTTATGCTGTGTGCGGTGCCTGGCCCGGTAAGCTGGTGGTGTGGGTGGGGAATTGTGTTGCGACGGAGGAGTGGCTGTGGTAGCCGAGTGACAAGTGGCAGCAGGTACGGTGGTCTGGCCACCAGGTGGCACCTTCAGCTGCTGTTGCATGCTGCACGCCCAACCTCTGCCTGCCAGCCGATGAAACGCAGGGGTGGGGGATGGCGCAGTGCTACCAATTTCTGGCATACCCAAAAAACAGGGGGACATGCACTGGCATTTGTTTAATGATGCTATATGCCTTATCCACCAGGTGCAGTGTTTCTTACAGCCAACAGATGTAGCTGAAGATCTGACGACAATTTTAAGAGCCACAACGACCAGAGTACAAGGTGGGGAGTTCGGCCATGCCAATCTGAGCTCTTTGAGTGGCACCAAAGTTGCACTGGTGTATGGCCCCTAAAGAACTCCATGAATAATAGAGTGGGTGGCTTCTGCTCTTGTGGTTAAGTATTTTTGCTGACTTGGTGGCATTAGCAATAGATGGCTGACCACATCAGGCTCATTGTGTACATGGCTCATCAAATAGACGAAGTGTGCGTTGACTCCCCACATGCTGTGGATGTCCAGGATGTTATCCACCAGCACGAACCATGTTTTAAGGTTGTCCTTTTGAAGTTGTGGAAGCTTTGGAAACCGCCCGAGAGGTGGCTGCTGTACCATCGTTGGAAGATAGTGGTGGTGGGAGGAGAGGGACCCAGAAACTGGCATACAATCTGTCTGTAATGCAGCACAAATAAAGGTGTGTCCACATGACATACAGAGCACTGGAGGCGTGGGAGAAAACGTGGTAGGTGCAGGCATCGTGGTTGGTGCAAACGCAGTCGCAGGTTGTTGTTGCAGGAATACGACATGCGAGTCGGGCCAAAGTACATGCTCATGTGACAAGCTGGCAAGATATGTGTTCCCTCCAAATGTTATGCGGCACTGCAGCAAAGGTAGTTCTTGTTTTAGGTGTGGTACAAAGTCTGGGAACTGCCGCACATGTAGACATGGGGCAGTCTGTGTGTGCCACGGCTCATGGATGGTACTGGTTAGGTTATGTTACGCTGGCACGGGAACACACAGGCATGAATATGCACTCAGAACTGTCAATGTCTGAACCCTGACTGCTCATTGGTGAAAGAGACTGTTGACAAACACATAGCCGCTTCTGGCTCACACACCATGTGGAGTTCCATTATTACTTTATGGTGCATGACTAATGCAAAATGACTAGCAAAAGCAGGTACACAGTCATATTGAAAAAGTCTGGAGTTACCACTATGGGGAACCAGTCATACAACTGTCGTATTAAAAACCTGAACACAACTTTATATATAAACTCTGTATTTATTAACAACATTGAACAAAGTACACCATCACATGCCAAGTGCCAGAAGAAGGCTGAAGAACAAACAGCAATGGTGGCACTAGTTTGAGTAGCCAAGGATTTTGGTAGTTCAAAGGTAGCACACTGCTTCGACACTCAAATCTGGTGGTCTATGATTGCCAAACATGCAATAAAAATTGATGCAAGAAAGGCAACCTGAATAATTTGTGATAAGTCATAGCATTATTACAATACTGAAACAGGACGAATCTCCAGGTTTTTGTTACATCACATAGTTTCCTTCACACTGGAAGACAAGAAATAATCATAAAACTTGCATCATTGAAATATTCCCAGAAAAAGAAATAAAAAGCAGCAGCAGGCAATTTTGTAATTTTTTTACACATGGATTAAAAATTATTGTTAGTGTTCTAGATTGGGGTGAAGATTTAACACACAAATTATATTGTTATTAAATAATGATGGTGTTCTAAATATCTATCTTTGATTATACCTGAGAATGGAAATAATAAAAATAAGTGGTTAAGGGAAATGTGTTATTTGACAGTTAAAAACACTAAACCTTACTGAGTAATAAGATCACAAATAAAACAAAAAACAGTATATACAGAACATTGGTAGAAATCATATGTATATATGGAAGACAAGTTTGTGAAATAAGAAACAGAGAAAGAGAGAAACTGCTATGCATGGAAATGGATTACTGGAGATGAAATTCTGAAGTCACAAAGTTAGCAACATCAGAAATAAAGAAACCATAAAAACTATGGAAGTGGACGGGAACATCATGGTAGATACTGAAAAGTAGAGGTTACTGTACAGCCATTCATAACGAATGGAGGATATAACATGTCGACGTGTGTAATAGGCAATTGGAACACTTCGGACATGTGATCTGTGCATTTTACAACATGATGCTGTGTCCATAACAATGTAGACTGAGTTTATACTATTTTTGGACAGCTAGTTTATTTCATTTAGAAATAAACCACCTTTGTAACTGAATTGTTGGTGCTGCTGCTTTTGGTGTGGAAGAATTCATGTTCAGTTCCCAGGAGCTCTCAAATTTTTTATGAGGTAGGAAGGTCTGGAATAAGGTCCATTAAGCCTTGAAAGGCCATATGAGGAGCTGCTTGAATAAAAAAGCAGCAGCAACATCACAATTTATCTACTGATGATAATGGCAGAAGGGATTGGCAACTTGCTGATCTCGTTTTCCTCAATAATAGATGGCTCCTTGTACCATCTGGTAGGCAGCAGTCAGCCAGTCAGAACAGGTCTAAGGTCCAATCCATGAGTGGTGTCTACATTTCATTATCGAAATTAATGAGCATCTGTTTATTGAAACTCTGGTTGCAGAATTTATTGACATGTGTGTAAATAAAACACACTCAGTATATTTGTGAGTTATTCAAAATGCACAGTTTGGTCTACTTAGTCATCATCTTGACAAGTAGATACATTGTAAGAATATTTTCTATACTTCCATCACCTGATGTTTCATGATTTAATCTTCTCAACTAACATGCAATGTGCAAAAAAATTGATAAAATATATATTCTGAAATGTGATGAATAGGAATTTTATGGAAAGCTAATATCCAAATGCCAGGCAGAGACATTGAGAATTTTCACATTCTTAAGGCTAAATGCTAATATACTCTTGATGACATTTGCAACTAACTGTAGAATCCAGTTTCATATTTGCTGTTAGATGTATACAGGGTGCTCTGAAATTCGTCTTACCTACTTCTAGCATGTGTAGAGGGCATGGAGTAGACAATATTTTGAATTGGAATCCATGCCTAAAAACTTACCATTTTTATGCTACAACTGTTTGAAAACACTTTTGCTAGGTAGATATGCAACAAGGTGGTCATGGTGGGGGGGCTGGGGGGGGGGGGGAGGGGGTTAACATCGAATCAGCTGACATCATTTGATATCTATCCTACCACTTTGACCTTTTACGACCCTCATTCACATGTCTATGTGTGTTAGAGCAGCATGGTTGAGTACACATTTGCAGAATGCACCGACATTATCCTTCTGTATGGCGAAGCTCATGGTAATGGGTGAGCTGCTCATCATCTTTATCGAGATTGTTATCCACAGTGAGTTGAGTCAATTGCATACCGTTTTTGTAACACTTACACCATGACTTTGAGAAAGGGTTGCCTTCACCATCAGCAGTCACGACTGTAGTGTTCAAAGGAGACACCACTCACCCAAACTGCAAGAAGCCATACTGCACCAGGTGCAATAGAACTTGTGTACCACATCACCATTTGTAGGTACAATGTGTGCACTGAACTTATTGATCGCCACATCGAACCTTCTTGTAGTGGATCAGAATGCTAACCCTCCTTTTAAAGGGGCAAAAATGGTTAACTGCAAACAACAGTGTTTGTGAAAGTTGATGAAGTTTCCTTAAATGGCTGTAGCATGGAAATAGTATGCTTCTGAACATGGTTTCAAGTTTAAAATATTATCTACTCAGTCCTTCTACATCTCCTAGAGTTTGTAAGAGGAATTTTAGAGCACCTTGTATATCTGTACAAAAGGTAGTAATGCAATTTCCTCATAGAATTTTTATTCTTTTGTAGGCTTTGGTGTGAAGATCTTTCTGAAAGTGCCAGGAAATTGATACAACCCATAAATCAGAAAAAAGCTATTTCTGCATATTACTGGAGTAGTTGGATTTCTAGAAATAAACATGAATCTTCTTAGTGAAATAAACATACAGTAAACACTTACACAACAGACCACCATTAGTGTGGCACACATAAGCAGCTTACAATCTTTGATTCTGCCTAGTAATGCAAGGTAGTCAAGGGAGATGAAAATTTAATAGTCATGGGTGACTGGAATTCGAGAGTAGGAAAAGGGAGAGAAGGAAACATAGTGGGTGAATATGGATTGGGGGAGAGAAATGAAAGAGGAAGCCGTCTGGTAGAATTTTGCACAGAGCATAACTTAATTATAGCTAACACTTGGCTCAGGAATCATAAAAGAAGGTTGTATACGTGGAAGAATATTGGAGATACTAGAAGGTATCAGATAGATTATATAATGGGAAGACAGAGATTTAGGAACCAGGTTTTAAATTGTAAGACATTTCCAGGGGCAGATGTGGACTCTGACCACAATCTATTGGTTATGAACTGTAGATTAAAACTGAAGAAACTGCAAAAAGGTGGGAATTTAAGGAGATGGGACCTGGATAAACTGACTAAACCAGAGATTGTTCAGAGTTTCAGGGAGAGCATAAGGGAACAATTGACAGGAATGGGGGAAAGAAATACAGTCGAAGAAGAATGGGTAGCTCTGAGGGATGAAGTAGTGAAGGCAGCAGAGGATCAAGTAGGTACAAAAACGAGGGCTAGTAGAAATCCTTGGGTAACAGAAGAAATATTGAATTTAACTGATGAAAGGAGAAAATATAAAAACGCAGTAAATGAAGCAGGCAAAAGGGAATACAAACGTCTCAAAAATGAGATCGACAGGAAGTGCAAAATGGCTAAGTAGCCATGGCTAGAGGACAAATGTAAGGATGTAGAGGCTTATCTCACTAGGGGTGAGATAGATACCGCCTACAGGAAAATTAAAGAGACCTTTGGAGAAAAGAGAGCCACTTGTATGAACATCAAGAGCTCAGATGGAAACCCAGTTCTAAGCAAAGAAGGGAAAGCAGAAAGGTGGAAGGAGTGTATAGAGGGTCTATACAAGGGTGATGTACTTGAGGACAATATTATGGAAATGGAAGAGGATGTAGAAGAAGATGAGATGGGAGATTCGATACTGTGTGACGAGTTTGACAGAGCACTGAAAGACCTAAGTCGAAACAAGGCCCCGGGAGTAGACAACATTCCATTGGAACTACTGACGGCCTTGGGAGAGCCAGTCCTGACAAAACTCGACCATCTAGTGAGCAAGATGTATGAGACAGGCGAAATACCCTCAGACTTCAAGAAGAATATAACAGTTCCAATCCCAAAGAAAGCAGGTGTTGACACATGTGAAAATTATCGAACTATCAGTTTAATAAGCCACGGCTGCAAAATACTAACGTGTATTCTTTACAGACGAATGGAAAAACTGGTTGAAGCCGACCTCGGGGAAGATCAGTTTGGATTCCGCAGAAATGTTGGTACACGTGAGGCAATACTGACCCTACGACTTATCTTAGAAAATAGATTAAGGAAAGGCAAACCTACATTTCTAGCATTTGTAGACTTAGAGAAAGCTTTTGACAATGTTGACTGGAATACTCTCTTTCAAATTCTGAAGGTGGCAGGGGTAAAATACAGGGAGCGAAAGGCTATTTACAATTTGTACAGAAACCAGATGGCAGTTACCAGAGTCGAGGGACATCAAAGGGAAGCAGCGGTTGGGAAGGGAGTGAGACAGGGTTGTAGCCTCTCCTCGATGTTATGCAATCTGTATATTGAGCAAGCAGTGAAGGAAACAAAAGAAAAATTAGGAGTAGGTATTAAAATCCAAGGAGAAGAAATAAAAACATTGAGGTTTGCCGATGACATTGTAATTCTGTCAGAGACAGCAAAGGACTTGGAAGAGCAGTTGAACAGAATTGACAGTGTCTTGAAAGGAGGATATAAGATGAACATAAACAAAAGCAAAACGAGGATAATGGAATGTAGTCAAATTAAGTCAGGTGATGCTGAGGGAATTAGATTAGGAAATGAAACACTTAAAGTAGTAAAGGAGTTTTGCTATTTGGGGAGCAAAATAACTGATGATGGTCGAAGTAGAGAGGATATCAAATGTAGACGGGCAATGGCAAGGAAAGCGTTTCTGAAGAAGAGAAATTTGTTAACATAGACTATAGAAGTTGTTGCTGAAAGTATTTGTATGGAGTCTAGCCATGTATGGAAGTGAAACATGGACGATAAATAGTTTGGACAAGAAGAGAATAGAAGCTTTTGAAATGTGGTGCTACAGAAGAATGCTGAAGATTAGATGGGTAGATCACATACTAATGAGGAGGTATTGAATAGAATTGGGGAGGAGAGGAGTTTGTGGCACAACTTGACAAGAAGAAGGGACCGGTTGGTAGAGCATGTTCTGAGGCATCAAGGGATCACAAATTTAGCATTGGAGGCCAGTGTGGAGGGTAAAAATCGTAGAGGGAGACCAAGAGATGGATACACTAAGCGGATTCAGAAGGATGTAGGTTGCAGTAAGTACTGGGAGATGAAGAAGCTTGCACAGAATAAAGTAGCATGGAGAGCTGCAGCAAACCAGTCTCAGGACTGAAGATAACAACAACAACAACAACAATGTAGTTCTAGATTTGCCTCATACCCATGAAGTCTATTCTTTATGTTGATATCCACTTGATGTCATACGCAATTAAATGAATGTATGAACTGCAAATGTAGTATGCAGTCAAATAAATTAATTTTGGGACACCAATATGTTGCTTAATGGTATTCTGAAAGTGAACATCTTTCATTATATTGAAGCTGTGCAGTACTGTCTAAAAAACAAAAAGCAAACCTATAGGTAGAACTTGGGCATTTAAAAACTGCAAATGCACTGTGCTAATCCATAAATATTGCTTGAAATCATTTACAAGTTGTTGTTTCAGTCACTGATGTTGGACCTGGCCATACAAAATATTGTTAACAATGAAAAATATGTAGCTGAATATCTTATCGTATCCACTCTACTTACAATGGAAGAGACATGTCTATGAAGAGATTAAGTGGGACTGACAGCAAACAAATTTAAAAAATATATATGAATATCAGACTCTAATAATTCTCCAGAACCAGTTTTTTAGTTTCTTTTTGTTTTTTCTTTATAGTGATGAAGTGATTGTAGACTATAAAATTCAGTTGTATTCTCAAATTTATGTGGACGTCATATCTGCTTCAGCATACTGTTTTCTCGCCTGGTATGTGCATAGACCTTTTCTGTCATAAATATAATATACATACGCTTGACTACCAATGAATGTGAAATAAAAAGCTTGTGTGTGTGGATGCAATTTCATAATGTATGTGGACTAAATAATCCAAAACTTTAATTAAATAAGGTATCTGTATTTCTCTTTTCAGTTAACACAGACAATACTCCAGGAGCTGTTGGTTTTATCCCCAGGTATGCTTGGTTTCTTTACCCAGTAACACTAATTAGAATAGATGAAGAAACAGAAGAGCCTCTCAGGGATAAAAATGGTTATTGTATTCCCTGTAAACCAGGTAACAAACAGCTTGTTATCAAAAATATTTTACCTCATCATATTTCAGACAGAATTGCAGAGCATTTTCTGTACAGGCGAACCTGGTGTCCTCATTGGTAAAATTGACCAAAAGAAGGTAGTCAATAGCTTCAGTGGTTATTCTGACCCAAATTCTACAGAGAAGAAAATAATTGATGATGTTTTCTCAAAAGGTGATAAAGCATTCAACTCAGGTATGTTTAAAATAATGTTTAGGGCTTAGTTACATTTAAAAAAAAACACTAGCATATTGATAACACACACTATAGATGGACTCTATCACCATTAAATAATAGGAGGAATGAAAAGAGTGGAACAATATCTTAAGGTTGGGGCATGTCCTTTAAAGATTAACTGAAAATTTAAGCCTAAGGATACTTATGCAACATTTTAATTGTGATTTTTGAAATTTTTCTCAGCACAACTGGTAAATTATATGATTTTGGGTGTCCAGATGAGTTAATAATTTTTGGTTCATGTACAATATTTCAGAGATTGAGCTGGGTGTCTTCAGAAGGTGGGGAGGGACTGGGGAGAGGTAGGCAGGGAAAAGGGAGAGGAGAAAAGTAGAGAAGGGGGAAGGACTATGCAGGCAAGCTGGTGGTATAGGGCGCCTATGGAGAGGGGTAAGCAGGTGGAGGTTAAAGTCAAGCAAAAGTTGAGACCAGAGAGTTAGGGGAATAAAAGGATATAATACAGGGAAAGTTCTCACCATCACAGTTCAGAAAAATTGGTGCCGTTGGGAAGAATTCAGATGGCACAGGCTGTGAAGCAGTCAGCAAAGGCAGACACATCATGTTGGGTGGCTTGCTCAGCAATTAGGTGATTCATCTGTCTCTTAACTACAGTTAGCAATGGCCACTCATGCAGACAGCTTCTTAGTAGTCATGCCCATGTAGAATGTCACACAGTGGTTGCAGCTAATTTGGTGGGTCATATGCCTGCTTTCACAGGTGCCCAGATGCCTGTGACAGGACTGGACTATGTGGTAGTGAGAGGAGACTTGAGACTGGTCTTACATATAGAAGTGTTGCAAGGACATGAGCTAGGGGAGACAAACAGTTGGGAGAAGGGGTTGCATAGGTTGGGTGGGTGGTAGAATACCACTGTAAGTGGGCAGGGAAGATATTTCTCATTTCTGAGCACAATGGAAGG
The DNA here is from genome assembly GCF_023864275.1 of Schistocerca cancellata. Classification (NCBI taxonomy): domain Eukaryota; kingdom Metazoa; phylum Arthropoda; class Insecta; order Orthoptera; family Acrididae; genus Schistocerca; species Schistocerca cancellata. The sequence goes on from NC_064632.1 coordinate 136,421,938, forward strand.
TACCCAAAAATCTACTGCCAGTTGCTACAGACTTGAGTGATATTGAGTCATGAGAGGGGTGCTCCTTTGTGACTGGACATTGGGTATGTGGGGGATGTTAGGGACTAGGGAGACAAAGTATGTAATATCTGTGTGAGGTGTGTAATTTCATTCTGTGAAAACTTCAGTGAGACCCTTGCTATATTCTGGAGAGAGTCTGCTCATCACTGCAGATGTAATGATGATGGTGGGTAGGTGGTATGGAAGGGATTGCTCATCACTACAGATGCAATGATCATGGGTGGCTAGATGGTATGGAATTGACTTTGTGGCATGGAATGGGTGGCAGCTCTCAAAAGCCAGGTATTGTTGCTGGTTAGTAGGTCTGATGTAGGGGGAGGTAATGACGTAGCCATTCTTAAGGTGGAGGTCGACATCAATGAAGGTGGCATGTTGGGCTTGTTGAGGAGGACCAGGTGAAGTAAGTGGTGGAGAAGGTTTTGAGGACATCATCACATTTTAAGATGGTGCACAAACCAGGGAAAAACATATTAATGCCAATAGTTTTAGCAGGACAACTGCAGTTCTGTAAACACAGGGCAAGAGCATTGGTGAGTGGAAAAGGGTACAGCCAGTTGACGCTATCAGAAATTCAGGTCACAGCCACAGTTTGTGATGCATTATGGCTTACTGGGCAGAATGCCAAGAGTGGACTAAGTGTGGTAGCACCTGCAGCATTCCAGGACAAAGTTTTGAAACAGGCACATGACCTTAGGGTGGCAGGTCATGGAGGTTGTAGAGAAACAAATCGATGGGAGGCACTTGTCTGTCTAGTAGGCTCTCAGAGACCAGTGTGGCCAGAGCTCCCAGTTGGTGCACATAGACAGTGCAGAAAGATACGTATATAGCTTCTTTTCTGTGTTTACTTCGTGGATTCTTTCTTACATTGTGTGTGAGTTTTGTATAGGAGGTGTATTTTCGAGTTTTAGTTACTGTAATCGTAAATTCAGGCAGATTGTAGCGCAGTTGTTAGGCATTTGTACAGGTTAGTACACACATTCTTTGCGTGTTTCCCTTGCGTTATCTAGGCATGGACTCGTGTTTCAGTAACAGTTGTTCAACATCGATTAGAATGGACAGGGACTGTGATTGCTGTGTTTGGATGAGGGCTGAGTTGGCATCCCTTCACTCACAGCTGCAGGCGACGCTGACTTCAGTCGCGCTGCTTGAGGCTGTTGCCAATGGGCACCACTGTGGGGAGCCGGGCTTGGGTATCACGGGGATGTCAACCTTGTCCCGTCTGTCCCCAGATCGGTCTGCCACTGTGGTTACCCCGGTTGCTGCCCACAGTGGGGCTGATCCCTCACCTGTGGTTGATTGGGAGATCATTCCAAGGCGTGGCAGGCAGCGAAAGACATCCCCGAAGGCTGTTCAGAAAGCCTCCCCGGTGTGTCTGACAAACAGGCTTCAGGTACTGTCTCTGGCTGAGCCAGATGCAGCTGCCTGCCCTGTTTCAGAGGATGATTCTCAGCCTTCTAGGTCCGGGCAATCGCAGAGGGTGGGCTTATTGGTAGTTGGGAGGTCCAATGTTAGGCACATAATGGGGGCCCCTTAGGGATATGGCGGCTAAGGAGGGGAAAAAAACCAGTGTGCACTCCGTGTGCATTGCGGGTGGAGTCATTCCTGATGTGGAAAGGGTCCTTCCGGATGCCATGAAGAGCACAGGGTGCAGCCAGCTGCAGGTGGTGGCAAATGTCGGCACTAATTATGTGTGTCGCTTTGGATCTGAGGAAATTCTCTCTGGATTCCAGCGGCTATATGATTTGGTGAAGGCTGCCGGTCTTGCTTACGAGATGAAGGCAGAGCTCACCATCTGCAGCATCGTTGACAGAACCGACTGCGGACCTTTGGTGCAGAGCCGGGTGGAGGGTCTGAATCAGAGGCTCAGACGGATTTGCGACCGTGTTGGCTGCAGATTCCGTGACTTGCGCCATAGGGTGGTGAGGTTTCAGGTTCCGTTGAATAGGTCAGGAGTTCACTACACTCAGCTGATGGCTACACAGGTAGCGGAGGCTGTGTGGCGTGGACTGGGCGGTTTTTTAGGTTAGAAGACCTCGGGAAAGTAGGGGGTGGGCTCCAATCTCAAAGGGTGCATGGCAAATACAGGACGTGCTTGGATCAAGGAACAGTCGGTATTGTAGTTGTAAATTGTTGTAGTTGTGCTGGGAAAGTCCCTGAGCTTCAAGCGCTAATAGAAAGCACAGAAGCTAAAATCGTTATAGGTACAGAAAGCTGGCTAAAGCCTGAAATAAGTTCTGCAGAAATTTTTACGAAGTCTCAGACGGTGTTAAGGATAGATAGATTCGGCAGAATTGGTGGTGGAGTGTTTGTGTCTGTCAGTAGTGGTTTATCTTGTAGTGAAGTCGAAGTAGATACTCTGTGTGAATTGGTATGGGTGGAGGTTATACTTAACAGCCGAACTAAGTTAATAATTGACTCCTTCTTTCGACCCCCAGACTCCGATGATATAGTTGCTGAACAGTTCAGAGAAAATTTGAGTCTCATAACAAATAAATACCACGCTCATACGGTTATAGTTTGTGGGGACTTCAATCTTCCCTCGATATGTTGGCAAAAATACTTTTTCAAAACCGGTGGTAGGCAGAAAACATCTTCAGAGATTGTCCTAAATGCTTTCTCCAAAAATTATTTCGAGCAGTTAGTCCACGAACCCACGCGAATTGTAAATGGTTGCGAAAACACACTTGACCTCTTAGCCACAAACAATCCAGAGCTAATAGAGAGCATCATGACTGATACAGAAATTAGTGATCACAAGGTCGTTGTAGCTAGGCTCAATACTGTTTCTTCCAAATCCACCAGAAACAAACGCAAAATAATTTTATTTAAAAAAAGCGGATAAAGTGTCTCTGGAAGCCTTCCTAACAGACAATCTCCATTCCTTCCGAACTGACTATGGAAATGTAGACAAGTTGTGGCTCAAATTCAAAGATATAGGAGCAACAGCAGTTGAGAGGTTCATACCTCATAAATTGGTAAGAGATGGAATTGATCCCCCATGGTACACAAAACAGGTCCGAAAGCTGTTGCAGAGGCAACGGAAAAAGCATGCGAAGTTCAGAAGAACGTGAAATCCCGAAGATTGGTTAAAATTTACAGACGTGCGAAATTTGGCACGGACTTCAATGCAAGATGCCTTTAATAGGTTCCACAACGAAACATTGTCTCGAAATTTGGTAGAAAATCTGAAGAAATTCTAGTCGTATGTAAAGTACATAAAGCGGCAAGACGCAGTCAATACCTTCGCTGTGCAGTGCCAGTGGTACTGTTACCGACGACTGTGCTGCTAAAGTGGAGTGATTGAACGCAGTTTTCTGAAATTCCTTTACCAGGGAAGACGAATGGAATATTCCAGAATTTTAAACACGAACAGCTGCTAGCATGAGTTTCTTAGAAGTAGGTACCTTAGGGGTTGTGACGCAACTCAAATCGCTTGATACAGGCAAGTCGTCAGGTCCAGATTGTATACCGATTAGGTTCCTTTCAGATTACGCTGATACAATAGCTCCCTACTTAGCAATCATATACAACCACTCGCTCACCGATAGATCTGTACCTACAGATTGGAAAATTGCGCAGGTCGCACCAGTGTTTAAGAAGGGTAGTAGGAGTAATCCATTGAACTACAGACCTATATCATTGACGTCGGTTTGCAGTAGGGTTTTGGAGCATATACTGTATTCAAACATTATGAGTCACCTCGAAGGGAACGATCTATTGATACGTAATCAGCATGGTTTCAGAAAACATCGTTCTTGTGCAACGCAGCTAACTCTTTATTCGCATGAAGTAATGGCCGCTATCGACAGGGGATCTCAAGTTGATTCCGTATTTCTAGATTTCCGGAAAGATTTTGACACCGTTCCTCACAAGCGACTTCTGATCAAGCTGTGGGCCTATGGGGTATCGTCTCAGTTGTGCGACTGGATTCGTGATTTCCTGTCCGGAAGGTCGCAGTTCGTAGTAATAGACGGCAAATCATCGAGTAAAACTGAAGTGTATGAGGTGTTCCCCAGGGAAGCATCCTGGGACCTCTGCTGTTCCTGGTCTATATAAATGACCTGGGTGACAATCTGAGCAGTTCTCTTAGGTTGTTTGCAGATGATGCTGTAATTTACTGTCTAGTAAGGTCATCCGAAGACCAGTATCAGTTGCAAAGCGATTTAGAAAAGATTGCTGTATGGTGTGGCAGGTGGCAGTTGATGCTAAATAACGAAAAGTATGAGGTGATCCACATGAGTTCCAAAAGAAATCCGTTGGAATTCGATTACTTGATAAATAGTACAATTCTCAAGGCTGTCAATTCAACTAAGTACCTGGGTGTTAAAATTACGAACAACTTCAGTTGGAAAGACCACATAGATAATATTGTGGGGAAGGCGAGCCAAAAGTTGCGTTTCATTGGCAGGACACTTAGAAGATGCAACAAGTCCACTAAAGAGACAGCTTACACTACACTCGTTCGTCCTCTGTTAGAATATTGCTGCACGGTGTGAGATCCTTACCAGGTGGGATTGACGGAGGACATCGAAAGGTGCAAAAAAGGGCAGCTCGTTTTATATTATCACATAATAGGGGAGATAGTGTGGCAGATATGATATGCGAGTTGGGATGGAAGTAATTAAAGCAAAGACATTTTTCGTCACAGCGAGATCTATTTACGAAATTTCAGTCACCAACTTTCTCTTCTGAATGCAAAAATATTTTGTTGAGCCCAACCTACATAGGTACGAACGATCATCAAAATAAAATAAGAGAAATCAGCTCGAACAGAAAGGTTCAGGTGTTCGTTTTTCCCGTGCACTGTTCGGGAGTGGAATGGTAGAAAGATAGTATGATTGTGGTTCGATGAACCCTCTGCCAAGCACTTAAATGTGAATTGCAGAGTAATCGTTTAGATGTAGATGTAGTTAGGAATGTACAAGCTTTCATGTGGGGGAAATTGCCACAATACAGGGTTGGTCAATGGGTTTCCGTAATGAACCCATACACACCTAACTGCTAAACAATGACATTCCTAACCTGATATGACACACTGCACCAAATGGTAGAAATGGCATTGCTGTCAATGTTAAGATGATGATGATGATGATGATGATGAAACTTTCAGTTATTCATATGGGACGTGTTAAGCCATTTAATGGAGCAGTGGATACTTTCCCACAAGTGATGTTGTCATCTGTAGTACGGAATGCTATGACTAAAAAGACAAAGAAAGGACTGTAATGAGCAACATTCACACAGGATGTTCGTTCACTCAGATGGATGGACACTGACAAGTCAAAACATTATGACCATTGCACACCACGATGATGGATGCCACCTGGTGGTGTTGCAGGCATTTGACGTGGTAACAAAAGTATGTAAGTGGACCAGACACAGTTGGGGGCATCATCCTAGTGAAGATAAGAGCTACAAATGGGAAAATCCATTGAGATAAGTGTTGTATCATACTTTGATACAACCACAAAGGAAATTTTACTTGTTGTCACCCTCAACTATTTACAATGTGCTGAAGGAAACACGGTGAGAGGAGCATGAGGAGAACACTGAAAAACAGATAATGATTAGTGATAAGAACTCGCACATATATTGATGAATACTCAGTTTTGTACAAATTGGCTCACTCAATAGGTCCTGAAGTTCAACTACTATTCCAGAAGCTAAGGCTATATAGCAAACAGTTCTTGTCGCACTAGAATGTTCTCTAAAGACGGGCAGGTGTGGACTCAATAGAAGCAGATGACATGACACAAAACACAAGTAAAGGCAGTCTTCTCGGTAGTTGAGCTCACTTGGAACTGGCTGCTGTGCAGTGGCACCAGTGCGTATCACTTCTCTGACATTGCCATCACTGTTGATCTATTAATGCTTGTGGTGCTGCCTGGTGGTGTGTGCTGTGCTTACAACACCACACTTCTCCCCCAAAATCTCATGGCCATAGTCACATATGGTTGCCGTGCGAACCGACGGCAAGGGGGAGGTCTGGGTGCAGGTGCACCAGATGGGACAGGAAATGAGACTGAAGTTGGGGATAGGCTCCCGTCCATGCCCCGCCATTCACCCTGAGGCCCTCCCTCATCCCCCCCCCCCCTCCAGGAACACCTGGCAAACCATGGAAAAGGTGCTCGCCTGCATCCAGGACCACAGTCTTGAATGTTGGAGGACCCCCCCACTCCCTTGAAGAGAAAGGCAGCAGGGTGCAGAGGCGTCACCCATGGCAACACGAGCTGCTGTGATAATGGGCATTGGTGATGAGGGTGCGTCCACCTTTACAGGAAGTGCCTCCTGCTGGAATGCAATCTGGTCCAATGCAGATGCCCATGACCCTGGCTTTGGGCTGTGTGCTGAATCTGTAAAACAAAATGCAGCAGCAGGATCACGGGGTCTGAGGGTGAAGCTGGTTCCAGTGTATTTTGAGCAGTGACCCTGTAGAGGAAGAAACCAAGAACATGCAAAATGGTCTCCTGTTGCCATTGCTATCCAGGCTGGAAGGTCCCGTAGAGTACTGCATCCTGGACTGAAAATGAGAATCTTTGTACAGACCAGTACTCCTGATTGGTGGGTGTAGCAGATGAAGCAGGGTGTGATGCCAGCAGCCATGCACTAGTTCACCAGGGAAGGTCCATCTCAAGGCATCACATGGTAGGTGGACAGGAACAGTTGCTGCCATGAGTGAATTCTATGGAGTTTCCTCATCTGCCCCTTGAATGTTTGCACAAAATGTTCAGCTTCACCATCTGACTGTGGATGGAATGGTGCTGTGGTCACATGTTCAGTACTATTGGCCATGTAAAATAGTTCAAATTCGTGTGAGGTGAACTGTGGTCAATTATCAGACACTAACATTTCTGACAAGCCCTCGATGCAAAAAAATTGAAGTAAGTGCTCTGATAGTACTGTCCGATGTCTTATAGTTCATTGGAACCACAAAGGGAAAATTACTGAAGGCGTCCACTACAACAAGCTATCGTTTGTTCTAGAAAGGTCCAGCAAAATCAATGTGGATGCATTTCCATTGACCTCTCGTGTGTGGCCAGTCAGAAAAGCACTGGGGTAGAGCCACCTGTTGCTCCATTCAAGCAACGCAGCAAGATATCATGTCTTCAATCTGGGTGTCCATCCCTGGTCAAAAACAATGGCATGAAATAAGTTGCTTTGTCCTCACAATACCCCAGTGTCCCTGATGCAACCTTAAAACATCCTGCTGAAGGGTGTGTGAGATGATGACCCAGGCCTGGTCATTCTGGGTGTGTAACAGTAAAACACCACCCTGTACTGACAAGACTTGAGGGTACCAATGTACTTCCACCTGAACAATATCTTTCTCTCCTTGGGCACCATGTGCACATGTAATTCAGCACAGTGCTTAAATCTGCATCTGCAGTTGTTTCCTATGCTATGTAACATAAGTCCCTGGGAAATTTGTAAACTGTAGGAGCATTCATAGCATCTATCTGACAACACAATGCTTTGGAGGAGTCGAACTGATCATTCTTGTCCACTGGTAACCTTGGCAACACATTGGTGACAAGATGTTGGGCCATATGGTGGTACAAGATTTATAGTTGTAGTTTGACAGCAATAAATCCTATCATTTGAAGTTCTGTGCCATGTACTGGAACAGGCTCAATTGGGTGGAAGGTAGAAGTGAGTGGCTTACGATCTGTGACAAACTGGAAATTCATTCCATAGAGATGATGATGATGATGAAATTTGGTTACAATATAAGTGATCGCCAAAGCTTCTTTTTTAACCTGTCTGTAATTTGCCTGAATCTTAAAAAAAAAAAGCATCAACCGCAAACACCACTGGTTTAGCCAGATCAATATGTATGAGGCATGTTTTGGCAAGCAGCACCCATTTCAGTTGATCAAAAGTTAACTGATGTTCCTTGGTCCATGCAAATGGAACATCGTTATGCCATATTTGGAAGCAGAGCTGCAATCTGAGAGGCATGTCTCATTAACACCTTTGGGTGTTTGACAGATCCTCACCACTGCATTCCGCACAATGCTATCCTGATGACTGTAGAGGCGGTGGTCCTGACTCTCAACACTACTTTATGAAGCATGTAGAAGACAAGACGGTGAGGAGAGGCGAGGTGGGGATGGAGTGGAGGGAGAGGTTTATGTTGGCAATAGACTTATGCAAGAATGTTATTCGGTAGACCTAAATCCCTCAATGTGGAAATATCAGATACACAAAAATGACCACAATTCACTATCTAAAAACTGATTCTGCCCTTAAGTCCTACCTCCCAATAAAAGTTCCACCACTGCAATTATGACCTGCTATAACTACCTGATGGAGTGACTCTGCCAGTTGTCAAATATGTCCACCTACAAGCTCTGTTGCAGTGATCCTGTCTAGCAACATATTCAGTCTCTCCTCATATACCTGGCTCCAATCCAGGACCTCTCCCCTGAGTGTGTACCCTCCTATAAAAAAGACACCATTTCCTCTACCAATTTCCATAGTTCTTGTTGCTTTACCAACTGGCATATGCTCATCACTGTGGATGCTATCTCCCTCTGCACTAACTTCCCCAGTGCTCATGACCTTGATGCTATGGAATACTACCTTCCCAAACGCCCAAATGACTCCAGATCTACAGCAACTTTTCTGGTCACCATAAACAACTCTACAATCACTCACAATTAATTCTCCTTTGAAGGCATCACCTACAAACACATTTGTGGCACAGCAATGTACACCCACATGGCACCATCCTATGTCAATCTATTCATGGGCCACCTAGAGGAATTCTTCTTAACCACCTAGAATCACAAATGCCTCACCTAGTTCTGATACACTGATGACTTCTTCATGATCTGGATCAACGATGAGGACACTCTATCCACATTCCCAGAGAACCTCAAAAGTTCTCCACCATTTGCTTCACCCGGTCATCCTCAGCTCAACAAGCCATCTTACTTGAAGTTGACCTCCCCTCAAGGATGACTACATCAGTTTCTCCATCCACATAAAACTTAAATACTAATAACAATACCTGCACTTTGACAACAGTCCACACCAAAAAGTCCCACCCATGATCATATCTGTAGCGACGAGCAGCCCCTCTTCAAATATGTGAAGTCTCACTGAGGCTATCACAGTCTGAAAGTTCCCTTCTCAACTTGTCCAGAAATAGGTATCCCATGTCTTGTCTCCCCAGTCATCTACCATATCCCATATACCCACTGTCCGGCCACAAAGGAGCACCCTCATCATGACTCAGTACCATCCAACAATGGAGCAACTGAATCACATTCTCTGCCAGGTTGTCGAATACATCTCATTGTGCCCTTGTAATGAGAAATAACCTGCTCACTATTTTATCCACTCCCTACCTCAGTGGCAGTCCATTGCCCACCCAACCTACATAATATCTTTGTCCATCCCTATTCGAAGCCCCTTGACTCATATCCCTGCAATAGCCCCCCCCCCCCCCCTCCCACATATCTTCCACCTACTACCTACTCTAGTCATGTCACACATCTCATATCTGGCCAAAGGCCAGGTCATGTGTGAAAACAGCCATGTGATCTACCAACTTACACCACCCAACATGAGATGCTTGATCTCAACAACTGCTTCACAGCCTTTGCCATCTGGATTCCTCCCATCAACTTCAGCTTTCTTGAATTACAAAGGTGAGAACTCTTGCAGCAATATATCCTTAGTTCCTGTAACCCCCTGGCTTCAACCTTCACCTGTCCCAGTCCTCCTCCCATCTAGCCCCTTCCTCACTCCTGCTCCAGCCCTACAAAGGCCTTCTATACCTCCAGCACACATGCATCTCCTTTGCCCTCTCAACTTCTCTCCTCTCGCCTTTGCCTGCTCCTGCCCTATCCCTGCCTCCGCCATTCTGCCCAGAACAGCCTCTGATGCTGCTCTTGGCAGCCCACTACACTATCCTGTTCCCATCATTCCAATAGACTCTTCTGCAGGTAGCACCAGCATCTTCTCCTACCCCCTCCCAACTCCACTATCCCACCCCCTACCCACCCTATGCCTCTTCTGTATACCCACTGCCCACCCCCAATAAATGTTGCCACCCACCTCAGATGCAGTCACTGTCAGGCCTTAGCACACGGTGGTGACAGGGGCCGTGTGTGTGATGGTTATGATGTAGGAGCTAGTAATATCTAGAAGTAGTGTTTCAGTTGTCTATCATTCAATGCCTTCTCTGTATGGTGATTACCATCTACCCTTTTCACGCTTTTCGCTGCATTCAGGATTTCCCATTGTTAGACATTTTGGAAATTTGTGGTAAGTTCCTATGGTACCAAACTTCTGAGGTCATCGGTCCCTAGGCTTACACACTACTTAATCTAACTTAAGCTAACACACTAAGGACAACACACACACACCCATGCCCAAGGGAGGACTTGAACCTTCAATGGGAGTAGCCACGCAAACTTTGGCAAGGCACCTTAGGCCGCACGGCTACCCCACGTGGCTCCATTGTTAGAACCAGATGATAAGCTACATGTTTAGTGCTAGATCTGAATCTCTGCTGAAATCAATCTATTCCATCTTGGTTTTCTGATATTCTTGTTTTGATAGATGTCCCAGCATTATATTATATTATATAGATTATAGTGTCCCAGCAGATCTGAGCCGGTGCCAGAATGCTAGTTTTAGCTGCTGGTGAATTTTTGAGTCTGCTTAATCATGGTCCAGGATCGCTCAAATTTCTGATCTTTCTCATTGCAAGTAAACAAGATTCAGCAGAACCGGAAGCACCTCTTTAAATGTTCAGCACAATTCTGTGGATGAAACATCAAGGATGAAAAAGATTCATGTAACTCAAGCAATTCAACTCAGAAAATTCACCAGCAACTAAGACAATCTGTCATGAAAGTTGGTCTTATTGTACTGCTGCATATGTAACATGCCACACTGGAACAGAATGTGGCATGCACCTGATTTTTTGAGACCAGAATATCTTTAACATTACAGAACAGCAGACATTATATATCTATAGCCAGGAGTAAAGTACATTTCATGCCATTTTTTTGCATAGGAAACTACTGATTTCTTTGGGTACTGGATTAGTAAATGGCATAGACATGTTATGTCATCTTTGCTTTTTGTTGTTTGTTTTCTCTCTCTCTCTCTCTCTCTCTCTCTATCTCTGCAGTGACCTTGGCTGCAATTGCCACTTTATTTGTGATTTGAGTACCCATCCCTTAGAAAAGAAAAAAAATGTAGGTATAATAATTTTTTATTGGCATGTATTAAATCTTTGAGGATGTTCATATGATGGTTCTATGGAATGAAAAGCGTATCTACTACCTATCTATCTGAGGATCGTCTTGTTAGAATGCATGCTCACTCTACAAACTAGTTTGCTCAATAATGGCATTTACTTGTAAAAACAGTAATCGTTCAAGGTATGGGGATAGATGTAGGTATATGTAGATTTTCTACACACACCATGGCACAGGGATTTGTGAGCCATTCTGTTACATGCTACACTGAGGAAAGGTAGCCGTTTCTCTTTTACAAGTTTCATCATTAATGTTGTATTAAGTTGGACAGAGTTTAATTCTACTGAGAAATCTTTTTTTTTTTTTTTTTTCGTCCTCTCTGCCATCATGCCACAAAAGTGCATAAGTTTGTCATAACAGGTTATAATGAGCTACCTATCAATACCTCATTCGTTTATACATAATTTGTGTGTAATATAGAAAATACAGCATGCTTGAGGATTTCAATAAAATGGGTAAAGTGGGCACTGAAATTCTCATAAATTAATCAAAGGTTTCAGAAAGTGAGACTCCCATAATAGGAAGACGTCACTGAAAATTACCGCAATATCCACATAATATAGGAGCCACAATTGACTGGGGCACTCTACAAAGTCAATGAATTCGTTCTGTGTGTATTTCAATGTATTCAGGGAAAATGTGATCAAATATTTTGTCAGTTCACATGTGGATATGTCAGTATTACCATTAGTCTTACAGGAGCGCCTTCATAGTGAAAATTAGGAAGCCATAAAATCGCAGTGCCTCAGTTGGTGATTTTCTTAGGACTCTTTATTATGTTATATGGAAAGTCTAAAGCAGTAGGAAGATTCATCATCATCTTGTAAATCATTAAACACATCAAATATCTTATAGTTGTAGTTGCCAACTTAAATTGCATTGCATTGCATTAACATGATGCTATGAGTGCATCATAATATGCTGTGAATTTCTTCTTTCAAGATACCAAGGAAGATAGTTGGGCTTCTCAGACTGAAGCTCTTAAATTCTTGATGACTGCTTCATCTGTAAATATGAGATCAGCTTCTATTTTGGTTTGTGATAATAACAGTATGTGACATCGAAACATCGGTTAACCTGGCTGTGCTTATGAAGTCTTAAATTTCCCATTAAATCACTAATGACTTACATCTGGGGCACCCACTCAAATGATTACAATAAATGGTCATGTGTTTGCAATGTACTTGTCTGTTTCATTTCAAACTCCTACTTCAAAAGCATGAGTTATTAGTCACTTTTGCTTAATACGTGTAATCTTGTTGTGCTGGTCAGTACCTCAGATGTGTCTATGGCTCACAACAATATTAACATTATACTAAAACAGCAAACTGACTCAGAAATATCAGTAATATTTAATCATATGTACAGATCATACTTAACAGTGAATGATATTTATCAATAAATATGTCTTACATATGCCATCACAATAGTACCATAATTAAATCCATTGTTCACACATGTATTGAATGTGATGTACAAATGTATGAATATTAAAGTAAGAATAAGAAAACTGAACAATTCATATGTCAATTTTCTAAAGCTGAAAGATCAGTCAATACGATTGGAAAAGACTCTACATTTATTCAACAAGGACATATGAAATATCAAATTGTATATGTAACCTTGTAAAAATATGAACTGTCAAAGTTGGTAAATTTCGTTAAGTGTACTACGCAGATGAATGGTAAGTATAAAGTTGCACAAAATGGTCCATCTTCCACTGCCACACTCTCCTTGTGACTGTGGATGCAATTTGTGCATTCTGCATGATACCTGACGTTGTTCTGCCTAATGTGATTTCCAGAAACTTTTGATCAAACAGTGCATGTGATTTGATGAAATTTACGGTTTGTGTGTCTGACAGAATGTTTCACTGGGCTATACATAGTAGATTAACTGAGGCTTGGGCAATGCAGTTGGAAAACCCAAACTTTTTCTTTAAATAGGCTTATTTGGTAGAAAGTTACTTAGATGTTTCACATGTCATAATGCTCTGCATTTGTTTGGGTTCTCTCTCTCTCTCTCTCTCTCTCTCTCTCTCTCTTTCATTTCTGATAATTAACTTATGGTGTATATGAATAATAATTTGTGAGTTACTCGTTTCATACAAATTCATAATCTGAATCTTACTTCAGGCCAACATTCACTAATACTACTTCCTATTTCTGTTCCAAAGGTGATATTCTTGTTATGGACGAATTTGGTTACTTCTACTTTAAAGACAGAACAGGTGACACTTTCAGGTAATTACTGCAGATCACAAATTTATCTTATTCTAAGCTGTAATGTGATTTTGATAAACGTATGAGTTTAAGTATTGAAATAACCTGTAAATGTGTTCAGCTCATAATTATTACATGAAAGATGAAAGAAATTCGTGATCTATAATTTGATTTTTTTTTTCATCCCCATTCTTATGTAATAACTTAATTTCCAGATGGCGTGGTGAGAATGTTGCAACTTCAGAGGTTGAAGGAGTCATCAGTGCAACAATTGGACTGAAGGATGTTGTAGTTTATGGTGTTCAAGTAAGTTATATTCAATAACATAACTATTAGTAAAGAGGGAATGTGCACCCACAGACAAATTCTTAGGAAAAAGAAAGACTAAAATGTAATGCAAAAAACAGGAGACTTACAGGTATCCATTAAAAATTAATTGTTAAGCTTCAAATTCCAGGAGTACATGAGGTTATCTGTGATTTAGGACTGATCTATATTGGTGAGACAGAACACACTATCAACACACATGTTGCCAGGCACGAGTGATATACACGACTTGATCAGTATACTAAATTCCCAATAGCAGAACATGAAGAGAAGTGTGGTGCCTCCATACAATTCACCACTAACTGAAAAATCAAAGAGGCCACTGAAACTGCATAGCAGCCATCAAACATGAACCGCAAGGAGACGTACAGGCTCTTGCTGTCATGGTTGCCATTTATTGCATGTCGGCAGGCCAACCTTGCTTGTGGAGCTGCCCCTCCATATCCCATAAACATGAAATACTGAAAGATCTCAGTTGCTGTCAGCTAATAGACAAGCAGCACTACATATGACAACAGCTTATACCAGGTTTATCAATGAAACCCAATAAAAATTTACATAAAATATTCCTAGCAGTAAGCACGAGAAAGACATCCTCCTTGATCCTGTGACGCATCAACTCAGATGGCGCCTAGGGTTTGCAGCTGTGCAGATAAAGACAGAATAGTCTACTTAAAACAGTAATTGCAAATCACCCTGAAGAAGACAGCCTGCAATAATAGCTGAAATTATGGTAGTCTTATCACTTCTTAATGTGGTCACAGACCCTGAAAAATTGTACTAAAAAATTTTATTCAACCATTCTTTATATTAATAATGATGTGGAAGTAAAAGGACTCAACTATTTGTGTACAGAATTCATGTCAACTTTTCCACAGCTGTCCACAGAATCTGCATTTTGTATCCACTAAATGACAGTTGTTCTTCAATTATGAGTAAATTACAGCCATATTCCATAGCTTCATTGGTATGGGGAGGACTTAAATTACAAACTTTAGGAAACACCAAAATATCCTGTTATTGTTAACTATTTCATGGAGTTAGCTCTGAAGTCACTTTATGATCATTTTTGGAAAGGAATTGATCTTCTCTACCAAGTGCTGGGAGTAATTGTTGCCTGCATAAGCATCTGCCACTGAATATTTATGATAATCATTTCACACATCTTGTTCATCATATTTTATGTATCGGAATCCAATGTCTATGAGCGAATCAATGTAAGACAAAGCTATTCCACCTCGTGCACAAATTATGAGACAGGCTGAGTGCCCTTAGATTTTTAGAACAACATAATAATTATAGTAAAGAAAGATCAGGCAGAATCTAAATAATTTAGGAGCAAAGGAGACCACTCATCGAACAACACAGGTCTGGAGTTGGTGGCAGGCACACACAAGAGATTGAAGACAGGCTAGCTTTCAGAAGAAATCGCGTGCGTGCGTGCGCGTGTGTGTGTGGGCGCGCGCGCGTGCACGTGCCTACCAATGATTTAATGCTTAACACTTCTTATATTCAGAACAGAATTATAATTTCAGAGGAGGAAGGTGCTAAAAGGTGTGAATATTACCGAATCCCCAGTTTAATATTCCATGGTTGCAAAACACTGACAAAGATTATTATTTATGGAAGAATGGGAAAGCTTGTTGAAGCTAACTTCATGGAAAACCAGTCTGCATTCCAGAGAAATACAGGAACACGCAAGGCAGTACTGACCTTACACTTTACCTTCTAAGATAGGTTAAATATAGGAAAACCTACATATATGGTATGTGATTTAGAGAATGGTTTTGACAATGCTGAATGAAAAAACTTTTTGTAGTTCTGAAGGTAGCAAGGATAAAATACAAGGAGTTAAAAATTATCTACGACTTAACAGACACCACACTGAAGTAGTGTAAGTCAAAAGACATGAACTGGAAGCAGTAGTTCAGAACGGAGTGTGTGAGGGTCATAGCCAAAACCTATGTTATGAAATCTGAACACTGTTTAAGCTCTGAAGGAAGCCAAGAAGAAACTTGGAAAGCGTATTATAATTTACTGGGACGAAATAAAAACTTCAGAATAGACAGTTGAACAGAGCGGATAGTGTCTTGAAAATAGGTTATCAGATGAGCATAAAAAAGTAACACAAGTGTAACAGAATGTAGTCAAATCTGGCAATGTTGAGTAAATCGGGATAGGAAATTACTCTAAAAATAGTCCACGAGTTTTGCTATTTGGGGAGCAAAATATCTGATGGTGGAAAAAGTAGAGTACATAAACGCATACTAGCAGAAGCCAGGAAAATGTTTCTGAGAGAGAAAACTTTTTTATGTCTAATAAAAATTTAAGTGAAGGTAGTGAATTGAATTGGGGAAAAAATAAATTTATGACTAAAAGAGGGTATCAGTTAACAGGACACATCTAGACACCAAGGGATCGTCAACATGGTAATAGAAGGAAGCGTGGGATGAAAGTTTTGGAGGAAGACTAAGGCTTGACAATAACAGGCAGTTTCAAAAGAATGTAGCTTTCAGCAGTTAAGCAGAGATAAAGAGGCTTGGTAAAGAGAGACTTTATAAGTGGTATACAACATGGATCATCCCCTCCTCCTCCCCCCCCCCCCCCCCAACTCCACCACCACCACCTCCACCACCACCACCATTAGTCGTCTGAAATCCATTGCTGGGTAAAGGCTGCCTTAAGTCTTTCCCATATGTTACAGTCTTCATCTACAGATGTCAATGCTGCATGTTTTCTGCTGTAATCTGCCCACCTTCAAATAGGTCATCATCTTGGTCTTCTTTATTTCTTGGTATCTGTGAAAGAACTTCTTTGACTCCTTTACGATCCATTCATATAGCTGAAAGTCCTACCTGCCTCTGTTTCATTATCATTACAGTCACAATTACATCTTCTACTACAGTCTATTCCCTGATCTGTTTGTTTTTTCCTGTCTTTCCCAGTTCTTCCCAACATGTATATCTTCAGTGCTCCCAGACCAGCCCTCTGTTTTTCAAATATTTTCTCATTAAAGAGCTAAGTCTCTGCTTTAAGTCAAAATTAGTAATACATATTGACTGTAAGCTTTCCCTTTCAGACATATCTAAGGCTTAGTTTGAAAAACACTATTCAGCTTAGCAAAAGCATGCTGATCCTTTTTTCCTCATTGTTAGTTTATTTTCCTCTACACCGAATCATTGTTTTTAGTTATTCTAAATATATAAACTTGTAAACTGATTCTATGACTTCACTGTTAATCTGTACGACTTTCTTTGCAATTTACTTTACATTATTTTTATGTCACTATAGTCGATTAAGGCCTTCTTTCAAATTTCCTCTATTAGTTCATTCCAACTGCACTAGATATTTGTCTGTATTGGTCACAAGTGGCAAACAGGACAATGTCACCTGTAATACGAAGGTGGTTCAAGTGTGATCCATGAAAACATATTCCTCCATTACTTTTCTGAAAATGTACTCCACAACTGCTAAGAATAGGCAATATGGAATACTTGTCTGACCCACATTTCAATTCTATTCCTATGAACTCTAATGGAAGTTGTTTTGCACTGATGTATATTTTTTTCAGTATACTAATTTAGGTTGAATCAATGCCAAACATAATTACGCATTATGTTAGATTTCAGTGCAAAGCTTTTTTGAAATCTATGAATCCCACATAAAGTGGAAATTAATACTGTATTGGTGGGATGTAAAGCATGTGAAGTGCTGCAGTGGGAACAGGGAAGGGGATATGTAGGTGGAAGATAGGGGCTAGCACAGATGAGGCCCGGGAGCGAGGGGGGGATTATGGAACAAAGGATATGTTGTAGAAAGAATTCCCACATGTACAATTCAGGAAAGCTGGCAATGTTAGGAAGATGGCACAGACTGTGAAACAGTCATTAAAGTGCAGCACATAGTGTTGGGTGGCATCTCCAGCAAGTGGGTGGTCAAGCTGCCTCTTGGCCACAGTTTCACAATAGCCATTCTTTCATGAAAATTTACCAGACTTCAGCACACTACTAATGCTGTATTCAAGCATTACGGGATTGTTCTTCCTACTCATCACACCATTTAGAAATTTTCTCTAAGTCATTTTGCATCCTCCTACAGCCACTTAACGGTGACAATTTCCTGTACATTACAGCAACATTATAAAACTGCCGCAAATTGCAGCTCACTGTTCACCAGATCATTTATACATATAGAAAATAACTGTAACAGAAGTCTTATCACACTTCCCTGAGGCACTCTTGATAATACCCTTGTTTCTGATGAACACTCACTGTCTTGGACAACATAATGAATTTTATTACTTATTAAGTCTTCAAACCAGTCGCATATCTGGGAACCTATTCTGTACACTCATACCTTCATTAGCAGTCTGTGGGGGTGGGGAATGCTTTTTGGAAACCTAGGTATATAGAAAGATGCCTGTTGCCCTTCATCTATAGTTTGCAGGGTGTCATATGAGGAAAGAGGAAGCAGAGTTTCGCACTTGCAATGTTTTCTAAAACAGTGCTGATTCGTGAACAGAAACTTTTCTGTCTCAAGGAAATTTATACATTCGACCAGAGAATATGTTCAAGAATTCTGCAGCACAACAATGTTAAGGATGTTGGTCTGTAATTTTGCAGGCCAGTTCTTTTACACTTCTTACATGCAGGAGTCAATGTGCTTTCTTTCAGTCACTTGGGATTGTGCCAGTGAAAGATTTCTGGTAAATGCAAGCTAAATAAGGGGCCAATGCTTTAGAGCAGTCTCTGTAAAACAGAACTGGCATGTCATCTGGACCTGGCAACTTATTTGTTTTCAACTCTTTCAGTTGTTTCTCTACACCAGAAATGCCTCTTATTATGTCCTCCACATGGGAGTCTGTCCAGAAGTGAAACAACGGTATGACTACGATTCTCCTCTGTGAACAATTTCTTAAATGCAAAATTTAAAACCTTGGCTTTCCTTCTGCTGTCTTCTACTGACCAACCAGACTGGAGAGAAGCCTTCTACTTGCTTAGCAATTTTCTGTGGGACCAGAATTTTCTCAGGTTCTCGGCAAGATCTTTTGGTAAGATATGATGGTGGTAGTTGTATGCTTTGCTCATTGATCTTTTTATAGATATACAAATCTCTCTACTAACTTATGCACATCATTATTTGGGCATTCTCATTTGAACTAAGATTGCAACAGTCCTTGCTTCCTCAGCACTTCCTGAATTTCACTGTTAGACCACGATGGGCAGCTAGACCTAAACATGAAAAAATCTAAGTTAATGAAGATGAGTAGGAAGAACAAACCTGTGATGTTCAGATACACTATTACTAGTGTCCTGCTTGACACAGTCAAGTTGTTTAAATATCTGGGTGTAAAATTGCAAAGCAAGATGAAGTGGAATGAGCATGTGAAAACTGTGGTGGGGAACACAAACGGTCAAATTTGGTTTATTCAGAGAATTTTGGGAAAGAATGGTTCACCTGTAAAGGAGAACTCTGGTGACCTTTTCTTGAGTACTCCTCGAGTGTTTGGGATCCATACCAGGTCAGACTAAAGGAAGACACCGAATCAATTCAAAGGTGAGTTGCTAGATTTGGTACCAGTAGGTATGAACAACACGTAAGCATTATGGAGATGCTTTGGGAACTCAAATGGGAATCACTGGAGAAAAGACTACATTCTTTTCGAGAAACACTATTGAGAAAATTTAGGGAAATGGAATTTGAAGCTGGCTGCTGAACGATTCTACTGCCACCAACATACATAGTGCAGAAGGACCACGAAGATACGATACGAGAAATTAGCGCTCACGTGGAGGTATAAAGACAGTCGTTTTTCCCCTGCTCTATTTGTGAGTGGAACAGGAGGGAAAATGACAAGTAGTCGTACAGGTACCCTCCATCACGCCCTGTACGGTGGCTTGCAGAGTGTTGATGTAGATGTAGGTGGGCCTTTTCCATAATTAATCCATTTACTCTGCACTTACCTTCGCAGAACACAATTAACAATCATTTAAAGTTTACTCATAATTCCTGTATCTCTACTAAAACCACTGATAAGGTCAAGCCTGTTTGTAGGTACAAGGTCTAAAACATTTACATTGTGCGGGGTCTGTTGAATTAGCTGCTCAAGTCTGCTTTTCGAAAATATGTTTAATACTTTCGTTGGGGCAGTTTTTGTACCAACTCAGCGAAGATAATTTTTTTGCTATCCTATTCAAATGCGATCAACTGACTATTTATTTTTTGATTTTATTTTTGTGATTTAGGACCAAAGCCTATGGTGGTACATGCATCACCATGGCACCCTTGTGAGGTATTAAAGTGGATTTCCCACATCCCTCTTGTGTGCTGTTATGTGTTGGGATTACACATAAAAAAAATTAAAAGTGTTTTCTGTTTTTATTTTATGTTTTCTTTTACTTTAAATGTTTGTTACCAATATTAAAGTTTATTTACCACAATATGAAAAAAGCCCTTGAAACTTTATCACGCAATATGAGATGAAGCAGGTCACGTTAATGCATGCAATGTGTTCCAATAACAGTAATGATCCCACGACGAACATAAACTAACTATTGTAGCAATTTTCAAACACCTGGTTCTGTGTACTACCACAAGGTGTCAGGCATAGACAGAGTTGGTAAAATGTATTCCCAAATGCCTTGTGATACCACTAAGTTGGTGGTAAGTATGCTTCCAAAGGACCCCAAACGAAAGATTAATTTTGTGGTAAGTATACTGCCCAAGCCCCTTCTGGAAACTATGTTGGTGATAACCGTACTTCCCACAGTGCTTGAAGGCCAGATTTCACAACAAACAGAAACTGCAGAAGGTGTATCAGACTGCCACTAGATGCCAGGAGTGTACAGAACTGGTAACACGTATTCCCTACTGCCAGACTTACTGCCTATACCCCTTGCAATGAATCCATAGATGGCCCAGTCTTTAGTCTACAGGTTAAAGCAGCTCCAACTAATATTGAATGGGTATTTCTGCTCTACTGACCATGAACTTTCTGTGAATGGCTCTAAAGCTGCCACAATGGACAGAGAACTTCACTGTCACACTCAAGTTCAATCTCCATAGGGACAATATTATTGTCAACTGCAATGAATACTACTACTCCAATGGCATCCAATCTGTCTTTCCGATATACATTCCATGACTCACTAAATATCTCAGTCCTTTCTACACTCCTGGAAATGGAAAAAAGAACACATTGACACCGGCGTGTGAGACCCACCATACTTGCTCCAGAGACTGCGAGAGGGCTGGACAAGCAATGATCACACGCACGGCACAGCGGACACACCAGGAACCGCGGTGTTGGCCATCGAATGGCGCTAGCTGCGCAGCATTTGTGCACCGCCGCCGTCAGTGTCAGCCAGTTTGCCGTGGCATACGGAGCTCCATCGCAGTCTTTAACACTGGTAGCATGCCGCGACAGCGTGGACGTGAACCGTATGTGCAGTTGACGGACTTTGAGCGAGGGCGTATAGTGGGCATGCGGGAGGCCGGGTGGATGTACCACCGAATTGCTCAACACGTGGGGCGTGAGGTCTCCACAGTACATCGATGTTGTCGCCAGTGGTCGGCGGAAGGTGCACGTGCCCGTCGACCTGGGACCGGACCGCAGCGACGCACGGATGCACGCCAAGACCGTAGGATCCTACGCAGTGCCGTAGGGGACCGCACCGCCACTTCCCAGCAAATTAGGGACACTGTTGCTCCTGGGGTATCGGCGAGGATCATTCGCAACCGTCTCCATGAAGCTGGGCTACGGTCCCGCACACCGTTAGGCCGTCTTCCGCTCACGCCCCAACATCGTGCAGCCCGCCTCCAGTGGTGTCGCGACAGGCGTGAATGGAGGGACGAATGGAGACGTGTCGTCTTCAGCGATGAGAGTCGCTTCTGCCTTGGTGCCAATGATGGTCGTATGCGTGTTTGGCGCCGTGCAGGTGAGCGCCACAATCAGGACTGCATACGACCGAGGCACACAGGGCCAACACCCGGCATCATGGTGTGGGGAGCGATCTCCTACACTGGCCGTACACCACTGGTGATCGTCGAGGGGACACTGAATAGTGCACGGTACATCCAAACCGTCATCGAACCCATCGTTCTACCATTCCTAGACCGGCAAGGGAACTTGCTGTTCCAACAGGACAATGCACGTCCGCATGTATCCCGTGCCACCCAACGTGCTCTAGAAGGTGTAAGTCAACTACCCTGGCCAGCAAGATCTCCGGATCTGTCCCCCATTGAGCATGTTTGGAACTGGATGAAGCGTCGTCTCACGCGGTCTGCACGTCCAGCACGAACGCTGGTCCAACTGAGGCGCCAGGTGGAAATGGCATGGCAAGCCGTTCCACAGGACTACATCCAGCATCTCTACGATCGTCTCCATGGGAGAATAGCAGCCTGCATTGCTGCGAAAGGTGGATATACACTGTACTAGTGCCGACATTGTGCATGCTCTGTTGCCTGTGTCTATGTGCCTGTGGTTCTGTCAGTGTGATCATGTGATGTATCTGACCCCAGGAATGTGTCAATAAAGTTTCCCCTCCCTGGGACAATGAATTCATGGTGTTCTTATTTCAATTTCCAGGAGTGTACTTCAGTTTCAGCCAGCTGTCGGTTTAAAGACTAACTTGAGAGCAAGAAATTTGCTGGAGGGCAGTAAATTCAGGAACTTTGTTGCGAATATTTTGACAATTTACTGATAAAATTTTGACAGTCGAAGTCTGTATGCTCTCAACAGGGTCTGGGTGTTGTCTGGTGAGTGTTCATCGCAGTACCTCAAACTACCGCCTATCCTAAAAGAACCACATGCACTCCACAAGTACTCTGTAACCTGAGAAGCTGCTTCCTTTGCGTAGAGCAGCCCTGCTCTATTAAGGACAGTCCTACCATCCTCCTGATTACACAGGTGCAAAATGACAAGACATTAGTAAATGTAGGAAAAAAATCTGGAAACGAGTGAAAGATAAGCATTTATTTAAGCAAATAAGTTCTGTCTCTCATACAGAATGACTCAATTATAAATCTAAAAATGACACTGTTCATGGTCATCACTAATATGGTTTCTTGGTTGGTTTGGAGAATAAAGGGACCAAACTACAGGGCCATCAGTCCCTTTTTCCTCATACAAACAGGTCTCAGATTGAAGCCATTCCCAAAAGGAGTCAGGGGAACTAAAAAGGCGTAAAAATTACTGGGAATCACATTGAGAGAGAGAACAAAAGAAGCAAACCAAGCAGGGAAAATCATGAACAAAAAGGGAAAAAAGCAATGGAAGGTATTAAAATAACATAGCAGATGGCCTGGGCTGGCTGATAGGAAGAATAAAAAAGGATGAGCCAGCCACTCTGCAACACACTAAAATCTCCAGCTGAAAACCACAAGGTTAGAGAAACACAAATAGGCAAAATACGAACACCGAGACGAACAAACAGCAAAGAAAGAGCAAGGAAGAGTTACAAAAGAGGGAGGGTGAAGGCCTGGAGAGAAGGCCAGACACCCATATTTAGAGGGAGTGATAAAAATCTTCCTCTAGAAGAAAATATAAAACTATATCAACCGTTGAGGCATTGTCTCATAACTATGTAGGCCGCACGGCAGGAAGGTTAAAAGTCCACCTCAGGGCTGCTAAAACTGGGCAGTCCAACAAGATGGGGGAACCACATAAACAAGAAGGTGGATCATCACAATGTAAGAGGTGGCCATGAGTCAGCCAAGTATTGCCGATGTGAGCTGGCAAAGGACAATGGAGTCCCTGCGAGTGGCTCGCATGGATGACCTCCACACATTTGTTGTTTCCTTGATAACATGTAGTTTATTTGGTTTACTGAGGGTGCACCATTCAGTATCCCAGATCCCAAAAAACTTTACGGCATAAGACTGATCGGAGATCAGTCTCCAGTATCCCAATCTTTACGGTTGATTTACCGGTAGCCTGTTTGGCCAGCCTGTCAGCAAGTTTATTGCCCAGGATCCTGACATGTCCTGGGTTCCAAATTAGGAACAATGGATATCCACTGTTTTCAGGGGCATAGAGAGACACCTGGACAGTCACTACCAAAGGATGGCAAGGGAAGCACTGGTTGAGAGCTTCTAGGCTGCTTAAGGAGTTACTATAGATGATGGATTCACCTGCACAGGAGCAGATATGCTTAAGATCACTAATAAGAAAAATGAAGAACATATTGATAACTTTATAGATGAAACTAGACTGTGAGAACCTATCTCCATAAAATTTTGGGGACTTTTGTTAAACAATAAACTCTTAAGGAGACAATGTATAGACTGCTATAAATTAAAACTGTATTATTTAACAACTTGCACATCATGCCAATAAGATACTTCAATTTATTTATACTCATCCAGGGATCATCTCACTATGGTATAAGAATTGTCATGGTTAATTGGGTTTGGATGGGAATATTTTAATAAATCAAATGCAGAGATAATCCTCAGAATGTGATGTTTAATTACAAATATTCACTTTTCCACATAATCACCAGGCAATTGGATAAATTTCTGCCAGCGACGAAAAAGTTTTCTGAAGCCGTCACGGAAGAAGTTGACACTGTTTCCGCAACAACAGTCTCAGTTCTCTCAACACCTTCATCAGAAGCATAATGATGTCACCGCAGATTGTCTTTCATTATCGGAATCAGATGGAAGTCATTGGATGGTGCTAAATCTAGATTGTATGGATGATGCCGTACGGTGATGAGAATCAGTCTTTCAGAGACTGTATCCATCGTGCACAGATCTTCCAACAGCCAAGCAAAGCAATAATGTGACCCACATGTTCTTGTGAAATGCCAATTGTGCTTGCAATTTCTATCTGAGTGATGCGATGATTGTCCTGAATCAAACTGTCGACGTTTTGCTTGTGAAACTTGGTGGTTGCAGCCACAGGACGTCCAACTCTTGTTTCTCATGCAGGTCAGATGTTACTGCCTCAACATCTTTAAACTTGTTCACCCAATGATGCACAGAACTCACATTAACACAATCACCATAAACAGCTTTCATTATCTGATGTATCTCCTTCGGGGTGATGGCACCTGCTGTCGAGAATTCAATGACTGTGCATTGCTTAAATCGCATAGGGTTCCATAATTTACACTGAAACAACACAACTGTTCAATGCTAAGGCTTCCTGCTAATTGCAGTTGTGGAGAAGAGGCTACAGAACAAACCAGTATCTGTGCATAAGAATGCTGCCAACTGTTCAAGAGTTACGAAGGTGGAGGCATTACTTTTCAGTCAACCCTCGTAATATAATGAAAAATACTAGCTCAAAACATAAATATATAGAGAATATGTAAGTGCGTTCTATGAGGATAGAGGTCAGGGTCTTAACAGCTGCACCACCTCATTCGGCTGGTTCCTGTTATACAGCGTTCTTTGACTTGCACACAATTTGCTTCTGGTACCTTACAATACAAAACACAGCTTTGCCTCTCATTTCCACAGACATTGACACCGGCTGATGACTTCTTGGTCGTGAAACTTCTCCTACGTCCCTTGAACTAACTCTAGTCTGTTCAGAAAACTGACTCAGTGCCACAAACATTCAACTATGCTCCATATTTGACGAGGGGGATGTTGAACAAAGGAGAATGAGAAGACATACTTATCAAGCACTTTAGATCATGACACACGATTTTGTTGTAAAAGCAGTAAACTGTTATCATGTACTGAAATGTGACAGGGTGTTGCAGTTATCCCCTTTCATTATTAATCCTCTAAGTAATCTTTGTGTAGTAGGCATTACTTATAAACAACGATTTAGCTGCCTTTTTACACTAATGTATTTTTGTAATCTTTTTCCACCTACTTCGCCAATTTATTATAGAATTTTATTTCCTGATAGAAAGTACTGTTTTGAGTTGTTTGTTTTTCTCTCAGTAAATGTAAGTCCAAACTGGCTCTTGCTCCATGATTATATATAGAACACTTAATGGAATATGTAATAAGGTTTTCCCACATTATTCACAACAGATTGGTAAATTGACTCAACTGGTACAGTTAGGATACCTAGTTTTCTAAACAATTCCATAAATGAGCCCATCTGTTTCTTGAGTTATTATTCTTACAGTTCTTTTCTGCAGTTTATTCTTCCATCCCCAGGAAAGAATTACATAGTTAAGAACTAAGTGTATGTAAGAATAATATGTCACAACAAGAAATTGGTTCTTACAAACAGAGTGCCGGCCACTGTGGCCGAGTAGTTCTAGGCGCTTCAGTCCGGAACCGTGCTGCTGCTACGGTCGCAGGTTCGAATCCTGCTTCGGGCATAGATGTGGGTGCTATTCTTAGGTTAGATAGATTTAAGTAGTTCTAAGTCTAGGGGACTGATTACCCCAGATGTCAAGCCCCATAGTGCTTAGAGCCATTTGAACCATTTACAAACAGATTATAGATTCCTAAGAGCAGAATATGCAGATGACTTTTTTTGCCGCATCTTTGGTGTTCATTTCATATTAACTGACAACTTTCATCCCTAAGAACGTTGTGCTTGTTACACCATCTATAAATTTATAATGTGTGCTTCATGCAACAGAATTGTGTTCCCTCTTTATGCTGAAGTGCATGATGTTTGTTTTCTGTACGTTTAAATGTTAATTTATTACATACTGCCCTATCATAAACACTGTTGAGAATTTAATTTGCTTTCTTTAATAGTCCTGATCTTTTATCAAAGACTACAATGGTGCTGCCACCAGCGAAGACAATTCTCTGGAGAACACCTATGTTTATATGTATCTTGTCTGACAATTGTGATACTAAAAATTTGTCACCAGCAGATGTGTGAGCTGCCTTTATCTTCTGTAGCCTGTTTTCCAGGTAAGAATGAAATCTCTCGTTTGCTATTCCTCTTACACCTAGTGCTTCTACATTGTTCAGTAGCATTTTATCTTAAGCAGTGTCAAAAGCCTTGGACAAATCAAAGAAAATGCCTGTGGTATAGTCATCTTTGTCACGTACAAGTACCACTTCTGTAAATTCTGTAAGGGCCCATATTGTACTTCTCCCACTTTGCAACCCAAACTGTCATTTTTACAAAAGTTGTATTCATCCATGTACCTCACTATTCTAGCCTTCACGACTAATTCAATTAGCTTTGAAAATGCAGACAGTAGTGAAACTGGCCTGTAGATTTCAGTACTTTCCAAATTACCTTCCCTTAATAAAATCACATCCTGTGAGAGCTTTAGGTACTATGGAAAAATACCTCAGCTGAAGGACTCATTTATTATGTTTGTTCCTGAAGTTTGTATGCTGTCCATACAGCTCTTCAGAATAGACTGGAACCTCATCTATGCCTGCTGACTTCGGACTGGCTTCCTGACTTTTACCCACAGCTGTTCATTTATTTCTGTTAGCTTGTTTTGTAGAAGTGGCTCCTTTTGGAAATGTTTCTTCAAAAATTAATGTGAACAATGTGTTGACTAACTTAGTGTCTGTATTGTTTTCCATATGTACTTCATCCGAGGTTTGATTTTCCACCTATACACAAAAAAATACTTTCGTTAATAATACAATGCATGGCAGATGGTACCCTGTACCTACATTTGGTTGCTAATGATGGCGGTAAACTCTGCACTTACCCTGTGCACATGTTCTGAGAGAGCCAATGAACAATTCAGTAGTATTCTGAATGCTCTGTTGTGAACGTTGCAGCCAATTTGACCCTTAAACAAGATCATAACTAGTTATTTAAGTTAGAAAATTTAAAAAGGGAATTGCATAGGTTAGAGTTAGATATAGTGGGAATTAGTGAAGTTCAGTGGCAGGAGGAACAAGACTTTTGGTCAGGTGAATACAGGGTTATAAATACAAAATCAAATAGGGGTAATGCAGAGTAGGTTTAATAATGAATAGGAAAATAGGAATGTGGGTAAGCTACTACAAACAGCATAGTGAACGCATTATTGTGGCCAAGACAGATATGAAGCCCATGCCTACCACAGTAGTACAAGTTTTATATGCGAACTAGCTCTGCAGATGACGAAGGGACTGAGGAAATGTATGATGAGATAAAAGAAATTATTAAGATAGTGAAGGGAAATGAAAATTTAATAGTCAGGGGTGACTGGAACTCGATAGTAGGAAAAGGAAGAGAAGGAAACGTAGTAGGTGGATACGGAATGGGAATAAGGAATGAGAGGAAGCCACCTGGTAGAATATTGCACAGGGCATAACTTAATCGTAGCTAACACTTGGTTCAAGAAGCATGACAGAAGGTTGTATACATGGAAGAAGCCTGGAGATACTGACAGGTTTCAGATAGATTATATAATGGTAAGACAGAGATTTAGGAACCAGGTTTTAAATTGTAAGACATTTCCAGAGGCAGATGTGGATTCTGACCACAATCTAGTGGTTATGACCTGTAGATTAAAACTGAAGAAACTGCAAAAAGGTGGGAATTTAAGGAGATGGGACTGGGATAAACTGAAAGAACCAGAGGTTGTACAGAGCTTCAGGGAGAGCATAAGGGAACAATTGACAGGAATGGGGAAAGAAATACAGTAGAAGAAGAATGGGTAGCTTTGAGGGATGAAGTAGTGAAGGCAGCAGAGAATCAAGTAGGTAAAAAGACGAGGGCTAGTAGAAATCCTTGGGTAGCAGAAGAAATATTGAATTTAATTGATGAAAGGAGAAAATATAAAAATGCAGTAAATGAAGCAGGTAAAAAGGAATACAAACGTCTCAAAAATGAGATCGACAGGAAGTGCAAAATGGCTAAGCAGGGATGGCTAGAGGACAAATGTAAGGCTGTAGAGGCGCATATCACTAGGGGTCAGATAGATACTGCCTACAGGGAAATTAAAGACACCTTTGGAGAAACGAGAACCACTTGCATGAATATCAAGAGCTCAGATGGAAACCCAGTTCTAAGCAAAGAAGGGAAAGCAGAAAGGTGGAAGGAGTATATAGAGTGTCTATACAAGGGCGATGTACTTGAGGAAAATATTATGGAAATGGAAGAGAATGTAGATGAAAATTAAATAGGAGATATGATACTGCGTGAAGAGTTTGACAGAGCACTGAAAGACCTAAGTTGAAACAAGGCCACAGGAGTAGACAACATTCCGTTAGAAATACTGAAAGCCTTGGGAGAGCCAGGCCTAACAAAACTCGACCATCTAGTGAGCAATATGTATGAGATAGGCGAAATACCCTCACACTTCAAGAAGAATATAATAATTCCAGTCCCAAAGAAAGCAGGTGCTGACAGATGTGAAAATTACTGAACTATCGGTTTAATAAGCCACGGCTGCAAAATACTAACAGGACGAATGGAAAAAGTGGTAGAGGCTGACCTCGGGGAAGATCAGCTTGGATTCCGTAGAAATGTTGGAACACTTGAGGCAATACTGAGCCTACAACTTACCTTAGAAAATAGATTAAAAAAAGGCAAACCTACGTTTCTAGCATTTGTAGACTTAGAGAAAGCTTTTGACAATGTTGATTGGAATACTCTCTTTCAAATTCTGAAGGTGGAAGGCGTAAAATACAGGAAGAAAAAGGCTATTTTCAATTTGTACAGAATCCAGAAGGCAGTTGTAAGAGTCAAGAGGCATGAAAGGGAAGCAGTGGTTGGGAAGGGGGTGAAACAGGTTTGTAGCCTATCCCCGATGTTATTCAATCTGTATATTGAGCAAGCAGTAAAGGAAACAAAAGAAAAATTCGGAGTAGGAATTAAAGTCCATATAGAAGGAATTAAAACTTTGAGGTTTGCCGACGACATAGTAATTCTGTCAGAGACAGCAAAGGACTTGGAAGAGCAGTTGAAGGGAATGGACAGTGTCTTGAAAGGAGGATATAAGATGAACATCAACAAAAGCAAAACAAGGATAATGAAATGTAGTCGAATTAAATCGGGTGATGCTGTGGGAATTCAATTAGGAAATGAGACACTTAAAGTAGTAAAGGAGTTTTGCTATTTGGGGAGCAAAATAACTGATGATGGTCGAATAAGAGAGGATATAAAATGTAGACTGGCAATGGCAAGAAAAGTGTTTCTGAAGAAGAGAAATTTTTGAACATCGAGTATAGATTTAAGTGTCACAAAGTCATTTCTTAAAGTATTTGTATGGAGTGTAGCCATGTATGGAAGTGAAATGTGGACGATAAATAGTTTGGACAAGAAGAGAATAGAAGCTTTCGAATTGTGGTGCTACAGAAGAATCCTGTAGATTAGATGGGTAGATCACATAGCTAATGAGGAGGAATTGAATAGAATCGGAAAGAAGAGAAATTTGTGGCACAGCTTGACAAGAAGAAGGGATCGGTTGGTAGGGCATATTCTGAGGCATCAGGGGATCACCAATTTGGTATTGGAGGGCAGTGTAGAGGGTAAAAATCGTAGAGGGAGACCAAGAGATGAATATACTCAACAGATTCAGAAGGATGTAGGTTGCAGTAGGTACTGTGAGGTGAAGCAGCTTGCACAGGATAAACTAGCATGGAGAGCTGCATCAAACCAGTCTCTGGGCTGAAGACCACAACAACAACGTGAGTTATCATAGCTGATGGTGGTGGTAAGTGACAAATTCTATATACGAAAATGGGAAACATAACTTTCAGGTTACACGCTTTCTTCAAGTGAAAAGCACAAGTATGCACATACTGCAACTATCACTTGGAACTGGCAACATGTCATCGCAATCTGTGACCCAATTTGTGCAAACCACCATCATTCATGAATTTGACTATAGTCATTTCCTTTCCTGTTCCACTCGCAAACAGAGTGAGGAAAAAACAACTGTTTATATGCCTTCATACGAGCCCTAATTTTTCTAATGCTACCTTTGTGGTCTTTAAACTAAACTTATGCTGGCGGCAGTAGAATTGTGCTGCAGTCATCCACAAATGACAGTTCGCTAAATTCTCTCAGTAGTGCTCCTCGAAAAGATTATCGCCTTCCCTCGTTGTTTCCCATTAGAGTTACTGTAGCATCTCAATAATACTTGCATCTTGGTCAAAACTATTGACAATAAATCCAGCAGCCAACCCTTTAATTGCTTCCTTTAATCAACCTGTAACAAGTCCCTAACACTAGAACTGCACTCAACAGTGGATTAGGCTAATGGCCTACATGTGGTCTCCTGCACAGATGAATCACACTTTCCTAATATTTTCCTAGTAAACAGAAGTAGGCCATTTGCCTTCTCTGCTACAATCCTTACATGCTCATTCCATTTCATATTAATCTGATGTCATGTCTAGATATTTAATTGATGTGACTATATCAAGCAGCACACTTCCAATGCTGTGTTCGAACATTATGGGTTTGTGTTTCCTATTCATCTACATTAACTTAAGTTTTTCTACAGATAGAGCTTACCACGCCAACAACCACAGATTACTGCTCACCCTGTCGGCCAGATCATTTATGTATACGGAAAATAACAGTGGTCCTATCACTCTTCCCTGGTAAAGGCCTACATCATTAGGAAAACTGCAGATGATCACACGGCACAAGAAGTAAAGACCAACTGCTACATACACAACACAACTGTCAGTTGTGGAAAACGGACACTGATACTCAGGTGTTCAGCTAGAAAAGTGCCTGTCATGGGTCTACCAGACAATATGAATGAGATGACATTTCAGAAACTTCTTAAGGAGTCTTTAGTGCAAAAACAATTTTACACGTTTAAATAACCTGATACATGTCATATTGTCTGTCTGTATCTATGTACGTAATACATTTATTTCCATGTGGCTAATTTATATTAAGACCTGGATCCAAAGTTACAAATGCAAAGTATTTTACGCATCATATGTTTCTGTACGAGAGGCATTCAATAAGTAAAGCAACTTTTTTTAGGCTGGTTTTATTTGAGGTTCCAATACAACATATTATTCCCCACTCTTTTGGCTACAAAACCCTATTTTTGCAACATAATCTCCACTGAATGTGATAGGCTTACGCCACCTTATTGGGAGGGCATGTATGCCCTCACTGTACAGGTCTACTGGTCGACATCGGAGCCACTGTCTTGCTGCATCAATGAACTCCACGTCAGCCACATACTGCTTCCCATGAAATGCATCCTTCATTATGCCAAACATATGGAAGTCAGAAGGTGTGATATCCGCCTATAGGGAGGGTGAGAAAGAACAGTCCACTGAAGTTCTGTGAGCTCCTGTTATAAATTCTATAATCTAGTTAATCATAAAATTGCAGAGATTACAAATTTCTGCAATTAGTGTGCTGGCAGCTTGTTAAAAAAATTTAATCCCAGAGTACAGGATTCCACCTGAACACCTGACAAGTTGTCAGTCCTTAGAGATACATTTTATCCTTGAACAATGGGTTATTAATTGCATTTCATCTAAAATGGATTGTTACCACTATCCATAAAAATCCTTAAGATGGTACTATGTTGGGAAATGAATGAAAAATTTCATTACATACAAAAAGTCCTCTGGAAGATGTACATTTATTTACATTGCATTATATTCTTATTGTTCATGTTTTTACAACACATACTTATTAACTGTTAGCAATCCTGCCTCCAAAAATCATGCCAGAGTGTGAAAGTATGAAGGAAATAATCTAGCATTTTTACTTGGAGATAGAGAGAATCTGAGAAGTTATAAATGTAAATCAGTCAAACTGAACTTCTTTATTATCTTATCAATTTACTGAGTGTTTTAGCCTGCTATCAACCCAGACTTGCAAATCAAGCAGAACAAAACAAAAAGATCATATTTGGATTAAAGATCATATTTGGATTTACGTCAGGCACCGGTCAGCTTAACATCCCTGACAAACTCTCAGGTTATTGTAAAATGATATCACCACTACCACACTGGACTGGGATGTTGACTTTCTGCTATGATGCAAATGAAATTGTAAAGACAAATAGAAATTTTATATTTTCTAGATAAAATATCTGTAGCTCCAGTGTGACCATTTATATGCCACAACCAAACCAGTTTTTTCTGTTAAACAGAGTTGTATATTTCAGCTGATAGTTTTCAGCTGATAGTTTTCTAAAAATATACACTTGGGTAACTGTAAAGTTGCCATCAACCCTAAAGGCAGAACATCATACTTCTTTACTATGAATGGTCGTAATAGAGGTACATCTTTGCATTACTCCAACCTCCCTACTGCCTGATCTCGGCATATTCCACACCAACAAAACATTGCCAGAACTGACAGGCATGAGAAGTGACAGAAAATAAATTGGGAGACTGACTAGGGTTGAATCCAAGACCTTTGGATTTGCAGTCTGACGTTTACCATCTGAGTGACACATTAGCCTCAAAAATAATCACAAAATGTATAAAACACACCAGGAACTAGCATATATAATAGATGAAATTTGCATAGAATATTTGCTTGTGTAATACTAGGAAAAACAAAGTTCGGAGAAAGAATGTAACACTTGAAATGGTACAGATTAATATGAAATACAAGGGACATGAAGGCTAGATTGTGCTATTTGGCCTTCCTGAAATTTTAGTTGTGGTGGTTAACTGATCTGTACTGTAGCCTGAGGTCTAGGTTAGGCTGGAAGGTGATAATTTGGTTGCGAGTTGCTGAAGCCAATGAATGTGAAGATCAAATAAAAGTACTTGTGCACAGATTGGTTTGTAGTGTAGCCTAATCTTAGCGTTACTACATTTAAGAGACCTTTCATCATCAAAACTAAAACTGTAAGGTAATTGCAGTATACCTATATTAGATTTGGACTAGTCTCTGGTAAGAATTTTTATAAAAATTATTTACATATATTGCACACAATCTACATAAAATGGAAGGAGGGCCCACTCTGTAACTTTTACAAACATGAAACTCAACGGAAGCTTACTTCCATGTGTGTGTGTGCTCCCCCCACATCTCTATGCCCCTTTCTTATCACTCTCTTCTTTTCTCCTAAACCAAATGATTCTACAGGATATCTGAGTTAATCATATGATCTTTGTTACTGTATGGTGCCAGTGGCGCAAAGTTCATGAATTTAAAACAGAGAAGGGCTACAACACGTCTGGTTCTCAACTCGTGTAACAGCTGAAAATTTTTCACAGATACCAAATGTCGAAGGGCGAGCAGGAATGGCAGCAATTCATGATGACAACGATTCCCTGGATCCTGTAGTACTTGCTGAAGCTGTAAACAAAAACCTGCCATTTTATGCACGCCCACTATTTGTTCGTGTAGTAAGAGAACTACCAATGACAGGTAATTAATTTACATAACACTTGTGGTTACAAGTCTATTATAGTTAACATTTTGTACTAATTCCTAAAATAAATTTTGATTAACTTCTGTTCTCCAATGGGTCTCAATATTATGTATATACAAGTATATTATGACAGTCACTTTAGGAATATATTTCCACAATCTACTACACAGTCAACCACTCCTGAGATTCCAATTGCTATCAGTTCATCAAAAAATTAACAGAGAAATGTTAAAACCATTACTTTATAACCCTTTCATTGTTTTTGAATATATGTGAATTTCAATAAGGACAATATACATAGTAAATGAATGTTGTGTGTGTTATTTTATATAAAAAAAACTCTTGTAGTTACAGTTGTAAGAGTCCTGTAACCATTTTCCTCTTGATGCCAGCTAATTCTCCACCCACCTACATTAACAGACATATTGTTGCTTTGTAATGTAACACGAACCTATCTTGATAATTTCTTTCTGTTTTAGGCACGTACAAACTAATTAAACGGGAGCTGCAGAAAGAGGGGTACAATCCGTATAAAATTACTGACAAACTCTATTTTCTGGAAAAAGGAAAATATGTACCTTTGAACCGGCAATTATACGATGATATTGTAAATGGAAATGTGCGACTTTGAAAGGAAAATTGCAGACCGATACTCTGATATTTGGTGTTCCCTCTTCGTGGCGTGTGACCGTCGTTATGGATTCCGTGTCACTAACCAAACATCACTGGGCATCCTGCATTACATCTACACTCTGTAAATAACTGTAAACCATGAATGCGTCATTACTGTATTGAGCAGTGATTATGAGCTTTTTATAGACCCGTTTCCTAATTTTTAAGCAAATAATGGTATTCTAGTCTAATAGCATTTTCTACTCTTGGAAGATAAAATGCTTTAGTGTAATATTTCAAATGTTCAAATACATGTCTATTTTTTAACTGAACATTTCTTCATTTCTGCAGCAGCGGCAGCGCAATATGAGACACAGCTGGCACGATTTTATCGCGACCCGGCACTATTCGGCTGCGCACAATAAGATTTTTTTTTTATAGGTCAAACGTTTATTATCTGAAATAGCTCCACAACCTCATTGCGGCACTGACATTACCAACAACTAGAAAACTTTGAAATATGCCAAACTTCGTATACTAGTAACAAAATAATAGTGTAGCCAACATTGTAATAAAAAAATAAAATCAGAAAATTATTATAATATATATTTACAAGAAAAATGATCACATGTGCTAAGTTCCACACTCAGCGTAATTCTAAGATAGGCTGTGTGACAACAATATTCACCTATGAGTAAAAAGCTTGTTACGTTTCCGATTATTCGGTTGGCTCCCCACCATACTCCTCGGTAGATAGCGTCAGACGCCTGGCTATGTCACAGCCAGTAGTGTTTGGGGCGTGACGAGGGCGGGTGGTTTGCCTTACGTCGTTGCAAAGTGCCGGGACGAAGTTTTTAGTTTTGCGGGAACAAAATGACGAACCAACACAAAGCCGTCATTACCGGCATGTTTGCTGGAGCAGCTGGTCTCTCCCTCCTCTTAGGACGTAGGGTTATTCTTCAGGCCCTACTTGTATTAATAGTAGGATTTTTAGCTACAGGCAAGCGGTACAGATGGATCTACATTTTATACAAAACGCTTCCACGAGATATAAGGTAAGTCAACAGTGCAGTTGGATTGTTTGTTTTGTTTTTCGTGCGTATAATTTCTTACTTAAAAATAGGTTCTATTTAAAGAACATGCGATTTTTAAAGTGCTCCGTATTTGTTTCTTTCTGTTAAGTGGGGTTATTAAGAAATTTATTTGCAAATTTCTGTTAGAGCTTCACATCCAGCTGTAAATAATAATAATGATGATGATGATGATGATGATGATGTAATGGCTTAACAAGACCCGCAGTTGTCGGAAATGATTTACGTGGGGATTGCAGAGAAAATGTTTGCAGTCATTCGGCCTCGACGCTGGTACACATCTTGAAGACCACTGACGTTTGTTTCGGTGCTCTCGTTTTCTGCGCTACCGCGCTTTCTTATGAAGCCTGCTGCCCACCGGCACAGCTACCGTAACGCAGTACAGAGGAAAATGAGAGTTCCGGGACTTTCAAATAAGCGAAGGGCTAGAGATTTCTATTTAACTCTCTTGTAAGTAGCGTGGAGCTCATTGTGTCCTTTTGGAGAAAATCCCAGTTAAGTCACTTTCAAACTCAGAGCATTGAGTTATAAATTGTTATTAACAAAGTCTCAAACAAAAAATCTGAGCTCACTGTTTTTCACTCTTTTCCTTCAATTGTTTTCTTGTCTACATCTATACTCCGCAAACCACCGTAGGGCGCATGGCAAAGGGTACGTTTCACCGAACCAATTATTAGGATTTCTTCACGTTTCATTCCGTTATGGGGCGCGGAAAGAATGATAGAACGAATTTGGATACACCAATTATTCTAATCTTATCCTATGTGAGCGATACGTATGGGGCTGTAATACACTGAAGCGCCAAAGAAACTGGTAAAGGCATGCGTATTCAAATACAGGGATATTTAAATAGGCAGAATACAGTGCTGCGGTCGGCAGTGCCTATGTAAGACAAGAATCTGGCGCAGTTGTTATTTCGGTTACTGCTACTACAATGGTAGGTTATCGACAATTGAGTGAGTTTGAACGTAGTGTTATATTCGTCGCACCAGCGATGGGATACAGCACCTCAGAGGTAGCGATGAAGTGGGGATTTTCCCGTACGACCATTTCAGTAGTGTACCGTGAACATCAGGAATCCGCTAAAGCATCAAATCTCCGAAATCGTTGCGGCCGGGAAAAAATCCTACAAGAACGGGACCAACGACTACTGAAGAGAAAAGTTCAGCATGACAGAAGTGCAGCCTTCCGCAAATTGCTGCAGATTTCAATGCTAGGCCATCAACAAGCGAACAATTCCAACGAATCATCATCGATATGGAGCTTTCGGAGCCGCACGCGCGCGTCCGAGGGAGGACTCGAACCTCCGATGGGGGGAGGCGCGCGGACGGCGCGGCTACTCCGCGCGGCTTCATTTTTTGCAATGCAGGCCTCTTTTGACATATATTGTTTCCAGAACACCTGGGTAGTATTTGCCAGTTATTGTTTTAACCTTGCAGGACAATCAGTAACAGAATCGCTGCTTCCACTGAGAAAATACTGGCCTTAAAATTCTGTGACAAACGAAACTGACATCGTATGTTGTATATCTGGTGTACTCTAGGCCAGTGGCTTCTATTGGTTGTTAGTTCATTTCTGGTGGCCCCACGTGTCAATCAAGGCTGGTTGGTGTGAAGAGTGCAACAGCGGAAGCACCCCCCCCCCCCCCAAAAAAAAACAAAAAGTCGTGAGAAACCGTGCATCGTGGACGCGCTCCTGCTGTCATCCACATTAAGAGGTCGACGCGCAAAATAATTTTGTTTCTTTTTAAAACGGCGAGAAATTCATTTCTCTCAGTATTAAAAGATATGCAATAATCATACTGGCTACACTGTCTCATGTAGTCGGTTCAGCATTTAAAATGTACCGTAATCTTTCTTATGATACCTCATACAGCTGTCACTGCAGACCATCCAATACTGTATTGTGCACTTTCTCGTCATTCGCTTTGTTTTTGCATTTTTAGACTTGATTCTCAAAGACCACGTCAAGAGAAGTATGGCGTTGTTTGAATTCAGCATTTCTTAACTTTTAAAAGTAATGGAGCAGAGTGTATATATATTTGACAACTTTGGATAGCTGTATTCATTGGCACATAAACTGCGTAGAATTAAAAATTCTGTGGTGACGTAGTATCAGAGTTTAACCATTTGGACAATACACACTCAACACCAATATCTTAAAATGGGGCACACAGAAAACTATTCTACAAATCAGGGTTTCACTTAACATACATTACCAACATACCGAAACAAAATTTCATTGTTATCAACGATTTCTGTGCCCCAGTCGAAAACTTTTCAAATTACCGTGCGCATCTCGTAGTCTAGTGGCTAATGTTGCTGCCTCTTGATCACGGGGTCCTGGGCTCGAATCCCGCTCAGGGATTGGATGTTTGTGTTGTCCTCATCATGTCATCATCGTCATTCGGGAACAGCGGCGTGACTGGACTGTGAAAAGATTGGGAATTTGCACGGGCGCTGACAACAGCGCAGTTGAACACCCCAAGAATGAAATATCATCGTCATGGCTATATTCTTCATAGCGTATAGTCGAGGAGATGTCGTCCAGTACTACGGTAGTGGTCTTTCAAGCTTATTGTTAGACCTACTAGGGAATCTGTGCGGGGCGCTTTCCTGTCACGCTAAGTCAACAGGTTGGAATTCTCCCAACAACATACCTTTCGGTTCTTGTTCCCGACACCTTGAATTGCTGCATTATGAAAATCTCTCGCTTCGGTGTTTATTACAAGACGCGAGTCTGGCCACACGAATCATCTGGTCATCGCTCCCGGGTCTAAAACGGATGTCGTGGCTAAAAACGACGCGATGCGACATTGTTCTGGGTTCGTCAAGTCTCCTGGCCTCACGTTGCGCCAATCTACAGGGTGTTTATAAATGAATATCGGGGTTTTAACGCTTTGTAATCTTTAATATATTAAACTTAGTTATAAATTATACGTCAAATGAAAGAGCAACTCACAGTTTTACCAAGAACCTTACAAATGTCCATTGTGAGCACCATTTGTCACACGGAATACATCAAGTCTATAGCTGAGTTCTTCCCTAACGTTGATAAGTGTGTCTTCAGTGATTGTAGCAACAGCTGCTTCAATCCGGTTTCTTAATTCGGGGGGGGGGGGGTCTGTTGGTAGCGGAGGCACGTACACACGATCCTTGATAAAGTCCCAAAGGAAAAAAAAATAGCATGGCGTTAGGTCGGGTGAACGTGGAGGCCATGCAAAGCAAACCCTGTCATTGGGCCCTTTGCGGCCTATCCAGCCCGCAGGACCATTCTGAAGCTATTTTTCGAGACTTTTTTTTGTATTGGGAAGTCGAACTTGAAGCAGTTTATGTCTGAGTCTAGACTGTCATATTTTCAGTACATTCTGTACATATTCTATAATATGTTACAAACCGATCTGATAACTGAATGAAAAAGCACTAGCCTGTTCCTCACGAAAAACAAGACTTAGGTGGTGATGGTTAAGACCGCTGCTCAATTCTTGTTCAGCCATCCTGGTTTTGGTTTTCTCTAGTTCGCCTGATCACTTCCAACAAATCTCCTCAAATTCTACCGTTGACGATAGTTTCTTTTGATTAGGATGACACCCGATGCGAAAGTATTCTGCTTACGAGTCGCGATGTATTCGCACCAAAATTTACAACGACCCAGGAAAGCGTTTGTGTTTTTAATCCAGTTACCTGCCACAATCAGATACAACAGGTAATTAATTTCGGTCTGTGGTTTTATGACCACACCTGCTTTAAAGGTGGCCAAGTGAAAAATGCGCTAAAATCAGAATTCATGTTTTATATGTAAGTAACATGTTGTCATATTGCGGTATAACACTTCACTCCCGCATCCACCCAACATGTAAGTGTGACATAGTCAGAAAAACTTCATTTCATGTAAAATTGCAAGTACCACGCATAACGCATTCGAACAGGCATGTTGAATATATGCAACAGTTTTTAGCAGTGCGGCACACTAAGTGTCGCTACGGCTCACGCAATTTGCAGGAAATAAACACTCAACCATTTCCCAATAATCCCTCCATCCCTCTTTAAACAATCAGACCATCGTGTATGAATCATATGACTACTTAACAAATGAGTTACTGTGTTAATTATTTGACGTTAAGCAAGTAAGAGAGAAAAAGTTCAGAAAAGGTTTTAAAATTGCGTTTGAAATTTGTTTGGAAATCGTTAAATGCTGTCATTATCAAACGCTTGGATTATCATAGTTTAACTTGCGCTCCGTTAGAAGCAGAAGCTACGAGGGCCTTCAATAAGCAATGCAACACTTTTTTTTCTGAAAGCGGGTTGGTTTTTGGTCGAGATTTCAATATACCATATTCCAATACACCATATTATTCCCCTTACGCCACCATATTGGGAGGCCTGTATGCCCGCGTGGTACCCTTTTACTGGTCGGCGTCGGAATCAACGTCTTGCTGTATCAATAACTTCCCCATCACCCACGTACTCCTTCCCGCGGAGTGCACCCTTCTTACGCCAAACGGATGGAAGTGATTTGCGAACTCCTTTCGGGTTCGCAGACTTTTGCGAGACGTATTGTCATGAAGGAGAAGTTAATTTGCGCTCTTGTGGCGACGAACACGGCGAAGCTATTTACTAAGTTTGTAAACCGATAGCGTGCCGCCATGGTTAAAATATAGCATGCATGGCTAAATGACACTGACCACAGCCGTCGCCGAGGGAACTGAAGTTTAATACGAGCGATTCGTGACAGGGATGAACGACGGCGGCAGCGATGTAGGGGCGAACATAACTGTAACTGTTGAGCAACTGACCGCCCAGATGAAGGAAGAGGCTACCAACAGGGTCTCCTCTATGACCTTTCAGGGAACGTTGCAGCGTATGGACCTCCACAGCAGGCGCCTGGTTCGTGCAGCCGTGTTAACTGCTATTCGTCGGCGACGGAAGTTGGGATATGCACGCCAGTTACGCTAGTGGATTTCCACTGAGTTGCGCTAGGTGGCCTTTTCAGATGACAGATGGCCATTGGCGTGTGAAACGTCTGAAAGCAAATATCCTACAATCGTCGGGCGGGTGGGTCCCGTCCCGCCTGGGAGAGTGTTGTGGTCCGGGGAATGTTTTCGTGACATTCCCTGGGTGATCCCGTCATTCTGGAAGACACGACGGATCAACTCAAGTATGCTTCTACCCATGGAGATTTTGTTTTTCCTCAGTACGACGGCATCTGCCACCAGGACAGTAAAACATGTCACACAGCTCGCAGTGCACGTGCTTTGTTCGAAGAGCATCAGGATGGGATTAACGTAGTCCAGTGGCCACTAAACTCCCAGGAGTTAAATCCAAACGAGAATCGGTGGGACCATCCCGTTGGGGCTGTTTTGCGTCATGGATTCTCAACAGAGAAACCTAGTACATCTAGCCACGGCCCTGGAGTTGGCATGGCGCCATGTAACTTCCAAAACCTCACTGCCACTCTTCATGCACGTCTCGCAGTGGTCCCGGCTGAAAAAGGGGTTACTTGGGCTTTTGGCAGGTGGTCACATGTATTTGACTAGTGTATTATGTTCTCCAAGAATCGCTCATAATATGCTCAGCTCAATTTGCCACTTCATTGCTTGTAGTTCTCATGGATTTAGAGCATCAGGATTATACCAAGCTGCTTTTTCTGATTTGTCACGTTAACCCAGTGTGTGTTCGTGTAGTTGCCATGGGGGACCGAGGAGCATTATTTTAGATTTCTTGATGTTAATACTTACTTCATTAGCCTTGATGTCTTGACTCATCATTTCATCACTAAATCCATCTCCTCGCGAAAGTTTACGATAACGCCCATGTCATCGGCGTAAACTTGTCAAAGCGTTTTTTGTATGAAATGCATTTGCGCTTAAGCTGCAGGAAATGCTCGTTAAAACCCATTTTCCTCATTGCTCTTAGTTTAGTAAAAATACGTGGTTGGTTCTATCGATAGCGTCATCGAAATCTGAAAACGCCAGACATAACGTCGATTTACGTTTCCTATTATACTCGTACCTCTGTAATCACATAAGAAATTACTTTTGAATGCATTACGGGAACAGCAGTGATCAATGTCTTATAAATAATTACTATTAAAAACAGTCTTGATCACGATTTATTTAACAAGGTGACCGGTTTCGACCACTACTGTGGTCATCTTCAGACCATTGAGTAGGAACCTCTTTCTGTTGGAGAATCACTACTGTTAAATAAACACCTTGTTAAATAAATCGTGATCAAGACTGTTTTTAATAGTAATTATACATAAGAAATTCGTCATCGTTGTTTTGTTCTCTGCTTGGGCTTCATTTGGACCTACGTTTTTCTTTACCGTTGTTCCACTGGTACTCCAGAAGTCTTCGCACTGTCCTTGCAGATACTTGCCTTGTACAAACAAAACCATTTCTAGAGTCAAGGCACGTCAGGTGTCTATATGATCCCGCGCAGTCAAGCGAGCAATATGTCTGTCCTCTCGGGTGTTAGTCGCGTGAGGGCTGTTGAGCTCCCGCCGATGAGTGTGGCTCTCCTGAATCCATCGATCCCAGATTTGCGTGACAGGTGGGAGGTTCCCGGAACTTTGCGAACGATAAACAGGAATGTCGATAGGCCACGATCCTGCCGCTGTCTAATTAAGTCTCAATTTGAAACCATATCGTGTGAGGGCTTGTGCAGGAATTTAGAGATGATGACGATTAGAAAAGTGTAGATCACTGAACGTGGTTTTTGAATAACATCAACAATGGTTCGTTCGAGGAAAAAAAAGTTCAAATGTGTGAATTCGTAAAGAATCAAACTGCTGAGGTCATCGGTCCCTAAACTTACACACTACTTAATCTAACTTAAACACACACACATCCATGCCCGAAGGAGGGCCCGAACCTCCGGCGGGAGGGGCCGCGTAGTCCGTGACATGGCGCCTCAAAACCGCGCTGCCACAATGGTTTGTCAGACCCTTGCCATTACATCATGAGTGATGAAGCATGGTTTCATCTTACCGGTGATGTGAATTCACACAACACGAGGTACTGGGCAACAGAGAACCGTAACATTTTGTGTCAGCAACCACTCCATGATGGAAAAAAACCTGCGTTTGGTGCAGTTAACAGCAATATGCATTATTGGACCGATATTTTTTGACACTACCATCAACAAGATTGCATATATGGAAATTTTTGATACATTTTGGGCTCAACTCACGTAATATGAAAAGACAATACAGCTTCTTCCTGCAAGAAGGGGCAACATGCCACGCTTCTAAAGTATCTGTGAACGAGTTCATCTCATCTTCACTGAGCAACGAACTGTCAGCAAACATTTATGGCCACCACGTTCGCCGGATCTAAGAACATGTGATTTTTTCGTGTGGGGACTTTTGAAGAGCAAAGTATATGTATCAAATCCACACACAATACAGGAACTGAAAGACAGCATCAGCCGTGAAGTAGCTGCTATCGAGATCCGAACTTTATACCGGGTGTATCAGAATATGCTTAGACGTGCACAGCTGTGTTTTGATGTTGCAGGGGTTCACTTTCAGCATCTTCTGTAAATGTATTTTCCTCTGTGTTTTTCATTGTAAATAAATGGTAAGTCCATTTCAGCTCCTCGTTTCTGTAATTTCACTGCATTTTCTTCACATTTACATGAACTACTTTTATTTGCGCCAGCCTGTATATTCAAACATGTATTAAACTTGGAGCGTATTTAACGTTCGTTACTGACTGCATGATGTAGTTTTAAAGGCCTGCAGTGGAGACAAACAACATAAAGCTAAGTTGCTGACACGTGCAGTCGCGAAATATCTTATTCTCCTGTTTAAGACGAGTGACCGTAGCTGCCTATTGAATTTTAGCGCCTTACCTGTAAAACAAACGACCCGCCAGTGCTGACTACAACTTCAACAATGCGGCGCATTGCATGTAGTTCTGTGTGTTTCC
The DNA here is from genome assembly GCF_023864275.1 of Schistocerca cancellata. Taxonomy (NCBI): domain Eukaryota; kingdom Metazoa; phylum Arthropoda; class Insecta; order Orthoptera; family Acrididae; genus Schistocerca; species Schistocerca cancellata. The sequence continues at coordinate 136,465,669 of NC_064632.1, forward strand.
CTCAGCGTGCGATTTCCGGCACAAAGCGTCGTTTAACTTCCACCGGACTTGCCGAATTAGCGGCGCTTACATTCTCTGCTGGTTGAGTCGACACGCAAGCCACCTGGGAATCCAGGCTAGGGACAGAACGTCGTTTCTGCTTGAGAGCCATTCCACAGTCTCTTAAGTCATTTGAACAACTCTAATTTTGCATTCTTTATGTTAACGACGCCATTGCGTGTTGGGAGAGACGATGTTGTAGAGGGGAAGAAACTGTCGTTGCGTGGTGCCAATTAACGTATAATTTACGCTCATAATTATACATAAAATGCATCTTCAATTTTTTTTAATAACGAGTATTCTTACGTACGAACCGCTCGTTAAAATCCATAATCCTTATAGTCCTTAGTTAATAAAAAGCCATTATTGGTTCTGTCGATAGCTTCGTTGAAGTCTAAAAACGCCAGACCTAACTTTGATTTACATATCCAGGTTAAAAAGCATTATACTCTCATCTATATAATCATATTTGTCGCCGTTGTCCCGTTAGCTGCTAACGTCTGTCAGTTGCGGTACCACTATCTCTCTCCCCTCTCCCCTGTCCTCGTCCGCAGGTCTTTTCCTGTTACCATAATTGACCCCACGCCCCTCCTATCTGCATCCTCCACTGAGGATGACACGGCGGTCGGATGGTCCGTTAGGCCACTCGTGGCCTGAAGACGGAGAGCTTTATATATATATATATATATATATATATATATATATATATATGTGTGTGTGTGTGTGTGTGTGCGCATGTGTGCATGGGAAGAGCAACTGCCGATAAATCCCGCATGAGCCTAAATTGCCCTCGTTTCTCTCGTTGTGGTCATTGCAGGAGGCGTGCGCCATCTGATCAAAAGCGTCCGGACGCCTGCTAGTGTCCACTCTTCGCCTTTATGACGCCTTTAACTCTGCTGAGGTCTCTGAATGCCTGAGGAGGAATGGCAGACATTCTTCCTCAAGAGCTAAAACCAGAGAAGGTGGTTGTGTTGGGGAAGTTGCTGCTTTGTTAGGGCTTAACCATTCCTTTCTTTTCCTTATGTTATAATAAAGACAACATTTCTCGCTACCAGTAACGACACGGGATAGGTATGGTTGTTTTTCGCGAGCCAATTGATGACGAGCAAGGGGGAGCATGCGCTACCCACAAACTCAATTTTTGAATCTTCCCCATTGCATGCAAATGTCGCACGATAGTGGAATGATCACATTTACCAGTTCTCGAGAACACTGACGTAGATTACTGTGCATTATTGCGTTTCAAATCACGAAGATCTTCCAGAACGTGGAGAGTCACTAATGTTAAAACGATCCTCCTTGAAATGAGAAAACCATTTTCTTGCCGTGCTCTGTCCAGTGGCATTATCCCCACACACGCAACGATACTTTTTTTGCCTCCTTAACATCCCCATGCACGGCGCAAATGTTTGTGGCTGTCTGCTGCTGTCATCCCTCTGCTGAACTCAAAAGAATATGCCGGAAACGTTCCGATTTTTCTGCTTTTCGCTCCATTTTCTAGCGTCCACAGCTCCACTTACTATTTGCAAATGACAATATGTAAACACATATAGCAACAATGAACTACAAATAAATACGACAGTCGATAAATAGACACATACCAACCGGAATACCAACATGCAAAACAGGAACGCTACGAAGTTAATGCATCAACCTATAATGTAGATGAGAAAAATCTGTTACGAAAAAAGAACCTGTTGAGATGGCTCATTCACGGGCACGGCTATACCCACAACTTTCTAGGTTAGCAAAACAGTATTTATGTGAGATGATTACGTCAGTAATGCCCCCAGGCGCTCAGCATTCATTTGCTGAGTACGGGCTTGGCGACCCCGGGGTCCTGAGCTGGGGACTGGTCAGCGCCGCCAGTCTCCTGTCACCGTAACCCCCGGACATACTTTAGCGACCACCTCATGGCGCAGCGGTGGAATGTTGTGTGCTGCGAGGAATGGTAATCTTGGCTTGACCGCCTGGATTGCGAGGAAGTAAACCTCTATAAAAACCCCTCAATCTTACGGTGTGCTGCGCGCCTATAAGATGCATGGCTGTTGGGGTGGAACAGTCGCAAGCGGGCAACCTCTGGGGCACCTGCCGCACCCCAGTTGTATAAGGCTTACCTAGGCACGCGGGGGTCTGTCTAGGTGGACTTCTAGTTCCCTAGCTGCTCGTGGGACCGAGATGGAACCCTCGAACTTTTATTCTTCTCCTGCCAGCGGAAAGGGTGGACCGCTGGTGGGTTCTAACACCCAATCCAACAAGAGGGCTCGTGTAGCCAGTCCTCCTGATTCAGGTAGTAGTAACAGAATGCATGCTGCTTCGCAGAATGTGTTTTTCATAATTAAAAGAAAAGATGGGAGTTTTGAAAAAGTTTCGCCATTTTATATACAGAAGGGCTTAGAAGTTATTGCTGGCACATTAAAATCTGTAAAGCGCTTGCGAAATGGCACCTTGTTGGTTGAAACATCTAGCTTCCAGCAAGTCCAGAACCTTCAGAAGGCACAATTTCTTGGGGAGTTTGCGATAGAGACTGAATTTCACAACACCTTGAACTACAGCAAGGGTGTTGTGACTTGCAGAGATCTCGTTGACATTCCCCAAGACGAACTGAAGGTTGAATGGTCCCGGGAAGGAATTGTCGACGTTCAACGCATTATGAAACGGGTGGATGGTGCTCTCATAAAGACTGACTCATTTATCCTTACATTTAACACTACCAAATTGCCAGAGCATGTGAAGGCAGGTTTCCTACGTCTCAGTGTACGGCCTTACTACCCCAACCCCATGCGGTGTTTTAAATGCCAACACTTAGGACACACTACTCTCGGCTGTAAAGGGGAAGCCACTTGCGGGAATTGTGGTAAAGCCGCCCATGAGGGAGTTGGTTGCTCCTCTCCTCCCAAGTGTGTCAACTGCTCTGGGGATCACCCTGTGTGGAGTAGGGAATGCAGAGTTTTCCTTGAGGAACGGAAGATCCAGGAACTGAAAACTACAAAACGCATCCCGTATGGTGAGGCGAAGAAAATTTACAAGTCCATGCAGCCGCCCACGTTCGCTGCTTCCTTTTCTTCCGTTCTCAAACAACCAGTCTTGAAAACCGATGCCGCTACACAAACGGAGGTTGCTACTGTTAGCACTAGCACCTGCGCTTGTCAATGTACGTGTGCTGCTGCCGTTCCTGTGACGCCTGCTGCTCCCCCCCCGGCCTTCTGACCAGGCCGTGGTAGCTGACATCATGGAACTTCCTGCCCCTTCCCGGGTCCAGTCTTGTGCACTGCCCAGCGCTGCTACACCCCCTACTGCTTCTGAGGTTTTGGCTCCAATGCCACCTCAGGCCAGAACATCGAAGCCAAAGACAAAGGTGAAGACTCGCCCACTAAAGGAGACTGCAGTTACACAGTCTCCTGATGTGGATGTCATTCTCTCTCAATGTACGTGTGCTGCTGCCTCTTCTGAGGCGATGGAGGTTGATGTCAGACTGGGGCAATCATCTCGCCCCAAAACTGAGCCTCCACCTGTTGTGGGCTCTCCTCCCCGACAGAAAGTGAGGATGAAGGTACTCCCACCCTGATAGATGGCTCCCATTATACAGTGGAACATGAATGGATTCCGGGCACATGTGGAGGAACTGAACCTCCTAGCACGGCAACGCCCCCTGTGCTTGTGTTTACAGGAAACGCATTTAAAACCATCTGATGCTCCTATACGTTATATCGCAAAGATGACCTAACTGGAGAAAGGGCCAAAGGCGGAGTCGCTGTGTTTGTCAATAATGACCACCACTCCTCTGCTCTCCCCCTGGATACTGGATACTGACCTGCAAGCAGTTGCAGTTGAAATTCATTCACCTCGGAGGCTTACCGTTTGCTCCCTTTATTTACCCCCTCTGGATGCAATGACCTTAGACGCTCTCACAGATCTTATCGACCAACTCCCCCGCCCATTTCTCCTCCTGGGAGACTTCAGTGCCCATCATGTCCTGTGGGGCTCCACTTCTCTTTGCGCTCGAGGTCGAATTTTGGAGAGCCTCCTAACATCTCAAGTGTTGTGCATCCTCAACACAGGTACTCTTCTCAGCCATTGACCTATCTTTCTGCTCTCCAACCCTCACCGACTCTGTTCACTGGGAGGTGAGGTGGACAGAAGAGTGCCGTTCAGCCATCCGGGACAGACGTGCGGCTCTTCGCCGATTTAAATGCCGCCCAACAGCGGTCAATCTTACCGCCTTTCGAATCGCGAGAGCCAGGGCACGCCGTGTCATTAAAGAGAGCAAGAAAAGGTCATGGCAGGTGTTCCTGGACTCCATCAACCGTTCCACTTGTTCCACAAAAGTATGGGAAGCCATCCGGAGGATTTCCGGTAAACATAGCCGTTTACCGATAGCTGCTGTCCTGAACCAGGGATGCCTCCAAACAACTCCCAGAGCCATTGCTCAGACGCTGGCAGAGCATTTTGCACAAAGTACTGCCACTGCAAACCAGGATCAAGCGTTTCGTCGCTACCGTGCGACTGTCGAAAGAGCGACCTTGGACTTTCGGTCGAACAGTTCTGAGGCCTACAATTCCCCTTTCTCCATGTGGGAACTTGAATCGGCACTTACTGAGACTTCTGACACTGCACCAGGTTACGACCGCATCCGGTACTCCATGCTTCCCACATCTGCCAGCGGCGTCAAAGGAAATCCTCCTCGAATGTTTTAATCTTATATGGCAGACAGGAGTGTTCCCCACCTCGTGGAGGGAGGCAATCCTCATCCCTCTCCTCAAACCAGGAAAGGACAGCACATGTCCCGGTAGTTATCGTAGTATAGCCTTGACAAGCTGTGTTGGAAAGACCCTGGAACGGATGGTTAACCGGCGTCTGGTCTGGCTGTTAGAGACCAGACAGCTCCTTAGCCGCTTTCAGTGTGGATTCCGAAAATTTCGGTCCACGGTCGACAACCTGACCCTCCTAGTGGCGGCTATTCAGCAGGCTTTTCTCCGTCAGCATCACTGTATCGGTATCTTCTTTGATATCAGTAAGGCATATGATACTACTTGGAGACACTGTATTCTTGCACAAATGCATCAATGGGGCTTTCGTGGCCGCCTCCCCATTTTCATTCGGTCTTTCCTGCCTCAGCGGTTTTTTCGGACTCGCGTTGGTAACACACTGTCTGATCGCTTTGAGCAAGAGAACGGTGTCCCCCAGGGCAGTGTTTTAAGTGTTACCCTCTTTGCCATAGCCATCAACAGTATAACGTCTACAGTGAGGAGTCCAGTACAGTGCTCCTTATTTGTGGACGACTTTGATGTTTTCTGTTCCTCCTCCAGTGTTGCAACCGTGAGCCGTCAGTTGCAGCTAACAGTGCGGCGGTTAGAGGAGTGGGCTGCAAAGACGGGTTTTCGGTTTTCTGCCGATATGCCGATAAGTGTGTTTGTGTTCATTTTAATCGTTCTCGTCATCTTTTTACTTTGCCTGCCTTGCATATGGGGGATACTGTCCTACATTTTAGAGACACAGTGCGGTTTCTAGGCCTAATTTTTGACTCCAGGTTGTCATGGCTGCCACACCTACGTGACTTGAAAGCCAGAACGCTGAAGGCACTGAACATTCTCAAGTGCCTCAGCCACAGGTCTTGGGGCGCGGACAGGGCGCGTCTCCTTCAGTTTTATGGAGCTTTTGTGCGTTCACGGCTGGGGTCAGCGAGGCCATCTTATTTGCGGATCCTTGATGCTGTTCACCATGCTGGGATCCGACTGGCCACGGGTGCTTATCGAACCAGTCCCGTACCCAGCCTCTGTGCTGAGTCTGGCGAACCGCCACTTACCATCCGGCGGCAGCTCCTGCTGGTGCGCCAGGCTTGTAAGTTTCTTGCAGCTCCCAGCTCGCCTGCTCACCGTCTTGTTGCCCACCCACCTCTGGACCGCCTTTTTTCCCGCCGTCCCCGGGCTACGTTGCCATTTGGGATCCGTGTGCAACGTGTACTAGAGTCCCTCGGTGTGGAGTCTGTACAACCCCAAATCCAAGGTTTTAACCGTCTGCCACCCTGGTTACTGAAGAGGCCCAGAGTGATTTTAGATTTATTGCAGTACAAGAGAGATTGCACTCCTGCCACCGTTTTTAATGCAGCATTTTCTGCCATTTTATCTGAGCACCACGACTATGTAGCTGTTTTTACGGATGGGTCGAAACAAGGGGATTCTGTTGGTTGCTCAGTTGTTTTTCCATATCGTGTCCTCAAGGTCCGACTGCCTCAGACTTTTACTGTCTTTGATGCAGAATTGTCTGCGATCTTGCGGGCACTGGAGCACATGAGACATTCTTCCTCTCCTAAATTTCTTGTCTGTTCCGATTCACTCAGTGCCCTTCACTCATTGCAACATTTGTATCCGGCAGACAAAATTGTCCAGACCATCCAGGATGCCCTCTTCCGACTACAGCGACTGGGGAAGGTTGTAGCTTTTTGCTGGGTTCCGGGGCATGTCGGCATTGCTGGGAATGAAAGGGCAGATCTCGCAGCCAAGGAGGCGTGTCTCGATCCACAAGTATCTCAGTGTGCTATCCCCTTGCACGCACTCACCTCGCTGTTGAGCTCACGGGTCATGCGTCGGTGGGAGGATGAGTGGCTGGAAGTGACTGACAATAAGCTCCGTATAGTCAAGCCCACAACGCGTGTGTGGTGTACTTCCTTTCAGCCCCATCGAGGGGACGAGGTTCTCCTCACTCGGCTTCGAATAGGCCACAGCCCTAAGACGCATGGCTTCCTTCTCCAGCGAGAGGACCCCCCAATGTGTGGTGGTTGTGGCGTCCAGGTCACTGTGCGCCACGTTTAATTGGATTGCGTTTTATTTTCTGACCAGCGGGTCGCGGCTGACTTGCCAGCGGACCTGCCATCTCTTTTAGGCAACACTCGGACGAATGTGGTTAAAGTTTTAAAGTTCTGTGCCCTGTCAAATGTTTTTACAAAGATTTTAGGGAGAGGATTTTAATTTGCTCACTGTGTGACAAGCTCGCCCATTTTTTATGTAAGTGGCCAGCCAATAACAATTTCCTGTGACATTTCTGTTGCTATGTTTCCCCTTTCCTTAGGTTTTACTTTCTTATGTAACATTTTCCTTCTTTTCCTGCTTTCTTTGAGTGTGTGCTTTAGTTTTCTTAGGTCTGTCCACATTCGTTCCTTTTAATGTGTGTCAGGACGCTGATGACCTCGATGTTGAGCGCCCAAAAGCCCCAACACACACACACACACACACACACACACACACACACACACACACACACACACACACACGTCAGTAATGACTTTCACTAACGCAAGTAACAAGTAAGTAACACTTCGCAACGGATGTGTGTCTTGTCACTATTGAATACTTGCGGTTCAAAGTACTGTCGCTACTTAACAGCTCTATTGCTGTCGATAATGACTGAAACCCAGGCTCATTATTTGCCTCCCAATATGTTACTGACTTATGTAGCGCAGCAGATAAGAGACTGGATTCTCAGTCAGTGTTACTTTCATTCGAATCCCCGTCTATTCTTTCAAATTCACCCAGCGGCGGGGGTATATGATATGTACAGGCTTCCAACATAGATATGTCTGAGGCAAATTTATGGTTGACTCTTTGAAATACTCTACTCATTGTGATAAGCATACGATGGCGTGAACAAACAAATTACGTATCTCGAAACTGTCCCTACTCTAAGACAAGAGTAAATGAAGTAACTGTTGTAAAGAATGAAATTTCCGAAAAGTCTGCCACGTCGTTAGAAAACATAAAGGTAATATTGGATATATGAAATGGTTGTTGTTGTTGTGGTCTTCAGTCCTGCGACTGGTTTGATGCAGCTCTCCATGCCACTCTATCCTGCGCAAGCCTCTTCATCTCCCAGTACCTACTGCAGCCTACATCCTTCTGAATCTGCTTAGTGTATTCATCTCTTGGTCCCCCTCTACGATTTTTACCCTCCACGCTGCCCTCCAATACTAAATTGGTGATCCTTCGATGTCTCAGAACATGTCCTACCAACCGATCCCTTCTTCTAGTCAAGTTGGGCCACAAGCTCCTCTTCTCCCCAATTCTATTCAATACCTCCTCATTAGTTATGTGATCTACCCATCTAATCTTCAGCATTCTTCTGTAGCACCACATGTCGAAAGCTTCTATTCTTTTCTTGTCTAAACTATTTATCGTCTACGTTTCACTTCCATACATGGCTACACTCCATACAAATACTTTCAGAAACGACTTCCTGACATTTAAATCTATACTCGATGTCCAAAAATTTCTCTTCTTCAGAAACGCTTTCCTTCCCATTGCCAGTCTACATTTTATATCCTCTCTACTTCGACCATCATCAGTTATTTTGCTCCCCAAATAGCAAAACTCCTTTACTACTTTAAGTGTCTCATTTCCTAATCTAATTCCCTCAGCATCACCCGACTTAATTCGATTACGTTCCATTATCCTCGTTTTACTTTTGTTGATGATCATCTTATACCCTCTTTTCAAGACACTGTCCATTCCGTTCAACTGCTCTTCCAAGTTCCATATGAAATGGAATCCGTGAAATTGGTAGTAGGGGTGGTGTATGGAAGGTAGATTTAATTTCCAGTGAGGAGTAAGGAAACTGCATCCTGAAACTTCCTGGCAGATTAAAACTGTGTGCCCAACCGAGACTCGAACTCGGGACCTTTGCCTTTCGAGGGCAAGTGCTCAACAAACTGAGCTACCGAAGCACGACTCACGCCCGGTCCTCACAGCTTTACTCCTGTCCCGAGTTCGAGTATCGGTTAGGCACACAGTTTTAATCTGCCAGGAAGTTTCGTATCAGCGCACACTCCGCTGCAGAGTGAAAATCTCATTCTGGAAACTGCATCCTAGTTGACAGTGTGACCAATCCTAGGGTCCTAATCCAGTACCTTGGCGGTTCTGAAATGCGCCTATTGGAATACTTCAAACGAATTCAGGGACCCAACAGATCGATGTCGTCTATACGAAATCTAACGGAGGTACGAAGAACTAAAATACGAAGTACTTCACTGTAAATGCTATTGGAAGTTATAGTGAATTGGTATTCGTTGCAGAATGCGTAGCACACCTACCGCATCCGTCGTATACCTCTTAAGAATCTTAAGAATGAGGTAAGAGATTTTGCGTGTTAGGGGATGTGTATGGTCATCCATCCACCCCTCCCCAATACCATACGCGTATGAACCAATAGGGCGAGAAGTTAATACTGGTACGAAGCACCCTTGTTGTGCAACGCCTTAGCAGAATATACACCGTCCACTCAATGTGACGTCTGCCTATGTTCGACGCCGACGTCCAGTAACGACTCTCAAACGACAGCTGGCAGCACTAGCAGTGGAGGGTATAAAAAGCGTGTTTGGAGGGGGGGGGGGCGAAGAACAGTTTAGTTGTTGTCGTACTACGGAAATGGAGCGATTTATCTGATGTCCAAAAGATCGTGATCATTGGCTTTCGGGCAAGAGTCGGGAGTATTTTTGAAACGGGTAAGTTTATAAACTGTTTGCATGTGCCGTGGTTAAAGTATGCCGTGCATGGCAAAACGACGCTACCCAAAACCGGTTCAGAGGCAACTGTGGTGCACCACGCACCACGAGCTGAGCGATGGCTGCGGAGACGTGTGCAACTGTTGATCAACTGACTGCCCAGATGAACCAGGGGCTACCAACAGTGTATCCTCAGCGATAGTTCAGCGTATGTTGCTGCTTATGGGCCTCCGCAGCAGCGTGTGGTTCATGCACCCCTGCCGACTGCTATTCATCGGCGACGAAGCTGGAGTTTGCACCCCAGAACTGCACCTGGACGACCACTGAGCGACGGCAGGTGGCCTGTTCAGATGCATTGCGTTTTATGCTTCATCGGACTGAAAGCACACTGCAACAATCTCTGAAGGGTCCAGGTCGGACGAGAGAGCGTTATGGGCTGGGAATATTTTCGTGGCATTCCCTGGGTGATCTCGTCATTTTGGAAGGCAAAGTGGGTCGACCCAAGTACGCGTCTATCCTTGGGGACCATGTCCACCCCTATATGCAGTTTGTTTTTCTGTAGCACGATGGCGCCCACCAGCAGGACACTGCAACGTGTCACAGCTTGTAGTGTACGTGCGTGGTTCGAAGAGCTCCAGGGTGAGTTTACCGTACTCCCCGAATTTAAACCCAATCGAGAGTGTGTGGAACCACCTCGATCGGGCTGCTCGCACCACGTATCCTCAACCGAGAAATGTAGCGCACCTGGCCTCGGCACTCAAGTCGGCATGGTTCCACATGGCTGTCCTTACCTTCCTGAACCTAACACTCTTCCTTCACGTCTCGTAGCAGTCCGCTCTGGAAAAGGTAGTTATTCAGGCTTTTACCAGGTGGTCACATTAATTCCAAGGGACAGTTTATATGCAGATGTAACTTTGTCAGCTGCTTATTATGCATTTCTAAAACGCTGTTGAACAGTGAATCTTGCATATGTTCTGTATGTTTCTAACTAGCGGCTATATATCTTTACGCACTTTATCAGTTTCTAGTTACCTTCTGTCTTCTGCATAGTCCTTAGAGGAATTATAATGGGAGAACATTGAGTCAAGGGACAAACGCATTCCTGTTAGGGAAGCTACACAAATCATAAATCAGAAAAGGTCCCTGTAATTTGAACCTGGACATGTCCAGCACGAATTCTGTACCCCACTCGTAACCAATGTCGCCAGCATTATGGTGTCATCTGTGGATTCAATCATTTCTTTCAGAGCAACATTCAATAAACCAAATTTCTGTTCAATTTTTAAAAAGTACAATAAACCACGGGTTCTGAGAACTCAAATTTGAGCCTAACCGATTTCAAACCTCGTTGTTGTTGTTGTTGTTGTTGTTGTTGTTGTGGTCGTGGTCTTCAGTCCTGAGACTGGTTTGATGTAGCTCTCCATGCTACTCTATCCTGTACAAGCTTCATCTCCCAGTACCTACTGCAGGCTACCTCCTTTTGAATCTGCTTAGCGTATTCATCTCTTGGTCTCCCTCTACGATTTTTACCCTCCACGCTGCCCTCCGATGATCAATTGGTGATCCCTTGATGCCTCAGAACATGTCCTACCAACCGGTCCCTTCTTCTTGTCAAGTTGTGCCACAAACTCCTCCCCAATTCTATTCAATACCTCCTCATTAGTTATGTGATCTACCCATCTAATCTTAAGCATTCTTCTGTAGGACCACATTTCGAAAGCTTCTATTCTCTTCTTGTCCAAACTATTTATCGTCCACGTTCCACATCCATACATGGCTACGCTCTATACAAATACTTTCAGAAAAGACTTCTTGACATTTAAATCTATACTCGTTGTCCAAAAATTTCTCTTCTTCAGTAACGCTTTTATTGCCATTGCCAGTCTACATTTTATATCCTCTCTACTTCGACCATCATCAGTTATTTTCCTTCCCAAATAGCAAAACTCCTTTACTACTTTAAGTGTCTCATTTCCTAATCTGATTCCCTCATCATCACCCGATTTAATTCGACTACATTCCATTATCCTCGTTTTGCTTTTGTTGATGTTCATCTTATATCCTCCTTCAAGACACTGTCCAATCCGTTCAACTGCTCTTCCATGTCCTTCGCTGTCTCTGACAGAATTACAATGTCATCGGCGAACCTCCAAGTTTTTATTTCTTCTCCATGGATTTTAATACCTACTCCGAATTTTTCTTTTGTTTCCTTTACTGCTTGCTCAATATACAGATTGAATAACATCGGGGAGAGGCTACAACCCTGTCTCACTACCTTCCCAACCACTGCTTCCCTTGCATGCCCCTCGACTCTGATAACTGCCATCTGGTTTCTGTACAAATTGTAAATAGCTTCTCGCTCCCTGTATTTTACCCCTGCCACCTTCAGAATTTGAAAGAGAGTATTCAAGTCAACATTGTCAAAAGCTTTCTCTAAGTCTACAAATGCTAGAAACGTAGGTTTGCCTTTCCTTAATCTTTTTTCTAAGATAAGTCATAAGGTCAGTATTGCCCCACGTGTTCCAACATTTCTACGGAATCCAAACTGATCTTCCTCGAGGTCGGCTTCTACCAGTTTTTCCATTCGTCTGTAAAGAATTCGCGTTAATATTTTTGCAGCTGTGACTTATTAAACTGATAGTTCGGTAATTTTCACACCTGTCAATACCTGCTTTCTTTGGGATTGGAATTATTATATTCTTCTTGAAGTCTGAGGGTATTTCGCCTGTCTCATACATCTTGCTCACCAGATGGAAGAGTTTTGTTAGGACTGGCTCTCCCAAGGCCGTCAGTAGTTCTAATGGAATGTTGTCTACTCCCGGGGCCTTGTTTCGACGCAGGTCTTTCAGTGCTGTGTCAAACTCTTCAAGTAGTATCATATCTCCTATTTAATTTTCATCTACATTCTCTTCCATTTCCATAATATTGTCCTCAAGAACATCGCCCTTGTTTAGACCCTCTATATACTCCTTCCACCGTTCTGCTTTCCCGTCTTTGCTTAGAACTGGGTTTCCATCTGAGCTCTTGATATTCATGCAAGTGGTTCTCGTTTCTCCAAAGGTGTCTTTAATTTTCCTGTAGGCAGTATCTATCTGACCCCTAGAGGTATGCGGCTCTACATCCTTACATTTGTCCTCCAGCCATCCCTGCTTAGCCATTTTGCACTTCCTGTCGATGTCATTTTTGAGATTTTTGTATTCCTTTTTGCCTGCTTCATTTACTACATTTTTATATTTTCTCCTTTCATCAATTAAATTCAATATTTCTTATGTTACCCAAGGATTTCTACTAGCCCTCGTCTTTTTACCTACTTGATCCTCTGCTGCCTTCACTATTTCATCTCTTAAAGCTACCCATTCTTCTTCTACTGTATTTCTTTCCCCTGTTCTTGTCAATCGTTCCCTAATACTCTCCCTGAAACTCTGTACAACCTCTGGTTTAGTCAGTTTATCCAGGTTCCATCACCGCAAATTCCCACCTTTTTGCAGTTTCTTCAGTTTTAATCTACAGTTCATAACCAATAGATTGTGGCCAGAATCCATCTGCACCTGGAAGCGTCTTAAAATTTAAAACCTGGTTCCTAAATCTCTGTTTGGTTGGTTGGTTGGTTTGGGGAAGGAGACCAGACAGCGTGGTCATCGGTCTCATCGGATTAGGGAAGGATTGGGAAGGAAGTCGGCCGTGCCCTTTCAGAGGAACCATCCCGGCATTTGCCTGGAGTAATTTAGGGAAATCACGGAAAACCTAAATCAGGATGGCCGGACGCGGGATTGAACCGTCGTCCTCCCGAATGCGAGTCCAGTGTCTAAAATCTCTGTTTAACATTATATAATCTATCTGATACCTTTTAGTATCTCCAGGGTTCTTCCATCTATACAACCTTCTTTCATGATTCTTGAACCAAGTGTTAGTTATGATTAAATTATGCTCTGCGCAAATTTCTACCAGGCGGCTTCCTCTTTCATTTCTTACCCCCAATCCATATTCACCTAATACGTTTCCTTCTCTCCCTTTTCCTACTGCCGAATTCCAGTCACCCATGACTATTAAATTGTCGTCTCCCTTCACTACCTGAATAATTTCTTTTATCTCATCATACATTTCATCAATTTCTTCGTCATCTGCAGAGCTAGTTGGCATATAAACTTGTGCTACTGTAGTAGGCATGGGCTTCGTGTCTATTTTGTCTACAATAATGCGTTCACTATGCTGTTTGTTTTTATTCATTATTAAACCTACTCCTGTGTTACCCCTATTTGATTTTGTATTTATAACCCTGTATTCGCCTGACCAAAAGTCTTGTTCCTCCTGCCACCGAACTTCACTAATTCCCACTATATCTAACTTTAACCTATCCATTTCCCTTTTTAAATTTTCTAACCTACCTGCCCGATTAAGGGATCTGACATTCCACGCTCCGATCCGTAGAACGCCAGTTTTCTTTCTCCTGATAACGACGTCCTCTTGAGTAGTCCCCGCCCGGAGATCCGAATGGGGGACTATTTTACCTCCGGAATATTTTACCCAATAGGACGCCATCATCATTTAACCATACAGTAAAGCTGCATGCCCTCAGGAAAAATTACGGCTGTAGTTTCCCCTTTCTTTCGACCGTTCGCTCTACCAGCACAGCAAGCCCGTTTTGGTTAGTGTTACAAGGCCAGATCAGTCAATCATCCGGACTGTTGCCCCTGCAACTACTGAAAAGGCTGCTGCCCCTCTTCAGGAACCACACGTTTGTCTGGCCTCTACAGATACCCCTCCGTTGTGGTTGCACCTACGGTACGGCCATCTGGATCGCTGAGGCACGCAAGCCTCCCCACCAACGGCAAGGTCCATGGTTCATTGGGGGGGGGGGGGGGGGGGGGAGAAGAATCTTGTACACAAAACTGTGAAATTTGTTCAAACTCGACATACACAAAAATGAGTTTTGTCTAATGTGGACAACTACTGCTTGTGATACACATTTGTTAATTTTCGACTAGGTAGCTCACAACCGCACTTTCCAAGCAGAGGTCATAATTACATGGCCCATAAAATGGTATTTGATATTATTAAAAAGGAATTGAGAAGACTTGATAAGCTTACCATTACACTACCATGAGGTTCTGAACAACCATGGTACCAGTATTATTCTAGGCAAGGACTGGCATGTCCATGATTTCAAGCCCAATGTTAACAGTTTAATACAAGAGAAGCTACCATTCAAAATATCTGAGGCCACAATTCTTATTTGTTGTTGTTATTGTGGTGATATTCAGTCCGAAGACTGGTTTGATGCAGTTCTCCATGCTACTCTATCCTGTGCAAGCCTCTTCATCTCCGAGTAACTACTGCAGCCTACATCCTTCTGAATCTGCTTACTGTATTCATCTCTTGGTTTCCCTCTGAGTTTTACCTCTCACACTTCCTTCCAGTGCTAAACTGGTGATTCCTTGACGTCTCAGAATGTGTCCTACCAACCGATCCCTTCTTCTAGTGAGATTGTGCCATAAATTTTTTCTCCCGATTTCGTTCAGTACCTCTTCATTCGTTAATTGATCTACCTATCTAATCTTCAGCATTATTCTGTAGCACCGCATTTTAAAAGCTTCTATTCTCTCCTTGTCTAAACTTTTTATCGTCCTTGTTTCATTTCCATACGTGGTAACTGACACTCCATACAAATACTTTCAGAAAAGACTTCCTGACACACAAATCTATACTCGATGTTAACAAATTTCTCTTTTTCAGAAATGCTTTTCTTGCCATTGCCAGTCTACATTTTATATTCTCTCTACTTCAGCCATCGCCAGTTATTTTGATGCCCAAATAACGAAAGTCATCTACTACTTTAAGTGTCTCGTTTACTAATCATTCCCCACAGCATCATCTGATTTAATTCGACTACATTCCATTATCCTCGTTTTTCTTTTGTGGATGTTCATCTAGCCGGACGGTGTGGCCGAGCGGTTCTAGGCGCTTCAGTCTGGAACTGCGCGACCGCCACGGTCGCAGGTTCAAATCCTGCCTCAGGCATGGATGTGTGTGATGTCCTTAGGTTAGTTAGGTTTAAGTAGTTCTAAGTTCTAGGGGACTGATGACCTCAGCTGTTAGGTCCCATAGTGCTCAGAGCCATTTGAACCATTTGATGTTCATCTCATATCCTCTTTCCAAGACACAGTCCATTCTGCTCAGCTGCTCTTGCAAATCCTTTGTTGTCTGAGACAGAATTACAGTATCATCGGCAAACTTCAAAGTTTGGAACTTTGATTTCTACTCTTTGGTTACCTTTACTGCTTGTTCAATCTACAGTTTGAATTACATCGAGGATTGGCTAAAATTCCTGTCTCACTCTCTTGTCTATGACTACGTTTCTTTCATGCCTCTCGACTCTCATAGCAGTCGTCTGGTTTCTGTGGAAGTTGTAAATAGCCTTCGCTTCCTGTATTTTATCCCTGCTACCCCCAGAATTTCAAAGTAAGTTTACGTTTCCTTAACCTATCTTCTGAAGAGAGGTCGTAGGATGTTTTTGCCTCGCGTGTGCGTTCATTTCTCCGGAATCCAAACTGTTCATCCCTGAGGTCGGCTTCTACCAGTTTTTCCATTCTACTGTAAAGAATTTCTGTTAGTATTTTGCAACCATGACTCTTTAAACTGGTAGTTTGGTAACTTTCACAACTGTCAGCACCTAATTTCTTTGGGATTGGAATTATTATATTCTTCTGAAATCTCAGTGTATTTCGCCTGTCTCATACATCGTGCTCACCAGATGGAAGAGTTTTGGCATGGCTGGCTTTCCCCCGACTATCCGTAGTTCTAACGGAATTTTGTCTACTCCCGGGGCCGTGTTTGAAGTTAGGTCTTTCAGTGCTCTGTCAAATTCTTCACGGATTGTATAGATCCTCTACTTACTCCTTCCACCCTTCAGTTTTTCCTTCTTTGCTTAAGAGTCGCTTTCCATCTGAGTTCTTGATATTTATGCAGGTGGTTCTCTTTTCTCCGAAGGCTTCTTTAATTTTTAAGTTGCCGGTATCTACTTTTCCCATAGTGGTATATGCTTCTAAATCCTTACATTTGTGCTGTAGCCATTCCTGCTAAGCCGTTTCCTGTCGATCTCATTGTTTAAACGTTTGTACTCCCGTTCTCCTGCTTCATTTGCTCCAACTTTAAATTTTCCCCTTTCATCAGTTAAAATAAATATCTCTTGTGTTATTCAAGTATTTCTCCTAGGCCTTGGATTTTTAGCTATTTGTTCCTCTGCAGCCTTCACTATTTCCTCTATTGAAGCTACCCATTCCTTTCCCCTGTTCTAGTCAACTGTTGCCTAATGCCCCCACCGAAAATCTCAGCTACCTCTGGTTCTTTCAACGTATCCAGCTCCCATCTCCTTAAATTCCTACCGTTTTGCAGTTTCTTCAGTTTTAATCTACAATTGTAGTCACACCCACGTTACCGCTACCTGTATCGCCGTATATGCAGGCCCCCCACCGACGGTAAAATCTTTTGTTTATAGGGGGAGCTATATTTATATGGCAATGAAAATAATTAAAAACAGTGCCTTAGTGAACCAATTAATTAAATTCTTATTAGTCCAGTAGGTTAAAATCAACTAGAACATCACTTCTGCAGAATAATTTATCAGTAGATGTTCAGCTTCAGAAAAAAGCATTATTTTTATAAATAATTTACCACTGAAAGCTCATTGAAGTGTTTTGCCACCATGGTATTACGTATCCAGAGTTTATTTGTCAATTATAATTTTGAAAGACACCAGCAAAATAAACTGTTCAAGTAATTCAATAAAATGTGTTTCCTGAAAATTTAGTTTTTTGTAGGTGTCTCTATCAGTGCGTCACCTGATGCGAAGAAGCCGGTAGCACATCTGTAAGCAGTGAACACTGCTTCCGACCCGCCGCTGAGGACAGTTAATTAACGACACCAGACAAACGATGGCAGCTCGTCTGCTTTATTCTGCTATTTGCTTGAAGGTGACAGTCCAGGCCGGCGGCACGTGTTGAATATGCAGGTCTGCGCCCGCCGTATGACGGGGATGCAAGCACCTCTCGTTGCCGCTTCCGCGACCAACACCTGTGGCACGCACGTTCCGACAGTATTTCTCCTCCTCCGCTGCTGGCTGACTGAAGGACGGTCCTGTTCTGGTTGTCTCGCTCAAGGACAGAGTGTCAGAAGACGTTGCCGATCTTGGCAACGAGACCACTGGTCCTAGTAAACAGTACTGTAAGACAACTTTCCCTTTCTCTCTGTTCTACCGGTTCATTTACTCAGCATACGACAAGGTGTGGCGCAAGGGTCCAATATTAAAAATTCTGAAAACAACACCTTTTAACTCTCTCGGTAACCTCTTTAGCAACGTGTTGAGCAACGGCTTGCCTCACAGCTCCGTTCATGCTCCGGTGTTATTCTATACATAGCTGACCTGCCGAAAATTCCACTTTACGATGGCCGTGCAATTTCATCTCGTGGCGACGTAGGCCTAATATTTCTACAACAGAAGTATCTCTTTTCCACTTCTCTAATCGCCTAACATCAGCAAAGGTTAGCCCACGACTCGGTCCTCTTTGCGATGTCGAACACAACGAAAACCAAAATACCTTGGTGTCACATTAGCCAGAACGCTGACATACCGTAGTTTCCAACACAGCTAAGAGGATACAAACAGGAATGATGGTGAAGAAACTGCCAGGTAGTAGGCAAATACATTGCACTGATTACTTGATATCCTCTGCAGCAGAATATTACGCAGCACTTTGGCTCTGCAGCGCCCAAATGAAGACGTCCGTTTGAATGCAACAGTAAGAACCATTAATGGCACAGTCTGAATACACCCATATGCTGGCTGCCAATACTATCGCACATCTGTCCAACTCACCTTCGTCGAAGGGCAGCTCACTACATTTGTGAGCAAGTTTCGAAAAATGAATCAGTCCCTCTTCAGCACAATCTCGCTGGCTTGGAGACGCTTCAGATCCAGAAGAGTAGCATATGAATGAGGACCCCGAAAGCTCTCCACGGATTCAACCGGGATGTTAAATGAAATTGTGAGTGGCATACTATGAAAATTTGGAACCATGAACTTATTGGCAACCCAACTGATAAAGCTCCAGGCTTTCATCGTGCCAAGGATGCTTGGGTATAGCCCAATAGATTCCAGACTGCAGAAGGTATGTGCAAACACAACAAGCAGAAGAGCAGCTTTCGCACTGACACTACGTGTGACTGTTGTGGTATTCAGATAATGAACCACATTGCCCTGGTAGACGTTTCCCTGGTAGTATGAACTATCAAGAGGCTGCATGAAGCGTCCGACAAGGCGCTTCTCTGGACTGAGTCTTCCCACATTCGTGTGTAGTTTTGGCTGTTGAATGTTTTTGTAACGTAAAAAGTAGCACATATACTTTTTGTTGTTATAACTGATGCATACGATGATAATAATAAGAAACTGATTTCACAACAGTTGTTCCCCATATCTACAGCTAACAGTACTTTTGCATGATGTTTCTTCTACAAAATTATGTAAAAAAGTAATTAGTTTCTCTGCCACCTAGCCAGCATTCTTGCTTTAAAGTAACCCCTTTTCGTGTTCACTTTT
This sequence comes from Schistocerca cancellata, assembly GCF_023864275.1. Taxonomy (NCBI): domain Eukaryota; kingdom Metazoa; phylum Arthropoda; class Insecta; order Orthoptera; family Acrididae; genus Schistocerca; species Schistocerca cancellata. The sequence goes on from NC_064632.1 coordinate 136,484,793, forward strand.
TTTTTTTTTTTTTTTTTTCCCTGTACCGATCTCTTCATTTCGTACTAGCACCTAGTTCCAACGTCCTCAATTACTGGTCGGCTTTATTTCGGTCCATGCTTTCCCCTAAAGTTTTTGCCTCCTACTTCTTCGTGTAGCGTCATGAAAGTTATTTTCCGACTCCTTAGTACATGTCCCGTTATCCCATACCGTCTTATTTCCAGTGTTTTCCACATATTCCAAAAAAATGTTCAAATATGTGTGAAATCTTATGGGACTTAACTGCTAAGGTCATCAGTCCCTAAGCTTACACACTACTTAACCTAAAGTATCCTACGGACAAACACACACATACCCATGCCCGAGGGAGGACTCGAACCTTCGCTGGGACCACCACATATTCCCTTTTTCGCCGATTCTGAGGAGAACTTCTTCATTACCATGAGTCTGATTTTCAACATTCTTCTGTAGCACCACATCCCAAATGCTTCGCTTCTCTCTCTTTCTTTCTTTCTTTCTTTCTTTCTTTCTTTTTTTTCCGGCATTCATACAGTCCTTGGTTGACTTCCATACGATTCTGTACGCTAGCCGTATAGTCTCAGAAATTTCTTCCCCAATGAAGGCAATGTTATATACTCATACGCTTATTTTAGTGAAAAATGTAATTTAGGCCTATGATAGCCTTCTTCTCATATCCTCCTTGCTTCGTTCGTCATGCATTATTTTGTACCCGAGACAGAAGAATTCGATGTTCCCAGTTTTGATGTTCAGTTTACCACTAATCTCATTTCTGTTAATCCTCTTTCTTTCTTTCTTTATTTCGTCTTTCTTTCTTTATTTCGTCTTTCTTTCTTTATTTCGTCTTTCTTTCTTTATTTCGTCTTTCTTTGGTTTATTGTGCTCATATCCTGTGCTTGGTAGATTGTTCAGTGAGATTCAACAGGTCGTGTATTTCTTCCTCACTTTCACTGAGAATAGCTAAGTCATCAGCTAATTTTATCATTGATGTTCTGTCACCCTGATTTTTAAACCCACTCCTGAAACGTTCTTTTATTTCCACATTTGTTCCATAATGTACAGGTAAAACCTTAGAGGGGAAGAAAGTATTTTTACCTTACGCCCCTTTTAATCCGAGCACTTCTTTCTTGATCTGCCGTCATTTTTTCTTATTGCTTCTTACACATATTACCTGTTTTTACTTGTGGTTTTTACGTTAAAGTATCACACAATATTATATTTATAGCCGTCCTGCATTTTATGGTACAATATTTCAATTATGTTGAAGTCTTGGCTGTCAGTTGGACATGGTCGCCGACGCATTACAACCCCGATATCTGGTCATCTCTGCGTTGCGGCATCGTACTGATACCGCCAGCGCACTGCAAGACGATCGGCTGTGTCCGATCAGACTGTAATGAACAGGTTACGAGAAAAAGGACCTTACGACCCAGACGTCCTGTTTGAGTACCCTGCTTGACACGACATCATCTTGCAACTCGCCTTCAGCTCCGCCGTTCCCATATCAACTGGCAGCTTTGTCACTGTCGAAATGTGTTATTCACAAACGAGCCCAGATATTTTCTGAAGCAAGGTGATAGCCATGTTCGTTTGTGAAGACAAGTAGTGAGCAGTACCTACCAAATGTCATCCAGAAAACTGACAGATTTCCACGGTTCTGTGATGTGGGGAGGCTTCAGTGTTGACAGTCAAACGGATCTTGTCATTGTCCATGGTCGTCTTACCGCCAGGCAGATCATCGAACAGATCCTGTAGGCTGCTGCATTCGGTGGTGGCCGTGAATCCTGTCCAATGACAGGACCTATATGGGGGGCGTCAGGAGAGATGTCCTGCGAAGTCGGGCCATTGACGTAATAGAGTGGCTGGCTATGAGTCCCGACCTAAAATGCATCGTGCATGTGTGGGACATGCTTAATAGACTTTTTGTGGTTATCCTGTTCCACAACATATTCTCCAAGAATTCTCACGGACTGTGAAGAATTGGAGCGAATACGACAGGGTTATCTCCTTAGACTTCTACGGAGCGTGCCACCAAGGTACCAGGCACTGATAAACGCTCACGGAGTGCGTACACGTTAAAAAAATGTGTGAAATCTTATGGGACTTAACTGCTAAGGTCATCAGTTCCTAAGCTTACACACTACTTAACCTAAATTATCCTAAGGACAAACGCACACACTCATGCCCAAGGGAGGACTCGAACCTCCGCCGGGATCAGCCGCACAGTCCATGACTGCAGCGCCCTAGACCGCTCGGCTCATACACGTTATTGAAGCTCTCAGAGTCCAATGAAAAGCACCCAGGATGACGGGATGAATAACTGTTTCCACTTTGTTTTCGACATGTGTCGGACATTTCATTTCAAAAATGGTTCAAATGGCTCTGAGCACTATGGGACTTAACATCTGAGGTCATCAGGCCCCTAGAACTTAGAACTACTTAAACCTAACTACTTAAACCTAACTAACCTAAGGACATCACACACATCCATGCCCGAGGCAGGATTTGAACCTGCAACCGTAGCAGCCGCGTGGTTCCGGACTGAAGCGCCTAGAACCGCTCGGCCACACCGGCCGGCCATTTCAGTTCTTTTTATGTAAACAATCGAAGATGTAATGATGGTTTGTTGTGTACTTAATTTTTGAAAGATAAAGGTACGAAAGCTGTTCGGAAAGTAAGGTCCGATCGTTCGCGAAATGAAAACTACTGTAAAAATAAAAAATAAATTATTTGCGACATTTAGGCACACCTTCCGGCTACCTCTCCAAATAATCGCCGCTATGACTTAAGACATTTGTCGTGGCGTTCTAAAAGCTTCTCAGCAGCTTCATCACAGAAAGCAGCCTCTTGTGCTTTCCCCCCATTCTTTACTCCGGTCTGCCTTTCGTTGTTTGTGCCAAAATGTTGTCTTCGTAGCCAACGGTTCATGTGAGCAGAGATGAACAACGGAGGGAGCCAATCAAGGGCCGTATTGTGGGTGATCAAACACTTCCCATGGAAAAAGCTGCAGGACCGTCTTCATTGCCCCTGCAGAATGCGGCTGAAAATTGTCTTGAAGAACGAAACGCATGACATTTACGTTATATGGACTGCACAGTTTCAGAGGAAATCTCTCACCAGATCCACATACTTGGCGGGAGACGCGTGTTGTTTTAGGCAATTCTACATGATTACTTTGCGCTATGAACTGAAAAGAGCGACGTGAAGCGATCGACAGGCACACTAAAGACGCTTCCCAAAACAACTGTGTAAAGTTGCATCGGATTTTGACAGTGATTTCCATTTCGCGCCTAATCGGACCTTACTTTCCGAATACGCCTCGTATAATTCGGTAACGGTCCTCAATAATTGCTCAATAGAGTATGGCACACGCCCAAATTCCTGTTCCTCTAATTCTTTTGAGCAGTGTATATTTTAATCGTGTATGGAGAAGGACACGCAGTAACAGCACTTTTGAGACTTAACGCTCATGGCCATTTCCACAAAAGCTGGCACCTTTGAACTTCGCGTTCCAGCGCCATGTCCTGTCGTCCGCGCGGCCTTGTCCGGCAGGTACAAAAGTGCGTCACGCGCAATGGCTGCTCGGCCAGCTGTTTGCTACCAAGGCTGGCGTAATGTGTGTGGACGCAGGGCCCGGAATTTTTTATTGCACAACCGGTAGCTGGTGGCGCGTGGTCAGCACTCCGCGTGGACACAACACTGTCCGGCAACCGCGCTCTCAGCTGGAACTCTCACCCCCCCCCCCCCCACCCCACCACACACACACACACACACACACACACACACACACACACTGGCGCTACAGTCTGGAACCGCGTGACCGCTGCGGTCGCAGGTTCGAATCCTGCCTCGGGCATGGATGTGGGTGATGTCCTTAGGTTAGTTAGGTTTAAGTAGTTATAAGTTCTAGGGGACTGATGACCTCAGAAGTTAAGTCCCATAGTGCTCAGAGCCCCATCTATATCACTTTCTTTGGCGCTTCAGTGTATATGCCTCAAAATAAAAATCAACGAACCTAAGTAGCTGAAGAATAATTACGGAAGTAAGTTAATGATTTTCGCTGTGCAATTTGATCATGTCAGCCACGTTGAGAAATAACTTGTCACCTGCAAATAGACTTCCCTTTAATAGGTCTGCTTTAAAATAAAATAAAAAATAGCCCTCAGCGGTGATGTTAATCATTAAGTAGCCTCTTAATTCATTTCATTAATTTTCTCTGCATTTCTGAGTCGCATCATAAAGATAGTCAGAGCGAAGAGATCTCTGGCACTAGCTATAGGCTGGAAACCGCGCACTTTGACACGGGGAACAAAGCATGTTACCACTGTCAAAACACTGATTCCCAAATCTCTCAATCAATCAACGGTACAGCACTTGGCGCTGGAGCAATAGGTGGCTGCAGTAAGGCGAGGCGAGTGACCAGCAAACGGTGCGCGCTGAAGTTAAGCAGCTTTACTTTCAGAAGGTCACACGTACCTACTATCAGCATTAGGGCCCAAATTTTCGAGCGGGATCTATTTCTGGGGCTGACGTCTTGCAACTCTGATTTTTTTTTTCTCCTTAAAACATGAGGTCGAGTTGGTGATGTTCTCTTGTTAGGAAGGACGGAGTGTGTCGTGGCAATATTTTCCGTCTGTGCCGCCGATAGTCATGATTGGTGGTGATGAGACACTGTTTGTGAAGTATTCTGGCCATCTTGTTCGAGTGCCACCAAAATAATTCGGCTAATGCATCAGAGCAGATTTTTTTACGCTCAGAGAGCGTTTCATTCGAGTCAGAGTAGTTGTATCAAGTGGTTGTTGAAAACTGTAGCGCCTAGAACCGCTCGGCCACACGGGCCGGCGAAACTGATATAGACATGCGTATTCAAATACAGGCAACGCCTATATAAGACAAGTGTCTGGCGCAGTTGTTAGATTGGTTACTGCTGCTATAATGGCAGGTTATCAAAATTTGAGTGAATTTGAACGTGGTGTTGTAGTCGGCGCACCAGCAATGGGACACAGCATCTCCGAGGTAGCGATGAAATGGGGATTTTTCCGTATGACTGTTTCTCGAGTGTGCCGTGAAACCAGGAATCCGGTGAAACATCAGATTACCGACTCCGCTGCGGTCGGAAAAAATCCTGCAAGAACGGGACCAAAGACGACTGAAGAGGATCCTTCAATGTGACAGAAGTGCAACCCTACCGCAAGTTGCTGCAGATTCAGTGCTGGGTCAAAAGCAAGTATCAGCGTGCAAACCGTTGAACGAAACATCATCGATATGGGCTTTCGGAGGCGAAGGCCCACTCGTGTACCCTTGATGACTGCACGACACAAAGCTTTACGCCTCGCCTGTGTCCGTGAGCACCGATATTGGACTGTTGATGACAAGAAACATGTTATTTGTTCGGATGAGTCTTGTTTCAAATTGCATCGAGCGGATGGACGTGTACGGGTATGGAGACAACCTCATGAATCCATGGACCATGCAGTTTAAGAGGGGACTGTTCAAGGTGGTGGAGGCTCTGTAATGGTGTGGGGCGTGTGCCATTGGAGTGATATGGGACCCCTGATTCTACTCTGACAGGTGACGCATAAGCATCCTGTCTGATGGCCTGCATCCATTCATGTCCATTGTGCATTCCGATGGACTTGGGCAATTCCAGCAGGACAATGCGTCTCCCCAAACGTCCAGAATTGCTACTGGGTGGCTCGAGGGACACTCCACTGAGTTTAGACCCTTCCGCTGGTCACCAGACTCCCCAGACATGAACATTATTGAGCAAATCTGGGATGCCTTGCAACGTGCTGTTCAGAAGAGATCTCGATCCCCCTCGTACTCTTAACGGATTTATGGTTCAAATGGCTCTGAGCACTATGGGACTTAACATCTGAGGTCATCAGTCCCCTAGAACTTAGAACTACTTAAACCTAACTAACCTAAAGACATCACACACATCCATGCCCGAGGCAGGATTCGAACCTGCGACCGTAGCGGTCGCGCGGTTCCAGACTGAAGCGCCTAGAACCGCTCGGCCTCTCCGGCCGGCCTAACGGATTTATGGATTGTCCTGCCGGATTCATGGTGTGAGTTCCCTCCAGCACTACTTCAGACATTAGTCCAGTCTGTGCCACGTAAAGTTGTGGCACTTCCGACAAGGGAATTAATTGAAATTAGGCAGGTGTACCAGTTTCTTTGGCCCTTCAGTGTATACAGCTGCAGAAAATCCATACAGGAAAAATAATATTGAATGTATATGTTCGTGAGGTTGACATATTACGTATTCGTATTACTTACCTATATTTCGCGCACCATAACAAGACTGTTCTAGAACAAGATTTCAAAACACGTGTAGCAGAAGTGTCCACCTGTCCCCTTCCCTTCCTGGTTGTTACTCCGCTGTACGGCACTTTGCGCAGAAGCATCACGCAGCTGCAGTGGGGCGCAGCGAGTTGCAAGCAACCGGTGCGCGCCAAAGTTTAAAAGTTCGTAGCTGCGTACTAACAGAATTACGGCCCAAGTTTTCGCGTGGGATCGATTGCTTGGGTTAATATACGGCAAGTGTCCGTTGTTGTCTTTGAAATGTAAGGTGGAGTTGATGATGTTTCCTTGAGAGTATTTTACGTCTTTCAGACGCAATGCGTTGTAATTGAGTAGAGAAAGTTCTCGTCAAACGATACGCAGCATCAGCTACACAGGATATCGTCCGCAGAGGCTGCGCAATGTTCTTCTGGTGCGGTTCATCCGCATGAAAGCAACAAAATTATGCTGTTTACCGATCTTAATTACTTTGATGCGACAGATCGTAAGATGGGATTATTTAAGTTTTCGCTTCTAAATATTTTCACTCGATGATAGTTCCGAGGGATAAGTCACATTTTCAGTATCTACAGGTGATAAATTATATACAGGTGTGGCATCTAATGTGGGAGGCTCAAAACGGACGATCAGTGCAACGGGCGGGAAGCGCCCGTTTCCGAAACGGAGAGGTGCGCCAGGCCCGGTTCTAAACCAGTCGGCGGATTAACGAGGGCTGGTATGCCGGTCACCCTAGATTTGGTTTTTAGGCAGTTTCCCACATTCCACTAGGTGAATACCGGGCTGCTACCCTCTCCCCGCCTCAGATACACGCTGTGCGAACGTTTAGGAAACTCTCTGACAGTTGTTCATAGAAATTACTGTGCACGCAGACAGGTGAGGTGCAGAGATTCCGTCTTAGGGGCGGGCGGGAGGGGGGGGGGGGGGGGGGAGGCGGTGAATAGGAGACCTATGGCAGTTGTTTAGTCTCCTTAACCCTAGATCACTAAACGGGGGTAAATGTTACATTCCTACTAAACCATCGTAAAGTTTACTATTCCACATTTTATTCAAAGGAAGTCAAAATTTATAGGTTATGCATTTGTTAATTACCATTATTACATCTCCAGTGCCCTGTTACATAGCAAATTAATTACAAAATATTCTATTTTACACCCTGCTGCAATCGTAAATTCTACGAGGTTTTAGTAATCTGGAGCTAAATACATAATCAGCTACACCAGAATTTCAGCTATGTTGGGTAAAAATTTGTCCATGTATGTATCAGAACGTTATCGTGGGAGTAATGATCCACGGGGTAAAAGTTTGTACGCGACATCTAAAAAAGAAAAAAAATTGAATTCTGAAAGGAATATCGTTAGTTACAATGTCACTTAAGAATAAGTGATGTAATAAGGACAAGTCACGAAAGACAATTTCGCAGGAGGAATGGAAAGAATAAACAGTCTTGTAGCCGGGTTACTGTAGTAGAAATCTAAAGTGGAAAAGACATGCAGGTTTGTGAATGATTTGTATTAAGGTCTGATTGGAATCCGACTAGCAACCTGTCAAACATCAAAATTTGACAGGAATTGAAAACGAAGGTAACCAGTAAAGTAAATGAAGAGACATAAAAAAGAAAAAGTAGACAAATACAAAAGAGCGATAAAAGCATTCCACACAAAAATTCGGCTAATGAGGAACACGAACTCGGAAGTAAAAAATTATTTTCTACAAATCTTTAATTGGAACATAACAGTGTATGGCAGTGGAACGTGAACTGTTGGAAAGTGTGAAAAGAACAAACTGGAGTCGTCTGAGACGTTATATAACTGAAAAATTAAGTGGAAATGGGAGAATGTGTGAGTACTCTGACTCCCACATAAATAAGCTAAACGAAGTGTTAGCAGAAAAGGATGGACAGGTTGGTATATCATGTGTTCATAGGCGCAGGACTGGTTAGCTCTGCCACAGAAAGGAATAGTAGAAGAGAGGGGAAGGGATAATAGTAGGCGATGACAGGTGCTGGAGTAAGTAGAACAGTTATTGAGGACACTCGTCGTTACAGTTTGTGGAGGTGAGTAGACCGCCACAAGACAGAGAAAAAGAACTATGCAAAACGGCAACTTTTAATGTGGACATGTTGTATTTAGCTGGTGCCAGTGATTTAATTTTAATTGATAAACGGAAAAATCTTAGGAAGTTATGGTAAAATAGGTAGATACAAGCAATTTTGATAAAAGGTAATTTGTAACTATACTCAGACCCAAAATTACATTTAGTGTGTGTGTGTGTGTGTGTGTGTGTGTGTGTGTGTGTGTGTGTGTGTGTGTGTGTGAGGGAGGGAGGGAGGGATGTGTGAGTGGAATTCAAAGCAGGAGAAGAGATGAACTTGTAGCAATGAGACGTTACCAAAATATGGAAGCAAGATTCGGAACATTTTGCCAAGATTTAAAAAGACGCCAAATGACGTCATATCGACTTCCTTCTTTTCTTTCAGCTGGACAGCTTCGCATGCTTGCGAAATTAGCCCCAAAGTAAGGGAGTTTTAACCCTTTCTTGGAACACGAACAGCTTTTTAATGGTACTAAATCAGATAATTATAATTTCCTAGTATTTTATTTCATTCAGAAAACACCACACGGTTGCAGTTCCTTCCCAGAAAACTTATAAGAGTATTAATTGGACGTTCCAGCAGATCACGCAACAGCGTATTCATTAGTGTTGCAGTCTTCTTTAGGAAAACGTGTTATTTGTCAAGACCCCCCTGGAAGGATAACATCATCCATCGATTACTAGTTTCGTTGGTCATTGTGGCCGAGCGGTTCTAGGCGCTACAGTCTGGAACCGCGCGACCGCTACGGTCGCAGGTTCGAATCCTGCTTCGGGCATGGATGTGTGTGATGTCATTAGTTCTAAGTTCTAGGGGACTGATGACCTCAGCAGATGTTAAGTCGCATAGTGCTCAGAGCCATTTGACCCATTTTTTGATTACTAGTTTCGAGCAGTTAAATGGCCATCATCAGAGTACGTAACAGAAAAAAATTTGGAAATTTGTGGTAAGTTGCTATGGGACCAATCTACTGACGTCATCGGTCCCTAGGCTTACACACTACTTAGCCTAACTTAAACTAACTTACGCTAAGGACAACCAACACACACACACACACACACACACACACACACACAAACACAAACACACACACACACACACACACACACACACACACACACACACATACAGGAGGGAGGACTCTAACCTCCGACGGGGGTAACATAATAGAAAACAGTGTGTACATCGACTACTGAAGCAAGACGCTTTGTCACAATCATATTTACAATTCCAGCTCAAACATGTAGTTACAATGTTTGGAATCGTAAATATGATGGTGACAAAGCGTATTGCTTCAGTAGCAGATGTAGACACTTTTCTGTTATGTAAGCTGAAGGTGGTCATTTAATTGGTCGAAAGCCGGCCGCGGTGGCCGTGCAGTTCTGGCGCTGCAGTCCGGAACCGCGGGACTGCTGCGGTCGCAGGTTCGAATCCTGCTTCGGGCATGGGTGTGTGTGATGTCCTTTGGTTAGTTAGGTTTAAGTAGTTCTAAGTTCTAGGGGACTTATGACCGAAGATGTTGAGTCCCATAGTGCTCAGAGCCATTTGAATCGGTCGAAACTAGTAATCGATGTATCCTCCCTTGTGGTCTTGCAAATAAAAAGTTGTTCTAAGGAAAAGTGCAACACTGACAATGTCAGGTAATCGTAGCGTATTCATTACGAAACTTTTAGCATTCCCACGAGGCGTCTTCAGTTAGTGGCTGTTCGAAGGCGGCGTTAGGAGAAAGCGGAGCGCAAGGAACCGGTTTGGAGTTGGGAGAGTCAGCCGCCGTTCCGCCCCAGGAAGCGCGGACGCGCGCCTCGTGCTGCCTCTGGCCTTGATACTACTTTCTGCTCAGTTTCAAAGTTGATTTCCGTCCATTCATCATTTATTTATCATACTTACGCTATTGGAGATGGTTTGCAAAATCCATTATTGAAAGTACCCCATCCCTTTCCCCCCTACCTTCTATATCTGTGTTCCCATACTTGGTCGCCCCCCGAGTCAGGCTGAGGCCATTCCCCATGAAATAAATGTATTTCATCTAAAGTACGTCATGTCAGGAAAGCAACTGACTTACGGAAATACACAGTGAACAAAAGTATCAGGATATCTGTTGGCATTAATATTGGGGTGTGTCCACCATTCGCATTTAGACGGCTTGAAGTCTATTGGTCAATGACGTGTCTGGATGTCTGTGGAAGAGTGGCAGCCTACTTTTCCTAGCGATCGGAAAACAGAGAAGATAGTGACGTAGACGCTGGGGTCTGTCCAGAAGTCGACATTCTAACACATCTCAGAGGTGTTCGATCGGTTCAGGCCGAGACCTTGGGAAAAGAAGTCAATTTTAGGAGTGTTTATCGTCCATAAACCAATGCCTCACAGATGCTGCTTTACGGCAGGGTGCATTGTTGTGCTGATACAATCAATCATCGTCGATAAACTATCCCCGATGTTATTCAATCTGTATACTGAGTAAAAAGTAAAGGAAACAAAAGAAAAATTCGGAGTTAGAATTAAAATCAATGGAGAAGAAATAAAACCTTTGAGGTTCGCCGATGACATTGTAATTCTGTCAGAGACAGCAAAGGACTTGGAAGAGCAGTTGAACGGAATGGACCGGGTCTTGAAAGAAGGATATAAGATGAACATCAACAAAAGCGAAACGAGAATAATAGAATGTAGTCGAATTAAATCGGGCGACGCTTAAAGTAGTAAATGAGTTTTGCTATTTGGGGAGCAAAATAACTGATGAGAGGATATAAGATGTAGACTGGCAATGGCAAGGAAAGCGTTTCTGAAGAACAGAAATTTGTCAACGTCAAGCATAGATTTAAGTGTCAGGAAGTAGTTTCTGAAAGTATTTGTATGGAGTGTAGCCATGTATGGAAGTGAAACATGGACGATAAATAGTTTGGACAAGAAGAGAATAGAAGCTTTCGAAATGTGGTGCTACAGAAGAATCCTGAAGATTAGATGGGTAGATCACATAACTAATGAGGAGGTATTGAATAGAATTGGGGAGAAGAGGAATCTGTGGCACAACTTGACTAGAAGAAGGATTCGGTTGGTAGGGCACATTCTGAGGCATCAAGGGATCACCAATTTAGTATTGGAGGGCAGCGTGGAGGGTAAAAATCGTAGAGGGAGACCATGAGATGAACACACTAAACAGATTCACAAGGATGTAGGTTGCAGTAGGTACCGGGAGATGAAGAACCTTGCACTGGATAGAATATGGAGAGCTGCATCAAACCAGTCTCTGGACTGAAGACCACAACAACAACAACAACAACAAACTATGCTTCTGCTGCATACAGTACATTATTCTGGAAAAAGTGTTAATGTCGTTTTGCATTTAGCGCTTTCTTTAGCTCACATCCTAACCACGAAAAACACCTCCATACCGTAACTCAATATTCTTCGTGCTTCACAGCTGGCAGTGCGCATCATGGCAGGTAACGTTCCCCGGGCATTCGACAAACCCAGACACATCCATCGGATTGTCAGTGGGTATAGTGTGATTCGTTACTCCAAATTACTCGTTTCCAGTCTTCCGTTCTCCAGTACCGCCACTCTCTAGACTGTCTAAAGCGTCGCTGACTGCAGAAATGTGTAGCTTATGAGGAACCACGCGTCTATTACACCCCATTGTTTTTAACTCGTTACACACAGTCAGCGTGCTAGCCGCATTGCTGGTAACACTTAAGGACTCACGAGTTGTTCCTTCCTTTGCTGCCATGCATTTTTACAACTACGCTCCGCCGTGCTCGACGTTCCCTGCTAGTCAGCACATGAAGTAGTCTGCGTGGTCTTGGTTCAGCTGTGGCTGTGCCTTCCTGTTCCCACTTCACAATCACGTCACCAACAGTCGACTTCGGCAGCTTTAGAAGAGTTGAAATGTCCGTGATGGAGTTTATACGCAGGTGACATCCAGTGACTAGCCCACATTCGAAGTCAGCTCACTTGAAAGACCCTTGTGCTGTTACTGCATGCCTATTGGCAACACAGCACTCCCCACCTATTTTTGTACTGGCGGATCCGTCTCTCGTGACGTGTGGAGGTCAGTTCCGCTTTACGTAAGGCTTTAGAGATGTTTTTGATCCGATATTGATCTGTGGTTTCCAGCTATAGTGGAAGTTTCTGGAGTCGCGTTGCTCTATAGCAAAAGCCTACGGGATGCGGCTCTTAAATCCGGACGAATTTCAATTTGGGTTTCCCGCCATATCGTAGTTCCGCCGGAGGGCACAACCGAAAAGCCGCGCTGTACATTCACCCTCTGAAATAGTTCATTATTTGGGTACCCGAGATATTGTGGTCAAGTATAATGCTTTGGTCCAAGGTGTGTCCAATGGCGGTGATATCATGCCGCCACATTTCTTCGAATAGGGGCAAACTGCACAAAATTAGTTTCTCAAAGTTTGACAAATGTCGTGAAACCGTGGATGGTAACTGTGGCTTCCGGAAGACAGTATGTCTTTCAAGAGGACGGTGCACTGACTCATACTAGCCATTTAGTCCAAAACTGGCTCTTGGATAACGTTGACATGTTTTGTGCAAAGGAGTTCTGGCCCTCGAAGAGCCCGGATTGAACCCCCTCGTCTACTATGTTTGGAGCGTAATCGAAAGAGTTGCCAATCAGAAGAGGCACCCTAATGTCGCATCTCTACGCACCACTATCAAAGCAGCATTCGCAGATATGGACAGCGCTATTTTAAAGAGTGGGTGCGGTCACTTCAGGACAAGCGGCTGAAGGGGCTACATCGAGTATTGTTACTCTCGAAAGATACCGGTACTGGTAAGGAAAAGGATTTTCATTTGTATTTCGTTTTAATAAACATGTTTTTTTTTAAAAAAAAGTTTTTGTCCGGTTTTAAGCGCCGCACTCTGTGTAGTCGAGATTCTCTCGTTTTGTTTCAACACGCCTCATGACGGGCTTAAGCATAACCCGGTTTATTAAGGGGGGTAGGACGCCAAACGGACCGACTTGGAGCAGGAGAGGCACTCCAGGACATTTTAATTTCCACTGTCTATACTTTTACAAAAAAATTCATAAAACTTTGTCAGCATGACCAGGAAGGATTCAGAATTCACACTCATAGCAGTGGAAGTTCGAAAACATAACGAAAGAATTTTTTTTACATGTGAAATTTCATCATTTTGTTTTCACTTACTAATGGCAGTATTTGTTGCTGTAGGTACACTTTCCATCATAAGTAAGAGAGATTCTTCGATGAATTGTGCACAGCATACAAACCATACTTAAAGATGTATGAAACTCTAGAATTTTCGAAATCTATTAAAAACTGTGGTAAAAATTGAGGTAATTAAGTATAAAATTTGCGTTTTTCCTAAACATGAAGTTTAAAATATAACAGTTCATTCGTTTTTTCATAAATTAAATACATTCTAGAGTTTCATACACCTGTGAGTTTGGTATGTATGATGTGCAAAATTCGTCGAAGAATGTCTCTTAACTTATGAAGATGAGTGTACCTATAGCAACAAATGCAGCCATTAGTAAGTGAAAAAATGATGAAATTTCACACGTAAAAAAAAAAAAAATTATTTTGTTATGTTTTCGAACTTCCACTGCAATGAGTGTGAGTCCTGAATCCTTCCTGGTGTTACTGACAAAGTTTTATGAATTTATTTGTAAAAGTATAGACACTGGAAATTAAAATGTCCTGTGATGCCTTTTCCGTTCCAAGTCGGTCCTTTTGACGTCCTAACCCCCTTAAGTTGTTTGTGCCCAGTCGCGCAACTGTTTCTATATTCTGTAAGCAGCAATTTTGTGTAGTAGGCAACGACGCGGAACTGTATTAATGGCTTCCCAGAAGACTAGAAGTACTTCATGAACCTGATCTCCGCAATCTTGATTTCGACAATGAACGAATGAAGCTGAGTTTTACACGTTTACTGTTGCGAAATACATGTTTATTCCTACAGAGGAATTGTTCGATATCGGAAGTGATTCTGGCATTTTCTACATTGGAAGTACAGATACATAGCGAAAGGTCGCAAGACATCAGCTGACACGTAGATCAGACATTACGAAAGTGAAAAATAAAGTAAATGAAGAAGCAATCATGAAGCTCCAGAAAATTTAACGGAAGGTATTCCAAACTTGCGGTGGTGAAACTAGGACAGCGAAAGGATGGCATAAGCCACATTAGGTTTTAACATCCCAGCGATAGTGAGGTTGTTGGGGAAGGATATTGGTTAGGGGAGAGGTGGGGGAAAGGAAATCAGTAATGTCGGTTTCACGTAAAGCTATTCTGGCAAGCACGGAAAATTTAGATCTTGATGGCACAAATGAAGTTATGACAAATTAAAAATTAAAACTATTTTATGTGAGATTGATGAAAGCTAGTAGGGGACACTTGCAGTTATTAAAGACTTAGAAAATATACGTAAGGTTGGGAAATGATGAAAGTGTGGGAGGGTTACTGTTCACTGTAACATTCATTTATGTGAACAAGATTCACAACTGGGAGGCAAATTGCGGCAGACGTAGTTTCTCCTGTTATACCGGCTGGGTGAGGCTTCTCCCTCTTTAAATTGCCTGGGCCTGGAAAAGCAAATCGTCTCGAACTGAAGGTGCTGTTGCAGGAATGTTGCAGCGGAGGTTGTACAGTGCGTTCATTATCTTATCTCTCTAATCCCCTAAGCACGGCGGACGTAAATAGCAGTATGATCACTTGGAGCGAACGTCTTCAGGGAATCTAATACCCGCGCAACACACTGGCATACGTATTAAAATAGATCCAAACTAGACGTTAACGGATGAGAATTTCGCCGTCAAATGGTGGTGTGTTCGGATTAGACTGAACATCAGCACAATATCACTTCACTTAGTCCAGTACCCAGCGGTGTAAGTGACGTTATAGTATACTACCCGTGATACAAAAAGTAAGAATGTAGTATCAGAATTAAGGATCTAGCTGTGTAAGAGCATACAAATAAAATCTTCTGCACAGCTGTGAACTGGAAGACTAGGAAGAATGTCGCACAAACATTTAAAAACATCAACAGTTCTTTGATCGAGAAAAATATATACCTACAAATACTGCGTCAGACAATGTTTAAAACGCAATATAAAGCATCCTTTTATTTATTCTGTTTCTCATTTTCTTTCCAACTGCTAAATGACATCGGAATTTCCGAAATTTTTTATCTAGTCGAGCTGAATTCCTCACTTCTGTTTTACTCGATGACCTTCCGTCAGTTATTACGTACTCCGACAGGAAATCACGAGTCCAGTCGCATAACTGAGGTGGTATTCCATAAGCATGCAATTTGATTACTAACAGCTTGTGAGGTACGGTGTCAAAATCCTTCTGTAAATGTAGAAACACGGAAACAATTTAAAATCCGTTGTCAATTGCACTCAACACTTTGTGTAAGGAAAGAGCTAGCCGTATTTCACAAGAACGATGTTTTCTAAATCCTTGTTGACTGTGTCTCAATAGACCGTTCTCTTCGAGATGGTTCATAACGTTCGAACAGAATATATTTTCCAAAATCCTGCTGCATATCGGCGTTAATGATATGGACCTGTAATTGAGTGGATTACTCCTACTGCCTTTATTGGTGGAACTTATTGCAACTTTCCAGTCTTCGGGTACGGATTATGATTGTAAAGTGTGGAGCTATTGCATCAGTCTACTCTGAAAGGAACCTAATTGATATACAGTCTGGGGCGGAAGACTTGCTTTTTTTTTTAAAGTGATGTGAGTTGCTTCACTACTATGAGGCTGTCTACTTCTAAGTTGCTCATGTAGACAGCTGTACTTGATCGAATTCTGGAATATTTATTTCGTCGTCTTTGGTGAAGGAGTTTTGGAAGGCTGTATTTAGTAACTCTGCTTTAGCAGCACTGTCATCGATAGTATTTAAATTGCTTTCGCGCTGAGAAGGCACCGATTGTGTCATGCTGCTAGCATACTTTACGTACGACCAGACGCTCTTTTGATTTTCTTCCATGTTTCGAGACAAAAGTTTCGTTGTGAAAACTATTATAAGCATATCGCATTGAAGTCCGCGCTAGATTTCGAGCTTCTGTAAAACATCGCTAATCTTGGGTATTTTACGTTCGTTTAAATTTGGCATACTTTTATCGTTATTTCTGCAACAGTGTTCTGAGCTGTTTTGTGTACCATGGGGGGATCAGCGGCACCATTTGTTAATTTAGTTGGTATAAATGTCTCGATTGCTGTCGACACTATTTCTTCTGGTCTACATTTATATTGTTAATTTGAAAGGAGTGGAGATTGTCTCTCAGGAAGGCATTAAGCGAAATTTTTTCTGCTTTTGTGAATATCTTTTTCGTTTATTTTTGGAGGCGTTGGGTGTTACGGTATTCAGTCTCGCTAAGAAAACTCTGCGTTCACCAATCCCTGTATTCGTTTTCATGCTCTTTATTAGCTCAGAATTTGTTGCTATAAGGTCAAGTGTGTTTCACAACTGTTTACTATTCGAGAGGGCTCATGAAGTAATTGCTCGAAATAATTTATAGAGAAGGCATTTAGCACAATTTCGGATGATTTTTTATACGTACCTCTGGATTTAAACGCGTATTTTCGCCGACATATCGTCGGTAAATTGAAGTCACCACCAACTATAATTATATGAGTCGGATACCTGTTTGAAATTAGACTCAAGTTTTCTTTGAATCTTTCAGCAATTGTATCATCTGAGTTGGGAGGTGGGTAAAATGATACAATTACTATTTTATTCTGGTTGCCAAGAATGACTTCTACCCAAGCTGACTCACAGGAACTATCTACTTCAACTTCGGCACAAGAAACACTACTTCTAACAGGAACAAATACGCCTCCTCCAATTATGTGTAATCTGTTTTCTGCACACCGTTAGGTCCTTCGCAGAAATTTCGACTGAACTTATCTCCGGCTTTAGTCAGCTTTCAGAGCCTATAACGATTTGACCATCACTGCTGTCTATTAGCGCTTGGAGCTCTGGTAATGTCCCAACACAGCTACCACAATTTAAAACTGTTATATCGATGGTTTCTAGATCTACGTTCTTCCAGTGTTCAACCTGCACCCTTTGAGACTGGAGCCGTTTTTGTGTTTCCCCGAGACCCTCCACCCTAAAAAGCCGCCCAGTCCACGCCACACAGCCCCCGCCCCATCCCCTATTCCCGTGTAGCCGCCTCCTGCGTGTAGTTGACTCCTGATCTATTCAGCGGAACCCGAGGCCCAACCACCCTATGGCGCAAGTCGAGGAATCTGCAGCCTACATGGTCGCAGAACCGTCTCAGCTTCAGTCTCAGTCCTATCTCAAACAATACGTTTCAGTGGAAATCTCTAAACTATTGCGAGGACGACCTGTACAGAATAACACGAGCACAGACATCAACTTAGATTTGAGAAACCAGTGTGTGTGCCTCAATTTTTCATTTATCTTGGAAAATTGTATCTGTAGAATAGCCAATACAAAGATATGTTATCCTTGCACAAAACAATTTTACTTCAATTTTTTAATAATGTATTGGCTTTCGTGACGTTCCCCTACAGGCATCTTAACAACTTGATATCAATTATAACGATACAAATGTAAGGACAACCTAACATCCAGTCCCCGAGCGCATGAAATCTCCAACCTGTTCGGGAATCGAAGCCAATTCCCATCGGTTAGTAATTCGCCTGCCAACCGCGCAACTAACGAGGCAGACTCTTAAAGTGTTCGCTGAGTGAAAGTTACAGTTTCTTTCGAGTTAACCTTTATTGTTAACCACCACTGCGGCGAGGGAGTTTATAGACAGAGATGCCAGAGTTATTGGACAATGATCTGCACGAAGTACATGAATTAACATTACAGGCCATTCTGGGTGCCCTCCTCTGGGCTAAGAATGTTCTTTGAGAATGCGCAGACTTGGAACGAAATGTCATAACACAGGATGTATGTAACAAGTAACCGTTCACTCCTGATTCCTTAAAGACTGGATCTCTCGTGTATGAAATAGTTTCAAACGTGCAAACGTCTGATCACTTTAAAGATGAGATATGTTAAATATGTGACGTTAAGTATGTAAAAAATTTATGGAAGTTGCTAAGTGCTCTGATTCTCAAATAGTGGATGAATATAGTCTGTGTAATTTGTGCGCCGTGAGTTACGCTACCTCAAAACATACCCAGTTTCTGACTCTAAGATGTTAAACCTTTAACGTTACATTATACCTCTTTCGATTGTGACAACATTTTTTAAATTTCGATCAATAATTTTCCCCTTTATTTAATCGCATGGCTAGGACCCCCCCTTTCGGGCAGACCGTTCGCCGGGTGCCGGTCTTTCAATTTGACGCCACTTCGGCGACCTGCACTCGATGAGGATGATGACGAGGACAGCACAACACCCAGTCCGTGGGCGGAAAAAATTCCCCGACCCAGCTGGGAATAGAACCCGAGCCCAGAGGATTGACAGTCCGTCACGCTGACCATTCAGCTACTGGGGCCGGACAAATTTTCCCCTGGAAGCCATTAGATAGGTAACCTGCAAATGATATCTGGCGATAGTTTTAGCCGTTTAGTAATATAGCCAATTAAAGTAACCAAACATTCGCGTTTCAATGTCAGTGACAGTGGAGACAGTTCTTATGGTAAGTGGATCTAGACCCCATACACGATTCTGAGTATAACACAAGAGATTTCATCTATCATCTTCAGTCCTAATAAATCAAGGAATTATAGAACTTGGGAGCTACCTTTAACGCAGGATACTTGTGGTGCATGCATGAGGGCCTGACCACGGTGGATGGGCCAGTGGCCTGATCGCCTGCAGAGAACGTTGCACATTAACAGGTACCGCTGTCGACAACAGATCCGACACGGTTCGTGAGTCCACCGGTAGAACCCGGAAACCACGGGAAGTTGATAAAGTTAGACAGAAAGAGAAAAAACCCTTTTCTAAGGCAAAATAACAGAAATATTGATTTCCCGAACACAGACGGAAACCACTGAAAAGGAACAACATTCTCGTCGCTTCCATAGTCTGCAGATTTATGTTCACAATATTGTAGTGCTAAGTGAAGTCTGATAATAGCGAGCGTACATCACTACGTTGTCAAAGTTGTGAGACTTTGTGCTGTTACGCTTCTTAACTCGCCTCCATGACACATCTACTTCTCAAATTTTCGAACAAAATCTTTCCTGTTGCGTATTTTTATAATTTTGATCTGACGGAATTTAAACTAAAGCGCTGTACTAAGCATGGGTGTGTATGTGTTATTATTATTATTATTATTATGTTAAAATGTTCTTTACTTTTTATTGTTATTAAAATTGTAGGCAGAACGAAATCATGGATCGACGCCTGTATTGGGTGTACGGATCAGTTTGTCGAGTAAGACCAGTATAGGGTCTGGTCGGCTCCCCTAAATGCCATCCACAGTAAGGCCTTCGGCACACACTGCTCTATCTTACGTTAGAGGTACACATCTCTCCAGAGGCGAGCGATGGGCAGTTCATACGAGGAATACATAGCGTTTGGTGAAAAGAAAAAAAACGTAGATTATTCCTGTTCTCGAGAAGAATCGTCGGATATATGCGCGTAGTTACCGGCGTATCTCGCTGACGACAGCCTTCAGCACAATTATCGATCTACACATGATGATGTTTTTGGAAAACGAAAATCTCTATAAAAGTGGACATGGTTCCGCAAACAGACATCCTGCAACACTCAATTCGCACTACACCTATATTTACATCTGCATCTACATGACTTTTCTGCTATTCACAATTGTTTGGCCGAATATTCATAGAACCACTTTCAGATTATTTCTCGACCCTTCCACAAACAGCACGTGCTTAAAATGAACATCTAAATCTTTCTGTGCGGGCTCTCATGCCTGTTATTTTATTACGACGGTTATTTCACCGTATGTTGGTGGGAGCAACAAATCGCACACGGTAAAGCCTGGAATGGTACCTGTGCGTCGTGACCGAATGGCACCCTGCAGTAGGTCATTCGCCAAGTCTACGACGACACTACAACAGCAGTGTGTCAGTGGTAGTCTGGCCAGAGACACACCTAATCTCAGTGGCGATGCAAGCACACTCTTCCCAGTGGTCCTCGGAGATAAAGCAGATGAAACGTAAGCCCGGTTTCTTCCATGGATGATGTTCGATCCGCCACCGCTGCTTGCACAATGCGTCGATATTGACGTGCTTCTATAAATAATATGCGGACGTCCAGAATCTAGTCTGCAGATGTGAGAACTTTCCACTGATCATTGCTGAAAGCTGCGACACACCGGTGATAGACTGTGCCCGACATGTGCAGCAATCTGTCGATACGTCCCTCAAGCTTCCCACAGCCCCGCAATGCGATCCCGTTCAGATGGCTGAAGCTGTTCTGCCGGAGTCTGTACTCGTTGGGGCATAATTGTACCCTAGAATGAATGTTGCAAACACTGTTCACCTCTAAAATGAAGACTGCTAGTGCCGTGCCGAGTCAAAACAGAGGTGCACAGACAGTGCTCCTCAGTGCCATCTGATCGCTGATGGCCGTGACAGATGAATAATTAACACTACACACCTCAGTATTATGCACATACATGGTGATCATGCTGCCCCTACCACCGGGTTTTATGCAATCCGCATCGCCTTCAAATACCACACGCAAGATTTTTACATTCTCTCGACCGCTATGTTCAAATTGTTAGTCCTACAGAAAAAGTGAACAGGATCTCCTTTTAAAAATTTAATGTAGTTAAATTTTTTAATAGGATGCTTTTTCGCTAGAGGCCGTAGTTTTCGAATTCTTCAAGAAAGTCGTACAAAAGTGACCTTCAAATGTGTTTTTCTTGAATAATTCGAAAACTGTGGCCTCCAAAGAAAACGTATCCCAGTACAAAATTGAACTACATTAAATTTCCTACAAAGAGATTGCATGTAGGTTGTTTAGGTTTTTATATTGGTAACGCCACGTAGCGCTCTATATGAAAATCACTGACTGTGCTGTGTGAAGTCTGTGGCTGGTTTGCAGTGTTGGAGTATTTGTTATTGTAGTGTTCGGCAGCTGGATGTGAACAGCGCGTAACGTTGGGCAGTTGGAGGTGAGCCGGCAGCAGTGGTGGATGTGGGGGGAGAGATGACAGAATTTTGAGAGCGGACGATCTGGACGTGTGTCCATCAGAAAGACTAAATTTGTAATACTGGATATCACTCATATATATATATGATGACTTTTGAACATTATTAAGGTAAATACATTGTTTGTTCTATATCAAAATCTTTCATTTGCTAATATGCCTATCAGTAGTTAGTGCCTTCAGTAGTTTGAATCTTTTATTTAGCTGGCAGTATTGGCGCTCGCTATATTGAAGTAGTTCGAGTAACGAAGATTTTTGTGAAATGAGTGATTCGTGGAAGGTATAGGTTATTGTTAGTCACGGCCGTTCTTTTGTAGGGATTATTGAAAGTGAGATTGCGTTGCTCTAAAAAATATTATGTGTCAGTTTAATGATGAACAGAATAAGTAAAGAGAGAAATGTCTGAGTACGTTCAGTTTTACTCAGCTGTTTGAAAATCAAATAACGTAAGAGGTTTATCAGCTCAGTAATTCATTAATTTTTGTAAGGGGATGCTTCAAGGTCCTGTCCATTTTTTCTGTAGGACTAATAGTTTGCGCGTAGCGAGCGAGAGAACATGAAAATCTTGCATGTGGTAGTTGAAGGCGTTGCAAGCTGCATAAAACCTAGCGGTATGGGCAGCTGAATCGCCCTATGTTATACCGTGGTACCACTGGACACGGTCCTCGAGGGTGTTGCATTTTTCTCCGGTAGTGTAGATGTAGACTAGGGTGAGCAAATTATTTCTGTGAAAACCGGGACATATTCACCTGGGTGCCAATGGACACCTCATTCCACATGTACCCAGGTTTCTTAATTTTAAATATTAATGTTTTATTGATTCATTTTGTCAACCCGATTATTATAACTAATAAGAGGATACAAAAGATTGATATAATCTAGATTATCTGTATAATTAATGACATTTAATAAACGTATACAGTAATAAAGAAATGTATTACGATTTTACAAAATTTTACAGCCATTCAACTTTTAATCAATTAATATTAACATGAGCTTTAATATTACTGAGCACTTGTAGATGGAATTGACTGTCCTTGGAGAAAAGGGGTATTTTTCACTGCCTACAGCCTTCTTGATCATGTCTTTGTTCTTTGAGACACAGTGATAAAACTCAGCACAATCCATTTTGTAGTTGTACAGGATCTGCAGGATTGCTTCAAGAGTGTCCACCTCCATTCTGTTTCTTTCATCAGTCCACTGGATATTCATGAACGAAAATATTCTTTCGACATTGGCATTATGGGCTGGGATTGCAAATAAATACCTTGCAATTATTACCAACTCAGAGTAATGCTGAAGACAGTCACAGCTTTTAAAAAACCTCACCCACTTCTCATGACATTCCAATGGTGGTTTTTTTTCCATCATTCCACTTGTGAAGACTTTCTTCAACAAAATTTGTCAGTATGCCGAACTGATCAAAGAGAATGGAATCAACGATTTCAATCTCTTTCTCTTCAAATAAGAAACTGTCTCTTCAACACTTTTCCATTTTGGCACTCTCTTCAGTAACATCCAATCAAACACTGGCGATGAGGGTAAATATGAGGCGCTCCACTTGCTGAGATAATCTACACAAGTGTCATAAAACTTGTTAACTTCTTCTCTAAAACTCCTTTCCGCTGCTTCTGATACTTCTGCTCTTTTAAGAACAGATTTAACATTAAAAGAAATGAACTTCTGTTCTCTCCTCTTAGTAACAGTTTCCAGAGTATTTTTCAAAACATCATTTACCTCTATTACACTTTTCGTGCTTCCCTCAATTTCCTTTATCCATCTACATCTACATCTACATCTACATCTACATTTATACTCCGCAAGCCACCCAACGGTGTGTGGCGGAGGGCACTTTACGTGCCACTGTCATTATCTCCCTTTCCTGTTCCAGTCGCGTATGGTTCGCGGGAAGAACGACTGTCTGAAAGCCTCTGTGCGCGCTCTAATCTCTCTAATTTTACATTCGTGATCTCCTCGGGAGGTATAAGTAGGGGGAAGCAATATATTCGATACCTCATCCAGAAACGCACCCTCTCGAAACCTGGCGAGCAAGCTACACCGCGATGCAGAGCGCCTCTCTTGCAGAGTCTGCCACTTGAGTTTGTTAAACATCTCCGTAACGCTATCACGGTTACCAAATAACCCTGTGACGAAACGCGCCGCTCTTCTTTGGATCTTCTCTATCTCCTCCGTCAACCCGATCTGGTACGGATCCCACACTGATGAGCAATGTTGCAAAATGAACCATAAGTAGGCTTCACTTAAAGGGTTACTGAAAAGCTGAACCAATATTTTGGGGGCTTTGTCTTCATTTAGGAAAAAATCTTTTAACGGTTCAAACAGGCGGATTACTCTTTCAACTGATGGAAACTGATAACCAGCGAGTATTCGAGTGACACATTACATTCATATATTCAGTTCCTACATAATCACACAACTCCTTAAGCCTCTCTGTTCTAACAGTATATATGTAAAAGTGTGAGTATACCTTCATGACGATAGTTTCAAGATCACAGCTTAAACTGTCAGCAGATGTCTGCACGCTATTGTGTAAAACATGTGCAGGGCACCCTATGCCTTCAATGTTTTCATGCAATTTTGCCTTTAATTTGGTAAATACGTAGCATTTGCCTTGTCTTTTTAAACCACCAAAGTTTATGTTGGTGTTGTCTCCACAAAATGCCACACATTTATTTTTCTCAAGATCAAACATTTCGATAGTATTCATACAAAATCTTGAAATTTCGTCAGATGTTTGATTAGGTAGGGAACTCACCTTCAAAAGTTTGGTCTGAATTCCCTGATTAATATCGAAAAACTGAACAACAAACGGAAATATTTTAGTGGTCTTATGATTGCTGGCATCAGTGGATATCCCGTAGAAAGAAGACTTTTTGATGTATTCAAGGCTTTCCTTTACACTCTGGGGAGCAATAACTCCTTTCACTAAGGCTGACACTTCAGTTCTTGCTGAACTAAACTTTTTTGCAATGAAGAATCATCAAACATAATGCTGTTAAGCTTATTAGTACAATCACTAGATCTATAAGTTTGGTGATGTTTTACTGTGTGGTAGGCTAGTGTAAGCTCGGCTGCTCGAACTTTCGTCTCCTCACTTGACTGATGTTTCACAAAATAATTTTTTAGAGTTTTACTGCAGCTCGGTGCACTGTATCTGTTAATGTGTTTCTTTGACCTGATGTGATCAACTATGTCGGAACGTCCACCATGACTTACACTAATAAAACAGTTACATACGGAACACTCTGCTTCGTAATCAAAACGACCTTTTTTAATGAAATTCCATTCCTTGGAATAACAGTCGCTGAACTTGCAGGCTCGTTTCGGCATTGCGTTTCGCAGTACTGCAGCAATAATACCACTAATATGAGAAAAAAGTATTGCAGTTTGTCTGACAAAACATCAACTACTACACTTTTCTGACCATGAGTGTGTGAGTGAGTGTCGCGACAAGCGGACGGTTTCATAGCTCTGTTACAATAATACAACTCACTACTTGTTGGCCAAAGTACGGCTCAAAGTATATTATTGCCTGAGTGTATCAATACTGATACTGTGATTACTAGTATGGGACAATGGAGGTTTTAGACAAATAAGTTAAAATATATTAATTTCTTGTGTTGTATTTCCTTTAATATAGCAAAATCCCAAAAATTTGAGAAAGTTTCACGAAATGTATCATCATCATCATCATCATCATCATTTAAGACTGATTATGGCTTTCAGCGTTCAGTCTGGAGCATAGCCCCCCTTATACAGTTCCTCCATGATCCCCTATTCAGTGCTAACATTGGTGCCTCTTCTGATGTTAAACCTATTACTTCAAAATCATTCTTAACCGAATCCAGGTACCTTCTCCTCGGTCTGCCCCGACTCCTCCTACCATCTACTGCTGAATCCATGAGTCTCTTGGGTAACCTTGCTTCTCCCATGCGTGTAACATGACCCCACCATCTAAGCCTGTTCGCCCTGACTGCTACATCTATAGAGTTCATTCCCAGTTTTTCTTTGATTTCCTCATTGTGGACACCCTCCTGCCATTGTTCCCATCTACTAGTACCTGCAATCATCCTAGCTACTTTCATATCCGTAACCTCAACCTTGTTGATAAGGTAACCTGAATCCACCCAGCTTTCGCTCCCATACAACAAAGTTGGTCGAAAGATTGAACGGTGCACAGATAACTTAGTCTTGGTACTGACTTCCTTCTTGCAGAAGAGAGTAGATCGTAGCTGAGCGCTCACTGCATTAGCTTTGCTACACCTCGCTTCCAGTTCTTTCACTATGTTGCCATCCTGTGAGAACATGCATCCTAAGTACTTGAAACCGTCCACCTGTTCTAACTTTGTTCCTCCTATTATTTGGCACTCAATCCGTTTATATTTCTTTCCCACTGACATTACTTTCGTTTGGAGATGCTAATCTTCATACCATAGTCCTTACATTTCTGATCTAGCTCTGAAATATTACTTTGCAAACTTTCAATCGAATCTGCCATCACAACTAAGTCATCCGCATATGCAAGACTGCTTATTTTGTGTTCACATATCTTAATCTCACCCAGCCAGTCTATTGTTTTCAACATATGACCCATAAATAATATGAACAACAGTGGAGACAGGTTGCAGCCTTGTCTTACCCCTGAAACTACTCTGAACCATGAACTCAATTTACCGTCAACTCTAACTGCTGCCTGACTATCCATGTAAAGACCTTTAATTGCTTGCAAAAGTTTGCCTTGTATTTAAAAACAAATTTTCGGGACACCGAAACACAGGGATGAAAACCGGGACAATCCCGGTTTTCCGAGACGTTTGGTCACCCTAATGTAGACACACGGACGCCGCTAGTGTGTTGCGTACAGTTCCTTCGGCAGATGAGTCGCTGTCAGCTCTTGTATGCGTGGAGCGCGCGGAGGCGTCCGCTTAGGAATGCAGGCAGCCTACTGCCCCGTCGCGCCGCCCGTGACATTGCCTCCCAACGGGACGCCGGCGCATTCCTACTTGAGCTGCAGTGCGCCTAATCTCTACCCAGTCACACACTCCACAAGACGCTATACAGCGCATTGCGGAGGGTACTTCGTACGAGTACGAGCGATTGTCATTAAGTTTTAATTATCAAGTTGCGATCATGTACTTGGCGATGGAGCTTGTCTTTCCCCAGATACACACCCTTCAGTGTAACACATTTTCCCCATCGATGGCTGACTTAGCGGAGACCTTGGTTGTATAAGCCTGCATTTATCACTGTCTGGGAAATGTTCCACCTCGATAATCACCTCGTCGTCATTCTGTAAATGATTGTCAAGCAACGGATTATTCGTTAGAGGAAAGAGGAAGAAGTCAGCAATATCAGGACCACAAGCGGAGCTAGGCAAAATTTGATACCCAAAGAAGTAGCGTACTAGACTTCGTCCTGTACAAAGTGAGCTGAGGCCATGTCGTGGAACAAAAGCACCCCCTTGGACAGGCTCCCGTGACGTCGTCGGGAGATTCCGTAGTTAAGTTCAAATACAACAAATTTCCTTCAGACAGAAAAGCTTCTGTCTGCAAATGGGCACGTATTTACATAGCACCACTCCGGCGAAACTCAGCTTGCCCCCTCTCTTGCACGTTATCCTGCAAACCATGGATGAAGACATAGTCAGCTATCCTAAAATTTGTTAAAATTAAAATAGTCTTGATCGCAGTCTTGTTACAAATTTTTTTTATTGGAGTGAGTGACCGGTTTCGACTCTATGAAACAGTCATCTTCAGACTCCAGAGCGGTGGATGGACACTGCTAGATGAGTTCGACGCTCGTGTAACTGCTCAATCTCTTTCCAGATAATCCACACTTTCCTAAAACTCTCCCAATAAACCAAAATCGACCTTTCGCCTTCCCTACTACCATCCTTACGTGCTCGTTCAGTTTTAAATTGCATTGCAGCGTTACGCCAAGATATTTAAATTGACGTGACTGTGTCAAGCAGCAAACTAATAATGTTTATTGGACCATTATGGGGCTGTTTTTTTCTACTCATCTTAATTAACTTACATTTTTCTACATTTCGAGGAAGCTGACAGTCGTGACAGCAAATAGACATTTTGGCTATGTCGTCCTGCAAGCTTCTGCAATCACTCAACGACGACACTTTCGTGTACATTACAGAGTCATGAGCAAACAGTAGCACACTTATGATCACCCTGTCCGTCAGATCATTTATGTGTATAGAGAACAAGGTCTGTCTTATAATACTTCCCTGGAGCACTGCTGGCGATACCCTTGTCTCTGATGAACACTCGCCGTCCAGAACAACGTAGTGAGCTATATTACTTACTAAGTCTCAGAGGCGCGATATCTGTAGGAGCATACTCCGTATGCTCGGATCTTCGTCAACAGTCTGCTGTGGGGCACAGTGTCAAATGCTTTCCGGAAATCCAAGAAATTTAAAACAGTCTCGATCGCAGTCTTGTCACAACATTTTTTATTGGAGTGAATGACCGATTGCGACCCATTCTTGACTACTTCTCCAGTGTTTGGGATCTTCAGCAGGTCTGATTAAAGGAAAACACCGAAGCAATTCAGAGGCGTACTGCTGGATTTGTTAGCGGCAGATTCGATCAACATGCGAGTATTACGGAGACCCTTTGTAAAGTAAAATCGAAACCCGAGAGGGGAGACAGACAGATACAAGCTGCTTTTCGCAAAACACTAATGTAAAATTTCAGAGAACCAGCATTTTCGACTGACTGCAGAACGATTCTAATGACGCCAACGTATGTACATTTCGCGCTAGGACCACGAAAGCAGTGTAAATTTGGAGTCGTACGGAGGCATACAAACAATCGTTCCTCCCTCGCACCATTTGCGAGTGGAATAGGACAGGAAATAGCTAGCAGTACAAGGTACCCTCCGCCATGTACCGTGTGGAGGCTTATGGAATATTTATGTACATACAGATACGTTCTTTCGACGGTTTGTTCCTTACGAGCATATGTGTTAGCAACTTATCCGATGGTGGTTGACTCTCCGCCTTTTTCGGCGATGCTGAATCCACATAGTTTCCGCTGCCTGCTTTGCTCCTCTGTGTCGGGGTCATTTGTGATAGACACAGCAATCGCGCATGGTGATTACGCGGCTAAAGACGTCAGCTGTGTTGGCCTGATACAGCTGCAATATTTTCGCAGACTTTTTGAAGGGGTACGAGCAGCCGCGGAATCCATAGGGTGGCGACCTTCTCCGTCTAGAGAATGTTCTGCATGATGTCGACTGATAACTGAAAAAAAACTTTTTCCAGTTTCGATTCCTCTGTTATACGCCGTCTTGAAGGACAAGGACTACATTTCTCTTGCGATTCCTGGTTCTTCTGTCACTTTATTCTCCGTTATTCAGTTTTGCCCGAGGACGATGGAAGCGTCTGCCCCACCTAATGTGTGTGCGATAATATGGTTCATTGTTGCTGAGCACTTTCACCATTCCACCACGTCAGCACGGACTGTTAACAGCGTTGTTCCTCTTCAAATGCCGAAAACGAACCACAGCGCTCCACTTTCACAGTGGGCTCTTCTGGCACACCTAGCGGCGTACTTAGTATACCGGCGCGTGGATTTCATTGTGTATCAGGACGGCAACGAATAAACATCGTTATTTTTTCGAGGTGTGATAAAATCACTAACCCCCATTTAGCCAGTTTCTCAATACGTGAATGAAATATATAAAGCCGGCCGGTGTGGCCGTGCGGTTGTAGGCGCTTCAGTCTGGAACCGCGTGACCGCTACAGTCGCAGGTTCGAATCCTGCCTCGGGCATGGATGTGTGTGATGTCCTTAGGTTAGTTAGGTTTACGTAGTTCTAAGTTCTAGGGGACTGATGACCACAGATGTTAAGTCCCATAGTGCTCAGAGCCATTTAAACCTTTTTTTTTTTGTTTTGTTTTTTGAAATATATAAGAAAATCGGTACCTGTACGCGCCTAATTTCTCTTTTATTCACACTTTTCGTACGAGAGATATGCCGGGTGGTTGTAATTATACTGCAGCTACTCACGCAGGTCCAGTGTGGACCGTAATTGCGGTATGTCAGCGAAACTTGGTAGACACGGTAATGCGTTAGTGCGGAACCGATTTACGGTGGGAAAAAAATTAGTTCCAATTTTGGCCACCAGGTGCTGATCTGGCGCAGTACACTGTACGATGGTAAGACGCGCTTGCTGTCATTTGATAAGCCACAATGTGAGTGGACAGTACACCTTGCGAGAAGAGGCCGTGCGCTGTTAGTGAAATCGTTTTATGTGAACGGCAGCAATTACAGAGCTGCATTGAGAGATTACCGCCGACTGAAAGGTCTGAGGAAAGCCCTGATGTCATTAAATGGTTTAAAGAAGATGGTCCTATCTCGGTGGAAGTTGTTGATGCGATTGCTGTTGCTGGAACTGACCATGCAGCACCTGCCCCAGGTAGTAGTGCTAGTGCACTGTCGCAAGAATTGTCCATCCCGTGGTCAACAGTGCGGAAAGTTTTGTTGTCTACAGGTATATTACACTGGCAGCCGAATAAGATCTAGACGCGTGCATAAACTCAAACCTCATGATGCACAGCAACGTTCTGAATTTGCTCTTCGGATCGACGTTGATGGCATATGGTCGGGCAATATACACACATCAAAAAAGTTTTGCATCACCTCGGTTCCGAGATTCCGCAATCTATACAGAAAATTAGAACAAAGATCAACATAAACATCATTTCCACCTTCTTTTATTGCTCACGAAACCACAAATTGCATATTGTACCACCATACAGCGAGACCTTCAGAGTTGGCGACCCTGTACACACCCGTACCTCGAATACCCAGTAGCACGTCATCTTGCATTGATACATGCCTGTATTCGTCGTGGCATACTATCCACAAGTTCATCAAGGCACTGTTGGTCCAGATTATCCCACTCGTCAACTGCGATACGGCGTAGATCCCTCAGAGTGGTTGGTGGGTCACTTAGTCCATAAACAGCCCTTTTCAATCTATTCCAGGCATGTTCGATAGGGTTCATGTCTGGAGAACATGCTGCCCACTCTAGTCAAGCGATGTCATTCACAAGATGTCCACGATGGGGGCTCGAATTGGCGTCCATGAAGACGAATGCCTCGGCAATATACTGCGCGATATGGTTGCACTATCGGTCGGAGGATGGCATTCACGTATCGTACCACCCGATATGGCACCATCTATAACCACCAGCGGCATACGTCGGCCCCACATAATGCCACGCCAAAACAGTATGGAACCTCCACCTTGCTGCACTCGCTGGACAGTATGTCTAAGGCGTTCAGTCTGACCGGGTTGTCTCCGAACACGTCTCCGATGATTGTCTGGTTGAAGGCATATGCGACACTCATCAGTGAAGAGAACGTGATGCCAATCCTGAGCGGTCCATTCGGCATGGTGTTAGTCCCATCTATGCCGCGCTGCATGGTGTCGTGGTTACAAAGATGGACCTCGCTATGGACGTCGGGAGTGAAGTTGCGCATCATGCAGCCTATTTCGCACAGTTTGAGTCATCCACTGCAGTAGTAGGCCGTGGGCGGTTGGAGCGAGGCATGTCATCGACACTTCCTGTCTCTCTGTATCTCCTCCATGTCCGAACAACATCGCTTTGGTTCACTCCGAGACGCCTGGACACTTCCTTGTTGAGAGCCCTTTCTGGCACAAAGAAACAACGCGGACGCGATGGAACCGCAGTAATGACCGTCTAGGCATGGTTGAACTACAGGTAACACGACCCGTGTACCTCCTTCCTGGTGGAATGACTGGAACTGATCGGCTGTCGGACCCCCTCTGTCTAATAGGCTGTGCTCATGCATGGCTGTTTACATCTTTGGGCGGGTTCAGTGACATCTCGGAACAGTCAAAGGGACTGTGTCTGTTGTACAATATCCGCAGTCAACTTCTACCTTCAGCAGTTCTGAGAACCGGGGTGATGCAAAGCTTTTTTTGATGTGTGTATTATGGCGTTACGAGACACATTTTACACTAGAGGGTGCAGTGAATATACACAACTGCAGAATTTGGGTTACTGTTACACCGCGTGTTTGCACGAAGAGCAGTTGTACTCGCTGTATGTGACTAGATTCACAAGCAATTTTACTCTCGGCTCGTTCTTCTTTGAAGAGAACGCACCCAGAGATATTCTATGACGTGACGTTATTGAGACCTCCTTATACAGCAAGTGCTTCCTGCCATGGAAGAGCGCAACACTGTGGAAACCGCTGTTTTCATACAGGACGGGGCAACACCTCATATCGCTCGCCCAGTGAAAAATCTACTTCGTGCAACCTTCCCCGAACGAGATCACCGAGATTGGACTCTGACTCAATTTAAACGTGTGCACGCAAGGTATCTGCCAGGGGCCGCATCCGAGATGTGAAGGAGGCCCTGACTGCTGCTACCGGGGGTACAGTCATCTTAAAGTTGTCGCTCATGTCGACGCCAATGTCGACTGTCGTTTGGATTCTGAGGCCATCCTCAGTTCGTACCGGCGGCTGGCTGAAGACTGCTAGCCTCTCTCGCGGGGTGAAAGCCTAGCTTCCAGTTTGCAGTATCATATCCGGAATTGATTAAGGTCCTGTGGTATGGAAGTGAGCGGAGAGTTCTCAACCAGAGAGTCCAACGATTGTGGCAGTTTTGGCTACCTCTCATACGGAGGCTTATCGAGACAATCGTTTCTCCCTAGCTCCATTTGTGAGTGGAACAGACTATGGAATGACTAGTAGTGGTATAAGGTTCGCCCCAACACCCACGGTGTGGTGGCTTGTGGACTATGTGTAACACGTCCCCATTTTTTTTCACCATATGTATCACTCACTGCGTTGCCGATGGGCACTCTGCAGTTTCCTTATGGACTTAACAATGTGACGATCTTGTCGGGATTCTAACGAAGTGAGGAAAGTACATTCATCACCATATCTGAACCACTGTCAAATGTCCCACAGCGTCCACCCAACCCATGAATTTTCAAAGCTTCCTTCCCGAAATGTGAGTTCACTGTCCTCCACTAAATACTAGAGATGGGGGATCCGCTCTTGAACTAATTCATAGAGTTGAATCTTTCAAAGGAGTGAACAATCAGTGATTCAGAAAAAAAGAACGGTAGCTCCAAACGTTTCCCACGGCAGAGAGAGAGAGAGAGAGAGAGAGACGGAGCATATCAGCAGAGCACAGTGCACGCCACACAACACAGCCAGCGCCGGCCTCTGCCCTGCTTCTACCTTGGCTGCCTGCATTGTGCAGTGCCCCATTGGATTTTGTGTTTCACATATGCCGTGCCGTCTCTGTGTGCCTGGTGCAGCTTAACTTGGCATCGCACTCTGTCGGCGATCGTTTCAGTCGCACGTCCTGCCCTCTGGGCAGTTGATGCGAGCAACAGGACAGAGAGCCACCTAGCGGATAACATAGGAACTACTTGCAACAACCTCCTGGCAAGGGAACGGGCGATTTGTCTCGGAGCGGGTGAGTTCACCGCTCCCCCCACCCTCGGAACTCGCCCGCTCAACGCTCACCCCACCGTCTCGACTCTAGCCAGAGCGTTGAGCAAAGCGACTCAGGTGTCACTCTGGTCTCTGCGGTCTCAGCTCACGCAGTAATACAGCTCGCGGCTTGACCTGCTCGACTCAGCGCCTCTGCATCGGAGTTCGTCCCTACTGGATATTGTTCTTCGTAGTAATACCGCTATGTATATTACATTATTATGTTATGTATACATCAATTGTTTTTATTTTATTTTTATTTGTTTAAACTGATTAGATTAGGTTCCTGATGATTCCTCTTACTATAGGATTTTTATTATGGACACTCGAATTTACGCTTTAATTACGAGCGAACCGATAAACGTATCGCAAAATGTGATACACCAATATTTTCCTTGTTTTATTCTGCGTAAGGCTATATGCAGCACTTTCGTTTTACAGTCAAATTTATATATTTTTTTTCTTATTCTGGTACGGATTTTGCGATTTTAGGCGTCTTCAGAAGGAAACGTTCACTTTAAAAACATATGGCTTGCGATGTATTTGTATGAGGTTAATGAAATTTTAATACATTATAGCCAAATATATTGTTAATGTAAATCTCAAGTTACAACATTTTCCGATCACCCAAAAAACCACGATAGTGCAAAATAAATCAGTAATCAAAAACTTTGTCATATCGTGGAAATTTCAATAAACAATACAAAATTCTTACTCATTATCTGTGTTACTTCAAAATAGGATCAAATAAGATCAAAATACAGGTATAGTACTGGAATAAACCAAGTTTAAAGGGCAATGTGCCTTCCATTTATTTTCTATTGTAAATGAGTGGTGAGTCATGAAAAAGAGCTAATTCATTTCAGGGAGTGAACAGTTCTGATCCAATCTCTGAAAAGAACAGTTTTGCCCATCTCTACTAAATACCAAGCATTCCGCCGACTGTTTACTGTTGCATGTCAAACACAACTTCGACGGCCATAAGATCCAAAATGTGGATTTACACACAGGAATTCCCTCTTGGAAAAATAACTTTTTTACTGCTCTCCATAACATAGTGAATGTTGTCAGTGTTTTGCTCTACGCCCTGGGCAAAAGAAGAATTGTAAACATGAAACATAGGAAGAGGAAGGAAAGGGAAATGATGGGTAGGAAATGGTGACGGCTGGCCACACAGAGCATTGCGATAATGCAATGGCGGAAGTTGAAAATGTGTGCCGGACCGGAACTCTAAACCGGATTTACCACTTCTCATGAACGGTTGCCTTAACCGCTTCGTCCATGTGGACAAAGTCTCTGACCGACTCAAATTCCCAATTTATTGCTTTCTGCAGTTGTGTTGGTCAGGGACCTTGTCCGGACGGCTGAAGCAATCAAGGGAAACCACCCATGAGAAGCGGTAAATCCTGGATCCAGTACGGGTCCGGCACAAATTTTCAGCTTTCGCCATTGCATTACCAGAATGCCCTGTGCAGCAAGCAGTCACGGTTTCCTAACCATCCTTTCCCTTTCCTTCCCCTTTCTACATTTCATGTCTGTTTTGTATGACATGTCTGAGGGACAGACACCCTTCTCTTATGATATGAAACAATTATTGAATGAATATGATAAGCGCATTCAAAAATAACTAAATAACTGTGATACATCAATTTCTCCCGGCGTATTTGTTGATCGAACAGTCCACTGGTATACTGCCGGTTCATAGTGTCCAACGGGCACAATATGAACCGGCAGTATACCCGTGGATTGTTCGAGCAACTAAATAACTGTTCCTGCCCCCTTTCCCCGATGCATGATTTCGTTCTAGACTATGAGTTTTCAAAGAATAGCCGTCTTTCGACCACATATTGATACTCCGATTTGAGCCCATCCTTTCGAAGCACTGTGCAGGAAGAAAACTGTGTCTTAGAAAATGTGTGACGCCCATTGCACATATTAACAAATCGAGGTCGTTTCAGTTATTCTTGAACGCATATTGTTCAGTGTCATTATTGTTCCTCTTCTTCTACAAGACGAAACTATATGTATCTGTTGAATATATTCAAAACGGAGTATGCCGAATAACAAGTTATTTCGTCTGACTTTCAACTGTAAGACAGTAATCAACGACTCTCCGCTGCATCCTCGCTCCCAGAATGTTGAGAACGTCTGTGTCGCACAGAATCGAACGCTGTTGAACTGAACGGCCGGCGGAAGCTTTCAGTCTGTTCGAGAGAGGTAGGTGATCACTCAGTTTGAACCGCACTGCCCGCCAAAATAAAGATACAGGTTCGATAGTTTTTGTTTCTCATAACTCCTTATCAGCAAATGAAAAGTCATCTCATTGTTAATGACACAGTTCTTATACACACATAAAAGAAGTTTGGCATCACCCCGGTTCCCAGAACTCCCGAAGATAGACATTGATTCTGGATATTGTATCACTGGCACAGTCCCTTTGTTGTTCGGAGATGTCACTAAACCCGCCCAAAGATGTAAACAACCATGCATGAGCAGCGCCTATTAGACGGAGGGGGTCCGACAGCCGATCAGTTCCAGGCACTCCACCAGGAAGGAGGTACACGGCTCGTATTGTCTGTAGTTCAACCATGGCTAGACGGTCAATACCGCGGTTCGATCGCGTCCGCATTGTTACTTTGTGACAGGAAAGGCTCTCAACAAGGGAAGTGTCCAGGCGTCTCGGAGTGAGCCAAAGCGATGTTGTTCGGACATGGAGGAGATACAGAGAGACAGGAACTGTCGATGACAAGCCTAGCTCAGGCCACCCAGTGCAATGGATGATAGCTATCTACGGATTATGGCTCGGAGGAACCCTGACAGCAACGTCACCTGGTTGAATAACACTTTTCGTGCAGCCACTGGACGTCGTGTTACGATCCAGACTGTGCGCAGTAGGCTGCACGATGCACAACTTCACTTCGGACATTCATGGTGAGGTCTATCTCCGCAACCACGACACTATGCAGTGCGGTACTGATGGGACTAACAACATGCCGAATGGACCGCTCAGGATTGGCATCAGGTTCTCTTCACTGATGAGTGTCGCATAGGCCTTCAACCAGACAATCGTCAGAGGTGTGTTTGGAGGCAACCCGGTCAAGCTGAACGCATTAGACACATTGTCCAGCGAGTGCAGCAAGGTGGAGATTGCCTACTGTTTTGGGGTGGCATTATGTGGGGCCGACGTACGCCGCTGGTGGTCATGGAAGGCGCCGTAACGGGTGTACGATACGTGAATGCCATCCTACGACCGATATTGCAACCATATCGGCAGTATATTGCCGAGGCATTCGTCTTCATGGACGTCAATTCGCGCCTCCATCGTGCACATCTTGTAAATGACTTCCTTCAGAATAACGACATCGGCCGGCCGGTGTGGCCGAGCGGTTCTAGGCGCTTCAGTCTGGAACCGCGCGACCGTTACGGTCGCAGGTTCGAATCCTGCCTCGGGCATGGGTGTGTGTGATGTCCTTAGGTTAGTTAGGTTTAAGTAGTTCTACGTTCTAGGCTACTGATGACCTCTGATATTGAGTCCCATAGTGCTCAGAGCCATTTGAACCATTTAACGACATCGCTCGACTAGTATGGCCAGCATGTTCTCCAGACATGAACCCTATCGAACATACCTGGGATAGATTGAAAAGGGCTGTTTATGGACGACGTGACCCACCAACCACTCTCAGGGATCTACACCGTATCGCAGTTGAGGAGTGGGACAATCTGGACCAACAGTGCCTTGATGAACTTGTGGATATTATACCACGACGAATACTCGCTTGTATCAATGCAAGAGGACGTGCTACTTGTTATTAGAGGTACCGTTGTGTACGGCAATATCGACCACCACCTCTGAAGGTCTCGCTGTATGGCGGTACAACATGCACTGTGTGGTTTTCATGAGCAATAAAGAGGGCGAAAATTATGTTTATGGTGATCTCTATTCCAGTTTTCTGTACAGGTTCCGGAACTCTCGGAATCGAGGTGATGCAAAACTTTTCTTGATGTGTTTACATAGTGTTTCGTGCCGCAATTGGTCGTAAGATGTCTGCTAATAATGTGATTCGTAGCTGTGAACAATAGCTTTCTGTAACTGTGTGATGACTTACGGGTTGGGTTGTTTGGGGGAAGAGACCAAACAGCGAGGGATATCGGTCTCATCCGATTAGGGAAGGACGGGGAAGGAAGTCGGCCGTGTCCTTTCAGAGGAACCATCCCGGCATTTGCCTGGAGCGATTTAGGGAAATCGCGGAAAACCTAAATCAGGATGGCCGGACGCGGGATTGAACCGTCGTCCTCCCGAATGCGAGTCCAGTGTGCTAACCACTGCGCCACCTCGCTCGGTGTGATGACTTACGTCGGAGAGTAAATTACTTGCAGACCTAGTGAAACACACTACGTTGGCAGAAGAACTGCTACGGTTGCCTTGTGCGCTCTGCGCAGGCGGCTGAAGCCCGTCAGCGAAAGCGCTTACGACGTGCGGGTTATTCAATTGTTTGCTTGTCTCTGTCTTACTCCGCACCACGAGGTGATAATTCCGCGGAAGAGGTAGCTGTGCGCTCTTCGACATTTACATAGCTTCTACGTCTGTGTGGTTTATTTTGATCAGCGTGGTTAGAGTGGCAAGCGGATCGCTTCTGTGTACACGTTTATACGGGCCCTATTTCGCGGCAGTGAGTCGCGGCAGTATTTATCGCCGTTTACATTGGTGCAGCTTCGCGAGGTATAGTCGAGGTGTTGCCATTCTTGTCCACCAAGAGTGGAGAATATTTCGTATGGCCGAGCCATATCTGCCAATGTCCTTGTCTGCAAATGTTTCACTCTTATTCTCAGCGTTGCTTCGTCTTTGTCTCGCCGACCTCGCTGCAGTGCCAAGCTACAAAATCTGAGAGATGAAACAACCCAACACCGCGACTTTGGACCTTCAACGTCAGGTGCCAAGTAATTTAAATCAGATTGTGTGTACGGTCGAACTACTTGTCTGGCGTAGCGGTAATAAATTACATACCCAAGCCTTCCTCGCGAATCAATCTATTAGTGAAAACCGTTTCTAAATTCACACAGTAGTCCTTGCGATTAGCCTTCACATACAAAAGAAAAACACGTCTAAGGACTTTAATTTATAACATGAATAGATAACTTTAAATCTATACTAGGTAATAACAACTGGTTTCCAGCAAGTGATGAAATAACTTGGGAAGTACTGTTATCTAATTCATACAATGTCAAGTGTACACCCATAGTGGCAGGGACAACGTCTTGTCGGTATTCCATTTCTGTCAGTGTATACTATAATAACTCCACGCCAGAATGTTCAAATGCATTGCGATTGTGTTCCTTAAAGTTCTATAGATTGTGTGCCTTAAAAGTTCGATAGATTCGTAACCCTGCTTCTGTAAACGTGACCCTTTACAAAACCCAATTGCAAAAAGTATAATGGTATGAAATCAAGTGGTCGTGGAGGCCACAGATCGGCCCACCTTATCTATCTGTGTGGAACATTTCGATCCAGAAATTGACGGAAATTTAGGTGCCAGTCAGGTGGTGCCCTATCCTGTTGGAAAATGACGTCAGACTGCAGGTGTCCCAGTCGTGGCACAGCAGACTCTTGTAACATGTCCACGTAAACATCAGCGTCGACAGTGGACTCGCTGATAAATAATGGGCAAATGAAGCAGTTTTGTTGAAGTTGGTATCACACATTGACTTTGGGATTGTTTATTGCCATTTCACGTGTAACATAAGGACACTCTAATGTTCATACACGGCGACTCAGTTTGCTGGATACGTGAGAGGTTGAATCATTAGAGAATCAAATCCTTTGTATAAGTCAATGTCTGCGTCAGTCTTGGCTAACATATTCACTGCAAACTGAGGTTTTTCCGTCGTCTGTATTGACTGAAGCAGCTGTATATTGTAGCCATAAATTTGTAACTTCTTAAGCGACACTTCGTGTTCTGTTGACCCTGGCACTTTCCACTGTCTGGCCGCCGAGCATATTGATTTTGTCGAACTCCTTTCAAACGCCTGCTGTACCTCGTCCATGCTCAAGTTCTTGGGTTAAGCTGTCTGCGTCGGAAATGGCATATGCTCTCCGTACCAAAGTCCTAAGGACGCCACTACGTTGGTGTGGTGGATGACAAATCTGAGGGTGCAGGTACAAATCTGTGTGTGTCGGCTTTCGGTGAACACTGTGTCCCAAAGTTCCATCTGGTTTTTTATAAACCATTACGTCTAAAAATGGAAGCATCCCATCATTTTCAACCTCCATAGTAAATTTGATACGGGGATGAAGACAGTTGAAGTGGTCCAAAAACCTGTTCAGAGCATCACGTCCATGCGGCCATACGAAGAAGGTATCGTCCACGTATCTCCAGAAGCACGTTGGTTGCAAAGCTGAAGTCCTCAGTGCCATAGCCTCGAAGTCCTCCAATTTATTTAGAACTTGAGCATTTGATGACTGTTTTTAAGGAAAATGGATACACCGAGAAACAGATTCGTCGGGCTATGGAATTTGGACCGTCTCCGGAGGTGTTCGAAGAGGAACATAGATCTGTGGCCTTTCTTCCTTATGCTGGAGGCTTATCGTTTAAGATTGGACGAATTTTAAAGAGTTTTAACATCAAGAGTGTGTTCCGTCCACCCTCTAAGATTAGGGCTCTGCTCGGCTCTGTGAAGGATGATTTGGGACTTAGGAAACTCGGGGTGTACAAAATCCCGTGTCAATGTGGGAAAGCTTACGTTGGCCGTTCTATTCGCACAGTGAATGACAGGTGTGTGGAACATCGCCGTCACACGAGGCTACAACAGCCGGAAAAATCGGCCGTAGCAGAACACTGCCTAAATGAGGGACACAAAATGAAATTTGAGGAAACTGTTGTAATTGCCAACATTTCCGGTTTTTGGAGTAGTGTGTATAAAGAGGCGATTGAAATTAGGTTGGCTGATAATTTAATCAACAGGGACAATGGGTTTCCTCTTAGCAAAACGTGGAATCCTGTATTATCTCGCATCAAAACTGAACGTTCTTCGATGCGGCCTTGATTGCGATATATCGTTGCCAGCAGTGTTTCACTAAGGGCGGCGCCACCTCCCTGTTTTGGAAGCCAGAAACCGTGATGGGCGGAGCATGCGCCGTGTACTGAACGGTGGCGTATATAGGACGTCGAATTGCAATCTTGCGTCAGTTCTCAGCGGGACTCATCAGCAGAAGCAGCATTTCCTGAAGATGGCGAACAGTTGGATCGCCGAAATATCGAGTCAAGTTGATTTGAGGATCCGGCAGCAAACCCGAAGAGACTTTCAAAACCTAAGGACAACAAACAACACCCAGCCATCACGAGGCAGAGAAAATCCCTGACCCCGCCGGGAATCGAACCCGGGAACCCGGGCGTGGGAAGCGAGAACGCTACCGCACGACCACGTGATGCTGGCCTGTGAAATCTTCCCGAATAGAATAGCGGAGGGCTACTTTGATGATACACTACATGCTTCACGTGGTCAACTTGGTTTACACAAAGAGTGTAACTCCACAATAATTTTTACAATTAAAATAAATTACATCGAAACACAAATTACAAAAGAAAAACCTCGAACTGGTTACTATCGTCTTACCATGAACCTGATGGGTCAAACAATTGTATAAGTACGTGGTACTGGTCTCACAAAGTACACCCCACGTGGGTTCAACATAAAGAAAAGTTGCTATATTGAAAAATATTGGCAAGACGAGACATTATAATCTCACGCACATTCGCATTTAAGCTTGACGATCTTAGAGTTACGGATCATCCACACGTGGTT
Source organism: Schistocerca cancellata (assembly GCF_023864275.1). Taxonomy (NCBI): domain Eukaryota; kingdom Metazoa; phylum Arthropoda; class Insecta; order Orthoptera; family Acrididae; genus Schistocerca; species Schistocerca cancellata. The sequence goes on from NC_064632.1 coordinate 136,525,601, forward strand.
CCACTTTACTCACAAAGTAGTGACAAAGCAACTACTGGAAGATATTCTGAACTTCACACTCGAATTACACTGCGTTGCAATTTAAGATAACATTGATCTAAACCTGAAATAAAGGTGATTAAATTTTCAGTTAGGCTGAACTTAAGAAATCCATTGTCCTACGGACTTAGCAGAGACGCGCTTAGATCTTACCACTTCAGACGCTCGCCGCCGACCGACTGCTGTGGGCCCCTACCAAGGGTGCTTCCAGATACAAAACGGAAGTGACCAGAGAGGCAGCTTCCTATACCAACATGACAAGGGACGGACAGGACCATACTAAGAATAGAAACGTCTTTGCTTTTAGAAATCGAAGCTACCTGTTCCGACGTTGATGCTACTGTTCTCTAGCAGACAGGCTTGTCTGCTACCATCAAGCATGCAACTAGAAATACATTTGCTCATTCATCCTTTCACACAGAAGGGAAGGGGGATGACAGTATCTTATCATATACAGTATATAAAAGAAAGCGGATGTAGGTTCTGTATGAGACTGTGTGACATGAATTACATATAAACTAAACTGTGTTTTAAAGTGTTGTAGTGTGACAGTCGTTCTTGATTATGTGTAAAAGTAACACGTTCCACTGCTCAGTCTCCTCCCAGATAATCAGAAACACCACAGTAAATTTAGAAATGGAATGTATGCCGTAAATGACAACAGTTTTAAAAAATTAACATGAAAGGAATCCAACAGAGACCTTTCAGTGATGGAAAATCGCCGTGTGACGGTGGATGAAATAGCTCCAATCTGAACATTAGTCATGGCTCGGCACATATCATTCACGAAGTGCTGAAGTTCCACACTGTGTCCGCAAATGGGTGCCTCGGTAGCTCACTCCAGAAATGAAAGAGCGACCCATTTACGTCTTAGAAGAATTTTACGGCGCTTTAAAGAAGGTAATGGCTTCTTCGGGTGAATCGCTACAGGCGACGCAACCTAGGTACACGACCAACCTGACACTAAGAGAGCAAGCATGTAATGGCGTTCCTCACCACCAAAGCCCAAGAAGTCCTGGATGCAGCTATCTGCAGGGAAGGTTACGACTAGCTGAAGCACCATAAACAGCGCGTTGTATTCAGATATGTTAAAAATTCAGCTTCGGTCTGCAATAAGTGGGTTTCTGACTACATGTGTCATTTTCCAAGATGACAATGCTCGCCTTGATACTGTCCGTGCAACACTTGCAACCATCGGAGATCTGCACTGTGATACTCTGCCACATCCGACACACTTACCAGACCTCGCCCCATTCAAAGAGGTGATAGGAGGAAAGAAATTTCGTTGCAGTGAAGAAGTACAGGAGGTGGTGGAAGAGTGGTTTGTGCAAACAGTCAAAAGGTTTTTTAAATTTTTATTTTCTTTTCTTTTTATCCCAGAGGAATCCACGCACTTCCTACACGCTGGAGGAAATGTGTTGAACAACAGGGACAATATGACAAAAAATGATACAGTTCAGTTCCACTTTTGTTCAATAAAAAACTTTAAAAACATTTTTAAGGTTTTTATTTGAATCACCTTTGTGACTGGTCTTTCATGTTGGTATTGGTCTTAGCAATTCTTGGAGCATTTGCTTTTACGATATACTGTATGTGTTGTTGTCTTCAGTCCAGAGACTGGTTTGATGCAGCTCTCCATGCTACCCTATCCTGTGCGTGTTTCTTCATCTCCAAGTATCTACTGTAACATACACCCTTCTCACTCTGCTTAGTGTATTCATCTCTTGGTCTCTCACTACGATTTTTTAACCTCCACGCTTCCCTCCAGTACTAAATTGGTGATCCCTTGATGCCTCAGAACATGTCCTACCAACCGATCCCTTCTTCTAGTCAAGTTGTGCCACAAATTCCTCTTCTCCCCAATTCTATTCAGTACCTCCTCATTTGCTACATGATCTGTCCATCTACAGCATTCTTCTGTAGCGCCACATTTCGAAAGCCTGTATTCTCTTGTTGTCTAAACTATTTAGGGCGTTCATATTTCACTTCCATACATGGCTATACTCCATACAAATACTTTCAGGAAAGACTTCCTGACGCTCAAGTCTATACTCAATGTTAACAAATATCTCTTCTTGAGAAACGCTTTCCTTGCCCTTGCCAATCTACATTTTATATCCTCTCTTCTTCGACCATCATCAGTTATTTTGCGCCCCAAATAGCAGAAAGCATCTACTACTATAAGTGTCTCATTTCCTAATCTAATTCCCTCAGCATCACCTGTTTTAATTCGACCACATTCCATTATCCTCGTTTTGCTTTTGTTGATGTTCATCTTATATCCTCCTTTCAAGACACTGTCCATTCCGTTCAACTGCTCTTCCAGGCCCTTTGCTGTCTCTGGCAGAATTACAATGTCACCGGCAAAACTAAAAGTTTTAATTTCTTCTCCATGGATTTTAATTCCTACCCCATTTTTTTCTTTTGTTTCCTTTACTGTTTGCTTTGTAAATAGCCTTTCGTTCCCTGTATTCGACTCCTGCCACCTTCAGGATTTGAAAGAGAGTATTCCAGTCAACATTGTCAAAAGCCTTCTCTACGTCTACAGATGCTAGAAACGTTGGTTTGCCTTTCCTGAATCTATCTTCCAAGATAAGTCGTAGGGTCAGTATTGCCTCACGTGTTCCAACAATTCTACGGAATTAAAACTGATCTTCCCCGAGGTCGGCTTCTGCCAGTTTTTCCATTCGTCTTTAATGAGTCCGTGTCAGTATTTTGCAGCCGTGGATTATTAAACTGATAGTTCGGTAATTTTCACATCTGTCAACACCTGCTTTCTTAGGGATTGGAATTATTATATTCTTCTTGAAGTCTGAGAGTATTTCACCTGTCTCATAGTCCGCCCCGATAGATGAATCGTCAGCGTGACGGACTGCCGTCGTCAGGGGCCCGGGTTCGGTTCCCGGCTGGATCGGGGATTTTCTCCGCTCAGGGACTGGGTGTTGTGTTGTCTTGATCAACATTTCATCCCAATTTGAGGCGCAGGTCGCCCAATGTGACGTCGACTGTAATACGACCTGCACCAAAGCGGCCGGACTTGCCCCGTAGGGGCAATGACGTCAAACGCTCATTTCATTTCCATACCTGTCTCGTAAATCTTGCTCACGAGATGTTGAGTTTTGTCAGGGCTGACTCTCCCAAGGCTATCAGTAGTACTAATGGAATGTTGTCTACTTCCGGCTTCGACTCAGATCTTTTCACTGCTCTGCCAAACTCGTCACGCAGTATCATATCTCCCATTTCATCTTCATCTGCGTCCTCTTTCATTTCCATAATATTGCCTTCCAGTACATCGCCCTTGCATAGACCCTCTATGTACTCCTTCCACCTTTCTACTTTCCCTCCTTTGCATAGAACTGTTTTTCCATCTGAGCTCCTGATATTTATACAAGTGGTTCTCTTTTCTCCAAAGGTCTCTTTAATTTTCTTGTACGCAGTATCTATCTTACCCGTAGTGACATATCCTTCTACATCCATACATTTGCCATTTTGCACTTCCTGTCGATCTCATTTTTGAGACGTTCGTATTCCGTTTTGCCTGCTTCATTTACTGTGTTTTTATATTTTCTCCTTTCATCAATGAAATTCAATATCTCTTCAGTTACACAAGTATTTCTACTAGCCCTCGTCTTTTTACATACTTGATCCGCTGCTGCCTTCACTATTTCATCTCTCAAAGCCACCCATTCTTCTTCTCTTGTATTTCTTTCCCCTTTATTTGTCAATCATTCCCAAATGCTCTCTCTGAAACTCTCTACAACCTCTGGTTCTTTCAGTTTATCCAGGTCCCATCTCCTTAAATTCCTACCTTTTTGCGGTTTCTTCACTTTTAGTGTGCAGTTCATAACAAATAGTTTGTCAGAATCCATATCTGCCCCCGGAAGAGTCGTACAATTTAAGACCTGGTTGCTAAACCTCTGTATTACCGTTATATAATCTATCTGAAACCTTCCGGTATCTCCAGGCCTTTTACTCGTACACAACCTTCTTGCATGGTTCTTGAACCAAGTTATGCTCTGTGCAAAATTCTACCAGGCGGCTTCCTCTCTCATTCCTTACCCCTATTCCATATACACCTACTATTTTTCCATCTCTTCCTTTTCCCACTATCGAATTCCGTCCCCCATGATTATTAAATTTTCGTCTTCCCGCACTATCTGAATGATTTCTTTTATCTCATCAAGCATTTCTTCAATCTCTTCGTCATCTGCGGAGTTAGTTGGCATATAAACTTGTACTATTGTAGCAGGCGTGGGCTTCGTGTCTATTTTGGCTACAATAATGCGTTCATTATACTGTTCGTAGTAGGTTACCCGAGCGCCTATTTTTTTACTCATTATTAAACCTACTCTTGCATTACCCCTATTTGATTTTGTGTTTATAACCCTGTGTTCACCCAAGTCCTGTCTGGTTCCTCCTGCCAGCGAACTTCACCAATTACCACTACATCTAACTTTAACCTATCCATTGCCCTTTTTAAATTTCCTGACCTACGTGCACGATTAACGCATCTGACATTCAACTCTCCGATCCGTAGAACGCCAGTTTTTTTTCTCCTGATAATGACGTCCTCCTGAATAGTCCCCGTCCGGAGATCCGAATGGGGAACTATTTTACCTCCGGAATATTTTATCCAAGAGGACGCCGTCATCATTTAACCATACAGTAATGCTGCATGCCGCCTGGAAAAATTACGGCTGTAGTTTCCCCTTTCTTTCGACCGTTCGCTCTACCAGCACAGCAAGCCCGTTTTGGTTGGTATTACAATGCCAGATCAGTCAATCATCCAGACTGATGCCCCTGCAACTACTGAAAAGGCTGCTGCCCCTCTTCAGGAACCACACGTTTGTCTGGCCTCTCAACAGATACCCCTCAGTTGTGGTTGCACCTACGGTACGACCATCTCTATGGTCGAGCCACGCAAGGCTCCCCACCACCGGCAACGTCCATGGTTCATTGGGGAAGGGGGGGGGGGTTACGATGTATAGAAATTCGTATTTCAGCGCTCAGGAAAAGGTATGTACGCATCTTCATTTAACTAGTTAGTTTCGGAAGCAGTTCGCTTTATTAAAATAGAACGCATTCATAAAGGCCAATTTCTTTTTCTTTGACTTTTTTTCCTAGTGGGGTGCAAATACAGGAGAGCCACACTCAATGAACGCTAGCTCGTTTCCGACCATTTCGCTGCAGTATTGTAGCCCGTGTAAACACCTTTGGCCCTGAAACGCATAGCCGGCAAACATGACAGGGCAACGGAGGCCGATAATGTTGTAGACATAGATGTACCGTAGATGCAGAATACGCAGATTCTAAGGCCCATGTAAAAGTACCTTTATAGAATATATGAAACCAGTTTTGGCATGCGGAATTGCCACAGGATGCTAATTTTCCTCGTAGAAAAAAAAGTTATGTTCTTTCACAAGCATGACATTCTACGCGGCGGTTAAAACAAATTAAATTTAATTTAAACGTGGATCCTGTCTTAACTATATGTGAAGATAAAGCTGAAGTTGACGCATGCAGTTCTGATTTGCGTGTGTAGGTCTGAAACAGGTGACTACTCCTTTGTTTCCAGCACCGATACAGTTCCTAGTACAAACATTTCCTCTGAAATTAAGAGTGTGGGTGACGCTAAAGCTATTTTTCAGTCGCTAAAACGCAATCCTGCGTCAAGCATGTGAGGTGTTCTACATACAAGATATGGTGAACATTATGCCGGCGTACCGAGCATTGTTTTCGTTATCAGCGAGCGCTTCGCCTTTACACAGCCGCTAAAATTTAACGATTTGAATTTAGTCGACAAGTAATTTCTAATCGCCGATTAATTCCATGAATACAATATCGTGATGACGCTGTTTTCACAAGAGGTGATATCAGTAGCATTCGTAGGTCACATTAATGATGCTACGAAAATCCACGTACCATTCTAGATGTCACTGTACGCGTTGAACATCCACGTGTAAAGCGCGCTAATGACCATAGCAGTTTAGCGCCCTAAAACCATAACAAATCCACGTGTGAAGCTATATGATCAGCAGTTGCTGGAGCCTGTTGTCTAACCGAATGATTCACGTATGGAGACATCACAGCAAAATGAGTTACCGATTAGTGCTTTATTTTGCCAGAAAACTGGGTATGTTCTTGGTGGTGATGAGGAAGGCGCCTGTGAGCATTTTCCGCCCGCAAGTAAATATAAATAATATAAAACTACTGTTCACCTACCGATGTATTTGCCGCAAGGGACTCATTGGTTGCTCATATCTACAGGGTGGCCAGAAACAGTCTGAAAAGCTTGTAAGGGTGTTGCAGGATGGGTTGTGCTGAGAAATAATTGCTAAGGAAAAAAATTCTATACTTTGAGCCGTTTCCTAGTTAATTAGCATTGGTATTACCCAATCAGGCTGTTCGTCCGCAAATTGAACTGGCCCGCCAGTTACAGTTTGTGTCAGTTGTTCTCGTAACGTTGTTGACGACGCTCTAGTCTGCTCATCCTTTGGCTAGGGTTCGATCCTTACTACTGCCCCGTTTTCAATTTTTGCGTTGCTCTCTTGTTCGGTTTTAGGAAACCAAACGAAGAACACGTTTGGCGACACCGTCTCTGGCGGGCCGCTTGAATTAGCGCGCGCAACGGCCTGATTAGATAACTTAAACGCTAATTAATTAGAAAACCGCACAACGCACCGAATTTTTTTTCTTGACCGCTATTTCTTAGCACAACCTAGCGCGCCACACGCTTCAGGCTGTTCGTGACACTCTGTGTATTGCTAAACAATTAATCTTGTTCATGGCGCACAGTGCAAATTGCAGATTGCCCTGTCCAGTGTCACCCAGGGGCAACAAAAATCTGATTTTCAATATTTCGCGTAATTATTGACCGTATTTAAAAATTTAAAATGCTAACATTATCTACTCATTAAGATGTATAATCTTGTGTCAAAAGCTTGACACAATAAGACAACTATTATTGTTAGAAAATTAATATTCTTACGGTTTTTTCACGTGTAAACCATTTCCATACTTACAGGTGTGCTTCTCATCATTATTGTTAAGTCCACAACATTTAGACTGCTGTAACTCTTCACTCTCTGGTGATGGGATGAATGTTTGTATGAACTTCAGCCGGCCGCGGTGGTCTCGCGGTTAAGGCGCTCAGTCCAGAACCGCGCGACTGCTACGGTCTCAGGTTCGAATCCTGCCTCGGGCATGGACGTGTGTGATGATGTCCTTAGGTTAGTTAGGTTTAAGTAGTTCTAAGTTCTAGGGGACTGATGACCACAGATGTTAAGTCCCATAGTGCTCAGAGCCATTTGAACCATTTTATGAACTTCATCTCAAGCTCTTCACCTCCCCGTTTGTTGAAATTTCCCATTGCGCTTGAGACATTCTGAGCTGCGCTGTGCCATACTGGAGGACACTGGTACCTTTTTTTGTCTCCTTATTTTGACGAAGACCTGATTTGTATACGGAAATACTACGATAGCCGACCGTTGTGGCCGAACGGTTCTAGGCGCTTCAGTCTGGAACCGCGCGACCGCTACGGTCGCAGGTTCGAATCCTGCCTCGGGCATGGATGTGTGTGAAGTCCTTAGGTTAGTTAGGTTTAAGTAGTTCTAAGTTCTAGGGGACTGATGACCTCCAATGTTAAGTCCCATAGTGCTCAGAGCCATTTGAAATATTATGATACCTTCCTTGGACAGAAAGTCATTCACTTAAACTGAAATGTGCATTGTGTGAATTCGTCGATGACTATCTCTTAAGCCTCTTCTGCAATACTAATTATGCCACAAGATGTGTATTGTAAACTTCGCTTTTTTTTTTTTTTTTTTTTTTTTGACATATCGAAAGATTGGTTCTGAAAACTCTCATTCTGTCTGGAGTACTGTCATTTTAACTGTTCTGTGTATGTTTCTTTTTCATTAAGTCGTTACCTTTATCTAGGTATCCTAAATAAAAACGCTCATCAGTTTTTGTATGACTTGATTGGTATTTTGTACTATTGTCGTTTCAGTGTGTTGGTTTTTAAATATTATAATTGATTTTCAAGGCTGCTATCAAACTTTATTTTCTTCAGACAACAGTGCAATGTCATTTGCAAAAAGGAGTGGGTTCAGGATTGTTTTCAGCTTAAGGCTCTGAAAACTGCATCTAAAACTGCTAAGAATAGTGCTGGTAATATGGAATCATCTCTTCCGACGCTTGTTTGAAATTTGAATTTGTCCAGTATCCTGATAGTGTAAACTTGAGGCTTTTCCTGGATGTTTTTCCAGAAATGTGCAGAGGCCTTAACAACTGTTTCGCCTAGCCATTACAAAGAAAGAATACCGAATTATTCGATTAACATCAAATCCAATCACAATGCACTACTGGTTGAGAAATTACAGATCTGATGACCACAGTTTCGGGTCGATTGATTGCATATTTACTAACTCTGAAAAACTGATATGCAAATTTCCAGTGTAATATCAATTTTGTGCGGTGTTCTGGACTCCCACATGTGTTGCTGAGGTGCAGGAGCACCGGATGGTGAGGTCAAAATACTTTTCATACCCTCCAGAAACATTACTTAAGGAAGTCGCAAAATTGTGCTAATCGCTGAAGAAAATAGCCGTTTCATTCTTACTGGCTTCGCAGGCGGGCTGTCGCGGAGGGAGACCTTTAATCTGTAGGGCTGCCTCAGTGGCTCCTCTTCAGAATGACCAACCTAAGAGCCAGGGATTTGACCTATCACATCGCCTAAACCGCAAGAGGGGCGGTAAGCCCAACCCGCCCAGTAAACTTGGCTGCAGGAACTAAATTTCTACTGGTGGAGACACAGCACCGAGGCAATGAAACTACTGGAGCCACACTGCCCACTCCGATGCAACTTCTTGTCGGAGCCGTTTGGTATTTACATCGCTGTAAGAATTAACGCGGAATTTTAATTTTAATGCCATCTTTGTTTAGCAAGCGCTGCCCTCCATTACTTTGGAGTCAGTTTTGTTTAAATTTATGCACGTATGTGTGGTGTCTGGTCCTTTGGACATATCTGACAGGACAGACAACATGATTCTGTAGCCATACGATCATGACGAAAGAGAAATTTCGACGTCAGCTGCAAGTGGGCACTGAAATAAATCCAATAGCGACAGGTCAAGATTTGTGCCAGACAGAACTAAGACCCGGATTTCCCGCTTAACACGAGCTGTCACCCCCTAAAACTTGGGCTCTCTGAGCACGCTTCCGGTCCAGCCCACATTCCCATATGTCGCGTACGACAGATGTAGTGTGCTTGACGGCAAATAATCACCTTCAGTGCGGACGCACATTTCGCTCAAGGTCTTGCGGGAATCAGTTGAAGCTGTGAGCAATGAGGATGTGGACAGAGGACACTACGTATGAAGAGTGCAATATCCGGAAACTTGTGGCCATAGGATCAATTTCAGTGCCCGACTGCAGATGATTTCGGAACTTCTCTTCGGTCGGTTACGTTGAAAGTCACAACGGCAAAGATATGATTCCGCACGTGGCTGCCGCGATTACTGAAACGAGGCGCACACTCTGCTGACTGCAGACCAGACACGGACGCTAACTCGGTAAGAACCGCCATTCATGCCGCTCTTGTATTCAAATTCCATTTCCCTCGTGGTCAACGATATTCTTCAAGGTTCGCTCCCACGTTTATGTTAATTAGAATTCGCTAGGCCCTGGCCAAACATTCGATTTATCTTTAATAATGTCTCTTATAAACTCTTATGGTACATCTACATCTACACTCTTGGAACCTCTGTGAAGTGCATGGCAGAGGGTACGTACCACTGTACCACTTATCAGGGCTTTTTCCCGTTCCATTCACTTATGGAGTGCGGGAAGAGTGATTAAATGCCTCTAAGAAAGCTGTAATTAATCTAATCTAACCTCTCCAGCTTGCAGATGTGACTTACGAAGGGACACATAATTTATAAAGGGAAAGACCATAGTCGATGCAGGACACATTTTCTGTTTTTCCCTTTCATTTTAATCTCCTTAGCTTTTTCCTTACATAATTTTGGGTGGCATGAAGTCCCCAGAACATTGCCCCCTTTTGCCACAACGTAGTTACGTCCCTGGTCTTAGTTCAAAAGTGGTTCAGAAAATAGATCAAATGGCTCTGAGCACTATGGGACTTAACTGCTGAGGTCATCAGTCCCCTAGAACGTAGAACTACTTAAACCTAACTAACCTAAGGACATCACACACATCCATGCTCGAGGCAGGATTCGAACCTGCGATCGTAGTGGTCGCGCGGTGCCAGACTGTAGCGCCTAGAACCGCTCAGCCACACCGTCCGGCCCTGATTTAAGTTATTTGTAGTAATACCCGAAGGCGATACATAACGTAAATGTACCAGGTTACCTATACAGGAAGAACATTAATAAAACCGACAAACTGCAGTAACTGATTCCTGACTGGAAACTGGAGGAAAAAAGATCCTATGAACATGTGTCCGGAAATGAAACGTTGCCACGGTAAATAGCGGTGACGAAAGACAGTTGGTTTTTACCAAGTGCTGTGTGTTGCAGTCTGTGACTGGCGCAGTTTTCTTCTAGCAGCAGAATGGTATGTTGGGAACAATCGGAGATGATGTTTGTGTAAGGCCAAGCAGATGGAAACGGTCGAGAGGTAGCACGGCGACACCAAAACAAAGGCCTCACACACACACACACACGCACCAACCACGTGACGCAACATTTCAAGTCGTTTTTGGGCGTTTGTGTGATCACGGCTTCTTTCAGACAAACGAACGTGCAGGGAGGCGGCGGACTGTGCGTATACCAGATTTGGAGAACTGATTTCTGCGGGATACTGAGACGAAATGGTGTAAGTCAAAGTACAATTATATGTATCCTGCTTGGCAAGTATGTGTGACGGGTGCACTGCATTCCATGGAGGCCACTTTGAACATCTGTTGTGACGTGGATGCAATGCAGATCTGTACCGTGTTCCAGGACGATTTGTAGTCGTTGCACCCACACCGTCCATTTCCGGACACACGTTCATAGGACCTTTCTTCCTCCATTTCCAATCAGAAATCCGTCCCTGCTACTTGTCGGTTTCATTACGTTCGCCTTGTATAAGCCACCGGAAGACGGTTGTTGTCACTGGCATCTTCTGTTGCCTGTCGCTACAGCTGATGTGTGAAACCGTCATAGCAATAAAATGGAATCTCTGAATGTTATACAAGATTTATTCAACTGATAATACGCTGGAACAAAGAAATTTACTGTGCATAAAATGAAAGAACCTGAATATATACGTAAGTTTCCAATGCATTTTGAAAAGTGATAGCCGGCCGGTGTGGCCGAGCGGTTCTAAGCGCTTCAGTCTGGAATCGCCCTGACCGCTACGGTCGCAGGTTCGAATCCTGCCTCGGGCATGCATGTGTGTGATGTCCTTAGGTTAGTTAAGTTTATGTAGTTCTAAGTTCTAGGGGACTGATAACCTCAGATGTTAAGTCCCATAGTGCTCAGAGCCATTTGAATCATAAAGACAACACAACACTTCGGCAGGCAATTACAGTGCCACAATTTTGGGGTAGATTGGGGCAGATTAAAACTGTGTGCCCGACCGAGACTCGAACTCGGGACCTTTGCCTTTCGCGGGCAAGTGCTCTATCATATCTTTCATATCAGCGCACACTCCGCTGCAGAGTGAAAATCTCATTCTGGATATAACACTTGGTGTTTTCGTAACAACAATGCACATTTTCTTTCCACATTTATTCTTCTGGACTTACGTCTTAAACCTCAGGCTCCTCTTAATCCAAGTCAACGTCGTTCGTTAATATTATTTTATCATCGTCATCATTCATGTCATTTGACGTCCATTGTTGCATAAAGGCCTCCTTTAAACATTTCTACATCTGCATCTACATCCATACTCCGCAAGCCGCCAGACGGTGTGTGGCGGTGGGTACCTTGAGTACCTCTATCGGTTCTCCCTTTTATTTCAGTCTCGTATTGTTCGTGGAAAGAAGGATTGTCGGTATGCCTCTGTGTGGGCTCTATCTCTGATTTTATCCTCATGGTCTCTTCGCGAGATATACGTAGGAGGGAGCAATATACTGCTTGACTCCTCGGTGAAGGTATGTTCTCGAAATTTCAACAAAAGCCCGTACAGAGCTACTGAGCGTCTCTCCTGCAGAGTCTTTCACTGGAGTTTATCTATCATCTCCGTAGCGCTTTCGCGATTACTAAATGATCCTGTAAGGAATCGCGCTGCTCTCCGTTGGATCTTCTTTATCTGGTACCGATCCCACAATGCTGAGCAGTATTCAAGCAGTTGGCGACTAAGAGTACTGTAACCTACTTCCTTTGTTTTCGGATTGTATTTACGTAGGATTCTTCCAATGAATCTCAGTCTGGCATCTGCTTTACCGACGATCAACATTATATGATCATTCCATTTTAAATCACTCCTAATGCGTACTCCCAGATAATTTATGGAATTAACTGCTTCCAGTTGCTGACCTGCTGTATTGTAGCTAAATGATAAGGGATCTTTCTATGTATTCGCAGCACATTACACTTGTCTACACTGAGATTAAATTGCCATTCCCTGCACCACGCGTCAGTTCGCTGCAGATCCCCCTGCATTTCAGTACACCTTTCCTTTGTTACAACCTCTCGATATACCACAGCATCATTCGCAAAAAGCCTCAGTGAACTTCCGATGTCATCCACGAGGTCATTTATGTATATTGTGAATAGCAATGGTCCAACGACACTCCCCTGCGGCACACCTGAAATCACTCTCACTTCGGAAGACTTCTCTCCATTGAGAATGACATGCTTCGTTCTGTTATCTAGGAACTCTTCAATCCAATCACACAATTGGTCTGATAGTCCATATGATCTTACTTTGTTCATTAAACGACTGTGGGGAACTGTATCGAACGCCTTGCGGAAGTCAAGAAACACGGCATCTACCTGTGAACCCGTGTCTATGGCCTCTGAGTCTCGTGGACGAATAGCTCGAGCTCGGTTTCACACGATCGTCTTTTTCGAAACCCATGCTGATTCCTACAGAGTAGATTTCTAGTCTCCAGAAAAGTCATCATACTTGTTATGATTTTCAACGATACGCATTCATTCTGCTGTTTGATGTTTTCTAATGTTCCATTACGTAACTATCTCCTCTTTTCTCGTCTCTTGTAATAGAGCAGAGAACTCCCGTCATCCATCTGCCATACATTCGTGTGAAAATCCTTGTCGTACTGCGTTAGGTCAAAACTAGAAATGCAACCTTATGGTAAATGCTCCCTTTATACACACTGAAATTCCGTTGTAAGAACTCTCTTCTACTTTACCAAGAGCGATCCAACACAAATTTATGCTTCCGCTTATTTCGTTCTCTGACCATCCTTTCTGTGTTTACAACTGCCCGAAATTTAAAAATTTATCAACTTATGCTGTCGCTTGATTGATGATGTGTACTGTTTTGGACATGTTCGTTATACATTGTTTCATTATTATTCTGGCTGATTTGCGGTATTACTTTCAAACTTGATCGATCAAGTTATTTCCCTCGATGTTCATGTTTATCTGTACCGGAGGCAAACAGTGCAACACCATCTGCAAAAGACATGATCCTCTACCACGTATTTTCGTTGTTTAAGCACAGAAGGGCTGCTGAGAATAGTTTTGATGATATGGAATCTCTTTGTCTATATCTTCTTTAAAATTTAAATTTTTGTCTATCCTGATAAATTATAATAGGAGTTGTATTGTTTCAGACTCATAAGATAGATGGAATAATGCCTTTTTTCTCGAGGGCTATGATTACAGCTGTTAGTACGAAACTTTATCAAATTATATAAATACGAAACAGAGTGATGGTTCATACTCTTTGATTCGTTCTGTAGTTTCCTTCAAAATATTCAGATGATGGATTGTGAAACATCTTCCATATTTTGACTAGTGTTGTCAAAGAATACTAGATGTTAGTGTTTGTGGTGTAGTCATGGTTATATCGTAATCAGTACATCTTGAGGGAGATTTGACTTTGAAGTTTAAATGTTTAGTAATGATAATTGTAATATGCCACTACTTACAATAATAACAAGCAAAATGTTAGCCGCTGGCGTCTGTCCGCGTACATATAGCTATGGGAGCTAAGTGTTCGGAAAGCATACGACCTCCCTGATGAGGAATGTGACGTCATTAACGTTACAATGTTTTGAACAAACTTTTAATTTGTATTGTAAGGAACGAACTGCGTTCCACTGTTGCAGTATTCATGAGACTGGGTAAGGTCGACAAGGAATGTGTAATAACGAGAAATGGTATGCAAGTAAACAGTAGCCTGCGGGTATTTTAGCTTGAACTGGGTGTGCCTTGTATATATTACCAGGTAGAACAATATTTGTTTTTTGAGCGTGTGAATAATAAGCATTCCGAGGATGATTATGTACGGAAACCCAGGTTTGTGTTTCAGCAGCTATTTCAGGGATGGTTACTTTACTTTTAAATAAGACAGTGTGCAACACGAGGAGGAGCTTATATCTACACGACGAATGTACTGTTTGTATAATGTAGTGCCTCTAATCTGGTTTGCAGAGTGTCCGCGAGTGCCCGCTTCGAATGTCGCGGACCTGAGACAGAATGGTGGGAAGCAGCTCACTAAAAATTCCCAGCCACCTCGCTATTTAATGCTTGTTTTACACAGCAGAAGTACAGCACGCACGTTGCTAGCTTCACAACTATCGTAGCCTACTGACCTTTAAATGGTTTAGTGTGGAGTTTCTCTACAGTATTTCAGTTTCGGGCGAAGTTACTTCTTCCCCTATTTTATGTAAAAACACGAATTTTTTGTTCGGTTAACTGTTCAGAAGCTTTATTTCCGTCTTCCAATGCATATTTTCTATACACAGTTATTGTTGACTAGAATCAACGAAAATAATCGCACACTGAGCTTGCGTCGTAAGCGCGTCCATAATTATCTTCTTTAGGGCTAACAGACATTCTTTGTAGTTTTCTTAATGATTGGTCTTGGTGTATTAAAATAAGTGTCGAATGAAGTGGGTATAATTAATATACTAGACAGTATTCTGAATGAGTTCGTTTTTGCACAGAACGACAAATAGAACAATGCATTGGAGCTTGCTGTTTGGTCTCCATAGTGACACTGATTTGTTAGGTAATTTCAGTAACACAGCAAATAAACAGAAATTGCATAGCCTACAAACACTGTGGGATTTCTCAGTGAGCAGACATCGTCAGACGCGAAATGTGCTAGTCTAATTTATTCCGTATACTTTGTAAATGAATGAATATGTGATCTCGCTAGAAAACTGTCGAGTGCAGGAGAATTGAAAGTTAACACTTGAGGTACCAAATGGAAATTAACAACTGAAAACAAGATTGTTGAACCAAAGTACGTACGACAGGTGCCTACTCCTGATGTGCTTTGATATGGAAAATCAAAGTACGTCTCTTAATGGGGTATCATGTAACTTTCACCAAACACTACATAGTGTCTTCAGTGGTGCACTATATGTTGACGAAAAATGTAAATACAGTTGTAACGTTGGAAGGGGTAGGTGAAGGCAGAGAGGGAGAGAGCATGCGCCTAATTCCTCCACCATTAAGAGAATTGGCTGTCTGAATGGAAGTAACCACTATATAATACGGCCGGCTGCTGTGACTGAGCGGTTCTAGGCGCTTCAATCCGGAACCATGGTCGCAGGTTCGAATCCAGTCTCGGGCCTGGATGTGTGTGATGTCCTTAGGTTAGTTAGGTTTAAGTAGTTCTAAGTCTAGGGGACTGATGACCTCAGATGTTAAGTCCCATAGTACTTAGAGCCATTTGAACCATTTTTTTTGTAATGATCACAGCAGAGATAATGTTGTTAGGAAAGCAAACCAAAGACTGCGATTTATTGGAAGAACACTTAGAAAGTGCAACAGGTTTACTGAAGAGACTGCGTACACCACTTGTCCGCTCTGTTCTGAGAGTATTGCTGCGCTCGTTCTGTATTATCGCGAAATAGGGGAGAGAGTGCCATGTATATGATACGCGAATTGGGGTGCCAATCACTAAAGAAAAGGCAATTATGTTGCGGTAGGATCTTCTCGTGAAATTTCAATGACTAACTTTGTCTTCAGAGTGTGAAAATATTTTGTTGGCGTATGTTATTTGAGCGAGCGCACCAAATTTCCGTCACTTCCGACAGATAGCGTAGCTGCAGGACAGTTTTAAAATGGCGTCTGTAGGTGATGTACTTTACAAGCAACGTGCCCCCATTGAATTTCTCACTGCAGAGAAAGAAACTGAAGACTCTATGGGGAATATTCACAAACGAATGTGCAAAGTCTGTGGAGCATCTGCTGTCGACAGAAGTACAGTTAGTCTCTGGGCACGGAGGGTGAGGTCATCAGAAGGCGTTTCGGCGGAGCTTCCCGATTTGCAGTGGTAGGGAAGACCTGTCACACGTGACAGCCCTTACCTAGCCCCCTCGGACTTACACTTGTTTAGGCCATTGAAGGATACCATTCGTGAAAGACGTTCTGAGGACGATGAGGAAGTGGTTCACACAGTAAAGCACTGCTCATAGACTCTGTGAAGTACGTAAACACTTTGACGATTACTTAACAACGAAACTTTTGTATGACATTATTTAGTAACAATAAGACGTGTAACATAACAGGCGTACCTGGTAGAGCAGAGCCGTACAGGCGTGATAATGCACGTTTGGCAGAACTGCCAAGGCTTGCGGCACCTAACCCAACCCCCCACACCCTCTCCCGTACGACTACGACATTTTTTCCTGCGAAAGTTCAGCAAATTTTACGAGTTCGTGCCATACGTGGGTCTAATAAAGAAGTGAAGCATTATTGAAAACTAATACTTAATCGAACTATACTGATTAAAATAATGCTCACAACAAATTAAATCGTCATTTACTAAGTAAATTACAAGTTGCATAAATTTTCAAAGAAACTGAAAGTAAAACAAAATCTATGTCCTGTTATTTATGGCAGTTGCTGTGCGTTGGTTTTAGTATGGTTTGTAACAACAGATTTCATTTGTTCCTCCTGTTATTAGTTCTTAAAGTACTAATTAGAAGTGAATGAAAAAGGGCTGTAATTAAGAGCTGACGAAATATCCCTTTCGAAGAATTTTATTATTATTATTATTATTATTATGTTCCATTTGCTTGAGTTGAGCGAAGTAAAATCATTGAGTATGCCCTTCCGCTGGTCACCAAACTGCCAAGACGAACATTATTGAACGTATCTGAGTTGCCGTGTAACGTGCTGTTCAGAAGAGATCCCCCCCCTCCCCCCCTCTTACTCTTACGGATTTATGAACAGTCCTGCGAGATTCATGGTGTCAGTTACCTCCAACACTACTTCAGACATTATGTTATGTTATGTTAACCGGGGACCTAGAAACGACGGAGACGCTCCGTCCCCGCCGCAGCCGCAGCTGTCCGCAACCCCACGACGACTACCGCAGTCCACTTCACCCCTCCGCCGCCCCACACTGAACCCAGGGTTACTGTGCGTTTGGCCCCCGGTGGACCCCCCCAGGGAACGTCTCACACCAGACGAGTTTAACCCCCATGTTTACGTGGTAGAGTAATGGTGGTGTACGCGTACGTGGAGAACTTGTTCGCACAGCAATCGCCGACATAGTGTAGCTGAGGCGGAATAAGGGGAACCAGCCCGCATTCGCCGAGGCAGATGGAAAACCGCCTAAGAACTATCCACAGACTGGCCGGCTCACCGGACCTCGATACAAATCCGCCGGGCGGATTCGTGCCAGGGACCGGCGCTTCTTCCCGCCCGGAAAGCCGTGCGTTAGACCTCACGGCCAACCGGGCGGGCCATTTCAGACGTTAGTCGAGTCCATGCCATATCGAGTTGCGGCATTTTCCGTGCTCGCCGGGGTCCCACACGATATTAGGCAGGTGTACCAGTTTCTTTGGCTCTTCAATGTATATCGTTAAAACTGCTCCCATCAGGTCAAATTGTGAAAACAGGACGTGCTAGCCGAAAGCTCGGATTGTCATACACCATAGACACGAGCACCACTGAAGCCAATTCTGTGCTATAAGGAGCAATAACAATAACAACAACAAGAAGCCGTAGCATCTTGATCCTATTTCTCACTTAAGAATACATAAACCATTGACCCCTGCGGCTAGATCCTCACATTACAGAGCCCACAAATTAACTCGAGCGCTAGATCACCGTCTTAACAGATCGAAACACACATAGACAAAGCTTTAAGGACGGAACAGTTCTCTCTATCAGTTACTGCAAGGCTACTCAAGTAAATATTGGAAAAACGAATTGCCAACCTATTAAGAACCGGAATACTGTCTCGCGTTGAGTTAGACTGAGGTGAACGCAAGTGACTCGCCGTAGTCAACGTCAGAGATTAAGCTGTCGTAAAGCGATCGGTCATCAAAGCTCATTTGTCATAAACGACTGTGTTTGAATTGAGGTACCACTTCGACCACCAGAAAACGACAAAACTAGTAAGTTTTCGATATAATTCTTCCATATTATAGTCTAAACTGAAACTCATCCGTTTATAACGACGAACTGTATTGGAGACATGTACATTCAGCAACACAGTGCACCCTCCGCCACTAGTGCGGCTTATTTGTGTGATGAACACTCCATGAATACACTGATCGTTATAAAATGAGGTGCATCCAGGAGGAGCTGATTGATCCACTGCAAACTAGGTGGGTATGTTGCACACCATCAGCCATGTCAGTGATTACTTTTGCAGGGTCGGCCGCGCCCTCGGGACGCCGTGACGTCATGCCCATCGGTGGATATAAGAGGGCCTCAAACGGCCGCACAGTGGGGCCGAATCCCCAAAACGTGGTCACAACCCTGAAAAATGAATTTTCGATCCTGGGAATTTGAGGGGTGGGTTGGGTAGGAGAAGGATTGGTGCATCTCGCCGCAAAAGAATAGGTCCCTACCTTCGATACCTCTGGAATTACGTCAGCTCAAAGACGATCTTTGTCTAGAGCACACGCGTCGCTGTGACAACTTGGCAAATTTACACTCGGTTAGTGAGCGGATATTTGCGCAGTGACGTGAATAATCTGAATTCTACAAGATGGAAACGATTGCTACAGGTGTGTAGAACATACTCAAACAACTATTGCAGTCTAAATCTCATGCTTATCCTATTTGTATTGCGTCTTTTTCGATGCTTGTACAAAACGACCCTAATTTGCCGAACTTGGGTTTTCAGTGGGAGCAAAAGTAGCATAATACTGCAATATACTGCGGAATTACAACTCCCAGACTACGGATTGATCAATTATCTGATAGAATTGACAAGAATCAGCTGCCTAAATCGCGTATTGTCTTTTATAATGAATGTTTCCTCGGGCCCGTGCGTCCCATATATCACATCACAACGTGGCGGCGCGCCGTGGTCGATGAGCGAGCGGCACAGCAGGCTTCAGAACGATGTTTCCCGTGCAACACGCTTAGATATTTGACTATTTGTCTGTACTTAATTTGTTGCTAATGTTAATGTAATATTTTTCACACAGGATCGGATGAAGAATACGTGAAATTCATTCGGCAAGAAATATTGCACTTAAACACCGGTTGAATAAGGGCCTACCTACATTAATCCCTTACCTGAGAAACAACTTCCCGAGAAAATTGGTCGACCGTTGCAGGTACCAGAGGATATACAAGTCTCTCTCTCCTCGATATTTGGTAAATTGAGAACAAGGTGGCAAAAAGCCTAACAGGACATAGGTCCGCTTTTTGAAACAAAACAATGAATGGCTTCATTTCCGGCACCTATTGTTAGTGGCTAGTATCAGGCTGACTGTGATCTGCTATCGACTAGTAAATGCAGGGCTGTCCTTTTGGGGAGTTTGCATCATTGACCAAGAGATCAAAACGCAGAAGAACCCAGCCAGTTCCTGAAACTTTTGACGCCGCAAGAGTTAGCTTATGCTGCTCAAATGAGCCTGCGCTCAGCAGTTCAATTGGATGCTGCGAAGGTTGTTCATGAGACAACAATGACAAGTCCATCGAGAGCGTCCACGTATCGACAGGCCTTTGAAACGACCGCGACAAGCGAGAAAACTTCCGCCGAAGCCGCACTTTCATTATACGTTGAACACAAATTCACACAGAGTCAGTATCAGGGATTGGAAACGACGAGTTAGGAGAATAACTGTAAGCTGTATCCTTCCTATAACAACCTGGCGGAAGTAAAAAAAAACGTTGTTATCAAACGAACACTGCTATCACCATCACAGAAGACACGGGTGAAGTCCAGCTACAAGCTTTATTGGATCATACAACCGACCGTATTTTGTTGTGCCAAGAGGATATTATTCGTAGTTTGGATCAAGCGAATGTCATTTGAAAATGAGTTTGTGTCGGAGCTTCTGGACAAAATAAATACAAACAAACATTTGAGGATGCGTGCGTATCAGATTAGAATGTATTTTTTACATCAGTGGTACCCTTTCAACTTATTTCTGTAGATGCATAATCAGAGACAGGAGTCGTGACTTGAAAGAAACCCATACCTTCGTCTCCTCGATTTTGTAGGCCACTGAAACTACAATTTTTGCACGAAAGCACAGAAACTACTGTCAGTGAAGTACAATACATTGAAAAGCAGATAGTCACCTGTTGCCTTTGAAAATATAATGCATGGAAAAGAAATCATGGTTTCGTACAATATGACGTTCACAATGATCGATGGCAAAGAACGCATCGCACTCGCATCCACAAACTCTTCGCAGCGATGCTATTTATGTGGAAGTACTAGCTAAAGATTTCAGTAACATCGATGATCGTTTACAAAGAGAAGTTGATGAACAAGACCTGAGGTTTGGGCTCTCGCCATTACATGCTTGCACCAAGTTTTTTGAATGCTGCTTGCATTTGTCATACAAGCTTGGGATTAAGAATGGCGAGCATGCAGCGCCGAAGAAAAAGAAATGGTAGAAACGCTCAAGAAGATCATTCAGAAGGGACTCAGCTCAAAACTGGGTCTTATTGTCGATCGTTCGAAACCTGGCTACGGAAGTACCAACGATGTAAATACAGCTCGACGTTTCTTTGAAAATTCGAAAACATCTGTTCTCATAACATCATTGAACAAAGATTTGATAGAACGGTTTCACGTCATCTTACAAGTCATTTCGAGTGGACATGAAATCAGTACTGATAACTTCCACAGTTGTACACTGGCAATTGCGAGAAAATTCGTAGAGCTGTATCCATGGTATTATATGTCTACTACAGTGCTTAAGCTATTGATTCACAGTCCGCAAATAATGACCCTCGCATTGCTACCAATCGGTCAGTTATCCGAAGAGGCACAAGAAGCGAGGCACGAAGATATTAAAAGATATCGCGAAGACTTTTCCAGAAAGTGTTCATGAGTAAAAACGATGGAAGACGTTTTCAAGCGGCTTCTGGTAGCTTCCGATCCATTTATTTCCAGTATTAGAAAACTGCCACAAAAATACATGAAACGTTTGTCGAAGCTATTACCGCCCCCTGCAATTCCAATTACACCAGGACCGACCATAGGAGATTCCGATGTGGATTCTAGCTCTGAAGACATTGACAGCGATTATGATTCGGATTAATAGGTATGAAACCAGTCACATAATTTTGTATGTAGCAGAACATCGCCTTCAACATCAATCAGATTACGTTTTGAATTTTAAGACCGATTGTCTTCAATAGCTAGTCTTATTATTATTATAATTATTACTACACACATCAAAAAAAGTTTTTGCATCACTTCGGTTCCGAGAGTTCCGGAACCTGTACAGAAAATTGGAAAAGAGATCAACATAAACATCATTCCCGACTTTTTATTGCTCATAAAAAACACTTATGTTGTGTGTTGCATGTTGTACTACCATACAGCGAGACCTTCGGAGGTGGTGGTCCAGATTACTGTACACACCGGTATGTCTAATACCCAGTAGCACATCCTTTTGCGTTGATGCATGCCTGTATTCGTCATGGCACACTATCCACAAGTTCATCAAGGCACTGTGTGTGTCGAAGCGACTGTGTGTGTGATATGATATCCACAATCAACGTCTGTCTTCAGGAGTTCTAGGAACCGGGTTGACGCAAAACTTTTTTTGATGTGTGTATTGTTAACATCACAACAATTACTGTTATCGTTGATTATACTATTACGTCTATTAGTTGTACTTAATCACCGACTTTGAAGTTTCTTCCATTATTTGTGGGGTCCTGCCCACTCGTCGCTTATAGGCTGCCTAAAGGATGCTGCGTTCTCGGAATGCTATATAGCAATTCAAGCAAATAACATTAATAGTTTTTATTACAAATATGAAGATTGACAATACTTAACCGGCCGCGGTGGCCGTGCGGTTCTGGCGCTGCAGTCCGGAACCGCGCGGCTGCTACGGTCGCAGGTTCGAATCCTGCCTCGGGCATGGGTGTGTGTGATGTCCTTAGGTTAGTTAGGTTTAAGTAGTTCTAAGTTCTAGGGGACTTATGACCTAAGATGTTGAGTCTCATAGTGCTCAGAGCCATTTGACAATACTTGACTTTGAATTTAGAACAAGTGTCGCAAGCTATGGTCGACATGCAAACAGTAATGTTCTTCGCTATAGACAGTGTCCAAAGAAGCAATGGATATGGATCACTAATAACTGTTATGCGAATGCCGGTCTAGAACTGTGCGAATACTGTCCGGCCGAGGCTGGCAGGAGTGGAGCTTGTATTCTCTTCGGCATTCCTGTAGTTGTGCGGTCCTTGTCAGCGGGCTAATGACTGACGTCGTCTCACCGCCTCTTTTGCTCTTGCGATCTTCGTCTTCGTGCTGGCGCTTGTCGATACGCCGGAAGATTACAGTATGCCAACTTTTGTGGTATCGAAGAAGTATTATTCCCCAATACATTTTCGACGAATGATCTATTATTTTGGTTTAATAAACAAATCACGTTGTCACTGTGTTAAATGTTGTAATTATTGATCTCCAAATCCTCTGTATACGCTTATTAATAATTTGTAATGGGTTTTGTTGCGTCTCATTGCTATGTCGGATACGCTATTTTGTTTGGACTATCTTTAACTTCAAATTCGTGATCAGCGATCACAAAAAAACCCATGTGATGCGTTTTGTCTGAATGAAACATCTTTTTGGGGTTTCATCCGCGTTTTGGGGATTCGGTCCCGCTGTGGGCCGTGCCGGCAAGTACTGCAGCGGGTAGTATCTCTACAGCGTCACCTGACAGTGCGCTGTGCCTAGACGACACGTTCGACAGTGGGCTGCCCAGCGAGACGAGATCTAGAGACATCGCATCGTGGGGCCGCGGGAGGCTAGATTGGTCATTTCGTCGTAATGCTGGCCTCCCGGTCGTACGGACACAGTTGTTGGCGGCAAAGGATAGCATAATTTAGGTTAAGTAGTGTGTAAGCTTAGGGACCGATGACCTTAGCAGTTAAGTAGTTAAGTCCCATAAGATTTCATACACATTTGAAT
Source organism: Schistocerca cancellata (assembly GCF_023864275.1). Lineage (NCBI taxonomy): Eukaryota > Metazoa > Arthropoda > Insecta > Orthoptera > Acrididae > Schistocerca > Schistocerca cancellata. The sequence continues at coordinate 136,549,145 of NC_064632.1, forward strand.
TTTTTTTAATAATTTTTTTTTCTTTTTTTTTCTTTTTTTTTTAGTAATCGAAGGATTGTCCACCACGCGCGAACAAATCCAACGTAACGATAGGGCCCATTCAGTGGGCTGTGTCCCGCCTTGCTACTAACGCCGGCGGGGCGGTTGCATGACGCAGCGTATGAGGTTTCTCCTGTTTTGGAGTTCAATTTCTGTTTTGGAGTTCATTTTATTTTCCAAATTTTACTTTTTCTAGAACTCGGCAGGTAGCAGACATAATCCGCAGCCTTAAGCAGCATTTAAGCATACAATGGCAACTAGTAGGAAACTGTTTCCCACGAAGGTAGTAGTGACCAATGGACCATACAGCGTGGTAGTGAAAGGGGAGTGGGAAGAAGCCTTACGAGCGAATCTAGCTTGAAACTTAGTGTGTAGGGAAACCGCAAGTGTTCTGGCGCTATTAAAGCCCATTTTTGACGTACAAAATACTAGGACGAGCCGAGCCTACAGGTCATCAGGGCTTTAATAGGACATTACCATAATATTGCTACGCAATAATTCAGTAGACTAATTAATACTGTTAAATTACCGAAGATATACGAAAAACTACGAAGTTTTGCGATCTAAGCATGAGATTTCAACCGTGCGCCAGTCACACCGGGATAGAATGAAATAGTTGGCTTTAGCCTGAGCTCGCATTTCCCGTGGATTGGCGGATGAATGTGTAACCTGATGACATGCCCCGTAACACCCCGCACGTTCTCAAACAGGGAGACATCGCGTGAAACGGCTGGCCGTGGCACAGTATCCACAGCTGCAAGACACGGCCGGGAGTATGAGGACGAGCGTTGTCCTGTTGAAACAGTGCACGGGCGTGGGCACTGAGGAAAGGCGGAGCCACCGGTTGCAGGCCCTCCGCGTACCGTGCGGCTGTGTCGGAGCCCGTTAGGAAAACTAACGGTGGAAGGGGGGCACTCTGTATGTCGCTCCCACATCATCACACCAGGTTGGTGGGACGCGTGACGGGAGACCAGAAGCCGCTCTTCGTGGCGTTCTCCACTGCGCCTCCAGACACGGACCTGGTGGTCGTCGCCACTGGGGCAAAAGCAGGACTCGTCACTGAAGATGACCCGCTGCCAGTCTACAGAGCCCCGTGTCCGCCGTCGCCGCTAACAGGCGAGTCGGGCGCGATGCTACAGGTGTGTGGGTGGCAAGAGGCGAGCCCTTGTTAAACCCCCTCGCTGTACTGAACCGATATAAAAGTTTATCGCTTTTTCCCTCGATTCCGTAAAAAATTGTGTAGGTGACGTACAGTATCACTGGTCAAACCTTCATATACGACACTGCGCTAATTAAGCAAACCTTTTCCTGGATTACCTTCATGATTCGGTGCGTAGGGTTTCCTCTTACTTGTTTTCTACGAATCCTCGTAGATGTTTCACTCGAAGCAGTTCTTGCAACACATTGGATTCAGACGATACAAGCAGGCTACCTGTAATTACAAGTGGACATGTTTATTGGTAATTTACTTGAAATAAGTCACACCCTGTCATCATAACGCGTTTATTAGCGAACACCGTAAAACAGTAAAAATTGAATAGTCTGAAACTATTTATCTCAAAAAGTTAACGCACTAGATTCTTCCTGCCTACTCTTCATCATTACTAAATTGTGATCTGAGTCTATATCTGCTATTGAGTACGCCATACAATCCAATATATGATTTCGGAATCGCTGCTTGACCAAAATATAACCTAACTGAAATGTCCCTGTATTTTCACCGGCCTTTTCCAAGAATACCTCCCCCGCTTGTGATTCTTTAACAGAGTAATCGCTATTGCTAGCTGAAATTTACTGCAGAACTCAAATAATCAATGTACTCCCTTATTCCTAGTACCAAGCTCATATTCTCCCGTAATCCTTTCTTCCTTCATTATACTTCTTCACCTACAAACGCATTCCAGTCCCGCACGAATATTATATTTTCATCTCCCTTAACGTACTGAATTACCTGTCCAATATCCTCACATACTTTCTCTGTCTCTTTATCTTCGGCTTGCGACGTCGGCATGTATACCTGTACCATCGCTGTCGGTGTTCGTTTGCTGCCGATTGTGATGACTCTGTCACTGAACTGTTTAGTAACTCACTCTCTGTCCTACCTTCCTATTCATAACGAATCCTACTCCTATTATACCATTTTGGGCCGCTGTTGATATTACCCTGTACTCTTCTGACCAGAAATCCCTGTCTTCTTTTCATTTCACTTCACTGACCCCCCTATATCTAGATTGAGCCTTAACATTTCCCTTTTCAGAGTTTCTAGTCTGCCTATCACGTTCAACCTTCTGACATTCCACGACCCCACCTGCAGAGCGTGATCCCCTTGTTGGTTATTCAATCTTTTTCTCATGATCGCGTATCCCCTGGCAATCCCCTCAAGGAGATCCGAATGTGGGACTAGTCCGGAATATTTTGCCAGAGAGGAGATTATGATAAAACTCTTCAATTACAGGCCACATGTCCTGTGGATATACATCATGTGTGTTTAATGAGAGAGTCCTGAACCTCTGTCCGCTGTTCCGCCCTCTTCTACAAGGCCGTTGGTTGAATGAAGGGTGACTTCTTAGGCCGGAAGTCCTCGGTCACCATTACTGATGATTTTCTTATTCAAAATTTAAGCGGTGGCGGGGTTCGAACCCGGCACCGAGTGCGTTTTGATTGCTAAGGATAAACGTTATCCCTGAACCACAGGTGCGACAAACAACGCAATATCCATTATTCGTGAACGTCTTTAAAACGTTTTACTCTTTACAGGAAACAGTTCTCTGTGATCTTAAATCTCCTACGGCAAATCCAGGGACGCCTCCTTTGACATAGTCGACTTCCTTCTTCTCGATTCATTCCTAATCAGAGGTTGTGAGACATTAAATGCCGATCTTCCTTTTGTAGGCAAATGGTGTAACGCTTGTCTTCAGTTGGCACTTGACCTCTACTATAACTGAATGAAAATTGATGTGGCTCCTTGCAAAATAGTCTGTTGTTTCGAGATGTCACACATATGGCTATAGCAAGTTGTAAAGATAACTGTACCATTCTGGGTATATCCTCCCAACAGTCTGTCAAATATTTGTGAGCGCGGTTCGAGTAAAACAGCGTCAGACCACTATTTCTTTTGGACTCGCATGGCGTAGTCGTCGCCCAGTAAATGTATTTTTGTTATTGTTGGACAACTGAAGCGCGTCCATTAGAATTCTACCTGGCAATAACAAAATTCTAGATTAACTTTTAATGGGCTATGATTACATGTGAATAGTATCTATAAATGTATTAGCCATTTAGATAGCAGCATGTAGATAATAGGTTCCTAATGATGTGGAGCGAAGTGGAAGATACCTCTTGTAGATTTTCTAACTACCTTTTAGTGAGCTGATAAACTGAAGTCTCTAGTGCGTGTATTTGACAAAAGTTGACCGCGCCGTCCGTAGGTAGTAGCATCTGCTCTGAAGCGACTGTAGCCATCTTAGCTACCTGAGGCTGTAACGAACCACTATGGAGCACACCTCACAAGTTCAGGTCCTTACAGGAGCACTGGTACACTGATCTGACGAGTCCCCTAAGCCGTTTTTGTAACATCCCCCCCCCCCCCCTCCTGCATGCACTAAAAAGGTGTACATTTGGTGAACTAAAAAGGTATACATTTGGTGAAAGAAAGTACAACCTTTATTGAGACCACTTAAAACAACTTACGGAAGGGGAGCTAGGACTATTTGAATATTTCGACAAGTGAACACTGTCATTTTCAAGGCAAAAATAAAACGGAAGAGCGCTTGGAGGGAAGTTTAAACCCACGTTAGGTGGGTCAACGCCGACCTAGAACTGTAATACAGCATATGCAGAAAACACACGCACACGCACACACACACACACACACACACACACACACACACACACACACACACACACACACACACACCGTAAGCAACTACCGCCGCCAAGCAACCAATGCTGAGCAACGTCAAAAGTTATCGATAGTCAACATTAATTACCAACCAGTAGCTTCTCTCTGCGCCTATGTTGTCTGACTAGAGAGAGGGCAGGATTCCAAGCGGAATTTAAGCAAAACCATCTATCCCTACTTATAAGGTCACCAGCTAATTTAATCTTGTCTGCTTCGTTAATAACGCTGTCTCAGTAGCTGAGAGTGCATGCTGCCTTCCACAGAACTCCCTCGTTGCATTTGTGCCTCGAAAATGACAGGATGCTCAACGTTCAAAATATCGCAGTTGTCGAACGTGTTGCCTGACTGCTTTCCCATGAGTTCTTTGAACATTTTACACGCCGGGAAATACTAGTTTCACACTTTCTATTTGGGTGCGAAAAGCTATTTTTGTATCTAGTTACGAGCTTATGTTTGCTAGGGCTTTACGCTATGGCAGTTTCATCACACTAGATACACAACCTTTTCAGTTCTGTGGTCCCTTCTAAATATCGTGGATACCCGTTTGGTAGGATAACAGGCAGTGAGGAAACTAAGGTTTTGCCCTCCCCCTTTCCTCGCAAATAGATTTTGGGGAGTACTGCTTCCTAATAAATCTCAAGGAACAAATATGAAAACATTGGTCATTTACACACTATAAATCAGGTTACAAGTGAAAGAAACTCACATATTGATTTAGTCCTCTTAGAACAAACAACGCCTTCAATTTTGTGAAGTGAGGCTAATCTCTAAAACACGCACGTTTTTCCAGTTCTCCTACGCGTAGCACCCAAGAACTTTTCGACGTCATCCAAGGGAAATGAACAATACGTTTCATGTTCAGTGCTTAGAATTGCCAAAGCAATGAATCTGCACTCGAACATTGCGTTTCTAATAAAAATTTTGATTAGTTTCGATTTATAAAATGATCTTTCTATTGTAGCGGGAGTAACTGGCATAGCGCACAGCTGAGTAGCTATGCGTACATCAGGGAGACTACTTGCAAGAAATTTATTTCAACAAACAAACAAAAATTGCAAGATCTTTAATTGATAACATCTTTCTTTTCAAATTCTTTCAACGTCGGTGTTTTTAGGCTAATAAGTTCATGTGAAAAATTTATGGCAAAATCTGTTTCGTACTTTCTAACCAGCTTTTCTGCTCCTTTCCGGATATCTTCATTTTCTGCCTTAAGAAATGAACAGGGTGCAGTAAAAAAAATCAGTAACATTTTGTAGGACGGTAAAACGGTTCTTTAATAATGTTGATTTAAAATATGAACAGAAGCACTGTAAACTGTGACCTGAAAAGACTAGTGTATCCACAATTTTATGACTGCAGAAAGCTCGTCCAAAAATTTCTTCACTTTATGGCTACGTCCCACGATCACTTGATTTTCATGGGGTCACTCTCACGTAGCGAAATTTTGATTACAGCCACCCTGTACGCAATTTTAATGCCCGTGCCACTTTGTATTAGCTATTTACTTGCGCCGTTAACACTGCGTCCGCCATAGACATACAAAAACGTAAGCGATTGTAAAAAATCCGAATAGCGGTTTGCGCAGGTCGAGAGGCACGGACGGTGATCGCATTGTTGCCGGTTCCAAGCGATAGCTGCGCTACGCACAAACATGTGCTTTCCACTCGAACAGAGGATTTTGGCTAAGATCGAAGTGTAGTATCTGTTCTTATCAGCTTAATATGTGATACGTCCTGCATTGCAGGACCAGAATATTAAACTCATTTTTGGCTCATGACGGAGTGCTAGGGGCTTGTTCCACTGAGGGGGCAGTTACGTGTCTCGCTTGATTGTGTAGAATTTTCGGCCCAACACCACCATCAGCTATGAAGACTTGCAACAAATGGAATAAAAATCCACTAAATAACTCTCTACCATCAGGATTAATGTTCACTTTGGCTACGACGCCCACAGCAGATCCCTAGGAAGTAGGAACACTAGTGAACGCACATTGTCTGTCCGAGAATGCGTGACTTAGGTGCGCAGAACAAGCCTAAACTTGCACGCTGTCGTCCGTGACTCCAACTATAGTAGGGGAGCCCACTGTTGTCAACACCAATTTAAGGAAATATACAATGAAGAAGGCACCGAACTCTAGAACGCTAACTGGCTGCCGGCCACTGCTTGTGTGGAAAAATTGCACTAGTGGAATCTGTGCGCTGTGTGCAGTACTGGCCCCACATGTAACATTAAACCAGCAAGGTCACGAAATGCTTTCTGGCACAATTCTGTTCGCTTGTTCTCAGCGAGATTCCATGACCAGATTGAATATAAGAATAAATTATTAAATAAATCATTAAAGTCAGTTTGGGGCCCACCGAAATATGGGACCCTCTTAGTACAGCCCCGCCTCACCCCCCTCCCTCCCCTGCTCGCACTGCGGGGTCGTTACTTCCACCACCAATAACAGGTAATGAGAACACAGTTCTTCAACCCCGCTAATTTTCGTCTTCGTCCTAGTTGGGAGAAATGCGTTATTCATTATGTAATTACTGTATTGCTGAAAACGAAGATTGAAGGTTTTGCTTGAAAAGAGTAACAAGAACTGGACGATAGGGAAGAAACGACGAGGCGGTCGATATTCCGGTCACGCGAGCGTGCGTGCCGACCACACATACCGCCGAAAGCGGACGCACGCTATTCTGCCAAGGCTTGAGCATATTTACTTCCGAGTTTCTCTGTACGGTGAGCGACTTATTTGTTCACTTCTAATTCAGATGTTCATGAATTTATTTTCTTCTGGCCTCTGGACCAGTTTCAGTGTTTGGTCAGAAATCCACATTTTTCGTGTCCATCTCAACTTAGCCTCGGATTTTTTTGTGGGAATATATGTATCCCAGGTTGGGAAACTGCGGTCGAAAAGCCAGCTTAAGTAAATAATAGGAATAAAACCACATTATTGTGTACTTTTTTATTTACATTAGCTACAGTTAACTGCAAATACCATCATTGACACAATGAACGTACCACTTGAACTATATCTTACAAAATGTGCCGAAACTAACGGCCATCAACCTCAATGCCGAATAAGATTCTGACGCACCCTGACAAATGTTCCTGGTGTGTTTCAGGATCACATCACCGACAGCTACAATTCTGGCAACTAATTCCACCTCCGTATCCACTACACCCCCCCCCCCCCATGAACCATGGGCCTTGCCGTTGGTGGGGAGGCTTGCGTGCCTCAGCGATACAGGTAGCCGTACCGTAGGTGCAGTCACAACGGAGGGGTACCTGCTGAGAGCCCAGACAAACGTGTGGTTCCTGAAGAGGGGCAGCGACCTTTTCAGTAGTTGCAGGGGCAACAGTCTGGATGATAGACTGATCTGGCCTTGTAACACCAACCAAAACAGCCTTGCTGTGCTGGTTCTGCGAATGGCTGAAAGCAAGGGGAAACTACAGCCGTAATTTTTTCCCGAGGGCATGCAGCTTTACCGTATAGCATGGAGAGCTGCATCAAACCAGTCTCAGGACTGAAGACCACACTATCCACTGGGGTCTCATACACAAGTGACTTTAGATATCCTCATAGAAAATAATCAAGGGGGTTCACGCCAGGTGACCTCGCAGGCCACGGAAGGATCTCCGCTTCTATCCAGCGACCAAGAAATACAGCATTGAGATGGTTGCGGACATCCACACTGAAGTTAGTCGGTGCACCGTTATGTTGTATCCATATTTTCTCACGAAGAAATGTTCAAATGTGCGTGACTTTCTAAGGGACCAAACTGTTGAGGTCATCGGTCCCTAGACTTGCGCACTACGTAAACTAACTTATGCTAAGAACAACACATACACCCATGCCCGAGGGAGGACTCAAACTTCCGGTGGGAGGGACCGCGCAAACCGTGACATGGTGCCTCAAACCAGGCGGCAACTCCTCGCGGCTTCTCACGAAGAGCCAGGGGTACTTCCTCCAACAACTCAGAGTTCTGTGCATGAACCTCAAGTAAACAAAACTTGCATCATGACTTCCTAGTAATCAGGCTCGTCCTCCTTATTCTCTTGCAGGAAATAAAGAATATAAATGTAAATAAAAGGCACAGCACGTGTAAACTTGTTAGTTGTGAATAAGCTAGGAAACAGTACTAGTCAAAGCGACAGACAAGTTTACTTCATTATCTTCTTATGTTGGCTTCTCCGACCCCAGGTTCTCTACCTCAAAGTGTTCAGTGAAGCGTTCTCCATGCCCTGTTACATTTTTGCACGCTCTTACGGAAACAGCGAACTAATTCTCCCCAATGAGTCACACCGCAAAAAATCGCACCAAACTTTCAAAAGTAGCGCCACACACAAAAATACAAAACTAGGAGCAAATAAGAGGTGACAATAACTTAGTCGCTTGTCAACTGAACATGCCGACATACGTTTACTCCCAAACTCGTTCGATATAAACTGAAGCGGCAGACGGCAACACCTATATAAGACAACAAGAGTCTGGCGCAGTTGTTAGATTGGTTACGGCTGCTTCAGTGGCAGGTTTTCAAGATTTAAGCGAATCTGAACGTGGTGTTATAGTCGGCGCACGAGCGACGGAACACATCGTCTCGGAGGTAGCGATGAAGTGGGGATTTTCCCATACGGCCATTTCAGGACTGTACCGTAAACATCAGGAACCCGGTAAAACATCAGATCTCCGAGATCACTGCTGCCAAAGAAAGATCCTGCAAGGAAGGGACCGACGAAGACTGAAGAGAATCCTTCAAGGTGACAGAAGTGCAACCCTTCCGCAAATTGCTGCAGATTTCAGTACTGGGCCATGAACAAGTGTCAGCGCGCGAACCAATCAACAAAACATCATCGATATGGGCTTCCGGAGCAGAAGACCCACTTGTGTACCCTTGATGACTGCACGACACGAAGCTTTAGCCTCGCCTGGGCCCGTCGACACCGACTTTGGACTGTTAATGACTGAAATCATATTCCCTGGTCGGATGAGTCTGGTTTCATATTGTATCGAACAGATGGACTTATACGGGTATGGAGACAACCGTATGAATCCATGGGACTGTTCAAGCTGGTGAAGGCTCTGTAGTGGTGTGGGGCGTGTGCAGTCGGAGTGATATGGGACCACTGGTACGTCTAGACGTGACCCTGACAGGTGACACGTGCATAACTATCCCATCTGATCACCTGCTTCCTTTCATGTCCATTGTGCATTCTGACGACTTGGGCAATTCCAGCAGAACAATGCGAGACCCCACACGTACAGAATTGCTATAGAGTGGCTCCAGGAACACTCTTCTGAGTTTAAACGCTACCGCTGCCCACCAAACTCCCCAGACATAAACATTATTGAGCACATCTGGGATGCCTTGCAACGTGCTGTTCAGAAGAGATCTCCAACTCCTCGTACTCTTACGGATTTATGGACAGATCTGTAGGATTCATGGTGTCTGTTCCCTCCAGCGTACTACTGACATTGGTCGAGTCCATGCCACATCGTGTTGCGGCACTTCTGCGTTCTCGCGGGTCTCCGTACGATATTAGGCAGGTGTACCAGTTTTTTTGGCTCTTCAGTGTATGAAAACGTGTTACAATAATTGAGGCTGATGTGTAAAAGGTGTGAAAAAAGTGTATGGATTTACCAAAAAATGATGCGCAACAGGACGGAAAACCCAAGTAAGAACATATACCACAGTGGTTAAAAAATTAATAATTATCTGAACAAATTTTGCCGACTACTTTGAAAATGACAACCATAAAACAGACATCTACGAATCCTCTTTCAAAATTAATGTAATTACTAATGAGCAATCAAAACAAAACATAAAACGCACATGTTGTTGTGTTGCCGGTTTAGGCTTAAAAATGGAAAAACAACCATGAACTTTATATAATATTTTTACGAAATAAATCGAAGTTCACAGATGACTGCTAGGCGTCGAAACATGTTTGGGTAAGCAGAAAAAAGAAACATATTGTGTTTTGCAGAAGGAAAAGTTTAAAAACTCAAAACTCAAAATGTTGTCAATATGAGCGAAACAGATAGTCCGCCTGAACGTTGTTCTTCGGAGGGAGACTGACGAAGCTATTCTTGTATTCAAACCTGTGATGATGCTAAGAGCCATGTCTCACTGCCTGCATTATTCTGCTCTGCAAATACGGAATACATAAGAATAATGAACTAAGCGCTCAGAGCGCGCTAGCTCCAAAAGGTACCGCTCTCCCAGGCACGCAGTTCACCTGGGTGGTCTGTCATGTAAGGAAAGCAGTTCTAGTGCTCAGGTGCCGAGCGACCTGGCGTAGGGATTACAGCACTGGGCTCGTATTTGAAGCGAGTGGACTTCAGATCCGCAACTGGAAATGTGGATTGACGTTTTCCGTGGTTTCTCTACACCACTTGAGAATACCAGAATGGTTCCTTTTAGAAGGACAAGACCGATTCCCGTCCCCGTCGTAGGATTTTCAGCATTTTTTTTTTTAATGTGTTGGCTTTCGGGACGTGCCCGTACAGTCATCTCAATAGTGGAACGTCAGTTACGACGATACAAACGTGAGGACAACACAACACTCAGCCCCCAAGCGTAGAAAATCTCCGATCCGGGCAGGAATCGAACCCGGGCCTCTTCGGTTAGCATACACCGCGCTGGCGAGGCAGTTGCAAATGAGCACATTTTTCAGCACTTGTGCTTCGTCTCTGATGACCTCGACATCAATAGATCGTTAAGCACAAATCTTTACTTCTAAACCCAGAGCTGTTAAAACCTCGTGGGGAAGGGGTTGGGTCCATCAACCAAATGCGCCTTTTTACTTTACCTAATATTCATTGTGTATAATGTTTACACTGAACAGCCTTTGTGATCAGGTGGCAGTGCCAACCCAGATTGAGCAGAGGCTGTTCAACGCATCCACTGCAACATGACAGGAACACCACAGTCGGTGTATACTAGTTATTTTGTATAGTCGCAGCGACCGAGGTGCCACAGTATTTAGACACTTGATTCACATTTATGCGTTCGGCCATTCCGATTTAGGTTTCCGTGGTTTCTCTTTTCAGTTAACCCAAATGGGGTGATGGTTCTTTCGAAGCGAAGGGACAAAGATGGTTCCCTAATCTGCATTTACCCGTACGTTTCGTGGCGGAGTGTACACTGTACCACTACTAACACTGCCCACAACTACAGCGAGGCAAAAAGACACTCTGTATGCCTCGGTACGAGTCCTAATTTCTCTTCTTATCGTCATGGTTCTGACGCGAAATGTACGAAGGCCGCAGTAGAGTCGTTCTGCAGTCAGCTTCAAATGCCGGTTCTCTAAATTGTCTCAGTAGTGTTCCTCTAAAAGAACGTCCCATTTCTTCCCAAAGCATCTCCGTAATATTTCCGTGTTGTTCGAACCTGCTGGTAACAAATCTAGAAGCCCTCCTCTGCACTGCTTCGATGGCTTCTTTCAGTCCGAACTGGTGCGGATAGCAAACACTCAAGCAGACTCAAGAACGGGTCGTTGTAGTTTTCTACATTCGGTCTCCTTTACACATGAACCACAGTTTCCTAAAAGTCGGCAATTCGCCTCCCCTACTACAATCCTTACGTGCTCGTTCCGTCTCATACCGTTTTACAACGTTAAGTCTAGATATTTAATCAATCTACTAATGGTGTATTCGAACATTAAGCGATTGTTTTTCCTACTCATCTTCATTAACTTAAGATTTTTCTACGTTTGGAGCAAGATGCCATTCGTCACACCATCTAGAAATTATGTCTATGTCATCCTGTGTCCTCATCAACGATGTCATCCTGTGTCCTCATACAGTCAGTCAACGATGACACCTTCCTGTACGCCACAGCATTATCAGCAAACAGCCCCAGATTGCTGTTCATCCTGTCCGCCAGATCATTTCTGTACACAGAAAATGACAGGAGTCGTATCGTGTTTACCTGGCGATACCTGTGTCTCTGACGAGGACAACGTACTTGGTTCTGTTGTCAAGAAGTCTTCGAGCCACTCACGTATCTGTGGGAACCTATCCGCTATGCTCGTACCTTCTCTTGTCTGCAGTGGTGCACCGTGTCACACGCTTACCGGAAATCTAGGAATGTGGAATCTGCCTGTTGTCCTTGATCCATGATTCGCAGGATATCATGTGAGGAGAGGGCAAGCAGAGTTTCACACGAGCGATGCTTTCTAAAACCGTGCTGATTTGCGGACAGAAGCTTTGTCTTCGCAAGGAAATTTATTATATTCGAACTGAGTATATATTCAGGAGTTCTGCAGCGAACCCATGTGAAGGATATTGGTCTGTAATTTTGCGTGTCCTTTCCTTTGCCCTGCTTACATACAGGAGTCGCTTGCGCTCAACTTCTTACGACCTCGTCTACATCTACATCTACATGATCACCCTGCTATTCACAATAAACTGCCTGGCAGAGGGTTCAGTGAACCACCTTCAAGCGGTCTCTCTACCGTTCCACTCTCGAACGGCACGCGGGAAAAACGAGCACTTAATTTTTTCTGTGCGAGCCCTGATTTCTCTTATTTTATCGTGATGATCATTTCTCCCTATGTAGGTGGGTGCCAACAGATTGTTTTCGCAATCGGAAGAGAAAACTGGTGATTGAAATTTCATGAGAAGATCCCGTCGCAACGGAAAACTCCTTTGTTTTAATGATTGCCACTCCAATTCGCTTATCATGTCTGTGACACTATCTCCCCTATTTCGCGATAATACAAAACAGGCTGCCCTTCTTTGTACTTTTTCGATGCCATCCGTCAGTCCCACCTGATGCGGATCCCATACCGCACAGCAATACTCCAGAATAGGGCGGTCAAGCGTGGTGTAAGCAGTCTCTTTAGTAGACCTGTTGCACCTTCTAAGTGACGGGACATCTAATCTTCCTTCCTCTCTTCCTTCCGTATGAAATCTACATGTACAACCATATTCGGGTCTGTACCATTCACGACTGGCGCCTTGGAGGAGTTATTATCGGTAAAGCTACGTTCGAACTGGTCTTTTCGTTGTGGTCGTTTCGCGAGACTTATGTGGGAGGAAGCGATATGTTGGCCAACTCTTCTTCGAGCGAACACTCGCAGTTTGAACAGTAACCTTCTCCGCGATACACAATGCCTCTCTTGTAGGGAATGTCACTGGAGTTCGCTGAGCATCTCCGTACCGCTCTAGCGCTTACTAAACCACGATAGAGGCCGCTTTTCGTTGGATCTTTTCTCTCTCTTCGGTTAGTCCTACTTGGTAAGGCTCGCAGACTGATGAGCAATATCCAAGAATCCATGGAACAAATGTTTTGGAAGAAACTTCTTTCGTGGATGTCTTAAATTTCGTTAAGATCCTACCATCGAAACTCATCCTGGCATCTGCATTTCTTACAGTTTGTTGCATGTGGTCATTCCACTTTAGTCTTCTCCGGACGGTCACTCCTACGTACTGTGAATGTTACTGTTTCCAGTGATTTTTCGCCGATAGCGTAATCAATCAGTAATGAATCTCTTGAAATCATATGGAACAGCTAATAAATAGGTTTCTGTTACACAGTAATATACACTCCTGGAAATTGAAATAAGAACACCGTGAATTCATTGTCCCAGGAAGGGGAAACTTTATTGACACATTCCTGGGGTCAGATACATCACATGATCACACTGACAGAACCACAGGCACATAGACACAGGCAACAGAGCATGCACAATGTCGGCACTAGTACAGTGTATATCCACCTTTCGCAGCAATTCAGGCTGCTATTCTCCCATGGAGACGATCGTAGAGATGCTGGATGTAGTCCTGTGGAACGGCTTGCCATGCCATTTCCACCTGGCGCCTCAGTTGGACCAGCGTTCGTGCTGGACGTGCAGACCGCGTGAGACGACGCTTCATCCAGTCCCAAACATGCTCAATGGGGGACAGATCCGGAGATCTTGCTGGCCAGGGTAGTTGACTTACACCTTCTAGAGCACGTTGGGTGGCACGGGATACATGCGGACGTGCATTGTCCTGTTGGAACAGCAAGTTCCCTTGCCGGTCTAGGAATGGTAGAACGATGGGTTCGATGACGGTTTGGATGTACCGTGCACTATTCAGTGTCCCCTCGACGATCACCAGTGGTGTACGGCCAGTGTAGGAGATCGCTCCCCACACCATGATGCCGGGTGTTGGCCCTGTGTGCCTCGGTCGTATGCAGTCCTGATTGTGGCGCTCACCTGCACGGCGCCAAACACGCATACGACCATCATTGGCACCAAGGCAGAAGCGACTCTCATCGCTGAAGACGACACGTCTCCATTCGTCCCTCCATTCACGCCTGTCGCGACACCACTGGAGGCGGGCTGCACGATGTTGGGGCGTGAGCGGAAGACGGCCTAACGGTGTGCGGGACCGTAGCCCAGCTTCATGGAGACGGTTGCGAATGGTCCTCGCCGATACCCCAGGAGCAACAGTGTCCCTAATTTGCTGGGAAGTGGCGGTGCGGTCCCCTACGGCACTGCGTAGGATCCTACGGTCTTGGCGTGCATCCGTGCGTCGCTGCGATCCGGTCCCAGGTCGACGGGCACGTGCACCTTCCGCCGACCACTGGCGACAACATCGATGTACTGTGGAGACCTCACGCCCCACGTGTTGAGCAATTCGGCGGTACGTCCACCCGGCCTCCCGCATGCCCACTATACGCCCTCGCTCAAAGTCCGTCAACTGCACATACGGTTCACGTCCACGCTGTCGCGGCATGCTACCAGTGTTAAAGACTGCGATGGAGCTCCGTATACCACGGCAAACTGGCTGACACTGACGGCGGCGGTGCACAAATGCTGCGCAGCTAGCGCCATTCGACAGCCAACACCGCGGTTCCTGGTGTGTCCGCTGTGCCGTGCGTGTGATCATTGCTTGTACAGCCCTCTCGCAGTGTCCGGAGCAAGTATGGTGGGTCTGACACACCGGTGTCAATGTGTTCTTTTTTCCATTTCCAGGAGTGTATGTACGCGGAATTAACGCGCCATCGAATATGAGAGGCACCCTAGTTTTAAAAAAAATTGCCAGTTGTTGTCACATGTGTGAAGAGCACACAATGCTGATGAAGTTCGGATATCTACGGAGCCAGATAAGGGTATTGGTGCCTTGTCTTAAACATGCACGAGTGGTACGTTGTGTCATTCATGCGACACACCTGAAGATGACGTAACTGGAACGTCGAAACTGGTTGCCCAATAAAACCATATAAATATAACGGCGTTTCCTCAAGTATTATTACCTTTAATAAAAAAATGGCTATATATATGAACGATCAAAACAACAACAATTTTAAGTGACCTATTGTTAAGCGATACAATAATTATAAAAAAAAGAACGTCCAACTTTATTATCTACGTGACATGCGAACAATCATACCGTAAATTACAGACGTTACTCATCATTATTCACTAATGTTATCATTACTGGTACCCTCGGAGGAATTTAAATCTGAAACAGATTCATTTTGTCCTTCCCCATCATCCTCGGTGTCGTTCCAGAGCGCATCGTCTTCTCTGCCACCCGGAGTATTTTGAAATACAACTTTTCTTGAGTGATTTCAGGATCATTGTTGCGTCGATGTTTTACCAAGCAACCGGAGCCCAGTGTACTATAATGTGAGGTGCAGCACGCTTAATTTTTCCTGCCGGTTCAAAAATGGTTCAAATGGCTCTGAGCACTATGGGACTTAACCTCTGAGGTCATCAGTCCCCTAGAACTTAGAACTACTTAAACCTAACACGCATCCATGCCCGAGGGAGGATTCGAACCTGCGACCGCAGCGGGGCAGGATTCGAACCTGCGACCGCAGCGGTCGCCCGGTTCCAGACTGTAGCGCCTAGAACCGCTCGGTCACCCCTGCCGGCTTTCCTGCTCCGGAGTCAGTGCTGTTGCTGAACGTAACAGTTGGAAGATTTATTTCTGCTAATGTCCAGGGGTTGTAACACAGAAATTATTCCTACAGAAATAAGAACAAGGTCACTGGCTAGGCTATGATCTTTTTTACGTCGTCAGTGAAATATCACGAAATGTGTGAAGACAAAGCATTGACAAAGCATTCATGGTAGTTTGGACAGTCCACCAGCACTGAGGTCTTATGCGCTTCGAAGTCAGTCGAGCTTTAAAGTTTGTCATCCGTCCCCTCTCTTGATTTCGAAGGACGACGTCATCACGAAGCAGCTTTTCATTTTTAGGGATCTTGGGAATTGTTTTCCGCTGTAGATAAGAAAGGGGTAAGTCTGCACCTATCTACTTTGACTGCCAAACATATTACAGTTATGCGCTGTTTTTCACACCCAGATGTTTTTATGTTAATTTCTTTTGTCCCCTTCTCATCGACGTGTAATTACGTGGCACATCATACTAAACTGGCGTCTCATCAGCGTTGCCTATTCGCCTCATATTCTTCCCTTTAAGCAGGGTCACCTGAAATATTAGTGGCAAGTTAGCCACGACATTCCTGTTGTCGCGTAGCCATCTCTTAAATTGTGAATAAAGACGAAAGTGCGTACTACGGACTGCGGGCCAGCGTGCTGGTTGGTATTGTGAGCACCAGTCACCAATGCTTTCCAGTCCTATTTGCCTAACAGCGTCCGGGATCGCGGGGCGGAAACACTGCCACAATGTTTGTAAAACCTGAAAAAACAAGAGAAAGAGACGCTAAGCGATGTCTTGCGTTTCTGTGAAGCACGCGCGGTCGAAAAAAAAAAAAGACAAACCTTGTTCTTCTCAAACAAGAGACAAACGAAGCTACTTCCTTAGTTGACGGCGGCCACTTGTAAGGAGCTTACAGAATGAATTTTCACTCTACATCTGAGAGTGCCTGATTTACCTTACGCAAGGGTCTCAAGTTTGTTCCCGGTCCGGCACACAGTTTTAACCTTCCAGGATATTTCCTTGAAATTGTTTACCTCAGCATTTTGCCAGTGACGGAAACGGGGAGCAGTGTTCGATACTCATGTTAACTAACGATACGTAAGCAGGGTTCCCAGGAAAACACGTGCCCCAAAATGTGTTGTTTATTAATTTCCAACATCTGCTTCAGTCAGTCTCTCATCGTAGTCTATTTTGCTGATTAAATCTACAGGGCGGCAAGAGAAAGGTGCGCTTATTCTTACATGAAAGAGTTGTGGCAAAAATTAGAAAAACGTGCTCTATAACATATGAAGAGTGGAAATGGAACACATTCTAAGGGTCAATACTGATATTTCTTAGGAGAATGATAAAAAACAATGTAGCTCTGAAACCACGTTCAGAAAACCAACGTAGCTGTCAAACTGTATTATGCAGGGTGAGGTTTATTGCACGATGTATATACCCTACAGAGTGATTCAGCTGTCCCTACCGCTGTTGTTTTGTGCAGCTCGTAATGTTATAGCTGGCGTTCATGAACCATGCGCGAGATTTTCAAATTCTCTCGCTCGCCGCAAGCAAACTATTAGTCCAATAGAAAAAATGAAAAGGACTTTTTTGTATGAAATGTAACTTGTACAGGGATTCGTTTTCGCTAGATGTCATAGTTTTAGAGTTGTTAAAGGAAAACATAGAAAAGTAATCTTCAGACGCACCCCCACTCCCATACTGAGCCCGCAACTGTCAGGATTTCTAGTATGTTGTTCATGGCACTCTCTTCATCCACGGACAAATATTTACGACTGCACGAATTATTTCCCACGTTCAACCTCTTTTGGTCTTATTTCTGAATAAAAACAGTCTTAGTGACGAAATTATTTAATGCCAGTGACGCTTTTCACCCTTTTGGGGCATCAGCAGGTTGTGTAAAAATAGCTGGATATGTAACCCATCCGTCATATAGCCATATAAAATGGAAAATGGATGCAACAGCAACTGGACACGTTAGGCCGTCCGTCATAAAAGCAGTTGAAGTTCGTGTAAATTTTACTTAGCAGTTTTGTGAATTTTAACAGCATAAAATAAACAATTACATCGTTGTATTCGTCCGGCCTTCTGACTTCGAAACTAGTGTGCTTGTATGGGTTAAGTTTGGATCTAATTGCCAATGTAATTTGTTTTAGGGTAACGTTTACAAAAGCAGTTTTTCGTTCATTACCCTCACGGGCACGGTTAAATTAACGATGTTAACGAAATAGCCGATTGTGCTTGTGGCGTAATAGACCAGTCAAAGAGAGCAACAGGGGTCGAATATCGGCTACATTACATTTTATACAGTGGTAGGAGGGAATGCCGCGAACAATATACTAGAAACCATGAGTAGTGAGGAAGGAGTGTGGAGGTGGAGGTGCATTTGAATGTCACTTTTGTGCGTTTTTCTTGAATAACTCCAAATGCGTCGCATCCAGGGAAAACTTATGCGGATACAAAATTTTACTATATTAATACACTCAAACTATTCTTCCCACACACAAAAGCCCCATACATGGTGTTGCGCTTCACAGACTGCGTACAAGCCCACATTTTGTAGTATGTCAACAACCGTCTTCCAGTTTCTTGTTGAATGTATATAACGGCGCAGCGTATCCTTTTGCTTCCTCATGTATAATCACAGTAATGGGACCCTGATCCATGATACCAAAACACTCAGAAAGTATCTCTGAACAACCTCCGAAATTTTGTCGGTGGAGCTCAGGTTCACTCTGTATGGTCTGTGTAATCTGTTATGTTGCCTCAAATCATCTGCCCAGTTCCCAACTTTAATACTTGTCTTATTGTGTTTAGTCTTTAACGTAACATTGTACCTATTAATGAGTGATGCATATTGTTTTAGAGATGTTACTCAAAATGCACAACTGGCATATGCGTGCTAATGATTGTTAACACGCTCAAACTAACGAGGTGTATCACGAGTAATGGCAAATTTTAAAATTTAAAATTCGGTCAGTAAGTATATGAAGTACTGAAAATCAAACTTTTGTTGCCCCTGGAAGTCGCTAGATAGTCAACCTGCAACTGGAACTGGGTGATGGGATGTCCACTCTGTCCGTCTATATGGAGCAGATAAAAGTTTGTGCTGCTGCCTGAGTAATTTGGCTGGTAGATGGCCGCAGTCTGCACGGGCACGGTTCCATAAAAGCCACGCACGCGCAACCGCACCTATTTGCACATTGCGAAGTCAATATTTTAGTCTCCTACACAAAAAAACAGTGATATTAAACCAATTCAGCGGGTACTAAGGTAAATTCCCCATGAGTGTTACGTATCGGCACCTAACCTTTGTCTGTGCAACGTGGATAAAATCAGAGACAGACACAGAAAGAAAAGAAACCATTCACCATGCGACTAAAATGTTCATGTTGCGTAGTTTAGACGTAGCAACATTTTGCAGATAGGCAAATCATCTTCCATCTGTCGCAATTGCTCGAAACTTCGCACACCTGCAGAAGAAACGACAAATTTTATGCATCTAAATTTTCTGTTTTACGCAGAGTGTAAAAAAGATCTACGTATACAAAATTGGAGGAGATGAAAAGGAACACATGTGACAAAAATGTCACAGTTGTTCCTGCTAGGGTCCTTGAAGGTTCTGACGCTAGTGGTCGCTAGAGACTGTGTTCAAACCGTCGCCTGGCGAATATTGTATTAATGTCGTCAGTTTACATCCTAATGACTGTCTAACACGCTTCAGATAAGCCGGTGTTTCACGAATAATGGTTGCAACCTCAGCCAAACGGACAACTAGCTCTTTTGGAGTGTTTGTACACCAAACGCAAAAAGGAATCCATAAGCGTGGAGATCAAGGTACTGACCCACCCCTCATAATACAACTATTAGGAAAATATTGTCTAAATGTTCATCACCAACGGGAAAGTGTTGTGGGGCCCCATCTTGTTGGAACCGAAATGGTTGGCTGACATTGTCAGATATTTCCGACAGTTCCTTGGCTATGGTTCGTGTGCTGGGGCCGGGGTTGTCCTAAATTCACTGTAAGACGGTTTCCTCGAACTAAACAGTTCGCACACTGCGTGGTCTACATCTTTCCCGTCGGTTTCGTCTAAGGGATCCTGTTTCACGAAGACGGCCATCAAATCTTTGAAATGTGACATGGTTTTCGTATAATAATAATAATAATAATAATGACGTGTGACGAGGGCCTCCCGTCGGGTATGAATCCTCATTATAATTTGTTCCGCATTCACGCGCCTTACGTGCATCGTGCCTCCCCATACGTAAGATGCATGTCCGCTAACTTGATTCTTGTAAATAAAAGATACACCATCATAATGTAATTATTTAAACAGCGACGTGGCCACTGCTAACAGTGATGCAAGCTTACTCCTCCTAGCAGTAAGATGTAAATGTGTTGCAGATCAGACTGCAATGGCAACGTGTTGCGTGCGAAGCAGTCGAAACGGCGCGTTCGTGACATTTGTCTAACATAACGGAAGTGTTTCCTTTTATCTCTTCTAATTACTCTACAAATTTATATGCGTAGTTTTTTTTACACCCAAACATTACCGGTAGAAAAAAATTAGGGGATCAGTTAATGAACGACTCTCGTAGGTACTAGTTGGTGCAGTTTTATTGGCATCACAATGCGAACGCCTACTATAGGAAAATATCGTGAAGGTTTTGGAAGTCATAAAAACAAAAGTGCCGCGTGGTCCAGGGCGTCTTGCCACGGTTCGCACGGCTCCCGCCGTCGGAATTTCAAGTCCTCCTTCGGGCATGGGTGTGTGTGTTGTCCTTAGTGCAAGTTAGTCGTGTTAGATTAAGTAATGCCTAAACATAGGGACCGATGGCCTTCGCAGTTTGGTCCCATAGGTGATTACCACACATTTCAAAAACAAAACGCCATATTGGGCAAAATAATTTAAACTCAGTGTCCCTTGGAACAACAGCGATTGCGTCCATTTTTTTAAAGAGGTCTCCGAATCTTTGTTCTTTAACATATGTTAGTGTCTTCAATTTACTTCAGACATCATTTAGAAATGGGTTCATCGGTGCTGCCCCTAATCAAATTGTGTGGCTAGAAATGGTCATATGCATATGTCCTGATTCCCAACAAGATGTCATTTGCAAACAACAACAAGAAGCAGCAAAGACAACCTATACTGTCAGCATAATTTTACGCGTATGTAACGTCGTTGGACCGATATGTGAACATTGCCAAAAGATAATTGAATTAATCGAAAGTGATTCCATTTATTAAAAACTTCATGGGAGATTAAAACCCTGTGCCGGATCTGGATTCGAGCCTCTGCCTTTCGCGGGCAGGTTCTCTACCGTCTGAGCTATCCACGCACGACTAAGGTCCCGCTCTCATTTCCCACCTTCCGGACTTCACTCCTGCAAGAAAGGATATCGCGTGGTCTTGGCTTAGCCGCAGTCTGGAGGATTGTTCCCAGAATGATTTTCCCCTCTGCATCTGAATGTGCGCTGATTTGAAGATGGATGGGGCACTGGTGAAGTAATGCTGTGACGACTGGTCGTAAGTCGTGCTTGGATTGCTTACGAGGAGAATACGGCAGATGTCATAACCTGATTTCCCAGAAACTTCACTCAATGGGAGAGAATCCAAAATAAGCGAAAACGTCTAGGCTTATCCGTAGATACTCGACAGGTCCTGAGAAAACGAGCGTCAAAGCTTTCATTGTAATTGAAGTGCATTTAAGCACGCGATAAGCTCAGTCAGACTGGTGGCGTTGTGGCTATAAGGCTACATCCGCGGCTTTAACTCCCCCCCCTCCCCCGTATTCGAAAACCCAATATTGCTTTCATCCTTCATCTATTCTACTTTTTCAATTTTGTTCGTTTACCTACCCATCCCCGTAGAAAGACAGTACACGAATGTTTCTTATCCAGGTAGGAAATACAAGGGCGTTATATTAATTGTAAAATTACAACTCGGTATATATATATATATATGTGTGTGTGTGTGTGTGTGTGTGTGTGTGTGTGTGTGTGTGTGTGTGTGCGTGTGTGTGTGTGTGGTATTTTGAGACGTTAAAATCTTTTTAAATTCTCATATCCTTACATTTCACACTTATATCAATTCTTAATTCTTATATTTTATTTTTATGTTTATTGTTAAGGAAGATCTGGTGCATTTTTTGGATGATAACGATCGTAGAAACATTCGAAACATAGAAATTCCGAACACCACGAGCATCGCTTGCAGACAGGTTTGCCACGGAGGCGTTTCTTCGTATGAATCTTATTCGGGAAAGGAATGTCGTTTAAAATGTAATTTTCAAAGGGTTTCAGTTGTTTTTCGAATATGAAAGTAAATTATTTTTAAAAGATCATTACTATTATCACTATTTCGTATGACTATAATACTGATTACAAAAGTTACCAATAATTATATTTATTTCAAGTACATCTACATCTACATAACTACTCTGCAACTCACATTTAAGTGCTTGGCAGAGGGTTCATCGAACCACAATCATACTATCTCTCTACCATTCCACTCCCAAACAGCGCGCGGGAAAAACGAACACCTAAACCTTTCTGTTCGATCTCTGATTTCTCTTATTTTATTTTGATGATCATTCCTACCTATGAGGGCTGGGCTCAACAAAATATATTTGCATTCGGAAGAGAAAGTTGGTGACTGAAATTTCGTAAATAGATCTCGCCGCGACCAAAAACGTCTTTGCTGTAATGACTGCCATCCCAATTCGCGTGTCATATCTGCCACACTCTCTCCCCTAATTACGTGATAATACAAAACGAGCTGCCCTTTTTTGCACCCTTTCGATATCCTCCGTCAATCCCACCTGGTAAGGATCCCACACCGCGCAGCAATAATCTAACAGAGGACGAACGAGTGTAGTGTAAGCTGTCTCTTTAGTGGACTTGTTGCATCTTCTAAGTGTCCTGCCAATGAAACGCAACCTTTGGCTCGCCTTCCCCACAATATTATCTATGTGGTCTTTCCAACTGAAGTTGTTCGTAATTTTAACACCCAGGTACTTAGTTGAATTGACAGCCTTGAGAATTGTACTATTTATCGAGTAAACGAATTCCAACGGATTTCTTTTGGAACTCATGTGGATCACCTCACACTTTTCGTTATTTAGCGTCAACTGCCACCTGCCACACCATACAGCAATCTTTTCTAAATAGCTTTGCAACTGATACTGGTCTTCGGATGACCTTACTAGACGGTAAATTTCAGCATCATCTGCGAACAACCTAAGAGAACTGCTCAGATTGTCAGACAGGTCATTTATATAGATCAGGAACAGCAGAGGTCCCAGGACGCCTCCCTGGGAACACCTGATACACTTCAGTTTTACTCGATGATTTGCCGTCTATTACACTCCTGGAAATTGAAATAAGAACACCGTGAATTCATTGTCCCAGGAAGGGGAAACTTTATTGACACATTCCTGGGGTCAGATACATCACATGATCACACTGACAGAACCACAGGCACATAGACACAGGCAACAGAGCATGCACAATGTCGGCACTAGTACAGTGTATATCCACCTTTCGCAGCAATGCAGGCTGCTATTCTCCCATGGAGACGATCGTAGAGATGCTGGATGTAGTCCTGTGGAACGGCTTGCCATGCCATTTCCACCTGGCGCCTCAGTTGGACCAGCGTTCGTGCTGGACGTGCAGACCGCGTGAGACGACGCTTCATCCAGTCCCAAACATGCTCAATGGGGGACAGATCCGGAGATCTTGCTGGCCAGGGTAGTTGACTTACACCTTCTAGAGCACGTTGGGTGGCACGGGATACATGCGGACGTGCATTGTCCTGTTGGAACAGCAAGTTCCCTTGCCGGTCTAGGAATGGTAGAACGATGGGTTCGATGACGGTTTGGATGTACCGTGCACTATTCAGTGTCCCCTCGACGATCACCAGTGGTGTACGGCCAGTGTAGGAGATCGCTCCCCACACCATGATGCCGGGTGTTGGCCCTGTGTGCCTCGGTCGTATGCAGTCCTGATTGTGGCGCTCACCTGCACGGCGCCAAACACGCATACGACCATCATTGGCACCAAGGCAGAAGCGACTCTCATCGCTGAAGACGACACGTCTCCATTCGTCCCTCCATTCACGCCTGTCGCGACACCACTGGAGGCGGGCTGCACGATGTTGGGGCGTGAGCGGAAGACGGCCTAACGGTGTGCGGGACCGTAGCCCAGCTTCATGGAGACGGTTGCGAATGGTCCTCGCCGATACCCCAGGAGCAACAGTGTCCCTAATTTGTTGGGAAGTGGCGGTGCGGTCCCCTACGGCACTGCGTAGGATCCTACGGTCTTGGCGTGCATCCGTGCGTCGCTGCGGTCCGGTCCCAGGTCGACGGGCACGTGCACCTTCCGCCGACCACTGGCGACAACATCGATGTACTGTGGAGACCTCACGCCCCACGTGTTGAGCAATTCGGCGGTACGTCCACCCGGCCTCCCGCATGCCCACTATACGCCCTCGCTCAAAGTCCGTCAACTGCACATACGGTTCACGTCCACGCTGTCGCGGCATGCTACCAGTGTTAAAGACTGCGATGGAGCTCCGTATGCCACGGCAAACTGGCTGACACTGACGGCGGCGGTGCACAAATGCTGCGCAGCTAGCGCCATTCGACGGCCAACACCGCGGTTCCTGGTGTGTCCGCCGTGCCGTGCGTGTGATCATTGCTTGTACAGCCCTCTCGGAGTGTCCGGAGCAAGTATGGTGGGTCTGACACACCGGTGTCAATGTGTTCTTTTTTCCATTTCCAGGAGTGTACTACGAACTGCGACCTTCCTGACAGGAAATCATGAATCCAGTCGCACAACTGAGACGACACCCTATAGGCCCGCAGCTTGATTAGAAGTCGCTTGTGAGGTACGGTGTCAAAAGCTTTCCGGAAATCTAGAAATACGGAATCAACTTGAGATCCCCTGTCGATAGCGGCCATTACTTCCTGCGAATAAAGAGCTAGCTGCGTTGCACAAGAACGATGTTTTCTGAAACCATGCTGATTGCGTATCAATAGATCGTTCCCTTCGAGGTGATTCATAATGTTTGAATACAGTATGTGCTCCAAAACTCTACTGCAAACTGACGTCAATGATATAGGTCTGTAGTTCGATGGATTACTCCTACTACCCTTCTTAAAAACTGGTGCGACCTGCACAATTTTCCAATCTGTAGGTACAGATCTATCGGTGAGTGAGCGGTTGTATATGATTGCTAAGTAATGAGCTATTGTATCAGCGTAACCTGAAAGGAACCTAATCGGTATACAATCTGGACCTGAAGACTTGCCCGTATCAGGCGATTTGAGTTGCTTCGCAACCCCTAAGGTATCTACTTCTAAGAAACTCATGCTAGCAGCTGTTCGTGTTTTAAATTCTGGAATATTCCATTCATCTTCCCTGGTGAAGGAATTTCGGAAAACTTCGTTCAATAACTCCGCTTTAGCGGCACAGTCGTCTGTAACAGTACCATCGGCACTGCGCAGCGAAGGTATTGACTGCGTCTTGCCGCTTGTGTACTTTACATACGACCAGAATTTCTTCGGATTTTCTACCAAATTTCGAGACAATGTTTCGTTGTGGAACCTATTAAAGGCATCTCGCATTGAAGTCCGCGCCATATTTCGCGCGTCTGCAAATTTTAGCCAATCTTCGGGATTTCGCGTTCTTCTGAACTTCGCATGCTTTTCCCGTTGCCTCTGCAACAGCGTTCGAACCTGTTTTGTGTACCACGGGGGATCAGTTCCATCTCTTACCAATTTATGAGGTATGAATCTCTCAATTGCCGGCCGGGGTGGCCGTGCGGTTCTAGGCGCTACAGTGTGGAACCGCGTGACCGCTACGGTCGCCGGTTCGAATCCTGCCTCGGGCATGGATGTATGTGATGTCCTTAGGTTAGTTAGGTTTAAGTAGTTCTAAGTTCTATGGGACTGATGACCTTAGAAGTTGAGTCCCATAGTGCTCAGAGCCAAATGAACCATAATCTCTCAATTGCTGTTGCTACTATATCTTTGAATTTGAGCCACATCTTGTCTACATTTGCATAGTCAGTTCAGAAGGAATGGAGATTGTCTCTTAGGAAGGCTTCTAGTGACACTTTATCCGCTTTTTTAAATAAAATTATTTTGTGTTTTTTTCTGGTGGATTTGGAAGAAACGGTATTGAGCCTAGCTACATCGACGTTGTGATCACTAATCCCTGTATCAGTCATGATGCTCTCTATCAGCTCTGGATTGTTTGTGGCTAAGAGGTCAAGTGTGTTTTCGCAACCATTTACAATTCGCGTGGGTTCGTGGACTAACTGTTTGAAATAATATTCGGAGAAAGCATTTAGGACGATCTCGGAAGATGTTTTCTGCCTACCACCGGTTTTAAACAAGTACTAGCATTAAGCATTAATGCTTGTCATAATTTAGTGAGGGTTATAGTCTGTGAAATGAATTTATGAAAAACACATCCCTCAGTGTATATAACAGTAAAATTGAGACGTATACATCACATATTCTTAAATATCTCCTAAGAATGCCTTCTACAATATATACTAAGTTTCCGCTATAGACCAGAAATGGCTTTATTATTGGCTTCGCAACAGTAAACGAAGTAATTCACTGGACAGCTGAACAGTAGGCTAACTATCTAATGGGTACTACACTGCAGTAGGCCTACACTGTATTATTATTATTGGTGTCACTAATGAGAAAAGTCATGGGCAGCCTGAGGCCTCCAATTTCTAACAGTTCAGCAGTAAGGAGTCCAGCTGTCAATTGATTTACAAACAACAGGCCTAACCATTGTACACACAATTTGATGGATTTTAAATGTGGGTTCAGTGTGTGCATGATACAGATGTCACTAAGGAAAGGAGTGACGCAGAGGAAGCATGTTTTGAAACATTTGTTTACCTTCCCTTTGGATGGTTAGCCTTATTTTCTGAGGAGGAGTTGTAGGTAGTACTTGTCATGCACTGAGAAAGCTCTATAATTCCATAAAAAATGGTTAGAAATGAACTGTGTCTATTGTTTCATTAGTTCGTGATTCTATAAAACATCTGCAAAAGCTAAATATCATTTATCTTTCGTCATTTAAAAATGCAAAGAAAATTTTCATTTAAAAATCTATTGAGGTGCTAATGTTGATGGTGATGCTGCGGGAGGGGGAGGGGATAGGCCGGGGGGGGGGGCATGGGGGGGAGATACTAATTAACATCGGATTACACTCATGGGTGATGGTCTCAGTAAGATTGGGAACTACTGGACTACGCATTCCTTAAACGAAAAAAAGGAACAGTTCAACTCGAAATCTACGCCAGCGAACGGAGACACACTTTCGGATTCTCTTCACTTTCGGGACTGCAAGAAAAACTCAGCTGATCACGAATGATCTGTTTCTGAAATAGACTACGAAAACACCGCCTCCGCCCCAGAAGGAACACGACTTCTACAGTCCACAAGGGCCGCGGACCGGCGAGGTCGGTCAGCACGTTTTGGCGAGGTCGAAATCGCTCCACAGAACCGTTTAACATTTAGATCTTCCAGCCATCAAATCCGGGATAAGAACTTAGGCATTTTTATTTACCATTTCCTGCTCTTACAGCGATTCAGCTGGGTCTCAGAAGTTTCTCTGCGACGGCCCTTGGAAAACAGCCTATTATATTCAGACCAATACCCATTTACGAGGACTGCGGATGACCCGTTCATAACTGCAAAGGTCTCATTTCTCCAGAAACCGACGCTGTCGTAGGCAGTAACCAAAGGAAGAGCGTACAGACGCAACTCATGAATGACATGCTGCATACGGATTTTTGCTGATGAGTCAAAGTTTACTCCACACAGATCCACCAAGCAGCCCTGCATAGTATTTGGGTAACGGATATTTTGCATTATTTGCGGCCTTCACTATTACGACCGTTAACAACAATTTAAACTCAACTCTCATAACTAAATAAGACAAAAGCCTCCTCCTGTATTCGAAATACAGCATTTGTTAGAGGATGACAGTTGTATCACGTATCTCATTGGCAGCAAACAAGTCTACACAACACAGGTTTTACAACATTCCGTTAAATAAAAAAAAATAAAATTAAAAAAAAATAAAAAAAAACCTTTTCCCAACGGAGGCGTTAATATTACGCCAGGAAAACGTATCAAAAACTCCTGTTCTGAACTAATACACTTCAGCTTGCCGATGGGACTTAGAGGTAAAACGTCGATCTTGAAATGGTACTTCCTGCTGTTACTTTAATTACGGTACTCATATTTTTGCGGCTGAGCAAGACCCATGTCAAAGATCGCGAACAGTGAGGCGATAGATCTGCTGCATTCTGCACTCTAGCCGTCGAATTTTCGTATTTTATGGATAGACTCTAAGTGACGAAATACTGCAAGATTCAGTCGATCGTTATTTAACCGTAAGCGCTTCAACGTCTCATATTTTATGTGAAAAGTGATTCCACATTATCTTCTGAATTAGCTCATTAGTTTTCACAAAAATATGCTGTAATACTCGTAAGATATTTTCATCAGTATTAAAATCCGAGGCGCCATAAAAAAATATCGTAATCGCTCTAACATAGCACCATTGAAAAGACATGGTTTTGGAATTGATCATTAGTGACTCAGTTTAATATTTGTGATTAACGAGAACCACCACTGTGGTATTCATACAGGTTTATACAAGCACTGGCATTTGTTTCTTTTCTGTTGTGCATAATTGTCAAGTCTAACAATTTCAATTTTGTTAACATATGACGGAAACCATCCAGTTTAGTTATGTTAACTATTTTACATGTTCAGTGACAATACTACTTTTGTGGCTATTTTATTCATGAGTTATGATTATTCTGTGAGTTCACAGTTAGTGTTTGTCATGGACTGTGCGGCTTATCCCGGCGGAGGTTCGAGTCCTCCCTCGGGCATGGGTGTGTGTGTTTGTCCTTTGGATAATTTAGGTTCAGTAGTGTGTAATCTTAGGGAATGATGACCATAGCAGTTAAGTCCCATAAGTTTACACACACACACACACACACACACACAATCACAATTAGTGTTTGTGTTATGTTCTGCATAATTACTTCACGACTGTTTTGTGTAATAGGTCACTTATTGCCATATCGGTCGAATGACAATGCAACTCGTGTACAAGCAAGCAAGCAGTTTGACAGCAAAATGCAACTGCATCTTTTTTTGTAAGCAAGTCTACTTGTCCGCTTGTTTTCCCGCATAATTGTTTTGTTCTGCTTCGTTGGTATCTGTTTTT
The DNA here is from genome assembly GCF_023864275.1 of Schistocerca cancellata. Classification (NCBI taxonomy): domain Eukaryota; kingdom Metazoa; phylum Arthropoda; class Insecta; order Orthoptera; family Acrididae; genus Schistocerca; species Schistocerca cancellata. The sequence continues at coordinate 136,578,232 of NC_064632.1, forward strand.
GCTATTGTCTCGAATAGTTAGTAATGTTCTTTATATTATAATGTCATTTCTGAATTTAAGATTTTGTCTTTACTTGTAACGATTACAATATCCCATCATCCATATATCGCGTACGGCAGAGGCGTGGAGTGGCAATGTTTGAACAGTCCAGTGTACACAGGAAGGCGTGTCACATGTTTCTGCCGGGCGATCGCCTCTTTTTTGTAATTTATTGGCTTTCAAGACGTGCCTATATAGCAGTGGAAAGGCATTTATGATGATACGATCACAGCACCTAGTCCATGAGCGTAGAAAATCTCCGACACGGCCAGGAACCGAATGCGTATCCTGTCGCTTAACAATCCGCCGCGCTGATCGGCACAGCTATCGAGGCGGACCATCAGAATGTGATGATAGTCATTTCCAGATTTTTGCCTATAACGTTACATAAGATACTTAAATAGTATACTGGCATAACTCGGTGAGCGTTTATTGTAAGACGGTTGGCCGTGTAGATTGCCTATATTATTCGGTTAGGTACTATAACTTTTAGCCTGATTTCTTCTTTTGAATTGCAGACAGCCTGATAATGATGTAACGAACGAAACTGGTCGTAACGCAATAAATGCGTATCAGTGCAGTTATGGTGGTTCTCGTCAATCATAAATATTAGTGTCAGTGAGCTGTGGAGGTCAAAGTAATCAAGTTTATTTGAATCATTTTGATCATGTTCCAGATGTTAATGGCTTGACATTCATCTGTGGTCTCAGCAACCTGCCGCAAGGACAGGACTGCCACTGCGAGAAGTTGTGGCGGATCAAACAATCGCAGATACTGTCGCAAAAGAGGAATGCAGATTCAGAGTTAACAGAAGAGATAAGAAGAGATTATTATTGAATCAGGGCTGAGCTTAAACAAAGGCTTGTCAAGGCTGACCCCCCGTCGTTCGGTGCCCAACTCTGAAACACGTGGTGCTGTTGTCTGACAAGCTTAGGAGTAGCGGACAGGTGATATGGATAACGTGCTGGGCGGAATGTGAAGTTTGCTTGACAATGGAGTTTTTAAGAACTAACAATACAGAGATACGAACTCTGCCTGAACCTCTTCAGGGTTCAAGCGACTTGGCAATGCATTTCGTTGTTCAGCTCGAAATGTGGCCTGCAAATGCAAAGACTGGATTCAACGTTTATGAGTTATTCGCTCTGATACATCTTTGGATGCATCTTCCTCGAAAAATTCTGTTCATCACGGAAGGAACCTTCAAATGACATCGAGACACTTGACGCGGGGTAAATATTTTGGACAAGAAATAATAATGATTAATAATTCCGATGTTCCGTGATATTATGCTTCACTGCTACCATCATTATCTTCATGCAGCGGGCTCTTTGATCTGTTACGAATTTCAAACTTGATCTTTCCAAATTAAAAGGAAGGTCATTGTTGGCCGTAATATTGATGTTTTATTGATAGCAGAATCGATTTTCGATCACATAGTGATCATCTTCGGTGCTGTAGACATTAAACTCTGACACTGGTATCAAGTTATCAATAACCAAAACTGAGAAGTGATCACAATTGAGTTATTGTGATCGCTTCTCAGTTTTGGTTATTGATAACTTGATACCAGTGTCTGAGTTTAATTTGTACAGTACCGAAAATGATAACTATGTGATCGAAAATCGATTCTGCTATCAACAAAACATCAACATTACGGCCAACGCTGACCTTCCTTTTAATTTAAAATATGTGGTCGTTGAGCACACAGCACTCCATGGAGTCGCCAGTCAATATCAAGTTTTTCAAAAGGTGAGTGTACAATCGAGCAAAGGAAATTAGGTGACCTGTTTAATGGATTTGTTGTTAGTAATCTACTTGTACCGCAAAAAACAGTCGGTTCAAATGGCTCTGAGCACTATGGAACTTAACTTCTGAGGTCATCAGTCGCCTAGAAGTTAGAACTACTTAATCCTAACTAACCTAAGGACATCACACACATCCATGCCCGAGGCAGGATTCGAACCTGCGACCATAGCGGTCGCACGGTTTCAGACTGTAGCGCCTAGAACCGCTCGGCCGCCCAGGCCGGCCAACTTGTAGCGTGGTACAAATTGACAACAAAATGCAACTGCATCTTTTTTTGCTCTTGCTATCGAGTATCTTCAAATTTTGAAACAATTATGTGATCGTCGGAAAACAGAGAGCGTCAAGACGAAGCTACAGCTATTTTTCGTTGTCAGAACTGAAATGTAGAAGTTTACTATTCTCGAATGGCGTCTTCTGTGCGCACAATTTGATCAAAAGTATCCATATACCCCATTCAATGTGGAACTGAGGTTTAGATGTCATAAGGGCTCCAGTATAAAAGAAGGCGACCAGTATCGCGCTGTGTCGTAGAGAAGCAGTATCAGCTGACTGGACTGGACAGAAGAATCTCAGTGACTTCTAACGTGGGCTTGTCACTTGATGTCACCAGAGTAACAAGTCCATCTGGGAGGTTTCAAACTTTCTAAAGCTGTAACATGTTGTTTTGTAGGGCGGGCAACCGCAGCCAAACTACGACATTTTTCCAAAGAAAATTCCGCACTGGCTGTATCAATAAAAAAAATGGCGTGTGACGAGGGCCTCCCGTCGGGTAGACCGCTCGCCTGGTGCAAGTCTTTCGATTTGACGCCACTTCGGCGACTTGCGCGTCGATGGGGATGAAATGATGATGATGAGGACAACACATCACCCAGTCCCTGAGCGGAGAAAATCTCCGACGGAGCGGAGAAAATCTCCGACGCAGCCGGGAATCGAACCCGAGCCCTTGGGATTGACAGTCCGTCGCGCTGACCACTCAGCTACCGGGGGCGGACGGCTGTATCAATGATTTTTTGATTAAATCTGCGACCGCTTTCGCACCACTTATCGGTGCATCCTCAGGCAATATACGCTATTTATAACATGGTAACGTTGAACATTGCCCTGTAGCTACTGCCTGAGGATGCACCGATAAGTGGTGCGAAACCGGTCGCAGATGTAATAAAAATCATTGATACAGCCAGGGCGGTAGTTTCTTTGGAAAAATTTCTAAAGCTGTCCAAGTCGACGGTTGGTGGAAACGCGAAAGACCAGCCACAGCTAAGCTATGACTTGACAGACCTCACGTACTTACCGACAGGGAGCATCGAGCATTGCGGGGAATAGTAGTAAAAAATAGCATTAAATCAGCGGAAGGAATCGCTCTTGAGTTCCAAAATGCTACCAGCGCTCCAGGTAGCACAGTGACTGCCCATAAAGACTTAAGAAAAATAGGCTACAGTGATCGAGTAGCTTCACACAAACCGCACGTTTTTGTACTCCATGGTTGTGGCGGCGTACAGAGCGTCACCACTGGACAATGGACGACTGGAAACCAGTGATTTAGGAATCACGTGGTACCCTGTAGCAATCCGATGGAAGGGTTTGGGTCTGGCGAATGGCTGGAGAGCGTCGCCTGTCATTATGTGTAGTGCCTCTCTACCACTGCACCAGGAATTCTGTCATCCGCCACAGCAACGATTGCGATCAAGAAGACCAGCAAGTGTTACTGCAGGACAACTCATCGCGGATGGTTTTGATCTAAATGAAAGCTGGATGCATGAATGGACAACAAAAACATTGGGAACAAGAGCCCATTGCCTTGATCCCACAAAGAAGCCAAAAGGTTTTGACCTACCGAGGAACCTCTGGTGCGGCCTCAACAGGTTAAGGACTGGACATGGTTGTTGTAGCTACTTCAGGTAGAAATGGGGCTGGATCAGTTCACCGATGTGGGAATGTAATCAAGAAGAGCGGAAAATTGAACATTTAGTCCAACGCTGTCCACTTCATTCATACCCTGGAATTCCCGACGACTTGTTCACTCTCACACCCAGCTTAATTAATTGGTTGAAAAACACGGACTTTAAGGTTTAATCTTGTCTTATATCATATGTATATTGTATAAAATCACTTGCCTTGTATCAACTGTATATTGTATAAAATCACCATTCGATTAAATTAAAATGTGTAGTGCCAACAGTGAAATACAGAGGAAGTGGTATAGTGCTGTTTTCCTGAGGATATGGCCCCCTTATTGTTGAGAAAACACTGTGTGCGAAAGGACATGAACACGTTTTACAGCGTTGTAGAGGGACAGTTTGAACAAGATGATTGTTTTTCTCAGCATGGCATTGAAGCCTGTTATAAAGCAGCAACTGTGAGGCAATGGTTTGTGGGCAGTAACATTCCTCAAATGAGTTTCCTTTAATTTACGTCTATGGTCACAAACTTTTTGTTAACAGATTACCGGTTTCGCTCTTTAATGACCATCATCAGATCTGTTTCATAAAAACGAAGTCCTAATGTACTGCAGCAGTACATTAGGACATAGTTTTTATGAAACAGATCTGATGATGGTCATTAAAGACCGAAAGCGGTAATCTGTTAACAAAAAGTTTGTGACCATAGACGTAAATTAAAGGAAACTTATTACACATACGGGTCACTGCTTTTTCGCCTATGTAGCAGCTTGTGATTCCTCAAATGAACTGCCTGCCCAGAGTCCCGACGTAAACCCAGTGGAACGCCTTTAGAATGAGTTAGAACGTAGACAACACTCCAGATCCAGCGTCCAACATTACCACCTTCTCTAGTTTCGGCTCGTAAAGAAGAATAGGCTGCCGTTCCTGCGCAGACATTGAAAGTGTCTCCAGCAGGCTCCATGTCGTCATAAAGCGAAAGCTGTACAATCCCATATTTACGTTCAGTAACTGGCGTTCAATGTTGAGGTAATCGAAGACAGTACTGCCAAAGCAGAGTTACTAAACACAGCTTTCCGAAATGCCTTCACAAAAGAAGACGAAGTAAATATTCTAGGATTCGAATCGAGAACAGCTGCCAACATGAGTGACGTAGAAGTAAATATCATGGAGTAGTGAAGCCACTTAAATCACTTATTAAAAGCAAGTCTTCTGATCCAGACTGTATACCAATTACGTTCCTTTCGGTGTATGCTGATGCATTAGCTCAATACTTAACAATCATATACAACCGTTCGCTCGAGGAAAGATCCATACCCAAAGACTGGAAAGTTCCACAGGGCACGCCAGTATTCAAGAAAGGTAGTAGGAGTAATCCACCAAATTACAGGCCCATATCGTTAACATCGATAAGCAGCAGGATTTTGGAACATATGTTGTGTTCGAACATTATGAATTACCTCGATGAAAACTGTCTATTGACACACAGTCAACATGAGTTCAGAAAACATCGCTCCTGTGAAACACAACTACACTACGAGCCATTAAAACTGCTACACCAAGAAGAAATGCAGATGATAAACGGGTATTCATTGGACAAATATATTACACTAGAACTGACATGTGATTACATTTTCACACAATTTGTGTCCATAGATCCTGAGAAATCAGTACCCAGAACAACCACCTCTGGCCGTAATAACGGCCTTGATACGCACGTTGTTGTGATGCCTCGTGTAAGGAGGAGAAATGCGTACCATCACGTTTCCGACTTTGATAAAGGTCGGATTGTAGCCTATCGCGATTGCGGTTTATCGTATCGCGACATTGCTGCTCGCTTTGGTCGAGATCCAATGACTGTTAGCAGAATATGGAATCGGTGGGTTCAGGAGGGTAATACGGAACACCGTACTGGATCCCAACGGCCTTGTATCCCTAGCAGTCGAGATGACAGGCATCTTATCCGCATGGCTGTAACGGATCGTGCAGCCACGTCTCGATCCCTGAGTCAGCAGATGGGGACGTTTACAAGACAACAACCATCTGCACGAACTGTTCGACGACGTTTGCAGCAGCATGGACTATCAGCTCGGAGACCGTGGCTGCGGATACCCTTGACACTGCATCACAGACAGGAGCGCCTGCGATGGTGTACTCACCGACGAACCTGGGTGCACGAATGGCAAAACGTCATTTTTTTCGGATGAATCCAGGCTCTGTTTACAGCATCATGATGGTCGCATCCGTGTTTGGCGACATCGCGGTGAACGCACATTGGAAGCGTGTATTCGTCATCGCCATACTGGCGTATCACCCGGCGTGATGGTATGGGGTGTCATTGGTTACACGTCTCGGTCACCTCTTGTTCGCATTGACGGCACTTTGAACAGTAGACGTTACATTTCCGATGTGTTACGATCCGTGGCTCTACCCTTCATTCGATCCCTGCGAAACACTACTTTTCAGCGGGATAATGCACGACGCATGTTGCAGGTGCTGTACGGGCCTTTCTGAATACAGAAAATGTTTGACTGCTGCCCTGGCCAGCACATTCTCCAGAGCTCTCACCAAGTGAGAACGTCTGGTCAATGGTGGCCGAACAACTGGCTCGTCACAATACGCCAGTCACTACTCTTGATGAACCGTGGTATCGTGTTGAAGCTGCATGGGCAGCTGTACCTGTACATGCCATCCGAGCTCTGTTTGACTCAATGCCCAGGCGTATCAAGGCCGTTATTACGGCCAGAGGTGGTTGTTCTGGGTACTTATTTCTCAGGATCTATGCACCCATATTGCGTGAAAATATAATCACATGTCAGTTCTAGTATAATATATTTGTCCAATGAATACCCGTTTATCATCTGCATTTCTTCTTGGTGTAGCAATTTTAATGGCCAGTAGTGTAAATAAATAGGGGTCCGGATACTTCTGATCAGATAATGTGAGGTTTGGCGCTGGGGTACTGGAGGTCGGCAGCCGGCCAACGTTTCGCCTCGCCCCTGACCGCCTACGCACTCTTCAGATCGACCGGATGGAGTGTTCGTTGATTCTGTACAGGCCAGCCGGACCCCGTGTTTGTTCAGAACGGCGATCTCCCGTCCTGATTGACAGCTCTGCTAGAGTGTGTATTAGACGCCTTTAGTTTCTTAACGGCATTCTCTGCTCTAGTAGAGTAACATTTATATTTTTTTGGAAGAATACAGAGTCTCTCAGAGGAGGGGCAGTGACTGTCCGTCTAGTCTAGAGGGTTACTAGCCTGGAAGCTTCAGTTGATGCTGCCTGTGGATGCTCGCGCCTTGCATTCCAGAGTGCAGCTGTACCGAGGCGGAGGCAGAGCAACGGGACGCGCTCTCGTCGAGCCGCGAGCGATGTGTGGCGCGCACTTTGCGCTGCGCCCGCCTGCCCAATTGGAGGCGATACGCGGACTGTGTGCCCGGGGCGAGAGTCCAGCGGCCGGCCGGCGTCAGGCCACGCCACGGCACGCCCCGCTGCCCTCCAGCCCCGCTGCCGACGTCTCAGTTGTTTGCTCCCATCTGCTGAGGACACAGCCAAGTAGCTTAATGGGGTTGCCGAATTGCCAGGCTGATGGGGAAACTCCATCTCGAAAGTTCACCATCTGAAGTCCGCACTCTGTCACTCACCAAGTATGAGGCAGTGTTTTCCTTATTGTGCAGCATATCATGTTCAGAATTATAGCTTGAGATCAGTACAGGAGGCAAAGAATACCAAGCCAAACTGCTCTAGTGTAGGACTATATGCTCGCTGACGTCGTATACACTTCTGATCACTGAAGTTGCAACACCTGGAAGGAATTAAGTAACGAAATTTTACGTAACGTGCGAATACAGTATAGTAGCAAGGCTGTATGATTCAATTTGTAGATGATTTGGGGTTGTGCTGGGGGAGAAATTTACTAAACAGAACTGCCACCTGGTGGCAATAGCGCGTCTTACGTGGCTGCCCATCTAGTTGAATTGAGCTTGGCTGACGGGTACGGGTAAGTCATCAAATGTTGCTCCATCAATCGTAGTGTCTGGCGAAAGATGGGTTACCAGCCAACCTGTGACCAAATGTTCCCAATGGGTGAGAGATCTGAGAACGTGCTGGCCAAGAAACAGTCGAACACTCTCTGAATCGAGTTAAGTCAGGACAGCACGGGCAACGTACAGTTTTGTTTTGTTTTGTTGAAAGACATCACGGAGACCGAGAAGATAGGGCACAGACGCCGGCCTTAGCACGTCAGAAGTGTAACGGTTGTCGTGCAAATCAGCAGCTATGCGAACTCGGGGTCGGATTGTGTACCCAGTGATACCCCGTACCATCGGGCCAGGCTCTGGTTACATATGACGCTGACGAATGTAGTTTGGTAAAGTTCGTTCTCCTCGGAGCCTCCACACACTATACGTTCGTCTTCCTGTGGTGGCTACAGCCGGGAATCCTGTGCAAAGACGATGTGGTGGCACTCCCAGTGCTGTCAGCTGGCGCGCCTCTGCTGCCGCGTCCGCCGCTCGTGGTCTCGCGGTAGCGTTCTCGCTTCCCGAGCACGGGGTCCCGGGTTCGATTCCCGGCGGGGTCAGGGATTTTCACCTGCCTTTAGATGACTGGGTGTTTGTGTTGTCCTCATCATTTCATCATCATCCAGGAAAGTGGCGAAATTGGACTGAGCAAAGATTGGGTAATTGTACGGGCGCTGATAACCACGCAGTTGAGCGCCCCACAAACCAAACATCATCATCATCATCATCATCTGCTGCCGCGTCGAGGGCCGACACAACAATCGTCCCCGCACTGGCAGTCCGTGGTGCTGCACACTTGGTCGTACACCATCATCCTCCTCCTCCTCCTCATCAGTGTCCTACCCATACGCAGGTTTCACATGGTAACTGTCATGTTATCGTGTCCTCTACCATCCTCCTCATCTCCGTTTCCCTTGATGCTGTCCCCATCGTGTATCTCCTTCTTCCACTCAATCTCCTCCCACAAACTAGACCTCAAAAGCGTTGTTAGCAAGCGTTTCCGTCTTAGCAAATGTCCCATCCAGTTCTTCTTCCTTTCTTGTACAGGGATATTACAAATGATTGAAGCGATTTCACAGCTCTACAATAACTTTATTATTTGAGATATTTCCACGATGCTTTGCACACACATACAAAAACTCAAAAAGTTTTTTTAGGCATTCACAAATGTTCGATATGTGCCCCTTTAGTGATTCGGCAGACATCAAGCCGATAATCAAGTTCCTCCCACACTCGGCGCAGCGTGTCCCCATAAATGAGTTCGAAAGCATCGTCGATGCGAGCTCGCAGTTCTGGCACGTTTCTTGGTAGTGGAGGCTTAAATACTGAATCTTTCACATAACCCCACAGAAAGAAATCGCATGGGGTTAAGTCGGAAGAGCGTGGAGGCCATGACATGAATTGCTGATCATGATCTCCACCACGACCGATCCATCGGTTTTCCAATCTCCTGTTTAAGAAATGCCGAACATCATGATGGACGTGCGGTGGAGCACCATCCTGTTGAAAGATGAAGTCGGCGCTGTCGGTCTCCAGTTCTGGCATGAGCCAATTTTCCGCGGGCTACGCGTGAAACTTGCCCGCACGCGTTCAACCGTTTCTTCGCTCACTGCAGGCCGACCCGTTGATTTCCCCTTACAGAGGCATCCAGAAGCTTTAAACTGCGCATATCATCGCCGAATGGAGTTAGTAGTTGGTGGATCTTTGTTGAACTTCGTCCTGAAGTGTCGTTGAACTGTTATGACTGACTGATGTGAGTGCATTTCAAGCACGACATACGCTTTCTCGGCTCCTGTCGCCATTTTGTCTCACTGCGCTCTCGAGCGCTCTGACAGCAGAAACCTAAAGTGCGGCTTAGCCGAACAAAACTTTGAGTTTTTCTACGTATCTGTAGTGTGTCATGATCATATGTCAGTGAATGGAGCTACAGTGAATTTATGAAATCGCTTCAATCATTTGTAATAGCCCTGTATAACCTGCAACAGCCAGCCTTCTCCTCTCACCAACCTTTCCAACACTCTTAGTCACGCTGTCCCTCCAGCTTATCCTTTCCATTCTCCTCCACATGCAATCTCAAATTCTTCTAGCTTTTTTTCATCCTCTCGTTCCGTGTCTATGTTTCTGTTCCTTAAAGTGCCACACTGCAGACAAAACTCTTGCAAGTCTTTCCGCAGTCGTCTACCTGGTTTGCCATACAATAATCTTCTCTTTCTATTGCAAGCATTTTTCGCAGTAGCAATGCGAATTTTCACCTCTGATTGCATCTCAAGTCTTCATTGATCGTACTTCCAAGATCTTTAAATGGTCTTAATTGGCTAATAATAACTTGTTCTAGCTCAATATTTGCGAGTCTCCTTCCTTTGCCGATAACCATACTCTTTGTTTTTGCTGTATTGATTATGATCACCTGTACCACGCAATCTTAATTCATATCTCTTAGCATTCTACTTACAGTTTGTTCACTTCCTGCCGCTAATGTCATCACCAAATGCACCTACCCCATTACTTGGTAAATGGAGCCCCGGGTTTGCCACAGGGTTAGCGGAGTTGTGACTGCATTGTCTGTCTGGATACTTGCCTTGCTGCAAAAAAGTGTGTTTTCTACAAAACTGTCAGGGCCTTCGTGCCAACTTGGTGACAGACTGCCTGTTAGCTTCTGTATCGGGTTCTACGGCCGTTTATTTGACATTTATTCTGACGTTTCGCCAGCACAAGTGGCTGGCATTGTCAGAGCTTCATCCTCCATTGCTGGTGGTGACTGTTTGCTGACTGAGAACTCTGCACGGCCGAGCGAAGAACGTGCCTTTCCTCTCGGGCGTTAACCACTTGGGGTTATTTAGATCCTCCATGGCGATGAATACGTCCCTCCTGAACCATCGATCCCGTATTCGAATGACAGTCGCGGAATTCCGTCTAACGCGAGTAGCAATGTCGCGGAACGATTAACCGCAGTCTCGCAAGACCAAAACGGCGCCATTGTCGAATCCGACAGGTCCTGGTACGCGTTTCTCCTTCTCACATGGCGCTGAACACGATCTTTTCACAAACAACCAACACAAAAATGCAATGAGAATGAATGAGAAACTCGCTGCATTATCTTTCCTTATGTACCAGGAAACAGATAGCGTTATTCCTATTTAGTGTGCGCGGTTGCACTGAAATTCTAATCTTTTGCACCCCCAAGCATGTGCACTAGCGTGATAAACTTAAGTATGAAAGTAATTTTCGGATAATGTGTCATTGCCAAGTAACATAGCTCGATGAATCTCGGACCATACATACGAGGCGTATTCGGAAAGTAAAATGGCTCTGAGCACTATGCGACCTAACCTCTGAGGTCATCAGTCGCCTAGAACTTAGAACTAATTAAACCTGACTAACCTAAGGACATCACACACATCCATGCCCGAGGCAGGATTCGAACCTGCGACCGTAGAGGTCACGCGGTTCCAGACTGAAGCGCCTTTAACCGCACGGCCACACTGGCCGGCTATTCGGAAAGTAAGATCCGATTAGGCGCTAAATGGAAACCATTGTGAAAATCGATGGGACTTTACACAGATGTGTTGGGCAGTATCTTTAGTGTGCCTGTAGATCGCTCTTTTCAGTTCAGAGCGCAGAGTGATAATGTAGAAATGCCTAAAACAAGTGTCTCACACCAAGTATGTAGATCTGGTGAGATATCGCCTGAAGCCATGTAGCCCACATAACATAAATGTCGTGCTCTTCTTTCTTCAAGACAATTTTCAGCCGCATTGTGCAGGGGCAGTGAACACGCTCTTGCAGCGTTTTCAATGGGTAGTGTTTGACCATTCACAATACGACCCTTAATTGGCTCCCTCCGTTGTTCATCTCTGCTCACATGAACCGCTGTCCATGAAGACAACATTTTGGTTCAAACAACGAAAGGCAGACCAGCATAGATAACTGGCGGAAGGCACAGGCGGCTGCTTTCTGTGACGAGGGTATTCAAGTTGTGCCGAATACCAACATTACTCTGTTGCTTGTGTCATCTGCTCGACCGCTGTTACTTTAGTATCACGTTAGAGAGAAACAATGAAATGTATGAAGCAGTCGATAAATCCCACTGTAACACGTAACACGAGCTCCCAAGCGAATCTCGACCATGTACCATGAGAATGTTGAAATATGAGCAGGTAGAGTATCTACGTAAACAGGAGAAAAAGTTCTTATTCAGTCATCTGATGTTCTGGCTGACCCTTCACTTTTTGGCTGTATTATTATTATTATTATTATTATTATTATTGATATTATTATATTAGGAAAAATTACTGTATCTCGAAAAAATTTGCACTTAGTGATTTCTGATTGGCAAAGTCTACAATAACTCGAACAAGACCTTTTCATGAGGGCATCGTGAAATAGTTTGTCTAATCTCGTTTTTCACTGTGGTCACCTAATATTTATAGATCTACTTAACGAGATAGACCTCGACCTTAACCCGTGTCCGGCCATCCTCATTTAGGTTTTCCATGATTTCTCTAAATCGCCGTGCATCACGGAAAGATTTACTATTGAAATTTCTGGACAGCACTTTTCAGGAGTAGTCAGACAACATATTACTTCCCCCACATACATCTTGCATTTTGGCCACGAGGTTAAAATTCGAGAAATTAGAGCCAATACAGAGGTTTACCGACAATCATATTTCCACGCACTATTCGCGAGTGGAACAGGGTTGAACGGGTCAGATAATGGTACCAAAACTACCCTCCGCCACACACCGTTAGGTGGCATACGGAGTATGATGTAGATGTGTTTCTTTAACTGGTCGTTCCGCCAGTCTAAGGGGAGAGAGAGAGAGAGAGAGAGAGAGAGAGAGAGAGAGTTCATCAACACAACAGGTGGGGGGGGGGGGGGGGGGGAAGAGAGAGAGAGAGTTCATCAACACAACACGTGTGGTTCTTGCATTTTGGGTCAGCACAACATTCTAGTTGCTGGGATGGCCCCTGTGAAAAGGACAAGGCCGATTTCCTTTCCCGTCCACCCCCAGTTCGAGTCAGTGCTCCATCTCTAATGAGACAGGTCACCGTTTGTATAAATGAGAAGAAATGTATAAGGAAGTAATTGTGCATTCCGCTTACTTTGAACGCAGAGCAGCGTGCTGCGCGTGAATTTTCTTTCACGTGGATACCTGAGTCCTCGGAGAATTTAACTCTCACGTCTCATGTCATGTTACCTAGAGGAAAAAAAAGAAATAGTAATTCTTAGTAAAATTTTAAGTGATAATTGACTTTCCTGCCGTAATCAGAAAAGTCAAAGGAAATATTTCAACTACTACCGAAAGCAGCTCTGCGAGCAGTATGGAACTCGCATAACTTCCATGGTTCAAGCACTGCGTAGAATGTGAAGAAATATATCCAAAGAAGTAACTGCTCCGTCGCACACAAACAAAGTACGGAATCAGCACCATAAGCAAACGTTACCAGCTGCAGAACTAGGATTTTCTGCAACGGATACGAAGCAGCTCCGCAGGGTGCTGGGTATGTAAATCCGCTGGCGCCTTGTTATTGAGGTTATTTCCGCCGCCGCACCTTTGCTCTTTACGCATTGCCTGTACCTGACAATGTGACGGGCCTCTCGCTTCGGTGCCTGGTCAATTGGCGTGTCGCAGACATTAGCACACAATCACTTCTCCATCGTGCTGGGACGAAAGCTGAATCGCACAGCTTGCTGCCTACTTTGGTTGCTTTAGCCTAAACTAAACATACGATAGTAGCATAAGCATATACTGCTTAAAGATTTTTCACATTTTTCAAACTGGGGAAAGTGATATTTTGTTCATTGTTCCTAAGAGATACCATTCGAAGATACATGTTCCACAGATCAGTTGAACGATTCTTTCATCATAATCATGTGCAGCGAGTCAGTTTACAGGATATGAATTTATGTGCAGTAAACGTTAACCCCTTTTTAGTCCTACTAATGAAACTACACTTAAAAAACTAGAGTTCCTTTTTTCGGGCTATCAGTTTTTCTATAGAAATTTGTCGCTGGAGAAATTAATTTAGGTTAGATATAAAACTTGCTTTGCTACCTGTCAGACATCTTATGTTACTGGGGAAACGATGGAAAATTTTTGTTGCTGCATACTGAATTCCTCTGTGAGCCACTGACAGCTTTAATAATTGGTAATAAAGGTCATTTTTCCCTCCTGTGTTGTAGCTGTGGACATCGTTAATCTTCTGAAATTGCGATCGATTATTTATGATTCCATTAGCGAATATACTTGTTGTGATGGTGCAGTTAAAATGCCTAGATAGTTGAAGAGTTGCCGACCGCGGGTGAGCACCGCATATTATTCTTACTGCTCGTTTTTGTTCGATCAGTATTCTCATTCTACGTGATGAATCATCACAGAAAAGTATTCCGTAAGATATTATTGAGTGGAAATATGCAAAATATGTTAGGAGGTTGATTCGCTTGTTTCCGAGACTGCCAATTATACGAAGAGCAAAAGCAGCTGAAAGCAATTGTTTGTGAAGCACAGTAATAGCAGTTCTAGCTTTCTTCATACTACACCCAAAAATTTGGAGCATTCTACGCTGTTTACTGGCTGCTTTTCATGTCATACACCAATTGCTGGTATAACTCTGTTTGTTGTTCAGATTGAATATAATATGTTTTCTCAAAATTAAGGAAAAGTTCATTTTCAGAGAACCATTTAACGATTTTTTGAAACATATTATTAACAATCTCTTCTGTTGCTTTCTCTCTACTTAGATTTATTATAACACTAGTATCGTCTGCAAAAAGTACCAATTCTGCTTGTTGAGTGTTAAGTAGGTCATTCACATATATAAGGAAAAGAGTGGACCCAAAATTGAACCCTGGGGGACTCCCGTTGTGATTTCTGTCCAATAACGAAAATTTTCTAATTTTCCAACTTTTTTAAAAATTATTCAGCACATCGTCTACCGAAGTATTTGACAGTCTTGCTTTATAATGTATCACATCTCACAGGATGACGAATTTCGATATGAGGATCATATCACCGATGTCAGAAGTGAGTTTCACTCGTTTCGTACCTCTAATACCAGATCAATGTGTCTGTGTGATACTTCATCTGTTTATAATGCTTGATAGGCTTTGAAAACAAAGAACTAAGTGCTCGGCTTAAAAAGCGAGGGGGGACAGGGATGCAGTCTTTCTCCCCTATTGTTCGAGCTGTACATAGAAGTAATGCCGGAAATAAAGAAATGTTGAAGAGTAGGACTGCAATACAGGCTAAAAAGATATCAATGAAAAGAGTCTCTGATGTCATTAATTCCTTCACTGAAAGCGACATATAATTACAGGAGCTGTTGAATCGACTGAACAGTCTGATGAGTACAGATTATGAATTTAGAGTAAACCTAAGAAAGGCGAACGTATTGAGGGGTAGCAGAAATAAAATTAACTATAAACGTAATACCAAAATTGGGGATCACTATTTAGAGGAAGCGAAGGAATTCTTCTGTCAGATTGTTCAAATGGCTCTGAGCACTATGGGACTCAATATCTGAGGTCATCAGTCCCCTAGAACTTAGGACTACTTAAACCTAACTAACCTAAGGACATCACACACATCCATGCCCGAGGCAGGATTCGAACCCGCGACCGTAGCAGTCGCACGGCTCCGATCTGAAGCGCCTAGAATCCCTCGGCCACCGCAGCCGGCAATTCTTGTATCATTGAAGCAAAACAAAGCAAGGAGGACGTAAAGAACAGCCTAGCGCAGGCAAAGAGCGTATTCCTGCTCAAAGGAAGGCTATTTACATCAGACCTTAATTTGAGTAAAACATTCATGAGAATGTAAGTTTGGACCACAGCATTCTATGAAAGTGAGCCTTGGACTATGGGAAAACTGGAAAAGTAGAGAAACGAGACGTCTGAGATGTTGAAAAGCAGGTGAACTGATAAGAAATGGGGAGGCTCTTCGTGGAACTGGCGAAGAAAGGCACGTATGGAATATACTGACAAGAAGAAGGGATAGAGTGACAGGACATCGGGGAATAACTTTATTTTATTCGAGGGTGCTGTAGAGGGTAAAAATTGTAAAGGAAGACAGACTGGAATACATCCAATAAATAACTGAGTACGTTGGGTGTATGTGCTACTCTGAAACGAAGAGATTAGCCCAACAGAGAAAATCGTGGCGGGCCGGGTCACATAAAACCAGAGGACTGACAATTCCAAGAGAGAGGCAGAAGTGAAACTGTGAGGACGGGGCGTGAGTCGTGCTTGGGTAGCTCAGATGGTAGAGCACTTGCCCGGGAAAGGCAAAGGTCCCGAGTTCGAGTGTCGGTCCGGCACACAGTTTTTAATCTGCCAGGAAGTTTCATATCAGCGCACACTCCGCTGCAGGGTGAAAATCTCATTCTGGAGAAAAAAAAAAGCTGTGCCATAGTTAATGCCGTCTTTCAGATCCGTTCGTTTTCCCTTTCCTATAGCACACAAAACTTCATATTCTAACTGCACTGATTTTTCGTTTGTTGCTTTGCAGGTTAGCGGCGGAGACCACAGAACCCGCTGTGCGTGGAAATCCATAGGGTGGAACCTGTTTGGGGACAAAGAATGAAAGTGATAATTTTGCTTATAGACAAGTTTGCTTAATCTAAGAAAGTCTGTTGGTTTTGAGGCAGGAAGACCGAGGTCTGACGTCCCGTCGATGACGAAGTCATTAGAGAAAGAGCATTGGTTCAAATGGCTCTGAGCACTATGCGACTTAACTTCTGAGGTCATCAGTCGCCTAGAACTTAGAACTAAGTAAACCTAACTAACCTAAGGTCATCACACACATCCATGCCCGAGGCAGGATTCGAACCTGCGACCGTAGCGGTCACGCTGTTCCAGACTGAAGCGCCTAGAACCGCACGACCACACTGGCCGGCGGAGAAAGAGCACAATGAGAGCTTGTGGAAGGATGGAAAGGGAAATCGGCTGTGTTCTGTTCAAATGAATCATTCTGGCATTTGCCTTAAGTGACCTAAGAAAGCCAAAAGAAACCTAAACTGATTTGACCAGGCGAATGTGTGTCGCCCCCATCTTCCGCATGCGAGACCCATGTCTTAAAGATTACTCCACGTCTCGATGTGAATGCATGTGCACAGCTGTGCGGAACAGAACGAAAGAAATCTCTTAGCAAAAACAGTTACAGTTTAGAGCAGGAATCACGGTTTTAATACACTACTGGCCATTAAAATTGCTACACCAAGAAGAAATGCAGATGATAAACGGGTATTCATTGGACAAATATATTATACTAGAACTGGCATATGATTATATCTCCACGCAATTTGGGTGCATAGATGCAGCTTCAACACGATACCACAGTTCATCAAGAGTAGTGACTGGCGTATTGTGACGAGCCAGTTGTTCGGCCACCACTGACCAGACTTTTTCAGTTGGTGAGAGATCTGGAGAATATGCTGGCCAGGGCAGCAGTCGAACATTTTCTGTATTCAGAAAGGCCCGTACAGGACCTGCAACATGCGGTCGTGCATTATCCTGCTGAAATGTAGGGTTTCGCAGGGATCGAATGAAGGGTAGAGCCACGGGTCGTAACACATCTGAAATGTAACGTCCACTGTTCAAAGTGCCGTCAATGCGAACAAGAGGTGACCGAGACGTGTAACCAATGGCACCCCATACCATCACGCCGGGTGATACGCTAGTATGGCGATGACGAATACACGCTTCCAATGTGCGTTCACCGCGATGTCGCCAAACAGGGATGCGACCATCATGATGCTGTAAACAGAGCCTGGATTCATCCGAAAAAATGACGTTTTGCCATTCGTGCACCCAGGTTCGTCGGTGAGTACACCATCGCAGGCGCTCCTGTCTGTGATGCAGCGTCAAGGGTAACCGCAGCCATGGTCTCCGAGCTGATAGTCCATGCTGCTGCAAACGTCGTCGAACTCTTCGTGCGGATGGTTGTTGTCTTGCAAACGTTCCCATCTGTTCACTCACGGATCGAGACGTGGCTGCACGATCCGTTACAGCCATGCGGATAAGATGCCTGTCATCTCGACTGCTAGTGATACGAGGCCGTTGGGATCCAGCACAGCGTTCCGTATTACCCTCCAGAACCAACCGATTCCATATTCTGCTAACAGTCATTGGATCTCGACCAACGCGAGCAGCAATGTCACGATACGATAAACCGCAGTCGCGATAGGCTACAATCCGACCTTTATGAAAGTCGGAAACGTGATTGTACGCATTTCTCCTCCTTACACGAGGCATCACAAAAACATTTCACCAGTCATCGCCGGTCAACTGCTGTTTGTGTATGAGAAATCGGTTGGAAACTTTCCTCTCTCTGCACGTTGTATGTGTCGCCACCGACGCCAACCTTTTGTGAATGCTCTGAAAAGCTTATCATTTGCATATCACAGCATCTTCTTCCTGTCGGTTCAATTTCGTGTCTCTAGCACGTCATCTTCGTGGTGTAGCAAATTTGCCAGCCATTCGCGAACAGAGCTAGTGAAAAATGACTGTCTGCACCCCACTAGGCGCCCTAGTCTCGCTCATTTCATTCTCATGATCTCCACGCCACGCATGATAGCGACAGCATAACGGTCACACAGCCTCCTTCAAGTGCAAGTTCTGAAGCTTTCAGGTACCGTTCTCATATCGCAGAAACCAAAAACAGGGGTTGATAACTACAAGCGCCAACAACCGACAGTTATTAAAATGCAAATACCAGCGTTAAAACTGAACCAACAGACTTTGTTACATTAATGAAACAAGTCAAGGCTTTGGAATTCCACGCTCAGCTATTACTTCACTGGCCCGCAATAGTTTTTGTCGATTGTTCAGCATATACCCTTTCAATCAATTGGTACTGTGTTCACAGAGCGATTATTGGCTTTTGCTTCAATAACGGATATTCCAATGGCGCTGCCCCCTCTCCTGCTAATTCCACTGCCCTCACGACAGAACATTTCCTGACAACATCCGCCATCAGATGCAGTGTACTCTGGTGTTGATGTGCTGTAATACAAATGGTTCAAATGGCTCTGAGCACTATGGGACTTAACATCTATGGTCATCAGTCCCCTAGAACTTAGAACTACTTAAACCTAACTAACCTAAGGACAGCACACAACACCCAGTCATCACGTGCTGTAATACAGCGACTCCATCAAACTAAACAGCTCACACAGTGGGGGGGGGGGGGGGGGGGGGGGGGGGGGGGACTTGGTGGTGATCGACTTCGAAAAGAAGGATGATGTAGTAAGTCATAGAACTACCTAAGATATACTGGAAATGGCCGATAAAAATACACAAAATTTTACACCTAGTGTACAGAAGTTCGTATTCCATAGGCCCTTCATAATCGGTGGCTATTCAAGGACTATTAGAGTTCAAATAATTAAAATAACATGTCCGAACATTGTAATACAAGCGTAAAATTTGTGCTTGTATTTAAAATGACATGATATGTGCTTGTTTCCACTGTTCCGACAAACATCTGCTAGTTACCGGTAACTATTAAAGATTTCGGTTTGTGGAATACATCAATGTACACTGGAAGGATATTGCAACTTAACGTGCTATAACTGTTATAATCCCGCCTGAAATCAGGCATTTTCAACATGCTGGAGAGGATTTATGATAACAAAATTATAAAATGAAATTCGTCGTTAAACCAAATTGATTTGTTACTATCATCGGAAGGCAAACGCACTACCGTTAACCAATTGGCTCTACACAAGTTTAAGGGGTAGATGTGATGATGATGATGATGATGTTTGGTTTGTGGGGCGCTCAACTGCGTGGTTATCAGCGCCCGTACAGTTACCCAATCTTTGCTCAGTCCAATTTCGCCACTTTCCTGGATGATGATGAAATGATGAGGACAACACAAAAACCCAGTCATCTCGAGGCAGGTGAAAATTCCTGACCCCGCCGGGAATCGAACCCGGGACCCCGTGCTCGGGAAGCGAGAATGCTACCGCGAGACCACGAGCGGCGGACAAGGGGTAGATGTGCGCCGCTGCATTGCGCCCAAATGAAATCTATTTGAATCATGTACCTCAGCCTATGGATAGTTAGTGAATAAATTGCATAACACAAATAAATGTTAACGATAAGTCAAGTGCCAGAGTATGAGCACTCTGTTCGAACAATGATGTACCAAGACAAACTCAAACCTCGCCTGGAAGGCCTCGGAAGTCCCAAAGGTAGCGACCGACCGCTGTGTTATCCTTATCCGACAGGCATCTCTGATTGAGACTATAGAGAGGCGTGTGGCCAGCACACCGTTGTCCCAGCCTTTGTCGGTATTGGAGACCGGAGCCACGACAGTTCATTCTAGCAGATCCTCATTTGCCTCACAAGGACTCGGTGCCACCCGCTTGCCGATAGCGCTCGGCAGAGTCGAACGGTCACCCACCCAGGTGGTAGCCAAGACCGACAGCACTTAACTTCAGTGAACGGACGCGAATCAGTGTTACCACAGCGGCAAGTTACCAAGACAACGCAGTAAAATTCAATCTTAATGTTGTTTACTCCAAGTTAACATAATACACAGAATGGTGGCCTTGCAGAGGCTGAAATTTCTACACAGTGAAACACACACGATTTGAAACAGCAGTGCATTCAGAGCAAGCAGAGTGTACTACCCGAATGATGAGGGCAACACAAACACACAGTCCCTGGGCGGAGAACATCCCCGACCCGGTCGGGAATCGAACCCGTGACCCCGTGATTCAGAGGCAGCAACACTAGCCACTAGACCACGATCTGCAGACTGGAGTTGTCCAGTGTACCAACACGTTATCTTGAACAAATTCCTCACACTAAATATTTCACCCAAGTCTACCTGAATATCAGTTCATCAATAGCAACATTCACTCCCAAAAGTCTATATTAAGTCACAATCAGTTCACCTCATTAAATTGTAAACTGATGCATTCAATTGACTTTGTCTCATCTGGCTGCATTCAAAGCTATTACTTTATCACAAACGCGGCTCATAACCCAGAAAAGATCTTACCATTTTACCCCACCATGGAGAGCCAGCAAAAGATCCCAACATCCTTTCTGCATGCAACATCCACAGCTGTCACTTCTGTAGTCAAGAGTTGCTACAAGCCTGACCACCATATCTAATTCTATCTTCAATATTAATTTTTGACCTACGGCATTTGAATATTTCTTTTTCTATTGATCGCATTTTCCGAAATTGTTAATATAACATTACACATTATATTACGCACGAGCTGGAACACGACTCGCTAGTTAATTAACCTCCTCTCATTACAGCTGCCAGCTCCTCACTATGTTACTCAGATATTTTCCCTACAAATATTAATGTACAAATTCCTCATTTAATTAAGCACAGACAACGAAACGTTGTTATAAATATTCCTACAGATGCTAACCAGTTTCGTATATCTGTGGAGAACTCTGTTTTTGCACACAGTGGTAGTAATATGATTTTTTTTATAATAAATAGCTTGTTTATTTTATCCATATGTCAGATATATTCATTTTGTAGCGGATTTCATGTCCTAACAGCCGATGCATCGTGTGCACTCGTAGCATGTTTTTACCTGTTGTTGTTGTTGTTAAAAATGTCACATACAATTGTTAATAACTTATTTGATAAACTGGTACAAACATAGTGATGCAGATTTTCTCTAGCTCTTCTGGAAGAAATTTTTAGTGTTTTTAGTAAACGAATGTTTCATCATGTTCCAAAAACAGAACAAAGTCTTTGTTGCAAATGTTTTATTAATAATGACGCGTTTCGTGCGATTTGCGCTAACCACGCGAAACGCATCATTATTAATAACACATTTGCTACAGACTGTTGTCTGTTTTTGCAACATTGAACCAGTGTTAGCGCATCATGCGGAAATAAAGTAGAGTAATATATTCCAAATATGACTATGAATACTCTGTCCCATAAGGCCTGCCAGACAGGCATTATTCACATATCGTGATATTTCAGTTCTGATGAATTGCTTTAACTTTTACATTCAGCAGTCTTTCTGCGGGGAGGCGGGGTCCCTCAGTGACTCCTGAGAGTGAACGGCTGTGTTTGCAATGAGGTTCGCAAGCTGGTGTGACGGTGAAGTAGCCACAGGTAGGAGGAGCTGCGTAAGCATTGTGAAACCGCAGGGACGGTTTGAGCGGCAGTCGTGGTATTTAGGCGCTCCCACCTGTCTTTTCAGCTACCGGGCAAACAACTCTCTCCGCCGCATGCTGCAGTTCTCTGCGTTGGTTTTTGCATACCTGCAACTACTAATTTTCTTAATGTTTGTGGCATCTGTAGACGAACAGGTCTACATCGCGTACACGGATACTTTCTTAAAGTGGTTGAGAGTGTCAGAGTGGACTCGTTAGACTGAGCAATACCACTGGGAGACGCCTTTCATCGAACAACGCGGCGCAGTCTTAACACATTGACTCACAATGGAGAGGAGCGGGGTTCAAAATCCTGTTAGCACAACTAGGTTTAATGATTTTTCTTTGAACTCGGATCGTCAGTTCTCATGGAATTCTTAAATGACTCAGCGCCGCCTATCACTAAAGAGCACTTTATGTTCGAAAAACTTCTGTTCATTTATAAAGTACATAATACATATAATCACGTTGCAGGTGTAGGCTATGACTGAACATCAGTTAATGTCCCCACAAACTGTTGTTCAGTTGAAGCCTGTAGGTTATGATTACAGTATAACCTCGGTAACACGAACCTAAAGGAA
Organism: Schistocerca cancellata; assembly: GCF_023864275.1. Lineage (NCBI taxonomy): Eukaryota > Metazoa > Arthropoda > Insecta > Orthoptera > Acrididae > Schistocerca > Schistocerca cancellata. Next base: position 136,600,717 of record NC_064632.1, read on the forward strand.
CCGAAAAATCAAGAGTTCTTGCTCAATCATGTTCAGTGAAAAACACAATTTTTAATATGTATACGTGTACAGCAGTACAGTAATGCGTAATACACTACAGTACCAATCATTTTACATTACTGTAGACTTAACTATAAAGTGACCGTAAAAGTACAGGTACTCAGAAATTACACTATTTCCCTGGAAAAAAATGCAAGCATCGTTCGCTAACGTTCACGCCATGGAAAGTATCGTTAAATTTCACAGCCAGTTGTAACTATAGCGTCCGTAGACCCAGCAGTGACGTCCGATGTTGAAGCAGAACGCTCTAAACTGCCCATGACTGCACACATCTCCTGACTGGTAGGTGGAATGGCATCTGAATTCTCCTCATCCTCGCTTTCTTCTTATGAATCAGATTCCACAGAAGCGCATGCGGCAACTCCGTCGTCTGCCCTAATGAATTCCTCAAAACTAATCCCAGGGGTGGCAACGTCTTGCAGAATCGTCCATTCATCAGGTGAAGTAGCATCATCAAACTCGTGGACATCTTCAGTGATGCTATATGTCCAGGCTCTGTTGTGGCACTTCTGTTATACGTACAATGTGGCGACTAGTTCCAGGCTGCTGCTATGGCTTTTATTGCGTCAAGCAGATTCCTATACAGGGTTGCAGTATTTGTTTTCAGTAGCACGAACTGCAGCTCATACAACTCGCTTGCGATAAGCTCTCTTCATGAGAGAAATGATGCCTTGTCCAATGGCTGAAGGCGGCTTGTCGGGTTTGGCGGAAAAAAACTGAACCTTTATGTTGGCTAGGTTCAAATCCTGTACTTTATGGGCAGTGCATCTGTTCCATGTAAGAAGATGTCTGTTTTGAGCACTCATTCGATAGCTGAAACGAAGAAACCTCTTACGAAATGATGTGCAATCGATCCAAGCCTTCTAATGGCGAGAGTAAATAAAGAATCTATATTCATGTTTTTAAAATAACGCGTTTTCTCGGAGTTACCGTATTGATTATGCATATTACGTCTTCACCCAGAAATACTAGGTAAAGTGATGTGTTTCCTATACAACTCGTATAACAGACTAGTATAGAAATATTTTCCATTCCAGATTGATGATGACCAAGCAGCCAACGAATAGGTACTTTATAAAGGTGTAGGACCGTAATTGTGCAGTAGTGCGAAAATAGACTAAGAATTACCTGTTGAAAGCGGGATCGAGTCGTTTAAGAAATCTAGATTTAAATCTCTATTTATTCCCTAAATCGCTTGAGTCAAATCCTAGAACGATTCCTTTTAAAAGTAAACAGCAGATTTCCTTCCCCATACCTCTCGAATTTCTGCCCGTCTGTAATGACTTCGTCATTGACGGGACTTTAGACCTTAATGTCCCTTTCCTCTGTACATCGAAAGAAATTCGTAACACTAGTATCAGCGGTACCAGAATATTCTTGGTTTTTCTTGTTAGTCTGCATTAAATTCAGTATTATTATTATTATTGTTGCCGTGGTAGTGGGGTTGTGGTGGTGGTCTTCTGTCTGAAGACCGATCAGATGAAACTCACCACGCTGTCTATCCTCTACAAGCACGTTCATCTCTGCATAACTACAGCAGCCTACATCCCTTTGAAACCGTACTTACCGTACCCATGCCTTTGTGTCCTAAAATTCGTCACGCGCAGTTCCTCTACGACCAAATTAACAGCTCTCTGATGCTTCATGATGTCCCCGACCAACCGATCCCTACTTTTAGTCAAGCTGTGTCACAAATTTCTTTTTCCCGCAATTCGACTCAGTATCTCCTCATTAATTATTTATCTAGCCACCCAATCTTCAGCATTCTTCCATAGCTCCACATTTCAAAGGGTTCTATTCTCTTGTTGCCTGCGCTGTTTGTCGTTCACGTTTCTCTTCTGTGCAAGGCTATACTTAATGCAAATTCCTTCAGAAAAGAATTCCTAACAATGAAATTTATACTCGATGATAACAAACTTCTCTTTTTCATAAACGCATTACTTGCTAATGCCAGGGTCTGCATTTTATATCCTCTCTACCTCGGCCATCATCAGTTATTTTGCTGCCCATGTAGCAAAACTCACCTACTACTTTGTCTTTTTTCTTTATTATGTTATTGCACGATGTCTTTTTTGATAATTCACGTTATACAATATTCCTTCAGATATGCTTGCGTGTCTGAAGGAACAGCCACTGCAAGAAAATCAATAGCTGCTCATGAAATATTACCAAACTTGAGTCACAAATGGCGAATCTATATTGTCTTCATCCGTACTACCTATCGGTGACATATAAAAATTTATACCGGACGAGTAGTCGAATCCGGATTTGCTGGTTACAGCGAACGGTCGCCTTAAGCACTTCGGATATCCGCGCTCGTCTCCAGGACCGACACAACCCTACAGATATCTTACTTGTCCCCAGCTCCAAACGCTTACACACAGACTATGTTATTCCCGCCAGAGAGGAACATTCGATGTGATCGTCATTTTAACCCGTAGAGGCATGAAATACTTATGTTATTGTACAATGTCCGTGTTGACAATTCACGTTATACAAAGTTCCTTCAGAGTCGCATGCATCTCTGAAGGAATAGACACTGTGTGACGATCCACAACTGCTCATTAAATATTATTCTATTAGTGTGTGTGTGTGTGTGTGTGTGTGTGTGTGTGTGTGTGTGTGTGTGTGTGTGCGAGAGAGAGAGAGAGAGAGAGAGAGAGAGAGAGAGAGAGAGAGAGAGAGCGCATTAGGAGATGTGGACCGGTGTGACATGCGGAGCTTTGGTCGGTCCTGGAGACGTACTCGCTTACTCGAAATGCTTTAGTCAACCGCTAGCGCCAGTCGGGAAATCAGGGTTCGAATCCCGGCCCGTCACATGTTTTCATATGTCTTCGATAAACACTGCACCTGAAATCAATTTAGATTCGCAATTTCCGAATCAATTTTCGTAATATTTAATGAGCAGCTGTGGATCATCACTCAGTGACTGTTCTTTCGGACATGCATGAATGTGTGAAGGAACATTGTATAACGTGAATTGCCAACACAGACATTGTAGAATAAGTATTGGACCTCTCTGGCAGGAATCACATACTGTATGTGTAAGCATTATGGCACGTGGACAAATGTGACATTTGGAGCTTTGGGTCGGTCCTGGAAACGTGCTCGGATGACCGAAATTGTTACGGCGACCGCTGGCGTTGAACGGGAAATTCGGGTCGAGCCCCAGTCCGGCACAAATTTTCGTATGTAACCAATAAATAGTAGATCTGAAGTCAATTTAGATTCACAGTTTGCGAATAGTTAAATAAAAGAATTTTCTAATTGGAAAAAATGAAGTACTGTTATTTGTAACATCTTCAACTTTTGTAGTCTTGTCGTCCTCAGGTGCGTACAATATTAAGGTATGTTGATAATTTTTACTTTGGGAGAGTCTGATGACAACAGAATAAAATACAGTTTTTGTGCCATACGCCTTTCGCCCTTATTCTTTGCAACCATCTCCAATGGCGCGGAATATATACATATTTTTGTGTATACTATTTAGTTTACTTTTAGGACATTGGCCATGTACACTGAAGCGCCAAAGAAACCGGTATAGGCATGCGTATTCAAATACAGATATACGAGTATGTAAACAGGGTGAATACGGCGCTGCGTTCGGCAACGTCTATATATAAGATAACAAATGCCTGGCGCAGGCAGGTTATCAAGATGTAAGTGAGCTGGAACGTGGTGTTATAGTCGACGCACGAGCGATGGAACACAGAATCTCCGAGGTAGCGATGAAGTAGGGATTTTTCCGTGCGACCGTTTCAGGAGTATATGGTGAATATCAGAAATCCGGTAAAACATCAAATTTCCGACATTGCTGCGGCCAGAAAAAGATCCTGCAAGAATGGGATCAACGACGACTGAAGAGAATCGTATATCTTGACATAAGTGCAACCCTTATGCAAATTGCTGCAGATTTAAATGCTAGGCCATCAAAAAGTGTCAGGATGCGAACCATTCAACGAAACAGGCCAAAGGCACACTCGTGTTCCCTTCATGACACAAAGCTTTACGCCTCGCCTCGATCCATCCAACACCCACATTGGACTGTTGATGACTAGAAACATGTTGCCTAGTCGGACTAGCCTCGTTTCAAATTGTATCGAGCGGATGGACGTGCACGGATATGAATCCATGGACCCTGCATGTCAGCAGGGGACTGTTCAAGCTGGTGGAGGCTCTGTAATGGTGTGGGACGTGAGCAGTTGGAGTGATATGGACCCCTCATTTGTCTAGATACGACTCTGACAGGTGAGACGTACGTAAGCATCCTGTCTGGTCACCTGCATCCATTCATGTCCATTGTGCGTTCCGAAGGACTTGGGCTATTCCAGAATGACAATTGGACATACCACACGTCGAGAATTACTACAGAGTGGCTCCATAAACACTCTTCTGAGTTTAAACACTTCCGCTGGCCACCAAACTTCCCAGACATGAAGATTATTGAGCATATCTGGGATACCTTGCAACGTGCTGTTCAAAAGAGCTCTCCACCCCCTTGTACTCTTATGAATTTATGGATAGTCCTGCAGAATTCATTGTCAGTTTCCTCCAGCACTACTTCAGACATTAGTCGAGTTCATGCCACGTCGTATTGCAACACTTCTGCGTGCTCGCGGGGCCGTACACGACATAAGGCAGGTGTGCCAGTTTCTTTAGCTCATCTGTGTGTATGTTATAAACAGTTCTAGCACTTTTCCTGTGATGTAGTAATAATTTAAAGTTCCCCTTCGTGGGTGCTGACTACATGTTATATTCTTGTTCCTTCGTTGGCGCTGTTCTTATAGCTGCCATTCGAAAGAATGGTTTCTGACTTCGTATCACTATGAACTGAACACTTGTTTTGATGGTATTCTTTGGTTGTCGTTGCCAACGGTCGAATGTTATTGCCAAGTATTCATTGTGTTTTTGTTATCTCTCTCCCCCCCCCCCCCCCGCCTCCTCTCTCTCTCTCTCTCTCTCTGTGTGTGTAATCGTATTTGTTTTGGTATGATTACCGTCACCTAATCATACCATTTCACACACACACACACACACACACACACACACACATATACACGGATCGCATACGCAAATACTATAAAAATGCAGCGCCAACAAAGGAACAAAAATACAATATGTAGATCAACATCCACAAAATCGGTAAGTAGATCTATAAATTATTACTGCATCATGGAAAAGGAAAAAGTTCCAGAACGGTGTATAACCTGTATATACAATGTCCTAAATATAAACTAAGTAGTATAAGCAAATATGTGTACATATTCCAGGCCACAGAAGACGCCTTGCAGAGAATGAAGGCAAAATACTTGTGGCACAAAAATTGTTTCATTCAGTTGTAATTAGACGGTCCCAAAGTAAAAATTATCAACATACCGTAATACTATTACCTGTTGTTGTTTAAGAGCCCGTTGTGTAGCGTTACTCTGGAAATATGGGCGTCTGTTGTTTGTGTGTCCAGTCGTGAAGCGGCTTTCGCAGCCGCAGCCGCCTGGCCACCCTGCGTAACAGGTAAAGGTCCCTTGAGGCAGTGAAGCAGTGTTTACGCAGGGACCATGACGCAATCGCTTGCTGCCGACTGCTGCTCCCTCATTTTCACTAAGGAAGCCTGCTTGTCTGTGGCGTGCTCGACCTCTCCGCAGCGCAGCGTGTGCAGCAAGGCGAGGAAAACTGAATTCCGACTATCTCCAGAACTGCAGATTGCCATTTATGATCAACTTCTGAGCTTCCCCCGTTTAGCATGTGTAGCCTCAAGTATATAGAGGGTCTATACAAGGGCGATATACTTGAGGACAATATTATGGAAAAGGAAGAGAATGTAGATGAAGCTGAAATCGGAGATACGATACTGCGTGAAGAGTTTGACAGAGCACTGAAAGACCTGAGTCGAAACAAGGCCACGGGAGTAGACAACATTGCATTAGAACTACTGATGGCCTTGAGAGACAAATACCATCTGGTGAGCAAGATGTATGAGACAGGCGAAATACCCTCAGACTTCAAGAAGAATATAATAATTCCAATCCCAAAGAAAGCCGGTGTTGACAGATGTGAAAATTACCGAACTATCAGTTTAATAAGTCACAGCCGCAAAACAATAACGCGAATTCCTTACAGACGAATGGAAAAACTGTTAGAAGCCGACCTCGGGGAAGATCAGTTTGGATTCCGTAGAAATGTTGAAGCATGTGAGGCAGTACTGATCTTACGACTAATTTTTTGACTGGAATACTCTTTTTCAAATTCTAAAGGTCGGCAGGGGTAAAATACGGGGAGCGAAAGGCTATTTACAATTTGTACAGAAACCAGACGGCAGTTATACGAGTCGAGGGGCATGAAAGAGAAGCAGTGGTTGGGAAGGGAGTGAGACAGGGTTGTAGCCTATCCCTGATGTTATTCAATCTGTATATTGAGCAAGCAGTGAAGAAACAAAAGAGAAATTTGGAGTAGGAATTAACCCCATGTACAATAAATAAAAACTTTGAGGTTTGCGGATGACATTGTAATTCTGTCAGAGACAGCAAAGAATCTGGAAAAGCAGTTGAACGGAAAGGACAGTGTCTTGAAAGGAAGTTATAAGATGAACATCAACAAAAGCAAAACGAGGATAATGGAATGTAGTCGAATTAAATCGGGTGATGCTGAGGGAATTAGATTAGGAAATGAGACACTTAAAGTAGTAAAGGAGTTTTGCTATTTGGGGAGCAAAATAACTGATGATGGTAGAAGTAGAGAGGATATAAAATGTAGACTGGCAATGGCAAGGAAAGCGTTTCTGAGGAAGAGAAATTTGTTAACATCGAGTATAGATTCAAGTGTCAGGAAATCGTTTCTGAAAGTATTTGTATGGAGTGGAGCCATGCATGGAAGTGAAACATGGACGATAAATAGTTTGGACAAGAAGAGAATAGAAGCTTTCGAAATGTGGTGCTACAGAAGAATGCTGAACATTAGATGGGTAGATCACATAACTAATGAGGAGGTATTGAATAGAATTGGGGAGAAGAGGAGTTTGTGGCACAACTTGACAAGAAGAAGGGACTGGTTGGTAGGGTATGTTCTGAGGCACCAAGGGATCACAAATTTAGCATTGGAGGGCAGCGTGGAGGGTAAAAATCGTAGAGGGAGACCAAGAGATGAATGCACTAAGCAGATTCAAAAGGATGTAGATTGCAGTAAGTACTGGGAGATGAAGAAGCTTGCACAGGATAGAGTAGCATGGAGAGCTGCATCAAAACAGTCTCAGGACTGAAGACCACAACAACAACAACAGTCTCAAGTATCTACGGCCGTTCAATTTGTCAAGCGTGGTGATAATAACTAATAAATTATATACAGAAACCTGCTTCCTGAATCTATCCATTAGTGAAAACCGTATTAAAATACCCACAGTGGATCCTAAGATTAGCTGTGATATACGGGCGGAAAAACATGGCGGAGGATTTTATTTTGTGATATGAATAGATGCATGAGGTTTACCATCCTTCCATCAAACTGTTGCAAGAATATTGTTCTAGTTTTATTTGAAATCCTTCTGTCGGTATGGGAACCGCAGTCATCCAGTCAAGTATCCTGAGATTATCGGCAGCAATGCTGACATTATACACTAAACGTTGGTGTAACTTCGCGGAATAACGTCTAAGATAGGGTTAGGTGCCAGGAAGGCAACCCCCGTCCCTTTCTCCATATAAAGATCTTCCGAGGTAAGACGAATGCAGCGACAGTTCCCGTAGAACAGGGGCGGGCAGGAATCCTGCACGTGTGCGGTGCACTTGCACGTGTGCAGTAAACGGGTGTTCTGCGTGCACACAGGGGCAAGCTGGCCACCCGCTTCTCTCCCCTCCCCACCATACCGTCTCTCCGCTTCTTCCTCTGTAATGCGTTTTGTTTCCTGGCCTGCTTTATTGAATGAAGGAATAAGGTTAGTACGAGTGCTTGAAAGAAATCATGGTTTGAAAGAGTACCTATTACCTACGATACGTTGTATTTAATTATCACAGGTGGAGTTTACAATACGTTTAATGTCTGGAACAAAATTTCTACATACAGACAAACGCAAACAGTTACCGACATTTTCATTACTGATGTTTACTCTTAACCGAGACTTATTAATTTTCATAACAGAAAAAAATCTCTCGCAAACGTATGTCGAGCCAAACATATTATCTTCGCGGCTTCGCGATGGAGACGAGGAAACTCTTGCTGTGGAAAGTTGTGATAAAAATCTATTACACGTCTTGCCAAAAGGAACTTGTCTCTCATACGAGAATTACGCTGTAGAATCTACAGTGTAGATCTGTTAATTCCATTTGCAAACTGGTATGAATATCATCTACAGAAGCAGCAAATTCAAAGCCTTGGGATAAGTATGATATATCCCCAAATCGCTTGAGAATTTCCTCTTTTATGGCACTAAGTACGGGAACATATTGAAATTTATTATATAGGCGTTCAATATTAAACTTCCGCTGACCAGCGAGAATACTGTCATTTCGAATTTTCACGTTTTTGCACAAAGAAAAAATGATTCTCCCATTCCTTTTTAAAAGATAGCAATTCCTTTTTAAAAGATAGCAAATCTCCACTTCGTTTCCTTGATTCACTCTGCATTTTCCGGTTCTTGAATTACAACGTTCACTACGTAGTGGTCGCTTCGCTTCAAAGTCCACAGCTTAACCTGGTACTACACTGCCGCACCCTGCCAGCTGTCACCACAGTCCCATTCGACTATTGCACGCGAGCAGCACACGTGCAGCGCTGTGTGCACATGAGCCGCGTGCAACGTTTGCCCGCCCCTGCCGTAGAAGGACGCGGCTGATTTCCTTCCACATATTTCTTCATGACCGCATCGCCGGCGGAACATTGAACTCCAATCTACCTCTCTCTCTCTCTCTCTCTCTCTCTCTCTCTAGTTCTTCCACCCTCTCCAATTCGAACTGTGGACGCATGTTGTGTACCTGCAATGGACAGATGTATGCCAGTGCGCGTGTAATAAACAATAAGGGCGATGTCTTTGAAGTCCAGGCAGCCGTGGATGACACAGGATCTGAAACTGATCGTAGCAAAGTAGAAGCAGAATTGTTAAACTGTTTTCAAATGTTCTTTTGCAATCGAGTATTGAGTTCTGCCCCAGTTAAAATCGCACCTAATTGCAAAGATGTGAGATATAGATATTAGTGTAACACTAGTAAAAAGCTTAAATTGCTAAAACTGTATGAAGCTAAAGCGTGCGATGGAATCCTCTACAGCAGGGCTTAACAACTGGCCGGTTTTGAGCGCGTGTACTCGCGTCTGCTCAGGCACGTGCTCGCGGTCAGGTGCAAGGTCGCGTAGTAGGGTGGGAGGGGAGGGTGGGAAATGCGTGCGCACGTTTGAATAGGGCCGCAGCGTGCCTATTGAATTCGCGCCGACTATGTAACGTTTAAAGTACTACGATCAGCTCTAACAGTCACTTCGCTGGTTAAGAATCATGTCAAGTCGCCGTTGTGTAACCCCAACCATGCTTTCGCAGTTCAACCCCCATTGGGAGGAATTGAATCTGTTTACATAAAAAGATGGTGTTGCAAAATGTTTAGTATGTCACAAAACGCTGAATTCGTTTAGGAAATTTAATTTGCAGCGACATTATATGTTGCACCACGCGATAAGACTACGGAAGTGGAAAATGTGATGGACCAGATCGTGTACAGGAAGTTATTAAACTTAAAAGGAAGCTATCCGAAGAAGATCTGGATGACGAAGAAAAATCAAACTGAGGCAGCTCTCAGAATGAGCTACAAAATTGCTTTGTTTTTAGCAAAACCCCTGCGACCCTTCACTGATGGCGATTTAATAAAAGATGTTTGGTAGTTGCAGCGGAACATTTGTGTCCATCTCAAGTTGAACAGTTTCGGATTGTGCCATTATCTGACATGACCATTATGCGTCGCATGCAGGACATGACAGACGACGTCCAGAGCCAGCTTGCAAATATCTATAAAGATTTTATGGCGTATTCTCTAGCTCTGGACGAAAGTGTTGATATCGCTGGAACAGCGCAGCTTTCCATATTTATTGGAGGTGTTAATAGAGATCTTCAGGTGAGGAAGGAGCTCCTCGATGTAGTAGCCATAAAGAACACTACAACCGGAGGTGATATTTTAAGTAGTGTTGAAGAAAGTGTTGAAAATATAGGATTGTCGTGGAATTCTTTAGTTTCAGTGTCTACAGACGATGCACCAGCGATGACAGGGAAAAAATTAGGTTTCGTTGCGCTGTTGAAGGAGAAAATGCAAAAACTGATTGTGCTGAATGAAATAAGGGGCGTTCACTGTGTGATCCACCAGGAAAACTTATGTGCAAAGTGTATCACTCTAAAAAATGTGATGAGTGTTGTTCGTACAACCAATTATATAAGGAAGCATGGGCTACAACACAGACAATTTAAAAGCTTTCTTGAGGATGTAGAAAGCCAGTATGGTAGCCTGCCTTATTACAGCGAGGTCCGCTGGCTTAGTCGTGGCGAATTATTAAATCGAATTTTTGCCTATTAGATGAGATAAATATGTTCATGAAAATAAATAACATGTGTGTTCCTGAATTGAAAGAGCCTTCATGGAAATGTGATCTCGCGTTCTTAGCAGATTTAACTAGCCATCTGAATGCTTTGAACATTTCACTACAAGGTAAAGATCTGCTAATTACTCATTTCATAGATCGAATACGAGTTTTTAAAATGAAATTGACACTGGGTGAGTCAGCTGGAAACAGGATATCTAGCTCATTTTCCTAAATTATCATCCATGCAAGATGTTCACAAAGACTGTGAACGTTATTCACATAGTTTAGTTGCCCTTAAGGAAGAATTTGATCAACGCTTTCAAGATCTGACAGCACTAGACAGTGATTCTGATCTGTTCTCCTCTCCATATTCAGCGAATATTGAAGAGATTCGTCCTGAGCTGCAACTAGAAATAATTGACGTTGCTTTACATAGGTCTCAGAAAATACCAACAGCTGCCATTCTGTTATATAATGCTTGTAAAATTTGGTAAGTGAATATGTGAATGGCATTCTCAGTAGAGCACCTCTTCGGAAATCTTAATTAGATTTACTGAGGGTATTAATGTTGCTCGGGTGCGATGTTATTCTATAAGTCAACACCTTCTCAAAAATTTTGGAAAATGATATTAACAGTGGTGGGATATTATTCTAGAAGACAACATCATCTCTAAAATTTTGGAAAATGATAGTAGCAGTGAAATAGGTCGGGCGTTCCTGACATCTCTCCTATCACCTTTTTTATAGAGGAGTTTGACAAACATACATTTCATTCTTTCTGGTGAAATGTCTTGGGTTAGTGATGTACTACATATTTCAAATACCACAGGGCTTATTGAAGGGAGCAAATCTCTAGTTCTGTGTTGGAAACACAGCCAAATCCAGATGAGCTTTTATTTTGAGAGAATATGTAATTTCCTTGTGATACATTAATATAACGGAATTTAATGAGATTTAAACAGTTTTGTTTCAAGATGTCTTGTACTGCAGTAATTCGTGACATCATAGTAACTACTACAAATAAGACAGCCAGTTCATTATCATGTGGCAATGTGAGGTTGCAGTAGGAGAAAACTTTTTCCTTTTTTACCACACCGTTTCCGTAAAATGGCGTGAAATGTACTACATAGGAAAGAAGACTGCTAATCCAGAAGCAAAATTAAAATGTTATCCGAAAAACTCCAGTTACAAGTGTAGTTTTGCGTCATTTTCACAAAACCTTAGGAATATTAGAACCCATTCGTATGTCATTAACAGTATTTTCTCCCACCTTCAGATATTCTGGGACACTGTCCTCAAATGGTAGAAGTATGGATGATATAAACAATAAACTTGGCCAGGGCAAGAGAGCCATAAAACTACTAAATGCTGTAGTATCCTCTCGAACAGCAACAGAACGCGCAGATAAAAACATTCCATCTCACATTCAGCTGCTGAAAGTATCACGACGTAGGGCCTTTGGGGCAGAGTTGTGCGAACCAACTCAAAGACCAAAAGACCACCTGATGGCTGTCAAGGTGGTCTTCCAGAGACGGGGTTGTAGTTTTTCCAGATCAGATGACAGAACCAGAGGGAACGTGAACGTCGAAAGCACACTTCTAGACTGCATAGAAAGGTAGTGCCGGCTTAGGTATGGCCATTGACAACGTACCAGGCACAAGATGGCCAAAACGAATGTGGCAGTGGATCCAACATCAAAGAGGAAAATCGTGGAAGACCTTAGAGATGCTGGGAAGACGGCGTCACAGAAGCAATGGCTGTTAGAGGCCTTAATGAAGGAGACTAGAAAGACCGCAAATGATGGAAATTGGGATGTGAGAGACGGCAGCAGCCGTAGGAAACTCACCTATGTATACAGGGTGGTCAGTTTGTAAAATTCCGGTTTCTTTTGATCTCATGAACTACTCGTTTCTTTCATGTTATCGATTGTGCCCATCAGTAGTGCATGTCTTTTTCGTACAGAGACCATAATTCCTATTTCTGGCGAAACTCTTGACATTCAACTACATTGTTTGTGCACGTTTTCAGTAGCCGTTTTCCTCCTTTTCCCTAACATGCATAAATCTTGTACTCCATTTAAATAAGTGGACCATGTCATGACGACATCTGCAGCGTTTCAGAAAGATGTTTTCAACAAGGAGAAGACCAATTCGATGTGTGGTTGAACTCCTAACTTCTCTTGTCTGACTAATTATTGAAGCAACTAAGACTTTTAAATGGAAAAATTGAGCTTTGGTCGTCTTTGGAAACCTTTAAAAGACGTACATCAAATGGTTAAAATGGCTCTGAGCTGAGCACTATGGAACTTAACATCTGTGGTCATCAGCCCCTAGAACTTAGAACTACTTAAACCTAACTAACCTAAGGACATCACACACATCCATGCCCGAGGCAGGATTCGAACCTGCGACCGTAGCAGTCGCGCGGTTCCGGACTGAGCGCCTAGAACCGCTCGGCCACCGAGGCCGGCGGACGTACATCAAACTTTTTTCTTAGGAGCCAATACTGACTTTGTGGGCCAACACCTCGGGCTATGTATGAAACGATGTTATTATTGATTGGTTAACTACATAAATAAGCTTGTTATGAGCCCCCAGTAGATTAGCTATAGTAACGGCGCGATAAGATGGCAGCCGGCCGCCAGGTACTGATCGCTAAAAGTCGGCACCGTTCGGAACACTTCCTGTCGACTGTTCTCTGTTGTAGACCGCTGTCACTCTCGGCGACTCCAAAATTGTGGCACTGTAATTGCCTGCCGAAGTGTTGTGTTGTCTTTACGATTCAAATGGCTCTGAGCACTATGGGACTTAACATCTGAGGTTATCAGTCCCCTAGAACTTAGAACTACTTAAACCTAACTAACCTAAGGACATCACACACATCCATGCCCGATGCAGGATTGGAACCTGCGACCGTAGCAGTCGCGCCGTTCCGGACTGAAGCGCCTAGAACCGCTCGGCTATAGTGGGCGGCTTGTCTTTATGAGCGGATCATTAACTGATTAATAACAGTAGTTGTATTGGTATTTAAATACATTATACAATTGATACGGGATCACAAATGTTTGCAAAATGATCTAATGTTATTTTTATTGTACCCATTGCATTGTATTCCAACAACCTTAATTTAATTTCATATTCCTTGCAGCAAATATGTACCGCTTTTGAAGATGACAGTTTCTGTAATGCGCATTCAAGAATCCATATTATTTCCATGTTAAATTTTATGCCAAAGCAGCTGATCGGTACGAGTCGCACATATCAGTGAATTGTCAGTACTGGAAGACAAACAGTAAAAGATCTTTGCTTCGCAGGAGACCACAGTCACATAGAATTTTTTGAAAGAAATTACCACCATTTGACTGTTAATTGTTAATTTTACGCGATCATGATTTCAGCTTTATAGCTATTCCTTAAATGCTTGTTGAAATGTTAAAACATGTCAGACGTATTTTAACTTTTCAAAATACCCTTGAGAATGGTTATAAAGCAGAAATCATGATTGCGTAAAATAAAAGAACAATTAACAGTCAAATGACAAATTTATTTAAAAACGGAAAAAGATTCTCTCTGGCACATTCTCAAAAACGTCTCTGAGACGCGGTGCCATGACGTTCGAATATGTCGCTGGTGGAACTTTCCGAAAAAAAGTTATAAATGTAAAAACAAAGGGGGAAGGGTAGTGCAATCTCACCACAATTATTTGAAACACGCGCTTACACTGCGAGCTGTGACACGTTGCATTGTCCTGCTAGTAGATGTCATCGTGTCGCGAGGAGAAATAAAATTCGTGTAGGGGTGGACATGGAGCCTAAGGATGGATGCATACTTTTGTTGTTCCATTGTGCTTTCCAGAATGACGAGATCACCCAGGAAATGCCACGAAAACATTTCTCGGACCATACTCTCCTCTAGCCTGGATCCTTCCGAAAATTGTTGCATGGTGTCTGCTTTCAGACGTTTCACGGCGTACCTATCAATGGCCATCTGTCCGATGGAGCATAAAAATTCATTCATCTGAAAAGGCCAACTGTCGCCAATCAGTGGACGGCCAGTTGCAGTATTGGCGTACAATTCCAGCCTTCGTTGCCGGCGATAAGCAGCATGAACTTGGCGCCTGCTGCAGAGGCGCAAACACAGCAAATTTCGCTGAACGGTCGTTGATGACACTCTTAGTACCAGTAGGTTGCCTGCCCGGTTAGCTGTGCGGTCTAACGCACTGCTTTCTATTTATCTATCTATCTATATCCATACTCCGCAAGCCACCTGACGGTGTATGGCGGAGGGTACCTTGAGTACCTCTATCGGTTCTCCCTTCTATTCCAGTCTCGTATTGTTCGTGGGAAGAAGGATTGTCGGTATGCTTCTGTGTGGGCTCTAATCTCTCTGATTTTATCCTCATGGTCTCTTCGCGAGATAAACGTAGGAGGGAGCAATATACTGCTTGACTCTTCGGTGAAGGTATGTTCTCGAAACTTCAACAAAAGCCCGTACCGAGCTACTGAGCGTCTCTCCTGCAGAGTCTTCCACTGGAGTTTATCTATCATCTCCGTAACGCTTTCGCGATTACTAAATGATCCTGTAACGAAGCGCGCTGTTCTCCGTTGGATCTTCTCTATCTCTTCTATCAATCCTATCTGGTACGGATCCCACACTGCTGAGCAGTATTCAAGCAGTGGGCGAACAAGCCTACTGTAACCTACTTCCTTTGTCTTCGGATTGCATTTCCTTAGGATTCTTCCAATGAATCTCAGTCTGGCATCTGCTTTACCGACGATCAACTTTGTATGATCATTCCATTTTAAATCACTCCTAATGCGTACTCCCAGATAATTTATGGAATTAACTGCTTCCAGTTGCTGACCTGCTATATTGTAGCTAAATGATAAGGGATCTATCTTTCTGTGTATTCGCAGCACATTACACTTGTCTACATTGAGATTCAATTGCCATTCCCTGCACCATGCGTCAATTCGCTGCAGATCCCCCTGCATTTCAGTACAATTTTCCAATGTTACAACCTCTCGATATACCACAGCATCATCCGCAAAAAGCCTCAGTGAACTTCCGATGTCATCCACAAGGTCATTTATGTATATTGTGAATAGCAACGATCCTACGACACTCCCCTGCGGCACACTTGAAATCATTCTTACTTCGGAAGACTTCTCTCCATTGAGAATGACATGCTGCGTTCTGTTATCTAGGAACTCTTGAATCCAATCACACAATTGGTCTGATAGTCCATATGCTCTTACTTTGTTAATTAAACGACTGTGGGGAACTGTATCGAACGCCTTGCGGAAGTCAAGAAACACGGCATCTACCTGTGAACCCGTGTCTATGGCCCTCTGAGTCTCGTGGACGAATAGCGCGAGCTGGGTTTCACACCACCGTCTTTTTCGAAACCCATGCTGATTCCTACAGAGTAGATTTCTAGTCTCCAGAAAAGTCATTATACTCGAACATAATACGTATTCCAAAATTCTACAACTGATCGACGTTAGAGATATAGGTCTATAGTTCTGCACATCTGTTCGACGTCCCTTCTTGAAAACGGGGATGACCTGTGCCCTTTTCCAATCCTTTGGAACGCTACGCTCTTCTGGAGACCTACGGTACACCGGGCAAGGGGTGTCGGTCCCCGGCACGAATCCGCCCGGCGGGCTAGTGTCGAGGTCCGGTGTGCCGGCCAGTCTGTGGATGGTTTTTAAGGCGGTTTTCCATCTGCCTCGGCGAATGCGGGCCGGTTCCCCTTATTCCGCCTCAGTTACACTATGTCGACGATTGCTGCGCAAACACTTTCTCCACGTACGCGTACACCACACATTACTCTACCACGCAAACATAGGGGTTACACTCGTCTGGTGTGTGACGTTCCCGCGGGGAGGGGGGGGGGGCAACACTGGGGGCCGAACCGCACAAAAACCCTGGGTTCGGTGTGGGGCGGCGGTGGGCTGAGTGGACTGCTGTAGCCTGCTGTGGGGTTGTGAACCACTGCGGGGCAAAGCCTCTCCGTCGTTTCTAGGTTCCCAGTTCAATACAATACAATACCCGTAGGTTCATCCGGGCAGTCAGTTGTTCAAGAGTTGCACGTCTGTTCGCCCCGTTCACCTCTTCGCAGCCGTCGTTCAGCCCTGTCCTCTACGGCCCGTGGTGCACCACACTTGCCTCTGCCCCAGTTGTGGATAGCACCATTTTGCCATGCACGCGAACAGCTTTACAAACTAGAGATGGGGGATCCGCTCTTGAACTAATTCATAGAGTTCAATCTTTCAAAGGAGTGAACAATCAGTGATTCAGAAAAAAGAACGGTAGCTCCAAACGTTTCCCACGGCAGAGAGAGAGAGAGAGAGAGAGAGAGAGAGAGAGAGAGAGAGACGGAGCATATCAGCAGCGCCTCTGCTGGTCAGAGCACAGTGCATGCCACACAACACAGCCAGCGCCGGCCTCTGCCTTGCTTCTACCTTGGCTGCCTGCATTGTGCAGTGCCCCATTGGATTTTGTGTTTCACATATGCCGTGCCGTCTCTGTGCGTCGTCTGCCGTGTGCACTGTGCAGTGTCTGGCGCAGCTTAACTTGGCATCGCACTCTGTCGGCGATCGTTTCAGTCGCACGTCCTGCCCTCTGGGCAGTTGATGCGAGCAACAGGACAGAGAGCCACCTAGCGGATAACATAGGAACTACTTGCAAAAACCTGCTCGCAAGGGAAAGGACGATTTGTCTCGGAGCGGGTGAGTTCACCGCTCCCCCCCACCCTCGGAACTCGCCCGCTCAACGCTCACTCCACCGTCTCGACTCTAGCCAGAGCGTCGAGCAAAGCGACTCAGGTGTCACTCTGGTCTCTGCGGTCTCAGCTCACGCAGTAATACAGCTCGCGGCTCGACCTGCTCGACTCAGCGCCTCTGCATTGGAGTTCGTCCCCACTGGATATTGTTCTTCGTAGTAATACCGCTATGTATATTACATTATTATGTTATGTATACATCAATTGTTTTTATTTTATTTTTATTTATTTAAACTGATTAGATTAGGTTGCTGATGACTCCTCTTACTATAGGATTTTTATTATGGACACTCGAATTTACGCTTTAATTACGAGCGAACTGATAAACGTATCGCAAAATGTGATACACCAATATTTTCGTTGTTTTATTCTGCGTAAGGCTATATGCAGCACTTTCGTTTTACAGTCAAATTTATATATTTTTTTCTTATTCTGGTACGGATTTTGCGATTTTAGGCGTCTTCGAAAGGAAACGTTCACTTTAAAAATATATGGCTTGCGATGTATTTGTATGAGGTTAATGAAATTTTAATACATTATAGCCAAATATATTGTTAATGTAAATCTCAAGTTACAACATTTTCCGATCACCCAAAAAACCACGATAGTGCAAAATAAATCAATAATCAAAAACTTTGTCATATCGTGGAAATTTCAATAAACAATACAAAATTCTTACTCATTATCTGTGTTACTTCAAAATAGGATCAAATAAGATCAAAATACAGGTATAGTACTGGAATAAACCAAGTTTAAAGGGCAATGTGCCTTCCATTTATTTTCTATTGTAAATGAGTGGTGAGTCATGAAAAAGAGCTAATTCATTTCAGGGAGTGAACAGTTCTGATCCAATCTCTGAAAAGAACAGTTTTGCCCATCTCTATCACAAACATAGCCGCTTAGGAACTGCTTCCTGCCTTGGCCCGAAAGCCAGTGATCACACCTTTTGGACGTCAGAAACATCGCTCTGTACTGTTTTCTGCTCCCCCCCCCCCCCCCCCCCCCAGACACGCTTTACATTCCCTCCACTGCTAGTGCTGCCAATTGCCGTCTGTGAGTGGTTATTGGACTTTGACGTCGAACACTGGCGCGGTGGTCACATTAATGTGATAGGACCTTGTAATACTTGTTGCATCTTGCTTGTGCCGGATTACCTCCTTCTAGATTCGAGTACAGAGCGTTTTATTTACTACTCGGCGGAAGTCCATATCTAGCGAGGCAGTCAAACAAGTGCAGAGGTTATGTCAATATTGATGCGTCTTGACAGCGTCCCAAACTTCTTTCTCAAAAAATCTTGCATACTGTTCTCGGTAATTAGCAAATGTTATGATATCTGTGCTAGACGATGAATACCTCATTTACCGCACATTGCAGTAGTTCTAGTTCTTGCTCTTTCTTCCAATTGTAATTAACACTGTCGAAGGACGTTAGGAAGCACTGTATGCGAGACGGCAACAGATAGCTCTGAACAAACTTTGCACACATTGTCTGTGGCTTATGCTGATGCATGGTGACAAGAAAATTCAGTATCGCACTCGTCAGTAGACACGGGCACTGTTTTTCCACCACTTCGTTGTCATTGGAAGTTGGGAGATTTGATGTGCCTCTCTAGACGAGAAAGTCACGGTATGGGTTGGATTTACCACATCTACTGTTATCGGGTCTTTTTTCTTCGAGGAAATGCATGATTCTGGTTTTGTAACTGCTACCGTGACAGGTGAGAGGTACGCCAATATGTTACAGAATCGCATCATCCCCAGCTTGGCTGATAAACACCTGCTGGAACGTACGATGTTTATGCAGGATGGCGGTCCATCCCATATTGCTAGACGCGTGATGGATCTCTTGCACGCGTCGTTTGGTGATGATCGTGTGCTCAGCCGCCACTTTCGTCAAGCTTAGCCTCCCAGGTCCCCAGACCTCAGTCCGTGCGATTATTGGCTTTGGGATTACCTGAAGTCTCAAGTGTATAGTGATCGACCGACATCTCTAGGGATGCTGAAAGACAACATCCGACGCCAATGCCTCACCATAACTCCGGACATGCTTTACAATGCTGTTCACAACATTATTCCTCGACTACAGCTATTGTTGAGGAATGATGGTGGACATATTGAGCATTTCCAGTGAAGAACATCATCTTTGCTTTGTCTTACTTTGTTATGCTAATTATTGCTATTCTGATCAGATGAAGCGCCATATGTCGGACATTTTTTGAACTTTTCAATTTTTTTTGGTTCTAATAAAACTCCATGTCATTCCAAGCATGTGTATCAATTTGTACCTCTCTATCTACATTATTCCGTGATTTATTCAGTTTTCAAATTTATACTGACTTTTTGATCACCCGGTAGTACAACCACTTGTAGAGTTCGCCTGTTGGCTCAGTAATTAAATTCTCGGTTTTAATAATTTACGGCCCTCGTTAAAGTCTGCATGTCAAAAGTTGTTTCTTACATAGAACATTTATTTGCGAAGTGATCAATGCTTCGTTGTCATAAGCAGTCTAATCGTTCGATGTGGAAGAAATCCAGGTGGTTAAAACTTCGCTGATCGATCAAAAGACGAATGGTGAATATTAGTATTAGGAGGTAATCTTTTCTTGTGATCATAAACAGCTATCTCCTTCTTTCCCGTCAGAGAGCCCGCTATCTAGAGGTGGGTGCGAAAGAGACGAGCGAGGGGTGACAAGAGCTCATGAATATTCTCATTCTTTCAATAATTAACGCTTAGGGCAGGTGACTTGTAGTGTTCAGAAGTTCCACTTTACACAAGCAGCATTTCTGTAGCAGTTTTTGCCCTCTACAGCTCCCGCTAGTACCATGCAAGTTATTCCCCGATGTCTTAACAGATGTCTTATCACCTGTCCCTTCTTGTCAGTGTTTTCCACATATTCCCTTCCTCTCTGATTCTGCACAGAACCTCCATTCCTTACGTTACCAGTACACCTAACTTTCAACATTTGTCTTAAGCAGAAGTCAAACATGTTTATGTTTGACCTCTGCTTAAGACAGTATTACTACTCAGGACACATATTGGTTGAAAGCACCGATGATGGCTGTTAATCAGTTGAAATCGATTTGCAAAAGTGAATAAATGAAACATGATTTTGCGACTGGTTGCTGCATATTTGGGAATTTCATGGTTTACGGTCGCTGCACGACTTGGGAACCACGTGGAGCCCACCATTCACAGCAAGCGAGTCGAATACGCTGAGGCGCACAGCTCGGCAGTCTTCAATACTTTGCCGTGGAGCTGTCACGACAGCTGACGCAGCACGAGCGGCGCCCTGCAGGGTAGCCAGCCAATCTGGCGGCAGGCGGTGCCCAACAGCCCGACTAAGCCCAGTCGTGGACTTCGTAGGGAGAGCGCCAGTAATCTCCCGGCAGCTCTGCGAGAGATAGCGATAGTAGTGCAGAGTTACGGCATTGCCTCTCCACCAGAGGAAGGCCATGGACACCAGTGTCTGTTCACGGGGTGTGTGTCGTAGGCAGCAGCAGTTAGTGTGCCTCCCAAGTACGAGGGCTCTGCCGAAAGTTTTTAGCAGCCCGTAAACCGTAAGGCAGAGGACAATGGGGTTGTTTTATTCGAAAGAGCGATGTTTTTCGACCTTGGGACGTGCGCGCGCAGCCCCTGGCTAGCAGTGATCCCCCCACACTGCGGTAAGAAAGCACAGGCAGTGCTGAGTCTGAAACGGTGCAGGATGGAGCTGTCGCGCCGCGACTTTCGCGCCATGATTTTTTTACGATTATAAAAAGGGTTTAAGTGCCGAAGAATGCAATTCTTCTTTGTTGCGTGTTTTTGCCGAAGCTTCCCCTTCTAGGGCCACAGTTGGAAATGGAGTTCGCGAGTTTTCGAGGGGTCTGCAGTCAATTGAAGATGAACCCTGTCCCGGCCGACCAGCAACAGCTGTAACTCCTGAAAAAATTGATGCTATGAGGAAAATGATCAAAGAAGATCCACATCTTACATTTTGTGACATTGAAGGGACCCTAAATATTGGATCAACAGCAGCACAGACCATCATTCATAGTCACTTAGGCCTTACTAAGAGATGTGCCCGTTGAGTGCCACATTCCCTGACAGAAAGCCAGTGGACTGGTGTCGTTTCATGCCCGAAAAATTCAATGGAGGGAAGTCCCAAGACACCTACAATATAGTCACAGGCGATGAAACGTGGGTCTACCATCATGACCCTGAAACGAAGAGACAGTCTTCTGTGTGGTGCTTTCCAGGGGAGGAACCACCCTCAAAAGTTCGACGAAGTCGGAGCTCTGGAAAAAAAGATGGTGGCAACTTTTTTCACAAAGATTGGGCATCTCACCTCTGTGACCTTGGACACACGTCGTACAGTCAATGCTGAATGGTACGTGAACGATTTGTTCCAAAAATCATTGCCACATGGAAGTCACAGCATCCAAAGTTCAGGAGTGGGCACCTTCTGCTGCATCACGACAATGCATCTGCGCACAGGGCTGCCAGAACGGTGGACTTTCTGGAGTAGGAAAATGTGCGAGTGCTACCCCATCCCCCCCGATTCACCTGACCTGGCCCCCTGTGACTTCTTTCTGATCCCAAAGACGAAGGAAAAAATTCGAGGGCAGTCGTTTTCATCTGATGAGGAGGCCATTGCAGCATACGAGAGTGCACTAAGTGACATCCCAAAAGAAGCTTGGACTGACACATTTTCTAAGTGGTTTCAGAGAATGAAAAAATGTATACATGCTAATGGAGAGTTTTTGAAAAGTTGTAAACGTTTTTTTGCAAATGAATTTTTTTTCACACATTCTGCTAAAAACTTTCGGCATAGCCCTTGTACAGTGATGGTGAGGTAGAAGGCTCCAGGCCTTTAAGTCAGCAGATGAGAGGTTGGCAGTTCTCAGTGGGGAAGTCCAGTAGACTGACTGCAGTTTTGGAGGCAGTAGTCATCTGGCAAACAGAATTCAGTGCATCACAGGACCTGCCTCGATGCTGGCTTACTACAAATGGGAGACAGGAGGGCTTGGGAACCCAACATTTATAGTTGTCTGTCATACTGAATGATGTTGTGTATTGGCGAGGATAACAGAATTTTGCCTCGTTTTCTCTGTTCGTCAGCAGCCTTCACTGCACCTCAGTGTCTTAACTGTGGCTTTCAGCTCTTCAGCTTGTCACTTTTTCGCCATATCAGTGGGCTGAAAGACATTCTTGTATGAGATGTATGTGTCGTTACTGCGCCTTGACTGCGCTGTCAGAATGACGTGTTCCTTCCACAGTGAGATTATCTTGCTGAACTGGCGATTCAGACATCTGGCTGAAGCGATGTGTTGCAGTGATGTCACTTGTGTGGCACGATATTGCAGTATTGGCACTCCTACCTTTTTGTTTTTGTTTTTCCGATTCGACCCTGTGCTCGAGCCTGCCTTGGCTTGGCTCGGCGCTGTCCGGGGGGAACCTTTAAATATTTTTATTTTCACCTAGTATATCTTCTGCCGGAATATCACTTCTTACATTTTTATCCCAGCCACCTTCCATTCACGTTGCATGCTTTCAAGCTTGTTTTATATTGTATCCTCTTTACTTTTGATGTAACATCCTACACTAAATTGTAACACGTAGAAACTTATGTGGCAACTGTGATGCAAATTAACACTTCTCACTTCTCGTGTAATGCCTTTGTAACTGAATTGTGTAGGTACAGCCTTCAAGCGCATTTTAAATTTTTTACCGTTTTTAACTTTTATCTTACACTATCAAACGTCCCGACGATTTGCTGTTGCTAAGTATGTATGGAAATTGAATATATATGTTCTAATCTCCTTCTCCACCCTCTCTCTGTCCATCTTCTCGTCTCCCCTCTCTTTGGCAATATCCTCCTCTCCCCCCTCACTCTCCATCTCCTTCTCCCTCTCCATGTCCATTTCCCCCACCACCTTTCTGTCCGTCTCCTCTAGACCCCTCTCTCTGACCTTGCGCCTTGTTGCAAACTGAAACTTGATTGGGAACTGAAGTCGCTTAAAATAAATGGGTAAATCGATTGGAATAACTGGTGTGTGTGTGGTATGAGAGAGACCTCTGTAACGGCTAGAATTTTGAGGATAGTAAATTCAATGACAGTATATTTCGCATAGTTTTAATATGTCAACGGCTGGGTTTGCAAAGTTTTGGACGATTCAGATTCCTGAGTGCGTGTCCTTCGGTGCTGACGTTAGACTGGTGTACAAACTGTAGCTAAACTTTCGCTCCCTGTGTTATATACCCTGCTATCTTCAGAATTTCAGAGTGTATTCCAGTCGAATTTGTCAAAAGTTTTTTAAAAACGTGTAAGGGGCGTTCAGTAAGTAATGCAACACATTTTTTTTCTCGGCCAATTTCGGTTGAAAAAAATACTGAATTTTTTGTGGGACATCGTAGGATATTCCCGCTTCAGACCCTGTAGTTTCATGAAGTTCCGCTAGATGGCGGCGCTATACGTAGCCTTCAAATTGGTGTCTGCAAAACAGGTGCGTTCCAAGCAGAGAGCTGTCATTGAGCTCCGTTTGGCGGAAAACCAGAGCATCACAGATATTCAAACGCGCTTGCAGAATGTTTACAGAGACCTTGTACTGAAAAAGGAGGGTGAGTTGTTGGGCGAGGTGTCTGTTATTATTACAACAAGGTCATGCAAGCCTGTCTGGTCTCCCATGTGCTGGCATCTGCACATAGCTTTGATGCCTGCAGTGTTGAAACTTGCTGCAATGTTGAAACGTGCGGATTCTTTCATTCGAGGGCGGATTCTTTCATTCGAGGTGATAGACAGATCACAATCAAACACCCCACAGCTCAACTGGACGTCTCTGTTGGTGGTG
Source organism: Schistocerca cancellata (assembly GCF_023864275.1). NCBI lineage: Eukaryota > Metazoa > Arthropoda > Insecta > Orthoptera > Acrididae > Schistocerca > Schistocerca cancellata. The sequence continues at coordinate 136,624,929 of NC_064632.1, forward strand.
CTGACACACTCATCCACCAGTTGGGGTACTCAAAGGTGTGTGCCCAATGGGTTCATTGCCACCTAACAGAAGACCATAAAGAGCAACAAAGGACCATCTGCATGCACATTACGAAGCTAATCGTGACAATTTACAGATGATGAACGATAGGTTCTTCACTTCGAATCAAAAACAAAACGGCAATCCGGGGAGGTGCCACACCACCTCTCCTCAGAAAAAGTCCAAAGCTGCACCGTCTGGTGGTAAAGTCATGGCGATGGTCTCCTGGGACTTTGAAGGGGTTATTCTGTTTGATTTCCTCCCTCATGTTGCAATGATCAACTCTGAAGTGTATTGTTCTACGTTCAAGAAACTGAAGAAATGGATTTAGTGTGGTTGTCACCACAAAAATGCCAACTACACTTCTCTTTCTTCATGACAATGCAAGGCCTCACACAAGTCTGTGCACTCGAGAGCAGGTCTCAAAACTTCATTAGACTGTTCTTCCTCAGCCATTCTACACCTTCCGACTTTCCTCTGTTTGGCTCAATGAAGGATGTACTCCACAGGAATCAGTTGTGGATGATGTGGAGTTTATTGATGCAGCAAGACATTGGCTCCAACGTCAACCAGAGTGGTACCAAACGGGCATACAGGCCTTGACTGTAAGGTAGCCACAAGGCCGTCTCATTGAGTGCAAATTGTGTTGGAAAATAGGGTTTTGTAGCCATAAGAGTGCATCCTGAATAAAACCAACCTGCTTTCAGAAAACAATGTGTTACATTACTTATTATTAATGTTTTACATTACTTATTATTATTAGTTTCGTAACTAGCAGGGCAGATTTGCATTTTAATATCTGTGACATGTAAAGTTGCGTAGTCGTCTATCATTTGTTTATTTCTTTCAAATAGTCTTTCTACGTTACTGACAGTACAGTTAGCCTTCTGCCGCTGAGCAGTGTGTCAGCAGTGTGCACGTAGCAGCATTACTGCATTTACTAGGCGTTCTTGTATTTTAATAACCGTTTAAATTTTGTTTCGAATTGTTTGTGCTGTCTGTAGATTAGTTTAGACGTTCTTTGCACAACAGTATTTAGCATGGATAGGGACTGCGACTGCTGTGTTCAGATGCGGGCTGAGTTGGCATCCCTTCGCTCCCAGCTTCAGGCAGTGTTGGCTTCGGTCACACAGCTTGAGGCTGTTGCCAATGGGCATCACTGTGGGGGTCCGGACAGGGGTTTGTCGGGGATGGCCAGCTCGTCCCACGCATTCCCCGATCAGACTACGGCTGTGGCTGCCCAGGATACTGCCCACATTGAGGCTGACCCCTCACCCGTGGTTGGGTGGGAGGTCGTCTCGAGGTATGGCAGGGGGCTAAAGACATTCCGGAGGGCTCAACGGAAGGCCTCTCCAGTTTGTCTGACAAACCGGTTTCAGGCTCTGTCTCCGGCTGATACTGATCTTCGGCTGGACATGGCAGCAGCCCTGTTCCAGAGGTTGCCCCACAGTCTGCAAGATCCGGGCGGTCACAGAGGGTGGGCTTACTGGTATTTGGGAGCTCCAACATCAGGTGTGTAATGGGGCCCATTAGGGATATGGCTGCAATGGAGGGGAAGAAAACCACTGTGCACTCTGTGTGCGTACCGGGGGGAGTCATTCCAGATGTGGAAAGAGTCTTTCCGGATGCCATGAAGGGTACAGGGTGCACCCATCTGCAGGGGGTCGCTCATGTCGGCACCACTGATGTGTGTCGCTTCTCTGGCTTCCAGTGGCTACCTCATTTGGTGAAGACTGCCAGTCTCGCTAGCAGGATGAAAGCAGAGCTCACCATCTGCAGCATCGTCAACAGGACTGACTGCGGACCTTTGGTACAGAGCCGAGTGGAGGGTCTGAATCGGATGCTGAGGCAGTTCTGCGACCGGGCTGCAGATTCCTCGACTTGTGCCATAGGGTGGTGGGGTTTCGGGTTCCGCTGGATAGGTCAGCAGTCCACTACACCCAACAGGCAGCTACACGGGTAGCAAGGCTTGTGTGGCGTGGACTGGGCGGTTTTTTGGGTTAGATGGCCTCGGGCAAGTACAGGAAGGGCAACAGTCTCAAAGGGTGCGGGGCAAAGTCAGGACATGCGGGGACCAAGCAGCAATCGGTATTGTAATTGTAAACTGTCGAAGCTGCGTTGGTAAAGTACCGGAACTTCAAGCGCTGATAGAAAGCACCGAAGCTGAAATCGTTATAGGTATGGAAAACTGGCTGAAGCCAGAGATAAATTCTGCTGAAATTTTTACAAAGGCGCAGACGGTGTTTAGAAAGGATAGATTGCATGCAACCGGTGGTGGCATGTTTGTCGCTGTTAGTAGTAGTTTATCCTGTAGTGAAATAGAAGTGGATAGTTCCTGTGAACTATTATGGGTGGAGGTTAAACTCAACAACCGAGCTAGGTTAATAATTGACTCCTTTTACCGACCTCCCTACTCAGCAGATTAGTGGCAGAACAACTGAGAGAAAATCTGGAATACATTTCACATAAATTTCCTCGGCATGTTATAGTCTTAGGTGGAGATATCAATTTACCAGATATAGACTGGGACACTCAGATGTTTAGGATGGGTGGTAGGGACAGAGCATCGAGTGACATTATACTGAGTGCACTATCCGAAAATTACCTCAAGCAATTAAACAGAGAACCGACTCGTGGAGATAACATCTTGGACCTACTGATAACAAACAGACCCGAACTTCTCGACTCTGTAAGCGCAGAACAGGGAAGTAGAAAAGCAACTGAAATCACTCAACAGAGGAAAGTCCACTGGACCTGACGAGTACCAATTCGATTCTACACAGAGTATGCGAAAGAACTTTGCTCCCTTCTAACAGCCGTGTACCGCAAGTCTCTAGAGGAACGGAAGGTTCCAAATAATTGGAAAAGAGCACAGGTAGTTCCAGTTTTCAAGGGTCGTCGAGCAGATGCGCAAAACTATAGGCCTATATCTCTGACATCGATCTGTTGTAGAATTTTAGAACATGTTTTTTGCTTGTGTATCATGTCATTTCTGGAAACCCAGAATCTACTCTGTAGGAATCAACATGGATTCCGGAAACAGCGATCGTGTGAGACCCAATTCGCTTTATTTGTTCAGGAGACCCAGAAAATATTAGATACAGGCTCCGAGGTAGATGCCATTTTCCTTGACTTACGGAAGGCGTTCGATACAGTTCCGCACTGTTGCCTGATAAACAAAGTAAGAGCCTGCGGAATATCAGACCAGCTGTGTGGCTGGATTGAAGAGTCTTTAGCAAACAGAACACAGCATGTTGTTCTCAATGGAGAGAGACGTCTACAGACGTTAAAGTAACCTCTGGTGTGCCACAGGGGAGTGTTATGGGACCATTGCTTGTCACAATATATATAAATGAGCTAGTGGATAGTGTCGGAAGTTCCATGCAGCTTTTCGCGGATGATGCTGTAGTATACAGAGAAGTTGCAGCATTAGAAAATTGCAGCGAAATGCAGGAAGATCTGCAGCAGATAGGCACTTGGTGCAGGGAGTGGCAACTGACCCTTAACATAGACAAGTGTAATGTATTAGACAAAGAAGGATCATTTATTGTACGATTATATGATAGCGAAACAAACACTGGTAGCAGTTACTTCTGTAAAATATCTGGGAGTATACGTACGGAACGATTTGAAGTGGAATGATCATATAAAATTAATTGTTGGTAAGGCAGGTGCCAGGTTGAGATTCATTGGGAGAGTCCTTAGAAAATGTAGTCCATCAACAAAGGAGGTGGCTTACAAAACACTTGTTCAACCTACACTTGAGTATTGCTCATCAGTGTGGGATCCGTACCAGGTCGGGTTGACAGAGGAGATGGAGAAGATCCAAAGAAGAGCAGCGTGTTTCGTCACAGGGTTATTTGGTAAGCGTGATAGCGTTACGGAGATGTTTAGCAAACTCAGATGGCAGACTCTGCAAGAGAGGTGCTCTGCATCGCAGTGTAGCTTGCTGTCCAGGTTTCAAGAGGGTGCGTTTCTAGATGAGGTATCGAATATATTGCTTCTCCCTACTTATACCTCCCAAGGAGATCACGAATGTAAAATTAGATAGATTCGATCGCGCACGGAGGCTTTCCGGCAGTCGTTCTTCCTGCGAACCATACGCGACTGGAACAGGAAAGGGAGGTAATGACAGTGGCACGTAAAGTGCCCTCCGCCACACACCATTGGGTGGCTTGCGGAGTATAAATGTAGATGTAGTAGATGTAGAACATCCCTCTTACAAATGTTATATATGTGGGTTTGTTTTTCTTTAACATACAGAGCCACTATTGCCTTATGGCTTCTTACATTTCTCCAGAACCCAAAATGATCTTACCTGAGGTCAACTTCGTGACATTATTGCTAAACACTTTTAGAATGTGACATGCTCAAGATGTTCACCACGTATCTTGTAATTTGGTAGTATTGGGTTATTTCTCTATGATATAAAAATATTGCTGCATTTATTCATCACACCAACCAAAAAAATTTTTTTTGATGTGAAAACATCTATTCACTCATTAGTCAAATTTTCTTGTGAAAAATTAATGCCAGATTTGGTTTGCTTATAACTAGGAGACTGATAATGCGTAAATGAAGGTTGAGCTTACAACAGACACCTAAATAATGTCTGCAGCACATGTTTGTCGCACGGTATTTGCAATGCCTGTGATGCGGCCGTTCAAGTGAATAGGGCTGGTCCATGAACATTTTTCACACAAATGAACTTGTCATTTGGCAGCCCTTTCTCCCCCAGTTTTCCCACATACACTTTCATGCGTGTAGTTCTTGCTACTTTTGATGAAATAAGTGTCGTGTGACTAGGGCATCTCATTGGGTAGACCGTTTGCCGGGTGCAAGTCTTTCGATTTGACGCCACTTCGCCGACTTGATCATTAGGAAAACACAACACCCATCCTTGAGCGGAATTGAACATGGTGCTTAGGTTGACATTCTGCCACGCTGACCACTCAGCTACCGAGGATGGACGCTACTAATGATGATAAAAATGTATACAATCTTCCACTTGGATGTCAATGGCACCTGTCTCAGCTTGGCGCCCCAAGCGACCGCTACTAATTGCTTTATGTCCTGTATCAAAATCTTACAGTTGTGGTGCCTCTGGCACCCTTTTTAGCATGGCACCCCAAGTGAGGACTTGTGTCGCTTGGCCCTCTGGTCCTGCCAGTGTATTCACATGCGCATGATTGTTATGAATTAGCTTTGCATAAAGTTATAAATTAGTGTAGCATGGAAATGCATTTATCTGGGACACTGATTCGGATGTCATTGTGAAGAACTTGCAGAGCATTAGTAAAACCCAGAGTGAGACAATAAAATATTTGTCAGAATATAAATGGAAATTGGTATTAAATTGAAAATTACAAAATAATAAAAGGTATCATAAATATGCATGGAATTATAGAAAATGCAAATCAGAGGAAAGCTCACATTGAAAGCAATTCCGAAGCCAAGGAAGTCCAATGCCAAACTAATTCAAGAGCTATGGCAGCGTCAAAAAGGAAATGAAAAATAATGGTGCAAATGATTATGTAGCCAGTTCATTGGGCATACAGCAGCTAGCGACAGTCCGAACTTGTGATTTATCTATTCTGTAACAATTATACTACTCTGGGTAACCATTGTATAAAGATGATAAATTACAAATTAATACAAAATGCTTGTTATGATTTTATCTCTACATTCTCATGAAAAATTTATGGCTAGACCTGAACTACATGCACATTTTTTTCCCCTTGTACAACTGCTAGAACCCTTTTAAGTCCAGTTGTGATGGAATTGTGTTTGTCATAAGATTCATCATATTCTCAAGACAGGAATATTACCCTGCCTGTAATAGACATCCTCCTTATTTTAAAGAGACTTTGTAAGAATTGTCTCATTGTTAACAAATTTGGATGCAGGAGGATTGAATATTGTCTTATTAATATTCAATGTCTGCAGATGCACCACAAAAAGCACTGTCTGGTGAAAACTTATCAGGTGTTTTCAAACATAGCCTTTCCTGGAGTACTCTTGACGGTGTGGCAGTGATATTTTTCATGTCTGGTGCAAAGTGATATCAAAAGTGCGCGAGAGTTTTTTTTTTTTTGGTCATGTGTTGTTTTTTATCTTTGCTGTAAGACTATAGAATCCCCTAGTTTTTGTTTCTTCTCTGTTGTTTTTTTTTAGTTTCTTCTCATTGTGAGTTTTCACAAATAAATATTTTTTTGTTAACTCATTATTCCGGACAGCTATGCAGTTATTTGTTGTAGGCAAGTCGCCTACAACGGGTTTGCAGCCAGATCTTACAGTCTCTGTGGAACAGTGAGATTATCAAAGAGTGTTTTCACCTGAAGGTGACGACCAGATGGACCACTAAAATATTTGGAAGAGTGTATGATCTGGCTGCAGAGCCAACAAGCTTATCACTTACTGATTGTCTGGTGTTTCATTATAAGAGACAAATATGCATTTTTACTTTAACCTTCTTTTTATTTTCTGCCTAAGCTTAAAATCTGTGAAATCGCAATTTTTCTCTTAATGACCAGTGGCTATAGGTGGTCTTTGCCATAATGTTAAACAGACCCATTTCAACCTCAACTTAATCCTTACTCCCTTGAATTCCACACAACTTGCTGTTGGAAAATCTCTCTTTATTTCCAGCAACTTCATTCTAATAACTTCTCAAATAATAGGGAACCTTTACACTGTACTGTCTACACCCTGCTGTCCGCACCTCGTGGTCGTGCGGTAGCGTTCTCGCTTCCCGCGCCCGGGTTCCCGGGTTCGATTCCCAGCGGGGTCAGGGATTTTCTCTGCCTCGTGATGATTGGGTGTTGTGTGATGTCCTTAGGTTAGTTAGGTTTAAGTAGTTCTAAGTTCTAGGGGACTGATGACCATAGATGTTAAATCCCATAGTGCTAGAGCCATTTGAACCATTTTTGAACACCCTGCTACTTTAATTCATGAAACCTTCTTTGCAAAGGTTCCCTGGAAGTTTTGACTGTACAACCTTATCTGTCACCAGCTATGAACAGACCCTTGTAATGCTGAATTTTATTTCTACAGCATATTTGTTTGTGGCTTCCACTTCATTAATGAACTTTAGTTATTGTTTTGAACCATGAACTAATAGAATCATGTATGTCAACCATGCAATCAAGATCTTTGGCACAATGTAAAAATTCAAATATATGTGACCACAAAAAGATATCTAGCCTACTAATAATTTAGATTATCAATCAGTTGAATATAGCATATAATACAACATCAAATAGGTCAATCAGGATAACAACTAGAGTATACTAAACGGCCTTTGTCAATGCATTATGCATAATATACAAATAAGCATTTCAGCTGACATGCCAAATTTTATACTCCTGATTGAAAAGTTCTGAAGGGAGACCGGTCGAAAAACAACTGAGGATGATAAATATGAGTAAAACAGTTGATAGCAGTGTGGACATATTCTCTATTGTCGCAGTGAGAGTTGTTGCGCTTTTGTCCTGTGAATTCTATAAGATTTGTTCTGCACATAGTTCAGGCCAGTAAAATTAACTACAAAAAGGGGTTTGCTTTGCAAAAATTAATGTAGGGCTCTGATATCAATAATTTGAATTTGCCCCAATATCTGAGTGGAGCTTCAATTGTGATGAAAAGAAAACAACCAAAATTTCAGACAGCTTTCTTTTTTTTCCAAATTTTTCCAAAACTAAATGTTAAATTGGAAAAGTAGAAGCTACCAAAAATGTAGAGCATTAAACTCTACATCAATTGACTACCATAAATTTTCTGTTTGATTAAATTTTCCCATAGAGAAACTACATCAGAAAATGGTAACTTTCACACCTTTCAAAGCACAAAATGGGAAAAATAGCCCTATACATAAATACGTTATTGTCATCTCTTGGGTCACCTTGGTAACAGGCATGCAATAATTATTAAAATTAAAGTGCTTAATCACTAAAAAACTTTGTTAAACATTGACATCAAATAGTTGATTCTTATGCTTATTTCTACATGATTCTGAAATATGGATATGGTATTGCCCCCTCCTTGCAGTTATTGCATCACTTTACGACTGCATTCCCCCATTTGACTTTGTGTTATAACTCTGTTCTCACCTGACAAGAAATCCTGTTCTTCCTGTTGCCACAGTTCTCAGATTTCCATTATGTCTAACATCAACTTATCCATTTCTCTTTCCAGGTTGTCTAATGTATCTACATGATAAAGAGATCTAACATTCCACACTCCAACACAGAGAACACCAGATTTATTTTCTCTGATGACAACATCCTCCTAAGTTGTCCGTGCGTTGAGGTTCAAATTGGGGATCTATCACCTCTGAAGTATTTTAACAAGGGGGTACCATCATCATCATACCTTCTGAAACCATGTGTTCAACTGAACCCTCACAGATACTGCTCCAATATTGTTGCACCTATGGTAAAGTTAGCTACATAATTGAACAACACAAGCAGCCCCACCATGGCAAGTCCACATTTCATGGAAAGGGGGGCTCACACATCAGAACATGGTAACACTTAATCACTCACTTGGTCAATATCTCTTCTGAACATACCCCTTTCTCATTTGATGTATAACAAGGAGTTGTGACCTCTTGTTAAATCAAAACAACTCTGCTGTTCCTTGTAACATAAATCAGAAGATGTCTTTTTAGAATTCTATCCTATAACTGGTACACATCCAATATACATGTCAGAATGCCTATTGCAAACACTACCTCCTGAGGTGAGTGGAGAGATATACAAAAATAGCTTGTTGCCTGTCATACATATCGCCTTAATGAAGGGTTTTGCATACAAACATTACTGCCTGGAGGTGACTGGTGAGATGTACACAAATAGATGGTCATCTATCATACATATCACCTTTATGGAGGATTCTGCATGCATCAGTTGACATTATCATCTATCCAATGACTGCAGTAATTACAGGCCTTATTTGGGGTCAGATCATGATCAACAGCACATCTCATAAATGCATGTCATAGCTCTTAGTTATTTTTGGATGATCCAGGGTGCCTACCCGTTAAGTACTCTTTTTAAAGCATATTAGTAAAGGACACACACTCAATTACTGGACTGAGTTTGATGTCTCTGTGATCCCCAATGACTCACTCATAGTTTAAGTGAGAGCTGATATTACTCAACCGGGTTAGATATCCAAGCTGTTCTCTCCCACCATCATAGCATCAACTACCATCCTACTCACAGACATTAAAATGTTGGCTAAGCACTGATTATACAATCAATCATTATTGTGTAGAACATGCAGTTTTGAATGACATTACCATGGTTTAAATTTCTTTGCAATGTACAGCACTGATCTTGACTTTTGCACTCTCTGCTGAAGTCAAATACTGTCACTTGTTTTCTCATTTTCTACAACACAGTCTGAATGAAATTCAGCCAATAGAAATAACATGATTTGCAGAATTCAGCTAATGAGTTTTCTTTGTTTACTAGGATATTGGAGAGATACATAGTTATCACCACTAGATTGTGGTGGTGGGAAAAGAGGAAACAGACGGTTCCAAAGATTTTCATGCAGGTGGCAAGGACATATCCAAACAAAGTTGCTTTCCGGTTTGAGAAGAAGCTGTGGACATTTTCCCAGGTATTATTACAATGTTATGTTGACATAGTAACTACTTTGGCATACAAATCATATACTACCTTCACTTCGGTATTTGTATTTCTAATTGTCACTTGTATGTAATGACATAGAACAGTAGGTCCAAACCTGGGGGTAATTATCCCGTGAGGGGTAAAATGTAATTTTCTGAGGGGTAAAAACAAAGGGGTTCAATTGTATTTTGGCCACGAAACTGAATGATCTTTAAAAGATCATTACTATTACACTATTTCATAAGACTGTAAAACTGATTACATAAATTACCAAAAAGAAGATACTTTTTTCAAATACAAGTGATGATTTGTGCCATGCATTTATGAAAGTGAAATTGAGACATGTACATGTCGTACATCACATATGAAAAAGCCTGCTCCAAGTTTTAGGTAGTTCTCGCAATAAATCAGGAACTGCAACATTATTTAATGCTCTTTCCTTCATGGGGGACCACAGTCACGTAGAATTTTTTGAAAGAAATTTTCGGTTGAAGATGACATGTCACAGACATGTCAGTCATACTTTAATATTTCCATATGTGCTTGAGAATGGTTACGAAGCTGAAATGATGATTGCGTAAGTTAAATGCTTCATTATTTGTTTCACAATGGATAAATGGACTAATTTAGAGCCCAACAGTACAGTAACTATGTAATAGCTACTACATTGCTTTAGGACCTCTACCATATTATTATTATTATTATTATTATTATTATTATTACTGTTATAGCTAGTGGCAGTTGTCATGCACAAAGCATTGGCAGAATGAGGCCTTCAGTTTCTGCCAATTCAGAAGTAAGGGATGGAGCAATCAATTGACTTCAGAAATGTAACTCATCTATTAAAATAAAAAAGTGTTAATAATAAGAAATACTGATAGTCTCATTAGTTTGTTGTTAATAAAACACCTACATATCCTTTATTCTTCATCATTTTAAAAATAAGAGTGGTCAAAGAATATAATTTTTCATTCTAAATTTTTGTTAGGCACTAATAATGACAATAGTAGGGGGAGGGGAGGGGGGCGTCAGGGGTAGTAGCTAATATCTGATTACACTCAGGGACAGTGGCAGATACAGAAAAACATCAAGAAGGGGGCACTAAAGATATCTTGAACTATTTTTACTTTTACCTTAATAAAAAATAATCAAGTCACATGCTAAGTTTAAGAAAGTTTTATTTAAACTGATTATACACTGATGCAAGACAATGCCATCTTATGATATAAAAAAGTTACAATTGTGGTTTTCTTCCTTAAACGATGAATTCTGTGTGCCTATTCTTCCTGGCAAATTGGTTAATTACATCGTCAATAGGACAATCAATGTCAGAGCTAAGACATGAAGTTGATCCTCCTCCATTGTCGACCTCGAGGGTTCTCTGTACAAGAAAACAGTAGAATATTCACGACTTTCCTCAAACAAATACCAGACAGAATCACATATCGAGATCACCAGAATGGCCGCGACTTTTCTCGAAGGTATGTTTTAGCTATCTATGTGCCAGACAGAAATGTATAAACTATGATGAAACGGACGTGCATGCTACCTAGGAAAGTACGATAACTCAATTCAGTCGAGTCAAAATTGGGAGCCCTTGACATAGAAGGAAGTTCATTTTTCAAAGCGTATATATTGTGTTACAATGTATTTAATAATTATCACTTTTCAGGTGGATGAATATTCAAATAAAGTTGCTAATTACTTTAGAAATCAAGGATTTAAAAGGAATGACACAATAGCTCTTATGATGGACTCACGACCGGAATTTGTGTTTATATGGCTGGGTCTAGCAAAGATCGGTGTAGTAACAGCACTCATAAATTCTAATTTACGGAAAGGTCCGCTGATTCACTGTATTAATGCAGCCAGTAGCTCTGGTCTCATCTATGGCTCTGAGCTAGCAGAAGGTAAGCTGTGCAGATTTGACATACAAAGTTAATATTATCACTTGTAACTCTCAATGAAAGTGAGATAGAACGCTGTGTGTCCAAAACTGTTGTATGTAGTAATAATTTGTTACAGGTAATAATAAGTCATTTGATAATAACTTCAAGAATTTTCATAATTGTTTTAATTACAAATATTTGACATCACTGTCCTGGCCTATCAGTCGCTATCGTTATGTGCTCTTTGCTTTTCATTCTAACAAAAGTAGTCTCCATTAAGCAGCACCATGTCCTTGTGAAAGGATGCTGATGACCAAGCTGTTTAATACCCAAAAATTTTAAATCCATCCATCCATCCACGATGTGTACAGCAAGTGTACATGTAGTATAGGATACAAGGAAAACATCACTTGTATAAGTAATATGGTTTTATTCCAACTGAAGCTCATATGATCCCTGTAAATGCAGCAGCATTGGTAAATATACTGTAATTGGCACAAGTGGCAAATTTTGTACAATACTAGGGCATGTTATTGTCATCAAAAGGAATCATCAAAATTCTGTTATTGTTGCTATTAGTAGGCAGGTATTAAAATAAGTTTAAGACTTTGTTGTCATATTAAATAAAGTGCTTATATGGTGAAACCTTGATGTTTCAACAATGCTGTTGTTGTTGTTGTTGTCTTCAGTCCTGAGACTGGTTTGATGCAGCTCTCCATGCTACTCTATCCTGTGCAAGCTTCTTCATCTCCCAGTACTTACTGCAACCTACATCCTTCTGAATCTGCTTAGTGTATTCATCTCTTGGTCTCCCTCTACAATTTTTACACTCCACGCTGCCCTCCAATGCTAAATTTGTGATCCCTTGATGCCTCAGAACATGTCCTACCAACCGGTCCCTTCTTCTTCTCAAGTTGTGCCTTAAACTCCTCTTCTCCCCAATTCTATTCAATACCTCCTCATTAGTTATGTGATCTACCCATCTAATCTTCAGCATTCTTCTGTAGCACCACATTTCGAAAGCTTCTATTCTCTTCTTGTCCAAACTATTTATCGTCCATGTTTCACTTCCATACACGGCTACACTCCATACAAATACTTTCAGAAACGACTTCCAGACACTTAAATCTATACTCGATGTTAACAAATTTCTCTTCTTCAGAAATGCTTTCCTTGCCATTGCCAGTCTACATTTTATATCCTCTCTACTTTGACCATAATCCATTATTTTGCTCCCCAAATAGCAAAACTCCGTTACTACTTTAAGTGTCTCATTTCCTAATCTAATTCCCTCAGCATCACCAGACGTAATTCGACTAGATTCCATTATCCTCGTTTTGGTTTGTTGATGCTCATTTTATCTCCTCCTTTCAAGACACTGTCCATTCCGTTCAGCTGCTCTTCCAAGTCCTTTGCTGTCTCTGACAGAATTACAATGTCATCGGCGAACCTCAAAGATTTTATTTCTTCTCCATGGACTTTAATACCTACTCCGAATTTTTCTTTTGTTTCCTTTACTGCTTGCTCAATATACAGATTGAATAACATCGGGGACAGGCTACAACCCTGTCTCACTCCGTTCCCAACCACTGCTTCCCTTTCATGCCCCTCGACTCTTATAACTGCCATCTGGTTTCTGTACAAATTGTAAATAGCCTTTTGCTCCCTGTATTTTACCCCTGCCACCTTTAGAATTTGAAAGAGAGTATTCCAGTCAACATTATCAAAAGCTTTCTCTAAGTCTACAAATGCTAGAAATGTAGGTTTGCCTTTCCTTAATCTATTTTCTAAGATAAGTCGTAGGGTCAGTATTGCCTCAAGTGTTCCAACATTTCTGCGGAATCCAAACTGATCTTCGCCGAGGTCGGCTTCATCTGTAAAGAATTCGCGTTAGTATTTTGCAGCTGAGACTTATTAAACTGATAGTTCGGTAATTTGCACATCTGTCAACACCTGCTTTCTTTGGGATTGGAATTATTATATTCTTCTTGAAGTCTGAGGGTATTTTGCCTGTCTCATACATCTTGCTCACCAGATGGTAGAATTTTGTCAGGACTGGCTCTCCCAAGGCCGTCAGTAGTTCCAGTGGAATGTTGTCTACTCCCAGGGCCTTGTTTCGACTCAGGTCTTTCAGTGCTCTGTCAAACTCTTCACGCAGTATCGTATCTCCCGTTTCATCTTCATCTACATCCTCTTCCATTTCCATAATATTGTCCTCAAGTACATCACCCTTGTATAGACCCTCTATATACTCCTTCCAACTTTCTGCTTTCCCTTCTTTGCTTAGAACGGGGTTTCCATCTGAGCTCTTGATATTCATACAAGTGGTTCTCTTTTCTCCAAAGGTCTCTTTAATTTTCCTGCAGGCAGTATCTACCTTACCCCTAGTGAGATAAGCCTCTACATCCTTACATTTGTCCTCTAGCCATCCCTGCTTAGCCATTTTGCACTTCCTGTCGATCTCATTTTTGAGACGTTTGTATTCCTTTTTGCCTGCTTCACTTGCTGCATTTTTGTATTTTCTCCTCTCAGCAATTAAATTCAGTATCTCTTCTGTTACCCAAGGATTTCTACTAGCCCTCGTCTTTTTACCTACTTGATCCTCTGCTGCCTTCACTACTTCATCCCTCAGAGCTACCCATTCTTCTTCTACTGTATTTCTTTCCCCCATTCCTGTCAATTGTTCCCTTATGCTCTCCCTGAAACACTGTACAACCTCTGGTTTTCAACAGTAAAGATTTGAAAAGTTGAGAAGTGGCCAGTATAGCTGTAAGTCAAAGAAAAGGAAAGAATATACTGAAATATGGTCTGTGATGAGAGAGTAATGGGAAACAATAAAGAAAGAGAAATAAGGAGGAAATTATGGAGAGGAAGCAGCAAATGAAAAGACAGAAGATTTGAACATGATTCAAAAGAAAAAAAAATACTAAAGCAAAACAATGACACCAAGAAATAGTGAAGGGAAGGGGTGGTTTGGAGGAGGAAGAATTTGGTGGTAAAGTTGGTGTTAGGAGTATAGCTACTGTGTTACTGAGTATTATTTGTTACAGGGCAGCCCATCTGTCTGTGTCCCTTCACTAACCATTTCTTGGGCAACCTTAAACCCCTGCTTCTTTCGTACCCACTCTACACATAACCATTCACTACACCTATCCCCTTACACAAATATCCCTCATGTAAGGAGGGCTACTGACAACTTTCTCGACCAGAGCCCACCCAAAATGAAACCTATGATGATCTTTCTCCTCACATTAATAAATATCAGATTTGGCGGAGACTATTCGCTCATTGAGGGGTGCACAAAGAAATGATAAAGTATAAAACCATGGGAACAAGCTGACCCCACACCTCTGACAAAATTTACAAGAATCAGTTACAGACAGAGAGAATGCATTGAATCCTCTGACTTTGTCCTTTTTTAAAAAAAAACATAAACAGTATTTTCACCATTCTGATTTACAAGTAGGCTGAATTGTAGAATTTCTATGTGAAATCTTACAAGATGATTGAGCTGTTGAACCAAAATTCTCATCAACTAGGAATTTCTTGGACACCTGCCACAGTCCATTTATTAGGCTTGCTCAGGTATCTGAAACTGTACATGAATGAACCAGTATGTTCCTTACTACTTCTGGCACCAAGATTGATCTTTAGAGTTAAATTGAACATATTCTTGGCAGTCCATAAGACCTACTAAACGGTACTAGTTCCAACTCATCAGAGGAACTTCAGAATTTATCCCCTCTAAACACACGCCAAGAGGTGGGATCTGCTTCTAAATGTAACAGAAAACAGGAGGTACCCCCTTGTTATAGCACAGCCACTTCTGACTCCAATTTTATGGGTTGTCCAGTTCTGGCTGCAGAGTTGCATGTATGGATAGCTGTGATATGATTTCTCCAGTTCTCTGGCAAGTGCTGACTCAGGAATTCCTACTGAAGGGAAACACTATTTATTACTTGAGCCTTTCATATAGCACTTCAATCAGTAAATGGCCCAGATGTTTTTGATGGCTAGTAGGCAGTGAATAACTTGTGCTGAGACAGGGTAGCTGTGCAGCGACCTTGCTGATGCAAGTCACCTTGTCGATTTAGTGTCAAAAGACCAAGCTGGGAAAAGTACTACAGGTGCTTTGGAATGCTGGTGGGAAGTGTGCAGGCCCCATATGGAACCAGGACCTTCAGAAGCTGGCTAGAGTGTCAGTGTCAGGCAATAGCACCCATTGGGCAGATCATATTTAAAGTCTGGAACCATCAGGACTCGCTGGCATCTCATAAATCAGCAGATTTTCTAGTTGTTGATGCTGCTTGATGATGAGGCTGAGATAGTTTAGCTGTATGTTTAACCAATGTCTGTGAGCGGCATCAGCCTGTCTCTGGGCTGACACATCACATTTTTATTATTCTAATTCAATCAGTCACTATTAGTGTGATGTTTTAACTGATCCGTTTAATTTGACCAATGTATGTGAGAGGCATCAGCCGTTTCTGGCCTGACACATCTCATTTTCATTATGCTAACTTAATCACTCACTATTAGTCACATTTCAACTGAACCATTTAATATGATATTAATTACAGTAGTGATATCAGTGGTTATAAGGGTCAAGCCATGTTTTTATTTTTATTGACCATATATATTCGAATTGGGAATTTGCACATGTGTGCTGTACATCATGTTTGTGAGCTGAGGTCTGGAAAGCCAGCACTTAGCCACAGTGGGGATGATGGGACGAGATTCCTGCACTGAAACTCCCAAGGGACACAGGCAGACTTGTGAGCCACTGCTGACAAATGGAAGGTAACAGTTCTGGCCTTCCAGTCCAGATAACCTGCTGAACCTTTTTGTCCTGTTTGTCACTCTTCTGGCAGTCAGCACAACTTTTTCTATGAGCTGAAGGAACACAAGGCACAGTGCGTGAGTCCAACAAAAATATTAAAATCCTGAACCCTGGAGACCTGCCCTTAGCAAATGTAAGGGACCTTCAAAAAGAAATGAGCCAGAGGCATAATTACAGAAACCAGTACCTGTATGTTAGAAGTATTGACCGTGGCTATTAAGACATTTGTCCCACTGTGACACAAGGTGGTGAATGGCTGTCTCATAAAATTCCAGGGGCTGCGACATTAACCAGTTCTGCACATACAGCTGGACGTCGTCGTCCGAGGTGCATCGTTTGCCCCTATGCTGATGTTCTTCTTTGACCAAGATGGCATCCTTCTGATTCACATCCTACACCATGGGGCAACAGTGAATGCCCAGTATTACTCGCAAACCTTGACCACCCTTCACCAAGCGATCAAATCTAAATGACCAGGCAGTCTCACCCATGGGGTCAATTTGCTCCACGACAATGCATGGCGCTCCTGCAGAAATTCAAACGGGAGGTTCTCAGCCACCCTCAATACAGTCCGAACCTCTCCTCCTCACCATTTTTGGTTCCCTTCAAAAGGCTCTGGGTGGCAAATGATTCACCTCGGATGACTACATCCGGCTGTACGTGCGGAACTAGTTAACATTGCTGCCCCGGGAATTAAATATTATGTTGTCAATGATTGACACTATGCACACTGAATAATACTGGAATAAATTTTGTGTTCACTTGGGTTCAAATGGCTCTAAGCACTATGGGACTTATGTTCACTTGGGCCAAAATTTTAATTTACTGTTAGTGTCTCCTTTTCGCATGCAGTGTATTTTATTGATTTTGCGAAGGCTGATACCCTTAGTTCAGTTACCAAAGCAACCTCTTTCATATTGTTAAATCTGCTGCATGCCAGTTATTAATTTAGAAACAGAGTTCATAGGGAAATTAATGCCTCTCAGTATCCCAGCTGATGCAGGTCCAATAGCTTTCAAATAGGACTGCATTCAGTCTTGGCTGGCTTTTCACAACTGGTATAGAGACAGCACAGGTTGAATACATTATGCCAAAGGAATGATGCTACCGACAGAGCTAGGAGCATTTCTACTCCCTCTGGCCATGTGTGTTACAACAGTTTGAGACTCCCATCATATACTTAGCTGTGGAAATTCTGCATTGCTACACCATGAACACAGTCAACCACTGATGGTAGAACATCAGTTGCATGGTTCTCTGCCAGTGCTACTGCAGTGACCACCGCAGAATTACCTTAGAAGTGACCCGCATACTCCTTCCCCCCAGTTTCAAAGCAGGCTCAGGCCCATTGGGAAATTTTGTTCCTCCCAATTTCAGGCTGTTGCTGAACATGTGAATTACTAAAACAAATAGGGTACTACCATGCTTACAATTTTGCTCCTGCATGATGTATGATGAGTGGTAGACCCAGAATGTTCCTTCATTTTGGTTAAACCCTATGATCAACCCATTGGGTTCGTGGGTAATGGACTGGGAGATTCTGTAGGTGGATGGCTTTCTGCTGGTGGTGGACATGTGCCACATAAGCCAAGGCCATGACTATGACTCAAGTTTGAAATTCCCATTACCATTGATTGGTGCTGGTACCAACTGCCATATTGCTGGATATGTTCGAACATCTATTCTTTGCTAAAACTCCCATCATCTGCAGCTAACAGTTTGTTGAAGGAACAAAATATGGTGGGATTGAGGGTAGCATTCAGATAGGTTAGCTTATTTGCTGGCAGTGTTTTGAAAAAAATTGCCAGGTAGATACGGCAGAGGATAAGTTTGGTTAAGAGCCATAGTCCCATTGTTGTTGCTGGTAGACAAAATTTTAGTCTTAGGATGTCAGATTGAGTCCTGTTTGGCAGTGTCCCACTGTTCAATAATTCCGATCATTCTATTTCCATTGAGGTCATACACTGAGTGCATTCAGTGATGATTCTGAAAATATGGTGTGAGGGTACAAAGACGTAAATTAATAATTCGGGAGTTTGTATAACATCTGATCCCACAATAGATGATGTAATTGAGAAATTGTGGCTAGTCCATAGGCAATCAAATTTAAGTTATGTTGCTATGGTTAGTCTGAGTATTGAGTTCACTGCATTTGGATTTATTCTTAGAGTGCTCCTGGGGCATTGCGCATGGCAGATTAGGACCATCTTATGATGAAACTGTATCATCACAAGTAGCCGTAGAGTCAACAGCAACATGCATTGCACTGTGGGGCCCCTCCATGATGGAGTTCCATAGCAATGGTCAACATTGACCTAAGAGTGTTTAATGAAGTAGATGTGGATTCTGCCAAAAACTTTGGAATATTTCAATCGTATGTGTATTACTAACAAGTTGTAATTTGAGTTGTGAATTTAAGTCTGTTTGTAATCAGGCAGAGGCCTGATGAGGAGCTACTTGATTGAGAAGTGGCAACATCAGTCAGAAAAACTGACAACGGCTGGGAGAAGGGTGTGCTGACCACATGCCCCTCCATATCTGCACCCAGCAACATGTAAGGGCTGAGGATGACATGGCAGCTGGTCGGTACTGTTGGGTCTTTTTTTTTTAACAGTTCTTCATGGTGAAAAATGATTTTCAGTAAGAACTTCTGGAAAAAGTGGGGTGTTCTGTCAGCTGAAGGTAAAAGTGTGCGTCAAGATAGCAGAACTCTTGCAATGCGTAGGTTCCACGGATGTCCCCTGAGCATCAGCCCGTGTCTGTTCCCTGAGAAATAGCTTCATTTGCATATCCCTGTGACAGTTTGGACCACCATATAGGGGAGTACTGTAGTCTGCTCCTTCTGCCAGTGGCACACCTCTTCCACTTTCTTCGATACAAGTCTTGTAAAAATTTATCCCAAGTCCCCTGTTTCATTGGTTACGTGTTTACTACTTAGTACTTCTATCTGCTGTTACTGTCTGCTTCTCCAGTTACTTTCTCTCTTCTCTACATTGGCCTATCTCTTAATCTTAATGTATATAAGTGAAAGTGGCTTGCTCACTTTGTCCTGCCACTTTTACTTTCTTATTCCCCTGCTCATCGCATAATGGTAGTAAAGTGTCCAACACAATTTTAAAGGATCAAATATGCCCAATGTGGACAACTGTTGTACAAGTAGGGAGCTGCTGCTTCACTTTTACCAGCAACACCATATTGACCCATTGTTACAGACCTTGGTAATGAGCATAAATCATCTTTAGCTTTTCCCTGCAGAGTGTAATAGCTTGTCAGCATCACTCATTGCCCTACACAATACTTGGGAAAGTTGGCATTCCAGTGTCTCATTTGCTCCTGCTACTCTAAGTCTTATGTGTTCACATTTTACTCTTGGTACCACACTGTTTGTAATGTTTTTGAAAAATCCTGCACATATGCATCATCTCCTTCCCCCCTCCCCAAATTCTGGGTTTTGCCATCTGAAATAGTGATGGCATCTTCTGTGCATTCATTACTCCCTTACTCTCATGTGCTTTTTGAACTGTACGCTGCCACTGCATAAGGTAATAGTGTGTCCCAGTCATTATGTCGACTTTTGACGCACTGGCTCAACATCTTCCTTGTCATACTGTTGAATCCATTTGCTTCTACCATTTGCTTGGAGGTATAAAGCACTTATTTGTAATTTATAAATTCATAAAAAATGACAAAGCTACTTTGATAGTTTTGACATGAAGTTATTACTTCAGTTCATAATCAAAGTTTAGTCTCCAGTGTACAGAACTTCAATAAACAGTTGTCAACCATGGTTTGTGCCATTGTGTTGATTTGGGATAGCTATCATTTCTATGAAGCATGAAAAGTGATCTATTGTTGTTAACACATAAAGATCCCCTTTCAGCATCTGTCAAAAAGGACCTAAGATGACCAACCTTACTATCTCAGAATTTCTGGCTTCTGTTTAAACAATACAAGGCCAGAGTTTTGTTTGTTTACATAACACTGTGTCATAGAAAATGAACTTTGGTTGTGTTTCAAAAAACTTGCAGACCGCATCACCTGCTTTTTTCCTGTGCCATTCTGTGATGTGGAACCTCCTCATTGTCACATACAATGTCTGACTGAGGCCTCTGTCATTTTTTTGTGACTCGTGAGGTTGATGAATCACCTCAGAATCAAAATCACTGCGTTTTGCCACTCAGCACATTAAATGACTGGATGAGTCTTTTAATCCTAATAACTATCACAATACTGCATGAACTGTCATAACTTCGAATTTTCTCCTATACATATAACATCTACAGTGTGCTATACTGTACACAAGAATCAAACATAATTTTTTCCATTATAGAGTAGTTATTTTCTGCTCTATTCAATTTTCATAAGGCATAAGTGACCAGATGTTTTACCCCATCCACTTGCTGGCTTAATACACAAACATGCACATGACTGCTCGTATCATGGAACACCACAAGTTCTTCTCATAATTTGGGAAAAATAATATCAGTCCAGTGTGTAACAATTTATTTAACCAATTGAACGCACCCTCACACTCCACTGACAGGTGAAATTTCACCCATTTCTTCAATAGATAAATAAGCAGCCATCCCACTTCTGCAAATTTTGGTACAAATATCTAGTAATAAAATAATTTGCCAGGCACTAGAAATACTGCAGCTATTCTTCCATACATGCTGCCAGAAAAGCCTGTATGGCTTTTACAGTCCTGGAGACTGTCTGGACTACCTTGTGACTAATTACATGAGCTAAATGCTGTGTTTCTTCCAGTGTGAAGTGACAATTTCCTGAACTGAGTGTCAGCTGTGCCGTGCAGAACAAATTTAACACTTCTCATAACCATAATTCATTCTCTTCCATGCACTTTGCAAGGGCGATTACATCATCTAAGTACACCATATATTGTCTAGGTTTCAGTCTCCATCATACCCTGTCTAAGAGGTGCTGGATGGACAGTGGCTGGTGCATTTTTCAATCCAAACAGCATAAGGTGATACTCATTATGTCTTATCATGATCATAAATGCTGTCTTTAGTGATCCTCTGGTGTTAATATACATCTAGTTGGTAATAACCATTCTGTATGTCCATGGTAGAAAAATGTTTGTTATATTCAGGATTGGATAATTATCCATAACCATATGCTTGTTACAGTACTGACAGTCACATCGAAAATTCTATGCCTTTATTCCATTTGCATTTTTTTTTTTTTTTCAGGGCACTGCCACTCCCCAGGGACTGGTACTTTCTTCAGTAACACTGTCTTGTAACTGTTGGTTAATCAATTCTTCCCTCACTGGTTGCATTTGATGTGGTACTGATAGGGCTTGTGATACACAGGCAATTCATTCCCAGTGGAGATTCTGTGCTATGTCACTGGCAAAGACCTATGAACATGAATAACCAGATCCTTATATTCCAACAATGACTGCTCCGTCACCGTCATCTATGTTTCTTCCAAATGTGCTACCTTCTCCCGTAATGCAACTATACTGGTTGCTTGCATGAGCTTGTGGTATGAATTTGCTCTAACTAAATCATCTCTTGTAAGTCCACCAGTCCCAAAATTATATATCTCCATAAGCACTACCTGCTCACTGTGTAACTTCTGTATGCAATGCTTTATTTAATTGCTCATTATTTTATAGCAGTTCCACTACATACAATATGTTTGTCAGCTTATTTGTTCCTGTATTCACCCACACTAGTTTTCCCATATCTTGTGGTATGTTATCACAAATTGATCATTAGTGGCTGTGCATGTAGTCTAAGTATTTCTTTTTTTGTGCCAGGTATGTATCTTGTGACCGTTTGGTACTGTCAGTAGTTTCCCCCACATGTAATGATGTCCCATAGCGTTCTACCATGCACTGATCAATATCATTTCTGGTATGATGTTCAAGCAAGACACCTTACCCTAAGACTGGTCTGTAAACATTGCCCATATGAGGCAAATTTTCAGTGCAAGGTCAGAAATTTTATGCCTCAACCCAAAAACTCAACACCTCTGATCCGAGTCAAGGCACACCACTTTCACCCACTCCATTTAATGTACATTGTGTTGGGCTCAACCTCCTGTTGTCAATGGGTTATAGTCTTTCCACATATTCCTGTGAGCCCATGTCCAATAAAAATTCATGCTTCCTTCCATCCACTAAACTCAACTGTGCTACTGCACACATTTTGGCTGTTATTATGTTTACTGGGAGTGCTACATGGTGGCTCCAGAGCCACTATTGTTTTTATTATTTTCATCCTGTGTCAATGTACCACACCCCCTCATAGACTTTTTGTCTGCAGTCCCATTCTGGATGTGTTACTCGCCCACATTTCTTACACTGCAGTTCATAGCATTCCTGCCATATGAAACCCATTCATCCACATCTGTAACATCTAACTCCCACAGTGAAAATCCCTTCTTATCCGAAACTCGAGTCACCACATCTCTCTCTCTCTCCTATTGTGGACACAGTTGCTATAGCTTCAGCTATGTTCTTGGGCAACTAAGCCCATACCTTCCATGACACATCATTCAGCAATCCCCGCAAAAAATGAAGTCTTTACCCTATGTTCTGCCTCTTGCAGAATGGATACTTTCAGTACTACCATTCTCTGTCAACAGCAGATGGTATAAAAGACATAAAATAATCCATGCTGTATAACCTAACTACACTATACTGAGTTGATTTAGCTCTTTCATTTATTTATAGCCAAGAAATCCCAATTTAAATAATTGCTCATAAACTAGAGGATTGCATGGAACATTGAGTTGCTTTACTATGTATGATTGTGTAGTGGTATGTTCCTGTGATCTGGAACCAACTCTGTCAGCAAACTCTTGTGGTACCGTCTGTTTAATGTGTAGTCATATCCATGAGATAATGGTAATACTTTGTATGAACAAACTAAGAGGCGAACTGAAATGTTAAATTCAGGATCCATAATTTACAGATGCACAGCTACTGATTAACTAACCCCACACTTGTACAACATTCACTTTCAAATAGTAGTTTGTTTTGATGAGGTATTTACTAGCCAGTATTAGCATGAATAGCATCTAAATGTTGATGAGAATTAGAAGGTCCCAAGTCACCAGAAAACATGTGACAGAAGTTATTATAATACTGAAATATATATAGGTTAAATGCTGCAACTTACTCACTGGGTACATTTACCTGTTGTTCCCCTGCTATTCCTTAATTTCCTTTCACTTCTGTCAGTTTTAATTCACAATTTCTAATTATCTGCTACACATCTTCAGTAATAAAACACAGTCGTTCACTGTACCTGTATTGGTTTCTTTCATTTTCACTCATCACTTTTCAAAAGTAATTTATAACACTAATTAGTATTGGTTGCTTTAAATTTGTGTTAGTACAACATTTTATTTCTGTTTCCTTTTCATCTGATTTGTTTGATTTGATTTAATTTTTTAATTGTCCAGTTTTATCATACAGCACAAATTGTCACATTGTGCAATAGGTATTAGACAGGACTAGTAGGATATTATTCTGGAATATGTTTGGTTATATCTGACATCCGTCTGGTACAGTCTGTACATTCTTGTTCTGTAGTAGTTTGACAGTTTCAAAGAGGGAGCCCTAGTGATGCAGTATTGCAGTGTTTCCTGATTTCCGAAAAGCATTTGGCTCAATACCACACATACGCTTATTCTCAAAAGTATGATCATATGGGTATCAAGTGAAATTTGTGACTGGATTGTGGATTTTTTGGTGGGAGGACACAGCACATTATCTTGTATGTAGAGTCATTGTCAGATGTAGAAGTAACTTCGGGTGTGCCCCAGGGAAGTGTGTTGGGGCCCTTGCTGTTCATGTTGTATACGAGATCATCCACAAAGTAAGTTCCGTTTCTATTTATATCCGCGGATGCACTACAATCACAGTTCCAAGCATGCGCAGCAGTTACTCTGACTCAAGGAGAAGACATATACGCCATTTTCAGATTGCTGCTGCCGACATGTGCTTTGTAGTGTTTGTCAGCCGTAATTGAAAATGGTGCCGCTTGTGAAATCAGGTCTGTGATTCATTTTCTAAATGCAAAGAAAGTTAAACCAAATGAAATTCATCGGCAAATCTGTGAGGTTTACAGACAAAATGCTACGAGTGATTCAATGGTTAGAAGGTGGGTCAGACTGTTCAATGAAACACGTGATCAAGTGCATGATGAAGAACGAAGTGGATGCCCGTCTGTGGTTACTAATGAACTGTTTCACACAATTGAAGAGAAGATTGAGCATGACTGTAAGTTTACACTAATTTTTCAGTACTCCATCCTGTTAAGGCAACAAATTATTCTTAGTGCTCTTTATTGTGTTGTTAAAACATTTATGCTGTGAGTTGAGTGGCCCAGAAAATGATCCTGTGTCAGAGCAGAGAATGGAACTGTGCATAGGATGCCTGCAGTACTGTTCTTTTGCTAGTTGTAGACTTTAATAGTCTTAGAACATAGCTCATGGATTATAGGTCTTTTTTTTACAAGTTATTTACGAGTGTGTGTCCCATTTTAAGTCTGGCTGAACCCGCAGACCTAAAAATTTTGTCACATTTAGATTTTATAGAGGATAATTTTTTAATCTTACTTAAATAGACATTTGGCTATTTGGTGGAAATAACTGATGCCCAAGACATACATTTCAATTTGATTTTGGAGAACCACTCTCAAAGTATTGTCATAGAACTTTCTGCTGTTGAATGCATGGTTTCTGGGCTGGATCCGGTGACCAGTAGAATCATTTTTTGGGGATGCAGATATTTGTCAAAAGTCATCCACACAAATCAAGAAGAGTAGCACTCTTAGGACTGGATCATGAGATACTCCATATTTTATTGATAATTCATAGTCCAGCACTTACCTGGACATCATATACATTTGGTGATTGTTTTTAGCTAAGGTTTCATTTTATGCTTGGTTATAAAAAGTTGATTTTGCTCCCCCCCCCCCTCCCTCTTTCTGCCCCTCTCCCCTTAATTCACACTTCACTACAGCATATTCACATCCCTTACTTAACAATAATAGTATTTTTATTGATCCTGCATCATCATTGTCATCATCTTAGTTATGGCATTAATTTGTAGCAACAAGTTTAATTTGCTTTTAGCAAAGCATTCATTTTTTTAATTTCCTGTGTGCCTTTCTCCTTAATGATGAGGTAATTACCCAATTTTAGAAGTACAATAATGTCTCAGTAAATCTAAACTAAATAAATTGATATAATTTATATTTGGCCAGACAACACAATTAAAGATAAGGGCTACATGTTACATTTGGATGGACAAGTTATAGCAGCTAGCATTGGAACTAAGTGATATCTATATCAAGAAGTTAAAGTGTAGTGCCTCTAGAGTTTTCTTGATGAGAGGCAAACCTTAGTTTATCTTTGATTTTGAGAAATTGAAATATGACAATGTGTAGTGTCCAAAATCCTATTAGTTTCACTGAGTAATGCCTTTTCTTACTTGTGTCTAATTTTTCAACTTTCTCCTTCTTTGTGTCCTTCCCTACAATTATCAAGAAAGTATTACACAGCTCTGAGAATTCTAAACTTTAAGAGAGATGATTATGTGGCTCATTTATATTTATATTATATTTAAAAAAGATTTTAAAACTGTTTAGTGGTTAAGTGGCTAAGATTAAATGTGTAGTTTCTAATTGTCATTCAATGATAGCTGTTGAAGATATAATGGGCTCAATGAGTGCTCTCCGTCTCTACAAGTTGTGTGAAGATGACAGTCAGCAAAAATTGCAGTCTTCTGAAGATCTTGGCACTGCTCTGAAGACTGCAAGTGGGACTCAACCAGTGGAGATTACAGAAGGCAGCTCTGGTGATAAGCTTGTCTACATATACACATCGGGTACTACTGGACTTCCAAAAGCAGCTGTTGTCACAAATCTCAGGTTTGTTTTTATTTGCCTGACATAATAAAAAAAACAGTTGGTAATGTAAGGCGTTTATAAATTGGTGCATTGAAAAGGTGAAGAGTGTTAGAAAGGGAATATTAGACTTACATAATTATAAGCATTAGATATCAAGTTTTCAAGAATTAGGGAAATGTGAATTGCCTAGAAATCAGATACGACAATGTGTGCATAGGTAAACTTGTTATGAAATGTGCTCTCATTGGTGCAGAAATACAAACTCTGTAGTCTTTCTGACAGTGACTATTGTTAATCATTTTTATAATGTATTGTGATCTTCAGCAAATCAACGTAACACATTGCCATCTGTGACCTTCACCTGATTTTGAATTTCATGATTCATATTTCACTAATGTGTATGGATCTCTATTATGATACAGTCAAGGTTAAACACAATATTAATATATATGCAGGTAGAATGTTAAGTGTGAATGAAGCCCATTAAGGGAGCCAACTGAAATCACCAAAGAAAGGATCTATCTTGTCCTGGGCAGTATTATGGAAAGTATCTAATTGCTGACACACCAGACAGAAAACAAGTTGGGTATCTGAAACCAAAGGAAGGAGACTGGCTATTCAGAATGTTTTGTTCATGTCTGTCCATGTATTTGAACACATAAGTAGATGAACTGTTGTCAGACCATCTGTTGAACAGTTTAGAACTGTCAACAAATGATGTGGGCTGTCTTCTAACTATACAAATGCAGATAACCAACTGCTCTGCAGGAGCCCTAGATCAAGTCATGGAAGTGATGGAAATAATTTTTTGTAATCTCTAGGTAGATGATATGTCAGTTAATCACCTTCACGAAGATAATACCAATCCTGGTGGGTAAGACTAAGTATTCATGAAATGTCTCAGAGAAGATCGGATGAAGAAGATAATGGAGAAGCTCATGAAGCACTCACTCACTGGACAGTAGCTGTGATGGCAACAGGATTTCTCATGTTTCCCCAGAAGTATATGAAAAAGGATGTGAAATATTCCTCAGGTAGCATGAGTCAGTTGGCAGGAGAAAAAACTTCAATTTGAACATCAGCCTCTGCAATATATTAACTGTGTGGAAGTCTGTTCCAAACAGAGTTAGAGAGCACTGCACACTATTGTGAACAATTGTTAGGGATAAACAGCCCACCCTCATTTTTCTTTCTTGTGTTCGTTGACTGGCTGTTCACTTTAAATTAGGGCATGCCGTAAGCAACAAATCACATGATTGTGATAAGAGGATAAGACTATCCAGATTATCAAATAAAGTAGATGTCTGCATATCCAACACCACACATGTCCATGATGGTGGTTAGAAATGCATGCCTTCCATCTAGGATTTTTATCTATCCTGAATTTTCCAGTTTATTAATCTTGCTACAGTTGTAAGGGTGTTGAAATATCATTTCTACCAAAATTAGCCACAGGGAACTGAATGTACTGTATTTCATTGTGACTAAATGTCTGCATACTAATTAAGAACATGGAACTGATTCCTTCTGATAAATTACTTGCCATAGTAGCCACTTCCTGACCTTGGAATGTAATAATTACGCTTGTATATTCTACAAAAAATTATCTTTGAATCTGCCTTTTAAACGCTGTGATAGGTAACTGATCTTCATTAAACAGTTGCTTTAGGCCTCAAGACTTGAGGCACTTAAAGTATATGAGTCACATTAGTATGATATAGCATAGAAAGAAATTTGCTGCTTTCTGCAATATAAATCAGTATGAAACCAACAATCTGATTTTCTTTCTATTTCTTAATGCCATACTTTGCCTAACCTGGTCGAAACAACCAAATCTTTTTAAAATAAAAATAGATACTCAACCTTCGGAATTTTTTGTCAAAATTATCTTGTTTAACAGGTAAACTATTCTTAAAGCAAAGTCGTGATTGCATAAGTTCCAAAAATAATCAAGTACACTATTGTATATTCACATCTTAAACTGATTACATGGGTAATGTGATACTGACTTGTAGCTGCATCTTCTTCTACTTCTCTTTTCTTCTATACATATAACATCATTGAACAAAAGCGCTGGCGGGTCGATAGACACACAAACATACACACAAAATTCAAGCTTTCACAACAAACGGTTGCTTCGTCAGGAAGGAGGGAAGGAGAGGGAAAGACGAAAGGATGTGGGTTTTAAGGGAGAGGGTAAGGAGTCATTCCAATCCCGGGAGCGGAAAGACTTACCTTAGGGGGAAAAAAGGACAGGTATACACTCGCGCACACACACACACACACACACACACACACACATATATCCATCCGCATATACACAAACACAAGCAGACATTTGTAAAGGCAAAGAGTTTGGGCAGAGATGTCAGTCGAGGTGGAAGTACAGAGGCAAAGATGTTGTTGAAAGACAGGTGAGGTATGAGCGGCGGCAAATTGGAATTAGAAATTAGCAGAGATTGAGGCCTGGCGGATAGCGAGAAGAGAGGATATGCTGAAGGGCAAGTTCCCATCTCCGGAGTTCTGACAGGCTGGTGTTAGTGGGAAGTATCCAGATAACCCGGACGGTGTAACACTGTGCCAAGATGTGCTGGCCGTGCACCAAGGCATGTTTAGCCACAGGGTGATCCTCATTACCAACAAACACTGTCTACCTGTGTCCATTCATGCGAATGGACAGTTTGTTGCTGGTCATTCCCACATAGAATGCTTCACAGTGTAGGCAGGTCAGTTGGTAAATCACGTGGGTGCTTTCACACGTGGCTCTGCCTTTGATCGTGTACACCTTCCGGGTTACAGGACTGGAGTAGGTGGTGGTGGGAGGGTGCATGGGAGAGGTTTTACACCGGGGGCGGTTACAAGGGTGGGAGCCAGAGGGCAGGGAAGGTGGTTTGGGGATTTCATAGGGATGAACTAAGAGGTTACGGTAACCTCTTAGTTCATCCCTATGAAATCCCCAAACCACCTTCCCTACCCTCTGGCTCCCACCCTTGTAACCGCCCCCGGTGTAAAAGCTGTCCCATGTACATGATCAAAGGCAGAGCCACGTGTGAAAGCACCCACGTGATTTACCAACTGACCTGCCTACACTGTGAAGCCCTCTATGTGGGAACGACCAGCAACAAACTGTCCATTTGCATGAATGGACACAGGCAGACAGTGTTTGTTGGTAATGAGGATCACCCTGTGGCTATCCATATGTGTTTGTGTGTCTATCGACCTGCCAGCGCTTTTGTTTGGTAAGTCTCATCATCTTTCTTTTTAGATATATTTTTTCCACGTGGAATGTTTCCCTCTATTATATTCATATCATCATTGAGTATTACACATTCTCTCTCTCTCTCTCTCTCTCTCTCTCTCTCTCTCTCTCTCTCTCTCTCTCAAGGCCTGATGGATAGTTGTAAGCCTCCTCTTTCTTCTCCTTGGTTATAACATTGTAGCCAGTGTAGTTTGTAGAGTAATGGTCATAACTGAATATATTCACCTTGGTTCATAGATTTAGTAGTACATATCGTGAATGACTATTTACCTAATGTTGTTAATTATTATGCACTAATATTGTGTAATTTAAACATTAAAAGAGTTAATAATTTAAGCCAATTTTTATTGATTGAATAATTCACTTATACCATGATTTTTTCATTCAATAAAGTTTCTTACCCACACTGAAAAAAGCTGTAAAATTTCATAGGCCCTGAACATTCAATAAACACAGTTCCTTGTTTCACTAGATAGGATACCAATAAACTTCATTATTAATCCATATAACAATAATAAATAACTAAATATGTGCTTGGCCTCATGAGTACTATAACCTCACTGTAATTAGTCTCACTAAAAATTACATCCACTAAGCACTCTGACTCAAATCTTCACAGTAACAGACTTCTCCATATTGAATATTAATACTTTTTATGGCCTATATGTTAACTTTTTGCCCCCATAACACCACACATGTTCAGCCTCACTGCATGGTGCTGTGTAACTCCCCCATTGCTTAACTATCCATTAAGGTAATGAATTGTTTAAGATGCACTCAGTTATGTCAAGATACAGAATGATGCACAAACCTTGCAAGAAACTTCCAAAAATGTTAAAACTACATCAAGTAAGAGCCTGTTTACAAATTATATTAGTATAATGTATGGTACTCTCACAATGGGCAGGTTATATAAATGAAGAAATGAATTTCTAAGAAAGTGTACAGAAATCTTTATTAACCTTACTGATATTTGATCACAAATATGAGTCTTTATATCCACTTATTTCTTTATTTTATTTATTCCATGTTCCATGGAACCTTACAGTGATAAGTTCATCATGGATATGAAACGTGTCAATATTAAGATTACATATGTATTAAATAACAATTTAACAATGAAAATATTCATTTTTTGAAAATATAAGATAACTGGATGGATAAAAAATCCACTCATCAAGTGACATGAGGAGAAACATATGCAAAGATATTGAAGTTTGCATTCTGCAGGAGGACGGAAGGGGAAGGAAGAGGGGTGAAGGAAAAGATCTTGTGAGATTTAGGAAGTGGGGAGAATTCGGAAAAGTCACCCAGAATCCTAAATCAGGCTTAATTTTGATATGATTCATGTCCATGGTGAACTCATCACTGTATGGATCTATGGAATACAGAATAAATAAAATAAATAAATAAATGGATATAAGTGCTTGTATTTGTCTGGTAAGTCTTCCTTGACCCAGGGTTCTGGGCAACTTTTCCAAATCATCATTATGGGACCATTGCTTTTCACAATATATATAAATGACCTAGTAGATAGTGTCGGAAGTTCCATGCGGCTTTTCGCGGATGATGCTGTAATATACAGAGAAGTTGCAGCATTAGAAAATTGTAGCGAAATGCAGGAAGATCTGCAGCGGATAGGCACTTGGTGCAGGGAGTGGCAACTGACCCTTAATATAGACAAATGTAATGTATTGCGAATACATAGAAAGAAGGATCCTTTATTGTATGATTATATGATAGCGGAACAAACACTGGTAGCAGTTACTTCTGTAAAATATCTGGGAGTATGCATGCGGAACGATTTGAAGTGGAATGATCATATAAAATTAATTGTTGGTAAGGCGGGTACCAGGTTGAGATTCATTGGGAGAGTCCTTAGAAAATGTAGTCCATCAACAAAGGAGGTGGCTTACAAAATACTCGTTCGACCTATACTTGAGTATTGCTCATCAGTGTGGGATCCGTACCAGATCGGGTTGACGGAGGAGATAGAGAAGATCCAAAGAAGAGCGGCGCGTTTCGTCACAGGGTTATTTGGTAACCGTGATAGCGTTACGGAGATGTTTAACAAACTCAAGTGGCAGACTATGCAAGAGAGGCGCTCTGCATCGCGGTGTAGCTTGCTCGCCAGGTTTCGAGAGGGTGCGTTTCTGGATGAGGTATCGAATATATTGCTTCCCCCTACATATACCTCCCGAGGAGATCACGAATGTAAAATTAGAGAGATTAGAGCGCGCACAGAGGCTTTCAGACAGTCGTTCTTCCTGCGAACCATACGCGACTGGAACAGGAAAGGGAGATAATGACAGTGGCACGTAAAGTGCCCTCCGCCACACACCGTTGGGTGGCTTGCGGAGTATAAATGTAGATGTAGATGTAGATCCCCATTTCCTGAACCTCATCAGTCCTTTTCCTTCACCTCTCTTCTTTACCCTTCAATCCTTCTGCCAGAAGAAGGAGCCACTGGCTCTGAGAAGTTTGCAAATTTCAATACCTTTCTATGTGTGTTGTCCTACTAACACTCATTGAGTAGACTTCTAAAATAACAATTCACTGTTTAATCACTGATAGGCACAACAAAAAGACTGTCAAACAACTATGCTTTCAGCCAAAAGGCATTCTTCTGAATTAGATAGGACACACACACACACACACACACACACACACACACACACACACACACACTCTCTCTCTCTCTCTCTCTCTCTCTCTCTCTCTACACAAAGCTGTATGCTGTCTAATTTGGACTTTTTGCTATAAGCTTACTTGTTTGAGTCTTTTTGTTGTGCCTATCTGTGACTCATCGCCTCCATTATATGGTGAGTAGTGATCTATCTTTTTCATAATATTCTCATACTTTCATTCTGTATTTTCCGTTGTTTAAATTGCTTTTGAACAGATATTTCAATGGAAATAACCACTGATTATTATTTTCTTTTCTCAGTAGCAACATGTTTACAACAGTTTACAGTCATAGTTGTCTTACTACTGGACAATCAGTTAAGTGATACAATTACTACGGTAAAAATACGTATGCACACTATGCATGAGAATAACAAGATCTATATAAAATACTTATGAATAGATTGAAAAATCAGTCAACCAGCTGCAAATATTTGCACAGTTGCTGTTTCGCAGCCATGTTTAAGATTTTAAAATACTTACATTAACATCCAATAAACAGTGAAAAATAGTGATGTGTTCAGAACAGTTTTGCAGGTACTTATAGTTGTTCTTATACTGTTGGGCAGATAGTTCTGCAGCACAATTACAATAAAAATATCTTTCCATGCTACACAATGACCAAATGAAATAACTAATCTACATGAATAATTTGTATTAACGTTTGACAATCGTGAAACTGTTGAGATATGTCTTAGGTAAGCTCTCTCTCACAATTTCCTAATCTACATGAAATATGTATATTAACATTTGACAATAATGAAATTGTTGAGATATATTTTAGATAAGCTCTCTTTAACAAATTCCTAATTTATGTGAAATATGTATATTAACATATGACAATCCTGAAATTGTTGAGATATATCATACGTAAACTCTCTTTCTCAAATTCCTCAACAGAGTAGAATGAATGAAGAGAAATTGGCAAAGTTTAGTTTTGAAAAGAGATTCACTACTCCTTAAGTTTTTAAGCCCAGTGGGAAGAAGGTTGAAAATTTTTTGCACCAACCTACTTAGCACCTCTCTGCACCAGAGATTTTTTAATTGATAGTGACTATCATTCTTATGTATTTTGTCATGGATGTGAACTGCTGAGTTGTTTACAAAGAGAATGGGGTTCATTATCACAAAGCACGTAAGAGAAAATTTGTATTGTAAAGCAGTTCAGATTCTTTATTGGCCACTGATCGCATGTAGAGACTGGACTTTACATTGATATACATTAACGATCACTATATTAATTGCTGTTCACAGTACATATATAAATAATTAATCTTATGTTAACCAGTTGTACAGGAGTGTAATCATAATCCAAAAACTCTATTTCTACACTACTAGTATCCAAGAATTCTCTTAAACTGTAGAATGGATTGTTTATTAACCAGTTATACAACTTACTTTTAAAAATATTGAAAGGCATTTTGATTGCAGAATGTGGCAGTTTATTACAAAATTTCAAACAGTTCACTTTGTGCGCGTTGCTTGTTTTTGTCAGCCTGTGCCTAGAAATGTCAGTACTCTTTCTTTCTAGTATTGTGACACTGTATGTTCTCTCTGGTGTCAAACTCTGCTATGTTGTTTTTAACATATATCAGTGATGTGTAGATATAAAGATTTATCTCTGTCATTATTTTGGTCTTGTGAATAAAGGACAGCAGTGTTCCCTTGGAACAATCTTACACATTACTCATAGCACCTTTTTCTGATTCAGTAGTACATCACTGATATGACATGAGTGACCCCACAACAACAGCCCATAAGATATGTGAAATTGAAAAAGTCGGAAGTACTCTTTCGTAAGATATTAATTTCTCACTACATCAGATAATTTCTATATGAGATAGGGTCCCCTTGATATCTTTCTACAAACATGATTAATATAGTAGTGCTAGTTTTGTTTGTAATTGATATATATATTCCAAGCAGTTTTATGGATTTTGCTTTTATGACTTTTGATAGTCCCAGCTGGAGGTGTTGAGTTTTCTCTGGATTGCACAGTAGTTTATCCGATGAGAACCAGTTTAGTATTAAGGAGAATGTCCAGTGATTCTGATGTAATCTTAACATATCTGGATCTTTGGTGATTAAGGTTGTGTTGTCTGCATAGCAAGTAACTGAAGCTCAACATAATGCAGCAAATTGTTAATTGCAACAATGAAGAAGAATGGACCAAGAACAGAGCACTGAGACACACCAGATTTGACTATTGTCAGGGAAGAATGCCTATTTTGATTTGACACAGACTGCATTGTGTTGGTTGGATAAGAATTACTTGCTTTGAATGGTGTATTATTCATTCCATAAAACTGTAGTTTGACCAGTAATATGTCATAGGGGATACAGTCAAATGCCTTACCCAAATTGCATAGCTCAAGAGACCATATTCTTATTTTCAAATGCAGTTAATTTATGATTAACAATTACAAGAAATGCTGTTTTTACTTGATCAGAAATCCATGCTGCCAACTACAAAGAAGGTTATGTTTTTCAAAGTAGTTACTAAGCTGTATGTGAAAAATTGCTTAATATATTTTGGAAAATATTATAACAATAGAGACTGGTCTATAGTTCTCGAGAAGATGCTCTTCCCCCTTTTTTTTATCTAGGTGTAACTTTTGAAAATTTTAGCTGTTCAGGGAAAACTCCAAATTCAAGGAATTTATTCATAATAAAAGCAAGTGGTTTGAAGATAGTGTGTATTGTCCTTTTTATTGTGTAGTTGGATAGCCCATGCTTTTCGAATTAGAAAATTTTGGAACAGCGTTTACTATGTCTATGATTGTGACCAGAGTCCAGTGGCATTCCTGTCTTCTGGAAGCTGATAAGCAAGTATATCAATTGCTGATGCGTTTGAATAGTTAATTTAAATTCATTTACTGTAGTACTAAAGTATTTACTGGATGAAGCAGAACATCTTTAGTTTGGATAGAAGTGGATGTTTGTGTTATAATATCACAGGTGGCCTCACATTTGTTTGGAGCTCATTCTATGTAATTTTCATAGGAAACTTGTTTGGCAAGTTCACGTTTTAATTTATAACATTTTTTACATTTCAGGTGAGCTTTGTGAGATATGTTGTACTGCTCTGTGCCATGTTTGCAATTATTTTTATATATGTTGTGCAGTTAGAGCTTCTTTTCCTTGGTATCAGCAGGGTCATCAGTGTACCATTTAAGCTTTTTACCTTTTCTGTTTGCTTTAGAACTTTTCTTTTCAGTAGTGAGCAAGAGTTGTTTGCTTTAGAACTTTTCTTTTCAGTAGTGAGCAAGAGTATCATAACTCAAATATATGTCTTGAAGCAATGATTAAAGAGAGCTTCAACAGTTGATTTATCTGTATCATATTCATAAACAAAGCCTCAGTCTGAATTTCTAAGGCAGTTTTGTGAATAACTTGTCATGTCATGCTTGGCTTCTTATTTGCAGTCACTTGATCATCTGACTGTACATAGTAATATGTGAGGAGTAGTGCATCATGATCTGTAAACTTTCATCTGCTGTGCTAACAGTGTATAGGTCTCTTGAGAAATTAGCTATGATATTGTCCAAACAGGGGTTCCAACATATTGGGATATTGTGTGATGTTTAAACCTTTCCCGGCGTACCGATTGCTCCACAAAAACACGGGAGAACTGCCGGATATCAGTAATGTCCTGCCACGATATTTCGACGCATTCTTCTGGCCATCTTCAGGTAAAAGTGCCACTGTAGTAGTACTGGCGAATACGTGCTAAGCTCCGCTATTTAAAGCCGGTGGGCTGCAATCTCAAAGGGTGCATGGCAAATACAGGACGTGCTTGGATCAAGGAACAGTCAGAATTGTAGTTGTAAATTGTTGTAGTTGTGCTGGGAAAGTCCCTGAGCTTCAAGCGCTAATAGAAAGCACAAAAGCTGAAATCGTTATAGGTACAGAAAGCTGGCTAAAGCCTGAAATAAGTTCTGCAGAAATTTTTACGAAGTCTCAGACGGTGTTAAGGATAGATAGATTCGGCAGAATTGGTGGTGGAGTGTTTGTGTCTGTCAGTAGTGGTTTATCTTGTAGTGAAGTCTAAGTAGATACTCCGTGCGAATTGGTATGGGTGGAGGTTATACTTAACAGCCGAACTAAGTTAATAATTGGCTCCTTCTACCGAACCCCAGACTGCGATGATATAGTTGCTGGACAGGTCAGAGAAAATTTGAGTCTCATAACAAATAAATACCCCGCTCATACGGTTATAGTTGGTGGGGACTTCAACCTTCCCTCGATATGTTGGCAAAAATACTTGTTCAAAACCGGTGGTAGGCAGAAAACATCTTCTGAGATTGTCCTAAATGCTTTCTCCGAAAATTATTTCGAGCGGTTAGTCCACGAACCCACGCGAATTGTAAATTGTTGCGAAAACACACTTGACCTGTTAGCCACAAACAATCCAGAGCTGATAGAGAGCATCATGACTGATACAGGGATTAGTGATCACAAGGTCGTTGTAGCTAGGCTCAATACTGTTTCTTCCAAATCCACCAGAAACAAACGCAAAATAATTTTATTTAAAAAAGCGGATAAAGTGTCACTAGAAGCCTTCCTAAGAGACAATCTCCATTCCCTCTTAACTGACTATGCAAATGTAGACAAGATGTGGCTCAAATTCAAAGATATAGTAGCAACAGCAATTGAGAGATTCATACCTCATAAATTGGTAAGAGATGGAACTGATCCCCCGTGGTACTCCAAACAGGTCCGAACTCTGTTGCAGAGGCAACGGAAAAAGCATGCGAAGTTCAGAAGAATGCGAAATCCCGAAGATTGGCTAAAATTTACAGACGCGCGAAATATGGCACGGACTTCAATGCGAGATGCCTTTAATAGGTTCCACAACGAAACATTGTCTCGAAATTTGGTAGAAAATCCAAAGAAATTCTGGTCGTATGTAAAGTACACAAGCGGCAAGACACAGTCAATACCTTCGCTGCGCAGTGTCGATGGTACTGTTACCGACGACTGTGCCTCTAAAGCGGAGTTATTGAACGCAGTTTTCCGAAATTCCTTTACCAGGGAAGACGAATGGAATATTCCAGAATTTGAAACACGAACAGCTGCTAGCATGAGTTTCTTAGAAGTAGATACCTTAGGGGTTGCGAAGCAACTCAAATCGCTTGATACGGGCAAGTCTTCAGGTCCAGATTGTATACTGATTAGGTTCCTTTCAGGTTACGCTGATACAATAGCTCCCTACTTAGCAATCATATACAACCGCTCACTCACCGATAGATAGGTACCTACAGATTGGAAAATTGTGCAGGTTGCACCAGTGTTTAAGAAGGGTAGTAGCAGTAATCCATCGAACTACAGACCTATATCATTGAAGTCAGTTTGCAGTAGAGTTTTGGAGCACATACTGTATTCAAACATTATGAATCACCTCGAAGGGAACGATCTATTGATACGTAATCAGCATGATTTCAGAAAACATCGTTCTTGTGCAACGCAGCTAGCTCTTTATTCGCACGAAGTAATGGCTGCTATCGACAGGGGATCTCATTGATTCCGTATTTCTAGATTTCCAGAAAGCTTTTGACACCGTTCCTCACAAGCGACTTCTAATCAAGCTGCGGGCCTATGGGGTATCGTCTCAGTTGTGCGACTGGATTCATGATTTCCTGTCACGAAGGTCGCAATTCGTAGTAATAGACAGCAAATCATAGAGTAAAACTGAAGTGTATGAGGTGTTCCCCAGGAAAGCGTCCTGGGACCTCTGCTGTTCCTGGTCTATATAAATGACCTGGGTGACAATCTGAGCAGTTCTCTTAGGTTGTTCACAGATGATGCTGTAATTTACCGTCTAGTAAGGTCATCCGAAGACCAGTATCAGTTGCAAAGTGATTTAGAAAAGATTGCTGTATGGTGTGGCAGGTGGCAGTTGACGCTAAATAACGAAAAGTGTGAGGTGACCCACATGAGTTCCAAAAGAAATCCGTTGGAATTAGTTTACTCGATAAATAGTACAATTCTCAAGGCTGTCAATTCAACTAAGTACCTGGGTGTTAAAATTACGAACAACTTCAGTTGGAAAGACCACATAGATAATATTGTGGGGAAGGCGAGCCAAAGGTTGCGTTTCATTGGCAGGACACTTAGAAGGTGCAACAAGTCCACTAAAGAGACAGCTTGCAGTACACTCATTCGTCCTCTGTTAGAATATTGCTGCGCAGTGTGGGATCCTTACCAGGTGGTATTGACAGAGGACATCGAAAGGGTGTAAAAAAGGGCAGCTCATTTTGTATTATCATGTAATAGGGGAGAGAGTGTGGCAGATATGATACGCGAATTGGGATGGAAGTCATTAAAGCAAAGACGTTTTTCGTCGCGGCGAGATCTATTTACGAAATTTCAGTCACCAACTTTCTCTTCCGAATGCGAAAATATTTTGTTGAGCCCAACGTACATAGGTAGGAATGATTATCAAAATAAAATAAGAGAAATCAGAGCTCGAACAGAAAGGTTTAGGTGTTCATTTTTCCCGCGCGCTGTTTGGGAGTGGAATGGTAGAGAGATAGTATGATTGTGGTTCGATGAACCCTCTGCCAAGCACTTAAATGGGAATTGCAGAGTAGTCATGTAGATGTAGATGTAGATTTAGAGGTGACATTGTGCATGCGCTGCTCAGGGTGCGCGTTCATAACGGCTCCGTGCGCTGCGCCTCGCGCCCACCACTGTGAAAGCCTGGCGTATCGGTATCAGGTCGATTTCCATCTTTATGCAGATAACTACGTCGACTACGAAGTTTCTCTATAACAGGATTCCAAGCAGAGTTTAGCTGATAACCGTTATCTCGATTGATGAGAGTCTTGTTGTCAGACAATCTTATTTCCACAGATTCATTGATAATCGATCTCCAAAAGTTTGATGTATGGGCCAAAATTTTTGTGTCGTTGTAATTCATGGAATGGTCTGTGGAAATACGATGTTTGGCGATTGCAGACTTGGTGGGTTGGAGAATGCGAGTATGCCGTCGGTGTTCCACAATGCGTTCCTGCACAGTTCGTGTTGTTTGCCCTATATATGTTTTGCCGCATTCACACGGAATTTTGTAAACACCTGATTTATGCAGCCCAGGTCGTCTTTAACGGATCCCACCAGTGATGAAATTTTGGAAGGAGGGCGAAAGATGACTCTCACTTGATACTTTCTCAATATTCTGCCTATCTGTGAAGAAATATTCCCAATAAATGATAGATAAACAGTCGACCTGAAGGCCTCTTCCTCTTCCTTGTTCCGTCGTTTGTAGGTCTTCATCACTGTGTTCACTTGCCTAGGTGAATAGCCATTCTTCAAAAATACTTTTTGCAAGTATTCCAGTTCCGCTTGAAGACTGTCGGCGTCAGAGATAGTATGGTCACAGTGGATCAAGGTTTTGAGAACGCCCATTCTTTGTGCTGGATGGAGGGCTTGAGGTCGACTGTTTATCTACCATTTATTGGGAATATTTTTTCACAGATAGGCAGAATATTGAGAAAGTATCAAGTGAGAGTCATCTTTCGCCCTCCTTTCAAAATTTCATCGCTGGTGGGATCCGTTAAAGATGGCCTGGGCCAGCGTAAATCAGATGTTTACAAAATTCCATGTGAATGCGGCAAATCATATATAGGGCAAACAACACGAACTGTGCAGGAACGCATTGTGGAACACCAACGGCATACTTGCCTTCTCCAACCCACCAAGTCCGCAATTGCCAAACATTGTATTTCCACAGAACATTCCATGAATTACGGCGACTCAAAAATTTTGGCCCATACATCAAACTTTTGGAGATCGATTATCAATGAATCTGTGGAAATAAGATTGTCTGACAACGAGACTCTCATCAATCGAGATAATGGTTATCAGCTAAACTCTGCTTGGAATCCTGGTATATAGAAACTTCATAGTGGACGTTGTTATCTGCATAAAGATGGAAATCGACCTGATACCAATACGCCAGGCTTTCACAGTGGAGGGTGTGAGGTGCAGTGCATGAAGCCGTTATGAACGCGCACGCGCAATGTCACCTCAGTACGGCTTTAAATAGCATAGCTCAGCTCGTATTCGCCAGTACTACTACAGTGGCATTCACCTGAAGATGGCCAGAAGACTCTGCGCCGAAATATCGTGGCAGGACGTTACTGATATCCGGCAGTTCTCCCATGTTTTTATGGAACTATTGGGATATTGTTAGTACAATATAAATTTAATGATATGAGTAGTTTAAAAAGCTTTTGAGTTGGCCTCATCTGAGTCTGACAGCTCTGTGTTGAAATCACCACATATTGTAAATTTGTTTTGAGTTTTAAAATTTTCTCAACATTTCTTCAAATTTCTTAAAGATAAATTAAGATCACCATTTGGGAATCAAAACAAATGGACATTTACGATATTCTGGTTGACCACTCTTATACAACTAAATGCTCCATTTAATTCAGAGGAGTATGAGCTTACATCTATTTTAGAAAATTTTATATATTGTCTGATAAATATTGCAACTTCTCATATTTCTCCAATTTCTGTGCATTATAACTGCCAGAATGTACTCTTTAGGTATGAAAAAATCTGCTTTTTTTCTGTAAGGCAGTGTTCTCAGACACACAATAGGTCACATTTTTATATCTCACAGAAATGCTCCAACTCTAATAATTTAATTGTAATACTTTGAATGTCGACTTGCATGATGGTAAGTAATCTGCATTTGTTTTGCTTTTCTCTGTAATCCATAAGGAACCTGTTTTTTTGCATGTGTAATGATTCTAGAACTAAACTTCTGCAGTTTTTTCAAAAAAATAAATAAATAAAAAATAAATTGTGTGTGTGTGTGTTTTTTTTTTGAAAGTACTCTTAGTTGGCTAAATGGTATGTGACAGTTGGTTCTTGGACTTGTTCTACATATGAGTGTAATCACACCTCAGTGATATAATTGCTTCAAATCTCTTGATATTTGGTTCCATCAGAATCCTCCCTTATGGTTCACACAATTCA
The DNA here is from genome assembly GCF_023864275.1 of Schistocerca cancellata. Lineage (NCBI taxonomy): Eukaryota > Metazoa > Arthropoda > Insecta > Orthoptera > Acrididae > Schistocerca > Schistocerca cancellata. Next base: position 136,666,160 of record NC_064632.1, read on the forward strand.
CAGGAGTTAGTCATAGAACATTTTGTATCTCTCCGCACTGTCACTAATATCTTTATTTTATCATTCAACAATTTGATACCTGGTGCTGTCTGCTTCTCCTTTCATATTTTCATCACAATATCCTCTATTGTAAGCAGTTAGCACACTTAATATTCTAAATTTCTAAGACATTTTAAGAGATTTTAGTGTGTGAATAGTTAAATGGGACAAACAGCATTTGTATACTGTAAGGTATTATTGGACAGTCTAATGTGTTTTCTCACAAAGTTGATAACTGTCCACATTCTTAGTGAAAAGCCACATTTCAGGTGCACTAACCAGTATAGTCATTCAAATTAGCAATGATCTGATGAGGTGCATCTTCAGGTTTTGGCGGCGCAAAGACTGTTCCATTAAGTTTCGGGTGTGCAGCCACAAGAAATCTCCTTCTTCTTCTAATATTTCGGCTGTATAACGTTCAGCCATCTTCAGAGATGCAGTTATAATGCACAGAAATTGGAGAAATATGAGAAGTTGCAATATTTATCAGACAATATATAAAATTTTCTAAGATGGCTGAACGTTATACAGCCGAAATATTAGAAGAAGAAGGAGATTTCTTGCGGCTGCACACCCGAAACTTAATGGAACAATCTGATGAGGTGCCCGTTTGTCTTGTTTTTGTCATATGCTTCACAGCCTGACTCAAATCGATTTCAGACACTATATTAATGACCATTGGTCTGGTATACCAACCAGTCAGAGTGTAATTTTTGGCGTTTGTTGTGCGGGTCTAGGCAAACATCATCACTGTTCCCAATGTTTGCCTAACATAATGCACACAATTAAAACGTGTTTTAACAAATTGGGACAATTATTTATTGTAAAAAGTCCGTGACTAACAGTGTTTTAACAAAGAATTAAGTGTTACAAAGAAATGTTTCCAAATTCAAGAAAAATTATATACAAACTTGGCTGGTAACCAACAGCAGTTAAATCATAAAACACTGGACCGTGCCACAATTAGGATAAATGCTGCAAACATTATTGTGTAATGTAAATGGATAGATAAAAAATCTATTCACCAAGCGGTGACGGGGGAACACATACAAAAGAATTTGGGGTCAGTGGCTCCTTCTTCTGGTAGAAGAATTAAAGGGGAAGGAAGAGGGGTGAAGGTAAAGGACTGGATCAGTTTAGGGAAAGTGGTACAGGTTAGGAAAGTCACCCAGAACCCCAGGTCAGGGAAGACTTACCAACAGGATGAGAAGCAAAGACTGATTGTTGGGGAATGCACCAGATGAGATTTGAAAACATGAGAGTTTAAAGGTGGAAGGCAGGGTAGTATGCAAGACAGAGATTACTATTAAGACATCGTGCATGAGTTAATAAGAGTGTCTTAGTAGTAATCTCTGTCTTGCATACTGCCCTGTCTTCCACCTTTAAACTGTCAGGTTTTCAAATCTTATCTGGTGCAGTCCCCAACAATCAGCCTTTCCTTCTCATCCTGTCGAGTAAGTCTTCGCTGATCCGCAGTTTTGGGTGACTTTGCTGACCTATACCCCTTTCGCTAAACTGATCCAGTCCTTTTCCTTCACCCTTCTTCCTTTATGTTTAACTCTTCTACCAGAGGAAGGAGCAAATGGCTCTGAAAGCTTGTAAAAGTTAAATCTTTTTGTGCGTGTGTCCCGCTGCTGCCAGTTGGTGAGCAGATTTTTTTTATCTATCCATTTATATTACATTGTCAATAATTGATTATTTTCATTGTTATAAACATTTTTGTGTGTTTCTCAGTTACATATGTCAGTTAACAGTGGTAAAAAATTACAAATAATCCCTATAAATCCTGAGACTGAATTTCTGACTCAGTACGTACCTTTAGAAGGTGAAATGTGCAGTTCTGCCAATAGGCACTTGCAAAAGTAAAAGTGACATACTGTCTTAGCTTTCAGAACTAACAGTGAGTCCCTTCCTTGGAGAGGAGAGAGGAATTGATTGGGGAAGGTTAAATATGAAGGGCAGGCCACTCAGATGCCAGGATGGGAGAGACACACTTGGACCTCTCAAATGAGAGTCCTTTGTCTTAACCATGGTGACACCTAATTCACTGTATCAGTTAAACTAAACATGTAGTTTCCTCAGTAAATAAAAACCGATCATACCAGCTGTTAAATTCTAAAAGAGGATAATTTGGGGCTCTACTTCTTGCCATTCTGTTTCCCATCCTGGAGGTAAACACTATTTTGTATCAGTGGTGCAGCTTCTTCAGTGCTGGTCTCCTTGTCCTTGTCCTTTTTATTAGTAGGGCCTGAAGGCTTATGAAGGGGGTTGAGGGGGGGGGGGGTTCATATCTGTGTCCTTCATAATCTTTTTCCATTACTTCAAAGACAGATTTTTCCTGTGGAGGTGTGTTGAGCAAATATTTGAAAGACTGGAAGCCAACTGAAAGGAGTTGATTAAATAGTTCCATTTCCTTATAGCTGCACTTAACTGTACACAAACTTAGAGTCAATCTGAGCAACTTCCCGGTCATACTGGTGAGCCGTATTCTGCAGCAGAAAACGAAGTGAGGGAAGCTGCTCTAAGCACATTCCTGAAGAGCCTTCTGCAAGCTAACAAGGTTAACTCTTGACTGCTGTTTCCTTGCAGTGGGCACGAAAAGTAAATGCTCCCTCTGAAGTCACTTCCATGTTTTTTTGAGTTCCATTGTGCCAGTTTGGCCAAAATATGGTCTGATCTGTTGGTATGCCATCCAGTGTGCTAGATGGAAACAAAACACTTCTGTTTTAGTAATGCTGTGTTTGAGTCACCTTTTGATGAAATATACCCAACTTTCACATTTCTTGATTATCCTGCTGCAGTGCTAAATTGCAAGACCATCTATAATTCTAAATTCTGAAACAGCTTATAGACACAGATATCTAAAACAAAATTAGTGACATTACACAAAGCCTTGTGGCAAACTGTTGTTGAAAAGACACAGTCTGTCCTATTTATCTTTTCTCCCAGGTGCACTTTAAACTGTTGGTTGGTATGCACAATACTGAGAAAGTTACGTAGTTTCTTGCAGTAGACTGATTCATGAATTCTGCGATCAATGTTTCAGCAAGTCAAATGATAGGCATCAGCTGCCAGCCTATTGTAGCTCTTGCTTGAACTTGTAGTACAGTTATTTGTTTGATAAGCTGTTTGTGAACTGTACTTCATAGTGATATAGCTAGTACTGTTCTTTAGGAGAGCTATCTCTATGTATCTTGCAGGTGCAGTTTAATTGAGCATTGACGGCAGTTTTCCTGTGAATAAGATTTTGTTGTAGTTGCTGAGAAGCCATATCTGTACAACTGGGCTGGTAAATACAGGGAAGAGTCTATCAAAGCATTTATGCACTTGGTGTACTTCAGTCGAGCTTTTAATCCAATGACAGTGAATGAAGCTGAGAACCGTAGATTAAATTTGCAAACTTTCCTTGACCTTGAATAGCTCTTGCCTTATTAGAAATGCTGTGTCTTTGTCTCCAAGGGTTGAAACTTTTGTTAGCCTCAAAAGAAACAGAAGCAGTTTTCATTTTTTCAGCTGGATGCATTCATAGTCTGTGTTTAAATAAGTTTTGCTGTTGTTGATCAAAGTCAGATCTTGGAGTTATTTTTTATAATTTTCTCTCTTCTTCTCATTCAAATAGTTGAATAGTTTTGAGGAAGGCTTCGCATTTCCCCATGTTTTTAAATATTGCTTGGATAAATTTGGAGTAAAATTGGAGCAGATGGAGTGTTTTCACGTAGGAGGTTTTAAGTCTAGGAGTAAGAAGCCTAAGCTGCTCTTTTTTTATTGTTGTCATTTGGGTTTAAGGTGTCCAACATCTAGGTTATTAGCACACTCAAATATTGTTTGTGGACAAGTTGACTAAAAAATGACACTAAAAAAAAATGTTCAAATGTGTGTGAAATCTTATGGGACTTAACTGCTAAGGTCATCAGTCCCTGAGCTTACATACTACTTAACCTAAATTACCCTAAGGACAAAGACACACACCCATGCCCGAGGGAGGACTCGAACCTCCGCTGGGACAGCCGCACAGTCCACTGACACTAATCATTTGTATCCATTTGTTAAAACAACACTAATAACAACAGGAAAAAAATGATTTTACATGAAAGAACCAGTAATGAGATATCATCATTGGCAGCTGCGGAAGTGGCAGCAACAGTAGCAGCAGCAGCATCTACCAGTTCAATCACTTGGCATCCAACATAGGACCCCAGCAAGTTCTTCCATTTCTGCCAACCGTGAGCTTGTTGTTGCCAAGTGAATCCTGTGTCTGTCATAAGTCTGTCCAGAAGTCTATCCCTTGGTATTTTTTGGTAAATTGGGCTCCAAGTTAGTATTTGTTTTGACCATCTACCGTCCTTTCTTTCAGCGACAGGATCAGCCCACTGCCATTTCCAGGTATTTAATCTTAATGATTTTTGATACATTCGGGTATCTACTGCTTCTTTATTTCTTTGTGTATTCCAGCATTGATCTTTCCATTCCTCTTTTGAGTTTTTTAACAATGAACTCATTCAATGTCCATGTCTCATGGCAATAAGTTATTACTATTTGTAAATATTGTTCAAAAACAGTTTTGTTCAGCTCTATCAACATCCTAGACTTGGAAATTGATTGCACTCAGCAGTGTTTTAACAGAGAATCATGTTAATTCCAACACATAAAAACTGATAGCAGATAACCCTGCACATTCCAAAACACACGAACTTTTTCCTTGCTTTTTGCCATTTCGTCAATTGAAACACAAATTGGTGGGCACCACGCAAACTTGATGAGTTTACGGCTCTATTCTTGCATCAGTCATAGTTACACATGTAATTGGAAATTTGTGGTAAGGACTGTGGAACCAAACAGTCCTACACATGTAATAAATGGAAAATATAACACTTTTGAAATGAATGAAGCATTTAAGCAGCCCTGTACAGTTAGCTGTAAAATGTGGCGCACTGTTAGTAGTACATCATAATCACCTCATACTGGTGGATTTCCTCACTGGAGGAGAAACCCACGCACCATGGGAATGTGTCCAATATGGAGATGCATTAATAGCATTTCATTCTGCTCTTGTGAATGGAAGGAACTGTGCCATGTTTGAGGGATTGGCTTCACCAACCACAAGTTCGTGTCACTTCCAGCCATGCTTCCTCTTCGAGGGTCTTTTTCATCAACAGTGAGATCAATGCATCTTGAGGGACTTCAACTGAGCCACTGTAGTACTGTGCAGGCTTCCTTGGCTGCTGCCCCTATCACTTTGTTGCAACCACTCCCATGTGCCCTGGCACCGAGCAGAATACCAGCTCCTTCCCTAGGTAGAGGAGGGTGTCTCAGAAGTTACTGAGACCTTTTTATGATAAATAAATGCTCTAGGTAGCTTGCAGTGCACCCAGAGACTCAGAGCAAAATGGAAATTTTGTAGATAAAAAAATGTCTCATCAGCTCCAGTGCCCTCAAGATTACATGTACCTCTGCAGTGAATTTGTTCAGTAAGCATATCTTGAGGACACGATTAGAGCAAACCACAAAGTGGCCTTATTTTCCTCCTGCCCATACCAATAAATGTAGACTGGTATATATGAGTATTCCTAGTGCTGGTTTAAAATGCAGAGAATTTCAAAATGGTTCTATTGTTTTCAAGACTGTATCTTCTATATGAGTGAAGACAGAAACTTGTGGTAAGCTACAACTTATGAAGTTTGTTGTTTTTTTTTTTTTTTTTTTTTTTTTTTTTTTTTTTTTTTTTTTTTTTTTCAAAAGAACCATCTGATCTGTATCAGAATATTTCTTTTACATACACATGTGCATTCACATGCATGTCCAACCTTGGGATACTTTATACAGCTGTATTTAGGATCAAAGTTTTCATTTGTATTTCACAAATGTTCATGTGTCCTCCACTGGAAACAGGTCAAACATCCATATGATAGTCAAAATCGTCCTGTAGTTTGCAAGCATATGTGGAGTTACTGCATACATCTGTTGCTAGGCAGCATCAAAGTTCACATAAAACTGATGTAAAGGGAGTCACAAACACACATACATCCCAACAACAAAAATACTATACTGCAAGATCTTGTGATGTAGGGTGCCAACTGTGTTATGCAAAATCCTTAAACCGCTTATGGTTGATCCATCTTTGTGGCTGCTCATAGTTACAAAGTGCTTGTACAAGCAGGTATCAGTGTAGTGGTGCTCCATCCAGTTGAAAAAGGAAACTTTCATCATTTTCTCACAACTAAGGAAAAAAACCAGATCTCCAACACATCCAGGTACATGGTTCCTGCTTTTCCATAAAAAAGGTACATACTGTAAATGTTGTTGTTGTTGTGGTCTTCAGTCCTGAGACTGGTTTGATGCAGCTCTCCATGCTACTCTATCCTGTGCAAACTGCTTCATCTCCCAGTACATACTGCAACCCACATCCTTCTGAATCTGCTTAGTGTATTCATCTCTTGGTCCCCCTCTACGATTATTACCCTCCACGCTGCCCTCCAATACTATACAATTGGTGATCCCTTGATGCCTCAGAACATATCCTACCAACCTATCCCTCCTTATAGTCAAGTTGTGCCACAAACTCCTTTTCTCCCCAATTCTATTCAATACCTCCTCATTAGTTATGTGATGTACCCATCTAATCTTCAGCATTCTTCTGTAGCATCACATTTCGAAAGCTTCTATTCTCTTCTTGTCTAACCTATTTACCATCCATGTTTCACTTCCATACATGGCTACACTCCATACAAATACTTTCAGAAACGACTTCCTGACACTTAAATCTATACTCGATGTTAACAAATTTCTCTTCTTCAGAAACGCTTTCCTTGCCATTGCCAGTCTACATTTTATATCCTCTCTACTTCGACCATCATCAGTTATTTTGCTCCCCAAATAGCAAAACTCCTTTACTACTTTAAGTGTCTCATTTCCTAATCTAATTCCCTCAGCATCACCCGACTTAATTCGACTACATTCCATTATCCTCGTTTTGCTTTTGTTGATGTTCATCTTATAACCTCCTTTCAAGACACTGTCCATTCCGTTCAACTGCTTTTCCAGATTTTTTGCTGTCTCTGACAGAATTACAATGTCATCCGCAAACCTCAAAGTTTTTATTTATTGTACATGGGGTTAATTCCTACTCCAAATTTCTCTTTTGTTTCTTCACTGCTTGCTCAATATACAGATTGAATAACATTGGGGAGAGGCTACAACCCAGTCTCACTCCCTTCCCGACCACTGCTTCCCTTTCGTGCCCCTCAACTCTTATAACTGCCGTCTGGTTTCTGTAAAAATTGTAAATAGTCTTTCGCTCCCTGTATTTTACCCCTGCCACCTTCAGAATTTGAAAGAGAGTATTCCATTCAACATTGTCAAAAGCTTTCTCTTAGTCTACAAATGCTAGAAATGTAGGTTTGCCTTTTATTAATCTAGCTTCTAAGATAAGTCGTAGGATCAGTATTGCCTCACGTGTTCCAATATTTCTGCAGAATCCAAACTGATCTTCCCCGAGGTTGGCTTCTACCAGTTTTTTCATTCGTCTGTAAAGAATTCGCGTTAGTATTTTGCAGCTGTGACTTATTAAACTGATAGTTCAGTAATTTTCACATCTGTCAACACCTGCTTTCTTTGGGATTGGAATTATTATATTCTTCATGAAGTCTGAGGGTATTTCGCCTGTCTCATACATTTTGCTCACCAGATGGTAGAGTTTTGTCAGGACTGGCTCTCCCAAGGCTGTCAGTAGTTCTAATGGAATATTGTCTACTCCTGGGGCCCTGTTTTGACTTAAGTCTTTCAGTGCTCTGTCAAACTCTTCACGCAGTGTCGTATCTCCCATTTAATCTTCATCTACATCCTCTTCCAATTACATAATATTGCCCTGAAGTACATCGCCCTTGTATAGACACTCTATATACTCCTTCCATCTTTCTGCTTTCCCTACTTTGCTTAGAACTGGGTTTCCATCTGAGCTCTTGATATTCATGCAAGTGGTTCTCTTTTCTCCAAAAGTCTCTTTAATTTTCCTGTAGGCAGTATCTATCAGTGAGATAAGCCTCTACATCATTACATTTTCGATTTGAGAGTAACGCCGTTGGGCATCGTTGAGGGTCTTGGAAGCATAGGCGATGGGTCGTTCCGACCCATCCTCATATCGATGGACGAGAACAGCCCCTAGGCCATACTGTGATGCGTCAGTCGCTAGAACCAAGTGCTGACCCAGACGGAATGTGGCAAGACAAGGCGCCGACTGCAAATGAGCCTTCAGGCGGACAAAAGCCTGCTCACACTCGTCATACCAACAGAAAGGAACGTTTTTGCGTAACAGCTGATGCAGAGGATGAGCCACCGCCGCTGCGGATGGAATGAATTTGTGATAATAAGCAATCTTGCCTAGAAACGCCTGAAGTTCTTTGACCGGAGACGGCCGGGGGAGAGCGGTAATGGCCGCAACGTGCTGACGTAGAGGACGTATAACTTCATGGGACAAGTGGAAACCAAGATACACAATGGAGGGTTGGAAGAACTGTGACTTGTCCAGATTGCACTTCAACCCAGCCGAATACAGAACCCGAAATAAGGAACGCAAATTGCGAAGGTGCTCCTCAGTGGAGGCCCCCGTGACAACAATGTCATCCAGGTAGTTGATGCAGCCAGGAACGGAAGCCGTGAGCTGTTCCAAAAACTGCTGAAAAATGGCCGGCGCGCTAGCGACGCCAAATGATAACCGCTGGTACTGATACAACCCACAAGGAGTGTTGATGACGAGAAATTCCTTGGAAGAAGCATCCAACGGCAACTGATGGTACGCCTCCGATAAGTCAAGTTTGGAAAAGAACTGGCCCCCAGCGAGCTTGGTAAATAACTCCTCAGGACGGGGAAGAGGATAAGTGTCAATGAGGCTCTGAGCGTTGACAGTGGCTTTAAAATCGCCACACAATCACAGACTCCCGTTTGGTTTAGAAACCACCACGATTGGCGATGCCCATTCGCTGGAGGTAACGGGAAGGAGAATCCCTGAAGCTGTTAACCTGTCTATCTCAGCCTTGACAGGTGCACGCAACGCCATCGGAATAGGGTGTGCCCGGAAAAACTTAGGGCGAGCTGTAGGTTTAAGAGTAATGTGGGCTTCAAAATCCTTGGCACGACCCAGACCAGCAGAGAACACGGATGAGAATTCAGAACACAATCCATCCAGCTGTTGATACGGAATATCCTCAGATATGAGGTGCACATCATCATCAATGGAGAACCCAAACAACTGGAAGGCATCATAACCGAACAGATTTTCAGTGCCCGCGTGATCCACCACATAAAACGTGAGGGGCCTAACAACAGACTTGTAGGCAGTGGAAGTATCAAACTGGCCAACGATAGGGATTTTCTGCTTATTATAAGTTCGCATATTTCGCATAACTGGAGACAAGGGAGGGGAGCCCAACTCCAAATACGTGCGAGAATTAATGAGAGTTACTGCAGAGCCAGTGTCCACTTGCATGCGAATGTCTTTATCCAGAACACGAACAGTAACAAACAACTTATTTGTTTGAGAAAGCACACAGTTAACATCCATGTCCGATGCCTCGTCGTCGTCGACAGGAACTTTAGGGGACTGACACACAGAAGCAGTGTGGCCTTTTTTCCTACATGAATTACACGTGGCCCAACATTTTGGACAAGCGGCCCTGTCATGCTGTACGAAACAACGTGGACAAGAAGGAAGGGCGGAATGAACCTGTTTCTGTGGTTGCTGTTTTCGCTGCGAGCGTTGCGGCCCAACGCGACGTTGTTTACGCGAGTGAACCGCCGCCACATCTTCATTCTCCTGGGAAACAGGCAAATTGTCCATGTCGAAAGTTGACTGTACAGCGCCTACATCACACCACGCGTCTATTTGCGCGCCAGCAGCGTGAGACACTTCAAAGGATTGAGCGATGCTTAGAACTTCCGACAACGACGGGTTTGGCAGTTGTAGGGCACGTTGCCGAACTTCTTTATCAGGAGCAAGCCGTAGAATAGCATCCCTAACCATTGAATCAGCATAAGACTCATGATGAGTGTCCGTGACAAACTGACATTTCCTACTCAGACCGTGTAGTTCCGCCGCCCAAGCCAGGTAAGATTGATGGGGCTGTTTACGACACCGGTAGAACGCCACGTGGGCGGCCACGACGTGGGTGTTTTTTCGGTAATAGTTAGACAATAAGTCACACATTTCTTGGAAGGACAGAGAGGCAGGTTCCCGCAGAGGGGCTAACTGAGATAGCAGCTGATAGATCCGTGGGGAAATCCAAGATAGAAATAACGACTTACACATCGGAGCGTCGACAACGCCGAAAGCCAAGAAGTGTTGCCGTAAATGCTTCTCATAATCCTCCCAGTCTTCAGCGGCCTCGTCGTAAGGAGGGAAAGGAGGCGGAGAAGAGGACGACAGACGATGAGTAAGCGACGTCGACAACGCCTGAATAGCAGCCGTCAGCTGTGTTTGTTGTTCAATGAGCGCTTGCAGAAGCTGTTCCATGTCTGCCCAGACACGAACGCACAATACTCCAACGCTGGAAAAAAAATATCCCATCCTCGTCGCCAAAAAGTGGTATAACCTTTAATTCCCTAATAAATTGCGTGGATATACAAACGTAGAACAATAGTGGGTTTCATGCTACCAACTCCGTATCTGCAACTCCACTGCCGTGCCGTGACATGCGGCCGGCGCCGTTCATAGCTAGGTGGCGCTCCCGCGCTCAGCCGAGCTGCGGAGCGCCTCTATCGCCGTGTTTGCGTACTGACGTAGCGGCACTTTTAAATCTCATGGCACTGTCACAACATTCCTCTTTCATTTCTTCCCCCCAATCCATATTCACCTACTACATTTCCTTCTCTTCCTTTTCCTACTATCGAATTCCAGTCATCCATGACTATTAAATTTTCGTCTCCCTTCACTATCTGAATAATTTGTTTTATCTGATCACACATCTCTTTAATTTCTTCATCATCTGCAGAGCTAGTTGACATATAAACTTGTACTACTGTAGTAGACGTGGGCTTCGTGTCTATCTTGGCCACAATAATGCATTCACTATGCTGTTTGTAGTAGCTTACCCACGCTACTATTTTTTTATTCATTATTAAACCTACGCCTGCATTACCCCTATTTGATTTTGTACTCATAACCCTGTAATCAGCTGACCAAAAGTCTGGTTCCTCCTGCCACCGAAGTTCGCTAATTCCTACTATACCTAACTTTAACCTATCCATTTCCCTTTTTAAATTTTCTAACCTATCTGCCCGATTAAGGGATCTGACATTCCACACTCTGATCCGTAGAAGGCCAGTTTTCTTTCTCCTGATAACGACATCCTCTTGAGTAGTCCCCACCCGGAGATCCGAATGGGGGACTATTTTACCTCCGGTATATTTTACCCAAGAGGACGCCATCATCATTTAACCATACAGTAAAGCTGCATGCCCTCTGGAAAAATTACGGCTGTAGTTTCCCCTTGCTTTCAGCCGTTCGCAGTACCAGCACAGCGAGATCATTATGGTTAGTGTTACAAGGCCAGATCAGTCAATCATCCAGACTGCTGCCCCTGCAGCTACTGAAAAGGCTGCTGCCCGTCTTCAGGAACCACACATTTGTCTGGCCTCTCAACAGATACCCCTCCATTGTGGTTGCACCTATGGTACGGCTATCTGTATCGCTGAGGCACGCAAGCCTCGCCACCAACGGCAAGGTCCATGGTTCATGGGGGAAGGCCCATGTAAATATTTTCTCATAAAACAGTGAAAAACGCATGGAGATTTGGAGAGTCTGTCTCATGCTCAAACATGCTGTGTTTCCCTTATTCTTACAGTGTGGTTGTCTCATTTGACTACTTAAAGGTAAAACAGCCTCATCACTGAACTCTAAATGTGACAGGAAATTGTTATCTTCCATTTAAACTACCAGAATGATTTCACAAAACTTTACACTTTCTTGCTTATCACCATAAAAAAAAGCTTGTAGCAAATGAATCCTGAATGGTTTGAAACACAAGTATTACTGCAAACACCAGACACATACATGAAGAATTGTTAACTCTCAACTGGCATGACAAGTAGGCTTCTGTGGACTAAGTTGCAAAACTCTGTTAAATATGCTCTACGACTTGAATGAGCACATGGGCTTGATCTTTAGATTTTGCTGACGCCCATAGCCTCACACTTGCCATAGCCACACACTTTCACTGTGAGCTATTGATGCAATTCTTCTTAACTCATGCTAAAGTTCCCCCTTCTTCCCCTCTCTGACTATCCTTCCTCTCTGACTATTAAATCATGGTGGTGTTTTGTTGTAGGCTGAGCTTATCAAAGGCTTCTAATATTGGTTACTCTTTGAACCACTTAGCTTACATCTATCGCCCCTTTTTCGAATCATCAAGTGTGATTTTGAACCTATACCTTTCAAAATGTTGTTAGTAGTGCTGGCTGTGCCATGAAAGTCACACAGTGTGGCACGTGTACCACCAGATGCAAAATTATACTTAATTTGCATGGTGTGCACCTGGATGCCTGCACAAATTTGTCCTTTCTGTTATTTTTTGTATAAATGAACTGGTCAGTTTTGAGACACGTAAATGCTGCAAGAACTGAATTCTGTAGGTGATACAAAAAACAAACTACATTCTAGAGAACCGACTGTTATGGTGTATGAAAAAGTCTGTACTCCAGATTCCATGGGAAATGAGGAGGGTAGGGGAAAGTGGCCCTTCATGCCTCCCCTTGCTTGCAGGCGTCTGTGGGTATGTATGTTACCCACAGTGTGCCAAAAACGTAGCGTAGCAGCCAACCCATCATAGGGGGTGGGGAGTGTCGTGAAGTATCTGCATGGGTGTAGTAGTATCCTGACCATGCAAGAATCACACTGTTAAGAGCCTGTGCTGTCAAAATCTGATGTATGTTTAGAAGTATGAGATCATCTTACGTGGAACGTAGGGACTCCATAGAGTACCAACTTGTGCCAGGTACCCAGTGCTATAGTAGAGTGACACCAGTGGAAGGATGAGGGGATGGCACCAAGGAGGATAACTTACAGTGAAGAGATCTAATGTGTCCCAAGCTGGTGGTCATTCCCAACTCTACCTCTCCCCTCCCCCCCCCCCCCCCCCCCTCTCTAGTGGAAACTAATGTAAGAAGCAAGGAGAAAAATATCTTCTCCAATCTACATCTATATACATACATACTCTGCAGGCCACCATACAATATATAACGGAGGATATCTTATACCGCTGCTAGTAATTTTCTTTCGTGTTCCACTTGTAAACGGCATTCGGGAGGACGACGGTTCAATCCCGTCTCCACCCATCCTGATTTAGGTTTTCCGTGATTTCCCTAAATCGTTTCAGGCAAATGCCGGGATGGTTCCTTTGAAAGGGCACGGCCGATTTCCTTCCCAATCCTTCCCTAACCCGAGCTTGCGCTCCGTCTCTAATGACCCCGTTGTCGACGGGACGTTAAACACTACCCACCACCACCACCACCTTGTAAACGAGCAAGGGAAAAAAGGCTGCCTATATGCTTTTATATGAGCCCTGGTTTCTGTTTATTGCCCTTAATTCAGATATACATTGATGGCAGTAGAATCGTTCTGCAGTCTGACACAAACGGCAGAAAGAATGAAATATATAAGAATATAAAACCTTTGACTGATCAGTGTACTTTGAGACTTGGAAAAATGCGGACACTTGCGTCCTGTACAAATGATGACAAATTTCACTCAAGCAATACCACCTACAGGAAAAAGAGTGCTCTCTTTCCCATCCTTATTAATTGGCCCAAATAGCTGCCCCCCCCCCCCCCCCCCCTGTTGTCCCTTCTCCTTTTGCCTTGTCTCCCTGAGCAGAGAAGTTACTTCCTTGAAAGATCGCTCATACGGGGACACAACTCTGCACCCGAATTCTGATGCTATTGATGTAAGAGTCTGTAGCCCCAGCTCTGTTCCATCTACTTGCTGGTAGTTGGATGACAATTTATGCGGCAATGACCATTTTATAATAATTCTTTCTTTGCTGCACCAATACCCATCACAATGCCCTTAATTGCTGTTACTTTAAGAATACTGATAGGTGTAGCCTCACCAATCCTTTATAACTTGAACTCTCCTCTTGAGCAGGAAGTGAAGTGGTCTGCTGACATACCATTGTTGTAATATTACAGGCAGCAGAAGCAACAATCCCTCTCTCCTCAGGGCCCAACTACCAGAAACCTGTATGATGGTGGAACCAAAAGAAAGCTGTAGCCATTAAAAATCTCAAAGATCACTCCAGAAAAATAAACTATGTCCATTGATGGGAAAAGTATCTGAGCCCGGGCCCACTATTTGATTAAAAAAGACAAGGACAGGTGTTTTCAAAGATTTTTAATCACTATTGAATCCTGTCTCTCAGATGTGGGACATTCATGGGCACCAGTCATCCTCTAGTATCCTAGTCATCTCTCAGGAGTGTCATCCAGTGTGATGTCCACCATTGTTGCCAGGTTGCAAATACTCTTTGTCTGAGCATTCTACTGTAATAGCATAATATGAGTTTTTGTAAAATTAAGGGTACAGCTATTGGTTGTAAAACATTTGCTAGCCTTCAGTTGTTTTCCCAGCTGTGTATGGTATGGTTATGTTTGGTCCCTTAATTTTATCTGTGCAGTCTGCAGTGCGGAGAAATGCCATCTTGCATGAAAATGATCCCACCCACACATCCATGCTGTTGAAGGGTGAGAATGTTCTTGGTACACAAAAGACTACCATAGCATTTACCAGTAATGGTACAGGTTACAGGATCCACCTCCTTGAAGAAATATGGTCTACAATAAAGGATGCCATCAACCTGCCTACACATTTACGTTTGCAAAATGAAGTGGTACCAGTTGAAGTTTGAGTGGATTTTCCATTGCCCATATTCTTCAGTTCTGTAGACAGATACGTTCTTGGAGATGAAAATGGCTTCATCTGTCCACAGAATGTTCCGTGACCCTCTAACACCCACTTCCATGTGAGCAAGAAATTCTAGAGCAAACATTTGTCTTGTTGTGAGGTCAGCATGAAGCAACTCCTTAAGTAAGTACAGATAGCAATGCAGGATGTTTTGTGGAATTTTATGCACCATGTACAAAGTTTGGATAATTCCGCATGCACTGCATATGACTGTTCTTGTAAAAGAGCTTTACCGGCAAATAACAGATCTGTTCACTATGTCATCACAAAAGTAATAATAAATAAAAAATATTTTTGTACCAGTTTCGCTATTGACAAATGCATAGTGTGCATATGTATTTTTACCGTAATTGTATCACTTAACTGATTGTCCAGTAGTAAGACAACTATGACTGTAAACTGTTGTAAACATGTTGGTATTGAGAAAAGAAAATAATAATCAGTGGTTATTTCCATTGTAATATCTGTTCAAAAGCAATTTAAACAACGGAAAATACAGGATGAAAGTATGAGAATATTATGAAAAAGATAGATCACTACTCACCATATAATGGAGGCAACATGGTCGATTGCCGAAATATTGTGTCCTATGCACACTCATACCAGGCTGTTCACCCGAGATTTATTTCGTGTGATATAAGGGTAGTTCAAAAAGTTCACGGAGTTGCTACCAGATGACAATGTTAGCACAACGGGGTTTCTGCATAATAATAGGTCACTCTCTATGAGTAAAGATGTGATGTGTCAGTGCTCTGGGTAGACATCTTTGGTGCAGGTGTCTCTCTGTTGTTTTTCTCATTTGGTGATTTGTGAAGATGGGGGAAAAAAAAAATCAAGATTCGAACAGTGATTAAATATTTTGTAAAATAAGATTTGAAAGCAAAGGATATTTTTGCTGATTTTCAAAACACACTGGGAGACTTTGATCCTTCATATTCTGCAGTTACCAAGTGGAGAAACAGGTTCAAAAGTGGTCAGGACAGTTTAGATGATGATTCAGGTAGTAGTCAGCCAAGATGTGCCACTGCCTCATAAATTATTGTGTAAGTCCATAAGATGGTCACAGAGGAAGTAAAAGTGCAAGAAACTGCTGAAGCTGTACAGATGATCTTCATCATATCCAGAAGGGCTTCCTGAACATGGAGAGTCAGCATTGTCGAAATGCTTGTCCTGAAATTGAGAAAACCATTTTCTTACCACACTCTGTCCAGTGGCATTTTGCCATACATGTTGCAAATGTTTCTGGCTGCCTCTGCTGATGTCAACCCTCTATTGAACTCAAACAGAAGAATATATTGGAAATTTCTGATTTGTCGACTTGGCACTCCATTTTCTAGCATCCACAACTCCACTCATTGTCTCCACATGACAATGTGTAAACTCAAAAACTTTTTCAAACCAACAGCTCAATTCATGGAATCAATACTAGAAATAAGAATAATCTTCACAAGGATTTAAAGTCACTTAGTCTTGTACAAAAAGGTGTGCATTATTCAGGAACACACATTTTCAATAACTTGCCAGCAGCCATAAAAAGCTTAACAACCAATGAAATTCAGTTTAAGAGAAGCCTAAAGTATTTATTGGTGGCCAACTCCTTCTACTGCATTGATGAATTTCTTAGTAAAACCAACTGATTTGTATATAAGTACAACATAACTTCTGCACAATTTCAGTGCAGTAATGTGTTCACTGAAAATTTGTGTGTGTGTGTGTGTGTGTGTGTATGTGTGTAAGTATAATCTAACTTCTGCACCATTTCAGTGCAGTAATGTGTTCATTGTAAATAAGTATTACAGTAGTTGTATTACGTGTTTATTACCTTATAAATAAATAAAAATCTTTTTTATTTTAAACTCAGTGCATTAGTATTTGTAAAATGACTCTTAGTGTTCACTAAAAAATGACGATCATTCCACTTGGGACCTGTGGAATGGTACATTAGCTTATTTGTTTAGTTGTAAATATTTGTCATGTATTGTTGTTTTTCTGACATGTTCCACATCCTGGAGGACCTCCTCACTACAGATCAATTGGAATGAAAGTAAATCTAATCTAATCTAAAATAGCAACAGTGAACTGTAAATAAAAAATGACAATCAATAAAAAATACCAATAGCAATTGGAATACCAACATGGAAAACAAAACCACCACAAACTTATACATCAATCTAATATATGAGAACTGCAAATGAGTAGTGTTAGAAAAAGAGCAGTAGTCTCATATTCTTAATTTTTTTTCCAAATCCCCTGCTTTTACACTAATGTATATAACCTCCTGATTTATAGCACATAATAAAATTCTAGACATTCCCTCTATTATTAACTATATTGTTGGATTGTCACTAATTGTAACTGATTGTAATTGTTGTTTTAGGTACATGGTTATGGCTGTTGGTGTAAACATGCTGTTAAAAATCACTCAAGATGATGTTGTATATGATCCACTGCCATTGTACCATACGGCTGGCGGAGCAATTGGCATTGGTCAAGCACTTCTATTTGGTATCACTGTTACTATCAGGCGGAAATTTTCTGCTTCCAATTATTGGACTGACTGTATCCAGAACAACTGCACGGTAAATAAAAACAAAGTGCTTGGCTTCACTGATGGAATTAATAAACAAAAATTTATTTTGGCTGTGAATACATATAATACCCCAACCTCTTTAATCAAGTATAAGAACTCTCACTAATGCTGTACTGTAAGCTAAAACACAGCAGACTTAAATGTATGCAGTTCATACTTGATTTTATAATGAAAACAACAACAACAGTAATAACCTCTGCTTTTGATCTGTTCTTGAGAAAATTCATCCGCAAGCTATGAAGAAGAGTAAGCGACAGAGGTGTTGTAAATTGAGTCAGCTTCAGCGATAGAAACATGAATGTGACTGCCTATTCATTTCAGATGACTTTGCAATTATTTCTGATCCACTAGATGCATCTGGGGTAACCTGAAGACATAAATAGGAAGTGCAGCACACCAGCTTTTCCTTGAGAAAATGGAGTTAATAACAAAATGTCAAGTCAGCACCCACAGTTTGAGAGGTAGAAAAATGGCAAATCAAATGGACAGAGAAATTTAAATTGGAGAGAGGACTGACTCCAACACGTCAAAGAAAGAAGCCTTTATTTCTCAGATCAGGAAAGTGAAAATGACATAACAACTAACCAGAAAGATCTAGAAGAAGAAATCAATAATCATTAATGCTGAGATACAGCATTACTGCACACTAGCTTGATCGGGGGCCTCAAGTGTTGTAGTATGCCTTACTAAAAATATAAATAAGAGAAAGACAAATCTTGAGGAATAAAGATGCTGTAACTTACCGAACGAAAGCGTTGGTACATTGATAGAGACAATAAAAAACACACAAGCATACACACAAATTTCAAGCTTTCACAAGCCAAAGTTACTTCATCAGGAAAGAGGTAAGTCTTTCCGCTCCCGGGATTGGAATGACTCCTTACCCTCTCCCTTAAAACCCACATCCTTTTGTGTTTCCCTCTCCTTCCCTCTTTCCTGATGAAGCAACCGTTGGTTGCGAAAGCTTGAATATTTTGTGTATGTTTGTGTGTCTACCGACCTGCCAGCGCTTTCGTTTGGTAAGTCACTTCATCTTTGTTTTTAGATATATTTTTCCCACGTGGAATGTTTCCAGAGAGAGAGAGAGAGAGAGAGAGAGAGAGAGAGAGAGAGAGAGAGAGAGAGAGGTTGCTCACTGAGGTAGGAAATGACCTGAAAGAAGTGGAGATAAAGCAGGAGGATATCCAGAAATAAATTCACCTCAAGAAAGGAAAGTCAAAACAAAAACAGGCAAAACCTAAAGTGAGAAAGGAACAATATAGAAAATGAATCTCCAATCACAATGCTTTATTCAAACACTAGCATATGGCCAAAAGTTTTTAGACAAATTACAGATTCCTTTTTCATTCCTTTTTCATGAATATGTCATGAACTTAAGCTTACTTTTAGATTAAGGTGGAAGTGAACTGAGAGAAAGTATTTATGTGGAGGAACTTTTTTATATTTATTTTCCCTATTTATGTTATATTTGTATTAGAACTTAGAAAGAGACATATCACTTAATATTCAGTTGGTTATGCACTTTTTTAGTGTCTGCATAAAATAAAGTAGGCTATTCCTCAAGATTCTAAAAAGATTACCAATAAGTAGTTTTTTATGGGAAAGTTCCAGCTTCAGTGTTGGAACACTTAAACTGATACTGAGCTATGCATTTGATAAAGTGAACCGTTCCCACAAAGCACTCTCTTCTGGCTATTAATATTATATTCCACTTGGTTCTTGTGTTATGATGATGTAGATTGAGTTTGACTCTAGTTTCCTGACCAACAAAACTAGTCTTAATGCATACATATTACTTACAGTTAAAATTGTAAAATAAATTTCACCAAAATTCTTGAAGTACAGCCCACTGCTGTTGTATAACTCAAGTAACTTAATTAATTTACCTTGGCTTGCTGACCTCCTTATTTTAAATGCATAAAGTTTGAGGTAAATAGTGAATTACACACAAAGTTTAGTGCTGTTGTGTCTTTACTGCAAATAACCAGTATTTATTGCAAATATGATCTTGGACAGTTCTTTTGACCAAGGAATCTACTTGAAGGTCCCATTTTAGGATACCTTGATTGATTATTCTCAGAAATTTTACACTTGGTTCCCTTTTTACAATTGTATTTCCTATGTGTAGTTCCACGCCAGTATCATTTCTCCTTTTTTTTTAATTCCATCATTGATGTTTTGCAGATGCTGACACTGAGATGGGTTTTATTAAAATATTGCACTATTTCATTTACATTGTTGTTGCAGCAGATCTTAATTCATCATAGGCTTTGTGTTTGCAGGCAACAGATGAATCAAAATGAACTACTTTAGATTTAAGAGAACTCTCTTTAATATAATTTCTATACAGAAGGAAAAAGAGTAGAACATGTACAGAAACTCAAGGCACACCATATCTAATGTTAGTTTTCAGACCTTCAAGGTTTGTGTGAAAAGTAATGTCACTAAGTTCATAAAAACTAATTTATTGATCCATCTGGAACAATGCATCAAAATTCTACAACATATGACCCTCATACATCAGTACATTCTTGCCAATAAGATTTCCAGGTGCTGTATGCACCCTGGAAGGCCTGTATTGGAATGCCCTTTAGGGCAGGCATAACTGTAGTTTTCACATTGCCAATGGTCATGAAACGGTGTCCTTTGAAGGGTGTCTTGGGCTCAAGAAACAAACGAAAGTCTGCTGGAGTGAGGTTGGGACTGTAGTGGGGTTGGCACAGACCAGATAATCCCTCACAAAGAAGGCAGTGTGGCTGGGTGCATAGTTTTGGTGGAGCTTCTGTGAACCAATGATGATGAGTGCTCTGATGTAGACAACCCACCCTTCCCCATCCCCGGCCTTTTGAGGACTTCTATGTAAAAGACTTACAAACTCTTTCTGGACGATACCACTTCACTTTGGACCTGTTCCTGCATGCTTTCCCGGGGCATGCTGACTGTGAGGTGTGCCACTCAGAGCTCTGTCTCTTGTCTCAGGGTCATCTTTGAAAACCCACATCTTGTTTCCTTTACAGTGTTGCACCATAAATAATTCACTTGGCATGGCTGAGAGAAATTGAAACATCTTCCACGACTACTACAAGAGCCAGACAAACAAGTCAGGCTGGCTGAGCAACGTACACCAGGGCTGCCTGCCTATGCAGTGAGTACGAAGACCATGTCATCAAGGTGGTTACTTCACTCAGTCACCAAACAGGGTGACCAGAAGTACAAAAGTATTGACATGGCAGAAAGATGGAGCTGTCATACTGCAGATGGACCAATTGCTTCACACTCAGACCTTGGTTCTGTTGTGACTTGTCCAGAAGAAACCAGTGCTGTAGCAAAACAAGGATGGGTTAAGTCCACATAAATATTCCTTTTTTAGAGGGATTGCAGCCTGCTGCCTACCAGCTAATAGGAGGGACCTATGATGGGTTATTTGTTTGAAGAGAATGCCTGTCCACTGAGGAAAATTTTGAGCTTGGGGAAGAAATGGAAGTCCGTGGAAGTCAGATGGAGCCAAATCAGGCAAATAAGGTGGGTGTGGCAAAAGTTTGTATCTTATTCCATGTGTTTTTGCCGTGGCAGTGACACTTGTCTATGGGCGTGCATTGTCTTGATGAAACCCGGACTTTTCTCACATGTCTGTTTTAGTTGGTCCAGAAGGTTAGCATAGTATTGACCCATAATTGTTTGAGCAGTGGGCAGATAATTGCTTGATCAGTGGGCAGATAATCATTATATTTTTGTCTCTGGGCTGTAGTATTGGTCTCAAGTTTAATCTGTGGTCACAAACTGGTACAAAAGATCTTGTTGGTTGCTCTGAAAATGGGGTCAAACATTGTTTGGACATTTCCATTCTGATGCATTTCTGATCATGCATCAAAAGTTGTGGCACCCATCTAGCAAATAAAATTCTGATGTCCAATTCCCATGTTAAAATGTGATATGCTTATTCAGATGACGTCTGTACAGCTTCAGCAGTTTCTTGCACTTTCATTTCCTCTGTGACCATCTTATGGACTTACACAATAATTTATGAGGCAGTGGCACATCTTGGCTGACTACTACCTGAATCATCATCTAAACTGTCCTGACCACTTTTGAACCTGTTTCTCCACTTGGTAACAGCAGAATATGAAGGATCAAAGTCTCCCAGTGTGTTTTGAAAATCAGCAAAAATATCCTTTGCTTTCAAATCTTATTTTACAAAGTATTTAATCACTGTTCGAATCTTGATTTTTTTTTTTCCCCCATCTTCACAAATCACCAAATGAGAAAAACAACAGAGAGACACCTGCACCAAAGATGTCTACCCAGAGCACTGACACATCACATCTTTACTCATAGAGAGTGACCTATTATTATGTGGAAACCCCGTTGTGCTAACATTGTCATCTGGTAGCAACTCCGTGAACTTTTTGAACTACCCTTATATCACACGAAATTAATCTCGGGTGAACAGCCTTGTATGAGCGTGCATAGGACACAATATTTCGGCAATCGACCATGTTGCCATCATCAGGTGCGCTGATGTACTGACCGGCGGTGGGCCGGCGCCAGGTATATATATGGGACAATTCCCGTCCTCCCTCAGGCGCTTCCTATGAATCAGTGCAGTCCGCGTCCCGTGCGCAGTCCAGGTACAGCGTCCATTCTCCCACCGTGTGGGCACTGCGTCCTTGGTCTTTTTGTTCAGGAGGGTGTGCCGGCACCACTCTCATTTTCTTCCCTCCTCCCCCGAAGTCGGTACACTCTGGGAAATATCCTTTTTCTTATTAATCTGGGTGATCGCGGGTTCCCATACCTCGCTAAGGATGTAAACGCTGTCACGATTTAGTTGTGGCTCCCTTACTCTAATCTCTATGGCTTCTTTGATGACACAGCCCCAGTATTTGGAAGTCTGTGTCAGGACTTTGGTTTGGTCATAATGCATGCTGTGGAGTTCCGACAGGCAATGCTCAACGATTGCCAACTTACTGGGCTGTTGCAGTCTAGTGTGCTGTTGATGTTCTCAGAAGAATCAAGAAACGTGCCAGCCTAGCTTTGGTACGAGAGAGAGTTCGTTTCACGCAGTGGCACTTGGACATTACCAACAAAGGCAATGCTCAGCGATTGCCAACTTACTGGGCTGTTGCAGTCTAGTGTGCTGTTGATGTTCTCAGAAGAATCAAGAAACGTGCCAGCCTAGCTTTGGTGCGAGAGAGAGTTCGTTTCACGCGGTGGCACTTGGACATTACCAACAAAGAACTCCTACAGTTACATCTACAACTGGCCAACCAGTTCAACCCCTGGATGTTGGATTGGATTGATGGTGTCACATGGGCCACAGCAGATTCAACCCAGAGAAAGTCAGCCAAATGACAGGCATCCAAGTTTGAATGTATATCGCAGAAACAACCTTCCGGTGGCAGCAGAAAGACCATCATCAGTCTCACTAACAAAGGGTCTGGATGATGACGCTATCTCGGTTCTTAAGAAAGGATTGAATTTTGCTCCAACTCCTAAAGATGTACCCATTGCTGACATCATTAGCACAGTGGAACAAACAGCTGCTAGACTTCCACCTGAATCTGTTGAAGAAGTTCATTGCGAAACCTGCAGAGCTCTAACCAAAACAAAGCTGATGAAACCGAACATTTCCTACAGGGAGAGGGCCGCCATATGGGAGCTAAGAGAAGATCCAGACATAGTAATATTACCTGCAGACAAGGGCAATGCAACAGTGATCCTATCCTGACAGGATTATGCTGAGAAGATGCGAGGCCTACTTGGTGACAGCGCATACCGCTAGATTGACACCAATCCTACCAAGAGGGTCAAGAGGAAGACTCTGGCGCTTCCCTTATGAGATAACCAACAAGCTACGCTCGAGGGCTGCTGTTCCTCCTAGACTTTATGGACTGCTGAAGGCGCACAAGGAGTCGATTCCGTTCCGTCCCATTGTCAGCAATATTGGTGCCCCAACATACCTTCTCGCCAAGCACCTCAAACAACTGCTTAGCCCTTTCATTGGGAGATGTACACACCATATTGGTAACTCCGTGGATTTCCTGGGATGCATCAAAAACCTTACGCTTAAGGAATCTGACATACTGGTGAGCTTCGACATGGTATCTCTATTCACTAAAGTTCCATTACAAAAATCCTTGGAACTCATCAGTCAGAAATTTGATGAAGAGCCCACCAACCTTTTCAGACATGTTCTGACATCAACTTCTTATTTGATGGTGAATACTATGAGCAGACAGAAGGAGTAACCATGGGGAGTCCACTCTCACCCGTTGTCGCAAATATGTACATGGAACATTTCGAGGAGGAAGCTCTTGAGTCAGCACATCTAAAACCCATCTGTTTCTTTAGCTATATGGATGATACCTTTGTTATGTGGCCACATGAAAGAGATAAACTGGCAGACTTCCTCACACTCTCAACTCCAGACACAAGAATATTAAGTTCACCATGGAGATCCAAACGGATGAGATGCTCCCTTTCCTAGATGTTTTGATTAGAAGACGAGCTGACAGCACTTTGAGCCACAGCGTGTATAGGAAGAAGATGCACACTGATTTGTACCTACATGCAGATAGCTGCCACCACCCGGCACAAAAGAATGGCCTGCTCAAAACTCTTGTACACGGAGCTTACACCATCTCCAACAGGGACAGCCTCTAACAAGAATTAGACCATCTGAAGACCTTGTTTCGGAGGAACGGTTACAAGGAAGGGCAAATTCGGAAGGCTCTACATCCCACACCTGCAGCACCGGTGGAAACTGAGGATGAACATCAGGAGGAGGCGGCCTTGGCTATTATTCCGTTTTGTGGGGCCTTATCCAGAAAAATTGGACACATTTTACGTAAACACCAAGTGAAAACCATCTTCCGTCCTTCAAGTAAAACCAAGAGCCTTCTTGGTCTACATAAATCAGGGGTTTATCAGATACCTTGCCAATGTGGAAGTGTGTACATAGGTCAGACCATTCATACCATTTAGGACCGATACCGAGAGCATCAATGACTCACTTGACTGCAACAGCCCAGTAAGTCAGCAATCGCTGAGCATTGCCTGTCAGAACACCACAGCATGCATTATGACCAAACCAAAGTCCTGACACAGACTTCCAAATACTGGGACTGTGTCATCAAAGAAGCCATAGAGATTAGAGTAAGGGAGCCACAACTAAATCGTGACAGCGGTTACATCCTTAGCAAGGTGTGGGAACGCACGATCGCCCAGAATAAGAAGAAAAAGGATATTTCCCAGAGTGTACCGACTTCGGTGAAGGAGGGAAGAAAATGAGAGCGGTGCCGGCAGACCCTCCTGAACAAAAAGACCTAGGACGCAGCGCGCAGACGGCGGGAGAACGGACGCTGTACCTGGACCGTGTGCAGGGCGGGGACTGCACCGACTCATAGGAAGCACCTGTGGGAGGAGGGGGATTGTCCTATATATACCTGACGCCGGCCCACCACCGGTCAGTACATCAGCACACCTGATGACGGCAACGTGGTTGATTGCCGAAATATTGTGTCCTATGCACACGCATACCAGGCTGTTCACCCGAGATTTATTTCGACATAAAATACACCTGGAAAAATTGAAGAATCACACCCTTATATCAGTCTATGAATCTGCATGGTTCTACAAGTCTCTTTCTGTGCTCTTAGCTGTATTTAGCTCGGAACTGCTGTTCTTGCCGAGCCTAATGCTGTGGACTTAGAACTCTCCAACTGCTGGGTCAACTGGGAAGGCCTCATTCAGCTGCCACCCCGGGTCTTGTCCAGTGCTGTACTGCTGTTCAGCTGTCATAACTTGTGCAGGCAGACTTCTTGCAGCCTGCCTCTGCCCTGGGCAAACTGTTTTGTTGTGAGCTGCCTCTTCTGCATTGGGTCTTTAGTGTTGTCGCATGTGGCCATGATGTTCTTGCATGATGCAGCTGAGGCAATGTTCCCATCCTCCTGGGTCTGCAGTCTTGCGATGTCATAGGCACTGATGTAACTGCTTCCTCCCTTCTGCTCGCTGCCAGCCCATTGCCATGAACTGTGTTCTGATCACAGTGTCTTCCTTGCCTGGATGTGTACTACTGACACTGGTAGGCACTAGCTCACTAAGGCAATGATCCGACTACTGATGTACTCTCAGTAACAAATTAGTGGTTCGCAATGCTGTTTTTCTAACGTTTCAGCACTGACTCACCACTTCACTTCTACCCTCACTCTTTATGGTGGCTTAACAGTGTCCTGACTTTGATCTAACCTGTTCTACCAACCACCAAAGTGGCCAACTAACCTCGTCATTATAAGTGGTGTCAGAAGGGTCAATCACCTCTACGTTTTGGTGACTGTGGAAATATGCCAGCTGCCATCGCTGGAGAAGGTGGCTCAGTTACTAGAAGATTGCAGTTTCATCAGCATGCAGTATGGTGAGTGCAGTAGTATTACTGCGAGGATCACAGAAAACCAATGGGTTGGTTTTGCCAGGTGTCTTGATTCTAGTTGTATGTATAATATGAAGAAAATTAATGCAGGAGATGTTCTGAGGTTATATGTCAGTTTGTGCTATTTGGAACAAGCATGTACTTTGGTTTGAGCAAGGGGTATGGCTCACTTTGTTAAACATGTGGTAGTGGTAGCCATGAGTAGCCATTCAGGTGGAATGTTACATTGTAATAAGTATTTTGCTAGTTATATATTTGAGTATTTGCATGATTGTTTTACTTTGTTCTCTTGTTGTTTCGTGTAACTGTTAGAGGGTCAACCGTATCAGTTTCAATAACACAGTGGCTTGCCCTGTATTAAATATTTCAAATCTTGACAGCTCAAAGGGCCAAGTTGTTAGCAAGGATTGTGGATATGTCTAAGCAAGTACAGGCTGTGAAAGCAGACCAAGCATCTTTAGCAGAGAAAGAAAAAGTTGAGAGGGGAGGCAAATGGGATTGGTTTAGTCCAATTACTCATGCAAAATTTGTGCAGAGGCAGAAAGAATGGGATGCTTGGTTGGAAGAAAGTGGTGATTGCTTCTCCAGCAGTAAAGAATTCTAGGATTTTAAGAAACAGGTCTACATTTAGATTTTCTGCATCCACAATACATCCAGCTATCGCAGATGTAGTTAAACCTCTAAACATTTTGAGGAATGAGGAAAGGTGAGGTGATTGGTGGAAGGATTTAACGATTCATTGGAATGAGAATCTTAAGAGAGTACTAATGTTATGGAAGTTAGTGTGAGTTTATTTCATGTGCAAAGTAGTGGCATTGTGAAAGTTAAGGAGAGTAGTGTAGAATTATCAGCTCACATTTCATGGTAGCTGTAGTGCCAGATGAAGTAAATATGTTCTGTATTGAGTGTGTGAGTAGCAACATGGGTGATGTTGATGTAGGTGGAGTAGTGTCTACGCCATTGGGTGATTGTTGTTTACAGGCCATGGAGCCTGAGACAGGCGTACAGGGAAGCACATATGCCATTGATTTTTGTGTCATGCAGAGTGCCACTGCAGATAGTAATTTTATTGTAGATACTACAAGGGATCCACAGGGGGAGCTATTGATGGTGTTGGCTATGTTACAGATGTTGAGGATAGTGGAATAGTACAGATACATTTATTTCCGAAGAAAGCTGATTCATTGCTGTTGGTGATGGCATCACCTCCCCTGAAGGGAGGGCAGGGAGGAAGAGAAAAAAGAGAGAAAATGATTGTAAATCTAATGATCAGGCGAACAGGACTGAATCATTTCAGGAATGTGTACCTCAGGATCAGAATAAAGTTGATGACACTTGCAGTGTTATTGGTACTGAAGGTAAGAAAAAAACTTCGTGTAATTTTTCTTGAGCACACAGTTGAACTTGGGAAGACTTTTTTTGGCTGAAGGAGAAAGTTGCAAATGATTCATTATTGCAAGAATGGAAATAGTGCCGAATAAATTGTGTACAGCATCATTAAGATTCAATTCACGTGATAAAAGGAACTTGGGTTTGATGGGAAAAAGTACAGGAAAGAATAGCATTGCAAGATCTATCCAGAATTAGATTTTCACTCTGCAGCGGAGTGTGGGCTGATATGAAACTTCCTGGCAGATTAAAACTGTGTGACCGACCGAGACTCGAACTCGGGACCTTTGCCTTTCGCGGGCAAGTGCTCTACCATCTGAGCTACCGAACCACGACTCACGCCCGGCCCTCACAGCCCTACTTCTGCCAGTATCTCGTCTCCTACCTTCCAAACTTTACAGAAGCTCTCCTGCGAACCTTGCAGAACTAGCACTCCTGAAAGAAAGGATACTGCGGAGACATGGCTTAGCCACAGCCTGGGGGATGTTTCCAGAATGAGATTTTCACTCTGCAGCAGAGTGTGCACTGATATGAAACTTCCTGGCAGATTAAAACTGTGTGACCGACCGAGACCTTTGCCTTTCGCGGGCAAGTGCTCTACCATCTGAGCTACCGAAGCACGAATCACGCCCGGTCCTCACAGCCTTCCTGCCAGGAAGTTTCATATCAGCGCACATCCCGCTGCAGAGTGAAAATCTCATTCTGGAAACATCCCCCAGTCTGTGGCTAAGCCATGTCTCCGCAGTATCCTTTCTTTCAGGAGTGCTAGTTCTGCAAGATTCGCTGGAGAGCTTCTGTAAAGTTTGGAAGGTAGGAGACGAGATACTGGCAGAAGTAGGGCTGTGAGGACCGGGCGTGAGTCGTGCTTCGGTAGCTCAGATTGTAGAGCACTTGCCCGCGAAAGGCAAAGGTCCCGAGTTCGAGTCTCGGTCGGTCACACAGTTTTAATCTGCCAGGAAGTTTCATTGCTAGATCTAGTCAGTCTAAAATTATTAATAAAGTAAGGGGAACCATTGGAACTACCAACCAGTATATTAAGAGTGGTAGTACCATATGCAGTTTTTGTCTAAGCATAGTTTTAAGGACATGTGTTCTGAAAAACAGAAAGGGAACTCTGTAACAGACCTCCTGATAAATGAAGAAACATGCTGGATATCAGAAACAATTGAGTGAAACGAACTGCTGAAGAAGGTCATGTTAAAGGAATGGCTGGGAAGGAAGCATTTGTAATATTACTTTATTAGCTGTAAGTAGCAGTTCAGTAGAGTCATTGCTGTATGTGAAAACGAGAGTAGGTGATTGAGTAACCTGTAGCAAATGGTGATTAGTAAGTAAGGATAGAATAGAGAAATACTTGAGAAACAAAGAGAAGTGTGAAATGTAAAGGCTTATGTAAGTTTGTGTATTGTAGAACGTTTTCAGTTTGTCAAGATGACAGAATTTAATAATGTCATTGTACTAGTAAATAAGTTACGATTTGGTGGACTCAAGTTCCTGTAAGAAAGCCAGAGAGTCCAGTGGAATGGGTGTGGAAGATGATGTTTAGATTTAAGAACATAGCCAATGAATCTTGTAATTTAAGTGAGCTAGCGTGAGAGGGAAGCTAAGTATATTTCATATAATTGTCAACTTGTAAATGTATGTTGAGATGTTGCAGAGAAACCAAGAGCAAAAGTCCAGGGTAGATTTTCTAAATGAGGGAGGCATGTTGTGCTGCATATAACTTACTTGGCACAGCCGAGGGAAACTGCAAAGTCTTCCTTGGCTACTACAAGAACCAGATAAATAGCTCAAGTCAAGGCAGACGAGCAAATTATACCATGGCTGCTTGCTGTGGCAAGTACTATGGTTGTGATGCCAAGGTGGTTATTTCACACAGTCACCGAGCACAGTGACCAGAGGTGCAAAAGTATCAACACAGCAGACAGGCAAAGCCACCATGGTGCAGGTGGCCTGGTTGCTTTAAACTCAGTCCATGGTTCTGTTGTGACTAGTGTCCTTATTTTCAATTAGAGGTATTTCCATGTGCTGCAACCAGCTATAAGGAGGATCCTATGATGGTTCCAATCTTCGCTTCTACCAATTTATGAGTCTCCATTGTTCTACAAGTCTCTTTTTCTGGATGTAGCTGCTGCTAACTGTGATACTGCTGTTTGTGCCAAATCCATTGCTGTGGACTTCGTGCTCTCCAGCAGGGCGGGCCACCTGTTGGGCTTACATCATCTGCTGCCGCCTTCCACCCTGGACCATCCAGGGCCATGCAGCTGTTCAACAGTCATCACTTGTGTGGACAAGCTTCTTGCTGACTGTCTTTACTCTGGGCAGACTCTGCTGTCATGATCTGCCTTGTCTTCATGGGGCTTCCAGTGTGGTAGTACATGCATTGATCAGGCTCACCCAGGACTAGTAGTGCCCTATACTTGGTGCGGTTTGTGCAATGTTCCATCTTGTTGGGTCAGCACCTCTATCAGGCACCATCTCACTACACAACTGCTACCCTCAATCTATGTGGCAGATTACCAGCATCCTGACCTTGTTCTACCCTGTTGCACCATCTGCCATAGTGCCCGACCAACCCACTCATTAAAATAATATTGTCCAGAAAAGTTGTATCATTTCTGCGTGATTCCAGAAGTTCTTCATAAACGAGCAATTGTTTGGACTCGAGGTCATGGGTAAATATTTTCAGGACTAGTTTTGCAGTCACTTTCTTCATCTGATATTCTTCAGTTACAGTTTAATGGACAATGATTTTGGACATCCAGAGTCTGAGCTGTAAGATGAACACTCATTCTGTGACCTCTGATCAAAAGTTTGCATGTCACACAATCTTCACCTTTCAACATTGTAGGTTGTTCAGAGTGAGTTTCATCATCGACTTAATCCTGCTTTCCAAAAACGCATTGTGCCACTGAAACAGCAGTTGGTTTGACAAACATTCATTCCCAAATGCCTGTTCAATCATTGGATATGTTTCAACTGTGGTCTTGCCAAGTTCCATGCAGAATTTGAGTGCATATTGTAGTTCAAGTGAACTCTCCACCGTGGCTGTAACCAGGCAACCAAACAGAGGTTAATATAGGGACAAATTATGCCTCTCCAGGAACTCAGAGGGAACTAAAACTGGTTGTACTGAGGAGCCAACAGCTCCCACAAATGAGCCTGGATGAGTAGATCTTAGTCTGATCAATAGGAGCATCAGAATAGAAGGGTGACGTTACTTTCTGGACAAACATTTTGTATACATGATTACTATTTTTGGAACTATAAAATGTTTTAACAAGTAATTACAGCATCTAATAATTTATCTAATAGCACAGTAACATTAACAGAGTCAAAAGCATTTTTGAATGCAGCTGCCTGTTTCTTTGTTTCTCTACCGCTTATCATTTCATCAAGAAACTGAGCAGCTGCCACCCTGGTGGGTTCATTTTGTAAGAAACCATTTTGTTTCTCAGAACTAAATTGCTTTTGTCCAGAAAAGTTATGGTTCTATTTTAGATTACCTTCCCCAATATGTTAGAGAAGACCAGCGAAACAGAGATTGACCTAAAACTTTTAGCGAATTTAATTCATTTGATAAATTTTCTTTTCTGTTTGTCCCCTTTCTTAAAAGCTAGGAATAATTGAGTTTCAGTCTTTCCAGAAAGGTAATAGTTTAAATTACACTGTCAACTGCTGCAGATAGAGGTTCACAATGCTTCTTAGAGATTCCTAAAATGTTAATGTTTATTTTCACTTCCTGCAGGGGTTACTGTTTTAATGAACAAATGCTACTGGTTATTTCTCTGTTGTCAGTGGAAAGAAGATACATGTATGCTAAATGTTAAGGTCACCATAATATTTGTCACTTGTTACTCTAAAACTATTAATTACATCCCATATGTCAGCAGTCAAGTTACTTGCATTTTGGAGCTCACTATTATTATAATTGCTTCCAGTTTCAGTTAACAAATTGTTATCACACTCATTGTAACTGCTGAAGGCAGCTTTAAGTTTGGGATTATTGTCTTCTACAGTTCCAAATTGTTATAAAGTAACTTCTCCTAATCAGATAGTCTCATTTGTATGATTTGTAGTTTTGACTTTTGTAGCCACATCAAAGCAGTAATACAAATCATTGGTAAAATGACAAGCGACACACTTTTTGATGAACTACAAGGTGAATTGTAATGTGCTCTTAAGGCTACTGATTTATCATCATATGCAAGTCTTTTACATACATCCTTGGGTGTGAGGGGTGTGCTATCATTTGAGTGAAACTGAAGCTGCATTGCTTGGTGATCAGACATGCCAAACTCCAGGACAGATGTGCTATATGAAAAACTGATCATGCTATTTATTATATTTTCCAGGCATGTATTTTGTTATCATTTTTATAATGTGCTCATTTGATAGTGAGATCAGGCCCATTTCATTAAGTCCCATTTCATTAAGTTACAGGTAACTCATGTATAAAATCTGCGAACATCCTGAAAAATTATATGAGCATGCAGTTACACTAGATACAAGCAGGAAGTGATACATGGATTCTTCCCTGGGAGGATGCTTTAAAATACCTTTGGGACTGGCATCCTCATCTTAAAAACAACATACATATGGGTATAACAATATTATGAAAAGGATGGTTGCTACTCACCATATCGCGGAGATGCTGAGTCACAGATAGGCACAACAGAAAGACTGTCAGAAAGTGAGCTTTTGGCCAACAGGGCCTTTGGTAGAAATAGACAACATATACACACACACTCACTCTAGACACAACTCACTCACACATGACCACAGTCCCCGGCTGCTGAGGGGGACTGGTTTGTCTTTCCTGCTAAAAGAAGCTTAGAAGATCATGGACAGAGGGCTACAAATACTAACTGTTACCAAAGTACTAGTGTACAGTTACCATCAAGAGAAAAAAATCAGTCAAATATCACAAGTTCATAGTCTTTCCCATATGTAAATGCCAAAAAGCATACCTTTCGTAACACACTCGAAATTCATAGAACATTCAGTCTGCATATCTGATTGATATTTTTTAATTTCACAAGTTCTCAGTAACTTTTTAATTTTTTTTACTCATTGCAGTATTAGTATAAACCTAACATTAATAGGGCTTTGTAAATGCTGATGTCTCCTTTCTCTCTGAGAAAAAGCTGTTTAATTGCTTTGTCATTTTTAAATGAATTAGTGATGTTAATATTGCAGCTAGTTGTAAAATAACAATACTTAAGCAATTATAAAAATTTTAAATTAATATGAAGCATCTTTTTATAACAAGAAATTTAGTTTCCATAAATACAATAAATCAATTCTTCTTTTTCCATTTTGTATTTCACAATTTTTAGGTAGCTCAGTACATAGGGGAGATGTGTCGTTACCTATTGTCTGTACCACCGAAGTCTGAAGATACTCAGCACAAGGTTCGCTTGATGTTTGGAAATGGTCTTCGCCCACAGATATGGAGAGAATTCACTAAGAGATTTGGAATTAAAAAGATTGGAGAATTTTATGGTGCAACAGAGGGGAACTCAAACATTGGTGAATATTATTAGCAATTCATTTGCTGTTTCATAAAGTATTGTTTATACCTTTGTAGCATGGCTCTTTGAATATATCTAAATGCTAAAAGTTTCATAAAAGTTTGTTATATTCATCCTACCAATTTACCACATTTTTTGTTGTGATTTTTCAGTCAACATAGATGGAACAGTTGGTGCTGTTGGCTTTGTTCCTCGATATGCAACTGCAGTCTATCCTGTTATTTTGATAAAAGTTGATGAAGAAACTGGAGAACCTATTAGAGATGCTAATGGTTTCTGCATTCGATGTAATCCTGGTACAGTGATACTGTTAAATAATCTTGTCTTGGAAATCCTGTACACCTAATCGTCTTGCTTACTGAAGTATGTAATATTTTCAGGGGAACCAGGATTGTGTATTGGGAAAATTGATCCCAAAAAAGCTGTAAGCAAGTTTAATGGATATGCAGATAAAAAAGCTTCAGAGAAAAAGATACTGAAAAATGTGTTTTCTATGGGTGACCAGGCTTTCAATACAGGTAATTATCGCTTTACTGTCATTTTTAAAAAGTAGTAGTAGTTTTGAGTGGAAATAAAGTCTTATAAGAACAATGGCAGATAATATTTCTCCAGTCAGACACAATAAAGTGAAACAAATTCATTCAGTCACTCATTCATTGTATTCTGTAGATTCCGTCAAGAAAGAGAACCTTGAGGGTGCAGAACACGTCAGGTTACACATTAAAAAGAGAAAAGCAAATAACAGAATCCTCTTGCCACTAATCTCAGTATCATAGCGTCATTTTTTATGTACTGGATGAGTGTAACCATGACAGTTTTGAATCATTTAGAGGGGATGACGAACAAGTTTTGGATGCTGTCAGTGCCTGAGAAATACCCAGAGCCAAATGTAATCGCTCGCCCTCTTCCATATGAACCCTATTGGCCTGTTAGTTCTGGGCATTCACAGAGGGTGGTATTACTTTTGGTTGGAGCTCCAATATTATGGACCTAGTGGATCCCTCAGGGATATTGCTGCCAAGGAAGGGAAGTAATCTAGTGTGCATTCTGTGTGTATACCAGGAGGAGTCATTCCAGGTGTGGAAAGGTGCTTCCAGATGCCATGAAGAGCACAGGGTGCAGCCAGCTGCAGGTGGTAGCTCTTATTGATACTAACAATGTGTGTCACTTTGGATTGGAAGACATCTGCTCTGGTTTCAGACAGTTGTAAAGACTGCGAGTCTTGCTTGCAAGATGAAAGCAAGAAGCTTAGTTGTATTTACCTGTGCAAGCTTAGCTGTATTTACCTGTGCAAACATGCCCTTGGTACCTGTGCCTATTTATTTATTTATTTACGCGTCAAGTTCCGTAGGACCAAATTGAGGAGCAAATCTCCAAGGTCACAGAACGTGTAAGTACATGTACTTACAACATAACAGTAATAACAGATAAAAATAAATGTTCATGAACCTGCAAGAAAATCAGTCCATAAGTGCTATCAGCTATACAATGAGAATCAGCTTAATTTTTCAAGGAACTCCTCGACAGAATAGAGGGAGTGACCCATGAGGAAACTCTTCAGTTTCGATTTGAAAGCGCGTGGATTACTGCTTAGATTTTTGAATTCGAGTGGCAGCTTATTGAAAATGGATGCAGCAGTATACTGCACACCTTTTTGCACAAGAGTTAAGGAAGTCCGATCCAAATGGAGGTTTGATTTCTGCCGAGTATTAACAGAGTGAAAGCTGCTTATTGATGAAAATAAACTAATATTGGTAACAAGAAACGACAATAAGGAATATACATATTGAGAGGCCAATGTCAAAATACCCAGACTCGTGAACAGAGGTCGACAAGAGGTTTGTGAACTCGCACCACTTATTGTCCGAACCGCCCATTTCTGAGCCAAAAATATCCTTCTAGAATGGGAAGAGTTACCCCAAAACATAATACCATACAACATAAGTGAATGAAAATAAGCAAAGTAGACTAATTTATGTGTCGAAGGATCACTCACCTTCGATACTGTTCGAATAGTGAAAATGGCAGTATTAAGTCTTTGAACAAGATCCTGAACGTGGGCTTTCCACGACAGCTTACTATCTATCAGAACACCTAGGAATTTGAACTGTTCAGTTTCACTAATCATATGCCCATTCTGTGAGATTAAAACGTCAGGTTTTGTTGAATTGTTTGTTAGAAACTGTAAAAACCGAGTCTTACTGTGATTTAACGTTAGTTTATTTTCTACAAGCCATGAACTGAAGTCATGTACTGCACTACTTGAAACCGAGTCAATGTTGCACACAACATCCTTTACTACCAAGCTAGTGTCATTAGCAAACAGAAATATTTTAGAGTTACCCATAATACTAGAGGGCATATCATTTATATAAATAAGGAACAGAAGCGGCCCCAACACTGATCCCTGGGGCACCCCCCACTTGACAGTACCCCACTCAGATCCCACATCACAGCCGTTATCAACATTGTAAATAATGACCTTTTGCTGCCTGTTGCTAAAGTAAGAGGTGAACCAATTGTGAGCTACTCCCCTTATTCCATAATAGTCCAACTTCTGGAGCAATATTGTGAGATCAACACAGTCAAATGTCTTTGTTAAATCAAAAAATACACCAAGTGTTCAAAACGTTTTGCTTAGCCCATCCAGTACCTCACAGAGAAAAGAGAATATAGCATTTTCAGTTGTCAAACGACTTCTAAAGCCGATCTGTACATTTGATGGCAAATCGTGTGATATAAAATGATCAATTAACCTTACATACACAGCCTTTTCGATAACTTTTGCAAACACTGATGGCATAGAAATAGGTCTAAAATTATCTACATTATCCCTTTCTCCCTTTTTATAAAGTGGCTTTACTACTGAGTACTTTAATCGCTCAGGAAACTGGCCATTCCTAAAGGAAAAATTACAAATATGGCTAAATACAGGGCTAACATGTGCAGCACACTACTTTAATATTCTACTAGAAACTCCATCATAACCATGAGAGTCCTTAGTCTTCAGTGATTTAATTATTGACTCAGTCTCCCTCTTGTTTGTATCACAGAGGAGTATTTCAGACGTCAATCTCGGAAAGGCATTTGCTAAGAAACTTATATGATTTCCTGTAGAAACTAAATTTTTATTTAATTCACCAGCAATGCTCAGAAAATGGTTGTTAAATACTGTACATATATCTGATTTATCAGTAACAGAAATATTATTACTGCGAACTGACTTTATATCATCAACCTTGTGCTGCTGACCAGACACTTCCTTCACAACTGACCATATGGCTTTAATTTTATCCTGTGAATTAGCTATTCTATTTGCATACCACATACTTTTTGCCTTGCTAATAACATTTTTAAGCACCTTACAATACTGTTTGTAATGGGCTACTGTAGCTTGATTGTGACTACTTCTAACATTTTGATGTAATTCCCGTTTTGTTCTACGTGATTATCTGTTGTGGCGTAGCAAGACAGCCACACCACTCGGAGGTAGCCGAAAGGCACGCTAACTAATGCAGACGGGCGTGAAGTCTGAAACAGGATAACTATTGAATGGTAGCAAGAAAAGTACGTAGTTGCTTTATACTTAACTTTTATTCTCTGATGAATACAGCGTTCTTCTTGAGACATTTATACTATAACTCTCAAAGTAGGTAAGGCTAATGGCGCCTTGCTAGGTCGTAGTCATGTGCTTAGCTGAAGGCTATTCTAACTGTCTCTCGGCAAATGAGAGGAAGGCCTCGTACGTCTAGTCGCTAGCAATGTCGTCCGTACAACTGGGGCGAGTGCTAGTCCGCCTTTCTAGACCTGCCATGTGGTGGCGCTAGGTCTGCAAGTACTGATGGCGGCGACACGCGGGTCCGACATGTACTAATGGACCGCGGCCGATTTAAGCTACCACCTAGCAAGTGTGGTGTCTGGCGGTGACACCACATTATCCTTATCCCACTAGTCAGCCAACCGAGCTGTCCATTACTGCTAGTACCCCGTTTAAAGTGTTCTAATGGAAAGCAACTCTCAAAGAGCATGAGAAATGTGTTATGGAAAGCATTGTATTTATCATCTATATTATCGGCACTATAAACATCTTGCCACTCTTGTTCCTTGACAAGTTTTGAAAAACTCTCTATTGCTGTTGGATTAACTTTCCTACATAGTTTGTAATTAAATACGACATTGGTTTGAGTACAAAAACCTTTTAGTGTTAAAATTTGTGCATCATGGTCTGAAAGGTCAATCACCCTTTTACTAACAGAATGCCCATCTAGTAATGAAGAAAGAATAAAAATATTGTCTATGACTGTGCTACTGTTCCCCTGCACCCTAGTTGGAGAAAACACAGTTTGCATCAGATCATATGAATTTAGGAGATCTACCAACATCCTTTTTCTTACACAATCATGTACAAAATTAATATTGAAGTCACCACATATAACTACTTTTTGGTACCTCCTACAAAGTGAATCAAGAACCCTCTCTAGCTTAAGCAAAAATGCTCTGAAGTCGGAGTTAGGGGACCTACAAACAACAGCAATTAGAAGTTTAGTTTCACTAAATTAAACTAATGCTGCACAACTTTCAAATATCTGTTCAGTGCAGTGTCATGATACATCTATGGACTCAAATGAAATACTGTTTTTTACATACAGAGCCACTCCCCCACCCCGCAAGGAACTCCTTGAGAAACAGCCAGCTAATCTGTAGCCTGGTAAAGGAAGCCTCTGAATTATCAAATTATTTAAGTGGTGCTCTGATATACCAATAATTTCAGAGTTAACATCTATTAGCAGTTCACTAACTTTATCTCTAATACCTCTTATATTTTGATGAAATATGCTAAATCCTTCTCTACTTGGAAGCATTACATCCTCTGGAGGTGAGCCCTTAGAGGCACTTCCTTTAAGCAGGTATACCTATCAGCTGACTTCGGTCTAAACAAGGTGCAGCTGTAACGCCAACTACTACACGAATTTTTCCATGAGTGATACCACTATCACCACCACCACCCACTACACTGTCACATATAAGCTTAGCCAGCCTCCCCTTCCCATACCTATTGAGGTGCGGGCCATGCCTAGTGAAACCCCATCTACTGATAGACCCAACTGGCACCACTGAGATGTGATCCATGCCCTCTGCCATCAGTGCCCTCCCCAGCCCCACATTAACGCGCCTAACCACCGCATTAAGGTGAGGCCGATCATGACGCTGAAACAGTTGCACAAAATGTACATTAGTGCCACCAGTTTGAGTAGCTATCTTAACCAAGTCACCACTGATATCATATTCCCCGTCCCTATCGAGACTGTTCCCTGCTCCACCCACTATCACTACCTGATCCTCTTTTGTCAGATCTAGCTAAAAAGTGATTCTCTAAAGTATGTTAGGCTATTTTAAATGTCTAAAGTACGTTAGGCTATTTTAAATGATATGGTCCACGCCAGATTTTCAGTCCAAATACTTAAGTTGCACTTTGTTGTTGAATAACCTATAGTTTATGGCTAGATCAATTCTCATTGATTATAATTTATGCACAGTAAACAGCTGACCACACACTAAACTTAACTGGTGTCCTATAAAGAGACTGTTGAGTGCAGTAACTTTAACTAAGGTGACTCTAAAGTTTATGCAAGGCAAGGAAATCATTAACACATTCCCTAACTAGGCTGTCTGTCCAAATACATAGTCATATCAGAATGGGGGGAAAAATGGAGTGCACAGTAAATAGCATTTAGGAATAACACAGTCCAATGTTCGGTACTATTGTCATAGTTTTCAGAATGCATTATTGAAGTTTGATACAGTTCCTAAGATTAATTGCAAGCTCACATTCAATCACTGAGTAATGGTCACTGAATTATAAAAAGATCTCCCTATGCAAAATTTAGATGAAACTTTGCACATTGTATGAGTTGTAATTTGTGATAATTCATCTGCAGTACATTTTTAGATACAGATATTGCTCATTTCATAACCTGCCACAGACTAACTAAAATGGCTTCCAGGTGCCTCTCTCTTATAAGACTACTTCATCTGTTGTTGTTGCTGTCTTTTTACTAATTACAATTAAAGTTTTACGCTCCTGAGAAAATGAATAGTAAGGGAAGATTCTTCTAAATGTGGACTTTTAGGTAAAACAACAATGGCTTTTAAATTCTGCTGTCGTATTTGCCAAAATAGGGTATTTTATGCTGATGTCCAAAATTAAATCAACAAGCAGAAACTTTGCAAGGTTGCAGGTATTTTGCCACAAAACAGCATAAACAGGTGACAATAAATTAGAAACAATGTAAAGAATACAGAACATAAACAATTGCAACATACATAATGTTGACAATAAAGGTTCTTCATTTTTTCCAACTTAACGGATTTGCACACACATTCGCACTAGTCTTGCAGAGTGGTTGGTGGATTCTGAC
Organism: Schistocerca cancellata; assembly: GCF_023864275.1. Classification (NCBI taxonomy): domain Eukaryota; kingdom Metazoa; phylum Arthropoda; class Insecta; order Orthoptera; family Acrididae; genus Schistocerca; species Schistocerca cancellata. The sequence continues at coordinate 136,705,503 of NC_064632.1, forward strand.
ATGATGCAACCAGTCTCCCTAGTGCATCTCACACATACTCTGTGGGATTCAAATAGGGAGACCAAGCAGACCATGCCATGTGTGCAGTATCTTCTGTTTCCTAGGAAATGTCAGCCAACTGTGGTCTAGGAGGTCAAGCATTATCGTCTATCATTACAAAGTCAGGGCCAGCAGCAACTCACAACAACTGCTCATGAGGTCTAAAGATCTCATTACGATACCTGACAGCAGTTAAACCTGGCTGATTCACCCGTAAAATTTCCTGAAGAGCTCTGTGAGTGGTCAACACTGTCCTTGCCCACACCATTAGGGATCCTTCTCGATATCGGTCTCTTTCCACAATGTTTGGGTCCCTGTTCCACATTCCCTCCAGTTGTGAATCCATCAAGAATTGCTCTCCAGACCAAATCGTGGCTCACTTGTGAAAAACATATTGGCCCCCTGTTTGACCATCCAGGTGGCATGTTGACGACTCCGCTCTAAACGTTCCCTTCTGTGAAGACGCATCATAGGTACACATACAGCAGTAAAGGCCACCCGGCTGAAGCCTTTTGCACATGGTTTGCCTCGATGTAACACATCCAGTGGATGCTGCAAGGTCGTGCAGTACTAAGGCGGTACCGTTGTGCCCCTACAGCCAAATAACAGTTCTCTCTTTTGATGTCACACATGGTCGGCCCTACCTGAGTCTTCAGGCTACAGTTTAAGTTTCTATAAACTGTCGTCGCATTTGAGAAATAACAGAATGATTCACATTAAGCCATCAGGCCAAGTCAGTTTGTAAATGTTCTGCTTCCATTCTTCCTATGGTCCAGCACTGCAGAGTCTGGTAGGCATATTCTCTTTGCCATGCTGCAATGTCTGTGACTCTGTATACAATGCTTCTGGATGTGGGGCTACCCGACAAACACTGTTCCGTTTGATAGGTGCCCTGACATCCTCTCTGGCGTAGTTTTTCCTTGACCGAAATGCCGTCTTACGTGCAGAACACAATTGTACGGACATCTATTGACAGTTTATTTGATTATATCATAAATTAGGCACAGGAGAGTGAAACTGCTGTTTGTTGTTTTAATTTTGGATACAAGTGTATTTCAGTATCAATGTTTTGACTATAAATGCTAATTACTCTGAAACTAAATGAAAGCAAAACCTGCTAACATATTTTGAGCATCAGCTATAATTATTTAGCTATAATTATTTTTCTATGTTTTTCCTCTACTCTACCCAGAAGTTAGTTACTGGATATAAGTTTACGAGTGAACAATTATAATGAAGTTTTGTATTACAGGTGTCTTGCAACTAGCACAGTTTTAGGTAAATTAATTACACCAATGGCTTCTAATTAACTAAATGAATTGTACTGGATAATAAAGTCAAGTTGGCTAATCCTGAGTTCTCATTCAAGATTTCTAGTACCGTACACTTTGTAGTATAAATGATAATCTCGAAGATATTTGCAGAAAAATTAAATAAAAATTTTGGTGAGAAGAAAACATAACAGGGGAAAAGAACACAACTGCTTCATTACAAGTAGGGATACCATTTCTAGCATCATTGATAGAACTAACTGTGATCCTCTGGTACAGAGCCAAGTGGAGGGTCTGAATCAGATGCTAAGGTGGTTTTGCAACCACTTAGATTGCAGATGCCTTGACTTGTGCCATTGTATGAGTTATGATCACAAAGTAAGTTCCGTTTGGTTATATAAAACAAACGTGTGCAGGATATATATATATATATATATATATATATATATATATATATATATATATATATATATATTTTTTTTTTTTTTTAAAAAAGAAAGATGATGAGACTTACCAAACAAAAGCGCTGGCAGGTCGATAGACACACAAACAAACACAAACATACACACAAAAATCTAGCTTTCACAACCAACGGTTGCCTCGTCAGGAAAGAGGGAAGGAGAAGGAAACACAAAAGGATATGGGTTTTAAGGGAGAGGGTAAGGAGTCATTCCAATCCCGGGAGCGGAAAGACTTACCTTAGGGGGAAAAAAGGACGGGTATACACTCGCACACACACACATATCCATCCACACATATACAGTCACAAGCAGACATATTTAAAGACAAAGAGTCCTGTAACCCAGAAGGTGTACACAATCAAAGGCAGAGCCACGTGTGAAAGCACCCACGTGATCTACCAACTGACCTGCCTACACTGTGATGCATTCTATGTGGGAATGACCAGCAACAAACTGTCCATTCGCATGAATGGACACAGGCAGACAGTGTTTGTTGGTAACGAGGATCACCCTGCGGCTAAACATGCCTTGGTGCACGACCAGCACATCTTGGCGCAGTGTTACACCGTCCGGGTTATCTGGATACTTCCTACTAACACCAACCTATCCGAACTCCGGAGATGGGAACTTGCTCTTCAATATATCCTCTCTTCCCGTTATCCACCAGGCCTCAATCTCCGCTAATTTCAAATTTCCGCCACTCATACCTCACCTGTCATTCATCAACATCTTTGCCTCTGCACTTCTGCCTCGACTGACATCTCTGCCCAAACTCTTTGTCTTTAAATATGTCTGCTTGTGACTGTATATGTGTGGATGGATATGTGTGTGTGTGCGAGTGTATACCCGTCCTTTTTTCCCCCTAAGGTAAGTCTTTCCGCTCCTGGGACTGGAATGACTCCTTACCCTCTCCCATAAAACCCACATCCTTTCGTCTTTCCCTCTCCTTCCCTCTTTCCTGATGAGGCAACAGTTTGTTGCGAAAGCTTGAATTTTGTGTGTATGTTTGTGTTCGTTTGTGTGTCTGTCGACCTGCCAGCACTTTCATTTGGTAAGTCACATCATCTTTGTTTTTAGGTATATTTTTCCTTCGTGGAATGTTTCCTTCCATTATAACTATATATATATATATAAAACAAAGATGATGTGACTTACCAAATGAAAGTGCTGGCAGGTCGACAGACACACAAACGAACACAAACATACACACAAAATTCAAGCTTTCGCAACAAACTGTTGTCTCATCAGGAAAGAGGGAAGGAGAGGGAAAGATGAAAGGATGTGGGTTTTAAGGGAGAGGGTAAGGAGTCATTCCAGTCCCGGGAGCGGAAAGACTTACCTTAGGGGGAAAAAAGGACGGGTATACACTCGCACACACACACATATCCATCCACACATATACAGACACAAGCAGACATATTTAAAGACAAAGAGTTTGGGCAGAGATGTCAGTCGAGGCAGAAGTGCAGAGGCAAAGATGTTGTTGAATGACAGGTGAGGTATGAGTGGCGGCAACTTGAAATTAGCGGAGATTGAGGCCTGGTGGATAACGGGAAGAGAGGATATATTGAAGAGCAAGTTCCCATCTCCGGAGTTCGGATAGGTTGGTGTTAGTAGGAAGTATCCAGATAACCCGGACGGTGTAACACTGCGCCAAGATGTGCTGGTCGTGCACCAAGGCATGTTTAGCCACAGGGTGATCCTCATTACCAACAAACACTGTCTACCTGTGTCCATTCATGCGAATGGACAGTTTCTTGCTGGTCATTCCCACATAGAATGCATCACAGTGTAGGCAGGTCAGTTGGTAGATCACGTGGGTGCTTTCACACGTGGCTCTGCCTTTGATTGTGTACACCTTCCGGGTTACAGGACTGGAGTAGGTGGTGCTTTCTATTTCACCTTTATCTCTCCCCATATATTTCTATCTTTCTTTTTCATTTCAACCTCATGTTAAACTTTCCACCTTCTAATACCATGTCACCCTCACAACACCCCCACAACGACCCCATTAAGTTTTATTTACATTCCCTCCGCAAACATGCCTTCACCCTAGCCAGATTACGCTCACATATTTTATTTTCTCAGGCTTGTCTGACATTTGGCATTACCCACAAAGGCCTCACACTTAAAGTTCCCATCTCTGGCTGCAACCCTTCTTTCCATCAGTCCCTATACCAGTTCCAAACTGAACAATCCATTGCCCTCACCCACCTAATCCTTCACCTACACATCAACTCAGCCAATGAACACACCCGTCAACTCCTATCCTTAATAGAAGTCCTCAATCTTTCCTCTCCCACATCCACACCGGCTATTCAGAGCATCCTCCTACAGGCCAACCGCCAATTAGAACAGCATGCCACCCTTCACCTCAAAAAAACTATCCAATCTCCTGGTTTCCCACCTCCGGAAAGGCAACTCACTCACCCTTCACAACCTTTCCAGCAAACCTCAACCACCTCTCATTGCACACAAACCCAGTCTCTCCCATCTACTCAATCTCCCACTTCCAGCTCCACTCCCTCCAAAACCTCAAAATTCCAATCAACACAATCTGGAACCACAACACCCTAATTCAGTAGTTAACATTTCCTCCAAACCTCTCTCCCAATCCGAAACCTCTGTCCTATCCAAAGGCCTCACCTTCAGCCCCACTCCCAGATTCAACCAAACAGCCCTCGTCAAAGATTTACTGTCCTACACTCGTACTCTCTGCTGGAAATATCACTTTGCCACGAAGAAAAATGATCCTAATCCTACTCCTAATGATCCAACTCCCCAAGACACTATCCAAATTGAACCCCGCCTGGAACAGTTCCGTCCTCCGTCACAGCGGGACCCACCTCCTCTTCCTCAAAATCACCCTCTCCAAACCTTCCAGGAATTTCTGACTTCCAGCCTTGCCTCTCAATCCTTCTTAAAAAATCTTAATCCTACTCCCAACATCACCACTGCTGAAGCCCAGGCTATCCGTGATCTGAAGGCTGACCAGTCCATTGTCATTCTTCCGGCGGACAAGGGTTCCATGACCGTGGTACTTGATCGTCGGGAGTATGTGGCTGAGGGACTGCGTCAGCTTTCAGACAACACCACATACAAAGTTTGCCAAGGTAATCCCATTCCTGATGTCCAGGCAGAGCTTCAAGGAATCCTCAGAACCTTAGGCCCCCTACAAAACCTTTCACCTGACTCCATCAACCTCCTGACCCCACCGACACCCCGCACCCCTACCTTCTACCTTCTTCCCAAAATTCACAAACCCAATCATCCCGGCCGCCCCATTGTAGCTGGTTACCAAGCCCCCACAGAACGTATCTCTGCCTACGTAGATCAACACCTTCAACCCATTACATGCAGTCTCCCATCCTTCATCAAAGACACCAACCACTTTCTCGAACGCCTGGAATCCTTACCCAATCCGTTACCCCCAGAAACCATCCTTGTAACCACTGATGCCACTTCCTTATACACAAATATCCCGCACGTCCAGGGCCTCGCTGCGATGGAGCACTTCCTTTCACGCCGATCACCTGCCACCCTACCTAAAACCCCTTTCCTCATTACCTTAGCCAGCTTCATCCTGACCCACAACTTCTTCACTTTTGAAAACCAGACATACAAACAATTAAAGGGAACAGCCATGGGTACCAGGATGGCCCCCTCGTACGCCAACCTCTTCATGGGTCGCTTAGAGGAAGCCTTCTTGGTTACCCAGGCCTGCCAACCCAAAGTTTGGTACAGATTTATTGATGACATCTTCATGATCTGGACTCACAGTGAAGAAGAACTCCAGAATTTCCTCTCCAACCTCACCTCCTTTGGTTCCATCAGATTCACCTGGCCCTACTCCAAATCCCATGCCACTTTCCTTGATGTTGACCTTCACCTGTCCAATGGCCAGCTTCACACGTCCGTCCACATCAAACCCACCAACAAGCAACAGTACCTCCATTACGACAGCTGCCACCCATTCCACATCAAACGGTCCCTTCCCTACAGCCTAGGTCTTCGTGGCAAACGAATCTGCTCCAGTCCGGAATCCCTGAAGCATTACACCAACAACCTGACAACAGCTTTCGCATCCCGCAACTACCCTCCTGACCTGGTACAGAAGCAAATAACCAGAGCCACTTCCTCATCCTCTCAAAGCCAGAACCTCCCACAGAAGAACCACAAAAGTGCCCCACTTGTCACAGGATACTTTCCGGGACTGGATCAGATTCTGAATGTGGCTCTCCAGCAGGGATACGACTTCCTCAAATCCTGCCCTGAAATGAGATCCATCCTTCATGAAATCCTCCCCACTCCACCAAGAGTGTCTTTCCGCCGTCCACCTAACCTTCGTAACCTCTTAGTTCATCCCTATGAAATCCCCAAACCACCTTCCCTACCCTCTGGCTCCTACCCCTGTAACCGCCCCCGGTGTAAAACCTGTCCCATGCACCCTCCCACCACCACCTACTCCAGTCCTGTAACCCGGAAGGTGTACACAATCAAAGGCAGAGCCACGTGTGAAGGCACCCACGTGATCTACCAACTGACCTGCCTACACTGTGATGCATTCTATGTGGGAATGACCAGCAACAAACTGTCCATTCGCATGAATGGACACAGGCAGACAGTGTTTGTTGGTAATGAGGATCACCCTGTGGCTAAACATGCCTTGGTGCACGACCAGCACATCTTGGCGCAGTGTTACACCGTCTGGGTTATCGGGATACTTCCTACTAACACCAACCTATCCGAACTCCGGAGATGAGAACTTGCTCTTCAATATATCCTCTCTTCCCGTTATCCACCAGGCCTCAATCTCCGCTAATTTCAAGTTGCTGCCACTCATACCTCACCTGTCATTCAACAACATCTTTGCCTCTGCACTTCTGCCTCGACTGACATCTCTGCCCAAACTCTTTGTCTTTAAATATGTCTGCTTGTGTCTGTATATGTGTCGATGGATATGTGTGTGTGTGCGAGTGTATACCCGTCCTTTTTTCCCTGTAAGGTAAGTCTTTCCGCTCCCGGGACTGGAATGACTCCTTACCCTCTCCCTTAAAACCCACATCCTTTCGTCTTTCCCTCTCCTTCCCTCTTTCCTGATGAGGCAACAGTTTGTTGCGAAAGCTTGAGTTTTGTGTGTATGTTTGTGTTCGTTTGTGTGTCTGTCGACCTGCCAGCACTTTCATTTGGTAAGTCACATCATCTTTGTTTTTAGGTATATTTTTCCTTCGTGGAATGTTTCCTTCTATTATAACCATATATATATATATATATATATATATATATATATATATATATATATTTAAAAAGAAAGATGGTGAGACTTACCAAACAAAAGCGCTGGCAGGTCGATGGACACACAGACAAACACAAACATACACACAAAATCTAGCTTTCGCAACCAATGGTTGCCTCGTCAGGAAAGAGGGAAGGAGAGGGAAAGACAAAAGGATTTGGGTTTTAAGGGAGAGGGTAAGGAGTCATTCCAATCCCGGGAGCGGAAAGACTCACCTTAGGGGGAAAAAAGGAGGGAAAAAAGGACAGGTATACACTCGCACACACACACATATCCATCCTCATATACACAGACACAAGCAGACATTTGAAATGTCTGCTTGTGTCTGTGTATATGAGGATGGATATGTGTGTGTGTGCGAGTGTATACCTGTCCTTTTTTCCCTCCTTTTTTCCCCCTAAGGTGAGTCTTTCCGCTCCCGGGATTGGAATGACTCCTTACCCTCTCCCTTAAAACCCAAATCCTTTTGTCTTTCCCTCTCCTTCCCTCTTTCCTGACGAGGCAACCATTGGTTGCGAAAGCTAGATTTTGTGTGTATGTTTGTGTTTGTCTGTGTGTCCATCGACCTGCCAGCGCTTTTGTTTGGTAAGTCTCACCATCTTTCTTTTTAAATATATTTTTCCCACGTGGAACGTTTCCCTCTATTATATTCATATCATTAATTTGAACCCAACAATCACGTTTGTTATTGTTATTGTCACTGTTACATTTCGTAGTCTTTTCTGTCATCTTATTTCCTCCTTCTGTTTTTGCCAGCAGTTTTACTTTCTTTTCACCTTCTCCTTTTTTACCGTAATCCAGTATTCAATTTTATCCCGCCGATATATACTCAATAATACGTAATAATACGTAACCCACTTCCAAACAAAAAAAATTTTTTTTTTTCCGCTTTCAACACTACCGCTGCTATAAAATCCACCGTTTCCATTTCACAAACAGTTCCTTTCAGCTATTTAACAACCTTTTCGGCTGGTTTTAATATCTTTTGCTTTATTTCCATTTCCGTTTTTCTCACATCATCGATCATTTCTAGCCGCTTCCCACAGGTTTTAACGTCATTATTTCTTCATCAGACAATTGTTAGCTTCATTTCCATAATCTGTCACCACCAAACCACCCTTGAAATGTCTGCTTGTGTCTGTGTATATGAGGATGGATATGTGTGTGTGTGCGAGTGTATACCTGTCCTTTTTTCCCTCCTTTTTTCCCCCTAAGGTGAGTCTTTCCGCTCCCGGGATTGGAATGACTCCTTACCCTCTCCCTTAAAACCCAAATCCTTTTGTCTTTCCCTCTCCTTCCCTCTTTCCTGACGAGGCAACCATTGGTTGCGAAAGCTAGATTTTGTGTGTATGTTTGTGTTTGTCTGTGTGTCCATCGACCTGCCAGCGCTTTTGTTTGGTAAGTCTCACCATCTTTCTTTTTAAATATATTTTTCCCACGTGGAACGTTTCCCTCTATATATATATATATATATATATATATATATATATATATATATATATATATTTTTTTTTTTTTTTTTTTTTTTTTTTTTTCTACAAAAATCTAAAACTGTTAAAACTACTTTTCTGCAAAGCTTCCAAAATTTTGTAGGCACTTGTCACAGTGTGGCACAAGTTTTTTTATGCCTTCTTTATAGAAGGTTGCCACCTGTGTATTCAACCATGTGGTAACATGTTCTTTCAGCTTGTTATCATCATTGAAGTGTTGTCCACCAAGGACAGATTTTAGGTGTAAGAAGAGATGAAAGTTGCTAGGAGCAAGGTCTGGGCTGTATGGGGGATAATCAAATGCATCCCAGTGAAATTCCCATAAGTGTCATTTGGTCACATTCTCCTTGCATGGAAAAAAACAACACCTTTTGACAGTAATCCTCGGCACTTGTTCTGTATTGTGTGGCGGGATTTCTTAATGGTCTCGCAGTAACCATGTGCATTGATTGTTTGGCCTCATGGTAAGAAATCAATCCGCAAATGCCTTTTCTGTCCCAAAAAATGGTGCACATGACTTTTCGAGGTGTCAAGATTTGCTCAGGCTTAACCTTCGTTGGGGATGAAGTGTGGCTCCATTCCATAGATTGCCGTTTTGTTTCAGGGGTGTTGTGCGATACCCAAGTTTCATCCCCCATGACTATCCAAGAAAGAAAACCATCACCTTCTTCATTGTAGTGTGTCAAAAACTGAAGAGCAGTGCCCATCTGTTGTTTTTGTGTTGTTCAGTAAGAATTTTGGGTGCCCAACACGAGAAAAGTTTTTGAAATTTCAGTTTTTCAGTAACAATTTCATGAATTAGCGATCGTGAGATTGGCAGAACTTCCATAGCAAGGGAACTAAGTGTAAACTTATGGTTGTGCTTAATCTTCTCTTCAGTTGTTTGAACCAGTTCATCAGTAACCACAGATGGGCATCCACTTCGTTCTTCATTGTGCTCTTGATCACATCCTTCATTGAACAGTCTGACCCATGTTCTAACCGTTGAATCACTCATAGCATTTTGTCCGTAAACCTTGCAGATTTGTCAATGAATTTCATTGGATTTAACTTTCTTTGCATTTAGAAAACAAATCACGGATCTGATTTCACACACGGCATTTTCAATTACAGCTGACATTATAAAGAAGCACTACAAAGCGCACGTGGGCAGCAGAAATCTGAAAATGACATACATGTCTTCTTCTTGAGTCAGAGTAACTGCCACGCATGCTCACAACTGCGATCGTTGGGCTGCCACAGATAGAAATAGAAATGAAAATTACTTTGTGGACGACCCACGAATGTTGAGTTTCCAGGTCAGGGGTCCATACACACAGAAATGGCTACACATGTAATGAGCTCTATGTTGATGGGACTGGGCAATTTTTAGGTTAGAGAATCTCAGGAAACTACAGAAAGGGTGTCAGTCTGAAAGGGTGCAGGGTCAACAGAGGATGACGGTAGATCTAGCAACAATTGATACTGTAGTTGTAAATTGTCATCGCTGTGTTTAGAAAGAACCAGAGCTCCAAGTGCTAATAGAAAGCACTGAAGCTCAAATGGTTATAGGTATGGAAAGCTTGCTGAAGCTGGAAAGAAGTTCAACCAAAATTTTTACAAAGGCCCTAACCATGTTCAGAAAGGATAGATTAAATACAGTTAGCAGTGGAATTTTTATTGCTTTCAGAAGTAGTTTTCCCTGTAGTGAATTTGAAGTAGACACTTCATGTGGGCTAGTATGGGTAGAGGTTACAGTTAACAACTGGAATAAATTAATATTTGGTTCCTTTTACCAATCCCTGCAACTCAGATGATACAGTTCCTGAACAGTTCAAACAAAACTTGAGTCACATTTCAAATAGGTATCCCAACCATATAATTATAGTTAGTGGTGACTCCAGTCTACCCTTGATATGTTGCTGAAAGTACATGTTTAAAGTCAGTGGTAGCATAAAATGTCATCCGAGATCATACTGACTACTTTCTCAGAAAATTATTTTGAACAATTAGTTCAGCAGCCCGCTCGATGTGTAAATTGTTGTGAAAGCATACTTCACCTTTTAGCAACAAATGATACTAAGCAAATATGGAGTATCATGATGGAGGCAGGGATTAGCCATCACAAAGTTGTTGTAGTGAGACAATAAATAAATGCAAACTACATCAATTTAAAAAAGTGGATAGAAATTAGCTTGATGCCTTCCTAAGAGACAGTCATCACTCCTTCCAGTCTGTTCATGTAAGCTGAGGACAGATGTGGTTTGGATTCAAAGAAATAGTATCGATGACATTTGAAAAATATATATACCAAATAACTTAATAGGAGGTTCCTCAAGTTCCTCAAGTCAGGAACATCAACGAAATTGCATGTGCTGATCTAAGACTGGCTGCCCAATGATACACAAAAAACATCAGAACACTGTTGCAGAAGCAATAAAAAAAGCATGCCAAATTAAAAGAATGTAAAATCCCCATGATTGGTGAAGTTTTACAGAAGCTCAAAATGCAGCGCAAACTTCAATGTAAGATGTTTGAATAGTTTCTTCAATGCAACTCTGTCTCAAAATCTGGCAGAAAACCCAAAGAGATTCTGATCTTACGTAAAGTACGGATGGCAAGATGCAGCAAATACCTCCACTGCACAATAACAATGGTGATGTTACTGATGGCAGTACCACTAAAGCAGAGTTACTAAACACAGTTTTCCGAAATTACTTCACCAAAGATGATGAAGTATAAGGTCTGTTCAAAAAAATCCAAAACATTTGTAGTTTTGCACCACTGGTGTGTTGGAGCAAAATGTGGTTGGCATCCCTGCACATGCCCGTGTTTAATGTTTAACTGCCAAAAGTTTCATTATTGTGTGTCTGTTAGTTATTGTTCAGTGCCGTATTGAGTAGAACATTGTATTGCACAGTTTGCGAATTTTGAGATGGCAGAGTTAGAGGAGCAACGCATCTGCATTAAATTTTGCATTAAACCTTCACAAAGACACAAAAAAAGATGCAGAAAACCTATGGTAATGAGTGCTTAAGCCATACTTGGTGTTATGAATGGTTCATGGAGTTTCAAAATGGTCAGATGGAAGTTGAATATGAACCTTGTTCAGGATGCCCTTTGATATCTGCTGATGACACTCAAGTCAGGAACATCAACGAAATTGCATGTGCTGATCTAAGACTGACTGCCCAAGAAATTGCAGAAGAATTTATTATTACAATTTGATCATGTCATGAAATCCTGACACAACATTTTGGAACGCATCATGTTACCACTAGTTCGTCCCATGGCTCATGAGTCAGGACAAGAAAGACTTTGCCTTGCAATGTGTTAAGAGCTTTTGGGTTGCACAATTGAGGAAGAGGTGTTCCTTAAGAGAATCATAACTGGCGATGAGATGTGGGTCTGTGGTAAGGATGTTGAGACCAAGGTCAAATCTTCACAACAGGTTGGGAAAGGTTCTCAAAGACCAAAGAAAGCTTGTCAGGTCACATAAAATGGCAAATCCATGCTGATAATTTTCTTTGACTTTGAAGGATTAGTGCATCATGAATTCATGCCACAGGGGCAAACTGCTGATCGATGGTACTAGAGGGACGTGTTGTGATGCCTGCAAGAAAGTGTGAGAAGGAGACAGCCTGAAATGTGGCGAGACAATTCATGGCTCTTGCATCACGATAACAAACCTGCACATTCATCCCTGTTGCTGTGTGACTATTGCACAAAAACGAAATCACTGTGCTGCCATATCCTCCATACTCTCCAGACCTGGCCCCTAAGGACTTTTTTTTTTAATTCCAAAGTTGAAAACCCCATTGAAAGGATAAAGATTTGCAATATAGAAGAGATGAAAGAAAATTCACAGTTGGTGCTTAGTGCGATCTAGCAAGAGGTGTGCCAAGACTGTTTCTGGAAGTGTAAATGGTGTTGGGAGCAGTATATCAATTGAGGAGGAGGATATTTCAAAGGAGACAATGTACAATAAGTAAAAGGTACAGCACAGAAATATTTTGTGGACAAAGTTCCAGAATTTTTTGAGCAGGCCTCGTAAATATTCCAGAATTCAAACCAAGAACAATTACCAAACTGAGTGACTTAGTAGTACAAGAGTTGACTGAAAAGTAATGCCTCCACCTTCATAACTCTTCAACAGTTGGCAGAATTTATATGCAGCAGATACTAGCTTCTTGCATAGCCTCTTCTCTACAGCTACAGTTGGCGGGAAGCCTTAGCATTGAAGAGTTGTGTTTTTACAGTGTAAAGTATGGAACCCTGCACAGACGGTCGGTCAATGCAATTTAAGCAACATGCAGTCATTGAATTCTTGACAGCAGAAGGTGTCACCCCAAAGGAGATTCATCAGAGAATGAAAGCAGTTTATGGTGATTGTGTTGAAGTGAGTACTGTGTGTCGTTGGGTTAGTAAGTTTAAAGATGTTGAGGTGGCAACATCTGACCTGTGTGACAAACAAAGAGTTGGACATCCTGTGACAGCAACCACCGAGTTCCACAAGCAAAATGTTTCCTTGATCGTGGAACAACAATAAATTCAGAGTGTTGTTACATTACAATGGTGCGATCTCTGACACAACGGCTAACAAGGGTCTGAAAGGAAAAGGGAAATGTTTTCCTGCTGCTGACAATGCCAGACCACACACTCCATATGCCACCACAGCAGAATTTCAGAGACTGAATCTCACAACCATACAGCATCCTCCATACAGTCCAGATTTAGCACTGTCTGACTTCCATTTGTTCACGATAATGAAAGATGATCTGCAAGGACATCATTATGCTTCTGATGAAGATGTTGAGGGAACTGTGAGACTGTGGTTGCGAGTGAATATTGGTAATTAAAGATCACATTGTATTTCTGCATTTGATTCATTAAAATATTCCCATCCAAAAACAATTAACAAAGGTGGAGGCTTTACTTTTCATTCAACCCGTGTAGATATCTTTGGTGTAGTGACACAGCTTAAATCACCTAATAAAGGCAAGTCCTCCAGTCCAAGTTTATACCAGTCAGGTTCCTTTCAAAATATGCAGATACAATAGCTCCATAATTAGCAATCATATACAAATGCTCCCTCATCAAAAGATCCATACCTAAAGACTGGAAAGTAGCACAAATCACACCAGTAACCAAGAAAGGAAATAGAAATGATCTGCTGAATCACAGACCCATGTCACTAACGATGATCTTCAGTAGGATTTTTTAACATGTACTGTATTTAAACATTATGAATTACCTCAAAGAAAACAATTTGTTGACAAATAGCCAACATGGATTCAAAAAATACCATTTATGTGAAAACAACTAGCTCTTTATTTGCACAAAGTAATGAGTGCTATCAACAGGGGATATCAGATTGATTCCATTTTTTTAGATTTTCAAAAGGCTTTTGAGACTGGTCCTCGCAAGCAATTTCTAATTAAATTGTGTGCTAAGGACTAGTATCTAAGTTGTGTGACTGGATTTGTGATTTCCTGTCAGAAAGGTCACAGTTCATAGTAATTGATGGAAAGTCATCAAGTAAAGCAGAAGTGATATCTGGCGTTCCCCAAGGCAGTGTTATAGATTCTCTGCTGTTCCAGATATACATAAATGATTTAGGAGGCAATATGAGCTGCCCTCTTAGATTATTTGCACATGGTGCTGTCATTTACTATCTTGCAAAGCTGTCGTATGATCAAAACCATTTGCAAAATAATTTAAACGAGATATCTGTGTGGTGCAAAAGTGGCAATTGACTCTAAATAATGAAAAATTTGAAGTCATCCACATGAGTACTAAAAGGAATCCATTAAATTCATGTAACATAATAAATCACATAAATCTAAAGGCTGTAAATTCAACTAAATACTTGGGGATTAAAATTACGAATAACTTGACTTGGAACAATCATGTGTATAATGTTATGGGGAAAACAAACCAAAGACTGATTTATTGGCATAACACTTAGAAAACGCAATAGGTCTACTAAAGAGACTGTCTATCTATGCTAGTTCATCCTCCGCTAGAGTATTGCTGCGTGATGTGGGATCTGCATCAGATGGGATTGATGGAGGGCATCAAAAAAGTTCAAAGAAGGGCAGCTTGTTTTGTATTATTGCAACATAGAGGGGAGAGTGCCATGGATATGATATGCAAATTGGGGTGGCCATTATTGCAGAGAAGACTTTTTTTGCTGTGGCAGGATCTCCTCTTGAAAGTTCATTTTTTTGCTCATAACATGAAAATACATTTTGGTGCCCACCTACATAGGGAGAAATGATAATTATCTACATCTAGATCTACATCCACATGGTTACTTTGCAATTCACACTTAAGTGCCTGGCAGAAGGTTCATCGAACCATTTTCGTACTACTACTGTACCATTCCACTCTCGAATGGCGCTTGGGAAAAAGGAACACCTAACTCTTTCCGTTCGAGCTCTGATTTCTCTTATTTTATTATGATGATCATTTCTCCCTACGTAGGTGTGTGTCAACAAAATATTTACGCATTCAGAAGAGAAAGTTGGTGATTGAAATTTTGTAAATAGATCTCGCCGCAAAGAAAACCGCCTATGTTTCAGTGACTGCCACCCCAACTCGCATATCATATCAGTGACATGCTCACCCCTGTTGTGTGATAATACGAAACAATCTGCCCTTCTTAGCACTTTTTCGATGTCCTCCATCAATCCTACCTGGTAAGAGAAATCACAGCTTACATGGAAAGATTTAAGTGTTCTTTTTTCCTGTGTGCTTTTAGAGAGTTGAATGGTAAAGAAATAGCTTGAAGATGGTTCGATGAACCCTCTGCCAGGCACTTAATTGTGAATTGCAGAGTAATCATATAGATGTAGAAGTAGATTATGTGTTAAGCAGTGTCTGGTGAGAACAGTTTTTTCATCCTTCTAAAGACAGTGATCCCAAATTGCCCCCTATCTGATGATGTGTGGTGACTTGATATCAGATAGGCCAGAGCAGAATGCTGTGCATCACAGGTCTGTTATTATTTTATTCAGGAGCAGCCCCATGAAAAAAATAATAATTATTTTTTATTTATTTCTGGTTTTATAATGCAAGATTATACATCAAATATAATTTTCATTTTCCATTCATACCTATCTCTCCATTATGATCACATCATAATAATTCTGACTGATCATTAACAACACAAAGTTTAACACATACATAAATATGTTCACATATGTGGGCTAGTGCTTGTACTGTGTATTCTTTCTACAAATATCTTATTACAGTTTGACACCCAGTCCTGGGATTTCAGTATTTTGAGTCCAGAAACTCTGCAGATTGTTAAAATTAACACTGAGCAAAATATATGTATACATTGGTAGCCAATTGAAGAACTTACAAACAACTCTTATTACACCCAAAAATATGCAAGTACTGATGATAAATTTTCATTAGTTATTGTCTTATGTTCAGAAAATATTTGAAGTGTAATACTGTATTAGATGTCTCCACCTGCAGTACTAATGGTTGAATTGAAAGACTCGGATGTGCTGCTGTCGGTACCAAATCCGGATAAAGAAAGAGGGTTGGTGCCTAATGAAATTGTAAAAGGAAGCCTGGTCACATTTCAAGGCACCTCAGTGGCTTACTGCCTTAGTTGTAACTCAGTTGATGCCTATGCATTGACTCCCAACATAATCATTTGATTCAGTATGATGGCAAGCTCGCTTGTAAAAAGCACTGTCCCCCAGGTGGTAACCAATCCACCGTTGTCAAAGATAACTCCAGTGAACCAACAGATTATGGGGAGCTCGCATCAACATGCAAGAGATTGAAAAGTACGAAAGCGTCTTACTTTGTTACCTTCAACATTAACACTCTCCTTAAAACCAGAAAACTGAAATATCTGACAGATACTCTGGCCAAACAGAAAATTATTATAACATTGTTACAAGAAATGAGATACACAGAGGAAGCAGCATTTGAATCAGAAGGAATTTGGATTCTGAATGGAAAGCCTGTCCAGAGAGTACTAAGGAGTGCCCCTCAACTTGGTACAGGCATTATAAAAAGTAAACAAATCCTAGCACCCATCACTGACTTCAGCTCCAGAAACAGTAACAGTTAGTGGAGCAAATAAGGTATAAATTTTGGTCAATGTATATGCTTCCATAAACAAAGACAAAAAAAACAGGTCCAGAAAAAGTAGAAGAATTTTGGGAAGACCTGGAGGAGACACTATACAAAATTCCAACCAAGAAAGTTATCCTATTTCTTTGGGCTTCAACACTCGACTCAAGAAAGAAAGAAAGAAAATTCAGAATCATCATTGGGAACTATGCAGCCCACAGTATGACTAATTCTAATGGTGAATGACTAGTGAAAATTTGTATGAGTTTTGATCAGATAATTAAATCAACAGCATTTCAACACCTTCCAAGAAAACAGAAAACATGGGTATCTCCCAGCTCTCTACCAGGAGAGTACCAGATCGATCACGTAGTAATGTCGAGATATACAGAGAAGGAAATTCAAAATCTCAAAGTCCTAATGGATGCGAACTTAGATTCAGATAATTTTCTTTCCAGAATTAAGGTCAAAATCTCCAAGATCCCATCACACTAAAAATGCTACTCGTGTCAAGAAGTTTGATACAGAGTAACTTAAAGAATTAGAAAAGATTTTAAATGAGCTTGAATCAAAAGGATTATCAAGGACAGGAACAGTTAAAAGGCACAGTGATTGACAGTGTGAGGGAAAAAGTTTGCCCCGAGAAGACAGTGGTCAGCAGAAGGAGATAAGGCAATCAAACAGCATTGGTAAGCATGGACTCATTGGTGTTCTCAGAAAACTCCAGAAAATCTAAAGAACTCCAAGAAATCTCAAGAGAAAATATGAGAAGGGAAGCATAACTCAGATAAAAGATGGTTTCCGAAAGAACACTACATGATAACTTTTATAGAACATTCAAGTAGATATGATTCCCTAAAATCTCAACTTTAAGAACAAAGAAGGAAAGATAGTATATGGAGGCATGGAAAACAGTCAAATCTTGGCCAAGTACTTTGAAGAACTCGTGGACTGTGAAGTGTCATCTGAAATATTCAGCTACAATAAGAAAGAACCAAATCCCAGCTCAGAACCACCAACTATGGAGGAGATTAGGAGCATCATAGATACCTTGAAGAATAGTAAGGCTCCTGGGAGAGATGGGTTTATTGCAGAACTCTTGAAGTATGTGAACAAGAATGCAGTCATTGATCTGACTCCTGTAATACAGGTAAGTACAATTTGAGAAGAAGAGCAGCTTCCAGAAGGATGAATGTTGGCACTAATACATCGTTTACACAAAAAAGGAGATAAGTCAGAGCCTGGGAACTACAGAGGGATATCATTAATACCAGTGGCCTATGAGGTACTCCCAAAAGCACTGCTGAACAGAGTGGTAAAAACAGCTACATGCACAAATTGGTGAGTACCAGGGAGGCTTCAGAAAGGAGGGATCATTCACAGATTAAATTTTGAATCTGAAACTGGTAATCACATATCAAAAACAGGGAAGCAAAAATGTCATGCTCACATTCATAGACTTCAAGAAAAGTTATGATTCTCAGTAGACAGACAAACACTGTTCAACATTTACAGGAGATGAGTTAGGATGGAAAGTCCTGTGAACTGGTTAAACAGACTTTAAGCAACACAATATCCAAGGTCAAGTCAGAGGAAAGCTAGAGACGAACTCCCCTAACTCTTTATCTCTGTACTTGATAAGGTGATCAGAGGGTGGTGACAAGAAGTGAAAGGAGTGGGTAGAATATGACTGGGGTGCAAGAAACAAGGAATACGGGTAGACTGTAAGCATTTTGCAGATGATATTGTGATATTGTCAGAATCATTAGAAGAGGTGGTTAAACAAATTATGCAACTATAGAGACAAGCTACTAAAGCAGGCCTACAGATCTCTATCAAGAAAACACAATATATGATAAATGTCAAGGCAGCTCCTAGATGGATGACAATAGAAGGAGGAAAAATTCAGAAGGTCGAATGATTTAAATACCATGGAGTAGGGTTAGAAACTGGGTTGACAGACAAGGAAGCAGTGGAAACATGAATGAATGAAATTAATTTAGCATACAAGCTAACTATGAACGTCTACAATAAGAACAATATTTTGATCAATTCAACAGTAAGATGTTATAATAATAATGGAGTGTGACGAGGGCCTCCCGTCGGGTAGACCACTCGCCTGGTGCAAGTCTTTCGATTTAACGCCACTTCGGCGACTTGCGCGTCGATGGGGATGAAATGAGGATAATTAGGACAACACAACATCCAGTCCCTGAGCGGAGAAAATCTCCGGGAATTGAACCCGGGCCCTTAGGATTGACAGCCTGTCGTGCTGACGACTCAGCTACCGGGGGCGGACAGTAAGATGTTAGTAGACAGTGATCTGACCTGAAGCCTTATAAGCAGCAGAAACTGATAACGTAGTAAGAACAGGAGTACTTAAGAGACCAGAACTGGTGGAATGAAGGTTTCTCAGGAGGATATTGGGACCCTGAAGAACAGATGATGGTCAGCTTAAAACACAAGCAAACCAAGAACTGTAAATAAAGATAGACAATTTTGGACATCATCAGGAGGAGGAGGGGTGTTTTCTTTGGACACATACTTAGAATGGACCAGGGGAAGTTAAAACAGTAAATAATACAATTTCTGGTGAACAAGAGAACCAAAGTACGCTGGATCCAGGAGGTACAAAGGGATTTAGAAGAAGTAGGAATACAAGAACCAGAGATATACAAAAGGTAATTTATAATATTAGAAGCCAATATTGCTTGATGTGAAACAGTTTATTTCATGACCAGTTTCAACAGTAACTGCTGTCATCCTCAGATTCTCATATGTAAAATGTACAGATAGAATAATGTTAATGTAGTAACCTGCATGATGGTACAAGGATTATACATCTGAAAAATAAAAATTACACATCAATGTTGTTATCATACTGCAAACATGCTCAAGTTATAATAATACAGCTCCACATTGATTTGTCAAATATATAAAACTTGCTAAATAAAATATACATAGCACCAATAAGGAGTACAGGAGAAAATAGGAGAAAACACAAACATGCAGAACCGTGCACACGTGGCCTCAGACAGGCACATTGAGGAAGACTACTAAAATATTGAAGCTTTTGTTCAAAGCCCATAGGACTTCACCCAAAAGCTTTAATATTTTGCCTTCCAGTGACTCAATGCTTGCTTTATGTGATAAGTAGCAATCTATCCTTTCCATATTGTTGTTATCCATACTGGGCTTTCCATTGTTTGTATGTACATTTTTAATATTTATGTGTCGCATACACACTCAATACATTAAATGTGTAACACACACCACTCAGTCTATTTACTAACTCGCTTTTATGTATGTTTCACCATAGCACATCATCTACCTAAATTCCCAGGAATTTAGTGGTTACCTCTTGGTTTATAGACACTTTTTCAAATGCAACATTTATCCTTAATGAAACCAAGTGTCACGGATGAAAATTCGTGTACATGGTTTTGTCTTCTTTCTGCAACAGTGTATATGTGTTTAACCAATTTGCCATCTTAGAGTTTGCTGATGTCAGCAGTCATGTTGCTCCTTTGCACAGTGATTTAAATACAGTATATTTGTGTCATTAGCAAACATTACTAGTAGGCCTTTTTGAATACTCCAGGACCGATCATTAGTAGATACAATAAACAAAAGTGGGCCAATGGTGGAACCTTGAGGAATGCCTTGTCTTATGACTTCATCCTTTGTTTTGTAAAATTCAAGTTGCATAAGAAATAAATGGTGACTAACTCCCATTTATTAGACTTTTTGAGATCTATTACAGAACACTTCTGTAGCGGTGCAGGGTATTATAGAGCAAGCAGTTCAATCCAGATACAGTTCACACCATGTTAGAGTTTCACACCAACAACAGCCAGAGTGCAGAATGTAAACACTGTTAACCAAACTGTTCCATGCACACTTCACTGATCGAATTACAGCTGCCTCAGACTGGCCCTGGACTAGCTTATATATGTTAGTCCTGTGTGGTCTCATCACAGGACACTCCTGGTGACAAGCAGTATGGGGTAGTAGCACTACAGCAATTGACAGTACGATTGTGCGAGCTAATCAATTTCCGTAGTGACGTCGGGTGGCGCCACTTCAGATTATGATAGAATGAAGGCTTTCACGAGCATATGGCACGGTTGCTTGTAAACCTTTTGGGATATAAGGTCACGGTCCGTGAAACTCTTCTGCTTCTAACGTTTTATCCAGAACTGTGCTGGACATCTTTGGAGGCAATATTTCTCTGTTGAGTCTTGCCAATGGGTCAGACGTCTGAGAGCAACATATACACTGTAGAAAAAAGTGTGTGGCCAGAGTTGCATGTGGTAAACAGAGATCCCTGTCAATTCTACAGTTGTCGTCTTGTCAAAGATAAAAAACCTCCTTAGTGATTCTGCAGAGGTACTTTCCATATGTCACTTCAGTTTCGTGGCCTTTTCTTTCCTATTTACACTCTATATAATTTGATAAAGATGAGAATGCAACCAATAGAGAATCTTCAGTACCTTCCTCACCTGTACGAACTTTCTTGTGCTATTTGATATTAGTGGGTCATTGATTGTCTCTTGTTTGTGTTGCTGGGAAGGTAGTGAAAGATGAAAGGGTTCTCTGATGACCAACATAAACAATGTATAATCTAAAATGTCCTAAATTGGTATTAGCTGAAGTTTGTCACAAAATTACACAAAATGTATTGCTTCTGAGTGTCCTATTCCATTAGAAATAAATGAAAGCATTGCAGTATTTTGAATAAACTTTGCTTTACAAGATATAGTTTTCCTATCTGACTTATGTCTATGCTGTTACACATAACTTTGGGACTGAAAAATTTCATAAGAGAGACTGAGTTTTAGTACATAAGAGCTCAGAACATTGCAGCATACTGGTAGAGAAGTGTCAAGAGACCATATGAAGACTACTACTACCTTTCTACAGCAAAGAGAGAATCTACAGTTATTGCAGTATTGTCTACCCACAATGGACATTGCAATGAACTACAGACTTATAATAGCCAAAGAAATTTTGAGGAAATTGGGTGAAGTGTTTATTATGAAGTCATAACAAAACAAGATGATTTATTTTTTAATTTTGGATAGGATTTGGGAGGTCAAGATGACTTGGAATCACAACCAATTTGCCAAAAATTGGAGCAGAATTCGTGATTGATCAAGTTTTTGCTGAAGATCATGACTTGATAATCTTACATTGTTATTCTGGATTGGGAAGGGGGGGGAAGGGACCCTTAAATCTTCAATGTGAAGCCTCTTTTTTATTGCAGATTATAATTCTACATCAAAATCTACACATGTTTTGTGTGATGCATTTTCTTCATTTCATCACAGATGGTATTGTGTTCAGAGGAATAGAAATGGGTACACAATCCTAATTTACAACATGCTATTCAATGGCCCTTGAATATCCAATGGCATGTGGGACCCCACATCCATGCTGCGAGGATAGGACAGGTCAGTATTACATAACTTCTGATTGGAAACTCCATTAACAACATTGTATTCCCCTGACATATCGAAAAGGGACTACTCAGCATGCCACCTGGCTGTATAGTGAACTACAGTAGAACTCATATTTAACGTTTTTCTAGGGACCAGAATTTTTTAACCTTAAATGGGGGTTTACCTTAATTCGAGAAAGCGTACCTTTTCCAGAACTCTTTGCCTGTATTGACATGAATTGCACCCACACACACAATGTACACAATAACAACAATAAGCAAGGAGATACCTACAACTTTTTTTGTAGCACTAATACAGTGGTCAAAGATTGTAGTTTCCGAGCACACTACAAAATTAAAATATCCACAAAATACTTACACAATTACAGTAATATAATAAATCGAGTTACTTTTCCTATATACAACACATATTTACACAACTTTCACAGTACTTCATTTTTTGAAATACTTGTAATAAAAAATGGTAGTCTGCTTTTTAGCACTGTTAGATTTAGGTTCAAAATGTCCATCTCTAATTGATTTACTCTGTCTATAACAGGGTTGTCCACTTTAAATGCTGGGACAAATCTCCAGACAATGTCTATACTGGCAATAGCTTCACTGAATGACGGTGTTTACATTTCTTCATCCCTAACATGATCGTCAACATCTCGGATGCATGTAGTGATGGCATCATCATCACAAGCCACAAATTCTTCAAAAGTGATGTGTAAATTGTTAGATACCTGCACCCAATCATGAATGTCCACTACTGCTTTGTCACCGTCTTTGTCGTGACTGCTCATTTCATTAGATCCAGCCTTATGAAAGCAATTTGAGATGGTTTCCCTAGTTACCATTTCCCAAGCTCCTGTGAGCATATGCATTGCTTTCAGGATGTTCAATTTAAGCACTTCATTCCTGTCAATAAAGGCAAGTGCCTTAAGGGCAAGAGCTTTCCGATACTTGCTTTTCAGGCCTTGAATAATCCCTAGATCCATGGGCTGGAGTCTGCTAGTGCAATTTGCAGGAAAGAAATGCACTTTTGCAGTCCTTAGAAATTCTAAGTCTGTTGGATGAGCGGGACACTAGTCCATAAAGAGAACAACCTTCCTGTTTCCAGCACCCATTTGTGCATCAAAAGCTTGCCGTCATCCAAGCAGTTTTGTTGCTATAATACTTACATGGCAGCGTAGCACTGTTCTTAAAGCAATGTGGTTTGTGGAACTTTCCAATTACTATCGGATCCAGCTTGTCACTGCCATCTGTGTTGCTGCATAAGAGAATAGTAATTCTCTGCTTGCTCATTCTTCCTCCATGGCATGCTTCTCCTTTAACACTTAAGGTTTTAGAGGGCGTGAGTTAGTAAAACAGGCCTGTTTCATCCACATTGTACACATCCCGAGATTTGAAACCTTCCAAGAGGGTGGCAGCACCTCTTCTTTCCAGTGTTTAACACTTTCATCACTAGCTGTAGCACACTCTCCACTACTGCCCTGCAAATTATCCCATAGTGTTTTTTGAACCTATCCAGCTAACCATTCGAAGCTTTGAATTCCGTTAGCCCAAGTTTCCCTGATATCGTAGATGCTTTCATTTTTATCAACACCCCATCGATTGGTAAATTTTCAGCACGTGGTCAACTGTGCCAGTCCATTAGCTACGATTCCATTTCTTCGTATGGTGACTTTTTAACATTTTTTTCTCTGCTTTGCTTTTGAACCGGACTGTGTTTCTTGATCCAGAATCTTCTCCTTATTCTTCAATATTCCTGACAATGAAGACTGTGCAAGTCCCAGGCGCTGAGCCAGTTCACATACTGGCACATTTGCGTTTCTTCCCACTTTCCAAATCAAGTCCACTTTCTCCGCGACAGATAGAGTTTTTCTTTTCGCTGCCATAGTCAGCTTCACTACAACAACGGATGTGAGTGAGCAAACTGATATACAGCTGGATTCTCCATGCAACACTCAGCAAAAACTGATGAAAACTTGTGTAAACTGACACTATACATGGTCGGCTAAGTTCGAGCTTGCTCGTGCACGTAGCGAGGAATCAATATGGAAGATGATGGATCGTATCCAATATAAATGATGGAGTTCATAGATTCTTAAGACCCATATTACATGGTGCTTGTATTTGGAGGCAAAGTGTATGGAAGTTCCGAAAAATCCCACTAGAAGCCGCCGCAAGTACTGTAGGCGGTAATGCTGCCACTATGCTATGGAGGAGGACATGTTTTATTATTAACGACTCCTTGTCACTACTTTCGTACAAAGCATCATCCCCTGTGCCATCAAGTGCATTAGAAATACTGTATTTTTTAAATGCATGATGAACAGTTTCACTTGGGAGACATTTCCAAGACTGACTAATGCACACGCACATTTGAGACAAGCTTGCTCACTTAACATGTCCTGTAGGCATTAACTGCCTATCTTCTTTCGTTAGGCACTGAGTATACATGCTGTATTTTTCTGCTTGTCCATAAAAGGTTTGTTTTAACAAACTAACAGATGCAGAATGGATGTCACCCATTCTGGAATTACAACTAAGTCCGTTTTACCCTCTGCTAATTTTTTTTTTTTCACAGCTGGTGTAGTCACCTGCGTAAGAATCTAACACAAGCATAAGTGGCAAACCTAGCAAGGTACCAGGACGATGTTGCCACCACAAGTCTTATCCACTCTAAAACTATGTCCTCCGTGAACCAGCCAATTTCGTTAGCACGTACAATAACATCTTTAGGAAACACTTCGGACTTCGGTAAAGTCTTCCATGTGAAATGAATGGCGGCAGTTTATGGCCATCGGCTGTACAAGCCAGCAAGAATTTCCGGTGCACAGTTTGATGATGTAGCGCTGTAATGCGATGAGTTTTTCCCTGTATTTTTCAGGCCCAATTGCGGCTCCCTTTAAAATCCTTGATTTTCTGATGTGCTTTTACTTGAATTATTTCTGCAGTTACAGGTAAGCACTGTCACTGCTTTCTCACAAAATTGTTCACTACGACTTCCAACTCATAGTGGCGGCCATGTTCTGGTCCAGAAAACCCTTTTCTGTTGCTGGAATAAGCTGAAAGTTGTTACTTTTGCTGTCTCCATGTCTTACCGAAGTTCAAAAGCAGACTGAAACAAACATTTATGTTGGCACTGCTCTCATTAGCTGGAGCTGTCAAAATGTAAAGCCATGCTTGTCAAGTTTCTTCAAAAGGTCCGTTTTGATGGTATATATGTAAAGAGTTTTTTTTAATTGCTATGAATGCTTGGAAAATTGCTAAATTCACCCATGATAAAAAATACCTTAACATTCATTTCTTGAAACTAACACAATGGCTTCTGTGGCAGTTTCTAGCGGCAAAAAGCAGCAATAAAGGCCGCAAGCACTTACGGCAGCAACTAGCAGCATTTTTCAGAACTTCTTAGGCTTTGCACCCAAATGTAAACTTCAGGCGGTTTTTTGGATTCCGAAAACTGGAAAAAAGTGCGGCTTGCATTTGGGCCACAAAAGCCACTGTTGTATTGTTTTCAATATTTAATGTTCCTAATGCTAAATGCGGGTTTTGCTGTAATGCGAAGTACGTTAAATCGATTTTTGGGACTTTAAATTTCTTCCGTTAAATGCAGGTTTACGCTAAATCAAGGTCATGCAAAATCAGGGTTATACTGTATGATATATCATAACAAACAGCACAGTGCAATCAGAGCTCACATATCGTGCAGACGTAGAACAGACATTACAATACTTGCACAATGTTTATTTCTTACACAACTGCCTATTATATGGAGAATAGACGCGCAGAAAGATGATGAATGTGGCAACCATAGTAGAAAAAATTGAAATATTCTGATTTGTAGAGAATGTAGGAAAAACATTGCCTTGTGTGCTGAGCATTTTTCAGAGAAAGCTCACTTTCTTTCGTTCTTTTACAAGGTTGTGAATGCCTTTATGCCTGATAGCAGCATACAGACTGGCAAAAGGAAACAAAGCAAACATGTTACAGGACAAGCTAATGAGATAGCTGTACTAGCGGCAGTGCACCACAACCTATGGATAAGCACTTAGCAATTACACCAATTTCTCTTGACAAATGTTTTTATTCATGAATAATATTTCAAATAAATATCTTTGTTATTTGCAAATAACAAATAATAATTTATATCTTAGTTGTTCCTTTCATTAGTATCATTTTTGCCCAAGTCTGCTCAGTATTCACAAAAAAGCTATCAATAGCAGAGGAACTAATAGCTGTTATTTTGTAACTCTGTGGCTCGCATTTTCCATGTTGTACTATTTGAACACATTCAGTAGTTTTTGGCTACATGAGGACTCTTCTAAAATATTTATGTTAAGGTCATATAACAATATTGTGAAAAGGAAAGTTACCACTCACCATATAGCAGAGATGCTGAGTCGCAGATAGGCACAACAAAAAGACTGTCTGTGCCTATCTGTGACTGAGCATCTCTGATATGTGATGAGTAGCAGCTTTCCTTTTCACAATATTGTTACATTTCATCTTGGATTTTCCATTGTTTGATTTGTGTTAAGGTAACCACATAGGAAAATATCAGGGTACAATGAACTGTAGAGTTGTAGCACTGTGTGTAGGATAGTGTGTAGTGAATAATGGTTAGCTGCCATCAAGTAGAAGCATATAGCTAAAGGCTTCATGAATTTAATATTTATTGCTACATGTTTAAAATCTTTAAATATAGGATTATATTCTACACTGTCTCTGACAGCTGCTTCCCTTTTTATCAGATGTGCAGAAATGATTAACATAGTGGTAGCCTGGAAGAGAAACACTGGCAATCTTTAAGCCAACACTCACCTACGCAGACAAAAATCTGTAGTTTCTGAGTTTTGTTTATTTACATGTTATTGTCTTCTGCATTTGTCTCTTCACTACACAAAGATATTTTACAATCTTCCATCTAACACAAAGCAAAGAATTGGAAATCCCTATCAGTTTAACTGAAAGATAAAAAGAATGTCTGGGTAGTCATTTCTACAAATTATCTTATTATCTAAACTCAAGGATTGAAAATTCCTGTTAACTAAGTGGCATGTAGCAGTTTTCATCATAAAGCTGCATGACAGATAGTAATATATTGTAAACAGGTATCTGTTGTCACGGATATAAGTTTTTATTTAAAAAATACTAATTTATTCATGTAAATGCAAAAATACAAATAGGAGCTAAAGGGAAGCTGTTTAATATAACGCAGGGAAGCAACAGGCTGTTTCAAAGTAGTATTTTCTGCTAGTTTAGTAGGTCACATTAAGCAACTGTAAACACAAATAGTAGCCCACTGAGTAGCATAATTATAGTCTGTTGTTAAAACAATAAACTGATTTAACATTCTAAGAGTTGCTTCTCTTTTGGTAACATATTCCTTGACTTGTTCCACACTCTTGGAGGTTTTCCTCCTTGATGAAATCTACAGAACATGATGAATGTGTGAATGAAAAGAATAGTCTTTTTTTGTGATGAATTCTTCACCAGGCACCAGGAAAGTAAATGTCCTAGGTTGTGTGCCATGGGATAACTCTTAACTGTAATTCCCACACTCCCATCTGCAACTGTCAGGCAAAGAGAGTCATTAGAAAACTGCAATTACTTCTTTAAATAGTCTGTAATATTGCATGGCTGACAACAAAAAATGACACATTTAAACTGTTGAAAAAATTCATCATTTCTCTTCTCTCCATAGGAGATATTCTCGTAATGGATGAATTTGGATACTTTTATTTTAAAGACAGGACTGGAGACACCTTTAGGTATGTTTTAGAGCTGCTCCGATTTTATATTTATGTTACTATATTGCATCCTTTTTTTTTATTTGCCCTGACAATTTGCCATTTTCAGGTGGCGTGGAGAGAATGTTGCAACTTCAGAAGTGGAAGCAGTGATCAGCAATATAGTAGGCTTGAAAGATGTAGTTGTATATGGTGTTGAAGTAAGTTATTTCCATCTTCTAATATCTCACTGAACCTCTCAAATGTAAAGAAATTAATTAATAATGTACAGTTTCACCACAAAACAATTGACACACTAATTTGTGTTTCAGATACCAAATGTTGAAGGGAAAGCTGGTATGGCAGCAATCGTCGATGACGAGGGTTTGCTCAATATCGAAAGTTTTGCAGCTGGAGTGAAGCAGCATTTGCCACCTTACGCATGGCCTGTCATTGTTAGAATTTTGCCACAATTGCCTATCACAGGTACTATGGTGTAAAACAGAATATACAATTAAGCATATATGGGGAATTCAATCTTGAAGCAGAGGTACTCATATACTTTTGGAAACTAAAATGTAAAATTCCATATTCATACCATGAAAGCCATCACAACATGGTTGGCATTTTCTCCCCCTTTGTTATATCGATTGTAGTGGTGTGATGTGCAATGACTGCTATTGAGGGGTGGAAGAGGCATTCTTCCAGCTGTCAGTACGGCATTTGGCTCACCCACCTGGGCACTGGCATGGGCTACAGAATGCAGCAAGACAGATGGTGTGAAAAATCTTTTTTGTTCCAACAAGCTTAGAGCAGCTACAATGTGTACCACCATCAGGTGACAGCCTGGCATCAGTCCACAATATCCGTATCCCACGAGTGCGTCAGGCATCATCTCGTGGACCGCGACACGAAGTGTTGTAATGTAGATGTCAGTTGCTGCTATGCTCAGCAAGGCCTGAGCAGACTTTCATGGCAAACATTTCTTATGGTGCTGTGTCAGTTGCTGGCACTCTGGTCTGGTGTTATGCTGCTAGTGAGGTGGCTGGGCTTACCTGGGTGTGGTGAATGACAGAAACATAATCTGGAACAGGAATCACAGTCTGGAGACAGTCTTGTGGTGACTGGCAGATGCCTCAATTGCTCAGTGGGTAATGGGGCCTCAGTTCAACTCTCAGCCCATATAGTGGTGGCTGGGCCCCTAGCAGGTGATCCTGTAAGGATGATGGTAGGGTAGTAGCCACCTCACAGTGGAGGCCGATACTGGGATGGTCACCGACTCGGTGATTCGATCTGATGATCTGCCTGCTCAGGCAGCCAGTATTTATATGTGCCAAAGTGGGTTTGTTGTGGAATTACTGCCACAAATGAGATGTGTGTTGCATGCCGAAGTGTTCCTGTTTTGGTAACTAGTCAGGTACTGGCTTGCAGGCAGGCAATGGCACCCAGTGGGTCTGTGACATAATTTCATGCCAGCATATTGTTGCAAGTGACCTTTTCACAGTATCAAGCTCTCTTGTGTAGATTTACACTGTTACACTCTTCTCCTTTTCAAAAAATTCAACCCTCTGAATTCTCTCTGTTGCTGTAACTGGAACTAGTTAATTCTTCAGTTCATTGCAAACACATTCAGTTAGTCTTGGGCTCACAACATCCTCAGAATTCATTTTGATACTCGTCAGTGGCTAAAAACAGATACTCAGATACATTTAAAATCTTTCCACAGCTTATAAGGTTCCACTCCCTGGCTAGCCTTGAAAACTAGCACTAGTTCTGTGAACAAATGTCAGGATAGTTGAGATGTTTTATCACATTTTTGGCTTTTGTCCAGTACATACATGCTTAAGTCTACTTCATGAAATTCACTTGCTGCTTCCTGCAGCACAGGTTACACTGCATTACAAACAGTTTCATTGATTCAGGCCTTGGGCCCTTCCCATGGACCATAACCAAATCTATTCCTGACATAATTAAATAGGACAGTGATAAGAGGAAAAACCCAATAACAATAGCCACAAGAACCCCACAAGTGGCTTAGAATACACATGCTGAGACTTACTCTTGACTGCGTTGCTGATGATGGTAGCACCTCTCTGTCACACTTGTGACTCCAAAAATAGAGTTACCGCTGTGGAGGGGTGGAAGAGCCATTCTTTGTGTTGTCAGAATGGCGTTCAGCTCTCCCACCTGGATGTTGTGGGTTTGATGGGTTGACGATGGCTACTGGAGTCTGAGGAGATGGTGTTCATAAAAACACTATTGTTCCAACAAGCTTAGAGTGGCCACAGTTGCCCACTCTCATCACATGGTACAGTGTGGTGCCAATCCGCAGTCGCTTTGTCCTACAGGCATGGTTAGGCACCATCTCACAGATCTCAGCAGTGAAATTTAGCCATGTAGACATCAGTAGCTACTAGCATGGTCTAAGCATGTAGTGACCCTGCATGGTAAGCATGGTGGCACTGAGTCATGTGCTGTGATGGCAATCTGGGTTGTATGCTGCTAGCAAGGGGGCCAGGACCTGCCCAGTCATAGTGACGGAGATGTAGGCATCCGAGGCGAGAACCCCGGTCCGGCAGCTGGCTGGTGGTGACTGGCACTGGCAGATGCCCCAGTGGCTAGGAGGCCATCAGTTTGACTCTTGGTCTGCCCAGCAAGGGCTGGACTCCAGGAAGTGTGCTTCTCAGTATAGTTTTGTGCACATTATAATCTACTATACTTGCATAATATGCTTTGTAGATTGCCATGCAGTAATATGTTATTGAAATGTTTATAAAGACAGACTATTAGCAAATCCAGCAATGCTAAACATGCATGGGGATTGGACACGCATCCTAATCTCCTCCTCCCCCTCTCTCTGTCCACTTCCTCCTCCCCACCTCTCTATCCATCTCCTCCTTTTCCCTCTCTATGTCCATTTCCTCCTAGCCCCTCTCTGTCCACCTCCTCTTTCCCCCCCTCTCTGACCTTTAACCTTGTTTATTGGTATTGTAAATGAAACTCGAAGTTGCGTAAAATGAAAGGGGAAATCAGTTGGGATAACTGGTATACAGGGTATGAGGGTGTGAGAGACCTCTCCAGCAGCTGGATCTGTGAGGACAGCAACTTCAATGACAGTATTTCACATAGCTTTAATCTGTGGAAAGGTAGATTACAAACTTCCAGACAATTTAGATTCTGTTGCAGTAATCAAATCATAAGCCTTAACCCAGAAACACAACTTTCATGTATTCTGTCCAAACTGACTGTGAGGGAGAAAACAGAAGAGCACATTGTTAGGTGTGCAATTTTTGTTTAGAATTATATACAAGGCGGAAGAATATCACTAGGAGAAACAGTTTATCTAATGGTTTAAATGCTGATATTATAATTAAAACGCTGCAAGAGAGAAAACAAAACTGCACATTCTCACAGTACAGCACAGTATTTCTTTTCTCCTTATTGGTTTTAACAGAACACTTGTACATTGTTTTTTAAAAAGATATATAGTTTTGTCCATCTGAAAGTTTGTTGGAGTATGGTGTAAAAATTTGAAGGTAATTGGTCAAGAACTTTTTGAGTTTGGTAACAATGCTAGACAACAAAAGGAAGACTGGGTTTAACGTCCTGTTGACATTGAGGTCATTAGAGACAGAGTGTGAGCTCAGATTGTGTCGAGGATGGGGAAGGAAATCGAACATGCCACTTCAAAGGAATCATCTGGGTATTTGCCTGGAGCGATTTAGGGAAATCACAAAAAATTTAAATCTGGATGGCCAGATGCGGGTTTGGACCCCCTGAATGCGGATCCAGTGTGTTGACCACTGTGTCACTTCACTCAGTACAATGTTAGACAACATCACGTCTTTAAAAGGCCCATGAGAAACAAAATAACAGCTGCGACAGAGTACATGGGTTCTGTTGTAGCACTAACAGCCGAATTGGGAGTGTTATGACAGCTGAAAGAGCATTTTTTGACAGTTGTGAAGGATCTGTGCTAGGCCACATGAACTTTGTGGTGTGGTCAGCATGGGGTGGCACCTTTCATACATGATGACTGGCAGAGATCAAAGTATGAGAAATACTGACTGTGCGTATGCTAGCCGGAAACGGTGGCTGTGTGGTGGGAAAAACCTGACTGACTGAGTTGACCAGGGAGGATAGCCACCATGGCTGAACCAACTGAATAAAGACAATATGAAATGAGGGAAACTGTAAATATAAACTGAATAAACCAGTGACTGAGAAACCAGTCACATACTTTTAAAGACAAAAATTGGATGAATGCATGAACAAAGATGCACCCTTGCTATGGAATTTAGTTAACAACTTATCAAATGTTAAATATTTTGGATATCAAATTTTCTACAATTATTAATAACTCACTAATGCCTTTAGTGATTCAGACAGTCATAGTGTCAACGGATAGGGTTCAGTAAGCACTATGTAACTGTTCTAATAGATTTTCTGTGAATATTTTGTATTTCAATTTATAGGCCAGAATGTATAATCCACGCATGTAAAAGTGAATTTTCTAGTAAATAAAACAATGAACAGTGAAGGTAGAAGCAGCATTAGTAAACAGAGATAATTAGAGATGTATAACTATAATTAGTTTAACTGTTTAACATTTATTAGTGATATAATCATGCAAAACAGTGTCCATGTGAACAAAAACACTCTTTGCGAGAAAACCATTACAACTATGAGCAGCAGAAAAGCTGACGAAATTTGCATCCAGATTTATATGTGATATGTATGTTGTTGTTGTTGTTGTTGTTGTGGTCTTCAGTCCTGAGACTGGTTTGATGCAGCTCTCCATGCTACTCTATCCTGTGCAAGCTTCTTCATCTCCCAGTACCTACTGCAACCTACATCCTTCTGAATTTGCTTAGTGTATTCATCTCTTGGTCTCCCTCTACGATTTTTACCCTCCACGCTGCCCTCCAATGCTAAATTTGTGATCCCTTGATGCCTCAGAACATGTCCCTTCTTTTTGTCAAGTTGTGCCACATACTCCTCTTCTCCCCAATTCTATTAAATACTTCATCATTAGTTATGTGATCTACCCATCTAATCTTCAGCATTCTTCTGTAGCACCACATTTTAAAAGCTTCTATTCTCTTCTTGTCCAAACTATTTATCATCCATGTTTCACTTCCATACATGGCTCCACTCCATACAAATACTTTCAGAAATGACTTCCTGACACTTAAATCAATACTCGATGTTAACAAATTTCTCTCCTTCAGAAATGCTTTCCTTGCCATTGCCAGTCTAAATTTTATATCCTCTCTACTTCGACCATCATCAGTTATAGCAAAATTCCTTTACTACTTTAAGTGCCTCATTTGCTAATCTAATTCCCTCAGCATCACCCGACTTAATTCGACTACATTCCATTATCCTCATCTTGCTTTTGTTGATGTTCATCTTATACCCTCCTTTCAAGACACTATCCATTCCATTCAACTGCTCTTCCAAGTCCTTTGCTGTCTCTGACAGAATTACAATGTCATCGGCGAACCTCAAAAAGTTTTTATTTCTTCTCCATGGATTTTAATACCTACTCCAAATTTTTCTTTTGTTTCCTTTACTGTTTGCTCAATATACAGATTGAATAGCATCGGAGAGAGGCTACAACCCTGTCTCACTCCCTTCCCAACCGCTGCTTCCCTTTGATGTCCCTCAACTCTGATAACTGCCATCTGGTTTCTGTACAAATTGTAAATAGCCTTTCGCTCCCTGTATTTTACCCCTGCCACCTTCAGAATATGAAAGAGCATATTCCAGTCAACATTGTCAAAAGCTTTCTCCAAGCCTACAAATGCTAGAAACGTAGGTTTGCCTTTTCTTAATCTAGCTTCTAAGATAAGTCGTAGGGTCAGTATTGCCTCACGTGTTCCAACATTTCTACGGAATCCAAACTGATCTTCCCCGAGGTCGGCTTCTACTAGTTTTTCCATTCGTCTGTAAAGAATCCGCATTAGTATTTTGCAGCCGTGACTTATTAAACTGATAGTTCGGTAATTTTCACATTTGTCAACACCTGCTTTCTTTGGGATTGGAATTATTATATTCTTCTTGAAGTCTGAGGGTATTTCGCCTGTTTCATACATCTAGCTCACCACATGGTAGAGTTTCATCAGGACTGGCTGCCCCAAGGCTGTCAGTAGTTCTAATGGAATGTTGTCTACTCCCGGGGACTTGTTTCGACTCAGGTCTTTCAGTGCTCTGTCAAACTCTTCACGCAGTATTATATCTCCCATAATATAATATTGTCCTCAAGTACATCGTCCTTGTATAGACCCTCTATATACTGCTTCCACCTTTCTGCTTTCCCTTCTTTGCTTAGAACTGGTTTTCCATCTGAGCTTTTGATATTCATACAAGTGGTTCTCTTTTCTCTGAAGGTCTCTTTAATTTTCCTGTAGGCTGTATCTATCTTACCCCTAGTGAGATACGCCTCTACATCCTTACATTTGTCCTCTAGCCATGCCTGCTTAGCCATTTTGCTCTTCCTGTCGATCTCATTTTTGAGATGTTTGTATTCCTTTTTGTTTTCTTCATTTACTGCATTTTTATATTTTTTCCTTTCATCAATTAAATTCAGTATTTCTTCTGTCACCCAAGGATTTCTATTAGCCCTCATCTTTTTACCTACTTGATCCTCTGCTACCTTCACTACTTCATCCCTCAAAGCTACCCACTCTTCTTCTACAGTTTTTCTTTCCCCATTCCTGTCAGTTGTTCCCTTATGCTCTCCCTGAAACTCTGTACAACCTCTGGTTTAGTCAGTTTATCCAGGTCCCATTTCCTTAAATTCCCACCTTTTTGCAGTTTCTTCAGTTTTAATCTACAGGTCATAACCACTAGATTGTGGTCAGAATGCACATCTGCCTCTGGAAATGTCTTACAATTTAAAACCTGGTTCCTAAATCTCTGTCTTACCATTATATAATCTATCTGAAACCTGTCAGTATCTCCAGGCGTCTTCCATGTATACAACCTTCTTTCATGATTCTTGAACCAAGTGTTAGCGATGATTAAGTTGTGCTCTGTGCAAAATTCTACCAGGCGGCTTCCTCTTTCATTTCTTACCCCCAATCCATATTCACCTTCTACGTTTCCTTCTCTCCCTTTTCCTACTGCCGAATTCCAGTCACCCATGACTATTAAATTTTCGTCTCCCTTCACTATCTGAATAATTTCTTTTATTTCATCATACATTTCTTCAATTTCTTCGTCATCTGCAGAGCTAGTTGGCATATGAACTTGTACTACTGTAGTAGGCATGGGCTTCGTATCTATCTTCAAATATAGTCTAAAGCAAAATTGCAGAAATTAAACTTTGCTAATTTATCGTTTACAGTAAGTACAACAGTGTATATTAACTGAACCTTTACTTACACAAAAAGCCATTGTTATTGGTCTGTAATCAGTGTTTCACACCTCTTGGTATAAATATGATCGAAACCAGTAGTTCTACAGAAAAACATGTCAATTTACAGACATAACAGTTGTGATGGAGGCAGTATTGGAAAGCAGTCCTTGCTCCAGCCAGCAAATTAAAAGTAGGTCTGATCTACCTGTGCCTTTTGCACCCTAGGATACAACAAATACCCCAGTATGTCACTAATAATATAAAAACTGTCCAAAATTTCATGCAGGTGTGGATTCACTGCTTTGCCATGATCCTATCTTGTCAGTCACTATTTGGTCTTCATTGTGACACAGTTTCTTAATGTAGCAAATAAGCAGAGGAAAATGGCTGAACTGTCAAGGAATGTGGTTCTTACTTTCCAAGGAATGAGCAAGTTGAGTACCAGTACATTGGCATAAAACGAAATGTTGTCTCTATATTGTATTACCTGCAATCTCTCTCTGTCTTTTGTTCTCTTTGTTGCCTTATAATCACTATGCATGCATGATACTGTGCTTTTTCTTGCTTTCTACAATGTGCTCTGTCATGCTGGGCAATGTTCTAAGAAACTGGAAACTGTTAAAATTTAAGGTCTAAGAAATTTTTTACATGGAAAGGAAGTGCTAATTCTAATACTTCTTCCCCAAACACTGATTTCTTTTCACTGTTGTCTTTGCCATGAACAGTAAATGAGTTAAAATATTTAGACAACTATAAATCTCTACTCTGCACCATGTGACTCTACTGTGTATTTTTCTTTCAGGAACATATAAACTGAAGAAACGTGAATTGCAAGTAGAGGGATATAATCCAAGCACAGTTAAGGACAGAATGTACTTCCTGGATAAGGGTGCCTATGTGCCTTTAAATGAAGAGCTCTACAGTAGAATTGTTAATGGTGGGGTACGATTATGAAGTCTTATTGTACAAAGTCTATGTAACATTCAGTTTAAAATTGGTTCCTTTACAATTTGTTTCAAAGTTACAAAGCCAGCAGGATGTATTTTGTAAATACAGACATTAAAAATTCATTAAATTAATCCAAAGAAGAATGATTTATTTAATGTGCTCATTTTGTGGGGCAGCGGGTGGAAATTATTTGGCTTTTTATCCTGTTATTTAAATGTAGAGTGTAATGTAGAAAAGATACATTTCCCGGCCGATTAACCATATGTGGGGCGGCGGGTGGAATTATATTTGTTAATGAATGTTTTGTATTTATGATTTTAATACTGTTGTTTGCCGTTCTCAACACTGGCTCTCTAACTACAATATTGGCAACCAGAAAGTGATTAGCAAAACGTGAAGCCTGTAGTTAGAATTCCTAGTGCCCACTTCATCTGAGAAATACACTTATAGCTACAGCTTATAGCTCTGAGGAATTAGGAGATTGTCTGGGATTCATAATCAAAAACGATTCTCTCTAAAATGTTCACTATATTCTGAAAGTCACAGACCAAAAAGAATCCACACAATCCAACTAACAGAGCAGTTCAGAGTCTAATGCGCTGATGCAACTATAACTGTTCAAATTAACTGTTTAAGTGAATGCTCGCCATAATTTTATGATAATGTTCATCAAACGCCATGCTAAATAATGGTAGAATGTGTGTCCCGCGACGGCACGTGAAAATACGACATACGAAAACTGAAGATACATCTTTTTTTACTGCGGTACATGGGAGCTGTAGGGGAAGTACCGTACTCGTTGCTGGACATATGGCACCTGACAGATGGCCGCCCCTTCTGAACAAGTGAATGGAATCTACCGGTGCTTCTGATGAAAACTACTGGCAAATTATTTTTCGAACTGGAAAATTCACGTATAATACCTTTCACGAAACAGAGCAGTTTGATAGGACTGCCTGTAGACAGCAGCGAGAAAATGTGCGAAAGGCAGTAATTTAGCTATAGAGGGCGTTTACGATTAACATTGTGATTTTTTAATCCGTGCTCAGCTTGAGGCCTATGAAACCGTTTCTTTGCGAAAATACACAGCTGGCCAGAATTCTACGAACGAAATATTTTCAAATATAACATTTAGTACTCCCTCGTTCGATTCTAATGTGTAACTCAAATCTTTGACCGGTTCCCATTCGCTCACCAAAGTTAAGCACTGTCACGCTTGGCGCGTACTTGGATGGATGACCATTCAACCGTGCCGAGTGCTGTTGGTAGTAAGGCAAGCAAAGGAATTGTAAACAGTCTCTAATGACCTTCGCCTTCGACCAGACATAAAGCCCTAAGTTTACTTCCTTTTTCTAATCTTTGAAAACACAAGAACTCTATATGTCAGATTAACGAAATAGGTACTTTTTAGGATTATGATGCCGAAATAGGCAAAATTAGGCATCAACGTTGAAATACGCAATTTTAGGTCCTATAGAACTAAGGATATTCAGTTTAGTTAGTCATGAAGTACCAACTTATATGCAAATTGGAGCTTAGGAAAAAAAGTAGGTTTCAACCTAAAGATCCGTGATCTATTTTTTACCTATTTTTTGACATATGAATAATAAAACACCTATAAAGAGTATTTGGTATTAACAGGGATAGCAATATAAAAAAATAAAAAAAGACTGAAGTGTTAGACACATACGAAGCATGAGCGCATATCTACTAGCCACCTTGCTGCGCGCTGGCCAGAAAATAGTTTTTCCATCTGTCGTATAGTGTGGAAAAACTTGGAGCCACTGTCTTATATAATGAAATAGGCACTTTTTAGGATATTAAAGCCAAAATAGGCAAAAATAGGCACTAACATCGAAATAGGCTTTTTTAGGTCCTATAGAATTAACGCTATTAAGTGTAAATAGTCATGAAACACATAAGTACAAATTTTTATGCAAATAGGAACTTAGGAACAAAATAGGTTTTTACCTAAAATCCGCAGTCTACTAATAATAATCCTAGAAGTATGGTAAGGTATAGCACCTCGCACCAGACTGTACAGTGCAGAGTGGAGGAAGAGGTAGTAGAGTATGAAATGAGGGCTGTACAACATACCTCTCACACAGCCAGAATATTATGGAGAGAATGTGGTCAGACCCTGCAACCCACCAGAAAGATCGGCATAAACACACCTATGTGGGAGTCGCCAACACTGCTTGCTAACACAAGATAACCTAACTCAAGCACTTAGATACAAATAGCATAAACAACGTAGAGAAAATCTGTGTAAACTTGTCGGAGTCTTGGAGACTCATGTGGTGGAAAGTATATTAAATTTTTGATACAATGGCAGCAAAATTTGGTTGTTATAACCATTCCAAAAAGACAGGATGACTGGAGGTATGTGACCTCAAATAATGGATTTTTGTAAAATTGTAACTCGTGTGACAACTGAAAATTCAAATTCTGTTAATGAACCAAGTACTCTCACAGAGTATGTCATGCCATATAGAATCTTTAACTTGTGTCATGTTCAGAGACGAAGTTGACAATAAAAGCTGGCAATGTCCACTGGCACACAGTATTAGTTGACAAAAGTTCTGCAACCTCCGAGGTCCGAGGTTACAAAATTTTCCCCGGGGGATGGGAGGTGTCGTATATAATAAAATATTCAGTCCTAAGAATAGTAAAATGGCTAAGTGAGAAGTATTCAGATTTTGTCAGAAAGACAGTTTAGAAACCGCTGCTGAATGAGAGGCCTGTGAAATATTTGTCTGACACGCCAGAAGCAGCTACGCAAAGCTTGTTCTGCTAACAAGGAGTGGACCCTGGAACATCACAGGGTTTGTAGCAAACACAGCCTCCTGACCCTTGGACGGCACAGGCACCACAGAAGACATTGAGCAATATCACGTGCTAGCAGCAAGAAGTGACGCGTTAGCCTCATGACAGTCACAAATGAAACAGCCTGCATGGAATGTTCCAGAAGCACATTCTCCACTAGTCAATAGTGAACTTTTCAGCTGAGATCGTGGCTACAGTAGGCAGCCCACGAGCAGTGCCTCAGCGGAATTGCCGACTGAGATAAGTTCCTCTGTCTTGCGCAGCGAGTGTCAGTCTTGCTCCCTCTCAGGACACAACATCATTACACATACTTTGAAGTTAGTTTTTTGTCGTCCCTCATGTATATCTATCAGTGATAGTATTTACGGAATGATGGTATACTTTGTATTTTAATGTTGTTAAAGAGAAAGCTGTCCTCAACCTGCAGTGCTCACTATGCATGGCCACTCAGAGCTAGTATGCCCTTGCCTTCGTCCAACTTTTGAAGTGACTTGTCCAACCAGTTATAGGGGACCTACAGTTTAATATGGATTCCAAATCCCAGTCTAACTCAGCATTTTTCACATACACAAATCACTGCAAGGAGAAAGAAGCAATAAGTGACAGCAAAAAAATTTTAGGATTGACTGGTGATTTAACCCCAAAACTTAGAAACTGTGGCCTGACAGTTGCTTACTAAGATACGTCATACTCTCTCTAAATGATGTGAGTGGACATATGAAGAAAAAATAGATACAGATTATGAATCATATCGCTATTGTAACCAAGATAAGCTAGATGATTAACAAACTTATTTCATTCCTCCAAACCATGCTCTTGAATCAGTATCTTGTAAGATTTTTTAGTTCAACTTGACCATACCTGCATATAGTCTTTTTCCTCTCCTTTAACATTAGAAATTTATGATTAGCAATACCTGCATATTACTGCCAAGTTTGTTACTAACAAGCCATTATTCTACATGCTACAAAACACTCGATAACTATCTTTTTGAGTAACTCTTACAAATGTAAACTTTCTCTTTTTTTTTTATTGTTGTTGGACACGCCGAGAATGTTTCCACTACTACCGTTAGGATAAAGGTGAAAAACTTGTACTTTCATGTGACAGTTTAATTGGAAAGCTATGAACTTTTGACAAACTTTCTTCCTACAATGCCACAAGCTTTTGGTGGGTTTGTAAATCTTGAAAAGAGGCAATCTGTTTATATGTATACACACGCACACACATAAAAACACACACTCTCTCTCTCTCTCTCTCTCTCTCTCTCTCTCTCTCTCTCTCTCTCTCTCTCTCCCTCCCCCTCCCCCTCTCCCTCTCCTTGACCCTGACCTACTATCGGTATAAACTCGTCCAGATGATAGCATTGTCACCTGGTGAGGAATGGCTGCTAGTCACGACACACGTGTGGTGCATGTAGTATCAGTGAGCATGCTGTCAGAGTGTGGGATGTGTGTCTGAACACTCCTAACATTGGACCTCTATGATCGATGACCCACGCATGTGCCAACGTTAACACCACAACATAGGCAACTGTGACTGAAATGGGCATGTGACCATCGGCACTGGATGTCAGGATGTCAGCGCAGTGGCAGAGCATTGGTTCATCTGATGAATCCCAATACATTCTTCATCATGCCGAAGGGTGGGGTGTGAATGTGTGCCATTCCAGGGGAACAGCTCTTTGACACATGTACTGTAGGACGGAGACAAATTGGCAGTGCCTGCATTATGCTCTGGGGAACATCATGTGGGCACCCATTGGTTCAATGGAGCTCGTGCAAGGCAACATGACAACCAAGGAGTATCATACACTTGTTGCAGACCACATACACCCCTTCATGACAATAATCTTTCCTGAAGGCAGAGGCATTTTCCAGCAAGATAGTGCGTCTGTCACAAGGACAGGTGTGTAATGCAGTGGCCTAAGGAACACAGTGGTGAGTTCAAAGTGATGTGCTGGCCCCCAGCTCACTAGATCTGAACCCAGTCGAACAGATCTGGGATGAGATTGAATGTGGTGTCAGAACTCATCGGCCCCTTCCCGGAATTTAAGGGAATTAGGTGACCTACCAAGGCCTCATTGCTCCCATGCCACAGTGCGTCGCTGCCGTTATCTGTGCCAGAGGTGGACATACTATCTATTAGGTAGGTGGTTATAATGGCTGATCAATGTATACAGTGTGTGTATATCCAAGATCTCCTCTCAAATTCCTGGATCAATTTCAATCAAATTTGGCACAGAAACAACAGACCTCATAAGTATCAGCACTGCAGGGTTTATAACCTCCTATCTTCTATATAGGCCAAAACATGCTTTTTCAAGTCCCTGGTGTATACGCTGCTCTGCTCGACAGGCATGTTGTGTGGAAAGAGTATCAGCTTGCCAAATCAACATGCTTTGCAGGGTAGCCCACATGGCAAGGGCAAGGATAAAGGTTTACCAGCCTCAACATGTAGGCTGCCGAGCATGACAGGCTTGTTGCGTTTTAGCATTATTGTCCTCCTTCACTGACCTGCTTTGCATGGCACCCTGTACACGAGGGACAAATAATTTATTTTCAAGCCCTTGATGTGTAGCCTGCCCTGCATGACAGGTATGGTGTTAGAGTAGTATTGGTCTACTTTATTGAACTGTATTGCAGGGGCTACATATGCCAATGAGCACGGCTAGAGATAGGCTGAGGTGGATAAAGGAGAGGGTGGACAGAGTGATTTTTTTGGGGGGGGGGGGGAGGGGGAGGGACAGGACAGTGAGAGAGAGAGAGAGAGAGAGAGAGAGAGAGAGAGAGATGAGAGGGAGAGAGACATGAGGCAGGTGGGAAGGTGTAGAGGGATGGTGGGCAGTGGAGAAGAAAGAGAGAATGGCAAAAGTTGGAAGAGAGGGGGAGGAGGATATTGGCAGAAAGAGTAGAGGAAGGCATGGTCAGAGAGAGGGTGGAGGAAATGGACAAAGAGAGGGGGAGGAGAAGATAGAGAGGGGAATGGAGACACACACAGACACACACACACACACACACACACACACACACACACACACACACACACACACACACACAGAGAGAGAGAGAGAGAGAGAGAGAGAGAGAGAGAGAGTAGGGAAGAAGAGATAGACAGAGGTGGGAGGATGAGGTGAGCAGATAGAGGGAGGAAGAGATGGACACACGAAGGGGAATGAGACAGTGTGTTCAATATATGTGTCGATTGCATACGCTGCAGGAAAATGGCTAATGTAACAATAAAATAAGAAGATAAGTGGGAATATGGCAGAAGTGGTGGTTCCAGAAAACTTTCAAAGTGGAGAAAATATTTCTTCACTGGTCATCGTCAAACTCCTGCTGATTAATATTTATGATACACATTACCCTGAATACACAAACACACAATTTTGCTAGAGTACAGGGTGGTCTATAAATGTGCAGAAGGCAATGGATGCAATAACACACAATCATTACTGACAATAGTACCAACGAATTTCAGATAAAAGAAATGGTGTGTGGATATATGGAATGAATATTTACAATTATTAAATGAAAAAATTATGTATGGCATAATATATGTGAAAAGATGCAGCAAAAAGAATGCCATATTTTTATGCTTTTTTTTTATTTTATGAAGTTTGAGGGCTTACAATATTGTGTTTAATTGTGGGTAGGATCTAAAGTGTAAAAATTTAAAAACAATTTCCCCACTCTGCTTCCCCTTTTGTAAATATGACACCAGTTTTCACGTCAGTTGACATGAGTGAAAGGGAGACTTCATTATCTCAAGTGAATTCCCTGAGATGGATGTAGGTGAGGAGGATAAGCACTCAACAGTACAAGTAAGCTTTAAGTTTATTGTGAATCTCAATTTACAAAATGACTTTCTTGGGATAGGTGCCTCCATGATAAAGACAAGTCCACACAGAAACAGTGACTGTTTATTATTAATGTGCTGTCTGTCAATTGAAATCCTCGTATAAATCTCATATCAATAAATCTCATATCTTACAACTAACTAACTCCAGCCTGTAGCCCTGATGGCCCACTGCTGGACCCTAGGTGCCAGCATTTTGTCAGCTTTTCCTCTTCAGCCCCTCCAGTCCCTGACAAGACGTAGCACCGAAGGCTTTACATGGCCTATTGGTTATTTTGGTTTATTAGTATTCAGGAAACTCTCTCCCACACAATTATTGCCTAAGGACTTGGCTTTATTAATACTGTCAGTATTATTTATCCTATACTGTCTACGGACTTTCCTGCAAAAACCTTGTCAAATAATTAATTCTTATAAGCATCTGTGTTGCACTAAACGTGTATGGTCCTAGTGGCTCCTTCTGCCAGAACAAAATTGCGTTTTTACTCTAACTTTCAATATCATTTATAGAATTATGTGTTAGTTATTGGTACAACACTATTCAAAAATGCACACAATGCTTCCATTAACAAGAGAGCACCTAATCAAGATAGAATGAACGATGTAAGAGAGGGCCTGAAAGAGTTAATGTGGCCAGGTTAAATAAATAAATCTATATAAAAACGAAATGCAGACCCATATCATAGCCAGAATAAAATTATTTGTCAGTTGATACTTCAAGCCTTAGAACTTAGTTACTCCAGCTCTATTTCTTACTGTTCTTACTGTCAAGCATCGATTATCTGCTGCTGTCAACATGTCACAATAGTGTATCAGTTCACTTGAAGTGAACATGTATAACTGATTATGATGCCTTGCTTACATTGGCAACCTCCTCCCTGTTTGATCAAATATTATTCAAAAGACAGCTGTGGAAACTGTGTAGT
Source organism: Schistocerca cancellata (assembly GCF_023864275.1). Classification (NCBI taxonomy): domain Eukaryota; kingdom Metazoa; phylum Arthropoda; class Insecta; order Orthoptera; family Acrididae; genus Schistocerca; species Schistocerca cancellata. The sequence goes on from NC_064632.1 coordinate 136,749,241, forward strand.
GGCAGAAAGAGACCTCAACTAACAAAGTAATTTTAAAGAGACTATAATCAAACAATGGAAAATCCAGGACGGAATGTAACAATATTATGAAAAGGAAAGTTGCTACTCACCATATAGTGAAGACGCTGAGTAGCAGATAGGCACAACAAAAAGACTGTCAGAAAGTGAGCTTTTGGCCAACAAGGCCTTTGTCGAAAACACACACACACAGAAATGTGACTAAACATGACTGCAACCTCTGGCAACTGTAGAGGTGGGCGACAGTGAAGTGCTTCTGTGGAGTGCGCAAGGATGAGAGATGGAGAGAGGGTAGGGCAGGTGGGTGCAGTTGGGGTGTTAGGTGGAGAGCAGGGGGGGGGGGGGGGTGGCAAAAAGGAGAGAAGTAAAAAGACTCTGTACGTTGGTGGAATGAGGGCTGTGTAGTGCTGCAATGGAAACAGGGAAGGGGCTGGATGGATGAGAAAAGTGACTAAGAAAGGTTGAGGTTGGAAAGGATACATGAATGTAGTATACTGTATATTGCAGGGAGAGTTCCTCCCTGCGCAATTCAGAAAAGCTGGTGTTGGTGGAAAGGATCCACATGGCTGTGAAGCAGTCATTGAAATGAAGGATGTCGTGTTGGGCAGTGCACTCAGCAATAGGCTGGTCTATCCGTTTCTTGGTCACAGTTTGTCGGTGGCCATTTGTGCAGACAGAAAGCTTGTCGGTTGTCATGCCCATACAGAATGCAGCACAGTGGTTGCAGCTTAGCCTCTAGATTACATGACTAGTTTCACAGATAGCCCTGCCTTTAATGGGACAAGTGATCTTTGTGACTGGACTGGAGCAGGTGGTAGTGGGAGGATGTATGGGACATGTCTTGCATTCAGGTCTATTACAGGAATATGAGCCATGAGGTAAGGGGTCGGGAGCAGGGGCTGCATTGGGACGGACGAGTATAATTGCGTAGGTTCGATGGAATGTGGAATATCACTTTGGGAGGGATGGGAAGAATAGTGAGCAGGACATTTCTCATTTCAGGACACAACAAGAGGTGGTCGAAACGCTGGTTGAGAATGTAATTCAGTAGCTCCAGTCCTGGGTAGTACCGAGTTACGAGGGAACGCTCCTCCGTGGTTGGATGGTGAGACTTTGGGAGGTTGTGGGAAACTGGAAAGATAAGGCACAGGAGATTTACTTTCGTACAAGATTGGGAGGATAATTACAGTCTGCAAAGACCTCAGTGAGACCCTTGATATATTTCGAGAGGGATCACTAGGCACTGCAGATGTGACAACCATGGGTGGCTAGGCTGTATGGAATGGACTTACTGGTATGGAGCGAGAGGCAGCTGTCAAAGTGGAGGTATTGCATGTGGTTAGTAGGTTTGTTATGGACAGAGGTACTGATGTAACCATCTTTGAGTGGAGATCAACACTAGGAAGATGGTTTGTTGAGTTGAGTAGGACCAGGTGACGCAAATGGGGGAGAAGCTGTTGAGGTTCTGGAGGAATGTGGATAGAGTGTCCTCAACCTTGATCCAGATCACAAAGATGTCATGAGTGAATATGAACCAGGTGTGGGTTTTTGGATTCTCGGTGTTTAGGAAGGATTCCTCTAGATAGCCCATGAACGGGTTGGCATAGGATGGTGCCATGCTGGTGCCCACAGCTGTACCCTGGATTTGTTTGTAGGTAATGCCTTCAAAGGAGCAGTAATTATGGGTGAGGATATAGTTGGTCATGGTGACTAGGAAGGAGGTTGTCGGTTTGGAATCCATCAGGCATTGTGAAAGATAGTGTTCAACAGTGGTAAGACCATGGGCATTAGAGATCTAAATGTAAAGGGATATGGCATCATAGTGATGAGTAGGGCACCACGTGGTAAAGAGACAGGAACTATAGCAGGCTGTTCCATCCGAGCTCCAGAGAGCCGCAGCTTGGAGCCCGCGTGGAGGGGGAAAGTGAACTCACTCTCCCCTGGCCGCATGCAGCCGCAACTGACGCAATAATCTGTGTTCAATGACAGCTTTGAATAGCTGTGGGAGCCCTGTACCTCTATTGGAGGATACCTTTCTATTCATTGAGAGGGATGGTTGTTCACAGTGTCTTGTATGTCATAAAGTATTTAATTCTGCAAAGAGGTACAATATACAACGACATTATACACGTCTTCATGCAGCGCACTACGATCAGCTACAAGGCGTTGCACGCAGAGAACTGGTAGCCAGGCTTAAGAACGACATACCAGGAGATATAAGTTTAAAAATGGTTTTGTAATATGGAGGGTATCAAAACATGCAACATAGTTCATGTTCTGTAATGCATTTATAATTTTCAGGAGAATGAGAGCAGAGAAAACACTACTGAATCTGGAATTTGAGCAAGCTACAGGGTCGCTCACATCACTGCAGCGAGTGGCAAGCCGTTTTTGGTGGGACCACTCGTAAAATCGTGCATGCTAGCAGTTGCTGAATGTTTGTTTCCAAGAGAGGTGCAGGCAATTGAAGGGGTTTGCCTGTCGAAGCAAACAATGTCTCGTCGAATCCTGGACATGGCAGCTATTTAGAGAAACAGCTCAGGGAAAGGGCAGAGTGCTTTGTTGCATTTTCACTAGCGCTTGACGAAAGCACCAACATATCGGACTGTTCTCAGCTTGCAGTCTTTGTGCGTGGTGTCAACATGGAGCTGCAAGTAACTGAAGAACTCTTGGATGTGGTACCACTCGATTACACCGCAATAGGACGTGACATTTTTGAAGCTGTTTGTGAATCAGTGGACAGTGTGAATTTGCCATGGGATAAGCTCCATTCTGTAGAGACAGACAGTGCACCACAAATGATCGGGCGTCACCAAGGTTTTGCTTCTCGTTTGAAAAATAAACTCTGGGACGAATTTGAGAAAGACATTTTGACTCTTCATTGTTTTATTCACCAAGAGGCACTGTGTGATGAAACAGTAGAGCTAGGTGGTGTAATGAAAGATGTCGTGAAGTGTGTGAATTTTGTGCAGTGTCACAGTATGAATCATCATCAGTTCAAAGGATTCCTGAAAGATATGGAAGCAGAATATGGGGATATACCTTACCACAGTACAGTTCATTGGCTGAGCCAGGGAATGGTTCTTGATGTTTTCTTTGCCATTCGTGAGGAAATATCTCTTTTTCTCTAAATGAATGGGGAAGAAATGCGTTGTCTGAAAGATATAAAATGGATATCAGACCCGGGGTTCCTACCTGATATAACTATGCATCTGAATAACTTTTTTTTTAAATCTCATTTTGTTCGCTTCTGTTCGTTGCATCTGCTCGGGGCGGATGTAAGACATCCGTTTAAGTTAGTTGTTGACCGGTTAACTCAGTTTTTTTGTTACAAAGGGCTGCTAACCCTCTGACATCTGAATAACTTAAATCTGTCATTGCAGGGCAAAGGGCAGCTAATCGTTGACATGCACAACCAGATCAAAGCGTTCATGGAAAAGTTACGTTTATTTGAGAGGCAGATGAGTAATGGACATTTAACATTCTTCAGTCATCTTGCTTCTTTAAAACTACCTGAAGGTACTACTTTCAGCAATTACCAAGCAAAGTTAAATCAGCTCATCACGTCGTTTGAAACACGATTCCGAGACCTCACTAGTTTGGAAATGGAACTTAAGGTGTTTAGCACTCCTTTTTCAGTTTCCCCCAATGACTTGTCATCGTCACTTCAATTGGAGATTATTGATTTGCAAAATTCAACTTTGTTGAAAGAGAGGTACTACACAATGTGTTGGATTTGTCACGATGGTATCGTTCATTACAGCATAAAACATATCCCAAGCTTCACAACAATGCCGCTTAGATCATGTGCATGTTTGGATCTACGTAGTGTTGTGAGCAGCTTTTCTCAGCAATGAAAAGAGTACAAAGTAAGGAACGATCGTTTTTTCAGGATGCAAACACTTTGACGCCTGATATTTCCGATCTTGTAATGAAAAGAAAATGTCAATTTACAGAGGCCCAATAAATTTAGTATGCAATTTCTTGTAAAACCGTTGATTCTTATTTATTTCTTAGCAGCTAAGAGTATGAGGTTGTCGATCTTGTAAGACGCAGCTGGCACATCAAAACGCTTGCCTTGCCTCCTGCCTCAGCCAGCCGTGCCACGTGCCGGCCCACTTGAATGGTCACAGCGAGTAACACGGCTGCCTGGAGCAGGGAGTGCTCCGCAGCTCACAAAAGAGCCGACGAGCTGTAACAGCCTGTACTATAGAGTTGGTGGAGAAATGGTTGGTATCTTTTATAGGAGGGTAGGTTCTGCGTAGTAGGCTGAAGGTGTTGGTCTACGAGAGCAGAGATTCCCTCAGTGGGGGCACAGTAACTGGCCACAATGGGGCGTCCTGGATGGTTGGGTTTATGGACTTCAGGAAGCATGTAGAAGGTAGGAGTGCAGGGAGTGGTAGGGGTGAGCAGAGAGACGGGAGTCCAGGGAGAGGTTCTGGAATGGGCCTAAGGATTTGAGGAGAGACTGCAGATCCTGCTGGATTTTTGGAATGGGATTACTGTGGCAAGGTATGCAGGTGGATATAATTGATAGCTGCGGTTCAAAACAGCAGAGGTGGGGGGCTTTGTCCGCAGGTAGGATCATAAGGTCTGGATCAGTTTTTAGATGACGGACTGTGGTTCTTTCTGCAAATGTAAGGTTAGTTCGCATGTTGAGGGATTTGGGGAATGATGGTGAGGCAAAGTTTGAGGTTAAGAAATTCCGGAAAGTTAACAGTGGGTGATTTGAGGGCAGTGGGGTGGATCACGGTTGGATGGAGGTGTGAACTGAGTCAGGCAGGGTTCAACATTGGTCTTTGGCTGAGTCTGATTGGTAGGGTTGGTGGCGAAAAAGTGTTTCCACTGTAGGGACCAAGAGAAGGTCTTTAACAAGTCCTGCATGATTGAATTTGGGAGTGGGGCGAAAGGTGAGGCCTTTGGAAAGGACTGATATTTCCGTGGGGCTAAGGCTTCTGAAGGAAAGGTGCATGACTGTGTTTCAGGTCTGGAGTCTGTGTGGTGGTGGGAGGGAGTTTTGGAGGGTGGGATAAGTGTAGGTCTACGAGACGGGGTTTTTCAGGTATAAGGGGACATGGGAGAGGTTTGGAGGTTGTTGTAAAGGTGGTGGACAGTTGTACTCCAAAGTGGAAGCAGGAAGTGAGCAGGGTGGAGAGGTTTTTGAGGTGGCGTTGTGCATGTTGCTGTAGTTCCTCGATGGCAAGAGTTTCAATATGTATTATGGGTTCCAGAAATTTGGGACTGCATAGCAGGAGAATTTTATGGTTGGAGAGAAGGCATTGCAAGGACGTTTAGACTTGGTTGATATGGTTTTGCACGACTATTTGGTGAGGGCTAAGGATTGGTGGAATCGGAACAGATGGAGATCATTGCAGAAGGAGGGGTGGCAGCTGGAGACGGGTAATTTGATGGCAAGGCCATATGGGGCGGGGGGGGCGATTCCATGAGCCTATGTGTGACTCGGCATCACTACATGGTGTGTAGCAACTTTCCTTTTACTTTTCATAATATTGTTAAAGAGACTACAGTTAGAAGACACGGTACAGTATTGTCAAGCAGTAGAAATGCTAAAAAAGGGATGGGAAGTAGGTGGTTAACTTAAATAAACAAAAAGAATACAAACATTATGGAAATTAGGACAGACAGGAGAAATACAAGGCAGATTACTTCAGCTGTAGGACTTGAATCATCTGGAGGAATAAAGTTGTCCTTTTATAGTGCAACTAGAGCATGATAGGACAACCTGCACTGCAGTTTGTGTGGTGAAAACAGATATTTAATTAGTGATGTTTTGTGCACACTAAAATTTGTGAAAAACATATATAGAGAATTAAAAAATAAATAAATATTCTAAATAAATAGTAATTTATCACAGAGATAGTACTAGAGTGTGACAAACTAATAATTAGTTGTACTTTATTGTATTGGATAAATATGTTCATATTCATAACGTTATTTATCTAAAATGTGTACCTTGCTTAAATGGAAGGCTTTTATATTTTCAGAATGGGATTTTCACTCTGCAAGCGAAGTGTGCGCTGATTTGAAACTTCCTGGCAGATTAAAACTTTGTGCCACACCGAGACTTCGAACTCGGGACCTTTGCTTTTGCGGGCAAGTGCTCTACCATCTGAGCTACCCAAGCACGACTCACAATCCATCCTCACTTGCAGAAGATCTTATGTGAAGTTTGGAAGATAGGAGATGAGGTACTGGCAGAATTGAAGCTGTGAGGATGGGTAGCTCAGATGGTAAGCACTTGCCTGCAAAAGGCAAAGGTTCCGAGTTGGAGTCTTGGTCCGGCACACAGTTTTAATCTGCCAGGAAGTTTCATATCAGCACACACTCCGCTGCAGAGTGAAAATCTCATTCTGGAAACATCCCCCCAAGCTGTAGCCAAGCCATGTCTCCACAATATCCTTTCTTCCAGGTGTGCTAGTTCTTCAAGGTTTGCAGAAGAGCTTCTGTGAAGTTGGAAGGTAGGACACGAGGTACTGGCAGAATTGAAGCTGTGAGGGTGGGTCGTGAGTCGTGCTTGGGTAGCTCAGATGGTAGAGCACTTGCCTGCGAAAGGCAAAAGTCCCGAGTTCGAGTCTTGGTCCGGCACATAGTTTTAATCTTTTATAATTGGTTTTTAATCATGTTTAAAGTAAATGATTTTACATTGTGAGTTTCTTACATTGCACAAATGTGACCTGCAGAGATATTATGGTGGTTCCTTGTGTTGTTTGTCAAAAGCAGCAATCTACATGGTACTCGTACACTGTGATGCCTGCAAGTGGTTGAGTCAGGCAGGATTTCCCAGGCTATAAAGTACACAATAGTCCAGGCAAACTTTATTTGAGTTATGCCTAAGAGCACATGTCGCAGTGTGTTGTTGGAGAACCACCAGGATCACGACAACAGCCCCTTTTGGCAATTTTAGGAGACATACTGCTGATATAGTTTTGAATAACAATAATGAATGGAACTCGTGAGTGGGGGGGGGGGGGGGGGGCAGTGAAGGGGGCATTGAGAAGAATCTTGTAACAAAAATTACTGTACTTTACTTTGCCACTTTTTAATAGTTCTTTGTTTATACCAATATCCTAAGTGTGTTGCCTAGAAACATGCTTTCTGATTTGGCTATGCTTTCCTAGATAATACCAAATGATTATAGTATCAAGTTCACACAACTTTCTTCAGTTTTAAGCTACCATTTCAGGCTGTTTCAATTCTGGCTCCTTTGTCATGGGTGTGTGTGAACATCAGTTAATTCTGCAGGCTGCTGCAAGGTAGCCCTGTTTCACTGTGTTCATCCAGTGTTCTGTTGCATGCACACATCTCCGTTACTCAGCACAGCTGACATATGGCAACTCTTTGTTCCAATCATACTTCATTGGCATTCCAGGCACAAAGTGATACTCAGTAAAACTGGATAATAAGAACTCTGTAATGAAGGTAGGAATAATGAGGACTTCTTTATCATTCTTACTTTTCTATCTGAACAGTTCTTGTTTGTTGATAAAAGTGATTGTCTCAGTGCCTAGTGCACTATATGGGACTTGAGATGATGATGAGCAAGATGAAATATAGTGTGCAATCTGTGACCCGTGGTGCTTACAGTCAGCTGGATGCCACTGCGAGAAAGCAATTTACGATCACATATAAGGTGAAATATGGCGACAGGTAAATCCGAGGAGTAAAAATTTGTATGTAGAGCTCCTGCATGCTCTTCATAGGTATAACTGAATTTAGATGGATGACACTGTAACAAAGCAGGTGGATCCCCCACCCCCTCCCACCTGTTCTGTTTTTCTTACCTCCTTTTTCTTTTTGCAAATATTTTCAACTGTGTTATTTTTTATGACAGTGTGCTCAATGCCAAAAATCTCAAATATTAACTTGGGGCTTAGACAACTTGACTTTGTTATCCAGTACATTTACTTAATTAATCAGAATATCTTGGTGTATTAAATTACCTAAAGACTGCAATTACTAGTATTTGTAATTAGCAAACTCCATTATCATTGTTCATATGTAAACATATATCTCTTTACTGACTTTCAGATAAAGGAGATCAAAGTACATATTAATAAATGAAGTATCCCTACAGTTAATGTTGGAAATTTGGTATTAAATTTTGCTCTCATTTAGTTTAAGACCATTAGGATTTTCACTAAAACATTGTTACTGAAATAGAATACCATATTTTAGAAAACTACACAGCGTAATTCAATAGCAGTTACTGTTGTATCTAAGTCCACATTCAGAAGAATCTTTTGCCACTATTCGTTTAATCAACAATGTCAATATTTAACTGTAATTTGCAAAAAGGACAGGAAACAATGCCATCTGAATGTATTGCTAATTATTGTAGTCTTACAAGAAGAGAGGCTACTGCGAGCTGTTTGTCAGTCTGCCAAAGTGTGTAAGGCGAGCAAGATTTGTGCCCAAAATGTTTCACAGTGTACTGCAGACGAGTTAGCACAAATTACAACTTGTTCTGAGTTTTATCTAAAATCTGTGTCCAAGCGTCTATTCAGTGACAGTTTCCTATGATCGATTGTGAACTTTTAATTGACTTCATAAAATTTGTCAGTCTTCTAATAATTCCTTCTGCTGTGGCAATAGGACTGGACTGTGATATTTTCAAATTATACTACTGTGCACATGAGTTTTCAATTGGTTAGATTTCAGGAACAGTGATCTAAGAACATTAATCAGTGACTGTGTTAATTAAATGTCTGCCACATGTAAACTTATATCACTTCATATTATTAGGTTATTGCACTCGGAACAGTCTCAATGTAGAACATCTATCAAGTGTAGTATATGGCTAGCTGTTTTATCTGTGCAGAAATTAATAGTGAATGAGACTTGGTCTGACCGTAAACTGTAGGTTATTTAACAACAATGGGAAATTAATGTATTTGGACTGAAAACCTGGTATGGACCACATTATTTAAAATAGCCATACATTAGACAGACACTTTTCAGCCAGATTTAGTGGAAGTGCAGCTACTGGAGGCATATTAGCATAGGGAAATAAGGCTATGCTTCAACATGGGGGAACATTCAACTGATGCAGCACTGTGAGGAAGCTACAAACTAGTACACATCTTTCTCGTTGGGTGTCTGCTCAGATAATGTCTATTTGCCTTCAAAGAGTAGAGGTAAAGAAATTTGATAATATGCTTGTACGAGCAAAGGGTTTTTGGTCATATACACAATTGGTTTCAGATACGAAAAACCAAATACAGCAGGAAGGTCAGACTTTTGTTTCTTATTCACTTACAATTTATGAAATGACAGATGTAACAGACTATGCACAGCTTAAAATATTTGTGCTAGGTGTTGACCCAGAGGAGCTACTAGAAGTGACACCTATGGATTATACAATAACAGATTGTGACCTGTATGAGTCGGTGTGTGAATCCATTGAGAAAATCTGTTTGTCACCAGGGAACGAAGCCTGTCCCATGACAGACTGCACCGCAAAAAGTGGTGAATTTGAGGTGTCGAGGTTGTGGTGCCCTGTGTGGTGAATTCTGTAAGATCACATAGTCTCAGTCACCTCAGATTGAAAGACTTTTTGCTAGACATGGAAGCAGCAACATGTGTGGTATGTTAGTTTATCAGAGGCAAAGTTTTTGACGTATTCTTTGTGATTTGGAAGAAAATAACTTTGTTTATGGAAATGAAAGGAGAGATGTGGCCATCACCAAATGATGAAAAATGTGAAATGAAGTTATCTTTTCTCAATAATATTAAAATATATTTAAATAATTCAATGTCAGTTCAAAGGAAGGATCTAATTTTATCTCACATATTAAATAATAGTACAGGCATTATCTGATTATTTCATTGTTTCTTGGTAGAATATTTTACACATTATGAATGAAAAAACACAGTGTAACGATCTGTAATATTTATTATTTTACCGTCAGGTTTTTGGCTGTTGCACAATCTTCAGCTACAAAGATAAATGTGTGTGAGCCTGTGAAATTGTTGTTGATCAGAGGTTTTAAAATGGCGCAACTACAGGGTATTTCAGTTGGTTCCCAAAGATGACAATTGTTAATTGTTGATTTGGGACTACAACAAGGATTATTTCAGTAAAATGAAGGTTAGGTAAAATATGAGGCACATTAAATAATGAACTACATGACAAATTATGAATCATAAGTTGAACAATGTGTCGTAAAATTTGATGACAGGTTCAAGAGGGTTACTAAACATGATATTCTTGCCCTTAAAAGGTCCAATATTACAAACAGGTGCACTACAACAAGTGAGACTTAACAGATAAATAAAATAATTCTTTACACAAAGCAAAACTTTAATACGGCAAGTGAAACTACAGTAACTGAAATAAAGAAAAAATCTGGCCCGTTAGTAGGACGGGTATTACAGATCTGAATGGGATTATTAGCAGTGTTCACAGTTAAAAGTGGTGAGTAAGGGAACTGTGTGTGATTATTCGGCACTAAGTTGTGCAATTAGACATATGTTTATTAATTTAATTGTTTCAAGGTGGTTCATCTTCCTTCCTTTATGCATGATATGTAAGACTTCATGTCACAACTTTTAACTGTTGTCTTTTTTAAGCAGGTGGTCTGCATAAGTCGAGTCTACAACTCTCCAAATTTTATGGTAGCTTTCTAGCAAGTGGATGTTACCCTGCCAGACTGTTATACATCGAATTTGCAACTATTACAAGTGATTTAGAATATTCTGCTCTTTTTCCAAAGCTGACATGCTGTCTTTACCATTGGGCAATAAGTGACCAATAATGTTGTGCACATAAAATGTTTTTTAGTTAATAGATTTACACTTTTTGGTGACATTCCGAGAGACTTTTCCTAAATATGGAACATTGCACCATTTATTAGGGTCCTGAGGTGATAGTTCAAGTGTATGTAACAAAGAGAGGAGACCTGTTGTTTTTTGTTTTTGATGCATTATTGAGTCCACCAAGACAGGAGTGGATTTGTTTCTCTGTAATTAATTCACTTTGGAAGTTGTCATAGCTCATGAGGATGCATGTTTGTGGGTCACTTGGTGTTGAGAATTAGCAGGTATTACAATGTCATTTATAATAGGCTTCCTGGAAATCTGGAAAGTAAGAATGTAATCACTGATATCTTATGGCTAGATGTAAATAATTTATAGAGTTACATCAAACTCGGTTGAATTTCATACTGTTGCACTTAAATTTTAGCTGCCTGAGGAATATTTGATGCCGCCTAGTAGTACATATCTATAAACGTAATACATCATCAACATACCTAAACCAGTATCCAACCTTGGAAGAGACAATGCTATTTTCCTAGAAATAGTTTTTCAGAATTGTCCATGATGATTTCTGGTAGGACGTTTAGGTGCTCATGAACAGGTATATTAGTGAATAAGATGCCGACATAAAAAAGAAAGTGTCTTGGCCTAGGGGAATTTATGAGCCTTCTTTCTTCTAAAGTAGACAATACATGCAAGCACAACTTGCACACACATGACCACTGAGACCGAATATGGCCTCAGTGACTACAGACAATTGGCATGTATGTGAGAGTTGTGTCTTGCGTGAATGTGAATGTATGTGTGTGCATTATCTACTCTAGAAGAAGGCCTTTTGGCCAAAAGTTCATATTTGTTGTACCTGTCTGCGACTCAACATCTCCTCTATACGGTGAGTGCATTCTCTCCTTTTCAGAATTTTGTCTGTGATATGTTAGACAGGGAAGTCGCGGTCATGCCATTGTGCCTACTATGTACAAAAAGCAGAATCTAAAATAAGGAAATTATTCGGTAGTAAACAACTTTCAGAATCAATTTGAAAGCTTAAGTCACAAAATGTGAGGCTAATCTTTTGGACTTCAAAACAACCACCATAAAATTCCATAAAGCAACTGGAAGCAATAAAAATAGATATTCTACGCATTAGGCGGTGAATCTTCACTAAGTATATTGTAGCTCACGAACTGGAAAATTCTAATGACATTTCTGGTGTCCCATCACATAAGGAAAGTCAAGCTGTAAACAATTTCAATCGGAAAATGAGTTATAATAATGTTACAGCAACCACATCAAAGGAAGTATTCTTGTATTAACAAAAAAATATGACTATGTAAACAAAGTAAAATATTTCCTAAACTCTTCCAACTTCCAGCAGATGCAGAAGAAAGACCCACTATCTTATAACGATGAAGTAAAAAGTGTTATCAAGCTGTGTAAAAGTAGAATATCTCACTCTAGTACCCACTTTTGCAACAACTTTAAGCCTATAACTTCCAGACTCCATAAAATTCATAAGGACAATATATCTATCCTCCCTGTAGTGTCTTCATTCTCAACTCATTATTACAAGTTAACCAGAGAATTAAATGACCTCATCAAATCCAATTTTATGCCTAGACATAGTATTCTTAATTCAACTGACACAGTGAACAAGTTAAAAGATATCCAAATCCCCCTAGTGCCAAATTACTTTCTTTTTATGTCAGCAGCTTTTTCACTAATATACCTGTTCGTGTGTGCCTGAAGACAGGTATTAGGAAAGAACAAACTACTGTATCTGCTGGCATAAAATGTGCACCCCACTAATTAAGACTTTTTGTAGGGAAAAAATTTCTCACTTAATACACCTATTGCAAAACTATTATTTCACATATATGTGCATGTATATCAAATATTTAGGCAATGAAAACAGAAGAAAGTTCTCACCTTTTAATTTTCATCCTCATATCCACAGAATTCATTCTCAGAGCTGAAGGAAAAAGTACTTGAAGTTGCGATATCAGAATCTGAATCGTCATTGAAACTATTCTCTGTTTGATACAGTGCATTATTGATTCCACACTTCTTACACAATTTAATCACTATTCCAGTTTTTATAGACTCCCAGGAAGCTTTGAGCCACTCACAAATGAGCAATGCTGGGTCTCTTCATCCTTCCTGGCAGTACAGTTTCAAAATCTGTAGATTTCATCCATGTATTCTACTCCTTCTTCATAAGTCCCTTAAATGGTCTATTGATACATACATCCAATGGTTGAAGTAAACTAGTTAGCCCAGCAATACAGCTGACTGACTCTTCAATTCATGCAGTCTATTTTTAACATCATCTGCTCTGTGAGAACAAACCTGATCCCATACTAACAGGGCAGGCTTCTTCAGTAGGCCTCCAAGATGCCTGGCCAGATTTATCCATCCACCTCATTTCTCCTCCATCCATCAGCCTTTTATCATGCACATGGGCAAATATTCCCTTTGGCATTTGCTCCTTAGGAAGCCCTCTTTCTTTTAAAATATCAAAAGTGGCGCCCAGTTTTGTTCCATCAGCACAGCAGGATAAAATGACTGTGTAATGAGTCTTCTTGTGCCCTTGGAATCCACAGATCTGTTAGGAGGGACATCGAAGGTTAGCAGAGTCTCTCACGTTTCCAATTTGCGGAAGTTCAAACTCTCACTTTCCCTTGCATCAGAGAGAAATCAATGAAATTCAACAATTTGTTCTTCGTACTCCACTGGCATATTCTGTGACACATTTGTCTTGGTCCAACCACAAAGCCAATCTCTCTTCATAAATTTTAACATCATGATGTTGATCCAGTAAAGCCAGTAAACCTTTGTTAGTGGATATTGCTTTCACTCAATGAATTACGATTTTCGTAGAAACTGAAATTCCTGCTTGTCTGTTCTCTAAAATCCAAATATCGAGTTCTGCTTCAAGTTTTGACCATTTAAAAGTTCCACTTCTCAGATTATCTTTACTGTGAGGTACTTTCTTTAAAACATCTCCCTGATTCCGCCAAGTTCTTATCATTTTTTCAGTTGGAGGTGGCCTGAAATACCTTTCTGCAGGCCTGTTTCCATGCTCGTTAGTGTATGCATGGACTTGCAGCTTTAATGCAATAGTACAGCGATGTCATTTTTCATTCATAGTTTGCAAATACAACCACAGTACAAGTACAACACAAGAAGATCTCCACACTGAACACAAGAATAACTGAAGTCTGAACAAACGATAGAAAAACCATTAACAACTATACAACTGGAATGCTCAAAATTCACAAGGAAGCTAACAATGAATTACTTCAAGCTGAACCATAGAAATTTTGAAGAAACGGAGCTTACTGACATATAGGACACATCCAGTATTTTTGACCTATTTTTGAAGGAAAAGAGTGCCCCTTATATGCCAGCAGGTATGGAAGATAGGATGATATCACGACACGCATGTAGAAGAGTTTCTGAAGCTACAAAGAAATGCAGCCGAGATCAGGCACGTGTCTGGGTCAACATTACGACTTATCTCTGTCGTGGAAAGGATACAAACTGTAGTAATGTCGCAGTTTCATTCTCCAACACTGACGAACATTATCAATATTGTCACAACTTGGGATCTGACATCAAAAGCCACATCCACACCAGCTGTGCTGCACAAAACCGAGGACAGAAGTTCAGTGCAGCATGGCACATATAGGGTGGACTTCAAATTGTTCCACTCTGCACGTCAGTGAACAAGTTTTGTGCAGCATCAATACATCAAAGGAAATGTTTGGATGACATATCTCATTTTCCATTATTATTGACACACGCAGGCACAATGGAACATTGCTGTGCATCCACAAACATTCTGCGCTGTTCTGTGTGTGTGTGTGTGTGTGTGTGTGTGTGTGTGTGTAATTTATTTATTTATTTATTTTTTTTTCCACTGCACTTAGTGGTGTGTCATGTGTGGATATGGCTGAATATTTTGCCATTTGTGAATAAAACAGTGTGTCATCTTTCATAAATGTAATAAAATGTTAAATAGAATTGCTCTGTTAAACACATCATCAGCATAAAATACTATTAGTATCATGTCTGCTAAGTCAGTCTCCTCATTAGCAAGTATTATTGTGTATATAGTGGTGTAAAACCCTGTGCTATTTTGTCTTCTTGTACTGACTGGAGGAGAATTTCTATAGTTACACTGAACTTTTCATATTTTACCATTTTTTGCTTAAGTTTAAATTTACAAAACACCTTCGAAAAAATACACTTCAAATCCTGTATTACAGGCTTTTGACTTGCCTATTAACCATGTACGACAATGAATTGACATTATACTTTTGTTGAAATTTACACTGCTACACATAAAACATGAAAAAAATTTTCTATAACAATATACATATTGTCTCTAAAACATGGAACTCATGTATGCTGTCAAAAAGTGATCATTTTATTCATAATCAAAAATGTTCAATTGCATAATCCAAAGACCTTAACAACTGAGATATTCTGTAGCTAATAAAGTTATTATAATTGACAACTTTATATGTAGAGGTTATCTTCTTTTTGTCTACATTATTGACATTTACAATGCACATCTGAAAAGTGAATCTCATTAACTAAATACATTCCACTACCAACAAGGTGACAGAACAACTTTCAAAGTACAATCTGTACAATACTAGAAAAACAAAGAACCTGTACAACACAAAGCAATAGGAACTAGTAGTCAACCACATCAGTAATGAAATCCATTCTGCATGGAGTATGTCATAAATAAATTACAGAAAGTAAAACATTGCCAACAAGATATTAAATAATATTTGCTTGTAACAATTATTTTTAACTAATGGTGAAATGTTGTCTTTTCATATGGACATTGTTCACATGACTTTTTTTCTGTGCGATAAATTGTGTATGTTAACTGTAAATAAAAAATGACTTCACTTGTACAATTGCTCCTATCAGTGATACCAAAATCATATTCTATTTAACATATTTCAGACGACAATTTTACTGCTATGTTACTGTTATTATCCACCAAAACTAAAACAATAACCTGAAGGCAATCACTCATAATCATAAGACAAATATGTGGAATAAACACAAAAATTTTTCATCTTTCCTTTCGTCTTTGTCCCTCTGCATGTATCACTTTGAAAACTACAGTGCCATTATACATGCATGGACCCTGTGTAAATGGCACATGGGGGGAAATGCCAGGCTGTGTTATAATTTCTTAGATTCCTGGGAAGCACTCACACTTCATTTCTTACAGCAACAGCTACAATTGCCTAGTCTGTATGACAAGTATAGTTTTGCATCGAATAATACATTCATTCTTATAAGTAAGTTATCTTAAGAACTGTAATTTGACAACAGTACAGAAAATTTAACATAATAATATGTGATTCTAAATAGCTTACAGCAAATCTGTCGTGATTCTTTTGCAAATATAATTTAAAAGCATTTTCTTTCCACTATGCTACTGCAAATAAGGAGCTGCAATACTTGCATTAATGATGTAATTCTCAAAGAGAAAAGGATTTGAATCTACAGGTATACTTCTTTCTAGACCACACAGGAATATTTTATGAAGCTGGGTAGAGTCCCAATACAAACAAGACTGAAAACAGAAAAAAATATCGCTTAACAAAATTACAAATCAAACAGTAAACATACAAAATATTTTCATTGCGCTACAATCAACAAATGGAAATTCAAAGAAACTACAATATTTCATAAAGCAAAATAAACATTTTTGTGCAAAAATATGTGTGTGAAACATGACATTACAGATACACTTATTTATCGCATATTTTATCTACTGACATCAGGGGATCTTTTATTAATACACTGTGGAACACATCACTACAGCCTACGGGACATTTAGTAGGCTGCTGCAAGGCAAATGTAGTGTCTAATCAAATGTTTGTAGGAGATACACAGATATAAATGTTGTGAAATACTGCTAACAATAAGAGTAGATGTAAAAGTTGTTCTGTTTTAATATACAACTAATTAAATGAATGAATATCAGCCTTGAAGTCACTAATACCAAGATTATTCTCTGAAAGCCAAACAATTCCAACCATTTTGAAAGGGCACCAATTCTACACCTAATGAAATAGTAGTATGTGAAAAAACCTACTGATGAGGTGGAATAAATTAGTATTTTGTTTAAAGGCACAGAGGGAAGGAAGATATGCTCATTGAATATAAGCTGCCTGATACAAAAATGATGGTAAATCACAATGCCAGATCTCTTCCTTATCTTCAGTGTGTCTATTGGCAGACAGCAACTAATTTAATGGTTAAATGAGATGGTCAAAAATGAAAGAAGACAGATAAAATTGTTAAATTAACATAAACTGCATATTAGGAAAACAGCTTTTAGTACGGAATTATTATTTTGCTGTTCAATACCTCAGAAGCAAAACAAATTAGAGCCAGAAAAAGCTGAGAAGAACAATTAGATTAATCTACATTAGTATCCAGCAGAATGGAAATCAAATCTCTGTCTTTCATTTCCCAGGTGATTAGGGAATCTGTATTGAGAACACCTATATTTTAAGATAAAGGTAATGAGACACACTTGAAGTTTAACTTTAGAAAAGGTATGCTGTACACCAACCAGGTTTCCTTACTCTTACTACACTCTTTACATTATAACGTCATATTCACAATAGTTCCACCAATTTATGATGTTGAGCATATTTCTGGTAATGTGCCAGTTCTGAAATCTTTATGCATTTATTTTTATGTTGCATTCTATGCTACTGATAGCTCAAAAAGGTAGAAGAAGACTACATAGTGTCAGCCAACTGTCTTAGTATTGAGTACCACAGCAGTAGACACTTTCTAATGCATTAGTTTCTATCCAGAACATGCTAGGAAAATGAGATCCATACATAGTTCTCTCATGTGAAGGGCAGCAAATCTGCTTGAGAATGAAATATATACCAGCAGCAAAACAATAGGTGTTGCAATAATTGGAAGCACTAATATTTAAAAAATTAATAGTATCTGAACTACTTTCCAACCCCCCCCTCTCTCCAACAAAAGAATACTCAAGATCTACCCTTTCTTCATGTAATGAAAGAGACATAAATTTTCATAAAAAAATTCAAGTTTTTAAACTATAAAATGTAAAAATCTTACATAACTAACTACATTAAAATAGGATATTATTATTAACTGAAAGATAAATATGTGAAAAATTGATAACATTAATTAAATTCGCTCCAGACTTGGGCGAATAAAAATTATTTACAGAAACTTTATTGGTGCTTGATGTCAAAGCCATAAAAGATAACTTCACAAAAGAATGTGTCAATATTTTTAATCTAATATAAATAAAACATAAAATATTGGCATTTTTCTAGCCTGAAAAAGTATAAATTAATGCAACTCTCAAAATATCACTGTAATTTAATTGCTGTTCTCCAGAAATGCTACCAAATCCTTGATAACCAGTGTAGACACACTGAGGAGCATTCAAATACCTAGTCTATTAAACGCCTTTTTCCATGTAATCAGTTACGAACTCTGGTGCTTAACAAAATCAAGACATTCTTTTCAGGATAAGCTGGAAAAAATATATGAATTATTTACATTTACTGAATAGACTACACAATTACGGGCTTCATTTCCTCTCTCTCAAAAACCCACTTCTTGCAAGAATGACCTTCATGCTATCAGAGACTACAATAAATATGTTTTAAAGAATTGTTCAAAATATTCTGAACAGTGTAATTCTACAGAAGCCACAGGCATTTGCCAAATCAAGTTGTACCCTACACATCTATTTATTATATTAATTGAATGAGACATCTTTATGTTCAAATTATACCAGTGTTTGAATGAATAAATGTGGTTAAACATCAGCAAATACCCCCCAAAAAGAAAAAATACTGAGAAAAAATTTTGGACTAATTGCTAAGAAGCTTAATACACAAAGGGATGAAACTACACACACATCCAAATTATTCATGTACAGTGGATAAGCTTCTATACAATGTAAATTTGAAAAGACACATTACTGATGTACTGCTTAGTATGTTTTTAGTGCCTGAAACTTATTAACATCTGGCAAAAACTGTAATTACCCCATTTCCAATGACAGGGACTGACAATACTTACACACAATGACCAGTTAACTACTATTACTTATTTACCGTCTGCATTTCTAAACAAGGAATATACAAAAAGAACCGACTTCAGTACAAAAAGAAAATGTTCATTGATTAAGTTCTACAAAAACTGTAAAGACCAAAACTCTCTGTAACATCACAAATGAATAAATAAGTGTTAGATAAGTGTTATGAACCTCTAAGTAAATGAGAGATCTAGAGAAATTTATTAACCATACCTATACGACAATGAGTGTAACAGCCATAAATAAATATATATGTATATATATTTTTTACACACCATCAGTATCTTTCCAGAACAGAAATTCTTACAAAACAAAAACTGAAGGCTTAAAATGTAGGAAATAAAATAAATATAAAAATACAAATTACACAAATAAATAAATAAAAGGCATCACTATCACCACCGCTACATAAAAAGTACTTTACTGCATTACTACTTATTGGATAACTATGCAGAACAACTGTTCAAAATATATGGATTTCAATAATACAAGCGGTTGCATAAACGAAAACCACAAGCTGGAAGTGCAACATAAACTAAGGACAGAGGGAACAACCTAAGCCACCATTACATTATACAGCTACAAGTTTGTATATTTATGAGCGAACCTCCTGTTCTATTGCTGCATTAGCAGTAACAATGCTCTCAGCTGGCGCTGGACTTGGGACTAATGTAGTATCCTGAGGTGCATCGGCATACTGGTCAGTAACTGCAGTTGGGGTTGGTTCTTGGTCTTGCTCTGAAATCTGAATATCCTGCACTGGAGGTACTGTGACATCACCACCTGGACCAGGATCAGGCGCAACACCAATGTCACTGTCCCGTAAGCGGCCACGACCCTTTGACATTCCTTCTGGTGGTGGAACAATAGGAATAGCTGCACGCTGGCGTTTCTGGGCTACAGGCGGTGGCCGTGACATCACTTGTTCTTCTGTGCTATAATATGTGATTCCTTGGGCTTGGAAAAGCTCTGGCGGCTGCCCTGGAGCCTGTTGCAAATAATAAAAATATTACATCATCTACAAATAATCAGTAAGCATTTATACACAAACAAGTGATTATTTTAATTTAATTTTCTAGCAACTGATAAACGGCTTATTTCCACAACTTATTGGTTATAGGAAAGGATCAGGTACGAACTATTGTTGGGAGTCACTCAGTAAGCACACATCTTCGGCATGGCTATAATTTTTCTGGAAACCTGCCCTGAAGTGAGGTCGCCATGCAGCGCAAGGAAGGATGTGCTATCACACAGAGATTTGACATCCCCAATGAGAAGAACAGTTGATCACACATCTAGTATGACAATGTGATTTCTAGACTATGGTAATGAATGTAACTAAGACTTGCAAAGAAAGCAGTCAACACAGTAAAAATGTAAAAAATATTAACATACCATTTTATAGAGCTTTCGAAGGTGACTTAGTTGCCGCAAAATGAGTTTTATAAGAAATATTAATGAAGTTATCAATTATGAGGAAGTGCTAATCAGTGAAAATACGTAGTTTACAAAGTCAGATCACTATATACTGCATTATCATTCTCTCTATAATTTTAATGACATGTCCACAAGGAACACAAAACAAGAACATTAATTACCTTACTGTCAATCACGCTAATTAAGACAAGTACAGGGAACTGGTGTAGTGCACTATTATTTCATTCTTTCCGTATTGCCTCAGATATTTTCAAGCAATTCTGAACTTTTTTCGTATTTTCACATCCATAAATACTCTTTTCACTTTGACATTTGTCTCTTTTAGTTTAAATCCTATATTTTTCTTCTTCAGTTTCTTGAGATTTTCTGTTTTGTTTTGCTGATCTTCCAATCTAACCTTTTTTTTAATGATATCTGGAGTCCTATTTTTTGTGCTGTGTTTTGCAGGCTTGTTGTTGTTGTTGTCTTCAGTCCTGAGACTGTTTTGATGCAGCTCGCCATGCTACCCTATCCTGTGCAAGCTTCGTTTCCCAGTACTTACTGCAACCTACATCCTTCTGAATCTGCTTAGTGTATTCATCTCTTGGTCTCCCCCTACAATTTTTACCCGCCACGCTTCCCTCCAAAGCTAAATTTGTGATCCCTTGATGCCTCAGAACATGTCCTACTAACCGGTCCCTCCTTTTTGTCAAATTGTGCCACAAACTCATCTTCTCCCCAATACTATTCAGTACCTTCTCATTAGTTACATGATCTATCCATCTAATGTTCAGCATTGTTCTGTAGCACCACATTTCGAAAGCCTTTATTCTCTTCTTGTATAAACTATTTATCGTCCATGTTTCACTTCCATACATGGCTACACTTCATACAAAAACTTTCAGAAATGACTTCCTGACACTTAAATCTATACTCTATGTTAACATATTTCTCTTCTTCAGAAACACTTTCCTTGCCATTGCCAGTCTATATTTTATATCTTCTCTACTTCGACCATCATCAGTTATTTTGCTCCCCAACTAGCAAAACTCCTTTATTACTTTAAGTGTCATTTGCTAATCTAATTCCCTCAGCATCATCCGACTTAATTCGACTACATTCCATTATCGTTGTTTTGCTTTTGTTGATGTTCATCTTATATCCTCCTTTCAAGACACTGTCCATTCCGTTCAACTGCTCTTCCAAGTCCTTTGCTGTCTCTGATAGAATTACAATGTCATCGGCGAACCTCAAAGTTTTTATTTCTTCTCCATGGATTTTAATACCTACTCCAAATTTTTCTTTTGTTTAATTTACTGCTTGCTCAATATACAGATTGAATAACATCGGGGACAGGCTACAACCCTGTCTCACTCCCTTCCCAACCAATGCTTCCCTTTGCAGGCTTATTATTTGATTTCTGGTTACTTTCATGTTATTAGCTAGTAACACTAAATCATCTGTGAATCCCAAGCAATTTAAGTTTATTTGATCTCTCCTGGTCACAATCTGTATTGCCTTAGGATTTTTCTTGTACATACCATTCTGTCATCAAGTATTCCAGAGCACAGGTGAAGAGTACTGGTGATAGACTATAATCCCATCTTAGCTCTTCTTTAATTTTAAATGGCTCAGACAGTTCTCCTCTGAATTTTAAGAGGGTTTATTTTATCATTTTATAATCAGGGATGTAGTCAATTTTTTTTTAATGTTTCTGATGTTGTAGATCTGTGAATACAATGACAGGTTTTCTGAAATCTGCACAGGTTATGATTTCTCATTTTTTGATTTTTTGTAGATAACAATTACTAATTTTACAGTGATTATTTGTTCCAGACGTGTTCCCCAGGATGTAAATGCTCATTGGTAGCCTTCTAGCTCTTGTTCAAATTGAACTTTACAGTGATTGTATAGAATTCTTAACAAGACTTCATATGTGCAATCCAAGAGGGAAATCCCTTTGTTGTTACTGGGATTACTTTTTCCCTCCTTTTTTGTATAATGTAAGCAGTCCAATGTTCTGGTAGTTCTTCAGATTTTCAGTGCAGCAGTGTAATATATCTTTGCTTGTTCTGTTGCATGTTTCAACAGTTCTGCAAATGTTTGATCTTCTCTTCATCCCTTGTTGGTCTTGAGCTCTCTCAAAGTTTTGCAGACTTCAAAGATTGTTGGTGGGTTTGTATTTTCAGGTGGTGTTTTTATTGGGATTTCTGTGTTTATCTGAAGGGATATGTCCTAATTCCCCCATTGCACAAATTAAGGCTACAACACAAATTTAAAGAACTATCAAGGAGTCTCCTTTCTGCAAGCTATAAGGGAATACAAAATTGTGTCAGCATGCCTCCTCCAAAGAGTTCTGAAGCAACTCTATCACAAAACTGGGGAATACCAAACGAGCTTCTGCACTAGTGAAAACTGTATTGAACAAATATTCAGTTTAAAAATAACATTAAAATACAAAGCACTCAGGAACAGTTCGATCATATTCTCCTTTGTGGATGGACTTAATGAAGGTGTGTGATTCAGTCAATCCAAATCAATGTTTGGCAGGGAGTGGTCCTTCTCCTATCATTTTTAATCTGGTTTTGGGCAGTAATCTGAGAGTGAGAAAAAACAAAACTATTGAAAACCTGTACAACCTGGTAGACATAAAAGTGACATCCCAATTTCTTGTCCAACTTTCGCAAATGATCCAGCTACACTAGCAGACAATGAGATGACTGCAATTAAAAAGACAGAAACTCTCAAGCAATTGACTGAAAGAGTTGGCTTTCAAATATTCCTCCAAATAACCGAGTACAGCTGATCACAAAATATGGACAAAGAGAGAAAGTTCAATACTTGTATTTGAGAGAAATCCTTGAATCTACAAGGCAGAGAGAAAATGGCACAAAAAATTTGAATGCAAAAGCTTAGGAGAGCTTACAGCACAATCTACTACACCTATAGTGAGAAACTTATGTCCACACACATGAAAATCAGGCACTATGATACAGTTACTAAACCTGAAGTCTTGTACGTTAGTGAAATTCTTCATTCCACAGAAAAGGTAATCTGGTAGATATCCTAAAAGGAAAATGCAAAATTCTAAAAAAGACATTCAGCCCCAGAAGAACAGAAGATGGTTTCAGATTATAATGCCAGAAAGCAACCAAACAACTAATAAAATCTCACAACAGATGTCAGAAAAAGAAGACTGAAGTTTTATGGACATGTTACTGGCAATATGTAAAATAAGGCATTCTTCAGAATGCCTATGTAATGTATATGAAATGTCTAAAATCGAATGTCAAAATAAGAACAAGATTGATTTTTATACACTGACAAGGCATTGTATACTTTGCTGGATTTTCTCCTGGCAACATATATAATACGCTAAATTCTGCCTTTTTCTTCCCCCCACCACCACTGTTTGTGGTGGTGTTCGGGTCTTTGTTTAACGGTTGCGAAGACAGCTTATTGTCATACGACGTTCAACTAACACGCCACAGATATCACTATACTAGTTCTCCAGTGTATAGCATCTGGCTGAAGTTCCACAGATGCTCTCCTGTCATCCTATCCTGTTGTTCTTGTATCACCATGTCAGGAGAGAGTGTAATCCTAAGACAGGAATCACGCCATGCTGACATGCAACAACGGTTCTGCGATGAATTATCTCAAGTAAGAGCCAATGCTACTAAAAACTGTGGTTTCCTAACCGAAACCAGTTACCAAAAGTTAGACAATGATGTGAGAAAAGCTAAGATGACCATGAAGAAGGAACTACGGGACTATCTCTGCCGAAACACCACGACGTAATGATGGTCGAGAAAAAGACTTAGTTGGTTTAATCTGTTAGAGATGGTATGAGTGCTACTGAAACTTATGTTGTGAACTCCTAGTTATCTGACATACTCCATAAGGGCCATTTGGCTATTGGTCATGGAAGGCAGGGCAGGACGTTGGAAGAACTTTCGCCGAAGTATAAGAACATTACCCACATGATACTGAGCTGCACGTTCATCTGTGTGAGCCTTGGCAGAACAAGCAAAAAGGTGTTGTGTAGTCAAGCCAATGTTTTTTTCAGAATTCAGTCGCTGTTGTCAGGTTAATCTTATTGATTTTGAGTCCAATCCTGATATATATCACATGTTCTCTACTGCTTCCATGATGTGAGAGAAGCAGTGGACCACAAAACATACGATTTTCATCCACCAAACACTATTGGTATTCTCAGTGGGAAATGCAATATCCTGATTCTCCAACCAGGCCTGTTAGTTATAATGAAGAATTGCCAGAACCAGTGACTCCTGAGAATGTAGTAGTGATTAAAGATGAATACTCCTGTAGCCTGTTTACCACATTATCTGCAAATTCCCCAGACTGTAGCATCATTGGAGCATCAAGCAATGAAATTATGTCGATGAAATTGTAGGATACTTCTTCTGCTCACTTTGATTTTAGAGCCCTAAGAACTACAAACATAGTGAGAAGATCTTGGTAGACCATTATAAACTTGTACACTCCTACTTGGTCTCCTGTGTGTTCCTTGCTGCAAAACAAAACAGAAAATCTCAAGAATACAGCCTACAGGAGTACTGGTCCATCTTGAAGATTGACCATGGTAAGCCACACCACTCAAAGTCAGGGGTGCACCAAAAGAGCAAATCAGGACATTGAAAATATGCTGTGTACTTGGATGCAAGAAAAAAAGCTAGATGCTGAAGTGATGAACTGTGGTTTGTCAAACTTATGAAAAACAGAGCTTTTCATTCTGGGATTAACAAAACGCCATACGAAGCTCTGCTCAGTTGCAAAGCTAGAGTAGGTCTCTCGACATCGTCGTTTTATACAAAAAGTAGAGACTGGGAAAGAGCTGGAAAAAAATAACAGAGGGGCCACAAACAACACAACAGCAGAAAGAAAGACTAGATGAATCAATGCAAGTGTCGCAGCTCTCTGCAGAAGACATAGATGAGAATGCAATCCACGATTTTTATTTTATTTATTTATTTATTACTTGTCATTAGCCAACATTTGTTGAAATAGACAGTTTTGACATTACATTTGATAGTGAATCTAAAATTGGGAAACTATGTACATTCAGATTACATTACATGAGGATAAAGAGTTATTCTCTACATTATAATTCCATAACATCATAGTTACTCTCTACTACATTCCACTTCCTTGACATCATAGTTACTCTCACTCTCTACTACATTCTAATTCCTTTACATCATAGATACACTTATCAGCTAACAATTTGTGCAGCTGCTTCTTGAAGGCATCTCCTTGTAGGTCTTTCAGTGATTGTGGTAACTTGTTATATAATTTTAATCCTGTTTGCTGAAAGCTACTTTGGACCTTAGATAGCCTAGTAAAGTCTACATTAAGATTGTTTTTATATCTGGTATCATGTGAATGAACATCTGTTCTGGACGTTAAGGTATGTATTTGTTTTTTTATGGAAAGAAGACACGCTTTTATATACAGAGAAGGTAATGTTAAGATGTTAAGTTCCTTAAAGTGCTTTCTACATGATTCTTGGCTTTTAATACCTGTAATTGCTCTAATTGCTTTCTTCTGCCACATGAACACTGTCTGAGCACCAGTTGAGTTGCCCCATAATTTTATTCCGTACTGTAAGTGAGATTCAAAGAACGCATAATAAGAAGATAAAAGTTGTTTTCTGCTAACTAATGTTTTTAGTTTCCTTAACAAAAAGACTACTCTAGAAAGTCTGGTACATAACAGTTCCGTGTGGGTGTTCCATGTTAATTTCGGGTCCAGGTGGATTCCTAGAAGTCTTACAGAGTCAGACTCATTTAATTTTTCCTGTAGATTGTGCAAGAAGAAATACATAGTTTCAGTCTTGCTACTGTTGAGTATCAGCTTGTTACTGTGGAGCCACATGGCAGACTTTTCAAGCATTGCTTTTGTTTGTTTCTTCACTTCCTCCAATTTGTTATCTGAGGTAATCAGGGTTGTGTCGTCAGCATATATTATTGACTTGTGAAGCATGAAAGTAGGCAAGTCATTCATGTATACCAGGAAGAGAAAAGGTCCAAGCACTGAGCCTTGTGGCACGCCTCTTACAACTGGTAGGGCATTTGATTGCTGGCTATTTACTATAACTACCTGAGTTCTGTTTGTCAGGTATGATCTGATTAATGCCAGTTCGTTATTTTTTACACCATAGCACTCTAGTTTATTTATTAGTATTTCGTGGGATACAGTATCAAATGCTTTACTCAGATCTAGTAGTACAGCACAAGTGATAGAATTGTTCTCAAAGCCATCAAGTATGTCTGTCACAAGAGTTTCTACTGCATTTATTGTAGACAATCCTGGCCTAAAACCAAAGAGCGAGGAGGAAAAAAGATTTTGTTCAGCAAAGTAGTTGCAAAGTTGTGTTTTAATGCAGCATTCTATTATCTTGGATAATATAGGTATGAGGGATATTGGACGGTAACTTTCAGGTTTGTTTTTTTCTCCTTTTTTATAGATTGGGATAACAATAGTAGCCTTCAGGACCTCAGGAAATTTTCCAGCTGTAAAAGTACTATTGATCAGAAAGGTAAGAGGGGCAACAATAATGTCAATTATTTGTTTCAAGATGGTGTTGGAGATGCCATAGAGATCTTCACTGTATGAGCCATGTAGGTTTGTGACGACTTTGTATACAGTTTGGCAGGACACCTGTTTCCATTTAAAGGATAAGTTATTTAGGTCAGGAATGTTGTGGGTAAAACTTTCAGAAGTTGCATCATCTGGTGCAGAGGTAGCAGTAGCTTCCAACTTAGTACTGTTAACAAAAAATTCATTTAATTTTCCTGGCTCTATTGGAATTTCTTGTCTGTTTTTATGCTTCCCTGCTATTTTGTTTATTACCTGCCAGGCTGCTTTGCATTTGTTGCTGGAGTTTTCAATGAAAGCATCATTGGCTCTCTGCTTTGCCATCTGTATTTCAGTTCTATAATTCTTCCTGGCTTCTTTATACCTCTGCTTCGATTCTAGGTTACCAGTTTTAGCCATTTTATGTAGGGCAATAAGTGTGTTTCTCAGGTCATGCAGTTCAGGAGTGAACCAGTTGTGCTTCTTTTTTCTATTTGGTGCACCATCTGTTTTCATCTTTTTGATTATTTGTGGGCAACAGTTTTGAACTAAGCTTGTTAGTATGTTCATGAATAAGTTAAAAGCATTACCGTTGTTATTACAATTATATACTCTGTCCCACTCAACTTCTGATAATTTTTGCCTTAACTTCGTAATGTTGTCAGGATATAATAGTCTGATCCTCTTAATGTGTTCAGGTTGCTGAGTAGGATAGTTTTCACAGTTGACCATTAGCCATAGGCTGTCATGGTCAGATAAAACTGGATTTATCACTCCGTACTGACACTCGTCTTTTGTCAAATTGGTGATTATGTTATCTAGGCAGGCATCTAATCTGGTTGGCTTGTTATTCATACAGTACAAGTTGTTAGACCTTAGCATGTTTTGAAAGTGTGTGACAGCTGGTGTTTTTAGTCGAATGTCTATATTAATGTCACCAATGTATGCTATCTTGTGGTGTCTGTATTTTACCAGCAGGTACTTATTTAAAGTCTCCATTTGGTCAATAAACTGATGAATATCAGAGCTAGGAGTGCGATAAATAGAGATGATCACTAATTTAAGTTTGGGAAGCAATAATGCAGCAATTTCAAAAAGTTGCTCTTTGCAAAAATGGTCGACTTTTTGTGCTACATATTCAATGTTAGAGTTTCTCTTTATAAAAATAGCGACTCCTCCATGACTACTTTTGGTTCTACAATATGAGCTTACTAATTCAAATCCTTCTGGGGTATACAGGGCAATTTCAGCTGGTGTGAGCCAGTGTTCATTTACACAGAAAACATGACATGGGTTTGAACTTAGGAACATATCAATTTCATCTATTTTGTTTTTGATTGATTGTACATTTAGGTGCATAATTAAAGTTCTGTTTTTGAGAAGGATAGGCAAAGAATTAGACGCATCTATATTTACAGTTTTTGTGGCACTGGCTGGGGGATGATAGTCCATAAAAAATCTTCACTGCAGCTACTCACACTCTTACTGCTGGTAGATAAGCAAATGGCAGCTCTATCGTTCCTCGTGGCTGTAGATGTGGCTGTATCCACAGTTCTAGCTGGTGCACTGCTGTTGTCCTCTGTTGAAGGGGCTGCTATTGTTGGTCTCACATATGGTTCATACCACAGTTCTCTGACTGTCTTTTGGGACTTACTTTTATTTAGTTCACTTATCAGTTTTCCTAATGTGCACTTTCCTTTACGATTCAAGTGAAGTCCATGTCTGGTGTAGCATGTTCTGTCAAGTGAGCTGACATCCATTAGTTCCACATTACTGAACCTCTTACACGTGCTCTTAAGTTTATTATTTATTCTACGAATTTCTTTGTTTATGGGTGAGTATTCAGGCAGGTCGTATCTGTGGCTGAAGTTCACGAGTATGATATTTGTGTTTGTTAGGAGTAATAGAAGTCTCACAAGCTGTTTAAACATGTACATAGCTCTGTTTTTGTATATGTCATTAGCTCCAGCACAGATAATTACACTGTCTTGTCCAGTATAGTTATTTTTCACGATGTTTTTCGTCGCTTCCTTTAAATCGGCGCCTGGCTTGATCATACCTGTTACTGCCAATGACTTACTGATGCTTTTAAGTTCTTGAGAGAGTCCCTTGGCGTGGCTGTCCCCATATACATCGATTTTTGATTCGCACTTTTTCACAGTACGTACTTCATTTTTGTTTACACTTTTTAAGGGTCTTTTTGGGTCATTTTTCGTAGATAGATTTATACTAACGGTATTGTTTGTACTTATTATCGGTCTTTTTGGTTGATTTTTCGTCACGAGAACTGTAGTAACGGTACCGTGAGTTTGTTGTGTGCTCACATCTAGGGGTGGGAAAGCATTTTTGTCATTGTTCATTGCACTGCGTTTTTCCTGACACTCGAGAGCACCGAATTTGTTTGTAACACTTAATATGTTCGCACTTTTAATTTTGTTTCGCACAACATTCCATGGAACACTGTTTTTAGGTCGGCGCCATGTGTCTTTGTTTACATCCGAAATGCTCACAAGGCTGCTGGTTTTCGGACACATTTGCGTCTCTAGATTTGCACATTTTTCACTCAGCGCGTTATATTTCGTTTTTAAAGTGTCTAGTTCACTTTGGAGTCCTTTTATTAACGCGTCTTTGTCCCGTAAAACTTTATTAATATCTCGTTGGCATGTTTCCGTAATGCACTCCTGACATGTCCACACGAAATCATTTGTTACAAATTTTACAGATACCTTTGAGCACTTCTCATGGAACCAAAAGTTACACATTGAGCACCGAATGCCTTTCACTACTCTTTTTATGCACAGTTTACACTTGTTACCAGTATTAAGTTCATTTTTCTCACGATCGTTTTCACTTACAACTTCAACCTGCGCCATCTCTTTCGCTCAGAAATGAGACAGGAAACCAACACAGTGATGAAGCCATGATTATTGAAGAGCCTTCCATTTCCGTTGTTACCGAAGACCCCCTTTATAGATACATCACACATGACAAAAGTGTGGCCGAAACATTCATGCCATCTGTGCATTTCTCCTAAAGACAATGACCATGACAAAGTACAAGGTTATGGGGTTAGCATTTCGATTTCATACAGTGTTTGCTTCACTATTGAGAACGCTATTGAAAGTAAAACGGAGTCAAAACTGAACCTTGAGATTTAAGCCAGGAAATGATAAGGATTCTTACAAAAAAGTTCCTCCTGTGCCTTTTGGTACCAATGTGAAAGTTCTGAATCTCGATGTTGACAAAGGGCAGGGTGACCCATTCAATCTGTTGGCATTTGTGAACTACACAGAAAATAGCTTTTACAGACTTGGAACCACAGGAGGAATCTTGAAGCAACTCTTTTCAAGATCAGAATTCACTGTATGTACAAAGAACTCAATGAGAATTGAAGACGTTCCTGACCACAAAATAACTCTCCAATCTGCAGCTACTCAGTCCCCAGAAAGTGGCCAATGATCATGCAACATGAAATGCCAAAATATGATGCACCTCTGTGTAAAAAAGAAAATTAAGTGCAATTGAAAATGTCACTCAAGCCTTCCCTGCTGCAACAAATGGGTCATGCCAGTTCTTCTTTTGTGTTTTATTGGTTAACAACATTCTGTTCACATTCTTCAGAATAGAATGTACAAGATCAAATTGCCAATATTTAAAACATTCTTTTGTGAAGAAGAAAAGAGAGTACTTCAATCTTAGTTCTGCTTTCTTTGTTTTCCAATAAGAATATCCTATGCTTTGTTTCAGTTTTGTTCTTTGGGTTTTGTATTAATCAACAAAGGCATCTCATCTTGTGCCCTTTTAACACTTTTCGTAAATGGTACCGGTCATTCTGTACAATGCCCAAGAATTTTATAGAACACCAAGTAAAAGTATATAACATTTTCACAAACAACTTATACTTCACAGTTTGCCTAAACCTATGCATTCTATAGGATACCGGGTTTGCATACAATGCCAGTAACTGACATATCCAGATTCCCAAAAACAAGACTCACTCACTAAACTGCAACATACTTAGAACAACTCAGACCCATACCCTGGTTCCAACAGGTTAAAAACAATTTACAAAATTATCATATAAATCCATGAGACATTTTCAACTGAAATTTGTACAGAGAAAAAAATTAGCAAACATAAAGTATTGCCAGTGAATGAAATCACCAGCAGACCAGGGACAAAGTGGACTGAAGAATAGAAAAATACCACACAGAAGACAGAAGCCTAATAGCTTTGTGAGATCAGGCAGGGTCCAGTCACACTTAATAATAATAATATCTATAACTCAATTAACCATTTCAATCAAAACCAAGGAAAACAATGACCGCAGATTTCCAATTTAATAATAAAGAAAATGTGAGTGTAGAAATGTGGTCTCCCTCTACGATTTTTACCCTCCACGCTGCCCTCCAATACTAAATTGGTGATCCTTCGATGTCTCAGAACATGTCCTACCAACCGATCCCTTCTTCTAGTCACGTTGTGCCACAAGCTCCTCTTCTCCCCAATTCTATTCAATACCGCCTCATTAGTTATGTGATCTACCCATCTAATCTTCAGCATTCTTCTGTAGCACCACATTTCGAAAGTTTCTATTCTCTTCTTGTCTAAACTATTTATCATCCACGTTTCACTTGCATACATGGCTACACTCCATACAAATACTTTCAGAAAGGACTTCCTGACATTTAAATCTGTACTCGATGTTAACAAATTTTTCTTCTTCAGAAACGCTTTCCTTGCCATTACCAGTCTACATTTTATATCCTCTCTACTTCGACCATCATCAGTTATTTTGCTCCCCAAATAGCAAAACTCCTTTACTACTTCAAGTGTCTCATTTGCTAATCTAATTCCCTCAGCATCACCTGACTTAATTCGACTACATTCCATTATCCTCGTTTTGCTGTTGTTGATGTTCATCTTAAACCCTCCTTTCAAGACACTGTCCATTCCGTTCAACTGCTCTTCCAAGTCCTTTGCTGTCTCTGACAGAATTACAACGTCATCAGCGAACCTCAAAGTTTTTATTTCTTCTCCATGGATTTTAATACATCCTCCGAACTTTTCCTTTGTTCCCTTTATTGCTTGCTCAATATACAGATTGAATAACATCGGGGATAGGCTACAACCCTGTCTCCCTCCCTTCCCAACCACTGCTTCCCTTTCATACCCCTCGACTCTTGTGACTGCCATCTGCTTTCTGTACAAATAGTAAATAGCCTTTCGCTCCCTGTATTTTACCCCTGCCACCTTCAGAATTTGAAAGAGAGTATTTGAAATAACATTGTCAAAAGCTTTCTCTAAGTCTACAAATGCTAGAAACGTAGGTTTGCCTTTCCTTAATCTTTCTTCTAAGATAGGTCGTAGGGTCAGTATTGCCTCATGTGTTCCAACATTTCTACGGAATCCAAACTGATCTTCCCCGAGGTCGGCTTCTATCAGTTTTTCCAATTGTCTGTAAAGAATTCGCATTAGTATTTTGCAGCTGTGACTTATTAAACTGATAGTTCGGTAATTTTTACATCTGTCAACATCTGCTTTCTTTGGGATTGGAATTATTATATTCTTCTTGAAGTCTGAGGGTATTTCGCCTGTCTCACATACATCTCGCTCACCAGATGGTAGAGTTTTGTCAGGACTGGCTGCCCCAAGGCTTTCAGTAGTTCTAACGGAATGTTGTCTACTCCGGGGGCCTTGTTTCGACTCAGGTCTTTCAGTGCTTTGTCAAACTCTTCACGCAGTATCATATCTCCCATTTCATCTTGATCTACATCCTCTTCCGTTTCCATAATATTGTCCTCAAGTACATCGCTCTTGTATAGGCCCTCTATATACTCTTTCCACCTTTCTGCCTTCCCTTCTTTGCTTAGAATTGAGTTTCTATCAAAGCTCTTGATATTAAGCTCTTGATATTCATGCAAGTGGTTCTCCTTTCTCCAAAGGTCTCTTTAATTTTCCTGTGGGCAGTATCTATTTTACCCCTAGTGAGATAAGCCTCTACATCCTTACATTTGTCCTCTAGCCATGCCTGCTTAGCCATTTTGCACTTCCTGTCGATATCATTTTTGAGACGTTTGTATTCCTTTTTGCCTGCTTCATTTACTGCATTTTTATATATTCTCATTTCATCAATTAAATTCAATATTTCTTCTGTTACCCAAGGGTTTCTACTTGCTCTCGTCTTTTTACCCATTTGATCCTCTGCTGCCCTCACTATTGCATCCCTCAAAGCTACCCATTCTTCTTCTACTGTATTTCTTTCCCCCATTCCTGACAGTTGTTCCCTTATGCTCTCCCAGAAACCCTGTACAACCTCTGGTTCTTTCAGTTTATCCCAGTCCCATCTCCTTAAATTCCCACCTTTTTGCAGTTTCTTCAGTTTTAATCTACAGCTGATAACCAATAGATTGTGGTCAGAGTCCACATCTGCCCCTGGCAATGTCTTACAATTTAAAACCTGGTTCCTAAATCTCTGTCTTACCATTATGTAATCTATCTGATACCTTTTAGTATCTCCAGGGTTCTTCCATGTATACAACCTTCTTTCATCATTCTTGAACCAAGTGTTAGTTGTGATTAAGTTATACTCTGCACAAAATTCTACCAGGCGGCTTCCTCTTTCATTTCTTAGCCCCAATCCATATTCACCTACTATGTTTCCTTCTCTCCATTTTCCTACTCCCGAATTCCAGTCACCCATGACTATTAAATTTTCGTCTCCCTTCACTACCTGAATAATTTCTTTTATCTCATCATACATTTCATCAATTTCTTCATCGTCTGCAGAGCTAGTTGGCATATAAATTTGTACTACAGTAGTAGGCGTGGACTTCGTGTCTATCTTGGCCACAATAATGCGTTCACTATGCTGTTTGTAGTAGCTTAGCCATACTCCTTTTTTTTATTCATTATTATACCTACTACTGCATTACCCCTATTTGATTTTGTATTTATAACACTGTATTCACCTGACCAAAAGTCTTGTTCCTCCTGCCACCGAACTTCACTAATTCCCACCATATCTAACTTTAACCTATCCATTTCCCTTTTTAAATTTTCTAACCTACCTGCCCGATTAATGGATCTGACATTCCACGCTCCGATCCATAGAACACCAGTTTTCTTTCTCCTGATAATGACGTCCTCGAGTAGTCCCCGCTGGGAGATTCGAATGGGGGACTATTTTACCTCCAGAATGTTATACCCAAGAGGACGCCATCATCATTTAATCATACAGTAAAGCTGCATGCCCTGGGAAAAATTACAGCTGTAGTTTCCCCTTGCTTTCAGCCGTTCGCAGTACCAGAACAGCAAGGCCATTTTGGTTAGTGTTACAAGGCCAGATCAGTCAATCATCCAGACTGTTGCCCCTGCAACTACTGAAAAGGCTGCTGCCCCTCTTCAGGAACCACACGTTTGTCTGGCCTCTCAACAGATACCCTCCGTTGTGGTTGCACCTACGGTACAGCTATCTGTATCGTTGAGGCACGCAAGCCTCCCCAGCAACGGCAAGGTCCATGGTTCATGGGTTCCAGTACAAATCCAAAATGAACGAGCTTTATACCAATGAAAAGAGGAAGTTTTAAAATGTTCTTTCATGATGTTTGATATCAATTTAAAACTTTCAAGAATCCGTCAGACATCATCCTCTGAGACACGCAGTTGGTCTGTGCTTTTTCATTTGCACACACTCCCAGTCTGTTTGAACTGCTTAAACCAACAGCTAATGCTTTTGCGAGTTGGTGGCTGAATACTGCTGCACTGCAATTTGCAACTCACTTTCCACGAAGTCAAGAATGCAGAAAACCTTGTGCTCCATAGTCGCCATCTCACGCACAACTGACAGTGGAATGGAATGATGGCCCTATTGCTACATGAACTCTACTGGCCACTTCTGAAACCGTCACTTCCCGCCTGCCGCCTCCCCCTCCCTCTCGGCCATGAATATTTGCTTTAATTGTATGGTGCAGAAAGACTGAGAAAGTTGTATACATTTATTATATTTGTCTCATTCATAAACATGCTTTTGCAGTTTCAGAATAAAAGTCCCACATCTTGTTTCTTGAAACTAGCTTGTGCTTGAATTTTTACCGAAGATCAAAATTTGCAAGGCTCTTCCATTGGCTTTAATCCCACCTTCCATGAGCCCTTTCTACACAACACTGCATAGCAATCTTTTTGGCTTTTTGAACTCATCCATTACATACATGCTCTCGATACACTAATTTTTACTCTATTAAATTTCATTTCTGGCACAAAATCTGCTGTGACCTGTCCTTGAAATTTTCTTGGGTGATATCATCTAACCAACTAAAAATTGCAGCAATAAGCCAAATTTCACTTTGAGAAGTGAAGACTACAGAAATGCAGACATAAGAAATAGACAATACATACAGAGCATTACAGATTCTGAATCATTCTTACAGAATAAAGGAGGATTTAGAATGTGGTGTCACCGACAGACACCACACTTGCTAGGTGGTAGCCTTTAAATCGGCCGCGGTCCGTTAGTATACGTCGGACCCGCGTGTCGCCACTATCAGTGATTGCAGACCGAGTGCCGCCACACCGCAGGTCTATAGAGACTTCCTAGCACTCGCCTCAGTTGTACAACCGACTTTGGTAGCGATGGTTCACTGACAAAATACGCTCTCATTTGCCGAGACGATAGTTAGCATAGCCTTCAGCTAAGTCATTTGCTACGACCTAGCAAGGCGCCATTACCAGTTACTATTGATGCTGTAAAACATGTACCGTCAAGAGCGATGTTCACCAATTATGGATTTAAGTTAAGTATTCCAGCAGCTTCGTACTATTTTTGCTAGTTTCATTTCCCTGACCTGTTCCAGACCTCACGGCAGCCTGCGTGAGCTTAAACGCGTGCCTTTCGGCTTCCTCCTAGTGGACTGGCTGTCTTGCCAATCCACAACAGTTGGCGACGAGGCCAACTCGCGTTTGTAACTATACTGCCCCGATTTACTTATGTAATGGCTTCGCCACAATCTCCAGATGTACTGTCCGAATTTTATCGCTTGCAGAACCAGCAGACGCAGGCCTTACTGGATGCCCTTGGACAGCTCGTCCAGGGTCAACGTGCTCCACCGCTCACGCAGCCACAACACGCAGTTGCACCACCTTTTCATCCTTTTGATGCTGCACTGGAAAGCTGGACAGAGTGGTCACGCCAATTTGGATTCCATCTCGCCGCCTACAGAATTCAATGTAACGAGCGGCAGCCTTTCTTATTATCATGCGTCGGAGTGTCCACGTACCGTGTGATAGTCAAATTGTTTCCCCGATGCGACGTAGCAACTCTGTCCTACAAAGAAATTTTGCCTGCATTAGATGCATATTTCAAAGAATCAGTCAATGTAGTTGCAAAAAGGTATACCTTCTTTTGTACAAAACGTACGGCAGGTCAGACTAATCGGGAGTGGTTTGCAACCTTGCAAGGCCTTACTAGGGATTGTGCTTTTGAGTGTCAATGTGGACTCCCTTATTCAGATACTATGGTGCGTGATGCAATTGCACAGAACGTTTCTGATGTTCGTATCCGGGAACAGATTTTGAAGCTAGTCAATCCCTCCCTTCAACAAGTGATGGATATATTGGATCGGCAGGACACACTTGACTTTGCTCAGGAATCATTTGAAACTTCGCCACCCGTGTGTCACGTTAACCGGCCCGCCGGGCGAGCTGCACGGAACAGTAAACAGTCCTCCCACCCGGCCGCGCCAAAGCTGCATGGCTCTCAGCCACGTGTACCACGCCAGCAAGCAAATGCAGTGAAATCGTGCCCGCGGTGTGCTACTAGACATTCGCGTGAGAATTGCCCGTCATGCCAAGCTATTTGCTTTTTCTGTAACAAAAAAGGACATGTTCAAAGTGTTTGCCAGAAAAAGCTCCGATCGGCAGCTCAAAACCATTCCAGGCCCTTTGCTTCGCGCCGGAATCGGAATCGAACACCAAGGATACTCAGGCTTGCGACGCTTCGCCCATGGAAAT
Organism: Schistocerca cancellata; assembly: GCF_023864275.1. NCBI lineage: Eukaryota > Metazoa > Arthropoda > Insecta > Orthoptera > Acrididae > Schistocerca > Schistocerca cancellata. The sequence continues at coordinate 136,786,196 of NC_064632.1, forward strand.
TAATATAGTTAATGCCACTCCTCCCAGTGCCACTCTCTCTAACAGTGACTGTGTTCGTCCCACAAATAGTGTGCATCGACATCGCCAGAAATCTCGTCAAGTCACAAGTGATTTTGTACCAGAGTCAGTTCACGTTGCATGAGACAGTCGCTCTTGTCGTCAGCAGGACAATAAACTTTTTGTAGACTTGGACGTTAACGGCAAAGTGATACCGTTCCAGCTCGATACCAGAGCTGCAGTTTCACTGATCAATCATGACATGTACAAACAGCTGGGCACACCTCTGTTGCGTGCAGCAAATGTTAAGTTAAGTAGTTATTCAGGACAAGCGATCCCTGTGTTAGTACAGTGCAGCCTTCTTGCAACGTACAAGGGACAAACAAAACTTGTGTCATTTTACGTCCTTCGTTCTCCTGCTGCAGTGAACTTGTTTGGTTTTGATTTATTTCAGTTGTTTAACTAGTCTATAGTCAATCAGGTCCTATCAGTGAACCAGACTGTGCCTTCGGACAGTGTTTCTCGTCTATGTGAAGAATTTGCAGACATTTTTGCACCGGGCCTTGGTTGAGCTAAGAACTATAAAGCACATTTGGAACTGAAAGTCAACGCGCAACCGAAATTTTTCAGAGCGCGCAATGTTCCCCACGCATTGCGTGATGAGGTCGCAAAAACATTACACGATTTGGAATCACAAGGTGTAATTGAACATGTGCAGGCTTCTCTCTGGGCCTCACCCTTAGTAATTTTGCAAAAACCTTCCGGAAAATTGAGACTTTGTGTGGACTTCAAGGCAACAGTGAATCCACAACTAGTGACTGCAACTTTTCCTTTACCCCGCCCGGAAGATCTTTTTTACAAACTGTGCCTGGGTAAATATTTTTCGAAGTTGGACGAAGAATCTCAGCGCGTTTTGGTGGTTAACACGCATCTTGGTTTGTATCGATTCAAACGACTGCCATTCGGGTGTGCATCCCCCCCCCCTGCATTGTTTCAGCAATATCTACAAACTGTTTGTGTGTCGGTCCCTACTGCAGTAAACTATCTGGACGATATTGTGATCTCCGGAAAGACGGAAGAAGAACATTTAGCCAATCTCAGAACATTATTTCAGGTCTTGCGACAAAATGGTCTTCACTTCCGGAAGGACAAATGTGTGTTTTTTGCTCTTGATTTGCCATATCTGGGACATGTACCCAATGCCCAAGGCATACATCCCAGTCCCGAGCACCTCCGCGCCATACAAGACTTGCCTTCGCCGCAAAATTTGAAGCAGCTACAGAGTGTGCTGGGAAAAATTAATTATCATCATCACTATGTGCGCCACGCCTCTTCCATTTCAGCTCCGCTTCATCGCTTACGCCGTAAGGGCGTTCCGTTCGTCTGGACAACGGAATGCGAACGTGTTTTTCGCCAGTTGAAATCGGCGTTGCTTTCCAATACTTGCCTTACGCCATTCGATCCCCGGAAGTTCCTTTTGTTGATGGTGGATGCATTGGATTTCGGGATCGGTGCTGTGCTTGCGCACAAAGATGGATCGCACGATCGCCCTATTGCCTTTGCATCCAAATTGCTCTCGTCTGTCACAGATCGAGAAAGAAGCATTGGTTCTCGTATTTGGTGTTACAAAGTTTCATGATTTCTTGTATGGTCGTCACTTTACCATCATCACAGACCACAAACCTTTGACATCGCTTTTTCATCCGACCAAGCCTGTACCTCCACGTACAGCGCAGAAATTCATTCGCTGGTCTATTTTCCTCTCGTAGTACCGCTATGATATCTTGTATCGGTCCGCTGCTAAGCACGGAAACGCCAATGCGTTGTCCCGTTTGTCTGTTGCTGAGGATAGAGCATTCGATTCCTCCGAACTTGCTTACATGTTCATTGATTTGGAAACCGATGACGTGGTCGACTCGTTTCCGATTGATTTTCATTGTGTAACTACAGCCACAGCTGCCGACCCTGTCCTTGCTACCGTTCTGTGTTTTGTTGCTACGCAATGGCCCTTGCCAAAGTCACGGATCGGGGATCCGTTGGTTCGCTGATTTTTTGCTCACAAGGAGAGACTTTTTGTACGACATGGTGTTTTGCTGTTGCGTTCTGAAAATGACCAGTCCAGGGTCGTGGTACCGCATTTGTTACAGTCCTCTGTCTTACGGCTTCTCCACCAAGGACATTGGGGTATAGTGTGAACAAAACAACTTGCTCGTCAGCACTGTACTTGGTTCGGAATCGATGCCGCAGCAATTTGCTCTTCTTGCATGGTGTGTGCCGAATAACAATCAGCACCACCGCGGAAATTTTTTGCATGGCCGAAAGCCACTTCCCCTTGGCAACACTTACACATCGGTTTTGCTGGTCCATTCTGGAACGCTCGATGGTTGGTTGTGGTAGATTCATTCAGTAATTTTCCTTTTGTTGTCTGGATGTCTTCCACGACATCATCTGCCACCATCCAAGCGTTATCCGCTATCTTTTGCATTGAAGGTCTTCCACAGACTATTGTTTCCGACAATGGCCCACAATTCATCTCCGCAGAATTTCAGTCATTCTGCAAGGCCAATGGTATTCAACATCTGGCGTCTGCGCCGTTTTCGCCACAGTCAAACTGTGCCGCTGAACGATTGGTCAGGACTTTCAAGTCACAGATGTTGAAGTTGAAAGAGTCTCATTCTCGGGAGGACGCGTTACTGCTCTTTTTGTCCTCGTATCGCTCTCAGCCCCAAGATGGTCGCTCGCCGGCTGAGTTGCTCCACGATCGCCCTCATCAAACTTTGATGTCTTTGCTACATCCGCCGCATCAGGTTCCTGTGCTTTTGCCCCAGGCGACGTTGTATACTATTGCAACTATCGCGGTTCACGGCGTTGGCTTGAAGGGCGCATTTTTCGCTGCCTCGGCCGCACTATGTATCTGGTTTTGGGGGCCTCTGGTGAGGTGCGTCGGCATCTCAATCAGCTGCGCCTCTGTCGTCGCACGGGATCTGCCGCTCCCCGTCTGCTTTCAGCGACGGTGCCGTCCGGTCAGCACCCTGGGGACCCATCTACTGGCTCGCCTCAGCCCCATGTGTTACCGACACTGCCTTCCATTTTGCCCCATGGCAACGCGCCGCCGCCGCCTGTTCTCCCCCTGGCAACGCCCGCAGTGGACGCGTCGCTGCAACCGCCGGGTGCCTCCCTGGGTCACACGCCGCCGATCGCTTCCCGTGACCAGTTGTCCTCCGCCATGGAACTCTTGCCTGCTCAGGACCATCTGTTGTCTTCGCCCGTCGGGTGCCCCGGCCCGATGGAGGTCGACCCATCGGCCCCTCCTGTCTCTCTACGGGTGCATACACCGCATGTTGGCGTGCACCCTGAAGCAGGTTTTCAGGCGTTTCCTTGCTCCCCTCGGGCCGAATGGCAGGGTGCGGGTGACACAGCCTCACCTGTTGTTAAGCTCCCCACCTCATCGCATACGCCAACATGGGGTCCTCTCTACGGCGGGCGGAAGCCTTATGCCACAACCGTCTGCCGATTTGCGGGGGAGGAATGTGGTGTCACCGACAGACACCACACTAGCTAGGTGGTAGCCTTTAAATCGGCTGCGGTCCGTTAGTATACGTCGGACCCATGTGTCGCCACTACCAGTGATTGCAGACCGAGCGCCGCCACATGGCAGGTCTAGAGAGACTTCCTAGCACTCGTCCCAGTTGTACAGCCAACTTTGGTAGCGATGGTTCACTGACAAATTACGCTCTCATTTGCCGAGACAATAGTTAGCATAGCCTTCAGCTACGTCATTTGCTACGACCTAGCAAGGCGCCATTACCAGTTACTATTGATGCTGTAAAACATGTACCGTCAAGAGCGATGTTCACCAATTATGGATTTAAGTTAAGTATTCCAGCAGCTTCGTACTATTTTTGCTAGTTTCATTTCCCTGACCTGTTCCAGACCTCACACCAGCCTGCGTGAGCTTAAACGCATGCCTTTCGGCTTCCTCCTAGTGGATTGGCTGTCTTGCCAGTCCACAACATAGAATTTAATCTCTTGTCGTCAAAAAAGTCATTACACATGGAGTATTAGCTATAACTGGACAAGGATGGGAAAGGTAATGACTTTATTCTAGCTACAATAATAATTCCAACATTGCCTGAAATGATTCAGTGAAACAAAAGAAACCTAACTCTGGGTGTTCACACAGGGATATGAATACTGCTCTGTTTAAATGAGAGTCCAGTATCTCAACTACTGTTCCATCAAGTTTTTGAGTCTTTAGACTAAAATTAATATCAAATATGCTTATTATCCCTGATGGGGTAATGACTGCAGCATGATAATTTTTAATCTTTATTGGTTTCGAGGATTGTGAACCTACTGCTATTTACACAAGATGGAGATACTTAACATGGCTACCCCTACTATTTCACAAAGAAACTAGAACAAGGTTTTAACAACTAATAGCATAATGGGACAGGGACTACGTAAACATCGCATGACATACAAGATACTATGCTGGTTGCTTTCACAACCACAATGTATAGTGTTTGGCACCCTTTTTTGAACAAAGAAAGGAATACTGGCATTTAAAGTCAGTCAATGAGGAGGTCACTTACATAGATGTTTAGTGAATATTTTAACAAGCATCATTATCACTATACTCTTCTTAACATATGAATCATTCTACATCAAAGGGACCAATATTAAAAAGTGTTCCCACTTGACCCTCTCCAAATTTAATGAAATTTGGTGTGAAGGTTCTATATGGTCTTTGATGGTTATATAGCAAATTTCAGTCCAGTATCTTCAGTGGTTGAAGTTTTAGGGGCTTTTAAAGAGAGGCTACTCATCTTCACATCACATCAGAAGGTGCAAATGTGCCAAGTTTGCTAGGCTTTTTTAAAAGTTCTAGCAGACATTTGATCATTTGCTTTAATATACATAGACAACTTTTTATGCTGAATCACACCTTGGCAAAAATTAGGGATTTAGCTTTGTGATGGCATTGGGGAAACAGCAAAAACATTAGAAGCAAAAACATTAGAAGCCCGTGCTAGTCTGCAGAGGCCCTTAGATAACCAAATATTGATTCCATATGATTTATTCAAATTCTGCGATGTGAGTATTCCACGCATAAAGTTTTTATGTCCCAAATGAAGAGACTGAAAAAATTCAGCCTGATCAAGAAACAAGGTTTGGCATGGGCCATACAATACCTGGAACAACAGAAAGTCATAAATTTAAGCCAATTAATTGTAATCAGCTCAGAGTAAGCAGAGTTTCCAATGGTGCTAGCATTCACAGTTCATGCCTTCGAAGCAGATGAAGCAACTCCAGCAATCTCAATTGCAAGTTTACAACCAGGACAATATGTTGCATGTATGTATGATAATTTTTAGTGGGTTGGAAATGTGTGTAAAGTTTAACATGAACAACAAGATGTCCTCATCAGCTTTATGCACCCACATGGTTCTGCTCACTCCTTCCACTGGCCAGCTGCTAAAGACACCTGCTGGATTCCTGAGCAATATATTTTCATGACTTTTTAGAAGCACCATCATCATCATCATCATCATCATCATCATCAGGAAGACAATACAGTTATCCACAATCTGCCCTTGACAAAATTGTAGAACTGTTTAACCAAAAATGGAACTGACTCTTAGCATTTTTGTTTTGCAAATTTGCTGTGTAGTGTTCACGACTGTTTTTATGACGTGTTAAAGTAATGTTTAAAACTGATTTATACACTGGAATAAAAAAATTTATTATGGGACTTAATCAGCAAAATATTTCACTTTTCAATCTTCTAGAAGTGCTAAAATAATAACTTGTGAAACATATTCTTACTCATCAAGATCCAGAAATCAAACAATATAGCTTGGAAAGCTTAAACCATACTCTCTCCAACTGTAGCAAGAAAAAAAGCATTGGACAAGACACAGTTCAGATACTGCCCCCCCCCCCTTCCGAAAATACCCAAAAATTTGCATGTAGAAAATTTTGGCCAAATTTGGAGAAGCATATCTTTTCATCTAGGCATCCAATTTTAATTACATTTGATTCATATATAGAAATCACAGTTAGGAATAACCCTCTGAAGTTTTGGTGTGATTGGTTCATATGAAAAGTAGCAATGGTCAGTCAAACCTTGGCTCTCGGAATAGTGCATTGAATTTTTTAGCCACTTTAGAGGCTTGTATCTGTATTTAGGTGTGGCTAAATCCCTATTTTTTGCCATGGTGAGATTCAGCATAAAAAGTTGTCTATGTATATTAAAGCAAATGATCAAATGTCTGCTACAAATTTTAAAAAAGCCTAGCAAACTTGGTACATTTGCACCTTTGCATGTGATGCGAAGATGAGTAGCCTCTCTTTAAAAACCCCTAAAAAATTCAACTACTGAAGACAATGGACTGAAATTTGGTGTACAACCACCTAAGACCATATAGAACCTTCACACCAAATTTCATTAGATATGGAGAGGGACGAGTGGGGACCCCTAGTCCCCTTGACGTGGAATGACCCATGTGCTAGAGTGTAACACTAAATACAAACACTGAGGTGGAATCTAGTGCATCAGAAATGACATTTTATGCACATTCCACCATGTTTTTCATAATCTGAGTGAATTCAGATGTTACCATGCGTAAGTGAAAAGAAAAATAAAATTAAGTGGTGAGTAATGTTAATAAAAGCCTATAAAGGAGGATACCAGGTAACACTCACAAGTGGTTGCTTTAAGCTGGTTTAAGGCTGGGGTGTGGGGAGTATCGCTGAAGTGGCACATTCCACGAAGAGGACTTCCTCATTCATTGTTGGAAAATATGAATTACATCTCAAAGAAAAATGAAGCTAGAATCACTCGTTGATCAGTGTGGTTTGGCAGTAGAAAAAGGAAGGCCGAAGTTCTGAATGTCATGTTTAAGATATTGTTCATGCAGGAGAATCGTACAAATGTACCTTTTTTGGACCATCACACAGAGTCCTGGATGGGTGACATAGCAATAAGCATCCCTGACGCATGGAAACAACTGAAAGAGTTGAAAATAAATAAGTCGCCAGGTCCGGATGGAATCCCAATTCGGTTTTACAAAGAGTACTCTACATCACTGGCCCCTTACTTAGTTTGCATTTATTGCGAATCTCTCCACCAGTGCAAAGTGACAAGCGACTGAAAAAAAAAAAAAAGCACAGGTGACTCCCGTACGTACGAAGAGTAAAAGAATGGACTCGTAAAATTACATACTAATATTCTTACCATCAGCTTACTGCAGAATTCTAGAGCATATTCTGAGTTCGAATATAACAAATTTCCCAGAGACTGAAAAGCTCTTGTCCATGAATCAGCACAGCTTTAGAAGTATATTTCATGCGAAACCCAGCTTGCTCTTTTCTCGTGTGATACTGCGAACTATGGATGAAGGGCAAGAGGCAGATTCCATATTTCTAGATTTCCGAAAAGCATTTGACACGGTACCTCACTGCAGACTGTTAACGAAGGTATGTGCATATGGAATATGCTCCCTGATATGTGACTGGCTCAAACTCAGAATGTTGTCCTCGATGGTGAGTACTCGTCAGAGACAGGGGTAACATCAGGAGTGCCCCAGGGAAGTGTAATAGGACTGTTACTATTTTCTATGTAATAAATGGTTTGGCAGACAGGGTGGGCAGCAATCTATGGTCGTTCACTGATGACACTGTGGTGCACAGGAAGTTTTCAAAGATCAGTGACTGCAGGACGATACAAGATGACCCGGACAAGAATACTTCAAGGAAGTTCATTTCACAAAATTCAACTATTTGGAGATAACTACAAGATTTTGTTGACAACAAATTTTGCTTTCTATCAAGAACGTGCACTCAAAAGAGCAAGGAAAATATAATAATTACTTTTTCATAGCAGTGGTATGGTCAAACTGTTTTAATGAAGTGATTAATTCTCAAAGAACACAGCACTGTTCAGGATACAACAACATGGAAGTGCCATAGGATCGTTAGAATCAAAACTATAGTCACTTCAAAATCATAGTAGATAACAGTGCTCTGTGTATTAATCATGCAATAAAAAATTTCTCTCTCAACATACGATGTCTGTTCAAAAAATTCCAGAACATTCGTAATTTCGCACCAACGGTATGTCGGAGCAAAATGCAACTAGCATCTCTGCACAGGCCTGTGTTTAATATGTAATTGCCGGAAGTTTCATTGTTATACGTCTGTTAGTTACTGTCCAGTGCTGTATTGAGTAGAAAGTTGTGTTGCACAGCATGCAAATTTTGAGGTGGCACAGCTATATGTGCAATGCATATGCATTAAATTTTGCATTAAACTCAAGAAAACCTTTACAGAGACACACTAAGTGGCGCAAGAAGCCTACATTGCTGAGTGCTTAGCCATATTTAGTGTTATGAATGGTTCACAAGTTCAAGACGACCCTCATTCAGGATACCCTTCAACGTCTACAGACAATGCTCATGTAAGAAACGTCAACGAAACTGCATGCACCAATCGAAGACTGACTGTCCAAGAGACTGCAGAAGAATGTATTATTTAGGTTTGATCACCATGAAATCCTGATACAGCATCTTGGTATGCATCATGCTGCCACCAAATTTGTCCCATGGCTCATGAACCAAGACCAGAAAGACCTTTGCCTTGAAATTTGTGAAGAGCTTTCGTATCGTGCAAATGAGAATTAGAATTCCTTAAGAGAATCATCACTGGTGATGAGATGTGGGTCTACAGTTATGATGTTGAGACCAAGGTTCAGTCTTCACAATGGGTTGGGAAAGGTTCTCAATGGGGGGAGGGGCGGGGGGGTGGGGGGGGGGGGAGAAGAAGAGAGAAGAAGAAAAGCTTATCTGGTCAGGTCAAATGTCAAAGCCATGCTGACAGTTTCCTCTGACTTTGAAGGATTAGTTCATCAACAGTGACAAACTGTTAATTGACGGTACCATCAGGATGTGTTGCAAAGCCTGCAAGAAAATGTGAAAAGGAAATGGCCTTAAATGTGGCAAGACAAGTCATGGTTCTTGCATCACGAAAAAACACCCGCACTTTCATCCCTGTTGCACGGAAAATGAAATCACTATGCTGCCTCATCATCCTTACTCTACAGACCTGGTCCCTGCAGACCTCTTTTTTTTTCCCCCTCCCCTCTTCAAAGTTGAAAACTCCATTGAAAGTATGAAGATTTGAAATGATAGATGACGTAAATAAAAATACACAGGCGGTGCTTCGTGCAACAGGCATACCAAGTCTGCTTAAATGATGTTGAGAGCAATATATCAATTGTCAACAAGAGTATTTCAAAGGAGCCCATGCACATTAAGTAAAAGGTAAGTGAAGAAAAATTTTGTGGACAAAGTTCCTGAATTTTTTGGACAGACCATGTACAAAAATTAGTAGACTGCACTACGAATGAAAGAAAATTAGTTTGCAACATCAAGGGCATTACAGTTGGAGCACTAGCTCAGTTGAATACAATGTATTTTTAAATATTGGGTGTGTCCATTTTAAATGACAGAGAATACACACGACATAACCCGTATCACAATGGAGGAATTTTAGAAAACGTCAAAAGCTAAACATTCAACAGTATTTTTAAATCTGTATGTCCGTCAGCCTTTTCCGGCCGATACCATTTCAGCAGCTTGTAACCACATGCTCTGTATCAGTCACAAATATGATTAGTATTAATTTTTTATTTTCATATTTAACTAGAAGCTTTGAGTCAGTCTGTGGTGTTCAGACAGTACAGTTTATGAAATACAGCTAGCAAAAGGCAAAGACTGATTTGAGAAACCGGTGTAAGTGTAAGGATTTAAAGATTTTTAATGATAATAGTCTAAATCACAATAATTTGATACTTATTCATGGTTTCAGAGTATTTAACCATCTTCAGAAAAGTTTAGATAAAGTGTCCATTGGTGCTAAAGCTATGTCGTTTTGTATTGGACACCTGTGGTGCTCCAGGTTAACCAAGATCTGAACATTTTCTAAAGATGAAATAAATAAACCAAAGCAAGAAACATATATTAAATTTTTGCAATTTGGATTGTTATCAATACGAGTTATTATTACAAAGAATTGCTGTGGGTTCAAAATATATTACAACTAAAAGACACAAGCAATACATTTTTACTGCTTTTCAAAATTATCATTGCTTACTGAGTACATAAAGCACCAATACACAACTTAGGCCATAAAGTGCAATAACGGTGTAATCACAGTACAATTTCATTTCTATTGTTACATAAACTAAATCATACTGAGAGCAGAACAGCGTACGTGTAGTTAGGCATGGAAGTCACCTCCGCACAACAGCCAGCAGTGGTTAACACTTTCTTCCAGGTCACAACACTGATCTAATTGCACTGTCAGGTAAAAAACCACAGTGAAATCATGGATGTTTCCATAGTTTATTAAAAGATTCGGCAAATGCTGCGCAGTTATGAAAATCTCAACATGCCTTTAAACACTGGACCCACAGAGAGAGAGACGACAGCCCGTCTCGAGCTGACTCCCAAGGGCAAATATTGAAGATGTAACAACACATGACAGGAGCACAGTGTTGTATCGATTGCATGAGTCACAGCCAGTTGAATGCATAATTTAGCCACACCAGCAGTATTCTCAATAGTTACCCAGTACTCTGTGCAGTGACCACCTTTCAAGAAGTCTCAACGACACTCAGACATGTGGAATAATCACCTTCCACATTAGAGTGCCCATGTTGACTGTATACAGGGTGGGCCATTGATAGTGACCGGGCCAAATATCTCACGAAATAAGCATCAAACGAAAAAACTACAAAGAACGAAACTCGTCTAGCTTGAAGGGGGAAACCAGATGGCGCTATGGTTGGCCCACTAGATGGTGCTGCCATAGGTCAAACGGATATCAACTGCATTTTTTAAAATAGGAACCACCATTTTTTATTACATATTCGTGTAGTATGTAAAGAAATATGAATGTTTTAGTTGGACCAACTTTTTTCGCTTTGTGATAGATGGTGCTGTAATAGTCACAAACGTAGAAGTATGTGGTATCATGTAACATTCAGCCAGTCCGGACGGTATTTGCTTCGTGATACATTACCCGTGTAAAAATGGACTGTTTACCATTTGCGGAAAAGGTCGATATTGTGTTGATGTATGGCTATTGTGATCAAAATGCCCAACAGGCGTGTGCTATGTATTCTGCTCGGTATCCTGGACATCATCATCCAAGTTCGCAGGATAGTTACATTATTTAAGGAAACAGGAAGTGTTCAGCCACATGTGAAACGTCAACCACGACCTGCAACAAATGATGATGCCCAAGTAGGTGTTTTAGCTGCTGTCGCGGCTAATCTGCACATCAGTAGCATACAAATTGCGCGAGAATCGGGAATCTCAAAAACGTCGGCGCTGAGAATGCTACATCAACGTCAACTGCACCTGTACCATATTTCCATCCACCAGGAATTGCATGGCGATGACTTTGAACATCACGTACAGTTCTGCCACTGGGCACAAGAGAAATTACAGGACGATGACGGATTTTTTGCACACATTCTATTTAGCGACGAAGCGTCATTCACCAACAGCAGTAACGTAAACCGGCATAATATGCACTATTGGACAATGGAAACTCCATGATGGCTGCGGCAAGTGGAACATCAGCGACCTTGGCGAGTTAATGTATGGTGCGGCATTATGGGATGAAGGATAATTGGCCCCCATTTTATCGATGGCAATCTAAATCGTGCAATGTATGCTGATTTCCTACGTAATGTTCTACCAATGTTACTACAAGATGTTTCACTGCATGACAGAATGACAATGTACTTCCAACATGATGGATGTCCAGCACATAGCTCGCACGTGGTTGAAGTGCTATTGAATAGCATATTTCATGACAGGTGGATTGGTCGCCAAAGCACCATACCATGGCCCACACGTTCGCCGGATCTGATGTCCCCGGATTTCTTTCTGTGGGGAAAGTTGAAGGATATTTGCTATTGTGATCCACCGACAACGCCTGACAACATGCGTCAGCGCATTGTCAATCCATGTGTGAACATTACAGAAGGCGAACTACTCGCTGTTGAGAGGAATGTCGTTACACGTACTGCCAAATGCATTGAGGTTGACGGACAACATTTTGAGCATTTATTGCATTAATGTGGTATTTACAGGTAATCACACTGTAACAGCATGTGTTCTCAGAAATGATAAGTTCACAAAGGTACATGTATCACATTGGAACAACGGAAATAAAATGTTTAAACGTACCTACGTTCTGTATTTTAATTTAAAATCTAGCTGTTACCAACTGTTTGTCTGAAATTGTGAGCCATATGTTTGTGACTATTACAGCGCCATCTATCACAAAGCGAAAAAAGTGGTCCAACTAAAACTTTCATATTTCTTTACGTACTATATGAATATGTAATAAAAAAAATTGGGATTCCTCTCTCTCTCTCTCTCTCTCTCTCTCTCTCTCTCTCTCTCTCTTTCTTTTAATATGCAGTTGATATCCGTTTGACCTATGGCAGTGCCATCTAGCGGGCCAACTATAGCACCATGTGGTTTCCCCCTTCAAGCTAGACAAGTTTCGTTCTTTGTAGTTTTTTTCGTTTGACACTTATTTCGTGAGATATTTGGCCTGGTCACGATCAATGGACCACCCTGTATATACCCTGGGCCAGCCAAGCAGGTCATCAGCATGACTCTGCTACGCATCAAGATGTGCCGTGTGACAGGGGTTGCCGACTGACTTCTGATGCAGCTACCACCAATGCAGCCAGGTTATGAACCTATGACTGCTGCTTGACGCCCTAGCCATAATGTCGCCTTCACTTGTCACCGTCACTGTAGGCCACCTGCTGGGATACTACAACTATCTCGTGGTCCGAGTTATGCACTGAAGTCCTCCCAGATCCATGCTGCAGGGGACAGATCACCACCATGCATCACTCTCCAGCGATCAGTTCAAAGTTTAAGACTGGGCAACACAAGTGTTGCATCACTGGGGCAATGGGCAATCATACCAGAAGTCTTTAATGGCTGAATGCAGCCGAGAGGTACGACCACCTTTGCCATCTCAGCTATCAGCATCAGGGAGTATGCGTGTTGCTGGAAAGCAGCACACAAACACTGTACCGATGCGGGGACAACATGGGTCGACAGCAGGCTGCACCATGAGGAGAGGGCACACCAGTAGTTGTTCAAGCTTACTGGAATAATAAGGAATTTACTTGCACATTGACAGTCTTGCTGCAGCCACCCATAACAGACTCCCGTCTCTCTCGTCAATCGTATAAACACGATACTCCTAAGTGGGAGAGCTGAAGGCCTCGACATACCTGAACAACAGTGCAGTTGGAAACAAAAGTTACTGATGTAAATCGCAATGGAGATTCTACATGTGTAACAGCAGTGAATGTAAGTAGCAACAAGTGCATGTCTTAGATCACTCATGGTGTCCATGTATCGTTAGATTTGTACCCTTCACAACTTCTTATCCCCATTATATCGTGGACAGACTCAGTCATGGTACCTGGAGGGGCCCCAAGGGATAAACGAAAGACACAGGTTGTGTGCACAAAATGTAATTTACATTGGGATGCACCTCCATGCATCAAATCATATAATACAGTTTGCTTGGTATGTCCACAAAGGGGCATTATAACTGGTAGTGCAGAGAAAACATGGGGCTAAAGTGAGGAAGCCAAAAGGTACTGACAAAATTTAGACAATACACAAATATAAGTATGGGCTGCTTTAAATAGAGAAGCAGGAATTTAGTAATCTATATTAGTCTGAACAAAGTAGGATGAATGCTATAGATAGTTAAAGGATATACTAGGAAACAGGACAACTATTAGCGAAGAACATATACTCAGACAAGCAGCAGGGCAATAGTTCGAGAATACTGTTTAGTTCTCAGAGGTAAGATGGATGTAGAAAGCACTGATGAACAATAATATAGATCAAGTGACATCACTCTATTGAATACTAAGGTTTCCCTGTCTTTTCACCATGTGACACTGACTCAACACAGCAAGACGCTGAATACTACACATATGCGTGATGATCATTAGATGCACATCATCCAGGTACCTCAAGATGCAGTGAACATGATAGCAAAAAATCCAACAAAGATACATGTCATACACAGAGCTTTGACATTACGTGAGAATGCAGTGAGTATAATGGAAATATTATGAAATATCACAGGTGTATTAATGGAGCAGGAAGCTAGCTGAGAAGTAACTGCAACCCAGGAAGTAAGTCAGTGATATCAAGGTGCTCATACAACATGATATGCTAGACAAGTATTGCGAGTTGAAGCATTAGAATTTGTTATCAAGTAATATGGATTTATTTAGGGGTTGATATCATTATGGTGATGTGTTAGGTTTGCGATTATGTTGTATTATGGAAGACTGTGATGTATTTTGTGTATTATTGGAATATTGTGAAGGATATGATGCTGAAGTAGAGTGTTTGGGGATTAACTGCCCTGAAAATGTAGCCGATTGTATTCACCACGACTTAGGGCAATGGGGTTCCGGTAGTTTCCTGGTCATTACGCCGAGAATGCAACCATAGCAATGGTACCACTTATTCCACCATTTTGTAAAAGATTATTCTTATTTATTATGACACAGTGATACGTTAATATGGTGGTGTGAATATAGATGAGTTTCTACAGGTCAAGAATTGCCAGGTTTGGTCTCTAGCACTGGAAGAGTGCCTAGAATAGCACAAGGCTTGTTCCTACTTGATGTACATGTTAGTTATGTATTGTTATTGCTTACTCAGAATTGGTGATGACAATGAAGTTATTGCAAAAGTGGGTAAGATTAACAAAGTTATGACGATAGGACCCTTTTTGATCAGGGTCTCTCTACTACAAGGTGGGATGGCACCAAACGATAAAGAAAGAGCTGAAGTAAGGTCTCCGTGTGCATGAGACAGGGAACATTGTGTAATTACACAAGAGGAAAAAGGCATACACTGATCAAGAGTACTTCCTACGGACTCAAGAACGAGAAAGCAAAGAGTACACAATTGTAAATATATATGTGCTTCTGTCACAGCCAGTTTCTCAAACATGAATTTGGTGGACCAGAGTTTTCCAGGGAGGGAGGATATGTAATGAAATGACACAGGAGCCCACTGCCAAATCCAGGGGACGAGTAAAAGCCAACCAATGCAGCATTTTGCCATACAGTCTGCGTTCTCAGTAGCAGCACAGTTCTCCAGACAGTTACAATAATGACCCAGTTCTCCATATAGTGACCAGCCTCCAGAAAGTTTTGATGGCACTGAAATATGCAATAGTACTTGTCTTCCATGTTAAAAAGCCCACTTGGCTGTATTTATATCCCTGATCTGCACGAGCAGGTCTTCAGTACAGCTACACTATGCAGCAACACCTGCTGTGTGTGTGTCTCTCTCTCTACCTCAGGGCTATCGACACATATCTGATGCAACTGCCATTGTCACAGCCAAGCTGTGATTAGCCACCAGATCATCTCCACTCTACTGTCGTCTGCATGGGGCCCACCAGCTGAGTTCTGAACCCTGGTGCCTCATGGTCTGAGGTATGAACTGAGGTATGTGCCTCTGGTCTGATGTTGCCAGACACAGCACCACAGATATTGGTTAATTGTTCTTCGCCCTGGCAACACCGTTGTCTCCCATTAGGCTGACCACACCCACCTTGCCCGGGTCACCAAAAGCCAGGAGCTGTCATGCTCTCCTGGCACAGAAACACCCGGGCATGGGAATGTGCTAATAGCAAGGCCACTCACTACCGGCCCACCTCTCCAAGAAAAGCTTACAGTGGCGCATCCATGCCTACACACATGGGCCTAGGGTTTAACTCCTGTCACCTGCTTTCTGCTTACCACAGACACACTGCACTAAGTTTGTTTATGTTTAACCATAAAGAGAGTGGCTACTCAAACTTGAAGAAAAAATTCCATGAGGGTGGCTACTCAACCTTAAAGAAAAAATTCCAGGTATTGGGAGGAAGATGGCGTCACAAGTAGCTCCTGAATTAATTGTTAGCAGTGGAGATGTGCAATGACACCATAATAACAACTTTTCTATCCTCTCAGCTGAGGTAGACTAGCACAAAGCTGTACTTTAACACAGTTTTTAAACACCAACAGCTTATACGGCATAATATTCAAATAATTAACACACTTTGAAATATTAAGTATTTTAAAATTTGATTTGTAAAACTCAATAAAGTTAAATTTTAATGCTGGGTTAAAAACATAGAATTCCCTGACATTTTATGGTATTTCTGAAATACCCCAAGATTTCCCTGATTCTTCCATGCACAATGTATCACCTTGAGGATTCCAGCTGTTCCAGAAGAATCACCACCCTCATAAAAAAACTCTGACATCATCTAGCTGCTTTTGTCACCTGCATCTCACCAAAACAATCCTTCACATTTATTGCAGCAGACTGCAGACTCACTTTTACCTACCGTCAGGTCATACTTTGCCATGACAGCAAACATTAGACAAATATATTTATTTCTTTACTTTCTTGCCCTACTCAGAAAGGAAGTAGGTTACAGTACGCTTGTTCGCCCACTGCTTGAATACTGCTCAGCAGTGTGGGATCCGTACCAGATAGGGTTGATACAAGACATAGAGAAGATCCAACGGAGAGCAGCGCGCTTCGTTACAGGATCATTTAGTAATCGCGAAAGCGTTACGGAGATGATAGATAAACTCCAGTGGAAGACTCTGCAGGAGAGACGCTCAGTAGCTCAGTACGGGCTTTTGTCAAAGTTTCGAGAACATACCTTCACCGAAGAGTCAAGCAGTATATTGCTCCCTCCTACGTATATCTCGCGAAGAGACCATGAGGATAAAATCAGAGAGATTAGAGCCCACACAGAGGCATACCGACAATCCTTCTTTCCACGAACAATACGAGACTGGAATAGAAGGGAGAACCGATAGAGGTACTGAAGGTACCCTCCGCCACACACCGTCAGGTGGCTTGCGGAGTATGGATGTAGATGTAGATGTAGATGTAGAGTAACAAATGTATGCAGAGACACAGTTAAGATTGTAAGGCTTTTTTTCCACTCTCAGTTCACTTATATGTTATGGAGCCTGCAGCGTAAAATATTGCAGGCAGACTAATTAAGCATAAAGTGTGAGCTCCATCGCGGCACAGAATATAGCAAACAGTTATTAGATTAAGTAAAAAGGGCAATGCGATAGCCAGAGACAGTAGTTATGAACTACGCAAAAAGGAATTTCATGGGGCAGCACAGAGTGGACTCTTTTGAATTAATGAGACACAGGAAATGAATTTTTTCTAAGATTACATTGGGGAGGACGAGGGATTGCATGGTAAGGGTGAAGAACATGCTAGTGCTGCCACTGGGAGCGTGCAGGGGCATGGTGGGATGGTGAGGATACGATATACGAACACTGGCTAACAGTGTAGGGGATGCCCAAGTCGAAACAGTGTTTTTTCAGGAAGCCATGCACCAAGTGGCGCTTGGACAATTAACCCCTACTCTGTTACCTCTGAGATGGATTGAAGGCGCAGAAAGAGCTGCCAGCTATGCTACAGTTTATTACTCCTCTGGATAAGAAATCCATATTCCTATTTAACCACCTCGCAACAGTAAAAGTCAGAAATCACTTCACTTGTCCTGGTGTGCTAATCTGTTTCCCTATAGCAAGCCCCAATATCTAGCATAGGTGCTATACAGTTCACTCATACCTGGTGAGAGTTGGAGACTAGGAAAATACATGCAACTCAGAAACTCTTGTATTATTGATTTTGCCAGAAGGGAAAAACCATACGCTAATATTGCATATGAACTCTGTCACTGCTAGCAACAGCAAATCACCATATGCCCATCCCAATTGATTCAGACTTCCGCAGGCATATGTAAGGTACAATTATTCTTGGGAGGGATAGGAGTGGAGACATGTCTGAGGGATATCTTGATACCAAAACCCAAATCCCAAAAAGCAGGGTCAAACTGTACATACTTCCTTTATGATCCAGAGATAGTAACTGTAAATTTTTATGAACGGGGAAAATCTAAAGCTCTCCTCACAAGGAATAGGATTCATTTTAAGCTTACTTGTTGGTTCGAGAGATGGTCCCTCACATGCTCTGTCATCTGCTAGCTGGCTGCCACGCAAGGAACTGTCCATGTTTTCTGTGATACCTTTGGTGCTATTTTCTTTGCTTGTGTCCCCGAGCGCTACTGCACTGGCCAATCAGGAGTCCTGTTTGGTGTATGACATCATTGTCTAATGGTGGGAACACTCAGACAATGCCAGTTACACTCTAAACGAAATAGAATGTCACGTATCCACCAGTTGATCAGCAGTCCTTCCCAATACACAAAGAGGAGAGTACTTTGCCATGTGATTAACATGTGAAACTCCCATCTCTACCCCGATATTCAAACAACTACAGATTCTTTTCAATTAAATAATGTAATATTAAGGGCCAATGACGCTGGTGAAATGAGAGTTGTCATGGGTTTGTAACAATATAAGATAAGAAATTACCTGCTTATTTTTATATCAATCGTGGGCATGTGCACAAACTACTGACTTGTTTTGTCGTTAGCTACCAGTTTAACAATACATTATTTCATGATCCTGTCTGAAATGTAACAGCACATTTTTGAGATATCGAAGCTAATTTGGATTGCTTCATTAACTGTTAAGTCATCAGGTATGGCCAAGTACTGGCTAACGTTACAACACTCCATTGGTAGGAACACGTATCTTGGAGGTGCGTTTAATTGCACATCAGGACTTTCCATTTACAAATAAGTGGATAAAAACAGAAGCACCAATTATTTTATAATGTTACAAACTTGTAGTAGCAACTCTGTCATACAGTCAACTTGCTGTACTACTGTTTAACATAATGGAGTACAATTAATTCATAATTACTGTAATTCACAACATGAAACTAACCGAGAATGTAAACAAAATGTTTATTTAGGCTACAGGACTATACAAGATGAGTCACTAACTATTGCCACCAAGAATAACTCCGAAAGTATGATAGGAGCTGAAAAGCTTTTGGGACAAAAGTTGCACGGGACAACGGGGGCTATAATATGACGTTGGTTTTTTGTTGCTAGGTGGGGTCGCTTCAGAGACATGAAGGTCAACTTTGCTTTTTTAAATGAGATGCTACAGTTTGGTACCTATTTTCTGATAGGGGCTATCGAGACGGATCCAATGACGTGTAACAGCAAGGTCTTTGAAGGTCACAAAGGTGGCATGAACGTCCATTTACAGAAGGTGTTCAAAGTGATGACCACTGGTATCAATGCAGTGCTGCAATCTTCTTATCATGGATTGAGCAGTATTGCTTATCACTTCGGCACTTATTGAAGCACATGCTCTGAAAATTCTCTCTTGCATATCTTCAGGTGTAGTTGGAATGTCTTTATAAACAATGCATTTCACGAATCTCCACAAGAAAAAAATCCAGAAGCATCAAGTCTGAAGAATGAGCTGGCCACGAACCATCTCCTCCATGTCCAATCCTACGATTTAGGAATTGTCTCTGCAACCCATTTCTAGCCATCGGCAAAAAATGTGCTGGACACCCATTGTGTTGTTACCACTTTCTGTTCCTTGTTCCTAAAGGTATTTATTCCAATAACAGACCTAGTGTTTCTTGCAGGAATATGGTGTACTTCCTACCATTAAGATTTCCTTCGATGAAATAGGGGCCTATAATTCTGTCCTCCAGAATCCCACACCATACATTCACTGATCACAGTTTTTGGTGTGCAACTTGCCAGCCAACATGGATTTTCAGTAACCCAATAATGCATGGTATGCAAATTAACATTTCCATGTTTCGTGAATGCAGCCTCATCAGTAAATAAAATCAAATTAATGAATGTGTCAGCATCCTGAATCTGAAGTTGATCGCATAGGCAGAATTCAATGCCATGCATACAATCCATACCAGTTAAATCTTGGTGGCAATTGATATGGTAAGGATGATATTTATGGCGATGCAGAATACAAACCACACTACGCTGGCTCATGCCAGATTCCCTTGCGATTTGACGAGAACTAACACAAGGATCTCAAACAACAGTGGCAAGAATACCAATTTCTGTTTCCTCGTTAGTAACTTTCCTTTGCCGGATAGGTTTCCGATGCATTAAAGATCCAGTTGTTCTCAATTTATCACACACATATTTAAACATACGACGTGTAGGGTGAGTATGTTGAGGATACCTTTAAGTGTATAAGTCTCTAGCTCTCACTGAATTTCGATGGTGTTCTTCATAAATGAGAAGCATATCGACTTGTTATTCGAAGGAATACATCATTCACATACGTGTGATTCGACAATACAAATTATCATCATCATCATCATCATCATCATTTTTTTTTGGGGGCGGGGGAGGTCATCAGTCTTCTGACTGGTGCCTGGTTTGATGTGGCCCGCCACGAATTCCTCTCCTGTGCTAACCTCTTCATCTCAGAGTAGCAATTGCAAACTACATCCTCAATTATTTGCTGGATGTACTCCAATCTCTCTCTCCCTCTCTTTTGCCCTCTACAGCTCCCTCTAGTACCACGGAAGTCATTCCTTCATATCTTAAGAGATGTTCTATCATCCTTATCAGTGTTTTCCACATGTTCCTTTCCTCTCCGATTTTGCGCAGAACCTCCTCATTCCTTATCTAATCAGTCCACTTAATTTTCAACATTCATCTGTAGCACCACATCTCAAATGGGTCGATTCTCTTCTGTTCCGATTTTCCCCACAGTCCATGTTCCACTACCATGCAATGCTGTACTCCAGACGTAAATTCTAAGAAATTTCTTCCTCTAATTAAGGCTGATATTTGATATTAGTAGACTTCTCTTGGCCAGGAATGTCTTTTTTGCCATTGCTAGTCTGCTTTTGAGATCCTCCTTGCTCCGTCCGTCACTGGTTATTTTACTACCTAGGTAGTAAAAGAAGAAGAAGAAGAAAGAGAGAGAGAGAGAGAGAGAGAGAGAGAGAGAGAGAGAGAGAGAAGAGGAAAGACACTGAGGTGACAAAAGTCATAAGATACCTCCTAATATCACATACTGGACCTCCTTTTGCCTGGCATAGTGCAGCAAGTCAACTTGGCATGGGCTCAACAAATTGTTGGAAGTCCCCTGCAGAAATTGAGGCACACTACCTCTATAGCCATCCATAATCATGAAAGTGTTGCCAGTGAAGTATTTTGTGCACAAACTGACCTCTTGATTATATGCCGTAAGTATTCAATGGGGCTCACGTCAGACAATTGGGCAATCAAAGCATTCACATGAATTGCCCAGAATGTTCTTGAAACGATCACGAACAATTGTGGCTCTGTGACATGGTGCATTGTCATCCACAAAAATTTCATCATTGTTTGAGAATATGAATCCCATGAATGGCTGCAAATGGTCTCCAAGTAGCCGAACGTACCAACTTTCTGTCAATGATTGGTTCAATGGGACCAGAGGACACAGTCCATCGAGAGTAAACACAGCCCATATCATTATGGAGCCAGCACCAGCTTGTAGAGTGCCTTGTAAACAACTGGGGTCCACGGCTTTGTGGGGTCTGTGCCGCAGTTGAACCCTACCATCAGCTATTAACAACAGAAATAGGGACTCACCTGACTAGGTCAAGGTTTTCTATCGTCTAGGGTCTAACCAAAATGGTCACGAGCCCAGGAGAGACTGCAGGCAATGTCGTGCTGCTAACAAATGCACTCCCATCTGTCATCTGCTGCCATAGCTCATTAATGCCAAATTTTGCTGCCACTCCCCAACGGATACGTTCGTCGTATGTACCACATTGATTTCCGTGGTTATTTCACGCACTGTTGCTTGTCTGTTAGCACTGACAACAGTACACAAACACCACTGCCCTCAGTAGTTACGTGAAAGCTGTTAGCCACTGTGTTGTCCATGGTGAATTTGGTATTGCCAGCACACTGCTGAAACTGTGTATCTCACAATATTGAATTCCCTAACGGTTTCCTAAATGGAATGTGCCATGCATCTACTTCCAACTAACATTTCGCATTCAAAGTCTGTTAACTTATGTCGTGTGACCATAAGCATGTTTGAAACTTTTCACATGAATCACGTGAGTGCAAATAACAGCTCCACCAATATTCTGCCCCTTTGTACCCTGTGTATGTGATACTACTGCCATCTGTATATGTGCATATCGCTGTCCCATGGCTTTTGTCACCTCATTGTAATGTACTCACACTTGGAGGAAACATGGTAGGAATACTTGGGATAGTGTAGTTTCAAAACAATTAACAAAAATGTAATCAGCATTGTTTATTTAAATCATTTTACTCACTTTTCCATGAAAATGACAACTATGTATTTGACTATGTACCATATTTCATGTATTTCAATTGTAATCTCTCAATGATAACATTTTCTGTAATTCTGAACAATTTCTGTGATTGTAATTAAATAAGTTACTACATACAACAATGTTTGAGTTGTTAGCAAGAGCATATAAGACCTACAAGATATCACGCAGGAGAACTAGTAAAATGTGAGATTGTGAGCTGAACTATGTGACTTAATGTCAAATAAATCTGTGTACACCTGTCATTTACTCTGTCTTTTCTCATTATTTGAGAATAATGTTGTTGAGTGAGTTATACCCATCTAATTTTAAGAACTTTTTTATCCATCTACAATTTTCAAGGTTAACATCCATAAAGACTTTTTATTTTGATTTACTTTTATTTGAAAAATTATTATCCCCAGCAAGGCAGTTACATTGCATGTCACAATTTCAGCTGCATCAGATTATTAATGAAACGAATATTTATAAACACTGCTGTGTTTTGCCAAAAGCAGCAGATTTTAATGTGACGACAAGAGAACTTACGTATTACTCAAAATATGTCACTGAACGCTTCTCTGAAGAAAAATAAAGGTAGTAAGAAGTTTGGATAAAATGAATTGCTACATCTGTCGGAATTTCAGTGGAATCCTTTACCCCATTGTATTTTTAATAATGAATCATTTGATTGATGGAGTAAACTGTTTAAAGGATTTTATTTCTATGACAAGTAGTTGACAGAATTCTACAAATTTAAATGATTTCGTATTTCTCATATCACTGAGATATAAAAATTACATTCTCTGAGCAGTTAGACGTTTCTGAAGAAGAGAAATTTGTTAACATCGAGTATAGATTTAAGTGTCAGGAAGTCGTTTCTGAAAGTATTTGTATGGAGTGTAGCCATGTATGGAAGTGAAACATGGACGATAAATAGTTTGGACAAGAAGAGAATAGAAGCTTTCGAAATGTGGTGCTACAGGAGAATGCTGAAGATTAGATGGGTAGATCACTTAACTAATGATGAAGTATTGAATAGAATTGGGGAGAAGAAGAGTATGTGGCACAACTTGACAAAAAGAAGGGACCGGTTAGTAGGACATGTTCTGAGGCATCAAGGGATCACAAATTTAGCATTGGAGGGCAGCGTGGAGGGTAAAAATCGTAGAGGGAGACCAAGAGATGAATACACTAAGCAGATTCAGAAGGATGTGGGTTGCAGTAAGTACTGGGAGATTAAGAAGCTTGCACAGGATAGGGTAGCATGGAGAGCTGCATCAAACCAGTCTCAGGACTGAAGAGCACAACAACAACAATGAGCATTTAGAATCCATATAATCCATAATTAAAAATGTACTGGGATATAGGATTCTGTTGAAATTTTCACGGAAGTAGTGATTTATTTTTGTCACACTTCTTATTCCTTTTTTTCTTCAGGGAAACATTATCAATAAAAAGTCTTGAGTAATACTTAAGTTCTCTTGTTAAAATCTGCCTCTTTTGCCAAAACACAGCACAGTTTAATAATTTTCATCTTGCTAACATTCTAATGTAGTTGAAACTGCGACGGAATCCTGAAATGGTGCATTATTAAACTAGCAACTGAAGGCAAGACAAATCAATTGTTTATGAAAATGCCCCTTCTCAGTATAAAAGTAAATGTGTAATTTCTTCACTTATATTGTTGCAAAACCCACAACAAATCTCGTCTCACTAGGTATTGATTGCCCTTATTATTATGTTATTTCATTGGGAAAAAAGATCTGTAGTTGCCTCAGTGTCACGCTAGATGTGGAAGCTTTGCATATTAATCACACAGCAAAATATTATCCTCTATGCATACTATTATCTACCAAAATCCTGTTTTCATACCTCAAAACATTTATGAGGTAAGAGGAATGTTGTATTTCAGTCTGCCGTTTTTGTTGGTGCATGTGATCGGAAGAAACTGCTTTACGTACAATTCATCTTCTTGAGACTGGTGATAGACAGCAATATCCTTTCAACTTTAAAGAATAATTCAATATGTTAGCTACATTTCATACACAGCATATATATACCAAATGCATATTCATTGTGCCCCCAGTTTTTCAATGCAAATTTTCAAAAATTCTTGCAATAGTTTACTTAATCTTGAAATATCACAATAAGCTATGACCATTAACAAAGTGGTAGGCAGGTCATCATAAAACTAAGATGTGCAAGAATCAATTTTTTTTACTGAATAGCTTCCTTACAATCATTTAAGTAACACTGCAGATTGGCTGTGTACCATGTCAAAAACGTGGAATTTGTGACAGCCAGCCCAGCAGAATTCAGCAGCCAGCCAGTCACTGAGTACCTAGCACTTCAGGTGTGTCAATAAAAGAACTTGTTACATTTGCAGCTGCCTTCCTCTGGAGCCACCTTGACTCCCACCTCACTTCCACAACCCACTCACACTATTCTGACTCACAGCCATCCCGCCTTGCACCAGAAGGCACTATAGTACTGACATGTGATCTGTCATACTGGGAAGGAGATTTCTCACCTCCCTGCTCTCCACTGTCTGATGAAATTGTTCGGCAGTTATGGTAGGAAGGAAGTTGGAAGCATCCCTCTTTCGTGGGGTGTTTTATGTTCTGTGCTCATCAGAGATGTATTGATTCTCTGCTATCGGTGAGATGGACTGCGAATGGGCACTTCTATCTGCCAGGTGAAGGCGTCTGCTCTGTGGTGCCGC
Source organism: Schistocerca cancellata (assembly GCF_023864275.1). Taxonomy (NCBI): domain Eukaryota; kingdom Metazoa; phylum Arthropoda; class Insecta; order Orthoptera; family Acrididae; genus Schistocerca; species Schistocerca cancellata. The sequence continues at coordinate 136,811,282 of NC_064632.1, forward strand.
AGTTGAGGGCATGCTGAGAATGTGATCTCCATGATGTCAAAGAAATACTCATCAGATAACAAATGCTGTTGGAATATATTTGTAACAATTGTTATTGTTTTGATGACTCCAGTAGACATACGAGGGTGAGTCAAATGAAAACCTTAAATTTGTAATAACAAATCGAAATTTCGTGCCGTTATCCTGTCAGTTGGTAAGCGTGCTACAAACAGTGTGCAGAATGGCCTAGGCAGCATAGTGCAGATGCACACATACGGTCGCAGTATCAGTATAAAGATGGCCTCCCCACTTGCGACTTGCAGCAGGGAAGAACAGTGTTCCATTATTCGGATTTTGCGTAGTGAAGGTGTGAAACCTATTGAAATTCATCGATGAATGAAGGTTCAGTACGGTGATGCATGTTTGTCAAAGCAGCAAGACTACAAATGGAGTAGGAAGTTCGCAAATGGTGTGCCTTCAGTGGAAGATGCTCCTTGTCCAGGTCAGGCACAATGAGTTGTGACTCCACAGAACATTGCAGCATTTAAAGCCATAGTGAAGGAAAACCACCGAGTGACACTGAATGACACTGCAGCATGTTTATGATGTGCTCCGGTTTCACAAAGTGTCTGCAAGATGGATGCCACGGCAGCTAACTCCTGAAATGAGAGAACGACGTCTAGATGCTGTGAAGAACACTTTGAACAAGAAGGTGATGGCTTCCTTGCAAGAATCGTTACTGGGGACTAAACCTGGGTTCACTTCCACCAACTGGAAATGAAGAGAGCGAGCAAGGAATGGCACCATTCCTCATCGCCAAAACCAAAGAAGTTTCGAACAGAACCATCAGAAGAGAAGGTTATGCTGACACTCTTTTGGGACGAAAAAGGCGTCATTTTGAAGCATTATATGCCTAGAGGCACCCATGTCACCAGTGCATCATGCACAGATCTCCTAAAAAATCATCTGCGGACTGCAATCAAATCAAAGCGACACGGATTGCTGTCAACAGGTGTCCTTTTGCAACATGACAATGCAAGGACCCACACTGCCCATACAACAGTTGCAACAATCACAGACCTACATTTTGAGTGTCTTCCTCATCCACCATACTCACCAGACCTTGCCCCAAGAGATTTCCATATGTTTGGACCACTCAAAGACGCAATGGGAGGAAAGAAGTTCCTTTCTGATGAAGAGGTACGCCACGTGGTGCACGAGTGGTTGCGCGGACTACCAAAAGAATTTTTTTCTAAATAAATTTATGAACTTTGTAAGTGCTGGAGGACTTGCATTGAGTGTGGGGCAGATTATGTTGAAAAGTGATACAGCTTTGTACCACTTCTGCACAATAATAATATTTAAAAAAATATTTAAGGTTTTCATTTGACTCACCCTCATACATTGTCTTGTCGAACTGAAATACATAGTGATGTAGTTGATCTGTCATCATCCAGAACTGTATATTGTAGGTAATACGTCAGGTTCAATTATCTTTGTGCGTAATTCCAATGGATACACTGAACAGAAGAAATCTCTTTCGATGCAAAAGAAGAAGAGAATGGGAACTTTACAGCAAATGTAGTGAGATCGATAAATATATTGCAAGTACTTTGAAAAATTAACCTACGAAAATTCTACAGACTGACTAATGAATTGTTTTATCTATCAACATCTATGACCAAAACAGAAAAAGTAGGAAGAAACATTTCAGTATGAAGGCCAGGCCGTTGCAGCAGTGAGCCAGATTAAACTGTGACTAGGCATGGCATTGTGCCACTTCTGTGATCTACAAGGTCAAAAATGAAGTCCTGCACAATAGGACTGGTTGAGAGGCCATAAAAACTGCTCACTCCAGCTATGCTATCTGTCACTGTCTGCGGCCAGTCATCAACAAGATGTAGGTCATGCTACCTACTTATTAATAGATGCTGCCTCCACTAGTTATTGGACTATGTGCTTTGCTTAGTGCTGATGGAGCTGGGGGCTAAAACAGATGTTCCCATCCAGGTCCAATCTACTGGCTGATGTCTACTGACTTCAGGATGCCTACCTGGGATCTGCGGTTTGCAGCTCTTGCCTCGGTGCTACCTGCATCTCACTTGCTGCCAAGCTGCCGCCTGGTTTGCACATATGCATTCTGCTACTGCAGGCTTGCGTTCACGGACCACTGATCCTGCATCCTAGGTCGAGTGTCCTTGGTTCGTAGGCCCACAAGCTACAGCCCGATCACACATTTGTCCCAAATGGTATGACTGGCTAACTTAGGAGTTTGTTGCCAGGGCATGCCTTTTATCTGTCTGGCCTGACACAGCTCTATAGTGGCCTTGTGCACTGGCCACCTCCTGCTACCAAATCTGAACTAAGCAATCACCACCATACAGAACCAGCCTGCACTGCTGACCTCAGCAAGACAAAGCTTCCAACTGCTGTACAAATTGAGACCAACAAACATGCTGTTATTTCTTTCAGCCTCTATGGTTCCACAATGATCTACCATCTGGTTCTATGTACCAGCTGCACTGTCAACCATCTTGCAACATTAATACATCCTGCTATGAGGTCAATATAAACACTCGAGACATTCTGATCCTGCTATACATGACTGCACAGAAAAAGTTTTCAAAGGAGACACACAATGCACGCTGTTGACATTTGCACTTTTAGAGGCTGACATTATTAGTGCAATACAGATGCAAAGGTAAGGAGGGGGGGGGGGGAGATAAAAATGAAACTACATGTAATTACTCTGTAACAAGCTGCCAGATGTACCTGGTCCCTTGGATTAAAATACTTAGAAAATATCTCTGAACAATCTCCAAAATTTTACTGGAAAAATTTGGGTTCACCCTGCACAGGAAACGAATATAAGAACCATACAACTATAAAAAAATAGAATAATGATTCCATTAATTATGAAAATAAGAATGGAGGTAACCACACTTACCACAGGTGCATAACCTTGGAAGGCAGGATACCCTTGGGGTGGGAACTGTCCCTGAGCTGGTATGTAATTTATTATTGGAGCAGTCGGTGGTGGTGGCTGTACATATGGTCCTGGTGGTGGACCATGAGGAGGCTGCAAAATACGTGGTGGTGGTGGTGCAGGTACTGGTTGCATATATGCTGTAGGTGATGCATACGGAGGTGGAAACGTAGGTGGCTGATGATGAGGCATCATAGGAGCAGGTTGTGGAGGCGGTGGGGGTGGTGGTTGCTGAGGAGGTGGTGGGGGTGCCTCTGCATACACAGGTTGCTGGACATATCCTGCAACAACCAACCATAAAAGTAAATTAAGATACCATTCGTGACTAAAAATTCTTAGATTTTTGTCAGTCTCCAATTTTTCTTTCTTTCCTTCACTTAATAGATACATCAATTCAGTCTCTAAACCAATTAACATATTTAAAAGGCATGAGAGTGTTTAAATATTATCACTAGAAGCAGGCAAGTAATAAATTTGTAAAAGTTTAGTACCAGGTGAATAATATCCATGAGGCTGCTGTGCATACGTAGGTCCATTGCTCTCTGGTAAGGACCGCTGCCTCTGAGATGAGTAACGTTTAGGCCTGTTCGCTGCATTTTCCTGTTGCATTCTTGGAGGAACAACTGCCTGCCTTCTTTCTGTATTTTGGTGGAAGTTTGGCTGGTTTTCTATAATAGAATTATTAATTATGAAACAATGAGTACTTTATCCATTATTTTCTAACCTATTAATGAAAGCAATTTTTCTTATTCCTAACAACTCTGTTAAGTATATTATACCAATTCAGTAAACTTCATTGAATTAAGCAAAACAATAAAAAACAAAAGAAAACAAAAAAAAATCACCAACAAGGGGAAGCAGAAATTTAAACAACACTGTAAGATTAACGACTGACCTGGTTAAATGCAGCCATTAAGTTCATGCTGAACTAAATTAATCAAAGCAGTGAACACAAATAGTTAATGCAAGTTAAATTTTTCTCAGGCACTACTCACTGTTTGACCGCCTACTTTCTTTAGTCCCACGCTGTTCATTCAGGGACAGCTGGCTTAGCTCCTTACTTGCATCATCCTGCGACCTCGTTATCACTTGGCTCTGTATCTGTTAAAGCAGTTTACCAAAATATTTTAAAGAAATCCAAGAAAAATATATAACTTGCAATTGATAAATGTATGTGTGTGTGTGTGTGTGTGTGTGTGCGCGCAACCTGCCTGATACAGCGAGAAACTACCACTTCCAAGGTTTGACTGGGGAGCCTGAATGAAGTGATGGGAGTGGAGTGGAGGGCATCGTTCGACATTCAAACTTAAAATTACCTGGCAGGCACAAGATACATGACAAATAATACTGATGGAATAAAAAGTGATCACGTCTAATGATATGATGTAGAAAGAACCATGTCTGTATGGTGCAGTACATAGTACTGCAGTGCCAGTGGTGCAGGACATAGTACTGCAGTAGACACAGTGATGGCACATGTCATTCTGTTTGATACACTTTGACCGACATTTAACTCCTGGACCATGCTTCTTTTCTTCCATACACAATCATGTTGAATGCACATATACCATGTATGTATTTATATAAGATAATTTTATACCATATATGGGTGCTAATCACATATCTCTTAATGTATTTATTCATACCCATGCATTAAATTAATCAATTATTTTTGTTAAGAAATTTTATCACTAAGTAATATACAAGGACGAATCCAAACTAACTGAGCCATTTACGATGACAATATTATAAAATTGATAGACTGCCGTTCACCATTTAGTGGAGATGTTGAGTCACAGACAGGGACAACAAAAAGACTGGTACACAACTAAGCTTTCGTTCAAAAGGCCTTCTTCTGAATTAGATAACACACACACACACACACATACACACACACACACACACACACACAAAATGCAACTGATACACACGTGACCACTGGATCTGGTTGCCGAGCTACTCAGAGACATTGGTCATGTGTATGTTACTTACATTTGCGAGAATGTGTGTGTATGTGTCATATAATTCAGAAGAAGGCCTTTTCACCAAAAGCTTACTTTTGTTGTGCCTATCTGCCACTCAACGTCTCCACTGTGAATGAGTAGCAATCTATCCTTTTCATAATATTGTTATTATTCCGTACTAGATTTTCCATTGTTTGAGCCATTTGTAGTAAAATTTTTATTATTAAAAATTAATTCAGATTTCCTGCTTTCTTATTTATCTGTACCATTTTGTATCCTCCTTACCAATACACTTTTACAATCGGCCAACCAATTTGTAATGCCATTTTCAAAGACAGTACAATGACGTGATTGAAGCCAACTATGCACAAACCTTTGCACCAGTGCTTTTGTTGTGAAGTAGCTTTCTTGAGCAATCCAACCAAGTGGAAGACATGCAGTGACGAGTCTGGGTTGCAGGATGAAAGTTAAAGGTCGGTCCAATGTGTATCACCCAATGTCTGTTGGACCACTGTTGTGGTGTGAGGTCTGCCATACAGTAACAACACACTTCTGTTCTAGTTGAACTCATAAGAAAGTTTACAGCAGTAGGCAGCATTAATGATCCAACATTCCTGCACTTCCACATCATCTTCAACATGACCTAACCAGCAGACAACCATGTCCTGCCTTGTATCAGTGACCTGCTGCCACTCTATACTTTCTTTTTTTATTCAGGCTTGTAATTATGGACCCATGCACCATCACATTGCTGCGAAAAAATGTGTCATCTTCTTCCTCATATTTCATGAGAAGCATGCAAGAAATTGGAAACAGTGCTGTGCTCTGCTCTTCACTCAGCAATTTCGGAACACAAAATCTGACATATTCTGGAATCCTAACCCACTCCCAATGATTCTTGAGAGATTTCAAGGACAGTTAAGTGCTGATCACTTGACAAATTCATGAATAGTTTTGATGTTCTGCACTCTGGAGATGACACAGGGATGTTGTAATTGGGCAATGTTTCAAACATTCTTTCCTCCTGTCCTGAACTCCTTACACTAATCCTTCACTGGGGACAATGACACTGTGTCTTTCCATGAACTTTGGAAGCAAATGGCAACACATTTTAGCAACATTAACATTTTCAACCCTTAGACACATCATTATGATGCACTGTGCAACAGAAGAGTTTCTCTCTCACTTATTCATCACAGCACCCACTGAAAGCAGTGAGGACAAGATGTTCCAAAGTCAGTGCTCCCTGCAGATGTTCATACATCTAGTGGGTGCAAAGGCTAATTTATATTTAATCCACTTTTATCCAGCAAATTTGCTGATCTCTAAAGAGAAAAGGTGGGCATACACATATGGGGAGGTGAATTTTCCTTTATTCAGTTCTTACTCAGCTTTTCTGTTGAATTCTCAATGGGGAGCAAGTGGGTGATGTTTCCAAATTCTCATTAGGGCCTACCATAAGTGCAAGTTTTACTAATGTCATTATTATTCTTGAAATGATTTATCTTGTGTAACTGATTTTGCGGAATGAATGGTTCAGTATGATCTTCCCTTAGCTGTTGCTTAAGAATTATCTTTTAAACTGTTCTAACTCATTCCAAAACCATTACAATAGGATTTAAAATACTATTCCTTTATCTGCAAGTATGTCCATTTCTTCATTACATCTGAATCCTCCATGTAGTTTGACTCAAATTAATTCTGTGTGTTTCATTTTACTGTTATACGGTATGTGCTTTTCTATTATGTGATTGATATTATTATTCACAGATATTCACCGGTAGATTGTTGTCAATGGCAATAAATTTATATTAGTGATTACCAAAATTTTGTTTACTGAAATGTTCATCAAAATTCTGTGTGGCTGCTACCTGGTAAACTTAACCCTTTTGCTGCTACAGATGTGCTCTCTACATTCCATATTGCGATACCACCATGCAACCTACATACTAAATTATTTGCTGGTTGTATTCCAATCTCTGTCTTCCTCTACAGTTTTTGCCCTCTACAGCTTTTCCATATGTCCTTTTCCTCTCCAATTCTGCGCAGAAGCTCCTCATTCCTTACCTTATCAGTCCACCTAATTTTCAACATTCATCTGTAGCACCACATCTCAAATGCTTTGGTCCTCTTCTGTTCCTGCTTTCCCACAGTCCATGTTTCACTACCATACAATGCTGTACTCCATATGTACATTCTCAAAAATTTCTTCCTCAAATTAAGGCCTATGTTTGATACTAGTAGACTTCTCTTGGCCAGGAATGCCCTCTTTGCCAGTGCTAGTCTGCTTTTGATGTCCTCTTTGCCCTAGCTCTCATTGATTATTTAGCTACCTAGGTAGAAGAATTCTTAACTTCATCAACTCTGTGGCCATCAATCCTGACATTAAGTTTCTCGCTGTTCTCATTTCTTCTACTTCTCATAATTTTTGTCTTTCTTCGATTCACTCTCAGTCCAAATTCTATACTCATTAGCCTGTTCCATTCAGCAGATCATGTAATTATTCTTCACTTTCACTCAGGATAGCAATGTCATCAGTGAATCATATCACTGATATCCTTTCACCTTGAATTTTAATTCCACACCTGATTCTTTCTTTTATTTCCATCACTGCTTCTTCACTGTACAAATTGAACAGTAGGGGCAAAAGACTACGTCCCTGTCTTGTACCCTTTTTAATCTGAGCACTTGGTTCTTGCCCATTCACTTATTATTTCCTCTTGGCTCTTGTACATTTGTATATTACCTGTCTCTCCCAATAGATTATCTCTATTTTCTCAGAATTCTGAACATCTTATGATTTGATACCTTTGCTTGATGAAAGACTGAATTCTTTTTCATTATCTGTCATACTCAGGTGTGCTGTATCAAATTAAGTAAACCACTGCACAAAATTTTAATGAGTTTGAAGGGGGAAAAACATATTCCATAAACTTCATGTATGGCTGATTTCAGTTTCCACATTGCAGTGAATTAAATGTAGATAAGATATCAAAACTTTATTTAAAATTGAAAGCAAAATGATATATCTCATTCCATTCTCGAATTATTGGGTTTTATATCTGACAGATGATCGTGCGCAACATGCCCATTCACGTCCTTGCACATCGCAAATCATATTTCATAAAGGATTCAATATATCGAAATGAAGTTTTCTGCAAATTACAGCACACAATGAGGCACATAAGTTGTATGGTAAGTACTCAAGATCTTTTTATTCACTGAGATATACTTGTGCACAGCAGTGGGAAGTCAGTGATTCAGGACACAGAGATGTCCACAGCAATGCAAGTATACACGTCCACAGCACTTGGAGAATAGCTTAGCAGGAGTTGTATACACATCCACAGCAGTGAACAGGGTTAAATGTTTCAAGAAAGACTAAAATTATGCAGTAAAATATTGGTGTCACCTACGGTAATTAATATTTTCAAATTATTGAGTATGTATTGCATTTCTTCCCATATATCCCTGATTTAATACAGACATTTTACTTTTCTGGTTAGCCAAGTAAACCCATAGGTCAATTAAGTGACAGGAGGCCCATAAGGAGCTACAACTATTTCCTCACAGGCAGAGGAGAATAGAGACAGGTTTCCTGCTAGGTGACTTTACTACCTACAATTTTTAAACAACTGCCCAGCATCAAACTTACAGAAATAACACTTAGGTGATCCAGCAAATAAGCCACAACTGACCTGGTGGCAGATTGCTTCATCACCATGACTGCATGGTCACAAATAAGACATTTTATTTAACGTTTACCTATCAGTGGCTGTCTAAATACACTCCTGGAAATGGAAAAAAGAACACATTGACACCGGTGTGTCAGACCCACCATACTTGCTCCGGACACTGCGAGAGGGCTGTACAAGCAATGATCACACGCACGGCACAGCGGACACACCAGGAACCGCGGTGTTGGCCGTCGAATGGCGCTAGCTGCGCAGCATTTGTGCACCGCCGCCGTCAGTGTCAGCCAGTTTGCCGTGGCATACGGAGCTCCATTGCAGTCTTTAACACTGGTAGCATGCCGCGACAGCGTGGACGTGAACCGTATGTGCAGTTGACGGACTTTGAGCGAGGGCGTATAGTGGGCATGCGGGAGGCCGGGTGGACGTACCGCCGAATTGCTCAACACGTGGGGCGTGAGGTCTCCACAGTACATCGATGTTGTCGCCAGTGGTCGGCGGAAGGTGCACGTGCCCGTCAAACTGGGACCGGACCGCAGCGACGCACGGATGCACGCCAAGACCGTAGGATCCTACGCAGTGCCGTAGGGGACCGCACCGCCACTTCCCAGCAAATTAGGGACACTGTTGCTCCTGGGGTATCGGCGAGGACCATTCGCAACCGTCTCCATGAAGCTGCGCTACGGTCCCGCACACCGTTAGGCCGTCTTCCGCTCACGCCCCAACATCGTGCAGCCCGCCTCCAGTGGTGTCGCGACAGGCGTGAATGGAGGGACGAATGGAGACGTGTCGTCTTCAGCGATGAGAGTCGCTTCTGCCTTGGTGCCAATGATGGTCGTATGCGTGTTTGGCGCCGTGCAGGTGAGCGCCACAATCAGGACTGCATACGACCGAGGCACACAGGGCCAACACCCGGCATCATGGTGTGGGGAGCGATCTCCTACACTGGCCGTACACCACTGGTGATCATCGAGGGGACACTGAATAGTGCACGGTACATCCAAACTGTCATCGAACCCATCGTTCTACCATTCCTAGACCGGCAAGGGAACTTGCTGTTCCAACAGGACAATGCACGTCCGCATGTATCCCGTGCCACCCAACGCGCTCTAGAAGGTGTAAGTCAACTACCCTGGCCAGCAAGATCTCCGGATCTGTCCCCCATTGAGCATGTTTGGGACTGGATGAAGCGTCGTCTCACGCGGTCTGCACGTCCAGCACGAACGCTGGTCCAACTGAGGCGCCAGGTGGAAATGGCATGGCAAGCCGTTCCACAGGACTACATCCAGCATCTCTACGATCGTCTCCATGGGAGAATAGCAGCCTGCATTGCTGCGAAAGGTGGATATACACTGTACTAGTGCCGACATTGTGCATGCTCTGTTGCCTGTGTCTATGTGCCTGTGGTTCTGTCAGTGTGATCATGTGATGTATCTGACCCCAGGAATGTGTCAATAAAGTTTCCCCTTCCTGGGACAATGAATTCACGGTGTTCTTATTTCAATTTCCAGGAGTGTAGATAAAGCAGTATGTCATATCTTTTTAATAACAGCAAATTTTTTGAGATATGTATTACTGCTAACAAGCATAGCTTGAAACACCTATGCCGCAAACGATCTGGATTGTTCAATCTGGATTGTCTTGCATTTTGGTATATACTGGGTGTCTCTCATACAGGTAGTCAGGAGCCTTTCCTCTGGTGTTTTGTCAGATGTTTGCAATTTCATTTTTGCAGTGTGTAGCTGGAGTCAATCCAAACAAATACTGCTCATCATGTCTTTCATCTGACTGCCACTGTTGATGGAAAGTGTCTCTTTGTTTCCCGTTACAAACAAAATTATTTATAAAGCAGAATTTTTTGTGCTGATTCAATAGACTTGTTCCAAATTAGCTTATTGCAATAATTGTTTTATTATTATGCATTAAAAGGGCCAGTAAAATGCACAGAATAACCAGTATTTCAATAGTGATTGAGTAGTGCTGCTGCATAGTGGGAGCAGTCAGTGTGGTTCTGTTGCTGCTGGAGTACTGGTTAATCTCAGTATTTCACTATCCCTGTTAATACATATTTAAAAAAAAAATTAAAAAAATGAATACCATGCCAGATTAATGTGGGACAAATCTAGCAAATGGGCTTGTTAAATTCCACATGAAAATTGTTTTGCTGGTAACAAGAAACAAACTGACATTTTGCATTGGGAGTAGATGTCTCAAGTAAGTGCTCAGGGGCAGATTTGTTTAGGCTGACTCCAGCTACACATTGCGAAACTGAAATTGCAAATATCTACCTAAACAACACAGAAAAGGTGCTTGACAGCTCTTAGAAAGGACATGCTGTATCTAGATCCCGCAACATTTTAACTCAACAAACCATCCTACAATGTGCAGTGGAGGGTATTTTGGAAACTCCCCCCTCCACCCCCCCCCAACCTTTCAAGTATGATATGTAGGAAGAGTAACTCTCATTATGTTCTCTGATTTACCATTTATTTTGTGATATGTGTCTGTGAGGAAGTAATATGTTGCTGTATGGAATGTACACTTTCAGTTTATCTATTTGTGCTGTGCTCACATAGTGTCTACTTTGGAGTTTGATGATCATCTCCAGGACAGTCTCTCACTTACCAAATGAACCCATGATAAAAAGCACCATTCTTCTTTATATCCTTCCTACCTCTTCAATTAACCTCCCAGACTTATGAGCAATACTCAAGAATCATTTAAACAAGTGTTTTGTGAATAATTTCTTTTGTAAATGAATTACATTGTCTTTGGATTCTTCCAATGTATCTCAGCCTGGCATCTGCTTTCCTTACAACTAGAAAAAAGTCATGGTCAGTTTTGGATCTTCTTGGTGAGCTTTAGATTGTGCACAGTATTCTAGGTTCTAAGCACACCCAATACAGTACAGTTCTTTAATTACATTTACAGCTTTCTTGCAAGATGGTATATTAAATTGTTTATATCAGCAACCCAAAATTATTATTGGCGAGGTCAAATATCATTCCCTGTGGCAGTCCAGAATGTGCTGTTCTTTGTCAACTGCTTTTATTTTTGAATCTGATTAATAAAATTCTTTCTAACATAAAATTACAAATTCCTCTTGCAAAGTTTGTTGGTATGTCTGGCCTACCCAATTTTTGTGATGATACAGGTGTATTAATATGCACATTGCCACATAATTTATGAAAATTCAAAATAGCAAGTGTTAATGTTTGTATCTATTCAAAGGCTTTGGGTATATATGTGTACAAAGTAGATAGTTACATTATCCATACCACTTTTCCTTTCCTGGAACAGAAACACACAATATCTATATACATTATAAATTAAGGTCCCCCGGCACGTGTCTGCTGATCTCAGGAACTACTATGAGGATTTTGATACAGTATTCATTAATACATAAACTGATTCACAGGGAAGTTTTGAATATTTAATTCATAACTATAGAAATATGTATATTGTTATCTGCTCCATATTTTTACGGCATTTATAGTGACGTCTCAGGGCAATGGTGGGAGCTACGAGTTGGTCAGCTACAGATAATGCAGTGCCTGACCATACTACATATTATAAAATGAATCCCCCCCCTATGTTTTCCTGTCTGTACGTGAAGGCTAATCTCAGGTACTATTGTAGGTATTTTGATAAAGTTTTCACTAATATACAGATTGATTCACAGGGAAGATTTGTGTGTGTAACTTCTTGCCACTATGACAGACAAGTCATCTGGCCTTAACTACTTCATATTACCCACATGAAGGCACAGAGGGTCACTAGTAGATGATAATTAATACATGATGAAAACATAATTACTGAATAAAGTACACACACACACACACACACACACACACACACACACACACACACACACGTTCAACAAAACTTATAGTTCTTATTGCAGCCTGGACTTTTCCATTGATATACATTATAAAAATATATGGATATCACTACAGAGATAGACATTACATGGAAATAATCTCATCTATCATGTGGAATACAAGAACATTAATTGCAGTCACAGCAAGTTGGAACGAAGGAAAATTTGGAGTTTAATATTTATTTATTTATTTATTTATTTATTTATTTAACCTGATCAGATTAGGGCCATCAGGCCCTCTCTTACATCGGACCAGTATTTCACACATGCAGCATTTCACACATCAGAGTTACATCATGAACATAGTTTAAATGAGAAAATTAGCTTACTCTAGTGAGAATATGAATAAAGAGTAGTGACTAAGACCTAATAAAGTAAATGCGGAAGTATTTTTACAACAGTTGCTATACATACAGATTATGATAAAAGCAATAATAATAACAGTAAAACAAAAAATCAAATAATAATGATGAATATGACTAAGACCTAATAAAGTAAATGCTGGCAGTATTTTTACATCAGGTGCTATACATACAGATTATGGTGAAAGCAATAATAATAACAGTAAAAAAAAAATCAAATAATAATGACAAACATGAGAAAGAGTGGCAATAATAATGAAGGTTTGTGCAGATGTACATTAATATATTGGTGTGTAAAGTAGATGTTTACTAGTATAGCGAGTTTTGAGTAAGGGAGGTTTAAGGAGGGGGAGAGAGGGAAGTAATGAGGTGAAGTGCACTCATGTACAGAGGAAGGCATTACTGTTGCTTAAGTAGATACGTCATTAACTGTTTTTTGAAGCCGGTCATGTTTTTAAGTTCTCTAACATAACGAGGGAGGTTATTCCAGAGTCGGGTTCCCGCTACTGTAAAGGACTTGGAGAAGGTGACTGAGCGATGCAGTGGAACGGAGAGGATTTTATTATGATGGGAACGTGTGTTTCTGTCATGTTGTTCCGACATGAGTGTTAGGGAAGAGGAGAGATATGAAGGACAGTGTACATTTATAAGGCAGTAGATGAGACAGAGTGTATGGAAATCTCTGCGTTTGTCTGCACGCAGCCAGGACAATTTTGCATATGCTGGTGAAATGTGATCAAAAAGTCGAACGTCACAGATATATCGGACGCAGGCATTCGTGACCAGTTCTAGACGTCGGGAATTTTCCTGAGAGAGGCCTTGTAGGATAATATCGCTGTAGTCAATGATTGGGAGTATAAGCGTTTGTACTAATTTCTTTTTCAGATCGAAAGGGAAGAGTTTTTTATATTTTTGTAGGACATGAAGGGATGCTGATGCTTTTTTGCACACTGCAGTTACGTGCTCTGTCCAATTTAGATTTTCATCAATTATTACTCCCAAACTCTTTGCTGATGGCGAGAAGTTAATATTTGTTCCATTTAGGATAAGAGGTGGTACGGATTCCCGATGTTTTGGGCTAATGAGCTTAGAGTGACCAACAAGTACTGCTTGGGTTTTAGATGGGTTTAGTTTTAGACCTATGTCCTGTGCCCAGTTTGACAGCGCATCGAGGTCAGTATTGAAATTTTCAATAGCTTTCTTGAGATTGCTTGGTTTCGCACTTAGATACAACTGAAGGTCATCAGCATACATATGGTATTTGCAATAGGTCAGGACCGATGACACATCATTTACATAAAGAGAGAAGAGTATAGGACCTAATACTGAGCCTTGGGGAACGCCTGACACTACCTGCCGCCATTGTGATTTTATATCCCCAGACAGGACGCGTTGCTGACGAGACATCGTGTATGAGCGAAACCATTGCATTGCGCTTTGTGAGAAATTTAGACCGCTAAGTTTGGCTAGTAAGATGTCGAAGTCGACAGTATCAAATGCTTTGCTGAAATCTAAGAAGCAAATAATGGTCGCTTCTTGTCTGTCCATGGCAAGTTTCAGGTCATCTGTCACCTTTATCAGAGCGGATGTTGTGCTTCGATGTTTACGGAAACCTGATTGGTATTCGTCTAGTAGGTTGTTAGTAATTAGGTAGTTGGTGAGCTGGTCATGAACTATATATTCTAAGGCCTTTGATAGTGCAGGAAGAAGGCAGATGGGGCGGTAGTCAGAGGCTGCTGTGGCGATGTCCTTTTTAGGCAGTGGCTTAATTTGTCCCAGTTTCCAGGCCTCAGGGAAAACACTTGTGATTAATGAATCGTTGAAAATGTCTGTTATAGAGGGCAGTAGTTGGTCAATAATAAGTTTTACCATCTGGATAGTGATACCATCATGTCCAGTAGATGCTGATCTAATCCGCATTATGGCTTTCTTGACAGTACTGCAAGTGACGTGCTGTAGATAGAATTTTTCTTTGCTACAGTCGTTCATCCCAATGAAGTAATCAATGATTCTCTGTTTTTTTTGCGGATCAATTTTGGTTGCAGGTAATGTGAAGAATCGGTTTAGTTCTTCAGCTGGGACCATGGGATTTTCTGCAACTTTTATTTTGCCTAAACCGAGACTACGGAGATTTTTCCACAGGATAGCTGGTCTACATCTATTGTCAGCTAATGTACGGGCATGTCTGAGCTTAGCGTTTCTCACCGCTTGACTGACTTTGTTTCGTTTCTGCTTGTATACAGCGTGATTTTCAGGTGTAGGGTGTATCTTGTAGGCTCGATGTGCAGCATCTCTGAGATTCATGAGCTGTTTTAGTTCATCAGTCAGCCAAGGTGCAGGTTGCCTTTTTACTTTTCTGGTCTTTATTGGAGCATATTTGTCATATAGCTGAGTAATTTTGTTTGTGAAATCGTGGAGTTTGTCGTTTATGTCCATGAGGGGAGTAGAGGTCATCCCCCAAACTATTTTTTGTGCCTCAGTTTCGAGTTCAGGCAAATTTATGCGTTTGAGGTCTCGGTATGTAGACAGTTTTTGTTTCTTTCTAGGACATTCTAGTGAATACGTCATGGAAATGATGTCATGGGCAGACATGCCAGGCGCAGATATTTGAGAGGTGCGGATTATTCTGTTCGGAGATTTCGTTGCGAATATATCTATGAACGTGTGACTGGTAGTCGTGTGATGAGTAGGTGCCAGCTGAAGTAGCGTCATATTTGAGGAAGAAAGCATCCTCTTAAATTTCCCAGTGGAAGGACTATTGCACAGAAAATTAATGTTAGTGTCACCAGCTATAATTACATGTTCATATGACGATTCGAGACTAGAGAGGGCAGTTTCGAAGCAGGCGAACCCACCTACTTTAGGAGGTTTGTAAAGGACACATATTAAGCACTTTCTGTTAAGTGATTTGATCTCTATGAACATATATTCCACTTGTTTATCTACATTGTTGTCGGATGTGTGTAGTACTGTAGGTGACAAATCAGAGCGTATGTACGCCCCTACTCCGCCCCCTCGTCTGTTGCATCTGTCGTGCCTGAGAAAGATATAGCCATCTAGGTTTACGGAAGTTGTAGGAATACTTGGTTTGAGCCAAGTTTCTGACAAAAGTATTACGTGTATATCAGCAGTTTGAAATATATATTTGAACTCGTCGAAGTGAGCTGGCAGAGACTGGACATTTGCATGTGCAATATGCAGCTTGGTGCGTTCGGGTGTTGATTGCCCGAGGAGGCTGCCGACCGATGTTTGCGGGTCGTGGTTGGCGGTGACAAGAGGGTCTGGCATGAGGAATGCGGAAAGCGTGTGAAGGAGAGGCGGGTGAGGGAGTGTCCTCCCAGTTCTGTGCAGTGAAAGCGGCCGGGAGGGGGCAGGTCCCCGGGGAGACAACGGGATCTGCGGCCAAGGTCAGCGAGGTCTGCAACGGTTATGGAAGTAGCAGTGGGCTGGCAGGGGAAGGAATTTCGCTAAGTACAACGGGAGTAATCTGCACGTTATGAAATAGTGTGATATTAATTGCACTTATGAGGATAACAACTAAAGTATGATGGTGGGTTGCTAATTAAGGATGGAAGTGAGACTACCTAATGCAATAATTAACAAAATTACATGAGAAAAACAATTAAAAATGAAAATAGTTATGTGGAGAAACGAAGAGTTGATAATACAAATAATAACAAATATTACACGAGAAAAAATAATTAGAGATAAAAAAATAGTTATTTAGAGAAACGAACAATTTGATGATACATTAGTTACGATATGGTTGACAGTGTAAACAATATAAACATACAGGTTAGTGGCAGCAAGATTAGACATGATTTAGCTTCTAAAGCACAGGCTTTCGAGTTCATTAACACTGCAAATTGTTTTCTTTCCGTTTTCGGTCTTAACCATTATCCTGCCGTCATTTGTCCATACGTTATGTAGCCCAAATTTCGAAATCGCGCTCTTCAAAATGTTTAGTCTTTCAGAGGTCAGATCCTCTCGTACTGTCAGACCCGACTTCGCGAGATTCTTCTTTGCTCTGAAGATTTCAGATCTCTTCCTATACGACATAAATTTCACAATTATAGGCCTTGGTTTTGTAGAACCTGGCGACCTACGACCCACTCTATGACTTCTGTCAATGTCACTCAGAGTCACCTGCACGCCTAGCTTTTCTTGGACAAGGTTTATCACAAGCTCATCTGTGTTCTCTCTGCTGCTCTCTGGAATGCCGAACAGTCTGAGATTATTGCGTCTCTGATATTGTTCGAGCTCGTCCGTCTTCTCGATCAATTTCTGTTCGAGCAGTCGTGCTTTCTCCTCACTTGCTTTTAAAGATGTGTCCAGTGCACGGATCTCGCTCGCATTCGCCTCCAGAGTTTTCTGTATTTTGTCCGTCACTGCTGCAGTGACAGCATCAGTGATGGTTTGAACAACGAGCCCGAGCGTCTCCTTAGCCTGCAGCGCGGCACTCACCTCAGCCTTCACGAGTGCGGCGATGTCAGCGATCCCGGGCGGAGCGGCCGCAGCTCCCGGTGTGGACTCCACGCCTGCGCTGTCGCCGGCCTGGCCGTTGGCTGCACTGCGCGTTGTTCGGCGATTTTCCATTTTTAGTACGATTCCGTGTAATTGGTGCTCAGTATGTGATGTAAAATACGACACTCGGCAGTAGATATACGGCTTTAGTATATGTAGACTAGCCTAACTACTTAAAACACCTCCAGATTTCACGTAAACTTGCGAGCCAAGCTAACGCACGTCACTCACTCGCCGCCATGTTGTATTTGAGCTTTCTCTCATCGACAACAAGGTCATTTAGAGACTGTGCACGAAACTTGGTTGAGGAAAGGATGAGAAAGGAAACCAGTTGAGCCCTTTACAAAGGAACCATCCCGGCATTTTCCTGGAGCAATTTGTGGAAAACGAAAATCAGGATGATTGGACAGGCATCTGAACCATTGTTCTCCAAATGCGAGCCCAGTGTGCTAACCACTGTGCTACCTTGCACGGTGATAGATAGAATGAGAGTGTTAATGAGTCATTCCTGTGTAACTCACAGATTTTGAATGTTCTTGTCCTCCTGGTCAAGCTGATAAAAAACATCCAGTTCATTCATACATAAACTAACTATCCAAATGGCGAAGTGAAAGTGAATATTTCTTTTTGACCTTACAGAGCATTAAGTGCAGAAGAAACAATCGAAAGATATCTTGCTTAACTATCATTACTAAGAAATATCACAGTGAACTAATACTGAATCAAGTTGCAGAGAAATTACATTTCTGTAATGGCCCAGCAGATGAGCGAAAGCTACACTTTGCACCTTACAAGACCCAGGCATATTATATCTATATGTTAGATGGTTTAAATGAATAATGGGCTGTCATAAGGGCAGTCTAGCCATTTACTGTTTATCACTGAACTCGATTTTAGAAACATACATTACATGTCACCATGACAATGTGTGGCATGCTATGGCACTATCATATCTGATGGCATCATTAGAATGAAAGAGAGAGAGAGTGAGAGAGAGAGAGAGAGAGAGAGAGAGAGAGAGAGAGAGAGGGAGAATCAATTGTAAACCATACTGATTATGATAAATTTGTGTAACAATCACAATACGGATCCTCGCAGCGAGACTAACTACAAACTTTCTGGATAACAAACTCAATAATTTTACATGTATACTGAACAAAGGAATAAAGATTATCTATGGGCCCAGACAACTGCAATATATATTGAAAAGTCTCAAATACATTTTACACTCTGTGAATATTAATAGCCCACTCTTATTTGAAAATAAAAAATGATTTTAAAAAGTCTCTCCAGCAGAAAGTAAGAACGCTATGCACCAGAAGCTAGCGAATCTCTCTGCCTCAAAACACATTCTTGCTTGTATCTCAGAATCTATTCATCACAACACATGATGGTGAGAAGAAATTTTCTTCACAGAAAAAAAATAGTAGTC
Organism: Schistocerca cancellata; assembly: GCF_023864275.1. NCBI lineage: Eukaryota > Metazoa > Arthropoda > Insecta > Orthoptera > Acrididae > Schistocerca > Schistocerca cancellata. The sequence goes on from NC_064632.1 coordinate 136,830,101, forward strand.
TCTCACTGATGACTCACTTCATAGCACAGATGACCTTTGAACAGAAATAATTTGTGTGCCTATGCACTCTGAGTGAAGCAGTGGATGGGAAAGAGAATATACTGTTACGGATAGTAAGTAAAGCTATCCGCAACCTGAAGCTTGGTTTGTACAACAGAGTGCTTTACTAGGCAATGTCCTGATAGAGGTGGTATGTTCTCGCCTTTCTTCAACATATGAAATTGTGCACCCAGTCAGTTGTAAGGGAAAGTACAGTTAATTTAACATTGAGTCAGAGTCATTTGGCAATTTGGCACTTTTTACATTACCAAAAATCATTGCAGGTGAAAGAAGTGATTTTAAAAAATGTAGGACCAACCAAAGATTGAACCCTAAACCTGGATTAACCCTTTAACTGCTCTGGATGTGTTAACGTGCGCGCCTTTGTACCTGTCCCTCTGTGCTCTGAACATGTTTATGCGCGCCACTAGCCCTACCTGGTACTCTGAACGTGTCTGTTCAGAGCACACAGGGACAGGTACAACGGCATGCGCGTTAACACATCCGGAGCAGTTAAAGGGTTAACAGTCTCAGATTTAGCCACTCAGACATGACACAGGCATATTTTTATACTGAAATGTGTGTAGCTTTATCAGATATACAGAATATGATATTTACTTATTAATGCTCATTCAAGTTTATTTCTGCTTCATATTTTAGAATAAATTATTCACTATGAACAACAAACTGACCATGCACTATATTCAGTGCATTAAATTCACCACTTTTAACTTCACTTGTCAGAGGTTACTGTCTTACCATCAATAAAGATGGAGGGTGAAATACTTAGAAACACAGAATAGAAAACAATTTTTGTGGTGGATGAGGCAATTTAACTGCTGTGTGGAACATACAGAATAGTATGTAATCTCCAGAGCTTGCATTTCTACATCAAACTTAGAATTTATGCTCACCTGATAACCAGCACCTCCACTTTCACTGCTGCTGCCTTCATCATGAGAGGATACTCTTGTTTCAGATAGGCTTCGTCCATCACTATTGGAATGATGATGCACTGCCGCTCCCCTGCCACCATGACCAGCTTTTGAGGTTCCACGACCACGAGATCGCCGCCCACTTTCTCCCCCTATTGTCACACTACTATCATTTGTTTCACAGATCGCACGTCCCCTACCCCGATTTGCCCCAGTACCTTTCCACTTATTACTATTTTCTTCCTTTTTATCATCTTCAACAATAATTTGGCTTTTATTTGTTGTACATAGTTGGTGTGAATTTTTCCAGGTAGGGGGTTGAGACTTCTGAATCACTTCATCCTTTCTGTTTTCTACATTATTCTGATTAGTGTCCTTCTTCCATACATTACAGTTTGTAATAGTGATGGTACCACCATCTTTTCCTGAGGTCGCTTGTCTTTCTTCGTTCCTATGAACAAATCAAAATTTGTCTTTTTACCATAATTATAGTTTTTTTTCTGTGTGCAGACTGAGTATTTAATGAGTTTCAGTTTGGTAACTGTACAGTCTTCAGATGTATATAGAACTACAGGGCAATTGGTACAGGGAAAAGCTCATTTTACCCTAGAGAAATTTTAAGGTTGTAAGAACAGGAATGAGGGGGAAATTTAGTACAATTACAACATTGTACTACGGTTGCAATATAAAATATGGCAACTCTGTTTCTACCATTCTGTGGAAATAAATGAATAAGTTCGGTAGCAACAGAGGCTCTAGTGATTATTTAGTTGAAAAATTTATCAGTGGCAAACAATTCATAGATATATGTTACTTTTAGATGTTATTGTCAAGAAGAAAATAGTTACTGAAGTGCTAAATTAGTTATTTTTACACTAATCATTTTCTGAAATGGGGGAAATACACACCTGCAGCAGAAGCAATACCTACCAATATTCAATTCTTTACATTCATTGCCTTGACAGCTCTACAATATACAACACATTTCCATTGTTTTTTATGAAATTTAAAGAAATCAATAGTTCATTAAATTGACAGTGCTTCATATTCATTACCCACGAAAGTGTGAATTCATAACTGACCTGCATGAAAATTGTTAGTATGCAGCAACTGCACACAAAACTATATTATTTATAAAACACTCAAAGCAAACTCTTGAACATCCACAAAAAATAGGATGCAACATGCCTGTCAAGTATTATACCAAGTAGTCTTACCTGTTTTGAGCTCCCTTTTTATCCAGTGTTGGTGAAGGAATACCCTTAACACGCTGGTCAACAACCCTCTCCTCCCCCTCTGACTGAGATGAGATTTGTTGCTGTTGCTGTTGGTTTTGTTGCAAAGGAGGGAATTCCTCAGTATTACGACGCCCTCCTCTTCCCACCACACCTCCTCCACGACGTCCTCCACGTAAACCAAGAGCAGCTGCTGTTTTAGTATAAGCATCTTCATCCTCCCAAGTGCGTGTGTATTTATTTGGACCTCGGCTATAAAGAAAGTAATAATGAGACATTTTACTTTGTGTATTTGGTCTGTGTTATAACTATACTTAATTTACATATAAATGTTATGAATTCAAGAAGTTTACATCTAACATATTACACAAAATATTTTCCAAATTTCATACAGTAACATATAATATTTGAACAAACAACATCACTTCATAGGCTTACTGTCATGGGAGACAGCACCAGAGGCTATAACCTCTCAGACAGTAGATTCAAACTCCAGAAATCTTTGAGGCTTGCCTTTCAAACTGAGTCCTGCAACCATGATCCAAATTGACTTCTGCAACTGTGAGACTGTTCCCCCCCCCCCCCCCCCCCCCCCAGGGGAGAAAGGGGGGAGGGCGGGGGGAGGGAGAGAGGGGGGAGGGAGGGAGAGAGAGGGAGGGATGGGGGGAGGGAGAGATGGGGGGAGGGAGAGATGGGGGGAGGGAGAGATGGGGGGGGAGGGAGAGATGGGGGGGAGGAAGTGTTTCTCATGGTGTATAAATCTCCCTTATCAGTATGTTATTATCACTGATTGCAAAATTCATACAAGAATATGTACATAAGATGGAAAGCTGTGTCAGGACTCTCAGTCAAGTGTCATTGCAAAGGATTTAAAACTGAAATATTTGTGAATAAGAATTATATATTTATTCACATTCTTCAAATTTAATTTCATTAGTCCACACTGTGTACTACCTTACTATCACTGGTTATGAATGCAGTTTTCCTTGTTTCATAATTCTGATTACTAGTTATGCATAACTTTCTCAGTTGTGCATAACTTTCTCTGTTAAGTGGTTTCAATGAACATTTACAGAACTGTGCAGATTACATGTTATATTTCAATAAAGATATGTGTTCATGCTTACCCATAACGCCTTCTCCTACGAGCACGAGGTGGGGCTTCTTCATTACGAATGTCATAGCCGTAAATTGCTACCAGTTCTTCTCTGGACTTTGGTGTCTGTTCATCTTCATTGTATCTATCATGACTCCAGCGATTCTCATTTTCCTTCCACACTTTCTTCTTATCAGTTGCCTGAATTTCCTTCCCTCGTTCACTTTCTTTATCAGCTGCTTCTTCATCACTATGAGAATTTGAATTTTATCATTTACATTTACTGTTTAGATTACTGTAAATGTATTTTTATGTATTGTTTGGAGTCTCGTTGATGACCTGAGAGATACTAAAAATATTCATAATTCATGTGTAAACTAATGTTTATGAAATTTGCACGACACATTTTAAAATATCCACATAATCTCTACATGACCTTCAATTCTTTACATAAACTTAAGTTATTTTCACCATCCTTCCTTTTCTGGCCTGTAACAATCCCACAAGAAAACATTCACCATAGACTAATAAAAATTACACATCCAGCACACTCCGTGCAGTTAAGGAGCAAACACACCAATGAAACTGATGTCCACTGAAAATAGTCATTACACATGAAATGGTGCAACCCAAACCAACACCTACACTCCATGCCCTTGCAGATATGCTGCCAGATCAGAGATAAAAACTGGGCACAATCAGTGAATGTAACAAGCTTCATGTCCCAAACTCACAACAGCATATCCAATTCAGAGCATTCTCGATAATATTTCGTGTTTCTGTCTGAGGGGCCACAGACCTGTGTAGGGAAAATGATGTTCTTCTGTTGCAATGTCAATCCTTTCTGCAGGAGGAAGCACAGAAACGGAGATTAAAGTTTTCCTGAGGTTACCATCATAACGGCTATGACGACCCCATTATACCAACATCATGGAGATCTGGTGTCATTTCACAAGATCGTATCAGGTCACACCAGAACTAGGACTACCCTACACAGATTGGGACATCATTAATAGCCTTGAATATGACTGCAGTGCAGATCGTGTACCAGATTGTCCAAGAGGAGATAATCTGAAATATGGAGTGATGTCTCAAACTACAGCTGAAGCTGCTAACTTAGTATTAAATATATATATTGATCTACAAACGTGGAATGCTGCCAAAGGTATGACTGGTCAAAATGTTCCTTCTAGAATAACTGAGAATGTTCTGAAATATTATAGGATTGTCCAAAATGTCCACGATGTTCTTGAATATCCTATTATGTTTCGTGAGGATAAATTCAGCTCAGAATGGTATATGCAGGCAATGGAATAGACATGTGTCAGTATATTTTTGGAAATCAATTAGAGTGTATTAAGGGAAAACAAAAGTGACAGTAAAATACATTTAAGTGCAAGTGAATTGTTTAAGGTAGTGAACAGTGTATTACATACAGTAGAGCGTTGATTATCCAATGTAATTGCGGGACATAGGTGTTCGGAAAACCGGTTTGTTCGGATAATCGAACTGTACATGTTTATTTGCCACAAAGAGGTACTGTACAGTAAATTTATTCATAAAAACAGGCATCTCTTTTAGTATTACAAAGTAACATACAAAGGCAATTTCAGTAGGAATATATAGTATGTGGCACAGTTTATTAAACAAAAATATATACATATTACATACGCATTTTGCATGAACAATACACACAGTATACAAAATTAATGTTTAAAAAATCCTTTATTTTGGTCTGTCTAAGCAAGCCTACACGCTTACAAGCAGCTAAGTCATGTATTTTTTTCCATTACAGATATCTGAAACTGGTCACTTTCATCTTGGGCTTCAAACCATCGCAAGGCAGTATCTAAACAAGTGAACGCCTCAGAAGCTGTTGGTATACTTTCATCTTCACTTTCTGGAGCACTGATTGATGAGATGCTAGCGGCGTCATCTTTATCAGTGACGACATTTACAATCTCACTGTCCTGCATGATTTGGTGTCCTAGATCTGCATCATCAATATTCATCCATTCATGAACGTCTTCTTCATCACATTCGTGGAAATCTATTTCTTTTAGCATACCGATAATTTCAGACGTATCATTCTGTTCGTCATTTTCAATCATACCTTGTGAATTTTCTTCTGTGTCCAAAATTTTATTCCAGGCTTTCTTCAAATTCTCTTCCTTTACACTATTCCATGCTGCGCTGATCATGTAGGGCGCGTCTTTCAAGACAATATTCTTATGATTTCTTAAGAGACTTTCTTCTCCATCCTCTTCTCTTTCTAACAATAACTTATGCAACAATTATTTCCTGTAATATTGTTTGAAAGTCTCAATAACGCCTTGATCCATGGGCTGTAATAAGGAGGTTACGTTAGGTGGAAGAAATATTACCTTTATGAACTCGTCTTCTTCGTTTAAAATATCACATGACGGACGAGTTGCTGCATTGTCAAGGAGTAGTAGTGTTTTCTCCCTCTTCCCATTCTTTAGCTGATGAGCTTTTACAGAGGGTACGAAAACATCCAGAAACCACTTCATAAAAATCGTACTATCCATCCAGGCACTCTTTTGTAAGGTGTACACAACAGGCAAGGTTGACATATTAACGTGCTTGAAACAACGCGGTTTTTTACTTTTACCAATGACGAACATAGGCAGTTGGTGACTTCCAGTAGCATTAGCACAAGCCAAAGCTGTAATACGGTCCTTGCTTGTTTTAGGACCAGATGCTACTAGTTCATGATGTGAAACAAAAGTTTTTCTCAGTAAAGCTTTCCAGTTAAGTCCAGTTTCGTCAGCACTGTAAACATTTTCGAGAGCATAATCTTCTTCCCTTAATACGTCCCTTAGTTTGACTTTGAAAGAATCAGCTGCTGAAGAATCAGCCGACAGTTTTTCTCCCTGTATTGTAAGCTCACGAATGCCATGTCTTGACTTGAAGTGTTTTAACCAGCCCATGCTCGCTTTAAAGTTTGAAGGCCCTCCAAGTTTTTCGTTGAACTGCATTACCTTCTCACACGGAGTGGGAACTGAGATAGGTTCTTCTTCCGATCTCTTTTGTGTAAACTACTTGTAAACAGCATCATCTAGATCTGTGTTAGTGGTGAGCTTCATAGTTTTACGGCTTGTTGATCCATCAGTAGAATCGAGCATAGCTATAAAATTTGCTATGCTTGTCTTTTGCTTTTTTAAATCCGTAATTGTCGACTTCCCCACCTTGTACTCATTGGATAAAATGGTTGCAGATTCACCTTCTTCTAACCTTTTAATAATCTCGTACTTGTCCCTCATAGAAAGGACAACACGTTTACGTTCAAGCATTTTGTATCGTCAAGTTCACTTCTTCACGCAGCAGCACGCAAGTGGTCGTAACAGAGAACAGAAGGTGACTGTTTGCACCGTGAGAAGCTCTTCTTAGGGGCGCGCAATCCTTCAAACTGCGCGGAGCGGCACGCCTCAACTCTAAGCTGGCGCACAGTTGTTGCTGTGAACAGCTTCGATACTGCCACTACTTCTACTGCCAGTGCCAAGCCGACAGAAGTGTGCTGATTGTTGAAACACAGCGACTGGCGGCTTGGCCGGTCAGCAGCACCTTGTGAAGGCCCCATTAGAAGCAATGTTCCGCCAGCGGTGGCCCAGTGCAGCGACTACTGTGGGAAACTTGGTTTGGGAGTGAGGGGGATGATGGACGGTAGGGTGGGAGAGTAACAGGTGCGACCGAGTACACAGTTCGGTTAAGCGGTCGTTCGGTTGACCGACGTTTGGATAATTGACGCTCTACTGTAATATTAAAAGGATGCGGAACTGTAAAAGAGGAGATCTTGCCAGTGATGAAACAGAAACAACAGTGAAGATGTGAAACATATGAGGAGGGAGAAGCAAGTTTAGATTCACAACGGAAGAAAATGAATAGACTGACAGAAAATTTAATGGATGAACAACAAGATGACATTACAGATGATCAAATGGGACACTTAGCAAGCAGAAAGAGAAACTGCTGAAGAAACAAGAACACAAAAGGGAAAGTGCAAAGGTAAGTTAGAAACTACAGTTTGGCAGGTGAAGTACGAGGTGCATTCAAGTTCTAAGGCCTCCGATTTTTTTTCTAATTAACTACTCACCCGAAGTCGATGAAACTGGCGTTACTTCTCGACGTAATCGCCCTGTAGACGTACATATTTTTCACAACGCTGACGCCATGATTCCATAGCAGCGGCGAAGGCTTCTTTAGGAGTCTGTTTTGACCATTGGAAAGTCGCTGAGGCAATAGCAGCACAGCTGGTGAATGTACGGCCACAGAGAGTGTCTTTCATTGTTGGAAAAAGCCAAAAGTCACTAGGAGCAGGTCAGGTGAGTAGGGAGCATGAGGAATCACTCCAAAGTTATCACGAAGAAACTGTTGCGTAACGTTAGCTCGATGTGCGGGTGCGTTGTCTTGGTGAAACAGCACACGCGCAGCCCTTCCCAGACGTTTTTGTTGCAGTGCAGGAAGAAATTTGTTCTTCAAAACATTTTCGTAGGATGCACCTGTTACCGTAGTGCCCTTTGTAACGCAATGGGTAAGGATTACGCCCTCGCTGTCCCAGAACATGCACACCATCATTTTTTCAGCACTGGTGGTTACCCGAAATTTTTTTGGTGGCAGTGAATCTGTGCGCTTCCATTGAGCTGACTGGCGTTTTGTTTCTGGACTGAAAAATGGCATCCACGTCTCATCCATTGTCACAACCGACGAAAAGAAAGTCCCATTCATGCTGTCATTGCGCGTCAACATTGCTTGGCAACATGCCACATGGGCCGCCATGTGGTCGTCCGTCAGCATTCGTGGCACCCACCTGGATGACACTTTTCGCATTTTCAGGTCGTCATGCAGGATTGTGTGCACAGAACCCACAGAAATGCCAACTCTGGAGGCAATCTGTTCAACAGTCATTCGGTGATCCCCTAAAACAATTCTCTCCACTTTCTCGATCATGTCGTCAGACTGGCTTATGTGAGCCCGAGGTTGTTTCGGTTTTTTGTCACACGATGTTCTGCCTTCATTAAAGTGTCGCACCCACGAACGCACTTTCGACACATCCATAACTCCAACACCACATGTCTCCTTCAACTGTCGATGAATTTCAATTGGTTTCACATCTCTGGGACGTATTGACAATGAACGCGGCCTCATTTTAAAACAATGCACATGTTTCTATCTCTTTCCAGTCCGGAGAAAAAAAATCGGGAGGCCTTAGAACTTGAATGCACCTCGTATTCTGTTACAATCTTACTAAAGAGTACATCAAACACAGACATGCTGTCATTAGCAGGGCCAATAAATTCAGTAGGAAATTGTAATAAGTGTGTCTCATGAGTGAAAAAATTCAATTAGTACACTACTGGAAGCGCCACAAACAGAATTATTTCATTACCCACATCAGTTGGTGCTCTTTCCATGAGCAGTGAAGAACATATATAAAATACTGCACTTCTGATTAAAGGACAATCTACCATAGAATGAAGTTACTGCTGCCATTGCCAAACATATCTCATAAATATTTTCAAGAATATCTCATTAGCAATGAACAAACTGAAGTTGATCAATGTTGCTCAAACGTAAGTGGACTGAGACGGAAACCACTCCAAGAATGGCAGAGGATTTTACACATATACAATCGATTGGTCCACACATTCAAAACAGCACTGGATCAAATGGTATCCGATGGGTATAAAGTTGTGGTTCAGGCCTAGAAAAGACAATAAGCCAACCTTACTCCCAGGTGCAAGAATATTGTGGTCAACTATTAGTAACCAGGGGCTTATACACCAATTTGAGCTAGTTACTTCAAATTTCAAAACAAAGCATTTCAGTGATTACTCATGAAACTGGGAAATACTTAAGGGAGATTCTTCGTTGTTATGTGAAGGTTAATTAACTTCCAATGTGTCATTTGTACATTATTTTATAAAAAGAATTGTTTACGTGACTTTAATCATGAAAGATTACATGTAGATTAACATTTCCAAACTCAACAAATTTTGGAATTTTATAGATATCAAAAGCCACTGGAGTGGAGGTTGTCTTTTTCAATTTTGAATTTTTTGCATCATCAATGTCCTTTATTTCTATTTCTTGTAGTTTGCTAAGGAGCTACACATACCCTATCATGTCTTTTGTTCAGAGTTTAAGCTTCTCAGTTGTTATGTTAAATTTAAGTCACCACAGCATGAATATTAGTCCACAGTTTTCTTATACACTTTTCATAAATTTCTGGCTTATTCTTCTGTTTTCATACATCGACACCTATGATATCTTATTATTTCCGGTAATACGATTAGAGACTTTTTACCTAATACTTGACACCCATGGCATCACATCACAAATTTTATTCAGATAATCTATAGAAGCAGCATTCCATACAACTTTTCTTTGACTGTCATTATCTATAAATTTAAGCGTGCTCCTTTGGTGTCAACAGACATTACTGGACATAAATTGCCTTAAAGCATATCCTCAACACACTACACAATGAAACACGCATGGGCACCAGCTGCCTGTCATCCGCTAAAAAGGGCAAAGATTCCCACCAATGACGGGAAGCAATGTGCTTTACGCATGGCCTCCATTCCCAGGAAATAATGCATGCACAAATGCACGTGTGTAGTTGCGTTGATGGAAATTTATGTGCATGTGCAAAAATGAATAGAAAAAGGCGTCATGCAGATGCACCTTTATGATGCACTTTCATATCTATTAATGCTTATAAGATGAGAAGATGGTTACCATTTCAATTTGAAACAAGTGAACCCACATATAGGTGCAAAAACCAACAGAATAGTAACTTCAAAGGAATTACAGAATGAGTTTCTGTAGTGTTCCTTAATGTTTCTGGATCTTCTTGTACGATTTAGAATGTTTTGAATATCTAAAAAGTTCCATAGTTTTCCTTAAATTTATTTAAGAGTACTTAACAGTATTTTTGAGAGTGAAATACTAACATTTTTTTTAGATTTTTTAAAATGTTCATTTTTATGATGTTCTCAAGTGATGTGGAATGTTCTCATACACAAGTGTAAATATAGACCAATCAAAGCAGATCATTTGCAGCTAGTAACTAATAAAACTTACACATCTTCTGCAACAGTTCTGTCATCATGCTCATAGAATGTACCCTTTTTTGGTATGTATTGGGGATTTCTTCTGTCTTCATCATCATCCAATTTTTTTTCCTTGGGTGGTACACTCTCCTGGAATAACAACAATATGTCAACTGAATTTTAATAGTTTGTAAATGTGGAAATAATAAACTGAATTTCTTTGTTTTCATTCACAAGGCTGATTCTGCAAACAAACAGCGAAGCGTAATATTGCCTTTTAAACAGTAACGGGAAACAATCATTTACCACTGCAATAATCGAAATCCAAAAAGTTACAAAGTGAAATGGCAGATGGCAATTTCAACTCTGTATGGTTTCTCCAGCTATTTTTCCCACTTTTCTACACATATGTGAATAGGTAACAGCTGACGCAAACAAGGGAAAGGAAACAATGGAAGACAAATGGATAGTCTGAGAGACGAAATAAAGAGGCCAGTAGAAAATCAAATAAACAAAAAACACAAGGCCCCATAGAAAACATTCGATAACACAAATTAAATTTCAGAACTATTTGTTTCTCCCTCAGGGAGGAGACAGGGGCAGGTTGGGAAAGACAAGAAAGGTCATTCAGATCCCATGATGTGAAGGACCTACCTTTAGCAAGGACAAGGCTAGACGACAACAAAAGGGGAGGTGAAGAGAGTGTATGAAGCCAGAGACAGCACAGTGGTAAGTACTGTACTTCAGCCCAGTGATGGTGAGAGTGAGAAGTACAGCTAGAATAAAAAGAACAAAACAAACAGTGCAATTACAAATGAGGAGGAAGGGGGAAAAAGAAACAGGGGAGGAGGAGAAGGAAGATGTAAAAGTAAATGCAACAAATAAGATAGTTAACAACATGTAATAAATAAAAAAGTCATCATAATTTAAAAGGAGACAAGAGAGGGAAGTCTTTACAGAAGTCACGTACAGGACTGTGTCAGGATGCAAGGATGTGTTTATGGGAAACTCCCATCTCCGTACTTCAGTGAAAGTAGTATTGGGTGGGAGGATCTCCAAACAGCCTGCGTGTTATAGGAGGCACTCAATTCCTTGAGTCATGCTATAGAGCTTGATCAACAGCTGGGTATTGAGTGTACCCAAAGAGGACAATTCTTCAATGCTGACTCATTCGATTGGCCAGTTAAGTAGTGCAGAGGGGACAAGTTAGTTGATAAACTTCATGTGTACTTTTTCAAGCTGCTCTGTCTTTGATATTATAGGGTTCACCATTTGTGCAGCTGATGTATATGGTTGTTGGTGGGTGTAAGGGACAGGTTTTATAGTGGGACAGGTTGCGTAGGTATGAACCTTGGGGTTACAGATAAATGTTCGACTGAGGTGTTACAAAGGTTAAAATGGTGACAACGGGTGATGTGGGAAGGATATCAGGGACAGAGCATCTCACTTCAAGGCTTGGCTTCGGACAGTCACAGCCTCGGAAGAGTAGTGTATTGAGGCATTCAGGGCGTCAGTGGTACTGGGTGACAAGGACGGTGCTTCACAGTTTTTTGGAAGTGAGAGCTGTATTAAGAGTGTGAGAAAAGGATAGTGTCCAGCAGATTTGTTTGTGCATAATATCTCTGCAGTAGTTGCAGGAAATGCTTGCTTCCCTACAGCCTATGTGTCCGCAGCAAATGTATCTGCTGTACCACAAAACCCCACAACACTTCACTAGTAAGACTTATCAGGTAGATCTTTTCCCACTACTCTGGGGATGAGAATTTACCCTAAAACACATTCTTGCATTCCAGAACCTTCCTGGACTTAACATCTATAAACACATCCATCTCAACTCCTTTTTTTATTTTGTTTTGTCATTATAGTGTTCACATATTTTGAAATACTAAATCTTTATTACTTTCTTTACTGCTTTCATTTTTTCATCTCATTCTCCTCCTTTCCTTGTTCCTCATTTTTTACTTTTCACCTAGTTCTGAACTGCACAACTCATTTCTCTTCCTCTGAAGCTATTCTTATGGCTTACTCTTTTGGAGGAAAAATAAAAGAAAGCTTTGAAGAAAATAGAAACAATAGTAAAAATATAAAGAGTTCAGATGAAAAACCAGCACTAAGCAAAGAAAGAAAACTGGAAAGGTGGAAGGGCTATGTAAAGGAAAGAAACTAAGATAATATTATGAAAAAAGCAAGACAGTCACGAAGAAGAGATGGGAAATACACTGTGAGAATAATTTGACAGTGCACAGAAGGACCTAAGTTGAAACAAGCCCCTCGGAAAGAGGACATTCCTTCAGAATTATGGGACATTCAGCCATGACAAAACTATTCCATCTGGTATGCAAGATACAAGAGCAAGACAAAACACCCCAGACTTTGAGAAGAAATTAATAATTCCAAATGCAAAGAAGGAAGGTGCAGATAAGTGTTAATATTACCAACTGAAATGTTTTTGACACTCTTCTTATGTGTTTGAAACCGAGTTGGAACACACACACTTTATCTGTCACCTGAAGTATCGTGTGTTAATTTACCCTTCACGTAACTTGGTCGTCTTTAATTATCTCCTTTATGTGGAGGTCCTGCACAGCAGGATCGCCTTAGAACTGTGTGTAGCTCTGGAAAGACTTCAACTCTTCTCCTTTGCAGCTGTTATTGGTGAAAAGAGAAAGATATCTACTCTAATTAGAAATGCTGTCAACATTTCATCATTGACTGTTTTGCATTTTTTTCAAGGGGTGTACAGGTCACCATTACTTCATAACTTGGAGCAGATACAATATAAATTAAATATAAAATCTGCCTTGAAAGCTTGACAAGAGGTTAAGGTATCTCATTTTTTAGAGCTACAGAAGACTGGAAAGAGGCGTCAAGGTCAAACTCAGGGAAGAACAATTCAGGTTCCCGAGACGTGTGAACACTGTAACAAAGCAGAGTTGCCCACTGCTATCCTGTTTTGGTTTTACACTCCTTTAGTAACTTAGTTAAGCAATGAACTTTAATTTTTTTTCATTTTCACTACTCAGATTCCGACTACAGATTCTGTGGCCTTCAGCCTCATAGTACAGAATTCAGAAATAGTTTAAATAAGATTCCCCTAGTAAAATGTATCATTTCAGTACATTCTAATATCTATTCTGAAAGTAATGAGCTAATCAGTTTTATTGGAAATGCATACTATTAACAGTTATGGACAATGACGTATATTGTGCAATACATATTAAGTAAAATTCGAGTGAGCTAATAGATCGAATTCAGCTATAAGACTGCATCCAAAAGAAAGCCTAAATTTTACTGGTTCCAGCAAAGTGTTTAAATTAACCTAAAGTCTATTAGTTAAATAGACATTAAGACTTAAAATTTGTAGCCTGTATGACTTTCAGTGCCAATTGTGACCAAACTACCAAATAATTCCGAGATCTGTTTCGATACTTTTGCTACCTTCATTTTTCTACGTAAAATAACTCCAGTATCTACTTTGTAAGTGCATTAATTAAGAATTAAGTAAATTTGAATATGTACAAATTATTGTTCAAAAGGGCTGTCGTGGTTATAAGTCGGGAATTCCCACGGCGGATGCATAAGTTAGTTCCGCGTATTTAAATTGATACAGCTCACTCATGTTATTTAAATAATAAAACCCAATGGTTAACTTCAAAACCAGTTAGAAAGGATCATTTTAACCCTGGGAAATTATAAACTATAATATATTAACAGAAATAGTCAAATATTCAAGCGCTCATCTATATAAGGTCCGAGCTGGTGCAGTTCTCAGTTAGTTCTTGGTCAGATTCTTATGGAGCAAAAGTGCGGCAAGTCGGTTAATTTTTCCGGTCGGTATCAAAAAAGTGTAATTGTGAACATTGTTAAAGACTGGAAGTTTTTGACCTACCTAATGTGACGATTAAGTGTAAGAGGCCTGGTCACATGAATATTTTATGTGTGAGTGATAACAAATAAATTGCACTGTGGTTGTCGTAAATGTTCAACAATGAGTACGGTCTTGACTTTTGATTTTGGAAAACTTAATCTAGGATCCTGGCTTCTTAGTTTCAGTGTGTTTTATGTGATACGGACACAGCTACCGGAAAGACAATATTGAATAAGCAAAGCAAGGTAGGTCGAGAACACTGTGCACTATCTACTGGGTGAGGAAATGTTTCAATATCGGTACATCCGGTTGTGATGTGAACTTTAAGTGGCACTAATACAAGGATACAGCCAGGCACGTTACAACACATGAGCCAATACAAACCCTAGGACTTATCTTAGAACACAGTCTGAAGAAAGGTAAACTTACTTGGCAAGCATTTGTAGATTTAGAGAAAGCTTTTAACGATACGGACTTGAATATATACTTTGAAATTTTGAAGGCAGTAGGAATTACAAAAAATGGAGGAAAAGATTATCTACAATTTGTGCAGAAACCAGACTGAAGTTATGGGAGTTGATGGACATTAAGGGGAAACTGTTGTTGACACAGGGATAGGCTTACCCCAGTTACAGACTCTTTGCAGTAAAGGCAATCAATTTGGAAAGATGATTAAAGATTAAAATAAAGAATAAAATCTTCAGGGTTTGTCAATGTCATTGTATCCAGAATGAGATCTTTTCACTCTGCAGTGGAGAGTGTGTCAATATGAAACTTCCTGGCAGATTAAAACTGTGTGCTGGACCGAGACTCGAAAGCGGGACCTTTGCCTTTCGCGCACAAATGCTCTACCATATTGTAACAATAATGTACCTATAATAATTTTTTTCTTTATGCATTTAGATAAATGTTTCTTTCTGAATTTATGTAAAATAATGTAAATATTAATTTGAATTTTTTTCCTTTTCGTGTCATGTTAAAGAAACTGTACACAACTTTTTAAATGAATGTTATTATTTATGTTAGATTTCAAGCGATTTGATAACCAAAAGGAAATGTATTTAATGTTAAAACTATTGTAAAATGTGAAAATTGTAATTTAAACACTTGGTCCATACGTAGGTAATGCATTAGAATATGTGTAGTAGAAAACCTGTGGTGAATACCCTACCTGTAGGGGTGCGGGGAAAGGTGGATGCAGGCGAGCGCGGGAAAACGCACACTGGCGCGGTTCGGCACAACGGGCTCAGT
Organism: Schistocerca cancellata; assembly: GCF_023864275.1. NCBI lineage: Eukaryota > Metazoa > Arthropoda > Insecta > Orthoptera > Acrididae > Schistocerca > Schistocerca cancellata. The sequence continues at coordinate 136,845,598 of NC_064632.1, forward strand.
AACACAGTCGGAGTTGGGCATCGGTCAGAGGAACATGTACTGTACCGAGGAGGCTATCTGGGAAAAGTGGATTCCATTGAGCCTCGGATGGGCCGATTCCGACGACTACTTGGCATGGCTATATTCTCAGGCACAAAACTGGAAAGATTACGACGCCAATAAGAATGAAAGTGCCGATACTGTGAGAGCCTTAGCCGTGCTTGTATGTGTGCTGTGCTGCCCGCTATCTCGCTGCCCGCCATCCGCCGCAACGACGTGCACAGGTCAAACATTTATTTCATCTTTAGAAGTGTATCTGTGTGGACCAGTGTTGAAACTGTTCTGACTGTTAAATAATAACGTGACTTTTACCAGAATTGCCTTAGCCGTCACTTATCCTTATCATTGACCTAGACAGGGTCCTTACCACATATTGTGCAACCCGAGTATCCTGAATTGAAAGTTTACTGTTAGTACTAAATTATCTGCAGACCAATTTAAGCTATAAAGCAGTTTGAGAGTTAGGAATGCCAATGTAAATGTTAGTAAAGAACTACAGTGTGATTAAATTGAAAGATAAATTATGAATTGAGCTAGCAATGATATTTAATTCATTTGAGATTGAAAGAATGTTAGTCAATTACTCCAGAAGCGTGACAAAAGAATAGTAATCCATAGGTTGATAATTTTGAGTGTTAATGTACCCTCAGGACTTACTAGTTTCAGCATAACGACCGTAACAGTTTCAGGGCCCCCCCCCCCCCTTCTCTTGCCTATTCTTGCACATTTTGAAGTGTACTGATCAGAATTGAATAGTAAAATTAATTTCTATGTTAAACCTAAGTGTATTAGTGTTTTTTCCAATTTTAATAGTGACATTGTATGTGTGTTTTTAAAATTGCTGATTCTAGGGTAATCTATGCCCGATTTCAGTCTGATCAATATACAAAGTGCAGCTCGTAGTAATCATTGCTGTGTGGTGTTGTGTAATTTTAGCTCATCCAAATTAGTACAAAAGAAGAAAACCTTAGTTCAGTAGATTCTTTCTGGTTCTAAATTTTGCTATAAAACGCAACATTGCTACGTGTCATTATGCTTGTACATGCTACCACTTGTACAGGGAAAAACTCACTCAATGCCTAATTAGGCTGGCGACCGTATTATTAATCATTGGTAATATCTACTGTGTGTTCTTCTTGTCCATGCGAACGCGTAATTATACTTCACATTTGCTTGACGCATCACTGTAATTACTAACTGAATATAAGTCCGAATTGCTGCCATTAGGTACACGCGGTCAACTTATGTACTAAATCCTTGTTTACAAGGTGAAGCCCGTGAACTTATTACAGTACAGGCTTTATTGAGCTAACGCACGTCCGACAGGGCGGTAGTGTTACAATATGAGCTACCTAAGAACGACTCACGCCCCATCCTCAGGAATGCTAGTTCTGCAAGGTTCACAGGAGAGCTTCTGTGAAGTTTGGGAGGTGGGAGATGAGGTAATGGCAGATCGAGCGCTGTGAGGATGGGACACGAGTCGTGCTTGGTTAGCTCAGATGGTAGAGTACGTGCCCGCAAAAGGCAAAGGTCCTGAGTTCGAGTCTCAGTCTGGCACACAGTTTTAATCTGCCAGGAAGTTTCAATGTCATTGTAATTGTAATTCTGTCACACAGATGGCAAAGGACTTGGACACTCAGTTGAATGGAATTGACAGTGTCTTGAAAAGTAGTTATGAGAATACCATCATCTAAAGTACCACAAAGCCAATGGCATGTTGTTGAATTAAATCAAGTGATACTGAAGGAAACAGATCAGGATGTTAAACACTACAAGTAGATGAATTGTGCTATCTGGAAAGCAAAATAACTGATAATAACTGAAGGATAGAAAATCCAGGCTGGCAATAGTGAGAAATGCCTTTCTGAAATAGAGAAATATTTTCGTTAATGTGTAATATTCATTTATGTGTTATTAAATCTACTATGAAAGTATTTTGGTGGAGAATAGCCTTGTATGGAAATGAAATGTGTACAATTAACAGCACATAAATAAAAGAGGAGCTTTGTAAATGTAGTGCTACAGAAGACTGCTGAAGATTTAGATGAGTTGAGTGGTGCTGAATCAAACAGGGCAGAAAAGAAGTGACAGGTTGATAGTACATATCTCGCATCAAGGAATAGTCTGTTTGGAAATGGAGGGAACAGATGAAGAAGACATTGAAGAAAATGCACTGGACAATGACTATATGATACATGATGTAGCACATGTTTCAGAACTACTTATAACCAGCGGGGATGGAGCTAATTTTACCTATTTACCTCCAAAGCATCAGAGTTTGGAATGGAAGGTGGTGCACTATCCACAAAAAAAATACATATATAAATGGTATAAATGTGAACACATGTACACAAACAATAATCAAGCAGGTAAGAACAATGAACATTATGTTGCAAAATATCCAGGACAGTGGTCGTCAAACTTCTTTTCTCGCAAGCCAATACTCATATTTTGGGGCAGCTCATCAGGCCACATGTGTACTGGACTTATTATTAATTGGTAAATAAGCTATAGTAATGGCACCATAAGTTAGCCAACAACCCACCCAAGTACTGGTCACTGAAAATCGGCACCATTTGGGACACTTCATGTTAAGTGTTCACTGTGTCATATTGCTGCCACCCTCAGCAACTTCAGAGTTGTGACACTGTAATCACCTGATGAAGGGTTGTTGTGTTGTCCGTGTGAGCAGATGACTAACTGATTAATAACAATAACTGTACTTACATTTAAATGCATTATGCAATATGAAACAATATACAAATATTTACTAAAGGTATCAAAGGTAATTTTTCTTCTACTCATTGCTTTTTATTACAATACCTTAATTTTATTTTGTATTCCTTGCTACCGTTTTTTCGTTCACCTGAATGACAACTCCGAAGTAGAGAGAAGCGACAAGAAGAACAAACTGAGGTTATACTTTGAAATACAGGCAGAGAAGATATTTGGTAAATTTGGCATATTTCATTCAAAGCTCTTAATTGATGAAAAGATGATGTTAAAGTCACCCAGAACCGGGTGTCAGGGGAGACTTACCTCATGGGACGAGAAGGAAAGACTCGTTCCTTCTCATCCCGTGCGGTACATCTCCCCTGACCTGCGGTTCTGAGTGACTTTCCTGAAATCTACTCATTTTCCTATACCTCTCCACTCCTTTCCCTTCACCCCTCCTGCCTGAAGGAGGAGTCACTGGTTCCAAAAGCTTCCTTAGTTACAATCTTCTTTTATGTGCCTGTTCTGTCGCTGCTTGGTGAGTAGATTTTTTATCTATCCAATTTAATTATTGATATGAATATAATAGAGGGAAACATTCCACGTGGGAAAAATATATATAAAAAGAAAGATGATGAGACTTACCAAACAAAAGCGCTGGCAGGTCGATAGACACACAAACATACACACAAAATTCTAGCTTTCGCAACCAATGGTTGCCTCGTCAGGAAAAAGACTTACCTTAGGGGGAAAAAAGGACAGGTATACACTCGCACTCGCACTCGCGCACACACACACACACACACACACACACATCCATCCGCATGTACACAGACACAAGCAGACATTTAATTATTGTGTCAAAATTGATTGTTTTCATTGTTGAATAGATATTCAGTAATATTACAAACAATGTCTTTATTTTGTTCATGATATTTATTATAGTTTTCTGTACTAAAATAATATTGTGCACTTTGATAGCTAATTATGCCAATGTCCCGAAAATGGGATGGTCTATAGTTTTTGTACTAATATACAGAAACTTTTCAGAACTGCCTTTTTTCATTTATGACGCAGAATATCATATTAATTCAAAGTATTGAACAAATAAAATAACAAAGATTTGGCAAGTAATGTAAGTAGAGAAATGTAAGTACCTGTCCATCACCTTCTTCTCTTTCATATTCAATTACAATACTGTCACTGTCTCCATCATCTCCATCCCTTGGGGGCGAACAATCTGATCTGGAGTCATCACCATCATTATCCACTGTTCCATCATACTCGTAAGATTTTTGACCTTCAGTACTTATTGTGCCATCTGTTTCCTGGAAAAATGGAAGAAGCTTCATATTATGATCATTTTAAGACAAACAGTAATTTTATTAGAGTTTAGGTATCAGGATAGTGAAAAGTAAGTAAAAAGACCACCCATAAACTTCACGACAAGATAGAACCAGTCTTTAAGAGATGTATGTAACTGTTTTGGTTTGTTTCCTACATTTTTTACCTACATCACACATTCATTTCTATGCATGTAGAGTCAGCTGCACCCTACACTGTAAACATATTACTAACATGTATGAAACTATTTCTTTGTTCCTTTCTACACACTATCAGCAGTTACAAATTTACAAGTATTTTTAACAGTATCACAAAAAGTATTGAGGACACTGTGCATTTCTGTATGGCTGCTGTCATGTGTTACTTTACGAAAACAGGCTGCAATCAGTGTCTCTGAATACTAACAGAGAGGTATGGCACAGGGATGGGAACGGTGGGCGGTGGTTCACTGTACAGGAACAGTAGGGGAGAGGAGAACAGGTAATGATGGGGGTGGGGGGGGGGGGGGCACAGTGAGGGGAAAGGAGGTGACTGAAAGAGTGCAAGAGGGGGGCGAAGGATAGGTTAAAGCTTCACATCATATGAACACCACTGTTATTAAAGGCATATAAAATATGGGAAGGGTAGCTTAGAGGAACTACTGTATCGTTCTGTAATCGTGTCATCCTCAGTTGCATACAATATTGCAGTATGTTGATAACAATTATCAACAAACTGCAAAATTAGAGGAACTTGCAAATTAGTCTACACGAAATGTGTTTCAGGTTATCAAACTACGAGCAGTAAAAGCAGCTGATACTTTGTTATGGTTTTTTTTTTTTTTTTGCCTCTATCATTTTAATTTTACTTACTGAATGTAAAGGAAGATTTTTTAACGTCCTATCCATCAGATATGATGTCATTAGAGACAGCACAAATTCGAATTAGGGAAGGAAATTTGCTTTGGCCATCTCATAAGAGCCAATCCATTATTTGCCTTATGGAGCTTCAGGGAAAGTACAGAAAACTGAAATCAGGAATATCAGATGGGAATTTGAGCTGCCATCCTACTAAAGGTGAGTAAAGTGTCCCAATACAAAATGTGTATTGTGCTCCTACAGCCTGTAGTACCTCCATAGATAACATGAAGTTATTATGTTCTGCAATGTTATAACATACTTGCTAAAGATCAGTGAAAAAATTGGTCTGCACAAAACAAAAGAAATTTCTAGTAATTTTGCTTCATTTAGTAGGCTCTCTTTTTGTCATTTATTCCAGATTATCGTAGTAGTAGCAGCTGTTCCTCAGTAGCTTGGACAGTGGAAAAGTCAATTACATGAGAATTATGAAAAACAAATTAACCCAATTACTATCAGTGATGACAGTTCCCTATACAGCGACATTATGAGACTTCTCTGTTCTTAATGGTGGCTTTTCTCAAATATAACCAGTGCTATGATTATGAATGTACAATTTCCGAAGCGACAAGTGTCTGCAATGCAGTTTCTCTCATTTGTGTGATTCATGAGACAATTAATAACAACAGTAAGGTGAATGGCTTGTTTCCGGACTTGCGAAAGTTTTTCATATGGTACTCCTCTGTCAGTTAGAGGGTAAGCTACACAGTAGACTAATAATTTAAATATGCAGTTGTAACATGGATGTCTTGTGAAGAAAAACTACAATTCTGGCTTTTGTGAATAAACTTTCATAGAGTCAAGTAATCACATCAGTCATAAACTACTTTTATCCAGCTTGGACAATGGTAAATCCAGGATGGAATGTAACAATATTATGAAAAGGACAGTAGCTACTGACCATAATAGTGGAGATGCTGACTCGCTGATAGGCACAACAAGAAGATTGTCAGAAAGTGAGCTTTACACACACACACACACACACACACACACACACACACACACACACGACACAGTTTCTGGCTGCTGAGGCCTCAGCAGCCAGAGACTGCGGTCAAGTATGCGCAGGTTGTTGTGTGTGTGTGTGTGTGTGTGTGTGTGTGTGTGTGTGTGTGTGTGTCCTTTCTGAAGAAAGTACATCAGGAATGGGGTGCACTCAGCCTCATGAGGCCAAAAGAAGAGGTGCTCAAATAAAGAAGTAGCGATATCATCGGTATTTATCCACTGGTAATAATGGCTAGAGGGATTGCGAAATGCTGATCCCACGTCCTACAATCACACTGCTCCACGTACTGCCTTTCAGGCAGCAGTCAGCCAGTTGGAACAGATTTAATGAAATAATGTAAATTGTAAGTTGGACCATTCAGCCTGAGATACGTACTCTGCACAGAGTCAATCAAGAAAAGAGACTCTAATGGAAGTGAGAGAGAGAGAGAGAGAGAGAGAGAGAGAGAGAGAGAGCCTTATCATAACAGCAATCAGCTGTCACTTAGTACACACTGCCGCATAAGACCAGCTCTGGATTATTCCAGTTTCTACAACCTTCAGATATAGAAATCCAAATTATTCTCGTATGTTTACTAAAGTCAGCTACACCCATTCCACTAGGATATCACCTCTGTCTTTTCTTATCTCTTGGTACCTTACAAAGACCCATTCACCAGGCAACAAGTCCCCCCAACTGCATTTGACTTCCATTACATCCCTACCTATGTCAGCTACTCCTGGTTGTTCCCCAACTCATATTTTTCCTGTCATTATTATTAAACTCCAGCATTCTCTGCTCCATTTCTCAGAATAAGCCTTGGTTTCGAACGGTTTTTGCATTAAAAGTCCAAGATTCATAATAATAAGTGAAAACTGGTGATAAAAACATATGGTATGCTTTCCTTTTTTGGACAAATTGGAATCTTACTTTTGGAAAGCTTATTTAGATTACCAAAAGCACTCCAGACCACTTTTGCTCTTCTGTTTATTTCTTTTGCTATGCATCCAGTTGCTTCCTTCACCTGCTCTAAATACACAAACTCAGCTTTTTCTATAACACATGCTTAACTTTTACTAGTTTCCTTGCTATATACTCATATATTGGCTACAATTTTTGTTTTGTCTGAGAGTAATTGATTTTCACCCCTACTTTCAACCTTGTTCCCCTTAATTCTTCCATTAGTTGTTGAAGTTCATCTGCCACTGGAGGCAAACAGTACAACGTCATCTGTAAATCAAATGTCATTCAAAAATGTTCCATTATGAAGTAGGTCAATTGCTGCTTTGTTTCTTAGTTGAATTATCTTACTCTACAATCAAATGAATTACTTTAGAACTGCTGTCAATATCTATGGTGATGTAAAATTTCCTTGCTTTACTCCTCTTTCAATTCTGTATTTTTATCATCATGACGAAGCTAGCAGAAAGCTGTACAACTGAATTATATATTGTTCAGAATCAATGCCTTTGTTCCCCAAAGGCTAACGGGACAGATTTAACTGAATTGGAAACAGAAGCTTTTTCAAAATCTATGAAACCCACAGAAAGTGGCGAACTCATGGCAGTTACTCCAATCTATATTTTTTCACAACTTGCAAATGGTCCATTTTCCCCCATCTATTTCTAAAGTTGGCTGGTTCCCTAGCCCAATTCAAATCTACTGTTTTCTCTATGCAGCTTGTAAGAATTTTAGCGAATATCTTGTAGCCCTACAACTAAAGTAAATCAATACAATGCCATTAGACACAAACGAGAAACATATTTCACTGACCATCTTGGCAAGATCGGTTCGTTTTACAAAACTAGAGATATGGTCCTACCTATGAACAATACATTAAAAGAAAACTGAGGGAGATTCAAAGGGTAAATCACAAAGTAGTCCCACAGATTTACTCGCAAGTACCACAATAGAATGTATGGATTGAAGATCATGTTGATCAGTCAGTCACCTAAAATCTCATTTACCAGAAGACATCTTGTTGGTGATATCACCATTATATGATTGTCCACTCCTTGGTGTTGTATGTGGCCCCTGTTGTTAATAAGCACATAATACATAAAACCGATCCAGGTAGCACAAATACGGCTTTATTCACAAGCCTCTGAACAATACTGGAAATAAGCCTCTCATGACTCTACACACAACAATACAAAAGAAACATACAGAAGGTGCATCATAAGTGATACACAGAACTGATGTGAGTGGTGCAAACTAAAAGAACATAGTGAGAGGAGTCAGCACTGCTCTGTGCATTTATAGATGCAAGTCGCCGATACATGGCGCAGTAGAGACTGTGCACACTATCTAGTGGTGGCCTCTAGGAACCGACCTGCGCTGATACATGTGGCAGTCGATTTAAATGCACATACTTAGCGACACTACACTCGGCGCTCACATTCGCTGGCACTAGTAGCAGGATACAACAACTGTTTGTTTCTGGGCCTCAGTATCCTAAAACACGTTTGAACTTCCCATGTTTTCAGATCTGAAAAATGAGATTATCACTAAAATCTTAAAATGTTACATATCATGCACTCTGATATTTTCATAATTGTCTATTGAGCTTCCTGGTATGTTTATTAAACACACTTTTTAGTCTGTTTCATAATTAAGTTATATGTGCCAGGGTTCTTTATAAGTGGAATATTCCTGGTTCCTTCTTAACATTTTATGGCAAACAACATCACAAATATCATCAAACCAATTGAAAGATGGCTGAAAATGCTCTGGCGTTAACTCAAGTTGATTTATCTCAAATTAACCTTGCGTAGTTAGAAGGAGTGCGATATTTTTTGTTGTCTGAAAATAACTTTTTCATTTCAGAAGTATCTATTTTCTAAGGACAAAACAAAAACTTGTAACTTGCATGAAACTCAGTTTGGAAAGAAAATCAAGGTTAACACTGGTGTGTTGTGGTCTTCAGTCCAGAGACTGGTTTGATGCAGCTCTCCGTGCTACTCTATCCTGTGCAAGCTTCTTCAAGTAACTTCTGCAACCTACATCCTTCTCAATCTGCTTAGTGCAATCATCTCTCGGTCTCCCTCTGAGATTTTTACCCTATACACTGCCCTCCGATACTAAACTGATCCGTTCTTCTAGTCAAGTTGTGCCACAAATCCCTCTTCTCCCCAATTCTGTTCGGAACGGTTGGTTGGTTTGTTTAAAGAGAGAGAAGGGACCAAACTACGAGGTCATCGGTCCCTTGTTCCAAATAAAACAATGCCACAAGGGTGAGAATAAAATAGATGAAACATATAACACAAAACGGAAAGAAAGGAAAAGCCACAAGAACGAAGGGAAGGCAACGAATACTAAAAGGAACAAAAAGAGGACAAGAAAACAACAGAGACACTAGAAACAGAAGGGAGTAAAACATGAAAGCAGATTACAGTGGCTGGCCAACCATGTGAATAAAAAGGGAAAGCCAGCCACTCTGCAACACATTAAAATCTCCACCCTAAAAGCACTAGGGTGGAGGACACGGAGGGACAAAGGACATGCGCTAAAACCTACACAGAAGTATAAAACCCACTCTCATGGATAAAATTAAAGCTGCTGTGGAGGCATTGTCACCCAACACCGAAGGCAGGGCGCTGGGAAAGTTAAAAGCCTGCCGCAGAGCGTCTAAAAGTGGGCAGTCCAGGAAGAGGTGGACGACTGTCATTTCGGAGCCACAGCGCCACTGAGATGGGTCCTTGCAACAGAGTAGGCAACCATGCGTTAGCCACATACGGCCAATGTGGAGCCGGCAGAGGACAACTGATTCCCTGCGAGAGGTCTGCATGGAAGACTTCCACACACTCATAGTCTCCTTAATGACATGCAGTTTGTTGTGCATGCTGTTATGCCATTCCGTCTGCCAAAGCTGGAAAACCCTGCAGTGTAAGAAAGAACGCAGGTCAGCTTCGGAGATGCCTATCTCCAGAAGCGGTTTCCGCGTCGCCTGTTTGGGCAGGCTGTAGGCGAGTTCATTGCCGGGGATTCCGACGGATCTGGGGTCCACACAAACACCACGAAACGGAGGTATTGTTCCAGGGCATAGATGGACTCCTGAATGGACGCTACCAGAGGGTGGCGAGGGTAGCACTGGTCGATAGCTTGTAGGCTGCTCAGCGAGTCAGTACACAGGAGAAATGACTTGCCAGGGCATGAGCAGATGTACTCAAGAGCATGAGATATGGCCGCCAGCTCTGCAGTGGAAACACTGCAGCCAACTGGCAAGGAGTGCTGCTCAACATGTCCTCCATGAACATATGCGAAGCCTACGTGACCATTAGCCATTGAGCTGTCAGTGTAAACCACTTCAGAGCTTCGGAACACGTCAAGAATCAAGAGGAAGTGACAGCGGAGAGCAGCGGGGTTAACTGAGTCCTTAGGTCCATGCAAAAGGTCCAGACAAAGCTGCAGCTGAGGCGTACACCATGGAGGCATACTTGAACAGACTGCAAGTAGGGGTGGTAAAGGGAAGGACTCCAGTTCAGAGAGAAGGGACCGCACATGAACCACAATAGTTAGCCCCGATCTGGGCCATTCATGAGGGAGATGCCATGGGCGGGAAAAGGAGACGGTAATTCGGATGATCAGGGGAACTATGAATGTGTGCTGCATAGCTGGCGAGCATATGCGCACGTATGATCTGCAGCGGAGGGACACCAGCCTCCACCAGTACACTGGTCACCGGACTCGTCCTAAAAGCTCCTGTCGCTAATCGAACCCCACAGTGGTGCACAGGGTCAAGTAAATGCAATGCTGAAGGCGCTGCCGAACCATAAACCACACTCCCACAGTCAATTCGTGATTAGACAAGGGCTCTGTAGAGCTGCAGCAGCGTACAGCGATCTGCAGCCCAATTGGTGTTGCTCAGGCAACAGTGGGCATTGAAGTGCTGCCAGCACTTCTGCTTAAGCTGATGAAGATGAGGGAGCCAAGTCAATTGAGCATCGAAAACCAGTCCTAGGAATTTATGTGTCTCCACTACAATGAGTGGATCGTCATTAAGGTAAAGTGCGGGTTCCAGATGAATGGTACGACACTGATGGAAGTGCATGACACACGATTTTGCGGCTGAAAACTGGAAGCCGTGGGCTAGAGCCCATGACTATGCCTTGTGGATGGCTCCCTTGAGGCACTGCTCAGTAACAACATCACTGGAGTAGCAGTACGAAATGCAGAAGTCGTCTGCATACAGAGAAGGTGAGACGGAGGGCCAGACAGCCGCTGCTAGACCGTTAATGGCCACTAAAAATAGAGAGAGACTCAATACAGAGCCCTGCGGGACTCCATTCTCCTGGATATGGATGGAACTATGGCAGTCACCAACTTGGACATGGGAAGTACGGAGCGATAGGAAGTTTTGGATAAAAATCTGGAGTGGTCCCCAGAGCCCACTCATACAAATGTGGCAAGGATATGACGTCGCCAAGTTGTGTCGTATGCTTTACGTAAGTAAAAAAAAAGACAGCAATCAGGTGTTTCCGTCTGGAAAAGGCTGTTCGGATGCAGACTCGATGGACACAAGATCAGTGGTAGAGCGACCCTGGCGGAAGCCGCCCTGACATGGAGCCAGCAAGCCACCTGATTCCAGGACCCAACCCAACTGCCGACATACCATACGTTCCAGCAACTTACAAAGAACATTGGTGAGGCTGATGGACCGATAGCTATCCACATCAAGCAGTTTTTATCGTGTTTGAGCAACAGAATGATGGTGCTCTCCTGCCATTGCGATGGAAAGACGTCATCACACCAGATCCAGTTGAAGATGACGAGCAGATGTCGCTTGTAGTCAGATGAGAGATGTTTAATCGTCTGGCTGTGGATGCGATCAGGCCCAGGAGCTGTGTCAGGGCAATGTGCAAGGGCATTGAGGAGCTCCCAATCTGTAAATGGGACGTTATAGAATTCACTGCAGCATGTAGTGAATGAGAGGATGTTCCCTTCTAGCCGCTGTTTGAGTGCGAAGGCTGGCGGGTAATTCTCCGACGCAGAGGCTCGAGCAAAGTGCTCGGCAATCGAGTTTGCGTCGGTACATAACTCGCCATTTAGGGTAACACCGGGGACAGCTGTTGGGGCCTGGTACCTGAAAAGACGTTTGATCTTTGCCCAGACTTGGGAAAGTGACGTGTGGCACCCAATGGTGGAGACGTATCTCTCCCAACACTCCTTCTTCCGTTGTTTGATAAGGTAGCGAACACGGGCACGGAGCCGTTTAAAAGTTATGAGTTGCCCCAGGGAAGGGTGCCGCTTATGCCACTGTAGAGCTCGCCGATGCTCCTTCCTGACGCTTGGGCAGTGACAGGAAGATGAGTAAGTGGTCACTACCACACAGGTCATCATGTGCTCTCCAGTGGACAGATGGGAGAAGTCCTGGGCTGCAAATTGATAAATCAATGGCTGAGTAACTACCACGAGCCACACTCAAATGTGTATCGGCCCCAGTATTTAAGAGGCAGAGGTCGAATTGCGTCAGTAAAGTTCGACATCTCTGCCTCGGCCTGTAAGCATGGTACTATCCCATAAGGGGTTACGGGCATTAAAATCTCCCTGAAGTACGAAAGGTTTAGGGAGTAGATCAATCAGTGCAGTTAATACAGTCAGGGGTACTGCACTATCCGGAGGAAGATGTACATTGCATACAGTTATTTTCTGCGTCGTCCTTATTCTGACAGTCACAGCTTCAAGATGGCTTTGAAGGGGCACATGTTCACTACAGACCGAGTTTAGGACATAAACGCAAACTCCACCTGACACTCGATTATAGTCGCTATGGTTCCTGTAATATCTCTTATAGTTGTGAAGGGCAGGGGTCCGCATTGCTGGGAACCAGGTTTCCTGGAGGGCAATGCAGATAGCAGGTGTAAAGCTTAACAGTTTCCGTATCTGAGTCAGGCGGTGGAAAAAACTGCCGCAGTTCCACTGGAGGATGACATCGTGAGACTGGGAAGGCATGGAACATTCAATGAGGCAGTTTATGCCTCAGAGTCACCTGTTGCCACCGATTTATATCTTGAGCAGTCTATATCCATTGCATCTGAGGGTCTAGCAAGATCTAGGTCCTCAGCGGATTCCAAAATCTCCACCCCATCCTCAGCCACAGAGCTTGTAGGTAGCGGTGGTGTGGGTGCCACCACAATTTCCTTGGTCTTAGGGGTTTTCTTTTTGGATTTCTCTTGCTGCTCCTTGGGTTTCCCCGAGTGGGACGACTTCATCGGCTCAGTCGCCGGGACTGAGGGTGAGTGTGAAGCCCTATGACCAGCTGCTTTTGGGCTCTTCAGCCACTGGTGGGTGTCATCTTTGCCACTAGAAGAAACCCGGGAAGGGAGTGACCCAAGGGACCCCTTCCTAGCGAGAGAAGCCAAAGAAGACTTACACTTCTTCGGCTTAAAAGTGGGGACGGATGTGCCCCATTTGGGGGGGGGGGGGGGTGCGGGAGGGGGGGAGCGTGAGGGGGGGGGGTTGGTGTTGCTCTCGAAGTAGGTGGTGCAGGAGCAACATGGAGGGAAATGCCCCCCCATCATCAAGGGGGCAGGTGTAGAATTCCAGCTCCGAGGGGTGACCTGGGTTGGCGGAGCTGATTGGTGCCAGAACTGACGTAGCGGCAGCATAAGATGATGTCATGCGCACAGGATGCAGGCGTTCAAACTTTCTCTTAGCCGTAGTGTAGGTCAGTCTGTCCAGGGTCTTGTAATCCATGAATTTCCTTTCTTTCTGTAGAATCCTGCACTCAGGCAAGCAAGGCGAATGGTGCTCTCCACAGTTGACACAGATAGAGTATTGGGATGTGATGGGCATCCGCAATCTCAGCATGTGACGCTGCAAGTACAGCGGGAAGACATATGGCCGAACTTCCAGCACTTAAAACACTGCATCAGGGGAGGCATATAAGGCTTTACATCACACCGGTGATCTATAGGTGGTGCATCTAATAAGGCATGACTTACACACTATCTGGGAATCATCAATCACTGCGTGTGTACCTACCACTGCAGGGCACGAAAGTGTCAACTGACAATCCCTGAAACAAGCGTAGAGAAACTACAGGTCTTCCTGTACTTCGCTACAATTTTCTATCTATGACATTTCTCTATAGATCCCCATGAACCATGGACCTTGCCGTTGGTGGGGAGGCTTGCGTGCCTCAGCGATACAGATAGCCGTACCGTAGGTGCAACCATAACGGAGGGGTATCTGTTGAGAGGCCAGACAAACGTGTGGTTCCTGAAGAGGGGCAGCAGCCTTTTCAGTAGTTGCAGGGGTAACAGTTTGGATGATGACTGATCTGGCCTTGTAACACTAACCAAAATGGCCTTGCTGTGCTGGTACTGTGAACGGCTGAAAGCAAGGGGAAACTACAGCCGTGATTTTTCCCGAGGACATGCAGCTTTACTGTATGGTTAAATGATGATGGCGTCCTCTTGGATAAAATATTCCGGAGGTAAAATAGACCCCATTTGGATCTCCGGGCGGGGACTACTCAAGAGGACGTCGTTATCAGGAGAAAGAAAACTGGCGTTCTACGGATCAGAGCATGGAATGTCAGATCCCTTAATCGAGCAGGTAGGTTAGAAAATTTAAAAAGGCAAATGGATAGGTTAAAGTTAGATAGAGTGGGAATTAGTGAAGTTCGGTGGCAGGAGGAACAAGACTTCTGGTCAGGTGACTACAGGGTTATAAACACAATTCAAATAGGGGTAATGCAGGAGTAGGTTTAATAATGAATAGGAAAATAGGAATGCGGGTAAGCTACTACAAACAGCACAGTGAACGCATTATTGTGGCCAAGATAGGTACAAACCCCCACACCTACCACAGTAGTACAAGTTTATATGCTGACTAGCTCTGCAGATGACGAAGAAATTGAAGAAATGTATGACGAAATAAAAGAAATTATGCAGATAATGAAGGGAGTCGAAAATTTAATAATCATGTGTGACTGGAATTCGTCAGCAGGAAAAGGGAGAGAAGGAAACGTAGTAGGTGAACATGGATTGGGGCTAAGAAATGAAAGAGGAAGCCGTCTGGTAGAATTTTGCACAGAGCATAACTTAATCATAGCTAACACTTGGTTCAAGAATCATAAAAGAAGATTGTATACAGGGAAGAAGCCTGAAGATACTGACAGGTTTCAGACAGATTATATAATGGTAAGACAGAGATTTAGGAACCAGGTTTTAAATTGTAATACATTTCCAGGGGCAGATGTGGACTCTGACCACAATCTATTGGTTATCAGCTGTAAATTAAAACTGAAGAACTACAAAAAGGTGGGAATTTAAGGAGATGGGACCTGGATAAACTGACTAAAGCAGAGGTTGTACAGAGTTTCAGGGAGAGCATAAGGGAACAATTGACAAGGAGAGGGGAAAGAAATACAGTAAGAGAAGAATGGGTAGCTTTGAGGGATGAAGTAGTGAAGGCAGCAGAGGATCAAGTAGGTAAAAAGAGGAGGGCTAGTAAAAATCCTTGGGTGACAGAAGAAATACTGAATTTGGGCCCGGAAAAGAGGTGGGAGAGTGAAAAACTCAAGCCCCGAGAGAAGAGACCAGATGCGAACCGCAATTAGACACCCTGACCAGGGCCGCCGATCAGGAAGACGGACGACCGAGTTGGGAACAGGAGACGGTAATTTGGATGCTCAGGCAAGCTACAAACATGTGCAGCATAAGCGGCCAGTAGTCAATAGCGCCAGATCCGCAATGGAGGGACACCAGCCTCCACAAGTATGCTGTTTACAGGGCTTGTGCGGATAGCGCCAGTTGCGAGTCGGATCCCGCAGTGAAGTATGGGTTTAAGCAACCGCAATGTGCAAGGCGAAGCTAAACTGTATGCCAGGCTCCCACAATCAAGATGGAACTGAATCAATGCCTGATACAGTCATAGAAGGGTAGACCGATCGGCGCCCCAGCTGGTGTGACTCAAAAAACGAAGAGTGTTAAGATGGCGCCAGCATGTTTGTTTAAGCTGCCAAACATGAGGGAGTCAAGTCAACCGGGTATAAAAAAGCAAGTTTTGGTGGCCGAGAACTGGAAGCCGTACGTGACGGCCCAAGACTGCGCCCTGTAATTGTCGTTCAGCAGCCCCAATGCCAGTCTAGCTATAGAATAGGCAAAAGTAATCAGCATACAAAGAAGCTGATACGGACATTCCCATAGCTGCAGCTAGCCCATTGATAGCAACTAAAAAGAGGTAGACACTCAAGATACAGCCTCGCGGAAACCCAGTCTCCTGGACTTGAGAGGAACTATGGGAGGGACCAACTCACACGCAGTAGGAACGAAGCAAAAAAATTTTGAATAAAAATCAGGAGCAGGCCCCTAAGACCCCACCCATGAAGCATGGTGAGGATGTGATGTCGTCATGTTGTATCGTATGCCTTCCGCATGTCAGAAAAGACAGCAACCAGATGCTGACAGTGGGCAAATGCCATAGGGATGGCAGACTCCAGGCAGACCAGATTATCGGTGGCAGAGCGGCCCTTACAGAACCCACCCTGAGACGGAGCCAGAAGGCCTCGAGACTCAAGTAGTCAACTCAACCTCCGGCTCACCATGCGTTCAAGCAACTTTCACAGAAAGTTGGTGGCTAACTGGGGCGGTAGCTGTCTGTCTCCAGTGGGTTCTTTCTAGGCTTCAACACTGGTCTGATAATGCTTTCCCACCAATGAGACGGGGAAAACTCCCTCAAACCAGATACGGTTGAAAAGGTCTAGGAGGTGTCGCTGGCAGTTTACTGTGAGGTGGTTTGAGCATCTGATAGTGGAAGCGATCCAGCCCAGGAGCTGTATCAGGGCAAGCGACTAGGGCACTTCGGAATTCCCACTCACTGAATGGAGCATTGTACGATTCGGGGTGGAACGAAAGGCTCCGACATTACAACCGCTTTTTCAGGAAGTGGAAGGCCAGTGAGTAATTCGTAGAAGCAGAACTCCGAGCATAATGCTCTGCTAAGAATTCTGCAATCTTGTCTGATTCAGTACAGACTGCTCCATTCAGGGAAATCCCAGATGCGCTGATGGGGGTCTGATATCCACAGGGTCACCTAATCTTGGCCCAAACCTGTGATGGAGAGGTACGGATGCCAATGGTGGAGACATACCTTTCCCAGCACTCCTGCTTCCATCGGCGAATAAGGCGTCGGGCTCAGGTACGGAGCCACTTAAAGGCAAGGAGGTGGTCCAGTGATGGGTCCAGTGATGGGTGCCACTTATGATGTTGAAGGACCCGCGTCCAATCACTAATTGTCCCAGCGATAATAGTGACCACCAAGGCACAGTACTCCGCCAAGGGGACCCGGAAGAACAGGGAATTGCAGAGTCCGCTGCAGAAACGATGCCGGTGGTTATCGTGTGAGCCACCACATCAAAGGCGCAATAGTGGCAATGGAGGCAAACAAGCCCGGTCAGCCTCATTCAAAGTCCATCTGGGGAGGCTCCCAGGAGAGTGACACTGGGGCAGTGACAGAAAGAGTGGAAAGTGGTCACTACCACAGAAATCATCATGTACACTGTATTGCACAAATGGTATAAAGCCAGGGCTGCAGACCAAAAGGTCGATGGCTGAGTATGTGCCATGCGCCACACTGAAATGGTGTGGAGGCACCATTATTTAAAAGAGAATGGTCGAGCTGTGCTAGCACTTGCTCAACGACAGTGACTTGGCCTGTTGCCACCAATCCACCCCACAAAGGGTTATGGGCATTAAAGTCGCCAAGTAATAGAAAAGGTGGTGGCAGTTGGGCTATCAGCACAGCCAATACATGCTGTGGGACATCACCATGCGGTGGAAGATAGAGACTGCAAACAGTAACAGCCTGAGGCGTCCACACCCAAACAGCGACAGCCTCTAAAGGTGTTTGAAGAGGGACACGCTCGCTGTAAGGAGAGTTAAAGACATAGACACAGACTCCACCAGATACACTCTCATAAATTTCCCGATTCTTATAATAACCCTGATAGCCATGGAGGACAAGGGTTCGCATCGCCAGAAACCAAGTTTCCTGGAGAACAATGGAGAAAAAAGGGTGAAGGCTGATACGTTGTCGGAGCTCAGCAAGGTGGTGGAAAAAACTGCTGCAATTCCACTGGAGGATGACGTCAATGTTAGGATGGGAAGGCATGAAGTGCTCACGGTGGCAGGTTATGTCTCAGTGTCATCTGCTGCCACCGACAGAGTACCTGTGTGAGTGACATCCATTGTGGCTGAGGGTCTGGTGAGATCTAGGTCCTCAGCGGACGCCAGAATCGCCACCTCATCCTCAGACGCAGAGCTTGTAGGGAGCGTTGGTATGGGTGCCACCATAAGGTCTGGATTCTTTGATGCCTTCTT
The DNA here is from genome assembly GCF_023864275.1 of Schistocerca cancellata. Lineage (NCBI taxonomy): Eukaryota > Metazoa > Arthropoda > Insecta > Orthoptera > Acrididae > Schistocerca > Schistocerca cancellata. Next base: position 136,863,903 of record NC_064632.1, read on the forward strand.
CCTTTTTGGTTTCTCTCGCTGTTCCTTCGGGGTTTCTGTCTGGGAGAGCTTCAATGGGTCAGTTTCAAAGACTGAGGAGGACCGTGAAGCCCTACGACCAGCTACTTGTGGTTGCTTCAGCCACTGGCAGGTATCCGCTTTACCACTGGTCAGAACCCAGGAATGGAGTGATCCAAGGGTCCTCTTCCTGGCGAGAGGAGCCGAAGAAGACTTATGCTTCTGCAGCTGAGAAGTGGGGCTGATGTCCCCGACGGTTGGGGGGGGGGGGGGGGGGGGGGTGTTTGCTGCTGAAGTAGGTAGTGCAGGAGCAACAGGGAGCGAAGTGCCCCCATCACCAAGGGGGCAGGTAGATTCTGACGGCTCTGAGAGCCAACTGTACATGGTGAAACGGAAGATGGTAGAACCGTTGTCGCACCGGCGGCGTAGGTAGATGTCATACGCACAGGATGGAGCCTCTCGTATTTTCACTTAGCTTCAGTGTAGGTCAGGCAGTCCAAGGTCTTTTATTCCATTATCTTCCATTCTTTCTGTAGAATGCTACAGTCCGGCAAGCAAGGGCAATGGTGCTCTCTGCAGTTAACAAGGATTGGAGGTGGGGCACATAGAGTATTGGGATGTGAAGGACGTCCACAATCTCAACATATGACGCTGGAAGTACACCGGGAAGACATATGGCCAAACTTCCAGCATTTAAAACACCGCATTGGGGGGAGGGATATATGGCTTCACATCATAGCAGTAAGCCATCACCTTGACCTTTTCGGGTAATGCGTCACCCTCGAAGGTCAAGATGAAGGCACTGGTGGCAACCTTATTATGCCTCGGACCCCAATGGATGCGCTGGACGAAGTGAAAACGTCATCGTTCTGGGTTGGAGCGCAGTTTATCGTCAGACTGCGAAAGCAGATCCCTGTGGAAGATAAGACCCTGAACCATATTCAAGCTCTTATGGGGCATGATGGAAACAGAAACATCCCCCAGCTTGTGACAGGCGAAGAGCACCCGTGACTGGGTAGAGGAAGTTGTTTTAACCAAGACTGACCCAGAGCACATTTTGGACAAGCCCTCCACCTCCCCAAACTTGTCCTCTAAATGCTCCACAAAGAACTGAGACTTCGTTGACATGAATGATTCCCGATCAACTCACACAGAGACGAGGTACTGGGGTGAATAAGCTTCACTGCCATCCTTAGCCATGCGTTCCTCGCAAGGTGTGGCCAGGGAGGGGAACGAAATTGGGTTGGATTTTCTTAGGTTGAGGTTAGACCTCGATCGCTTAGAGACTGCTGGTGGAGGTCCACCAGCGAGAGATGATGTACTACGCTTCATCGCATGTCATCCGCCCTGATGCCACCCATTCCGACCAGGGGCCCTCACCACGAGCGCCACCCAGCCTCGGCAAGGGCCACCTGGCAGGATGGCCATTGCCGGGAGTCCCGATGCCCCAGGGAGATAGGCATCTACTCCTTGGCATATGTGGGGAGTTAATGGCGCAGGCATCAGCAGAGCAATCCTCGTGTTGTCAGGGGGCTACAACCAACAGGGTACATGGCGGCCCCACCACAATAGATTGGCTACCGTGCTGGATATCAGATGCAAAGGAGTCCATGATCGTCGTAGGTGCACAAAGTGACACCGCATAGTGCATGGTGGAAACTGCACCCAGGAATATATCCTCACCCAAGAGATGGAGAATGAGCGGGACTGCAATGCGACGACGAGAAAGGGGGCTAAAGATCTCAACGCACTGTGGGCACGATGCACCATGTAGGGTGCCCTTACCTAAATGGCTCACTCTTCAGGAAAATTTTGAAGAATGGAGGTCAAACCCTACAGGGAATCATCACAAAAGGGCCGAAATGTGAGAGACTCCTTTCAGTCACCTCTTACGACAGGCAGGAATACCGCAGGCCTATTCTAACCCACAGACCCTCAAGGGGGGATAATTTAGCATGTCATGAATTATGTGTATGCATCGTTGCCCAGGTAATGTGAGACATGCCAACGTTGGGGCCATGAAGCACATCAGTGTTCAGAGTCTCAATGGCCTCTGAACTGTTCTAAGAATTACTGTTGTTATTCCTTGTGCCTCTGCCTGAATGTTTTGTGACATATGTCCTTGTTTGGTGGTGTACTGAAAGTGTATTGTTTTGTATTATCAGATAGAGGTTGCAGAAATGCCAGAAACATGGGAATGACCAGGCAGAAACCAGCTGAAGTTTTGGACAGTTTAACGACAGATAGTGAGAGCAGAAAAGCCAGTGCAGTGAAGGCAAAAAGTCAGTATACTTATTCCTTCTGTGGATCCTATTGCAGCTAGTCTACTGGCTCCTTTTTCGGGTATACCAACTGAGGATATGTCAGCAATTAATGACAATGGGAAGCTGCTGCTGGTTTGGGTAACTGGCTGACAACATACACTTGCATACGCCTAAGATACAATTAGTGAGTGACGCAAAGACATGCGTTATGTATCATGATGGGCTGAATACGGAACGTACATTTGAACAACTCAAAAAGAGACTATCAGCATTATGAGTTAGGATGGAAAATTCAAAAGGATTTGCCTGGCACCATTATGGCTGCTAAGTGGTTGGAAGAACTGTACACAGCAGCACAAAGTGCAAAATAAGCAGCCACATAAATCACAAGCTTTGATTTTTCTTTTTTTTTTTTTAAACCTGCGATAAAAGTTACAATGAGAAATCACTTTAACAAAACACTACTCTGAAATTCAGGCTTTTAAAATATAATTTCTAATGATCACAACAACAAAACCACAAGATTTAATATAAACAACAGTTGCTACTATCTGCCACTGTAGCACTGTCACTTTGCTTCCTAGTTCTGTTCCATACGTACTGGCACAACTTTGTAGTCTTTGTGACTATGACATCATGTTATCAACAGCTGTCAGCCTTACTGTTCAATTGGTTGGACTGTAGACAGACTGCCTGTTGGCTTCTGTCTCTGGTTCTTCGGCCAACATTTGTTTGATGATTTTATAGGTGTCACACTAGAACGAGTTGCTGGCATTATCAAAGCTTCACCCTCTGCCACCACCAGCAGTGCATGGGGAAACTTTGACAATGCCAGCCAATTATGTTAGAGGAACGTCAGAAAAAACATCAAACAAATGTAGGCCGAAGAACCCAAGACACAAGACAACAGGCAATCTGGAACTTCCTGGCAGATTAAAACTGTGTGCCCGACCGAGACTCGAACTCGGGACCTTTGCCTTTCGTGGGCAAGTGCTCTACCAACTGAGCTACCGAAACACGACTCACGCCCGGTCCTCACAGCTTTACTTCTGCCAGTATCTCATCTCCTACCTTCCAAACTTTACAGAAGCTCTCCTGCGAACCATGCAGAACTAGCACTCCTGAAAGAAAGGATACTGCGGAGACATGGCTTAGCCACAGTCTGCGGGATGTTTCCAGAATGAGATTTTCACTCTGCCAGGAAGTTTCATATCAGCGCACACTCCGCTGCAGAGTGAAAATCTCATTCTGGAAACAGGCAATCTGTCAACAAGTGGCCATGAAATACTTAACAATTTTGTAGTTGCAGTGTAATTGCTCAATGAACTTAACTTGAGTATACTAGGGAGAGCCACCCACCCACCAACCCCCTCTCCCTACCTACACACACACACACACACACACACACACACACACACACACACACACACCCCTGAAGTGTCAATCAGTTCCAGTGAGTTAGAAAAACACCTTCCTGGGAGGCACCAGAACGCCGATCTGGTGTGTTCCGGCTGAAATTAAGGCCAGGTGTGGATGTATGAGCCACATTTGGAAACAATGTCACTGATCGCAACATTATGAATGCGAATGGATGGTTGGGCATAGGACACATGACTGCTGAAAGAGAAAGCAAAGTGAATGTCGTCATAATAAGCGTTCGTTAAACACCAAATAGAATTCCTTAACCATCAGACGGTGTTCCAAGTAAAATAGAATGTTGCAAAAGTGTATGCGGAGATGGAGTGCTGCTTGGGGGCATGGAAGATAGCTTTTAGAAGACACAGGGGCTCAAGTGTTGGTAACCTGTCTGTACCTTGCGGATAGGAACAAACCGAATTGTCCACAGTAGACATCACACGCAATGATAAGGCATCATTTGAGTCAAAATGTTCAATTTCCGTACTGGACCAACAAATTTTCATGAACATATGGAAGTATTACCTCATGCCGTTGTGGGTTACTCTGCAATTGTAGCGCAGGATTTTCTGAATCACACAAAAACTGATCTTTCGCAGCATAATGTAAAACCAAATTGGACGCTGTTCCACTTGGGAATGGCTGCTGCAAGTAATACATTCTCACAAGGTTCGCCAATCATGAAGAATGAAATAAACTGTGTGTCATATCATGTATTAAAACTCAATGTGCACGATAAAGTATTGAGATACACAGGAAAATTACTCTGTGTGAGTACGGGTACTAACTTACCAAACATATGTTGTGTGTTACAGTCATTAGAACACAATGGGAACATTCCACATCAATGCAACTAAATTTAAAAATGGTTTTCACTTAACCTTCTCCAATTTTGATCAACATTTTACAGGACGTAAGAACCTTCAACATCGCAGTGCGTCAGCAATCATTGGTTAACATATTAAAAACTAAATGCATTCAAGTAATTTCCCTTGCCTTGTGCATGTGCATAGATAGCGGGTCAGGCTTGTAAGTGAGCGACCATTTGTAGCTACAGTTTATGGCGGGTCATGGCCCATCGAACATAGGCCGGTGTGAGGTGGAGCATACACCAGTAAGTTAAGTAGTGCTTTTGACTTTGTACATATGTTCTGTTTTTGTTTTCCTTTTCTTTTTTGTTTATAAATGCATAACTATGGTGTTCTTTTAATCATTGACAAAGGTCTTCTTAGGCAATTGTGGATTTTATTATTGTTCTGAAGAAGGTGTAGTTAGTGTAGTTACCTACGCCAAAACCTGGGTTAACACTTGACACTAGGTGCTTTTTTCGCAATCGAGGCAGATTTTTAATGTATTTTACAGGATGAATGCATGGGTCCTCAATGAAGCACACACTGAATTACAGTTTCATAAGCAGTATAGGGACGCCAGTTACCATGCCTGTGATAAGTCCAGTTTTTCCATACTGCAACAGATATGAATAAATCATCAAGTTTTCTTCACTGTTGCTCAAGATCTCAGGTGACTCCCATGCTGAAACTTTGTGATTCTGCTCAACTCTTTAGGTACAACAGCCTAGATGTTGAACATGTGCCCAGTGTACAGCAGATTTATCACAATTTTCTGTCAAAGTAGCTCACAAATCTAGTGTGGAACACTGAACTGGCTGATGCCCATACAGTAAAATGTCACACACACACACACACACACACACACACACACACACACACAGGTGACCGCTCACTATAAAGTAAGAAGATATATTCAGAATGCAACAATATTTATTCAGGAAGCTGATGAGATGGAAAAAGCTAGCCAGGTCCTCTGAAAGGTAAACTTGGGCAATACTACAGCTCTGGCTGGGCTCCTTCAAAAGCTGATGACAGAGCAGAATGCATGAAGTCATCACCGTCCAGTGGCGACACCGACTGCTGCGACTTGTTATCGTTTCCAGGGGTGGTAGGGTGGTGAGGCACTACTGCTGGAGGAATATTGGCCAGCAGACTCTTATAAATACCCCCCCCCCCCAAAAAAAAAAAATGTCAGACCCTCATTAGTATATGGTCATCCCTTAAAGTTGATTTTTTTTTTTTTTTTTTGTAGGCCCATTGTGTTTCTCTTCAATTCACCTCCCTCCCCAATCCACCACTATGAGATCAGAGACCAGGAATGGATATGGAGATTTGGAGTGAAAAGCACACTCAGTATAAACTGCAGTTGTAAACTCAATTGTGAGTACCAGCATACAAGCTACTGATTATCTGAATAAAAATAAATAAATAATAAATAAAAAAAAAACAAGTTACTTGGGCTTTTCAGAGCATGGGGAATGTTAATTATTACCTTCACGGGCTTGAACATTTTCTTGGGCACAAGATAGGTTTTCCAATCAACTACCAGGTCTTGCAGTTTGCCTTATTCAACAATAATTTTGCAGTCTATATAACAAATTTTCCTTTGAAACGTGTTAGTGAAAGGGGCAATGGACAACGTGAATGATCTACACAACCTAATATATTTCCCACAAAATTAACGAGCCAAAATCTCTATTACATTATCTTCCTTCAGTGGTGCACTCTTTCTCCACTATTATTGCAAACATCTGCAATCAAAAGCCTGTAATTGACTAGAAACTTCTGTAGGACCTAACTGAATATGGGAGAGTTTTCAGTGCATTGTTCATAAACCCCTTGAGCTTTAATTGGAAAAGACAGTTTGAATTTCAGGAAGGGTCCTGCTCTGACTCAAATTATGCTGCATTAGTGGCGTTCCTCATTGACTAAATGGGCACACAAATATTTTGTTCAAAGAAATATTGTGACAAATTGAATATTTCTATACACCTACGCTACCTCTAAAAACTGATTCCTTAGTCAGGCAAGTTATAAAAAGAGCTCTTCAGATCTAACTCCCTTTATGTTACCAGATGCTCTCAATTAATTCATTTAAAATTCACAACTGAAAAAAGCAGATTTGATCGAGGCCACATCTGGCAATTTACAAAATAAGCTTCCCATACGCCATGGACGTAAAGAACACAATGGGACTCCAATTCTTGTGCTTCTGATTCTGATTTCTAACAATTAAAGCTTTCTAGACTGAAAAAAAATTCTTGAAAGCGAAGCAACGAGTCGGCGCTAGCCTTGCGTGTTCTGCCACATGGCTCTGACAGAAAAATAAGCTACGCCGCTTGGGGAACTTGACAAAACACTGCATTTTCGATGGCAACACTTACTGTTTTTCTAATGTTCTGTGTCTATAATTCAAGAACGGTTCATCCCCATTTTACACTTCCGACCTATATACATTTCGTTTGGTAGATATTCGCTGACGTCTAGTAATGTTTCTATTCGTCAACATATGATGAAAAATTTAAATAAATTAGTTTCATACTTACTCCTTCTGAGCCTTTCTTGACGTCCAGACCATCGAAAGAGCTTTCTGACAATCCTTCAGACTCGCCAGAAGTTGTCTCTCTACGCCTGATTCTTTCGGACATCTTGTTTAATTACCTTACTGCCTTTTAAAATTTTCGCCTTTTACATACCTAACATGTACACAAATAACTTTGGCAGAATATGTTTTTAAGTTACAGCTTTTGTAACAAACAAAAACATACACACACAGTAGCACTTTTAATTAAGGCACTTCAACAAATGTTTAATGTACGTATTTTGAGAGATCTAAGTCACCAGATAGATATATCACTTATAACTATATGTAAACAAATCAGCATCACAAAGGCTGTGAGTTGACAATATTGCCATTAGATACGACACTCTTCAATATTTACTGTACGAATATATGAATACAATACGACGAAAAATATGTTATGATAAAATATAAATGCCTTAAGAGATTTTTTTTCTCTGATATGCATTATTATTTTTGAAAATATATTTCAGTTAGCTTTATTGTGTTCATTTATTTGCAACAATTTGTGTACCTGATATTATTTTCGTTTGCACTGAATGTTTATTACTTTTCTTAAAATATTTATTATCACTTGCCACAATACGATCTGTGGCAAGGCGACTGTAGCGCCGTACATTGTTGAAACAAGGAACGATTATGCTGCTTTATACCTCTTTGAGTCATATGATCGATCTGTAAGTGCAGGAAAATGGCAAGCCAGACACAGGGAATTCAACAGCTCCTAGCAGCTGAAAAAAGAGCTGCAGAGAAGGTTTCAGAAGCGAGGAAACGTAAGTAAAAATGAGAAATACCGTCTTGCAAACTTTTGAGACTTTTTGTCTCTTTATTTTAGCAAGAACACCTTACTGAAGGGGGCGTGACCTCGATTGGTTGAGTGAATGGTTTGAATTTAAAGAATAAGTAGTATACTATCTGATTTGCTTGTTAATGAAGTTTCACCTTTACATTCGCAGGAAAAGCACGCAGGTTGAAACAGGCAAAGGAAGAAGCACAGGAAGAAATTGAGAAATACAGGCAAGAAAGAGAGAGGCAGTTTAAAGAGTTCGAGGCAAAGGTATATCAATAGTGAAAGTTCAGACTCCTTTCTCGTAGTGACTACTTCAATAATATGAAATTGCATTAAAATAAAGTCAACTTTCACAATATCAGCCATTGTAAAACTTCAAATTTCGCTAACGATATGCCATTATACATTTTTAGGGCGTTACACTTCCAGAAAACCTTCTAAGAACACGTTAGACTTTCAGCAGTCCGTATTTTTAATTGGGAGAAAAGGCTAAGGGAATCGAATCTAGGTACAGTTATTCTTCTCATGCTTCATATGTGAATGGTAAAGGAAGAAGCCCTAATAACTGCTACAGGAGAAAGTACCTCCTGTTATGCGCTTCAGTGGTTTGAAGAGTATAGGTGTAAATGTAGTAGAAGGAAAGCAGCCCTATACTTGTTTCCTCTTTACTGGATGCTGCATGAATAAGAAATTCTCATTGTTGAGATTCATATTGTAGACATGTGTTCTGTTGCTTCCATCTATTGAATAATGTATGTTGCCAGAGCATAAAATGTGTAAAATACTGAATAGGTATATTTATATAATAGTAGTTTGAGGTGGGGAGGGGGGGGGGCAGCTGAAAGATAAAGTTAATGGTGATGGGGAAATATTCTGATACAGTACGATTGGAAAATGAAGAGTGCCTGCTGTCTAAAAGGTTTCCAGAATGACTCTCATCCCCAAGAGATTATGCACTAAAGCACCAAAGAAATTGCTATAGGCATGCATATTCAAATATAGAGATATGTAAATGGGCAGAATAACAGCACTGTGGTCGGCAGTGCCGATATAAGACAATTGTCTGGTGCAATTGTTAGCTCAGTTACTGCTACCACATTGGCAGGTTATCATGTTCTAAGTGAGTTTCATTGTGGTGTTGTAGTCGACAAATGAGCAACCTGTCACAGCATTTCCGAGGTAGTGATGAAGTGGGGATTTTCCTGTATGGCCGTTTCTTGAATGTACTGTGAATATCAGAAATACAGTTAAAAAAAATTAAAAAAAAAAAAAACTCAAACAGTGCTGCGATCCTGCAAGAATGGGGCCAATGACGAATGAAGAGAATCATTCAACGTGACAGAAGTGCAACCCTTCCACAAATTGCTGCAGATTTCAATGCTGGGCCATCAGCAAGTGTCAGCATGCGAACTAGTCAACAAAACATCATCAATATGGGCTTTCAGAGCAGAAGGGCCACTCATGTACCTTTGAGGACTGCACAACAGTGCTTTACACCTCGTCTGGGCCCATCAACATTGACATTGTACTGTTGATGACTGGAAACATGTTGCCTTGTCAGATGAGTATCATTTCAAATTGTATCAAGCGGATGGACGTATACGGGTATAGAGACAACCTCAAGAATCAGTGGACTCTGCATGTCAGCAGGGGACTGTTCAAGCCGGAGGAAGCTCTGTAATGTCTGCAGATGGAGTGATATGGGACCTCTGATACATCTAGATACGGCTCTGGCAGATGACATACGTAAGCATCCTGTCTGATCACCTGCATCCGTTTATGTCTATTGTGCATTCCGATGGACTTGGGCAATTCCAGCAGGACAATTCAGACACCCCGTACATCCAGAATTGCTACAGTGTGGCTCCAGGAACACTCTTCTGAGTTCAAATACTTCTGCTGCTCACCAAACTCCCCAGACATGAAGATTATTGACCATATCTGGGATGCCTTGCAACATGCTGTTCAGAAAAGGTCTCCACCTCCTCATACTCTTACAGATTTATGGACAGCCCTGCAGGATTTATGGTGTCAGTTCCCTCCAACACAACTTCAGACATTAGTAGTCCATGACAAGTCATGTTGCAGCTTTTCTGCATGTTCACAGGGGCTCAACACAATATTAGGCTTATGTTGTCATTTAAAATTGTCTACTCAGTGTATCAGATTTGACGGTAGTGCCACACTTATTGATTTTGTGGAACAGTCCCATCAGCAAGGGTGACATTGTCCACAGTGAAGAATGTGCAACACCTAGAGATTATGTTCACAGCCCATAAAGTCTTAAGTTCTGATGATTCCACATACACTTTACTGGCCAAGATTTAGCCTCTTTAGATTTCTTTCTTCCTAAAAACCAAAGAGACCCATTAGTGGACTCCATTACCGTGGTATTCCAAGAGAACATTTTCTGCTGTGGTGTTTCAGAATATCTTTGCAGATGACACTTATGAAGAATGGTTTACAAAGTTGGTTGATAAGCGGAACTGAACTTCATACACTTTCCTTTGCTCTTAAGTCCTTCTGATAATGTGATATCCAAACAAATGTATTAGTGTGTGCAGTTCTCTTATCTCGGCTAAAGACCAGATCAGGGGCAGCAACAGTCATGAAGGTGCTTTCTCTACTGCTCATAGGTTGGCAATGCTCCAATTTTGCATAACCATTGGGATGATGCCTTCACATAACCAATGAAGGGTAAAAAACAAAAGAAGGGGGGGGGGGGAAATGAATTTCTGGCCCCGAAATAGTAACAATTCCCTTCTTTGCTTTAATCACAAGTATTAGGCTGTCTCTTATGAATATGTCATGAATTGTGAAATTGTGGTTAGTTTGGAATGTGACAGTTTGGTTGTGAGCTGGTGAAGCCAATGAATGTGAAGTCTGAAAAAGAGACTGATCTTTAGCCGAATATCAGGCCTAGGTTAGGTTAGAATACAACTTTCTTACTCGCAAAAATTAAATTAATCATCTTTGTTGTCAAACCTTTCTTAAGGATGTCGCAAATTATGAGACTGTGGTTAGTTTGGAACCCAATAAAACAGTTCATATTAAATTAATAATCTTTATTGTGTTGACTTAGTCATTTTGGCTCAGTTTGCATATTTTCGCCATGTGTTTTCTTTCAGTTCATCTGAAGTAAATAAAGTATTTATCCAAGGGAAGTGAATAGTAAGAATGATATATAAAGCAGGTAACCATACATCTTGCAAAAGCCACTTAAGGATCTTATCTGTTTACGCATGCAAAATGAATGTGCTCAGTTCATTAGACAATACATTACAATGTACTGGTTAGTCTGTGATCTGTCCAAGATATTTGTCTGTATATTAAATTAGAATACTATGGTGTAACAACAAATGCTGCAAAATAGTTCATATCATATATCTCTAGCCCCCACCAGAGGGCTCACTATTGTTTCATGAGTTCATTCATGGTGGCCATGGTGCCCCGAGCTGTTGCACCCTATTCTTCCTTCTCAGCCTGCATTTCCAAGATCAAAGCAAGCTATGAAATTATCACAGTTTGGCCATACATTCCAAACCCAATGAGCTGCTACCAGTGTTATCGTTTCAACCAAACTAGAACGTCTTGTCAACACCCAGCCAAATGTATAATCTGTGGGCGATTTTCTGCCTCCTCCTCCCCACTGTATCAACTGCAATGGTGGCCATCCTCCCAGGATAGTCCTATGTATCTTGTTGAGCGTACTGTCCAAGTGATCCGGGTGAAGGAAAAAATGCCTTACCCAGTCGCTCGGAAGTTACTGGCTATTCTGCAAACCCTGTGTTCTCCTGTCTGCCACCTATAGTTCTGTTCTTGTTACCCCCTCGCTCCATGAAGGACATGGCCACACAGACATGCGACCTCAAATTCAGTTCTGATGTTGTGAAATCGCCCAGTGTCAAGGTAGCATTGCCCCCCCCCCCCCCCCCCCCCCCCTCCTGTCCAGCTGTACAACAATCCGTCAAACTCTTGCCTCAGGGGGCGAAGCCACTAGCCACACAACCAGTAGACCGGAAAGGACAGAAGGAGTATTCCCTAGTAGACTTCCTCTGTCCCTCCAGCCAAACAACTCCCATGTCTTCCTCCAACCGGAAAGGCTCGAAGAAGTCCACCAAAGACAAACGGTCTTCTCCTTTGCCAACTTGAAGATCCTCTTTGACGGTGTCACCATGTGCAACCTTAGCCAGGCCTGCCTCTGTATTGCCGGTGCGCACTGCCAACCGTTTTTCAGAGTTTGACTCCACAGACCCACCGCACTGTGGACCCCATGGAGCAGGATCCTCCTGCTTCTCTGCCCTGTAGTAGCTACTCTACGCCGGCTGTCACTCGGTGGCCACCGAGTTGACACCCCTACATTTCTTCCTCCTCATGGCTGTCCTCCAATGGAACTTTTCCCTCATCTCCTGACTTTTTCCTTCTGTACCATTTATATCCCCCCCGTCATTCGGTGTCACCAGGGCAGACTTCCTTCAGCTTATTGGGCAGCTACCTGCCCCATGTTTGCTACTTGATGACTTTAATGCACATCATCCCCTTTGGGGTTCTCCCGGGACCTGTTGGAGAGGTGCCCTCTTGACTGACCTTCTTAACCAACTTAACCTCTTGTGCCTTAACACTGCAGCACCCACTTTCCTCTCCTACTCCTTGTACATGTATTCCCATTTGGACCTATCCTTCTGCACTGCCCAGCTTGCCCATCGTCTTGAGTGGTCCGTTCATTCTGACATCTACTCGAGCGACCATTTCCTGTGTGCTCTGCATTTGCTGAATCCTACCCCATATGTGTGCATGCCCAAATGGCAACTTACTAAGGCTGACTGGCAGCTTTACTCTGGCGGCCTTCAAAGAACAAGATTTCCCCAGTTGTGATGACCAGGTGGAATATTTCACTAATGTTATCTTTACTGCTGCAGAACGTTCCATTCCTTGCACTTCTGCTTTTATCGTGTCATGTCACAGTCCCTTGGTGGACGGAGGGATGCTGTGACGCAATTTTCACACGGAGATGTGCTCTCCGCAGTTTCTAACTGTCATCCTACGATGGCAAACTGCATTCATTATAAAGAGATGCGTGCAAAATGTCGGGTCGTGTTCTTCCAGATAACAAAGGAGCTAGCTGGATTTCATTCACTAGTTCTTTTAACAGTTCCCCCCTTCCACTGTCATGTGGCCAACCTCGGATGGCTCTCTGGGACCAAGATCCATTCCCCAATTTCAGGCCTCACGGTAACAGATAAAGTTATTGTGAACCCTATTGCTATCTCCAACATCTTGGGCCACTATTTTGCAGAAGTATCAAGCTCTTCCCACCATCTCCCTGCCTTTCTCCATTAGAAATGAGCGGAGGCGGTTCGGGTGGTACCCTTCTCTTCCCCAAATCGTGAATGCTACAATGCCACCTTTACCATGACAATGGGAGAACTAGATCATGCTCTCAGTTTATCCCGATCCTCCACCCCAGGGTCAGATGCCCTCCACATTCAGATGTTACAGCACCTTTCTCTTGCAGGCAAGCACTTTCTGCTTAACACGTACAACTGCATTTGGGCAGAGGGCACATTTCCTGGATACTGGTGCAAAGCCACTGTCATACCCATACCTAAGCCTGGTAAGGACAAAAACCTTTCTTTTAGCTACTGCAACATCTCTCTTACCAGCTGTGTTTGCAAGGTGATGGAATGTATGATTCATGTCTGGCTGGTATGGTGACTTGAGTCTCGCAGTCCACTGATGAATGCACAGTGTGGATTTCGAGTGCGGCGTTCTGCAGTTGACTATCTCGTTACTTTGCCCACCCATCTCATTAATGGTTCTGTGCGGAAATCTCAGACTGTTTCCCTGTTCTTCGATTTGGAGAAGGCCTAAGACACCTGCTGGAGAACTGGTATCCTCCATACTCTTTACACATGAGGCTTCCATGGCTGCCTGCCCTGTTTCCTTCAGGCATTTTTAAAAGATTGAGTTTTCAAGGTGCGTGTGAGTTCTGCCTTGTCAGACACCTTTGTCCAGGAAAACGGTGTGCCCCAGTGTTCTGTCCTGAGTGTCATCCTCTTTGCTATCGCCATTAACAGTATACGGGCCTGTCTCCCTCTGGGCATTTCCGACTCTCTTTTTGTTGATGATTTTTGCCATTTATTGCAGTTCCCCACAGACCAGTCTCACTGAGCGACATCTTCAGCGATGTCTTGATCGTCTTTACTCCTGGAGCAGTGACAATGGCTTTAGCTTTTCCACTGACAAAACTGTCTGTATGACTTTCTGGCAACTTAAGTGGTTTCTCCCACCATCTTTACATCTTGGGATGTTTCCCTTCCATTCATTGAAACCGTTAAATTCCTGGGGGCTCATGCTCGATAGGAAACACTCTTGGTCCTCCCATGTATCTTACCTGGCAGCTCGCTGTACGCAATTCCTCAGTGTCCTGCATGTCCTCAGTGGTGCTTCCTGGGGTGCCGATCAAACCACCCTCCTCCATTTTTACTGTCCCTTGTCCATTCGAAACTTGACTAAGGTGCTTTGTGTATGCATCTGCACGCCCATCCCTCTTACGCTGTCTCAACACTATCCACCTTTATGGCATCCGTTTGGCGACAGGCGCCCCTTTTACACCAGCCCGGTTGAGAGTCTGTATGCTGAAGCTGCTGAAATATCACTGTCCTACTGCCATGACTTTCTCCTCAGCAGGTATGTATGCCAAGTGTGGCCACCCATACTATGCCTCATTCTTTGATGATTCCTTTGATCGTCTGTATGGGGCACATTCCTCTTCTCTGTTACCTCCTGGAGTCTCTTTTCAGCACTTGCTATGGTGGCTTACCTTCACACTACCTGCAACTTTCCGGTGGGTGTGAACCCTTCATCACCTTGGCTTTGTAAAGTGACCCATGTTAACCTTGGCCTTCATTCACTTCCTAAGGACACTACTCCAGCCTTGGTCTATTGCCTTCAGTTTCAAGACCTTCGCATGGAACTTTGCAATAGTACCTTTGTGTACAATGATGGCTCTCAGACTGACTGTAAGGTTGGGTGTGGCTTCGTCATTGACACCCTTGTCTTTCGATATCGGTTTCTGGCACACACCTCAGTATTTACAGCCAAGCTCTCACCTTGTATCAAGCCATGGAGTACATCCGGCAACACAGCCTTTCAATTGTCCTCTGTCCTTCAAAGTCTATGTGCGCTGTACACAACCCATGCCTTAGTGCAGCGGGTCCAGGAAAACTGTCACTTGCCCATTCTTGGTGGAGCAAGTGTGATGTTTTTGTGGGTTCCTGGTCATGTAAGTGTGTCAGGAAACGAGGCTGCTGACACTGCTGCCAAGGCTGCAGTTGTCGTACTTTATCCCACGAGTACCTATATTCCCCAGTTGTTTTTTGCACCCTGAAGCAAAACAAAATCAAATTTCCTTCCCCGTGCCCCTTTCTCCCCACCTTGCAGTTTTGTTCCCCTTGCCTTTTCTGCCAATCTTCCTTTTTGGTGATTTTGGTCCCCCTTAGAGGTTTGACCACCTCTTCTGCATTTCCTGTCTGTAGTGTGAGTCATTAGGGGAAGAACTCCCTATCTGGTATCTATGGTGTCGATTCATCTCCCCCCTTCCCTTTCCTCTTCCTTCCCTGCTGTAGCCCCATCTGCCTCACTAGATTACCAGCATATGTAGCCAGTCAGTGTGGTAGTGTTGTTATGTACCCATCTGGCTGAGCCCCCTGACAACACAGGGACCACATTTCTGATACTTGAGCAGATGCCTCCCCATGTGTGCTTAGGACGGGTTGCTTGTCACGGTGGATCATTAGAACTCGTGGCAACGGCCACTATGCCAGACAGCCCTTACTTTCGCTGTGTGGTGCCCATGGGAAGAGCCCCTGATGGGAGTGGGTGGTATCGGGACGGGTACTTTGTGCATGAAGCGTATCAAACTCCAAAAATTTGGCCATTCTCCTATGGCTGTCTCTTTGAGTGGTAACAGATCATTGACTTGTGCTTCTTATGACCATGCAGCTTTCGCTTCCCTGGCTACACCATGGGAAGAGGACCAGATCCACCAGATTGGTGTGAAGCACTTCCCCCACTACCTGGTTTGTACTACAGCATATGGGGACACATTCACCACCGCAAAGCCATTATTCATTGTGGAAAATAGTGAAGACAATTTTGGGGAATTTGAGTCACTCAGTAAGATGTGGTCAGGCTCCTTGTGGATCAAAACTTCATATTACATATCACCAGTCTTGGAATATGGTCCAGGAAGTTATTTTTCATAGGGCCCTCATCTTTCAAATTGATGACAAATTCTGGTCCAGTCTGGAACGAAAGTGTGTTCATTGTGTTTGGCATATGCAGAAAGATTGTATGGACAACTGCACTGATACCATCGATTCTGCCTTTCAAGGGACATACCCTCCCAAAGGTTTTATGGATCATCAGCCCTTTTCACACTGTTGCTCTTGGACCCAGTTCACCATCGTGGTATCTGTTTAGCCATCAGTGACTATCACACTAACCTTGTTGATAGTCTTGTGGTTGACGCTGTGACACTTGGATCCCTTCCCTTTCGATTTGGCAGTCAGCTCCTGGTTTTCTTTGCCATCACTATCTGTGGTCTTCCCCTGCTCATCCCTCATATTCTATTCTTTTCATGTCTTCAGGTTGTTGCTGGCCCATTGCCTGCTCTCAGGTGGGTTTAGTGGTTGGGATTGGCCTCGCTTCTCTCTGCCATAACCTCCATCTCCCCTCCTTGTTCTCTTCCCCATGTTCTCCCCAAGTACCCCCACTTGGTTAGTTCCTCAGCCACACATTCCAAAAGCCTCCATCGCTCTAATGGTGTTTGTTTGTTCTGAATGGTGTTAGGGTAGTTTCAGGATGCCATTGTTTTTACACCAATGGCTTTAAATCCACTTACCATGTGGGAAATGCCTTCATGTCTTCTGTTGGCACAGAATGCTATCTCTTGCCTGACGTGTGGAGTGTTTACTGCAGAATTGGTGGCCAGCTATCGGGCCCTCTGTATTGCTCAGTGCCTTCCCCCCCTCCCACCACCACCACCACTACCACTACCAATCCCTTGGTCTCTGTCATCCACGACCTTCTTACTGATATTGGTGATGCTGCGTATTTGGTCGATGTCCTTCGTTACGTTTCTGGCCACATAGGTATACCGGATAATGAACTTGCTGATCACCTGTAGGGGGAGGGTGGCCGCCACCTAACCCCCATTCTCTGAAACCTCAACAGAGGTGAGTACGTGGATTTGTGGCTTTACATCAAACCCTGTTTTGCTCAATTGTGGGTTGAATCATGGGAGGCTACCCCCACCCCCCGTCTAATAAACTTTGTGCCGCCAGAGACTCTCACCATGCGCCGTTCTTCCCTCTGCCTCTCCTGGCAGGAATCTATCATCCTTTGCCATGTTCATATTGGACGTACTAAGTTGACCCATGGGTTTTTTACTCTCCAAGGAACTGCTCCCACCCCATGTCCTCCTTTGTAGTTGCAGGGCTCCACTAACAGTGATCCATATTTTACTGGACTGCCCGTGCCTTTTGACCCTTTGCACTAAATGTCCTTCCACTTCCTAGTATTGAGTGTTAGTGGAATATCTTTGCATTGTTATGTCTGTCCTGTTTTCTTTACAAAAGTGGTTTGCACTCTCAGGTATAAGCCCTTGAATTTTCCTCTGGAATTTGAGTCCCTTAGTTAGTGTAGGCATTGGTTATGGAGGCCTTGACCTTGCCTCTAAACCAGCCAGGTTCTCCCCGCCTTTTCCCTGCATTTTGCCTTGGTTGTTTTGCCTGTTTTGTTTCCCATTTTCATGTGTTTTCTTCCCCTGGTGTTGTTCCTATTGTTTCATGGTGGTGTGTGGTGTGGTGATGGTCAATGGCAGCGCTGGTGCCCCATTTGCGTGGGGGGGGGGGGGGGGGGGGCAGTCATTAAAACGAAACGTGTTTGTCATTGTGGCAGGATATTTTCATGAATTTCAGTTACCAACTTTCTCCTTTGAATGTGAAAATATTTTGTTGGTGCCCATCTACATGGGAGGAAATGATCATTGTAATAAAATAAGAGAAATAAGAGCTTGCATGGAAAAATTTAAGTTTTTGTTTTCCATGCTTGCTGTTAGAGAGTGGAGTGGTAGAGAAATAGCTTTAATATGGTTTGATGAACTGTCTGAACTAGGCAGTTAATTGTGAATTGCAGAGTAGTCATGTAGTAGTACAAAAAAGGAAAAAAATACCTCATTGCTCAATCTTTCCACAAATTACCTCAATATCTAAATACCGGGATCGAAAAGTTTTGTTAATCTACTTGGATAGCAGCAGCATTACATAAATAGGACGTGATGTTTACAGGTGTAGGTATATATATTTGCAAATACCACTGTAATCCAGTAAATATTAAGCTACCAGTAGTAGAACGGAAGTGGCTGTAAACTTGCAGACAGACATACAAAAGTGAAACACTGTTAGTAAAAATATCAAAAAATTCTTGAGCAATTTACTTCAAATTTCTTATAACTGCAATAAACTTTTGGACAAACATAGGCTACATCTTTTTGATGTGTGACACTAATAAACATTCAGAAAGACATGAGCTACATTTTAAAAAAAATATTGGTGTTGTTCAAATGTATATATACTACATAAAGGAAAAATGTTGGGAAAAATGTCAAAGTTCTTGATCAACATTCTTCATATTTCTATATGATGCTCTAACAAATAACAGGAGGATGTAGGCTTTGTATTTTTGAGACCAACAATGTACAGGTGTTGTGTTAAAACCAACTGTGAGAAAGAAAATGCTGTGCAGTGCTGTAATGTAAAAACTGCGGTTTTGTTTTCTCTCTCTCCACGGATGTCTTGTCATGCTCACCACTAACGAAACTAATTTTCCCAGTTAATTGTTGGACGATTAAAGTCTCCACTGATGATTACGGTATGATTGGGGAACTTGCATACAAGCGAACTGAAGTGATCTCTAAAAATTTTGGTTACATCAGGAAAAGAGCCTGGTGGGCAATAGAAGGATCCAGTTATCATTCTATGCCCACCCTCAGTACTGAGTCTTTACCAAACAATCTCACATGCAGTTTCAGTTTCTACCTCAGTGGATTTGAGTTCCTGGTCTACTGCAACAAATACACCACCTCCATTTCCCACTTGCCTATCCTTTCAATATGTACTTTAAATTTTCCTCAAGTCTCACTGCTGTCAATTTCAGGTTTCAACCAGCTTTCTTTACCTAATACTATGTGAGCTCCATTGCTTTTCATGAGTGCTTCAAACTCTGACACAATGCTTTGGCAGTAATATTAGAATTTTAAGACTCTCACCTGTGGGAATGTGTTATGATTAGAATGGAGAAACATTTTTAATGTAATAGCATCACAACAGAAATGAGAATTTTTTGCTTCATACAGAATGTATCAATTACAAAAGCTGTATTTGTAATGTAGTTGATCGCTGATTAAATCTGAAGGAAATGCCTGATGCCATAAGTATATATAGGGAGAAAAAGTGTGGTGCATTTGACAGGGTGAACTAAAAACCAATGTAAATAAATGTTGTGGATTGTCTCTCTCTCTCTCTCTCTCTCTCTCTCTCTCTCTTTCAAAGCATCTATTGTATCTAAAAGATACAGAGATCCGAACTTACTAATTAGCGCATGTGTTTTTCCTTTACAGCACATGGGTTCGCGGGAGGACAGAGCTGCACAGATTGAAGCAGAAACAAAAGTAAAGATTGCAGAAATGGAAAAATCTGTAAATCAACGAAAGGAAAAGGTATAAAGTTTTCTGTTAAAAAAATATTAATAAGCCTGTGGGTGTGGATGTGGGGGTGCACATTTGCTTTTACATAGATATAATGAAATATGAAACAATTCTTACATACATAAAACTACTCTCAGCTTGCACCTTGGCTTGAGGTAGTGTTTGACAGTGGGACGCAAGCTGAGAGTGGAAGAGAGGTATGAAGGCTTCATTTCCAATGCATAAGTGTATAATGGGGTTGGGGAGGGAAATGGGAGAAACTTACTGGACATGTGTGCCATGGAATTTTAAGGTACTCTTGAATTAATCAGGGAAAAGATTTGTAGTGTCATTAATTTAATTCATTGAAACCACAGATTGAAATCATAACTTGCAAAGATATTCAAAAGCTGGGCCTTAGGATAATCTGTTCCTCCATAGTAATCAGCAGCCCATGAAGGGATAAGAGAATGTTACACAAGCATTTCCGAGAATCACTGATCCAGTGTGTTAAAACCAAAACATAAAATTCTCCATACCATAAATTCTGAAGCATGCTCTCCCCCCTCCCCCCACTCTCCCCCTTGACTTAAAATGCCAGAGGCGACTGTGCCATAAAATAACACACAGTAACCTTATTGAAATAACGTCTATTAATGAATACTTAAAAGTACATACGTAAGACATCAATATAACAGACTGTGATTTTCTCAGCGTATGTTTAATTGATGAAATAGTGTGTCCAGTAGGATTCCATAATCATATCATTGAGTGAGAACATTTCTAACATGCCATGCGTCCAATTGATCAAGAACCAGTAGTCCTTCATTTATAATACTGAGACCTTCATCCTGTCAGCTCGCTGTTCCTACAGGGCAGATTCACTGCAACACTCGACTGTAGCACCTCACTTGCACTATCATTAGCAGAGCTTCAGAAAATGTGACACTACATGGCACTACCTCACCAGACATTGTTCTTCATATCACTTTTCTAAAATCCACATATCATATGACTTCATACCATTTCAGTTCTGTAACATCAGTAAATAGGGTGATGGTCAACATCTTAAAGCAGTCCTTAGCGAACTGAACATCTTCCTCCAGTCTGCCATTACTTGTCACAGTGTGGCAAATGTGCTTTCTGCTGTTGTCACTCAGTGGCCCCTTTCCCAACTGTCCTACTGCTTCATGGCTCCGTCCCTGATGGAAAATATGCTAGACACTACTCGGTAGAATACCCCAGGTGATAGGCAGAATCGTGTCAACTGGCACAAAGGGATGAGAAGGAAAGGTGTATTGTTAGTGCCTGCACCAGACAGTATTTGAAAACCTGAAAGCACTCACCTGCAGTGTTACAGTGTCAGGAGGGAGACTCTAGATGGAATAGGCTCCTGGATCATGACTTCCTTGTTGTAGAGCATCCTCTGCAACTGGATATTGTGTTGCCAGTATGCACCCTCTGTAATCAGTTACTTCAAAAAGGGAAAATCAAACAATGGAAAATCCAGGAGGGAATGTGATAATATTATGAAAATGATAGTTGCTACTCACCATGTTGTGGAGATGCTGAGTCACAGATAGGTACAACTAAAAGACTGTCGCAAAATGAGCTTTCGGCCACAAGGCCTGTGACGAAAATACACGCACACACATGTGCTTGCAGACACAACTCCACTCACGTCACCACAGTCTCCGCCAGCTGCAGCCAGCTTAAAAAGGCTATGACATGATTCCTAAAATCATGCCCTAAAATGAAATCCCTTCTGTCTGATGTCCCCCCCCCCCCTCCCACACCCCCATGATTCCTAAAATCATGCCCTAAAATGAAGTCCCTTCTGTCTGATGTCCCCCCCCCCCCTCCCACACCCCCTCCCACACCCCTAAAATAGCTTTTCATCACCAACACATCCCTGCCCCCCAATCTCAGTAATATCAGTAGGACACTATGCTTCTACTGCACCCATTTCCTTACCCTCTGGTTGCTACCCCTGTGACCATATCTGCTGTAATACTTGCCCTGTTGTGGCCCAAGAGGGAGGACGCATGATTATTGACAAGGTCGTACCTCGATTGATGCAACCTATAAGGGACTATTGCATGGGTAGCTCACTGGACTCCAATCTGCAAAGTACCTTCGAAGCTTAATGGTGTTTAGAAACACTGAACTTGGTGTAATTCTCAAGGAAGCTCTGAGGCAATGAAACTCGGAATAATTTAGTTACAATGGAAGTATACTCCTGGCTCTACTGAATGGAGTTACTAGAACTCGGTGAATGCTATCGCAGTCTCTGGTTTAGACAGCACAACTAGTCAACTGCCGTCAACCTCATGAACCGGAGTCTTCCTTCCCAGTAATGATACTTGGCCAAAAGTCCCCACTTTCCAAAGTCCACAACCTGGCGATGACTGAGACAGGCATAGTGTCCCAGATGACTATGAAACTGAATTCCCTATTACTTGGGGCGGGTTGTCTCATTGTAGCACTTATCACATTCTGGTAGATTCCCTCTCACATACTCTTTTGTGTGAACCTGACCATTTTTGTGGCAGATCATTATGGGACCAGAGTTGCACACTTGGTGGATGTTACCCTCCTCGTCTCCCCCAGGGGGTCCACAACTCTTTTGTGGATACGTGCGTAGCGAGCACGGGACCCCGAGCTAATGTGGCCTTCCTTCCTTTCCGGGCTGCATACCTTCCCTTTCTGCATCCTTCCCCATCCCTATCTTCGCCCCTCCTCCCCTCACCTCTGGCTCTTTCCTTTCCTTTCTCCCCATCTGGGAGTATGGTTTGTGCCTACGTCCGGAGACGGACGCTCGTAAATGTACTGCATTCTTCGCCTTCCTTGCTTTTATGTCTTCTTCCTTCCTTTGTCCTTCTCTTTTCCTTACCTCTTCTCTTTCCCTTTTCTCCGCTGCGGCGTTTGAGACCTCTCTTCTTTCCTTTCCCTTTCTCTTTCTTCCTCCCTGTGCGTGTCTGAAGGCCGACCCACGCCTTTTGTGTGTAGCCGGTGACGGGGTAACGCGTAATTCCCCGCCCCGGATAGACAGGTAGGACACGTACGTACCCCCTGGTAACGGCCAGGCCCAGGGAGGGGTGATTACCCGAGCTGATACCTTCCGAAAATGCCGATTGGTCCCTCCGTCCGTTTGTCGGGAGGTGTGACCTGAGGTGTGAACAATCACCTAAGGCGGGAGTGCCCTCATAGAGGGCCCCCACAAGGGAGGAGTGCGCCATCGGAGACGCGGGTAATCATGGGGGATTCTTCCGCAATGGTTTCCTCACCTTCCACTATGTCTGCTCACAAACGTAAGTATACTGAGTCTCAGCCACAGACGATTCTTCCATCGTTGCCACAGTTCCTTGTTGTTTCTCGGACTGATGAAGGTCACGACTTCTCCACGGTCAACCCTTTCATTATTCAGAAAGGTGTCGACGCAATTGCGGGTCCTGTAAAGTCTTGTTCCAGATTACGGAATGGCACCCTGTTGTTAGAAACACACAGTGCCCTCCAGGCACAAAAATTGCTGCGTACTTCTCTGCTCCACACCTTCCCTGTCCGGGTGGAACCACACTGTACCTTAAATTCCTCGCGTGGAGTCGTTTATACACGCTCCCTCGATGGATTGTCTGACGACAAAATTCAGCACTACCTGTCTGACCAGGGCGTAACGGCTGTTCATAGAGTTATGAAAAGGGTTGACACAAACATCATTCCAACCCGCACTGTCTTCTTGACATTTGACAAAGTTCAACTCCCATCGAAAATCAAAGCAGGCTATGAGATAATTTCCGTTCGCCCTTACGTCCCAAACCCTACGCGTTGCTATCGGTGTCAGCGGTTCAATCACACCAGCCAGTCCTGTTCCAATCCAGCCAAATGTGTTACGTGTGGCAAGGATGCCCATGAGGGTGCTTGTCCACCTCCATCCCCTCGCTGCATCAACTGTATGGGTGACCACGCTGCTTCCTCTCGAGATTGCCCCGTTTTTAAGGACGAAAAGCTCATCCAGGAAATAAGAGTGAAGGAAAAGGTGTCGACCTTTGCTGCTCGAAAATTATTCGCCAGTCGCAAGCCCACCGTGCCTCAGACAGGAAAATACAGCACTGTCCTTGCTTCTCCTCGGCCAACAAAGGAGGCGGCCACGCAGACTTGCGACCTCACCTTTAGTGCCACGGTCGTCAGATCGGCCAGTGCAAAGATCGCTCGTTCAACCTCACCACTTTCGCCTGCCCACTCTATGGCTCACCCTTCGTCGGGTTCTGCTAAATTTCGAGCCCAAAAGTCGGACGCCAAGTCTTCGAAAAAAGAGCATACTCGTGAAGAGTTTTTACGTACCGCAACTTCACAACCATCGGTTCCTCCTTCATCTAAACATCATTCTTCCAAGAAGGCTACAAAGAAACCCTGTTCCTCTCCTTCTCCGCCACGGCGTGTCCCATCTACAGCACCACCTGGCGGAAATCGCCCTCGGCCGTCTTCTGTGTCGCCGAGGCGCACTGCTGGTGGCCGGTCAACCGGCCAATCGCTGGTGGCAGGGGCTGCTCCTGACCAACCTATGGATCAGGATCTTCTGCCTTCGGCTGAATGCCATTCCATGCTGTCGGTTGCTAGCTCCGAGCAGTCTTTGAGTTGACAGCAACTTTGGTCACATTCCTCCATTTTCTGTTCACCCCATGTCCATTATCCACTGGAATATCCGCGGCATTCGAGCCAATCGGGATGAATTGTTGGTCCTCTTACGATCCTACTCGCCGGTCATCTTTGGTCTTCAGGAAACAAAGCTGCATCCCCATGACCGCTTTGTTCTCCCTCACTTTCAGTCCGTCCGATATGACCTCCCCTCTGTTGAAGGCACTCCAGCCCATGGAGGACTCACGATTCTTCCCCATGATACTCTCCATTATCACCCAATCCCCTTAAACAGTTCTTTCCAAGCTGTCGCCGTCCGTCTTTCCCTTTCTGGATACACGTTCTCTCTTTGTACTGTATACATTCCATCATCCACACCAATGGCACGAGCTGATCTCCTTCATCTTCTTGGTCAGCTTCCACCCCTCTATTTGCTGGTTGGGGACTTCAATGCCCACCACCCGCTTTGGGGATCTCCACATCCTTGTCCACGTCGCTCTCTATTGCTAGACGTCTTCCACCAAGCGGATCTAGTTTGCCTCAACACTGGGGTCCCCACATTTTTGTCTGCCTCCACGACAAATTTATCTCATTTGGACCTTGCGGGCGGTAATGTTCCGCTAGCTCGGCACTTCGAATGGTTCGCCCTTGATGATACACACTCGAGTGACCACTTTCCATGTGTCCTTAGACTGCAGCCTCCACTGCCATATATGCGCTCGCGACGCTGGAAATTTGCCCAAGCCTATTGGACACGTTTTTCGTCTCTAGCGACATTCGATGACCGTCGCTTTCCCAGCGTCGACAATGAGGTCACACATATTACCGATGTTATTCTTACAGCTGCGGAACGTTCAATACCACGCACCTCCGAATTGCCCCGGCGCCCCCCAGTTCCTTGGTGGAACGAGGCATGCCGTGACGCACTACGTGAGCGGCGACGTGCTCTTCGCATTTTCCGTCACCATCCTACTTTGGCCAACTGTATCCGCTATAAGCAGCTCCGTGCGCGATGCCGTCGCGTCATTCGCGATAGCAAGAAGGCAAGCTGGAAATTCTTTATTAGCTCATTTAACACCTTCACTCCCTCCTCGGAAGTTTGGAGTCGGCTTCGATGGTTCTCAGGCGCGCCTAGTTTCTCCCCGGTCTCTGGGCTCACTGTCGCGCATGATACATTCGTGGACCCCGTCGCAATTTCTAACTCATTGGGTCAGCACTTTGCTGAGATTTCGAGCTCTTCAAATTACCCGCCAGCGTTTCTCCCGAAGAAACGTGCAGCGGAAGTGCGACATCTTGCTTTCTCCTCTCAAAATCGCGAAAGCTACAATACTGTTTTCTCCATGCGGGAACTCCAACATGCACTCTCTTCTTCTCGCTCCTCCGCCCCAGGACCAGATGGTATCCATGTCCAAATGTTGCTGCATTTATCAACCCATAGTCTGCGTTACCTCCTTCGCCTTTATAATCGAATTTGGACCGACAGTACCTTTCCCAGACGGTGGCGGGAAGCTATTGTCGTTCCCGTTCCGAAACCTGGAAAGGACAAACATCTCCCCTCTAGCTATCGCCCCATTTCTCTCACGAGTAGTGTCTGTAAGGTTTTGGAGCGTATGGTGAATTACCGTTTAGCTTGGTGGCTGGAATCCCGCAGTCTTTTAACACCAGCCCAATGCGGATTTCGGAAGCATCGTTCTGCAGTTGACCATCTTGTTGCTCTCTCCACGTATATCATGAACAATTTTCTCTGGAAGCGCCAAACAGTGGCAATATTTTTTGATCTGGAGAGAGCATACGATACCTGTTGGAGGACAGGCATCCTCCGCACACTGTTCTCTTGGGGCTTTCGAGGCCGGCTGCCCCTTTTTCTTCGCGAATTTATGGCAGAGCGCACATTTAGGGTGCGGGTGAACACTACTCTCTCCCGTACTTTCTCCCAAGAAAACGGGGTACCCCAGGGATCCGTGCTGAATGTTGTACTGTTTGCCATCGCCATAAATCCAATTATGGATTGTCTCCCACCTGATGTCTCGGGCTCCCTCTTTGTGGATGATTTTGCGATCTACTACAGCTCTCAACGGACCAGCCTTCTTGAACGACGTCTTCAAGGATGTCTCGATCGCCTCCACTCGTGGAGCATCGAAACTGGCTTCCGTTTCTCACCCAGTAAGACCGTTTGTGTCAATTTTTGGCGACATAAGGAGTTTCTTCCGCCCTCCTTACATCTAGGTCCTGTCAACCTTCCGTTTTCAGACGTCGCTAAATTCTTGGGTCTTATGTTTGACAGAAAACTATGCTGGTCCTCCCACGTTTCCTATCTTTCGGCTCGCTGTCTGTGATCGCTTAACACCCTCCGTGTCCTGAATGGTACCTCCTGGGGAGCGGACCGAGTGGTCCTTCTCCGCCTCTATCGCGCCTTAGTGCCCTCGAAATTGGATTGTGGAAGCATAGTCTACTCCTCTGCTCGGCCGTCTATTCTTCGGCGTCTCGACTCTATCCACCACCGTGGATTACGTTTAGTGTCTGGAGCTTTTTACACTAGCCCTGTGGAAAGCCTTTATGCTGAGACTGCTAAACCTCCGCTGTCCAATCGGCGAGCAGTCCTCCTGAGTCGTTATGCTAGCCATCTGTCTTCCATGCCTGCTAATCCAGCCCATGACCTTTTTTTTCGACGCCTCCTTTGATGTAGGGTATGCTGGCCGCTCCTCCTCCCTACTACCCCCGGGAGTCCGCTTCCGTCAACTGCTCCATTCTCTTTCCTCCCGCTTTCCTAAAACCTTCTTGACAACTTGGGGTACAGCACCGCCTTGGCTCCGTCCCCGGATCTGCCTGCTCCGTGACCTTTGTCAATTTCCCAAGGATGGTACCCCTACACTTGTTTATCGTCGGGCATTTGCTGCTCTATGTGCAGAAATGATGGACGCCACATTTATTTACACCGACGGCTCGAAAACATCGTTAGGTGTAGGGAGTGCCTATATTGTTGGCGACACCCCAAATCGCTTTCGGCTTCCCGACCAGTGTTCGGTTTATACTGTGGAGCTTTACGCTGTTCTCCAAGCTGTCCACTACATCCGCCGCCATCAGCGGATACAGTGCGTTATCTGCTCAGATTCTCTCAGCTCTCTCCTCAGTCTCCAAGCTCTTTACCCTGTGCACCCTCTGGTCCACCGGATTCAGGACTGTCTGCGCTTGCTCCACCTGGGGGGCGTCTCGGTGGCGTTCCTCTGGCTCCCGGGACACGCTGGTATCTGTGGGAATGAGGCGGCCGATATAGCGGCCAAGGCTGCAGTCTCTCTTCCTCGGCCAGCTATTCAGTCGCTCCCCTTCACCGATCTACGGAGTGTTTTATGTCGTCATGTTGTTCTTTTATGCCATGCACATTGGTCGACACTTCCCCATAATAAATTGCGGGACATGAAAGCTCTTCCCTTTGCTTCGACCTCTTCCTCCCGAACGCGTCGTCGGGAGGAGGTAATTTTAGCTAGCCTCCGGATAGGGCACTGTCGTTTTAGCCATCGACATCTTTTAAGCGGCGATCCTCCCCCACTCTGTCCCCACTGCTCTCAGCTGTGGACAGTAAGACACCTTTTAATTGAATGCCCCTATTTTAATCCGTTACGCTCCCGTCTACAGCTATCGCCTGATCTATCGTCGATTTTAGCAGATGACACGCGCTCAGCCGACCGCGTTCTCCAGTTTATTAGTGCCAGTCAAATGACGTCAGTCATTTGAAGCTTTTTTTGGGGACAACCACCCCCTTTCTGTAGTGGATTATTAAGCATTCTTCTGTTTTTAGTTTCTCCAATTTTCTGACTGTTCCCATTGCTGCTGGTTTTCACTTTCGGTTTTTTTACTGTCTAAAGTCACAGGCTGGGCGCTAATGACCATAGAAGTTTTGCACCCTAAAACCACAAAAAAAAAAAAAAAACACCTTGTGTGTGTGTGTGTGTGTGTGTGTGTGTGTGTGTGTGTGTGTGTGTGTAAAAGGGGGGGGGGGCGGTTAGGCACCAGGGTGACACTGTTTGAGTAAACGATTACACAAATGTAACTGCTGGCTTGCTATGACAATTCCTAGCTACAACACAAATTTAATGCCAGTTTCACCTGACAGTATCAGATTCCATGACACTATGCACCCTCCTATCACCACTTACAACTGACCTATCACTGGCAAAACACATACTGTCAAAGAGAAGTCTGTGTGTGAAACTACACATCGTATACCAGCTGTTATGTAAATACTATTTGGCCATCTACATTGGCATGACTACCACCAAGTTATCAGGTAGAATGAATGGGCATAGACAGAATGTATACTGGTGACACAAAATACCCTGTTGCAAAGCACACTTAACAACATTAGTCATGACCCCAATGTCTGTTTCACCACACATGCCATCTTAATTATCCTTCTTGATGCTAGTTTCTCAGAACTCCATAGGTGGAAACTAGCATTACAACATGTACTTGGTTCTTGCCACCCATTTGGCCTAAATTTATGTTAATTGTGGTCTCAGGAATCAAAGTGTACTGGTTACAACTTAAGAATCTTACATTCAAGTTAATAGTCTCTAAAATTAACAACAGTTTCAAGGATATGGGATGTATTCTAAGTTTCGCGCATTTGTAAAATATATATATATATAATCTAAAAACAAAGATGATGTGACTTACCAAATGAAAGTGCTGGCAGGTCGACAGACACACAAACGAACACAAACATACACACAAAATTCAAGCTTTCGCAACAAACTGTTGCCTCATCAGGAAAGAGGGAAGGAGAGGGAAAGACGAAAGGATGTGGGTTTTAAGGGAGAGGGTAAGGAGTCATTCCAGTCCCGGGAGCGGAAAGACTTACCTTAGGGGGGAAAAAAGGACGGGTATACACTCGCGCGCACACACACACATATCCATCCACACATATACAGACACAAGCAGACATATTTAAAGACAAAGAGTTTGGGCAGAGATGTCAGTCGAGGCAGAAGTGCAGAGGCAAAGATGTTGTTGAATGACAGGTGAGGTATGAGTGGCGGCAACTTGAAATTAGCGGAGATTGAGGCCTGGTGGATAACGGGAAGAGAGGATATATTGAAGAGCAAGTTCCCATCTCCGGAGTTCGGATAGGTTGGTGTTAGTAGGAAGTATCCAGATAACCCGGACGGTGTAACACTGCGCCAAGATGTGCTGGTCGTGCACCAAGGCATGTTTAGCCACAGGGTGATCCTCATTACCAACAAACACTGTCTGCCTGTGTCCATTCATGCGAATGGACAGTTTGTTGCTGGTCATTCCCACATAGAATGCATCACAGTGTAGGCAGGTCAGTTGGTAGATCACGTGGGTGCTTTCACACGTGGCTCTGCCTTTGATTGTGTACACCTTCCGGGTTACAGGACTGGAGTAGGTGGTGGTGGGAGGGTGCATGGGACAGGTTTTACACCAGGGGCGGTTACAAGGGTAGGAGCCAGAGGGTAGGGAAGGTGGTTTGGGGATTTCATAGGGATGAACTAAGAGGTTACGAAGGTTAGGTGGACGGCGGAAAGACACTCTTGGTGGAGTGGGGAGGATTTCATGAAGGATGGATCTCATTTCAGGGCAGGATTTGAGGAAGTCGTATCCCTGCTGGAGAGCCACATTCAGAATCTGATCCAGTCCCGGAAAGTATCCTGTCACAAGTGGGGCACTTTTGTGGTTCTTCTGTGGGAGGTTCTGGGTTTGAGAGGATGAGGAAGTGGCTCTGGTTATTTGCTTCTGTACCAGGTCGGGAGGGTAGTTGCGGGATGCGAAAGCTGTTGTCAGGTTGTTGGTGTAATGCTTCAGGGATTCCGGACTGGAGCAGATTCGTTTGCCACGAAGACCTAGGCTGTAGGGAAGGGACCGTTTGATGTGGAATGGGTGGCAGCTGTCGTAATGGAGGTACTGTTGCTTGTTGGTGGGTTTGATGTAGACGGACGTGTGAAGCTGGCCATTGGACAGGTGAAGGTCAACATCAAGGAAAGTGGCATGGGATTTGGAGTAGGACCAGGTGAATCTGATGGAACCAAAGGAGTTGAGGTTGGAGAGGAAATTCTGGAGTTCTTCTTCACTGTGAGTCCAGATCATGAAGATGTCATCAATAAATCTGTACCAAACTTTGGGTTGGCAGGCCTGGGTAACCAAGAAGGCTTCCTCTAAGCGACCCATGAATAGGTTGGCGTACGAGGGGGCCATCCTGGTACCCATGGCTGTTCCCTTTAATTGTTGGTATGTCTGGTTTTCAAAAGTGAAGAAGTTGTGGGTCAGGATGAAGCGGGCTAAGGTAATGAGGAAAGAGGTTTTAGGTAGGGTGGCAGGTGATCGGCGTGAAAGGAAGTGCTCCATCGCAGCGAGGCCCTGGACGTGCGGGATATTTGTGTATAAGGAAGTGGCATCAATGGTTACAAGGATGGTTTCTGGGGGTAACGGATTGGGTAATTATCAAAAACACCAACCACTTTCTCGAACGCCTGGAATCCTTACCCAATCCGGATCACCCTGTGGCTAAACATGCCTTGGTGCACGACCAGCACGTCTTGGCGCAGTGTTACACCGTCCGGGTTATCTGGATACTTCCTACTAACACCAACCTGTCCGAACTCCGGAGATGGGAACTTGCTCTTCAATATATCCTCTCTTCCCGTTATCCACCAGGCCTCAATCTCCGCTAATTTCAAGTTGCCGCCACTCATACCTCACCTGTCATTCAACAACATCTTTGCCTCTGCACTTCTGCCTCGACTGACATCTCTGCCCAAACTCTTTGTCTTTAAATATGTCTGCTTGTGTCTGTATATGTGTGGATGGATATGTGTGTGTGTGTGCGAGTGTATACCCGTCCTTTTTTCCCCCTAAGGTAAGTCTTTCCGCTCCCGGGACTGGAATGACTCCTTACCCTCTCCCTTAAAACCCACATCCTTTCGTCTTTCCCTCTCCTTCCCTCTTTCCTGATGAGGCAACAGTTTGTTGCGAAAGCTTGAATTTTGTGTGTATGTTTGTGTTCGTTTGTGTGTCTGTCGACCTGCCAGCACTCTCATTTGGTAAGTCACATCATCTTTGTTTTTAGATATATATTTTTTTTTTTTTGTTGCAAGTTGTTAAATCTCCAGCCTACAGTTGCTTTTTAATCTAAAGCACATGTGTATTAACTGAAAGTTTGCTCAAGAAACTTCTTAGAATAGTTATCCATTTGAACCATTAAAGGAAGTTACTCTAGTAACCTAGTGGCATCATCAGTGGTTCATCGTCCACATAGTAATTGGTATTAATTATAAAGATCAAAATAAACAAGTTGAACTGATACAGATTATTCTTCTATTCTTTTATGGTAAAGTGTTATAATTCATTTGCTGATTTTTAAATATAAGAGGCTATTATCTTCAAATTCTATGTATTTGTTTTCTTTTTCAGTTAATAGAAAGGATTTTGGAATTGGTGTATGATATCAAGCCAGAACTTCATAAGAACTTCAGAGCTGCAAAGTAGGCTCTGTATTTGATGGAAATAAGTTTCAAAATTGGTATATAAAATTCCAGTGAATGTAATAAATTGCATAAAATTTTTGCCATCTGTTATTTAAAAAAGTATTATAAACATTTATTCGTTACAGCTCAGATCTGTAGTTTAAAAGTTGGTGGTGGGATAACCAAACAGAAAACAAAGAAAATAAACATTTGTTCATTATTAATGTACCTGTGCATTTCTCCACCACATAAGAGGGAAATTTTTCTCATTTGGGTCACATGCAGTAATAAATCAACTTTCACACAATTTTTGTGATGTGCTTTTAATTGCTGATGGCAGATAAATTCAGTATTAATTTGAATAGCAGTATCAGAGTTTAAGGAACATTATTCTAAAAGTAATAGATTATTTGAATATGCTCCTTGTAATTTTGTTCAGTAATAATGCAATTCTTTAATCAAATCCTGTGGCACTCGTTTCATTGCTTTTCATATTTATTTCTTATAAGATTTTACTATAATATGTGGTGCATGGCCTGTTACAATCCTGTCCCCATTCCTCCAGTGGTATATTTGGTTATAGAAGTATAGGGTAGTGATAGATGTGGGATAAAGCAGTGGATTCCTTGCCTTGTACTGTGTACAGTAAGTGTTAATAGATTAATAATATGTAAATAAATTTACAGCTGTTGTGTTTATCATCATTCCAAATTGTACCAAATTATATTGTTTGTTAGTTAACATTACAAGTGAATGTGTGTGTGTGTGTGTGTGTGTGTGTGTGTGTGTGTGTGTCTGTGTGTGTGTTGATAATGAGTCATTCTGAACTGATGTAAAATATTTAACATAACTTATGAAAGAAAATCATTGTAAAACTTCATACTTCATGGCAAGGTATAAAGTTGGAATAAATATGAAATGTGTAAATTTACTTGCAGTACTTGTATCTCTCCTTATTTTTATAGTGAAAATATTGTCAATGATCTAACTGATGGACATCTTAGCCCAACACCTGTTGATGATGTATATGATCTGTTAGGATGACATAATTATTGAAGGGTGATACTACTGGCCACCGTGAACTACAGAGTTGGTATAGTTGCATGATGTAATCCAAACCATCTGAGATGCAACAGCCTGAATTATGAAGGAGTTGTTCATTTTTCATATGTGTTTAAATTAGAAATTTTTCAACACTAGCACATTTTTCAGATGACTAAGTCAGCACCACCAGTCCTTTGGTAATGTAAACTGTGGGTATGCTGCAGTGACTACTGAGGGTGGAACAATGGTGTTTTTATTTTTAAAAGATAATCCCAAGTGTAAGTTCTGCTACTAGCCAGTAAATAGATATGTTATAGCAACACAGTCACTATTGAGTAACCTCTGGTGCCCCCGGCACAAGAAATTTGTTCGAGCATACACTGACAATCAGGATTGTCTGAGTGGAAATTTATTTTCATAGCACCTTGTGGGAACAAAATGGTTTTTATTGTTCAAACTCCCAACAGAGAGGAGGGGGCATGAAAAATTAAGAATCATCGTTAAGACAGTAACAGGCAACAAGTTTGTCAAGTCATTTATAGCAGTCAACATAGAGGAGGGGTTCTCTGAAAAATACACAAAAGTTAGGAAAGAATTGCCAGACATGTAAAAGGATTCTAACAACTTCAAAATGGGACTCAACGAATAGAGACAGGGACATCACATCAAGTCCAAAATATTAGACTACTACTATACTTTAATGGAAATACATATCACACATAATTTTATGGAATGGGGAGTTGTTTGCTTCAAAATAATGAAAAATTGAGTCCAAAGAATAGGCAAATGGGGCATCATAAAGGTAAAGACCATCTTACTAGAATTCTTCATTAAGTTTTAATATAGAGATAAAAATGTCAGGAACAAGCATCCTCAGATATTCATTGCCCTGCTTGTTTGAAACGCTGTTTGGTACCATCAGCAGTGCATAGTGATGCTAGTTGGATTTATCACTTTGTGTTGGACGGTGTGTAGCATGCTGTAGGCCTCTAATGTGCTATGACAAGGGCAATGAATATGAAGGATGCTCATGTCTGATCATTGCAACTAGTCAATAAATTAAATATCTGACGTGTGACAGTTTTTATCTATACATTGACAAGTTCCCTGCAGGTGATATCTGCATTTGCTGCAAGGAAGTTTTTTATAACAATGAAAAAGCAAAGCTATGTCATCTTTCTTCTTCTTACATATCTGCAACCCTAGTATGAATTTAAATCCCTGCACCACCTTACCACAGCATGCTAAAGGAGCAGAAACAAAATGGAGCAGCTCATTGACAAGATGGAGGGGGGGCTCGACCAGTTTGTTTTGGCTTTCTAGTGGCATGGAGATTTCGGTGTGTGCCAAGGCTGCAGAATGTACATGGAAACAAACAAACAAAAGATCAGTTGTATTACTTTGTTTTCAGGGTGGCTATTAATACTTTGACTAATCCATGTAAAGTAAATGCATCACTATTAGAAACAGAAACGTTTAAAAAAACGAATGTTTTTTCTATATTAGCAGAGTATATCACATGGGTGTATACCTGCTTCCAGGTTAGAAAATATTATATTAAAACTTAAACGGAGTGTTTTAAATTCTGAAAGATTGGCTGTAGCAGTCTTTATTTCATTGGTAAACCTTTGTGTAGCATATGGGATCAAAGTGTATAAACTGTTTAGGTGATTGTCCAATGTGGAGCTTGCATTGTTATGTTGATGCTGCTGGGAGAAAAACTCAGAAACTGAAGGTGAAGAGGAGAATCTCGTACAGTGGAGTGCAGACAGCTTCCGAGATGATGTAAGTCCAGTATTCATAACGTTTTTTGCAACAGTTCTTAAAGAAATTATCATCACAAACAACTCAAACCACCTGAATTTTGCACAAATACATGTACTTGCAGTTACACTTCAAATGGTCTGAAGCCTACTGGTCTTCCAAAATGAGAACAACCATACCTAGAATACCCAAGTGGCAGCTATGTACATACCACTAGCAAGCAAAGATAAAGATGCACCCAAAAGCTGGGCAAAGTAAAAGAGATTAAAACCATTTGATTATTGTAACTATTTGGAGACAGGCAGTATTACAGATGTTAATATCTCTACTGAAGAAACAAAAGGCCTTACAAAGGTTTCTGTATCATTTGCTACATAACACTATGGCAGAAAGAAATGGGATTGCTAGCACCTATAATTCAGAGGATCAAGAATGGATGCAGACTCCTCGGGAAAAATGTGTGCATGTGCCTGAGTGTGAATGGATGCAGCATATCAGCAAAACAGAGATGAGTGCAGTCTTTCTGCATGTTGTGACACCTGCTAGTTTAGCAGTCGCACTGTGCCACCACTGCCCGGCTCAGAAATGTGCTGTAACCATGAAATCTAGAAGATTGTGACAGTGGTTGATGATGTCGTAATATACAGTTGGCAGTTGTTAACTATATCTAAAATACAGGGTTATTACAAATGATTGAAGCGATTTCACAGCTCTACAGTAACTTTATTATTTGAGATATTTTCACAATGCTTTGCACACACATACAAAAACTCAGTTTTTTTAGGCATTCACAAATGTTTGATATGTGCCCCCTTACTGATTCGGCAGACATCAAGCCGATAATCAAGTTCCTCCCACACTTGGCGCAGCATGTCCCCATCAATGAGTTCGAAAGCATCGTTGATGCGAGCTCGCAGTTCTGGCACGTTTCTTGGTAGAGGAGGTTTAAACACTGAATCTTTCACATAACCCCACAGAAAGAAATCGCATGGGGTTAAGTCGGGAGAGCGTGGAGGCCATGACATGAATTGCTGATCATGATCTCCACCACGACCAATCCATCGGTTTTCCAATCTCCTGTTTAAGAAATGCCGAACATCATGATGGAAGTGCGGTGGAGCACCATCCTGTTGAAAGATGAAGTCAGCGCTGTCGGTCTCCAGTTGTGGCATGAGCCAATTTTCCAGCATGTCCAGGTAACGTGTCCTGTAACGTTTTTCTCGCAGAAGAAAAAGGGGCCGTAAACATTAAACTGAGAGATTGCACAAAACACGTTAACTTTTGGTGAATTGCGAATTTGCTGCACAAATGCGTGAGGATTCTTTACTGCCCAGATTCGCACATTGTGTCTGTTCATTTCACCATTAAGAAAAAATGTTGCTTCATCACTGAAAACAAGTTTCGCACTGAACGCATCCTCTTCCATGAGAGCTGTTGCAACCGCGCTGAAAACTCAAAGCGTTTGACTTTGTCATCGGGTGTCAGGGCTTGTAGCAATTGTAAACGGTAAGGCTTCTGCTTTAGCCTTTTCCGTAAGATTTTCAAACCGTCAGCTGTGGTACGTTTAGCTCCCTGCTTGCTTTATTCGTCGACTTCTGCGGGCTACGTGTGAAACTTGCCCGCACGCATTCAACCGTTTCTTCGCTCACTGCAGGCCGACCCGTTGATTTCCCCTTACAGAGGCATCCAGAAGCTTTAAACTGCGCATACCATCGCCGAATGGAGTTAGCAGTTGGTGGATCTTTGTTGAACTTCGTGCTGAAGTGTCGTTGCACTGTTATGATGTGAGTGCATTTCAAGCATGACATACACTTTCTCGGCTCCTGTCGCCATTTTGTCTCACTGCGCTCTCGAGCGCTCTGGTGGCAGAAACCTGAAGTGCGGCTTCAGCTGAACAAAACTTTGAGTTTTTCTACATATCTGTAGTGTGTCGTGACCATATGTCAATGAATGGAGCTACAGTGAATTTATGAAATCGCTTCAATCATTTGTAATAGCCCTGTATATTGTGAGTTTGTTCAGACAAGCATTGTCAGTAGGAAAATATGTAACTAATATGATCCAAATTGTAAGTACCAGATAAAACATGTAACAATGGAAAATCCAGGATGAAACGAGACAATATTATGAAAAGGACAGTGGCTACTCACCATATAATGACGATGCTGAGTCATAGATAGGCACAACAAAAAGCTTTCAGCCTTTTTTCGCATGACGTGCTGAAAGCAAAGCTTTGGATCGAGGGAACCAGGTAGATGCAGTGTTTCTTGATTTCTAAAAAGCATTTGACTCAGTACTGTACCTACACTTATTGTCAAAAGTATAATCATATGGGATATCAAGTGAAATTTGTGATTGGATTGAGAACTTTTTAGTAGGTAGGACACAACGTGTTATCTTGCATGGAGAGTCATCGTCAGATGTAGAAGTAATTTCAGGTGTGCTCCAGAGAAGTGCATTGGGACCCTTGCTGTTTACGTTGTATATTAATGACTTTGCAGACAGTATTAATAGTAGAATCAAGCTTTTTGCAGATGATGCAGTTTCCTATAATGAAGTACTATCTGAGAGAAGCTGCATAAAAATTAAGTCATGTTTTGGTAAGATTTCAGTGTGGTGCAGATTGGCAACTTGCTCTAAATGTTCAGAAATCTAAAATTTTGCACTTCACAAAACCAAACAAAAAACGTAGTATCCTCTGACTATAATGTCAGTATGTCACTGTTGGAATCGAACAACTCGTACAAATATCTGGGTTTAACACTTTGTAGGGATATGAAATAGAATGCTCATACAGGTTCAGTCCTGGATAAAGCAGATGGTAGACATTGGTTTATTGGGTAGAATACTGGGAAGTGCAATCAGTCTACAAAAGAGATTGCTTACAAAGCACTCGTGTGACCCATCGTAGAATTTGCTCAAGTGTGGGGCCTGTACAAGACAGGATAAACAAGGGATATTGAATGTATGCAGAGGAGGGCAGCATGAATGGTCACATGTTTGTCTAACCCACAGGAGAGCGTCACAGAGATACTGAAGGAACTGAAATGGCAGATTCTTGAAGACAGTAGTAAACTATGCCAAGAAAGTTTGTTGACAAAGTTTCAAGAACCTGCTTTAAATGATTACTCTAGAAATATACTACAACCTCGTACATTTTGCTCTCACGGGGATTGTGAGGATAAGATTAGAACAATTACTGCAGGCACAGTGGCATTCAATCATTCATCCTGCACTATATGTGAATGGAACAGGAGGAAATCCTAATAACTGGCAAAACAGAATGTATCCTCTGCCATGCACTTCATGGTGGTTTTGCAGAGTATAGACATAGATGTTGATGTAGACTACAGTCTCTGGTGCTGAGGCCCAAAAGCTGGGATTTTCAGGAAGATACACAGTTAATTGGAGTTAAGAAGTTACAAATTGGAAGTAAATTTTCACTGAAATACATTGTTGCCCATAGCCACCAGGTCAACTACCATAAGGTATCACATGCATTGCAGCTGAAAAATTAATCTGAAGAGGAGATGTTATTGAATTCCTTAACAATAATTATGGTGAAGAACAGTTTTAAAGTCCATGAGTGTGGCCTAAGCAGCCAGACTACGGGTTTTTGTGTAGGCGTGGGCATGCTCCTGATGGTCTTTTTGGCCAAAAGCTAACTTTCTGACACTCTTTTTTGTTGTGGCTATCTGCTACTCAGCATCTCCGGCAAATGGTGGCTAGCAACTATCCTTTTCATGATACAGATACAATGTATACATCTCTTAAGAAGAGGAAGTGGATGTCATTTCGTAAAAGTTTTTTTATTTTTACCCCCCCCCCCCCCCCCCCCCCCAGAATGACATTTCAGCTAGCACAAAAGATGCGATGGTGACAGTTGTCAGCTACGAAACAACTTTACAGCAGTTCTGCCAGTGGACTGCCCCACATATACAGGCAAATAAAAAATCAATAAACAAAGTTGACAAAAAATACAGAACACAGCTTATTGGCATGCACAATGTGGAACATTTCATTCTGGCACCCTTTGTGACAGGACCCAGTCTATTTAAATGCTAGCAAAACACTGAGATTTGCATGAGAGATATACAGTTAATTGAAATTGAGAAGAAAGTTATTAACTGGAAGAAAATTTTCATCGAACTACGTCATTGTCTTAAGAAACCAAGTCAACTACCATAATTACAGCACTGCATAAACCGACATGCATTGCAGCTGAAAAATTAATCTGTGGAGGAATCATTACTGAATTCCTTAACAATAATTATGGTGAATAATAGTTTTAAAAATCCATGTGTCTGAATACGATTGATTCTGGTGGCTGAGGGTTTCAATTGTGTCATCAGTACTTCAGCTGCACCCCAAGGCCGACAGCAGTCCAGGCTACAGCATCTGCGCTACAGTTTATCTTCACATCGCCTCGGCTAAGCATCAGCATCACGATGCTTAGAGCTATGCAGGTGAGTTGGTGAGCTGTACTCAGTTCAAACTTAGTTTTCTTAGTAGCTGGTTGTTAAAAGTGTCAATTTAAATACGAAGCTAGAGACTTGCAATTAAAAGATGATTTAAATATCAAGGTAGATACTATTATTGCAAACATTAAAGTTCAGAATGATGAACTAAAGGATGCTAATGAGAAGATTAAAGTTACTGGTGATGAGCTGTGTGCTAAAATAGACTGATCCAGCAAATGCTGATTTAAGTCCTACAGCGGATAAAAATGTTTCTGATTTATGGACAGAATTAACTTGACTATCAAAGTCCAGAGTATTAAAATCAAACAGGCTATTACTGAAATAAAAACTAATGCTAACTTCTAAAAACACATCACTGAGTCGCATCAGATTGAGACAGAGATAAATAATAAGATTTCTAATTGTAAACAACATTGTGTACCTTAACAGAGGAGCTACATTTCAAGATAATTGAACAGTGTGATCTGGTAAGAAATGAATTTAGTCAGCAATTTGTAGAAGTGAATAGTGAATTAAAGCAAATTGGGGAATTAACTGGGGAGTTTGGCAGAACATGACCAAATCTCACAGAAGCAAGTGAGGTTAAATGTGTTAGAGCAAAGATTCTGTGGTAACTGAGATTTCATGGTTCACTTTTGCTAGTTTGGAGTAGCCTGTAAATGACTTGACTGAACAAAAAGTACAGGAAAAGATTGAATTGTCTGTCAGTACACCTTGTTCCTCAGCTGAGAGGGACAGAACTGAGGGAACTTGCAGAAGCTTTGGGACGAACTTGCAAAAATGAGGATTCAATTTGGTTCCTACATAAAGACTATGGACATTTTGGAACAAAAAAGTGCGTTAGCATATGATTGAGTTCTTTTATTTTAAGAATCTAAGTAGAGAAGTAAAGAGTATATTAAGAACTTGTGAACTGTGTCAGAAAGGAAAGGTCAGTAATAGAATTATATTGACCTTTACCAAAGGCTAGGGGCAGTGATGCCGAAATTTTTGTTTTAGTTGAATGCTGGTCTAAGTATGTGAAGTTATACCTAATAAAACTGGCAAGTTCAACCATGACGATTAACTATTCAAGAAATTACTCTGCTGATGTGGGAAGCCTAACTGCTTACTCAGTGATAATGGTATGCAATTTATGAGTAACAGCTTTAAAGAGTTTCTGATCTGGGAAGGTATTAAACATATCCCTATTTCTAAATATCATCTACAATCTAACCCATCTGAGTGTATCATGAAAGAAATTGGCCAACTGAGTTGAATGTATTGCTCTACTAAACATACTATGTGGGCTCAAATGATTCCAGAATTTCCGATTATTTGCAGTGAGCTACCACACTTATCTACAAGAGTTTCATGTGTGGAGGTAATTAGCAAGTAGTTCACTAGGAACTTACTGAAATATTTTACTTGGCCAGACAGGGAAAAGGTATATACTTAATGACATATTCAAATATGTGGGGGAAAAACTGAAGAATTAAGCCAAATACAGGCTGCTGGAACATAAACAGCAATTGCACCACTTCCAGGAGACAAGTAAATTCTTTCATTAGTGTGATAGTACATATAAAATAGTACGCATTCCTCATCCAAAAGTAGAATTTCTTGTGGATCCATCCAATGGCAAAAAGAAGCTATATAATGTTGAGATGATAAAAAGATGTGTGACCTGACATTAGTGCTTCGGAGGAGTCTATGTGGACAAAATAGTGTGTCGCCTTCAGCCATTCTAGTTGTCTTTTGTGTTTTTTCCCATTTAGGTTTCATAGAACATACTCTTACTCTTTTACTGGCTTATTTAAAACTATGTTTTCTTTATATGACAAGGGGGACATGGAAAGCATTATGAAAAGAAATGAATACATACTCAAAGTCTTTGACATTGAATTGAATTGAATTTTATTTGATCGTGTAAGATTACATTGTGTACAGTAAATGTACGTGTAATACAGTACATGTCAAAGTAGTAACATTCATTATCACTTTTTTAATATCCTTTTAGGTTACATTTTTACATCATTGATAATTAATAACAATATATACAAATTTAATGGCATAAGTATTCTGCATCACTGTAAAACTCTCTTTCAATGAGATAGTCTTTAAGTTTCTTTGGAAAGTCATTGTCAAGTACACTATCTTGCAGGTTTTTAGGCAGACTTCTTAGTAGTCTGATACCTGAGTACTGGGGTCCTTTTTCTAGCATTGCCAGTCGGTGGGGTATGCTCCATACTTCATTCTTCCTTCTTGTATTGTGGGTGTGTACACTAGCATTTGTAATCCAGTCCTCACTACCTTTTGTGATGTATATTATTGTTTTGTACATGTACAATGATGAAAAAGTTAAGATACTTAACTTCTTGAAACAGTTTCTGCATGTTTCAGAGGTCTTTCTTCTTAAAATGGTCCTAATTGGTTTTTTTTGTGAACACTCATTTTGTCTCTTGTTTTTTTGAGTTTCCCCACCCAGTCACTCGATACTGTAAGAATGGATCGAAAAGTCCATGATACACTGTACACAGAAGGTTCTTGTCTGAATACTGTGTTAGCTGCATCATTAAGAATATGACAAAGCTCAGTTTCTTACAGAGATTATTAATATTTTTTTTTTTTTTTCCTTCATTTCAGTGCATTATTCACAAGAATACCTAAGAATGTATCAGATTCTGCTTCTTCCAGCCTCGTTCCATCAACCTCTAAATCCATGTCTACAGCCTTCTCCTTGTTTTTAAACACTGCATACATAGTCTTTTTTAGATTTATAACCAGTCCATTTTCCAACAGCAATTGAGCTGTGACATTTGCAGATATGTATGCTCTTCTCTCAAGCTGTTCCATATTTTGGTCACTATTTAGTATTGTGATGTCATCAGCATACAATATTTTCTTTTCTTCCTCCTCAACACCTATATCATTAACAAACACATTAAATAACAATGGCCCTATTACCAAACCCTGCGGCACTCCGTATTTGATGGGTTTGGTTTCTGATTGGTATGAGTTTCGTAATGATACATACTGCTTGCGGTTGCACAAGTATGATTTTATCCATTCACCTGGTTGCCCTCGAATGCCATAGTTGCCTAATTTTTGTATCAGCATTTCATGGTCAGTGGTGTCAAATGCTTTTGAAAGATCCAGAAACATTGAGAGACAACCTTTTTTTCATCTAAGGAGTGAAAAATATATTCTGTTAAACTGGCAATTGCTGATTTACCCTTTCTGAAACCATGTTGTGAGGGTATGAGAATGTTATGTTTGTCAAAATAATTAACTAATCTGAATATAATAGTGGGAAACATTCCATGTGGGAAAAAATATATCTAAAAACAAAGATGATGTGACTTACCAAACGAAAGTGCTGGCACGTCGATAGACACACAAACATACACACAAAATTCTAGCTTTCGCAACCAACGGTTGCCTCATCAGGAAAGAGGGAAGGAGAGGGAAAGACGAAAGGATTTGGGTTTTAAGGGAGACGGTAAGGAGTCATTCCAATCCCGGGAGTGGAAAGACTTACCTTAGGGGGAAAAAAGGAAGGAAGGAAGGAAGGATGGGTATACACTCCGTATACCCGTCCTTTTTTCCCTCTAAGGTAAGTCTTTCCGCTCCCGGGATTGGAATGACTCCTTACCCTCTCCCTTAAAACCCAAATCCTTTCGTCTTTCCCTCTCCTTCCCTCTTTCCTGACGAGGCAACCGTTGGTTGCGAGAGCTAGAATTTTGTGTGTATGTTTGTGTGTCTATTGACGTGCCAGCGCTTTCGTTTGGTAAGTCACATCATCTTTGTTTTTAATATATAATTAACTAATTTGTTATACATAAGCATTTCTAGGATTTTCGAGAAACCTGATATAAGTGAAACATGTCTGTAGTTGTTGGGGTCATCCTTATCTCCTTTCTTGTACACTGGCACCACCTTCGTTATCTTCAGTTTTTCTGTGGCCTGTGCTGTTGTTGGGTTGTGAACCACTGAGGACTATGGCAAGACGAAGCCTCTTTGTTGTTTTTAGGTCCCCGGTTTAATACACAACACCTCACCCAGTTGAGCTACAGTGCCAGTACAATGTCGTTGCCTAGGACAACATAGCATGCAGGTGAACTTAAGACATACTACTTACTCTGGAGAAGGATATTGTCCGGAAGCTGAGCACTATTTTCAATCTTGTCTATGTGCCTTAATGATCAGTTAATGCCTCAGCTATAAGGTGAGCTGTTACATTTACTACTTCCACTATTTATATTCCAACAAGGACTTTCTAATGTCATATGATTATTCATTTTCCTAGTAGTACATTCTTTGTTATTATGTTCATGATTTAGAATGTTACTTTTCTGGTAGTACTAACTTCCCTATAATGAAAAGGAATGCTATGAAATGTGCTCAACCTGATACAGCAACAGTACAGGCTCTATGTTGGCACTGGATAAGGCGGCAGAGGAGGGCACAAAGGAGAGGGGGGGGGGGGGGGTGTTTACATTCCTCCCTGTGGGTCAGGTCACAAACACTGAAATGTCCAAATAAAGATGCTATTATATTTTTAAGGGACGTAGTTAGAAGAACATTGCTTGTAGAAAGAGATTTCTTTGCTCAGTGCACAAAATGCATACATTCATATTCAGTGTGCCTTTGAATACAAAAAACACATTTGTATGTTCACTTTCCATTCACTTAATATAAAATGAACACTGAGTAAATTTTCAAGTGCCAAGGTCGCCAAAATTGTTTGTTCATATAGATAAACCAGTTTCAGCAATTCTCTGTTGCCATCTTTGAATGTATGTTTACGTCATTACACAATCTTCTCCTTCAGTGCAGTAAGTGCTGCTACACAATGTACGTCCTTGTTGATATCATGAGCTATACTAGAAGCCACCACGTCAATTTTAAAATAACAGCTAGGTACATACATATTATTGCTGACTTCTAGTATCATCCTCAATACCAACATGGACATACATTGTACAGCACTTTTTATGTACTGAAGGAGAAGGCTGTGCTATGATGTAAACATAGATCTGAAGATGGCAACAGAGAACTGACAGGTTTCAACATCTATATGAGTAAATGATTTTAGTGATCTTGGCAGCTGAAGATTTATTCATTGTTCATAACACTACACATCTCCCCCACAATGTCAGTGTCATTAATGTATACTATACAAAAAATATTGTTAATTTCATTAACTTTTTCCCCAAGCTACCTTGCTGCCACATTATTACTTTACAAAGATGTTGTTGTTGTTGTGGTCTTCAGTCCTGAGACTGGTTTGATGCAGCTCTCCATGCTACTCTATCCTGTGCAAGCTTCTTCATCTCCCAGTATCTACTGCAACCTACATCCTTCTGAATCTGCTTAGTGTATTCATCTCTTGGTCTCCCCTCTACGATTTTTACCCTCCACACTGCCCT
This sequence comes from Schistocerca cancellata, assembly GCF_023864275.1. Lineage (NCBI taxonomy): Eukaryota > Metazoa > Arthropoda > Insecta > Orthoptera > Acrididae > Schistocerca > Schistocerca cancellata. The sequence goes on from NC_064632.1 coordinate 136,908,367, forward strand.
CCAATGCTAAATTTGTGATCCCTTGATGCCTCAAAACATGTCCTACCAACCGATCCCTTCTTCTAGTCAAGTTGTGCCACAAACTTCTCTTCTCCCCAATCCTATTCAATACCTCCTCATTAGTTACGTGATCTACCCACCTTATCTTCAGCATTCTTCTGTAGCACCACATTTCGAAAGCTTCTATTCTCTTCTTGTCCAAACTAGTTATCGTCCGTGTTTCACTTCCATACATGGCTACACTCCATACAAATACTTTCAGAAACGACTTTCTGACACTTAAATCTATACTCGATGTTAGCAAATTCCTCTTCTTGAGAAACGCTTTCCTTGCCACTGCCAGTCTACATTTTATATCCTCTCTACTTCGACCATCATGGGTTATTTTACTCCCTAAATAGCAAAACTCCTTTACTACTTTAAGTGTCTCATTTCCTAATCTAATTCCCTCAGCATCACCCGACTTAATTTGACTACATTCCATTATCCTCGTTTTGCTTTTGTTGATGTTCATCGTATATCCTCCTTTCAAGACACTGTCCATTCCGTTCAACTGCTCTTCCAAGTCCTTTCCTGTCTCTGACAGAATTACAATGTCATCGGCGAACCTCAAAGTTTTTACTTCTTCTCCATGAATTTTAATACCTACTCCGAATTTTTCTTTTGTTTCCTTTACTGCTTGCTCAATATACAGATTGAATAACATCAGGGAGAGGCTACAACCCTGTCTTACTCCTTTCCCAACCACTGCTTCCCTATCTTTACAAAGATAGCTTTTTTTAAATGCATCAGCACAGGGTGCTTCTACCTATTTTTACAGGTTTGCTTGCTGCTTGGAAATTCCTCCATTTATTGAGCAGGGATCGTCCCTCTCATATGCACTATTTTTAACACAGTGGTAGTTAGATATACTCACACACTGATCGTGAAATAAGACATTCCAGAATATGGAGCAGTTCAAGAAGTACAAGAATAGAGGCAGGCTCCTCTTAAAAAATAAATAAGTTACAATCAAACAATGCAGACTCCAAGTTGGAATATCAACAATGTCAGGAAAAGATAGGTCGCTACTTACTGTAAAGATGACATGTTATATTACATAATAATTTAATTAAACATTAACTGCCTCTATTTTAGAAACTTTTATTACATGCAACTTAGGTTTTCTGTTTCAAGTCCATTTTCTAAGGTGGCACTATAAACTTACTGCAATAAAAGTTCATTAAATACAAACAAACTCAATTAATTGTGTGATAATTACATTGCTTTGGAAAGTACCTACATCCAAGATAATCAAAACTTGAAATAATTTCATTTACAAAACAGCTGCTGCTTTTCCCAGTGCTAAAGTTTATGTACAGTATGTACACTTTTCTATCCCATGTTAAAGAGCATGAGATGCGAATACATGAAAAATCATCGCTCATTACAGTGAAGGCTGACAAGGAGTTGAAGAACCACTATCCTCCTCTTTTGTACAAAAGAGTCTAAAAACAACATAAAGGAAGTTTAACATACATCCATATAACCATGACACCCAATGCCCCACTTGTGAAAACAGCCATATCGCGTATCTGCTCTTTTATAATTTTTACATAGAGTTTTTTATATGAGTGTGGCGACTATCTGCCCACTTAAATGAATTGCCACTGCTGAACAGTAGCCTAGAGCAGAGTTGGCCCTCAAGCGGCAGACACACTGCTGGACATAACATGCTCAGCTTCTGTGGCTACTTCACATCTGTGCCATCTGGATTGGATCCTCCCAGTCTGTTCCCCTAAATTACTAGCTAATTCTCCTAACAAGGCACCCTTCAGTCATCCTGCGTTCAGCCTTCCCTAGCACTGGTCCCACACCCATCTCCACCCATTTTCCCATACCTCCCCCCCCCCCCCCCCACTTGATTCATTCTATTCTCACACTTTCCTCTGTGCAGTCTCATCTTTTTGTTCTATCTCCCCCTGCCAGTCCACTCCTCCATGTCACTGTGCACCACATGCAACTCCTCTTGCCTGCACCACAGTGAGTTCACCACTGCCACATTCCTATACCATGCAGTTGCTGCCTGCTTATCCCAGTTGTCAGACACCTTTCCTTCCAACAAAACTTCATCCTCCATGTCTCCTTTCTCCACTCACTCACTCATTCTGTGACATCAACTCCTACCCACAGTCAAACTGCAGCGCCAATACAATGTATCTGATGGCACAATACCAGTGAAAAATATATTTTTGTGTGTGTGTGTGGGGGGGGGGGGGGCAGCGGCGGCACATGCACGAGCAAGCAAGTAAATGAGCTTAACAATATGTTTTCAGTCTCTTGTTTGCATGCCTATTGACAACTCAAAACTATGTGGCGAGTTGTTTAACCCTTCACTTGACTATATACATGGGCATCCCATTACCATATGAATAATTTTCATTTTCTGCAGTAAATTAATTTCATTATTTGAAATATTTAAGGTTAAGACTTCCATAATTCTGATGTCATGAAATAAATCTCATATAGAACTGTTTTATAATAAAAAATTGGATTTAGGTATCCCTTTGTCATTATTTTTAACTGAACGGATATCTAAGTGAAAACTTTACCCAGAATTTGAATTAGCAGACCTGGAAGTTGCATTTTGCAGGAGATGCAGGAGATGCTGCAAATTTGATAGGTTTATTGAATCCATCTCCAATAGTGCCCATACTTTGGAGACTGAAAACAAAAGCATCACATCTAAAGAAGTTCAGAAACAGTCTTATCAGTACAGGTCATATGCTGTAAGCTTCAGCTAGAAAAGAGAGTTAAGAACACCAATAACATTTTATTACTAGGTGGTAGTCATGGGAGAAGAATGGCAGAAAAGATATAGTGAGTGGTATCATCTGTGAATTGAGCTGTCTGGGGAAACAGCTTGGTAAATATCATGTGATTAAAATAAAGGTTGCAGACAACAGTTAGGATCACAATCTCATTCATATACAGGAGGATGACATAGATAAATTGCCATGATCAGTGTGAAAATTGTGTTACTCGTTAGCCAGTGTGATAAATCCTGGGTGAAGTGTTCTGTTAGCTGAATCAGTCAGATGCATTACCCTTCACTCAGTTCCATAATAAGCAACATGGTTTGCATCTGATAAGGGTTACTTGAAAATCCAGTTAACAAAAGCGACCAATCTGACCAAAGATGTATTCACCCCAACCCAGCAATATTTAATGCATTTTAAGTTAATTTCTTCTGAAAGACAAATCAAGAGAATGAACATGTACTTGAAAAGTTACCTGCAACGTAAGATATGCAGTTTGTGTATATTATGTCTGTGATCAACAACATGAAAGGAGAAAATACTGCAGCTTGGACAAAGCTAATACTCTCACAAAACTCTTTTTTTAGTGTCTCCCATCAAAATATTACTAGCTTCATAAGTTGAAAGGATGAACTTCTAATGTCCATACAGGAAAATGACAGGAACAGATGGAAAGCTATCAGGAAGGCTTTTCTTATCAGAAAATCACTGAAACTGAACACAGATGTTGAGGGATAGAAGCTAATGTCATACTACTGCAGAACTAGCAAGTGGAAAGAGAGAGGGTCCGGTTATACCAAAATGGAATTAATGGCAACGTCCTTGAAGTTAATGAATACAAGCTGACAAACCCAGCATTGCCCAGGTATTCATTGCCAATTTTCTATTAGAAGCAATAACAAAAAATGAGCTCTGTATTGTGTTATCCCGTACAGTTTCTGTACACTGGGCACAGCTGCTTCACTTGTCTAGTGCGATTTTGTAAACTTCTCTACAGCAATGTCTCTTCATAGCTCTATAGATGGCAACTGTATTCAGCTATAGCCATTTGTGGTTCACAGTTGAAAGCTGTCAAACATGCTGCCAGGTGGCAGGGATTTCCTTCAGTTGACTGAACTGCAGGAGTGCCTTAGTAGTAAATAATAAATGTATTAAAACTTCGTGAATGACATGGCAATTTTTGACACATCTCTGTTTTAGCACATCACATCTCAGAGTCCAGCTTCAGCAGCCAGAGATTGTGATCATGGGTATGTGAGTTGTGTTTGCATGAGAGAGAAAGAGAGAGAGAGAGAGAGAGAGAGAGTGGGGGGGTGTTATTTTTTACGAAGGCCTTGTTGGCCAAAAGGTCACTTTGTGACAGTCTTTCTGTTATGCCTATCTGCATCTCAGCAACTCCGCTATATGGTGGGGGCGGACTTTGGATATCGAAAGGAAGCAAAGACGGATGTTTGATGCTTATAAGGAGGCAGGAGCGGCAGTTTCAAAAGTGGTGCCAACCCCTTGTGCTACCTGATGTCAGTCGGTCCAGTAGTGGATAGGAGCCTCTGAACTCTCCTTCTGTGCACACTAGTTTCGGCCCTCTCTGGTTGGTGCCAGAGGCTGCAGTCATGCCTACATAAGTGGAAAACCATACCAGCCCTGGCAGTCAGTAGTTTACTCCTGATGACAGTGGCAGAGAGAGCCATTCGAAGCTTGAGAATTTTATTAGAATTGTCATGGCTTTAAAATGAAGATGATCTTATTCAGACATGCCACTGCGAAAGACTCTGAGGACGAGTAAATTAAAATATCATTGTTGGAACTTCCTGGTAGATCTAAACCATGTGCCAGACTGGAACTCAAATCCAGAACCCTGCCTTATATAGACAATACTCTTATATTCAGATCACAGAAGGAGAGTATTATATCATAAAATTATGATTTAATTACAGTGCTTAGAAAGAAGTTATATGATGAATTCTGGGAAGAGGTTTATAAAGCTGACTTCCTGCAGCACTTAAGGTCTTGTTTTATACTAAAGCTAACAATGTCAAAAGGAAACTGTAGCAAGGAAAAGAGATAGATAACTACAGGGATTAAACAAAGAGAGGGGGAGGGGGGAGGGGAGTAAAGCTAACACCATTCATAGGATTTTCGATAAAACTAGACATGTCTCTCAAGTTATCCTATATGGCAAGTACCTCTGGGAACTCACCTAGCCTGGCTGAATACAAGCTAACACACCTAAGCTTCTTGAGCTATGAACTAGTAGAAACCATATCCTCCGGTACCGTATACTCCAGACATGCTTGAACAACCATTATAAGATGTGACAACAGAACGTTTATGTTTTGGAGAGCTTGGCTCTTGGCTTAACAAATCAGATTGCTAGGATGGGACAAACCTCAAAAAACATTAAGATGAACTGCACAGACCTACGGTGTATATGGCTGTTGAGGTTAAACAGTTATTAGCAGTTAGCCTCTGGAGTATTTGCTGCATCCTAGCCGTTTAAGGTCTTACTCAAGTAAATGGAGCACAGTGTGGATATCTAGCACCCTAACTTTTCTTTACAGTTGCTGCTTTCTGAGTTGAGTTGCTGGTGTTCAATGGTCCGTTATCCCACAGATTTGTAATGGGATTGCCATTGTGGTCGAATTCCTTAAGACTCTTCTCCCACACCATGTCACTGTGAGTGAAGTCATTTTGGTTTGTGCTACCACTGAACTCATGGTCACTTGTTCTGTTCCTGCATATGACATAACTCCCATCTGAACACTCATTGCTTTTGCCACCTGTGACTCTGTGCTTGACTGACATCACCTTTGCCAGTGCCACTGCTACTCTGTTTATGGTTTGTTCAGTATGCTTCCTCCTGGTGTGTGATGTTAATTCTACTTGCATCACAGATGTCTTCCTTGCTGCCTTCTTCATGTACTATTACAGATGAGCTCTCAACATTTTGTGAATAATCTGCATTATGATGATGATAGGATTTTTCTGACATTGCCTTCATGTTGGCTCATAATCTTTGTATTCTGTTCTCTGCAAAACATCCTTTTGGTACTTCCTTCTCCTACGTAGCTCTTCTGATCATCTGTAGTTCTTCTGTTAATCCACATTCATTTGGTATCATCCATATACCTTCTTTGTTCATTGTTTCTATACTTTTGTGATGAATTGTACCTGCCATTTGCACTTTGCTCTGGTGGTCAATTGTTGTTGAATTCAGCTTCTGGCCATTCCACCTTTTGTGGCCCTTTTCCTATGCAATTGTGTATACCACTTGGTAATCTTTTCTCCACTGTTATATAAACACAACAATACCCAGTGCCATCTCCATGTAACCTAACTTGCTGAGCATCTTCTGATATTTAGATGCAACACTGCCTCCCCTGCCCCTTGGGCTACACATAAACTCCCACATTACATTAGCTTGAGTGTCTTTTGACCAAAACATTGGAATAAACTCTTGGAGAAATTTTTCAAACCTTTATTTATATTATACATCCAATACTGAATCTCTTCTTCCATAAGTTGTGTCTGTTTTGTTTGCCTTGCTCCAACTCGCTGGGCTATTCTTTCATAATTCTTTCACAAAATCAAACAGATGTATAGACTGAAAAATGGAAAATCCAGGATAGATTGTAACAATATTATGAAAAGAATAGTTGATAATCAACATACAGTGTAGATGCTGAGCTGCAGATAGGCTTTGTTTGTGCCTACCTGTGACTCAGCGTTTTCGCTATATGGTGAGTAGCAACTAGCCTTTTTATAAGATGTAGAAATAGTAGTAGTAGTAGTAGTAGTAGTAGTAGCAGCAGCAGTAGCAGCTTTATTCATCTGTAGATCTCTTTTTACAAGGATATAGGACATACCAAAGTATTTACAAGTTTAGATCAATTTAAAAAAAGCTAATTTGTGTACACATATATTTACAGTCTTCCAGTTAGAGACAATCATTAGATTTACTTCCAGTATACAATACTTTTTTTACAAATAACTTATTAAATAATGTAATGCCACACTATTCACCGAGCGAGGTGGCGCAGTGGTTAGACACTGGACTTGCATTCGGGAGGACGACGGTTCAATCCCGCATCCGGCCAACCTGATTTAGGTTTTCCTTGATTTCCCTAAATCACTCCAGGCAAATGCTGGAATGGTTCCTTCGAAAGGGCATGGCTGACTTCCTTCCCCATCCTTCCCTTATCCGATGAGACCGATGACTTCACTGTCTGGTCTCCTTCCCCAAACACCCAACCCAACCCACACTGTTCACTCATATCTCACTACCAGTCACTGCACACACTATTCACACATTGTTTCATAACACTTCACTCACTACTCACACACACACACTGGTGATCTTTGGGCCATTTTCTATACCGCAACTTCCCATTTGCTATCCTGAAAAACTGAGTCAGCATCCCTCTATAATGAGTGAGATGTTGAGCTCAGAAAGAGGAAGAGCTGGTAGTATTGTGCTATGCATAGCTTGGAGGTAAGTATTTCTAGAAAGGAAAAAAGGAAAAAAATATAAAGTGAAGGTGTTATGTGGAATGTTGGATATTTTATAATATTAATAATAATTATTATTATTTATTTGAATAACATTTTTTTTATCAAACCCCTACTCTGTTTTAGCTAAGTAATTCTTCAACGTATAAAATGTGTTGCATAACATTTTAACTGCCCTTTAAGTAAGTGTATTTTTGCAATTTCTTTAATCTCTTTTGGTAATTTATTGTACAGTTTTATTCCTTGGTAGAAAATGCTGTTTTGAGTTTTATGTTTATTTTTTCGTGGTAAATATACGTTGAGTCTCTCTCTTGTTGCCTGGTCATGTACAGAGCTGTTCGTTCAGAAATTACCAATGTTATTTTTGATGTGTACAACTGACTGGTAAATGTATTCACATGAGGCAGTTAAAATCCCCAGTGTTTTTGAACAGATCTTTACAATGAGCTTGACTAGTAATTTTGGTTATTATTCTTATGGCTCTTTTCTGGAGTTTGAAAGTTGTGTTCATATTTTGTGCATTTGTTCCCCAAAAAAGAATGCCATAGTTAATAATTGAGTGTACATATGAATAATATGTAACTAAAAGACACTAAATGTTACACACTGATGGTAGGATTCTAAGGGTATAACATGCTGATGACATTCTGTTTGCCAGTACCTTTGAGTGTATACACCACTTCAACTGAGAATCAATATTCATTCCTAGAAATTTTTGCATTTGTTACACAGTCTAGAGCGGTGCCATCTACATTTAATTTAACATTGTCATTTCTCCTCTTCAAAATGAAATTCATGGCATTAGTTTTCTTTATGTTCAATGTCACTTTATTGCTTATTGACCAATCAAAACTTCCTTTAGAGTTTCATTTGCTTTCTCAGCAAGGAGTTCTCTTGTTTTCTCAGTGACTATATTTTTGCTGTCATCAGCGAAGAGAATTTTTTCACCATGAGTAACACTACTGGGAAAGTCATTGATGTATACCAGGAACAGTATTTGTCCTAATATGCTACCTTGCTGAACCCCCAATATTAATGTATTTTGATTCTGATAAGTGATGTATAGATGTAGAGATCATCCTCTTTTAAATGCTGTATTGCTAAAGTTTTGCATTTTCCAAAAACATTTAAAATTTTCTTGCAGTACCCCACACGTAATATTTCTTAAAACCCCCACTCAACATGTTTACCTACCATTCTTTTGTTGTAATGTTCATTACCGATAACATCTGTGCGACTGGTCAGTGGCTTCTTTCCAATGACTGATGAAGTAGCCTAAAATGGATGTTGTTAGGTATGACAGTAATGGCAGCCTACCACATGACCACCATACAGAACAGTTATAACAAGTTTAAAATATTATTTTGCCTATGATAGTGAATAATACAAATGTATACAATAGTATGATTAATTACAGTAGTATGCATCTACTGTCTTCTTAAACAACACCAGTGCCTAATATATTGCAAAAGTCTATCTGAGTGGAACTGGAAAATGAATGAGTCTCATTTAAATGATCACTTGCTGTCTCTGTCCCAGTTGTTAATAAATACATCTGCTAGAATACAATAATAACATAAAATAATTCCATATAAGACTAGTAGTTCTGTTGAACCTACATGCCACTAGCGTCACTCCTACACGTGTCTATGGGAACGGGATGTGTGTAGAGGTATACTGAACAAACTTTCCCACAAATATCTGCACATAAATATATATTTACACAGTAGTCACGTGCATGTACGTAGCAAGGCACATAAAATCAGACTGTTAGAATAACATGGCGGCTCGAATGTCCGATCTCAGTCGGAGATGATGTTGTTTATGGTCGATATGACCTATCGATGCCAGCCCCCCCCCCCCCCCCCCCCCCCCCATCAACAGTACAGAGTACAACAGGTGACTCTTGGCTGGAGACAGTGTGGACATTGATGCTGTTGATGGTCGTACGAGATGGTAGACGCACGACCGGGACCACCTCAACTGGGGCGTAGTGCGGAGGCGGAACGACGGGAGGCAGGTCCACCTTGAAGTTGTTGAGCCAGCGAGGGCGGACAATGTGGCGTCCAGCCCATGAGCAGCCAGGCAGAACGGTAGATGGCGAGGTGTAGGTGTGGCAAGCCCAGATGATAACCGAGCCGTCCGGCGAGATGAAGGCACAGATTGTCGTCGGGTCACACTCACGAGGGAGGGTGAGGCTACGCACAACACTGAAATTTAGCTGGTCATTGGGTGACGAGGTTGCAGTGTCTGTGAGTAGAATGAGAACTCGGTCATCAAGAGTTACGCTTGAGACGTCATCCACGCGGTGCCACCGTTCTACCAACCCGTTGCTTTGTGGGTGGTAGGCAGTGGTATGAATTTTCTTTATGTCGCAGATTGCAGAAAGCATCTGTGAGAGGCTTGTGATCCATGAGGATGAAGAACGAGCAACCCTCCACGTCTGGGCGGAAGTGTTTCACAGCCTCGTAGACCACAAGGAGTTCTGTACCGAAAGCGGAGTATATCTTCTGAGCTGTTAATAGGTTTTTAGAGAAGAAATGAAGAGGGAAAACCATGTCTGCCTTGCATTGCTGTAGTACCGCTCCCATCACGATGTCACTGACATCCACAGTGATGAACAACTCAGCCGAGGGGTCAGGGTGGGCGAGTGTCACGGCGTGAGCCAAAGAAGTCTTTAGTGCATTGAAGGCCTCCAGCATAGGTGCAGTCCAGTGAATGGGTTTGAGTCCTGAAGTCTGTTTACCCAACAGCGGTCTGTCAGTAGGGCCTGCATGGCAGCAGAAGAGGGCAGGTGACAGCGGTAGTAATTTATTGTGCCCAGGAAATGTCGGAGTTCTTTGTAAGTAGCAGGGGGCGGCATTGACGTGATGGCCTGCAAGCAAGATTTGGGAGGCTGTATACCGTCGGTGGAGATGGTGTAACCCAAGAAAGTGATGGAAGGCTGGTGCAATGAGAATTTGTCTCTGTTGACCTTGACACCGTTAGAGTTCAAGGTCTGGAGGATAAATGACTTTTATGTTCCTCAGCCAACTTGCTGAATATGAGTAGTCATCCAGATATGCAAGGCAAAACTCGAACTGTCATAAGATGGAGTCAATGAATCACTGCGCCGTGTTTTTCAGGCCAAATGGCATGAAGTTGTATTGGAACAAACCAAGCGGCGTGATAATAGCTGTTTTAGGGATGTCTTCCAGCGCTACGGGAATCTGATGGTAGGCACATTTACCGTCAATAACACTGAAGATTGCAGCACCCTACAACATACAAGTGAAATCGTGTATGTTAGGCACAGGGAAATTGTCCACAATGGTATGGGCATTTAGAAGTCTGTAATCACTGCACATTCGAAAAGAACTGTTGTGTTTGAGGGCGAGGTGAATCGGTGGAGATCAGTTGCTGTCTGATGGTTGCAGGATACCTGCCTCCAAAGGTTTGTTAATTTGCTGCCGGGTCACGTGCAACTCAATAGGGTTGAGGTGTCTAACCTTGTGCTTAATAGGATGGCCGGCAGTGGTAACTATCTTGTGCGCACGTCAGTGACGGAATAAACTGAGAATTGCACACGAGACTGATCATTGTCCTGATGCGAAGTTTTTGGATGAGTAGGGCATGACGAGGCATAGCCGTTAGTGCGAATGGGAAATGGCAGTCCGAAAGTCACATACCTAGTACATGCCTAGTACTTGTGTGGAGAGGGCAGATGCACGCGCAGCACAGAGTGGGTTGGAATGCGCGGTGAGTGTCTGCTGTCAGCTTTGCACTTGATAACCGGCACAGGCGAGAGTGGCGTTGATGTCACCCGTGGAACAGCGATGACCGCCAAGTCGTGTGGCTGGTGCGCGCCAGAGGGGAATGTTTATCAACATGTGGGGCGGCTGCTTGCGTGGTGTGCGTGGTCGTGTTGCGCATGCAACTGTCATTAGGAGCACTGTTTGAAACACAAGGCACTGAATGTGGCGAGCACATCAGGGGTGCAGAGTCTATAGGACACGAATCATTACACGTGATTAATGTGTTTGGACTAACCTGATGAATGTCTGAGCTGATGTCAGCTAGGGAAGCCCGAGTAGGTGGTGGAACTGAGGACTGCAGTTTTAGCAGGAGTTACAAGCTGCAACGAGCTCGTTGTAGGTGTGTGCAATGTGTTGTTTCAGCTTGTTGTCGTCCCAGCGGAGTTGTGTCACCAAGTCATATTCAGACAGTAGATTAGTTACACAGAGTACAATGTTGCCCACGAGTGCGGAGCACTCGCATACTAACTCATGTGTCATGAGAGAAGCACAGTGGAAAACATAAGTGCAGGAGCACAGTATCTGAGTGTTAGTGGGATGGTGTAGCATTGAGCCCTGAACCACATTCAGAGAGAGTTTGTAATGGGACAAAAAATCCATACCAAGAATTGGTACATCAATGTCAGCAATGTAGAAAATCCACGGAAAACACAGAGTGTGAGATAGGTGACCGCAACTTTGACAGAGCCTGAGGTTTGTAATGTTGATGCATTGACAGCTTGTAGGAGTGACCTTGTCGGTGAAAAGACGGGTGGAGACATCTATGTAGGTATGATGGACTCATCAGCACCAGTGTCGACTAGGAAAGTGAGCCGTGGCGAAATGTCAGTCATGCACAAACGACTGCCCAGCAGGGCGGATGAGTGGACGGAGTGCAGATTTCTCTGTGGGGTATGGAATCTCATATAAAGGGTTTTATCTGTATTGAGTGAGAGACCATTTGAAGAAAACCAGTTTAAAATATAGTTGAAAACTTTATTCGTAGTTTGTTCAAGATTGTTGTCTGTAAAATAATCAATTAGAACTGTAGTGTCATCTGCAAAAGGAGTAAATTTACTTTTTGTATCAGAACAAAGCAGGAGATCATTAATGAAGATGAGAAATAGCAGCGGACCCAAAACAGAACCTTGTGGCCCACCACAACTTACTGAGCCCCACTCAGATGAGGCAGGTTCTCTTGATGAGACATTCAGCATTACAATCTGCTTTTGATCCTTCAGGTATGATTGGAGCCACGAATCAATGGTACCACCCAAACCGTACCATTGGTTTATGGCTCCAGTCCATAATATTCGTTGGTTCGAGTATTAAAAATGTGCATAAACACAATCAAATTCTTCTATCGACCAGCAGAATCACCTGCTGATGTAACAGAAAACTTCTAGAAAACTTAAGTTCACTAATATGTAAGTTCCCCACCATACTGTCATCATTAGAGGAGACTTTAACCATCCCCCAATCAATTGCAAAAATTACAGTTTTGTAAGTGGTGGGTATGACGCAACATCCTATGATCGATTATTAAAAGCCTTCTCTGAGCACTATATAGAACATATTATTTTAAACCCCACACATAATGGAAATGTACTGGGTCTAATACCAACAAATAGACCTGATTTCTGTGAGGAAGTCCACATTGATAGTGGTATCAGTGACCAGGGGGAAGTTGTAAGAGACAGTGTTCCCCCAGGTACAGAGTGCAATAAAAACAAGTACAAGGATGTATATGTTCAGCAGTCTACAAAATGGACAGTAGTGTCATATCTCAATAAGGAGCTCAGAACATGGAGAGAAGAATGTAGAAGATCTGTGGCTCATGTTTAGAAGAATAGTTGGTCATGCACTTGATACACACGTGTCTATCAAAACAGTTAATTATGAGAGCAACCCTCCATGGTATGCAATTAATGTACAAAAACTTGCTTGGGCCTAGAGATAGGGAGATAGTGAAAGAAATGTGATTGGTTGTCAATGAAGCAATGCATTAAGCCTTCAGCAACTACTATAACAGAATATTATCAATTGATCTCTTACAAAACTCACAAGGTTCTGGTCATATGTAAAGGCTATTAGGTGTACCAGAGTTACTGTTCAGACGCTCATGGGCAAGACAGTAACTGAAATTGAGGCTAGCAAAGCAAAATCAGACTGCTTAACTTTGTTTTAAAATATTTCTTTACAAAGGAAAATCCAGGAGTATTGCTCCAATTTAATTCTTGCACCACTGCAAATATGAATGACAGTGTTAGTGGCATTGAAGAAGAGTAAAATCTCTGAAACATAACAGCACTCCAGATCGCGATGGAATCTCTCTCAAGTAAGCACAGGGCACACTCCTCTGAGAGAAGGGTAGCAAAAGTGATCCATAAAACTATTGTCTGGTATCCTCGACATCAATTTGTTATTGAATTATAGAACACATTCTGAGCTCAAACATAATGAGGTACCTTGATCCTCCAAGACAATCAGCAGGGATTCTGGAATCATTGATCATGTGAAATGCAACTCTCTCTTTTCTCATATGACATCTTGAAAGCCATGGATCCAGGCACTTAGATGATGCAGTATTTCTTGATTTCTTAGATTTATATAATTTAGTATCCCATCTAAGCTTATTTTCAAAAGTACAACCATATAGGGTATTGAGTGAAATTTGTGACTAGATTGGGGATTTCTTAGTAGGGAGTATGCAGCATGTTACCTTGGATGAAGTGCTACTGACAGATGTAGAAGTAACTTCAGTTGTGTCCCATGGAAGTATGTTGGGACCTTTGCTGTTCGTGTTGTTTATTAATGACCTTGCAAAAAATATTACTAGTAACCTCAGACTATTTGCCTATGATACAGTTGTCTACAATGGAGTACTATCTGAAGCAAGCTGCACAAAATCTCAGTTGGATCTTGATAAGACCTCGACCTGGTGCAAATATTGGCATCTAGCTTTAAAAGTTCAGAAATGTGAAACTGTGCTCCTCACAAAACAAGAAAACATAGTATCCTATGAGTGCAGTATCAATGAGTCACTATTAGAGTTGGTCATCTCACATAATTACCTGTGTGTAACAACTGTAGAGATGTGAAATGGAATGCACACACTGATTAGCCAAAACATTATGACTGCCTGCTTAAAAGCTTGTTTGTCCATCTTTGGAACAAATTACATCTCTGATTTTGCATATCAGGGATGCGACAGTTTGTTGATATGTTTTCGGAGGTATGTGGCTTTAGATGTCTACACATGTGTCATTTGTGTAAATAAAAGGCTGCTGACTTGTTCATATGTTGATGGCACCCAATAGCGACACAGATGGATTCCACAGGACTTACATCAGGTGAATTTGGTTGCCGGGACATCAGCGAGAGTTCACTATAATGCTTCTCAAACCACTGTAGCACAGTTCTGGCTCAGAGATGTGGACAATTATGCCACTGAAAGGTGACATTGCTGTTGGGGAAGACATCACGCATGAAGGGATGCAAGTGGTTGCAGCTGTCAGTGTGTCTCTGATTACTACTACAGGTCCCATGCAAGCACAGGAAAATATCCCCCATCATATACTGCTGCTCTCAACAGCCTGTGTCCATGGTGCACTGCACATTTTGAGCCACCATTCACTTTGATGACTGGGTTTGTGAAGGTAACCATCCACCTAATATAACAAAATCGTGATTCACCCGAAGAGTGAACAGGTTTCCATTTATCGTTGGTCATATCCCGATGGTCCGGCGCCCACTACAATTGTAACTGATGAAGTCGTTGGGTCAACACGTTAACACATAGGGGTGGTCTGCTCTGGAGCTCCATATTAAACAGAGTACACTGAATGGTGTGCCCTGAAACACTTGGGCTCTTTCGGCAGAGATGCCATAGCTGACCATCTATCCTACTTTACAGAGCAGACAAGCCTCCGAACCCCACATTCTGTGAAGAGTCGTGGACATCCAACCATTTAGCACCTAGTGTAGTTTCTCTGTCCTTCTGCCTCTTTCTGTAGATGCTCATGACAGTAACGCATAAACATTCAGCCAGCTTTGGTGTTTTTGTTCACAGGCTCTGCGTAATAACAGCCTGCCCTTTATGAAAGTTGCCTATCTCAATGGATTTCCGCATATGCAACTCATATCTTCGCTACAATGATCCCCCTTCCATGTGTGTCCCACTTACATACTTTTGTTACTGTGTAAAGTGCCCGCAACACCACCAGGCAGCATTCAACATCGTGGTGGACAGCAGTCATCATGTTTTGGCTTATCAGTGTACAAAAGCTCAGTCATAAGTGCAGCAGGTGGCAGACTTTACTTCACTGGTAAAACATCAGGGAATGCAGGCACTCTTCTAATGAGATTGCTTACGAAATACTGATGCAACCCATCCTAGAGTACTCCTCAAGTGAGCGGGACCCATAACAAATAAGACTAGTGGGTGATATTAAATGCATACAGAAAATGCAGCACAAATTGTCACACCATTGTTTGACCCATGGGAGAGTGTGAAGAAATTAAACTGGCACACACTTAAGGATAGATATAAATTATCCTGAGGAAGCCTACTTACAAAGATTCAAGAACCAGCTTTAAATGGTGAAGCTAGGAGTATAGTATAACTGCCTAAGCATTGTTTCCATAGAGATCATGAGGATGAGATTAGATTAATTACAGTGTGCACAGAGGAGTTTAGACAGTCATTCTCCCTGCACTCTATGCATAAATGTAACATGAAGAAGCACTAATAAATGGTAAATTGTGAGGTACACTGAGCCACACACTCTCATGAAGTTTGCAAAAGTATAAATGTAGATATGACCAAGAGCGGTGGACAGTGTAGTTCACCAGTGGCACTTGGAAAATTAAATGTTGTTATTTTAACATTGCACAAGAGAGTCAGAATTTATTTATTGTAATGAAGAAAGAAGACAGGTCTTCTGGGAGCATATCTGTGTGGCTAAAAATCCAAAGATCTGGCTTTTAATCTCTTGTAATTTTTTTTTTGTCACTTGCCAATTCATTCACCTCTGGCAATGTTGCCCTTCTTTGTATACGTCCAATACCCCCTGTTAGTCCTATTTGTTACAAGTCCAATACAGCTGAGGAAAATTCTAAGATGGGTCACATAAGTGATAAGCAGTCTCTTACGTAGACTGATTGCAATTCCATAGTATTCTAACAATGAACTAAAGTCCACCATCTGCTTTACCTATGTGGTTACTCCATTTCGTATTCCCACAAATTGTTGTAACAAAGTATTTCTATGAGTTCGCCAATTCCACTTGTGATTCTTTAATATTGTAGTCACAGCATACTACATTTTTTCGTTTTGCATAATCCACAATTCTACTTTTCTAAATATTTAAAGGAAGTTGCCAATCTTTCCACCAGTTTGAAATCTGCTGAATATTGTGCAGTTTTTTTTTCCCAGGCACGACTTCATTATAGATAACTGCATCACCTGTGAATAGTCTGAGGTTACTATTTTCTGCACGGTCATTAATATACACCATAAACATTGAGGATGCCAAAGTACTTTCCTAGGGCACACTTGATGTTACTTCCACATCAGTCAATGACTCTCCATCCCAGATAATGAGCTGTGCCCTCTCTACTAAGAAATCCTCAATCCAGTCACACATTTCTCTTGTGTGTGTGTGTGGGGGGGGGGCGGGGGAGGTACTGAGTCAAATGCATTTGGGATTGAGTGAAAGTGAATAATAAAAAAGAGAATCACACTCTCTACACCAAACTAACAATTAATTATTAATATACTTCTAAATACTATGTATGTGTATGTCAACTAGATGTAGCCAGGAAAAGGACATGAGGAAGCTCCTACACTAGCAGATGAACAAAGACTGTAGAAATTCGCAGAAAGAGAGCAATGGACAGGTCTTCTGACTACTGAAATTGCTCCATCAACTGCTTCATTGATGTTATCGCAAAATGGGTTACAGATGCCAGACTTAAATGTAAGCCTAAGTACTGACCTGAAACAAAGAATTTCACTTTAATGAAGTGATACCATCAGAAACCCCATTCATATAGTAGTTGCACAGTATTGGAATCCCTTTTGAATGTCAACTGGTATTCATTACTGAGTGTAGAGTAGTATCTTTGGAAACCACACTGAAGATGAATGAAAAACTTTCTGGAGTCTTAATGTCTACACCATGTGGTTGTTAGTCATTATTTTCTTTTGTCTTCCCCAAACAGCCGATAACTGGTACAAGGAGAACTTAACCCTATGAGTTAATGCACAACTTCTCTAATTTCAGAAAGATAATCATGATCCCTTCTTTCTGTGAATTAATGATATTGTCACTCACCCAAACCTCTGTTAGGAAGCATGAGGAGGTAGCCCTCGGATGTGGGATTTAGGTAAGTCACCCATTTCGTAATGCTCTTTGTTTGATTCTGGTTGCTCTTTGGCTCTGGTTCCATATTGTGAACTGCGGATAGGGCACATACTAACTCCCATAAATTAAAGGGCTGGTTATACTCTTCTGTGTTGTTGTAACTTAATATCAACTGTATGTATGATGTGATGAGCCTGGCATCAACATGTCTATGTGTGAACATATCCCATTCATAAACAGTTTTCTGTGCTCTATATCAACACATTCAACAGATTGTGTAATCCAATACTTGTGTGGTTTACGGCTCCCGTTTGCAAATACACAATGTCGGTTTCAGCCTAGCAACTGCCTTAATATTACATGAAATACTTGGTGACGTAAGTGCCAGTATAATTTGTTTTATCTGTAGCAGCAATGATTATTTACAGTAGTTTTATGGTGGCAAAAAAAAAAGAAATATGTGGAAGAAGGAACAGTTAACTTCTTGTACAGTAACAACACAAGAGTCTAATCCTAGCTATACTAGTAATAGTGCCTTATATGTTGAAAAATCAGTGTCATCAACGATTAACATCTTAGAGCTATTTTCTGTGGTTGTATCAGCATGAATTTCTCAGCAAGAGTGGGTATGAGAAGTATGCTGTCAGTCGGTCCATTGACTGTACAGACATTTTGGATAATACTGATCTGCAGATAAGATTTATACACGAGTCTGTGTCATTTACTCCATTTTATGGGGATTTCCACACATTGTGTTTACAATAAACACAATACGAAACTTAAACATGGAAAGCAATTACGTCCAATTTGTGTTTAAAGATTAAAACTATGACCCCAGAAAATTAAGGTATTTCGCTTCTATAAAAGACGTCAAAATCTGGTTATGGAATTATGTTTCGATAGCTCTGTGTACATTTATTCAACTCCGCATTTTTTTTCCAATGCAATGCATTCAAGCGTAAATAAAATGAATTTCTTGCTTGCCTCTCATAATGAACGAAAAATTGTGACAAAATATAGGAGATGTAGGCGGTGTAAATCGTTAATTTGGTGTAACAATGTCACATCACGTTGTTCGCTGTATAGTTTACTAAAATAACGGCTCGTCAAGTACAGCAGCCTTCCTTTCATCTCTCGACAGAAAACGCCAATCTTTAAAATGTGAAATGTGCTACATACAAGTGGAATTCCCTTTCAATCTGTTGAGACCAATTTAATGTAATATCACTAGGATGCTTAAGAAATCCACTGCGCACATGAAGGCTCTATTTACTACCTATCCAATGACTTCAAAATATGCAAATCCTTTACGGAGAAATCTCCCAGTCACTTGAACACGGTGGCGACTCATTGCTAATTGTTGTTGCAATGCTCGTTCTCAGCTATTGTGCGGATTTTTCTTTAATATAGACGTCAAATATTATTACAACCCTTTGTTCTTTACGAAACACCATCCACTTCTTTCCGCTATCGTGCATACTGCATCGCCGCATCGGAATGCTCGCTCCAGAGATGTTTCTAGGTCCCATCATTGGTTGAGCATAGATGTTAATTCTGCCAACATAGTGGATATATTTTTAATTATTTGGAAAAAATTACTTTTAACTGCATTAAAATACACTTGCATGAGTTTCTGAAGTAATTTAAATTGACCAAATATGAGACATCAATAATTTCCGTGGTTAATCTAATGTTTTCAATATTGAAAGCTAGATGGCACTAGCGGTTACAGCACCAATGTTCTGCAACCAGAAGTGACAAAATCTTGAATGCTTTGTGTTCTGTAGTCAGTCTGCGCTTGCAAAGTATAGGGGACAGATGATGGTAATGGGAGTGCGTGCTACTAAGCGGCTTGTTTGGTGGATATATAAAAGTAAGACAACGAACAGTTCTTCTAAAGATATTGTAAGACTTTAATGACTGCACATAACCAAAGCAAGATGTGGTGCTTAGTGAGTCAACCTAATGCTGTGATATTGGAGGTGGAGGTAGATCCCAAGGCGAGGGGACAGGAATGTCTCGAAAAGGTAAATAAGAAACATACTGTTTTAATTTTCTATTGTCGTCTTTAATATGATGTAAAATATGTCAAATATTCTATTCCTTCAAAATATTGGCCCACTATTAATTTCGGTGTAAATATGAGTGAAATTGTAATCGTATTGTCAATCTGTAAAATTCTAAAGATAAGTGTTCCCAAAAGTTATAATTAAGATCTCTCCGTCTCACATTTTTTTTTCTCAGTGTAGCATTTCATATGCTTCTAACATATCTGGTGGTGTTTAACCGAAACTGGCGTTTCCTGCATTGTGTATTCTGCGAATTCTTCATAAATGTATTCCTTTTTGTAACTTTAAATGGCTGATTGTTCAATACTTTTTTTACTTAGTCTTGGCTCATTTAGTAGAGCAAAAAGCATGTTCTGTATTTTTTTAAAAAGCTCGTTTTGTTAAAAATATTCGACCAAGACCCAGTTGTGATGTCGTGGTAATTTCATTTGGGAAGCTCTGTTAGTAGTTTGTAGTTTGACATATTTTTGTGATCGCGTTTTGACTGACAAAACTGCCGCAGAATTCTCGTACATTGTAAAGTGTAAGGCTTCTTCGTAAATGAAATACTCCGTTCTTCAAATGAGCATACACTCTTTTTTGAATTAGTTTACGAGTGTGTAGTATTCAGTAATCATTAATTAGAGCTGTAGCTGCCCTGCAATATCCTACACTAACGTCCAAAAAGCATCCTTCCCTATGGCTGAAATCACTCCATAAACGTAGCCAAGAACCAATATGAATTTACATTTAAATCACAACTGAGTAAAGGCATAAACTCTTTCCCGCTCATTTAAATTTGCTTAATTTTATAAATTCAAACTGTAGTTGTCAAGTCTACACTGAGGTTTTGAAAATTGGGATGATTCACATAGAAGCTAGGTGGGTTGCCAAGAGTACCTTTCTCAAGATGTCAAAATTGAATGGAAAAAAGATGCCGTGAAAGGGTTCGAACAGGTGAAGGAATTTCATTGTTTTTAAAAATGTAGAATAATCTGGTTATCGTGTAGTTCAAGCTACTACAGTCCGTATGGTTTTTACTGACAATTTGTGCGGACAGCTAGTGGCTAAGGTTGCAACAGCCACCTGCGGGTGAGGACGTGCCGCAGCACACGTCTCCGGCGTAGCAACCGGGGACACAGCTGGCCAAGCCTCCGTGACATCATAGTGCCGAGGCCGGCTCGGCTTCCCCAGGTTTTATCCCTATCGCCTGGCGAGTAAGCGAGCGGCCTACGAGGTCTTTGACACGTAATCCCGGGCGAAACAGCCACAATAGCAGACCCACAGGTTTCTTTCGTATGTTCCAAATTATGATCACGATTTGCTACTACTGGAGCCTCATCAATTACTGCCTTGGCAGGTCCAATTTTCGTTTTACCATCCAATGTGTCTTCGGACCTTGGCCATGAAGGAAAATCTTTGTTCTGTTAAGAATGATGCAGTGAAGATGTTTCGCACGCATCTTTTGTTTTTGAGAAAAGAGTGCGATCAATACATTTTTCACGTTATCTTGAATAGGTATCAGATCACCTGTGACTGCCAAAAGTTCTGAGAATTGGGTTGTGGTGTATAATAGGGATAACGTATTTTGAACACACCTCGCATTGCCTCGTATTACGATAGGACCTGATTGATGTGATGAGATACAGGGAATTTCGCGGTCAATGTTAAATAAGACGTGATAATGCAGGTATCATTTTTTAGTATGTGCTAAAAACATACTGTCTCTCAGTTAATGTGATACGCAGAGAAGCCAACCACTGATTGCTTCCTAAACTGTGACAGGACTTGGTTGATTGTGATTTCAGTCTTTGTCTTTATACTTTTTACAGCGTGTCGCAGGAGGAATTGTCAATATTCAGGGATGAGACAGGTACGATCTTTCGAAGCAGAAAACTCTAGTAAACATGGGCTCTAAAACGCATATCTTAACAGTTGTGATTAATTGTTCCTCTTACCTGCTGTGAAACACGTATGTTATACTGAAAAAGTGCACATAGACCTTAAAGTATGTTTTAGAGTCCATGTTTCGAAGAGTTTTCTGCTTCGAATGATCGTTCCTCTCATATCCCAGAATATTGGCAAGTCCTTTCTAGGTCATGCTGTATAGTGGTAGCGGTATAATAGGAAAACTGTGTGTCGTTCCTCGTTTTTCTCGATATCAAGTTGCGTTAATGCGTGGGCTATCTTGTCACATTCGCCTAAAAAAGCTATGTGGCCCATTCCTTAAAGTACTCGACACTCATTCGAGTGGAACGGTGTTCAAATCTCCTTCGTCCAGCCAACTAGAAAAATTTTATGATTTCTCTAAAATCAACTAAGGTGAATGCTAATAGTTCATATTTGAAAAAGATTATGCCAATTTCCAGCTGCATCCAATGAAAATAACCCTAACTCTGTAGGGAACTCGTGAGATTCTTCACTTAGTGTTACTTGATTCATTACTGTACTAAAAGCTACCAGTTTCGCTTTAACATGATATAGAATTATATCGCGTGGCTATAATAGGGCCATTCCTTTAACAACTAGCGAAATAAGAGCAATTTTCAGTCGAATGACGTTTTAAAATTTATAGGAGTAATTGCCCACACTTAATTGCAGCGTTTGGAGCAGAGAAATCGTCGTCAGTTGGGTTTCAGGTTAGTTTGCATTTGCGGCTCTACGTTTAATATTACTTTCCGTGTTACTGTTTCTCAGGTGGTCACTGCAGGTTCGTGGATACGAAAGTTTTTCAGGCGGAGCTACCACCAGTATGCGCGAAATTCCAGTTGCGGTGTAAGTCAACTAATACCGTAGTTTCACTATGTTCTCCGTAAGAGGGAGAACCTCAAAGGAGGAATAGGGATATAGTGTTTCTTCCGCCCGGCAACGGCCAACAGATGGGGGCAAAGTCCAGCTCTCGGCGGAGAGTGTAGTTAGCGGCGTGACTGGGCTATCTGTCAGATAACCGCTCTGCGAACAAATATCACTATCTTAAGAGCTGTCACGATGCAACTTGCTTGCTAGCTTGCTTGATCGATCCATAATACCTTTCACCTCTTTATCTATTACTAGAGCAGCAGTTTTGGGGAAGCCAATGAGCTGACGTCACGCATTCACTAACGACCAGAAAGAAAAGTAGTCGGAGTAAACGAACATCAGATGTGTGTCAAATTGTTTTTCATTATATCCATAAGAAAATAGTGCTTTGCAGCCACATATATTATAAGACATTGCTTGTCCTCGCAAACATAATAACCGTAAAATTTCGTGAACACTCTACAGTAAAAAGCGCTTAATGATTGTAACTTGTGCTTTTAAATAAATAAATAATAAATTTTCACAGCGGCAGAAAAGTATATCTCATAGCTTTTCAATTCAGTGCATCTTTCCTGCAAGCATTTAAGAACTATTCATAAATATTTTGATGCCCTGAATATATATATAATGTTTAAAAGTTGCTGAGGTTGCAAATGTTTCAAAGCTTAGCAATTGTCATAATTATGGCAGAGAAAAAAAATAAAGATCTCCGTTGATCCCGTTCGTAATTCTAGTTTGCAGTCAGTATAATTTTCCTTGGTCGAGATTGTGGAATTATTTATAACAATTTCCTTTTACTTCCTCAAGGTTTCAGATGTACATGAAACATCGGCGGTTTCTCCCTCAGCATTTCGAAGTCGAGGCGTAGATCAGTGTCTCCGTATTGTTAGACACAACCTCGACAGAAAAAATCTGTGTAAAAATGCATGGAAGCATTAGCGAAAATGTTGAATAGTGCAGAAAATAACAAATAGCGTAATAAACAGTGTACCCTACTACTGAAGTTAAAATTTCTCAGAGGTATTCACTCTCGTGCATTACAAGGTACGCACACCATGTATTCACGCACATTGTTTGAGATGCACATAGCGGAGTTGGGTAAAGTTTTTGTTAAGATGCTGTTTTTGTACGAATCGGATTGTTACAGTCCGGCAGAATGTGACGGGGATTTAAAAACTGACAAGAGCACTCGTAAAACTCCACAGATAGATGGCTGACACAGCGTAGAAAGGCAGACGTCCTCCCTTATTATTCAACATAATCGCCGTAGTTATCGAAAAAATTTCTAATGTTACTTTCGAATCACTTTCCACGTGTCTGCTCGAACAGTCTAGAAATTATCTTTTGATTCCAGAGCGAATATCAATGTTCCCACCAGCACTACTATCTATGGGTAAATGAGATGGGTTAACGGGAGCATTGTATGGGGTTGCATATATACTACGTGGAACGTGGTAAACACAAGTCATCTCTGGGGTCACTAGCAATCAATCATTGGGATACGAAGTTAGGTTCTGTAATATAGAATTTTTTACATCTACGTGGCCATACATACCCCGCAAGCAACAATACCGTGGGTGGTGGAGGGTACTCTGTACCGCTACTAGTAATTTCCTTCCGTGTTCCACACGCAAATAAAAAAAGGAAAAATCGACGGTCTATATGCCTCCGTACGATCCCTAATTTTTCGTATCTTATCTTCGTGGTCCTTACGCGGAATCAGGCAACAGTAGAATCTTTCTGCAGTCAGCTTCAAATGTCAGTTCTCTAAATTTTATTAAGTATTGCTCGGAAAAAAGTCGCCTTTCCTCGAGATATTCCCCTTTGAGTTCATGAAGCATCTCTGTGATACTTGTGTGTTGTTCGAATTTGGCTGTAACAAATATAGCAACCCGCCTCTGAATTGCTTAGATGTATTCCTTCAACCCGACCTGGTTCGGATCCCAAGCGCTCAAGGAGTCGACCGAGCATCCCATCTACGGTCTCCTTTACTGATGAACCATGATCTCCTAAAATTCTCCCAATAAACAGAGATCAATCATTCGTCTTCCCTACCACATTCCTCACATGTTCGTTCACTTTTATATAGCTTTGCAACGTTATTCCTAGATATTTAATCGTCGTGACTGTCGAGCAGCGCACTACCAGTGCTTCACTCGAATATTACAGGTTTGTTTTTCCTACTCATCTACATTAACTTAAATTTCTCTGCATGTATAGCCAGCTTTTATTCATCACACCAACTAGAAATTCTGTCTAAGTCCTCTCGTACTCTACTACGCTCACTCCACAATTGCTGCACACCACAGCATCATACCCCCAGGGGGTCCACAACTCTTTTGTGGATACGTGCGTAGTGAGCACGGGACCCCGAGCTAATGAGGCCTACCTTCCTTTCCGGGCTGCATACCTTCCCTTTCCGCATCCTTCCCCATCCCCCATCTTCGCCCCTCCTCCCCTCACCTCTGGCTCTTTCCTTCCCTTTCTCCCCATCTGGGAGTATGGTTTGTGCCTACGTCCGGAGAAGGACGCTCGTAAATGTAACGCATTCTTTGCTTGTATGTCTTCTTCCTTCCTTTGTCCTTCTCTTTTCCTTACCTCTTCTCTTTACCCTTTTCTCCGCTGCGGCGTTTGAGACCTCTCCTCTTTCCTTTCCCTTTCTTTGTTTTTCCCTTTCTCTTTCTTCCTCCCTGTGCGTGTCTGAAGGCCGACCCACGCATTTTTGTGCGTAGCCGGTGACGGGGTAACGCGTAATTCCCCGCCCCGGGTAGACAGGTAGGACACGTACGTACCCCCTGGTAACGGCCAGGCCCAGGGAGGGGTGATTACCTGAGCTGATACCTTCTGAAAGTGCCGATTGGTCCCTCCGTCCGTTTGTCAGGAGGTGTGACCTGAGGTGTGAACAATCACCTAAGGCGGGAGTGCCCTCAGAGAGGGCCCCCACAAGGGAGGAGCGCGCCATCGGAGACGCCGGTAATCATGGGGATTCTTCCGCAATGGTTTCCTCACCTTCCACTATGTCCGCTCACAAGCGTAAGTTCACTCAGTCTAAGCCACAGACGATTCTTCCATCGTTGCCACAGATCCTTGTTGTTTCTCAGTCTGACGAAGGCCACGACTTCTCCACGGTCAACCCTTTCATTATTCAGAAAGGTGTCGACGCAATTGCAGGTCCTGTAAAGTCTTGTTCCAGATTACGGAATGGCACCCTGTTGTTAGAAACACACAGTGCCCTCCAGGCACAAAAATTGCTGCGTACTTCACTGCTCCACACCTTCCCTGTCCGGGTTGAAGCTCACCGCACTTTAAATTCCTTGCGTGGAGTCGTTTATACACACTCCCTCGATGGATTGTCTGACGACGAAATTCAGCACTACCTGTCTGACCAGGGCGTAACGGCTGTTCATAGAGTTATGAAAAGGGTTGACACAAACATCATTCCAACCCGCACTGTCTTCTTGACATTTGACAAAGTTCAACTCCCATCCAAAATCAAAGTAGGCTATGAGATAATTTCCGTTCGCCCTTACGTCCCAAACCCTACGCGTTGCTATCGGTGTCAGCGGTTCAATCACACCAGCAAGTCCTGTTCCAATCCAGCCAAATGTGTTACGTGTGGCAAGGATGCCCATGAGGGTGCTTGTCCACCTCCATCCCCTCACTGCATCAACTGTATGGGTGACCACGCTGCTTCCTCTCGAGATTGCCCTGTTTTTAAGGACGAAAAGCTCATCCAGGAAATCAGAGTGAAGGAGAAGGTGTCTACCTTTGCTGCTCGAAAATAATCGCCAGTCGACAGCCCACCGTGCCTCAGACAGGAAAATACAGCACTGTCCTTGCTTCTCCTCGACCAACAAAGGAGGCGGCCACGCAGACTTGCGACCTCACCTTTAGTGCCACGATCGTCAGATCGGCCAGCGCAAAGATCGCCCGTTCAACCTCACCACTTTCGCCTGCCCATTCTATGGCTCACCCTTCGTCGGGTTCTGCTAAATTTCAAGCCCAAAAGTAAGACACCAAGACTTCAAAAAAAGAGCATATTCGTGAAGATTTTTTACGTACACCAACTTCACAACCATCGGTTCCTCCTTCATCTAAACATCATACTTCCAAGAAGGCTACAAAGAAACCCAGTTTGTCTCCTTTTCCGCCAAGGCGTGTCCCATCTACAGCACCACCTGGCGGAAATCGCCCTCGGCCGTCTTCTGTGTCGCCGAGGCGCACTGCTGCCGGCCGATCGCTGGTGGCGGGAGCTGCTCCTGAACAACCTATGGATCAGGATCTTCGGCTGAATGCCATTCTATGCTGTCTGTTGCAAGCTCTGAGCAGTCGTTGAGCTGACAGCAACCTTCGTCACATTCCTCCATTTTCTGTTCACCCTATGTCCATTATCCACTGGAATATCCGCGGCATTCGAGCCAATCGGCATGAATTGTTGATCCTCTTACGATCCTACTCGCCAGTCATCTTCTGTCTTCAGGAAACAAAGCTGCGTCCCCATGACCGCTTTGTTCTCCCTCATTTTCAGTCTGTCCGATATGATCTCCCCTCTGTTGAAGGCACTCCAGCCCATAGAGGACTCATGATTCTTCTCCATGATACTCTTCATTATCACCCAATCCACTTAAACACTTCCTTCCAAGCTGTCGCCGTTCGTCTTTCCCTTTCTGGATATACGTTCTCTCTTTGTACCGTATACATTCCATCGTCCACACCAATGGCACGAGCTGATCTCCTTCATCATCTTGATCAGCTTCCACCCCCCCCCCCCCCCCCATTTGCTGGTTGGGGACTTCAATACCCACCACCCGCTTTGGGGATCTCCACATCCTTGTCCACGTGGCTCACTCTTGCTAGACATCTTCCACCAAGCGGATCTAGTTTGCCTCAACACTGGGGTCCCTACATTTTTGTCTGCCTCCACGACAAATTTATCTCATTTGGACCTTGCGGTCGGTACTGTTCCGCTAGCTCGGCGCTCCGAATGGTTCGCCCTTGATGATACACACTCGAGTTACCACTTTCCATGTGTCCTTAGACTGCAGCCTCAACTGCCATATATGCGCCCGAGGCGCTGGAAGTTTGCCCAGGCCGACTGGACACTTTTTTCGTCTCTAGCGACATTCGATGACAGTCACTTTCCCAGCGTCGGCGATGAGGTCACACACATTACCGACGTTATTCTTACAGCTGCGGAACGTTCAATACCACGCACCTCCGAGTTGCCCCGGCGCCCCCCAGTTTCTTGGTGGAACGAGGCATGCCGAGACGCAATACGTGAGCGGCGACGTGCTCTCCGCGTTTTCCGCCACCATCCTACTTTGGCCAACTGTATCCGCTATAAGCAGTTCCGTGCGCGATGCCGTCGTGTCATCCGCGATAGCAAGAAGGCAAGCTGGAAATTCTTTATTAGCTCATTTAACACCTTCACTCCCTCCTCGGAAGTTTGGAGTCGGCTTCGACGGTTCTCAGGCGCGCCTAGTTTCTCCCCGGTCTCTGGGCTCACTGTCGCGCATGATACATTAGTGGACCCCGTCGCAATTTCTAACTCATTGGGTCAGCACTTTGCTGAGATTTCGAGCTCTTCAAATTACCCGCCAGCGTTTCTCACGAAGAAACGTGCAGCGGAAGTGCGACATCTTGCTTTCTCCTCTCAAAATCGCGAAAGCTACAATACTGTTTTCTCCATGCGGGAACTCCAACATGCACTCTATTCTTCTCGCTCCTCCGCCTCCAAATGTTGCTGCATTTATCAAGACAGTCTGCGTTACCTCCTTCGCCTTTATAATCGAATTTGGACCGACAGTACTTTTCCCAGACGATGGCGGGAAGCTATCGTCGTTCCTGTTCCGAAACCTGGCAAGGACAAACATCTCCCCTCTAGCTATCGCCCCATTTCTCTCACGAGTAGTGTCTGTAAGGTTTTGGAGCGTATGGTGAATTACTGTTTAGCTTGGTGGCTGGAATCCTGCAGTCTTTTAACACCTGCCCAATGCGGATTCCGAAAGCATCGTTTTCAGTTGACCATCTTGTTGCTCTCTCCACTTATATCATGGACAATTTTCTCCAGAAACGCCAAACAGTAGCAATATTTTTTGATCTGGCGAGAGCATACGATACCTGTTGGAGGACAGGCATCCTCCGCACACTATTCTCTTGGGGCTTTCGAGGTCGGCTGCCCCTTTTTCTTCGCGAATTTATGGCAGAGCGCATATTTAGGGTGCGGGTGAACACTACTCTCTCTCGTACTTTCTCCCAAGAAAACGGGGTACCCCAGGGCTCCGTCCTGAGTGTTGTACTGTTTGCCATTGCTATAAATCCAATTATGGATTGTCTCCTTCCTGATGTCTCGGGCTCCCTCTTTGTGGACGATTTTGCCATCTACTACAGCTCTCAACGGACCAGCCTTCTTGAACGACGTCTTCAAGGATGTCTCGATCGCCTCCACTCTTGGAGCGTCGAAACCGGCTTCCGTTTTTCTCCCAGTAAGACCGTTTGTGTTAATTTTTGGCGACGTAAGGAGTTTCTTCCACCCTCCTTACATCTAGGACCTGTCAACCTTCCGTTTTCGGACGTCGCTAAATTCTTGGGTCTTATGTTTGACAGAAAACTGTGCTGGTCCTCCCACGTTTCCTATCTGTCGGCTCGCTGTCTGCGATCCCTCAACACCCTCCGTGTCCTGAATGGTACCTCCTGGGGAGCAGACCGAGTGGTCCTTCTCCGCCTCTATCGCGCCTTAGTGCGCTCGAAATTGGACTATGGAAGCATAATCTACTCCTCTGCTCGGCCGTCTATTCTTCGGCGTCTCGACTCTATCCACCACCGTGGATTACGTTTAGTGTCTGGAGCTTTTTACACTAGCCCTGTGGAAAGCCTTTATGCTGAGACTGCTAAACCTCCGCTGTCCAATCGGCGAGCAGTCCTCCTGAGTCGTTATGGTAGCCATCTGTCTTCCATGCCTGCTAATCCAGCCCATGACTTTTTTTCGACGCCTCCTTTGATGTAGGGTATGCAGGCCGCCCCACCTCCTTACTACCACCGGGAGTCCGCTTCCGTCAACTGCTCCATTCTCTTTCCTTCCGCTTTCCTAAAACCTTCTTGACAACTTGGGGTACAGCACCACCTTGGCTCCGTTCCCGGATCTACCTGCTCCGTGACCTTTGTCGATTTCCCAAGGATGGTACCCCTTCACTTGTTTATCGTCGGGCATTTGCTGCTCTATGTGCACAAATGAAGGAAGCCACATTTATTTACACCGATGGCTCGAAAACATCGTTAGGTGTAGGGAGTGCCTATATTGTTGGCGACACCCCAAATCACTTTCGGCTTCCCGACCAGTGTTCGGTTTATACTGCGGAGCTTTACGCTGTTCTCCAGGCTGTCCACTACATCCGCCGCCATCAGCGCATACGGCACGTTATCTGCACAGATTCTCTCAGCTCTCTCCTCAGTCTCCAAGCTCTTTACCCTGTGCACCCTCTGGTCCACCGGATTCAGGACTGTCTGCGCTTGCTCCACCTGGGGGGGCGTCTCGGTGGCGTTCCTCTGGCTCCCGGGACACGTTGGTATCTGTGGAAATGAGGCGGCCGATATAGGAGTCAAGGCTGCAGTCTCTCTTCTTCGGCCCGCTATTCAATCGATTCCCTTCACTGATCTACGGAGCGTTCTATGTCGTCGTGTTGTTCTTTTATGGCACGCACATTGGTCGACACTTCCCCATAATAAATTGCGCGACGTGAAAGCTCTTCCTTGTACTTGGACCTCTTCCTCCCGAACGCGTCGTCGGGAGGAGGTAATTTTAACTAGACTCCGGATAGGGCACTGTCTTTTTAGCCATTGACATCTTTTAAGCGGCGATCCTCCCCTACTCTGTCCCCACTGCTCTCAGCTGTGGACGGTAAGACACCTTTTAATTGAGTGCCCCTATTTTAATCCGTTACGCTCCCGTGTACAACTGTCGCCTGATACATCGTCGATTTTAGCAGATGACACGCGCTCAGCCGATCGTGTTCTCGAGTTTATTAGTGCCAGTGAAATGACAGTCAGTCATTTGAAGCTTTTTTCGGGGACAACCAATCCCTTTCTTTAGAGGATTTTTAAGCCTTCCTTCTGTTTTTAGTTTCTCCAATTTTATGACTTTCGTTCCCATTGCTGCTGGTTTCCATTTTCGGTTTTTTTACTGTTTCTTAAGTCCCGGACCGGGCGCTAATGACCATAGCAGTTTTGCGCCCTAAAACCAAAACAAAACAAAAACCACAGCATCATCAGCAAACAATTGCAGATTGCTGCCCACTCTGCCCACCAGATCATTTATGTATATAGAAACCCTGTGGCACACCTGACGATACGCTTGTCTCTGATGAACACTCGCGGTCGAGGACAACATAATGGGTTCCACTGCTTAAGAAGTCTTAGAGCCACTCACATATCTGGGGAAACTATTCCCCATGCTCATCCCTCCTTTAAGTCTGCAGTAGGGCACCATGTCAAATGATTTTCGGAAATATAGAAATATGGAATCTGTCTGTTGCCTTTCATCCATGGTTCACAGTATATCTTATTCGAAAACTGAGCAGTTTCTTGTGATCAGTAGCTGATTGTCAATAATCGGGTTCCAGCTAAAGTTTTCATAGAAATTCATATCTTTAAAACCTTCTTAACAAGTTTATTCATGATTTTTTTTTTTTTTGCCGTACTAGTTTCATAGTCTTAAGATGAGTTGAGAGCAGTGAATAGCTCTATATAGTTATTTCACTGCTACACAAGACACTGCAGTAGTACGCCCAGGAAGCTAGGCAGTAGCACAACATTGAATTTTTGAAGCTAATCTCTATTTAAGTAACTTTCACCGATCTTTGGACGTTGCAAACTAACAAATTGTAGATTGTCATCTATTAAAAAAACTTGTCATGGTGGGGTCGGATGAGAAACAAATGCACGGATGACATGAGTGCAAATTAAACTTACAGGAAAATGAGTTTTTAGTATCAGACTACTTGCTCGTGTATGTTGAGTATTCAAGGAGTCAGTCAACAATTATCAAAAATTAAATGTTCACTGTACCCGCTTCAGTACCATGACTTGGCCCTAGCTTTATATATAGATATTGCAAATCCTGTGTGATAACAATTAAATTTCTAGTTATCAGAGCACTGATGTAGATTGTCATCTGCAAGAAGTTTCACAAAATCCGTCGTAATTAGTTGAGCTAAGAGCGTGGTTAGTAGTGGAGCACTTGATAAAGCCTCAGTCTACTTTAAAATTGCTGACTTTCTTGGGTCGCGGGCGGGGAGGTGTGGCGATGACCTGGTCATATGGCAGCGACCCCTGCTTAATCGGAGTGCCTGATAGCCGGGACGACAGTGAATCATGGAATAAAACGCCGACCGCTGCTGGCCGAGTTGGGAGATAATGCTCGCCAGATCCGCGTCCGTGCGGTCTGCAGCCTCTGACCCAGCGGATAAGACTGCGAGGCCTGCGACAATAAGGTCGCCCGACACCGCAGGAGTGGTGGCTTCTACTCATCAGTTAGAGGCTTTCGCGCGAATGTCGGAACAGATTACAGACTTGGCTTACTTTAATACACGCCTCCGCCATGCCTTGACACATTTCGGTCAGGGTTATTTGGAACGTGTGGTACACACACACACACACACACACACACACACACACACACACACACACACACACACTTCTGATTTGTATTCCTTCACCGACGTCTTAGACTCGAAGTAACTAAATTAAAGTGTGCTATTTCATCATACGCGAAGGGACACATTAAGCAACTGGGGTGCACCAGAGATGCAGGTGTGAACGACGGCTGCAGAGATGTCTGTGGGCGAATATAAATGCAAATGTTGAGAAGCTGACCGCCCATATGAACGAAGGGGCAACAAACAGTGTCTCCTCAACGACTCTTTAGCGAAAGTTGCTGCACATTTCTCCACAGTAGGCGCCTGGTGCATTACTCCATGCTGACTTCTTTCACGGGCGACAGAGGCTGGAATTTGCACTCCAGTACCGCAGCTGGCGTCCAGTGAGTGATGACAGATGGTCTTTGCAGATGAATCGCGTTTTATGCTCCAGCAGTCAGACGTTGGCACGTACAGCGTGAAATATATGAAAGCAACATTCTAAAAGAATCGTCGGTAGTGTTCAGACCGGAGGGCATTCCCTGCGTAATCGCGTCATGGATAAGCGCAAGTATGCATCTATCCTTGAGGCACCAATGTCCATCCCTGCATGCAGTTTGTTGTTCCTCAGCACGATGACATCTAAGTTGGACCGTGCGACGTGTCACACAGCTCGCAGTGTATGTGCGTGGTTTGAAGACAACCAGGATGATTTTACCGTACTCCCCTGGTCACTAAACTCTCCAGACTTAAACCCAATCGAGAATCTAAGGTACCACCTCCATCGGGCTGTTTGCGCCATGGATTCTCAACTGACAAACCTAGCACAGCTGGCCACTTCACTGCAGTCGGCATGGCTCCACATGCCTGTTTGCTCCTTTCACAACCTCATTTACTCTCTTCCTGCACGTCTTGCAGCACTGCAAAATGTGTTTATTCAGGCTTTTGACAGGTGGCAACATTTGTGAATGAATGGACAGTGTAATATCACTCGGATTCCTATATGCAGGTGCTACAGTTAAAAAATAAACTGAAAAAGTGCTCATTTCGTTATGTCTGTAGTTACAGGAAAATAAGTACTGAATTGGCTTCACTTCGCAGCATAGCGAACGATATGATAAAGTCTTGACGTAATTTTTTTTAGTAGCACATGATCGAATAGCTCAATTGGTAACAGCATTACACGCAGTAAGGATCCTGTTTCGGATTCCGTCCTGGGGCAGCTTTAATGCCGGAAGTTTCGAAGGTAAGAGGGCATTTCAAATCTAACAGGTTGGCTGAAAAACTAGCCTTTCACTTGCATAGTACCATGCGCAGATCCTAACTGCGCGAGTGCGTGCAATTTTTCATTGTTGATATGTGAAACACTTCGCAACGGCTGCGCAAAAAAAGCTATTCACAGTTTGTGAATTAACTAGTGATTAGATTTCTACGCGCAAATCCGTATGATGCGGCCAAAACTCAGCGTGAGCTTATGTCACTCTGGATTCTAAATACAAGCCAAAAATATTTTCAGACATTAACTACACTGGTAAAACAGATACAGATGTCTTGTTCACGACAACGCACAGCCACTTTGTAAATTATTGAACTCTTCGGATGATAGTTGTGAATAATTCAGTTTCTATTGTAAAAATGGATTAAAAAACGACCTTGATCGCAATAAAATATTTATTTACCATGGTTATTGGCTTTGGTCAGAATGTGACCATCTCCAGGCCATTTATACCACGATGGTAGACTGGTGACGGTGGACGAAACAGGTATTAAGATTCTACGAAAGTTAAGTTAGTAGTTGACTTTCGTGGAGTAGTAACACCTGCTCCGTTCATCATCACTGCGGTGAAAATGCTGACCTTCTAACCGAAAACCTTGTAAATAAATGCTTTATTGCGGTCTAGACTGTTTTTAATCCATTTTTAAAGTACTTTTAGCCAGAGCGATGAAGAAAAATTACTAAGTTTTATATTCAAATCCCATGTGATGGAATTCTGCCCTAAGGACGTTATTCCTTTATACCAAATGTTCCTGGAGAGCTAAAGGTCGCATAGATAATTGTACGAGCTATGAAATAATCAGTATGTGTTTCGTATCTTCACCGACGATTGTAGCATTGGTTGGAAGAGAAGTGGGGGTGATGAAGGATGGAAGCGAAGGGAAACTATTTGATTACATCTTCCGCACGCAGGAAGTCCTCCTAGAGCGACTATGTGTGTGTGCGTGCGTGCGTGCGTGGGAGGAGGAGGAAGGGGTGGGGGGGGGGGGGGGGACGCATACGCGCTCACGCGCGCATTTAGAAAGTCTGGGCTTGTCGTTCGCTATAGCAGTGTGCAAGCAGAACTGACTTGGCCAAAAGCCAGTCATCTGATTGTGCAGTATTTGCTAGAGATTCAACTGCTGGTGTTAATTCTATTTCCTAAATCAGTCTATATTGCCGTAAAACATCGTAAACTGTAGCACCACGAGCCATTGAGTAGTCTTCGAATGATTGTTCGTGAAAGGATGCTTGTCATGTAACATCAGCATGTCACCTTAACTTAAAATTAGTATCGGAGGTGTTTTATGGTGTTGGAACCTGTAATGTAACAATAAGGCGAACATAATTCTTAACATATATTCCTTGGCAGTGCATTCGCATTTTTTTCTCCTCTCTTTTAAACTCGCTCTTATTCTTGCCATTCCAAATAGTCGTACACTTTATCATCGCCCGATTTAGTAAAACGCTTTGTCAATGCGTACGAAGGCACAGATGAACTTTAATCCTGCTTAAATACGTGAGTATCTGAAGCCTGTAGAAAACAACTAGTACCCCATTAAACTATAGGTTGCTGATAGAGGGGTAGATAATATGATCTTTATCATATCTTTGTCTTTTGTAACTTGTATATACATAAGGAAAAGTCCAGAGGAAGTCTTTATCGAACAGTAATGTTAAGTTCAACATCTACATGGATACTCTGCAAATCACATTAAAGTGCCTGGCAGAGGGTTCATCGAACCACTTTCACAATTCTCTATTATTCAAATCTCGTATAGCGCGTGGAAAGAATGAACACCTATATCTTTTCGTACGAGATCTGATTTCCCTTATTTTATCGTGGTGATACGTGTTATCGCGCACCAACCCTCTCATCTCTGAATAACTACAGCAACCTACTTCCATTTGAACCTGCTTTGTATTCATGCCTGGGTCTCCCTCTGCAGTTCTTACGTCTTTCCTCACACTTCCCTTAATTACCAAATTGTCTATTCCTTGATGCCTCAGGGTGTGCCCTATCGACTAAAGCTTTCTGTTAGTAAAGCTGTGCCATACATTTCTTGTCTCCCTAATTCGATCGAGTACCTCTTCACTAGTTACTCGAGCTACTCATCTAATCTTCAGCATTTTTCTGCAGCACCGCATTTAAAAAGCTTTGTGAAGTATGAAGCCTCTTATACACATTAGTTTCCAAGACTGCAGCACAACGAGACGAATGTCTGTATCCATCTTAACAGACAGCGTCCAGATGTGTGGCTCAAAGTGGATGGCAGAGTTGTGTGTTGCTCTGGGTAAAAAGCAGTTGTAGGACGAAAGCCAAGAGTGCTTGTTACTTCCTAGCATTCCACGGCTGCAGCTGAGTAGGGCAGGGCGCCAGGAATGAATTCGGTCACCTCAACCCTGTTGTCTGTTTTCTTTAACCTCCGCTGCATTACATAATGTGGATTAAGATGCATGTTATTACGGTAGCGCAGCACCTCGTAATGTCTTAACCGAAACATGGTTCAGTACCAGGTAGGATGAAGACTTATGAACGTCAACGACAGCACATATGGGTGCTCGTTGTGTTGGTCCTGTTCCCGTGGAATAACTTTAATTCATTTCAGATTTATTGTGCTAGTGTCCAACGGACAAATGGTACTTAAAAGAACCATCCCAGCATTTGCACGGAAAACGTGAATCAATGTGGTCGTAGGGGATTTCAGTTCTTCTCACAATGATTAAATGAAACGTATGTTATCTGCACCCCCTCGCTTGCTTTTGAAAAATGATGCAAAGCTTTAGAATTCGTTCTTTGTAAATATTATAGTTTCCGACAACCTTTTCTAAAGAATGGAATCAAACTGGTGGATTTTTGGAGATTAATGTTAATGACAAATAAAAAAAATTGCCAGCTAACGCCAAACACATTTCTCCTACCTACGTGGAGAATATTAGTGAACTAATTGATACATGCAGCCTTGCTTTTTCACTTCCTTATGCTGTAGCAGAGAAATCACTAAATTGCATTCTTGACTGTTCATGTGGATATGTATTTTAAAAGAAGTTATGGTAGCCCATGTTTTGAGTTTACAAACCTGGACGGGGCGATTAGGGATATTCTCCTGATTGCCTGAAGTAATTTAGGAATCCACAGAAAATCTAATTCTAAACGAGCTTATGAGGGTCTCAAACTCTGCTGCTCCTAAAAGCGAGTGAGGATACACAACCACTGCGCCATTTATCTCGGTGTGTTATATGCTGAATAACCCAGTAACAGCCCCCTATTCTGCAAACCCCATTGATGATACAACGTTCTCAGACGGCAGTCTTTAGACAGTGGGCAGTTTACATGGCTACCAGTCTACAATCTGTTACCCACTGCACCGAACTATATCACAAACTGTAGTAACGTAGATATTACACGAGAAATTGCTTTGACCTTTCCGCACAACTGACTGATTTTACCTGCCCTTTGGTTACGGTCGTCAGATGTGTGGCGTGTACCCGTCAAAGTTGCATAGTATCTTGTTCGTTCCCGCATAACATCGTACTGCCACGTCGTTGTGCCATTGCGGGTGACTACTACAACTGCTGCTTCAAAAACCGCACTGCCACGTTACTTGTGCAACCCCCGTAAATCAGAATATCTGGAATGGCAACAGTTGTAAGTTCTAGCATAATTATATCAAATGGAAATTGTATTTGTTAGACATGTACTGAAATTCTGCTTGCAGAGCGCAACTTTGAGAGATTTGCCCTTAAGGAATTGTCTCTCTACTTGATGTACTTCGTCCGCTGACGGCTTTGCGTTATCGCAGGGAGCCTACAAAATGGTAAGGCAAGCTGACAAGGGAACCTCCCCATCGCACCCCCCTCAGATTTAGTTATAAGTTGGCATAGTGGATAGGCCTTCAAAAACTGAACACAAATCAATCGAGAAAACAGGAAGTTGTGTGGAACTATGAAAAAAAATAAGCAAAATATACAAACTGAGTAGTCCATGCGCAACATAAGCATCATCAAGTATAGTGTGAGCTTAGGAGCGCCGTGGTCCCGTGGTTAGCGTGAGCAGCTGCGGAACGAGAGGTCCTTGGTTTGTCTTCCCTCGAGTGAAAAGTTTACTTTCTTTATTTTCGCTAAGTTATGATCTGTCCGTTCGTTCATAGACGTCTCTGTTCACTGTAATAAATGTAGTGCCTATGTTTTGCGACCGCACCGCAAAACCGTGCGATTAGTAGACGAAAGGACGTGCCTCTCCAATGGGAACCGAAAACATTTGATCGCAATGTCATAGGTCAACCGATTCCTCGACAGGAAAACACGTCTGATATATTCTATACGACACTAGTGACGGCATGTGCGTCACATGACAGAAATATGTTATCGACCAACCTAACTTGTACACTTGACGAATGGTAAAAAAAGTCTTCTACCTTGCCCGATTTAGGTTTTCTTGTGGATGTGATAATCCTTCCCAAAAAAGTGATGAAAACATAAGTTTGTCACATAAACTGCAAATAAAAAATTAAACTAATCACTCTAGGGAAGACTTGAACCAAGGACCTCTCGTTCCGCAGCTGCTCACGCTAACCACGGGACCACGGCGCTCCTGAGATCACATTACCCTTGTTGTTGCCTATCTTGCGTATGGACTACCCAGTTTGTATATTTTGCTTATTTTTTCATAGTTCCACACAACTTCTTCCTGTTTTCTCGATTGATGTGTGTTCAGTTTTTCAAGGCCTATCCACTGTGCCAACTTATAACCAAATCTGAGTGGGGTGCGATGGGGAGGTTCCCTTGTCAGTACAGTGCTATCGCTGAGTATCACGTATGGATCTTCATCGTGCACTGTCAGCATCAGACGAAAATTCATACTGTCCTTTTACTGTTATATTGTCCTTAGTACTGTTGTAACGAAAGCGGCTGTAGTTGTTTTTGCGCCCTAAGCCAAAACAAAAAAGGAAAGCAGTGGTAGGGACGTTTCTAATGTTGGACTAAAGGAAAATAGTCTGTGGGGCCTCCGAGCGATGATAAAACGATTTCTTAAATAAAAAGTGACACAAACTGCAATGTCAGTCAAACGTGAACACAAGAATTCGCATGTGAAACAGCAAAAATCTTAACGTAACCATAGACGGCTTAATATTTTTAGTTTCTTCATGTGTAACCGTCTCAGTTGCCGGATGATTGTCACTACCTTCAGGGCGGAAGGAATTCGTTTCGATTCCTGATACCACCCCAAATTTTTTGAGGTAGTGTGTTGTCGTACGGGATCCACTCAGACCTTGTGAGGCTAAATGTGTAGCTGCTTGAATAGGGTAGCAGCGACATAGTCAGGATTCATCTACTGGCAGTAACGGCTGGAGGAATAGAGGACATGCTGATCACATGTTCACTATCATAGATCGCGCCACGATCTGCTTTGTAACAGCAATCGGCCAGCCGAAACAAGCCAAAAGCGCAACCCCCGAGTGATGCTTACGATCTTAACGTATGTGGATCCATAGCCCCGCCATAATTTGTAATTTTTTTTATGTCCACCGTAAACTATCTGAAATCGTTTACGCTGATGGTTATTACATAACCATTTTCAAATGTAACTGCGTCGATTAAATGTAGGTCGTTGTATTTAATAACCCACGGAAACAGAAACCTGTCCCCATTCAAATACACAAAATTTTAATGTGTGTAATGTGAACACGTTTCTGTAGCACAAAACAATTAAATATGACGACACACATTTCCTAATGGCCACAAGCCGAAACTGGCCAATGTAATTCATGATGTAACGGAGTTATCTGCATAAAAATTTTGACCAACAATGGGAATAAAAACCGTTTTAGCATCCTTCACGTCTGAATTTGCATTTGTGCAAAGCGTGCACAGGATAATGGTTTTACGCTCTCGGCGTCAGTTACAAAGTTAACTTTGGGCAAGAGTTACGTGTATACGAAAGAATAACTACCAAAGATGCCAGCGTCGACTTGGAGCTGTATTCTTAACTGGATCGAAATCTTAAACTTTCGCTCCGTTGAACAGTAAATATTACTTAACCCACCATCTGATAACGACTAAGCCCATCAAGGCTTCCACACTTGTTTTGTTCAGTACATCGTGGCCGTGTGAAATGGTGCTAACTGATATCACACGTTACAGTTTTAAGTTCGCGACTGCCCTGAGTCTCCATGACCGACTTTTGCCATTTCGCGAAACGCAATCTCTGTTGTCGTGAGGTCGTGGCGAAAGCGAGGAGGAAGAAGTCTGTCCGAGGCAGCAGTTCGGCAGTAGGCCGCTGCAAGGCGCTCGTGACTAACGCAGTTTCCATTTGCAAATAAAAAAAGGCGCTGGCGTTTGTCATCGTGAGAGAACCCACCAAACAAAGGAGTTGTCGCACAAACAAGACTCACTGTCAGTTATGGCGGTTATTTTTGTTGCGCCCCTCATATCTGTGCCCAGGATTTTGTTTCCTGGTTAAGCTTAGCTGCTGTCAGTGTGCCGCTTCTTCTTACGCTTTAATAGTGGAGTATTCATAAGTTTCTTGTGGTTAAATTTTAAATCTACATTGGTTCAATTTTATTAGACAGTAGACGAGTGAACATATCTTAGCATGAAAAGTTGTTTATTAACGATGCACTGAATATTTTTAATTGTTTACTTTCTGGTTCTCCTATCTCATGGCCAACGCACGAACGACAACTAAGCAAGCATGATCCTTCTTCAATCATAAGAACTGGTCCATCTAAATAATTAAATGGGCGGTGTACAAACTAACAAGTCTAATTGAAATAATGCTATATGGATTTCTCCTCGTGTGCATGAAAATCGATAGACTGATTGTCGCCAGACTCCCAGCGAACCACCAGAGAATGGAATTCATCATTTTGGATTTACGAGCAGATATCTCTTGATAGGCACAAAAACTGTAGTTTGGTGGCATAAGGATGCCGTTTGTATGAAAGAGGAGAAAAAAAAGATTGAAGCTGATCGCCGACAGGTTGTGCCCTTGAGTTAAAGCAGCCCCATTTGTCACACGAAGCTATAGTCTGATTTATTATTCAGTAACCAAGGCAGGGGCCCCTTGGGGAGTCAGCCATTGTCTGATCTATAGGCGTCCTGCCCTCTTCAGAGAAACAGCTTTTTTAACTATCAGAAGTGCGTGAGCCTTTACATTGACGACACTTCTTGTGTATCACCGCAAGTGGCAATGGCACGAGAAGAAATAACTAGTTGCCTCACGCGCAAAGTGAAATTCATTAGTGAAAGCGAAGCGCTGTTGCCACCGCCAAAATTGTCATCGAACATCCTTTAATAAGAGACTAACGAAGTGGGCGGTGGGGGTGTTCGGGATTCTGCAGACATAGGCCGCTACAAATAATTCCGTACTATACTAGTATACTTTCTAGACGAGCTACTTCAAAATTAGCGTGACGGTTGGAGGAATTGTTTCTTCAGCACATGTTCCTTAAATTTCAGAACACAAAACTGAGGAGCTCCAGAGAACTATCTTGAGAGGTCGCCCGTGGAAACTTTGTCATTGCAATAACTTCAGCTGTATTTAGAAAAATTGCGGGAAAAGGCGGAAATTGATTGGAACTGGGATACATTCAGTGCCAAACGTGTCTCGTATTGTCCAAACATATTAAAGCTGTCAGCGTTATTTTGAAGGTAGTAATTGTAACTGAAGATAGTGAATTTACTTATTTTAATTGGGAATTAAATTTTATCCGTTACTCGAAAGAACCTCATGGTCTGATGAGAGTTAGTAAGGTTGGTATAGTAAAATTAACGTCTATGGATAATATCGTAGTTTAAGGTTAAGACGTGCCGCCGATTAATTATAGGCCACATTGAGGTATTGGAGTGAAATATAAATTGTGTGTCACTTGCATGCCGTACCAACAAATAGCTGGTATGGACTTTGGGTATCCATGTTATATTTCTGCCTTACTTGGCAGTGACACAATTCTTACTGCAAAGATACCGGCACGCCTAACGAGTTATCGGGACGTTACGTACTTGACGTAGCCAGCAAATATTCTGCCAAGTGAGTAGAGTAAGAACGTGTATCGCGCCAGATATGCAGTATGTCGCTGCCTTTGGTAGGTTTACGATTTGGACCATTTCACTGAGAGCGATTGGTAATCAACCGAATTTTGTCATGGAAGTTTACACTTCATTCATCAGGGCACTTATCTTTTTGCAGAGGTTATCGGAAGAACAACTGCTAACATAACATTTCAGCGCTATTGCCACACAAGCAGTATTATTGATATCTTAATAAAAGGAGCAATCACGCATAGAATGTGAAACATTGCCGTTAATGGAGGAGCTACATCGGAAGGGCAGTTAGGTAGTATAAGTTTTTACTTGTGACATTTGGAGCATGGATAATTTTCTTTAGTGGTATCATGTTGTACACTGCCTTCCCGGGAGGGCGGAAAAGCGGTCCGGTTTTCGAATGCATAATACCGCAAATGCATTGTCAAGTGATAGCTATCGTCATTGTTTTAACACCTTTTACTAATTAGCACTAGGCCGTGACTACTCGACCAAAAAATATGGAGTTTGAATTACCTGTTATTGATAACTCAAGTAGCTTTTAAGAAAGGAAGTTGGGAGTTACATGCTCCAACCCTAGAGACGGAGCGCTATCTCAGTTTGACAAAGCTGTGGAAAGAAATAAAAGGATGGCACCATCTAAGTAACCATCCCAGCATTCGTCTTAAATGAAAGTGGTAAACGTGATCCGCGATGACTAGTCGAAAATTTGAACATCACAGCTCTTGTAAAAGTTCTCTAATTATTGTGCCAGCTTTTGTCACTTTTTCAATATTTTTTGGAGACTCTGAATCTGCCCACTTCTGGAAATTTAAAATTATCTGACTTTTCATTAAAATATATTGCCCTGCCCGCTCTACCTTTCAGGGTGGAAACAGGTAATTGTGTACATGGGACTAAAGTTTACAACCTTAAGCAGTGTTTAGCACGTGAATTCATGAACGGTAAATCGAACGGAATATGTCCTGCGTTAGCAACTATATCAAACTATATTGTAGTACGTCACATGGATTTTATAATTCCTGTAGTGTGGACGAAGTCTTTGTCTGTAGATAATAGTATTCTTAAGGCACCACGAAAGTATCCCAGGTTATTTAAGGTGGCGCATATGAAGCTTGTAGTGAAAGCGTAGCTGAAGTAATCTAGGCGTACAGCTAACCATATTCGCTAGTAATCGCCAGAGGGGGTGCATTTGATTACTTTAATCTTCTTACGAAGTACGGGTAGAAATCAGATGTTTAGCATGC
Organism: Schistocerca cancellata; assembly: GCF_023864275.1. Lineage (NCBI taxonomy): Eukaryota > Metazoa > Arthropoda > Insecta > Orthoptera > Acrididae > Schistocerca > Schistocerca cancellata. The sequence continues at coordinate 136,950,839 of NC_064632.1, forward strand.
CGCAACACGTTTCACTTGTTTATCATATTTCCCGTAATGAGTTTTGAAAACGTTAAGTTAATGAATTAATGCCGTAGATACCAATCGTGACAAATTCCTTTACGAGCATGGATAAAAATTCTGTGAAAATATGCTCTGAATCGGCGGTAACATTTCCTACTCCTCCTCCTCCCACCACCACCATCACTACCACCTATCTACGAAACCGAACTGGGAACATTGGTAGGACATATTCTATCCGTGTTTCCTACGTAAAGTGAGCAAAGTTAAATTTGCTTTGTTAACATCTTGTTGTTTGGTGATAATAGCATAAAAATATACGAGGAAAGTATAACAGAACGGCACTGGAGGAGATAAAATGAAGTATTAATTTGGGCTTGGATTATTTTAATCTATTAAATCGCTTTAGGCCTATGTTGTTTCTAGAACGTTTTACAGTTTTCTCGCAGATTTGTCTTTGGCCTTACATAATTTATACAGCTATAGGTCGTAGTATTGACACGTTTTAATGAATCTTATTTTCATGCGATGCTACAGCTTAGAAAATTTTATGCTACACGGTGGTTGCCTTGAAAGTGTGCGTAGTTCATAAATCGACTTGACATTCTCAGGGCCAACTATTGCAGAGGATTCTCTTTGTTACACCATGTTTCATCTAAACGGTTAGTATATGGAAGCAGTTAATTTTGTTTCTGTGCCCTTGGGGCTCGACAGTACAGTCGGTAGCAGTCGAGGAGTGTCGCAGAGTAAACAAATTAGCCAGTAGTGAAGCGTCGGCGTGTGCGCCTTGCATGGAGAACTTGTTTGTGCAGAAAGTTGCTGGGCTTTTCAGCACGTAGCGTGCGCCGTACGGCGGCTGTGTTCACAAAGCACGCATTTTAATTCACGACTGTTCTTATTATGAAAGCCCTTTCTGAACATTTCTTTGCCGTTTCAGATGCTGTCGATAATACTTGTAGAATGTTCTAATATCTCTTGCGCTCACTTTCGTATCCACTTCAGTTATCCGTAAACTACCTTTTATATTAAAAAGGGTAAATTAGACGCACAAATGCCTAGCCATTAACAAGCAGTGATGAATTACAATCGAAACCGTTTATAACGATGTCGAAGGGACCGACGGTTTTCGCTCTTTACAGCCGATAGTTGAAAAAACAAAGTTTTTGCATTTTTTCAATAAAAATTTCGTGTCTGTAAAATTTAGACTGCAACAGAGTTAAATCTTCAAAAAGTGGCAGAAATACAGTAAACCTTAAGTATCAGTATTTGTGAAGAGGGTCGAAAGAGGATGTTTTCTTGTTTATGCTGTACATACACCAGTAACATGCCAGTAAAATGTAGAAACCTTCATTAAGCGAAGAAACAAGTCTCAATAACGTAAATCATTCAGTAATGTCTAACATCGTCGTAAATAATGAATGAGAAAGTTGAACATGTTTAAAACTTACTGGAAGTCCTGTATAGTATAATAGTCATGACTGACACAACGTTGTTCGCTATTATTGTAAAAGTACCACACATACGTTTATGCACCGCAGATTGTCGACTACAGGACGAGCAGTATAATTATCGAGCAGGTGAACAATTTTTCGTTTCTTTGTTTCGGCTGAAAGTTCCAGTTATGCAACCAGTTTCAAAAATGTCAGATTTCATCCAGTATTTTGCTGTTTTTCCATAAAACTATAGGTAGGGAGTGTTTTTAAAAATTCTAGGTTCTCTCAATTTTCCAATCACCAAAAGCTTTTCTTCACAAGATCCTATCATATTTGCAGCAACCATAACTGTGATTGTTGTCGTGGACATTTTCCCACCCGAACACTGTTCACCTTTAAATTTCCAAGTCGTATCTGGGGTCATGTTGTAAAACAAGCCGTTTCATCTGCATTGAATGTATCTTCTGGCTTGCTGCAACCTTCACACTAATAAACAGGCCTCTTCTTAGTCACACGTCTGTTATGCCATCAGGTACACAGACAGCTTCGCCACAATGTTCCCGGCAATTCTATCAAGGCAAGCTCGGAATCGTATCTATCATAAGACGAACAACAATTTAACTTCGGATTACCCAACAGACGCGCAAACTTACTGGCTTTCGCTTGAATAGATCCTTTGATTGGCACATTATTTGATCTCCGCTACTTAAAACATGTAAGTAAAGATTCTTATAAATCTTTGTGGTCAGATGACCTTGTCCGCTTGTTTTTTAAACAATTGCCTTCGAAAAGAAACTGTATTTTCTTTCTGTCCTTTAAAATTGTAGAGAGCGTTGAGTATGACACGCTCAAGTCCTTTAGTGGTGCTGTCATTTTTCTCAATTTCGAATCGCCATACGATATATTTCCCGAAAATGTTATTAATTCGTCATTTTATAAGATAAATCATACTAAGCGATTTTATAAATATATAATTTGGATTCGCTGTTATAGCCAATCGCTTTTAATTACAAATGATAACAACTGTGGATCAAAATAAAGAAGTGAGAAACAACTCGTACGGGATGAACGAATAAGCGGACAGACCATATCTATGTGAAAAAAAAAATTAACCAGAAGCTGCTGCCGTAATGTTAAAAATGATTTACGAATACACAACCTAAAACTAGAAGCAGCAGTCGAAAGAGAAAGGTGTTAAATTTAGAAAGAGTTAAAGGCAGAAGCAATAAGAGAATAAGTGTAAAATTGGGTAAAGAAACAAGAGACACGGTGAAAAGATGAATATCAGGAGCAAAGAGCAAATGAGACAATTGAAATTCCTGTGTGGTCCCTAGTGGACCAGAACTGAAAAAGTTGAAAATTCCACCAGGTCTAATATCACACTGTTGAGCCAAAAATTTGGTTCGAAGCGGCCATTCCAGATCCGGTTTGGTGCGAAACGTATGCTGTTATTGCATAAGGAGAGTTTTCTCGATTGTCCCGTAAACGATAAATAGAGCTAAATTTCAACTTCACACAAAGAAAATCATAATGAACATATTTGGGGACGGAAGGGGGGCAAATTCCTGTATTTTTTGCGTCGGTCACATTGTCGATGACGCTACTTGCTGTGCGACTGTAAAAAAACTGCGTAGGCTATTCAAAACAAATGGCGGGGAATGCTGCCGAGGGGAACTTGTTTACAGCGCGCCCGCCTTCTGCACGTGGCACCCAGCAACCGTTGCGTTCCGTCAGGGACGACATTTTGGCCCGTATCTTGCACTCCAGTCGTAAAGTTATCAAAGCCGTTAGTACCTGCGGTATTATTGCGTGGAAGACATGAGGTCTAAGACGAAGGATCACAGTGCTGAAAGTACGTCTCCAGTGTGGCCTTATACTAAAGTCGAACTTGCAGATAAACAGTAGAGGCAAGAGAATAGAGGTTTTTCAAATGTAAGTGCTACAGATGAATTCTGAAGAGTAGACGGGTAGATGTGATAGCTAATGGACAGATATTGAATCGGAGAGGAAAAATGAATTATGGCGCAACGTGACTGAGAGAGATCAGTGACAGAACACATTATGGAGGAAAAACTGTAAAAGTATACAAATGATCGACTACAGTACAGTAAACAGATTTAAATGGATAGACTAGCGTGGAGAGCTGCATCAAACCAGACTCTTGGGGGGGGGGGGGGGGGGGCGGCAAAAGTTAGAGAGGTTGCGAAACACGTGGATGGAAATCCGAGAACTTAGGTAAAGCTGGGTTTTCTGTCTGTTAAAAAGCATTATAACTGGATTATAAGCAGCAATATCCACATTTCTTTTCCTTCCATTCGTAATTATATTTTGTTAATTTGCACTGCCACTGCTCCTCCTCTTGTACAAAATTACCTCTTACGCATTACAGTAATAATTAAAATAGATTTTTTTGCTTGAGAAGGTTAGACTGTTCGACGAGGCAGTACATTAATGGCGCCAAAATCTGTAGAGCCGGTCACACCTAAGCTATTTTTTATACACAATAAACAGCGAAAATTTAGGGTCTCTGAATGTTTACTGCGTACTGTAACCCTCGTACCTTATTAAATAGTTGCGTGTAGCCTCTGTGGTGCTTTCATATTTTCACGGCTGATGCCAGGTTTGATCGGACCCTAAACCTTCTAAAATCAGGTTTGGCGACGGAAAGAGAAAGAGCAGCGTTAAGGGGCATGCGCTTCTCCAAAACATAAATGTAGCATGTCACCAGACTAAAGTAACAAAAACGGTTCGCAGGTATCTCATGTGCCTATTTGTTAATGTTTATACGAAGTGAACGCGAAGAAGAATTTTTCCGCTGTAGGATAAAACATTGTCAATTAAGTTAACCCTTGAGACTTAGCGCATTGATAAAAATCATCTGCTATCGATGATGAAACGGCCAACAAAATCACTATAATGCATTTTTTTGTTTATCGGCAGTCACACTTTTCTAACGCTTAGGGCGGCATGCAGTTGGTATTTACCGATACCAGTGGTATGAAAATTCCCACTGAGATCTTTCGGCCCTACGCACAGTGTGCCAAGAACCATTGGGATCATTTTTATGCCAGAAGCGCAGAAATCATATTTTCAGTTCTCTGTGCTTAGTGAGCTACCTGCTGTCGCCTGTTAACGAGCCACTAGTGTCATGTCTGGCAGTTTGTGTTAGTGTTAGTTTGGAATAGAAACGCCCACAGTGGTTTGGTTTACTGATTTTGTACCTATTTTTATAACTTATTACTCAGTCAGGTCTTTGCGAATAGTAAGTGATATTTCTGGTATATGCTAAGTTGCATTGTACCATGTACGCCACAGTCTTGTGACTACAAAGTCTGTGCTTCACGTCTTCTGCTGTATGCTCAATCCTGCTTTTGATAGTGTTTGTTCTGACGCCTTCTTCCTGTGCTGCCAAAATCTGTCCTTTTGCTCCACTTTCAAGGGTTAACCAAAAAAAGTATTTTCCATGGCTATTTTGCCGTAGACATTTTCTAAGCAGCGTCCATGGTGTGCTTTATTGCAGGGACTGTCCAGGCTTACGTAACTGTCTTCCGATGCTGATTCTATATTTGTTGTATCTTCGGCTGGTGTTGACATTAATAAGATACAATTACTCACTTCCGTTCACACGGTCTGGTAGTACATGGTTCCTTTTCCACCATCTGCCAACCCTGCAAGTCTTTGTCGTCTGATTTTCTCAGCATGTACGACCTGCCACCACACTGAGGTGTCCTGCATAATAAATAGACCATGAAGTGTCTTTTGTCAAAGTATAGGAAGTTTACTCAACTTCATTGTTATTGTTTCCGCGAGAGCCTTCATGGCTCTTCTCAGTCTCATTGTCCTAAATAACGGAGTTAATCGCTTGAAAAGTCAGTAACAAGGAGAATTTTGGTGTGTCAAGGTGAAATTTTTGAATGTTTGATTGATCTCGGGCTATTTTTTCGGGTTCGCTTACGCTAAACAGCCAGATGTTAATATTAACATTTTGTCTCCGAAGCAAATGCTTGTAAATGATCTCAGTGCACGGGACTTGGTCTTAACCGCCCTTTGCTTCGATACAGAGCCTACGTCGTACACGTGACCGATGACACTGCTTGCAATGTGTGGGAAACAAATGGTCGTCGATGCTAATCACATACGAAACAATAAGTTGTCGCCGCTGCTGTAGCGAGGGTCAGGAGAAAACTGCCGTGTACTCTGCAGAGTCGCAATTCCGTGGGACTGTATCCTGTAGGTTAGAAAGCAAACGGCAGCACGCGTGCCCTTGAAGAGCGTAAGATTTTGTATTTTAACTGTGATCCATTTTCACAGAGCTTTTGAAGAACATAGACGCAAGAGCATATTACAATATGGTTCATAAGATGGGGTATATTGTGCGGCTTTGGAATTTATATCTCTGAAAATACTATTTTCCAATGGCAGAAACTATGGTAAAAGGACACTCTATCTATCTAATACTAAATTGGTAATCCTTTGATGTATCAGAATGCGTGCTATCAACCGATCCCTTCTTTTAGTAAAGTTGTGCCACAAATTTCTTTTCTCCCCAATTCCATTGAGTAGCACCACGTGCCAAAAGCTTCTATTCCTTTCCTGCCTAAATTGTTCATCGTCCATCTTTAAATTCCATACCTGGCTGCACTCAAGACGAATGCCTTCTGAAAAGACTTCCTAACACTGAAATTTGTTATTCATTGTTAACAAATTTCTCTTCTTCAGAAACTCTTTTCTTGAGATTGCCAGTCCACATTTTATGTCGTCTCTACTTAGCTTATTCAATGTTATTTAGCTGCCCAAATAGCGAAACTCATCTACTTTTAGTGTCTCGTTTCCTAATGTGATCCCCTCAGCCCAATCCGAACGCATTCCACTATCATTCTTTTGCTTTTGTTGATACTCATCTTATGTACTCCTTTCAAGACACTATCCATTCCGTTCAAATGCTCTTCCAAGTACTTTGCTGCCTCTGACAGAACTGCAATGCCACTGGCAAGCCTTAAAGCTTTTGTCTCTCCTCCATCAACTTTAATTCCTGCTCCGAATTTTTCTTTGGTTTCCTTTACTGCTTGATTAGTATACAGATTGAGTAACACGGGGATAGGCTACAACCCTTTCTCACTCCCCTCTCAACCACTGCTACCTTTCCATACCCCTCGACTCTTTGACCTGTCGTCTGTTTAGCCCATTATCTGACTCGGTGGCTCAGTTGGTATATGTTAGACTACTGTTCGCAACGTTCGGGGATTCGATCTCCAGACCTACCCAGATTTGTCAGTTATCACTTTTTTCACCTATGGCCATAGTATGTTACTGTGGGGGAAAAAGAAACTGCATCAAGGTTCGCAATACACGTTGAACTGTGGGTCCTCCAATAGAACCAGGCCAAGTAGAGATTTGCAGTTTCCAAACCAATCGGCAGGTTCATTATATGTTTGATAAAGTTATCGTGAGGGTCAAATATATGTATGCAGTTGTATAACCTTCGGAAGTCTTTAATTTGCATGTTGGACTGAAACTTAATGCCTTTCAAGCATCCCATGACGTTTAAGAAATGACCAGTACGCTACTTTTTTGCAGTAACGTGTGTAGCAGATAAGACATCTACAATTTAGTGCACGTAAATATTTGTCTGGAGCTGGGGAATTTGGCTGTTATCGGAAAACTCAACAGGTCTTGCTTGGGTTTATTGTTCCAAAGACCTTGTTTTTCGTGGAAGCGCCGAAGAAATACACAAGATAAGGAGCGTTGTTTTGCAGCTCGGGGACGGAATGTAAGAGTGTCTGGCCTTCCCTCGATCCATAGCTCCTCATAAATTCGTGAGAAGAATGCCTCGTTCCTCGAAAGCACATGTTTCGTGCAGACGCATGTGCTTACTGTCTGTAACGTTTGAACAGGCGAATGTTTCGCGAGAGACTCAAAAGAGAAAGAGAAATAGCACGTTTTGAGACGTAAACACTGAAGTAGGCATTCAGTTTTCGAACCACTGTCATGGTGACTGGTAGAATTTTGTCTGTGTGCATGCAGTTAGAGAACAAGAGCACAAAATTAATGAATGCTGATATACGCTCTTGTAACTTGTTTACTACGAGCAGATCATTTGTCGGACAAAAGTTCCCATCACCACTGGTGCAAAGAAAACGTAGAAAACAGCACTCACCGACTTATTTACCCAGTAGCTGTTGCCGTCAGCGCTGCTCGCTTATCAGTGGAATGGAATGAAATGAAATGTGCGTATAGCTTTATTGGCCAGGAGACCGTGCTCGGGATATTCGACCTCTTGGTGCAATTCTTTTTGACGCCAATCCAGGGACATGGGCGTCGGTAATGATAAAATGTTGATAAGGATACCACACACATCCAGTATGGAGCTGAGGAAATCAGACCTGGTTGGGAATCGAACCCGGAACCCCATATCAAGGGTCAGCAACGCTAACCTAAAGACCACGAGCTGCTGACACTCATAAGTAGACTTACTAAAATTATTAAATAGCCTTAAACTGACAAAGAATCAAAATAAATATGTAGTTTGATGTAGCGCGAATTTTGTAAAAACTGTACGTGCTATAACGCAGCTGTCCTCAAGCTTCTGCCTGTTGACAGCGGCTGCGCTTGTATATCATCAAATGCAGCTCCAATAAAAACTTTCCACGTTCTACATGTAAAAGCAGATCGTCTCTAGTTTGTCGTACAGCTTTGAAAGGACGTCGTTGTAGTGTCTTAAAGCGTATCGGAAGCTATGAGACGCGTGACAAGACGGCTAAAATCCGACGGGCTTGTGACTGATGTTAGAAGTATGGATTAAACACGTTGAGGATTGTATAAGTACTGTATTTATTGCGTTGAATCATATTGTATGGAACACACGAAACAATAAAAGCATAGTCGCAATTATGTGAATAAAGTTCAAAAGTCAAGAGGTTAAATAGCTTTTTCAAAGATTGTTTTTTCATATTTCTCGTTTTATTCTTCAAATCAATAAATATGTTGTACTACACACATTCTAAAGTGGCCTATGTTCTTCCTCAGCATTCAAGATATATTGATACCAAATTTTATCAAAACAGTTTAAGCGATGTAGTCGTGAAAGCGTAACAGTTACTTTCGCATTTATATTATTAGTATGGAAGTATGGATTATAGTTGAATAGCCGCAAGTACATTAAAGTCGTTACTCTTCATCAAGTAGGATTAACGAAAGATGCAAAGAAGACTCATAGGAGAGCTGCATAATTTGTAATGATTACCTTACGCATCGTAAAAGCGGCACGGAAATAGTTTTTACTAATTCAAGGTTGTGAATTTCCAGTGAAAAAGAAAAAAAATCTGTAAACATTATGGCGCTTTTCTTCTTTTTTGTGTAATTCCACTGTTGGACTGCAGTAAAATGTAGCTAAAACATTCCCAGTGTGGTAGACGATTGGATTTCGTGGAACAGTGCGTTACGAAGCAGCACGGATTCGCAGCTGTCTCCTGCGCGGTTTCGCGCGCTCGCTTTTTTGTGCTCTTTCACTGTGAAGGAAGCGTAGCGTCAGAGTCCAAAGTCCAAGGCGCGGCCAAAGTCCACTGGCAGGTGGGGCCGGCTGAACTTTGTCCGGTGTTTACAGGTAGCGGCAGGCGCAGCTGGAGGCGCGCCCGCAGCCCGTCCTTGGGGGCAGGCAGCAGGCGCTGTGCACGTGCTCAGCACGCGGCCCGGCTGTGACGAGGTGTGCCACTTCGTGCCCCGACGCTATACACACCGCACAGAAATAGCCCACGCCCTCATCGCGCCTCGTCTCATCCGCTCACACTCTGCTGTTTCAGTTTGCCTCCTCCGAAATTGTTTCCGCTATCTGGCTGGGTAGTCTGAGAATATGCATGCGTTCATCGTTGATTGACAGGAGACATCATGTCCTCAGTTTGTTGTGTGCAAATATTAAGGATTTATCCCCCATCAGGATTTTAAGTTGTCTTATACCTAAATGAATCGGTAGCTCCTCTGTCATGTTCAGACTGGATCGCTAAAAATTTAGTACCGAGACTGAACGTAAACTGAAAGCGAGGAAAAGACTAAATATCATTAAAGTCCGATGTAAGTTTCAGTGCTCTAATTTTGTTTGCACATAAGGGTGGCATTCTGTATGTGATATTGGTGTTACTATAGCGGTCTTTAGAACAGCGCTAGGTATCCAAGCGCGAAGTATCTTCAGTGCAACGATAGTTTGTTACAGGGAACAACTTACCCGAACAGAATTGTGTTGTGAAAGTATCAGTACCTGACCGTCGCTCTGCCTCGACAAGCTTTGTCTTTAAGCATTAATAACAGTGGATCATTTGCATTTTTGAAATGAATTTTATTAGGCAGGGAACGTCAACCCAGGCCCCATCCTTACGTAGTCACGGCTGTTTGCTACCATAACCTTCTGTCTGTCTGGTTCCTAGAGAAATTTACTGCTAAAATGGCTCACTTTAGATTGTCACTAACAGGAAGGCAGCACCGGTTACTTCCAAGTAAGCTAAACTGACGGCAATAATCACAAATGGCTCTGATCACTATGCGACTTAACTTCTGAGGTCATCAGTCGGCTAGAACTTAGAACTAATTAAACCTAACTAACCCAAGGACATCACACACAACCATGCCCGAGGCAGGATTCGAACCTGCGACCGTAGCGGTCGCTCGGCTCAAGAGTGTAGCGCTTAGAACCGCACGGTGACTCCGGCCGGCCAATAAGCACAAATGATAATCTGTTACCACGCGCTGAAATATGCGTGATAATTGTTCCTAGCATTTCAGTACCGTCTAGTAAATGAAATACGTTAATGTGCGTGAACTGCAACTAGTTTAAAGTAGGAAATTTTTATTTGTATAAACGAGTTTCGATAATCCAGTCATCAGTGCGCTCACTCTTATATACCACGTGTTAAAATTATGCGTTGTGTAAGGTACCCACTAATTGTGACCTTACCGATCCTATTAGCACCTTGCAGCACGTAATCCATATACGTGTTGCATTACAGTTTCGTCAATAGCGTATCGAAAGAAGCAGATTAATACTTGCTATGGTGGTGATCCTCGTCGGTTGCGACCGGCTCGACACTTATCTGATCACGCAAAAAAGTGTCCCGCAAAGTACTCGTCAACAGACGCGTATTTTCGTTTGCATCTCAGTTACTGTAATAAGACGGGTTTGTTGTACGCAAAGCCTTAATGGGTAATATTTGCGATATTAGAAGATTCCAATGATATTCTGCTGTTAGTATGTTTATCTAATGCAAATCTGGAAACAAAATAAGAACTTTCGCCGGGAGACAATTTTGTTGGCTACAGTGCGCTCGCTCTCTCTTACAAAGTTAAGGAAGCGGTAATCATAGGGAACCATATTTGAACTGCAGACACATTCACATCTAATGAACAGAAATTCGCTTATATGACCAATTCATGCAGCCTTTGTAGCTTATGGTGTCTCATAAGTTTGGGCCTCCAATCTTCAAATGAGATTACTGTTTGGTTTTTATTACATTACTGATAAGTGTACTTCAAAGGTCGTTACACTTCGCAGCAACTGCCAAAGACGTCTAGGCTAGACATGGAAATAGTGTATAAAATGGAACTGCCAACATAGTGTTTTTTGTAAAGCACCTATTGCCCACTTAATTTTGATCATTTGCTGTATCAATCAAATTTCATACCATTTTCCAGTGACAATGTATCGGTATTGATTCTTGAAGGTAATTACTGCAGCGATCACTCTTGAATCAATTACTATGTAATATGATTAAAATTTATTATTTGTCTCCAGGTGTGCCAGTACCTTGGCATTGGTAACGAGGCTGATTATTTTGGACTGAAGTACCACTGCTCTAAAGGGGAAGAACTGTGGTTAAATCTTCGTAATCCTATTGAGAGACAAGTGGGAGGTGTTCCTCCATACCGTTTTGCTCTCAGAGTAAAATTTTGGGTGCCTCCACACCTTTTGCTGCAAGACACAACCAGGTGAGGTCTGGAGTTAAGCATTCGTGCTTGCTGTGACTTGTGCATTCATTTGTATATACTACATCCTGTAAGTGAAAATTGCCTAATGTACTGCACGATTTATTTCAGGCATCAGTTTTATCTTCATTCCCGGTTGGATCTTTTGGAGGGCCGCCTGAAGGTTCCAGATTCATTAGTAGCTGCTAAATTGGCAGCTTGGATGGCACAGGCAGAATCTGGTGATTATGATCCTCAGTCGTGTCCCCAAAGCGTTTACGCCCAATACTGCCAGCTAGGTGGTGTCAATACCTCGAGGCCCCAAGACTTTATTCAGATGATTGCTGCACAGCATCGTGAACTTAAGGTAAATAGAGCACTCTAAACTAATTTGCACTGTGGTTGCTGATAAGAGCTTTAGTCAGTAGCTTCCTGCACTTTGTGAACTTCAGTTGGGCATTAAATATTCCATAGGGCAATAAGCAGTCGGCAGCTGAGTACTGGCTCCTCAAGGAGGTGTCTTATCTTGAAGATTTTGGTGAGGAGGTATTTCAAACAAAAACGAGCAATGGTGGAAGATGCAGTCTCGGAGTTGGTCCACACGGGCTCAGTGTATATCATCCAGATTCAACAAAACAAAGGTAAAAGGCCACACTAAAAATACTTTGTTCAGAAATGTTGTGTAAGATACCAGTGAAGTTGTAGCTGCAAAATTTGCTCATCCATGTATACTATTACACTGGGATGCATACATTAAGATTTTAGAAACCATAACATTGGAAGTATGGCCATACTTCTTCTCACTCTCAAAATCTAGTTTAGAAGATCAGTTCAATTCTGAAAGTTGCCAAAACTACATTGTTGTTACAAAGATTTATTTCTTGAATTGCCTTCATCAGTTTTCTTTAACTTGATAATTATTCAGTTGTTGTACAACAACAGTAATTTTTACACAAACAAATAAAAAGCTGCCAACAGCAACATATAACCGTCATACTTTCTAGTTGGGCACAATTGGTACAGTAGTACTTTTACTGAAAAATAAAACTTTTTTTGTTTTGATCTTACAGCATACCATACACAGCCATCCAAAGTGCTGCCTCACAGCGACGTTCTTTCCATCTTCTGTACCTAGATCTTGACAGCAATGAGGCAACACTTGATCTGAAACTGGAAACATCACAGGCAGCGAGTGGTCTGTACCGTGCTATCACCGAAAAGCATGCCTTCTATAGTTGTGAGACAGTACGCAGTGCAGTTACAGCTCAATTCATAAGGGATTTAAAGGTAACAGCCATTTGTTTTACAAACTACGTAGGTTAGATTAATCAATGAAACACATTTAAGTGCATTTGCAAAAATTATTCAATTAAAATCAATAAATGTGATTGATATGGAGATGAATGGAAAAAGTGTCAGCTGCTCTTTAAATGTCTTTCTGTATTGCAGGGCACAATTGTGTCCATATTTAATGAGGATACTTCTCTTGGGAAGAAATACGTGTTTGACATACGACGTACCTGCAGAGAAGTCTATGACAATGCAAGGAGGGCATTGTATCAGTCTGCAAGTTCAACTTTTCCCCCACCAGAGGAAAGTCCAGAGCAGCAGATACACAATACTCCAGAACAGTGTGACAACTGTGTAGATGAAAAATGCAAGGTATGTTCCTAGATTTTCTCTTTAATTAAACTAACATAGTAAAGTATAAACATTTACTGGTACTCGGCATAGAGAGGAGATGTTGAGTCACAGACAGGCACAACGAGAATACTGCTGTGTACTTGAGAGGCCTTTTGGCCAAAAGCAAAAACAGATAGCAGTCTTTTCTTGTGCCTTTCTGCAACTCAGCATATCCTCTATGGTGAGTAGATCTATCTTTTTGTAATATTGTTGCTATACCATTCTGGACTTTACTATAGAAAGATTTGATTTCAGTGAGAAGCCACTGGCAAACCTTTCTATCCTTCTATGAAATTAAATCCCACTCAATTCTTTATTTCTGGAGCACTCTTTTAAGTATGGAGACAGTGTGAAGTATTACTGCTTCCATGCAGGTGGGGCACGGTGGGGGAGAGGGGGGGGGGGGGAGAGCTGGTATAAATAATATGGTGTTTCATGAGGAAAGGTAAATATTTTAGGACTGAATGTGAATTATATGGAATGTTTTATTTGAATTAGTCTGTACTAATATACTAATTTGAATAAAACACTGCATATATTGTGTGTTCAATTTTTGTTTAGAGAGACACAGCTGTTAGAATGTATCCCAAACAAATACCAAAGCAAAGGGCAAATAATTAAGTTAAAAGTTTATTTTCAAAAATTCCAACCAAGTCTAGAATGCACTTTCAAATTCTCGTCACATTGTGTGTAGCCCTTCTGAGAGAGCCATGTTAGCATTATTTTGAGGCCAGCACTGTTCATAATCTAAACTACCAATTCACCTATTTATGTTTTATTTGTAAACTTTGCTTTCAACCACCTGAGACATAAAAATCTGTAAGGTAAGGTCTGGGGACATTGTTGGCCCAGAAATATGAACATTTCAGCCAGTCTGTCTTCTGTGAAATGTTAGGTTTACATGTTGTCACTTGTCAACCAGACTGTGCACTGACCATCATGCTGAAAGAACATACCAACCTTTGTAACCAAAGGAACCTCTTCCAGAATTGTTGGAAAATCATTTTCAAGAACGTCTTGCTAATGGAGACCGGTTGTAACACTAAAAGCCCAACCAAGTGATTCCCTGTAAATGTGTGATTTCGTACAATAGACCATCATTTTTTAAAATGTCTCCACCAAGACATGGGTGTTTTGTTGGACTCCCAATGTGAGTTAAGGGTTATGGTACCATCATATGTGAAAATAGCTTAATCAGTAAACAGTAATAATGGGATTAGTTGGCAATTTAAATTCCTATAGTTTCCCTTCCTCTCCTTCTCAATATTGGTGAATCTACTGTAAATGGTAGGCCATGCATACATAATCTTTGCCATACTCTTGTATGCAGAACACACATACATGCAAAAATACTGCATGTGCTTGTTCATTTGCATGTTGAAAGCGGATACGGCTTCTGGGCATGGCATCAATAATCTTGCGTAGTTTTTGTAAGAAAGAGTAAATGCTCCTCATTTTAGTACTCTGTAGTTTGGAAATTGTCAAATAAATTTTCTACCACCATTAGAATTTCAGTTACAAAAATCATAAACAAATACCAAATCAACATACTCAGCATTTGTAAATACATGTGGAATGTTTAAACAATACAGTAGAAATGGCCAACAAATCTCAATCACTGTTGGAACAGATGTAATTATATAAACAACTTCAAAACTTGAACTGCAGGTAAAAAATGAGAATTAACCCTTTGCAACAGAGATACCAACATGCAAAATAAAAACATCTTAGTAACCATATGTAGCTCTGTAACCACTACAAATTGGGATGTGGAATGTTTTTTTTCCTTTCCATCGAGAAGTCTCATACAATTTCAGTTGCCATTAATCATTGTTTAATTTGTCATCTCTAAATTTGAATATGCAACCAAATTAAACGTGTTTGTCCTTGAAATGTTTACATTGTACCATTTACAAAGTGCTGTGTGGTAATTATTTATGTGTGTGTTTCAAATTTCAGTCATCACAGCGGAAGTTTGCGCGGTTGCTGGAAGCAATGTCTTGCCGTATCTGCATGGACAGGGGCATTGATACTGCATTTTTTCCCTGTGCACATGTTATAGCATGTAGTGAATGTGCTGCCCGTTGTGATCGCTGCCCACTTTGCCGTGCAGAAATAGATCAAGCGAAGAGGATTTACTTGCCCGTAGAACTGCAACAGCTTCCAACCTGTTAGAATAAATCGACAATACTCTTTCGTTAAAGTGTGCTCTCAGATGTGATGCTCTTGGACCATACACCCTGCATGTGATGGGCAATGTGTAATTGTGAAAGAACACAAGTTGTACACGTGCAGTTACATTCCTGTTAATTTTAATCACTCCTGAAAGTTAGTGTCTTTATAGTGCCTGTAATCTACATAAACATGATCACCTGAAGCATTTACAAAAGGGATAAAAGAATGTTGTGCAGTGTGGATATAAAATGACAGTTTTAGGACGTGAAGTGTAAAACTGTATGCCTTAAACATGCAGTTTAATGAAGGTGAACTGCCAAAAAACTAATAGTAATAGTTTTAAAACATGACTGGTGATATTTCAGACTGACAGTAGTGACAGGATGTTATATGCAAAGTGAAAAACAGTACAGAATGTGCTGCAGCCTCTAATAAATTAAACAAATTAAGTAGAATGTGTGTAAAGTTAAAAGCACTGGTGATGTGCTATGAGCAGCTCTTCAGAAAAAATATTTTAAAATATTTAACATTGCTCCAAGTGATTTAAATTTACACTGCAAAGGGCAAGTTTGAGTATTCATATCTCAGGGACACAAGCTGCAACTTGGAATCTGTATCTGTTAATGAATGCAAGTACTGTCGGATTCCTTTTAGGAAAATGTGTAAAGTTAATTTCAGTATTGTGCATAACCATTTTATACTTTCTTGCCTCGTTAAAAAAACTGAACTGACAGCATTTATAGTACCTGATTGTGCGTATCCATGCACTTAATTGAAAGTAAAACTTTACATTGTCCTCAGAAAATATTTTACTCTGAAGTGGCAAAGAAATTTTGAATAATGAATGGTTTAAATGGAAATTAAAATCTTAAAAATGTAAACATTTCCTTATTACTAAATACAAAACAGTTGTACTGTATGTGGAGTAATTCTTTACACCTTAATGTGTTACGTGATACTGAGGGGCAATAGAAAGATACAAATGTCAGTTCAGTTTTAATTATTTGCAAATATAAAAAACGACTAAAATTTATAGAAAGTGCTTAGCAGTGTCCTGTCAAGCAGTTTTGTTCGCAGAAAATTACAGTATTATAGATGTAACATTTTTCTTCTGTACAGTGGAGGACAATAATGGAAGTGATAACTATTTAATTGTAACATTTTATAAGAGGAATAGTGTGTGTGTGTGTGTGTGTGTGTGTGTGTGTGTGTGTGTGTGTGTGTAATTTTTTACATTGTAGGGAATAATCAGAAGAAAAATGTTTCCTCCTCAAATATATGGAATTAGGTAAGGGAAAAATATCAATGCAATGCCAGAATAAAAATCAATGCAATTATCTTTGTAAGGCAACCTGTATATTAAAATTGTCGCTTCAGCGGTCAGATTACCATTAAACCTTTAATGCTCAACAGTTTTAGTAACCAGATTAGATCAGTGATTCAATTTTGAAAGTATTTTTAAATATACTCAGCTTTGTTGTAGTTCTCTAGTAGTCATCTGATTTTACTTCAAATGGAAAAATAGAAAATACATGTGCTGAAGTGAGAATTTTGTATAATACAGAATTATTAATATATTTGTTTGTGCATTTAATTTTTCTTTTATAATGTTGTCAAATGAATGTGTGATTGTAGAATCTCAGTGTTATGTGTGATATTTTTTCTCAGTTCTAGAGAAGGTGGAACTGAGGAAATTTTGTGTGATCTTTTTAATGAATTTTTCATTAAATGTGACCTGTATCAGATCTTAATAAATGAATATATAAATGGACTGCTTGTGCAAACAATACCAATAAAATATATGGTGTTCATAAAGTGATATTTACTTTTCCTGACAAAGTATTTCAACCTTAAGTAAAGAAGACATGTCCTCCAAGATGAGTAAACACATTAGCAGTATACATGGGCATAAATTTACATATCAGTAATATTTATTAGTGATTGTTGTTGATAACGAATAACCTTTTGTGTTAGGTGGACCCACATTAGGAGTGTAATACACAAATTTCAATAAAACTGCACCATAACTCCCACATTGTCCTCACTAACAGAGTATCTTTGGCATTTTAAAAGCTCTGCAGAAACAGCCTTCAGTTTTGGCCCATCATGGAAACCCACTTACAGCCAGCTATTCATGAGCCACAGACAATGATGAAATGTGACCAGAGTGATCAAACCATGGAACAGATAACTTGTTCATATACTCTGAGACTCAATAATAATGATAGGTGGCATCTCACCATAAAGATGATTGCCGAGCTGCAGATAGAAAAGACAATTACTCTCTCAACCAAATTTTCAGCTATACATTTTGTCAGAAAACAAAAGTACATGCACATTCACACATGACCGCCATCTGCACCTACAGCCCCTGAAAATCGGATCCAAATAAACCACTCTTCATGCCTCCTGTCGGCAGTTGCTAGGATAGTGACAGCACTGACTGCAAGCTGTGGGGAGAGGTAAGGAGGAGAGAAGTAGTAGTAATGAGGGAGTTGGGAAGCGGCACTTGTACTCATCTGCACCCAGCTACCAATGACGATGCACGACACCTCACCTCAGTAAACAAACCATTTCATCTACTGAAACAAAAGATTTTTCCAGTGTTTCCCCTCCCCCCCCCCCCCCTTCAAATTTCCCTGACATTCTCCGATTTCCAAAACCTATGGCAACCCTTTTGACACAATGATTGAAAACATCTCCTCATCCTCCTCCCTTGGATATCTCCATGCAGCCCCTACAATACAGTTCTAAAAACAGGCTGATACTATTCCCAGGGCTTGAAAATCATTTATTTGCCCCTGATGTCCAGGCCATCATGGAAGGCAGGTTCACAAAGCACACTGATACTGCTCCAACACAACACGCTTGTCATGCAGGGCAGCCTATATGCCACAGTCTGGGAAATATGCATTTTTGCCTGTAATTTGTTCCAAGTGCTAGAAAGTTATAAAAAGCACACAGTGCTGATACTCATGAGCACATGCTTAATTTTATGTATTGGGCCACGTCACTGTAACTACTAAAATAGCTTAATTGCTGGTGTTTTGACCAACCTCATCAAAGAGGTTGTTATCCAAAAGTTATGCACATACATGTCACTACATTTAAAGGACACACTACCAAACCATATGTGTTGAAAATGTTTCCATGTCTTTATTACAAAGCATTGCTTGGCTTATGGTGAGTTGACAACCCCACCATCTATTTCTCTGCAAATGAAACAATGATCACAGTATTCTACAAAACAGTACGGGGAAATGCCAAATGAATGTTCCATTTCTTATGACTTATAGAAGCCCTAGAAAATACTACACAGGTGACAGTGATTTTGTTATATCAGTCATAATTCTTTATCAATCTTGTCATCTCCCTTGCAATTTTGAGATTTTTTAACAAATAATCACAAAACAACCCAGTACAATCGAGAATAGCAATAACTTCACAAACAATCAAACATAATGCATTTGAAACAACACACAAGCAATGAAAACATATGGTAGAACAATAAATGTGAAGTGCCTGGAACAATTAGTATGCCAGAAAAACAAGCTGTAATTAGAAAAGAAGCAGGCAGATAAAATTATTAGGGCACAAGAGTTGCTTTGAAAAGGACACTATTGCACAATATTCTAGAATTGTCTGTATGGGTACAATCCAGTAACTATGCTCTAGGAAAGAAAATGGAAAACTCACACTGCATAGAACTATAAGCAACAAGCAGCAATTTTGAAAAATCAACTAACCAACTGGAATGCCGTGATGTTACAACTAAAAATGCAGAATCACCAAGTACCAATATGATTAAAATTATATCAAAACAACACAATCAAACCCTCCCCCCCCCCCCCCAGCCAAGATAGAAATTCTAAGAGCTAGTGAAAATCTAGGTGTCATAATCACAAAAGAAAAACTAGATAAGGTCAGGGACATCGAAACAACTCTAGAAAATGGAGGCCTTGCATTAATTCAGCAACTTCGTAAAGAGGGAAGAAAACACATACCAGTAATTACACAGAAATTTCATTACTACTCTTAGAATACAAAATCATATTGACAGCTCTTCTAGACACATTAAATCCTCAATCCAATGAACAAACTAGAGAGTATCAAAGCTGGCTTTAGGTAACAGAACCTGCCCAGAGCAAATTCTAAGCCTTAGATTGGAAAGGAATTCTGCCTTATGCAAGACATTTTGTGGTTTTGTTTTCACCCAGATGTGTTTCAGCACTTTTGTGCTATCTTTAATGGGTTTATTTGGTTCTTTTCTTTCTCACTTGAAGCTGTTCGTTGTTTATTCTGGTAGCTCTAGATCTATGACACAATTTACAGGTTGTCATAGTTTTTTGATGTTGTGGATTTTTCCTTTGTTTGTGTCAAGGTAATGGTGATCATTGCTGTCGCTACACATTCATTTTCTAAAATTTGTTTACCAAGCACACATTCTACTGTCATTACATGAACAACACATAATGACACGGGAAAAACTGTGCTTGGCAAACAAAGCTTAGAAAAAATATGGGTAACGACAACAGAGAGAAGTAAGCACATTACCTTGACAAAAACAAAGGAAAAAATTCTACATCAACAAACTATGAGACAATGTAACTTATGTAGTGGATGTATGGCTATCAGTGTAAATGATCAACAGCAGTATGTGAGAAAAAAATAAACAATTAAACTCACTGAAGGTAGAACAAAGAGCGCAGCAACTTGTCTGTGTGAAAACAAAATCACAAAATGGTGTCTTGCATAAGATAGAATTCCTCTCCTTTTTTCTACCAAGTACAGAAATAAGATGAACAGCAACATTCACAGGTGATTATATCCAAACGTTAAAAAAATACTTGGACATTTGAAAACACCAAACAAAAAGATACTGTTAACTTTTGTTGGTTTTAAAAAGGCTTGTGATTTGATAGACAGTCCCTCCTTAAACCTTGAAGGAAATTGCAGTAGACAGGAAAACTCTGGAAATAACTAAAAAAATTCTTCCAAGAAGGATGTAAGTTTAGGATTTAACATCCCACTGACACTGAGGTGACTAGAGATGGCTAACACTTACAAACACAGTATCGAAATTAAAAATTTCTTGGAACAGCTTGTAGTCCCTTCCAATTGTATCAAGAGAAAGACAAGATACACCTAATACGATACACCTCTCACGACACGTGCGAATAGCAAGATGTCGTAATGTTCTTGATCATAACCAAAGAGGAAAAGTTTTGTTTTTCTATGTGTAGAATCAGCTACATACCATCGAACGAACTTGCAGATGATATGATGTTTGCTGAGAAAAAATGGCAGCAGAAAAAAAGCACAGAAAATATGTCACAAACAGCAACAATAATTCCAATAAACATGGAATAACATACAATAAATAAGATTGAAAAAACCCACTGATAATGGTGATATTTGTTGCTGAAACTAGTTTGGGAAAATAAACAAGAAGATGTTTTGCATCAAGGCAGACTCAGTTTCTGATATGGTTGTTTTCTATGCAAACACGGACCACATGGAAGAGTTCCTAAGTTACAGCTTGTAGTCCCTTCCAATTGTATCAGGAGAAAGACAAGATACATCTAATACGATACACATCTCAGCAACAAATGAAATCAAAATGAGTTTCCACAAATAATGACACTCCAATGAAGTCTGCATTACTACTATAAATGCTCCACAAAATTTAGGATGTTTCCTCTTGATTTCCCGTAAACTAAGTTGCCTCTCCCAGACCCTTTTTGTAGCACAGCATTAAGACCTGATCAATATAACATTTATTAATCTACATGTTCTGTAACTTAACACTTTCTTTTTAGCATTTTCCCACTCTCTCTTCATTTTATCTACCAAAGTATGACATTAACTTGTATTTTTACATTCAGTGATATATAAGTGATGTCCTGACAAGCAGAACACATCATTGATTTGAAAAGGTTTGTTGGAATCCTGTCTTCTGGTGCAGCCCTGGGTATCTACTTCTCTTCTCCATTGAGAACAAACAGAGGCCACACAGAGAACAAATACATTCTGTAAATACTTAAACAGACTAAAAAAATATTTATTGTACAAAGTGCATGGTTCCTCATGTACAAGTAATTACAAAATTTTCACACCCTGCTGATTCAGCTTATTATTCAATAGCACTTTTTCTTGCCTTTTCTTTTCTTCTTTGAAGGCAATGGCATTTGCCTTCTTCTCCAGCCGCCTCTCCTAGAATTTAAGATGATGAAATTAAACAATGGAAAGTCTAGGTTGGAATATCAACAATTATGAGTAATCAAACTCAGTGAGGCTGGGAATATTGAAGAAATCGTACACTGTTATCCTAGGAGAGTTTAAATATTCAAGTATCTTAAAATTTACTTTTTTCCTGCAATAACAGTAAACTGGGTAATACTCAAAATGACTACAGAGCTAAGATAGCCTGCAACAATAAGTTTTAGAAACACTAAGAGAACACCAGGAAAAAACCCAACCCCAATTTACATTTAAAGAAATTTGAGAGATAAGTAAAGTATATGAGTATGAAACAAAAGTTCACTGGACAAATATTAACCACCCTTTTATAACACCGGACTCTTAAGCCATGTCCACAAATAGTTTGCAACATGTTTCCAGCTACTATTGTTTGCCACATGTTTCGTAACATGGAAACAGCTATCCATAGCAGTGTTGGTGCAGATCAAACGAAACAATGTTTCAAGCCAACTGCAACATAACACTGCTGCACGACACTATTGTATGTTTATATGTTGTGTTGTGTTTTTGTCTGGCAGTAGCGAGTTCATTCCAAAAATAGTGGAGTGGAATGTGAGATACAAGCAGTAAAAAGAATCTCTGTGCAAAACTGCTGATACATTTGACTATTGCGTTGAGAAGAAATTTAGATCGTGTGTAGTCCAATACTGATGGGAGAAGAGAATTGTTGTGAACAGTAAAGCAGTGAGAAGTTGTGGTACACTGTCTACAAACCAGCATGGTTTGGCTGTCCAATCCCGCAATTTCTGTGGGATATTCGTGAACCAAAGAAAACTTCAGAATACCATGAACAAAAACGTTCAAAAAACTATGCTTGCTTGCATTGCATTTTATACTGTACAGTAAACAGTCATCCACATTTGTTTTGCCAGAGTACACTTCCTTGAGAGCTTAAAAATAATGTGCTAACTTTTCATGAATTTATTTGTTTGATTAGAAGCTTTCAGAGGTATATTTGTGGTGCAGTCAAAACTGATGAAGTGTCATCTCCATGAGCATGTGATCACGTCATCCATCTGTAAATCATATGAACTGAAGCTTCCTTGTGGGATATATTGGTTTCTTGCTTCAGCATTTTGCCTTAAGAAATTATGAAGACAAACAGTTGTAAGGATGACCGTTTGTACCATCTCAGGTTTCCAACAACAAAGGATTTCAGGAGACTTGAAAAACTAAAGCTGTAATACTGAAAGGTTGTGTATAAGGATTCTAGCCCGAAACAACCATCTACAAGCATTCTAGCCCTAAACAACCAGTATGTAATTAATTATTTTTTGAACATGCCTTCCTGTACATAATTTCATAATGTTTTCCTGTAACAGAAACACATCATCTGCCACAAAAACATATGGTAGGCCTTTGTTCCTCCAGGTAAGCATTCAGCTTCTGGCAACTTGAGTTTCTTTTTGGGATGTAGTTCACTTATGGTGACATTCTTAAATATGCCGCCATTGAGATTCTTCCTCGACAGTCAATAACTCTGTACAAAAAGTTGTGACAGTCATTGACAACACAATGCTAAATGCCTTTGTAATTGCATAATTTGTTTCTCTAGCAATAGGGCACTGTACGACATACACTTCCCATCAACTGCTCCCATACAATGTGCGTAGTGAAGCATCTGTGAGAACGCATATGCCAATCATTTTTAGTCGCCGACATCTGAAATAAATAAATGTGATTTTAGGTTTTCGAGGATTTGCTAGTGGGAGGAGATGATGACAAAGAGGAAGTTGCTGACCCTTCTACATCGCCTCCTCCAAAGCAGAAATTAAGATGAATCGATGGGAAGCAAGGTACCAGTTGCTAAAGAATTGTTTCCCAACTATTTGCAAAAGTGCTGAAACGATAGGAAGAAATGGATATAGACAAATGTGGGGTCTCTGGCCATTATGTAGCAGTCAACATTAATATGAAAGTCAGAAACTCGTCACACAGTAGAGGAAGTCATGTTTGATAATTTATGTCAAGTTATATAGAATGGGTAGCTTGCATGCCTCAGTGATACAGACAGCCATACCGCAAGTGCAACCACAATGCAGGGGTATCTGTTGAGATGCCAGACAAACATGTGGTTCCTGAATGGGGCAACAGCCTTTTCAGTAGTTGCAATGGCAACAGTCTGGATGATTGGGTGATCTAGCCTTTTAACATCAAACAAAACAACATTGCTGTGCTAGAACTGTGAATGGCTGAAAGCAAGGGGAAACTACAGCCATAGTTTTTCCCGAGGGCATACAGCTCTACTGTGTGGTTAAATATTCTAGAGGTAAAATAGTCCCCCATTCAGATCTCTGGGCAGGGACTACTCAAGAGGATGCCATTATCAGGAAAAACAAAATTGCATTCTACAGATCAGAGCATGGAATATTAGATTGCTTAATCGGTTAGGTAGGTTAGAAAATATAAAAAGGGAAATGGATTAGATGAAGTTAGATGTAGTGAGAATTAGTGAAGTTTGGTGGCAGGAGGAACAGGACTTCTGGTCAGGTGAATACAGGAAAGTCAGATAGGGGTACTGCAGAAGTGGGTTTAATAATGTATAACAAAATAGGAATGCAGGTAAGCTACTATGAACAGCAAAGTGAACGCATTATTGTAGCCAAGATAGACACGAAGCCCACACCCACCACAATAATAAACGATCATATGCCAACTAGCTCCGCAGATGGTGGATGAAGAGCTTGACAAAGTGTACAGTGAAAGAACAGAAATTATTCAGATAGTTAAGGCAAACAAAAATTTAATTGCAATGGAGACTAGAATTCAATAGCAGGAAAAGAAAGAGAAGGAAAAATAGTAATTGAATATGGACTGTGGGAAACAAATCAAAAGGGAGAGTTTCACACAGAGCAAAATTTAATCATCGCAAATACTTGGTTTTACGAGTCATAAAAGAAAGTTGTTTACGTGGTAGAGATCTGGACGCACCAGAAGGTTTCAGACTAATTATATAATGGTAAGACAGACATTTAGGAATCAGATTTTAAATTGCACATTTCCCGGGGCAGAAGTGGACTGTGACAACAGATTACTGGTTATGAACTGTAGATTAAAACTGAAGAAACTGGAAAAAGGTATGAAATTAGGGAGATGGGACCTGGATAAACTGCAAGAACCAGAGGCTGCTAAGAGTTTCAGAGAGAGCATTAGGCAATGGTTATCTATAACAGGGGAAAGGAATACAGTAGAAAATGAATGGGTAGTTTAAGAGATGGAATAGTGAAGGCAGCAGAGGATCAAATAGGTAAAAAGACAAGGCCTCATAGAAATCCTTGGATAATGCAACAGATATTTAATTTCAATGATGAAAAGAGAAAATATAAAGATGCAGAAAATGTAGCAGGCCAAGGGAATACAAATGTTTAGGAAACGAGACTGACAGGAAGTGCAAAATAGCTAAGCAGGATTGAATGGAGGACAAATGTGAGGATTTTGATGCATATTTCATTAGGGGAAAGATAGATATCACCTACAGGAAAATTAAAGAGGCTTTTGGAGAAAAGAGAAGCAGCTGTATGAATATCAAGAGTTCAGATGGGAAAACAGTCTTAAGGAAAGAAGGGGGTGGAAAGAGTATATACAGGGTCTATACAAGGGAGATATACTTGAGGGCAATATTACAGAAGTAGAAGAGAATGTAGTGAAAATTACTGAACTATCAGCTTAACATGTCATGGCTGCAAAATACTTACACGAATTCTTTACAGAAATATGGAAAAACTGGTAGAAGCTGACTTCAGGGAAGACCAGTTTGGATTCTGGAGAAATGTAGGAACATGCAAGGCAATACTGACCCTACGACTTATCTTAGAAGATAAGTTAAGGAAAGGCAAAGCTACATTTATAGCATTTGTCAACTTACAGCAAACTTTTGACAATGTTGACTGGAATACTCTCTTTGAAATTATGAGGGTAGCAGGGGTAAAATACTGGGAGCGAAAGCTTACATCCAATTTGTACAGAAACCAGACAGCAGTTATAAGTACAAGCAATACAAGTAAAGGGGCATGAGAGAGAAGCAGTGGTTGAGAAGGGTTGTACCCTGTCCCCAATGTTATTCAATCTGTAAATTGAATGAGCAGTAAAGGAAATCAATGAGGAATTTGAAGTAGGAACTGAAGTTCAGGGAAAGGAAATAAAAATTTGACTTTTGCTGCTGACATTGTAATTCTGTCAGAAACAGCAAAGAAGTTGGAAGAACAGTTGAATGGAATGGACAATGTCTTGAAAGGAAAATATAACATGAATTGCAACAAAAGCAAAACAAGGATAATGGAAAGTAGTCAAATTAAATCAAGAGATGCTCAGCGAATTAGAATAGGAAATGAGGCCCTTAAAATAGTAGATGAGTTTTGTTATTTGGGCAGCAAAATAACTGAGAACGGACAAAGTAGAGGGATATAAAATGTAGACTGGCAATTGCAAGAAAAGCATTTTTGAAGAAGAGAAATTTATTAACATTGAATACAGATTTACACATTAGGATGTCTTTTCTGAAAGTACTTTTTTGGAGTGTAGCATTTATGGAAATGAAACATGTATGATGAACAGTTTAGACCAAAAGAGAATAGAAGCTTTCAAAATGTGATGCTAGAGAAGAATGGTGAAGATTAGATGGGTAGATACATAACAAATGAGAAGGTACAGAATAGAACTGGGGTGATGAAAAATATGTGGCACAACTTGACCAAAGCAAGGAATCAGTTGATAGGGCATGTTCTGAAACATCAGGGATCACCAATTTATTACTGGAAGCAAGTGTGGGTGGTAAACGTTGTAGAGGGAGACAACAACAATAGCATACAGAATGAATAAAAATTTGATAATATACATATTTAATGAAGGGTTCATATTTAATGAAGGGTTCCACAACTGTGGTACTTGATCGTCGGGAGTATGTGACTGAGGGACTGCGTCAGCTTTCAGACAACACTACTTACAAAGTTTGCCAAGGCAATCCCATTCCTGATGTCCAGGCGGAGCTTCAAGGAATCCTCAGAACCTTAGGCCCCCTACAAAACCTTTCACCCGACTCCATCAACCTCCTGACCCCACCAACACCCCGCACCCCTACCTTCTACCTTCTTCCCAAAATTCACAAACCCAATCATCCCGGCCGTCCCATTGTAGCTGGTTACCAAGCCCCCACCGAACGCATCTCTGCCTACGTAGATCAACACCTTCAGCCCATTACATGCAGTCTCCCATCCTTCATCAAAGACACCAACCACTTTCTCGAACGCCTGGAATCCCTACCCAGTCTGTTACCCCCGGAAACCATCCTTGTAACCATTGATGCCACTTCCTTATACACAAATATTCCGCATGTCCAGGGCCTCGCTGCGATGGAGCACTTCCTTTCACGCCGATCACCTGCCGCCCTACCTAAAACCTCTTTCCTCATTACCTTAGCCAGCTTCATCCTGACCCACAACTTCTTCACTTTTGAAGGCCAGACATACCAACAATTAAAGGGAACAGCCATGGGTACCAGGATGGCCCCCTCGTATGCCAACCTATTCATGGGTCGCTTAGAGGAAGCCTTCTTGGTTACCCAGGCCTGCCAACCCGAAGTTTGGTACAGATTTATTGATGACATTTTCATGATCTGGACTCACAGTGAAGAAGAACTCCAGAATTTCCTCTCCAACCTCAACTCCTTTGGTTCCATCAGATTCACCTGGTCCCACTCCAAATCCCATGCCACTTTCCTTGACGTTGACCTCCACCTGTCCAATGGCCAACTTCACACGTCCGTCCACATCAAACCCACCAACAAGCAACAGTACCTCCATTATGACAGCTGCCACCCGTTCCACATCAAACGGTCCCTTCCCTACAGCCTAGGTCTTCGTGGCAAACGAATCTGCTCCAGTCCGGAATCCTTGAACCACTACACCAACAACCTGAAAACAGCTTTTGCATCCCGTAACTACCCTCCCGACCTGGTACACAAGCAAATAACCAGAGCCACTTCCTCATCTCCTCAAACCCGGAACCTTCCACAGAAGAACCCCAAAAGTGCCCCACTTGTGACAGGATACTTTCCGGGACTGGATCAGATTCTGAATGTGGCTCTCCAGCAGGGATACGACTTCCTCAAATCCTGCCCTGAAATGAGATCCATCCTTCATGAAATCCTCCCCACTCCACCAAGAGTGTCTTTCCGCCGTCCACCTAACCTTCGCAACCTTTTAGTTCATCCCTATGAAATCCCCAGACCACCTTCCCTACCCTCTGGCTCCTACCCCTGTAACCGCCCCCGGTGTAAAACCTGTCCCATGCACCCTCCCACCACCACCTACTCCAGTCCTGTAACCCGGAAGGTGTACACGATCAAAGGCAGAGCCACGTGTGAAAGCACCCACGTGATTTACCAACTGACCTGCCTACACTGTGAAGCGTTCTATGTGGGAATGACCAGCAACAAACTGTCCATTCGCATGAATGGACACAGGCAGACAGTGTTTGTTGGTAATGAGGATCACCCTGTGGCTAAACATGCCTTGGTGCACGGCCAGCACATCTTGGCACAGTGTTACACCGTCCGGGTTATCTGGATACTTCCCACTAACACCAACCTGTCAGAACTCCGGAGATGGGAACTTGCCCTTCAGCATATCCTCTCTTCTCGCTATCCGCCAGGCCTCAATCTCCGCTAATTTCTAATTTCAATTTGCCGCCGCTCGTACCTCACCTGTCTTTCAACATCATCTTTGCCTTTGTACATCCGCCCCGACTGACATCTCTGCCCAAACTCTTTGCCTTTACAAATGTCTGCTTGTGTCTGTGTATATGAGGATGGATATGTGTGTGTGTGCGAGTGTATACCTGTCCTTTTTTCCCTCCTTTTTTCCCCCTAAGGTGAGTCTTTCCGCTCCCGGGATTGGAATGACTCCTTACCCTCTCCCTTAAAACCCAAATCCTTTTGTCTTTCCCTCTCCTTCCCTCTTTCCTGACGAGGCAACCATTGGTTGCGAAAGCTAGATTTTGTGTGTATGTTTGTGTTTGTCTGTGTGTCTATCGACCTGCCAGCGCTTTTGTTTGGTAAGTCTCATCATCTTTCTTTTTAAATATATAATGAAGTTTTCATTTAGTTATGTTTACATAATCCTTCAGATTGGGTACAAAGATTTCACATTTGGTATATGTCGTGCAGTGTTGCCAAATACTCTTTCTTGTACTCAAATGAGAACCGGTTTTTGCACTAGTTGTTTGTATTATGTTGAAATGCCTATAACTTACCACAGTTGCCACGCATTCAGTTGGATATCATTTGCCAGTCCCTATTACACATTGTTCCTCTTTCATGAAATTTTTTTGTTCACTTCCTTATATGCCGTGCCTTCCAGCCTTTAACTGTCCTTATACCTAATACCATTGTACACCAACACAGCCTATATTACTATAACCTCTTCCCATTTGTCTCCTACTCTGACCATTTGTTGGTATTCCTGTTGCCTCTTATTCGTTATCAACTGTTATTCACTTTCCTTCATTAAGTCAGCTAATTTAAGTTCTCACTTTTCAAACATTTTATAGTTCTCCTTTGATTCTATGAGAGAGAGAGAGAGAGAGAGAGAGAGAGAGAGAGAGAGAGAGAGAAATACAAATGCTCAGGAACTATTTGAGGTATAGCTTTCTTCGAAATCGGAAAACGAGTAAATAAGAAAAACTCTGAAATGAATCTCCTGGTGAAAACAAAAAGAGTAACAACAGGTCTTTGGTTGACTGTAATTGCTTGTTTCCCCAAAACAAATGGTGTTGCTCTATTTCCCAGAATTCCAAAATGGTGGATGACATCCAAGTGAAGTTATGGACAGCACAGCTGTCTTCAATATTCAGTCCCTGCTGCAAGTTATTCCTACCAGTTCTTCTACAGAATGGTTTCATCCACCAATGATGATGATATCTTTCCATGTCAAAGGATCCTAATCGACACCGTCCAGACATGAGTGTCACATCTTGCCAACGACAATCAGCTTCAAAGCTGACAGAAACTGCTACTGTCTGTGAATACAGATCAATTTCAACAAGCCTCTGAGTGAACATTGTGAAGGAAACTAGCTTCAATCAATATTTGGAGTCAGACATCTTCCTAAAAGCCACTGCTCATAGCAGCAGATAAAGCTGTATGTGTTCAGTGGGCCAAACAAGGCAGACACTGGAAAGCAGATAGCTGCAGGCATGTAGTGTCATTCACCTAACAGTGGTTTTGCCAGTTGTCAAACAAGATAGGATGTTGAGTGCACAGACAGCTCAATAAGGCATTTAACCTGCAGTGTGTAGAGGGTGCACTTCTTTCAAGATGTTTTAGGGATGTTTTCTGTATCATGACTAGAGCACCTAATTCAGATTATCATGATCATAAACCTGGATACAATCTTGCTGTCTTTCTCAATGGGCTAAATTAGTATAAAGCTCTCGGGCTTCCAGCCAAATGAGTTTGTCAAAATAGTGCAACTTTTAGATGAGTTTCACTGCCGTGATCTTCTCTTTATGTTCTCGTGGATGGTGTTGGTATGTCCAAGAAATTCATTGAGGGGGTCTCTGCAATGTGGCCACATAATGAAGTTGTTATTCATGTATCTACAGAAGTTTTTGAGGCATGTGGTCTCTGTAGCAATTTCCTCAAATTCCTATAGACGGAATATTTTGAGGAAGTTGCTACAAAGACTGCATGGCTCAAACCAAACAGTTCTACTAAAACATAGATGAAACCTTCGTTGTGCAGCTACATATCAGGACATTGTGTGGCCACACAACAGGGGAGACCTCAACGAATTTCTTGGCACATATCAGTGCCATCCAAAATAACATAAAATTCACCATGCAAGTGGGGAAAGATACTTGCCTCCCATTCCTAGACATTTCGGTATGGAAGAAGCAAGATAGCACATGAGGTCAGTTTGTGTAAGCAATGTACAATGATATGTATTTCCATGCACTAGTTGCCACTGCCCGTCCAACACACTTTTCTGAGGACTCATGTTCACAGGAGTTGGGCCGTAAGCGTCTAGGAAAGTCAATGCATACAAAGTGCATCTCAAAGTAACATAGGAAGAGGACAAGTGAATGATATTTCTGCCATATGTGGAACCACCAACAGCTAAGATCACAAGGATCTTTAAGAAATATAATGTTAAAACAACCTTCTGAGCACTGCATGGGATTAAAGATCTAGCTCACCGAGCCAAGTATCCAGTGGGATCGTGCACACATTGCATTTATTACATTCACTGTAAATATGGGCTGAGGTGGCTGGGCAGACACAGTGCTATTTTCAGCAGCAGAGCTTGGAGCATTGCAGGTATAGTCCTCTGGGGCACAAAGGTAAATCAGCAGTCACTGGGCATAGCTTGGATGAAGGTCATGTGTTTAATTTTCAACAGATGGGAGTACTGCGTAGGGCCAGTGGGTTTTGGAACAGTGTAATAAAGGCAGCCATTGAAATTTGGTTGAATGATGACCTCATAAAAAGAGATGCAGCAACTGATGTTTTTACCACATGTGGACCTGTTTTGTGTCACAATGTGTTACAAGCACTTGCTGGCAAAAGACATCCACATGGCACGTGGGGTGAAGTCTGACCAACCACGTCAGGACTCAAGTAAGGACCCTCCCTCTTCCACACCCCAACCCACCCTAGGACAAGGGATGGGAGTGGAAGTTATGTCGGGTCAGTCAACTGTGATGTCTATACAGTAATAATCAAGATGCCCTCTCAACACTTGAAAAAAAAAAAAAAAAAGATGAAAGGAGTGACATTCATCAAAATGTTGCATCTTTTTGACAAACTCACTCCGCTAGAAGCTTGAGGGCTTTGTATTAGTATGAACTTCTATGTTTATTTCAACATTCTTGGTGACAAAGTGTTTTCCCTCTTCTTTATCTTCACAATGTCAGCCCTTCTGTCTTCCAAGATGACAACAGCCTCCTTTATAGAGCTGCACACATACACGTGCAGTCTAACAAATGCTCAGGTACCCTATTGCACCTTGACTGCCTCGCTAAATCTCTAAAATTTTAATCCTATAGAAAATCTCTGCACTATTTGGAACAATGGGTAAAATACAGCAATCAATGTACCCATGGTGTGGTAGCCTTATCAGAGCTTATCATCAATGAGTGGCTTCAGCTGAATATGGCATATTTAAAGAAACTCACAGACACTCTTCCTTGCAAAACTGAAGCTATTATCAATGCCAGAGGCTGTGTGATGACCCCTGCGGCCCAACAAATTGTTTCGTTTACACTGCTTGTCAGGCAAATGACAAGCATAAATTTATAGGACACTTAGCTCATCTTGTCTTGTGTGTTTGCCTTCAACAACTGTCTATGTAAGTATTCATTTATGTATCAAACAGCCCTTTTCCTGGAATTTTAAGGTTCCTTTTCTGAAATGAAGGAACCTATGATGCCAAAAGGCAACATTTGTGTACTGGTGTTACATAAAAATTGCAAGTATCTTCTATTTTTTTGTTGTTGTAATTTTATTGCAGACATCCTTTCCTTTCCTTTAAAGATATCTGCAGTTACTGGCAGCAGAGCGCATACAAACCCGTCTGTATTCTTTCAGCATTCTTTTCCTTTCCTTCCTTTGTTCAGGAGTCTCATCTTTGGATCGAATAGACAGAGTTGACAACACTGAAATCACAGATTCTGAACCATCACAGTCAGCATTCTTCTTTTGGGCAGCATCAAATCTTGCCAATGACTGAGGTGTGAGCTTGTTCGTGTTATTACCCAAAACATCTAGTGGGATACCAGTCCTTTTGCTAACACGAATATGTTTTGATGGCTATAGGGGAGAGAGAGAAAAAAAAACAGTGATTAAATTTACTGAATCTATGTGTACTGGAAAACAAACGTATAAAATTTGATATATGTCGCAAGTTAAACAATATACAAAACTTATTGTTCTAACTTACTTTTACATCAGGTATCAGTTTGGGGTGATTGTAGATATTGGAGTAAGTTGACAGAATTGATTCACAATCCCATTTTTCTTGGTCTTTGTCCTTTACTTCAATTTTCACCATGTCATCACCATCTTCAGAGTCAGACGACATCTTTTCTAGTATTTTCAGTGTTTTATCTACATAATTTAATTGAGAATTCTTTTCTTTTTCAAATTCCTTAGCACATTCCAACAGAATATCTGAATCTGGAGGTATGTAGCCCTCAATTTCCTCACAGTCAAGAGCACCAATTTCACTATCATCATAATCTGCAAACATCTGAAAATCGAAAAAAAAGAACAGTCATTGTAATATCAGGTTTCAATGAGCTCAAATAAAAGAAGTACCGTCAGGACAATCTTCCTCCTCCATTATCATCAGAATTATTTTTTGCTTTCCTCTTTCTTGGGATAACGTACAGGCAGCCAGAAACAGTCTGAAACGCTTGTAAGGGTGCCTCAGCTTAGGTTGTGCTGAGGAATAACTGTTAATAAAAAATTTCCATATGTTGCGCCATTTCTGAGTTAATTAGAATTGAAGTTAGGTAATCACGCTGTTGCACACAAAACTTCAAGCACCCTGCCAGAAATAGTGTTGTCAAACATGTTCTTCATTTGGTTTCCTAAAACCAAACAAGACAGCAGTACAAAATTTGGACATAAGGCAGCAGTAAGGAATGAACATGAGCTAGATGGTTGGTGTATTTGGGGGAAGCGACCAAACAGTGACATACCAGTCCCATCAGACTAGGGAAGGATGGGGAAGGGAGGTGGCTGTGTCCTTTTGAGGGAACCATCCCGGCATTTGTCTGAAGTGATTTAGAGAAACCACGGGAAGTCTACATCAGGATAGCCAGACGTGGGTTTGAATCGTCATCCTCTTGAATGCGAGTCCAGTGTACGAACCACTGCATCACTTCGCTCAGTGAGCCAAAGGCTGAGCAGTCCTGTGCACTATTATCCAAGCTAGGACAACAACTGACACTAATTTTATCTGGCAGGCTAATTGAATTTGTGCCCACTATGACCTTATTGGCTAGCTTCATGGCTAACTAACTCAGAAACAGCATAACGCTTTGAATTTTTTCCTTAACAATTACTTCTCAGCACAACCTACCATGCAACATCCTTACAAGATTTTCTGACCACGCTGTATATATGAAACAAGCTGCTCTAACATGAGAGGTCAAGTTATTTTGTGAATCAAAAAGATGCTGAGTCACATTAACTGTGACAAAAAAAAAAATAAGACTGTAAGAAAGTGAGCCAACAAGGCCTTTACTGCAAATAGGCAATATACACACACAACTCATGCAAACACAACTCACATACACATATGACCTCAGTCAAATGCCTGCTGAAGTCAAACTGGCAGTATGTCGCCTAATTCTGACAAAGCTCACTTCTGACAATCTTTTTGTTGTGCCTATCTGCGACTCAGCATCTCCACTATATGGCGAATAGTAAATATCATTTTCATAACATTGTTAAAGTCCATCCTGGATTTTACATTGTTTGAAACAAAAACAAGGCATGTTCATTCCCAAAGTAACATTTCAGAAAATGACAGATGTAAATGGAGTCTTAAGACAAAGCAAAGTGAATAAAATCAAAAGCAAAAACCTAAAATCTATTTATCTTTCCAACTGACAGCAGCACAAGTGTGCGAGGAGGAGGAGGAGGAGGAGGAGGAGGAGGAGAGGAATGTATGTGTGGGACTGAACATTTGTATTTCTCTCTCTCTCTCTCTCTCTCTCTCTCTCTCTCATAGAATCAAAGGAAAACTATAAAATGTTTGAAAAGTGAGAACTTAAATTAGCTGACTTAATGAAGGAAAGTGAATAACAGTTGATAACGAATAAGAGGCAACAGGAATACCAACAAATGGTCAGAGTAGGAGACAAATGGGAAGAGGTTATAGTAATATAGGCTGTGTTGGTGTACAATGGTATTAGGTATAAGGACAGTTAAAGGCTGGAAGGCACGGCATATAAGGAAGTGAACAAAAAAATTTCATGAAAGAGGAACAATGTGTAACAGGGACTGGCAAATGATATCCAACTGAATGCGTGGCAACTGTGGTAAGTTATAGGCATTTCAACATAATACAAACAACTAGTGCAAAAACCGGTTCTCATTTGAGTACAAGAACACTGCACGACATATACCAAACGTGAAATCTTTGTACCCAATCTTTATCAATAGGTTCATGCTGTTCATGGAATAATGATTGCTATAAAGTAATTTTACAACACAAGGTACTAAACAAATCAGGTTCCTTTCTTGTACTTGAACCACAGTAACAAAATAATTGACAGCTATTTGTTTACAGGAAATCTATGATAGTAACAACCAATCAGAGAATGAGCTTGCTCATGCCTGCTGTTCTGTGCCTGTTGTCATATCACCCTGTTACCTGGTGCCAGTTGCCACAGTCACTTGCATACACAGTTTGTGGCCAGTAATGTAACAATTATGATTGTTTTTCATTGTTTTGCTGTGTAGTGTGCTGATTTTTCATGACATAATATCCTAAATAGCTGTGAAAGTGTACACGAAAGCAATAAGACTATTATCACCCTGCTATGCAATCCCAATGAGTGTTAAGGGGCAGCATGTTGATGAATCCAGAACTAAAATGCCCAGCCGTTACGGTCACAGTCGTACTGTGCACGTCGACAAACATGAGTCAACGATACCACCCCTCTTGTGCTCAACTCTTAATTGTTCTGTTGTTCTGATTGAGGTATGGTGGTTCCTCTTTACAAAAAGATTTGGCTGACATCAACAAGGCCTGCACTAAACCATACTGGCTATATCAATATATAAGAGGCAGTCACAAGGTTTCTGTTTGAAAGCCATACAGTCCAGAATTGGTGTGACAACCATGCCAAATCGCCCTGAGCATTGAAGCAATCATCCCACCAATGCAACAGCTTGGGAATACCCGTTTGGTGAAACATCTGTCCTGCTGCATGAAGGAGTCTGTAACTGCTTGCTGCACATCCTTTCCCAACAAGAATTGTCAACTCTCCAAGGCCTTTTTTTAAGGGGACCAAAGGCATGACAATTGCATGGGGAGAGATCAGGACTATACGGCCATGGATTGAGTGTCTCCCACTTGAGTTGGCATAACTTATGTGTCACGAAATCTGCGATACGGGGGTGTGCGTTATCTTGAAGCAGCAGTACCCCTTGTTACATGGTTGTTTTTGACACATATGTGTTTGCTGCCCCATACACTTGCTTTATTCTCCAATGGATGTCTACTGGTATTTGTCCTTTGCTTTGGCAGCCAAGAAAAGAATAAGAAGTTGGTCACATTTGGATGCATTTAGTAATAACTTCACCATTATTCACATATCCACATTTGACATAAACGTCAGAAAAACACGTATGCCATAATAATCCCTTGCCTACGTGCTGGTGCTTATTTACCCACTTCAGAGTCATGCTACATTGCATATACACTGTAGCAATGTCCTCAAGTGGAAAACTTTTGATTGTCCCTTATACAAACCGTGGAAAAATACAGATGGGCTAAATGCTGCAAAAGCCTGAAAAGTGCGAGGTAAGACATCCTTAGTGGCAGGATACTGGGAGTAAAGCTCTTATACAAAAGAAAATCTATATCCATTATGTTGGATTTCTTTGTTGTGGTACTGGCAACATGAAAAATAAGTACAAAATCATGATTAAATACCATGTTTCTGGTAGTAAAAATTCTACCCATTTCTTCTTCTTCTCTGAACAATACACATTGAAGAGCCAAAGATACTGGTACACCTGCCTCACATTGTGTAGGGCCCTCGCGAGCACACAGAAGTGCTGCAAAACAACATGGCACGGACTCGACTAATGTCTGAAGTAGTGCTGGAGGGAATTGACACCATGAAACCTGTGGGGCTGTCCATAAATCCTTAAGAGTATGAGGGGGTGGAGATCTCTTCTGAACAGCATGTTGCAGACCATCCCAGATATGCTCAATAATGTTCATATCTGGGAAGTTTGGTGGCCAGTGGAAGTGTTTAAAATCAGAAGAGTGTTCCTGGAGCCACTCTGTAGCAATTCTGGATGTGTGGAGTATCGCATTGTCCTGCTGGAATTGCCCAAGTCCGTTGGAATGCACAATGGAGTTGAATGGATGCAGGTGATCAGACATCAGCTCTCAGGCATCCCCAGCCCATTAGTCGCTGGATTCCTACTCGTCACCAATGAATTTACCTCGCTATACACCAACATCCTTCATGGCAATGGCCTTGCTGCTATTGTACTTCTCCTAACTTACTTACAACTCCAAAGTGGCTAACTCATTCCTCATAAACCTATTAATTACATCGTCACACACAATTACTTCTCATTTGATGGGAAGGTATTTAAACATATCTGTGGCATAGCCCTGGGCACCTGTATGGTACAATCTAATACTAATCTGTTATGAGTCATTTAGAGGATACAAACTAGCCTCTCAAAACACCAAACTCCTTGCCTGATTCAGATTCATAGATATCTTCATGATTTGGACCCATGGTCAACACGTTCTATCCTCATTCCTCCACAACCTCAACACCTTCCCTCCCACCCACTTCAGCTGGGCCTCCTCAATCATGGCCTTCACCAGGACTGTGATACATCATGCCAGGAAATGAGAAACATCCCACTTACAGTTCTTCCTACCCCTTCTAAAGTTGTACTCCTTTGCCTACCCAGCCTACATAACACACTGGTCCATCCCTATACCAATTCCATTCCCAACCATTGCCATGGGTTCCACATCCTATGGAAGGTACAGGTGAAAGACCTGCAAGATTCACCCACCCAGCAAACTTATCCTACCCTATAAAAAGCAGTGCCACTTGTGAAAGCAGCAATCTCATATATCAGCTCTGCTGAAATTTCTGCACAGTATTTTATGTGGGCTTGCCCACCAACCACATGTCCACCAGAATGAATGGCCACTGTTATACTGTTATCATGAAAAGAGTTGACCACGTAGTGGCACAACCCACTGTCTACCCCACTGTCCCCACACACTCTACACAACAGTTCCTCCTTTTCTCTGTCTGTCAGCCCCCCCCCCCCCCCTATCCACCCCATCCTCCAAATCCACAGCATCACAACATTGCGCTCTCCGTGTAGAATGTAAGCAGTGAATGACAGGAAATACATTCTTGGCATCCAGAGACAGTGGGCATTGAGTTTAAGCCGTACTCATGTGCGTTTTCTATATCTGAAGAAGAACTCTGTCTGAAAACTGAAATATTTCTGGCAATCTTTTTCACTGTGTCTGCCTGCAACTCAATGTCTCCTCTGTGTAGAGTAGCAATCTATCCTTTCCATACTATTGTTACTCCATCCTGTGCTTTCAATTGTTTGAGTCTAGAAAACTGAGTTCTACATTATATCTGCAAACTCAGAACAGATAAAAATATTTTAATCCAA
This sequence comes from Schistocerca cancellata, assembly GCF_023864275.1. Classification (NCBI taxonomy): domain Eukaryota; kingdom Metazoa; phylum Arthropoda; class Insecta; order Orthoptera; family Acrididae; genus Schistocerca; species Schistocerca cancellata. Next base: position 136,988,744 of record NC_064632.1, read on the forward strand.
CATAGGTATTTCTTTAAACACTGTACTTACTTTCTCAAATCTCCCGTCCAACAACGTCAACTGCTCATTACGTCGAATAACAGAACTTGACATTGAGTAGTTCGTAAATCGTGACTTTGTTTCCTCTTCAGCAAATGTAAATTCAGACCCAGGAAGACTACAAATCTCATCGTTTTCATCTTCTTCCTCTTCAGTTTCTTCCAAACTGTCTCCAGTGGATGCAGTGTCATCTGAGTCATATTCCCTTTGATGATAACACAAGAGTAGATAAATATTAGTTATGAATGCCACAATGATATGGACTGTCTAAAAGACACTTTCTAAGAAAATTTTAATGGTACCATGTGTGTTAAACAGAAATTTGAAAAAAAAAAAAAAAAAAAAATCACACACACACACACACACACACACACACACACACACACACACACAAAGATGATGTGACTTACCAAACGAAAGTGCTGGCAGGTTGATAGACACACAAACAAACACAAACATACACACAAAATTCAAGCTTTAGCACAACGGTTGCTTCATCAGGAAAGAGGGAAGGAGAGGGAAAGATGAAAGGATGTGGGTTTTAAGGGAGAGGGTAAAAAGTCATTCCAATCCCGGGAGCGGAAAGACTTACCTTAGATGGAAAAAAGGACAGGTATCCACTCTTGCGCGCACGCGCGCGTGTGTGTGTGTGTGTGTGTGTGTGTGTGTGTGTGTGTGTGTGTGTGTGTGTGTGGGCGCGCGCGAGTGGATACCTGTCCTTTTCCCCCCTAAGGTAAGTCTTTCCACTCCCGGGATTGGAATGACTCCTTACCCTCTCCCTTACAACCCACATCCTTTCGTCTTTCCCTCTCCTTCCCTCTTTCCTGATGAAGCAGCCGTTGGTTGCGAAAGCTAGAATTTTGTGTGTATGTTTGTGTGTCTATCGACCTGCCAGCGCTTTTGTTTGGTAAGTCTCATCATCTTTGTTTTATATATATTTCAATTTGTCTCCACATTTTACAATAAAAATCTTGGGGGAAAAAAATCAGCTTTCCTATTTACATTTTAGTTTAAGATCATCATTTTTATACTGTTCAGCTATGTGTATTTAATATTTCCTTTGTAAGCAAAATATACAGTGTGTGTATACGAACATCCACTTTAAGCCATGACCACAATTTACAATACTTCACTAATCTTTATAACATGAATATGCATGAACCTGTTCTCTCTCTCTCTCTCTCTCTCTTTTAGTTTGTGTTTCTTAGAATTAACACAAAACTAAAAAGAATAGTATTTACATTACTGCTATTTTCAAGTGATTGCCTTTAAAAAGGAAGTTCATAACACCATCAGAAAAACATTTCTTCAACAAGTGTATAAACATAAAGATACCAGAAATAAATACACCACAAAGCATGTATTTATTACCAGAATGAGATTTTCACTCTGCAACAGAGTGTGCAACGATCTGAAACTTCCTGTCAGATTAAAACTGTGTGCTGGACCGAGACTGGAACTTGAGACCTTTGTCTTTCGCGAGCAAGTGCTCTACCAACTGAGCTACCCAAGCACGACTCACACCCCATCCTCACAGCTTTAGGTAGGAGACGAGGTACTGGCGGAAGTAAAGCTGTGACGACAGGGCGTGAGTCGTGCTTGGGTAGCTCAGTTGGGAGAGCACTTGCCCGCGAAAGGCAAAAGTCCCGAGTTTGAGTCCCGGTTCGGCACACAGTTATAATCTGCCAGGAAGTACCATGTATTTCTTTATTATAAAAAACTAACATAACTCTCAGGGTGGAGAATGCCATGATTAAAAAATAATCCTTTATTTTACTATTTACCCGGAATAATCACTGATTAACTGTTACAATTAGTGGTTTTGGCTATAATCTACATACATCCTCATCCCTCATTGTTGTCACACAAGAATTATCTTAACTCAGAGGTGCGCACATCGTACTACAGCTCATGCACCTCTGTATCACAGGCGTTCTTGTGTGATAACAATAATCTGAGTATGGTTGTAGAACACAGCTGAAATTGGTAATTGTAAAAGTATACAAATGATTAAGATACGTTAAATAAAATAAATATCTGTCCCTCTCTATACTATCATCTGCTAAAAATCTTGCTTCTAAGTCTGATCCATTTATGGAATAATGTTCATTATTCAGCAACTGTCAGATCAATTTACAAGAATCATCATTTGAAAACAATCTATCCAATGTGTATACATAACATACAAAGTATCTAGAGCAAAAAAGTGGACAAGTGACAATGCCACATAAATATAATAACCCGCACCTACCCCATACAGCTTCCATTTACACTACTGGCCATTAACATTGCTACACCAAGAAGAAATGCAGATGATAAACGGGTATTCATTGGACAAATATATTTTACTAGAAATGACATGTCATTACATTTTCAAGCAGTTTGGGTGCATAGATCCTGAGAAATCAGTGCCCAGAACAACCACCTCTGGCCGTAATAACGGCCTGGATATGCCTGGGCATTGAGTCAAACAGAGCTTGGATGGCGTGTACAGGTACAGCTGCCCATGCAGCTTCAACACGATACCACAGTTCATCAAGAGTAGTGACTGGTGTATTGCGACGAGCCAGTTGCTCGGCCACCATTGACCAGACATTTTCAATTGGTGAGAGATCTGGAGAATGTGCTGGCCAGGGCAGCAGTCGAACATTTTCTGTAACCAGAAAGGCCTCTACAGGACCTGCAACATGCGGTCGTCCATTATCCTGCTGAAATGTAGGGTTTCACAGGGATCTAATGAAGGGTAGAGCCACGGGTCATAACACATCTGAAATGTAACGTCCACTGTTCAAAGTGCCGTCAATGCGAACAAGAGGTGACCGAGACGTGTAACCAATGGCACCCCATACCATCATGCCGGGTGATACGCCAGTATGGTGATGACGAATACACGCTTCCAATGTGCGTTCACCGCGATGTCGCCAAACACGGATGCGACCATCATGATGCTGTAAACAGAACCTGGATTCATCCGAAAAAATGACGTTTTGTCATTCGTGCGCCCATGTTCGTCATTGAGTACACCATTGCAGGCACTCCCGTCTGTGATGCAGCGTCAAGGGTAACTGTAGCCATGGTCTCAAAGCTGATAGCCCATGCTGCTGCAAATGTCGTCGAACTGTTCATGCAGATGGTTTTTGTCTTGCAAACGTCCACATCTGTTGACTCAGGGATCTAGACATGGCTGCACGATCCATTACAGCCATGCGGATAAGATGCCTGTCATCTCGACTGCTAGTGATACGAGGCTGTTGGGATCCAGCATGGCATTCAACACGATACCACAGTTCATCAAGAGTAGTGACTGGTGTATTGCGACGAGCCAGTTGCTCGGCCACCATTGACCAGACATTTTCAACTGGTGAGAGATCTGGAGAATGTGCTGGCCAGGGCAGCAGTCGAACATTTTCTGTAACCAGAAAGGCCTCTACAGGACCTGCAACATGCGGTCGTCCATTATCCTGCTGAAATGTAGGGTTTCACAGGGATCTAATGAAGGGTAGAGCCACGGGTCATAACACATCTGAAATGTAACGTCCACTGTTCAAAGTGCCGTCAATGCGAACAAGAGGTGACCGAGACGTGTAACCAATGGCACCCCATACCATCATGCCGGGTGATACGCCAGTATGGTGATGACGAATACACGCTTCCAATGTGCGTTCACCGCGATGTCGCCAAACACGGATGCGACCATCATGATGCTGTAAACAGAACCTGGATTCATCCGAAAAAATGACGTTTTGTCATTCGTGCGCCCATGTTCGTCATTGAGTACACCATTGCAGGCACTCCCGTCTGTGATGCAGCGTCAAGGGTAACTGTAGCCATGGTCTCAAAGCTGATAGCCCATGCTGCTGCAAATGTCGTCGAACTGTTCATGCAGATGGTTTTTGTCTTGCAAACGTCCACATCTGTTGACTCAGGGATCTAGACATGGCTGCACAATCCATTACAGCCATGCGGATAAGATGCCTGTCATCTCGACTGCTAGTGATACGAGGCTGTTGGGATCCAGCATGGCATTCCGTATTACGCTTCTGAACCCACCGATTCCATATTCTGCTAACAGTCTTTGGATCTCGACCAACGCGAGCAGCAATGTCGCGATACGATAAACCGCAATCGCGATAGGCTACAATCCGACCTTTATCAAAGTCGGAAACGTGATGGTATGCATTTCTCCTCCTTACACGAGGCATCACAACAACATTTCACCAGGCAATGCCGGTCAACTGCTGGTTTGTGTATGAGAAATCGGTTGGAAACTTTCCTCATGTCAGCACGTTGTAGGTGTCGCCACCAGTGCCAACCTTGTGTGAATGCTCTGAAAAGCTAATCATTTGCATATCACAGCATCTTCCTCCTGTCTGTTAAATTTTGCGTCTGTAGCACGTCATCTTCGTGGTGTAGCAATTTTAATGGCCAGTAGTGTATCAATGTGGTTCACGTGTACAGAACGATGAAAGGTTTCTCGGATCACAGTGGAGCGTGAAATGAGTTTTTGGACATTCTGTACATTCTAGAAGGCTCTACAGTACTACTGACTGCTAAAAATTCACTGCGTGCTCAGCTTGCATTCAAACACCATTGTGAAAGTTACTGGTTACCTAGTGGAGCTTATACTAATATTGGTCTTTTTTAGTTATTTTTACATTACATGTGATTTACAAAAATCATTTTCATGGTAAGGTGAGCAACAGTTTCACATTGTAGTGATTCTAGAATAGTGAAGATCCTATACATGTAATTTACCAAGATGAGATGCTGAAGGGCGACAAGTGACAGCTCCCCAGCCTCAGTACAAAGGCTGAGTACAGAGCTCATCCTCTAGGCAACTGTGGTCAACCTAATAAGAATGTGTAGCATATCTTGAATTAAGTAGTTCTCAATGATCCATATGTTATACATCCACTGACCACTCAAGATGGCACGAATATTTTATAAAACTGAGTATATGATGCATCTTATCTGCACCCCCACGATCTGTGACTAATGCACTTTTAAAGGTATTGATTGCTGGTGTACTTGATTACAGGTCTGATAGGTCGTGCAACCACAAAAGCTTATAATCAAATGTGAGGTCCAGAAACATCAAGGGAACTAGTGATGCGGGCCCGGCAAATGCCCAGTGGACAGAACATCCAGAAATGTGCATTTGCCCAAAGCAGTTTTAAATGCCCAAAATCCCCATACACACATGCACGCATGCACATCGCATGGAACAGCTGTATAGTGATAAGCTGTTTTAAAAAAAGTCTTTAGTGCATTCTTTGTAATGTAACACAGTATATTATGTGTCAAATCTCTGAATATTACTGAACAATGATTATTGATAACAAAATTATTACTGTACTAAACAGCTGGCATGTGTTTTTTCTTGAATTTGAAAGTATTCTTAAATAATAAGTTCCAGTGAAATAAATAAATAAATAAATAAAGGCTTGTTTGTAGCAACATTTGAGACAGACTATAGTTTCCTATTCCACTCCTTTCTTTATCTATTATCTGCAATGCTGTGAAGATAAAATGGTAACACTAACATAAAAAAGATTTAATAATAAACAACTGAAGCCTAAGACACTGGAATCGTTCAATTCCGATACTAGTCGATTCCTAGAGAATCGGTGATTCTTGGACTTGGGGAATCAGTATTGGCACATGACTCATCCCTAATTAAAATCATTGTAGATAACATTTTCTTTACTCTAATTTTTTGCAGTAGTATAGTATAAATAAAAATATCACTATTGGCTACCCATTTAATAATAACTTAACATAAACAAACTTTATTTCACGAATTACTTTTAAAAATGAGTTTTGTTTTCTTTTTTTATTACGTACTACCCCAAGAATTGACCTCACTAAAAATGTACAATTATGTTTACAATCCAATTTATTTACCCTACTAACTCTTCCCTAACTCTCAAGGAGCTCCTCCATCTTGGCTACCCAGCCACTATAGAAGCTGAAAACACCTTTTCCAATACAAAATATCAGTTTAATTTTTTTTATAAGTGCTGGTTATCAATTAATCTTTAAATGCATAAATGCCCACCTATTTATGAATTTTGGGCATTTTCCCAAGCATTTATCTGGGGCATCTGCCTGGACTTATAAGTGCCCAGGCATTTTACATCACTACAGGGAACCTTTAAAAATATATAATGGTATTTATCATTTTTAGCTCATGTGAATTAAAATTATGACCACAGTTAAAATCAAAACACACACACACACACACACACACACACACACACGCACACACACTATTCTACACAAAATGTAAAATCAGTTTTTTCAGTCCTTTCCTCCAATCTTCTAAATATAAATAGGATCTGCAAAGCTGATGTTATGCTACTGGGTGAAGGATAAAAAATTACAATTTCTCAATATACAAGGAATCTTTCACTGGATTCCTTAACATACACATTATACGAAGATGGTTTCTTGCAATCACCACAAGAGCTCAGCAATAGCACAAAGAGCTGTTCATGTGATAGTCATTTGACTGTTGCCTGTAAACACATGCCACGTCAGTGCTCTTGGAAGAAAGCTGTGGCAGTGACATTGCTCTGTTGTTGTTCCCGCGTAGTGATTTGCAAAGATGGAAAAATTCAGATTCGAGCAGTGATTAAGTACTTTGTAAAGAAAGGTATGAAAGCAAAGGACATTCATGCCGATTTCCAGAATACACTGGGGGACTCTGATCCTTCAACTTTTGCCAAGTGTACAAATCAATTTAAATTTGGTTGGGAGAGCTTAGATGATGATCTTAGCAGTGGTCGGCCAAGATGTGTCACTACTCCACAAATCATTGCAAAAGTGCACAAAATGGTCATGGAGGATCGCCGATTGAAAGTATGTGAAATTGCTCACACTTGCCAGATGTCATCTGAAAAGGTATATCACATTTTAACAGAAGAATTAGAAATGAAAAAATTATCTGCAAGATGGTTGCCACGACTCTTGGCGCTGGATCAAAAATGCATCAGAATGGACATATCTGAACAATGTTTGGCTCGTTTTTGGAAAAACGAACATTTTTTGCGCTGGTTTGTGAGCACAGATTAAACTTAGGTGCACAACTATACCCCAGAGACAAAACAACAGTCAAAGACGTGGAAACTTGCTGATTCTCTGCCACAAAAGAAGGCAAAGACAATCCTTTGGCAGGAAAGGTCATGGCATCATTGTTCTAATATGCGAAGGGGATTCTGTTTGTGGATTATCTCCCCACTGGGCAAACAAGAGAATACCATGGCAAAATTACACGAACTAAGGTCTTAATTGATGCCACAATTGCCTTATTCACCTGATATGGCTCCATCACACTTGCATTTGTTCCCAAAACTGAAAATTTTTCTTGGTGGATAAAGATTCACTTCAAACAAAAAATTGATAGCTGGAGTTGACAAGTATTTAGCAGGCCTGTAGGAAACTCACATTTGAGATGGGATCAAGGCACTGGAACATCGTTGGACCAAGTGCATTAATCTACAAAGTGACTACATTGAAAAATAAAAAAAATTCTGTGATGTAAGTACTTTTTTGCTATTCCATTGTGATAACTTATCAAACCACCCTTGTACTATTACAGTTAATAGTGAAGATGGTGACACTTAAAATTCATCCTTCAATGACACAATTATCTCAGTCAAACCTGACACAACTTCACCAACATGGTACATAAAATTATTGTGACAGGAAGGGCTACATGAAACTGATAAACAACAATAGAAGTACCCCCCCCCCCCCCCCACTAACACACAAAACACGTACTACAGACTTGTCTGAAACAGAGGCAGCCACACTGCAGACCTTATAACGAAAGAAAAGTACGAGGTCTGTCTTCTTTAAAAAAAAAATTTCCAGAGCATTCTCCTCAAAAATTTTCATCGCTTACCTTTTACATATTATGCATTGCCTTCTTTGAAATACTATCCTACACAATTGATACACTGCTCTCAACACCGTTTCCATTTCCGTAAGCAGTTTTGGTGTGCCTCTCCCTGCACTGTGTGAAGTGCTGACTGTGAATTTTGTTTTATTTCATCTACCTTTGCACATCTCCATTCTTTCAACAGAGTTTTCAACTTTGGGTGGATAGGTGGGTGGGTGTGTTGGGGAGGGGGGGGGGGTAGGGGTAGGGGGAGAGGGAGAGAGGGGGGGAGAGAGGGAGAGAGAGAGAGAGAGAGAGAGAGAGAGAGAGAGAGAGTGATTTCCCTTTCTGTGCAACAGTTATGCACTAACAGGGATGAAAGTGCAAGTGTGTTATCAAGATGCATGAACCATGAATTGTCTTGCCACATTTCAGGCTCTTTCATAAACACATTTTCTTGCAGATGTCGCAACACTTTCTGATAGTACTTTTGATTAACAGTCTGTCCCTGCGGCACGAATTTATGAAGAAGTAATTCCTCAAAGTCGTACAAAACTATCAGCTGGGCTCTGACATTTGACCTGACATGAGAAGCTTTTTTTGGTCTCGGAGAACTTTTCCCGACCCATTCTGCAGATTTAACATTGGTCTCAACATCAAAACTACAGATTCACATCTCATCACCAGTTGTGATTCTCTTAAGGAACATCTCATTTGCATGATCAAACCACTCTTCACAGATTGTGAGGTGAAGGTCTTTCTCGTCTTTACTCATAAGCCACGGGACAAACTTGGCGGCAATATGATGAATTCCAAGATGCTGTGTCAGGATTTCATGACATGATCCATTTGAAATGTTACATTGAAATGTTACATTCTTCTGTAATCTCTCAGACCGTCACTCATTGACTGGCATGCACAAGTTCACTGACACTGACAAAGCATCATCGGTAGAAGTCAAATGGTGTCCTGAACAAGGGCCATTTTTAAACCCTCTAAGCCATTTGTAATACCGAGTATGGCTTAAGTACTCATTGATGTAGGCTTCCTGCAACATTTGGTGTGTGTCTGTTAAGTTTTTCTTGAGTTTCACACAAAATTTAATACAGACCATTGCTTCTATAACTCTGCCATCTAGAAATTCGCAAGCTTTGCGACACAACGTTTTACTCAATACAGCACTGAACAATAACTAACAGACATATAACAATGAAACTTCCAGCAGTTACACATTAAACACAAGAGTGTGTAGGGATGACAACCACATTTCACTCTCACACACCACTGACGCGAAATTACGAATGTTACGGAATTTTTTGAACAGACCTTGTATACATAAGACCCAACAAAGTTTCTGCAATATAAAGCTCTATATGAACAGGATAAAACCTGATGATACCGAAATTCTGACATTAGCCACAACTGGGCACTGAAATAAACGCAATGGCAAAAAGTGAATATTTGTGCTTGACTGTGATGCCAACCAGGATTTCCCGCCGAGCATGATTCAAGTTATCTTAACCGTTTGGCTATCTGAGCACACTTTACATCCATCCAATATTTTCAACTTGTTGCACACAACATATGTAGTGCACTTGTACATTACCCCATTGCTCACAGCCTCACACTGACTCCCACAAGAGGTTGGGTGAAGAATGCATCTACACTGAATGGTCATTTACCCCTTAACATAAAACCACACATTATCTCGTTTTCATTATTTTCACAGAAACTGAAAATCCCAAAAATACTGAGGCAACTTAATAAAATACCTTCAGAAAATAAAAACCAGTCTATATCCATTTAAGCACTGATAGTTAAGTGTTTGGTTGTTAGAGAGCATCTGGCCCTACATTTGTAGCCTAGCTGTTATCTCTTGTTGACGTGGTTGCCACTAGATATTTATCTTTACTGTGTGCAGCTTTGACCACTCGATAACAAAATGTTGCCCTTTCACTCTCTCTCTTGTATTGTTGTTTAAGCGATGCTTTCAAAAAAGCATGGTAATAGTGATCCTAAGTTTGAAACTGAATACAGTGGTTCAGAAAGTGAAGAATTGTGTGATGTAACTTCATTCGAGACTGAAAGTGACAAAAGTTTGTCAGTTGAGTGACAAGTGCTCACCAACAGTACGAGTTAAATACATTCAATGTACTCCAGCCAGCTCTTCCAAGATTTACCGGGTGATCAAAAAGTCAGTGTAAATTTGAAAACTTAATAAACCACAGAATAATGTAGATAGAGAGGTAAAAATTGACACACATGCTTGGAATGACATGGGGTTTTATTAGAACCACCCCATACTGCTAGACGCGTGAAAGATCTCTTGCGCGCGTCGTTTGGTGATGATCGTGTGCTCAGCCGCCACTTTCGTCATGCTTGGCTTCCCAGGTCCCCAGACCTCAGTCCGTGCGATTATTTGCTTTGGGGTTACCTGAAGTCGCAAGTATATCGTGATCAACTGACATCTCTAGGGATGTTCAAAGACAACATCCGACGCCAATGCCTCACCATAACTCCGGACATGCTTTACAGTGCTGTTCACAACATTATTCCTAGACTACAGCTATTGTTGAGGAATGATGGTGGACATATTGAGCATTTTCTGTAAAGAACATCATCTTTGCTTTGTCTTACTTTGTTATGCTAATTATTGCTATTCTGATCAGATGAAGCACCATCTGTCGGACATTTTTTGAACTTTTGTATTTTTTTGGTTCTAATAAAACCCCATCTCATTCCAAGCATGTGTGTCAATTTGTACCTCTCTATCTACATTATTCCATGATTTATTCAGTTTTCAAATTTATACTGACTTTTTGATTACCCTGTAATAGCTACATAGAAACTAAAAATACTTCAAGTTTCAGGATATTTTCATCAAAGTCCAGTGCATGAGTTCACTGATGATTTTACTACAGGTGATGTTCCAAATTTTTGTAATTCATTATTTCGAGCTTTAAAAGCTACCTTTGTATGTCTATATACAATGTCTTTCATGATAGAATGATTTTCATCAATAAGATTTTTTTTTAACATGTCCGAAAGAACAGACACCACACACATTAAGATAAAATCTGCTTCAGGGGGGTGAGGGAAGAGGACTAGAGAGTTTATGAAAAGGGGTACAGTTACCCAGAATCCTGGGTTAGGGGAGACTTGTCGGACAGAAAGTCTCCCCTGAAGATGAACAGATTTCCCATCCCATATCCAGTTTCTACCAAGAACGACCAAACATATCCCCAGCCAAGGCATCAGTTGTCTTTCACTATGTCATGAAAAGAGGAGAAGTAGTGTTCTCCTAACATCCAATATATGAAATATCTTGGGCTCCATCCTTATACCATGTGCAAGATCCTATATTATCTGATGAAAAGTATCTGCATACCCTTATGCAATGCGGAACTGGCCACTAAATGTCATGAGAGGTGGACCCACCAGCGTAAAAGGAGGCAGGGAGTCTTGTGTTGTCAGTACAGAAGTGTTAAAAACAGAATGAATCAGTCAGGGGAGCTCAGTGAATCTAAATGTGGCCTAGCCATTGGATATCACTCAAGTAACAAATCTATCACAGACACTTCAAGCAGCCCAAGGGGCATTCCATGTCAAATTGCCTAATTTCAGAACATTTTCCTGCTCGGCCATCATGGATTTCGATGAAATTTTATGTGAACACTGAGACATGTCCCTAATGAACACCTGAAGTTTACTGTTCATTGAAGCAATGCTGGCTGAGATATAGTCACTTGTTTGACTCCATGCACTCCTTTGTGCAGCGCAGAGCAAGTGTGAATTTCTGGTGGCTTTCAGCTGTTATATCATGGGTAGTATTTTGTTAATAAGAATGAAATTTGTCCATCTTGTACAACTTTACAGGTTCTCTTAAAAATAATAATGAAAAAATTACAAGCCATATTCAGAAAGAAAATTTTAGGCAAAAATAACCCGAAAAAATTGGTAGCAAAAAAATTCAAAGTTTGGCTTCTTATATCTCACGGACCAAAGGTATGACAAATGTGGAACTTTTGCATGCAATAAACTAACAGCCCACAGTTCTCAAATATATACTTTCATTTACATACCATTTCCAGTACCGAATACATTAAGTGAAAAGTTGAAGAGAGTATAAAAAGACAAAAACTGTGGTATTTGCAACCTAATTTTGCAAAAAAAAAAAAAAAAAAAAAAAAAAAAAAAAAAAAAAAAAAAAAAAAAAAAAAAAAAAAACCCACCACATTCTACAAAACTTCGTAAACTGTGCTCATTAGTAAAATCACAGTTTTAACCACTAAAAATGAGTATTTGATTATCTAATGTGGGCTAACAATGTTAGATAATCTGAATCAAAGTTCAGTTCAAAAATCGGGGCTATTCACAAATGTAAATGAAATACTATAGTGAAGAATGATGATGACGATGATAATTATTTTCACGTGGTAACTTCCGGTGCTCTCCTGCCTTCTGCCACCCTCTTCACATCTGTGTGATTCCCGCTTGCCTTTATGTCACCTCCTCCTTCCCCTCAATTCCCCTATAAACTAGACTTTCCAAAGTGTCTGTTAACAAACAATAACAAACAAACCTGTCTCAATCAATGTCCCATCCAGTTCTTCTTTTCTCTTATAAACTGCAGCAGTCTTCTTCTCTCAGCAACCTTTCCCAGTGCTATTTCGTTAGTCACTCTTTCCCTCCAACTTATGCACTCAACCCAGCGTCTACACTCCAGACAAAACACTTGTTAAGTCTTTTCCTCAGACCATTATTTAGTTTCTCCTCTTCCTAATGAATACCTCCTTTGCTACAGTAATGCAAGTTTTCACCTCCTGACAGTATCTTGAGTCTTTAGTGATCTTGCTTACAAGACATTTAAATGCACTTACTTGGCTAATAATAACTTGTCCTGTCTTAATATTTGTTGGACTCCCTCCTTTTCTGATCACCACACTCTATGCTTTTGCTGTGTTGATCTTATCTCATATACCACACAAGCTTCATTCAGATAGTTTAACGTTTTATTTAGTTTGTTCACCTTCTGCCACTAATAACATGTCATTTCCACTAACACATACTCCTCTTTCTTCCATCTATGCTTTTCATTATAATCTCTCCAAGGTATCAGTTTAACAATAAAGGAGAATGGCAACAACCTTGTCTAATGCCCCCTCCAATGTTGCTTCCTTCCAACATTTCATTTCCAATCTTTATTCTTTCTTTCAGTTGCAAATATACAGGGTGATTCAAAAAGAATACCACAACTTTAAAAATGTGTATTTAATGAAAGAAACATAATATAACCTTCTGTTATGCATCATTACAAAGAGTATTTAAAAAGGTTTTTTTTCACTCAAAAACAAGTTCAGAGATGTTCAATATGGCCCTCTCCAGACACTCGAGCAATATCAACCCGATACTCCAACTCGTTCCACACTCTCTGTAGCATATCAGGTGTAACTGTTTGGATAGCTGCTGTTATTTCTCGTTTCAAATCATCAATGGTGGCTGGGAGAGGTGGCCGAAACACCATATCCTTAACATACCCCCATAAGAAAAAATCGCAGGGGGTAAGATCAGGGCTTCTTGGAGGCCTGTGATGAAGTGCTCTGTCACGGGCTGCCTGGCGGCCGATCCATCGCCTCGGGCAGTTGACGTTCAGGTAGTTACGGACAGATAAGTGCCTTTTTCGTAGGACTCTCCATACAGTTGATTGTGGAATCTGCAGCTCTCTGCTAGCTCTGCGAGTCGATTTTCCTGGGCTGCGAACAAATGCTTGCTGGATGCGTGCTACATTTTCATCACTCGTTCTCGGCCGTCCAGAACTTTTCCCTTTGCACAAACACCCATTCTCTGTAAACTGTTTATACCAACGTTTAATACACCACCTATCAGGAGGTTTAACACCATACTTCGTTCGAAATGCACGCTGAACAACTGTCGTCGATTCACTTCTGCCGTACTCAATAACACAAAAAGCTTTCTGTTGAGCGGTCGCCATCTTAGCATCAACTGACGCTGACGCCTAGTCAATAGCGCCTCAAGTGAACAAATGTACAACTAAATGAAACTTTATAGCTCCCTTAATTCGCCAACAGATAGTGCTTAGCTCTGCCTTTTGTCGTTGCAGAGTTTTAAATTCCTAAAGTTGTGGTATTCTTTTTGAATCACCCTGTAGATTGATACCAGTCGTCTCTCCTTCCAGTCTACTCCATTTCTCTTCAAAAATATTCATTAGCTTGTTCCACTGTACTGTGTCAAAAGCTTTTTCAAATCACTAAAAACAGCATAAATTTCTCTACCTTTCTCTTTCCCTCTCTCTCACGGATAATTATACTTTTAGACATTGTTATCCAACAATTTGTAATCTATGAAAGAACTAAAATAAATATGAAAACTAATCTTGAAGCTTAGTCTTTTGTTTTTGTGTGTGACCTTTCAAGACACATCAAGAAGATATATGCCAATAAAATTTTAAATAATGGCATAAATGGTTGGTCTTCTGGGCCCAAAATTTTTCTAAGTGGCTGGTCCTCAAAGTGTTACATTTTGAATGAGAGTCAAACAACTCATCATTTAAGGAATTCATTGCACATTCTCACATGTAACAAAATTCACCTTATGTAAAAGGAAATTTTCTTTGAAAGCAAAATTCCTCAAACCACCATTCACAAAAAATTTCCCACAACCTGTTATAAATATAAACAGTTGTAATATCACGCTCATTGAAAGTAGTTTGTTGTTAAGAAGTATTGCATATTCATTCTAAAGCTTTTCACACATTTTGCTGTTGGCAGACACTTCTGTGTGCACTGTGTTTTGCTGTTGTAATGGCACATTTTCTTTGCAACTAAAGTTTTATTTTGGCGTTATTTTCTCATTTATGTTTTATTGCTTCTGTATTATTCTGCAATAGCAGGCTAAAATAAAACTCTTTGTTAGAGTATCAGTTCTTACCAGTCAAAATTACAAAAAATTAAGAGAAAATTAAAACAATGAAAAATTTTTGGAATTCTAAAAAATTCCCAGGTTTTTTCCCAATCAATGAATTCCTAGGTTTTTTTCCAGGGCATATACACCCCCCCCTCCCCCAACTATTAAGCTTCTATTCAGCATACTTCAGCTGCAAGAGAAATTAGGCTGATAGTCCTGTGCTCTACACATGTTTTGGTATTTCTCTTTTTCTCAATTGGTATCATCATCAGACCATTCCCATTTTTTGTATATCTCATTACAGAAGTAGACTACTTCCTTCCTTCTCATTTCCCAAACTCTTCACCACTCCTGCAGGTAAGTTATTGATTATACATGCCTTCCACTTCTTCATCCCCTGCAGTAGGGTTTCTACTTCTGCCTCAAGATGCTATATCTCTTTCCATCTTACAGCATCCTCTTCAACCTTGATTTCACTTGGTATTTAATCCATCTTATACAATATTCTATACATTCTTGCCATCTGCTCAAAACCTCCTGTGGTTCTTCAGCCAATGTACAATAAGCTGTTTCTATTTCCATTAGTCTTCCTTCTTTTACTTCCAAAAAATATCTCCCTAACAAACCTGTAATTTCATTCTTTCTCTCCATTTTCTCTATTTTCTTGCATTTCTCTTCCATCCACCTTCCTCTTGCTTCTTCAGGTTCTCTTCTTAATTCATTATTCAGTTTCTTGCATCTCTTTACACCTCCCTCATTTTTCCACTTTCTCTGTTCTTCCATTTTTTTCATAATGTTTTCTGTTATCCATTCTTTCTTGATACTTTTGGACACCAATTCTTTGGCAGAGTCCATGAGTCCTTCCCTCATTTTTATCCATTTGTCATTTACACATTCTTCAACTCTACCTCTTTCCCATTCTTCCATAAACCTCTCTTCCAACTCTGAAGCCTTACCTCCCTCCTTCCAAGTTTAATATTACTTTTGCTCTACTTCTTCAAACTTTCTTCAACTTTACTTGGTATTTCTCCCACTATGAGGTAGTGGCCTGAATTTATGTCTGCTCCTGGGTAAGCTTTGTCATTCTTCAGACATTTCTTAAACCTTTTCTGTATCAGGATGTTGTCCAATTGATATCTTTCCCTATTCAAATTTGAGATCCATGGATACTGTCTCTTTTTACGACTTTCAAATAATGTGGTACTCCACTGCTAAAGAGCTTGCTTTGTAGCAGCTAATTAGCCACAGTGGTACTCCACTACTAAAGAGCTTTCTTTATAGCAGCTAATTAGCCAATCAGCTCTCTTATCTCTTATCCATTTTCCTACTGTATATTTGTCCCTTTCTTCACCCACCATCGCTTTCCAGTTCCCCATAATAATAATGCAGGCATCAAATATTACCGTACGTTCGTAAACTAAAGTTATATAAAAATCTAATGGGTACTTAGTACTTCACATTTTGAAAAGTCATCTAAGAAGCTGTGAGAAGACTACAGATTCCAGAAAATTATTTAATGATGTGCTAAATCCTGAATACTGCATGCAGTAATTAGGACAAATTTCACTATCTGTGCAGAGACTGTTTAAGGTGCTGTTTCTATCAAGTAGGCAGCAGTTTTGGCAGCTGACACAACCTACTTCCTCATCGGAAAGTACTGAGAGCAGTACCTTAGCCACGTCAGCAGTCTGCAATGACAAGTGGGCCGCATCAACCTTGCAGTCCAGCCACAGATCACAGTACACTACTGTTACCAAACCTGGTGTCTGCTACCAAAGTATTGTTTATAGTTGTAGAAGACAAAAAGTTAGTGGAAATGGTGTTGTAAGGTCCCATGCATTTTTTGATGTAGCTAGTACTGTGTATAAAGATCAAAAGAGAATTTGTTCAGAGATCAATTAAGAATAATACTTTATTTACACTACTTGTGCAATTTATTGGCAATGCATAGGGACAAGAAAATTAACTGTCAGTTTTTTAGCAAAAATTTTTAAGAGATATCACAAAATCTGTACTTCAGCTGTATAAAAATATTATGATTCTGGTAATGACAGTTTACTAACAATTGTAACTTGCAATTAATTGTTGAAATTGTATTTTGTCTTCTACATTCCTTAAGGCTGAAGTTCGTATATAATTTTAAAATAATGGTTTATTTCCCGAGTAATAAAATTTGATGTGAAAACAAAATTAGCACCAAATAAGGCCAAAACCAACATTGCATTTGGAAAAAAAACTGATTTTAGAAAAAAAAACAATGAATTTAGCAAAAAAGTAACACTGAATTTGGCAACAAATGACGACAAAACTGTCAAAAACAATGAGGAATTTGGCAAACAAATTACCAAATTTATGAAAAAAGCTGAATTTGTCAAAAAACAACACTGTCAAATTTGGCAAAAATGAATAACACTGAAGTTGTAAAAACACAGAATCTGACAAAAAAGCACCAAATTTGGAAAAAAATTACATCTAATTTGGAAAGAAAGATATTAAATTTGCAAAAAATAGCACCATATTTGGCAAAAAATAACACTGAATTTGGCAAAAATGACACTGAATTCAGAAAAAACTGAAATTGACAAAAAAAAGAACAACACCGAATTTGACAAACCGGCATCGACTCTTTTAAATAAAGTCATCAGATTTGTTAAAAAACAATGAATTTCATGAAAAACAAAACATTTATCAAATTTGGAAAAAATAAAAAATAATGTAGAAAAAAGTAACAGCAAATTTAACAAATAATAACAACAAATTTGGCAAAAAATACAACCGACTTTGGCCATAAAATAAAATGATTTTTTCCTAGCTATCTTATGGGTATTAATACCAGGACTGTTTTGCAGTGCTACTGCCCCTGCGAGGTTGTTGAAATAGTTCAAGTATGAGTCTCACACAAGGAAAGTTTCTACACTGGTAAAAACTGCCACTCCTAGCAAGTGGTATTAGGTTTTTAGATGGTGGTGTTCCAACTTGCTCTTTGTCATAATAGGATTTGCTACTGCTCTCCAGGAAAGCATCCCAGGTAAATAGATTGTGCAAACAAGAAGTTCCAATGATTAAATCCATTATTGTAACAGGCTTTACAGCAATCAGCATATAAAAATGTGAAATAGCTGACTTAATAATGCAGAGGCATTTTCAGACATTCCACAAGATCAGCAGAGATGATAATACAAACTGCTTTCTTGTTGGTGACACTCACAAATGGCTGAGAATAGGATTTCATCATGTTGAATACCAACAGAAATACCTCAGCCCCTACAAAAACACTTGGTAAAATGATGTCAAAATTTGGCAGTTTGCAAGGAGGTTGAAACATAATGCCACTTCTAAAATGTTGCCCTATATTATTCTTGTAAAAAATTCTGCTGTCATCTTCCTTTCCATAGGAGACATCATCAGCAAATGTGAACTTTTAGCTAGCACTGACAACAGCAAGCAACACGAAGGACAAAAAATGTTTGTAATTACAGGACATGGAGCCACTATTGGCAGGAGAAAATATTTGCACACACTTTACATCGATACCTCCAACACAATTTGAGAAATTCCTTTTGTGCTGAAACAGATGCACTAATTTGTTTCAAAGTACTGAGAGCATATTTATAATATTCTGCTGATGCATCTGTGTGATATTCTGAATGCAAACACTAACGTTCTAAGTGACTCTCCTGTTGCCATGCATCTAAAAACAAAACAAAATAAAAATTCAAAGATCGAGACACATATGGGATTGGAAGTTATACATAACTGCACTTTCTAATTTAGAATGGGGTGCAACATAATGATTTGCTAATAGTTAACACAGACACACTGCATGTGAAGACTGTACGAGAAGATGAAGGAACATTACGGATGCTATAAAAGAAGATAAAAAGGGAAAAGTAACTTCAAGTCAATGGAAGAAATGACCACTGGCTGATAAGTCAACATTTCTTGGAAGAGTGGACCATAAGAGAGAGTAAGTTATTGTTCACCATTGTCTGTACCCTTAACTTTCATTATTAATCAAGGAATTGTAGATCACTTCACAACAAATTAAATTGTCAGTTTCATTTTACCTTACAGAAGTTTATCGAACATTCAGCTTTCTGATGTCAGTATTCAGAAGAATATGAAGATGATAAAATCACTGCAGAGAAGCACCCATCAACACAGAATGAGGATACCGTTCTTGATTCTTTTCCAACCAGCAGTAAAAGGCAGAAACAAAATGGTAAAATTTATAACTTCTGGAAAATAGGTGCATCAAAAGATAAAATAATATTCAGAATTTCAAAGACACACCTGATGACAATGTCGATTTTTTTTCTTCAGAAGTATAACAATGTGATTTCATCAAAAAGGCAAAAATGATGCTACTGAAGATGATTTTTGATATGGGAAATCGTAACAAACAATCAGCATCCTCAGCATCCCCAACTATTAGTACTGAAACACATTTACTGTTGCAAAATGTGCATTTTGCTAATGATCATTCAACTAAATGTAACTGATTATTCACAAGCCGACAGAGTAATAAATTTCAGTTTATTGTTAATGGTTTCCATTGTTCAACAACAAAAGGATAAATAAACTACCGCACCTTCTCTCCTGCCTTCCGTCTAAATTGGAACACTTCGCTGTCCGCCACTCCCACCACATTATCCCTCCCCCTCCTTGCCCCAGCCTTCTCCTTACCCCCACCCAGTCACCACTCCCATCATGCACTGGTGCTGCTGCTTGCAGTGTAGTTTCAGCTCTCTCAGACTGCAGACGTGTGTGCAAGTTGTGTTTGCGTGAGTGTGTGTGTCTGCTGCTGACAAAGGCCTTAATGGCCAAAAGCTGTGATTGTGTGAATCTTTTTATTGTGCCTATCACGACTCAGCATCTCTGCTATATGGTGAGTAGCAACTTTCCTTCTCTGGTATTTTACAAGCAAGTAAATATGAAAACTCATTTTTCTAATATACTGCTATCAGCTGCAAGCCACAACTGCTTCATGTGAACTACTCATTAATGTGTTTGCCGCTAACTTCAGCTGCATTGCAATGGCCACAGTAGCCAGCAGTGTCATAGGAACCACGCTCTTAAGCTGCAAATGATCAGTGTGTAAATATACGAATCGTAAGACTGGCTTTTTTGAGCCTCAAATCAGGAGATGAAATGTTTGCAGGATAAGGTCACATTTTTCCTGTTAGACATTGATTTTAAATCACTTTTTCAGAATAGGGAGATACAAAGAATTAAAGTGCAATAAAAACAAAATGCTGAAAGAGGTCAGCTACGTGGATGAAACACTCTCAGTCTCCAAGCCTCATCAACAGAGATAAAATTCTCATGCTCTCAGCAGCTGTGATTACTACTAATCTCAGGAGTTATAACTTCTGACAGCTTGTATAGGCAACGTGTTTGCCTTACACGTGAGAAGCAGCAGTGTTCAAAATATTCCAGAAGCAAACGAAATCAACATGTGAACATGAAAATGATTTGTGCAGCCCTCCACATATATGATGACAACAGCAGGCATGGAGGGGCCAGAACCATAGTTAAAACATCTGCTCCCACCAACCTGTTTCCGTTTAGTGTCTGAACCCCACCTCCACAATGTGGAAAGTGTGTTGTCCTGTTCTGTGTTGAAGTTACCATGCTTTATTCAAATCTTTGCTGTTTTTTTGATAGTAGACCGCCAAGATGTAGTCACATGTGTCAAGATCCTTGTCTCCTCAGATAGTATTGTGTGAACACTCTTTGCGCCATGTTCTTACAAACCTGATTTGTCTAGTTCTCTTTGTTTTATATGGTGCTGTGTTCAGGATGGATCTAGCAACTTTGGGAATGGTTTGTTCTATGTAAATACTGCCATGTTCACATAAAAAAACAGCTACTCACCATATAGCAGAGATGCTGAGTCGCAGATAGGCACAACAAAAAGACTGTCAGCACGTAAACTTTCAACCAAAAAGACCTTCATCAGAATTAAACACACACACTGTCACACAAATGCAACTCACACACACACACATGACTAGTTTCTTGCTGCCGGGGTAGCTATCCTTTTCCTAAAATTGAAATTCAAATTTACTGTATGATGGATTTGAAGTGGAAAATATTATAGACAGGAGTGGAGAGGAAAGACAAACACTGCATACCATAAGGGCTGTTTTAACAAATAATTCGACTGTAAAGATGGAAAACAATTGCAGGTCATTTTAAAGCAAGGCAGATTTTTGTGTGTATTTACTAAAGCCATGAAAGAAGATAGAACAATCCTAATGGCTTAGACTTTTATATTACGAGGGTGGTTTGAAAAGTTCTCAGAACGGAATAGCAAAAAAGTACTTATGTCACTGATTTTTTTTATTTTTCAATGTAGTCTCCTTGTAGATTAATGCACTTGATCCAATGATGTTCCAGAGCCTTGATCCCATCTCAAAAACAGTTTCCTCCAGGCCTGCTAAATAGTTGTCAACTCCAGCTATCAATTTTTTGTTTGAAGTGAATCTTCGTCCACCACGAAAAATTTTCAGTTTTAGGAAGAGATGCAAGTCTGACAAAGCCATATCAGGTTAAGAAGGTAGTTGTGGCAAGAATTCATAGTGCGTGTAATCTTGCTGTGGCGACGGCACATGTGTGCGGGCGCGCATTGTCTTGATATCACTTTCTTCCTTGCTAAACCTGGCTTTTTTCATGTATCTTTTGCTGCTGTTTGTCCAGGAAGTTAGGCCGGTGGGGAGATAATCTACAAACAGAATTCCCTTCGCATCCCAGAACACTGATGCCATGACCTTTCTTGACGAAGGATGGTCTCTGCTTTCTTTGGTGGCAGAGAATCAGCATGTTTCCACTGCTTTGACTGTTGTTTTGTCTCTGGGGTATAGTAGTGCACCCACGTTTGATCTGTGCTCACAAACCGGGGCAAAAAATGTTCATTTCTCCTAAAATGGGCCAAACATTGTCCCAATATGTCCATTCTGATCCGTTTTTGATCCAGCATCAAGAATCGTGGCAACCATCTTGCACACTTTTTTTTTCATTTCTAATTCTTCTGTTAAATGTGATATATCCTTTCAGGTGACATCTGGCAAGTGTGTGCAATTTCACATACTTTCAATCGGCGATCCTCCGCGACCATTTTGTGCACTTTTGCAATGATTTGTGGTGTAGTCACACATCTTGGCCGACCACTGCGCAGATCATCATCTAAGCTCTCCCAACTAAATTTAAACTAATTTGTACACTTGGCAAAAGTTGAAGGATCAGAGTCTTCCAGTATATTCTGGAAATCGGCATGAATGTCCTTTGCTTTCATACCTTTATTTACAAAGTACTTAACCACTGCTCGAATCTGGATTTTTCCATCTTCGCAAATCACTATGCGGGAACAACAACAGAGCAATGTCACCGCCACAGCTTTCTTCCAAGAGCACTGACGTGGCATGTGTTTACAGGCAACAGTCAAATGACTATCAAGTGAACAACTCATTGCACTAGTGCTTATCTCTTGTGGTGATTCCAAGAACTTTTCAAAACACCCTCATAGCATCCCCTGCCAAGTGCACAGGAAACCATCTGCAATATCTTTTTTATTGCAGGTATCCTTAAACATCTCTCTTGAATGGTTCATTCTGGGCTAAGAATGCTGTTCTTCAAAACTTGTCACAGCCCTAGGTCTTAGAGTGTTTAAGACCATTCTCTTGTGCACAGCATAGTGGATTTTATTGGTCAGTTTCCTGTACACTGTACGACTGAGCTGACCATCTGCCTTGTGCTCAACAAGCACATTCAAGAATGTTAGCTTGCCCTCCCTCTCCAACTTGACTGTAAATTCATTGGCATGATCCATTAACTGCTGCGGTGCCAGTTCACAATGGCAACATAAAGAAGTCATCATCAATGTACCAGTGAAAAGAAGACAGTCATTGTGGCACGGGAATGATAGCTACTTCTTTTAAATGTTCCAAGGATAGATTCACCATGACTGGCCACAGTGGCAAGTCAATGAGTCCATTGCTGTACCATCCATCATTTCATAATATTACTGTGTTACAGGAAATACATTGTCAGTAGAGTATGACAAAACAATCTGATGATATCAGCTGCTAGCCACACGGCCAACAGATCCAACACATCTTGTTAAGGAAACTTCATAAGAAGTGACACCAAATCAAGACTGATCACGACAAGCAAGTCTACCATCAGCTTCTGAAGCATCTCCAGAAATTTATGCGAATTAACATGGTACTTGCAGTGTCCAACCTTGGAAACTAGTAACAATGTCTGATGTTTAGCCTATCTGTAAGCAGGTGAGATGACGGCACTAGCAATGGATCGGAGAAAAACTAGTCCATTATGAATTCACCTGAGCAATCCATATTGCCTGGGTAGTTAGGCAAAATGTGACATTAAGTTCTTAACTAGATTATCTAGCACATCCAACACCTCAAAAAGTACTCTTCCATATTAAGTACCACCATAGCATTTACTTAGTTGGTTGGGAAGATAGCCACAGCTCTCAACCCCAAGAAACAGGCAATGACACTGGCATTCCTCTGCACTAATGTTAGATTTTGTCTTCATTAGAAAATGGGTAGTATCCAACTTAACATCCTCTGCATTGTCCTGGGAGAGATGCCTTGTAGACTGTTCTATTCAGCTGTCTAATATTGGCAGCTATAGTGGGTTTGAAGAAAAGTTGAACTATTTGCTCAGTGCTGAAACAAAGCTGCTGATGTAATCCCAACTAGAAAGACTGACCCCTGTCCTGAACTCCTTACCACCCTCCGAAACGGCTTGTCTGTGACTTGATCATTCATCTTTGATATGTTGTTAAATCATCACCTGCCACTTACTGGGGTGCTATTGGCCTTCCATTACTATGTCAACCAATTCCTAATCAAATGGCAAAAAGGCTGAAGGCAAAATAGACAGTGATGTAGTAGGCTTTTAGCATTGGCCTCAACCTTATACCTGCTTTGATATACATTCCATCTCTTGATGGTGCAAGCTTAAATTCAGCACACCTCTACAACATTCTGGACACTGCTGCTTCAGGTATCAAGGCAAAAACCTAGCATATCTCAGTAGTCAGGAGTTTAACTCCTGATGGCTGTGACAACTGTCAAAAACTCAAACATTTAATCTAAACTGATGCAACTTGAAAACTAAGTATATTTTGCCCAGTTAAACCACCATGAGGTCACAAGTCAGCTAAGGTTTTCATTAGATTTAGGTGTGTTCCTAAGTATCAGGGTTTCCATAACAATAAGTACATTAGGCTTCCTTGGATTGAAGCTGGAAGGTAGCAGAGACGGTCACTGTTTAAAACTGAATAAATTTTCAACTACCACATACTACCCAATATGACTATACGAACTCACTTGTCTTCCTCATTAGAATCTACTGCATTTGCAATTTCAACAAAATTGTCTTCCAGTTGATTTTCAGGGTCATCAAAATCAAAATCATCATCCATTGCAGCAACAACATCAGGATCAAGTTCTAATCGAAGACCTGAAACATTCATTCTATTAGAAATTGTGGGAACTTCTTAATACCTTAAATTCACAATCATGATTAATCATTCCTGGCACTCTCCTATACATTAACAGCATACATAAACATGCAATTTATTACAAATATGGATAATGAAACCATGCAGACATCAACGGTATGCTAGGATCACAAATGATGGCGGTAGAGTTCAGGCTAGTAAATTTTTATTTCGTTTGTTGCTTGTTGTCATGGCTGATGGAGATGATAAGCGATAAATTATACTCAAAGTGAGAGACATACTTTGCAAGATACACACTTTCATCAAGCGCATAGCATGTGTATGCGCATACCACAACTGTTCCTTGGAACTGGCAACAATGCAATTACCATCTGTTTCTCAACCTGTGTGAACTGCCATCATTTGTGAATCACACTATAGTCACAGTGAGTAGAAGAGGAAGTGTGCTGACTCCCTGTGAATTAACACAGGCAGCATAGAAAAGGTGGCGAGCCCGCACACTATGAGCAGCATTGTCACTTGAGACTCAAGTTCATATGTGATCAGAAAGCGTTTGTTGCTTCTGTCTCCACTTATTTTGTGAGTTTGTTTACGGTGTTGTGAGTGAACATGAAGTGTTGAAGGTTGTAATGATTTAGAGATGTTACAGTTACTGGTATGTATAGAAGAGAAAGAACAAAAAATGTCCCAAGTGTTTTGTTCCAGCATACTGATCTGGCCACAGCAAAACTAAAGGTAAATATTTCTTAGGCCTCTAAAAACCAAAGTAGGATTTCAAAATGGGTGAAAGCAATTCCTCAGAAAGACAATCTGACTAATACTTGTTTTGTGTGTGATTCACATTTCAGCAAGGAACAACAAAAGCAGAATGAAATTTTCACCCTGCAGTGGAGCGTGCGCTGATATGAAACTTACTGGCAGATTAAAACTGTGTGCCAGACCGAGACTCGAACTTGGGACCTTTGCCTTTCGCAGGCAATTGTATTAGCAACCCAGTTACCCAAGCACAACCCACGATCTGCAGGAGAGATTCTGTGAAGTTTGGAAGGAAGGAGACGGGGTACTAGCAGAATTAAAGCTGTGGGCATGAGTCGTGAGACATGCTTGGTTAGCTCAGTCTGTAGAGCACTTGCCCGTGAAAGGCAAAGATCCCGATTTTGCGCCAGTCCAACACACAGTTTTAATCTGCCAGGAAGTTTCAACAAAAGCAGACTTGTTTGTCACCATAAACATGGTTTAGTGATTCCTCAAGTATTTCCCAATTTACTGAAATATCTGTCGAAAATATGACGCAAAGAAAATCACCAGTAACACACTCACAAAAGGGACACTGGGAAAAGACGACGGTAAACAAGACACAGTTATGTTGTCTGCTAGTGTTGCTTCTGTTGATTAAAATGCAGGGAACAGATCGGTACTGAATGAAATAGTAATTACATTAAAACACTACTGAAGTGCTAGAAACTGGAAATTGTGCAATTACATGATTAATTAAGAACAGCAAATGCCGAAATGAACCTCCTGTGAAACAACTCAGTCAAATGTCCTAAGGCATTTTAAACTCAGTAAGGAACAGAAAATCATAGTTGTCACCATGTTAAAGAAATACCACTTTAAAAGCAACAAGAGAATGTTTTTGTGGTACAGCAATGACTTTATTCTGGATAGCATGTCCTTGAATATTAGTAGCCCAAAGGATACAGACATTGTCTGCAGCACAGATTGTCACCACAACCTTCTGAAACACATTTCTGAAATTTAGTAAATGATCTCAAATGCTCATGTGGAATTAACACAGAAGCTGTAGAACAATTAAGAATTATGTATGGGAAGAAGAAGACTAAAACAAAGGTGTGCTGTTTTTTGATGAAGTTAGGCCCAAAAAAAAGCTACATTTCAATAACGCTTTGGTGAAAATTGGTTTTGTCAATTTATGAGAATATACTCCAGACGACTGTAGTAATAACCTAGCAGGTTGTGCTCTGGTGTTCATGTTTGATGCTCTGCTGCATGACTGTATTTACCCTATTGCTGTGTGTGTGAGTTGCAATGTCACTATTGGTGATGTCTAACGTGTATTGATTCAAGTTATTACCTAGTTAAAGCAAGCCGAAATAAGACTTTTTGCATTCGCTTCTTTTGGCAGACAACTGAATAAAAAGGTCTGACACTGTCTATGAATTACTGGCATAAAAAAAGTTGCTTGCTCTATATCAAATGCAGTTGACGAAGCCAGAAGAATTTAGGCATTTTCAGGCACTATTCGTACCATAAATTACGTAAGAAATACTTGACATGATAAAACTGGTGTACTTTTTAACAATGACATCATCAACTACAATTTTTATCAATAGGATACTTGCCCACAATTCGCTGGATTGGAGGATTGCCACAAATTAGCTTCCACTCACTTGGATTCGACACCAGTTTAGCGAATGATCATAAATTTAACCCTGCATTACCTCAGTAGCCAAGAGCATTAAATTCTTGAGGGAATTTAAAGCAATATGATTTGAAGACAGCAAATCAATGGAATTACTCGTCAGATAGATAAACAACTTAGTAGAGGCACATTTATTTTTATAATGATGCTTTGTACAAAAATGCAAAGACTCGCACAACATTAATGAAACGGAGAAGCATTCACGCTAATAAAATTAACAGCTCTGCTTTCAAAAGAACTCTCCAACCTTCTCTGGCAGTACCTTAGAAATACATAAATACTTATGGAAAAGACGCCTCAGTTCTCTCCCAACATAACATATACATCATTTTGGTATCATAAGGGTCTCTGAGTTGCAATGATCAGTAATAGACTTCATAGGCTTTGACAAGCTACAATTTGTGTACATTCTTGTAAAACTTTCATTATCTCTCTATGGAAACTGTGAACATAAATGTGAATTTTTGTCGGCATCATACATAAAGTAAATGCGGATGTTAGCTCGATATTTGCAACAAAAGAACTGAGACAGAGTTTTGGAAAAGCAAACATAATTAAGAAAACCCTGTGTATTCCAAATAATTTCACAGAGGCTCAATACGATCCACAATGTAAGTCTGTCTGCTGCTTTTGCTGTTGTAACATGTACTTCACAAGCAGAGAAACTGACATCTCACGATGGAACTGCTGAACTAGGGGAGTCAGCATACTTTCTCTTTTACTCGCTATGCAGAGCTATTACATAACAGGTTAAGGATTTATATTCCACTGTGTGGACAGGCATTCATCAGGCTTTACCTGACTGTGGAGCAGCTTTATTGAGCATTCCAATTTCCTCTTCAATTTCAGATGCAAAAACGGATGATGGAAGGTAAATTTTTGTGACCTGTATGAAGCATGTTACAATAATAAATGAGAAGGAAGGATATAATGAATACAAAATCACTGTTTTTAAAGACAAAAATGATAACACATTAGAAATTTACTTGTGAGAGACTTTCTTCCAAATTTTCATTCTGTTTTTGACTGGAAGGGTGTTTCTCTTCCTTAGTTTTTTTCTTTTCACTAACAGGCTCCCAGACACATTCAGCACTGCTGACTTCCTTGAGATGCTGAAGGTAGTCATAGTCATCATCAAAGAAAATTCCATATTTTCTCTGTTCTTCTTTCCGTTTTTCAGTTTCTTCCTGCTGGACATAACAACTCACTAATTAAGGAACAGATAAAGGCTCTATAAGTTAAAATATTAAACAATGCATATTGGCTTAAAAAAAAAGAATGTAGTTGAAGGAAAAAAAAAGTGTTTTCACAACACAGATGAAGACAATGAAGATGGGTAAAAGGAGAACTCACAATCCTAGACGCAAAGTTATAAAATGATACCCACACAATTGTGTACACATAAGTATGGAACATGAGGAAAAAATAAGGGAAGAAATTACACAGTTAATGGTGCAGCACATCACAGCAAGGAGAGTAATGGAAATAAGAAGTGTGAGGAAAGATTACCGTCAACTGGGATGATTCTGACCCCCTGGAGATAACACTGACCCCAGAATCAATTTCACCCTTTTCTTTCTATTTCTGGATGAATTTATATACCTTCTTGAAAATTAAAGTTATTATATAACACAATGGAATTTGCTGATTTGAATTCATGCCCTTTAAAATAAATTTTAATAAATATTATAGTTCAAGACATTTTTTAAGCAAGCCTATATATCCGCATATAAATTCAACTGGAAAAACTTTCCTGGCCCAGAAGACACTGTTAATCCTATCATCAGGTTATTACACAAATTCACACATTTTAATGAAGGTGCCTGTTGTTAAAAGTACAAACAATTTTAACAATTAAAAATTCATATTTCCTTTAAAAAGGCTAACTTTTTCCCCTGAGGGGCAATACTGACCCCCTCAATATCACCAAATTTCCATTAATCCACATGTTTTCGCCTAAATATGGTGTGAAACAAAAGTGAAACTTATAATCCTTTTTTTACAATGTAAGAGTGGGCAACAATGAATTTAAATTCATAGTTAGTCTAGGTCAGTCTCTGTTGTTACAAATGTTCTGTTTGCTGCAGTAGTTTTAGATTGAGATTTGTGTTTTGTTTTAACTGTAAAGAATGGCGACAGTATGCTATATCTTTATTAGACAGTGAAGTTAGAGAATAAACTGCCAGTTTGAATAGAAAAAGCAAAACCATAACTAAATTAAAATGCATACTGAAATGCTTAGAACTTAACAAAGTTCTACACATGCAAGATGGTAACTAGATGTGGACAAGAAAAATGAAAGAAAAACAGACGCTGTAGCTGAATCTCTGGTTTCTATTTTAAAGTCTTTATGCGAAAAGAAAAAATCCAATAGTCCTTTCAAATACAAAAAGAAATAAAATTGATGTGAGCCCTGCTTTGGCTGTTCATACATTGAGCATTGATTAAAAATAGTTCAAAATGTCATCAAATGAAAATGTGTCTACAGTACACAAAAAGTTCAAATTGTCTGCCAGTACAAATGAAACTAACTATCCTCGGCCTAGTTGTTCCAAGTCATCCACAGCTAATGAAGAACTCTCGAAGGCCAAGCAAAATCTCTTCCAAAGTCTGATAATTCTTCATCAGATGAACTTGATTTAATGAAATTTGCAGAGACCCTGGCAACTGATGAAAGTAATTTTGATCCTTCAGACAATCCTGTTGTTGAAGATATGCTGCTCACTAAGTGTGAGTGTCAAGATCCTTTACCAAATCACTTTGCTATGCTGAAAGTAGTTGGAGGTAAAAGGGGGAAGCAAACTTTTCACTATGTTCGTATAATTCAAAAAGTTGCAACAAAGAACTCAATGAAAACTACATCCACTCCAAAAAAACATGTTGTATTCACTGCCCCATTGTGTTATGTGATTGGTAAGCTGCCTCCACCAGAGATACAGGCTGTTGGTTATACAATTCTGTATAAATTTCCTGAGAGAATTTTAGAAAAAAGAATTTTAATGTTTTCAGCCAGTAAAAGTTTTTTTGTAGTGTGTTTTAAATAAAGAACTGATGATAATACTCATAGAAATGTGTGTTTCACCGATACCTAGCTTACCAACATTTTACAAAACATATTGTTTTCAATCGGATCATTGAGATCCCTTTACAGATGTCATACTAATAATGCACTACACAAACATTTATCCCACGAACATTTTGCACATTTTTATAATGAAACGGATTTGAGGGGTCAATGTAATCCCAGGTCACAAGGTAATGCTGACACCTTTCAATTATTTTTTCTACTAACCTATAAAAATACATCATACACAGTGCACTATGGGTGTTTGTATAGAAATAATGTACACTAATAAGAATCAACATGAACAGAAATTGATATTTGCAAGGGATATTCTACAAAATTTTCAAAAAAGGGGTCAATCTTATGCCAGATGATAGTAATGAATAGTGGTGTACTGAACTGTAAAAAGAGGATGGAGGATGAGGAAAAGGGATAAAATAAAACACCACAAATCAGAGATAAAAGAAAAGAGGTACTGTAAAATGGTAGAAGAGAAAGAACGTTACGCAAAGACAAGATGCATGGTCATGACCAGAGGAGAATAAAGAGGAAAAAAAAGGGTAGCAAAACATATCGTAAATTGTGAACGAGGGCAGAAAGTTACAAGATAAAAATGTAGATGAGAAGAGTCAGACATTAGAGCTGGATCCAAGCTGCAGGAGAACAGAATGTGATGGGAGAGAGAAAAGAAGTATTACAGACCTTACAGCCTCTTCCTCCTGTTGTTGTTTATTTCACTCAAATTCTGGTTGGCAATGAACATGTCCTATCACAATCTACCCAACCTTGCAACCAGCACTCGAGGCTCCTCAATGTTCCACATTGCGCCTGTCACCCAGTCCTCTATTTTACCCAATTTTGCCCCACATTACAGTCTTCAGCATGCTATCCTTCACAGGTACAGTCAGTTTATGTACTTACCTTCATTCTATGATGCTGAGATAAAAAACAAAACCTTCTTTCTTGTTGGGAAAAATGTATTTCTAAAGGAAGAAAATATGTAGAAAAATAAATTGTCAGATTATCCTCCATTCATAGGCTGTTGCACACTTGACCGTTATTTTGATTTGTAAATAATAATAAATTCCATGAACCGTGTACAAAACCAGACCAACAGGCATTACATATGTTGACCAAAAAAAGGATACTGCATTGACAATGGCTAGTTGCTAGCCTAAATTTAGATCTGCCAATAAATATTCCAAAGGACGACTGACAGCTGAAATCTATTATTTACAAATCAAAATAAATTGTATATTTGCCTTTTATTTTTTGAATAAATAATTTTCTTAAAATAAAATCTCATTTATATTTGTTTTACCCTTGTACTTCAAGGAAAGATCCATTGTGGAAAAAAAGGCAACCAAATCACAGCACCTATTTGTGCTCTACAAAAGCACAGGCTAAACTAATTTCAAAACACACTTAATCCACTAATAAAGGCCAAACCACCACATAATCAAATTGTAACACCATTACATCAGGGCTCAAAGTAGACAGTTGGTACCCAATTATTTGCATGTATAATTTCATGGTGAGGTTTTATTCCCACAAAAAGGTCCCTGTTGTTTGGGCATCAGTCACAGTTCTTTGAATACTGTATAGTATTCAAAGAACTGTGACTGACATTCCATTGAGAATGGCTAGCTACTGGCCAAAATCTGGATTTGCGTAATAAAATCTAAAAAAGGACGACTGATTGCTGCACTCTATCATTTATAAGTCACATAACAGTCGCTGAGTGCACCCACTTTCTGAATGGAACATAATCTGATATATATATATATATTTTTTTTTTGTCGAGTTGTAATTTTTTGTGTACAGAATGTGTTTTAATTTACTAAGGGATGTTTAAGTTTTGAATTTTTGAGATGCTGTGATTTTGTTTTTCATAGTTGTAGGTATTGGTTTTCTTGTATCAATAGTTATGGTTGACCTATTAGGTCAAGGGAAATGACCGATTCCTATCTTCATAGTTTTATATGTAGGTATTAGTGTTTTGGTATCGTCAGCTGTGGTCAAAGGAAATGTCTGATTCCAATAGTGGCAGTTTTTGCTGTAGACATTGGTGTTCTGGTACCGTCGGCTGCGGCTGATCTATATAGGTCAAGGGAAGTGTCTGATTCCCGTAGATTTTTGAAACTTTTTTCTTTGTTCATCATTTTGTATGTTTTGGGATTGTGGTGTGTTTTATTTTACTGGTATATTTAGCCTGTCCCCTCCCTAAAACCCGCAATTTCCCACGGTTGTCCCATTATTTTGATTGTATTTTTGGAGGGCGGTGTTATTGTCTTATTTATACGTATTTCCATGTTTGTTGCCGTGTTTATGTAGTGACATCATAGGCGCCTTATTGGAGACACTTAGAATAGCCATTTCTGCCATACTGATGACGTCATGGGTCAAAGCAGACGGGTGGAATAAAACTCTTCCGTAATCCCCAGATTTGTATAATCTTGTACACAGAGGTTTAACTTGGCTGCAAAATCATTTGCCACTGGGAATTGATGAAAACTGTGCCATGAAATGGCTTGGCCAGGAATTGTCTTATTATGTAGAAATGCACTGAACACACAGTAGCTTCCTCTAGAAAATATACAACATCAGAATCAATTTTACACTCTGCAGCAGTGTGTGCTGATATGAAACTTTTTGGCAGACCGAGAAACAGTTTGCCAGACCGAGACTCAAACTTGGGACCTTTGCCTTTAGTGGACAAGTGCTTTACTAGCTACCCAAGCGTGACTCATAATCCGTCCTCACAGCTTTCCTTCTGCCAGTACAAAAATTACACTTTTCACAAAAAGCAACTAAAACCATCTGTTGAAAGAGAAACATTGTGGCCATAATTTTCAACTGTTAATGTCAGACAGCTCTTACCTTAGGCCTCTTCTCAGCAGCTGGTACGAGAACATGCTGTGGGGCAGTTTCATCTGCTATAAGCGGATCTTGCTGACTTCTGTGTACAAGATGGAAGGTCACAGCATTCTTACGATCAATGAACTTCTTCTTTGCTTTTGGCTGAAAAATATAAATTTCATTATCAGCAACTGACACTCTGTGGAGTTCCAGATGTCTAATATGTGGTGAAACAGTATTCAAAGGTTGGCTTTATTGTGATTCAATGACTGTATTACATCAAAAAATAAATTAATACACCATTTACTGCTTTCGTGTGAATGTCACTGATAAAGAAATCCATCTTGAAATACATTACATATAGTAACTGGGATACAATGCATTGTATGTTTACTCAACAGTTCCAAAAGGTTTTTAATTAAAACATTAATTCTACATCTTTCAATTATCTAACTCTAATGTTCAGAAATAAGAACAATGAGCTTTTTATTCAAATAAGGAGATAACAAAAGGGGGGGACTAGTTTTCGTAGACGCAAGATGTAGGTATCGTACAGTTATATAGTATTAGTTTTTGTCAAAAACCGTTTCTACATTTACAGAATTTCTCAACAAAAAGTCTAACACACGTCGGATCTACACAAACAATATTGTGTGAGGTATATATTTCGAAAATCATACTACAAACAAGCATCTTAATCTGACTGATTCATAACATTAAACTTTACCTGATCAACCAACGTTTACGGTATTCATTTTTAATAATAAAACAGATGTAAATCATAGCAAGGTTACCAGGTTGTGCAGAATAAATGATGGGAAGGGTTTTAGGTAAGTTATACAATGACCATGCTGTATTGGCTAAATGTGGATCACAATATGTACGTTGCTGCAATCTATGCATACCTTTCTGTCATTAGAAGAAGAAAAATATATACACACTGCACCAAGGAGGAATTCTACAATCAAATGAAAGGATAATAATTCTGATGTAACACACAACTATATTTACCATGGTTGACAACAATCGTTACCCTTCCTGGATTGCTACTCTCACATCACCCACTAATAACAATATTAGTATAACTTCATATACTATGTAAACAAGACACCATGTGTTTCAGCGTTGTAAACACAATACCACACAGACAGACATATACACAAAGCGGAATACCACTAGAATCTCGACTGTGGCGAAAGTCTCTGATGTGAAAGTTGTTGCTTTCGATAACTGGAGCGACACTAGCGCTGAAAGCAGTTACAAAGTAGATAGTGACTTGTGCCGTAAGGATAATGTATATGTTATTTATTTTTCTACTAACTAACTAAATAATTGTTATATTTTTATGTTCTGTGTATTAGTAAATCACCAAAGGACAAGAATGATCTGAAATAAATGTAAAGATATCAAGGCTCACTGAGTCAATGGCGTTAAGTTAAAACTTATTCATAAAGAAATACTTTCGAATATGCATGTATTTCCATTTACTCCACTGATAGCAAGAGAATATAAATACATACTTCATGCATGAGAAGCGTGGGCCTATACTTCTCTTGTTGTTTGTTCTTATTATGATACGCATTTTCCTTGACGCACAAAATTGTTTTTGTGGAGTCTAATGATTTGAGTATTCTTACGCTTTACTTGACTATCTGATACTTGAATGTTATTGTATATCTAATCAGTTTTGCTTCAAAAACGAATATATTGAAGAGTCTTTCTGTTTGTGGCTCAAATGTAGCATCAATAATTATCGAACTAGTTTATTCTCTGTTGAGCAAACTGTTTTATAGGTTTTTGACATTTTATTGTGACGTCTGTCGCGGTTTTCCCTTCAGCCACAGGTTTCGTCCCTTATTTAGTACGTTAAATAATGTAGGTATTACATTCCATGCAGTTTTTCTACATTCTTCTGCAGTTTACTATCCATTTTCTGTTCTTATAATAAACGATTATCTTCAGTAACTAACTGTATATCACAAGAGAATCGTAAATAACCCATCCTGCAATCTACTGTTTCATACCTTCTAGGTTCCTTAGGAAAATAAAGAATGAAAAATGTGGTGTCATATTTAGTTACTGTCAATTTTTATCATACAACACTTGCTCCCTACAAAAAAAAACTATGTTACAAATCAATATAAACGAGAGTATTCGCGTTCATCTGAAGTCGTACTCCAAAATATCACTTGCTGGCCACCTGGCGCGCTATCTTGTGGGTAACAAGAACCTAGGCGTAGTGTTGCGACTGTTATGTTAGACTGGGTATACACCGTGCACACTAGTAGCATGGCCACCTGTATTTTTAGTCGGGTTTCCACAGACAGAAATTTCATCTATCATTTCATTCAGTGGACTCAATGTGCCAATAACGCAAAGACTTGTAATAATATTTCACAAACTTGGAGGTGCAGAAGTATTTAGTAATGTAATCAATTGGAGTGGAGAATCAGAAACACCTGAGAGGCTTTATGGTGGAGGCTAGTTAGCTTAATGAGTCTATTATTGAAGGATGATCTATGCAATATGAATGTTTAGTAGTTTTTGTCTGTGTATGAAATATTTTGAAAATCGGGCGAACTGTTTTCTATTGTATAGCCTTGGCAGTATTGACGTAGGAAATGTTCTTGTTAAAGGTGTTTCAGATGTAGAAATTGCCAGTAAGGTGCAAACTGTGTTGCAGGAATTCATGATTATTGATTATGAATACTACTTTAGTACTGTACAACAGTGAGAGTTGAAATAAAAACTGTCTATGCTATCTGATTGCCATTGATGTTTTTGTTGATAAATGAAAAGCAGAGAAAATTGTACCTGCTAATGACAATGAGTTGAAAAAGGTGAAGCAAACAGTCAATGCACTTTTTTATGGTGAGAATCATTACAAAGTGGATGGCAATGTGTTTCTTTGATACTATTTGCAAACTTACGAATGTCTCAGAAGTGAGATTTTAAGCTGTACATACAGCAAATGAGACATTCTATATTAAAGTATTTAAACAAATAAATTTTACTGGTTTCGATTTTAGTAAAATTTGCTATAAATTACACATATGAGACGCCTAATATTTGGTATGAGAGTTGAAGAATGTTGTGATAACATCGATCTTTCCATAATTTTCTGGGTTAGCAGGATATGAGACATTCAAACTCAGGGAGAATAATACTGAAATGTAATCTGCGAAAAGGATTTGCAGGTTAAATAGAAACCTCTAATCCTTAGCTTCTCGGCTGATTTTTCACTCCCATAATATAGAAGAAAACGTTATAGACATTTGTAGGTAATGATACACTCAAGAAAATTTTCATTATTATCCCTGTAACTTGGAACATTTCGTGACATGGTCTTTTGATAATGCTTTATGTTGCAGTACACAAATTGCAAACTATATTTTTACATTTTTCAAATGAGCGCTGTCTTAAGATAAAGAAACATACAATGATAAAACCACACGAACTGTAAGCGCTTCCTGTTGCCACCAGAAAGTGTTATGAGTTACAGATCTGAGGCCAACCTCTTGCACCTGATCAACACCAAGACTGATCCTGGATACAAGTGGTGGATCTGCTCTCATTCTGCTCTGAGAATCGTTCTTTTATGTAGGTGGAAAGTTAGCATAATGCCAAAATAATGGGTTTAGTCTTCAACTAAATAATGATTACATTCAACAGTGGCAAAATGTTCTTAAACAATGCAATATGGATACCATTCTAGCATTCAACATCTCCTTATAATCACTTATTTGTAACAGAGGAACACACCATTGTATGAAGTGATGAAATGGAAGTGTGGACTTGCTGAGGTTCATGTTAATGCAGAACAGTCAACACTGCAAAAGTATTTTTTATTTATTCCAGTAGAGTGATAATAAATTTTTGCTTTAGTCTTGTGTAAATATTCCTGTGAAATGGAAAATTATTTGTGACTTTAGAGAATTAAAACTACTCTTCTCTCCCATTAAAATCCTATATAAACATAACAGTGTTCAAATTGACGCTTTCCTTGAGCAATGATTTTTCTGCACAGTAGCACAAAGTTTGGGTACAAAATAAGTACCACATTGGTAAGAAAATAGTTTACTTACGACACCTGTGACCTAACAGAACCTTGACTAACTCTGAACACAAAAACAAAGCTGAACTACTGAAACAAAAACCTTACTTTCTGCTACCTTCAGTTTATTGTGGACAACACAAAAATTTAGAAGTGGTGCTCTTCAGAATGCGATATGTATATTGTAGTGACTCCAGTTGCCAAATATTTCAGTTCAGTGCGAGCTGGCTCAGCATCTCGCATACCTGTATGAGACTAGTGTACAGAGCCTTGGCTCAAAAGATTTAAAAAAGTCGTCCTCATCATGTAACTCTCTGATTAGCTTATTTGATGTCCCATACGATTCCTATGACATTCCCACCTGTGTATGCAACATACATGGGTCCATTTTTCCTTCATCAATGTCATTATAAGCTCTTCGGCTAAAAGTTGCACAACTTCCATATGAATAATTTCACTTGTCGCATCTTGAAAGTTATGTAAGTAGCATTTCTAATTCAGCTTGTGGAAATGCTGATATGCATGTAAGGGTAGTGGTGGGAGAATGCTTACTTAAGAAATTTGTGCCTGTGGAAAGACGCCTTTAGAGGCCAGAGAGTTGAAATGTGGCAATACATGGATGTGGCTGTTAAAAGTCCAGCCAATGAAGGAAAATTAGGGGGAAAAATCGGTGTTATTACAAATTTTTGTACATGACATGAAGGAGTGTCATGAACAGAATATTACACTCATCAAAAAAAGTTTTGCATCATCCTGGTTCCCAGAACTCCGGAAAATAGACGTTGACTGTGGATATTGTATCATAGACCAGTCCCTTTGACTGTTCAGGGATTTCGCTAAACCCACCAAAGATTTAAACAACCACTCATGAGCAGCGCCTACTAGATGGAGGGGTCCGACAACTGATCAGTTCCAGTCATTCCACCAGGAAGGAGATACACAGTTCGTGTTGTCTGTAGTTCAATCATGCCTAGACGGTTATTGCCAGGTTCGGTCACGTCCGCATTGTTACTTTGCGACAGGAAGGGCTCTCAACAAGGGAAGTGTCCAGGTGTCTTGGAGTGAACCAAAGCATTGTTGTTTGGACATGGAGGAGATACAGAGAGACAGGAACTGTCAATGACATGCCTCGCTCAGGCTGTCCAAGGGCTACTACTGCAATGGATGACCGCTACTTACGGATTATGGCTCGAAGGAACGCTGACAGCAACGCCACCATGTTGAATAATGCTTTCTGTGCAGCCACAGGACGACGTGTTATGACTCAAACTGTGTACAATAGGCTGCATGATGCGCCACTTCACTCCCAAGTCTATGGTGAGGTCTATCTTTGCAACCACGACATCCTACAGCGCGGTACAGATGAGCCCGACAACATGCCGAATGGCCTGCTCAGCAATGGAATCACGTTCTCTTCACCGATGAGTGTCGCATATGCTTTCAACCACACAATTCTCTGAGACCTGTTTCGAGGCAACCTGGTCAACTGAACGCCTTAGACACACTCTCCAGCGACTGCAGCAAGGTGGAGATCCCTAATGTTCTGGGGCAGCATTATTTGGGGCCGACGTACGCTGCTGGCGGTCATGGAAGGCGCTGTAACGGCATCTATCCTCCAACCGATAGTGCAACCATATCGGCAGCATATTGGCGAGGCATTCGTCTTCATGGACGATAATTCGCGCCCCCATCGTGCACGTCTTGTGAATGACTTCCTTCAGGATAACGACATGAACCCTTTCGACAAGCCTAGGATAGACAGAAAAGGTCTGTTTATGGACGACATGACCCACCAACCACTTTGAGGTATCTACGCCGAATCGCCGTTGAGGAGTGGGACAATTTGGATCAACAGTGCCTTGATGAACTTGTGGATTGTATGCCATGATGAATACAGGCATGCATCAATACAAGAGGACGTGCTACTGGGTATTAGAGGTACCGATGTGTACAGCAGTCTAGACCACCACCTCTCAAGGACTCATTGCGTGGTGGTACAAAATGTAATGTGTGTTTTTAATGAGCAATAAAAAGAGCCGAAATGATGTCTATGTTGATCTCTATTCCAATTTTTTGTACAGGTTCCGGAACTCTCAGAACCGAGGTGATGCAAAACTTTTTTTGATTCGTGTGCAAATGATGACCATTGTGGTGTGAACATACTATTCGTAATTGTCTTCCTCTAGTAAAATATTCTCTAACTATGTCTAGATTTTCAATTAATGAAATCATCAAAAACTACAACTGAATTATCTTCACATTCTTCTGAAATAATAACTTCATCATTATTTTCAACAAAACTACCATTTTTCATTGATTTTGTCCTCAATTGTATTTATGAATTCTTGTTGTTTTGGTTGATCTAAACCTTTTGAATAAACATACAAATGTTAAAGTTTTTCCAGTTTCATCATCCAGGTACTAAAACATAATTGTCAATCATTAATGTTGTTTTCCCATATCTATTCAGTCCAATATTTCAACTGAATAGAATTTGGAAAAAGGCAATAGAAACCTCTGTATTGAAGACAAATAATGTGTATACACAGGACATGTGGTCTGTAATTTAAAAGTGTCATGATGATCTCTCTATTGGCAAAAGATTCTAGACTAGTCCTGCATTAGGATCTCTGTGAGGGGACTGCCAAGGGGAAGGTGAGCATCGGAAAAAGGCTGAATAACTAACGAAAAGATAACGTACTACGAGTTGGGGCAGAGAATGTAACAAGTTTGAATGTGGCAGGGGAACTAGAAAATCTGAAAAGGGAAATGCTAAGGCTCAGTCTAGATATAGGTGGAGGTCAGTGAATTGAAAAGGAAAGAAGACAAGGATTTCTGGTCTGATGAGTACAAGGTAATGTCAAAGGTGGCAGAAAATGTTATAATAGGGGTAGGGTTTGCTGTGAATCACAAGATAGGGCAGATAGTGAGTTACTGTGAACAGTTCAGTGATAGGATTGTTTTCAGCAGAATCGACAGCAAACCAAGACCAGCTCCGATAGTTCACATATACATGTCGACATCATAATCTGAAGATGAAGAAATAGAGAAAATATATGAGGATATTGAATGGATAATTCAGTATATAAAGGGAGATGAAAATCTAATAGTCAATGGGGATGGGAATGCGTTTGTAGGTGTAGGAGTAGAAGAAAGGTTTACACGAAAATATAGTCTTGGCACTAGGACTGAGAGAGAAGAACGATTAATTGAGCTCTACAATGAAGTTAGGCTAGTAATAGTAAATACACTGTTCAAACATCACAAGAGGAGGAGATATACTTGGTAAAGGCTGAGAGATATGGGAAGATTTCAGTTAGGTTAAATAATGGTCGGACAGAGATTCTGAAATCAGATACTAGATGGTAAGGCATACCCAGGAGCAGATATAGACTCAGATCGCAATTCAGTGGTGATGACAAGCAGGCTGAAGCTTAAGAGACTAGTCAGAAAGAAAGAATGTGCAAAAAAGTAGGATACAGAAATACTAAGGAATGAAGAGGTGCAACTGAAGTTCTCTGAGGCTATAGACACTGCATAACTCAGTAACAACTCAGTAAGCAGTTCAGTTGAATAGGAATGGACATCTCTAAAATGGGCAATTACAGAAGTTGGAAACAAAACCTTCAGTACAAAGAAGGTAACAGCGAAGAAACCATGCGTGACAGAAGAAATACTTCACTTAATGGATGAAATAAGCAAGTACAAAAGAGTTCAGAGGAATACAAGTCAGTTAGGAAAGAAATAAAGAGGAAGTGCAGAGAAGCTTAGGCGCAATGGCTACATCAACAATGTGAAGAAATCGAAAACGAAATGATCGTCAGAAGGACTGATTCAGCATATAGGAAAGTCAAATAACTTTCGCTGAAACTAAAAGAAAGCATGTTAACATTAAGAGCACAGTAAGAATTCCATTGCTAAATTCAGAGGAGGGAGTGGATAGGTGGAAAGAACATAATGAAGGTTTCCATGAAGGAGGGCATTTGTATGATCACATGATAGAACAAAAAACTGCAGTCGATACAGAAGAGATATAGGATCCAGTATTAGAATCAGAATTTAAAAGAGCTCTGGAAGACTAAAAAATGGCAGAAGGGATAGATAACTTTCCATCAGAATTTATAAAATCGTTGGAGGAAGACGCAATAAAACGACTGTTGGTGTTGGTGTGTAAATGTATGAGTCTGGCGAAATACCATCTGGCTTAGGGAGAAATATCATCCTCACAATTCCGAAGACTGCAAGACTGACAAGTATGAGAATCATCACACACTCAGCTTAACAGTGAAGACTATACAGGAAAACGATATTTGCTTGCACAACTATTTCTTAAGCATAATACTGAAAGATGTGCACCATTCAGCACATTTCATTTTCAGCAGGCTTCAAACACAACTGAAAAAATTGAGTGATAAACCTCAATTATTCAAATCCAAACTGAAAGGATTCCTTGTTGCACAGTCGTTTTTTCAGTATTTTAGTTCCTCACAGAAGTTAAGACCTTGCTTCTGTAATGTTTTATTTATTCATATGTTTTTTGTGTTTGACTGATTCTGTAACTCTTTTATTTGTATATTTCTCAATCAGCATTGTGTGAACTACATTCTGATTGGTTCAATGACCATTAATTTTCTCTCAAAGGGTTCCACAGATTAACTAATACGAGTTTATCCATAAGTACTTCTGGGGTTTCAGAAGCTAGCAAAAACTACAAGACATACAGAAAATAGACGTCGACAGTGGACAGAGCGTGTCTACGTTTTGAACCCACATTGCAGGTGATCAAGATGGGGACCATTTGTGACAAGGCATAGATCAATATGATAGTCAAACTCGTACCATACGTGCCACAACACTTTGAAGTTGATATCAGTGACTGCATTAATTATTCTTCCTAGCAACACTCACAAATTAAGTAACCAATTAAGAAGAATCCACATAATGATAAGTCAGGTGACGATAGAGCCTACTGAAGAAGAGCAGAATATTGCTGGGAAGCCCGTCCAATCCAGTCCTGAGACGGACTGGCACTTCAAAAAGAAAGTGTGGTGGGGCGCTATGAAATCTTCAGTGGAAGTCACAGTTTTCTCCTCAAAGAAAAATATACCATAAAATTTTGAACAGGACACAGTACAAAAGTCGTTAGCTTCACGTGAATCACGAGTGTGTTCCACAATACTGTGTGGATGTACTGTGCACCAACATGCATTTGATGATGATTCATGTTTTCAGACACATGAAAAGTTACTTCTTTACTGAAAATTATGTTCTATTAAAAAGTATCTTCCTCTAGTGGTTGTTAAAAGTCGTTGCAAAAGTCAGAATGAAGCTCGTCGTCCCGAGTGGTCAGTCAGTGCATGTAACGACTAGAACCGGTACTGTTTTATACACTGACGTTTTCATAGAATGACCGCGATATCTGCAGCTCTATGCTCACACGTGTTGTCATTTTCTTTGGGGTCCTGGGGAACGGTTCCCACACACGCTCCTTCTTGTCTGTGGTACACGTGATTGCTTTTGCCTGAAATCTCGTACGAAATCGTAGATGAACCGTCAAACTGACTCATATTTAGCGAATCCGAGGACACAAAATGCACGGATATGCCATGTTCCGTAACGCCAGCCTGCTAGGTTTACACACTGCAACTACGACAAGGTGCGTATAATGAATCAAAACTTGGATATGTGTCATTTTCCTGCATGTTTTGCAGTTTTCGTGCAGTCGTCTCTGAAACCCTGGAAGAATTTATGAATAATGCTGTGAAACAATATTTTATCACTAGGGAGGTAATTGTTACATTATATAAAACATACGTAAATCACAGGTTTGAAGTTGGCATATTGTTACCAACAAAGGAAGAAAAGACAACAACACGTCCTAAGAGGGGTAGCTACTGAGGCACTTGACAGACGGGATACATCAGAGCTCTTCTTACGCTCAGTAAACATTTCACGTAATTCTCATGAGAGAGAAAGAGGTTGATTTAGCTATCTTTTTCTCTGGTTGAGAAATAAATCGTAACCGCAACTCTGATAATCTCTCTCACACGCACCAATGGTCGTGACTTGTAGAAGCTTGATCGTTGCATTGCTACAAGATCTGTCCTTATTATGGGTTCTGAAACATCTGCAAATGAAAGGTTCCATACTAGGACACCCTGCAGCACGAGATCCAGCTTGATCCACAGTGTACTGAATTTAGTATGGTAGAATTACTAGCCGCAGTCTGGAGAAGTGCTTGGTGGTCGATTGCCATGTAACTTCACATGGTCCTACTCAGCCTCCACCAGATATTTTAGTCCTTACTTGCGGTCACTCACGAATGTGTTCTGTGATATAGTCAGGCAACCAGTTGACACACTTAAGTCCACTGGTCTTTGGATGGGCGCAAGGCATAGTACGATTACATGCCTGATTTCCAAATCTTTTGTGATACAAATAGACTGAGTGCGACCTGTCCCATATGCTGAGGAGGTTCTTGACAAGCAGATTCCTGAACTCCTGTGGTAACGGTCTCTGACTTTGCTTTGGTCCCAATAAGAAAACAATTCACAAACTGTTTAGTCAACAAATCATCATCGACATCCAGAATGTTATAATCAGCATATGTATCCATGAACAGGCTGCTGCATGACACCATCATTGCACTTACCAGTGCAGACAGTACTAAGTCAAGTATCTTATTCAGCTAAGTGTCTTCTTCAGCCACCGTGTCCAAGGCTGTGGTGGTATGATACGCTTTTATATGGGGGTGGCAGGCAGCTACTGTACAATGTATGCAGTAGACTGTCAGACACAGTGTCTGTGTCAACTTTACTCTGCAAAAGTCACAAGTATTGGGATGGCCTCCTGTCGCCAATCTCTTCTTGCCTCAACACGTCCCTGGATTCACATAATGATGAAAAAGCATGCACTTAATTATGAAAAGCAAAGATAAATGCTCGTGCATCTCTAAATTCTAGGAACTTCTGTAGAAGCAAATTTAAATTTACTGCAAGTGGGCAAAACACCTTCAACATTTAACGAGTTGTTGGCTGTGAAACATGAGAAAGTTCTCCAATAATTGCTCTCAGAATGTTCAGTTCACTTCCCTTGCAAGTGTACATGTTTCAGTTGGAGAAGTTCAAGAGAAAATTAAAACAGACCTAAAACTACACTTCCTCCACTCACTATTACGATTTTTTGACTCTGGTGACAGTGATTGGATCTACTGAACTTGCTTCAAAAGTAGTAAATATATTAACGCAATATTGCCGTGTCGTACATTTCCGAAGTGAAACAAAATGTGAAAAATGCAGTTCACCAGGGTGTACAATAACAGGGGCCCATGCGACGAGCAGGAATGCACAATCCCTACATGTAAACAAACAGTTTCAACACAAAGATATGTTTTTTAAAGTACATGTATGTATTACTAGAAAAATGAAAACTGGAGATACAATCAGTGATGATAGACTTGCTTTTGCTACTCTAAATCTTGTACCTTCCGGAATGCTTGGACTTTAAATAATGGAAACGGTACCACCATTTTTGCCTTAATGCTATAACGTCATAATCTGGGGTGCCAGCATTGTCCTGAAGCCTGCTGTAGGCAACCATTGCTCTGTGAGTGATGGCAGAAACTGTGAAGCCATTCATTCCCACAGAAAAATATACTTGTGCCACTTAAAAAAACTTAAATATATGTTGAAAGTGAAGTTTGTTTACATCTTTAGATTCAGCATTTCTACCCACTGTGTGGCATGGCGGATACAGAAAAACCTCAAGGAGGGAGCGCTAAAGATATCTTGAGCTACTTCATTTTATTTTTATTTACACGTCAAGTTCCGTAGAACCAAATTGAGGAGCATATCTCCAAGGTCATGGAACATGTCAGTACATGAAATTACAACACAAAAGTAATAACAGATAAAAATAAAATGTTTATGAACCCAAAAAAGGTCAATCCATAAGTTTAACTAAATGCAATTAACAATACAACAAGAAACAGCTTACTTGTTCAAGAAACTTCTCGACAGAATAGAAAGGGTGACCCATGAGGAAACTCTTAAGTTTAAAATTGAAAGCGCATGGATTACTGCTAAGATTTTTGAATTCGAGCGGTAGCTTATTGAAAATTGATGCAGCAGTATACTGCACACCTTTCTGCACAAGAGTTAAGGAAGTCCAGTCCAAAGGCAGGTTTGATTTCTGCTGGGTATTAACTGAGT
Source organism: Schistocerca cancellata (assembly GCF_023864275.1). Taxonomy (NCBI): domain Eukaryota; kingdom Metazoa; phylum Arthropoda; class Insecta; order Orthoptera; family Acrididae; genus Schistocerca; species Schistocerca cancellata. Next base: position 137,033,718 of record NC_064632.1, read on the forward strand.
GAAAGCTGCTTATTCATGGAAATAAGTTAACATTGGTAACAAGAAATGACAGTAAGGAATATATATATTGAGACCCAGACTCGTGAACAGGGGTCAAAAAGGGGTTCATGAACTTACAGCACTTATCGCCCGAACCGCCCGTTTCTGAGCCAAAAATATTCTTTTAGAATGGGAAGAGCTACCCCAAAATATAATACCATATGACATAAGGGAATGAAAGTACGCAAAGTAAACTAATTTTCGTGTCAAACGATCACTCACTTCAGATACCGTTCAAATAGTAAAAATGGCACCTTTAAGTCTTTGAACAAAATCCTGAATGTGGACTTTCCACGACAGTTTGCTGTCTATCTGAACACCTAGAAATTTGAACTGTTCAGTTTCACTAATCATAGGCCCATTCTGTGAAATTAAAATGTCAGATTTTGTTGAATTGTGTGTTAGAAACTGTAAAAACTGAGTCTTACCATGATTTAGTGTCAGTTTATTTTCTACAAGCCACGGACTTAGGTCATGAACTGCACTATTTGAAACCTTTACTTTTACCATAATAAAAAAATAATCAAGCCACATACAAAGTTTAAGAAAGGTTTATTTAAACTGATTATACACATATACAAGACAATGCCATTTTATGATATAAAAAAATTACAGTTGTGGTTCTCTTCCTTAAATGATGAATTCTATACATGTATTCTTCCTGTCAAATTGGCTAATTACATGTGGGTGGCCCTGCAAGAGGGGGGGGGGGATGCGCACCTCTCATATGTATCCACCACTGCTGTGTGAGCCCCTTACATAGATGTACCCATGGCCAATTGTTAAGTCAAATTTTGTTTCGTTTCTGAAATATGAGGTCACAGAGTTAGGTGGGACAACCTGTGTATTGATTGAAATACATTCTACATTAAGATATTTAATTTATTTGAATTTGTTGTAATGTTACATGTAATTTATTTATATTGTGTATTTGATGCAATTCGTCCAACCACAGCAGGTGAATGATGCAGATATAGTAATAAATAGTAACAAAAAGACGTCCAAAATGAGAAATTGTCTCAAAGCAAGGCCCAATTCACAGAGAAGTGATGTGGTGCAAACATCTGCTGGGGACATGGAGCTGTTTCCAGCCACCTCCACCTTAACGAATGATGCAATGCATACAGAGATACCATAGCAGAGTTTCATGCTACATCAGCCCACCAAAGACACACTTGACACAGACAATCAGATGAAATGCTGCTATTGTCATTAATTTTTTGTTGTCAAAATGGTAGATGATTTACAATGTAACGAAAAATATTGTTAAGTAATAGAAATGTGTACTTAATTATACGATCAAAATCGTTCAGGCTGCTGCAGTCACAATATGGAAAACAAAGCAAGACAGGAAATCCCTGGATAACTACAAGAAATAGGTTAGCAAATTACTCTCATTATTAATAATGCTATACATTAGTTTCATAACTGAATCCTTCACTCAAACAACGTTGTAACTAACATGAATCAAATTTAACAGGAGGACAAAAAAGTGGTTTACACTTACCTGCTTGAACTGTCTTGATGCTCAAACGCCATTCTGGATATTTTTGTAACATATATTACATAATTTCTTATGTAACAATTGAAGAAATGGACTCTTTTTTATTTCTCTTGACGAAAGGCTTAATATGTGCACAGTCACAATGTTGTGCTGCTGAAACAGATTGGTTTTTCTGTGTTACTTGGCTTCATTGCAATACTTTGATAACACGCACTGGCAGGGTACTACGACTTATTCTCCCTCATAGCCAGACATACTCAGTTATTTTAGATACACTTCTGTGCACCTGTTAGCTGAGTGTGCTAAGTTCCCTGATAGCTTCTGGCTCCCTCTTGCAGACAGTGAATCCGTTGTGCTTAGTATTGGCAGTCACTGGAATTCAGTCATCTGGGTGATATACATAAAAGTATATTTTGTTCCTCCCTATAAAGGCAAAATCTCTGTCACATGGTATGAAACTATGTGCTGTAATGGGGAATTTCTAATCTACAGCAGTGAAATATTTACGGGCGATAAGATTTTAGGAAACTGTTCTAATATTCTGAACGTCTCTCAGAAAATAGTCTATATTTATGTCTAACTGTGCCTCAGTAACTTGTTTTTATTGTCATTCCACTCACAATTGTTAACTTAAAATTTCTGTACTTCGTTCAAGCACTTCTGCACTCTGCTTGTTGTTCAACACAACAAAATTTGTCATTTAACAATGGTAGCACAACTGTAGCCTCTCTGACAGCGTCACGTCAGTCTGCGTTGCTCACATCCCCCCAATACCTCACAGCTACCAGGCGTGACATGCCACTTCTGTGTGAATTGCATCCAATAACGAATGTAATGACCACGCAGAGCAGGAATTAAGTGCATCATATGTCGTGGCAGCCCACATTGCAATTGAAGTTTGATGTAGCTAAGACATACTTGGATGTACAGTATAGCGCCACTGTCGTTTGATTCTTCACACAATTTGCGGTGGTGTCATTTTTGTTGCATCTGAAGTCAGGTTCCCAAATACAACTACAGCATTGCCACAGCAACTGGCATGGTGGCTGATATAACGGTAGTGCCATGAGCTGCTGTTCCACAAATTTCTGTCAAAATTTTAGTTGCACAATTTTCGCTCTGGTGTCCACTGAGGTTATTCAGACAAACATTGGCATTGTCATTCAGGTTATGGCATTAGAATTGAGCCGAGAATCTAACTAGAAAAAGAAAAAGCATAAATGTTGGATTTGGCAGTGACTTTTGCACAGAAAATGCACTTAGGCATCAAAAAAACTTATCAGCAAAGTAGCACTCATAAACGAAAAACCATTCTTGAACGAATTTTGGAGAACAGAAGTAAATTTTGGGTAGTTGTTGATCTGTGTGTTGACCTCCAGTAAAAAATCTAATACCATCCTCACATTAGATTTGTTTGAGTGAAACTACAAGTGGCAGTTCGATATTTGACATCTGGTGATTGCCTGTCATCTCTCCGATATTTATACCACTCCCTCAAAATTAAAAGTCTAGCATTCCCGTGTGATATGTTGGATGCTATTTAAAATGCCCTGAAGACTGATTTCAAAGCTAATATTTTCACTCTTGCTCTCAATATCAGTTAAATGTTACAAAATATTTAAGTTATTCTATACTGAATTTTGAGGTTATGCTTTGTGCAAGTGCCCTACAGGACACTGTAAATTATTTCATTTCTTTCATTGAAAGCTACACTCAATCCTTTCTTAAATTCACTGGATTGTTTTTAAGAGAATTGAAGTTGCTAGTACCAGTATTTGAATATAGTGCTACTGTTACATTAATTTTCACCATTTGTAGAATAAAGTGAGCTGCTGTGAAACCACAAATCTACTGTCACCAATGACACAACAATACTCGCTTACTTGCACGCAAATGTTACCCACATATCATAATCCAGAATTGTCATATGCTTTTACCATGTATATTAACCACTACATGCTGATGAAAGTTTCATATACCGAAATGATACTACGACAGTATTACAACAAACGATACTAAAATGGTGTACTTCGAAGAGATTTTTTATGTGTTGTATCATTAAAACAGCATATTTTAGTAGTACGCAAGTATAAGTACGAAAACCACCAGATTGCATTAGAAACATTGAAATTAAGATGGCAGCTGCCTGAGTTGTTTCTGACACTAATCGGTTGTGGAGGAACGAAAGTGGTGTCACAATACTGAAGCGAGTTTAGCTAGCTTTTCACATGGAACTAAAGTTATGCCATAGCAAGTGGTATGACGTCTGGTATGGTAATGGCACCCTGTGCTGCTGTTTCCACACATGTTTGTCAAAATTTTTGTTGCATCATTTTCAGTATGACATCACCTAAGATTATTTGGACAAACATTGGTGTTTGGGTTACATCATTACAATGGAACCAAGAATCCAATAGTAATTAGGGAAAGGCTAAATATGGGTTTTGGAAGTGGGGTTCGCATAGAAATAACACATAATCATCTAACACATTGATAAACGAAGCACACTTCTAAATGAAAATACATTCGAGAACCTCTTTCCAGTAACAAAAATGGATTTTGAGTCCTTGTTGAGTAGCATATAGCCCTCTATTAAAAAATACGATGCTCAAATTAGAGATGCAGTATGTGCTGAAGTGAATTTACAAGTGACACTTTAATATTTGACATCTGGCAATTACTTGCCATCTTTCCAATATATACTATGTTCCCAAAAACAAGGTTTCAACATTATTGTGTGATGTGTTTAATGCTGAATCCTCGAGGCATACAGTCCATCAGGGTTACCTTGTACCATGTTTTACCATTTTTTGAAAATAATGGGCACAAAACAAATTACACACTGCAACAGACATTGTAAAATTTTACATCTGTAGTCAGTAAATACTTGGAAAAGTAAAAATGTACTAACTTTATCATGTTAGAGTAGAATTTCATTTTAATGTTATTATAAAATTACACTGTCATGCAGGATAACCTAAGACCAGTCCTAAAAGGTAAAAAAAAAAATTCACGTTTCGAACGCTGCGTGTATATTTAGATCGTGCCAGAAGGAATCAGGTGTTAATGAGAAGTGAAAGCAAACAGTTAAACACTGTTCAACTTAAATCATTGTCGACAGAAGCTCTCTGTATAGCCAATGCAATTAATGTATAACCATAAGTCTAAGAGCATGGAGGAAGTTGGAACGACAACTGAAATACTAACTAGATATCACAGAGGTAATACAACTGTTACTTTTAGTACAAAATAATGCAAGTTAGCAGAGCATCAGCCATTTGAAACAAAAGTGTCATGCTAGAGTAAAAAATACATGGACGAACAACATATTATTTGAAGCATACTCACGCAACTGACTGTGAGAAAGAACCATTATTGCTGACATTCTTTCTATTCCATGAACTAAGAGAGCTGTGGTTCAATGTTAACTATTGCGAAAAATAAAATCTAGCTTCTGATCTTAATGAGTATGGACGAATGTATTATAGCTTAAGAGAGAAGGTGTTGTTGTGAGACCGCCATCTTTAATCGAAAGGCATTTTATGAATTTGTGCGTAAATAATAAGCCAATGAACCAATTTCTCAGCAGCATAAACAAGGTGTGTATTGTGTAAATTATTCTCCATCTCATGGTTTCACATTTTCAAATATTTGTGCATGCTTATGAGACATTTCTTTGGACTGTGGAAACTCGAACCTGCAAACTCAATGAAGTCATTAATTTAATGACTTTTAAACAAATCCACTTCTATGGACAGGTTTTCATAGAAAAGAGAATTGGACCATAGTGAATGTAGTCTAAGATTCCTACAGATTCAGCATGCAGTTCGATGACTGGCAAAGACATCGAGTACAGATTACAGTCAGTGTGCAGCAGCAGATCTCTTATCTACCATGCAGAATCCCCTAAACATAAACCTCATCTAGTGAGGTCTGTTTGGTTATTTATTCATTTCAAAGACCTAAACTTTTTTCCTTACACAGACTGAATACTAATGAACTAATTCCTTGAATTAGTAGTAATAATAATAATAATAATAATAATAATAAAATCAGAGCAGTAATTAAATGAATAATAATAAAAGCACTTCATCGGGGTAACTTTTAGTCTCCGAAAGGAAATTTTCAGCACAGATCTCCATATGATAACTGAGTTCAGGGTGAAATAATGACTCCTCTCATGAATCATTCCATCTCAGTAAAATTATAACAATTTACCTTTTACATTAGAGGGGGTTACAATGGAGCCCTATGGTGACAGGATGTCTAGAAGTAGTATGAGAATTGAATAATTACTGAATTATGACTTGTGGTAAATTTCTTTTTCTGAGTGACAAGAAGTAATCACAAAAAGATAAACCTGGAAGCTAATCAGATTAAATTAAAAAGTATTAATATATGTCTCTTAGGTTAAGTTTTTGTCATTTGTGTTTGCATCACTATTAAACAGACTACAGAATGTGTGATTTGTTTTATGTCGTCCCACTACCAGTATTTTCTGTTGGAGAGAGGCGATATCCTGTGATTGCAGAGCACTGCCAGCATCACTTCTCATCGAAAGGCAAGATCAAGAAAAGACTTTGGAATTCTCTTTCTGTGCCTTATCATAACAACTTAAAACTGACAGAATTAGTGGAACTGCAGACTTTCATTGGTTGAAGATAATAATTTCCTAGTAGTTTGAAGTGGAATAGTATATATTTATTTGAGATATACTGTGAATTTCTATGAACTTATTTTCAAAGTGAATAATTTGGGTGTTAGAGATTAATGCATTGGGTGTCTAAAGTTTACCTAAGGTGTCTAGTGCTTATGTGCAAATGTAGGGTGCAAATTATTAAATTTTTATATGTGTGTAATGGTTAAAAACTGTACCCAATACAAAATCGAACAACAAAAGAATTTAGACATTTATGATATGGAATTGACTCAGGATGTGGTAGTTAAACATGTTGATGCAAGACCTGCATAATTGGATCAGTCAGATATGTCCATTCTGGATGGACATCCGAGTGAAGTGGGCACTTCACGCGAAACAGAAAATGGATCACTGAGGGGCAGTAGAAAATACTATCGCCCAAACGCTAATAGATTTAGTAAAATTAATGGTGCAAGGAATGAAGAACATGGAAGAAAATAACAGAAGAGAACTTAGAGAAGTATCATCACAAATAAAGAATTTAGAAGAAGCTAATAGAAGAGAAACAAAAGGGGTATCTTCACAGAAGAAGAATATGAAGCAAGAAATAAAGTAAGAATTAAAGACTGTATCAAATGAAGTTCAAATCTTAAAGACTCAACAAGAAGAATGTGTCACATATAATATTATGATGAAATAACATACAATTTTCTTTTTCTATTGAAGTATTAAGATTTAACAATATAATTTAAGCACAAACGCAATGAACTGCGATGTAAGTCAGAGAATATGTACACACAGAATAATGTGAGTGGCATATCATTATTATCTTTGTTTTGTTCTATATAATAATGCGTGTCCATCTTTTCTTGCTTTCTTCTTCTTCTTCTTTAATCACGCGCCTTTCCGACAGCATGTTACACTAATAGACTCCTATTTTCTTCCATTTTGTTCAAATGAACTAAACTTGTATTCCTGTTAGGGATTTATTTAATCATTCCAATATTGCCGCCAATTGCGACTATGTTGTTGTTGTGGTCTTCAGTCCTGAGACTGGTTTGATGCAGCTCTCCATGCTACTCTATCCTGTGCAAGCTTCATCTCCCAGTACCTACTGCAACCTACATCCTTCTGAATCTGCTTAGTTTATTCATCTCTTGGTCTCCCTCTACGATTTTTACCCTCCACGCTGCCCTCCAATACTAAATTGGTGATCCCTTGATGCCTCAGAACATGTCCTACCAACCAATCCCTTCTTCTGGTCAAGTTGTGCCACAAACTTCTCTTCTCCCCAATCCTATTCAACACTTCCTCATTAGTTATGTGATCTACCCACCTTATCTTCAGCATTCTTCTGTAGCACCACATTTCGAGAGCTTCTATTCTCTTCTTGTCCAAACTATTTATCATCCATGTTTCACTTCCATACATGGCTACGCTCCATACAAATACTTTCAGAAATGACTTCCTGACACTCAAATCTATACTCGATGTAACAAATTTCTCTTCTTCAGAAACGCTTTCCTTGCCATTGCCAGTCTACATTTTATATCCTCTCTACTTCGACCATCATCAGTTATTTTGCTCCCCAAATAGCAAAACTCCTTTACTACTTTAAGTGTCTCATTTCCTAATCTAATTCCCTCAGCATCACCTGACTTAATTCGACTACATTCCATTATCCTCGTTTTGCTGTTGTTGATGTTCATCTTATATCCTCATTTCAAGACGCTATCCATTCCATTCAACTGCTCTTCCAAGTCCTTTGCTGTCTCTGACAGAATTACAATGTCATCGGCGAACCTCAAAGTTTTTATTTCTTCTCCATGGATTTTAATACCTACTCCGAATTTTTCTTTTGTTTCCTTTACTGCTTGCTCAATATACAGATTGAATAACATCAGGGAGAGGCTACAACCCTGTCTTACTCCCTTCCCAACAACTGCTTTCCTTTCATGTATCTCGATTCTTATAACTGCCATCTGGTTTCGGTGCAAATTATAAATAACCTTTCGCTCCCTGTATTTTACCCCTGCCACCTTTAGAATTTGAAAGAGAGTATTCCAGTCAAGCTTTCTCTAAGTCTACAAATGCTAAAAACGTAGGTTTGCCTTTCCTTAATCTTTCTTCTAAGATAAGTCGTAAGGTCAGTATTGCCTCACGTATTCCAGTATTTCTATGGAATCCACACTGATCTTCCCCGAGGTCGGCTTCTACTAGTTTTTCCATTCGTCTGTAAAGAATTCGTGTTAGTATTTTGCAGCTGTGGTTTATTAAACTGATTGTTCGGTAATTTTCACATCTGTCAACACCTGCTTTCTTTGGGATTGGAATTATTATATTCTTCTTGGAGTCTGAGGGTATTTCGCCTGTTTCATACATCTTGCTCACCAGATGGTAGAGTTTTGTCAGGACTGGCTCTCCCAAGGCTGTCAGTAGTTCCAATGGAATGTTGTCTACTACGGGGGCCTTGTTTCGACTCAGGTCTTTCAGTGCTTTGTCAAACTCTTCACGCAGTATCATATCTCCCATTTCATCTTCATCTACATCCTCTTCCATTTCCATAATATTGTCCTCAAGTACATCGCCCTTGTGTAGACCCTCTATATACTCCTTCCACCTTTCTGCTTTCCCTTCTTTGCTTAGAATTGGGTTTCCATCTGAGCTCTTGATGTTCATACAAGTGGTTCTCTTATCTCCAAAGGTCTCTTTAATTTTCCTGTAGGCAGTATCTATCTTATCCCTAGTGAGATAAGCCTCTACATCCTTACATTTGTCCTCTAGCCATCCCCACTTAGCCATTTTGCACTTCCTGTCGATCTCATTTTTGAGATGTTTGTATTCCTTTTTGCCTGTTTCATTTACTGCATTTTTATATTTTCTCCTTTCATCAATTAAGTTCAATATTTCTTCTGTTACCCAAGGATTTCTCCTAGCCCTGGTCTTTTTACCTACTTGATACTCTGCTGCCTTCACTACTTCATCCCTCAAAGCTACCCATTCTTCTTCTACTGAATTTCTTTCCCCCATTCCTGTCAATTGTTCCCTTATGCTCTCCCTGACACTCTGTACAACCTCTGGTTCTTTCAGTTTATCCAGGTCCCATCTCCTTAAATTCCCACCTTTTTGCAGTTTCTTCAGTTTTAATCTACAGGTCCTAACCAATAGATTGTGGTCAGGGTCTACATCTGCCCCTGGAAATGTCTTACAATTTAAAACCTGGTTCCTAAATCTCTGTCTTACCATTATATAATCTATCTGATACCTTTTAGTATCTCCAGGGTTCTTCCATGTATACAACGTTCTTTCATGATTATTAAACCAAGTGTTAGCTATGATTAAGTTGTGCTCTGTGCAGAATTCTACCAGACGGCTTCCTCTTTCATTTCTTAGCCCCAATCCATATTCACCTACTACATTTCCTTCTCTCCCTTTTCCTACTACCGAATTGCAGTCACCCATGACTATTAAATTTTCGTCACCCTTCACTATCTGAATAAATTCTTTTATTTCATCATAAATTTCTTCAATTTCTTCGTCATCTGCAGAGCTAGTTGGCATATAAACTTGTACTACTGTAGTAGGTGTGGGCTTCGTATCTCTCTTGGCCACAATAATGCGTTCACTATGCTGTTTGTAGTAGCTGACCCGCATTCCTATTTTCCTATTCATTATTAAACCTGCTCCTGCATTACCCCTATTTGATTTTGTGTTTATAACCCTGTAGGCACCTGACCAGAAGTCTTGTTCCTCCTGCCACCGAACTTCACTAATTCCCATTATATCTAACTTTAAACTATCCATTTCCCTTTTTACATTTTCTAACCTACCTGCCCAATTATGGGATCTGACATTCCACGCTCCGATCCATAGAACGCCAGTTTTCTATCTCCTGATAACGACATCCTCTTGAGTAGTCCCCATCCAGAGATCCGAATGGGGGACTATTTTACCTCCGGAATATTTTACCCAAGAGGACACCATCATCATTTAATCATACAGTAAAGCTGCATGCCCTCGGGAAAAATTACGGCCGTAGTTTCCCCTTGCTTTCAGCCGTTCGCAGTACCAGCACAGCAAGGCCGTTTTGGTTATTGTTACAAGGCCAGATCAGTCAATCATCCAGACTGTTGCCCTTGCAACTACTGAAAAGGCTGCTGCCCCTCTTCAGGAACCACACGATTGTCTGGCCTCTCAGGAGATACCCCTCCATTGTGGTTGCACCTACGGTACGGCTATCTGTATCACTGAGGAACACAAGCCTTCCTACCAATGGCAAGGTCCATGGTTCATGGGGGGACGAATTGCGACCACTGATAAGATATTATTATGAATACTTTATTCTTTCGCTACATAGTTGAGCTAAGATTATTTTAATTTCCAATTATTTCGGCGAAATACGGCACAATTTTTTGTTATGGCCAAAACTGTGAGAATTATTCACAAAATGTTAGATTTAAGTACAAAAAACTTTATTTTGTTAAATTATAATTGTTTAATTTAACATTTCTACTTTCATTTTGTATAGCTATCACAAATTCCCAATTTATAAATGTTATAGAATTTTTTTACTACAATTTTTCTTATGATGCCAATGTGATACTCACAAGATTAAATTAATTCATTCTGAATCTCTCACGAGGTGAGAAGCTAGTTAGAAATTTCCTTGAGATTACAAAACCACAAATTAAACGCTACTCGTCACAGTACAAGGCTACTGACCTTCACTTCAAGCAATAAAAGGTAAAAAAAAGTAGAATAAACTAAGAATTGAAGAGATAATCTTATGCATACGGTAGTATTGTGTGCATTTTCTGATAAAAATAATTTTTGTTCTAAAAAGTAAAAAGTTGTATGTGTGAAATACATAATCCATTTACTTTTAGTTAATGATAAGAAGTGATACCCCTAATTAATCCCAGTACTAATAGTTGTGTGTGATATTTAAGTAATAAAAGAACCAGGCTCATGCTCATATTTAAAAATAAAAAATCAAGAATAATTGGGATACATTAAGTTGAAGAAATTCTGCTTAGTAATCACAAAATGCTAAATTGTACAAATTACGATAAGAACTTGAGATTTCGTCAGTCTGCTATTTCGAGACATAATTAGTTTGAAATATTTATTCAATTGCTGAATTATTACAAATAAATGAATATAATTTAGCTTATTTTACACCCATTACAATTTACACTAGCCAAAGCATAAATTTCCTTAATTCCATAATCATATCCACCCATATTTATAAAATACCTTAGTTACAGCTTTAGTATATTTGACGCCCAACACAGGGCCACAACGTAAAAATAAATGTATGTAAAAATTTGAATTGCAATTTCTAATAAAAAAATTGTATTTCTATCTCATATATCCATCTGATGCACTGTACCACAATGTGGAAATAGTCAGCAAATCCTGTATACAACAAATTGTACATATTTAAGGTAAAAATTCATTCAAATGAATTTTTGTTCTGTCACGATCGTAATTTTCTTCTATGGCATTCTTTTGGTTCTCTACAGAAAGTAAAATCGTAGTTAGTTGAAGTTTAGCTCATTGATTGTGGATGGGTGTGTTAAGAAAAATCCAATTTTGCAAAAATCGACAGAAGATTGTTTTGCGCGTGAAGATAGAGAACATAAAATGGCCGATTTGGCCGCTCAATGATAAAAGAGCATCGTAGTTAGGAAAATTATTTATTATATTTATATTATTTACAATTATTTATATATGTATGTTACTGTTCAATATTAACATTCGTGTGACGAATTTTTCCCAATTTTTCAAAATTGCATATTATGGTCAAAATCGGTATAAAAGAGAATTTACCAATTGAAACCATAACTTCACCTTCAGATTTCGAAAATGAAGACGTAAATCTAAATGAATCACTCATAGATTTTACTGCAAATGAGTTATAAAATCAAACCCCTGACTTGAACATCTCCGCTGTGGATTCAGAGATTGCACAAAACAACGAAAATGGTGAAACTGCAGTGGATACCGATCAATCTAATGAAACGAAAGAAGACAGAATTGCGCTTGAGCCGCTTACTACTTTCCTGAAAAAGTTGGAACTAAGCCAACATGAACGTGATCAGCGTTAAAAAGAGAAGGAAGCTTTACACAAAAAGAAGCAGGTACAAAGAGATAAGGAATTAAAAAATGAAATAAAAACGAAACTAGGCAACATCAGTTCCGAGTTAATGAATATGAAGCAAGCTTATGCACCAATTTTGATCCAAGTCAAGAAATTGGACAGGGATGTTGAAAATCTAAAAACTTCGCATTCCGCAATAAGTCAGATGTGGCAGACTTAACATCTGCCGTTACAAATCCCAAAATAAATAACCAAAAGATTTTAGACGAACAGCTAGAATCTCACAAAAAGCAAATAAATATTCAAATATTCAATTGGATAACCACTAAAGAGACGGAACTTGAGCAAAATTTAATGTTGCCGTCGACAACGCTGTGCAGCGCGTACGGGAACAAACAAATTTGGCCATACAAGGGAATTTAGACTCTGCGCACAATGTACGAGACGAACAAAAAGAACCAAACGTAGAAATTATGTGGAGACGGGAGATGAACGCTCGCGTCCAAAATTTGGAGAAAGCGACGGAAAGCAGAACGGAAATGAATTTTCCTATGCAGTCTCCAAATGACGACAATGCACGAAATGCGACATTCGAGAATCAAAGGATATTCCAAACGCCCGACTTGTCGCCAACAAAATGTAATTACGAAGACGAACGTATAATTAATTCAGCGAAGATTGAGCAAAGTCTACTCAAGCATCGCTACTTTCAAACATTTGCCGAGGACAAGAAGTCGATTCATCCAATTGTATTTACACGCGCGTTCAGGAATATCTTACCCAGGTACTGGTAAATTCCTGATGTCACACATCACCGGTGACGCGGCACTATGGGCCAGCGAAACCACTGAAATATGCAATACGCTCGCTGAATTCAAGAAAGCTTTCTTCGCAAAATATTGGTCCACAGGAATCCAAGAACGTTTGCGAAAGGAAGTTTATACCCCGGAACTGTACAATCCGAAAAAAGGGAATTTGCGCAAGTGTTTTGAACGATTATTGCGAAAACGAGATACTGGTCTGAGCCTATCTCACACAAAGAAGTACTACGCATATTACAGACAAAATTACCGATCAAACTTAGGGAGAAGTTAATAAATGTACCAGATGAAGATTTGGAACATTTCCCTTCGGTGATCGACCCCTTAGACCTAATCCAAGCAGACGCAAAGTCCTACCAAGCATTCATGAATAACTGCAACAGTTGTCAGTGTTGATATCCGAGTAGTAATGAACAGCACAAGTCATTACGGTTAAAGGAATGTGCCTGGTTAAAAAAATAATCCGAATCATGTTTTAAATGACGCGAATACCATTTACATAGCCAATAAATGGAATTGTGGCGATGGTAACTCGGGAAACGGCACGAACCGTAAGCACAAGTTCGGAAATGGAAATAATTACCATGACGCTAACTACGATAACAAGACACCGTGGAAAAAGCCGAATGGAAATCAATGGGGCAACAACAACGATCCTCCGAATCAAACACAAATAAACGGAACAAGAACCAATACCCGAATAGTAATAACGGCAATCGATGCCCAAGCCAGAACCAATTTTATGGTTCGGTAACCAGATGCCGAATATAATGCAAGCTGTACCCGTCATTCCAAACACGAATAGTCAAAATCATATTGACAGTAGTCGTTCTACTACGGCGCAAGTATGCGAAGCTGTAGAACAGCAACAGTCAAACTAGAGCCGATCGTTCTGAACGGCCTCCTGATAACGGTCGGATCTATAAATGGAGATAACCCCACAATTAACCTGAAAGCACTACGTTACAGCTACGGTGCCGACATCAGGGACGAATAATTAGAAGAAGCTAATGTCTGTAAACGTAACGATTAATATGTGGTACAAGCTGAAACTATGGTCACTATTAATGGTATTAATGTGGAAGCAATCACTGATACTGGTGCCACTACAAGTGTCATAAATCAGACCTTGTTCGACCAAATTAATCGCATAAAGAGGTTACCTATATTGCCCGTGAAAAAATGACGAGTTTCTGGCGCATTAGGCGCTGCCACACAGATAGTTAAGCAATAGGTGCAGGCCGATCTCTATGTAGAAGACGAGAAACTTACATCCCACTTCCTACTAATTAAAAATTTATTGGTTCCTTGCATCCTGGGATGGGATTTTCTACGTGGTAGAAATGCAAAGATTGGTTCTACCTGCGGGAAAATGCGTGGTTACAAACAAAGGTAAAAGAATTGCACTACGGTTAATTAGGACTCCAAATGCACATAACAGATACTGTCGTAATGTTATCGGTAAATTGGTAGGCCCAAGAATACACCACATTTCTGAGGATTGCAAGTCGTCAGAATTTCTGCACTTGGGAAGTTAACAATACAGCAGTACCTAGCAATTCAGCAACATTTGTAGCAAAAGTCTCAGAGTCGACCTATCTGAACCAAACACAGAAGGAAGAACTCGCAAATCTCATTGAAGATTCTATGCCTATATTTGCTAGCAAACCTGGCATCATAAAGAACTTTGTGTATAACATGGAGGTTGCCCCACACGAAAATTTTTGTAGGACATCATACGCCATGCCATGGAGTAAAAAGAAGGCTGTAAAGACGAAATACGTCAGATGTTAGGCTGGGGAATAATTGAACCATCGGACTCCCCATATTCTAGTCCCCATTTATCGGTATCCAAACTGAGGGGGGGGGGGGGGGGCAAGATAAGGTTAGTGCTTGATGCACGAAACATTAAAAAAGTTATCATCCGAAATTGTGCTAAGCTCATTCTCTGAAAATTTTTTCGAGCAGTTACTTCATGAGCCCACACGAGTAGTAAACGGTTGTGAAAACACACTTGACCTCTTAGCAACAAATAATCCTGAGTTAATAACGAGTATCAAAACCGATTCAGGGATCAGTGAACACAGGGTTGTCGTAGCAAGACTGAATATTGTAATCCCCAAATCCTCCAAAAATAAGCGAGAAATATACCTATTCAAAAAAGCAGATAAAAATTTACTTGGTGCCTTCCTGAGAGACAATCTCCACGCATTCCAAATTAATAATATAAGTGTAGACTAGATGTGGCTTGAATTCAAAGAAATAGTATCGGCAGCAATTGAGAGATGTATCCCAATTAAGTTAACAAACGACAGCGCTGGTCCTCCTTGGTACACAAAACGGGTTAGAACACTGTTGAAGAAACAATGAAACATACATGCCAAATTTAAACAGACGCAAAAACCCCACGACTGGCGATCTTTTACAGAAGCTCGAAATTTAGTGCGGACTTCAATGCGAGATCCTTATATGTTTCCACAGCGAAACTTTGTCTCGAAACCTGGCAGAAAAGCGAAAGAGATTCTGGTCGTATGTGAAGTATGTTAGCGTTAAGAAACAATCAATGCCTTCTCTGCGCGATATCAATGGAGATACTATCGAAGACAGTGCTGCCAAAGCAGAGTTACTAAACACAGCCTTCCGAAATGCCTTCACAAAAGAAGACGAAGTAAATATTCCAGAATTCGAATCGAGAACAGCTACCAACATGACTAACGTAGAAGTAAATATCCTTGGAGTAGTGAAGCAACTTAAATCACTTAATAAAAGCAAGTCTTCTGGTCCAGACTGTATACCGATTAGGTTCCTTTCGGAGTATACTGATGCATTAGCTCCATCATATACAACCGTTTGCTCGACGAAAGATCCGTACCCAAAGACTGGAAAGTTGCACATGTCACACCAATATTCAAGAAAGGTAGTAGGAGTAATCCACTAAATTACAGGCCCATATCGTAAAAGTCGATATGCAGCAGGATTTTAGAACATATATTGTGTTCAAACATTATGAATTACCTCGAAGAAAACTGTCTATTGACACACAGTCAACGTGAGTTTAGAAAACATCGTTCCTGTGAAACACAACTAGCTCTTTATTCACATGAAGTGTTGAGTGCTATTGACAAGGGATTTCAGATCGATTCCATATTTCTAGATTTCCAGAAGGCTTTTGACACTGTACCACACAATCGGCTGGTAGTGAAATCGCATGCTTATGGAAAATCGTCTCAGTTATGTGACTGGATTTGTTATTTCATGTCAGAGAGGTCACAGTTTGTAGTAATTGAGGGACAGTCATCGAGTAAAACAGAAGTGATTTCTGATGTTCCCCAAGGTAGTGTTATAGACCCTTTGCTGTTCCTTATCTACATAAACGATTTGGGAGACATTCTGAGCAGCCGTCTTAGGTTCTTTGCAGATGGCACTGTCATTTATCGACTAATAAAGTTATCAGAAGATAAAACCAAATTGCAAAACAATTTAGGAAGGATATCTGAATTGTGCGAAAATTAGCAGTTAACCCTAAACAAC
This sequence comes from Schistocerca cancellata, assembly GCF_023864275.1. NCBI lineage: Eukaryota > Metazoa > Arthropoda > Insecta > Orthoptera > Acrididae > Schistocerca > Schistocerca cancellata. Next base: position 137,050,355 of record NC_064632.1, read on the forward strand.
GAAAAGTGTGAGGTCATCCACATGAGTACTAAAAGGAATTCGTTAAACTTTGGTTACACGATAAATTATTCTAATTTCATAAATTCAACTAAATACCTAGGTATTAAAATTATGAACAACTTATTGGAAGGAGCACAGAATATGTTGCGGGGAAGGCTAACCAAAGACTGCGTTTTATTGGCAGGGCACTTAGAAAATGCAATGGATCTACAAAGGAGACTGCCTACACTATGCTCGTCCATCCTCTTTTAGGATACTACTGTATGGTGTTGGATCCTTACCAGATAGGTCTGACGAAGTACATCGAAAAAGTTCAAAGATGGGCAGCACATTTTGTATTATCGTGAAATATAGGAGAAAGTGTCACAGAAATGATACAGGATTTGGGCTGGACATCATTAAAAGAAAGGCGTTTTTCGTTGCGATGAAAGCTTCTCATGAAATGCCAATCACCAACTTTCTCCTCTGAATGCGAAAATATTTTGTTGACACCATCTTACGTAGGGAGAAATGATCACCACGATAAAATAAGGGAAATCAGAGCCAGTACAGAAAGATATAGGTGTTCGTTCTTTCCACGTGCTATACAAGATTGGAATAATAGAGAATTGTGAAGGTGCTTTGATGAGCCCTCTGCCAGGCACTTAAATGTGATTTGCAGATTATCAATAAAGATGTAGATGTAGATGTATCATACCAGTCCAAACCAGACCGGAATATTTAGAAGAACTTTTACAACATTTTCATGGCGATTATTTCCTCTTGAGCCTTGATCTCTGATGATCGTACTGGCAAATTCTATTAAGCGAAAAGTCAAGAAAGTACACTGCATTCATTTTTGCCAGACGCAATTCCGGGTACTACCCACTGGCTTGAACATCAGTGCGGGTGTTTTCATTGCAGTGTTAGACAAGGTTTTGGGCCCCGCACTACTCGACAAAGTCACGGCGCACATAGACGATTTGTTAATAGCCATTGCTATGTGGAATGAACACATTGAGATACTGCAGTCAATTTTCCGAAAATTCAATGAAGCATGAATAAGTGTCAACCTAGCCAAATCCAAATTTAGGAGGTCAGAGATAAAATTTTCGGGCACATTATCTCACCCAGAGGAATCATGCCTGAGCCAGGAAAATTGGACGCTATCGAAAATTTTGCAGTACCAACCACCAAAAAACAGCTAAGGTCTTTTCTCGGCGCCGCTTCATTCTTCCATTGTTTCGTATCCAAGCAATTATTGAATGATGTAAGTGTCTTATCACTTCTATGGAAGAATAATTTTTGGATCTGGAATGATCAGTGTCAAACTGCATTTGACAAAATAAAAAAAGCACTTGTAAATGCAAAGTAATTGTATCATCTGGACATGCTTCAGGATTTTTGCATTGCAACTGATGCTTCTTTTTGTGGTTTGAGTGTGTGTCTGTTCCAAACCATTAAAACCGAACAAAAGACTGATATAAAAATAATTGGATTTACGAGCAGAACAAGAAAAGCCTGATATAAAAATAATTGGATTTACGAGCAGAACTTTATCATCATGGGAGAGGGCATACACGGTAAATGAACTTGAGACTCTTGTTGTTGTATGGGCCTTAAAGAAGTTTCACTATTACGTGTATGGGAATGTATACGAATATACTGCGCACATCAGGCCCTTAGCTTTCTGCTATAATGTAAATTGTTACATGTGTGACTCGCCTGATGGGCGCTAGTTTGACAAGAGTATCATCTGAAAATAATGCATGTTAAAGGCATCGACAACGTGATTGCAGATGCTTTGTCAAGACTCCCACAAGACCTCACTGAATTTTCCAACTGGATTGTAAAAGCTGAGGAATTTAGAATCTTAAAAATAGATGTGAAACATTATTGCAGTCAGTTTCTCCATCTATATAAAACAATTACAAGATTCCGACCCCCAGTGGGGAGAGATACTGCGAAATTTGCAACAAACCCCAAATAATAGTTTTAATAAACACTTCTCTGTACAAAAGACAATGATGAAAATTCTAACAACTGGTGTATTTGTGTACCTGACAGTCATCTTGTAGATCTAATTTGGTATACTCACGGCATCTGGGGACATTATGGAGCTGAAAAGTTTGCTAGAAAACTTCAAATTTACTGTTATTACCCAAATTTACATTGTGTTGTCTCGGACTTTTTGAAAAAGTCTACAACATGTCAAAAGTGCAAATCAAGCAATATTAGCAATCAGGTGTTATTGCAACCCATCCTGCCAACTAAACCATTCCAAGCTGGACTACCGGCCCTCTACCTACCAGTAGAGGACATATTAAATATCATATTGCTTTATATGATATTTTTTCGAAATATTTAAAATTATATTCTGTTCGAACTTCAACGTCAAACAGGATCAGCATAAAAATAGCAAATGATTACATTGCCAATGTTGGCAAACCCAGCAGCAGAGTTTCTGATAATGCCACATATTTTACGTCATTCTACTGGAAGAACTACAGGAAAACGGAATTAACCATACCATTATATCCTTTTCCACCCACAATCCAACCAGGTGGAACGAATTTTCCCGAAAATTTAACAGATATATAAAAACCTACATCCCCAACAACAAGCAAAATGGATAGATTACATAAAACCATTTCAGCAAATACATAATCAAATACCACACTTGTCGACAGTAATTCAACGTCCAGTGGTATCCCAGGAACATAAAATTAGTGAAGCTTTGAAAAACTTAGAAAAACACGCCATACAATGTAAGAAATATCACGATTAGTGTGTGCACAATGTTATCGAATTCCAAATTGATGAGAAAGTTCTAGGCAAGAATCGTCATAAATCATCACTCCTTAAGAAACTGAATGAAAAAGGGCAGAGACTATACATTGGACCTTTTGTAATAGCATAAAATCTTCATGAAGGAAGCTATTTATTCAAAATACCTTTCAGTGACAAAGTCAAGGCCTATACAACCAGTTTCTTAAAAAAAGGATTAAGAATGATCAAACGTTAGTAGACAAAGTACTACTTACCCACTTGATGTAATGATCTTTATTTAATGTGTACAAGTATTTGTATGTAAACAACTTTACCATGTATGTGACTTGTATGTAGATTTCATGATGTATGTATAACTAATGTGAGTCTCTTTCTTTCAGTATTTAGCTTATAAGTTTTCCTTTTAAATTAGTTGAATAAATAACTTCATTCAACAATCAAAGATAATTTTGCAAAGAGAACTTTTTCAAACGTTATTTATTACTTTGATTGTTATGAACAACTAGTAATGTCAGAAATAAAGTTAAAGAAACCTTTTGAACTTTCTTTACAAAGTCAATGAGTAAACTCGAACTCTGAATTGCTTGATGAGTAGTAAATTTCATTTTTCCAATTATTTATGAAACATTGTAGATTTTTGTGCTAATGTGTTATTTACAATGTATGTATATAAAACCCTAGGATAGATGGTCTCCAGGGAACCAGAGGTGTTACCTTGCTTAAACCATTAGATTATACAGCCTTCTGATGTATACGTGGTAGCCTTTTGGCTAATTTTCGTTGCAATTTTAATTTCGTAAGAAGAACGTAAAATCGCGATATTTTCTCTACTCGGCCGAGCAACAGGTATCATTTGAACGAGAAAGGAAATTATGCTTTCTTTCCTGTGAATATGTAAGTGGTTACGAGTAAATGAATTTTGAGTAGTTTATACTTCTAATCTCATTGTAATTCTTTATGGACAGTTATGATGATCTTCTGATCAATGACTGTTACTGTGAAATCAGTATATGAACCTCCAACGTGAGTATAAATAAATGTACACAGCAGTGAACTCTCACAGAACTGTGTTTCAAAGAATACTTAGATATTGTGACTATAAAACTTTCCCACAGTGAATACGTTGACTGACACTTTTAAAATAGATCGTCATCGTATTTTTCACTGAACAATGTTGTGATCTACTGGAACATATATAAAAAGCAATGGCTGTCACAACAAACTGTGTGTAGAATAATCATGTTTAGTGATGAGTGATATCATGTCAGATTTTGTGTGCCGATTTTTCTCCAAGATATGACAGTTGGTGACATTTCGCCATACACACTGCATGCAAACTGTGTGAAGTGCTTCATTCAGTGTCCATAAACTGCAACCAGACACAAAGTGATCTCTGAATTTTGTGCTTTACTGCGACCAAAACCGATAACAAGTGTGACTGATAGGACAGAATGCGCCCAGGAACTGATAATCTGCTCGACTTGCTAAAGGCTATGTCTGAACTATTGTTGAAAAAGTTCACACAGCGCCGTGCGAAGCCAGCTAATGTTTGCTGATGTGCCTGTAGAGGGACTACATACGCAACGGCTATTAATCGCGCTCCGCGTTCTGTGAAAGATTATGGAGGAACGGCAAGCTTCAGGACTCGGCACCTGCCTAATAAAACAACTTACCTTACAGGGCGATAAACTAGCATCTACAAATACAGCTATTACAACATGTATTTGGGTTTTTTCGTGACCACCTACATTGAGCTGCCATCCATCCATAATGGGCTGCAATCCAGGGAAATGCAAGTGCTCCTGTCCAAGAGGAAGGAAGGATGAAAGTCGCAGCCAGCAACCGTCGGTGAACCTAATACTTATATACAGGGTGTGAGAACTGCACCTGACAGTCCCTGCCAGCTGCCATTGCGTTGTGGCAATTTTTTTTCCATCACCTCAACAAATGCTTCAATTAATTCATCATTTCACCACATGAAGATTTAAATAGAAAGCTGTTATGACAAATAAAATACCCACAATAATGCACTATGTACACAGTAAAGTTTTAAAGTATACCATTATTAAAACCTTGTTTATTCACAGTAACACAAATTTTAATGCAACTGTATTGTGAAATATTTAAGATATTTCCTTTTACAATTTATGATGTATTGTGTAATCATAATCCAGAGGAATATCCTTTTCCATACTAATATGACAAAAAGTATATTTATTTCTCTGTGATAATGTAATTAATTGAGATTTAAGTTGGAATATTTAAGGATTCATAAGGTATCAACCTAGTCGAACACTAGTTCAATGATTTGACTTTAAATTTTACTACCTGGCAATATTCTATAATAGCATAACTTCCAAACAGTGCAAACGAAACGTTAGTGAATATCAACAACAAAAAAATTGAAAACCTCAATAGTAATGCAATGTCTAACTACTATTTGAAAATATCATAAAGATCTGATTGTATCATAGCTAATAGACATGTGCAACCCTCGGCTCACGAGGGCGGCTTTTTCTAAATGGTTTTGTTTCTCCCAGACCCTCCACAGGCGAATGGGTGAGCCTGTCGAAGTTTAACAAAACCATGATTGAAATATGAGGGGGCACATGATAGTGATAGGAAGACAGTGGATGCTCTGGACATTGTAAATGGAACATAAACCCTAACATGAATTGAAATATCTGAGATCTGTCTATAAATATGATGACTTGAAGTATATGATACCTGTGAATAACTAATTATTTTCTGAGTGAGGTGGTGCAGTGGTTAGACACTGGACTCACATTCAGGAGGACGATGGTTCAATCCCGCATCTGGCCATCCTGATTTAGGTTTTCCATGATTTCCCTCAATCACTCTAGGCAAATGCCAGGATGGTTCCTCTGAAAGGGCACGGCCGACTTCATTCCCCATCCTTCCCTAATCTGACGAGACCGATGACCTCGCTATCTGGTCCTTCCCCAGACAACCTAACCCAACTAGTTATTAACAAAGATGAACAGTAATTTCAAAATATTGTAAATAGTTTTTAAATTCACATCTGGTGGGCGATATAATATTGTGCCCTGCCCACAACTTATTGACATACTGTTTTCTTTTTCTATCCAAGTATAAAGATTTAACGATATAATTTAAGCATTAAGTCAATGAACTGCGCTGGAAGTCAGCGAATGTGTATGCACAAAATAATGTGAGCAGCGTGACATTATTATCTGTGTTTTGTTCTATATAAGAAAGCGCGCCCGTCTTTTCTTACACTTCTTCTTTAATCGTGCACCTTTCCAACAGCCTCTTACCTTAACAGACTCCTATTTTCTTCTATTTTGTCCAAATGAACTGAACTTGTATTCCCGTTAGGAATTTATTTAATCATTCTATTATTGTCGTCAATTGTGACTACTGATAGGATATTATTATGAATACTTTACTCTTTTCCTCCAGAGTTGAGCTAAGATTATTGTACTTTCCATGTATTTGGCCAAAATACGGCAGAGTTCTTTGTTATGTTCAAAACTGTGAGAATTATTCATAAAATGTTAGACTTCAGTACAAAAAACCTATTTTGTTCAATAATAATTGTTAAATATAACATTTTTACTTTCATTTCATAGTAGCACTCACAAATTCCCAATTTATAATTGTTATAGATTTTTTTAGTACAATTTATCTTACGATGCCAATGCGATACTCATAAGATTAAATTAAATCATTCTGAATCTCTCGTGAGGCGAGAAGCTAGTTACAAATTTCCTTGAGATTACAAAACCACAAATTAAACGCTTCTCAGCACGCTACAAGTCTACTGACCTTCACTTCAAACAATAAAAGGTAAAAAAGAGTAGAATAAACTAAAAAGTGAAGTGATAATCTTATGCATTCGATAGTATTGTGTGCATTTTCTGATAAAAATAATTTACTATTGTCAACAGTATTAACCAAAATTGCTTTAAGGTGTGAGAAACATGCTACTTATGAACAAAAATTAGAACAGTGGATTCAAGACAAAGAAGTTTCAGTAAGCACTGTAGCTGAGAATAAAATAAAGGAAGGAATAAATGCTGCTACGATTGATATCCCTCAGATCGAAAGAATAGCAACTAAAGAAATGGAAGCAGTGCAAACGAATTTTCAGAAGAGCTTAACACAGTGAAAAGGGACTTTTCACACATGTCAGATGAGTTGAAGGAGATGTGTCAAGCATCATCTATGAATAGCAGACAGGGAGATGTATCGAATAATTCTTGGGCAAATGTCAACACCAGCACAGAATGTAACAACAGATCTGATTACATTCAAGAAGTCGGCAGAAAACGAGCACATAATTATAGACAAACTGCAACATATTACGAAGAGAGTATATGTAATGAAGAAAAGCTGCTAAAATAACATCAACTTCAAACATTTTGTCCATGAAAGAAGATACTACATCTGGTGGTGTTCATAAGGAGTTTTACCGACTTATCACCAAGAGATTGGAGCGAAATTCGAAAAATGCAGAATGTAGCAGGATATATGCAAGGATAAAGCAAAATGTTGGTTCTTGGTGCCATAAAAACGTGCACTATGTATGACGAGTTCCGGCAAGCACTCCTGTCGAAGTATTGGTCGCAGGGTGCGCAAGAGAGGCCAAAGAAAGAAGTACTAAACCCAGAACCATTTACAGCGACATCTGGAGGATTGCGTAAATATTTCGAAAAATACCTGAACAAAGCAAAATTTTGGGATAATCCGATGAGCGAAGAAAAAATCATCCAGATACTAAAATCAAACTTACCCACTGCCATCAGAGAAAAGCTTATGAGAATCCCAGAACATGATACTGAAGAATCCAAGAGGACGACAAAAAGTGTGCGGAGAATAATGGACAGATGACACACAAAAATGTCAGCGGTTTTAGACAAATGACCAGCGTGCAGCCTGTGGCAACAAATGAGTTGTGAGCACAAAACTGGAACAATAACCAAGTAAACATACAAGAACCAAGCACGAGTGTACCATTGATTGCGAATTCGTCAGACTGGCCTTCAGAACACGCCTACAATAACAGAACTGAGTGAAGATAGAAATGGGAATACCAAAACAAATCGGAGAAACGCCTAAGGACCTGCACCAGCCCCAGTGTTAGAGTCGATAATAACTGGAGGGGCAGTGATAGTAACTTGGCTATGCTACGATGCAACGAGTGCCATTTATTAAGAGATGAATTATTCTCAGAGCAGAAAAGGTGTGAAGCTGAGGAGAGACTGTCTCTGGTATCAGCAGTTAATGGCGGAATTGAAAATAATGAAGTAAAGAACATTCTGGACACAGGTGCAACAGTAAATGCGGTTTCACCCAGTTTTTTTGACAAATTGATCCAGGAAGCAAAGATTCCAGAATATCCAGTTAATACACTCCTGGAAATTGAAATAAGAACACCGTGAATTCATTGTCCCAGGAAGGGGAAACTTTATTGACACATTCCTGGGGTCAGATACATCACATGATCACACTGACAGAACCACAGGCACATAGACACAGGCAACAGAGCATGCACAATGTCGGCACTAGTACAGTGTATATCCACCTTTCGCAGCAATGCAGGCTGCTATTCTCCCATGGAGACGATCGTAGAGATACTGGATGTAGTCCTGTGGAACAGCTTGCCATGCCATTTCCACCTGGCGCCTCAGTTGGACCAGCGTTCGTGCTGGACGTGCAGACCGCGTGAGACGACGCTTCATCCAGTCCCAAACATGCTCAATGGGGGACAGATCCGGAGATCTTGCTGGCCAGGATAGTTGACTTACACCTTCTAGAGCACGTTGGGTGGCACGGGATACATGCGGACGTGCATTGTCCTGTTGGAACAGCAAGTTCCCTTGCCGGTCTAGGAATGGTAGAACGATGGGTTCGATGACGGTTTGGATGTACTGTGCACTATTCAGTGTCCCCTCGACGATCACCAGTGGTGTACGGCCAATGTAGGAGATCGCTCCCCACACCATGATGCCGGGTGTTGGCCCTGTGTGCCTCGGTCGTATGCAGTCCTCATTGTGGCGCTCACCTGCACGGCGCCAAACACGCATACGACCATCACTGGCACCAAGGCAGAAGCGACTCTCATCGCTGAAGACGACACGTCTCCATTCGTCCCTCCATTCACGCCTGTCGCGAGACCACTGGAGGCTGGCTGCACGATGTTAGGGCGTGAGCGGAAGACGGCCTAACGGTGTGCGGGACCGTAGCCCAGCTTCATGGAGACGGTTGCGAATGGTCCTCGCCGATACCCCAGGAGCAACAGTGTCCGTAATTTGCTGGGAAGTGGCGGTGCGGTCCCCTACGGCACTGCGTAGGATCCTACGGTCTTGGCGTGCATCCGTGCGTCGCTGCGGTCCGGTCCCAGGTCGACGGGCACGTGCACCTTCCGCCGACCACTGGCGACAACATCGATGTATTGTGGAGACCTCACGCCCCACGTGTTGAGCAATTCGGCGGTACGTCCACCCGGCCTCCCGCATGCCCACTATACGCCCTCGCTCAAAGTCCGTCAACTGCACATACGGTTCACGTCCACGCTGTCGCGGCATGCTACCAGTGTTAAAGACTGCGATGGAGCTCCGTATGCCACGGCAAACTGGCTGACACTGACGGCGGCGGTGCACAAATGCTGCGCAGCTAGCGCCATTCGACGGCCAACACCGCGGTTCCTGGTGGGTCCGCTGTGCCGTGCGTGTGATCATTGCTTGTACAGCCCTCTCGCAGTGTCCGGAGCAAGTATGGTGGGTCTGACACACCGGTGTCAATGTGTTCTTTTTTCCATTTCCAGGAGTGTAATTACAAACTCATAGGTGCCTTTGGATCCAAGTCCAAGCTCATTAGGAGGCAGGCACTTATAGTTGTTTATTTCGGGAATGGAGCCTATAAGAGCACATTTCTAACTGCTGAGGGAGTAACTGTGGACAGCATTCTAGGGCTGGATTTTTTTTTGTCTAACATGTGCAGACATAGATTTTGCACGTGGTATTTTGAGAATGAAGCACTAGATATTGAGGTACCCCTTTTGCAGACAGGAAATATATATGGGAAGTATTGTGACGGAGTTCACATGCAGCTGGTAAGAAGCTACAGATCGAGCATGTGCCCAATAGAGGGGAAAGTAACAGATGTGAATGAGTTATTTAACCATTTACGACAAAAAATTAACGAATCGCCCAATCTGAGTACGAACAGGCAGACCAACTGCACAGATTATTGTCTATATTTACCAATTTATTTAACAAAAGACCCGATGTGATAAGTGGCTATGTATGTAAATTAGACATCAAACCACACAAGATGTATTGCCAAAGTTATTACCCTCTTCCTTGGAGGCTACAAGCAGCTGTAGATGAAGAGATACGAACAGTGTTAAAGTGGGATATAATTGAACTTTCCACAACTACATATTCTAGCCTCCATTAAGTAGTTCCCATACTGGGAGGAAAAGCTCGTCTTGCATCGATGGATTAAGTCAACGGTTCGAAGAGGTAACTTGTTTTACCAGCATTGACTTATGGGATTCGTACTGGCAAATAAAACTGCATGAAAGCTCGAGGAGGTACACCACATTCATTTACGCCAGATGAAGTCATCAATTTAAAGTTTTGCCCTTCATACTCAATATAAGTGCAGGAGTCTTTATTGCTGCTTTAGATTATGTCCTAGGACCTGAACTGAGAAGGAATGTAACTTTGTTTGTCAATGACATTTTGATTTCTACAAGATCATGGGATGAGCATATAAAAACTTTGGGAAGATTATTCACAAAATTTGAAGATTCAGGAATCACAGCTAACTTGCAGAAATCTCACTTCAGTCTGAATCGGATTAAATTTTTTGGTCATTTGATTGATGAAAAGTTTATTTTACCAGACGTGAAGAATATCAGTGCAATAAAGAATTTTCCAACGCCACGTAAAAAGAGACAGTTGAAAGGTTTTATTGGCCTAGCATCATTTTTCTCCAGATACATATCTGGCCCATCCTTGAACTCCGAACATTTATTGAACTTACTGAGGACAAATGCACATTGGCAATGGACCAGAGAATGTTCTAGAGACTATGAGAAAATCAAAGAATCTTTGGTAAATGTATAATTACATTATCATTCTGACATGAATTTTAAATTTGGATTAATGACAGATGCATCAAATATTGGTTCAGGTGCATGCCTGTTCCAAGTCAAGAAAGTTGAAGAGCACACACCATTCTGTACAATAGCATTTGCTAGTTGGAACTTAAAGCAACTGCGAAAGAACTTATATCACCACTGAGGAAGAAGCATTGGCAATAATAAGGACATTTAGAAAGTTCAATCTCAGACTAAAGTATTCTGTAATCACCAGGCATTAAGTTTCCTACAAACATGCAAGATTCTTCACACGAGATTGAGTCGCTGTACAACGTTTCTCCAAGAGTACAATTTCTCCATTGAATTTATTAATGGCAAAGATAACCTGCTTTTGGATGTATTGACAAGGATACCAGAAGGCTTAGAAGATGATGTATGTGTAAGGGAAACAGATGAACTTCATACTTTGTTAATAAAGGATATAATATGCTGAAGATATAATTTAGATTTGTGTAAGAACATGGTGGAATTACAAGAGCAGGATCCACTGCTGGAGGAAAAGAACGACGCCACTCTGAGACAATATTTCAAACTAGTAGGCAGAGTATTGTTACACAGGGGGAGTGAAAAGTTTAAAAGCTGGTTTATGTGTATACCCAACGACAAAGTGGAAGATCTGACATGGTATACACTTTTAGCATGAGGCCACTTTGATGCCTCTAAGTGTGTGCCAAAGATTAAGCGATGTTGCTAACATACCTAACAGTAAAAGGAGAATAGCCAGGATATTGACATCATGTGATTTTTGCCAAAGGTCGAAGGATAATCATCAAGGTAGAAAAAGGGTGGTTGAACCTGATTATACCTGAGAGGCCACTTTCTTTTGTATCAGTTGATGTTTGTGGCCCTCTTCCGAAATGGAGGGGTTGCTCCAAATATGTCGTTGCTTTTCTAGATTTATTTACGAACTATGTGATATTATACCCAGTAAAGGCCTCAACAAGTTTAACCATAGCAAGAAAGATAATACAGGAATATATTCCATGTGTAGCAAAACAGGAGGCAGTGATATCTGACAATGCTTCTACCTACACAAGTTTTACTGGGCAGAGAGCATTGTCAGAAGCAAAAATTACATCAGTCCTTACCTTGTGCTGCAATCCACAAGGGAGTCTAGTGGAGAGAATATTTGAAGAATTAAATCTTTTCATGAGGACATACTGTCCGGAGAAACAGTAAAGATGGATTAATTATTTGGATGTATTTGACAGTGTTGTAAACAACTTACTGCACATGACAACAGATTTTACACTGGCTGAATTAATGTTCAATAAGCCAGAGAAGAATGAATGGTTAAGCTGTTTGCCAAGATGTGCTGAAGAAGAGCAAGAATTGCAATAAAAACTATGGGATGTGATAGTGAACATTAGTGAAAAGGGAAGGAGAAAGCAAATGAACTTTGACAAGAATTCAAAGAGGGTATCTGAATACAAGATCAGAAACAAAATTTTATTGATTACATAAACCCAGCCTCACTATTAAAGAAGAAGAACAGAGAGTGGCAAAGACTGTATACAGGGACATATACAATTAACAAAGTACCAAACCCTGATGCATATGTATTACAGTACATAGGGTAAGGGAATGTAAAGGCGATGTTCCTCCATAAACATCTAAAACGCTATCATGAGTAGCAATTGATCAAGCAACAGACGAAAAAAGGGGTACTCTGATGGAAATATAAGGGTGAAATGTTGGGTAATTAGTAATAAGATAATTACTCAAAGTTAAGGATGGAGGAGTTTTTTGATTGTGTCAATGAACATATGATTTTTCAATGAAATCTATTTAGTAGTATGTTATTACTGGTGCTATGTATTTGATGAGTACTAGTCTTTTCATGCATATAAGTTCAAAGAATCAGCTAGTGATAGAGAGGTTTACTTTGAATTTTTTCACTTTTTATGTTAGTATTAATAGTAATTGTTAGTTGACAGTAAAATAAATTGATTAGCTGACGAGTCATGACTCAAACTAGGTAGGTGGGTACTTTGACAATTTGGTTAGAAACAAATAAATACAGATTGAGATTGCTCAAGCTTCTTCTTGAGAATTAGGAGCTTTAATGTATTCGGTATGATTATAATTTTTGGAAATATGGCGAGCAGTAATGTGCAGGTGAGCAGTTATGAGTCGCTATGGGTATAGTTCATTGGATATTATCGGTTAATGAAGAACAAAGGTTTGTAAGTGAATATTATACTGCATACAATGAACATGACAGTGATCATGTGAGTAAACACCAGTGACTCTATAGAGAGCCTTAGTGTGATAAAGTAAATCCATTCAAGTGAACACCATAAACTTCAATGTGAAGTATTGTGCATTTTTGGTGGATGAAACCGCAATGGTAGTGAACATAGTGCTCTGAAGGATACAAGGAACTTCAGATGGAAGTCTTGTTAGTGCTCTTAGAATAACAGATCTCCACTGTTGAAGGAAAGAATTCTTGGAGCTACAAAAGAGTGATGGTGATTTTTTTTCTTTTCCAATAATATCAGCATGGGCGACACTTGTTGGTGTGATGTGTTATTGTGTTCAATTCTGATGAAGATGTGATTCTGTGAATAACCAATAATACAATCATGGACAACATTTGTTGGTGTGGTGAATTATTGAGTTACTGTGAAGCGAAATGTGACCTTTTTTGGTAGTAGCAATAACATCGTCATGTATGACAATAGTTGATTTGGTGCATTATGGATCACATATAAACTCGAAAGTTATGATGGAACCTTTCTAATTGAAAGCATGCAAGATGCAAGCCAACTGTTTCAAAATTGCTGCATTGCTACTAAATGTGTGATTAATCCTTTCTTTTTAGGGAGTATGTATTCGGTAAAACATTAATGCCAGTTGAATTATGTTTCATGTAATTGTGTTGGGGGCGGTACCTGAGTTCAACATAACAGTTTCCAGAAAAGTCTTCTGTTACCCTCCTGCTCAGGACCATGCATCTCTTTGCCTCTCCAACCACCTTCTGCTCCTGTAACATTGCAGCTCCGCCACCAAGAACCACCTCTTCAATCTACTCTTCTCTAACATGATTGTGCATAAAAAAAATTGTTTCTCATTTGCGAATTCACAAAATGAACATTCAGTATTCAATAGTAACATTCAGATATCTAGTTAATTTCAATCAGTTACTTGTAAATTCAAAACATATCTCAATTTTTGTACAACTGATGTATGTAAATTTTGTACAGTTCTACAAGATTTTTGTAAAACTTATAAATGTGGGGAAGGTTAACTAAACGCCGCACCCTACGTTTTCCCGGGTTTTTGTGGGGACAGGAGGTCGAATGAGGTGACGAAAATTGCGAATGTCCTGCGCTACATAAATTGCTTCAACATACAGAGGCAATTTATGATAGACTAACCTTGTTCCCCAGTAGCACGCCAGCTAAGCTACTGGTCTTAAGATCATATAGTAATTGCAATGTCCCTTCCAGCATCTGATGGACGAAAGTTGTCTGATTGAGGAAATTTTCGCCCAGGAGGGGCATTGTAGCGATTTGTGTCATCTGAGAGTAAAAGATATGTGGCCAAGCAAGATATTATTTAAAGAGTACTCACACGCAGCTAACTGCGAGAAAGCAGAATTATTGCTGACACTCTCTCTACTCCTTGAACCAAGAGAGCTGTGGTCCGGTGTTAGCTATTGTGAAAAGATATAGTCTAGCATCTGATCTTAATGAGTATGGACGAACGTATTACAGCTTAAGAAAGAAGGCAGTGTTGCGAGACAGTCATCTTAATTGAAAGGCATTTTATGAATTTGTGCGAAAATAACAAGACAATGAACCATTTTCTCCGCAGCATAAACAAGGTTGTATTGTGTAAATTATTCTTCATCTCATGGTTTCACATTTTCAGATATTTGTGCATGCTTATGAGAGATTTATTTGGACTGTGGAAGCTCGAACGTGCAAACTATATATGGTCATTAATTTGAAGACTTTTAAACAAATCCACTTCGACAGACAGGCTTGCATAGAAAGAGAATTGGACCATAGTAAACACAGACTAAAATTCCTACAGATTCAGCACACAGGTGACGACAGGCAGAGACATGAAGTACAGCTTACAGGGAGAGTATGCAGCAGCAGATCTCTAGTATACCATGTACAATACCATGCACAATTCCCCAAACATAAATGTCGTCTAGTGAGATCTGCTTGGTTATTTGTTCATTTCAAAGACCTAAACTTTTTTCTTAGACAGACTGAATTCTAAGGAACTATTTCCTTGAATCAGTAACAATGATAATAATAACAGAATCAGAGCAGTAATTAAATGAATAACAATAATAATAAAAAAGTAGTTCATGAAGGTTACTTTTTGTCTAAAAGGAAATTTTCAACAGAGATCTCCATATGATAACTGAGTTCAGGGTAAAATAATGACTCCTCTCATGAAACATTCCATCTTAGTAAAATTATAGCATTTTACCTTTCACAAGAAAGGGAGTTACAAAGGATATTCATGTTCATGCATTGAAAGATGCAGTCAAGCTGAAATTATGCTACCATCAGAAACATAGTTATTTCCCAACTGTAATTTACTGAACAGGTGTTTAAGTGTACCTATGTTGCTGCCAGTATTGCATTAGTTTTCATTATTGGTAGAATCAAGTGAGCTTCAGTGAAACTAGGAATACTCTTTCACTTAATACTCAGTAATACTTGTTTACACACACAAATCTTAACCATGCATCACAAAATAGAAATATTATATACTTTCACCACATAAATAAAACATTTTGTATTGATAATTCCAATGGCAGACCCTTGACTTCCAGCAACCTCTGATATTATATTCCTGTTAAAATACACACCATGTAGTCATGTATCAGGCCACATATAATTTGAATTGGTAATTGTAAAAACAAAATTAGCCCAAAAATGTAAATTTCTTCGAAGATGAAAAAGACTGTACACAATCTGTGTGAGGAAGTGTAGGATACGTCCATTAATTTTAAAATCAACTGTATCTGTTTGTAAAATTTTAACAATCAATTACAGAACTCAAAGTGTGGAACAGTTAGAGCTCTTTAATTGATTGTTAAAATTTTCCACTCTCTATGGACGATTTTTTAAAATTTTGTGGACTTATGTTGTTATTGCAGGATGAACAGTTTGGACCTACATTCTAATACCAAAGTTTGTATGTTGCGAAGAATTATTTTATTGTATGAATTTAATATACAATATTACTTCTAGGATACCTTTACATACTGTCTAATATTTTTCTTACAAAGAGCACTGACAAAACCTTGTTGATGTAATTACATAGTGTACGAAAAAACCGAAGTGCAAAAATATAAACCATAGCATTGGAACTTAAATTTGTTACTTCATCTAACAGAATAATGATAGAACTATCGATGAACACTCCTCAAAGGTTACTTCAGATAATAGAATTTTCCATGAATCATTTCCAGGAATGTCCACAGAAGGCCACTGAGCCAGTTCCAGATAAAAAGCTTTGTGCTCTTCTGGAATATACTGCATTAATTGTCCTATATCTTTCAGTTTTTTGATATTGGTGGCAACTTGGTTGTTACATGTCATTTCTACAGATAACTTTGGTACAGTCTGTAATTAATGTCACAATGAAAAGCGATATTTTATGAGAATGACAATATAATAGTAACACTCAGCATTCCCTATGAACGTTTCACTGTGATGGAAGCTCATAAATGAGGACACTGTGAATTTAAGTTTACTGTTCAGGTCCACACATTTCCCATAACTGTCGTCAAAGCAACAAGATCACTCATAAAATTTAGGACAACATTTGTTGTAATTCAAACAAGCTTTACTTGAACATTTTGTTCTTTGGACTATGTGTCCATACATTCGGCGTACTCATATGGAGAATATTTTCTCTTCCATTTTTTTCATGATCCCTTCAAACAAGCAAATTTACGATCACATAGTAAAATTGCATGACTACACACAAGAAAATGCTGGAACATATCTTTGAATCTGTCAGTTCATTACCCTAACCACTGTGTTGGTCTTGTTTTGTGTATAGAGAACAGGTGCAGTTCAGTAACACATTTGGGGATCTCTGTGTTGATGTAATTAACCAAAAACAAACATCCTTCGTTAGGTCCTTTGAGAGCCATACCTGCATGGTACAGATGTAACTTGGATTTGTTGCTTAGGTCTGTAACACAGAATACTTTAGTGATGCGTTACCGCAAATAAAATGCTTTCTGTACTTGGGAGCTTAGGAATCTGCAGATACTGCATGTAATCAAAGCAAATTCCCACCATTTCCTGCAGGCCTCTACTTTACTGCACCCATCTTTAAACATATTTTTTCACTCTTTATGTACCATTAGTTCTGTTAAAGTTGCATGAATTGCAATTTCTTGAGGTTATGGACTCTTAATTTTCACTGTAAGTAACTTACAAGAGCAGCAAATATCGATCTGTGGCCTCCAAAAGCGTAAATTAAAACACTCATTGAAAACCTTTAAATTTATTCCATATGAGACTTTGGTATGCAGATATAACTTCGTGAGCACTTCATACATAATTTTTACAGACATTTCGACATCTAAGTAATACACTTCTTCGTTCGAGTAATGCGAGGTTGTCATAGGGAATGTTTTAATATTCTCCTCTACCATCGATAGGTCCGCCTGGTTGAAAACTGTTTTTCACACTTTTACAAATTCGTCACACACGTTCATTTGTAATGCCAAACAGGCTGCAAAATGACTGTCTGCAATCTTTGACCCATTTAGCATATCCAGTTAACTCGTGATATCGATAATTTAGTGTTCTTGTCTTAGAGTAGCCATCGATTTTCCAGAGTCTCCTGTGTACCAAGTCTTCTGCACACTTTTTTTTTCGACCAGCCTTGTAAGACATCCGTCTCGTGTGTTTTTTCCTTCAAAATTGTGACATGTACTGAATATATTTGTCTGTTCATACTCATGAATACTGTTGAAATACAGTTTCTTACACCTGAAACATATTAGTACACAATTACCAATGCCACCTGGTAGAAATTGCATTCACAACACAAATCAAAGAATATGTTGTTTCTAACATTCCTTGCAATAATAACATGTTTCCAGAACTCGTGTTGTTACTGCAGAGAACATGAAACAGTGTAAATCTGTAAAAGCAATAATGTGTAAGACATGAATGATTTTAGAGGGAAACTGCATTTATGTTTGATGAAGGCTATCCTACATATAACTCAATTTTGCCAAAAAGTGTACTTGAGTTGTTTTTGCTGTTAACGATTCATTTAGAATAAAATTTGACACATCATGTTGTCAGAGTTGTTTCATACCTCCAAGAATGAAGTCTTGCACCCAGAATTTTGTTGTCATTATAGCAATAGTCTTATTAGATAGCATAAAATGATTACTTCTTTTGTACAGCAATAAAATTACTTTCATCCAATTTTCATAAACCATCATTCTTGTAAATTAAGGTTTTAATATTTTGGCGTGCTCTCTGGTGTAAGCATTGAATGCTTATTTTAGCTTTTGCAATAAATAAAACACAAACTGGAATGTGTTCCCACATACCATCCACAATTTCAAGCAATGCTCCAACTTCTCTATTTGTTGTATTTGTTTTAGGTTTCCATAAGTAAGTTCGCTCCTGATACAGTTCAATAAATAGTACAATTGTTACTAACAACTGATTAGATATTTTTAGGTATTACAAGACACAAACAGAGTGAAATTATTGACAGTAAATCCAAAACATTGCTATAATACTTCGAAATTCCCCAACACGATAGCAATCAAAAGGTGTAATAAATGTGGAGGAAAGTGGTATCACAAAGATAAAACATCTCTAATTCTGTCTGCAGGGTTAAAAGCACCTTTACCCATTCGTTTTCGCTGATGCCACTCCAGTGGCGTTCATGTGGCATCACTTTTGTTGCATGTGGAAACACAGCTTTTAACTTTGATGATTCACTTATAACATTCATCTTTGTAGGTCACAAAACTGTACTTAGGAAGGCTGAACACTATTGCTTAAATGATAAAGTAGCTACATGACTCAAGTAATATCTAGATGAACACAGAAGTTAGTGTTAAATAACACTGCAATGCCATCTGCCTCCTCTGACTAGGGCATGATGAAATGTGGAGTATCGCATTGCTCAGTGCTTGGTCTCTTACTATTCTTAATCTTCACCCTATTTGTAGATGACACTAATAATGATTGACAATGTACTCAACTGCAGTTCAGCAAATGCCATCTGCCTCCTCTGACTAGGGCATGATGAAATGTGGAGTATCGCATTGCTCAGTGCTTGGTTTCTTACTATTCTTAATCTTCACCCTATTTGTAGATGACACTAATAATGATTGACAATGTACTCAACTGCAGTCCAGCAAAAATTATGTCCCTATGTTCAAAGAAACTATAGGTTGGTTCACTTCAAACAGCCTGTCCCTCAATGTTAACAAGACACAGTTAATTCGTTTTCATATAGCACACAAATAAAAAGAAGATGTTGGAATAATATCTGGTGACATAGAAATATTGAAAATTGAGTCTTCCAGATTCCTAGGATTACATGTTAATAACAGCCTATACAGGTCAGTGCACATCATCAACCAATGTAAAAGACTGAATTCATCATTTTCCAGTCGCTCTTTTGTATCTGTTTGTGACATGGAAACAATAAAATCTGCAAACTTAGGATATTTCCGTTTACTTGTATTGTATGACATCATTATCCAGGGAAACCAGTTACAAGCAGTCACAGAAGAGGATAAACAGTGTTATGAGTAGAGTTCACACTAGATGCTCTTGCAGATTTGTTCAAACTGTCGAGTATCCTCGCTATGCATACCAGTACATTTTTGCGCTTACGTTCTTTCTCAAGAACAACTATACAATTTGTGAAATACACAGTGTGCACCACGATAATCATAGAAGCAGTGCACATGATATTCACTGAATTCACAGTACAGGAAGGAGGACACTATTCAGGAATAAAAGTACACGAAACTTCCAGTTCACAAGTCAGTCATTGGGGATCTCACTAAATTAAAAAAAAAACAGTTAAAACTTTACATCTTCGATAATTCATTCTATTTTACAGGACTTTTTTGACAATGTATAATATTTTGTGAAGTATGTTTAGCTTCAAGCATTACTATGTGAAGCGCTGTTATATCAGTTACTGATAGATAGTTTTTGTGTGATTTACAGTGATTGCCTCATGGTTTGTTTGTGTGACTGTTGTTATTACTATTATGTGAGTTATTATCTCAATACCTGGACCTCACTGTTCATGTACCTGTTTACATATGATTTATTTTTTAAGCCTCAACAGCATTTATTTATGGTTATTTCTGTAATAATCTGACATGTCATACATCAGAGCGATATACTCTCATCCAGAAATTGAGGTTTATTAATCTTATGATGAACATTTGCAATCCTTTTTATTTGTGTACAGTAGATGGGTCAAAAAATTGTAATTCAGTTACTGAAGTTTGTACACCAATAAATAATAACAGTGGAATAAATAAAATGTTTATTTGTTTCCTGGGATATGTAAACCATATACGCCTTTCTTTTAGGTAGACCTAAATTCATCAGCATTAACTTGTTCTCTTTTAATTTAGCGTAAATTTTCATTCCCATGTACT
Organism: Schistocerca cancellata; assembly: GCF_023864275.1. Taxonomy (NCBI): domain Eukaryota; kingdom Metazoa; phylum Arthropoda; class Insecta; order Orthoptera; family Acrididae; genus Schistocerca; species Schistocerca cancellata. Next base: position 137,070,928 of record NC_064632.1, read on the forward strand.
GTGGTCTCTGTTCTTACAGTTTTAAGCAGTGGGTTGGAAGCAAAAAATTTTCTTTGTTTCTTGTATCATGAACAAAATGGTTTCCCTCAAATAATTCAGGTCTGGTACACAAAAAGATAATCGTTTAAAGATTGTAGAGTTAATATTTAAAGTTTTGTAGGTAATGGATGACATAGTCTTGTAAACATACAGTGTACATATATTGAATGACTTTTTTCCGTATTTTTAGTATTCTTACTGTGCTTGACGAGCCATCCCAAGAAACAGTACTGTATGTAATAATCGATTCTAAGTATTAGGCCAGTGCATAATTTCATAACGTTTTTCCATAATTGAATAACACAACAGATACATGTAACAGAGACTTAGATATACAGTGCACATATTTCAATGATTTTTTTTCTGTATTTTTGGTATTCATTCCATGCTTGTCGAGTTATCCCAAAATAATACTATACCTAATAAGCGATTCTAAGTATTTGGTCAGTGTATAAGTTCATAACGTTTTCCTGTGAGTTGAATAAATACAACATATATATACTTACTTACTTATCGCGAATGGACCCAGAAGGATCACGCAAAGCTTTCTGACGTCGTTTCTTCCATACTTCTTTCATCCGTTCTCCATGTTTTCTTTTTCTTTCTTCTGTCCATTTTGTTCCTGGTCTCTTTAGTGCTTCCTTCTCCGACAATACAATCCACTTTTCCACCTTATTTCTAAAAGTTTTTCTGTCTTTGACATCTTTAAGTTCAATATTTGCTTTTTGTAAATCTAATTTTACTTGGCTAATCTATGGTGTTGTTGATTTGACTTTTTCTATGTAAGTGAGAATTCTGTTGGTGAGTCGTGTGGGGGGAAGTCTAGTGACATGTCCATAAAATTTTAATCTTCGCCTTCTTATGTCTGCTGCCAGGTTTGATATAGTTTCTGTGGTTCTTCTTGATTGTATCCGATATCCTTCTTCTGTTAATTTTGGACCTAAAATCTTTCTCATAATTTTGCGTTCTTCTTTTAGTATTTTTTCTAAATCACATTTTGTGTGGAGTGTGAGCGTTTCACTAGCATATAGTGCTGCTGGCTTAATTACTGCACAGTAGTGTCTGATTTTTGTGTTCGAGGAGATGCATTTTTTATTGTATATTTCATGTGTCATACCATATGCTCTCTTCATTTTCTGTTGTCTGATCTTCTGTGCAACTTTCTCTCCTCCGGTTGGCTCCAAAATTTCACCTAGGTATTTAAAATGTTTTACTCTATTTATTTTTCCATATTTTGTGTTCAAACTGTGTATATGTAATTTTGTACAGAAAAATTCTGTCTTTTGAAACGAAATTTGTAAACCTACTTTATCCGCGCATTCCTTAAGGATCTCTATTTGTTTGGTGGCGATTTCTTCATCATCTGCAAGTATGGCCAAGTCGTCCGCGAATGCTAAACAAGATATCTCCACGTTGTCTTTGGTTCTACCAAGATGGATTGGTTTCCAGTAGGATTGATTTTTTAATTCTTTTTCCCATTCCTTAATGACTTTATCCAGGACTATATTAAACAGAAGTGGAGATAGCCCGTCACCTTGACGTACTCCAGTTTTTATGAGAAAAGGTTCAGAGATTTCTCCCCTGAATTTAACTTTAGATACAGTGTCTGTCAGTGATTCTTTGATAAGCCTTAGTGTTTTGGAGTCAAGTCCAAGTTCCTCTAAAATGTTAAACAAAGATTGCCGGTCTATTGAGTCATAGGCTTTCTTAAAATCTACAAATGTACAAATTATGGGGGCATTTCTAATTGCTTTGTGTTTTAATATTGTCTTTAAATTAAATATTTGTTCTATGCATGAGCGACCGGGGCGGAAGCCTGCTTGATAATCACCAATTTGGCGTTCCAGCTGCTCTTGTGTTCTTTTCAGCAGGCATGTTGAGAGAATTTTGTAGGTGACTTGTAAAAGTGAGATTCCCCTGTAGTTATTGACATTTGTTCTGTCTCCTTTTTTATGTAACGGGTGAATAAGGGCACATTTCCAATCCTCTGGTAATTTTTCTGTTTCCCATATATTTGTTATTATTTTTGTGAGCTCTTGCAACGTCTTTGGTCCTAGGTTTTTTAATAGCTCTGCAACAATGCCATCTTCGCCAGATGTTCTATTATTTTTTAAGTTTTTAATGTGACATTTGATTTCTTCCTGTGTTGGTGGTAATGAATCCGGTTGAGCGTTGGCACTGATTTCTTTGGGAAACCTTAAACTAGGTTCTGGGCAATTTAGTAGGTTAGAAAAATATTGAGCCAATACTTGACAGTTTTCCTGGTTTGTTAGGGCTAATTTACCATCTGGTTTTCTGAAACATAAATTTTGAGGGATATATCCTCGTATTTTATCTGCGAAAGTTCTGTAGAAGTCTCTTGTATTATAGTTTTGGAAATTTTCTTCTATGGCATCCAGTTGTGCCTTTGTGTACTTCCTTTTTGCTTGCCTAATAGATTTTGAAACCTGTTTTCTAACCTCGTTAAATAACTGTAGACTTTCTTGTGATTTTTTACTGTTATATTCTTGAAATGCCTTTTTTCTCCTTTCCAATGCATTTTCACAGTCTGAATCCCACCAAGGGTGTTTGAATATCTTTTTCAAGGGAATAGTTTCCTTAGCTATTCGCGTGATTTTAGAATGAAATTCTTCCCATGTGTTTGCCTTTTCCTTCTCCCATTCTTCTTTTACTTTAGATTCTTTAATCTTCTTGGTGTCATATTTCTGTATTTCTGTTTTCTTCTGATGACTTCTTCGTGCTGTAAACTTGATTTTAATTCTAGTTAGGTAATGGTCTGAATCAATGTTTGCTCCTCTGCGTACTTGGACGTCGTAAATTTCTTTTTGTACTGGGTATGAAATCGCCACATGATCTATTTGAAACTCGCCAATTTGTTGTATAGGAGATCTCCATGTCTTTTGTTTTCTTGGACATTTTCTTAGAGATGTTGACATTATCTTCAGGTTATATATATATATATATATATATATATATATATATATATATATATGTGTGTGTGTGTGTGTGTGTGTGTGTGTGTGTACCAGAGACTTCAGTAGTTAACAACATATTCTCCTTTACCATTTTGAACAGCCTGGCAATGCTGGGTTAATTTTTCGATTCTGTGACTATAGAAATCATGTGGTTTTGAGGTGAATCACTCTTCAAGCCACCTTCAGAGCGCAGTTCCATCCGAAAAGGAAGTTCCTTGAACGTTTTTTGATAGAGAGTGGAAAAGGTGAAAATCTGAGAGCACAAGAGCAACTAAATAAAGTGTGTGCGACATGACGTCCCAGCCTAACTCTTATTTAGTGCTTAATTGTCAGTCCAGCAGAATGTAGATAGGTACAAGGAGTTTCTGCTTAACTTGGGCTCAACCATTCCTTTCTTTTTCTTATGACAACATTCCTCATCATCAGTAACGATACAGGTAGGAATGCTCAACTTTGTTCACGAGCCAATTGACGACAAGCAAGTAAAGATGCACATGGTTCCCTTCTGATTTTTCTGGTTTTGGGTTAGAGCATGGAGCACCCATACACCCAAGTTTTGGATCTTCCCTTTAACATGCAAATGTTGGATGGTGGTGGAATGATTACAGTTCATCACATTTGCGAGTTCTTGAGTACACTGAGGCGCATCATTGAGGATCAGTCAAATCCCAAAGGTCTTCCTGAACGTGGAGAATCACTAATGTTAAAACGGTCCTCCTTAAAACGAGAAAAACCTTTTCTTGCTGTGCTTGTCCAATGAAATTAATATTTCTGATTACCTTCACTGCTATCACTCTTCTACTGAACTCAAACAGAAGAATTTTTCGAAAATGGTCCGATTTCTGCACTTGGCACTCCATTCTCTAGCAGCCACAGCTTTAATCTTCTTGGTGTCATATTTCTGTATTTCTGTTTTCTTCTGATGACTTCTTCGTGCTGTAAACTTGATTTTAATTCTAGTTAGGTAATGGTCTGAATCAATGTTTGCTCCTCTGCGTACTTGGACGTCGTAAATTTCTTTTTGTACTGGGTATGAAATCGCCACATGATCTATTTGAAACTCGCCAATTTGTTGTATAGGAGATCTCCATGTCTTTTGTTTTCTTGGACATTTTCTTAGAGATGTTGACATTATCTTCAGGTTATATATATATATATATATATATATATATATATATATATATATATATATATATATATATGTGTGTGTGTGTGTGTACCAGAGACTTCAGTAGTTAACAACATATTCTCCTTTACCATTTTGAACAGCCTGGCAATGCTGGGTTAATTTTTCGATTCTGTGACTATAGAAATCATGTGGTTTTGAGGTGAATCACTCTTCAAGCCACCTTCAGAGCGCAGTTCCATCCGAAAAGGAAGTTCCTTGAACGTTTTTTGATAGAGAGTGGAAAAGGTGAAAATCTGAGAGCACAAGAGCAACTAAATAAAGTGTGTGCGACATGACGTCCCAGCCTAACTCCTATTTAGTGCTTAATTGTCAGTCCAGCAGAATGTAGATAGGTACAAGGAGTTTCTGCTTAACTTGGGCTCAACCATTCCTTTCTTTTTCTTATGACAACATTCCTCATCATCAGTAACGATACAGGTAGGAATGCTCAACTTTGTTCACGAGCCAATTGACGACAAGCAAGTAAAGATGCACATGGTTCCCTTCTGATTTTTCTGGTTTTGGGTTAGAGCATGGAGCACCCATACACCCAAGTTTTGGATCTTCCCTTTAACATGCAAATGTTGGATGGTGGTGGAATGATTACAGTTCATCACATTTGCGAGTTCTTGAGTACACTGAGGCGCATCATTGAGGATCAGTCAAATCCCAAAGGTCTTCCTGAACGTGGAGAATCACTAATGTTAAAACGGTCCTCCTTAAAACGAGAAAAACCTTTTCTTGCTGTGCTTGTCCAATGAAATTAATATTTCTGATTACCTTCACTGCTATCACTCTTCTACTGAACTCAAACAGAAGAATTTTTCGAAAATGGTCCGATTTCTGCACTTGGCACTCCATTCTCTAGCAGCCACAGCTCCATTCCCTATCTCCAATTGACAGTAAGTAAACTGAAATAGTCAGAAAAATAACAATGATAAATAAATTCATAGCAGCTGGAATAGCAACATGCAGAACAAGAACATTACCAACTTATGCACCAACCTAATAGGTTTTATATGCTGCTTTTCGTGTGTCCACATCATTACATTTGATAATATTTGCATTGGATATGCGAAGCTGCTCAGGTACTCAATGGGCGCTTATCAGCTCAAATTTTTATCCAGATTGAATCCTAGGAATTTAATTGAATCAACTTCTTCCATTTCTTGAATGTTGTGATCAGTCTTAATCTGCTCATATTTTGACTGTTTGATTTTGAATTTCATCATGTGAAACTTAGATAAGTTTAGATCCAAGCTGTTTAGCTGAAACCAAGTTTGTGGGTTACTAAGGGTACTGATCAAATATTTGCAGGTTTCTGAATCTTGATTTTCAACTAACACAAAAGATGAGCTGCTAAGGGAACTGCCAGGGAGCTGATATTAAATGGTAAGTCATTAACATGGAAGAGAAACTATGGATTACCCTGTGATATGGATTCAAACTGAATGTCTTTGAAACTTCCAGAGATTTTTTTCTAGTCAGAATTTTAATTAGCGCCTCTTAAAGAAATGGCAACTCTTTGGGTTCTGCTTGATAAGTAGAATTTTAGCCATTGTAGGGTGATGCCGCTAATGCCATACTTTTCAAGTTTGTAAATAAGGAATGCATAGTTTACAGAATCAAACTCCTTTGTGAGGTTGCAGAACATTTCTGCCCCCTTATTGCTCTTGTCTAATGACATAATTTTTTTCTCAGTGCAATTGTTCACTGCATCTATTGCGGCTTTTCCCTTGTCGAAAACCAAATTTATTGTTTCGAATATTGGAATATTTTGCAATGAAGCTTTGGAGTTGGGCAACATTAACTTTTTCATATACTTTAGATATGACTGGGGGAATTGCCATAGGATGATAATTTCCCATGATCTCTCCAGATTCCTCTCTCAAAAGTGGTTTTACTTTAGCTTGTTCCAGTACCTCCGAGAAACATCCTTTTGAAAATATTGTTTTATTATTTGAGCTAGTGGGTTTGCAGTTTAGTTGTGTAAGTTAGTAGACATTCCATACCAACCTGCAGAGGTTTTGTTTTTTGATGCTAGGATTGCATTTTCTATCTCCTCTGTGGAACATTTAAGAATTTTAAAGGTGTTTGGTGTTGTATTGGGGCCAAAGGGATTTTCTTTGTTGTAATAATCTGTTACATTGACATCAGGCTTTGCTATATTTGTAAAGAATTCTTTGAAGCACTTTGGTATTGGAGTTGGAGTTAGAATAGAGTTCCCTTTAATACTAATTTTGGAATATTGTGGTTATAGGCTTAAACATCTTATACATATTTAAGGACTGAACACACAACCTTCGTCTTATATTATGGTTTAAAATGAGCCTCTTATTTGATAACTGTTTTGCTGCTTCAATAACTCTTTTAAATATAATTTTACAGAGTCTAACATATTTAGTGAAATTGGCATGTTTTATATTTTAATTGTCTGTGCATTTGCCTTTTCCTTACACTGGAAATTTTAGTGCAGTGGATGATTCACTTTAATTGATTTGTTACTTTATTACTGTGGAATCTAAATGGAACTGTTTCATTAAAGGAATAAAGTTCTCATTACTTGAGTTACAATGATCAAAATGCCATTTTTCTTCATTAGCTTATTACTGAATATTAACTAGACTAGATACCTAAGATTAGATAAAATTTACATGCATATTTGTATACATAATTAGATAAAATATTGTCAGTACAAGTTACTGATTGGCCATTTTCTCTGGAAGTTTCAAAGAAAATCAATTTGAATCCACTTTTCTTTAGCAACTCAGTGAATCTTGAAGCATGGGTACTATCACTTGTTATATCAATATTAAAATCAGCAGCGAATACAATTTTTTCTCCCCAAAAGTCTTCTAGCATATTTTGGAACTTACATAAGAAGAGTTCTTTTCTTGATATCCCCGGTATTACTAAAACTGTTACTGGTAAGTCCATTATTTCCAAACAACAGCTCTCAAACCCACACTCTTCATTTTGGTAATTAAAACAGTTTCTGGTCCATACTTTACGTACTATGCAGAAGTGTACATGAGCTTCCATATGAATTGTTCCTTCTACAATAGCTACTTGCTAACCTGAAATAGTCAGTTTTGTCTAAAATGTTGATTGTGTCCTCAGACAACCAGTGCTTATTTAAATATAACTCTAATATTTGCACATTCTGACTATTTCCAATTCATCTATTTTGGAGCTTTTGTTGTTTGAACCATTGTGTAACATATCAACTTTGACTGTTACTTATCGGGTTTAGAATACTTATTTACATATAATGGTTTGGCTTTGTCTTTCTTATTTCTATACACATCTTTTCATCCCCATCATTACTTATCTGTTTCCTTTATTTTTTTATAACCTGGTAAGTATCTGTGAACATCTCACTAAATTTTTTTGAGCGTTATCTATTCTGATGTAAACCATCTTTGGCAAGACACCCTGCAGTTAAAAACTTGTTGGAATCAATGAAAACGACTCCTAATTTACTGCATTTTTCTGTAATATTATCGTTCATTCTCTGCACAAAGCTGTCACTCACTGATCTACTGTATGCAGTGCCACATATTATTATTCTGGAAGTCATGTAGAGGCTTCTAGCCATTCGAATTAAGTCCCCTCTGTGGCTTACATTTTTGCCTCTGCTGCTACTTTGAATCGAACTTGTTCCTGGATGGATAAAAACGTCTTTTGGATTCCTGTTACACTTATCTACTACTCTCTCTCTTGAATGTAGGATGTTTAAATATGTATGCAACTGGTGAGTCCTGATTCTTGGTTGAATGTCGATTTTGCAGTTAGGTATGACTATGTTTTTTTTAAATAAATGCCATCTACATTAAAGAATTATTTTCTGTCTTACTATGACAGTTCTCTTTGTCTTTATCGTATGTTACAGTGGTACACTTATACTTGTTTTCGTCCATATGTTAAATTTCTTTTTCTTCTGCAATGGCAACTGAGTTGTTCGTGAGTGGTCAACTGTATCACTCCATATATTTGCAGATGTATATTTGTAGTTACCTGCTGGTAATTAATCATTGCCAGACTCTGTGGCCGAGCGGTTGTAGGCGCTACGGTCGCAGGTTCGAATCCTGCCTCGGGCATGGGTGTGTGTGATGTCCTTAGGTTAGTTAGATTTAAGTAGTTCTAAGTTCTAGGGGACTGATGACCTCAGATGTTAAGTCCCATAGCATTTTTATAGTGAGGGCGACCATCTTCATTGCATCTTGTGTATCGTAGAACGCAGGTTTGGGTCTGTTAATGGATATGGTGGTAAGCACACCCATGATGCCTATCGTAAAAGTGTTGTTGCTTCTGCCCAGTACTGTATAAGGTCCTTCAGTGGCTGCAGTGGCTTGCACACTGTGTCGTTTCATATGAATATGTGAGTGAATCTAAAGAAAACCTCAAATATGAATAGGTGTCGTCCACTTTGTTCTCTAGTTATCACTGGCTATAAATGTCAGACGTGCAATCGTAACTCAGTGACAAGCTCTGACGCATCGACCATATCATCTGTCACATAATGCAGAAACTCCCCTGGTAGGCACAGTGTTCGTCCATACACTTATTCAAGTGCTGTAGCCTTCACGTCGCTCTTAAATGATGTATGGAGACCAAGGAGCACGATGGGTAATGTCTACATCCAACTTTGTGTAGCATGACACCGAAGGGCTGTCTTTAGTTGACAAAGCAAGCACCTACTATTCCGTTCACTACTGGATGATAAGCAGAAGTGCAAATGTGCTTAGTGCCCAACAAGCTGGCCAATGCTTTGATTAAGTGTGCCTCAACCTGACGTCCTTGAAGTGTTGTAATGCATATTGGTAGCGGGCGATCCATCTGCAAAAAACGTTTGTGCTACTGTCTCATGTGTAATGTCTTTCATAGGGAATGTTTCGGAACATCTTGAAAATTGGTCCCCGACCGTTGAGGCAGTAGCTGCAGCCTTCTGAGGCTGAAGCCAGTCCACAATGTCTGTGTGCACATGTTCAAAGTGCTGACTTGGTGGTACGAATGTACCAAGTAATTCCTTGATGTGTCGAGTGATCTTATTTTTCTGGAATGACGTGTAGAGTCTGACAAATGTCTTACAGTCGACATTAATTCCTGGCTAAATGAAACACTGTTTGACTAATTTCACCACGGCTTGAACCCTGCGACGAAGCTGGTTGTGCACTGATGCAATTGTTTGTGACGAAAATTGGTGAGGTATGAGCAGTCATGCATTTGCTCCAGATGTATCACAGCACACTCCAACATTTGTTGCTGGTACAGTCATGCACTGTAACTTAAAGCTCACTGTGTGATCCAGTAATGTGTGGAACTCATCATCGTGCTGCTGGGACTGAGTGAGAACCTCAAATCCATTGCAGTGTTTATAACTTCAATATGCGAGTGAGTGTTTGCTGGAGCGATCAACTTTCCTTTCGCAAAGACTATGTGAATTCGTAACTGACTGCTATAGTTCAAGAGTCAAAGCTTTCTTGGTGATGCTTTCTCTTGTTTCATATGAAAAGTGTGTGTCATCTGTTTATGATCCACGTGTATGGTCAAGTGATGACCTTCTAATGAGTGCTAGAACTTCATAACCACTGCATATATGATGTACAGTTCTTGATCGTAAATTGCCCATAGTTGTTACGACAGTGACAGCTTGTGACTAAAGAACACTATCGACTGCCGACTGTGTTCAACTTGTTGCTGAAGTACAGCGCCAATAGTGGTAACTGATACATCTACCACAAGTGCAAGTGGAACTTCTGTTACTGGATGAGCTAATTTTGTCGCCTCATTTACTGCTGTTTTTACAGCTTGGGAAACAGTATCTGTTTCGTTTGTCAATTGCACTCTGGTATTTGTCTTCCATGACTTTCACTCCATCTTTAGGACGTTGGGCGCTGAGTATCGATTGTACATAGACGAAAGTGGACCTCTGTTGCCCCAAAGTAAACTTTGCAGGCTTAATAGACAGGCTTTACATACATAAACGATCAAATATCTTGGTTAAATGTTGTAAATGTTCCGCTTCTGACGCAGACATAGCTAAAACGTAGACACAACAGAAATCAAGATCTCCTGTGAATTCGTATACAAAGCGTTGGAATGACTGTGTGTCATCACACAGACTGAAAGGCATTCTCACAAACGCAAAAAGACCGATGGGCGTTGTTACATCTGTCTTTTGTTTGTCTTTTGGTGCAACAGCAATTTGATATTACAATCACAGTAAGTCAATAGTATAATAGAGAATATTTTCAAACTGTGTATGTAGAAAGCAAAGTCTTCTATGTGTGACACAGGATACTGATCAAGGATGGACTTCATGTTGAGTTGGGGGTAATTGCCAGAAAGGCTCCGTATGTTATTCTTCTTCGACACTGCCTGTAATGGGGCTGTCCGACTGCTACTGGAGGCTCAACAGAAACTTCGCATCAGCATGCCACACGATTCCTGCTTCACGACTTTTAATTTTTCTGGGGTTAGATGCCTAAGACGGGCATAGACTTGTGATCCTGGTACGGTAAGGGTATGCTGTATTGTGGCAGGCTTCAGTGGTGCCAGGGTGTACGACTGTTTTGTCCATAACAGGTGTATGTGAAATATCCCCCAAAACCGTACACACTGTCGTTGGTATGACATAATGTACCTTTACTTGGGCTGATGACCATAGATGTTAAGTCCCATAGTGCTCAGAGCCATTTGAACCTTTACTTGGCTTTCCAGGTTAGTAGTGGAATCTATCAGTCGCTGATATGATATGTTGGGGACCAGTCTGAAAAAGAAGACAAATCAGCTCCTAGAATGGGCTGCGATACGTCTGCCATCATGAACTGCCTTTCGAATCTTTGATGTAATCTGAGATTAGGTGATAACGTTCCTCGCCTATATATACTGATCTTGGAATCGTTGGTGGCAAAGAGGTAATACACTCCTGGAAATGGAAAAAAGAACACATTGACACCAGTGTGTCAGACCCACCATACTTGCTCCGGACACTGCGAGAGGGCTGTACAAGCAATGATCACACGCACGGCACAGCGGACACACCAGGAACCGCGGTGTTGGCCGTCGAATGGCGCTAGCTACGCAGCATTTGTGCACCGCCGCCGTCAGTGTCAGCCAGTTTGCCGTGGCATACGGAGCTCCATCGCAGTCTTTAACACTGGTAGCATGCAGCGTGGACGTGAACCGTATGTGCAGTTGACGGACTTTGAGCGAGGGCGTATAGTGGGCATGCGGGAGACCGGGTGGACGTACCGCTGAATTGCTCAACACGTGGGGCGTGAGGTCTCCACAGTACATCGATGTTGTCGCCAGTGGTCGGCGGAAGGTGCACGTGCCCGTCGACCTGGGACCGGACCGCAGCGACGCACAGATGCACGCCAAGACCGTAGGATCCTACGCAGTGCCGTAGGGGACCGCACCGCCACTTCCCAGCAAATTACGGACACTGTTGCTCCTGGGGTATCGGCGAGGACCATTCGCAACCGTCTCCATGAAGCTGGGCTACGGTCCCGCACACCGTTAGGCCGCCTTCCGCTCACGCCCCAACATCGTGCAGACCGCCTCCAGTGGTGTCGCGATAGGCGTGAATGGAGGGACGAATGGAGACGTGTCGTCTTCAGCGATGAGAGTCGCTTCTGCCTTGGTGCCAATGATGGTCGTATGCGTGTTTGGCGCCGTGCAGGTGAGCGCCACAATCAGGACTGTATACGACCGAGGCACACAGGGCCAACACCCGGCATCATGGTGTGGGGAGCGATCTCCTACACTGGCCGTACACCACTGGTGATCATCGAGGGGACACTGAATAGTGCACGGTACATCCAAACCGTCATCGAACCCATCGTTCTACCATTCCTAGACCGGCAAGGGAACTTGCTGTTCCAACAGGACAATGCACGTCCGCATGTATCCCGTGCCACCCAACGTGCTCTAGAAGGTGTAAGTCAACTACCCTGGCCAGCAAGATCTCCGGATCTGTCCCCCATTGAGCATGTTTGGGACTGGATGAAGCGTCGTCTCACGCGGTCTGCACGTCCAGCACGAACGCTGGTCCAACTGAGGCGCCAGGTGGAAATGGCATGGCAAGCTGTTCCACAGGACTACATCCAGCATCTCTACGATCGTCTCCATGGGCGAATAGCAGCCTGCATTGCTGCGAAAGGTGGATATACACTGTATTAGTGCCGACATTGTGCATGCTCTGTTGCCTGTGTCTATGTGCCTGTGGTTCTGTCAGTGTGATCATGTGATGTATCTGACCCCAGGAATGTGTCAATAAAGTTTCCCCTTCCTGGGACAATGAATTCACGGTTTTCTTATTTTAATTTCCAGGAGTGTAGTCATTGTAGTTGGAGCATGGCAGTTGGGTCGATGGATATACTGACACTTCCGACCCCATGTCTATCAAACACTGCGTTTTCGTGTCATGGCCTTGATGAACAGGCGACGTGTACTATTGCCAGTAGATGCCAATATAGACTCTGTGTTATGCTTCCACTTGCATGCCTGCATACGTTTCTGGACGTCGTTGACGAACTTCTGGTGATAGCACCAGATATTCAATTTAGAACATGGCTGATTGCGGCTTCGCAATGAATGACCACGTAATTGCCTATTAGTGTGCGCCGTTTTTAGTGCAGAAATTTGTGTAGTCAACTCAGCTACTTGCGACTGCAGGGATGGGAGAGTCACTGCAGGCACGTTACCTTCTTGTGAAACTAATGTTGACTAACTCGTAGAGGGGTACATTTCCACAATTCTGTCTGCTGTCTTTGTTAGCGCATTCAAATCACTGGTGCAAACCATTAAAATTTTCTACTTTGCAGGATGTACCAGAGATACCAGATGTTTCAAAGTACGCCATCACTTGCTGCATTACCCCGCAGCATCTGTAGATGTCATAGAAGCTGCAATGGGTGCAACAGCCGAGTTCTTCCGTCCATGAAAAATTTTCCAATCGCTTTGCCTCTGTTTGGGATAGGCATGGCAGTAAAGCGTTTTTGACAGACACATATCGCTCGGTGATGGCGGTGCGGCGAGGACCTATTGCAGTTCCGCAGCTAAATCTTCATTTAGTGGTGCAACAACATAGCTGTATTCGATTTCATCTGACAATAGCAGTACTAACATGAACTGGCATTCGAACTGCGAAAACCATAACAACGGTTTAAATTGCCAGATTCTTAATCGTGATTTTGCTGATCCTGTTGCCTTTAGCCAGTTCTGGCAAGTCTGTCATTTCCAACGTGAAAGTAAGTACGACGCAGCTGGCGCGGAAGAATGAGCCCGTGTGTGTTGCAATGCAATATGGTGGGGCAGAACCAGCCCAGTTGTACTGATCTAATGCAGTGCAATGCGGTCACCAAATACGTAGTTATCTGTTCATAATTTGTCGTTTATTTACACATATTACATTAACATTCGCATGTATGAGTATGTTAGTTTCCCTAATACATAGAGCACAGACTACTAAAACTCGATCAATAGTCAAAACTAACACATAGAATTAAACTGAGGTGACAAAAATCGTGGGATGTCGATATGCACATATTCCGACAGCGGTAGTGTCGTGTACACAAGGTATAAAAGGGCAGTGTGATGATGAAGCTGTCATTTAAGCTCAGGTGATTCATGTGACAAGATATCTGACATGTTATTATCTCACGATGGGAATTAACAAACTTTGAAGGCAGAATGGCAGTTGGAAGGATCCTAGATGAATGGATAACTGTGACCTGGTCAGATGAACCCCCATTTCAGTTACGTTGACTGTGGTGCAGACCCCATGAAACCCTGTACCCAAGTTATCAAAAGGCACTGTACAAGTTGGTGGTGGTTCCATAATGGTATGGGTTTTGTTTATACAGAATGGACTGGGGCCTCTGGTCCAACTGAACCGATCATTGACTGGAAATTGTTATGTTCGGCTGCTTGGAGACCATTGCGGCCATTAAAGGACTTCATGCTCCCAAACAACAATGTGCCAAGTCACCAGGCGAAAACATTTCACGATTGGTTTGAAGAACGTTCTTGTAAATTCAAGAGAATGATTTGACCAGCCACATCGCTCGACATGAATCCCATCAAACATTTATGCGACATAATCGAAAGGTCAGTTCGTGCACAGAATCGTGCACTGGAAACACTTTCGCAATTATGGACGACTGTAGAAGCAACAAGGCTCAATATTTTTGCAAGGAACTTAGAACGACTTGTTCGAGTCCTTGCCATGTCGAGATGCTGAAGTACTATGCGCAAAAGGAGATCCAGTATGATTTAGGAGGTACCCCATGACTTTTGTCACCTCGATTTGTGAGTGTCATGGAATAATTATGTACACTGCCACTGAGTTTGTCATCGCATTCAACTATCATCAGAATGTTTTCCACTAACACAAAGTTTTTTATGTTCCAATGGAATAGTTTCTTGCTTTGGCAAGGACAGTCCTGATTTCAGAGCATTAATGTCATTTTGAAAACAAGAGTAATTTCGTCTTTAGAGCTTAATGTGGACGTTAACCGCGCATTTTCGTCACGTATACAGTCGAGGTATATCCATTGAAAATCGTCATTTACGGATTTCAGACACACTTTTGTACATGCATTGTGTAACCAAAAGTCGCACTTAATCCATCGAATGCCTTTCACTACAGATTTTTTACACTTCCTGCAGGAAAAACCATTTAATTTCAGCTGATTTCGCAGTGTCGTGTTTCTACAGATTCATACTGATGCCATCTTCCTAGGTTCCATCACAGAACACCAAAATTGCAGTGAATTTCAAGTTTGGGAGAATATGGTGGGATGATCTGTATTCTTGCTTTGCCAAGTACAAGTACTAGCTAACAATATTTTTAATTTGTAATCTTATGGGAGGTATGGTACTCTGGTGATAAAGTGTATTTATTTGTAAAACCCAATTTTGCAATTTCGGCCACATGTCTGTTATGAAGTGGAATTATGTTTCTGATTATGACCATCTTGTGTGCATCACACTCTTTGAATTTCATTGTAAGTATGTTGCTCTTATTCTGTTTGATTTTTGATCTCTTGGACAGAATATTTTTTTAATTTTATTTTTTTCGAATTCCATTTATCCATATTGTGATGAATCACAAGGATGTGGAGTGAGTCAGGTTTACCTTATTAAATAGATACAATAAACAACATACAATAAAGTAATGCACATTACTGAGAATATCCTAAGGTACAAAAAGAAAAGTATACTTATACACTGACCTTCATATATCAGGAAGACAAATAATGGCTACAACATTAGAAATTGAGAGTCTCAAAATATAAATACAAATGGCAATTTTGATTTACAAAAGCAATCACTGATTAATCTTCAAATACTCATCAAGAAAGTAATATGACTTACCCATAAGATATTTTCTTAATTTAGATTTAAATGCAGGTGGATCTTCAATGTGGTATTTAATGTCTGAGAGACATGAATTGAAAACTTTTTGTGGCAGAATAGTGAACACATTTTTGTGCAAAACTTGGATGTTTTAGATCCCCATGTGAATCATTTTTCGACCTTATATCATGGTGAAGGTGTGCACTATTAGATATAAAAAGAGAATGGTTATTATAGACAAAAATCATGATGGAAAATTAGTATTGAGATTTGGACGTTAACATTTGGAGCTGAAGAAACAGGATTTCGCAAGGATATCTTGGATGAACGCCACCCATGATACTAACTGTTCTCTTTTGTGCAATCAAGATTTTTTTGGCTAAAGGCCAATTACTACTCAACATTATACCATATGACATGCTGGAGTGAAAATAGCCAAAATAAGGAGCTCTGATAGCTTTCATGTCACCAACAGGGATAATTAAACATTGGGTGAAAGTTACCACACTGAGCCTTTTTTGAAGGTGTAGAATGTCCCCAGATGAATTGAACTTGCTATCAGTTACAATGACCAGGAACTTCACAAATTTACAAAGTGATATATTTTGGTTATCACAGTTCAAGTGGATTACTTCATTTTCTTGTTGGTATGCATGAAATTGGAGATAATGACTTTTCATAATTTTGCATTAATCCGTTTGACTTAAATGAATGTTAAGATGTCTACAAGTACAATATTACATTTATTTCTAGTTCACTGGTTGTCTGCCTTTCAAGCAGAACAGCAGAGTCATCAATAAAAAGAGTAAATTTGCTGTCAGTGTTTGTACAAAGTGGAATATCGTTGATGAAGATAAGAAACAGTGAAGGCCCCAAAATGGAGCCTTGTGGCATTCCACGTTTTAATATCTCCCATCCAGATGAAACAGGACAGCCATCAGTACCATCAAGTATCACCTTCTGCTTTCTATTGTGTAGATACGATCCAAACCACCTCCTGGTGCTACCAGTGATACCATAAAAAATCATCCTTCCCTATGTTTTGATCTACATAGTCAAACGCCTTTGACAAGTCACAGAAAATTCCAGCAGGAGTCAGTTTATTATTTACAGACTCAAGAATTTAATTTGTTACTGAGAAAACAACCTGCTCTGTTGATCTGTTTTTTTTCTTTTGTTTTGGAAGCCAAATTGGTTTTTGTTGAAGATGTGAGTGTTGTGGTGGTCTACAATCCTTTTATACATCAGTTTCTCTAATATTTTCGAGAAGCAACTTAGCAGCGATGTTGGATGGTAGTTGGATAAATTAGTCTTGTCACCCTTCTTAAAAGTGATTTTACTGTAGCAAACTTTAATCTCTCTTCAACAACATCTTGCTGCAAAGATTCACTGCAAATGTGGCACAGAACCTGATGTATATATCCACTAGACTGTTTTATAATTTTCGATGAAATGTTGTCAACACCTTTATTTTTAAGGCCTTGGTTATATTTTTAACTTGACAAATAGTCACTGGAGCTATACAAATTGGGCCATATAAGTTTTAGTCACCTCAGTTAAACAAATTAATGGCCATATTCAAAGAGCCCTTCCAGCTCACATGCTCACTGCAGTTAAGAAGTAATTATTAAATATGTTTGAAATTGTTACAGGGTTATGTATCACCTTGTCATTATAGCTTATCTCTATGGTATTTTCATTCAAATGTTCGTGGTGCACTCTTTGTTTATGATATTACAAGTTGGTTTCATTTTGTTCTTAAGAGTTATCAATTTTAGGCTTAATATGCAAGCTTCTGGATTTATTTATCAACCCTTTTAAAACTTTACACTACAATTGATAGTAGGATCTTTCAAAGGCGTCGTTTGATGCTCTTAATGAGGCATATAATTCTCTCTTAGTTGAGTAAGAAATTTTAATTCCTTCATTAATCCATGGTTTCCTGGAATAAACTTTTATGCCCTCACAATTCTTTTTGGAAAAGTGATTTCAGTTGTTGTTGTTGCCTTGGTCTTCAGTCTGAGACTGGTTGATGCAGCTCTCCATCCTACTCTATCCTGTGCAAGCTTCTTCATCTCCCAGTACCTGCTACAACCCACATCCATCTAAATCTGTTTAGTGTATTCATCTCTTGGTCTCCCTCTAACATTTTTATCCTCCACGCTGCCCTCCAGTACTAAATTGGTGATTCCTTGACACCTCAGAATATGTCCTACCAACCAATCCCTTCTTTTAGTCAAGTTGTGCCACAAATTTCTCGTTTCCCCAATTCTATTCAGTACCTCCTCATTAGTTACATGATCTACCCATCTAATCTTCAGCATTCTTCTGTAGCACC
This sequence comes from Schistocerca cancellata, assembly GCF_023864275.1. Classification (NCBI taxonomy): domain Eukaryota; kingdom Metazoa; phylum Arthropoda; class Insecta; order Orthoptera; family Acrididae; genus Schistocerca; species Schistocerca cancellata. The sequence goes on from NC_064632.1 coordinate 137,088,815, forward strand.
ACATTTCGAAAGATTCTATTCTCTTCTTGTCCAAACTATTTATCGTCCATGTTTCACTTCCATACATGGCTACACTCCATACAAATACTTCCAGAAGAGACTTCCTGACACTTAAATCTACACTCAATGTTAACAAATTTCTCTTCATCAGAAACTCTTTCCTTGGCATTGCCATTCTATATTTTATATCCTCTGTACTTCAACAACCATTAATTATTTTGCTCTCCAAATAGAAAAAATCATCTACTACTTTAAGTGTCTCATTTCCTAATTTTATTCCCACAGCATTGCCTGATTTAATTCGACTACATTCAATAATCCTCGTTTTGCTTTTGTTGATATTCATCTTATATTCTCCTTTCAAGACACTGCCCATTAAATTCAACTGCTCTTCCATGTCCTTTGCTGTCTCTGACAGAATTATAATGTCATCGGCAAACCTAAAAATTTTTATTTCTTCTCCATGGATTTTAATTCCTACTCCAAATTTGGGATAGGCTACAATCCTGTCTCACTCCATTCCCAACTATTGCTTCTCTTTCAGGTCTCTCAACTCATATAACTGCGATCTGGTTTCTGTACAAATTGTAAATGGCCTTCCACTACCTGTATTTCACCCCTTCCATCTTCAGAATTTGAAAGAGAGTGTTCCAGTCAACATTGTCAAAAGCTTTCTCTAAGTATACAAACGCTAGAAACGTCAGTTTGTCTTTCTTTAATTTATCTTCTAGGGTAAGTTGTACGGTCAGTATTGCCACAAGTCTTTCAACATTTCTATGGAATCGAAACTGATCTTCCCCAACGTCCGCTTCTACCAGTTTTTCCATTCATCTGTAAAGCATTTGTGTTAGTATTTTGCAACTGTGACTTATTAAACTGATAGTTTGGTAAATTTCACACCTGTCACATTTCTTTGTGATTGGAATTATTACATTCTTCTTGAAGTGTGAAGGTATTCGCCTGTCTCATACAACTTGCTCACTGGAAGGAAAAGTTTTGTCATGGCTGGCTCTCGCAATGCTATCAGTAGCTCTAACGAAATGTTGTGCACTCCCAGGGCCTTGTTTCGACTTATGTCTTTCAGTGCTCTGTCAAACTCTTCACGCAATATCATTTCTCCCATTTCATCTTCATCTACGTCCTCTTCCATTTCCACAATATTGCCCTCAAGTACATCACCCTCGTATAGACACTCTGTACACTCCTTCCGTCTTTCTGCTTTCCCTTCTTTGCTTAGAACTGGCTTTCCATCGGAGCTCTTGATATTCATACAAGTAGTTCTCTTTTCTGCAAAGGTATCTTTAATTTTCCTGTAGGCAGTATCTATCCGACCCCTTGTGATACATGCCTCTACATCTTTATATTTGTCCTCTATCCACCCCTGCTTAGTTATTTTGCACTTCCTGTCGATCTCATTTTTGAGATGTTCGTACTCGTTTTTTGCCTGTTCCAGTTCCTTTTTGTCTGCTTCATTTACTGCGTTTTTATATTTTCTCCTTTCATCAATTAAATTCAATATCTCTTTTGTTACCCAAAGATTTCTACTAGCCCTCGTCTTTTTACCTACTTGATCCTTTGCTGCCTTCACTATTTCATCTCTCAAAGCTACCCATTCTTCTTCTAATGCATTCCTTTCTCCATATTTGTCAATTATTACCTAATGCTATCTCTTAATCTACAGCTCATAACCAACAGATTGTGGTCAGAGTCCACATCTGCGCCTGGAAATGTCTTACAATTTAAAACCTGGTTCCTAAAACTCTGTCTTACCATTTTGTAATCTATCTGAAACCTTCCAGTGTCTCCAGACCTCTTCCACATATATAACCTTCTTTCACGATTCTTAAAGCAAGTGTTAGTTATGATTAAGTTATGCTCTGTGCAAAATTCCACGAGGTGGCTTCCTCTCTCATTACTTACCCCCATTCCATATTCACTCACTACTTTTCCTTCTCTTCTTTTTCGTATTATCGAATTCCAGTCACCCATTACTATTAAATTTACGTCTCCCTTCACTACCTGAATAATTTATTTTATCTCATCAGCCATTTCATCAATCTCTTCGTCATATGCTGAGCTAGTTGGCATATAAACTTGTACTACTGTGGTAGCCATGGTTTTTGTGTCTATCTTGTCTACAATAATGTGTTCACTATGCTGTTTGTAGTAGCTTACCCTTGTTCCTATTTTTATTAAGTAATAAACCTACTCCTGCATTACCCCTATTTGATTTTGTATTTATAACCCTGTGTTCACCTGATCAGAAGTCTTGTTCCTCATGCCACTGAACTTCACTAATTCCCACTATACCTAACTTTAACCTCTCCATTTCCCTTTTTAAATTTCCTAACCGACCTGCCTGATTAAGGGATCTGACATTCCATGCTCCAATCTGTAGAATGCCAGTTTTCTTTCTCCTGATGATGATGTCTTCCTGTGTAGTTCCCACCTGGAGATCCAAATAGGGGACTATTTTACCTCTGGAATATTTTACCCAAGAGGACACCATCATAATTTAATCATACAGTAAAGCTAAATGCCCTCGGGAAAAATGAATGCAATTAAAAAATGTCAAACTTATCATTTTAATTAGTTATTCGATAGGTGTTGGATACTTTGTTACACACAGATAGATGTTGTTGACCTTACGCAGTTTGCAATCATGATCAAAAGACCATTTATGAATTGGCTAATACTTGCAATGTTTATTCTATTCTTGTCAATAAAAATACTGTCTCTAAGACTTTTATATATTTTTTGTAGCTCTTCTATGGAAGTTAACCATAACGACCAAGTTGTGAGAATTCATTAAATGCTTGAAATCAGTCTTACAGTTGTTAACAGTTAAGAAGCTGACATTAAAGACCTGTGTTAGTAGTAAGTTTCTAGTTTTGGAAAGAAATTTAGCCAAAAGAGGTTAGTCATAAAGATACAAAACTTTCCAGCTGGAACACTGTAAATTCTAATCACTATAAGGGAATGTCCTTTGCAGTATGTTCAGTATCACAGACTTCAAAAGATTGATCTGTACAGTTTTGTTTAAAAGTATGTGTGTTATCTACACTCCTGGAAATTGAAATAAGAACACCGTGAATTCATTGTTCCAGGAAGGGGAAACTTTATTGACACATTCCTGGGGTCAGATACATCACATGATCACACTGACAGAACCACAGGCACATAGACACTGGCAACAGAGCATGCACAATGTCGGCACTAGTACAGTGTATATCCACCTTTCGCAGCAATGCAGGCTGCTATTCTCCCATGGAGACGATCGTAGAGATGCTGCATGTAGTCCTGTGGAACGGCTTGCCATGCCATTTCCACCTGGCGCCTCAGTTGGACCAACGTTCGTGCTGGACGTGCAGACCGCGTGAGATGACGCTTCATCCAGTCCCAAACATGCTCAATGGGGGACAGATCCGGAGATCTTGCTGGCCAGGGTAGTTGACTTACACCTTCTAGAGCACGTTGGGTGGCACGGGATACATGCGGACGTGCATTGTCCTGTTGGAACAGCAAGTTCCCTTGCCGGTCTAGGAATGGTAGAACGATGGGTTCGATGACAGTTTGGATGTACCGTGCACTATTCAGTGTCCCCTCGACGATCACCGGTGGTGTACGGCCAGTGTAGGAGATCGCTCCCCACACCATGATGCCGGGTGTTGGCCCTGTGTGCCTAGGTCGTATGCAGTCCTGATTGTGGCGCTCACCTGCACGGCGCCAAACACGCATACGACCATCATTGGCACCAAGGCAGAAGCGACTCTCATCGCTGAAGACGACACGTCTCCATTCGTCCCTCCATTCACGCCTGTCGCGACACCACTGGAGGCGGGCTGCACGATGTTGGGGCGTGAGCGGAAGACGGCCTGACGGTGTGCGGGACCGTAGCCCAGCTTCATGGAGACGGTTGCGAATGGTCCTCGCCGATACCCCAGGAGCAACAGTGTCCCTAATTTGCTGGGAAGTGGCGGTGCGGTCCCCTACGGCACTGCGTAGGATCCTACGGTCTTGGCGTGCATCCGTGCGTCGCTGCGGTCCGGTCCCAGGTCGACGGGCACGTGCACCTTCCGCCGGCCACTGGCGACAACATCGATGTACTGTGGAGACCTCACGCCCCACGCGTTGAGCAATTCGGCGGTACGTCCAACGGGCCTCCCGCATGCCCACTATACGCCCTCGCTCAAAGTCTGTCAACTGCACATACAGTTCACGTCCACGCTGTCGCGGCATGCTACCAGTGTTAAAGACTGCGATGGAGCTCCGTATGCCACGGCAAACTGGCTGACACTGACGGCGGCGGTGCACAAATGCTGCGCAGCTAGCGCCATTCGACGGCCAACACCGCGGTTCCTGGTGTGTCCGCTGTGCCGTGCGTGTGATCATTGCTTGTACAGCCCTCTCGCAGTGTCCGGAGCAAGTATGGTGGGTCTGACACACCGGTGTCAATGTGTTCTTTTTTCCATTTCCAGGAGTGTATATGAAATACAGCACCATCTCTCTACTTGATTTGCAATAGTGAGTTGTTGAATCATACACATCAAGTGCAGCCCCTCAGTAAGATATAAAAAATGTGCATGATTTCCAAGATCCATATCACCTGTATTTACAGATAAAACAGTTAATTTATTTTTGAGGCCTCTGATAATCTGATGAAAAATAGTAAGATTGTTCTTGCCACCTTCACTGTCCTGACATTGGTCCCTTTCTACATACACACGGTATTTCTTTGTTTTACTTCAAGCTGGGTTGTTTATATTGTGGCTTATGTCTCAGTTGGAAGTTTGTCCGCTTGATGATGTTGCTATGGCCGTGAATGTGCCAACCATACAAAATCACTGATTCTCTTTGGAACTCGTCTTGTTCTCACTGATACTCATTGTGCAGTTTTTTTTTTACTTGTGCATGAAGCAGGAGAAATACTTTCAAGCTCTTGAGCCTCTTCGGATTAAGCATCATATAGCACTGGTGTTTCTGCAGATGGTGTTTGTGGTGCAATTATGTACTGTTAATCATAGCTTTTGGAGAAGATTTTACAATGCATCTACTTGCACTCATATTTGTGTCCTTGACAGCTTCATCTGGAGTGGCTTCTGCTGCACAAAGGTAAACTTTTACGGCAGAGCTAGAGTGGCTGGTACGAAAGTAGGGTCCTCAAGGTCACGACCGCTGCCTGCTGCCAGCAGGGGATACGCCTCTTGGCTTTTTTGCCATGTAGGTACCTTAAGCGGTGCGGTAGGTCAGAGCAGCTGAAAGCTCAGTCTTAGTGTGCTATATGGAGTGTTCACGTCTGATCTCAGTGTCTTACAGTCTTTAGAAAGGTGCTTTGAGATGTGTTCGGTGGTGAACAACAATGCAGGAGCAATGGCCTTCTTATTGTACTCCTCCGGTCGGTGTACATAAAGGGCGGAAAGACATTCGTAAACAATTGAAAATTATTATATCGAATGTACTCAAGCTTTATACTGATCTGGCCGACAATGAAGAAGTGTGAAATAATTTAAATTTCGCCCAAATTCTTGAAATTTCTCTAAAACCGTGTGGTGTCTCCAAGTCAACTGTAGACCATAGTAGCAAATCCGTGTCATTGGCAGAATCTCCAGACATGAATGAGTGTTTGTATTCTCCAAGAAAGGGATATGAACGTGAACGGAAATCAACAGACTTCGACTATTTTAACGAAGAGCTCTTGCTTAGAACTGTACTTGGATGTTACGACAGAGGAGAGTATGCAATGGCTAAAAAAATACAGGCTGACCTCCGTGAAAAAATTAATTACTCGGGCTCAGAGACCTCCGTTCTTCGTCATCTCTGCTTCCTTGGTTTCCGATTCAAGAAGTGCAATGATGGACAGAAATTCTTAATGGAACATAGAGACATTGCAGCAGCAAAAGCGAAGTTTTTGTGTACAATGCTCTTCTTGCATGCTGAAGCCACCAGGCTTGCAGTGTATTTGTATGAAACTTGGGTTTCACAGAACCACACAAATAAGTATATATGGCACGACTCTAAAGGAAATGACGGCTTGAAAGTGCCTACTGGTAGAGGTAGTTGATTAATCATCGCCCACGCTGGTTCATTAACCACAGGCTTCATACCAGACGCGAACTTGTTTTTCGTGGTGGGAAAAGTTCTTGCCAATCCGATAACTATTCAGAAATGAATGGAGAAGTTTTTAAGAATTGGTTTATTCGACTGTTGTCTGCGCTGGAAGAAGGCTTAATTATCGTGATGGATAACGCCAGCTACCAATTCCATTCAGGTAGAAAAGCTGCCACGTTTAAATTGGCGCAAGGCAGATATTAGATTAGATTAGATTAGATTAGATTAGATTAGATTTACTTTCATTCCAATTGATCCGTAGTGAGGAGGTCCTCCAGGATGTGGAACATGTCAGAAAAACAACAATACATGACAAATATTTACAACTAAAACAAATAAGCTAATTTACCATTCCACAGGTCCCAAGTGGAATGATCGTCATTTTTTAATGAACACTAAGAGTCATTTTACAAATACTATTGCACTGAATTTAAAATAAAAAAGTTTTTTATTTATTTATAAGGTAGTAAACATGTAATACAACTACTGTAATACTTATTTACAATGAACACATTACTGCACTGAAATGGTGCAAGAAGTTAGATTATACTTACACACACACAAGCACACACACACACACACACACAAATTTTCAGTGAACACATTACTGCACTGAAATTGTGCAGAAGTTATGTTGTACTTATATACAAATCAGTTGGTTTTACTAAGAAATTCATCAATTGAGTAGAAGGAGTTGGCCACCAATAAATCCTTTAGGCTTCTCTTAAACTGAATTTCATTGGTTGTTAAGCTTTTTATGGCTGCTGGCAAGTTATTGAAAATGTGTGTTCCTGAATAATGCACACCTTTTTGTACAAGACTAAGTGACTTTAAATCCTTGTGAAGATTATTCTTATTTCTAGTATTGATTCCATGAATTGAGCTGTTGGTTTGAAAAAGTGATATATTTTTAATGACAAATTTCATTAAGGAATAAATATATTGGGAAGCTGTAGTTAGTATCCCTAGTTCCCTAAACAGGCTTCTGCAGGATGTTCTTGAGTTCACACCACATATAATTCTTACTGCGCGTTTTTGTGCCCGGAAAACATTAGCTTGGCTTGATGAATTACCCCAGAAAATAATCCCATATGACATTATGGAATGAAAGTAAGCATAGTATGCCAGCTTTTCCATTTTTATATCCCCTATGTCTGACAAAATTCGCATTGCAAGCAGAGATTTGTTAAGACGCTTCAGCAGTTCTGTGGTGTGCTCCTACCAGTTGAATTTATTATCAAGCTGTAATCCCAAGAATTTAACACCGTCCACTTCTTCTATCTTCTTGTCATCATATGTTAGACATATACTCTTGGGACACCCCTTACAAGTTCTGAACTGCATGTAGTGTGTTTTTTCAAAGTTTAGTGACAAAGAATTGGCTAGGAACCAGTGATTAATGCCCACAAATATTTTATTGGCTGATCTTTCTAAGACTACACCTGATTTGCTATTTATTGCAATGTTTGTATCATCAGCAAACAAAACAAACTTGGCATCTGGTAATGTTACTGATGAAAGGTCATTGATATACACAAGAAAAAGTAAGGGCCCCAAAATGGAACCTTGTGGGACCCCACATGTAATTAGTTCCCAGTTGGATGATGCCTGATAGCTTGATAAATGTCTCTTTCCTAATAACACCCTTTGTTTCCTGCCAGAGATATAAGATTTGAACCATTTTGCAGCATTTCCTGTTACACTATAATATTCTAGTTTACTTAAAAGGATATTGTGATTTACACAGTCAAATGCCTTTGACAGATCACAAAATATACCAGTTGCCTGCAATTTTTTGTCTAATGAATTAAGTACATTTTCACTGTAAGTGTAGATAGCCTTCTCAATATCAGAACCTTTTAGGAATCCAAACTGTGACTTTGACAGTATGTTATTTGAGATAAGATGGTTATAAAGACGACTGTACATTACTTTTTCGAAAATTTTTGAGAATGCTGGCAACAGTGAAATTGGACGGAAATTTTATGCTATTTCTTTATCTCCCTTCTTAAACAGTGGCTTAACTTCAGCATATTTCAGCCATTCAGGAAATATTCCACTGCTAAACGACTGGTTACACAGATAGCTTAATATGTTACTTAGCTCAGAATCACATTCTTTAATTAACTTTGTTGATATTTCATCATACCCACTAGATGTTTTTGATTTTAAAGATTTTATGATGGACATTATTTCTGTTGGGGTAGTGAGGGTCAAATTCATATTATGGAAGTTACTTGAAATGTCTGGTCTAAGGTAATCCATAGCAGCATCTACCGAATCTGACAACCCCATCTTTTCAGTAACAGTTATAAAATGTTTGTTAAAGAGAAAGAATGTTTCATTTTCAGTCGATGAAACGAAGGCTGGATTCCTGTATAAGGAAGAAATTGTAGGTGCCAGAAAGACTTACTAATTAGATCAAGTGGCAAACAAAATGGGACACCAAGTGGTACGTCTAACACCGTATCACTGCCAGTACAATCCCACTGAATTGATATGGGCCCTAATAAAGCAAGAAGTAGCGAAAAGAAATACTACTTTCAAACTTGCTGATGTCGAGAAGCTAACACACGAAACTCTTGACAATGCTATTCAGCAGAACTGGGAGAGGAGTGTAAAACATGCAGAAGCATTGCAAGAAACTGATTTGTTGAACCAGGGTTTAAGAGACACCATAGTGGAATCTGTTATGATGATCCTGGCTGAAACAAGCGACAGTGAATCTGAAGACACAGAGCCAGATCTTTCACATTAGGTAAGTGCCACCTGTGTAAAAAGCTGAGTTTATGTAAATGTTTGTCTATTCATTTCAGTTATAGAGGACATACTGCGAATGTTTTTCCCTAACAGTAGACGTCTGATAAATTTATTACTAGTGGTGGCGATTAGTTTACTCGAGAGTAACTGTCAGTTAAAATAAGATTGTCAACTCTGCATTAATTAACAACAGTTTTTCCTAAAAACCTGTATTGAATGTCTTTACATTTGGATGTAATCTTACTGCATTCGGTTTACTTGAACGTTTGAAATTTAGCTCTTTTTTTTCCTTTTACATACCGAGCGTGCTGGCGCAGTGGTTAGCACCCTGGACGCTCATTCTCTAATTCAGGAGGACGACAGTTCAGTCCTGTGTCCGGCCATCATGATTTAGGTTTTCCGTGATTTCCCTAAATCGCTTCAGGCAAGTGCCAGGATGGTTCCTTTGAAAGGGCACAGCCGACTTCCTTCCCTAATCCGATGAGACCAATGATCTCACAGTTTGGTGTCCTCCCCACAAATCAACCCAGCTCAACCCTTTTTGTCATAGTAGGATTAACTGGCTGTTTCATAGTAAGGGTATGCAGTTCATAAAATGACAAAACGTTGTGGTGCTTCTGTATCGACTGTATATATAAACAGTGTAGTAACATCAGAACAGTCACAGCACCTATTCTGATTCTACGAGAAGAGCATAGAAATCTATGATATTTGACGACTTTTACAAAAAGCTACAATGTAGAATTGTATTACTTTAGTATGACAGAGGATAGTATCCAAAGGCTAGAGAAATACTCTGGCCAGTCACTTCAATGCACTGTCTTCTACGTCCACTTGGTTTTTAATTCAGAAAATGAAATGATGGACGAAATTTGTAACACAAGGCAGGGACATTCCAATAGTAAGCACGTGGTTTTTGTGTACCAAGCACGCACTGCGTGCTGAGAATAATAGGCTTACAGCAAATTTAGATAAAACTTGGCTTTCACAAAACCTTTCGAACAAACATTTTGCTTGACTTCAGTGAAAATACTGGCTTCAAAATAACTATAATTATATTTGCATAGCGTATAGTGGCGTTTTGAGTGATGGATGCAATGACGAAGGATATGTATTAGCAGCCAGTAAAATATTTTCAGGAAGTAGGGAATATTCTCGGTCATATTAAAGCGAGTCGTCCGAGAAAAACTCTTGGCAACGGCCTACAATGACTCGCGCGCTGTTGTGCACAGAATATCACGGAAGTAATTTGCTCCTTTACTTGACACGATACAATAATGAGGTCTGAAATATTACCAAAAATAATTTTGTAGTTTTCTTAACAACTTTCTCGTGGGAAGTTTCTTTGCAGTCCTACAGAACGAATATTCATCAGTGACTACAGTTTTCGCTATGCACACCTCTCATAATATTTTTTTTTATCTCAGATTACTTTTATGCTTCTGAAATAAAAGAAGCAGCATGTGCATCTATAAACTTTGAGTATGTTCATATATTTTTTTCAGTCCAAATACATTAGTGATTCTGTTACTACCACAGGTGGAAGTGTAAAAAATTATTTTCCTCCAAAATTTCTTGTAACATTAGTTTTCATTTTTCGCATCAGGAAGTGAGAATTTTCTTTTGGGAAGTACTCCATCATATTCTAGACTAAAAATAGAGCTGCCCAATAATTATTAAATTTTTACGAACATTTGAAATTATTGCTGTAAGAAAAACTGACAATGCTGTAAGATGGCGAGATGACCTTGATGCCCTATTTTCGTGGCGGTCACTATAGTTGTAATTGTGATCACTAACAAGTTGGATACGTCTTCAGTCACATTGATGAGGCATACTTTAAGTGTAATAACAGGCATTGCATAGTAAGTAGTCGAGTTTTACAAAGTCATTTAGCAATGGCGCACATTTTCGCCTGTGACTATCAGACAGCAATTAAATTTTTAACATAGGCTGACTCTTACATGGTCTTTTTGCTTTATATCCAGAATGACCTTTTAGTTTTGTCATTTGGTCGGATTTTTCTGTTTCCTCGATTTTGTCCACTAAGGAAATACAGCAGCTGTTGGTAATCGCGTGATTCACTTGCAGAGAAGCGAGATTTTTTCCCATCCTTTTAGTCTGGTGCCAAATGGTCATCTCATTTTGGATTTCACATTAACTTGATTGCTTTTTCTGTAACAAGTTTTCGTATTTAGATTTTAACATTTGCAATTCTTCTAACAACACTGAGATTATTCTTCCCTGCTATCATTGGTATTCACTTTTATACATTGACCACAAACACAGATCTTTTGTTTAGTATTCACATTTACACAGTCAAGGCCAGTTTACGCTGACTCTCATGGCAATACTACATCAAGATCTATCATGTCATGGCACATCAAGTCAGTTCAAGTCACATGATCTCAACTCGCATGGCTGTCCCCAACTTTTTTTGTGGGAATTACGATCTTTGTAAGATGATTTATTTATTTATTGAGTCCTTTGATCATATGTAGTACATTGTACAGGATGATATTGGACTTATTACTAAGTGCAAAATGATACATATTTAAATAATCATTTTTCAACATGCTACCAATTTCAATAGTTGTAGTTATTACAATGATACAATGTTAAAAATTACAGTAGCTTTAGTTCTTAACAGTTATTCTGGTCCAAGTATTCCTTTACTGAGTAGAAACAGTGGTACTGTAGATATTCTCTGACAGATCTTTCAAAAGCACTAATATTTTGTAAGCATTTTATACTATTTGATAGTCTATTATAGAGTTTAATACCCAGATAGCATGTACCTTTCTGATACAAACTGATATTGGCTGGGAGTACATGCAAGTTATATCTTATTCGAGTATTATAATCACGTATATCTTTGTTTTTTAAAGTATTATTATCATTTCCAATCATATACTTTTTTTACATACATTAGTGTGTCAAAAATAAACATACACGGTAGAGCTAGTATATTCAGTGCTTTAAATATTGGTTTGCAGGACTGTCGAGCACCACTCCCTGTCATAATCCTAATGGCTCTTTTTTGTATTCTGAATGTCCCTTGAGTTGCTAGGGAATTTCCCCAGAATATGAGTCCATACTTGAGATGGGCATTGAAGTACGCATAATAGGCACACAATATTGCCTGTTCATTTATGCATTGTTTGAGAACCCTAAGAAGATAACAGCCTGTGCTCAGCTTGGCATTAATTTGTTTTATGTGTTTGTCCCATTTTAAGTCTCTTTGTATCCAGATGCCGAGAAATTTTGTAGCCTCATCATTTGCAATAGGGTGTTGATTGATTTTTATTTCTGGATATATCAATGTGGTGTTTTGGTGGTTATGGAAATTTAAGGCTACTGTTTTGTTGTAGTTTATTATCAACTAATTTTCTGCTGTCCAGTTACTTAGATGTTTTGTAACTGTATTTACTTCTTCTCGTATATCTTCATTTTTTGCTGTTTTTGTCAGTATTGTTGTGTCATCAGCAAACAATATTACTTTGTGGGAATCAATATGTATATCCAAATCATTGATATATAACAAGAAAAGTAGGGGTCCCATTACCGACCCTTGTGGTACCCCGTAAGTGAATGGGCTTTCTGATGATACATATTCTGTGATTATTTGTGCTTTATCATCTATATGTCTGATGGATACTTTTTGTTTATGGTCGCTGAGAAATGAACGAATCCAATCATTTGCCAACCCCCTAATTCCATAGTGCTCTAGCTTCTTCAATAGATTTTTGTGGTTTACCATATCAAAGGCTTTGGTTAGGTCCAAAAATATTCCTGTTGTTTGTTGTTTATCATCTATTGTTTTTAATACAGTAGATATGCATTCATAGATTGCTGTCTCCGTTGATTTCTTGCTTGTAAAGCCATGTTGAGTATTAGATAGCACACTATTTTTGTTTATAAACTTTAACAACTTACTACACATAATTTTTTCTATTACTTTTGAGAAACAGGATGTTAATGTAATGGGACGATAGTTTATTACTTCATCTTTGTCAGCAGCTTTGAAAATAGGGATGACTTTTGATGTTTTTAGTTGATCTGGAAAGATGCCTGACTCTAGGGAACAGTTGCATAAATGAGTAAGGGGGTCAATTATATTTTGTATACAGAGTTTTAGGATTCTGTTCGGTATACCATCAATTCCTGCTGAGTATGTTGTCTTTAGTTCTCTGACAGCCTTCAATGTCTCCTCCCTGCTTACTTGGTCCACAAACATTGAAAATTTATTACTGTTGCACTTGTTTACCACTTGATGCTGAATTGAACTAAAATTAGTTTTTATTAAATTTTCAGCTATCCCAGTGAAGTATTTGTTGAATATGTTTGCTGTTTCTGTAGGCTGTAAAATCTTTTTATTCTTGTGTATCAAGACAATGTTCTCCTCAGTTCTCTTATTTTTGCCAGTTTCTTTTTTAATGATGTCCCACATAGCTTTCACTTTATTTGTAGAATTATTTATGTAGTAATCATTGTACATTCTTTTTGCCTGTTTAAAGACCTTTTGTAAGATTTTAGTGTATGTTTTGTAGTGAGTATGCATTTCCTCAGTGGCATTATTTTCTTTGCACATTATGTGGAGCTCCCTTTTTTTCTGACAAGAAGTTCTAATGATGAGGAGGCTGCCTGATGTTTCTTCTAGTTGGGCGAGATGAGGCTTCCCTAGTGATCCATTTCTCCAAGGTACTCTGACCTGCAATCTTTTTGTGCTTCTTGTCACTCTTGTTTACAAGATGGCAGATTTCTTCAGCCAAGAACTGTTTACCATAGTAATTCAAATGTAGGCCGTGACTGGTATGCATGTCTCTGTTTAAAGTACTGACATCTATTAGATTCACATAAGGATATTTTTTGCACAGTTCATTTATCTCAACGTTCACTCTATCTATCAGTTTGTTTACACATGACCAGGGCGGTAAGTCATACCTTTGGGGTTGATTTACCACAGTTACGATTGTTTTGTTTAATTTGGGCAGCACACTGTCGAGAACTGTGATGAGTATTTTACCTTTATCTCTGCCAACGTCGTTTGCGCCTGCACAAATCACGACATAGTCATTGAAATCAAGGTTTTCACATGATTTTGCAAGAGACTTCGTAACTTCTTCCATTCCTGCCCCTGGCTTTATAAAGGCTTGTACGCTTATGTTTGACTGTTTGTCTGTCACTTTTTCCGCCAGTTGACGACCGTGACTATCGGCAAAAATTAGTACTTTTTTGTCTTTTTTGCGTTGGTCATGTTTTGAAACACTAGTAGATTTCACGGGACGTGACTCCTGCTGTTTTTTAATAGTTTCTGGACTCACTTGTTTTTCAGCTACACTGTTTCCAGACTCGTTTCGAGTTTTGTTTGAAGCAGTTACTTTGATATGTATAAGTTTTGTGCTTGTGGCTGCTGTACTTTTTTCGTTTACTTCACTGGTGTCCGATGTTGTTTTGAGCTTGTGTTGATAATGTTCTTCTTGATTATTACAGTCCCGATTTTCCAACTGGTTTCTCTAGTTGGATTACAGTCCTTTTTAGTTCTTCTATTTCACTATTTCTTGCAGATCTCACAATACGAAAGTCGTCACAATGTTTACACTTGTGCACTGAACTTGCTTCCGCCTTTTCACTTGATTTCGATCTTGTGATGATTTCATGTGCGTTTTTTACTTTTAACTTACAGCAATAACATTTCCCTGGTTGGATTAAACTAGTTTTTCTGCACTGGTTGCATATAAACTCATTTTTAGACGCATAAAGCAGTAGCTTATATAGGTGTAAGCTGGCATGCATATTTGTACAAAAGTGATATTTTAGTGGTTTCAAATGGTTTGCAACCTGCAGGAATGGCTTGTATATCAGAGAAGAAAGACAGAAGTGGAAAACAACACAAAAAAAGTGTGAGTACAAAGAATGTCATTACACGATACAGAAGGCGAATTTCACACAGTATGCTGGGGGCTCAAGGAAGAGGAACCTGCATCTTATATTTTAGATACTCGAAGCGTTAGTTTTTTAATTTGTTATATCAAATTTTACCCAGAATTACTAAAAGAAACGCAGTTTTATTAGCTGCCTTCACAACCCATGAGAAATTGGTTTGTTTAAGGTTAAGTTTAGTTGCTAGTCCAGTGTAAATTTTTGTGTAGTAGTCATATCTCCCTCAATACCTTTTCCCTTCAAGATTAATGGGTTTTCTTTACATCTTGTATTTGGATTTTAATAGTTCAAGTGCCTTATTTGTTCTGGGGTGAGCTAGTGAAACCACATAAATATTGACCATTAATGCTTACAAAACTGTTTCACACACAATCCAGAAAGCTACTTAACAATAAATAAGCCTGCCAGGGACACATATTTAAACAAGAACTTGCAGTGGTTGAAAGTTTCAGTCTGTTTCTTTAAGAAACACTAAAAATGCTCGACATTAAAATGAATTCCACCTACTAATCGATCTGATGCTAACTGCAGTAGTTTTCTCAATTCAAGCTTCACCCACATTGCAATCTGTTTCATTGTAAAATATTCAGTATGGTACCAATATGAACAAAAATCCTCTTTATAAATGTAGTTGACGGCAAGTAATTTAGTATGTTCAGGTCGTACAATTCAGACTGCAACCTGAATGCTTCAATTAATCTTTCATCATTTATTATAAATTTTAACAAAAAATAACGAAACAATTCATAACAAATAACGAACAGCAAAGAACTGATATCAACCACAAAAACTGTGATGAAACGAAATATGGAGATCTGTGCATGTCCGTGTATTGGATGGAAATGAGCTTGGTGTCACCTGATCAATAACAGATGGATGATTTCAACCATCAGAACTTTCTTCCTGAGAAACTTGATAGTGCCATGACATGATATGATGGGATGGAATGGCCACTTTGTTTCTTTCCATAACCCTCACAATCATGTACCAAGAGAATATTTCTTCAGATTCTTTGCCTTTGTTTGTGGAGTTTATTTTCTCTTGTATTCTCATCACCATAGCAGTTTCGTTATAACAATTTGTAGATTTATCACTATTTTTCTCAGTTATTTTCCAAATGATTTAACACGTAACACATAACTGATTGCAATAACAGCTGAAATTTTTACAGGACAGACTTTTCTTCGTTATTATTAGATTTATTTCTTGAACTTACACACTTGCAAATTACATTTGGTCCATCATGAAAATTATCCCATGTTTTTGTTTCATATGAAACACAAGCTGCTTTGTCACACAGTATACTGTAGACTCATGTCTATTTATTACTGCTGTACCTGTCCATTGTGAAGTGCTCAAATCAAATGCACTGTAAGTTTATTGCTCGTATTCTACATTATTTTTGTTCCCAATCGTTTCTCATACTTTCGCATTTAATAGAGGCCACAGAAATTTTCACTGACTTCTGCTAATGTGTACTGTTTGTGGTGGCTGTTAACAATGTATGAAGATATTTGCGTAGCGACTGTTGCATTTTTAGCAATTACATGAAAGAATGTTCTAGGCATCAAGATTACAAAGTGTATTCATCTACATGTACATTCATATGCTGCAAGCGACTTTGACATGGATGGCACTTACAACAGAAACTCCCCACTGCACCTCCCTCACATTTAGTGGTAAGATGGCCCAATGGACAGCCCGTCAAAAAGTGAACTCAGATCAAGTACGAAAACAGGAAGACAGTGTACTGAACTGCGAAAAAAGAAGGAAAATCGAAACATTGAACAGTCCAAGCTCAAGACATTCAACACAAGCAAATTTGAATAGCCACAGCGCAGTGGTCATGGTGTTAAGACTGCAAACAGGGAGATCTGTGTTCAAGTCTCCCTCGTGCCCCTTTGTCTCTATTTTCCGCAAAATTATGAACTGACTTGTTTGTTCGCTGTATTCAAATTTGCTGTATCATGGTGTACTGTCTGCTTGCGACAGTGACATGCAAGAAAGGGACCTACAGACGTACATACCTCCTATCAATTATCCACAAGTACTACACATTAAGACTCTTGCATTCTGTATTGGAAGTTTTGTCGCTTGAATTCCTTTGTTGTAACGTAGTTCATGCCAGTTCATTTGTTGTTTTCATTGTCATGCGGCATCTCGCCTGCTCTCAGTATTCATTACATTTAGTTGCGACGATAATATATATGCTTACCAGATGACTCATATTCTATAACCAACTTATAGTATGACAGTTGGCAAAACACCAAAAGGAAAACAGGCATTTCAACGAACAGACAGAAAGTTCATAATTTTGCGAAAAAAAAACGGCACGAGGGAGATTTGAACATTGATCTCGGCTCTGCAGTCCAACACCGTGACCGCTTGATCATGGCTCCCTGATTCTTGCAGTTCGTTCACTGTTGCACAGCTTGAGCTTGGACCATTCACTGTTTCGCTTTTGCTTCTTTTTCCGCAGTTCGGTATACCTTCTTCCTGTTTTCAAGCTTGATAGGCTATCCAATGGGCCATTTTACAACTATACCTGATGGGGGTATTATGAGGAGTTTCCCTTGTGAGTGGCAAGAAGCAACACCATTTAAAGCAGAATTACATATTCATTCGATAACAAGACATAATAAAGTTGAAAGCCAATACTGTCAAATCCTGCTAACATGTAGTTCTCCATTAAATGTTTGAAAGTACTCAAAATAGAAACAAACAAAAATAATGTAGAATGTGGGCACTATATTCCAGTGCGTTTAAATCGAGCAGTACAGACGGAGTCTGTAGCAATAACAGATACACCTAAGTCCACTGCACACTATGCAGTGAAAGCAGCTCCTGTGCTATACGAAACAAAAACAAATGCAAAATCATTTACCCCACTCAATATTATGGAAACGATAAAAACGCAATCAGAATACGAGAAACACATTTGCAGTGTAATTCAACGAGTGCAGTAGAAGTTGTAACCGGAAGCACACTGTTATGAAACCATGTTACGTTAACTATGAAACGAAAACAAACATGGAAGATTGAAAAACAAGCCAAGAAGAAGGAGAGATGATGGACAGATAAAATTGCAACTCTCCACGTGGCCTGCCAGGGAATTAAGATCGTCTTATCGGAAATGCCTATGCGACTTCCACTCTTGTGATTTACACATCCAAGGAACTCGAAAATAAATAAATAAATACACGAGTCTGTCTAAATGTGGCGCTACAGTCAGTTGGGTGTTTTTGCACGCAAGTTGGGTGACGCCATTCGAATGCTTGCTATGTGGCATCACTTTTTGTTGCATGTGGAAGCCCACTTTGAAATCGATGATGTATTGTACTTGTAGTATGCCCAATGCCATGTGTGTCAAATACCCACAAATTGTAATAACAGTGATTGATTTGTTAAAAAATGGTACCGATACTGTGACCTTCTGGGGAGGGGGGTTATTTTTGAACTCGGACGTTTTACAATGCTATTTTATCCATTTTCTTCTTCAGAGGTACTGTTACGGCGTACCAGCGCGTACCGCCACAAATCAAACAGTGGAAATAACTAAAGGAAATACGTGAGCGGAATATTTAAGAGAGAAGCCAGTCAAGCCACTGATCAGTAAGAGCCAAAGTGATCGGTAATTCATGGTACGTTGAAACCGGCCGTGGTCACAAGACCAACAAACGTAATGCCATAGCAACCTTCTCATAGCAACGTTCTCTGTGTTTCGGTCGTAAGATTTGTTTGGTTTCCGCACCAAGAAAAACAATTGTGGAGACTTTTAACAATGGAAAAGGAAGATATTTGTGATCCTTCATCGGAATGTTCAGCAATATACGAGAATATACTAGAATTTCAGTATCCTTTGAAGAACTCATACTTTTTAAAGTACAATGTTGGAATTTCAACGCTAGTCAAAAGTTGATGTTTTTCTGATGCATTCACCAAAGTAATGGGAAAGGGAGTGATGATTCGAATATGTCTAAGAAATAATATGTTTGTTCCATAAATATTTGCCCTGTACACAGCTTTAACCAAAAAAAAATATATACTGTTGATTCATCCCGTGACGAAATTGCGTCCAGATATGAATAGAAAGGAAACCCGGAAAGGTTTGGAAGCTCAGTGGTCAGCATCAATAATACGTTCCCATTCTTTATTGTAAAGGCAAAAGGGTTGCTTATTTCGTTGTATAGAAGTTTAGAACACCGCATAGAATGTGGATCATGAAGGGATACTAAAAGAGTCGAGATGTGTATGAACAAAAGACTGGTAGAAACTAAATCTATGCGGTTTATAATTAATGAGGTTGAATCAACTGAACTTTGTATAGAGGACGGCATGCAATATTTAGCGGATTCAAAAATTGGAATTAGGAGAAAGGCTCATGGCGTAACCAAAGACCAGTTACGTGAAATGCCATCCCTCAAACAAAATACGCAAGCCTTATTAACAGATACAGGGTAAAGGTTGAGAATAAGTAGAGATCGTATATAATATGCTCTGGAAATAATTGTAGATTAAAAAAACGCTAAAGTCGTTTTTGCGAAACGGAGTAGATCCCTTCATGAGGAGAAAAAGGCCGATTTTTCGATAAAGAAGTATATACTGTCTCAATTTCACGATACGGCTGCTGCTCCTCAATCGCTACAGGCCTAACAATTACGTGAAAAACGTGTCTACCGTTGAAGGCAGCGACTCGGTGCTCATTTATAATGATCACAGAATTAATATATGGTACTAAGACAATTTCTAGAATTGCTTAATGATGCACTCTCTTAATTTAGATATCAGTCTCTGGAGATTTCCAGTGTACAGCATTTTATTTGTAGGCAATGTGCTAAATTTGTGCATCAAAGTAAAAAAAAAAACACTTCTTTTTATCCACAGAGAGCATTTAATATTGCAAGGGAATTACTTTTAAATTTTCATATTTATTTCCAGAAAGTCCTGAAATGTTCTTCTACATATATTGCTAAATAGCAATCCGTAAGAAAATGGCAGCCATTGATTTGACGCCAGAGTTGCTTCCAGAATGGAGCATTTGGTTTGCATTTGAATATTCCTTGAAGTGGCTGTTACTACACAAACACAGTATTTTACTGCACTTTGAACTGTTTCTTACAGGTGTTTAATATTATGAAGCAGCCAGTGTTGATGAAAAGCTATCAATTTCTTAATCAGCACTTCGAGACTCCCCCCCCCCCCCCCTGGAATGAAGGAAGAGAAAATTGAAAGAACAAGGGACAAACAACGCATAACAAGTAGAATTAAGTATCTTGTCTCAGAACAAACTATGACAGAGAGTTGCAACTCCAGAACTATAAGTATTGTAGAATCATACAGTAGCCTATCTGTTAAATAGAAAGAAAGATATAGTGTACTACAACCAAATATAGAAAATAGGAATCTAAAACATTAGTAAGTGACAAATAAGTAGAAAGGGAAATGTATTTCAGTTTTCAGATAATAGTTGCAGCAGAAACGACACAAATTCAGTGACTACTTTCTAACCATGGTAGCAAACATTACATCTAATATATAATTAACTATAGATTCATTACGTTTAGCCCAGTAGGCAGTGTTTACAGCATCTACAATTATTAGTTTAAAAAGCAAAAACCTGTTAGGAGATTACAGATATCATTATTTTCCTAAGAATTTGTAATTTTTCTGGCTATTATGGTGTTTTTAGGAGAGTACCTAAATACTATGCTACTGTATGTTTATATGATCTTACTTGTGATTTATATCACCCAAAACAGAACAAACAGATTGATTTCTCAAAGCATAACTGAGGGAGGTAGTGCAGTAGTAGTGGACTCACATTCGGGAGTACAGTGGTTCAATCCTGCATCTGGCCATCCTGATTTAGGTTTTCCATGATCTCCCAAATCACATCAGGCAAGTGCCGGGATGGTTCCTCTGACAGGGCATGACTGACTTCCTTCCCTAACCTCCCCTAATCCGATGGGACTGATAACCTCACTGTTTGGTCCCCTCCTCTCGTATCAACTAACTAACCAACATAAGTTAAATGCCTTGAAGTTTGGCTTTTGAAAAGAGTTCTCAACACATAAGCCATTTGTTGTTGTTGTTGTGGTCTTCAGTCCTGAGACTGGTTTGATGCAGCTCTCCATGCTACCCTATCCTGTGCAAGCTTCTTCATCTCCCAGTACTTACTGCAACCCACATCCTTCTGAATCTGCTTAGTGTATTCATCTCTCGGTCTCCCTCTATGATTTTTACCCTCCGCGCTGCCCTTCAATGCTAAATTTGTGATCCCTTGATGCCTCAGAACATGTCCTACTAACCTGTCCCTTCTTTTTGTCAAGTTGTGCTACATACTCCTCTTCTCCCCAATTCTATCAAATACTTCATCATTAGTTATGTGATCTACCCATCTAATCCTCAGCATTCTTCTGTAGCACCACATTTCGAAAGATTCTATTCTCTTCTTGTCCAAACTATTTATCATCCATGTTTCACTTCCATACATGGCTACACTCCATACAAATACTTTCAGAAACGACTTCCTGA
The DNA here is from genome assembly GCF_023864275.1 of Schistocerca cancellata. NCBI lineage: Eukaryota > Metazoa > Arthropoda > Insecta > Orthoptera > Acrididae > Schistocerca > Schistocerca cancellata. The sequence continues at coordinate 137,110,160 of NC_064632.1, forward strand.
CACTTAAATCTATACTTGAAGTTAACAAATTTCTCTTCTTCAGAAACGCTTCGCTTGCCACTGCGAGTCTACATTTTATATCTTCTCTACTTCGACCATTGTCAGTTATTTTGCTCCCCAAATAGCAAAACTCCTTTACTACTTCAAGTGTCTCATTTCCTAATCTAATTCCCTTAGCATCACCCGACTTAATTCGACTACATTCCATTATCCTCGTTTTGTTTTTGTTGATGTTCATTTTATATCCTCCTTTCAAGACACTGTCCATTCCGTTCAACTGCTCTTCCAAGTCCTTTGCTGTCTCTGATAGAATTACAATGTCATCGGCGAACCTCGAAGTTTTTATTTCTTCTCCATGGATTTTAATACCTACTCCAAATTTTTCTTTTGTTTCCTTTACTGCTTGCTCAATATACAGATTGAATAACATCGGGGAGAGGCTACAACCCTGTCTCACTCCCATCCCAACCACTGCTTCCCTTTCATGCCCCTCTACTCTTATAACTGCCATCTGGTTTCTGTACAAATTGTAAATAGCCTTTCGCTCCCTGTATTTTACCCCTGCCACCTTTAGAATTTGAAAGAGAGTATTCCAGTCAACATTGTCAAAAGCTTTCTCCAAGTCCACAAATGCTAGAAACGTAGGTTTGCCTTTCCTTAATCTTTCTTCTAAGATAAGTCGTAAGATCAGTATTGCCTCACGTGTTCCAATATTTATACGGAATCCAAACTGATCTTCCCTGAGGTCAGCTTCTACCAGTTTTTCCATTCGTCTGTAAAGAATTCGCGTTAGTATTTTGCAGCTGTGACTTATTAAACTGATAGTTCGGTAATTTTCACATCTGTCAACACCTGCTTTCTTTGGGATTGGAATTATTATATTCTTCTTGAAGTCTGAGGGTATTTCGCCTGTGTCATACATCTTGCTCACCAGATGGTAGAGTTTGGCAGGACTGGCTCTCCCAAGGCCGTCAGTAGTTCTAATGGAATGTTGTCTACTCCCGGGGCCTTGTTTCGACTCAGGTCTTTCAGTGCTCTGTCAAACTCTTCACACAGTATCGTATCTCCCATTTCATCTTCATCTACATCCTCTTCCATTTCCATAATATTGTCCTCAAGTACATCGCCCTTGTATAGACCCTCTATATACTCCTTCCAACTTTCTGCTTTCCCTTCTTTGCTTAGAACTGGGTTTCCATCTGAGCTCTTGATATTTATACAAGTGGCTCTCTTCACTCCAAAGGTCTCTTTAATTTTCCTGTAGGCAGTATCTATCTTACCCTTAGCGAGATAAGCCTCTACATCCTTACATTTGTCCTCTAGCCATCCCTGCTTAGCCATTTTGCACTTCCTGTCGATCCCATTTTTGAGACGTCGTATTCCTTTTTGCCTGCTTCATTTACTGCATTTTTATATTTTCTCCTTTCGTCAATTAAGTTCAGTATTTCTTCTGTTACCCAAGGAGTTCTACTAGCCCTGGTCTTTTTACCTACTTGATCCTCTGCTGCCTTCACTACTTCATCCATCAGAGCTACCCATTCTTCTTCTACTGTACTTCTTTCCCCCATTCCTGTCAATTGTTCCCTTATGCTCTCCCTGAAACTCTGTACAACCTCTGGTTCTTTCAGTTTATCCAGGTCCCACCTTCTTAAATTCCCACCTTTTTGCAGTTTCTTCAGTTTTAATCTACAGTTCACAACCAATACATTGTGGTCAGAGTCCACATCGGCCCATGGAAATGTCTTACAATTTAAAACCTGGTTCCTAAATCTCTGTCTTACCATTATGCACTCCTGGAAATGGAAAAAAGAACACATTGACACTGGTGTGTCAGACCCACCATACTTGCTCCGGACACTGCGAGAGGGCTGTACAAGCAATGATCACACGCACGGCACAGCGGACACACCAGGAACCACGGTGTTGACCGTCGAATGGCGCTAGCTGCGCAGCATTTGTGCACCGCTGCCGTCAGTGTCAGCCAGTTTGCCGTGGCATACGGAGCTCCATCGCAGTCTTTAACACTGGTAGCATGCCGCGACAGCGTGGACGTGAACCGTATGTGCAGTTGACGGACTTTGAGCGAGGGCGTATAGTGGGCATGCTGGAGGCCGGGTGGACGTACCGCCGAATTGCTCAACACATGGGGCGTGAGGTCTCCACAGTACATCGATGTTGTCGCCAGTGGTCGGCGGAAGGTGCACGTGCCCGTCGACCTGGGACCGGACCGCAGCGACGCACGGATGCACGCCAAGACCGTAGGATCCTACGCAGCGCCGTAGGGGACCGCACCACCACTTCCCAGCAAATTAGGGACACTGTTGCTCCTGGGGTATCGGCGAGGACCATTCGCAACCGTCTCCATGAAGCTGGGCTACGGTCCCGCACACCGTTAGGCCGTCTTCCGCTCACGCCCCTACATCGTGCAGCCCGCCTCCAGTTGTGTCGCGACAGGCGTGAGTCGAGGGACGAATGGAGATGTGTCGTCTTCAGCGATGAGAGTCGCTTCTGCCTTGGTGCCAATGATGGTTGTATGCGTGTTTGGCGCCATGCAGGTGAGCGCCACAATCAGGACTGCATAAGACCGAGGCACACAGGGCCAACACCCAGCTTCATGGTGTGGGGAGCGATCTCCTACACTGGCCGTACACCACTGGTGATCGTCGAGGGGACACTGAATAGTGCACGGTACATCCAAACCGTCTTCGAACCCATCGTTCTACCATTCCTAGACCGGCAAGGGAACTTGCTGTTCCAACAGGGCAATGCACGTCCGCATGTATCCCGTGCCACCCAATGTGCTCTAGAAGGTGTAAGTCAACTACCCTGGCCAGCAAGATCTCCGGATCTGTCCCCCATTGAGCATGTTTGGGACTGGATGAAGCGTCGTCTCACGCGGTCTGCACGTCCAGCACGAACGCTGGTCCAACTGAGGCGCCAGGTGGAAATGGCATGGCAAGCCGTTCCACAGGACTACATCCAGCATCTCTACGATCATCTCCATGGGAGAATAGCAGCCTGCATTGCTGCGAAAGGTGGATATACACTGTACTAGTGCCGACATTGTGCATGCTCTGTTGCCTGTGTCTATGTGCCTGTGGTTCTGTCAGTGTGATCATGTGATTTATCTGACCCCAGGAATGTGTCAATAAAGTTTCCCCTTCCTGGGACAATGAATTCACGGTGTTCTTATTTCAATTTCCAGGAGTGTATAATCTATCTGATAGCTTCTAGTATCTCCAGGATTCTTCCATGTATACAACCTTCTTTCATGATTCTTGAACCAAGTGTTTGCTATGATTAAGTTATGCTCTGTGCAAAACTCTACCAGGCGGCTTCCTCTTTCATTTCTTACCCCCAATCCATATTCACCTACTATGTTTCCTTCTCTCCCTTTTCCTACTCTCGAATTCCAGTCACCCATGACTATTAAATTTTCGTCTCCCTTCACTACCTGGATAATTTCTTTTATCTCGTCATACATTTCTTCAATTTCTTCATCATCTGTAGAGCTAGTTGGCATATAAACTTGTACTACTGTAGTAAGCGTGGGTTTCGTGTCTATCTTGGCCACAATAATGCGTTCACTATGCTGTTTGTAGTAGCTTACCCGCATTCCTATTTTCCTATTCATTATTAAACCTACTCCTACATTACCCCTATTTGATTTTGCGTTTATAATCCTGTATTCACCTGACCAAAAGTCTTGTTCCTCCTGCCACCGAACTTCACTAATTCCCACTATATCTAACTTTAACCTATCCATTTCCCTTTTTAAATTTTCTAATCTAGCTGCCCGGTTAAGGGATCTGACATCCCACGCTCCGATCCGTAGAACGCCAGTTTTCTTTCTCCTGATAACGACGTCCTCTTGAGTAGTCTCCACCCAGAGATCTGAATGGGGGACTATTTTACCTCCAGAATATTTTACCCAAGAGGACGCCATCATCATTTATCCATACAGTAAAGCTGCATGCCCTCGGGAAAAATTACGGCCGTAGTTTCCCCTTGCTTTCGCAGTACCAGCACAGCAAGGCCGTTTTGGTTAATGTTGCAAGGCCAGGTCAGTCAATCATCCAGACTGTTGCCCCTGCAACTACTGAAAAGGCTGCTGCCCCTCTTCAGGAACCACACGTTTGTCTGGCCTCTCAACAGATACCCCTCCGTTGTGGTTGCACCTACGGTACGGCCATCTGTATCGCTGAGGCTCGCAAGCCTCCCCACCAACGGCAAGGTCCATGGTTCATGGGGAAGGATAAGCCATTTATAATTTACTAAATTAAGTCCTGGCATAAATAAGTATTAAAACTACTCTGTTAGTATATTCTGTAATTTAGACAAGGTCATTTATTTGAGGTGTAACAACTAGTTGTCCACAAGAATGAATATCACCGCCAAACTGTGACCAAGAACAAAGTTGACCATCCAGTGGCACAACATTAACTGAGCACAACATGCTTGATTTCTGTGGCTGCTTTGGCTGCTTTACGGCCCAGAAAGTCTGGTTCCTTCCACTCCACATCCACCTTTTCTGTATTACACAGATGGGAATTACCCTTGCAAACCATCATTTGCTTCAGTAAGCCGCCTGGTCTCAGTCTCCATTAACCCACTACCCCGGCAGCTTCCACCAAATGTTTCCCCTTCCTGTGTCCTATCACCACCACCCAATTCATGTCTCCATGTGACCTTCATTGTGCACCAATCCCCACTGGCTCTGCCACATGAGCATCACATGCCTAGTCCATGCAAGTGCCACCCCTCCCTCCTACAGTCCTAACCAGCAAACTGACTGCCTCCCTCCAAACCATTATATACTCACCCTCAATGTCTCTTCCTGCCTCCTGCCCCTCTCTCCCCTTACCCAACCTACCCACACAAAATGCTTCCACTATTCAATGAGTAGTCTCTTTTGCTACTAAATTATTTTCACTTTGTAATAAGTTCACACAGTAATGCTTAAAATTAAACACAGTTCTCAAAGTGTCATGGACTGTCAAAAAATTTTTGTAAAGAATAGGAAGAATCATCCAAAAGAAAAGTTTTAACTGTTTTTTTATTTTTATTTTTTTAAATTTAGACAGATACCCAATGGATGACTTGACATGAACTGAAAGCTACTGTATAGTTTATGCTCAAATAGTGTATTGCTTCCTGTACTATGCTGAGATTTTTTATTTCGTTGTGAAGATCATAATTACTTCTTGTGTCATGATCATGATATGCACTGTTTATTTTGTAAATTGTTTGATTCTTGTTGACAAAGCATGGAAATGGAATGACATACTGTCATGTTATGGTGAAGAGACCCAACTGTTGAATAAATTTCTGCAAGAGCATCTAGGCTGAACTCTACTCATAATTTTGATGGCCATCTTCTGTGCAATAAAAATTTTATGTGCTTGTGGCTGGTTTCCTGAGAATACAGTACCGTACATTATAAGTGAATGAAAGTATTCAAGATATGCAGTTGTGATTGTTTTCAAGTCAAAAACAGATGCTATCGAGTGAGTGGCAAATTATGTGAATGCGTAGTGTCTGTTTCTTCGAAAGAACAGACACTATGCAGATCCCGTGGCTGTAAAATACTATATGTAAATTGAAGGGGGATGTCTGCTATCAGCTGTAGTGGGACATTAAGTAGAACCTGTGGCAATGAGCAAGCACGAAAGATGTCTGAGCTCCTGTGGGAATCTGTAAGTAGTAAACAGAAGTGTAATGGACAGGGACTGCAGATAGGTAGTGCTCGGATGAAGTGTGGATCGGCTGTGAGGTGCACCAAGATTGTCCGTGCAGTTGTGATAATGCTGTGTCCTGGATGGCACAGTGGTTGGTTACCACACCTGCCTAGTAAGCAGGAGATCATGGGTTTGAATCCCTGTCAAATGGTTCAAATGGCTCTGAGCACTATGCGACTTAACTTCTGAGGTCATCAGTCGCCTAGAACTTAGAACTAGTTAAACCAAACTAACCTAAGGACATCACACACATCCATGGCCGAGGCAGGATTCAAACCTGCGACTGTAGCGGTCGCTCGGTTCGAGACTGTAGCGCCTAGAACCGCACGGCCACTCTGGCCGGCCGAATCCCTGTCCAGCACACATTTTTGCTTGTTGCTGCTGATTCTGCTTAATGTCCTGCTGCAGCTGATAGCAGTCGTCCCCCTTCAATTTACATGTAGTGAATGGCAAAAGCTGCCAAATTCAGTGCTTTACATGTAAACTGACCAATTTAGGTTGTTATTAATATATAATTCCAGGAATCTGGAAGACTCTACTCTCAGTGTTTCTGTGTCACCACATTTTATTTTACCCTGTTCATGTTTTTTTGTGTGCTGTGTGAAATGGAGTAAAGTGAATATCATTAACATTAAGGGACAGGCCATTTGAAGTGAACCCATCAAGAGCTTCTGTGAATATAATGGACACAGTGTTGTGGTATTTTTTATATCAATCATAATAGTTGTGTGATCTACAAATAGAGTGTGAGGTGTGTGTTTTGTTTCATATACCATGAGAGGTCGTTATGAATAGTAAGGGACCAAGCACTGTGCCCTGTGGTACTCCACATTTCACTGTGCCCTAGCCAGTGCAGGAAGGTGCCATTGCAGAATTATTCAGCACTACCTTCTGCAATATGTAATCTAGAAATGACTTGAGCCAATTCCTACTTTACGATTTAAGCCACTTTGCTCAGCCTTTCTAAGTTGCATTTTGTGGCTGACACAGTGGAATGCTTTACACAGATCACAAAGGATTTCAACTAGTGTAATTTTGTTGTTTCATGCATTTTAGGAATTGCCTGCAAAATTAGAAAATGGCCTGTTCAGTGGAAATACCCTTTTAGAACGCAGACTGATTTTTGTTAAGGATGTTGTGTTTATTAAGATGATTCATGATCCTGTTGTACAAACGTATGCAGCATATCAGGAAGACTTATGAGCATTGAAATTGGCCAGTAGTTGGATCATCTCATCAGTTTTCTGCTATATTAGCAGGTCCTTTGCCTCTCCATTTTCTGCGATCCATTGCTTCTTTCTTGAGGCTGCTGTATGTTGTACCATCCATCGCGTCATCCAGTATCTGAAATCTCTTCTTTCCTTGCTTCCTTTTCCCCTCTACATAACCTTCAAAAACTGTTTTTATCAGTCCGACATTCTTTCTCAATATATACCCAATCCAATTTCTTTTTCTTCTTTTTATTAAATCTAGTAACTGTTTTTTCTCTCCCCCTCTTCTCAGTACCTCTTCATTTTTTACTCTGTCCATCTGACTTATGCTTTACATCCTCTGCCATGTCCACATCTCAGAAGCCTCCAGCCTTTCTGAGTCTTTCCTCCTCAAAGTCCATGTTTCACCACCATACAGAAGAACACTCCATACAAGACATTTTATGAGTCTTTTCCTGAGTTCTCTGTCCATAATGATGCAGAAAATTCTCCTTTTCTTATAAAATGCCTCTTATGCCATTGCTATCCTTGTTTTAATTTCTGTGCTGCACTTCCAGTCAGTGTCTATCCTGATTCCAAGATACTGAAAACTTTACACCTGTTCTAATATTTCTCCATTCAGCATAATTTTTATTTCTTTATTTCCTCCTAGTGCCAATACTTTTATTTTCTTTGTGTTAATTTTCATTCCATAATTTTTTCCATTAGCTTCAATTGTGTCCACTAAATCCTGTAATTCTTTTTCCCCTGTGGGTAGAAGGACAATTTCATCAGCTAACCTCAAACACCCTACTCTTCTTCCTCCAGTTTCTACTCCTTTGTCATCTAATGAACATTGGTCAATCATATTTTCCAAGTAGAGGTTGAAAAGGGTAGGTGATAGACAGCATCTGTGTCTTACTCCTTTTCCTAGTCCAATCCAGTTTGTACTTTCTCCTCTCACTTTAACTGATTTTTGATTAAGATATAATGAGTTTATAAGTCTTCTGGTTTTCCACTCCACTCTCTTTTCCCTCATTATAGTTGCCAGCTTGTCCCAAGCCACATTGTCAAATGCCTTTTCTAGATCGATGAGGCACATTAATACGTCTCTTCCTTTTTCAATAAACCTTTCTCCCAAGATTTGTAGGAGCCCTATTGCATCTCTGGTGCCCATATTCCATCTAAAGTCGAACTGCTCTTTGCCAAGATTCTCTTCCATTACTTTTTCAAGTCTGTTATTAATTATTCTTAATATCACTTTGGCTGCATGTGAAATGAGGCTGATTGTCCTGTGCCCTCTGCATTTCTTGGTTCCTTGTTGTTTTTTGGGTAATGGAGTCATTACTTTTGTCAGAAAGTCCTCAGGCCATTCACCATTGTCATATGTTTTATTACATAACCTCAATATTTCTCTTATTCCATCTTGGTGCAAGCATTTTAATATTTCTCCCAATATCAAAATCTGTACCAACTGCTTTGCCATTTTTCATTGCAACCGTGGCAGACTTTACTTCTTCTATTATGATGGGTGGTCCTTTCTTGTCATCACTTACACTGTTGAGTGATTCAAGTTCCAGAATTTCTGGTTTGTAATCTGTGTCATATTGCTCTTTTGGATGTTCTTCCCATCTCTGGAGGACATCGTCACAATCTTTGTATACTATCTACCTCTTCATGTTTACTCAAAATTTCCATAGTAGTACTTCCTGCTTTGTTTTGGTCCCATGTCATAATCTTTACTCTGTTGTATAGTAAGTTGTCTCTTCCCTTCCTGTCCAGTTCTTCAGTTGCTTCACATTCCTCTGTTAGCCATTTTTTCCTAGCCTGGTCTGTTTCTCTTCACAGTTCATTATTTGACCTTTGATACATCTTTCTTGCACATTCAGTGTTCTTGTTTTTAAATTTTCTTCTCTTCTCCATCTTGGAAATCATTTCTTGTGTGACCCATGTATTTTTTTGCTGTTTTCCCCTTTGCATATCCTATCTCTTGTTGTCCTGCTTTAATGATTCCTCTTTTCAGCATATTCCAGTACTTGTTGGCATTACAGGTGGTTCTTTGTCTCATAATGTGTTTAAAAACTGATGTGACAGCATTTCTGTAATTTGTTTTGTGTTGGATCTTATCTTCTCTAGATCCTACTTCTTCACCATGGTCGCTTTCTTCAGTTTTTTCATTCTTATTTCTATTTCTGCCAAAGTAAGTTGTGGTCACTATTAATATCTGCACCTGGTAACATGTGCACCTCCTTGATTCCATTCTTGTATCTTTCTTCTACCAGTATAAAATTGATTTGATTTCTGTATTTATCCCTTCGTGATTTCCAAGTGTAGAGCCTCATCTTGTGGTTCTTGAACTATGTATTTGCCACTATCAGCTGCCTTTCCCTGCAGAAGTCAATTAGCCTTTCACCTCGTATCATTTCTCTTTCCCTTTCCCTTTTCCCACAATGGCATTCCACTCTCCCATTACTATTTTGCAACATTTTTTATCTTCGTCCATTATTCTCTCTTATTACAGTGTATGTTTCCTCTACAGTTTGGTCATGTTCTGAAGTTGGCATATACACCTGGGCAATCAGTAAATCTTTTTGTGCTCCTTTCAGCCTTACACCAATAACCTGGTTATTTGCATAGTCCACATATTGCACACATTTAGCCAATTCCTTTGTGATAATCATTCCTACTCAATTCATTCCTTTTACTTCTCCTCCTGAGTAGTACAATACATATTCATCTGACTGTAACTCTCCACATCCATTCCATCTTTTTATCTCAGCAACTCCTACGAGATCCATATGATTCTTTTCCATCACTCTTTTAAGGTTTTCTAGTTTTCCTGCTTGTAGCAGAGTTCCGATATTCCAGGTACCAATGCTCGTTTTGATTTTTTCCCTCCTTTCAAAGATCTGATTGTGGGACAATTTTACCTGCGGATACTGATTTAAGATGAGAGGAAGTCATTTTTCTGCATAAAATGGAGACTGCATTATGCAGGAAAGATAATCTGCAGTGGTATTACGTTGCCTTCTGCATTTCTGGAGGCTGCCCTAAACATGGGATACAGGTGCCTTTCGCAACCACCAGACGCTGCATGAGAAGTATAGGTTGGAAAATGAAAGACCCCTAGCCCTCGAAATCTAATAGTGTCAGGGTCAGAAAAGAACAAGAGTTGGTCGAGGGTGGTCAGATAGGAAAGATAAAAGTGAGGAGCCTGCCATAAGTAAGTGGAAGCAATGCCAGGACTCAGCTCAGGGCCCCGTGGTCACCAGCCACTTACTCACTAGGTGCGAGTCCATGACGGGAGTAGTTGGATACCTCAGCTTTATCACCATTTTTGAACAGTAGTTAGGCAACTATACAGGGCGAGTCACAAGTCCTTGGACACCTTCATAAGTTGGAAGATTAAAGGGAAAATTGAAATGTGATGATGGGAACATAGGTTTGATGTGGGGCCACAACTTTTGGAGTGAATGTCATTCATGGCTGCCATCTTGAAATCCACCTTTTTGGATTAAAGTAATTTTTTTTTTTTTTTTTAATGGGAAGGGGGGTGTTTGACACATCAAATAACACTCGCTTGAGCTCTGGAATTTAGTGGTGTAATTTGTTTTTGTCTATCTTGTACAGTTTAGAGGTTACTGATGCTCAAAGTTGGGAAATTACCTTTATACCGACTGCTACAACACATGTTCTACGTGTTGTCCATCTCATGCAATGCACAACTGACGTCGTCACAACCACTCTGACTGCACACGGAGGAGAGTGTCTCCTGCAATTTGGTCACAGGCGTGTTGTATGCGTTCCTCCAGGTGTTTCAAATCATGACTGCTCTCAGCATACACTATCTGCTTAAGATGTCCCCATGGATAAAAATCAAGGGGCGTTAAGTCAGAGAATGCGAGTCCACTGTGCCACCTCGCTTGGTACAAGAGTGTGATCCTGGGGGTTCAGACTAGGTGTGGCATGGGGATGGAAGATAATGTTTTGTAGATTGGATGGGTAATGTGATACCACTTTGAGAGGGATGGGAAGAACTTTTGTAGTGTGTTTGTCATTTCTGATGCAATCATTGGTATTTGAACCCCTGGAAAAAGGTGTGGGTGATATTAGTTGATGAGAGGATAGCTAGTTCTTGTGGGTGGTTGGATGATTAGGGGTTTATGTAGATGTGGTGTGTAAGATCTGTTTGGGGACTAGACATTAAAGGTGGTGCTTTCCATGGAGACCTCGGTAAAACCTTCAGCATACTGAGCAGATTGCTCATTACTACAGATGCATGATCTGTGGATGCCCAGACCATATGGGAGAGATCATCTGGTGTGGAAGGAATAACAGTTAAAAAAACTGAGGTACTGTTGATGGTTAGTGGACTTGATATGGACTCCGTGTGACACTGTCAGACGTCAGCCTGATCATCGTCACTATATTGCAAACGTTACTAGCCAACCTAGATCTTGAAATTCTTATGTGGTTCAGGCTGATTAGTGTTATTGTCTTGATCTGGACTTTCTCCTCACTCATCAACAGACTCATCAGCTTCACTGTTATTGGTTTGACCTGGCCCTTTTCAGCTCCCTTATTCCTAGATATTTACTTCCACTTCATCAACGGCTCCATTACACTTCTGTCGATGTCAAGATCACTGACGATCCACAGTACCTACATTTTGATAACTGCCATTGCTTCTGAACTAACATGGTCCTTTCATTCAGTTTGGTCACCTGCAAATTACATTTCCTCCCACATAGTTCTGAATCCCTATGGATGGCACATCAGGATTGACGAGAAATTGCTTGCCCTGCATGGTAAAGGTTCCATAAATGCTTCACAGAAGGCATTACTCTTCAAACAAAATTGGAATCATCACATAGATAATGTTATGGGGAGAGTGAAGCAAAGACAGTGTTTTATTGGCTGAACACTTAGAAGATGCAACATGTCTATTAAAGATACTGCCTACACTACACTTGTGTGACCTCTTCTGGACTACTACAGCACAGTATCAGATCCATATCAGGTAAGATTGATGGAAAACAGTGAAGAAGTTCAAAGAAGGGCAGATTGTTTTGTATTATTATGAAATAGGGGAAAAAGTATCACAGATATGATTTGCAGTTTGGTATGGCAATCATAAAAACAAAATTATTTTTTGTTGTGATGAGATCTTTTCACAAAATTTCAAATACAGACTGTCTCGTCTGAATGTGAAAATATTTTGCTGGCGCCCACCTACATAGAGAGAAGTGACTGTCATTATAAAATAAGAGAAATCAGAGCTAGGACGGAAAAGTTTAAGTGTTCATTTTCCCCCCACGGTGTTCAAGAGTGGAACAGTAGAGAAATAACCTGAAGATGGTTCGATGAACACACTGCCTGGTACTTAATTGTGAATTGCAGAGTAGTTGTTAGATGTAGATGAACCTTGTCTGCAAACATAACTTCAGTACTATTTCTGAATATGCCCATAATTCTCCAACTACCCTCATAAACCAGATGCAAAGGAGTATCCCCATTGTTACCCAAAATCACCTGTTACTGGAACATCTTATCCACATATTTTCCAGGGCTTCGACTAAATGTCCTTTTGCTGAAAACATCTTACCCGCAACTGATCCCCTCCGATCAATCATATCTCCATGGAAGTTCCAGGTGCAATACCTGTACTTTACTTCCACCTTGCATATCCTGTTCATGTGTGATAAGAGGCATATACTACCTTGTCAGATTCAGGACTACCTATTGAAGAAGTCCTGTCATATGCCAGCTCTGCACAGCTTTACTGTGAATATGGCCATGAACTGGCTGTCTAATTTAGTAAATGGTCACCATCAAACTGTGATGTACAGCATATAATCTCCCCAACCCGCATTTGTTGATTGTTGCTGACTTCATAATAAATTTTTTTTAATTTGCTTCGAGGGGAGTAAGATTTTAAGTTTTACAATAAACTTTTTTACTTATCTTCTTTTCTCGTAGTTGGCTACAGTTCTTCACATTTAAGGGTTGATTCTTGAAGTGGAAATTTTTGATATCATAGGCTCCTATGGTTCCAATTGATGTAATAACTTCTGAAGAACTGCCTGAATAGTTAATTTTGTTTTCTCACATTTTTCTATATCACACTGTCTTTACAATTTCCACTTCAAACTGAAAACTACATTGTTATTTCCAGAAATAAAAACACAACTGTCCACATCAGAGGCATGCCCACTACTAATCCATTCTGCGGTACTAACAATATTCCTAAGAGTTTACAAATTTTCTTGACAAATGAATCTTCACCAATTTATATCATTATTTTATAAATGAATCCAGAAGTAAATGTAATAAATGTCATCAGATGGTACAATTATTAATAGGAACTTTAAGTGTGCCACATATTTCATAATTTCAAATATTTATTATAAAAAAGTAATTTTAACTGTACATACAGAGCTAGTACATATCAATTGTAACAACAAAAATAAAGTAATTTCTGTTTATACAGTTTAACCTGAAATACAATAAATTGTGTACAAAATCATGTGCGAAAACAGTTGAGATAATATTAATCTGTTTAAAAATTCATAAATATTTTTTTGGTATTGCCTTCTTGTGTTGAGGAAAAGTAATGCTACAGGAGGTGTCTCTTTATAAGCAGGATTGATACCCAACTGCAGACCATGCTGCTGATGACAGTGTGCTTGGCTTCAGTGGCTCCTTCACCGACAGTGTCATCTGGATACTCCCCTCCAACATCAACTTCTCTGAATTACATACATGGGAATCATCCTTACAAAAAAAAACCCTTGGAACTTGCAATTCATGTGGCCTCAGTCTTCGCAGCACCTGTCCCACATTCACCTCCAGCCCTGCCATCGTGCCCCCCTTTTCACTCCATAAATACATGCTCACATGTCTCTCCACAGTCTTCCTCTTCCTCTACTCAGTTTTTTCCTCTGAATGGACAGATGATTGTTCACCAGGACAGTTGCACCAGAGCCACATTCTTATCACATCTGCTTGCTGTCTCTCCCTTGTGACCATCACTGCCCTTGCCCTTATTACGCTGCCTGCTTTCTCCTTACCCACCTCACCCATCACGATCTTTCATCCTAGTTGAGGTGCAGTGGTGGGACAGTGTGGTTTGCTGTGAAAATGTAGCTGTGCATGTGTATGAAAGTGTGTTTTTTATGTTGTTTTATCCCCCCCCCTCCCCCGCCCAATTATATGTATTCCACCACGGACTTTTAAGTATCACATTAAAAGTAGAGTATCTGTTGTTAATGTATGCTGTGACCCATTCCATGTCACTCAAGATTTTCCTCTCTGATGGGATCTACAGAACCTAATTTTATGGAATAATTAATTTAACACACAGTTATCTACTTTATATGGTAGAGTACTACTCACTACATACATTACATGCTACTTACCTGCATTGCCCCAGAATATAATTTTGTAAGACAACAAGAATTTGAAATATGCAGAATGAATCAGCAACATGGCCATAACAATGAGAGCTACTTAAAAGTGCACAACATTTGAAACTGAGCTTCTTGATTAATTTATCTACATGCTAATTCTATTTTAGAGTCTAATCCAGCCCACCTGCCCTAATAGATGTGCATGTGAAAGTGCCAGTTTCGGGACAAAGTGATGCGCTGGCCCTGAGTTGAATCCACCCTGCAGATTAATGGTGAGAGTCAGTGTGCTGGCCAGTCTGGATGTGATTTTTAGGCAGTTTCCCACATCCTAATTGACACCTGGTAGGCTGGTACTTAAGTTCCACCTCAGTTACATGATTTTCATATATTTTGATTTTGAACACTTTTGCTCAATTTCCCATGAATAACTCTATGCCCAGGCAGACAGGGTACACATGTACCTTCCTGGGAAATAACGGGGTGGTGACGGGAAGGGCATCCAGCTGCTCTTTGACTTAACCATGCCAAATCCATAAATAACTGTGCTGACCCTGTGCCAGTGCAGGATGAAGACACTAGAAAAAGAGGAAGAAGAGTGAAATCCAGCTGAACCTGAAGTACTTTTATACCTATTGTTTTATTTGGTGTATAGACAATATATATTTCTAGTCCTATCATCATTTTTATTTGTTTGAAAAAGTGATGTGAGTCATGTTTACATGAAGATTCAAGGTATTTGTGAGGCCATCTACTTCAAATCAGGCAAATTCAACTCCATCAATGCAAGAAGGATGCTTTTAATACCATAATATAGTTTCCTATGCCATCCTTTCTGTTAAGTGGCAAAGCTATGTTTTATTCATTGACATTTGAGGACGTTCTAGTAAGTTTATGTTAGAACTGCACAAAACTGTGTCAAGTATAATGCTTAAGATGTAATGGTGTGTGTTCAGAATTTCAAAATGAGATGTGCCCAAATGGAATAGAAAGTATCAGATTTTTCACAATTTAATTGCAGGTACCATCCCATTCAGTTCTTTGCAAGTAGTAATGTAAGTTTTGTTCATCACTTTCCCTTCTTATAATCTGTTTGTGAAAAGCCAAGTTGTTAGAAGATGTACACACTCCACATTCACTTTATGTCTTTGTTTTATTAGAAAATATAGAAGTAATAGCTACTATGTGGAAACTTGTGACTTGAGTTGAATGTTGTGGATGTGTTGGAATCAGTGACTCATTGCCTCTTCCCACTAAAATAACAGTTTTGGTGGTATTGTGTGCCACTTAGAACTCGTATGCATTCTAATACTCAAATAATAAATCACTGCTGGAACCTCATGTGTGATACCCATTTTACTCCTGAGTCACAATTGATATACAGCTCAGAATGAAAGACAGTGGCAGTCATATTGCAGTGTTGCCAGGATTCACCATCAAAACTTACTTTTTATGTTATCTCAGGTACAATGTTTGTTTAACAATTGGCATCACTTTTCTTGTTATTGGGGAATAAAGACTGTCAAATGGATAAACCTACATACAACCACTACACAAAACTCTGTGAAGTATAATAGTTAAGATACACTCCTAAGGACTCAAAATCTCAAATGAAAAAAATTAATTCAGCCACACCAGACAAGAGTCATACTTGTTGTGAGGCTCTTGTTTGTTGTGCCAGATGGTGTCACTGAAGCTAAACAACATTTTGGAGGAGCAGTCTTCGATCATCTTTATGTAGTGATGTTGACAGCAATCATTTATTCAGCAACATCTTTAGTTGCAGCACCCTAATATTTTAGTAACATTTACTACATTAAGAAATCCTTGAGCATTACAATTTAAAATTTGTTCTCTCTCTTCTCCTTTACAGAAGTTAAAAGCATGAAATTAACATTCGACTGTTTACAGGTGTGTTCTTTACAGTGCAAATTTGAGTATGGGCACATGCTTGTGTGTGTGTGTGTGTGTGTGTGTGTGTGTGTGTGTGTGTGTGTGTGTGTGTGGTCGTACTCTTGAATATATTCAATATATCACAAAAAACTTAATACCATTATTGAGGTGTCGTCTGTGACTGCTCCCCCTTAAGGATGGCGGGGGGTGGGTGGAGGGGTGGTGGTAGTGGAGAGACACCGCTTGATGCACTACGAAGGAATCATTCAAATGGGACAGAATTTACATGTACAGAAAAACAAATGATTATAATTTCAGAAAAATTGGGTGATTTATTCAACAGAAAGAGCTTCACAAATTGAGCAAGTCAGTAACATGATGGTCCAGCTCTGGCCCTTATGCGAGCAGTTATTTGGCATGTCATTGATTGATAGACTAGGTGGATGTTCTCCTGAGGGTTATTGTGCCAAATTCTGTCCAATTGGTTCTTTAGATCATCAAAATCCTGGACTGGTTGGTGGGCCTACTGATAATGCTCCAAATCTTCTCAACTGGGGAGAGATCCAGCAGCCTTGCTGGTCAAGACAGAGCTTGGCAAGCATGAAGGCAAGCAGCAGAAACTCTTGCCATGTACAAGTGAGCACTATTTTGCTGAAACGTAAGCCCAGGATGGCTTGCCATGAAGGGCAGCAAAACAGGTCATAGAATATCATCGACATTTTGCCATTCTGTAAGGGTGCTGCAGATGACAACCAAAGGAGTTCTGCTACGAAATGAAATGGCAACCCTGACCATCACTCCTGGTTGTTGGGCCATACGGCAGCTGACGGTCATGTTGGTATCCCATCATTGTCCAGGGTGTCTCCAGACATGTCTTTGCTGGTCATTGGGTCTTAGTTTGAAGCAGGACTCATCATTGAACACAGTTGTACTACATTCAATGAGAGTCCAGGTCGAATGTACCCAACACCATTGCAAACAGGCTTGTTGGAGTATAGAGGTCAATGGTAGTTGGTGCAAGGGGCTTACTGTGAGCCACCTATTAATGGTCCTTGTGATCAGTGAAGCACCTGTTCCATATCAGATCAACGATAGTGAAACTAGGGGTCTGAATGGCTCTCTGATGATTGCTCGGTCCTCATATTCAGTTATCTGCCTAGGTTGACTGCTTCCTTCTCAGTGCTGTTTTCGGCCACGGTCTACCCATTTCTGCCAACGTCATCAAATAATGGCATCATTCCTATTCATATGTCGAATGATTCACCAATTACTCCAACCGGCTTCTTTGAGTCTCTCTCAGATGCTGACATCTGCGTATATTGTTCACACACCTGTCTGCGAGACACAATTACAGTCCAAGTGAGTACACAGAATGAAATTCTCAAATACTTTATGCCCTGGTATCTACATGTCCCCTGTTTACTATTCTTGCCAGCTGCATGGTGAAATTGTGCTGCAGCACCACACTTTCGTCCATCGACCGCCAAATGTTACAGTTTTGCATTTTCTGTTGATATCAGTGTGAATATCAGTTTGTGAGCGATTTGTGTAACTTCTTCATTGTACTTCATGTTTTTTTTTGTCTTAAAATGTATGTTCACAATGCTTATATGACGATGGTACACTTATATCAGCATCAGACCCATTCAGTAACATAATGTGCATATAAAAATGAAGATAATTATGCCACAGTTAAAATAGTCATTCCAGATAGACAGACCATATTTTGCGACATTTGATTTTTCTTATAAGTACAGTCTCATTATGTGGATTTTTATTCAATGCAGAAATTTGATGAGATAAGTCAGAGGTTAACAGAGAGCTCACACAAACTGAAGAAAGAGTAAAGATGTTAAAAATGATATTTATCAGAACACAATAAATATGTGTAAAATGATTTTGAAAATGAAATAATATAAATTCATTTTTTGTATATATTTGATCTGTGGCTTTTGTTTACTACCATCTGTAACATTTTAAGCCTTGATTACAAATATCAGGTATTCATTTGGATACAATACTCAAAAATATTTCAATATGTGTGTTGCCGATAAATGTACTATTATATTTGGATCGGGAAACTTAATACACATTTATAATATTGAAAAAGGAGAACGTAGATTCCATCGCACATGGACAGGAGGAGGGATTGGACACATAACAGTAAGTTCATCTATTTTTTGACCAGCAAGAAGACAAATACAACTTACTTAGTGTGTTTGTGATCTGTCTTTACCAAAGATTTGTGTTGAAATGTGTGTAGTTATGATATGTTACACGTGTGTAGTAAAACTGTGGAAAATGTTTTCAATGTGGTGTCATTCAAAACAAGAGTACACTGAAATTATATTTATTTTGTAGATATGCACTTCAGAAATGTAATTGTCAAGTTTTGCTAAAAATCACACATGTGTGACTCTTTTGCTGAATTTATGCAGCTAGGGAGGGTGTGGTTCATTTCCAATTACGAAATGGATCATGCCTCTACTTGGGTTCATGTACTGCAGTTTCTTCATTTCATAGGCACCTGGGAATAAACATGGTGGCAAGTTTATTTATTGTCCCAGTCCATTTGCAGTATAGTAGTTCTCCAGGACTTAATGAACTTTATTTGTGATTTGGTTTTCAGGGTCTGCTTCACCTTCACAATGTCCCCTTTTTGCAACCAATAATACACATCTTTGTACCTGATGATTACATCAGCAGTATACTACCCCAAAATTACTAGCAATACTTCTACTGCTGTTGTACCAAAAACTCCAAAATTTTAAAAGCACATTTCACTGCATATATCTTAGGTCTGCTTTCACATGTAGATATTATGACTGCTGGGTCTACACACTTATTGTTAATCCAACACTGGCAATAAAGATGGCACCATGATATAGCCTCAGTGCTCACAGTGACAATTTATAAGACAGAATTCCAACTGGAGCCAGCTTGCATGATTTTGCAAGCTTTCTCAGTGGCTTTGCTGGAGTGAGATAAAAAATTTCTTTTTTCAAGTACAGTCCTAAATTCCTGCACACCTGACTCCTGCAAATGGGAATTCTTCCCAACCCAAGGATAAGAATTTTAGTTTGGGACAGTCTACCTTCCAGCAATAAAAAGGCTGGCTTATGAATAGCTGTTGCAAATCTGTTGTTTACACACCGTTGCTGTTTCTTCATCAGTAGGACACCTGTTGCTTTTGCCTACATCTTTGCCCTTGACTCTTCTGGGACAACTACTAGAATGTTGTCTGTATTCATGCTGACACTGTCTACATAATCCTTCCCAGCCAGCAAGGCTAGCAGTGGACTGATGACTAAATTAAAAGAAACTTCTTGTTTTGTTGACCCGTTGAAGTATTTCTTCTGTTACCAAGGCTTGTTCACACTTACCTCCTTTGTACTTATATTTGTCTATCCAACTTCTGTGATTGCCCTGTTTGGTGCTGTTGATTCCTTTTCAAATTACCTATTGTGGTATTCATCATCAAGGTACCTACAATGTTAGAGAATTTAAAAAACAGGTCATCATTCTTCAGTACTTCAGTATCCTTTTTTGCACACTGATTTTTCTGAATAATTCTTTTAAATGTAAGTCTACTCTTCATTATTGCTAAATTGTGATCCAAGTCTATATCTGCTCTTGGATACACCTTATAACCCAATATCTGATTTCAGAATCTTTGTCTCACCATGACGTAATCCATCTGGGATCTTCCTCTTCTTCCAGACTTTTTCCGAGTATACTTCCACCTCTTGTGATTTTTGAACAGTGTATTCACTGTTAATACCTGAAATTTATTGTAAAACTCAATTAGTCTTTTTCCTTATTCTCTCATTCCTGCACTAAGTCCGTAATCTCCTGTAACTCTGTCTTATGCTCCTTTCCCTTCTTCTGCATTCCAGTACCTCACAATTATTAGATTATCATCTCCCTTTACATACTGAACTGCCTAATCAATATCCTCGTGTGCTTCTTCTATTTCTTCATCTTCTGCTTGTGATGTTGCTATGTACACTGTCCAGTCAAATTAATGTGACAGCCTGTCAGAAGCCTGAATGATGATCTTTTGCAGCATCAGACATTCAGAAATAGAGTCAGTGAGGTCCTGGAAGATATCAATGGGGATGTGGAGCAATGTCGACTCCAGTGCTGTGGCCAGCTGCACTAGGTTTTTTGTCTGAGGATCTATGGTGCAAAAACAGCCTTATCGAGATGGTCCCACAGATTCTCAATTAGCTTTAGATCTAGGGAGTTTGGTGCCCAGGGGAGTATAGTAAACTCATCCTAGTGCTCTTCGGACCATGCACATACACTGTGAGCTGTGTGACATGTTGCATTGTCCTGCTGATAGATGCTCTCATGCCAAGGAAAAATAAACTACATATAGGGGTGGCCATGGTCCCCCAAGGATAGATGCATACTTGTGTTGATCCATTGTGCCTTACAGTATGATGATATCACCCACAGAATGCCACAGAAATATTTCCCTGACAATAAAGCTCCCTCCTGGTCACAGGGTGTTTGCTTTCAATGTATCATTCTGTACAAACCAACAGCCATCTCTCTGATGGAACATGTTGTTGTTGTGGTCTTCAGTCCTGAGGCTGGTTTGATGCAGCTCTCCATGCTACTCTATCCTGTGCAAGCTTCTTCATCTCCCAGTACCTACTGCAGCCTACATCCGTCTCAATCTGCTTAGTGTATTCATCTCTTGGTCTCCCTCTTCGATTTTTACCCTCCATGCTGCCCTCCAATACTAAATTGGTGATCCCTCGATGTCTCAGAACATGTCCTACCAACCGATCCCTTCTTCTAGTCAAGTTTTGCCACATAAGACGCGGTTTATCTGAAAAGGCCATCTGTCATCACTCAGTGGATGTCCAGTTGCAGTACTGGCTTGCAAATTCCAGCCTTCACTGCTGATGAACAGCAATCAGCTTGGGTGCATGAACCAGTCACCTTCCGCAGAGGCCTATATGCAGTAATTTGTGCTGAATGGTCATTGAGGTGACACTATTGGCAGCCCCTTGGCTCATCTGAGTGGTCGGTTGCTCAACAGTTGCAGGTATATTCACACATACACATCTCTGCAGCCGTTGTTCACATGTTATTTGTGGCCCTTAGCGCACCACGTTTGATTCAGCACCATTTTGCTGCCATGCAGGGTATATTTTAACCATGGGGGCATGCAAACAGTTTACATACTTAGCTGTTTTGGAAATGCTTTCACCCTTGGTCCAAAATCCAACAATCTTCCACTTTTGATGTCAGATAAATCACTCCCTTTCCATGTTACAGTAATGACCGCACTGCTGTCCATATCCCCCTGACATCTGACATGCATTATACACCCTCCACTGTTAGTGCTGCCACTGGCCATCTGTGAGTGGTTATTGCACATTAATGTTGAACTTAGGGATTGGTCACATTAATGTGTGTAACTAAACCATTGTTGTTGGTGTTGATGTGCTGTCAGTTATGATGAAAACTACCCTATCACTGAACTGTTCACAGTAACCCAGTCCTACTCTCATTATACCATTTTGTGCTGCTTTTGATATTACACTTTGTTTATGTGGCCAGAAAGCATTAGCTTCTTTCCATTTCACTTCATTGACCCAACTATATCTAGATTGCAACTTTATGTTTCCCTTTTCATGTCTTCTAGCTTCCCTATCATGTTCAAAGTTGCGACATTCCACACTTTGACTCATAGAATGTTACCCTTTTATAGGTTATTCAATCTTTTTCTCATGATTACCTCACCCGTGCAGCCCCCCTGAGAGATCCAAAGGGATCTTCTGTGAAGTTTGGAAGGTAAGAGACGAGATACTGGCAGAAGTAAAGCTGTGAGGATGGAGTGTGAGTCGTGCTTGGGTAGCTCAGATGGTAGAGCACTTGCGCACGAAAGGCAAAGGTCCAGAGTTCGAGTCTCGGTCTTGCACACAGTTTTAATCTTCCAGGAAGTTTAATTCAGAGTATTTTACCAATGGGGAATCATCATGACATGTATTCAATTACAGGCCACATGTCCTGTGCACACACCTTAGGTGTTTTTAGTGCAGTGGTTTCCATTGCCTTTTACATCTTCATGGTATTGAACATCTTTGTTCTACCACATTGTAGTGGCAGTTTCCTATCACGAGGGTAAGGGGTTACCCTAAAATTCTGTGTGCTCCTCCATCTTGTTTGACAAGACTGTTGGCAGAACGAAGGTGGCTCATTGTACCAGAAACCTTCAGCCATCATTGTTGATGATTTTATTCAAAATGCTTTGATTACTAGTCCAAGACATTATCCCTAGACCACTGGTACATACACTATAGCATTTCTAAAGAGCTTTTATCACTTCAAGAATTAATTTTAATTATACATGAATCTTGTAGGTCTATAGCTTTAACACTTTTTGCCCCATTGCTCTTCCCTTGATTTGAGTAGACTCCGAAAGCATACCATATAATCTTGTATGTATGGACTTTATCCTTACTTTCTCTATTCTTTGTTAATATCCATTGTTTATATCATAATTCTATTCAGACAGATGTTTTAAATGACAGGTGTTTTCAATGACAAATAAATATTGTTTTCTTTCAGAAAAACCCATTGTTTGAACACATAGCAGTTGCTGATAATGGATATGAACCAGTGGTTGTTATATACAACTGGCCTTCCTTGGATGTTATCTCAGTTTTAAGAGGTGGAACAACAAAGTCATATTCATTTATGAGCTACAGGTGGTTATTACTGATTATGAAATTTGTGTTATTCACATAGTCATTCACAGACAATTGAAAAGAATGAAACACACTCAGGTGTTATTTTCATAATGACTTACAGCCCAGATGGTGAAATGCTTTGTGTACAAGGTGCTGACCCAGACTTTTTACTTACAATTTGGGACTGGAGAAATGCAGTTATATTACGACAACAGAGGTCCCATGTTAATGATGTTTACAATATCATATTTTCTCCATACTCACCACAAATGATGTGCACTGGAGGTAAAATATATAATTGTCATCATAGTCTTTTATACAATGTATGTGCTTATTTTTGACACACTAAAATGTGAGTATGATTGGCATGTTTACTGTCTCTCATTCTCCTTTCCCACTGCCTCTCTCTCTCACTCAGTCCTCCCGTAGCAGTCCTACCACTCACATTTTTCCGTCAGTAGCTGTCACTGATTTCCAACAGCCCTTTATTAATATGGTTTAATGATGCAATGTTCTTGACATGTTTCACAAGTACTTGAAAACTAAAGAGAAAGGCTGATAGTGAGCTAAAGAACATTAACAAACATTTAAAAATTATGGGTGGATCTCTCTTAGGCTGAGTTCTGAACGCCCTGCCCTTTTTTATTCACCTTCCTCAACCAAATCAGTTTCCTCCACAATGAAGGAGCTATTACTTCCAAAAGTCAGAATAATTTATGGTACTTTTATAAGTGTCTTTGGCAGTACTAAAAAATTTGCCTTCTGAGGATAAGTATTGCCAGCTTTCTGTCTCATTAGTCTGTAGTTTTCTCAAATTAACTTTTCTTTTGATTGAAATATAATAATGAAATAGAGAGCAGGAGGTTAATTATCCCATTGAAGCATACTTTTACACTCTATTTACACCAATGCAATTAAGGTGAGTCTTAAGGAGCAGCTTATAATATTTCACTTCCAGTGTACAGTTACTAAAATAAATACAATATTAATAGATTACTGATACCATCCAAACATTCTAAACTCATATTCAGTGGTAAGCAAACTAAAGTTGCACTCAGCATCCTAAACATTCCTTAGGATGATTTCAGACATTATACAGATCTTTAATGTGAGTAAATATAAAATCATTACCGATTAATGTCAAATCAGTGCCTGGTATGCCACTGAAAACATGTTGGAAACCTGAGTAATGAACTCTGGTTATTTTCAGGCATCCTGTTGCCTCACAACAGTTGTTTTTCAGTGCTAAATGGTTTTTATTGTGTTTTGATGTAAAGTTAATAGAAAACGTAATAGAGAAAACACATCCTTTAGTGAATCTATGTGAACAATGGAGATGACATTACCGACATATTTACAATGATAGATAATTTAAGATCTTAAATTTTTGATATGGTATCAGGGGAAGGGGGAACGGGGGAGGAATTTTTGATTTGGTATCAGGGGAAAGGGTTGAGGGCGGAGGAGTGGCAACAAAACAACTATTCACATTGGTGTGTAGAATATGAGACTGGTGATATACCATCACACTTTTGGGAAAACATCATCCACACAGTTCTGAAGCTAGCAAGAGCCTACAAGTGTAAGACTGTTGAATTGAAAAAAACATTTGAATGAGTACAGAATATAGATTGAGAGTAAATTGAAGAAAGATCAAAATAATGAGAAGTAGCAGAAATGAGAACAGTGAGACACTTAACATCAAATTGGAGATCATGAAGTAGACAAAACAAAACCCATAATAAAATAACCCATAACAAAATAACCCATAACAGATGGAACAAGGAGGACATAAGAAGCACACACGCACTGGCGAAAAGGGCATGCTTGGTCAAGAAACGTCTGCTAGTATCAAACACAGGTCTTAATTTAAGAAAGAAATTTCTGAGAATGTACATTTGGAGCACAGCATTGTAATGCTAGTGAGACATGGAAAACCAGAACAGAAGATAATTGAAGCCATTGTGATGTAGTGCTACAGAAGAATGTTGAAAATTAGGTGGACTGATGGTAAGGAATGGGGATGTTCTCTGCAGAATTCATGAGGAAAGGAATGTGGAAAACACTAACAGGAAGAAGGGACAGGATGATAGGATATCCATTAATACATTAGGGAATAACTTCCATGATACTAGAGGGAGCTGTAGAGGGTAAAAGCTGTAGAGGAAAAAAAATTTGACTGCACCCAGCAAATAATTGAGGATGCAGGTTGAAATTGCTACTCTGAGATGAAAAGGTTGGCACAGGAGAGGAATTTGTGGTGCACTGCATCAAACCAGTCAGAATACTGGTGACTTAAAAAAAATTGCTCTAATCTATTATGCTGAGTATTCAAATATATGACAAATCTGTATGCACATATTGTAAAACTTGCTTTTTTTTTGTAGCTGTTATGTACGCCATCATCATCATCATCATCACCATCTTCTTCTTCTACAGTTTTCACCCCTGATTGGGTCTGTCTGGAACATGAGTTTCTCTGTCTTTTCCTATGTTCCCACCATTTTTCTCTCTTCACTCTGTCTCAGTCTTCTCCTCTCTTCTTAACACATTCTTTCACTCCAACGATCTATATATCTCTCGGTCTCCTACATCTCTTGCCTCCTGTTGTCATTTCAGGAACCATTTTTGTAACGTGCTCATACCACATTAGTTTTGCCTCTTCTTTGGTCTCTTGCATGGGCCCCTGTTTCACTATTTCTCTCACTGTCTCATTCCTTATTCTATCCAGTCTAGTAAGTCCTATCCTGCTTCCTAGAAATTTCAGGTTGCTGTCCTGTATCCTGTTCACCTTCTTTCTACATCTACATCAACATCTATATCAGTACTATGCGAATCACTATGAAGTGAATGGCAGAGAGTATGTCCCACAGTACTGGTTATTAGGGCTTTTTTGTGTTCCATTCAAGTATGGAATGTGGGAAAAGTGATTGTTTAAACACCTCTGTGCATGCTGTAATTAATCTAATCTTATCCTCACGATCTATATGTGAGGGGCTATACGCGGTAGTCGTGTGTTCCTAGAGTCATCATTTAAAACAGGTTCTTGAAACTTTGTCAGTAAACTTTTTCAGAATAATATACATTTATCTTCAAGAGTCTGCTGGTTCAGTTCTTTCAACATCTCAAATGACAGTCTCCCATGGGTCAAGATAACCTGTGACCATTGATGCTGCTCTTCTCTATATGTATTCAGTATCCCCTGCCACTCCTGGGTTCTGTGCACTTTAGCATTATTCTAGGATGGGTTGCATGAGTGTTTTGTGAGCAATCTCCTTTGCTGACTGATTGCATTTCCCTGGTATTCTACTATTAAACTAATGTCTGTTATCTGCTGTACTCACAGCTGAGACTATGTGTTTGTTACAAAGTATTTGTCTGGGTTTACAGATTCTGCCTGTGACTCACTATTACATTCATAGAATTCATTCATTACCCATGTTCCTTATTCATACTTGAGTACTGGTGCATAATATGCTCGGTGTACAGGTTGACAATTTTTGAACTATATGAAGTAAAATCATCATAAGTTCTTGTTGACTGCAGGGCATGGTGATAATTAGTATGCACATGAGTGTTTAGTTTAGCTATGAAGCTTACTTTCATTTGGATGGGTTTGTCAATAAGCAAAATTGGCACATTTGGGGGGCTGAGAATCCGCATTTCTGTGCTCAAAAAGTCTCTTCACCCTCAGTGGGTGACCGTGCGGTGTGCAATGTCCAGTCACAGAATAACCAGTGCGATATTTCTTGATGGTGTGATGACTACCGAGCTGTATGTGAAGGTTTTGGAAGATGATTTCAATCCCATTATCCAAAGTAACCCTGATTTCGACAAGATGTGGTTCATGCAAGATGGAGGTTACCCCATCTATGCAAGAGAGTGTTTGATATCCTGGAGGAGCACTTTGGGGACTGCATTCTGGCTCTGGGGTACTCAGAGGCCACTGGTATGGGCCTTTATTGGCCACCATATTCTCTGGATCTGAACACATTTGACTCCTTTTTGTGGGGCTATATTAAAGACAAGGTGTACAGCAATAACCTCAAAACCATTGCTGAGCTTAAAACAGCATTGATGTTCAGACATTTCAGCAGATCATGCAGAATTTTGCTATTCTCCTGTGTCACATCATCATCAATGATGGCAGGCATATCAAATATGTCATAACCTAAATCCAAATATCTTTAGCGGCATTTACATGTTGAATAAAGTGTGTGCACACTGTAGTTTGTAACTAATTTATGCTTTTTTCATTTAGTTCAATAATTGTCACCCTGTAACAATTGCTTGGTTTTGGGTGGTACATCCTTGCTCCATTATCAGGCTTCTTACATTCTGCAGGAAGCAATAGGCTTGCCAGCCCTTCCACTAATCTCCTTAGTCATTACTCTCATTATCGTCTATTATGTAATCCAACAACTGGTCTGTGTAGAAAACAAGATCTCAGAGTTTTGAAGTTCATAGCTTAGAGTGATCAGTTGTGACAACTTCTTTTTTATGTGTCTGTCTGTCATCTGCCATTTCATCTTTATTTTTAAGTCATTATTTTCATTCAGCCCATGGCTGCTTATTACTCTATACTGGAATGATGGCATATAGAAAGTATGTGCTACAGCATAAAACCCCGTTTTTTTAGTTAGTGAACACAGATGAGCTACTTAAGAAAGGTCATGCAGTATCACTTTGAATAAAATTTCTCCAAGTGTGCAAGTATTTTCTTATGTAACATAGGAACTGATGTGTTGGAAGGTCCATTTTGTACTCATGATGACACAGTACCTGTAGTGCGCCATTACATTCTTGTCTATACTACTTCCCCCTTCCCTGCCTCCCATCCTTGCTCCACCGCTGTTATTATGTGATAAAACCATCATGAAAACAGATCATGATTGCATAACAGCAGCTGAAACAAATGGATAGGAGATTTTTATAGAATGTAGCTTTTAATTTAATATCATATTGCCTGCCATTGTGGGACTGGTGGTTTAGTGAATTAATTTCAGAATGCAGATTCAAAGGTTTGTGATTCAATCCTTGACTGAGACTATTCATTTGTACATATGTAGACACACACACACACACACCACACACACACACACATACACACACACTGACGCACCAAAGCAATTGGTATAGGCTTGCGTGCTCAAATCATAGGTATATGTAAACAGGCAGAATACAGTGCAATGCCTATATAAGACAAAAAGTGTCAGACACAATTGTAAGATGAGTTATTGTTGCTACAATGGCAGTGAGTTTGAACATGGGGTTATAGTCGGCACATGAGCAATGGGACACAGCATCTCCGAGGTAGTGATGGAGTGGGGATTTTCCCATACAACCATTTCACGAGTGTATGGTGAATATCAGGAATCTGGTAAAACATGAAATATCCAACATTGCTGCAGCTGGAAAAAGGTCCTGCAAGAACGGGAGCAACGGCGACTGAAGAGAATCGTTCATTGTGACAGAAGTGCAACCCTCCTGCAAATTGCTGCAGATTTCAATGCAGGGCCACCAACAAGTGTCAGCGTGCGAACCATTCAATGAAACATCATTGATATGGACTTGTGGAGCCAAAGGTCCACTCATGTACCTTTAATGATTGCAGGACATGAAGTTTTATGCCTCGCCTAGACCTGTCAACACCGACAGTGGGCTGTTGATGACTGGGTCATGTTGCCTGGTCAAACAAGTATTATTTCAAATAGTATAGAGCAGATGGAAGTGTACGGGTATGGAGACAACTTCATAAATCCATGGACCCTGCATGCCAGTAGGGGACTGTTCAAGCTGGCGGAGGCTCTGTAATGGTGTGGGACATGTTCAGTTGGAGTGATATGGGACCCCTCATATGTCTAGATACGACTCTGATAGGTGACAAGTATGTAAGCAACCTGTCTGATCACCTGCATCCATTCATGTCCATTGCACACTCTGACAGACTTCGGCAATTCCAGCAGGACAATGTGACACCCCACACATCCAGAATTGCTACACAGTGGCTCCAGGAACACTCTTTTGAGTTTCAACGCTTCCTCCAGCCACCAAACATTATTGAGCATATCTGGGATGTCTTGCAACTTACTGTTGAGAAGAGATCTCCACCCCCTTGTGCTCTTACAGTTTTATGGACAGCCCTGCAGGATTCATGGTGTCAGTTCCCTCCAGCACAATTTCAGAGATTAGTCAGGCCCTTGCCATGTCGTGTTGCAGCACTTCTACGTGCTTGCGGGGGCCCTACATGATATTAGGCAGGTGTACCAGTTTCTTTGGCTCTTCAGTGTGTGTGTGTGTGTGTGTGTGTGTGTGTGTGTGTGTGTATTACTTGTGCCATCATTCTGATGCTGTATTAATTGTTTTTTGCTTTGTGTCTGTTGCAACCATCTAGCCATTGCTGTTTCTGCATTTCCTGGTGGTAAACGAAATATTAAAAAAAATATGTTTTTCTTAAATATGGAATGCACAAATCTGGGAATGATGTGACT
This sequence comes from Schistocerca cancellata, assembly GCF_023864275.1. Lineage (NCBI taxonomy): Eukaryota > Metazoa > Arthropoda > Insecta > Orthoptera > Acrididae > Schistocerca > Schistocerca cancellata. The sequence continues at coordinate 137,139,588 of NC_064632.1, forward strand.
ACAATGCCATTTTCAGCAACGACTGTGACAAAAATTAACAGGCTTATTCACAATTTTACTGGTGTCTCTCATTTTTTCTTTATGCTAGAACACTTTGTAAGGTTGGCTGTGTCATAGGTTAGATGCATTCTTTGTTAAGTATATTTCAATAGATCATACCTTCTCATTGTTATGGACATCCAGTCACTGCACTTTTATATGAGGGACAGTATGTGCTGATAAGACAATAGAGGAGATAGTGCATAGAAATTTCTGTGTTTGTCTGCACATAACCAGGATAGTTTTGTACAATACTGTGAAATATTATCAAAGAATTGAACATCATAGATATATCAAATGCAGGCGTTTATCACTAGTTCTAGGCACTGTGAAGTTTTAAGAAAAATATATTGTAGGGCAACATTGCTGTAATCAATAATAGGAAGCATAATTGTGTTTACATGTTTCTTTTTCAGTTTGAAAGGGAAGAGCTTTTCGTATTTTTGTAGGGCAAGGAGAGATGTTAATGCCTTCTTGCACATTCTGCAGCCCTAATAAGCTTAGCATGACCTATCAGGATCACTTGTGGTGTGGTTGGAGTGAGCTTTAGCCCTATATTCTGTGCCTGTTTTGCTAGTACTCTGGTCAGTATCAAAATTCTTGATAGATCTCTTCACGTTTATTGGTTTTGCACATAGTTACAATCAGAGGTAGTCAGCAAATGAGGTCTGTTCAAAAAATTCCTGAACTTTCTCCACAAAATTGTTCCGTGCTTACCTTTTACTTATTGTGAACAATCTCCTTCAAAATACTCTCCTCCAGAATTGATATTCCGTTCCGAAGACCGCTCCACTTCCGAAAGCAGACTTAGTATGCCTCTTGATGGATTGCATGAAGTGCCGTCTGTGAATTTTCTTTTATTTCATCTGCTGTTTCAAATATTCGTCCTTTCAATCAGGTTTTTGTCTTTGCAAATATAAAAATGTGCGTAGGGGTCAGCTCTGAAGAGTATGGAGGATGAGACAGCACATTGGTTTCGTTTTTGATGCAATAGTCATGCACCAACAGGGACGAATATGCTGTTCTTATCATGGTGCAAAAGCCATGAATTATCTCATCACATTTCAGGCCATTTCCGTCTCACATTTTCTCGCAGGCGTTACAACACATCCCGATAGTACCATCAATTAACAGTTTGTCCCTTTGGCACGAATTCATGATGAACTAAGTCAAAGAAAATTATCAGCATGGCTTTGACATTTGACCTGGCCTCACGAGCTTTCTTTGACTTGGAGAATCTTTCTCGCCACATTCTGAAGATTTAACCTTGGTCTCAACATAATATCCCTAGACCCACATCTCATCACTAGTTATGATTCTTTTAAGGAACATCTTGTCCTCATTTATGTTATCCAGTAGCTCTTCACAGGCTATGAGGCGAAGGCCTTTCTGGTCTTGACTACTGAGCCATGGGACTGAACTTGATGGCAACACATTGCATTTCAAGATGCTGTGTCAGGATTTCATGACATGATCCGACTGGAATGTTACATTCTTCTGCAGTTTCTTGGACAATCAGTATTCAACTGGCACACACAGTTTTGTTGACGCTCCTGAGATAAGCATCATTGGTAGACTTCGAAGGGTGTCCTGAACCAGGGTCATCTTTAACTTGCATCCAGCTGTTTTTAGACTGCGTGTACCATTCCTAACACCGATTATGGCTAAAGCACTTTAATGTAGACGTGTAAACTGTGGAACACAATGTTCTACTCAATACAGCACTGGACAATAACTAACAGACATACAACAATGAAACTTTTGGCAGTTACACATTACACACAGGCGTGCGCAGGGATGCCAAATGCATTTTGCTCCAATACACCATTGGCAGGAAATTACAACGGACCTCGTTCATGTGCCATTTACAGTAGTACAAACTTGACGAAACATCATTGACATACGACAAAAAAGAGTATGGGACCTAATTACAGCATACACACAGGCATTTGAACAATCATTCATCGTGCCCTTCGTATGGGAATGGAATGGCAGGAAACCCTAATAAATGATACAATGGGCTGTGCTCTTTGCCATGCAGTTCACAGTGGTTTGTGAAATATATACGTAGATGCAGTTGTAGGTAAATGATTAATTTGCAAGTTAGTGTGTACAATAATGTTGCTGGTGTGGTGTGTATTTCTTTATAATATCAGTTTCTAACTTGAAATACTTTGTCAATGAGCAAGGTTGCATATACTTTGAGGTGCACCTTTCACATGTAAAATGTTGACATAGTCTTTTATTACTTATAAACTGGTTCATTTGGATGGAACTCGGTAACACCATAAGCTAGTGCAGCAGCTCTTTATAAGCCTAACTGAATGAACTGGATAATTTTCATATACCTTTCTTTGAATCACCAATTGTGGCAGATTGTGTGGTGCATATTTCCGCAGATGGTAAGTGAGAAAATTAATCCATTGACTGCTGGCTATGCAGAAAAGATTCTTTTTGGCTCTTAGGTGCGCTAATATGTTTCTTTTTTAGTGATCATATCTTGGGAAATAACTAGTCTGACTCATTCAAAGTCTGTCATGGACACTTTTTATCGGATGGTCTGCCCCAGTAATTATTTTGTGAGTGAGTCAACCTATAGCTCTGTGACTGTATGGCCTCAAAAAGAAAATTTGTAACACCACTTGACTACACTGAGGTTGATAGGACATATTCTGAGACATCAAGCGATCACCAGTATACTAGTGAACGGAAGTGTCAGGTGGGATGGGGGTGTACAAATTGTAGAGGAAGACTGAGAGATGATTACAGTAAGGAGATTCAGAAGGATGTAAGTTGCAGTGGTTATTTGGAGATGATGAGGCTTGCATAGGATAGAGTAGCAACCTTCTGACTGAAGAGCACAGCAGCAGCAACAACGACAACACCAATAACAACAAAATGGTCAATGATTATATGCTGAATCATATTTTAATATTACACAATATCCATTATTACAGAAATGTTGTCCTTATCTGTTTTAAGATGAAAACATCAGTATTATTTTATAGTTCTCAAGTTGTTAATCTGCCATAGAAAAATGCTTTCTTTTGATGGCTTCACTCACAGCAGGACCCCTGTGTTTGCTAACTTTCTGTGCTTCACACTAGAGAAAAATGGGTGTTTACTTCTACTGATTTGGTAATTTCTTTTTCTGTGGACTCAGTATGCGCAGTAATACAATTAAAGATCTTCTAGGACTCTGTAAAACACTTACCACATCATTGTGTTTAGTGTACATTATTGAATTGTGATGATGTATTAAAATATACAGAAAGGAGTAAAGTTCCCAAGAGTGTGAATACACTCTATTCCATCAAATATCAATTATTTGTATGGTCTTAATCCTTGATCGTCCATAGCTGAATCCACCAGAAGCCAAACATGTGCTGAAACATTACTGACAATGCCTAGGAACAACAGAAGCCTGGACCTACACACTCTATCCAGAATTGTTTCGGTTTCACCTGCTTCCTGTCTGTCAATAATACTCCATCACAATTTATCTGGTAAATAATATTTGAACTTTCTTTGATGCATCTGGTATTACTGAATAAATTCTCTCACTCATGGTGTTTCACCTGCTGCACTACTCCAAGAGACATAATTGTTTTCTGTGTGCATGTTATACACAAAAATTACAGTGCCTATAATCTTAAGGTGAAAGTTCTGTGCAGCATTATCTTAGCAATAGCATTCCCTGATTCCACATTTGTAGTTTTATGTTTTCCTGGTGTTTATTATTTTTTACTATTTTTTGGAAACCAGTTTGTAATTAATGTGAGGGGAAAGCAGAAATATGAAGCTGGAGGGGGTGTTATGGTGAATGGTAGGGGGTGAGGAGGCAGATAATGGGTTATGACCAAGGGCACAATTGATGGTCCACTGTGTGTCAGCAAGAGGAGATTGTTGGGGTCACAAGGCAGGTTAGGGATATGGACTAGCAGTTATCGAAGCTGGAAATATTATGAGACCAAAGGAATGTGACAGCTTATGGTTTCTTTTGGAAGAAATGGTGACATTTGAGATAGAGAGTTTTTTGTACTCAGGCCATTTTGCGATGGGAGGAGATGAGAGGATGATCCACGGGGTTAAGCAGAATTTCATGACAGAATATGGGACTGCATTTTAGTTAGGGATAGGAATTATGTTCTAATTTTTGTAGATCTATTGAGCTATGGTCTGTAGCATCCTGATGTAACAACTTGCTCACAAAGAAGAGCCCTTCTGAAGCACCTATCACCTTATTCAAATTTGTTAGTGACAACCTTGGGTGTGGACTGAGGGTCAAGACACATTCATTTAGAACATAAGTACTTTCTTCACAATCAATTTAACTTGTTCATTTCATGTACAGTGAACCATAGTTCTAAATATGGCATGCAGCTGACTGATGACTATAAAATCCTCTGCTCATACCAAAATTACCAATCATAAATCAACAATACTTCCTCTTCAGACCAAAATGTATCTCCCCAGCAGCTTTACCATCTATACACAGCACATATTCATTGTTCATATGAGGTATGGCTACAAAATAACAGGAATGTGGCTATAAAACATTTTATTTTAAAGACATAGGTATTTAATTATTGTCACCCTCAAATGCTCCCCTCCTCTATCCCTGCAGAGCTCTGTGCAAGTTTTCCATTGATGGAAACAGTGCTGGAAGTCTTTCTCTGTGAGGTCCTTGATAACGCGTATCACTTTTTCTTTCACTGCTTCAGTGGACTGAAATCTTGCTCCTTTTAATGCAAATTTGACATTGTGGAATATTTAAAAGCCACCTGATGTAGATCAGCTGAATAAGATGGGTGACCTAACACTGGGCCACTGAACTTCACTCGAAAGCCCTTAACAGACAATGTATATTGTTTGAGGGAGTGCACTGTCTTAATGCAGAACTCATGACTTATTCTTCCGCAATTCAGGTTGTTTTTTTCTTATTTTGTCGCACAGAGTTGAGCAAGACCCTTAAAGTAGTAACATAGATTAACAGTTTGACCTTCAGTATTTTAACAGTTTGACCTTCAGTAATCCAGTGAAGATAGAAGCAATGGTCCCATAACACTCCCATGTGGCACGCCAGAGGTTACTTTAATGTCTGTAGATGTCTCTCCATTGATAACAACATGCTGTGTTCTGTTTGCTAAAAACTCTTCAATCCAGCCACACTGCTGGGCTGATATTCTGTAGGCTCTTACTTTGATTATCAGGCGACAGCGCGGAACTGTATCGAATGCCTTCCGGAAGTCAAGGAAAATAGCATCTACCTGGGAGCCTGTATCTAATATTTTCTGGGTCTCATGAACAAATAAAGCAAGTTGGGTCTCACACGATCGCTGTTTCCGGAATCCATGTTGATTCCTACAGAGTAGATTCTGGGTTTCCAAAAACGACATGATACGCGAGCAAAAAACATGTTCTAAAATTCTACAACAGATCGACGTCAGAGATATAGGTCTATAGTTTTACGCATCTGCTCGACAACCCTTCTTGAAGACTGGGACTACCTGTGCTCTTTTCCAATCATTTGGAACCTTCCGTTCCTCTAGAGACTTGCGGTACACGGCTGTTAGAAGGGTGGCATCTTTGCTGAAAGAGCACAGTGCTGGTGCACACATAAGTGTTGCACACAGTTCATCGTACATTGTTCAACTAGGAGGTCTGCAGAAGACCACCCCTACATGTTCACATGTTGACCCAATAACATTGACGATTATGACTGCATTGGGCATGGCACCATTGGGATTCAACTGTCGATCAATGGAAACATGTCAGATCTTCAGGTGAATCACATTTTTGCTACACTTGGTCAATGGTTGTGTCCACAAACACCATCATCGTGGTTAACAGCAACTTGAAACATTCAGCATGCCTTAGATGCAGGCTAGTGGGAGCAGTGTTATGCTAAAGGAGACAAGCAAGCTCTTGCAAGGGGCCTGTGGAGTAATAGATTAGATTAGATTTACTTTCATTCCAATTGATCCGTAGTGAGGAGGTCCTCCAGGATGTGGAACATGTCAGAAAAACAACAATACATGACAAATATTTACAACTAAAACAAATAAGCTAATGTACCATTCCACAGGTCCCAAGTGGAATGATCGTCATTTTTTAATGAACACTAAGAGTCATTTTACAAATACTAATTCACTGAATTTAAAATAAAAAAGTTTTTTATTTATTTATAAGGTAATAAACATGTAATACAACTACTGTAATACTTATTTACAATGAACACATTACTGCACTGAAATGGTGCAGAAGTTAGATTATTCTTACACACACACACACACACACACACACAAATTTTCAGTGAACACATTACTGCACTGAAATTGTGCAGAAGTTATGTTGTACTTATATACAAATCAGTTGGTTTTACTAATAAATTCATCAATGGAGTAGAAGGAGTTGGCCACCAATAAATCCTTTAGGCTTCTCTTAAACTGAATTTCATTGGTTGTTAAGCTTTTTATGGCTGCTGGCAAGTTATTGAAAATGTGTGTTCCTGAATAATGCACACCTTTTTGTACAAGACTAAGTGACTTTAAATCCTTGTGAAGATTATTCTTATTTCTAGTATTGATTCCATGAATTGAGCTGTTGGTTTGAAAAAGTGATATATTTTTAATGACAAATTTCATTAAGGAATAAATATATTGGGAAGCTGTAGTTAGTATCCCTAGTTCCCTAAACAGGCTTCTGCAGCATGTTCTTGAGTTCACACCACATATAATTCTTACTGCACGTTTTTGTGCCCGGAAAACTTTAGCTTGGCTTGATGAATTACCCCAAAAAATAATCCCATATGACATTATGGAATGAAAGTAAGCATAGTATGCCAGCTTTTTCATTTTTATATCCCCTATGTCTGACAAAATTCGCATTGCAAACAGAGATTTGTTAAGACGCTTCAGCAGTTCTGTGGTGTGCTCCTCCCAGTTGAATTTATTATCAAGCGGTAATCCCAAGAATTTAACACTGTCCACTTCTTCTATCTTCTTGTCATTGTATGTTAGACATATACTCTTGGGACACCCCTTACAAGTTCTGAACTGCATGTAGTGTGTTTTTTCAAAGTTTAGTGACAAAGAATTGGCTAGGAACCAGTGATTAATGTCCACAAATATTTTATTGGCTGATCTTTCTAAGACTACACTTGATTTGCTATTTATTGCAATGTTTGTATCATCGGCAAACAAAACAAACTTGGCATCTGGTAATGTTACTGATGAAAGGTCATTGATATACACAAGAAAAAGTAAGGGCCCCAAAATGGAACCTTGTGGGACGCCACATGTAATTAGTTCCCAGTTGGATGATGCCTGATAGCTTGATACATGTCTCTTTCCTAATAACACCCTTTGTTTCCTGCCAGAGATATAAGATTTGAACCATTTTGCAGCATTTCCTGTTACGCTATAATATTCTAGTTTACTTAAAAGGATATTGTGATTTACACAGTCAAATGCCTTTGACAGATCACAAAATATACCAGTTGCCTGCAATTTTTTGTCTAATGAATTAAGCACATTTTCACTGTAAGTGTAGATAGCCTTCTCAATATCAGAACCTTTTAGAAATCCAAACTGTGACTTTGACAGTATGTTATTTGAGATAAGAAGGTTATAAAGACGACTGTACATTACTTTTTCGAAAATTTTTGAGAATGCTGGCAACAGTGAAATTGGACGGAAATTTGATGCTATTTCTTTATCTCCCTTCTTAAACAGTGGCTTAACTTCAGCATATTTCAGCCATTCAGGAAATATTCCACTGATAAACGACTTGTTACACAGATAGCTTAATATGTTACTTAGCTCAGAATCACATTCTTTAATTAACTTTGTTGATATTTCATCATACCCACTAGATGTTTTTGATTTTAAAGATTTTATGATGGACATTATTTCTGTTGGGGTAGTGAGGGTCAAATTCATATTATGGAAGTTACTTGAAATGTCTGGTCTAAGGTAATCCATAGCAGCATCTACCGAACCTGACAACCCCATCTTTTCAGTAACAGTTATAAAATGTTTGTTAAAAAGTTCTGCAACACTATACACATCTGTCACCAATGTATCATTTACTCTTAATGCTATTTGTTCCTCTTCATGTCTGGTTCTAGACATAGAAGACATGCTGACAGCTGCAAACCACCTGCATCCCTTCAGGTTTGATGTTATCTTTCAGCAGTATAATTGTCCATGTCTCAGAGCCAGAACTGTACTACAGTGGTTTGAGGAGCATTTAGTAAACTCACATTGATGTCCCAGTGACCAGATTCGCCTGATGTAAATCCTATGGAACCCCTCTGGGTCACTATCAGGCTCCATCACCACATACACAAATCTGTGGCTCATTATTTGTGCAAATTACATGACCTGTGAATAGACATCTAATGTCACATACCTCCAACAAACTGTTGGATCCCTGATATGCATAATCAGTGATGTATTTCATTCCAAAGACAGACAAACAAGCTATTAAGCAGGTGGTCATAATGTTTTGCCTCATCAGCGTATAACGTGTAACACTTTTTGTGTTGTACCGGTCTGTAACTCAAAGGGTTATCTTTATGGTAAGTGGCACTGTTGATCGTTATTCTTGCAACACGTGTTCCTGTCAGCTGGGCATATTTGCCATTTACGACCTTCAGCAGCATCACTTTCGTATCTTAGAATGTAATGTTCATTAGCTGGTGATGTTAGCACATGATGCTGCAGAAAAAGAAATCCCAGAGTCAAATAGTGCCTGGACAAATTGGCTGTTGATAATGACATTGATGAGATTTCATGTCACCTCGGTGACTTTTGTCCAAGGATGATTGTCATCTGTTGCGGCCTCAACTCTGTAGGTTGCTTACCGGTAGTTTTACCGAATTCAGTGATTAGGTGAGTGACTGGTACCTCTGTATGGCAATAGGGAATTGCTACAGTGTGTTGGGGAAGGACTTTGTTTAGGGGTAGAGTAATGATCTTCATCCCACAGGTCAACTATAATCATCTACAGTTGGCTGGCATGAATAGGACTATTGTGATGGTTAATGTCTTGCAGCATAATAATCACAAAACACTCATCTTTTTTCTTTGCAGCAATGCACAATGTATCCAGGACACAGACTGGCTTGTTGTCCTCCACCCTTCAAATGTCTGGTCATCTACAGAGTGTTTTACTTGATGGAGGACTTGGTTGTACCTGCATTGCTTAGATGCTGGATTGTCATTTGACAGCAGCATAAGTCTGAGTTGACCGAGTTCATTCTTCGGCAAGCAATCAACTGGTGGTGGAGATAGGTGCCAAAGATTGATACATATTTTCTTCAGCATTCTCTATTACCTTCTTGAGGTATGGGGTCAACATTCAGGAGCAATCACTTATGTATTCAGCCAAACATTTCTGGCTGCCTTACACTGCTCTGTCCCTTTTCTTACTATCTGGTGTTTGAGAGAAGTGACGTCATGGTGACCTTCTGCAGCTGCTGTGTGGACAACATTCGGGAGTCAATCATACCTGCTGTTTCATCTCTACTGTGTGTGCGCTCTTTCTCTGGTTTTTCTTTCTTTTTTTTTTAAATACACTGACACTACTTGATGAATTCTTCTGTTGTTGTGACATCCTTTGCCAGAGGAGCTTGGTACATGTCTTTTGTGACTCCTTTCATCAAATGTGTGATTTTCTCAGCTTCTGGCGTATTTGAATTCAGAATGCTGCAAAGGGCCAGAACATTCTGTATGTATGACTGTGTCATTTTGCCATGATTTTGGGCCATGTTCTTCAGTTGCTTTGCTGATAATGGACTTGTTGATTGTCAGCAGAATTTTTTTTTTTTTTCATTTCATCCTGGAATTTGTCCCAGCTATTGAGCTTCTGTTTTATTCTTTCAACCCATTGCTGGGCTGCACCATCTAAGTATACATTTTTTAAACACATCACTTCATCCCACCCGTTGCATAAGGCAACTTGGTTGAATCCTTTCAGCTATTTTGTAGGGTGCTTACCAGCATCTTTGGAAAAACATTGATGGTTGCCTGATGTGTAGATGACTTACTGCTGTTGTGGAATCAACCTTTTTCCTGAAGACATGGAACTTAGTAATAATGTGCTGCTTGTATTCCAATTCTTGTCCATGTAGGTGTTGGCTTTTATGTTGCCTACTTGGAGCCACAGTGATGTAGATGTTTTGAACTACTACTCAACTTCTCTACCAATGCCATGTCAGAAGCACAATCAAGTCCAAATCTGAAGTCAGGGTCATCAGTGAAGTTCAACACTTAGAATGGAAAGCATGATTATTATTGACAAAAACATACAGCTAGAACAGAACTGATGTCCTGGATGGAGAGTGCAGTTAACAAAACAGTCATCAAATATTTCAAATCCTCGTATTTATGCAAGCATGAAACATTCCGAATGTAAAAATATTACAAACAAAAGATGTTTCAAGAACCTTCTAGGAATAATAAATACAAAATAACAACTAATTGCTGGTGGTTGGGTTTCAACGATAATCCACAGCATACTAGTCAGTGATGCTATACACCACACTGCATACACCAGAGCTCATCGCAACTTTATGGGTAATATGCTGATAGCCACTGGGTGATTTCTGTTTATCAATCGTGGGTATTGTCTAAATTAATCTTTCCTTCCACTCAGTATGATATGTACCTTTTGTGTTTTCCACAAGTGTACAACGTTTACATCATTTATAGTGTAGGTATGCTACTGAATTGAAATAGTGCTTCACACACTTATGAATAATTTGTTTTACTGTGACATGTTTATTTCTTTTTTCATTTTTACAATTTTAGAAAAGATCATTGTAGTATCACATATATTAAAGCACTCAGAAACACACAGATTTGTGATACAAGACCTGTCATAGTGTCTCTATTCTTTTATTGTTACCTTATTGCAGCTTTCCTTTGTTTCTAGCAGACCTTGCATCTTCTAGCCGGGTTTGTCTACTGTTGGTGGCAGTTTCTCAGGAAAATGATGTGCTGTGACTCAATTTGCACTCGGAACTCCAGATACTGGGAGTGAATATTTATTCTGTTCAACTCCTCTCGTATAAATCAGCTGCTTTGCTAATTTACAGATGAAAATTGCTGATGGAAAGTTTTTTGACCTTTCACTCTCCAGCTTAAATGAAAAGTGACTGTCTAGTTCTACCACTGTAATTCAGTTCTTCAGGTTCTAAGTTTGATAAGTTACATCTGCTAGCCATACCAGATGAATTTTACTTCTTATATGTTTTCACATATTTATAAATACAGAAAGAACACAATATGGGGCAGAACATAGTAACCTCAAACAATACTCCCAGTTCTTTTGCAGTTCATTTAACTGTGGTACAGTCTTTGAGACACAGGCAATTGTGCTGTACATATACAATAAATAAAGAACTTACTTTGCTCCCCAGCAGTGAACGGTGCATATGTGGCAAGCTAGACAGCTATTCTCACAAGCTACAAACACAAATATGTGTTTAACTGTCATCTAAATGAATTGAGAGTACAAAATGTAATTTATTTCCATACATTCAAGGTTGAAACTAAGTGAACATATCTAGTATGTCCAAAAGAAAGCAACTTTGAAAGGCAATAAACTAGTTGTGCACAGAAGGTAGCTCATGATGAAACAGAGAGCCAAGAAAGTGATAGGAAGATATAGACTTATCCTATGAGAGAGACTCAGGCTACATGGATAAGTTTAATATGCATGCTTATATCTATGATGACTGCAGGAGTGGAAGTTGTGGCCTTTGAATACAATTCAGACTGGGGCTGTTAATTTGTAAATGTATTTCTGTTGATCTGTTAAATGTTTGGTGTTCTAAGTGCAATTGATTAAAATGATCAGGAATGGTGTCCACTGTCTGTAGATGAGTAGTTGAGGTGCAGATGAGGCCATTACCCCCCCCCCCCCCCTCCTCCCCCACACACATACACACACACACACACACACACACACACACCAACACCCACACCCACACATACACCCACTCACACAGCCCCACACCCAAACACACACCAACATCCCCCCCCCCCCCCCCCCCCCACACACACACACATGCACATCCATATGTGTGTGTGTTACTAGCATTGCATTTGTTCTGTCCTTTGTTTTCCATTTTTATTAATGCAAAATATTATACTATATCTTGCCAAATACATGTGAGTACAAACAATGTAGTTTCTATTCTCAGATGCATGCAAAAGAAGAATTTTTGTTGGGGCAATAGCTAATGGTGCTTGTGTCGTATGACATGTATAAGAATATGTCAGATCAAATGTTAGGAGCTCTCTTTATTCATTTTGTATGTTTACACTTTCTGTATTATTCTGTGATATGCTGTTTCTCCACATGTGCTTGCCTTTCAGCATATCTCCTGAAAATTTTGGAAAGAAGTATCCATGAAAGAAGGAAGGTTAAAGATAAACATCTTACCGACATACAGAAATACTGCTTCTTGTCATTCCTGATGAGAACAATACACTGAGGTGACAAAAGTCATGGGATCCCTCCAAATATCATGTCAGACCTCCTTTTGCCTGGCATAGCGCAGAAACTTGATGTGTCAGGTGATTTGGGTGGCCAAATCATTCATTATGACTGTCTAGTTCTCATTGTGAATGCCAAAAAACAATGTGGATCAACTTCAGACATATTACAAATAAAATAAAAACTAACCTTACAGTAGAACTGGGTAAGTGTCAGATTGAACAGGCATCATACACTAAATTCTTGGGAGTATGGTTTGATGAACACTTAAGATGGGAAAAGCATGTAATATCACTGAACAAAAAATTAAGTCAAACATGTTATATACTTAGAAGGCTTAAAAGCTCATGTAATATTAAAACAGTGTTATGTGTTTATTTCTCATTCATGCACAGTTTATTAAGATATGGTGTACAGTTTTGGGGGAACAACAGTCTAACAAAGCATTCATTTAGACTACAAAAGAAGGCAGTCAGAATAATAAAAGGTATAGGACATAGAGACTCTTGTAGGCATGCTTTCAAATAATTAAAAATCATGACACTACCATCCTTATACGTATATGAAAGCATATATTTCTTAAAAGAACATGAGGAATTTTCTACATTAAACAGAGAATTTCACAACTACGAAACAAGGAATAGGAATGATTTCCACAGAGAAATTCATAAAACAGCTATGTATCACAAAAGTGTACTATACCAACCCAAAATCCTCTACAGTGCTCTCCCCAAAGAACTAAAAATAATACCAAATCTGCACATATTTAAAAGAGAATTAAAAAACATGTTATTGAGCAATAGTTTTTACAGTACTGAAGAGTTTATGAATCATTAACAATAAAAGCGCAGTTAATATTTCCCTGAAATAATAAATATGTGTAATTGCTCATATTTAAATATTTGCTGTCTCTGTGAAAGGGTGAAACAGTGTTAATGCAAGAATGGAAATAATCTTTGTTGTGAGATTCATGAGCTTTTTTTATTTTTTATTTTTTTTTATTTTTTTGTACGTTGTTATCCTACTTGAATATTTTTATGTTAATGTTCTTATAGTTCTATTAAAGCTGTAATGTCTAAGTGACAAGTAAATTCAATTATAAATTTTCATGTACATGTATTTTAAATTGTAATGTTTATTGACAAGTCCTATGTCATTTTGATGATGTACCGCAAGGACGCTAATAAATTGAATTGAATTGAATTGAATTCAAGTTGTCCAGAATGATCTTCAAACCAATCATGAATAATTGTGGCCCAGTGACATGGCACATTGTTATCCATAAAATTCCATCACTGTTTGCGGACATGAAGTCCACGAATGGTTGAAAATGGCCTCTCAGTAGCTGAACATACCTATTTCCAGTCAGTGATCAGTTCATTTGGGCGAAAGAACTCAATCTGTTCCATGTAAACAAAGTGCACAACTATGCACAATGCCTTGTTGATAACTTGGGTCCATGTCTTTGTGGAGTCTGTGCCACACTTGAACCCTACTATCAGCTCTTACCAACTGGAATAAGGGATTATCTGACCAGGACACACTTTTACAGTCATTTAGGGTCCAACCAATATGGTCACAAACCCAGGAGAGATGCTGCAGGTGGTGTCGTGCTTCTAACAGAGGCACTCACTTCACTCATCTACTGCCATAGACCTTTTTTTGGATTGTCAGTCTTCTGACTGGTTAGACGCAGCTTACTATGAATTCCTCTTCTGTGTCAATCTCTTGATCTCAGAGTAGCACTTGCAACCTACATCTTCAATTATTTCCTGGATGTATTCCAGTCTCTGTCTTCCTCTACAGATCTTGCCCTCTACAGCTTCCTCTAGCATGATTGAAGTCATTCCCTGATTTCTTAACAGATTTCCTACCACCCTGCCCCTTCTCCCTGTCAGTGTTTTCCACAAATTCCTTTCCTCTCTGATTCAACGCAGAACCTCCTCATTTCTTACATGATCAGTCCACCCAATTTTCAACATTTGTCTTTAGCACCACATCTTAAATGCTTCAATTGTCTTCTGTTCTGGTTTTCCCAGTCCATGTTTCACTTCACACAATGCTGTGCTCCAAATGGAAGACTTTGCAAGAGAGACGCTCAGTAGCTCGGTACGGGCTTTTGTTGAAGTTTTGAGAACATCACTTCATCGAGGAGTCAAGCAGTATATTGCTCCCTCCTACGTATATCTCATGAAGAGACCATGAGGATAAAATCAGAGAGATTAGAGCCCACACGGAGGCATACTGACAATCTTTCTTTCCATGAATAATACGAGACTGGAATAGAAGGGAGAACCGATAGAGGTATTCAAAGTACTCTCCACCACACACTGTCAGGTGGCTTGTGAAATATGGATGTAGATGTAGATGCAGATGTACAGTCTCAGGAATTTCTTCCTCAAATTAAGTCCTATGTTTGATACTAGTAGACTTCCTTAACTTCATCTACTTCGTGACCATCAATATTGATATTAAGTTTCTCACTGTTCTTATTTCTGCTTCTTCTCATTACTTTTGTCTTTCTTCAATTTCCTTTCAGTTCATATTGTGAACTCATTAGAATGTTAGTTCCATTCAGCAGATCATGTAATTCTTTTTCACTTTTACTCAGAATAGCAATGTCATCAGCAAATTGTGTCATTGATATCCTTTCACCTTGAATTTTAATTCCACCCCTGAATCTATCTTTTACTTCCATCATTGCTTCTTTGATGTATAGATTGAACAGTAGGGGCAAAAGACTGCATCCCTTTCTTACAACTTCTTTAATCCCAGCACTTCACTGTTGATCATCCACTCTTATTATGTCCTCTTGGCTTTTGTACTTATTATATATTACCCATCTCTCCCTATAGTTTTCCCCTATTTTTCTCAAAATTTAGAACATATTGCACAATTTAAATTGTCAAACACTTTTCAAATGCTTTTTCCAAGTCAAAAAATCCTATGAACGTGTCTTGATTTTTCTTTAGCCTCGCTTCGATTACAACTGCAATGTCAGAATTGCCTCTCTGGTGCCTTTACCTGTCCTAAAGCCAAACTGATCATCATCTAACACATTCTCAATCATCTTTTCCATTCTTCTGTATATTATTTTTGTCAGAAACTTGGATTCATGAGATGTTAAGCTAATTGTGCAATAATTCTCACACTTGTCAGCTCTTGCAGTCTTCAGAATTGTGTGGATGATATTTTTCCAAAAGTCAGATGGTATGTCACCAGACTCATACATTTACACACCAATGTGAACTGTAATTTCATTGCCACCTTCCCCAACAATTTTAGAAATTCTGATGGAATGTTATCTATCCCTTCTGCCTTATTTGATTTTTAAGTCTTCCAGAGCTGTTTTAAATTCTGATTCTACTACTGCTGTTTCTTGTTCTATCATGTGATCACACAAGTACTTTCCCCCATAGATGCCTTCATTGTGTTCTTTCTGCCTATCCACTCCCTCCTCTGCATTTAGCAGTGGAATTCCCATTGTGCTTTTAATGTTACCACCCTTGCTTTTAGTTTCAGCGAAGGTTGTTTTGTCTTTCCTGTATGCTGTGTCAGTCATTCTGACAATCATTTCGTTTTTGATTTCTTCACATTTTTCTCGTAGTTATTTCATCTTAGCTTATCTGAACTTCCTATTTATTTCATTTCTCAGCGACTTGTATTTCTGGATTCCTGATTTTCACTGGTCAGTTTCGTTCTTCCTTCTTTCATCAATCAGCTGAAGTATTTATTGTGTTACCCATGGTTTCTTCACAGTTACCTTCTTTGTACCTATGTTTTTCTTTCCAATTTCTGTGATGGCTCTTTTTAGAGATGTCCACTCCTCTTCAACTGTACTGCTACTGAACTACCCCTTATCGCTATATCTGTAGCCTTAGAGAACTTCAAGCGTATCTCTTCACTCCTTAGTACTTCCGTATCTCAGTTTTTTGCTTATTAACTCTTTCTGACAAATTTCTTAAACTTCAGCTTACTCTTCATTACTACTACATTGTGATCTGTATCTATATCTGCTCCTGGGTATGCCTTACAATCCAGTATCTGATTTTGGAATCTCTGTCTGACCATGATGTAAACTAACTGAAATCTTCTGGTATCGCTTGGCCTTTTCCTCCTTGTGTGATTCTTGAACAGAATATTCACCTTTACTAGCTGGAATTTATTACAGAACTCAGTTAGTCTTTCTCTTCTCTCATTCCTTGTCCCAAACCCATGTTCTCCTGTGACCTTCTCTTTCCCTTACAACTGCATTCCAGTTCCCCATGATTGTTAGATTTTCATCTCCCTTTATGTACTGTATTACCCTTTCAGTGTCCACATATACTGTCTCTATCTTTTCATCTTCAGCTTGTGATGTTGACATGTATACCTGAACTATTGTTGTCAGCGTTGGTTTGCTGTTGATTCTGATAAGTATAACTCCAGCACTGAACTGTTCACAGTAACATATTCTCTGCCCTAGCTTCCTATATTTGTAATGAATTCTACTCCCATTATACCATTTTCTGCTGCTGTTGATATTACCCTATGCTCATCTGACCAGAAATCCTTGCCTTATTTCCATTTCACTTCACTGACCCCTAGTATATTTAGATTGAGCCTTTGCATTTCCCTTTTCAAATTTTCTGGCTTCTCTACTACGTTCTAGCTTCTGACATTGTACACTCCTGGAAATGGAAAAAAGAACACATTGACACCGGTGTGTCAGACCCACCATACTTGCTCCGGACACTGCGAGAGTGCTGTACAAGCAATGATCACACGCACGGCACAGCGGACACACCAGGAACCGCGGTGTTGGCCGTCGAATGACGCTAGCTGCGCAGCATTTGTGCACCGCCGCCATCAGTGTCAGCCAGTTTGCCGTGGCATACGGAGCTCCATCACAGTCTTTAACACTGGCAGCATGCCGCGACAGCGTGGACGTGAACCGTATGTGCAGTTGACGGACTTTGAGCAAGGGCGTATAGTGGGCATGCGGGAGGCCGGGTGGACGTAGCGCTGAATTGCTCAACACATGGGGTGTGAGGTCTCCACAGTACATCAATGTTGTCGCCAGTGGTCGGCGGAAGGTGCACGTGCCCGTCGACCTGGGACTGGACCGCAGCGACGCACGGATGCACGCCAAGACCGTAGGATCCTACGCAGTGCCGTAGGGGACCGCACCGCCACTTCCCAGCAAATTAGGGACACTGTTGCTCCTGGGGTATCGGCGAGGACCATTCGCAACCGTCTCCATGAAGCTGGGCTACGGTCCCGCACACCGTTAGGCCGTCTTCCGCTCACGCTCCAACATCGTGCAGCCCGCCTCCAGTGGTGTCGCGACAGGCGTGAATGGAGGGACGAATGGAGACGTGTCGTCTTCAGTGATGAGAGTCGCTTCTGCCTTGGTGCCAATGATGGTCGTATGCGTGTTTGGCGCCGTGCAGGTGAACGCCACAATCAGGACTGCATACGACCGAGGCACACAGGGCCTACACCCGGCATCATGGTGTGGGGAGCGATCTCCTACACTGGCCGTACACCACTGGTGATCATCGAGGGGACACTGAATAGTGCACGGTACATCCAAACCGTCATCGAACCCATCGTTCTACCATTCCTAGACCGGCAAGGGAACTTGCTGTTCCAACAGGACAATGCACGTCTGCATGTATCCCGTGCCACCCAACGTGCTCTAGAAGGTGTAAGTCAACTACCCTGGCCAGCAAGATTTCCGGATCTGTCCCCCATTGAGCATGTTTGGGACTGGATGAAGCGTCGTCTCACGCGGTCTGCACGTCCAGCACGAACGCTGGTCCAACTGAGGCACCAGGTGGAAATGGCATGGCAAGTCGTTCCACAGGACTACATCCAGCATCTCTACGATCGTCTCCATGGGAGAATAGCAGCCTGCATTGCTGCGAAAGGTGGATATGCACTGTACTAGTGCCGACATTGTGCATGCTCTGTTGCCTGTGTCTATGTGCCTGTGGTTCTGTCAGTGTGATCATGTGATGTATCTGACCCCAGGAATGTGTCAATAAAGTTTCCCCTTCCTGGGACAATGAATTCACGGTGTTCTTATTTCAATTTCCAGGAGTGTAGAATGTTATCCTTCCATTGGTTATTCAATCATTTTGTCATGATCACCTCCCCTTTGGCAGTCCCCTCCTGAAGATCTGAATGGGGAACTATCCCAAAATCTTTTGTCGATGAAGAGATCATTATGACACTTTTCAATTACAGGCTACATATCCTGTGGATACATGTTATGCCTTCAGCATTATATCCTAATCTATACATTTGTTGTATGTCCCACATTGATTTCTTTGGTTATTTCATGCAGTGTGTTTGTCTGTTAGTGCTGACAACTCTACACGAACACTGCTGCTCTTGGTTATTAAGTGAAGGCTGTTGGCCACTGCATTGTCTGTTATGAGCGTTAATACATGAAATATTGAATCCTTGGCTCATTCCTGACACTGTGGATCTGGGAATATTGAGGTCCCTAACGATTTCTGAAATGGAATGCCCCAGTCATGTAGCTCCAACTACCATTCCACGTTCAAAGTCTGTTAATTCCCATCATGAGGCCATAATCACGTCACATTGTTTTCACATTAATCAACTGAGTACAAATAATAGCTCCACCTCTGCACTGTCCTTTTATACCTTGTGTACATGATTCTACTACCATCTGTATATGTGCATATCACTATTCCATGACTTTTGTCACCTCACTGTATGTGTCATATACCACTGCTTTCTTGTGTTGAAGTTAACTTCCACTGTGTATTAACATGTCTGTTCTGTAATATATTCTGTCTATACTACAGTTGTGTTTAGTACTTGTTGATAGCTGCAAGGCTATAAGTAAGTGATCATAGTGGAATAACTGTGCAAGATTTTTGCAGGTTGGAAGCATATCAACTTCTGGAAAATAGCCAAGACTTTTTCAGGGCTTAAACTAATACAAAAACCAGGAAGATTTGGCAAAAGAGAAGCCTCTAATGTCATAGGGATTCTTCCACTGCCTGATGGACAGGTCCGTGTCAGGTCTTTTACCTTTAACTTCCATTGTAATTTTCCTTTTTGTGTGAAATGTGTTGACACTTTAGTTATTTATCTTTATTTTATCTACACATTGCAGGTAATTTCTGGTTGTGAATGGGGTAACATGTTACTGTGGAGTGATGGAGTAATTAAAATGGAATTGTGTGGTCTAAATGGCCAGCCTTGTCATGAGGCACCTATCTCCCAGTTACTGCTTGAACAAAAGGAACTTTTCAGTGTTGGTATGAATATTTTGACCCACCTGTTTTCTTTTATGTGCCATTTTTAATGTAGAAATGTTTGATGGTGTGTTTTTGTGTAAACCCCTGAACCATAGACCTTGTTGACGTGAAGTAAATTGCTACCCTCAGTGATAAACTTGCTGTACCATGTATCTAAACCACAAGGAAGTGGTGTCTGTGGAGAGGCAAACTACCATATAATTCGTTAAGAGTGGTGGCATTTTTCTCAGTAGTTGTGGAGCAAGATTCTGGATGGTTGAGTGAGCTGGTTGGAGATCATGCTCAGCATCTAGGTATTGGATGTCTCCAAGACAGAAAGTTTTTCTGTGCTCATTCATGGATTTTTTCCGTTTGGATAACAAATTAAAATGAAATCGTCACCACTGTAGATAGGGTACGCTTATTAATGGATTCTGCCAGTTTGATTGTGATTGTACTTATGTAAAATGGTAGGTAGTGAAAAAGGGTGTTGGTAAATGATATAAGTAGTGTTAAATAGACTTGCCTTTAATGCTATAGCTTTTACTGGTGGTGAAACTGGTGCTGAAGCCAATGGTTGTGTGTGAGTCAATAGGACAAGTTTTAAAGTGGTAAAGTTGCAGGGTCAGGAACCTTAGGCTAAGGATTATCGCCTGATAAGGCTGTAGCAAATGTTATGCATGTGGCATATATCAATTTGAGACAATGTTGAGACTATATCATGGAATGATGTGCACAGCTTGTGGTCTAGTGGTTAGTATTGCTGCCTCTAGATTGTGGCACCCTGGGTTCAATTCCCAGCTGGGTTGTCAATTTTCTTCACTTGGGAACTGGTTTTTGTGTTGTCCTAATCATTTCATCTCATCTTCATCAATGTGCAAGATGGCAAAGTGACTTCCAATAGAAAGACTTGCACCAGGGTCGAAAAACTTTAGGTGGGGTTTCCCCATCTATAATGACTTACCATCATTTAATTTCATATAGTGATGACCTCATTTCAGGGTGAAAATTGGGAAGGGCAAGGCGATGGCATTCATCAAGGGCTTGGTGGTAGTGTGACCATAATAACTTAGTACTTTAAATGGGGACTGATGGAAGCACATGATGGGTAGAAACTGTATAGCATTGGACTGGTGTTGAAATATTTCCTCTTGTTGCCAACATAACTTACAAACAATATTGTAAAAAGTAATATTTTATGTTTAATGTATGATTTATTTCACAAGTTCTGAGCATATATATAAATTTCTTCACTTTATCAGTAAATAAATTAGCATGAGTTCAGCATGTCTAATACAAATATCTTTTTCTTCTCACAGATTAATATTTGCATTGTTTTCTTTGCTGCACTACATCCCAGTCCAGAAACAATGTAAATAAAAAGTCTAGAGGCAAATTTTAATTGTGTGCCAACCAGTTATAGTGTATAACCAGCTCAATATCATGTTTATAATAGAGGGAAACATTCCACGTGGGAAAAATATATCTAAAAACAAAGATGATGAGACTTACCAAACAAAAGCGCTGGCAGGTCGATAGACACACAAACAAACACAAACATACACACAAAATTCAAGCTTTCGCAACAATCGGTTGCTTCGTCAGGAAAGAGGAAAGGAGAGGGAAAGATGAAAGGATGTGGGTTTTAAGGGAGAGGGTAAGGAGTCATTCCAATCCCGGGAGTGGAAAGACTTACCTTAGGGGTAAGTCTGCTTGTGTCTTTGTATGTGCGGATGGATATGTGTGTGTGTGCGAGTGTATACCTGTCCTTTTTCCCCCCTAAGGTAAGTCTTTCCACTCCCGGGATTGGAATGACTCCTTACCCTCTCCCTTAAAACCCACATCCTTTCGTCTTTCCCTCTCCTTTCCTCTTTCCTGACGAAGCAACTGTTTGTTGCGAAAGCTTGAATTTTGTGTGTATGTTTGTGTTTGTTTGTGTTTCTATCGACCTGCCAGTGCTTTTGTTTGGTAAGTCTCATCATCTTTGTTTTTTTCAGTATCATGTTTTATTTACTACTCTGCATTTTTCTTGTTCTGTTCAAAAAGCTGTATGACTATAAAGTTTATCATTGTCCTCATTAATCTGCAGTTTATGAATGATGCAATTAGTACAGGGTTCTATTTGATACAATTTTAACTGTTATTATCACTCCATTTCTATTTCAACTCAATAGGTACATAGTACAAAGTACATGCTCTATTTTTCTGGTTGGCTGCTCTGTTGGAGGCAGTCCTTTCTCTTTTTGCTCCCTGGAGTGATCTTTTATGAGGGTGAAGGTTACTCTCTTTGCTTGGACCTCTTAAAATTATAAAAAAAGGCATGTCACATTTTACTGATCTTTTACGGAAACTTATATTTTTGCTATGAGGAAAAAATTCTAACCTTTTTAAATTTATCTTGTTTAGCACATGACTTAACTGATGTCACATACAAACTGTTCACTTTTTTAAATTTCAGGTAGAGATGGAATGATCAATACGTGGTATTTTGAGGAAATTGAGAATGCAGACCCACAGGAAGAAAATAAGTTAGAAATGAGACCTTATCGAAGTTTTAGGATAGGATCAGAAACTAATAAATCTTCTTTAGTAGCAATTGCAAAACAGCATCAGCATGATTCTGATGACAATAACTGGTTTGCTCAAGTAAGATCATCCTTTAAACATACTATAATACAAGATGTGCCCAGAAAGTAATGTCACTAAGTACATAAAAGCTAATTTATTGGTCACAATGGTTCAGTGGATTAGAATGCTTCAAAATAGCACCCTACTGTGTCAATATATTTTTTTACTGCAAGATTTCCAAACGTTGTAGGTATCCTGGAAGACCTGCATTAGAATGTCCTTTAAGCCACATGTCAACAGTGGCTTTCACTTTGTCAACTTTGTCAGTGGTCTCAAAACAGTGTCCTTTCAAGGGTGTACTGATCCAAAGAAGAAAAAAGCATGCTGGAGTGAGGTTGGGACTGTAGGTGGGTTGGGATAGTGTTTTCACTAAATAATCCCTCAACAAGAAGACTGAGTGCATTGTCTTGCTGGAGCTTCCAGGAACCAGCGATGTGTAGTCTGACATGTACATCCCCTTTTTTCAGTCTTTTGAGCAGTTCCAGATAAAAGACAGCATTGATGCTCTGTCCAGCAGGTACAAACTCATAGTGGATAATACCACTAGAACCAAAAAAGACAATGAACATCACATTCACTTTGGATTTGCTCATACATGCCTTCCAGGGGAATGGTGACAGTGAGGTGTTCCACTTGAGCACTGTCTCTTCTTCTCAGGGTCACATTCGAAAACCCTTGACTCGTGTCCTGCTACAACATTGTCTGAAAAAGTAGCATCATTTCTACAGAATTCCAGTTCATCTTGTCATTGTTGGTCAAAATTTTTTGACCTGTTTTGCACAAACATTTTTCTTCTGCTATTGTTTGGATGTAATCTTTTAGACAATGGGTTTGAGTGCATTCAACGTCTGAACTATCAGATGAACTCTCATTCTATGAAACTGCATTCAAAAGTTCGTACACACATGTCACACTGTTATTACCTCTCAGTGGTGAAAGACATCTAGAGTGAGTTTCATCATTGACATCATCCTGGACTTCTAAAAATGCCTTTTTCCACCAAAACACCTGTCATTTTCAGGGGCATTCATTCCCAAATGCCTTCCCAATCATTGGAAATGTTTTGCCAGTGGACTTCCCAAGTTTATTGCAGAATTTGATTGCATACATGCTGTTTTTTGAGTGAACACTGCATCACTGCTGAAAGGGACAGTGAGAGATTCACATAAGCACATGTCCTGACTCTCCAGGAGATCGGAGGAAACTCTTTTGTTGAGTAGCTAACAATCCCCTATGTAAGTAAACAGTGCTCCAACCAATAGGAGCATCAGAATAGAACTGGTGACATTACTTTGTGGATGATCCTTGTAAGCTTATGAATGTACTTGTGTCAAGAGTTGAACTATGAGTATGGAGTCATAAGAGGAATAAATGGGTCCCTGCAAGATAATATTGTAATACTGTATGTCAGACATACAAACCAAAGAGAAGGTGTTGACTTTTTAGCTTTAAGAACCTACTAAGTTATTTTTTTATCAAGAGAGGGCATTATAGATGCATTGGGTGCATCTCTATTGTTTCAAGAGTGGGAGAGAGGAAATGGCAGAACTGAAGTGTGATCATGAGCCACACCGGGATAACATTGCATGTGAAAGGCAAGAATCTAGATGTGAGCCCCTGCATGGAGTATAGTTTTATTCTGCAAGTAAACTTCTTAATGGCACACACTAAACTGCAGAATGAATGACTCATCCTGGTAATACCATTATTTTATGGCTAAGCCTTTTGCTCCTTAATACTATTTCTTCAGTGAATGCTAGTCCAGCAAAACTGTAACATTATGGTTAGCTGGCTTGGGTGACATAAGGCAGCACTAAGTATATTTGACAGAGTGTCTGGCAGCAGTGGTAGATTGCAAATAATGTGAAGAGGTATGCTAGGTAGTGTTCACAGGCAGGACACAACCGGTCAGCATGGACGTGCGTGATTATTGGAGAGAACGAAGCAGCTCTCTTGACAGACAACAGAAGATGAAGGGTCCAGTAGGGAGAAACATGAGGATAATTTGTAGTATTTGTACAAAAAGTACATGCTATGAGAAAACTATATACATCAGATGAACTACTTTGAATAGATGGCTCAGTGCACCTGTAACCTTATTTTTAAACAACAATGACAAATGTTATAGAGGGTGTAATTACAAATAGTTTATATAAAATTGTAACAAGTGAACCAAACATGTAGATGCACTTGTGATAGATAATGTGAAGGCTGACGATAAGCAATCACAACATGTTGCTTTTACAGTCACACAGAAATGTAACAACTTAATGAATTTATATGCAAATTGTGCCATAACTACAATTTTTCCACAAACAAACATAGTTTGAAATCAGCTTGAGTATCCCAGAGCATTACCCAATAAATCCTTATATTTAGTCAACCATAGTTTGATGTTTTAAGATGCATTTGTAGTTTTAGTTTAAAATAGAACATGTTACAGTGCCAGATGTGGTGAGGTATTCATGCATTTATTTACATCTAATGAAATAATGTGTAAAGATTGTAGAGGTTGCAACTGGGTGTGAGAATTTAATCTATGAAATAATACATACGTGAAATTATTGTTTGTAATTGAACAGTGGTCATTTTGTAAATAAGTGTCTTGACTACAGCAGTAGTCATGTGGCTAAAAGAATAAAAGTGGTATCCAGTCAGTGTGCATGATCTTTTGGTCTGTGGTCTTTTGGTGGTCTTCATTAGTAAGGATTCTGGGTAAGAGGGTGAAGAGAGTATTTGGACAGCCAGAGTGTCATATGACCTGAGAAAGCATTCTTTGGACTTAGTATAATTCTGGTGTTCGTAGGTTAAACACTTAGAAGGATTTCAGGAATTAGGATAGTTTTGTGAGAGTGAGTTCTGGACTTTGAATTTTTGTGAGGACAAAAAGGTTTATGTGTGGCTTTCAGTGACTGTTTTTCTGCAACCATGAGGACTATTATTGTTTAAGCATTTTAAGAAAGTAGTGAATTTTAGTATTTTGCTGCATTTATAGAGTAATAAATGTGTTAGATTTTTTATCACAGTTATTAATCAACTTTACTTTTTGCAGTGACAATTAGTGAAATTTTGCACTGAAAAACTTTTAGATTATGCTACTATTTTTTTATGAGATAATGCATGACTGTAGTAATAGTAGTAGTAACAACTTTATTCATCCGTATATTTCTTTTTACAAGGATATAGGACATGTCAAAGTACTTACAAGTTTAGACCAATTTAAAATAAGCTAATTTGTATACACATACATTTACAGACTTCTAATTAGAGAAAATCATTAGATTTGCTCCTCGTATACAATATTTTTTTTTACAAATACACTCCTGGAAATGGAAAAAAGAACACATTGACGCCGGTGTGTCAGACCCACCATACTTGCTCCGGACACTGCGAGAGGGCTGTACAAGCAATGATCACACGCACGGCACAGCGGACACACCAGGAACCGCGGTGTTGGCCGTCGAATGGCGCTAGCTGCTCAGCATTTGTGCACCGCCGCCGTCAGTGTCAGCCAGTTTGCCGTGGCATACGGAGCTCCATCGCAGTCTTTAACACTGGTAGCATGCCGCGACAGCGTGGACGTGAACCGTATGTGCAGTTGACGTACTTTGAGCGAGGGCGTATAGTGGGCATGCGGGAGGCCGGGTGGACGTACCGCCGAATTGCTCAACACGTGGGGCGTGAGGTCTCCACAGTACATCGATGTTGTCGCCAGTGGTCGGCGGAAGGTGCACGTGCCCATCGACCTGGGACCGGACCGCAGCGACGCACGGATGCACGCCAAGACCGTAGGATCCTACGCAGTGCCGTAGGGGACCGCACCGCCACTTCCCAGCAAATTAGGGACACTGTTGCTCCTGGGGTATCGGCGAGGACCATTTGCAACCGTCTCCATGAAGCTGGGCTACGGTCCCGCACACCGTTAGGCCATCTTCCGCTCACGCCCCAACATCGTGCAGCCCACCTCCAGTGGTGTCGCGACAGGCATGAATGGAGGGACGAACGGAGACGTGTCGTCTTCAGCGATGAGAGTCGCTTCTGCCTTGGTGCCAATGATGGTCGTATGTGTGTTTGGCGCTGTGCAGGTGAGCGCCACAATCAGGACTGCATACGACCGAGGCACACAGGGCCAACACCCGGCATCATGGTGTGGGGAGTGATCTCCTACACTGGCCGTACACCACTGGTGATCGTCGAGGGGACACTGAATAGTGCACGGTACATCCAAACCGTCATTGAACCCATCGTTCTACCATTCCTAGACCGGCAAGGGAACTTGCTGTTCCAACAGGACAATGCACGTCCGCATGTATCCCGTGCCACCCAACGTGCTCTAGAAGGTGTAAGTCAACTACCCTGGCCAGCAAGATCTCCGGATCTGTCCCCCATTGAGCATGTTTGGGACTGGATGAAGCGTCGTCTCACGCGGTCTACACATCCAGCACGAACGCTGGTCCAACTGAGGTGCCAGGTGGAAATGGCATGGCAAGCCGTTCCACAGGACTACATCCAGCATCTCTACGATCGTCTCCATGTGGGAATAGCAGCCTGCATTGCTGCGAAAGGTGGATATACACTGTACTAGTGCCGACATTGTGCATGCTCTGTTGCCTGTGTCTATGTGCCTGTGGTTCTGTCAGTGTGATCATGTGATGTATCTGACCCCAGGAATGTGTCAATAAAGTTTCCCCTTCCTGGGACAATGAATTCACGGTGTTCTTATTTCAATTTCCAGGAGTGTAGCTTATTAAGTAATGTACTGCCACACTGTTCACTCATATCTCACTATCAATCACTGCACACATTTTACACACAGTGTTTCATAACACTTCACTCACTACACACACAAACTCACACACATTGGTGATCTCTGGGCCATTTTCTGTACCACGATTTCCCATTTGCTGTCCTGAAAAACTGAGTCAACACCCCTCTACGATGAGTGAGATGTTGAGCTCAGAAAGAGAAAGAGTTGTTAGTATTGTGCTATGCATGACTTGGGGGTTAATTTTTCTAGAAAAGGAAAAACAAAGGAAGAAACCATAATGTGAAGGTGTTATGTGGAATGTTGGATGTTTTATAATCATTATTATTATTTGTCTGTATAACATTTTTTCACCAAACCCTGACTCTGTTTTATCTAAGTAATCCTTCAATGTATAAAATGTATTGCATAACAGGTACTTTTTAGCTGCCTTTTTAAAACAGTGTATTTTTGCAATTTCTCTAATCTTTTTTGGCAATTTAGTGTACAGTTTTATTCCTTGGTAGAAAATGCTGTTCTGAGTTTTATGTTTATTTTTTCTTGGTAGATGTAAGTTGAGTCTAGCTCTTGTTCCATGGTTATGGACAGAGCTGTTTGTGCAGCAATTACCAATGTTATTTTTGATGTGTACAACTGACTGGTAAATGATTCACATGGAGTAGTTAAGTTAGTTAGTTGGTTGCTTGTTCCATTGATCAATTGCATGGTATGGTAGCCATTACGATGTGGAACATGTCAAGTTCTAGAAAATTTAAAAAAGGAAATGGATAGGTTAAAGTTAGATATAGTGGGAATTAGTGAAGTTTGGTGGCAGGAGGAAGAAGACTTCTGGTCAGGTGAATATGGGGTTATGAATACAAAATCAAATAGGGGTAATGCAGGAGTATGTTTAATAATGAATAAAAAAATAGGAGTGTGGGTCAGCTACTACAAACAGCATAGCCCACACCTACCACAGTAGTACAAGTTTATATGCCAACTAGCTCTGCAGATGATGAAGAGATTGAAGAAATGTATGATGAGATAAAAGAAATTATTCAGATAGTGAAGGGAGATGAAAATTTAATAGTCATGGGTGACTGGAATTCGATAGTAGGAAAACGAAGAGAAGGAAAAGTAGTATGTGAATATGGAATGGGGGTAAGGAATGAAGGAGGAAGCCGCCTGGCAGAATTTTGTGCAGAGCATAACTTAATCATAGCTAACACTTGCTTTAAGAATCATGAAAGAAGACCGTATTCGTGGAAGAGGCCTGGAGACACTGGAAGTTTTCAGATACATTATATAGTAGTAAGACAGAGATTTAGGAACCACATTTTAAATTGTAAGACATTTCCAGAGGCAGATGTGGACCCTGACCACAATTTATTATTTATGAACTGTAGATTAAAACTGAAGAAACTGCAAAAAGGTAGGAATTTAAGGAGATGGGACCTGGATAAACTGAAAGAACCAGAGGTTGTAGAGAGTTTCAGAGAGAGCATTAGGAAATGATTGACAAGAACAAGGGAAAGAAACACAGTAGTTTTGAGAGATGAAATAGTGAAGGCAACAGAGGATCAAGTAGGTAAAAAGACAAGGGCTAGTAGAAATCCTTGGGTAACAGAAGAGATACTGAATTTAATTGATGAAATGTGAAAATATAAAAATGCAGTAAATGAAGCAGACAAAATGGTATAGAAACTTCTCAAAAATGAGATTGTCAGGAAGCACAAAATGGCTACGCAGGTATGGCTGGATGGAAAATCTAAGGATTTAGAGGCATATATCACTAGGGGTAAGATAGATACTGCCTACAGGAAAATTAAAGAGACCTTTGGAGAAAAGAGAACTACTTGTATGAATATCAAGAGCTCAGATGGAAAACCAGTTCTAAGCAAAGGAGGGAAAGCAGAGAAACGTAAGTAGTATATAGAGGGTCTATACGAGAGTGATGTACTTGAAGGCAATATTATGGAAATGGAAGAGGATGTAAGTGAAGATGAAATGGAAGATATGATACTGCATCAAGAATTTGACAGAGCACTGAAAGACATAAGTCGAAACAAGGCCCCGGGAGTAGACAACATTCCATTAGAACTACTGATAGCCTTGGGAGAGCCAGCCATGATAAAACTCTACCATCTGGTGAGCAAGATGTATGAGACAGGCAAAATACCCTCAGACTTCCAGAGGAATGTAATAATTCCAATCCCTAAGAAAGGAGGTGTTGACAGGTGTGAAAATTACTGAACTATCAACTTAATAAGTCACAGCTGCAAAATACTTACATGAATTCTTTACAGATAAATGGAAAAACTGATAGGAGCCAACTTTAGGGAAGAACAGTTTGGATTCCGTAGAAATGGTGGAACACGTGAGGCAATACTGACCCTACAATTTATCTTAGAAGATAGGTTAAGGAAAAGCAAACCTATGTTTCTAGCATGTGTAGACTTAGAGAAAGCTTTGGACGATTTTGACTGGAATACTCTCTTTCAAATTCTGAAGGTGGAAGGGGTCAAATAGAGGGAGCGAAAGGCTATTTATAATTGTACAGGAACCAGATGGCAGTTATAAGAGTTGAGGGGCATGAAAGGGGGGCAGTGGTTGGGAAGGGAGTGAGACAGGGTTGTAGCCTACCCCTGATGTTATTCAATCTGTATATTGAGCAAGCAGTAAAGGGAACAAAAGAAAAATCTGGAGTAGGAATTAAAATCCATGGAGAGGAAATAAAAACTTTGAGGTTTGCCGATGACATTGTAATTCTGTCAGAGACAGCAAAGGACCTGGAAGAGCAGCCGAAAGGTATGGACAGTGTCTTGCAAGGAGGATATAAGATGAACATCAACCAAAGCAAACGAGGATAATGAAATGTAGTCTAATTAAATCAGGTGATATTGAGGGAATTAGATTAGGAAATGAGACACTTAAAATAGTAGATGAGTTTTGCTATTTGGGGAGCAAAATAACTGATGATTGTTGTAGTAGAGAGGATATAAAATGTAGACAATGGCAAGAAAAGCATTTGTGAAAAAGAAAAATGTGTTAACATCAAGTATAGATTTAAGTGTCAGGAAGTCTTTTCTAAAAGTATTTTTATGGAGTGTAGCCATGTATGGAAGTGAAACATGGATGATAAATACTTTAGACAAGAAGAGAATAGAAGCTTTCGAAATGTGGTGCTACAGAAGAATGCTGAAGATTAGATGGGTAGATCACATAACTAATGAGGAAGTACTGAATAGAATTGGGGAGAAGAAGAATTTGTGGCACAACTTGACTAGAAGAAAGTATCAGTTGAAAGGACATATTCTGAGGCATCAAGGGATCATTAATTTAGTGTTGGTGGGCAGCACGGAAGTTAAAAATCATAGAGGGAAACCAAGAGATGAATACACTAAGCAGATTCAGAAGGATGTAGGGAACAGTAGTTACTTGGAGATGAAGAAGCTTGCACAGGATAGAGTAGCATGGAGAGCTGCATCAAACCAGTCTCTGGACTGAAGACCTCAACAACAACAACAACAAGGACAACAACATGTGTGTTAAATATTCTTCTTGCACTACATAAATACATTTTTGCATTGCAGCTTTATATAGCTTATTTATCATTTTATCTGTGTTTGGCCACAATTCGCTTAATTTTGTTCATATTTCCAAAATAAACATTTGGTATGAAGTTTAAACAATTTGGTTTAGCCCACATTGCCATCGTATGGGATATTATTTAACCATTTGTTCTAAATTCCAATTATTTTGTTATTATATCTTTGCATTTTTCACTAATTTGCATCTTCTAATAAAAGGTTAATTTGTTTTAAGATTTGAGCTTAAAAGCAACGGTGCATGATGGTCCCCCTACAGACTTCAAGCTAGCCATGCCAGAGTTTTAGGTCATGTGTTACCGACACCATTCTGTCAGGTGCAGTTGCAGTTGAGTTGCCTTGGTCTTGGAATTTCAGATAGGTTCCTTAGCGAGGTATGTCTGAATGCCTCTGAGAAATTGGGTCTTCTACCACTGCCTACCATGCCTGCAGACAAATCAGTCATAGAATCGATCAGCTGCATTAGTTTCACACTTTCATAAAGTGCAGAGGAAATATCCACCAACTGGATAGGTCACTCTCCACAGTTTCTGGCTGTGCTGCTAGAGCATTTTATAAGGAATAGCTGTCACCTAGTTAGACATTTCAAGTCTGACAGTCTTGTGCAGATTTCCAAACTTACCAGGAGTTTCAAAAACAACAATGACAACAATAATGACAAATTTATCAAGTCCCCATTTCTACCTTTAACTCTATTCCCATCACCAAGTCATGCCGTGGAAACTGCCAGTAATGTATACTGCAGTGTTAGCTCAAGATCTGAACCATCAATGTTTATATTTTATACGTAGTACAAGCATCAAACAATTATACAGTGTGTCCTAAACTACATATCAAAAATGTAACAGCAGGTAGAGGAGTCTGAAATAAGCAGACATCATATAGGAATGTGTGTGTTGTAATACCACCTTGAGCTGGTAGAGAGCAGTGATGACTGCAGTGTATAAAAATCCTTTGCTAGCAGGATTCTTCATTTCCCACTTGGATCTTGAGCAGCATGCATGTTTCACCAATGTGGAGCTGGCCGATATGCATTTCATGTATGGGGCTGTGCAAGGAAATGGATTAGCTGCTGAAAGGATGTACAGGCAGTGATTCCTGGATAGGAATCAATCAGATGCAGATGTTCTACATACTGACAAGGTTACCTTTACGCAGTTGGTAATGTTGGACATCTATAATTCTCACATGTGGTCTCATGGTAACCCATATGGCACAATAGCACATGCCTACCAAGAAAGATTTTCCGTTAATGTTTGGGCAGGCGTTGTGCACAATAACTCAGTAGGACTGTACATTCTGCCTTGTTGTTTAACTGGCCACACATACAACATCTTCCTACAAGAGGTCACACCTAAACTTCTGGGAAATGTTCCTCTAGCTGTCTGCAGACAAATGTGGTTCCAGTACAATGGAGTTTCTGATTGTCCCCACCCTCTTGTTGCCCAATGTTGAACTTCGTGATGTTTGGAGTAAGTTAGTAATTAGGTGGCTGGTCACATTTTCACAGCACTTACCACACTGAGATAGTGACACACTGCAACGAGTGACATGGACAGTCAAATTTTAATAACCAGCTCTGTTAATAATAAAAATACTCATTTTGTTGTTGCTTTTCTTTGTTGTATGTTGATAGCTTATTGTTCTCTTCCTTTCTGTGGTTCATCTTTCTGTAATCGTCTAGATATAACAACAAAAACAATCAGTTATTGATAAAATTACTTAAATTGGATAGATAATAAATCTACTCACCAAGCAGCGGCAGAACACACGCACAAAAGACTGTTGTGATTGGTAAGCATTCGGAGCCAGTGGCTCCTTCTTCAGGCAGAAGGGTTGAAGGGGAAGGAAGAAGGATGAAGGAAAAGGACTGGAGACGTCTAGGAAAAGGGGTAGATTTTGGGAAAGTCACCCAGAACTGCAGGCCAAGGGAGACTTACTGTACGGGATGAAAAGGAAAGTCTGCTGATTTCGTCCGATGCAGTACTCAACACTCAGTCCTTCTTACTCATCCCATACGGTACGTCTCCCCTGACCTGCGGTTCTGAGTGACTTTTCCAAAATCTACCCCTTTTCCTAGACATCTCCAGTCCTTTTCCTTCACCCTTCTTCCTTCCCCTTCAACCCTTCTGCCTGAAGAAGGAGCCACAGCCTACAAAAGCTTGCCAATCACAACAGTCTTTTGTGTGTGTGTTCTGCCATCACTTGGTGAGTAGATTTTGTATCTATATAATTGTCTAGAGGAGTCCTTCAGTCAAAGACCCTCAGAGCAGCATCTCTGACCAGAAGACTAAACCACAGATGACCATCAATAACAAGAGAGGCACTACTCTTGTTGCAGTGCACGGCTTGCCTGTGTGTTCCATATACAAGTCCAGCCAGGGTACAATAAGAACAAATAATGTTGGTTTAAGAACAATATTATGAAAAGGATAGACTGTACTCACCATATAGAGGTGACATTGATATGCAGACAGGCACAACAAAAAGAATGCTGTAGTTTTGAGCTCTCAGCCAAACAGCCTTCATCTTAAGTAGAAAACACACACATATTCACAGAAGCACCACAGCTGCAACCACTGTGCTGATTTCTACATGGACATAATAACCAACTGGCTGTCTGTCTGCATGAATGGCCACTGACAAACTGTGGCCAACAGACAGCTGGACCACTTCGCTGTTGAACATGCCACACAGCACCGCGTGTTTCAGTTCAATGACTGCTTCACAGCCTGCACCATCTGGATCCTTCATACTAATAGCAGCTTTTCCTGAATTGTGCAGGTGGGAACTCTCCCTGGCCTCAATCTTCACTGATCCCTATCTTTTAGTCATCTCCCATTCTCTGCCCCTGCTCCATCACTACAAAGCCTTATATTCCATCAATGCACCCACTAGTCGTTTTTCCTTTACTACTTCTCTCCTCTTCTATTCCCTTTCTCCTCCGTGCCCTCCTTAAACCATCTGATTGCAGGCTTCCACAAGCAGCACTACACCATCTGCCACCACTACCCTGCTATCTCTCCCCCTCTTCACCTCAGCCTCCTTCTTACCTTACCATGAATGGATTGCTTTTCCCATCAGGCACAATTGCACACAGTCCTCAGTGGTCAGAGACAGAGGTCACATTTGTGTGAGTTGTGCTTGTGTGAATATCTGTCCATTTTCTACTTAATAAGAAGGCTGTTCACCAAAAAGGTCAAATATATAACAGTTTTTTTGCTATGCATGTCTGCAACTCAACGTCTCCACGGTATGGTGATAGCTATCTGTGCATTTTCTACTTAATAAGAAGGCTGTTCACCAAAAAGGTCAAATATATAACAGTTTTTTTGCTATGCATGTCTGCAACTCAACGTCTCCACTGTATGGTGATAGCTATTTATCCTTTCCATAATACTGTCATTGCTCCATCCTGAATTTTCGAGTGTTTGATTTTGCCTAGCAGGTTTTCTTCCATTCTGCAACCCAGTGCTGTTTTCCTGTTACTATTCTCTAATGCATTACTTCACTCAGTGTACATCCTTTTCTTTCCCTTTTTCCCTGTGCTTTACCTGTCGCTTTTCAAACCTCACGTGCCCTGACTTATGAGCCACAATGTGTCAGCCATCTCATCTGTGCTCAACTCAGGGTTACTTGACCACACTGGTTGTTAGAGTCTCACATGCTAAATTATTCCCATCAATATAATTAATCCTAGACCTATAAAATGACCACTCTTTCTGCCTCATTCTCATGTATTTTTGTGTTTTATTTTCCATACCTTACTGTGCCATGTGAACTTGTTGAACCTTGACTTATCAACCTGCCCGCCCCCCCCCCCCCCCCCCCCCTTTCTGTTCCCTTTTCTTGTCCCAATTCACAGATACTCACCTCACCTAATCTATTTACATCTGATGTCCGCCCCTCTTCATACATATCCACCCACCAATCCATATCCCACATTATTGTATTTTTTCTTTTATCTCTTAGTGTTTTGACTCTGATCTTAGTTTTTTTTTTTTTTGCCTTTTTCATTGGCTCCCTTAGATTTCACCTCATTTCACCATACTTTATCAATTCTGACCATTTAATTTTTTCCACTTATTTTGAGATATTTTTCATATTTTTTGGGGGTTTTCAGATGTATTTTTACATAATTTACCTATTTTATGTGTTTTTATCTTCCACCATGGATCCTTCCATCTGCACCAATACAGAATAGTTTCCTTACCCTAGCCAGAATCCAGCCTCACACATTGTTACTGCATTGTTGCCTAGGTCTTGGAATCCCATCAATTGGCCATACTATCAGATTACCCATCTCAGGCTGCAGCCCTTCCTTTCAGAATGACCTCTACCTTTTCAAGTTCTATCAGTCCGTAGCACTCAAAAACCTAGTCCTGCAAAACCATGTCAATCAGTTCCAAACCTACTTGCAATATGTCCTCACCGTCTATAAATTTCTCTTGCCCTACAATCCCAAATTCCAGCATCCTATCTCTTTTGCCATCCAGAAACTAGAGCAGCATGCACAATGCCATCTCAAAAAGCTGTCTAACCCATTCACCTCCTACTCCCACCTTGGACTACCACTCTCCATCCACCTACAACAGTCTCCAAATCTCCTCTAGATTCCCTCATAGCCAACAAACGCTGCCTTGCATTTATTTATTTATTTATTTATTTATTATTTGTCCCGTGGATCAAATCAGTACAATGGCTTGTACAACTGATATGGGATAAGTCAATACAAATATACAGTTTACAGGAGTCTAAAATAGTAAACAAGAATACAGAGGAGAGATTATTTTACATTACCTACAAAATTATGTTACCTAAAGTTACAGCTTTACAGAGAATTGTTACATGATGTGACAAAACTGACTTAACAACATTCAGCTTTGATACTTTATCATGCACTAAGACAATTTTGATTCCAAATATTCCTGGATAGTATAAAAGCATTCTTTTATTAAAAGAGATTTCACTGTCTGTTTGAATTTATTTATTTCTTGGATTTCTTGTATAAAAGTTGGAAGATGATTATATAATTTTATTCCCATGCACTTGACACCATCACTGTACAGTTTTGTTGAGTGGGGAAGTATTCTTAGAGAGGTTTTTGATCTTGTGTCATAATCGTGGTAGTCCATATTTTTGCTAATTTTGTTGATACTTTTTTTGGTAAAGAATAATAATTCTAGTATGTATTGGCATGGGAGGGGCAAAATATTTAGTTTCTTAAATAATGGTTTACTAGTGTCTCTTTGTTTTTTGAACATAATTGTTCTGACTACCTTCTTTTGCAGTTTGAATATCTTAATTGATTCAGAATTTTGGCCCCAGAAGATGATTCCGTAGTTAAGTACGGAGTGAAAGAGTGCATGGTACATTGTGGTTAGGGTACTTGTGTTAGTGACGTTCCTTATTGATCTAATCATGAAGCATACTTTACTAAGTTTTGTGCTGGTAACGTCAATGTGCCTTTTCCATGTGAGCGTATCAGTAATAGTGACCCCCAAAAATTTTATTTCCTTTTCAAGTTTAACATTATTTTTTTCCAGTGATATAGTTGGTAGTAATGGATTTCTGTTTTGGGCAGTGTGAAAGGTTATTCCAATTGTCTTTTTTGCATTAATCAGCAGCCTATTACTTTGAAGCCATCGACTTATTTGATCTGTGGTTCTATCTATATTAGATTGGAGAATTTGTTCGGGCGCAGATATGAGTATAGAGGTGTCGTCAGCAAATAAAAGGGTTTTTGTGTTTGGTAGGCTGTGAGGAAGGTCATTTATGTAAAGTAAGAACAGCAAAGGGCCCAGGATGGAGCCTTGGGGAATGCCTTGCTTTATGGTATGTATGGAGGAATGTACAGTGCTAGCTGTACCTGAGAGCTTAGTTTCATTTAATTCGACATACTGCTGTCGATCTTCCAGATAGCTTTTAAACCAATCATAGGCATTTCCTCTTATTCCATAGGAATGCATCTTTTGCAGAAGTATACTATGATTAACCATGTCGAATGCTTTTGTTAGATCTAGGAAGATAACTATGGCTGGGAGTTTTTTGTCCACAAGCTCCAGTGCATGATCTAGAAATCCTTGTATTGCATCTGTTGTAACTTTCTTACTTTGGAAGCTGAATTGAGCAGGTGACAGGATATTTTCTTTGTCTAGAAAGGACATGATTCTGGTGGCCATTATATATTCAAATACTTTACTAAAAGTTGAAAGCAGTGCAATGGGTCGATAATTACTGGGATCCTCTTTGCTTCCTTTTTTGTGGACAGGTAAAATTTTTGCAATTTTAAGCATACCAGGAAATGTACCATTCAGGAATGAGAAGTTTATTATGTGAGCGAGGGGTTTACTGATAGAGTTACTGCAATTATGAAGGAGGAAGCATGGGATTTGATCTTGTCCAGCAGATGATTTATTTTAAATTTTGCTATGAAGTGTCTTTTCTATTTCAATTTCAGATGTAGGCCTTAGAAATAGAGTCTCAGAGCATAAGTTTGGTTCTAGTTGTAAGGGGCAGCTATTTTTAAGATGGTTAGCCAGGTTTTCTACTGTTTCTGTAAAGTAGTTATTGAACTCCTCTGCTGTTTCTTTCCCACTGGAGACTAATTTTCCATTTATTTTTAAGCTAATATCACTTTGTAGCTGTTTTCCTCTATTAGTATTCACATTAATAAGTTGCCACATGCTTTTGCTCTTATTTGATGACAATTTGAGGTAGTTATCATTCTGTAGCTTTTTGGCTGCATTTACTACGTTCTTTAATATCTTTTTATATAGAGCAAAGTATGACTTAAATGCTTCACTACTGACTAGTTTGGATTTGCTCTTGTAAAAAAGTTCTCTTTTTCTTTGTGATGATCTAATGATTCCTGGGGTGATCCAGCTGGAGAGTTTTCTATCTTTGGTGATACATTTTGTTTGTAAGGGAAAGTGGCAATTAAAATAATAACAGAAAATATCCAAGAATGCTTCATATTTGCTGTCTACTGTATGAGCCTTGTATACATTTTGCCAGTTTTCATTTTGTATATCAAAGAGGAAAGTATGCATGTGGGTTTTATTGAAGTTTCTCCTCTGTACAGTGATTTTATTGTGTTCGTGACTGTTATTTTGCAACCAGACCTGCATAATTAATGCATTGTGGTCTGAAAATCCTAGTTTGATGGAGGATACAGTACAATTTATATTGCTTGCTACTTGATCCAGACAAGTGGTACTGTGATGTGTTATCCTGGTTGGAGTGTTAACCATTAGGTCTAGGTTGTAGCTGTTCATAAAATTTTTAATGCTTAGATGGCTGGAGTTTTCCGAGAGAAAATCTATATTATA
The DNA here is from genome assembly GCF_023864275.1 of Schistocerca cancellata. Lineage (NCBI taxonomy): Eukaryota > Metazoa > Arthropoda > Insecta > Orthoptera > Acrididae > Schistocerca > Schistocerca cancellata. Next base: position 137,177,707 of record NC_064632.1, read on the forward strand.
GTCACCACATATTAGAACACTATATGATTTTCTTTTACTTAGATTTTCTATTACTGGTGCTAGATTTTTGTAGAAACAGCCTCCCACCACCATACAGAATCCAGAACTTAAACATACCTGAAAAACAGTTATGAACCTTTTCGCCAAGAGCCTTAGTCCCACAGAAATATCAGTCCTTTCCCACACTCTTACATTTCACCCCACTCCCAAATTCAGTCATGCTGGATTTGTTAAAGACCTTCTCTCCTTGATGTTCAAAATAACGAACACCATGAATTCATATAACTGATTCACCTCAATGGGTAGTGAATCCACAACCTTCAGTGTGAATGCACATTTACATTCGACCTCCAGAGGGAATCTAAAATTAGAGATCACAGACATGGATGGGGCTGCAGATAGGTTGCGCTAGGTGCAAATGTAAGTCCACCAGGGAGTGTGCTGAGATAGTCCACATATTTACAATAAACACTGTGTCCGGGTGGCACTGTGGTTAACACTACTACCTAGTAAGCAGTAAATGCTGAATTTGAGTTCCTATCTGGCACACATTTTCGCTCATTGCTGCTGATTCCACATCAAGTGCCGGTGCAGTTGATATCGTTAGTTCCTTTTTCTTTGCTTTCTCTCCCCTCCACCTTCAATTTACATAATTAATGTCACAGATGCAGATAATGAGTGATGTCTGTCCTGTCGGACATGTCTGAAATAACAGGCACCACACATTCATATAATCAATTCATATAATTGGCAATGAATCCACAACAATGACTGCAGAATGAGCAAAAAATTGTAAAAAAAAAGACTCACTTAACGATTGATGTTTCACATAATGAGCGGCAACAATTTGGTGTGACATCACCAGCTGTTCAAGCATGGCAGGGGAAACGTTCAACAATATGAACAACTTTCATTGTCTGCAGCAACATATGAACAATGTCTTTACTACATACTGCAGGCTGGGTTTAGTGCTCTTTATGCTCCCATCTTAGTGCAGCCCATGATCACACATTTTACTAAACTTGCGTTCACAAAGTGTTTTTCTTCGTGTGCAAATTTTATTAACCTTCATAGTAATGTTCTCGAAGATAAAGCCACAAGAAGACAACCGCAAGAGAAAGAAAATGGCCTTAGAAATGAAAACATAAGATCATTGAAAAATGCAAATGTGGTGTGAGTGTTGGTGATTTAGCACGGACATACAATTGATCTATATCAACTATTTGCACTGTCCTCATGAAGAAGGAGACGATTAAGAAGATAGATGCTTCAAAGGGAGTGACAAGAGTATCTAAACAACAGTTTCATATTCTGGGTGATGTTGAAAGGTTACTCCTTATATGGATAAATGAAAAGCAATTGCAAGGTGACACTGTTAATGAGAACATCATTTCTGAGAAGGTGAGAATGATTTTTGCCAACTTCATTAAGAAGATGCCAGGATCATCAGTGGCCAAAGAAGTGTTTAAGGGAAGCTGTCGGTGGTTTGAGAAATTTAAGAGAAGAACTGGCATCAACAGTGTTTGAGGTACAGTGAAGAAGCCAGCTCTGACACAAAGGTAGCAGAGAACTTCATCAGCAACTTCAGATGCTTGTATATTCTGAGGGTTATCTGCCACAACAGATTTTTAATTTGACAAGATGGGTCTATTCTGGAAAAAGACGCTGAAGCATACATTTATAACAGCAGAGGAGAATACACTGCCTGGTCACAAGCTAATGAAAGACCATCTCATGCTGCTGCTCTGTGCCACTGCAAGTGGTGATTTGAAAATTACATCCCTGCTTGTTTACCATTCAGAAACACCAAGAGGTTTAAAGAAGTGTAAAGTCCAGAAGGCAGGTTAAATATGATGAGGAGATCCAACAACTAGGCTTGGGTGATACGTGATCCTTTCTGTGATTGGATCAATGAGGTGTTTGATCCTTCTGTGAGAAAACACTTGCTTGAGATGAATCTGCCACTCCATGTCTTGATTGTTATGGACCATGCTCCCACCCATTCTCCATTTCCACAAGACCACCTCCTTGAAGAATTTCAGTTTATCAACATCCAATTTCTGCTTCCCAACACCACTCCGTTATTCCTGCCTATGGACCACCAGATTATTTCTGACTTCAAGAAGCTCTACACTTAAGCACTCTTTGAGCATTACTTAGAGTTGACTGAAGCTACCAATCTCACTCTCAGAGAGTTTTGGAAATATTGCTTCAACACCGTTGTCTGCATCAAGTTGATTGAGAAGGCATGGGAAGGGGTTATCAAGAGAACTCTCACTTCTGCCTGGAATAAGCTTTGGCTGGAGTGTGTTGTCGAATGTGACTCTGAGGCATTTGAGTCAGTAACTGTGGAGCCTGTAGCCAATGAGACTGTGTCTTTGCCAAAGAGCATGGAACTATAAGTGGATAACAATGATATCTATGAGCTTGTGGAAGATCACAGTCAACAAATGACCATCAAAGAACTTTTGGAGTTGCACTGTGTTTCACTGCAGGAAGTTGTGGAGAGGAGTTCTTCAGAGGCGAAGGAGGAACAGGCGGTAGTAACAGCAAAGCAGCAATCTTGTAGCACAATAAGAGAAATGCTGAAAGCATGAGAATTGGTTGTGCCGTACATTGAAAATTAACACCCCAATAAACAGTGGCCACATGTGCTACAAATTTATTTGACAATAATGCTGTGTTGCATTTTCCTCAAGTGTTGAAGTGTCAGCAGGAACAAATGACTATAGATAACTCCCTATTAAAAAGAATTAGTTATGTATCATGAATAATAAAGTACATAATACTGTATGTGTAATTTTCTTTGAATAAATGGCTTGATAAGATAAAACTTTTTAGTACTTTTTCTGTTATCATATTTTATACTGATTTATATAGGATAAATTGTTTCACTTAATGAGTGTTTCACACTACGAGGAAGGTTCTGGAATGAATTATGCTCACTATGCGAGGTTCCATTGTACCTTTAAATTACAGAGGAGATGCTGAAATATTTTTATGCCCCTATACTCTGTTCCTTTCTGTCCAAATATAAGGTTAAGTTGTGGTTAGTGGAACCCACTTTTATTTTTATTTTTATATGTATGAATTCTATTATTATTTTCAAATTGTATATGGCTCATCACAACAGACCTCAGTAGAGAGTAAATGTATGTGAGATTGCTGTGTTAGCATGTTTAGTTTTTTTTAACAATTATCCGCATGAACTTTGAGGATGGACATCAACTCCAATTAATTTACTGGTATGTTCAGCTAAGCATGAATCTCTTTATATGGTTTTTTCCTAGAGAGAAAATAAATTTGCTATACAGAAAAGGAGGTAAATCAGTAGAAATGAGTTATTGCCTACTTCATTATTGTCAGCAGTTTCGAAGATTTTGGAGAAGCTGTTAATTGAAGCAGCAGCAGGAGTTGTAGTGGTACAAGCTGTAGTAGTTTCATTTGTCCTTGGGTCATACTTTACAATTTTTTTAAACAATTGTCTACATGACATGGTGTTATGTTGTGATTATGCAATTGAAACATAACATTGAAATGGTTTAAACAATGGAAAATGGTGGATGGAATAATGACAATATTATGAAAAGGATAGATTGGTACTCAAATATAGTGGAGATGTTGAGTTGCAGTTAGGCACAGCAAAAGAACTGTTACACAAGCTTTTTACCAAAAGGCCTTCTTCCAAATTAGACAACATATGCACACTCACTCATGCAAGCACAACTCTTGCATTCGTGACCACAGTCTGTGGTTGCCGAGGCCAGGCTGTGTAAAATACAATCATATTTTATGGGATATTGTTAGTTAAATGAAGCCATATATGATAATTATTGTTATTATTATCCATGTCCCCATTTAACAATCCAGTGCAGTTAATTTTTGTTGGGTATTGTTATTTTGAATTTGTATAGTGAGGAAACAGTTAATATATTTACTGTGCATGACAGCAATATGGACTACATTGAGGAGGCATTGAGTTGGAGCAAGGCACATGAGAAAGACTGCTACAGTACTTAGCTTTTGAACAAAGTCCTTTTTCCAAAATAGAAAATGAACACACACACACACACACACACACACACACACACAGAGAGAGAGAGAGAGAGAGAGAGAGAGAGAGAGAGAGAGAGAGAGAGTGAGGCTCCAGCACCCAGAGACAGTGGCCATGTGTGTGTGCAAGTTATGCTTGTGTGGATGTGTGTGTGCTTTCTATTTCGGAAGAAGGACTTTGTCTGAAGGCTAAATATTTTGAGAGTCTTGTTGATTATGCCTGTCTGTGACTCAACGCCTCCTTTGTGTGGTGAGTAGCAATCTGTCCTTTCTATATTGTTGCTATTACATCCAGGACTTTCCATTGTTTTAGTTCTCTGAATAAATTTTTACAGGGTTGTTTTCGTGGCAAAGTTTCAAAGTATCTAATAACTCTATTTTACCAATTTTTATGTAAGTGTATTTTATGCATTTCCTCATACTAGGATACAATACATTATGTCTGGGCATTGTAATAGAGCACGTTATGCATAGTGTGTTTGCATTTACATTAGACATTTTTCTGATTAGGAATATAGAAGTACTTGTTTTTGGACAGATTTTATTTATGTGTTCCTCCCATGTCATGTATCTGTTGACATCACCCAAGAGTTTTTAGCAGTCTATGTATTTCATAATTCAGTCTACAAGTTAAAGATATGTCATTTGACTTATTTTGCTTTCTTTGAACTGTATTTAAACTTTTTTTTAAATTTATGTGTGAATAGATTATTTGCACTGATGTAAGTGCGTGCATTATTTACATTTTGAGAAATTCTTTCTTCCACATCTTCTCTTGAATCAGGGTTTCTGTGAGAGAAGTATGGAATTTATAACCACTTAGTATGTAAAAATATTCTCTGTCTCAAACAGTTTGGATTTCAACAAGGACTGTCAAGTGAGTGGACTATAAATTTGGTTGTAGCAGCATTATACATTTTTTTTATTAACTGCATTTCATTTCACATCCTGTATCAGAATGTTAGACTGTTTCTCAATAGAAATTATCTTATGAATTATTTTGTTCATTGTGAACTTACTTTTAATCGGTATAAGTACAGTGTGGTTATAATTAAACTTTTTCTACTTGAGATGGTGTAGACGGAAAACTATTTAACACTTGAATACACAACTTTATAGGAATGATGTTCAGATTATATGCTGCAGGATTTGTGTTATAAGTAGTATTGGTGTCATGACTTGCCATTATGCATTGCCACATTTATGGAACTCAGACCCCAAGGACCAAGAACATGCAGTGTGAACGATACATGTTACTGTGATCTGCTTTGACAGCATGTGAGCCCTGCTCTGTGGCAGAGAGACACTTTGGACTCAACTGTTTTGATGTTCAATGGAGCTCCACTTCACATTGCTCATGAGACCACTCAATTATTCCATAACACATTTGGAGAAAACCAAATCATTGGTCGATCATTGCAAACTTCGTGGCCACCAAGATCACCAGATTTTAATCTTTGTGATTTATGATTGTGGAGTTTATTGACAGGACACTAACATATTTTGGAGTTTGAAGATGAGCCTGGTGAGAGAGGTTACCAACATTCCACCTGAGATGTTTCGAGCTGCAGTAGAGCAATATTCAGTGCAGTTTCAGGATGTTGTGGAAGCAGATGGTCAGCACATTGAGCAACATTTGTAACCAAGATTATGGTACACAATTATCAAATGTTACCCTCTCATGCAGAAATTAAAATGTGTTTCTGTCAATTGTTTATTCATTATTTCTCTTCCACATGTCCTTACAAATGTTTCCATGAAGTTTCATTGTCCTATGATCACTCGATTTTCATGGCGGCTTTCTCAAGTAGCGAAAGTTTAATTATAATGCCTCTGTATCTAGAACAGGAAGCACCTTTATATTTACAAATACTCATAGTGTCCCATATTCTGGAGTTACAATATCTCAGTCAATAAATGTTCCGCCTGGTAAAGGAGTCATAATAAAATAGTACTGCTTCTCACTGTAGGATAATGGCAAAGTTTTATTCAGCAAATGATTACAAAACCTGATACATAACATACATACACATTACAAGAAAAAGTGGTCTGTGTACCATTGTGTTCACTGTTTAAGACTCAGATGGCTGCACTGTATAAGCAGCTGAAAAGTGCACCAAGTACAAATATGAAAGTATAGCACTGTTTGTGAATATTGGAGAAACAGAAACACAAATAATTTCAATTAATTATTATAACACTCCCAGTTCAATTAATAAATGTTTAGCACTTTCACTGTCTTTTGTCACTAAGATCTCCAGTGTCGGCAACCAAAAGTAATTGTCTTAGTTTCTCAAAGTTGGTTTCAGTGAGTGGCTTGGTGAGAATATCTGCTTGTTGATCAGTGTAACTGACGTGTCCCAGATTGAAGATGTCTAAGTTGAATTTTTTTATTCAAAATGAAACTTCACATATGTGTTTTTTGTTTGCTTGTGCTGCTCTGGGTTTTCGATAAGTCGGATGGCATTTTGATCATCCATGTACAAGGTAGTACCGGTAGTTATTTCTTTTGACCTCACAATAATTTGCAAAATTGACTAGATCCAAATGATGGCTTTTATAGCTTGACAGGAAACTAGATATTCTGCTTCTGTTGCTTCTTCTCTAGATTTTGATACAACCTGACTATCATCAGTGTTAATGGCTGGGATGCTCAAGATACCATTCTTGTTGTTTACAAAACTGCAGGGATCTAATTTGTTGCTATCAGGGCAAAATTTTGTAGCACACTAAGCAATCATTGATTCCATAATCTAGATGCATGTTTGAGACAACAGATAATTTTATGCAGCTTGCACACTCCTTTGGAACCATCCTCAAAGCTCTCTGATTGTTGCATGTACAAGGTAGTTACAATTAAACTTTCATTATTTGAGAAGGCCCCAATGAAAAACAAGTGATCATAGGTCAATGAAACTTTGTGGGAACATTTGTAAGGACACACAGAAGAGAAATAATGAATAAACAATTGGAAAAGAAACACATTTAAATTTCCACATGGGAGGGTAATATTTATCAATTGCATACCTTGTTTACGTTCCAGGTTCAAACATTGCTTAGTGTGATGACTGTCTGCATCCATGACAGCCTGGAACCACTCTAGAGATACAGTGTCACAATTGTTTGCAGAAATTTGCAAATGGTGGCCCATGGAATGTTCAGCTGTCATGACACAGCTCTTGCACTGCTTGAAGATCGCACATTGTGTCCAGCATTCTCAACCATGGCAACAGTAACTTCTTCCACAATTTGTGGTGCGATTGGCCATTGGCCCCTCATAGAAGCAAGTCCCAAATCACCATTAACTCAAACTTCTGAATCTGTTCAACCCCAGTGCAGAAAGAGGATCTCTTCATATCCCTTTAATGCATTGATGCTTGTGAAGAGCAGCAGCACTATTGCTGTTGTTTTGATAAAACAGTTTATGAGTAAAGCCCTGCTCATCTTTTCCAGACAAATGATGACTGTCTGGAGCTGTAATGCACACTGAGGCTTGTGTTTCAACAGTGCTACTACTCACCAGTACCAGCAGCTAATGACAAGTCAAGACACTAACACTACTAACAATTCAAATCCTGCAATGCAGAGTCTGAACATCATTTCCATAAAGTTGAGTACTCTTATGATAAATAGTTTTCTGTATACATTGGCTCAAGTAGCAAAAGTTTAATTATAACCACTCTGTATGTCACAGTGTCAGTTCCACTGGGAAAAATGATGTTGTAGCATGAAATTGCCTCATGTCCATGGCTTTCGATGTTGTTATAGATAAGGTTATTCTTATGGAGCCATGTCTTACCACTGGACTGAAAGTTTCAGTATAGTCCATGCCATGCTTCTACTGAAATCCTCTAGCAACATGTCAATCTTTAAATCTTTCCACAGTTCAATGTGTTTTCTCTTCTCTTTTAATCCCACCTGTTGTTGAGTATTTCTAGGTTTTAGGGTGTTTCAGTCACGATGAAGTTTCATTAAGGTTAAGTGTATGCATTTCTTGTTGCATGGCCTGTTTCGAATTTTCAGAGTTGTGACAGTCCATTGCATTTTGGCGTGGGATGAGTTCATAACATTGTCATATATGCAGAGTTTACATTAAGGATGGCATATCTTATAAACCTTTTGATTTTTGTCCCATCTCATAGCTTCTTTCTATTTGATTTGTGCATTCTGTGAAATCTTCATTGAGATTCTACTTAGTACAGTTGATTTTACAATTTGGTTCTCTCTTTCTGCAATTTAATTTTCTATTCTTCTGCCTGATTCAGGCTTTTGTCTTGAGCAGGCTATTCATCCTCAGTGGTCTGAGATATTAGGAATGATCCATCTTCCATCTGGTCTGTTTTGGGAAATTGACAATTTTTGTATAAGCTTGTATCTTCTTCCCTAAAATGAATTTTTCTGTTTTTCAAAATCTGTTCATGGGGAAAGTTTTGGTGTGAAAGTCTTTTATTAAAGATTTTAAAATACGCCTTAGCAATAATATTTGCCTAAATACTGTTTCCTTCACTCAGTGAACTCTTAAACTTCGTGTAGTAGAACTTTTCTTTGCAAACTCCCATTGCAACATCATATTCTCCCTTGAAGAGTCCTCTTGTTGTCTTATCATTTTTGTGTGCTATTCCCCTGTCAAAATCTGCACCAAGTAAGAATAAATTGAACTGAGTCCCTGACACATATACAACAGTGGACAGATGTTTCTCACGCAATCTTTCTCTGTCAAAGGTTAAAATGTTTATTTCACCTTTTCCTTGTTATGGAATGAAGCTACCACCACCAACACAGATTGGGACATCACTTTCAAATGAATTCTAAATAGTATATCACTCAGTTTGTTTACACATGTGATCACTTGCCTGATACTGACAAAAGAAGTTTACTTATTAGGGCATCCCCTCCTGACTTATACTGATTTTGACCTTTTTTTTTTTTTTTAATCTAATCTAATCTAATGATCCTATGACAGGGTTTCTGCGCTCTTTTACATAATGACTAGGTTCATCACATTTGAAACGTTTACCTAGTATTCTCAAATTTTTATCTTAAAAATGAGAGTTAAAGTGATTGTTCCTGTGTTGTTTATCTGCCAGAAACTCCTCCCCCTCAATATCTTCCTGGAGATGTAGGCATTTTCCTTCCATCAATGACATTTAGGTCAAATTTGCTGTGTTTGTTGATCAGGATGTGTTGATTGCAACACTCTCAAAAATGGTTATAGCTCACTGATATTGTCATTAATAGTTTTGTGATTACCACAGAATTAAAAATACTTTCACCATGATTCCTGAAGTGATGTACCAGGTCTCCTAACTCTGAAATACTTGTAGCCGTGTCACTTGAAACATCTTTGTTTTAAGTTTTACCAGAGCTGGTGGAGTAAATGTATGTTTACAGTGGTTTTCTGTTCCTAAAGTGAACGTTGTTTGGTTCACATAACATGTTCTGAGAAATGTGTATCTTTTCCAGGATGATGTGAGATCCTTTACACTTGCATGTACTGCTGCAGTGTTCATGTTGTCATTGTGTATTGGGTTGTTAGGCCTGTGACAACATTCAAAGCACTCATGACACTTAAGGTCATACACACTTGAAATTTCCAGGCTGGCCAGATGTGGATGCCTCTGAGCTTTGTTGTTCTTGTGAAGTTGCATTCCATCATTTTAAGGTTACACTTTCACTTGCTGACAGAGGAAATAACATGCACTACAAGAAAAAGGTAGTTTCCATACCACTGAGTTCACTACATAAGTATCAGATGGCAGCGCAGTGTGAGCAACTGGAAAGTGCACCAAATATAAATCTATGTCTACATCAAAATCCATAATCTGAAAATTGCTGTTAAGTGCATTACAGAGGGTATATCCCATTGCACCTGTTATTAAATGATTTCCCCCATTCCATTCACATATGGAGTGTGGGTAGAATGACTGTTTAAATTGGTCTGTGTGTGCTATAATTAATCTAATCTTGTCATTCCAATCCCTGTAGGAGTGATACATAGGGATTTTTGGTATATTACTAGAGCCAGCATTTAAAGCCGGTTCTTGAAACTTTGTAAATGGGCTTTCTTGGGGTAGTTTGTGTCTATCTTCAGGAGTCTGCCTCTCCAGTTCATCTCTGTGACACAAACAGACTTGTGACTATACTCGCTGTTCTTCTCTGTATATGTTCAGTATCTCCTGTTAGATCTATTTGGTATGGGTCCCACAAACCTGAGAAATATTCTAGGATAGGTTGCAAGAATGATCTGTAAGCAATCTCCTTTGTAGACTGCTTTGTATTTCCCTAACACTCCCTAATATTCTATCAATAAACCAATGTCTGCTATCTGCTTTAACGATGACTGTGCTTATGTGATCATTCCATTTCATGTCTCTACTAAGTGTTGCACCCAGGTAATATGTGAGTTTACCATTCCGGCTGTGACTTGTTGATATTGTAGTCCTACACTACAATGTTTTTTTAGCATTGTGATGTGCACTGCATTTCTGAACTTTTAAAGCAATTTGCCTGTCTCTGCACCACTTTGAAATCTTATCAAGGTCTGACCAAATATTTGTGCAGCTTCTTCCAGATTGTACGTCATTGTAGATAACTTCACCATAAGTGAAAAGTCTGGAGTTACAATTAATATTGTCTTCAAGGTTACTAATCTACAACATGAATAGCAAGGGTCGCAACACACTTCTCTGGGACACATCCGAAGTTATTTTCACAGCTGTCAATGAGTCTCCATCTAAGCTAACTCATTGCACCCTCTCTAACAAAAAATCCTCAATCCATTCATAAATTTCTCTTGATGCTGAGTGTACTTTTGATAATAAGTGTAGGTTTGGTACTGAGAAATACTGCAGCTACCCGAATGTATTGTTCCATGTATTTCAGGATATCGCACAAGAAAAGTGCAAATTGAGTTTCACATGATTGATGTTTTTGGAATCATTGCTGCATTGCTATTATGTTTGAGCTCAGAATTTGTTGTAAGTTTCTACCACAACTGATGTCAAAGATAATGGATTGCAGTTTTATGATCACTTCTGCTATCCTTCTTGTAGACAGGTATGACCTCTGCTTTCTTCCAACTACTGGGCATAATTTTAAGGGATCTATGATAATAGCTAACAGAGGGACTAACTAAGCTGCTAAACAGGTATAAAATCTGATAGGGATTTCATCAGACTCTGAGGCTTTGTTTAATTTTATCAATTTCAGCTGTTTCTCAGTGCCACTGACAATAATATCTCTTTCACTCATCTTTTCAGTGGTTCAATAATTAATTTTAGGCATTACTTCTGGTTTTTATTTGCAAAGGAACATTTGAAAATAGAGTTAAGCATTTCTGCTTTTGCTTTGCTTCTTTCAATTTCTGTTCTTATTTCATGCATGAATGACTGAACACTAACTTTGGTGCCACTAACAGTCTTTACTTACAATGAGAATTTCTTTAGGTTTTGTGTGGGACTACAGTTATTGAAGGCTTCCACATTGCTGTCTGGCAGCCAGACGAGTTTCATTCAGCATCTCTCTATCTACACCCCTATGCTTTGTTTTACACCTTTTATGTAATAGTCTCTGTATTTTTAAAAATATTCTTTGAAGTGACTATACCATGGAGGTTGTATCTCATTATGAACTGTTCTACTGGGTACAAACCAATCCAGTGCAATGTCAAATATTCTTTTAAACTTGAGCCATATTTCCTCTACATACTCCTCTCCTGAGCTATGAGTTTCAAGTTTGTGATTGATATATGACAATACTGCTTCTTTGTCTAGTTTGCTGAACATATAACAATATTATGAGAAGGATAGTTGCCACTCACCATATAATGGAGATGCTGAGCTGCAGATAGGCACAACAAAAAGACTGTCACAAATAAGCTATCAGCCAACAAGTCCTTTGTCAAAAATAGACAACAGACTCAGACACATACACACACACTCATACAAATGCAACTCACATGCATATGACCACAGTCTCTGGCAGCTAAAGCCACACTACGAGCAGCACCAGCAGTGCATAATGGGAGAAGCAGCTCGGCCAACTTGGTGGGCGTAAGGAGGAGTCTAGGTTGGGAGAGAGAGGGATAGCAGGGTAGGGATGGGGGATGGTAATGTGCAGGGAGGAGGTGGGGAGTGGGTAGGGCACCTAGGTGCGCTGGGGAGGTTAGATGCTGGGCAGGGAAGAGGTGGGGAGGGGGAAGAAGAAAAGAAGAAAAGTAAAAAAAAACCAGGTGCGTCGGTGGAATAGAGAGCTGTGTACTGCTGGAATGGGAACAGGAAAGGGGGCGGGGGGAGCATAATGACTAACGAGGAAAATGACTAACGAATGACAACCTTTGTTAGTCACTGTCCTCACTCATCTAGACCCTTTGCTGTTCCCACTCCAGCACTAGACAGCCCTCTATTCCACCAATGCACCTAGTCTTTTTATTACTTTTCTCCTTTTCCCACCCCTACCCACCACCTCTCCCCCACTCTCTGTCTAACCTCCCTCCTGCACCTAGCTGCCCTAACCTCTCCCCACCTCGTTGTTGCTGCATGCTTCCCAGCAGCACATCACCATCTCCCACCCTTACCATGCCATCCCTCCCCCTCGCCACCCCAGCCTCCTTCTTTCCCCCACCCAGTTGCCTCTCCCATCGTGCACTGCTGCTGCTGCTCATAGTGTGGCTTCATCTGCCAAAGACTGTGATCATGTGTGTGTGAGTTGCATTTACCCGAGTGTGTGTGGTGTCTGTCGTCTATTTTTGACAAAGACCTTGCTGGCCGAAAGCTTATTTTGTAACAGTCTTTTTGTTGTGCCTATCTGCAACTTAGCATCTCTGCCGTATGGTAAGTAGCAGCTATCCGTTTCATTATCTTGTTGCTGAACATATAAAGCTTTCTACATGTTTTACTTTCCATTTGTGCTTGGTATTCATTGTCACTATTACTGCCTCTTGGTCACTCACTGATACTAGTTTCAATGTGGTCACTGTAAAGAGGTGAGGTCTGTTTGTGGCCATTAGATCTAACATACTTCCATCATGAGTGAGGTTCTGAACTATCTGTTCTAGGTAGTTTTCAGAGAAGGCCTTTAGTACTGTTTCACAAAGTGTCTTGCTGAGACCACCATTAACAAAACTATAATCATCTCAGTTGATTGTTGGATGATTAAAATCTACTGTGATGAGAACTTACATACAAGCAAACTGAGGTTTTCTTTAAAGTTTTTGGTTGCATCAAGAGGTGAGTCTGGTGGCTGATAGAAGGATGCAATTATAATTTTATGTCCATGCTTGATACTGAGTCTTGCCCAAACAATCTCACAACAAGCTTCAATTTCTATCTCAGTGAATTTGAGTTCCATGTCTACTGTGAAAATCCATCACATCCATTTTCCATTCTCCTATCCGTTTGGCATACAGTTGAACTTTTCCCCAAAAATCTACTGCTTTGAACTCCAGGTTATAACCAGCTTTCTGTACCTAGAGTTATGTGAGCTTCATTGCTTTTTAGGAGCACTTCAAACTCTGGCACATTGTTGAGAATACTTTGGCAGTTAACCACTAGTATTTTAATACACTCGACCTGTGGATCTAACTTCTATGTTTCCTATGGCTTTTGTTATCTGGACTGGATGGAGACTCACCTGTTCTAAAAAATCTTTGAGTGCACTCGACACACACCATTAACTAGATGGGTAGCTGCGTCTGATGTGTAATGCAAGACTGACCCATTTGGGGGACCATACTGTTCTCAGCCCTATGGTGCAAGTCTAGGAAGTTACAACCGAGCTTGTCACAGAACCTTCACACTCTATAGTTCAAGCCTTCCACTCAACTCAGAACCAGGTGCCCAGAGTCTGTTCTGGGGACAATGCTGCAGATCATGAGCTTCTTTGATAGTATGTGAGCAAGGCTGGTATTCTCAACCTTTTTTGCTAGTCACTGGAATGATCCAAGTAAGACCTTGGAACCCAAGTGACAGTAATCATTTACTCCAGTATACACCACAATCTCAGTTGGTTGCACCCTGTTTTATTTATTTATTTATTTGTCATTATCCAGCATATGTTGAAATAGACACTTTTACATTTTGATTTCTGCATCATATTTAATAGTTTATCAACTTACTGCTACAAATTTGCTTTATAAGTGTCAAATTGATTTGGCGTAATCTTTACAGCACGCGATGAGTTTGACAATCCATGGGGGTGAGGAGATTTACTGTGTACATTCAAATTCCTTAATATTTATCATGTAACAATTTATGATGGTGCTACTCAAAAATGTCATTAGGTAAATCTCTCATTGTTAAACTTCTTCTTTGCTGTGTGTTTAAAACGACTCAGGATCTTGCACAGTCTAGGTTCTTTCATCCCTAGTTTCATGGGAATGATATCTATTCTGTATCTGTAACTTATTTATTTATTTTTATTTTATTTATTTATTTTTTGTGGAAAGAAGACATTTTTTGATATAAAGGGAAGTTGTAGTCAAATGTTGGATCTTTTAAAGTGTTTTCAATGTAATTCTTGGCTTGTAACACCTGTAATTGCTTGTATAGCTTACTTTTGGCACATGAATACAGCTTGAGCACCAGGAGTTGCCTCACACTTTTATTGCATATTAAAGATGCAGCTGAAAGAAGGCATAATAAGAAGACATTAGTTGTTGTTTGCTAACTAATGTTTTTAATTTGCTTAGCAAAAAGACCACTCTAGATGGTTTGGTACATAACTCTTTCAGTGGCTGCCAGAATAGGCTCTTCAGGATGCTGAGTGAGGCCCCATTCCTGCACACTGAGTGCACTTGGTGTTCCCTCTCATCCTTTACTGCCATTTCCATAAGGAGTATCATTATTCACAGTATATTTGAACTGCAGGTGATTAATAGAACCCTGCCTGTTTGCATCTGCTTCCTTTTGACACAGGTCACAGCAGGTTTCCCAACAGGTGAAGTGGAAAGTATAACACTGTTCACAAACATCGAAGAAATAAACAAAACAAAACATTTTTAATGCATTGTTACAGTACTCTTTATAACTCATCATATGCTTTTTTATGCTTTCAGGATGCAAATGGTAAATTATGGAAAGTTAACTTGAGCCAAGTCAATGATTTACCAGCTGAGGAGATATTACTTGTCCATGCAGGAGCAGTTGTTGCTATAGCTGCTTCTCCACACCATTCTCTTCTTGCTTCACTTGACCACAGTGGTCGACTGTTAGTACATGATTACTCTAAAAAGAAGCTCCTCAGCCATGCAGAGTTTTCTTCTAATGGAAGCAGTATCATTTGGCTACCATTGTCTGTAAGTCTTCAGTTATGTATATATTCTCAGTGTTAAGTGTTCGTTATTTTTGTTTGAGTTTCAAATGAAAAGAGTCTTGTAAACTATGGGTGTTTATTATAAATCCTGCTCAAGCAACTATAAAGAAAATCAAACAATGGAAACTCCAGGTAGGAATATCAACAACATAGGAAAAGACAGATTACTATTTACCATAAAGATGACACATTAAGTTGCAGACAGGCACAATTAAAAGATACTTACACAAAGCTTTCAGCCACAACCTTCAACAGAAAAACAGAAAACACAATTCATACATACAAGCAACCACACCTCGAACACAAATCTGGCAGCTTGGACCCGAGAGGCCGAAGTTGGTGGTTATGTGTATGTAAGGTGTGCTTGCTTGCGTGTATATGAATTGTTTGTTTCTCTTTTTATATTGAAGACTGTGGCTGAAAGCATTGTGTAAGTGTCTTTTAATTCTACCATTTTGCAACTTAATGTGTCATCTTTATGGTAAGTAGCAATCTATCCTTTCCTAACTGTGAAGGAAACATATCTAGGAAAAAATTCACTATAAAAAAATTAAAAAAGTGAATGTAAAAAGCAGAAATTTTATGTGGACTTGGTACTCTAGTATTCTTCAACAATGTGGATAATGTCAGACTTCTTTATTTCATGAATGATGGCAAGCTTACCTGACGAGAACACATTGTTTAAGTACATGGAAAACTTCATGTGTTGTACTTCTCTTGAAATCCATTAAACTAGTCAGTTACCACATGACAGTGTGCCATTCTTTCTTTTACAGCCCTACATCATACAGATTACAACTGTGAGCCAGCCAATAGGCTGCAAAAATAAACCTGTGCTCCAGAAAACATGTGTAATATTTGTTCATAAGATTATAAAACAAAAAAAAAACAGTATTTTCTTCTGATGACACATGCTGTCTATCCGGCAATTATAATTATAACATGAACTAGAAGCAGGTCACTGAAACTCTTCCATATGCCTGCAACTACCTGAGTTATGTGAAGGAAAAACCAAGAAACTGGTTTGTGTGAGGCATGAAATTGTGGTTGCAATTACCGGGGAGGGGAGGGGAAAAAAAAAGACATAGCCATTTCAAGCTGTTGATTATCTAAAATGTGGGACAGTTTCCTACATCGCACAGAGAATGTCTGCTGTTTTGCCTGCAGCTGCATGGTCATTGCTAGTAGAAAAGCTTAGAGGAAAACAAGTCAGAATTTTCTAAGATGACAGTGATAATAATAATAACAATAATAATAATAACTTATTTAATGCAGTGGTCAGAATATCATATGCAAGAATAAAATAACTCTCTGAGTTTTTGAAATACAAATTTAAATCTGGGCAACACTATTTGAAGGATATATGTGAGTGTGGTTTCACACATATCAGGCTACTGTGGAATTTTCTGGCACACTTATTTCTAGGACACCACATAAATATAAGGTGCAATAATTGAGTTTTTGTAAGGACCCTGGTTAATTTTGTTCCTATGTCTGTTGTATTTAATCATGACTATAATGACAAAAACATGTGCTGCTCCATACAGTCTGTCATTCCAGTTTACATCTTGCAGATGTGTGTGTGTGTAAAATTTAATTCTGTAGCTGGAAATACACTACCTTATCAGAACATAAATACATTAGATGACACAGTGAAACAATGATACAGGAACAGTATAAACAAAGTACGTGAGTTCAAACGAGTTTTAGACTGGAATATGGATTTTTAGAGTGGAATAATAGGTTCACTTATCTTAAGAATTGCTATAGTGACTACAGTTTAACAACCAAGGTTAAGAAGGAAGAATACAGTCTTAGTTTCAAATTATTTTATAACTGTCAAAATGGCAGATCCTAATGTGACTGATGAAGAAAAGATAGCCCAAATCTTGAAAGAAGTCACTGAAGCACTCTTAATGAAAGAGGACACATGGCAGTTTTATTAACTAATGCTAGTTGTTGAAGGTCATATATTGGAAGAAGTTTTGACTTCTTTTGATCTCTGTACTGATTACCATTGTAGAGGAACTGGCAGATCTTGCATCCATTTTTTACCATGTCATTAAACCAGAACTTTGAAATTTTGGGAGGCCAGTTCAGTGTTAATAATGGCAGTCACTGAAATTGAGCTACCTTTGGTGTCACACATTTTCTTGCGAACAATAAAAAGTAAACCATTCAGCACAAGGAGGCATATATGATTATGTGATACAATGCAAAGATTCTGTGATGTGCATTCTTATTTAGACATTGATGCATAGATAACTGATGTCAATTTACCACTAAGATGAGTCTGGATGTATAGTGTCTTGTTGAAAAGACGGACATAAATACACTCCTGGAAATTGAAATAAGAACACCGTGAATTCATTGTCCCAGGAAGGGGAAACTTTATTGACACATTCCTGGGGTCAGATACATCACACTGACAGAACCACAGGCACATAGACACAGGCAACAGAGCATGCACAATGTCGGCACTAGTACAGTGTATATCCACCTTTCGCAGCAATGCAGGCTGCTATTCCCCCATGGAGACGATCGTAGAGATGCTGGATGTAGTCCTGTGGAACGGCTTGCCATGCCATTTCCACCTGGCGCCTCAGTTGGACCAGCGTTCGTGCTGGACGTGCAGACCGCGTGAGACGACGCTTCATCCAGTCCCAAACATGCTCAATGGGGGAAAGATCCGGAGATCTTGCTGGCCAGGGTAGTTGACTTACACATTCTAGAGCACGTTGGGTGGCACGGGATACATGCGGATGTGCATTGTCCTGTTGGAACAGCAAGTTCCCTTGCCGGTCTAGGAATGGTAGAACGATGGGTTCGATGACGGTTTGGATGTACCGTGCACTATTCAGTGTCCCCTCGACGATCACCAGTGGTGTACGGCCAGTGTAGGAGATCACTCCCCACACCATGATGCCGGGTGTTGGCCCTGTGTGCCTCGGTCGTATGCAGTCCTGATTGTGGCGCTCACCTGCCCGGCGCCAAACACGCATACGACCATCATTGGCACCAAGGCAGAAGCGACTCTCATCACTGAAGATGACACGTCTCCATTCGTCCCTCCATTCACGCCTGTCGCGACACCACTGGAGGTGGGCTGCACGATGTTGGGGCGTGAGCGGAAGACGGCCTAACGGTGTGCGGGACCGTAGCCCAGCTTCATGGAGACGGTTGCAAATGGTCCTCGCCAATACCCCAGGAGCAACGGTGTCCCTAATTTGCTGGGAAGTGTCGATGCGGTCCCCTACGGCACTGCGTAGGATCCTACGGTCTTGGCGTGCATCCGTGCGTCGCTGCGGTCCGGTCCCAGGTCGACGGGCACGTGCACCTTCCGCCGACCACTGGCGACAACATCGATGTACTGTGGAGACCTCACGCCCCACGTGTTGAGCAATTCGGCGGTATGTCCACCCGGCCTCCTGCATGCCCACTATACGCCCTCGCTCAAAGTCCGTCAACTGCACATACGGTTCACGTCCACGCTGTCGCGGCATGCTACCGGTGTTAAAGATTGCGATAGAGCTCTGTATGCCATGGCAAACTGGCTGACACTGACGGCGGCGGTGCACAAATGCTGCGCAGCTAGCGCCATTCGACGGCCAACACCACGGTTCCTGGTGTGTCCGCTGTGCCGTGCGTGTGATCATTGCTTGTACAGCCCTCTCGCAGTGTCCGGAGCAAGTATGGTGGGTCTGACACACCGGTGTCAATGTGTACTTTTTTCCATTTCCAGGAGTGTACTTTGATCATTCTTATCATACACAGACCATGAGAGTAACACTCACTGATGTGCTGATTCAGATCATGTTTAAATTTACTAGCAAATAATATAGCATACACAGCTATATAAAAGCAAACTTTCAGCTTTACTATAAACATTGCATAAATGATGAAAGTCTTCTGTAAGAAAAAAGCAAATTGATTGGTAGAGAAAAGTATTGCGCCAAATTTCATTGTTTGCTCAGTGTTTATATTCATAATCATTTTGCCAGCATCAGGCCAAAGATGATAGGACAGAGTGGGAAGTATGGATGGATGAAGAAGAAGAGAAAGGACAGTCTGGGAAGTATGGGTGGATTAAGAGGAAGATAAATGACATATGGAAGGATTGTTACAATTAAGAGTGTTGTGACTCGCCGATCATTCAAAGCGCCGCCGCGCAATTACGTGCGTCCTCTACGTGCAGCACTGTCTGCCAGCCATGCAGCAGCTGTGCCACCTAAGCGGCCAGCCGAGCAGCGGCCGCTAGACTGGGACTCAGTGCTCATTCGAATGCTAACGTGTACACATGTCTTGCTTGTCAACTTACTCTGTGACTTATATGTGTTGTGTCGTTCTGAAATATATGTGTTAAACTTGATGTTATAACAATTGGCGACGAGGATGGGATTTTTCCTTTTCACCGTTGACCCACAGGGTTCCATGGCTACTGTCGAGTAACTATTGCAAAATCTCCTTGAACAGCAAACGCTTCTAACAGTGGCGATTCGCGATTTCGTTGCGGCGTCAAACGCAGGGCATTTCTCGGCGTTGGCTATACCTCCTTTTCCTCCTTATGACGAGACAGCGGAAGACTGGTCTGATTATGGAAAATGTCTTCGACAGCACTTCTTGGCATTTCATGTCACGGACGAACAACCATGTAAGTCTCTGTTCCTTTCCTGGATTTCACCTCAAATGTATCAGTTGTTGTCGCAATTGGCTCCTTTGAAGGATCCTGCATCTTTGTCCTTTGCTGAAATGTGCTCACTTCTGTCTGTCTATTTTCAAAAGCAAACACATGTGGTAGCCTCTCGTGTTGCCTTTTATCATTGTCAAAAACAGCCACATCAATCCTATCGTGCTTGGGCTGCTGAACTTCATGGCCTCAGTCGAAAGTGTCAATTTGTTACTGACGTTCACAAAGAATCCTATGCCGATTCCATGGTATGGGATGCTATTATCCGGTCGGTGCCCGACAAAGAAGTTTGGCAACGTGCCCTTCAGTTGGCGAATCTGACTCTAGATGAAGTTCTCTCCATTGCGCAGTCTTTTGAAATTTCTCGCGCCGCTGGGGCGCAAATAGAGGCGTGGTGTGATGTCGGGGGAATACAACCTCTGTGCGCTGTTGATGACGCATGCGGCGCGTCCCCGCCGGCCGATGTGGCCGCAGTGCGCTCCCATGCGCAGCCTCAGCCTAGTCGTAAACAACCCGCTAAGAAACTGCAGCAAAACCTCCGGCAACTTCCTTCATGTCCGCTGTGTTTTACGAAACATTCACGCGAGGATTGTCCCCAACGTTGGGCTGTGTGTCACAATTGCAAAAAGAAAGGCCATGTGTCTTCTGTTTGCAAATCCGACCACATACATGATGTTCATGAACATGACGCTGATTCTGATTCTGTGTTGTCTGTCAATTGCACTTCTTCCCTTTCAGGGAAGTTATTCCTCACTGTCCAAATCCTTGGTCGAGATGTTCGCATGCAAGTGGATACCGGTTCTGTTGCCACTATAATTAATTCTCAGACGTATCTTCAGTTGGGTTCTCCACTGCTGTCACCTGTCACTTGGCAATTACGGACGTACAATAAACAGAAGATTTCTCTCTTGGGACAGTTTAATGCTGAGGTATCTTACAAATCTGTCGTTCGCACTGTTCCCATATTTGTGGTCGACCAGAGCAACGCAGAAAATCTTTTTGGTTTCGATGCCTTTCACGTTTTTGGGTTCTCCATAGACGACTCTGTCAATATTGTCTCTGATGCTATTCGTTATGCTCAACTGGATTCCTTGTCGACGACATTTTCGTCCCTTTTTTCTCCGGGGTTAGGCCGTGCAAACAACTTTGAAGCTCATATCATGCTCAAACCCACTGCTCGGCCTAAGTTTTTTCGGGCTCGGCCCATTCCTGTGGCCCTTCGTGATCAGGTAAAACGGGAGTTGGATCGTCTCACTACTTCAGGGGTCTTGCTTCCTGTCACTTCCAGTGAGTGGTCCTCTCCTGTCGTTGTCGTTGCTAAGCCAAATGGTGATATTCGTCTCTGTGGCGATTTAAAAGCCACTGTAAATGCTCAATGCCTCATCGACACTTACCCTATGCCCTGTCCTGAAGAACTGTTCACTAAACTTGCTGGAGGCCAGTATTTTTCTAAAATTGACCTGTCAGAAGCTTATCATCAACTTCCTCTTGACGCTGCTTCCCGGCAGTTTCTGGTCCTTAACATGCCTTTTGGCCTCTTATCAATACCAACTCTTGCCATTCGGGGTTGCTAGCGCCCCTGCTCTCTTTCAGCGATTCTTGGAACAATTATTGCTCTCTGTCCCTGGGTGTATCAATTACATGGACGACATTGTTGTCACTGGCTCCACCACTGAAGAACATCTTCAAAATCTCTGCACACTTTTTCATGTCTTACAGACTGCCGGTCTTAAGTGTAATCTTCAGAAATCACAATTTTTTTCAGGCATCTATCACGTACTTGGGGTTTCAACTCTCTCAGGATGGTATTCGTCCGCTTCAGCAAACTGTTGCTGCGATCGATGCCCTTCCTCGCCCTACATCTGTTAAGGAACTGCAGGCCTTCTTGGGGAAAACAGCATACTATCACAAGTTTTTACCGTCTGCGGCTTCGGTGGCTCAGCCGTTGCATCGCCTGTTGCATAAAAAGGTGCCTTTTCACTGGTCCGTGTCATGCGAAGCGGCTTTCCAGAAACTGAAGACTATGCTGAAACAGGCCCCGTGCTTGGCTACTTATCGACCTGGCCAACATCTTGTTCTTGCCACAGACGCCTCTCCATACGGGGTCGGTGCAGTCCTTGTGCACCATTTTTCTGACGGTTTGGAACAACCCATTGCTTATACCTCCAAAATTCTCACGGATGCCCAACAAAAGTATTCTCAAATTGAGAAAGAAGCTTTGGCCATTATTTATGCTCTTCATAAGTTTGGTGTTTTTCTCTATGGCTCAAAATTTCATCTTGTTATGGATCACAAACCACTTGTTTCCTTGTTTCATCCATCAATATCACTTCCCGACAAGGCTGCACACCGCCTCCAGCGTTGGGCTATTTACTTGTCTCGTTTCAATTATGAGATTCGTTTACAGCCAATGGCTCAACATGCAAATGCTGATGCTCTGTCTCACCTTCCCATCGGTCCTGATCAGGCATTCGATAGGGACGAACTTTTGTGTTTCCACATGGATGTTGCTGAGCAGCGGGTTGTGGACGGATTCCCCATCACTGGGGACAGGGTGGCGGCTGCTACGGGTTCTTACCCTACCCTCTCCCGGGTTTTACGCTATATTCAGAAGGGTTGGCCAGATCACCCGTCCACTAAGACTTCTGATCCGTTGCGGAACTACTACACTTTGCGCTACCGCCTCACAGCTAGGGATGGTGTTATCCTCCTCTCCACTGACAATGCTTCGCCGCGTGTTGTGGTACCTGTGTCTTTGCATGCTTTGGTCTTGCGCCTCCTTCACCAAGGGCACTGGGGTATGTCTCGCACAAAATGTCTGGTGCGCCATCATGTGTACTGGCCTGGCATCGACTCTGAAATAGCACACATGGTCGCTGCCTGCGGCCCTTGTGCGTCACAGGCCGCTGCCCCGAAGTCATCTTTGTCACCGTGGCCTTCGCCTGAGAAGCCCTGGGACCGCATTCATGCTGACTTTGCAGGATCCTTTTTAGGTACATATTGGCTCCTCATGATTGATGCCTACTTGAACTTTCCTTTCATTGTCCGTTGCATGTCGCCTACCACCACGGCAACCACCAGTGCTCTTGCCCGCATTTTTTCTTTGGAAGGCCTCCCCTCTACTCTTGTTACTGATAATGGTCCGCAATTTGCCTCTTCCGAATTTGCGGATTTTTGTGCTCGTCACGGCGTTATGCATATCACGGCCCCGCCGTTCCATCCACAATCCAACGGTGAGGCTGAACGACTGGTCCGCACATTTAAGGCTCAGATGCGGAAACTTCTGACTTCTTCTGCTGCTGCCGATGCGCTTCTTCAGTTTCTGGCGTCTTACCGTTTCACCCCCATGGGTGACCACAGCCCGGCTGAGCTCTTACATGGCCGACAGCCCCGCACGCTACTTCATCTTCTGCAGCCTTCCACCTCACAGCCACGGGTGCCTTCACATGGCTGGTTCACTGCCGACGACCTCGTCTGGGTACGGGGATATGGCAGGCGGCCAAAATGGAGCCCGGGCCGCATCTTAAGACACCGTGGCAGACACCTGTATGAAATCCAGATGGACATGGGTGTTGCAGTGTGTCATTCGGACCAGCTTCGGCCTCGTGTGCCAGCAACGCCTGTTCCGAATGCCGCTACACCACCTTTGGCTCTACCTGATGCTCGGGATCTTGGCATCTCTCAATACTCACCACGCAGCCCTCTCACCGTCATCGCGATGCCAGCACAAGAACGGACGTGCCCATGCAGGAACCGGATGACCATCCTCTGTCAGAGCAAATCTACTCGCCTCCTCCTCCAATGGACGACGACACATCACCCATGTCTCCTGTCATATCAACTGGACTTGCCGCAACGGGCAGATTGATGCATGGGGCCCCAGCAGATTCGACCCCTACGTCTCCTGTCATCTCGACCCGTTATCATCGGGGACACTTCCGTCCGTACGGGAAGCCTCCTCCTCGAGACTTTACGGCGAGTCAAACAACACCTATGGACGTTAGCCATCTCCAGGACACCTCCATCAAGACCAGTGCAACAATTTCAAAGGGGGGAAAAGTGTTGTGACTCGCCGATAATTCAAAGCGCCGTCGCGCAATTACGCACGTCCTCTATGTGCGGCGCTGTCTGCCAGCCATGCAGCAGCTGCGCCACCTAAGCGGCCAGCCGAGCAGCGGCCGCTAGACTGGGACTCAGTGCTCATTCGAATGCTAACGTGTACACATGTCTTGCTTGTCAACTTACTCTGTGACTTATATGTGTTGTGTCGTTCTGAAATATATGTGTTAAACTTGACGTTATAACAAAGAGCTTGGAGGAAAAGGCCAAAAGAAAAAGGGAAAAACAAAAAAAAGACAGATTAAAAAATGTAATCCTACCAATAACAAATTCTTGGTAGAAAAATACATTGGTACATTATTTACTCAATTATTTACCATATTATTTTTTATCTTCAAATATTTCCTTACCTTATAAGAAATCACCCTCCAATAGCTGGAATGTAATTGTATTTAGATATTTCTGCACAGCAAGCTGGCCTGTTTCAGATTACAGTGACATTTCAAGTGCACCTGTGGGTGTTGTGAATAATGAATCTTGTGTACATTGTACTTACGATCAAGAATGTGTTTTATAGAGTAGATTTCTACTTATGTCTAGGTAGAGCTGACAGTCAGATGGCATCCATGGGCCAACTATGAGCTTTCTGTTGTGATATATTGTTATTAGGATGATGTAGTTGTTATAATATGTAAATTTTCATGATAATAATTGTTTGACAGTTGAGATCCTTAGATTCTATATGGGGTATTTGGAAATCCCCATTACAAAATTTTAGGACTTGTGAAGGGGAGTGAGTACATAATATTTTGAATAGGAACCCATGTCTCAAAACATCATCCATTGACACTAAAGAACGTCAATATTATAGGCACCAGCACCTGTAAATTACATGATGTTACAGACCTTCAAGGATGATGGAGAAGGGTAAATGTATTAATTTGAGATAAGGGTCCCCTGTATCAGAAAGAAACGAGTCGAAAGTTATAAGTGAAAACAGCTCTGATACTTCTGACGATGGAATACATGTATCAGTACTGTTCTTGCTAGGATTGTACGTTATGCAACTTTTAGAGGTAATTGTATGGACCAAACAAGAAACAATGTCTGGTAAACATGGGCTCTAAAATGCATAGCTTAAGAGCTGTGGACACTTGTTCAGTAGAGGAGATGTGTTTCACATTAGCAAAGGTGGAATGTTTGTTTTGATCCATACTACCACCTCTGAAAGTAGCTCTCTACATTCTTAGCAACAAAAGAAATGGTACAGTTATACCACTGTCAGGGGTATCAGGATGATTTTCACTTGTAACTTTCAACTTGTTCATTTCCAAACCAGGGACCCTTACCTCAAATTGATACATTTATCCTTTTCATCATACTTGGAAATCTGGAACATTATCATGGAATCACCTTGTATATACATACATTTATAGGCACCAGCACCTATAACTTTTATTCTCTGTAGCGTCGTTGGGTGATGTTCTGGAACATGGGTTCCTATTCAGAATACCCATGAACTCACTCCCCTCTCCAAGACCTAGAAGTCGGTACTGGGAATTTTGAAACACCCTGTATCTTCAAAGATTTTTTGTCTGGGAAACAGGGATGGTGTGTTTTGTGCATTTGTCATCTGTGATTTCGTATGTTTATCCTTCCTTGTGGTGAAAAATTCCAGTAAAATTTTCTAAGTGGGACTTGTGTTTCAGGCCAAGTTGTTCACTGAGTAAGTCATGTGGGAAATTTTTCATATAAGTGTATTATCTCCAATTCTTCCTAAATATTTATAATAGATCCTTATATCTAAGCACTATGAATACTTTGGAAGAAATGGAGACAAACACTCACATGAAAAGTGAGAAAATTTTATTGATATTTTTGACCACTAGAAAGGATAAACATATGCAATCACAGATAACATGTAACAAAAAAATTTTAACCATGTAATATCTATGCTAGAAGCACACCATCCCTGACTCCCAAGATCAAAAATTTGTAAACGTTAGCATCTAAAGATCCCAAATCTTAAATAGCAGACAAACAATTATTATCGTGAAAAATTTCATATTATAACAGCTGTGTGATAATATACTGAGGTGACAAAAGTCACCAAAATCTGTATATACACATATACAGATGGCAGTAGTACTGTGTATACAAGTCATAAAAGGACAGTGCATTTTCAGAGCTGTCATTTGTACTCAGGTGATTCATGTGAAAAGGTTTCTGAGATATGTCCACACAATAGGAATTAATAGACTTTGAACTTGGAACAGTAGTTGGAGTTTGATGAATGAGACAGTCCATTTCAGAAATCATTAGGGAGTTCAATATTTTGAGAGCCACAGTGCCAAGAGTGTGCTGAGAATTCCAGATTTCAGGAACCACATCTCACAATGGGCAGCACAGTGGCTGATAGCCCTCACTTAGTGACTGAGAGCAGTGGCATTTGCATTGAGTTCTCGGTGTTAACAGACAACCAACACTGTGAGAAATAACCACAGAAATCAATGTGGGATGTATGACCAACATATCCATTAGGACAGTGTGGTGAAATTCAGCATTAATGGGCTATGGCAGTGGATGACCAACATGTGTGCCTTTGCTAATAAAATTAAATCACCTGCAGTGCCTCACCTGGGCTTGTGACCATATCGATTGGATCCTACACAACTAGATAACTGTGGCCTGATTGGATGAGTCCCGATTTTACTTGATAAGAATTGATGATAGGGTTCATGTGTGCTGCAGTCCTCACAAAGCCATAGACCCAACTTGTCAACAAGGCACTGTGGAAGCTGGTGGTGGCTCCATAATGGCGTGGACTGTCTTTAAATTGAATGGACATGGTCCTTTGGTCCAACTGAACTGATCATTGACTGGAAACAGTAACGTTTGGCTAACTGGAGAACATTTGTAGCAATTCATGGACTTCATGTTCCCAAACAACAATGGAGTTCCTGTGAATGACAGTGCACTATGTCAGAATATTGTGGACAGTTAAAGTGAATGATTGGCCATCTAGATTTTCTGACGTGAATCCCATTGATCGTTTAAGACACACGAATGAGAGGTCAGTTTGTGCACAAAATCTTGCACTGGCAATGCTTTCGCAATTATAGATGGCTATGATGGCAGCATGGCACAATATTTATGCAGGGGACTTGCAACGACTTGTGAAGTCCATGCCATCAGGGCACACTACGCTGGGTAAAAGGAGGTCTCACATGACATCCTATGATATCTCGTGACTTGTTACCTCGCTGTAATAACAATATTTCACAAGAGAAATCTCACAGTTGGACCCTAATGCAATATGATCAACTCCACCTGGATGTAAGTATACATGATATCTATAAAAACCCATGCTTGATCAGAACTAAGATGTAAAGAAGATTCATTATTCAGAACACCCACAGGTGCACTTGAAAATGGCATTGTAAGCTGAAACAGGCAAACTTGTTTTGCAGAATTATTTCAGTACTAGAAAATAAAAATAACATTGCACCTATTGAAATTGCCTTCTTGTTGTAAAGTGTTGTATTTCAACATAATTCATGCTTCAGATCTTATTGAAAAAAAATCCCTATCTCTTTTTCTAGCTTTTCCACATTTTCTTTTCCCATTTCTTTCCAGTTATTAACTGCAATATTCTTTCTCTGTGTTATTTCTCTTCCTCGTAATCAGTCTTAGCTTCGCACTCTGTCTGTTGATGTTTACATCTCTTAACACTTGTTATTCCATATTTACTGGATAGACAGATGGTGCACAAGATGTACAGAATCACACAGTCCATGATTACTTCAGATCCAAGGTAGTTGTTGTCATCACAGGTGGCCAGCATAATATGCAGATCATACAAAGTACCAGCAAGAACTGTCATTCCCTGTGGAGCACCCACTTATATAAGGCAGTTACACTACAGGATCCCACCAGGTGATGGGACGATTGCCTCAATGGCAGGGCTTCTTTCTGGTGTTTGTTTTGTGGTGGCCACTCACAGCTCACAGTGCTATCAGCAGAGCGGATGGCATGTATGAATTGATTTCGTCAGTTGTGATAATTCCATCTTGCTGTCTGGGTCGGTTACATCAACACTCTTTTGGAAATAAAAGCAATTGAGTGTACAGAGGCATGGGAGAGCACTTCACTGATTCCTTGCTGTGAGGCATCAGTGGCCAGTGGGAAGGTGAAGGGGCTTTCCAGGTGAGTTTGGGATGAGGCACGGCACTGAGTGCAGAGTCTGCTTTAGTGTGAGAAATGTCACCTCACACATGGTTGACCACGTGAAGTATGCCCAATTCTTAAACTTGATGGTGAATGGGGTAGCAAGTTCAGAAACCTGGGGGATATAATGACCATAATAGCTAATCTTTCCCAGAAAGGACTGTAGTTCTTTCAAAGTTTGGGGGCAGGACATGTTGTCAGTGACCCACACTTGGTCCCTGGGCTGGAAAAACTTACACTTACTGGGGTTGCATTTCATGCCCTTGGCAAATAAGTGAGAAAACTAGATTTGCAAGTTCTGGAGGTGCTTGGCCACAGATGCCCCTCTCACAATGATGTCATCTAAATAACTGCCACATGAGGGAATGCCCTGATCAGCTGTTCCAAGAAGCACTGAAAAACAGCTGGGGCACTAGTGGTTCCAGATGGAAGCCAGTTATACCAGTACAAGCCAAAGGATGTGTTGAGCACCAGCATGTTGCAGGAATCTGGATGTAACAGCAGCTGTTAATATGTAGCCGACAGATCAATTTTCGTAGTACAGTCTCTGCTCTGTAGTGTGGAAACAGATCCTTTCATCATGGAAGTGGATAAGAATCTATGATTAACTGGTCATTCACAGCCTTAATATCACCACACAGCAGGAGAGAGCCATCTGGAGTTTCAACAACAGCACTGACTGGAAGAAACTGGGGTGACCACATCGTGGGTGATCAGCCTGTCCAGTTCTGCCTTCACTGCATCCTGAAGCACATGGGAAGCATGCACACTCACGTGAAGCACAGCATCAAATCTGGCTTCAAGTGAAGGCATACCTCAACAGATGTCACCCGACTCAGCCAGAAGCAAACATTCCTAAAAGGAATCTTCAATTCCTTGAAATGGAATATCGAGGGATATCAAGCACACCTTCTCAGAAATGGAAAATCCAAATTGCTTGAGGGAATCTAACCCAAAAATGTTTTCCACTGTGCTGGAAGAAACCACAAAAAAAGAAAGTGTGTGGGACACATTTTTATGTGAGTCCTCCGTAAAAGTACGCCCTGCTGCAGAATTTCCTGACCGCCATACAACATGGCCTTCCTCTGAAACAGTGACAGTGGAGGAGACCCCAGCATCACATAGGTAGAACTATTGATCAGAGTAGAAGATGCTCCAGTAACCACCTGGAAAGGAACCACCCACCCATCATGTGCAGTGTGAGTAGTAGCTTCACGGGCTTCCCTGACGCTAAGTTAAGCACAGTATCAATGGTATGAATGGCATTAGCCAGAAAAGGTGCTGCTGTGTGCACAGCCACGATGTCACTAAGCTGCTGTGCAGATGTGATGTGGCACTTGGAAGCAGTGTGGCTGTGAACACCACAGGCAAACAGATAACTGAATAGTGTGGGCAGCGCAAGTGCAAAAGCCAATAGAAACACTGAGGGCATGAAAGAAGATGACACTGCCCCGTATGCTTTCCAGACAAAGAAGGAGGCACAACCTAGGAAAAGGAATGATGACCTGGAATGCTCACTATGCTGCTGTCTGACTCGGAATGACTGCATGGAATAATTTGTTTACTCAGAATGCCAGGGTGTGTTCCAGTGTACCTGGTGTGCACTCGTGGTGTGTGTACTGCTTGCCTGGCTATCTTGGACAACATGGCAAAACAAGACTCCCCTCTACGGTCTTAGGACTCACATGAGTTCAAAAGTCAACGCAATTTTAAAAATTTCAACAAAGAAAGGATTGGCATAGCACATAGCTTTTGCGTGCATATCCCTCTCCAGTGCAAATTAAAGAAGAGAATCCCTAATCAGAGAATCAGCATATGATCTTCAACAAGCATCTGCTGAGCACATGAAAGCATACTGATGACTAATGTCACAGAGTTCAGTGACCCAATTCTTATATAATTCTGTCAGCAGCTTCCACTGCCAATAGAATTCCAACCTAGCAGATGCCACCCGAGATTGGCTTCTGCAGTGGTTTGACAACAAAGTGCCGTTATTGGGAAATGACAAAGTATTGGGGTTCACTGTAGAAGACAACTTGTGGAGCCAAGCTAACTCATCTTGAGAGGACCATGACAGAAGAAAGTATCACTTGCGATCATTGTCAGTCTGATGCCACAAAATGGTGTGTTGAAGTGCTGTAAATACATGTCCCACTGGTCAGCACCATCCACAAAGGAAGTAAATGGAGGAACAGCTGAGGTAAAGGCACCTCTGACAGACAACACTGACAGTTGTTGGTGTAGTAAAATAAAGTGCTGATACTGTTTTGCCACTAGCTTTCTATTGAACTGATGCTGTTTCTGTTGTTGTGCCAACCAGTGCCGCAGAAATTCCAGGTCGATGGTGGCTGAGTAATTGAAGCATGGAAAGTCTGAAAGTACTCGCTGCCACTCTTGAGATTTACACTTACTAACACTCTTCATTCTGTATTCACTGGATAGACAAATGGTGAACAATAAGTACAGAATAACACAGTCTATAAGTAGTCTGCGTCCAAAGAGGTATTTGTCATCACAAGGTGGCTGGACCAATATGCAGATCATTTGGAGCACTGACAAGAACTGTCGCTCCCAGTGGAGGATACACGTATATCAGGCAAGTCAGCCATGGGATCCCGCCAGATGATATGGTGACCACCTTGATGGCATGGCTCCTTTCTGGTATACGTCTTGAGGCACAGCCACTCATAGCTCATAGTGCCATTGGTGGTGCAGGCAGCAAGTATTGATCAATTTTGAACAGTTGTGATAATTTCATCTTGCTGTCTGAATTAGTTACATTGCTATCCATATATCGTCTCTGGACTGAAGGCAGCACTGTGTTTATCAATGTACTGTCTTTGATTTTCTGCTCTCTTAGATGCGTCCCCTCTTCATCTTTGTCCCACTCATCCTCTCAAGCTGGTATGCTCTTACATTCCTGAGGAAGTATCTAACTATTACCCTGTTTCCAGGATGCTGTGTGCGGGCTTCATCTATATCTTCCTGACAAGATAAATCATCCGGTTGTTCAAACATTGTCCAGTGTTTCTCTTGTTGTTGTAATGCATGTCTTAATAATGTAATAATTTTTTTATAATGTAATAATAATTGGTCTTCCTACCCACCAAATCCTTCCAACGTGTCTTTGCTGATGTACTTGAGCTTGTAGCCTAGCCTTTTGCAGTACAAATTTGCCCTCCATAGGCGCACCTCCATCGAAACTGGCTGAAAAGCTGCTGTTGAAAGTAGGCTATTGTCAATAATATCATCTACACCAGGTTTGCAGTTCACATACTTAATTGCACTTAGATGCTGTATGAATACTGTTTACAGCAAGATCGTGTCTCATATACTTAAATTAGGCACAGACAAACAGGTAGCCACATGCTGCACTAATATCCTGCAGTATTATTTGAGTGCAGTGATCTTATACGGATACAGTTAAGCACAATTATTAATATGTGGCAAGTAAATCATTAATGTGGTCACTCATTACATCATTCTTCCAAAGAATGAATCATATCAGAATTAATAAAATATGCACAGCAAGTAGCAGTTTTGAGCACAGCACTCTCTTTATTTGTTGTCACAGTTGATGATGATCGTTGTTAAGTTTGACACAGTCCGTGATGTTGATGACACATTCACTGTCCAATTAACCATTCAAAACAGTCACGGGCTTACAGAATGATCTTCTGGACATGAAATTTTTGATGACACTCAGCATATTTTGTGACATATAATTTGTAGTAGCTCACCTGTGGTACATTTTGCCATGTTGATGGACGTTCTTCTTGTACATTTCAAAACCTTCTGTGGACTGACCTAAAATGGTTCCCATCATGCCTCTTTTATAAGTTTACAATAACTAAAACTCAAGATAGCTATTGTTGTTTACTGGATTATCATAAATTACATTTCTGAGTAACTGAATAGTGGAAGGAGAGTTTTTTAAACAAGGCCGCTCTGGTACAGTAATAACTTCTACTAAATTTCACTGGTTTGTTTGCCTGAATCTAGGATTCTATTTCACTAACAATGTTTTAACTAAGAATCTTAATTAACCTGGAATTAGATGAGTGCAGATGTTGCTAACATATTCTCATCACTGACTGTAGGTATGTGTTAGTTATTTATATGGTGTTTTCATTGACTTTACCTAGAAGTTCATAGTTGGGTATTTGTTTACAAATGAACAGTGACAAACTAATTAAACTTATGGACCCTACATAACCAATAGAAAGTAATAGATAATAAAGCCCTAAGTCAGTATTTGAAATTTTTAGGTATTGTGCCGATGCCATATAAATGACAGTATTGAAGATATCACAGAATTTTGGGGAGAATATAAACATAACATTTGAAAGGCTCCACCTGCTTTGTTATAAGCTGTCCGCTTTGGTTCTATCCTTTATCTATGCACAAACCAGTTAAGATTAAATATTCTGACTTTCTCAAGTAGTGTTGTCTTGACCATAGGCGTCTCTCTCACCTTTTCATTTCTTGATTCATCCAGTTTTGTTTTCTCTATTGCGGGCCTAAGAACTTAATTCACATTGCCTGCTGTACTGATGAATCACACTTTGTGAGGGCAAATGCCTGCTGTATTGATGAGTCACATTTTGTGAGGGTGCATATGTCTATAGGATTTGTTGAAACTGGTTTGACGCAGCTGTTGTTAATCACTGATTTAGTGTTTCTTGGTTCCTTGTGTTCCTACAAAAGTGGTCTAATATCTTGGGAGAAGTATGAACTCTTCAGAAACCTACATGCAACTTCTTTTATGGCTGGATTGTCTCAAGAAATTATGCTTCGAAGGCAGGCAAAGTTTTCCATAATCACCTAGCTTGATGGTTGTTGGTTGTCCTTCCCTGTTTACTGCCGTTACTACTGTTTTTGCTTAATTTACTTTGAGATTGTATTTCTGAAACTCATCCATCAATTTCACAGCCTAAGTTGTACTCCCACCTCTGGTTACATCCAGATCACAATAACATCAGAAAAAATCAAGGCTTTGTGCTGCCCATGTGATTTCTTGATGTTCTTCATTGTGTCATCCATAACAGTGATAAACAGTGGTAGGAACAGAGCAGTCTTGTACTGGACTTCATTTGTAGTCTGAATGCAGGAGAAATGACTTTCACTGAATCACACACAGCTAATACAACAGTACTCATACAGCATCTGAGTCTTCTTCACTAAATTTTCTAGCTCACATATCTTTTTCATGCACTACCAGATCTGTTCTCTTTTGGAGCTGTCATATACCTTCTTGACATCAAGGAACAGTTGGATCAGGTCCTTACCTTTCTTCCAGTATTTACTAATCAACATACAGACACTGAAGACTGGATCTGTTGCTGACTTTTTGGAGTGAATTTGTATTGTGCCTCTCCTAACTGTAGTGCCAATAGTGTTCTTCATCTGGGATCTTATTGAGAGTTTTCAGACCATCTGAAAGAAATGTGCCCAGTTCTTGCATGGCTGTGTTGGCAGCACTGTTACAGCTTACGCAAGGCGGGTAACCTTGAACGGGACTTAGCCGCAGCACGAGGCGCCGCACAGGATCGCGCTAGAGTTCTAACTAAGCGCGATCCGCAGAATTGCTCTGTTTCCGGTCCGCCATTGCGCTTCTGAGCGGGCTTACTTCCGCTGCCACGCCCAGATAAGCTTATTGCTGTGACGTAGCGGGCAGCTCTTATCAGTACTTGCAGGCAGCTATGGCTTCTGTAGGCTTTAGCCAGGGCCTTTATATTACGAGGCAACTGCATATTAATTCTACTCGATGCAACTGCATGTTTTACACAGCCATGCTTTTTTTGTTGTACATGCATACAGTACATGCTTACTAAATGGGTTATTATTGTACAACTACACATTGATCTTGCCAAAAGCCGAGAAGCGATTCTTCTTAGTGTTGTAGCTCTCTGTGGCACTCTGGGATGCTCACTGGGCACATTCCATGATGAAACACTTTTGGTATGCGTTGACAATGTTGATTGGAATACTCTCTTTCAAATTCTGAAGGTGGCAGTGGTAAAATACAGGGAGCGAAAGGCTATTTACAATTTGTACAGAAAGCAGATGGCATTTATAAGACTCGAGGGGCATGAAAAGGAAGCATTGGTTGGAAGGGAGTGAGACAGGGCTGTAGCCTATCCCTGATGTTATTCAATCTGTATATTGAGCAAGCAGTAAAGGAAACAATTGGAAAGTTCAGAGTAGGTATTAAAATCCACGGAGAAGATATAAAAACTTTGAGGTTCGCCAATGACATTGTAATTCTGTCAGAGACAGTAAAGGACTTTGAAGAGCAGTTGAACGGAATGGACAGTGTCTTGAAAGGAGGGTATAAGATGAACATCAACAAAAGCAAAACGAGGATAATGGAATGTAGTCGAATTAAGTCGGGTGATGCTGAGGGAATTAGATTAAGAAATGAGACACTTAAAGTAGTAAAGGAGTTTTGCTATTTGGGGAGCAAAATAACTGATGATGGTCGAAGTAGAGAGGATATAAAATGTAGACTGGCAATGGCAAGGAAAGCATTTCTGAAGAAGAAAAATTTGTTAACTTCAAGTATAGATTTAAATGTCAGGAAGTCGTTTCTGAAAGTATTTGTATGGAGTGTAGCCATGTATGGAAGTGAAACGTGGATGATGAATAGTTTAGACAAAAAGAGAATAGAAGGTTTTGAAATGTGGTGCTGCAGAAAAATGCTGAAAATTGGATGGGTAGATCCCATAACTAATGAGGAGGTATTGAATAGAATTGGGGAGAAGAGGAGCTTGTGGCACAACTTGACTAGAAGAAGGGATTGGTTGGTAGGACACGTTCTGAGACATTGAGGGATCACCAATTTAGTGTTGGAGGGCAGTGTAGAGGGTAAAAATCGAAGAGGGAGACCGAGAGATGAATACACCAAGCAGATTCAGAAGGATGTAAGGTGCAGTAGGTACTGAGAGATGAAGAAGCTTGCATAGGATAGAGTAGCATGGAGAGCTGCGTCAAATCAATCTCAGGACTGAAGACTGCAACAACAACAACATATCTTAGGTGAAACTAAGTTCTCACAGGGCTGTTTTATGTCTTCCATGGCCTATTTCCATTGCCATCTTCTGTCACCTTTATGGTGATAAAGGGCGTTCTTTTGTTATAAACTAGTAGGAAAAG
The DNA here is from genome assembly GCF_023864275.1 of Schistocerca cancellata. Lineage (NCBI taxonomy): Eukaryota > Metazoa > Arthropoda > Insecta > Orthoptera > Acrididae > Schistocerca > Schistocerca cancellata. The sequence continues at coordinate 137,213,198 of NC_064632.1, forward strand.
CAATTTTGTATTATTCTTTCTGTCTTCCTTCAGATTTTGGTTGAATTTTTTTCAGCATGTTCCTCTTTTCTCTTCTACTAGTCATTTGACTCCCACTGCTTGTCTCTGATAATCACCTAATCTTATTCCTGTTCAGGCTTGAATCTCCTGTGTCTGTTCTTTCTGGTCGCTGTTTCTTTTATTGATGTTCTCTCTTGTTCATTCTACCACGACATCTCCTTCATCCTGACTGTTGAAGATGTTTTCCTGCAGTTCTCAGTTTCCAATTTCACCTCTGTGTTCTTAAATCTGATCCATTCCTCCTCTCCTCTCTACACTTTGACTATTGGTGTTGTTAAGGGAATGAAACATGAGAAGACTGTAACAGAATGCAGGAAGGCATGCATAGGATTTATGACTGGTGCAGGGACTGGCAGATGGACTTAAATGTAAATATGTAACATATTACGCATGGAAGGGGAATAAATCCAATATGTTCAATTACACTCTTGGTGATAAATCACTGGGAAAAGTAACTGATGTAAAATACCTAAGAATTTTCATCCAAAGATAACTACAGAGGAATGACCACATAAAACAAATAGTTGGAAAATCTGATGGCAGGCTGAGATTCATTGGAAAAATATGAAGGAAATGCAATTTTTCCATGAAACAAGTGCCTTACAAAATACTTGTAAGACTGAAGACCGTTAGCAGGTTAGGCTAATAGAAGAAATAGACAAGACAGGTCAGTGCGTTTCACCATGGCATCATTTAGCTGGTGAAATAGTGTTAAGGAGGTACTCATCAAACTCCAGTGGCTGACACTTCAAGAGAGGCATTGTGCATAACAGAGAGTTTTACTGTTGAAATTAGTATGTTCCAGAAAGGAATGAGGCAACACATTACTTCCTTCTACAGTCATCTTGCAGAATGATCATGATAAGAAAATCAGAAGAATAAGAGCTCATATGGAGCTGTATCAACAACCATTCTTTCCCTGTGCCATTTGTGAATGAATGGAACAAGGATGAAGGTAAAAAGATAGTGATACCAGAAGTGCCCTGTACTACATACAACCAGGTGGCTTGCAGAGCATAGATGTAACTGCAACACCTCTTAACACAAACTCCTCTTTTCTTACCTTCCACTTTTATTACTGCTATTACAAAGATTAAATGTGATTGATGTAAGCACAAATAGTATTAACCAGAATTTGTAACCACCAGTGGCTGCATATATAATAGAAAAGTCATTGTCCATTATACATGATTAAAGATTCACTTAATTACAAACATAAATAACTGCAGGTTGCACACTTTATTTTGGCCCCTCTGTGACTTTCTGCCACTCCAGCATGTTTACACTCGTTGTGAATGTTAATTATGTAATAGTATTGTGTGCTGTAGGAAAACATACCTTTTATGAATACAGTGTTTATCCGTACGCAGTGTTGTGCATAGTGATTGCTAATATTATTTACAAAAGTGAGCAAAGACACTGTATCTGGTCCTTCTATAGACTTGTCATCAACTTTTGTGTCACATATGCAATGAATTAGCAATTACAGTCCATTTCTCATATAAGCTATAAGCTTCCTGCTCTGAGAGAAGGAGGCGGGGCTTGGCTCAGCAGCTGATGCACTAAGAGCTGATTGCAAGCTTCCACTTCCAGCATCCTTCACTCAGGGACCAAGTAACCTTATTATCCACAGATAAACAGGCATCAGATTTGTTATTTCTAATAGAATACTGGCAAAGAGCTATGCGTGCAGGATTTTGAAATTAACATTAGCAATTTGTCCATCAGAAATTTTTCTTGTATTGTAAAATGAGTTTTCAGCCAACTAGCCACACAATGCACTTTGAAACAAATTATGAGACATGAACAAGCTGAGAGTGCTAATGTATTAAATATTTGTACAGATCATGCCTGTGGATGAGTGGGCTGCTTTGTGTTGAAATATCAATTTTTGTTACGTCCCTAGTGTAGTGTTGGTGCAGTTCTTTTATATTCAGTTTAACATATGGCAATAAAATGTATTGGTACCTGGTTGACTGTTATGAGTGTCTTAAGTTTTCTAAACAGTGGTAAAAAATGATCTCTTGGTTAAATGCTACATATTTCTTGTATGCCCTTTTTTTTGTATTTTAAATTTATGACTTATATGAGAAGAGTGCTCCCATAACAGGAGTATTGAAGAAATGTGAGACTGGAACAGTCCAAAATTGCCAATGTTAGATATGCAGAAATAGCTACATCTCTCAGTTTCCACATTAGCCATGTTGCTCTTGATATTCTTCTGCAAATATGACTGATGTATTCTCCCTAGGTCACTTTGGAGTTAGTATGAAATCTAAAAAGTTTTACTGACTTATTTTCTATACCACATGATAGCCCTAAGAGAAGATGATGGGTCTTATCTGGGTTATACAGAAGTTTGTTAGAGGAGAACCATTTCACTGCAGCATCTAGTGATTCCAATGACTTATGTTGTAATAGTGATGTATCTTGATGGTTAGTAATTGTCAGTGTGTCATCTGCACGGCAGATCACAGAATGGGACACATGAAGTGGCAAGTCATTGATTGAAATTATGGAAAAGAACTTACCTGTGCGGTACACCTGTCTCAACAGTTTTCATCGGAGAATGTATGTTTATTATTGAAACATTGTTTTCTGTTACTTATGAAGCATTAAAGTGATAGTCTGTAGTTAATAAATTGTACAGAATAACTTTTTTATAATGTGCTTTTACTTTCTTAATGTCTACACTGACTCATCACTGAGTATTCACATTTTTTGTAGGACCTGTGAAACCCAGTGAATCAAGAATATTGAGTAGATATAAAACCTATTACACAGTCTTAGGGTGCACACGCAAAGAAATTGGGTTAACTGTGCCACAGAGGCTCGAGGCAACTTGAACCTTTGTGAAGAATAACACCTTGTTATCTAATGGGGCAGCAGAGATCAGCAGCAAGGTGACAGTGCAGGCACACATCTGACAGTGAGCTGGAATGTACGAGACATTGTTTCTGCCAGTGCTCTCATTGCCAGTTGACACTGAGCTGCGCTGACAAAAAAGATGTATGCTCACTGGAGTCTTTCTCAAACAATTTTGCAGAAACTATTCAGTAACATTTTTGCATTATTATAGCTTTATAAGTCAGTTTCATGACAAATTCTCCATAATTTTCTTAGTGATCATAGTAATTGTGATAGTTCACATTTGAGTAACACACTTTGCAAATTTTGAAAAGTTTGCAATGCAAAATGTGGGTTGGTATGCTTTAGCATTTGGTGCATATTAGATCATACATTGCTGTGTATGAAATTTAGCTAACATATTGAATTTTTTTAAACATGGAGGAGATGTATAAGTATATCCAGTCTTGAGAAAATGGATTTTATGCAGAGTGTTCAGTTGCTCTCGCACATGCTAACTATACAGCAAGGATGAAGTATTCATAACATCCATTGTATCTCCTAAATGGTTCAAGATATTGTAATGAGGTTTTGGAAAATTATAACAAGCAAAGAGGTTAGTATTTTGCCCTATAGTTAATACATAAAACTTAAGTTGCTTCTCACCATATAGTGGAGATGCTGAGTGACAGATAGGCACAACAAAAAGACTGTCAATAAGTGAGCTTTTGGCCAACAAGGCCTTTGTCAAAAATAGACAACAACCACCCAACTCACACGCATGTGACCACAGCCTCTGGCTGCTGAGCCCAGACTGTGAGCAGCAGCAAATGATCGGAGAAGCAACTGAGTAGTTGGAGTAAGGAGAAGGCTGGGGTGGGGAGGTGGAGGAATAGCAGGGTAGAGGTGGGGGATGGTAAAGTGCTGCTTGTGGGAGCATACAGGGACGAGGTGGAGAGAGGGTAGGGCAGCTAGGTGCAGTCGGGAGATTATTTGGAGGGTATGTCAGGGGGGTTAGCAGAAAGGAAGAGAAGTAAAAAGACTGAGAGTGTGTTGATAGAATAGAGGGCTTTGTAGTACTAGGATGGGAACAGGGAAGAGGCTAGATGGGTAAGGACAATGACTCACAAAAGTTGAGGCCGGGTTATGGGAATGTAAGATATATTGCAGGGAGAGTTCCCACCTTCACAGTTGAGAAAAGCTGGTGTTGGTGGGAAGATCGAGATGGCACAGGCTGTGAAGCACTCATTGAAATGAAGAATGTCATGTTGGGCGATGTGGTGGTCAGGAATGGGGTGGTCCAGATATATTATATATAAACACATCAAAAATAGTTTTGCATCACCCCGGTTCCCAGAACTCCTGAAGACAGACATTGACTGTGGATATTGTATCACAGACAAAGTCTCTTTGACTGTTCAGAGATGTCACTAAACCGCCCAAACATGTATACAACCATGCATGAGCAGCACCTATTAGATGGAGGGGATCCAACAACTGATCAGTTCCAGTCATTCCACCGGGAAGGAAGTACACGGCTCATGTTGTCTGTAGTTCAACCATGTGTAGACGGTCAATACCATGATTCAATCTCATCCACATTGTTACTATGTGCCAGGAAGGGCTGTCAACAAGGGAAGTGTCGAGGTGTCTCGGAGTGAAGCAAAGTGATGTTATTCGGACGTGGAGGAGATACAGAGATATAGGGACTGTCGATGACATGCCTCGCTCAGTTCACCCAAGGGCTACTACTACAGTGAATGACTGCTACCTACAGATTATGGCTCAGAGGAACCCTGACAACAATGCCATCATGTTGAATAATGCTTTTCATGCAGCCACAGGAAGTCATGTTACGACTCAACTGTGTGCATTAGGCTGCATGATGTGCAACTTCACTCCTGACGTCCATGGCGAGGTCCATCTTTGCAACCACGACATCATGCAGTGTGGTACAGATGGGCCCAACAACATGCTGAATGGACTGCTCAGGATTGGCATCATGTTCTCTCCACTGATGAGTGTCGCATGTGCCTTCAACCAAACAATTGCCGGAGACATGTTTGGAGGCAATCCGGTCAGGCTGAATGCCTTAGATACACTGTCCAGCAAGTGCAGCAAGGTGGACGTTCCCTGCTGTTCTGGGATGGCATTACGTGGGGCCGACCTACACCGTTGGTGGTCATGGAAGGCACCATAACAGCTGTAAAATACGCAAATGCCATCCTCGACCGATAGTGCAACCATATCAGCAGCATATTGGCGAGGCATTCATCTTCATGGACGACCATTCATGTCCCCGTCATGCACATCTTGTGAATGACTTCCTTCAGGATAATGACATTGCTCAACTGGAATGGTCAGCATTTTCTCCAGACATGAACCGTATCAAACGTGCCTGGGAGAGGTTGAAAAGGGCTGTTTATGGACGACGTGACCCATCAACTACTCTATGGGATCTATGCCAAATCGTCATTGAGGAGTGGAAGAATCTGGACCAACAGTGCCTTGATGAACTTGTGGATAGTATGCCATGACGAATACAGGCATGCATCAATGCAAGAGGACATGCTACTGGGTATTAGAGGTACTGGTGTGTACAGCAATCTGGACCACTGCCTCTCAAGGTCTGGCTGTATGGTGGTACAACATGCAATGTGTGATTTTCATGAGCAATAAAAAGGGCAGAAATGATGTTTATGTTGATCTATATTCCAATTTTCTGTACAGGTTCGAGAACTCTCAGAACTGAGTTGATGCAAAACTTTTTTTGATGTGTGTATTTACTGTTTTCACCTTTATGAGTAGTCTTACATGGTTCATAAAATAATGACCATCATATTTTTGTAACCTTGTTATTCACAGAGAAACAGGCAAGAAATTTGTTATTTGTAATAGAATAATGCTGCATGTTTTCTGAAGAATAGAATTAAGGCAACAAAACTCTTTGGTAACTTTAAAGCAGTGAACATACTGATGATTTTCAGAATCTTGCCAACTATGCGCCAGAGTCAATATCGCCAAGGATTAAAAGACATTTGTACTGGGATAGGAATGGAAAGATGGTATGCTGTTTGCTGTAGTTTTTTATATTTCAAAGATAATTGAAGTGTAGGAAGAGAATTCTTTGGTAAGTTTCAGTCCCAGTTGTTTATTATTAAAAATACATGGCGTTACAAGAATCAATTGAAATTGCAGATAAGGAGTGATTTAATTGCCCCAGACTTCTTACTCATTTTCTTCTTTAGAGAAGCATCATCAGTGATGAATTTTGTCTAAAAACCTAGATTTTGCTTGTTGCTGAGCTAAAATTTGCTTATTTTGCGAAAACACAGTTGAATCTACGCAGTGTCACCTCACTAACATGCTAGTGCAGTTGGAATTGTTATAGAATCCTGAAGGAGTGGTTTATTAAGTGAGGAACTGAGCACAAATTGGGTCAATATCTTACGAAGAAGCACATCCTAGGTGTAATTTCTCCGCTTATTTCATTGCAAAGCCACAGTAACGGAAAAATCTTTAGTTACTTGTATATCATGGTAGATAAGGAAGGTACACATGTTAACTCTCAACTATGCCTGCTGTCATTTACCAGTACTCATTTTGATATCTTGAACTGTTTAGGTGATACATTGGATATTATAAATATTTCGTTCTTGCTATATCATTGACATGTGAGAGCGCTAGTGAACTCACAACATAAAATCCATTTTCTCAAGACTGGAGTAATGAATAGATCATCTCTCAAGTTTAAAGAAACATTCAATATGTTAGCTGAATTTCATATGCTGGAATGTGTGGTCTAATATCCACCAAACTCAAAATCTTAGTGATCCCTATTTTTGCAAAAACAGACACAATGTCTTATGGGATAACAGCAATCAGTGATTTTATAATGTTACTTAAAATCCGTCTTGATTACAAAATTTTTTTTATTCATATGACCGGTTTCGGTTCATTGAGAACCATCTACGTCACATGTGACGTAGCATGTGAAAGTTGCTGGATTTGGACGGGTTACTCCTGTAACTGAAATATCAAATCTGAAGATGGTTCTGAATGAACCTAAACTGGTCATATGAATAAAAAAATTTGCAATCAAGACGGATTTTAAGTAACATCCCTATTTTTCATTGCAAAGTTTTCAAATTTTATGCAGTGTGTTATTTAAATGCAAAATATCACAATAATTGTGACTATAAATGAAATAATGGGCACTTCAAGTGAAGCTTACATATTAAGCTGGAGAAAAAAGAAAAAGAAAAAAAAAGAATTACCAAACAGTCTCTGTAAACACGTGTGAGAAATACTGCAGAGCTAACAGAGCATGTGCAACATTCTACTTGTAATGGTACTGGTGCACCTTGACTAGTGGGTAATTAGCATTCTCTGTAGACACTTGTAGCTGCCTATAGCTGCACTGGACACCGTGGAGAGATGACATGCAGACTGCCAGCTTTCCTCGTGTTCTCACACTTGGATCACGACATGTCAGGTATCCAGCACTCCTTAAAAGAAATTCATTTGTATTGCTGAGACTACTTTCAAGAGCATATCCAAATCTAGTACAATAGAGGAGAACTTTGCAGCAGATGTCAGTACCTGTCAAATAGTATATCTTAAAAACATGTACCATAGCATTTTGTTAGTACTTTGATTTTTGGTAAATTTAAGTGAGAATTGCAGAGGATGACTGTGTTAATTTAGAGCTAATAAAATGTGGGTATATCAACTACAATAAACAACATGCATATAAAAGTGCCAAATGAAAACCAGAATTTGTATAAGCTTGCAAATATACACTTGTCATCAACACATGGAAAAAGAGAGAGACTGCTTGCATACTTGTACTAAAGAGAACAGGAGGTTAGCTTCACCAGTCCAGAGATATAATGTGCTCACCAAAGACTATACATCAAACTCGAATCACCTCTATTCTGACAAAAAGTTAACATTTGTTCCACTATATTTTATACATAACTTCTGGTGCCATTTGTTTATTGGATATACCAGTTTCAAACCAATAACAAAGATGTGTGTTCATTTAGAGTTGTGAGTAACATAACTGATTATTTGTGTAAATGGAAACCTATCCAGTTACTGATTATTTGTTGTCTTACTCCAAACTTGTTGCAGGTTGATGAGAGTGGATGTACTTTGGTTGCTGGGTTTGAAGATGGGACAATACGTGTTTTCAAATTGCTTTTGCAACAGTCTGAATCAAATAATAGTTGCACAGATCTTGTTGATGTAATTGTGTCTCAGATTCTCAAACCACATTGCAGCTCAGTAACAAAAATTATCACTCATGAGAAAGACCATTTACTGATAACTGGGAGTTCTGATTCATCAGTTTTTTTGTACTCTCTGTCCATGAAAAATGAAGAAATAAGTCTAGTTCCCATTGGATTTTGCAAAGTACGTGGCAGCGTGTCATACATAGGCTGGAAACAGGATGAGGTATTACTAGACTCTAACATGTAGTGTTATTTAATCACTGTCATCAGTATTATTAGTGAAGAATTGAATCAGCTGTAATGAGAGAAATTCTTAAGTAAAGCTACAATTAGTTGGTTTTACTATATATTATTAAAGGTGTTTCATTTCAGAGGTTCATTCTGAAGGTAGGCTGTGTCACTGGATATTATATGGAAATAGAGTTAAGCCCAAACTTAAAACTGTGCTCTGATGAATCTCTATTGTTGAAATATGTCATCACAAAAGAGATACGTTTGGAACTGAAGGCCTGTGAAAAACTGGACTTGAATGTAAACAGCAGGAAGGAGGCAAGAAGTAGTGACCTGAACAATGGTGATTGTCAAACACAAAATCAGATACATGATCAAGGTATCACTTGTTGATATATTGTAATTTCTTTTATTAAATCCAATAATTTGAACATAGTTTATAGTGTAATTATATTACAGATTGAGCAGTATTACATTTTTAAATCTCAGATGCTAATGTTTTTCCCTTGGCAGCATTGGACATTAGGAACCAGTCAGATGTATGTACAGTCAACTGATGTGCACCAAAATGAATTCTACTTTTCTTGAACTATAATCTTCAAATTCTGAAATAATGCTATGCTCATTTTGCAGACAAATTCCGATTACAGAATGAAACATTCACTCTGCAGCAGAGTGTACACTGGTATGAAACTTCCTGGCAGATTAAAACTGTGCGCCAGAGTGATACTTGAACTCGGAACCTTTGCTTTCACGGGCAAGTGCTCTACCATCTGAACTACCCGAGCATGAGTCACAACCCTTCCTCACAGCTTTACTTCCACTAGTACCTCGTCTCCCTATCTTCCAAACTTAACAGAAGCTCTTCTGCGAACCTTGCACAACTTGCACCCTCGGAAGAAAGGATATTGAGGAGAGATGACTTAGCCACAGCCTGGAGGATGTTTCCAGAATGAAATTTTCACTCTACAGTGGAGTTCTAGTCTCGGTCCAGCACACAGTTTTAATCTGCCAGGAAGTTTCATATCAGTGCACATTCCACTGCAGAGTGAAAATTTCATTCTGGAAACAGCCCCCACCCCCAGGCTGTGGCTAAGCCATGTCTCCACAATATCCTTTCTTCCAGGAGTGCTATTTCTGAAAGGTTCACAGAAGAGCTTCTGTGGTGTTTGAAAGGTAGGAGATGAGGTACTGGCAGAAGTGAAGCTGTGAGGATGGGTCATGAGTCGTGCTTAGGTGGCTCAGATGATAGAGCACTTGCCTGTGATAGGCAAAGTTCCTGAGTTTGAGTATTGATCCAACACATAGTTTTAATATGCCAGGAAGTTTCAAATTCAGATTACTTCATTGACTAATCTTATGTATAGCTTTTGGATTTGCTGGGCACCATGTCACCCTGTGATCTATTCCTTTGAATTGCATTTTATAAACACAAGCATATAATTTGCTGTTTTATTCCTAATGTGAGTGATGACCCACTATTGTTCCAAATGTACTATTGATTTAATGTTATTTCTGAATACTTTTTATACATATTAAGGAGTGAATTAAACTGACAGTGAAGCTAAGTGCAACGAAAATTAAGAAAGCTGCAAGTGAGCAAATGTAATGTTTATATGTAATATATTGGAATCAAGAAGTATTATAAAAATATGGAAAAGGAAGAGTTGATGAGATTTGTGTTCAGCTATAAAGAAGGCTATCAGATCTGTGGATCAGATTAAAGTGCTAGAATTGTGGATTGAAACACTATCATCAGATATCTTTCTCCGAGCCTATAAAATGATCAAAGAACTTATGTGAATCGAACCAGGTGACATCTTTGACAACTGCTGATATTTTGACAGGTGAACACTCCATTGTTTTCACTTGTCAACATATTGGCAGCTATTAATTATGTTAGCTAGCTGCATTCCTGTAAATTTTTTGAAGATTTTATACAGGTATTTGTGACTTGAAAATGATGGGGTGTTCACTCATAGAAATATTGGTGGTTGTCAAAGGTTTCTTCATTCCTGTAAGTGGTTTGAACATCAGAGGGTACTTCTGTATGTTCCATTGACTATTGACCAATAGTGGTATCAAGAATTTGTATTTTATCTCATCAACAAAACTTTCTTTTCTGTTTCACAGCAAATGAACCTTATAACTTCATACACACAGTAATTGACACTTTCAAATAGATGCTACTTTCCCACACATATTGCTTGGCTGCTTTTTACCTATTTTGAAATTTTGCTAGTAATAACCAAATAGTTAATTGTATAAGAAATTTGAACATTTATGGGTATAGAAGTATTTCTTTCCTGTGCATCCTGCAGGCATTTGGAATCATAGTTGGAGCCCAATGTAAAGGTGTAGGTAGCTTGGCAATAGTTACTCTTTTAAGGGTTCCCATTCAACAGTATCTAATACCCATTAATTCATCATACCCAACAACAATAGGGAAAGGATAGATTGCTACTCACCACACAGAGGAGGTGTTGAGTCACATTGAAAATAAAACTAGAAATATATAAGCTTTTGGACTGAGTCCTTCTTCAGTAGTAGAACTCTCACACATTCACACAACAACAACAACAACTAACACATATGTGTCTACTGTCTCCGGGAGCTGAACACGGGCTGTGACTGCATCTGACGTGAGCAGAAATTTGCAGGGGTGGGTAGTGCATGTATGGAGACATAGGGTGGGGAGGCAGAGGGATATCAGCCTAGAAGTGGGAGAAGATGCTAGTGCTGCCTATGGGAGCATGCAAGGACATGGTGGGGACAGAATAGGGCTGCTAGATGCAGCATTGGGGCTGTGATGGGGGCAGAAGGGAGGCAGAGAGGACGGGAAATCTGGTGGGGGTAGGAACAATCCTATGGTACAGGCTTGAAGCACTCATAAAAATGATGCATATTATGTTGGGCAGTACATTCAACAACTGGGTAGTCTCTGTGTATTTAAAAATGAAAGCCAGTGCTGGTCAGCAGAATACGGATGGCGTAGGCTGTGAATCAGTCATTAAAGTGAAGCACTTAGTGATGGGCAGCATGTTCAGGAACTCAGTGGTCTATCTGTCTCTTGGCCACAGTTTGGTGATGGCCATTCATGCCTCCAAACAAATTGTTAGTAGAGAGGGCTAGTTCCCATTGTTAGTAGACATGTCCATGTAGAATGCAGCACAGTAGTTGCAGCTAAGTCTGTAGATCACTTGGCTGCTTGCACATGTGGCCCTTCCTTTGTGGTCCTTCCTTTAATGGGGTAGGAGATCTCAATGACAAGACTGGAATATGTGGTAATGGGAGGATGTATGAGACAGATCTTGCGTCTCGGGACAATTGTAGGGATATGAGCTGTAAGGCAAGGGGTTGGGGGCAGGGGTGGAATAGGGTCTGACAAGGATATCGCTTAGGTTGGGTGAATGGCAGAATAACTCTGTTATAGGGGTGGGGAGGATAGTGAGAAGGATATTTCTCATTTCAGGACAGATTGAGACATAGTCAAAATCCTGGCAGAGGATATGATTCTGTTGCTCCAATCCTAGTGTCAAGAGAGGAGTGTTCCTTTGTGGCCAAACTGTGGGTATGTAGGGGATGGTAAGTGACTGCTGAGACAAGCCAAAGGAAATATGTTTCTGGACAAGACTTGGAGGGCAATTTTAGTCTGTGTAGACCTCAGTGAGACCCTTACTATATTCGGAGAGGAACTACTCATCACTACAGATTCGACAATGTTGGATGGCTAGGCTGTATGGAAGGGACTTCTTGGCATAAATGGGTGGCAACTGTTGAAATCAGAAATATTGTTGGTGGGTGATAGATTTGATTTTGGATGGAGGTATTGATGTAGCCATTCTTGATGATAGATGTGATGTTAGATGGAGGTATTGGTGTAGCCAACCTTGAGATAGAGCCCGACATCAGAGAAGGTGGATTGGTGGACTGAGGAGGACCAGGTGAAATTAATGGGGGAGAAGATGTTGAGTTCTGGAGGAATAGGGATAGAGTGGGCTTGCACTCTCTCCAGATTATGAAGATGTCACCAATGAATCTGAACCAGGTAGGGGTTTTGGATTCTGGGTGTTTAGGAAGGATTCCTCTAGATGACCCATGAATAGTTTAGCATGGGATGGAGCCATGTTGATTCCCACTCCTGTACCACAGAATGATTTGTAGGTAATGCCTTCAGAGGAGAAGTAGTTATGCATTAGGATACAGTTAGTCATGATGATAAGGAAGGTGGTTGTAGGCCTGGAGTCAGCCAGGCATTCAGAAAGGTAGTGTTCATCAGCAGCATGGCCATGGGCAGTGAGAGTGTTAGTGTGGATGGAGGTGGCATCACCAGTGATCTACAGGATGCCAGGTGGTAAAGAAATAGGAACTGTGGAGCGTTAGTGGAGGAAACGGTTGATGTCTTTCATATAGGAGTGTGGGTTATGGATAACAGACTGTTAAGTGTTGGTCCACAAGAATGAAGATTCTGTCCATGGGGGTACAGTAACCAACCACTATGGGTTGTTGGATTTATGAACATTAGGAAGCATGTAGAATGTAGGAGTGCAGGGAGTGGTGGGTGTGAGGCAAGAGGTAAGACTCAGGGGAGAGGTTCTAGAACTGAGGAGCAACTGGAGATCCTTCCAGATTTCTGGCATGGGGTCACTATGCAGGGCTTGTAGGTGGATGTATCTGACAGCTGGTGGATATCTTCCACCAGTAATCCCTGTGGTTCATATCACAGTGGCAAAGCATTTGTCAATAGCTAGGAGTATAAGGTCAGGATCAGTTTTTGGGTGGTAGATTGCAGTTATTTCTGCAGTTCTTTCTTTCCACTTACAAACCATTCCAGAAATCCAGTAGAATCATCAGTTCCTCCTGAAATCCCTAAGCCCAGCCTAGAAACTCTCCCCTGTGTTATCTCTCTCCTCGACTCTCACCACTCTCCATTCTTCTACCTTCTACATGTTTCCTAAAGTTCATAAACCCAACCGCTGAGTTGCCCCATTGTGACTGGTTACTGTGCTCCCATGGAGATAATCTCCTCCTCTGTGGACTAACACTTGCAGTCTACTATCCATAACCTACCCTCCTATATAAAAGACATCAACCATTTCCCCCACTAACTTTCCACAGTTCCCATTCCTTTATCACCTGGCATCCTGCTCATCACTGTTGATGCCACCTCCCTCTACACTATCATCCCCAGCGCTAATGGCCTTGCTGCTTTCAAAGAAAGTAATTACCTACATCTGTAAGAATAATATCATAGTTTGGAAAGTATAATATTGTGGTCCACACAATCAAATGCAAGGTCATGGTATATACCAAATCAGATCAAATACCAATGCAATGATTCCTCTTGTTTAGCTCTTTCTGGATTTCATTTTTGAGGTCAAATTGGTCATCAGCCTAGAGGATCCTATACATTTTGAACAACCATTGTATAATATAATATCACATTAATGAACCTTTAATACCTACTACAATCTGTAGGCCCATCCCAGAATTTTTCCCCTTTATCCATCTCCCCCCTCACCCCAATGAGTCCCTCACACCCACATTCTACATACTTCCCAAAATTTGTAAACTTACCTATCCTGGATTCTTCTTTGTAGTTGGTTCCTTTACTCCCACTGAAATAATCTCTGGTCTTGTGAATCAACAACTCCAACCAATTGCCTGTAACCTAGGCTCCCTCATTAAAGTTACAAACCATTTCCTTCACTAACTCTCAGTCATTTCCACCCCATTTCTTCCTGCATCCCTAATCATCACTGCCGATGCCACCACCATGTACACCAACATCCTCCATACCAATGGCTTTGCTGCTGTTGAACATTGCCTCTTCCAACATCACTCTGACTCCAAACCCACCACCTCATTACTTATACAACTAACTAATTACATCCTCACATGCAACTAATTCTCCTTATATACAAACAAATCTATGACACAGATGTGGACACCAGCAAGGCACTCTCCTACACAAACTTGTTTGTTGACTGTCTAGAGGAAATCTTTATGGTCATCAAAAACCGCAAATTGCTTATGGTTCAGATTCATTGATGTTATCTTCATGATCTGGATCCAGGGCCAAGACACCCATTCTCATTTCTCCACAACTTCAACACCTTCTGTCTCATTCACTTCACCTGTTTGTCCCTAGCCAACATGAAACCTTCCTGGATACTAACCTCCACCTCTCTGACAGGTCTATCTGTATCAGGCCCACCAACCATCAATAGTAACTGTGTTTTGATAGCTGTTATCCCTACCACACTGAAAACATGCTCCCATATAGTCTGGCCACATATGAATGATGCATTGACAGTGATGATAATTCCCTTGCTAAGTATACTGAAGATCTCACTAAGGCCTGTACAAACAAACATTATCCCCCAAACCTGGTCTACAGACTGATTACAAGTACCATATCCTCACACACCTCTAGTTCTCCCTCCAAGAACCAGCTCTAAAGGAGCACCCAGTATGACCCTGTATTGGAACACATGAACTGTATCCTTTGCCAGGGCTTTGACTATTTATCATCATGCCTGGAAGTTAGGAACATCCTACCCACAATCCTTCCACCCCTCTCAAAGTGAAATTCCTTTGTTGTAGATTGTAGATTGTATTTTATTGGTCCTGTTGTCTACATAGCAGCTTATGCATAAGACATTGGACAAGTCAAGTTATAAATATACAGGCTGAAAGTAATTTCAAGGCATACATATTTAAGCTTACAATAATACACTTTACACACAAGTATTTATATAACACATTTCATAAATTTAAATATTCTTCAATGGAATAAAAGCAGTGATGCTGTAAATATGACTTTAGAGATTTTCCAAATGTATTGACCTCAGTGATAGCTTTTATGTTTCCAGGAAGTTTGTTATAAAGCTTAACTCCCATGTGAAAAGTACCTTTTTGGCACAGTGCTGTGCTGATTTGAGTCATATGTAAGTTCCTGTTTTGTCTGGTAAAGTGCTCATGTATATCACAGTTTTTTTGTAGCCTCTGGTCCTTGCCTATTACATTTAATTTAAAGAACAAAAGGGTTTCCATAATGTATACACACGGTAATGGGGGAATACCAGATTTCTTAAACAGGGGTTTGCAAGAGTCTCTAGGCTTGCACCCAAACAAGATTCTAATGGCCCTTTTTTGTAGTTTAAAAGTGCTATTAGCTATTTTAGAGTTTCCCCAGAAGGTGACCCCATATCTAAGACGAGAATGAAAGTACGCATGATATGCATTCAATACTGTTTTCTCACTACAGCATGATTTTAATGAACAAAGAAGATAACATGTTTTGCTCAGTTCTGCATTGAGACATTCAATATGCTTATTCCATCTGATGTTACTCTGCAGCCAAAGTCCTAAGAATTTGGTTTCAGTACTGTTACCAACTGGTTCGTCATTGATAGAGACTGATGGGATAAACATGTCCTTGTTAGGAACATTGTGGAATTTTAGAGCAACGGTTTTCTTACTGTTTATTACAAGCTGATTACTCTGTGCCCAGCTGCTAAGTTGTTTCGTTACTGTGTTTACTGTCTGCTGTAACTGTTCATCGTCGTCTCCTTTTAGTAGAATCGTGGTGTCATCTGCAAATATGATTGATTTGTGTGCATCAATATTTAAGCTTAGATAATTTATGTACAGAAGAAACAGAAGGGGTCCCAATACGGATCCTTGGGGTACACCACATTTTATTTGTTTATAGTCAGATAAGTGATTAGATACAGTTTTTAGTTCAATATTTGTGTGCTTGACGCACACTGCCTGCATACGATTTGTCAGGAAGGAACTGATCCACTTGTTGGACAGACCTCGAATACCATATCTTTCTAGCTTTGATAGCAGAATTTTATGGTCCACCATGTCAAAAGCTTTTGACAAGTCAATAAAGACTCCTATTGTTTCCTGTTTTTTGTCCATCAGGTTTAGGATGGAATTGATGCACTCATAGACAGCAGTTGTCGTTGACCTCTTATTTCTGAATCCATGTTGTTCATTACATAGGATGCTGTTTTTATTTATAAATTTCATAAGTTTCTCATACATAACTTTTTCCAGTACTTTAGAGATGCAGGAGGAAATTGTGATGGGTCTGTAGTTATTTACATTGTCTTTATCCCCTTTTTTATATACAGGAATAACTTTTGATGTTTCTAACACATCAGGGAAAGTGCCTGCCTGAAGTGAGCAGTCGCATAAATGTGTGAGTACTTCAATTAGGTTTGATGCGCTCTTCTTTAACATTGTTGCAGGTATACCATCAATACCTACCGATTTGGAATTTTTTAGTCCTTTTATTGCTTTAGCTACTTCATCTTGTGAAACAGAACTGATGTACATTGATCCTCTACATGTACTTATTTTATATTCATTTGCCTGGATGCTCTTAAAGTTTGATTGTAACATATTTTCAGCAACACCTGTGAAAAAGTTGTTAAATGTGTTAGCTACTTCTAAGGGGTTTGTTACTTTTTTATTTTTATGTGATAGTGTTATATTTTTCCAAGGTTGTCTGTATTCTCCACATTCTTTTTTTATAACACTCCACATAGCCTTTGATTTATTAGCTGAATTATAAATGATTTCATCATTATGCATTATTTTTGCTGCTTTTATTACTTTTCTTAATATTTTGGAGTATTTTTTATAGTATGCGCGTACTACAGGTGAGGAATTTTTTGAGTTACATATTTCATGAAGTAGTCTTTTCTTCTGGCATGAAACCCTTATTCCCTTTGTGACCAGCTGTTTGTTCTAGAGTTTCCCTGTATGGTTAATGTTTTCAGTGGGAATGCAAGTTCAAAGAAATGGGTTAATGTATCAATGAAAGTGTCGAATTTTTCATTTATATCGTTCATTTTGTACACTCCTAGCCATTTTTCTTTCTGTAATAAGTTGTTGAAGTAGTTCACATTATGCTGATTATAGCTTCGATATGCTGTTCTAAAAGACATGTTGTTAATAATACTGCCTTGTACTTTTATGCTTAATATTTGAGCAAGATGATCACTAAAACCTGCATTGAAAATTTTTAGTGAGGTGTTGTGTAAACTCTTCTTTACTAGAAACTGATCAAGAGCTGTTTGACAAGTTTCTGATACTCGGGTAGCTGCTTTTACTTCAGCCTTTAAATTGTAGGACGTTGCAAGGTTCAAAATGGCCTCCCTATTTCCACTATTCGTGAGGAAGTCAATATTGAAGTCACCACAGATTATCAATTCACAATCCATTTTATTTACTTTATTTAGCAATGACTCCATTTTGTTTAAGAAAAGTTCAAAATTCCCGGACGGTGAACGGTAAACTGTAGCAATAACCAGGTTGAACTGAGTAATTTTTATAGCTGCAATTTCATAATCCTTCTCGACATTTGCCCTAGTTAAGTCAGGTAGTGTAATAAAATCTACATTATCCTTTGTGTAAATTGCTACCCCACCCTGTTTGCTGTTTTTCCTGCAGTAGTAAGCAGCCAAGACAAATTTGTTTATTTTCGTATTCTGGATTAATTCTGGGTTAAGCCAGTGCTCTGAAATGCATAACACTGAGATATCATTAAGTTCATGTATTAATAGAATGTTAATTTCATCGATCTTATTATGCAGGGATTGCACATTATGGTGATAAATTTTTAGTTCAGGCATATTCACGATTTGGTAATTGGGAATCATATTTACAGCATCACATACCTCTAGTTTAAATTAGGAACGTCAGCAGCATTGTATTTTCGTTCTTCTTTCTTGTTTATTTTGTTTTCCTCGCTGTTGGAAGGATGTTCAGGAAGCTGATAAATTGTTCTATCCCTTACAAGTCTTTCTTTGATTATTTCACTAACACGATCACAAACAAATCTTTTCCCATCATAGTTCAAATGCATTCCATGCTTCGTGTGCAGATTTCCATGTAGCTTGCTTATATCCAGTACATCGCACTTAGTGTATTGAGAACACAGTTTCCTTATTTTAATGTTTGTTTTCCGAATTTCTTTGTTTACACACGAATTATAAATCAGATCATGCCTATGAGGAAGTGTGGCAACTACTGTGTTTCTGCATTTATTGGCTTGTAAAAAAATTCTGTAGCGTTTTCACGCAAACCTCTGCTTCATTTTTTGCCACATCGTTTGAACCCATTATACAGACGATAAAGTCATTTTCTTGCATTAATTTCGTCTGAGAGTTAATGTCTACAACATTTTTACATCCCGCTCCCGGTTTCACTACACTAGTCACTGCTATGTCGCGATTTTTCGCACGGAGCATGCTGGATAGATTCCTGCCATGACTGTCTGTTAGTAATAGTACACTACTCTTTTTCCCTGTTGATCTGTGTTTGTTGTTGACATTATCTGAAAAAACGCTATTAATTTTCAGTTCACTGTCTTTTTCAAGTTCACGATCATTTGGAGAGTCATTATCACAGTCACTTGTTTGCAAAACATGATATTTGTTTTTCTCCGAAAATGTGACATTTTTAGCAGACTTTGTTGTTCTTTTTGTAGTTGGAACACTATTTTTGTACGGCACTTTTACCCACTCGGACGATATATTACTTTTGTCTTGCATCACTTCACTTAGTGTTGGCTTCGATCGCAGATCTCGATTTTCTTTCTTGAGTGAGTCAATATCGCTTCTTAAGGAACTGACTATGAATTGTAAGCTAGCAATTCGTTCTTTTAGCGTTGTTATTGCAGTGTTACAATTCTTACAAACACCCTTTTTAACATCATAACTATAACTATTTCTCAAGTTAGATTCACACACTTCTACACTCGCGGCCATCTTGTCTATACAATATCCTGGTCTTTCCTTGTGCTACATCCAATCCAGACCCCTAGACTCATGGGTCATATCCCTGTGGAAGACCCAGGTCTAACACCTGTCAAATGCACCTAGTAACCAGCACAGCATACTCCTGTCCTTTCACATGCTTATCCTATATCATCAGAGACAGGGCTGCCCATGACAACAGGTATGTCATATATTGGCTCTGCTGCAATCTTGGCACAACATTTTCTGTGGGCATGGCCACCAGCTGTCCATCCAGATGAAAGGTAACATCCAAACTGCGGCTAAGAGCAGAGTCGACCACCCAGTGGTGGAACACACTACTGAGTACAAAGTGGTCAATTGCAATGGTTGCTTCACAACCCATGCAATCTGGATACTTTCCTCTAACACCAGTTTCAGAATTACGTAGAAGGGAATGATCCTTGCAACACATCCTTCGTTTTCATAATCCTTCTGACCGCAGTCTCTGCTTCCCCTGCCTCACACCCATATCCACTCTACTCCAGGATCCTAACTTCACTCATCCTGCACCCACACTCTGTTCTGTGCAGTCTCCCATTCCTCTGTTTACCCCCTCCCCGATCAGTCCTCCACATCATAATTATCCTGTAGTGCATGAACTCACTGCTGCCAGTGCCCATGTCGCACTCCTGTCCTGTAAACCTGCTGCCTTTAACTCCCAAAATTCTATCTCATGCATCTGCTGCCTCCCTCCCAGCTGTCAACCACCCTTCCTCTACCTTGCATCCCACTTCCTGCCTCCTTTCCCTCCTTCACCACTCCACCTCACACAACTCCTCACTCCAGTCAAGCTGCGGAACATCAGTCCCAGTAGAGTGTTTTCAGCTGGCACTATGGAGCTGTATGTGTGTGTCTCTGTGTGTGTATTAGTGTGTGTGTGTGTGTGTGTGTGTGTGTGTGTGTGTGTGTGTGTGTGTACTCTAGCTTGAAAAAGAAATTTTCAAGAAACTTTTCAATCTTATTTATATGTCTGTGGATGACTGAATACCTCTACTGTTCTGTAAGTTAAAATATTTACTTCTAAATTATTTACATTAGTGTACTGCTACATGTGAGTGTAAATAAGGGAATAGCCAAACTTGAATTTTATAATAGAATTATTGTAGCATTAATGTTTGTCACAATACATTTATCTGATGGTAACTGCATGTTTCACATCTCTAAAATTTTTAATTGTTTGGTTCTGCAGAAAACAATGTATGGTGCATGTCTCCATAGAAAGCATTAGAGTTTGATATCTGTGCATGCATAACGTTACAATAAACCTTCAGGTCATCTATTAAAAATGACACATTAATCTATGTGCGTGTTTTGTTTGGAAATCACGTATCTTTACAGATAACATACATGAGTATGTGTGCCCTGTGTTATATACCATCCAGACAGAGCTCAATGGAATTTTGTTAATCTCTGGAGGAAGAAACAGAGGATATATTTGGAAATATACAACAGAAAAAACTGAACCAGAATACTATGTACCACTACTTGACAAAACTGCTGTGGGAATTTCCACATGTTTGTGTAGGTATGTATGTCATATATAATAGAAATAGATTTGTGGTAATAAAAGGTAAAAAAAAGTATCTGCATTTGTAATAGGTGAATAAAGCCCGTATTACACGATGAGCTTAAACCATACACCTTTGCACCAGTGCGCCTAATGTGCATACCTGTAACTACTGGCTTGTCACTTCCGACCTACTACACCATCCACGCGGGATATACCTAGCATGCATGCACAGCAGCAGACGATATGCACAACCAGCAGACGATATGCACAAAAAGAAAATAGAAATGTCTGATGTCTTGTAAAGTCGTTCATTCTACTGTGTGCAATTCAAGGGTGACTGTATGATATACTGGAGCATCATACATTCAGATTATTTCTGTGAACTCAAGGTTCCTATTTAATAAGAAATTGTTTTTTACCATTCTTTATTAAGTAATAGTTTTTCTCTTATGTAGGTTAGTACTGTTCTGAATTACAAACTCAAACAGTTTTATACTACAGCACTTGGTTACACAGGTATATGTATATCAAAATGTACATTTATACAGAATATTGCACGTGGAGGATCCACTTGTTTTTGGAGCTATTACCCTGGCAGTGACAGTTAAGCTTCGGGTTATGGCAGAACGGCAACGAAAATGAAAAATGAGACGTTGTTCGATTCAACCCTGGATGAAAAGAAGAGATGAAGGCAGGGAAATATATTCACTGCTATTGAAAGAATGAGGCCTGAAGATCCGCAAGAATTTCATAACTTTGTTAGGGTGGACATGGCCTGTTTCGAGAAGCTGCTGTTTATGATAGAAGACGGATTTAGCTAGTGCAACACAGTCATGAGGGAGGCTATCTCACATTCTCAAAAGTAAGAATTAAATTATATGTTTTGTGAGCATACCAGCCTAGATCACTGATAAAATACCGATAAACACCCTGTTACGTTGCAGGCTGATTGCAACATTACATTTCCTGGTGAATGGGGAATCTTTTAAGAGTCTGGTCTTTAGCCACAGAATAACACAGCTCACCATTTCAGAAGTTGTTGTGGATGTATTCACTGCAATTTGCAGCACTTGAAAGGACCAATACTTAAAGGTGCACTTGTGTTATTTGTCCAAGTTTTGAATATATGGTATATAAGTGCTACTCATAGTTTTTCAGTCCTCGTCTATCGCACTGGGCAAAACTGCACGAACTTTGTCACCTATCAGTGCCATTTTCTCTTTCCTGGTGTGCTGAAATAAACAAGAGATGCAATCAAAACAAACATGAAGTTTTGTAAGCTAAGGCATTACGATACAAATCGAAAATCACTGTGTCGCATTATATGCGTATTGCTCAGAAAGAAACGATTGCCGACATATCGTATTATGATACAGCGAGTCACATGTACACCTTTCCTCGCTGTATGCGGAATTAAGATGCTTAATGCCTCTTTGTTCCATTTCATTTCTAGAATACGAAGTAATCAATAGAAATAATGAAACTTCCTGGCAGATTAAAACTGTGTGCCCGACCGAGACTCGAACTCGGGACCTTTGCCTTTCGCGGGCAAGTGCTCTACCATCTGAGCTACCAAGTTCGAGTCTCGGTCGGGCACACAGTTTTAATCTGCCAGGAAGTTTCATATCAGTGCACACTCTGCTGCAGAGTGAAAATCTCATTCTGAATAGAAATAATGCTTTCACAAACAGCTAGTATAAAAGAAAGTCTACTGGCAAAGAAAATATTTTTTTCTCTGCATTTATGAAAACCTACTCACTGCACATGCACAGATTGATGGCAGTTTAGAAGTGCTCTCTATTCTGGCATGCAGATAATGCATCCACTAATTTTCGTAGTTTCGCCCATTCTACCACTAGATGGCTGTCACGGTAGACCAGTACCGTTCGCGGAGGATCGTCGTGTAATACCCACTTAAGTGAAGAAATATTATCTATGGTACCAACAATATAATGACACTATTCCTTTTAAAATACATGAGTGTTCAAAACTTAAGGACGAAAGTGACATTTGCATAATTTGTCATTTCCAAGTAATATAGCTCAATTAACCACATAGGAAGAACTACTATTGTATAGTAAAGTAGGTAACTGAAACCGCAATGAAACTTTTATTGAAAGATAATAATTATTGTGAAGTCTCTGTGATTCACGGTGATCTCCTGCACATTACAAAAGGTGGGAAATATTTCTTAATAGGGTGTTTGATACCACAATGTGAATAAGCATTTCTCATTGTATGGCATTCCATTCCTCTACCAGTGCAGTTGACAACTGCTGGATGGTCACTGGTGGATGTGGATGTGTTCCAATACATCTCCCCAAAGCATCCCACACTGTTAATGAAGGTCCGAGCATACGGACTAGATTCCCAGACATGTGAGTGGCTCAGAGACTTCCTATGTAATAGAACCCAGCACATTTACCTCAATGGTGAGTGCTCATCAAAGACAAGGGTATCATCAGGAGTGCCCCAGGGGTGGTGATAGGACCACTCTTATTCCATATACTCATAAATGATCTGATGGACAGGATGGACAACAATCTATGGCTGTTTTCTGATAATGCTATTGTATACAGGAAGGTGTAATCATTGGGTGACTGCAGGAGGGTACAAGATGATTAGACAAAATTTTTAGTTGGTGTGATGAATATAAAATTGTAAGTTAATATCAGATGAGTAGGAAAACAATCTCATAATGTTCAAATATAGCATTGACAGTGTGTTACTTGACACAGTCATGTTGATGAAATATCTAGGCACAATGCTGCAGAGTGATGTGAAATGGAATCCTCAGGTAAGGGCGGCAGTAGAGAAGGCAAATGTTTGACTTTAGTTTATTGGGGAATTGTAGGAAAGTGTAGCTCATCTATAAAGGAGACGACATGTAGAAAACTAATTCAACCAATTCTTGATTATTGCTCAAATGTTTGAGATCCTCACCAGGTCAAATTAAAGAAAGACTTCGAAGCAATTCAGAGACAAGCTGCTATATTTGTTACCAGTAGGTTCACTCAGCATTTGAGTATTATTGAGATGTTTTGTGAACTCAAATGGGAATCCCTGGAGGGAAGGTGACGTTTGACATCCAGTCAATGAGAGACTATTGAGAAAATTTAGAGAACTGCCAATTGAAGCTGATGGCAGAGCGATTCTGCTGCCATACAGAGGCATATAGACCATTGTTTTTCTCTCACTCTATTTGGAAGTGGAACAGGAACCAAAGGCACCATTGAAAACACACATGGGAAAGACTACAGTGTCACAATAATGTTGACCAGTGAGTGTACTGAGTTCAAAGATTTGGGAATGAGTATGCCCATGCAACATTATGCCTCCCCCACACAATAACACTTGGGCCACTGAAATGATCATGTTCGACAGCGTTCCTGGATGCATTACGTGTTCCCATCTCTTACCATATGTTTCACATAATACATATCAATCTAAGAGGAAATGTGCACTAAAGTTCAGAAAATACTTACGTACAAAAAGAAAAAAAATAATAAATAAATAAATAAATAAATAAAAAGAAAAAGAAATAAAGAAAATTTGAACTCTGCAGACAGTATGATTCTCACATTATTAAAGTAGATTACAAGCTCTTAGATTAATAGGCATAAAATCCACACTCATTGTCAATTTACTCACATTTTCATGTGTGACATAAGTTGATAATGCGGTACCTCTAACTACTCTCTGACTGGACATCAACTGCACGCACACCTGCAGCTCTCGGTGGACTATTATTAGGCATTGTTAGCTATCGGCATGGGTATTTGCAATCCAGCTACTGTGATGACAGTTTCAGGTAGCAAACCAGCACAGTAACAACAGTAACAATGTGGCTTGTTATCACCGGGAACTCTGGATGCCACCACAGGAGGTACTGTTCTCAGCATCCGGCAGCAGTCGAAATGATGACATGAAGCACAGTCAGATTGGACTATTTCACTCCACAAGTCATGTTCCTGAAAATAGAAAATAGTCTGTGCTGTATACCTATGCCTCAGCAGTACTTGGACTGGCACACAGCCTCTGATCAGGGTAATCTTCTTGAGTTACATCGAGCAGTTCCACTAGCCACTCTGTGGTTCCTCATTTGGAGTAACTGCTGACCAATGCTGACATCTGACAATCTGACGAATCCTTCTCCAACATGCAGGCCTTCAACTATTCCTCATGTTAGGGCTTCATCATGCACATTCAGCCTGGTGATATCTCCTCTAGTAGCTCCCTAGGTGGTTACTTGATAAGTACTTCCCTAATACATTACAGACTGGCTATGAGGATAAAGTTTCGATCACCTCTCAAAGCCTTGTCCATAACAGATTGACAGTGAGAATAAAAGTCTTCCTGATGATGTATCTTTCCATTGTTGGTGATGGAGTTTTCCACAATGCTCTGTCCATTTTCATCGTCGGTGCTGAGGTAAACCTTTTTTTTTGCCCTGTTCATATTCCAATGCTCGAATAGGTGAAGACCTTATTCCAGTCTCATCTGTCTTCCAGCTGCTGCCTTCTCCAGCCACCCAGTCATGCCCACTATGGCATTCACAAGTTGCAGCCATAACAAGTCCACTTCTTGAGGATGGCACTGCTTTGGACAAAGGAAGTGGTGATGACTTTACCCTTTTCTTTGCTGGCTCCAGTGCTGCTTCTCCCAGGCTTGTCTCATACAAGGTTTGGCTACATTTTTGCTCTTCCTGTTTAGATCTCCCGTTTTTGCCTGTTTGGCTCCAGCAGCTCCTTTTATGGTTCTTATCCTCTCATTACCACAAAGCCTTCTGTTTACCTCTGGTTCCATCTCTTGTTGTTTCTGCCCTGGACTGAGCAAGACCTCTATTGTATTGTGCCTTTTCTGTATGACCTTCATACTCAATACTGTTGACATTTTCTGACTTTTGGGAGACTGTATTTGCAGTATGTCTCAGCAGCACCATGTCCCAGCTGCCATTCACCTCCCACTGTCCGATGCTGCTTCCTGTTGCATCTGCGCATTGCAGCTATGGCAGGCCCTCTTCTCAATCATGGTACCTCAGTTGGCCATTGGGCTCCAGCTCAGTTCTGCTGCACTGGCCCTTCTGGCCTTCATCTGTCTCCTGGCTAATCTGTCTCTGAGGTCATCCATCTCAGGGGTCATCCGGCTCTTGGGTCATCCGTTTCTGGGGTCATCTGTCTCCTGGGTCATCTACCTGCAGAATCATCCATCTATAAAATCGTCCATCTCCAGGGCTCTGGGGGCCTATCACCTCCAGTGCTCCAAGGATTAATCACCGCCAGGGCTCTGAGGGTCTAACACCTCCAGGGCTCCGTCAGACTGCAGCAGTTTCACACCCAACAGACTCCTCTGTTGCTCCACCCTCTTTTCGTTGGCCTCTCCACTCCTCAGTCCTTCTTGGCATTTATGTGACACTCCAGTACTCATCCTGTACCTGAGGCTCAGCTCACTTCTTTTTCCACACTACTTTGAATACTCTGGAGGTGAGTGATCAATTGCCCACTTCTCTGGCACTCCACCTTTGTCACTTCCATGCTTTCATGCATGCCATGGCAGTGCACACTCAATGGACAATTTTTCTGCTCCTCTGCCCTCACCATGTCCATACTCCTAAGTATGCTCTTTTGGCAGCAGGCTCTCAAAGGATCAATCTTTCTAGTGCTGCACCCTTTCCTGCCATGCTCCTTTGTGTCAGATTCCCTGGCAGTTTCACATGTAGTGGATTCCTCCAGTGCTCCACCTATCTCCTTCTACATTCCTTCCTTGCTGTACCTTTTCTGGCTTTACACCAGTGGTCTTTCTGTGACATCCTATTCTAAATTGGTTTCTTTTTTGTCGCTCTTATTCTCACCCATTTCATTGTTCACTGTCATGTCGGGCAATCCATAACATATGCATTGGGATGCTTTTCCGCCTCGGGTTCCAGTTCCAACATCTGGGCTGCATCCACCTAAGGCTTCCCAATATAAACAGACACTCTGTTTGTGGAAACCCATCAACACTGTACCTTGTGTCAGTGGTTCGGCATTGTCATCTCTCTCTCTGTGAGAGGGAGGGGCAGAGGCTCCACTGCAATGACTCAATGACTTCACCTCCTCTTTCCCCGAGGGATAAGGTGATGAAGGCTCTTTGTTTATGGGCAAGATGTCTCCATCATCTTCTCCCCCAGGAAGAATTGATGTGGTGTTCGCACCTACTGTCTGATTTGATGGCAACTACACGTGCCCCATATTGTGCTGCTGGCCTAGTGTCAGGCATTGTTAGCTAGTGGCAGAGGCATCTGAAAGCCAGCTATGATGACAAAAGTTCAGGGTAGCAAGCTAGCACAACAACAACAATGCGCTTGTTATCACTGGGAACTCATGACAGTACCACTGTAAGCGGTACTGTCGCTCTCTGGAATTGAGGGCAAATCAAATGCCTGGAAATAGTCCTCACTGTATACCATTGCCTTGGCAATACTTAGGTCAGCACATGGCCCCTGAGCAATTAGTTATTGTCAGGAGTTACTCCGGGCAGGCTTGCCAACGAATCTGCAGTCATCATTTGAGTGACTTCTGATCAGCGCCAACCTCTGCCGATCAGACAGATCCTTTTCTTGGTGGACACTGACTCACTGACCTAGGCCTTGGACTGTGCCTCATTGGTACAGCTCCATCAAACACCTTCAATTGAATTAACCAGTATCTCCTTGGGCAGTTATTTCCTAAGTGCTATGTGGTCCTGTAACCAATACAGACTGTAATGTTACATGATAGTGTTATTTCTTACTGTAACTGTACCCTGAGTAAATGAATTATTGATCCCAATCTGCTTTCCTGCTGAAACTTTCCTGGCAGATTAAAACTGTGTGCTGGACTGAGACTCGAACTCGGGACCTTTGCCTTTCGTGGGCAAGTGCTCTGCCATTGGAGCTACCCAAGCACAACTCACGCCCCGTCCTCATAGCTTTACTTCTGCCAGTAGCTTGTATCCTACCTTCCAAAGCTGTGAGGATGGGGTGTGAGTCGTGCTTGGGTAGGTCAGATGGTAGAGCACTTGCCCTTGAAAGGCTAAGGTCCTGAGTTCGAGTCTCAGTCCGGCACACAGTTTTAATCTGCCAGGAAAGTTTCATAACAGCACACACTCTGCTGCAGAGTGAAAATCTCATTCTGCTCTCCTGCTGTTTTATCTGTATGTGCCATACCCTGGAACATAACAGATAAAATGCTGTAGACATATACTGATCCAGAAAATTATGGCAACCTACGTAATAGCCATTGTGTCCAACTTTTGCATGGATTACAGCGGCAGCACATCACAGTGTGGAAGCAATGAGGCCTTGGTAGGTTACTAGAGAGAGTTGGCACCACATCTGCACACACAAGTCAAGAATTCCAGTAAATTCCAGGGAGGAAACAATGAGCTCTGGACGCCACAATCAATCAATTCAGGTTCAGATCTGGCGAGCTGGAGGGTCAGTGCATCAATTGGAACTCACCACTGTGTTCCTCAAACCACTTCATCACAGCCGTTGCCTTGTGACACTGCACTCTGTCTTGCTGCTGTCATCAGGAAACGTGATCATCAGGAAGTGGTGTACATGATCAGCAACCAGTGTACAATACTCCTTAGCCATCATGGTACATTGCACGAGCTCCACTGGACGCATGGATGCCCACATGAATGTTCCCCAGAGCGTAATGGAGCTGCTGGCAGCCTGTCTCTGTCCCACAGTATAGGTGTCAATGATCTCTTCCCCTGGAAGATGATGAATTCACACCCTCCCATTGGCATGATGAAGAAGGTATCGGGATTTATCAGACCATGCAATTCTCTGCCACTGCGCCAACATCCAGTGCTGATGGTCACATGTCTATTTCAGTCACAGCTGCCACTGTCATGGTGTTAATATTAGCACATGCATGGGTCATGAACTGCAAAGGCCCATAGTTAGGAGTGTTTGGGGCACTGCATGTTGTACTCTGCCCATCTTTTAAAGTCTGGCGTTAGTTCTCCCATATTTCGCTGCCTGTACTGCTTTAGCAGTCTGCCCAGACTTTGATGTCTGACATCTGTAATGAGGGGTGGCCGACCAACCCCACAATACCTAGACATGGTTTCACCTTGGTTTCATCACGTTCTGAAGGCACTCACCACAGCACTTGTCGAACACTCAGTAAGTCATGCAGTTTCTGAAATGCTTGAGCCAAGCCTCTGAGCTATCACAATCTTCCCTCAGTCAAACTCAGACTGATCACGCACCTTCCCCATTCTCCTCACGGACAGCACACTCACTGATACTACATGATCATGCATGTCTCTGACTAGCATTCATTCCTCACCAGGCAGGTGATGCTGATATCACCTGGCTGGGTTTATATCAATAGTAGACTAGTGGTCATAAATTCTGGCTGATCATTATATGCCTCATGTTGTTCAGATGATGTTGAGCGCCCATAAGCCCCCAGCTTATTGTGACAGGTCAGATTATAATAATTCCTGTACACTGTAAAATCAGCACTTTATAGAACTGAGCTTAAATTTGTTTTGAAGTCCTTTAGTCATTTGATGTTCTTCATTGGTATCAGTAATTGAGAGTGTAATTTTATTTCTGTATATTTAACACTTTCACTGTAGAGTTTGGTTGAATGAGGAACCAGCCTTAGTGAATTTCTGATCTTGTGTCAGTCTGAGTTCTTGTATTGTTTTCTAGTGTTTTCTGTGTAAACTATAGTAGATCAAGTATGTATTGGCATGGGAGTGGTAATATATGCAATTTCTTAAACAGTGGTTTGTATGTTCCTATTGGCTTTTTGAGTTAAACAACTTCACAGATGCAGCACTTCGGTCCTGTGTAGGTATATGAAGAAAGATCCTCAGGATACCATAAAGTTAAAATTTATTAAAAACAAAAAATTAAAAACACTGATCGACCAGAAGCATTGGCAAAGACATTCATTATGAATGTACAGTAAGGTGCAGACAAATGAAAAAAACATATGTTCATTTTTGTGTACATGATTTTGTTTCTCATACTCTCTCGTATGCAGAAGTTCTGTTAAGAAGTGCCATTCAGAATATGATGGGCCAAAAGTGTTTTGTATCATTGTATCATACATTTTTCAAAAGTAGAAAAAAATTGATACCAGTATTAAGTATTTTCTATTCAAGGGTCAATGCATACCAAGTGGTCCAAGGAAAAAAGTAATTGGTTACTTGACCATCTCAGAAAATTTTTATATTTGCTGGGTGAATTTAGTAGTCACAAAAATATTTTTTAAAAATATGTCTTGTTTTTTGTTTTGAATTAGCAGCCGTATTTGTTCCAGGCCACATGCGTTTTGTCATATTTGCAAGCATCTACATTATTTACAATTATTCAGTACAGATTGTTCTAAGCCTTTAAGATAAAATACATTTAGTTCAACACACTCTAAGCTACAAATTAACATCATTATCACTTAGCTGAATGTATTCTTTAATATATTTTTAATAGTTCAAAGTTATCAGCCACAAATTAAAAAAAACTCAATTTTTGAACAGTAGTTTTCCAAAGAAAGATTAGTTTCTCGCCTTTAATATTTTTTCTGCTATTACTCTGTATAGTGTAATTACTTTTTTATGGAGTATCAGTGGTGAGCAGCACACACTTAAAAAAATACACTATTTTAAAAAATGGATTTTTTAAAATTTTTCCATTTTGTGGCCTGCAGTATCTTTCTTGGTGGACCAGATAAAAATCTGAAAATTTTACAGTTAATAGACCTTTATGGTATCAAACTTCAGTATAAATATCAACTTTGAGATTCAATTTGAAGTTATGGAAAAAAAAATTACAAACACGAGTCAAAAATATGTTTTTTAACATCTGCGATGTCTAGGCTTATGGAGTAAAATATATCAGTTACAGTATATAATTTAATCATATCTATTATTCTCTTGTTATTTCTTTTTAGTACATCACTCATTGAACATTTGAGAAATTTGTTCACTCATTTTGGGTTTTAGATTATAAGTTCGCCCAGTTACAGTTGTAAATTCCATGGGAGACAGCTTCCTTAGTACATTTTCAAGTGGCATCCAAACTTGATCCTTCTCAATTTTTTAAAAAAAAGGTCCTTGGTCCTGGAGGGTGATAAAATAAAACATGTACATCTTGGTTTTGACTGTCAATATTATCAACTTCGCCGATCCACCACTGTTCATCGTAAACACAAGCCACTATGTCTTTATTTTGAAGAACCAGTTGTACAAGTTTTTCACACTGATGAAGTTCACTATCAGGCAAAGTTGATGTGATCTCACACTTCAGTAAATTGTGTGAATGGGGTACAAAACAATGAAAAGATCGAGTGTCTTTAATCTTCTGACAAGTGTTGTACCTTTCCTTCAAGACACTGTCATAGACTTTTGTTGATATGGTTTTTACAGAATTCAAACATTTCTTGAGGTGTTATGATTGTCGTCAGTCCACTGCAGACTTGCTTTTGTGACAGCTCACTTTGTTGTACCCCGACACCATCACAAGCATTCTTCCCATGGCATGAAGCAAAAAAGTGCCTTTCTACATCAAACCCAAAATCTTCTTTATGAAAGGAGATGTTAATAAAAAATTTTGTTGTTTTTATATTGACTTGCTGCCCCATCCGAAAAGTAAATCAGTTTTTTTATGGAAGGGTAGTGTTGTTTAATGTAGTTTGTTAATTTTAGTTGAAAAATGTGCACTGCTGTAGTGTTGTGTTCAAGGTAGTTACTTATGACACAAAAGCTGTTGCTCCTTAGTTTATCTTCATTTTTATAATAGAATACAAATGGATGAACTGTTTCCTGTTTGTTTACCCAGTGATAGCCTTGTACTTCATCTTGAACAACAAAGGAATAATTTTCCAAAAAGTCAGCAAGAACTAAGCATTCTTCAGCTGCCAAGGTTTGCTTTTTGGCTTTCAAAAATTTACTTTGAGCTTTTGAAATAAAATGATGCATTTTCAGATTTCCAAGGTTAGCCACCGACACTTCAAAAAACTCTTCTCTTGATTTTATGACTGTCACCATTTCAGTTCTGTCTTGTGTCACCCATTGTTTGTAGTTTATATTGTCAGGCATCAAATCATCTTCTTTGGATTCTTCAAACATGTCAAGTAAGGCTTGTTTGTGTTATAACCTTTAATCACCAAGAATTGCGTGGATATTCAAACACTCTCACTTAGAAACAATAGCTGGTTACATGATAACAACTCAGTATCTCTCATTCGACTGCCATGTCGTGACATGCGGCCGGCGTCGTTCGTAGCTAGGTGGCGCTCCCGCGCTCAGCCGAATTGTGGAGCGCCTCTATCGCCATTTGCGCGTACTGTTGTGGCGGCACTGTTAAATGTCATGGCACTGTCACAACACTTTTCCCCCCTTGAAAAAAAAACACTCACTTCCTTGGAGACATGGACAGTGTGGAGACATCCATGGCCTGTTGTGAGGCCCCGAGAAGATCCCGCGGAGATACACGAGGGTATGGCCAAAAATGTCCAGGACGGAAGCTCGTGCATGGAATGTGCCTCCTGGATGAGATGATGGGTGAAAACTCTGGAGCAGCATCCATAGGTGTCGTGGACCTGGGGGTGTGCTCCAGCGAGATGGGTCCCGGAGAAGGCGGTGTCGCGACTGGGGCCGGTTCCGGCATACTCGGAAGCGGTAGCGACGTTGGCTGCGTCAACACATACGGTAGATCGGCAGCAGTGAGAGGACTGGCTTCTCGGGCTGGTGGAGGCGAAGGAAGGGGCGGAGGCACCGGCATGGCCACCACGCGTGGGCGCATCTGGTCGTAATGGCGAACAACCATGCCGTCGTCCGTATGTATTTCACAAAGCCGGTGGCCACGAAGAGCCTTGACCACCCCTGGAATCCATTTAGGGTGAGATCCATACCCTCGTGCCCACACATCGGCGCCCACCGAGTATGTTCCTGCACTAGGGGACACAGCACAAGGCCTGATAGGGTGAAGCAGGTGCAGTAGAGTGTGCGGTTGGCGGCCATGCAAGAGTTCAGCAGGGCTGTGATCACCCAGATACGTGAAGCGATAAGAACTCAGAAATTGCAGCAGAGCGTCATCTGTGGAAAAATCACTAAGAAATTTTTTCATCTGGCTTTTGAAAGTGCAGACAAGGCGCTTGACCTCCCCATTCGATTGCGGATGGAAGGGCGGTGCTGTAACATGATGAATCCCTTGTCCAGTACAAAAATCACGGAAAGCCTGCGAAGACAACTGAGGGCCATTGTCCGTGACAATCGTGGATGGAAGACCTTCTAGCGCAAAGATTTTGGACAAAGCCAGCATCGTCACCGCAGTGGTGGCCGACGGATATCGAACAACAAACGGAAACTTCGAGAAGGCGTCAATCAACAGTAGCCAATAAGTACCAAGGAAGGGGCAGGCAAAGTCAGCGTGCACCCGTTCCCACGGCTGCACCGGATCAGGCCACAGAGAGGACATTGTACGAGGTGCAGCCAGTTCTTGAGCACACTGACCACACGCAGCAACACTGTGGGCGATGTCCGAATCAATACCGGGCCAATAAACGTGCCTGCGGGCCAGGGACTTAGTCCAAGAAATCCCCCAATGGCCTTCATGCAACAGTTTGGGAACATCTTTGTGAAGAGAGGCTGGCACCATGACCCGTGGAGATGCGCCATCCGTGGCCAGAAGAACAACACCATCACGAACAGACAGACGAAGGGGCAAGGCATGGTAGTTGCGAAGGGGATCCGATGCCCGGTCCTTGGTCCTGTCTGGCCAACCCCGTTGAACAAAACCGATCACCTGACACAGGACTGGGTCCCGCGCAGTAGCTGATGCGACCTGCGAACCTGTAAGTGGAAAACCCTTGACAGCACAACGTTCTTCCTCATCAATGTGGAAACAGAGTAGTTCATCACGATGAAAACCGGGTCGGGGCCCATCGGCAATCGCGACAATTCATCAGCGTTGGCGTGCTGGGCCGTGGGGCGATAGTGAATCTCATAGTGAAAACGAGACAAGTATAAGGCCCAACATTGCAGGCGGTGAGCTGCCTTATCCAGAAGTGACGCCGATGGGCTGAACAGAGAGACCAGCGGCTTGTGGTCGGTGATGAGGTGAAATGTAGAACCATACAAAAAAATGCTGAACTTTTTGAGAGCATAAACGATAGCGAGCACCTCCTTTTCAATTTGAGAGTAACGCCGTTGCGCATCGTTGAGGGTCTTGGAAGCATAGGCGATGGGTCGTTCCGACCCATCCTCATACCGATGGGCAAGAACAGCCCCTAGGCCATACTGTGACACATCAGTCGCCAGAACCAGGTGCTGACCCGGACGGAATGTGGCAAGACAAGGCGCTGACTGCAAATGAGCCTTCAGGTGGACAAAAGGCTGCTCACACTCGTCGGACCAACAGAAAGGGACGTTTTTGCATAACAGCTGATGCAGAGGATGAGCTACCGCCGCCGTGGATGGAATGAATTTGTGATAATAAGCAATCTTGCCTAGAAACGCCTCAAGTTCTTTGACCGTAGATGGCCGGGGTAGAGCGTTAATGGCCGCAACGTGCTGACGTAGAGGACGTATACCCTCACGGGACAAGTGGAAACCAAGATACACAATAGAGGGTTGGAAGAACTGTGACTTGTCCAGATTGCACTTCAACCCAGCCGAATGGAAAACCCAAAACAGTGAACGCAGATTGCGAAGGTGCTCCTCAGTGGAGGCCCCCGTGACAACAATGTCATCCAGATAGTTTATGCAGCCGGGAACGGAAGCCGTGAGCTGTTCCAAAAACCGCTGAAAAATGGCCGGCGCGCTAGCGACGCCAAATGGTAACTGCTGGTACTGATACAACCCACAAGGAGTGTTGATGACGAGAAATTCCTTGGAAGAAGCATCCAACGGCAACTGATGGTATGCCTCCAATAAGTCAAGTTTGGAAAAGAACTGGCCCCCAGCGAGCTTGGTAAATAACTCCTCAGGACGGGGAAGAGGATAACTGTCAATGAGGCGCTGAGTGTTGATGGTGGCTTTAAAATCACCACACAATCGCAGACTCCCATTTGGTTTAGAAACCACCACGATTGGTGATGCCCATTCGCTGGAGGTAACAGGAAGGAGAATCCCTGAAGCTGTTAACCTGTCTATCTCAGCCTTGACAGGTGCACGCAACGCCACCGGAATAGGGCATGCCCAGAAAAACTTAGGGTGAGGTTTAAGAGTAATGTGGGCTTCAAAATCCTTCGTATGACCCAGACCAGCAGAGAAGATGGACGAAAATTCAGAACACAATCCATCCAGCTGTTGATACGGAATATCCTCAGATACGAGGTGCACATCAACATCAACGGCGAACCCGAACACCTGGAAAGCATCATAACCGAAAAGGTTTTCAGTGCCCGCATGATCCACCACATAAAACGTGAGGGGCCTAACAACAGACTTGTAGGCAGTGGAAGCATCAAACTGGCCAATGATAGGAATTTTCTGTTTATTATAAGTTCTCAGATTTCGCGTAACTGGAGACAAGGGAGGGGAGCCCAACTCCAAATACGTGCGAGAATTAATGAGAGTTACTGCAGAGCCAGTGTCCACTTGCATGCGAATGTCTTTATCCAGAACACGAACAGTAACAAACAACTTATTTGTTTGAGAAAGCACACAGTTAACATCCATGTCTGATGCCTCGTCCTCGTCGACAGGAACTTTAGGGGACTGACACACAGAAGCAATGTGGCCTTTTTTCCTACATGAATTACATGTGGCCCAATGTTTTGGACACGCAGCCCTGTCATGCTGTACGAAACAACGTGGACAAGAAGGAAGTGTGGAACGAACCTGCTTCTGTGGTTGCTGTTTTCGCTGCGAGCGTTGCGGCCCAACGCGACGTTGTTCACATGAGTGAACTGCCGCCACATCTTCGTTCTCCTGTGAAACAGGCAAATTGTCCGTGTCGAAAGTTGACTGTACAGCGCCCACATCACACCACGCGTCTATTTGTGCGCCAGCAGCGTGAGACACGTCAAAGGATTGAGCGATGCTTAGAACTTCCGACAACGACGGGTTTGGCAGTTGTAGGGCACATTGCCAAACTTCTTTATCAGGAGCAAGCTGTAGAATAGCATCCCTAACCATTGAATCAGCATAAGACTCATGACGAGTGTCCGTGACAAACTGACATTTCCTACTCAGACCGTGTAGTTCTGCCGCCCAAGTCCGGTAAGATTGATGGGGCTGTTTACGACACCGGTAGAACACCACGCAGGTGGCAACAATGTGGGTGTTTTTGTGGTAATAGTTAGACAATAAGTCACACATTTCTTGGAAGGACAGGGAGGCAGGTTCCCGCAGAGGGGCTAACTGAGATAGCAGCTGATAGATCTGTGGGAAATCCAAGATAGAAATAATGACTTACACATCGGAGCGTCGACTACGCCAAAAGCCAAGAAGTGTTGCCGCAAATGCTTCTCATAATCCTCCCAGTCTTCAGCGGCCTCGTCGTAAGGAGGGAATGGAGGCGGAGAAGAGGAAGACAGTCGATGAGTAAGCGACGTCGACAATGCCTGAATAGTAGCCATCAGCTGTGTTTGTTGTGCCTGAATAGCTGCCGTCAGCTATGTTTGTTGTTCAATGAGTGCTTGCATAAGCTGTTCCATGTCTGCCCCGTCATGAACACACAAATCCACAACGCAGTGAAAATATCCGACCTCGTCGCCAAAAAGTGTTATAACCTTTAATCACCAATAATTATGTTGATATTCAAACACTCTCACTTAGAAACAATAGCTGGTTACATGATAACAACTCAGTACCTCTCATTCGACTGCCATGCCGTGACATGTGGCCGGCGCCGTTCGTAGCTAGGTGGCGCTCCCACGCTCAGCCGAATTGCGGAGCACCTCTATCGCCGTTTGCGCGTACTGTCGTGGCGGCACTGTTAAATGTCGTGGCACTGTCACAACAGTTTGCCTGGACAATCTTCACATTTTCCCTTGATCATAAAATTGTAACTGTCAATACTGCATACCATAACTTCCAAAAGGTCTTTATAGTCAACTCTAAGATTGGCCCCATCTATCATCAACTTTGCATTATGATGATACAAACAAAAACAAACATTATGGGTGCCATATGCCCCTGCAACAATACACAATATTGGTCTCAACTCGCAAAACTTTGATCTTCCAATTTTAATGTCAGAATTTTCTTTTTTAAATACAGTGAATAGTTCATTTAAATTACACAATATTAACTTTTTTGTCTTTGAATCTTAGAACCATTTTCTTCCACAGAAACACAGGCTTTCTTGCCAGACATCACCGGCTGTTATTGTTATCACCATAATACTTAATAGCTTTACTTATTGTGTTTTCATCTACCAAATTAGACGCACTTTTCTTTTGTAATGCTGGTAAAATTCCCTGTTCTTTTACTAATTGCATTGTTAACTTAACAAGACATTCTGACGCATTAAATTCATCACTAACTTTTGCTCGACTCCAAGAATTCGACAGTAAACTGATAATCTTAAGTTTATCCTCTTTGTTTGAAGTTTTTTAGTTTTTCTATCAAATCATCATATTCGGTTGGTGAAGTTTTAGAACTTCCATATGTTTTAGTACAAATTGTATTTTGATATGAAACTTCCAAATTGGTTTTGACCGTAGCTGCTACTTTCTCAATTTTTGTATTCAAGGCACTTGGTCTTTTACCTTGACTTAGTTTTCTAATTTTACTAGCAGTTGATATACCCAGGATTTCACAAGCTGTATCTACTTTTTTAATGGTTGCTGGTAAGTCACAAAATTCTGTATCTGAGGTTTCACTATTCTTTCTCTTGTGAATTACAAATATATCTGAGGTTTCACTATCCTTTCTATTGTGAATTACAAATATCTTAGAATAACATGTTGGACACAATGATTTTCCTGGTATGAGATTGATAAAAGGGCTTTTATTTTTAGAATAATGATCAAATGTTATTTCTCGCAGACCTTTTGTTATAGATTTCTTATGTTTCTCAAAAGGGTCCATGCAAGACTGACCAAAAAGGTGATGAATTTTTTTTAAGTATTTCATTTCATGGCATTTGCATGTTGATTTAACCTCTGGGCCGACTCGTAACAAAACTTTAATCTTCGATTAAACTAATGTCTTTGGGATACATTCCTTACACACTTTTATGACATGCTTCATTAATAATAACACCAACAGAAAACTGAGACACCATTTTTCAACTGCACACATCAAGAACTTCTAGCTAAATAAGTGTGAGTAGGCAATTGTTGGTGTAAGGGGGAAAGCCACGAAGACCTAGGCTGTAGGGAAGGGACCGTTTGATGTGGAATGGGTGGCAGCTGTCATAATGGAGGTACTGTTTCTTGTTGGTGGGTTTGATGTGGACGGACGTGTGAAGCTGGCCATTGGACAGATGGAGGTCAACGTCAAGGAAAGTGGCATGGGATTTAGAGTAGGATTAGGTGAATCTGATGGAACCAAAGGAGTTGAGGTTGGAGAGGAAATTCTGGAGTTCTTCTTCACTGTGAGTCCAGATCATGAAGATGTCATCAATAAATCTGTACCAAACTTTGGGTTTGGTCAGAGTTGTGACAAATGATAGCGAAGCTCCACAGCAGAATAACCTTGATGACACAATACAATTGACGAGACAATGTCACTCATGTTCCAGAGTAATATACCGCTAATGAATAAAACATCGGAGAGCGGTCCAAATATGAATCTTGACAACACGTTACAAACACCACTTGTCCACAACACAAACATTAGCTTCAAAAGTACAGCTGACAGCAACCACAGTAGTACAAATGACACACTGCTATGGCAATTATTATCTAACACACATGCGAAATTTGATAATATGAACACCAATCTTAGTGATATGAAACACAATATGAACACCAATCTCAGTGGTATGAAACACAATATGAACACCAGTTTCAGTGATATGAAACAGGATGTTGTTGTTGTGGTTTTCAGTTCATAGACTGGTCTGATGCAGCCCTCCATGCTACTTACTCTATCCTGTGCAAGTTTCTTCATCTCGAAGTACCTACTGCAACCTACATCCTTCTGAATCTGCTTAGTGTATTCATCTCTTGGTCTCACTCTATGATTTTTACCCTCCATGCTGCCCTCCAATACTAAATTGGTGATACCTTGCTGCCTCAGAACATGTCCTACCAACTGATACCTTCTTCTAATCAAGTTGTGCCACAAATTCCTCTACTCCCCAATTCTATTCAGTACCTCCTCATTAGTTATGTAATCTATCCATCTAATCTTCAGCATTCTTCTGTAGCACCACATTTTGAAAGCTTCTATTCTCTTCTTGTCTAAACTAGTTTTCGTCCATGTTTCACTTTCATACATGGCTACACTCCATAGGAATACTTTCAGTTCATGACACATAAATCTATACTCGGTGTTAACAAATTTCTCTTCTTTAGAAATGCTTTTCTTGCCATTGTCAGTCTGCGTTTTCTATCATCTGTACTTCAACCATCATCAGTTATTTTGCTCCCCAAATAGCAAAACTCATCTACTACTTTAAGTGTCTTGTTTGCTAATATACTTCCCTCAGCATCACCTGATTTAATTCGACTCAATTCCGTTATCCTCATTTTGCTGTTGTAAATTTTCATCTTATATTCTCCTTTGGTGTCTCTGACAGAATTACAATGTCATTGGCCCAAACCTCAAAGTTTTTATTTCTTCTCCATGGATTTTAATTCCTACTCCAAATTTTTCTTTTGTTTCCTTTACTGCTTGCTCAATACACAGACTGAATAACACCGGGGATAGGCTACACACCTGTCGCATTTCGTTCCCAACCACTGCTTCCCTTTCACGCCTGTCGACTCTTATAACTGCCATCTGATTTCTGTACAAATTGTAAATAGCCTTCTGCTCCTTGATGTAGGTTTACCTATCATTAACCTACCTTCTAAGACAAATTTTAAGGTCAGTATTGCCTCACATGTTCCAACATTTCTACAGAAATCAAACTGATCCTTTCCGATGTTGGCTTCTACCAGTTTTTCCATTCAACTGTAAAGAATTCGTGTTAGTATTTTGGAACCGTGACTTATTATACTGATAATTTCGTTGGGAAGGGAGTGAGACAGGGTTGTAGCCTCTCCCTGATGTTGTTCAATCTGTATATTGAGCAAGCAGTAAAAGAAACAAAAGAAAAATTCGGAGTAGGTATTAAAATCCATGGAGAAGAAATAAAAACTTTAAGGTTCGCCGATGACATTGTAATTCTGTCAGAGACAGCAAAGGACTTGGAAGAGCAGTTGAACGGAATGGACAGTGTCTTGAAAGGAGGATATAAGATGAACATCAACAAAAGAAAAATGAGGATAATGGAATGTAGTCAAATTAAGTCGGGTGATGCTGAGGGAATTAGATTGGAAAATGAGACACTTAAAGTAGTAAAGGAGTTTTACTATTTGGGGAGCAAAATAACTGATGATGGTCAAAGTAGAGAGGATCTAAAATGTAGACTGGCAATGGCAAGGAAAGTGTTTCTGAAGAAGAGAAATTTGTTAACTTCAAGTATAGATTTAAGTGTCAGGAAGTCATTTCTGAAAGTATGTGTATGTAGTGTAGCCATGTATGGAAGTGAAACATGGACGGTAAATAGTTTGGACAAGAAGAGAATAGAAGCTTTCGAAATGTGGTGCTACAGAAGAATGCTGAAGATTAGATGCGTAGATCACATAACTAATGAGGAAGTATTGAAGAGGATTGGGGAGAAGAGAAGCTTGTGGCACAACTTGACCAGAAGAAGGGATCGGTTGGAAGGACATGTTCTGAGGCATCAAGGGATCACCAATTTAGTATTGGAGGGCAGCGTGGAGGGTAAAAATCGTAGGGGGAGACCAAGAGATGAATACACTAAGCAGATTCAGAAGGATGTAGGTCGTAGTAGGTACTGGGAGATGAAGAAGCTTGCACAGGATAGAGTAGCATTGAGAGCTGCATCAAACCAGTCTCAGGACTGAAGACAACAACAACAACAATGGACTATCATATTATATCTAAAAACAAAGATGTGGATATAATAGAAGGAAACATTCCACGAAGGAAAAATATACCTGATGAGGCAACAGTTTGTTGCGAAAGCTTGAATTTTGTGTGTATGTTTGTGTTCGTTTGTGTGTCTGTTGACCTGCCAGCACTTTCATTTGGTAAGTCACATCATCTTTGTTTTTAGGTATAAAAACAAAGATGATGTGACTTACCAAACGAAAGCGCTGGCA
Source organism: Schistocerca cancellata (assembly GCF_023864275.1). Lineage (NCBI taxonomy): Eukaryota > Metazoa > Arthropoda > Insecta > Orthoptera > Acrididae > Schistocerca > Schistocerca cancellata. The sequence continues at coordinate 137,254,182 of NC_064632.1, forward strand.
TGTTGATAGACACACAAACAAACACAAACATACACACAAAATTCAAACTTTCACAACCAACGGCTGCTTCATCAGGAAAGAGGTTAAGGAGAGGGAAAGACGAAAGGATGTGGGTTTTAAGGGAGAGGGTAAGGAGTCATTCCAATCCCAGGAGCAGAAAGACTTACCTTAGGGGGAAAAAAGGACAGGTATACACTCGCACACACACACACACATCCATCCGCACATACACAGACACAAGCAGACATTTGTAAAGGCAAAGAGTTTGGGCAGAGATGTCAGTCGAGGCGGAAGTAAAGAGGCAAAGATGTTGTTGAAAGACAGGTGAGGTATGAGTGGCGGCAACTTGAAATTAGCGGAGGTTGAGGCCTGACAGGTTGGTGTTAGTGGGAAGTATCCAGATAACCCGGATGGCGTAACACTGTGCCAAGATGTGCTGGCCGTGCACCAAGGCATGTTTAGCCACAGGGTGACCCTCATTACCAACAAACACTGTCTGCCTGTGTCCATATCATATTATGTACATAATCTTTTAATTTCTTGTAGAACACTAACATATGTATGATAGGCTGACATATTCATTCCATTAAATAATAATAAAACTGAGAAATAAAGGGCATTAACCCCTATCGGCAAATGTAAACACGTACAAGCAAAAAAACACTGTGTCTCCACACCATATCAACGTACACTGTGGGGGCAATTGTACAGGTACATGATGAAAGACCCCCAGGATATCGTAAAGTTAAAATTTATTAAAAACAAAAAATGATTCACTGATCGACCATAAGTGTTGGCAAAGATGTTAATTATGAATGTGTTCTAAGGCGCAGACAACTGAAAAAACATTCATTCATTTTTTGTTCATGATTTTGTTTCTCACAATCTCTTGTAAAAAGAAGTTTTGTTAAGGAGTGTTATTCGGAATATGATGGGCCATGAGTGTTTTGAATCATACATGTTTCAAAATAAGAAAAAATTTGATACCAGTATTAAGCATTTTTTATTCAAGTGAAGTGAAACCAAGTAAGGAGGATTTTCATATTTATGACATGCACTGGTGTACTTGGAGTCCGCTCCCTGCATCTAAAATTGAAATGTAGGAGAAGTCCAATAGCCTAAAAATTCGAACAAGCACAGAACATTTCTAATAACACAATTGTATTATCCTTCTAAATGTTTCTCATATGTGTGTATATTATTTAATTTACAACACAGTCCCCAAAAAATAATTTAATAACTGAGTATCAAGTGAAAGAGTGAATAATATGTTTATGTCTGGATAGTGATTTGTATTACATTTATTATTAATATAATCATGAAACATACTTTATTACTATTATGAAGCTAAAGCAGTAGTATGTGATAACTTGGGATTTAGGGTTAGACTTGAAGCATGCTCGGTTAGCCAAGGTGGTTAAGGTGACTGGTCATATAGAGCAGAAAATCAAGGTACACGTCCCAGTCCAGCACAAATTTTCACTTGTCGGCATTGAATTATTTCAGTGCTATTATGCTACTGTTGGTATTTCTCTTCCATCACAAACTACTTTACTCAGTTTGGTGCTTGTTATGTCAATGTGTTTTTACCATGTGAGTGTGTCAGTGATGGAAACCCCTAGGAATTTGATTTCATTGTCAAACTCAACAAGTTTAGCATTCAGTGATACAACTAGGACCACTGGAGTATTATTATGAGTAGGAGACAAAGTTAAGCCAACAGTCTTCTTTACATTAAGGAGTAGTCTATTTGATTTAAGTGATGAATGTGGTTGGGCTGTGCTATTATTCACTGCAGTCTAGAAAGTTTCTTTTGTGCCAGATATGAAATTGTGGTGTCATCAGCAAAAATAAAGGTTGCATTAGTGTTTCATCTTAATGGAAGATCATTTATGTAAAGCAAGATAATAAATGGGTACAGGTTGAGCCTTGAAAAACCTTTGTCTTGTGGTTTTTTTAGGGATGAATTTGGACTGGTATATAGTGCAGGCTAAATTTGTTGAACTCAATAAATCCGTAATAACAAGGCATTGTATCAGGGCAGTGAAAGAAAATACACGGTTTGGTCAATAACACACAGTATCAATCCAGGAGATCAACAGCTGGCAAAACAAATTCAAAGCAGAAGTCCATAGTCACAACATGGAAATGTCCAAGGTCTATTGTTGACGGCAGGTGAGACTGATGGCATACGGCATACTAGAATGGCCTACTGAATGCTGCTGCAGAACAGATATAGTTGGGAGCTCCAACATTAGGCACGTTATGGGGCCCCTTAGGGACTTGGCTGGCAAGAAGGGTAATGTGCACTCCATGTGCATACCAGGTGGAGTCATTCCAAATGTGGAAAGGGTCCTCCTGGATGCCATGATGTGTGTCACTTTGGATTAGAAGAGATTCTCTCCGGTTTTGAGCGGCTAACAGAAGTGGTAAAGGCTGCCCAGTCTTGCTTGCAAGATGAAAGCAGAGCTGACCATTTGGGCAGTTTTTAGGTTAGAGGACCTTGGGAAAACACAAGAAGGGCTCCAGTCACAAAGGATGCAGGCTGAACACAGGAAGAATGTAGATACAGGAACCACTGGTATAACAGTTGTAAATTGTCGTGGCTGTGTTGGGAAAGTACCAGAGCTCCAAGCACTAATAGAAAGCACTGATGCTCAAATCGTTATAGGCACTGAAAGCTGGCTAAAGCTGGATATAAGCTCAGCCAAAATTTTTGCGTAGAATCTAATGGTGTTCCGAAAGGATAGGCTAAACTTGGTTGGCGGTGGCGTGTTTGTTGCTGTTAGAAGTGGTTTAACTTGTCGCAAAATTGAAGTAGATACTTCCTGTGAGTTAGTATGGTCAGAGGTCATTGTTGGCAACTGGAATAAAATAATAATTGGATCCTTTTACCTACATCTCAATTCAGATGATACAGTTGCTGAAAGGTTCAAAGAAAACTTGAATTTGATTTCAAACACTTACCTGATGCACACGATAGTAGTTGTTGGTGACTTTAATTTACCCTCGATATGTTGGCAAAAACACATGTTTAATTCTGGAGGTATGCATAAAATACCATCCAAAATTGTGCTGAACGCATTCTTTGAAAATTATTTTGAGGAGTTAGTTCATGAGCCCACGCGAATAGTAAACTGTTGTGAAAACACACTTGATGTCTTAGCAACAAATAATCCTGAGTTAATAATGAGCATCAAAACCGATTCAGGTATTAGTGAACACAGGGTTGTCATAGCAAGATTGAATATTGTAATCCCCAAATTGTCGAAAAATAAGCGAAAAATATACCTATTCAAAAAAGGAGATAAAAATTCACTTGATGCCTTCTTGAGAAACGATCTCCACTCATTCCAATGTTATTGGCAGCAATTGAGATATTTATACCAAATAAATTAACAAATGGTGGAGCTGATCCTCCTTGGTACAGAGAATGGGTTAGAACACTGTTGCAGAAACAAACATGCCAAATTTAAACAGATGCAAAATCCCCCAGATTGGTGATCTTTTACAGAACCTCAAAATTTAGCACGGACTTCAATGCGAGATGCTTATAACAGTTCCCACAACAAAATTTTGTCTTGAAACCTGGCAGAAAATCCAAAGAAGTTTTGGTCATATGTGAAGTATGTTAGCGGCAAGAAACAATCAATGCCTTCTCTGCGCAATAGTAATGGAGATACTGTTGAAGACAGTGCTGCCAAAGCAGAGTTACTAAACACAGCCTTCTGAAATGCCTTCACAAAAGAAGACGAAGTAAATATTCCAGAATTTGAATCGAGAACAGCTGTCTGTTGGGGAGGAGATCATGCTTTTCAAAATAGTTATTTTGTTGACTGTACATTAGATATTCAAAAACTTTAGAGAAAATTGGGACAATAGAAACTGGTCGATAGTTTTGGGGCAAATGCTTATCTCCCTTTTTAAAGACTGGTATCACTTTAGCAGTTTTGAGTGCATCTGGGAAAACTCCAGATTCTAAACACATATTAAAAATGAAAGAAAGAGGTTGACAGATAAGGTGTATTATTTTTTTCATTACATAGTTAGAGAACCAATAACAGTCCATACTTTTGGAGTTGGTGAACCTTGCCACCGCTTTTACAATATCCTCTGGGGTGACAACATTCCGGTGGAAAGTATACCTCCTATCTGTTTACCTTTTATTATTTCAACACAGCAAGCATATAGCATATGTCTTAATATCCCCTAACCTATGGAAGGATTGCCAGAAAGTGAAGCTACAACTAAAATGGCTCACAACAGGCCTAACAGTATATGGCTAACTGTAAAATTGAAGGGGAGCGCTTACAAACATACTAACAATAAACATAGGCAGGACTTTGTGTTACCATTAAATAACAAATATAATTCGCTTCAAAACACAGATGACATAGAAACTGTATCAGCACACTCATCTGATAAGGTGGTGCAGGACTCTCAAAACTTAGCGAACAGCCAAGTAAGGCATAAGAAAAAACATAAAATCAAGATTTATTCAGACAGCTACACCGGAGGATTAGCAGCTATGTTAACGGAAAGCAGACCTCGTGTGATTAACGAGTTTGAAATAGAAGGTACCGTTAAATCAGGAGTTGGTTTATGAAATGTTTCAACATAAATCAAGAAAGAAAGCACAGTCCTCGCGGACAGAGACTTTGTAGTGGTAATGGCCGGAGCAAATGACGTCAGCAGAAATGAAAGGAAGATTGCTACTTTGACACTGAAGAAGACTCTCAGAATGTTAACCCACACCAACGTGATTGTTGTTAATGTGCCACATCAACATGATTTGCCCCAGTGGTCATGTGTGGATAAGGAAGTGGAGCAAACAAGGAGTACAAAGCTATCTGTAAGCACTTTAAGAATGTTTCCTTAATTAACACCAGTAGTCGTAGCAGAGAATGGCATACCAAGCATGGTCAACATTTCAGTTATCTAGGTAAACGTGTTTTAAGTGATACACTTATCGGAATAGTATTGGATAAGCTAGAGAAGGAAAAAAGACCAGTAATGTGTTTGGATTATGTTTCAACTGAGATGACAAAAAACTTGTATGCACAGACCAGGTTGGGTGTTCTAGTAACATTAAGGACACAACCTGGTCAACTTTCGTGCAGTAACAGTAGGTCATGTCAACTAAGAGAATATGCAAAAAAAGAAATGCCTAAAGTAGAATTTAAAATATGCTACCTCAATATTCAGGGCATGGCAAATAAAAACTTAATTGTCAATGAATTTTCAAATGAAAACGTGATACATATTCTATGTTTAAGTGAACATTGGTGTAAAGAGGATGAGCTTGGGTACAAAGTATTGAATGATTACACACTACTTAGTTGCTATTGCAGAAAACAGCACTTACGTGGTAGGGTAGCAATATGTGCAAAAACATCTCTTGCACCAAACTGTGGCAGGATAGATCTCAGTACCCTTTGTGATGAAATGCATTTTGAAATGTCAGGTCTAGTAATTGAGAGCCTTAAGCTAATGGTAGTAGTAGAGTACAGGCCACCTAGTGGTGACCCCCATATCTTTCTGGAGAAACTTGAACTCTTAATGTACATATGTATACCGAAATGGAAAAAATACAATGTTGTCATTGGAGGGGATATCAAGTCAAGTTTTGATGTCCTGCAGGACAGAAAAACTGCGACAGAGCTCAAAAATGTGCTTTGACAATTTAACCTGTACTATGTTAACTGCAAACCTACCAGAGGCTCATCCTGTCTAGACAATATATTTACAAATATTAAGAGAACTTGTATGTCCACTGATGTAATTAGTTTCCCTTTCTCAGACCATGATGCAGTATATCTTAGTCTTAATAATGTAACTTCAGACTGCACCAAACCAGAATCTAAAACTGTGATTACTAGACCAGTGAGAGAGAGAGGATGGATAGGTTTAGACATGCCCTCACTTATTTCTGTTGGGACACATGTTTTATTAGGCTTCAACACTGTTCAGCTGATATTGTATTCACAAAGTTTTTCTTTGTCTTTTTAAATGTATTTGAAAATAACATCCCTCTGAAAAAATGTACAGTGAATATTAGTAGTAATTACAAGAAAAGGAAAATGAAGGAATGGTATACTCCATAGTTAGGGCAACTGAAAAATACTGTTGTGCTGTATTCTAGTCTGTACAAAACCAGTAAATCAGAACTGTATAAAGACCTGTACGCTAACGCTAAATGCAAGTATAGGAAGGCAATAAATGAAGCAAAGAAACTGCATAACATAGTAAACATTGAAAAATCTAACAATAAATGCAAGAAGGCCTGGAGTGTAATAAACTCCATTGCACACACTAAACACAAAGAGGAAATTGCCATTACCCCAGAATAATTTAATAAATATTGCATTCAGTCCATTGAAGAAATTAGTAGTTCAATAATCAAACCACCTGAAAATGCACTTAGTATTATGGACAGCTGCTTTGAAAAGCTTCTCCCAAGCACCTTCACTTTCACAGAAGTGAGCCCAAATAATATCCTAAAAATAGTGAAAAATTTCAAACCTGCAGTTAGTGTTGATTACTATGATATGTCATGTAATTTGTTGAAAGATGTTATTGATTGTGTTATTTATCCTTTAACCTTTTGTGTTAACAAATGTCTAGTTGAAAATAAGTTCCCCGACATACTAAAAATTTCTAGAGTTGTGCCGATATACAAAAAAGGGGAAAAGAACTGTCCCGTTAGTTACAGACCTGTATCCATAACCCCAGTATTTTCAAAAATTTTAGAAACGATTATGTATGAGCAAGTTAGTGCCTACTTGGGTAAACTAAATATAATTAGTGATAAACAGTTTGGATTTAGGAAAGGTAAATCCACAACGGATGCAATGGACTCCCTCGTAAAATTAGTCCTTGATGTGCTCGAGGCTAGGGACTATGCCCAGGCTACATTTTGTGACCTGAGCAGAGCCTTTGACTGTGTAGAGCATGACACTGTGCTGAATAAGCTAGTTTACTATGGTTTTGATGACAACAGTACAAATATATTCAGGTCTTTTCTAGAGAACTATCAACAAGTTGTGTGCATTGGTAGTGAGAAATCAAATTTGGTTAATGTTAGGTACGGAGTGCCTCAAGGGTCGGTGCTTGGACCTTTACTGTTTATACTAATGATTAATGACCTGCCCTTATTCATAAATTCTCATACAATATTGTATGCTGATGACACAACTTTTCTACATAAAAGCTCTGATCTAGGTACACTGAAAACACTGACCGAAAATACCCTTGCTCAGTCCTCATTATGGTTCAAAGCTAATGGCTTCTTGCTAAATGAAAACAAAACCCAGACACTTTACTTTAGCCTCAAAGAGATTCGTAACTACCAGGAATTAGAAACTGTTAAATTTTTAGGTGTTACTATTGACAATAAATTGACGTGGGAACCACACATTAAAAATATATTGGCTAGGCTTTCAAGAGTTATTTATCTAATTAGAAATTTAAAAAGACATGTTCCCAATGACTATGTCAGATCAGCATATTTTGCCTTCTTCCAAAGCATCATCTCTTATGGAATTTTACTGTGGGGTAGTAGCTGTCATGTAAATGACATTTTACTTTTACAGAAGAAAGTAATAAGAATAATAACGGATTCTGATAAAACAGAACATTGTAAACCACTGTTTATTAAATTGCAGTGTCTCACAGTAGTAAACTTATTCATCTACAATGCTTTAATGTACATTAGAGACAATGTGTCTAATTTTGTGTTGATAAGTGATATTCATAGCCATAATACTAGAAACATCTGTAGACATACCATATCATATATTATCAAAATCGCATAACTCTTACCTAGTTCTTGGACTAAGGATGTTTAATAGTCTAAGTGCTGACTTTAAAGAACTGCCTGTAAATATCTTTAAAGCTAAATTATACAGGCTACTAGTGAACAATCCGTTTTACACCACTGATGAATTCTTTGAAGATGAAAATACTGTATTCTAACATGTACCTATTTTATGTAAACCAATTAGATCGATATAGTAGTTTATGTAGAAATATGTGCTCTTGACTTTGTCTATTGCTGTAATCAGCTGAACGACAATAAAATTATTATTATACTATAACTTTGTTTTAATAATGCTGATCAAAAGTAAATTCTGTTTGAAAAGAGCATCATAATCTTTCACCAACTTTTATTCACACAGATTCCACAAAATTAAGACAGTAAAAATTCAAAATACAGCAAATGATCTTTCATCATTGAAAGATTTCTGAACATCACCAGTAACAAATATTATTTCTTTACATCAGAGAAAATTAATAATTTTAGCATATGCATTTCAAAACATTTTTTTCTGGCTCTGTGAGATTATTTATTTTTATTTTAAGACTTCTATATGCATAACATAATTTTCTGTGTACAAAATGGATTGACGATAGGTGTAAGTGTGAAAAGATAAAGAGGGGAGTTGGAGGAAAACATTCAGTAAGAAAATCAGAATCAATGAAATGATACTGAAAAAGCATTGAAACCCTGGGTTCATTGTGCCCATGTCACAAGTAGGGTTTGTGAACCCCCAAGGGTATCATTGCTACAATATCTCATTATTAATTTGCTGGTCCCAATTTGTTTCTAATACGGTCACTGTTTCAGTGCCGAGACCCAGTTTTAACACGTCTCTGTTCAATACTTTTGTCACATTTTGCATATAGTAGCACCTGGATTTTTTTGTAAATCTGCACCAAATTATATTAATGGCAGCACTGATGATGTATACACCTTCCCACATTCTGCCTTTTTAGTCTGTCAAAACAGTACTGAACCCAAAATATTCACCATAACTTGCTGTAGGTGGAGTCTTATTGCTGTGGGTTATTTATCATCATAAAGGTACAGTCATCAATTGTCCTACAAACATTTTCCATATGCAGTACTGTTTTTAATTCACTTTTGCTTCTGATTACTCTTCCTTTACTAAACTTGTAGTTTGTAATTTTCTTTGTCCTGTAGATCGTACATTGTGTGCAGAGGCGCACATGATGATATAGGACAAGTCAAAAATGGAGGTGAGGTGATGGATGGTTAAAATGATTATGACAGTGATCTTATAATGATACAAATGTTCATATAATACATATGTATTGCCAAGAAACAGAAAAGTGTACAGGTGGATACCTTGTGAAAAATTCAGAATTGCATGCTATTTCTAAATGTCGTGTACGCATGTTGAACATGTATATTCTGTTTTCTCCTTGTGTTATAGAGATGGATACTCTGATTAGTGGATACAAGACTGTTGCTATTTTCTAAGATTTTCCTAACAAATATTATTATTTGTAAGATATATAGACATGGTATTGTGTATTGTCTGTGTGTATTAAAATGGAGGCCTAGAAACTATGGAGAGACTTTGTCCCGCTGCAGCCCTCAGTGATTCACAACCCCACAACAGGCCACAGCAATCCACCCACCCCACTGCTGCCCCACACTGAACCCAGGGTTACTGTGCCGTTCGGCCCCCAGTGGACGTCGCCAAGTGGCCTAGCTATGAGGGGAGCACATTTCTTCAAGATGTAGTCAGGGATATTGTCAGTACCAACAGAGAATTTGGGCTTCAGGTCTTTGATTATAACAAGTATTTCCTTTTCATTGGTGGTGTATAGAAAAATAGATTTATTATTTATAGTACATCTGGATTGATTTCTGGGGGTACACTGTAAATTTTGATTTATAAGATGTTCATGTATCTGTGTAAAATAGAAATTAAATGTATTTGCAAGTTTTGTAGGTTCATTTATCACAGCTGATTTCTCCATTAGGCAGTTAATATTATGGAAATCTTGTAAATATTGTTTGAAGTTTCACAGTGTTCCACTATAGGTGAATTTCTGGATTACAGGATTGTGTCCACACAGGTTTTCTGTACAACAAGGATACTACTATCTGTCCAAGTAGCACAGTCTGCAGTTTCACTGTATTCTGCGACAGATTAGTCTATTGATGGTGAGGTTATGCCTACACTGGTTTCCTGTGCAGCAAGAATACTACTTTATATCTTAATTAAATGTTATTTCTAACAAAAAATAAGGAGTCTTACACATTGTATATTAAGCTGGATTTCTCCTTTAGTATGTTGATTGCAAGTCCAATGTTACCTTTTTAATTTTCAGCCATCATATCATATCAAGCACTATCCACAAAGTTCATGTCCAAGTCAATTTTTACATTTCTTTTTTATTTATTTTATTTAATTTTTTGATGTCTTCTCACTGGAGAATCTTCTTTCCTTAAATTATGTTTCAAAGCAACTCTTTTTGTATTCACTTGGACTACAGGACAGAATTAATAACTTCTCGACAATAAAAGATTCTGGCACGAGACCCCAAATCTAAGAGTCCCATCCTCACTCTACCACCAACAAAAATTAATGAAATGGTTTAATTTTCCTTATCTTAACAACCAGACACGTAAATGTATATCAGTAAATGCTGGGAAACAGCACTGTAGGATAATAGTTCCAATGTTGGTTGTTTATTTATTTAGTGCTTCTAATCCTACATGTATAGAATATATAAAAGGATATTGGATGTGGTTAAGTCTTTACAACATAAAATACAGTTTGTATTGTCTTTCTAAGAACTAGATATTTAAGTAATTTAGCAAAGAATCATATATACAGCACACATTAGAGACAACATACAAAGTAGACTATTCATAATGCATATTTATTTTTTTTTGTTTGGTTTCTAGGTACTCTGTCAGACTGTAAAAGCAATGATCAATTAAATATGCTGTTAGTTCAGCCTCAAAACTACTGAGTTTACTTACTGATTTAATATGGTTAGGCAGATTATTGTAAATTTTTGTCCCAATGTGTAGAGTGCCTTTTTGGCACAATGATGTTCTCACCTATTTCATATGTTAGTTAGTTAGTTGGTTGCATGTTCCATTGATCAATTGCACGGTACAGTAGATGTTATGATGTGGAAGTGTCAAGTGCACAAGAAATGCACATATGAAACAAGATTACAAAATGCATATACTATCTTTTTAGATTTATTTATTATACCTAAAAACAAAGATGATGTGACTTACCAAATGAAAGTGCTGGCAGGTCGACAGACAAACAAACTAACACAAACATACACACAAAATTCAAGCTTTCGCAACAAACTGTTGCCTCATCAGGAAAGAGGGAAGGAGAGGGAAAGACGAAAGGATGTGGGTTTTAAGGGAGAGGGTAAGGAGTCATTCCAGTCCCGGGAGCGGAAAGACTTACCTCAGGGGGAAAAAAGGACGGGTATACACTCGCACACACACACACATATCCATCCACGCATATACAGACACAAGCAGACATATTTAAAGACAAAGAGTTTCAAAACTCTTTGTCTTTAAATATGTCTGCTTCTATTATAACCACATCTTTGTTTTTAGGTAGATTTATTTATTCCTATTTAAGAATTCATCTATGGTATACAAGGAGTTGTCAAGGGGATATGATTTCAATTTATTTTTGAATAGGTTGAGAGAAGGATAAGTTGAGTAAAGGATAGTGAGTAAATGTACTGTGAGGCTGTTGTAAGAATTCCCAATCGTTTAAAAACATGCCTACAAGATGTGTGATTATGAACCCCACACATTATTCTAACCACTCTTTTTTGAGGAGTGAATACTTTTTGTCTAAGTGTTGAGTTACCCCAAAATATTATTCCGCATGTCATCAGAGAGTGAAAGTATGCAAAGTATGTTAGCTTACTAATTTCTATATCCTCAAAATTGGCAATTATTCTGATTGCAAAAGTTGCTGAACTTAGTCACTTTAGAAGATCCATAATATGAATTTTCCAATTAAGATTCTTATCTATGTGTACATCCAGGAACTTAGTATGCTCTACCCTGTCTACTGACTTCCATTGATGTGTTATATTTATTGAAGGAACTGTACTTTTTGCAGCAGAAAATTGGATGATCTATGTTTTTTTTTCAAAGTTTGGAGCAAGCCCATTTGCAGAAAACAAATTAATGACTTTTCCAAAGACCTTATTTGTATCATATTCAATTGGAGTTTCTTTTACTGGATTAATAACGGTGCTTGTATCATCAGCAAACAGTGTCAGTTCAGCTTCCTGTTTCAGATAGGAAGGGAGGTCGTTCACATATATCAAGAACAGAAGGGGACCCATGATTGAACCCTGTGGAACACCTAATGTAATTTCGCCCCAGTTAGATGAAGTGGCAAACTTATTTAAATCATTGTTTTAATATCTTATTAGAGATGTCATCTACTCCAACAGAACATTTATTTTTCAAAGATTTAATAATTTTACTTATTTCACAAAAGGTTGTCAGGTGAAACTTAATTTGACTAAATTTTTCAAAACGGTCTCTTCTATGGCTTTTTCTTTTGAACTGTTCTCACCAATTTTTTCTCCTACACTTAAGAAATGGTTGTTAAATACATTAGCTACTTATGTACTGTTAGTTAGGATGGTCTCATTCTCATTAATAGTAATACTACCTTCCTCAGTGGTTACTTTTCCTGTCTCCCTCTCCTGAAGATCAGATTTTTGTCTTGTATGGTATGCACGTATATCTTCATTTTTAATAAGATAATTGGGTGTCTATCAGTATATTGTTGTATGAAAATTGACATTTTCGCAGAAAAAATTGCAAGGAAGAGGAAGAATTTACATTTTTTTGGTTAAGAGTCTACATGATTTCCTATTTTTTGTCTCTTCAATAATTCTTAATATTCTCTTTTACATCGTGGAAAGTTTATTATTTGTTGTTGCATTGTCCCAGAAGATTATGCCATATTTAATTGCAGAATGCAAACAGGAGTAGTATACATTTAACAGGCTGTCTCTGCTGCAACAACTTTTTAAGATCCTTGTCACGTAGCAGGTTTTGTTTAGTTTTCTCTACAGATATTCAGTGTGTACCTCCAATTTTGTATTGTTCTTGAGCCAGACTCCCAGAAATTTTGTGTTGTCAACATTTTCAAGAAATGTGTTCCTTAGTTCTATTTGTATGTTTGGGTGGTGCCTTCCTTTTAGATTGTAGAAGTTCAGTGCTACTGTCTTTTCTTTCTTTATGCACTATGTGATCAAAAGTATCGTGATACCTGGCTGAAAAGACTTACAAGTCCCTCCATCGGTAATGCTGGAATTCAATATGGTGCTGACCCACCCTTAGCCTTGATGACAGCTTCCACTCTCACAGGCATACGTTCAGTCAGGTGCTGAAAGGTTTCTTGAGGAATGACAATACATTCTTCATAGAGTGCTGCACTAAGGAGAGGTATCAATGTCGGTCAGTGAGGTATGGCATGAAGTTGGCATTCCAAAACATCTCAAAGGTGTTCTATAGGATTCAGGTCAGGACTTTGTGCAGGCCAGTCCATTACATGTATATTATTGCCATGTAACCACTCCACCAGAGGCTGTACATTATCAACAGATGCTCAATCATGTTGAAAAATGCAATCGCCATCCATGAATTGCTCAACAGTAGGAAGCAAGAAGGTGCTTAAAACATCAATGTAGGCCTGTGCTGTGATGGTACCACACAAAACAACAAGGGGTGCAAGCCCCCTCCATGAAAAAAATGGCCACACTATAACACCACAGCCTCCAAATTTTACTGTTGCCACTACACACGATGTCAGATGACATTTACTGGGCATTCACCATAACCACACCCTGCCATCAGGGTCAAAAACTCACTTGCATCCAGTTTAACATAGATTTCTTTAAGAAATTCAAATCCTGCAGTCTCAGTTGAAAAGCCTTTCCTGAAACCATGCTGTGAGGGAGAGAGAATTTTATGTTTATTTAGGAAATCAATCTCTTATTAAATGTTTTTCTAACATTTTTGAAAATACGGGCAGTAGGGCTATTGGCCTATAATTTGAAACTTCTTCTGTATTTACTTTTTTGAGCAGTGGTTTCAGTTTTGCTGTTTTTAAGGGTGAAGAGAAGGTTTCTGTTGCCAGTGAGCTGTTACACAAGTGTGTCAAGGGTTCAGCTAGGGCAAGACAGCATTTTTTAATAATCACGTCTGGTATTCCATCAATTCCACAAGAGTACCCTGTTTTCAAGGTTTTTACAACTGATAAAATTTCTTCTGTATTTGTGGGTGAAAGGAACAATGATGTAGACACATTTCTTATGCTACTGGATGATGGAGGTGATATTTTATTGTGTTCTTCCAGTCCACTCACCAACTGTTCACTTATGTTTGTAAAATATTTGTTGAAACACTCTGCAATTTTTATTGGGCAAGAAATCATTTGTCTTTCATAATAATAGTTAATATTTTTATATTGTTTGGTTTCACTTGCTGTTTGATTTTTTATAACTTCCCATGTAGCTTTAGATTTGTTTTTCAATTATCAATGTATTTGTCATTTGCCATTCCTTTAGCTTTCCTTATGACATTTTTGAGTGTCCTCTTGGAATTCTTCAGGTATCAATGAAATTCACAAGGCATGTTCTGCTTCTTTGCTATATTCTGTAATCTTCTCTTCTCTGCACAAGAGGTTCTAATACCTTTTGTTATCCATTTGTTATTTTTGAAGTTAAGTTGACATTTTTGTTGTTTTAATGGAAATGCAGCTTCAGAGTATGACATGAAAATTTCCATGAATTTTTCAAACTTTTTGTTGATATTTTCACAAGTATACACTTCGCACCTGGTTTCTTCACTTAGTCTCTTTGTAAAACTGTTTGTTGGTTTATTCTGAATTTTCTTTTTTTTAGTTCCTCTTTCTTATTTGTTTCACTTGGGGTGTGAAAAACAATAAACTGTTCGTAGTGATCACTGAAGCCAGTATTAAGATTTCTGACACAGGATTTGTGATTTACATTTGTGTTTATTAATATTTGATCAATTGTTGAGCTTCTTGTTGGTGTAACTCTTGTAGGAGAATCTATGGTGGCTTTTAAGTTGTATGTTTCCAGTAGGGCCATTAAGCTTTGCTGGTCTTTTGAGATTTCTTGAAAATCAATTTTAAAATCTCCACATATGATTATTGTTTTGTTGAAGTTTTTAATAGTATTTAAGGCTGCTTCTCGTTGATGGCA
This sequence comes from Schistocerca cancellata, assembly GCF_023864275.1. Classification (NCBI taxonomy): domain Eukaryota; kingdom Metazoa; phylum Arthropoda; class Insecta; order Orthoptera; family Acrididae; genus Schistocerca; species Schistocerca cancellata. The sequence goes on from NC_064632.1 coordinate 137,269,242, forward strand.
GAAATCATTTAAGTTTCCCTCAGGGCTCCAGTAAACACAGATGATTATTAATTTTAATGCAGGAAGTTCAACTGCAGATACTTCAAAAACTTTCTCTTCAGCTAAAAGTTCAGTGGGTTTTATGTTACAATAATCATTATCAGTTTTAACAAATAGCCATGACCCTTGGATAACAGAAGAGATATTGAATTTAATTGATGACAGGAGAAAATATAAAAATGTAATAAATTAAGCAGTTGAAAAAGAATACAAATGTCTGAAAAAGGAGATCGAAGTGCATAATGGCTAAACAGGGATGTCTAGAGGATAAATGTAATGATGTAGAGGCAAATACCACTAGGGATAAGATAGATACTGCCTACAAGAAAATTAGAGAGACCTGTGGGGAAAACAGAACCGCCAGAACCAGTTCTAAGCAAAGAAGGGAATGCAGAAGGTGGAAGGACTATATAGAGTGTCTATACAAGGACGATGTATTTGAAGGCAATATTATGGAAATGGAAGAGGATGTAGTCGAAGATGAAATGGGAGATATGATACTGCATGAAGAATTTGACAGAGCACTGAAAGACCTAAGTCGAAACAAGTCCCCACGAGTAGACAATATTCCATTAGAGCTACTGATAGCCTTGGGAGTGCCAGCCCTGATAAAACTCTCCCATCTGGTGAGCAAGATGTATGCGACATGCGAAATACCCTCCGACTTCAAGAAGAATATAATATTCCAATCCCAAAGAAAGCAGATGTTGACAGGTGTGAAAATTACCAAATTATTAGTTTAATAAGTCAAGGCTGCAAAATACTAACACGAATTCTTTATTGATGAATGGAAAGACAGGTAGAAGCAGTCTTTGGGGAAGGTCAGTTTGGATTCTGTATAAATGTTGGAACATGTGAGGCAAAACTGACCTTACAACTTATCTTAGAAGATGGATTAAGATGGATTAAGGAAAGGCAAACCTACATTTCCAGCATTTGTAGACGTAGAGAAAGATTTTGACAATGTTGACTGGAATATTCTCTTTCAAATTCTGAAGGTGGCAGGGTTCAAATACAGGGAACAAAAGGCTATTTACAATTTATACAGAAACCTGGTGACAGTTATAAGACTTGAGGGGTATGAAAGAGAAGCAGTGGTTGGGAAGGGAGTGAGACAAGGTTGTAGCTTATCCCTGATACTGTTCAGTCTGTATATTGAACAAGCAGTAAAGCAAACAAAAGAAAAATTTGGAATAGAAACTAAAATCCACGGAGAAGAAATAAAAACTTTGGGTTTTGCTGATGACTTTGTAATTCTGTCAGAGACAGCAAAGGACCTGAAAGAGCAGTTGAACACAATGGACAGTGCCTTGAAAGGAGGATATAAGATGGAACATCAACAAAAGCAAAATGGGGACAATGGAATGTAGTTGAATTAAATCAGGTGATGCTGAGGGCATTAGAATAGGAAATGAGACACTTAAAATAGTAGATGAGTTTTGCTATTTGGGGAGCAAAATAACTGCTGATGGTCGAAGTAGAGAAGATATAAAATGTAGACTGGCAGTGGCAAGGAAAGTGTTTCTGAAGAAGAGAAACGTGTTAACATTGAGTATAGATTTAAACATCAGAAAGTCTTTTCTGAAAGTATTTGTATGGAGTGTAGCCATGTATGGATGTGAAACATTGATGATAAATTGTTTAGACAAGAAGAGAATAGAAGCTTTCGAAATGTGGTGCTACAGAAGAATGCTGAAGATTAGATAGGTAGATCACATAACTAATGAGGAGATACTGAATAGAATTGGGGTGTAGAGGAATTTGTGGCACAACTTGACTATAAGAGGGGATCGGTTGGTAGGACATGTTCTGATGCAGCAAGGTATCACCAATTTAGTATTGGAAGGTAGTGTAGAGGGTAAAAATCATAGAGGGAGGCCAAGAGATGAATACAGTAAGCAGTTTCAGAAGGATGTAGGTTGCAGTAGGTACTTCGAGATGAAGAAGCTTGCACAGGATAGGGTAGCATGGAGTGCTGCATCAAACCAGTCTCTGGACTGAAGACCACAACAATAGCATTAGATTAGATTAGATTTACTTTCATTCCAATTGATCCGTAGTGAGGAGGTCCTCCAGGATGTGGAACATGTCAGAAAAACAACAATACATGACAGATATTTACAACTAAAACAAATAAGCTAATGTACCATTCCACAGGTCCCAAGTGGAATGATCGTCATTTTTTAATGAACACTAAGAGTCATTTTACAAATACTAATGCACTGAATTTAAAATAAAAAAGTTTTTCATTTATTTATAAGGTAATAAACATGTAATACAACTACTGTAATACTTATTTACAATGAACACATTACTGCACTGAAATGGTGCAGAAGTTAGATTATACTTACACACACACACACACACACACACACACACACACACACACACACATTTTCAGTGAACACATTACTGCACTGAAATTGTGCAGAAGTTATGTTGTACTTATATACAAATCAGTTGGTTTTACTAAGAAACACACACACACACACACACACACACACACACACACACACACACACACACATTTTCAGTGAACACATTACTGCACTGAAATTGTGCAGAAGTTATGTTGTACTTATATACAAATCAGTTGGTTTTACTAAGAAATTCATCAATGGAGTAGAAAGAGTTGGCCACCAATAAATCCTTTAGGCTTCTCTTAAACTGAATTTCATTGGTTGTTAAGCTTTTTATGGCTGCTGGCAAGTTATTGAAAATGTGTGTTCCTGAATAATCCACACCTTTTTGTACAAGACTAAGTGACTTTAAATCCTTGTGAAGATTATTCTTATTTCTAGTATTGATTCCATGAATTGAGCTGTTGGTTTGAAAAAGTGATATATTTTTAATGACAAATTTCATTAAGGAATAAATATATTGGGAAGCTGTAGTTAGTATCCCTAGTTCCCTAAACAGGCTTCTGCAGGATGTTCTTGAGTTCACACCACATATAATTCTTACTGCACGTTTTTGTGCCCAGAAAACTTTAGCTTGGCTTGATGAATTACCCCAAAAAATAATCCTATATGACATTATGGAATGAAAGTAAGCATAGTATGCCAGCTTTTTCATTGTTATATCCCCTATGTCTGACAAAATTCGCATTGCAAACAGAGATTTGTTAAGACGCTTCAGCAGTTCTGTGATGTGCTCCTCCAAGTTGAATTTATTATCAAGCTGTAATCCCAAGAATTTAACACTGTCCACTTCTTCTATCTTCTTGTCATTGTATGTTAGACATATACTCTTGGGACACCCCTTACAAGTTCTGAACTGCATGTAGTGTGTTTTTTCAAAGTTTAGTGACAAAGAATTGGCTAGGAACCAGTGATTAATGTCCACAAATATTTTATTGGCTGATCTTTCTAAGACTACACCTGATTTGCTATTTATTGCAATGTTTGTATCATCAGCAAACAAAACAAACTTGGCATCTGGTAATGTTACTGATGAAAGGTCATTGATATACACAAGAAAAAGTAAGGGCCCCAAAATGGAACCTTGTGGGACTCCACATGTAATTAGTTCCCAGTTGGATGATGCCTGATAACTTGATACATGTCTCTTTCCTAATAACACCCTTTGTTTCCTGCCAGAGATATAAGATTTGAACCATTTTGCAGCATTTCCTGTTACACTATAATATTCTAGTTTACTTAAAAGGATATTGTGATTTACACAGTCAAATGCCTTTGACAGATCACAAAATATACCAGTTGCCTGCAATTTTTTGTCTAATGAATTAAGTACATTTTCACTGTAAGTGTAGATAGCCTTCTCAATATCAGAACGTTTTAGAAATCCAAACTGTGACTTTGACAGTAGGTTATTTGAGATAAGATGGTTATAAAGACGACTGTACATTACTTTTTCGAAAATTTTTGAGAATGCTGGCAACAGTGAAATTGGACGGAAATTTGATGCTATTTCTTTATCTCCCTTCTAAAACAGTGGCTTAACTTCAGCATATTTCAGCCATTCAGGAAATATTCCACTGATAAACGACTGGTTACACAGATAGCTTAATATGTTACTTAGCTCAAAATCACATTCTTTAATTAACTTTGTTGATATTTCATCATACCCACTAGATGTTTTTGATTTTAAAGATTTTATGATGGACATTATTTTTGTTGGGGTAGTGAGGGTCAAATTCATATTATGGAAGTTACTTGAAATGTCTGGTCTAAGGTAATCCATAGCAGCATCTACCGAACCTGACAACCCCATCTTTTCAGTAACAGTTATAAAATGTTTGTTAAAAAGTTCTGTAACACTATACACATCTGTCACCAATGTATCATTTACTCTTAATGCTATTTGTTCCTCTTCATGTCTGGTTCTACCGGTCTCCTCCTTCGCTATATCCCATATTGTCTTTATTTTGTTATCTGATATGACTATCTTTTCCTTGTAATATATTTGCTTTGACATCCGTATTACAGTCTTTAATATGACCTAGAACAACATGTTCTAGAGAATGATGATGGAAGATTGAAGTTTGCAGGTTTTGTGACTGACATTTCATCTTTAGGCAGCCAGTGTTCAGTTATACACATTACAGAATCATTTTTTTACACATCAATAAATATAATTTCAAGTTCATTTAATTTGTTTTGCAGTGAGTGGAAATTTTGATGAATCAGCATCAAATTAAAAGATTTTTTAGCTTTGGCATATTTATTTGATTATTTACCTTTATCTTATCAATAAAAATACGTTCAGGCGTACTGGAAGTACTGCTTTCCTTTTCCCTACTGCACTTATTCTTCTATTATCATCTGCTGCAGAATTTTCTTCTATGTCTGGCTCCCCTGTTAGTTGTTCAACTGCTCCAGTTGTTGATCCTGGTGCTGATGCGACTGTTGATGATTTTGCTGCTGGTGTTAGAGCAGGGTGTGCAATTGGTGGAGCTGTTACTTGCATTCATTGTTGTTGCTGTGACTGAATATTGGAGGCACCTTGTTTCTTCTTTTGTTGTTGTTGATGTTGGTGACTGAGGTCTTATTGGCATTGTTTCATTTGAATATCTTGCTTTTGAGTGTTTGATGCCTCTTGTTGATAATTTCCTTAATTTTTTTGACAAGTAGTTTTTCTCCATGTTGTTAATGTGCAATCCATGTAATGTGTGGAATCTGCACCCAGTATTGTTAACATTTACAAGTTATACATTTCTCAAATGGTTGCAAAGGAATGAAATTTGTTGGGTAGCATTGATTATTTCTTTATATACGAAAGACCAGGATGGTAAGTCATACTGATGTGGGATGTTCAGCACTAAAACATTTGTGTGTTTTAACTGTCCTAAGGACCTTTCTAGTTCTTGTTTTGCTTTGTGAATTTTGGTTTTGTACACGTTATTCAACTCACCAAATAACTTAACAAAGTCTTCAGAGGATAAGTCACCAATGTCTGTGGATTGTACATGCTTACAAACTTCCAACATAGAAGCACCAGGCTTTATGTAAGTGATTGTTTGTGCAATGGATTGACCATTCAGAAGGCGAGCAAATCCGCGACTGTGACTGTCTACCATAACAACTACTTTTTTCCGTTCAGGTTTCTTTGCATGTTTAGAAGGGCTGCCAGCATTATAGCCAAAATATTCAGTATCAGCGTTGGACAAACACATAATATTTAAGTCATGCAAGTGTTCAGGTCTTACAGACACTTTTTCTTTCATAATAGTAATTGAGTTGTTATGCATTCTTTTGGATGTATTACTCTGCGTATTTGTAGTTTCACATTCAGCTTACAAATGAGTTTTATCACATGCACAATGTGTCTTATCTTGCACAGTTGATTGCATACTGAATCTGCTTATGGAGACAATATTAGGTTCGTTCAATAAGCTTTGTTGAAAATGTGCTACTTTGTTTTTCACTTTGCCTTGAATTTCAAGGTTACTGTGAGACAAGTTTGCTGCCGGTTCACACTTTTCAGATGTTAGGTTTTGTAGAACACTAGTCAGGACATTAATGCTTAGTTGCTTACTACTTACAGAATCATTTAACTTTCTGATTTCATTACTACAATTTGCAGACACACTGTTTTTATTTGTAAAATTTTTCACTTTTCTTCACATGAACCTATGTACATCAACACTAGCCGACATCTTGTTGCATAAACTAGAAGGTAATAACAATACTGATCTGTATTATTTAGTGAAATTCACTCATCCAATATATTTTGAGGGTGTTGTTCTTGAGGAGCCCCTGAGTTTAGATATTTTGGAGAAGATATTGTTTTGTGGATAATAGATTAAAGTGGGTTATCTCCAAGTTCAATGTGTCCATCAATAATTTGAGCCATATTGTGTGTCAATTTCTGATAGGCACTGGTTATGTACCTCCTGATATTATATTCCTTTTCAAGATGAATAATTTATAAAAATTGGCACCAGAGTTAACAGTTCACAAAATAGAACCTTACTCCATCTTACATGAAAGTTAGTCCAACATCTGTCTTTTTATGACTCCCCTTTTTCCATTCTTCCTTCATTATCATTTATCAAGAAAATATTTAGGATATAAATGAAATTTATAGATGCAAAATAATTATATGTTTTTGGAAATAATTTTTAAATGTGAACTGTTGTAATTAGAAAGAAAAATGTGAAATGTTAAATTGTCTGTCAGTTACAGTCACACAAAATCAATGAAATTTATAGGATAATTAATGCTCTTAAAAGTAAAAAATAAAAACAAATCTTTAAGATATTACAGAAAATAGAAAAAAGGGTCAAATTTCAAATAAATGTTCCCACACAATATATTGATCCCAAAGGCTTCCTTTTTTAACATCAAATTTGCGATTTTCAAAAATTTGTAGTTGCAAAATGGAATGAATTGTAGATTTCATTAATCACAATATGTACCAAAATCAACTACTGAACAGGACTTCTTGTGGTAGAGATTCATTATAAACTTCAGTGGAAACATGTCTTTATTTAATGAGTGTTTATTAGCTGTGGACCCAATTATGAATAATTCACACTGAAGAACCAGTACTGACCTGGATGGTTACAGGCTTCAAATCTAGCAAAAGTTCAGTCTTTAGCTTCTGTGATGTTCCTGATACAATGTTCCAAGTAGATGTAATGGAGTGAACTTGAGCCATTGATCTGTTTCTAGCAGCATGCAGGCACACAGTGTGCAAAGTCCTCTCCTATGAGAGTAGCAACACTCTGCTCTTTTAAAAGGGTACCATGCCAAGAATATGTTTGAGAGTGATTGCTGCATGAAGTCAGTTTCTGGTGGGACCTTCTTGAAGAAGAAATCAATGCTGAGGATGGATAGTGTGCTTGTTTTACCTCAACTTGGTGGTCAGTCCTTTGTTTACAGAAACTGTGAAACTTTTGTGCTGTTTTGTCTGGATGCTGTGTGGCCAGTTCTTTCTGTTGACTGCTAAGGAGAAGGGACTGAGTGGAAGCACTTTGCACTGAGTTCAATGCAGCTGTTTGTGAGCTGACTTGAAGGTTTTGTTCATCTGCTATGTGTATATCATCAACCTGAGCCAAAACTAAGACTTCATTGAAATTTGAGTAAAATAGAGCTACTCATCTGGAGCCAAACAAATTTCCACACATTTCATTAGTGGATACACACAGGATTGCTTGTGTTGGGGGTTATCATACTCAAATTGACAATGATAAATTAATCCTCTTAAATCTGCCATATGCACCCTGTAAGACCAATTTTGAATCTTACAACACTGAAAGAACTCTAATCTGACAATGGCTAAATGCAATTTCTTAGCAAAATAAGTCATCAGTAAATCTCAAATTCCAGTGAATGGTAAGACACTGGGATGGGTCATGACCTCCACTTATGTAACAAACATTAAAGATAGAAAAGATCAGAATAAAAATGTAAAGCATTACTGCTAGGGTGAAGCTACTTGAAATGCTGAAAATGGTGTTTTATGGTCGTGCCTGCATGCCTAACTTCAACCATCAGTCTTTGGTGTTGCCACACTGTGGTTAAAGACTGTTGACATCCTTGATAGTTATCGTGTTTTCTTGACCAAACAGTGTAGTTCCGTTCACATCCATAGTGAGGCTAGTTCAGTCCTTTGTTATTGTGAATGTATTCACTTTAGTAAATTTGGTGTGCAATGGTATAACACACAGTACTGATCACCCTAAAGATGTATAATATATTTGCACATATTTGTTGTTGGTCTCTGAGATAACTCTTAAACCAGTAATGATCACTTGTTCTCATTCCGTAGCAATAGATATTTGCAGCTAGATGGTGTGATGGATATCAAAGATCCTTTTGATATAAAGAAAAATGTGTGCGACTGGCTTCTTGTCAATAAAAATTAGAGTAAAATATATGAGTTCTGTATACATCAGCATAGTTTTCTTTTCTCGGAAGCCAGATTGAGTAGACAAATAATTTTTTCCTGGGGTATGAATTTAGGCTGATAGTCATGGTGATCAAAATATTTTTTGAGATTTTGGAAATGTGCCATTCAGGAATAAGTAATTTTTGAATGACTGACAAGAATTGAATTTCACAATTTTAATGTTGTTTGTTGTTTATGATTTTTATTGGTTTTAGGAATGTGGAGGTGATTAGTTCAAGATGTGGAAGTTACTTCTGTTATACTCTTTAGCATAATTTTTGGGCGAAATAGTATTCAGAATTTACAAACAGTTTTCAAATTACAGAACAGAGCAGGGAAAATCATAACAAAAAGCAGTGAGTTAACTCAAGTACACTGCGGAGAATTATCTGAAATATTACAATATTATGAAAAGGATAGTTGGCACTCACCATTTAGTGGAGATGCTGAGTCACAGATAGGCACAACAAAAAAGACTGTCAGAAAATGAGCTTTCAATCAACAAGGCCATCATCAGAGATAGCAAACACACACACACACACACACACACACACACACACACACACACACTGACACATATGCAAATCATACACACATGACCGCAGTCTCTGCCTGCTGAGCCACAGGCATACGCACTTAACAGCAATATGATCATGTCTGTGTGAGTTGCGTTTGCATGAGTGTGAGTGTGTTTGTGTAAGTTCTATCTCTTATGAAGACCTTGTAATCTTACCCTCCCACACGTCACTAATAAATGTTCAGTCTATTCATTAGTTTCAAAAGCTTTGAGAGGTGTAAGATATACAAAAAATCTTTTTTACTTATCTTCATTTTCTCATTGTTGGCTGCAATTTGTCCCATGTAGGGGAAGATTCTTGGGGCTGAAAGTTTGACTTTGTGGGTTCCATTTGATATGATAACTGATGAAGTAATTTCTGTCTCTATGACTTTTTTGTTTTATTCCATTCCTCTTAAGTCACACTGTCTTTACAATCTCCACTTCTGTAAAAACAGTAATTACATTGTTATGGCCAAAATTAAAAACATGTCTGATTCTATCAGAGGCATGCCCTCTACTCTACATTCTACGGTACTCACTACATTCCAAAGAGCTTACAAAACAAAAGAGTTCACAAACTTTCTTGATAAAAGAAGAATCTTCACCAAGTTATATTATTATTTTGTAAACGAATCTAGAAATAAATTTAATAAATATCATCAGATTGTGTAATTAATAATACAAATTTTAAGTATACCAGATATTTTGTAATTTCAAATACACTCCTAGAAATTGAAATAAGAACACCGTGAATTCATTGTCCCAGGAAGGGGAAACTTTATTGACACATTCCTGGGGTCAGATACATCACATGATCACACTGACAGAACCACAGGCACATAGACACAGGCAACAGAGCATGCACAATGTCGGCACTAGTACAGTGTATATCCACCTTTCGCAGCAATGCAGGCTGCTATTCTCCCATGGAGACGATCGTAGAGATGCTGGATGTAGTCCTGTGGAACGGCTTGCCATGCCATTTCCACCTGGCGCCTCAGTTGGACCAGCGTTCGTGCTGGACGTGCAGACCGCGTGAGACGACGCTTCATCCAGTCCCAAACATGCTCAATGGGGGACAGATCCGGAGATCTTGCTGGCCAGGGTAGTTGACTTACACCTTCTAGAGCACGTTGGGTGGCACGGGATACATGCGGACGTGCATTGTCCTGTTGGAACAGCAAGTTCCCTTGCCGGTCTAGGAATGGTAGAACGCTGGGTTCGATGACGGTTTGGATGTACCGTGCACTATTCAGTGTCCCCTCGACGATCACCAGTGGTGTACGGCCAGTGTAGGAGATCGCTCCCCACACCATGATGCCGGGTGTTGGCCCTGTGTGCCTCGGTTGTATGCAGTCCTGATTGTGGCGCTCACCTGCACGGCGCCAAACACGCATACGACCATCATTGGCACCAAGGCAGAAGCGACTCTCATCGCTGAAGACGACACGTCACCATTCGTCCCTCCATTCACGCCTGTTGCGACACCACTGGAGGCGGGCTGCACGATGTTGGGGCGTGAGCAGAAGACGGCCTAATGGTGTGCGGGACCATAGCCCAGCTTCATGGAGACGGTTGCGAATGGTCCTCGCCGATACCCCAGGAGCAACAGTGTCCCTAATTTGCTGGGAAGTGGCGGTGCGGTCCCCTACGGCACTGCGTAGGATCCTACGGTCTTGGCGTGCATCCGTGCGTCGCTGCGGTCTGGTCCCAGGTCGACGGGCACGTGCACCTTCTGCCGACCACTGGCGACAACATCGATGTACTGTGGAGACCTCATGCCCCACGTGTTGAGCAATTCGGCGGTACGTCCACCCGGCCTCCCGCATGCCCACTATACGCCCTCGCTCAAAGTCCGTCAACTGCACATACGGTTCACGTCCACGCTGTCGCGGCATGCTACCAGTGTTAAAGACTACGATGGAGCTCCGTATGCCACGGCAAACTGACTGACACTGACGGCGGCGGTGCACAAATGCTGCGCAGCTAGCGCCATACGACGGCCAACACCGCGGTTCCTGGTGTGTCCGCTGTGCCGTGCGTGTGATCATTGCTTGTACAGCCCTCTCGCAGTGTCCGGAGCAAGTATGGTGGGTCTGACACACCGGTGTCAATGTGTTCTTTTTTCCATTTCCAGGAGTGTATTTCTAAAAGTTGAGTAATTTTAACTGTACATACAGAGTTAGTACGTATAGATTGTAATAAATTAGTTTCTTTTTGTTCATTTTAGCCTGAAATATAATACATTGTGTACAAAATCAGATGAAATTCATTTAGTTAAAGAGTTGAGATAATTTTAACCTATACAAGATTTGAAAATATTCCTGTTATTGGCTAATTCTATAAGGAAAGGAAATTTTAGAGGAGGGTGTCCTGTTACAATACCTCCCCGCCCCCTGCACTAAATTTGGAAGTGTTGTGTTTACAATACTTTTTGACAGACTATATGGTTTGCCAAATGGTGCCAAGTTAGAATACAGATGTATAGAAGTATCTGATACATAACATATTACAGAAAACATAAGAAAAATAACTGCTATAAAAGTCATAATCTATACGTATCTCAGGATATGGCATTCAGATTTTCATATATGTGAAGCATACTGTCACAAGACAAATAATATGAAGTCAAAACTACAACATTACACCACTAAAGTGTAGAAATAAATACAAACACAATGTAAAGTACTAGAATTACTAATTGTAAGTTTACACCCATACAATCAAACCTTCAAAATCTTCAAAAAAGAATAGACTAATTTCAGAGCCTAAGTATACGACGAGTGAGCTGAGTCGAAAAATTCCCATCAACGGGTAGAGATCAGAAGAATATTCTCAATCATGAGAAGGAATATAGTACAGAATCAATCAGCCACATAAACCAAAGTATTTAAGGATATGTTGATTCATGAAAGAACAAAATAATGAAAAAATATTAGGGCTCAAGCTTACGATGTGGGGACTGACCCATGAGTCTGAACCACACCAGGTACAAACTAACAAAAAAAATGTTTCTACCCAACAAAATGAATAAAGCTCATAATCATATCAATAAGTTCAATTATATGCAAAGAGTAATTGTAAGAAGCATCTAGCCTCAATCAATAGTGGTACGGTCTCCTTGAATACAAACACACAATCTCAATGACTAGGAGTACACAAAACAGAGTTAGGCATGAATCTGTCCACAACTCAAGTGCCAATCAGATACAATATTGCAGTACTCAGGATAAATACAGGTAAACAGATTCATAAACAGCTTTTAATGAGTACATAATGGAGTAGCTTGTCTTTAGCAGTCTTAGCTAATAATTCATAAATATCAGTCAGAACACTGATGTAATTGACAGATGCTTGAGTACATTACCCAGCTCCTATGATCTCTTGTAAATTGACTGGTCCAGTGAGGTACAGCCATACAGCAGTGTGGGGAATGGATCCACCCACATCTCTCAGTTTTCTCCCTGGAGTTCTCATCACACATTCAAATGGATAGGTACTTCCTGCCTAGCATTCACATCAAATCTTGAAACATTGTTTTGTGCACTAAATATGCTGTTCAATACCTTCTTCACATCACATGAGATTTGCTCTCCCTATTCATTTTTGAAAGTCAATTGTGTGGGACCTACGTCAGGTGCGATTAGAAAGTGTTCACATATGAAACATTGATAAACAGAGTTAAATGCAATGAAAAAAAAAAAAAGAATGAAATAACAAGGTGATACACACCGATATACTAAGACACTATTCATAATTTTTACAGTATATGTTTCAAATTCTAAAGCACAAATCTATTACAGAACATATTTATATAGTGAATATCATATACCCAGTCAATGGATAAGACACTAAATTCATGACAGAGGAAAAAGAACAAACAAACAAAATTTACATACATATGGATCATGTCTATATGCTTTCAGTTCAGCGATACTGAGTAATCTAAATAACTTCTTAGATTTAGGAGTCACAGGTCTTTATGCATTAGGATGTAGATTTTCAAGAATTTTGAATGGTTAAAAAAAAAAAAATCAAAACATTTCTTTATCTCAGATGTCAGCACTTAAGATTTCTCTTTGGCTTTCACCAACACGAGATCTCCTCTCTCAAACTTAGAAAATCTACCTTACCATCATATCTCTGGTTTCTCCTATCCCCCTGTTTTTTTTTTGTCATCTCCCTTACACACTCTTCCCTCTCTTGTGGTGATAGAATTTTACTTAGTGGAAACTCAACATTTTCAGAAATAAAGGTAGCTGGTCTGCAATTAAACATTCTTTCAGATGGTGAAAAGCCTGTAGAAGAATGTTGTAAGCTGTTCATAATATCCTCAGAATCACTGACATAATCTATCCAAATGGTATGATTCTTATTACAATATGCTCCAAACAGACTTCCAATTTCTCTCATATGTCTTTCTGCAGGGTTACTTGAAGGGTGGTACACCGAATTTAAAATATGCCTTATTTTTGTGCAATCAACAAAATCTTTCCGAGCTTGCAATGTAAACTGAGAACCATTATCAGATAAAATTATTTAAGGGATACCCACCTGATGAAAATATGTGTTTTCTAATGTAGAGATGATTTGCTTACTGGTAGGTTTCTTAGGAGCAAACAGCTTTATGAACTTCAAAAATACACCAACCACCACAAAAACATAACAAAATCCTGTCTTAGACTTAGGTAAAGATCCATAAACGTCCACAGACACAAGATCTAGGGTACTATTAGGCAGTATGTTTTGCATTTGACCTCTGCTTGTTTGGTTACTTACCTTCACTCTTTGACATCTGTCAGAGCTGGCAATCTTCTTCTTGACTCTCCTTCCTGTGTTATAAAAACAGGTTTTTTCTTGAATCTTTTGTGTGTATTTGGTCGATCCACAATGACCAAAACTCTCATGCGTAAAAGTGATTAAAGTATTAGCACATTGTTCTGGCCAACATAGGTTCCAATCCTCTGAGTCAGTCTTATGTCTCCTGAATAAAATACCCTTGTGTACCTTATAATACTGTTTTGTCTTTTCTCCTCCTCATGATTTTGATGCCTGCAGATGTTGCTGCAAATTTCCAAAATGTCTTTTTCCTCATTCACATCTCTCAAGCAAATAATTTTAAACTCTTTCTCTTTTTCTCCAAAGCTGTTAGATAATTCACTCCCTAAATGTAGCCTAAACAAAGCATCAGTACCTACATTGTCTGTCCTCTTAATGTAACTGAGTTCATAATTGAAGTGCTGTAAAAACAAGGCCCAACAAGTAATTCTGTTATAGTACAGCTTACACACCCGAAGATAATATAATGCTTTGTGATCAGCATTGATGATGAATTTGTGGCACAGTAAATAATTTCTTTATTTTTTGAATGCTCTATGTACAGCCAAATGTTCTTTCTCAGTTACAGTGTATGTCTTTTCACATTTCTGCAATACTCTACTAACAAACACAAGAGATCTGTGTTCAATAACACCATCAACTTCAACTTCCTGAAATAAATAAGCACCCAAACCAACATCACTGCTGTCTGTCATAATACAAAAAGGAAGAGGCAAATCTGACTTGAACAATATCTGACTTTGACACAACTGTCCTTTCATCTCATCAAAAGCATCATGACACTCCCGATTCCTATTCCAAATGGTATTCTCCTTCAAAATTTCACACAAGCATGGAGCATTCAAAGCTTGACTGCTAAAAATTTTTCCATAAAATCTAGTTAACCCGAAAAATGTTTTAAGCTGTTTTTTGTCGTGAGGAGTAGGAAAATTAGCTGTAGCATCAAATTTCTCTTTATCAGCTTTTTCAGATGTAACATTCCCTAAAAATTTAACTTCTTCCACACCAAATTTACACCTACCTATTTTCAGAGTCATACCTCCTAATGCTAATTTTGAAAACACACCTCTTAACAAATCCAAATGTTGTTCTCAGTCATTTCTGTAACCAGAATGTCATCAACATACACAATTAATTTTGAATGCACTTCACTTCCCAAGACAGAATCCAGAGCTCTTGTGAATTCAGCTACAGATACATTTAGCCCAGATGGCACCACACAGCACTGAAAACACTAACCTCCATACAAAAATGGTGTATACTTTCTAGAATTAATTTTGAGTGGGATCTGGTGAAATCCAGAGGTCAAATACAAACTACACATGTATTTTACATAATCAGATTTGTGTAACAGCTCGTCCATGTTCTCAGGATGCTCATTCTCTGTGATAAGAAATTTATTAGGAAGTCTAGAGTCCAAAACAATTTTCACTCCACCATTTCTCTTACTTACCACAGCTAAAGAATTATTGTAAGCACTCCTACTTTTCTCAATTACACCCCATGTTTCCATTTTCTGAATTTCTTTCTCTACATGTTTCCTTTTTGAAAATGGTGTATTATACGGTATGAGAAGGAAAGATTGATGATCTCTAAGATAAAGTATGCACTGATAGCCTTTCACTTTCCCTGGTTTTTCACTAAGTACATTTGTAAATACCAATAACAAATTCCTAAGTTGTTCCTTTTGCAGAGCATTAAGAGTCATAGCTTCCCTTACTTTAGAATCTACTACACTTTCAAAATCCTGGTCCTCAGACTCATCAAAATCTATATCATCATCAAACATGCCGTACTCACCTTGGTTCACAATGTTTCACAAATAGTTACAACTTTTTCCACAGTTTAAAATACAGAAATTAGTTTTGACATAAGTATTATTTTTAGGTTCCAAAATAAACAATTATTTAGCATTCCATCCAAAACAAGCCACAACTTTCACTATCCAATGCATACTATTTTTCTTCCATACTTGGGATCACTAAGCATCCATGTTCAAAGATTTTGCCTTCTATACTAAACTTTAAAAGTACCTGAGATTTTACCAATTTTCTTTGCTTACCTGCAGCTTCTCTTATCTTTACACCAACAATGAGCATTTCCACAAAATTCTTACTATACTGGATTATGTCTCTAAATTGTTCACTTATACCACAAATCGGGCTACCTGTATCAATTAAACAGTTCCCTTCCCACTGATCAATCTTAATCATAATGTAAGGACATCCAAAATCTGAATCGTTGTGTCTGTTTTAGACACTTCATTTAAAAGATCGCTTTCAATTTCATCAAATGCTACATCCGCACTGTTCTTGGGGTTCTATCAACTTTACTGCTATCATAGCATTACTTTGGTTACTCATGTGGTCAAGTAAAGATTGAACATGGTGAATGGATATCATAGCACAACAAACATCGCTTATTACAGAAGGAACAGAGAACATATTACTGTTAAAATTACACTTCCTACTTAGATCTTCCACCAATTTGTATATAAATTTTGATTAACCACAGCTAACTCATTCCAGAATGCACGTGTATCTATGTTATCATCAATCTGGTCCCAAACAAATTTCAAACTGTTTTCACCTTTACCTCTAGGGTTATAGATAACTCACATTTACTGTTTGTATCTTTACTCTGTATGACATTAATGAAAAACTTCATTGTCTGGACTGGTATTCCATGACTCTCACTTACATCATCACATACACCATTTACATGTATTCACAAATAACTCTGAAACTTCGTTATTCTTAAACTCAACAAAATCCTGATACTCAGATCATTATCACATTCTTCCAAAATTATATCCTCAACAACATCATTAACAATACAAGTCTCATCACCATCAAAGTCACACAGTTCACCTACATTCATTTTCAATAAGCTACCAGTCTCAGACTTACTAACCTCAGTTATTTCACAGCTCTCATTCATATCTTCATAAAAAATACCACCTAATTCAGATCCAATACAGTGATCACTTGTTTTACATACATCAATAAGACTGTTTTCTGACCAAGAGAAGAAATCATTAGTACACACTACATAAAAATTCTCATTACTCTCACATTCTGGCTTGTGATTAGCACCTACATCACTTCTGATCAAAAAAAGAAAAAAGAGAAATCTGATGTTCCTTCTGTTCAACTTCAGATACCTGTGCCACATCATTAATATTGTTAATATTGTCTAACTGCATGTGTAAATTGGGGGTCCTGTACTTGTTGTGTTTCCTTGCCCCAAAATTGTGGACCGTCATTGAGGCGGATTGCCATTTCTTGAATAGTTACCTCTATGATTGTTTCTCCTATTAAATTGCCCATGGGTATCCCCATTATTCCTATTCTGGTGATATTCAAAATTTCTATCTCTATTAACATTTTGACCCTGATAGAAATTACATTATCTCTTTTTCTGTAGTTATTAGCATTGTGATCTCTATAATTTTGATTGTTATAGTACATGCTTCTTTCTACTGCTTTATCCAGCCTGTCAACATATCATAAAAATTGTTCAAGACAATCATCAGGTCAATGCACTAAATCCCATTGCAACTTTTCTGGTAATCACCTTTTGAGTGCATCAATTAATGTCATTTCTTCAAATGGTTTGTCGAGGTGTGTTAATTTCTTAAGGTGATTCTTACAAAACTCTTTCAGAGTATCATCCCTATTCCTATAATTAGGGCCATTCAACAATTCACTTTTAATTCTCCTCTGTTCGGCATCTGACCAAATTTTATTTGAAAAACTTTTTTTGAAACTTTGATATGTTTCCCACTGAGCTAAATTTAGATTTACCCAAGCCAGAGCTTCGCCTACAACAAATCTTTTAACAAATTTAATTTTATAACTGTCACTCATGCCTGACACAAAACTATCTTAACACTGGTGTAGAATATCCACTGGATGTAAATTGTCTGATGGAAAGCTTTTGATAGAAATGGTGGACCACACAATATGATTATTTGAATACAGATTTTTGTGAATATAATTTTCCTGAACTGCTATAATTTTTTGATCCAAAACATTAAAATTAGTTTGCATACTGTTTTCAACACTTGTGTCTGGTCGAGTGTCAAATGATGCCATGTTAGGAGGGTGTGGCTCTGCAGAACTGTCAGTACACGTTATGGCAGTCTGGATAGCACAGTTGTGAGGGGTAGCAGGAGGTAAACACACAGAAGCTCGATTGCTGGGATTGCAAGCAGATTCGGTGCACTTACTGACCTTGCTTTGTCCTTGCTGTAGTGTCTGTAATTCCTTTGCTATATCGGAGAGCTGGGGCTGTGTTTCGTGGAGCCAGAGGGAGAGCTCGAAGTTTTCCTTGCATAGGCGAGTGATGTGTTCAAGCTCGACAAGGCACTGATGCGTGGTTTCTTGTAATGTTGTCGACAGAGACAAGCATGTACGGATGAGATGAGCCCAGACCGATGTGTCACGGGGGGGTTGCTCAACGGAGCACAGGGGAAGTGAGGTTGAACCCGAGCATTGCAGTTTAGTTGAATTCACGGCTTGCTGTGAAGTATGATGAGGGCGGATGTTCGACGATGCTAAGGACATAGGCAGCAGTGAACCATCGGTGCCTGTGTCCACTAGGGAAAGGTATCCCAACGCAATGTCTTTAATGTAAAGTCATCCACAATTATCCAGTCGTTCCTGGACAGAATGCAGCACTGGGGGGTGCCTGTCATGTTGTGCGCAGGAGGTGGCACCCGAACCTACCTGCGATTGGCGTTTGGGAAGTATCATGGTGGTCTGCAGTTCCGTGCCGCCTCACCAAACCATGTGTGGAATAACAGTATGGTTAGTGTGGCTGCATTTCCTGCGAAAAGTTCATTGCCAGTGGCGGTGGCCAAGGTTCGGTGGCCACAGCAGGTTTGGTTGCAGGAGGGGACGTGACCGCGGGAAGAGCTGGTGATGTCCCAGTGGCTTGTTTACTGCTTCCCGGGGCGAGTGGAACAGTCAGCACAGTATGGCCCCGGCCGTGTCCAGCCGCAGGGCGATGAGCCTGAACCTGGGACTTGTCAGGTAGGCAGTGGCTGGCGAAATGGAGCAGTGATGCATCATGTAGCTTGTCAGCAATCGTAATTCTTTGCTCGACATGTTCAGGAGGCCTTTGAGCCAGAACAAAGCGGATGTGAGGAGATAGTTTATCTGACCAGATGGCGAGGAGAGCTGTGTCAGAGAATAGATCGGCGCTGAACAGGGCACGTAGCCGTCTACAGAGCGGGGAAGGTTTGTCATTGCCTAGTTGCTCGACGTGGAGCACTTGCCATATTGCTGCCTCAGTTGAGCATGCAAGCCAACGTAGAACTCTCTCTTTTGGCTAGAGTGTACCGGGTAGATGAGTCCTGGCCGTCAACCAGGTCAGCAATCAAGTCCTCCTGGTCATGCAGGTGGGTGATGAGGCACAGAAACCTGATTGACTCGTCGAGTTTGTAATGGTCGAACACTTCTTCCACAATTTTGAACCACGTTGTTGCTCTGTCGGGATTAAACGGTGGCAGCGTCGGTAAGCATTGTAGAATGTTCGGAAGAACAGGTTGAGTTGAGTTCGTCGGGGCACTGCCTGAATTGAGCTGTTGTTACTATAGTATTCCAGGAGAGTGTGCCTCCAGGGGATGTGGCAACGCCGGCTGTTCAAGTGGCAGCGTGAAGGTGACACGTTGTGGTTGAGTGCGATCCATCGCTGAGGCGGGTGAGACACTGTAATTTGTCGATTGCGGTTTCGGAAGCTCAACACATTGTGGGTGTGTCCGCATTGACGCGTCGCGGAAGACCGACGTGGATGAGGCACTGAGATGTGCCGAGAATGGTAGCGGAAGCTCAACTGAAGCCGGCGCGGGGGTGACAGGTGAGAAAAAGTTCAAAGTTTGAGAACACGTGTTAGGCTGTGGAAAGCACAACGTATGATCAGAGCCGGGACCACCTGTGTTGCAGGGAGGCTGTGGAGGTGCGGGCTGTCCGGAAGCACAGCGTGGGAAATGATGTCGAATGTGGGACGGAATGTGTGAATGTTCACTGTTCATAGCCACTCCACTCAAAACGTTGTGCAGATAAGGTGAACGTCGTAGCACAAAACACTGAGGCATAGCAGTGGGACGGAGGTGGAGGTCAGGCACAGATAACAAGTTATTGTCCCTGTTGCAGGCCAAGGTATCATAGTAGCAAGGCATATGCTGATCCTGAACTGAAGCAGGCACTGGCATGGTCGGATGCTGAGGAGGTTGACCTGTGAACAAAGCAGTTTCGGCCACGTGGCAGGTATCCGCATGGTACTAAATGGATTGCAATGTAGCAAATCGTTGTCATGGCAGAGGTAGGTTGTCCAACGAAGCTTTTGCAGAAATCAGCATTGGTTCCGCACTGCACAGAGATCCGTAAGAGGTAACTGCACAGTCAATGAGGGAGGGCACATGTGGTGGGAACAAAGGCGTTTCATAGCCGAAGCCATGCACACTCCTAACTTCACTTATTGTTGCAGGTTCGAAAACGTCCGGCAAAATTGGCGTAATCATCGAGTGAGAGGCATCGTGTTGCAGTCCTGGTGGGTGTACATCGCCTGCAACACGGTGCATGTCGATCACAAAATCCGGCATTCGGCCTTGGGCCGAAGTCATTCTTCAAATGCTGTGTCGATTTAATACACGTGAAAATAACCGAAGCGGAGGCCGCGGACACAGTAAAATGGCGAAAACAGAAGACGTTACAACTCAGGGTCACCAGTGAGGGGGAAGTTCGGGTCAGTTACACCAAACAACACTCCCATTCTGCAGTAATTGGTTTATTCGCCTCTTCACACAAGCAAGGCTTACAAAGAACTAACATGGTGGTTTCGCCCAAAGATAATCTTAGTTTAGTTCAAAGACGATACTCAGATCGATGCTGGTGTCAATCTCATCAGCGCCACATATGAATTTCCATTATGCTAAAACTTCTATTTTATTTTATCTAAGTGTCTGTGAGATTTAATGTTGATAAGTGGGTATTGCTTGTCTGCTTCAGATACTTTGAAACACAAAGAATTGTGTGTCAAATATATCTTATTCCCTATGCCTTTGTTTTATGTATGTTTGTTAGTATTTTTGTCTGATTTCACTTTCTTGAACTTTATACACAATTATTAATTTGCATTTCAGTGTGGATGAGAGGTACCTGATATTTGGAACATTTGATGGAAAGCTCTGTGTCAGATCCATAGAAAATTATACAGCTGACTCCTCAAGCAACTGGTTTCTTCCTGTGCATGACAATTTCAAGGGGACTGTTACAGGACTGTGTTTCAGCAATGACCATTTATTACTTTTCTCTTGTGGAGAAGATGGCAACATTTTTTCATATAAATTTAACAATAAAGGAGTCATTTTTGCAGTATCTCATCAGGATGAGCAGTGCTCATTTAAACAAATTAATAGATCAGTGAAATACAAGGCAAGTGACGTAAGTTACTAAAATATTTATTTTACTATATTGTAAGACTTCACTGATAAATGTTGTTCCTGCATATTTATCATTAACAATACTTGTGAAGAAATATGAGTACAATATTAACAGTCATTTAATCAGCAAAAATAAAAACAAACCTCTAGCTTATAGAACTTTTACAATCATTGTCATTCTCAGAAGACAGAGGAAAACAGAAAAAAGGAAAAGTTAAGAGAACAGTAGTGCATTATGTAACACACCACTTCAATAATGTCTATGCAATGATGTGTCCACTGAACAGACTTTCATCATTATTCTGAAGGAATCATCATTAAAGGGCATATTCACTTTAGTAAAATATAGCTTTTTATTTAGATGGTTGCCTTGAATTTAGTCTCATTGTCTTTGTATCAGGAATATGACTATTGTCATAGGTCTTGAGTGTGCAACGATAGTGAACTGCTTGGCTCTCTTGAGCCATAAATTCAATTTAATGTGTCTCATTTCTACAGCATCACAAAGATGACTTGACTTGGTTACAGATAACACTTCCCAACAAGTGTGAACAATGACGGCAAAGATTTCATTTGAGGCAAGGAGGTTTAAATGATTTACATCATTATCAGAGACATTGTTTCAATCAACTGATTCATGTTTAGCAAAACTTAGTAGAAATAAATTTACTTCTTTTCATATTAAAACTTCAAAATAGTTCTAATCGCATACAGCATAAAATAATGCATGAAATAATGGATTTCAGTTAATTTTCTATTTATAAATCAAATTACCATTTCACATTGGTACTGAAGGGTTCAAAATATGTATCAGTCTTGATTATATCCCTGTTATCAAAGGAGGACTAATATGCTTCAAAATGTATTATGGAAAGTTTTGGTAAAATGTAAATGAAATAATTTAAGAGTTAAGGAGACCACTAACAACAATTTTTTTATTTTTATTTTGCTGTAACTCCCCCCCCCTCCTCCCCCTCCCCCCTCCCTCCCCCGAATGACTCAACACTTATACTTTTCAAAGAGTGGTCTCCTTTACTCCTAAATTATTTGCTTCAAAATTTGAAGTAGTAAGTGACATAGAACTTATGATAGTCCACAACATTTCATTTGGATTTAACTTTGGGTAACCAGTGATTACTATCAACTACTTTCCTTGAATGGTTCCTGTTCTGATCTAGCCTGCTTGGACCTGGCACACACAATTGTGTGGAAGTAGTTTATTTGCATTGTAGCATCTTATGAGTGTGCTATGTTATTGAGCCCTGAGTGAAATGATTGTGTAGGAATTGCTGCTTCACATACACTGACCTACTACTGATACAAACCCATCCAGGCAACAGCAGTGTCACCTGGTGAGGAATGACTGCTTATCAAACACATTCATGAGGCAGGTAGTATCAGTGAGTGTGCTGTCTGTGTGTGGAATAGGAAGGCATGTGATCTGTTAAAGTTTGACCCAGGGTAGGCTGTGATGGCTCAGAGGCTCAGCATGAGCATTTTGGAAGCTGCATGACTTGTTGGGCATTCGAGGAGTGCTGTGGTGAGCGTCTTCAACATGTGACAAAACCAAGATGAAACCATGTCCAGATATCATGGAGGGTAGCCACTCCTCATTACGGATGTCAGACATTGTAGGATGGGCAGACTGGTGAGACAGAACAGGCAGCGAACTGTAACAGAACTAACATCAAACTTTAATGCAGGGTAGGCTAAATGGTGGGGCCAGTAAATCCTTTTCGTGCCCCTGACATGTATGCTGCCCTGCAAAGCTTGGTGATTTGGCAAGCCCTTACTGTTCCTGCACAACATGCCTGCAACATGCCTGTTGTGCAGGGTGACCTATACGCCAGGGGCGAAAAAAAAAACACGTATTTGCTTAAATCTCCACTCCTACTGGAGATAAAATGTTATAAACCCCACATTGCAGATGCTCAGGAGGATTGCTATTTCTGTGCTACCTCCACCTTTGTTAATTAGGTTAGGAAGGGGATATTTTAATAAATCAAATGCAGAAATAATCCTAAGAATGTGATCTGTAATTACTGATATTCACTTTTCCACATAATCAACAGCCAATTGGATACATTTCTGCCAATGATGAACACGTTTTCTGAAGCCGTCATGGAAGAAATCGACACTCTGTTTCCACAACCACAGTCTCACAGTTCTCTCAATGTCTTCATCAGAATCATAATGATGTCCCTGCAGATCATCTTTCATTATAGGGATCAGATTGAAGTCAGGTAGTGCTAAATCTGGACTGTATTGAGGATGCCGTATGGTGGTGAGATCCAGTCTCTTAAGTTCTGCTGTGGTGGCATGTGAAGTGTGTGGTTTGGTATTGTCATGCTGCAGGAAAACATTTCCATTTTCCTTTTGGACCCTTGCTAGCTGTTGTTTCGGAGTTCACTGCGTTGTGATGTAACACACTGAATTTATTGTTGTTACACGATCAAGGAAAACAACATGGATAACACTATCTGCATTCCAGAACACTGTGGCCATGATTTTTCCAGCTGAGGGCTGCATCTTGAACTTCTTTTTCTGGGATGAGTCTTTGTGTCAATATTCCATAGGCTGACATTTCATCTCCAGGTCATAATGGTGTACCCACATTTCATCTCCTGTCACAATTTAATGGAGAAAGACTTCACCTTCATTCTCGAGAGGAGCTCCTGGCAAATTTCAAGTATATGCACTTTCATTTCAGTAGTCAGCATCCGGGGTACCCATCATGCACAGATCTTCCAAGCAAGCAATAATGTAACCCACACGTTCTTGTGAAATGCCAGTTGTGCTTGCAATTTCTCTCTGTGTGATACGATGATTGTCCTGTCAACATTTTGCTTGTGAAACTCACTGGTTGCTGTCCAGGATGTCCAACTCTTTGTTTGTCATGCAGGTCAAGTGTTCCTGCCTTAAAATCTTTAAACTTACTCACCCAACGATGCACAGTACTCGCATCAACACAATCACCATAAAGTGGAAGTTCTCCGATGAATCTCCTTTGGGGTGACACCTTCTGCTGTCAAGAATTCAATGTCTGCACATTGCTTAAATTGCATTGATTGACTGTCTGCACAGGGTTCCATAGATTACACTGTAACATCACAACCCTTCAATGCTAAGGCTTCCCACCAACTGGAGCTCTAGAGAAGGGGCCATGGAACATGTCAGTACCTGCCACATACCAATGCTGCCAACTGTTGAAGAGTTATGAAGGTAGAGGCATTATTTTTTAGTCAACCCTTGTATATAACAGATTTGTTACATCTGCAAGATATTGTTTCTTGCTACTATGACTAAACGTCTTTTTATGCACAGTTGTGCATGTTGGAATTATGAGGAAATACTAGCTTTATTAGATGAATCCTGAGTGGAAGACTTCGGTGGATTTTCAACAGGTGATTGAAGAAGTGCTGATTTTTTCATCTTCTAGTGCAGAACATGAAAGATGATCTGATGAAAGGCCATCAGAGAAAATATATAAACTATCAAATATACCATGGTATGAGAAGGAGCTACACAGTTGTCAGCACAATCATATTGTTGATGATTTGCACTCTTTTCATTGCTATAGGCAAACTAATTGCTATAAGGGTTCAATAACGATCTATATGAAGTGTAGTGTTTACCTTGTTTATAAAATAAAAAAATAAAAATCTTTCATCAATGCCCCAGTAAGAAATGATTTAAATATGTGAGATAATTCTGTCCCACATAGTTCTGGGGATCCTAAATTTCAAAATTTATATTCCGAGTTTAATGGGGTGACTGAAGGGACTAGAGTACAGACAGATTACTACCAAAGGTTAGATTGCCTTTCGCAACAAAGATGACACATTGAGTTGCAGACAGGCACAATGAAAATGACTGTTACACACTAACCTTTTCGCCAAAGCCTTTTTCAGAAAAGAGACGAAAACACACACACCTTCGCACAAGCAGGCACACTTCACACAACCACATGTGCACTGTCTCAGCCACTTTAGCCACATGGCTAATGCAGTCATTGCTTGATTTTACAGAGTGATTCACCCTAGTTCTGTGGTAAGTGGTCAGTCAGTCACATTTCCTTTGCATTTATTTTAGCTCCTCTGTCATTGTGTTCTTTGTACACCAGGCATAGCACCTTCCATGCTTTCTCTGCCTTCTCAAGTTTTGTAACATGGAGAGATTGTGGGGGTCAGTGTGAGTAAGGTCGGAGTTAGTGAGTGAGTGAGTGTAATTTTGTATGAAAACATTTTTAGCCCGTTTATCCTTTGGAGGAAAGAGAACCATCTGTATGAATATCAAGAGCTCAGATAGAAAGCCAGTTCTAAGCCAAGAAGGGAAAGCAGGAAGGTGGAAGGAATATATAGAGGGTTTGTACGAGGTCATTGTACTTGAGGGCAATGTTATGGAAATGGAAGAGGATGTAGATGAAGATGAAATGGAAAATATGATATTGTGTGAAGAGTTTGACAGAGCACTGAAAGACCTAAGTTGAAACAAGGTCCCAGGAGTATACAGCATTATGGTAGAGCTACTGATAGCATTGGGGGAGCCAGCCATGACAAGACTCTTCCATCTGGTGAGCAAAATCTATGAGACAGCCAAAATACCTTCAGACTTCAAGAAGAATTAATAATTCCAATTCCAAAGAAAGTAGGTGTTGACAGGTGTGAAAATTACCAAACAATCAGTTTAATAAGTCACAGCCACAAAATGCTAACATAAATTCTTTATAGATGAATGGAAAAACTCATAGAAGCTGGCCTCGGGGAAGATCAGTTTGGATTCCGTATAAATGTTGGAACACGTGAGGCAATACTGACCCTACGACTTATCTTAGAAGATAGATTAAGGAGAGACAACCTACATTTCTATCATTTGTAGAATTAGAGAAAGATTTTGACAGTGCTGACTGGAATACTCTCTTTCAAATTCTGAAGGTGGTGAGGGTGAAATACAGGGAGTGAAAGGCTATTTACAATTTGTACAGAAACCAGATGGCAGTTATACGAGTCGAGGGGCATGAAAGAGAAGCAGTGGTTGGGAAAGGAGTGAGACAGGGTTGTAGCCTATCCCTGATGTTATTCAATCTGTATATTGAGCAAGCATTGAAGAAACACAAGAAAAATTTGGAGTGGTGCTACAGAAGAATGCTGAAGATTAGATGGGTAGATCACATAACTAATGAGGAGGCACTGAATAGAATTCGAGAGAAAAGAAATTTGTGGCACAGCTTGACTAGAAGAAGGGATCAGTTGATAGGACATGTTCTGAGGCATCAAGGGATCACCAATTTAGTATTGGAGGGCAGCATGGAGGTTAAAAATTGTAGAGGGAGACCAAGAGATGAATACACTTACTAGATTTGGAAGGACATAGGTTGCAGTAGGTACATGGAGATGAAAAAGCTTGCACAGAATATAGTATCATGGAGAGCTGTATCAAACCAGTCTCTGGACTGAAGACCACAACAACAACAATGACAACATTCACAATCATTTCTTTTAATATTTGGAAGGACACTTATAATGTCACTCACCCCTTCACACCTATACATCTATGCCCATCATCCAAAAACAAGTAGGGACTACATGAGACATTATGTATCATCCTGCACCATTGGTTGACTAGGGTGTTACTGTCCTATGTGTAAGCTGCCTTTCTAATGAATAAGAGGGGGTAAGTATGTTATTCCTGGCATCATGGTGTGGGAAGCCATTGAGTTTAGCTTCAACTGTGATTGAGAGAACTCTGATGGCACATCGGCCTGTCACAAATATTCTGTGGCCTCAAGTTCACCCCTCATTTGAGAGTATTGTCATGCCATTTTTCAACAGGTCAGTGCTCATCCACACATGGCATGTTTGTCTATCAACTGACTGGCCCAAAGTGATCATGTGTGGGACCAGTTTGGATGTCAATGCTGTCCCAGTGCCATTATTGTGGATATCAAGGACCAGTTACGGCTGTTACGGGTCAGGCTACCTCAGAGAAGATACAGCAGCTTTATATAACTTTTTGAACCCAATCAGTGCATGCGTTCAGGCTAGAGGGTTTTTGAACATCATACTGATATGTGAGCTCATACTGCCAAGTTCTTTGTAAATTTGACTCATTTTGTAATCACTAAAATAACATCACATTCCCTCTCAGACTGTGAAGTTTCATTTCATTTCCTCCTCTCCTCCTGGGTGCTTTATGTTTGTGGCTTGTGGCTCACCCTGTTGTGTGTTATGCTGACGATACAACACTACTTACCACACATCAGAACATTTCAGATCTGAATAACCTAACAAAAGAAACACTAGATAAGGCCCTGGACTGGTTTCCAGCCAATAAGCTCCTATGCAACCCGGACAAAACACAACAACTTCTAATGGGAACATCAAATGAAGTAGGCAATAAGTCGGTAAAACTCTTAGGTATTCACATTGACTCAAAACTAAATTGGGAGGATCATGTCAATCATGTATGTGAAAAAATATCTCGGGTGGCATACCTTCTCTTGAAACTAAGGGAGGTAGTGAGCTTGGAGTACCTCAGGGTGACATACTTTGGGCTATTCCAGTCACATAGTTCATATGGTCTGATTATATGGGTGCACTCCCCTCACATCAAAAACGTATTGAAATTACAAAAAAAAAAAAAAAAAAAAAAAAAAAAAAATCATACGTATAATATGTAAAAGAGGTCATAGGGAGCACTGTCGTCCTCTTTTTTCCAGACTCAGAATACTTACAATTATAAATCTATACATCTATGTGTCTGTACTCTATATTAAAAATAATATTTCAGAATTTATTGCCAGAAGGGAAATACATGAACATAACACCAGGGCTAATGGTAATTTAGACATACTGTGCCACAGATTAGTGAGAACAGGAAATTCCCACAAAGTTAACCCACTCAAAATGTTCAATAAACTGCCAGTTCATGTTCAGTCTATGCATACAAATTCTTTTACAATTAAGTGGTACAGCTGGCTGTCAGATCATCCATTCTATGACATTAAAGAATTCTTTGAGATGCCTGAGGAGAATATAAGCATTTAAAAGTTGTCTGTAGTTAAACATATTATTTTGTGCTGTGGTTAATCGTGTGTAATTACAAAGTTTATACTATAAACAATAAAATACCATATTATATTAGATTATAAGATAGCTTGTTGTGTTAACTTTTAAAAGCTATCCTTTGTAATTTGGTACACTGCCATGCTTCAAATGTATTCTATAATGTATTGACAGAAGTTTATTTTATTATTCTGTATGTACTAGTACATCTTGTATGACGAAGCCAATATAATTGTAAAATGATCTACGGTGAATAAAATTCTTGATTCTTGATTCTTGAATGTAGTATGTAACACCATTATAGAAAAGCAGAGATAAACAGCTTACATCCAACTGTAAGACGACCTTACTCTGTCCCATGTCCTCAAAAGTTTTTGAGAAGTTAGCTTACAACTGAACACTGAAATGTCTTTCTGAGAGTATCCTTTCAAGACAGCTCATTTTTGCTTCTGTAAAAGCTTTCCTACTGAAAGGGCAATATATCATCTCATGACTTAAATTCTAGTAGAAAAAATAATACAAATTACCCTTGTGGTGTTTTCTGTAATATAGCCAAGACCCATGATACTGTAGATCAAAAAAATTTTACTAGGGAATCTAAAACAGTATGTCATGAAATCCCCTTGCACAGCTTGACAATATAAAACATGTGCTTGGCCTCTCCTTTTCTTGGTCTACCCAACTGATTTATAAGGGAAATTTGAGGATCTTCAAAAAGTGTAATGTTTACTGATGACAAGTATTTTGATAAAGAGCCCAACACATCCATATCAGACTAAGCCAGCAGAATAGTGTAAAAGGCTTATAACTGGTTCCCCATCTAGCAGCTTAACCTGCAGTCATTAAAAATACCTCATATTATGCAAATCCAAATAAATAATAATTATTATAGGTACAGGAAGGAGGGATCAATGTGCTCACACTGGAATAGGATCCATTTTGAAGTTGGGAGGCAACCAGATGGATACTGAACTTAAGTTGCACCAGAATGTGAATAAGTTTACCAAAAAGCACAATTTTGTGTGTTTTGCACCCAGAATTCTCTGACTGTGTTCACCTGCAGTCTGGACTACTAGCATACTTTCACTCAGTTCTGTCCAGGCCGAAATAGCCCAAATATGACACACGAACATCTTGCCCTGAAAGGATCAATTTAAGGGGCTTTATATCACTCTGATTCAAATGTTTATGAAGATACAGACATGTAAGTTTTTAAGCCCCTGCCATATAGGCTGCATTGCACAACAGGTGTGTTGTGGGGGAATGGTATTAACTTACCTTATTGACCTGTTTTGCAGGGCAACATACTTATCAGGATCAAGGAATGGTTTTCCAGCCCCCGGCGTGTAGGCTGCCCAGCACAACAGGCATGTTGTGTTGGAATATTATCAGCCTGCTTTATCTGTCTGCTATGCATGGCAGCGTATATGTCATGGGAAAAATAGCGGATGGGCATGCCTGGGGGATGTAAAGAGATGGATAGAGGAAGAGGTGGAGAGAGAGAGAGTGTCAAGAGGGGATGGATAGGGTGAGGGGGCAGCAGGAGGGGATGGATAGGAAGAGAGGACACTAGAGGAG
Organism: Schistocerca cancellata; assembly: GCF_023864275.1. Lineage (NCBI taxonomy): Eukaryota > Metazoa > Arthropoda > Insecta > Orthoptera > Acrididae > Schistocerca > Schistocerca cancellata. The sequence goes on from NC_064632.1 coordinate 137,299,123, forward strand.
ATGTAAATTCAGTGAGGGAGGGGCAGAAGAAGAGGTACAGAGAAAGAGGATGGAAGACAATATGGACAGAAAGAGGGGAGGAGATGGACAGAGAGAGGTGGAAGGATGAGAGGGACAGATAGGGATGTGAAGAGGTGGTGTGCAGCAAGAAAAGATAGTTGGAGATGGACCAAGAGACGTGCTCATTTATATGAGGTTCATGTATGCAGGTGCGGGGGAAAAGGCTAGTTTCAATATGTATAAAGCTGAGAATATGTATGTATATATGGGAACATTTCTCACACCCTTGGACTGAAGAGGACCAAATTTGGTGCACAAAGTCCTTTGCCCCAAGAGGATCAAATGCTGGTGGGTGGAGGGGGAGGGGTTATAACACACTAGGTCTAATATTTACAAGAATACAGATATGTGACATTTCTTAAACCTCTGCTGTATAGGCTGCTCAGCATGACAGGTATGTTGTCTGGGAATGGTACTGATCTGCATTGTCAAACTGCTCTGCAGGGCAGCCTACACATTAAGCCCCTTATGAGAATTGCGTAGGCAATCTGCTGAACACAAATGGTTCAAATGGCTCTGAGCACTATGGGACTTAACATCTGACGTCATCAGTCCCCTAGAACTTAGAACTACTTAAACCTAACTAACCTAAGGACACCACACACATCCATGCCCGAGGCAGGATTTGAACCTTCGACCATAGCATTCGCGCGATTCCAGACTAGAACTGTGGCCTAGAACCGCTCGGCCACACCGGCCGGCTGCTGAACACAGATTTGTTACCTCTCCCCAGCATTTGTCTATCCATTTCTGTCCTTTCACAGACAAATGTGATGTTTCTGACGTGATGACCATCAGTACATTATAGCAAGTGTGCTACGTGCATTGTGACTGCACACCTAGAGTGTCACCCAGACTATGTGATCACCAGACATGTGGTAGGCTCTTAGCAGAGGTGTGTACTACTGTATTCATCCAGTGTCCAATACCTACACATTTCCATTCCCATTGTACTTATGCGCTGATCCCACATTTATTACTTGTCTGGCAAGGAAGATGTAATACACTGTGTGACATGGCTGAATGACATTGACATGTCCCAGTATGGAACCTGAACACCCTTTGCAAATCCTGAACACATGTGATGTACATGTGTGCGATAAGCCAACACAAAAGCAAACACCAATCGGTCAAGCATGCCCCTGTGCCAAATGCAGAAAATGAAGTGTGCAGGAACTTTCTGAGGGCATGGAATGATGTCATGCACAGATGCAGACAATTGCAACAACATGCAGAGCTTATGAGTCTGCTGAGACTGTGCTGTGGGGCTTCAATAGCTAGTTCATGAGCAAATGAGACTCTGCTACAGCATGTGACGTGCCTCATAAACATGAAACATCGTCAGGCAGAGGCACATCCACACCTTTCCATGCTGATCTATGGTTACGTACCTTGTAAGACATATACAGAGCTATCAGTTGTTAGCAGGGATGAACTGTTGGGCCTTTGTGCACATTTTGGTACAAAACATTTTCCTATTGAAACAGCTGGAGTGTGTCGTAGGAACTGCTAGGTTAAACTACCACACCCCAGCCCACCACCATCTCCATTAAATGCATTGACAAAGGGGCACACCACAGTCAAGATATTCCTTACAGCACATACGAAAATATAACAGAGCATTCTAGATGGTGTAGTTTGGTACAACAACACCATATATGCACACCACAATGGTCACCACTTTCAAGACCCAGTAGCAGATATATTACCAGGTAGGGTCCATGTTGCCACCTAAAGGCAACACACGCAGATGTACAAAAAATCAGGCTGTAAGTATGTATGTTCATGATCTCCTTTCAGCCTCCTGGATTGATTTCAACTAAATTTTGTACACAAACAGTGAACTTCATGCATGTCAGCACTATGTGATTTATAACCTGCTAGCACCAAAAGGAGCAAAGATACAGGCAAAAACATCTTTTTAAGTCCCTGCCATATATACTGCCCTGCATTGAATGCGTGTTGTGTGAGAGTAGTATCAGCCTTCCTTTTCGATCTGCTTTGCAGGGCAATCTGTGCATCACGGGGAAGAAACATTTTTCCAACTCTGATATGTAGGCTGCCTAGCACAACAGGCGTGTTGTTTTGGAGTAGTATCAGCCCGCTTTGCATTGCAGCGTACATGACATGAGAAGAAAAGAGTTTCCAAGCCCTTGACATGTACAGGACGATTCAGCTGGCCCTACTGCTGGATTTTATGCAACTCACAATGCCTTCCAATACCACATGCAAGATTTTCATATTCTCTCACTTACTATGCACAGACTATTAGTCCTGTAGAAAAAATGAACAGACCTTTTATAGAAAATCTAATGTAGTTAAATTTTGCACTGGAATATGTTTTCATTGAAGGCCATGGGTTTTGAGTTATTCAGAAAAAACACATAAATACATTAAATTTCCCTTTTTTTTTTTTTTTTTTTTTTTTTTTTTTTGCATAGCGAACAGAGAATCTGAAAATCTTGTATGTGGCACTTGAAGGTATTGTGGGTTGCATGAAACCCAGTGCCAGGGGGATCTGGATGATCCTGTAGGATGTCATGCATGAGAGACATGTTGTGGGAGTAGTACCAGTCTGCTTTATCAACTTTTTTGCAGTGGCTACATGTGCAGATGGACATGCCTGGATGAAGTTTGAGATGGATAGAGGAGAAGATGGAGAAAGGGTGGAGCAGGACGTGATGGGTAGGGCGAGAGGGGTGGGAGGGATGAGCAGGGAGAAAGGGAGCAGGAGGGGGTGTAAAAGGAGGGAGAGGGAGGAGAAAATTGACTGAGAGAGAAGTGTTCAAGGAGATGAGAGGGAAGTGTTGGGGGAGATGGCATGAAGAAGGGGTGGGAAGAGGAGATGGGCTGAGAGATGGGAGGAGGGCATGAATAGATAGGTGAGAAGGTGATGAACAGAGAGGGTGGATGTAGAGATGAACCAACAGATGTGTGTGTTATCTGCGGCTTACGTGAATGCAGGTGAAGCCACGGGGGAAGGACTAGCATATATACAAGGCAGTGTGTATGTAAGTATGTTTGGGATCTCCTCCCAAACCGATGACTTGATTTCAGCCAGATTTGGCAGATAAACAACAAACTTGATGAGTAAGAGCACAGTGGGATTAATAACCTCCTAGCTACTACAGGAGCAGAGATACAGACAAACACTTTTTCCTCAGCTTCTATCTTACAGGCAGATTAGAACTGTGTTTCTCCTGCAGAACTTCTCTGAAGTTTGGAAGGTAGTAGATAAGATACTGGCAAAAGTACTGCTGTAAAGATGTGTTATGAGTTCTGCTTGGATAGCTCAGTTGGTAGAGGACTCACAAAAGGCAAAGTTCCCAGGTTCAGGTTCCAGGGTGCACACTGTTTTAATCTGCCAGGAAGTCTTGGATTATCTCACTCTCTGCTGCAGGAAAATTCATTTGTGCTTACTTAATCACACTTTACATACACTTCTGGTGCACTCTCTTTTTCACTCTATTGATTTTAGAAGCACTTGCAGCTAACTAAAATAACTTTATATTCAGAGTTAGGTATTGAAATTACTATGAGACACTCAAATGGGCTATTACAATTAAGAGTTATTTCTGAGCTAAGGGCTGAGAAAATGATTAGCTCATGAGCTTATCCAGCCAGTTTGCATTGTTACATTGCAGTTCCTACATTTTTAAATATTTATTTTAGGTAAACTCGAATATTTTAGTAACCATTGATGTTATTGATTTGGCATTTTTGATGGTTAATGTTGATATTTCCTATGTTGTGGTAAAACTTCATGATAAAAGTAATAGTATAACTATTGAGAAAGTATCTGGTGACCAGACTTAGAAGTGGCACATTAACTTTTTGTAGGGATCCAGCCCAACCACCTGAAATTTTGTGCTGTGTGAGAATGAATTCCCCTCTCTGCTAGAGCACTGCAGTACTGCAAAGCATTCTTATCATATCTAAGAGAACAGCCATTATTGCCAACTCTCAAGGGCTTTTGTCTTTGCTGCTGATGCGAAGGATGTCACCTGTAGAATGCATTGAAAATTTGGTAATACTTTCACCACTGTAAGCAATGTGGCTCCTAAGAAGGAGCCTGGGAAATCTGTGTGCACTGTCACATGCCCAGGATGCACACTTTTGAGAAGGTACTGCCCAGATTTTTCAGTTAGCTTCACTACTAAGGCCCATCTTGGGTGTATGAGAATGAATTCCTTCCCAATACATAGGTACTCCGTAGAGAGCTTTCACATAGGCTATGATGTAGTGAGACTTCTGGAACATTGTAGTAGCTGTGCCTTATTTACTTCTTTATATCTGGTCGTGAAAATAACTCATGGTACTAAATTTAGGATATGCCTCATCAAAAAATACATTTTAAAGGTTGACATACTGCCAGTTGAACACACTCTGGCATGCTGTGCATCTTATTTCTGACAGCAGTAATGTGTCCATAGCATGTCTGCAACTCACTGAAAACACGTTATTTAGTTCTTGTAAAATCAAAGTTTGGGCCCATAGTCAATGGTGATAGTGTGTCAGTATTTGCATTTTTATTAGTTGTTCTATAATGTGTTTTATAGTAATAACAATTATTATTTTATAATAAAGAATAATAATAATAATTACTAAAATTATCATAATTATTATTATTGTTACTTGGGAATAGCCAGAACTGCTGCAATATGTGAGCAGTTTTCTCAGGCAGTTTCATAGTGCACCAAATGAAACAGGAAGCAGTGTGTGATCTATGACAAAACTTTGGGGTTTATTCATTACTTAAACTATTGCTGATGCCTTTTTCTCAATCTGAGACAAATTAGTTTAGGTTGCATTTAGTATTTTTAGATTAACTATTGATTATTCAGTAAATTTTGCATTTTTGTGGGAAAGGATTCCACCACTACTATTTTGGGAAGCGTCCATTGTTCAGATCAAACAATTCCAAAGCACATACGTGACCAGATATGGGCCAGATATGGTGTGGAATGCAAGTTAATTTTTAAAGGCTAAAAAGCTCTATTGTAATCATGTAATGATTCACATTTTATTCCTTTTTCCTAAGTTTGTTTAATAGATAGAAAATAAGTGCTGTTGATAAATGTTTCATAATAGTTCTTTTTTATAAAACACATACAACTCCTTAAAGTTAGTGTACAGACCATTTATTGATAGACTTTACATGTTTCTTTTATGGTTTTAAATCATCTGTGTATAGTATCCCATATGAATACATAGCTTGTCATTTAAAAAACCAGAACTTTACATTTTCTCATTGAAGCTGGCAGTACCAGTTTAAGCATTTTGGTCTGTTACTCAGGATCAGTGTAACTTCTCACTTCCTAATTTTAATGAATTTCAAGAGAGTGAGTCTGTTTACATAAATGTAGTGAGGGAGATGTGACAGTGCATATTTAAATAGTTATGGGCGATGGAAGAGGAGTACAAAAAAGAAGTAGGAGGAGGGCACTTGTTCTGAATGCAAGAACACACAGGAAATGACAGACACAACACTTTATTATGTGTAGAAATAACTTGTACAAGAAGACACTACTACCGTATTTACTCGAATCTAAGCCGCACTTTTTTTCCGGTTTTCGTAATCCAAAAAACCGCCTGCGGCTTAGAATCGAGTACAAAGGAAGTGGAAGTTATGAAAAATGTTGGTACGTGCCGCCACAGCTAACTTCTGCCATCGAATACATGTAGCGCTAAGCAGGCATGCTTTGTTGGCACAAAGATAAATATTGGCGCCAAAACCTCTGCGTCAGTAAATAAATTAAAAAAAAAAAATGGAAGACGAGCTTTTTTTCTCCGCCGCGAGTTTCGACCACTGCATTTTCATACATAATCCAACGAAGTAAATACAAATTCCGTATTGTTCATCTTCGAATGTAGCTCAATTTCAGTGTACTACAAAAATCTGACTGGCAAGACTGTTTGGGTTGTTTGTCAATATGGCCAACTCTACGTTCTGAATTTTTTCCTATCTGTGAGAAGAGATGGTTGCTAATAGGAACCTGATGAAATTTGAATCACATACAGTATTCTCTTCATCATAAGAATAATACCAATATAAACATTTTGCCATGTATTCTTTCGTGTTTGCTGCTATCTCATTTAAATCCTGTCTGCCTAATAAACTACGAAACTAGAGTGAGACAACAGCAAACGTGGAATCCCACATACTTTTCCTCCGGTCCTGCTTAACCTTTGGAATTACCCCTAAAGGGCTTACCTTAAAAGTTCCCATCTCCGGGTGCAATTTCTCCTTCCACCAGTCTCTCCTGGACTTCCAGAACCTTCAATCCTTAGCCCTTACCCAACTTGTCCTGAATCTCTACACTACGTCATGTAACCACCACTCCCAACAGCTCCTATCTCTCTTCAAAGTCCTCCACCTCTCAAACCCTTGCTTGGAGAACACACTCAAGAACATCATCCTAGAAGCCAGCTGCAAACTTGAGTTCCATGCCACACAACACCTGAAAAAACTATCCACAGTGCTAGTGCAACACCTAAGAAGTGGGGTCCCTCTCCCTATCCCTCACAAACACCAACCACAACAGAACCTTCAACAAACCCCCCTCATAGCCAACAAACCTAGCCTAGCCACCCTACTCAATCTCCCCATCCCAGCACATACCCCACACAGACCAAATCTCAACTATAACCACAGTCAAATGCCACATATCTCCAGTCCCAATTCAGTCCTAAACCTCTCATCCAGATCCCTCTCTCCTCCAGAGACATCTGTTCTGTCAAAAGGCTTAACCTTTAGCCCCACGCCTAAATTCAACCACACTGCCCTGGTTAAAGATCTCCTCTCATTCACCCGGAACCTCAACTGGAAATACCACTTCACTACCCAAACACAGCCCCCAAATACTAGACCCAGTGTTGAACCCGGTCTAGAACAGTTCCGACTGCCTTCTCAAAGGGATCCTCCTCCCCTCCCCCAAAACAATCCCTTGCAGACATTTCAGGAATTCCTCACATCCAGTGTTGCCTCCCAGTCCTTCTTGAAGAACATCCCAACCACCCCCAACATCACTCCAGCTGAATTCCGTGCCATTAAGGAGCTGAAAATAGACCGCTCTATTGTCATCCTCCCGGCGGATAAAGGCTCCACAACTGTCGTACTTGACCGTGTGGAGTATGTGGCAGAAGGACTGCGTCAACTCTCCGACACCTCAACCTACAAAGCTGTTACCCAGGATCCCATTCCCTCCATCCAAACTGAGCTGCAAAAAATCCTAAGAATCCAAGGTCCCTCACAAGGCCTCACAACGGCTTCCATAGAATTACTCACTCCACCTGAGCCACGTACCCCTACCTTCTACCTATTACCCAAAATCCACAAAGAGAACCATCCTGGCCGTCCCATTGTAGCAGGCTTCAAAGCCCCAACCAAACGTATCTCAGCTCTGGTAGACCAGCACCTCCAACCTATCACCCGCAGACTCCCATCCTACATCAAAGACACAAACCATTTCCTAGAACGCCTCAAATCCATTCCCACTCCTCTCCCACCTGAAACCTTTCTTGTCACCATAGATGCTACATCCCTTTACACAAACATCCCACATACCCATGGTCTCTCTGCCCTTGAGCACTACCTCTCCCAACGCCCACCCGAAGATCTTCCAAAAACCTCGTTCCTCATCACACTTACCAACTTCATCCTCACCCATAATTACTTCACTTTTGAAGGCCAGACCTACAAACAAATCAGGGGAACGGCCATGGGAACCAGGATGGCTCCGTCCTATGCCAACCTCTTCATGGGCCGCATGGAGGAGGCTTTCCTGAAGACCCAACAGCTGCTTCCCCTGGCCTGGTATAGGTTTATAGATGACATCTTTGTGGTCTGGACTCATGGTGAAGAAACACTCCTTAATTTCCTCCATAACCTCAACTCCTTTTCGAATCTGAATTTCACCTGGTCCTTCTCCAAAACCCAAGCCACCTTCCTGGATGTTGACCTTCATCTTGTTGAAGCTCACATCCACACCTCTGTCCATATCAAACCCACAAACAAACAACAGTACCTTCACTTTGATAGCTGCCATCCATTCCACATCAAACGCTCCCTTCCCTACAGCCTAGGTATTTGTGGCAAACGTATCTGCTCCAGTAACGAATCCCTCAACAATTACACCAATAACCTGACCAGTGCTTTCCTCTCCCGCAACTATCCTGCAGACCTTGTCCACAAACAGATCTCTCGAGCAATACATTCCTCCCCGTCCAACAACAATGTTCCTACCCCCAGACCACACAGAAGCATCCCCCTTGTCACCCAATATTATCCTGGCCTCGAAAACATCAACAAATTACTCCGCCAGGGATATGATTTTCTCAAGTCAACCCCTGAAATGAGATCATCCCTTGACAAAATTCTCCCCACACCACCCAGAGTTTCCTTTCGTCGGCCCCCTAACCTCCGTAACATCCTTGTTAAACCCTACAATATTCCCAGACTACCTTCTCTACCCAGCGGTTCCTACCCCTGTAACCGACCCCGCTGCAAAACCTGCCCCATGCATCCCCCCACAACCACTTACTCCAGCCCCGCTACTGGTAAAACGTACACAATTCAAGGCAGGGCCACATGTGAAACTACACATGTTATTTACCAACTGACATGCCTGCACTGCACAGCCTTTTACATCGGCATGACAACAACTAAACTGGCTGAGCGCATGAACGGACACAGACGAACTGTCCGCCTAGGAGATGCCCAATACCCAGTAGCGGAGCATGCCCTGCAGCATAATTCTAGGGACCTAGGAACCTGCTACACCGTATGTGCCATTTGGCTTCTCCCACCCAACACCAGTCCCTCTGAACTGCGGAGATGGGAACTTGCACTCCAACACATCCTTTCATCCCGCCATCCCCCTGGACTGAACCTACGTTAAACAACCTCACTCCCATTTACTCTTCAGTCTTCTCCTCTTTCCCTTTCCTCTTAGCCATTCACGCATCTTTTCATCCTGCATAGTTGTGTTTATCTTTATACTATATACCTCTTTACTTCTGTATGCATCCTCTTTGGTTTGAAGCTGGCACAGTACTTACAGTAGAATATCTTTGGCTTCCCTCTGACAACCATGCCTCCATCCTTGCTACCCTCCCTATTTTCCTTTCCCTGTTGCTTCATAACCTGGGTTGTGAGTAACTGAATCTCCTTTCCCTTCTTCCCTTTCTTTCCCCTCTCTCCTCCCTGATGAAGGAACATTTGTTCCGAAAGCTAGGAACATAAATTTTCGGTTTTGTTTTGTGTGTATCTATCGGCTGTACTGACCTGAGGTAAGTACTGGCCAGCCCCTCTATCTCTTTGTTAGTATTTGTTTCGCATCTCTATATGAGATTTTCCATTAATCATTAAGAATATACATATCGTGTCATGTTTATATTCGTATTATTCTTATGCCTAATAGTGATATAGTCAGAAATGAAGCACGGCAAGTGACTAGATTTATAAATCTAAGATGACTCTAATTTCTGTGCAGAATTTGATGTAATAAAGAAGCGGCCGCAAAGATTTTCAAACGGAGAAAAATTTTCGCCTAACTCTCGTTCAGAACATGTTCTATCATACGCAGTCTATTATTTGATTCTTGTTGATTATTATCAAAGAAAGCAGCAGTGTAAGTAACAACAAGTAGCAGTCTCTTGCCATTGTTTCGCTAATGAGATGATTCCTCTCCTTTTTTTTTTTTTTTTTAATTGTACGCGGCGGTAGCGCGCACAAAAGCAAGCCATGACGCGAGCCGCGACAGGCCGTAAACACGCACTATCAGAATGCGACAAACAATGCATGACACAATGCAGTAATGCATTTTCAGCTTAGAGTGACGCAAACACTTATAACAAAGAAAACGGCACTTATCAGATCAAAGCAAAATAAGCAATCGACTCAAACCAGACGAAGCACGTGAAAAAGGAAGGATACCTGTATAAATACGGACAGAGCGCCTGATGCATAGCAATGGCTACGTGGTAAAGCTTAACTGCTAAGCTTACGACTCGAACCCAACTACTGTAGCTGTATCGTCATTCATTCGACCTAAATTGTGTCTCACATTACAATGGACCAACTTTGTTTCGATTTGGAGGTGCGGCTTAAAACTTTTCTCTCCCCTTGAATTTCGAGTCTCAAATTTCAGGTGCGGCTTAGATTCGTGAATTTTTTTTTTCCTTTATTTCGAGTCTCATTTTTCAGGTGCGGCTTAGATTCGAGTGCGGCTTAGATTCGAGTAAATACGGTAGTCTGATAATCCTAGTCAGAATGTCAACATATAACTGAGGGCAAAGCTGGCTGGGCTCAACTCTGTAAGCTATAGGCCAGCCGGTAGAGTGCACAGAGGAGAGGTTGTGTGGTGCACATCCTTGAGTGGCGGCCTCTGATAGTTTTAGCATCTGTTGAGTTCTGTGGTGCATCTTACAACTGTGTGCCCAGATCTCTGGTGTGGGATGTATGTGGATCACTATCACTACATCCCTTCCCTCTTTGGGGGTGTAGCATTGCCGATTCAGCTGACAAGTTGTGGATAACTCTGATGTGTCAGAGCACAAAATGACAGGACTGGCAACAGGCAATCCAAGCTGGGCTCCCTGGTGATGTCCAGAAGCAGTGTGGAAGGTGAAGGCAACTCTGCCTCAGGCTGAGGCTATGCAGGAGACATCGAGCTGGTGAGGGTCATGGCCACCAGCTGGAGAGGCACTGAAGCTGCTGCCAGAGGCTGCAAAGACATAGACTCATAGGCTGAGGTGCTGAGACAGGCAGAAGAGGAGACTGGAACACTGGCAGATAGGCAGCACCCAGTGACTAGGGCAGCGGTGAAGGCAGGGATGTGGCTGGGATGGCAGGGTGGGTGCCCAACCGGACTTGGAGTTGATTTCCATGCTACCAGACCTCACAGTCTCCAGTTCTGAGGGGTAGATGTGGTGGCCGTTCTTACGCATGGTGACTACTGATAACCGGCAAGGGTGCTGACCAAAACCATGCACCCTGACTGCTGTTCCCGGCAGAAAACTTGGTGCTATGGAACACGATGACAGATGAAATACCAAACAGAGGAAGTGGAACAATGTCTTCAGCTGGTGCAAGTGGAGAAGCTCAGCAGGGCTAAGAAACAAGTAAGAGTCCTCCAGTAGACTGTCAGAAAAAACTGTAACACCTCTTCGGCAGAGAAGTCTTGCAGCTATTTTTTACCTTCGGGTCTTATAGGTGCGAACCGTGCACTCAGCTCCTCTTTGAACTGGTGGTGAAAGGGAGGGGAATGAACATGTTGAATACCTGACCACACACAGAAATCACAAACACCTTATGCAGGAACTGAGATCCGTTGTGAGAAGCGATAGTAACTGGGAGACCTTCCACAGAGCAAATTTTTGAGAGAACCTGAATAGTGACTTCGGTAGTGCCCAAGGAGCTCCAGACCATATATGAAAAATGCAAAAACCTGTCACTGACAATCAGCCAGAACACATTCAGAAACAGACCTGCAAAATCCACATGGATGTGTTCCTGGAGGCCATGTTGCTGGAGGCCATGGGGAGAACGAATCCTTGGGAGCTGTCTGTTGACTAGCACACTGGGGACACACAGCTACCAACTGCTACAGCACTGGCCAATGCCAAGCCAGTACTCATGTCTGCGAGCAAAGGTTTTGGTGTAGAAAACACCACAGTGACTCACATTTTACAGCTGTAAGACTTCCTGCTGCAAACTCTCAGGAATAATCAGCCTGGGAGCTGCTTCATCCATGGAGAGGAAGAGGGTCCCATCTAAGACTGAGAGATGATGGTGCAATACAAAGTAGTTATGAAGTGGATTGGAATCACAGCCCAGAGTATAAAAAGACCAGCCCTGCTGGATGAGGCGGACTACCTGCCTTAGAATATGGTCGGCCACTTTTGCTGTAGCACCTTAGACACTAGTGATCGGAAACACATGTTTCACTTGGCAGGAGGAGATGTCCAAATGAAAACTCGTGAGTTCCTCTCGATCAAACCTGGGGCCTGAGCCAATGGTCAGCCAAGATAAGGCATCCGCTTTGGCAATAATGAAACTAACAGCTTCTGGTCCATAAACAGTTGTAATTTGGAGCCATACAAGGAAGCATGAAATTTGGTGATGGCAGTCAGAATGACCAGAGCCTTCTTCACTGCCTGAGAGTACTGGACCTGTACTGGATGGAGAGTTTTGGAGGCAAATGCCAGTGGCTGACTGAGCCATTGGCATTAAAAGGGAGAGGACTGCCTCATGCTGTACTGTGAGGCATCCGTAGACAAAACCAGTGGTTTGTTGGGATCGAAAGTAGCTGGTCATGTTGCCAACCTGAGGCATTCTTTCTGGGTGGTGAAGGCCTGATCGCATGCCAAAGACCAAACAAAGGAAGCATCCTTGTGGAGAAGGAGGTAGAATGGCTTGCAATGGTGGATGCACCAGGAGTGAACCCATGGTACTATAAAATTGTACCCACTTCTTGCACTGACAATATGCAGTAGGTCTGTAATGGCCCTGACAAGACTCTCCAGTGGTTGGACATCCTGCTGTGAGGTGGTGTGGCCCAAATAATAAACAAATGGTTGGAAAAATCTGGACTTCTGCAAATTGCAACGCAGAGCCATGGTCCAGAATTTTTGAAAAAGAGTACGGAGATTCTATATGTGGTGACTCATAGTACATCCTGTAATGCCAATGTAATGAGGGTGGGGCTGTCCAAGCCCAACTCTGTAAGTTGTCACACATATCCATGTGTTGCAACGTCTGATGGTTCTAGCATCTGCCAACTCCTATGGCACGTCTTACAACTGCCCGCCCAGATCTCAAATGTGGAATGTATGCAGGTCACTACAGTAATTCTACATAAAATTGGTATGTTGTTGTCCATATGCTACAGTTTTAATTAAAAGTTCAGCCAGTGTGTTAAAAGCAGATGTGTTAACTGATGGTATTTATTTAATGTTTCACATTAATTTGAAAGAAGTACAAAGATGCCATTGCAAAAGAAACCTAACTTTACTTCTACTTATTTATTACAACTAGTGCTGTACAAATTATGAAATGTGCAGTGTATCAGACTGTTTTAATCCTGTATCTTGGGCAATTTATACTTTTTTGATTATCTTCATCTCTGAATTGAACTGTTTGTCATTGCACTTTTCCTTCTATCAGGTTAATGATCTTCTAGGAGAAGACATGAATGCGTCTTGCTCCTTGGAAGAGGCCCTGCAGCAAAAAGTGAAAGAAAAGAAATTGAAAACTGCCAGAAAGAGAAAAGAGGAAATATTAAGTCTTTTGGAAGATTATCAAGCTTATTTCAAAAATCTTTTGGAGAGGTATCATTACTTTAAAATAAAAAATTGAATTCTTATAGTAATGTTTGTGTTTTAATTATAATATCTATGGTGGAAGATTTATAGCTGATGCACTTGGGGCCTCAGAATTTTTTAGTTTAAGAAGTAAAGTTTTGATATCAATCTGAAGCCATTGTGTCTGTCTTCTATCTGTCATGTGCCTATTACTTTACTAACTACAGTCAACTGACATACTTTATGATGTACGTTTATTCACCAGCAGCTATGTAATTGTATTTGTTGTACTTTCATATGCTGATATTGTAGTTATAGACATCCTACAGGCTTTTATACCAACAGTGCTAACATCTCCCAGATTTATTTAAAGCTCATTTTAAGTTATTTTTACCATGCTTTTATTGTATATTCAACAAATATTTAGCATAACCATGAGGAAACTTCTACCATACTTATTTATATGGATATGGAAGACCTAGAATGATACATAGTGTAGTTATCAGCAGTTTTTTATGGCAGGATTTGAGTAACTCCTGTAAAGGGGGAGCAAGTATTTAATTCGCTCAGCCATCTAATAGGATAATCTTTACAGTGGTGTTTTGAAAATATGTTTGGTAAAAAAAAGGGATAGAATGAAAATAACTAAAGATGAAAAGAAACACATTGATAATATAGAATACAAAAAATAGGCATGGCTTTTGGAGAGAAAATTCTTCTTCAGAATTAACAAAACACACACATGTACACAAGTGATGTCTTCTGATAACATCCAAAGTAGTGATAGGTGGTGGGAAGGCAGAAAATGTTGTAGGCAGAGGAAGAACAGGATGGTATTACATTCTTTTTTTATCATTATGTTATTCTTTTATGTTGCATTCATATTAATAAGCATAAACCATTGTCTGAAGATTTGATGCCTGTAAACATATTTGATGACTGTAAACACATGGACTTTGCTGAGTTGAAGCAAACAGAATAAAATGATATAGAATGACTCTTATATGGCAAGTTAATTAAGATTATTTTATAAGTAATGTCTGTCTTTCATCTTTGTCCTTTAATGTCTCACACAGTCATATCAATAGCGATGTGCAGAAAATAGAAGACTTTTCATGAAGAATATTTTTTTCAATGACCTATTCTGCAGTTCTTCTGCCAGACACTTGTTGCTCATTAGTATAATCTAGTAATTTATGACTGTGATGATCCCCATTAACGTTTATGTAAATCTCTCTCTCTCTCTCTCTCTTCCTCTCTACTTTTACTATATAGTTATTTATTTTGATTTGTTTCAAGCATTTGCAGATAACTTCAAGCTTTTGGTTACAAAAGAAAATGTACTATAAAAAATATGGATATCACCAAACCCACTGGTGGAAGAATTACAATTAAATCATGTAGCTGTTTCTCAAAAATGTATTAAGGAAATTATAAATCTGAAAGTGTAAAGATTGATGAATTTGACTCTGATCGCTACATCTCTAAAATTGAGGTTAACTCCTACCTAACAAAATAAAAAAATCACAAAAACTAATAAAATTAGTACAGATAAACTTACTGTAACAAAAGAATCAATTCAGAAACATCAAGATAAAATTAAAAGAGGTGAATGTGGCAACTGGTCAGAATTATCTAAAGAAATTATTCCTGTTGCACAGAAAACATTTGGGTTGAGAAAATAGAAAAATAAAATAATGTGGAATGAAATATATGAAGAAGCTTTAGCAGAGAGGGCCAAAAAATGAAAAAAAGTTAAATGCTCAAGAAAAATTGAACACTATGATCAATTTCAACTGCAAGGATAATTAGTAGAACTAAAAAAGATTTTGAAAACAGGAAACTTGCAACAATTGATGAAAACTTTTTGGAAAATAATACTCGTTAAACTAAGAAAAAAATAATAAAGGTAGTGGAAAAGACTCTATTATAGTGGAATTTTTGAAATGTCTGTACCAAAAATAAAAAGAAAATCTAAAATGAATCATTGAAGAAATCTAGAAAATAGAAAAAAATCTCAGGAGAGTGGAATGCAATGTTGATACATCCACTTTATAAGAAAGGCAATAAACAATGCACTAACAATTACAGAGGAATTTCTTTGCTACCAGGCGCATATAAAGGACATATCAAGTTCTGAATAAATATTTTATCTGGAGTCAGTCATTTGCCACTGCTTACTAAATTAAAAAAAAATTGTAGTAATGTTTGTCAGTTTCAAGAAGGCCTTTGATTCTGTTGACAAACAAACTACTGTTAAAATAATCTGAGAATTTCATATAGAGTATAAACTAGCAAATCGTATATATGAACACTTACAGACACAGTATCTGAAGTGAAATTTATGTGAGAAATATCTCAGACCATTGAAATAAACACAGATGAATGGCAAAATGATGGCATATCACCAATTCTATTTAATTGTGTTGTAGGAAAAGTAGTGAGAATTTTAAATGAAAAAGTAAATGAATATAAGATTTCATCAATAAAGTTGGGAAGAGGAAACAAATATATTAGAATAAATTGTCTCACATTTGCAGATGACTTTACTGTACTTTCTGAAATCATGACATCTACTTTAACACAAATTAATCTTTTAGGAAAAATAGTTGGTAGGACCAGCTTAAGAATTTCTGCAGAGAGAGCTGAATTTTTTTTTACAGACATTAGAACTAAACCAAAATTTCTCAAAACTGATATTGGTCAGTTTGAAAAGTTTAAAAAATTAGAATATCTTGGGGAGATAATCCAAGAAATTTGCTTGGAAAAAACTGGTGTATAGGGGAGGATACCCAAAATGGTAGGGACACATGGTATAACTAAAGATTTTTTCAACAAATTATGCAGGTCTGAAAATGTTAACGTAAGGCATTACAATGCAATGGAGAAACCAGAATGTCTATATGCAACTGAATGTCTAGTATTAAACTATAATTTGGATAAATTAGAAAAAATAAATGCAAAAATTAGGAAAATATAAAGCCCACAAAAAACTATAACAGGTTGAAAATTATGTAATAATTAAGAAATTTATTGAAATGTTCAACACATATCTGAATTAATGAGAAAAAGAAGCCTGACATTTTTTGGACACCTATATTGAATGCAAGAAAACACATTAACCAGAACATCTTCAAATATATATTTATGGGATAAGGAGTCAGCAACAAGTTGGGTCCATGAAGTAAAAAAGACTTTAGAAAAAATAATGTAAGAACTGAAGAAACAAATGACAGAGAAGTATTAAGGGAAAAATTATTGAATGTGGAAGGACTCCCAGGCAGAATAATGAAAAAGACAGGTATGAAGACGTCAGAAGACAGGAAGAAAAAACATAATGAACAGATGAAAGTGTACTGGAAGGAAAGAAGAGAAGAACAAATAAGGAATTGAAATTAGCATGTGGTCATTAGATGGCCCATCTAGGGGGCAGGTAATACAGATCACCTAGTTTCAATTTTTTTAATAAGTTCTTCACAAACTGCAGATTATAAAACTTCTTTTTATAGATAATGACTTCTCCATTACTGACCACTAATACAGTGTACACTGGGGTGTATCCTATAAGAATGAGACAAAAGTTAAACTTTTTATTTCTATCCATTACAGAGTTTTGATTACAATGATTATCAGCATTATTTTGCAGTAAATAATGTTCAGCATCTTGATAATGTGGGTACCATCTTTTTATGGCAATTGGCCATAAAGTAATAGATCATTACGAGCAGCACTGCGAAGTGATGAAGATCAATGGCACCCATACCTGGGGTCAAGGGGGCCGAATCCTGTGCTCCCCACAGCTCTCAGGGAAAGGAAAAAATAAAAATACTTCATACCCCCAGGTCTAGCCTCCCCACCCATGCCCCCCCCACCCCTTCCACCCTACAAATATAATATCAATGAGCACCTGAACAGCAAGTATCTTGACCACTGGGTTTTAAGGGGAAGGTCCTGTCCCACGGCAAGAAAATTAATGGATGTCTTTACTGTTGATATATTTCCCCCAGTGGGGTTATATGAAGTCTTTGGTATACACACGCCTTTAGAAACAGAAGAGGAAGTGGTTGATAGGATCTTAACTGTCTGTCTCATAGTAAAACAGATAACAGGGATATTTAAGAGAGAGAAGTAAACTTTTACATTCCGTTTGCATCCAAGTGGTTAGCATCATTACCTTCAGTGCAGAGGGAACCAGGTACAATATCTGGTACCACCTATTATTTTTTCTGAGATGTAGAGGTCTCTAATGGAGTTTGCTCAGCCTTGTAAGGAAAAATGAGGAGCTGCTGGAGTAATCATAAGGATTCATCTACTGACAATAACTCACGGAATGATCGGGCAACATGCTGACCTCATGTCCCATGATTGCAGGTCACTCCTTGCACAGCCTTGTAGCCAGCAGCCAGCCAGTTAGAACAGATCTAAGCTCTAATCCATGAGTGGTGTTTACATTACATCCGCATTTGCATCACATGCACTGAGACTGGTGGTCTTCACTTAGTACAGCTGCTGTGAGCTTGCATTAGAAAATATGTTGTTGTTTATGTCAACAAGATACTAAATATTATTTCCTACAGTTAGATCCTTATCTGAAAGAATTCAGTTTATGATCTTCTACCACTTGTACAATTTTGATCCTAAGTATTGGGGACAATCTGTGTATTTTGATTAATTTGATGAATCACTTCCCTCTTTCCAATATTATTTTGGAATAGGCCATGCCTGGCAAAGGACCATAGGACCATACACCAATTCTGTGGACAAATACTGGGTCAAATTCTGGCATTTTCCTTATGTGGTTTGGTTAACTTTACAACACCATTGAGGCGCAACTGGCTGTGGTTCTAAAAGTACAATTTCTTGCCAGTAGTTCCATATGCTGTCACTGCCAGGTCAGTATTGGTGCCTTATGCCCCTGTCTTGTCCAACCTTCTTTCTGCTCCACTACAGTTGGAAGATGCTCTCATGGGAAGTCCTGACACAGTGACCCCATTTCTTTTATTAGTTGAAAGAGCTCTACACCAATTTTACTACAATTGTAGGTTGGTATTCTAATAAATTCTGTAACTGAGGCCCCACACCAATTCCATAGATACTACCTGTTAAAATTTCAGAGTTTTCATATTATTGTAAAATTACTGTTGAAATTGTGTGTAGTGACAATAATTCTTTAGTAGCTTAGAAAATTCTGAAAAGATTAAAACTGTGTGCCTGACCGAGACTCGAGCTCGGGACCTTTGCCTTTCGTGGGCAAGTGCTCTACCATCTGAGCTACCCAAGCACGACTCATGCCCTGTCCTTACAGTTTCAGTTCCACCAGTACCTCATCTTCTACCTCCCAAACTTCACAGAAGCTCTCCTGCGAATCTTGCAGAACTAGCACTCCTGGAAGAAAGGATATTGCGGAGACATGGCTTAGCCACAGCCTGGGGGTTGTTTCTAGAATGAAATTTTCACTCTACAGCAGAGTGTGCACTGATATGAAACTTCCTGGCAGATTAAAACTGTGTGCTGGACTGAGACTCTAACTCGGTACCTTTGCCTTTCATGGGCAAGTGCTCTATCAACTGAGCTACCCAAGCACAACTCACGCCCCGTCCTCACAGCTTCAAATCCGCCAATACCTCGTCTCCCACCAATGGCAGAAAAGCCATTAGGCAAAATCAAACAGTGGAAAATCCAAGATGTAATAATGACAATATTATGGAAAGTATTAACTGCTGATCACCTTACAGCAGATGATTCAACATCTCCATTATATGGTGCATAGCAATTTACCGTAGATTAAAACTGAAGAAACTGCAAAAAGGTGGGAATTTAAGGAGCTGGGACCTGGATAAACTGACTAAACCAGAGGTTGTACAGAATTTCAGCGAGAGCATAGGGGAACAATTGACAAGAATGGGGGAAAGAAATACAGTAGAAGAAGAATGGGTAGCTTTGAGGGATGAAGTAATGAAGGCAGCAGAGGATCAATTAGGTAAAAAGATGAGAGCTAGTAGAAATCCTTGAGTGACAGAAGAAATATTGAATTTAATTGATGAAAGGAGAAAATATAAAAATGCAGTAAATGAAGGAACACAAACGTCTCAAAAATGAGATCCACAGGAAGTGCAAAATGTCTAAGCGGGCATGCCTAGAGGACAAATGTAAGGATGTAGAGGCTTATCTCACTAGGGGTAAAATAGATACTGCATATAGGAAAATTAAAGAGACCTTTTGAGAAAAGAGAACCACTTGTATGAATATCAAGAGCTCAGATGGAAACCCAGTTCTAAGCAAAGAAGGGAAAGCAGAAAGGTGGAAGCGGTATATAGAGGGTCTATACAAGGGCAGTTTACTTGAGGGCAATGTTATAGAAATGGAAGAGGATGTAGATGAAGATGAAATGGGAGATATGATACTGCGTGAAGAGTTTGATAGAGCACTGAAAGAGCTAAGTCGAAACAAGGCCCTGGGAGGAGACAACATTCCATTAGAACTACTGACAGCCTTGGGAGAGCCAGTTCTGACAAAAAACTACCATCTGGTGAGCAAAATGTATGAGACAGGCGAAATACCCTCAGACTTCAAGAAGAATATAATAATTCCAATCCCAAAGAAAGCAGGCGTTGACAGATGTGAAAATTACCGAACTATCAGTTTAATAAGTCACGGGTGCAAAATACTAACGCGAATTCTTTGCAGACGAATGGAAAAACTGGTAGAAGCTGACCTCGGGGGAAGATCAGTTTGGATTCTGTAGAAATATGGGAACACGTGAGGCAATACTGACTCTACGACTTATTTTAGAAGCTAGATTAAGAAAAGGCAAACATACGTATCTAGCATTTGTAGACTTAGAGAAAGCTTTCGACAATGTAGACTGGAATACTCTCTTTCAAATTCTGAAGGTGGCAGGGATAAAATACAGAGTGTGAAAGGCTATTTACAATTTGTACAGAAACCAGATGGCAGTTATAAGGGTTGAGGGACATGAAAGGGAAGCAGTGGTTGGGAAAGGAGTGAGACAGGGTTGTAGCCTCTCCCCAATGTTGTTCAATCTGTATATTGAGCAAGCAGTAAAGGAAACAAAAGAAAAATTTGGAGTAGGTATTAAAATCCATGGAGAAGAAATAAGAACTTTAAGGTTCGCCGATGAGATTGTAATTCTGTCGGAGACAGCAACGGACTTGGAAGAGCAGTTGAACGGAATGGACAGTGTCTTGAAAGGAGGATATAAGATGAACATCAACAAAAGCAAAATGAGGATAATGGAATGTAGTCGAATTAAATCAGGTCATCCTGAGGGAATTAGATTAGGAAATGAGACACTTAAAGTTGTAAAGGAGTTTTCCTATTTGGGGAGCAAAATAACTGATGTTGGTCGAAGTAGAGAGGGTATAAAATGTAGACTGGCAATAGCAAGGAAAGCGTTTCTGAAGAAGAGAAATTTGTTAACATCGAGTATAGATTTAAGTGTCAGAAAGCCATTTCTGAAACTATTTGTATGGAGTGTGGCCTTGTATGGAAGTGAAACATGGACGATAAATAGTTTGGACAAGAAGAGAATAGAAGCTTTCGAAATGTGGCGCTACAGAAGAGTGCTGAAGATTAGATGGGTAGAACACATAACTAATGAGGAGGTACTGAATAGGATTGGGGAGAAGAGAAGTTTGTGGCACAACTTGACTAGAAGAAGGGATCGGTTGGTAGGACATGTCCTGAGGCATCAAGGGCTCACCAATTTAGTATTGGAGGGCAGCGTGGAGGCTAAAAATCGTAGAGGGAGTCCAAGAGATGAATACACTAAGCAGATTCAGAAAGATGTAGGCTGCAGTAGGTACTGGGAGTTGAAGAATCTTGCACAGGATAGAGTAGCATGGAGATCTGCATCAAACCAGTCTCTGGACTGAAGACCACAATAACAACAGCAATCTATCCTTTTCATAATACTGTAATTATCCTGTCTTGGATTTTCCATTGTTTGATTTTGCTAACAGCTTTTATTCCATCCTATAACCCAGAGCTGTTTACTTTTGTTACTATTTTTTAATGCTACTGTACTCATTGTCTGTTGTTTTCTATATCTTCTTTTCTGCATTCTACATGTTGCCTTCCAAACCACACCGCACTCCATTACTTACATGTTTAGTAGTCTTTGTGTTGTGCCCGTCTGTGACTCAACATCTCCACTATATGGTTAGTAGCAATCTACCCTTTTCATAATGTTGTCATTTAGATTAATATTGTGTTTAACACTCTCTGTGAGCAAGAAATTGCAGTAACATTTGCCATTTCAACATGAGGATTGGGTTTCGTTTGTTGTGCTGTATTTTGAGTATTTTCTGTGAAAATGAATGGTGAAACAGTTCACAGTTCATCAGAAGACCTACCACCAATGCTCTCAGGAGAAACAGTTTCGGCTTTTATTGTGTGATACATTCAAACAGGTCCATTTCAATTGAAAGATTCAAGGTATGGAGCATTAAATAAGGATACAATTTATATGTATGCTGGAAATTCATGATTGAAACAGAGCACATTTCTTCCACTCTCTACAACAGAATTGTATGATGTAGAGCTTAATTGCTTCTGTTATCATTACAGCTATCTAAAACTGGTCAAAAATTACTGCAGAGATAGTACATGTTATTGTGAAACTCTGATCACCATCTACCTGTTCTTCTCTGGTTTTATGTTTGATTTTCATATACTTTGTTGACTAAGTAGAAAATTATAGTGGGAATTATTGTTTCTAACAGGAATGACAGATTGCCAGTATCCCAAAAAATTCCACATTCAAATTTTGAGATTGACAGAAGAATAACAGAAGACATGGAGATGGATTTTCAGAGAGAAACTGATCTTGTTAGACAAATGATGGAATTCAGAGTGGAGAAAAGTCGTGTTGCACTGGAGAAAATAATGGATTTCTTAATTGCCTCTCCTGAATCATTTGTCATAACTTTGTTTGCAATAAAGTAAGCAGACACCAAAGTATTTTGTTATTTCTGTGTTGTACAGGTATTAGAACTTGACACTGAAATTGTGCTTTATTTTCTTGTGTGGTGTGCATCCAGTACTATAAAGTAAGTCATACCTCAATGATGATACACACTGTTATTTAGATTACATCTCTGTATCTCTCTTTAACAAATTATTAAAATAGTGTGATTGTGAATGACATTTAGATTCAGTCATACTGTTAAATAACTTCTTAAAGATCGACATTTCCCATTTTTTAATTTTCTTTAGATTATTTTGTGTTGATAAAGCTCAAATTTTTCAAATAAGACTTTACTATCACTTCTATGTGAAACTTATACTGCATTTTAAATATGGTTTACAAACTATTTCAGACACAAGTGGGAAGTGTCAACAATTTGTCAACAAAAACTGGGAGCTGACTTTTATAAAGCAAAAAAAGCTGTCGAGCAGAAGATGAAGGAATTTGAATTGAGAGGTATGTTTTGTATACTCAACATCTCATTTTTAATATGATTGATTCAAATTTCAAATGCTGATGATAGTGAGTATGATTTAAGGACACTAAACTGCAGGGTCATACACTGCCCAGTGATATATATATATATATATATATATATATATATATATATATATATATATATATATATATATATATATATATAGTTATAATAGAAGGAAACATTCCACGAAGGAAAAATATATCTAAAAACAAAGATGATGTGACTTACCAAATGAAAGTGCTGGCAGGTCGACAGACACACAAACGAACACAAACATACACACAAAATTCAAGCTTTCGCAACAAACTGTTGCCTCATCAGGAAAGAGGGAAGGAGAGGGAAAGACGAAAGGATGTGGGTTTTAAGGGAGAGGGTAAGGAGTCATTCCAGTCCCGGGAGCGGAAAGACTTACCTTAGGGGGAAAAAAGGACGGGTACACACTCGCACACACACACATATCTATGTGTGGATGGATATGTGTGTGTGTGCGAGTGTGTACCCGTCCTTTTTTCCCCCTAAGGTAAGTCTTTCCGCTCCCGGGACTGGAATGACTCCTTACCCTCTCCCTTAAAACCCACATCCTTTCGTCTTTCCCTCTCCTTCCCTCTTTCCTGATGAGGCAACAGTTTGTTGCGAAAGCTTGAATTTTGTGTGTATGTTTGTGTTCGTTTGTGTGTCTGTCGACCTGCCAGCACTTTCATTTGGTAAGTCACATCATCTTTGTTTTTTTATATATATATATATATATATATATATATATATATATATATATATATATAATAGAGGGAAACATATATATATATATATATAATAGAGGGCAACCGTTGGTTGCGAAAGCTAGAGTTTTGTGTGTATGTTTGTGTTTATTTGTGTGTCTATCGACCTGCCAGCGCTTTTGTTGGGTAAGTCTCATCATCTTTCTTTTTAATATATATATATATATATATATATATATATATATATATATATATATATATATATATATATATAATAGAGGGAATCATTCCACGTGGGAAAAATATATTTAAAAAGAAAGATGATGAGACTTACCAAACAAAAGCGCTGGCAGGTCAATAGACACACAAACAAACACAAACATACACACAAAATTCTAGCTTTCGCAACCAATGGTTGCCTCATCAGGAAAGAGGGAAGGAGAGGGAAAGATGAAAGGATTTGGGTTTTAAGGGAGAGGGTAAGGAGTCATTCCAATCCCGGGAGCGGAAAGACTTACCTTAGGGGGAAAAACGGACAGGTATACACTCGCGCACACACACACATATCCATCCGCATATACACAGACACAAGCAGACATTTGTAAAGGCCTTTATATATATTTAAAAAAATTTGAAACAAATAGATTTTGTTGTGATCATCACACAGAAGTGTATGCTTGTGAATTAATACTACAGAGTAGTTCACTTTTAGTTGTAACTATTTATAGATCCCAACTGGGAAATTTTGAACTGTTTATGAAGAATGTGAATTCCCAACAATGCTCTCTGTGAGAGAGCAGTAAGCACTTAATAGTTTGTGGTGATTTCAATATAGATTTTCTAAACGACTCTTATAGGAAAAATGGCCGGGAGAACTTATATGTATATTACAAGTTGTTCTTTATTACTTCTTTTTTGTGTGACTTTGTTCAGTATTTGCCCAGGGTTTGCATGATTATTAGTGGATTTGGCATGGTTCATGTAAGGGTTGGCTGGGTGTCCTTCCTGTTGTGACCTCATTGCTCCCTGGGATGGAATATGTGTATCCCAACTGTCTGCATGTAGTACTTTCATGTGAAAGTGAGCAAAAGTTTTCAGAATATTTGCAAATTGTGTAACTGAGGTGGGACACGGGTACCAGCCCAGTATTCACATAGTGGGATGTAGGAAATCACCTAAAAACCACATCCAGACTGGCTGGCACACTGAC
The DNA here is from genome assembly GCF_023864275.1 of Schistocerca cancellata. Classification (NCBI taxonomy): domain Eukaryota; kingdom Metazoa; phylum Arthropoda; class Insecta; order Orthoptera; family Acrididae; genus Schistocerca; species Schistocerca cancellata. The sequence goes on from NC_064632.1 coordinate 137,323,884, forward strand.
CCTCATCATTAATCCATTGAGGCTGGCACACGTCCCCATCCAGGAACATGTATTTTGACATGCTTGGCTATCTGGGTGAGTTATTCAGATCCTACAATTTGATCTCAATAATCGACTTTCTTACATGGGTGGTTAAAGGCAGTAGGACTCTGACTGATAATATTTTCATTGATGATTCACAAAAAAGAAAAAGAAAAAAACAGCTATATAACCAATAACAACAAATGCTCTCTCTAATCATGATGCACAGTTAGTTAGGATAAATGAGATAGTGCTGCACAGTATAGATACTCCTTAGTGGAAATCAGGTAGAGTAATTAATGATTACAAGAAAAAAAATTTAAGAATAGCTTTCAAGAGATGACGTGGGATGAAATCTGCAATGAAAAAGATACTGACATAAAATATAATCTACTCCATGATAAATTAATATCATTATTTGAAAATAGCTTTCCACATAAGCTAATCAGAAAGGACATTAAACAGCCATATAAAGAACTATGGATCACTGGAGCCATTACAGTATCTTGTAAATGGAAAATAGAATTGTATCTGTTGGCAAGACCTAGTAAAGATCTTGTTCAAAATTACTAAGAAAAGTTATTAAAAAATCAATGAACATGCTCATTCTATCAAAATCAGTAGTTCTGCAACAGACGTAAGGCTGTATGGAATGTAGTAAAATTACAGACAGGACAGAAAGCCACAGAATGGTTACATCACTGTCAATTTAAACTGAAGGGCTATAAATGATTAGTCACAGGTAGTAGATATGTTTAATTAATTTCTTAAATGAAGTTGAAGGTAAAGGGACAAACTGTGGGATCCTGCCCACTCGTCTCTTATAGAGTGCCTAAAGGATGCTGCTTTCTCGGATAGCTAAACAACAATTCAAGAAAGTCACATTTAATGGTTTTCATTACAGTAATTGAATTGGCAGTACTTAACTTTGGGTCACAAGCAATTGGAGACATTCAAATAATCAATGTCCTTCACTATGTACAATTTCCATGCAATTTAATCACACAAGTTCATATGGATCACAAGTCATGGCTCTTCTAGTCCCAGTCAACTAGTGTGGGTCTACTAGTGCCTCTCTTCTAGTGCGTGGTTTCTAGTGCTGTCTTCTAGTGTGCTTCTTCTACTGTCTGGCTGCAGCTAGGGGGCACATCACTTTTATTCTCTTCTTGTAGATGGCGCTCCTGTCTTAGTGACGTCATAGTCAGCGTGCTACTGGTTGACATCATCTCACAGCTCACTCTGCTGTATCATTCTTGATCTTTGTGCCACAGCTTATCGTTATGCGGGAACACAAACAGTTCAAGAGAAAAATCCAAAAAAATAATAAAAAAAGTGTGTTGAACAAGCAACTTACATAAAATTGAATTACGAGGGTTGCCCAGAAAGTAATGCACCAATTTTTTTTTTTCTCAGCCAAAAACAATGCTGTGAATGTGAAACATCACAGATGTATTATTTGAAGTCTCCTGTGTGAGAGTGCCAATATTCCGTCACTTCTGACAGATAGCATAGCTACAGGACAGTTTCAAAATGATGTCTGGAAGTGATGTATGTTACAAGCAATGTGCCGTCATTGAATTTCTCACTGCAGAGGGAGAAAGCTAGGGGGCACATCACTTTTATTCTCTTCTTGTAGATGGCGCTCCTGTCTTAGTGACGTCATAGTCAGCGTGCTACTGGTTGACATCATCTCGCAGCCCACTCTGCTGTATCATTCTTGATCTTTGTGCCACCACTTATCGTTATGCGGGAACACAAATAGTTCAAGAGAAAAATCCAAAAAAATAATAAAAAAAAGTGTGTTGAACAAGCAACTTACATAAAATTGAATTACGAGGGTTGCCCAGAAAGTAATGCACCAAATTTTTTTTTCTCAGCCAAAAACAATGCTGTGAATGTGAAACATCACAGATGTATTATTTGAAGTCTCCTGAGTGAGAGTGTCAATATTGCGTCACTTCTGACAGATAGCATAGCTGCAGGACAGTTTCAAAATGATGTCTGGAAGTGATGTATGTTACAAGCAATGTGCCATCATTGAATTTCTCACTGCAGAGGGAGAAACTATTGGGAATATTCACAAATGCTTGTGGAAAGTCTATGGAGCATCTGCTATCAAAAGAAGTGAAGTTAGTCACTGGGCACAGAGGGTGGTCATCAGAAGGCGGTACAGGGGAGTCACGATTTGCAGCAGTTGGGGAGACCATCCAAGGCTGTCACACCTGACCTAGCCCACTTGGTCTTCCACTTGTTTGGGCCATTAAAGGATGCCATTCATGGAAGACATTTTGAGGATGATGAGGAGGTGATTTACACAGTAAAGCACTGTCTCCACCACCAGGACAAGCATTGGTACCAACAGAGCATACACATTCTTGTTTCGCACTGGAGGAACGCCATAGAATGGGATGGAGATTATGTGGAAAAATAGAATGTGTAGATAAAACACCATTCTTTCATGTGTGTAATGCTCATTATGTTCAAGAAAGAATTGTTGAAGAAAGAAAATGTGGTGCATTACTTTCTGGGCAATCCTTGTATATAGCTGTCTCACCCATTTCCCCTTCAAATATTAAAGAAAAATTGTTTACTGTCTCAAAAATAAAAACTCATCTTGAATAGTGGCATATGAGCGGGGGGACAGAATAATAGAAACTGATTAATAATTGCTGCCTGAATAATTAAAAGAATGATTGGCAGGAATATTTGAAAGAAATTGGAAGATAATTTATTAATCTGTACACATATCGTGGGTGAACTTTAACTGGTACTAATATCAACAGACCTTCAATGTCAAATCATTTAAGACCAATATTCACATTTTTAGTTATGTACTGCTTCACATTAGTTCCATTGTGCGTAGTGCTGATTATGACAATTCCTTTTGTCTGCTTCGAACCCCCTGATGCAGGATTCTCAGAGCAGGTGAAATGATGAACAGATGGGTATCATGAACGTAAATACTGTATATGAATAAACTTGATCTTCCTAATAACTTTTAAAACACTCTTTAATACATGGTTGGAATTCACATTTTTAAACAATACTGGTATGACAAAGCTAGTTATGTGTCTGCCCGCTACCACTTATAGAAACAAACAGGTGAAGATAGTGGAATTAATCAATTGAAGAGTTTTTTGTATCAAAACATTATCTTTGCCACAAAATAACTTGTTACTTTACCATTTGCTTTATAGCTTACATGTATAAAAAGAAAAGAAAGAAAAAAGAAAGAAAATAATAATATGATTCATTATAATAGGCCCCCACTGAGCATTGGCGTCATATGGAGGTGTACAGTGTCTGAGCTTATTTCTCTTTTTGAGGTTTGATAACCCTGGCTGGTATGGGTATAGCCTTTTTTTTTGGGCCATTGGAGTTATTCTGTATGGTTATCAATTTGTATGAGCATGTCAGCTTCTTTTCACACATAAGTTTTATTTTCTAACAAAGTGCTTGCTGCAACCACATAGTCCCATTGTTGTCATTCAGCATCTACACAGTGTTTACCTTGTGAAGCAGGCGCACACAGCACAATATCCATTGTCATCCCAGCTATTGCCTACATGTTTAGTACAAAGCCAGAGTGTCTGTGTCATACATTTACAGTAGCACCATGGGTGCAGCAATGTCACATATTTTTGCTTTGATAGTAGCTTGTACCTTGCTCTCTGTCACGTTTTTCTGTGTATTCTCATTACTTTGATACAGACATTCTTTCACATCACTACCGTGATTGTATCTTATAAAGCAAGTGTCAATCAAGCTCATACCCCCACTCTCCTGCACCATTACAGAATGGGGACCTACTTTGACCAGTTCAAGTTTTCCAGCATCGTGGTGGCATCAGTCTCTGGGTTAGGTGTAACATCTCCTATATGGACTGTTGGTGTTTGATTACGCCAGTGAGTATCCTGTGTGGCACTCAACTGCAGTTCTCTTTGTTTTTGCATGTTATTCAGCATATGTGCATTACTTTGCTGTCCGAATTCCACTGTATGTAAATTATTTGGCTGTCTGGTATTGTTTTGTGTTTGCCAAGCGATCGGCTGATTATTGCTGGTAGCTTGTGTCTGTATGTTTTGTACAGGCTGACCATACACTACTTGCCTATTGGAGTTGTTTCTATTAAGTTTTTGCCCATTTCTTTTATATCTGCCATTGAATTTATGGCTTTGTCCATTGCCATTGTGATTATCATTACTGTTACCATAGGTCTGTGTGGGGTAAGGTTGCCATCCGTGTTGTACTACGAATCCATTGTTTACTTGTTGGTCCATAAATCTCTGTGGGACTATCTGCATATTAACAGGCTTGAGTTATTCTGGCCTCTCTTCATATATCAAATCTATTGAGTCCAGTACAGATAGAAAGTATTTGGTGTCGTGTTCCAGAATGGTAATGAGTTTTTCCCTAATGTCAGCAGGAAGATGGCTCTTTAAAATTTTCATCACATTTAATTAAGATACCGGATTTGTCCATTATGTGGTTTTATTCAAATATTTCTCAAAATAGCCCCTTAAGCTTCCATGTTTGCTATTGAATGGAGCAGGGTTGAATGCTTCACATCTGAGCCTCTCTTGTACAGGCTCAGACCAATATTTATCCGGAAAAACTCTCTCAAACTGTTCACAGCAGTAGTATCAATGTTCTGTCATGTCCATACCCCATAGCAGTACGTCACCCTGTGTGTATCCAACAACAAATCTAAATTTCTGGGCTTCGGTCCAGGTATGAGGTAAAACATTTCAAAATACTCTGATAAAGACCACAGGGTTCGTTCTTTTCCGTTCAGAGGTAAATACCAGAAACTGTCAACCCCTAAGTAATCCCTCATCTGCAAGTAATGTTGACAAACATGCCACATTGTCAGTGACAGGCATGTTTGTGTTTGCTTATGGGGTAACACATGGCAATTGGACTTGCACGACAGCTACAGATGCCGGCAAGTGTTGTAGCATTATGCAACCTTCATTATTTTCCTTCAGCAGGCTAGCCCCATATTGTGGGCAACCAGTGAAAGTATCTAACCTCTCTAAAAGCATAGGTTTGTCAAATATTGTTTTGGAATGTTGTTAGCTGTAGCAATACTTCCTCATAACATTCTACTGCTTCCTTTAAGCCTGAATCTATTCTAGCTAGAAGCTGACTTTCTTTCTTCTTTAGAGCTTCTTCTACCATTTGAACTCTGGCACTACCTTTTCGGCAAGGGTGCTACCTTTATCCAGCATCCCAGCTTCAGCTTTTTCAGTTATTTCCTTTGCATCTGAACATAGCTTATCTCTCTGTTTTTGACAAATTTTGACTCTAAACTTAACTGGACTACTCTTAGACTTAACTTTTGTAATCCTGTAGGTACATTTTCGCATACATCTTGCAGCTCGCTGACTGGGTCTATCACAATTTTTACCACTTGGGATTGGGTCTCCTGTATTTGGGAATATGCTTCACTAAGGTTTTGCAGCCCACCTGAAAGTTGTTCCTGTTTATTGTCTGCAAATGATACTTTTTTTGTTAATGCTTTTATATTGGGAGACATGTCAGTAATTATTTCTTGTTTCAGTTGTCTACCTAGATCAGGCAACTTCACGAATAGTTCTTCAGCTACTTCAGTACGTATAGTTTTGCTCACTTCACTGAATTGGTGACTAATAGTGTCCTCAAAAACATCAAATGCCTGATTTTGCTGTGTTAGCTGTTGTCCAATATTTTCCTGATGTTTCGTGAGCTGCTGTGTCATATGTTTAAGTTGTGGTGTTACACTTTCCTGAATTTCCTGTTCTTTTGTAAACTATTGTGTTATTTGCTGCATAGTTGTTCCAAATTGTGTGTTTCACTAGTATTCACATTTCTTTTATGAACTGTTTCCTGTTCTTGCATTTGTAACATCATGAGCAAATAATCGAAGGAAGTTTCACTGTTGCGCACTTCAGTTTCACTATTTGAAAAGATGTTTCCTGGTGAGAACTGAGAAATTGTCTCAGCAAGTGTCATAAAAGTGACTTCATGATTAGTTATATTACCAGTGTCATTGTTTTGGTAGCCATTGCCCAGTTAATGAGTTGGTGCATTGCCTTCAACTATTGCCAGACTCGGAGTTTCAACATCTTGGCATTTTGCATTTTGTAATGAATTTTCAATGATGGCCATTTCCTTTGAATGCACTGTGAACAGTGCTTAACAAAATTACGAATTTTTTTTTTTTTTTTCGAAAATGAAGTTTGTCTGTATCAGTACTTTTCAACTAAAGTAGATTTATCTAATGAAGCTGAATATTATCTGACACAGCCTTATAGAATTTGATGACTTATCTTGCACTTGAATGATGACTTTATACAAATTTTCATCTTTTCTGTGGAAATGCACTTTCCATAAAGGATATTAATTGGAAGGAAAAAATATCTACTGCCAGATAGATGACGCCAAGCACAGCCACATAAGCATACAGTGTAGCAGCTTCCTACCTTTGCTGCCGAAACCAGCACTCCCGGCGCATCTCATTTGTAGGCAGAATTTAATTTTAATTTGCTCCGTCAATGTTTTTCTTATTTCCAATCTCACAGGTATGTAACAAATACAACAAAGGTTTCATTAGTTTCTTGTGACAGTAAAATGAATCATTTATTCCAATTATTTTTATATCAACAATTGAAAGGTCTGTTCATATTCTGCGTGGCACCATCCTTTAAACATTCTCCATTGAATAGTGGCATATAAGTGGGGGGACAAAATAATAGAAAGTGATTAATAATTTCTGCTTGAACCATTAAAAAAATAATTGGCACCAATAATGGAAAGAAATACAAAGGTAATTTATAAATCTGTACACATATCCTGGGTGAACTTTTACTGGTATTAATATCAACAGACCTTCAGTGTCAATACATTTAAGATCAGTATTCAGATTTTTAGTTACGTACTGCTTCACATTAGTTCCATTGTGCATAATGCTGATTATGGCAATTCAGATTCAGGATCGCCCCTCCACTGCTCGCACAGATTCCTCTTGTCTGCTTGAAACATCCTGTTGCAGGACTCTCAGTATGGGCAAAATGGTGAACAGATGGGCATCATCAGTGTAAATATATGAACAAATTTGATCTTCATAATAACTTTCATAACACTTTTTAATATAAGGATGAAATACACATTTTTAAACAATACTGGTACAATGGAGTGAGTCATACATCTCTTTTTTGTATCAAAACATTATCTTTGCCACAAAATAACTTGTTTCTTTACCAATGGCTTTATAGCTTACATGTATAAAAAGATCTGGATTTTTATGGAGTTTCCAGCAGACTACTGAAGACTTGTTCCCATAAAATAATTGTTAGACCCTCCATAAGAAAGGTGATAGTAGAGATGTCAATAACTACCAACCCATTTCACCACTGATATCATTTTCAAAAATTTTTGCATAGGTAATGTGTTCTAGAATAGTATCCCACATTGAGCAACAATAGTATCCTCACTAAATTACAATTTGACTTTTGGAAAAATTGCTCACCTGAGAGTGCCATTTTCATCTTCACTCACTAAATTTTACAAGTACTAAATAACAAATTAGCACCAGTTGGCATTTTCTGTGACCTATCTAAGGGATTTGACTGTGTGAATCACAATATTTCTTGGATAAACTGAGATATAATGGAACTGATGGTATAGCAAACCAGTGGATAATGTCTTGTCTAAGTAAAAGAATCCAGAAAGTTATACTTACTAATTCAACTAATGTAAACAGGTGAGATTGATATGAATGGGGAGAAATCACTTATGGGGTTCCACAAGGCCCAGTCTTATTCCCACTATTGTTTGTTTTGAGGACACTAATACTGTAATCAATCCAAAAATGCATGCAGCTATAGAAGAAATAATAATGTTCTTAAAAGTATTATTGAGTGGTTTTCTGCAAATGGTCTCACTCTCGGTTTTAGAAAGGACTACATATTTAGTTCTGCTCACCTAGAGGCACTACACCAATGATAATTGTAAAATTTGGTGGGGAAATAATAAAGAGATTTCAATAAGGATTTAACCTGGAGAAACCATATTTTGGAATTCCTGAAACAACGTAGTCAGCCACATTTGCTCTTCAAATCATTGCAAATCTTGGGGAGAGACAAATCAGTAAGTTGTAGATTGTAGATTGTACAATCTACAACTTACTGATTTGTCTCTCCCCAAGATTTGCAATGATTTGAAGAGCAAATGTGGCTGACTACATTGACTGACTAAGTTGACATATTTTGTGTATTTTCATCAATAATGCCATTTGGAACAATGTTCTGAGATAACTTGACCTTATGAAAGAAGGTGCTCATTGCTCACAATCATGCTATAACAATAATATATGGGTTTTACCCACGATTTTCTTGTAGACATAATTTTAAGCAGTTAAGCATTTTGACTACTTTTCACAGTATATTTATTCCCTCACAAAGTTTGTTGTAACAATCCACTGCATTTAAAAGGAAACACTGATGTATGTAATTACAATACCACAAGAAAAATTGACATTATTACTCTGCATTAAGGTTATCTTTAGCACAAAAAGGGTAGCACAGTGCTGCTGCCAAAATTTTTGATCACTTACCTGATGATATAAATTGTCTGATAGACAGAAATGTTAAATTTGAAAACAATCTGGAAAAAGTTTTTTCTTGACAACTCCTATTCTGTAGAAAAATTTCTAATTTTGTAATATGTAAAATATGATGATGAGGTGTTATTAACTCACAAAAATATGAAAAGTAGATCATCAGTTTTTAGACATATTTTACATATGAATGTGTAATGTGAATGTAAAATGACTCCTTGCAGTTCATTATGATTAAACATACAATGATCTATGGAATATGAAAGTAACTAATTAAGTAAAACAAGAGTTTCTGACCTACAGAGGACTTCTGGTTTTATGACTATATTTAATACCTTAATTTAACATCTTTAGAAAAATATTTTTTTACTGCACAGATTTCTCTCTTTCATGTTTGCTCTTTTCATGTTTTCTGTTGTTTTTTTTTTCAAATTTTATTTTTATATTTCCACCCTGATACTTAAAGTTGTTTGTTTCCTTGATGTTGCTCCTAATCAGTTTTTAAAATTATTGCTTCTCTTTATATACCCAGCTTTATGTGGTTAATATCTTTTTGTTATTCTTCCTCTATTTTTCCATTATCTTATAAATTTTTTGCAGCAGATAATTGAATAATAGTGGTGATAAATTGTCTCCTTGTCTGACTCCTGATACAATTTGGAAAGTGCTATAAATTGTTCCAAGAAAGTTACTGTGTTTATAAGACTTTGTTTAGTTATTGCACACTTTTCCTATCTACTTCAAATTCTTCCTGTTTTTGGGGAGGTGGTCTCTGTCTTTCGACCATAATCCCCTTTAAACTCAACAAATGCTATCACTATATTTTCATTTGATATTTTTATATACTTAATTATTTGTTTAAGGTTTAGAATTTGCTCTGGACATGATCTGTTACTCTTAAATCCAGCATGATACTCTCTAATTTGTTTATGTAATCGAGGATTTAATATATCCAGAAGAGCTTTGATAAGATTTTGCATTCTAAATGTAGTAATGAAATCCCTCTGAAATTATTCACCTCTCTTTTGTCCCCCTTTTTATGAAGTTGGTGAATTAATGCAACCTTCCAGTTTTCTGTAATTGTACCAGTGTCCCGAGCGGTACCTGTTTTCTCTTTTATAGTGTGACATCTAGTTGTCCACTGGGTTTTCAAATTTCCTGCTGTGAAGACATCTTCACTTAGGACTTTGTTTTGCTGAGTAATTTTGATGTAGGACCTGTAGAGCTTTTTTTTTTTTGTTTGTTTGTTTATGTGTACTTTTACATGCCCCTATCACTTTCATGAGACTTATGTTTGAAAATGATTAGTAGCATTTTTCATTTCCTGAAGAAAGAAAACTGGCGTTCTACGGATCGGAGCGTGAAATGTCAGATCCCTTAATCGGGCAGGTAGGTTAGAAAATTTAAAAAGGGAAATGGATAGGTTAAAGTTAGATATAGGGGGAATTAGTGAAGTTCGGTGGCAGGAGGAACAAGACTTTTGGTCAGGTGATTACAGGGTTATGAATACAAAATCAAATAGGGGTAATGCAGGAGTAGGTTTAATAATGAATAAAAAAATAGGAGTGCGGGTTAGCTACTACAAACAGCATAGTGAACGCATTATTGTGGCCAAGATAGACACAAAGCCCATGCCTACTACAGTAGTACAAGTTTATATGCCAACTACCTCTGCAGATGATGAAGAAATAGATGAAATGTATGACGAGATAAAAGAAATTATTCAGGTAGTGAAAGGAGACGAAAATTTAATAGTCATGGGTGACTGGAATTCGTCAGTAGGAAAAGGGAGAGAAGGAAACATAGTAGGTGAATATGGATTGGGGGGAAGGAATGAAAGAGGAAGCCGCCTTGTAGAATTTTGCACAGAGCATAACTTAATCATAGCCAACACTTGGTTCAAGAATCATAAAAGAAGGTTGTATACCTGGAAGAATCCTGGAGATACTAGTAGGTATCAGATAGATTATATAATGGTAAGACAGAGATTTAGGAACCAGGTTTTAAATTGTAAGACATTTCCTGGGGCAGATGTGGATTCTGACCACAATCTATTGGTTATGAACTGCAGATTGAAACTGAAGAAACTGCAAAAAGGTGGCAATTTAAGGAGATGGGACCTGGATAAACTGAAAGAACCAGAGGTTGTAGAGAGTTTCAGGGAGAGCATAAGGGAACAATTGACAGGAATGGGGGAAAGAAATACAGTAGAAGAAGAATGGGTAGCTCTGAGAGATGAAGTAGTGAAGGCAGCAGAGGATCAAGTAGGTAAAAAGACGAGGGCTAATAGAAATCCTTGGGTAACAGAAGAAATATTGAATTTAATTGATGAAAGGAGAAAATACAAAAATGCAGTAAATGAAGCAGGCAAAAAGGAATACAGACGTCTCAAAAATGATATCGACAGGAAGTGCAAAATGGCTAAGCAGGGATGGCTAGAGGACAAATGTAAGGATGTAGAGGCTTGTCTCACTAGGGGTAAGATAGATACTGCCTACAGGAAAATTAAAGAGACCTTTGGAGAGAAGAGAACCACTTGTATGAATATCAAGAACTCAGATGGCAACCCAGTTCTAAGCAAAGAAGGGAAGGCAGAAAGGTGGAAGGAGTATATAGAGGGTTTATACAAGGGCGATGTACTTGAGGACAATATTGTGGAAATGGAAGAGGATGTAGATGAAGACGAAATGGGAGATAAGATACTGCATGAAGAGTTTGACAGAGCACTGAAAGACCTGAGTCGAAACAAGGCCCCGGGAGTAGACAACATTCCATTTGAACTACTGATGGCCTCGGGAGAGCCAGTCATGACAAAACTCTACCATCTGGTGAGCACGATGTATGAGACAGGCGAAATACCCTCAGACTTCAAGAAGAATATAATAATTCCAATCCCAAAGAAAGCAGGTGTTGACAGATGTGAAAATTACCGAACTATCAGTTTAATAAGTCACAGCTGCAAAATACTAACGCGAATTCTTTACAGACGAATGGAAAAACTGGTAGATGCCGACCTCGGGGAAGATCAGTTTGGATTCCGTAGAAATGTTGGAACACGTGAGGCAATACTGACCTTACGACTTATCTTGGAAGAAAGATTAAGAAAAGGCAAACCTACGTTTCTAGCATTTGTAGACTTAGAGAAAGCTTTTGACAATGTTAACTGGAATACTCTCTTTCAAATTCTGAAGGTGGCAGGGGTAAAATACAGGGAGCGAAAGGCTATTTACAGTTTGTACAGAAACCAGATGGCAGTTATAAGAGTCGAGGGGCATGAAAGGGAAGCAGTGGTGGGGAAAGGAGTAAGACAGGGTTGTAGCCTCTCCCCGATGTTATTCAATCTGTATATTGAGCAAGCAGTAAAGGAAACAAAAGAAAAATTCGGAGTAGGTATTAAAATTCATGGAGAAGAAGTAAAAACTTTGAGGTTCGCCAATGACATTGTAATTCTGTCAGAGACAGCAAAGGACTTGGAAGAGCAGTTGAACGGAATGGACAGTGTCTTGAAAGGAGGATATAAGATGAACATCAACAAAAGCAAAACGAGGATAATGGAATGTAGTCAAATTAAGTCGAGTGATGCTGAGGGAATTAGATTAGGAAATGAAACACTTAAAGTAGTAAAGGAGATTTGCTATTTAGGGAGTAAAATAACTGATGATGGTCGAAGTAGAGAGGATATAAAATGTAGACTGGCAATGGCAAGGAAAGCGTTTCTCAAGAAGAGGAATTTGTTAACATCGAGTATAGATTTAAGTGTCAGGAAGTCGTTTCTGAAAGTATTTGTATGGAGTGTAGCCATGTATGGAAGTGAAACATGGACGATAACTAGTTTGGACAAGAAGAGAATAGAAGCTTTCGAAATGTGGTGCTACAGAAGAATGCTGAAGATAAGGTGGGTAGATCACGTAACTAATGAGGAGGTATTGAATAGGATTGGGGAGAAGAGAAGTTTGTGGCACAACTTGACTAGAAGAAGGGATCGGTTGGTAGGACATGTTTTGAGGCATCAAGGGATCACAAATTTAGCATTGGAGGGCAGTGTGGAGGGTAAAAATCGTAGAGGGAGACCAAGAGATGAATACACTAAGCAGATTCAGAAGGATGTAGGTTGCAGTAGATACTGGGAGATGAAGAAGCTTGCACAGGATAGAGTAGCATGGAGAGCTGCATCAAACCAGTCTCAGGACTGAAGACCACAACAACAACAACATGTTGTAGAGTGTACAGTTTGTTGGCATGATCCTTCTTAAATGTAGATTGGTACGATATGTTTTGATTACAGTGGGACTTGACTTTTCTACTATGTGCCTAATCTCTTTCAGGATAAGGAGAAGCATTTATCATTGTTTTATGACTACCAATTGTATGAGATCAACTCATTTCCTTTAATGGGTTTATCATATTATTTACATTAGAGTCACCTTGAATTTTGAATGTCTCTTGTCTTTCAGAAGTACTGAGAGTTGAGTTTTCAATTTTGAGTCATAGCCCTGCGTGATGCTATAACATAATATTCAAGACCATTCCTGTGTAAATTATTAATTATGTTATCAAGACATGTGTTTAGTCTACTGGTCCTTTAATTGAGACTGTAGTAATTCAGTAACAGAATTAAACGTGTGAATCACTTTCTCTCATTGGTCATATCACCTACAATTATAATTTTATACTGTTTATATTTGAACAACTGCAATATTTATTCATTTCTTGTATAAATGCTAACTGATCAGAGCTTGCTATCTGATAAACTGAGACACTAATGGTTTTTGTGTGTGGATCACCATATCAGCTGCGACAAATGACTTTTAAGGCTTATTCTGCCAAGATCTGTGACTGAGTAATGTAAATCAACATTGCTTTTAATATTGACTGTGTTCCCCATCATGTAAAATAGCAGATATCCAAGAATAACATGTAAGTCTATCCTTGATATCTGCTAGTGACCTGTTAAAGATTTTTGCATCGGACTATAAAATTCCTCTCTGAAACCCAGACAGAGATGCATAGACTATATGGAAAATATTTTCACTTCTAATACTGTAATTGTGAGTCTCACAGTTCATTCTAAATTCATTCTTTTTATTAACCAGAAAATACCATTAGAGAGTAAATACATTGGTATTTCAGTTTAAGAAAACCTGAGGTCCCTGATGAGGCTTCTGCAGGATGTCCAGTTATCAGTGTCAAAAAATATTCATACTGCAAGTTGAGAAATGTCTTCTGTCTTGATTTACCAGAAAATATTTATGTAAAAGGTACTGAACAAAATTACTGCAACCATCACCAAAATATGTGCTAAGTAATAGTCCAGTAAACTTCAAAGTGATGAATGTCATTATTTAAAGGAATAGTGACTATTGAAGCCAACTTTTCATGAACTGTAAAGGTATGAACATTGTTCAGTTTGTAAGTTATGCATATTAACTGATAAGATCATAATTGTAGGAATTTTTCCTGAGGGATTGAAAGATGCCATTGTTTTATTTATTTTTATTTATTTATTTATTTATTGTTCTGTGGGACCACATTAAGGAGAAGTCTCCATGGTTATGGAACGAGTCAATACATGAAATTATAACACAATAGTGGAAACAGATAAAATGAAATATAAGAAACATATTCAGGCAACAATTCGTAAGTTTAAATAAAGAAAATCAACAATGTAACACTGGAGTTTGCTTAATTTTTCAGCTCTACCGGGAGCTCATCGACAGAATAGAAGGAGTGAGCCATGAGGAAACTCTTCAGTTTAGACTTAAAAGTGTTTGGGCTACTGCTAAGATTTTTGAGTTCTTGTGGTAGCTTATTGAAAATGGATGCAGCAGAATACTGCACTCCTTTCTGCACAAGAGTCAAGGAAGTGCATTCCACATGCAGATTTGATTTCTGCCTAGTATTAACTGAGTGAAAGCTGCTAACTCTTGGGAATAAGCTAATATTGCTAACAACAAACGACATTAAAGAAAATATATACTGTGAGCGCAATGTCAGAATTCCCTGACTATTGAATAGGCGTCGACAAGAGGTTTTTGAACTTACACCACACATAGCTCGAACAGCCCATTTTTGAGCCAAAAATACCCTTTTTGAATCAGAAGAAATACCTCAAAAAATAATACCATATGTCATAAGCGTATGAAAATATGCGAAGTAGACTACTTTTCGTGTTGCAATGTCACTTATTTCAGATACTGTTGTAATGGTAAATAAAGCAGCATTTAGTTTCTGAACAAGATCCTGAACATGGGCTTTCCACAACAGCATACTATCTATCCAAATGCCTAGGAACTTGAACTGATCCGTCTCGCTTATAATATGCCCATTCTGTCTGATCAAAATATTGGTTCTTGTTGAATTGTGAGTTAGAAACTGTAAAAACTGAGTCTTACTGTGATTTAGCATCAAATTATTTTCCTCAAACCATGAACTTATTTCATGAACTACATTATTTGATACTATTTCAATATTACACACAAGATCCTTCACTACTGAGCTGGTGTCATCAGCAAACAGAAATATTTTTGAACCACCTGTAATACTAGAAGGCATATCATTCATATAAATAAGAAACAGCAGTGGTCCCAGCACCGACCCTTGGGAAACGCCCCACTTAACAGTGCCCCATTGGGACTGAACATCACTACCATTCTCAATATTGTGGATAATTACCTTCTGCTTTCTGTTCTTAAAGTAAGAGGCGAACCAATTGTAAGCTACTCCCCTTACTCCATAATGGTCCAACTTCTGCAGTAATATTTTGTGGTCAACACAGTCAAAAGCCTTCGTTAAATCAAAGAAAACACCTAACATTCACAGCCTTTTATTTAATCCATCCGAAACCTCACAGAGAAAAGAGAATATAGCATTTTCCGTTGTTAGGCCATTTCTAAAACCAAACTGTACATTTGACAGCAAATTATGTGAATTTAAATGCTCCGGTAACCTTGTATATACAACCCTCTCGATAACTTTAGCATACACTGATAGCATAGAAATAGGCCTATAGTTGTCAACATTATCCCTGTCTCCCTTTTTATAAAGTGGCTTCACTACCGAGTACTTTAATCAGTCAGGAAACCAACCACTCCTAAAGGAAAAGTTACAGATATGGCTAAGTACTGGGCTAACATACATAGAACAATACTTCAGTATTCTGCTAGATACCCCGTCATATCCATGAGAGTCCTTGGTCTTTAGTGATTTAATTATTAACTCAATCTCCCTCTTGTTAGTATCACGGAGGAGCATTACAGGTAACAGTCTCGGAACACTTTTTTCTACGAGCGCTATATGATTCCCTGTTGGGACAAGGTTTCTATTTAGTTCACCTGCTATATTCAGAAAGTGATTATTAAATACTGTACATATATGCGACTTATCAGTAACACGGACATTCCCACTATGCACTGATTCTATACCCTTGACCTGTCTCTGCAGACCAGCCACTTCCTTTACGACTGGCCATATGGTTTTAATTTTATCCTGAGACTTAGCTATTCTATCTGCATACCACATACTTTTTGCCTTCCTAATAACTTTTTTAAGCACCTTACAATACTGTCTGTAATGGGCTACTGCATTTAGATTGTGACTGTTTCTAACGTTTTGATATAATTGCCACTTTGTTCTACAAGATATTCTTATCCCTTTAGTCAGCCACCCAGGCTGCCTGTTTGTGCCAGTACCCTGTTTTGAACGTTCTAACAGAAAGCAACTTTCAAAGAGCACAAGAAAAGTCTTGAGGAAAGCATTATATTTATCTTCCACTGTATGAGCACTATAAACATCTTGCCACTCTTGTTCCTTGATAAGGTTTACAAAGGTCTCTACAGCAACTGGATCAGCTTTCCTAAAAAGTCGATAACTATATTTAACATGTGTTGCAGCATAAAAATCTTTTAGAGTTAAAATTTGTGCATCATGATCTGAAAGGCCATTCACCTTTTTGCTAACAGAATGCCCTTCTAGTAATGACGAATGAACAAAAATATTGTCTATGGTTGTTCTACTGTTCCCTTGCACTCTCATTGGAAAGAATACGGTTTGCATAAGATTATATGAATTAAGGAGGTCAACCAGCATCCTTTTCCTTGCACAGTCACTTATACAATTAATATTGAAGTCACCACATATAACCAACTTTTTGTATTTCCTATAAAGCGAACCAAGAACTTCCTCTAGCTTTAGCAAAAATGTTGTGAAATCGGAGTCTGGGGACCTATAAATAACAGCAGTAAGAAGTTTAGCTCCACTAAACCCCTCTACAAGGAATGTACCAGGAGAGATGCCAATAACTACTGACCTGTTTCTCTGCTGACACCATTTTCCAAAATTTTTCTGAAGGTGATGTATTCTAGAATAGTATCTCACCTGAGCAACAGTAATATCCTCAATAAATCACAGTTTGGATTTCAAAAGAGTTTTTCTACTGAGAAGGCCATTTACTCATTCATTCATCAAATTTTAAATGTGTAAAATAACAAAATAGCACAATTTGGTATTTTATGTGACCTTCGTAAGGCATTTGGCTGTGTCCTTCACAATATTCTCCTAGATAAACTGAGGTTTTATGGAATTGATGGGATAGCCAACCAATGGATAATTTAAAATCTTGAATGTGAAAATCTTGAATGAGTCTGTAAACAACAGCTATGAAGTGATAGCCTAGAAAATGATGAAAGAATCAGCCAACTAAATGTTTAACACAGGCTTATAAGAACCCTTGTTGTGGGTTTCAGTAATTATAACATTATCCCCTTCAGAAGGAAATTGTAACACTTGTTACATATTGTGTTGAAAAGTACGGTAGAATAAAGCTGTTTGGCTCTTGTCAAGTAAAAGTTCACCATGAAAATTATAAAATGACAAGTCATCATCATCAGATAAAAACATTGTGAACTCATGCATAAAACGTGCCAACTTGGAAAATTTTATCCATGATTTTCACACTGTTTTTCAGTGATGGAACAGCTTTACAACTGGTTCACAGCCAACAGCTTAACCCTTAGTCATACAGAAACTCGTATTGTATAATTCTAAGAAAATAAAAATGAGTTACAAGTACCAGAAGCAAAGCTCAATGGGCATACATTTTATGAGGCTCCATTTGTGAATTTCTTTGGAATCCAGATGGATAACAAATGAAAATGCTACCAGCAGGTGGACAATTTAGCCAAAAAGCTTAGTTCTGCCTGAGTAGCATCCATAAACCTCTCTCATTACGCTGATCTAAAATACATGTTGCTAGGATATAGTGTATACTTCCACTCAGTTCTGTTGTCTGTCACAATCTTCTGGGACATTGCAGATAAGGTGAAAAAAGTATTTATTTTCATATATGTACAATAATAGTATAGTGCAACACTGATAAGCATACATATTGCAGAAACATGGGGATTCATACTTATACCAATATGTATACTCCCAATGGTATCTGTGGTTATTATTGTTGTGGTCTTCAGTCCAAAGACTGATTTAAAGCAACTCTCCATGCCAGTCCATCCTGTAAAAGTCTCCTCATCTCTGCATAACTAATGCAACCTCATCCATTTCTATCAACATATTGTAGTCAAGACCTCATTTTTTATCCCTTGCACTTCCTTCCACTACGTACCAAATTAATAATTCCTTAATGTCTCAGGATGTCTCATTTCAAAAACAAGTTTTTTTTCCTTGCTTTTTTGATTCAGTGCTTCCACATTAGTTATATGATCTATCCATCTAATTTTAAGTATTCTCTTGTAACATCACTTCTCAAAAGCTCCTCTTCTCTTCTTGTTTGAACATTCATCACTCGTGGTTTACTTATGTCCGAAGTTACACTCCCAACAAATACCTTCAGAAAATACTTCCTAACACTTAAATTTATATTAATCAATTGAAACTCCAGGTTGGAATATCAATAATATTAGGAAAAGGATAGATTGCTACTCACTGTAAAGATGACCAGTAGAGTTGCAGACAGACTTAACGAAAAGACTGTTGCACATTATAGCTTTCCACTGAAGCCCTCTTCAGCATAGAAAACACACACACACACACACACACACACACACACACACACACACATTCACATAGGCAAGCACACCTCATGCGCACATGGTCTACTGCCACCGGCAGCTCTGATTGGAGATGTTAATAAATTTCGCTTTTTCAAAAATGCTTTCTTGCCAGTCTGCATTTTATTCCCTCCCTGCATTGCCCTTTGACAGTTAGTCTGCTGTCCAAATAGCAACGGGCATTCCCCCAGAGTCACTTGGTCCAGTTTGACTACATTCCATTACCCTTGGATTTTTTATGCTCATCTTATAGCTTCTTTTCAAGACACTATCCACAGCATTCTACTACTTGTGCATGCCCTGTGCCAATCTCTGACAAAATAACAATGTCATCAGCTAATCACATGCTTTCATTTCTTCTCCTTCAACTTTACTTTCCTTCCTTGTTGGTTTCTTTTACTGCTTGCGTAATATACTAATTGATTATCATTGGGGATAGGCTGCAACCCAGTGTCACTCCTTTCTCAACTACTGCTTGCTTTGTGTGTCCTTTGACCCTGGTAACTGTGGCCTGGTTTCTGTACAACTTAAAGACAAAATTTTGCTTCCTGTATTTTATTCCTGTTGCCTCCAGAATTTCAGAGACTGTATTCTAGTCACCATTGTCAAAAGTTTCCTGCGAATCTATGAAAGCTATAAATGTTTGCCTTTCTTCACTCTATATCCTAAGGCAATCTTTAGGGTCAGTATTTCCTTGATTGTTCTTGAATCTCCCCAGGACCCAAACTGATTTCCCTAATGTCACCCTTTATGAGTCTTTTTATTCTTCGGCAAATAATTCATAACTAACTTTTTCCTATGATGGCTTACTAAACTGATGGTTTAGTAATATTCACACATGCCAGTACCTGCCTTCTTTGGAAAAGGTATTAACTACATTATTCTTGAAGCACGAGGGCATTTTGTCTGACACACTTTGTATGCCACGTGGAATAGTTTGGTCATGGCTGGCTCTCCCAAAGAACTCAGTAATTCTGAGGGAATGTTGCCTACTCCAGAATCTTTGTTTTGACTTATGTCTTTCTGTGCTCTGTCGAATCTTTTTCACTGTATTATACCCCTCCTCCCAGAAATCCTGTTCTTCGTGCCATTATATCCAACTTCTATCTGTCCATTACCCTTTTTAGATTCTCTAACCTACCTACCTGAGTAATTAATCTAATATACTGTCTTTTGTTGACAAAACCCTCCTGAGTATTTTTCACCCAGATGCATAAATGGCAGAACTGTTTTACCTGTGGAATATTTTACCCAAGAGGATCTTTAAGCCATACGGTAGAGTTGCTTGTCCATGGAAAATATACAACTATATTTTCCCCTTACTTTTAATTGTTCACAGTTCCAACATAGCTAGGCCATGTCGGCAAATGTTACAAATCAGGATCAATCTATCATTGTGACTCCAGCTATTGAACAGGTTACTGTCCCCCTTCAGAAATCAAATGTAAGTCCAGTGTCTTCACAGATACCCCATTTGCAACAGTCATATAATGGATGCATGAAAGAATAAATACCTTGATTTCATTATATTATGGGTATCTGGTACCATTATTGTATGTCTTGCCTCCAAGAATATGAGAAAGAGAACTACCATTTTCTTCTGTCTACTTAATTGTACTACTTGTGTATGTTTCATGCCATTCCAGAAAAATGGGAAGATGGAATGAAGGATACAATTAGGTAAATATAATTTGTTAAGTATTATATAGATTGTAATTTTCAGTTAATTTATTGTTACTCTTCATTCTCTTTCTGCATATTCCTCGTAAAAAAGAATATTCGGATACTATCTTCAAAATGTGGTTAAGAAATATTGATTCAGTATGAATTATATTTCATATATATTTCATTTATATATTTTTTTTAGTGCATTTTATGGTTGATTCCTGCAGTGGTGTGGGGAATTTTAAACGTATTACAGAAATACAGGGTGACACAAGAGTCAATTAACATTTGAAGATACACTAATTCATGCAATAATGTAGGTAGAGATTTAAAACTTCACACATATGCCTGAAATGACATGGGGTGCTACTGAAATGAAAAACATGTGCAAAAATCAGTCAATAGATGGCAATGGACAGCAACACATCATTGACACCACATAAAAATTGTGTATAAAATGCACTGTAGTGAGAGAGGGAGTCAGATGTGCCAGCAGTTGTGGCATCTGACTTTACCAGAAAAATGCTCTGTTAGTGAAGCTTTACTATGAGAATGGAGGATCAGCTACTGCAGCTTTATGATGCTATCACCATAAGAAGGATATTCAACACAGATTGTTTAGATGATTGACTCCATACTGGGTGACAGGCATAAGTGCTACTGCTGCTCAGACAGTACAGAAAGAAATAGAGAAGGTAGCAGGTTCATCTCTGCATGGTGAATTGAGCACTTATGAAATTGCATCTCACACCAGCTGAGAGCACTAAGGTGTACCCTCCAATGCTGTCTCTACAAACCACCACTGTCATGAACTGCTAGCCACAGTGTTGGCATGAAACAGAGGGCATTTATAGTGTGGGCACTTCAAAATGTGGAGGAAGATGATGATTGCTTGTATAATGTGTTGTGGACCAATGACACCCATTTCACACTCTGAGGGTCTGTCAATACTGAAAATCGTAGAATGCCATGGAAACCACATTGACTGATGAGAATGTCATGCTGTGGTGTGGATTTACCACAACAATTATGATTGGACCCTTTCTTTGTAGAAATGTGAGGTGCTGCTTTTCAAACTGTCAGCATGATGGGTGCAAGGACACCAATATCTTACAGAATCGCGTCATCCAGGGCCTGGCTGATAAACACCTGCTGGAAGATATGGCTTTTATATAGGATGGTGCTCCACCCCGTATTGCTATATGTGTGAAAGATTTATTGCAGACATCATTTAGCAAGGATCATGTACTGAGCCACCAGTTCTGTCATGATTGGCCTCTCAGGGCCCAGACCTCAGTAAATACACTCCTGGAAATTGAAATAAGAACACCGTGAATTCATTGTCCCAGGAAGGGGAAACTTTATTGACACATTCCTGGGGTCAGATACATCACATGATCACACTGACAGAACCACAGGCACATAGACACAGGCAACAGAGCATGCACAATGTCGGCACTAGTACAGTGTATATCCACCTTTCGCAGCAATGCAGGCTGCTATTCTCCCATGGAGACGATCGTAGAGATGCTGGATGTAGTCCTGTGGAACGGCTTGCCATGCCATTTCCACCTGGCGCCTCAGTTGGACCAGCATTCGTGCTGGACGTGCAGACCGCGTGAGACGACGCGTCATCCAGTCCCAAACATGCTCAATGGGGGACAGATCCGGAGATCTTGCTGGCCAGGGTAGTTGACTTACACCTTCTAGAGCACGTTGGGTGGCACGGGATACATGCGGACGTGCATTGTCCTGTTGGAACAGCAAGTTCCCTTGCCGGTCTAGGAATGGTAGAACGATGGGTTCGATGACGGTTTGGATGTACCGTGCACTATTCAGTGTCCCTTCGACGATCACCAGTGGTGTACGGCCAGTGTAGGAGATCGCTCCCCACACCATGATGCCGGGTGTTGGCCCTGTGTGCCTCGGTCGTATGCAGTCCTGATTGTGGCGCTCACCTGCATGGCGCCAAACATGCATACGACCATCATTGGCACCAAGGCAGAAGCGACTCTCATCGCTGAAGACGACACGTCTCCATTCGTCCCTCCATTCACGCCTGTCGCGACACCACTGGAGGCGGGCTGCACGATGTTGGGGCGTGAGCGGAAGACGGCCTAACGGTGTGCGGGACCGTAGCCCAGCTTCATGGAGACGGTTGCGAATGGTGCTCGCTGATACCCCAGGAGCAACAGTGTCCCTAATTTGCTGGGAAGTGGCGGTGCGGTCCCCTACGGCACTGCGTAGGATCCTACGGTCTTGGCGTGCATCCGTGCGTCGCTGCGGTCCGGTCCCAGGTCGACGGGCACGTGCACCTTCCGCCGACCACTGGCGACAACATCGATGTACTGTGGAGACCTCACGCCCCACATGTTGAGCAATTCGGCGGTACGTCCACCCGGCCTCCCACATGCCCACTACACGCCCTCGCTCAAAGTCCGTCAACTGCACATACGGTTCACGTCCACGCTGTCGCGGCATGCTACCAGTGTTAAAGACTGCGATGGAGCTCCGTATGCCACGGCAAACTGGCTGACACTGACGGCGGCGGTGCACAAATGCTGCGCAGCTAGCACCATTCGACGGCCAACACCGCGGTTCCTGGTGTGTCCGCTGTGCCGTGCGTGTGATCATTGCTTGTACAGCCCTCTCGCAGTGTCCGGAGCAAGTATGGTGGGTCTGACACACCGGTGTCAATGTGTTCTTTTTTCCATTTCCAGGAGTGTACGATTATTGGTTGTGGGGTTGCATGAAGTAGCACTAATTCATGAAATAATGTAGGCAGAGATGTAAAACTTCACTCATATGCCTGAAATGACATGCGGTGCTACTGAAATGAAAAACATGTGCAAAAAACAGTCAACAAATGGCACTGGGCAGCAACGCATCAGTGACACCACATTGTGTATAAAATGAGCTGTAGTGAGAGAGGGAGCCAGATGTGCCAGTTATTTGGCCTCATTAGGGATGCTAGAGGCCAATATCCAATGGCAATTTCTCACCATACCTACTGATATATTGTACAATTCTTGTGACATTCGCTTGCTTTATTTCTTTGTTGATGGTCCTCATTGTCAACATACTGCGTTGTGATACTGGCTGAAAAAATAGGGAGTGGAAGTGCAGTACTGACTACTGTAAGTGATGTAACCAACAGGTGCACAGTTGCGTTTCACAGTTTTTTATTTTCACTGTTCACAACCCCCCAATATTACACAGTTATATGGCCAGTTGGTTAACTTTCGATAAGCCTCATTAATAGTTTGCAGGAAAACACCCACATACTGCTACAATAGTTTACTGTTGTATATCTATGAGCTGTAAAAACCTAACCACACAGTTCTTGCTGCATAATAGGGTATGTATTGAACAGACACTGTCATTGTTTTCATACATGGACTAATTGTGTTACACTTATTTCACAGTTAAGTTGATGCATTGTTGTTGTCCTAACCAACACAGGTGTCTTGTCTGAAACTTGGCCATGGACTGCATGTCTTGGGACCGAAAATTGGACCCTTATAACCATCCCAAGAATTGTTTGTTGTTGTTGTTATGGTCTTCAGTCCTGAGACTGGTTTGATGCAGCTCTCCATGCTACTCTATCCTGTGCAAGCTTCTTCATCTCCCAGTACCTACTGCAACCTACATCCTTCTGAATCTGCTTAGTGTATTCATCTCTTGGTCTCCCCCTATGATTTTTACCCTCCACACTGCCCTCCAATACTAAATTGGTGATCCCTTGATGCCTCAGAACATGTCCTACCAACCGATCCCTTCTTCTGGTCAAGTTGTGCCACAAACTTCTTTTCTCCCCAATCCTATTCAATACTTCCTCATTAGTTATGTGATCTACCCATCTAATCTTCAGCATTCTTCTGTAGCACCACATTTCGAAAGCTTCTATTCTCTTCTTGTCCAAACTATTTACCGTCCATGTTTCACTTGCATACATGGCTACACTCCATACAAATACTTTCAGAAATGACTTCCTGACACTTAAATCTATACTCGATGTTAACAAATTTCTCTTCTTCAGAAACGCTTTCCTTGCCATTGCCAGTCTACATTTTATATCCTCTCTACTTCGACCATCATCAGTTATTTTGCTCCCCAAATAGCAAAACTCCTTTACTACTTTAAGTGTCTCATTTCCTAATCTAATACCCTCAACATCACCCGACTTAATTTGACTACATTCCATTATCCTCGTTTTGCTTTTGTTGATGTTCATCTTATATCCTCCCTTCAAGACACCATCCATTCCATTCAACTGCTCTTCCAAGTCCTTTGCTGTCTCTGACAGAATTACAATGTCATCGGCGAACCTCAACGTTTTTAATTCTTCTCCATGGATTTTAATCCCTACTCCAAATTTTTCTTTTGTTTCCTTTACTGCTTGCTCAATATACAGATTGAATAACATCGGGGAGAGGCTACAACACTGTCTTATTCCCTTCCCAACCACTGCTTCCCTTTCATATCCCTCGACTCTTATAACTGCCATCTGGTTTCTGTACAAATTGTAAATAGCCTTTCGCTCCCTGTATTTTACCCCTGCCACCATCATAATTTGAAAGAGAGTATTCCAGTCAACATTGTCAAAAGCTTTCTCTAAGTCTACAAATGCTAGAAACGTAGGTTTGCCTTTCCTTAATCTTTCTTCTAAGATAAGTCGTCAGGTCAGTATTGCCTCACGTGTTCCAACATTTCTACGGAATCCAAACTGATCTTCCCCGAGGTCGGCTTCTACCAGTTTTACCATTCGTCTGTAAAGAATTCGTGTTAGTATTTTGCAGCTGTGGCTTATTAAACTGATTGTTCGGTAATTTTCACATCTGTCAACACCTGCTTTCTTTGGGATTGGAATTATTATATTCTTCTTGAAGTCTGAGGGTATTTCGCCTGTCTCATACATCGTGCCCACCAGATGGTAGAGTTTTGTCATGACTGGCTCTCCAGAGGCCATCAGTAGTTCAAATGGAATGTTGTCCACTCCCGGGGCCTTGTTTCGACTCAGGTCTTTCAGTGCTCTGTCAAACTCTTCACGCAGTATCGTATCTCCCATTTCATCTTCATCTACATCCTCTTCCATTTCCATAATATTGTCCTCAAGTTCATAGCCCTTGTATAGACCCTCTATATACTCCTTCCACCTTTCTGCCTTCCCTTCTTTGCTTAGAACTGGGTTTCCATCTGAGCTCTTGATGTTCATACAAGTGGTTCTCTTATCTCCAAAGGTCTCTTTAATTTTCCTGTATGCAGTATCTATCTTACCCCTAGTGAGATAAGCCTCTACATCCTTACATTTGTCCTCTGGCCATTCCTGCTTAGCCATTTTGCACTTCCTGTCGATCTCATTTTTGAGACGTTTGTATTCCTTTTTGCCTGCTTCACTTGCTGCATTTTTGTATTTTCTCCTTTCATCAATTAAATTCAGTATCTGTTGTGTTACCCAAGGATTTCAACTAGCCCTCGTCTTTTTACCTACTTGTTCCTCTGCTGCCTTCACTACTTCATCCCTCAAAGCTACCCATTCTTCTTCTACTGTATTTCTTTCCCCCATTCCTGTCAATTGTTCCCTTATGCTCTCCCTGAAACTCTGTACAACCTCTGGTTCTTTCAGTTTATCCAGGTCCCATCTCCTTAAATTCCCACCTTTTTGCAGTTTCTTCAGTTTTAATCTACAGGTCATAACCAATAGATTGTGGTCAGAGTCCACATCTGCCCCTGGAAATGTCTTACAATTTAAAACCTGGTTCCTAAATCTCTGTCTTACCATTATATAATCTATCTGAAACCTTTTAGTATCTCCAGGGTTCTTCCATGTATACAACCTGCTATCATGATTCTTAAACCAAGTGTTAGCTATGATTAAGTTGTGCTCTGTGCAAAATTCTAGCAGGCGGCTCCCTCTTTCATTTCTTAGCCCCAATCCATATTCACCTACTACGTTTCCTTCTCTCTCTTTTCCTACACTCGAATTCCAGTCACCCATGACTATTAAATTTTCGTCTCCCTTCACTACCTGAATAATTTCTTTTATTTCATCATACATTTCTTCAATTTCTTCGTCATCTGCAGAGCTAGTTGGCATATAAACTTGTACTACTGTAGTAGGTGTGGGCTTCGTATCTATCTTGGCCACAATAATGCGTTCACTATGCTGTTTGTAGTAGCTTACCCGCACTCCTATTTTCCTATTCATTATTAAACCTACTCCTGCATTACCCCTATTTGACTTTGTGTTTATAACCCTGTAGTCACCTGACCAGAAGTCTTGTTCCTCCTGCCACCGAACTTCACTAATTCCCCCTATATCTAACTTTAACCTATCCATTTCCCTTTTTAAATTTTCTAACCTACCTGCCCGATTAAGGGATCTGACATTCCACGCTCCGATCCGTAGAACGCCAGTTTTCTTTCTCCTGATAACGACATCCTCTTGAGTAGTCCCCGCCCGGAGATCCGAATGGGGGACTATTTTACCTCCGGAATATTTTACCCAAGAGGACGCCATCATCATTTAATCATACAGTAAAGCTGCATGCCCTCGGGAAAAATTACGGCCGTAGTTTCCCCTTGCTTTCAGCCGTTCGCAGTACCAGCACAGCAAGGCCGTTTTGGTTATTGTTACAAGGCCAGATCAGTCAATCATCCAGACTGTTGCCCTTGCAACTACTGAAAAGGCTGCTGCCCCTCTTCAGGAACCACACGTTTGTCTGGCCTCTCAAAAGATACCCCTCCGTTGTGGTTGTACCTACGGTACGGCTATCTGTATCGCTGAGGCACGCAAGCCTCCCCACCAACGGCAAGGTCCATGGTTCATGGGGGGGTCCCAAGAATAGGCACTGAAAATACACATTGTTCAATGTTTAATTTACAGAAATTAAAACTTATCTCCTTCAATTAACTGCATACATTGAAAAATTGCATCTTTTTAACAGTTCCTTCCACTACTTTGTTGTATTATTTGTTTAAATCATGAAATTCAAAAATATAGTTATGCAAACAATACTTCTGACGAAACTGGAAATTACTTTGGAATTAATTAAGAGCTGGCTTTGTTAACATGTTTTTGAATAGAGCCAAATAAATGCTTAAAGAATGCCAGTGTTTCGTCTTCCAAATGTTTATAAGTAGTACAGAATTTATATTTGTTTATAATTCAACAATAGAATTTAAGTTACAAAACAATTACTGATTTCACTCTATAACAATAGTGTCAACTAGGAATAGTCAAAATAAATTAGAAAATCAATTACATACATAAAACTAAGCACAAAATTAGATCTGGTGTTATATTCCTTAAAACTGAGGGCCAACCTTTCCCTTTTACGAAAATGCCAATTATACTCATGTATGTTAATGGTAATTAGTCTGACATGAAAAAATGAATTTTAAGGGAGCAAATGGCAAAACAAGAGTGGAAGTAAAAATAACCCAGCTTGCTTCGTCACATGCTGTTCACAGCATTGTTTCTTAACTGCAAGTGTTGTCGTTGAATGATGGCCAACACGTTGAGCATTGGTTATAAAGAACATTGTCTTTCCTAACATAAATTTTTGTGTCAATTATTGCTTTTATATCATACAAAGTGCCATCTGTTAGTCATCATGTGTACTCTTTTTTCATTTCAATAAAACCACACATCATTTCAAGCATGTGTGTCAATTTTTAACACTCTACCTGTGTTATTCTGTGAAGTATTGAATTTTCAAATGTTAATGGACTTTTGGGTCACTCTATATTCATCATGTATACAACAATATATGCACAATCTGAGTTGTTGGTGGTGGTGGTGATGAGGGGGGCCAAAGGAGGGGTGGGATGTAATTCATGTTAGTTTCCAGGTGAATAATGAAATAGTTTTGAGATTTCTTGACAAATGCATCTACATACACGTGCTGATGGTCAATAACTGTTATAGGTTCAAGTTTTTTTCAAACTGATACTAAACTGATATGTCTGTCTCCCATACATCCGTGCATACATATATCCAAAGACTAAGACTAGATTACATTATGAACAAATTACACAGGTACAAAATTACGTTTATAACAAAATTAGAACATAGCTGTATTTAATTTTTAGCACACACACACACACACACACACACACACACACACACACACATAGAGCCACTGACATCTACATGATTGAGGTGAGTAGTGATCTCAGCTAGTGTTGTTAGTGGGTGTACAGAAGTAGCGTGTGGTGGGATGTGGGAGGGAATTACATGTCCTGTAACCTCCTGTAACCTATGCTAGTTCCTGTTCGCCACTGTCTCTATCCCTTTCCCTGCTCTCACTCCAGTCTC
Source organism: Schistocerca cancellata (assembly GCF_023864275.1). Lineage (NCBI taxonomy): Eukaryota > Metazoa > Arthropoda > Insecta > Orthoptera > Acrididae > Schistocerca > Schistocerca cancellata. The sequence goes on from NC_064632.1 coordinate 137,352,550, forward strand.
ACATGCATCTACTGTTCCACCAGTGTGATTCAGGTCGCAAGTTTGGGCTGTTTATAAATGGTAGCTTCAGCTGACGAGAGTAGCAAAAGAGGAAAGGAATGTATTATGAACATTAGTTTGAGAAAGAGTGTTTGTACATACACATGACTATTGCAACCGTATGAAGATGACTTACGCAGAATGTTAAAACTAGTCTCAGTATTGTAAATATTTTTGTCTGCTCTGAACTGACAACAGATTAATATGATTATCTGAGTATTTCCAGTATGCTTGGAATTGTAACATAATTTTTGAACTAATATTCATAGTACATGTAATGTAACCAAATAAAATAGATTTAAAATAATTTCTTTATTTTATTAATGCATGCACCACATTTAAATGAATTATTGACTCATTCATAATATTACATCATGCTAACAACTTTATCTTCTTGTTGTGTATGCAGAGAACATGAAAGGAAAATGACACAGGATACCATCTTAGTGGTTGAAGAGAAAAGGATCAATCCTATTGATATTTTCCTGCGAGGATTTAATACAAGCTCATTGGAATACACATCTAATACAAAATTCAGCCGAATTTTGGAAAAATATCAGTCACGAAAAAATAAACTTGAGAATAGAATGAGAGAGGTAATTCTGCATTTTCTACAAGAAGTGAATGTTTATAAGGAGAACCATACAGGGAAGATTTATAAATACTGGTGGTCCCTGTTATTCAGCTTCACAGTTTTCTGTAGCTTATTTTTTGTTGCCTGTCTTCATACGTAACATTCTGTCTTCCACATTTCACTTGTTTGTGGAAGAATAACTTAAATTACAAAACTATGAGATGAAACCAGAATGAGATTTTCACTCTGCAGCGGAGTGTGCACTGATATGAACCTTCCTGGCAGATTAAAACTGTGTGCCCGACCGAGACTCGAACTTGGGACCTTTGCCTTTCGCGGGCAAGTGCTCTGCCATCTGAGCTACCGAAGCACGACTCGCGCCTGGTCCTCACAGCTTTACTTCTGCCAGTATCTCATCTCCTACCTTCCAAACTTTACAGAAGCTCTCCTGCGAAACTTGCAGAACTAGCACTCCTGAAAGAAAGGATACTGCGGAGACATGGCTTAGCCACAGCCTGGGGGATGTTTCCAGAATGAGATTTTCACTCTGCAACAGAGTGTGCACTGATATGAAACTTTGGAAGGTAGGAGACGAGATACTGGCAGGAGTAAAGCTGTGAGGACCAGGCGTGAGTTGTGCTTCGGTAGCACAGATGGTAGAGCACTTGCCCGCAAAAGGCAAAGGTCCCGAGTTCGAGTCTCGGTCGGGCATACAGTTTTAATGTGCCAGGAAGTTTCATATCAGTGCACACTCTGCTGCAGAGTGAAAATCTCATTCTGGAAACATCCCCCAGGCTGTGGCTAAGCCATGTCTCCGCAGTATCCTTTCTTTCAGGAGTGCTAGTTCTGCAGGGTTTGCAGGAGAGCTTCTGTAAAGTTTGGAAGGTAGGAGACGAGATACTGGCAGAAGTAAAGCTGTGAGGACCAGGCATGAGTCGTGCTTTGGTAGCTCAGATGGTAGAGCACCTGCCCGCGATAGGCAAAGGTCCCAAGTTTGAGTCCCGGTCGGGCACACAGTTTTAATCTGCCAGGAAGTTTCATCTCCTGAATGTGTTCTCATACAACATGAGGATTTTATGATCACCAGATATGGACATTATGGCAGTTAAATGAGCCACCAGAAAAACACAAATGCTTCAAGAAATCATTGCATTCATCCAAATGGTGTGGTATGTCCATTGCAAATTGTTCATGTTTTGGGCAATCATCTTGTTGTAATGCCTGATCAGTTTGTACTTTTCACACATAAAATTTAAGATATTTGTGAACCACTTTATGCACTGTACTCTTTGGCACATGAAGCTTGTCTTATTAATTTCTGTGGCAACCTCATGAATGCATTTGAAACTGCCTGCACAGTCTGCTCTGAAACAGATGGTCTGCTGCTGCCTGTGTATTTTTGAACTGTCCCCATTGCTAAAAAAGTTTCCATCCATGTTCTGGTTAACTCAACATTAGATGCTTTCTGTCCATAATGGGACATAAACTTCAGTTACACAGTAATCAGTGATTTGGTCTCTGCTAGCCACACAACACATTGAGTTTTCTCCTAGGGAGAAACCATTTTTATAATATAGCTCACACAGCACTCCTTGTGGTGAAAGTGTTGAATCAGACAGAGCTTTACAGATACTTCATGGGTTCCCTAGTAGACCTGTACGAAAAAACAAATGTTACCATCATAAATAAGATTAATATTTATTCTTGCAATCAGGGTAAACATTTATGGATGCCCTGTATTTCTGTGAGACAAACTGGAAGTTAACTTTCTGTGGATAATACTGGACAGCATTTCTGTCTCTCTATGCTTTTAAAAGGTTAGTTATTTAACTATTTTTTAAACATTGTTCAGTTCAGTACCACCCATTGACTCAGTGGTAAGTTGCCAGACTATGGATCCATAGGTTTCAGATTCTGTCTACATTATCTATCACTTACCACTTCCTTAACATCTGGGACTGTTTTTTGAGTGAACAGTTCTGAGTTGCTCTGTGGTTTGGAGTCCACAGTAAACTGTAAGTCCCATAATAACTTGCTGGGTAAGTCAGTTCAAAGGTCAGAGGAAGTATATGGCATACCACATCCAGCATAACGACAGCAAGTAAATGACTGTGGTGTTCAAACCAAACATTGATCTGGTGACAGATTTACATACTATCAGAATTATATAAGTGTAATGCTGTATCTACCAGAAAATAATGACAAAATTTTTATTTCAGTGGGAAAAGCATAGAAAGCAGAAACCAGATGCAGCTAAAACTGATCCTGATGACATTGCTGCAATAGAAGAAGCTGAAAGGACAATAGGAGATTTTAAGCTAAAGAGTGCACAAAATTTTTCAGTACCACGACATTCTTGTGTGACTTTCACAAGGAAATATAATCAGTTATTAACAGCCAGAGAAAAAGTAAGTGAAGATCAGATAACACTTTTATGTTTTTATAAAAGAATATATTTGACCACTTTCGGTATAAACCAGGTTAAATACAGATATACGTGTGAATTTACTGGATGTGATCATATTGCTACTACTTATATCACAGAAACATGAAAAACATGTGACTAATAGTGTTAGATCTCACATTAAAGGGTTATAGGGTAATGTTTATGGTTCTTCAGCTGCAAAACTAGTGGTTTGAAGATGGGAAGGGAGCTATAAGGTTATTTTCTGTGCAGTTTTTGTAAAATTATGTAACAAAACAGTTATGTTCAAATGGCTTAAACATTAGAGCTACCACTGCTAATAATTAATGCAGTTCTGCATGAGAAAGAGCCGATTGCAATTTTCTACTGTTAGGAAAAATATGATAAGTCCAGTTTGCTACAGACATGGTGTTATTTGTGACAGTGGTCTATTTTCAGTCATATCATCCTTTATATTATCACCTGTGGTGTATACATAAGTCTGTTTCACACCCAGATTGTTGAGAATGAGAAAATCTGTATTAAGTTATATTGTTATACAGGCAGTATGGAACATATCAAGTTATATTACTATTGCTAAGAAAGTTTTGAATGTGGATTCATAGTTGACATCAGATTTGTATACAAGAGTAAGTTAATCATACCTGTAACACTATTACGAAAAGGAAAGTTGCTACTCACCATATAGCAGAGATGCTGAGTCGCAGATAGACACAACAAAAAGACTGTCACAAATTAGCTTTCAGTCAGTATGGCCATTGTCAAAAATGGAAGACAGATGCACATACACACGCTCACACAAAAGCAGCTCACACACACATGACTGCAGTATCTGGCAATTGAAAAGTGGCTTCAGTTACCAGAGACTGCAGTCGTGTGTGTGTGAGTTGCATTTGCAGGAGTGTCTCTCTCTCTCTCTCTCTCTCTCTCTCTCTCTCTCTCTCTCTGTGTGTGTGTGTGTGTGTGTGTGTGTGTGTGTGTTTGTCTGTCTGTTGTCTATTTTTGATGAAGGCCATGCTGGCCGAAAGGTAATTTGTGACAGTCTTTTTGTTGTGCCTATCTGCAACTCAGCATCTTCGCTATATGGTGAGTAGCAACTTTCCTTTTCATAATATTGTTCCATTCCATCCTGGTTTTTCCATTGTTTAATCATACCTATGTACAATGAAAGTGGACAGGTGAATGCACCCATCTTCTATGGTATCATTGTGACTTTACAATGGCACAGTGAGAAGTTCTTGGCCTGGAAACGAAAGGCTGGATTTCTTAAATAAAACTGAATTTACGCATGTAATTCCCTTTTCCAACACTGCACTTTGCTCTTTGGTTTTCCAGTAATTAAATTCAGTCCCTGAAGTGTGTTTCTAGACTAACTGTGAAACACATGTCTATTACTAACAGACTGTCTTCACTGAATTTGAAATGTTTTTAAAAAATGCATTTATGTAACTAATAATATGGGTGCACATGTGGTTTCCAGGTTAGTAGGTATGGGGCTGCAGCCCCTCCCTGGAAGAACTATATATACACTCATTTCTTCTATTTCATAAAAAAGAAACACCCTTTATTGTACTTCCTATTATAATAGATTAAGAAAACTCCTTTGTTTTCTCTAGAGAATTTAGAGATGGCTTGGTGACACAAAATTTCTATGCATTTATTCCCCCCTCACCCCCAAAACCTAACAACTGGATTGGAGTATGATCTCAGGATGTCAGCATGGCTTCAGGCCTCAGTGCAGTACTGAAACAGCCACTTTTAGTCTCATAAATTGTATTTTAAATTCAGTGGATAATCACAAAAATGTTTTGGGGATTTTCCTGGATTTAACAAAAGCAATTGATTTAATAGACCATGAAATTCTCATAAAAAAGGTAGAGTGGTATGGTGTAAGAGGCCTGGCTGAAATCCTACCTAGAAAATCACTCTCAGATAACAGAGGTAAAGCACATGGGAAAAAATGAACTCCAAGCTTATCTATCGAAACCTTCCACATTAACCCGTGGTGTGCTGCAAGTCTGAATTTTAGGTCCCTTTCTCTTCTTAATTTTCATAAACGACTGCCCCCTACACTTTCAACACTCCAAACCATTACTATTTGCAGATGACATGAGCATATTAATTGAAGGTGAAAACAAAATTGCTCTGAGTTTAAATGCTAAAGTCACAATTGAAAATGTCACAGAGTGGTTTATGAGGACTAAATTACTGATAAACCCTCAAAAAACAGTCTTACACTTCCGTACACAACAAAATAAAAACCCATTAAAACCAAACATGTCCATGGAAAACCAAAGAATTAACAGTGTCACTGAAACAAAATTTCTTGGCATTTACTTACAATACAATCTTAAATGGAGTTCCCACATCACATAATTAAATTCTAAACTACCAAAAATGACTTATGCAATGAGGATTATATGGAACAACACAAGTCCTGAAACAGTTAGAGCAGTGTATTATGCTTGCATACACTCCCTATTGAGATATGGCATCATATTCTGGTGAAATCCTCCTCATAGCATAACAACATTCTGGAAACAAAAAAAGATTGTGAGGATAATGAAAAATGCTAACAGCCGAAAATCATGAAAACCATTCTTTAAAGAACTGGGGATTCTACCCCTACCATGTATCTATATACTAGAAGTTGTCATGTACCTAAAAAAAAAGCATGCTAAAAATGGAAATGTCTTTATTCCAAATAAATATGTACATGAACACCATACAAGGGCAAATAGTGACATACACAGACATCATTGTTATACCACACTGTGCAAGAAAGGTGTATATCACTCAGGTTCACATTTATTTAATAAGCTGCCAAGTAACTTAAAGGCCATAAACAAAATCCATAGCTTGAAAAAATCTGTAACTTCATATCTCTTGGAAAACTGTTTTTACTCAGTAACACAGTATCTTGAAAAGTAAGTTAATTTCTGTTGTAACAATTTAAAAATGTAATTAACAATATAACAATGTAACAATATACAAATGTAATGTATACAATCAATATAACAGTATATTAATGTAATGTCATTTGGTCCAAGTTCTAGGGTATAGTATATGTACCTCAAAGATTCAGGATGTAAATAAATAAACAAATCTGTACTGATGGTAGTCAGTGGGTGCCAAATCTGGTGAATAGGGCAGATGTCTCCCAGTTTTCTACTGTTAAAGTACTTTTCATTGTTTATTAACATGCTGTGTGTTTTGCAATGCAGAACTCTTCTAACAATTTTTTTCATAATTTTTATTCAGAACATGCCTGTTATTGTTTTACCTTTTGCAAGAATAAAATTACAATTTGGCTATACAGGAGGGGGTCATTTGTCATTTAGAACAAATGCCAGGATGCTCCCTGTGTAAAAAATACAGCCATTTACTGTCCAATGCTTACTTAGTTTGAATTTGTTTTCCATTTCTAAGGACTTTTTCCTCAACAGGCGTTCAGTCCAAAACTTGTTCACTTTCCTTTGCAAAGTAATTAACATAAAAATCACATTTGTATATAGAAAACATTAGCTGTGTACTTTCCAGGAGCTGAAATTTACTTAAGATATGTTGGTGCAGAACCATCCGGTTCCACCAATGGCTTTGATAATTGTTTCATTTCTGGTGTGCAGTAGGGATTCAGATCTCACCCACAGTAATAAAGTACCACAAAAAATCTGTTCTTTTTAAAATGTTGCAAACATTCATTTTCTGATTTGCTTATGGTTAACATTCAACAAAACTGCACCTGTATTGCATAAAGCTCTCTCATAATTAGTCTTCATATAATTTATACCCTATTTTGTCTCCTAATACATGTGTGATGCAAACTGTTTCATACAGTTTTAGTCACTGACCATCCATATTGTTGCTGGTTTGGACATTCATCACATAGGCTTCTTCCGAAAAAGTACGGTCTGTTTGAGTTTAAATGCCAATTACTTGACTTTTAAAAAATAAAGAAGTGGGTTTTTTTATGAGTACACCTCTGTTTTAGATGTAACTCCACTGGTGGTAAATTGTTCAACAAACAATTTTACCATGACTTGGTATTGTATTTTATGCATTAGAACTAAATGCCTGCAATTTGGCTAATTTAGAAAACTGTGTGAAAAAAGACATATTCTGGAGCCCATTCTTCACTTGTGTAAATCTGTTCATGTACCAACATAAAAACAAAATTTTATTCAGAAGATACCTGTTATTGTTTTACGTTTTGCAAGAATAAAATTACCATTTGGCTGTTCAGGTGGAGGTCATTTAGAACAAATTCCAGGATGCTCCCTCTGAAAAAAATACCCTACCCTGTGCTTACTTAGTTTGAATTTGTTTTCCATTTCTAAAGACTTTATACTTAAAAGGCTTTCAGTGGCAGCTCTGTATCGGGTGAAAAACTTGTCACATCGCCCTTGTAATTTATAGCTTCAGGCCTTGCTGACAGTTCCTACCTTTATTTTTAAAGTGACAATTCATGTTATTTCTTTTCATGAAATTTTCATTAAAAGTGCCAAACTAATGGATCTTTGTGCACTGGATTTGTAAAGTGAAGCCTGTAATGTTGCAATCCTTGTACTCTCATTGTCATAAGTAAAGCCCCAGAGAAGAATGAAGAAGAAGCCCCATATTTTGCTATAGAATTAGCCAATCGTTCATTCTGATTACATATGATAGTCCAGTAGAGCCAAAACGATTGTGGCACTGTTGTGTTTCTCAGAGTTATAAGCTTGAAAAATAACTGGATGTTATCTTATGAGTCTTTTATTTATTATTATCACAATTATCCTACAATTTTCATTACTTGCCAGTAAGTTTGTAATCTTTGTATCATTGTTCCATTCTGTAGAAGTATTTAAGTTCTATGGGAATAATTGTGGCACCACCACTAGTGAACTCCTCCAACTGTAGAAATCACTGAGTTCAGATAGTTTTAGCAGGGTGAAACTGTAGGTGGCTGGTCTGCAAGACTGTTTGCAGGGTCCATGTTTTAGGTCCCAAGAAAAGCAGCCAGGAGTGGATAAATCCTTTACATTTACTGAGGGCACCTTTATATGCCCTGTGCATTTCCTTAGTAAATTAATTGTGGTACAACATCCTAATGTGTAATTCTCAAAGTACTATAATGTTACAAAATGTAGGCCCTGATCAAGAAAATTTACTGCACTTTAAATAAATCATTGTGATGTATTTTCATCATTTTTAAGCTGTTCAGCATCAAACAGGAATTCAACAACAAAATAATCAACCTTCGAGAGGAGAAAGTAACTTTGATTCAGAAGATGAAGGAACTTAACACGTGCATAGATTCACTTCATACAGAACTTCAACTAGAAAGCTTGAAGCATCTTTCAGTTATTCCAGTGTTCAATATGGACAAAGAATTTCCAGAAAAGAAATTTCAGGTGAGTCATGGGAGTACCTTTTCATGTGCATAAAAAGTTAATTTTGTTTTGTTTATAAAAATGACTTTGAGGTAATTTATCATAGTGAAAATGTAAAATGTTTTACTGCACAAAAGATTTCCAAATGACTTCTATTTTGTTCTTCAGTTACCAAAGAGAGCAAAATGCTGTACAGAAAAAATTAACTGTGATATCATTAGTGCAGGAAACGTGAATGTGTTTGTGTTGCAAATGAAGAACTAGAGGCTGACAATGGCAGAAATTACAGTAATATTGTTTTTGTTGATTAAAATACTTTAGTGGCTTTTCTCCACAAGATAATTCCATGACAAAAAATATTGACAGCAACTTGCACTCAAATCAGTACTGTGGGTGATTCACACAATACTGAACTGAACTTTGTGACAGCACATTTTGCTTTACTATTAATTTAAATTTAATTTGTCTCTGTGTAGGCACAATGAGATGTCTGTTATGAATGCATTATATATAAAGGTTCACATGTGATGTTGTTTGCTGTGTTATTGTTGATTTTAACAAAATGCGAGGTGAAAACATTCATATACAGTAATGTTTATGTTACTATGACAAAATTTATATTTTATTTAGTATAAAATCAGTTTTATAGGTGATGAGGAAATCTCACACAGCTTAGCAAAATTTGTTTTAAAACTAAACAGAGGGTATTCCATATAAATTGCAATAGTATGGCAAAAATTCAGCAATTTTTCTTCAGTTAGAAGACTTGGATATGATAGTAGAAAGGTGTGTAGATGACATTAAAGAACACGCATAAGCAGTTTTTATTTATATGCAGAAGACTATAATAAGTGGAATTCTCTGTAGGAGACCTTTATCGAGCAGTAGATATCAAATACCCACTGACGATAATGTAACTGATATTAACAAACCACAAAGTTGAAAGTTTCACATAAAATAACATTTGCGTTCATGTGGCTTACTTTGACAAAGAAGAAGAGACATTGAAAGTCAATTGTTTTGAAGCTTAATTATGTACACCTGTGTATGCTAATAGCTTACCTATGTTAATTGTAGGCCACTTTCTCAAAAATATTTGAACGGTCTGGACAGAATGATTTGTATCTGTAATAATAGTCAGGTTACTGATTTCCATCTTTAGAGATGACTGTCACTATTGCATGTGGAGACTTGTCAAGAGACATTAAAATAAACATTTTAACAAAAGTAATTTTAAAGAGAGGAGGTACTGGTGGAATTAAGGCTGTGAGGACAGAGCGTGAGTCGTGCTTGGGTAGCTCAGTTGGTAGAGCACTTGCCCGCGAAAGGCAAAGGTCCCGAGTTCACGCCTTGGTCTGGCACACAGTTTTAATCTGCCAGGAAGTTTCAAAAGTTCACATCACAACCATATTTGCAGATGATACAGTGCCAAATGCAGATGATATAGTGCCAAATGCATAAAATAGGGAAGACGTGGAATACCCAATAAAGAAAATAAATTATTTACTAGCTGAAAAGTGCTACATCAAAATAAGCAAGAGAAAAAGTAAGAAAATGGAATGTATAAAGTAAAAGAAGTATGAATAGAATGTTAACATGTTGTTGGAAGGGCACAAGTATCCAAGTTCAGAAAGTTGGGAAAGCATTATTTCTTTTAATTGGTAACATTAAAGGAGACATCCATGCTAGAATTGCTAAGGCCAAACAATCATACAATATAATTGAAAGTTATAAAGACACTTAAGGGAAAGTTTGGTTTGGGTCATGATATCATGAGGAACAGAAACCTGGACTACGATGAAAGTCGGGTAAGAGGCAGCTACAGGCATGTAATATGGGGTATGTTTAATGAGTGCTACATATATCATGAACAAGTGGAACAGAAGATTCTGAGAAAAAGAAAAGAGGAACATACTTCAATGACATTGAAAAGAGATGCAATAGAGTGGACCCTTACTACATCACTCATTTTTGAAGAAGAGGAGATAATTGAAGGATGACCAAAATTAGGACAGACAAGAGCAGAATTCTTAGATTGTCAGAAGATGCTGATCATATTGGCAAATAAAATGACTAACTCAGGGAAGGTGGCCATTAGACCATCATCCTGCCAGCCAACTGTAATGGTGAGAAGAAGAAGACGCAGAAAATGTCTTAAATCATTTAATTATTATAAGAGTAAATAAATGGCAGCCCTTTCAAACCAGCTAAGATGTTACGACCATCATAGAACAATGACTTGTTCTTAGCAGCATAGTGATTTTTGTAACCCTCATATGGGTTTTATTTTTGAAACAAATATCTTTCAGTAGTGGAAACAGTGTCTGTTATACTAAATGTAATGCATTTGTATTTCGTTGTTTAACAACAGCTGCAACGTTCATTCCATTAAGTGGAAGTTAATAATCATTACATTTAATGTGAAGGAATTCAAACAACTATTTGACCTTGTTTGTTCCAGTTCCTCCCTAGATGATTATCTGTTGTTCTTTTCTCACTCACGTTTTGATGATTAAAGTTTTATTATGTGGCAACTGAGATGACATTAGCGAATATAGAATGAGAGCTCATTGTAGCAGTTGTCATATTTATGAGAAGTAGTTTATTAATTCACTCTGCTTGATGTAGGACCATGTTGTTAATTTTGCAGTTTCTTATACATTCTGCAATATTGAAGAATTAAGTTTTGTGCAATGCATTATCATGCTTGTTATTTTTCATATCTATTGATAACCAAGCATCCAATTCACTAATTTCTTTTTAGTATATTTTCTGGTATAAAAATATATTTTCAACGATCATTACTTGCATATATACTCCACGAGGCCCCGGGACTGGACAACATTCCATTAGAACTACTGATAACCTTGGGAGAGCCAGCCTTGACACTCTTCCATCTGGTAACACATATGAGACAGGTGCAATACCTCAGATTTCAAGAAGAATATAATAATTCCAATCCCAAAGAAAGCAGGTGTTGACAGATGTGAAAATTGCTGAACCATCAGTTTAATAAGTCACATCTGCAAAATACTAACGCGAATTCTTTACAGATGAATGGAAAAACTGATAGAAGCCGACCTTGGGGAAGATCAGTTTGGATTCCGTAGAAATATTGGAACACATGAGGCAATACTGACCCTACGACTTATCTTAGAAGATAGATTAAAGAAAGGCAAAACTATGTTTCTAGCATTTGTAGACTCAGAAAAAGCTTCTTGACAATGTTGACTGGAATACTCTTTTTCAAATTCTAAAGGTGGCAGGGGTAAAATACAGAAACCAGAAGGCAGTTATAAGAGTCAAGGGATGTGAAAGAGAAGCAGTAGTTGTGAAGGGAGTGAGACAGGGTTGTAGCCTCTCCCCGATGTTATTCAATATGTATATTGAGCAAGCAGTAAAGGAAACAAAAGAAAAATTTGGCGTAGGAATTAAAATTCCTGGAGGATAAACAGAAAACTGAACTTCGGGTCTGTTCAGTGCAGAGGTATCAACACAAAACCGAAAAAGGGTGCCACAGACCTGTGTATACTCAACAATGAATAAGAAAAGAAAAACATGGGTAAACTACTATGAAAAGCATAGTGAATGCATTATCATAATCAAGATAGACATGGAGCCCACACCCAACATAACAGTACAAGTTTGTATCCCAACTAGCTCAGCAGAAGATGAAGAGGATGAAAGAATGTATGGCAAGATAAAACATATTATTCAAATAGTTAAGGGAGATGAACACAGTAAAATTTAAACATTGCTAATATTTGGTTTCAAAATCTTGGCTGATGGTTGTATATGTGGAAGAGACTTGGAGATACCAGAAAGTTTCAAACAGATTAAATAATGCTAAGGCAGAGATTTCAAAACCAGATTTTAAAGTGTGACACATTTCCAGTTGAAGATGTGGACAATGGCCATAAATTATCGGTTATGCATTCATGACTGTGGGAAGAGAGATGCAGTGTATAGAAAAATTAAAGATACTTTTGCAGAAAAGAGAAGCAGATTATGAACAGCAGATTAAAATCTAAGAAATTATGGAAAGGTAGGATATTAATGCTACTGGACCTGGAAAAGTTGAAAGAACCAAAGTTTGTTGAGAGTGTCAAAGGGAGCATTGGGAAATGATTGATTGAAGGAACACAACGGAAGATGAATCGGTACCTTTAAGAGATGAGACAATGATGGCAGCGGAGGATCAAATAGGCAAGAATGCAAGGCCAAATAGAGCTCCTTAGGCAATGCATGAGATACTGAAAGAAGCAAGCAAAGGGGGAATAGAAATCTGAAAAGTGAGGTTGACTGGAAGTGCAAACTGGCAAAGTGACAATGGCTGGACAAGAAGTGCAAGGCTGCAGAAGCACACATGACTATGGGAAAGAAAGATGCAGTATATAGAAAAAATTAAAGAGACCTTTGGACAAAAGAGAAGCTATTGTATGAACATTAAGAGATCTGACGGCGAACCCATACTAGATAAAGAAGTGAAGACTGAAAGTATGAAATGATACACAGATGGTCTAAATAAGGGAACAGAGTTGAAGCCAGTACTATAGAAGAAGAAGAGGAAGTAAATAAAGAAGAGATGACAATATGATTCTGTGGGAAGAATTTGACTGTACATTGAAAGACCTAAATGGAAACTAGGCTCTCAGTATTATTGAGATCCGTGAGAGAGCCAGACATGACAAGAATGTTCCACCTTGTATGCAAGATATATTAGACAGTCAAAATATACTCAGAATTCAAGAATAATGTAACAATTTCTATTCCAAAAACAGCATTTGCTGACAGCTGTGAGTATTAAGGAACCATTAGTTTAATAAGCTATGGTTGCAAATCACAGACAGGAATTATTTACAAAAATGGAAAGACTGGTAGAAGCCAATGCTGGGAAAGATCAGTTTGGGTTCTGGAGAAATGTAGGAGCACATGAGGCAATATTGACCCTACAACTGAACATTTGTAACATTTGTAGATTTAGAGAATGATTTTGACATTGTTGACTGGAATACACTCTTTGTAATTCAGACAGTAGTAGGGATAAAAACCAGGGAGCAAAAATTTATCTACAATTTTTAAAGAAACAATTATGTATTTATAATTGTTGAAGCAAATGAATAGGAAGCAGTAGTTGAGAGGGGAGTGAGACAGACTTGTAGCCTCTTCCCAGGGTTATCCAGTCTGTACATTTAGCAAGCTGAAAAAACCCAAGGATAAAAGTAGAAAGGGAATTTAAGTTCAAGGAGAAGAAATAAAAATTTGCAATTTGCTAATGATGTCCTTCTATCAGAGGCAACCAAGGATTTGGAAGAACACTTGAATAGATTATTTTATTTTATTTTTATTTAATTTATACACCTGCAGGCAGTAAAACATGTATGGATATTGTCCAAATATACATGTAAATTTATGGGAAATCATTTCTAGGAGATGGAACATACAAATATGTAAATATAAAAGTACAGACAACAATATATAAGGCCATAAAATACATATACATAGTAACACAGAATAATGCAAGATCATGCAATACATGTTGTTGTTGTGGTCTTCAGTCCATCACAGAATAATGCAAGATCATGCAATACATGTTGTTGTTGTTGTTGTTGTGGTCTTCAGTCCTGAGGCTGGTTTGATGCAGCTCTCCATGCTACCCTATCCTGTGCAAGCTTCTTCATCTCCCAGTACTTACTGCAACCCACATCCTTCTGAATCTGCTTAGTGTATTCATCTCTTGGTCTCCCTCTACGATTTTTACCCTCCATGCTGCCCTCCAATGCTAAATTTGTGATCCCTTGATGCCTCAGAACATGTCCTAATAACCGGTCCCTTCTTTTTGTCAAGTTGGGCCACATACTCCTCTTCTCCCCAATTCTATTCAATACTTCATCATTAGTTATGTAATCCACCCATCTAATCTTCAGCATTCTTCTGTAGCACCACATTAAGAAAGCTTCAATTCTCTTCTTGTCCAAACTATTTATTGTCCATGTTTCACTTCCATACATGGCAACACTCGATACAAATACTTTCATAAACAACTTCCTGACACTTAAATCTATACTTGATGTTAACAAATTTCTCTTCTTCAGAAACACTTTCCTTGTCATTGCCAGTCTACATTTTATATCTTCTCTACTTCGACCATCATCAGTTATTTGGCTCCCCAAATAGCAAAACCCCTTTACTACTTTAAGTGTCTCATTTCCTAATCTAATTCCCTCAGCATCACCCAACTTAATTCGACTACATTCCATTATCCTCGTTTTGCTTTTGTTGATGTTCATCTTATATCCTCCTTTCAAGACACTGTCCATTCTGTTCAACTGCTCTTCCAAGTCCTTTGCTGTCTCCGACAGAATTACAATCTCATCGGCAAACCTTAAAGTTTTTATTTTTTCTCCATGGATTTTAATACCTACTCCAAATTTTTCTTTTGTTTCCTTTACTGCTTGCTCAATATACAGATTGAATAACATTGGGGAGAGGCTACAACCCTGTCTCACTCCCTTCCCAACCACTGCTTCCCTTTCATACCCTTCGACTCTTATAACTGCCATCTGGTTTCTGTACAAATTGTAAATAGCCTTTCGCTCCCTGTATTTTACCCCTGCCACCATCATAATTTGAAAGAGAGTATTCCAGTCATCATTGTCAAAAGCTTTCTCTAAGTCTACAAATGCTAGAAATGTAGGTTTGCCTTTCTTTAATCTATATTTTAAGATAAGTTGTAGGGTCAGTATTGCCTCGCATGTTCCAACATTTCTACAAAATCTAAACTGATCTTCCCCGAGGTCGGCTTCTACCAGTTTTTCCATTTGTCTGTAAAGAATTCGTGTTAGTATTTTCTAGCTGTGACTTATTAAACTGATGGTTCAGCAATTTTCACATCTGTCAACACCTGCTTTCTTTAGGATTGGAATTGTTATATTCTTCTCGAAGTCTGAGGGTATTTCACCTGTCTCATACATCTTGCTCACCAAATGGTAGAGTTTTGTTATGCTTGGCTCTCCCAAGGCCATTAGTAGTTCTAATGGAATGTTGTCTACTTCCGGGGCCTTGCTTCGACTCAGGCCTTTCAGTGCTCTGTCAAACTCTTCACACAGTATCGTATCTCCCATTTCATCTTCATCTACATCCTCTTCCACTTCCATAATATTGTCCTCAAGTACATTGCCGTTGTATAGACCCTCTATATACTCCTTCCACCTTTCTGCTTTCCCTTCTTTGCTTAGAACTGGGTTTCCATCTGAGCTCTTGATATTCATACAAGTGGTTCTCTTTTCTCCAAAGGTCTCTTTAATTTTCCTGTAGGCGGTATCTATCTCACCCCTAGTGAGATAAGCCTCTACATCCTTACATTTGTCCTCTAGCCATCCCTGCTTAGCCATTTTGCACTTCCTGTCGATCTCATTTTTGAGACATCTGTATTCCTTTTTGCCTGCTTCATTTACTGCATTTTTATATTTTCTCCTTTCGTCAATTAAACTCAGTATCTCTTCTGTTACCCAAGGATTTCTACTAGCCCAATGGAAGCTACATACAACATCTTTAGTTACAGGTAAAAAACCTTGATGTGTTTCCCTACAAAATAACACTAAACCCAGCTCTATATCTCCTTTTGATAAATTTATATGAATTTTTAAAGTTGTAAAGTCATTTTTGAAATATTCTGTATATATTTCATCTCTGGCAATGATTGTTGATGCAAAAAATGCACAGTTCTGCTGTGGTTCAGAATCCGCATTAAATTGTGGGCCCCTTACAACTGGCCAAGTAAGTCAGTTCAAAGGTTGAGGGAAATCAACAACATACCACTTCAACAGTATCATGAGTAATAAAGCACTGTGATGTTCAAAACAATCTTTGGATTGATGACTGCTTTACTTTTCTGCTACTTAAGAGTATTGAAAACTGGATTGGTAGATTGAATAACTAATGAGAACATACTGAATCGAACCAGAGAAAAAGAAATTTGTTGCATAACTGCACTAAAAGAAGAGATGAGTTGATAGTACACTCCTGACACAACAAGAAATGGATTCATCTAATGGCTATAACAGCTGGAGGGATTGGCGCCATGCTGATCACATGTCCCACAAACATAGATCGCTACTCATACTGCCTTATAGGCAGCAGCTGTCCAGCTGGAACAGGCCTAAGGCCAAAACCACAAGTTGTGTTTACTTTACTTCACAAATATGAATCCCAGGCTGACCACAGCTCAAAGAAACTAATAAAAATAATAACTATATCTTCCATCTGTATTAAAACCTGTCTCCTATTGGTGAAAAGGCGTCCAGAATTTTTAATTTGCAGAAATGCTATCCACAATTATGAAACAAAGTACAGAAAATAATATAGATGTAAAATACATTAGATTAAATAAGTGCTAAAATAGTTTAAAGTATACTGACACAGAATTGTATAATTAACTGACAGTGAAAGATATTCTGTGCACTTACTTTGAGAGAAATCTGCAGAATCTATTAGTCAACAACTGTTTTAAAGCATAAAATAATTCAATTATTGTATGATATTCTAAATCTAAAGTGTATTTTTATCATAAAATCTTAATGTAAGGTATAATTTTCAATGTTAAATCCGACATTTCAACAGATCAAGCTCTGTTGTGTGACAAAATCCATTATTAGCAATTCTTTGTTATTCACCAGTCATGGCCTGCTGCCATCAGCACTGACCAAAAATAAGAATATATAAAAAAATCATGCAGAGCTCTGTCATTCTCTTTTTACTAGGCTCAGGGTATTAACAGTTTGGAATCTCTATATTTATGTCTCTACACTCTTCATCAGGAGCAACATGAAAGGAAGTGTTGCCAGTAAAATAAAATTCACAAACTCGAACCCAAAATAAGGCAAACATTACCATCTCAATATATAGGCCAGAAATAACAGGAATGTGTCTTCTTTATACATTGCCAACATCCCAGTGTCTGTACTATTCACTTCATTTAACACCATAGCTTACTCCATTAGGGTCAGTGCCTTCCATTGATAGCGCAGTTGTAGCATATTTCCCCTTCTCTTTTGAATTTATAATATTATTAGTGCACAGAACAAGACTTGCACATCTTTTCAGACTACTTAGCCATGAAAATTAGCACATCAGTTTACATGGAGGTAAGGAATATTGACAAAACACTCTTTCTACATATGATAGAATGAACTTCCTGGAAATGTAAGCAGAAGAATAGCAGGGGTGTATGACAGAGTGATAACAGAGACCTATCTTTTTGCCCTGTGTACTCAGAATTCCAGCCACATATCCTCAACCTGTTATTTTTTACTTATGTTTAACTGTCCTTAGCTCTTATGCAGTTGTTATTAAACTGTGCTCCAACTGGTTTGACCTGATAAAGCTTTGCAACAGCACAGCTCAACTCTGGGGGAAATTAGTACACCATCAAATAATGTACACATTACTCTGGAAAATTTGTACTAATTATTGAGGCTTCGTGTCCTTCGATTTCTTTGATATTCTTGTCATAAGAAAAATGGTAAGCTACAACCACAATGTGCCAGAATTCGTGGAGCGTCTGTGATGGACACTAAATTCTGACTGACGAAACACTTCTGCTTTTAACTGCATGATGACTCCTGTATAAAATCACAATAACACTGCTGCTGCCACATAGGACTTGGAAGGAAACCCCAAATAGTTCTGAATCAGCTTGTATATAATTTGAACTATATTTTACCAAACAAAAAAATTATGTCCCCAGAGACCAGAAGGTCATCATTGGCAGTTTAATAGAACACTGACAAAGTTCACAACCACAAAATGAGCACTGTCTGTCTTAACTGACAGCAAGGTGAAAGATGATGCAACAATGTTACATAAGCTTTGTTGCTTTACACTACCAATCAGTGCATCTGCAGGTATTGTCACAATCATCAGTATACTTTCAGAACACCAATTAAAGTCACTGCCTAAGCAAATGTTCATATTCAGCATTTATCTGTGCAAAATGAACAATTATAAAGCTTACTGTACCATTGAGGGAGAAGTGCAACCAGACACAGAGCCTGCATCAGCCAACAACTGTGTGTTCCATTAGCGCAATGGTTTGTGCCCCCTTTTTATAATTTTTATGTCAACTGTGACATAACTGTACTAATTTTTATGCTTTGATAATATCTTTTTGTACATTGGTTTCTCCAACATCAACTCTTTTGTACCACTGCCTAAAACAATTTTACAATCACAATCAGTAATTAAAAATTTTTTTTTTTTTTCTCTTTGGACTATTTCACCTCTCCCTGGGTTAAGGGCTTGAGATGAGTCCAATCACTTGTTGCTAAGAGCTGTCTGCCCCCAAAAACTACATCTTAACTTTAATTTTTTCTTGTCATATCCTTCCACCAAGACCCCAGCAATTTCCAGTTTCAGAATCCGAGGTCCTACCTGTGTGACTTGCCTGTTACTATACCCACAGCTACACATGACATGACAGTAGTCACATTCGGCTGTGATGCACACCACTGAATTCTGATGCTAGTGCTCAATTAAAATATAAATATCTCTTGATCCAATGTGATTCATGCAATTGATCATTTGTGATTTGTGCCAATCAGTCTTAAATAAAATAAACTACACATACATGTTATGAATAAAAATATCACTGCGCATTCATCATGTAAGCTTTTAGTTACCAGTGTTGTTACAGGTATTATCATTATTGTTCATATTATCTAAAGTACTGTGTTGTAAAATGTTTATTACGAGCAACAGCAGTAAAGAAACAATTTGCAATGATAGCTTCAGATTCATGAAGAAAAAGCGGTGGATGCATTGTTAAGTAATGGCAACTGCAACTTGTTTGATGCGGGTAATCCTTACGTGCCTTTATTGGGAGGTAGGAGAGAGAAAGGATACATGGGATGCAGTAAAGATAAAGGAAATGAAGATACTACAAGGAATAAACTGACAATGCACTTACAATCTGCATGCGTAATGACACTTTCTAATGAGACTGAAGACATCCACCAATGGGAAACAGAATTCAAGGAAACAAACACCAAAAGGTTTGACAAATGCTGTTTGAAATAATAAGTGTAGCTGATCTGATACAAATTAAAACTTATAAATTAACATAGTTTGTGTTATAGCTGCTAAAATGAAATTTGCTTTTGTTTCTCTTTTAGGAAATTGTTTGAACGTGACAAGATACTAGAAGAAATTGATAAATTTGTTTCTGAATTTGATGACAAAATTAAAAAGTTGGGAGAAATGAAGATTAGTGCAGATGTAGAAGCAAAGTTTCAGGAGTTACATATTTTGTCTCTTCATCAAGAACTAATAGTTCTTCGTAACTTTAATACAGAAGATGAAGAAATGAATAAGGTTATTTCTGGACACCTGTCTCAGAGGCACAGTATACAGCTGAAGGTAAGTGATACCTTTCAGATTTTATCAAATAATATGTTCACAAGTGAATGTATTTTCATGCCAACTGCCTCAGTTAATAAGTAAACGGTGTGTAAAAAAAGTGTTTTATCGTGATTTGCGTTAAGGATGTTAACATTGTGAAAAGACTAATTTCTGATGATCACATGTATACATATCAAGGAAATATTTTGGAGTACCAGTTTATAGTGGCCTTAAGGCTGAAATTTCAATTGTGAAATAAATAATTCCTACAGTCAGTGGTGAGTTTGATGTCCTTTAAAAATTTTACAGGCCGTGAATCCTAACCATGAGAAATTAATCAGAAGTACAGAAGATTGTTCATCAAGGTTCCTTTTTCTGTTTTTTCCCTTGGTAAATATTAGGTTGTGGACCTGATCTGTACTAATATAATTTTCTTATCCCTGGGTGTCATAACATTTCCATGTTGTCTGAAAGACCATCTTTTATCATGACCTTTGACCTTAATTATTTCAGAAAAGAAAGTGTACTGTGCTAAGTTTTTTCACAGGTGTTAGTTTTGAGACACTCTTTGACCAACATGATGAATCTCATCAAAATCATTATTTCACAGGTTCTGGTCTCTCCTTGTATGTCATAATGAAGGTCTTTCCCCCATATCCTTAGTGGAGTTATCTTTTACAGTTGTTTGGAAGCTCAAGAGGTACAAACTTGAACCAGCATACTTATAAAACATGGGCAGTGGAAATAGGATGGATTTTGAGGAGGATTTTAATCATAGTATAGCATAACAAAATACAGTGTAAGTGATGGAAGATATAGCTAAGTAATCTCATTGCAAGGTGGCACTTTGTAATGAGAAGGATGCTGCTTTGAGGTGGATTAGCAGAAATGGTTACAGTGCCAAGAGCACAAGAGGACATGCTTCTCATCATCCCTCTTGAATTTCATACTTTAGTCTACATCTCACTTTAGTTATGTTTCATAGTCCTGCATACAATTAACAGTACAAAAATTGGACATTGGAACACCAAATTGGAGATGATGCCTAGAACAGCACACACATGAATGCAATGCAACATGTCAGTTTTTCATTCTGAGCTGGGTACATACATAAGACAAAATATTATAGTAATTAACAAAACTGTCCCTTCTGGTCTGTATTCTAGACCTATTCCAAAAAGACACAAAAATTTTCCTGGAAATAGAATAAGCTGTCATAGAAAGATTTATCGTCTACTAATTCAATGGGCAACAATTTGACAGTGCTGTCTTTAATTGAATGGGCAGCATCAAAACTTTCTGTGATTACAGGTTCAGCATCAGATTAGGTTGTCTATTTTTTTCCATGCTTTTTTGTATGACAAACATTCTTCTGACTCAACATCTGAGTATCTATGATGATCTCACTATACTACATGAAATGCATTCCCCATATACAACAATAAGCAGTTAAAACCTAGAAATTCATTGGAAGCAAGTTTCAGTGTTATATCTGAGTAATGAAGAGTTATCTGTTGCCTACAAGAAGTAATGATGATTATAAAATGCCAATAATGAATGAATTTTGTCACAGTTGAGCAAAAGGTTGACAGTTATCAAAAGCTGATATTCAATCAATGCAGTTTCTTATAATTTCATTACTGAATGTCTTGCTTGCTGTTAAAATTTTGAGTAAATAAAAGAAAGCCAAGTTAAAACGTGTTGACTCTCCAATTAGTGTTCAATGTACAGTAACCTATGCATCGAGAGAAGAACCCTGTACTGTATAATCAACATCATGCTGGTAAAATGAACACTCTCTCATCACTCAAATGGTAGCTTACAGTTCAAAATATGAAAGATAACAGCAGTTGCAACTTACGTGTGGAACTCACATTTATTTCCTTTCCCCTAGAGAAGTAAAGTGAATTTAGCTGAATAACTCACCACCAGGAAACTTTTGGATAATAACAGAGCTGCCAAACACTTTTTGTAACCTTGACAAGTTTGAGATATGCTATTAGCTGGAAGAATACATTTATATAGCTGATATGTTTGTTGAATGGCTGTGAAAATCTCACACTTTTAACATTGCCTGTGCTGTCCATCTTGCAGAAATGAGGTGCCGTTGGATTCTGAGATGAATGAGTACTAAACTACAAGAGGCATGCCCCAAGGAGGATCAATCCCATTATTGTAACTAATATAACAAACCAAATTAGAATTAAGACTAATATTCAGATACAGTGTAGGGACAGGTTGAAAAAGGAAGAGCTGGTCACTCAGACCGCAGGATGCATGGGATCCTCCTATTATGACCACACCGGGAGGCAAACTTGAAGGGGGATGTAACAGAGAGAGTAAGAGGTCAGTGTCATTTATGTTTGATGTCATACTCTCTCCAGCATCTCTCCCTTCATCTTTGTTTCCTCTCATCCTCACAACACGTAGCTCCCTCTCATCCTGGAGTCAGAGCGATCTGCCTTTCCAGTTTCACTCAACCTGTCCCCCCTCTCCTCCCTGAGGAGGGAACTAGTTGTACCAAAAGCTAGGATTGTGTGTGTACTTTTTTTATATGTGTCTTTAGACAGCACTAAATATTTCAACTCCTGCAGGTAAATAATGATGAGCAATTCTGTTGTTAAAAAAGTTTAAACTTCAGTTTGTACTTGATTAGATGAATGACAACACTATGAATATATTTTGCAGTAAATGTATGAAGGTCAGGTCTGGAACTTGTAACTAGAAACCTGCAAGTTTAGAAAAATCTCAGTCTTCTTGGAAATTTCATTACATAGGTGTGATGTGAAACCCACGTGATTACAAGATTTCCAGAAGGAAGATCCTCTGTTCCAAAATAGAGGAACAGCAATGAGTATGAGCAGAGATGTACATATAATCCTGTGATAGCATTACATTTTGCTAAAAATTGACAGCCAGTACACCCAATACCAAACTAAAATATTTTAACAGCAGAATGTGTGAAGTGTATTATGAAGGAAGACACCTATCCATAGATGAATCAGTGATTCTGTGAAGGGGGAGAATGTCACCATTTGAGGGTGAGCCAAAAAGTAATGCCTCTGAATTTTTTGTGTCAAAATCCATAAAACTTTGTGAATAAAACAAACTTTATTAACATTCTGCATCATTATTCTTCATGTCTACATATATATTTTTCAACATAATCACACTGGTGATGAACACATTTATCCCCATGAGAGACCAGTTTGTTGATACTGTCACACTCAAAATGCAGTCCTGGAAGGTGTTCTTTAAGTTTTGGAAACAGATGAAAATCTCATGTGGCCGAGTCAGAAAAGTGTGGAGAATGACCAATGACCATGAAACCAAGCTATCAGATTGTTGCAAATGTCACAGAACTTGTATGTAGTCTGGCATTGTCATGCTGAACGAGAGGGTGTTCCATGTGTGGACAAACTCTTTGGATTTGAAACTCAGCTACACCACACTGTTTCTCATGCGCTGACTTAGTTATGTTACACACCATCACATTACATGCTCCAATTTGGAGCCCTCTAGTGGCACAAGGGTATTTATTTTGTTTAAAAAGCTTTAAGAGTTTTCAGATGAAAATTCGAAGGCATTACTTTTCAACTTGCCCTCCTACATGAAACAAAAGGCATGAATATGATACCAACATATACATATCAAAGGGTGCTTCCTTTTGTTAGTATTGTCAAGTCATCAGCAAAGGCAATTTTTATGTTTGTTTTGTATAATTTAAGTAAAGAAAGTGATTTGTTGTGTGTTATGAAATTAGCCACAGGAAAAAGTTTCTAGAAATAAGCTTACAACTGTTGTGATTTATGTCATTAATACCTAAATATATAATATACTAGCTTAGTGCCCGCTGCTCACTCACATTGACTGGGTAGCCTGCAGTGATTTTTTTGTTTTTATTTAATCAAATTTTAATGTTGTTCACAAAGTGCAACACCTTCAAAGCTTTTCACATTAATTAAGGCCATATAAGCGTGATCTTTTCCGAATGTACTTCTGACCAAACAATGATTCTGGTAGCTAAAGTCCAAAGTTTTTGGAATAATGACTTTTGTGTTCTTGTGGAGATATTTCCATAGCAACTTTCACACCTGACTAATACTTCTGTATAGCTAACTGAGAAGCGAAATACCAATTTTCATAAGTTTATCTTTAAATTTTTTTAATGTAACAAACAGCTTAAATTTTTTTTTTTAATGTAACAAAATATTTTCTTATGGTTATAATAGAAGGAAACATTCCATGAAGGAAAAATATACCTAAAAACAAAGATGATGTGACTTACCAAATGAAAGTGCTGGCAGGTCGACAGACACACAAACGAACACAAACATATGTCTGCTTGTGTCTGTATATGTGTGGATGGATATGTGTGTGTGTGCGAGTGTATACCCGTCCTTTTTTCCCCATAAGGTAAGTCTTTCCGCTCCCGGGACTGGAATGACTCCTTACCCTCTCCCTTAAAACCCACATCCTTTCGTCTTTCCCTCTCCTTCCCTCTTTCCTGATGAGGCAACAGTTTGTTGCGAAAGCTTGAATTTTGTGTGTATGTTTGTGTTCGTTTGTGTGTCTGTCGACCTGCTAGCACTTTCATTTGGTAAGTCACATCATCTTTGTTTTTAGGTATAAAATATTTTCTTAAACATTTTCATCCCCTATTGCACTCCCTTAAGGGGTTAATTACCAGAAACATTGAAACATGTAATTTTTTTTAAATTTTTGACTGAGATGTCAAATACCAATTGTCACAGATGCACCCTTAAAAACCCTTTAATGGCTCTTTAGTAATTTTTTTTTTAAAGGAACTTTCACCCACTGTTTTACCACCTTAGTGGTTGAATTTCCAAAAATGCTGAAACACAATTTTTTTTCTGACTGAGAAACTAAATACCAGTTTTCATAGTTATAGCTTCAAAATTCCCTTAATAGTGACGTACTTTCAAAAAGGCTTTCATCCGCTATTTCATCCCCTTAGGAGTGGAATTTTAGACAATCATTTTTAAATGAGTATAAGATCCACACCTTCCCCAAATTTCAAGTTTCTATCCTTAGTGGTTTGGTTTGGGCAATAATGAGTCAGTCACTCAGTCAATCAGGACATTGCCTTTTATATATAGAGATTAATTATATAACAACAACATGAAAAGAATAGGTTGTCACTCACTAGAGGAGGCATTGAGTTGCATACAAGCACAACAATAAAGAATACTAGAAATATTTAAACTTTTGGGACGAAGTCCTTCCTCAGAAATATAACTCTCACTCATTAACAAAACAACAGCTCACACAAACAAGGCTTATGTCTCTGGGCACTAAGGCCCAATGGTGATTGCATCTGACATGTGCAATAATCTGCTTGGGTTGGTGGTGGAGGTAAGGAGGCATCATGTAATGAGGGGGGGATTAACAGGGCAGGTGTTCGGGAAGATGTTACTGCTGATTTTGGGAGCATGCTGGGATGTGGTAGGAACAGGAAAATTTATTAAATAGTTATACACAAGCAGACTAAGGTACTGGCTTTTTCTGCAGATTATGTTATAAAATGATACCAAATAAAATTTTTTAAAAAAGCAAGCATTCCTTTTATTTTTTAATCAGTAAGCAAAAAAATCCATGGAGAAGAAATAAAAACTTTGAGGTTCTCCGATGACATTGTAATTCTGTCAGAGACAGCAAAGGACCTGGAAGAGCAGCCGAAAGGTATGGACAGTGTCTTGAAAGGAGGATATAAGATTAAAATCAACCAAAGCAAATGAGGATAATGAAATGTAGTCTAATTAAATCAGGTGATATTGAGGGAATTAGATTAGGAAATGAGACACTTAAAATAGTAGATGAGTTTTGCTATTTGGGGAGCAAAATAACTGATGATTGTTGTAGTAGAGAGGATATAAAATGTAGACAATGGCAAGAAAAGCATTTGTGAAAAAGAAAAATTTGTTAACATCAAGTATGGATTTAAGTGTCAGGAAGTCTTTTCTAAAAGTATTTTTATGGAGTGTAGCCATGTATGGAAGTGAAACATGGATGATAAATACTTTAGACAAGAAGAGAATAGAAGCTTTCGAAATGTGGTGCTACAGAAGAATGCCGAAGATTAGATGGGTAGATCACATAACTAATGAGGAAGTACTGAATAGAATTGGGGAGAAGAGGAATTTGTGGCACAACTTGACTAGAAGAAGGGATCGGTTGATAGGACATGTTCTGAGGCATCAAGGGATCATTAATTTAGTGTTGGTGGGCAGCACGGAGGTTAAAAATCATAGAGGGAAACCAAGAGATGAATACACTAAGCAGATTCAGAAGGATGTAGGTTGCAGTAGGTACTGGGAGATGAAGAAGCTTGCACAGGATAGAGTAGCATGGAGAGCTGCATCAAACCAGTCTCAGGACTGAAGACCACAACAACAACAACAAGCAAAAAAGTGAAACTGCCATCAGCCTGTAAGTGTACACTTTAATTACAGGCTTAATTGAATAATTAAGAGTTTTAATTAGGTCAGAAAAGTTAAAGGAACAATAGGAACAATAAATCCTGGAACATAGCAAGCATGAGGGCTTAAGCAGCAAAAGCAGTTTTGGGTGTGACTGGTTATTAATTAGTTTTTGAGTTAGTTAGTTTTCAGAAAACTGAAGACTTTTCAATGAGTAATGTCAGTGCTCTTCAAACTACTGATAAGCTCTCTCATTTTTCTCCACTACATTTTATTGTAACAATTTCAATCACCCATTTCCTTAAATAGTAACATTTTCAGTGAGACTAAATATACCACTATCATCAGCAGGTGGTAGAGTATGACACAAGTTACGAAATGACATGAAATACTATGTGATTTTTCATGCTTTCCTGATGGATCTGTTACAAATACACTCCTGGAAATTGAAATAAGAACACCGTGAATTCATTGTCCCAGGAAGGGGAAACTTTATTGACACATTCCTGGGGTCAGATACATCACATGATCACACTGACAGAACGTACAGGCACATAGACACAGGCAACAGAGCATGCACAATGTCGGCACTAGTACAGTGTATATCCACCTTCCGCAGCAATGCAGGTTGCTATTCTCCCATGGAGACGATCGTAGAGATGCTGGATGTCGTCCTGTGGAACAGCTTGCCATGCCATTTCCACCTGGCGCCTCAGTTGGACCAGCGTTCGTGCTGGACGTGCAGACCGCGTGAGACGACGCTTCATCCAGTCCCAAACATGCTCAATGGGGGACAGATCCGGAGATCTTGCTGGCCAGGGTAGTTGACTTACACCTTCTAGAGCACGTTGGGTGGCACGGGATACATGCGGACGTGCATTGTCCTGTTGGAACAGCAAGTTCCCTTGCCGGTCTAGGAATGGTAGAACGATGGGTTTGATGACGGTTTGGATGTACCGTGCACTATTCAGTGTCCCCTCGACGATCACCAGTGGTGTACGGCCAGTGTAGGAGATCGCTCCCCACACCATGATGCCGGGTGTTGGCCCTGTGTGCCTCGGTCGTATGCAGTCCTGATTGTGGCGCTCACCTGCATGGCGCCAAACACGCATACGACCATCATTGGCACCAAGGCAGAAGCGACTCTCATCGCTGAAGACGACACGTCTCCATTCGTCCCTCCATTCACGCCTGTCGCGACACCACTGGAGGCGGGCTGCACGATGTTGGGGCGTGAGCGGAAGACGGCCTAACGGTGTGCGGGACCGTAGCCCAGCTTCATGGAGATGGTTGCGAATGGTCCTCGCCGATACCCCAGGAGCAACAGTGTCCCTAATTTGCTGGGAAGTGGCGGTGCGGTCCCCTACGGCACTGCGTAGGATCCTACGGTCTTGGCGTGCATCCGTGCGTCGCTGCGGTCCGGTCCCAGGTCGACGGGCACGTGCACCTTCCGCCGACCACTGGCGACAACATCGATGTACTGTGGAGACCTCACGCCCCACGTGTTGAGCAATTCGGCGGAACGTCCACCCGGCCTCCCGCATGCCCACTATACGCCCTCGCTCAAAGTCCGTCAACTGCACATACAGTTCACGTCCACGCTGTCGCGGCATGCTACCAGTGTTAAAGACTGCGATGGAGCTCCGTATGCCACGGCAAACTGGCTGACACTGACGGCGGCGGTGCACAAATGCTGCGCAGCTAGCGCCATTCGACGGCCAACACCGCGGTTCCTGGTGCGTCCGCTGTGCCGTGCGTGTGATCATTGCTTGTACAGCCCTCTCGCAGTGTCCAGAGCAAGTATGGTGGGTCTGACACACCGGTGTCAATGTGTTCTTTTTTCCATTTCCAGGAGTGTATGCTTCTTGGGTTTGCCGGTGCATCGTATTGTGTAACTCGCACAATATTTCATCGATGCAACTGCTCGACATCATTAGGTGATGGTAGCTACTTCTGTCATTGCTGCAATGCGTGATTGATGATAATCACATGGTGGTGTTGAAATTTATCATACTGGGAGCAGGCAATAAGTGTCCATGGGAAGATGCTCATAGTTGAAGGAAAGCAGCACTCCTAGTGCCCCTGCTGGAAGCCGCAGAAAATCCATCCGCACATGCACTATGGGCAATGACTGTGCTGCCGGAAGCTCCTGTGGTTAAAGGCTGAATTAAATCTCAATAGTGCATTGCGTCAAGGGATGAATTCAAAGTTATGTTTTCCCTGTTTTGATTTAATTGCAGGTGGTGCTGGATTCCAGACAGCACTCAGTTGAAAACCTGCATCCCTGTTGATAAGATTGTCTGCCGTACAGATATATATGACCTCCTTAATAACACAGTCCCATAAAGATGACACAGGGGACAAAATTTCAGTCTTTTCATAAAAAATACGATGTCCAGTGTGCAGGTAATGCACCACCACATCAGATTTATCAGGTTGCCACAGGCACATAAGACGACGGCGTTCAGTGCAACATTTTTGCACCGTTTGGAATGTCTGCCCAATGTAAGATTTTCCATGTTGGCGTGGGATTTTATACATGGCACATTTCCTAAGGCCAAAGTCATCTTTGACCGAGCACAATAAATTCCTCAATTTTGCTGGTGGCTAAAAACACACTTGATAGCATACCTTTTGAGGATTCTTTGTATTCTTGAAGACATGCTGCGAAAATAGGGCAAGAACACTGCTGCAATGGGTGCCTCTGCATCTTCATTTACATCCCTGCTTTGGATTTGCTTAGAATGGAATGCATGATTTATTTGCATATCAGAACAGACATTCTGTTGGAATACCATTTTTAGGTGTTGTATCTCACTAGGTAGACTGTCGGCATCTGAGACCACATGTGCCCTATGCACCAAAGAGCATAAGATACTACGGTGTTGCACAGGCTGATGATGACTTCTTGTCTGCAAATATAGTTCCTTATGAGCTGATTTGTGATAGACACTATGTCCCAATGTACCAGGAGCTTTTCCTTTGACTATGACCTCCAGGAATGGTCATAGTCCTGGAGGTCATAGTCAGAAGAAAAGCTGCTGGCACACGCGACATAGCGTCTATTGCAAATCAACTCATACGGAAGTATATTTGCAGGCCACAAGCTGTCATCAGCCTGTGCAACGTAATGTGGTAGTGTCTTACACTCTTTGGTGCATAGAGCGCATGTGGTCTCATATGCTGACAGTCTGCCTGGTGAGCTGTAACACCTAATAACAGTATTCCAACAGAATGGCTATTCTGATCAACAGATATGCCATGCATTACATTTTAAGCAAATTGAAAGCAGGGATGTAAATGAAGATACAGAGCCACCCACTGTAACAGTGTTCCTGCTGTATTTTGGTGGCATTTCTTCAAGAATAGGAAGACTCCTGAAAAGGCACAATATCAAGTGTGTTTTCCTACCACCAGCAAAATTGAGGAATTTACTGTGCTCTGTCAAAGACGACCTTGGCCTTAGGAAATGTGACATGTATAAAATCCCATGCCAATGTGGAAAATCTTATATTGGGCAGACATGCCAAACTGTGCAAGAACTTTGCATCGAACACCATCATCATACACGCCTGGAACAACCTGATAAATCTGAATAGCGGAGCACTGCCTGGGCAGTTTCACAAAAAGACTGAAATTTTAGCCCCAGCGTCTTCTTTCTGGGACAGTGTTGTTAAGGAAGCCGTACATATTCATATGGCAGACAATCTCATCAACAGGGATGCAGGATTTCAACTAAGTGCCACCTGGAATCCAGCACTGGCTGCCATTAAATCAAAACAGGGAAAACAAGAACTTGTAATACAATAACCCCTTTTGCGATCCTGTATCCTATTCTACCCTCACTCTCCCAAACAGTGCATGTATGTAATATTATTAATTTATACCAATTTAAACTGCTGCTTTGACTTTGTCTTTTCTGGTTATCTGGATTTGATTACACTGAATATTTTTCGTGGAGCAAGTTAGTAATTTACACTAATTTGAACTATCGTTTTGACATTGTTTACTTTGAACCTCACCAATATATAGAATGAAGGAAACATGTTGGACTAAAAACTAATGTACCATAACAATTTACACACAATACAAACTGCAGGCACATGGTAGGAATAAAATTACTATTGTAATTATGGAATAATTAACGATTAAAGTTCTGATATTTCAAGTCATCAAGAGACAGTTATTTTTATGTTTTGTTAAATCAGATATTATTTACATACATAATAGGAATATGACACAATGATTTTTCAGTCAGAATCAAACATTGTCATGTTCTAATTGGTGTTAACTAATAGAACTGTAATTACAACCTTATATAAAATGTAAAATTTTACTGGTACAAAATGAAATTAATTGAATCTAGGCCTTTCATTCAATAATACTAATTGTTCTGTTTACCTGTAAATGATAGGACAAGTCTCCTTTTAGTTAATAAAATAATATATGCAAATTAATGAAATATATTGTTGCAATGATAAAACATGAAATTTATAGTCTTAATGGAAACAGATTATTTCCTGTATTTGTATGAAATTATTCAGTGTTATTCCATATAATTTTCTATGTAATTTGGGAAGATGTATGTAAAAACTTTAATTGTTAATTATGCAAAATTCAATATGTAACAATAACAGTAATTCTTTAAAATCATATAAAAAGAGGTGATTTGTATGCCTTCATATTTCAGTCAGGAGGCAGTCTTAAGTCAACCTTCAGATCATTTTCACACATGTAGTTCACCGCTGAACATCTAGCGTGTGAAATAAAATTCTTTGTGAACAAGAAGTAATGAAACTTATTTACACCATTTCGTGACTCCCATGTAGTGATGCAATTACACCAAGATGAACCTATGATGGCATCAAGAAGCAGCACCCCAGATTATGCAAGATAGATATTATTTATTTGGTGGAGGATATCCGTAATAAGACATGGTATATTGTTTTTCTTGTATTAAGCAACGATACACATCCCGAACTTCACATTTTCGCCACATTATATTACGAACTTCCGATTCATCACGTGACTCAATGCGCTACTGAGGTTTAATTCAGCCTTTAACCACAGGAGCATCCAGCTGCACAGTCATTGCCCATAGTGAATGTGCAGATGGCCTTTCAGCAGCTCCCAGCAGTGGGCACTAGGAATGCTGCTTTCCTCCAACTACGAGCGTCTTCCCGAACATGTGTATTGCCTGCTTCCGGCATGAGAAATTTTGATGCTGCCATGTGATTATGACCAGTCATGCACTGACAGCAGCAGCTACCACCACCTGATGATGTTGAGCAGTTGGTTCATGAAATATTATGTGAGTTACACAGTATGATCTGGCGGCAAACCCGACAATTGTATTAACATGAAACGCTATGTAAATAAGGAAGTAATCATTACAAGTATGTATTTGGTGTATGATATATGCGCATAAGTACAATTAGCTGAAATACAAGGAAAAAATAGTTGTTAAAAGGAGAAGAACAATAGCAAGTGGAATGGTTTCAACTCACTATGTTTCATTACCACCACTCTGAATTGTATAGAAAGATACTGAAAAATAGCTGACTAGAGAATTAATGTAAAACAAATAGTTGGCCACTTTTACACTTCATAAAAATTTTAAAATTAAGCATAAAATCAAACACATCATTTTTTATACAATATGGATTTACAATATTAGACAAGCAACTGAAAATAAAGCTGTAGCTGATCGTCACTCTACACTGGAAAAAAACCAACTTGGTACAATTCTATATACAGACAATTAAAAATTATGGAACAAATTATTTTCCTTTTGAAACATTAGACAAGAGACAGAAATCACTTTACCATATCACTCACTCATTGCATAGTGCAGTCCTGGCTGTGAATCCATTTACAAATCACAAAATTTTCATCTAAACCTGAAACAAACAGGATTAATAGCTATATTAATCGAAATATTCAAAATATACATAGATAATGTTGTACATAAATAGTTAGTTTAAGGGGATGGAAGCATCCCTTGAATTTAAATGTTTCTGCAATTAAAGAGAATTACTTAAATTCTCAATCTTTACTTATCCAAAAACTATCTCATTCGCATTGTTTATTCCTGTCAGATTGTTACACATTTCTGGCATTTGTTCGAACTGTTTAATCACCAACACATTCTTCATAAAACAGCTCTCCTGAAATTTGCTGATACAAATACATATGAAATAAATTCAAATTGTGCAATGAAAGCAATAGTATTAGTGTTATGAAAACAGATTCTTTAGCAGTATGTTTATACTCAGTGAGATGTTAAACCAAGTAATATTTAAATTAGTGCTTCAAAATTACTTGTTATGTTTTTCAAATCTTATAATCATTTTCAACAATGTAGTAAAATATTTTAAAATACATTACTCCATTTTCATACATGTCTTCAGTGTGTCACCCAAAATTACTCAATTGATTCACACATATTCATATTTTACTGATTACCAATGTCTGTTATTTCATTAAATTCTTTGCTTACAATATTGTTGAGTGAAGAAGTGCATTCATAAAAATTAACTGGTGCAGAAACTGTTGCTGCTTCGCATAATGTGCATATTCATCATAATACAAATAATTGTTTGTGTTGCCTTACATAATCATATTTCATCAGTTCATTACTACATCATTACTCCATACTTCTCATTACATTTTGTTGCTTCATTATCCATACTTATTCATAACAAAATCATCAAATACCAAAAATGTTGCTTTGCTTTACTTGCAAAAATGACTCTAAAGATACTTCAAAGCAACCAACTGCAGCAAAACTTTCCTTTCCTTCACAAAATATTAATTGCTGAAGACCTTACAGTTCATCTTATAATCAATGGATTGGATAGTTAGACAAGGGAATGATCCAAGAAAAGAAGAATGGTATCACCCAGTTGGGGAAGGCACTACTTGCCAAGTAGTATAGTTCAGTGAATCTTTGCCTAGACATTGGTTCATAATTACTCTGACCATCCTGCTCCTCCATATAACCATACAGTGTTGACTGAAATCCAACATTTACTATAGACTTGAACAAGATATGCAATAAAACACACAGTGTCATTGAGCCCTCCAAATTTTGTAATTACTTTATCCATTAACCACTATATTCACAATAACAGCTACCTTTTGCACATTTATATTAAAAAATATTTTCTGCATAGTGTCTACTTCACTGCCAAAATTTTTTGGATATGTCTATTGTTGGTAAGTAGACAACAGTCTTGTTTACTTCAGTAAAGCTCACCTTTCCAACAGTCAGACATTTATTCGCAACATTATATACATTGTTGTTGTTGTGGTCTTCAGTCCTGAGACTGGTTTGATGCAGCTCTCCATGCTACTGTAT
Source organism: Schistocerca cancellata (assembly GCF_023864275.1). Taxonomy (NCBI): domain Eukaryota; kingdom Metazoa; phylum Arthropoda; class Insecta; order Orthoptera; family Acrididae; genus Schistocerca; species Schistocerca cancellata. The sequence continues at coordinate 137,386,157 of NC_064632.1, forward strand.
CCTGTGCAAGCTTCTTCATCTCCCAGTACCTACTGCAACCTACATCTTTCTGAATCTGCTTAGTGTATTCATGTCTTGGTCTCCCCCTACGATTTTTACCCTCCACGCTGCCCTCCAATACTAAATTGGTGATCCCTTGATGCCTCAGAACATGTCCTACCAACCGATCCCTTCTTCTGGTCAAGTTGTGCCACAAACTTCTCTTCTCCCCAATCCTATTCAATACTTCCTCATTAGTTATGTGATCTACCCATCTAATTTTCAGCATTCTTCTGTAGCACCACATTTCGAAAGCTTCTATTCTCTTCTTGTCCAAACTATTTACCGTCCATGTTTCGCTTCCATACATGGCTACACTCCATACAAATACTTTCAGAAATGACTTCCTGACACTTAAATCTATACTCGATGTTAACAAATTTCTCTTCTTCAGAAACGCTTTCCTTGCCATTGCCAGTCTACATTTTATATCCTCTCTACTTCGACCATCATCAGTTATTTTGCTCCCCAAATAGCAAAACTCCTTTACTACTTTAAGTGTCTTATTTCCTAATCTAATACCCTCAACATCACCCGACTTAATTCGACTACATTCCATTATCCTCGTTTTGCTTTTGTTGATGTTCATCTTATATCCTCCCTTCAAGACACTATCCATTCCGTTCAACTGCTCTTCCAAGTCCTTTGCTGCGTCTGACAGAATTACAATGTCATCGGCGAACCTCAACGTTTTTATTTCTTCTCCATGGATTTTAATACCTACTGCGAATTTTTCTTTTGTTTCCTTTACTGCTTGCTCAATATACAGATTGAATAGCATTGGGGAGAGGCTACAACCCTGTCTTACTCCCTTCCCAACCACTGCTTCTCTTTCATGCCCCTCGACTCTTATAACTGCCATCTGGTTTCTATACAAATTGTAAATAGCTTTTCGCTCCCTGTATTTTACCCCTGCCACCTTTAGAATTTGAAAGAGAGTATTCCAGTCAACATTGTCAAAAGCTTTATCTAAGTCTACAAATGCTAGGAGCGTAGGTTTGCCTTTTCTTAATCTTTCTTCTAAGATAAGTCGTAAGGTCAGTATTGCCTCACGTGTTCCAGTATTTCTACGGAATCCAAACTGATCTTCCCCGAGGTTGGCTTCTACTAGTTTTTCCATTCGTCTGTAAAGAATTCGTGTTAGTATTTTGCAGCTGTGGCTTATTAAACTGATTGTTCGGTAATTTTCACATCTGTCCACACCTGCTTTCTTTGGGATTGGAATTATTATATTCTTCTTGAAGTCTGAGGGTATTTCGCCTGTTTCGTACATCTTGCTCACCAGATGGTAGAGTTTTGTCAGGACTGGCTCTCCCAAGGCCGTCAGTAGTTCCAATGGAATGTTGTCTACTCCGGGGGCCTTGTTTCGACTCAGGTCTTTCAGTGCTCTGTCAAACTCTTCACGCAGTATCGTATCTCCCATTTCATCTTCATCTACATCCTCTTCCATTTCCATAATATTGTCCTCAAGTGCATCGCCATTGTATAGACCCTCTATATACTCCTTCCACCTTTCTGCTTTCCCTTCTTTGCTTAGAACTGGTCTTCCATCTGAGCTCTTGATGTTCATACAAGTGGTTCTCTTATCTCCAAAGGTCTCTTTAATTTTCCTGTAGGCAGTATCTATCTAACCCCTAGTGAGATAAGCCTCCACATCCTTACATTTGTCCTCTAGCCATGCCTGCTTAGCCATTTTGCACTTCCTGTCGATCTCATTTTTGAGACGTTTGTATTCCTTTTTGCCTGCTTCACTTACTGCATTTTTATATTTTCTCCTTTCATCAATTAAATTCAATATTTCTTCTGTTACCCAAGAATTTCTACTAGCCCTCTTCTTTTTACCTACTTGATCCTCTGCTGCCTTCACTACTTCATCCCTCAAAGCTACCCATTCTTCTTCTACTGTATTTCTTTCCCCCATTCTTGTCAATTGTTCCTTTATACTCTCCCTGAAACTCTCTACAATCTCTTGTTCTTTCAGTTTATCCAGGTCCCATCTCCTTAAATTCCCACCTTTTTGCAGTTTCTTCAGTTTTAATCTACAGTTCATAACCAATAAATTGTGGTCAGATCTGCCCCTGGAAATGTCTTACAATTTAAAACTTGGTTCCTAAATCTCTGTCTTACCATTATATAATCTATCTGATACCTTTTAGTATCTCCAGGGTTCTTCCATGTATACAACCTTCTATCATGATTCTTAAACCAAGTGTTAGCTATGATTGAGTTGTGCTCTGTGCAAAATTCTACCAGGCGGCTTCCTCTTTCATTTCTTAGCCCCAATCCATATTCACCTACTATGTTTCCTTCTCTCCCTTTTCCTACACTCGAATTCCAGTCACCCACGACTATTAAATTTTCGTCTCCCTTCACTATCTGAATAATTTCTTTTATTTCATCATACATTTCTTCAATTTCTTTGTCATCTGCAGAGCTAGTTGGCATATAAACTTGTACTACTGTAGTAGGTGTGGGCTTCGTATCTATCTTGGCCACAATAATGCGTTCACTATGCTGTTTGTAGTAGCTTACCCGCATTCCTATTTTCCTATTCATTATTAAACCTACTCCTGCATTACCCCTATTTGACTTTGTGTTTATAACCCTGTAGTCACCTGACCAGAAGTCTTGTTCCTCCTGCCACCGAACTTCACTAATTCCCACTATATCTAACTTTAACCTATCCATTTCCCTTTTTAAATTTTCTAACCTACCTGCCCGATTAAGGGATCTGACATTCCCCGCTCCGATCCGTAGAATGCCAGTTTTCTTTCTCCTGATAATGACATCCTCTTGAGTAGTCCCCGCCCGGAGATCCGAATGGGGGACTATTTTACCTCCGGAATATTTTACCCAAGAGGACGCCATCATCATTTAATCATACAGTAAAGCTGCATGCCCTCGGGAAAAATTACGGCCGTAGTTTCCCCTTGCTTTCAGCCGTTCGCAGTACCATCACAGCATGGCCGTTTTGGTTATTGTTACAAGGCCAGATCAGTCAATCATCCAGACTGTTGCCCTTGCAACTACTGAAAAGGCTGCTGCCCCTCTTCAGGAACCACACGTTTGTCTGGCCTCTCAACAGATACCCCTCCGTTGTGGTTCTACCTACGGTACGGCTATCTGTATCGCTGAGGCACACAAGCCTCCCCACCAACGGCAAGGTCCATGGTTCATGGGGGGGGGGGGGGGGGGGGGATTATATACATTAGCATTTACTAATTGTAGTTAATTGACCTCAGTGTTAATTAAACAACCTTTGCACTCTTCTTTCACCTAACAACCTGTCACATCATCATAAACTTTGTCCACAGTTCAATTTAATACTTTGACACATTCTGTTTCAACATCAGTACATGTCCCAATCTGTGCTATAATAGTTTCCTCCCCTACTTCCACATTGTCAAATCAAGATTTCCTGCTGGTTCTCTTGGGGAAATCTTTTATTATTATTGTCATCATAACCACTTTACCACTTCTTCTGTTATGTTAGCCAGACAAGAATTAAAAATATCATCAACTTCCATCTCCTTATTACAATGGTTTTCTATTTCATTTTCACTAGATAGCTTGTAAGTACCAAAAGATTCTAATTTTGATTCCCAGTTTTCTTTTTCTTTTTCAAACACATTTTCTAAGCAAACTTTCAGTAAGCCTTCTGTTTGTTCAGATCATTAACACAAACCTTAATTTCACTAATTACTTTACTACTTTTGCACAACTTTGTCCTCAAACATAATATTAGTTTTGATATGAATATAATAGAGGGAAACATTCCACATTTTTAGATATATAACATTAGTTTTATGACACATGCTGTCCTTTATTATTTATTACTTTTTTCCTGTTTTTTCCAATTTGTATTTAAACTATCCAGTTTAGTATCCAGCTTACATTACTATTTACATCTTTCATTATTGCTGTCAACCAATAATTGTTGCTACCCATATTAAACATTCCCTGCCCTACATAACCTTCTGATTGGAATTTATGTTTGGTGTCCACATCACTCGTCACTCATCACTCCTGCTTCACTGTCTTCTCCCTTTGCATATAGTATACAGCAAGATTAGCTATTGACATTTCATCATTAAACTGACCCTTGTTCATGTTATCAAAAAGATTGAACCTAGTTCTGATTTAAATCATACATCTTCACAAGATTCTATTTTAAATATTACTGTTCCTCTGCTAATTTTATCACCTATCCATGAACATCAAACTATCTTCCACTGTTTTGTCATTCATTTTGAAAAATAGTGAACAATACTTAAAAATGGAAACACTTTACATCAATTCTTTTCCAAATTGGTTGCAACTACTGCTGACAATTTTTGTCAGTCCACTAGACTGTTGTGTTGACATCAGTCTACCCCATTGTTGGTTGCTGCTCTTGCAAATATGGCAGCTCCAGCCCTGAAGTCCTATTGGTTGACTGCATCCAGTATGGCTGTCACCTCCTTTGTCTTTCATTGGTTGACCTTCAATTTACGCTGCCCTAGAATTGTCTTGGGTCATCTGTATCAAAATTAAGTTTGTGCATGTCCTTGTATTATCCTGCACAATGTTCACTTTTTCAAATAATAATAGTCTCTGCATTTAAATACATTACATCAAGATTTCATTGTCACTGTTACTACATTTTGAATGGTTCATACACTTTTCAATAGCAAAATGTTCACTACCACAGATTTCTAATTTTGTCAATCACAAGTTGTTGTTAACAGTGCTGAGGTGGTATTGCAGAAAAGCACCAAATGTAAATTTATTAACCTTGTTGTAGATTAAAGTTCCTTGGTGACACACACAGAATTGAAGCCTTTCATTCTGCAATTATTTTTATTGATATTCACATAGTTAAGTAACAAACATAACACACCTGAGTTGAACTTTTCACTGTTCCACATTTATTCAAATTAAATATTTTCATTGGAGTAATGATCAGTTTAGCATACACTTCTGTTTATATTTTATCAACACCAGGCTAGCACAAATAATTCAAGATTACTATCAGTGGGAAAACAATTAGTCAACATCAATCTGCCACAGATCACAGTTCTTCAGACAATAGTCAGTTATGCATAGTTCTTAAACTGAACCATTGAAAACATTCCATAAGGTACATGTAAAATCATATATTAAGTGGAGACAGGCTGACATAGTTCACATATGTAATTAGTAACAAAAGGGAGATCATGGAGATATTCACTAACTTAAACTTTTACAAACACGGTGACAAAGATTTGTTAATTTAGGGCCTTCTAGCCTTGAACTTTCATAGGTAAAAAACATGTGGATTCTATATCATAGATTTTGCTCGTTTGATTACTGTATGCGGACTCCCAGTTTTTGGAGTGGGGTTAGTATGTAAAGACTAGTGAAATGATATTTTGTGTTTCAGTAATCACTTTATAATTTATAAAACTGCAGGGTGAAAATTTAACATTGTAAATGACATGTAGGTTCCAAAAGTGATTTTGTTTAACTAAAAGATAGTTGGTAGGAAAAATATAGATGTTCATACTACTATCTGATTAGAGCACTTTATGCCTTACAAGTAAATATGCCATGTTTGAAATTTTGTTAATTTATCCAAATTTTTAATTATGAGCTTATTTAAATAATGACATGTGTTATGTAGTTCACAAAATTACAGCAACAAACGTATAAGGCCAAATCCTGGGATTTCAAAACATAGCACTCAGCTGTCAAAACTAAATTTGAGTCTGACTTCTTTTTAATCGTGAATATGTTTTCGTTAATTTCGGTCAAAGCTAGTGGTGGTAACGATCATGTGAGTATGAGGTATGCTTGCTTGTGTGAAAATATGTGTGTTTTCTTTGCTGAAGAAGGCTTTGGCCGAAAGCTATAATGTGTAATAGTCTTTTAATTGTGCCTTTCCGCAACTCAGTGGGTTATCTTGACGGTGAGTATCAATCTATACTTTCCTAATATTGTTTGTTTTAAGTTAATTAGTCCTCAGAAAACTGAAAAAGATTATTAGAAAGTTTGGTCCCAAGGCTTTCCAATTAGTAGCATCAATATTCTTGCAACTACTGATTAGCTCACTCGGATTACATCATTAAACATCGTTGCAATAATTTCAATTACCCATTTCCTTTAAGTAACAAAGTTCATGATGTAACAAAATATATCACTATCATTAGCAGTTGATAAATTCTGACATGTTATGAAATTACATGTGATACTATGTAAATAAGAAATTAATCATTTTAAGTATGTACATGCCATACATGTGTAAGTACAGTTAGCTGAAAGACGAGGAAAAAATTGTTATTAAAAGAAGTAGAACAATAGCAGATGGAATAGTTTCAACTTGCAGTGTTTTACCTTGAGTTACCCTTGTAAATGGTTAACAGTCCAAGGTGTATTTCCTGAAAGACAGAAGTACACATTAGTTATACCTTTATGTAAAAGTAGAGAAATGCAAATGGTCTCTAACCAGTGCGCCTCCTTTCCATGTTCTCAATTTTTTTAAGGTGGTGGTTTACAACAAGATACTGAACCATTTGTCTGACAATAGCCTCTTACCAACTGCACAGTTTGGCTTCTTTAAAGTCCTCACTCCTCTCTCTCTCTCTCTCTGTCTCTCGTGAGAAGAAGACAATATGATCTCATGAACTCAATTGTAGTAGAACTAAACAATAAAGATTACCCTGTTGTGGCATTTTTGTTGATTTTGCCAAGGCCATTGATTGTGTAGTAATGAAAATTCTTCTAGGGAAACTAAAATGATGTTGCACCATAGGTGTTCCCCTTGCATGGATGGTGTCATATCTTAACAACAGAAAACAGCGGGTCACATTAGTGAATAATATGGTAGTGATAAGATTACATTAATAGTCAGGAAACATTAAATATAGCGTCATAGGGTCCGATGGTTGGCCACTCCTGTTCTTGATCTACATAAATGATTTACCTACAGCATTGGTTGACTCTTGAAGACGCAAGCATATTGATAAATAACCCAAACACATCCTTATCAGACACAACAAGGAGAATAGCAGAACAGGTTTACAACTGGTTCACAGATAACACTTTAATCTTTAATCTTACAAAAGCCCATTTTATGCAATTACAAACAAATAAAAATGACTTATGGGTGTCAAAAATAGAGATCAATGGGTATAAACTAAAAGAGGCTTCATATGTGAAGTTCCTGGGCACCCAGATTGACAGTATAGCTCCAGCATGTGGATATGTTAACCAAAAGTGAAGTTCTGTCTGCTTGCACACAGAAATCTCTCTCTGTACTGACAGGATTGCTAGCATACTTTCACTCATGTCTGTCCTGTGGCATAATCTTCTGGTGCTCTGAACATAAGGTGCAAAAAGTATTTATTCTGCAGAAGCATTCAGTAAAAACATTGTGTAAAGTTGGCACTAACTAAACATACTGCAGACACCTCTTCAGGGACCTCATGATTCTTACACTTACATGCCTATACATAAACTTGACGGTGGCATTCGTGCTTAATAACAAGACTGAATGTAGGATGGACCAGCAATTCACAGCCACAATATCAGCAGTATAAATAATGACCACATAGACTATGTGTCCCTCTCTTGGCTTCAGAAAGGAGTTTTATATTCTGGTGCAAAAGCTCATAACAGTTTGCCATTAGACATAAGACAGGAAACTAAAAATGCCCAAACATTTAAAAATAAAGTAAAAGAATGCCTTAGAGTATGGAATATACTGTCTGGCCATTGTAAGTTGGTTCGGTGTGCCCTTCTTCCATATTAAAACTGTCAAGGTGATAAGAATTTTAAGGGCAGGGTAGCATTGTCTCCTTACTGCAGTGATGAATATCTTCCAACTAGGGATGATTTTATCTGCAACCAGCAGCACCAATAAGAGGGTTCAACATATTGTCACCAGATAGGAACTGTAATAGTTGTATTACTTAAATCCTTACTTTGCTGCTTTATAGACAGCTGACAGTGCTCTTTGTAAAGCTAAATACATCCTTTATTTGAAGTATCATATAAAAATAGCAGCTCCATAGCAGAGGAGGAGCAGTGTGTATTCCCCTTCCCCTCAAAGAAGCTATTTTTCTCCTATCATACATACACAAAATAGTCTACAAGTAATTATCATAGTTATAGCATAAATAGATTAGTGCTTGTCATAATTTGTTGTTAGTATACTTCACAAAAGTGACCAGCAGTGTATGCCAACATATAATTTGAGTCAGTTCCACATCTCTGAACATCTCTGAACAGGATCTATAAATCGTGATGTATGACTGAATGATCTCTGAATTAATTACTCTTAAAAGTAGTTTCCATATCTAATCATTATTCACTTAATATTGTTTGAATTTTGTTTTATGTGTATCTCTTTATGGCATCCATACAGATAACTGATCTTCAGAATGATATTGAATCACATACAAAAGATCTTGAAATTTTGAAGAATAGAAGCAAAAATATTCTAAAATCTTTTGATGAGGCCATTTCACAAGATAAATTTGCTGATATTCTCAGACATATTTTTGGGAAAAGATATCAACAGTCAAATTCTGAGGAGACACAAGGTATTTTACATGATATAGTTATTTTCACAAAGTAAATAATTCCATCTTGGCTGCATTTTCACCTCTGTTGTTCCACAAGGCACATCTTGTTTCTGGCACCAAGCACATTTTGAAGCACATTGCCAGCACAGGTATATAATGCTATGATTGTTATTGTTCTTATATTCTTGATAAATTTCATAATCCAATTTGAAGTATAGGCTATGTAGCAACCCTCTTTCAAAAAATTACATATTATGTCATTGTGAGGGTACAGAATTTTTACAGAACTAAATTAGGGACTGTTTCCATAAGCATTGAAAGTGTAAAGTTTCCTGTATCTCATTGTCATATGTAAATGACCAAGCATGTCAGTATTTAATATTATTATAATGTTTATGAGATTTAAATAATTTGCAATAACATCATTTTAATATATAGGACTTCTGTATTAGACCAAATATTTGTCTTGTGTTGTGTTATTTGTTTGAGGTAGTCCTTGGGTAATATGTGACATTTGTAGTTTGCCAGCAGACACCTTGCATCACAGTAAGCGTTTCATGGAGCTTTTGGCTCTAACATTCTACTTGAGGGAGCCTCACAGTTGGTGATATCAGGAGTCTTCATTGAAGAAGCTGTACAATAACAGTTGTACAAATGCTTTGGCAGTACTGAAAGTTCCAGTTCCATCTGTCTGCTTTGACCTGTGATGCTATCAAGATGGCAGATACCCTGTTTCAGGCATATACAGTGTGGCGACAGTCGACTGCCAGTAACTTCACCGGCAAAGCGCAGAGTAAAAGGTCTTTGGGGACTCGAGGTTCTTTGGATTATTCCTGTCTGCGTCTGGAGAGTGTACACATGTAGTGAAATTGTGCATTGTTTTTCTTGTGTTTCTGGAATAAACGAACCATAATAAAAGTGCCTTAACGTAATAAGTTGGTATTTTTTGGTGCGTGGACCGTCACTATAGCCATAAAAACCCACATTGGTGACCCCGAGTCACGAAAATACGTTGCAGTCGCTCGCTGTGTATCACCGGTTTTGCGCCAATAGACAATGTCGCAGCCTCCAGTTTTGACGGCAGTGCACGACGCCGCGACCACAGAATGGACATTCGACTGTGAAGTGCAACGCTTCACCCCGTGTGCCACTAATACACCGGGAATGTTCGTATCTCCCGTGTTTGCCTCGCCTGGCCGGACGACTCTAACCTCGGCCGGCATACCACACCGGGCGCTGTACACATCGTCGCAGACACCTTCCGCGGCATTCTACGCTCAACAGAATGCCCCGCCAGCACAGGACCACGGAAACCCCGAGTTTCTACCACACAGCATGGACCACGCGGCCGGCCAGTTTCTGGGTCCACATGCACGGCTGCCGTTTAACGTGCCCCGCTTCGCGCCGGTCGAAGGTACACTCACGCCAACCACGCCGGACCGTTTATACGCCTACCCGTCCTGCCGCCCCGCGCACACCTCGGGCGACGCACCTGCTGTGGTTCCGCCCCGTCACTCGGCGCTCAATCGCGATCTCACGCCCCTGCTCGAGATTCCGCCCGCGCCTGCCGTGCCGTGCTTGTCGTGTGGGCGCACAGATTCCGTGCCTACATGGACTGGATACCACGTCTCGCCTACACAGTTAACGGACGTTCAACGCAACCCAGTGAACACCTTGCAGAATCCCTGTGCGTTTCGTGCCCCTCCTACAGCCCCGCAAACACTGACCCCCGGCCGTTTTCCGAAGCTGCCGCCGTTACAACCGGACAACCCAGTGACGTGGTTTACCTTGGTGGACAATATGTTGGACATACACGATATTGCGGACGACAGCACCCGTTTCGTGTGTTTAGTGAACCATCTGCACGACCACCCTGATCTCATCAGTGACTTATTGCTGAATCCTCCTAAGAGCAACAAATATGCCTCTGCTCGCGCATTACTTATCGAACGTCTCTCTCGTCCGCCGGCCGATACTATTCACAATATAATTTACGACGAGACCTTAGGCGACAGAACACCCTCCCAGCTGTGGCGACGCTTGCGTGCACAGGTCGGTACCGAGATTCTGCCGAACTTAGCGCTCTGGGCATTGTGGTTGGTGAAGCTACCACAAGAATTACAGTTACATTTGCTCCCACATACCGCAGCGTCACTCGAGGATAAACTACGGCTGGCGGATCAGGCATACGCTATTATTCGACACAGCACAGTGTCTAACACCGCCGAGGTTGGTAACCCTGTGTGTATACTCCCACCGTCGGGCGGTAGAGGCCGGGCGCGTGCGTATCGCGGACAGCACACGGAACAGCAGCCACCTAGCGGCCAAGACCGGGAACCGCCAGCGGGTCGGCAACAGCCGCACCCCACCCCAACAGGGCTAGCGCCTGCCCGCCCCGCCTTCCCCCCGCCTGACGCTTCGGCTGGCGGGACGAGTTTAGCCGATTCACGCATATGCTGGTTTCACACCACTTTCAGGGACGCCGCTCGCAACTGCCGTCCGCCCTGCGCGTTCCCAAATGCCGCACGCGGGCCGCTGTAGGCGCCACGGCCCGCGGATACAGGCAGGGGCGCCCACAGACATTGCATTCTGTCAGATCCCCCACCCCACGAGGACGTCTGTACGCCTTGGATATAGGTTCGCGCCGGTATTTTCTCGTCAATACCGGAGCAGACGTTAGTGTCATACCTCCCACATTTTCCGTAAAGGACATGACATCAACCAAACTGTCCCTTCAAGCAGCAAATAAGTCGACACTTCGAGTCAAGGGCCTGGCAAAGCTACCTATTGAACTCATACCTGGTAAACAGTTCACTTGGTCCTTCTACGTGGCTGATGTCGAAGATCCAGTATTAGGCATCGACTTTCTTTTTCACTTCGGACTGTCTCCAGATCTTCAGTCAGCCGCATTATTGCATCACGCCTCGTCCACGCAAATTGCATGTTCAGTCGCCTCTTCGGCCCCCCCTCCCCCTCGGCTGCCCGACGACCTTGGCACAGATCCCATCAAGTGCTCCTCATCGGCAGACAGCCTCACGATTTCTACCGCCCATCCCCAACCTGAACGTCCTGCAGTCGACGATCTCCGTCCTCACAACGCCGAACGGAACCGTGCCAGCTCATCGGCTACACAAGCCCTCACCGAGGCACGACGCCTCATATAACGCCTGCCAACGCTGCCACCACCTGACACCGGAGATGCACCTCGTGGAACCTCGTCGACACCGAAGCAGACTGCTTCCCTGGCACATCAGGTTAGTGACTCTCGTGTGCTACCGATCCCCATTCACGACGGCTCCCAAATGAGTCTGCCAGCCAAGCTGAACGCTATTACGAATGGCACGACTCACAAAATTGTCACGACAGATGGGCCTCCAGTACGCCATAAAGCGCGCCGACTGCCACCACATAAACTACGCCTTGCTAAAGCCGCAGTGGAGGAACTTCTAAGGACAGGCATTGTCCGCCCATCGGACAGTAACTGGTCCTCCCCCATACATTTAGTTCCCAAAAAGGACAGCACTGTGCGCCTGTGCGGAGACTATCGTCGCCTCAACGCACGGACGGTATTAGACAATTACCCGATACCTCACATACAAGACTTTGCGCAAGTACTCAGCGGAGCATGCATCTTCAGTGTCTTGGACTGCCGCAAGGCATATTTACAGATACCAATGGAACAGAGTGACATTCCAAAGACAGCAGTAATCACACCTTTTGGCCTGTACGAATTTTGTTACATGCCTTATGGTCTCAAAAACGCGGCCCAAACTTGGCAGCGTTTTATAGACTCACTTCTTTTTAACTGCACGTATTGCTACGCATACCTCGATGACATACTAATTTTCTCCCCCTCTGACAGAGAACATGAACTCCACCTGGCCACGATACAGGACTTATTGACACGTAACGGAGTCGAGATCAATAATGACAAGTCGCAACTCCGCTGCACCGCTGTCACTTTTCTGGGGTACACAGTCTCCGCGGATGGTATATGCCCCCCGCAGGAGGGGGTTGACTGCATTCGTAAGCTACCTCTCCCAGTGTCGTTTCGCGAATTACGCCGGTTTTTAGGAACTGTCAATTTCTACCGTCGTAACCTGCCGATGGCGGCAGCAATTCAAGCCCCTTTGACTGACGCATTGGCCGGAAAACAAACCTCAGGCAGTCGCCGAGTACCGTGGTCTGACAGCATGGTGAGAGCTTTTGAAGACCTTAAATCAGCGTTAGCACATGGTGTCACTCTCGCCCATCCTTTGCCAGATGCCTGCATCTCGATTACAGCGGATGCAAGTGATTTCGCAATCGGTGCAGTCCTACAACAGCATGTCAATGACAAGACTCAACCGCTCCGTTTCTTTTCCAAAAAATTATCTACAGCCCAACGTAAATGGTCAGCATTCAACAGAGAATTGCTCGCAGTTTACGAAGCTGTAAAATATTTCTGCACAGACATTGAAGGAAGGAATATAACAATCTTCACGGACCACCGCCCCCTCGCGGAGGCTATCCGTAACCCCGCTACTGACCTTCCCCCACGTAGGTTCCGGCAAATGGACTTAATTTGCCAATACACAACAGACATCCGTTACATTCGAGGGTCAGAAAATGTGGTGGCTAATTACCTATCGCGTATCACTGCAATTTCATCCCCCATTAATTTCGATGAGTTGGCCCACTTACAGGACAGTGACACCGAATTGCACAACCTCCGACAGGACCCAGATACTTCCCTTCAGATCGTTTCGTGCAACCTACCGGGCTCGGCGAAGCCACTGTGGTGTGATACTTCCACGGGCACCTCTCGGCCTATTGTTCCCCCTGTGCTACGTCGCCAAGTGTTCAGTAGTTCACATAACCTGGCACACCCTGGTGCTAAGGCTACTACTCGCCTGGTTACAGAACGCTTTGTATGGCCAGGTGTGAAGAGGGATTGTCGTACTTGGGCCCGTGCTTGTTTACAGTGCCAGCGCAGCAAAGTTGGCAGGCACACACAACCCAGTCTAGGTAAATTCGACATCCCGAAAGGCCGCTTCCGTCATGTACATGTGGATCTCGTGGGACCATTACCCATGTCGGATGGTTTCAGGTACATCCTGTCCAGCATTGATCGCGTTACACGTTGGGTGGAGGCAATCCCCCTGCACGACATCACAGCAGATTCCGTAGCACGCGCATTTGTATCCTCCTGGATAGCTCGATTTGGCTGTCCTACATCCATCACCACCGACCAGGGAAGACAGTTTGAATCCCTGCTGTTTAACAAACTCTGCGTCCTCTGTGGGGTGGATAGATTCCGCACTACGGCTTACCACCCACAGAGCAATGGACTGGTCGAGCGGTGGCACAGAACGCTGAAAGCGGCACTCATGTGCCACGGTGGTGAGTGGTGCGATGCCCTTCCCTGGGTTATGCTAGGAATACGCACGGCTTACAAGACAGACCTCCAGGCTTCGCTCGCAGAGTTACTGTATGGCGAGACCCTAGTCCTCCCTGCAGAGTTCATCAACGACGAAGCAATCGCCGACCTGTCCGACCTCCCCATGCTAGTTGAACAGGTCCGGACACACATAGCCGCGATCCGCACGCCTCCTCCACGGCCACATACCCGCCCTCGCGTGTTCAGGCATGTGGCACTGGACTCTTGTGAGTTCGTTAAGTTACGGGATGACACGGTCAAACCGGCATTACAACCACCCTACTCTGGCCCACATCGAGTAGTGTCTCGCAGGGACAATACTATGGACATTCTTGTCAGTGGTCGCCAGCAGACAGTTTCCCTCCAACGCGTGAAACCAGCCTGGACGATCGAAGAATCTGTAACACCTCCCCCCGAGTCTAGTGTTCTTTCATCAGATGGTGACGACCCCGACCCCACACAGACCACTCACCCCCCTGCGTCCCACCACGATCGTAATGGCACCGAGCCTACACCCGAGGGCAACTCAGCGGTTGCGTACGATGATATGCTACCCTCGTTCCAAACAGGCAATGCGTGTGACAATCCACAACCTCAGGCTCAACCTCATGTTGCGTGTGACATTACACCGTCCCAAGTGTTGATACCCAATACCTCCACAGAGTGTTCCAAGGTTTCTCCTGAACTACGTTACTTTTCGCCCCCATCCCCCCTAGTGCACCCTACATCCACTGCCGACGAAATTTGCATCGCAATCAACGCCTCTGAGTGCCAACGCGACGAGCTTTCCTTGCAGCTCCATGAGGGATCCATCTTCGTCCTCCGCATAGGGGACACTTCACGTGGGTCCACACCCACGTCACACATCACCATCCTGCGCACAGTCCCTATCCTAAATGGGGTGGATACGGCTGCCATAACCGCAACGTTCAGCACCGACGGGATGCTCAAGATTCGCATCCCTCTCTCCGCCGGTACTGCAACAACATCTCCTGTGCCCGTCCAGTTCACGCGCACAGGTCGACCAGTCCGACCCCCCCACTGGATGGCGGACTACACGAGCGCTAGTCCACCCTGCACAGACAGTATGGACACTTAGCGCACGCTGCTACCAACCAGCGAGCATCCCACAACGCCACTACACAGGAAGACACCCACGTCCGTCCACCAGTGCTCCGCACTCCTGGGGGGGGGGGGGGGGGGGGCTCTGTGGCGACAGTCGACTGCCAGTAACTTCACCGGCAAAGTGCAGAGTAAAAGGTCTTTGGGGACTCGAGGTTCTTTGGATTATTCCTGTCTGCGTCTGGAGAGTGTACACATGTAGTGAAATTGTGCATTGTTTTTCTTGTGTTTCTGGAATAAACGAACCGTAATAAAAGTGCCTTAACGTAATAAGTTGGTATTTTTTGGTGCGTGGACCGTCACTATAGCCATAAAAACCCACAACAGTATTGTGACCACACCATCACTAAAGACACTTGTGAACAAAGGTAAAATTATATATTTAAATTCAGCAATAAAATGAAATTAATGGGAGAACATTGTGAAGTAGGTGGTTTAGGATATTAACCACTAAACAAACAAATATTAACCACAAAATAAAGCACAAAAAAAATGCTCAACTTTCCACACTACTCTACAAAAATGAAAACCATATGAATGACAAATTTCACTTGACCTGTATAGCTCAAATGAAATCCACAATGCCAAAAACCCACACACAGTTTGAAAACGTGGTACCACAATTTTCACATGAGCTATATTGATCAAACAAAACTCTCAATACCAGAAAACCAGCAAACAACTCAAAAGCCTGGTACCACTGTTTCACTTGACCTGTGTAGCTCAAACGAAGACCTTGATACCAAAAAACCATACACAACTCAAAAACCTATTACCACAATTTTAACTTGATCTATACAGCTCAAATGAAGCTGTCAGTACCAAAAAGCTGACACAAAATTCAAAATGCAGAACCACAGATTTCACTTTACCAATTAAAACACATGGAAACAACATAACAATCAACTGCACATAATGCAGTAAAATAAAATAAAGCAAGGGGGAATAAAATTACCAACAAAAGACACCAACATATAAAACTACGTTGGCCACTGCACACACACACACACACACAGGACACCAACAGCTACCTGCCCCACTCAGTACCAATGCTAACCACAATTCCCACACCAAAATACAACTAAAAAAGTTTGATAACATTCACACCTACTTACCTGGACACTTCCACAAGCAGTACTCATCTAAATGAAACTGCAAGGTGAAAGAGTACCTCTTCCCCCTCCATATAATAAATCTAACAGCCCCCAAACCCTCTGTTGTACTGGTACACATGACAGTACTATAATCTTTGAAATGAATACTGTGATTTTCAGTTAAATTTTCACATCCCCTTTTCCCTAAAATCTTACATGAAGAAAATCATCTGAAACTAAAATGTGATCCTCAGTCGAACCCACCAATACCCATTTAGTCCTGTTCTCAACCATCCACAAAACAACACCCAAAAACCCACCCTCTGACACAACAGTAAACCTAGACAAGAAGCATCCCTCCCAAATCTGAGATACACCTATATCCACTAGAACTCCCACTCCCAACTTTGCCCTGTACTTAATTGTTTGATAACATACTCCTCTACAAAATTAAAAGCAGTCTAGCACACTATGATCACTTAATTCGGTCTCATGCGCACAGAAACCAATGGAAGTCTGATAATAAAAATGATAAGTAAGCAAAACAATCTCATGGATGGTGAACCTAAAATTCTTGAAGCAGCTATCGCTGCATATGGACCACCACATGTTATCATGGTGGCGCCACCCTGAAAAGCAGGGTGTTTGTCAACTTCATAATTTGATACCCATGTGGCAGTGAATGGTGAATATATTCTGCAATCAAGCCAAACAGCTGCAAAAACTTGATTATACACTACATATAATTCCTCATTGCAACCAGTAAAGAACAACTTGTAAACTTTTCTTTTACATCCCATCGGGGAAAAACCAAAAGAAAGAAAGAAAAATGCTATTACGTTTCAAGAATCACTAATAATCCCTAACCCAAACATGAACACATAACTCACAACTAAAAACCAAGTAACTCACACTATTCCAATCACTATGTCACACATCCAGATAACAATGTCAAATGCTACACATAACAAATAACTTCAATACACAAACATCCAACACAAAAGAGCACATCACCAATTACTACAAAAAACCATCTACAAACCCAACCCAACTGAGAAATATTGTACTGCAATGACATCACACAACACTGCACATGTACATCACAGGTCAAACCAGATCACTTTAGTTGGACCTTTCGGTTGACACATCTCTTTTGTAAAAAATTTGCAGGTCGAGATGTACAGTCAATATTTACCTACGTAATCAAACTTGTAACAGATGTGAATCATTATCTATAACAGCTGAAAGTTTTTCAATGGTAGTAAATGAAGACTAGTTAATAAATAAATGATATATCAGTATCAAACCTATAACAGTATTTTCACAGTTTTGGTACCTGGAACCCTCTCCTGTGGGGACTATGAGTGAAATATGGATTTGTGATGAAGGGATTTTTCTTGAAAATTGAAATATAAGATGAAATCAACAAAGAAGAAATTTGCTACAAGAATTTACCACATTTTCATAATCACATACTATTTTATAGGATGACTATGAATGAAGCAAGAATCTACAATGAAGAAGTTTGAGTTGGAAATTCAAGATGAAGAAGATATTTATTAAGAAGAATTTTTTTAACTCAGTTCCTGCTTCAAGATGTACTGAAGAATATTTTCTTTCTGACTTGGTTATTTAATACTGAAGTACATTTCACCACATTCAAATGAAACATGTGGACACAAATTATTGATTGCAGACAACGTAGTTACCTATCTGAGCACTGCTGTGCAGTGAGCTAGGCTGGACAACCATACAAAATAAAAACTAACTAAAGACTTTGCGATTATTTCGAGTGCAAAATGCAACTGAACACTGGGTTTTACATTTCATAGTAAGTGAATTATCAAATTGCTGTATCAGTAATACTGAGGGACTGTGATTACATGGGATGAATTACATGTATACAATATTTACACCACTGAAGAACTAACATTAACTGGAAGTAAAATAAATGTTGAGTTAATACATCAAGATATTATTAATCATTTCCAGTTTTGAACTGGAAAGTATTTTTAAATACTTATTATCATTTGCAAAGAAGAAGTAGATGTAATTTTGTGTGACAACATTAATAAACAACTTTTTGTCAAGAAAATCAACAAGAAGCTAAAAACACCAATCAGCATTATCCAGCAATGTCTAGCTGCCAAGAGCAAATATAAAGAAGATTTTCGTACATCAAAGTAAATTTAAATTGGTCTTCAATGAACATTAATCAAAAGTTGCATGTTGAAAGCAAATATAGAAAATTCACATCCATTACAAGTTTATTGACTATAAAGTCAGTCTGTGAGAAGATTTGTTTGAGAAAGTAATGACAAACAGGTCAGTAGGTGTGCTTTACCAGTTTAATGGCAATTGGGAGCTGCATTTCAGTCAGCAGTTTCTGCAAAACACAGTCAGGCGAAAAGCTTTGTAACTGATACACAGCAGTGCAGTCAGCACTAGCAGCAGCAACAAGTGGATATGCACAGCAGTTACAGACAAGAGGCAGTTGTCACTGCAAATAAAACCTCTCAGCAGAATTCGCTCTTGTACACTGGCTCATTAATTGCACTTAATACATTGATCTTGATGATCAGTAGAGTGAGTTCATAAGGTAGATACCAAAATATAAAGCTAACTTTTTAGATGATACTTAATCTCAGCTGAGAACTTGTTGATTGCTAAATGTTATGGACACAAGAAAAATATATAATTTATTATTATAACAGCCATTGTTAAGTTAGAATATCAATTCTGTGAACTTTACATTGAAATGTATTAAGCTGTTGACAAAAAATAGCTCTCATAGAGGGAAAGAAAACTCTAGAAGCAGTTTTATAGGCACATTCAAACTTGAGAACACAAATAAACAAAAGATTTTTCCCAAATGAGCAAAAAATTTGATCAAATAGACAAAAGATTTTGTAGCTTTTTAAACTGCTCAATTTTGGTTCTCATTTCAATGACAGAATGGACAAATTAGAAAATACAATAAATTTGGAACTGAAACAAGTAGAGTATTTAGATGAGTGTTTAGATTTTAATGAGATAACAGTAGATAACAAAGTGGAATATTTAGATTCTATTAATTCAATACAGAGTGTGCCAGTAAATGAACAAGCAACAGAAGTAGATTTGCCGGAGGCAAAGCATAAAGTAGAAAAAGTTACAATTAAGAATGGAGAAACACTGAAAGCAATTACAATTGAAACAGAACCACATTTAAAAAAATTAGCATCCAGTGTGAAACTCTCTCATAGAAAAGAAACTGCTTATAATGAAGATTTTGTAGGTGATAAGCTACTGTCTTTAGTTTTTTTACTGGTAACTTACCATTGTCAGCTACTACTGACTGACTAGTATCTCCAGTTATTGTTTAGAAGTTACTGTCATGTGTTAGTACTGAGAAGTTACTGTCTCCAGTTATTATTGACAATTTATCATTGGGTGATACTACTGATAACTAACTACACTGAGGTTACAAAAGTCATGGGATACCTCCTAATATTGTGTCAGACCTCCTTTCGCCCAGCATAGTGCGGCAGTTTCACATGGCATGAACTCAACAAGTCATTGGAAGTCCTCTGCAGGAATATTGCACAGTGCTGCCTCTATAGCTATCCACAACTGCAGAAGTATTGCTGGTGAAGGATGTTGTGCATGAACTGACCTCTCGATTATGTCCCATAAATGTTCAGTGGGCTTCATGTTGGGTGATCTAGGTGGCCAGATCATGTGATTTCAGGTGTGCCGCAGGGGAGTGTCGTAGGACCATCTGGCAGTATGATATTTAAGAAGATAGTTTGAAGAAGAGTCATAGATGACATTTCATTTCCTTTATTCTGTCAATGGTAGGGGATTGTTGGAGGATGAAGAGTAATTTTGTATATTTATGAATATAAATGTATAAAATAAAGGAAACATCACCACTCATCTTTAGCAGTATTACGTGTGCCACATAGACTCACATAATAATACATAGTATTAACTATATTTTGAGTCCTGGCTCTTCTTCTGGCTGACAGTACACACATTGATACACAAAACCCACACAGACATTGTAACATGCACTACCATGACTGTGGTAACACTGTACTTCAGAAATGGTAAGGGTAGTTTTAGCAATGCTAGAGGCATGCTGTATGTGTTCCACTATTAGAGACATGTTATAATTTAATCACAGCATCAATCTCCTAACAGGTCTTTAGATTAAGAATACTGCTCAAGATTAGTGATTACGCCATCCAGTGACAAGTTCTGTGTAAAGATTTTATGGGATTTATTTAGTGCATTTTATAGTGGGTCTTGTAGATTTATTTTATGAATCACAAAATCTGGTGACGGTTTGTACAGTTTTATTCTCAGCGGTAGTAGTAGTTGGTATGGGTTTTGTGCAAAATGAATTTGTAGTATTCTGGAGTGTATTGAATGATAATGTAACTGGATTTGAACAATTTTCTAAAGATAGTTAATGGATGAGTTTAGAAACTTATACAATGACAGTTAGCTTAACTGTAATGCAGATAGTCTGGCTTATACTTATTTTGACATAACTGGTAAATTTAAGGATGGATTACATGAGTGGCTACTTTGGAGCAATGTCCAGTAACTCCTGGTCAAGTTCCTTTAAAGTTTTGCATCAAAATAGGAAGTGGGCTGAGATGCCACCTGGTCTGTGTGGATGGCCGTGACCCTGGCTCCTGGATGTGTGCTGAATCTGTAAAATGAAACACAGCTGCAAGATCATGGATTCTCAGAGGCTGAAGTTGGTTCGGGCATCTTTGGAGCAGTGATCCTATAGAGGAAGAAACAAAGAACATTTTGTGTCCAGGGACACAGAAAATGGTCCCTTTTTGCCATTGCCATCTGGGCTGGAAGGTCCTGAAGAGAAGTGCATCCTGAATCTGAAAATGAGAATCTTTGTATGACTGGTACTCCTATCTGCCAGGTGCAGCAGATGAAGCAGGGCACAGTGCCCATAGCTATGCAGGACTTCAGCCAGGGAACGTCCATCTTGAGGCAATGCATGGTAGGTGGACAGGAACAGTTGCAAGGCCTGGTCCCATGTGTGAGTTCCACAGAATTTACTCATCTGTTCCTTAAATGTTCACACAAAACGTTCAGCTTCACCATTTGATTGAGGGTGGAATGGTGCTGTGATCACATGTTTAATACCAGGGGCCATGCAGAACTGTTCAAATTCCTGCGAGGTGAACTGTAATCCATTATCAGACACTAACACTTCTGGCAATCCCTTGACACAAAAGATTGAAGTAAAATTCTGATAGTACTGACCAATGCAGTAGAGTTCTTGGAAACCACAAAGGGAAAATGACTGAAGGCTTCCTCTACAGTAAGCCATTGTGTGTTTCACAAAGCTCCAGCAAAATCAATGTGACCCATGAACTGCTTGGGGGTGACCAGTCATAAAAGTGTTAAGGTGGAGTTGCCTGTTGCTCCATGCAAATGGAGCAGGGTGACATCATATCTTCAGTCTGGCCGACAATGATGCTGTTAAGCAAGCTGCGTTGTCCTCACAATACACCAGTGTCCCTGATGCAACAACCTTAAAACATTCTGCTGAAGGGTGCATCGGATGATGACTTGGTCCTGGTCATTCTTATGTGTAACAGTAAAACACCATACTGTACTGACAATGCTTCACAGTGAACAAAATATCGATGTACTTCTGGCCAAACAATTTTCTATCTCTCTGCTTGGCCACCCTGTGCACACATAATTCAGCACAGTGCTTAAATCTGCATCTGCAGCTGTCTGCTGTGCTAAGTGACAAAAGTCCATGGGTAAACTATGAACTGCAGAAACATCCAGAGTATCTATCTGACAACATAATGCTTTGGAGGAGTTGAAGTGATCATTCTTGTCCACCAGTAAACTTGACAACACAGCAGCATTGGGATGTTGAGCCACATGGTGATACAAGATTTCATGCTTGTAGTTCGACAGAAATAAAGCCCATTGTTGCAATTTCTGTGCCATGTGTTGGGGAACAGACTTGGTTGGCTGGAAGAGCAAAGTGAGTGGCTTATGATCTGTGACCAAGTAGAACTTCCTTCCAGAGAGGTAATGATGAAACTTCGTTATACCATAAATGGTTGCCAATGCTTCTTTCTTCATCTGACAGTAATTTGCCTGAGTCTTAGTCAGAAGTCTGGAGGCAAATGCTATTGGACCATCGGTTAATCCATCACGATGCAACAGAATGATGCCTAGGCCAATAGAAGAAGCATCAACAGCTAACACCGCCAGTTTAGCTGGATCAAAATGTATGAGGCACATGTTACTAAGTAGTACTTGTTTCAATTGATCAGAAGCTAGCTGACATTCCTTGGTCCATGCAAACAGAACATCCTTACACTTAACTTTCGAAGCAAAGCTGCAATCTGAGAGGCATGAGGAATTAATTTGAAGTAGTAGTTCATTTTACCTAATACTCCTGGCAGTTCCTGTAGATTTTTGGGAACTGGCAAATCTTAGATGGCTCACAAAAGAGTTTGGGTGGGATGGATACCCAGCACACTAATGATATGTGCCAGATATTGTTTCCATCTGGAAGAAAGAGCACTTGTCTGTGCAACACTTGAGGCTTGCCAACAACAGGACTTGGAAAAGACCCTCGAGATTTGCTAAATGCTCTACTGCAGAATGTCCAGACTTGACAATGTCATCCAGGTAATTTGAGCAGGAAGGCATTGTGGCAGTCACTTGTTCTAAAAAGTATTGAAAGATCACCAGTGATGAGGCACTACCGAAGGCCAGGCATTGAAATTTAGATAACCCAAGATGAGTGTTAATAACCAAAAATTTCTTTGAGCAGCCATCCAAAGACAATTGGAGGTAAGCATCCACCAAGTCGATTTTGGAAAGATAATGAAGCTCGCCTAACCTGTCCATCAGTTCCTCTGGGTAGAGCAAAGGGTATGTGTCTATCACTGTCTGAAAGTTCACAGTTGACTTAAAATCAACACACAGTCAAAGATGTCCTGAAGGTTTTTGAAGGATGACAAATGGGGAAGACCACTGACTTGCACTGATTGACTTGATGACTCCATCAGCTTGCTGTTGCCATAATTGTTCACTGACTTGTTCCATAATTGTAATGGGCACTTGCCTAGCTCGACACAACTTTAATTGAGCGTTGTCTTTTTGTGAGACATGAGCTAAAAATTGTTCGCATAATTGAGACTGTTGCTAAAAATTTCACTAAATTCATCACAAGGAGCTTGAAGCTTGTCTGTAGCCACATCTGTTGAAAGTTGCAAAACTGACTTGTGAATTGACAATTCAATGTCAAAAATATCTAACCAAAAATATTATGCAAACATTTGGCAGAAAGCATTGTGAATGCAACTGTCTTCGTTAAACATTGAAAAGTAGCTGGCATACATCCATTATAAGCTGACAACACATGCATAGCTGGACTCATTATTGGTGAACCTAATCATTCATTACTAAGTTTGTTCAGAAGTGTCCAGTTGCAATTTGACATCTTTCTTAGCTACTGTCAAAGTAACAAACATTTTGTCCTGACTACGTTCCACATCTAAGAGAGAACTATCAGTTCCAGCTTGTTGCTGTGAGCTGCTACAATGTGTGACAGGTGAAATGGGCAATGAATTAGTAATGGACATGTGGTTGCATCAGTGTGACTTTTCGGACACATGAAAATCACCTGATTGGTGTTTGTTAAGTTTTGAACTTGTGTGACCTTTCATAACATTTACTAATGTCATTTAGTCACGCTGTTGCATGGCTGGCTGTGCCATGACAGCATTAATGATTTGAACTGGTTTAGTGGCATGCTGCTTGGAAATTTGCTGTCCATGCATCTTCTTCATGCACATTGACTGAATATGACCTTTTGTGTTGCAAAAATAACAACAGCGCCATGAAGTGGCACTGAGCATCCTTATGGTGACTAAAGAATGTTAGGCAAGGCTTTGCTGTGTTTTTCTGTCTACCGGCATTCTGCCAACACAGCATGGCACTGTCTGTCTCTGTACGTGATGTCAAATGCTGGGTGGGCACAGGACTGTTTATGTTCTGCGGTACTACTAATACTGTCACTATGCAGTTCATTAATATTTGACATTTGCATCCCACACTTAGCTAAATCACAAGTGTCCTGAGCCTCAGTTAACTTTAACACTGTCTCTAAAGAAGGATTGTGTTGCTTCAAAACAGCAACAAGAATTGTATCATCAAAAATATTTTGAGTTACAGCCTCAAGCAGCATGACAATATGGTACACAAAAATTTGCGATGCGTAGTTAAACCTTCCACTGTTCATGAGTTTGACCTGCTGCTGGCTGAAGGCAAAAAAGCTTGAAACTTGCAGCAGCTGTGAGTGTTTGTTCATCAAAGTAAGTGGTTAACTTGCTAACTAAAGTCTCAAACCTTAACTGTTCTGATTATTTGTCAGGAAACAACTTCACTATGATCCTGTAAAATTCTGTGCCCACATGGAAAGAAAAAAAATGCTTTACTCTTTGTACTTTGCAGTTGGTGTGCCTCCATATGCTTTATCAACTGAACTGAGTAGTACAGAGAGGCCGAGAGACTCCTCTGCAAGAAGTCAGGATAGCAGCTAGGTACCTGTGAAGCATCTCTTGACACTAGTAACTTTCCTTTTCATAGTATTGACAAACTTCAGTTATATATTAACCAAGTTTACAGTCGTCTTGTTCCACTCTGGCCTTGTAGCCGATGCCTTGTTCAGCTGCGTGCTGGATTCCTGCTGACAGTTGCCAAGTCAGCTTCTTATCTGAAGGCTCAGGTGAAGATTGAGTGACCTCATGCTGCAGTGTGCTGCCAACATGGCTGTGGTCCAGTGCAAATAGTTCTCACTGCCTGCAGGAGAGTGCTCAGTCCCACTCTGAAACCTGTGTTGACTCTTCATGACCCATTTGTGATGCGGCATTGTTGGAAGTCATGTGGTCGACAGATCTCCTTTCTACTGGCCAGGTGGGTTTCACCACCCATAGGCACCTAAGTGTTGAACAGGAATGTGGATCCTAAGAGGCCCTGCTCCTGGTTCCACACTGAAGCTCAGTCCTGTCAGTACTCTGTTATGTGTTTTTGTTGGAAGACAATCAGCTTCTCCATCAGGAATGATAGGTGGTGAACAGTATGAAGTTCATCAGGCAAAGACCATCATCTCAGGTACATCTTCGGCTGGTTCATAGACTGTTCTGGAGTATGGACAACATAGATTCGCTACAGTGTCTTAACCATGGAATAGAGTGCTATTACTGTGTATGCCATCAGTCCCAATGATGAACTCCTTCGGAGTTGGAGAGCGCCAGTGTTTAATGGGAGCTAACATGAAGCTATGAGGCAGTGCTTGGTTTGTAATGACTGTATGTGTCCTACTTATTCTGCTGTATTCACTTAACAGGCTCTTAATTGCTGTGTGTTCTCTGATAGTGGCTCTTACGAAATAGTTATAGTTTCTTTCAACATATCTTACAGACTAATGAATATGCGTGTTACATTTCCATTAGTTTTCTGTCCCGAGCTATTTTCTGCTGAGCTCACCCCCCCTCTCTCTCTCTCTCTCTCTCTCTCTCTCTCTCTCTCTCCCTCTCTCTCTGTCTCAGCATAGTTTTGTAACATGCTGAGGACTGACTCATGTGCTACATATCACTTATTTCTTGATTCTGTGTCTATCTCTGGCATAACGACACTTTGCTTGTAGCAAGGTAAATGAGTTTTAATAAAATTTTCTAATTTTCAGCCCCTTATTATTCTGTGCCATAACACATTTCCCCTCCTTAACAAAATTTGTCCCTAGTTTTTCCCTTTTTACTTATTACTAATTAGTCAATACCTGCTGTATATTAAAAAAAAAAGTTTATAACTGGTTCCTGTGCTACTTCACAACATCTTAGTTAGCTTAATTAATCTACTTTGTCATATTGCCCTAGTTAACTACATTATTTACATTCTTGTCTTCTATTACTTATTACTGGTACATACCAAATCTACAATTATCTGATGATTTGTTGCCTCATTTGAATGAGATCTCTTATGCTTTATACATAAGTAAGTCGCACAAATAAATGCTAGAACTAAGATTATGCTTTGTCATTGATAAACTGTAAGTGATTGTGTTTTATCTACGTTTCTCGTGATATTGTTTCACATGTTGCAGTATTTGACTGAATGAAATTTGTTCTTTTTCTGAAGTCAGCAAAGCTGATTCTGAGATATCATTCATGAAAGTTAGGTTTTGATAAGATAAGCTGTGTAGCGGTTCCCCATCCAATACAATATTGATAGGGACACATTAATCATTGTTGTGCCTGTGATGGTAGCTGGAAGGTGAAATTGTCTTCCTGATACCTCACACATAGTTCCATTAATTAACAATCCAGTGCCCTGTAATTCTAGTTTAATTATCCCAGTTGGTATATTGTTTCTATGGAAAGTGATAATTACTGTTTCTGGTTCAAATACAGAGTAATGCCAGTGACCTCCAGTTTCCTGAAATTTTATTGGAGGTGCTAAGACTTTTCTCTGGCACTATCATGCTTCCATTTTCTCTGAAAACAACTGCATTTCACATGATTTGCTGTTTCTCTGTACCACCTATGTTACACAAATAATAACATTTTCTCTAATACAATCTTTGAGATCTGCTACAGACATGATGACATGAGTATCTCTCCATCTAGAAACTAATAATACACCACGAGTTTGTAGTTTTTCTAGATCATTTATTTAAGACAATCCTATTGTTATACATGTATTATACTAACTCTGTTGTTAAATTTTGCACTGTTTTAGTAAGACTGAGTATTCCTTGACCCATGTTCCATTCAGATGTTGTGTGCCAATCTACTTTTACTTTTGTATCTTCTGCTAACTCTTGTGCATTACCAATTGTGCTGTTTAAATTCTTGATATTCTCATTATATGCAGTTCCAAGCACAGTTTTTAACAGCTTTCCTCCTGCATCTAACAAACCATGTTTTTCATGTATTAACATTTGTTGTGGTACAATTTCTGTTATCCACTGCAACTAATTCCTCAGTTTTCCACACAAGAGTTTTAATTCCTGATACTCATTCTGCATATTCCTTACTTCACAAATGTTAAATGTATATGTGACTGTCCGTCTGTGACTCATTAGTAGAACATCTGATTGCCTAGCAAATAAAAATCCATTGTACAGCATTTGATTCCATATCACATCTCCTATGCAACAGTATAGCAGTTTTCCGGTCAGCATATTGGCATGCTACCTGAGAGAAAGGAAAGCACCATCAGTCCCCTTCCTCCTTTATACAAGTAAATAAACAAATGACAAGTAAAGAAATTTAAGACTAAACTAAGTAATAAATAAATATGATATGGGCATTGTATCCCAGAACTTATGCTATTTATTTCTAGATCTAAGTGCATAAGGTACATTTCTCTAATTTATCTGCTTCTTCCATAATGGTTAAAGGAATGACATTGACTGGTGAAATCATTTCGATTACTTGGTAAGGCCCAAGGCATTCCATTAAAAAATTTTTGATTTTGCCCTTTGGGGTGTACAGATTAGCTAGTTATACCCACTGTCCTATCCTGTATTGAGGCAGTTTGCTCACCTGTTGCCCAATGTGTTCTAGCTTCTTTAAAGTTTTTGTATTGGCATGCTTTTCCCTTTGCAAAATTTCTTTTAACTTCTTTGCAATATTCTTCACTGGTTCACCCTGTGGACTCAAAAGTTGATGGCATTTTCTGCTCATACACTACTCGTATGGCAAGAGCCCAGTTCTGGTATGAACTTTTGAATTATATCCACAGACAACAAAAATTAAATATATATCCCAGTCTGAATGTTCACATAATGGCTTAACATTTTGGATCATGTATGGTAGATCCGCTATGTCAGTCCATTTGTTTGAGAATGGAAACGGCTGGTATGCAACTTCTTTATTTCTAATAAGTGACGTAGCTGTTAGATCATATTCAAAATTACTACCCTGGTCCATAATAATTGTT
The DNA here is from genome assembly GCF_023864275.1 of Schistocerca cancellata. Classification (NCBI taxonomy): domain Eukaryota; kingdom Metazoa; phylum Arthropoda; class Insecta; order Orthoptera; family Acrididae; genus Schistocerca; species Schistocerca cancellata. The sequence goes on from NC_064632.1 coordinate 137,414,374, forward strand.
TCTGGCACACTAAATTTTAATAACCAGTTCTTTACCATTGCCTGTGCTACTGTACTCTCCTTCTGATCTGGAATGGCTACCATAATTAAATATTGTGAAGAATGATCTAACATGGTAAGCACATATTTATTACCTGCTTGTGTTCCATTCTAAGGTCCCAGGATGCATAACACCAGCAAAGAGAATGGTATGTCTGCTTCTGGTAGTCGTTGTAACTAAATTTTCTCATGACTGAAATCTGCCTGCTGTGCACATGGGTTGCAGTTCCGTATATATTGTTCTACATCACTGTGAGGTGTTTTCCACCCAAATCTTTCAGTTACAGGTCTATTAGTTGTCTGTTTTTCTCCATGACCCAATAATATGTGGTTGTGCACTTACGTAATACTTCCTGTCTCAGTGCTGCAGGAACTGCAATGCAAGGTCCGCACTTTGTAGATCTACATAGCAAGCCTTCTTGATTTTCAAACTGAGGCTGTGTTCAAAACAACTGACATTCACTGTCAGCTGCTTGTGCCTTTATCCAGTCTGCCTGCATTTCACCTACTACTTGCAAAGCTGCTGTCTTTCTGCTTAGAACATCAGCATTTGTGTGTTTGTCTCTGGGCTTATGAATTACCCCATAACTGGACTCACTTAATTTTAATGCCCATCCTGCAAATCAGCTTGATTGATTTTTTAACCCTAATAACCATTTTAAAGATGCATGGTCTGTGACTACGTTGAATTTAAGACCATCCAAGTACCAACAAAAATAAGAGATTCCGTGTATAACTGTTAACAATTCTTTTTCAGTTGCTGAATAATTAGTTCCAGCCTTATATGCCACTGGATGTTCTTTTCCATCAACATTCTGATTTAAGAAACAGCCCAAAGTATTGTTGGATGCATCACACTGTAATCTTACCCTCCCACACATCACTATTAAACTTCTCTGTCTACAAGAGGCATAAGATATAAAAAAAGAAAAACTTTTTACTTATCTTCATTATCTCATTGTTTTTGACTCCTAGTTTTGTTGTGTCTAGGGGTACATTCTTGAGGGCTGTAATTTTTATAATGTTGTGGGTTCTTGTTGAACTGTGTAAGTAATGAAGATTTGCCTGTTGCTATGAATATTTTTTTATTTCATCCCATTATTATATATCACACTGACTTCACAATCTCCATTTCAGAACACTAATTCACATTGTTGCTGACAAGATTAGGAATTTGTCTACTTTCATCACAGGCATGCACACTACTCCTAATATTCTGTGGTATTCACAATATTCCAAAGAGTTTACAAAGCAAAAGAGTTTACACACTTTCTTAACAAGAGAAGAATTTCCACCAAGATACATAATTATTTTATGAATGAGTCTGGAAATAAATTTAATAATTAGTGTTAGATTGTACAATTACTGATAAGAATTTTGTATGTGCCATAAATTTTGTAATTTCAAAATTTTTAAAAGAAGAGTAATTTTAACCATACATACAAAGTGTAACAAAGTAATTCCTTTTTATATATTTTATCTTGAAACATAACACATTTTATACAAAATCATATGAAGTTCATTCAGTTAAACAGCTGAGAATATTCACTTATACCAGATTCAAGAGTAAATATATCTAAAAACAAAGATGATGTATCTTACCAAACGAAAGTGTTGGCATGTTGATAGACACACAAACAAACACAAACATTTTGAAATGTCTGCTTGTGTCTGTATCTGTATATGTGTGGATGGATATGTGTGTGTGTGCAAGTATATACCTGTCCTTTTTACCCCTAAGGTAAGTCTTTCTGCTCCCGGGATTGGAATGACTCCTTACCCTCTCCCTTAAAACTCACATCCTTTCGTCTTTCCCTCTCCTTCCCTCTTTCCTGATGAAGCAACCGTTGGTTGCGAAAGCTTGAATTTTGTGTGTGTGTTTGTGTTTGTTTAAGTGTCTATCAACATGCCAATGCTTTCGTTTGGTAAGTTACATCATCTTTGTTTTTATATATATTTTTCCCACGTGGAATGTTTCCTTCTATTATATTCAGATTCAAGAGTAAATATGGTATTGATTATTTCCATTAAAAAAAGTAATGTTAGAGGAGGGTGATTCATTGCAATGTCCCCCTCACAAAATTTGGAAACAGAATGTTTACAATATTTTGTGACAGCCTATAAGGTTTGCCAAATGGTGTACAAAATGATGCCCAGGATAACAGGCACACATATAGAAGTATCTGCTACATAACATATTACAGAGAACATAAGAAAAATTTCTACTATACAAATCATAATCTATACATATATCAGGATATGGCATTCAGATTTTCAGATCCGTGGAACATACTGCCACAAGACGAATAATACAAAATCAAAACTATAACATTACAGAGCTAAATTATAGAAATACTTACAGAGACAGTTAAATTACTAGAATTTATAAATTTTAAGTTAAGATCTATACCATCAAACCTTCAAAATCTTCAGAAGAGAAGAGAAAAAATTTCAGAGCCTAAGTGTACAACGAGTGAGCTGATCATTTTGAATAGTCTCACCCAGATCCTTGACAGATGTTACTGCTTCCAAAGAGTGAGCATTTATTTTGTACTCGTACATTAATGGGGATTTTCGCCTTGTTATACACATTAGGTTACACTTACTAATATTGAGAGGTAACTGCCAGTCATTATACCACACATTTATTTTCTGCAAATCCTCATTGATTTGTTCACAGCTTTCGTGTGGCACTACTTTCCTGTAGACTACAGCACCCTTGGCAAACAGTCTAATGCTGCTGTCAATACCATCAAGCAGATCATTTATGTGAATCATATGTCATTGGATAGACCATAAGCATACACTTTTTGGAGCAAGCGACAGTGCGGAACTGAATTGAATGCCTTTCGAAATTCGAGAAATATGGCATCAACCTGGGAGCCGGTATCTAGAGCCTGATGTATATCATGCGCAGAGGGCCAGCTGTGTCTCACATGACCGCTGTTTCCTGAAACTGTGCTGGTTTTTGCAGATGAGCTTCTCAGAGTCTAGAAAGGTCATTATGTCTGAACAAAAAATATGTTCCATGATTCTACAACAAATCGATGTCAGTGAAATTGGCCATGTGCATCTGATTTTCTACCCTTTTTATAGAGTGTTATGACCTGGGCCTTCTTCCAGTCCCATGGAACTTTCTGCTGTTCCAATGATCTCTGATAGATGATGGATAAGAATGGTGCTATATTTGTAGCATAGTCAACATAAAATCTTATGGGGATACCGTCTGGGCCAGATGCCTTCCTGGCATCTAAGGATATTAACTGTTTTACAGTCCCAGATACACTAAACACTATGTCAGCCATCCTTGCATTTGTTCGATAATTGAAAGGGGGAAAGGTTCTGCAGTCCTCCACTGCAAATGAGTTTTTGAAAGCTAGGCTTAGAATTTCGGTCTTCTGTTTAACACCATCAGCTACATTACCCGTACTGTCAGCAAGAGAAGGTATTGAATTATTTGTAGAATTCATGGATTTTACGTATGACCAAAATTTTTTGGAGTTATTTTTAGAATCTTCAGATAAAATATTGCTTTCAAATTCATTAAAAGAATCTCTCACTGTCCTTCTGACAGCTGCTTTCATTTCACATAATTTCTGTTGTCGTTGTTCCTGCGGCTCTCCCCATCGGAGGTTTGAGTCCTCCCTCGGGGGCACGGGTGTGTGTGTTGTCCTTAGCGTAAGTTAGTTTATGTTAGGTTAAGTAGTGTGTAAGCTCAGAGACCGATGACCACAGCAGTTTGGTCCCATAAGATCTTACAACAAATTTCCAAATTTTTCCAGAAGCACATTTATCTATGTTAACACCAATCTGGCCCCAAACAAATTTCAAAAAGTTTTCACTTTTATTCTCAAGGCTTGCAGATAACTCACCTTTACTGTTTGGATCATTACTCTGCATGACATTAATGGAAAACTGCTTTGACTGGACTGGTATTGGCCGGCCGGAGTGGCCGAGCGGTTCTAGGCGCTACAGTCTAGAACCGCGCGACCGCTACAGTCATAGGTTCGAATCCTGCCTCGGGCATGGATGTGTGTGATGTCCTTAGGTTAGTTAAGTTTAAGTAGTTCTAAGTTCTAGAGGACTGATGACCTCAGAAGTTAAGTCCCATAGTACTCAGAGCCCCCCTTTGGACTGGTATTCCATGACTCTCATTTATATCATCACAAACATCACTTAGCTTACCTGTATTCACAAACAACTCTGAAACTTCATTATTCTTAAACTCCTCAAGAACCTGATATTCATCATCATCATCACAGTCATCATCATTATCATTATCATCATATTCTTCCAAAATTATATCATCAATAACACCATTAACAATACAAGTCTCATCTCCCTCAAAGTCACACACCTCACCTACATTCATTTGCAATAAGTTACCAGTCTCAGACTCACCAACCTCTGTCATTTCACAGCTCTCATTCACATCTGCATCAAAAATGCTACCTAATTCAGATGCTATCAATAACACTGTTTTCTGATTAAGAGAAGAAATCATTAGTACACACAACATCAAAATTCTCATTACTCTCACATTCTAGTTTGTGATTAGTCATCATCATCACAGTTTTCTGCTATATTAGCAGGTCCCTTGCCTCTCCATTTTCTGTGATCTGTTGCCTCCTCCTTAAGGCTGCTGTATGTTGTACTGTCCATCACGTCATCCAGTATCTAAAATCTCCTCCTTCCTCACTTAATTTTCCCTTCTACATAACCTTCTAAAACTGTTTTTATCAGTCTGTCAATCTTTCTTAATATATGCCCAATCCAATTTCTTTTTCTTCTTTTTATTACATCTAGTAACTGTTTTTTTCTCTCCCACTCTTCTCAGTACCTCTTCATTTCTTACTCTGTCCATCCAACTTCTTATTTTTTTCATCCTCTGCCATGTCCACATCTCAAAAGCCTCCAGCCTTCCTGTCTTTCTTCCTCAAAGTCCATGTTTCAACACCATACAGAAGAACACTCCATACAAGACATTTTATGACTCCCTTCCTGAGTTCTCTGTCCAGACCGCTGCAGAAAATTCTCCTTTTCTTATAAAATGCCTCATTTGCCATTGCTATCCTTGTTTTAATTTCTGTGGTGCACTTCCAGTCAGTGCCTATCCTGCTTCCTAGATACTTAAAATTTTGCACCTGTTCTAATATTTCTCCATTCAGCATAATTTTTATTTCTTTATTTCCTTCTAGTGCCAATAATTTTGTTTTCTTTGTGTTAATTTTCATTCCATAATTTTTTTTCCATTAGCTTCAATGGTGTCCACCAAATCCTGTAATTCTTTTTCCCCTGTGGCTAGAAGGACTATGTCATCAGCAAACCTCAAACATCCTACCCTTCTTCATCCAATTTCTACTCCTTTGTCATCTAATAAGCATTGGTCAATCATATTTTCCAAGTAAAGGTTGAAAAAGGTAGGTGATAGACAGCATCCTTGTCTTACTCCTTTTCCTAGTCCGATCCAGTTTGTACTTTCTCCTCTCACTTTAACTGATTTTTAATTAAGACATAATGAGTTTACAAGTCTTCTGGTTTTCCTTTTCATTTTCTTTTCCCTCATTATAGTGGCCAGCTTGTCCCAAACCACATTGTCAAATGCCTTTTCTAGATCAATGAAGCAGATGTATGGTCTTCCTTTTTCAATAAGCCGTTCTTCCAAGATTCATAGGAGCCCTATTGCATCCCTGGTGTCCGTATTCCGTCTAAAGTCAAACTGCTCATCGCCAAGATTCTCCTCCATTACTTTTTCAAGTCTCTTATCAATTATTCTTAAAATTACTTTAGCTGCATGTGAAATGAGGCTGATTGTCCTGTGCCCTCTGCATTTCTTGGTTCCTTGTTTTTTTAATGGAATCATTACTGTTGTCAAAACGTCCTCAGGCTATCCACCACTGTCATATATTTTATTACATAACCTCAATATTTCTCTTATTCCATCTTCGTTCAAGCATTTTAATATTTCTCCCGGTATCATATTTGTACTTACCGCTTTGCCATTTCTCATTGCAACTATGGCAGATTTCTTTCATTATGATGGTTGGTCCTTTCTCGTCATCATTTACACTGTTGAGTGATTTAAGTTCCAGAGTTTCTGGTTTGCGATCTAAGTTGTATAGCTCTTTTAGATACTCTTCCCATCTCTGGAGGATATCATCATGACCTTTGTACACTACCTCTTCATCTTTACTCAAAATTCTATAGTAGCACTCCCTACTCTGTTTTGATCCCATGTCATAGTTTTTACTCTGTTGTATAGTAAGTCAAATCTTCCCTTCCTGTCCAGTTCTTCAATTGCATCACATTCCTCTTTTAGCCATTTTTTCCTAGCCTGCTCTGTTTCTCTTTACAGTTCATCATTTGACCTTCGGTACATCTTTCTTGCATCTTCAATGTTCTTGTTTTTAAATTTTCTTCTCTCCTCCATCTTGGAAATCATTTCTTGTGTGACCCATGACTTTTTGCTGTTTTCTCTTTTACATGTCCTATATTTTGCTGTCCTGCTTCAACGATTCCTTCTTTCAGCATGTTCCAGTACTTGTTGGTATGATCAGGTGGTTTTTTGTCTCATAATGTGTTTAGAAACTCATGTGACAGGATTTCTATAATTTGTTCTTTGTTGGATCTTATCTTCTCTAGATCCCACTTCTTCACCATGGTTGCCTTCTTCAGTTTTTTCATTCTTATTTCTATTTCTGCCATAAGTAAGTTGTGCTCACTATTAATATCTGCATTTAGTAATGTGCACCCTCTTGATTCCATTCCTGTATCTTTCTTCTACCAGTAAAAAATCTTTGGTTTCTGTATTTATTCCCTGGTGATATCCAGGTGTAGAGTCTCCTCTTGTGGTTCTTGAACCATAGTGTTTGCCATTATCAGCTGCCTTACCCTGCAGAAGTCAATTAGCCATTCACCTCTTATCATTTCTCTTTCCAAGACCATGACTGCCTACTATGTTTCCCTCTTTCCCTTTTCCCACAATGGCGTTCCAGTCTCCCATTACTATTCCACAGCTATTTTTATTTTCATCCATTATTCTCTCTATAATATTGTACGTTTCCTCTACAATTTAGTCATCATGTTCAAAGTTGGCATATACACCTGGAAAATCAGTAAATATTTTTGTGCTGCTTTCAGCCTGACACCAATAAACCTGTCATTTGTATAGTCCACATATTCCATACATTTAGCCAATTACTTTGTCATAATCATTCCTACGCCATTCATTCCTTTTACTTCTCCTCCTGAGTAGTAAAATACATATTCATCTGACTGTAACTCTCCACATCCATCCCATCTTACCTCAGCAACTCCTACGAGATCCATATGATTCTTTTCCATCTCTCTTTTAAGGTTTTCTAGTTTTCCTGCTTGTGGCAGAGTTCTAGCATTCCAGGTACCAATTCTCGCTTTGATTTTTTGCCTCATTTCAAGTTGTCCCACCAGGGAGATCTGACTGGGGGACTATTTTACCTCCGGATACTGATTTAATATGGAGGAAGCCATTTTTATGCATAAAATGGAGACTGCATTATGTAGGGAAGATAATCTGCAGTGGTATTCCATTGCCTTCCGCAGTTCTGGAGGCTGCACCTAACATGGGATACAGATGCCTTTTGCAGCTGCCTGTTCCCTGGTAAGGCATTGCATGAGAAGTATAGGTTGGAAAATGGAAGACCCCTAGCCCTCGAAACCTAATAGCATCAGGGGTGGAAAGGAACAAGAGCTGGCCGAGGGTGGCCAGATAGGAAAGAAAAGTGAGGAGCCTTTTGTAAGTAAGTGGAAGCAATGCCAAGACTCAGCTTGGGGTCCCATGTTCACCATTATCATTATACATCATTATAATTAAACATAGTATTCCAAAACTTTTGATCAAAACATAAATGAGAAATCTGATGATCAAAACATAAATGAGAAATCTGATGTTCCTTCTGTCCAACTTCAGGTACCTGTCCCACATTATTAATACTGTTATTATTGTCTCAATGCAATAGTAAATTGGGGGTCCTGCACTTGTATTTCCTCACCCCAAAACTGTGGACCTTCATTGAGGTGGACCACTGTTTCCTGAATAGTTGCCTCTATGATTGTTTTTCCTATTATGTTGCCCATAATTATCTCCAATGTTCCTATTTGGCTGATGTTAAAAATTTCTGTCTCTATTACCATTTTGACCCTGATTGAAGTTACCATTATCTCTGTTTCTGTAGTTGTTACCATTGTGATCTCTTCCATTACAATTGTTATGGTACATGCTTCTTTCTACTGCCCTATCCAGCCTGTCAACGTATCGTAAAAATTGTTCAAGGCAATCATCAGGTTCATGTACTAAATCCCACTGCAACCTTTCTGGTACTCTTGTTTTGAGTGCATTAATCAAAGTTGTTATCAGGAGAAAGAAAGCTGGCATTCTACGGATCGGAGTGTGGAATGTCAGATCCCTTAATCAGGCAGGTAGGTTAGAGAATTTAAAAAGGGAAATGGATAGGTTAAAGTTAGATATAGTGGGAATTAGTGAAGTTCAGTGGTAGGAGGAACAAGACTTTTGGTCAGGTGAATACAGGGTTATAAATACAAAATCAAATAGGGGTGTGGTTGTTGGGTTGTATAGGGATTTGTAGAACCAAAACCTACCACTTAATCAATTGAATACTTTTATTGTTGCTAGAAATAGATACACGAAGTGATACATTGAAAATCTACAGTCGCTTGATTCGACAACATGGCGAACACTCCAATAAACAATTTTTCAAGGAAGTTAGTTCAAAGATGAGTCGATTGATTGCTTGTGGTCGATAACCGCCACACAGCCCCCTGCCGGTAGTGCGGAGCAGGGCACAATCGGTGAGGTATCCAGATCCACGAGGGGGGGGACAGATAGGCAAGGAAAAGGTATAGTCCCTATGCCAGAGAGGAGGCTGAAGTTGACAACCTGCTCTGGAATGGGGAGGGGAGAGGGAGACAGTGATGTTGAGGAAGAGGGACGCATGGGCATGGTGACAGTGAGGGTACCGGCTGTGTCGATGAACGATGTAATGCTATCGACATCAGCTTCAGGAGGAAGTGAGAGATGCCTGAGCAGTGTAACAGAGAGGTGTGAATCGTCGAGAGAGCAGGGAGGGGCGTGGAGGATGAAAAGGGAACCCTCACGGATCTGGACTGCTAGATCGTCGGCTGTGTACATGGAGACATCAACTGTGACGTAGATGCTCGACGGAGGAGATGGCGAAGGGTGAGTTGCTGGCGACGGTGCGGGTGAGACACAATCACTCGACCTAAAGGGGGGCGTAGCTGTGTTGTGCTGAGGGGGAGAAACGTCACACAGGACACTATGACCTGAGTTTGAACACTCGATCTGAGTGTGGGTGTCACACGGCACATCACTTATAACACTGTTGTCACTTGGGTGAGTACACTCGACTGGAGTGATGAAGTCACACAGAATAACGGATCCTGCTTCCAAGATGGTCCATGCCGGCTTTAAACGGTTCACGGAGATTGTGTGTTGTTGTCCGTTGATGGAGATTTGGAACATGTTTTGGGAGCATGACAGTACCTTGTAAGGTCCTGTGTAGGGAGGTTGTAAAGCGACTTGCACAGTGTCATCCCGTAGCATTACATGCACGCATTGAGCCAAGTCTTTGTGTATGAAAACGCATGGAACCATGTTTGCATGTGGAGGGGGTACACGGATGCATGAAATACACATGTGAACACGCTCGCCCAAGTTGGGGAGCTCATCCGATGAAAGGGGATGTGAATCCTCGACGAACTCACAAGGAAGAACAAGGGGCTCGCAGTAGAGCACTTCCGCTAATTATGCTTGCAGGTCCTCTTTGAAGGCTGATTGCATGCCTAAAAGCACCCAGGGAAGGGCCTCCAACCACTGTTCCGCATGGCACATAAGGGCTGCTTTTAGTGTTCTTTGCCAGTGTTCGACTAAACCGTTAGCTTGTGGATGACAAACGGTTGTATGGAATTTATTGACACCGCATAGTTGGCAAAGACTGGCGAAAAGGATAGACTCAAGCTGCTGGCCCTGGTCCGCAGTAATCGCGGATGGTCAGCCGAAGCGGGCGAGCCACGTTTCGACAAAGGCGCGAGCCACTGAGGCAGCTGAAATGTCAATAAGTGGTACATTTTCCACCCATCTGCTGGTACAGTCGATCACAGACAAAATGTATCTGTAGCCCTCAGAAGGGGGGAGGGGATTGGCAATGTTGAGGTGGATGTGGAGGAAGTGACCCTTAGGAACAATGAACTGTCCGAGTAGCGTCTGAGCATGACATCCAACTTTACTGTGCTGACAGGGTATGCATGCACGGACCCAGTCACGGGAGTCACACTTGACATTAGGCCATACAAAACATTTGGTTACAAGGCGTGTCGTAGCCCGAATGCCAGGGTGGGCTAGGTCGTGGAGGGTATCAGAAACTGCTCGACAGAGCGAGGCAGGTGCGATCGGGCGCAGTGTACTGGTGGAAGTGTCACATATGACTGGGGCGTCAGACCCCGGCAGGTGGCGGTTCTCCAAGGTAAGAGATGTGTTGGTGTCCTGTAATAAGTTGTTTATGCTGAGATCTTGTTGTTGAAGGCATGCAAGATTAGCCATGTCAAACGAAGAAGTAATGGCGTTTATGCATGACATATAGCCTGCGGCGACGTTGTCTGCACCTTTTATATAGCGGACGTCTGCCGTGTACTGACATATGAGATCCATATGTCGGAACCTACGCAGTGGGAGTTGGTAGCAGGATTACAAATGGCATCTGCGAGTGGACAGTGATCGGTGAAAATAGTGACCTCACGACCTTCAATATCTTTGCGAAAGTGTCTGACAGCTTCATAAACGGCCAGTAACCCTCTATCAAATGTGGACCACTTGCGTTGAGAAGCGGATAGTTTTTTAGAGAAGAATTGGAATGGTTGAGAGGTATCACCGACGTGTTGCTGAAGCACAGGGGCGATACAGGCGTCGCTTGCGTCCGTAGTAATAGAGATACATGCATTGGCAAGTGGGTGCGCGACTGTAACCGCATTGTTCAGGGTGGACTTGAGATTGTCGAACGTGCATGTCATATTCTCAGACCAAACTACTTTGCGTGTGACAGAAGTGTTCTTGCCTGCCAACGCGTCTGTGAGAGGTGCCTGGAGTAAAGCCGCGAGTGGAATGTGTGAGCGGAAAAAGATCACCATTCCTAAGAAATGACGGAGGACACGATATGTTTCTGGAAGCAGCAGTTTGTTAATAATAGCGACACGCTTGGATGTAGGCCATATGTCGTTGGGGGTTACCTCATGACCCAGAAACGTCACACATGAGCGACGGAGTGGGTTTTTATGCTCATTAATCACAACGTAATTGTCTGAGAGAATTTGTAGCACATGTGTCAGGTGTTCTTCATGTTCTGTTTCGGACGCTAAGAAAACAAGGACGTCATCAAGATATGCATAGCAAAAAGGCAGTGGGAGAAGGAGTGAGTCAATGAAGCGTTGCCAGGTCTGCGCGGCGTTTTTGAGGCTGTACGGCATGGTACAGTATTCATAGAGGCCGAAGGGGGTGATAATAGCCATTTTTGGAATGTCATCAGTGTGCATAGGGATCAGATGGTACGCTTTGTTCACAGTCAATAACGCTGAGAAGGCATGCACCGTGGAGTTGTTGTGCAAAGTCCTGAATATGCGGAATCGGATAATTGTCAATGATGGTGCGTGCATTTAATTTGCGCTAATCTCCACATAAGTGGTACGAACCGTCCCAAGTGAATTGGAGAAGACAAGTTGCTGGAGGACAGATGGACAATACTGGTGTCTAATAGGTCCTGTGTGGTAGCTTTTGCCTGGTGAAGTTTGTGGGCAGACAGGCGCCAGGCTTTGTGATGAATTGGCGGGCCTTTGGTAGTATTCAGTCTGTGGCACGTGCCGTTCGAAATCACCGCAATGTGGGGGCAATGGGAGGATGTCAAATCACCCACGGCCCTGACAGTTGAAGAGTCACTGACCTGTGGTGGCAGCTGTGGGAGCCACATAGTCGGTGTCGTAAGAGGAGCTGCGTGGGCGTGGTCGGTGGAGGCCTCCATGTGAAGTGCCGTCACAGGAAGAGATCTGCAGTCTGTGGCTGTGACCTGTGATGAGGTGGGGTCATGTGTCGGCTCAATGTGAGCAGGTCGCTCGACATAAGAGCTAGGGAATAACTCGAGCTGGAGTTCATCCATAGAGTCCGTAACAGGTGCGGAAACGTGCATGAGGTTGGCAGTGTGAATGACCGCAGATGACAGGAGAGCGTTCGTAGATGAGAGGCTGGTGATCACACTGCATGCACGCACCAGCTCACGTGATGCGTCTGCTATCAATTGTCGTAGTCTGTTGTTGTTGTTACGAATAGCATCTGTTTCACGATGTGGGTGGTTGACTTCGGTGATGGAGGTGACGAGTTGAGCCGACAGGTTGGAGCAATCGGCAGAAGCATTGATGAGTGAATCATAACTAAGAGGCAGAGTTGTAGCACGTGGTGCAAACGAGCCAGGGATGTGTGTGCCGGAAGTGGGGTGCACCAGTGCTGCAGACTGTAGGTCTGGAGAAAGTCCATAATGTCGGAGGAAATCAATACCGAGCAGTGGCTCGTCGATATCCGTGACATGAAATGTCCACGGGAACAGCATGTCAGGTGCGAGCTGAAGCTGAATCTCGACTGTTCTGTGAACGCTGATATTGGAATTATTCGCCGTGCAGAGCATGGAAACGGTAGGCAGCAAGCTCGACGGAGCAAGTGCTCATGGCAGAACACTGGAGTCCGTGTCTGTATCCACGAGAAAGTGGAGTTTGGAGCATTCATTGAGAATGTACAGACAGCCGGGTGTGCAGCTGGCGTCATGTGTAGAATGTTTTGTGCGTTGGAGGCACCCTGAAGAGGTGGCATGTGATGAGGCACCTAAAGTGACTCGCGCCTGTAGTATTCTGCCACGCACAGTGGTCGGCATTTGCAGCCGGCGTCACCGTGTGTTGCATGGAACCAGCACAGCTGATGAGTGGGAGGGGAAGCCAGGCAAAGAGTTCCTGCCTCAGCTGCAGGGCTGTGCAGGTCACCAGCGGTGGGAGTGCTAGCCGTGGTCAGAGCAGGCAGCGCTAGTAGTTTTCCCATGTGGCTCCCAGGTGGGGACACCGTCAGCACACGCGATGCATTGGAGTTCGCGCAGCCGCTCCTTGGCGGCGCTGGTGAGGCACTGACACTTGCAGGTGTGCCACCTGTCAGCACCATGTGAACATGGCTTGCAGGGACGAGGTGTCTGTGCGAATATAGCCGATGCATGCTGTCAGCGATCTGTGGTCCAAAGGTGCTGTCGAGAGGGAGAGCAGTTGCATTTGGATGTCATATGGTAACTTAACTCACCAAACGGCCCACAGGGTGGTGTGTGACAGGGTTTGCTGGTCGACCATTGAGTGTAGTTGGCACCACAGCTGAGATGGCGATCTGTCTTGAATTTGCTCAACATGGATGATATTGCTGCAGCGCCTCATCCATAGTGTGTGCTAAACATTCCACAATGATTTTCTTCACCGAAATATAGCATGATGGAGGTGGTGGTGAATTAATTATATCACTCACCAGCTTGAGCTTGTTGTGTAGATGAGTAATCAAACTGGAGTAACGTGCGTCATCCAAGATAACACCATTAAGTTCAAACACATGCTCGACTAGAGCAAACCAAGTGACAGGAGTGTCACGATTGAATGGTGGCAGTTTTGGGGGCTTCAACGGCTGTGCGACTGGAGACAAGGTGGGGGCCCAGAAACTGGTATCCGGCTCGGAGGGAGATGCGATGTCTGGCATAGCAGCTGAAGGTGCGAAGCGACATGACACGATTGGCACGGAAGACACGTGGTGTGTTGCCGGTGCAGATGAAACAGCTGGTGCTGTTGAAAACACGGAACAGTCCAAAATACGATCAGTGTACGTCGCGGAATTGCGGCAGGGGGGCCGGTGTCGCCGGAACAAACGAGCGGGCGATCTGGTCATATTGCGTGGCCTGCGTGCCATACGACGTAGGTAACACAGAATACACAGCACGTGATGTGTCGTCGATGTCTTGTTTCACTCGAACACTGTTGGGTGGCATTGTCACGACACAAATGTGTCGTAAGCTGTGACTGTGGAGTGTAATAATGTGTGAGAGACGCAAACGTAGGATGCAGCATAAACGGTAGTTGTCCTGGAGCAGTTCGTGAGAATTCACTCGCACTCACACAGGACAGCGGAATCGTAGGCACACTCGCGTTGTTGATCGGCCACATTGTTTATACACTGAGTAGTATCAGAAGCACATGAAAAAACAAAAGTTCGGGGTCACCAGTGTGGTTGTTGGGTCATATAGGGGTTTGTAGAACCAAAACATACCACATAATTGATTAAATACTTTTATTGTTGGTAGAAATAGATACACGAAGTGAAACATTGAAAATCCAGAGTCGCTTGATTTGACAACATGGTGAACACTCCAATAAACAATTTTTCAAGGAACTCGGTTCAAAGATGAGTCAGTTGATTGCTTGCAGTCGATAACTGCCACAGGGGTAATGCAGGAGTAGGTTTAATTAAAAAAAAATAGGAGTGCAGGTAAGCTACTACAAACAGTATAGTGAACAAGCTACTACGAACAGTATAGTGAACGCATTATTGTGGCCAAGATAGACATGAAGCAAGCCCACTCCTACCACAGTAGTACAAGTTTATATGCCAACTAGCTCTGCAGATAACGAAGAAATTGATGAAATGTATGTTGAGATAAAAGAAATTATTCATATAGTGAAGGAAGATGAAAATTTAATAGTCACGGGTGACTGGAATTCGATAGTAGGAAAAGGAAGAGAAGGAAATGTAGTAGGTGAATATGGATTGGGGGTAAGAAATGAAAGAGAAAACTGATGGTAAAATTTTGCACAGAGCATAACTTAATCATAGCTAACACTTGATTCAAGAATCATGAAAGTAGGTTGTATACATGGAAGAAGTCTGTAGATACTAAAAGGTATCAGATAGATTATATAATGGGAAGACAGAGATTTAGGAACCAGGTTTTAAATTGTAAGACATTTCAAGGTTCAGATGTGGACTCTGACCACAATCTATTGGTTATGAACTGTAGATTAAAACTGAGGAAACTGCAAAAAGGTGGGAATTTAAGGAGATGGGACCTGGATAAACTGAAAGAACCAGAGGTTGTACAGAGTTTCAGGGAGAGCATAAGGGAACAATTGACAGGAATGGGGGAAAGAAATACAGTAGAAGAAGAATGGGTAGCTTTGAGGGATGAAATAGTGAAGCCAGCAGAGGATCAAGTAGGTAAAAGTATGAGGGCTAGTAGAAATTCTTGAGTAACAGAAGAAATATTGAATTTAATTAATGAAAGGAGAAAATATAAAAATGCAGTAAATGAAGCAGGCAAAAAGGAATACAAACATCTCAAAAATGAGATCGACAGGAAGTGCAAAATGGCTAAGCATGGATGGCTAGAGGATGAATGTAAGGATGTAGAGGCTTATCTCACTAGGGGTAAGACAGATACTGCCTACAGCAAAATTAAAAAAGCATTTGGAGAAAAGAAAACCACTTGCATGAATATCAAGAGCTCAGATGGAAACCCAGTTCTAAACAAAGAAGGAAAAGCAGAAAGTTGGAAGGAGTATATAGAGGATCTATACACAGGTGATGTACTTGAGGACAATATTATGGAAATGTAAGAGGATGTAGATGAAGAAGAAATTGGAGATATGATATTGTGTGAAGAGTTGGACAGAGCAGTGAAAGACCTAAGTCGAAACAAGGCCCCGCGAGTAGACAGCATTCCATTAGAATTACTGATAGCCTTGGGAGAGCCAGTCCTGACAGAACTCTACCATCTGGTGAGCAAGATGTATGAGACACGCGAAATACCCTCAGACTTCAAGAAGAATATAATAATTCCAATGCCAAAGAAAGCAAGTGTTGACAGACGTGAAAATTTCTGAACCATCAGTTTAATAAGTCACATCTGCAAAATACTAACACGAATTCTTTACAGATGAATGGAAAAACTGGTAGAAGACGACCTTGGGGAAGAGCAGTTTGGATTCCATAGAAATATTGGAACACATGAGGCAATACTGACCCTACGACTTATCTTAGAAGATAGATTAAAGAAAGGTAATTCTATGTTTCTAGCATTTGTAGACTCAGAAAAAGCTTCTTGACAATGTTGACTGGAATACTCTTTTTAAAATTCTAAAGGTGGCAGGGGTAAAATACAGAAACCAGAAGGCAGTTATAAGAGTCAAGGGACATGAAAGGGAAGCAGTGGTTGGGAAGGGAGTGAGACAGGGTTGTAGCCTCTCCCCAATGTTATTCAATATGTATATTGAGCAAGCAGTAAGTGAAACAAAAGTAAAATTCGGAGTAGGTATTAAAATTGACGGAGAAGAAATAAAAACTTTGAGGTTCGCCGAAGACATTGTAATGCAAAGGACTTGGAAGAGCAGTTGAACGGAATGGACAGTGTCTTAAAAGGAGGATGTAAGATGAACATTAACAAAAGCAAAATGAGGATAATGGAATGTAGTCGAATTAAGTCGGGTGATGCTGAGGGAATTAGATTAGGAAATGAGACCCTTAAAGTAGTAAAAGAGTTTTGCTATTTGGGGAGCAAAATAACTGATGATGGCCGAATTAGAGAGGATATAAAATGTAGACTGGCAATGGCAAGGAAAGAATTTCTGAAGAAGAGAAACTTGTTAACATCTAGTGTAGAGTTAAGTGTCAGGAAGTCGTTTCTGAAAGTATTTGTATCGAGTGTAATCATGTATGGAAGTGAAATGTGGACAATAAATAGTTTGGACAAGAAGAGCATAGAAGCTTTAAAAATGTGGTGCTACAGAAGAATGATGAAGATTAGACAGGTAGATCATATAACTAATGAGGAGGAATTGAATAGAATTGGGGAGAAGAGGAGTTTGTGGCACATCTTGACTAGAAGAAGGGATTGGTTGGTAGCACATGTTCTGAGGCATCAAGGGATCACCAATTTAGTATTGGAGGGCAGTGTGGAGGGTAAAAATCATACAGGGAGACCAAGAGATGAATACACTAAGCAGATTCAGAAGGATGTAGGTTGCAGTAGGCACTGGGAGATGAAGAATCTTGCACAGGATAGAGTATCATGGAGAGCTGCATCAAACCAGTCTCAGGACTGAAGACCACAACAACAACAACAACAATCATAATCATTTCATCAAATGGTTTGTCAAGATGTGTTAATTTTTTTAAGTCAATTCTTAAAAAATTCTTTCAGTGTACCGTCCCTATTCCTATAATTTGGACCATTCGGAAATTCACTTTTAATTCTCCCTTCTTCAGCTTGTGACCAAAATTTATTTAAAAAACCATTTTTGAACTATGGTATGTCTCCACTGACTTAATTTTAGATTTGCACAAGACAGAGCTTCGCTTTCAAGACATCTCTTAACAAATTTAATTTTTTGATCATCACTCATGCCTGACAGAAATCTATCTCTACAGTGGTGTAGAAAATCCACTGGATGTAAACTGTCTGATGGAAAACTTTTGATTGGAATGATGAACCATGCAGTATCATTGTTTGAATATACATTGTTGTGAATGCAATTTTCCTGGACTACCGAAATTTTTTATCTAAAACATTTACATTAGTTAGCATACTGTTTTCAACATATAAAATTTTTTGATCTAAACTACTAAGGCTCTGTTATATTTTTTCTTCTAAGACCTTCTGCTTAACTCTGATGTCATCAACATTCATCATTTGTTGCTCAGATTGGGCAACTAACTCACTTTCCAAAACAATAAACTTATTTTCTAACACATCGACTTATTCATTCACACTTTTTAATCCCTCTGACATTCCATTTTTTAGTTCCGAAAATTGATTACTAAGTTGGTCTATTTGATATTGTACCCTGTCCATATTATCATTGTGTTCAGTTTTCAGGTCATTTAATTGTCCTTGTAATGAAGTAAATTTTTCAGTAAACTGATCATTAACTGCGTGAAATTTTCTATTGTTATTTGTTTTTATTTCTGTTAACTGATCATTAACTGCATGAAATTTGCTATTGTTATCTGTTTTTATTTCTGTTAGCTGATCATTTACTGCACTAAATTTGCTATTGTTGTGCATCTTCATTTCCTCTAATTTTACTAAAATCAGCTGCCAAAATACCAGTTTTCACTGTTTCTTTGTTGACTACACCTTCACTTGGTTCAAACATGTCTAGGCTATGTCCTGCAGCTTTCACTTCATCGCCACTACCCTCGTCTCATTTTATTTTCCTAACAATCACATGAGTCCACCACAAAAAAATTATTTTCGCAAATGGTTTGTACTTATCTTTTCTGATGTCCTTTGTCATAGTTGTAAAGTCCTCTTTCAATTGATCTGGTCCATCATTGTTGATATTATCTCATCACTGTTGATACGACTTTTTTGGGCAGTTCTCAGATCTCCCTTCATCGAGTGATTGGAGCTTCCAATGTATATAAAAACTAGAAATGATCCAAATTACTGTCCTTTCTTCTTCTACAACTGACAAGACTTCATTATCAGTCAACAGATGAGGGCTGATGCTCCCACTTGTAATCTCACCCTCCCACACATCACTATTAAACTTGTCTGTCTATAAGAGTTTCAAAAGCTTCAAAATGTGTAAGATATACAAAAGAAATTTTTTTTACTTATCTTCATTATCTTGTTGTTGTTGGCTCTAAGTCTTGTTGTGTCTAGGGGTACATTCTTGAGGCTGTAATTTTTATAACGTTGCAGGTTCTTGTTGAACTGAATAACTAATGAAGATTTGCCTGTTGCTATGAATATCTTTTTATTTTATCCCATTCTTATATATCACACTGACTTCACAATCTCCTTTTCATAACACTAATTCACATTGTTGCTGATAAGATTAGACATTCCTCTACTTCCATGAGAGGCATGCCCACTACTACTAACATTCTGTGGTATTCACAATATTCCAAAGAGTTTACAAAGCAAAAGAGTTTACACACTTTCTTAACAAAAGAAGAATTTCCGCTAAGTTATCTCATTATTTTACAAACAATAAATTTAATAATTAGTGTTAGATTGTACAACTAATAATAAGAATTTCAAATGTTTTAGAAATTTCGTAGTTTCAAATATTTTTAAAAGAAGAGTAATTTTAACTGTTCATACAGAGTGTAACAAATTAATTTCTTTTTATATATTTTAGCCTGAAACATAACACCTCGTACATAAAATCGTATGAAGTTCATTCAGTTAAACAGCTGAGAATGTTTACCTATACCAGATACGAGAGTATACATGGTATCTACATCTACATCTACATGGATACTCTGCAAATCACATTCAAGTGCCTGGCAGAAGGTTCATCGAATATTCCAATCTCGTATAGTGCGCAGAAAGAATGAACACCTATATCTTTCCGTATGAGCTCTGATTTCCCTTATTTTACCGTGGTGATCATTCCTCCCTATGTAGGTCGATTTCAACAAAATATTTTTGCATTCGGAGGAAAAAGTTGGTGATTGGAATTTCATGAGAAGATTCCGTCGCAACGAAGAACGCCTTTCTTTTAATGATTTCCAGCCCAAATCCTGTATCATTTCTGTGACACTCTCTCCCATATTTCACGATGATACAAAACATGCTGCCTTTCTTTGAACTTTTTCTATGTGCTCCATCAGTCCTATCTGGTAAGGATATCACACCGTGCAGCAGTATTCTAAAAGAGGACAGACAAGTGTAGTGTAGGCAGTCTCCTTAGTAGGTCTGTTACATTTTCTAAGTGTCTTGCTAATAAAATGCAGTCTTTGGTTAGCCTTCCCCACAACATTTTTTATGTGTTCCTTCAAATTTAAGTTGTTCGTAATTGTAATACCTAGGTATTTAGTTGAATTTATGGGTTTTAGATTAGAGTGATTTATCATGTAACTCAAGTTCAATGCATTCCTTTTAGCACTCATGTGGATGACCTCACACTTTTTGTTATTTAGGGTCAGCTGCCACTTTTCGCACCAGTCAGATATCTTTTCTAAATCATTTTGCAGTTTGCTTTGATCTTCTGGTGACTTTATTACTCAATAACCTACAGTGTCATCTGCAAACAACCGAAGACAGCTGCTCATATTGTCTCCAAAATGGTTTATATAGATAAGGAACAGCAAAGGGCCTATAACGCTACCTTGGGGAATGCCAAAAATCACTTCTGTTGTACTCAATGAGTTTCTGTCAATTACTACGAACTGTGACCTCTCTGACAGGAAATCGCAAATCCAGTCACATAACTGAGACGATATTCCATAAGCACACAATTTCATTACGAACTGCTTGTGTGGTACAGTGTCAAAAACCTTTCAGAAATACAGAATCGATCTGAAATCCCTTGTCAATAGCACTCAACACTTCATGTGAGTGAATGGTTGTATGTGATGGTTAAGTTTGGAACTAATGCATCAGCATACTCCAAAAGAAACCTAATTGGTATACAGTCTGAACCAGAAAACTTGCTTTTATTAAGTGATTTAAGTTGCTTCACTATTCCAAGAATATTTACTTCTATGTTACTCATGTTGGCAGCTGTTCTCGATTCGAATTCTGGAATATTTACTTCATCTTCTTTTATGAAGGCTGTGTTTAGTAACTCTGCTTTGGCAGCACTGTCCTCGATAGTACCTCCATTGCTATCGTGCAGAGAAGGTATGATTGTTTCTTGCCGCTAACATACTTCACATACGACCAAAATCTCTCTGGATTTTCTGCCAGGTTTCGATACAAAGTTTCGTTTTGGAAACTATTATAGGCATCTTGCATTGAAGTACACACTAAATTTTGAGGTTCTGTAAAAGATCGCCAATCTTGGGGATTTTGCGTCTGTTTAAATTTGGCATGTTTGTTTCGTTGTTTCTGCAACAGTGTTCTAGCCCGTTTTGTGTACCAAGGAGGATCAGCTCCATCGTTTGTTAATTTATTTTGTATAAATCTCTCAATTGCTGCCAATACTATTTCTTGAATTTAAGCCACATCTGGTCTACACTTATATTATTAATTTGGAATGAGTGGTGATTGTCTCTTAGCAAGGTGTCAAGTGAATTTTTATCTGTTTTTTTTTTTTTTTTTTAATAGGTATATATTTCACTTATTTTTCGAGGATTTGGGGATTACAATATTCAATCTCACTATGACTCTGTGTTCACTAATCCCTGAATCGGCTTTGATGCTCATTATTAACTCAGGATTATTTGTTGCTAAGAGGACAAGTGTGTTTTCTCTACCGTTTAATATTCACGTGGGCTCATGAACTAACTGCTCGAAATAATTTTCAGAGGATGTGTTTAGCACAATTTTGGATGATACTTTATGCATACCTCTGAAATTAAACATGTATTTTTGCCAACATAAACAGGGTAAATTAAAGTCACCACCAACTATTATCGTATGAGTCGGGTACGTGTTTGAAATCAAACTCAAGTTTTCTTTGAAACTTCCAGCAACCTTCATCTGAATTGGGAGGTCAGTAAAAGGATCCAATTATTATTTTATTCCAGTTGCCAACAGTGACCTCTGTCCATACTAACTCACAGGCAGTATCTACTTCAATTTCACGACAAGATAAACTACTTCTGACAGCAACAAACACGCCACCACCAACCGTGTTTAGCCTATCCTTTCAGAACACCGTTAGGTTCTTCGCAAAAATTTGGCTAAGCTTATATCTGGCTTTAGTCGGCTTTCAGTGCCTATAACAATTTTAGCATCAGTGCTTTCTATTAGTGCTTGGAGCTCTGGTACTTTCCCAACACAGCTACGACAATTTACAACTGTTATACCAATGGTTCCTCTATCTACATTCATCCTGTTTTCAGCCTGCCCCCTTTGTGACTGAATCCCTTCTTGTGTTTTCCTGAGACCCTCTAACCTAAAAAATCGTGCAGTACATGCCACACAGCCCCTGCTACCCGTGTAGCTGCCTCCTGCATATAGTGGACACCTGACCTATGCAGCGGAACCCAAAACCCAACCACCCTTTGGTGCAAGTCAAGGAATCTGCAGCCCCTACACTGTTGCAGAACCACCTGAACCTCTGATTCAGACCCTCCACTTGGCTCTGTACCAGTTGTTTCTGTAAAAAAAAGGTAATATTAGAGGAGAGTGACCCATTACAACACGCAAGTATGAACTCCTGTCCAAAGTCAGAGAACATCAACACAGGATCTGATATTAATACCTCCTTGACTTTCTCAAATGCTTTTTGGCATTGTGATGTACACTGAAAACGAACACCTTTTCATAGCAACTTAGTTAATGGTCGTGCAATTCCAGTAATCTTCTGGATTTTTGGGTAGAAGACAATATCTGCTGATGAGGGACTATCGCTATGCTCAATAATACCCTCACACAATCAGTGATCTATAAATTCATCTGCTAGTGATTGTGCCGGCCGAAGTGGCCGTGCGGTTAAAGGCGCTGCAGTCTGGAACCGCAAGACCGCTACGGTCGCAGGTTCGAATCCTGCCTCGGGCATGGATGTTTGTGATGTCCTTAGGTTAGTTAGGTTTAACTAGTTCTAAGTTCTAGGGGACTAATGACCTCAGCAGTTGAGTCCCATAGTGCTCAGAGCCATTTGAACCATTTGCTAGTGATTGTAGGTGTTTTGCTACCTTGTATGGTTTTCTATAAATTGGTGGGTTATTGCCTGTTGATATGTGATGTTGTGCAATTGCTGTTGCTGGTAGTGGACTGTCTGAAGTGAATAAGTTCTCCTTCTATGGCTTCTCATTCACTATCTTCCAAGTGATGAACCTTGTCATGTAGTACAGATGCATTGACAGTTAGTTTGATGTTGTGATCACAGTTTGACCCTTTGATATCCTCATCTTTGAGTACTCTAAACTCACTATAAGTAATTCCTCAGGAGATTCACTTCATCTGTCCCAAAGTTATCCAAGCTTACCAGTATATTCAGTTACCCATAAACATTGGTTATGCATGCAATGCTTCTTTATATAAAACAATGCATTTCATCTAATGCTTCATTCTCTTGCACTGGCTCAACCACACATAATCTCTGCTGTGGCACATCGGCATCTACAGATAACCAAATCAACTTCCCTGTACCAGCAAGTACTTTGTCATGCATAAACATCTTTGATGTATGTGTACACAGTTCAGTTGGTGTCACCTTAGCAATTGGTGTACCTTGCAACATTGAAGCATTTACATCTGTTGTACTCATTGGACACAAGCTCCTGGCATGTTTAACTGTGCACTGTGAAAGATTGATTTTTGCATGGTGTATATTCATGAGGTCAAGTCCAAGAATCACAGAATACCCTTGTTCCGCAGTTGGCAACACTTTCATATGCTCCGAAACCCTATAGTTCCAATCTTAAAAATGAGCTGTGTTGTCCCCAATGATATGGTTGGGTTTATGGACTATAGGAAGCATGTAGAAGGTGGAAGTGCGAGGACTGGTAGGGGTAAGTAGAGAGATGGACTCTGGGGACAGGTTCTGGGATGGACCTAAGGATTTGAATAGTGACTGGATATCCTGCTGGATTGCTGGAATGGGATCACTATGGCATGGTTTGTAGGTGGAAGGATCTGACAGCTGACGGAGTCCTTCTGCCATGTTATCCTTGCGGTTCAAAACAACAGTGGTGGAGCCTTTGTCTGCAGGTAGGATTACAAGATCAGGATCAGTTTTTAGATGGTGGACTGCAGTTCTTTCAGCAGATGTAAGGTTAGTCCCATAACCCTCCTGGCCTCAACCTTCGTTAGTCACCGTCCTCACCCATCCAGCCCCCTCCTTGCTCCCATTCCAGCACTACACAGCCATCATTTCACTGCCACACCTAGTCTTCTAATTTCTCTCCATTCCGCTACTTATCTCCTCCCCCCTCCACACCTTCTCTCCTGCCCTCCATCTAAAATGCAACACTTCACTGTCTGCCACTCCCACCATACTATCCCTCCCCCTCCCAGCCCCAGCCTCCTCCTTACCCCCACCCAGTTGCCACTCCCAACATGCACTTGTGCTGCCACTCGCAGTGTAGTTTCAGCTCTCTGAGACTGCAGATGTGTGTGCAAGTTGCGCTTGCATGAATGTGTGTGTGTATGTGTGTCTACTGCTGACAAGGGCTTTAATGGCCGAAAGCTATGATTGTGTGAATCTTTTTATTGTGCCTATCACGACTCAGCACCTCTGCTATGTGGTGAGTAGCAACTTTCCTTCTCTCATATTGTAACATTATGAAGGATTTTTTAATGAAATTCTGCTTCTGTTGCACATCCTTCCATACGCTGTTCTAGACAAAATTTATGAATGTCTAAGTTCTTAAATTTATGACAGTTCCTGATGAATGTGGCAACCCCTCCTTCCTCCATTCCTGCTCTACAAAAGTGCGATGCTAACCTAAATCCTGTAACACTTAAAAGTTCTATACCAGTGGTCACATGATGTTCAGAGAGGTAGAATATGTCAGCTGGGTTTGAGGACTCTAATTCATCTATGCAGATAATTAATTCATTAATTTTATTTCTCAGTCTGTGAATATTTTGATGCGATAAAGATAGCTGAGATTTCACATTGACTGAGTTAAAATTGGGTAGAGCTGAAATTTCTGCTGCTTGTTGAAAATTCTTAACCAGCAGCTGTTTATGGTAATGTAATAAGGTAGAATTATGCTTTTTGGTTTCTTTCTCAAACTGAAGGTTTGTCTCAATCCTGGTTTCTTTCTGTCCTCCCTACCCTAAAAAAGGGTCTTTTCTGAACCATATAACCACTAGTGTCTTATCACTCATGACAGTGCCTTCCCCCTTTAACTTTCCTGCTTTTTCCAAGACAGTTTACCCTTTCATTTCCTGTTGAGGTGAAGGTTATGCCTAGTATAACCCACCTATTGAGAGAATCATCAGGAACCACAACAATGTGTGACCCTGCACCCAACATAAGCAACCGTTCCAACTCCAAATTAACTCTCCTGACAGAAGAGTTCAAATGAGGTTGGTCATGGCACCCAAGATGCTGGTACAATCTTTGCCAGGTCACACTGTACACAGGATCTTTGTCAATACTATTACCTGCCCCACCCACTATAACCATGGCGTCTTCCTGAGTGAAATCTTTGCAAAATGATCCTAAATCCTCTGTCACCTGCTCCAGACCAACACTAGGTTTAAAAAAAATTGGTGACCTGTTATTTTGATCCTAGTCCATCCTGAAAAAGTTGGCCAACACCTCTTCCATGGGAACTACCTAACAACAACAGTTTTATTCTCATTACTGATTTCTCTACATTCTTTCTTTTCAATTTGCTGCTGGAAGTTTGTTGTGCCCTGTCTACACCTGCAAGTGCTTCAGGCTCACCAGCTTCTAACTGAATCAACAGGTCAAATCTATTTTCCACATTCACCACAGATCTGTCAGACAGTTCTAGGCCTGTTCCTCCTGTTGCCTGTTGCCACTTCCCAGCTCTCTTTACCCTTCTCCCTCCTTAACCTGTCAAGATCTCCCCTGGCCTTGTCTAACTCAGAGCGGCAATTTTCCCCATCTGTTCTAGTATCTTCCTATCTCTACTACATATATTACAAAAATACTGATGAGTCTCATTTACTCCCCCTACTCCCACACCACTACAGTCACCCACATAGAAAAAACTACAGCACCTGTCACACTAAAGCCCCGATCTAACAATTCTACAGCAAGTCAAGCACTTTTAACTCATGATAAATGTAATGGTTTATTAAGAATAAGTCAGTTAAATTAAAGATAAACACGAAAATATGATTCCATGAATTTGGCCTCTACACAACTGTATGTAAACAAAAACAACAGTGCAAAGTTTCTGAAACAACAACTTAAACTTTACGTTACTTTCTGGAAATGTGAGTTAAATAATGAAGAGGTATGCTACAGTTAAATTGCTGGAGAGAGCAAAGAACAATTACATGAAATTCTATAGATTTGTTGCGGCAAAACGTAAACAGAAAATACGACTATAACATGAGAGTACGATCATTTCGCATTTTCCACTATATTATGTAAAGAAAAACGAAACTTTAATGGTACACTTAAAAAGAACACTAATACACCTATTTACCACATAATCAGTACTAAAATAAATGTTGTTATAATCTAAAATGACTTGTCTTTACAAGAACACCAAAATTAGCACTAGTCACCTGGCTGCAGGGCTGCCAACCAGGATTGAGAACTTTTTGGTAGGGGGGACACAGCATGTTATCTTGCATAGAGATTAATCGTCATATGTAGAAACAACTTCGGGCGTGCCTTAGGAAAGTGTGTTGGGACACTTTCTGTTCATATTATGTGTTAATGATCTTGCAGACAATATTAGTAGTGAAATCAGGCTTTTTGCAGATGATGCAGTTATCTATAATGCAGTACAGTATGATCGAAAAGAAGCTGCATAAATATTCAGTCAGGTCTTGATAAGATTTCAACATGGTGCATAGATTGGTAACTTGCTCTAAATGTTCAGAAATGTAAAATTTTGCACATCACAAAACAAAAAAATATAATATCCTGTCTCTATAACATCAATGAGTCACTGTTGGAATTGGTGAAAACTCATACAATTACCTGGTTGTGACACATTGTACAGATATGAAATGGAATGATAACATAGGTTCAGACACGCATAAAGCAGATGGTAGACTTTGGTTTATTGGTAGAACCTGCAAAGGAGATTGCTTACAAATCACTCATGGGACCAGTTCTAGAATACTGCTTAAGTGTGTGGGACTGATACCAAATAGGACTAACACGGGATATTGAATGTGTACAGAGAAGGGCAGCATGAATGGTTACAGGTTTGCTTAATCCATGGGAGAGTGTCACAGAGATACTGAAGGAACTGAACTGGAAGACTCTTGGAGATAGACGTAAACTATCCCAAAAAAGTCTATTAAGAAAGTTTCAAGAACTATCTATAAATTATTACTCTAGGAATCATATCACTCACATAGGGTTCTTGAGGATAAGATTAGGAAGCATTCAAACAATCCTTATTCTTCGCTCCATACATGAATGGAACAGGAAGAAACCCTAAAAACTGGTACAACGGGATGTACCTTCTGCCGTGTACCTCACAGTGGTTTGCAGAGTATAGATGTAGACATATCCCAAAATTTAATGATGTAAAAATTCTGTATCTTCTTGAACCTCAGCATATGGTAGCAAGATATATAAAAAATTGATTCAATATATGAATAATTTACTTAAAAACTGCAGTTCTTCATGTTGTTGTTGTTGTGGTCTTGAGTCCTGAGACTGGTTTGATGCAGCTCTCCATGCTACTCTATCCTGTGCAAGCTTTTTCATCTCTCACTACCTACTGTAGCCTACATCCTTCTGAATCTGCTTTGTGTATTCGTCTCTTGGTCTCCCTCTATGATTTTTACCCTCCACGCTGCCCTCCAATCATAAATTGGTGATCCCTCAATGTCTCAGAACATGTCCTACCAACCGATCCCTTCTTCTAGTCAAGTTGTGCCACAAGCTCCTCTTATCTCCAATTCTATTCAATACCTCCTCATTAGTTATGTGATCTACCCATCTAATCTTCAGCATTCTTCTGTAGCTTCTATTCTCTTCATGTCTAAACTATTTATCATCCATGTTTCGCTTCCATACATGGCTACATTCCATACAAATACTTTCAGAAATGACTTCCTGACACTTAAATCAATACTTGACATAAGCAAATTTCTCTTCTTCAGAAACGCTTTCCTTGCCATTGCCAGCCTACATTTTATATCCTCTCTACTTCGACCATCATCAGTTATTTTGCTCCCCAAACAGCAAAACTCCTTTACTACTTTAAGTGTCTCATTTCCTAATCTAATTCCCTCAGCACTTAATTCGACTACATTCCATTATCCTCATTTTGCTTTCGTTGATGTTCATCTTATACCCTCCTTTCATGACACTGTCCATTCCGTTCAACTGCTCTTCCAAGTCCTTTGCTGTCTCTGACAGAATTACAATGTCATCGGCGAACCTCAGAGTTTTTATTTCTTCTCCATGGATTTCAATACCTACTCCGAACTTTTCTTTTGTTCCCTTTATTGCTTGCTCAATATACAGATTGAATAGCATCGGGGAGAGGCTACAACCCTGTCTCACTCCCTTCCCAACCACTGCTTCTCTTTCATGCCCCTCGACTCTTATAACTGCCATGGTTTCTGTACAAATTGTAAATAGCCTTTCGCTCCCTGTATTTTACCCCTGCCACCTTCAGAATTTGAAAGAGAGTATTCCAATCAACATTGTTAAAAGCTTTATCTAAGTCTACAAATGCTAGAAACATAGGTTTGCCTTTCCTTAATCTTTCTTCTAAGATAAGTCGTAGGTTCAGTACTGCCTCACGTGTTCCAACATTTCTATGGAATCCAAACTGATCTTCCTTGAGGTCGGCTTCTATCAGTTTTTCCATTCGTCTGTAAAGTATTCGCGTTAGTATTTTGTAGCTGTGACTTATTAAACTGATAGTTCGGTAATTTTCACATGTGTCAACACCTGCTTTCTTTGGGATTGGAATTATTATATTCTTCTTGAAGTCTGAGGGTATTTCGCCTGTCTCATACATCTTGCTCACCAGATGGTAGAGTTTTGTCAGGACTGGTTCTCCCAAGGCTGTCAGTAGTTCTAATGGAATGTTGTCTACACCGGGGGCCTTGTTTCGACTCAGGTCTTTCAGTGCTCTGTCAAACTCTTCACGCAGTATCATATCTCCCATTTCATCTTCATCTACATCCTCTTCCATTTCCATAATATTGTCTTCAAGTACATTGCCCTTGTATAGACCCTCTATATACTCCTTCCACCTTTCTGCTTTGCGTTCTTTGCTTAGAACTGGGTTTCCATCAAAGCTCTTGATATTCATGCAATTGGTTCTCCTTTCTCCAAAGGTCTCTTTAATTTTCCTGTAGGCAGTATCTATCTTGCCCCTAGTGAGATAAGGCTCTACATCCTTACATTTGTCCTCTAGCCATCCCTGCTTAGCCATTTTGCACTTCCTGTCGATATCATTTTTGAGACGTTTGTGTTTATTTTTGATTGCTTCATTTATTGCTTTTTTATATTTCCTCCTTTCATCAATTAAATTCAATATTTCTTCTGTTACCCAAGGGTTTCTACTAGCCCTCATATTTTTACCTACTTGATCTCTGCTGCCTTCACTACTTCATCCCTCAGAGCTACCCATTCTTCTTCTACTGTATTTCTTTCCCCCATTCCTGTCAATTGTTCCCTTATGCTCTCCCTGAAACTCTGTACAACCTCTGGTTTAGTCAGTTTATCCAGGTCCCATCTCCTTAAATTCCCACCTTTTTGCAATTTCTTCAGTTTTAATCTACAGTTCATAACCAATAGATTGTGCTCAGAGTCCACATCTGCCCCTCGAAATGTCCTACAATTTAAAACCTGGTTCCTAAATCTCTGTCTTACGATTATATAATCTATCTGATACCTTTTAGTGTCTCCAGGATTCTTCCATGTATACAACCTTCTTTATTGATTCTTGAACCAAGTGTTAGCTATGATTAAGTTATGCTCTGTGCAAAATTCTAACAGACGGCTTCCTCTTTCATTTCTTAGCCCCAATCCATATTCATCTACTATGTTTCCTTCTCTCCCTTTTCCTACTGTCGAATTCCAGTCACCCATGACTATTAAATTTTCCTCTCCCTTCACTACCTGAATAATTTCTTTTATCTCATCATACATTTCATCAATTTCTTCGTCATCCGCAGAGCTAGTTGGCATATAAACTTGTACTACTGTAGTTGGCGTGGGCTACATGTCTATCTTGGCCACAATATTGCATTCACTATGCTGTTTATAGTAGCTTACCCGTACTCCTATTTTTTTTATTCATTATTAAACCTACTCCTTCATTACCCCTATTTGATTTTGTATTTATAACCCTGTATTCACCGGACCAAAAGTCTTGTTCCTCCTGCCACCGAACTTCACTAATTCCCACTATATCTAACTTTAACCTATCCATTTCCCTTTTTAAATTTTCTAACCTACCTGCCCGATTAAGGGATCTGACATTCCACGCTCCGATCCATGAAATGCCAGTTTTCTTTCTCCTGATAACGATGTTCTCTTGAGTAGTCCCCACCCAGAGATCTGAATGGGGGACTATTTTACCTCCGGAATATTTTACCCAAGAGGACACCATCATCATTTAATCATACAGTAAAGCTGCAGTACCAGAACAGCAAGGCCATATTGGTTAGTGTTACAAGGCCAGATCAGTCAATCATCCAGACTGTTGCCCCTGCAACTACTGTAAAGGCTGCTGCCCCTCTTCAGGAACCACACGTTTGTCTGGCCTCTCAACAGATACCCCTCCGTTGTGGTTGCACCTATGGTACGGCTATCTGTATCGTTGAGGCACGCAAGCCTCTCCACCAATGGCAAGGTCCATGGTTCGTGTACAGATGGGAAAAAATCCTGTTATTTGATGGGAAGCAAATATAGAAACTGCTTAACCTGCTGTAATTTTTGCAAAACATGTGGGTGAAAAAAGAAGAAGAAATTGTGTTTTCTGAAGGTGGAACCTATCCTAAAACTAATTTGTTTCTAGGCAAACACAGATAGAAGATTAGGCTCCTACCTCCAGTTGAGGACTTCTACAATTGTAGATACATCAGTTTGAACATTCCTGGATCTTATGCAGAGAAAGTCTAATAAAAGTGCAAAAGTTGAGATTTCTATTCTTTTTATTTTCCGCCTGAAGGTACAACCTTTATCAGTTCCTCAACTAAATGAGGTAGCATTGTGTTTAACACACTGGGTTCACATCTAGGAAGATTTGATTTGAATCCACATCATGATACAGATTTTTGATAGTTTCCTTAAAGTTCTTAAAGCAATTCTTGATGTGGTTCCTGTGGAAAGGACAGAGTTCACGCAAACTGGACTTTATTGCAGTGAACATG
Source organism: Schistocerca cancellata (assembly GCF_023864275.1). Classification (NCBI taxonomy): domain Eukaryota; kingdom Metazoa; phylum Arthropoda; class Insecta; order Orthoptera; family Acrididae; genus Schistocerca; species Schistocerca cancellata. Next base: position 137,445,449 of record NC_064632.1, read on the forward strand.
CATAGGCTCAGGAGGAGTGAATACAAGACCACCTCAAATGTCTGTGTCCATAGATGTAGATTAAACATTAGAGTATGACAACCAGTCCACAGAGCAACCCTACAGAAAACGGAGATCCAGTAAACAGAAGTTTATGCACTTCAGATTATTGTTAGAATACTGGGAAAATGCACTCAATCTACAAAGAAAATTGCTTACAAGTCACTTTTGTAACCCACTCTGGAATATTGCTGAAGTGTCTGGGACACATACTGTTGTGACTCGCCGATCTTTCAAAGTGCTGCCGCACAGTTATGCACGTCCTCTACATGCAGCGCTGTCTGCCAGCCATGCAGCCGCAGTGCCACCTAAGCGGCCAGCCAGCCAGCGGCCGCTATACTTGGGCTCAGTTACGATTTGACTGTTAAATGACACACGTCTTACTCTGTTTACTTGATCTGTGACTTTCATGTATTGTGTCGTTCTTGAAATATATTTGTACAACTTGAAGTTATAACAATTGGCAATGAGGTAGTGAATTTTTCTTTTTCATCATTGACCCATGTGTTTTCATGGCTACTTTAGAGCAACTCTTGCAAAGTCTCATAGAACAGCAAACGCTTCTCACATATGCAATTCATGACTTCGTCGCGACATCAAATGCGGAGTGTCTCTCGTCATTGTCTCTACCTCCTTTTCCTCCTTATGATGAGATGGCGGAAGACCGGTCTGATTACGAAAAACGTTTTCGACAGCACTTCTTGGCATTTCATGTCACGGACAACCGAACTTGTAAGTCTCTGTTCCTTTCATGGATTTCACCTCAAATGTATCAGTTGTTGTTGCAATTGGCTCCTTTGAAAGATCCTGCGTCTTTGTCCTTTGCTGAAATATGCTCACTTCTGTCCGTCTCTTTTCAAAAGCATACGCATGTGGTAGCCTCTCATGTTGCCTTTTATCATTGTCAAATACAACTGAATCAATCCTATCACGCTTGGGCTGCTGAACTTCACAGCCTCAGTACAAAGTGTCAATTTGTTACTGAAGTTCACAAAGAATCCTATGCCGATTCCATGGTACGGGATGCTATTAGCTGGTCGGCGCCCGATAATGAAGTTAGGCAACGTGCCCTTCAGTTGGCAAATCCGACTCTAGAAGAACTCCTATCCCTCACTCAGTCTTTTGAAATTTCTCTCACCGCTGGAGCACAAATAGAGGCATGGGGCGATGTCGGGGACATACAACCTCTGTGCGCTATTGACGAAGCATGTGGCGTGTCCCTGCCAGCCGATGTGGCTGTAGTACGCTCCATAGCACCGCCTCGGCCTAACCGTAAACAAACCTCTAAGAAACTGCAGCAAAACCCACGGCAACTTCCTTCATGTCCACGGTGTTTTACGAAACATTCACGAGAGGATTGTCCACAACGTTGAACCGTGTGTCACAAATGCAAGAAAAAGGGTCATGTGTCATCCGCTTGCAAATCCGACTGCATACATGATGTTCATGAACATAGCGCTGATTCTGATTCTGTGTTGTCTGTCAATTGTACTTCTTCTCTTTCAGGGAAGTTATTCCTCACTGTCCAAATACTTGGTCGAGATGTTCGCATGCAGGTAGGTACTGGTTCTGCTGCCACTGTCATCAATTCTCAGACATATCCTCAGTTGGGTTCTCCAATCCTGTCATCTGTCACTAGGCAATTACGGACTTACAATAAACAGAAGATTTCTCTCTTGGGACAATTTGATGCTGAGGTATCTTACAAATCTGTCGTTCACACTGTTCCAATAATTGTGGTCAACCATAGTAACACGAATAATCTTTTTGGTTTCGATGCCTTTCGCGTTTTTGGGTTTTCCATAGATGACTCAGTCAATATCATCTCTGATGCTATTCCTTACGCTCAATTGGATTCCTTGTCAATGACATTTTTGTCACTTTTTTCCTCCTGGGTTAGGCCATGCACACAACTTTGAAGCTCATATCACTCTCAAACCCACTGCTCGGCCAAAGTTTTTACAGGCTCGGCCCATTCCTGTGGTCCTTCGTGATCAGGTCAGATGGGAGCTGGATCATCTCATTGCTTAAGGGGTCTTGCTTCCTGTCACTTCCAGTGATTGGTCCTCTCCTGTCATTGTCGTTGCTAAGCCAAATGGTGGTATTCATCTCTGTGGCGATTTCAAAGCCACTGTAAATGTTCAATGCCTTATCAACACTTACCCTATGCCTCAACCTGAAGAATTGTTCACTAAACTTGCTGGAGGCCAGTATTTTTGTAAACTTGACCTGTCAGAAGCTTATCATCAACTTCCTATTGATGCAGCTTCCCAGCAGTTTCTGGTCCTTAACACGCCTTTAGGCCTCTATCAATACCAATGATTGCCATTTGGTGTTGCCAGCGCCCCTGCTCTCTTTCAGTGATTCTTGGAACAATTACTGTTCCAGGTTGTATAAAGTACATGGACGACATTGTTGTCACTGGCTCCACCACTGAAGAACTTCTTCAGAATCTCCACACACTTTTTCATGTTTTACAGACTGCCAGTATTAAGTGTAATATTCAGAAATCAAAATTTTTTCAGGCGTCTATCGCGTACTTGGGGTTTCAACTCTCTCAGGAGGGTGTTCGTCCGCTTCAGCAAACTGTTGCTGCGATCAATGCCCTTCCTCATGCTGCATCTGTTAAGGAACTGCAGGCCTTTTTGGGGAAAATAGCATACTATCACAGGTTTTTACCGTCTGCTGCTTCGGTGGCTCAGCCGTTGCATCGCCTGTTGCATAAAAACACGCCTTTTCACTGGTCCGCATCATACGATGCAGCTTTCCAGAAATTGGAGACTATGCTGAAACAGGTCCCATGCCTGGCTACTTATCAACCTGGCCAACATCTTGTTCTTGCCACGGACGTCTCTCAATACGGGGTTGGTGCAGTCCTTGCGCACTGTTTTTCTGACGGTTCTGAACAACCCATCGCTTATGCCTCCAAAACAGTCACGGATGCCCAACAAAAGTATTCTCAAATTGAAAAAGAAGCTTTGGCCATTATTTATGCTCTTCATAAGTTTGATGTTTTCCTCTATTAATCCAAATAGCATCTTGCTACGGATCACAAATCACTTGTTTCCTTGTTTCATCCATCAACGTCACTTCCCGACAGGGCTGCACACCACCTCCAGTGTTGGGCTCTTTACTTGTCTTGTTTCAATTATGAGATTCATTTCCAGCCGACGGCTCAACATGCGAATGCTGATGCACTGTCTCGTGTTCCCATGGGTCCTGATCTGGCATTCGATAGGGACGAACTTTTGTGTTTCCACCTGGATATTGCCGAGCAGCGGGTTGTGGATGGATTCCCCATCAACGGGGACCAGCTGGCGGCTGCTACGGGTTCTGACCCTACCCTCTCCCAGGTTTTATGCTGTATTCAGAAGGGTTGGCCACATGATCCGTCTGCTAAGACTTCTGATCCGTTCCGGAACTACTACTCTTTGCGTTACCGCCTCACACCTAGGGATGGTGTTATCCTCCTTTCCACCGAAAATGCTTCACCGCGTGTTGTGGTACCTGCGTCTTTGTGTGCTTCGGTCTTGCGCCTTCTTCACCAAGGGCACTGGGGTGTCTCTCGCACAAAATCTCTGGCACGCCATCATGTGTACTGGCGCGGCATCGACTCTGAAATTGCATACATGTTCACTGCCTGTGGCCCTTGTGCATCACAGGCTGCCGCCCCGAAGTCATTTTTGTCACCGTGGCCTTCGCCTGAGAAGCCCTGGGAGCTTATTCATGCTGACTTTGTGGGACCTTTTTTTGGTACTTAGTGGCTTCTCGTTATTGATGCCTACTCTAACTTTCCTTTCATTGTCCGTTGCATGTTGCCTACCACCGCGGCAACCACCAATGCTTTACCTCGCATTTTCTCTTTGGAAGGCCTTCCCTCTACTCTTGTTGCTGATAGTGGTCCGCAATTTGCCTCTTCTGATTTTGCGGATTTTTGTGTCCATCACGACGTCCTGCATGTCACAGCCCCTCCGTTCCATCCACAGTCAAACGGTGAGGCTGAATGACTGGTCTGCACATTTAAGGCTCAGATGAGGAATCTCCCGACTTCTTCTGCTTCTGATGATGCGCTTCTCCAATTTCTGGCTTCTTACCATTTCACCCCCATGGGCGACCACAGCCCGGTTGAGCTCTTACATGACAGACAGCCCCACATGCTACTTCATCTTCTGCGGCCTTCCACCTCACAGCCAGGGGTGCCTTCGCTTAGCTGGTTCACCGCCAGCGACCTTTTATGGGTACGGGGATATGGCAGGCAGCCAAAATGGAGTCCTGGCCGCATCTTACGACACCGTGGCCAACGCTTGTATGAAATCCAGACGGACACGGGTGTTGCAGTGTGTCATTCGGACCCGCTTCGGCCTCGTGTGCCGGCAACGCATGTTCCGGATGCCGCTACACCACCTTCGGCTTTACCTGATGCTCAGGATCCTGGAATCTCTCATTACTCACAATGCAGTCCTCTCACCATCATATCAGTGCCAGCACAAGAACTGACACCAACAGGAGACGTGCCCATGCAGGAACCAGATGACCATCATCTGTCGGAGCAGCTCTACTCACCTCCTTCTCCTATTCTCCTACGGACGCGGACACATTGCCCATGTCTCCTGTTATAACAACCGGACTTGCCACAATGGGCAGATTAGTGCATGGGGCCCCAGCAGATTCAACACCCACGTCTCCTGTCATCTCGACCCATTATCATCAGGGACACTTCCGTCCGTATGGGAAGCCTCCTCCTCGAGACTTTACGGCCAGTCAAACAACACCTATGGGCATTAGCAATCTACAGGCCACCTCCATCAAGACCTATACAAAAGCTTCAAAGGGGGAAAACTGTTGTGACTCGCCGATCTTTCAAAGTGCCGCCGCGCAGTTACCCGCATCCTCTACATGCGGCGCTGTCTGCCAGCCATGGAGCCGCAGCGCCACCTAAGCAGCCAGCCAGCCAGCCGCTGCTAGACTTGGGCTCAGTTATTACTTGACTGTTAAATGACACACGTCTTACTCTGTTTACTTGATCTGTGACTTTCATGTATTGTGTCATCCTTGAAATATATTTGTTCAACTTGAAGTTATAACACATACCTAATAGGACTAACAAGGCATATTGAATGTATACAGAGGAGGGTAGCATTTATGGTCACAGATTTGTTTGAAGCATGGGAGAGTTTCATAGAGATACTGAAGGAACTGAACTGGCAGTCTCTTGAAGATAGATGTAATCTATCCTGAGGAAGGCAGCTTACTAAGTTTCAAGAACCAGCTTGAAATGACTATTCTAGAAATATACTACAACCTCCTACCTATCAATCACGTAGGGATTTTGACGACAAGTTTACATCACTTACAGCACCGACAGCGGCATTTAAATGATCATTCTTCCCAGACTCAACATGTGAATGGGATGGAAAGAAAATCAAATAACTGGCACAATGGGACTTACCCTCTGCCATGCACTCCACAGTAGTTTGCAGAGTATAGATTTAGATGTAAATTTTGAATATTAATAATGGTGACCCATTCAATTACTATGAATGTTAATTAAGCAAGTTTACATGTCAGTGCCTGCTGTAACAGTGGTGAAGTTTTCAATCATAGCACAAACTAAAAAATTCAGTTTTCTATAATCACAGTTCACAATTACCACAGTCTGTTTTCAATTCATTGAAATATGTGGGATTGCAGTTTGGCTACGGTGAATGCATGTTTCCGGAATGAATGTAAATAATGTGGTATAGGATTAGGGTACATAGTGGGTAACTAGTGGGTAGGGAAATTAAATAACTAAAGTTGAAATAGTAATCATAAGAAGGAATAAAACACGGAGGGAAGGACGAGAAGGAAAGAAATTGTGTTGGTAATGTTCAATACCAAAGGAAGACCACTAAATAAGAAAAATACGGAATAAGTTGACCAGACCAAGCAAGTATGTCCAGATCAGGGGAAAAGAACACATATTGCTCAAAAACAGAGATAGCGAGTGCCGCAAAAGCGATCGCGCGTGCCGCAAAAGCGATCACGCGTGCCGCAAAAAAGATCGCGCGTACCGTAAAAAATATCACGGGTGGCGCAGAAATGTCCCAAAAAAATTTTCTTGTGGCAGAGAAAGATAGCAATGGCACATAAATATCGCCAGCAACAAGAAATTGACGGAAATGGATGATACTGGTAGGTGTGGAAGAGATTGTTGGCAGTGATTGTTAGCTGGGAAACAGCGAATAACGAACGTTAAAACTATGGAATGTTGAATAAATAAATCAATAAATAAAAAAGAGAAGAGGACTATAAACGGAACAAGATAATAGGAGGAAGATGAAACTAGCACAGTTGGTGACGAAAATATTTATTTATGTATATATAAAACACTGAAGAAGAGAAAGTGTTAAGATGACAGACGTAAGTGATAGCTAACAAAAGGGACAAAACAATGAAGGATGTGGACCATATAGGTGATCTAAATGATTAATGGAAAATCTCATATAAAGATGTGAAACAAATACTAACAAAGAGATAGAGGGGCTGGCCAGTACTTACCTCAGCTCAGTACAGCCGATAGATACACATAAAACAGAACCGAAAATTCACGTTCCTAGCTTTCGGAACAAATGTTCCTTCATCGGGGAGGAGAGAGGGGAAAGAAAGGGAAGAAGGGAAAGGAGATTTAGTTACTCACAACCCAGGTTATGAAGCAACAGGGAAAGGAAAATAGGGAGGGTAGCAAGGATGGAGGCATGGTTGTCAGAGGGAAGCTAAAGATATTCTACTGTAAGTACTGTGCCAGCTTCAAACCAAAGAGGATCCATACAGAAGTAAAGAGGTATATAGTATAAAGATAAACACAACTATGTAGGATGAAAATACTAGACCCAGTGTTGAACCCTGTCTAGAACAGTTCCGACTGCCTTCTCAAAGGGATCCTCCTCCCCTCCCCCAAAACCATCCCTTGCAGACATTTCAGGAATTCCTCACATCCAGTGTTGCCTCCCAGTCCTTCTTGAAGAACATCCCGACAACCCCCAACATCACCCCAGCTGAATCCCGTGCCATTAAGGAGCTGAAAATAGAGCACTCTATTGTCATCCTCCCAGCGGATAAAGGCTCCACAACTGTCGTACTTGACCATGTGGAGTGTGTGGCAGAAGGACTGCGTCAACTCTCCGACACCTCAACCTACAAAGCTGTTACCCAGGACCCCATTCCCTCCATCCAGACTGAGCTGCAAAAAATCCTAAAAATCCAAGGTCCCTCACAAGGCCTCACAACGGCTTCCATAGACTTGCTCACTCCACCTGAGCCATGTACCCCTACCTTCTACCTATTACCCAAAATCCACAAAGAGAACCATCCTGGCCGTCCCATTGTAGCAGGCTTCAAAGCCCCAACCGAACGTATCTCAGCTCTGGTAGAACAGCACCTACAACCTATCACCCGCAGACTCCCATCCTACATCAAAGACACAAACCACTTCCTAGAACGCCTCAAATCCATTCCCACTCCTCTCCCACCTGAAACCTTTCTTGTCACCATAGATGCTACATCCATTTACACAAACATCCCACATACCCATGGTCTCTCTGCCCTTGAGCACTACCTCTCCCAATGCCCACCCGAAGATCTTCCAAAAACCTCGTTCCTTATCACACTTACCAACTTCATCCTCACTCATAATTACTTCACTTTTGAAGGCCAGACCTACAAACAAATCAGGGGAATGGCCATGGGAACCAGGATGGCTCCGTCCTATGCCAACCTCTTCATGGGCCGCATGGAGGAGGCTTTCCTGAAGACCCAACAGCTGCTTCTCCTGGCCTGGTATAAGTTTATAGATGACATCTTTGTGGTCTGGACTCATGGTGAAGAAACACTCCTTAATTTCCTCCATAACCTCAACTCCTTTTCGAATCTGAATTTCACCTGGTTCTTCTCCAAAACCCAAGCCACCTTCCTGGATGTTGACCATCTTGTTGAAGCTCACATCCACACCTCTGTCCATATCAAACCCACAAACAAACAAACAACAGTACCTTCACTTTGATAGCTGCCATCCTTTCCACATCAAACGCTCCCTTCCCTACAGCCTAGGTATTCATGGCAAACGTATCTGCTCCAGTGACGAATCCCTCAACAATTACACCAATAACCTGACCAGTGCTTTCCTCTCCCACAACTATCCTGCAGACCTTGTCCACAAACAGATTTCCCGAGCAATACATTCCTCCCTGTCCAACAACAATGTTCCTACCCCCAGACCACACAGAAGCATCCCCCTTTGTAGTGTAACGACGTATAGGTTTTTGTTTAGGAATGACTTTCGTTTATCATATGACCATGTGCAGACTTCGTCACCTACGTCAGTTACAACCCACTTCAAAATGATTTATATTCTTTTTAAATTGTCACAGAATGGTTCTTGAACGAAACTGTAAAACATCAGTTGAGTCGTAAGCAAAGAATTTCGTCACTTGGGCCAATTGGTTTGCGTAAACTCTTGCAATTTTAAATTTCGTTTGTTTTCTCCTCAGAAATTATATTGACACACGTTATCTTGATCTAATCGATATCAAAATCCCACATTAAATAAACTTTTGAGATTCAAAGTTTCGATGAACGCCGTAAGAATCACTAATCTTGTCAAATATATTATTAATCCATTCACATAATTCTTCATAAATAAATCTTCAAGACACGTGTTTCAACTTTAGTAGCATACACTATTTTATTAGCTTCCTACACATACAGATGTGAACTTGAGCGTTGAGAATTAGTGACTGACTTTTCAACAAGATTAAGCTCTATATGACGTCATTGTTGTACAAAAGAGTATAAAAATTCATTTTTAATTTTTTAGAAGCACGACGCAACAACTCGGTTCCAGGATCTTCTGTTGCTCCTCGGCTGTCGACCCGCGACGTATAGCGGCCAGCAATTTCCTCTCTGGTCGCGGCAACGAAGATGCTGTCTCCGTTCGTTGCGCCGCCCTCTCCGTACATGAAACACATAAAAAAAATACAAAACTTTTAGATAATTCACATCTATTACAAATAATAAGAAAAATATATAAACAAACTAAATTAAACTTATAGTCACCTGCAAACTGGGCTGACTTTGGTGGATGGGTGACGCTTAATTTCGTCCCACTACAGACCCCACCCACAAGCTCAGTTTGTCAGGTTTTAACCGAAAATAAAACATTTCAATATACAATATTTATTTTTTAATACATTTTCCTCACATTTTACTTAACCTAGAGTCCTTGCTCTTAGATAGATTTAATCTTTTTAATACGATATTGTTGCGGCTATTTGTCATTTACTCTTAATTGTGCCATTGTGGTAATTCATAACCGAATATATGGAGATTACTCCTCTTCATTTAATAGTTGCTAGTAAATACTAATTTAGTACGTTCTTTAACGTTGTTACATTAGGACAGAGCGTTCAAATTGTGATAAATTAGTCTCAGTTTTATTCATTTACTAGAGTTATTCTTTCCAAACTGTACATTACTAATTAGTTTCTCACAATAACTAATAGTACTACTTACTTTACTTCATTCTTTTCCCTAATAACTTATTTATGCCTGAGGTCAAGAAGAAATCAAGCAAAACTTTCTTTAGGATCTCGGCACGGCTTTCTTTACCTTCGGACACCTTGTTGGGTAATGGCAATTTATTTAGGAGAAACATGCGAGAGAGCCCCGTTTGGTGTGTTCTATATTAACACTATTACAAACCTCTATTAAAGGCACTCTGCCATGTTCTCGTGAGCCATATAGCTCTGGACGCCCATGGTCCCTAAAATTATTGACCATCCCCTTTGGTTCCTACTATCCGAGTAAACATGAAAATATACAAAATTCCTTTTGACCTAATAGCAAAATTTCTTTCATATAAATCCCCCTTTTGGTTATCTTTCTCCTTTTGAAGTACCAGTAGATTATTGTAGAACACTTGTTTAAGCTTTCTGTTATTTCTTTAAATAACACGTAACTATCACGAAAAACTTCACATGAATAAACTATGAACGCTCTTCCGTATGTAACATATACTAAATATTAACTTATTTAGGAATGAAGGGTTTCATTTGGTCAACACTATATAATCCTTTAATTACACCTGATGTAGGTTCCATAAGAAGTAACGCTTTGGGATGTACAATCTTATGTACAACATATGGACCTTCAAAGATAAAGAAGAATTTTCTGCATTCCTTACTGATCTTAGAACTTTTAGGATGAGATCGTACTAGCACAAGATCTCCTACCTGAAATGAGGGTTCTATAGCATGTTGATTATAAATTTGAATTCTCCGTTCGGCATTTTTAATAATCTGTTCGCAAACTTTTTCGTCTGGGATGCATTGTTGGATCTCATTTACTGGTGGCCAAGGTAGAGCAGCTAGTAAAGGCTCACCTATAATTCGTAGAGTAACATTTTTCTTTCCTTTACATAATACGGTAATCCACTAATTAGGACTCGTATTAGATGACTTTCAATCATTGGGTCTCCAATTAATTTAGCACGGTTTAAATGCCATTCAAAATAATTCCTATAACCTCCCCACCGTTTAGAATATGGAGGAGGGTCTAGCAACTCTAAAGTTAAGTGTTGTTGTTTTCCTCTTGACCAATAATGTTGTTTGAACTGCTTAACAAAATCCTCCCAGTCCCTAAATTCATTTCTATGCAGTACTGCCCACTCCGCAGCTTCTGCTTCTAAATGTCCTATTACAAATTGAATGCGTTTTTCATTACTCCATTTGGGAGATAATGATGTTTCAAAAGCTTTTATAAAGATTATAGGGTGAAGTTCGCCTCCTGGTTTGAATACAGGAAATCGACTTGCTACATTTGAATTTGTCGTTATATCATCCAGACATTCTGCGAGAGAAATAGTCGGATTTTGTTTAGATTGCGGAGACGGAGTTGCATCGGATTGGCTTGCCGTGATTTCTTTATTCATATTGTTGTCGTCCGAGCTAGCCAATTCGATGCGACTGTTGTCTCTGATTATGTTATTACCTCTGCTATTTGAAATGTTTTCGTGATTATCTAATTCCGATAACCGTTTAGTAATTTCCTGTATTCGCATTTCTGTATTGGAAACGCGATTAGCTAATATCGATTCTTCACTGTGTTCACGATGTGAACGCTCTGTACCTTCGTCAATGTTATTATCTTTGGCAGTCTCAAGGTTACTGCATATTTCAGTAATCAAAAATTTCATGTTTTCGATTTCGTTATGGTCCTTTTCTACTTGATGAGTTAATGTCTCTAATTCTACATTATCTATTGAAGAAATCTCTACAGGTTTGGTAGAGACCTCTTTAATAGATCCCAATAATTCTCTACGAACAGTTTCCGTTTGCATAGAAAATTCATCTCGTAACATATCGTTATTTTTCTGTATTTCATTTACAACTAAGATATTGACACAATCTAGTCTCTCGGTTAAGTCAGTAATATCGTTTCGCATACGAGCTTTTTCCTCTCGTGATTCCTGGATATGTTCTTCTAACCTTTTACAATTATCAGCAATCTTATTACTAAGTCCTGCTAATTTTTCCTGCATTTCAACTTTAGAAGCCTCTATTTTATCACTTAATCTAGCAGTAGATTCTTCGTTAGACTGTTTTAATTCCTGTTTTAGTTCCTCTTTTAATCTAGCAATAGATTCTTCGTTAGACTGTCTTAATCTAGCAGTAGATTCTTCGTTAGACTGTTTTAATTCCTCTTTTAATCTAGCAGTAGATTCTTCGTTAGACTGTTTTAATTCCTCTTTTAATCTAGCAGTACATTCTTCGTTAGACTGTTTTAATTTAGCAATCGCCCTAAAAAGGGATCTCATGCTCCTATCGGACATAGACTGCTCTTCGTCTGACATTTCACTTCCCGACATTATTGTAAGATCTTAACTAGTTACACACGCAGACTTGTAATCAACAATCCTGTAAAAGCACAGTCCCTATGTACAACACTGCACTTCCAACTTGAAACAAACTCACCGGACACTAATATTGTAGTTTGTAGTTCTCGGTGATCAGTGTGCTGCTATGGGCTGCAGATGTAACAGCCGTCGATGCAGCCGCTGAGATGCTGCGACCCCGCTTCCGCAACCGGCAGGACGCTGAGTCGAACACCGGAGACGTCACTGGCTGCAACCACGCCCGGCACCGCCGTAGACAGGCGAAGCCCTCAGCAACACCTCTAATACCAGCCGGAGGAACGCCCCGCAGCTGACGTACTGGGCCTGTTAGTTTAGGGAGAAGAAGGGTTGTCGGGGTTTGCAGCGATCAGCTGCTGCCCAACAGATGCGCTTTCTTGTGGAACAACTGCGTGACCGTACTGCTTGGCTGCGCTCCGTCAGATGCCCACACCCGCGAAGTCGCCGCTGGCTGGTGAAGGCTCCACGAGAACTCGCGTTGACTTCCGAAGGACTCTTGATGTTTTGTTTCGTACCTGTGTGCCTTAGTTGCACACAAGTCCTGTTTATAAGGTCGCCACGGTGTAGTGTAACGACGTATAGGTTTTTGTTTAGGAATGACTTTCGTTTATCATATGACCATGTGCAGACTTCGTCACCTACGTCAGTTACAACCCACTTCAAAATGATTTATATTCTTTTTAAATTGTCACAGAATGGTTCTTGAATGAAACTGCAAAACATCAGTTGAGTCGTAAGCAAAGAATTTCGTCACTTGGGCCAATTGGTTTGCGTAAACTCTTGCAATTTTAAATTTCGTTTGTTTTCTCCTCAGAAATTATATTGACACACGTTATCTTGATCTAATCGATATCAAAATCCCACATTAAATAAACTTTTGAGATTCAAAGTTTCGATGAACGCCGTAAGAATCACTAATCTTGTCAAATATATTATTAATCCGTTCACATAATTCTTCATAAATAAATCTTCAAGACACGTGTTTCAACTTTAGTAGCATACACTATTTTATTAGCTTCCTACATATACAGATGTGAACTTGAGCGTTGAGAATTAGTGACTGACTTTTCAACAAGATTAAGCTCTATATGACGTCATTGTTGTACAAAAGAGTATAAAAATTCATTTTTAATTTTTTAGAAGCACGACGCAACAACTCGGTTCCAGGATCTTCTGTTGCTCCTCGGCTGTCGACCCGCGACGTATAGCGGCCAGCAATTTCCTCTCTGGTCGCGGCAACGAAGATGCTGTCTCCGTTCGTTGCGCCGCCCTCTCCGTACATGAAACACATAAAAAAAATACAAAACTTTTAGATAATTCACATCTATTACAAATAATAAGAAAAATATATAAACAAACTAAATTAAACTTATAGTCACCTGCAAACTGGGCTGACTTTGGTGGATGGGTGATGCTTAATTTCGTCCCACTACACCTTGTCACCCAATATTATCCTGGCCTCGAAAACATCAACAAATTACTCCGCCAGGGATATGACTTTCTCAAGTCAACCCCTGAAATGAGATCATCCCTTGACAAAATTCTCCCCACACCACCCAGAGTTGCCTTTCGTTACCCCCCTAACCTCCGTAACATCCTTGTTAAACCCTACAATATTCCCAGACTACCTTCTCTACCCAGCGGTTCTTACCCCTGTAACCGACCCCGCTGCAAAACCTGCCCCATGCATCCCCCCACAACCACCTACTCCAGCCCCGCTACTGGTAAAACATACACAATTCAAGGCAGGGCTACATGTGAAACTACACATGTCATTTATCAACTGACATGCCTGCACTGCACAGCCTTTTACATCGGCATGACAACAACTAAACTGGCTGAGCGCATGAACGGACACAGACAAACTGTCCGCCTAGGAGATGCCCAATACCCAGTAGCGGAGCATGCCCTCCAGTATAATTCTAGGGACCTAGGAACCTGCTACACCGTTTGTGCCATTTGGCTTCTCCCACCCAACACCAGTCCCTCTGAACTGCGGAGATGGGAACTTGCACTCCAACACATCCTTTCATCCCGCCATCCCCCTGGACTGAACCTACGTTAAACAACCTCACTCCCATTCACTCTTCAGTCTTCTCCTCTTTCCCTTTCCTCTTTAGCTATTCACGCATCTTTTCATCCTACATAGTTGTGTTTATCTTTATACTATATACCTCTTTACTTCTGTATGCATCCTCTTTGGTTTGAAGCTGGCACAGTACTTACAGTAGAATATCTTTAGCTTCCCTCTGACAACCATGCCTCCATCCTTGCTACCCTCCCTATTTTCCTTTCCCTGTTGCTTCATAACCTGGGTTGTGAGTAACTGAATCTCCTTTCCCTTCTTCCCTTTCTTTCCCCTCTCTCCTCCCCGATGAAGGAACATTTGTTCCGAAAGCTAGGAACGTAAATTTTCGGTTCTGTTTTATGTGTATCTATCGGCTGTACTGAGCTGAGGTAAGTACTGGCCAGCCCCTCTATCTCTTTGTTAGTATTTGTTTTAAAAAAGTGTTCATTAATTTAAGTTACAAAGATCAAGTGGAAGTAATTAATTACTGATGTTTGTGAGTTTTGCAGTGAATGCATTCTCTCATGCAGAGTACTTATAATGGAAACATAAGTCAGAAAACGAGAGTCTGTCTGACAAAGATGTTAACTACTCACTTTCAGATCACAGACTAAACCTAGCAAGGCTTCCAACATGATTCTTTTATAAGTTTAAGATGATTAAAACAGAATTTATATATCGTTGTTGGCAAATTTTCGCAAGTTACTATTAAAGTTAAACATTTCTTTGTAGTTGAACAGTGAATAGAGACTCATTAAACATGAGCTTTTGGTGAAGGTAATAATTTTTACAAAATTATGCTGGTTAGTTTGCGTAGATATGTATTCTATTTCAGGAACAATGTTTTACCTAAAGATGTTAATTGCCTTGAAATTAAATGAGCGCAGAGGTTGCTAACATAGTTTTATTGCTGTTTGCATGAATACTTTATTTATTTCTACAGCTTTTTCATTTATTTTATCAGGAACCCAGTGAACATGTATACGTTTGTATATAAACATGATAACAAAACTTGGAATTACTGATTTTTGTAATTTGCATGTACTTCAGGTAAACTAACTAGCTCTCTATACTAATAGTAATCAAAAGAATATAACATAAGATGAAGTTAAGTTGAATTAGCCCTGGATCAATATTTGAGATATTTAGATGCTGGTCATATTATATATAAATGACATTATTGAGTATACCACAAAATTTTAACAGGTAAATAAATAAATAAAATAATAATAATCCTGGGAGAAGAAAAACATAACAGATGGGAAGGATCCACATGCTTTGTCACAAGCTATGATGGATTTATAAGAAGCAACACTGTAGAGAAGTTTAAACAGAGAAAACTCATGTATTGATGGGGAAATATGCACTGCTTCAAGTGTTTTTCTTATTTCATCAGTAGCAGTAGTCAGTAAGCGTATCATTTGTAGAAGTAGTGAAAGGATGTGGATGAACATTGCTTAGATAACATCTAGCATTAAGGTAACTCAGTTTTATCCACTTTGCCCTCATGGATCTATATTAATTCATAATGCTTGTCAACAATCAGATTCAGATGATAATATGAGACTTTATGAAGACAGCTCTTCAGGGGATGAAACAGGGAATGAGAGTTTGACTCCACTTGAAATGCAACCACAGGGAATTGTTGACAATGTATGCCCAGAAGGCTGCAGACAGGAACTGTATGAACTGACACTTAAGCTGCGATCTGACAGGTAAGTTAATGGTATTTGTCAAAAATTTTGAAATTATTTTCCATTTACCATTCTACTAACAGAAAATAATTTTTGTAGACACTTGCTTGAACAAGGAACTGCAGAAAAAATAAAAGAAATTGAAGAAATTAAAAAAGAATTAGAAATAAACTCCAAGAAAATGAAGAGTGTGGAAGTCAACTCAAAATTATTGCAACAAAGATATGATGCTCTCCAGGTATTGTGTGAGAACTGAGACTAGTTTTTAAATTTTTGGCTAAAATAATAGGTTATAACTATTCCAAAATATTTATAACTTATTCATGACAATATTTAATATAACAATGGAAACTCCAGGTAGGAATATCAGTAATGTAAGAAAAGACACATTGCTACTTACCATAATGAAAACATGTCAAGGGGCAGACAGGCACAATTAAAAGATACTCACATATAGCTTTCAGCCACAGCCTTCATCAGTAAAACACACACACACACACAGGGAGGTGGGGAAAAAAGAAGCAAAAAAGGAGAGAAGTGGGGACAGATGGGCAGATGCATTGGCAGAGAACTGCAAATAAACAGGGTGTGCGGTGAGAATGGGCAGGAGCTGATAGAACAGAGGGGGTGGAAACTGTTGGCTGGAGGGTGTGGAGACAGTATGTAAGTGTAGGTTGAGGCCAGGATAATTACGGAAACGGAGAATGTATTGTAAGGATAACTCCGTGGCTCAGAAAGATGGAGTTGGCATTATGTGTGCATGGGATATGCTTGCTTGTGTATGAGTGAGTGTCAATGGTGTGTATGTGTGTGTGTGTGTGTGTGTGTGTGTGTGTGTGTGTGTGTGTGTTTTACTGACAAAGGCTGTGGCCAAAAACTTTATGTGAGAGTCTTTTAATTGTGCTTGTCTGCAACTTGATGTGTCTTCTTTAGGGTAAGTAGCAATCTGCATTTTCCTACATTGTCAATATTTAGTTCTGTATGAAGTAATATGATGGCTACAAGGAAAATTTTCCCTTTTGAGCCTATTTATTTAATTTATGCTAAATAACATCTGATTCATTTACTGCATCTCTGCATCCTTTGAAATTATGTGTGACACTATTTATATAGTATTCTCTGGCTATCTTCCACATTCATCATTTCACCTCTGCGGAACCAAAATCCCGTTATTTCAATTGAGTCTTCACTTATGAAAACAAGGTAAAATGAAAAGGAGCATGACAGCAATGGCGATGAAGAATTTTGAGACATGCTGAAGATAAAAACTCATGATGTGCTTGTAACCAATGTACTTAGCTGTTGTTATGATGTAAAAATCAAATTTGGATCTCAAACTTGGGAACTGGAAATTTGTGGTAAGGTCTTATGCGACCAAACTGCTGAGGTCATCGGTCTCTAAGCCTACATACTATTTAACCTAGTTTAACTTAAACAACACACACCCCCATGCCCGAGGAAGGAGTCAAACCTTCGAGAGAGGGGGTGGGGGGTGGGAGGGGGGGTGGGGGTGGGGTGGGGGGGAGCAGACCCAGAGACTGTGACAAGGCACCTCAGACCGTGCAGCTAACCCACACAGCTCAAACTTTGACTTTTGCAGCATTTGAGAGATATTGTTTTATGAATCACTTGCCATGGCTTTTGTGATAGTTTATTAATATGTTTTCCACCACTATCAAATGGTGGAGAAACTGCCACTCTTCTTGCAGTAAAAAATTTTTTGAACCATTATAGGAAAAAGGAAGATTAGAGTTTAACATCCTCTTAAGAATGATATCATTAGAGAGGGAGCACATCCTTGGATTAGGAAGCAATGGGAAAGGAAGTCAGCTGTATCCTTTTGAAATGAATGATCCTGGCATTTCCCTTAAGCGATTTAAGGAAATTATGGAAAACCTTAATCTGGATGAGGGTTTGCTAATAACTGCATCACATCACTCACTATCATGACGGGTGTACCCTTATCTTAGAGCATCAGATTTATTCTTTAACATCTTGTTGTAGTAATACAGCCGTATTCCTTGGATCCCCAACAATCCACTTCATGTTGAGACTTTTGCCACCTTCCACTTGTGGAGTATTTCTTTGAACTATAGGATGGTATGTACCTTCTGCTCTTCTGTTTATGAATGTTGTACCCAAAAGTAACAAAAATTTCATTATCCTGCCAAAGTATATGATTTACAGGTGCAGACAGGTCCAGGGGGCTACCATCTGGCGACGTGCCTCACAGCACTCATTGCAACAAGTTTTACTTTGTATTCCCTTTTTGTCTGTTTGTGTCAACTTTTGCTTTTATTTTTGGTTTGACTTCTCTTGACTCAAAGTTGGTGACATCACTCTCTGCCATGGCTATATGCTCAGTATTATGCAGTAAAAATGTTTGGTTGACTTCGCTCTGTTCTTCTGTGTTTCCCATAACAGTAAATTTTGGGTTCATTTTTATTTAATTCTATTATTGTTTGATTCTGTAGTTACGTGTTCTAGTGTATTATGGAGCTATGGTTCGAAACCTTAGTATTTGTGTTGTCTTCCACAAGGTCACCTTATCTATTGCTATTTCTTCTTCTTTCTGAAATGTTTCTGCTTATGCAGATTGTTCATATCTATTGCTACTTGTTGAGTGTAAGTTCATTCCTTGTTTCTTCTTTCTTTACAGACAGCAGTATACCATGTTGCTTTGACCATGTCCTTCCTTGTGCTTTAACTTGCATCCACTATTTTCATGTTATTTTGCTGTGAGCCTCCTTTAATTTTTTAATCCATGTTTTGCCATTTTTCAACTCAAGATTTCTTGTTACCTCTAATTTATTCTGAGTTCCTTCTTGAGAATGTCACATTCCTAGATGTCGTTATTTGTGACCTCCATTTCTTGGTGATCCCATTGCAGTAAATATTTTTTGTCCATAAAATAGAATAAAATCTGCTTTGGGATCATTTGTATTATGTGTCCATAGAAAACAATATTCCTTTTCTGAACAGTGTGTCACCTTTGCTACATCCAAGTAGAGTTCAGTGTTATGTTGCCTTTGTACTTTCTTTTTGTGGCTTCTCATGTGTCACTGAGATCTTTCTTATTCACTGCCCAGTCACCTATAGAGTCTTTGGTTGATTCATGATTCTTCAGTTTGACTTTAAACAACGCAAACTATTTTATATACATCTCTAGTGAGCTAGTAAGCCAGTGTCATCTTGTTCACTCTAAATGTGAAGGCTTCTTTCTCAGTGATGCTTAATTCTAGCCACTCTCAAAGGTACCTGAATGTTTTGACCAAATGATTTTTCCCTGATCTGTATCTGGCCCCCTGAATACTGGCTTGATGTCAGTTATAAAAGCTGTTATCTCAAAGGAGGTATAGGAGCCCATCTAGGTTTTTGGCTTTTTGAGTTCATTGATTTATTTTTGCCTAGAGAATCACAAACATTACAAGATCATCAGTGAAAGTGGGTCTGTCTTTTACAGCCGATTTTTGATGCTACTTTTGATCCTTACATTACCTAGTTCCTTGCACCAGTCATCATAGATGACTGCCTGCAGTAAGCAGTTAAAAAGTAAAGGCAACATCCCATCTCTTTCCAGTCCTGATCTTGAAGGCACCTGAAATCTTTCCTCTGAATTTCACTTTTTGGTGGTGTCAGCCAAGGTCTCGAGTTTTGTCACCCAAGTCCATTCCTTTCAGGATTTGAAATAAAGTGCTTCAATTAATAGAGTCATGGGCATTCTCCAAATCAATGAAGGTGATCATTAACTTCTTGTTCCTGAGCTTCAAATAGAGAGAAAAAATTAAGGTTGATAATTTGCGTAGTTTAAGAGAATCCTTTCCTAAATCTTTCTTGATATCATTCCAGTTGTGAGTCAAGTTGGTCCATTTCTTGGGGATAAACGCTTTCAAAAGGATTTTGTATGTTGGCAAGATAAATGAGAAGCAAGGCTAATTGCTCACTCAGATTTATCATCATTTTTAAAAATAGGATGAATCAAGGCTGATGATGTTCATCAACTTGGTAGTTTTCCAGTTTTCCAAATCTCATGGATAACCTCTTATTAATGACTTTTTTAGTGCTTCATCAATTATTAAATCTTCTTTTGATGCTTTGTTCTTCTTCAGAGATTGAATATTCTATCAGATTCCATCTTTCATGGGTGGAGATGAGTATGGGTTGATTGTACAGTGTTATCAAAACCAAATGTTGATTGTGGGGCTCCAGAGTTAAGAAGGGGCAGAAAGTATATAATTCATGTGTGACAGTTTTCCTAGTTATTGTCACCTAATTTCTTTGGGGATCTCTAAAGTGTAGTTTAGGAGTGTTACTAGGCTTCCCAGGTGTTAAGAATATTTATTTAGAAAAATGCAAATGCAAACACATTTGTCTTACACAATGAACACAATCATCACACAGAACTAACTGATTAACTTTTTAGGAGTAAAAATATAATACTCATTGCTGAGATCCCTATTGAAACAGTCAGTACTAACGACATAAATGTACCCAATTCCAACACACCTCCTTACTTTTATATCACAATCAAATTACATTTAACATTTGTTGAACTTTTACAAATTTATCCTTGCTTAAAAGTTGGTAAAGATGTCCACTACATTGCTTACCTTAAAAATGTATGTAATTCCATTCATATAGCATTCATTCACAAAATGGTAATATACTTCAATACACTTTGAATTTTTAGTAACATTAGCATATCTAGCAATACTGACCACCCTTGAGCTATTTTTCAAATACTATAACAGGCTTGTCAGACTTTCCATCAAAAATATGCAAAATATCTAGAATTAACTTAATTTCAGTGACAGCTTCTGACAATGTTACATACTCAGCAAAAGTAGAAGATTTAGTAATGCTTCCTTGTTTCTTAGATTTCCAAAATATTACATTTCCAAATAATCTAATAACATAGCTTGCTGTGGACTTCCAATCTACAGAATTGGCTGCCCAATCTACATCTACAATACAATCTAAGAAATTAAGATTGTATTTTCAATCCTTTCATATGTTGTATGAATGCAGAGTCTTGCGGCGATAACATTGAATAAAATGTTCTCGGGTTTCCAACCGCGTCAATTGGTTAAAACTACACGAGCTTTTGGCCAAGCACTCCTTGGCCATTGTCAAGTGTTATGACTGTCAGTGGGCTGTTGGTGCACCCTTATATATGCTAGCTGCCGGCTGTGACGTCACTGGTGCTCGTGACATTGCCATATATGGGCATGTTTTGAGTCGGCGTTTGATGTGCCCTCTTCAACCGCGCGATCCCTGGATCCCACGGAGCGCTAAGCTGTAAGCCACCGTCTCTATTCAGGGTGTTTGTGGTAATTTTTATTTTAATAGCTTCCTGTATTAAACTGTCTAATTTCTTGCAACCGTGTGGCCAAATGATGAACGTGTCATCAACGTATCGAAAGAAACACTTAGGCTTCAATGGTGCAGAGTTTTTGGAACACCTCAATGGCATCAACAGTAATATCCAGTTCACCATGGAGGTAGAAAAAGATAGTGCATTGAACTTCCTCGACATCCTTGTCCACTGTAAATGAAATGGGTGCCTTGGCCACAGCGTCTACAGAAAACCCACCCACACAGACCTGTACCCCACAAACTGAGCCACCTACGCAAGGTTTTCAGGAATAACAGCTACAGCACCCATCAAGTGAAAGAAGTGATTTCTGGGAAATATCAGAATAAGACCAGCGACGAAGAGCAGGAAAAGAAACTTGCTTTGCTGCCATTCTGTGGCTCTGTGTCGGGCAAGATAAGCCACCTGTTGAAAAGACACAAGATCAAATCGATCTTCAGGCCTCCAACGAAAATCCGTCAATTACTGAGACCAGTTAAAGATGCTGTAGGTCTCAGAACACCTGGAGTTTACGAAATACCTTGTGAGTGTGGCCAGAAGTATATCGGACAAACAGTGCGCACTGTGGAACAATGCAGGAAAGAACATTAGAGATATTATCGCCTACACTAGCCAGAGAAATCTGCGTTAGCTGAGCATGCGTTAGAAAACGGTCACCACATAAAATTTGATGATACCTCTGTCATGGCTCGCACTAACAGCTTCTGGGACAGTTTAATACAGGAAGCTATTAAAATAAACATTACCACAAACACCCTGAATAGAGACGGTGGCTTACAGCTCAGCGCTGCGTGGGATCCAGCAATCGCGCGGTTGAAGAGGGCACATCAAACGCCGACTCAAAACATGCCCATATATGGTAATGTCACGGGCACCAGTGACGTCACAGCCAGCAGCTAGCATATATAAGGGCGCACCAACAGCCCATTGGCAGTCATAACACTTGACAATGGCCAAGGAGTGCTTGGCCGAAAGCTCATGTAGTTTTAACTAATTGACGTGGTTGGAAACCCGAGAACATTTTATTCTTTCATATGTTATCTTCAAACCTTTTGTTTGATACAAATATTTCAGGACACACAAAGCAACAAAGCATACTTAAATTGAGTATCATTGTAACAGTTTTGAAATCTAGTCAAGTAGTTGACAGTGTATCTTGTATCTGGCCCTGTTACTGTACAGGAGAGCCCTATCAAGTTCCTGTATTTAATATCATGACTTTCATCTTGTGCTACTTCTAATTTCAAAACTAACTTCCAGTGGAGTAATTTTCAAGTTTGAATGTTCACTCTGATATTTCTTAGCTAGAGATTCAATAAAGCTTTCCTAACTTAGAGTCATTACATTCTTTGCATAATTATAATTAATATTCAACCAAAGATAATTCTTTACTTTGCCTAAGTCTTTCATCTGATATCTTTTGGATAACAGACTTTCATTTCTTGCATTTTCATGTTACTTTTATAACAAATTAAATTTGTAGTCATCAGTACGTATTATACATAATAATCATATTTGCTTATTTCAAAAACTCATCCAGACAATCATACCATGCTCTTGGACTTCCCCTCAAACGATATAATGCCTTAAAAAACTTAGAATCTTGCTTTACAAGTGTTACCTGATTTTCTTGTAAAAACCCATTAACTTCAAGCACATTTACATTTACTGGTTTAATCACTAATTTCCATGTTTTAGTTTTTATTTACTTTTTTAAAAATTGCTTTGACACCCCTTTCTTCCATTTGCTCACATTTATTGATTCATTGTCTATGCTTTTGCACTCATAATCACTAAAATGTTCCCTCCATGTATCAGAGTCCTGAATATCAATACATCTGACACCCTCCTCCACAGTATCAACCTGTCTGACAATGGTAACTTTGTTGTTAATCAATACTCTGTATCCAACTTCATTGTACCCTATTAAAATTCCCAAGTCTGCTTTAGGATCCCACTTTGACTTTCTCAGCTGTTCCGGCACATGTACAGAAACCCTACTTCCATACAACTTTAAATGTTTTAACATTAGGTTCTCCCCATTCAGTATCTTGTAATAAATTTTCCTTTCTATAGTATAAGTTCTGTTTTTAAGGTATGCAGCTGCACAAACTACTTCAGGCCAAAATCTCCTATCTACTCTCGCTTCAGCTAACAGGCATCTTGACATATCCATAACTGACCTGTTGTATCTTTCAGCTGAACCATTTAATTCATGTACATAGGGAGGATATGCATTTAAAATAATTCCTTTCTGTCCCATATGTTGATACACATCTGAAACCAAATATTCTTTGTCATTGTTACATCTCAGTTTCTTAACAAAGGGAGTTCAGTAAGTAACTATGCAGTTCATAACTTGCTGCATTAAAGTCATGGAAGTTATAAGAGATGCTAGAAGTGATCCCCTTGAACTTGAAGACACATGTTTCTGCATGTTCTTGAAGACATTTTGCAGAACATTGGGAGTGATGTTCCAAATTTGACGTGTCAGTGCAGCTTGGAGTTCTTGTATGGTGAGTGGATTGCCTTCGTAGGCTTTTCCCTTCAATGTACCCCATAGAAAGTAATCCTGTGGAGTCAAGTTGGTTGAACGCAGAAGCGAGAGTCCTCAAGATGATGCGGTCACCAAAGACATACGTTAAAAGGTTCATCACCTTGTGGGCATTATGTGCCAGGCATTCTCAATTTCATACTCATTCAGTTCACCTAGGAAGGTCTCCAGAATGCAGGTGCAATACTGTTCTGCATTTATGGTGTCCTGAAAGAAGATCGGCCCAATGATGCTTTTACGAGGCACGGTGCACCAAACACCAACCCTTTGATCATGCAGTGGGAACACCTTAAATTCATGTGGAATCTCCATAGTCCACACATGACTACTCTGGCTGTTCACATAACCAGAGGGGTGGAACCATGCCTCATCTGCGAAAAACATGTCAAGAATCTTGTCACCATTGTGCTGCAGGAAGGACAGAAACCAGTTGCAAACGTTTACATGTGCCGGGTGATCAGTATCTCTCAGTTCATGCATGACCAACATTTTGTACAGATACATGGACAGTGAGTTCCACAGAACCTTGTGAGCGGAACCCGTGGACATGTGGGCCTGCTGAGCTAGTCGGTTAAACGATTTCTTTGAACTTTGCAGCATCGTGTCTTGCACCTCCACCACCTTCTTTTCGGATGTGAGTGTGGGTGGCCTGCCTGATTTTGGAGCATTATGAACGCTTCTGGTCTTTCGAAACTTGATGAGCTTCTGTAAGGCGTTGCAGTTATGCATCTTCACTCCTGGGAACTTTGCTGCAAATGCAGCTTCCACTGCAGAGGTAAACTTGTCTTAATTGCAGAACACATGTTCCACAAGAAACAATCTTTGGTCAATCATCAGCATGATGATCTGGATCACAATGATGTCACACAAGACATTGGTCTTCAATCAAACTGGACCTGCAAATAAATAAAAATACCTGGTCAAATATGGTTCATATATGGCTCAAGTATGTCAAACAATCGAAAATATTGTATTAATAATTGAAAATCATATCAGCCATTACTTAGCACACCACAACATGGCACTGCATAGTTACTTTCTGAACACCCGGTAGTTTTACCAGTTAAATTTTCAGTTTCATTAACATATTCTGCACAACAATCATAAACTTATTTTCAGATTTGATACTGTAAACTCTAGCTGCTTCATAATTATCAATAAATGTGAGAAA
Source organism: Schistocerca cancellata (assembly GCF_023864275.1). Classification (NCBI taxonomy): domain Eukaryota; kingdom Metazoa; phylum Arthropoda; class Insecta; order Orthoptera; family Acrididae; genus Schistocerca; species Schistocerca cancellata. The sequence goes on from NC_064632.1 coordinate 137,470,296, forward strand.
ATATCTCTCCCCATCCAAAGCATGAGTTGAGTGAGGCCCATTCAAATAAGTATGAATAATCTCCAATGTTTCCTTTGCTTTACTTCTGTTGTTCTCAAAAGATAAATTGTGCATTTTATTTTCAATACAAACATACCACTTCATAAATTCTAATTCTAAATTTCTTGGCACTGCTAACTGATGTTTACTCATTGTATTCAAACTGTTAAAATTTGCTTAGTCAAGTATACGATGCCATTTCTCCTTTACTGACATACTATCATTACTACTGACACTATTTACAATAATCTCTTTCTTGGAAATTTTATTTGTCATTTTATACAGCCTATTTTCTTTCAAAGAAGTTGCAAGTAAGTTATTGTATTTATCAAAACCTTTGGGATATTGCATACAGATACAATTTTATGTTCTTTTGTTATTTTAGCATAGCTAATCAAATTTCTGTCTGTGTCTTTGACATAAAACACATTTTTCATTTTGATTAGAATCATGTGATCATAAGCTGTAAAATAACTAATTGATTTTCTATGTTTTTAGTTTGCAAAACTTTACCAATTCCAATTTGTTCACGGGCTCTGTTAAAGTTACACACTCAGAATAATAATTTTCATTATTAACAAAATGATCCGTGGAACCACCATCCAATAACCAACAAGTCTGTATGTTGTTGCCTGACTCAACATTATTAGGCACTACTGTAGGTTGTACAGCACTTTCAAAACTGCTCATGCTGCTTCTATTCTGTTGACATCCTCAGCAACCTGGATTATGACTGCCTCTTGAACCATAATTTTTACTCTGACCACATGACCAATTGTTGTTGTCCCTGCAGTGCTGATCACTTTGCACATGTTGCCAACTGTTGCGACTACCTCCTCGAAGATGTCTGCTATGTGTCTGTGAGCCTTTGCTTGTTCCTGGCTGGTGACAATCCCTCTTGAGATCTCCTGGTTCGTCACATCTGTAACACAACTGTTCCTGATAACTCATACCAGTTTTCTTTTCAGCATGAAATGCATTGCATTTCACTTCCATCCATGTCTTCTAAATCTATCATCTGAAGTTTACTTTAACATATTCATCTGCCTGATCTCCTTTCAAAACATTGATCAAGTTCCCGATATAGCTGAAGGATTCTGGCAAGGTTCTCAACATGTAGTATAGCTTCTCCTTTTCCATCACTTTCAGACTTGATAATTTTAATACATTCACTGTTTTTTCAAAAATCCTGAAGAATGTTGCCATATCACATAGAAGAAGGTAAATCCAAGTACGTCTGTCCTTACACAGTGAACATATTCATGGCATAGAACTAGCTGACTAACTCTTGAGCAGTAAAAATATAATACTCATTGTTGAGATCCCTCCTGACTCAGTCAGTACTATCAGTATAAATGTACCACATTCCAAAACCAGAAAGTAACCCCTTTAGGTTATAAATAAAATACTGGAATAATTAAAGAATATTTACCACTTGAGTTAGCAACAGCTCATGACAGCATCTTGAAGTTCCTCCTCAGAGTCAAAGCACTGGGAGCCAAGTCACTTTTTCGTGTATATCCACAAGAAACTCTACATCTACACTCTGCCAACCAGTGTGAAGTGTATGGAAAAGGGTACTTCACATTGTATCAGTTGCTATGGCTTCTTCCCATTCCACTGATGTATTGTAGGACAGAAAGAATGATTGTTTAAACACCTCTGTGCACACTGTAATTAGTCTAATCATCTCTGTCGGACCAAAGCCCAAGGGGGCATTGGGATACTCCATCATCTGAGTTCAGGAGTGGTTTGGAGTCTGCCAATTTGGTGCATGGCAGTTGGTCTGAGAGAGTCTGCAGAATGAACAGATGAGTGCCTCATACACAGTCACACATTGGAATGCAGAAAGTAGCCATGAACATGAGTAATTGTCAATTTACATTAGTTTTGTGTGAAATGAGACAACATGTAACACTTTACTGTGACCAAACTGAATCAGAAAATCAATGGCTAACCTTATTGGAGTTATGGAATCATGTGAATGCTAATGTACTGTGAATGAACCTCTGACATGATAGGGAAACTTTATATGAACTTAAAGTATAATAACTTCAGTGTTAGTGTAAATTGATTCTGATTTCAAGACACCTTTCTCATTACTCTCTTATGTGTTACTGAATTCGTGTGTGGAATAGTGAGAGTAGGAGTCTGATAAAGAACGCATCCCTTAGGCACATGATTAGAAATGTTATTACCATGATACATTTGCCTTGGGAGTAAAGCTATCCACTAAAGCTGTCAAGATTAAGAGTCCAATGCATAACCAATGTGGCAGCAAACTAGAGAACCCAGTATTAAAGAACCTACACTAATCCAATACTGGTGTGGGCTTTTACACAAGTTCTACACACTTCAGTAATATTCTAAAATGGGTCACACAAGTCTTTTTTAAGCAATTTCATTTGTAGGCATAGTGTTCTACAAATGAACCAAGATCTGCCACCTGCTTTGCCTACAGCTGAGAGTATGTGATCATTACATTTCATATCCCTCCAAATTTTACACGTAGTTATTTTTATGATTTGACCAATTTCAGTTAGGACTCACTGATGTACTGCTATACTATACTATGCAGAATACCGTGTTGTCCTCCTTTTTGAGCACAGTTTTACTTTTTTGACCATTTAAAACCAATTTCCAATCTTTGCACCACTTGAAAACCGCATTAAGAACCAGCTGAATATTTGAGAAGCTCTTTTCAGATGATTACAGACAACTGCATCATCTGCAAAAAGTCTGAGGTTACTATTAATATTGTCTACAAGGGCATTAATACATACAAAAATGAACAGAAAGAGTCCCACATATTTCCCTTGGGCGCACCTAAAAGAAGAAGTAGAAATCATTTGAGCCAAGTCTGTGTTGTAGTGTGAATGTTCATGTACCATTTTAAGTGACATGAAAATTCTTTTGTATGTTAGGGAGAGTGTGAGTTGGATTACACTGCAAAAGTACAACACTGGTAGTCAGAGATGATGATGCTTTTTTTGAATGACTCTTCTAATTTTTTTAATGTCTATCAGTGTGCTTCATAATTGATAGTTCTTCCAAGTGCCACAAAAACACAAAGAAGATACCTTTAGCAAGCCAAAAAATGGTAGCCATAAGGTACAAGACCCCAACTCGTGTCCTAAAATGAAATTGACACTGTCTGAAGTTCCACAGACTGACCTTCTGCTGCCTCCATAATACGTTTAGGTCCTACATAACCCTTATTTATTTTATTTTCAGTTCCATGAATCCACTATGCAAGTGCATCACTAGGATCATGACTGGGTCACATGTTTACCAAAGGTATTACACATCATTGAACATAGTATACCACATTACAGTCATACTGTATTGCAAATAACTCAAAGAATAATGTTACTCTAGTAACTAGGCATTACATTAATAACATTTGTTGTGTAGTAAGGGTTATATGAAATCAGTAAATAGATCAAAGCCATCTGGCCAGGCAACTTTTGACCATTGCATCGAAACAATGGATGACAGACAGAAGGCAGAAATTCTAAATGTCTTTCCAAAACTGTTTAACTGAGGAAGAGCACACTGTGGTTTCTCCTTTAAATTGTAGCAGAAACACCACAGTGACAGATATCAGAATAAGTGACCTCAAGATAGAAAAGCAACTGAAACTGCTCAATAAACAATATTCCTCTCAACCTGATGGCATAGCAGTGTGCTGTTCCATAGAGTATATGAAAGAGCTTGCTCCTATTTTATCAGCAGTGTACAGTAGGTCACTGAAAGAGTGAAATGTTCCTAATGGTTGAAAAAAAGTGCAGGGCATTCCTGTTTTCAAGAAGGGGCATTTAAAAGAAGCATAATACTATAGACCTATATTTCTGATGTTGTAGAATTTTGGAACATGTTTTATGCTTGCATGTTATCACACTTCTGAAGACTGAACATCTCCTCTGGTTCCAAAAACAAAGAACATGTGTTTCTCCACAAGCCCTCATGGCAGTATATACAGATGTCCAGGTTGATGCTGTGTTTTCTGACTTCTGGAAGGTGCCTGATACACTATGTGATCAAAAGTATGCAGACACCCCCAAAAACATACGTTTTTCATATTTGGTGCATTGTGCTGCCACCTGTTGCCAGGTACTGCATATCAACGACCTCAGTAGTCATTAGACATCGTGAGGGAATGGGGCACTCTATGGAACACATGGACTTTGAACATGGTCAATTGATTGGGTGTCACTTGTGTCATATGACTGTATGTGAGATTTCCACATTCCTAAACATCCCTAGGTCCACTGTTTCCAATATGATAGTGAAGTGGAAACGTGAAGGGACACGTACAGCACAAAAGCATACTGGCTGACCTAAACTGTTGACTGACAGAGACCACCAACAGTTGAAGAGGGTCATAATGTGTAATAGGCAGACTCTATCCAGACCATCACACAGGAATTCCAAACTGCATCAGGATCCACTGCAAGTACTATGACAGTTATGCAGGAAGTAAAAAAACTTGGATTTCATGGTCGAGCGGCTGCTCATAAGTCACACATCACACTAGTAAATGCCAAATGACACCTTGTGTGGTGTAAGGAGTGTAAACATTGGACAACTGAACAGTGGGAAAACATTGTGTGGAGTGAGAAATTATGGTACACAATGTGGCAACCCGATGGCAGGGTGTGAGTATGGCGAATGCTCGGTGAACATCTCTGCCAGCATGTTTAGTGCCAACAGAACACACTATGCCAATCAAACTGGAGGAAAACCTTCAGATGTAAAATAACTTCATACATACTCCAAGGGAGTGTTATAAGACCATTACTTTTCACAATATTTATAAGTAACCAAGTGGATAATATCAGAAGTTCCATGAGGCTTTTTCCTGATGGTGCTGTTATATACAGAGAACTCAAAATGCTGAAAAATTGTAGACAAATGCAGAAAGACCTGCAAAGGATCAACACGTGGTGAAAGGACTGGCAGTTGATCCTCAACATAAATAAATGTAACATATTGCACATAAATATACAGAAAAGCCAATTATTATATGATTACATGATTACAGAATAATCACTGGAAGCAGTCACATCCATAAAGTATCTAGTAGTATTCATATGGGGTGATTTAAAGTGGAATGATCACATAAAACTAACCACAGGTAAGGCAGATACCAGACTGAGATTCAGTGGAAGAATCCTCAGGAAGTGTGGTCAACTCACAAAGGAAGTAGCTTACAAAACCCTTGTTCGATGAATACTTGAATATTTTTTGTCACTGTGAGATCCATACCAGACAGAATTGACAGAGGAAGTAAGTAAGTCCAAAGAAGAGGAGGGTATTTCATTACTGGGTCATTAAGTAAGTGCAAAAGCATCACAGAGATGCTCAGGAAGCTCAGTGCCAGACACTGCAAGAGAGGCATTCTGCATCACATTGTGGTTTACTGTTAACAACTTTTTACCTCTTTGTATATGTCGCAATAAGACCAGCAGGGAAAATCAGATAGATTTTAACTTACATGGAAACTTACCAACAATTATTTTTCCTGTGAACCATTGATTACTGGAGCAGGAAAGGGATGAAGTGACAGTGATACACAAAGTACCTTGTCCCACACACCATAAGGTGGCTTGCAGGGTATAGATGTAAATGTAGGGGTAGAGTATGCAGCTCATCATAATGAAAATCTTAAAATATTGGGTCATTAACACACAGATTTTTACTGTGCAACATAAAGTTCATTTCTGGTGCCTTGTAATTTGCAAACTGATATATGTGGTGAGAAAAATCTGGCAGAGTGTAGAAGGAATTTTGTAATAGAGGTATGTGTTATAAGTTTTAGGGTTGTAATAGAGCATCAGCAAAAAGGTTGTGTAAAATATTACAGACATTAAACATGACCCATTGAAGATGACACATAGGGAATCGATACATCTTTGAATGAAGAATTAAAAAAGGAAAAACATCATGGTTTACAGAAGGTGAAATTTTCAAAATCAAACATAACAACATATTTGACATTACAGTAACTATTAAGGCTTTATATGTATTTAAGCCTCAATAATGAACTGCTTTAATTAGTTACAATATTATGAAAAGGACAGATTGCTACCCACCATATAGCAGAGATGCTGAGTCACAGATAGGCACAACAAAAAGACTTAAACAAGTAAGCTTTTAGCCAAAAGGCCTTCTTCCAAATTAGACAACTTACACTCACACCAGTTGTGTTTGCTTGTGTGTGTGTGCGTGTGTGTGTGTGTGTGTGTATGTGTGTGTGTGTTTGTGTGTGTGTGTTTAATTTGGGAGAAGGCCGTTTGGCTAAGAGCTGACTTATTTAACAGTCTTTTTGTTGTGCCTATCTGTGACTCAACATCTGAACTATACGGTGAGTAGCAATTCCTTTCATAATATTGTCATTATTCCATCCTGGATTTTCCATTGTTTACTTTAATTAGTTAGTTATTTACATGTTCTGTTGCAGCTCATGTATGCTTATGACCTCAAACTATCATATAGAGTGAGTCAGTTTTACAGTAATAGTACATCTTCTCAGAGGAAAGTATGGATGGCTATGTGCTTACCATTTATATGATTTCTTAAGTTTTTCCCTTTCTTTCATGCATACAGGAATACATAATCAACTTAATGAGTGTCTATGCCTCCCATTAAAATACACACACACACACACACACACACACACACACACACACACAAAGCAGGTCATGTTACTACACATCCAGAAATTCTTCTATATAAGAGAAAAGGGGTTGGTAAGCAGGTATAAGTTCAGTTTGTGTTTGAAGTTAATTTTATTATCCACTATATTCTTTATGTCACTGGGCAGATGGTCAAACATTTTTATGGCTGAATATCTCATTCCTCTTGACAGACTGAGACTGACTGTGAGTCATATCTCCTTCTGGTAATGTATTTATGAATGTTACTGTTGTTTTCAAACTGTAATTGGTTGTTGATCACAATCTTCATGATGGAGTAAATGTACTTTGAGGCTGCTATCAGCATGATGCAGCTGTTTAAAGAGTTGTGCCAGAGTTTCTAGGAATGACATCACACATTATCCTTATTACGTGACTCTCTCACAGAAACACTTTCTTCCTCGATGATGAATTACCCCAGAATATGATGCCATAAGACATAGGTGAATCAAAATCCAAAAGTAAGTCAGTATTTGACATTTTCATTTCTGAAGTCTGTTGCTATTCATACCAGGAAAGTTGCAGGGCTTATACATTTAAGAGGATCTGTAACGTGTACCTTTGAGGTCAAGTTCAAGTTATTATCAATATAAAGACCTAAACATTTAGAATATTTTGTTTCCTTTAGTGATAGACCCTCATACTTTATTTTTAGTGGTGTGGTCAGGCTGTATGCAGTACTGAATTGTGTGTGTTGTGCTTTATATAAATTCAGTGACAGTACATTTGCAGAGAAACAATTGTTGATTTTCAGGAAAATATTATTTACATTTTCAAGTATTGAAGTTGCCTGATTATAATACTACTTGACTGTCATCAAAGGAAACTATTTCTGGTTCTTCAATATATGATGGAAAATCATGTATATGTAGCAAGAACAAGAGCAGAGCTCTATTATTACATTTGGGACACTTGTAGTGCTTACTGCCCATTCTGGAGATGCTGTTTCATTATGCTTTGTTGCTTCCTTTTAGTTACGCAGGAGAAAAAGCAGTTACCAGCAAGACCATAATATTTGAGCTTCTCAGGGATAATACTGTGAACTGTACTGTGAACTTTTATTCCCTGGTGTCAAGCCAGATCATTTCACGAATCATATTGATGATGCACACTGTTCAATCTGTATAATAATTTTTTTTTCATTGAAGCTCATAAGGGAAAAACAACAAGGAGACCCAGGATAGATCCCCACATGATTCTGCAGTTCATGCCATTCCAGCAAGAGAAGGTAGACAATCTATCTGCATTTTTTAGAACTACCTTCTGTTTTCTTTCATATAAATGTGATTTGAGTTACACCCATTCTATGCCACTTAAGCAACAGTGCTCCGCTTTCTTGGATAAAATTGTGTGGTTCACACAGTGGAATGCTTTAAAGAGGTCACAAAAGGCTGACTGTTAGTAACATTGTATTGTTGCTGGACTCTAAAACTTGATTCATAAATGAGAATACAACCTTTTCTGTTGCAATGCCCTTGTTTGGATCCAAACTGATTTTTGTTGATGGTAATGTACTTATTAAGATGTCCCACAAACTTGAGCAACAGACTTGGAAGCACTCAAGACTAGCAGGTACTAGCAAGGGTATCACGTTTCACTGTTCCCTTCCTTGCTTGCCAGTGTTGGTCGGCATCTGTTGGGGTGATATCGCATTTCATTGTTCCCTTCCTTGCTTGTCGACTTAGCTTCTTGAAATGGCTGTTATTTCACTTTTTTCACACTAAATTAATGATCATGCAAATACACTTCATATCCTGTACACTAATACTTTGGATCTGTTACTGTTTTTGGTAGCTCAAAGTTGTGTGTTGTATGGCATAATATAAAAATGTGTTTCAGCTCAAGAAACAGCGACTGCTTAATAGAATTGAAACTGTGGTAGTACTACAGCTTCATCAGATGCAGTGTGTGGACAACACAAACACCATATCACACAGGCTGAATGACAAATTATTGTTCTCAGCAAGTGTTCTCCAGCGATTGATTCAGCGTGTAACTGAGTTGCAGAAAGAGACTGATGATCAAAAAGACATTCAGAGGTAATAACTGTCAAATATAATATATTATGAAAACAAATATGTCAGGTTTACATTGTCACATATTACTCTCTCATTCAAGACAAGGCAAAATGATTTGTCTAAAGAACCATTCATCATACATTGCAGCCAAGGAAATTACCTAACAGAATCTTTTCAAACAGTGTAACAAGAAAAATATCCCCTTGCTAAATTGGAAGTAAATGGAATTTATCATTTTAAGCTTTGTTTAGAGATTTAGACATACTTTTTGATTTTTAGATCCATAGAGAGGAGATCCAGAAGGATGTAGAATGTTTCTTAGATTCATAGAGAGGAGATCCACAAGGTTGTAGAATGTGTCATAAAAACAAGTATATATCATACATACTGATAAAAACCATAAGCTAATGTTCCTTCCACAAGTTCTAAGTGAAATGGTCCTTGTGGACATGGAATAAGTCAATATATCTCTAACATATTTTCATTTAAATTATGATAACTCCTTGTCATAAACATTTAAATGCATATATACTATGGTGTACTAAATAATTCTTAGGTTATTGTAACCATGCATCAGAAAGCAGTTTGCAGCACTTAATTTACACTGATAACATTACTACAATGAAGATGTGCAGAAGTCAGATTTTTAAATAATGTTCATATTACTTTGTATTATTAAATAATATATACATCAGTTGGTTCTACTATGAAAGTCATGCTTGGAAGAGAGTGAACTGGCCACCAGTAATTCATTTAGTCTCTCTTAAACTGAACTTTGTTAGTACCTAAACATTTTATTAATCAAACAGTGTGTTTATGATTTTAGCAACATATTAAATTATCTATGCAACCAGTCATTTACCAGTGGAACATTTCATTAGTGGTTGAAATGTGCTGAAGTTAAGCCTTTGTTTAAGGAAGGAGATAAAGAAATACCATCAAATTACTGTCCAATTTCACTTTTGTCAGCACTCTCAAAAATTTTAGAAAAGGTAGTGTAATATCAGCTTCTTAACCATCTTGACAACAAATAATGATTCTGGCTCCTACCACAAGCATGCATACTTTGGTGTCTGTGTGGCTCCATATGTGAATTATAATAGGATCGAGATCTCAAAATCTGGTGTTAACTGTTCTCTATTATGTATTTCTGTGCACCATACACCAGTTCGCTATAGGTAAGTGGTTGCTTTTCCCTTATTTTATGTATTTTTCCATCCACGAATTTCTGCTATTGTTAGACAACAAATAGTATATTATTTAAAGGTTTGCTGCATTTGGTAATTGAAATGTGTCAATGGTAACAGGTGAAAATTTGTGCAGGACTGTGATTTGAACCCAGATTTTGCTCTTTACACAGGCAGTCACATTAACCGCCTCGGCCATCTGAACTCGCCTTAACCGCCTTGGCCATCTGAACATGTCTCCCTTCTGGCCCAGATTCCCAGTCTATTACACATCACTATTGATGTACCATCACTTATTCATGAATGCCTTACTTATATATATATATATATATATGTGGGCAAGTCAAAAATTATCTACACTTTTCACTCTACTGTTTATTAACATGAAGCTAGGAGTATATGATGCACATCATTTTTCTACGTAAACTCCCTCCTTCTCAATGCACTTGGCCCAATGGTCAACGAGCTTATGTATTCCTTCCAAATAAAAGGTTTGCAGTTGGTTGTGAAGCCACTTTTGCAGCACATTTCACATGTCCACATCTGAGGCAAATCGGCGACCAAGCAAAACATCCTTGAGCAGCCCAAACAAGTGAACATTACTTAGAACAAGATCTTGGCTGTAGGGAGGGTGTTCTAATACCTCAAATTTTATCTTGTTGATGGTTTCAATAGTGTGACAGGCCGTGTGTGGCTGTGCAGTGTCATGCAACAACAACACCTTCTTCAACAGCAAACCTCGGTGTTTGGTGCAAATTGCTGGCTTCAGCTTTGTTTCCAATTCACTATACCCCACACTGTTGATAGTCATTCCCTTTTCCATGAACTCTGCCAGTATAGGCTCCTGTGAGTCCCAAAACACACTTAACATAACATTTCCTCTGGATGTCTCTGTCTTGAATTTCTTCCTCATCGGCGATCCGGGGTGTTTCCACTGCATACTCTGGTGCTTTGACTCAGGCTATAGTAATGCTCCCATGTTTCATCTCCAGTGACAGTTCTGCTCAAAAACGCATCACCTTTGTTGTTGAAGCAACTGAGTAAGTGTTGACAGACCCTAACACGGGTGAGCTTATGGTCATCGGTAAGCGTTCTTGGTACCCACCATGCACAGACCTTATGGAAACTGAGCTCGTCATGGATGACGTGATGGGCGGAGTCATGGCTGATGTTCAAAGCAGATGCTACCTCATCGATGTTAATTTGCCCATTCACCAGAACCATCTCTTGAGCTTGCTGAACGTTGTCTTCTGTAGTGGAGGTTGATGGCCACTCCTCTCCCTCTTCATGTGTTACACTTGTTCGACCACTTTTAAACTTCTCGAACCACAAAAACACAATTTTATGTGATACTGCACTTCTCGCATATTGCAATAATAGTCTGCAATGAATGTCTGCCCCTTTGACACCCTCTGATCAGCATTACCACAACAGTATAACAATGACATATGTGAGTACAGAAGACAACATGCACAATGTAACAAACATTATGGCAAAAGTGTAAATAATTTTTTACTTGCCCTCATATATAATTGATCTATTGTGGCGATGAGTAGAGGGCTACAGCTGCTGTCCAGGTGCCTTGCTGGTATAAACCAGTGGTTGCAACTGCAGGTGGCAGATTTCTATAGAGGCGTTTTTGAAAAACTTGTGCCACAGTATGATAACTGCCACAATGTGAATGGCAGTTATGAAGAAACATAGCTGAAGAGTTTACCTTCAAAATATGTATAACAAAATTGGGTTTTTCCATAGAATTAATTTTTTTTATTTATAAATTGTCAATTACTTTCCAAACAGTCCTTTTAGATATACTAATGTGCATGCAATAAAAAGCAACAGCATAGCAATTCACTTGCTCTTGCACTGCAGTGGTGAAGTAATGGTAAGATTACAGTAATCACTGGTCAGAGGACGCTACAGAATTACTGCTGAACAACTGATGTGCAAAATACTTACAAAGTGTCAAGTTAACCTCTGATGAGTGGGAAAGTGTGCTAATAGATAAGTGATTTTAGCAACTGAAAAAAAGGCTATAGTCATAATTAGATTACATCAGGAGGTGTAAAATCAAAGAATTAATGAGATATTAGGTAGATGTATCTTATAATTATCAGTTACAGAACAAACTTACAGTTATTCCCAAGTGAACTTGAAAAAACGCTTTTAATATACAAAGTGAGTATTTCTCTAAAGAATTGAAGAACAGGGTAAGTTATCAGACACTGCCAACTACACTTTTGTAATGATTCTTTCTTCTGGGGTGAAGGGAAGGCAAATGTTTTGAAGAAGGGGAGAGGGGGACCTAATAATGAAGTCACAACGAATAGCTCCCTTGTGGACAATAAATGACGATTAGTGTTTATCAGGAGGTGAAAACTTCCTCAAGAAGCATACATACGTGGTATTAGTAATTCACAGCAAAACAAATGTAGGAGGGATGACACAAAAGAAAGCTTATTATTAGATGACTTAGTAGCATATATAAGAATGAGAACAATCAATTATTAACAAAATTATTTACTTGGATAGATAATTGCCTCATCAGTCACTTTCCACTCTACCAGACTTCTCTCCTTCTACAAAATCCTTCAGTTATCTGCCCCTCATGTTTCCTTGAATGGTATCATCTGTCAAGCCAACTTCAAACTGCAAAAACATGCCAGACTTCACCTCAGAAATCCATCCCACCTTCTCCTAAGCTACCTGAACAGTGATGTTTCCCTTCCTGTCCCTCTGCAGCTCCCTTAGCGGCCACACAATCAACCACCAGTCCTCTCCTACAAACTGAGCTTAGGCAACCTCCTTAACATCCCACAGCCTTCACCACTGCCTCCCAGACCAAGAATAACCCATAATCCCAAGAACCAGTCAAACAGTACAATGTCCTTAACCTCTCATCAAGAGCACTTTCCCATCCTGAATTATCTGTAACTATCTAAGGTCTCACTTTAGCCCTAAACATGCATTTGATCATGCTGCTTTGGTGAAGGACCTGCACTGCTTCACATGTAATATCCATTGGAAATATCACTTTGCAACCCAATCCCAAAATTTTTCAAACAGCAAACCTGACATTGAACCATGCCTTGAACTGTTCAGGCCACGATCCAAACTTGGTCCACCACCACTACCTCAGAATCATCACTTACAAACCTTCCAAGAATTTCTCACGTCCAGCATTGCATTACAACCCTTCGTCAGGTTGCTACAACATGACTTTAAACTGCCCTCTGCAGAACTCCAGGCTCTACATTCCCTAAAAGCTGATGAATCCACCATTATCTTCCCAGCAGACAAAGGATCTACCACTGTAATACTTGACCAAAAGGAGTATGTTAGTGAAGGTCTACGCCAGCTGTCTGACACCTCTAAATACAGCATCTGCCATCCAGATCCCATTCCTGTTATTCAAACTAATGTGCAATCCCTCCTTAAAACCTCAGGGCCCTCACAAGGACTAAAAACTCAATCCACAGAACTTCTCACCCCAATGAAAGCATGCACCCTCATCTTTTACCTTCTTCCTAAGATCCACAAACCCAATCATTCTGGCTGTCCTATAGTGCAAAGCACCCAGCAAACATATATCTCCTTAGTTGATCAACACCTGCAACCTGTAGTACAAAGACTCCCCTCCTACATCACAGATACCCACAATTTCCTAGATCGTCTGAAATCCATATCCATCCCATTCCCACCACACACCTTGCTTGTCACCATTGATACCACCTCGCTCTATACCAACATCCCCTACATACAAGGTCTGTCTGCTTCTGAACATTTCCTCAGTCAGTGCCTACCTGATTCCAGACCTATGAACTCCTTCCTACTCACCTTAATCAAATTTTTACTTACCAACAACTACTTCACCATTGAGGGACAGACATACAAACAGATCAGGGGTACAGCCATGGAAACAGGGATGGCTCCTTCCTATGCCAACCTTTTCATGGGTCACTTGCAGGTGATCCATAAGTCTTCAGCCTCTGGTTTGGGTTAGATACACTGATGACATCTTTACCATATGGGCTCATGGTGAGGATGACCTGCTAAAATTCCTGTAATCTCTGAATACCTTCTCCAAATGAAATTTCATATTGTCCTATTCCGAATCCCATGTCACTTCTCTTAATGTTGATCTCATTCTCACTGGAGGCCAGCTACACACTTCTGTCCATATTAAACCTAGCAAAAAACACCAGTACTTACATTTTGACCATTGCCATGCTTTTCATGTCAAATGTTCCCACCCATACAGCCTTGGCATTCGAGCCAAACATATCTGTTCTGATGCAGACTTTTTACAGCAATATACCACCATTCTCACCTCAGCCTTCACTGCATGTAATTACCCCACCAATGTAGTTCAAAAACAGACTTCCTGGGCTGTCACATGCATTCCTGGTACTGCCAATCTCTCCAAAAAATAACTTCTGTGTACATCACTTGTCACTCAGTATTATCGTGGTCTTGAATGTATTAATCAGCTACTTTCACAAGGCCGAGACTTCCTAAAATCATGCCCCCATGAGATCTATTCTGTCTGAGATTTTGCCCACTACATCTAGAATAGCTTTTTGTCACCCTCCCAATCTCCACAATATCCTTACCAGACCCTAGGCTCCTTCTGCACCCATCTCCCTACCCTATGGCTTCTGCCCCTGTGATCTTCCCTGCTGCAAGACTTGTCCTGTGCAAGGCCCCACCCCCCTTACCACCACCTACACCAGCTCTGTAACTGGCAGAATATATACTATCAAAGGGAGAGACACCTGTGTAATGACAGATCCTATACTAGCTGTTATGTAAACACTGTTTGGCCTTTTACATCGGCATAACTACCACCAAGTTATCAATTAGGATGGATGGACATATGCAAAGGGTCTATACTGGCAGCACACAATATCCTGTTGCAGAGCATTCTCTACAACATGATGTCATGACCTTGGTGCCTGTTTCATCACACATGCCATCTGGATTCTTCTCCCACACACCATTTTCTCAGATCTCCACAGGTGGGAACTAGTGCTACAACATGTCCTTGGATCTCGCCACCCATCTGGCCTTAATTTACATTAATTTCTTCCATCTCAGCATTTCTTCACTGTAACTACTCTTTGCTTCGCTCTGTTTTAGTTTTCTACATCTTTCCATCTTTCATTGTCTTACCAGTCAATTTTTCACCGCCATCCTCCCACCTCTGTTACGTACAATGCACTTAGCTTTTCACTCTTATTCATGCCTGATGTTAAAGCAGTAATCTCTGTCTGCATATTACCCTGTCTTCCATCCTTCATATCATAGGCTTTAAAATCTCATCCAATGCAGTCCTCAATGATCAGTCTTTCCTTCTCATCCCATATGGTAAGTCTGTCCTGACCCGCAGTTCTGAGTGACTTTCCCGAAAACTACCCCTTTTCCTACACTTGTCCAGTCCTTTTTCTTCACTCCTCTTCCTTTCCCTTCAACCCTTCTGCCTGAAGAAGGGGCCACTGGTTCTGAAAGCTTGCCAATGACAACCATCTTTTATGTGTGTGTTCTGCCGCCACTTGGTTAATGTCATATATGTAACTTATCGCATCTGAAGAGGTGTAGGTACAAAGGTACAAAAGAAGGAGTTAGCAAAGATATGATTGGAACAACTAGGTATAGTTGATAGGTTATGGAGAAGCTTCATCTTTGGAATGCATGAAAGTAAGGATCAGAGGCTGTGCATTTGTGTTTTTCATTTTTTTTTTTTTTTTTTTTTTTTTTTTTTTTTTTTTTTTTTTTTTTTTTACTTGTTTAGTTATTTTTATTAAAGTAGGACGTGGAGTTAAATAAGATATTAGGGTATGCAGATGATCTAAACATCATTAGTGATAGGAAAGAATCTGTAACAGCAAATGCAAATGCGTTAATCAAGGCTAGTGAAGATGTAGGTCTAAGGATAAGTGAAGACAAAACTAAATACCTGGTTACTACTAAAATGCCAACAGCAGAAGATCAGGAAATGTTAAGAGTTGGATACATGAAGTTTGAAAAAGTGAACACATTTAAGTATCTAGGCGTGGACATCACTTTGAGAAATGAGATTGAATCCAAACAGAAGAAGAGATTACGGGCAGGAAATGCATGCTACTTCTCACTGAGTAGATTACTTTCATCACGGATATTGTCTAGGAATTTAAAGATTAGAATATACAAAACAATTATTCTACCAGTTATGCTGTATGGGTGTGAGACTTGGTCTCTCACTATGCAAAATGAAAAGCCATTTCGAGTATTTGAAAACAAAATTTTGAGGAAAATTTTCAGAGCAAAAAGGGATGACATTACTGGAGAGTGGCAAAAACTGCATAACGAAGAGGTTCACGAACTCTATTCAAGCCCTGACATAATCAGTATTATTAAATCATGTAGGCTGCAATGGGTGGGTCACGTAGCTCGAATGGATGAGAGCAGGGCAGCGCGCAGAGTACTGTAGGGCACTTAGAGGGAGAACGTCCTGTGGGGAGACTGAGGCATAGACGGGAGGACAATGTGAAGGCTGATTTGAGGAGCCTAGGTAATGAAGATGAATGGAAAGAAATAGCCCAAGACAGGGACAGATGGCGAAAATACGTTGCTGCGGTAGTGGACTCTCAAGTCCGGTATGACCAGTGAGTAAGTAAGTAAGGGTGTACCCAAATTTATGTAGCTATTGGAGAAGAGAGGGATAAATGAACCCGAGGAAGGGATGGTCTAGTCCTTGATTAGGTGAAACATAGAAGGAATGGCCTGATTCAAATTTATGTAGATATTGGAAAAAAAAAAGGGTAGGCTTTTTAGGTATTAAAAAAATGGTATGCTCGTATTGCAAAAGTAAGAAAGTAATTATGCAGCATCTTTCCATAGAAGAAGATGTAAGCAGGTCTCTTACAGAGATAGGAAGGTATACAGGGACTATTAATTATACTGTAGAAGTGTTCTCCAGATAGACGATTCTTTGAATTTATGTTTGTACACATGTTTGACTTACCATAGATCTGAAATTGTGGAAAGCAGTGTAGGATAAAACTGTCAGCCTGTAATTCCTCATGATAAAGATGAACTTAAACATTTTCTGTCTCAATAAATTTGAGAAACTTATGCTCTTATAATAAGTAAATTGAAGAAAAACAATCATAATTAGTAAGAGTACTATAATAGTGATATGGGCTGATGAAACAGGGAAATATCTCTCATGTTGTTATGTGCAAAAATAGGACGATTTTTGTGTACAGTAAGTGGATGAAAATACTGTTGTTGTTGTGGTGTTCGGTCCTGAGACTGGTTTGATGCAGATCTCCATGCTACTCTATCCTGTGCAAGATTCTTCATCTCCCAGTACCTACTGCAGCCTACATCCTTCTGAATCTGCTTAGTGTATTCATCTCTTGGTCTCCCTCTATGATTTTTACCCTGCACACTGCCCTCCGGTATCAAATTGGTGATCCCTTGATGCCTCACAACATGTCCTACCAACCAACCCCTTCTTCTAGTCAATTGTGCCACAAACTCCTCTTCTCCCCAATTCTATTCAATACCTCCTCATTATTTTTGTGATCTACCCATCTAATCTTCAGCATTCTTCTGTAGCAGCAAATTTTGAAAGCTTCTATTCCTATCTTGTCTAAACTATTTATCATCCATGTTTCACTTCCATACATGGCTACACTCCATACAAATACTTTCAGAGACGACTTCCTGACACTTAAATCAATACTCAATGTTAACAAATTTCTCTTCTTCAGAAACACTTTCCTTGCCATTGCCAGTCTACATTTTATATCCTCTCTACTTCGACCATCATCAGTTATTTTGCTCCCCAAATAGCAAAACTCCTTTACTACTTTAAGTGTCTCATTTCCTAATCTAATTCCCTCAGCATCACCTGACTTAATTCGACTACATACCAGTATCCTTGTTTTGTTCATCTTATATCCTCCTTTCAAGACACTGTCCATTCCGTTCAACTGCTCTTCCAAGACCTTTGCTGTCTTTGACAGAATTACAATGTCATCGGCGAACCTCAAAGTTTTTATTTCTTCTCCCTGGATTTTAATACCTACTCCGAATTTTTCTTTTGTTTCCTTTATTGCTTGCTCAATATACAGATTGAATAACATCGGGGAGAGGCTACAACCCTGTCTCACTCCCTTTCCAACCACTGCTTCCCTTTCATACCCTTCGACTCTTATAACTGCCATCTGGTTTCTGTACAAATTGTAAATAGCCTTTCGCTCCCTGTATTTTACCCCTGCCACTTTCAGAATTTGAAAGAGAGTATTCCAGTCAACATTGTCAAAAGCTTTCTCTAAGTCTACAAATGCTAGATACATAGATTTGTCTTTCCTTAATCTTTCTTCTAAGATAAGTCATAGGGTCAGTATTGCCACAAGTGTTCCAACATTTCTATGGAATCCAAACTGATCTTCCCCAAGGTCGGCTTCTACCAGTTTTTCCATTCGTCTGTAAAGAATTTGCGTTAGTATTTTGCAGCTGTGACTTATTAAACTGATCATTTGATAATTTTCACATCTGTCAACACCTGCTTTCTTTGGAATTGGAATTATAATATTCTTCTTGAAGTCTGAGGGAATTGCGCCTGTCTCATACATCTTGCTCACCAGATGGTAGAGTTTTGTCAGGAATGGCTCGCCCAAGGCTGTCAGTAATTCTAATGGAATGTTGTCTACTCCCAGGGCCTTGTTTCGACTTAGGTCTTTCAGTGCTCTGTCAAACTCTTCATGCAGTATCATATCTCCCATTTCATCTTCATCTACTCCTCTTCCATTTCCATAATATTGTCCTCAAGAACATCGCCCCTGTATAGACCCTCTATATACTCCTTCCACCTTTCTGCTTTCCCTTCTTTGCTTAGAACTGGGTTTCCATCTGAGCTCTTGATATTCATGCAAATGGTTCTCCTTTCTCCAAAGGTCTCTTTAATTTTGCTGTAGGCAGTATCTACCTTACCCCTCGTGAGATAAGCCTCTACATTCTTACATACTAAGTGGATGAAAATACCATCTGAAGCAAATACAGTGCTGCCAACACAAATTGTGTGTTGTAATTTCTGTCTAGAATTTCCAGTCAGTGATATAACAAGATCTTTGATGCATGGTAAACTTTTAACACAATGAAAAATGATTATATGGGACAAATGTACAGTGGCCCATAAAAAAGTCTTGAAGCACTCAATGCAACATTAAAAGATCTTTGGAAAAACAACAGATTA
Organism: Schistocerca cancellata; assembly: GCF_023864275.1. Lineage (NCBI taxonomy): Eukaryota > Metazoa > Arthropoda > Insecta > Orthoptera > Acrididae > Schistocerca > Schistocerca cancellata. Next base: position 137,489,482 of record NC_064632.1, read on the forward strand.
ATGGGGGTAGTTTTGTTGCTACTTTCAGGAGATTTTTGGCAAACATTACCAGTAATTCCAGAATCAACACTGGAAGATGAAATAAATGCAAGTTTAAAGAGATTAATATTTTGGGATAAGGTTGGAAAGTTAACTTTGTGAGAAAATATGCATACAATAATGACAGGAGATCCAAATGTTTACATACAGGGTGGCGCAGGGAAATGGGAAATTTCAAAATAACGTCATTTCCATGAATAAATTCAAAAAACTAGTAATTTATTAATGAAAGTGAATGTATTCAGTATCCCATTATTCAGTATGTCTTTACAATCAAAATGTCCAAAAGTGTCTCTCTACTTTTTAAAGATGACATTGGAAAGATGTGCTCCCATTCGGCGTTCACACTCTAACAGCCTGTTATGAAAACTCCGGAATGCGTGGTGTAGCAAATCTTGGGGAATGGCAGTGATTTCATTTTCAATGTTCTCCTTCAGTTCATGGATTGTTGCAGGACGTGTATGGTACACCTTGCCTTTAAGATATCCCCACAGGAAGAAGTCGCACACACTAAGATCAGGGGATCTCGCAGGCCATGCAATGTCACCGTTACGTGAAATAAATTGTCTTCCAAACAATTGACAAACTGCTGCCATCGATTGTCGAGCAGTTTGTGATGTGGCTCCATCCTCCTGAAACCACCTGTTTCCGACATTAAGATTAAGATCGTACAGTCTCGGTGTAAAGAATGTTTGAAGCCTTTCAACATATTGAGTGGATGTTACTGTCACTGCACTACCATCCTCTTGTTCAAAAAAATAAGGACCGATAACACCATGACATGATACAGCACACCATATTGTGACCTTGGCGTTATGTAGTGGTCACTGGTGAAACTCACAAGGATTGTCCTGTGCCCAATAACGAAAATTCTGTTTGTTCACGAATCCGTTCAGGTGGAAATGGGCTTCGTCTGATATCCATAAGTTACCAAGGAAATTCGCGTCCTCGTTGATTGTAGCCAATATCTAGCTACTAAACTCCATATGTGACGCTGGGTCTCGTTCGTGTAAGTGTTGCACAATCTGCAACTTATAGGGATGAAAGTCTAATTCGTGCAGTATTCTTTGTAAGCTTCGTCGCTTAATCCCTAGCGAAGATGCATGCTGTCGAATGGAGCGGCGAGGACTTCTCTCGATTACAGCTCTAGCAGCTGCAATGTTCTCTGGGGTACATACTGTTGGAATGCCACCTGGAGGTTTCTTTTTCAAGGCAGATCCCATTTCTTCAAAATTACGCACCCACGTTGTAATCGCATGCATATATTGGACATGTCCACAATGTCCAAGCTGGTAATGCTGTCGAAATGTTCTCTGCGTGGCAGTCGCACTATCACCATTTTTGTAAAACGCTCTCACAGCTACTGCACGTTCCGCACCAGTCCAATTCTCCACGATTACTAAACGGCAATGCGTTCACATCAATTGTGAAAAGTTTTGAACATCAGCCGGCGCTACAGTGCTGCCAACTGTAACGTTCAAAATTTCCCGTCCCCCTGCGCCACCCTGTATTTGCCAAAAATTCATTGAAAATTGGAAAGCTTACCCTCTTAATCTGTACTGTGTTAAGCTTATTTTAACACAATAATTATAGAGTGTGGTGGAAGCCAAGGAACAACTTATTGATAAAGTGTATTCATTGATGGAAATGAACTACTTATATGAAGACTGGTTGGGTGAGTGAACAGTTTCAACATCAAGGAATGAGGTAGTGCAACAAATAAATCAGCAAATGTGGAAGATGATTTGAGGAACAGAAACAATATATAAATCAATAGATACAATAATGGATCAAAAAGAAAGTGCCAACTTTCCAAACAAATTTTTAAACTCATTAAATCCATCCAGTATGCTTATGCATGCATTGAAACTGAAAATTTGATCACCTGTAATACTATTATGAAATATTAACCCACTCAACTTATGTAATAGCACAAGATTGTGTGTTAAACAACTACTTCATAATATTATTGAGTCAGCTCTGCATGCATTCAAACTGAAAATTGGATTGCCTATAATACTATTATGAAATATTAACCCACTCAGCTTATGTAATATCACAAGATTGTTTGTCAAACAACTTCTTCATAATATTATTGAATCAATAGTTTAACTAGTAAATATAAAGGAAATTCTGTGTTCATACCAAAAATCCCATTGATCTCAACTCATAAGCCATTTTGTTTTAAGAGATGACAATTTACTGTCAACTAAGCTTATAGTATGACAATCAATAAGGTTCAGGGCCAAACATTTCACTACTGCAGAGGTAGTTTGAAGGAACCCTGTTTCTCTATATTGTGTTCTCCCATGTGAGACAAGCAGAAAATATATGTGAGTATGCACCACACAACCAAACATCAAATTTAGTATTTAGGTATGTAAGGACTTTATGTGTAATAAATAAATAAATAAATTTAAAAAAAGAAGTAAGAAAGTCTTTCACTGCAGATTTTTGTCCATTATTATATTTATAAAACTACTGACAGAAGACTAAATCCCCACCAAAGTAGGTTATTATCAGCTGCCAGAGCAATAAAATGCATAATGGGGACATCATTTACTAGATTATATCATACCATGAACAACTGTATGGGGCAATAGGCATAAACCTGAATTTTGAAAGAAATTTGTTGAGTGTGAAATGACACTAGTAAAGAGGTACTTCATCTCTTTTATAAACAAGCTGAATTATGTGATAAATATCTTTTCAAAATAAAAATGCTCAGGGGAGAGCTAAACTCTCATAAAGTTTGAAAGAAGAAATTTTATCTAAGAAATGACGAGTGAAGACATATGTTGTTATTTGGTTGACACTTTGTTCAGTATTATTTGATTTTTGTGATTAGTTAAGAAAGGTGGGTTCCATGATGCCTTTCATGTTAAGTGGGGGTGTGGGAGGGAATCTGTGGTGTAAAATGTCTATCCTATGTGGGAACATGTTCCACTTCTGATCACTCAGGCAGATGAAAGATGTCTGTGCAAACAAAAAACATTACTTAATGTAGTTGATAAATATGGAACGTCCCACTGTGCATGACCTGCTTTATTATATATGTGCAGATGGGTTGTAAAGACATCAGCTCCAGACACAGACAAGGTGTATCAGTAAATAAACCTCTCCCTTGGAGGTCTTGAGGCAAAGGGCATGGTCAACAATGTAAAGGTCCGAACATGATGTGACCTATTAAGAGCTACAAATTGTGAAAAATCTGGTCACCATAAATTGTAATCAAGGTTGTAAGGTATTAAGATTCTGTTGTAAATACAGAACAGTTGATACAGAAGTGAGTTCATCATTTAGTAGCTTCACTAGATCAGAGCTCTCTTCTAGTGTTTGTACAACATGTGGAGAAGTCCAACAGCATGCTTCAGTGGCACTGCACAGCATGTCCACTACAACAAATAATTCCAAGAACAGCAGCCGAATGTATTTTATAAGGTAAAAGTTGACACACACATATGAAAAATGACAGATTGTATGTCATCATGCCCAAAAACCACATACATTCCATTCCAGTAACAGATCATGACCCACAGTAAACTTTGTTCAGGATGTGTCAGCACCACTTGTACATGTAAAATTTCATCTCCTCTCAGTCCGGGAGATGCACTACTCTGGCAGTGTCTTATGCATAAGTTTTATGCATGGAATTCTGTGTGTCAGCACCACTTGTACATGTAAAATTTCATCTCCTCTCAGTCCGGGAGATGCACTACTCTGGCAGTGTCTTATGCATAAGTTTTATGCATGGAATTCTGTGTGTGTGTGTTGGGGGGGGGGGGGGGGACGTTTAGTAAACTATGTGATCTATGTTTATTCCATTCATGAATACTCAAGAATCATGACTCTATTTATTCACTGTTGTTAAATACTGGTTATTATATTATTCATAAAGACAAGTATGGTCATTATTATTCAAGTACGGGAAAGTTTTATTTTTTTGTTATGTTAACTGTCACATTTTAAATCTTTAAATAATCTCCAATTAAAGTGCAAAAACTAGACAGATCTATCCAGTGTTAAATTACACCATAAATGTTAGCAATTAAAATACTTAAACAGTTAAAAAGTAACTTCTTTGGAACCAATTGTTCACTACTCATATTTTTAGAAATTTGTATAGAAAATTATTTCTAAATAACTTTAAGTTTATACCAAATATTTTATGCTTATTTGTGAACCTTAACGAACTTTTGTGAACTTGTAATTTATAAGTTTATTTGTGGAGATGTTTTAATAATTCTTCATTAGTTCCTAATGTTACTTTTTTATTTATACCACAGTGGCTGCATTTGCCATAGTTCACTGCAGCTTTCAATAGAGAGAGTTCATTGTAAATTATTAGTGTAAATTATAACTTTTGAGTATGTGTTTTCTTTATGAGACCGCCAACATTATACCCGTTTTGCAAAAATCTGTACTATTGGAAGCTACAGCAAGCAGGCAATGATGTATATTGTTAGTGGGTTAATGGACAGACAAGATAAGTAAAAATTTCTCAAATTTGCATCATCCTACTATCACATTCACATAATCTGTAACACACTTCATTACTAAAAAGGAGAACCGGCATAAAAATATAAACCATATTTAAATCAGTATTCAAGGCAATATGGTGATTACAAGTGGCAGATAAAAAGTACATGTTTTGGATTTTTATTATTGGCAGTCATTGCTTACAGTCCAAATAGTGATTTCAAAAACACTGTTCGAGTATACTATACCCATATGAGTATTGTACTCTCTGTTATTAGAAGCTTCAATATTTGTTTTCCTTGATTGTATTTTATTAATGTCTCCAAGCTATAAAACAAGGAAATGGAAAATAAATATAAGAACCTTACACCTTAATTTAATATAATTGGATAGATAAAAAAATCTATTCACCATGCAGCCACACGAAAAAACACTTATAAAAGTTATGGAAATATGCAAGCTTTCAAAGACACTGGCTCCTTCTTCTGGCAGAAGAGTTAAAGGGAAAGGAAGAGGGATGAAGAACAAGGAAATGGAGAGAGTTATAGAAAATTTGACCAGAACCCAGGGTCAGGGGAGACAAAGCGAATGGTATGAGAAGGAAAGACTGCATCGGATAAGATTTGGAAACCTGAGAGCTTAAAGGTGAAGGACAAGGTAATAAGCAAGACAGAGATTATTGAAAACATTGTGCAAGACTTAATAAGAGTAGTAGTATTGGTTTTGTAAGTTGTAAGGGGGAGAAAGGAAGGGAAAGAGAAGGAACTAATGATATCACTTGTACATGAAATTTATGCGGAATCAGCAGTGACAAGTGCATGATACGTGTTTGAGAGATGGGGGTGGACAGGGAAAAATGGACAGGTCAGAAAATAAATGCTGAGACTAAAGAAATTCACACAAATTTAGGCCAGGTGGATAGTAAGAACCAAGCACAGGTTGTAATGCCAGTTCGCACTTGCGATGTTCTGCGAAATTGCTGTCTGTAGGGAGAATCAAGATGGTGCTTGTGATGAAACAGGCACCAACATCATGATGAAACAGGCACCAACATCATGACTGTCATATTGTTGAGCATGCTCTGCAACAGGGTACCGTGGGTTGCCAGTATACACCTTCTGACTATGTCTATTCAATCCTAACTGATAACTTGGTAGTACTGTTACCAATGGTGGGGGTCCATGGTTTTGGTGGGATAAGAAGTTCTATGGTTTGAGGTGTTCATCTTTGAGAGGGGCCTGAGATTTTATAAAGGGACTGGAGGTCAGTTTGTATCACAGGGGAGGGGGGATCTTGATCGGAGATGCTGTGTGTCGAGGTGTCAAAAAGCTGACATAGACCCTCACTTTCATACCTCCATTGCTCAAGTGTCACTGTGCTGGATCCTTTGTCCACTGGGAGAATGATGACAGAGTCACCACTTTTTAAGATGTGAAGAGCCTGGAGTTCTGTAGAGGATAGGTTAGGGTCATGTTGTAAGGGCCTGAGAAAGGGTTGTGAAGCAATGCTGAATGTTAGGAATTCTTGGAAAGCTTGCAAGAGGTGATTTTGAGATGGTGTTGGTGGATTAAGTTGGGATCATGGTTGGAACTCTTCAAGACAGGGTTCAATGTCAGAATGGAAAGATGTTAGGATCGTGTTGCAAAGTGATACTTCCAGTTGACGTTACGTCTGAAAGAGAGCAGGTCCTTCATCAAATCAGCATGATTGAATAGCCAATTAGGGCTGAAAGTGAGATCTTTGGATAATACAGATAATTCAGGTGGAGAGAGGGTCTTAGTTGAAAGATAAAAACACAGGAATGTTTTGGCTGTTTCTTGTGAGCATAAGTTACCATTGTACTGGGAGGCATTGGTGAAGACTGGGGTATGTTATATAGGTTGGCCAAACTCAGTTTGTAGAAGAGATGGGATGGCCAATGGAGTGGCTGCTTAGGGAGCTGGAGTGGGTCAGGGATGGAAACACTACTGTTGCAGTTTGAAGTTGGCTTGGTGCACGAAATCATCCAAGGATTGTGAGCAGATAACTTCAGGGCTTTGTAGAAGGAAAGAATAAGATGGAGTGAAAATTGGCAGGGGTGCTATATAGGTAACAGATTTGCTGGGTAAATGCAAGAGATTACTATATTTGAAACTGTAAAAGTGGCCAATGAAGAGTGGGGAGACATCCAGAAATAGGGACTTTCAAAATTAGGCCTTTAAGTAACTCCAAGGTGCAAGTAAATTTCAAGAAACAGAATGTAGAACCTTAGCTCAGTTAGTGCAAGAGTATGTTTACAAAAGGAATTCTCTGTCTTGCTTATCACACCATTGTCCTTCTTCAAGCTGTTGGGTTTTCAAACCTCTTCTGATGCGGTCCCAACAATCAGTCCTTGCTTCTCATGCCATTTGATAAACTCTAGCATTTTCTAAACCTTACCAGTTCTTTTTCATCATTCCTCTTCCTTTCACTTCAAAACTTCTGCCAGAAGAAGAGGAAGCCAGTGGCTTTGAAAACTTTCACATTTCCGTAACTTTTATATGTTTTTTTCTCCTACAGCTGCTTGGTGAGTAGATTTTTTTTATCTATCCAGTTATATTATATTTTGAAAAATTGATTACTTTTTTATATTTTTGCCTTACGCTGTTATTGTCAAGTTATTTATTTCCAAAATTTGTCTTCTGCTACTTACTTACATACATGGTAACGGTGCTATATTTTTTAAGGTCTACTTTTATGTAATAAGAGAGTTTAGATTTACACTGGTGAGCCAAAACATTATCATAATCACTGGAATGCAGTACAGCAGTAATTCTATGAGCCGTGGATGTGACAAGTCTTTGGTATGTTTCCAGAAGTATGCAGCATTAAAATGTCCATACACAGATCATGAAATTCCTATAAATTATGGGCCTGTGGTTGTGGCTGCAGAGCTGGGCCTGATGACATCCCAGTATATTCCCTCAGGTTCACATCATGTGAATTTGGTGGACAAGGCATCATCATCATTTCCCTGTAATCCTACTCAAAGAACTGTAGCAAGATTCAGGCCTTGTGACATGGACAGTTAGCCTACTGGAAGATACTTCAGCTTCAGGAAAGACATAAAAAATGAAGGGATGCACGTAGTCTGCGGTAATGTTCATGTAGTCCACAATTGTTGTGGAGCCTTCAGTTCCTACCACAGACCATACAAAAGTCCAGATGAATAGTCTCCATAGAATAATACTGCTGCCAATGACCTGCATCTATGGTGCGATGAATGTTTCAAGTAGCCATTCGCTTGGATGATGGTGTATCTGGATGTGACCTAGTGTAACAAGAAACACGGGTCTTCCAACCAGGTGACACATTTCCATGACATGTTTCCATTCATTTGTAGTCCAGTCTTGATGATACTGTGATCACTCAAATTGTTGTTGATGATGCCATTGGGTCAATATAGAAACACATAGGAGTCATCTACTGCAGCATTTGTTTAGCAATGGGCACTGAAAGATGTGTTCCAGAACATTTGTGTCTGCATCAGCAGTGTACTCTGTCTTCAGATTTTCCACAGATTACCATCTGTCCTGCTTCAAAGAGTGGGCAAACCTCCAACATCTAAGTTGATGAGATGCGGATATCCAACGTCTTGTCACCAACTCATTGTTCCACTGTCTTTCAACTGCTTTCCACGGATACTAATGACAGTAGTATGCAAGCAGCTGACCAGCTTGGCCACTTCCAAGCTGCTTATTTCCAGGCACTGGGCCATAACAATTTGCCTTTTGTCACAGTGACAGTGAATTTCCTCATTTGTGGCCTGCGTCATTGCTGGAATGATACCCCATTTGTCTCAGCTCTGCTTACATACATTCATTGTTGCACCATGTGCCCACAATGACACCAAGCAGCATTCAATCCCAGAGTGGGAAGTGGTCATAATGTTTTGGCTCATCAGTGTATGAAGATGAGTTAACTATGTATCAAAAACTATGTGATTTTTAATTCCAGAACAAATAAGCAACACCTGCATAGACTGAAAATCGATTGTAATCATATGGAAAATGAAATTGGAAAACTGAAATCACAAATTGAGGCTTGTATGATAAGAAAATTTGGCCAGAAAATTAATTTAGATAAACTGGAAGAAGCTATCTTACAAGAGAACATGTCAAAAATGAAGTCACCAGTGAACAAAATCAAAGGCACTTATGAAAGAAAGATTGCCCAACTAAAGGTAATGCTTTTGGTAACACACATAATCTTGCTTGGAGGTAAATGACTGAAATGTGTTACAAAATATTATTTTCCCTGACCTTCAAAGCAGGTCGGTCTCTCATCCTAGGATCTGAATGACATGTGCCTCCTTTATAACCTATTTTTCTTTATCTTCACAACAGTTTGTTTGTGTCATCCAGGGGGCCTGAATGACCAATCTCTCCTTTCTAATCATCCTTAGTCTATCCCCTTTCCTCCCAAAGAAATGCACCAATAGTTCCAAAAGCTAGGGTTGAAGTTTTCACCATCAAATGTATCATTAGGAGAATTTTTCCTCCTGATAGTAAGTGCTTGCCTGTGATTCTGACTGTTTGTAATTTCATGAAATGTGTTACAGTAAGATAAAATGTAAATAGAAACTTGAATAAAAATACATGATGAAATTGGCACTGCCACAGATGGATATGTTTGGGTGTGTGTTTCATCATGTAACTCTGAGGGCATAGCATGCTGTAGAGATTCTGTTAAGAAGTATTTTTACATGGTCTCCCAATTCAACTGACTATCAACTTGCATGCCGACAAATTTTGTGCTTTCCACTCATTCCATGGTTTCATTACCTAACTTCAATGTTATTATAATATGGTTTTTTGTTTGTGTGAAAGTTCATAGTACTTCTTTTCTTAATATTAAGCGTGACTTTGTTGTTAACTGCCCACTCATATACACTTTTTAGTGTTTCTTCAGCTTTCTCTGTTAGATCTACATGTGATGTGTCATTTATTAGCACATTAGAGTCATCTGCAAACAATATTGTATGCTCATGCTTTATACTTAGTGGGAAATCATTAATATAAATTAGGAATAGTACTGGACCTAGGACACTACCCTGTGGTACACCTATATTTATATGTTTGGGGTCAGAAATATGTTTTTCAATACTGTTGGAGTTACATAATAAATGTGTTATTTCAGTCATCTGTATTCTATTTTCTAGATATGATTTGAACCATTTTTTTTTACAATCCCCCTAATTCCCAGTTCATCTAGCTTATCAAGTGCTTCTAAAATATATTTAGTGAGATATGCTTGTTGCTGCTTCTGTGCCTTTCCCTGTTCAGAAACCAAACTGCTCTTTGGTCAGGAGGTTGTGTTTATTTAAGTAGCTCGTAAGTCTATCTTTCACAATAGTTTCTATTATTTTTGCAAAGCATGAGAGCAGTGAGTGTGGCCTATAATTTTCTATATTTCCTGTGTCTCCTTTTTTGAAGAGAGACATTACTTTAGCATATTTTAAGTAGTCAGTAAAGTAACCCCGCTTGAATGATTGGTTTATAATATTAACTAATGGTGATAACAGGCTCTCTATGCAGTCTTTAATTAGAAAAATTGGAACTTCATCTAAACCAGCTGAATTTTTATTTTTCAGTTTGCAAACTACTTTGTAGACTTCTTCCTTCGTTGTGTGCAGTAATACCATCGAATGTGGTACATTTTTGTTTAGCAGTATGATCTGAGGGACTTTTTGCTGTAATTTTGTACCTATACTGCTGCAATAATTATTTATATAGTTTATAGTCTCCCACTCAACTTCTAGCTGTTGGACTTTGACATTTGTCACTCAGAAATTTGTTAGGGTTGACGAAAATTGTACCAAGTTCGTCGCGCTGTTCCCTGACAGTGTACTTTATATTGTTTATATAAATGTTACTCACCGATTTTCTATGTAAGATTCCAATGATTATGATTCTAAAGCTTGTAAACAATTTTTTCACCGAATGAATTACATTTCTTGTATCGTTTATGATTTCTTGTTCGCTGCTGCTACGAATAGAGTTCGTCCCAACATGGATTATAACACCTCTGAAGTTTGTCATCATATCGTTACTATTCCTAAAGTTAGTCTGTTTCAGTGTTCATAATATTTTTAAAATGCTTATTAATTTTTTGTGGTTGAATGCCAGTCTGAACACCGACGTCACAGTTTGGAACTACTACATTTTTCAATATAGAGTCGCCAGTTGCAAGAAATTCATTTTTGTCTTCCTGTTTAGACGAATCACTTTCATGTTTCTTGTTCTTCTTGTATGTCACTGTTTTCCAGCTATATTTGTTTACAGCTTCACCACACGATTCGTTTTCTGCGTCCTTTTTTCCCAAAGTTTGCACACAAGAATCGTCACAGAATCATCACAGTTTATGCTTTTGTTTGACAAAGGATTTTCACATACACAGTATGGTGATTCACTTACTAGTTTAGCGTTTGCATCTTTTAGCGATTTAATTTCTTTTTTGAGAGCTTCAATATTGCTTTGTAACAATTTTATTATTTCGTCTTTCAACTTTATTGAACTTAGAGGAGTGTGGGGCACTCTGAACCACGGGGCACAATGAATCAGGTAGCATAATTTCAGTGTAAGGTGGTAAATTATATTTTTCTCTGTGCATATGTTGTCATTACTGCTCTATCGACTGCCATTTGTTTTCTGCAGGATCTAGTTCCCGCCATTAGTGTTGTACTGGTGATATGTTAGTTTCGCGACAGTGAAGTAATTTTTGGAGATGTGGATAGATTGAATTTTGTTCAATCCTTTGTCACCAAATTTTAGAGAAAGTAGGTCATTGTAACAATATCAATACTGTATTTTAATGATGTAGATCTTCAAATATTAACAATGTTCATACATAACCTCACATGAGCTTTGTTTGAAATATGTACTGTTGGGGCACACTGAACCAAGCTCTCCCGGGGCACAATGAGCCATGGTTCATTGTGCCCCAGGGTAGTCCATTGTGCCCCAGGAATATTTTAATTGTCCAATACAAGCACTCTGTACTTTGTTTCCTTAGCATGGGTAAATACATATATATGTAGGTATTTAAGGCTTTGAAATTACAGACGTTCAGCAGTCCTGTTTTATATTATCACGTTTGAAGATGGTTCGTTTGTACCGCAGGAAGACAGACAGAGGTAAAACTGACCACGATGTTATGCAAGAAGCTGTACAGGATGTTCTTAAAAAGGGTATGGCAGTTTGCCAAGCAGCTAAATCTCATTCAATACCTTACCCTACTCTTCGACGATATGTTCAAAACATTAAATGTGGTTCCAGTGAAAGATTGACACCAAACTATGAAAATTGAAAGGTATTTTCTGTGGAGCAGGAGAAAGGAATAGTGGAGTATTTGTTGCATTCTTCTAAGATATGCTTTGGTGTTGACACTAAAACATGCAGGTGCTTAGCAAGTGAGCTGGCTGTGAGAAATGGTCTGAAACATTTTGAGAACTGGACGGAGGGAATGGATGGTGTAGACTGGTTCTATGGGTTCATGAAACGAAATCCCAGTTTAAGTATCTGAACCCCAGAGGGCTGCAGCTTATCCACAGCAACATCCTTTAATCAGTATACTGTTTTGAATTTCTTCAAAACCTTGAAAGACCTTTACCAGAGATACCTTACTTTCGCTGCTGGTACAAGGGTTTTCAATCTGGATGAAGCAAGTACCTCAACTGTACCAGATAGACTTCCAAAAGTAGTGGCACAATAGGGAAGCAAACAGATTTCTCAAGCTACTAGTGGAGAATGTGGTGTCTTAGTGACCACCTGTTGCATAATCAGTGCCCCCAGCAATGATATTTCCTTGAGTACATTTTAAACAACATATGATAAGTAATGCACCAACAGGCACCCTGGGGTTAGCAATAAAGATTGGCCGGCTGAATGGCGAACTTTTTGTGGATGTCATGAAACATTTCATCCACAAATTCAGTAGTAGCAAAGACAATCCTGCGCTTCTAATTTTAGACAATCATGACACCCATCTGTCAATTGTAATAGATGTAGCAAAAGCCAATGGGGTGGTTATGCTAACTGTATCCCCACATACCTCAAACAAACTGCAGCCTATAGACGTAGGAGTGTTCTCTTCATTCAAGGGAGCTTATTACTCAGTATTAAATTCAAAACTCCTACACAAAAAAGGCACTCCTCTCACTACTTATGATGTAGCTGTATGTGTCAAAATTGCTCATGAGAGATCAAAGACACCCACTAACATATGTTCGGCTTTCAAAAAATGTGGAGTATTTCCATTTGATGAAGACATCTTCACTGACAAAGACTTTATGGTCAGTGAAGTAACAGGCAGGGTAGTGGAGGCAAACAGATCAACTTCAGATGTTAATTCTTTCCATCATATCAAGAATGCATGATCTGCAGGACAAGCCTCAGTTGATGTCAGCCAACCACAAGATGTGGAGCAAGCAGGACCATCTGCAGTGCTTAACACCCAAACAGCTTCTCCTAATGGAGTTTCTCCTGAAATAATTCGAGGATATCCAAAAGCAGAGAACAGAAAGAAGAGCAATAAACGTAAGAGAGTACAAAGTTTAATTGCAGCTGATACACTGGAGAAAGATTTGTTGCAAGCCACAAAACATCCCAATAAAAAGGTCAACTGGAAGCTTTATGAGCAGGAATCAGATGACGACATTAGTGAGGCACATTATGAAGAGAGCGATGCCAATGTGGATGTGTCTGGTGAATCTGAGCACAACTTTGAAGACTTGGACAAATGACCAGAAACAGATGATTTCGTTTTGGCCAAATTTGAACTGAAAAACAAAACACCAGTTTACTATGTGGGGAAGATTTTGAAACCAGAGGATGACACAGGAGACTATCAGGTATAATTTTTAAGAAAAAGTGAAAAAATGAGAATGAAGTTTTATTTTCCTCGGGTAAAGGATGAAGCTTTTGTTCCAGCTAGCAACATACTTTACATGCTTCCATGACCTGCTACTGATGGTGTGACAAAGAGACAAAAATCGTATTTCAAATTTGGAATCAGGTTCGAGTCCATGGATGTTTGGTAATTCCAAAATAAGTTACATGACTGTGTGCCTATAGATTTAATTATATGATTCACTTATTTACACTTACTTTGTATGCTAAATAGATTCTTTCAATGAATGTGTTTAAAGTGGTTCATTGTACCCTTCATGTGGGGCACAATGAACCATTTACCAAATATTCTTCAAAGGCATGCAGCTAAAAAACAATTAATGACAATGCAGTCATATAAGGCCATTTGATACTTGAATGATTAAACTGTAACATCTGTAAATCACAACTCTGTAATAAAATTATTGCATGAGTAACATGAAGAAATATTTTTTATGGTTCAATGTGCCCCACTCTTGCCTACAAGATCTGTTGTTTCACACTTCAGACAGTCAAAGCAAATCCAGGGAGGTTCACTTTTGCGCACTTTCATGTAGCCAATATTTGCATCTGTTCAGTCAGTGCCATCTTGCTCTATCAACTATTGTTTTCAAGTGCACTACATACAAATTAATCAGATACACCTTATGTACGGATAAGAACACCATAAGTGAAAGCACTAAAGAAGTGAATAAAAAAGATTGGTCTGTTCTGAGTGATATCAGAAGTGTATGTTTTGTTACAGTCAAATGCATATGTGCAAACACACACACACACACAAAGTAGGCACATTCTTAAACTTCCTGCTTGCTCTTAACGTAGTATATGGGAATGAAAGCACTGAATAAAATAACTGTTCATAACATTGTTAAAACAAATGAAGTAAACATAACATGAAAAACTATAGATAACGCCAACATGACAATATGTTGAAATGAGCAATGTGGCCATACGGATCTGGATTTTTCTGATGACATCTTCTTCTGTCAGAAACACAAAAAGTTTACAGCTACTGACTATCGAGATTGATGGAATGGGCAGTTCCGCAATACTAAAAATAAATTATGATGAGACAAACACTGTGTACATAAAAAGTGGAAATATATCTACTCTAATCATAAGACAACAGAAAATACTACAAGATGTTGAGTGGTTTCCCGATTTCATTCTGTATGAGGCCTGTTCAAAAAATTCCAGAACATTGACAATTTCGCATAAATGGTGTTTGGAGCGAAATGTGGTGGCATCACTGCACATGCCTATGTTTAATGTGTAACTGCCAGAACTTTCATTGTTGTATGTCTGTTAGTTATTGTTCATGCTGTGTTGTGTAGAATGTATCACACAGTTTGCGAATTTAGAGATGGCAGAGTTAGAGAAGCAACGGAGCAATGTATCTGCATTAAATTTTGCGTGAAACTCAAGAAAACCTTTACAGACACACACTAAATGATGCAGAAAGCCTACAATGATGAATGCTTAAGTCATACTTGGTGTTATGAATGGTTCACACAGTTTAAAAATGGCCGAACAGAAGTTAAAGATGACCCTCATCCAGGACATACTTTGATGTCTACCAATGAAGTTCATGTCAGGGACATCAAAGAAATTGTGCATGCCAATCGAAGACTGACTGTCTGAGAGATTGCAGAAGGATATAACATTTCAGTTGGATCATGTCGTGAAATCTTGACGAGCATCTTGGATTGCATCGTGTTGTCGCCACGTTCGCCCCACGGCTTATGAGAAGAGACTAGAAAGACCTTCGCCTCACAATCTGTGAAGAGCTTTTGGATTATGCAAATGAGAATGAGGTGTTTCTTAAAAGAAACATAAATGATGTTGACATGTGGTTCAGTCTTCACAATCGGCTGGGAAAGGTTCTCTAAGACTAAAAGAAACCTTGTCAGCTCAGGTCAAATGTGAAAGCTATGCTGGTATTTTTTTTTTTTTTTTTTTTTTTTTTTTTTTTTTACTTTGTAGGATTAGTCCATCATGAATTCATGCCACAGGTACAAACTATTAATCGATGGTACTATCAGGACAGGTTGCAATGTCTTCGAGAAAATGTGAGAAGGAAAGGGCCTGAAATGTGGTGAGACAATTCATCGCTCTTGCATCACAAAAACACACCTGCACATTCATCCCTGTTCGTTCATGGCTATTGCACAAAAAACGAAATCACTGTGCTGCCTCATCCTCCTTAGTCTCCAGACGTGGCCCCTGTGGACTTTTTTTTATTTCCAAAGTTGAAAACCCCCTTGAAATGACGAAGATTTTCAATGATTGATGAGATAAAAGAAA
The DNA here is from genome assembly GCF_023864275.1 of Schistocerca cancellata. NCBI lineage: Eukaryota > Metazoa > Arthropoda > Insecta > Orthoptera > Acrididae > Schistocerca > Schistocerca cancellata. The sequence continues at coordinate 137,505,210 of NC_064632.1, forward strand.
ATTTTCACATGGTGCTTTGTGCAATCCAGCAACAGGCATACCGAGACTGCTTCCGGATGTAGAAACAGTGTTAGGAGTGATTTATCAGTTGTGGGGGAGAGTATTTTGAAGAGGACCATGCACAATAAATGAAAGGTAAGCATTGAAAAAATTTTGTGGACGAAGTTATGGAGTTTTTTGAACAGATCTCGAATAAGTATGGCCACAAAACTTCAGCTGTACTGCTCTATCACTAGTAGTGACCATACATACATGTGAGACCTGGAACATGTCAATAAAATCAGCACAGAAGCTCAAAGTTTTTCATTAATGCTTGAGTTGATTTTTGAAGATCAGTTATCACAGCCATGTTTCAAATGATGAAGTGTTGAGAAGAAGTGACCAAAGCAGCCTGCACAAAAGACTCAAGCTTGTGTAACACATTCTATGCATGAAAGATGGAACAATCACCACTGTTGTGGAAACTGACAGATGGACGCAAAAGTAGAAGAAGACCTTGTAACACATGAAAATAAACCTTTGCAAAGCATCTTCAGTACATGGACATGAAATGGGAAGAGTTGAAAACATGGCAGCTGATCAAGGAAGCTTGTTGCCCAATATGGTATCTGGCATTGGAGGAACTAAGTCTAAGACTAAGTAAGAAAGCAGATATGACATGATAAACGTGATGAGACAGAAGGAAACAGAGAAGAAAATTAATGACTAGTAAAATATAAATAAAGGAGAAACAGTGGACACAGACAAAAGGAGAAAATGAACTGTAGCAATACTGAAAGATGGCACAGAAATACAGGTACACATTTACTTTTGAGCTACCTCTCTTTTTCCAGATTAAGCACAAAGCAAAAAGAGCAGTACGTAAAATGACCAAGAGTGGCAGCATGGCTCACTGCCTTGAACTTTTTAAAATGCTGGAAATCTTAACTGTCCCATGTGACTATATTTTTCAGAAAATATTGGACGCTATGTTAACAATGGTTCTGTAGATGGTTACGAAACTAGGAACTGCAATAATTTGCATCTGAATAGAAAAAAATAAAGTTAAAACACAACAGAGTCTATTGTACAATGTCATCAAATTATATAATAAATTACCGCTAAACATAAAAGACATAGAGACAGTCTCCTCCTTCAAAGAAAAACTAAAAAAAAAAATTACAAAATAAAATTTACTATACAATAATGGATTACTTGAATTAAAAAAGGTTACTTAAAATCTGAAAGTTCTGTGTTAAACTATATGGAGAAATAATAATTATATAAGACTGAAAAATGTAAATTAGATTATAAGAAAATTTCACTGTCATCTATTGTGTAAGAAACAAATTTAAACTGTTAAATTGAATAATATTCAATGACAAAATCCATACAATGTAAATTGTTTCATGGATTAATAAAGAAATCAAATCAAATCAGAATAAATAATAATACAAATACAGAATGATATTTCCACTCTGCAGCGGAGTGTGCTCTGATATGAAACTTCATGGCAGATTAAAACTGTGTGCCAGTTCGAGACTCAAACTTGAGATCTTTGCCTTTTGTGGGCAAGTGCTCTACCAACTGAGCTACCCAAGCATGACTCATGACCCATCCTCACAGCTTCAATTCTGCCAGTACGTCATCTTCTACCTTCCAACCATCACAGAAGCTCTTCTGTGAACCTTACAGAACTAGCACTCCTAGAAGAAAGGATATTGTGGAGACATGGCTTAGCCACAGCATGGGGGATGTTTGCAGAATGAGATTTTCACTTCACAGTGGAGAGTGGCATTGATATGAAGCTTCCTGGCAGATTAAAACTGTGTGCCAGATCAAGACTGGAACTCCGGACCTTTGCCTTTTGCAGGCAAGTGCTCTACCAACTGAGCTACCCAAGCAAGTGTGCACTGATATGAAGTGCACTTGCTCATGAAAGGCAAAGGTCCCAAGTTTGAGTCTCAGTCCAGTACACAATTTTAATCTGCCAGGAAGTTTTAATATGAATACAGTTCAAATTCCGAGCACTAATCTAAACAGTGTACTGATAAATGTACTGTTAAATATTATCTAGGTCTCAAAAAGTCAAGTGTGTACCATATCTTCTAACTATAATCTATTGTATATCCCTTGAACAAGAAATCTTGTTGAGTTCTTGGAAAAAACAATGGGTCACACCTGCATACAAGAAGGATAGTAGAAGTGAGTTATGAAACTACCATCCAGTATCCTTGACACATACTTGTTATAGAATCTTAGAACATATTTTGAGGTGAACATATTCTGGGCTCAAACATAACAAGGTTGCTCGAACAGAATGGCATTCTCAATGCCAACCAGCATGGATTCTGAAAATAGTGATCATTTGAAACCCAATTCACACTTTTCTCACATGACATACTGAAAGCTTTGGATCAAAGCAGGCAGGTAGATGCAGTATTTCTTGATCTCTGAAAAGCATTTGACTCAGTATCACACCTATGCTTACTATCAAAAGTACGATGGGGCATCAAGTAAAATTTGTGATTGGATTGTGGATTTTTTGGTAGGAAGGACTCAACATGTTATCTTGGATGGAGAGTCATCGTCAGATGTAAAAGTAACTTTGACTGTGCCTCAGGGAAGTGTGTTTGGACCCTTGCTGTTCATGGTATATAAGGGGTGATCAAAAAGTCAATATAAATTTGAAAAGTTAATAAACCACAGAGTAATGTAGATAGAGAGGTAAAAATTGGCACACATGCTTGGAATGAAATGGGGTTTTATTAGAACAAAAAAAAAGTATTGCTAGACGCATGAAAGATCTCTTGCCCACGTTGTTTGGTGATGATCATGTGCTCAGCTGCCACTTTCATCATGCTTGGCCTCCCAGGTCCCCAGACCTCAGTCCATGCGATTATTGACTTTGGGGTTACCTGAAGTCGAAAGTGTATTATGATCGACCAACATCTCTAGGGATGCTGAAAGACAACATCCGACACCAATGCCTCACCATAACTCCAGACATGCTTTACAGTGCTGTTCACAACATTATTCCTCGACTACGGCTATTGTTGAGGAATGATGGTGGACATATTGAGCATTTCCTGTAAAGAACATCATCTTTGCTTTGTCTTACTTTGTTATGCTAATTATTGCTTTGTCTTACTTTGTTATGCTAATTATTGCAATGGTGGTCAGATGAAGTGCCATCTGTCAGACATTTTTTGAACTTTTGTATTTTTTTGGTTCTAATAAAACTCCATGTCATTTCAAACAAGTGTGTAAATTTGTACCTCTATATCTACATTATTCTGTGATTTATTCAGTTTTCAAATTTATACTGACTTTTTGATCACCCAGTATTAATGACCTTGCAGACAATATGATATTAGTAATAAAATCAGGCTTTTCACAGATGATGCAGTTATCTATAATGAAGTACTATCTGAAAGAAGCTGCAAAGTGGTGCAAAGATTAGATGTTCAGAAATGTAAAATTTTGCACTTCGCTTCACAAAATGAAAAAATGTAGCATCCTATGACTATAATATCAGAGAACACTGTTGGAATTCCCCCAGCTGCTACAAATACCTGGTGTGGCACTTTGTTGGGATATGAAATAGAATGATTATATAGGCTCAGTCATGGGTAAAGCAGGGGGTCAACATTGTTTTATTAGTAGAATACTGGGGAAGTGCAATCAATATACAATGGAGATTGCTTACAAATCACTCATGCAACCAGTCCTAGAATCTTACTGAAGCATGTGGGACCCGTATCAGATAGGCCTAACAATGGATATTCAACGTATACAGGGAAGGGCAGCATAAATGGTAGGAGGTTTGTTTAATCCATGGGAGAGAGTCACAGAGATACTGAAGGAACTGAAGTGAAAGATTCTTGAAGATAAACAAACTATCCCAAGAAAGTTTTTAACAAAGTTTCAAGAACCGGCTTTAAATGATTACTGTGAGAAAATACTATAGATCCCTATGTATTACTCACATAGGGATAGTGAAGATAAGATAAGAATAATTACTGTGTGCACAGAGGCATTCAAACAATCATTATTCCTGCACTCCATAAGTGAATGGAACAGGAAGAAACCCAAATAACTGGTACAACAGGATGTATCATGTGCCATGCACCTCACAATGGTTTGCAGGGTATAGATGTAGATGAGGATTCCATGTGAATGTGGCAAGTCTTACGTGGAGCAGACTGTTATAATAGTTAAGGAGAAATGCAGTGACACACATGCCTAAAACAACCAAGCAAATCAGCCACTGCCAGGTAATACCTTGAATATAATCAGGAAATGAAATATGATGAGACTACAATCATGTTGTGCCAAGTTTCTGGGAGACTGTATGTAATGGATCTATTGAAATAAACATTTTGGAAATGCCTAATAAATGGGGACAGAGCTTTCAATTTAAATGAAGCTTGGGGTCCAGCTCGCAATTTATAAAGGTCTCATAGGCCATTATATTCACTAGGGAGGTAAATGTTGAGAGAATGTGCATATACCAGCAATAGTTCACAGTCTGACTGCAGTCCAGGCAGCAAGTACACATAAGAGCATAACTTGCAGCACCTGAAGGAGACGACTGGGTGAGTCATTGAAATAGTATGTGAAAATGGAAATGCTAACTCAAGTGAACAGCCAGAAGTACACCTTAAATGGATCACATCAAAAAACCCTGAGAGATCAGATCATTTCATTCTAAGGGGAGGAAATGTTCCACAAAGTTGATAAGTTGGATTATCTTTGCTAAAGGAGAAGGTAGATTTCTCAGAACACTGACCTTCCTCACAAGTTGTCAAGATGGACAAGTTGTGTCTATGCTCATCAAAATGAAACACCAGATTCACACCATCAGACAATAGGATTATCTACCATTTAAGCCTGGCGCTAGTACGAGAGGATTTGCGATACCTGATGAATGTTAGACATCACTTCCCAAGAGCTTCTTCATCCACATCTTTACATATTGGCTGCCTCTCTGTAGATTCTTTGGAATGTTTTACAGCATGAATGGTCACAAGCAGAAACAAAGCAGTTGAAAATGTATGAAAGCCAGACAGCAAGATTTGATCATTTGCACAAAAAGCCAAGACAGGATGCAGGGATACAATCTCACTTACAAACATCTGGATGAGGAGACAATGAAGAAGCTTGTTAAAGGGCTAAATTTTGTACCCACTTCATAAATGCTACCAATAGCAGATTACATCAGTTCTATAGATCATGTTGCAGTTTTTCAGCCATCACAAATGGCAAAAGGGTTCGCATCAAAACCTGTAGGCACCAATCTTAAAATCAAACATCTCCAAGAAAGAACAAGTTACACTGAGAAACCTGCAGAAGGAAAAGGAAACTGTAATTCTGCCAGCCAACAAAGGTAACACTATAGACATTATGTCACATGTGGAATACAATAAGACAATTTTCAATCCTCTGAATGAAGCTGCATGCAGACAAATAGATGACAACCTTATGAATAAAATCAAGAGTATGATAATGGTTCTCTTCAGTGAGTCAGGCATGCCATGTAAGATCATGAACGATCCTAGAAAACAACCAGCTGTGCCACCATGACTGGCCTAAGGTACACAAATAAGGCATTCCTCTAATACCCCTATTAAATAATATTGTCACACATCTATACCAGTTGGTGAAGTACCGGTTTCAGGCTATGTCTCCAGCTGATACTGATCTTCGGCCAGACCTGGCTGCTTGTCCTGTTCCAGAGGTTGCCCCTCAGTCTGCAAGATCCGGGCGGTAGCAGAGGGTGGGCTTACTGGTAGTTGGGAGCTCCAACGTCAGGCACGTAATGTGGCCCCTTAGGGATATGGCAGCAAGAGAGGGGAAGAAAACCAATGTGCACTCCGTGTGCATACCGGGGGGAGTCATTCCTGATGGGGAAAGGGTCCTTCCGGATGTCATGAAGGGTACAGGATGCACCCATCTACAGGTGGTTGCTCATGTCGGCACCAATGATGTGTGTCGCTATGGATCAGAGGAAATCCTCTCTGGCTTCCGGCAGCTATCTGGTTTGGTGAAGACTGCCAGTCTCACTAGCGAGATGAAAGCAGAGCTCACCATCTGCAGCATCGTCGACAGGACTGACTGCGGACCTTTAGTACAGAGCCAAGTGGAGGGTCTGAATCAGAGGCTGAGAAGGTTCTGCGACCGTGTGGGCTGCAGATTCCTCGACTTGCGCCATAGGGTGGTGGGGTTTTGGGTTCCGCTGGATAGGTCAGGAGTCCACTACACGCAGCAGGCAGCTACACGTGTAGCAGGGGTTGTGTGGTGTGGACTGGGCGGTTTTTTAGGGTAGATGGCCTCGGGCAAGTACAGAAAGGGCAACAGCCTCAAAGGGTGCAGGGCAAAGTCAGGACGTGCGGGGATCAAACAGCAATCAGTATTATAATTGTAAACTGTCGAAGCTGCATCGGTAAAGTACCGGAACTTCAAGCACTGTTAGAAAGCACCGAAGCTGAAATTGTTATAGGTACAGAAAGCTGGCTGAAGCCAGAGATAAATTCTGCCAAAATTTTTACAAAGGCACAGATGATGTTGAGAAACGATAGATTGCATGCAACCAGTGGTGGCGTGTTTGTCGCTGTTAGTAGTAGTTTATCCTGTAGTGAAATAGACGTGAATAATTCCTGTGAATTATTATGGGCAGAGGTTACACTCAACAACTGATCTAGGTTAATAATTGGCTCCTTTTACTGACCTCCCGACTCAGCAGCATTAGTGGCAGAACAACTAAGAGAAAATCTGGAATACATTTCACATAAATTTTCTCAGCATGTTATAGTCTTAGGTGGAGATTTCAATTTACCAGATGTAGACTGGGACACTCAGATGTTTAGGATGGGTGGTAGGGACAGAGCATCGAGTGACATTATACTGAGTGCACTATCTGAAAATTACCTCGAGCAATTAAACAGAGAACCGACTCGTGTTGATAACATCTTGGACCTACTGATAACAAACAGACCCGAACTTTTTGACTCTGTATGCGCAGAACAGGGACTCAGTGATCATAAGGCCATTGCAGCATCCCTGAATATGGAAGTAAATAGGAATATAAAAAAGGGAGGAAGATTTATCTGTTTAGCAAGAGTAATAGAAGGCAGATCAAAACGAAAATTTCTGTTCCGACACTGACAATGTTGAGTGTTTATGGAAGAAGCTCAAGGCCATCAAAAAATGCGTTTTAGACAGATACGTGCCGAGTAAAACTGTGAGGGATGGGAAAAACCCACTGTGGTTCAACAACAAAGTTAGGAAACTACTGCGAAAGCAAAGAGAACTTCACAGCAAGTTTAAATGCAGCCAAAACCTCTCAGACAAACAGAAGCTAAACGATGTCAAAGTTAGCCTAAGGAAGGCTATGTGTGAAGTGTTCAGTGAATTCGAAAGTAAAATTCTATGTTCCAACTTGACAGAAAATCCTAGGAAGTTTTGGTCTTACTTTAAATCAGTAAGTGGCTCAAGGGGCAGCATATCCAGACACTCCAGGATGATGATGGGTTTGAAACAGAGGATGACACGAGTAAAGCTGAAATACTAAACACCCTTTTCCAAAGCTGTTTCACAGAGGAAGACCGCACTGCAGTTCCTTCTCTAAATCCTTGCACAAATGAAAAAATGGCTGACATCGAATAAGTGTCCAAGGAATAGAAAAGCAACTGGAATCACTCAACAGAGGAAAGTCCACTGGACCTGACGGGATACCCATTCGATTCTACACAGAGTACACGAAAGAGCTTGTCCCCCTTCTAACAGCTGTGTACTGCAAGTCTGTAGAGGAACGGAAGGTTCCAAATGATTGGAAAAGAGCACAGGTAGTCCCAGTCTTCAGGAAGGGTCGTCAAGCAGAAGTGCAAAACTATAGACCTATATCTCTGACGTCGATCTGTTGTAGAATTTTAGAACATGTTTTTTGCTCACGTATCATGTCATTTCTGGAAATCCAGAATCTACTCTGTAGGAATCAACATGGATTCCGGAAACAGCGATCGTGTGAGACCCAACTCGCTTTATTTGTTCACAAGACCCAGAAAATATTAGATACAGGCTCCCAGGTAGATACTATTTTCCTTGACTACCGGAAGGCATTCGATACAGTTCCGCACTGTCGCCTGATAAACAAAGTAAGAGCCTACGGAATATCAGACCAGCTGTGTGGCTGGATTGAAGAGCTTTTAGCAAACAGAACACAGCATGTTGCTCTCAATGAAGAAACATCTACAGACGTTAAGGTAACCTCTGGCATGCCACAGGGGAGTGTTATGGAACCATTGCTTTTCACAATATATATAAATGACCTAGTAGATAGTGTCGGAAGTTCCATGCGGCTTTTCGCGGATGATGCTGTAGTATACAGAGAAGTTGCAGCATTAGAAAGTTGCAGCGAAATGCAGGAAGATCTGCAGCAGATAGGCAGTTGGAGCAGGGACTGGCAACTGACCCTTAACATAGACAAATGTAATGTATTGCGAATACATAGAAAGAAGGATCCTTTATTGTATGATTATATGATAGCGAAACAAACACTGGTAGCAGTTACTTCTGTAAAATATCTAGGAGTATGCATGCGGAACAATTTGAAGTGGAATGATCATATAAAATTAATTGTTGGTAAGGCGGGTACCAGGTTGAGATTCATTGGGAGAGTCCTTAGAAAATTTAGTTTATCAACAAAGGAGGTGGCTTACAAAACACTTGTTCAACCTATACGTGAGTATTGCTCATCAGTGTGGGATCTTTACCAGGTCGGGTTGACGGAGGAGACAGAGAAGATCCAAAGAAGAGCAGCGCATTTCGTCACAGGGTTATTTGGTAAACATGATAGCATTATGGAGATGTTTAGCGAACTCAAGTGGCAGACTCTGCAAGAGAGGCACTCTGCATCGCAGTGTAGCTTGCTGTCAAGGTTTCGAGAGGGTTCGTTTCTGGATGAGGTATTGAATATATTGCTTCCCCCTACTTATACCTCCCGAGGATATCATGAATGTAAAATTAGAGAGATTTGAGCGCGCACGGAAGCTTTCAGACAGTCGTTCTTCCCGCGAACCATATGCGACTGGAACAGGAAAGGGAGGTAATGACAGTGGCATGTAAAGTGCCCTCCGCCACACACCGTTGGGTGGCTTGCGGAGGATAAATGTAGATGTAGAAATGTATCCTCAGCCAATATGTGGGAAAGTGCAATAACCACTATCAGAGCTCCACTCACTTTTGTACACAACTTCAGTCATGTGTATATTGTGTTAAATTTTGATGTAGTCGATCTCGTTGCAAGAGACCCTCTTTCAGAATCCATTGAACTGAGGGCTGAAAAATGTGATGAATGCATTGAACTGAAGGCTGAAAAATTTGACGATAGTTTCACTGAACTTTTTAGTCATGTTTTGATGTCAACTTTTGAGGGTTATCTGGAAACTAAGGTTACAAGGCATGTAGCTTTAGCATGAAATGTCTGTGGGAGAAGTTGGTACCACTGTCATATAGTGGGAAGCCAATGGAAGTAACAAGCTTTCCCAGCAATCACTAGTTCATTGATTAGTGTTGTGGTGACTGTTGGAAATGAGCATTCTCATTTCGGCTCCTGCCAAGTGTGAAGAACACACTGTAATTCACTACCTAAATGCTAAGGGCATGAATGCTGCTGCAGTTCATCATGAAATTGTTTCAGTTTATGGAGAGGACATAATGTCAAGGCAGTGTGTGATGAAATGGGTATGAAATTTCAATTTTGGAAGCACAGAAATTCACGGTGAAGACAGAAGTGGAAGGCAGTCTGTTGTGACTGATGTGGTGCAGAAAATTGGAGAACATCTTCTATCTGATCGTCATTCAAAAACTGATGACCTACATGCAGTTTGTCCAAACATTTCATGAACTGTTATTCTTGAAGTCATAACTGATTGACTAAATTATTAAAATGACTAAATTATTAAAAGTTGTGTGTGTGATGGGTGTCCAAGACACTTACCGAAGAACACAAAATGAACAGAATTCAGTGTCGTTCATGGACTTCTTGACTGTTTTGAGACTAGAGGAAAGGTTTTTCTCAACTCTATATTGACAGAATATGAAACTTTTGGGCTTATCACCATACTCCAGAGAGCAAACAACAATCAGTGCAGTGAAGCTGTACTCATTCTCCGTCAGCCAAAAAATTCAAAACTCAGCGACCAGCAAGGAAAATCATAGTGTCAGTATTTTGGGACAGAAAAGGGGTTCTACTTGTTGATTTTTTGAAAAGAGGTGGAACAATAAATGCTGCAAGATATTATGAGACCATGAAGAAACTTCATAGAGCCGTACAAAACAATCGTCGCAGGATGCTAACAAAGGGAGTCTGTCTCCTTCAACACAACACACATCCACACACTGCTCATGCAACACAAGAGTTATTGACTTCCTTTGGTTGAGAAGTTTTAAGATACCGCTCTCACAGCCCCAATCTCCAACCTAGTAACTATCCTCTGTTCACTAAATTGAAGGAATACATTTGTGGAAACCTGTTTTCCAGTGATCGTGAGGTGAAAATCGGACTGAAGAACTGTCTAAAAAAGGCGACAGGAGATGTCTATGACACAGAAATCAATAAATGCATCCAACAGGTGACCAAATGTATTGATGTAAGTGGTAATTATGTGGAAAAATAATGCAAGACCTATACTACAATGCATGTAAACTTTATTAAAGTAAATTGGTTTTTTGTACTCCAAAAATTTCTTGTAACCTTAGTTTCTGGATTACCCTCATATTTCCTTTTTGATGGAAAATTTTATTGAATAAACAAAAGGCATGGCTAACACTTGTGGTTAACCTGTAAATGGAACACTTTGCTGTAAAGACTCTACAATATGCCAAGTTCAACCAAAATGTTTCTATCAACACAAGGACAACATGTTTGCTGTATGACCGTCTGCTATGGAAAAACTCAAACAGTTCCTGGAACATTTAAATTCCATCCATACTAATATAAAGTTGATGATGGACCTTAAAATGAAGGACAGCTGCCCTTCATGATGAACTTTAAAAAGAAGGCCAGCTACCCTTCCTCATTGCATCAGTAACGAGAAGATCAGATGGACCTCTGGGTCACAGTTTACATAGAAAACTCAAGCACACTAACCTCTACCTCCACATCTTAAGCCATCATAATCCCTCACAGACATATTTTGTACAAAAGTCCCTGTTCCAAAGAACTCAAATGCTTTCAGACAAGTAGAATCTAGCTGAAGAATTGCGACACCTATGAATAGTGTCCCATAGAAATGGGTATCCAGATTACCAAATTGGGTGGGCATTACAGCAAAAATCAACAACACCTGAGAAAGAAGTTGAGACTCACAAAGAGAAGAAGGTAAGAATTGCTTATATACCTTATGCTGCTCTAATATCCAGAAAGATCAGTAGACTCCTATGGAGACATGCAGGCATCCAGTGCATTTCACTTTTCCCAAGAAAGATAAAAAGTCTTCTTTGTAATGTTAAAGACAGTATAGGACTCCAGAAGCTTGGTATGTGCTGTCTTCCATGAGAATGTGGTATATCTGATGTGGGTTAGACTATTAGAATGGTCAAGGAGAGAGACAATGAATTTCAGCAACACAAGCTATATGAGACACTGACACTGAAATATTGTTACTCAGTGGATGAATTCATGGTGGATGAACTGGAAATTTGAGCTGGATACAACATGGTACATATCACAGGAAATATCATTTTAGTGTAATTATTTATTTTATGACTATTATTTGTTAGTGGAAAAATCATTGTAACTATATTATAAATTGTTGACATGTTTCCTGTAGACAAATCAAATAGATTGTAAATGTGTGTCATGTGATGAATATACAACAATTCCAAAATTCTAATCAACTAAAATAATCAAACAAATCAGCTGTCACAGTGAACAGCCTTTAATATAATTATGAAATGAGATAGGATGAGATAAGTATCATGGAGCAAGCCCCAAGCCTTTGGAGCACTCTAGTTAATGGGTCTTTTGAAACAAATAAGTCAGTTGAAATAAAGCTGTCAGAAAACGTAACAAATAGGGATAGAGGTATCATTTTAAACAAAGCTTGGGGCTCAACACTTGATTTATTAAGATTTCATCAGCCATCACATCCAACAGGGAAGAGAAATTCTGAGAGAATGGTCATTTCATGGAATATCATTGAGAAATCTGAGAAACAAAAGAGCATCAAAGATAATTTTTTGCATGATTCACCATCAGCTCTAAATAGGAGCATGATACCAACAATAGTTCATTGCCTGGTTGGAGTCCAATCAGAGAGCACACATAACACCATAAGTTGCCCCATCACAAGAAGACAATTGGGTCACTCTTCAAAATACTGCAGGAAAATGGAAATAGCAAATCAGCTGAACAACTGAAAATATGCCATTAATCTATCATGCCAAGAAAATCTGAGAGAGCATCACTGTTAATGTCTTCAGGTTGAAGACTGGTTTGGTGCAGCTCCTCCTTGCTAGTCTATCCTGTGCAGAACTCTTCATCTCTGCAGAACTACCACAAACTTCCATTTGAACCTGCTTACTGTTTTCAAGCCATAGTCTCCCTATAGTTTTTACAGTCCACCCCCTTCCACCCCCTACTTCCCTCCAGTATCAAACACATAATTAATTGATACCTCAGAATTTGTCTTACCAACCAATCCCATCTTTTAATCGAGTTCTGACATAAATTTCTTTTCTCCACCATTCACTTCAGTACCTCCTCATTAGTTATGTGATCTAGCAATTTAATCTCCATTATTCTTATGTAGCAGCACATTTCAAAAACTTCTATTCTCTTATTGTCTGAACTGCTTACTATCTGCACTTCACTTCTGTATAGCACTATGCTGCAGACAAATATCTTCAGAAAAGACCTCCTAACACTTTAATGATGCCAATAAAAGCCTCTGTTTCAGAAATAGTTTTTTTGCTACTGCCAATCTGCATTTTATATCTTCTCCAGTTTAACCATCATAAGTTATTTTGCTGCCCATACATTTACAACTTTTAGTTACTCGTTTCCTAAACTAATTCCCTCAGCATTTCCTGATTTAATTCAGTTACACTTCATTACCCTTGGTTTCCTTTTGTTGGTGTTATCTTATAATCTCATTTCAAGACACGATCCATTCCATTCAAGTGTTCTTCCATATCCTTTACTATCTCTGACACAATTGCAGTGTCATCAGCAAACCTCAACATTTTTATTTCATTCCCATGAACTTTAATTCCCATTCCAAAATTCTCCTTGTTTCCTGTATTGCTTGCTCAATAAACAGATTGAATAATATCAGGATAGGCTACAACCCTGTCTCACTACCTTCTCAAGCACATCTTCCATTTCATGTTTTTTGTGTCATATTTGCAGCTTGGTTTCCGCACAAGTTGCAAATAACCTTTCCCTAACACAGTGCAAACAGGCTTTGAAGGCCCAACAGGCTGACTGACTACCAAGTCATCCTCAGCCCATAGGCATCACAGAATGCAGATATGCAGGGGCACATAGCCAGCACACCACGCTCCCTCCCATTCCCAATTTACTAGACTGAAACAACTACTTCTCAATCAAGTAGCTCCTCAATTTGTGTCACAAAGGTTGAGTGCACCCTGCTTGCCTAACAACTTTCACTTCCTGTGTTTATCCATGTTACATTCAAAATTTCAGAGTATGTAGTCCACTCAAGCTTTCAAAAGCTTTCTCTAAATCTAAAAATGCTATTAACATAGATTTGCCTTTCTTTAACATATATTCTAGGATAAGTTATAGGGTCAGTATTGCATCGCATGCTCCCACATTTCTCTGAAACCCAAACTGATGTTCCACAAGGTTGGCTTCTACCAGTTCTTTCCACTCTTTTGTGAATAATTCATGTTAATAGTTTGCAGCAGTCATGGTGTATTAAGCCGATGGTTCGAGAGTATTCACACCTGTTCACACCTGCCTTCTTAGCAGTAGCTCCTACTACATTATTTGGAGGTCTCAGGGAATTCCACCTGTCTCATATGTCTTAAACACAAGGCAGAATAATTTTGTCATGGCTGGCTCTGCCAAAGATCTCAATAATTGTGAGGGATGTCATCTATTCCAAAGGTCTTGTTTCCACTTAGATCTTTTAGTGCTCCGTCAGATTATTTTCTGTCCCATCTCATCTTCACTGAATTCCTTTTTTATTCTATGATATTGTCCTCAAATTTGTTTACAGACATAGACCTTCTATATATTACTTTCACCTTTTTCCATTCATTGCACTTTATAATTTTCCAGTAGATGTCATCTATCTTTACCCTAGTTGTACATTCTTCTACAGTCTTGCATTCAGCCTCTAGCGATTCCTGCTTAATCATTTTGCACTTATGTCAGTCTCATTTTTTAGACATCTGTATTCCCTTTCACCTGCTTCATTTTGATATTTTCTCCTTTTGGTTCCTTCAGTTTATCTACGTCCCTTCTCCTTAACTTCCTGCCTTTTCACAGTTACTTCAGTTTCAATCTGCACTTCATAAACAATAAATTACAGTCTTAGCCAACATCTACCTCTGGAAGCTGCAATGTGCCCCTTCCTGTTATGGATGTTGCACTTGGTTTTTCATATCTTGAAGAGTCAGATCTTGAAGTACTGAAAAGATATTCTGAAAAATGATACTGTGAAGAATAGTGCCAAATGATATAAACTACACAACAGTTGAATTTTAAATGTGGCACCTCCCTCTTTAGTTTATGGCCAGTTCTAGTTTTACAGATCACAGTTTAAACAGGTAAAGAGACATACATCTCTTCCTTTGTAGACATATCTGGAAGATAACTAATTCAACCATTAATCATAGACATGCCTGTGGCATGAATGTCCATTAACAGTTCAATTTTCCTAGTGCTGACTTGTGTTGGCCAATATCTTTTGGTGTGGGCAATTTTTGAATCACCTCTACATACTAAGGTAAGGGACAAATGCCTGTAGCACTGAGGAATCAACCCAAGTATTCAACCTGCCTTACAAACATGCTACACTTTTCCTTATTGCCCTTAAGATTTGCTTTCTAGAGTACTGGAAACAATGTCACTAAGGTGTTTGTTAGGTCCTGAGCATTTTTGCCCAGAGCAATGATGTTGTCTATATAATTTGCTGTGTATGGCATTTCATGGGTGAGATTTTCCAGATATCTTTGGAAGATGGCTGGGGCACTAGCCACTTGGAATGATAGGCAGTTGTATTGGTAAAGTCCAAACTGAGTACCAATTACTAGTTTCTGCTGGGATTCAGCATCTAGGGGAAGCTGAAGGTACACGTCTTTGAGGTCAATTTTAGCAAAAATTCATCCACCTGCTAAAGGGGTCAAGAAATCATCCATCTTTGGAAGTGAGTATGAGTCCACCATGGACTGGGACTTTATTATGTGTGTTTGAAATCACCACATATGTGTACAGTGCTGTTCAGGTTTTCTACTATGACCATGTGTGTAGCCCATTTAATGTTTGAGATATGGGTAAGGATTCCCTCATCCTGTAGTTGTTTTAATTCAACTCTTAGCTTGTCTCATAAGGCAAAAGTCACATTCTGTGCTTTAAAAAATTTTGGGGTGACAGACGGGAGTTGGGCTATATGTGCTTCAAACTCTTTGGTATGCGATATTGGTTTATAAAAACTGAATTGCATTTTGCAAACAATTTAGAAATGCTGAAGGAGTAAACAGTGAGTGTAGTGTTGTGCACCACTAGTCCCAACATGTTGTAGGCATCTATTCCTAATAGATTTACTGCTTCCACTACAGCAATTCAGATCATGATAGTGTGGGGGCCACACCAAACCTTTGCGATGAACTGCCCCGAAAAATGAATGAAGCCATTACTGTAAGTCCTCATGTAGATCATTAGAAGATATTTTTTATGGTAGCTGGGAGGACAGATTTAATATATGCTATGTCTGGATTAGGTTCATCTCTGGTCACTGTTTCTTCTTCCAGTGGATTCACACTGATGTAGTCCACTGACATTTGGGGCAGTGATTGACATATTTCTGCCCGATGTCCTGACTTCCCTCATGTTCTAAATTTTTCCCTGTGATAATGATATTGCTGAAGGGGGTGTCATATAAAACACTTGCTACACAATCAGAGTTGTTGGAGTTGGTGCTTTGGTGCCTAGTCTTTTTGTGCCATCTGTCAATCTGTTCTGATTGATGGTGAGGTCTAAAGTTGCCCTAGTCGAGAAAACTTGGGGAGGTCTTGCAGAGTTCCTGCTGAATGCAATGACTGTTCAAAAGCACTAATGATGGGAAAACTGTTTCTAACAGAGGGTCTTTCAATCTGAATAAGTCCATCAGGAGAGTGTCATCCAGAGCATGCACTAATATCATGTCTCTCACTGATGAAGCTGCATATGACTGTTGTTGTCCTGGCTATTCCACACAAATATACAATCCATGGAAAATCCTTGTAACAATGCAATCCATCCTCTGTATGATCATCTGCTGACTTATGACAACTAAAGAACTAAGTCTAGTTGCAGCTTTATGAACTTGAGAATCAAAGTATTCAAGGAAATTGGATCTGACTGTATCATATGGCAGGGAATGGACTCTGTCTCGGGCTAAGTTGTTGTATGAGATGATACATCTCTCATTCTGTGCAAGCCAACAGAAAAGCACATTGCTGTTCATTATCAGAGATGCTGTGGACCAGGAAGTGCTGTTCCATACTTGTGACACAGTTGGCACACTGTTCAGCCTTATGGTCAAATGGCTTGAATATGGGCTGCCGTGCAGAACATCTTGACCACGCAGTGTCAGTACTGCAGAGAGAATTGGATACCTCTGGCGTTGAGGCTGAAACTGTGGCAATTCTCTCTGCTGTGGCTTGCAGAGCTTGATGCATATGTTGGAGCATCAGCATAACCAGTGCAGTAAAATCCATCATACATTCTCAAAAACAAAGATAAACTTGGCACAGTTTGAGAGCACACACAGTTCAGTAAACATTGCTGCTGGTGCATACATCAGACTTTTGACTTTTAATAATACTTGTCACTGAAGAATCTGCCGTGACACAAAGAATGTCACAGACTCTTCAAAAGGTTTATTTACAAAAATCAGAAACATTGTTCATGTACTATGATGAATAATAATTCAATGTTTACTAATTGAAAGTCACAGGCTGAAGGCTGCAGTTTATAAAACAAGTTTGGCACAGAATTGAAATTCCAAAGTCTGGCTGAGACCACTTGAAGTGAAGTTCAACTAAGAGTTGAAAATGTTCTGTCCTAGAATGGTATTAAAATCCAACAAACAAATTAAGTTCTTCTGTCTATGCACAGAGTTAAAGCTCATAAAAGGTTTAAGTTCTTCCAACTATGCATGGAACTGAAGTTCCCCTGGAATAGTCTGCAGTAAATGTGATACAAAAATAATTTAAGCAAAATCTTACAACATCCACAACCAAACAGACAGTTCTTTCGGCAGCAGCACTGTGACCCAGGGAGTTGTCCGTAGTGGCAGCAGCTGTTCAGTGGTAGAGATGGTGGCGGCAGTGTGGAGCTGGATGTCCAAACTGAAATTCTGCCTCAGAATGAATTGCCGATAGACGGCCATTCGTTGGCCTAAATACTGCCCAGTGGCAGGCTATTTTGAGATCTATTTGCAGTCCACATAATGGAACACTAGGAAATCTCTTGACACTGGGATTTCTGATGTATTGTTGACCTTGCAGGTGTAACACTGCAACATGTTATAATTTTGAAGTTAGGTATCTTAATTCACTGTTACCTAACAACATTCCATTGCCACAAACACTTTACAAACTTTCTAAACAGCATAGCAATACATGAAATTACAATATTTTACGACACATTTTTATCATATTGCTTCATTGTCCACAGATAATTTGTGTTATTTTGCAAATTTTCCTCTGTTAACAATTTTTTTTACTCACTGCTGGCCCCATTTTCACAAAAAACAGTCTCACTGCCTGCAGCAGGTCTTTTATGTAAGTCGTCCTTTACATTTTCATTAGGTCCATAGGTAATATGGTGCTCGCCATTTACCAACATAAAATACAAATAAATTTTCTACTTTACTATACTAGCAATGCTTATCTTTTCTCATTACTTAGACAGTTGTTATTCATTATAATACATACACATAACTCTGAGTACAGAAAATTTGCAAAGATATGTGTTTGGAAATCAAAAGAGAATCAAAATTGATTTACTGGCTCAATTGCTGTATTCTTAAATATTTTCTAGAAAATTCAAATTAAATTAATGAAATTTTCAGCAATTTTTTAATGAGACGAACATTACAGTGTTATAGGAACGAAATTCGCAGCAGTTTTTATATATATATATATTTTCCACGTGGAAAAAAATATATCTAAAAAAAAAGATGATGAATATACCTAAAAACAAAGATGATGTGACTTACCAAATGAAAGTGCTGGCAGGTCGACAGATGATGAGAATTACCAAACAAAAGTGCTGGCAGGTCGATAGACACACAAACAAACACACACATACACACAAAATTCAAGCTTTAGCAACAAACGGTTACTTCGTCAGGAAAGAGGGAAGAAGAGGGAAAGACGAAAAGATGTGGGTTTTAAGGGAGAGGGTAAGGAGTCATTCCAATCCCGGGAGCGGAAAGACTTACCTTAGGGGGAAAAAAGGACAGGTATACACTCGCACACACACACACACACACACAGAGCTGTCAGTCGAGGCGGAAGTACAGAGGCAAAGACGTTGTTAAAAGACAGGTGAGGTATGAGCGGTGGCAAATTGAAATTAGAAATTAGCGGAGATTGAGGCCTGGCGGATAGCGAGAAGAGAGGATATGCTGAAGGGCGAGTTCCCATCTCCGGAGTTCTGACAGGCTGGTGTTAGTGGGAAGTATCCAGATAACCCGGACGGTGTAACACTGTGCCAAGATGTGCTGGCCGTGCACCAAGGCATGTTTAGCTACAGGGTGATCCTCATTACCAACAAACACTGTCTGCCTGTGTCCATTCATGTGAAAGGACAGTTTGTTACTGGTCATTCCCACATAGAAAGCTTCACAGTGTAGGCAGCCCCACTCCCAGATTCAACCAAACTGCCCTTGTCAAAGATTTACTGTCCTACACTCATAGTCTCTGCTGGAAATATCACTTTGCCCCGAAGAAAAATAATCCTGATCCCACTCCTAATGATCCAACTCCACAAGACACTATCCAAATTGAACCCTGCCTGGAACAGTTCCGTCCTCCATCACAGCGGGACCCACCTCCTCTTCCTCAAAATCACCCTCTCCAAACCTTCCAGGAATTTCTCACTTCCAGCCTTGCCTCTCAATCTTTCTTGAAAAACCTTAATGCTACTCCCAACATCACCACAGCCAAAGCCCAGGCTATCCGTGATCTGAAAGCTGACCGATCCATCATCATTCTTCTGGTTGACAAGGGTTCCACGACCGTGGTACTTGATCGTTGGGAGTATGTGGCTGAGGGGCTGCGTCAGCTTTCAGACAACACTACATACAAAGTTTGCCAAGGTAATCCCATTCCTGATGTCCAGGTGGAGCTTCAAGGAATCCTCAGAACCTTAGGCCCCCTATAAAACCTTTCACCTGACTCCATCAACCTCCTGACCCCACCGACACCTCGCACTCCTACCTCCTCTACCTTCTACCTACTTCCTAAAATTCACAAACCCAAACATACCGGCCGCCCCATTGTAGCTGGTTACCAAGCCCTCACAGAACGTATCCCTGCCTACGTAGATCAACACCTTCAACCCATTACATGCAGTCTCCCATCTTTCATCAAAGGCACCATCCACTTTCTCGAATGCCTGGAATCCTTACCCAGTCTGTTACCCCTGGAAACCATCCTTGTAACCATTGATGCCACTTCCCTATACACAAATAACCCGCACGTCCAGGGCCTCGCTGCAATGGAGCAATTCCTTTCACGCCGATCACCTGCCACCCTACCTAAAACCTCTTTCCTCATCACCTTAGCCAGCTTCATCCTGACTCACAACTTCTTCACTTTTGAAGGCCAGACATACCAACAATTAAAGGGAACAGCCATGTGTACCAGGGTGGCCCCCTGGCATGCCCACCTATTTATGGGTCGCTTAGAGGAAGCCTTCTTGGTTACCCAGGCCTGCCAACCCAAAGTTTGGTACAGATTTATTGATGACATCCTCATGATCTGGACGCAC
The DNA here is from genome assembly GCF_023864275.1 of Schistocerca cancellata. NCBI lineage: Eukaryota > Metazoa > Arthropoda > Insecta > Orthoptera > Acrididae > Schistocerca > Schistocerca cancellata. The sequence goes on from NC_064632.1 coordinate 137,525,425, forward strand.
AGTGAAGAAGAACTCCAGAATTTCCTCTCCAACCTCAACTCCTTTGGTTCCAGCAGATTCACCTGGTCCTACTCCAAATCCCATGCCACTTTCCTTGACGTTGACCTCCATCTGTCCAATGGCCAGCTTCACACATCCGTCCACATCAAACCCACCAACAAGCAACAGTACCTCCATTATGACAGCTGCCACCCATTCCATATCAAACGGTCCCTTCCCTACAGCCTAGGCCTTTGTGGCAATCGAATCTGCTCCAGTCCTGAATCCCTGAACCATTACACCAACAACCTGAAAACAGCTTTCGCATCCCGCAACTACCCTCCCGACCTGGTACAGAAGCATATAACCAGAGCCACTTCCTCATCCCCTCAAACCAAGAACCTCTCACATAAGAATCCCAAAAGTGCCCCACTTGTGACAGGATATTTCCCGGGACTGGATCAGACTCTGAATGTGGCTCTCCAGCAGGGATACGACTTCCTCAAATCCTGCCCCAAAATGAGATCCATCCTTCATGAAATCCTCCCCACTCCACCAAGAGTGTCTTTCTGCTGTCCACCTAACCTTCGTAGCCTCTGGTTCATCCCCATGAAATCCCCAAACTGCCTTCCCTACCTTCTGGCTCCTAGCCTTGTAACCGCCCCCAGTGTAAAACCTGTCCCATGCACCCTCCCATCACCACCTACTCCAGTCTGGTAACCCGGAAGGTGTACACGATCAAAGGCAGAGCCACATGTGAAAGCACCCACGTAATTTTCCAACTGACCTGCCTACACTGTGACGCTTTCTATGTGGGAATGACCAGCAACAAACTGTCCATTCGCATGAATGGACACAGCCAGACAGTGTTTGTTGGTAATGAGGATCACTCTGTAGCTAAACATGCCTTGGTGCAAGACCAGCACATCTTGGCACAGTGTTACACCATCCGGGTTATCTGGATACTTCCCACTAACACCAACCTATCCGAACTCCGGAGATGGGAACTTGCCCTTCAATATATCCTCTGTTCCCGTTATCCACCAGGCCTCAATCTCCACTAATTTCAAGTTGCCACCACTCATACCTCACCTGTCATTCAGCAACATCTTTGCCTCTGCACTTCCCCCTCGACTGACATCTCTGCACAAATTCTTTTCCGTTAAATATGTCTCCTTGTGTCTGTATATGTGTGGATGGATATATGTGTGTGTGTGTGTGTGTGTGTGTGTGTGTGTGTGTGTGTGTGTGCGCGAGTGTATACCTGTCCTTTTTTCCCCCTAAGGTAAGTCTTTCCACTCTCGGGATTGGAATGACTCCTTACCCTCTCCCTTAAAACCCACAACTTTTCGTCTTTCCCTCTCATTCCCTCTTTCCTGACGAAGCAACCGTTGGTTGCAAAAGCTTTAAATTTTGTGTGTGTGTTTGTGTGTTTTTTTGTTGTGCCTATCTACCAGTTCTTTCCCATTTCGTAAGTCATGGAATCTTTGTTTCTAATATCTGTGTGTGTGTGTGTGTGTGTGTGTGTGTGTGTGTGGTACACAAGAGATTTTCATTATCATCATCTTTTTTATGGACAGTACAGTACCAAACTGTTACTGACTAATGTGCCATAGAATGAAGGCTTTCATGACCGGTTGACATGGCTGTTGATATTCTTTCCGGGATGTGAGGTCGTGGTCCAAGAACTTTTCTGCTCCTTACGTTTCGTCCAGGACTGCGCTGGACTTCCTCAGAGGCGCTGCTCTGCTGAGTCTTGCCGACTGACTGGTCGGGTGTCTGAGAGCGACTTATATATTGTGAGAAAGGGGGGCGTGGTTCAGGTGGCACGTGATGAGCAGTGATAATCCATAGCAAAGATAAGGTTGACTATCGATTACCACCTTGTCAAAGATAAAAATTGTTAGCAATTTTGTAGAGCCACTGTCCATATATCGCTGAGTTTAATAGCCTCCTCTTTCCTATTAAAATTATCGTTATGTTTATAAATTTCGATAGCTTCTCTATAAAGCCGTGGATAGTAATTTAACGTTGTAGATAAAACTTCGGTATCCGAAAACTTCACTTGGTGGTTGCCTGGTTGAAGAGCATGTTCCGCTACAGCTGACTTTTCTATTTTTCCAAGTCGACAAAGACTTTTATGTTCTTTCAGTCGCGTGTTTACGCTTCTTTTCGTAGTACCAATGTAAACTTTACCACAGGTACATGGAATTTTATACACACCACATGTTGACAGGGGAGGGCATTTATCCTTCACAGATCGTAGTACTTGACTTATTTTCTTTGTTGGTTTAAAGATCGGTTTTATGTCCTGTTTTCGTAAAATCATACCGATCCAATCTGTTACTTTTTTTAATAAAAGGGAGAACTACTGTATTTTTCTGTCGTTGTGGTTCATTCTTATCTTTTGGGTTTCTGTTCCTTGGACGCAAAATTCTATCTATCTCTTTTCTTGAGTAGCTGTTTTTTTCAAAAGCCTGCTTCAGATGTTTCACTTCAGCATCCAAATGTTCAGGTGTACATATCCGTTCCGCTCGATCGACAAGACTTTTTATGACACCTCTTTTTTGTTGAGGATGATGATTAGAATTTTTATGTAAATATCTGTCCGTATGTGTTGCCTTCCAAAAAACTTTATATTCCAAGCTTCTATCGGGCCGTCTCATAACTAAGACATCCAAGAAAGATATTCTGTTTTCCTTTTCTATTTCCATGGTAAACTGTATTTGTGAGTGAATTTTATTTAGATAATCAAAGAAATCGTCTAAGGCCTTTCTGCCATGGGACCAAACCATAAATGTGTCATCTACGGATCAGTACCAACAAGATGGTTTGTTATTAGCTTTGTCTAGGGCTGATTGTTCAAATTTCTCCATATAAAGATTGGCAATCGCAGGGCCTAATGGATTACCCATTGCTACTCCATCAAGTTGTTCATAAAATTCATTATCCCACTGGAACTGACTTGATGTAAGACAATGTCTGAAAAGAACGGTCAAATCTTCTGGAAATATATCCGCTATGAAAATCATAACTTCGTTAACAGGAATCATTGTGAATAAGGACACAATGTCAAAACTTACAAGAATATCTTCATTCTACAATCAGAAGACTCTACGGGGAGGATTTCTCAAAATCAGTTAGACGCCTGGAATTTTTACGTAAGAAGAGAGCACATTTAATTTGAACTTTAACTTTTTTGTTACGTTGTAGAGACTCGTCTTCTATACCAAACTTCTTAAAGCTGAAGAGGATGTTCCGGACAGCTCGTGTACACTGGATTTATGATTATACAGAAAGAGCATTACTTCGAGAAAGGATACATTACACAAGACGAGAAATGGATTCTGTTGACTGTGAGTTACTGAAGCTTCATTTATTCTTAGCTTGTAAGATACAAATAGGCCTGTGGAATAAAATTGATTATCTTACATTTACAACTATGGAAGCTACGTTAGAAATGACTACTAGTAGACATAAGAAAAAGTTCGGAAAGTTACAATCTAATGTAACAACTACAAGTAATACGATGATGACTGATACTGTTATAAACAAGTCAAAGAAAGTGTTATCTCAAGACGAGATTTCTGTCCTTGCAAAAGGAGGAAATTACGCTATAACACCTGTAAAAGTACCACTTGAAGATATTATCGCGAATATAGAAGCAGGTATACGAAATATCCCTAAGGCAACCGCCAATGCAATTCGGATTGAAAGCACTAGAGTTTTAAGCCACAGCAGACCTCTAGAAAGTAATTTAACAAAAGGTGAGAGGAAGGCTCTTAAGGATTTGAATGCAGATGAAGAAATAGTGGTTCTTCCCGCAGATAAAGGGAATGCTACTGTTGTTATGAATACAGAAGATTACCGAAGGAAAATTTTGGTCCTTTTAACGTCAGGACAGTATAAAAAACTTGCGAGGGATCCTACAGCCAGTGTACTAAGGAAAACAAATAATTTGATTAAGTCACCTACCTCTATCTGAGAAGAAGATAAAAGAACTTTATTGAAAAGTGAAGCTATGTGTCCTCGATTGTATGGTGTACCTAAAATTCATAAAATAGATTTTCCTTTAAGACCCATAGTCAGTGCCATCAATTCTCCCACTTATGAAATAGCAAGATATTTAACAACTTGTCTACAACCATTGATTGGAAAAACTGAATCATATATAGAAGACTCGCGACATTTTATTGAAAAACTAGAGGGACTAACTCTGGCCCCTGAAGATATTCTTGTAAGTTTTGACATTGTGTCCTTATTCACAATGATTCCTGTTAACGAAGTTATGATTTTCATAGCGGATATATTTCCAGAAGATTTGACCGTTCTTTTCAGACATTGTCTTACATCAAGTCAGTTCCAGTGGGATAATGAATTTTATGAACAACTTGATGGAGTAGCAATGGGTAATCCACTAGGCCCTGCGATTGCCAATCTTTATATGGAGAAATTTGAACAATCAGCCCTAGACAAAGCTAATAACAAACCATCTCGTTGGTACCGATACGTAGATGACACATTTGTGGTTTGGTCCCATGGCAGAAAGGCCTTAGACGATTTCTTTGATTATCTAAATAAAATTCACCCACAAATACAGTTTACCATGGAAATAGAAAAGGAAAACAGAATATCTTTCTTGGATGTCTTAGTTATGAGACGGCCCGATAGGAGCTTGGAATATAAAGTTTTTTGGAAGGCAACACATACGGACAGATATTTACATAAAAATTCTAATCATCATCCTCAACAAAAAAGAGGTGTCATAAAAAGTCTTGTCGATCGAACGGAACGGATATGTACACCTGAACATTTGGATGCTGAAGTGAAACATCTGAAGCAGGCTTTTGAAAAACACGGCTACTCAAGAAAAGAGATAGATAGAATTTTGCGTCCAAGGAACAGAAACCCAAAAGATAAGAATGAACCACAACGACAGAAAAATACAGTAGTTCTCCCTTTTATTAAAAAAGGAACAGATTGGATCGGTAAGATTTTACGAAAACATGACATAAAACCGATCTTTAAACCAACAAAGAAAATAAGTCAAGTACTACAATCTGTGAAGGATAAACGCTCTCCCCTGTTGACATGTGGTGTGTATAAAATTCAATGTACCTGTGGTAAAGTTTACATTGGTACTACGAAAAGAAGCGTAAACACGCGACTGAAAGAACATAAAAGTCTTTGTCGACTTGGAAAAATAGAAAAGTCAGCTGTAGCGGAACATGCTCTTCAACCAGGCAACCACCAAGTGAAAATTTCGGATACCGAAGTTTTATCTACAACGTTAAATTACTATCCACGGCTTTATAGAGAAGCTATCGAAATTTATAAACATAACGATAATTTTAATAGGAAAGAGGAGGCTATTAAACTCAGCGATATATGGACAGTGGCTCTACAAAATTGCTAACAATTTTTATCTTTGACAAGGTGGTAATCGATAGTCAACCTTATCTTTGCTATGGATTATCACTGCTCATCACATGCCACCTGAACCACGCCCCCCTTTCTCACAATATATAAGTCGCTCTCAGACACCCGACCAGTCAGTCGGCAAGACTCAGTGGAGCAGTGCCTCTGAGGAAGTCCAGCGCAGTCCTGGACGAAACGTAAGGAGCAGAAAAGTTCTTGGACCATGACCTCACATCCCGGAAAGAATATCAACAGTAATGTGCCATACTTTTCTGTTAAATATGTCTGCTTGTGTCTGTATATGTGTGGATGGATATGTGTGGATGGATATGTGTGTGTGTGTGTGTGTGTGTGTGTGTGTGTGTGCGCGCGCGAGTGTATACCTGTCCTTTTTTCCCCCTGAGGTAAGTCTTTCCGCTCCCGGGATTGGAATGACTCCTTACCGTCTCCTTTAAAACCCACATCCTTTTGTCTTTGCCTCTCCTTCCCTCTTTCCTGATGAGGCAACCATTGGTTGCGAAAGCTAGAATTTTGTGTGTATGTTTGTGTTTGTTTGTGTGTCTGTTGACGTGCCAGCATTTTCGTTTGGTAAGTCACATAATCTTTGTTTTTAGATATATTTTTCCCATGTGGAATGTTTCCCTCTATTAAAGATGATGTGACATACCAAACGAAAGCACTGGCACGTCGATAGACACACAAACAAACACAAACATACACACAAAATTCTAGCTTTCGCAACCAACGTTTGCCTCGTCAGGAAAGAGGGAAGGAGAGGGAAAGACGAAAGGATTTGGGTTTTAAGAAAGAGGTTAAGGACTCATTCCAAACCCGGGAGTGGAAAGACTTACCTTAAGGGGAAAAAAGGAGGGGTATACACTCGCACAACACACATATCCATCCACACATGTACAGACACAAGCAGACATATGTCTGATGATATATGATATATATGATATAAGTCTGCTTGTGTCTGTATATGTGTGGATGGATATGTGTTTGTGTGCGAGTGTATACCCGTCCTTTTTTCCCCCTAAGGTAAATCTTTCCACTCCCAGGATTGGAATGACTCCTTACCCTCTCCCTTAAAACCCAAATCCTTTTCTCTTTGCCTCTCCTTCCCTCTTTCCTGATGAGGCAACCGTTGGTTGCGAAAGCTAGAATTTTGTGTGTATGTTTGTGTTTGTTCGTGTGTCTATCGACGTGCCAGCGCTTTCGTTTGGTAAGTCACATCATCTTTGTTTTTAGATATATTTTTCCCATGTGGAATGTTTCCCTCTATTAAAGATGATGTGACTTACCAAACGAAACCACTGGCACGTCGATAGACACACAAACAAACACAAACATACACACAAAATTCTAGCTTTCGCAACCAACGGTTGCCTCATCAGGAAAGAAGGAAGGAGAAAGAAAGACGAAAGGATTTGGGTTTTAAGGGAGAGGGTAAGGAGTCATTCCAATCCCGGGAGCGGAAAGACTTACCTTAGGGGGCAAAAAGGATGGGTATACACTCGCACACACACACATATCCATCCACACATATACAGACACAAGCAGACATATACAGAGGAAAAGAATTTGGGCAGAGATGTCAGTCGAGGCAAAAGTGCAGAGGCAAAGATGTTGTTGAATGACAGGTGAGGTATGAGTTTCGGCAACTTGAAATTAGCGGAGATTGAGGCCTGGAGGATAACGGGAAGAGAGGATATAATGAAGAGCAAGTTCCCATCTCCGGAGTTCGGATAGGTTGGTGTTAGTGGGAAGTATCCAGATAACCCGGAATGTGTAACACTGTGCCAAGATGTGCTGGCCGTGCACCAAGGCATGTTTAGCCACAGGGTGATCCTCATTACCAACAAACACTGTCTGCCTGTGTCCATTCATGCGAATGGACAGTTTGTTGCTGGTCATTCCCACATAGAATGCGTCACAGTGTAGGCAGGTCAGTTGGTAAATCATGTGGGTGCTTTCACACGTGGCTCTGCCTTTGATCGTGTACACCTTCCGGGTTACCGGACTGGAGTAGGTGGTGGTGGGAGGGTGCATGGGACAGGTTTTACACCGGGGGCGGTTACAAGGGTAGGAGCCAGAGGGTAGGGAAGGCGGTTTGGGGATTTCATGGGGATGAACCAAGAGGTTACAAAGGTTAGGTGGACAGCGGAAAGACACTCTTGGTGGAGTGGGGAGAATTTCATGAAGGATGGATCTCATTTTGGGGCAGGATTTGAGGAAGTCGTATCCCTGCTGGAGAACCACATTCAGAGTCTGATCCAGTCCTGGGAACTATCCTGACACAAGTGGGGCACTTTTGGGGTTCTTCTATGAGAGGTTCTGGGTTTGAGGGGATGAGGAAGTGGCTCTGGTTATATGCTTCTGTACCAGGTCGGGAGGGTAGTTGCGGGATGCGAAAGCTGTTTTCAGGTTGTTGGTGTAATGGTTCAGGGATTCAGGACTGGAGCAGATTCGATTGCCACAAAGGCCTAGGCTGTAGGGAAGGGACCGTTTGATATGGAATGGGTGGCAGCTGTCATAATGGAGGTACTGTTGCTTGTTGGTGGGTTTGATGTGGACGGATGTGTGAAGCTGGCCATTGGACAGATGGAGGTCAACGTCAAGGAAAGTGGCATGGGATTTGGAGTAGGACCAGGTGAATCTGCTGGAACCAAAGGAGTTGAAGTTGGAGAGGGAATTCTGGAGTTCTTCTTCACTATGAGTCCAGATCATGAAGATGTCATCAATAAATCTGTACCAAACTTTGGGTTGGCAGGCCTGGGTAACAAAGAAGGCTTCCTCTAATCGACCCATAAATAGGTGGACATACCAGGGTGCCACCCTGGTACCCATGGCTGTTCCCTTTAATTGTTGGTATGTCTGGCCTTCAAAAGTGAAGAAGTTGTGAGTCAGGATGAAGCTGGCTAAGGTGATGAGGAAAGAGGTTTTAGGTAGGGTGGCAGGTGATCGGCATGAAAGGAAGTGCTCCATTGCAGTGAGGCCCTGGACATGCGGGTTATTTGTGTATAGGGAAGTGGCATCAATGGTTACAAGGATGGTTTCCGGGGGTAACAGACTGGGTAAGGATTCCAGGCATTCGAGAAAGTGGTTGGTACCTTTGATAAAGGATGGGAGACTGCATGTAATGGGTTGAAGGTGTTGATCTACGTAGGCAGGGATACGTTCTGTGAGGGCTTGGTAACCAGCTACAATGGGGTGGTCAGGATGTTTGGGTTTGTGAATTTTAGGAAGTAGGTAGAAGGTAGAGAAGGTAGGAGTGCGAGGTGTCGGTGGGGTCAGGAGGTTGATGGAGTCAGTTGAAAGGTTTTGTAGGGGGCCTAAGGTTCTGAGGATTCCTTGAAGCTCCACCTGGACATCAGGAATGGGATTACCTTGGCAAACTTTGTATGTAGTGTTGTCTGAAAGCTGACGCAGTCCCTCAGCCACATACTCCCAACGATCAAGTACCACGGTCGTGGAACGCTTGTCAGCCAGAAGAATGATGATGGATCGGTGAGCTTTCAGATCACGGATAGCCTGGGCTTTGACTGTGGTGATGTTGGGAGTAGGATTAAAGTTTTTCAAGAAAGATTGAGCGGCAAGGCTGGAAGTGAGAAATTCCTGGAAGGTTTGGAGAGAGTGATTTTGAGGAAGAGGAGGTGGGTCCCGCTGTGATGGAGGATGGAACTGTTCCAGGCAGGGTTCAATTTGGATAGTGTCTTGTGGAGTTGGATCATTAGGAGTGGGATCAGGATTATTTTTCTTCGTGGCAAAGTGATTTTTCCAGCAGAGACTACGAGTGAAGGACAGTAAATCTTTGACAAGGGCAGTTTGGTTGAATCTGGGAGTGGGGCTGAAGGTGAGGCCTTTGGATAGGACAGAAGTTTCAGATTGGGAGAGAGGTTTGGAGGAAAGGTTAACTACTGAATTTGGGTGTTGTGGTTCCAGATTGTGTTGACTAGAGTTTTGAGGTGTTGGGGGGAGTGGAGCTGGAAGTGGAAGATTGAGTAGATGGGAGAGACTGGGTCCGTGTGCAATGAGAGGAGGTTGAGGTTGTTTTGGGAAGGTTGTGGAGGGTGAGTGGGTTGTCTTTCCGGAGGTGGGAAACCAGGAGATTGGATAGTTTTTTGAGATGGAGGGTGGCATGCTGTTCTAATTTGCGTTGGCCTGTAGGAGGATGCTCTGAACAGATAGTGTGGATGTGCGAGAGGAAAGATCGAGTACTTTGGTTAGGGATAGGAGTTGATCGGTGTGTTCATTGGCTGAGTCAATGTAAATGTTTGACAAGGGCAGTTTGGTTGAATCTGGGAGTGTGGCTGAAGGTGAGGCCTTTGGATAGGACAGAGGTTTCAGATTGGGAGAGAGGTTTGGAGGAAAGGTTAACTACTGAATTGGGCTGCTGTGGTTCCAGATTTATTTTCACTTTAGCCTCATGTTACCCTTTCCACCTTCTAATACAATGTAACCCTCACAACATCCCTACAACAACCCCATTAAATTTTATTTACAATCCCTCCGCAAACATGCCTTCACCCTAGCCAGATTCACTCCCATATTTTACTTACTCAGGCTTGTCTGACATTTGGCATTACCCCCAAAGGACTCACACTTAAAGTTCCCATCTCTGGCTGTAATCCTTCTTTCCATTGGTCGCTATAGCAGTTCCAAACTGCACAATCGAAAGCCCTCACCCGCCTAATCCTTCACCTTCACATCGACTCAGCCAATAAACACACCCGTCAACTCCTATCCCTAATCAAAGTCCTCGATCTTTCCTCTCCCACATCCACACCGGCTGTTCATAGCATCCTCCTACAGGCCAACCGCAAATTAGAACAGCATGCCAACCTCCACCTCAAAAAACTATCCAATCTCCTGGTTTCCCACCTCCGGAAAAGGCAACTCACTCACCCTCCACAACCTTTCCAACAAACTTCAACCTCCTCTCATTGCACACAGACCCAGTCTCTCCCATCTACTCAATCTCCCACTTCCAGCTCCACTTCCCCCAACACCTCAAAACTCCATTCAACACAATCTGGAACCACAACACCCCAATTCAGTAGTTAACCTTTCCTCCAAACCTCTCTCCCAATCCGAAACCTCTGTCCTATCCAAAGGCCTCACCATCAGCCCCACTCCCAGATTCAACCAAACTGCCCTTGTCAAAGATTTACTGTCCTACACTCATAGTCTCTGCTGGAAATATCACTTTGCCATGAAGAAAAATAATCCTGATCCCACTCCTAATGATCCAACTCCACAAGACACTATCCAAATTGAACCCTGCCTGGAATAGTTCCATCCTCCATCACAGCGGGACCCACCTCCTCTTCCTCAAAATCACCCTCTCCAAACCTTCCAGGAATTTCTCACTTCCAGCCTTGCCTCTCAATCTTTCTTGAAAAACCTTAATCCTACTCCCAACATCACCACAGCTGAAGCCCAGGCTATCCGTGATCTGAAAGCTGACCGATCCATCATAATTCTTCTGGATGACAAGGGTTCCACAACTGTGGTACTTGATCGTTGGGAGTATGTGGCTGAGGGACTGCATCAGCTTTCAGAGAACACTACATACAAAGTTTGCCAAGGTAATCCCATTCCTGATGTCCAGGCGGAGCTTCAAGGAATCCTCAGAACCTTAGCCCCCCTACAAAACCATTCTCCTGACTCCATCAACCTCCTGACCCCACCAACATCTCTGCACTCCTACCTCCTCTACCTTCTACCTACTTCCTAAAATTCACAAACCCAAACATCCCGGCCGCCCCATTGTAGCTGGTTACCAAGCCCTCACAGAACGTATCGCTGCCTACGTAGATCAACACCTTCAACCCATTACATGCAGTCTCCCATCCTTCATCAAAGGCACCAACCACTTTCTCGAACGCCTGGAATCCTTACCCAGTCTGTTACCCCTGGAAACCATCCTTGTAACCATTGATGCCACTTCCCTATACACAAATAACCCGCACATCCAGGGCCTCGCTGCAATGGAGCACTTCCTTTCACGCCGATCACCTGCCACCCTACCTAAAACCTCTTTCCTCATCACCTCAGCCAGCTTCATCCTGACTCACAACTTCTTCACTTTTGAAGGCCAGACATACCAACAATTAAAGGGAACAGCCATGTGTACCAGGGTGGCCCCCTGGTATGCCCACCTATTTATGGGTCACTTAGAGGAATCCTTCTTGGTTACCCAGGCCTGCCAACCCAAAGTTTGGTACAGATTTATTGATGACATCTTCATGATCTGGACTCACAGTGAAGAAGAACTCCAGAATTTCCTCTCCAACCTCAACTCCTTTGGTTCCAGCAGATTCACCTGGTCCTACTCCAGATCCCATGCCACTTTCCTTGACGTTGACCTCCATCTGTCCAATGGCCAGCTTCACACATCTGTCCACATCAAACCCACCAACAAGCAACAATACCTCCATTATGACAGCTGCCACCCATTCCATATCAAACGGTCCCTACTCTACAGCCTAGGCCTTCGTGGCAAACGAATCTGCTCCAGTCCTGAATCCCTGAACCATTACACCAACAACCTGAAAACAGCTTTCGCATCCCGCAACTACCCTCCCGACCTGGTACAGAAGCAAATAACCTGAGCCACTTCCTCATCCCCTCAAACCCAGAACCTCTCACAGAAGAACCCCAAAAGTGCCCCACTTGTGTCAGGATACTTCCCAGGACTGGATCAGACTCTGAATGTGGCTCTCCAGCAGGGATACGACTTCCTCAAATCCTGCCCCAAAATGAGATCCATCCTTCATGAAATCCTCCCCACTCCGCCAAGAGTGTCTTTCCGCTGTCCACCTAACCTTCGTAACCTCTTGGTTCATCCCCATGAAATCCCCAAACCGCCTTCCCTACCCTCTGGCTCCTACCCTTGTAACCGCCCCCAGTGTAAAACCTGTCCCATGCACCCTCCCATCACCACCTACTCCAGTCCGATAACCCGGAAGGTGTACACGATCAAAGGCAGAGCCACATGTGAAAGCACCCACGTAATTTACCAACTGACCTGCCTACACTGTGACGCTTTCTATGTGGGAATGACCAGCAACAAACTGTCCATTCACATGAATGGACACAGGCAGACAGTGTTTGTTGGTAATGAGGATCACCCTGTAGCTAAATATGCCTTGTTGCATGACGAGCACATCTTGGCACAGTGTTACACCGTCTGGGTTATCTGGATACTTCCCACTAACACCAACCTATCCGAACTCCGGAGATGGGAACTTGCCCTTCAATATATTCTCTGTTTCCGTTATCCACCAGGCCTCAATCTCCGCTAATTTCAAGTTGCCACCTCTCATACCTCACCTGTCATTCAACAACATCTTTGTCTCTGCACTTCCCCCTCGACTGACATCTCTGCCCAAATTCTTTTCCGTTAAACATGTCTCCTTGTGTCTGTATATGTGTGGATGGATATGTGTGTGTGTGTGTGTGTGTGTGTGTGTGTGTGTGTGTGTGTGCGCGCGAGTGTATACCTGTCCTTTTTTCCCCCTAAGGTAAGTCTTTCCACTCCCGGGATTGGAATGACTCCTTACCCTCTCCCGTAAACCCACATCCTTTCGTCTTTCCCTCTCCTTCCCTCTTTCCTGACGAAGCAACTGTTGTTTGTGAAAGCTTTAAATTTTGTGTGTGTGTTTGTGTGGTTTTTTGTTGTGCCTATCTACCAGTGCTTTCCCATTTCGTAAGTCATGGAATCTTTGTTTTTAATATCTGTGTGTGTGTGTGTGTGTGTGTGTGTGTGTGTGTGTGTGTGTGTGTGTGTGTGTGGTACACAAGAGATTTTCATTATCATCATCTTTTTTATGGACAGTACAGTACCAAGCTGTTACTGACTAATGCGCCATACTTTTTAGCAGGTTCTCATCAAGCTGCCTCATATTGCTTACTGTTAGATGTGTCTTTACAAAAGACTAACACTCTCATGTAGATCAGTACACTTTCTCATTTATCAATGCCTGCCATTTCACTTATTTCTTTACTTACAAACCTTTTGCTGAAGAATACTTTCATAAAAGAAGCTACAACAAAGAAAGGGTCCCTAATCATCATTACTTCACTTATGTTTGACATTACTTCTTTAATTTGTATGCCTCATTTCTCATCAGTTTATTAATACGTCATTTCTCCATATACAATATTACTTCATTATTTCCTCGGTTCAACACCACACTGCATGCTTCATTTACTTACAAAAAAATGACTTTCGTGAATGACACTCAACAGCAACACCCCATATTACTGGCAAAACATATCTTCTTATTACATAACAGACCAAAATGTATTTAAATGAACACTTCACTTTCCTCACGCCTGAGGGACTTTTTCATGACACACCTTGGTTCTTATTAAATTTACTGTAGGAGATCTTCTATATTTTTACTGCACTATTCCTTACTTTGGCTTGAAAATGGCACACACTCACTGAAAGATGAACTTTCATACAGACAGCTGAGCTTAATTTCACTTTAAACTGAACCACTGAGTTTCTCAGTTTCATATACTTACACAACTGACAGTGGTTTATACAATTTACAGATCTTTTCTTTCTGCTGCTGTAAAAATTTCCATTAAACTTCATACTTAGAGTTTCTCAAAATGTTCGGACAATTATAATTTTCTTATAATTTAGCTTAGTTTGTATTTTAATTTGCATTTTTGTCTGAAATAAATACATTATCATTGCCACAAGGTTTACATCATTACAGAGACCAAAACTGACACAAGCCATCTTCTTGTCAATTTTAGCAGAATTGGTACAAATTTCCATCCTCTTATTAGTAATGTCTTTTCAGTAGGTATACCTTTTGACAGATTTTTTCCAAATATTAACATCAATAGATGTCTTAACTGTACATGGCTGGTACGGCATTCCAACCGGAGATGCTGGAGTTGGTAGGTAGCAAATTCAGTACCTAACAACTTCTTTTCATTTCCTGTTTCATTACACACTGTTCTTTAGAATTTTGCCGCAAATAAAAATTTGCCATTCAAATATTAGCTTCCTCCTATTAACATTAATCACTACTCTACTGCCTAGACCAGTAGTAGTCAACTTGGTTCCTACCACTCACTAGTTGGTGTTCCAACTTTCATGGTGGCAGTAGGCAATAGGGGTTTTATAAACATTTTAATTGGAGTTTCACAAAAATTTGATAAATTATGTGGTAGCTACTATGATTATGCTTTAACTTGCTGTAACTCTGCTTTATATTTTTTGTAAAGTAAAGTTATTTCCCTACTTTGTAAATCATCATTACTGTGAAGCTGGTGGGCAGCTAGAAAATTTTACTACCAAAACAGAGATACAAGAGTAGGTGGTAGGTAAAAGAAAGTTAATTGCCCCTGGTGTAGACCCACTGCTTCAAGAGTAGCATTACTTCATGTGTGCTGACAAAGACAGTATGTAGTACTTAACTTAAACATCACTAAAAGTTGCTCCAGGCACCTCATCACTGCTATCTGGTATACAAACTTGTGTTCTCCCAATTTGGTTGACAATGACAAGGAGCATAACACATAGACAATGTAACAAATCTTGTGTGGAGGACCATGTGCCTCAATGATACAGACAGCTGTACCATAGGTGCATAGTGCAACCACAGTGGAAGAGTATCTGTTGATATGTGAGGGAAATGTGTGATTCCTGAAGAGGGGCATCAGGTTTTTCAGTAGTTTCAGGGGCAACAGCCTGGATAATTGACTGATCTGGCCTTGCAACACAAATCAAAATGGCCTTGCTGTGTTGGTATGGTGAACATCTGAAGGCTAGGTGAAACTACAGCAGTAATTTTTCCTCGGGCATGCTGCTCTACTATGTAGTTAAATGATGATGGCATCCTCTTGGCTAAAATATTCTGGTGCTAAAATAGTTGGATCTCCAGGTGGACACTACTCTGGAGGACGTTGTCATCAGGAGAAACAATACAGTGTTCTACACATCAGAACATGGAATGCTAGATCCCTTAACCGGGCAGGTAGGTTAGAAAATTTAAAAAGGGAAATAGATAGGTTAAAGTTACTATAGTGGGAATCAGTGAAGTTCAATGGCAGGAAGAACTGGACTTCTGGTCAGGTGAATACAGGGCAATAAATGCAAAATCAAATAGGGGTAATGCAGGAGTAGGTTTAATAATGAATAAGACACTAGGAATGGAAGTAAGCTACTATGAACAGCATGGTGAATGCATTATTGTAGCCAAGGTAGACACAAAGTCCACACCCACTGTAGTAGTACAATTTTATTTGCCATCTAGCTCTGCAGATTGAAGAAATATATGATGAGATAAAAGAAATTATTCAAATAATTAAGGAAGATGAAAATTTAATAGTGATGTGGTACTGGAATTTGATAGGAGAAAAGGAGGAGAAAGAAAAATAGAAGGTGAAAATAGACTGGGGTAAGGAAAGAAAGAGGATGCCATCTGATAGGATTTTTCACAAAGCATAATTTAATCATTGATAACATTTGGTTTAATAATCGTGAAAGAACATTGTGCATGTAGAAGAGACCTGGAATCACCAGAAGGTTTCAGATTGATTATATAATAGTAAGAAAGCGATTCTGAAATCATATTTTAAATTGTAAGACATTTTTAGGGGCAGTTGTGGACCCTTGACTGCAATTTATTGGTTATGAACTGTAGACTGAAATTGAAGAAATTCAGAAAGGTAATGAAATTAAGGAGGTGGGACTTAGATAAGTTGAAAGAACCAGAGGTTGTTGAGGTTTTCAGAGGGAGCATTAGGCAACAATTGACAAGAACAGGGGAAAAGAATACAGTGGAAGATGAATGGGTAGCTTTTGAGAGAAGAAATAGAGAAGGCAGCAAAGGACTACATAGGTAAAAAGACAGAGCCTTTTAGAAGTCCTTGGATAACACAGTAGATATTTAATTTAATTGATGAAGGGGGAAACATAAAAATTGCAGTAAATGAAACATATGAAAGGAACACAAATGTCTAAAAAATAAGATTGGCAGGGAATGCAAAATGGCTAAGCAGAAATGACTAATGAACAAATGTTAGGATTTAGAAGCATTTATTTCTGGGGGAGTGACAGATATCACCTCCAGCAAACTTGAAGAGGCCTTTGGAGAAGAAAGAAGCAAAGCAACAATAATGGAATGTAGCCAAATTAAATCAGGTGATGCTGACAAAATCAGATTAGGAAACAAGGTACTTAAAATAGTAAATGAATTTTGCTATTTGTGCAGAAAAGTAATTGATGATGGCCTAAATAAGAGAGGGTATAAAATGTAAACTGGCAATGATAATAAAAGTGTCCCTGTAGAAGAGAAATTTATTAACATCAAATATAAATTTAAATATCAGGAAATCTTTTCTGATAGTATTTGTATGGAATGTAGCCATGTATGGAAGTGAAACATGGGTGATAAATGGCTTAGACAAGAAGAGAATAGTAGCTTTGAAATGGTGGTGCTACAGAAAAATGCCAAATGTAGAAGAGTAGATCATGTAACTAATGAGGAGGTATTGAATAGAACTGAGGCAAAAAGAAGTTTGTTGCACAGTCTGGCTAGAAGAAGGGATTGGTTGACAGGACACATTCTGAGACATCAAGGGATCATCAGTTCATACTAGAAGGGAATGCAAGGAATAAAAATCATAAATGGTGGCCAAGAGATGAAGCAGATTCAGAAGGATGTAGGATGCAGCAGTTATTCGGAGATGAAGAGGCTTGCAGTGGATGGAGTTGCATGGAGAGCTGCATCAAACCAGTCTTAAAACTGAAGACTATAACAAAAGAACAACATATCATGTGAATATTTTGAACACATTTATGAATAATGAGCACTGAAAAGGGATGTTCACTGCCAGAAAAGAGTTAGTATACCTGAAAAGATGAGGTCGATTTCAATCTGATGACAGCATAAGCCACTTGGGGGATAGTAGATGTACTGACAATTGTTTTAACATTGTCTGCCAACAGATAGCAAAGTGACATAACTACTGGAGCACCATCTGTGTCTGCCCTTTAATAGGGAATGTTCACAGGCAGAAGCTCACTGTGGTGCAAACGTCTGAAGTAAGCAGGCAGTCATGGCATGGAGATGCACACGTGTTTCCTACAGGCAACTGAGTGAATTTGTAAGGGGTCAAATTGTGGTCTTCTGAGTGGCAGGATGGTCCTTTCAGAGAATTTCCACACAAGATGGATGTGAAGGGTCAGTTGTGCGATGATGTTGGCATCAGTGATCACGTGAACATTCTCATGCCTGTAGACAAGATTCTGAACATCTACACGGCTCAGATGCCTGCCAGGATTATTGTATTGTATGGGCAAAACGAGGATAATGGAATGTAGTCGAATTAAGTCGGGTGATGCTGAGGGAATTAGATTAGGAAATGAGACACTTAAAGTAGTAAAGGAGTTTTGCTATTTGGGGAGCAAAATAACTGATGATGGTCGAAGTAGAGAGGATATAAAATGTAGACTGGCAATGGCAAGGAAAGCGTTTCTGAAGAAGAGAAATTTGTTAACATCGAGTATAGATTTAAGTGTCAGGAAGTCATTTCTGAAAGTATTTGTATGGAGTGTAGCCATGTATGGAAGTGAAACATGGACGGTAAATAGTTTGGACAAGAAGAGAATAGAAGCTTTCGAAATGTGGTGCTACAGAAGAATGCTGAAGATTAGATGGGTAGATCACATAACTAATGAGGAAGTATTGAATAGGATTGGGGAGAAGAGAAGTTTGTGGCACAACTTGACCAGAAGAAGGGATCGGTTGGTAGGACATGTTCTGAGGCATCAAGGGATCACCAATTTAGTATTGGAGGGCAGCGTGGAGGGTAAAAATCGTAGGGGGAGACCAAGAGATGAATACACTAAGCAGATTCAGAAGGATGTAGATTGCAGTAGGTACTGGGAGATGAAGAAGCTTGCACAGGATAGAGTGGCATGGAGAGCTGCATCAAACCAGTCTCAGGACTGAAGACCACAACAACAACAACAATGGGCAGTAGTGGCAGATTGTACCACAGCACAGATTGGAGGGCTTGTGAGCCCTGACATGTCAGCCCCAACTGTTGCAAACCAGTTATTGGCAGAGAGACTATTGGCATACACACTCCTAGCCTGCCCTCCACTCATGACACAACATCCATATACATGACTCAACTGATGCCATCAGAGGATTACTTGGAAGATGGAATGGCATGCCGTGGTCTTCAGTGATTAAAGCAGATTCTGTCTGCACACAAGTGATGGTTGTTTGTGCAGCACTGTCTAGTAGAGTGCATTCACCCAAGAGACACTGCCCCCAGACCAGGCCATATGGTCTGTCGAGTGATAAGCTACAACTCTCGTTCACTTTTAGTATTTCTGGAAGGGATGCTAACCAGCACTCAGTATATGCAGAATGTTGTTCTTGCAACTGGGAGGTGATGTGTTGTTCCAAAAAGACAATGTCCACTCACACACTCCCCTTGAAACTCAATGTGCTCTGGAAGACATGCAGTAACTTCTCTGACCACCATGATCTCTGGACTTATCCCCAATCAAGCATGCGTGAGATATGATGGGACAAGAAGTGACTCATGCAAAACATCAACCAACAGCTTTTATAGAACTGCATGAACAGACTGAGCATGAATACTGTATACACTGATGAAGATGCGAGAGATCACAGCTAATTTGGGACAGAAATCTTTGGCTTTACCTAATGATGAGGATGCTTACCAGGCAGTGACAGTCAACTGATTAGGCACATAGTGATCAATATATAGAAACCAAATAACCAAAATTGGGACAAAATACTGTATGGCAAAAGATTCATAAATGACCAAAATATGGGACAGAACCCCAAACAGAAAAGATGTATATATGAGTATAACAGAAAGGGAATAATGGTTACCGTATTTACTCGAATCTAAGCCGCACTTTTTTCCGGTTTTTTGTAATCCAAAAAACCGCCTGCGGCTTAGAATCGAGTGCAAAGTAAGCGGAAGTTCTGAAAAATGTTGGTAGGTGCCGCCACAACTAACTTCTGCTGTCGAATATATGTAGCGCTACACAAGCATGCTTTGCAGGCACAAATATAAATACTGGCGCCAAAACCTCTGCGTCAGTAAATAAATTAAAAAAAAAAAAAAGTGGAAGACGAGCTTTTTACTCCGCCCCGAGTTTCGATCACTGCATTTTTATACATTATCCAACGAAGTGAATACGAATTCCGTATTGTTCATCTTCGAATGTAGCAGCATTTCAATGTACTACGAAAATCCGACTGGCAAGACTGTTTGGGATGTTTGTCAATATGGCCAACTCTACGTTCTGAATTTTTTCCTACCTGTGAGAAGAGATGGTTGCTAATAGGAACTTTTATGAACTGTGAATCACATGCAGTATTCTCTTCACCATAAGAATAATACGAATATAAACTTTTGCCATGTATTGTTTCATGTTTGCTGGTATCTCATTTAAATCCTATCTGCCTAATACACTACGAAACTAGAGTGAGACAACAGCAAACGCGGAAGAATATACATATGTCATGTTTATATTCGTATTATTCTTATGCCTAATAGTGATACAGTCAGAAATGAAACACGGCAATTGACTAGATTTTTAAATCTAAGATGACTCTAATTTCTATGCAGAATGTTATGTACTAAAGAGGCGTCTGCAAAGATTTTCAAATGGAGAAAAATTTTCGCTAAACTCTCGTTCAGAACTTCTATCAACGCAGTATATTATTTGGTTCTTGTTGATCATTATCAAAGAAAGCAGGAGTGTAAGTAACAACAAATAGCAGTCTCTTGCCATTGTTTCTCTAGTGAGACGATTCCTCTTTTTTTGTGTGTGTGTAAGCGGCGGTAGCGCGCACAAAAGCAAGTCATGCCGCGAGCCGCGACAGGCCGTAAACACGCACTATCAGAATGCAACAAACAACGCATGACACAGTACAGTAATGCATTTTCAGCTTAAGAGTGACGTAAACACCTATAACAAAGAAAACGGCAGTTATCAGATCGAAGCAAACTAAGCAATCGATTCAAACCAGACGAAGCACATGAAAAAGGAAGGGTACCCGAATAAATATGGACAGAGCGCCTGACGCATAGCAATGGCTACCTGATAAAGCTTAACTGCTATGCTTACGACTCGAACCAAACTACTGTAGCTATATCGTCATTCATTCGACCTAAATTGTGTCTCATATTACAATGCACCAACTTTGTTTCGATTTGGAGATGCGGCCTAAAATTTTTCTCTCCCCTTGAATTTCAAGTCTAAAATTACAGGTGCGGCTTAGATTCGGGAATTTTTTTTTCCTTTATTTCGAGTCTCATTTTTCAGGTGCGGCTTAGATTCGAGTGCGGCTTAGATTCGAGTAAATACGGTACATCCAGCTATGGTAGGTACCACTTGCCAAATGGTGACCCCATTAAAGAGTAGTGAACCCTTCACCTAATTTCTTTATTTATTTTCAAAAAGGGTATCATTAGTTTCTCAGATATGTATGTTTCCCATTTTAGAAAAGGAACAGACTGATATAGATTGTTTCTTGAACATCTCACAGGCATTAAATATAATTTCAGATCAACAATGTTCTTTGAGCCAAATGTTCTATTAGATTTAGTGTAATCCAGTTCTTTGGCACTGTCATATTCAGTCCAACAATATTGAATGGACCATGATATACATGCAAAAACTTCTTTATTTCGTTGTTTACTCTACTGGATTTAACCAAGACTAAATCCCTGATTTTAAAGCTACTTGGTTTTATATTTTTCTCATGTTTCTTTTTTCTTTCTGATGTTTTTTCTTCATTATTTCCCTTTGTAATCTGATCCTCTCAGACTGAACTCTTTCACTTAGTGTCAGAAATTCAATTTCTTTTCCAATAATATTAGTGGGTTTGTCTCCAACCACAGCTGGGAAATGTCAAAACAAGTAGATTTGTTTGCTAAATTATTAATTATATCCTTAAAATTCTGTATATGTCTGGTCTATGCAATCTATTAATCTCCTTCATTACTCTTTCATTCAAGTTCCCTGTGGAAAATACACTCCTGGAAATTGAAAAAAGAACACATTGACACCGGTGTGTCAGACCCACCATACTTGCTCCAGACACTGCGAGAGGGCTGTACAAGCAATGATCACACGCACGGCACAGCGGACACACCAGGAACCGTGGTGTTGGCCGTCGAATGGCGCTAGCTGCGCAGCATTTGTGCACCGCCGCCGTCAGTGTCAGCCAGTTTGCCGTGGCATACGGAGCTCCATCGCAGTCTTTAACACTGGTAGCATGCCGCGACAGCGTGGACGTGAACCGTATGTGCAGTTGACGGACTTTGAGCGAGGGCATATAGTGGGCATGCGGGAGGCCGGGTGGACGTACTGCCGAATTGCTCAACACGTGGGGCGTGAGGTCTCCACAGTACATTGATGTTGTCGCCAGTGGTCGGCGGAAGGTGCACGTGCCCGTCGACCTGGGACCGGACCGCAGCGACGCACGGATGCACGCCAAGACCGTAGGATCCTACGCAGTGCCGTAGGGGACCGCACCGCCACTTCCCAGCAAATTAGGGACACTGTTGCTCCTGGGGTATCGGCGAGGACCATTCGCAACCGTCTCCATGAAGCTGGGCTACGGTCCCACACACCGTTAGGCCGTCTTCCGCTCACGCCCCAACATCGTGCAGCCCGCCTCCAGTGGTGTCGCGACAGGCGTGAATGGAGGGATGAATGGAGACGTGTCGTCTTCAGCGATGAGAGTCGCTTCTGCCTTGGTGCCAATGATGGTCGTATGCGTGTTTGGCGGCGTGCAGGTGAGCGCCACAATCAGGACTGCATACGACCGAGGCACACAAGGCCAACACCCGGCATCATGGTGTGGGGAGCGATCTTCTACACTGACCGTACACCACTGGTGATCGTCGAGGGGACACTGAATAGTGCACGGTACATCCAAACCGTCATCAAACCCATCGTTCTACCATTCCTAGACCGGCGAGGGAACTTGCTGTTCCAACAGGACAATGCACGTCCACATGTATCCCGTGCCACCCAACGTGCTCTAGAAGGTGTAAGTCAACTACCCTGGCCAGCAATATCTCCGGATCTGTCCCCCATTGAGCATGTTTGGGACTGGATGAAGCGTCGTCTCACGCGGTCTGCACGTCCAGCACGAACGCTGGTCCAGCTGAGGCGCCAGGTGGAAATGGCATGGCAAGCCGTTCCACAGGACTACATCCAGCATCTCTACGATCGTCTCCATGGGAGAATAGCAGCCTGCATTGCTGCGAAAGGTTGATATACACTGTACTAGTGCCGACATTGTGCATGCTCTGTTGCCTGTGTCTATGTGCCTGTGGTTCTGTCAGTGTGATCATGTGATGTATCTGACCCAAGGAATGTGTCAATAAAGTTTCCCCTTCCTGGGACAATGAATTCACAGTGTTCTTATTTCAATTTGCAGGAGTGTATATACAGATTTTGATGAGGTCAATTTTCTGTATTACCACATCTTGCATAAATATTTCTGAAACAAACTGTGGCCCATTATCCAATAAAAGTGATTTTGTGATGCCCACATTGTAAAAATACTCAGTATCAAATTTTTTGACTGTGGATTTGGTGTTGGATTAATAGGATAAAGTTTGACATTTTTGGAAAATATGTATAAAACTACAAAAATATGTTTACAACATCCTGTAGATGATGGTAGGAGGTGTAGTAAATCCACAGTAAATAATTCTCTTAGCTCATTAGGAAGAACTGGATGCAGTAGACCATTTAATTGTAGACCAGTTGTTTTTCCTCTCTGACATTTATCACACCCTTCTAGTCTCTTCTTCACCCTTCACCAAAAATTGTCAAATGTTACAGTTTCCTGAATTTTGTCTACAATTTTGCAATTATCATAGTGCCCATAACTTTCAAGAGGGCAATCAATTAACTCATCAACATGTTCTGAAAAGTATAACTTCCACTCCTGTTTCTCCAAAGTTTTTTTTCTGAATATCCCCCCCCCCCCCCCACACACACACACCATTCACCACTGATGTATTGTGCAATATTGTTGTACTTTCTTTTGGTTGGAGTTGTAATATTGTTTCACAAATCGCAGATCTGGATCTTCGTTGTGTTCTCCTCTCATTTGCTTGCAAATTCTCCTCATTAATTTTTTGTCTTTCACTCCTTGAAAATAAAATAACTGAACATGAATCCCATTATCCTCATTACTGTTGTCATTCCTTCATCCTGTTGGCACCCTCTATAGAGCATCAGCATATAATCTATTCCTTGTATGTAACAAATTTAAAAGTCAAATTGTTGGAGACACAAGGTCTGGCCCATCTAATCAACCTAAGATGTTTCAAACTACACTGTTGTAGAAATCTCAAAGTTTTATGGTCAGTATATACTATAGTTTTGTTAGCCAATAAATAATATTCAAATTTTTGAAAACTAAAAATATTATCAAAGACTCGAATTAAGAAATATTATAATTATTTTCATGAGCATGGAAAGTACTACTTGCAAATGCTACTGTTTTAAGACACACACCTACATTGGTTTCCACTAACTGAAAAATTTTGACCCCCAGACCACAAAAACTTGAGTCTGTGTTCATGCAAAATGGTAATGAAAAATCAGAGTGATACAGCATTTTACTGTCCACTACTTCTTTCTTCAGAGTTTTAAACATTTCTTCACATTCTACAGCCCAGTTCCACAACACATTTTTCTTCAATAAGTCATCCAAATATGGATGACTGAATGAGTGACCTGTTACAATTTTTTTTTATTATCCAAATAGGCTAAGCACAGCTTTAGGCTCTTTCTTGTTCTTAGGATTGGAAAATCAGCACTAACACTTAGTTTTTCTGGGCCAGGAAGTATCTCCTTTTCATCAATATGTGCCCCAAAAATGAAATTTCCGTTTTTACAAATTCATACATCTTTAATTTCATCCTCCCTGTAAATAGCTCTCAATATTTCATCCAAAATTTTACAATGCTCAAACCAATCTCAATTTGCAGTTAAACATCATGAACATAAAAGGTTATTTTACTAATCAGTTCATTACCCAACAATTTAAATGCAGGATGAAATGTAACAATATTATGAAAAGGATAGTTGCTACTCACCATATAGCGGAGATGCTGAGTCGCAGGTAGGCACAACAAATAGGCTGTTGGAAAGTGAGCTTTTGGCCAACAAGGCCTTTGTCAAAAATAGACAACATACACACTCACACAAACACAACCTACACTCACATGACCACAGTCTCTGATAGCTGAAGCCAGACAGCGAGCAGCAACACATGATGGGAGAGGCAACTGGGTGGGGATAAGGACGCTGGGGTGGGGAGGGGGATTACAGCAAGGGAGGAATGGCACACAGTAAAGTGCTGCTAGTAGGAGCATGAAGGGACGAGGTGGAGAGAGGGGAGGGCTACCAGGTGCAGTCGGGAGGTTAGATGGAGGGGGGGGGGCAGAGGGAGAAGGGGGGGGGCTAGCAGGAAACTAGAGAAATAAAAAGACTGGGGGAGCATTGGTGGAATAGAGAGCTGTGTAGTACTAGAAAGAAAACAGGAAAGGGGCTAGACAGGTTAGAACAATGACAAACAAAGGTTGAGGCCAGGAGGGTTATGGGAACATAGGGTATACTGCAGTGAGAGCACCCACCTGTGCAATTTAGAAAAGCTGGTGTTGGTGCAAAGGATCCAGACGGCACATGCTATGAAGCAGTCACAGAAATGAAGAACATCATATTGGGCAGCGTGCTCAGCAACAGGGTGGTCCAGTTTTATCCTGGCCACTGTTTGGCGGTGGCCATTCATGTGGACAGACAGCGTGTTGATTGTTATGCCCACATAGAATGCAGCACAGTGACTGCGGCTTAGCTTATAGATCATATGACTGGTTTCACAGGTAGTCCTCCCTTTGGTGGGATAGGTATTGTTTGTGACTGGACTGGAGTAGGTGGTGGTAGTGGGAGTATGTATGGGACAGGTCTTGCATCTAGGTCTATTACAGGGATATGAGCCATGAGGCAAGGGGTTGTGTAAGGATGGATGAGGATATTGTGTAGGTTCAGTGGGCAGCAGAATACAACTGTCGGAGGGGTGAGAAGGACAGTGAGCAGGACATTTCTCATTTCAGGGCATGACGAGAGGTAATCAAAACCCTGGTGGAGAATGCAGTTCAGTCGCTCCAGTCCTGGGTGGTACTGAGTCACAAGGGGAATGCTCCTCTGTGGTCAATGGTGGGACTTTGAGAGGTGGTGGGTGACTGAAAAGGTAAGGCACGGGAGATCTGTTTTTGTACAAGTTTGGGAGGGTAATTAAGGTCTAACCACTCATCGCTATAGATGTGATGGCCATGGGTGGCTAGGCTGTGTGGAAGTGACTTCTTGGTTTGGAACGGGTGGCAGCTGTCGAAGTGGAGGTACTGCTGGTGGTTGGTAGGTTTGTTATGGACAGAGGTACTGATGTAGCCATCTTAGAAACAGAGGTCAATGTCGAGGAAGTTGGCTTGTTGGATAGAGTAAGACTAGATGAGGTGAATGGGGTAGAAGGTGCTGAGGTTCTGGAGGAATGTGAATAGGGTGTCCTCACCCTCAATCCAGATCACGAAGATGCCATCAATGAATGTGAACCAGATGAAGGGTTTGTGATTCTGGTTGTTCAGGAAGGATTCTTCCAAATGGCCCATGAGTCGGTTGGCATAGGATGGGGCCATGTAGGTGCCCACAGCTATATCCCAGATTTGTTTGTAGATAATGCCATCCAAGAGAAGTAATTGTGGGTGAGGATATAGTTGGTCATGGCAACTAGGAAGGAGGTTGTTGGTTTGGAATCTGTTGGCTGTTGGAAAAGGTAGTGTTCAGTAGTAGTAAGGCAATGGACATTAGGTATGTTAGTGTAAAGGGAGGTGGCATCAATAGTGATGAGCAGGGCACCACTGGAGAGTTGTTGGAATGGTTGGTAACTTTTATACAGGAGGGTGGGTTGCAGGTAATGGCTGAAGAAGTCAGGCTACAAGAGCAGGGGAGTGGGCCACAGTAACTGGCCACAATGGGATGTCCTGGGTGGTTGGGTTTATGGACTTAGGAAGCATGTAGAAGGTAGGAGTATGGGGAGCAGTAGGGGTGAGGAGAGAGGTGGACTCCAGGGAGAGGTTCTGGGATGGGCATAAGGATTTGAGGAGATACTGGAGATCCTGCTGGATTTCTGGAATGGGGTCACTGTGGCAGGGTTTGTAGGTGGATGAATTTGACAGCTGGCAGAGTCCTTCTTCCAGGTAATCCTTGAAGTTCAAAACAATAGTGGTGGAGGCTTTGTCAGCAGGTAGGGTTACAAGGTTAGGATCAGTTTTTAGGTGGTGGATTGTGGTTTTTCTGGGGATGTAAGATTAGTTTCCAAATTGAGGGAAGGGGGGAAATGATAGTGAGGCAAGGTATGAGGTTAAGAAATTCTAGTTAGTTAACAGGGGGTGATTTGGGGGCAGTGGGGTTGGATCATGGTTGGATGGAGGAGTGTACTGAGTCAGGCAGAGTTCAACATTGATCTTTGGTTAAGTCTGATTGGTAGGATTGGTGACGAAAAAGTGTTTCCACTGTAGTGACTAGGAAAAGAAGAGAAGGTCTTCAACAAGTCCTACATGATTGAATTTGGCAATGGGGCAAAAGGTGAGGCCTCTGGGAAGAACTGACACTTTTGCAGGGCTGAAGCTTTTGAAGGAAAGGTTCATGAAAGTGTTTTGGTCTGTTTAGGTTCTGGGTTCTGTGTGGTGATGTGAGGGAGTTTTGGAGGGTAAATGTAGTAGGTCTGCGAGGCAGGGTTTGTCAGCTATGTCAGCTCTGAGGGGATGTGGGGGAGGTTTGGAGGTGGTTGTAGAGATGGTGGACAGTGGTAGTCCAGGGCAGGAGTAGGAAGTGAGCAGGGTGGAGAGTTTTTTGAGGTGGTGTTGTGCATGTTGCTCTAGTTCCTGGAGGGCAGGGGTTTCAATGTGTGTTATGGGATCCAGAAATTCGGGATTACATAGCAGGAGAATTTTATAGATGTAGAGAAGGTATTTCAAGGGAATTTGGGCTTGATTGATATGGTTTTGCAGTACTATGTTGGTGAGGGCTAAGGATTGGCGAAATACAAAAAGATGGAGGTGATCGTAGAAGGAAGTGTGACTGCCAGAGATGGGTAATTTGATGGTAAGGCCATTTCGGGGGTTCCATGAGCCAAGCAACAACACAGGAACAGTATGTGGGACTACGATCTGGCTAGAGATAAGAAAACTTTTCTGTATTGATGCATATCAAAGGAGCAAGGATCCAAGGTGGTGGAAAAAACTCATAAAATATGTAAATAATGCAGAATAACATCTGAAAAAATTCGCAAAAATACACCCAAACATGTGAGAAAAACCACAAAAAGGATGACATAAGGGGAAACCTAATGAAATCTGAACAAATAGGGCGATAGTGAAAGACAAAAAACCAACTGAAATTGGTGTAAAGTCACAATGAGATAAAAGAAAAAAAAGGAAAGAAAAAAATCGTAATGTGGGTTGCAGGTCTGTGGGTGCATAAACGTGAAGAAAGGGGACGGCAGATGTGACTAGATTAGGTGAAATTGATACATGTGGACAGAAACTGGAATAGAAAATGCAAATGAACAAATTTAAACCAAAAGGCGCCACACAGTATTGGTAACATCTGCCTTTACGTAAAGGAGCTGTGCGAGGTGTAGATTCCTTTGACAATTTAATATTCCAGTAACCACAAGTTACGTCACTGGAAGTCAAAAATTTAGAGCTACGGAATTTTTGTAAAATTTCATCAATTTTAGCTGGTTGGTAACTCTCTCTAAGAATTTTTCTAATCAGTTTTCTTGTATTTAGAACAACTCCTTCACCTCCATTCTTCTTTTTAACAAGTATTGTAGGCTTATTATATCTGCAATTTGACTGTTCAATTATTCCCCTTTTACGCATTTTTTTCTATTTCTTTTCTAACAGCTTCTGTCTTGGAAAATGGAATAATAAAAGGTTTCTGAAAAAAATCATTCATATTCTTTAAACTGTTGTCTACATTCAGAATCTTTTACTAATCCTGGCTTCTCTGAGAACACTCATTATTTTGTTCATATGTAATACCTTCAGAATTTCACACACTGCCATTTATCTCTACCTGTACTTGTTCATCTTTAGTCCTACTTGTATCAGTTCCAATAGTTAAGTGTCTCAGTGACAAATCTATTTCATTGTGTCTCAGTACCCAATTTTTCCAAAAATACCATTTCATACACATTTCCATTATTCTCAAAATTAAATTTTTCACTGTCAAAATCAATATTCACTTTCTGTAAAAACTCTGCACTTAAAATTACATTAGGTATCACTAAGAATTTGCATGCCAATAACTGAGCACCAGATTCCGCAGTTAGTAGTGCTTCATGTTTTATGCTGTTAGAAATTTTCCCTATGGCATTGTGCACAATTCTCATCCCTGACAGATGCATAACTACAATATCACTGCTATGTTTAACAGATTCAAGAAACAATTCCGGTAGTCAATTTAATACATTATCGCTATCTAGTAAACTTTAAACAGGTATTCTTGAAGTATTAGCCATCATAACAGGATGCTGCACCTCATTAACACTTATCATGGTGTCTCCTTAATGCAACAAATCATCAGTAGCTCTTTTTTTTTTTCACTTTCAGTTACCATTAAATGACAACTATCATGACACTCTTCCCCATTTATTTCTTCACTATCCCCAACTATTTCTCACATTTGCTCTGTTCGCTTGCTCCATTTATTCTCTTTTTACTTATCATATTATCTTTATTGTCATAAACAAATTCAGATATTTCTTCTTTCTCATTCTCTTTACGGCTATGCATTTCCTTACTACCTTTGTTACCACTTGAACTATTACTTGAATCACTGCATTGTCCTCAAATGCTTGGCTGGTCAGTTGTTCTCTATCCTCACTATTGACCCATAAATCAAGACATTTGATCTGCTCAGATTTCTGCAATGGTTCACTTTTTTTTCATGGCATCCTGATGTTTTTTGATTGTCTTTCTTATGCTGGACCATCGAGTATTCTTCCATTTCCTCTGTTTGTTTTACCATTTGATCTATTTCATGTAATGTGATGTGATCACTTCCACTGGACATAGTTCTTTCTGTTACTAGACATGGTCTAGTTTCCCAGTCTACTTCCATATCTCTGTTCACCTGAATGTTAGTCCAGGATGTTTTGTTTCTATTTACTAGTGGCTCTTTTTTGTTTCTTGCCCACCTGAAACAAATCTCAGTTTTCTGGGTTGGATCTGGAATAGTAGCTCATCCCAGTTCTGTCTCTAGAATTCCTCCTGCCATTTCTATTCCCTCTCTGTCCACTCCTTTCCCAATTATTTATGTAGTTACCAAGATTCTTGCCAGTATTATTCTACTTATCCCAGTTACTTGTCAGTCACCACTGAATTGGTCCCCATTATCAAAATCCCTATTATTTTCTAAATTTGCCTTAAATTGTTTCTTGTTTCCCACATACTTTAAAAAATTAGTAATATTACTCTTAGGGGCAGGCACAAGCAATTCACTCAATATTTGAGGCAATTAGTCTTCTAATCCCATAATTATGGGTTCACTACATAGGTCTTTCTCCAAGTACTTAAGTTTATTACCATGTTTTACAGACTATAAGACACACTTTTTTTCCAAAAAATTATCTCCAAAATTTAGGTGCATCTTATACTCAAAATTAATATAAAAATGTCCAGTGTTTGATTTAAAATCCTACCAGTCTTAAAAATGGCCATATAATCAATGTCACAGGAAACCTATCTCTATCTTGTAACATTGGATTCAACTGACAGCAGCAGTGCACTGATATGATGAACGTGAGTTGCCGGGATTCACAAGCTTGCTAACATTCTCTTCCTCCCACTCCACCATCACAAACTCAGAACACTGTCTAGCCTATGATGTGCCATTGTAGTATACAGTGCCAGTGAATTTGAATTGACAGTAATTTGTGTTATCAGTAACAGTACAATATTTTTGTACTGTACTCAGAAAATGCCACAAGGGAATGAAGAGAAAATATTATCTTTCCATAGCTTTATTATTCAACATAAAAAGAAAACCAGTGTGGAGCTAAGCCAAATAGTGAATATGGATTAAACTCCTCTGACATTTGATATGCCAAGTAACAGAACTGTTGCCATGAAAGATACTAAAACTGTAACTATAGAAGTAACATGAAAACATGCACTACACTGTTGTCCTTTTATGTTGTGCTGACAGTACTAAACTTAACACAATGATCATTTTCAAGTGCAAAACAATGCCAAAACCTTCTGAAATACCACCAGCTGTTGTTCACATACATGACAAGGGTTTGATGGACAAGTCTGGTATGAAACTGTGTATTAACAGAGGAGGGGTGAAAAGGAAAAGTGATTTATTGAAAAAGAGTTCTCTTCTTGTGCTAGGTCAGTTTAGTAGTCATTTGAAAAATTCTATGAAAGAGAAATTGAGATAGGGAAATACCAAGCTTCCTGTTATTCCAGAACTTACTTCACAATTGGAACCTTTAGATGTCTCAATAAATACTGTAAAGCAGAGGTCACCAAACTTTTTTCAGTGGGCTGGATAATTGACAACATGATGAACATGGACAACGTCACAGTGTACAACACTTGGTAGTTAGAATGAAAGCTCTAGGGAAAAATACGAAAAACAGCAACAGTCAAAGAAAATTGAAGGTCAGCGTTCCTTGTTACTGATGGTGAGTGAGATTCAAAGCACAAAAAACAAGGCCAAGCAACATGTTTATTTACTAAAAAAGTTATCAATTATGCGACTTTAGAAAAGAAACAGCTACATCTGACATACATAGTGTGCACATATCTGAATCTCACAAACTAAGTAGCAAAAAACTTTAGTGATATTTGTGAAACTGACATTTGGATTTCAAGATATAATGTGTTTGGTTTGGTATTGCTGCCTCCAATCAAGAGAACTGCTTTCAGTCTCATTTAATGTTCTGATTTAACATACTTCATTTGTGAAAATGTTTGCTCACAGGCATAAGTTGCGCTGAACAGTGACGCCATACCAGCAACAAATTTTTTCAGTTTCGGAAATTCAACATCAGCTAAGATGCAGTAAAATACAAGTATCCTTCTCTGTTCTTTTCTTTGAACAAGTCATTTAGTTGCAAATCAGGTAGCTGCAACTGTAGTTCAACTGACACATCATCAAGATTCTGGAACAGAAGAATGTCACTCATTTCTGTCAAGATCTGAAATCTCTCCAAAAAGTGGTTCACCAACTTACAAATAATTTTGTTCAGTATCAGTAAATAAAGGTTGGCATCTTCAGTGATTGTAGCACAAAACTCTTTGAAACTGTGAAAATGAGAAGTTTTCTCCTTCGAGTTGTGCTACAAACACTGAGAGCTTTCTCCAAAATCCACTGATGATTCTGTAGAGACCACAGGTGAGGTTATTCTTTCCCTGAAGTTCCAAGTTCATTTGTGATGTCGACTAAAAATGACAACTTTCACAGCCAGATAGGACCTGACAGCTGTGGATCAGCTTTATCTTTTTCAGTGAGAGAAACTTCAATTTTATTGTTTCAGAGCTCATAAAGGTGGAACAGGACTTCACCGTAAGTGGGCCACCTCACTGTTATATGATAAGGCAAGCTATACAATTCAGAATCAATTTCTTCCAGAAAAGTGTGGAACTGACGGTGATGACCCATAAACCATTTAAAGTGTATATACCTTAATTGTCTGTGTCCCCAATTTGGCTCACAATCAAAGTTGAAAAGGATGGAAAATTTTTAGATGTCTTTGTCTACAGGAGGGGTGATGGGACATTTGGACACAGTGTTTATTGTAAGCCCATGCATTTGGACCAGTATCTTCATGGATCAAGTTGTCATCCATTGTATCAATGCAAAGGGATTCTACAGACATTGTTAAAAAAAGCTCAGATGCAGATAATTTGACGCAAGAACTGGATCATCTAGAAGCAGTATTCAAGCAGAATGGTTATACTGACAATCAGATCCATTGTGCTCTACAGTTTGGACCTCACAGGAACCAACAAAAGACATACGCAAATCAGTGGCATGCTTACCTTTCTTTGGAAGCATTTCTTCAAAAATTGGAAGAATTTCAAAGACATATGTTATTAAAAGTGTATTCTGTCCACCAACTAAGACTAGAGCATGCTGGTCTCACTGAAGGATGCGCGGTATCTACAAAATTCCCTGCCATTGCAGGAAAGCCTATATTGGACAAACAGTTTGTATGGTCCAGAATCACTGTAAGGAGCCCCAACACCACACACATTTATTTCAGCTAGATAAATCTCTGTTTGTGGAACGTAGTCTTACTGAAGGATATAAAATATTGTATGATGAGATGCAAAGTGGTTGCTCCTGTGTCGTGTTATTTAGACTATGTAGTGAAACAAGCTGAATACTGGCTATCTGACAATATTATAGACAGAGATAAGGGGTATCCTTTAAGTAAGAGTTGGAACTCTGTTTTGTTTGACATTAAACAACAACGGTCTTTGTTTCACTAATGAGAAGGTGTCAATGGACCTACAAGTGGTGTATAAAGGAGTTGCCACAGTGTTTGATTTCAGTTCCAACAAGTTAGTGCAATGGTTTACTCACTTACCACTCAAAAATTATGTCACGATGATATTATGTTCTGGCTGGAGACCCAATATGAATAAAATCAACTGACTGTACTTTAAATTCAGTTGATAACAGTTTAACCTCAACTTGATACTGTATTTGCTAGTATGCTTAAAAGACCTCTTTTTAACACTTGAATGCATTAACACATTTCAGAGAAAGGTTCTCCAACAATTTAATTGGACTGGGCCCATAACCTGTTAAATTTAATAGTCTGTAAATTAACTGTTTTGCACTAAGCTTTTATTCTCAATCAAACATTTTTCTCCTTTCATCCTCTCTTAGTAATATTTGATTTAAGTGAAAAGTTTCAAACCTGGTTGCAAAGCACGGTTCGATGTATGGGTCTCAATTCCTTTCATCCTCTGTTAATAACATTCCTCTTGCCTTAAAAAGTTTCAAACTTGGTTGCAGAGTGTGGTTAGACCCTTGTACATCAGTTCATTAAAAGGTCCCCAAACATCAGCTGCCACCAATTCATGTAAATCTGCTGTTCTCTTTCACTCGAATTCTTTAATGCTGATGGCCATTATATCCATGAGACATTTCCTTACAGCTTCCTGGTTCACTTTATGTTTTGTTTAGAATGGGATTTGGATGTAGCATGTAGAACATATTATATTTAAATGTTTTATTCTTGACTTCTTACCCAACCAACACTCAAAAGGAGTAATTCCTTGCACAGATGATTTTGCATTTTGATTTAGAATGTACAATGGTGTTCCAACACATGCTGCCCAGAGCTGTAGGAAAATTAGCTTTTTTTATTTGAGTACTTGAAAGGCCTTGCCAATTCAACTCTAGTTCACATCTCATGCTCACTGCCCCCAATCTGTTGTGGTGTGTAGGATGCTGTTAGACTCTAAATAACACCTGTTGCATGTAGTCAGTCCTGAACTTACTTACTATGAAATTCTCCACCACTGTCAGTACGTAGCTCTTTGATTGAATGGCCTATTGTCTTTGAATGTTGAAGAACAAGTTTCAACATATCCTTAAGTTCAGATTGTTGTCTATGATAATGAAACAGCAGTACTGAAATTTTGTGTAGCTGTCCTGGAACACAACCATTTCTTCTTTTGAAAGGAGTCATTAAAAAGTCCACTGACATTAGCTGACATCAATTCACCTGGTTTGGTTGACTTCTTACTGTGACCAAATGGAATACAATATGCTTTGCCATAAATGCATGGATCACAAAATTCCTTTTTTCAAGTGAACATTTATGCCTAATTCCCTTTCTAATATTTCTTTTTCATGATACAGTTGCAATAATGAAGTCTCTTCAATGGTATTTATGTTATGTTAACCGAGGACCAAGAAATGACGGAGAGGCTCCGTCCCCGCCGCAGCTGCAGTGGTCCGCAACCCCACGATGACTACAGCAGTCCACTTCACACCTCCACCACCCCACACCGAACCCAGGGTTATTGTGCAGTTCGGCCCCCAGTGGACCCCCCCAACGAACATCTCACACCAGACGAGTGTAACTCCTATGTTTGCATGGTAGAGTAATGGTGGTGTACCCGTACATGGAGAACTTGTTTGCACAGCAATCACCAAAATAGCGTAGCTGAGGTAGAATAAGGGGAACCAGCCTGCATTTTCCGAGGCAGATGGAAAACTGCCTAAAAACCATCCACAGACTGGCTGGCTCACTGGTCCTCAACACAAACCACCAGGCGGATTCATGCCGGGGACCGGCACTCCTTCCCACCCGGAAAGCCCTGCGTTAGACTGCACAGCCAACCAGGCAGGCTCAATGGTATTTACTTCAGTGGTTTCTTTGAGTAAAGTGGCTTGAATGTCTGCCTTGTACAACTTTCCAAAAGGCTCCCAGGGTCCATGCAACACTAATTTGTCACCAATTTTAAGCCAACATTGTCTTGTTGATGACTTAATTTCACTATTAGGATTCCAGTCCTGATCAGCTGACACTGGAAACAAGTTTCTAGATAGGTGTGGAACACAGCATACATCCATCAGCATTATATCCTGTCCATCAGTTATAGCTAATAATTGAATAGGGCCCTTTTCTGTAGCTATTAAGGTTTCTTTACACCACTTGGCTGTTAAATTTTGTAAAGTCTGTAAAGTAATTTGAACATATGGTTGTCTTTTAACTGTGTTATTGGCCCACAATGTTGCTGTATCTGATTCAACTGAATAAGCCTCTTCACAAACAAATATCAGCAAATCACTGTAATTTCTGTGTAGATTTTATCCTTTTTTCTGTCAGAAATCCAATTTTTGCCATCCTTCATACAGTGGCCCTTTCTCTTACAGTAGTTGAAAATGTCACTTTTCTTTCACTCCATCTTAACAAATTTGCCTTTGCTATTTTATTTTTGCTTTCCTGTATTTACCCTTAATGTGATGACATTGGTTGTTGAAGTCTGCATACATGTTGTACATCAGAAATCATGTTGTTGTCAGTCTGGAAATGGATGACACACAATGGTTTCTTCATCTGAGAGAAGAGGAAGGATTTACTGGATGTCATGTCAGGAGCATACAGGAGTGAGGTAAAATCTGACAGCCCAAAGAATCAGCTGATGGTGTCCTGTCCACAATCATGTTGGCTGTTGTTATTAAGCAAAAACACCCCCCTGAAGAGCTTCCCACAACACTTTGATTTGACAGCCTTCCACAAACTCATCAGGAGATTTCAGCAGCATGCTCATAAGATAGTTTGCCTCTTATTAGGAAAATATATTTGCATCACACCATGGCAGTCTCCAACAATGCTTAGCATCACCTTGGATGATGATGGTTTGGTGTCTTATCTTTTTCAGTGGTGGAGGATCCACATGTT
This sequence comes from Schistocerca cancellata, assembly GCF_023864275.1. Classification (NCBI taxonomy): domain Eukaryota; kingdom Metazoa; phylum Arthropoda; class Insecta; order Orthoptera; family Acrididae; genus Schistocerca; species Schistocerca cancellata. The sequence continues at coordinate 137,561,382 of NC_064632.1, forward strand.
TCCATTCTTGCTTTTCTCCTTTGTCCCAGTTTCATAATGACATGCCCAGCACATGTCTGTAGTGATTAGGCAGGTAAGGAAGGCATTTGGATTGCACTGAAACAAAGTCATCTGGATTGCCCTGAAGCAGCTACAACATTCCTGTGGCTGCCGTAGGTCGACAGGCTTTGTGTGGTTGGGAGTAGATGTGGACATATGTCATGCCAGTATGCCATGCAAGATGTTAAAAACTGATCCATGACTGATTTTCTCTCTATCCACTATTATCTTGATTGTGATATGCTGGTCTTTTAGCACTTCTCTTGCAATTCTCAATTCTTCACAGAGACATGGTCTGCCACTTTGTTCTTCATCATTCATACTTGTTTGACCACAATGGAAATGTACGCCACCTAACCATTATATTGTATGATGCTGCATTGTTGTCATACACTTCCACCAACTCAACATGGATTGTTGCACCAGTGTTCCTCTCCAAAAGTAGAAAATGAATTACTACACAGTACACACTTCATCAACAGGCTGTGTCATTATGATTTGCCCCCCTCCCTCATCCTAGCAGTGTGCTATGGTGTTATGACATAGCAATTTCACCAAGTACCAGGCCTGTGGACATGTGCCTGTAAGCAAACAAAAAGTAATTATGTAACTTTTTTTTAATTTGATGGTTAAAATTTTATAACTCCTCCATGTATGTGCAGCAAAAAATGTGTAATGTCTCTCACTGCCAGGGAGCCAGATTAGCAACATATTCCTTCATTATCTTATTTTGCATATGTCAGTCATTGAAATCTTGCCTTTACTGTTCATCAAGACGTGATCTATATTGAATTTCCTATTATATGCCATTGTCCAGAAGTCCAGCATAGTTGATAAAAGACAGCTTACTTCCTACACAGGGTGTTTGTTGGCCTGCAGTTGAGAGTAAAAATTAATCATGAGACACTTGGCTTATAACAGTGTTCATAACAGGTAGCCTAATTAGAGGCATTTTTAAATGTAAAATAGGACTTTTATGAAAACAACAAATAAAAATATTTTTTTCTGAACAAAGTAATAAACACAACATATAGTTACTGCTAGCTGACAGTTAGGAGCTGCCACTCATCCTTAGCAAGATTGTAGCATGATTTCTTTCATGCAGTTCATGAGCTCTACATGTGGGGGATATCTCCACATGTAAGAAGGTAATTAACATAACTGCTAATTATGGATGGGCAGTGGAAGAAAAGAAAATCAGTGGCACTACGGTAACAGGTGCATCCTACAAAAATGTTTTGAAGAACAAATTCCTTCCTGCACTGCAACAAAAACGTCCTGGAAGGGCTGCGAGTGTGCTGTTTCACCAAGACAATGCACCCGCACATCGAGCTAACGTTAGAAATGTGAACATGTGATTGCAGTGCCCTGTATTTGTACCTCTTTTGATTAATTGTATTTCTCCAATCCCTGATGAAGTTGTGAAGTGCAGTACAACCTTCCAATAGACATCTGGTTATCTGGCAAACAGACTAACTGCATTGAGCTCTGACATGGATAATGCAGCTTCTATGTCCATTATAAACTAAGAAGATGGTAGGTTTTATCACGCTATTAAGGACATATATAGATCTTTATGGCAGTGATTTTGAACATGATGAATGTCTCCTGTATCTCAGAATCATATTCAAAGCTTTGAAATAATACTTTATTGCCCAATTAACAAAACTGCTACAGTACTCTGTGTCTTTATAGTATTGTATTATAAACTTCATCTGGAGACTACATTCTGTTCAGAATGAAAGTATATATCAACTGAGACATTATGAGCCTATTGAACTGCTTGCTATTACCTCATAATTGTGTGTATGTGAAGCAGCTAGAAATTCTTTCCTATAAAAGCACCACATTTCTAGTTTGTGGGGAAAACATGATAGTGAATTACAGTGCTTGTCTGCCTGACACTTTTTCATTATCCTCTTTTTCCAAATGTTGCTTTACTTTTAGACAATAGTCTGTTAACATTATATACCAACAAATAACAAACATTATTTGGCATTTTAGTCTAACCCTTTCACTGCTCTGGACGTGTTAAAGCGCACGCCTTTGTACCTGTCCCTGTGTGCTCTGAACGTGTTTACGTGTGCCACCAGTCCTTCTACCTGGTACTCTGAACATGTCTAAGATTACAGACATATTTAATAAAACACTTAGTTTCAGATGCCCCCCCCCCCCCCCCCCCCCCCATGAACCATGGACTTTGCCGTTGGTGGGGAGGCTTGCGTGCCTCGACAATACAGATAGCCGTACCATAGGTGCAACCACAACGGAGGGGTATCTGTTGAGAGGCCAGACAAACGTGTGGTTCCTGAAGAGGGGCAGCAGCCTTTTCAGTAGTTGCAGGGGCAACAGTCTGGATGATTGACTGATCTGGCCTTGTAACATTAACCAAAACGGACTTGCTGTTGTAGTACTGCGAACGGCTGAAAGCAAGGGGAAACTACAGCCGTAATTTTTCCCGAGGGCATGCAGCTTTACTGTATGGTTAAATAATGATGGCATCCTCTTGGGTAAAATATTCCGGAGGTAAAATAGTCCCCCATTCGGATCTCCGGGCGGGGACTACTCAGGAGGATGTCGTTATCAGGAGAAAGAAAACTGTCATTCTACGGATCGGAGTGTGGAATGTCAGATCCCTTAATCGGGCAGGTAGGTTAGAAAATTTAAAAAGGGAAATGGATAGGTTAAAGTTAGATATAGTGGGAATTAGTGAAGTTCGGTGGCAGGAGGAACAAGACTTCTGGTCAGGTGACTACAGGGTTATAAACACAAAGTCAAATAGGGGTAAAGCAGGAGTAGCTTTAATAATGAATAGGAAAATAGGAGTGCGGGTAAGCTACTACAAACAGCATAGTGAACATATTATAGTGGCCAAGATAGACACGAAGCCCATGCCTACTACAGTAGTACAAGTTTATATGCCAACTAGCTCAGCAGATGACGAAGAAATTGAAGAAATGTATGATGAGATAAAAGAAATTATTCAGGTAGTGAAGGGAGATGAAAATTTAATAGTCATGGGTGACTGGAATTAGACAGTAGGAAAAGGGAGAGAAGGAAACATAGTAGGTGAATATGGATTGGGGCTAAGAAATGAAAGAGGAAGCCGTCTGTTAGAATTTTGCACAGAGCATAACTTAATCATAGCTAACACTTGATTCGAGAATCATGATAGAAGGTTGTATACATGGAAGAACCCTGGAGATACTAAAAGGTATCAGATAGATTATATAATGGTAAGACAGAGATTTAGGAACCAGGTTTTAAATTGTAGGACATTTCCAGGGGCAGATGTGGACTCTGACCACAATCTATTGGTTATGAACTGTAGATCAAAATTGAAGAAATTGCAAAAAGGTGGGAATTTAAGGAGATGGGACCTGGATAAACTGACTAAATCAGAGGTTGTACAGAGTTTCAGGGAGAGCATAAGGGAACAATTGACAGCAATGGGGGAAAGAAATACAGTAGAAGAAGAATGGGTATCTCTGAGGGATGAAGTAGTGAAGGCAGCAGAGGATCAAGTAGGTAAAAAGACGAGGGCTAGTAGAAATCCTTGGGTAACAGAAGAAATATTGAATTTAATTGATGAAAGGAGAAAATATAAAAATGCAGTAAAGGAAGCAGGCAAAAAGGAATACAAACGTCTCAAAAATGAGATCGACAGGAAGTGCAAAATGGCTAAGCAGGCATGGCTATAGGACAAATGTAAGGATGTGGAGGCTTATCTCACTAGGGGTAAGATACGAGGTGCATTCAAGTTCTAAGGCCTCCGATTTTTTTTCTGATGAACTACTCACCCGAAATCGATGAAACTGGCGTTACTTCTCGACGTAATCGCCCTGCAGACGTACACATTTTTCACAACGCTGCCGCCATGATTCCATGGGAGCGGCGAAGGCTTCTTTAGGAGTCTGTTTTGACCACTGGAAAATGGCTGAGGCAATAGCAGCACGAATGGTGAATGTGCGGCCACGGAGAGTGTCTCTCATTGTTGGAAAAAGCCAAAAGTCACTAGGAGCCAGGTCAGGTGAGTAGGGAGCATGAGGGATCACTTCAAAGTTGTTATCACGAAGAAACTGTTGCGTAACATTTCCAGAACATGGACACCATCATTTTTTCAGAACTGGCGGTTACCCGAAATTTTTTTGGTGGCAGTGAATCTGTGTGCTTCCATTGAGCTGACTGGTGCTTTGTTTCTGGATTGAAAAATGGCATCCACATCTCATCCATTGTCACAACTGACGAAAATAAAGTCCCATTCATGCTGTCATTGCGTGTCAACATTGCTTGGCAACATGCCACACGGGCAGCCATGTGGTTGTCCGTCAGCATTCGTGTGATCCACCTGGAAGACACTTTTCCCATTTTCAGGTCGTCATGCAGGATTGTGTGCACAGAACCCACAGAAATGCCAACTCTTGAGGCGATCTCTTCAACAGTCATTCGGTGACCCCCCAAAACAATTCTCTCCACTTTCTCGATCCTGTCGTCAGACCGGCTTGTGCGAGCCCGAGGTTGTTTCGGTTTGTTGTCACATGATGTTCTGCCTTCATTAAACTGTCGCACCCATGAACGCACTTTTGACACATCCATAACTCCATCACCACATGTCTCCTTCAACTGTCGATGAATTTCAATTGGTTTCACACCACGCAAATTCAGAAAACGAATGATTGCACGCTGTTCAAGTAAGAAAAACGTCGCCATTTTAAGTATTTACAACAGTTCTCATTCTCGCTGCTGGCGGTAAAATTCCATCTGCCGTACGGTGCTGCCATCTCTGGGACGTATTGACAATGAACGCGGCCTCATTTTAAAACAATGCACATGTTTCTATCTCTTTCCAGTCCGGAGAAAAAAAATCGGAGGTCTTGGAACTTGAATGCACCTCGTAGATACAGCCTACAGGAAAATTAAAGAGACCATTGGAGGAAAGGGAGCCACTTGCATGAATATCAAGAGCTCAAATGGAAACCCAGTTCTAAGCAAAGAGGGGAAAGCAGAAAGGTGGAAAGAGTATATAGAGGGTCTATACAAGGGCGATATACTTGAGGACAATACTATGGAAATGGAAGAGGATGTAGATGAAGCTGAAATGGGAGATACGATACTGTGTGAAGAGTTTGACAGAGCACTGAAAGACCTGAGTCAAAACAAGGCCCCGGGAGTAGACAACATTCCATTAGAACTACTGACGGCCTTGGGAGAGCCAGTCCTGACAAAACTCTATCATCTGGTGAGCAAGATGTACGAGACAGGCGAAATACCCTCAGACTTCAAGAAGAATATAATAATTCAATCCCAAAGAAAGCAGGTGTTGACAGATGTGAAAATTACCAAACTATCAGTTTAATAAGTCACAGCTGCAAAATACTAACACGAATTATTTACAGACGAATGGAAAAACTGGTAGAAGCCGACCTCGGGGAAGATCAGTTTGGATTCCGTAGAAATGTTGGAACACGTGGGGCAATACTGACCTTACAACTTATCTTAGAAGAAAGATTAAGGAAAGGCAAATCTACGTTTCTAGCATTTGTAGACTTAGAGAAAGCTTTTGACAATGTTGACTGGAATACTCTCTTTCAAATTCTAAAGGTGGCAGGGGTAAAATACATGGAGCGAAAGGCTATTTACAATTTGTACACAAAGCAAATGGCAGTTATAAGAGTCGAAGGGCATGAAAGGGAAGCAGTGGTTGGGAAGGGAGTGAGACAGGGTTGTAGCCTCTCCCCGATGTTATTCAATCTGTATATTGAGCAAGCGATAAAGGAAACAAAAGAAAAATTCGGAGTAGGTATTAAAATCCAGGGAGAAGAAATAAAAACTTTGAGGTTCGCCGATGACATTGTAATTCTGTCAGAGACAGCAAAGGACTTGGAAGAGCAGTTGAATGGAATAGACAGTGTCTTGAAAGGTGGATATAAGATGAACATCAACAAAAGCAAAACAAGGATACTGGAATGTAGTCGAATTAAGTTGGGTGATGCTGAGGGAATTAGATTAGGAAATGAGACACTTAAAGTAGTAAAGGAGTTTTGCTATTTGGGGAGCAAAATAACTGATGATGGTCGAAGTAGAGAGGATATAAAATGTAGACTGGCAATGGCAAGGAAAGCGTTTCTGAAGAAGAGAAATTTGTTAACATCGAGTATAGATTTAAGTGTCAGGAAGTATTTGTATGGAGGGTAGCCATGTATGGAAGTGAAACATGGACAGTAAATAGTTTGGACAAGAAGAGAATAGAAGCTTTCTAAATGTGGTGCTACAGAAGAATGTTGAAGATTAGGTGGGTAGATCACGTAACTAATGAGGAGGTATTGAATAGGATTGGGGAGAAGTTTGTGGCACAACTTGACTAGAAGTAGGGATCGGTTGGTAGGACATGTCCTGAGGCATCAAGGGATTACAAATTTAGCATTGGAGGGCAGCGTGGAGGGTAAAAATCATAGAGGGAGACCAAGAGATGAATACGCTAAGCAGATTCAGAAGGATGTAGGTTGCAGTAGGTACTGGGAGATGAAGGAGCTTGCACAGGATAGATTAGTATGGAGAGCTGCATCAAACCAGTCTCAGGACTGAAAACCACAACAACAACAACAGTTTCAGATATGAACTTAATTACACAAGAGCATTGTAACTAAATATTTATCCCATGTAGTAAAATATTCTTAATTTGGTAGTGTGACACATCAGCTGGTTTTTTTCCATGCCAGAGTACAGCAAAAGAAGTGTGGACAAAATGTGTTACCTCATATCAAGTTTTCTAATGATGTGTTATTGTTACAGATGAGAATACGAGAAAAAAGGGAATGTTTGTCACTCACGAGACAGCAAAACACAGAGAAACTGCATGTTCTTACTGTTCTGGAGGAACAGAAAAATAAACTGACATCATCAGCTCAAAACAGAAAAATAAGACATGTAAAGTATTACTTCAATTAGTCAAGTCTAAACTTACTGGTTGAAATGCATTCAAAGAGTTGTAATTGGTTTTATGTTTATAGGTTGAGGACTGTCTTCAAAAGGTGGCAGAATATGCTGCTGACTGTGAGACATTATCACAGTTATTGAAACAACTAAATGAACAGGCTGATATTCTGAAAAGAGAAATAAAACTTCTACAATTGAAAACAAGACCCCATCCATTACCTGCTACACAGCAGGAAAAGGAAATGTTTGAACCATTTTCACCTGCAGCTAAGAATGAAAAGAAGGAATACCTCGACAAAAAGGGAAATACTGAAGTAACAGACTTCCAAGTGCAAAATGATCAACAAGAGACAGAATCAGATAAATCATTCACAGAAGAAGAAGAAAAAGAAGAAGAAAGAGAAGGGAAGGAAGATCATCACATGGGAGTTCAAAATCTTCTGGAGAATGTTCTGAAGCGCTTTACTGTCCCTAAAAAAGACAAGCAATCCGCAACAGAACATTCTAAAAAAATAAAGAATTCAGAGGGTGTGGAAGACGCCACTGATGTGACGGATAATAATATCAGACAGTGTGTGCATGACTTACTTCCAGCAATCATCAATGAAGTAGGCCAGTTGGATATATCTTTAGGTTTGACAGTGATTGATGATATTATTGACAAATTGAGTTTTAGGCTAGAACTGCAAGAAGATACAGACAACATTAGATACATATTAAATCAAATAATTATAGATCTCTCATCCAAGGATGTCTCTAATCCTGAACTTGCAATTAGTGAAACAATTCAAGATCTTGAAACAAAAGAGGAACATGATGATATCACAGAAGTGAAATTAATATTATATCATATCATCAAAGATACTATGACAGTTATTGCAGAAGAGGATTTCAGATCTAACAATATAAATTATACTTAAGAAGCATAGGACATTGACAGAGATACTGGACAGGCAATATATAATTGTGTGCAAAATCTAAGAACAAAAGTATCTTTCACAGACGTGTCAGTGCCAAGTAACATAGCTCAATGAAACTAGGACCATACATAGAAAGAACTGTTACAGTGAAGTACACAAGATAACTGAAAAAATATGCAATAAGTTGAACAGAAATAACATTTTCATTCAAGGATAATAAGTACACAGAAGTCACCGCAATTAATGACAGTCTCCTGGGCATTATAGAAGGCAGGCATGGTTCTTAATAGGATGTTTATTCACCACAGATTGCAACATGCTCTGATACATGCTTCCATGCGGGCCACAAGGTCGGTAACGAGTTCATGCGATAGGGTGCACCATTCCTCCACCAGTGCAGTAGACAACTGCTGTATAGTCCTTGGTGCGTGTGGATGTGTGGCAATATGTCTCCCCAATGCACCTGACACATGCTTGATGAGATTTAAATCAGGAGAATAGGCAGGTCAGTCCATTTGCTGAATGTCCTCTCATTCCAAGAGTGGAGGAGCTCTTGGAATGAGCTGATAATTCGGCGAATGGACTGGCCTGCCTGTTCTCCTCCACCTACACTGTTCAGTGCAGTTGCACCTGTAAAAAAATGAAGTGAGGGGTGAATGCACCCCTGAAAACATATGCTCTGGGAATGAGTACAATTCCATAATGATTGGTGAATGTACCTTGCTCAAAGATTTGGATGTCAACATGCCTCGGCAACATCATACCTCCCCACACCATAACACCTGGACCAGCAAAACAATCATGTTCAATAATACTGGGCATATCCTCATATAACAAGAGTTGGGAACATGTAATGCCCTCATGAACATCATTAAACATGATCATTTTGGTGGTCCTTCTGTTATTGTATGGGAAGGCATAATGCTGCAAGGGTATTAAATCAATCAATGGCCCTGCAGGCACTTTCTTTGGTGACTCAGGATTCCAATTGAACAGCCCACTTGGTGCCCACAGGTGGGAAAAGAATATACGACACCAAAAGAGGGGTTCATCAGAGGTGATTGTCTACATGCTCATTTCACAGATAAGTTGTTGAGCCAGGTGGTGTCATGGAACTTACTGTCATCCTTGATGAGTTTCATCCATCTGCTGCGGTCTTCAGCAAACTCCTTCCATTTATTACATTCAGTAGCAAATGTATTCATATCACACTTGGTGTGCAATCTTTAAAATGCAAAGCTGATCTTCTAGCGGGTCTCTTGTCTTGTGCTACCTCACTAAGAAAAGAGCATCAAGGAAGTCGGCAATGATCCATATCATCAGAGAAGAAACAATACTGTGTAAGTAGCAAAACACAAGTTTTGCAGGAGAGCCAAAAAACTGTCTAGAATACCTGAAAGACATGAAATTTGCCTTATTGCACTACAATGATATTCCTGATCGTAACAAAAAGTGAAACAAAGAAAATACTCTTTAGAAAACTTAATTGTGCCAGATATGCAAAATCATCGCAGTATTTAGGAAGAGGAATACTATTTACACAGTATTGATTTGTCAGTCTCCTGTATAACTTACCATTTTTACATTGTTTTTGAAGCTGACGAAACAGTTCTGGAAAGAGGTTCTTGAAAGACTTTATAGAAAAACTTCAAATATACATATGGTTCACATAGGTCTGATAATGTCTGTAGATTTCTAATTGAAAAACCATGCCAAACCCTTAGGAACAGTGGATTGAAATTGTTTTAAATGATCCCATATGGTTTCCTGATTTTCAGTCATTCTTTATATAGTTTCACAAAGCAAACTTCCCCAGAAATTTTTCTCAGATGTCTTGATGTTTCTTGCCACACTTCAGTGAAAGTGCACTTGTAGTAAATAATACCATTTGTAAGGTACTGTATCGCCATCAGGTCCGTAACTACCGGCTCACTCTTTGCAGCTCTTCCAGGCCTCATTGAGTCATACACCCACAGACTTTTCTCTGCATAGTTGGTGAAAAAGGAGTAATCTAGGTAATGGACTTTGTAAGGTCATGGCTTTCTTCTCACCTCTTTAGAAATCAAGGCATATTGGCTAGGAAGTGTAACTTCACCCCCTTTTATTTTACACTCAATGGAACTGTGAACTGAGTCACATTCCATCTGAGTTTGACCTTTCTCCAAATATTTTTGCGTAATCAATACTCCTGAATCAATTGCTAATCTTTCCGTTCTAATATGTGCAGTCGTCAGAACACAAAATATCTGGGACTGGATTTTTCTGAATCGTTTTGGATAATGTGTCCATGATACAAGCAGCAAAACTTGATGCAACCAATTCACACTGCATTTCATTGAACCAGTAACACATTGCATCATGACTTACTAAATTATACAATGAAACAATGGAAAATCCAGGATGGAATGTAACAATACCAGAGAAGGAAAGTTGCCACTCGCCATATAGCGGAGATGCTGAGACGCGCGCGCGCGCACACACACACACACACACACACACACACACACACACACACACACAACTTGCACACATGTCTGCAGTCTCAGAGAGCTGAAACTACACCTAGTTTCAGCTCTCTGAGACTGCAGACATGTGTGCAAGTTGCGTTTGCATGAGTGTGTGTGTGTGTGGGTGTGTGGGTGTGGGTGTGGGCTAATTTTCATGCCTCTCTTGGACTATTGAGAGTAATTTTTCCACTTTGACTTGTTTTATATCTGATATATGCTTTTCCGCGCATTCTCAGAGTTTTGTTGGCGTTTTACTCCAATCTTCAGGGCAGGCTTTAGATTTACAACAAAAATTATCTGTGTCATTAGATGGCCCAGGAAAAGTGACTGAGAACCCCATATATGAAACTAATTCCTCTTCTGTGTATGTATCTTCACTGTTACTACTGTTCTCATCTGTTGTTCATTCTGGATTTACATGAGACCCTGTAAGCAAGTGGGTGTTCAAAACATCTTTAGCAGAAAGGACTAAATCATACAGTAAGCAAAATGTGGCATTACAATAAAGCAGCTGTGGTACTACTAAATTTTAGAGTTTTAGCGTACTGCTGTTAATGGGAGGTAAATAACAAAACCATTATCTTATCACTGTCAGTTACTCTCAAGAAGGATTCTCTGCTTTCAGATAATCATGTAAAATGCTCTTCATGTTCATGAACTGAAGTAGAACCAAGGAAGCATAGTAAGCAATAACAATGTGCTGTGGCTGTGTGCACTTTTGAATTTGCATGGTATTATTTACTACATCCAAAACAATCTAGTTACGCAGTATTTCATTCTTTTGCACTTACATGGTATTTACATCTATTTTTTTGCTGTTACATATACACGATATTGTTTTAGTTCATTTTATGTGAAGATAATTTAAGAAATCGACATTCTGACCATAAGAGTAGATGCACTGAGAGTCAAGGATATGAACTGACTGAAAAATGCAATATCTATAATCTGTCAGTTAAGCGGTATTGTGTCTTCACCAATGATATGATGTAAGTTTCCTAGTTACTGCAGGCAACTTTCCTGGAGAGTGGCAGTGATACTCAATGACTTCACAGCATTCAGGATCATCTCATTTGTCATGTGGTCTCTCCACGACATGCCTAGAATGTTTTTTAAGCATTGCAGATGGAAGGTATTGACACTACATCCTTGTTTGGTGTATGATGTGAAGGACTCAGCACCATACAAGAGTCTGCTCGGCGTACATATTGATAGATGAACATTTTTTGTTGTCACCTTAATGTGTTTGTTGTCCCATAATCTTGTGCGGAGCTTCCAGAAAGTGTTCGCTGCTTTGCCAGTTCCTGCATTTATTTTGTCATCTAGAGAAATATCTTCTGACACTAGTGAACCAAAGTAGCAGAATTTGTCAACTACATTCACAGGTAACCATATAATCTTATGGCAGGCACATCTGTGTATCCTTACAACATAATCACTGTCTTCTTTACATTCAACAACATGGAGAAGATCTTGCATGTAGCAGCAAATTTGTCCATAAGCCTTCAGAGGTCATCATGAGTGTGTGCTATGAATGCATCATCAGTGAATAAAAGCTTACTTACAGATAAGTCTTAACAATACTGCTTGAATCTGAGTAATGAGATATTGTAAAGTTTCCCTTCAGCCCTGTTATGTAGATGGAGCCCAAGATTGTTTCACCAAAAGCAACTTTGTGAAGTAACAAGAAGAATATACCAAAAAAAGTGGAAGCCAGTATATAACCATCACAAACTCATCTTTCCACAAGAAAAGCATCTGATGTGCTTACTTCAAATATCACAACACCCTCAACAGTGTCATGAAAAGCCCTGATCATCTTCAAAGAGTTTTGGAGGACACTCTATATTCATTCGTAAAGTATAGTTGGTTGGTTGGTTGTTTGGGGGAAGAGACGAAACAGCGAGGTCATCAGTCTCATCGGATTAGGGAAGGACGGGGAAGGAAGTCGGCCGTGCCCTTTCAGAGGAACCATCCCAGCATTTGCCTGGAGCGATTTAGGGAAATCACGGAAAACCTAAATCAGGATGGCCGGACGCGGGATTGAACCGTCGTCCTCCCGAATGTGAGTCCACGTAAAGTATAGAGTCCCTCCCTACTGACTGTGTCAAATGCATTATTTAGGTCGATAAAAGCAATGAGTAATAGGGTCTTCTACTCGTAGCTTTTTTCCTGAGTGTGAAGATCATATCAGTAGTAGATTGCTGAGCTTGAAACCCCCATTGAGACTCAGTGTACACACATTCAGCAAACTTCTCCAGTAGATCAAGCACCACACAAGTAAACACTTTTCTGACAATACTCAGCAGTGAAATTCTGCAGTAGCAGTTGCAGTCACTGTGATTGGCTTTACCTTTATGTAGAGCAATAAATTTTGCACCATGCATATCCTGTGGCACACTACCCTTATCCCATTTCAATAAAAGGTTGTAAAGCACAGGGAGGAGTGGACTGTGCACTAAACGATTGCCTTTGCTTTGCTTAGATCCCTGCAGGTAGTGTTGCAAGGGTCTGAGTGCCAGTTGACAGTTGCCCAGTGCTTAGAATGCAAGGGCATGCTGACCTTCAAATCTTTAAATACTCTATGCTCACCAGTCAGCATTATTATGACACTGTACTCCTTCCTTGTGTGGGTCTTTTTAGGGGTGCATTAGGCCCTAATTTTATTTGTATAGATAGCAATGTTCAACTACATCGACGAGCACAGATGGGGGAGTTCTTGGAACAAGATGATATTCAGCAAATGGACTCACCTGCCTGTTGCCTGACTTCACATTAGAACAGCTAAAGCAGCCAAAATTACCCCTGCCATAATTTTTTCTTCAGTTTCACATTCAATTTTTTACTTAATTTGTGAAATCATTTGACATTTCTTAATTTTTCCTTCTCTTTACAATGATGCATAATATTTATATTTTCTTGGACATTTCATACTATGTTCCTTGAATGGTGGAATGGGTTAATTTCTCTTCTGACTGTATGTAAATAAACCAACAATCATGTTGAGTCCCATGGAGCCTTTCCTAAATGAAGGAATACACGCGATGACAGACATCTCTTCGTGTTACTAATATGCTCAAAGAAAAGAAAACTTCATTAATTGGTAGAATGAACAATTCTGATAAGGGAAAGAACCTCAATGCTGAAATACACACCGCTACTATCCTGCACCAGATTGGCAAGTACAGACTGCACCATGACTGTATAGCAAGGAAACAATAATAAAAATGCCATTCTTATGAATGCACTGTATGCTGAAGTAGCAATAAGGAAAGAAGAAGCCATTAATTCTAGAACCCAACAAAGTGTGAGCTAGACATTGTTGATCAAATGACCTGTAAATATACTACAGAGATGGTATGAAGGTAATGGCTAATGTGTTTCTTCTGCAATATCTTGGAAATTTTGGCAATAAATGTGTGGATCACCTACAAAATAGAAACAAACAAAAAAATGAAAAGGAAGAAGTTTATACTTCAGCTGGTAAATGAGGGCTTAGAATGCAAGGACATGCTGACCTTCAAACACACTAAATAAGAGGATACAGGACCAAAAGAATATAAAAAGTGGAAGGAGTGCCAAATCAGCCACAGCAAAGGCTATAAGGCCATCAACAACTGTGCAAAGTGCCACAAAGCTGTGTGCACATAGAACAGAAATCACCTGTGCTAAGTGCATCAACCAGATTTCAGTGATTTGAATAAATAGTACAAAAAAGTTGTGCATAGAACACATGTGAGTATAAATATAGACCATATGTACAAAACATGCCTAGAAGGTTCTACAAAAACTTAGAAAACTAAGCATGAGCAACAATAAATCAGTAAGATTTTTGTTGTTGAAGTAAGTAATGTATTAAGTGTCATTTTAAATAATTACTGCTGTAACTTGCAAAAAGGCAGGGATTAACAGGCACTGAAACAAAGTGCTTGTTTAATTCAAATATGAAAATATTTTTTGCGAGATCCAAATTACTCTTTTTCACTATTTTAGGGGTGTCAGAAACTCAGCCTTTTTAGTGTTAAATTCCATAGTGGGAGACACTGAGGAGATGTATTGCAGCATGTCGACATGCATCAATGACAATGCAGACGTAGTCAACTGCGCTGGTGGGAGAATGGAATGCCCTGCCACAAAACTTCTAAACAACCTCATGGTAGCATGGAAGCATGTTGCAGAGCATACATTGCAGTCTGTGGTGATCACATACCCTATTAAGAACCATGCCTTGCCTTTTGTACTGTCCAGGGCACCATCACAAATCATGGTGACCTTAGTATAATTACATTCATCTGACTGCATACTTCTTACAGTAATCTTCTGTACTATACTGCAGCAGTTCCTTCTGTGTATGCTCCAGGTTTCATCAAGCTATGTTGCCTGGCAGTGAGACGTCGTGTAGAATTTTCTTGTCTTGTAAGTGCTAATTGTGAAACAGTAGTTAGTGTTTAATATATTGATGTATGTATTACTCTTTGTATAACCAACCACAGAACCTATAAGAATAACATTAACTTTTTGCAACATGCAGGTTTGACGTATAGTCTTTTTTAAATTAGCTTTATATTTTTATGTATGTTAATAAGATTTTTCTGTGTATGCATGTTTTGTATTACAGCTACATATTTCTCAGACTTTCCATATGTGTTGGCCCAGAAACACATTCCAAAAAAGATTTGCCCTGCCTCTTAAAATTACAAAAGTCTATTGAGATTAAGATAATCAAAAAAAATTGTGCTATCTGCCCAGTCATGGGGTCTCAATTGTTTAAATCAATTTCACCTAGGCATTTTGTACTTGTTAATCTTTGTTCCTCAATTAATACATTTTCCTTCTTGGTGGTTCTTTAAAAACCCACACCACATTATATTTTCATGAGGAGTACTTCTTTTTAGAAATACAGAAGACAGTTATGTCCTCTAGTTTTAATCTCAGTGCATACTGTTATAACAATACAGACAGTTCCTCACAACAGACTTCTGTGGAGCATCACTGCCTTTTGAACAGACACAGCACAGCCCTATGAGCCTAGTCAACATGAAGTTAGATTTATTGTCCTATTGCTCAAACATAATTTTGGATCCTGTTAAATAGCTACTAGTTTTTGTGTTAAAAGTACATTACAACTGAATAACAATTTCAATTCATGAAGACTCTTAAAATCAACTATATTACAGTTTATATGCTGTTCTTTACAAATTCATAGTTATGAATGTTTAATTTTAGTGCTTTTGTAGTTACTGTAATTGATATTATTATTATTATTATTATTATTATTGTTATTATTATTATTATTATTAGGATTAACTTTATTGGCCATATTGAATCACTTGAATCATTCCTCATTCAGTATATCTTTGAAGGTTCTATTCTGAGTTCCTGCAATTTGCCCAGCTCTCTCAATTCTTCTGAATTCTCTGTAGCCCTTCTATGTTTCATTCCTCCTGAAAATTTATAGTGCTTAAGAAAAGTGCCAATTTCATCTTTGTTCCCTGCATCTGTTATCTAGAGTCCAACTGTTTTGAGATCTTGCTGAATTTCTCATATGTATTGTCCTCTTGCCGTCTTTCTAA
This sequence comes from Schistocerca cancellata, assembly GCF_023864275.1. Lineage (NCBI taxonomy): Eukaryota > Metazoa > Arthropoda > Insecta > Orthoptera > Acrididae > Schistocerca > Schistocerca cancellata. The sequence continues at coordinate 137,577,357 of NC_064632.1, forward strand.
GATTTCTCATCACAAGTTTCTGTAAAGTCCTGTTTCCTTACATTAAGAAAATGTGAAAGAAACAAGAGTCTTTCTTCTTCATTATGTTAGTATCTTGATAGACAATTCACTGGAGAGAATTCTACAGACTCCTTTAACCTGACATTTTTATTTTATGCAAGTTCTGGTGAATGTTCTTTCAGTTTTGAGAAACTGATTAGTTCTCCTTTCATTCTGAATTTGGAACAGGGTTTTGCAAGCATAAGTGGTTTCTGGGAGAGTTATAGTTTCACATTTGTGAATCTTAGTGTCTACTGAGTAGCATTTCTTATTGTGGATTGGCCGGGTTAGAAACTGAGCTTTTCTCATAATGTTGGTTCTATTTATCTGTGTTCCATTTATTCTCACTTAAGTTGTGCCTGACGATTTCTACAACCTATTTCAACTGTAGAACTATTTTACTTTTTTGATTGTTTCTCAAGAATGATCTGTTTCAAGAATAATCATAATCATATTTTAAGGTGATTTCTTGGAGTCTTGTAATCTGGACATGAACTTCTCCTATGTCAAGAGCTAATGAGCTAAATCATTTGTTCTTAATTAGGGTTTTGCTCTTGTTTTGGTTTTAAGTCAGTTTTCTTTTTATGCAATCTTCATGATGTAATCAAGAGCTACATTGATAAACAGTGGTGATAATCCATCACCTTGTCTAAGACTGATTTTTAATGCAAAAGCTTTTGAAATTACTTCCCACAACTTTACTGTCAAATTTGTGTTGGTTAAACTTAGTTCAATTATTTTTTTATTAATTTTGGGTACAGAAACATCTGATCTTAGGATTTTTAAAAGTCGGAATCTATGGATTCTACCATATGCTTTTCTGACATTTTTGAATGAAGTAAAGAGCTGTTTATTTCTGTATTTTTAATATTCCATTATTATGTGCAGGCCAAGAATTTGGTCTAGATAGATTTTGAATGGGTGGAATCCTCCTTGGAGATCTCCAAGTTCTGGTTTCAGGACATGTCTGTTCTTGTAAATTATATGGGGAAATTTTTTATGTGCATTCCAGAGGGCTTATCCCTCAATAATTATCTGGTTTGGTTTTATCTCCTTTTTTTTAATCACTGGGTGGATTATTCCTGTGGTTCACTGCTCCGGAATTTTCTCTGCAATCCATCTTTCCACTAGACGTTGGTGGAGAGTTATGGTTGCAGGGTGTCCCACATTTTTACAGATTTATACGACAATTAGATCTCTGCCACATGCCTTGCAAATTTTTAGTTTTGTGATTGTGAGTTCTACCTTGTTGATGCTTGGAGTGTTTTTAGATCAGGACTGATTAAAATGAATGTGTGGTAAGGTGGGTCATAGCTATTTAAAATTTTTGTAAATGTCTGTGTAAGGCTCTCTGCATTTTCTTAGTTATTATGTGCCACCTTTCCTCATTTATCTCTCAGAATTAATCTTGGAGTTTCACTTTTTTTAAGATATCTGTCAAAAGTTTTTTAATAATCTTGTGATTATTTTTCTTGAAATTTTCTTCCATAATTTTTAAGGTGTTTTTAAGATGTCTATGTTTTGTTTGACTGGTGATTTTAAGGATGGAATTCTTTGTTTTATTAATTTTAAAGTTTATTCTTCAGACTTTTGGGTTTGATGGTTTATCCAAACTTGGTGTCTTGTGCCTACTGCCAGGTCACATTCTTCATTTCACCAATCATATTTCTTCCTATGACTTGGTGAAGTTAATTCTTCTGCTATCAATTTTAATTTTATGGGCAGTTCTTGTAGTGATTTGGTGTTGATACCCTCTTCTTCATGTCTCCTGTAGTGCTCCATTTATTTTTAAATTTGTTTTGGTCAAATTTTCTCATATTCTAATTTGGAGGTTTCTTCTTTAACATATGGATTATTTTTATCTTGATATTTACAATGTAGTGCTCAGACCCTGTCTCTATTGGCCTTAGTCTTAACATTGTAGATTTTATGATGGTGAAATTTATCTATGTAGACATCATCTACTCGCCATTCACCTTTTATGTTTTTAATTTATGAGGTTTCCTTTTAAGGCATGTTGATTCTGAGATAAGTTTGTGGTTCCTGCAAACTGCTAACAAACTTGGACCAGTTTTGTTGGTTTGCTTATGAGCTACCCATTTCCACTGATATCTTGGTACCTTCTTTCTCATCCCAGTTGTGCATTGAAATCACCAAGGAGGATTTTAATGTAAGTTGTAGCCTTTTGTGGCTGTTTTCATTGAAGATACAATCTTCTGGGTTGTTAGACTCCATTGGGATTTTCTTCAGGATCTTGTGGTGTCCACAGTAACTGAACACTGCCAAAGACCAGTGTCACATTCCTTTTAAATGGGAATTGTCCTATACTTATGCTGAAGACGTAGGGTAATTGGGAAAAATTCATATGGTTACCATTGGTGGGTCTTTATCACAGGATAGAAGGGGATTTTTCGTGTGCTTATCCTGAAGAAGGGTTATTGAATAAAATTCTTCCTGCAGCTGTTGGTGGGCCATCATAATTGGATAGATGTGAAATGGTTAGAGAAATAGAGGGGCATGTTTATCAAAAATATTATTGTTTGCAGGCCTCCCAGATGTTGTTTGTATTGCTTGTGCAACACAGCTGTGTATTCAATTCCTTCATGGTGGGAAGCTACATAGCCAGAGGCCTATAGCAATCCCCTCTTTTAGATTACGTTAAATTCATTCTTCTAATTTTCAATCACTGCTTGGATTTCTATAAACATTGGTTTCCTTTGCCAGCAAACATACATTCTTGAAATCAATGTCATGGCAGCAGTTTTCTTGTTGGTTCATTACTGCAGATTTCACACTTTGTTTTAGCCACATGTGGCATAGGTATTCCTTAATACATTCTTCAGTGGTCCTTCCCGTTTTGCCTATATACATTTTGTCAGAGCCACATGGTCATTTCATAGATTCTTTCCATGTAGAGTTGACCAGGCACATCCAGTTTGCACTGGAAAAAGTATTTTATTTTGTTTTGACTGAAGAAAAAATGCATACATTTTTCTGTAGACTCTTGCTGATGCAGTCAGTGATCCCAGAAATACATGGTAACTTAACACAGTGAGAAGGCAGTTCTTCATCCTTTTGATTCCAAGCAGTTATTGTTGCTAAAATGGGAAGCACAAGGAGACAGACAGTTGAACACTGCTTGCTTCTGGGCTTAATGGTAGTGCAAAGTGGCATCTGAGTATGTATTTGTGTTAGTAGGCTTTCTACACACTCCACATCCTAAAGTGCTGTCAGATCTTCTACATACCAATGCATCTAGGAAAAGAAAACCAATCTTATTCTCTGACTCCAAGGTAAGGTTGATTTTGGGGTGAATCTCATTTAAGAAATGGCGGAGACCTTAAAGCTCTTCCTTTCTGTGTGGCTATATAACAAAGTCAACAGAAAGGTTTTAGTGGCACATTAATTAATGCCTATTACTCAAAGTATTCCATAAAAATGGCAGCTGCTACTGGTGACGAGGGTGAACCCATAGTGCCACTATCAGACTGTTCATAAAACTCTCCTCTGAATTTAAAATAGCTTGATTGAAGATATAACTAGTTAGATATTTAGTTATATCTTGACCAACTTTCTGCCTTACACTCTCCACTGTATCTAATGCCAAGATGTTAGTAAATAAAGATTTCACATTGTAGCTTACAAGAATGTCACTCACAGACATCTTCATAGTGTATAAAATTTCTAGAAAATGTTTTGAATCTTTGACAAAAGATTTGTTTTTCCAGCTACACATCTCAGTTGCAGATAATTCTAATGTTTGATGGAGAAATGTTGATTGAAGTTTGATAAAAGAAGTCCCAGAATTTTTGTGTTTCTTTTCTGTCCTTAAGGGTGTGTTTTTCTGATTAGTGGGAGTGTGTATGATTAATTGTGTATGTCTTATTTGCAGACTTCAAAGTTAAGATTGGAAGTGTTGGTGATTGAGATTTAAATTCTTTAATCAAGGCAATGATTTTGAGATTTACTAGAAATCCATTTCCAAATTCTGAACAATTTTTCATGACCCCCCCCCCTCCCTCCCCCTTCTGCTCCGTCCCCTCCTCCTGGTCTCCCTCTTCATCTCAATCTTACTCTCCTTCCCCCTCTTACTCTCTGTACCTCTTATAACTCCTTTCATCTTGTTGTGCAGCCATTGAGTCATCTGTCAAAAGACCTACCTCACTCTGTCCACCACCATCTCTTTGTATCCTTCCCAACCCCATCCCCACCTCCATCAGCCCAAGCAACTGCTTTCAATAAAGGATAATAAATAATGAGTATTACCACAGCTGCAAGAGTGTGTGTTTGGATGTCTGTGTGGTTGTGTGTGTCAATGTGTGTACTTTTACTAGAAAAAAAGCAAGAGGTCAAAAGCAAGTGTGAATATTGTTTTCTGTTACATGTTTCTGTGCTCCACAAATCAGTCCACTATAGCTGAGTGGTTTCCTTTCTCTTATTTTAGGTATTGTTCAATGCAGGAATTTCCATTATTGTTTTATGTTTTTCATGTTTTGCAATATCTGTATGTAAAATAATGGTTTAAAGTCACATAACACTACTGTTGCTAGACAGCATTCTTTTATGAATTATTTTTGCTAACTAATCACATTCAGAAACACAATAATCATAATAATCTTTCATCAAACAACTACCTACAAATGAATTTTAGTGCTGGATTGAATAAATATTCTAACTGGCAAAGGTCTGACAGAAACACAAATTGGGTTGAGGAAAGAAAGTCAAGTGTTATTTTCACATAGAATGTTGTACTACAAATTACATAAAGCACAATACTGACCACATTTTGCAGTTGTCACTACCTATGAAATGAGAGACTAGTCTTGAAACTGATTTGGCAGTTTGAGGTATTACCTTTCTCTTGAAATAGTGTGTATGTTCAGATCAAGAGTGCTGTTACTCTTGAACTCTGAGCTCTTAACCGTCATAAAATGCAAAAAAGCACTACTTCCCAACAATGTAAAATTCTGAACAAATTAATTAATATCAGATACAAGGTGGTTCTGTAAAATAAGGTCTCCAGAAGCCATGAAAGTTCAAACAAACATTGTCTCCTGGCAAGGTGATGGACAGAGTGTTCTGGGACAGAAAACGTGTATTGTTGCACAAATTTGTGCCTACCGGCACAACAGTAAATGCTGTTCACTACTGTCAGACTTTAAAACAATTTTGTTGTCCCATTCAAAATCAGAGGAAGGTAATGCTGATGAAGGGAGTGTGTTTTCATTATGAAAATGCTCATCCCCATACTGCCCATGCAACAGCCCATCTCTTGGACCAGTTCGGATGCAACATCCTCATCCATCCCCCCTACAGTCCAGACTTAACACCTAATGATTTTCATCTTATTCCTGAGTTGAAATCACATCTGGGTGGAATGCAATCCCAGACTGATGATAAGTTGAAAGACACGGTTGAGCACTACCTGCACAACATACCCCCGGAGTGTTCTATGACAAGGGTGTATGAAAGATGCCACAGCACATGAAAAAGTCGCAATGGCAGTTTCATAACAAAAATAGATGAAAGTCCAGCTTTTCATCAATTTAACATGCATTGCCAATAAGTGTGTTTTCTCGGTGAAAAAAATGGAGATCTTATTTAATGGACAGGCCTTATACTTTCATGTGGCAATCACCATTTATTGGCTAGGTAGACACATTAGGTAACACAGTTCTTCACCAAAAGTGATATGTTACACCATATATCATTGCCCTTACATGAATGATGTCATCAGAATGTTGTTGAATAACATAATACAGAATACTGGTAGTTCTGAATACACTTTAGCATTAAACAATTAAAATAATGGCAATTTAGCCCAGCGAAAAAGATTTTTGTGTGGTGAAGTCTGGGATGTGTATCATCACTTAACACAAGAAAACAGAATACCACGTCATATTACGGATATTTTCCACCAAGAAAAAAATACGTATCTTGTGTAATTCAGGGTGCTGCTTCTTAATGCTGCCATAGTTTCATCTTGATGTTACTGCATTGCCACTCAGTAATCATGCAATGGTAGAAATAAGCTCCAGGAATTTGTGTTCACAACGAGTTTATTTTTGTACATTAGATGTTCGGCTTTGAACTACATGTAAAACTGACTTAACATTGTCTCCTGACTGACATCAAACTGAACTCCAACTGAAATGAGGCAGCATACAAATTGTCTCTATTTATGGGATTTTAAACAATTACTGACATTGTTACATATTACCCGTCAGGTTAGCCGAGGGCATTAATGCACTTCTTCCTGGACTCGGGTAGGCACGCAGGCCCCGGATCGAACCCATCCGGCGGATTTACAATGAAGGCCAGTGTGCCAGCCAGCCTGGATGTGGCTTTTAGGCAGTTTTCCACATCCCACTGGGTAAATACCAGACTTGGTCCCACGTCCCAGCTCAGTTACACAATTCGCAGACATTTGAAAAACATTTGCACTATTTCATAGCTTCTGCCACTTGCAGACAGCTGGGCTGCACTAATTCCATCCTGGGGAGTACAGGGTGGTGACAGAAAAGGCGTCCAGCTACCCTCTGCCACTAACATCCTCAAATCCATAACATGGCTGACCCCGTGTTGAAGTGGGACAAAGGCCCAAAGAAAATGATGATGATTGACATTGTTACATATTTTTAGGTTTAACAATTAAAACTTTTATATACATCTTCCCAAATTATATACAAATTTACATGAAATAAAAGTGAATAATTTCATGAAAAGGCAGGAAAGAATCTGTTTCTATTAAAACTACAAATTACATGTTTTATCATTACAACAATGTATTTCATTAATTTGCACATATTATTTTACTTACTTAAAAGATAACCAGCCTATCATTTTCTCGTGAACATAGGGATTAGTTTTATTGAATGAAAGGTCTAGATTCAATTAATTAAATTTTGTACGAGTAAAATTTTACATTTCTGTATAGTCATAATTACAATTCCATTAACTAACACCAATTAAAACATTAGTATGCTTAATTCTGACTGAAAATTATCATGTCATATTTCTATTATGGATACAATTTTTTTTAGTTTGAAAACATAAAAATAGCTTTCTTTCAATGACTAGAAATTTCAGAACTTTAATAATTAATGATTCCATAATTACAATAGCAAAATTATTCCTAGCATGTGCCTGAAGTTTGTAAATTTACAAATTGTGATGGTACATCAATTTTTAGTCCAACATGTAAACAACGTCAAGATGATAGAATGCAGGAAACATGCCAAAACGATAGCTTAAATTGGTGCAAATTATTAATTTTCTGCAAAAGAAAATCTTCAGTGTATTCGAATCCACATAGCCAGAGAAGACATAATCAAACCAGCATACTGATATTATACAAATGTCCTCCTCAGGAGAGTGGGGATGAGACTGGTAAAAGGATATAGGATCCCATTACAATGTTTGCGATGCACAGACCAATCTGAAAATTATGTCTTTCCATTCCAGGAAATAAGGACAGAAGTGTTTCATCCAGGGCATAGAAACAGAAGATTATTGAATGGGGCTCATGAGGCATGAAATAGACTACAATGAGGTTTTGTTCACAAGAAATGTCTAACAGACAACAGACAATGATTACAACTCATGTCAAATATGGGAAAATCTTCTAGATAAACAAAATTATTCATGTTCGTACTGTAATAAAACATGGCGAAAATGATTTTGTGGATGACATTCAGTCACTATCTAATTGTCTCATTTCACATTTTAAAAAAATGGTAGTTTGAAGGTAAATTCATATGTTGGCACTTAAATGATTCAATAAGAACAGCAATGTAAGTATTCGATAGTATCCTGAACAAGCAGTTAAAAAAAGAATCACTATAACAATACTGGTGTATCACTGGTATCATGACATTCATGTGAAAGCGTGTCCCAACAAAAATGGTTCAACAAGGGTGATGTCAAAGATTCTGTGGCAAACTCTGACACGGAGGTTAAATTGAGAGAGAATACTGAATACATATATGGGTATGCATAACGCAAGAAATCCTGTGTAACAGAAACATGTTGGTCAGATAGTCACGTGCAGAAAATATAAATGATCAAGAAGAGCAACAGTATACCACATGACAATATTGAGCATCAGAGTACCAAAGAACATATATGACGTATGCTAACAACCAATATAAAAAAACATGACATGAAAAACATATTCAGAATCAAATATAGGTTAAAGCAGAAAGCATAATGTAGATCAGAGTAATACACCTGACTTGCTGAAACATAGCTTAAACTCCACACTTAATTGGTGTGTCAAAGAAACAGTTGATGTCCAGCTGGAGCATCCAACCAAACTATCTCATATCTGACTGATGCCTTCCACAGACTAATCAGTCAATGCATATAGCTCATCAAGACTGTGGTCATCTGTAACTAAGCAGCCACTAGTAATACTATTGTCACCCTACGACAACTGCAAGCAAAATACTCCTAAATCATATTAATCAAAAGCTTTCAGAGACAACACCAGATTTACCGCAGAGCAATGGGGTTCATTTTAGTCAAGATAAAGTAAATAATAAGGAAATCATTGTAATCCATAGACTCAGTGTCATATTTAAACTTCAAATAGTGCATGCAATGTAGTTTATGTCGATTGTCGCTGAAAGTCTCCATAATGATCATCCTGAACATTCAATCGTACATGTATGAGGTATTTCAAATTTATATGTCATTGAATAATTGTAAAATCATAAAGATGTGAAATAATATCAAATGTTATACAAGTGACCAAGATTATACCATAGTTCCTGCTGATCAACTAGAGTGTTAAGTAGGCAAAAGCATGTGTATTATCCAGTTGGCTATACTTCTCTCCAAAATTCATATTGTTGTCAGTTCCTATCAGTTTAGATGAGATAAGATGCCATTTTCAAATCAGTGAAAGCACTTCATACACCCAAAATTGATTTAAACATGTGACAAGAAAGTAAGTGTAAATGGTGCACATAAGGAATGTATTACCGAAGTATAAAGGTGTTTAAGCAGATACTACATTAGCTGGGGCCCTTGTGCTTCCCAGACACGTGGAACACACAGAGAGTGTACCTCCCTGAGAGTTGGTTATACTAAACCTCAGAAGGTATCATCAAAGTAAAATATATTAAGCAAATTATTGTATCTCATATCATCAAACATTAATAACATGAATCAAATAGATAATCAAAGTCAGCATAAATCCACAAGACAGAAATGTGTATAAATGTGTGTGAATGTAGTACCAATGTATAGTGGTGTTGAAGCAGATACTACATTAGCTGGGGCCCTTGCGCTTGAGGGACACATGGTACACACATAGAGTGTACCCCCCTGAGGATTGATTGTATTCAAACATATGGCTTCAGCTGTGTGATATTTCTTAAACCAAATAGCTTACATGACTTTGGATAAATTAACCTGAATGCATTTGGATATGGTAGCTCTAAGATCACAAATAGTCCAATGTATATATCAAAGAATTTTTTTGTTGCTTTGTTAATTGCTTTTGACTTTTCATGGCTTTTAGTCAACACGAGGTCCCCTACTTTAAACTTTGTAAATTTAAGATTTTTGTCATGCTTTTACTTCCTCTTACTATGATATGCCACCATGTTCTTCTTCACCACCCCTTTCCTCTTATCAGCAGTTAACTCTGTACAAGTTGGAAACTTCATCAATTCACCTAGTAAGTTGGCAGGTTTCTGATTAAAATGAAATTCATATGGTGTGAATGCAGTTGTAGCATGTTGCAAACTATTTACAGCGTCTTCAAACTGACTTAGATAAGTGTACCAGTTCGTATGATCCTTGGAACAGTATGGTCTGCTCAACCTACCAATTTCCCTCACATACCTCTCCATTGGATTGCATGATGGATAATACTCAGATATTAAAATGTGCTTAATGTTCTCATTGTTAATAAATCTGACAGTAAAGCATGTGGTTTGCCAACATTCCTAAAATAGTCATTAGTAAAACACTGAATAATTTTCTTACTTGTAGCTTTTTTCAAAGGGCACAGCTTAACCAGATTTGAAAACAAGTCAACAGTAACAAAGAAATATGTGTAGCTTTCTTTAGTGTGGGGAAGTTGACCAAATAAGTCAATTCCCACCAGTTGTGATTACCTTGTGGAATTATGCTCTGCATGAAACCGTTATGATTCTGGTTAGTAACCTTTACTCTCTGACATTGATCACAAGAACTCAAACACTTCCTAACCCTCTTAAAGATATTATCAAAGTACACATTTTCCTGTATATTCTCGATACACTTCATGGATCCACAATGACTGTAACTCTTATGTATATAATTAATCAAAGTGTCAATATATTGTCTGTGCCAACAAACCTTCCACTTATCCGAATCAGGACTACTTGTTCTAAATAATTTTCCTTTAAACACTTGGTAATACTGTTTTACCTTATCACATCCTTTCTTATCTAGGTAGCTCTTAACTAGTTTCCATGTCTCATCCTGATTTTGATTACGTCTCAAATGTCTACAGATTCTTGCAATTTCTTTCTCTTCTATAATCCCTTGAATGTACATGATCCTATTCTCTTGAATATTCTCACAATCCAGGCTACTCCATACTGGTAATCTAGACAGAGCATCAGCAACTACATTCTGATCACCTATAATGTACTGGATTGAATAGTCAAATAGCTGTAAGAAAACTGCCCACCTGGTAATCCTACTGTGATATAGTTTGCACTCCTGAATGTTGCACAAAGCTTTGTGGTCTGTGTATACAATGACTTTGTGTCCAACTATAAAATTTTGAAATTTTTAAAACCCCCAAAACAATGGCTAACAGTTCCTTCTCGGTGACCATATAAATTTTTTCATGCTTTTGTAAACTTCTACTGGCCAAGCTAATAGCACAGTGCATGATCTCTCCCTCAACTTCCTTCTGTTGAAATAAAAAGGTTCCTAATCCATAATCACACCAAGTCTGTCATTATACAAAATGGTTAAGTTAAGTCTGGTCTATGTAAGATTACACTATTGGCAAGTTGTCTTTTAAGCTCATCAAAAGCTGCTTGACATTCATCAGTCCATTCTCAAATACTGTTCTTTTTCAAAAGCACAAGAAGACATGGATCTATAAGGTTGTGTCCTTATATAATTGCTATAAAAATTGCATAAACCATACAGTGACCTAAGTTCCTTCTTTCATCTCGGTTTGGGAAACCTGCAATGGCCAACAATTTGTCTTTATCAGGCAGAATTCCTTCCTTATTAATAGCGTGCCCAAGAAATCTCACCTTTTGTACTCCAAATTTACATTTTTCCAATTTTAATGTCATACCTCTGCCTAAATTTTATTGCAGTTGCTTTCAGAATTTCCATATGTTCATCTCAAGTTTTACTGACTACCAGAATGTCATTCACATAAATGATTAATTTTGAAAGTAACTCACTTCCCAAGACAAAATCAAAAGCCCTGATAAATTCAGCAACTGGTAAGTTTAATCCAAAAAGTATTGCACAGTATTGAAAACTTTTCCCATTATACAAAAATGCAGTATATTGCCTATAATTAGGTTCTAAAGTAATCTGATGAAATCTTTATGTCAAATCCAAACTTGTAAACAATTTGCATCATGAAATTTATACAATTCCTCCTTTTACAAAAATTTATTTAAATGTTGAGTCAGGTACTATTCTAACCCCACCCTCTTTCTTAGATACTACAACCATAGGATTGTTGTACTGACTGCTACTCCTTTCTATTATCCCCCAACTCTGCAATTTCTCCAACTCCTTTTCAATAACCTTCCTCTTACAAATAGGTACCCCATACAGTTTAATGAAAAATGGTTGATGCGGTCTCAGTTTTAACTTACACTTGTAATCTTTCACCCTGCCTGGCTTGTCACTGAAAATGCTATTATGTTCCCACAGGAATCCCTCCAAGTTCATTGCTACATAAATTGTCTGCTGAGTTAAGTTTGTCCAATACTAATTGAGAAAAGTCTTCACTAACCACCTGGTTATCAAAATACTCATTATCTTCATCAAAATAATTTCTATCATGAAATACTTCCACACCTCTTAAATTATTGCTACAATTCTCATCAAACATTATGTATAATTTAGTTCCACCATGAACACCAGATTCTGGATCAATAAAATTTAGCTTCGTATTTAACCAATAAACCCTAGTGTTAACTTTCAGTATCCAATCCATCCCTAACAACATGTATTCATTCAGGTCAGATATTGCCAGACGTCCTTGTTCAAATACAACATTACTGACAGTAATGAAATTAATGCTTCCTACTGATTCCCCACTCACGAACCATGGACTCTGCCATTGGTGGGGAGGCTTGTGTGCCTCAGCGACACAGATAGCTGTACTGTAGGTGCCACCACAATGGATGGACATCTGCTGAGAGGTCAGACAAATGTGTGGTTCCTGAAGAGGGGCAGCAGCCTTTTCAGTAGTTGCAGGGGGAACAGTCTGGATGAATGCCTGATCTGGCCTTGTAAAATTAACCAAAACCGCTTTGCTGTGCTGGTAATGCGAATGGCTGAAAGCAAGGGGAAACTACAGCCCTAATTTTTCCCGAGGGCATGCAGCTTTACTGGATGGTTAAATGATGGTGGCGTCCACTTGGATAAAATATTCTGGAGGTAAAATAGTCCCCCATTTGGATCTCCAGGCAGGGACTACTCAGGAGGACATTGTTATCAGGAGAAATAAAACTGGTGTTGTAACGGATTGGAACGTGGAATGTCAGATCCCTTAATCGAGCAGGTAGGTTAGAAAATTTAAAAAGGGAAATGGTAGGTTAAAGTTCGATATAGTGGGAATTCGCTAAGTTCAGTGGCAGGAGGAACAAGACTTCTGGTCAAGTGAATACAGGGTTATAAATACAAAATTAAACAGGGGTAATGCAGGTGTAGGTTTAATAATGAATAAAAAAATAGGAGCGCAGATCAGCTATTATGAACAGCATAGTGAATCCATTATTGTAGCCAAGATAGATACGAAGCCCACGCCTACTACAGCAGTACAAGTTTATATGCCAACTAGCTCTGCAAATGGTGAACAGATTGAAGAAATGTATGATGAGATAAAAGAAATTACTAGGTGTATATGCCAGGTGTATATGCCATTTTTAAAGTTCTAATCCTCTTGTGAAGTAAACAAACCTAAAAGCTGTAAGTTTGTTAGGTTGGTTACATTAGTCAGGCACCACAAGCAAACTACTTTACTTTCATATCAGTGGATTCTAGTGGGAAAATGCAAAAGATTAAGAATGCTTCATAATTATTGATAGCTCATTGTATTATTATCAATAACAGGAAATACATTAAGTTTAGTTTTCACTCAAAAAAAGATACTTATACAATGAAATTTATTCATATGTCCAATACACATACATCGTCCATGCGTGCTTACACAAATGTGAAACATATAGAATACACTGATATGTACAATAGTATTAACATTTTAAAAACACTGTAACTACTAGTAATTTTTAACAACAGATTGTGTATAAGCTTAAAGGAACAATGCATATATAAGAGTATACACTGACAAAGATGATTTGAAAATTGCTATTCCCTCTGTCATATTTAGCTCATATGATTCATCGCCAAAGGAAATGATAGTTACATAATTGAATTTATTCATTCCAATAGAGCATAATAAAAATCAGCATGTGTGTTCTGACTACACAACAAATTATAGAAAAGCCTAAACGAGCAATGCACATAATTGTTTTGAGTTGATACTGTTTTCTAAATGAAAAACCTTTTCTCAAATATTGTTTCACCACACAGATTAAACAACTTACACCCATTTGTACAGAGCTTATTTGTTGTAAGGAAGTCAATGAGTGACCAGGACGCAAAACAGAAAGACACACACTTGCTGCAAATAAAACAAAACTTAAGTTTGTAGGTTAACACTTTCAGGGTTTGTGCACTTCAGTGTTGCAGGAAAACCAGACCATATCAGATGAAAATATTTTACCCAACTGACAGAGCCTGATATGTATGGTCATAAATTGTACTATTTGAGTACTGTATGTGTATTTCCTACTTCAGAGGAAGGCCTTTGGGCTGACAGCTAAGATTTACCAGTCTTTTCGTTGTGCCTGTTTGTGAAAATGTCTCCTGTCCTTTTTGTAACGTTAATATCCTACTTCATTAAGTCTGCCACAATTGGGAAGTCCTCAATCAATGTTGATCTTCAACAGACTTTGCCTCCATACAATTTCTAATTTTTTGGATAGTGGATGTCAAACATACTATGTGAATTTGGAATTAGCTGCAAAATGTCAGTTCGTCTTTAGCAAAGAGTAGAACACTGCCTGCCATGATATACAAATTTCATTGTTGTAAATTCTATTTTACAGGATACATTTATCCGCAGTGATTAAGGGTTTAAACATTTTGTCTTTAATTATCAACCATCAAAGATCCTCTTGCAGCACTGTCTAAATTGTTTACTGTATCTGCAAGGTTGCTTTCACATCATGGTTGGTAGTCTTAACAAGTTGTTTTACAGAAGTAATTGCAGATGTAAAATGTGTCATTAAAATTTCAGTATGGAAAAAATCAAACACTGTGTGTGAAATGACTTCTACCAAGCACCCCTACACTCTATACAATGAATTGATAAAATATTAGGAGTTACCCACAGAGAATGAGTGGTATCATACAACAGATTAATGTCTCCATTTTTTACATACCTATCCCTGCACTCCATACATCAATGGAAATGTCAGAGCTACTGAGGAAAATCTTTCCTCATAGGTAAGGCTCTATACCACCTCACTGTTAGAAGATAAAGGGGCAGGATAACAAATGAGGGCAGCTCAAGGAGTGTGTGTTGATCTCTCAACAAGATTGGCAAGCAGGGGGGAAAGTAGCTACTGGAATGATACTACTGATGAAAATAGCAATACTATTAGTGATTAATGGATCTACAGACCAGAGCCTCAGACAAATTCGTGTATGTACACACATATAGGTAGAATAATTGAATAACATTTGGGAATTTTATATAACAGCCAATTATGTGTAAGAGTAACTATACAACAACTTCTAGACCATTCATGCATGTGATGAGGCGCATTAGCTACCTAAGACAAGAGCTTGTTTCATCTGATCACCACCAGAATGTATACAGCGAATTCCACAACAGTAGACTACTAAAACTAAGTGAAAAGATCAAAAATTGTACACCACAGTACAGTACAAAAAACATGTAGATTTAGTCATCCCAGGTACCTCTACCTTTTGTTAGTTATAGTAATACGTAGTGAGAGGCAAGACAAAGAATCTAAACAAGAGATAAGGTGGAGGGAATGAGAGCAGATAGGTAGATTAATAGAGAAAGAATGAATTTGCTTACAAGAAGATTTATAAGGAACACATTATTAGAGCAGGAAAAGTTTTTGGTGAGGTAGGACGAACTATGAGAGGAGGAAGGGGTGTTGGGGGAAAAGTAAAACGGTTATTTAGGGGCAGTTGGCACTTGTGCAGGCTAGACAAATGGGTGTTATATGGAAGCAGCTCAAGTTGTGAACCAACTATTGTGAAAAATCTAGAATAGGGCCTGCAGCAAACTTATGTGTTTCATGCAGGAATGTTGTCAGCACTTCTTGTGAGGTATCATGGGGACAAAAGAGGGTGTGTCAACTGTATTACACAGACAACGAGAGAGCAGCAGGCAGACTACGTGTTTCAATGTAATACATTTGAAAGAAAGGATGAAACATTGCTTTAAACAAGAATCATATATTTAACTGCTCCCTGTTTGAGTCACAGCTATTTAAACTGTACTAATATCTGCAAATTAAGTACAGTGTCACAACCCATGGTATATTCAGGAAAGCAGTGAAATATTTCTCTCCTCTTCAGTTGGTATGCAATCTATCTAGACGAGAACAGTGAGTAAGTGGATCAATGTTTTTTTAATTAAATCATGGAAGAATGTAGGCGGAGCGTGTTTTTTAATATATAACATGTGCAACTATCAATAAATACTGGTCCACCTACCTTCTTTCATGATGGAATTAAAAAAAAAAAAACATTGATCTTGTTACTCAAAGTGGAGGCTTATGCTGCACTTCCAGATGGTTCCAACCACACACTCTTCAAGAGTTATTTCACCATCACATCTGACATTTTCATGTCTCTGCAATTAATCCATGAGATATACACAAACAGATGACATCATCATTTAGAACAATCACTGAAATCAGTAATTTATAGCTTGTGCCCCTTATCACAAAATATTTCTCAAAACTCACTAAACACTGAAAATCAGCAAACATTACAAAGCTTTACAATTTCAGCATTAGAAGTACATTGTGTCTGTTCTCGTCTCTCATTGAATATGTCAAAGAATCATTCTTCTGGCTATGCGAAACTGTTGTGTCGCCAACCAGTGAGCAGCAAATAAGCACCACTGTGACTATCGCTGGCCCTGGTCTAGATTTTAGCACCAATTATTTAAAATCAAATTGGTTTTCAGCAACCGGTTTATTACATTTAAATAAATACTACTGGCTGTCTTGCTATGTTTATGCCTAACTGATTCATGGGACTGAGCTGTATTTCGAATTTTATTTATGTTCCTCTTTTAGTCCAGGGTGATTGGTATGGGCATCAGTGCAAGTAAGTAGTTCTTCCACTGATTATAGTTATAGTACATTAGTTTTAGAAAATGTATACACAATACAATTTATTTCACGTACATATTATTGGAGCTAAATTTGCTTCAGCAGAGAGGTAGGATACTTCAGGCCGCATCTGTTCAAGCTAAGCATGTTTCTCACTCCTTCCTTCCATCCATTTTCTTACAGTAGCCCTGAAGTGTGATTACGAGACATGGGCGATATGCAGTACACCAGCCCCTCATAAAATACTATCAAAGCAAACACACACACACACACACACACACTTGGTTTTACGATTTATGGTCCAGGTAATGGAAGACCACCAGCTTGTGGGTTTGACAATGTTAAATCTTCTACACATTCCCTAAGTCTGTTGAGTGTTCTAACAATCGCTTCTCTGTTTCTATAGTTGTGGGTCAGTTTTATAACCTGACTTGCTAACTCCCGTCCATCCTGCTCCTCTGATGAAGCTGAGCTTGTGGGATTGTCACTGCCTTGGCTTTCTATCTCCTCACTGCTGGTATCCTCTGAACTTTGTAATACACGGCTGGCAGGTTCAGACCAACTGCTGCTTGAGCCAAAGGGTAGATTCAGACCAACTGCTGCTTGAGCCAAACCCAAATGTCTCATTGAGAGAAATTAAAGGCTGTTCTTGCAACTGTCATTCAACTTATGGAAGCCCCAGCCAGGGTAATAAACGAAAACAGCTCAGAAATGCTTGCATGGATATTTCCACCTTTGGAAGTCTTCACACATGCAATTAGGCTTTGTAAAATTCGCCACATAGTAACAGTCCTTGGACTCAGCAATTTCTACACAAAATAATCCCAATGTTCTTCAGATTGTGACACACCAATTTCTTCCCACAGGTTCAGAATTTGCTCACTATCTCCCAGTATGTCTAAATTGTTCCTTTTGCTAAGCCACCATTGCCAAGCTTGCTTTCAATGAAATAAACAAACATAAACCCTTGACATTGGAAATGTTCCTTCAATTGCCTGTATCTCAGGCTCAGAGAAATCTGGGTTCCAATCTGGGTTCCATGCCTTGAAAATTTCTAGAGCCTCTTTACTTGATGCGGTGTTTTCTACTTGAATGAAGAATGTCCCAACTACTAAATAGCATACATTAGCTTTCAATACCCAGAAAAATGATGGAATATCATACTTTGTTGTCTTGTATGTTGCATCAAGCAAACACACCCTACCATACTTTTTCAAAACTTCCCTTTGCCACTTGTGCTGGTAACAAAAGAACATTGCCTGCACTTTTTCATTGTCATCCAAAAACGGTCTGATAAAAAATCTCTCATCCTCCGATTCCTTTTCCCACCCATTAATTTGATTCCTTAACCCAACTTGGTCAATAACGGTTTTCTTTAAAGCAAACAGAGCCTGATACATATGACTGTAAACTGTGCTATCTGTTGAGTAAAACACTATGTTCATCTGATCTGGTCTGTTTCCACCCATGAAATTGTTGTCCACAAATCTTTCCAGTTCTAACTTAATAATCCGAACCGAGTATGTCCCCTTTGCAACTATATCCCTGATCTCTTTTGAAAGCAAAGGGTGTATGTGTCCAATTGCCTTCACACATTCAGTGCCACGATTATGGTGGATTGCTTGGGAGGGAGCCACATAATACCACAAATAGCTTTTTGGTGCCTGTGTCAACTCCAAGTCTCATTTCAATTTCTCAATAACTCGTAACGCCATACAAATTTATCAATGAATTACAAATATTTATATACAAGAGTTAGCCAAATGACATACATGTGACTGATCACACTAATGATCTAATCAGGCTAATACATCCACATTCATTCTTCAATTGGATACTCACTTTTTTTTCTGTCGGTTGCTGATTTTATTGCATAATCGGGGAATACCCTGACACACTTAATGTCCAGTGTTGCTGGACAGTCTTTCTTTCGTGTGTCCATGATCACTTTTCTCTTCTTTTTTGGGTTAACATGGTCCACGAACAAAATTTAATACGTTCTTGCCTGTAGCTATTTTTTTTTTTCACAGAATATATATATAATTGCTACTTAGAGCTTTATTTTACTTACCAGATGATCTGCAACAGGAGTCTCCTCTTTACTGTGATATTATATGCCAAGAGTAAACTCTCTTTTTACAAGTTTCTCTACACAGAAAAGAGGGCCAAAAAACTGTATCTGTATGTATCCTTTTGTGTGGCTGTAGTAGTAAAAGCATAATTTTAATTAATTCTACAATCATGTCATTGCACATGCATAAAACTGGGGTAGGCCACTGATGTACATGGAAACTACTATGTAGCAGGCCTATGAAAAATATGAATGATATAATCATGAAAAACCAACAGAATTATGTGCAAAAACCAATTACCTTGTCACAACAGGTCATGAACTAGCACAATCAAGATCAGTTTATTCATACATGAAGTAGTTGTCTTTGCCCACTGAAGCAAACAGCACAGAAGTTATGTCGTACTTAGTTGCAGTATTTTCAAACACTAATGGGTAGACAGTTTTATAAACTTAGCTGTTTTAACTGTACAGGAACTATTTACCAAATGACTAATAGATATACAATACAGAGTCACCTGTAGTCAATGAGGTTTAGGACACACTGTAAAGAATCTTGCCAGAGTAGAGGCAGGAAGAATGGTGTTTCGTGCGTGGATGCTGTTGTTACAAATACTCAATAAGAAAAAGTGAATCAGTATCTACACTTGCACTACATTTTAATCCCTATATGGCTTAAATATTTCCAAAATCAAATTTTTTCATTTCTACCATTCCCGAATGCCCTTTGTTCACTGCATTCTGGCAGTCTGTTAATGTGTACATGTTTTTTTTTTTTTTTTCTCACTTCTGTTGTTTAGGGAGAAAACTAATTGTTTCCTTCACACTACACTAATGAAATCTATTTGTACGTTCTATAAACTTTGACAATGGTAGTCCTTTTTGAAATTTCATTCTTAGTTATCCATTCCCAAAAGCAAATTTAAATCTTTAGCTACATAGACATTAATGTTATTTGGCGTACTTTCGTGTGTGCTACATAATTTGCTGCCTTCCCCATATTCTACTATGATTAATTTACCCAACTGAACAGTACATAATGCGAGAATGAAAAGTGTAACGTGTTCACAGAATGAAAATGCATCAATGGAAGCGTCCAAGTCCAACTCAACAGAAGCGTCCAAGTCCAGCTGTCTGGGTTGGGGCTGCGTTGTTTGGGGGAAGAGACCAAACAGCGAGGTCATCGGTCTCATCGGATTATGGAAAGACAGGGAAGTAAGACGGCTGTGCCCTTTCAGAGGAACCATCCTGGCACTCACCTGGAGCAATTTAGGGAAATCACAGAAACCTAAATCAGGATAGCCGGATGCGGGATTGAACCGTCGTCCTCCCAAATGCGAGTCCAGTGTGCTAACCACTGCGCCACCTCGCTCAGTCTCCACCTGTCTGCTTTGACCCACGACGTAAGAGTGTTGTGGTGTGTGACGTGATTACAGCGCTGAGTTTATGAGTAGGCTGTGTTTGCAGATGTTGTCTTGTGTTTAATCGCACCCCCCTCCCCCCCCCCCCCCCGCTCCCACCATTCACTCTCTCTCTCTCTCTCTCTATGTGTGTGTGTGTGTGTGTGTGTGTGTGTGTTAGTTTGTTTGGGATGGTAAGTAATTGTTTTTTTTTTGTCTATTTATTGTGAGTTGAATGTGTATAATTTACGTAGGGATGTTTAACTTTTGAATTTTTGACGTGTTGTGGGTTTGGTTTAGTTTTTCATAATTATAGGTGTTGGTCTTTTCGTATCAATAGTTATGGTTGACCCATAATTCCGGAACAGGCGGGGTTTCGCCCTGGGAAAACTTGCATTGGACAGGTCTTGAATCTTACCCAGTTCATAGAGCATGGGTACGAGAACCGTCTAATTACTGGAGCCATACTTGTCGACCTCTCATCTGCATTCGACATTGTAAATCACAAACTGCTGCTCACTAAAATATACGTTATGACTAATGATTTCGGGCTGATACAAATTATATCAACTCTTCTCAGCAACAGATGGTTCATCATAAACCTAGGAGGGAAGCGAAGCCGATGGCGTATCCAGAAAAATGGACTACCCCAAGGCAGTGTCCTCGCACCCACCCTTTTCAACAGATATGTGAATGATCAACCAGTTGCACCAGGGACTAGGAGCTTTGCTTACGCGGACGATCTTGCAATAGCCGTGCAGGGTCGGAACTTTAACGACATAGAAATTAGCCTTACGAATGCCCTCAACGGTCTAATGCCATACTACAAAGCCAACTGCCTACGCCCAAACACAGCAAAAACATTATCCTGCCTATTCCATCTTCGAAACCGAGATGCCAAACATCACGTGGAACAACCAACGGATCGCGTTCAGCAGCACTCCTTGTTATTTAGGCATCACCCTTGATCACACACTTACTTACAGACATCATGTAGACAAGGTCAGGGGCAAACTATCAACAAGAAACAACCTCCTGAGTAAGCTCACCTCCACAAAAAGGGGTGCCGACTCACACGTACATCGGCACTTGCACTCTGCTACTCGGTTGCTGAATACGCTGTCCCAGTTTGGGAAAGATCAGCGCATGCGAAACGAGTGGATCCTCTGCTGAACGATGCCTGTCGCGTAATCACGGGATGCCTAAGACCCACTCCGGTTAGCCAACTTTATTTGCTTAGTGGCATAGCTCCACCCAACATCAGACGAGCTACAGCAAGCGAAGCAGAGCGCCTCAAGCAGCTGCGCGACCAGCGCCATCCTCTCTTCAGACAGAACCCTCCACACACACGTCTAAAATCAAGACGGAGTTTCCTCACCTCAGTTCAACAGCTCGAAACCTCAAAACAAAAGGCCAGATTGTCAAAATGGCAAGCAACACTGCCTACGGGAGACCAGGCACCTCTAATCTCACCCAACGAAGAATTGGCCTCTGGAAATGAACTAAAATGGCCATTATGGAAAACCCTCAACCGCCTACAAACTGGGGTGGGCAGATGCAACGTAAACATGTGTAAATGGGGATACCGAAACGGGACGGACACGTGCCAGTGCGGACAGACCCAAATAATGGAACACCTCCTGGAATGCAGCAACATGGGGGAAGTGTGCAGGAAAGAAGATCTGGCAAACGGTACGGCAGTACCAGTTAAATGCGCTGAATTTTGGCGGGACGTGATATGACATATATACTATGTTTGTCTTTATATTGTAATGTGACTCCCCATTTTGGGTTTGTTTTATTTATACATATGTGTATTGAATTTGTATTTGTGTGTATATGTAACATGTGGGTTGTCTATGGCTTGGACACGATTAAATTAAAAAAAAAAAAAAAAAAAAAAAAAAAAAAAAAAAAAAAAAAAAAAAAAAAAACCATAAGGGAAATGACCGATTCCAATTTTCATATTTTTTGGTGATGGCGTTGATGTTTTAGTATTGTAAGCTGCGATTGACCTGTATAGGTCAAGGGAAATGTCCGATTCCTGTAGATTTTGTAATTTTTTTTTTCGTTCACCATTTTGTGTATTTTGGGATCATGGTGTGTTTATTTTTTACTGTTATATTTCGCTTGTGCCCTCCCTAAAATCACCAATTTCCCGCAGTTGTTCCGTTAGTTTGATTGTATTTTTGGAGGGAGATGAGTATGTAGTGACATCACAGGCACCATATTGGAGACGCTTAGAATAGCCATTTCCGCCATATTGATGATGTCATGGGTGAAAGCAGACGGGTGGAGTCGGACACTTCCGTAATCCGATGGAAATGCGCAAGATGTTTAATTGCACAAATGTACGAATGTGATTTACGAACGACGATATTTACTACAAATAACTAATTACATTTATTTTTAACGCAGCCAAGGGATGTAAATGGAATAGATCTATGTAACAATTATGTAACCATGATACATCTGTACATAAAACAGAATTAGGAACTTTTTCCCTTCAGTTTAGCAGCACCTGAAAGGAGGTGGCGATAATACGCACTTCTTCTAACTGCGTAGTCGTAGCCATGGACATAGGTTGCTCACAAGGGAACCTCCCCATCGCACCCCCCTCAGATTTAGTTATACGTTGGCACAGTGGATAGGCCTCGAAAAACTGAACACACATCAATCGAGAAAACAGGAAGAAGTTGTGTGGAACTATGAAAAAAATAAGCAAAATATACAAACTGAGTAGTCCATGTGCAAGATAGGCAACATCAAGGAAAATGTGAGCTCAGTAGCGCTGTGGTCCCGTGGTTAGCGTGAGCAGCTGCGGAACGAGAGGTCTTTGGTTTAAGTCTTCTCTCGAGTGAAAAGTTTACTTTCTTTATTTTCGCAAAGTTATGATCTGTCTGTTCGTTCATTGACGTCCCTGTTCACTGTAATAAGTTGAGTGTCTGTGTTTTGCGACCACACCGCAAAACCGTGCGATTAGTAGACGAAAGGACGTGCCTCTCCAATGGGAACCGAAAACATTTGATCGCAAGGTCATAGGTCAACCGATTCCTCCACAGCAAAACACGTCTGATATATTCTGTACGACACTGGTGACGGCATGTGCGTCACGTGACAGGAATATTTTGTCGACCCACCTAACTTGTACACTTGGCGAATGGGTAAAAAGATACTTCTACTTTGCCCGATTTAGGTTTTCTTGTGGATGTGATAATCACTCCCAAAAAAGGGATGAAAACATAAGAGTTTGTCACATAAACTGCAACAAATGAATGCAACAGTTTCACAGTCGTACAGCTTTCCCTGTGCTCTCTCAAAACATGTTTTTAACGTTTTCAAATTTTTCCTTGTGTAGACCGTCAAATCCTGCATATGTCCAAGCAAATCTGAACATGTCCTGGAATTTTGGAGAGCGAAGTTGATTATGTGTGAGTGCCTGAACTTTGATAATGGACACACGATCACGTAAACAATACTGCTCTGTGTACCTGTGCAGCTTCGCAAAATCATAGAATCTTTTCGGACTTATGACCACAGCAGTTGAGTCCCATAGTGCTCAGAGCCATAGAATCTTTTCACAAAGTATTTCACTTGCCGAAAACCTCGCATCGGACGGACGGACGGACAGATAATAATTGTCCGAAAATAAGAATAATAAGTTCTAGTTTCACTAGAGGGAAGACTTGAACCAAGGACCTCGCGTTCCGCAGCTGCTCACGCTAACCACCGGACCACGGCGCTCTTTGAGTTCACACTTTCTTTGATGTTGCATATCTTGCGCATGGACTACTCAGTTTGTATATTTTGCTTAATTCTTTCATAGTTCCACATAACTTCTTCCTGTTTTCTCGATTGATCTGTGTTCAGTTTTCAACGCCTATCCACTGTGCCAACTTATAACCAAATCTTATGGAGGTGCGATGGGGAGGTTCCCTTGTCAGAAGTTGGGCGACATCCTTTTCTGTCTCGCAAAAGCCATAGATGTCGACCTCTCTATCAAGACATACCTCTTTCAGCGATAACCGCATTAACCTCTCGAACACGTTTACTTCCGGTCTACAACATGGTCAGTAGACATAGTCGAAGAAGTGCCTGAAACAAAACTTTGCGACCTACTGCAGGGACAGAACTCTGCAGCCCTAAGCAGTAAACACACGAATCTCCCGCCACTTTTACGTCATTTCGGATTTCTCCCACCACTTCCACGTCAGCTCGATTTGTCGTCGCCGATCGAGATATCGATATACTTTGCGGACGGTGGGCTACGTCATTTTGACGTCAATTCCTTAGTTCGTTCGGATGAAAAGAAGCTCTCCCACGTGCGTCTCGCGGGCTTCGAGGAATTGCTTCATGACGTCATCAGAAAGGCTGAAAGCGTGACAGCGCTGCCTGGTGACTAGAACTGTAAACAACTCTGTTGACTCAAGTGACGTCACACGTTGACTACAGTGTTTATACAGACTTGCCTTCAGCTGTTGTTTTGGAATGTCAAATCAATCCAGATTGTTTGAATAAAGATTCCGTTAACAGAAAAAAAATGCAGAAAGAAGGTTTAAATGCGAATAATCTGGATTATGGTGACATGATAAATCCGCAGCGTAGTCAAAGTTACATATTAGAGTCGCACGTGATTGATTGAAGCCAACTGATTACAAATTACTGGTCGAAAGTCAGAGTGATTTATAGCATAACACATATTACGCATTGTGGACAATGTGTCTAAATGTTTTTAACGCATTAACTGCATCTTACTAATGTAGGCTAACTACCACTGAGACGTTTGCAGCACGAATTTGTCTTTGAACCCATACCAGCAGTAGCAAATGCGGAAAAACGAATCGAATATCGTAAAGGATGCGTAGTTGAGCGCCCATTGCATTTTTCCAGTTTGTGTACGATATCTGTACGTAATATGTATCAAAACACGTCGGATGCTTGTTCATTTTCTAATATATATTTTTTGGGGATGACCTAGTAGTTTTATTTTTTTATTATGTGAAATGCGTTAAATGTGAGAAAGTGCATTTAAATATGCCGCAAACAAATATTAGGCAAAGACACATATGTCTGTTACCACAACCTTTATTTCTCAATCGCTGTGTTCCACAACTGTCAACGAAATTATCGCTTTTCAACCTAATGTAGACCTCAGACTATGCTACAAATAAAGTTATTACTCCAGTCAAGGTTTCTAGGGAAAAGTGGGCGAAATCCAGTATAGTGCGCTTGCCCAGATATGTGCTCTTGCCCTGTGTGTGTTACCGATATGCTTAAATTTTGATCGTTGTTTTTCTGTAAACAAACAGCTATATGCCAATCACATCTTCCTGTATGTAGTTTCTCAAAAATCCAGTTTATGTGATCTTAAGATAAAAAGAGCTCAATGAGGGAATATTAATAGATCGAAGCAATACTGACATCTCCAAATTGTAAGACTGCTATAGATGCACTGATTGTCAGAGTGTGTCAGTGGGACAAAACATTTGAATTAAATCACGAAGCTTTAGGTTAGTTTAACTGTTACTTCTTAATGTAGTAGGCAGTCACAATTTTCTTCCGTATTTTTATGTATATACATACTACACAAGCAACCAAATGGTACCGTTCCACTCGCAAATAGAGAAAGGGAAGAAAGGCTGTCTATCATCCAAGTCCTGCTTTCTCATGCCTTCTAAATTTTCTCAATAGTGTTATACAAAATAATACTCGCACATAGTTTGAAACTACTGGTAACCTACCTAGCATCCAGCCTCTGAGTTGCTTCAATGTGTTGCTTAAATCTGACCTGGATCTCAAACTTTGGAGCAGTACTCATCAATGTGTCACATAAGTCTTCTATACGGGTGGTCTAAGTGATCTTCCCCTCATTTCCAGTCACAAAACGTATTCATCTTCCCAGAGGAAGGAAGTAATGATCCTGAAAGCTAGAAATGGTTTTTTTATTCAAGTGCTGTTTTTCTCTCATACTTCGTACAAAGCATTTCAGAATTTTACAATGAGTACTGGCAGCCCTACATATAATGGTAACATTAAAACCCTGTTAATTTGAACCTTAGTGTTAACTAGCATATGCATCCTTGAGTCGAAACATTACGTTTAATTATAATTATAGAAGGAGAGGCTAATAAAATAATTTTTTTACTTTGTATTTTTTTAATATCTTAGGATTTTCAGTTTTCTGCCTGATGTCTAGCAGCAACCTGTTAAAGACTTTCGATCAGAATGTGAAATTCCATTCTGAATTGTAGGCAGGTATGTATAGTCTACATGGACATTGTTTTTCCTTCCAGTATTTTGCAAGTTCATTTCACTGAACAGAGTAAAATTACCCCTATTATGAACAACAAATACTATTAGTGAGTAAATATGTTGACATGTAAGTGAAAGACTCCGAAGGCCCTGAAGAGACTTCTGTATGAAGCTGCGCTATCGATTTTACACAATAATTTTACTCACATGGATCAAAAGTTCTGTTAACTTGCCATATCAGATTTGAATAATATCGCAAGCTTTTCATAACAGCCTCCATCACCGTCACCAGTAATGGTACTGGTATGTAATGCTATGGTGTACTGTAGCAGCACATTACAAGTGTTTCAATTGAATTGATTCTGCATTATTTCTCTTCCCCATGTCCTTGACATTAATGCTACCAAGTTATGTTCTTGTACGGTAATTAGTTTCCATGTTATAACATGTTAAATATAGAAAGTTTAACTCTAACCAAGCAGTAGTTTTCTTTCATGACAATATAAGTTCCACTGCACAACTGAATTTAAAAATCTGTCTTGTGGGGTGAAAATCCGTTACTGCTGCTATCTTGTGCTGACAATGAGATGACTTTCATAGAAATACTGAGTTATTTCATTTGTAATACAGTTTCATAGTTTTTGTAGTTGCTCATGATCTTTACACTTGCATGCAATGTGTGTAGCATCAGCATACAGAACTATCCTTGAATTTGAGGAGCAGTATTTTGTCATTTACACAAATCAACAAAAGAAAGTATCCCAGTACAAAGTCCTGGGTATCCTGTATTACCTATCAGTAATGTTAGATCTGTGTGTGCCACTCACCATCCTTATGAGTGAGACCTGATTTGTGTTAGATAAGTTTTTATTAAACTTATATTATCAGCATAATTACCAGCCATTTTCCCTTAGTATTTACTATCTCTCTCTACACGCAACTGATAGAGATTAGCTAAAACAAATCTGTAATTTCAGATGGAGGTCTGTCTATATCTAAAATTATGTTTCCTTTCCCATCTATAGCTTATCGCAGAAAGTTGAGTAACACCTTCAACACATAGGAATTACATCTTTGAGCACCAATTATTGCCACTTTTTGCAACATCACCATAAGGTTTGATATCCCTACTGAAAGATGAGCAGAAATGCTTTGTTAATGGGTGCATAATAAGATTCTTTTTTGGTATACCAGTGTTCAGTAATAACTGAAACATGTGGTTTATTAAAACATGCTATTATGTCCAAATCATTGTGCCTATTTCCTAGGCTCGTAAAGTTTTGGAGGATGATCTTGGTTTGCAGGTTGCATTGTATCCACATATTTATTTTTATTTATTTATTTTTTGTAACCATAAATATCCCCATTAAGCAAATCAGATGTGCTTGTCAAACTGGGAAGAGGAAACAAAAAGGCCATACATGTACAAAATAATAATAAAAGGAAAGATTCCAAAAGAGATCCTGACAGCATAATGTAAAACTTAATTATTTCTAAATATATTACTTCTTATATCCTTCATTCAAAAACTTAAGAAGGCTGTTAGTTTAGTGCCTTCAAGGCATAATGCCGTTTCATTGAGCATCGCAACAATCAAGTCTGAGATAGTAGTGTACTATGATACTACCTATGAAGAAATTGATGCACTGGATGTGAAGTGCACAGTTTAGTCTACCCAGCAGGTGTTCCATAAGATGGCCCTGCACTGTTCTATACCATCATGAATATACCTATACATTAGTGATATATTCATCACTGACAGAAAATTGAATAATCACATTTTTGCTTCAAGTTTCTGAAATGGCAGTTGATGAGATCATATCTGAAGAGACAGCTATCAACCCACACTTTCAGCATGAGGTAGGACTAGCAATCACCGGAACTCTGAAATGTGGATCTTGTAAACCTAGAGTTGCTCTAGGAAAACAAGTAAGATGTGACATGTGTTCCAGATCAAAGATGAGAAAATAAAAAGTTGCTGTATTAGTTATAGCACACAAATATGCAGTGAATAAGAAGTGTGAAATGACTGTGTTCGCCGGCCGGGTTGGACGAGCGGTTCTAGGTGCTACAGTCTGGAACCGCGTGACCACTACGGTCGCAGGTTCGAATCCCGCCTTGGGCATGGATGTGTGTGATGTCCTTAGGTTAGTTAGGTTTACGTAGTTCTAAGTTCTAGGGGACTGATGACCTCAGAAGTTAAATCCCGTAGTGCTCAGAGCCATTTGAACCAACCATTTTTTGGCTGTGTTCAAAGCGATGTAGACTTGTTTAATTCCTAGTTTAAGTAATTCACATTATTTCATTGCTGTTTCCTGCTGTCATCCATTAATACCTCAATGTCAACAACTACTTTGTTACTTTAAAACCTTCAACATGTCCACTGTGGCTGATACAAAGGTCAATAAGAGCTTCTAACACCGTGCTTGTGTCATCCGCAGTGAATTTGCAAAACAAGAACATTTTTCCAATTTCATTGAAAGTCCTAATTCAGCTTCCGTTTTCAGGCATGTTTATTTTTAAATATTGAAACTGATGAGAGTTTCATTACTAGACCACTAATTTTGAAATCTGGATGACATCATCCCAGCACTATAACAAAATGTGCACCATACACAACAGGTTCAATGCAATCTCTCCTCTCCACAAATTTGCACCTCAGATGTGTTGTATGTCATATAATACTACAGTTAATCTTCCATATATCTGAGCAAAACCAGTTCTTGAATGTCCAAGTTTATCTCATCTAGGCATTGCACCTTTCCCTTAACTTTAGTGTGCTTTACAGTAAAATTTGTATGAAAAGTTTTCTGTGTAAATTACCTATTCTACACCTAGAGCTAATGCTTGTATAACACAGTGTGCCATTAGGTGGGTTTACTTGTGTGTCAGTATAACTGTCAGGTTTGGTATGAAAGGGTTTCTTGAAATATATTCCCACATAAATTTTTTAGTATCTATTCTCAGTTGCAAAATACATTACGCACTGTCAGTGCCATTTCAATGCAACAATTTTAAATCATGCTGGGGAATATACCAATAACACAGTTCCAGCACACCTCAGAAATTTGATTTTAGTTGCTTCAACCAATGAGAATTACGGACCAAGTCTTGCACTGCCCTGTTTTGTGTATTAACCCGTTGGCTGGCATGAATGTGCAGGTGGTCACAGCAAACTGCTCTGCTGGGGCCAGCAATGATATAGTAACAACCATGTATCAGCAATTTTACACTTTTATCTTACTGAGGAAAAATATTTACTTATATTTGATATTCCTCGCCATTTCCAGACTATTTTTGGGTCTGCAATATTTTTTATTTAAATGTCTTACAAAACCAAACGGTTAAATGACTACAAAGTTATTCATGAATTCATTTTTAGATACATATTTACCTGTGTAAAGGATAATTCCTGAAACAGTAATTAGCATTTTAGCTGTTCTTTTTAGCCACGACTGTACCGATGCATATACCAAGCAAATTATGCTTTCAGTCAGTGATTTCTTTTGCCATAAATGACTAGTGAACGCACATGTCAGAGGATGGTAAATAATCATACTTTGCCTCTGAGAAGCAGCAAAGCCATTAGAAATAGCTATGCACATAGTCCAATTTATGTTGAAATTATCACCTGGGTATTTTAATTAAATTTGGTCTACTATAAGCAACATGATAAAGGAATCAAAAGAAACACACACACACACTGAATTAATTTCTTTATTATCAACGCTCGGATTTCCACATCACCATAGAGGTACGAAGCTTGATGCGTTACTCGTTTTTTTTACATAGCGAGTTTCCCCAGTAGGCCTATAAACCATGAAACAGACAAAAAGCTACTTCTCGCTGTCTTCTCTTCTTTGGATTTTCACTTCAGAAACTGAAACATCCATTACAAAAACAGATTACATCACTCACAAATCTGGATTCAGTCACTGCAATTTATACCTATTTTACTGTAAAAAAAATACTGACTATGATGAATGACGTTAGAATACAGTTACTACACAATTTTTGATCAGGAAAAAGTTACGATGATTGCAACTTAAATACCGAAGACATTTGTTATGAGAATACGCCATTACCACAAATAATCAACATAGATGCATTGAAAGAAACTTTTCTGGATAACATAATGCATCAGAATACTATAGGCACAAAGAATGAAATTTCTGTAGATTTACCATACACTTTACTTTTCTTGAGCATTATAAGATTACTAACGGAAGTTATTTACCGTCCATTATCTGGAATATAAACTATCTTTTCTCCTCTGCAAACATCTGCTTTTGCAGCAAGTATTATCATTTTTTTCCGTGATTGAAAAGCTTTAACGCACACAAATAACAAAACCCGCCATTATACACACACACCCACAATGCATTAGCATGTCATGTTCAAAGAATATCCGCGTTTCGAAAACTACCAGCGATATTGGCTAGCGTGAGAGACGACGTCATGTCATGATGTGACGTCATGATTCCTCGGGGCCCGCGAGACGCTTCTAGCTCTCCCCTAGGCGCAGAACCGTTATCACTGTTCCAGTTATTCTCTGATAACCGTTATTGTTAACGGTTATTAATAACTGCCAAGTTATTTTTCACTAGCGAATACCCATGGAGGTAGAATAAGGGGAGATGGCGCTATAGACTTACGCTGTACGTTGTTTTGAAGCCAGTGGGCGGGCCCTGCCGCCATCTTGGATCCCCCAAAACATTAGCAGACGAGTGTTTACAATTCCTTCTTGTTCGTTATTTCTGTCGTGTGTACACGATATTTATTTTATATAGTAAATGTTACACTGTTTTAGTGAACAACACAGCATAAGGAACGCAACTTCAAACGTTTTTCTGGTCTTAAATGCGCATTCGATACAGTAATACGACAGCAAAATATGAAGCTTCTGGCCTCAGTACTGTAATTCCTTTTTGTTTATACACTTCGAATAACCTAGAAGAGAAGTATGTGCTATGAAAAGCGTGCTTTCGTAATCCATTTCTATTCACTTTCATTGTGCCTGTGTCGATAATTGATAAAGCCAGAACTCCAAAAGCAATGATTGATAGTTTAGAGGCACCGATTTGTATTCGTTACATTTTCAAGTCAAATGCAAATTTTAAATGTTGAAGTTTGCAAGAAACTTGCCTTATTTCCTTCGATGTCCCATAGATGTATGCAGGGATGATGTAAACAAGCCAGCTGTGACGTCAACAAAGTGAAAGGTTTGTTAAATTACGAAGGAAAAGAACAGAATTTAAGATTGTCAGGCCCATTGTAGTTCACACATATACTTTGTTTTTAAATTGTACCTACCAAGTGACATTCAGTGTGTCAAATAACAGCAATTTACAGGGTAACACGACAACACAGGGATTAATGCAATGCTCTAAATAGCCTGGACATAGATAGGGAACTTTGCTTTAACAAATATGTAACCCTTTAAGTACTCATAATTTAACCACTGTAACAGGTGTTCCACACATTTTACTGAAGATTTAATTAACTACATGTAGTTACATTACATTTGTATTAAATTATCGCATTTTAAAACATTAGTCCCCATTTCCAGGATATTTCATGCCAGGACTTTTCAGTTACTTGGGAATAACCAAACAATGAAAACCAAGTATATTGCTCACCTCCAGAGAGTTCTTCGCATTGGACTGATAGGAAATCTAAAGTCAAATCACAGAAATAAAACCATACTGTAGAACTTTACAGCGCATCAGAATTTCAAGTATATATAAGAAAATAGCGCTTAAATAAGTCCACTTACGAATGAAATGGGATTTGTTTAAACTTTATGATTAGTACACCAGTAAGCGACGCAAGGCGGCATTTTTTTACAAAACACTTCATGACTACACGGAATCAAACTACCAGAAGCGAATGTTTTGGGGTAGCTAACATGGCGGATCTTGACTTGGGTCGACTTCAAGTTTGTGATGTCATGACAACTCCTCTTATTTTTACCTCCATGCGAATACCGAATACTCCGAGAGTTAAATAACTAGAGGTGGGCCAAACGCTTATTCTGGAGTAACCGTTATCACAGTTCCAGTTATTCTCTGATAACCGTTATTGTTAACGGTTATTAATAACTGCCAAGTTATTTTTCGCTAGCGAATACCGAATACTCTGAGAGTTAAATAACGACATAGTTGGAATCCATCAGTTTAGTTATCAGTATAACTGCGAGTAGTGTGAAATGGCAGGAATGTTGTATGAATCGCGTCATAACGTTAGCTTATTAACTCCAGGTACATTTTAGTTGGTGTTAGAACGATTATTAGTGTTTCATATTATATGTTTTTAGGTTATCGGTCGCTATTAGAAATATTGTCTTCGCAGCTGCATCAGAAAGTACGCGGAACTTCGCTACAGCACTGTTTAAGTAAAATGTTAACAACATGCGTTTTTAAGTATGAAGTAATATGTAAACTGAGTACTGTAGGTTAAATTCGAAGGTTAATTTCTTGTGCTGCTCACATAATAGAATAAAGTGTACAGCCTTGTAATACAACAAAAAATCTACGTAATGTGACAGATTTTTTTACTCCTGTGATGTAAAAGATAGTCCTATTGGGGAAAGTGTGAGTACGCTAATCCAAGTTTTATGTGAGATTTGGAAACTGCTCGATTTCTCCAGCTACAGCACGTTTATAATATATGAAGACATGCAGATCGAAAAGGTTGACAGTGTTACATTTCTGGGACTACAACTCGATAATAAATTCAGTTGGAATGGGCATACCACATTTTTTCACTCTATTATTTCATAATGCAGCATATTCTGTGGTAACTCATCAAACGTAACAAAAGTTTTTTGCATGTAAAAGCGTGTAATAAAAATCGTTTGTGGTATAAATTCAAGAACATCATGTAGGAACCTGTTCAAGGAACTTTGTATTCTAACCACTGCTTCCTAGTATATTTATTCCTTAATGAAATTTGTTGCAAGTATTTCCAACAATAGCTCAATACATAATATCAGTACTAGAAATAGGAACAGCAATCTACATAAATACCTAAAATCACTTACCTTGGTCCAAAAGGGGTCCAATATTCAGGAACATGCATTTTCAGTAAACTGCCAGAGTCAGCAACCATTAAAAACTTGGTTTCAGATAAAGCACGGTCATCAGTGTGTTTGAAAGACTTTTTGATACTGAAGTGTCTGATTCCACCCGTCATCAATATGCCGGAAATGGCTATTTTAAATGTGTCCATGACGTCACTACACACACACACACACACACACACACACACACACACACACACACACATGGCAACAAACATGAAGATACATATAAATAATACAATAACATCAACCACCAAAAATACAATCAACCCAATGGGACAACTGCGGGAAGTTGGGGGTTTTAGGGTGAGGACAAGCTAGTAAAAAAAACACACCATGATCCCAAAACACAAAATGAAGAACAAAAAGAAAAAAAATACAGCATTCTGCTACACCAACAAAGATCTGCAGTAATCAGACACTTCCCTTGAACACTATAGGTCGACCATAGGTGACTATACCAAAACACCAATACCCACAACTAAAAGCACGAAAATTGGAATCGGACATTTCCCTTGACCTACATAGGTAAACCCCAGATGACGATAGCAAAACATCAACACGTACAACTATGAAAATGGGAATCAGTCATTTCCGGTGACCTATATAGGTCCACCACAGCTTCTGATGCCAAAAAACCAACACCTACAATTGCGAAAAATAAATCCACAATCCCAAAAGTCCACAAATCAATCATCCCTACATAAATTAAATCACATTCAATACTCCATAAATACACAAAACATCACAGCTAGAAAAAAAATTGATTACCACCAGCAAATTCCAGCACTGCAAACTAGATTGGCCAGCCCCCCCCCACCCCACACACACACACACACACACACACACACACAAAAACCAACTCATAAACACCGTGCCGTAATGACATTCACACAGCACAACACGTTTTTACGTCGAAGCAGACGGGTGGAATCGGACGCTTCCACTGACCCCTCCTTCTACTCTGTAGATGAATATCATAACAGAGACTGATAGATCAGCTTGGGTAAAAATTCTGCTATATTTCAGTTTTGACAGCACTTGGTTGCAACAGTCAACATTAAGTATTCTGTGTATGATAAATTTATTAAAAGTACGTAACTGTATTTTATTCTGACAGTGTATCAATTCTGTAAATATTAGCAGTTACTGTAATATATTCACATATTTTGACAATCTCCTGACAAATGATGAGGATAATAATTATTATATTCAACTGTATTATGTTATTCTTCCTGACATGTTATTTGTCATTTGCGATGGCCAGCAGCTATTTCCGAAGAAGTACGTAAACATTTTTTCGCTCCAGTAACTATCGTCTCTGAAATATCACCGGGGTCTAAGACTGGAGTCACTGTGTCAGGAACACAACCACACAGTTATTCTGTTACCAACTTCCAGGTTACCTGTAATGGTAGCCCAATAACCGCCAGAGAGCGAGAACTGTGAGCCAATAACGATAACTGCCAGAGGAAAATATCGATCTCTGACAGTTATTTCCATAGTCGCTCGAATTCCTTATGGTACCTCTCTTTATACTACCCGTCCAAGCTAAATTGACATATGAGGCGGTGGCTTAAGGGAACGACCGTACTTGTTAATGCTTGTACTGCAGCTCCTATCAGCCACCGTTCGGACATTAACTTTATTTAATTGTTTGTGCTAAAAGTAACGAAGACGCACTATATAGTACACAGTTCTTATCAACAGATGGCGTGCAGTCTCACAGTTATTCCCATGGCCTATAGAACGCCTTCCAAATGGTCTACCCTCTCCCTAGTTCCTAGCCAGATCTCCGATGAAATGAAATGTCGTGTGTCTAAGGCCCCCTGTTGGGTAGACTGTTCGCCTGGTGCAGGTCTTTCGATTTGACGCCACTTCGGCGACCTGCGCGTCGATGGAGACGAAATGATGATGATTAGGACAACACAACACCCAGTCCCTGAGCGGAGAAAATCTCCGACCCAGCCGGGAATCGAACCCGGGACCTTAGGATTGACATTCCGTCACGCTGACCACTCAGCTACCGGGACCGGATGAGTTGACGGTAAAGCGTAGTACGATCTTCGGTCAACAGATGTGCAAGACACTGTTGACATTAGGCCGGTATTACACTATCAAATTTCTTTGTCGAAGATTTGATCAAAGATGTGATCCAATATTCCGTCCAATGTATTTGACAAAGATCTTTGACGTAGCGCTAGAGGGGGTATTACACTGTCATCAAATTTTTCGTCAAAGTTCAAGATGGCTGACAACAACTTGTTACTAACCGCAGCAGTTCTATGTACTCCAATTGCATTGTGTGCACATGCGGAAAAGAAGTGGGGGAAAAAATGGAACCATACATACGAGGTTGACAGTCTTAAAAGTCCTGGGATTACAACTTGATAATAAATTCAGTTGGGAGGAGCACACCACAGAACTGCAGAAAGGCCTTAACAAATCTGTATTTGCAATTCGAGTGTTAGCAGACATAGGAAACATAAAAATGAAAAAGCTTGCATACTTTCATTCCATAATGTCATACGGGATAATATTTTGGTGTAAATCTTGAAGTCAAACAAGTTTTCAAGGTCCAAAAGCGTGTAATACGTATTATTTGTGGAGTAAATTCACGGACCTCCTGCAGAAACCTCTTCAAAGAACTGGGTATACTAACTACTGCCTCTCAGTATATTTACTTCTTAATGAAGTTTGTCGTAAATAATACATCTCTTTTTCCAACAAACAATTCAGTTCATACATACAATACCAGGAGCAAAAATGATCTGCACAAGGACTTAAAAGCGTCTGTGATCTATTCTGTTACTCGTTTTTATTCTCTGTGGGTGTTTTTAGTATTTGGAAAAAGGGACCGATGACCATCGCAGTCTGGTCCCTTTAATCCCACAAACCAACCAAGTTACTTTAGTTCAAAAAGGGGTCCACTACTCAGGAACACTCATCTTCAATAATTTGCCAGGAAACATAAAAAATTTAGTTAGAAATAAAGATCAGTTTAAAAGGAGCCTGAAAGACTTACTACTGGCCAACTCCTCCTACTCCATTGGCGAAATTTTTAATAGAAACAAATGATGTATTGTATTTATTCATACTATTAGTATTGTTATTTCAGCTTAAAAAAAATCGACATGTTCCACATCCACGAGGCTCTCCTCAGCACGGTTCTATGGAACGAAAAACTAATATAATCTGGGTGAAGCCGTGGGTTTTACGACGACATGATAAAAGCATTCAACAAAACTTGTTACGTGAGCTTACAGTGGAAGACGTCAAGTCGTACATCAATTACTTAAGAATGGATGAGCATACATTTCTGTATGTGCTCAATGAAGTGTATTCTCATATCACAAAGCACAATATTCACTTAAGAACTGCTACATCTTCTGAAGACAGGCTCACTATAACACTCCCATTCCTTGCTACAGGAGAGGGTTATGTTAGGTTAGGTTAGGTTAGATCAGGTTAGGTCTCCAATCTTTTTAATCTATTTTTGTAGTCAGGTTGCCTCACATTGTAAATCGCCTCATCAGCTTCAGACATCTCTATTAATTTTGTAGTTGTCGGCACACACCAATTGTATTTACCGGCAATGGTGCGATGCTAGTGCTCCATGTGGTAACATGTCACATTGCAGTGAACAGAAGACAAGCGGTTTCTTTGATCAAATATACAGCGAGGCCCTAGATTTGATCAAATATTGGATGACATTTGACAAAGTCCCTATTACACTATCAAATACACTCCTGGAAATTGAAATAAGAACACCGTGAATTCATTGTCCCAGGAAGGGGAAACTTTATTGACACATTCCTGGGGTCAGATACATCACATGATCACACTGACAGAACCACAGGCACATAGACACAGGCAACAGAGCATGCACAATGTCGGCACTAGTACAGTGTATATCCACCTTTCGCAGCAATGCAGGCTGCTATTCTCCCATGGAGACGATCGTAGAGATGCTGGATGTAGTCCTGTGGAACGGCTTGCCATGCCATTTCCACCTGGCGCCTCAGTTGGACCAGCGTTCGTGCTGGACGTGCAGACTGCGTGAGACGACGCTTCATCCAGTCCCAAACATGCTCAATGGGGGACAGATCCGGAGATCTTGCTGGCCAGGGTAGTTGACTTACACCTTCTAGAGCACGTTGGGTGGCACGGGATACATGCGGACATGCATTGTCCTGTTGGAACAGCAAGTTCCCTTGCCGGTCTAGGTATGGTAGAACGATGTGTTCGATGACGGTTTGGATGTACCGTGCACTATTCAGTGTCCCCTCGACGATCACCAGTGGTGTACGGCCAGTGTAGGAGATCGCTCCCCACACCATGATGCTGGGTGTTGGCCCTGTGTGCCTCGGTCGTATGCAGTCCTGATTGTGGCGCTCACCTGCACGGCGCCAAACACGCATACGACCATCATTGGCACCAAGGCAGAAGCGACTCTCATCGCTGAAGACGACACGTCTCCATTCGTCCCTCCATTCACGCCTGTCGCGACACCACTGGAGGATCCTACGGTCTTGGCGTGCATCCGTGTGTCGCTGCAGTCCGGTCCCAGGTCGACGGGCACGTGCACCTTCCGCCGACCACTGGCGACAACATCGATGTACTGTGGAGACCTCACGCCCCACGTGTTGAGCAATTCGGCGGTACGTCCACCCGGCCTCCCGCATGCCCACTATACGCCCTCGCTCAAAGTCCGTCAACTGCACATACGGATCACGTCCACGCTGTCGCGGCATGCTACCAGTGTTAAAGACTGCGATGGAGCTCCGTATGCCACGGCAAACTGGCTGACACTGACGGCGGCGGTGCACAAATGCTGCGCAGCTAGCGCCATTCGACGGCCAACACCGCGGTTCCTGGTGTGTCCGCTGTGCCGTGCGTATGATCATTGCTTGTACAGCCCTCTCGCAGTGTCTGGAGCAAGTATGGTGGGTCTGACACACCGGTGTCAATGTGTTCTTTTTTCCATTTCCAGGTGTGTATCTTTGACAAAGATCTTGGACAAAGATATTGGACAAAGAAATTTGATATTGTAATACCGGCCTTAGACAGTTATTGAAATAACTGCCTGTATCAGAGGAACGGTTATCGCAGTAACCGTTACTTCTCAGTAACCTTTTATTTCTATCAGTTACGTTATTTTTTGCCACCTCTAATTGTGGGTGTGTGTGTGTATAATGGCGGGTTTTGTGATTTGTGTGCGTTAAAGCTTTTCAAACACGGGAAAAAATTGATAATACTTGCTGCAAAAGCAGATGTGTGCAGAGGAGAAAGGATAGTTTATATTCCAGGTAATGGACGGTAAGTAACTTCCGTTAGTAATCTTATAATGCTCAAGAAAAATAAAGTGTATGGTAAATCTACAGAAATTTCATTCTTTGTGCCTATAGTATTCTGATGCATTATGTTACCCAGTAAAGTTTCTTTCAATGCATCTATGTGGATTATTTGTGGTAATGGTGTATTCTCATAACAAATGGCTTCGGTATTTAAGTTGCAATTATCGTAACTTTTTGCTGATCAAAAATTGTGTAGTAACTGTATTCTAACGTCAGTAACCTGCACATTTGAAAACTTTTTAATGTTCAAAATTACGTCGTTCATCATAGTATTTTTTTACAGTCAAATAGGTATGAATTGCAATGACTGAATCCAGATTTGTGAGTGATGTAATCTGTTTTTGTAATGGATGTTTCAGTTTCTGAAGTGAAAATCCAAAGAAGAGAAGACAGCGAGAAGTAGCTTTTTGTCTGTTTCATGGTTTATAGGCCTATTGGGGAAACTCGCCATGTAAAAAAACGAGTAACGCATCAAGCTTGGTACCTCTATGGTGATGTGGAAATCCGAGCGTTGTTAATAAAGAAATTAATTCAGTGTGTGTGTGTTTCTTTTGATTCCTTTATCATATTGCTTATAGTAGACCAAATTTAATTAAAGTACCCAGGTGATAATTTCAACATAAATTGGACTATGTGCATAGCTGTTTCTAATGGCTTTGCTGCTTCTCAGAGGCAAAGTATGAATATTTACCATCCTCTGGCATGTGCGTTCACTAGTGATTTATGGTAAAAGAAATCACTGACTGAAAGCATAATTGGAAATGACCTTTTCAGTTATAATTTTACGTTTTTAGATTATAGTACTCCCTGAGAGATTATCTTCTGCATTTCTTGACCCTGACATGACTAGTAATGGATGTTTCACCACCAGGTTAGGCATACAGCATTAAGTGTCCCGCTCTGCTGTGAGCAGCATGGTAGTCTATGTGTTAAGCAGCCATTTAGGAACTTTGAATGTGAAGTATATGCATCTGTACAATCGTGGCTAAAA
This sequence comes from Schistocerca cancellata, assembly GCF_023864275.1. Taxonomy (NCBI): domain Eukaryota; kingdom Metazoa; phylum Arthropoda; class Insecta; order Orthoptera; family Acrididae; genus Schistocerca; species Schistocerca cancellata. Next base: position 137,617,197 of record NC_064632.1, read on the forward strand.
AGAACAGCTGGAATGCTAATTACTGTTTCAGGAATTATCCTTTACCCAGTTAAATATGTATCTAAAAATGAATTCATGAATAATTTTGTAGTCACTTAATCGTTTGGTTTTGTAAGACATTTAAAATACTGCAGACCCAAAAATAGTCTGGAAATGGCAAGGAATATCAGATGTAAGTAAATATTTTTCCTCAGTAAGATAAAAGTGTAAAATTGCTGATACCTGGTTGTTACCATATCACTGCTGGCCCCAGCAGAGCAGTCTGATGTGACCACCAGCACATTCATCCCAGCCAACAGGTTAATACACAAAACAGGGCAGTGCAAGACTTGGTCCGTAATTCTCATTGGTTGAAGCAACTAAAATCAAATTTCTGAGGTGTGCTGGAACTGTGTTGTTGGTATATTCCTCAGCATGATTTAAAATTTTTGCGTTGAAATGGCACTGACAGTGCGTAACATATTTTGCAACTGAGAGTAGATACTAAAAAATTTATGTGGGAATATATTTCAAGAAACCCTTTCATACCAAACCTGACAATTATATTGACACACAAGTAAACCCACCTGAATGGCACACTGGGTTATACAAGCATTAGCTCTAGGTGTAGAATAGGTAATTTACACAGGAAACTTTTCATACAAATTTTATTGTAAAGCACACTAAAGTTAAGGGAAAGCCTAGATGAGATAAACTTGGACATTCAAGAACTGGTTTTGCTCAGATATATGGAAAATTAACTGTAGTATTATATGACATACAACACATCTGAGGTGCAAATTTGTGGAGAGGAGAGATTGCATTGAACCTGTTGTGTATGGTGCACATTTTGTTATAGTGCTGGGATGATGTCATCCAGATTTCAAAATTAGTGATCTAGTAATGAAACTCTCATCAGTTTTAATATTTAGAAATAAACATGCCTGAAAAAGGAAGCTGAATTAGGACTTTCAATGAAATTGGAAAAATGTTCTTGTTTTGCAAATTCACTGCGGATGACACTTACAAGCACAGTTTAATAAAACCTTATCTAACACAAATCAGTTTTCACTCTTAAGAATGGTGAGTGGCACACACTGATCTAACATTACTGATAGGTAATACAGGGTACCCAGGACTTTGTACTGGGATACTTTCTTTTGTTGATTTATGTAAATGACAAAATACTTCTCCCCAAATTCAAGGATAGTTCTGTATGTCGATGCTACATCCATTGCACGCAAGTGTAAAGATCATGAGCAACTACAAAAACTATGAAACTGTATTACAAATGAAATAATTCGGTATTTCTATAAAAATCATCTCATTTTCAGCACAAGATAGCAGCAGTAATGGATTTTCACCCCACAAGACAGATTTTGAAATTCAGTTGTGCACTTGAGCTGATATTGTCATCAAAGAAAACTACTGCTTGGTTACAGTTAAGCTTTCTATATTTAACATGTTATAATGTGGAAACTAATTACCATACAAGAACATAACTTGGTAGCATTAATGTCAAGGACATGGGGAAGAGAAATAATGCAGAATCAATTCAATTGAAACACTTAATGTGCTGCTACAGTACACCATACCATTACATACCAGTACCATTACTGGTGATGGTGATGGAGGCTGTTACGAAAAGCTTGCAATTTTATTCAAATCTGATGTGGCAAGTCAATAGAACTTTTTATCCATGTGAGTAAAACTATTGTGTAAAATCGATAGCGCAGCTTCTTACAGAAGTCTCTTCAGGGCCCTTCGGAGTCTTTCACTTACATGTCAACATATTTACTCCCTAATAGAATTTGTTGTTCATAATACGGGTAATTTTACTCCGTTCAGTTAAATGAACTTGCAAAATACTGGAAGTAAAAACAATGTCCATGTAGGCTATACATCCATGCCTACGATTCAGAATGGAATTTCACTTTCGGATCGAAAGTCTTCAATAGGTTGCTGCAAACCATCAGGCAGAAAACTGAAAATCCTAAGATATAAAAAAATTATTTTATTAGCCTCTCCTTCTATAACTATAATTAAACGTAATGTTTCGACTCAAGGATGCATATGCTAGTTAACACTACTGTTCAAGTTAACAGGATTTTAATTTTGTCATTTTATGCAGGGCTGACAGTACTCATTGCTTTGTACGAAGTATGAGAGAAAAACAGAACTTGAATAAAAAAAAACATTTCTAGCTGTCACAGACATGACTTCCTTCCTCTGTGAAGATGAATATCTTTTGTGACTGGAAATAAGGGGAAGATCACTTACACCACCCGTATAGAACACTTATGTGACACATTCATGAGTATTGCTCCAATGTTTGAGATCCAGGTCAGATTTAAGCAACACACTGAAGCAACTCAGAGGTTGGACGCTAGATAGGTTACCAGTAGTTTCAAACTATGTGCGAGTATTATGAAGATGCTTGGCAAACTCATGTGAGAATCCGTGGAGGGGAAACAATGTTCTTTTTGTATAACACTATTGAGAAAATTTAGAGGGCATGAGAAAACAGGGTTCGGATAGTAGATAGCCTTTCTTCCCTCTCTCTGTTTGCGAGTGGAACAGGAAAGAGCATGATTTGTAGTGGTACAAGGTACATTCCACCAGGTATCATTTGGTTGCTTGTGTAGTATGTATATACATCAAAATACGGAAGAAAATTGTGACTGCTTACTACATTAAGAAGTAATAGTTGAACTAACCCAAAGCTTCGTGATTTACTTCAAACGTTTTCTCCCACTGATACACTCTGACAGTCAGTGACTTGCATCTATAGCAGTCTTACAATTTGGAGATGTAAGTATTGCTTAGATCTATTAATATTCCCTCAATGAGCTCTTTTTATCTTAAGATGACATAAACTGGATTTTTGAGAAACTACACACAGGAAGATAGCATATAGCTGTTTACAGAAAAACAATGATCAAAATTTAAGCATATCGGTAACACACACTGGGCAAGAGCACATATCTGGGCTAGAGCACTATACTGGATTTCGCTCCCTTCCCCCCCCCCCCCCCATTTTCCCTAGAAACCACCTTGGCTATTTCGCCCCCTGCAGCCCCCCCCCCCTTTTCCCTAGAAACCTTGGCTGGAGTTATAAATTTATTTGTAGCATAGTCTGAGGTATAGATTAAGGTGAAAAGCGATAATTTCGTTGACAGTTGTGGAACACAGCGAATGAGAAACATAGGTTGTGGTAACAGACAGATTTGTGGCTTTGCCTGATATTTGTTTGCGGCATATTTACATGTATTTTCCCACATTTAATGCATTTCTCATAATTAAAAAAATAATAAAACTACCAGGTCATCCACAAAAACATATATTAGAAAATGAACAAGCATCCGACGTGTTTTGATGCATATTACGTACAGATATCGTACGCAAACTGGAAAAATGCAATGGGCATTCCACTACGTATCCTTTACCATATTTGATTCGTTTTTCCGCATTTGCTACTGCTGGTATGGGTTCAAAGACAAATTCGTGCTGCAAACGTCTCAGTGGTAGTTAGTCTACATTAGTAAGCTGCAGTTAATGTGTTAAAAACATTTAGACACATTGTCCTCAATGCGTAATATGTGTTATGCTATAAATCACTCTGCCTTTCGACCAATAATTTGTAATCAGTTGGCTTCAATCAATCACGTAAGACTCTAATATGTAACTTTGACTACGCTGCGGATTATTATGTCACCATAATCCAGATTATTCGCATTCAAACCTTCTTTCTACATTTAATTAGGAAATACGGAAGCGTCCGATCCCGCCCGTCTGCTTTGACCCAAGACGTCACAAATATGGCGAAAACAAAAACAAACATTCACACTTTCCATAAGAAGCCTAATGACACTAACGGGACTAGCGCGGGAAATGGGATGTTTTGGGCGGGGGGCAAACTAAATATAAACAAATTTAGACGCCTTGCGTAGCTACAACGTGTAAGTGAAGACAGCCATGCATGTATACCCACCCACCTCCCCAGGGGTCGTAACCCCTGCAACCCATAGAAGATAAAGATGCTTCAGTAAGTGATTAGTGTTTTTTGTCTTTTTTAAAAAAAAATCTCACGGGATAGAACGAACAGATCAGAAAGGTAAATATAATAAACTAAAACAGAAATTGGAGGAAACAGATAATTAAAATAAGTAATAAACGTTTTTAAATTTTAAAAAAATCTCACGAGATAGAACGAACAGATCAGAAAAGTAAACAAAACAAGATAAAACAGAACTGGAGACAGCCACACTCAAACCAAACTCCGCGCCGTCATGACGTCACACACGACAACACCCTTACGTCACGGGTCAAAGCCGACGCGTGGGATCGGACGCTTCTGTTGACCCTTTAATTATGTTAACGGAAGATTCATTCAAACAATTTGGATTGATTTGACGTTCCAAAACAACAGCTGAAGACAGGTCTGTATAAACGCTGTTTTGACGTCACTTACGTCAACAGAGTTGTTAACAGGTCTAGTCACCAGGCAGCGCTGTCACGCTTTCAGCCTTTCTGATGACGTCATGAAGCGATTCCTCGGGGCCCGCGAGACGCACATCCCTAGGCGCTGCTCATGCATGGTTGTTTACATCTTTGGGTGGATGTAGTGACATCTCTGAACAGTCAAATGGACTATGTGATACAATGTCCACAATTCCGCAGTCAACGTCTATCTTCAGGAGTTCTGGGAACCGGAGTGATGAAAAACACTTTTTGATGTGTGTATTAATGAAAAGTAACTTTGTCAACAGTATCTGAGCCATGACATCCAAAATGATTTAATTAAATTAATATCCAAATCTGTTATTTACAAAATAATAAACACAGACAGACAAGCAAAATATTATGCCTTTATGCTCGATTGTACCAGGAATGTGAGCCATGTGGAACAAATGTCAATAATATTAAGATTTTGCAATTCCCCAACTAAAGATATACAGGAACATTTCGTTCAGTTTATTACCATAGCAGAAACAACAAGAGAGTATTTAAAAATAACATTTCAAAGGAATGAGAAAATAATGGCTTAGATATCCAAAACCCTCGAGGACAGGGATATGATAATGGCGCCAATACTGTTAGCATTAATGAAGATGTCAGAACAAGAATTCTCAGTACTAACCCATGAGCATTCTTCATGTAGTGCAGATGCCATTGTTGAAATTTGCTTTTGTTAGCTGCAGCTAACACTTCTACAACAGCTAAAACACTTTTCGGCTTCATCAGTATAGTTTATGTGCTCTTCAAAAAGTCAAGCAAGTGTTGGCATCTCATAAAAACTACATCAAAATTTTCCTTAAAATCTCTGTCTGAAACACAATGGGAAAGTAGAATCGAAGCAGTAAAAGCGATTTTTTTGCAATTTGATGATATTTTCAGAAGCATGAATGACCTGAAAAATAAAACCGATTGTTCCAAAACTCTTACCGACTGTGAAGTGGGGGATGTTGGTGCTATTTCTAAAGGCCTAAAGTCGTGGTGAATGACATTTTTAACATATTTTTTGCTTTTTCGACTGAACCCTTTAACCCTATTTTTGCTGCTACATGCAGAAAGTGATTGTTAAAAATACTTGCAACTTGTGAATTATCACTCACAACATCATTTAGCTTTATTACTATGGTACACTGTCCACTGTCAGGCTGCCCCGTCTCCCATTTGACAATATTACATATAGTTTTAATCTTATTATCTGCATTATTACTTTCTGTCAGAACACATAAGCTTCTTGACTTCTTAATGACTTTCCTTACAATATTACAGTATCTTTTGTAGTAAGCAAATAACGCCAGATCCTGACTTATTGTGGCCTGTCCATACATTTCCCTCTTCCTCTTACACAATATCTTAATTCCCTTAGCAATCCATGGCTGGCTTACTTGACTGTGTAATGGCTTTTCTGGATAACGTTTCAGGAAAGCAACCCTCAAATACTGAGACAAATTTACGGTGGAATAAATTGAATTTGTCATCATCATCATTTTCTGTGTATACTTCACCCCATTCTACTTCTTCTAGGCCACACTTAAACCTCTGTATCCTGTTAGCATTAATAAGCCTCCCTGCCTTGTATGAACCTGCCTGAATCCTGTAAGGTGCTATATATGTTATTTCCATTAACTGTGCATCGTGATCAGATAGCCCATTAACAACTGGGTACACATTAATTGTTTCTGCCTGAGCACTGTCTATGAAAATGTTATAGATAAGTGACCTACTATCCTGCTGTATGCGAGATGGAAAATTTACAACAGATATTAGATTGAAACAAACAAACAAAGATTCGAGCTCATTTTTTTCTATCCGTATATTTTAAGAAATCTACATTATAATCACCACAAACCACCAACTGCATCTTTTTGTCTGACAGGTAGCTCAATAATGCCTCAAGATTTTTCATGAACAGCTGGTAGTTACCTTGAGGGGATCTGTAGATTCTTACAATTACTATAGAACTGTATTGCAGTAGCAACACACAATCACATGCTTCAAGGATCTGATCTACACAAAAACTATTTGTTTCAATATTTTTGACTTTGTGTCCAGTTTATATATAAGTAGCAACCCCTCCTACATGAATAAGATGATAATTTGTAATCCCTTAAATTTAACTTCTCCATCCCTGCAGTTACATGGTGTTCAGAGAGACACAAAACATCTATACCTTCAGAATTTACCCCATTTTCAAGGTATGGATGAAGCTCATCTATTTTATTTTTCAGTCCTCTAATGTTCTGATAAAACACACAAATTTTATTTCTTTGGATACTGCTACAGACATAATAGCAATGTTCTGTTTCAATCTCTTTCAATACTCTCTGTCTGTAACCTGGCTCTAACCTAAAAATGTGTCCCTCTGACTCCTCTAATGTTCTGATGAAAGACACAAATTTTATTTCTTTGGATACTGCTCCAGACATTATGGCACTGTTCTGTTTCAATCTCTTTCAGTACTTTCTGTCTGTAATCTGACTCTAACCTAAAAAATGTGTCCCTCTGACTCCTCTAATGTTTTGATGAAACACACAAATTTTATTTCTTTGGATACTGCTACAGACATTACGGCACTGTTCTGTTTTAATCTCTTTCAATTCTCTCGGTCTGTAACCTGACTCTAACCTAAAAAATGTGTACCTCTGACTACGGTAATCACAGGTGTTTTGTCTTGTGTGCATGTGGCCCCCCTTACATTTTCTGCAAGAAAATAGACTAATCTATCCCTCTCCCTCCTATTCAGGTGCAGGCCATAACTAGTGCAATCTCACCTCCCAATTGTGTCAACTTTATTCATTATGGAATTTCAGCAAGTAGCGTCCCACTCTCTAGAAAATTGAAACCAGGACAGTGGAGCAGCAATCCCAAATATTTAAAACAACATTTAATTAGGTATTTGGCAAATCATAACATAGAATATACTGAAATAAAACACGATAATCCACTTGCCTTGGAATACTAATATATTCAATATGAAATAAAAAATTTAACACCAAATAATATTAATAAAAAATTCGATTTTATTATCAGTTAGGAATAAAAAATTAATTATGGCTTTAAGAAGTAAAGTTGCCAACGAAAAAATTATATACCATTAGAAGAAATACTTCTTGATTATTTAAAATATACAAAAGAATTTTAAAGAAAACAACCACTTAAATTAAAAGAACAATTAAAACCAACAGAAGATGAACCCAACAATCTTTCTCTTCATACAAAACTCTTGAGAATTTTATTAAGAATATAAAAAGAAAGAAATAGATATAATAATTATTATCAGTTCTTTTAAATATTGTTGAAACCACAAACAAATTTTTTTAAAAAATTAATCACAATTAATTGTTTTTAATGAAGTCTTAATTTTAAAAATTGAAAAAATAAAAGGAAAATGTAAAGAAAAACTAATTCAATATAATCTTTAAATAATAATAATCTTGATTAGAGAAAAATAAAAATTGACGGTCGCTGAATTTTAACGAAATAATAAAAGTCTAAAAAAACTTATTTTTAATAAATGGGGCCAATTCCGAGCACATCCAGTCATAGACTAATGTCACAGACTAAAGTCAGTTATTTGCTGATGCAAAAGTCTTCTTTAGCTGCCGCTAATTCAGTTGTCGCTAGTTTAGAAAAATCAGTGATGAATATATCTCTATTTATTCAAAAGAATAATTATCAATTAAAATTAGGTTCTTGGACTAAAGATACGTGGGTTCCATTGTTTAATGTAAAAATATTTTAATAATATGCCATGATGGTGGCCTCTAAAAAATTAAAGTAATTAAAAAGAATTTTATTGAATCTTTAAACACACATTAATTAGATTAGATTGAAAAAGAGCTATTGATCCTCTTGCTTTAGGATATGAGTATGTTCAAAATGGCATCAGAAATATGACACTAAATAATTTATGTAAAAGAACCTGGATTTTACTATCTGTTAGAAATTTTAAAAGACTTGTAATGTGTTTAAAAACTAAAGTAGAAGACGAAATTAAAGACTATTGTATAACAGCTGAACATATGTTAGTTGATTATCTTAACTACATGAAAGGGTATGAAATTATTGAAGCTAAACAACTATCCACTGAATTTCAATATCAATAAACAATCAAAGATGAAGAACTACAAGTATTAGGAAATATAAATAAAAAGTTGGAACAATTCAATATGAAGATGAAAATCTTTATTGATAAGGCTAAACAAAAAAATGGTTATGTTTAAATAGCTACCTCCAAAAGAAATTCTTTGATTAATAATTTTAAAGTAGGAAAACCAGTGAATTTGTGTATTAGAAACTCTAACTTTAATACTTGACAAATGAACAAGATAATTTTTATGTATGTTACTGTGATGAAGTATATGATGTAAATAAAGCAGAAAAGTTAATTCATGAATTACTTGCTGATTTTAAAGATAAGATGAACAATGAAATTTTGTTTTACATTACACCCCATTACTTGAGATTGTTAAATTAACGATTAAAAATGAAAATGAGCCTTTTGTCTATATTAATGTGAAAGGGTCCTATAGCCCCATTTCATTATCATTTCATTTGCTTTCCAATGCCCTTTGTATCCTACAGATCAATTTGGGTGTTTTTGTCGCTAAGCTCATACCGGAGAAGACTGAGCTATGATGCAATCTAGCCATAGCCTATTTCTTTCTACGATTTCCAAGCATTATATGGTTGTTATATTGGTTCTTTTCAGACTTGTAACACTGGACTCGCCTTCGGGAGGAAGACGGTTCAATCCCGTCTCCGGCCATCCTGATTTAGGTTTTCCGTGATTTCCCTAAATCGCTTCAGGCAAATGCCAGGATGGTTCCTTTGAAAGGGCACGGCCGATTTCCTTCCCCATCCTTCGATCACCCGAGCTTGCACTCTGTCTCTAATGATCTCGTTGTCGACGGGACGTTAAACACTAATATCCTCCTCCTCCTCAGACTTGCAAATTCGTCTATAAGGCCATTATAAGTCTTCCATGTTTTTATATGTGACCCAACTCACTGCTATGGTTCCACGAAATGATTATCCCTCGTTCTCCTATTCCAAAACTCTGTGGCATATGTGAGTGAATGAAAGTGGGTGTGTTTGATTTTACTGTACAGTGGTTTAGTCTGCTGCAGAGAATCAGCGGTAGTCTTACAGAATGGCCCACCCGTGTACTTTTCAGGTGTGCAAAGAGGTTTTTTCCCTATGTGTGAAAGTTACTGGTGTTAGGTTGGTGGCAGAAGCCTCATCTCTGGGCTTTCCTGGCCACCGGGTCATGTAGGAGAAGTTTTAGTGTGAGATTGGCAGTCTGCTTCCAGCTCTCTGAGGGTCTGGACCGGAGGTCTCTTCGAAGAAGGGTGAGTTGATTCAAGCACATGCGAGAGGGGAACTTTTAGTTTGCGGCCTCATTTTTTATCTTATAAAGACTGTTTTACTGGGTCACACCAAGGAATGCAAGGCTTTTGCAGACTTAAGGTTTGATTCCTAATGCAGACTTTGGTCCATAAGAAAAACATAGCACAAAGGTGTTGCATATGTTGAAGCGATCTCACGTAGGAAGTGCACCCTCGATTCAGTCGAATGTTTGTGTGCTTGTAACTGTGTGTATACATTCTAATCTTTTCCGAATCTTTATAATTTTTGCCTCTTCGTGAATTTCCTTTGTTTCATTACTATAAGTCCGTTGGAAACCATCCACGTGGGTTAATATTAGAGTCTGTTGACCCTCTGCCATTACCCTTTGTATATTCAACTGTGTCCCCTGTAAAATGTTAATTGTTCACGGCTGCGCGGTTTAATGTTGCAAAAACTTGGCCATGGTGTGTAGAAATTTTGTCTCCATGAACCACTTGGGCACACAAATTAACTGTGAGCCTAACTTTCCTGTGGCCCCCTGCCTCTGTCCACGAGTTTATTTATTGCACTGATTATGGAGTATTAAGTATGTCCTGTCCGGATTATTCAATTGTATTTGTGGTTTGTGGTTTCATATTGAGTGCATAAGTGTGTATGTGTGGCCCTCATTGAGGCTGTTTCTCCAAACCGAGTTTCAACTTTAAATGCAACGGTGATGTTCAGATTTAGTCTTTTATTTAATCATTTCTCAACACAGTGGAACAAACCTCCTAGCTTCCTTGCATGTTGTTGTTGGGGGTATCCTTGCTGTTCTTTGAGTGAATGTGGGTCTGAATGCGAGTGTTAAACCTTTCCCACCCCCTCTAATTATGATCGCGATTCTAAATTAAGAGATTCTGTCGTGAATCATACAGCGTATCACAAGCAATTGTATGTAGTTACCAGGCAACAGCAGTTATATAGCTGTCTTACACCGTTGTCTTAATAAATAAATAATATTGTCCAAGTCTTACCCAGTGTACCGATGTTACATATCCTTTACCTACGCCATTTACCTTGTAGTTTCCTTGTTAGCCCATTCTGTGTGGTTTAATGATGCTAAAATTTAGCCATGGTACATAGAAATTGTGTCTCCGTGAACCACTTGGGCACATGAGTTAAATGTGAGCCTAACTTTCTGGTGGCCTCCTGCCTCTATACTCGGGTTTACTTATTGCTCTGATTATGGAATATTAAATATATCATGTCCAGATTATTCAGTTGTATATGTGGTTTGTGGTTTCATGTTAAGAGCATAAGCATGTATGTGTGGCCCTCATTGAGGCTGTTTCTACAAACCATGCACAGGTCCAATAATAAGTGTTCCCTTTTTATTTAAAACGAATTATTTAGGATTCATCTTGTTTTCAGGAATGTTGCTGCAAGCTGCTCTTATTCACAGTGTTCACACACTTCTTACTTTATTTTTATATTTCATTCATATAAACAATCCATGGATCATGTTAATAATTACATCCTGACTTTTTTATGAGTGGCGTTACAATGAATGATCTTTTATAAGTATTTTTATGAATAAGTTAATTAATTTCCCAACTCAGTCGAACCTCGTGTTTGTCATGTGGCTAGGGTTGGTGACAATGCAGTCTTTTAGTCTGATTTTAATGTCAAATAGAATTTCCATTTGCATGTGGCTCTTTTAGATATCGGGATATAGCCCAGGGCTCCACTCATTTCATAAATGCTGGCTAAGTGCACGTCAGTTACAAACGATGTAACTAGAAGTCAATTAAAGGAAATCTATATGATGGATCCAAATACACCTAACGAAAAAGATGTAGTGTCTTCTAAGGCAGACTTAATTCTTTGAGCTAATTATGAGGAATTACAAGAGAAAATAAATCGAATTCTGGATAATTGTATCAATGAAAATAATTTAAGTTAATTAGATAGAGTGAAAATCTATCATGTTAGCAATGCAAAAGTTTGGAGTCACTTTAAAGGACAGAAACAACTTCAATGTAACAAAAGTAACACATAATGAAATTAAAATTACAGTTACTTACTAATAAACTAAATTTCCACATTCATAACAATTTCTATATACATCTAATAAATAAAATTCATATCCATTTCATCAACTCAAATTTAAAATCCATAAATAATTTTTACATTGATTCGATGTGTTAACTTTTATTTGAATATAAATTGTAATATACCTTCTTTAATGAAACTATTAGTAGAATGAATATCATAATCAAAACCAATCAGATTTAAATTTTCGACAGCTAACACCATTTTCAATAACATTTTAAAAAAATTCATTGTCTTTATTTACCCAACTGTTATGTGAATTATCGAAACCTAAGCATTGACATAAACCTTATCTCCTTTCTTTCTCTAAGCTTTTTCAACGAGATATACATCGGGATATTTTGTTTTCTGTAATTCATACTCATAAATATCTCATTTTTCAAAAAATAATTGTATTTTACTTAGTCTAACTTTATCACCTTTTTGAAATTTCACTTTTTCGTGAGACACAATTGTAGAGGGTTTATAACTCTTTTCAGTAACTTGTGTTGATTTCATTTTATAGTTGAATGTTTTGTCTGATTGTATTCACCAACTAATTTCAAAACTATATCAACCTATTTATAATTTCCTTGAAGAGAAAATTTTTCTACATGTTATATTTTAACTTTCTGTTACATTGTTCAACAACAGTTGATCTTAATTTTTTGAAGGTTGATTTATATTTTTTCATCACTTCTTTAAAATCTTTGTTATAAAATTCTTTTCCATTATCTGTTCATAAATTTTCACGATTGCGCCCTTGGCTAAATTTTTTTTCAAAACCAGCTACTATATTTTTACTTGTTTTATTTTTAACTGGAATAAACCCTGCAAATTTTGAAAAGACATCAACAACAGTTAATAAAAAATTTTATCCTTTATTTATTTTCGAAATTCTTTTTAATTTTCTGGAACCCATCTCTTCTAAACCAGCTTGCCATAAATGACCAATTACAAAAGAAAATATATTTCTTCATTTAAAATTTTTCTCCATGGTTTATGTAATTCATTAAAAATTTGCTCACAAATATTTAGACCTTTGCCTACAAAATTTTTTAAACAAATTTACTCTTTTTACTTTTACATACTATACAAAGACCTTAAATTCTTTGTCTTCCATTTTTAGATGCTACTCTGTGAGAACTTAGTGTTTCAACAAACTTTTTACACTTCAAACAGTAAATGTGATTTTCATTCTCCATTTACATTGACGAAAAATTTAATAGGATTTAAATTATTTCAGCAAATATAATTAACTTTACTTCAATTGGAGTAGTTTTTACACAATATTTTAATATAATAGTTAGAATACTTGATTTACCTACTATTATTGACTGATTAGTAGGACTTATTTCATAAAGATTATCGTAGACACTTGCAGTAATATCAAATCATTAAAAGATAATTCTTTATTTATATTTCCTCCAATAAACACAAATCTTAAAAAAATAATCTTATAATCGAAATTTTGTATTTTTTGTTCGCCTTCAGTCATAAAATTATATTCATTAATTTGTTTATCTTATACTTTATGTTTAAGATTGCTTAAATCATTTAAGTGTGATGTTAAATTTGTTTTTGATAAATAATCTGCATAAATTGTTCTATTTCCTTCTTTGTAAATAATTACTTAGATTAGTTTTACTGACATAATTATGCAACTGCATTGAAACACTAGTACACGCAGGTTGCATAACATATTCTTTCTCTAAGTCCATTTAGTACCTGCATCATAACCATTCTGCCTTTAAAAACAGTATTTTTTTATCTGCTTTAAAAATGACATTTAATTCTTTATGGAATTGTTTAACTGAACTTTCACGTTTTGGATCAATTTTTGCTTCTAAATCATCCATTATATTTTTAACATTTCTGACCATTAATTGTGTGACCTTTAGGCTGCTCCTTGTTTCCAGTAATATCCATTTATTAAAGTCAAAATATCATTAAACTTATAATTCATCCATAAAATTTTAAAACAAACATACACAAATGATCTCATATTACTTCTTCAAAATTCTGCATTTGTTGTCCACTATAGTCCAACTCACTTGAACCGAGATATTTAACCAGTTCTTTCGAGATATTTCCACCAAATAAATCAAATACATTTTTTTAAAATTATTCTTATAAGCCCATATCCAGTGAGTACCAGGATGATCAGATTTACCTAAATTCACTATTTCACATTCTAATTTTTTTTCATTAGCCAATTCATCAATCATAAAACACTGCAGAAATATTTAATTTTTAATTGTTTAACTAATTCTTAAATTTGTAAGGTGCCAGGGCATGGGCACTTACACGTTAGCTTACCAACTTTAGTATTAATAATAAAGGGACTGGCAAGTGTATCAGATCATGACACTATTGAATTATGATAAATATGAGGCACTCTCGAGCAGTATTCCCTGCATGTCTGCATGATTAAGTCACTAACTTAAAGCGTTGGTGAAAAGTGTTGGAAGTTGAGAATTGTGTAATATAAAGTCTGCAGCTGGCAGTAGCTTGTCGGGCCACCATGGGCGGCAGGTAGCGGTCACTGGAAACGCGGGACAATACGGCGCTTTTGGGATTAGCCCAGCATCCGGAGCCACCTGTGCTAGGCTACACATGGCGAAGACGGGAATTTCGTTTGCCTAGGGGCGTTATGACCTACTCGATCATTGGGTAGATCCCAGAAATGCCGTTGCCGGGATTTCGGCGATGATAGAGCGTTCGACATTGGCCGAAACTGAGTATTCTTCCGCCGCGTTTTCGTATGCGTGTGAGACGGGAGAAGTGTGGAGAGAGAGGACTTCGCCTTCAGCCATCGAGTGGTATGGACGTGGAGACTGCGTCTTGGCCATCGTCTTCGAAGGGAGATATACGGTCTGTATCGCAGCACTGCACCAACGTGTGTTCCGTGCAGTATCCATCAAGGCATGTGAAACTCTTGCTTAGAAGGGTTAAAGTTTCTTGGTGCTGGATGACATTCCTAATTTCATCATTCTTGTTATATGTAGTTGATGCATAAGGTTTACACGAGAAGTATTACTGGCGTTTTATACGCTCGTCATACTCCACCTGGCTAGTTATATTCAACAACGTCATTGCAAGGTTTCATATCTACTGATTTATGAAACTCGTAGTTCAGACATGTTCTGTTCTGTTGTGAAGTGCCTTGTAGTGCGTTGTGCACATAGCTTCCATACCTTATGCCCACCCTGTCTTCATTTACAATGTTGTTGTTGTGGTCTTCAGTCCTGAGATTGGTTTGATCCAGCTCTCCATGCTACTCTATCCTGTGCAAGCTTCTTCATCTCCCAGTACCTACTGCAACCTACATCCTTCTGAATCTGCTTAGTGTACTGATCTCTTGGTCTCCCTCTACGATTTTTACCCTCCATGCTGCCCTCCAATGCTAAATTTGTGATCCCTCGATGCCTCAGAACATGTCCTACCAACCGATCCCTTCTTCTAGTCAAGTTGTGCCACAAACTTCTCTTCTCCCCAATCCTATTCAATACCTCCTCATTAGTTATGTGATCTACCCACCTTATCTTCAGCATTCTTCTGTAGCACCACATTTCGAAAGCTTCTATTCTCTTCTTGTCCAAACTAGTTATCGTCGATGTCTCACTTCCATACCTGGCTACACTCCATACAAATACTTTCAGAAACGACTTCCTGACACCTAAATCTATATTCGATGTTAACAAATTTCTCTTCTTCAGAAACGCTTTCCTTGCCATTGCCAGTCTACATTTTATATCCTCTCTACTTCGACCATCATCGGTTATTTTACTCCCTAAATAGCAAAACTCCTTTACTACTTTAAGTGTCTCATTTCCTAATCTAATTCCCTCAGCATCACCCGACTTAATTTGACTACATTCCATTATCCTCGTTTTGCTTTTGTTGATGTTCATCTTATATCCTCCTTTCAAGACACTGTCCATTCCGTTCAACTGCTCTTCCAAGTCCTCTGCTGTCTCTGACAGAATTACAATGTCATCGGCGAACCTCAAAGTTTTTACTTCTTCTCCATGAATTTTAATACCTACTCCGAATTTTTCTTTTGTTTCCTTTACTGCTTGCTTAATATACAGATTGAATAACATGGGGGAGAGGCTACAACCCTGTCTCACTCCTTTCCCAACCACTGCTTCCCTTTCATGTCCCTCGACTCTTATAACTGCCATCTGGTTTCTGTACAAATTGTAAATAGCCTTTCGCTCCCTGAATTTTACCCCTGCCACCTTCAGAATTTGAAAGAGAGTATTCCAGTCAACATTGTTCCAGTCAACATTTACAATATGGGGACACTAAGAAGTTGCTGTGAGTCTTGGCTGGTTGAAGCTCACCTCCGCTGCTTTGCTTCCCAGCAAGATGGAGTATCTGTTTTCACTAAGAGGATGGACTGGATCCACTGCAGGTCCATGCCAAACGAAGATCACCACTGCTTCCAGGTCTCTGCACGTTCGAGATCACTAGTGGTTGTGCCTTAGGTGTAGCTGTACAATGATTTCCTCTCCACGAAAGTCGGTAAGTTAGTTATGCTGGTCCACAATATGCAGCTTCAGATAGTCCCATGTCTGAACTCTTACTGGAAGGTAAGGTAGCGTAGATAAGTGCCTCCACTCTGTTCCAACTGATAGGAAGAATCTGTAAATTGAAAAGTAAATCTATAGACAAGATGGGAATTTGATGCAATGTTACACTGGAGACAGACTAAACTGACAAAAAGTATATCCACTGACTGGTTGGATCTGTAAAATTTATTAGGGCTCTTCTTCAAAACCTGTCCTTCCGTGAAACCCAGTAGCCGTCCTATTGAATCTTTCTGGTTAATGTCAGTCACCTTTATTTCAGATTTAAGTGTACTGATATTTGGACATAGCACAATACCTTTTCCAAAACATTTTAAAACGTTGTTTGTGTCGCCAATATCGTAAGCACTAGGTTCTATTTCCACAATTCCTTTTCCACCATTAATTTCTGGATGTAGTTTATAGTGAGCCTCTGTGATATTCAAAATGCTACTTTAATTACGTCTCCATTCCAGTCAGCATAATATTTCACTTCCCGTTGCTTAAATCAATCTGTGGGAAGTAACTCACGCGTAATACTGACGGTCGTTCTTTTCAAAGTCAAAGTGTATGACACTGCTTCTGAACCTTAACTGATGAGTGGATGTTTAATGACCTCCTTATATACCCTTCTTCATAAACGCTAGAAGAACATGATGCACAGATGCCCAAACAGGTAAGTATTAAGGTGTTGGTAGTGATGAAAATTGTAGAACATGCGTCTTCTGTTGGTAAAGTATCGTTGTAACTCTTCTGGTGGCTGCAGGTCTCCAAATGAGCCGAGGTATTACATGTTATTTGTATTTTTCTGAACATGCGCCACCCAGTGGGATCCTAGTCGTTCAGCAATATCTAAATTCACAATTCTGCATTCTCTGGATTTCCACAGTCTTCCACATGAACACACCACAGAATCTTGGAATGCTGAATTTTTTCCTAACAAACTTGAACAGAGTGAGCAGAGTGTGCGCTGATATGAAGCACTTGCCCGCGAAAGGCAAAGGTCCCGAGTTCAAGTCTCGGTCTGACACATAGTTTTGATCAGCCAAGAAGTTTCAGACTTGAACGGATCTGTAACTGTAAGTGGCCTATCTAGTAGAATAGCTAACAGGCTTTTTTTTATTTATGAAGAGACCAAGTCCTTTTTTATATGGTTTCAGGTATAGTAACTTTTCTGGTGATTGCTGCTTCCATCATGTGGTTATGTCTTCTCGCTTCCTTGAGCTGCTTCTGGGCGTTCTGTATCCTGTAAATAGCCGCAACACCATCAGCCAGTGAATCCATCGCCGAGAGACCTGAGAGGGGTGCAATGAGGAATGGGATAATTCCGCCTGACGTCACTTATGCTTCACAGCACTTTTAGCTGCATACATCGCTGGCAAGATACACTTTTTTAAACGCCCCTGTCCTGGCTTCTTCTTCTTCAACGTAGACTTCTTCTCTTCAGTGCACAATGTGCAGCATTCATAATCCATTATACTACATATGAACATCCATTCTCGGTCATATTGCCTTGGCTTTATCACCTAAAATTCAATCTGTAGCATGACATCCTGGGAGATCTTTATGTTTTGCGTCTGCAGTGTTGTGTTCCAAACACGCCTCGTCAATTAGGTTGATCACCTGGTCACCTTATCAACACAACCCAAGGGTTCTTGAAGCTTTGTACCAGGTCCACAGTTATTATACTCCCGAATGTACCATTTAACAAGAAGTTTGCCAAGAATGCCACCACCTCCTATAATGTGTCTTCTGTCATGCATGTTATGCTACTGTGTTGGCTGTGCTCTGTACACACATTATATAGCAAATCGTCAGTGTCAGTCCACGTGTTTTGTGTTGCATGAAAACCAAGCCATTTAACTAGTGATCTATTCCATCAGCGTGTTATGGCATGCTCTATGACAAACTCATGTGGTTCTGAGCTCTTCTGCATCTTATCTATGTAAAAACATTCTGAAATTTCTGTGCCACTGCTCTCCTTAAAGACTTAAATTCTGGGATATGTTCTCTACGCCGGCCAGGGTGGCCGAGCGGTTCTAGGCACTACAGTCTGGAAACGCACGACCGATATGGTCGCAGGTGCGAATCCTGCCTTAAGCATGGAAGTGTGTGATGTCTTTAGGTTAGTTAGGTTTAATTAGTTCTAAGTTCTAGGGGACTGCTGACCTCAGAAGTTAAGTCCCGTAGTGCTCAGAGCCATTTGAATCATTTTTATGTTCTCTACACTTTGGAAACTGTGAACATCTTACTCGACAAGCTTGGGAGGTATGACTTCTCAAATGTTGTCTTGTGTTTTGAGATAATACCAAATTTCCCAAATTCGATTTCTGTTTATGAGGATCCAGTATTTTAATATGATAGCATCCCATATCCATGAGTCCATTATCACAAACGTCGATTGGTCTCATTTTTATTGTACAAAATGTGGTTCGATTATATTGTGAAATTATTTCTGGGAGGATATCCCTCCATTTGTATGATCTGCAAAGATTAAAATGCATCCACATTTGACCTTTTATTGGTCTGCTCTGATGCTCCACAATACTTGCCTTTAAGTGGGTGAATGTTGAATAATGATGTATTCCACACCACTGTATCATGCTGCTGAAATACCTATTATAAAACTCTCCATCATGATTAGTTTGGAGATTTTTCCCTGTCTGCAACATCTCTCGTCATTTCTCTTTTAACAGGTAATGCCCAGGCAAATTTAGAGTATGTATCAATAACCATTAAAATATATTTGAATCCATTATTCGCAAGTGCATATTCCTGCATATCTACAAAATCAGCCTGCCATAAGACATCAAATTCATAACAGCTGTATGAGGTTATGTCTTGCTTGCTCGTTTGTGCAATTTTCGAACTACTGTTTCTCCATACTTATTTGCTTGTACCCTACTTTCTAAGCTTGGAGATGATTGAAACAACTGCATTCAAATGAGCAGTATTACTAGCAGTGGCTGATGCCCGATAGCAGTTGCATTTTTGATCTATTAACTCATTGGGATCGTCGTAGTGGGACCACAGGGCTCAATTGCTGACTCTTTTGTGCTGGATGTCAACACCATCACCAATGTCATATCGAGTATCTAATATAGGTTTTATAATGGTTCTGTGTTTCACACTGCGCCAGTTTTCCACTTTCCTATGTACTCCCAAAAAATGCAGTATTTTACCATACATCTCCAGATATTTGGATGAATAATTTACAGCTTTTGTGGGATTCAGGAAAGTAAGGTTCATTAGACCAGCTGTTCTTTGAAATTCCTTATCATCTAACTTTATTGCTTTTTCTTTTAAACCTATGGGCTGTGTGCCCAACATGTATCGTTTTTCACCACTAACACAGAATGTTTTGTCTATCCTAGCATTGCTGTGACGATTAATGACAGTAATGTCACATAAAAGTCTTTGCCAACTAGAGAAAACAGACATGTCAGCCGTGGCGCAACATGCTCCTCAGTCAGTTGATCACGTTGTGAAATTTTCAGAAACTGAAGTTATTATGACAAACTATTATCCATGGCTATATAGAGAAGCCATCGAAATATATAAACATGGGGATAATTTTAACAGAAAAGAGGAAGCTATGAAACTCACAAGGGAACTCCCCATCGCACCCCCCTCAGATTTAGTTATAAGTTGGCACAGTGGATAGGCCTTGAGAAACTGAACACACATCAATCGAGAAAACAGGAAGAAGTTGTGTGGAACTATGAAAAAAATAAGCAAAATATACAAACTGAGTAGTCCATGTGTAAGATAGGCAACATCAAGGACATTGTGGACTCAGTAGCGCCGTGGTCCCGTGGTTAGCGTGAGCAGCTGCGGAACGAAAGGCCCTTGGTTCACGTCTTCTCTCGAGTGAAAATTTTTACTTTCTTTATTTTCGCAAAGTTATGATTTGCCCATTCGTTCATTGACGTCTCTGTTCACTGTAATAAGTTTAGTGTCTGTGTTTTGCGACCGCACCACAAAACCGTAGGAAGACTGGGTGAAAAGGAAGGCCAACAAATGTTAATTACGTGTGGTCCTAAGTGATCCATCCATGAAGAAGAAGAATATACACCGTTCTATTAACTGTTGTATTCAGCGTTTTTTACATTTATAATGATCCTCCCTATCTTCTTCTACCAGTGATGGTTGTCACAGTGCCCATTCTTTCTCATCACCCCCACTGATCACCAAGTAAAGGGTGAGCGGCTTCACTTTTCCTTTGGGTGTAATAGAACTGGTAAATGAATGATGCCAGCAGAAATATGTACCAGACGTTAGATATAAGAGAAGGGATTAGGTAGGGCAACAAGCAGCAGACTGAGAATATGGAAGCTACTGAGCACCCCAGCTCTCCAAGGTCAATAGCATTACTACAAACAGGGGTGTGAAAAACGGCACAGTCCTAGGGACTGCACGACTGTAGTTAAGGTTTAAATATGAACACAATGTTTGATTCATTTTTTCTGCTGGAGTATTTTGTCTGCTTTGACTGAATGTCATGTATGTTACACCATCTACACTTTGAAGTATCTTTTGCAGTAACTGGTACTTGGGCTGAAACAGCGTTTTTCAAAATACACATACATGCTCAAAATGGTCTCCATCTGGGTGGGTTAGCAGTGACATGAGAACATTGGTCTTGTTGCAGTTGGATGGACCCAAAAGGGGCGTTAAAAAGTTTTGCAGTTATCTCTAATTTTTTTTATTTTCTGCAGGAGGAGAATTAAATTATTTGTGAACATACTTGGAACATTTCGCTATAATTTGGTATATAAAAGTATTTTCTTTTATTTACAGGTGAGACATAATGGACTGTGAAGTAGACATCAGGTTGTGACAACAGTCGGTGATGTAGTTCCTCTTCAAGACCAGCAATGACTCTGCCACATCGATTCTCAGGAAGGTGCTCCCTGTTCACGGAGAGGACACAGTGGATCGCAGCAGTATCCAGCGGTGGTTGCAGAGGTTTAAAGAAGGCGATTTCTCTCTACTGGACAATCCATGATGCGGTAGACCATCGACAGCAGTGAGTGATGAGAATAAGGAGACCATTGATGAAATCATCCAAAATTATAAACGTGCGACGACATGAAAGCTTGCTGAAATGACTCGTTTGTCATTGGATAGCGTGGTATCACTGAAACAGTCACTATGGTACAGAAAAATCTGTGCACATGTGGTGCTTAGATTATTGACAAGAGAAATGAAAACAATGAGTAAGAATGTGTGTGAGGGTCTCATGAAGATCTTCAGTGACGAGAGGAAACAGTGTTTCGTCAGTGTCATTACCCAGGACGAAACATGGTTGTTTTTGTACGAACCTGAGAGCAAAACCCAATCCATGGAGTGGCGTCATCCGTGTTCCCCCTGGAAGAAGAAACCAAGTCTTTCACGAACGGCAGGCCGAAAGGTGATGGCTTCCTTCTTCTGGGATCAGTGCGGTGTCATTTTCATTGATTTTTTTGGACCTGACTCCACAATTAACTGGGACCGTTACTGTTTGTCCGCTACAGTCACAGGTTCAAATCCTGCCTCGGGCATGGATGTGTGTGACGTCCTTTAGGTTAATTATGTTTAAGTAGTTCTAAGTTCAAGGGGACTGATGACCTCAGATGTTAAGTCCCATAGTGCTCAGAGCCATTTGAACTGTTTGTCTTTGGACAAGCTGCGATGTGTGATCAAGACCCATAGACCACAACTTCAGGGTCAGCTCATCAGACTACACCATGATGGTGCCAAACCTCATACAGCCCTTATGAAGCAGGAGAAAATCAGGAAAATGGGTTGGAAAATTGTTCCTCATCCTCCCTACAGTCCAGATTTGGATGCATCTGATTTTTACCTCTTTGGTCGTCTGAAGGCCCACCTGCACGCTAAAACATTTGATAGTGAGAAAGACATTATTTCCTGTGTCAAGCGATGGTGTAAAAGTCAATCCCCAGAATTTTGCCAAAGTGCATTTACATCATGGAAAGAACGTTGGGCCAGATGCGTCACAGCTGATGGAGGCTACACTGAATAGGCTCAATTTATAGCTAAACGTTCGAAGTATGTTCACAAAAAATTTCATTCTCCTCCTGCAAAAAATAAGAAAATTAGAGACGACAGTGCAAAACTTTTTGAACGCCCTCTGTACAATCACCACTCATATATTATTGGGTAGGAGTATCCCATTCTTCTTCTTCTGGTCTTCTTTCGCACCATCACAGAAACAGTACCTTACAAGAAATTCCTGAACATTTACTCACCCCACCATGATACTGACTACATCAGGTTTTAGTGCACAATGGGCTTTTATAGAAAATACAGTCATGTTCAGAAAAAACAGAACACCTTTAACGACTAGAGATAGGACGTTCATATACACAGGACATGTACATTAGTATGTTCTGCAAAAATGATTAGCATTTGAACCATGTCGGCCCATGGGTTCAAGGTCAACATCAATATTGTGGGGCAACACCACCTGCTGGCAAAATGAACCTGTGGCTCTCGTTGTCGCTATAAACCGAAGGTAATGGACCAGTGTGCCTTGAGCAGATGTGTAGGGTGCTTTGCAGATGTATGCATGAACCATACTGTCAAATCAGAGAGTTGAAAGAAGGCACCTTAAGGCTTGAGAGCATGTGATATATCCATCCAGGATATTGCTGCTTGGATGGAACAAAGTGTTTTGGCAGTGCTACGGGTGTGCCGAATGGTTCACAGCAAGCCGTAAAACACGATGAGATGGATCAGGTTGCACCACCCAGACCACCATCTGAGAGGATCAACACCTAACCTGAACGACTTTACAGGACAGATCCTCCTTGGCTCTGGTGCAACAGTGGAACAGTGTAACACAAAATACACTATCATGAGTGACAATCCATAGCCATTTATTGTGGCATAGGTTACATGTGTGTCATACACTTCTCTGCCGACCTTTGATGAAAGTGCAGAAAACCGAGTGAGGTGGTGCAGTGGTTAGTACACTGGACTCATATTCAGGACGACGGTTCAATCCCGCGTCCGGCCATCCTGATCTAGGTTTCCCTGATTTCCCTAAATTGTTCCAGGCAAATGCTGGGATGGTTCCTTTGAAAGGGCATAGCCGACTTTCTTCCATGTCCTTCCCTAATCCGGTGAAATTGATAACTTCGCTGTCTGGTCTCCTCCCCTAAAACAACAACGTGCAGAAACATGCTATGGTGTACACAACGATGTCATTGAGGACAGGAACAGCATCCGATAATGTTTTAGGACGGATCCAGGTTCTGTTAGTTTGAAATGATGGCCTCATCTCAGCCAGGGATAGCAGCACCATAACCACATGACATATAGATCCAAGTCAAGGCCATATGGTGTGAGGTGCCACAAATCACAGTTGGTGCATATCCTGGGGACAGTGACCAGTATGAACTACATGAATGACATCCTGTGAGCCATAGCCATGTCTTTTCTGCACAACACAACAGACGCCATTTTTCAGCAAGACAATGCATGACCACACGTTGCTGCATGAACACATGCCATCTTGGTGTCATAGGATGTGAGTCTTTTGCCCTGGTCTGACAGATCACCAGACTTTTTGCCAATCGGAAACGTGGGGGTTACGGTGAAACAACAGGTGTAGCACTGTGACTCAATGCCAACCACCTCAGATAAACTTTGTAACCATGTGAACGCAATACGCATGGCTACAGCACAGGACGCCATTTGCACCTAATATGAATCGATGTGATCATGCATGGAACAGGTTATCCGGAACTATGGCAGACTCTGTACCTATTACATAACAGTACACATGCTGAACCAAGTGACAGAAAAGCTATTCATTTCTGCAGAATATACTAATGTACATGTGCTGTGAATATGCTCATCATATCTCTAGTCATTCAAGGTGTTCTGTTTCTTCTTTTTTTCCCTAAACATGAGTGTGTGTGTGTGTGTGTGTGTGTGTGTGTGTGTGTCGTCAGCTGAGGTGCAGTAGTCACGTGTGTGTGTGTGTGTGTGTGTGTGTGTGTGTGTGTGTGTGTGTCGTCAGCTGAGGTGCAGTAGTCACATGCTACACATAAAAGTTTAGTCCATCATTTTGTTTAACAGTGACTGAAGACGTTGACTGTGGTGAAGAGGTTATTCACAGAGCTTGGTGCTGATGAAGTATACTAGACATTGCATTGAAAATACTGATAGCAGTAACATTATAATGTAAGGTATGAACAAATTCAAACCACTGTTTCTGGTAATATATATTTTTTTATTCAACAGCCATTCATTGGATGTACTACATAACAAAAATCAAGTGGCTCTCTCTTTACCTTCAGGAGTACACAAAATAGCAAATAAAGCTTTCCTGTATGCACAGAATTCAGCATGTGTTTTCCTCAAAGTGATTGATATTCCTTTAGCCTCTTCTTTTGGCATTATGTTGATATAGTGTTCTAAATCGTCTACATGCATACTATACGTAAGGAGACAGTTCACAACGTCTTTATACACAGTTTGAACTCACAGCAGCCCACAGTTCAGTCTTTCCAACACAACAAATAGCACCATCTGTAGGTCAAGCAAGTTCGTAAAAGTGGAATGTTGTAGATAAATTGATCAGTCTCCAGATCTCAGCATGAGTGCCACACGATGGTAGGTTAGATACGGTCAGGCCAGCAGGGAAAATGTCTGGGCATGGATCAGGGGGAACATCCTCGGAGGTCATCTGTTAACAGATTTAGGGTTCTGTACAACACAGTTCATCCCATTCCATCTCTGTAAATCACAGTTTGCCATTTCTCAATGCATTTTCAATCTCTAACACAACACACCATTAACTGTCCCCTGCTGTGTCTATACCAATATTTAAGCGCTTTGATCTGCTAGCTGTTAAATTATGAGTGAAGTGAAATGCACAAGATCACTGGGAAGAATAGGCAGCTCCTTACCCACTATGTCAACACTCTGTCCGCGGTAACACCACAATGTTCTGGGATGATGTGTATGTCAGAGACCAGTACTAACCTGCGCTGTGTAGTGTAGAACCCGCAGCTCGATGTTTCAAAGAGTTGGAGACTGGCTGGATATCTACATTATACAAATCGAAAAGCGAGATGGATAATGCTAACCTCTAGTCCCGATCAAACATGCTGGTCTGTGCTCTACAGGATCCCACAGTGCTGCTGCCACTGCTGGTCATGACAGGTGAGAGGTTGCTGCAGATCCCAATGAGCCAGTGGTTCAGACACACTGGAGGGTGCCGCCGGTCTGGAAATGCTGGAGGTCACTGAACAAATAAGAAGAAATAATAAGCATCCACAGACAAAGAGATGGAGTTGAACACAGACGTGGAGCTGAACCACATGTACACTCCTGGAAATTGAAATAAGAACACCGTGAATTCATTGTCCCAGGAAGGGGAAACTTTATTGACACATTCCTGGGGTCAGATACATCACATGATCACACTGACAGAACCACAGGCACATAGACACAGGCAACAGAGCATGCACAATGTCGGCACTAGTACAGTGTATATCCACCTTTCGCAGGCTGCTATTCTCCCATGGAGACGATCGTAGAGATGCTGGATGTAGTCCTGTGGAACGGCTTGCCATGCCATTTCCACCTGGCGCCTCAGTTGGACCAGCGTTCGTGCTGGACGTGCAGACCGCGTGAGACGACGCTTCATCCAGTCCCAAACATGCTCAATGGGGGACAGATCCGGAGATCTTGCTGGCCAGGGTAGTTGACTTACACCTTCTAGAGCACGTTGGGTGGCACGGGATACATGCGGACGTGCATTGTCCTGTTGGAACAGCAAGTTCCCTAGCCGGTCTAGGAATGGTAGAACGATGGGTTCGATGACGGTTTGGATGTACCGTGCATTATTCAGTGTCCCCTCGACGATCACCAGTGGTGTACGGCCAGTGTAGGAGATCGCTCCCCACACCATGATGCCGGGTGTTGGCCCTGTGTGCCTCGGTCGTATGCAGTCCTGATTGTGGCGCTCACCTGCACGGCGCCAAACACGCATACGACCATTATTGGCACCAAGGCAGAAGCGACTCTCATCGCTGAAGACGACACGTCTCCATTCGTCCCTCCATTCACGCCTGTCGCGACACCACTGGAGGCGGGCTGCACGATGTTGGGGCGTGAGCGGAAGACGGCCTAACGGTGTGCGGGACCGTAGCCCAGCTTCATGGAGACGGTTGCGAATGGTCCTCGCTGATACCCCAGGGGCAACAGTGTCCCTAATTTGCTGGGAAGTGGCGGTGCGGTCCCCTACGGCACTTCGTAGGATCCTACGGTCTTGGCGTGCATCCGTGCGTCGCTGCGGTCCGGTCCCAGGTCGACGGGCATG
This sequence comes from Schistocerca cancellata, assembly GCF_023864275.1. Classification (NCBI taxonomy): domain Eukaryota; kingdom Metazoa; phylum Arthropoda; class Insecta; order Orthoptera; family Acrididae; genus Schistocerca; species Schistocerca cancellata. Next base: position 137,644,020 of record NC_064632.1, read on the forward strand.
TACACCTTCCGCCGACTACTGGCGACAACATCGATGTACTGTGGAGACCTCACGCCCCACGTGTTGAGCAATTCGGCGGTACGTCCACCCGGCCTCCCGCATGCCCACTATACGCCCTCGCTCAAAGTCCGTCAACTGCACATACGGTTCACGTCCACGCTGTCGCGGCATGCTACCAGTGTTAAAGACTGCGATGGAGCTCCGTATGCCACGGCAAACTGGCTGACACTGACGGCGGCGGTGCACAAATGCTGCGCAGCTAGCGCCATTCGACGGCCAACACCGCGGTTCCTGGTGTGTCCGCTGTGCCGTGCTTGTGATCATTGCTTGTACAGCCCTCTCGCAGTGTCCAGAGCAAGTATGGTGGGTCTGACACACCGGTGTCAATGTGTTCTTTTTTCCATTTCCAGGAGTGTACTTACTTTTATGCTTCTTCCGATAGATGGAGGCGGATGAAGACCTTAGCTGCTGTTCATGCTTCATTGTTTTTCACTGATTGACGGTGACTGAGAGGGCATACATCTTATATTCCCCTTACATCATGACCATGTTTTCTACTGGCTCCTGCGAATTTTCAGGTGAGTGAGAGGGTGAATGCTGCATTCTTATTGGTTCCTTACGGAAATGGTGGGGAAAAAACCATTTCAAGCCCCCTCTATGACATTTTTGTGAACTAGCTCAGTCAAGGCCAATACACCAAGGAGAACACCTCTGATTCATTCAGTCTGAGGTACTGGAATGGGATAAAGTTGACCCTTGCACTGAGGATTGACTGGCTGTTTCACAAAACACGAACAGCTCCAACGCAGGCAGTAGTCTGTATCAGTTGCGAAATGATTCACGCTGCATTGCCATTATTTGCTGAAAAGTATTTACCCCAGTCTCATCCATTATCATCTTCTTCCACTTCTTGTGTAGTAGGCTATGGTTGAAGTCCTCAGCTGTTAGTTACAGGTTACACTTATTAAACTCCTCTCTCAAAATCTTGTCAGTTGAGTGCATTATAATACTACCATCTCAAGAGGACACTACATACTGAGGCATTGCAATAACATAGTTCCAAAACTGAGCTAAAATATCCATAAAAACTTATAGTATACCACATCTTTATTTCTTTCTTTCATCATCACATGAGCACTCCACAGTGAGATTCTTCTTGTCTCACAGCTGCACATAGACTGAGCGATTTAAGGGTGGGAGCCTACTGGAATACTGCTGCCATCTGGTGGCTGCTCACGCAACTAGAACCTCAGTAGCAGCCTAACCTCGGTGGCATACAGATACGCACTTTCATTGCTCCACGACACAGCTGGCAGACACTCGCGTGGTCGACGCAAAATAGCAACTATTGCACTTCATTCCATTCCTTGATTCTTACAGTTATTACATGATGGAAAGGGGGGGGGCGGGGGTGCAGACATGAGCTCTACCTAAGTGGTGGAGCCCTGCCTAATGCAAACTGATTAAATAAACAATATGCAAAGTGAATTGAACAATATATTATTATATCAGTTGACATTGATTTGAATCCTATCGTGAGACCCTTCCTCTCCAGCAGCTATGTAGAAATTGAGTCTTTTCATGCCAATTTCCAGATGGGTGAGCAGAGAGGCCATAGGGGTAGGGGAGGGCTGGCAGATTTCCCAGAGGGTGAGGGGTAATTAATTGATCAATTTGATTGATTACCCAATTGGTTTGATATAAAAAGTGTATTTATATCACTGAGGAGGAGGGGGAGGATTGGGGCTTCCTCAGAGAGGTGGGGGAGGGTGAGTGGTGGGTGTTTCTCAGAAGGAAGAACTATCCCCTGTGGGCCACAAATCAACCCCCAGGGAAGGTCATAAATCCTTTAGTGCAACATTATGTTAGGGGGAGGGGGAGTGGGTTGCTCCTGATGTATGCCTCTCCTGAATGTAAGCAACCCGCACAACAAAACGGCCCAGAATCTACTTTGTCTCAATAAAGTTCCATTCTAATAAAGTTCCTCAAGACAGAAAAGTCTTTGCCCACAAACTAGCATAGATGTAGAAGTCATCACTCATGCAAAACTCAGCTTGCTTTTTCCTCAAGCGATATCCTGTGAACCATAGATGAAGGGCAACAGGCAGATTCCTTGTTCCTAGATTTCCAAGAAACATTTCACGTGGTGCACCACTGCTGACTGTTAATGAAGGTCCAAGAATACAGAATGCGTTCCCAGATGGGTGAGTGGCTTGAAGACTTCTTAAGTAATCGAAATCCATATGTTGTCCTTGATGATGGGTGCTCTTCAGAGACAAGTCATCGTCACCAGTGGCCCAGATAAGTGTGACAGAACCTCTCTTGTTCTCTCTATATATAAATGGTTCAACAATAGAGTGAGCGCAAATCTGTGACTGCTTGCTGATGACGCTACAATGTACAGGAAAGCATCGTTGTTGAGTAGCTATAGGAGGACACAGAATGACTTAGACATAATTTCTATTTGGTGTGATGTGTGGCAGTTTACTCTTAATGTATAAAAATTTAAGTTGAGGTGAGTAGGAAAAACAATCTTGTAACTTTCGAGTACAGCATTAGTAGGGTGCTGCTTGACACAGTTACAGTGATTAAATATGTAGGTGTACTGTTGCAAAGCAATATGAAATGTAATGAGTACTTAAGTATAGTAGTGGGGAAGACGAATGGTAGACTTCAGTTTATTGGGAGCATTTTAGGAAAGAGTAGCTCGTCTATGAAGGAGACCTCTTTTAAAACACTAGTGTGACTCATTATTGACTGCTGCTGGAGTGTTTGGGATATTACCAGGTCAGATTAAAAGAAGACATTGAAGCAACTGAAAGATTTGCTTCTAGATTTGTTACTGGTAGGTATTTTTAGCATGTGCATATTACGAAGATACTTGATGTACATAAATGGCAATCACTGGAGGGAAGACGATGTTCATATCGCAAAACACTATTCAGGAAATTTATAGAAATGGCATTTGCAGATGGCTGCTGAATGATCCTCCATTTGCAAGTGGAACAGGAAAGGAAATGACTAGGGGTAGTACAAGGTACCCTCTGCCATACACCTTAAGATAGCTTGCGCACTATGTATGTAGATGTATGTGCGCTGAGAAGAAAACTGATTGTCGTCCTTGTGCAAAAATGTTATTCGGTAGTGGAATGTTTAAATAATGATAAAGTGTTCTATGGAGTGTAATGCCATACAGTTGTATTGATGAATGTAAATTAAGATTTTAGGTTTGACAGATTGTACATATCTGAATTATTTTACTTGTATTGACAAGTTTCCTGTACAACCTGCCCGAATAGCCACAAGCAACAGAGTGCCACTTCCAGCATTTGGGCAGACGTGCCAGATGCGGATCAAACCACCTGACAGATTAATGATTAGGGTCAGTGTGACAGCCAGCCGGGATGTGGTTTCTAGGTAGATTCTAATATTTGACTAGCTGAGTAGTGGGATAGTACGCACATCTCACCACATTTACACGAATCACTAATGTTTGGAAAATGTTAGCACATTATGACTGGTGATAACAATAGATCAGATAGTTGTGGTGGCTATAGAAAAGGGGGTTTTAGCTATCTTAACCATATGATAGTGCCACCTCAGTTTATTATCTGCCTTGCTAACTAGGAATGTCACCCTTTGCCAAAAACATTCATAATCCAAGAAGAAGTAGTAAGTCGAGTCTCAAGTACATTAGATCAATTATATACATCTGCATGTGATGAGACAGTAAAATACTGATTATGATTTTCATTCTGAACATTTCATTTTGATATTCACGTCTAACTTTTGAAGACATATCTCCTTTTTCTACTGTCTCTGAGCACCCATCATACAATGCCAGAAAAAATTAGTATACCTTTTAGAGATTTCTCATTTACTCAAGATTTATTGTTGGAACAGTCCATGTGGAGTACATGCAATAATTACATCTACAGATCAGTAGCACAAGCGGTTCTGTGGTATCAGGTATCGACCCATACTGAAACACCTGTATCAGTATGTGGTGTAGCGTCCATAGGCAGCAATGCAGGTACTGACTCTGGCATTCAGCCGATTGTACGGACGGCGAATACTGTCCTCGAATACTTCATGCCATGCCCGCTTGACCTGTTCATGTACTTCTGTAAGAGTTCTTGCTTGATGAGCGGTAAGAGACACTTCTCGTCCTACCATTTTCCACATGCGCTCGGCTGAAGACAAGTCTGGACACAATCCTGGCCATGAAAGTTCCTGCACGTATTGCAGAGCACATTGAGAGTGTGTAGGTGAGCATTAACCTGTTGGAACAACACATCACCTTCCTGCTGCAAGAATGGCAAAAGAACAGGTCTAATGACATTCCGCACTTACCGAGTGCTGCTTAGTGTCCCCTCCAATAAAGCTAAATGTGAATGAGAGATGTAGGTTACAGCACCCCAGACCGTAAGGCCTGAGGTGGAGCTGGACTCATGCGCTTTATGAGACAGTGCACATTGTATGTGCAAACGACCATCATATGCTTGCAGTCAGAATCCCCTTTCATGGCATGCCATTCCATCTTCCAAGTTGTAATGGTCGCCTAGTTGTAGATATAGCTAATTGCTATAATCGCACTATTTCACTCCCATTTACGGAGCTTGTTAGCACTTGATGTTAGGTTGGCGCCATTAAAATGCATTGTGTTGTGGTAATCGCTGCTACTTGCTAGATCGCTGCTGTGTCTCGATGCTGATGCTGGCTCTAAATCTCGTTGTCTAGGCTTAAAAACATGAGGTCCCGTGTTTTTTATGTGCTTTTGATGATAAAGAACGAGCGAAACCAACAAATATGTAAACTTCAAATATTTATTACTCTGGTGGCCATCTTAATTCCACTGTCCACCAAAGACCATGACTCAACACAAAGTAGTACTTCCGTTACATGTTCTTTGCATTGTTTATCCACCTCAAACAATAACACACAAACACACTTTACCAAAGTGACATTCCGACTGCTTCCCGACCCTCCTTGCTGCTTGTATTTATAACATTGTCAAAGAACTACTAAAAAGAGATATAGTTTATAAGTCACATGTACATCTGTTATCATAATTTGTGCAGAAAAGTTATTAATTTGCATCGAGTGACATAATTTAACATGTTATTAAAATGACAGACAGATTTGTTGACTTGACAGAATAATTCTTTGTTACAAAAACGCCGTTTTTTAGAAGTTTGTCAATTGACCTCTCTAACTTGCATAAATAAGTAAATAACATGAATTATTAAGAATTACATTGGTTTTCGTCTAAAATAGGATTGATTTCGTGAATACTGAGTGAAACCGCTCCTAGTGAACAAATAGGTTTCGCTGGGTGATTTTTATTTAAGGAGATCCAAAATACCTAAGTTGGCCACTATTTTTCGTACTTCATATTAATTATTTAAGATGAACTTAGTGTTTTTACATGATGACATTTGCTGTATCAGTGATCAAGTGATATTAACTTTTGTGTGGGTCAGTTATTCAGTATAATTTAATGGGTTGACTGTTTATGGAGACATGTTATGCAATCATTGTTAACATACACAATAACTTTTCTATAATCATAAATACTTGTTAAACTGGTTGAATTTGGAGGGTATCGCATACTCCGGTTAAAGTAAAGCTTTTAATATGTTCCGTTACAATCCCCCCCTCGGGTAATATCATTTACAGAACATTAATGATATTAGCCAACTAGGACAAATGTGTCAAATGGTTAAAATTTGGAAAAGTACTACTTAAATAATTTTTTTGTTTTACTATGCATAATGTGTATGTATGCAATGACCATTACACCGTTTCAAAATGACTTTTTCCTGCAAATATTTTAGTTGTGTTGTTTCAAATGCACTTTGTGTTATGCCTCTCAGTATGACAGCATAATAAAAATATTTAGTAATATATGAAAGTAAAAAAAAATTGTTAATCTTTGCTCCCAGTGAGCCACATGGAAAATGATCAAAAACAGACACAAATATATCACCTGCGATTTTAAGATATATAAACAATATATGTAAATTATTTCAAAGTCAGTTCTCATTGATTCACAGATTAATCAAGATAATAGAAGGAGCATAAATATATTACACAGATGGACAGGTCATATGTCCATAGGAAAATATTGTAATTGTCTGCTCTTTTTGAGCCACATAAAAGAAATGAAAACAAAGAACATAATTATAAGTATGGACATGATATATATAAACACAAACACTAGATTCACATGTATGAATATAATATGCATTTGACAAAAAAAGGAAGAGTTTTTTAAATATTGTCTCCCATTGAGACACATACTCAAGACAGTACAAGAACATATTAATACTAAAATTGGACACTTAAATTTGTCACAACATAACACAAACATCAAACTTGGAGAACATCTGATTACCTGTAGAAAATTGTACACAAATCTTATGCCTAAGAACACAATAATAACAAAATGCTGGGTCTTGCACAACAATTTTTACATTGTCTTTTGTTTGGTGTAAATATGTCCCATATTCAACAATACAAAAGGAAAGTAATAAATGTTTGTCACCTTCTTACCCGTTGCAAGTAAAGAAGATGTCTCAAAATTTAATATTCAATAGTAACAATAAAAATATTAAAACATTCTTCAGAGATCTGGAACTTGTCCATGGTCTGTAGGATGAGTGTTAGTTGCTATTTGACACACCCAGTAAAATCTTTGCTGATAACATGCTTTATGGAAAATGGATAAGTAACTGTATTCAAACAGGGAAATGTGCTTAATCATGTTTATATGGTTTCAATTCAGTGATGTTTCTTATTCCAAATAACCTTCTTGATCTGGGAAAGATAAGTCTATACGCATTAGGATGTGGGCTTTCTTTTATTTCAAATGGGCAAATGTCAATGTTTACTTTTACATATGGACAACCTAGCTCAACATCTTTGTCTATTTCAGTATTTTCAAACAATAGATCATTTTCAATTTCTTTAGTTCCTAAGTCTAATGTCTCTTTCCTACACTTAGACACATCCCTCTCTGTTTGCAAAGCATTGACATTTAAACATAAACCTTCGTTTTCATCAGTTCCTTTTAACACTGTGTTGTCACTTAAACTACTGTTTTCACCCCCTTTTTTATAAAGTCCACTACGGATTCTTGTCCACCATGTAGGATACAAGGCTGCACTTACCTTTGCTAATTCTTTCCAAAAGGCATCTTTGTTTATACAGTTTCCATAGTTGTTCCACAAAACTTCTAAAAACTTTTCCCCTTTCTCTTGAAAACACACATTTACATTCCATCCCTTTATATTTTCTTTAATATTATTATTATTACCATTCTCATAGATCAGTGTTTCATAGTTCCCAATAGGCAATAGCTTGTTCTCAGATACACATTCCCTAGTCTGCATTTCACTTAAATTAACCTCATTATTACCCATGTTTGTCACATCACTTACCTTTACCACATAATCACTTTTCAATTCTACAAATACTTTTATTTCTTCCTCCACACTCTCATCAATAACATCCCTTGATTTAGGATCATTATTTAAATGTCCCTCTATTACTTCTTCCTCCTCCTCCACAACAACCCCATCTTCAGTTTCCCCCCCTATGTATCTGAATCTCAGCAATTGAGTCTTTGGCTCCATTAAACACTTCGTCATCCCCCTTCTTATCAAATAAACCCCCCAAAATAGATTCTATTTGTGGTATGTCTGACTTGTTATTAACACCAGTATCTTTTTCAGCCCAACTATGGAGCTCTGCAATACCTTCAACTTCTGCACTTTCACTAACTACCTGTGCTTGAACACTGTTTTCATTAACTGTATCACTTTTACTCATAGTATCCCAAAATCTTTTATTAAATTCTAATTTATTCATTCTAACAACATCAGTATTTTCATGGTACTTACTCTTTACATTGTATCTTCTCCTTCTCCAGTTTCGGTTATGTGTTGTCCTGTCATAATATTGTCTAGCCCCAAAACTACGGACATCTAGTGGGACTGTCCACCATTTCCCGGCTGGTTCCCTCGGTCTGTCCGTTTGTAGTTGTCGTTTTGTTCACTGGTTTCAGCAAACCCCCTTCTATCTTGTTCTCTTCCCCAATACCTATTTCTATCATTCCTGTTATCTCTCCTCCATCCTCCCTCCTGTGTATTGTTTCTGAAATCATTTTCATATCTCCTATCTCCCCTATTTGGAGCATTATTTCCAGAATTTTCAAAGTCTCTCCTCCCATAATAATCTCTATTTACATTCCTGTTCCACCCCCCATACTGGTTGTTGCCAGAGCCAAAACTTTGGTTATTTTTTCTTTCCAAGGCCCTATCTAATCTATCTACAAATTTCAGGAACTCTTCCATTGAATCGTCTGGTCCATGGACCAATTCCCACTGCAGTCTCTCTGGTAAACTTCTTTTTAAAACATCAATTTGTGTCATAATATCAAAAGAGTTATTCAAGTGAGCAAGTTTTTTCAATTGATCTCTGCAAAATTTTTGCATTCCCCTACTTTTCCTCTATACACTGGTCCATTTAGAAATTCTGACTTTAATCTGGCTTGTATGGATTGTGACCAAAATTTGCAAATAAATTTAGCTTCAAACTCTTCAAAAGTATTCCAAGAATCATTATTCTCATTTGCCCAGGATAGGGCCTCCCCTTCAAGAAACCGTTTTACTAACTTAATTTTTATGTTACCTGACATTCCTACAACAAACATATCCTTACATTGGTGAAAAAAGTCAATAGGGTGCAGATTTTCACCAGGAAAGCATTTCACTTGGATGTGCCCATACACTGTATTTTGATTGTAAAACATTTGTTTTGACATCAATGCATCTTCCAATTGTGTATATTTAGTGTGTATATTTTCTACTTTTGTATCTACATTAGTGGTATACAGGTTGTATTCTTGTTTAAGGTTTTCTGATGTTTTGTCTATTCTCCGATCTAATCTTTCAACTTCAGTATCTACTCTGTTGTAGATGACAGCAACGCTGTCTGTGTTAGCTTGTATGTTTTCATTTAAACTTTCAACTTTAACTTGAAATTCTTTTCTGAAGTGTATCAACTGTTCTCTAGTGTCCTTACTGAGGGTAGTTTTAATTTCCTCACACTTCTCATTGAGATGAGTATTTAATAGATCAAAATTCAAACTTAACTTATCCAGTCTATCTGTGTTTTCTTTAAGTTTCAAACTTACTTGTTCACTCGATTGTTTAAGTTGCGAGCTTATTTGAGTTGCAAACTCTGCTAGCCAATCTGTTAAGTTTAATTGTTCACCATCCCCTGGTTCAATTTTTACATTTCCTATGATCTCATCACTCTCAGGTAGAGACATGTTAACAATTAATAATTTTAAATGACAACAACAACTAAATACCTTGCTTTATGTAGCTATACTATGATGTCGTGGTCGGTGTTCCTGTTGGCTTTCTTCACTTCTATTCGGTTTTATCGAAGCTGAAGTCTTGATTGATGAATTCCATTGACATAATCCAGATGTTAATCTTCCGAGCGCTGTGATGTTTGTTTTTCGTAGTCGCACATACACACGTTTTTTCCGTTTGACATATTTTCACTGCTGCCACACTGCACAAATAAACTAGTTTGGACTGCTAAGCACTTACGAATTAAATCGCTGCACTATTATCATCGATGCACTTAAAGATCCCGGACGAGCCCCCACTTTTGTAATGGTCGCCTAGTCGTAGATATAGCTAATTGCTATAATCGCACTATTTCACTCCCATTTACGGAGCTTGTTAGCACTTGATGTTAGGTTGGCGCCATTAAAATGCATTGTGTTGTGGTAATCGCTGCTACTTGCTAGATCGCTGCTGTGTCTCGATGCTGATGCTGGCTCTAAATCTCGTTGTCTAGGCTTAAAAACATGAGGTCCCGTGTTTTTTATGTGCTTTTGATGATAAAGAACGAGCGAAACCAACAAATATGTAAACTTCAAATATTTATTACTCTGGTGGCCATCTTAATTCCACTGTCCACCAAAGACCATGACTCAACACAAAGTAGTACTTCCGTTACATGTTCTTTGCATTGTTTATCCACCTCAAACAATAACACACAAACACACTTTACCAAAGTGACATTCCGACTGCTTCCCGACCCTCCTTGCTGCTTGTATTTATAACATTGTCAAAGAACTACTAAAAAGAGATATAGTTTATAAGTCACATGTACATCTGTTATCATAATTTGTGCAGAAAAGTTATTAATTTGCATCGAGTGACATAATTTAACATGTTATTAAAATGACAGACAGATTTGTTGACTTGACAGAATAATTCTTTGTTACAAAAAGGCCGTTTTTTAGAAGTTTGTCAATTGACTTCTCTAATTTGCATAAATAAGTAAATAACATGAATTATTAAGAATTACATTGGTTTTCGTCTAAAATAGGATTGATTTCGTGAATACTGAGTGAAAACGCTCCTAGTGAACAAATAGGTTTCACTGGGTGATTTTTATTTAAGGCAATCCAAAATACCTAAGTTGGCCACTATTTTTCGTACTTCATATTAATTATTTAAGATGAACTTAGTGTTTTTACATGATGACATTTGCTGTATCAGTGATCAAGTGATATTAACTTTTGTGTGGGTCAGTTATTCAGTATAATTTAATGGGTTGACTGTTTATGGAGACATGTTATGCAATCATTGTTAATATACACAATAACTTTTCTATAATCATAAATACTTGTTAAACTGGTTGAATTTGGAGGGTATCGCATACTTTGGTAAAGTAAAGCCTTTAATATGTTCTGTTACAAAGTGATCCTCTAATAGCACTAGATGACAATGCACATCAATGTTATGGCTTGAGAGGAAGATGGGCCACAGGTGCCCGGGTCCATAGACCCACTGCTAATAATAGTTCGCAACAGTTGGTGCTGACAGGTCTGGGCTTACACACTTTCTTATCTGTGCTATGGTAGCTGTACAATCTGCCCCAGCTGCCCTTCCAAAATGACGATCCCAGCAGGCGTCTGTGTTGTGTGGACATCCAGTATCTCATCTATGGATGTGAGACTCTTCAAATGACCACTGATAACAGCATATTTGCACAGCTGATGCAGAACTTCCAACTTGTGAGGTAATTCTCCAAAAGAACCACCTCGCCACTCGTAAGGCCACAATTTGACCCCTTCAAAATTCGCTCTGTTGGCTTTAGGAAGCACGAGTGCACCTCAATGGCATGATGCTACTTGTTTCACACGTGCGCACCACACTGAGCCTTCTGGCTGTGAGCATTCCCTATTAAAGTGTTCTCTGGATCTCTGGTAGCTATTCCACAATACTATCTGCCGGCAGACGATGTTGAAATCATTATCAGTACAGTTACTATCCCCCAGATGGCGTAGGCTGTCATCGGATCAAAATCGACATCGCTTTCCCAGAAGTACTAAACTTTTTCTGGCAGTGTATTATTAGCCATCTGTGTTTCCATATTCAGTTTAAAATGTGTACAAGCTTTAATAATTTTATATTTTAATAACTTTAAGAAAAATAACTCGCCAAGAGAAACTGAAAAGCGAGCAATCCCACTGGCAGGATTAATTATTTTTCCCATGAACAGAATTGTGAAATAAACTAGATGTAGTGGGTAAAAAACTAAATTGACAATACTTGTCGCATTAAGCATCAGTATGTTGTGATAAGATTGACTCAGGCCGCAGGTGGAATAAATATTCGACACTAAACAGAGAGCTTTATGGGGTCGCCACACTCAACATCTCCTTTTCAAAACTTGTGAAAATGACTACAATGTATTTGAATTATTGTTGGATCTGTTATGCTCTCTGTAGTGGTGTACCATAGCGGAAGGGTGGAGTTACAGGTGGAGGGGGCATGACCCTGGTGATGCAGATGTGGGGGCGGCAGTTAGCAGCCAGTTGGATTTTATTAATTAATTTATTTTTTTCATGTACTGTGTCACGGTCAGAGTGCTGCAGCTCTTTTATTTATTGTGGGTCCTCTATTATTGCACAGGAGACCTTCATTTTGTGCCACATTTGTGGTTCTGTTGTGGCAATGTCTGCGGTCTACCTAGTATGGCGCCTCATTCTGTCGATTTTGGTTAGTAAATTCCAAATAGTTGGTCCATCATTTGAATGGTAATGTTTAGCTCATTGTGCATGGTTGGTATTCTTGTCTTCCTTGGGGATCTGAATATTATGCAGAGACATCTGTTTTGGATTAGTAGTAGTTTCTTGAATTTGGATTTACTGGCTGTGCCCCAGGAGCAACAGCCATACAATATCATTGAAGTGACAGTCGCTAGATGGAGGCACAGTTTGGTGCCGGTAAGCATATCAGTGCTACTAAGCATGGGATACAGTCCATAAATTGTTTTTAGTACCTTTTCTAATTTTGCTGCTACATACTGAATTTATGTCAGCTTTTTGTCAGTATGATAACAAGATACCTAGTTTGCTGAATCCATTCTGTTTCTTGTCCATTGATTACCAGTTTTCTGTCTAGTACTGGTCATCAGCGAGTGAAGAGGATAGCATTTGTTTTCTGGGGGTTAGTCTTGATGCTGTTATCGGCTGCCCAGAGTTGAAGAATATCTAGTTGATGTTGAAGTCAGTTTATGGCAGTGTTGGGTTGTTTGCTGCTAGATGTGACTGCTGTGTCATCTGCAAACTGCTCTGATAGTATGTTCTGCAGTTGTGGGAGATCATTCACTTATACGGTGAACAGAGTGGGCGAAAGTACCAAGCCTTCCGGAATTTCTTCGGTTTGTGTTTTGCTGTCTGACCTTTCCTGTCAATTTGTACATACAACCTTCTGTCCATTAAAAAGCTGTCTACGATTTTTATGTAGCACTCTGGCAGGTCTGTATTGTCTTTCAGTTTTGTGATTAGTTTTTCTCTCCACACCTGTGTGATTTTCATATTATAAGCCAGGTATTATGCTATATGGAGGAGTTTTATCTCTGCTGGAAGTTTCTGTTGATATGCGAATCGTTTGGGGTGTTTGACACTGTTGTCCAATAATGGTGGTCGGATTCTTGTCAGTAATATTCTTTCACGTATTTTATGTTGATATAGGTTTAAAGGCCTGGAGCAACCTGGATCTTTGAAGTCTTTACCAGGTTTGAGAATTGGCACTACTTCTGACATTTTCCATTTGGAAGGGAAATATTCTAGTTAGCAAGACTGGTGACCTCTGAGACAGCTGTTTGACATGGTCATTAGTTATACCATCAGTTCTGTTGCTGACTTGATATTAAGGTTCTTGGTGATTCGTTTCAGCTCATGTGGCTTGGTCAGTTCTGGCTGGTCTCTGCTTCTGGTGTTGCGTATTAGGTTGGCTGATTCTTCTGTTCCATTGTCCTCAATTTGGTCATTTTTGATATTTTTATATTAACAATGTTTCCAGGGGTCAAATGTGAGTCTATTTTTGTTCAGTAGAGCCCTTTTTGGTTATTGTGGGTTTCAAATGATGAAGTTAAGTTGCCATTCATCTTGCGATCATAACTGTAGGCTTGACCTTCGAGCTTTCCAGAGTTCAGAGCGCCATTTCCTGGCTCTTCTAGGCAGTTCTATTGACAATTGCTCCATTTCTCTTGTGTAAGCGGGGTTACAGGATCTTTGCCATTGTTTCCTGATTCTGTTATTTAATCTCGATTGTTTTGAAGTGCAGGTGGAAGTGCTTCATAGTAGTGATTCTCAAAATGTGTGATTTCTGAAGCTTGCCTGAGTGCTCTTTTGACTTTCCATGATAGTGTCTCAAATGTTCCATCAATAATTTCTGTTGTGATGATTTTTCTGTTGGTCTAATATTGTTAATTAGCCAATGTTGGAACTGGCCCTAATCCACTGCCATTTCTCCTAGTAACACTGCTGGATCTATTGGTTGTGAAATATGGATAAGAACAGGTTAGTGACCTGATGTCAAATTTGATGGTTCTTAGGTTGAGGTTTGGGCTAATGCTCTTGGCGACTGCTATATCCAACACAGCTGGTCTGTGGTTCTGTATTATTGGTATATATATTGGATCTTTTGATCCAGCAGTTATTGATTGGAACCGTTCAAGGTCGTAAAGTCGCCTTCCTCTCAGATTCCCTTGACAAGAATTCCACGCTATGTGCTTCGGACTTAGATCTCTGCAAAGCAAGATTTTGTCGAAACGATTGAGCAGTGTGATGAAATCATCAGCTTCAATATCAATTCCTGATCGTAAGTAGGCAGCTGTCAACGTAATTTTCCAATTAGATATTTCTATAGTTACTGCTGTTGCTTCTAGGACATTAGCTGTTAAATGATTTCATAGCTATGTGTAAGTGAGGACTACAAAAATATTGTCATACCTCCTCCTATTGTTAGGTCTGTCAGTGTGATAGTCAGTCAGTCATGTTTTTAATTCTGAATCCCTGGGTTGGCTGTAGCTGTGTTTCTGATACGAACATAACATCAACTCTAAAGCGTTCAATGAAACTTCTGGTTCTCATTCTTAATGCCGTTTGCATTGTATATGCAAAATACGAGGTGTTCTTTCAGTTGAGAAGTATGATCCATTACTCACTGGAGAAGATCTGCATTATACCTTCTATCAAAACTAGACATTTTGAGAGAAAGTCAGTTGAATCTGATAGGATACTGCAGTGCATGTTTTATTCTGAATTACGATACAGTGTTCCAGAATACTGCATTGTAATGCAGAATAACACAGGCATTGTAATATCGCATTCATCCGCAAACACCAGACAAGCGACTTTCAAGTAAAATACATAATGGATGGTTGGGGACATACACAAGTTTGTGTCTGGTCGTGAGTCATGCTTGGATAGCCTAAGGGCACAGTCTGCCTTTGGCAGTGGTGAGGTGTCTAGTCTAGGGGCAGCTTGTGAGCCAGCACGCATTTGTTTACTTCTGTGTAGTGGCTTGTCTTCATGTCCATATTCATTGACCATCATGGCGTTTTCATATCATCAACCTGCAATTAAATTAACTTTTCCTTTGGATCATGAACGACCAAAAGTATATGATATCAAGAGATTTACATTGGATGAAATGCGTCTCCCAACGCAAAATGTTCTCGAGATTTATTTTTCGATCATTAGTACCACTGTGTACTTCAAAGAAGTGAATGAAGGCATGTGCGCCAATGTGGTGCAGCGTCAGGCTCACAATCTCAACTTCCGATACTCTAACGGCCATATAGGAGCTGTCATGGTTGATTACACTGGTTTTGGCTCCAAAACATTGAGAGCTTTCAAACTCTCATTTGAGGT
The DNA here is from genome assembly GCF_023864275.1 of Schistocerca cancellata. NCBI lineage: Eukaryota > Metazoa > Arthropoda > Insecta > Orthoptera > Acrididae > Schistocerca > Schistocerca cancellata. The sequence goes on from NC_064632.1 coordinate 137,659,279, forward strand.
GATGTTGGACGTTTTCTTGTCCACCTTTAAAACGTAAGGCCATGTCGTCACTCATGTTGTTGAAACATAGAAGACTTCGGAAAGCCTACCATGTCCCCATTGGTGTCCATGAGATCAAAATATAATTAAGGAAACTTGGTTATTGCCAGATGCACAGCTGTCATGTATGGTGGCCAGCTGTGCAGTTTTCAGGTTGTGACCAGGAAGGCAATATCCAGTTGTAATGTATCTGACACAGACTGCATCAGATGCCGTTGGAGATGTCGCTCTCCCTGTGGTGCCCACTGTACTCGTATTACCTCTATCTTATGTGTACATGGGAGGACTGCCTGCTGTACCCTTTCTGAATCAGTTGCCACTGGCGTTGACTCCTCTCAACAACATAATGGATACTTTGCCTTTCTATCCTGCACTGCTGTCAGCAGCAGTCCCAATGGACAATGGTCATTGGAAGCCACAAGACGTCTGTTCTGACCACATAGCTGATGATCATGGAGCTGTACCAACCTTCTTTTTTTTCTTCCCTTTGGCCATGTTTCGGATGACAGTCATTCAACATCTTCATGGAACAGCATGTTATGAAGCATTGGTCACTGAGGAACCAGAAGAAACTGGTCATACCCCTTCTGATGACTACCTCCATCAGATGTGACCACAGGATCATGACCCTCCTACTGATGACGTGCTGTCATCCAACATCCTGGCACCTGTTGACACGACATCTCTCCCTACCACCATCTCCAGTTAGAATCCACCACTTACATACCCTTACCTGCATCTGATACAGTTGCCCTGGTTTCTGTATCTGACGCTGCCTGTGGTCACAACTCTGAAAGTGTTCCACCCAAGCAACCGAGTGAGATGTCTGTCTCCTGGGGCAGCTGATGTTGAAGCTGAGCGTGGACATCCTGGGAGCATAAACCGCGATGGAACTCCCTTGGTGGGGTCAACTCACCCCCATGACAGAGATGTCCCATTCTATGCCGCCTGTCAGGCAGCTTCCTATGTGCTTTCCATGTTTCCATCACCTGTCCTCCTGGTGATGTCACCTTTTCAAACTTATCTAATAGCCATGATCAATTTCAGTAACATTCAAGCATGCCATCAACTGGCATTGCTCTGTGAAATGCTGCTGCAGTAGATGCTGACGTTGCCCTCCTTAAGTAGGTGCATGTTGTAGCTTTTTGTGCTTCCCATGCTTTCCCTACTGGTACTGTGGTGGCAATCCTCTTGCATGATAGTATCCTCATTGATGCGCCGGCCGGGGTGGCCGAGCGGTTCAAGGCGCTACAGTCTGGAACTGCGCGACCGTTACCGTCGCAGGTTCGAATTCTGCCTCGGGCATGGATGTGTGTGATGTCCTTACTTTAGTCAGGTTTAAGTAGTTCTAAGTTCTATAAGTAGTTCTAAGTTCTATAAGTAGTTCTAAGTTCTAGGGGACTGATGACCTCAGAAGTTAAGTCCCATAGTGCTCAGAACCATTTGAACCTCATTGATGCAGCTGCCTACCTCCTGGATGCCAGAGGTATGGTCTTCACTTATGATGGTATCAGGATCATCATATCTATGCACCATGTGGTTTGTGTCGCCACAGGGAATGTTCCACTTTCTTCTCCAAGGCAATCGTGCATCTCTTGCTGGATCTGCAGAATGCCTTGATCATGGGAGGCAACTTAACTCCACCCAGGTGCCCAAAGACCAACTGCTGTGCCACTCTCTGTGAGCAGCACTATTGACAGTTGTTCAGCATCTCAACATTGTGGACTCTTGGGAGTGTGTTCATGGCGATCGTCAGGGTTTACACATTTCAATAGTCATTCTTCCAGTCGCCTTGATCGTATTTGTATCTCCCATGATATTGTTGGTGAGTCTCAGGCTGCTGCTGTCTGGCCTGTTGCATTCTCTGATCACGACGTCCATATCTCTGCTATCAACCTCTGCCACAAAAGGATGTGTCATGGCTGGGGACCACAAAAACTGGAAATGATCCATCTTACTTCACCCAGCTGTTGAGAGCTCATCAAGGCCACATGGACAACTTGTTGTTGATGTCACAATCAGTCTGTGCTGTCATGTTGGGGGGGGGGGGGAGGGGGGAGGAATCGTCTGCACAAAGTCTACTCTCTGCAAGGCCTTGACTGGTTACAGAAGGGAGGTCATGGCATGGTGGAGACAAACCCAGGATTTCTACTTCACCACTCTCCGGGAATGTACTACAAAACCTTATTTGCTAGAGTGTCAGGCGATCGTGAAATGTGCCAAGGCACAGCTCACTGTCCTCTCTGGACACCACCCTGAAGGATGGGTTAGTGCCACCATTGGAGAACTTTGATTAATGTTCTTACAACTGATGATGGATGTAGTTTAGATATCCAAAGCGATACAGGATGCCCTTCATGCACATTATGTTGCACTGTACTCTGCACAACATAAATAACCTGCCAACATTGTGGCAGTCTCCTGACTCTCATTTGGCTCAGTTCCTCGGGATTCAACAATGAATCTGTTTGCAGACATCATGGAAAATGAAGTCCATGATGCTATCAAGGCAGGCTCTACGAACAAGTTTCCTGGCTCCAATGGTCCCTCACTAGAGATTTATCAAACATTTCATACCCTGGTGGCACCAGCATGGACGGAAATCTGTTGAGATCTTATGTTGCCTATTGTGCCGAACTCTGACTGTTTCCTCAGTGGTGTCCTACACTCATCCACAAGCCTTGAGCACATGATGGATATGCGATTATCGCCCCTTGACATTGCTCAACAGTGACACACACGTCTTTACTTGGCTGTTGGCTGCACAGCTGTCAGAGTCTCATTAAATGGTTTCACCTTCTTTAGGTGGCGCCAGTGACATCTGCACTGTACTCTTTCACTATCGAAACTTAATCACTCATGCCTGTGCTAATCATGTGCATTAGCTTTCGTCTAGCCATTCAGTTGAGTTGACCATGACTACCTGGAATGGGTGCTCCACAATATGGGACACCCTTATATTACCATCAACATCATAATGCATCTCCTTCATGGAGTGACATCTGCATACTCTACAACAGCTGTCTCACGCCTTCCATCTTCATCTGATGTTCGGCGTATCAGGGCTGCCCACTGTCTGCACTGTTGTATGCTTTAGCCATGGAACTGTTGTTCTGGAGCCTCCTTTAATACTTTTCTGCGATGTCTTTTGGTGGCCACTGCTGTGGACACTGCTTATGTGGATGACCTCGTCCTCATTCTTCATAGGGGTGCTGATGTCATGGAGTCCTTGACATGGATCATCACCTACAGAGAAGTTTCTGGTAGCTGTCTTAATTTCTGTGTCATAGGTTCAGGTCTTCCTGAGTACAGCGCTACACCATTGTGTGTAGGCGTTATTATCTGATGCTTAGGATTCAGTTTCATGGGCGATCTGCAGCACTCAATTTGCTCTCAACTGCCGGCGCCTGCTGTCCCAAGATGAGCTTATCTCCTAGTCCTTGATCTTCTGCAACAGACACAACATATTAATGTATATTTGGTGTCGTGTATCCTTCATGTGGGACAGTCACTCCCCATTCTGCTGTCCATGGCCCACTGCATGCTAGCAGCTCTGGGTTTGTATGTTTGCCACGCTTTACTCTGTTCAAATATGGTAAAACTCCCATACCCTCCCATGGTGCAGGGGCGGTTTAGGTCTGTATCATGCAACAGCACTTTTTGTCAGCTCTCAGATGCTGCTGTGATGCCGTTGCCCCACATGCCTCACCAGCCTGTTGCTGGAGACTCTTGTACCATGCGCATGTGCTCTCTCTCTCTCTCTCTCTCTCTCTCTCTCTCTCTCTCTCAGCCCCTATCCCACTTTCAGATGTCCTGTTGCCATTCTTTTATTTCCATCATTTTTTCCTCGAACTGAGCTTTGTCTTTACTGTACTACTGCCAGTTTGCCTGATGTGTACAATGGCGATGTATGGTTTTCTCCAGCAGAACAAAACACTGAATGTGGTTGAGGGGAAGCATCCCATGTCGACAGGCATGCTGCATGGCGACTAGTGTGTGCTCCTTATCTTGCCACTCATGTCCATTCTGCATGGAACCTTATGGTCAATGGGAAGCAAGTATGCTGGTCACACCTTTATAGGTTTTGGCTTTTGTAGCTGTCTGATGAGTGTCTGAAGTAGATGGGTCCTGGTTGACTTTCTGCAGCATTTGGAACTTTGTTTGAACTGGTTCATATTTACTTGCTCTTGGTATTTGTGCTGCTTTCTTGTTGGCGGATGGCATTTCCAAGGACTGTTTCTGTTTCCTGTTGCTTTTCTTGTGATGAACAGTCTGAAACAGCTTCTCAGACGCTATTGGCTGATGTCTGTGTTGTTCACTTGGCGTTCGTTTTTGTCTGAAGAAATTCCAGGTCTAATGTTGGAGACTTTCTTGAAGTCTTCTGAGGGTCGCTGCTACTTGTGTTTTGATCTCTCTTTTGCGAGTTGTATGAATTTTTCTTGAATCGATCTGGAACACAGCTCTTCTGTCACATTTGTATTGTTTGCAGCAGTTGGTTGTTGAGCTGTATCTTGTGTAGCCCTGCTCACGTTTTTTGGCTCTGCCCAGTTGACCTGGCCTGTCCTACAGGAACACTGCACTGGCCATAAACGCGTTGGTCCTGTCTCTTCATCGTCCCCTGAGCTATCCATCCTATCTGTGCAGAAAACTCGCAGAATCTCATCTGCTGTATGTCAGCACTATCAGATATGACAGTTGTTCTTGTGCTAGTGCTGAAAAACATAAATAGTACTCAAAAAGATGCACATAAAACACCTCACCAGTGTTTCTGATTGGTTCACACTGGTCACACAACACTTCCAGCTTGGAGGCTGACAGCCAAGCAGGATAATCCTGTCTGCACAGCCATTTGATAAGATAACTGTACTGCCATTGGAACTGCATAGTTACTTAAGCAGAATTTCAAGGCAAGTGAACAAGTAGAAGTGGTTCAAAATAGAGTTGCAAGATTTAACCTAAACAAATATATTGTAAACTATGGTTGCTTGAGCCCTTATGGTTATATTCAGCCCAAAATGGAAAAAAGATTCGGTCTGTTATCAGAGGCAACAGTTACTGATGAGAGTGTTTGTACTACGATTTTCCGATAGGTAGCAGCAGCGTCTTCAGTAGAGATAGATTTATTAGTTCATATGCTGGCCACTAGAAGCTCTGTTTACTCCTCAACATTCGTCTATACTCTCACCATCAGAGAATAGATCGTCAGAAAGTAATTGTTTTCCAAATTTCACAACTTTTACAATTTTATCCATAGTTAGTTTAACTTTTTACGAAGTAATGCATATAAACTCATCGATTTAAAAACTTGTCAACATAATGTGCAGAAGTGGGCTACTTGAAGCCATAGTTCTTATTATGTAATTTTGGTTCAAGTGACCCTGAATCACATTCTAACACTGAAATGCTATGTTGCAGTGGGGTCAGGTTGCCCTTGAAATACATTCAATTGCAAAACTAGATAGCTGTTTGTAAAATGTTGAACAATGAGTTAAGTGCTACACACAACCAGAATGGAAAACTTGAAATGAAAACAGGGCCTAAGTGCCATAATAAGGAATTTTGCATGATATGAGCTCTATATTCCAAGCCCAGAAATGTATAAAAAGCTCAAACTGCCATGATGAAAATGTAGTACCCAATGCAACCAACAGAGGGCATGCAGTTAAACAGCCACTACTCTTAATATATGAAAGGCTATTCGATCTGCCCGCTTATTCTTCAATGTTAGATAAAATGGCAGAGTAGATGTTTGTAACAGTTTGAGTGGAAAGAAAAGACAAAATAAAGGAGAAGGTACTCTGGCAGCAATGAGGAAAAGCTGAAAAATGGAGGAAATGAATACATAAGTTCAATTAATAAATCTGCTCCTGCAAAAGCTCGTCCATCACAAGAGATAAGTCTCATTACTGATCACTAACCTATACTGTAGCTGGAAAGAATATTTATTCTTGAGTTACCAAATCTATTGTTCCAGAAGATGTAGGGATGATACAGTAAATAAAGCCATTTATCATCAGTAACATGAAAGCATCTGACTTTGTAGGTTTCAAGAAAGCAGCAGATTGTACTATAAATACAGCAAATCTAAACATATCCAAAGTACAGTGCCTATGGTTAGACAAATGGAAGCCTTATGGAGTTAAGACCAGGAGAAGCGTAAATTAAACTGAGGCCTGGGATGGTATCCCTAGTTTGAGAAAAAGATGTATGAATACAGGACATGAAGAAAATACAACTATCTGCTCTTGATGTTACAAGCCACACCTGTGAGGGAAAGAGGAAACAATTGATTGGAATGCTATAGTACCTGACAAATAATGATCACATACAGTATTACAAAAGCAGAACGACCTTTTATTATCTTTTGGCTGAGTACTGAACTGTGGGATTTTTCATTGCATTTCCATTTTCAGTGAGTTTTTCACGCTATTACAACACAATATTTGTAATTTCCATTGGAAACCAAATAGACAGTCTGCTTAAGTTTACAATAAAACACATTACTAGTGCAATTATGACAATTAATTACATAGCATACTTAAAACTGATTTTCCTCAGATTCTTCATTTTGGTACTTTTTTAAATTCATGTGTTAAGTCATGTATCCTTGTGTGTATAGTGTGTGTTGTGTACTCTATACCACTGTGATGTCTATCGTTCATCATCACTATTTACCAGAATTCCACATTGGTGACCCTGAACTTTGAGCAAACGCTAAAATAGTGCAAATTCGCTTTGCAGCAGTATGGCCACCACACCTATACTGTGTTGCACCAACCGTGACTTTTGTTAAACTCTTGCGCCCCTCACTATCGACAGACATGAACAGTGCTCCAAGTGTTGCCCAAGGGATTAAAAGTGACAATGACACTTCTCACATTGCAGGCTCATTGAAAATCGCAGAAGCACAACAATGCAATGCAACTGACAATCTCCTTATTGACTTTGTTACAGACTCTACCAGTGTAATGTCTACTACCCCTGCAATCTGTCAATATTTCCATGAACTGGACTACCGATCCATACTGACCGTATTGCGGTCATTATCGTATCCATCAGACATGTGTTCACACAATAAGCATGCTGTCTCATCCGAGCTGGGTGACGGGCCATCTGTCCTCTGGTACATGAACCTGCCTGCATTATTGGCCACTGCCCACCCGGAGTTTTCCCCGTGCTGTGCGGCCATATTCCAACCACTACTGAACTGAACAGTCGACTGCTTCATGGCTCACACTACAGCCGTTCTGTATGGGCAATGTGCCTGTGGTTCATGACTGTCGAAAGCATGTTCACCTCCAACATCATCGTCATGGGTGACACAAAGTATGTCACTCTACTCAGCCTCTCAGCACCAACACTGATGTTATCTATGACGTCATCCTGGCACTGTTGTCTACTGACAAGTTTGGGACCACAAAAACAACACTCTTACTATACCTCCCCATTACTCCCAAAGAGCAACTACAACAGGTAGTTTGCAACAAGCATTTACATGATTGGACCCCTTCTGAACTGTGCTGGCGATTTTGCAGCACGACAGATCCATACATCACGCCTGGTGAGACTCTATGGACGGTCTGGATCATCAAGCTCCCATCCTAGGTGCAAATGACTTTACTTGGCACTAGTAACCGACAACTGCCTGTCCCTGGCTGACTGCTTTTATCAGTTTCTCGACACAGGCACAGCATCAACAAAGCTCCCAACAATGGTATGGATATGCAATTCTGCACTGCCACATATGCGACCTCTTGCAGCGCCATTGCCCCCAGATATAAAAAAAAACCTTGGCTCCAGCTGTCACTCCCAGTACATCAGCAGCTGTGCAGGTGGAGACTCGCCTCAGTTGGTACAATGCCCACTTTGGTAACACTGCACTCCTGTGTCAAACTTTGTGACTAGCTAAACTCACCTCATAGCCCACAAGAGGTGAGCGAACAATGCATAAGACACCTCGATACACACAAAGTAGCCACCTATACCCCGGTTTCCGATGCCACTCTGAACAACCATCTGTACATCCTCGACTGCATCAGTGCATTACATTTTCTGGTCAACACTGGATTGCAGATCAGCACGGCACCTCACAAGCCTTGTCTTGTATAATATGCCCACACACCCAACGTCGTTGCAACTGCACTGATATCGCTTCGACGTTCTCCCCCCGCCATCCCCCCCCCCCCTACGGCAGCGGAACTGATCTCGAAATTTTGTGTATTTGTGTATCTATTGTCCTGGCTAGTAGAGAACCATTCCCTGCCGTGTTGGTTGTGCAGAAAACATCTTTGAATCACGTTATGAATCTTGTGTGAACTAGCAGTTGAAAATTGATCTAGTTTTCTATTTCCAGAGATAATTCACACACTTTCAACCACGATATATCCAAAGACAGTGATTTTATTTATTACTCGGGAATAACGTAGCAGTCAGATTCGTCTATTTTTTCTAATTTTGGTTCCCCAAATAGTTTGATTTAGTTACCTTCGTAGTCAAGATGCCTTCGTTAAAGACTATTATCTGTTTGTAACAGGTTGATCAGCTTTTATAAATAACCTCTGAATATTCACAGATATAACTACCTATGTACTAGCTGATTTTTGGGTTTTAGAAAACGCGGAGGAAGTCTCGTATATATTCGGTTTTATTGAAACAATTAACTTCTTAAATTAATGAGAGATGGCACTGGGGAATCAATGACGAAGGAGTGATCCTAGTGTGTATCGTTTCAGTATAATAACAGCCAGTCCATACCAAATCCATTCGCATTCCCATCAGCAAATATATGATTTCCCATGAAACTGTCCTTTACCATTAATATCTGATAAATCATAAGTATGTCTCTGGCTTTACAATGTCTAAGCTTCTTAATTCTCACGACACGATATTAATTATAAGTTCGAGTTCTTTCAGTGTCTATTCAGCACAAATTTAGTCTTTTCACAGGCACTATATCACACGTCTCGCTTATTAGCAGAATAGCCTTGACAATGATCGGCAAAGATATTAGTATGTTAAGTTCCAACTATTTAGTGTCCCAATATCTCAAAATAATCTATTATCCACCACTCCAATGTCTAATCCAGTTTTCAGAATGATATTTAATTAGGCTTATAATCCCTAACTTCTGACTACCATGGAAGACTGTGAACATGCACCACTAAAAACAAAGACTCAAGAGCTAAAAATGCTGCACATTGGTTTATATATTATATTCAAAACAAAATGCAGCTCTGTTATGTCTTCCTTGGATTCCATTTGTACTACTTTGCGTTACTCTGTTTCGAATATCTACTCTTTGCAAAATTTTAACTATTACTTCGAAATAAAACTACCATTCTCTCTCTCTCTCTCTCTTTTTCTCTTTCTCTTGGGTCATATCGTATTGCAGAATTTAATCTAATATTCGTTTCTGAATACCCACTCTGTAAAGAGTGGTTACACTACATCTGAATAATCTCGACTTCACTGTTAGGGGTATCCAGACACAGACTCTAGAACTCGGATTCGTTACACCCTTCATGTGCTTGTTCATCATCACTGATGTTAGGGGGCCAGTCTTGGACGCTGACTTCCTATGGGCCTTTCCCCATTGTACCCTTATTGCACACAAATGAGCTCATCTACAAACCTTCCAATGGTGCTGCTGAAATCACACGTGACCTTTCCGTCTCATCACCCCAATGCAACAACACTGATGATTCCTTGCCCTCAGCCATGACTAGGCAATGATGCATACAACGATGTGGGGATTGCACTGACCGCTTACTACACATCTCTCAACAGTGTATGGAAGTGTGAGAGACTCTCACCTGCCTTGGACAGGTCAATGCGTCTGTATGCAGCGGCATCCAAACAAGACATGCATAACTCACAGGGGCTTGCTCCAACCTCGAGCATCTCCGTTTCTCACCTATCGCCTGTGCTTGCAGACACGCATATGTCACATGACACCTCAAGTCGCTTTACACAGGCTCCCACACCTCATCATTTAACCAGGTTAGTACATCATCTGCTGCCTGTTCTGTGTCCTCTCCTTTCCCATCTGCTATCGTCCACACCATGCTTGCACAACCATTGCTAAGCTCCTCCACCTCTGCACCTGTGCCAAGCACTGCCTGCCATACCGCAACTGAACCTCCACAGCTTGTCGACCCACACAGCGCCATCTCATGCACCTGCATCATCCAGTAAGCCCAGCTCCAATCTACAGCTGGCATCCGACATCACTGTTTCCCGAAGCATGCCAGCACTTGCACACGGCGCTACCTGCCCCACTGCATATGAACCTCCACAGCTCGCTGACTGCACTATGCATGCATAGACTGCCACCTTGTTCAGGCATCCTGGCTCCAGCCTACAGCTAACATATGTCATTCCTGCTGCTTAGGACACCGACCTCAACGTGGCCCATGCAGACAAATTCTCAACCAGTGGCTTCACCCTGTATGATCTTTTTATCTTGTCAGCCATCAACAACAGCATGGTGCACTGCATTAACATTACACCCTTCTCGCCTGTTAGTCAGCACCTCAGACTTCTAACCACCTCTACATGGTGAAGGGAGCAGTGGATGAGTTGTTACAAGCTGGCACAATTTGCCCATCAGATAGCAGCTGGACCTCACCCATCCACCTCGTGCCTCAGCCAGGTTTTGCATGGACTATCAGGCTTTGAATACTCTCACAGTCATGTACAATTACACAGTATGGACTAAAAACCACAGCACAAACTTTAAACGCTTAACAGACAGCCTGATTTTTCAATTTGTTTTGCTATGCATATTTGAACTATTGGCCATTTACAAGCCCATGTGGTATTTCAGACAAGATACTGAAGGATGCCCTTTGTCATTTACGTGGACCACTGGCCCCTAGTTCAATCGATCGAACTAGGGGCCATTGGTTCATGTAAATGACAAGGGGCACCAATCAAATCAGATCAAATCAATTAATCATCCATCCATCACCCACTGAAGGATGAATGCCTGCAGCACTAGCAACACCTCCAATACATTACACAATCACTACAAACCTTGTCACATGAAAAGCCCAGACAACACAGTCGCTGACCACTTGCCATGCATCGACATCATCTCTGTCATGATCAACTTTGACAAGCTCATGCATACTCAGCAGGATGACCCTCAGCTACAGGACCTCTTAAACGAGGCCTCCTGCATCTTCATCTTTGAGCCAAAGTTTATCCCTGGTTGAAGCTGCCCAGTCCTCTGTTACTCATCCAAGGGGCACACACCTGCTCGTCCCACAACAACTCTGCAGAATTATTTTCGACCTGTCTCACAACCTCACAAACCCTGGAGTCAAACCTGCTATTCGCCTTATAACTGAGAGATATGTTTGGCCCCCTTTTACGAAAGATTGCAAGTTGTGGACGTGGGCTTGTGTACTGTGCCACCTGGTACACTCATTTGCCACTAGGCACCTTCCAGATACTAAAGGAATGCTTCCAGCTCATTCATGTGGATCTGGTCGGCCCCCTTACCCTATCTGGCAACTACCACTATGTTCTCTCCATTGTTGACTGAGTACGGCACTGTGTAGGGGCTATACCATCCAAGACATCACTGCTGAAATTGTGGTCACAGCTCATGTCTACCTGGTTCATGTGTTTTGGCTGCTCTGTGCAGACCAAGGTAGGCTATTCGAGTCCTCACTGTTTGCCAAACTCTGTAAACTATGCGGCATTACCCTTTACAGAACTACTGCCTACCACCCTCACGCTAATGGGCTTGTCAAGAGACGGCATCATATCCTAAAAGTCACTCTTAAGTGCCACAGGGGTGACTAGTCTGATGCACTATTGTGGGTGCTGCTGGGTGTCCACACGGTGCATAAACAAGACCTTTATGCTTCAGTAGCCAAGATTTTATACACTGAGACATTATCTCTCCCCCTCCCCTCCCCCCAAGGATTTTGTTTCTTCCAATTTCCCCCATGTGGCAGCCTTACTTCCTGCCTTGTTTGACAGCATCAGGCGTCACATTGGCATCCTTCATTTTTCCTCGCTTCCCCCCATACCCCTTCTAAAATTTTCGACTCCAAAAACCTAAGTTATGAGTGACCATATCACACTGCATCACAATATTGGCCACACCACACTCCAGTGCCCATTCGAGGGCCCACATAAGAGTTCTCTGATGTGCCCCAACACCTATGACATTCTGCCTAATGGCAAGCCAATCATGGTCTCCGTCAACCGACTGAAACCTGCCTGGTATCTCATCAGCAAGCCACCTGATACAGACTTCACCTTTGACGTTGCTTCTCCCCCTAGTCCTGACCTACTCTCTCTGTGACTGCATCCCATCATTTCCAGATGATACTCAACCTGTGCTGCTCCTGCCCAGAGGATCTTAGCCTCACAGATACAGAAACAGAGTTTGAAAACTCCATGTAAAAATAAAAACTACTCACGTGTTTGGGGTAAAACTTTATTTTATAGTCTCCTTTTAAACTTATACACTTCGTCCAACGCTATTCCAATTTGTTGATCCCTTCAGATTAATAGGAATTGTTCATGTCTGCAAAATGGCTATTAGTTGCTGCAATCACCTCCTTGTTTGAATAAAATCTTTGTGCCGCCAGCCATTTATTCAAATTGGGGAACAAACAAATAGTAGTCTGAGGGAGCCAAGTCTGGAGAATAGGAGTGATACGAAACGAGTTGGAATCCTATTTCCATTAATCTTGCAACCACAACTGCTGAGGTGTGTGCTGGTGCATTGTCGTGATGGAAAAGCGCTTTTCTGCGGTCCAGTCGCCGGTATTTTTCTTGCAGCTCGGTTTTCAAACAGTTCAATAACGATGAATAATATGCACCTGTAATAGTTTTACCCTTTTCCAGATAGTCGATGAGGATCATCCCTTGCGAATCTCAAAAGGCAGCCACCTTAACCTTTCCAATTGAAGGACTGGTCTTTGCGTTTTTACGTGCAGATTCTCCCTTCGCAACCCATTGTTTAGTTTCTTGTTTGGTCTCAGGAGTATAGTAATGTATTCATGTTTCATCCCCAGTGACGAAACGATGCTTAAAGTCCTGTGGATTCTTCATGAACAGCTGCAAACCATCCTTGCAACATTTCACACGATTCCATTTTTGGTCAAGCGTGGAACCCATCTTGCGGATATCTCTCTTTTGTCCAAATGTTTATGCAAAATATTATGTGCCCGTTCATTTGTGATGCCCACTGCACTAGTAATCTCACGCAACTTAATTCTTCTGCCATCCATCACCATATCATGGATTTTATCAATGATTTCTGGAGTTGTAACCTCCACGGGGCGTCCAGAACGTTCAACATCACTTGTGCGCATATGGCCACTCCGAAAATTTTGAAACCACTTATAAACTATTCTAATCGAAGGTGCAGAGTCACTGTAATGTTTATCAAGCTTCTCTTTAGTCTCCTGAGGCATTTTGCCTTTCATAAAGTAATGTTTAATCACCACACGAAATTCTTCTTCATCCATTTTTTGACAATCACTCAACTTCCTTGATTCACATGAATGCCAAACACAAAGAAATAGACCAATATGGCTAAAACTTGGTGTGCGTTCTTTCCAAAGATGCTACTAACTAAACATTATCTCGATACGCGACAGTGTTGCCATCTCTCGGACATTGCATGGACTTTTCAAACGTCCCTCATAGTAACAGTGTTCTGTGATGACTGCACAGTCCCACTTGAGTCCTCATTACTCCATTTCTAGGAAGTTCTCACCTTAGCTGATAACATTGACCCTCTGACTATGCATGCCCATTTCATCTGGCCATCTCTACTACTCACCCAACCCTTCCGGACAGTGATCAAACCATCGACCCACCTGACACACACATATTGGGGGATAAATCTTCTCCACCTCTTCCACTCATGTGAGCCGTGCAATCCGTGCACCTGCCCACTTCCGTGCCTATCATCTCTACATCCTGCGCCAGACAACCGTCATCAACACTTCTGCCTTCCGGTCGTTGCCTCCAAACTATGCTCCTCACTAAATGGGGGGGGGGCAAGGGGGAGGGGAGCGCAGCTCTGTGGGAATGGTAGCATTGCTGACCACAGAAAACCACTAGCAGTCTTCTATGTCAATTGGCAGTAGCAGTTCAGTTTACTCTGAAACTCTGGTATGTTATGTCGTGTATCCTTGTACGTATCAAGTTTCTATCAAATGAAATGTGTTGTGTCCTCTGTAGCACTGTTTTGGCTATTGTTTGCTATGACTACATACTGGAGTTCCACAGACCATTCATGAAAAAAGAGCAAGAAACAGTGGAAACAGGTATTAAGAAAATATCCTGGAATTCTAACCAGAATGTTTAATATAATAAGATTCCTGGTGAAAGAAAATATGCTGTTATGAGGTCATGGGAATATAACACCAGTGTTAAAAGACACAACTTTGTATAATTGGTAAAACAAATAACAAAACAAACAAAGATTTTAGTGAGATGATAAAGAAGCTCAATGCTGATGGACATGACATTATGAATTGGAAAGGGTAAGCTTATGATAATGCTGCTTCAATGGCAAGAAGACAGATAGGTCTGCAGCAACAAATGAAATATATCAGTCCCAAAGTGGAATTTGTGCCCTGATCAAATCACTCATTGGTCCTAGACTGCTTGCATAATTAGTGCTCAGATATGTGATCTAGATGTATCTGTGGTACTTGGCACAGTTGCGTCAACAAATGGTTATATATCAGTTTCTCCAGTGCAGGACTGTCTTATTCAAAACGCATTGGGCAGTGCATGACTGTCTTATTCAAAACGCACTGGGGAGGAAATCAAAAGGAGTTATGTCGGACATTAATACCCATTACCATCAGAAATTTCCCCTTAAGTGTATTTTTCTGGTAGTGGAAAAACTTTTAAGTCAATTGTCCTTAGACAAAACAAAGTGCAAGTTGACACAGGCCAACCAAAATGTTTCTTTACAATCAATGAACAGAAATTATTAGTACATTTACTTTTAAGTAAATTACTTTTACGTAAAACAGCACAACTGACAGTACACTCAAACTGAGTACTGACATCAGAGTACAATTGTCTTATCCAAATTTACTGTTTCTTGATGCACAAAATGGTGAGCAACTATCTGAAGAAGACATGAACCCACAGGTTATACTTCACTGGAAAAAATTGATTGTTGCACATATTACAGTCTGACATCTTTGCTTGATATAGGACTGAATTTCTTTTCTTTATTTGTTATAATCTAAATTTTATTTAAAATTAAGCTTCGAATGCTATCCCTTTTCGTTCTTGAATAGTTTATTTTTATGTCTGACAGACAACCACATGCAATGTGCCCATTCTGTCCCTGTGCATTTGGAATTATGTGCTCATGACAACGATCATATTTCATAATAGTTCAAGATATTGAAACGAAGTCTGTTTTTGCAAATGATCACATGCAAAGAGGCACATATGTTGTATGATAAATACTAGGTACTTTTCTTTCACCAAGCTATGGAAGTAACTAGTTCGCAGGAGTGCGATGTGTATGCACATCACAGCAACAAAAAGGTTAATGGTAATGTCAAGACTTTTTGCATATGATGCAGTTAGGTACTTAACAATGAAGTTCTATTGGAAAACAATTTACACAAATAGTATATCTTATCGTGACAAGATATCATAGTGGCGTAATGTAGACAGCTTACTTCAGTTGTTCAGAAATTTAAATCTATGCAATTCACAAAATAGTATCCAATCACTAGAACATTAATAACTCACAAGTGGAAACCGTCAACATAGACAAATATCAGTTTGTAACAATTTGTGGAGACACGAAACAGGATGCTCTCATACACTGAAGCAGGTGGCGAGCTTAAGTTCACTGGCAGTCAATCTACAAATGACACTCCAGTGAGTTTATTGGCACTTATGCTGGTTTACCTATATGGGTATATGTTTTTATTTTTATCCATTCATTCGCCAAAGTAGTTTACAATAAAGATTCAAATGAATTATGTCCACAGCAATCAACCCTGTGGAGCTAGCGAGAGACGATTAACATTAATTTTCTTATGTTTGTAAGGACTCATATCAGATGTTTCATGTATCTTATACTGTTTTGCCTGTTTCCTGTCCATTATAGAGAGAGGATATGGACTTCTGTTTAGTTCACTAATAAGGTAAAGTATATTAACTCTTGCAGTACGAAGTCAACTTCATTTACTAGTTCGTTATTTCACCTGGTCTATCTGTCTACGTTACTGGTATCTGTAATACTTCAGCGAAGAAATTTAAGCAGAGCAAAACTGGATGCCATAACATTGTCTTCAAAGAACAGGGCGTAAATAACTTCAAATTTCTGAGAAGTATTATGTAATAACCAATATTATATGTTACAGATTTTTTGTGTGTACGAAAAGTCCTAAGCCTGACTACCTGCAGTGTGTATAAATAAGTTGTGACACACGTTCCTGAGCGAACTTGCTATAGTTGCGCCTCTTGTGCAATGTCAGGAAATTTCCATTTTAATTATTAATTGATCAGTACAACTGGCAACAATTCCCTGGATGATGCGAGACAGACATAAGACAGGTGCAATAACTAAATGATAGAAACGTTGTGTACAATTCTATTGTACTAATTGTTTGTTATTTACTTATGACTGGAATAACATTGCCGAGGAAAACATGTTTGATCGGAGGAATTGTACCAACAACATTTAAGAAGATCTCAATAAGGTAGGAAAGAACTCCAACTGCATGCATGACTGCACGTGCTAACACCTCGATCAAAATTAGCATCAGTCCCCTACCATATCCAATCATAAATGTGAAGCACATTTTTGAAAAAACAGTAGAGATTTGGGCTAACAATATTTTGATTTTTTTGAATGGGATGCGAAAATTGTAAACAGCAACAATAAGCTGCAATACTGGCTAGAATACGTCATGTATTGTACGGGAAAATTCTCGCAATCAATTTAACATAAAAATTCAATTTTGTTTCATATTTATAACTTAAAACCAGTTAAAAAGTTGTGCCAACTAATGAAAATTGTGTAGGGGTACAAAATGTCGCCACAATGGGTGCGACGATAAATCATAGTGAAACTGAAAATGTACCGGCAGGAATATTATACAAACTCAGTTTATGTTGATGTTCATGACACTGTCATATTCCCAGTAAACGAGAGTAATTCCCAAATTTCACCGAGAGGCATTTACTTGAATGGAGGTAGTGAATGGCGCGATAGTGCGGAATCAGTAAATTTTAATTTCTCCTTGTCATGACAACTTGTTTTAAATGGGACGGAACAAGACACGGCAGGGACACAAGATACTAATGCATCATCAATTCATTCACTGCAGGACATGTATAAAGCCCTCAATGATCTAAGGAAGAATTTATTTCATAATTTTTCTACACAACAAACTGAAAAACTCGAAAACTTTCGTGATTTTTAAAAATGAACAAAAGCAAACATTTGGTGGTTTTAAGAATGACCGATCACAGAGGTTTGATAATTTACGTCAAAATCTACGCACTGACCTCTCTTATGATTTAACATGCAAACTGGAGAAGAGATTAATGATTTGTCTCAGGAGATTAACAACCTTGATTAAAAAGTGTCACCTATAGACGAAGACAATAGAAAATGGGGCAGATAAGCTAAAGAACGTGAGTGATGTGCAACCTCAGATGCAGGAGGCTCAGTCGAAAATTTGCAAAAATTTAGAAACTGTGACAGGTACTGTTAATGAGTTGCAATCTTTTCGTAAAGATTTGCCTTAAGTAGTACAGGAGCTGTCGTAAAACTGAGTAATTTAGATTTAGGCACTAAGTTCATAAAGAAAGCACCAGAAAAAAAGGAAAAGAATTTAAAGGACAGAGCTGAAGTGGGAATGCTAGATAGGGGTACGACCCACGAACAGAAGGTCGTACAAGGGCATAAGACCTATGTCGAACCAGTTGAAGAGGTAGTAAAGGAAATGAACTGGTTGCTATGGCTCAGCTAGGCTTAAAGAAGCGGAAGCACAGGAGATCCAGTTCGTTAGGGGAGTAATTAGTGCAAGTTATAATTAGTGCCCAGATATGTCATCTAGACATACCTGTGCTACTTGACACAAGTACATCAACACATGGTTATACACCAATTTTTCCAGTGCAGAATTGTCATATTCTGACAGCATTGGGGAGCAAGTCAAAAGGAGTTAAACATTTGGGCCTTACTACCAACCACCATCAGCAATTTTTTCCTGTATTTTCTGGTAGTGGAAAGCATGTAATAAACTGTCTTATTGGATTGGATACCTTTAGACAATACAAAGTACAAGTTGACGTAGGCCAACCAAAATGTTTCTTTACAATCAACAAACAGAGATTATCAGTCAATTTACTTACAACCAGCACAACTGAAAGTACACTCAAACCAATTACTGATATCAGAGTACAACTGTCATATCCAAATATACTGTTTCATGATACAAAAATGGAGAGAAACTATTCGAAGAACACATGAACCAGGAGACCGTCCAAACCAAAGTAAGTGAATCGTTTGTCAGAGGATCAGGAGGAGGAGTTAAAAGAAGTAATACTTCAGTATGCACAAATATTTAGAAGGCACCTCAGGGTAATTAAAGGGTTATGAGTATAAAATGGACATTTAACCAAACATTTTGCTTTCCTTCATATCCTATTCCTTGGGCAAAAAGAGAAGCTGTGATGAAAGAAATTGAAAGGACAATAAATTGGAAGATCATACAACCATCATATTCCCCATATTCTAGCCCTATTTTAGTTGTTACCACGCCTGACAGTAGCAGCAGGCTTGTGCTTGATGCCTGAAGTATAATCAAAATCATTAATTCTGTCAGGACATGCCCTGACAACTTTGAAGAAAAGTTACTGAAATTTCAAAATGTTAAATACATCACTATAATTGATTTTAAAGTGTAATATTGGTAAATAGTGTTACATGATGATAGCAGAAAGTACACAGCCTTTGTATGTGGAGGCAGGAGTTATGAATATTGTGTTGTGCTGTTCGGCTTGAACCTGAGCATGGGTGTTTTCATTCAGCACTGAACAAAGTTTTGGGACGAGAATTCCTCAGTAGAGCCAGTGTATGTTGGTGACCTGTTAATAGCTACTATCGCGTGCAAAGAACAAGCAAGACTTTTGCCACATGTATTATGCTGATTTGCATGGGGTCAGAGCTAATTTAACAAAGTTGGAGTTTAGAAAAGGAAAGGTCAAATTGATGGGTTATATTATATTGCCACAGGGTACCAGAGCCAGGAAAACTTCATGTGATCAAAAATTTCCCACTCTCACAGGATAAAAAACAACTCAAGGCACATCTGGGTTTGGTCTCATTTTTTAGGAAATTCATTTCAGATCAGTTAATGAATAGTGACAATTGCTGAATCTTTCGAGGACAAGCAATCCAATAATTGTCAAGCAGACTTCAACAAAATAAAGAAACCCTAATTATGTGCAAACATATTACACCACCCTGACATGTCACAGATGCAGACAGGCCCCAACAATAAGTCTTTCCTTCTCATCCTGTTCAGTACCTCTCCTCTAACCCGAAATTCTGGGTGACTTTACTGAACTGTACCCCTTCTCCTAAACCTCTCCAGTCCTTTTCCTTCACCCCTCTTCCTTCCCCTTCAACTCTTCTGCTGGAAGGAGGAGCCACTGGGTCCGAGAGGTTGTGAAAGTTAAATCCTTTTGTATGTGCATTCCACTGCTGCCGCTTGGCGAGTAGACTTTTATCTGTCCGTTTACATTATATTATGAATAAGTCATTTTCATTGTCATGTTAAGTGTCTTGGCTACTTCTAAGGGGGTGTCCCTTTTTTATTTTTTTTGTGATCGTGTTATGCTTTGCAGGACGGTCTGTGTTCACGAGATTTTTTTTTTTTTAACATTCCACATATCCTTTGCTTTATTAGCTAAATTATAACTGTATTCAACAATATGCATTGTTTTTGCTGCTCTTAGTACTTTTCTTAGTATTTTGGAGTATTGTTTATAGTATATGTGTATTTCAAGTGAGGAATTTTTGATTCACAGATTTCATGAAGCAGTCTTTCCTTCTGGCATAAAACCGTTACTTCTCTTGTGATCCAGCTGTTTGTCCCAGAATTCCCCCTTGTGGTTGCAGTTACTAGTGGGAACGCATTTGAAAGAAATGGGTTAATGTATCAATGATAGTACTGAAGTTTTCATTTATATCATTAATTTTGTAAGCCTTTGGCCATTTTTCTTTCTGTAATAAGCTGTCGAAGTAGTTTACATTATCCTGATTATACCTCCTACATGCGATTCTAAGAGACATATTGTTAATAATAGATTAGATTAGTACTTGTTCTATAGATCATGAATACGACACTTCATAATGATGTGGAATGTGTCAGGTTAATAAAATGTCTGTACAAGATATTACATTAAACAAAATATTGCATGGCACTAATGTTTAAGTTGTTTTTTTTTTCCCTTAATATATCTAAAAATTCAGCCAATGAGTAGAAGGAGTTGTCATCTAAAAATTCTTTCAATTTATTTTTAAATGTTAGTTGGCTATCTGTCAGGCTTTTGATGCTGTTTGGTAGGTGACCAAAGACTTTTGTGGCAGCATAATTTACCCCTTTCTGTGCCAAAGTCAGATTTAATCCTGCATAGTGAAGATCATCCTTTCTCCTGGTGTTATAGCTATGCACGCTGCTATTACTTTTGAACTGGGTTGGATTATTAACAACAAATTTCGTAAGTGAATATATATACTGTGAGGATCCCTAGATCCTTAAATAGATGTCTGCAGGATGACTGTGGGTGAGCTCCAGCAATTATTCTGATTACACGTTTTTGAGCAATGAATACTTTTCTACTCAACAATGAATTACCCCAGAATAAGATGCCATACGAAAGCAGTGAATGAAAGTAGGCATAGTAAGCTAATTTACTGAGATTCTTATCACCAAAATTTGCAATAACCCTAATAGCATACGTAGCTGAACTCAGACGTTTCAGCAGACTATCAATGTGTTGCTTCCAGTTTAACCTCTCATCAATCGACACACCTAAAAATTTTGAAAACTCTGCCATAGCTACAGACTTCTGTTCAAAGTCTATATTTATTACTGGAGTAGTGCCATTTACTGTACGGAACTGTATATACTGTGTTTTATCAAAATTTAAAGAGAGAACGTTTGCCGAGAACCACTTAATAATTTTGTGAAAAACATCATTTACAATTACATCACTTAGTTCTTGGATGTTATTACTATACTTGTATCATCAGCAAAAAGAACTAACTTTGCATCTTCATCAATGTGGAATGGTAAGTCATTAATGTATATCAAGAACAGTAAAGGACCCAAGACCAAACCCTGTGGGACCCCATACTTGATAGCCCCCAGTTTGAGGAATCAGCTGTTGTTTTAACATTACATGAACCACTTAAGGCCTTTGAGAGATCATAAAAAATACCTATGGGTGATGTCTGGTTATTCAGAGCATTTAATATTTGATCAGTGAAAGCGTATATAGCATTTTCTGTTGAAAAGCCTTTCTGAAAACCAAACTGACATTTTGTTAGTACTTTATTTTTACAAATATGGGAGGCTACTCTTGAATACATTACTTTCTCAAAAATTTTTGATAGAGTTGTCAGAAGAGAGATTGGGCGGTAGTTGTTGAAATCCGACGTATCCCCCTTTTTATGCAATGGTTTTACAATGGCATATTTCAGTCTATCGGGGAAAACACCCTGCTCCAAAGAGCTACTACAAACGTGGCTGAGAATCCTACTTATCTGTGGGGAACAAGCTTTAAGTACCTTGCTGGAAATGCCATCAATTCCGTAATTACTTTTCAGTGAGTTTATTATTTTACTGATTTCAGAGGGAGAGGTTGGTGGATATGGTTGTTTCAAACTGCACAGGTATGGCCTCTTCTATTAGTAGCCTTGCCTCTTCTAGTGAAGATCTAGATCCTATTTTCTCCACAACATTTAAAAAATGATTATTGAAAATATTTTCAATTTCTGATTGTTTGTTAGTACACTTGTCATTCAGTTTTATGGCACTATAGTCTTCCTGTGCTCTTGGTTGCCCTGTTTCCCTTTCAATAATATTCTAAATTGCTTTAATTTTATTATCAGAGTTACTGATCTCAGACATGATACACATGCTTCTGGCCTTTTTAATAACTTTTCTTAGTACCGCACAATAGTTTTAATAATATTGAACAATTTCGGGGTCAGTACTCCCTCTTGCTGTTAGATACAGTTCTCTTTTACGGTTGCAAGATATTCTTATTCCTTCAGTTAGCCAAGGTTTTCTATATGTTTTCTTGGAATTATGTTTAACTATTTTCTTGGGAAAACAATTTTCAAATACCCTTAAAAATGTATCGTGAAATAAGTTATATTTCAAGTTTGCATCTACATCTACATCTACATTTATACTCCGCAAGCCACCCAACGGTGTGTGGCGGAGGGCACTTTACGTGCCACTGTCATTACCTCCCTTTCCTGTTCCAGTCGCGTATGGTTCGCGGGAAGAACGACTGTCTGAAAGCCTCTGCGCGCGCTCTAATCTCTCTAATTTTACATTCGTGATCTCCTCGGGAGGTATAAGTAGGGGGAAGCAATATATTCGATACCTCATCCAGAAACCCACCCTCTCGAAACCTGGCGAGCAAGCTACACCGCGATGCAGAGCGCCTCTCTTGCAGAGTCTGCCACTTGAGTTTGTTAAACATCTCCGTAACGCTATCACGGTTACCAAATAACCCTGTGACGAAACGCGCCGCTCTTCTTTGGATCTTCTCTATCTCCTCCGTCAACCCGATCTGGTGCGGATCCCACACTGATGAGCAATACTCAAGTATAGGTTGAACGAGTGTTTTGTAAGCCACCTCCTTTGTTGATGGACATTTTCTAAGGACTCTCCCAATGAATCTCAACCTGGTACCCGCCTTACCAACAATTAATTTTATATGATCATTCCACTTCAAATCGTTCCACACGCATACTCCCAGATATTTTACAGAAGTAACTGCTACCAGTGTTTGTTCCGCTATCATATAATCATACAATAAAGGATCCTTCTTTCTATGTATTCTCAATACATTACATTTGTCTATGTTAAGGGTCAGTTGCCACTCCCTGCACCAAGTGCCTATCCGCTGCAGATCTTCCTGCATTTCGCTACAATTTTCTAATGCTGCAACTTCACTGTATACTACAGCATCATCCGCGAAAAGCCGCATGGAACTTCCGACACTATCTACTAGGTCATTTATATATATTGTGAAAAGCAATGGTCCCATAACACTCCCCTGTGGCACGCCAGAGGTTACTTTAACATCTGTAGACGTCTCTCCGTTGATAACAACATGCTGTGTTCTGTTTGCTAAAAACTCTTCAATCCAGCCACACAGCTGGTCTGATATTCCGTAGGCTCTTACTTTGTTTATCAGGCGACAGTGCGGAACTGTATCGAACGCCTTCCGGAAGTCAAGAAAAGTAGCATCTACCTGGGAGCCTGTATCTAATATTTTCTGGGTCTCATGAACAAATAGAGCGAGTTGGGTCTCACACGATCGCTGTTTCCGGAATCCATGTTGATTCCTACATAGTAGATTCTGAGTTTCCAAAAACGACATGATACTCGAGCAAAAAACATGTTCTAAAATTCTACAACAGATCGGCTCAGAGATATAGGTCTATAGTTTTGCGCATCAGCTCGACGACCCTTCTTGAAGACTGGGACTACCTGTGCTCTTTTCCAATCATTTGGAACCTTCCGTTCCTCTAGAGACTTGCGGTACACGGCTGTTAGAAGGGGGGCAAGTTCTTTCGCGTACTCTGTGTAGAATCGAACTGGTATCCCGTCAGGTCCAGTGGACTTTCCTCTGTTGAGTGATTCCAGTTGCTTTTCTATTCCTTGGACACTTATTTCGATGTCAGCCATTTTTTCGTTTGTGCGAGGATTTAGAGAAGGAACTGCAGTGCGGTCTTCCTCTGTGAAACAGCTTTGGAAAAAGGTGTTTAGTATTTCAGCTTTACGCTTGTCATCCTCTGTTTCAATGCCATCATCATCCCGGAGTGTCTGGACATGCTGTTTCGAGCCACTTACTGATTTAACGTAAGACCAGAACTTCCTAGGATTTTCTGTCAAGTCAGTACCTAGTATTTTACATTCGAATTCACTAAACGCTTCACGCATAGCCCTCCTTACGCTAACTTTGACATCGTTTAGCTTCTGTTTGTCTGAGAGGTTTTGGCTGCGTTTAAATTTGGAGTGAAGCTCTCTTTGCTTTCGCAGTAATTTCCTAACTTTGTTGTTGTACCACGGTGGGTTTTTCCCGTCCCTCACAGTTTTACTCAACACGTACCTGTCTATTCCTTATACACTTCATCCCAGTCTAGCTGCTGTAGGCTTTCCCTACAGTTTGTAATATTTATATTGTTGATTGAATGCACTGCTTTGAAAGTCTGATTTGATATACTGCATGGAGCTATGTCATGTACTGTAGCTAGCTGTGCACCATGATCTGAAAGACCATTCTCAACAGGATAAGCATTTATGTCCTTAAACTTATCTTGGTCTATAAACAAGTTATCTATCAATGTACTGCTGTTCTTTGTTATCCGAGTAGGAAAATCAATGACGGAGCTCAAATTGAAAGAACTGAGTAATACTACAAGGTCATTCTTCCTATTACACTCTTTCGGGAATCAACATTGAAATCCCCACAAATGATAATTTGCTTCCCCCTGTCTGACAGATAGCACAACAAAGCATCCAAGTTTTCTAGAAATAGCTGGAAATTCCCTGAGGGGGACCTATACAATGTTACAATTATGAAAGTGCCATCATTTAGTTTAAGTTCAGTGGCACATGCTTCCATATGTTGCTCTACTCAAAAATTTTTAGTTTCTAAATTTTTTACACTGTGGAAGCTTTTGACACATATGGCAACTCCTCCCCTCATCATTATTATCTCTACTTACATGTGCAGCTAATTTGTACCCATTGATGCTAACTTTTTGCATATCAGTGACAATGTGATGCTCAGACAGGCATAGTACATATATTACATTCTCAGTTTCTACCGTATTTACTCGAATTTAAGCCGCACTCGAATCTAAGCCGCACCTGAAAAATGAGACTCGAAATTGAGGAAAAAAATTTTTCCCGAATCTAAGCCGCACCTCAAATCTGAGACTCGAAATTCAAGGGGAGAGAAAAGTTTAGGCCGCACTTCCAAATCGAAACAAAGTTGGTCCATTGTAATATGAGACACAATTTAGGTTGTATGAATGACGATACAGCTGTAGTAGTTTAGTTCGAGTCATAAGCTTAGCAGTTAAGCTTTACCAGGTAGCCGTTGTTATGCGTCAGGCGCTGAAAATGCATTACTGTACTGTGTCATGCATTGTTTGTCGCATTCTGAAATGAGCGTTTACGGCCTGTCGCCGCTCGCGGCATGGCTTGCTTTTGGGCACGCTACCGCCGCTTACAATAAATAAATAATAAAAAAAAAAAAACAAAATAAAAAAAAAACAACGAGAGGAATCGTCTCATTAGCGAAACAATGGCAAGAGACTGCTATTCGTTGCTACTTACACTGCTGCTTTCTTTGATAATGATCAACAAGAACCAAATAATAGACTGCGTATGATAGATTATGTTCTGAACGAGAATTTAGCGAAAATTTTTTCCGTTTGAAAATCTTTGCAGACGCCTCTTTAGTACATTACATTATGCACAGAAATTAGAGTCTTCTTAGATTTAAAAATCTAGTCAATTGCCGTGCTTCATTTCTGACTGTATCACTATTAGGCATAAGAATAATACGAATATAAACATGACATGGTATGTATATTCTTCCGCGTCTGCTGTTGTCTCACTCTAGTTTCGTAGTTTATTAGGCGGACAGGATTTAAATGAGATAGCAGCAAACACGAAAGAATACATGGCAAAATGTTTATATTCGTATTATTCTTATGGTGAAGAGAATACTGTATGTGATTCACAATTCATAAAAGTTCCTATTAGCAACCATTTCTTCTCACAGTTAGGAAAAAATTCAGAAAGCAGAGTTGGCCATATTGACAAATATCCCAAACAGTCTTGCCAGTCGGATTTTCGTAGTACATTGAAATGCTGCTACGTTCGAAGAGGAACAATACGGAATTTGTATTTACTTCGTTGGATAATGTATGAAAATGCAGTGGTCGAAACTCGGGGCGGAGAAAAAAAAGCTCGTCTTCCACCTTTTTTTTTTATTTATTTACTGATGCAGAGGTTTTGGTGCCAACTGCCAGTATTTGTCTTTGTGCTTGCGAAGCATGCCTGCGTAGCGCTACATATATTCGACGACAGAAGTTAGTTGTGGCGGCACCTACCAACATTTTTCAGAACTTCCGCTTACTTTGCACTCGATTCTAAGCCGCAGGCGGTTTTTTGGATTACAAAAACCGGAAAAAAAGTGCGGCTTAGATTCGAGTAAATACGGTATATCTTCTAAACAAAGCAGAAGCTCATCAATTTTATTTTTCAATCCCCCAATATTTTGATGAAATATACTAACATTATTTTTCACTTTACTTTTTTGAGTATCTTGAACTTTAACATCTTTAGTACTTGCCTGGCTGAGTTTCCCACTGGACACAGATCTTACACTAAAAAAGAGTTTCCACCATGAGATGTAGTTCCTCCCCCCTTTACATTTCCTGCTATCAGCCCAGCCAGTTTACCCTTCCCTTTCTTATTGAGGTGTAGGCCATGTCTAGTATAGTCCCACCTACAGAGTGACTCAACAGGAACCACACCAATGTGTGACCCTGCACCAGATCCAAGTAGCCGTTCCAACTCCAAATTAGCTCCCCTGACAGAAGAGCTCAAATGAGGTCGGTCGTGGCGCTCCAGAACCGACACAAACCCAACACTGGTATGACTCGATGTTGATGCAATCTTTGCCAGGTCACACTCTATGCTGTACCGCGGATCTCTGTCAATACTGTTGCCCGGCCCACCCACAATAACCACGGTATCTTCCTTAGTAAAGCCTCTACATAGTGAAACTAAATCCTCTGTAACCTGCCCCAGTCCAGCACTAGGTTTGAAAGAACTTGTGACCTGGTATTCTGACCCTAATTCATCCTGCAGAAGTTGGCCCACACCCCTAGCATACGAACTACCAAGCAACAAGACTTTCTTTCTCTTTGCAGACTTCCCTACATTCTTATTCAAATTGCTGCTGAAAGCTTGTTGAGCCCAGTCTACATCTACTTCTGTGAGAGGCTCATCAGTTTCTGACTGAGGCAACAGGTCAAACTTATTTTGTACATTAATAACAACGCTGTCAGAAGAATTTCTTGGCCTGTTCCTTATGCCTGTTGCCACTTCCCACCCCTGTTTACCCTTCTCCCCCCTTAACCTGCTCAGTTCTCACCTAGCCTCATCTAACTCAGCCTGAAGGGCAGCAATTTTCCCCTCCTGTTCCACAATCTTTCTACAGTGATGAGTCTTGCTCATTTTTCCAATTACCACGCCACTACAATCGCCCCATTGAAAAAAGTTACTACATCCATTACACCAGACCCCGGAGCTAACAATTCTACGGCACGTCAGGCACTTTACACTCATGGTACAAATCGATTTTAGTGACAGAAAGACAATTAAGTTACCGGAAAACAATGAAAATATGTGTATGAAAAATTAGGCCTACTCGCAACTATGTAAACAGTGGTTCAGAAGTTTTTTACTGGAAATTACTTAAGAGATGACGGTACTCTACAGATATAAAGGGGCAGCAAATGTATTTAGCACACTAAACTATCAGTAAATGCACTTAAAATTGCAGTATGAAGTTTAATCTGAAAGCTCAAAAGTTCGGTCTGGCCGCAATATGTAAACAAAACGAACTTTATGTGATTACTGTGAAAATACACAAGTAAGACAAAAACCTTTAATGGTATGCTTGAAGAGCACTATAAAGGTACTTTCAAACAAGTAGTATTAGTAACTTATATATACTTCACTGTCAGAACACTGCAATTAGTTCAGCAGACACCAAGCTGGCAGTTTCACATAGTTACAAAGAAGTGTACACAAAGAGTTTACCCAATTATTTTATGGCATATAGATGATGGATTTCAACAGCAGATAAAAATATGCCTTTTCTCTCCCTGTCACCATTCCTTGTAGGTAGGTACACACTTTACTAGCAGACTTGAGAGAGGCAGGGGTAAGCTTGCATGTGTTGGTTGATGCATAACAAAGAGTTGTTCTCTCCCTCTCTCTCTTTTTTTTTTTTTTGTAATCAATATGGATTTACAGGTGCGAGTCAGGCAAAACATGAGGACAGTGTTTTATGCATATCATCAAATTCTGTGTACAAGATGATTCATGAAGATATGCAAATATTTTAGTATGTTATTCTATAAGTAAAACTAAAGAAAAAAGTTCATACAAACATAGGTCAGCAAATGTTTAGTTACAGAGTTATGGCTAACAAAAGATTTTGCCTGAAATTTAACAACTTCTCAAATATGAAGCCACCACGAAACTGTACATGGTTAACCCTTTAACTGCTCTGGACGTGTTAACGCGCACGCCATTGTACCTGTCCCTGTGTGCTCTGATCATGTTTACACACGCCACCAGTCCTTCCACCCGGCACTCTGAACGTGTCTACGCATAGACACATTCAGATTACCATGTAGAAGGACTGGTGGCACGCATAAACACGTTCAGAGCACACAGGGACAGGTACAAAGGTGCACGCGTTAACACATCCAGAGCAGTTAAAGGGTTAAAGTAAAGCACAATTTCCATTTATTTTCTTGTTATTGGTCTGGTGAATATAATAAAACATGTCCCAGATGTGTATCTGCAGTAGTTTCCAGAACATCCAGAGAGGCAAAGAAAACTGAAATGAGCAACAATATCTGTTCACACATGTGCAGCTAAATGCATAAAACTTGATAGAGACATTCTTGAACACTTATTGTGAATGTATTGTGAAACTGTATGTACACTCTACAACTTCCTTAACAATGAGCATTGTTTTTTCTGGTCTAACATGAATTCACGCGTGCTATAGTATTAACAAAAGCAGACACATTCATAGAGTTTCTGTTAACATTATAGCCATCAATTTTCCACAATTAAATTCTCTACCACTTCTGTTGAAAACTTTGTGCAACTGCCTAAAAAAAAAAAAAAAAAAAGGGCCAACTAGTTAATAAATTTAAAATTTTACGAAATTACTTCTTTGCTTCTCTGGAAAATTACTGTAGATATACATCTGGAACATGTTTTATTAGATTCACATAAAAAACAACAAACAAGAGGAAATCATACTTTGCTTTAACCTTGTACAGTTTTGCGATGACTTCGTATTAGCAAAGTTGCTAAATTTCAGGCAAAATCTTTTATTAGCTGTAACTAATCATTTGCGGACCTATGTTTACATGAACTTTCTTCTGCAGTCTTACTTGTAGAACAACATATTAAAATATTTGCATGTCTTCGTGAATCATCCTGTATGTATATTGTCCTTTTCCACCTTGGAAAAAGAAAGATTTTAACTGTCATTCTGTGTAAGGTAATAGTATTGCATGAATTCAAAGATTAAGAATGTTATCTCCGAAAGACAAATCTGTAAGAGACAAGCAGCCTTAAATGTCGAGCACTGTGTATTTAAAATGTCATGTTGTTATGTGTATACTTAGAGTGAAAATGATATCTTACAGGGCATACAGTGGTACTGAAATGTTTTCTGCACAATTTATAAATGTTATGATGAATCTAGATGTAAATATGTATAAATTGTACCATATATGTACCTCACTGTCGGCAACACGTAGCTATATGCTTACATATGCTTAGGTTAAATCAAATGATATTGAACTGTAATGCTTATTTTGTATATGTTATGTGAAAACATATACATATTGACAAAACAGATGTCAGAAGAACTATTCAATTATCAAACACTAATGTTATGTTGTAAAAAGGTCATGTTTACATGTGTTATACTGTGTGAAGGTGTGGTGCTTACAAAGTGCCAAATGTTTTCGGTTTGTTTGTAATAGCGAGGACACTAGACTTTGCTACAATGGACAGTATACGGTGACAATGCTTATGGACTTACCTAAAATTTGGTGAGATCTTGACATGATGCTGAATGTACGGGCTGGCCCTGGACACTGAAATATGTGATGCATGATGTCATCACACTACCGCAGGTCTGAAATAACACGCCTTTGTGTTGCAGAATCGGTAACTCTGTCACATGCTCCCCTGTACACACTATCCCACAGAGAAGCTCTATGGACATTTTGATGACAAAAAATCTGCCATTATCTAGAAACTGTGGCTTACGAGGTGCACGTACAACAAACATTGCTTAATGTGTGTGGAGTAGCCCTGCAATACGTGTGTAGCTGTTACTCCACAATAATGGAGCTATGGACTCTTAATTTTGAACATCATGGCATGGACTTGGAAAATTAAACTTTCAGACTATGTAAATAAAACTGTAAGATAAGAGAGAGCTGGTACATCTAGGGTATACATTAAAATAAGACTGGCCATCAACAAAGGTATTTCAAACCCGACCATGCCAAAGATACTGTATAAGTTACAACTGAAAATAAAATTTAATAAGTTATGATTGTATGTAGAAAGGGCACCACTACTAATTATTGTTGTCCAGTAATTGTGGACCATGCCAGTATACAATTGAGCTATTGGGGTGGGGGGACACAGTAGTATTGGCACTTATGCTGGTTGATCTACATGGGTATATGCTTTACTTTTTTGTCTTTTTTTATCCATTCATTCACATAAGTAGTTTTCAAAGAAGAACAGGAGGTAAATAACCCCAAGGTTTGAAGAACTATTATCTAATAATCCATTATTATACGTTACAGATTTTTTGTGTATACGAAAAATCATAAGCCTGACAGTCTGAAGCGTGCATTATTGTGTGTAAATTAGCTGACACAAACGATTCCCAGTGAACTCACTATTGTTGCACATCTTGTGCAGCACCAGCAAATTTCCATTGTAATTATTATTCTTAACATTAATAATTAATCAGTGGATGAGCCATCCTATATTATTATTTAAATTCATAGGAGTCACATTCATTATGACTAACAAAGAATACTGTATGTATACAAAGAAAGACAGCACCAATGATCATAGATTTGTTTGTTTGACAAGAGCCATGGAAACAGTGGAAAATCTGAACTTTCAGCTGCATAAAGCTTCACATCAACTTTATTGTGAAGCTTTAAGAATGAGTGTATGACGAATCTAGTGATAAACTACCACTATTGCTCAAAGATATTTAAGAATCATTTTCTCATGTTCCTTATGCAGACTGAATGGAAACCCAATATATGGTACAATGGAAAGTAGCCTCTGCTATGCTCTCCATTGTGATTAGCACAAAATATGGACGTAGATGTAGAAAAATGACTGTAATTATACCTCCACGTCATTTCTGTATTTTACCATTGTAAGTATTATTCCAGATATAAGTGGAAGGAAGTTAAATGTGTTTCGGTGTAACATCAAGTGCCGGAATGTCGGCCTGAACATAGCAGCAGAGAAGGCTGTGAGATGACGTCAGCCAATAGAATGCAGATTACGACGACACGACGACAGGAGCGGCACCTATACAAAGAAAATATAAGTGCTGCTCCAGCTAGCCTCAGCCGCACTGGAAGACGAGTTGTGAGGTAATCACTATAGCCGTAACATATGAACTTGTGCGATTTGCTTGCATGGAAATTGTATATATTGAAGAACATTGATCATTTGCATGTTGCCATTTGCTTACGACCCATCTTTGTAGAAATGCAAAGTTACGTATTGTTAATTAAACTTATTGTAATAAACTCCATTAATAAGAATTGCTTGAATTGTTGTTTAGATCTCTGAGAAAACAGCTTCCTAGACACCCTATATTAAACGAGCAGGCAGGACACCACAAAATGTACTTGTTTTCATGTCTTTGCTCTATCAAAACTAAGGTCTCACATGCTGTTTATTGAAACCTGTCTGTCCCTGGAAGTGAGCCCCACGTGCCTAACACTGTAAGTTCCTCTCTCTGGATGTAATCCTACCCTACACCAACCGCTTTTACAGTTTCAAATACAGCAATCTCTTGCACTTACCTGTGACCTATATGCCTCATCTGCCAATTTGAACTCCACCAGACTTCTCTTCTTCAACAAAATCCTCAGTTATCTGCCCCTCAATTGTTTGGATGGTGTCATATGCCAAACCAACTTCAAACTGCAACAACAGGTCAGACTTCAACTCAAAAAGCTATCCTACCTTTTTCTAAAGAACAGTGTCTCCCTTCCTGTTCCTCTCCACACCATCAACCACCATTCCTCTCCTAATAAACTGAGCTTGGCCAACTTCTTAACATCCCTCACAGTTTACTCAGCAGAAATTAGGGCTCATATTGAGGCACAAAGACGGTTGTTTTTTCTTCACTTTATTTGCGAGTGGAACAGGAAGGAAATGACTAGTAGTAGCACAGGGTATCCTCCTCCACGTATCGTACAGTGGCCTGCAGACTGTCTGTGTGGATGTAGGTTTCGATGTAGATGTAGTTCCTTTTGAAAAAACATCCCCTCCCTATCATATATGGAACACAGCAAGAAAAATCTTTTTATGAGAAAAACAAGGAATTCCAGTAGAAGATCATCCAGGAATAACTGGCATGCTAGGCTGAGTGTACATGATACATCTGAACTACTTCAATACAATGCTCACAACAAACCACTCCTCAACTATAATCAAAAGGAAATTTACGTTATCATGGACTCGAGAGACAACAACACTGGTGGATGCTCCAGGTGGCACTGGGAAAATGTTTCTATTAAATCTATTGCTATTGGAAATGTGGTAAACAACACATTGCACTTGTACTGGCACCAACTGGCATAGCAGCCACACTTATGGACAGAGAATGAATTATTGCCTATTCCACCCCACAACCGCTGCTGAATAGAGCTGGAGAACAATTCCCAGTATTTAAAAGCTCAAGAGCATCTGGATGGGGCGAACTTCTAAAGCAAGCTAAAATTATCTTCTGGGTTGAATGCACAAAGGCGCATAAAAAAAAAAAAAAATCATCGAAACCATGGGTAGAACATTACAAGACTTGTGAGGAAACTCTGAAATGAGCTCTACTCATACTCTCAGGAGATTTTTGACAAACACTTCCAGTTATCCCCACTTTAACACCAGCATATAAGATCAATGCTTGCTTAAAAATCACATCTCTGGTCACACATACCAGTACTGCGATTAACAAAAAATATGAGAGTTGAACTATCGAAAGATGAAATAACAGCACATTTTGCTCAACAACTTTTACAAACAGGCAATGGCACATGTCCTACTGAACAGGTGAATCACTTCATTACACTCAAAAGTGCTTTCTGCAACATAGCCACAGCTGAAGACAAACTCATCGACCAAATTCATCCAACATTGTTCACGACTATACAACTGGCTATTTGAAAGAGCAATTTTGGCAACTAAAACAGATTTGTCAATGATATAAACTTTAATATTCAAATGAAAATTACTGGTGAAGAGAGAATATACAAATCGATCGACATGGTGGTAAACGTTGAAGAAAGTGTGAATTTCCCTACAGAACTTCTAAACTATTTCCAAGTATCAGGAATGCCTTTACACTACCATCAACTTAAAGTTGGATCTTCAGTCATGCTACTCAGAAACCTCAGCTCACCAAAACTATGTAATGAAACAAGGATGATCATCAAACAGCTATTGAATAACATCATTGAAGCCGAACTTATGACTGGACAGTACGAAGAATACACACTATTTATCCCCAGAATACCTCTGACTTCTACTGAATTCCCATTCTAATTTAAAACACTGTAATTTCCAATCAAATTTAGCTACAATTTTACAATTACCAAAGTGCAAGGACAAACTTTAAAATATTGTGGCATAAACCTCAAAGACTCCTGCTTCTCTCATGGTCAACCATATGTAGCTTACTCTCGAGTATGAAATGCGGAAAATTTGGTAATATATACCCCGGATAACAAAATGAAAAAAGTTATTTATAAACAAATATTGTAAATATTTAGAATATGTTTCCAATAAAAAATTTACCTCTTACAATTTTACAATTATTGTAAATATTTTGAATATGTTTTCAATTTTTTTTACCTCTTATAATTTAACCTTCATTCTTCTATTCCAGCTAGCACCCAATCTCATCAACTCCCTGAGCAAATCCGGGTACCCCAGTGAGTATTGTTAATAAACAGTAATATCTGCAATTTTGTAATTTCCTTACACACTGTCACATACCATGCTTCCTTCCTCTTCTTCTTCTTCTTCTTCTTCTTCTTCCGAAAACATGGTGGAGGCTTATTCAATCTGCTTCCTGCCAATCGCAGTGTTGCCTCTCTATGGTATTCTGTCTCTTTGTGTATGTTGCAACTAAATTATTTGTACATTGTATGTTTTTGCAGGAACACAAAATATATTGCTTTTCTTCATTTGTCTTGGTTAAGTAATGTTTTTATTGGGCAGTGTGTTCCCAAGTGATGGCCCAACAAAACCAATGAACAAGGAGCAGTACATAAAGTGTGAACTTAAAATGCCAGTTGTAATGGATACCATTTCACTGGGACACTCGGAGAATGATTTGGGCTCTCAAAAACTCCAACTGATGGAAACTCTCTGGCTTTACTGGATTTTGTGCAGCCTATGAACATTTCACCAACGTGATGCACTGAGTCGCCTGCACCGCGCAACAAGGTTGCACTACCGGCATATGTGCTAAAGCAGTGGTTCAAAATGCGGGAGCTTTTGTTTGTAGTTTATGGCATGTGTAATGACAATTTACTGTTTATATTTCCCTTTGATGCACTGGACGCTCAAACTCTACTATTGTTGCCTGACACTATTCATGGCAGCTCCTCCGCGTGCAAATATCGACACCTCAAGGACCATGTGTTGCAACATGTAAATAGCAGGAATACACATAAAATAGATCCTAAATAGTGAGACTATTGATGACAAATTGCCCTCCAAGTTTTGGTCTCACCTTTAACATTAAGTTAAGAAAGCTGAAATTTCTGAAGCAACCCTGCATCATGTGTGGTTTAACTAATTACCGTTTGCTGTTAAAAGAGCTACAATTTCAAACAACATTGGTGTCATGTCATCACAGCTGCCCATGGCTGATCAAATGCACAGTATTTTACAAAATGTGAATACGGATGTGGTGTCTCAAACGTGTAATAGTATCGCAGTGATAGTCTCACCCAAGACTATTAAACGCAGCAGCAGCTGCTAGCAGAATAGATCCACACACTGCAAGACTCAAACGTTCTCCAGCAGAAAATCAAGAAAATGAACACACGGCACCAACTCAACAGCTGCGGGCGTACTGTAATGCCAGTGTGTCCGCAGAAGTGTCAACAAATGGTCACAGACTTTGTGTTGGAACCATTCCCACTTCAGACCACAAGCAAGGAAGTTCACCTCTGCCCCCCCCCCCCCCTTTCCAACCCTTAAAGTTACCCAAATTACAACAGCAACTGGGTTTAGATGCAACTGGTCACTCAAAGCAGAACTGTCTATCTACCAACACTCACAAAATGAAAACTCACAGTTCATCACAAGTTTCCAATGTTTTCTCCAATATTTACAGACATCCAATGACCATCACTGACTCAACCAAGGGATCAACTTCTGTGCATCATAAACACATGGAAAGTACCAGCAGAACAATGTTCAAAAAATGTTCCAGGTACTTTTCACGGACTACATCAATTGTGTGTTTCAGACACAAGCACTCCATGCACACACCTTATTGTTTACAGATCATAGGTAGTGTTTTGCCAGTGGATAAGAACAGCCAAACTCTGGCCAACACTTGGTTTACAGCTGCCAATAGCTCCAAAATTCCTAGTTTTGGGGAGTGAATTTGGTTGTGAATCTAGGCTTCAAGAAACCTTTGCAGTGGACTTTCATGTTAGCTGACACCAGGGAACCCATTATAGGAGCCAACTTTTTGCACCACAACAACAACATAATGTTGACATATTCTTGCAACGGGCACATATGAGTATTGGTTCTGAAACTCATCAAGGTTGTCTTGCTGAAATGAACAATCCTCATACCTTACAGTATGCCCTGTCATGTGACGTACAACCTTGTGATGCTCATGGGACTACTGCACTGGATACCATAACGATCAACATGGATTCTAGTGGTTCCAGCCTTCACACCCACAACTTCAAGGTGGATGATTTTTAAACTTTACAATGGGCCTACAGTGACAGAAAAGACAAATTATCTTCCCTAAGACAGGAAAAAACAAATATTACGGTGGATAAGAAACTGTTACTTGCCAAACTTTGTGTGAAATCTATGTAATTAGAGGTTACCCAAGTCAAATTCTGGAACTTACAAGATGATTTTTCCTCCGCCTCAGCTTTCATCAACCGCCCAAATGACTCAGGCCAAAATTATTAATGAACAATCTCTGCCTATTACTGCAGCTCTGCACAATACATGACATCACAATCCGACTACACCCTCCGTCCTGTCACTTTCAAGGCTCACAGACTAGCATCGCACAAGTATGCAACAGCCAAGAAAGAGTTTGACAGTTTATTAGATGTGGGAGTAATCTGCCATTCTAACAGTCTCTGGATGTTGCCTTTAAACCTCATAAAATGGAAAACTGCTCTTGGAGACCATGTGGGGAATTATCAAGCACTGAACTAATGCACCATCCCAGACTTGTACCCACTGCTTAACATATAAGATTTCACTAGTGTGTTAGTGGGAGCAATAGAGTTAAGCTCAAGTGTGAATGATTTCAAGAAGGAATACCCTCAGATTCTAGTGGAACCCACGGATATTCCTAACATTTCTGTCACCACTCTCGTTAGACTGTATGAACATTTACATATGCAGTTCAGCCTCAAAAATGTTGCTCAAATTGGCCGCACTTTGCAGACTGCCCTTATGTTCAGCATGTTTAGATGATGTGCTAATGTTATCAAAGACATTTAAAGAACACAAAAGGTATTTACTATTAGTTTTTGATAGTCCCTCAAAGTATCAACTGCTGATTAATGAGGCAAATGGTTACTCTGAGAACGGAAAGTAAAATTCCTAGGACATTTGGTCTCTCCTTACGGCACAACTCCCCTATAAGATAAGATTGACTTTTATACAACTGGTGCTGCAGCCTGGGGACTTCCAGCAGCTCATTTCTGGTAATGGTTAATCTTCTTAGACATTATCAGCCACACACAGCAGCCACACAGGCTCCTCTCACTGCCATTCCAGTGAACAGTGTGAACAATGCTCCCTTTCTTGGGCCCCAGAAATGCTACAGGGTTTTGACAAAGAAAGAGCTAGTTTGAGCTGTCCTCTTAGTGCACCTTGGGTATTCCACACCTCTTGTTACTGGAATGGATGCCAACCAGCTGGCAATAGGAGCAGCACTTCACCAATGATTCCATAGGTCATGGCAGTCACTTGCGTTGTTCTCTCAGACGTTAACATGCTCACAGAAAAAGTGGGATGCTTACAACAGGGAACTGTTAGCTATCACACAGTTTAATAATTGTTATAATGAAGCATGGATGTTTATCATTTACTGACTGTAAATCCATTTTTCTGCATTTACACCAAGTGAATTCTTTTCACCTAAGCAAGTCCAACAATGATAATTTATCACCCAATTTACAACAGGCATTCCCTATATAAAAGGGGTATGTAATATAGTGGCGGATGATATTTCTAGAATCAGTATGACAACAATGCCATCAACTACAAATTGCTGGTGGGAGGCACAGGCCACAGATGCCCAATTATGGGGCTTATAAGCAGCCAAGATACTGGCCTGGAACTAAAACAGATTCCTTTAGTGAAATCTAAGACCTTTTTATAGTGTCGTTTTTAAAAACTGATATCTCCTGTTTGTGCCTCCTGCTTTTCAGAGGCATGTTTTGGACTCTATATGCAGCCTCAGGAGTGAATTATACAGTTTGTATGGTCAATGACACGTGTGTAAACTGGGCTGCCCTGTGTATAAACTGGGCTGCCATATGTGTAAGTCAGTGGGTACATTTAATGAACCCACACAGCATTTCACCTATGTAAACATCAATTTGGTGGGACCTTCATCTCCGGTTTT
Source organism: Schistocerca cancellata (assembly GCF_023864275.1). Lineage (NCBI taxonomy): Eukaryota > Metazoa > Arthropoda > Insecta > Orthoptera > Acrididae > Schistocerca > Schistocerca cancellata. The sequence goes on from NC_064632.1 coordinate 137,697,565, forward strand.
TCAGATAATTATTTATGGCAACTGGCCATTATACCTGTTGGATAGAATCCGTGCCTTCCGCCAACATCTCAGAGGAAACAGTGGCACAACTTTTCTGACTACTTTGATTTCAGATTTCAGAAGTCCCAACAATGTCACTACTGATCAAGGAAGATAATCTGAATCTGTTTTGTTTCAAGGCCTTGACAACCTCTGTGGTTTCAAATACCACCATACAACTAGCTACCATCCAGCCAGTAATGGGATGGTTGAATGGTGGCATCATAATCTGAAACCTTATCTGATGTGTCATGGTACTTTGTGGATTTCAGCTATACTTCTGGTGCTACTGGCACTGTGTGTGGCTGTCAAACCAGGCATTTCGGCCCTGCTGAGGAGTCCATTTATGCCAAAACCCTTCAGCTTCCATCAGAATTTTTCATGCAACAGCAAGTGTGTCCTCTACATGGGCCTCCATTTCTACTTCAACAAGTAAAGCTTAGCATCTCCAAACTCTGGCCTTCACCTGCATCTCATCAGACAGACATAAATACTGTCACCCATAAAGATCTACCCAATTGTTCTTATGCAATGTTATGGACAGATGGTGTCAGAGAGCCTTTACTAGCCCCACAAACTAACCTGTACCTTCTTGGCGCATAATGAACACACATGAAAATCAAGGTTACAACTGTCACCTGATAAACTATAGGATGACTGTAGATACAGAGATGCGGAATGAAAGATGTCAAGTGAGCAATGTGTGATGCCTTCAATGACTACAGTAGCAGAATATTGTCAAATGATCTTTCAAAAAACCCAAAGAAATTTTTTTAGTATGCAAAGACTGTTTGTGGCACCAACATTGGTGTCCAGTCACTCAAGCAGGACACAGGAGATGAAATTAAGGGTAGCAAAGCAAAAGCTGAAATGCTTAACTCTGTTTTCAAATGTTCCTCGACAATAGCTGGAATTTAATCCTTAATCCTCGTACCATGAGAAACAGTTGAAATCATTAAAAGTGATCAAAGCTCCAGGGCCTGATGGAATCTGTGTCAGATTCTATACTGAATTTGCAGCTGAGTTAGCCCCTCTTCTAACTACAAGGTGAGTCAGAGTGGACTCCCTAGTTTCAAACAATCAATGAAGAGCATGCAGGTGCAGTTGCAGAGTGACATTAGTGGGGGAACCGATGGCATTTTCAGTAGTCAGCATGCTGTGGTCTGGTGAGCATTGAGACTTTATTGCAGAAATGTTAAGATGGAGTGAAACATACACAAGCTTACAATGCAATCTTAGCCTCTAGGCAGCCCGACACTATTCTGTGGTCTCGTGATAAAGTGCATTTTCACCTATCCAGCTCAGTAAATAACCAAAATTTTCATTTGTGGGTGACTTAAAACCCTTTTGAACTTCACCAAAGACCTCTGCACAGCCCCAAAGTGACAGTTGGGTGCACTGTGTCCTCCATAAGCATTATTTGGCCTTACTTTTTTTTTACACTCGGGGTGCAACAGTTACTGTGAACTCTGTGTGCTATTGTTAGGACACTGTAGAAATTTTTACTCCCCAAAATGGAAGAGTATGTTGAAGAATATGACAAAGAAGCATTTTGATTTCAACAGGATGGTGCCATGGCTGATCACACTGCTTGACATTTATGCCAGATTCTGCAAGAACATTACGCAGCCGCCTGATTTCCCGCCTGCTGATCTCCTTACGAAGAGATGCTCCCTGGATCTGAGCCCCTGTGATTGTTTCGTTTTGGTATACTTCACGGCAGAGATTTACAAAGTTTGACCAAGGCCTTTGGATGCTCTTAGGATGTCATTGCTGCAATAACGCAAGATGTACTGAGATGAGTATTCGAAAACTTTTTTGAACGACTCACTATATGTATCGCTCAGCAAGGTCATCACTTGCATGATATGATTGCCAAAGTGAGTGAAAATAAAATTGCACTGAATATAGTTTTCAGAAATAAAAACATTTTTCAATTATCTTTGTCAGTTTTTTACAGTTCACCAGTGTAGTAACACCGTTCACATTTTACATCGCACTTCACTGAGCGTAGACCGGGACTGTGTCCTAGGCATGCCCGATGTGAACTGACTGTGCACGGCCCGTGCTGCCTGAGTTGTTGGTGTTGTTGTTCCGCCAGCAGAGGTTGCGTCCGAATTCTCGCGTGCCCTCTGGTGGACAGGACTCAACTTGTGGCAACTACTGTCCGTGACGCGCCGTGCCTATGTGTGCCTCCCGCGATCTTTCTGATGGCTACTGCACTCCTCCTCCTTCGGGGGGAGGGGGGGGGGTGAAGCCACTGCGATCTACTGCGTCGGAAGGTGGAGCGTCGGGCAGGAGCGATGACCTCCACGTTCATTGGAATGCTGGAGTCGGGGGGATCCGCCAACCCTCGGGCCGGAACCTTCGAATACGGCTGGAAGTGACCCACACGAAGAGGTCGCCGTCGTCCCACCACCGGAGCCCGGGACGGAACGGGAGACCAGCCGTCTAACTCCGGATCCTGGTCCACCTCAGGAGGGGCAAGACCCAGTGGCGGGGACGATGGGGAAGGGACGACCACAGGTGAACCAGCCTCCTGAGAAACCGGGCCTGCAAGGGGGGGCCGGCTCTCGCTGGGGCATCTATAACGATGCCGATGCCTATGCTGGAGCTACTGGGGGCTGCTAAGGCTGAGAACCATCACAGTGCAGCAGAGTCACAGCGGGGAGAGGTGGTAACATCCCCTGAGAAACCAACATGGGTGCCGGCAATGGAGAAGCCGGTGCCTGAGAGGTCGGAGGGTGGGTGCCCAAACGTGGACGTACCTGATTTTGGTGACGACTTACCTCCCGGTTCCCCGCCTGCAAGGTATAGAGCCAGCGGCCATTTCGGCGCAGGACCACCGCCGGTATCCAACGTGGATTGCGACCAAACCCACGTGCCCAGACCGACATACCCAGTGGAAAGCCAGGTACTCCGTTTTGTGAAGACTGGCGAGGACCAGGCCGGAGGAAGTGCAGCAGAGTCCTAGGTTGGCGCCCGTGGAGGAGCTCTGCGGGGCTGCGTTCTCCCATTGGTGTTGTCCGGTATGCCGTCAGGAAGAACGTCAATGCCTCCTCCGCAGGAAATTCGTGCACATACTTTTTCATCTGCGTCTTAAATGTGTGCACCATGCGCTTGGCTTTCCCATTCGATTGTGGATGAAAGGGGGGAGAGCAAACGTGCCGAATACCGAAGCGCCTACAAAAATCCTGGAAGGTCTGCGAAATAAACTGAGGTCCATTGTCCGAGACCAGGGTGACTGGCAGACCTTCCACAGAAAAGGTTTTTGCTAGTGCCTGGATTGCAACTTCTGAAGTGGTTGAGGAGCAGTGAACCACATACGGGAATCGGGAATAAGCTACAATGACAATGAGCCAAAAGCCATTGAGAAACGGGCCCGCAAAATCGATGTGAACACGTTCCCATGCTTGGGTTGCAGGCGGCCATGAAGAGAACGCTGCCCTGGGAGATGCCTGTTGGCTTGCACACTGGGAACAGGCGGCCACCAAGTGCTCAATTTCTCTGTCAATACCGGGCCAGTACACATGTCTGCGAGCCAAGGTTTTAGTAAGGGAAACACCCCAGTGCCCCTCATGTAATAACGTGAGGACCTCCCTTCATAAACTGGCAGGAACAACCACGTGAGGAGCTGTATCATTGGTAGCCAGAAGGAGAACTCCTTCCAAGACCGAGAGGCGGTCTCAAAGAACAAAATAATTACGAAGAGGGTCCAAGGCCCGGCCTGGAGGTCGGGATGACCACCCCTGCTGAATGAGGCAAACTACTTGCCGGAGAACTGGGTCAGCTGCCGTTTCCCTGGCGACGCTAGAACTAGTGATCGGGAAGCCATCAACTGCTTGGCGGGACGCCACATCCAAATGAAAACACATATCTCCTCTCGATCGAACTTAGGATCCGAGCCCACCGGAAGACGGGAAAGAGTGTCGGCGTTGGCGTGCTGTCCGGTAGGGCGAAAATGAATGTCATAATGGTACTTAGAGAGGAACAAGGCCCAGCGCTGTAGTCTGTGGGCCGCCCTATCCGGAATCTGAGAGGCGGGGCCAAATAACGATATTAACGGCTCAGTGATTAACTGAAACTTCGTGCCATACAAGAAAGGGTGAAACTTGGTAACAGCGTAGACAATGGCCAAAGCCTCTTTTTCCACCTGGGAGTAATGGGTCTGTGCGGGACTAAGAGTTTTAGACGCAAACGCCAGTGGTTGCTCAGAACCATCCGCATTGCGATGGGCCAGGACCGCCCCCACGCCATACTGCGAAGCATCTGTAGCCAGGACCAACGGCTTATGGGGGTCAAAAGTAGCCAAACAAGGCGCTGATGTGAGGAGGCCCTTGAAAGAGGTGAACGCTCGCTCGCATGCAGGCGACCAATCAAAAGGAACACCCTTGCGCAGAAGGCAGTACAGGGGGCGGGTTATAGTGGAAGCCCTGGGAATGAACTGGTGGTAATAGGCAATCTTGCCTAAAACAGCTCGTAACTCCTTCAGCGAAGCGGGGCGAGGAAGGTCGACGATACCTTGGACCAAACTTCCTAGTGGCTGGACGCTGTGCCGAGAGATGGTGCAGCCCACATACTCAATGGACGGTTGGAAGAAGTTTGACTTTCGCAGGTTGCAACGCAAGCCCACGGACCTGAATTTGAGAAAGAGGGTGCGAAGGTTGTGCCAGTGTTCCTTCGTGCTGTGGTCTGTGACAATTATGTCGTCCAGGTAATTAATACAATGAGGGATTGTCGACGTGACGTGCTCAAGATAACGCTGGAATATTGCCGGGGCACTAATATTCTGAAGGCCAACTGCTGGTATTAGTAAAGGCCAAACGGGGTGTTGACAACTGCCAGCCGTATGGAGTCCTCATCAAGTGGTATCTGATGATAAGCCTCCGAAAGACCGATTTTCAAAAATATTGGCCTCCCGCCATGGCGGAGAATAATTCATCAGCACGAGGCAAAGGATAGGTGCCCACCACCAACTGGGAATTAATGGTGGCCTTGAAATTGCCACAAAGACGTAATTTTCCCGAGGGTTTCCTGACAATCTTCACTAGAAGAAATGGGAAGAACGACCCCTAGGACTGTCAGCCGGTCTAGCTCTTCTTTTACCTGATGGCGGAGAGCCAAGGGGATCTGCCTCGCGCGTAGAAAACGCGGGCGAGCCGACGCCTTCAACGTTAAGTGAGCTTCAAAGTCTGAAACACGCCCCAGGCCCTCCTCAAAGATATCTGGAAAGTCTGAGATCAAAGATTCCAATAGGGAACGTCTTCGGAGACCAACTGTATGGTGTCAATGATAGAAAAACTGAAAGCTTGAAAGGCATCCAGGCCAAAAATGTTAGTGGAGCTCGCATCACTGACAACAAAAAAAGTAATAGGCCGAGTGACTGATTTGTAAGTCTTTTTTTTTTTTTTTTTTTTTTTTAAGGGCGCAAAACTTCTATGGTCATTAGCGCCCAGCCCGTGACTTAGGAAACAGTAAAAAACCGAAATTTAAAACCAGGAGCAATGGGATCAAAGTCATAAAATTGGAGAAACTAAAAGCAGAAGGAATGCTTAAAAATCCACTACAGAAAGGGGTTGGTTGTCCCAAAAAAAAAAGCTTCAAATGACTGTCACTAATAAACTGGAGAACGTGGTCGGCTGAGCGCATGTCATCTGCTAAAATCGACGATACATCAGGCGATAGCTGTAGACGGGAGCGTAACGGATTAAAATAGGGGCATTCAATTAAAAGGTGTCTTACCGTCCACAGCTGAGAGCAGTGGGACAGAGTGGGGGAGGATCGCCGCTTAAAAGATGTCGATGGCTAAAAAGACAGTGCCCTATCCGGAGTCTAGCTAAAATTACCTCCTCCCGACGACGCGTTCGGGAGGAAGAGGTCCAAGCGCAAGGAAGGGCTTTCACTTCCCGCAATTTATTATGGGGAAGTGTTGACCAATGCGCATGCCATAATTGAGCAACTTTGCGACATAAACCGCTCCGTAGATCGGTGAAGGGAAGCGACTGAATAGCTGGCCGAGGAAGAGAGACTGCAGCCTTGGCCGCTATATCGGCCGCCTCATTCCCACAGATACCAGCGTGTCCCGGGAGCCAGAAGAACGCCACTGAGACGCCCCCCAGGTGGAGCAAGCGCAGACAGTCCTGAATCCGGTGGACCAGAGGGTGCACAGGGTAAAGAGCTTGGAACTGAGGAGAGAGCTGAGAGAATCTGAGCAGATAACGTACTGTATCTGCTGATGGCGGCGGATGTAGTGGACAGCCCGGAGAACAGCGTAAAGCTCCGCAGTATAGACCGAACACTGGTCGGGAAGCCGAAAGTGATTTGGGGTGTCGCCAACAACATAGGCACTCCCTACACCTAACGATGTTTTCGAGCCATCGGTGTAAATAAATGTGGCTTACGTCATTTGTGCACATAGAGCAGCAAATGCCCGACGATAAACAAGTGAAGGGGTACCATCCTTGGGAAATCGACAAAGGTCACGGAGCAGGCAGATCCGGGGACGGAGCCAAGGCGGTGCGGTACCCCAAGTTGTCAAGAAGGTTTTAGGAAAGCGGAAGGAAAGAGAATGGAGCAGTTGACGGAAGCGGACTCCCGGTGGTACTAGGGAGGAGGGGCGGCCTGCATACCCTACATCAAAGGAGGCGCCGAAAAATATGTCATGGGCTGGATTAGCAGGCATGGAAGACAGATGGCTGGCATAACGGCTCAGAAGGACTGCTCGCCGATTGGACAGCAGAGGTTCAGCAGTCTCCGCATAAAGGCTTTCCACAGGGCTGGTGTAAAAAGCTCCATACACTAAACGTAATCCACGGTGGTGGATAGAGTCGAGACACCGAAGAATAGACGGCCGAGCAGAGGAGTAGACTATGCTTCCGTAGTCCAATTTCGAGCACACTAAGGCGCGATAGAGGCGGAGAAAGACCACTCGGTCCGCTCCCCAGGAGGGACCATTCAGGACACGGAGGGTGTTGAGGGATCGCAGACAGCGAGCCGAAAGATACGAAACGTGGGAGGACCAGATTAGTTTTCTGTCAAACATAAGACCCAAGAATTTAGCGACGTCTGAAAACGGAAGGTTGACAGGTCCTAGATGTAAGGAGGGTGGAAGAAACTCCTTAAGTCGCCAAAAATTAACACAAACAGTCTTACTGAGAGAAAAACGGAAGCCGGTTTCGATGCTCCAAGAGTGGAGGCGATCGAGACATCCTTGAAGACGTCGTTCAAGAAGGCTGGTCCATTGAGAGCTGTAGTAGATCGCAAAATCGTCCACAAAGAGGGAGCCCGAGACATCAGGAAGGAGACAATCCATAATTGGATTGATGGCAATGGCAAACAGTACAACACTCAGCACGGAGTCCTGGGGTACCCCGTTTTCTTGGGAGAAAGTACGGGAGAGAGTAGTGTTCACCCCCACCCTAAATGTGCGCTCTGCCATAAAGTCGCGAAGAAAAAGGGGCAGCCGACCTCGAAAGCCCCAAGAGAACAGTGTGCGGAGGATACCTGTCCTCCAACAGGTATCGTATGCTCTCTCTAGATCAAAAAATATTGCTACTGTTTGGCGTTTCCGGAGAAAATTGTTCATGATATAAGTGGAGAGAGCAACTAGATGGTCAACTGCAGAACGATGCTTTCGGAATCCGCATTGGGCAGGTGTTAAAAGACTGCGGGATTCCAGCCACCAAGCTAAACGGTAATTCACCATATGCTCCAAAACCTTACAGACACTACTCGTGAGAGAAATGGGGCGATAGCTAGAGGGGAGATGTTTGTCCTTTCCAGGTTTCGGAACAGGAACGACGACAGCTTCCCGCCATCATCGGGGAAAAGTACTGTCGGTCCAAATTCGATTATAAAGGCGAAGGAGGTAACGCAGACTATGGGTTGATAAATGCAGCAACATTTGGACGTGGATACCATCCAGTCCTGGGGCGGAGGAGCGAGAAGAAGAGAGTGCATGTTGGAGTTCCCGCATGGAGAAAACAGTATTGTAGCTTTCGCGATTTGGAGAGGAGAAAGCAAGAGGTTGCGCTTCCGCTGCACGTTTCTTCGGGAGAAACGCTGGCGGGTAATTGGAAGAGCTCGAAATCTCAGCAAAGTGCTGGCCCAATGAGTTAGAAATTGCGACGGGGTCCACTAATGTATCATGCGCAACAGTGAGCCCAGAGACCGGGGAGAAACTAGGTGCGCCTGAGAACCGTCGAAGCCGACTCCAAACTTCCGGGAAGGGAGTGACGGTGTTAAATGAGCTAATAAAGAATTTCCAGCTTGCCTTCTTGCTATCGCGGATGACGCGACGGCATCGCGCACGGAGCTACTTATAGCGGATACAGTTGGCCAAAGTAGGATGGTGACGGAAAATGCGAAGAGCACGTCGCCGCTCACGTAGTGCGCCACAGCATGCCTCGTTCCACCAAGGAACTGGGGGGCGCCGGGGCAATTCGGAGGTGCATGGTATTGAACGTTCCGCAGCTGTAAGAATAACGTCGGTAATATGTGTGACCTCATCGTCGACGATGGGAAAGCGACGGTCATCGAATGTCGCTAGAGACGAAAAAAGTGTCCAATCGGCTTGGGCAAACTTCCAGCGTCGCGGGCGCATATATGGCAGTTGAGGCTGCAGTCTGAGGACACATGGAAAGTGGTAACTCGAGTGTGTATCATCAAGGGCGAACCATTCGAAGCGCCGAGCTAGCGGAACAGTACCGACCGCAAGGTCCAAATGAGATAAAGTTGTCGTGGAGGCAGACAAAAATGTGGGGACCCCAGTGTTGAGGCAAACTAGATCCGCTTGGTAAAGACGTCTAGCAATATGGAGCCACGTGGACAAGGATGTGGAGATCCCCAAAGCGGGTGGTGGGCATTGAAGTCCTCAACCAGCAAATAGGGGGGTGGAAGCTGACCAAGAAGATGAAGGAGATCAGCTCGTGCCATTGGTGTGGACGATGGAATGTATACAGTACAAAGAGAGAACGTGTATCCGGAAAGGGAAAGACGGACGGCGACAGCTTGGAAGGAAGTGCTTAAGGGGATTGGGTGATAATGGAGAGTATCATGGAGAAGAATCATGAGTCCTCCATGGGCTGGAGAGCCTTCAACAGAGGGGAGATCATATCGGACCGACTGAAAATGAGGGAGAACAAAGCGGTCATGGGGACACAGCTTTGTTTCCTGAAGACAGAAGATGACCGGCGAGTAGGATCATAAGAGGATCGACAATTCATCCCTATTGGCTCGAATGCCGCGGATATTCCAGTGGATAATGGACATGGGGTGAACAGAAAATGGAGGAATGTGACCAGAGTTGCTGTCAACTCAAAGACTGCTCGGAGCTAGCGACCGACAGCATGGAATGACAGTCAGCCGAAGGCAGAAGATCCTGATCCATAGGTTGGTCAGGAGCAGCTCCTGCCACCAGCGATCGGCCGGTTGACCGGCCACCAGCAGTGCGCCTCGGCGACACAGAAGACGGCCGAGGGCGATTTCCGCCAGGTGGTGCTGTAGATGGGACACGCCTTGGCGGAGAAGGAGAGGAACTGGGTTTCTTTGTAGCCTCCTTAGAAGTATGATGTTTAGATGAAGGAGGAACCGATGGTTGGGAAGTTGCGGTACGTAAAAACTCTTCACGAGTATGCTCTTTTTTGGAAGGCTCGGTGTCTGACTTTTGGGCCCGAGATTTCGCAGAACCCGATGAAGGGTGAGCCATAGAGTGGGCAGGCGAAAATGGTGAGGTTGAACGGGCGATCTTTGCGCTGGCCGATCTGACGACCGTGTCACTAAAGGTGAGATCACAAGTCTGCGTGGGCCAAGGAGAGGCAAGGACAGAGCTGTATTTACCTGTCTGAGGCACGGTGGGCTGTCGACTGGCGAATAGTTTTCGAGCAGCAAAGGTCGACACCTTTTCCTGCTCTCTAATTTCCTGGATGAGCTTTTCGTCCTTAGAAACGGGGCAATCTCGAGAGGAAGCAGCGTGGTCACCCATACAGTTGATGCAGCGAGGGGATGGAGGTGGACAAGCACCCTCATGGGCATACTTGCCACACGTAACACATTTGGCCGGATTGGAACAGGACTGGCTGGTGTGATTGAACCGCTGAAATCGATAGCAACGCGTAGGGTTTGGGATGTAAGGGCGAACGGAAATTATCTCATAGCCCGCTTTGATTTTCAATGGGAGTTGAACTTTGTCAAACGTCAAGAAGACAGTGCGGGTTGGAATGATGTTTGTGTCAACCCTTTTCATAACTCTATGAACAGCCGTTACGCCCTGGTCAGACAGGTAGTGCTGAATTTCTTCATCAGACAATCCATCGAGGGATCGTGTATAAACGACTCCACGCGAGGAATTTAAGGTACGGTGCGGTTCCACCCGGACAGGGAAGGTGTGGAGCAGAGAAGTACGCAGCAATTTTTGTGCCTGGAGGGCACTGTGTGTTTCTAACAACAGGGTGCCATTCCTAATCTGGAACAAGACTTTACAGGACCTGCAATTGCGTCGACACCTTTCTGAATAATGAAAGGGTTGACCGTGGAGAAGTCGTGACCTTCGTCAGACCGAGAAACAACAAGGAACTGTGGCAACGATGGAAGAACTGTCTGTGGCTGAGACTCAGTATACTTACGTTTGTGAGCAGATATAGTGGAAGGTGAGGAAACCATTGCGGAAGAATCCCCCATGATTACCGGCGCCTCCGATGGCGCGCTCCTCCCTTGTGGGGGCCCTCACTGAGGGCACTCCGCCTTAGGTGATTGTTCACACCTCAGGTCACACCTCCCGACAAACGGACGGAGGGACCAATCGGCACTTTCGGAAGGTATCAGCTCGGGTAATCACCCCTCCCTGGGCCTGGCCGTTACCAGGGGGTACGTACGTGTCCTACCTGTCTACCCGGGGCGGGGAATTACGTGTTACCCCGTCACCGACTACGCACAAAAAGGCGTGGGTCGGCCTTCAGACACGCACAGGGAGGAAGAAAGAGAAAGGGAAAGGAAAGAAGAGAGGTCTCAAACGCCGCAGCGGAGAAAAGGGTAAAGAGAAGAGGTAAGGAAAAGAGAAGGACAAAGGAAGGAAGAAGACATAAAAGCAAGGAAGGTGAAGAATGCATTACATTTACGAGCGTCCGTCTCCGGACGTAGGCACAAACCATACTCCCAGATGGGGAGAAAGGGAACGAAAGAGCCAGTGGTGAGGGGAGGAGGGGCGAAGATAGGGATGGGGAAGGATGCGGAAAGGGAAGGTATGCAGCCCGGAAAGGAAGGAAGGCCACATTAGCTCGGGGTCCCGTGCTCGCTACGCACGTATCCACAAAAGAGTTGTGGACCCCCTGGGGGGATTTGTAAGTCATATCGGTGGTGAATTGACCCAGTAGGGGAATGAACTGTTTACCATAACCACGTAGACGCCGGTAAACTGGCGCCAACGGGGGCAGTCCAAGGTCGGAATAAGTTTGTACATTCAACAAAGAAACTGCCTCGCCCGTATCTACTTGCAGTTGTAATTGGCGCGACCGAACCGACACCTCGATAGAGAGTTTGTGTGCCGATGCGTCGGGAGCCTGGCCCGATGAAACTTCCTGAATGTCAACGTCCATGTCCTCTGTACCTGCTTCCTTCGATTCTTTTGAGGCTGAGCGGCAAACTTTAGCAACGTGTCCTTTTTTATTACATTTGCAACAAACGGCCCAACGTTGGTGGCGCTCTGACCGATCATGATGTATATAGCACGACGCACAGGATGGTAACAGGGGCCGGCGGCCAAATCTGTTTACACGCCGTGTGGGAGCGGCCGTAATGGCCGGATTGTACCGCTCGCACGTCGTCCACCCCGGACGCAGTGGACGCGGCCGCGCCGCCCTGAACTGCCGTGATGTCGCACCACACTTCCAACTGTTGACCTGTGTCGTGAGAGACTTCCTCAAGGGAAGGGTCTTCTAACTGCAGGGCCCGTTGCCGGACCTCCCTATCAGGGGCCGAACGAACAATGATGTCGTGCACCATAACGTGGGCATACGACTCTCGCGACTGCTCCGTGACAAAATGACACTTGCGACTAAGACCGTGCAGGGTAGCGGCCCACGGCCGGTAAGACTGATGGGGCTGTTTCTTGCATTGATAGAACTCGACCCTAGCTGCCACAACATGCATGCGGCGGCGATAATATGAAGACAGCAATGAACACAATGCGTCAAAAGAAAAGGACGAGGGTTCCTGCAACGGCGCTAGATGCCGCAAAACTGGATACAGCGAGGGAGATATCCAAGACAAGAAAAGAGCACGACATACCTCCGCATCAGCAACATGAAACGCCTGGAAATGCTGCTGAAGGCGATGTTCATATGCGTCCCAATCCTCCGCCGTCTCGTCATACGGGGGAAAGGGAGGAGGGAACGGTGCTGGAGCAGACTGTGTGGAGAGCAACGCCAGAAGCACTTGTTTCATGGTGGCCATGAGCTCCGTCTGCTGCTCAACCAAAACCCGCACTAAATCCTCCATGCCGTGGATAAGCTGTGAAACCGGGACGACGACGCAACACGTGAAAGAACGATCCTACTCATCGCCAATTGTGTAGTAACACTGTTCACGTTTTACGTCGCACTTCACTTAGCGTAGACTGGGACTGTGTCCTAGGCATGCCCGATGTGAACTGACTGTTGTTGTTGTTGTTGTTGTTGCTCCGCCGGCAGAGGTTGCGTCCGAATTCTCCCGTGCCCTCTGGTGGACGGGACTCTACTTGCGGCAACTACCGTCCGTGACGCACTGTGCCGATGTGCGCCTCCCACGATCTTTCTGATGGCTACTGCAACCAGTCGAATCAGGGAGTCCATTCTGCCCCACCTTGTATAATACATCATAGAGCCCTCTACAGAAAACTGTGCAGAGTTCTTGGAAAAAGAGCACAGATCACACTAGTGTAAGAGAAGCATAGTAGAAGTGATCCACAAAACTACCATCCAGTATCCTTGACACTAGTTTGTTGTAGAATCTTAGAACATAATGAGGTATCTCAAGCAGAATGACCTCAATACTAACTAGCATGGATTTCGAGAATATCGATCATATGACACTCAACTTGCACTTTGATCATGTGACATACTGAAAGCTTTGGATCAAGCAAGTCAGGCAGATGCAGTATTTCTTGATTTCCAAAATGCATATGATTCAATTCCAAACCCCCATTTATTGTCCAAAGTACCATCACATGGGTATCAAGTGAAATTTGTGACTGGATTGAGGACTTTTTGGTAGGGAAGAGGCAGCATGTTATATTGGATGGAGGGTCGTCAGATGCAGGAGTAACTTCGAGTGTGCCCCAGGGAAGCGCATTGGGTCTCCTGCTGTTCATGTTGTATATTAATGACCTTGAATACAATATTAAGAGTAACCTCACACTTTTTGCAGATGATGCAATATCTGTAACAAAGTACTATCTGAAAGAAGCTGCACAAATATTCACTCATAAATATTGTCAGATTTTGATAAGATTTCAAAGTGGTCCAAAGACTGGCAACTTGCTTTGAATGTTCCGAAATGTAAAATCATACACTTCACAAAACAAAAAAAAATGTAGTAAACTATCACTATAATATCAGTGGGTCACTGTTGGAATCAGCCAATTCTCACAAATACATGAATGTAACACTTTATAGCGATATGAAATGGAATGATCACATAGGTTCACATGTGGGTAAAGAAGTTTGCAGACTTTGGTTTATCGGTAAAATACTAGGGAAGCGAAGTGCAATCAGTCTACAAAAGAAATCACTCATGTGACCGGTTCTTGAATATTCATCAAGTGTGCAGGACCCATGCCAAAGAGGACTAGTGGGGGATAATGAACATATACAGACAAGGACAGTGTGAATGGTCACAGATTTGTCTAATCCATGGGAGAGTGACCCAGAGACACCAAAGGAACTGAACTGGAAGACTCTTGAAGATAGACAAACTATCCTGAGAAAGTCCATTAACAAAATTTTAGAACCAGCTTTAAATGATAACTCTAGGAATATATTACAATCCCCTATGTACCGCTCACATAGGGATCATGAGGATACGATTAGAATAGAATTAGAATGCACAGAGGCATTGAAATAATAATTTTCCCCGCACTCCATATGTGAATGGAACAGAAAGAAACCCTAATTACTGTTACAGTGGGACATAACTTCTTCCATGCACCTCATGATGGTTTGCAGAGTATAGATGTAAATGCAAATGCCTACACCAAAAGCCATGAGCAATGCAGGGATGGGGTCATTACTTGAACAGCCTTTGCTGCAATGGTACAACACGAACAGTCGCCATTTCACACCAGGACTGGTAAAGCCGTACACCATAAATACTGCTTTATATCCCAAACTTCTCTCTACCAAGGGGAGGTGAAACAGGGAGGAGGTATCAAGGTGCTGTGTGGGGACAATCACGAAACTAAGCCAAATGCTCAGTTGACAAGTGTGTGTGATATCCGTGTGTCCATTCTTTGTGCTAGTTCTCCTTCTACATCTACACTCTCTGCAAACCACCGTGACGCGCATGGCAGAGGGTACATCCCACTGTACCAGTTGTTAGGGTTTCTTCCTGTTCCATTCATGTATGAAATGTGGGAAGAAGGATTGACTGAATGGCTCTGTGCACGCAGTAATTATTCTAATCTTACTCTCGTGATCCCTATGTGAGCTTAGGTGGGGGTTGTAATACATCCCCAGAGTAATTATTTAAATCTCGTTCTTGAAACTTTGTTAATGGACTTTTTCGGTATAGTTTACATCTATCATCAAAAGTCTTCCCATTCAGTTCCTTGAGTATCTATGTGACACTCTCCCACTGATTAAACAAACCTGTGACCACTCATGCTGCCTTTTTCTGTATACATGCAATATCCCCTGTTAGTCCTATCTGGTATAGGTTGCACACGTTTGAGCAATGTTCTAGAACTGGTCGCATGAGTGTTTCCATTCACATATCGGTTGTATCTGAATTGTTGAAGGAGAGCAAAATAAACTGTTTTTGTTCACCTATATCAGTTATGAAGTGTTTTCATTCAAATAGGGTACTCATGGGAGAATCATATAAATAATATAAAATTAGTTCAAGGGTATTTCTGATGAGAAAAATGTCAAGGACAATTACTACTATGCAGACCCTACTGTGCGTGTGTAGGCTAGCTCTCTTTATGTTACCAAGTTAAATGTGTATGAGCAAAATCAGAGTTTAATCTTAGCTTAATTTAACAAGAATAAAATAAACTTACATTAAATGAGATGAATCACTGTTCAATTACACAACAATAAAATAAATGTTTCATTATATCATTCTGATGCCGCATACTCATGTTACCCTACAGCAACATCCAACTCAAAGCATTAAACAGTGCGGTTGCATCATCAGATCCCTGCCAACAGCTTATCTGATTACTAATTATCTCATAGATAGCTGCTTCATTGAGGGCTTGTGCTGTGTAGTGTTTAGGGATATTTGTAAACATCCCAACACACCATTGGAAAGCCATCGACAAGAGATGCTCAGGAAGAAATTGAATAAGGGTAAATGTAGTGGAAAAGGGAAACTGTGTTTTCCTTTCTTGCATGCAGTGAATGTGGAGCAGTGGTCGAGCCGGCGAGAAGGGGACCATTAAAAATAGTATTACAACCAATGGTCATCCGGAAGTCAGTTGTGCCATAATGCAGCAAGTGCCTGAATCCGAGAGCCATGGAGTAAATGACACACCAACAAAGGCATAATGAAAAATTGAATAGTGGTAGTTGTTTTTCTGGTTTTTCTCTAAGGTCCTACAGGAGACATGTACAGACACTCAAGAGAGTGGTATTACCGTAGCAATTGTTAGTTGTGTTGTGAGAAGTAAGAGTGAAAATGTTGGGCAAAATATACCTGTGTTTGTGAGAAGTGTGGCTATTTACTTACTAGCACAATAGAGAGAATTTGCGGAAGCATTCCAGGAATCGTCACTGCAGCTGGATCAACAGGGAGGTGGCACGGAAGCATCTGGACCACCAAAAAACTACTCTAAAGAGAGGATAAAGGTAATACTACTTTCATTGGCAGCGTATTGGGGTCAGCAAAATATTGCCCTGTTATATTGGCCATGGAGCAACTTCCCACTAGAGATGGTATAAGACCCACCACAAATCTTACAAAATGAACAACAGCAGAAGAAGAAGGAAAAATACACCCCACATGGTGACGCTGGTGAATGCGATCAGAGAATGCACCAGCAAGTAAGTGCAGAAAATTGATTTGATTCATAATTATGACTCTTCTAGTCAAGTTGTGCGACAAACTTCTCTTCTCCCCAATCCTATTCAGTACCTCCTTATTAGTTATGTGATCCACCCATCTAATCTTCAGCATTCTTCTGTAGCACCACATTTCGAAAGCTTCTATTCTCTTCCTGTCCAAACTATTTACCGTCCATGTTTCACTTCCATACATGGCTACACTCCATACAAATACTTTCAGAAATGACTTCCTGACACTTAAATCTATACTCGATGTTAACAAATTTCTCTTCTTCAGAAACGCTTTCCTTGCCATTGCCAGTCTACATTTTATATCCTCTCTACTTCGACCATCATCAGTTATTTTGCTCCCCAAATAGCAAAACTCCTTTACTACTTTAAGTGTCTCATTTCCTAATCTAATACCCTCAACATCACCCGACTTAATTCGATTACATTCCATTATCCTCGTTTTAATTTTGTTGATGTTCACCTTATATCCTCCCTTCAAGACACCATCCATTCCGTTCAACTGCTCTTCCAAGTCCTTTGCTGTCTCTGACAGAATTACAATGTCATCGGCGAACCTCAAAGTTTTTATTTCTTGTCCATGGATTTTAATACCTACTCCGAATTTTTCTTTTGTTTCCTTTACTGCTTGCTCAATATACAGATTGAATAACATCGGGGAGAGACTACAACCCTGTCTCACTCCCTTCCCAACCACTGCTTCCCTTACCACTGCTTCCTTTTCATGCCCCTTGACTCTTATAACTGCCATCTGGTTTCTGTACAAATTGTAAATAGCCTTTCACTCCCTGTATTTTACCCCTGCCACCTTCAGAATTTGAAAGAAAGTATTCCAGTCAACATTGTCAAAAGCTTTCTCTAAGTCTACATAATGAATGGAAAAGCAGAAAGTACACCCATGTTACAAGCAATGAGTGCACCGATTAGTCTGGAAGTTAATAAAATTGTTTTGACTGAATAACGCATATGGCAGACGTCGATCCGGTGGGAGTTATCAACGCAGGGCGGCGAGCAGTTACGCGAGTACGGGGTGCAGTGTCGTCCAATCAGCGGCAGCGCACAGCAAGAGGGCAGACATTGGCTTCAGTTTCAAAGCCGGCTTCGGCTTCAGCTGTTCTACAACCAGCATGCAGTCCATAGTTCCGCAGAAGGGTGAGCCGTGAACATTTTAAAAGTAGAAACAGTTCTGTGAGTATAGGGTTTAATGTTAATATTGTCAATTGGTGATAAATAGTGCATGCCCATCACAAGAAAGATGGCAATGCAAAATGAGGTGTTAAGATCAGTACTAGAAGGTATAATTAAAGAACAAGCAGAGAAGGATAAGGAAGGATGGAAAACAGAGCAAGCAGAATTAATTAAGTCCATTAAGAAACAAACTACTGAATCAATAGATGATCTTCTAAGCCATAAAATAAGAGAGGTTAAAGCTAACTTAGAATCTAACATTAACGCACAAATTAATAATCAAAACATTAAAATAATGGCAGTAAACTATAAAGTAAATGAATTACGAGAATCAGTGCCAGCAGTGGTACAACAAGTAGTTAAACAAATGTTAACAGATGATTTACAAGAATTGAATAACAATCCAACAGTGAACTGGCTATGCAGATAAAGTGAATTCCCGATTCCAAGCAGTACGAGCTAGTATTTCAGACACAAATAAGAATATCCTGTCCATACAAAAAAATGCTGTAATAGGGACACCTGATGCTATAAAACATTTGGAAAAATCTTTACAGTTATTTGTAGAAAAGGAAGTAAAAGA
The DNA here is from genome assembly GCF_023864275.1 of Schistocerca cancellata. Taxonomy (NCBI): domain Eukaryota; kingdom Metazoa; phylum Arthropoda; class Insecta; order Orthoptera; family Acrididae; genus Schistocerca; species Schistocerca cancellata. The sequence goes on from NC_064632.1 coordinate 137,715,640, forward strand.
CAAAACAGAAATACATAATGACAAAATCAATTCTGGAGAAGTACAATTAACAGTATACTTGATGGAATATAGGAAGCAATAGACGATAATAAAAAGAAGTTAGAAAATAGTAAACCTGAACCTATAACAGGAATAACTAAAGAGGATTTATATATAGGAAATGGGTTTAATGTAGCAAAGCAATTTCTAAAGTAAAAACCAGATGGTGAAGTACACCCAATTTATTTTTTAAGAGTGTTTGCCAGATCTTTACCTAAACAGTGGGATGACTTAAAGAAAATTGATTTCACATTTGGATATTTAATGGGAGATGCTGCAGAATAGGGAAATGCTCATACAGAAGAATTTGTGTCTTGGAAAGATTTTGAGGAAAGCTTTAAGAGGAAGTACTGGTTATCAAGTACTCAGGCAAAATTAATCTTAAAGTTATTAAACCCTACTCCATACAATAATTCATAGGGGACATATAAAAGTACATAGAATGGCATTTGACAAAATTGAAGTACTTAAAAGATCCAATATGTAGTGTTTCGGGATATTTGTAAACATCCCAACACACCATTGGAAAGCCAACATCGTGAGATGCTCGTTAGTAAATTGAATAAGGATAAATGTAGTGGGAAAGGAACACAGTGAATGTGGAGCAGTGGTTGAGCCGGCAAGAAGGGGACCAGTAAAAATAGTATTACAACCACTGGTCGTCCAGGAGTCATTTGTGCCACAGTGCAGCAAGTGCCTGAATCCGAGAGCCACAGAGTAAACGACACACCAACAAAGGTGTAATGAAAAATTGAATAGTGGTAGTTCTTTTTCTGGTTTTTCTCTCAGGTCTTACAGTATACATGTACAAATATTTGTATGCACTCAAGAGAGTGGTATTACCGTGACAATTGTTAGTTGTGTTGTGAAAAGTAACAGTGAAAATGTTGGGCAAAATATACCGCTGTATGTGAGAAGTGTTACTATCTATTTAGTAGTGCAATAGAGAGAACTTGCGGAAGCATTCCAGGAATCTGTCACCGCAGTTGGATTGACAGGAGGTGGCACGGAAGGATCTGGACCACCAAAAAACTATTCTGAAGAGAGGATAAAGGTAATATTACTTTCATCTAGTGGTGTATTGGGGTCGGAAAAATATTGCCCTGTGATATTGGCCAGGGATACAACTTCTCACTAGTACTAGTGTAAGACCCACCACAAATCTTACAAAATAAACAGCAGGAAAAGAAGGAAAAATACACCCCAGCAGCTAGCTCAGAATCCGAGTAAATTTCTTGCAGGGATCGTCAATTATTTCCCATCAAGCTTGTTCTTTATTTTATATTACTGATGCTCATTTGGACAAATGGAATCACAACTTATTACTGTGTTAGCAGATGCAATAATCAAGGAATAGGTATGGGCTCACAATTGTAAAACAACAATGGAATGGTACAAAACAATGTTGGTTGGTTGGATTGTGGGATTGAAGGGACCCGACTACTAAGGCCATTGATCCCTTTTTCCACGAACTTGAAACACCCACACAGAATAAGAACAAAAAATGGTGATGACAAGAGATGACACAGGACAAAAATACACAGACAGAGACCAGAAATAAGGAATTAAAATCACACCGAGTGCGACAGTGGTTGGCTGAGCATAGGAACAAAACAGGAATAGCCAACCACCAAGAAACACATCAAAAACCCCAGCCTAAAATCGTAGGCCAAAGGCCAGACTCAACACAAAAAAAGGACAAACACTTAGATCAAGTGATAAAAACCCAATGCACGAATAAAACTCAAAACTAAATCTGTCATCGCAACGTCATCTGATAAAAGTGCAGGAAGCATATCAGGCAGCGAAAACGTCTGCCTGAGTAGAGTTAAAAGCAGGCAGTCCAACAAGATGTGGACCACTGTCAAAGCTGACCCGCAGCGACATAAAGGTGGGTCCTCGCGGCACAATAAATAGCTGTGTGTTATCCAGGTGTGGCCAATGCGCAGTCGGCAGAGGACAACAGAGTTCTTGCAAGAGACCCGCAAGGAGGAGCGCCATGCACCGGTAGCCTCCTTGATGGCCCGAAGTTTGTTGGGTGAAGGAAGGGTGCGCCATTCTTCACCACAGGTGTGAAGTACCTTCTGCCACAAAACTGACATGAGGTCACTCTCCAAAAGGCCAATCTCCAAGGCTGGTGCACCTACAGGCTGTTTGGCCAGCATGTCAACACACTCATTTCCCAGGATGCCGACATGACCCGGGGTCCACACAAAGACCACAGAGCGGCCGCGATGGGCAAGAGTATAGAGGGACTCCTGGATAGCCATCACCAGACGAGAGCAAGGAAAACATTGTTCGATAGCTCATAAACCGCTCAGGGAGTCACTACAGATAACGAAGGACTCACCTGAGCAGGAGCAAATATACTCTAGGATGCGAGAGATGGCGACCAGCTCGGCAGTGAAAACACTGCAGCCAGCCGGCAATGAGTGTTGTTCATAATGATCCCCTAGAGTAAGAGCATGACCAACATGACCAGCAACCATTGAACCGTTAGTATAGACGTCAGAGCCTAGAAACACAGCAAGGATTTAAAGAAAGCAGCAGTGGAGGGCCTCAGGAGGGACTGAGTCCTTCGGGCCCTGTGCCAAATTGAGCCGAAGGCATGAGCAGGGCACACACCACGGGGGTATATGCAGAGGGGCCCGGAAAAGAGGTGGAAGAGGGAAAACCTCACGACCGGAGAGAAGAGCTCTGACGCAAACCGCGATCGTACACCCTGACAGGGACCGCCATTCCGGAAGATGGACGACCTACTGAGGGAACAGGAGACGATAATTGGGATGGACACAAAGCATTCCCCACCTGCTCTCATACAGACTAGATACTGGGGCGAATACGTCTCACTGTTATTCATAGCCTTTCGTTCCTCCCATGGTGTGGCCAGGGAGGGGAACGATCTGGGGTAATACATGTTTGCATTAAAGTGAGCCCTCGAATGCTTAGAGACTACTGGTGGTTGGCCATCAGCAAGAGAACATGTGCCACGCTTCATTCTGTGTCATCCACCCTGATGCCACCTACTCCGACCAAGGGCCCTCCCCACGGGCGCCACCCAGCCACAGCAAGGGCCACCTGCAGAATGGCCATTGCTGGGAGTCCCGATGCCCCAGGGAGATGGGCATCTACTCCTTGGCACACGTGGGGGAGTTAATGGGGCAGGCATCAACATAGTGATCCCTGTGTTGTGTTGTCAGGGGGCAACAACCAACAGTGTACATGGCGGCCCCACCACAACGGACTGGCTATCGTGCTGGATATTAGGTGGCAAGTGGTCCATGGTTGTCATCAGCGCAGAAAGCGACACTGCAGAGTGCATGGCGGAAATCGCACCCAGGAATGTATCCTCGCCCAAGAGATGGAGAGCGAGTGGGACTGCAATGCAACAATGAACCAGCTGGCTACAGGTCTTAATGCACGATGGACACAATGCACCAAGTAAGGCTCGCTCTTCGGAATAATTTTGAAATATGGTGGTCAAACCCCTGAGGGGACCATCACATAAGGGCCGAAACGTTTGAGACTCATTTTAGTCGCCTCTTACGACAGGCAGGAATACCGCTGGCCTATTCTTACCCCCGAACCCGCAGGGGCTACAAAACAATGTTGTATGTGATTGGCACACTTTATACACAGGTGTGCCTGCTCGAGGATTAAGGTGCACAGCGATGTCTTCTATTGATGTACATCATGTTTCAGATATAGTGTGTACCTCTGTAACTTACGAAATAATAGGTGACAGGAATCCTTATTGAGATAGGTCCGTATAAAATACATTACACTTTCAGTGGCATTATGAACATAGTTAATTGTGTTGTTTTTCCGAGTGTTACGGCAATGAGTTATAATTTTTTAAATAGAACATTAGTTTTTTCCATTATGTACATGATGGTTATGAACCAGCTGTGTATACCGTATTTACTCGAATCTAAGCCGCACTCGAATCTAAGCCGCATCTGAAAAATGAGACTCGAAATTAAGGAAAAAAAATTTTCCCAAATCTAAGCCGCACCTGAAATTTGAGACTCGAAATTCCAAGGGACAGAAAAGTTTTAGGCCGCACATCCAAATCGAAACAAAGTTGGTCCACTGTAATATGAGACACAATTTAGGTCGAATGAATGACTATACAGCTACAGTAGTTTGGTTCGAGTCTTAAGCTTAGCAGTTAAGCTTTACCATGTAGCCGTTGCTATGCGTCAGGTGCTCCGTCCGTATTTATTCGGGTACCATTCCTTTTTCACGTGCTTCGTCTGGTTTGAATTGATTGCTTATTTTTCTTTGATCTGGTAAGTGCCGTTCTCTTTGTTATAGATGTTTACGTCACTCTAAGCTGAAAATGCACTACTGTACTGTGTCATGCATTGTTTGTCGCATTCTGATAGTGAGTGTTTACGACCTGTCGCCGCTTGCGGCATGGCTTGCTTTTGTGCGCGCTACCGCTGCTTACAATAAAAAAAGGAATCATCTCATTAGAGAAACAATGGCAAGAGACTGCTTGCTATTTGCTGTCAGTTACACTGCTGCTTTCTTTGATAATGATCAACAAGAACCAAATAATAGACTGCGTATGATAGATGTTCTGAACGAGAGTTTAGCGAAAATTTTTCTCCAGTTGAAAATCTTTGCAGACGCCTCTGTAGTACATTACATTCTGCACAGAAATTGGTAATCTTAGATTTAAAAATCTTGTCAATTGTCGTGCTTCATTTCTGACCGTATCACTATTAGGCATAAGAACAATACTCATATAAACATGGCATGATATGTGTATTATTCCGCGTTTGCTGTTGTCTTACTCTAGTTTCGTAGTTTATTAGGCAGACAGGATTTAAATGAGATAGCAGCAAACACGAAAGAATACATAGCAAAATGTTTATATTCGTACGGTATTATTCTTATGGTGAAAAGAATACGGCATGCGATTCACAATTCATAAAAGTTCTTATTAGCAATGATCTCTTGTCACAGGTAGGAAAAAAATTCAGAACGTAGATTTGGCCATATTGACAAGCATCCCAAACAATCTTGCCAGTTGGATTTTTGTAGTATGTTGAAATGCTGCTACATTCGAAGATGAACAATACGGAATTTGTATTTCCTTTGTTGGATAATATATGAAAATGCAGTAGTCGTAACTCGTGGCGGTGAAAAAAAGCTCGTCTTTCACCTTTTTTTTTTTTTAATTTACTGAGGCAGAGGTTTTGTCGCCAGTATTTATCTTTGTGCCTACAAAGCATGCCTGTGTAGCGCTACATAATTCGACGGCAGAAGTTAGTTGTGGCGGCACCTACCAACTTTTTTCAGAACTTCTGCTTACTTTGCACTCGATTCTAAGCCGCAGGCGGTGTTTTGGATTACAAAAACCGGAAAAAAAGTGCAGCTTAGATTCGAGTAAATACGGTAGATCAATTTAAATTACATTTCTATCACTTTCAGTTTGGGAGCTTGAAACCTTCAAAGTGTTAGGGGTGAATGTAATATGCTGCACATAATGCTTGGCTGCATGCAGATGGATGTTCTGGTGGCGGATTGTTGATGTGAGTATGGTGTTCAAATGTATGCCCATGTTCCTGAATGCACAAGCAATGTACTTCTAAATGACCAGCATACAAGATGTCACATGCTGATGTCATGGAACGACAAGCTTCCTTGATGCATCATTTAAAATATTTCGGGCTGTGGGTTCAGTGACAAACACGAGTCTTTAGATATTTGACAGTGCGAGCTACCCCAAAGGACCATGGCACCCCAACAATCATCTGGGTAATCTGTTGTTCAGTTCTTGCACACCAGGTGCAGAATGGACTGGGTGACCATCATGCTGCATCCATATATGGTCTGTAATGTCAAGACAGGCACAGGCATCTTCAAGTAGAGCACCTAAATTATCAATGATAAAAACTCAATATATCTCACCTGTCTGTGTACCTAAAAAAGTAGTGAGCAGTGTTGATCTCATTCCCAAGGATTCAACACTACACATTAATGGACTGCCTCTGTTGATGACCAACAGGATGTAGAAGTTTCTGTGGACCAGTAATGCATATTAAGATGGTCCACTGCACCATAATTTGTGAACGAAGATCCATTAGAGAACATAACACTTTGTAAGGTGTCCAAAGTGAAGTAATGCATGGTTCATTTGCAGAAAGTAATTCTCTGATTGATATCTTTCCCAGCATCTCCCATTTCAGTGCTGCTGTACTGCATGTCACACACACGTAAGGTTGATACCAGTGACTGAAGCAATATCTTGTAAGCTGACATGAGGATCATGATGTATTGCAGCTAAAACAAACAACTCCATCTCCTCAGATCTTGCTGGTCTTTGTCTGTTACTGCTATGCCCTCTCAAACTATTTGTTTCCCAAAGTCATTGTTCAGCATATAAGAATGTACTGGCTGTCAGAGCTCCTTGAGATAGATATCTCACGGTATATGCCATGGCTGCTTCATTGGCATGATGCTGGCATTCGCCAAGCATCAGCAACATGTCAATGCACTTGTTGAATGTGTATGCCATGTTTATTCAGCTTCAATATCTGTGGCACAATAAACCCTGTTTGTTTGTGTGGTCTGGCATGCCGCTTATACGGCAATGTAAGGACATGGTAAGCAGTCTGAATGAACATGACATCTAAACAACTTTTATTCCATAAGGAATCAATGTGCACAGCGACTGTAGATTAATCAAGGAAGGATAGAAACACAGCAGTCAGCTGCATTCCCACTGCCTTTTTATTATTCTTACATACCCAGATTTCAGCTATAAATAGCCATCTTCAGTGCTAAAATACAAAGAAAAGAACTAATTTACATATAACAAGAAATAAAACATGTTAATCCAATAGCAATGATCCATGTCAATATACTATGAGTTATCACCCACCAAACTCGCAGCAGTACTTGCCACCAATGACTTTACTGGTGTATTGCAGAAGGAAACTGAGGTGGTGGTTTACAGCAAGTACATCAGCTTCAGTTTGCGTGATGTACTGTAAGTAATGCCCTCTATATTACAAAATGAACTAATCCAGTTTCATTCCAATATAATAGTTTAAAACTCTTTCTTTAATAACTAAAATCAGCAAGTATGTTCACGTATCACCTTTAAAATAAATCAAGAAATTATGATTTACAATGTGTTTGTTCTTATATTACTGGCGACGTGATTCATCAAATCTTTTGTAAAAGATCATTCATAGATTCACACAACTGTGCTTTACAGAACTGTTACATCACATTAGAAATAAAAAAAATTTAAAAAGTCTTAAAACTTTTTTGAAGACCGTCTTGATAAAATAGTGTTCCATATCAAATTGAATTCAGCAGATGGTAAAATCTAGCATAGTTGCTTGTATCATAATGGTTAAGTGATCCACTACATAATCAATATAAAAGAAACAAAGTTCATACAAATTGTTTTTATGATGATATGTCAACATCTTAGTAAAATACTGATCAACATGAAAAGGCTCATTAAACCAGATACATTTTTACTACAACTGATCTTGTGCATATTTTGGCTAATGGTGTTGATAAAAGAAATGTGCATGACGAATTGGATGCACAGGATGAAACACGCAGGCTGTAATGCCTATTACATGGGGACAGACAAGTAGAAGACTTGAGATCAGGTTTAGTGAGCATGTAGCTTTGGATAGGCAGGATATAGTTTAGAGTTCCAACTTCGATGCCCATCTGGTTGAGAGTGGATACATACTCGTCTCTCTGAGGTCAGCTGTCAGGTTGGTGCACAAAGCTAAGAGGAGCAGATTTTGGACCTCCTGGGGGAGATGGAGACATACTTCCACTTGATTTCATGTTGTACTCACCTGCTCAATGAGCGGGTCTTGGTCAAGAACAGCCAATTTTGGGAGCTCTACGACAGTCTCCTGCTTCAAGACAGGGAACATCACAAACCTGGAGGGAAAATTTTGGAAATTTTGGCATGCCTTTAATATGATAACAAGGGGCATGAGAGTATGTGAGAAGTCAGAAGAGAATGGATTAATTTTTTTATTCTTTATTATTAAATGTACCTGGTTAAATTAGCCTTGTCATGTTGATCTTCAGTATTTTACTATGATGTTAACAGACCTATAAAAAAAATAAAAAAGATGTGTGAACTTTATGTTTCTTTTACATTAATTATCTAGTGAAACCACTATGATAAGAGTGACTATGTTAGACTTTAGTTTTTGAGAAATTTAAAAGTGGTCTACAAAATTTTATCACACCAATCTTCAAAAAAAAGTATTTTTTTATTTTTTATTTCTAATGTGATGAAAAGTTTTGTATAGGACAGCTGAATCAGCCAATTAACGATCTTTTACAAAAGATTTTATGGATCACTTCACCACTAATACACGGAAAAAAAAACACTGTAAGCCATCATTTCTTTGCGTATTTTAAGGGTGATGTGCATATATACTTGCTGATTTTACTTATTAAAGAAAGGGTTTTGAACTACTGTATTGGAATAAAATTGGGTCAGTTATTTTTCCAATGTAGAAGGTGTTACTTATATTACATGAAAAAAGTTGAGGCTGCTGTACTTGTAAACAACCACCTAAGTTTATTTCTGCCAGAACACCAGTGAAGTCACAATGCAATGCTTAAGAGTTTGTCAGGTGGTTCCTAATTCAAATGGTATGATGACTAGAATGGATCACTGCTATTAGATAATGTGGTGTTTTACTTATTGTGTTATGTAAACAGTTCTGCTTCTGTAATTTCCCTGTACTTTTACACTGATGATGGCTATTTATAGCTGAAATCTGGATATGCAAGATTAATAAAAAACCAGTGGGATTGCGACTGACTGCTGTGTTTTTATCCTTCCTTCATGACCTCTAACAGCACAACAAGGAAGCTTGTCACTCCATTACAATGGCAATATTACATCCCATCCGCAGGTTGTATAGACAGAGCACTTTTGTTGTGCATTCAGAAACATGGGCACACATTTCAGCACCTCACTTACCGCAACATCCATCTGCACACAACCAAGTATGAAAAACATCATTTTGCATCCACCGTTAACACCTTGACGGTTTCAAACTCACAGACTAAAAGTGATAGAGATGTACTTTACGACGGTGGTACCGTAAGTACCTGGCCCAACAAAGAAACACAAAAATTTTGGAAAAAAATGTATTTATTCTTCAGCATAATCTCTTTTCAAGTCTATACACTTTTCTCGATAGTTTTCAATAAGGTCAATACCCTTTTTATAATGAGAACTGTCTAACTCGTCAAAATAGCCATTGACTGCCGACACGTCTTCATTTGTTGAAAATAAATCTTCGACCACCACGCCATTTTATTAAGTTTGGGAACAGAAAATAATCCGAAGGAGCTAAATTTGGCGAATAGGGTGCATGAGGTAGCAATTCAAACTTTAATTCATTCATTTAGGCTATTGCAATAATGGACTTGTGAGCTGGTGCATTGTCCTGAAGAAACACTTTCTTCTTGGCCAAATGCAGCCAATTTTGCTCGATTTCTTCGCCCACACATTGCAATAAGTTCGCATAATACTGGCCGTTGATAGTTTTTCGATTTTCAAGGTAGTCAATGAAAATTATCCCATGCACATCCCAAAATACCAATGCCATGACCTTGCCTGCAGATGAAATGGTCTTTGTCTTCTTTGGAGTTGCTTCTCCAATTTGTGTCAATTGTTTTCATTGTTCTTTTGTCTCTGGAGTAAAATGGTGGACATATGTTTCATCCATGGTTATGAAACAGAGCAAAAAATCAGCTTTGTTGCTGCGAAACTTTGCTGAACATTCAATTGAAACATCTTCAAGACACTTGTTTTCGCTTGAGCATGAGCAAATGTGGCACAATCCTTGCACACAGTTTTCTCATGTCCAAATTTTCAGATAATATGCGACGTACTGCATCTTTTGAAATGCCTACTATGTCTGCTAGCTCGCACACTTTCAGTCGACGATCATCCAGTACCGCTTTGTGGATTTTCTTCTCCAGTTCTGGAGTCATCCCCTCATTTGGTCGACCACTACAATGCTCTTCTTGGCAGCTTGTATGGCCTCGTTTAAACTCAGCTACTCAATGAGGGAGCAGACTCTCCCAAAGTAGAATCTACCTCAGCTTTAATATTGGTTGCACTGAGGCCATTAAAAAAAAGAGTATCAAATAGCAATGACCAATATTCTCAATTTTCACTCACGACATTCACTATTGAAGGCTGCCAAACAAATACTAAACAATGTGGCGACTTCAAATTTGAAATATATGTTTCATAGATTTTATACTTTCTGATCCAGAGATATTTTTCATATTTTTCAACAACATCTCTCGGTCAGGCCGGGTACTTATGGGACCACGCTCAAACTGGATCTGCACACAGCAAGTTTAAATACATCAGCTACTTGATGGGAGGGGGAATCTATTTTAAAAATTTGTATCTCTTTGCAGTAACTCTCTGGAAAATAACTCAATAAACTATGTTCATAACCCCATAAAAAGGGTAACATTTCTTACGTTGACCAATCTCAATCAATGTTCCTGTCATCTCTTTTTTGTAAGTTATAGAGACACACACTTTATTTGAAACATCCTATATATCTGTGTAATTCCATTTTACAAAAATCGGTGTGTATATCAGTGTTTTCTTATATAAAAGCAGATGGAAAGCTTAAAAAAAAACCACTACAGAAAGGGGTTGGTTGTCCCCAAAAAGAGCTTCAAATGACTGACATCATCTCACTGGCACTAATTAACTTGAGAACGCGATCGGCTGAACGCGTGTCATCTGCTAAAATGGACGATATATCAGGCGACAGCTGTACACGGGCGCATAACGGAGTAAAATCGGGGCACTCAAGTAAAAGGTGTCTTACCGTCCACAGCTGAGAGCAGTAGGGACAAAGTGGGGGAGGAACGCCGCTTAAAAGATGTCGATGGCTAAAAAGACAGTGCCCTATATGGAGTCTAGTTAAAATTACCTCCTCCCGACGACGCGTTCGGGAGGAATAGGTCCAAGCACAGGGAAGAGCTTTCACATCCCGCAATTTATTATGGGGAAGTGTCGACCAATGTGCATGCCATAAAAGAACAACATGACGACATAAAACACTCCGTAGATCGGTGAAGGGAATCGTGCGAATAGCTGGCTGAAGAAGAGAGACTGCAGCCTTGGCCGCTATATCGGCCGCCTTATTTCCACAGATTCCAACATGTCCTGGGATCCAGAGGAACGTCACCGAGACGCCCCCCAAGTGGGGCAAGTGGAGGCAGTCCTGAATCCGATGGACCAGGGGGTGGACAGGGTAGAGAGCTTGGAGACTGAGGAGAGAGCTGAGAGAATCTGAACAGATAACATACTGTGTCCGCTGATGGCGACAGATGTATTGGACAACCTGGAGAACAGCTTAAAGCTCCGCAGTATAAACCCAACACTGGTCGGGAAGCCGAAATCGATTTGGGGTGTCGCCAACAATATAGGCACTCCCTACACCAAACGATGTTTTTGAGCCGTCAGTGTAAATAAATGTGGCTTCCTTCATTTGTGCACATAGAGCAGAAAATGCCCGACGATAAACAAGTGATGGGGTACCATCCTTGGGAAATCGACAAAGGTCATGGAGCAGGCAGGTCCGGGGACAGAGCCAAGGCGGTGCTGTACCCCAAGTTGTCAAGAAAGTTTTAGGAAAGTGGAAGGAAAGAGAATGGAGCAGTTGACAGAAGCGGACTCCCAGTGGTAGTAGGGAGGATGGGCGGCCTGCATACCCTAAGTCCAAGGAGGTGTCGAAAAAAATGTCATGGGCTGGATTAGTAGGCATGGAAGACAAACGACTTAGAAGGACAGCTCGCCGATTGGACAGCGGAGGTTCAGCAGTCTCAGCATAAAGGCTTTCCACAGGGCTGGTGTAAAAAGCTCCAGACACTAAACGTAAGCCACGGTGGTGGATAGAGTCGAGACACCAAAGAATAGACGGGCCGAGCAGAGGAGTAAACTATGCTTCCATAGTCCAATTTCGAGCGCACTAAGGCGCGATAGAGGCGGAGAAGGACCACTCGGTCTGCTCCCCAGGAGGTACCATTCAGGACACGGAGGGTGATGAGGGATCGCAGACAGTGAGCCAAAATATAGGAAATGTGGGAGGACCAGCATAGTTTTCTGTCAAACATAAAACCCAAGAATTTAGCGACGTCCGAAAACGGAAGGTTGGCAGGTCCTAGATGTAAGGAAGGTGGAAGAAACTCCTTACGATGCCAAAAATTAACACAAATGGTCTTACTGGGAGAAAAGCGGAAGCCTGTTTCAATGCTCCAAGAGTGGAGGCGATCGAGACAGCCTTGAAGATGTCGTTCAAGAAGGCTGGTCCGTTGAGAACTGTAGTAGATCGCAAAATCGTCCACAAAAAGGGAGCCCGAGACATCAGGAAGGAGACAATCCATAATTGGATTTATGGCAATGGCAAACAGTACAACACATAGCACGGAGCCCTGGGGTACCCCGTTTTCTTGGGAGAAAGTACGGGAGAGAGTAGTGTTCACCCGCACCCTAAAAGTGCGCTCTGCCATAAATTCGCGAAGAAAAAGGGGCAGCCAACCCTGAAAGCCCCAAGAGAACAATGTGAGGAGGATGCCTGTCCTCCAACAGGTATCGTATGCTCTCTCCAGATAAAAAAATATTGCTACTGTTTGGTGTTTCCGGAGAAAATTGTTCATGATATAAGTGGAGAGAGCAACAAGATGGTCAACTGCAGAACGATACTTTCGGAAACCGCATTGGGCAGGTGTTAAAAGACTGCGGGACTCCAGCCACCAAGCTAAAAGGCAATTCACCATACGCTCTAAAACCTTACATACACTACTCGTGAGAGAAATGGGGCGATAGCTAGAGGGGAGATGTTTGTCCTTGCCAGATTTCGGAACAGGAACGACGATAGCTTCCCGCCATCGTCTGGGAAAAGTACTGTTGGTCCAAATTCGATTACAAAGGCGAAGGAGGTAACGCAGACTATGGTATGATAAATGCAGTAACATTTGGATGTGGATACCATCCGGTCCTGGGGCGGAGGAGCGAGAAGAGGAGAGTGCATGTTGGAGATCCCGCATGGAGAAAACAGTATTGTAGCTTTTGCGATTTTGAGAGAAGAAAGCAAGAGGTCGCACTTCTGCTGCACGTTTCTTCGAGAGAAACGCTGGCAGGTAATTTGAAGAGCTCAAAATCTCAGCAAAGTGTTGACCCAATGAGTTAGAAATTGTGACGGGGTCCACTAATGTATCATGCGCGACAGTGAGCCCAGAGACCGGGGAGAAACTAGGTGCGCCTGATAACCGTCGAATCCAACTCCAAACTTCCGAGGAGGGAGTGAAGGTGTTAAATGAGCCAGTAAAGAAGTCCCAGCTTGCCTTCTTGCTATCGCGGATGATGCGACTACACCGCGCACGGAACTGCTTATAGCGGATACAGTTGGCCAATGTAGGATGGTGTCTGAAAACGCGAAGAGCACGTCGCCACTCACGTATTGCATCACGGCATGCCTCGTTCCACCAAGGAACTGGGGGGCGCCTAGGCAGTTCGGAGGTGCGAGGTATTGAACGTTCCGCAGCTGTAAGAATAACGTCTGTAATATGAGTGACCTCATCGTCAACGCTAGGAAAGTGACGGCCATCGAATGTCGCTAGAGACGAAAAAAGTGTCCAATTGGCTTGGGCAAAATTCCAGCGTCTCAGGCGCATATATGGCAGTTGTGGCTGCAATCGGAGGACACATGGAAAGTGGTCACTCGAGTGTGTATCAGCAAGGGCGAACCATTCGAAGCGCCGAGCTAGCGGAACAGTACCGACCGAAAGGTCCAAATGAGAGAAATTTGTCGTGGAGGCAGACAAAAATGTAGGGTCCCCAGTGTTGAGGCAAACAAGATCCGCTTGGTGGAAGACGTCTAGCAATAGTGAGCCACACGGACAAGGATGTGGAGATCCCCAAAGCGGGTGGTTGGCATTGAAGTCCCCAACCAGCAAATAAGGGGGTGGAAGCTGACCAAGAAGATGAAGGAGATCAGCTCGTGCCATTGATGTGGACGATGGAATGTATACAGTACAAAGAGAGAAGGTGTATCCAGAAAGGGAAAGACGGACAGTGACTGCTTGGAAGGAAGTGTTTAAGGGGATTGGGTGATAATGTAGAGTAATATGGATAAGAATCACGAGTCCTCCATGTGCTGGAGTACCTTCAACAGAGGGGAGATCAAATCGGACTGACTGAAAATGGGGGAAGACAAAGTGGTCGTGGGGACGCAGCTTTGTTTCCTGAAGACAGAAGATGACCGGCGAGTAGGGTCATAAGAGGATCGTCAATTCATCCCGATTGGCTCGAATTCCACGGATGTTCCAATGGATAATGGACATAGGGTGGACAGAAAATGGAAGAATGTGACTAAGGTTGCCGTCAACGACTGCTCAGAGCTAGCGACCGACAGCGTGGAACAGCACTCAGCCGAAGGCAGAAGATCCTGATCCATAGGTTGTTCAGGAGCAGCTCCTGCCACCAGCGATCGGCCGAGGACGGTTACCGCCAGGTGGTGCTGTAGATGAGACATGCCGTGGCGGAAAAGGAGAGGAACTGGGTTTCTTATTAGCCTTCTTGGAAACATGATGTTTAGATGAAGGAGGAACAGATGGTTGTGAAGTTGGGGTACGTAAAAAGTCTTCACGAGTATGCTCTTTTTTTGGAAGTCCGGGTGTCTGACTTTTGGGATCGAGATTTAGCAGAACCCGATGAAGGGTGAGCCATAGATTGAGCAGGCGAAAGTGGGGAGGTTGAACGGGCAATCTTTGAGCTGGCCGATCTGACGACCGTATCACTGAAGGTGAGATCACAAGTCTGCGTGGGCCAAGGAGAGGCAAGGACAGAGCTGTATTTACCTGTCTGAGGCACAGTGGGCTTTCGGCTGGCGAATAATTTTCGAGCAGCAAAGGTAGACACCTTTTCCTTCACTCTGATTTCCTGAATGAGCTTTTCGTCTTTAAAAATGGGGCAATCTCGAGAGGAAGCAGCGTGGTCACCCATACAGTTGATGCAACGAGGGAATGGAGGTGGACAAGCACCCTCATGGGCATCCTTGCCACACGTAACACATTTGGCCGGATGGGAACAGGACTGGCTGGTGTGGTTGAACCGCTGACACCGATAGCAACGCGTAGGGTTTGGGACGTAAGGGTGAACGGAAAATATCTCATAGCCCGCTTTGATTGTCGATGGGAGTTGAACTTTGTCAAATGTCAAGAAGACAGTACGGATTGGAATGATGTTCGTGTCAACCCGTTTCATGACTCTATGAACAGCCGTTATGCCCTGGTCAGACAGGTAGTGTTGAATTTCCTCGTTGGAGAATCCGTCGAGGGAGCGAGTATAAACGGCTCCATGTGAGGAATTTAATGTGCGGTGCGCTTCCACACGGACAGGGAAGGTGTGGAGCAGTGAAGTACGCAGCAATTTTTGTGCCTGGAGGGCACTGACTGTTTCTAACAACAAGATGCCATTCCGTAATCTGGAACAAGACTTTAAAGGACTTGCAATAGCGTCGACACCTTTCTGAATAATGAAAGGGTTGACAATGGAGAAGTCGTGACCTTCGTCAGACCGAGAAACAACAAGGAACTGTGGCAACGATGGAAGAACTGTCTGTGGCTGAGACTCAGTGAACTTACGTTTGTGAGCAGACATAGTGGAAGATGAGGAAACCATTGCGGAAGAATCCCCCATGATTATCGGCTTCTCCGATGGCGCGCTCCTCCCTTGTGGGGGCCCTCTCTGAGGGCGCTCCCGCCTTAGGTGATTGTTCACACCTCAGGTCACACCTCCCGACAAACGGACGGAGGGACCAATCGGCACTTTCGGAAGGTATCAGCTTGGGTAATCACCCCTCCCCGGGCCTGGCCGTTACCAGGGGGTACGTACGTGTCCTACCTGCCTACCCGCGGCAGGGAATTACGCGTTACCCCGTCACCGGCTACGCATGAAAATGCGTGGGTCGGCCTTCAGACACGCACAGGGAGGAAGAAAGAGAAAGTGAAAAACAAAGGAAGGGAAAGGAAAGAAGAGAGGTCTCAAATGCCGCAGCGGAGAAGAGGGTAAAGAGAAGAGGTAAGGAAAAGAGAAGGACAGAGGAAGGATGAAGACATGCAAGCAGAGAAGGCAAAGAATGTGTTACATTTACGAGCATCCGTCTCCGGACGTAGGCACAAACCATACTCCAAGAGGGGGAGAAAGGGAAGGAAACAGCCAGAGGTGAGGGGAGGGGGGGCGAAGATGGGGGATAGGGAAGGATGCGGAAAAGGAAGGTATGCAGCCCGGAAAGGAAGGAGTGCCACATTAGCTCGGGGTCCTGTGCTCGCTACGCACGTATCCACAAAAGAGTTGTGGACCCCCTGGGGGGGGGGGGGCATTCACTTTATTGGCACATTCATGTAACTGCATAATTTTTAAACTTTTAACTACATAATTTTTTAAACTGCTAACTGTGATTTTTAAACTCCATATAAACATGATGGTCCAATGCCATTTTACAGAATGGTCTGTGGGCAATTAAAACTATTATTTACAAACAGGTAGTCAAATGATCAGAAGTTCAGAAGACAACAAAGAGTGCAGACAATGTGTGATAAAAGCATGCACATTTTGTTACCCTGTTTTAGTGAAAAGGGGTTAAAGTTAAGTACTGGTGCCCCAAGAAATCTCGCTTGTGGTGGCAGATTAATCTGTAGCGCAGCCTGAGATATAGGTTGGATTGGAAGGTGACACACTGGTTGAGAGTTGGTGAAGTCAAAGAATGCGAAAGCAGAAAATGTGGTGGTGATAACAACCTGACCAAGAGCCAAGATTAATGTTTATGTTTGTGCCAAAATGAAAATTCCAGTAGCAGGCTCTACACCGCAGAGAGAAATATTGCGGAGGCATCACATCATACCTTCCTCAAGTAATGCAGCTATATTTACAATATTTTGTGCATTGCACACCATGTGTGTACAGAAGTTGGTTGCACTGTGAATATGAGCTGAGAGAAACAAACTTTGTTTTTTCCAGTGTTACGTCTTGAGAGGAAGGTCCTGTGTAAACAAAGAAACTGAAAGTGCAAATACAGAGATGCAAAACATTTGCAGGCGGTTGGAAAATGTCTTGTGAACATAAGTAATTCGGGGAAAAGATCCTACATAACACACGGTTTTCATCTACTTAAACTTGAGAAAAATGTTAGAGTAACAAAAATTTTGGATATAGTAAATACAATCTCAAACATCCAGTGTGATGATACAGGAGTCATATCTCTCATGGACAAGAAGTGTGTGTTACCTGGAAGGACAAATGGGAAGTCTGCTGCCAGCAAAGCTACAACCTTTCAAGACAAATGTGACATTTTGTTAAAGCAAGTGAACACACCAAATGCAAGCAGCTCACAGAACAGCACAATAGTTGTGGAAGTGCAAACACTGGAAATAAGTGAAACAACAACAATAGCAGCAGCAGAACCAACAATAACTGGAGCAGCAGTACAGCACAGCTTAAGGAGGAGCCAAAGGCAAAATACACCTGTGTCACTCAATGACAATTTTTTATGGTTTCAAGCTGGCAAAAAATAAGAATGTGAAAGATCAGCCTCCTACCTCCCTGATAAGTCACAGTAACATCTTATTTCCAAACACTGAGTTGTTTGAAAGTAAAGTTGAAATACTGGAGGAGCCACTGTCACAAAATAAGTATCCTTTCCTATGTTTATCTGAACATTGGCTTGAACCAGGACAAATAAAATACTATGTAGCAGAACGTTACAAACATGGACACAGTTTTTGCAGTACCGTAATGCTGGTACTGCTATGTTCGTTTCAAATGTAATATAGTTTAGAACACTAGATCATAGTTGAGGATGTGAAGAAAAACACTTTGAAATTACTGGAATCATATATGAGGTAATGAAACTTATCTTAGTATGCATTTACCGTTTCCCTGACCCAGATGAAAAAACTTTTTTAGATAAATTAGACAGAGTATCTCTGCCACATAAAGTGAAAACAATATGTAACTATAATTGGGAAGACATTAATTCCAACTTCGACATAACATGTAACAAACCCAGTGCACGTAAGTTGCCGAATATGCTAAAGCAGCACATCTTCCATCATGTAAATTCAGAACCGACAAGACTAAAAGCGTGTTTAGATAATGCTTTTGTCAACTGTGCTCATGACTCCACCAGTGTACGGGAATTTGGTTTCTCAGACCACTCCAGGTTAACAAAAGTTATCAAATTCAATACCTTACTACTAAAGAAAATAAAAAAAAACCCTCAGAAAACTAACATACAAGTTGAGTGTAACTAACTGGAACAAATTATTTCAAAGATGCAATTCCAACACCCAAACAGTTTATGAAACATTCCACAACTACTTAATAGGCATGTTAAAAGTTCATCTTGTTCCAAACAAATATCACAGAACAAGAAAGGATAAACTGTGGAACATCAAAGAGTTGAAGAATTTAAAAAATAAGGTACTGCTGTGAAAGTGCCTTGGCAAAGTAAATAATTCTAATGAAATTAACAACCTTGAAATAACCACTGAGGAATTGTATAAGAAAGAGCTACTATTAGTGAAAAAGAGACACGACACTCATCTCATAAAAAATAGTAAAAACCAGTGCAAAACAGCCTGGTCAGTAATTAATACTGTTAAAAGTGAAATCAGAAACTATGATAAGACTGTCCCAATACCAGCAGATATGTTCAACAAATATTCTGTAAGCTGTGCTGATGAAATCAAAATGTTCATTAGTAAACTTTTCAAAGAAGTATAACAAGATGAAGTTGTTAAAATTGTCAAAGAAATGAAAAATTCATTAAGTACAGATATTTTTAATATGTCAAACAATCTATTTACAGAAATAATACATTACATTGCAGCACCTTTAACATATTCTATAAACTTGTGTCTCACACAATATCCCTGATCCTCTCAAACTCCAGTGTTTAAGAAGGGTAACAAATCTGATCCAGCAAACTATATGCCAATTTCTCTTATTCTACTACTAGCCAAAGTCTTCGTAGGATAATGTATCAGCTGATGTACGAGTACTTAGGAGTAAAAGATATGTTAAGTACGTCACAGTTTGGTTACAGAAAAGGAAAGTCTACCCTGCAAGTCATAGAACTCTTAGTGAGAGACATTTTAGCAGCATTTGAGGACCATGCTCACATACAGGTAACATGATTTGAGCAAGACCTTTGACTGTGTTGACTACTCTGTTTTGCTCTCTCAACTTTTGTACTGCGGAAGGGTCGACCAAAGCGTCCGATCCCATCTGTCGGCTTTGACCAGTGACACAAGGCTGTTGTGGTGTGTGACATCATAATGGCGTGGAGTTTGGTTTGTCAGTGTGGCGTGTTTTTAGGTGTCATCGTGATGCTGTTCATGGTGCCCTCTGGTGGTGTGTTTAGGGGTTTCGTGTTGTGTGGTGTATTGGGTTCAGTATGGTGCTACTGCTTGTTCTGGGTGGTTCTCGTTTTGGCTGTGTGGGGAGAGGAATTGTTTACAGTGAGTTAACGATTTAGTGTTTCGTTGTGTGAAAGTTATTGTAGACCTGTTCGCTGTAGGTCGTGTGATAATTAGAGTAAATTAATTTCTTGCTGCTCTTGTTAGGTATGGATATGATTGATAAAATTAACAGTGTGCGTTTGCGTGCTGAGATGATGATGATGATGTTTGGTTTGTGGGGCGCTCAACTGCGTGGTTATCAGCGCCCGTACAATTATCCAATCTTTGCTCAGCCCAATTTCGCCACTTTCCTGGATGATGATGAAATGATGAGGACAACACAAACACCCAGTCATCTCGAGGCAGGTGAAAATACCTGACCCCGCCGGGAATCGAACCCGGGACCCCGTGCTCGGGAAGCGAGAACGCTACCGCGAGACCACGAGCGGCGGACACCGCGCGTGCTGAGATGAGGGTGAGTCCGTTCGAGTTGATTAAATTTCTGCAGCTGTTTGGCTTGTTGGCGGAGAATGAGAAGTGTGCTGTTTGTTGGCATGACATGAAATTGGCAAAAGTTCCGGCGTCTCGGACCAGGGACGGTGATATGTGGCGGTGCCATAGGGATAACCTATGGCACTCCATACGTCGCGGTATTTGGTTCGAGAAGTCTAGGTTGGACTGCACGAGATTGTGTTGTTGACATACCATTTTTGTTATAAATATCCTCACAGTTTTTGCACACATGAGACTGGTGTGAGCGAGAGGAGTGTGCTTGACTGCTTTTTGTTTTGTCGTGAAGTATGTTCTGAGTTTATTAAGTACAGCGGTAAGTTGGGTGGGCCTGGGGTTGTGGTGGACAAGTCACAGTTTGATAAAAGGAAGTATGGGAGGGGTAAGTCTGTGGTTGGTCTCTGGATGTGGGGGGCTGTTTGTATCGGGGGGCGGGGGGGGGGGGGGGGGAGGGGTTCGGAATGTGTTTTTACGGTTGTGGAGGGGTGGTCTAAGAGGGAATTAGTGGGGTTAATTGAGGAGTTTACAGAACCAGTAGTTTCTGATGCTTTTTCTTCTTATAAGTGGTTGGGTGAGAGGGGGTACAATCATTTAGTACTGAAACATAGTTTAGAGTTTAAAAATTATGAGACAGGGGCTTGTACGAATACCTTAGAGGGGATGTGGTGGGCCGCTAAGTCAGTTCTTTGGAGGGGGAAGAGGCGCTCTTCTAACCTTCAATCTCATTTAGATGAGTACTGTTGGCGGAAGAGCGCCCCTGAGGGCTATTGTTTTTTTTTTTTCGGGTTTTCTTAAGGGCTATCAGTAAGATGTGCAGGCTGAAGGTGGTAAGTTAGGGTTGTTTGTGTGGGTGGGTGGCTGCAGCTCCGGGGGGGGGGGGGGGAGGCTTTTAGTTGTGTTGGTTTGTGATTTAGTTGTGGAGGACCTACTTTGTTGCAGTTTTTGTTGAGTTGTAGTGTGTGATTGAGATTTGTTTATTAGTTTTTTTTATTTTGGGGAGAGGGGAGAGGTTGGGTTGGAGGGTGGGGTGTGGGTGGGTTGGGTCTTTCTTTTGGTTGTGTATTTTTTGTTTGTGTGTGTGTGGGGGGGTGGGGGTGGGGGGGGTGGAGGTCTGGTCTGCCTGTGGTGGCTGACCTAGTTTTACCTTTGCGTATTTGTTGTGTTTTGTTGTGGCTGGTGGGGTGGTTCTGAGTTGTGTGGTTTGTTGTATTGTTGATTTGATGTTGTGTGTTGGTTTGTAGGCATGTAGTTGAAGAGAAGTTTTCGATTCCAATTTGTGGTCGTATCTGTGGGTGTTTTAGGATTGGGAGTCGCTGTTGACCTATGTGGATGATGGGAACTATTCGATTCCAATGCATGGGGGGGGGGGGGGAGAGGAGATTGTAGCTGTGAGTGTGCTGGTATTGGGAGTTGCTGTTGAGTTATTTAGATCAAGGGAAGTGTTTGATTCCAAAGTGTGGTTGTGGCTGTGGGTGTTCCGGTATCAGGAGTTGCTGTTGAGCTATATAGGTCAAGGGAAGTGTTCAATTCCAATTCCAATTTGTGGTTGCTTTGGGTGTTCTGATATCGGGAGCTGCTGCTGCTGCTGAGTTATATAGGCCATGGAAGAGTTCAATTCCAATTTGTGGTTGTGGCTTTGGGTGTTCTGGTACTGGGAGCTGCTGTTGAGCTATATAGGTCATGGGAAGTGTCCGATTCCAGAGGATGCCGTGTTTAGTGGAATTTGTAGAGTTTTGTGTTGTCGGTTTTTTTCGTCATTTTGTGTGGTTAGGTATGGTGGAGTGTGTCTAAATTTGTTTATATTTACTTTATCCCCGTCCAAAAACCCCCAATTTCCCACACTTGTCCCATTAGTTTGATTAGGTTTTTTGTGGAAGGGGTGTGTGTTGGTTTTTCAATGTATTTTCGTGTTTGTTGTCATGTTTAGGTAATGACGTCACAGGTGCCTTATTGGAGTCATAGTGGATGGTCGTTTCCGCCATATTTTTGACGTCATGGGTCAAAGCAGACGGGTGGAATTGGACGCTTCCCTGTTTCCCAGTGGAATGTGACAAAAGTTTAAAACTCTGCAATTAAGACCTTAATAAAATGAAGCAAGTGATGAGTTCAAGAATTCTTCAGTCAAACACACCTGAGGTTCAACACGGAGTGCTACAGAGATCTAAATTAGGACCACTTCTATCCCTTGTACATAAAAATGACTTACCAAGAAACAGACATAAAGACTCATATGTATGGAGATGATACACCTTTTCTGTCTGTGAACCATGTATTTGATAACCTTGTTAGTAGTATGAATTCGGCAAAAGAAAATGCAATATCATGGTTTATTGTGAATGGTCTACTGTTAAATGAGAGTAAGACCCTGAATATGTGGTTCAGTCTATCAAAGACTGTAAAAATAGAAAACAAAATGCAAAATGTTTAGGTATCATACATAACCATAAATTAACATGGAAGTCTCACGCTGAACATACAGTGGTTAGGCTGTCAAGAGTGATATATCTGCTGAAAAGACTGATGTGCTGTGTGACATTTTAATACGTAAGGATGGCAAACTTTGCTTTTCTTCAGTCTGTTTTAAGGCATGGGTTAATACATAGGTGAAACAACAAAAAATATGTTAAATTCTGGTGATCCAGAAGAAAGCTATCAGAGTAATGGCAAAAGTAGATAATAGGACACATTGTAAACCACTGTTCATTAAATACAGAACATTAACAGTTATTAATCTATATTTTGTCGATAGGTGTTAACTATATACTTGCTGAACTACCAAATTTAGGTGTAACGAATCAAAGCATGACTACAATAAAAGAATCTGCACTTCTCTGTCCTTGCTTAAAATATATAACAAATTGTCAAAACATGCCTCAAGCATGCCAATCATAGTATTTACGAAAAAGTTACACAACTTATTGTTAACTAATCCGTTCTATTCATTAGAAGAATTTTTAGATATCTCCCGTATCAACTTAAGTATGTAAAAATGCATTTTATAAAATTAATAGGCTAAGTGAACTGACAAAGTATATTGAATGCAATAAAGATGAATGAAAATAAAGGATCTGAATAGTGAAATGTCTCCTGAGAATGAACAAGCACAGAACACCTACAATATGCAAATTTTACCACAAACAAACTAAAGACATCACAGAAAAATGAACAGTATTCAACAATGGCAACTAAAATGCTATGAAATATAATGCTGTTTGTTAACTATGGTCAACAGTTGACACTGTATAGTGGTTGCTAAAGTCTTCCAACTACTTCTAATTAAGATAAGGGATAACCTTTCCATATTTTTGGCCCACAGTGATGTAATAATATTGAAATGATGCTCCTGTCTTTTGACTGTACAAACTTCTTTATTTTATATTGCTATCATGATTTTGGCCTTAAGCGTTTATCAAGTACAACAATGTCTGGTATAATTAGACTTTGATAAGTGAAGTCATCACCAAGACTGGTGTAGTGTTATGTGCATGTGGCGGTTCCTTGCAAAATCATTTTTGGCTTAGCCTGTAATTTATGTTTACTCTTTGTTTTTCCAGATATATTATTCCATTCACTTTGTCATTTGAATTTCATTTTGACTTCTGGGATATTTTAAAGCTAATCAAGTGTGTCTTGCTAACCCACAACAATCTATTGGACAGTGTGACCCAGCATAAAGATAAATACAAGATCACCAAAATGGGTGGCAGACAGGCAGCAAACATGTTTTCAAGCTGTAAAACAATTGATCCACAGAATGAACATCAGTACGGTAGGTAGATGTGCAGTTCACATGGTTTGAAAATATACTAGGGAAGTTACTGGTAAGCTATACATATATGTGATTTTGTACATATCTACACAGTGGGTCACCCAATTGAACAGGTCTTGACAATGACTTCACTTTAAAAAATCTAATTGTGCCCAACACTGTTGTACCTGACAATATCTTAAGGCCTAAATCATGATAGTGATATAAAATAGTCTGTACAGCCAAAGGGAGCAGGGAGCCAGTATTGGAGGAAGAGGGCGGGGGAAGTCATTTTTCCTAACAACACTGCAACATTAGAACACACATATGGAAGTCAGAGAAAGATAATTTGAAAACGAACTGCGAAATAACTTGTGATATGGTAGGAGAAGTGCAGTCCACAGTAGATTTTGGGGTAGTTATGTCCACCAAGAAATGATGTAAAAAGAAATTACTCGTTAGTACATAGGCCTATTCTTCATAGGTTCAATTCAAGTTCTGCTCTTCATTTTATCATTTCAATCACCCAATGTATATTAGCCGAAACAGCAAATAAGTTTCAACATTGCTGGAATCGAAATGAAAATTGCGAATATCACAAAAAACATTTTGGGTTAAAACATTACAATGTCTCCACTTTGAAAAAAAAAAAATAGTAGTTTTACGTACAAATCGCCATGAAGTTTTTAAGCTAACTACCTTTAAAGTCAAATTGACATCTTGTTGCTGTCACAAAACTGAAAATAGTTGGTAGGACTGCACAGTTATCTTTTAATCACACAGTGCGTGTTTGAGAATGTTGCCGAATCAACTATTACATTTGTATCATTGAGTAATAGTACGTGAAAATAACAAGAAAGACTTATTTCCGCGCCTGTTGGATGGATCGCCATAATTATCCCTGTAACACATCTACACTCAGCCGTCGCTTGAACATTGAACGGCACCAATCTCATATTATTGCCACATGTGGGATATCGCCGGTATTCACTGCAACGACATGCAAATCTATGCTTCATCGTAATTTTCTTATATGTGCTCTTTCCACAAACGTGTTTCTTCAACGTTCAGTACTTCGATACTCGATGCCGTTGACACAGTAATATATTCAAGAATTCCTAATTTCCACCTGAGGCTTTATCACAAAGTATCAATGACTGCTATCACATTTATGTTTCACAGCAAATTTCCTCTACATCAGCACACTGTGCAAGTACTCTGTTTATCTAATTTTTTTGAACTAGGTAATCCAGTTCATATTCGTATTGTCTGCCGTTAAAAACAATACCATACACGCCATTGGGCCTCTGGATCGGAGAACAACGAATACAGCACATTCTGATTTATTTAGCGACATGCAGCCTGAACAACCAACATCCATCTGATCTGAACTTCTAACCATCTTCCGATCAATGTATCTTGATAATATCTTGACCAACCGTGATTCGTCACATGACATTTTTGTTGTCATCGTACACACAACAACATAACAATCTCAGTCATCTCAAACCAACAATGGGAAGAAGTTTGGTGGAAATTCCATTAAGTGATTCAACTTTTGAAAAGGCAACCAGATATTCTACTCTTCCAACTGTAGCTAACAATTAATAATGACCTCCCTTCCTCCATATTCCAAACAAGACCTACGATACAAAGTAATGAAATTTTGCAGAAAATGGAAGTAACGCACATAAAGTATTTCCATATTATCACTATGAAAGACGTGAGAAATACAAATAGTACGATGAATTTGATAATTACTATAATTCAAATAAAAACCTCCACTACAGCCAGTTGAAAGTAAGGCAAAGGTTGCTGTTTCGCACTATACACAACGCGAAGCACCTGTTCAGGTAAATTGTAGAAACGATGTAAGTTAAATTTTTCTCGGCGTTTGTCTTCTTTACAGCATTCCTTACTGAAATCTCACAGTAGACTCATGACACAAGATAAAACACAACTAAGGCAATACTACACACTACACAGCTCCACTGCGCATCACGATCGTCAACATACATTTCTCCAATGCATTATGGGAGTGAAATTCTGCTAATTTCTAACATGGCCGCCATGTAAGTGTAGTTACGGCGCTTAAAGCTGTGTGTTTGTAAGTCGTCAATATTTTACAGTTCTGCGCTTTAATGTGCAGTAAAAAGTAACAGAAACCTTCTGTGAAATTAGCCATACGTTCTAAAATTGCATACACAGGGTTTTCAAGTACAATAAGAACCGGATAACAACAGTGATTTGTATTGGACGTATGGAAGGTTTATGAAAGATAAGGTTCGTGTAAGAAGTGTCGAAAGTCAAAAAGTGGTGTGTTCCTGAAAATGATCGCAAATATAAAGTTACGCTTGTGGCTGCCAACAAAGGATACGATGTACGTGTATTAATTTATGTCATTTACTTTGTTGATAAACCTCACTGAAGAATGTATTGACACATTTGTAACCAAACACATTTCAGGATAATCGGAACGAATTAGCAGTTTATTGCGTAAAAGTTTGGTAATGCTTACAATCACTGAGGTTCAATTATTTCAGGGAGTGCACAGAAGTTCGTACAATTTGAGTCAAGTTTATTTTTTGTTGTTTCTGCAGAAAAGTTTGAGGAAAACACTGTCATCGTGTCAACGTTGCTACTGATAAACATTGTGTCATATATACACAGGTGATTTATCTAGGCAACATATTAGAAAGCAAGTTGAAGTTATAATAGGCACTGTTTCGTCAACGTCAACAAATGCTTTTCTTTCGAGAATCGTCATGATGTATGGAGTGCGGGCTTACGCCGAATAAAAACATTAGCTGTTTTTGCAGATATTTCGTTATCATCTTGTAACACACAGTGTTGGAACAGTGTCCAGACTATTTCATAAACATGCACTAGACCTATATAAAAAGGTTTTCACCCGCATTTGGCCATGAATGTTAGTTTGATTATTCGGGTTGTGCACATAACTGGAGCTACGCAGAGGTGTCACATATTTGAATTTGAAATATGGAGAAATGATCGGTGTTCTTACGGTTGTTTTTCCTTTACGAAAAAACTCGTTGCCTTTTGATACAGAAGTCGATTATGTTTAATACGTGCATTAATTACCCCCGTCTTTTGTTTTTACAGGTCGTTGGTAATGATGATAGAATCATAATGTACGAGCACCCCTCTGGTCTGCACAGATGCCATTTCCCAAACTTACACCGAAGAAGAAGAAATGGAAAGAAATTGGGAATAATATTTTTCTTGAAACTTAATCCATCTGATACAAGATTCTATATAGGCTCAGTTTCTGTTCTCAAAAAGTATAGAACTTATAGTCACTGCAGTTGTAATTTAGTCTGTGATTCTGTTGATAGTTTTGTGCAAGAGCTGGTTTTATACCTAGTGCTGTGAAATATTTCTCTAATAAGAAAATTTCTTTTCTGCAACACGTTTTTATCACAAGTGGTTTGATGTTTTCACATTGTTCAGGGCATAAAGCAATAGAATGTTATGCAGTAATTTCTAGGTGTCTGTGTTTTTTTGTTTATTGAAGAAATATTTTCCATTGATTTTGTTTTGTTAATGAAGGTTTGGTGCTATAGAAGCAATGTTTATACACCTATGATGCTGTGAATTGGGATAAGGTCAATTACTCTTGATCACTGCGCCTATGTTCACAGTTAAGAAATTGCTCACAGGCTTAGATTGTCTGTGCTCCAATATTGGTGAATACTTAATAACAGAGTATGTTACAAATATATTGTTTACAGTTTCTGTGTTATGCTCTGAGTTGTGTTGATTATTGTGTTAGATTTGATCAATACAAAACTGTTTTTGGTTGTACCGTGTGTTGTAAGTATAGCTTGATTCATTTTGAAAGTGATGCTGTTATGTGGAAAACAAATCTGTTTTATGAAGAAGAATACTGTTGCCTAGTGATAGTGAAGAATTGTGCTGAAAGCTCCTTCAGTGAAGACACTGTGCTACAAGATTAGATGAAATTAACAGAAATGTATATAAAGAAAGAGCCAGGGTCTGAAGGACCTGCAGTCCCTGGTGATGATCCTCAGAGCCGTGTGTGTTTTGTGTGTGGAAATGTTGGTCATCCAGAACATTTCTGGTTGCGATCAAAGCCTGGAGCACCTGGGGAAGCATATTTCCCATTTCTGGAATCCCATGAACCTCCTGCAGGCTACAGAGATCATGTAGTTGCACCTGATGGACTGCGAGCGTGTTGTTATTTGTGCTATTCATTGTTACTGCAGCAGTGGGAATGTCATGAGAGAGACGGCACTCCACATTCACGCCGTCTGTATTGGCTGAAACGTTGTGACAATGGACCATATACGGGTGCTGAAATGGCTGTGCAAGGAGAATATGCTGCACAGGTTCTTGGTCTCAATTCTGATGCAACCTCTAGGTGAGAATTTGTACTTTTCTTGTTCATAGTAGTTTTAATATGTTTATAGATTGTTTTGTGTAACTTACTATAATTTTGGTTATAATAGAAGGAAACATTCCACGTAGGAAAAATATACTTAAAAACAAAGATGATGTGACTTACCAAATGAAAGTGCTGGCAGGTCGACAGACACACAAACGAACACAAACATAGACACAAAATTCAAGTTTTCGCAACAAACTGTTGCCTCATCAGGAAAGAGGGAAGGTGAGGGAAAGACGAAAGGATGTGGGTTTTAAGGGAGAGGGTAAGGAGTTATTCCAGTCCTGGGAGCGGAAAGACTTACCTTAGGGGGAAAAAAGGACGGGTATACACTCGCGCACACACACACATATCCATCCACACATATAAAGACACAAGCAGACATATTTAAAGACCAGGCAGGTCGACAGACACACAAACAAACACAAACATACACACAAAATTCAAGCTTTCGCAACAAACTGTTGCCTCATCAGGAAAGAGGGAAGGAGAGGGAAAGACAAAAGGATGTGGGTTTTAAGGGAGAGGGTAAGGAGTCATTCCAGTCCCGGGAGCGGAAAGACTTACCTTAGGGGGAAAAAAGGACGGGTACACACTCGCGCGCACACACACACACACACATATCCATCCACACATATACAGACACAAGCAGACATATTTAAAGACCAATATGTCTGCTTGTGTCTGTATATGTGTGGATGGATATGTGTGTGTGTGCGAGTGTATACCCGTCCTTTTTTCCCCCTAAGGTAAGTCTTTCCGCTCCCGGGACTGGAATGACTCCTTACCCTCTCCCTTAAAACCCACATCCTTTCGTCTTTCCCTCTCCTTCCCTCTTTCCTGATGAGGCAACAGTTTGTTGCGAAAGCTTGAATTTTGTGTCTATGTTTGTGTTCGTTTGTGTGTCTGTCGACCTGCCAGCACTTTCATTTGGTAAGTCACATCATCTTTGTTTTTAGGTATATTTTTACTATAATTTTGAATATAACACATGGGATGCAGTCTCTAGTGTGAGAATGCTCCCACCCTGTATCATTGTGGTGACCATGATGTCCAGCATAGCTCAATATCTATATTAGGCTGGAAAGTGACAGTTTGAAAGGAAGTTGCAAAGTTGAAAAATCTTAATATAAATTATGATGGTAACCTACTACACTGTAGTATTGCCAGTGTTCTATGTGCATTGTTGACAGTATTTCCTCCGTAATTGAAACATGTCATAATGAAACATTGAAGCCTGCTTTATGGTTGGTTCAGCTACTTTCAGTTTCAGACAGAGTTCATAACTGTCAGCATTTGCTTTAAATTTAATACACTTTTCTTTATACGTAATTAAACTCAGAAGCATGGTTTTATTTAATAGAGACACCTCAGGCAGGTATTTTGATCCAGATTGTGTTCATATGTCATACATCAGCTGTGGAAATATACTAGGGGAAGCCATACTGTGTCTTACAAGAAATGTGAGCATACATATTGTCTCTGCTGTGTGGCCTACAGATAATTGTCTATTACCTTTTTCCATGTCTTCAATTTCTGTGCCAGCCCTAAGAATAGAAGCCTTCCACGTTCTTCAGGAATGTTTTGAGGTTCCCATACTGCATCTCATCCATGATTCTTCAGTATCTAATATGATAAGAAGTTGTAACATATGAAGACAAGGTGAACCAAAAGAACCAATCAATGAACAGATAACTGTAACTCTTTCTTTCATTTTAGTTGTACATGGAGTAATTATATGAGGGGCATTCAAAAGAAATGAGCCGGAGGCATAATTACAGAAACCAGTACCTGTATATTACAAGTATTGACCCTGGCAGTTGAGACACTTGTCCCACTGTGGCAAAAGGCAGTGAATGGGGGTCGACCGAAGTGTCCGATCCCACCTGTCGGCTTTGACCCGTGACGTAAGGCTGTTGTGGTGTGACGCCACAACGGCAAGGAATTTAATTTGTGAGAGTGGCGTGTTTGTAGATGTCGTTTTGATGTGATCGGTGGTGCTCTCTGGTGGTGTGTTAGGTGATGTTTTTGGTTTAGTTTGTGACTGTGGCGTTGTGTGTGAACTTTGGTTAATTGCTTTTTTTATGTCATTGTTAGGTATGGATATGACTGACAGGGTTAACAGTTTTCGGTTGTCGGCTACGGTGGGGGGGACAGAGCGTTGTCTCTAATAAAATTTCTTCAACTATTCAGATTTTTGGATGAAGTCGTGAAGTGTCCAATATGTGGCTGTGAATGTTGGTATTGGTATCAGGAGATGTTTTTGAGCTATATAGGTCAAGGGAAGTGTTAGGTCCTAATTTATGGGATCGGGAGCTGCTGTTGAACTATATAAGTCAAGGGAAGTGTCTGATTCCAGATGATACTGTGTTTAGTGGTATTCGGGGAGTTTTGTGACGTCAGTGTTGTATGGGGGTGGGTGTCTAAATTTGTTTATATTTATATAGTAGAGGGAAACATTCCATGTGGGAAAAATATATCTAAAAACAAAGATGATGTAACTTACCAAACAAAAGTGTTGGCATGTTAATACACACACACACACACACACACACACATACATACATTTGAAATGTCTGCTTGTGTCTGTATATATGTGTGTGTGTGTGTGTGTGTGTGTGTGTGTGTGTGTGTGTGTGTGTGTGTGTGTGTGTGTGCGCGCGCGCGCGCGCGCTGCGCGCGCACGAGAGAGAGAGAGTGTATACCTGTCTTTTTTTCCCCCTAAGGTAAGTCTTTCCACTCCTGGGATTGGAATGACTCCTTACTATCTCCCTTAAAACCCACATCCTTTCGTCTTTCCCTCTCCTTCCCTCTTTCCTGACGAAGCAACCTGGGGTTGCGAAAGCTTGAATTTTGTGTGTGTGTTTGTGTTTGTTTTTTTATATTTAGTTTGTCCCCATCCAAAAATCCCCATTTCCTGCACTTGTCCTGTTAGTGTCATTAGGCTTTTTGTGGAACGTGTGCGAGTTTGTTTTTCGATGCATTTTCGTCCTCATAATGTGTACGTAACGACTTTATATGCGCCATATTGGAATCGTGGTTTATGGTCGTTTCCGTCTTATTTGTGACGTCATGGGTCAAAGCAGACGGGCGGGATCGGACGCTTCCGTATTTCCGTGAATGGCTCTCTCGTAAAATTCCCAGGCCTGTGATGTTAATCAGTTCCACACGTGCAGCTGGATGTCGTCATCCGAGGTGAATCGTTTGCCTCTCAGAGCCTTTTTAAGGGGGCCAAAAATGGCATAATCACAGGGAGAGAGGTGCGCACTGTGTGGAGGGTGGCCAAGAACCTCTCATTTGAATTGCTGCAGGAGTGCGACAACTGTGTTGGCTGTGTGAGGCTTTGCATTGTCGTGGAGCAGAATGTCCCATGGGTGGATTGCCTGGTCGTTTTGATTTGATTGCTTGGCGAAGGGTGGTCAAGGTTTGTGAGTAATACTGGGGATTCGCTGTTGTCCTGTGCTGCAGGAAGGGAATCAGAAGGGGGGGGGGGGGGCATCTTAGTCAAAGAAGAACATCAGCATAACCTTTCCGATTCACCTTGGATGACGAAGCCCAGCTGTACGTGCGGAACTGGTTAACATCGCAGCACCAGGAATTTTATGAGACAGCCATTCACTGCCTTGTGTTACAGTGGGACAAGTGTCTCAACAGCCAGGGTGAGTACTTCTAACATACAGGTACTGGTTTCTGTAATTATGCCTCCAGCTCGTTTCTTTTTGAACACCCCTTATAGTACTTTTAAAATTACTGTATCTTTTAATGATTTACCATTATGCAGGTCTTATCAAACACTAAATGTGCAATGAGCTGCCAACACTGTAACTTTGCGTTTGAGGTTTATTTTGGAAAGTTGCAGTATCACTAGAAGCAAGGAAAGTTTTTTCCTGGTTGAAAGCATCATTAGGAGTTGTATCCTATGTACTTGACTTACTTTCTTTGCCTGGTGTTACATGATGTTGTAGAGAACACATTTTTTTAGCTTGTGTCAGTTCATCAGAAATTCGGAATGTCTTATATTTGAAAATATCTGCTACACACTACGAGGTGTATTCAAGTTCTAAGGCCTCCGATTTTTTTTCTAATTAACTACTCACCCAAAATCGATGAAACTGGCGTTACTTCTCGACGTAATCGCCCTGCAGACATACACATTTTTCACAACGCTGACGCCATGATTCCATGGCAGCGACGAAGGCTTCTTTAGGAGTCTGTTTTTACCACTGGAAAATCGCTGAGGCAATAGCAGCACGGCTGGTGAATGTGCGGCCACGGAGAGTGTCTTTCATTGTTGGAAAAAGCCAAAAGTCACTAGGAGCCAGGTCAGGTGAGTAGGGAGCATGAGGAATCACTTCAAAGTTGTTATCACGAAGAAACTGTTGCGTAACATTAGCTCGATGTGCGGGTGCGTTGTCTTGGTGAAACAGCACACGCGCAGCCCTTCCCGGACGTTTTTGTTGCAGTCCAGGAAGGAATTTGTTCTTCAAAACATTTTCGTAGGATGCACCTGTTACCGTAGTGCCCTTTGGAACGCAATGGGTAAGGATTACGCCCTCGCTGTCCCAGAACATGGACACCATAATTTTTTCAGCACTGGCGGTTACCGGAAATTTTTTTGGTGGCGGTGAATCTGTGTGCTTCCTTTGAGCTGACTGGCGCTTTGTTTCTGGATTGAAAAATGGCATCCACGTCTCATCCATTGTCACAACCGACGAAAAGAAAGTCCCATTCATGATGTCGTTGCGCGTCAACATTGCTTGGCAACATGCCACATGGGCAGCCATGTTGTCGTCCGTCAGCACTCGTGGCACCCACCTGGATGACACTTTTCGCATTTTCAGGCCATCATGCAGGATTGTGTGCACAGAACCCACAGAAATGCCAACTCTGGAGGAGATCTGTTCAACAGTCATTTGGCGATCCCCCAAAACAATTATCTCCACTTTCTCGATCATGTCATCAGACCGGCTTGTGCGAGCCTGAGGTTCTTTCGGTTTGTTGTCACACGATGTTCTGCCTTCATTAAACTGTCGCACCCATGAACACACTTTCGACACATCCATAACTCGATCACCACATGTCTCCTTCAACCGTCGATGAATTTCAGTTGGTGTCACACCACGGAAATTCAGAAAACGAATGATTGCACGCTGTTCAAGTAAGGAAAACGTCGCCATTTTAAGTATTTAAAACGGTTCTCATTCTCGCCACTGGCGGTAAAATTCCATCTGCCGTACGGTGCTGCCATCTCTGGGACGTATTGACAATGAACGCGGCCTCATTTTAAAACAATGCACATGTTTCTATCTCTTTCCAGTCCGGAGAAGAAAAATCGGAGGCCTTAGAACTTGAATGCACCTCGTAAATCATTTGGCACTCTATCGAATGATATTGCTTTCGCTACTTTGTGGTCGTCCTTGTTTAAGTTAAGAACGTGACCAGTTTTGCTCCCAACACATGTTTTTCAGATAAATTTTGGTAACTTAAGTGTGAGATGTGACATTTGTTTTGGATGGTGTGTTGACAATTGTTTTAAAGTAGCTAATGAGGTAATGGCGAGTACATGCCATCTTTCATAATGATGAGTTTAAGCTAACCACAACAAAAGAGGTCAAGCACCTAGAAGACATGGTCGACTCTCAGAGTGACTGTGTACACATATGCACCAGTGGTGGGTGTGTGAATGATTAAAGAGTTGCTATTCTCTGTGACAGGCTGGATGGCCACCAGATTACATCAGTAATGTTCAAGTTTAGTGTTGGCATCAGGCTTGTTAAATTATATAAGGGTTCCATGAACAGTGTCAGATGTTGAGTCATCCCTGTGAAGGACACTCACGTGAGACAGTATTACCAACATGTGACAGGGTTTAAAAGTCTTCCCCCCCCCCCCCTCCCCTCCCCTCCCCTTCCCCCTCCCCCATTGTGGGTCTCCATTTGACTGTCTGGTCATATCCAGATTTGTGGGGCACTCAGGTGTGTCAGCGACCCAAAGTTGGACTTCATGGGAACGTGTGTGCAGGCATACTTGTCGTCAAGGTTCTGGTTGATGACCAAGGTTCTTTTTGACCACAAATGGCCACCACATGGGAGGACTGCCTGTGCACCAAGCACACTGTAACTCCTTCTCATCTGCACCTCTCGTCGGAGAACAAGTAATGGACTCCCTGCAACATTCTGTGTTATCCTGCGCCATTTGTCAGAGATTGACAGCAGCCAGAATATGGAGTTACTGTCTCGTGCATAGATTGCTGCTACCACCACAACACAAAAGCTGCATTGATGTGCTGCCATGACTGGGAAGCAAGAGTTTTGCTGAAAAGGATTGCATTGTGTTCCAAGATGAATTACAGTTCTGCTTTGCCCTAGATGACTATGGTAGCAACATGAGGAGAGGCACAGCATCGTTATTTGTGGCATCATGGTTTGAGGAGACATCGGGTTTGACGTCAGATTATGGCTTGTAGGGTTTGAGGGAATCCTAAGGACACCACAGTACATCAAGGACGTCCTTGTTACCTCTTGTGGGCCAATATGTGATGCCACTTTTGTACAGGGCAGTACTCATCCAAGTATGACGTACGTGTCTGTGAACTATCTGCATAATGCTGTGATACTCCTGTGGCCAGCAAGATCTCCAGACATCCATGATAGAACGTGTGAGGTCAGTTCGGGTGTCAGTGCTGTCCTAATGCCAGTATCCAAGATATTAAGGGCCAGTTGCCTCAGGAGAGGATACAACAGCTTTGTCACCCTTTCCAACCAAATCGGTGCAGGCATCCAGGCCACAGGGGGCGTCATCATACTGATGATTGGACACGTACTACAAAGTTTTTTGTAAATGTGACTCTATTTTGTAATCACTGAAATAATACCACATACCCCCTCAACCCACGAAGTTTCATTTTGTTTCCTCCTCACCTTCTGGTTGCTTCAGATTTTCTTGTCTGACTGTGTATTTATTAACCTTTTTCTGTAATGTGACATGATGCAAAGTATACATTAACTAAAAAGAATCTGTTTACTGCATCAACAACAAACTCAGACTATATTTGTGCTCTTGCCAGCTAAATGTAACCTACTGAAGTTGCAGAAAAAAACATTGGTTTGGAAAGAGAGGATGGGAAGGGGGAGATGTGTTGCTTCCTGAGTTATGTTAAATAGTTTCTGCTTATCTTCCATTGATTTATAAGGGCACTGGTATTTGTAAAAGAAAATAGTAAATAGTCACCTACACCTGCAATAACAGATGCATCTACAATGCAGTAGTCCCAAATGAAACCGAAACATCAAGCTGCACCTGACATTTGCAAACTCATGAGTTTGAAAAGAAATACAAACAGCCAGTTTTATCACCAATAATTGGTATCTTAAAAATATCCTCTCATTGCTTTTGTGAAACAGACATGTACAAGCTAAAAGCAGTAGTGCAAAAGTGTCGAAGCTTGCCTGGACTGGTTGTGTTCATGACTTTAGCCGTCGTTCTCTTCATTTGAAATCATCCTTCCACATTGACCTTTTTCTTGGTAACAGTGACTGCATTAACTGAAGAGGACTGAAAGAGGAAGTCGCCTGTTAGAATCTTGCACAGAACATAACTTAATCATAGCTAACACTTGGTTTAAGAATCATGATAGAAGGTTGTATACATGGAAGAACCCTGGAGATACTAAAAGGTATCAGATAGATTATATAATGGTAAGACAGAGATTTAGGTACCAGGTTTTAAATTGTAAGACATTTCCAGGGGCAGATGTGGACTGTGACCACAATCTATTGGTTATGACCTGTAGATTAAAACTGAAGAAACTGCAAAAAGGTGGGAATTTAAGGAGATGGGACCTAGATAAACTGAAAGAACCAGAGGTTGTACAGAGTTTCAGGGAGAGCATAAGGGAACAATTGACAGGAATGGGGGAAAGAAATACAGTAGAAGAAGAATGGGTAGCTTTGAGGGATTAAGTAGTTAAGGCAGCAGAGGATCAAGTAGGTAAAAGGATGAGGGCTAGTAGAAATCGTTGGGTGACAGAAGAAATACTGAATTTAACTGATGAAAGGAGAAAATATAAAATGCAGGCAAAAAGGAATACAAACGTCTCAAAAATGAGATTGACAGGAAGTGCAAAATGGCTAAGCAGGGATGGCTAGAGGACAAATGTAAGGATCTAGAGGCTTATCTCACTAGGGGTAAGATAGATACTGCCTACAGGAAAATTAAAGAGACTTTTGGAGATAAGAGAACCACTTGTATGAACATCAAGAGCTCAGATGGAAACCCAGTTGTAAGCAAAGAAGGGAAAGCAGAGAGGTGGAAGCAGTATATAGAGGGTCTATACAAGGGCGATATACTTGAGGACAATATTATGGAAATGGAAGAGGATGTAGATGAAGATGAAATGGGAGATACGATACTGCGTGAAGAGTTTGACAGAGCACTGAAAGACCTGAGTCGAAACAAGGCCCCCGGAGTAGACAATATTCCATTGGAACTACTGACAGCCTTGGGAGAGCCAGTCCTGACAAAACTCTGCCATCTGGTGAGCAAGATGTATGAAACAGGCGAAATACCCGCAGACTTCAAGAAGAATATAATAATTCCAATCCCAAAGAAAGCAGGTGTTGACAGATGTGAAAATTACCGAACAATCAGTTTAATAAACCACAGCTGCAAAATACTAACACGAATTCTTTACAGACTAATGGAAAAACTAGTAGAAACCGACCTTGGGGAAGATCAGTTTGGATTCCGTAGAAATACTGGAACACGTGAGCCAATACTGACCTTACTACTTATCTTAGAAGGAAGATTAAGGAAAGGCAAACCTACGTTTCTAGCATTTGTAGACTTGGAGAAAGCTTTTGACAATGATGACTGGAATACTCTCTTTCAAATTCTAAAGGTGACAGGGGTAAAATACAGGGAGCGAAAGGCTATTTACAATTTGTACAGAAACCAGATGGCAGTTATAAGAGTCGAGGGGCATGAAAGGGAAGCAGTGGTTGGGAAGGGAGTGAGACAGGGTTGTAGCCTCTCCCTGATGTTATTCAATCTGTATATTGAACAAGCAGTAAAGGAAACAAAAGAAAAATTCAGAGTAGGTATTAAAATCCATGGAGAAGAAATAAAAACTTTGAGGTTCACCGATGACATTGTAATTCTGTCAGAGACAGCAAAGGACTTGGAAGAGCAGTTGAACGGAATGGATGGTGTCTTGAAGGGAGGATATAAGGTGAACATCAACAAAATTAAAACGAGGATAATGGAATGTAATCGAATTAAGTCGGGTGATGTTTAAGGTATTAGATTAGGAAATGAGACACTTAAAGTAGTAAAGGAGTTTTGCTATTTGGGGAGCAAAATAACTGATGATGGTCGAAGTAGAGAGGATATAAAATGGAGACTGGAAGTGAAAGGAAGGCATTTCTGAAGAAGTGAAATTTGTTAACATCGAGTATAGATTTAAGTGTCAGGAAGTCATTTCTGAAAGTATTTGTATGGAGTGTAGCCATGTATGGAAGTGAAACATGGACGGTAAATAGTTTGGACAAGAAGAGAATAGAAGCTTTCGAAATGTGGTGCTACATAAGAATGCTGAAGATTAGATGGGTAGATCACATAACTAATGAGGAAGTATTGAATAGGATTGGGGAGAAGAGAAGTTTGTGGCAAAACTTGACCAGAAGAAGGGATCGGTTGGGAGGACATGTTCTGAGACATCAAGGGAATACCAATTTAGTATTGGAGGGCAGTGTGGAGGGTAAAAATCGCAGGGGGAGACCAAGAGATGAATATACTAAGCAGATTCAGAAGGAAGTAGGTTGCAGTAGGTACTAGGAGATGAAGAAGCTTGCACAGGATAGAGTAGCATGGAGAGCTGCATCAAACCAGTCTCAGGACTGAAGACCACAACAACAACAACAACCTTTTCTTTTGCAAAGCTATTGTAATTTTATAATTTTAACAGTTATCACTCTTAAGAAATTGCAAAACTGTTCAACCTTATACATCACGAAAAAGGTCCCAGTTGCCTTGTTAGGGCACTCACTTGTATGCACACTCAGACTACCAAAAGTGGCGTAAAATATGTTACTCTCTGTCAGCTTTGGCCATCAACACCACTACCAGTGAGGCAGTTGTTTCTCATTAATATGTAACCACTACGGTGACTGTGACATTATACCAGTCATACGTATTAACTAACAAGGTATAGGGGGAGGGAGTAATGTTTGGGTGGCGATGTTCTTGGTACTGACACTTTGAAATCTGTTAAAACTTGAAAATATCAAACTGAGTTGAGAGCTCTTGCCATGATATGCAAGGAATCATTTTCATAGACCTAATTGTATACATTTTCTTAGTGAAAAATGTGATAACGTGCTGACCATTTACATGATTTCTTGTGTTTTATAAACAAGCATATGATGATTTGTTTTTGACTGGAGTTATGTAGCAATGACAAATAGATGCCTTGTTGATAGTGTCATTGGTCTCACACTCAATAATACTACTGAACATTCAGAAATTTGTTTTGCAGTATAAGGAGATGCCAAGCAGATATGATTTCAGTTTGTGTTTTAAGTTACTTAGATTATCCATCACTTGGTAGGGGGTCAAAGATTTTTATGGCTGAATATGTCATTATGTTCCATGACACACTAAGACTGGATAAAAGTTTAGATCAGAGCCAGTGGTGCACATAAGTGTTTCATGCAGGGTTGTCAGCACTCACTGGTAGGTTTTGGTGGGAAGGAGAGAGGGTGGATCAGCCTCTGATTCTGTGCAGCCAGTGGGAGAGCAGTGGACAGATAATGTATTTTGAAAGAATTTTGTCACATGCTCACGTCAGTATATCAGTATGAAATCCTAAAATATTTGGAAGAAACAGGAAAATATTTTGACAACCAAGATCATTAATTTAATTTAAGCTGTGCCATTAGATCACAGCTAAGCCACTACCTTGTAATTAGCGAAACATTCAGAGTAAACAAATATATGTGACAAGAAAAAATATTAATGTACTTTTTGCAAGTAAAACCATCATATTCCAACATAACCTAGATGTCAGCCTAAACTACAGATCAGTGTATGACCATAATCAAGTTTTTGGCTTTCACGTTCATTAGTTTCACCAACTCACTACCAGTCAGTCACATTACAACCCAACCTAAACCTCAGTCTATGGTACAGATCAGTCTGTATCCTGACTGTCACATTCCAATCTGCCTAAACAATGGGCTAAGCTACATATCAGTTTATCACCAGAGCCAGCTTTTTCAGCTCGCAACATTTGTTGGCTTCACAATCTGACAACAAAACTGTCACATCCAACCTAACCACATCCTCGTAAATTGTGACATACTCGGAAAACTCAGTGAAACTAGCAATAATTTAAGCTGTGCTATTAGATCACAACCTAATTACAACATTGTAATTTGTTACATACTCATAAAAAATAGTCAAATATTTATACCAGCAGCAAAGAAGAGAATGGTTTCTACCTCAGCAATAGAAATTAATTTCCTATTGTCTGTTTGGTCATGTGAAAGTGTCTTCCCATTGGCTGTGCGAAACTAAAGCATTTTTCAATCTATGACCAGTAGAGGGACACCATTGTTACTGCCACTGTCCATGTTTCCAGGATTTAGTCCTGAGGCTGAGTGTTGCCTAGTGTAAATCATTTCTTTTTCTAGTAGTATGTTTATGAATGTTACTGTTGTTTTCAAACTATGATCTCTTATTGATACTAAATTACTGTGAGGCTGTTGTCGGTGTGCCCAGCTGTTTAAAGAGCTGTCTAGAGGGGGTTCCAGATAACACACATTATCCTTATTATGCATTCTGTACGACAAAGGCTGTTGTCTTCAGTGACAGGTTACCACAGAATATAATGCCAAAAGATATTAGTGGATGCAAATAAGAGACATCTTGCAATAATCTAGACTTGGTCTATGCTACAGATTAGTCTGTAACCACAAGCTTCATTTTTTTTAAAAAAAAGAATAATGTTGTGATTCTTCAGTTTCTCCCGGCGTATTTGTTGCTTGAACGGTCCACGGGTATATTGCCGGTTCATAGTGTCCAATGGGCACAATATTTCGGCGATCATACATGTTGCCATTGGCAGGTGCGCTGACGAACTGAGCTCCTGAGGGCGGGCGGCCGATTTAAATCCCCTCCCCCCACGGGCCGCTCTCTTCACCGTCCGCACCCACATGCGGCGGTCGCGAAGATGTGGGCGTTGGAATCTGTCGTAGTGTCGATGTACTTGCTATGTCCGCCGGCGTGGTTGCCAGTTCGTACTTCTGCTGAGAGTCTTCTTAACTCTCAGCAGAAGTACGAACTGGCAACCAGGGAGGACGTAGGCCTAGCAAGCACATCGACGTTAGGACCGATTCCGACGCCCATGTCTTCGCGACCGCCGGCGCAAGGGCGCAGAATGCAAAGAGAGCGGCCCACGGGGGGAAGGGATTTAAATCGGCCGCCCACCCTCAGGAGCTCAGTTCATCAGTGCACCTGACGATGGTGACATGTCTGATCACCAAAATATTGTGCCCGTTGGACACTATGAACCGGCAGTATACCAGTGGACTGTTCGAGCAAGAATAATCTTGATTATTTCATCACCGGTCAGATGCCGAATGGTAGTGTCATAGATTACAGTACACCCTGCACTAAATACTTTCCATGGAAATGATGCAATATGCGTGTGTGCCCTCTGTTTGCTTGGTCTGTCTACGTTCCTTCAGTACCCTTCTTTCTGATACACGAAGTAACTCTTCATTCTGAAGGGGAAAATATTAAGTTCTGTCAGACTGCAAATACATATACATCTAAATCCACACACATACTCTGGAAGCAACCATATGGTGTGTGGTAGGGTTTACCCTGTACCACAACTAGTCATTTCCTTTCCTGTTTTACTTGCAGATAGAGCGATGGAAAAATGAACATTTATATGCCTCTGAATGAGCCCTATTTTCTCTTACCCTATCTTCGTGGTCCCTGAAATGCATGTTGGCAGCAGTAGGATCGTTCTGCAGTCAGCTTCAAATGCCCAATTCTCTAAACTTTCTCAGTAGCGTTCTTTGAAATGAATATCATAGGGATTCCCACTTGAGTTCCTGAAACATGTCCGTAACACTTGCATTCTGATAAAACCTACCAGTAACAAATTTAGCAGCTCGCCTTTGAATTTCTTCGATGTCTTTTTTCAATCTGACTTGGTGTGAATCCCAAACACTCAAGCAGTACTCAAGAATAGGTTGCACTATTGTCCTATATGCAGTCACACTTACCTAAAATTCTCCCAATAAACCAAATTCAACAATTCGCCTTTCCTATGACAATCCTCACATGCTTTTTCCATTTCATATCGCTTTGTAACATTATGCCCAGATATTTGAATTACGTAACTGTGTCAAGCAGGGCACTATGAATGCTGTATCCGAACATTATGTGTTTATTTATCCTACTCATCTGCATGAACTTAATTTTTTCTTCATTAAGTGCTTGTTGCCCTAGAAATTTTGTCTAGGTCATCTTGTATCATTACTATTAAAAAACAGTCTTGATCACGATTTATTTAACAAGGTGACCGGTTTCGACCACTACTGTGGTCATCTTCAGACCATTGAGTAGGAACCTCTTTCTGTTGGAGAATCACTGATTTTTGACACCTCCCTGTATACCACAGCATCATCAGCAAACAATCACACATGGCTGCCCACCCTGTCTGCCAGATCATTTTTGTATATAGAAAATAGCAACGGTCCTATCACACTTCCCTGGGCACTCTTGAAGTTAATCCTGTCTCCGATGAAGAGTCGCTGTTGAGGACAACAAACTGAGTTGCATCACTTAAGAAGTTTACGGGCTAGTCATGTAACTGGGAGCAGGTATCGGTATGTGCGTACCTTCAATAGCAGTGTGCAGTGGGGTACTGTATTGAATGCTTTTCGGAAAGCTAGAAATATGGAATCAGCCTGTTGCCCTTTGGTCCCTAGGAAATTTATTGAATTTGATCTCAGAATATGCTCTAGAATTCTACAGCAAACCAATATTAAGGATATTGGTCTGTAATTATGTGGGTCTATTCTGTTATCCTTCTTGCATACAGAAGTCACCTGCGTTGTTTTTTTTTTTTTTTTCCCCCAGTTGCTTGGCGTTTTGCATTGCTCGAGAGATTTGCAATAAATGCAAACTAAGTAAGGGGCCAAAGACATAGCATACTCTTTGTAAAATCGAACTGGAATTCCATACGGATCTGGCTACTTATTTATTTTACACTCTTTCAGTTGTTTCTGTGCACCAGGGATTCTTATTACTATGTCATCCAACGGGACTTGTGCGATGGTTAAACAATGGTATGTTTGTACAATTCTCCTGTGTCAACATTTCTTAAAAGTGGAATTTAAAACTTCGGCCTTCCTTTCACTATGTTCTACTGCCAAATCATACGGGTCAACGAGTTACTGAATGGAAGCCTTATACCCGCTTAGTGACTTTACATAGGGCCAAATTTTTTTTGCTTTCTCTGCCAGATCTTTAGTCAAGGTATGATAGTGTTAGCTGTTGTATGCCTTGTGCATAGATCTTTTCAGACACACATGAATCTCTGCTAATCTTTGCCTGTCGTCGTTTGTGTGTTCTGTTTTGAATGGATAGTGCAACACCCTTTCCTTTTTAAGCATTTTCAGAATTTCGTTATTGAACCATGTTGGGTTTATTCCATCCTTAACCCACTTACTAGGCACATACTTTGTCTAGAGCACGATTAATAATCTGTTTAAACTTTGCCCATAATACCTCTATGGCCATCATTCTGGAACTAAATGATTGCAGTTCTTTGTCTATTTGAGATACAAACAACTGTTTATCTGCTCTTTCTAGCAAAAACACTCCCCTAGCCCTCTTGATGATTTATAAACTTTCATAACCATAGTCACTATGATACCATGATCACTAACCCTATCTCTATACTAATGCCATCAATTACGTCTAGCCTGTTTGTTGTTGCAAGGTCCAACAAGATACTTCCATTGCATGTGAGCTGCAGAACTAGCTGCTCAAGACAGTTTTTGGAAAAGGTGTTCAAAATTACTTCATGAGACTGTCTGTGTGTAGCCCATGCAATGAATCCTTACATGTCCCAGTCTATACTTGGTAGATTTAAAGTCACCAACAACTAGTGATCTGGGTATTTGTGCACAACTGACCACAGACTTTCTTTGAATGACTCTTGAACCATCACAGTGGAGTTGAGTGGTCAGTAAAAACATCCAGCAATTAACTTGGTTTCACCTACACCTGGGGTTGTGTGTGACCAGTTACTTCATTATCACACTCAATTTCAACCTTGGTAGATAGAATAATTTTGTTGACTGCCATAAACACTCCCCCTCCTGGGGTGTCTAATCTGTCTTTCCGATAAACATTCCACAA
Source organism: Schistocerca cancellata (assembly GCF_023864275.1). Classification (NCBI taxonomy): domain Eukaryota; kingdom Metazoa; phylum Arthropoda; class Insecta; order Orthoptera; family Acrididae; genus Schistocerca; species Schistocerca cancellata. Next base: position 137,759,319 of record NC_064632.1, read on the forward strand.
CTCGCTAAATATCTCAGAGCTTTTTACTGCGGGTTTTAGTGAGCTCTCAGTCACAAGAATAATTTGAGTTCAAGAATCTTCCTTGAAGGCAGTAAGTTCAGGAACTTGCAGTCTGATGTACCAATATGCACATCAACTGGTGCGTGTTTATTAGTGTAACTCAAAGTACCATGTAGCCTAAAAATCCTCATGTGCACTCGACAACTGCTCTGCTACCCGAGCAGCTGCTTAATTTTTGTTGTGTGCCCCAGACCTATCAAGGGGAGTCCTACAAATCCCCACACGATAACACAGGTCCAGAAATCTGCAGCCAATACCATCACAGAGATCATGAAGCCTTTGGTTGAGACCCTCCACTTGCCTCCAAACCAAAGGACCCCAATCGACTCTGGGAATGATGCTGCAAATTGCGAGCTCTGCTTGCACCCTGCTTGTGAGGCCAGCCCTGTATAAGAACTGAGAATGGCCTCAGAACCCATGGGACAGGTGTCGTTGGTGCCAATGTGAGCCACAACTTGAAGATGACTGCACCTTTTACGTTTGATAGCGGCATTCAAGGACACCTCCACATCTTGGATGAGCCTATTCCGGCAGACATACTGATTGCACATTGGCTTTCTTTCCAGCCCTGAACACTAGCTGCTGAAGGGGTTCCATAATGTGCCTTACATTGGAGCTCCCTGTAACTAGCAAACCCCTGCCACATGTTCCTCCTCCTACCCTGATGAAGGAACGGCCACCTATTCACTCACAAGGTGAATAAGCAAGGCCTTACGGCCAGCCTCCATGTTGGCTGTCCACCTAAAGTGAAGCAAACATGTTACCAGGCACCACTAACCCTGCAGGCCCACCGCATTGTGTACACTACAATGTTCCTTGGTAGTAGAGCCCTTCGGTGAAACAGGTGACACCTGAGGTGTCCCTTACGACGTTCCAATTCTCCGCCACCACTACACCCTGAGGTGGTAGCCTTAAGGTGACTGATCACAGTCACTGTGAACTGTGGCCAGTTTCTCCTGTCTCTGCACACAGCAGGCACACATCCTAGCAAGACTAACTGAAGAGTAAACAGTAAGAGGTTACAGAAACGTAGATAAACAACTTGGTATCCTCTTGATGTGTAACCAAGGGACACTGATACCTCAATGAACTATGTAGCTGGCTGTTCAGAAGAAATGACAACTGATTTACAGACTGACTGAATTTAGACTTGTAGCTAACCAAAAAATTAAGACTAAATTTCCTAAATACTAAGAAACACAAGCAGTTAAACAAATATATACTGTTAAGAAAACACAGGAAATGGTAAATATGTAACTTGATGCTCTGGAAATGTGTCACAGGTGATAGCTGGCAATTGATAGTTGAACACGGAAGAGGAAAGATGGTGTCTCTTTGCCGTTTTTTGTGTGTGCGCTGTATGGTCAGGTAACAGCAGCTGTGCAGTTGTGTATTGTTTGTAAGTTCGCCATTAAAGGGTTATATTGAGTTGGCTATGCATGATCGTAATACTCTTTACACATTCCGTGAAAATGCACGAGTTGATTGGATGTATGATAAGTCTAAAGCTAAATATGATTTTTCCTGAAGATAAGAATATTGAAATTAGAAGTTTGCTCATCTCTGTCTACATCTACATGTGTGCATTTCAAACCAGTGTGAAGTGCGTGGCAGAGGGTACATCCCATTGTACCAGTTATTAGGGTTTCTTGCTGTTCTATTCACATATGGAATTCAGGAAGAATGATTGTTTGAATGCCTCAGTGCGTGCTTGGATTATTCTAATCTTATCCTCACAATCTCAATGTGAGCGATACATACAGGGTTGTAGTATATTCCTAGAGTCATCATTTAAAGCCAGTTCTTGAGACTTCATTAGTAGATGTTCTCAGGTTAGTTTATGCCTATCAGCAAGAGTCTGCCAGTTCAATTTCTTCAGGACCTCAGTAACACTCTCCCACGGGTCAAACAAACCTGTGTCCATTTGTGCAGTCCTTCTGCATATATGTTCAATATCCCCTGTTAGTCCTATTTGGTACACGTCTCAAACACTTCAGCACTATTCTAGAATGGGTCGCACAACTGATTTGTAAGCTATATCCTTTATAGACATTGTACATCCCCAGTATTCTACCGGTAAACTGAAGTCTACCACCTGCTTCATCCATGACTGAGCCGTGTGAACACTCCATTTCATATCCCTACAAAGTGTGACATCCAGGTATTTGTATGAGTTGGCCAATTCCAGTAGTGACTCATTGATTATAGTCATAGGATACTATGTTTTTTCGTTTCATGAAGTGCAAGTTTTTATATTTCTGAACATCTAGAGCAAGTTGGCACAGTCTGCACCATGCTGAAATCTTATCAAGAGTTGACTGAATATTTATGCGGCTTCTCCCAGATAGTATTTCATTATAGATAACTGCATCATCTGCAAAAGGCCTAATTTTACTATTGATATGGTCTACAAGTTCATTAATATATAATATGAACAGCAAGGGTCCCAACACACTTTGCTGGGGCACACTTGAAGTTACTTTTACATCTGACATGGCTCTCTAGCCAAAATAAAATGATGTGTTCTCCTGACCAAAAAGTCCTCAATCCAGTCACAAATCTATCTTGATACTCCACATAATCGTACTAGAGTTGGGTTTCACATTAGCACTGCTTTTGAAATCCATGGTAGTTGGCATTGAGGAGGCCATTCTATTTGAGATACCTTGTTATGTTTGAGCTCAGAAGATTCTACAAGAAAACCGTGTTAAGATCACTGGACAGTAGTCTCATGAACCACTTCTACTAGTCTTCTTGTGCAAGGGTGTGACCTGTTCTTTTTTCCAAGAACAGGGCATGGTTTCTTGTTCGGAGGATATATGATGGATTATAGTTGATCCTTCTTCTAACTCAGCCACAGATTCAGTAAAGAATCTCTCAGGGATTCCACAGAGCCCTGGAGCTTTGTTCAGTTTTATCGATTTCAGCTGTTTCTCAACACAACTAACACTAATAGTTATTTCACTCATCTTTCGGGAGGTATGAGGATTAAATTAGGTAATTCTCCTGGGTTTTTCTTGGTAAAGGAACATTTGAAAATGGAGTTAAGCGTATCAGCTTTTGCTTTGCTACCCTCAGTTTCAGTTCCAGTCTCATTCACTAGGGACTGGACACTAGCTTTGGTGCCACTAACAGCCTTTACGTACAACCAGAATTTCTTTGAGTTTTAGAGAGATCATATGACAATATTCTGCTCAGTAGTTATTGTAGATGTCACACGTTGCTCTGTTGACAGTCAAGTGTGTTTCATTCAGCACCTAGCTATATATAGTAGCCTCATGCTTTTCTCCTGTTATGTAGTAATATCTGTTTATGCCCCCCTTTTTTTGTGGGTTTTGGCCTGAAAGCTTTACAGACATAAGCACCTTGTCAGCCGGTGTCATTCAAGTAGTGAAACAGGCATCACTAGTGTAACAGTGAAGTTTGCGATGCAACAGTGGCAAGAACAAATTAGTCAATACCGCAACAGGTGTGTGTTTATGATTCATGTGTGCTTACAGAGGTCGCTTGTACTGCTCAGACATTGTTTGGACAGTCCAGGTGCTCTAAATCCAAGTTGTGAAGCAGTTCACAAATTAGTGAATAAATTTCATAAAATGGGATGTGTTCAAGACAAGAAGCCTAAACGACGATGTACAGTGCTCAGAGAAGCTCGTCTCGATGACATTGCATACTGCCTGAAAATTCCCCTAAAATGTCTCTTATATGTCTTTCGCAGCAAACACAAATATTGTGTACCTCTGTCCAAAAAGGTGCTAAGCTTTTTCGGCTAAGGCCCTATAAAGTATCAGTAGTACAAGAACCTGATTATCCTGCGCACAGAGTTAAGTTTTGTGAACGGGTTTTAAAACAAGTGCGTGATGGTGAAATGGACCCTTACCTCATTCTGTTTTCACACGAGGCTTGTTTCCATTTGTACAGGTATGTTAATTCCCAAAACTGTCGACATTGGAGTGCAGATAGACCTGTTGTGCTTCATGAGTAACTCATTAATGATCAGAAAATAGGAGTGTGGTGCACAGTTAGCAGTGACAGAATAATAGGTCCAATTCTTTTTAATGACACAGTTACAAGTGAAAGATATGTGCAAAACAATTTTGCAACTGTTTTGTAATGAACTGAGCGAAAGAGAATGAAGCTTCGAATTTTTTCAACAGGATTCGGCAAGGGCTCTTACAGCCAATGTTTTTTTGCCCACAATTCACAATGTGTTTGATGAAAGAGTGATTAGTAACAATATCTGGCCCACTAGAAGTCCTGATTTAACTCTGTACAATTTCTGTTTGTGGGGTGCACTGAAGGACAAAGAGTACACAACAAATCCTCACATGATAGAGGAACTCAAGAATAATATACGTGAATCTCAAGAGAATTACATTGTGTTACTATCAATTTCTTGAGTAGATATCAGAAATGCATGGAAAATAATGGCAGGCAGTTCCAGCACCTCCTTGTGTGATACGGGTGAATACAAAATTCATTTGCTTATATTTTAGATGTAATCATGTCGTACCACATCAGTAGACGGGTGACATGGCGTTTGATCACTGGGCAGTGGACCACTGGGTGCCTGGTATCTAGTGCGCTGCACGAGCAGTCATCAGATAAATGGAACATCCTCTATTCCCATCATGAGTGGGGTTCCGAATTATCTGTTCTAGGCAGTTTTCAGAGAAGGCATTTAGTAATGTATCACAGGCTCTCTTATCAGCCCCACTACTAACAAAGCTGTCATTTTGCAGATTCATTGTTGGATGATTTAAGTGCCCACCAAAGATTACAGTGTCATTGGGGAATTACATACTGGTGAACTGTGGTTTTGTCTAAAGTTTTCAGTTACATTAGGAGATGAGTCTGGTGGGCAATAGAAGGCTTCAGTTATCATTTTACCTCCACCCCTGATACTGAGTCTCGCCCAATCAATCTCAGATGCAGCTTCAATTTCTACCTCAGTGGATTTGAGTTTCTTGTCTATTGCGACAAAAAAACCACATCCATTTCCCATTTGCCTGTTGTTTCCATATAAACTTAAATTTCCCCCCAAAATTTCACTGCTATCAATTTCAGGTTTCAATCAGCTTTTTTTACCTAGTATTATGTGTCATTTGGAACAACTAAAATGTTTGTCAAGACAATGGAACATTATGTATTAGTTTTTAAGTGTATCAAACAATGGAAAATCCAGGACGGAGTGTAACAATATTATGAGAAGGAAAGTTGCTACTCACCATATAGCAGAGATGCTGAGTCACAGATAGGCATAGAATCTTTTTCTTGTGCCTGTCTGTAACTCAGTATCTCCACTGTATGGTGAGTTTTTAAGTGTAGTTATACTCATTTTGTATTTCCACTAAATCTGTGTACATCTAAGAAAACATTTGAACTTGCCATTCGGGTTTTGTTGTGTAAACATCATGCAGATACTCCAAAAATTTGAATGTATCATGTGAATTGTTATCAATACATTAAAATGCTATTGGGAATCTTTCTATAAACCCTCCCTGAATTTGATTATTTGGTTTTACCTTTGGTGAACATACTTTCTTTGTGATTATTCTTCAAGTTTGAACTTTGGCAATCATTCACTTAAAGAATCACTTGTGTATAATATTCTGTTTTGTACTTGGAAAAAGTGCTGTACAAACAGCCAAAATTTTAATGAGTTCATTGTGAATAGGTTTTAGATTACACACAAATCTGTCTTCCTTACGAGTGTCCTTAAAATGGCGTGACATCAGCAGTTGATGGCAGTTTGGAGTGCATGTCAACTGACGCAACACAAGAAAATTTTGTAAAACTAAACTAACCATATACCATATCTTGAACTCGCCATGAATGAAGTTACAATCAATTACCAAGATGTTTGTTGGACAAACTGAATTTGCTGAGGCATGTGGTTAAATACATGCTACATGGAGATATGGATAGGAATAGTATTGCTAGCAAGTCTGCAGAAAACTTCTACAATATCCCAAAGAGGATCCAAACTTTCTTTTGGAGTTTCTCCCTTCTGACGGTAGTTGACTTCTTGACTACGAGCCTACAACTAAACAGCACTGAATCATTCATCTCTTTCTTTGATGTTAATGGAATTGTTGATTGAGAACTAACCGTTCGTGGCCAGTAAGTACATAAAGATTTCTGTTGTGGTGTAATTCGAGTAAGGGATGGCAGGAAGAGATCAGTTCAGTGAAGTGGAACACAAATAGCGTGTGTTTTTGGTTAATACCAAGGTGGAGGTTTTCCTTGTGTACCATGGTCACCAAATGTATTAGTAGCCTTATCTCTCTTCTGCAAGGTGAAAATCAAGTTGAGCCGATTAATATTTGAAACAGTTCAAAAATTTCAAACAGAAGCACAGATGATATTAAACACTCTAATAAAAGAGATCTGGGATCAATTTCAAAATTGGCAGCAATTCTTGTGCCAACATGTATAATTGTACTTGACTAGGCCTACTTTCAGAATGATACTACACACAAGACATATTGTGGTTATTAACATACTTTGTGGGAATTTTGTTATGAAATAATACCAGGCATATAAATATCAAATGAAAATGTTTTAAATTAACATGGGTGTTTTGCAATCACTATATGCTACAGAATCTTCTATTTAGTGGCTCACTACAGATTGACTACTTATGCCGTATGCAATAGCCTGCAAATTAACTTTTATAACTATGATTTTCAGTTTAATATAAAAATGCTGTAAAAATTCAGACATTAGAAAACTGAATGTATTACGTGAAACTCACCATAAATGGATTTCCTCTGCTGACTTTGTTCTTAAGAGCTTGAAAATGTTTTGGGGTATCAAGGTCTCATATCTGGTAAGCTACCTGCATAGTATTTCTGGAGAGACTCCCAGTTGAATTTTGACTGATACAGGTGTATAAAAATGAAATTTCCGAAGTGTTTTGGGTTCTGTGATGCCTTGTGTGAAGCAAGTCTTTTTTTTCTGAGAGTACTTTGTGGCGACCCCCACATCATCCATGCATATGATATAGTAAAATAATTGATGACAAAAAACTTATTTAATTTACTCATGCCTATACGCAATAATAGCACTGTCTGATATTACAGATTGTTGATCGGGGACTTCTATCTTATCTTTGCGATAGCTTGGATGTTGTAACTTACAGTGCGCAATCAGTTGTACAGGGATCACACTGTGTGATTGAGTGCTTGTCTCTGGTTTCAGGCTTGCTGTAATTAAACCAAATATATTGAAATACCTTGTTCTTTTGCTAGTCTGAGTGTATGACATTAGCACATTGAGTTCATACTTGTACTTATCTGTCAGTTGAGGCACCATCACAAAATGTATTCAAATTCAGGTATGGAAGTACTGTTGTTTGAAATACAAAGTAAGTGATGTGAAGGGAGTTAAAAATCAAAGGTGTATGAAGCTTTGAAGTACACAATCTCCTCCTCCTCCTCCTCCTCCTGCTGCCCCTCCCCCAACCCATCCACACATGCACAAGCAATAGAACAACTTCCTGTCTTGAGTTGAAGTGATGATTAAATGTCAGTAGTTAAATTTATGCACCTGAAACTGCTATGATGAAGTTTAAGATACACTGTAAATTTTGTAAATTAAAAGTGGACCCGAACACTCGAAAACTGAATTGCAGGAAATAATTACCAAGTAGTGGATGAAGGTAAGTCAGTGATACTGAGAGAAATAACAGTACCTGGAGGTTTGAGTGATGACACAGCACTTTTGCTGTACCTACCAATTATCAACAGTGAAAAGCAACAGAGCAGGGCCATAGCTTTATATGGAAAACTTATAGAGCCAATCTCTTTTTGTATTTATCATTTGATTTGACTGCATTCCGTGTGTTACTTCAAATTTTGGTATAATTGTTCTCATATCAATTTAATTTTGGGAATAAAATGAGGCCATTCATGTTTCCTGTAGTATTCTACGGATTTAATCTGAATATTAGAGCTGCTGTTTTTTGATGGTCCACTGACAGTTTAGTCCCCATTATGAGGCCAAAACAGTTATTCTTATCTCTGTAATTGTGTCATATTTGCAGTTTGTCCTAATTGCTGTGAAAGAGTCTGTTATAATGTCTAATTACTCTACAAGTACTGTAAGTTCTCCCATGACCAAACAAAATATTACACTCTTCTATTTTCTGTTTATGTTTTCCATTCTAATTTTGTGTACATATAGTGGTGGTGGTGATTTTGGTTGAGGAATGATCATGCTGATTATGATGTTGACTGTTGCATTGATACAGTTACCAGAAAATAATAAATTTTGACGTGTTGTGACTGTATTGCGTGGAATGTTCATTTGGTCTCCCAAGACACAGGGATTGGGAATTAATATAGACCTAACATTCTGTGACAGAAGTATGTGAGAAATATAGCCGTATTTACTTCTAATGAGTTTGGTAGACAGCAGTATCTTCAGTTAGGTCGATGCACGGTAACCCTTTTTTTATTTTATTTTTTTGAAATGTATAATAAAATGAAAATAACTGCCACTATTGTATTGCCTATACTGCAGCATGGAAAATAAGTACTCCAAAATACTAAAGGTCTTGACATTAGGATCTGGCTTTTAACTGATAACCCAAGCTACACAGCAGACTATACTACAGAGCAGTGTGATATCCAAATCTGGTTATATGCACAATCAACTTCACTCTGTGTGCAAATAATATTTATAATAATATCCAGATGAATGAATGGCAGATTAATTACCATTAAGTAATAGGTGTGTTTACAGAAGGAGCCTGCAGTGGCTGCTTTTGCCTATTAATGTTCTGCTTGACTCATTCTACATCTCTGAAGGCTCACCTGTGTCATGAGGTTTACAGAATACAGTACAATAATCATTGAATAAATCAATAGTTATAAGTGCAGATTTGGATATATTGTGATACTGTTCCCTGTTGATATCTGGGTTGGGCTGATGAACTGATCTGTAGCATAGCTCAAGGTCTAGTTTAGGGTGGAAAGCAACAATTTGGGTGCGAATCAGTGAAACCAACTAACGTGAATACGAAATAAAGGTTTTGGTGACAGATTGTGGTGAAGTGTAGAATGAGGGGTACTTATGTAGCCTGTTTAATGTGCATTTCACTGCGTGCTACATAACCCTCAAGTAAAATTAAATTTATATTTCATTTCTTTGCTTTCATTGCCTTAGGCAGTGTTCTGTATCTTCAGAACATACAGTTATTCAAGTAGAAATGAAAATCTATGTGATTTGTACTTAACTATTATTCACTTAATTAGCCCTTCAAACAGCTTTTGTTGGCCACTAGTAAAGCATTACACATTGCAACTTTATTGGTGTGTAACCATCAGTACTGATACGCCTATTCTTTTTAATCAGCTAATTGACACTTGACTCTACTAGGGAATGTTAAGACTCCCATGATTGAACCAGTAATATATTTTATGTTAGCTGATCAGTAATGTATTTTATGCTAGGTGACTCAGTTTTCATTTTATCCATGATATTATCAGATTTGTGTTGTTATAAGTGATAGGTGCCTTGAGCAGATACTGGCCAGATGGCTGTAATATTTACTGTTATGTTGTCTTGAAAATAAGTAGAGATCACTGCAATATCTTGGTGACGTCTTTACCAACATCTCATTAACTTGGTGGTTGTTGTTGTTGTTGTTGTTGTTGTTGTTGTTCCGGTCTTCAGTCCAGAGACTGGTTTGATGCAGCTCACAGTGCTACTCTACCCTGTGCAAGCTGCTTCATCTCCCAGTACCTACTGCAACCTACATCCTTCTGAACCTGTTTAGTGTATTCATCTCTTGGTCTCCCTCTACGATTTTTACCCTCCACACTGCCCTCCAATACTAAATTGGTGATCCCTTGATGCCTCAGAATATGCCCTACCAACTGATCCCTTTTTCTAGTCAAGTTGTGCCACAAATTTCTCTTCTCTCCAATTCTATTCACTACCTCCTCATTAGTTATGTGATCTACCCAACTAATCTTCAGCATTCTTCTGTAGCACCACATTTCGGAAGCTTATATTCTCTTCTTGTCTAAACTATTTATCGTCCATGTTTCACTTCCATACGTGGCTACACTCCATACAAATACTTTCAGAAACGACTTCCTGACACTTAAATCTATATTCGATGTTAACAAATTTCTCTTCTTCAGAAATGCTTTCCTTGCCATTGCCAGTCTACATTTTATATCCTCTCTACTTCGACCACCATCAGTTATTTTGCTCCCCAAATAGCAAAACTCATTTGCTACTTTAAGCGTCTCATTTCCATCTAATTCCCACAGCATTACCCGATTTAATTCGACTACATTCCATTATCTTAATTTTGCTTTTGTTGACGTTCATCTTATATCCTCCTTTCAAGACACTGTCCATTCCGTTCAGCTGCCCTTCCAGGTCCTTTGCTGCTTCTGACAGAATTAGAATGTCATCGGCGAACCTCAAAGTTTTTATATCTTCTCCATGGATTTTAATTCCTATTCCGAATTTTTCTTTTATTTCTTGTACTGCTTGCTCAATATACAGATTGAATAACATGGGGAAAGGCTACAACCCTGTCTCACTCCCTCCCCAACCACTGCTTCCGTTTCATGCCCATCGACTCTTATAATTGCCATCTGGTTTCTGTACAAATTGTAAATAGCCTTTCGCTCCCTGCATTTTACCCCTGCCACCATCATAATTTGAAAGAGAGTATTCCAGTCATCATTGTCAAAAGCTTTCTCTAAGTCTACAAATGCTAGAAATGTAGGTTTGCTTTTCTTTAATCTATATTCTAAGATAAGTTGTAGGGTCAGTATTGCCTCGCATGTTCCAACATTTCTATGAAATCTAAACTGATCTTCCCCGAGGTCGGCTTCTACCAGTTTTTCCATTTGTCTGTAAAGAATTTGTGTTAGTATTTTGCAGCTGTGACTTATTAAACTGATGGTTCAGCAATTTTCACATCTGTCAACACCTGCTTTCTTTAGGATTGGAATTGTTATATTCTTCTTGAAGTCTGAGGGTATTTCACCTGTCTCATACATCTTGCTCACCAAATGGTAGAGTTTTGTTAGGCCTGGCTCTCCCAAGGCTGTCAGTAGTTCTAATGGAATGTTGTCTACTCCCGGGGCCTTGTTTCGACTTAGGTCTTTCAGTGCTCTGAATCATATCTCCTATTTCATCTTCATCTACATTCTCTTCTATTTTTATAATATTGTCCTCAAGATCATCGCCCTTGTGAAGACCCTCTATATACTCCTTCCACCTTTTTGCTTTCCCTTCTTTGCTTACAACTGGGTTTCCATTTGAGCTCTTGATATTCATGCAAGTGGTTCTCTTTTCTCCAAAGGTCTCTTTAATGCTCCTGTAGGCAGTATCTACCTTACCCCTGCGCCTCTACATCCTTACACATATCCTCTAGCCATGCCTGCTTAGCCATTTTGCACTTCCTGTCGATCTTATTTTTGAGATGTTTGTATTCCTTTTTGCCTGCTTCATTTACTGCATTTTTATATGTTCTCCTTTCATCAATTACATTCAATATCTCTTCTGTTACCCAAGGATTTCTATTAGTCCTCGTCTTTTTACCTACTTGATCCTCTGCTACCTTCATTATTTCGTCTCTCAAAGCTACCCATTCTTCTTCTTCTACTGTATTTCTTTCTCCCCATTCTTGTCAATCATTCCCTACTGTTCTTGCTGAAGCTCTCTACAACCTCTGGTTCTTTCAGTTTATCCAGGTCTCATCTCCTCAAATTCCCACCTTTTTGCAGTTTCTTCAGTTTTAATCTACTTTTAATCACACCTGCCCCTGGAAATGTCTTACAATTTAAAACCTGGTTCCTGAATCTCTGTCTTACCATTATATAATCTATCTGAGACCTTCCAGTATCTCTAGGCTTCTTCCACGTATACAACCTTCTTTTATGATTCTTGAACCAAGTGTTAGCTATGATTAAGTTATGCTCTGTGCAAAATTCTACCAGGCGGCTTCCTCTTTCATTCCTTACTTCCATTCCATATTCACCTACTACGTTTCCTTCTTTTCCTTTCCCAACTATGGAGTTCTAGTCAGCCATGACAATTACATTTTCATCTTCCTTCACTCTCTGAATAATTTCTTTTCTCTCATCATACATTTCATCAATCTCTTCATCATTTCAGAGCTAGTTGACATATAAACATGTACTACTGTGGTAGTGGGCTTCGTATCTATCTTGGCCACAATAATGCATTCACTACGCTGTTTTGTAGTAGCTTACCCGCATTACTATTTTCCTATTCATTATTAAACTTACTCCTGCATTACCGCTATTTGATTTTGTATGTATAACCACATATTCACCTGACCTGAAGTCTTGTTCTTCCTGCCACTGAACTTCACTAATTCTCACTGTATCTAACTTTAATCTATCCATTTCCCTTTTTAAATTTTCTAACCTACCTGCCCGATTAAGGGATCTGACATTCCACGCTCCGATCCGTAGAACGCCAGTTTTCTTTCTCCTAATAACAACGTCGTCCTGAGTAGTCCCCGCCCGGAGATCCGAATGGGGTACTATTTTACCTCCAGAATATTTTACTCAAGAGAACGCCATCATCATTTAACCATACCGTAAAGCTGCATGCCCTCGGGCAAAATTATGGCTCTAGTTTCCCCTTGCTTTCAGCCATTCGCAGTACCACCACAGCAAGGCCGTTTTGGTTAGTGTTACGAGGCCAGATCAGTCAATCATCCAGACTGTTGCCCCTGCAACTACTGAAAAGGCTGCTGCCTCTCTTCAGGAACCACATGTTTGTCTTGCCTCTCAACAGATACCTCTCCGTTGCGGTTGCACCTATGACACGGCTATCTGTATTGCTGAGTCACGCAAGCTCCCCACCAACGGCTCCATGGCTCAAGGGGGGGGGGGGGATTAACTTGGTAACATGGATAACCATTAACCTGGTTATTTACGAGAAATTTATGTTCATATCCGCGGACCATTTAAACTGAGAAAACACACACACACACACACACACACACACACACACACGCACACACACAAATGCAACTCACACTCACAGGACCACTGTCTCTGGCAGCTGAAGCCAGACATGGCGGCCTTGACTGTGAGAGACACTTGTAATTGTGAGTTGTGTTTGTGTGAATGTGTGCGTGTGCCTGTGCATGCATTTGTCTAATGCAGAAGAAGGTCTTATGGCCAAAAGCTTAAGTTGCTAGTCTTTTTGTTGTGCCTGTCTGCGATCAGCATCTCCACTATTTAGTGTGTAGCAATCCATCCATGTCATAATGCTGTAACTACCATGTTTCTCATTTATTTCTGAACTTATAATCATACTTAATATCTTTTCTTTGTTTATCAGGGAAGCGAGTCGACCTGTGTCCAGAGAAGGAACTTCAAGCCGTCCAGGACTATCACCACGCCTTCAGTGTCCACCTGCTATGTCTGTAGATGACTCACGAGGGTCAGAAGCAGCTCTTGATCTTCGTCATGCTACTAGGGAATCTCCATCTGCCCCACCTTCAGTCAGTGTACCAGCAGCACCAGGTAGACATGTTTGTTTATCTTATATTTCTTTAACAGTAAACTTGGACTGAAAGTGTTACGATGTTACTATAACTGTGGATGTTGACTGTTTTATAATATCTACCTCCAAGCAATTCTCGTCCCTGAATGTTTATACCCACTAGTGAAACAGATGCTACATCTCTGCAAAACATTGCTTTTGTATTTTCTACCTCTGGTGTACAGTGTCTTACAGTTGGTCACTGCTGGGTCTAGGTTATATGGTTGAAATAGATGAGTGTTGACAGTTAATTAGCAAATACTCATCTTCATTTCTTGGCAATCCCCAGTGTTTCAGTAACTGTAAAAGAATTTGCGAGTTATGTGCTCCACTAAAATTTGCATCAACTTGCTGAGGTCAAGACAGTGTAGCTATTGATTTGGTAGTGCTAAGAAAATTTTCAAGAAATTCGTGTTCACATGCCGTCCTCTTTCAAAATAACGTGTTCACTGTGTATAACTGTACCAAAACAGGCTACAAAAAACTGTCGGAAAACTGACTCTCCCATGGTTGATTCGTCACTCCTTGTATATATTTGTAACAATTACTGCCTATGTCTTCCATTATTAGAAACAGAAAATTTATGGATTACCGTCAAAAATCTTCCTGGTGTACACAGGCTGTCATCATTCAGTTATGCATTAATTTGTTCCTCTCACATCACAATTTTAAACGGATTCTAGCTTTTAATATTGAAATTCATAAACTTTGCTCACTAACAACATTTTTTATGAAGTTGCTAGTATCATGAAGATTTTTAGTTGGAAAATGTGCCTAATATTTCTGCGAGTTTATTACACAAATGCGAATGGAATGCTAATGTCAGTCCTTACAAAAACTATCCTGCAATTATAAAATGAGAATTATTTATGTTGTTGTTGGTTTTTTTTTTCAAGTATTGATTAGTACCAGTCGATCTGGTGCAGAGATAAATCTATGCTTGCTAAAGTCAGAGTGAAATTAATGATATAATATGAATCGGTATAGTAAACTGAATTCTAAATAACCAGATAATTGAAATTAGGTTGTTACAAAATGTATATAAGCTTATAAATATGGCAGCTTGACACTTGGGGTCAACACTTCACGTCGTACTTACCCTAACTATCATGTATTGATACATTTCATGGTGTCTGTTGGAAATCCTTTCATGATCTTTGAAATGATTGTTTTAATTGCTGAACTCATTGCAGATTATCATTAGCACCTTTCAGTTTGTCTTAGCGTTTTCAGTACTTTGTGGCTTAGTGATTAAAGAATTCACAAGAATCACTTCGTACACATTGCAGAAGAGTATCAGTGGCGGCCCCGTTACTGGTTCTTACTTCCAGGCTTATTTCATCAACACTTCCATAGCTTTGTTTTACCTTGTATTCATGGAAACTAGTCTTGATGTTATCATCTATTACAGTCTTCAGTGAAAACTCCCGTGACTTTATCTCACAACACTGCCAAGTATTTGCAACTGTAATAACATACATTTCCAGACGTTTGGGCAGATTTGTGCTGTAGCAAGCTGCAGTTTGGGATGAGCTTGCTGTCTATGCTTCAGCTGAACTGAAAGGTATCTATCATTGTACTACTGTTTGTGTATTTATTTCTCCTCTGTGATCATGACCTTCTACAACACTTGATTTCTAGTACATGTGTCGGCCTTCATATTTTCTGACTAAGATGACTGACAAGATATAGAGCGCACGAAGCTCGAGACTTCCTTACATGGTGCATCTGTCCCCATTCATTAGTTTCTTCACATCTTTGTCTCAACAGTCTCCTTATTTACGTTGATAAAATTTTCTTGGGCTTACAGCCACGCCCAGTGGTTTAAAATCCATGAGCTTTCGGCTGAGTTTGCCTCGGCCATTGTCAAGTGGTGACTGTTGAATGATTGCTGCTGTCATCCTTATATAGCCGCACTGTCTTCAGTGACGTCGCTGGTGCTTGTTCCAGTGCCATGTATCGTAATGTTTTGATTGCACGCTTGATGTGCCTGCTTCAGTGAGAAGATGTCGGAGTTCCCAAGGTTCATAGGGAACACAATCCTCTATGTCTCATCATAAGTCCCATTGGATCACCAACGTATAGACTAGCTAAACATCTGGCCAGTGTCCTTACTCCGCACCTGGGTCATTGTCAGCACCACATTAAGAATATGACTGATTTCATCAGCTGAATTAAATGCTTGTGTCTTGGAGGAGGAGATATGATGTTTAGCTTTGATGTGGTGTCATTGTTCACTCAGGTTCCCTTCAAAGAGTCTTTAGATTTGCTCTCTCAGTTATTTGTTGACACTGTTGTGGATTTATTTAAGCACACTTCGACATCATCATAATTTTTGTATGATGGAGATTATTTTAGTCAGATGGACGGCATCACAATGGGAAACCCATTAGCTCCAGTAATAGCCAACCTCTTCATGGAGTACTTTGAGAACATTGCCCTGGACACAGCTCATGCAAAGCCTAGTTGCTTTTATTGTTACATCGATGACACATTCATTGTCTGGCCTCACGGGTGTGAAAAGCTGGGAGACTTTTTCAACCACATCAACAGTATCCATGATAACATCAGATTCATGATAGAAGTAGAGACAGATGGTGCCTCCTTACCTTTTCTAGACCACCACGTCTGCGGGAAAGAAATTGTGTCTCGGCCACAGTGTTTATCGGAAACCCCACCCACACAGACTGATATCTGCATGCTACCAGCTATCGTCACCTTTCGCAGAATTGTTCTGTACTGAGGACATTGGTGCATCGAGCTGAAGCCTTTTCAGATGCTGAAAGCCTTCAGAAGAAACTGAACCACTTACGGAAAGTCTTCAGATAAACGGCTACAACTACTGCCGGATTTCGCAAGCCATCTTGCCGAAGAAACATAAGCAGAAGACCTCCAAGGAGGGCATGAAGAAGCTTGCATTCTTGCTGTTATGTGGCTCAATAACAGGAAAGATTAGCAGGCTTCTAAAGAAGCATAAAATCGATACGGTTTTTAGGACACTGGCTAAAATTCGATAGCTAATGAAGCCTGTGAAAGACGTTGTTGGACTAAGAATGCCAGGAGTGTATAAAATACTATGTGGGTGTGGACAGTTCTATATCAGACAGACTGTACATACTATTGAAAAGTGCCGTGTGGAACACGAGAGATGTTTTCGCCTACGGTATCGTGGGAAATCAGCGGTGGCGGAACATGTTTTATGAAATGGATGCCGTATTGCATTTGCTGAGACATCTGTTATTATGTGAACTACTAGTTTTTGAGACAGTGTTATAAAAGAAGCGATAGAGTTAAAAATTTCTGACAACACTCACAATAAAGACAGCGGCATGCAGCTAAGCACAACAAGGAACCCGGCCATTGGAAAGTTGAAGCGGGTGCGGCAAGCACGCAATGACATCACTGGAGCGAGCACCAATGACGTCAGCGAAGACAGCGCAGCTGTATAAATCACCACTTGACAATGGCCCAGGAGAACTCGGCCGAAAGCTTGTGGATTTTAAACCACTGGATGTGGCTGGAAGCCCAAGAAAATTTTATCAGTATATATCACTGCAAAACTTTGCATTCATATCTTATTTATGTTGCCCCAGAAGCCTGGAGTTATTGTCATGATACGGTTCAATCTATATCACTATTCATGAATACCTTCCAGGAAATGCTCAACGACTAGGTTTTCCTCGGCTGTTTCTGTTCAGTTTTTAAGGAAAGGTTCTGTGTACATTTAGCTTTATGTCTATGCTTTGAGACACAGTTATCCCCCTTAAAATCTGGTACTTGTGACTGCCATTGATACATCTTCTAAGCTGTCAGACAGGGAGAACCTGCCTGAAGAATTGAAACACTATATTTTTCATTTTCTGAAAATATAGATTTTCAAATTAGCAGAAGCTGCAGGCAATTTGGCAAAAATTGGCAGCAACTGTGAAAACGGCAAAGACCAGCAAAAAGTATAATGGGTTGTGTAGGTGCCCTTTGCTTGCCCTATCCTTAGGAAAAGAACTAGAAGTAACTTTAGTTGTGCCCCAGATAAGTGTATTGGGACCCATATTGTTAATGTTGTGTGTTAATGATCGGGCAGACAATGTTTACAGCAACCTCAAATTTTTGCAGATTTTGCCCGCAAAAGGCAAAGGTCCCAGGTTTGAATCCAGGTCTGGGACACAGTTTTACTCTGGCGGGAAGTTTCATATCAGTCCACACTCCACTCCAGAGTGAAAATCCATTCTGCAAATAACACTTAGGCTGTGGCTAAGCCGTGTCTCCGCAGTGTCTTTCCTTCCAGGAATGCTAGTCCTGCAAGATATACAGAAGAACTTCTGTGAAGTTTGGAAGGTAGTAGATGAGATATTGGCAGAAGTAAAGCTGTGAGGATGGTTCATGAGTCATGCTTGGTTTTGATGTTTTTGGTGGTTTGAGTGCATTCCCATGAAAGGCAAAGGTCCCAGGTTCGAGTCCCAATCTGGTACTGTTTTAATGTGCCAGGAAGTTTCATTACACCATACTGATTGAAGGAGGCAAACCGACTGTTGCCTAGAACTGGCCAGAATATGACCCCAGAAATGTGTAATAAGACTTATATTTTTGCACAGGTTCAAAGTTTCTGAGACGATGAAGATATGGCATCAGATATATAAGGCTCTAAAATAAACTGAATAAATGAGCTTGAGGTTTTAATGGAACCAGTTTTGACATATGGAACTTGTTTCACTATGATTTTTCCAACCATCTGACCTGGTAAGGGCCCCCACGAGCACGCAGAACTGCCACAACATGATGTGGCATGGACTTGAGTAATTTCTGAAGTAGTGATGGAGGGAATTGACACCATGAATCCTGAAGGGCTGTTCATAAATTGATAACAGTATGAGGGGGTGGAGATCTCTTCTGAACAGCATGTTTCAAGACATCCCAGATATACTCAATAATGTTCATGCTTGGTGAGTTTGGTTTCCAGCGGAAGTGTTTAAACTCGGAAGAGTGTTCCTGGAGCTGCTCTGTAGCAATTCTGGATGTGTGTGTGTGTGTGTGTGTGTGTGTGTGTGTGTGGAGAGGGGGGGGGGTTGCATTGTCCTGCTGGAATTGCCAAAGTCCATCAGAATGCGCAATGGACATTAATGGTGCATGTTATCAGATAGGATGCTTACATACATGTCACCTTTCAGAGTCGTATCTAGAGGTATCGGGGGTCCGGTATCGGGGGTCCCATATCACTCCAACTGCACATGTCTCACCCAATTACACAGCTTCTACCAGCTTGAACAGTCCCCTGCTGACATGGGTTCATGAGGTTGTGTCCTTTTATGTACACATCCATCCACTCAATACATTTTGAAACGAGACTCGGCCATCCAGGTGACATGTTTTCAGCCATCAACAGTCCTATGTCAGTATTGACGGGCCCGGGCGAGGCGTGAAGCTTTGTGTCATGCATTCATCAAGGGTACACACATGCTCTGGAAGCCCATAAGGATGATGTTTCGTTCAGTGGTTTGCATGCTGACACTCGTTGATGGCACAGTATTGAAATTGAAATCTGCAGCAATTTGCAGAAGGGTTGCACTTCTGTCACATTGAAAAATTCTCTTCAGTCGTCATTGCTCCTGTTCTTGCAGGAACCTTTTTCTGGCCACAGTGATGTCCGAGATTTGATGTTTTACCAGATTCCTGATATTCATGGTACACTCGTGAAACGGTCGTATGGAAAAATCCCCACTTAATCACTAACTCGGAGATGCTGAATCCCATCGCCCATGTGCCAACTATAACACCACGTTCAGACTCACTTAAATCTTGATAACCTACCATTGTAGCAGCAGTAACTGATCTAACAACTGTGCCAGGCACTTGTTTGTCTTATATAGGTGTTGCCAACCACAACGTTGTATTCTGCCTGTTTACATATCTCTGTATTTGAATACGTATGTCTATATCAGTTTCTTTGATGCTTCAGTGTAGAATAATAGTGTACATCTATAGTTGTCAGCCTTAATGGCACTTCACGCATATCAGTGATGTGACAATGCCATGACTGGCCATTATACCACTGACATGTTTGAAGATATTGTTCCAGGAGTTTAAAGGACAGTGTTCACACTTGCCCATGATGTGACAATGCAAACCGTGCTCCTGCCATTGTATTGTGGTTGCCATATTTCTTGCAGCCGATATTTTCTCACGTCATGGTTGCATCATGGTCTGATTGTTGTGATGCTGAGTAGTAGTTTAACATCGTAAACGTGAATGACAATGAACTTTTTGAATTAGTGCGCAACTATCCTGTGTTGCATGATCTCGCCAACCCCTAATACATGGCCACAGAGCTTAACAATACTCCCGGGAATAAAACAGGAGCAGAAATAAAAACAACTTGTGATAACATATGTGTATATTTCTGATTTTACATCAGTGAATAAAACCAGCTAAGGTAAAATGTTATTGTTTCAGTGTGTTGGCCGTAGCTATAAATTTTCTTTTCATATGCCCCAACATCAGTAGCAGTATAGTTACACTTAGTGTCTACAAGGGGCAACAGAGTTACGGAGAATGTCTTCATGTAATTAACCCTAGAGCAGGCACGCTGGTGCACAGTGTACCAAATTTATATAATCAACGTAGCCAATGTGTTTGCAACAATGTAGGCCTTTAAAACTTGACATATTCCTTCATTATTGTTCTGACGACTGTTATGTTCAGTGCAGTAATTGTCAGTGCTAAGGAATTTGTTAAATGGAGAATTTAGTGTAATGCTGTCACTTCTGGCACACTCAGTGCACTGCACGGCTGCTTATGTAAGTATTTTTTTACATGTTTGAACATAGCGGTTATTTTACTTGCAATGTTCCAGTGGCGCATGTTCAATTTAAATTTTTATTTTAGGGCAAGAATGTGTTTAACTAATGGGGAACTTGAATGGCTTGTGAATGAAGATCCAGATTTTACGAAAGATGTAGACACTATATTGGACGGTAATACTGATGCGGAAGTGGAGGTAATTACTTGTAGTGACGATGACTCTGAAAGAGAACAAGAGTATGAGTCAGACGAAATTGAAGACAATAATTGTCAACCATGTTCTATTGGTGATTGGTTTGTGGGAAGAGACAAAAGTTCCAAATGGAGGAAATGTACTAGCTCTGCCTCAAGCAAAGCAAGAAGGGAAAATATTGTAAAACATTTTCCTGGTCCCAAGGCTATTTCCAGAGATGTAACAACCGACATTTCTGGACTCCTCAAGATAATTAACATGGAAATGATCGACACTGCTGTGAAATATACGAACAAATGAACTGTGGAAGACTGATCGATCATGAACCGAAATTGGAAGAACTGTGATGAGCCACAAGCAGTTTCTATTCTTGCTGTTGTATTTGTTTCAATGATAAAAGCACAAGAGAAGAGAGGAGAACGTTTGATAAGGTGGCCACAGTAAGTTCGATTGTGGATAACCAGTTAAAAAATTGAGTTTGTAATCATTGATGAGAAACTTCAAGCATTTAGTGGTCGCTGTGGATTTGTACAAAATATCCCCTACAAACTCGCCAAATATGGCATTAAGATATTTGCGTTCTGTGAAGCAAAATCATTTTTTACAATCAACATTGAGGTATATTGCAGAACACAACCCGAAGGACCTTATGCAGTCTCAAATTCAGTGTCAGAAATAGTTTACATACTTGTGAGTCATATAGAGGGATCCAACAGGAATATAACTATGGACAGTTGGTATACAAGTTGCTTCTTGGCTATGTTGCTATTAGGTAAAAGGCTTGTGCGTATTGGGACACTCAGAAAAAATAAACGAGAAATTCCTGTGGAATTCCTGCCCAAGAAAAATCGAGTACATGGTTCATCCTCTCCAGATATAAAAATGATTTGACATTGGTTTCATACGTACCAAAGAAGATTCAGGTACTACTGATGAAGATCCTCGAAAGCAGAGATTGTGCTAGATCACAATGCCACTAAGGGTGGTGTTGACGCAGTTGACCAGATGTATGGCACATATTCTGTGGCTCGTATAACAAGAAGGTGGCTTTTGGTACTCAGTTTCACTCTAATGGACATTGCTGGTATCAACACCCAGATTCTTTTTTACGCAAATGGACAAAATCGAAAGGTTACGAGAATAGTATTTCTGAAGAACCTGGCTTATGACCTCATGAAGTCACATCTGATAGAAAGAGCCAGAATTCAGAGCCTTACCAAGGACATATTGCTGTTCCTTCAAAGGTACTGGACAACATCTGAGCAAGTTGAGAAGCATTCGGCTAAGAAACAGGGACGCTTTGTTATTTATGGAAGGGCCAAGAATATTAACACTACAATAAAGTGTGATTCTTGTAATAGTTTTGTTTGCAGGAGGTATACAAGTTAGTTACGCCTGTGAAAAGTGTCAAGTTACACCTGCAGACTCAGATGACTAGTGATTTGAATCTTGACCTCTCTTATTACTAAGTAATGAACATGGCCTGTCTGTAAGCTGTTATAATCTGGTTTCTGCAGGCATTCACTATCATTATATTAATTTTCAACACTGACAGGAAATATAGATTTTTTAGAACTATGTCATTTATGTGTTTAGATGTATATCAACTTTTGTAAATAAAGTATAATTAACAGGCATGTTAAATAATGAAACAATTTTATCCCACTCTAAGTGAAAAACAGTGTCAAGACATTTCTTGTCTAGGTATGTAAAACTATTTCTTAGTATTTTCCACTGTGCCCATAATAAATTATTTGTATTAACTGCACAATAAAATTTGTTATATCAATATTTTTAATATAATTTTGAGTGATGCTTTATCTACCCTTAAAAACAATAAACTAATTAATATCAGTACTAGTGTGAGAGCATATTAAAATAACTATAGAACTGAGCAGTGAAAGTGGTGCACAAAATGTGCTGCGTGACTGCTTGTGCAATAAAATACATGCGCACCTGCCCGAGGAATAAAGAATAGTGGTCCATTGTTTGAAGGAGCCTGAATAGAAATGTTTTTTCCGAGTTAGGAAAATGCCACATTTTATAAAAACGCATCACAATGTTCTTCTACATTTCTTTTGTAGGAGTAGGCATCAGTTCGTCCATTATATTGTCTGTAATTATCCTGCAGGTATCTCTTATGATTTTGTGAACCATATTTTGCCCTTGTGATAACTAAATGAAATTATATTTAGTGCACCTTCAGTCACCAGACAACTGAAAAGAAAGATAGACTGTAGGGATGTAACAAATGAAGATTTCACAGGTGATATTAGCAGTAATGAATCAGTATTGCGTGAGACAAAAGAAAATACTCAAGTCTCTACAACTGAAGCCTATAATGATGAATGTTGATTTCTTATATTTAATTACCAATAAATTGCCAAGTGTCGGTTAATTATATTAAATTCTAACTAACCTCAAGTAAATGGTGAGCTGTTCTCTTGGTCCGATGGCTGTTCTCCACTGTGTGTTTCACATTTTTAGATGAACATACAACTTGTTCAATAGTAAGTTGAATGAATTATATGATATTCTGAATTATTCGTGGAACTTTTGTTCCTTCGTGCATCAGTTCACTGCACAAAGTGGCAAATTCCCCTGCTGTTTCTCTACTTCTAGGTGCCTGATGAACCACTTCCATTTTTTTGCCCGCTTTTCCTCTTCTTCGTTCCAAAATCAGAGCAATCAGCATAAGATCATTGTCTGAGAAATTCGCCATCCAGGCTGCTCAAGTGTACATACTGAAAGAAATACTGACCACTGTGAATAGGCGCTACTGTGGCGTTACAACCAGTGCTGTAACGGGCCGGTCACAGTACTGTTGCGTCACTGATGTGTGTGAAGCAGCCTTTATTCAACTCAGCATCCTCCTGCTACCTAGGAATGGTGGTCAACATGCCCACTTGCTCCCCTAACCTACATCACCACTTCATTGGGGAATTTTTGCATTAGCACATCTGTGTACACAGGAAGACTTTTGTATGTAGTAACATTTTAAGATAAATTAAATTTATTTATGTACAATAATTTTATTTTTATGAAGTTGATGAAATTTTCAAATTTTTTCACATAGTTCATTATATTGAACATATTTTTGTACAGTTTCATGTTTTTAACAAACTGCATTAATTGTGAAAATGACCAAAGAGGTATTTTAATCAGCTGAATAATTAGAAATATGGGAATTGGGAATACAATAATAATTAATTTCTGGTGGGGAAGGCTCTTTTTTTCCAGACTGAATAATTCAGAGTTTTGGCAGACTGAATAATTCAGAATTCAGTTATGATCTTATACAAACAAAGAATGTAAAAAGGAAATGAAAACTGCACATTAGTCAATAATGCTCAGAAGATTAATGTACAATGTGAGTACTATTAAGCTGAAATAAATGTAATAACAACAACAACCACATTAGTAATAGTAGTAGTAGCAGTAGTAGTAGTAATGATGATGATGATGATGATGATGCCTGATGAGTGGATGCCAGGTTCACAATATCTGGAATTCGATAGTAGCAAAAGTAAGAGAAGGAATAGTAGTACGTGAATGTGGTCTGGGGGTAAGGAATGAAAGAGCAAGACACATAGTAGAATTTTGCACAGAGCATAACTTAATTACAGCTAACACTTGGTTTAAGAATCATGAGAGAAGGTTGTATACGTGGAAGAGGCCTGGAGACACTAGAAGGTTTGAGATTGATTGTATAATGGTGAGACAGAGATTTAGGAAGCAGGTTTTAAATTGTAAGACATTTCCAGAGTCAGATGTGGACTCTGACCACAATTTGTTGGTTATGAACTGTAGACTAAAACTGAATAAATTGCAAAAAGGTAGGAATTTAAGGAGATGGGACCAGGATAAACTGAAAGAACCAGAGGCTGTAGAGAGTTTCAGAGAGAACATTGGGGAATGATTGACAAGAACAAGGGAAAGAGATACAGTAGAAGAAGAATGGGTAGCTTTGAGAGATGAAATAGTGAACACAGCAGAGGACCAAGTAGGTAAAAATATGAGGGCTAGTAGAAATCCATGGATAACAGAAGAGATATTGAATTTAATTGATGAAAGGAGAAAATACAGGGTGAAGCGAAACTTGCGCACTCGGGCTTCGCAGCGCGACTCCTCACATGCCAGTGATAAAAAAAATGTGTGCCACAGAATTTCATTTGCCGAGTACATCCGGCAGAAAAATGATGTTAGAGTGACAATCTGGCAATGCTGTAACAACACGTATGGTAACTACCTCTGATGGCACAAATTACTCGTGCTGCACAGTTGGTGCAGTGGATAGAGTTTTGGTTTAGCATGCAGGAGGTCGAGGGTTCAATCCTGGGTTGGGGTGCATTTTTTTAATTTGGTGATTTCATTATGACATTTCATATTGTAATATGCACTGATTCTTATGTCACATGTATTCTAAATTTTACATTTTGTAACGCTGGACACAACAAATGGGTGTTTAGAAAAATACGAAATAGACAGTTGAAACAATTAATGGTTCCATGGTAATAACACATACAAATAATAATCGAGTTTGGACATCATTCGCAAAGCGCATTGCTAGTCCTACTCGTAACGTAAGGCCCTAACAAAATTTAATTGACCTGAACGAGACAAGAATAGTTGGTACTAATCTATGTGACCATTAGAGGAGGGTACAAAGAAAACAGGTTTCACATCTAGTAGATGAAGTGGTGTGAATAAATTCACGCCTACGACATGGAAAGGGCTTGTTTCAAAGCTGACCAATCTTCCATTTCTATGATTGTGTATGTAAGTGCAAATGTTTTCCAGAGGACCAGCTGCAATCACTGTTGATGATTAAGATGCCAGATACCGTGCCACCTGGACTACATTTAACAAATAAAAAATGTATGCTTGAACCCAGGATTGAACCTTCGACTTCCTGCTTGCTAACCCAAAATTCTATCCACTGCACCAACTGTACAGCACAACTATTATTTGCTGACAGAGGTAGGTAATATACATGTGGTTACAGTGTTGCCATATTGTCACTCTTTAACATCCTTTTTCTGCCGGATGTACTCGCATTTTTTATCGCTGGCATGTGAGGAGTCGCGCTGTGAAGGCCGAGTGCCCGAATTTTGCTTCACCCTGTATAAAAATTCAGTAAATGAAGCAGGTGAAAAGAAATACAAACGTCTCTAAAATGAGATTGACAGGAAGTGCAAAATGGCTGAGCAGGGATGGCTTGAGGACAAATGTAAGGATGTAGAAACATGTATCTCTAGGGGTAAGATAGATACTGCCTACAGGAAAATTAAGAGACCTTTGGAGGAAAGAGAACCACCTGCATGAATATCAGCAACTCAGATGAAAAACCAGTCCTAAGCAAAGAAGGGAAAGTAGGAAGGTGGAAGGAGTATATAGAGGGTCTATACAAGGGCGATGTACTTCAGGACAATATTATGGAAATGGAAGAGGACGTAGATGAAGATGAAATGGGAGATATGATACTATGTGACAAGTTTGAAAGGGCACTGAAAGACCTGAGTCGAAACAAGGCTCCAACAGTAGACAACATTCCGTTAGAACTAATGATAACCTTGAGAGAACCAGCCATGACAAAACTCTTCCATTTGGCCAGCAAGATGGATGAGACAGGCGAAATACCCGCAGACTTCAAGAAGAATATAATAATTCCAATCCCAAAGAAAGCAGGTGCTGACAGGTGTGAAAATTACCAAACTATCAGTTTACTAAGTCACAGTTGTAAAGTACTAACCAGAATTCCTTAGGAGCCGACCTCGGGGAAGATCAGTTTGGATTCCATAGAAATTTTGGAACATGCAAGGCAATACTGACCCTTTGACTTATTTTAGAAGATAGATTAAAGAAAGGCAAAGCTAAGGTTGGAAAGGGAGTGAGAGAATGAGACAGGGTTGTAGTCTATCCCCGACGTTATTCAATCTGTATATTGAGCAAGGAGTAAAGAAAACAAAAGAAAAATTCCCAGTAGGAATTAAAATCCATGGAGAAGAAATAAAAACTTTGAGTTTTGCTGACAACATTGTAATTCTGTCAGAGAAAGCAAAGGACCAAGAAGAGCAGCTGAATGGAATGGGCGGTGTCTTGAATGGAATGGAGGAATGAACATCATCAAAAGCAAAACGAGGATAATAGAATGTAGTCAAGCTAAATCAGGTGATGCTTGGGCAATTAATTAGGAAATGAGACTCTTAAAGTAGTAAATGTGTTTTGCTATTTGGGGAGCAAAATAACTGATGACTGTTGAAGCAGGGAGGATATAAAATGTATTCTGGCTGCGGCAGAGCAAGCGTTTCTGAAGAAGCGAATTTTGCTAACATTGAGTACAGATTTAAGAGTCAGGAAGTCTTTTCTGAAAGTATTTGTATGGAGTGTAGTCATGTAGAAGTGAAACATGGGCGATAACCAATGTAGACAAGAAGAGAATAGAAGCTTTCAAAATGTGATGCTACGGAAGAATGCTGACGATTAGATGGGTGGATCATTGACTGATCAAGAGATACTGAATAGAACTGGGGAGAAGAGGAATTTATGGCACAACTTGATTATAAGAAGGGAACAGTTGGTAGGACACGTTCTGAGGCATCATGGGATCAGCAATTTAGTTTTGGGGGGAAGTGTAAAGGGTAAAAACAATAGAGGGAGACCAAGAAAGATGTGGGTTGCAGTAGTTATTCAGAGGTGAAGAGATTTGCACAGAATAGAGTAGCACGAAGAGCTGCATGAAACCAGTCTCTGGATTGGAGACAACAACAACAGCAGCAGCAGCAGCAGCAGCAGCAGCAACAACTGCTGAAGCACTCACAACAAAGCGCCAGAGTTCGAAATGCTCTTGAAAAGCAGTGAAGCTCCCATAATACTAGGTATAGAAAGCTGGTTGAAACCCGAAATTGATAGAGTGGGACTTTTGGGGAAAATTTAAGTGTCTGTCAAAAGGATAGGATAATGGGTGTATTTGTTGCAGTAGGCAAAAGACTCAAGTCCACCAAGATAGAAATTTAAACTCCATGTGAGATTATTTGGGCAAGACTCAGTGCTGGGTTGGGCATAGAATGGTAACTTGATCCTTCTATTGCCCACCAGACTCATTTCCTGATGTAACCAAAAATTGGAGAGAAAACGTCAGTTTGCTTGTAAGTAAGTTCCCCTGTTATTCTGTAATTATAAGTAGAGACTTTAATCATCCAAAAATCAGTTGTAAAAATTACAGTCTTGTTAATGGTGAGCGTGATAAGACATCCTTTAAGCATTACTAATTTTCTTCTGTGAAAACTAACTAGAACAGATAGTTCGAACTCCACTAAACTAAAACAAGCAGAAAGGTATATATGTTCAGTAAACTAGATAAAAAATTGATAATGTTATGTCTTAGTGAAAGAAATTCTGGTTGTATGAAAAGGCTGTTGGTGGTTCCAAAGGTAGTGTCCATTCCCTATCGAATGAGACAGGAACTGAAATTGAGGGTAGCAAAGCCCAACTTGCACTTTTCTCACATGACATACTGAAAGCTTTGGGTGAAGATAGTCAGTTAGACACAGCATTTCGTGATTTCCAAAAACCATTTAACTCAATACCACACATACTCTTATTGTCAAAAGATCTATCATATGGGGTATCAAGTGAAATTTGTGACCGAATGAGGACTTTTTGGTAAGGAGGACAGAACATGTTATCTTGAATGGAGAGTGATCATCAAATGTAGAAGTAACTTTTGGTATATACCAGGAAAGTGTTTTGGGATCCTTGCTGTTCATATTGTACACTACTGGCCATTAAAATTGCTACACCAAGAAGAAATGCAGATGATAAACGGGTATTCATTGGACAAATATATTATACTAGAACTGACGTGATTACATTTTCATGCAATTTGGGTGCATAGATCCTGAGAAATCAGTACCCAGAACAACCAACTCTGGCCGTAATAACGGCCTTGATACGCCTGGGTGTTGAGTCAAACAGAGTTTGGATGGCGTGTACAGGTACAGCTGCCCATGCAGCTTCAACACGATAGCACAGTTCATCAATAGTAGTGACTGGTGTATTGTGACGAGCCAGTTGCTCGGCCACCGTTGACCAGACATTTTCAATTGGTGAGAGATCTGGAGAATGTGCTGGCCAGGGCAGCAATCGAACATTTTCTGTATCCAGAAAGGTCCGTACAGGACCTGCAACATGCGGTCATGCATTATCCTGCTGAAATGTAGGGTTTTGCAGGGATCGAATGAAGGATAAGCCATGGGTCGTAACACTTCTGAAATGTAACGTTCAAAGTGCCATCAATGCGAACAAGAGGTGACAGAGACGTGTAACCAGTGGCACCCCATACCATCATACCGGGTGATACGCCAGTATGGCGATGATGAATACACGCTTCCAATGTGCGTTCACCATGACATCACCAAACAGGGATGCGACCATCATGATGCTGTAAACAGAACCTGGATCCATCGTGCACCCAAGTTCGTCACTGAGTACACCATCGCAGGCGCTCCTGTCTGTGATGCAGCATCAAGGGTAACTGCAGCCATGGTCTCCGAGCTGATAGTCCATGCTGCTGCAAACATCGAACTGTTCATGCAGATGGTTGTTGTCTTGCAAACGTCCCTATCTGTTGACTCAGGGATCGAGACGTGGCTGCACGAT
Source organism: Schistocerca cancellata (assembly GCF_023864275.1). NCBI lineage: Eukaryota > Metazoa > Arthropoda > Insecta > Orthoptera > Acrididae > Schistocerca > Schistocerca cancellata. The sequence continues at coordinate 137,788,585 of NC_064632.1, forward strand.
CTGTTACAGCCATGCGGATAAGATGCCTGTCATCTTGACTGCTAGCGATATGAGGCCATTGGGATCCAGAATGGTGTTCCGTATTACCCTCTTGAACCCACCGATTGCATATTCTGCTAACAGTCATTTGATCTCTACCAACGCGAGCAGCAATGTAGCAATACAATAAACCGCAATCGCGGTAGGCTACAATCCGACCTTTATCAAAGTTGGAAACGTGATGGTACTCATTTCTCCTCCTTACACGAGGCATCACAACAATGTTTCACCAGGCAATGGCAGTCAGCTGCTGTTTGTGTGTGAGAAATCGGTTGGAAACTTTCCTCATGTCAGCACGTTGTAGGTGTCGCCACCGGCGCCAACCTTGTGTGAATGCTCTGGAAAGGTAATCATTTGCATATCACAGCATCTTCTTCCTGTCTGTTAAATTTCGCGTCTGTAGCACGTCATCTTCGTGGTGTAGCAATTTTAATGGGCAGTAGTGTATATTAATGACCACAGACTTTTTGCAGATGATGAAGTTACCTGTAATGAAGTACTGTTTGAAAGAAGCTGTATAAATATTCAGTCAGCTCGTGATAATATTTCCAAGTGGTGCAAAATTTGGCAACTTGCTTTAAATGTGTAGAAATGTAAAATTGTGCACTTCACAGAGTGAAAAAACATAGTGCTTTCACTATAATATCAGTGAGTCACAGTTTGAATCGACTAACTCATTCAAATACCTGAGTGTAACACTGTATAAGTATATGAAATGGAATGATGACATAGGCTCACTTGTAAGTAATTCTGATGTTAGATTTTGGTGTATTGGTAGAATATTGGGAAAGTGCAGTCAATCTACAGTCTGTTGGTATATGGAAGCACATAGTTATACAATTATACGAGGGACATTTCATAAATAAATAAATAATGCACAGCAGTGAAAATTATGTGAGATGTTGAGGAGGAAGAAAGTCCGCCCCCCCCCCCCCCCCCCCCCCTTCCCTCGAGAGGTAGAAATGAATCCTGCAGGGGTCTCAGCTTATTGTGACTATTGAAGACCAGAGTTCGTACATCAAGATCAAAACTTTATGTGGCAAAAACCTGACAGCACAATGCATTAAGTGAAGTTTGTGATGAGTTTACAGTGTACCGTAGTACAGTTTCATGTTGGGTTAATTGTTTTCGCAAGGGTCATATATGCATAGATGATAATCCAAGAACTGGAAGCCAAAGTCAACAAATGAACAAAGTGTGGAACTTGGGGTAGATGCTCTTGAAAAAGATTGTGGTGCGGCTTGTGAGGAACTCTCTGAAACCATGGAAATTCTCCCAACATCATTATTCGGTATTCTTACAAATGCAGAAGAGAAAAATTTCTGTGAGGTGGATCTCACACTGTTTGACTGATGAAGAGAAGTGGAAACAGCTGGACATTGCAACCTTGCTCAAATAATGATTTGACTGTGAAGGTCAAGCATTCTTGTGTTGAATTGTCATTATTGATGACAAGACTTTGAAATGGAATTGAAATCACAGTCCAATGAGTGTGGAGAGCTTCAGATTCTCTACATCCAAAAAAATTTCAACATGCTCAGTCAAAGCTCATGCAAATGATGATTTTTGTTTATGATCACCAAGGAATCAGCACGACAGACAATTGTCATGTGGAACCTGTGTCACAACAATGTATTATCATAACTTCATGCAAAACCTGTGCAGAAAAATGTACAGAACCCAACCTCATTTGCTCAAGGCTGGGCCACTCATTCTCCACAACTGTGCTTGCCTGCATATTGACAGTATTGTAGCCCAAAAACTGTGTGAGTACAGATGGGAAATGGTGCCGCCGCATCCTCCATACAGCCCAGACATGAGTCCACCAGACTTGACTTGTTCCTGAACTTGAGAAAACCTATGCTTGGATGTCTGGAAGAGCTTTCTACCACTGTTACCTGAGCCATTTGACAGATCAACAGATGGACAGAGGTGGTGTCCTTAATGGAGTAATAGAACTTCCAAGACATTGTGATTCAGTCATAGAGAAGCAGGGAGACTGCATTAAAGGACTGCAAAGGGATGTCATTTTCTGTCTTGATAATATACACCATCTCCATTTTCGATTAGTTTATCCTTTTGATATATGCTTGGATCTACTCAAAAAATTTCACTGCAGTCAATTTCAGGTCTTAGCCATCTTTCTGAATCTAATATTATGTGAAACAACAATGAAAATTACTGGATGGAATAGTAAGTAAAATAAAGGAAATAGAGCCACGCATCTGTATCTGACTGATGTGTGGCACATAGAAACATGCAACAGAAAATTATCTGTGCTAGCTTCGAGCTCTTGCTCTTCCTGTAGTAAAGTACACACAGTCTCACACACAACCACACAGCGCACAGACACCAAAGGCACTCACCCGTGGCCACAGCAGGACTCCACTGCTATTAAGGACTACTTAAGACTCTTGGAATCTTTTCTGAATGGTGTGGCTATTGATCCCTATGGTTTTAGTAGTCTCATGTACAGAGAATAATTGTTTGGACTTTACAATTTGAATCTTACACTGATACTTGAGGGCCACTGACAGCTACCAGTATCTGCAGTGGATGGAGATAAACATATAATCAGCTACCTGGACAGTAGCATATGATGTGGAGAGCATCCCTGAGTTTTTAAGGGAATCCTACATTTCTGTGGTGCAAGTCTACGAAGCTGCAGCCTAGTGAACTTCAGAGTCTCTTGTTTATGCCTTCCAGTTGGCTCAGGACAAAGCAGTCCATGATCAGTGCTGGGGACAGTGCTGCAGATTGTGTGCTTCTCTGAAATATTACCAGTGATGGTGATCTTCTCAATCTTCTTTGTCAGTTGCTGGAATGATCCAAGTATAACCTTCGCGCACTGACAGTGGGCATAATTTGTTCCGTTGTGCTATGTGCATACTGTCCTTTCAATGCCTGTCTGAACATTCTTTTCTATATGTTTATAGGCCTCCAGGCATACACACTTACAAGGGAATGGTCAGACTTGTCATGCCAAAACATGTATTGCTTTTTTTAGCACTGTTATTTAACTGTGCAAAAGGTCCGTGTGCAAAATTGTAGCTGCTGATATGAACTGGAAGTCATCTAAAAAAAAAATCGCGAACATGGCTGTGTTTTCTGCTTGGCGCTTGCAGTGACGGCTGGCCACCCCTGGAAATGGCGAGTCGCGAGCGTTGTGCTCATGGTCGGGAATTGCAGCCGTCTTATCGCGGCGTTCACTAAAGAGGAATATCGCTGCACGGTTTTGGTGGAAAGGGGAAACGAATATTCGTTTCTGTGGAATGCACGTCCTTTTAATTCCTGGTACATATTTCGAAACATACCGTCCGGAAACTGGTTAGAGATGTGAAAGATGTTCTGTACATGTTCATCTATACTGTACATGTTCATCTATACTCCGCAAGCCACTTTACAGTGAACATTCAATCTCCCCTCACAGGTGATGGCGAACCCTGTAAATGTTTTGTTGCTTGCCATGGAGATATACCACAGACGCCAAATGAAGCAATCAACAGAAAACACGCGGAAGACTATGTGTTGTGCGACATGGTTGTTAAAACTTCTACACGAGCATGTAAATGGCGCAGACATGTGGCTAGAAACAACTGAAACACTCGATATTGCAGACTGTGAATCTACAGAAGGCAAAGACACCGACGAAAGTTGCACTCATGAAGACTCTTCGAGTGATAGTGCCACGTACCATCATCAATTATCTCCAAAAGTAACACCAGCAACTACAGTTACCTTATCAGACAAAGAAAAAGCGGTGACATATTGGTTGAACAAAAGTGGTAAGAAACGCCTACGTGTCAGTACTGTTCAAAATAAGTATCTCTTTGTCCGTTCTGAACGTGAATTGTATAGATGGAAAAAGGAAGTCGCTGGACGACGTAAGAGTCGACTGGAAATTGCTACGGAGATAAATGCGCGACTTTTTCAGCTATTTACCGATGCCAGACAACAGTCATTTAGTGTCAGCGATACAACTTTGCGTGATTGGGCGTTAGAGATTGCCAACGCGATAGGCGCTAAAGAATTTACAGCTTCTCAAAGTTAGATTAGTCGCTTCAAAAGATCACATAAAATTGTGGCAAGAAAAATAACAAAATTTGTATCGAGAAACAGGTCGGAAAATGAAGTGACACAAATCGAAATGATAAAAGCTTTTCTTACGAATGCAAAAAATAAGATCGCTAGTTTTAGTGAATCGTACGTGTACAGTGCAGATCAGTCAGGTTTTCAAAAAGAAATTCGTGCGAAAAGAACACTGTCATTCAAAGGTGAAAAACATATTGAGGCGATTGCGCAGTCCACGACTGCACTCACCCATTCATACACTATAATGCCCATAATTAGTCTGGATGGTTCATTGCTGCCTAAACTATATGTGTGTCTTCAAGAACCAACTGGACGTTTTGGACCACGTGTCAAAAGAACAATGTTCTACGCAAACAATCTTGTGGTAGACGCATCGAAGTCTTGAAAAATGGGAAATTAAAATATTACACTTCTCATGCGTCATGCTTTTCTTCCGTTCTGCAGGAACAAATCTCTTCTCCTTCTAGATTCGTGGTCAGGTCATAAAAGGTCTGAATCATTAAAAGCTGTATTTCGAGCCCACCCTGACAAAGAAGTAGAGATATTTCAGATTCCACCAGGCACGATGAACGTAATTCAACCTTTAGACAGAGAATTTTTCCGTCAGTGGAAGGCCTTTTACAGAAAACTAACAGAAAATTATTGTGTGCAGATCACTGCAATTTCCTGTCTATCACCGTGACAATATTCTCAAGCTGCAATCAGTAGTAAATTATCAATTTTCCTCCCCACGGTTTCAGAATTTGATTAAATATGCGTGGCACTCCTCGAAATATACTGATACTAGGCCTGATTCATTCCTAACACGAGCCCAGTTTTGTCTACGGACATCTAACAACGTCTGTGATTCGCAGGGCTGCCATATATCGTCTTCGCTTGTATGTTCTTGGTGCACAAAAAACCTATGTTTTGAACATTGTATCCGTATTTCGCATTTTTGCGGTGATTACAAGAAATAAAATTTGGACGTGTTCTAAACCGTATATTTATTTGTGTCTATTTCATAGCTATTTGGAAAGAATGTTGTAAATAACATATCAGCCATATTTGTCAACGAATGTTTAATTATCATACGATCGCTTTCACTGGGGGAATCAGCTCTCTCACTGCTGTGGCAAGAGAGCGGCGCGTAGCTAACGTCACCTTGTCCATAGATGGCGTTGGTATAACGTAGCGAGAGGTCAGGGTTGTACAAGAGGCAGTTATAAGCGTGGAAACCATGCGACAATAATGTCTTACTTCATAAAATTGTTTACAGACTTTCAGGTAATGTCAGCAGCTAAAATTCTGCATACAGACTTCTTGCAATGTTAACTCAGAGTGGTAAAAAAAGCAACACAGGTTTCGACATGACAAGTCTGACCATTCCCTTGTTAGTGCTCAAGGTGACCCTTTTTATCTTTAAGGAGGACATGTTTGAACTGCTGATGGTTAACAGCCACCTATCCTTTTGCTCCTGCTCCACACTGACACTGGGCATGGTAGGCTTTTCAACAGATGTTGTGTGTCCCATTGACTGGGTTTCAGTGGGGGACAGAACCTCAAATATGTTGATTAAAGGGATGGGTGTAGCAGCCTGAGTTCTCCCTGATCCTTTCCTCACTTACAATGCCCCCTAGACCTACCACTGAGATGCCACTTACAGTCAACTCACCAAGTGGTGGTAGGTTCTTTATTTTTTGGAGAGGAGGCAGTATCCATGTGAGAGGTTATTACCTGAGGTATCTTCAGTATCTCTGTTAGTAACCCATCCAGAAAAATGCAGCAGCTTCCAATTGCTTGACAGCAGTCAGGGTGGTTGCAGCTGCTTATGAACAGTAGCTAACTCATTTCATGTCAGAGAACACGTGTTTGTGGCTGGTACAATGATTTTCTGATTAGTTAACAAATAACTTTAAGCTTGCTGATTATGTTTTAATTTGTGGATCTGTTATGCTACAATGATTGCAAGTTTCCTTTTCAGAACTGAAACTACTAATACATAAAAAAGAGATTTTTGTTTTATAACGAGAGAGAAAGCTGGCATAAGCTTTACTTTTTCTCTGACGCTACTTACCAAGTGAGGTGGAACATTGATAAAACACTTGAGTCTTATTTGGGAGGTTATTGGTCCAGCCATCCTGATTTTCGTTTCTCACAATTTTCCTAAATTGTGTTAGGTGATCAGTGAAATGGTTACTTTGAAAGTAAATGGTCTGTTTTCTTCCGTACCCTTCCTCAGTCTAAGCATTGCTTGGTCTTTGATGATCTTGTTGTTGATGGGACCTTATACACTAAACATCTTTCTTTGTTGTGAAGCTACACTAATCATCTTTCTTTGTTGTGAAGCTAAGTGAAATTTTCTGTCTCGAACATTGCTCCCCCCCCCCCCCCCCCCCCCTGCCCCCGAAGTTATGTTCAGTAATAAAATTGGTGATAATGAAGATAAATGACAAATTCAGGCCATTATTTGCACAGCTGTTTAAAGGGAGAACTAAGTGGAATGTGTTATGGCAGTTACAATATGCAAAGAACTCAGTGTAATGTTACAGTTGTTAACTTTGTAAAACCTATGTTTACTTCATGATCATGAACTTTTGATCATTTGCTTGCAACATACTATGGGTAAAAAGGTGTAAATATTGTACTGATTACATTGGGACATACATTGCAACTAGGTGCAAATTTCCAAGACAGATTTTGTTGCTAAAATTGGTAGAACATGAAATGTGGCTCAGAACCATCAATATGCTATGAAATACATTATGCATAATATTCATAGTTTCTGAAAATTCTAAAAATATACTTTAATCATGTAAATATCAGCTGCAGTTGGAGGGAATGGTTGTCTGACTGAGGCTAGTACTGCTAAAACTTGTGGAAAGCAAAGTATAATTTATATAACTGATGATATACTGCAAAATATGTTTTTTCATGGCACATGTTAATTACAGGAAATACGCAGTACCCTACATGCACTCAAGTTGTGATACAGTCAGTGACAGATAATGGGGGAAAAAACATTGTTAGTGTAGAAAAACCAAGCTCCCTGGATTGCAAGAAGGCACCCCCCCAAATAAAACATTAGAAAGTTGACATATGAAGAAGTCATTCCCGTTCACACAACTTTATTCCTCTTTTGTGTCTATATCTGTCCTTCTGAAGTGAAATAATTTTAGGGAAGTATGGGGTTTATTAATGGGACCATGATGAGTGTCATAAGTTTTACTGTCATACAAGCACTGGTGGATGTAGTGTGAAACAGCAGACATACAGTGCACGTGTTGTACATGGTACTGGAAGTAGGTCTCAGCAGTGAACTGCAGGGTAATTCAAAGGACTGGGACATGCACATATTCCACATGAACTAAGAAATAGTGTTGTCTTTAATAGTAGGAAAGTTCTTGTAGAATAGGTTTTATCCGGTACTGCACTGTCTTCCCTGGTATTCCTAATTCTCATAAATTCAAATCTCATTGTTCATCAACAGTCAGTTTTGCCATTCTCGTCCTGTATAGTAACTCCCTTGGTCCATGGTCCTGAAGGGGTTTTCCTTTATCCTTAAGCCTTACCAGTCCCTCTTTCCTCCAACCTTTTCCTCTATGCTTCTAGAACAGGAGCCTTTATTTCTGAAAGCTAACAATTTTATTGCTATATATTTACATCTGCTGCCATTTCTTGAGCAGATTTCCTTTGTGCATGTTATACACATTTCTATTTCAGTGATTGCTTTCATAGGCTGACTTGTTTACTGACATTCAAAGGTGCCTTTTTACTCATTGGAGTCATTACAGTTGATTGGATGTGATATTATGTTCAGTGTATTAGTTGAGCTTATAATGTGAGACACTGAGGAGGGCTTCAGAAAGCATATGATTTTAATAGTTGATATGTAATAAACTATTTTATAATAGAGGGAAACATTCCACGTGGGAAAAATATATCTAAAATTTTGTGTGTATGCTTGTGTTTTTTGTTTCTATCGACCTGCCAGCGCTTTTGTTTGGTAAGTCTCATCATCTTTTAGATAAACTATTTTAAAAGTTTTATTACAATGTCATTTATCTACATAAGTGTATAAAATTTAAGGACAAAAATAACTTTTCATGATATGTCATTACCAAGTAACATAGCATGATTGACCATACACAGAAAGAACTTTTTACACCATAGTACACAAGGTAAGTGAAAGAAATACACCATAGTACACAAGGTAAGTGAAAGAAATACACAATGAGATGAACAGAAATGACAGTTTTATTCAAAAACAATAACTACACTGAAATAACCACAATTTATAATGCTTCCTTGGACATTACAGAAGGTGGGACATCATTATTAACAGAGTGTGTGGTCACCACAGACAGCAATGCATGCTCTGCAACATTCTTGCATGCTGGCCTCAAGTTTGGTAGTGAATTCTTTTGACAGGGTGTTCCATTCTCCACCAGTGTGGTTGACAGTTTCTGGATGGTCATTGGTACGTGTGGACATGCTGCAATACATCTCTCCAAGGCATCTCACATGTTCTCGATGGGATTTAAGTCCCGAGAAAAGGCAGGCCAGTCCGTTTGCCGAATATCCTCTTATTCAGAGTTCAATGCTGTGGCACATTGTCATCCATAAAAATTATATCAGAGCCGAATGCACTCAATGACACACATGGGGAAGAAGTGCAGTCTCACAATAATGTTGGTTGACATTTCTGGACGTACCCTCATTTATATGGCGGCGGCGGGGGAGGGGGGGGGGGGGGGGCGACAAGTAATGCACCCACAAACATTGTTGAACATGATCATTTTTGTGGTCCAGTTGTAATGGTGTGGAAAGGAACTGTGTTGTATGGGTGTACTGTTGTCCAAATCTTTGAAAAAGGTTCATTCATTGGTCAACATTATTCTGATACGGCACTCCTTCTCTCTGTGCCTCTTTTCAGGTATACATCTGGCCGCGACTCCATTTTTATGGACGACAATGCGCAACCATATTGAACTGCACAAATGGAGGAGCTCTGGGAATGAGAGGATAGTCAGGAGACGGGCCCATTTAAATCCCACTGAGCATGTGTGGGATATGTTGGGGAGATGTATTGCAGCTTGTCCAAATGCACTATCAACCATCCAGCAATTTTCAACCACACTGGTGGAGTAGAATGGAACATCGTACCCCAAGAAGCATGTTGCAGAGTTTCATTGCCATCCATGGTGATCGGACACTTTATCAAGAAACATGTCCCACCATTTAGAATGTCCAGGGGACCATTGTAAATTGCAATGACTTCAGTGTCATTATTGTCTTTGAATGAAAGTGTCATTTTGTTCATATCATTGCACATTTCTTTCAGTTACCTTTTGTACCCTATTGTAGTAGTTCTGTCTACATATGGTCTAAGTTTCATCAAGCTATGGTTCTTGGCAGTAATACATCATGTGAAGTAGCTGAAACAACACAGAATGTATCAAATAATTTACTAACTAAAGTTGCTTTGTATCATATAACTTACAAAAGACATCTTAACAGCAGTGTTTTGTTGTAGGTCCTTATGGTGGGACTGGCCCAACAGGAACAGATATTTTGGACCTCAGTATGCCAGACAAGAATTCAGCTACAGAGGTCTGTTATGTTTGTGGTGATGAGTACAAACGTGGTTCGCTCAGTCATATATCAGCCAAACCTTTGCCATCGGCAGCTCCACCTACAAGTGAAGCAAGTGGCAATTCTCCTTTGCCTTCTCAGTCACCACAGCCATTCTTCCCCAGTCTCATGTTACACCCAAGGCCTGCGCGCTCTCGCCCCATGGATTCTGCAGGTCGTGTGCAGGTAATGTCTGAACTGGTCCAGAACTTGTTTAGTTAAGTTTACTGCAGTACATATGGTATACATAGTGAGTAGTGGAGTTGTTAGATGCCTAGACAGTAACAGTACATTACTGGAAATTACTAATAAAAGCTTCAAAGAAATCATACTTAAAGAATGATTCATCATTTGAAGTATTTTGCATGTGTGACTTCAAGAGTATGTAAATGGTAAACATATTATTGATGTACATAAAAATTTTATAGATGGATGTAGCCTGGACTTATTGAAACAATACTTATTGGATAATTACAGGCCTGTTCTGCCTGCCAGCGGCACCTCCTGCATCAATGGAATGCGTACTCTGCTCAAGGTGTGCCACATGGTGATCGCAACTATGTTTTGAGGAAACGCCAGGCGCCAGCACTTGACACAACGACCTTTGTCTGCTACACATGTGCACTTGAGTATCCCTCGTCTTCAATACGTCTCCTCTATTGTTGTCCCAATCCAGAGAAAGAGGCGTATTTCCCTTTCATTTGCTCTCTTCAACCCCCACAGGGTGCTAGTCCAATATCACCACAGGGAATGGTGCAAGTCTGCTCAATTTGCTATAAATCCATACCACAGAAGCATCAGGTTTGTTTATTGGATGTTTTATATGTAGAAAGTAAGCAGTAGTAATAAATATTTGTGAAAACTGCAACACTCAGGAAAGATGGTCCAAACAAATACACCAAGTGAGATGGCCTAATAGCTACGAAACTGGACTCGCATTCGGGAGGAAAGTGGTGCAAATCCCATCAGGCCACCCAGATTTAAGTTTTCCAAGGTTTCCCTTAACAATTTAAGGCAATGCTAGGATGTTTCCTTTGAAATGGTCATTGTTTATTTCCTCCCCCAGTCCATGCTTGTACTGCATCTCCAGTGAACTAATGATTGATGTAATGTTAAAACCTGACCTTCCTTCTACAGCATGAGTTAAAAAGGACATTACAACTTTGGAATTATATAGAAATTTATTGAGATAACTTACAGAATCAGTAAATATTGATTTGTCGTGCAGCAAACATCCCACCAGTTATCAATTTCTTCCCATACTAGTTGCAGCAAATTGCGTTTAACTTGTTCAGTGGCAGCATAGTTTCGATTTTTCAGGTCAGCTAAATTGTTTGGTGGGTAAGGAACATATGCAAAGTCTTCAATGATATCCCAGAGACAGAAATTCAGTGGTGTCAAGTCTGCTAATCCACCAAGCTTGGAAACGATTATCGAGAAAACCTCGCACTTCCGTGAGGAAATGAGGTGGTGCACTGTCTTGCTGGCAGTAAACCACTCCAGCTCAGTCATCTTCATCAATCTGAGGAATTAAAAAGTTTTCAAGCATATCTGGATACCTGTTTGACATAATAACAACATGTCTCAACAAAGTTCTTGTGCCAAGAGTAAATTCTATGCCTGCTTGGAGGTTCTTTAGTGTATTTGGTTTAAAATTTTCACTGAACAGTTGTTGAAGAGATTATTTCCTGAAATCAAAACACACAACAAGCACGCTCTGCACCAGTAGAGCGGCCGTTTTAAATGTGATCTACTGTGATGATCCTGGTGGCAAAATGGGATACTGATATGGACTACATGAATTAAACTTGTGTTTGTTTACTGTAACTTATCACAATAAATTTCTACATCATTCTAAAGCTGTAAAGTCATCTTTGACTCACCCTGTCTATACATCTGAACTCAGGAGAGGAGAACAGCAGTATACCATCAAGTAGTACTAAAGGCTGGAAAGAGAGAATATACACATAGACCCAATGGTACTCATTCTGCTAAGGCTGTAAATTGCCCATTAAGATCAATTACTGAAGAATTGCCAAATGAAGTGGCAATTCAAACCCAAATGATAGGTGACATGGCAATATCGAAGTATAAAATATCAGTATATGAGCCATTTTGAATGGAGAATAATAATAACTACACTACATTAAATGGATTTGCCATGTTTTGAAGTTTTTGCTTGTATGAGGTGTGCTGCTATGACGGTGACAGGTGTGTGGAATTGGTGGATCGGGAATGATTATAAGGAGTATTGAGCAAGTACTGAATCACTCATTGTTACTGAGGTAAGGGATGACTGCCATCTTATCCATGTCACTGTAACTGATTATCGGACCTTAAATGTAAGTTCACTGCTGGAGGACTGCACTAGGTGTGGACTAGACTGTGTCGATGGTTTGATGCAATGTGCTGGATTCTGGACTGATGGGATGCATCATCAGCTACCATTGACCATATATCACAAATGCCACAGACTACAATGGGTATGTGAATTAGTTGCTGGGATTGGGGTTCTGACAGACATCATGTTTTGTTTTGGACAAGCCAGACTGCAACATGACCTATAGCATTGGTCCTGTACATAGGCACTATCATAGTGACTACAATTTGCTGGCTTGCGTTGCTGATACACAAGGGAAAAGAGGACATGTATGGTGGTTTAGGGTGCCATTGGATTACAAGATGTGTTACAAACTCCTGTATGTAGAGAACAGTTTGAACATCAACTTTGTCGTCAGAAAGGTTGACGCTGCTGAGGTAGTAATCTTCTTCCAGGGAGTTTTATTTGCCCTATTTTCACGGAACAACACCCAGTCATGTGTGGCAAGGAACTATGTACCTCATCCAACAAAAAATAGATGTTCCTACTTCCCTGCTCTGCTTGTGTACATGACATTGAACATATTTGGAATGTAGATGGTCAACTACTTTTTTACGTGATCCTCCAGAAACTCTTATTGGAGCTTTTTGTACTCACTAACAAGTTGCATAAATAAATAATTTCCAGGAACATATCCGACCCTCCTTGAGATTTGATGGCATAATGTTTAGAGCCTTTGATTGTAACACTTCTCTTTCACTCTGTATTCTCAAACTCTGAGATCATGTATGGTTCTGTAATTGTAATCATTCGTGTATTTCATGTAACAAATCTATGGCATGGTCATTTCAGTCACATGTATCCTCCTTGGTTTTGCAGTTTTTACAAGAAATAATGTATTTTATACCAATAATTTGTACTGTTTACACTGTGAATTTCTAACCTCTTCGAAAGGAACAGGTAGGTGAGAGCAAGTGTACTTGAGATGGGAAACAAAAAATTTTAAATGCAGGTGAGACGTCGTCAGGGATTTTGAGCTAGTTGGAAGGGCATATAAGAAACTGCTTTTTGTAGAAAAGGTATAAAACAGCCCTTATCTAAGCAAGAAGCGATTTCTTTGTGTCTTGTGGTGGATGTGTCATGTGCATTCATGTGCATTAGCAGGTATGTGATTAATATATTGTAATCATTATTTGTTTGCCACATATGCAAACAGGTCCACAAAGAACTTCCAAAACAAACTTCGTTCTGAATTAGCAGACTTTTTCACTTTTGAAAGGAACAAGTACAAAAATGAATCATTTCAGCCAAGGAAGCATAGTCAGCCTGCTCTTAAAGCAAACAGTTTACATGTCAGAGTGACAGGTGATGTTCTTGGGACATGTAAAAGAATTTTCAATAATAAAAATAGCCCATAGCAATATTCGTGTAAATTTTTTTCTTAGATCAGCATGATGTGTACTAAGATATCAGCAGATACACAGAATAATGGACTTTGGGTACATGTACTTCGACAGAATGTTGGTAATCTCTGTCAGTGACTTGACTCACATTCACGAGGACGACGGTTCGAACCCGCATAAGGCTGTCTTGATTTAGGTTTTCTGTAATTTTCCTAAATCGTTTCAGATGAATGCTGGGACGGTTCCTTTGAAAAGCAGTGACTGGCTTCCTTCCCCATCCTTTCCTAATCCAATGCGACCAGTGACCTCACTGTGTGATCACTTCCCCCAAATCACCAACCAACCAATCTGTCAGTGATTTATCCAGCTTATAGTGCTGTAGCAGTCTTTCTTTGTGTGTTTTGTTTATTGAGTCCTGTTCGGACCTATAGCAGTATATTTATAGCAGCAGTAGTCATATGGAGAATGTTGAAAAATCCATATGCCATTGTGTATGACTCCTGGACATATGAATCAAGATATGAAGTAGGAGCACAGACTAACATACACAGTCAGGACACTCCTGCTCATTTTTGTTATACACCGTGACAGTAGTACTCCAAGCAGTTGGAAAGCTATGCTTATCAATACAATGTCAGATGTGTGTGAATAGTATGATTTATGTTGATTAGTAACATAATTTTTATGATTGAGGATGTATCTAGAGTCATCAAAATTTTTGTTTTTTTAAACTTAGGTTCTCTTGTAACCTACCTGAAGAACATAGTTTTTTTTTTTTTAAAAACAAAAACAAAAAGTTGATAGTAAACTGCAGAAGATTTCATATTTTGCAGAAAGTTGTTGTATGTTTACTCAACAGCATGAAATTTTCTTTAGTACACTTGCAGTGAAATCAGCAAATGTGGAACGTAGGAAATGTGTATGGAATGCAATGCTTACATTATTTAATGTACCAAATAATCCACCACAACTGTAGCTGAAGGGAAAACCACACAGACTTGACACAATTGGCAAGAATCTTTGCTTTTGAGGCAAAATTAATTATGCTTGCCACTTATGAAATATGTGTTTATATTCTCTTGCTTTCAGCAGAGAAAGCTGCAATTGCACACACATTCGGAAGCATTTCTTCTGAATAAGTCATAGCTTATGTCACTGAATCAGTGAGATTCTGCTGTTTTTACATTTAGTCCACGATCATTCGTTTCTCTTGATAATTTAATAATGCTTATCACACAAGCATGTAACAACTGTGTATATAATTAAACAGAAAAATAATCAGAAACAAACATTAATATTACGGTCGTCTTTCTCACCACTAGGGGCGCTAGTCTCCTTCCAAATGCCAGATGCTTACAATTTTCAAAGCAGTAAGTTTTGCAACTGTAAATGTTAGATTGTGGTAGGATTCTTCAAGCTAATCTCATATGATGCAATCCACCATCTCATATGACAGAACAATACTACCTCTTATTTCTTTGTGTTGTGTTATCAGAATGGTTGAAACTGCATTTGCTATTTTGAGGGGATGTTGACGGAGTATGGCAGCAGATTTTTTCAACTGATTGATATTGTAACTGATGTATTGAGAATTGTGTTTGTCATTTTGATGGTCAATTTGTTATTTATGACAATGTTATGCAAAAGATAGATTGCTACTCACCATATAGAGGAGAAATTGAGTTGCAGATGGGCACAACGGAAAGACTGCTATACGTCTAAACTGCAGCCAGAGACAATGGTCGTGTGTGTGTGTGTGTGTGTGTGTGTGTGTGTGTGTGGACGCGCGCGTATTTTTCTCTATCCCTCCCTCTCTCTCTCTCTCTCTCTCTCTCACTCACTCCAGAAGAAGGTATTTTGGCTGAAAGCTTAAATTGCGGCAGTCTTTTCATTTTGCTTGTCTGCAACAAAATGTGTCCTCTATATTGGGAGTAGCAGTCTATCCTTTTTAACAATGTAGGAAAAGATAGATTGATACTGTAAACCAGACACGTTAAGTTGCAGACATGCACAATCAAAAGACACTTACACAAAGCTTTCAGCGCCGTTTGTTAAGTGATGCTGCCCCACCACTGTGTGCACATTGCACCCAACTTTTAACTGTCCTCCATTTCCTGATGGAATTCCCTTTCTTTTAACCATTTACGTCCCCGTTTGGGCTAGCTGTCGGAGTTATCCACCGTTTTAGTGAACGACGTGTGGGCTGCCAACCGCATTTTACTTTTTATCCTTTGTAGCAATGTGACAAAGGCCATTCAATTTTTAGTTCTGGACCTCCATTTCTCTATGGTGTATTTTATTGACCTTTCTCCGCATCCCCGTTTTTAGCTGTCTTTCTTCCATTTATTGGGATTGACATATAGTCGTTTTTTACTCCTCTGTTTGTCTTTGTGTTTCACAGTTTTGACATGGGCACGTATGACCCTAGTTGTTTTTGTATCCTAAAACAAAACAAACAAAGCTTTCGGCCACAGCCTTCATCAGCAAAAGAGAGAAACACATCATTCATACACACAAGCAAGCATACAAGCAGCACAGCCATGGGCACACTCATGACACCCTACTGTGCCAAGCTTTTTATTATGTTAAAAAAGATGTAGTAGGAGACAACATCCTTGATAGTTAAATTGATCTCTCACCCTGCTGTCCACTCTGTCATATCACACCTCAGAGCGCCCAGTTTTGATCCCTACATTGCCAGTTTCACTTTAACTCAGGAGCTTGTGGTTGTAACTTAACTCATTCCATATCCTTGAAGGATCTACATCATGAAGGAATTTACTTATTGAACACAGTATGTGAATGAATCAACACTATATAAGCAGTGGAACCAGATTCTGATGTGTTAAAATAATGATGGTTAGGAAAGTTGTGTGTAGAAGAAACAATGAAGACTTGGAAGACCGCAGCATTCCACTTTTCTCTCATGTGCATTGTCTAATGTTATTCATATTCAAATTTAATGCAATGGTGGTTGCAACCCCTTTTGTTAATGTTGATGTTGTTGTTGTTGTTGTTGTTGTGGTCTTCAGTCCTGAGACTGGTTTGATGCAGCTCTCCATGCTACTCTATCCTGTGCAAGCTTCTTCATCTCCCAGTACCTACTGCAACCTACATCCTTCTGAATCTGCTTAGTGTATTCATCTCTTGGTCTCCCCCTACGATTTTTACCCTCCACGCTGCCCTCCAATACTACATTGGTGATCCCTTGATGCCTCAGAACATGTCCTACCAACCGATCCCTTCTTCTGGTCAAGTTGTGCCACAAACTTCTCTTCTCCCCAATCCTATTCAATACTTCCTCATTAGTTATGTGATCTACCCATCTAATCTTCAGCATTCTTCTGTAGCACCACATTTCGAAAGCTTCTATTCTCTTCTTGTCCAAACTATTTACCGTCCATGTTTCACTTCCATACATGGCTACACTCCATACAAATACTTTCAGAAATGACTTCCTGATACTTAAATCCATACTCGATGTTAACAAATTTTTCTTCTTCAGAAACGCTTTCCTTGCCATTGCCAGTCTACATTTTATATCCTCTCTACTTCGACCATCATCAGTTATTTTGCTCCCCAAATAGCAAAACTCCTTTACTACTTTAAGTGTCTCATTTCCTAATCTAATTCCCTCAGCATCACCCGACTTAATTCGACTACATTCCATTATCCTTGTTTTGCTTTTGTTGATGTTCATCTTATATCCTCCCTTCAAGATACCATCCATTCCGTTCAACTGCTCTTCTAAGTCCTTTGCTGTCTCTGACAGAATTACAATGTCATCGGCGAACCTCAAAGTTTTTATTTCTTCTCCATGGATTTTAATACCTACTCCGAATTTTTCTTTTGTTTCCTTTACTGCTTGTTCAATATACAGATTGAATAACATCGGGGAGAGGCTACAACCCTGTCTTACTCCCTTCCCCACCGGTGCTTCCCTTTCATGTCCCTCGACTCTTATAACTGCCATCTGGTTTCTGTACAAATTGTAAATAGCCTTTCGCTCCCTGTATTTTACCCCTGCCACCTTTAGAATTTGAAAGAGAGTATTCCAGTCAACATTGTCAAAAGCTTTCTCTAAGTCTACAAATGCTAGAAACGTAGGTTTGCCTTTCCTTAATCTTTCTTCTAAGATAAGTCGTAAGGTCAGTATTGCCTCATGTGTTCCAGTATTTCTACGGAATCCAAACTGATCTTCCCCAAGGTTGGCTTCTACTAGTTTTTCCATTCGTCTGTAAAGAATTCGTGTTAGTATTTTGCAGCTGTGGCTTATTAAACTGATTGTTCGGTAATTTTCACATCTGTCAACACCTGCTTTCTTTGGGATTGGAATTATTATATTCTTCTTGAAGTCTGAGGGTATTTCACCTGTCTCATACATCTTGTTCACTAGATGGTAGAGTTTTGTCAGGACTGGCTCTCCCAAGGCCGTCAGAAGTTCCAATGGAATGTTGTCTACTCCGGGGGCCTTGTTTCGACTCAGGTCTTTCAGTGCTCTGTCAAACTCTTCACGCAGTATCGTATTCTCCCATTTCATCTTCATCTACATCCTCATCCATTTCCATAATATTGTCCTCAAGTACATCGCCCTTGTATAGACCCTCTATATACTCCTTCCACATTTCTGCTTTTCCTTCTTTGCTTAGAACTGGGTTTCCATGTGAGCTCTTGATGTTCATACAAGTGGTTCTCTTATCTCCAAAGGTCTCTTTAATTTTCCTGTAGGCAGTATCTATCTTACCCCTAGTGAGATAAGCCTCTACATCCTTGCATTTGTCCTCTAGCCATGCCTGCTTAGCCATTTTACACTTCCTGTCGATCTCATTTTTGAGACGTTTGTATTCCTTTTTGCCTGCTTCATTTACTGAATTTTTATATTTTCTCCTTTCATCAATTAAATTCAATATTTCTTCTGTTACCCAAGGATTTCTACTAGCCCTCGTCTTTTTACCTACTTGATCCTCTGCTGCCTTCACTACTTCATCCCTCAAAGCTACCCATTCCTCTTCTACTGTATTTCTTTCCCCCATTCCTGTCAATTGTTCCCTTATGCTCTCCCTGAAACTCTGTACAACCTCTGGTTCTTTCAGTTTATCCAGGTCCCATCTCCTTAAATTCCCGCCTTTTTGCAGTTTCTTCAGTTTTAATCTACAGGTCATAACCAATAGATTGTGGTCAGAGTCCACATCTGCCCCTGGAAATGTCTTACAATTTAAAACTTGGTTCCTAAATCTCTGTCTTACCATGATATAATCTATCTGATACCTTTTAGTATCTCCAGGGTTCTTCCATGTATACAACCTTCTATCATGATTCTTAAACAAAGTGTTAGCTATGATTAAGTTGTGCTCTGTGCAAAATTCTACCAGGCGGCTTCCTCTTTCATTTCGTAGCCCCAATCCATATTCACCTACTACATTTCCTTCTCTCCCTTTTCCTACACTCGAATTCCAGTCACCCATGACTATTAAATTTTCGTCTCCCTTCACTATCTGAATAATTTCTTTTATCTCATCATACATTTCATCAATTTCTTCATCATCTCCAGAGCTAGTTGGCATATAAACTTGTACTACTGTAGTAGGTGTGGGCTTCGTATCTATCTTGGCCACAATAATGCGTTCACTATGCTGTTTGTGGTAGCTTACCCGCATTCCTATTTTCCTATTCATTATTAAACCTACTCCTGCATTACCCTTATTTGACTTTGTGTTTATAACCCTGTAGTCACCTGACCAGAAATCTTGTTCCTCCTGCCACCGAACTTCACTAATTCACATTATATCTAACTTTAACCTATCCATTTCCCTTTTTAAATTTTCTAACCTACCTGCCCGATTAAGGGATCTGACATTCCACGCTCCGATCCGTAGAACGCCAGTTTTCTTTCTCCTGATAACGACATACTCTTGAGTAGTCCCCGCCCGGAGATCCGAATGGGGGACTATTTTACCTCCGGAATATTTTACCCAAGAGGACGCCATCATCGTTTAATCATACAATAAAGATGCATGTCCTCGGGAAAAATTACGGCCGTAGTTTCCCCTTGCTTTCAGCCGTTCGCAGTACCAGCACAGCAAGGCCGTTTTGGTTATTATTACAAGGCCAGATCAGTCAATCATCCAGACTTTTGCCCTTGCAACTACTGAAAAGGCTGCTGCCCCTCTTCAGGAACCACACGTTTGTCTGGCCTCTCAACAGATACCCCTCCGTTGTGGTTGCACCTAGGGTACGGCTATCTGTATCGCTGAGGCACGCAAGCCTCCCCACCAACGGCAAGGTCCATGGTTCATGGGGGGGAGGCTTTTGTTAATAGCTGAACTAAATACATTATTTTAATTAGGTCTACTCATAGGTAGGAAGGTAGGAACAGGGAAAAACTTTTTATTTTGTGGCCAATTTCGGTGTAATTTGTTTCCCAATAGGGTATTATTTTTTTGTCATTTTTGGTATTATTTTCTAACAGCTTATTTTTCAGTTATGTTCTTATTTTTGTTGTATTTCATTGTTTTTCAGTCTTATGTTGGAAATGAATATACGTCTATTGATTATATTTATTGGCATCACATATATCATTTTATTTCATTATAAAAAAAAATGATACTGAAAAGCTATTGAAAATAACCAATTAAAGAACAAATAAAGCTGCATCCACAAAGTGTTGAAAGTTACAAAGGAAAGCAGTCTCATAACTTAAAATTTATATTTAGAGACAATATGCTGTCAACGCTTTAAGCTAGGGCATCCCATTTATCTTGACAATTCCCATCTCTTTTATTCCAGAAGTAAGATAAAATGTATCAAATAAATGTTTAGTCACCAGGGGACAGTAATCGTGATTCACTTCCATATAACTAGCTTTTTATGAAGGTGTGAACAACAGTGGATCTTTTTTAAATAGCACACTAAATTTTGTTTTCGGTAATCCATTTCCTCTCTTCAAGACCTGTTCATAAATGGGTTCTAGTCAGGATATTGCTGTCTGTAGATTTCCTCTGCCTGAGTGGTATTACAGTTACTTTCAACCGCAATAAAAGAAAAGTAACAATGATTCAGTTTTTATCAAAGACTAACTTACTGTACACACCAAGCTTTTAAAAGTTTTACTGACTGTGCTACATGGACCTGTATTGTAAATAAGAAAACACTATTGTTTTGTTTACTGTCTACTTGAGCAAGTGGACAAGTTGTGTTACCCCATGTTCTGGCAATGTGTGCTGGTTCTGGCATTGTGTGGTGGTATAGGAGAATCAAAGTCAGTTTCATGTTAGATTTTTAATAACATTATGTTTATGTGAATTGTACACTTTGATACGTTTCTGAGCAGGTAGAAAGTAGATACATGGTGCCATTTAAAAAAGATTTGTTGCTGTTCATATCTCTGTAATGAACAAACTAGCAAGAAAGGCAGTCATGCTTTTTAAGGTTCTTTGGTAGCTTATCATTATTTGCTTGATACTGTACATCTTTTATTTTGCGTCTGGACAAAGAGTTATTTGGATTGATCAAGATGAAAGAAAGTGTGTATCTGGCAGTAGAACAAAACACTGAGAATGGTATCAGAATATTTCTTCTATATTATTTGTACTATTTTTGTGGAATGGTGTCTACGGTGAAAGCCATGTCTGAAGTGTAGTCCAACTGACTGAAATAAGTAAAACAATGAGATGCCATGCTAATTCATATGTTTGTAAGACTAAAGTTCTGTGTTTGGTGATTTTCATATTTATAGTTGCATACTATAAAAATACACAGTTTGATTACTGTACTACACTAAAGACCTCTCCAGAATGCCAAATGTTGCTATATTTTGTAAAAATTACCAATTTCACGTTATGACAGTAAACACTTCCATCTTTCCAATATTTGTTGTGCTGTCATTTACATGAAATATTACTATTATTAGTTATAGGACAAATATTATAAAAACTTTTTGCTGTAATGTGTTGAATATTTGTAGAATACTAATTTAGATTGTTTGTAGTTGTAACTTCTTTTCCACTAATCATTGCTACTGAATTGCAGTAAACATAACAGATAACTTATCAAAATATGAAATAATTGGCTATGTTTTGTAATAGGTGGTTGTGACTGTTGAGTAATAAAAGTATTAATGGCCGTTTTTCAGGTTTTTGGTGGCAGTAACCATCACACAGAGCAGCAGTGCCCACCATCTCGTTCTCCGGCAAGTGCAGGTGGCGGTGACATCCGTTTCAAACCATATGATTTAGGAGGTGGTGCTAAAGTACCAAGTGTCCGCCGAAAAACTTCAGTTACCAGTGAACCAGCAACTCTCTCCTCTGTGCGTAGTTTACCCCCACCTGCATCACCAGGACAGCCCCAATCAATACCTCCCCCAGAACGCCAACAAAATGGTGCTCCACCTCTAACCAATGTGAACAACAACAATCTGGGGCAGCAGAACTATCGATGCTACATTTGTGGTGGTCTGTATGCACGTTCTCAAATGGAGTGGTTAAGTACAAGCCCAGAAGGCATGAACTCACATGCCATGCATTTTCCTTGTCTCCGAAATGTGACTCGCACTTCAGAAAATGCGTGCACTGATTCTCATGGTCGGATCCTCGCTTGCACTCGCTGTGTCAATCACCTGACACAGCAGTGGGAAACCCTGGAGGCTGAACGAGTACCCCTGGAACGCAGGAGGTCAGTAGAAGAGATATAATAAACAAACAGTGGAAAATCCAGGATGGAATGAATGTGTGAGTGAGTTGCATTTGTGTGTGTGTGTGTGTGTGTGTGTGTGTGTATGTGTTTGGTGACTAATTTCGAAGGAGGTCTTGTTGGCTGAAAGCTCACTTTCTGACAGTTTTTTTGTTGTGCCTGTCTGCAACTCAGCATTTGCGCTGCACGGTTAGCAGCAATATAATAAACATGTTTATATAGAAAATGTATTTAGAGTTGCATATTCTGATAAAATGCAATGGAGCTTTCAAGTTTGTAGGAAGGTAGTGGAGGAGATGGAAATAAAATAGCATTGCAGAAGTGACAGCATGTAAGAAAAATGATTTAATCCAAGAGTAAATATAAAATCTAACGGTAGTTGCCATTGTGGAGGCCTTCTGTTGGAAGACTAGTATCGTGTAGCTCTCCACCCTAATATGTCAGCCGCATATCTCTTTATCTCTGCATAACTACTGCAGCCTACATCCACCTGAACCTACTTGCAATAGTGAAGCTTTTATCTCCCTATACAATCCCCACTGTTCCCTCCATTACCAATTCCCAATTCCTTGATGCCACAGGATGTGTCCTAGCAAATGAAACCCCATCCCCCTTGTGCCATAGATTTCTTTTTTCCTCAGTTCAATTCAGTATATCTTCATTAGTTATGTGATCTACCCACTTAATCTTCAATGTCACGTGTACCTCAACATTTTAAAATCTCCTCTTGTTTGCTGCTGTTTAGTGATGGTCCTGACTAATATTTCTAGAAAATACTTCTTAACACTTAAATTTATGTAATATGTTAAAATATTACTCTTTTTCTCTGTGGTTTCATTTATTGCTTATTCAGTGTTCATCAGGGAGAGGCCATAACCCTGTCTCACTCTCTTCTTGACTACTGTCTCCTTTTCATGTCTTTTGACTGTTACAACTTGTTCTCTGGGTTTCATCACTGCTATCTTCAGAACTTTAGAGAACATATTGCACTCAGTATGATCAAAAGCTTTATCTAAATCCACAAATGCTGTAAACATAGGTTTGCCTTTCTTCACTCCATCTTTTAAGATAAATTGTAGGGCCAGTATGGCCCCGCATGTTCCTACATTTCTCCAGTAGCCAAACCGTTCTTTCTGAGTCAACAGTAGCCATTTTGCATATGTGTGTGTGTGTGTGTGTGTGTGTGTGTGTGTGTTTTGTTTTCTGCATCTGAAGGATTAATCTACTTCGAAGTTTGTCTGTTGCTCAGCGTCTTCTCTATGTGGCGTTTAGCAATCAAACCTGTTTCATATTGACACTATTAGGAAAACCATAGATAGCAAGTCACCATATAACAGAGATGCTGAGTTCCAGATAAGCACAACAAAAAGACTGTCAAACAAGTAAGTTTTTGGACAGGCTTACACACACACACACACACACACACACACACACACACACACACACGGCCACAGTCTCTGGCTGCAAGTGTGGCCTAGGCAGCCAGAGAAGGTGGTCACGTGCGTGTGAGTTGTATTTGCATGAGAGTGTGTGTGTCTGTTGTCTAATTCCGATGAAGGTGTTTAGGCCAAAAGCTCGTTTGTTTGACAGTCTTTATGTTGTGCCTATTTGCAACTCAGTATCTCTGCCGTATGCTGAGTAGCAGTCTGTCCTTTTCATAATATTGTCATTATTCCATCCTGGATTTCGTGTTTCATATTGTTCTCATTCCATCCTGAACGTTCCATTATTTGAAATACCAGTGTCTCATTGTTTGAAATATCAGTGTCTCATTATTCTCATCCAAGAATGACTCCTTTTGATTTGCATCACAAATGTTTTAGATGTGCACTTACTAACAAAATTTAGTTTTTTCCTCCATTTGTTGGTGAAAAGAAGACTATCAGGAATGAACATGTCCTTGACTGTGTACATATCTCGGAGAGCACTGCAATGCAATACCAATCAACCTATTGGAAAAGTTTGATGAACAACAATTTTTATCTCCTCTTAATTAAATTAGCATTACTCCTTGTCGTAGTGTGCCAGCCACCCTCCCCTATAGGAATGAAGAGACAGTCTTCTTTTAAATTTACATTTGTACTGCAAGTAGTAACACAGTAGTTCTCTGTGTGAAATAAAGTTGTTCTCTGAAATGACTGTCATTACACAATTGTCTGTTTAACTCTCATACACACATCAAAAAAAGTTTAGCATCATCCCGGTTCCCAGAACTCCTGAAGATACATGTTGACTGTGGATATTGTATCACAGGCACAGTCCCTTTGACTGTTTGGAGATGTCACTAGACCTGCCCAAAGATGAAAACAGCCATTCACGAGCAGCGCCTATTAGACGAAAGGGGTCTGAAAATCGATCAGTTCCAGTCATTCCACCAGGAAGGAGGTACACGGCTCGTGTTGTCTGTAGTTCAGCCGTGCCTAGACAGTCTGTACCAAGGTTTGATTGCATCCACATTGTTACTTTGTGCCAGGAAGGGCTCTCAGCAAAGGAAGTGTCCAGTCATCTCAAGAGTGAACCAAAGCTGTATTGTTCGGACATGGAGGAGATACAGAGAGACAGGAACTGTCGATGACATACCTCGCTCAGGCCGCCCAAGACCTGCTACTGCAGTGGATGACTGCTACCTACATATTATGGCTCGGAGGAACCCTGACAGCAATGCCACCATGTTGTGTGCAGCCACAATACATCATTTGAGACTCAAACTGTGCGCTAAAGGCTGCGTGATGCGCAACTTCACTCCCGACGTCCATGGCGAGATCCATCTTTGCAACCACAACACCATCCAGCGTGGTACAGATGGGCCCAACAACATGCCGAATCGACCGCTTAGAATTGGCATCACGTTCTCTTCACCGATGAGTGTCGCACATGTCTTCAACCAGACAATTGTCAGAGATGTGTTTGGAGGCAACCTGGTCGGGCCGTAGACACATCGTCCAGCGGGTGCAGCAAGGTGGAGGTTCCCAGATGTTTTAGGGTGGCATTATGTGGGGCCAACGTATGTCGCAGGTGGTCATGGAAGGTGCCATAATAGAAGTACAATACGTGAATGCCATCCTCTGACCGATAGTGCAACCATATCGGCAGCATATTGGCGAGGCATTCATCTTCATGGACAATAATTCACGCCCCCATTATACACATCTTGTGAATGAATTCCTTCAGGATAATGACATCGCTTGACTAGTAGATGTTCTCCAGACATGAACCTAACCAAACGTGCCTGTGATAGATTGAAAAGGGCTGTTTATGGACTGTGTGTCCCACCGACCACTCTGAGGGATCTACGCCAAATTGCCGTTGAGGAGCGGGACAATCTGGACCAACAGTGCCTTGATGAACTTGGGGATAGTATGCCACGACAAACACAGGCGTGCATCAGTGCAAGAGGACGTGCTACTGGGTATTAGAGGTACTGGTGTGTACAGCAATCTGGACCAACACCTCCGAAGGTATCACTGTATTATGGTACAACGTGCAATGTGTGGTTTTCAAGAGCAATAAAAAAGATGGAAATGATGTTTATGTTAATCTGTATTCCAATTTTCTGTACAGGTTCCAGAACTCTTGGAACTGAGGTGATGCAAAACTTTTTTTGGTGTGTGTATTTTTTCCTGTATTTAACTTGCTTTATAATGGGAGGTTGGACATTTATCCCCGCACTGGACAGACCTTGTGTATGGGTCTATAATTGACTGGCAGTGTGATGATCCAGTTGTGCAGGATACTGTTGTGTTGACAATTCGTAGTGATGTGACATTGTCATTAAGGAAACACAATAATGATTGTTTAGGAAACACAATAAATAATGAACATCTTATTTCTGAGTTTTCATTGCATGTGGGGTATTCTGCTTTTATAGTACTGGTACTGGTTTTATTAATCAGAAATTAGAAGTTTGTTTGCTCCCTTTATTGTAGACCGTGCAAATAGTCACACATGACCGCTAGATTGAAGTATGATAAAAGCACAAGTAGGTGACAAGGTGTTGGACATCCATGACTCTTCACAGAATGTGTAGTTTGGAGGCTTTCCTGCTCTGTAAAGCAGGAAAAGCAGCAATCTGTATAGCACATCTGATGACAGAGTACTATGCTAGTGTAGGTACAAGTGTTTTAGAGCACTTGGTTCAGGGCACGTTGCTGAACATGTGGGTTTGCGGCAGATGACTGCTAGATGTTTCCTCATTGATGCAATAACATCATCAGTTACAGAATCAGTGGATGTGAGATCATTGAAATTCATCTGCTGATCAATAGAAACATGTCACCTGCTCAGATGACTCTCATTTCTTGTAGAGGTGGGTTGACGGTTGTGTCCAGATATTGTATCATCCATGCAAACAGCTGCTTGAAAAATTGTCCTCGCCATGAACATAGGACGGTTGGGAAAGTTTGTGCTGTGAGGGACTTTCATCTGGATTTACATGAAATGTGCGGCAATAACTGATGGCAGCATGACAGCTGTGGAATACTTGAACCTTATTGTGACCACCTGCATTATTTCATGCTTGATATTGTTTCAAATGACGATGACAGCTTTCCTGACACAAGGACAGCATCGTGTTCAAGTAGTGATAGTAAGCTCTTGTTGGTGTCTTCGTCACCAAATATGCCTGGACCAAACCTGATGGAACACATCTAGATGGTATTGTGCGCCAGCTCTGTACTCACAGTCTACTTGTTCGTTTATTTGTGTGAATTATATTGACCTGTCTATACATGTGGTCACATATATGCAGATATCTACCATGGACTTGTCAGGTCTATGCCATCGTTGCTTTATTATGATCTGAAGGTAAACCAACAACCTGTTAAGTGGTGTCATAATAATCATCTTATGAATGTTGCAGTTCTTCTTATTTCTGTCTTGCATAAGGCGGAATCCCTCTCCAGCTGTTGTAATGTTTTGACTTGCCAGTATGTGCTTCCAATTCCAAGGCACTGTGCGTGTAAATAAATCAAAGATTAATTAAATGTGGTGTGTCATGCAGTGGTTCCAAGATTGTGAAAATACTGCAAAACATCTGATAACTGTTGAGAATGAATGATACATAGGGATTGGTTTTTTAACTTACTTTAATTTGCTAAATTTAATTTTAGTTAACAGATATAGTCTCTTATTGTTGCTTGGATTAGTGCTAATTGTTCATCGCTGCTGTTGTTGAATACTGCTATACTGTTGTAGTGTAAAAAGTATGTTTTACCACGGTCTGCTTAATGTCAAAGTTAATGTGTTATTTGTAAGTAATTATTTGTAAGTACATGGTGTATACACTTTGGGACAACCAGGAAATCCAGAAAAAATTGGGAATTTTTCCATCCAGTTTTGGTTGGTAAGAACTGGTACTCTAACAGAGAATTGCACTTTAGTCCATTACTGCAGAATAATACTGCAACAATAAAACATAAACAAGAGGATAACAGCAACTTTATTTGCAAAGAAAATACACCATTTACAACAACAAAACACAGTGCGCAGACAAGTGTCTATCAATAATGAACTGTATCAAAGACTATACAATAGTTTGTAACAACAAATTGATTTAGATGTGTCTTTCTCGTGGGCCTCAATTCTATGAGTATGATGTCAAAACTGTTTACATTTCTAACTGGTCGCAG
This sequence comes from Schistocerca cancellata, assembly GCF_023864275.1. Lineage (NCBI taxonomy): Eukaryota > Metazoa > Arthropoda > Insecta > Orthoptera > Acrididae > Schistocerca > Schistocerca cancellata. The sequence continues at coordinate 137,816,367 of NC_064632.1, forward strand.
AAAAATATTGCAGATGGTTTCAGAAGTGTTACTTGCAAAGTAAGCTTTCTTTGACACAAGATGAATTATGTTACTGTACGAATTTACGATGAATTTCTTAAATCTTGTAGCGTTAGGCTCTCCATTCAGAACTCAACACTGAGGACCAGTCGCATATAAAAATTTCAGGCTTGGAAGACCAGCCATTTATACCATTATTTAAAATTTTGCTGGCACATTTGTGTTTGATATATGTTAAAAAGGTAACACATGCTTAAAAAGACCAAGTTCAAGATTTGTTTCTCATATGTATTTTTGTTCTTTCAAAGATAACAAACTATGCAGTGACGATGCCAAAAAGTAAAATTATCCTTCAATAAAACGTGCGAAGCTAGCTCTTGAGCAACTTCACATGTAATTGTCTTTGCTATGGAAAAGTGGAAGTGTTCGACAGAACATGTATTCATCCAGGTAACCCACAAAATGTACGATGCACAACAGTGAAATTTATAATCGTGCTTGTCAGAAATATTGAGCTGCTGCAATTTAAGATGGTGCTTTAGGATTCTGCCAAACCACACTTTCAGAAAAAAACAGCAAAAAAATTTTGATTACCAATATTATATGTGAAAGTTTAGCTTTCCTTGTGGATATACTGTGTGTATAGTAATTTAAACAATTAATTTTTTCTCTTTATGTGTTTGTGCTACTTAACAGTGATGTTGCTGTTGGCCTACCACATCATGTGTCAAATGCTCTGAATATCTGCTGTCATTAGCTGACGGGATCACATGATGTGAGATATGATTGACTGACAAAAATGTATCTCAATCCGAATTTCAGTGCTTTGGAAGCTGCTGTGCTGTTGTTGGTGGAATTCATGTTTATACTTTTGTAACACGAAAACATGCAGTGTAAATATTGCCAAGCATCAAAGATCTTTCCAAAATGTGTTGTTTTTTGCCCGGTTGAGTTTCCTCAAGTGCCGGGATGTTCTATGTCGGTGTATAAAACCTTCACCATTCAAAGACTGATAAATTTTACAGCTCTAGGGAAAGTATATTGGCACTTAACGTGTAAAAAAAAATGTGGTATCATTTGGGAAAAGGTATCTTTTTATGTGGGAAATCCAGGAATTTGTTTGCTTGTCCGCATGTTCACCCTGTAATTAAAGATTTTTGTAATGTTCTTTATGATTTACATGATGAGTGTACGTAGGATTTCATGATAATTATGTAGCTTTAGTGGACCATATTTAAATCATTTGGTATGAAGAATGTCTTGATCCCCACAGACTGCAGCCATTGTAACGATTATATTGGATGTTGAACTTCATTTCTCTAAAGTTTATTCTTCAAATCTAATTGGGAAAAGAGTGAAGAACATGACGGTAAGCAAGAGTGAAGAGAAGAAGAAAGAGGGAAATTTCTATGGAGAACAGAATCCATCAGATTATTGGGAGATTTATGCTTTGAGTTATTTTAATAATTAAAACTCTTACCTGACAGTCAAGTCATTCTCACACAAATCTTAAATTTTGACTCACAGAGTATTCCTACATTTTATTAATCTGCCACACTTTGCCTCTATGTATATTTTAAGACTTCATATTTTCTAGGGTTTTTTAAAAATTTGATATTTACTGTAATAATGCTGCCAACAGGTACGATATACCCACATCATTGGGCGGTGGATGCTGGAATGGTGACACACCTAGTACAAGTAGTTCCCCAGTTCCATTGGGACCAACACATATAACAGATCGCTCTATTACATCGGGAAGCTCCATCTATTGCTTTCTGTGTGGGCTGCACTCTGACCTCACTCTAGCTCGTGTTCTCTATGGGCGGCCACAGGGTCGTAATGCGCCGTTCTTTCCATTCCTCCTCCGTCATGTGTCACCACCTAATGCAGAACAGTTACGAGAAGATGGCTCAGCACTTGTCTGCACCTTCTGCTACCATTCCTTGTTAGCACAATGGAGGCGTCTGGAACAAAGTGGACCTCCTGCTGACCGTCGTGATTACAACACACATGACTATTGTTGCTATGTGTGTGGCATTACTACATACCGCAAGCGGGTTCGAGCTCTGCCTATTAAGGTACATGTAAGAACATTATTAGAATTAACAATATGGATTTTGTTGTTGTTGTTGTTCATTTTCCTTGTGAAATATGTATTTTCATGTTGTTGTTATTCACTTTATTTTCAGGGTGGAATATGAATTTCCAAGTTATATTGCATTCCACATCAATATTAAAATTTTAATGCTGTCTGTTAATAAATAGATGTGGGGTTTGTGGCCTTAGACTTTCATCTCATTGACATTGGGCTCCATGAATCACTGATTTAGTCAAATTTCAGCAGTTGATTGTTCTGTTAACCATAACTATAGAATGTAGCTTGGCATGTGATGTGGCAGAGTTTTAATTAGCCACTGAAGGTTGTGTTCTGATAATATATTCCTTACAGTAGGTGATTGACTTGTAACCAGAGCTGAGTGAAACATTTTCTGATGCTGTATCTATTCAAATGGTCCTGGATCTTACATTTTATTTACTTGAGGAACCTTTCGCCTTTTAACTGTCAGTTTAATTTCAGTGGTAACTGAAGTTAATTTAAGAGTCAAAGGTGAAACGTTCTATCTGTGAATGGTACTCAGTGATAGGTTATCACATTTTATGAAGTCACAGAAACCTCACGTTTTCAGAGGTATCTGTTTTGTCATCATTAGGCAGGAGCTGTGACTGTTGAATGCTATTTGGTGTGTCAGTAAATTTTGCAGATGCTGTCAGAAAAACCCCACTAACAGAGAAGTACTCTAACTTGCATGCGCACAGCTCTTAAGTGGCAGTTGGTTGACATTCCCACTGTGTTGCTGCCCAGTGGTGAACAGTTCCTGCCAACATGCAATGATTGGAACTCTTGCACTGACTGGCCCAACTGCATGTTATGTATTACTAAATACTATAATTTCGTACCAATCTTTGTTTAAACAAATGTTAGCACAACTGAAGAGATTCTCTCTGTATTAACGATCATGCCTCTCTGTTGTGAATGTCCTACATACCAAATTTGTCATGAGAATGTTACAATGTGTCTTGCTTCCAAATGTATCATCTGCCCGCTGCTCTTCCATTCGCTGCAAGGGACCAGCAGCTGTCTCACCCCCCCCCCCCCCCCCTCCCCCCCCCCATTGTCCCCGTCATGTGTCACAGTGAGCATCCACAACATTGCAACACAAAACACATAAGTACACCACTGGTGACTATCTAGAGTTTTACCATCTCCTGCAGAAATGAATGCTGCTGTTGAGTATTTGTCCAATTTTTTAAATTATGACTACAAGTGGATGCAGACAAACGGCGGTTTAAACATGGTACATGTCCCTAAAACCACAATCATGATTCAGTCCAATGCTCAATCTTTCATTTGCCCTGTAATGTACTGACGTCTGTTGGTACTATCTCCACGATTGGTCTTGCCACTGTAATTTATTCTCACACCACCAGGTAGTCAGTTTAATATTATTTATTTTGTTTGTTAGACGTTTCATTCTGGATTAATTTTCCGTCTTGTTTCATCTGAATGTATCATCATGTTCTAAACCTGATTAAAAGTTGGAGACATTTTTACCTAGTATTCTAATATGTGAACAGTGACCAAATTTCTCATTTGGGACCCACTTATTAAGTCATTACAGTATATCATAATTGAATAAAATATTGATGTGTGCTCTGACTCGAGTACTGGTTTTTGAAGGACAATATTTCAACTGTTGAATGTTATCTTTACTTAAAAAGCAGCAATAATGTTTGTACATGGTATCCATACAGGGTGTAGAACTTTTTATTCCAAACCTACTATTTCCACTTATGTTTCAAAAATTGTCAAATTTTAAGCAGAGCAATAGATTATTGTAATAACTAGTTCAAAGTTTCTCGTGTATATCTTGCACTGTTGTTGCTAAAGCCAAATATCATGAGACTGTTTGAGCAGTATTGATACTGTATCAAGCACTTCAGTGTATCTGGAAATCTTGAGCGTGTTTAAACATGAGTATCATTTGCCCTCCCTGCTCTTCCGAATTCTTCAAAAAAATTCTCAATAGCCAAAGCATCATCTGTAAATGTTAGACAGCCCCTATATACTCTATTAAACAATGAAAAACTGTTAATATAAAGAGCAATAGTTTAGTCTGCGAATAAAAGATAACCTTGTATTTTTAGGAATGACGAATTTGGGGGAAAATACTTCACCTCATAATTCGTTAAATACAGCATATTGTCATTTGCTCTCTTGCCAGTGGCCAGCAGAACTCAATAATATGCTATGCTAAGTTGGTGTTGGAATTCTGTTAATAAAATTGCTCAAAAGCTTTGTTGAACTGTTTGTTCTATTACATAGTCACGTTTACAAAAGGCAACCAGAAAAATTTCCATGGTCAAATCTTCCATGTTATCCTGTATTGGGATAATAAACAACAATGGAGCCCTCCAGTTGCCCATTGCAACTTACACTAACATATTGGAAGGAGACTTAATACATTTTCTTAAGTTTTTCACTTATTTAATTACCAATATTTTGAAGAATATAATGTATATCTAAAAACAAAGATGATGTGACTTACCAAACGAAAGCGCTGGCACGTTGATAGACACACAAACAAACACAAACATATACACACAAAATTCTAGCTTTCGCAACAACAGTTGCTTCGTCAGGAAAGAGGGAAGGAGAGGGAAAGATGAAAGGATTTGGGTTTTAAGGGAGAGGGTAAGGAGTCATTCCAATCCCGGGAGCGGAAAGACTTACCTTAGAGGGAAAAAAGGACGGGTATACACTCGCGCGCGCACACACACACACACACACACACACACACACACACACACACACACATATATCCATCCACACATATACAGACACAAGCAGACATTACTGCTTGTGTCTGTATATGTGTGGATGGATATGTGTGTGTGTGCGAGTGTATACCCGTCCTTTTTTCCCCCTAAGGTAAGTCTTTCCGCTCCCGGGATTGGAATGACTCCTTACCCTCTCCCTTAAAACCCAAATCCTTTCATCTTTCCCTCTCCTTCCCTCTTTCCCTCTCCTTCCCTCTTTCCTGACGAAGCAACTGTTGTTGCGAAAGCTAGAATTTTGTGTGTATATGTTTGTGTTTGTTTGTGTGTCTATCGACGTGCCAGCGCTTTCGTTTGGTAAGTCACATCATCTTTGTTTTTAGATATATTTTTCCCACGTGGAATGTTTCCCTCTAATATATTCATATCAGAAGAATATAATGTTGTTGCCTTTAGTCCTTGTTACATGTATTATACAGTCTGTTTAAAGAATATTTGTTGGAGAAAGCATTTGTTTGTTCCAGTGGTCGATGTTAAGCAGTTGGTGTGTTCTAAGACAGAGAGCAAAATAATGAGATACATACCCCACAGTGTCTAAGAAACTTCTTTTACTTAAATTAAATAATAGTATATCCAGAGCACAATCCAATGTGAGTCCTTAAGATAGGCTTGTTCGATATCCTCAATAACAAATGACAACACTTTGACTACACAGGCAGAACTCTACTAACACACTGACTCCAAGTAGTGCAGCGTCCTTTTAAGTCAGCTCTGTAGCGGCACTGGCCACATTGGATTCAGTGTGTGTGTCTCAGTGTTGGCTGCATTGGATGTGTCTGAGAACTGACCACAGATTATCAGTGGAGTTATGTGGGTAACTACCAACTTCTGAGCATGAACTCGTGTGTCGTGGTATTGATAGCGCACAACACCACAGCCCCCCCCCCCTCCCCAAACTCCTTGCTGTCATCAGTCATATACTGGTGCTGTCAGAAATGATGGCACGCGTGCGCTGGAGGGTGAGGGGGGCGGGGGGCTGGTCTGGGTGCAGGAGCCACTGAGATGGCAGGAGGTGGAACTTCAGTCGGTAACAAGCTCCTGCCCGCATCCTGCCATTCGTCTTGCAAGTAGCTGGAATCATTGGCCAAAAAACCAGCCATAGGGTGCGCACCTACACCAGGGATGAAGCGTCATCTTCTGTCAGTGGAGATGCAATGGTGATCAGAGGATCCATGACAGGCCACCAGAATACAGCAGGGTGAAGCGACCTCCCTCCTGTGTTTGGGGCTGCTGGCACTATGGTGACAATGACAGCACTGTGTCGAGCTCCTTTCGCTCCCCGACTAGCGCCGGAGATGTGGGATGCAACAGAGGCAAAGGTGGCTGAGGATGCAGGGTACTCCTTGGGCACCAAATCTGCAAATGTAAAACCTATGGCAGGAAACGCAGCCCACACAAATGAAGCTTGTTCTGATATCACTTCTTCAGCCCAGAGGGACCCTGTACAACATAGAAAGAGCAGCCCAAAGCTTTTGTGATAGTTCGCAGCACCTTTTTCTGTCAGAAACTCTTAAAATGACCAAATCATGCTCATTAAATTAGAATGCTGTGGAGGATGCAGCAGCTGAAACAATTTCCTGTGTCAGTGTCCATGCAACAGCTCTGCTGGCAATTTTGTGTCACATGGCTGGGAACAACAGGACAAGAAAAAGACCTATTAAAGCTTGCTCCCACACATGGGAGACGTGTAACTTTTTGATGTGTTGCTTGATTGTTCTGATGAAGTGTTCAACTTCACCATTGGATTGAGGGTGTAACAGTGCAGTCAGTCACATGCATGATTCCATTGGCATAACAAAACTTGTTAAAGTCTGCCGATGTGAACTGGGGTCCATTGTGCGAAACCGACACTTCCGTTAGCCATCATGCGAAAAATCGACATCAGTCTTGATAGTGCTAGCTGGTGTGGTGGATTGCATGGGTGCTACAAAAGGAAACTTACTAAAAATGTCTACCACAGTAAGCCAGTGGGAATTCCAGTAGTAACCTGCAAAGTCAATATGCAGGTGGTGCCAAGGGGAGCTGGACTTGGCCAGTTGAAAAATATTTGTGGCAGAAACGCCTAGTGTTCTGCACATGCTGGACATTGTGAAGTGAATTGTTCTATTCGAGCTTCCATGCCGACCCATGTGCTATGGTGTCGGGCAAGCTGTTTAGTGCATACAGTGCCCTAATGGCCTTGATAGAGAAGGCAAGCAACTTCCTTCTGAAGCAGACGTAGCACAACCACATCTGTATATAGGTGCATGACACTCTGCTGGACTGATAAGCTATGCCGATGTGCAAAATAGTGGCTTAGTACTGGACCACTAATCTACTTATTGAATATGGCCAACTGGTGCAGAGGTAGAGCAACAGAATTGTGAGGTTGAGGTCTGCAGCTCTTGTCTGAGCAATTCGTCAGAGCTTGATGGGAAAGCCATCAAGTGTTTTATTGCTCAGAATGTTATTAGTGTGGAAACAAGAATATTCTGAGGTGTCGAATGCAAAATCAGTGCCAACTGGTAGGGAGTGAGAGGCTTGTGGTCCGTCACCAAGTAGAATTATCTGCCATAGAAGTATTGGTGACACAATAGCAAGAGCTTCACTACCAATCTGTGAATAGTTGTATCGTGCTTTGTAGGAGTTTGGATGCAAAGGTAGTTGTCTTTCTCAATGATCCAACTCAGTGCGAGAGAACAGCGCCAGTCCCATAAAATAATGCATCAACCGTCAGTAAGACTAGCTTGGTGGGATCAAAATGGACAAAACAGTGATCACTCAATAAAACATCTTTCAGTTTCTGAAATGTGACTAGACACTCACTAGTGTACTCAAATAGAACATTCTTTTATCAAAGACAGTGCAATGGAGCTGCATTCTGCAATCTGCACAGCATTAGGAATGAACCATATATAATAAGTTAGTTTACCCCAACACAGCTTGGAGTTCACTGACGTTCTAGGAAATGGTCGGTTCTGGATGGTAGTTAGGTGTGACTTCTGCAGTCAGATGTAACAGCTATCCGAGACCTCCCAGCTCTTAGGAACATCAGTGAACTCCAAGCTGTGTGGATCTACTTTAACCTAGCATCTGAGAGCACTAGAAACAGTTGGAATTGAAAAAGATGTTCATTGGGAATATAACCCGAGACTTCAGTGTCCTCCAAATAGTTCAAACAAGAAGGAACGACAGTAACAAAGCAGGTGTGCTTGCTGTGGCAGTACTGAGGTGCTGGGAGTGGTGCTGCTGTGTTTGTGTGTGCAGCAAGTAGCCTGGTCAGTGTCTTCATGAGTTGCTGCATTACAGTGCCTGAAACTAAACAATCTGAGTAGCTGACAGTTCCTGTGGAGGACTGGCCATGATGAAACACACAAAAAACGATAAGCATATATAGTGCAACCACTAAAGAAAGTACGTATTAGTATCCCGGGTGCATATGCTCCAGGAGAACCGGGAAATCCCCAGGAATTTTTCATTTAAATTTCTGTAATTTTGGCTGGTAAGAACTGATACGTTAACAAAGAAGTTGACTTTAACCCAATACTGCAGAATAATATTGCAGCAGTAAAACATAAATTAGTTGCAAAGAAAATGAACTATTTACAAGAACACAGTGCAAAGGCTTTAGGATGAAGACTGCACAATACTTTGTAACAACAAGCTGCTTTTGATGAGCTTGATGTCACAATAGTTTGAATTTTAACTGGCCACATAAAAATGTTGTGAATGGTTGTTTCAGAAGTGTTACTGCCAAAGTAAATTTCCTTTTACACAAGACGAATTATGTTACGTGTGAAAATTACGATGAATTTCTTATTCTTAAATTGTGGAGTGTTTGACTCTTTCAAAACCTAACACTTTGAAGGCCAACCACTTAGAAAAATTTCAGGCTCAGAAGACCAGCCATTTACGCCATCATTTAAAATTTTACATGCACATTCGTGTTTGGTATATCTTAAAGGGCAACACATGCTAAAAAAAAGTCCAAGCTTCAAGATAAGTTCTTCATATTTATTTTAGATCCTTGATGGATTACAAGTATGCAATAAAGCTGGCAAAAAGTATATTTGTCCTTCAAAAGAAGAGAAAGAAAAAAGTGCAAAGTGAGTTCTTGAGCAATTTCACATTTAGCACGCTTTTCTATAGAAAAGTTAGAGTGCTTGATGGAACGTGTATTCAGCCAAGTAATCCTCGAAATATTCGGTGCACAGCAGTGAAATTTACAATTGTACTATTGTGCTTGTCAGAAATATTCAGCTGCTGCAATTTATGCTGTGCATAGGGGATTCTACCTAACCACATGTTCCAAAAATAAAATAAAATAAATAAAAAAAATTATGACCAGTGAAAGCTTAGCTATTCTTGATGAAAAAATCATATAGTGGTTATACGAGGGTTGGAACTTTAATAGTGGCAACTATTTATTTACAACTTGTACAAAATAGATACATGTTTCAAAGTTTTACTGACCTTCAAAGTAGTCACCAGCATTGTGTATAACCCGTTGCCAGCAATGTGGAAGTTGTAAGATACTCTTAGCTGTGCCAGTTACATATTGTCACGTAGAAGAAGGTGTAATTAGATGATAGATGAATGACGAACACTAACTTCACTTGACAAAGGTTTATTCAGCACTTGCGCATACAAGAGCACAGAGCAAACTGCCTCCGGCCAGAACACATACAGTATATATACAACTACAGAACATTCCAGTACAATGATTTTTGACATTTGTGAATACTTCTAGAATGTACTCGAACCGAATATAGAAATTAAAACTATACAGTCCAGGTGAGTTTTGAACTCACAACGTCCCATGCAGCAGTTTAGTATTATAAGCACTTCACCACCGTGCTACACAGCTTTGCGACATCGCTCCCTCCTTACGAGAACAGCATGTCGGTGTTACGTCATCCTAGTCCGGGAACGAGTCCTCAGTCCTGCATACTCCGACTCCCGATGACTGAATCTTGCCCTGGCGGTGATCTTCTTAGAACTTTGTTTGCCGCTATGCTCTTCGTCAGCTTTCTATTTGTTGCCTGTCGCTGGAGCTTCGAATTTACCCTGGGTTGCAGGATCCTTATAGGGCTTCATTCGAAGTACGTGGACCGTATCTCTGATCTTTCATCGTCTTGTGTTGGGGTTGAAATCTTCAACTTCATAACTAACATCAGACAACTGTCTTACAACCTTATAAGGCCCAAAGTAGCACCTGAGGAGATTCTCAGAGAGACCAACCTTCCGAACTGGAGCGAAAATCCAGACGAGGTCACCAGGCTGGTAGACAACAGGGCGGTGGTTCGCGTCATACCCTCGACGATTATTTTCTTGATCCTGCAGCGTGCAGAGTTGAGCTAACTGCTGAGCTTCCTCAGCTCTGGTTAACACCTGGCTGATGTAGTCATCGTCCACGTCATCAGGATGTAACAGAAACACAGTGTCCATCTTCTTAGTCGCCTCACGCCCATGCACCAGGAAAGATGTTGTAAATCCTGTGGTGTCTTGTTTGGCGGTGTTTTAGGCAAATGTCACGAAATGTAGCACCTCATCCCAGTTGCTCTGCTCAACATTGATGAACATTGATAGCATGTCGGCCAAGGTCTTATTAAGGCGTTCAGTAAGCCCGTTAGCTTGCGGATGGTAGGCAGTCGTCATGTGATGAGCAATGTTGCAGCGTTATCTCTGTCACAAGATTTGATTGAAAAACTTTCCCTCGATCTGTAATTAACGACCTTGGGGCACCGTGTTTTAATACAATGTCTTCCACTATGAATTTGGCTACCTTGAATGCTTCGGCTGTTTTCACAGCTTTTGTAATGGCATAGTGTGTCAGATAATCAGTGCAAACAATAAGCCACCTATTGCCACTAGCACATGTTGGAATTCGTCCAAGGAGGTCAATCCCAATACGCTGGAAAGGCATTTCGGCTGGTGGAATTGGTATGAGTTGGCCAGGTGGTTTCTGAGGAACTGCCTTTCTCCTGTGGCACTCTCGACAGTGTGACACAAAGTGACGGACACTCCTAAATAAACCTGGCCAGAATAATCTCTTGTGGATTCTATCGTATGTCTTAATAAATCCTAAATATCGTGTGTCATAGAATTTCTGTACAACATCGAAGCACATGTGTTTAGGAATCACTGCTAGCCACCTCTTTCCAAACAGATCAGAGGTTTTCTTGCAATGTAATCCATTAACTACCTTAAATAGTCCTTTCACATCCTCTGACTGATTCAAGGCAAGCATAAGTTGAGATATCTTGGCGTCCTTCTTCTGCTCAGCAGATAGATCCTGGAGTGCAGTGACACAGTCACTATCTTCATCAAAGTCTTGATGGTCTTGCACAGGGTTTCTTGAGAGACAGTCGGTATCATGGTGTTTTCTTCTACTTTTGTACTCTATGGTAATATAGTACTCCTGAAGACGTAGTGCCCACATGGCGAGTCGTCCTGTTGGATCATTAAGACCTGTCAACAAACAAAGTGAATGATGGTTTGTAACAACTGTGAATGGCCTTCCATAGAGAAACTGTCAAAATTTGCACGTGGCCCAGATCACAGCAAGACATTCTTTTTCTGTATTTGAGTAGTTTCTCTCAGCTTTTGTAAGTGTCCTAGAAGTATAGGCTATAACCTTCTCTTTTCCGTCCGAAATTTACACCAGAACAGCACTGATCTTTTTGTGGCGGCGTTCGTAGCGACAAACACTTCGCTGTAGAAACTGCTTACGAAGTCACCGCCACACCTTTAATAGCGGGCCGACCGGTCCGCTGGAACAGTGAACAGAAAGATGAAAACCCAAACACTCTGATTAAATAAAAGTCGGTACTTATCTTTATTAACGAAGATACAGAAACACAGTAGTGAACTCCGTGTCTACAGAAATCTGTCTAGTTTGAGTCGGAGCGGCTAGGTCAGCGTCGGCTGACGACAAACAACAACTCTGCTGCGATGAACACACAACTGACTAGCAAGTACACAAATCGGTGGCGAGTATACCACTGAGCGGCGAGTACAGAACTGTCCTAGCGCTCGCGACTCCAGCGCTTAAGAAGCCAGAAGCCAGCGGTGGCGCGCGCAGACTTGCGGCGATTTCCTGTATCGCTGGCGCTGCTTATGCGGACGGCGTCCGGACTTTGATGCTGCCAACCTTTTGGCAGCGGGCTCGATTGGCATTACTGGCTAGGATATAACAGATCTCATACCCACTGGGGCCTGTGTGTAGTTCTGTAGGTGATCTCTCATCATACAGACCAAGTACAGGGTCAGTCGTCAGAGCTTTTCACAGCACATCGAAAGAATCTTGTTGAGCACCACCCCAGATAAATTTAGCATCAGCTTTTAACAACCCTTGGAGTGGCCTGGCTTTGATACAAAAGTCTTTGATAAAACGGCGGTAATAAGAACATAAATCGAGGAAGCTTCTCACATCTCTAGTACTTTTAGGGATAGGAAATTCCATTATAAATCTCACTTTTTCTGGGTCTGGCTGCACACCTTCGTGTGACACAAGTTGTCCAAGTATTTTGATTTCTTTTGCTCCAAAGAGACTTTCTTGGATTAGGTTTCAGTCTGCCTTGGTGGAGACACTTAATAACGGCCCTCAGTCTTTTTATATGCTCATCAAATGTCTCTGAGAACACTATAATTCATCTAAATAACAAAGACACATCGTCCACTTCAGGTGCCTTAGAAGACTATCCATCATCCGTTCAAGAGATGCTGGTGCATTACACAAACCAAACAGCATTACCTTAAACTCATACAGGCCATCAGAGGTGATGAATGCAGTTTTCTCATGATCAGCATCATCTACTTTGATTTGCCAGTATCCCAAGTACATGTCCATGGTTGAGAAAAACTTAGCCACATTCAGACAATCTAGTGTATTGTCAATTCGTGGAAGAGAGTAAACGTCCTTTTTAGTTATCTTATTAAGCTTCCTGTAATCAACACAAATGTGCCAACTGCCATCCTTCTTCCTGACGAGGACCACTGGTGACGACCATGGGCTTTGCGAAGGCTGAATGATATCATTCTACACCATTTTCTCTCTCCGTCCCCCGTAGCTGAGTGGTCAGCTCGACAGAATGTCAACCCTAAGGCGCGGGTTCAATTCCCGGCTGGGTCGGAGATTTTCTCCGCTCATGGACTGGGTGTTGTGTTGTCCTAATCATCACCATTTCATCCCCATTGACATGCAAGTCACTGAAGTGGTGTCAAATCGAATGACTTGCACCCGGCAAATGGTCTACCTGACAGGAGGCCCTAGTCACACGACATTCATTCATCATTTTCTCTACCTCGTCGCGAATTATTCGATGTTTCGTTGGTGACACACAGTATGCTCTCTGGCTTATTGACTGATTGTCTCCACTGCTAATCCGGAGCTTTACCGTCGATTTGTCTAATTCGCTCTTCACCTGTGGATTGAAGCATTCAGAGAACTCTTGAAGAATGGCAAGTAGCTTCTTCTGTTGTTCCTTAGTGAGATCTGGTGATAGTCGAGTTAGAAGTTCATGTCTCGTAGTGGTAGTGCCCACAGACTTGGCATCGGAGGTTTCTGTGACACTCAGCTATTATGCAATTAATGGCTCAGCATTTGCTATGCACATGCGTCTTGGAAGGATCTGCGCTTCTTGGTGACAGTTTACTATCCACAATTCACTGAATCCATTCTTAAACGAGACGACAGAAGCTGTGATGACCAAATTATTCTTCAGTGGTATGCTTTCTTACATTCCGCTACAAGATCCATGGGTTGATGCATGGCATGACACGTGACAGTTACCTTTCTAGCACTGACTGCAGGAATGATCACTTCATCCAGCACACTCTCCACACCCTCGGATGCGCACCTTCCTGTCCACAGTATCTAATCTCATCTAGCATAGTCTTTGAGCGACCACAATCTATAACTGACTGAGAAGCTTTCAAAAAGTCCCATCCGAGAATGACATCATGACTACACTCTTGCAAGATGATGAATTCTAAGGGCTGTGTATGGCCACTTATACCCACACGAATGGTACATCTTCTTGTAGGTTTTACATATTTCCCATTAGCTACCTTCAGCAGAGATGGTTTGCTGTCGACGAATATGGTTTTCTGCAACTGGCGAAGGTACTTCTCCGAAACGACTGAATATGATGCTCCAGAGTCCAGAAGAGCTTGGCATGGTTGTCCATCCATGAGGATATCGACGTAGTTTCCTATCGTTTTTGTAGTGATTGACAGTGGAGGATGTTTTTCTTCAGCGACCCCCCTCCAAGGAAGGTCGCACCCTTTAGTTTTCCCGATTGCAATGGCTAGATGATCTGCTGGAGCTTCTAAACAGCAATGGAGACCTTGATCGGCGTGTTGGAGAGCGTCCTCTCCAGCAGCTAGTTCGCGGTGATGGTAACCTATGTTGTCCTGCACCCACATCATCTTGTTCATCTTCGTTGTCCCAGAGTTGGCATCGACTAAGATCGGTATGCTGTCTTCTGGTGTGGGCGTCATCAAATATCCACTGCCTTTCTCGACAGTAGCGCACCACATGTCCCAGTCATCCACGGTAGAAACATACTAGTTGGTTATCCTGGGTCCTCCAGACGTCAGCCCTCCTTGGTGCCCAAACTGGTTCCTTATGCGGCATTGTAGAAACGTAACTCCGCCTGGGTCTTGACTTTTTCACCGTTTTAAAGGGAAATGAAGGATGAGAGATTGAGTTCAATGTGTGTTCCATTTCCTCCCTTATGACATCTTGAAGCATCTTGGTTTTTTGCTCGCCGTGCTATCCAAGTGCCTTCTGAACTTCCTCTCTCACTATCTGACGAAGAACACTTGTGAAATCAGTTGCTTCCTCCATCACAGACATTGATACGACGTTGGGAAACCGTTCAAACTTCTTGCTTGTAATTCGTTTTTAATGCATTGTCTCGATATACTGGCACCGTTTTATGAAGTTTTCTGCTGTTGAAACCACCTTAAGGAGTAGGGCTTGATACATGTCCTCAGCAACACCCTTCATGAGATGTGCAACCTTATCTTCCTCCTTCATTCTAGGATCCACTACTTTACACAGCTCCAAAACGTCTTGAATGTAAGATGCTGTAGTTTCTCCTGGACACTGTGCCCTGCACTTTAATTTATCTTCAGCCTTGCACTTCTGTCATGGTGTTTCGCCGAAATACTTGCGCGTTTCCACCTGAAATACTTCCCAGCTTGTGAACTTCTCGTTGTTCTCATATCATTGCTTGGCAGTGCCCTCCAAGTAGAAAAATGAGTTAGCCAAACACATGGTGTAATCCCATTTGTTAAATTTGGCTATATGCTCATATACCTTTAGCCACTTGTTTGGATCTAGGCCATCATCACCAGAGAACCCGGAAGGATGTCTCACATGGTGGCAGACAGTTGCTGTCATCCTAACGTCCTCTTTTTCTTCTGTCTCTGATAGAGTGTGATCTGTTGAATATCGCTCAAACTCGGGTTTCTCATGACATAAACGTCGACTGTGTTGTGGCCTGATGGGAGCCACTGTGTTGTCGATAATGTTCGCTATCACAAGGTCCAATACCCGATGCCTCCACCAGAATAATGTCACATAGAAGAAGGTGTAAGTAGATGAACGACAAACACTAACTTCACTTACCGAAGGTTTATTCAGCACTTGCACACACAAGAGCACGGAGCGAACCGCCTCCAGCCAGAACACATACAGTATATATACAGCTACTGAACATTCCAGTACAATAGTTGTTCACATTTGTGGATACTTCTAGAATTTACTCAAACCGAATATAGAAATTAAAATTGTACAGTCCAGGTGAGTTTTGAACTCGGAACCCTCCATGCAACAGTTTAGTATCATCACCACTACACCACAGTGCTCCTCAGCTTCTTCTGTAACAATACTGTTGAATTAAAATCTTCTGGGATATCCTAACAACATAAAAACGCAACTGGGATTAATGAATATAATCACTTGCCAAAAGCGCGCGCGCGCGCGCACACACACACACACACACACACACACACACACACACACACACACACAGAGAGAGAGAGAGAGAGAGAGAGAGAGAGAGAGAGAGAGAGAGAGACTGAGACTTCCATGTCTATGGGATGATTGATCTCTTATGGTTTAAAAGTTTTCTAAGATATTATAGATCAGGGCAATCTACATCTATACTGTACAAACCACTATGAAGAGCGTGATAGATGATGCTCCCCTCCCCTTTCCATTTATGTATGGAGCTCCAGTAGAATGATTGCACCCCCTGCATGTCCGGGATAAGAATAGGCCCGAGGTATTCCTGCCCGTCGTAAGAGGCAACTAAAAGGAGTCCCTCCCCCTCAAGGAAGTAGTTTGCGCGTGCGTCCGGAGATGGACAGTTCAATCACTTACATTTGTCGTAATTTTGGTTTTTCGCTTATTCTGGTGTATTCCTTCCTTTGTTTGTTTCCTTTCTTTGTCCTTCTCCCTCTCTCACTGTCTTCCTTACTTTTTACTTTGCCTTCTTCTCCTTTCCTTCTTGTCCACCCTGTGGTCTCCGCCTCGGCGTTTGAGACAGTCTGTCCTTTCTCTCCCTCTCTCCCTTTTTTTCCCTATTCTTCTTTCCTCTCTGGGCGTGCCTGAAGGCTGACCCACATGTTCGCACGCGTAGCCGGTGATGGGGTAAAGCGTAATTCCGGGTCCTGGGTAGATAAGTAGGACCCGTGTGTACCCCCTGGTAAAGGCCAGGCCCAGGGAGGGGTGATTGCCTGAGCTGACACCTTCCAACTATGCCGATTGGTCCCTCCGTCTGTTTCTCGGGAGGTGTGACCTGAGGTGTAAACATTCACCTAAGGGGGGGAGCACCCTCTGAGAGGGTCCCCACAAGGAAGGAGCGCGCAGTCGGAGATGCTGGCAGTCATGGGGGATTCATCCGCAATGGATTTCTCTTCTTCTTCTCTCTCGACTTCTGCCCAAAAATGGAAACTTGACCAGCCACGAGTGACAAAGTACTACTGCCTGCCCCAAAGTTCCTCGTAGTTTCTAGATCTGAGGACGGAAAGGATTTTTCATCTGTCAACCCTTTTGTTATTCAGAAGGGTGTAGATGCCATAGCCGGACCTGTCAAGTCTTGTGCCAGGATGCATAACGGTACCTTTTTGTTGGAAAACGAGAGCGCCTTTCAGGCACAAAAACTCCTTCAGGCCACACTCCTGTACACGTTCCCTGTTCGGGTGGAGGCTCACCGCACTTTGGATTCATCGCGTGGTGTGGTATCTACTAGATCACTTGACGTATTGACTGATGAGGAGATTCAGTGTTTCCTCGCTGAGCAGGTCGTGACGGCTGTCCATAGGGTCATGAAAAAGGTCAACAATGACCTTGTACCGACCCGGACACTTTTCTTGACCTTTGATAGGGTTCAGCTGCCGTCGCACATCAAAGCAGACTATGAGGTTATTTCTGTTCACCCCTATGTCCCGACACCTACGCGCTGCTACCAGTGTTAACGTTTTAACCACACCCGCCAGTCTTGTTCTAATGCGGCTAAATGTGTCACTTGTGGCAGGGTGACTGTCCACCTCCGTCTCCTCGTTGCGTGAACTGTCACGGTGACCATGCAGCGTCCTCTCGCAACTGTCCCATCTACAAGGATGAACACTGTATACAGGAAATTCGGGTCAAAGAGAAAGTGTTCACCTTGGCTGCTTGCAAGCTTTTTGCTAGTAGGAAGCCCACGCTGCTCCCAGCGGGGAAATACAGTACCGTCCTCGCCTCTCCTCGGCCTCCCAGGGAGGTATCGATGCAGACATGCGATCTAACCTTTAGTGCTACGGTCGTCCGTTTGGCCAGTGCTAAGATCGCCCGGTCAACGTCTCCTCTTCCTCCCGTCACCCCTTAAGACACAAGCACCTTCATCAGCTTCTGCCAAGACTAAGACCCAGAAGTCAGATGCACTGGCCTTCAAGAACAAACCGCCCGTGAAAACTTCTTACGTACCCCGAACTCCCAGCCATCGACCAGTACTTCGACTAAACGACCTTCCAAGAAGGCTCATAGGAAGAAAAGTTCTCCTCCTCCGCCATGGCGCATTTCTTCTCCTGCCCCCCTAGGCCGTTCACTGGCAGAGGAAGCTCCCTCTCCCAACCGTCTTAACATGGTGGCCAACAAACCTATTGAAAAAATGGACAGTGGCTCTCCGCCTATTGATAGCGGCAGCAGTGCTCGCTCGAAGCCAGGCCCTCAGCAGCCTTCGAGGTGACCCCTTCTTGCTTCTCCTTTTTCTTCTCACGGTGGCACTTCTTCATTGGAATATTCACAGCATTCGCTCCAAGTAGTAGCTCTCCAGGAAACGAAGCTACGCCCATGCGATCGTATTGACGTGGCACCCTATACCTCTGTGTGTTTTGACCACACCCCCTGTGGCAGGTGTTCTGGCTCATGGAGGGGTTATGTTGCTGGTGCGGGATGATATCTACTCTGATCCCATCACATTGCACACTGATCTGCAGGCAGTTGCCGTCCGAATTACTCTCCCCACTTTTACATTTTCCATTTGTACAGTTTACACTCCATCGTCGTCTGCCATTACTAGGGCAGACATGATGCTAACTATTACTCAGCTACCTGCACCATTTTGTTGACTGGAGACTTCAATGCCCACCATCCCCTTTGGGGCTCTCCAGCATCCTGCCCGAGAGGCTTCCTGTTAGCAGACCTTTTCAACCACCTCAATCTTGTCTGCCTCAATGCTGGCGCCCCTACTTTTCTTTCGGACACAACTCACACCTATTCCCATTTAGACCTCTCTATATGTACTACCCAACTTGCACGTCGGTTTGAGTGGTACACTCTTTCTGATACGTATTCGAGCGACCACCTCCCTTGTGTTATCCATCTCCTGCATCATACCCCATCTCCATGCTCAACTAGCTGGAACATCTCCAAAGCAGACTGGGGGCTCTTCTCTTCCAGGGCGACATTTCAGGATCAAAATTTCACAAGCTGCGATAGTCAGGTCGCACACCTCACGGAAGTCATTCTCACTGCTGCTGAATATTCCATCTGTCATACTACTTCTTCTCAACGTCGCGTACAGGTCCCCTGCTGGACCGCAGCATGTAGAGACGCTATACGTGCTCGTCGACATGCTTTACGCACCTTTAAACGCCACCCTACAATGGCGAATTGTATTAATTATAAACGATTACGTGTGCAGTGTTGTCGTGTTATTAAAGAAAGCAAGCTGGGCTGCTTTCTCAAGCTCCTTTAACAGTTTTACTCCTCCTCCTGTTGTCTGGGGTAGCCTGCGCCGGCTATCTGGCACTAAGGTCCGCTCACCAGTTTCTGGCTTGACGGTCGCAAATGATGTCCGTGTGGCCTCTGAGGATGTCTCCAATGCCTTCGACCAATTTTTCGCAGAGGTTTCTAGCTCCGCTCATTAGCACCCTGCCTTCCTCCCCCGAAAACAGGCAGAGGAGGCAAGGCCCACCTAACTTCTGCTCCTCGAATCATGAAAGTTATAATGCCTCATTCACCATGCAGGAACTCGAAAGTGCACTTGCCCGGTCACGGTCCTCCGCTCCGGGGCCTGATTCTATTCATATTCAGATGCTGAAGAACCTTTCTCCTGCGGTGAAAGGTTTTCTTCTTTGTACTTATGATTGCGTCTGGATTGAGGGTCATGTTCCCACATGCTGGCGCAAATCTATTATTGTCCCGATTCCTAAGCCAGGGAAAGACAAGCACTTGCCTTCCAGTTATCGACCTATTTCCCTTACCAACTGTGTCTGTAAGGTGATGGATCGAATGGTTAACTCTTGTTTGGTTTAGCTGCTCGAATCTCGATGCCTACTTACCAATGTACAATGTGGATTTCATAGGCGCTGCTCTGCTGTTGACCATCTGGTTACCTTGTCGACCTTCATTATGAATAACTCCTTTTGGAAGCGCTAGACAGTGGCTGTGTTCTTTGATTTGGAGAAGGCTTACGATACCTGTTCGAGGGCGGGCATTCTCCGCACCATGTGTACATGGGGCCTTCGCGGTCGCCTCCCTCTTTTTCTTCGTGCATTTTTAATGGATTGAAAGTTCAGGGTACATGTGGGTTCTGTCCTGTCCGACGCCTTTCACCAGGAGAATGGGGTGCCACAGGGCTCAGTTTTGAGCGTCGCTCTCTTCGCCGTAGCGATCAATCCAATAATGGGTTGCCTCCCAGCTGATGTATCAGGCTCCCTTTGTGTGGACGATTTTACCATATACTGCAGCGTGCAGCGTACATGTTTCCTGGAGTGCTGTCTTCAGTGTTGTCTTGACTGTCTTTACTCCTGGAGTGTCGCCAATGGCTTCCATTTTTCTGCCGAGAAGACGGTCTGTATCTACTTCTGGCACTACAAAGAGTTTCTCCCACTGTCCTTACATCTCGGTCCCGTTGCTCCCCCATTTGTGGAAACAACAAAATTTTTAGGTTTTACATTTGACAGGAAACTTAACTGGTCTCCACATGTGTCATATTTGGCTGCCCGTTGTACCCGTGCCCTAAATGTCCTCTGTGTTCTCAGCGGTACATCATGGGGAGCGGATCGAACTGTCCTACTTCGCTCATATCGGTCGATCGTCCGCTCAAAGCTGGATTATGGGAGCTTTGTATACTCCTCTGCACGGCCGTCCATCTTATGTCGCCTCAACTCTATACAACATCGGGGGTTACGTCTTGCGATCGGAGCATTCTATACTAGTCCCGTCGAGAGTCTTCATGCTGAAGCCGGTGAATCGCCACTAACCTACCGGCGCGATATATTGCTTTGTCGGTATGCCTGTCGGCTATTATCAATGCCCGACCACCCGTCTTATCATTCCTTTTTTGACAATTCTCTCGACCGTCATTGCAGGTTGTATGTATCTGCCCTGCTACCCCCTGGAGTTCGCTTTCGTCGCCTCCTTCAGCAACTTGATTTTCCACTCCCTGCAACCTTTAGAGTGGGTGAGAGCCAAACGCCACCTTGGCTCCAGGCTCAGATTCGCGTTCACCTTGACCTCAGCTCGCTCCTAAAGCAGGTTACCCCAGCTTTGGTATACCGCTTGCGGTTTGTCGAACTTCGTTCGAAGTTCATTAATACGATCTTCATTTATACAGATGGCTCTAAGACCAATGATGGTGTCGGGTGTTCTTTTATTGTCGGGGCACACAGTTTCAAATACCGGCTCCATGGCCATTGTTCGGTCTTCACAGCTGAGCTATTTGCCCTCTTATCAGGCCGTTCTTTACATCCGCCGCCACCGACATTCTGCTTATGTCATCTGCTCTGATTTCGTGAGCGCCATCCAGAGCCTCAGTGATTTGTACCCGGTTCACCCTTTCGTGCACCGGATCCAACGCTCTCTTCAGCAGCTGGCGGACAACGGTTCTCCGGTTGCCTTTATGTGGGTTCCTGGCCATGTCGGTATCCCTGGGAACAAAGCTGCAGATGCCGCAGCCAAGGCTGCGGTCCTCCAGCCTCAGACAGCTTCTTGTTGTGGGCCTTCATCTGATTTTAGAATGGTCATTCATCAGTGCATTTTATCACTGTGGCATGCCGATTGGTCTACATTTACCGAAAACAAGCTTTGAGCCTTGAAACCTCTCCCCACGGCTTGGACGACCTCTTCACGCCCTTCTTGGCAGGATGAGGTAATTTTGGCCTGGTTACGGATTGGACACTGCCGGTTCAGCCACCGCCATCTGCTGACGGCTGCGCCGGCGCTGTTCTGTCCATGTGGGCAATTGCTGACGGTATGCCACATTTTAACGTCCTGTCCGAATTTTAATACACTGCGCATTGATCTTGGCCTGCCCTGTACTGTGGATGAAATTTTAGCAGATGACCCAGGAGCAGCTGCTCGCGTTCTTCGTTTTATCCACGTGACAAACCTGTCTAAGGACATTTGATTATGCTGTTTTCTTTTAATCCCTTGCCTGTTCATGTGCCTTTTAGAGTGTTGCCCTTTTTAGTTGCTGTTTTAACATTGCGCCTCACAGTGCATTCATAATTTAGTCTGGGCGCTAATGACCACTGTAGTTGTGCATAAAAAAAAAGCTCTAATTAGTCCAATTCTGTCTTTGCAATCACTGTGGGAGTGATACCTAAGGGCTTGTAGCTCATTCATGGATTCTTCACGTAAAGGTGTGAAACTTTGTAAGCATGTTTTCATGGCATAGTTTGCGTCTATATTGAAACATCTGTAAGCTCAGTTCTTTTCAGCATCTCCGTGATGCTCTCTCATGGGACCTACAAACATGTGATCATTTGTGCTGCTCTTTTTTATATATCAGTAGTAGAGATATCAACAGTGTAGGAAAAGACGATTGCTATTTACCATAAAGAAGACACATTAAGTTGCAGACAGGCACAATTAAAAGACACGTACGTAAAGCTTTCGGCCTCAGCCTTCATCAGCAAGAGCGAAATGCACACCATTCACAAATGCAAGCAAAGGCACACGGATCACATCCACAGGCACCCGCATGGCTCCCTCCCATGCCAACCTTTTTATTAGCCATCTAGAGGAGACCTTCCTAGCCTCCCAAAACACCAAACCCCTAGTCTGGCTCAGGTTCATTGATGATGTCTTCACGGTCTGGACTTAGGGCCAAGACACTCCATCTGTGTTCGTTCACAACCTCAACATCTTCTCTCCCATCCACTTCATGTGGCTCCTTGACCCTGTGTGCTACCTTCCTAGATGTTGATCTTCTCCTCTTTAATGGCTCCCCCCCCCCCCCCCCCCCCCCTTCTATCGCCAACAGTCCCTGCATTTTAAAAGCTGTCACCCTTTTCACACGTCCCATATGGCCTGGCCAACCGAGGACGGCGTATCTGCAGTGACAAGAACTCCATTGCTCACAAGGGAAATTCTCCATTGCAACCCCCTGCCCCCATATTTAGTGGTAAGAGGGCCCAGTGGACAGCCCAAGAGGTTGTTACATCAATGGCATTGTGGTTAAGTGGTTGTGGTGTTGGACTGTCAAGTGGACGAGCCGGATTCAAACCTCCCTCTTTTCAAAACAACACCCTCCCTCTTCCTCCCCCCCCCCTCTCACACACACACACACACACACACACACACTCTCTCTCTCTCTCTCTCTCTCTCTTTTGCTGTATTCAAATTAGTGTCTTTGTCATGGTGTAACATCTCTTTGCAACAGCGAGTTGTAAGGAAGGGACCTATAATGACACTTGATTCTGCACAGCACTACTACTCTATTAACAGCTGAAAGGAGGTTGCGTTTGAATGGGGACATTTGATGACAAGGCAACAATTCAGCCAAATCCTCCACTGGAAAACACGTCTGGTGTGTCATACATGGCATTAGTGAGAGTACATGTGTCATATGATAGGTATCTCTTACCGATGCACCTGTTTTGTATGCCTGGTGCATGAGTGGAATATGCCTCCTTGCCTGATTTAGGTTTTGGAATGAACGTGAATGTGATCACTCCCAAGGAAATGATGAAAACCTAATAGAATGTCATGTAAACTGCAACAAATGAACGCAACAGTTTCACAGTCACACAGTTAAATCTGAATAGGGTTTCCCTTGTCAGCATGCTGAGGGTCAAACCAGAGCATTCACAGACAGGCTCTATCCTCCAGATCTGGTCTGCAAACAGATCTCCCGTCCCATTTCTCCTCACATCCCCAATTCTCCCACCACCCTCAAGAACCAGTCACAAAGGAGTGTTCCCTTCATCAACCAGTACCACCCTGGACTGAACCAACTGAACCACATCTTTCACAAGGGCTTTGATTACCTACCATGATGCCCTGAAATGAGGGACATCCTGCCCGAAATACTTTGCACCCCTCCTAAAGTTGCATCAATCACCCAACCCCCACAACATCCTAGTCCATCCCTATGCCACTCCCTATCCCAACCCATTGCCACAAAGATCTTATCTGTGTGGAAGTCCCAGGTAAAAGACCTGCCCAATCCACCCACCCAGTGCTTCCTATTCCAGTCCTGTCACAGGTTTATCCTACCCCATCAGGGACCAGGCCTCCAGCGAAAGCAACCACGTCTTTTATCAGCTCTGCTGCAATCATTGGAGAGCTTTTTATATTTGGTATGATTACCATTCAGCTGTCCACCAGGATGAACAGCCGCTACCAAACTGTGGCCAAGAGCAAAGTAGACCACCCTGTGGTGAAACATGCAATTGAACATCACATTCTTGATTTCAGTGGCTGCTTCACTACCCGAGCCATCTGTATCCTTCCCTCCACCACCAGCTTTTCTGAACTGTGCATATGGGAGTTATCCTTACAATACATTCTCTACTCCTGGCCTCAATCTATGGTAACATACTGTCCCCCACATCCTCCACCCAACAGTTTCCACCCTGTTTATATGTCTCCCTCTGCCAATGCACCCATTCATCTCCTATTTCACTTCTTTTTTCCCCACCTCCCTGCCCCACAACCTCCTTATTCTGTGCCTGTTGGCATTCTAGTCACTGCACATTCCACCAAACAGTATTTGTCTCTCTTGTCACCCATAAAGTACTATCCCTTCCCCTTCCCTTTCCCCGCCCCCTCTGCTGCTTGCACCCCACGTGATAGTTACATTCCAGCACGAGATGCTGGTGTAGGCAGTCATGTGTCCATAAGGTGTGCTTGCTGGTTTGTATGAATGGTGTGTGTTTCTCTTCTGCTGATGAAGGCTTTGGCCAAAAGCTTTATGTAAGTTTCTTTTACAGTGATTAGCACACTGGACTCGCATTCGGGAGGACGACGGTTCAATCCCGCGCCCGGCCATCCTGATTTAGGTTTTCCGTGATTTCCCTAAATTGCTCCAGGCAAATGCTGGGATGGTTCCTTTGAAAGGGCACGGCCGACTTCCTTCCCAGTCCTTCCCTAATCCAATGAGACCGATGACCTCGCTGTTTGGTCTCTTCCTCCAAACGACCCAACCCAACCCTTATTAAATCTCTTTGGTGTTGGTGTCACACATTTGAATCATATTCTAAGATAGATTGCACGATAGATTGCACGAGTGTTTTGTAAGCAATTTCCTTTGTAGACAGATTGTGTTTTCATAGTATTGTAACAATGAATGGAAATCTGCCACGTGCTTTAGCTATTACTGAGCCTATGTTCCATTTCATATCGTTATAAATTTGTGTTAGTTGACCAATACCAATTGTTACTCAAAATTAATTATAAAATAATTTAGATCACAATGGCATGTTTATTACAAGGTGACCAGTATCGATCATCACACGATCATCTGTAGACCTCCAAAGCCATATGATGGACCATAGCTTTACACACAGCAAGAACTGTTGAATGACAATAGCCAACTACTCATCACCTATCGTCATTCAGTTGTTCCTGCTTCATGTACAGCGATAGTCATCAGTATGGTTTTGAATGTCTGAAGATGATCACATGATGATCGAAACCAGTCACCTTGCAATAAGTATGCCTATGAAATCCAGACTGTTTTATAATTAGTTTGAAATATTTTATTTTGGTCTCTGACTCCAGCAGTGTTTTCGAAAGTAACCAGTTGTTTCTTGTTGATGTTGTAGTCATAGGACTCAGTCTTACATTTCTGCACACTTAATACATGATTTTAATGCTTGCACCCCTCTGAATTCAGTATTCTTGGACAAAGAAATCTTCAATTTGTGTATATTAGAGACTCTGCTTTTTACTGTAAGTCATCTTTGTGTGTTTCTGTCTTGTTCTTATTTTTTTTTTATTCTCGGTCACTTTTATATCTCTATTTGTTTTATCTTCATTATTTTATTCTGTCCTCTGTAGCAGTTCACTATAGTAAGATGGTGTACTGTACAGGATACTGAACTTATATTGGGGGAATGCAGACTCTAAAGCATACACATAACCTTTCTGATTTAAAGTGGTTATTGCAGATCAGTTCAACCAAATGCTGGAATTGTTTCTTTAGGAAAACTACATTTGATTCCTTAAAGGGCCCCTCAGTCACTCCGTACTTATTGCACTGTAATGAGTATTGTGCAGTAATACTGACCATGCAAGATCAGTATTGACAGCTTGCACAATATATTGACAGACTGCAGAGATTTAAAGGTATTGAAGCTCATTCAATATGTTGTGCAATATACTGTGCTGTGAAAGGTCGTATTGTGCAATGCATGTCAGTTCCTGCCAAGAATAAGAGAAATTCAAATTACTCCAAATATATTTTCACCCAGAACTGAAAAAAATAAATGACAAAATATCAGGAAGTGGGCAGGAAGGTCATATAAAAGCACTGTGTGGTACTTTGAACAGATGAAGTTCCTGATTGGGAAGCGTCGGTTATGTCATTGCCCACAATATCACAGGAACTGAAGATGATGGTTTAATGAGAGTAAACAGAATTGTTTATTTTATTTTAAACAGTTTTCAGAATTGACAGATAAGATCAGGTCACCTGTCCAGTGCGTAACAAGTTTATTTTTCTGGCAATAGTTGTCACAGTACAAACATAAGATTGTGTAAATTGCAATAAACATCATTCTTTTATTTTGTTTGTGATAGTATTTACAGTAGAGAAACACACAGCAAACAGCACGCGTACATGGTAAACTATAGTTAACTTGTTTAATTTGAAATTAGTTATTACGTTTACAAATATATGCTTCCATGTGAGCCCCTTGTTCACTAAAGCAGCCCCTTGTTCACTAAAACATTCGGAGAAAGCTTCTCAGGCTTGTTTCACCCATTCTGCATAGCTTCTGCTTGTGTTTTGTGAGGCAAGCAACCCAGTTGTTATATATGCAAATTCCACATCATTGAGTGGTGACATGTTTGCTATGAAGGCAGAATTCCAACTGACATTCTGGGCATTAATATTGTACCTTTCTTGGCATCGCTCTTTCGGGCCATATACAAATATGATACCATACATTTACTTTGCCACTGATATTTCCATAATAAATTAGATCCCCAATGCTGAGATGAATGTTTGTTCTTTGGAATGAAATTAGAAATTTTCTTTTGATTTTCTTCACTATTGTTTTCTTGGTTTGCTTTTCTTGTAGTTTGTAAAATCATGTGTTAAGATAATATTTTTTTGTTGTATGTGAAAGAGTGTTTCTATTTGTATGGCTTATACAGTTCACTGCATCAAATACACACATGGATTTAATACAGAAGAAAAAACGAGTGTTGTTTCAGAAACCATACGTTATTCGGTATTAAGATTCAGAGTTTGCCAGAGCTTTAGAAGACTTGAGATCAAATAATGCTAAAGGAAAAGATAAGATTCTTGTGGAATTTCTGAAATTGTTAGAAAAGCTACACCAAAAGAATGGTTCAAGTTACTGAATGGAATCTATGAAACTGGAGACCTACTATCTTACTTTTGGAAGAGTGTCACAAATTCTCAAGGTAACCATAGAGGTAAATGCAGCAGCAAAGCACAGCTTAATGCCACATGCATCCATGTTGTTGAAAAGAATAATATACAGAAGGATGGAAAAGAAAATTTGGATCTTTCTACTTCGCGTCATGTAGGAAAGTGCTTTCACGGATAGACACGGAGTGATAAGGAAACGTGATTGGTTGGTTGTGGATGCATGGCGCCAGAGAGCAAGCAAACAAAGTCCTTGCTGCCGAACTATGTTGCTGTGGACCACAATCAGGTTCATTTGGGTATGGTATATCATATTTTATGTTCAAATCTATGAGGGGAATAATACATTTTAAAACCAGTTTTGATCAATTATCTACATGAGAGAAATCACCCCTTGACATTGCATACTGCTCCACAGCAGTAGACTTCGTAACATCAGAAAGCAAGAACATCAAGTAGTGCAAGTTTTCTCAAAATGACAATTGTCCATGGACAAGATCATTGACAAGCTTGCACTAATTGTCATTTATTGTGATTTGGACAGTATTATAAGTAAAAATGTAATCCATATCAAAATTAACTTCAAACTCAAACCAAAACAGTTATATTTGCTTGACACAGTATACTTGATATAACTTTTTTTTTTTTAATGTACACTCCTGGAAATTGAAATAAGAACACCGTGAATTCATTGTCCCAGGAAGGGGAAACTTTATTGACACATTCCTGGGGTCAGAAACATCACATGATCACACTGACAGAACCACAGGCACACAGACACAGGCAACAGAGCATGCACAATGTCGGCACTAGTACAGTGTATATCCACCTTTCGCAGCAATGCAGGCTGCTATTCTCCCATGGAGACGATCGTAGAGATGCTGGATGTAGTCCTGTGGAACGGCTTGCCATGCCATTTCCACCTGGCGCCTCAGTTGGACCAGCGTTCGTGCTGGACGTGCAGACCGCGTGAGACGACGCTTCATCCAGACCCAAACATGCTCAATGGGGGACAGATCCGGAGATCTTGCTGGCCAGGGTAGTTGACTTACACCTTCTAGAGCACATTGGGTGGCACGGGATACATGCGGACGTGCATTGTCCTGTTGGAACAGCAAGTTCCCTTGCCGGTCTAGGAATGGTAGAACGATGGGTTCGATGACGGTTTGGATGTACCGTGCACTATTCAGTGTCCCCTCGACGATCACCAGTGGTGTACGGCCAGTGTAGGAGATCGCTCCCCACACCTTGATGCCGGGTGTTGGCCCTGTGTGCCTCGGTCGTATGCAGTCCTGATTGTGGCGCTCACCTGCACGGCGCCAAACACGCATACGACCATCATTGGCACCAAGGCAGAAGCGACTCTCATCGCTGAAGACGACACGTCTCCATTCGTCCCTCCATTCACGCCTGTCGCGACACCACTGGAGGCGGGCTGCTCGATGTTGGAGCGTGAGCGGAAGACGACCTAACGGTGTGCGGGACCGTAGCCCAGCTTCATGGAGACGGTTGCGAAAGGTCCTCGCCGATACCCCAGGAGCAACAGTGTCCCTAATTTGCTGGGAAGTGGCGGTGCGGTCCCCTACGGCACTGCGTAGGATCCTACGTTCTTGACGTGCATCCGTGCGTCGCTGTGGTCCGGTCCCAGGTCGATGGGCACGTGCACCTTCCGCTGACCACTGGCGACAACATCGATGTACTGTGGAGACCTCACGCCCCACGTGTTGAGCAATTCGGCGGTACGTCCACCCGGCCTCCCGCATGCCCACTATACGCCCTCGCTCAAAGTCCGTCAACTGCACATACGGTTCATGTCCACGCTGTCGCGGCATGCTCCCAGTGTTAAAGACTGCGATGGAGCTCCGTATGCCACGGCAAACTGGCTGACACTGACGGCGGTGGTGCACAAATGCTGCGCAGCTAGCGCCATTCGACGGCCAACACCGCGGTTCCTGGTGTGTCCGCTGTGCCGTGCGTGTGATCATTGCTTGTACAGCCCTCTCGCAGTGTCCGGAGCAAGTATGGTGGGTCTGACACACCGGTGTCAATGTGTTCTTTTTTCCATTTCCAGGAGTGTATAATGCGTGTGTGTGTGGGAGGGGGGGGGGGGAGTGACTTACTGTAATTAAATATATGAAACAAATACTAACAAAGAGATAGAGGTTGCTGGCCAGTACTTACCTTAGCTCAGTACAGCCGAGTTAAGTACTGGCCAGCCTCTTTGTTAGTATTTGTTTCACATCTTTATATGAGATTTTCCATTAATCAATTGTAATTAAATATAAATCACTGTGCATAAAAAAGAATTACTGGTAGCAAAGACTAACGCAGAAGACTATCATAAAAAATATCATAGTTTTCACTGTCAGTGGGCATTATGAATGAATGTAAAGTAACTCATTCAGCATTACAATGAGAGCCCACATTTATGATCCATTGAACAAGAAAAGAATTAAACCATCTTCTGTGAATAACACATGGGAATGCTGGCCAATAGTGTCAAAAACCACAGATACACATTTTAAGGTATTTTCAAATTCATGTCTTGAAAATGGCAGGGACAAATTAATCCAGTTGCATTTTCGTGAGTAATTTGAGCATACAATATGCTGGGAAAAGCTTAACTTCTCTGTCGGCAATATGTTGAATGTCATAGTCTGCATACTTCATAGTATACAAGTTCTCATATAATACGTGTGCAGTTGATATGTTGACAAACACATTTTTTAAACATGAGTCCTTAAAACCAAGAAGTATTATTACTTTACTTTGTTCCAAAGTCGACACCATAGTACTGTCATCTCTGCTACCTTAGATGATCTCTGAACCATCTGATTAAAGGCTTACATCCATCTTCACCTCCCTTCTTCTGAGCTTTTTAGCAAGCCACACACAATGTGGCCATGCTGAAGGGGAAATGTCTGTTGCTTCATCACAAGTGGTTCAGTGTCTGTTATCTGGAATGTTTAGTCTTCCCCCCATGTAGCCGTTAACCGGTGCCCAAATTAATTATCTTGGATTATACGGGCAGTAACATGTGGGAAAATGCTGAACTTGTGACTTCTCACATGAAAGAAAGTCAAATTTGTACATTCTGCCACCTTTAGAATTTGAAAGAGAGTATTCCAGTCAACATTGTCAAAAGCTTTCTCTAAGTCTACAAATGCTAGAAATGTAGGTTTGCCTTTCCTTAATCTTTCTTCTAAGATAAGTCGTAAGGTCAGTATTGCCTCACATGTTCCAATATTTCTATGGAATCCAAACTGATCTTCCCCGAGGTCGGCTTCTACCAGTTTTTCCATTTGTCTGTAAAGAATTCGTGTTAGTATTTTGCAGCTGTGACTTATTAAACTAATAGTTCGGTAATTTTCACATCTGTCAACACCTGCTTTCTTTGGGATTGGAATTATTATATTCTTCTTGAAGTCTGAGGGTATTTCAGCTGTCTCATACATCTTGCTCACCAAATGGTAGAGTTTTGTCGGGAATGGCTCTCCCAAGGCGGTCAGTAGTTCTAATGGAATGTTGTCTACTCCCGGGGCCTTGTTTCGTCTCAGGTCTTTCAGTGCTCTGTCAAACTCTTCACGCAGTATCGTATCTCCCATTTCATCTTCATCTGCATCCTCTTCCATTTCCATAATATTGTCCTCAAGAACATCACCCCTGTATAGACCCTCTATATACTCCTTCCAGCTTTCTGCTTTCCCTTCTTTGCTTAGAACTGGGTTTCCATCAAAGCTCTTGATATTAAGCTCTTGATATTCATGCAAGTGGTTCTCCTTTCTCCAAAGGTCTCTTAATTTTTTTAGGCAGTATCTATCTTACCCCTAGTGAGATAAGCCTCTACATCCTTAATTTGTCCTCTAGCCATCCCTGCTTAGCCATTTTGCACTTCCTGTCGATCTCATTTTTGAGATGTTTGTATTCCTTTTTGCCTGCTTCATTTACTGCATTTTTATATTTTCTCCTTTCATCAATTAAATTCAGTATCTCTTTTGTTACCCAAGGATTTCTACTAGCCCTCGTCTTTTTACCTACTTAATCCTCTGCTGCCTTCACTACTTCATCCCTCAGAGCTACCCATTCTTCTTCTACTGTACTTATTTCCCTCATTCCTGTCAATTGTTCCCTTATGCTCTCCCTGAAACTCTGTACAACCTCTGGATTAGTTAGTTTATCCAGGTCCCATCTCCTTAAATTACCACCTTTTTGCAGTTTTTTTCAGTTTTTATCTACATTTCATAACCAATAGATTGTGGTCAGAGTCCACATCTGCCTCTGGAAATGTCTTACAATTTAAAACCTGGTTCCTAAATCTCTGTCTTACCATTATATAAACTATCCAGTATCTCCAGGATTCTTCCATGTATACAACCTTCTTTCATGATTCTTGAACCAAGTGTTAGCCATGATTAAGTAATGCTCTGTGCAAAACTCTACCAGGCAACTTCCTCTTTCATTCCTTACTCCCATTCCATATTCATCTACTATGTTTCCTTCTCTTCCGTTCCCCACTATGGAGTTCCAGTCAACCATGACTATTAAATGTTCGCCTCCCTTCACTATCTGAATAATTTCTTTTATTTCATCATACATTTCGTCAATCTCTTCATCATCTGCGGAGCTAGTTGGCATATAAACTTGTACTACTGTAGTAGGCGTGGGCTTTGTGTCTATCTTGGCCACAATAATGCGTTCACTGTGCTGTTTGTAGTAGCTTACCCGCACTCCTATTTTTTTTTTTTTATTCATTATTAAACCTACTCCTGCATTACCCCTATTTGATTTTGTATTTATAACCCTGTATTCACCTGACCAAAGGTCTTGTTCCTCCTGCCACCGAACTTCACTAATTCCCACTGTATCTAACTTTAACCTATCCATTTCCCTTTTTAAATTTTCTAACCTACCTGCCCGATTAAGGGATCTGACATTACACGCTCCAGTGCGTAGAATGCCAGTTTTCTTTCTCCTGATAATGACGTCCTCGTGAGTAGTCCCCGCCCAGAGATCCGAATGGGGGACTATTTTACCTCTGGAATATTTTACCCAAGAGGACGCCATCATCATTTAACCATACAGTAAAGCTGCATGCCCTCGGGAAAAATTACGGCTGTAGTTTCCCCTTGCTTTCAGCCGTTCGCAGTAGCAGCACAGCAAGGCCGTTTTGGTTAGTGTTATAAGGCCAGATCAGTCAATTATCCAGACTGTTGCCCCTGCAACTACTGAAAAGGCTGCTGCCCCTCTTCAGGAACCACATGTTTGTCTGGCCTCTCAACAGATACCCCTCCGTTGTGGTTGTACCTACGGTACGGCTATCTGCATCGCTGAGGCACGCAAGCCTCCCCACCAGCAGCAAGGTCCATGGTTCATAGGAGTCCCAATTTCAGATTCACATTTGCAAAAGTTATAAATCCTGTAAATAAATATATTCACCTGATTAAGAAGCACTTTATGTTTGTTGCCGTACCCTGACATAGTTATTTGGAAATCACTCTAAAACATTTACAGATACACATTAACAGCTATACTGCTACATGAAAGTGACAGACATATGGCTGAATAATGAGTACTGCCAATAGCGTAGCTTATAGGAGAGAGATTATCGCAGTCTAGTTGTAACTCACAGCTAGGTGCTTAGAGAGAGAATGAATGTTATTGACTGCTAGCAGTTAATGGAGGGGGCTGCCTTCCTACATAAGGCAAACTATAGATGACACTTCATTTGAAATTAAGAAAGGGAAATGCAGTTTCAACACTACACTAGGTAGTGGAAGCAAGCCTGAAGAACAACAAAAGCATCTTCATAGGATTTGTGAACGTAGAAAAAAATTTTCATCAATGTAAAATGGTGTAAGATGTTGGAAACTCTCAGAAAAATTGATATACCATGTAGGAAAATATCAAAAAGCAAAGCTCCACCACTCTGGCCACAGAAAGGCCGTTTGGGCTTATCTGGCTACTGTGTAATTCTCAGCCAGTGGTGTCTGTCATTTAGATCAAATGTGGATGGGCAGGGGTTCAGCACACTGCTCTCCCAGCTGTTCTCAGATTTGCAGACCTTGGAGCAGCTACTCCTCAGTCAGGTAGCTCCTTAATTGGCATCATGAGGCTGAGTGGGCCACATTCCATTCCTTAACTAATTGCAGTGTGGACACTGGCAGTTGCGACTTAGCTGCGGTAACCAGCAATCACAATCTGAAGATGCCGAGCAGTTGCCTTGAACAAATAATATTTATAAAATATGTTCTGGCAGTGTACCCAATTGCCATATATTGAAATCTACTAGTAATGGACAAGAGGTTTTATTGAACTAAGGAAAATCCAGGATGGAATGTGCAATATTATGAAAAGGATAGTTGCTACTCACCTTATAGTGGAGATGCTGAGCCACAGATAAGAACAACAAAAAGACTGTCAGAACATAAGCTTTCGGCCAACAAGGCCTTCATCGGAAATAGACAACATGCAGACAGACAGCTCATTGGTTGTCATGCCCTCGTAGAATGCAGCACAGTGGTTGCAGCTTAGCTCGTAGATCACATTACTGGTTTCACTGGTAGCCTTGCTTATACGGGATAGGTCACACATATGAACAGATTGGAGTAGATGGTGGTGGGAGGATGTATGGGACAGGTCTTGTGTCTAGGTCTAATACAGGTATATGAGCCATAAGGCCAGGAGTCGGGAGCAGGGTTGTGCAGGGATGGATGAAGATATTGTGTAGGTTTGGTGGGTGGCAGAATACCACTATGGGAGAGGTGGGAAGGATAGTGGATAGAAAATTCCTCATTTCAGGGCAAGACGAGAGGTAGAGAATGTGATTCAGTTACTCCAGTTCTGGGTGGTACTGAGTCGTTAGGAGAATGCTCCTCTGTGGCTGGACGGTGGGACTTTGGGAGGTGGTGGGTGTGATGAGAGATAAGGTACAGCAGATCTTGAGGTTCTGGAGGAATGTTGATAGGGTGTCCTCTTCCTTAATCCAGATCACGAAGAAGTCGCTGAATCTGAATTAGGTGAGGGGTTTGGGATTCTGGGTATTTAGGAAGGATGTCCCTGATGACTCTTGAACAGGTTGGCTCAGGATTGGTGCCATCCGGGTGCCCATAGCCATACCCAGCATTTGTTTATAAGTGAAGCCTTCAAAGGAGAAGTAATTGTGGGTGATGATATAGTTGGTGATGGCGACTATGGAGGAGGTTGTGGGTTTGGAATCCGTCGGGCATTGAGAAAGGTTGTGTTCAATAGTAGTAAGGCTGTGAGCATTAGAGATGAGTTTAAATGGAGGTGGAATCAGCAATGGTGAGCAGGGGACCATGTGGTAAAGGAACAGGTACTGTGCAGTGTCACTGGAGGAAATGGTTGGTATGTTTCATATAGAAGGTTAGATTGCGGATAATAGGCTGAAGGTGTTGGTCTGCGGGAGCAGAAATCCTCTATGAGAGCAGAGAGTCTCTCAGTGGGGACATATAGCAACCAGACAAATGGGTTGTCCTGGGTGGTTGGGTTTATGGACTTTAGAAAGCATGTAGAAGGTAGGAGTGTGGGGTTTAGAAGAGAGAGAGACTGTGGGGGGGAGGTTCTGGGATGGGCCTGAGGATTTGAGGAGAGACTGTAGATTCTGCTGGATTTCTGGAATGGTTTCACTGTGGCAAGGTTTATTGGTGGATGAATCTGACAGCTGGCGGAGTCCTTCTGCCAGCTAATCCGTGTGCCTTCAACAACAGCTGTGGAACCTTTGTCAGCAAGTAGGATTATAAGAGTGGGATCAGTTTCTAGCTAGTAGATTGTGGTTCTTTCTGCGGATTTAAGGTTAGTTTGCATGTTGAGGGATTTGGGGAATGGTGGTGAGGCAAGGTTCGAGGTTAAGAAATTGTGGAAAGGGCAAGGCTACCTGTGAAATCAGTCATGTGATCTACAAGCTAATCTGCAACCACTATGCTATATTCTCTGTGGGCATGACAACCAACAAGGTGTCTGCCTACATGAATGGCCACTGACAAACTGCAGCCAAGAAACAGCTGGACCACCACGTTGCTGAGAACACTTCCCACCATAACATTCTTCCCTTCGATGACTGCTTCATGGCTGTGCCATCTGGAACATTCCCAGCAACACCAGCTTTTCTGAACTGCACAGGTGTGAACTCTCCCCGCAATATATCTTATGTAACCTTTGTTAGTCATTGTCCTTACCCATTTAGCTCCATCCCTGTTCCCGTTCCAGCACTACGCAGCCCTCTAGCCCACAAACACGTCCATAGTCTTTTTACTTCTCTTCTTTTCCACTACCACCCCACTCCCCTCCCCTCCCCTTGCCCTATGTATAACCTAGTGCCTGCACCCAGCTGCCCTACCCTCTCCTCACCTCATCCCTGTACTCTCCCTTAAGCAGCACTTTACCTTCCACCACCCCTATGCTGCTATCCCTCCCCCTGCCCACCCTGCCATCCTCCTTACCCCTGCGACCCAGTTGCTTCTCCCATGATGTGCTGCTACTCGCGGTCTGGCATCAGCAGCCAGAGACAGTGGTGATGTGTGTGTGAGTTATGTTCACGGGAGTTTGTGTGTATGTTGTCTATTTCCGATTAAGGTCTTGTTGGCTGAAAACTTATTATCTCACAGACTTTTTCTTGTGCCTATCTGCAACTGAACAACTCTGCTGTATGGTGAGGAACAATAGATTTTAATTTAAGAAACTACTTCATAATATGTGTATCTGGAACACAGCATTATACCAGTCAGTCCTTTTGATACTCTTTAATATTTTATACCACATTTTCTGATGTTTCAGGATTTCCCTTTCTTGAGGTATCACAGACAACCTGAGAAGAGTCTTCTGCTCGAAAATGGTGACTTTGCTGTGGTGTGTCTCGATTGTTATGAGACTCTGCGCACACAGTCTCTTGAATATGAGAGGTGGGGATTGCCTGTAGAAAAGCGTGAATACAATTGGATTACACAACCACCACCACCTGAGGATTCGCCAGATGCTACTGTTGCGAGGTTGCCATCAGGAGAACGGTCAGAAAAATTGGTGAGTAGCAAATTAGATTTTAACTTCTACAGTAATGTTCAGATTGCTGCTGTTGCAGAAAAATGACTGGTTGCCATAGATTTATAACTTTGTTTTGGGTATTATGTGTCACTATTGGCTACTGAGAACTTTATTTAGTCATAACTTAACAACTGTTATGTTGCATTAGATACACGTATGAAAGTTTTACGTAGTAATGTAACAGACAGTAATATGTTGAAAGTAAAGGCATTTTGAACTTCAGGAAACTAATATTCTGTTCTTTACCATACCAGATAGAAGAAGTTATTTGTGATGGTAAAGAGGGGGAAAATCATTTAGAAGCTAATCAAGAGTACACTTATTATCAGTGCTGTGTAAGTCATGCATGGTGATGTGTGAATCCCCAGGTCTTTTCTTTTCTCTCCCCCCCTCCCCCCCCCCCTCCCCCGCCCCAAAAATCCCAATTGGAGGTAGACATGAGAAGGAATGAGTCATACAAGTCATTCAAATATAAACTGGAGCTGTATTCATCTACTCGTGTTGTGACTTAAGCAGTGAAGTACGTCACAATCACTTGTGGGAAAATGGAGTGGAGATGGCTTGGCTATATACATGGCTGACACATTTATGTCTGCCATTTCGGTGTTACTGTGAATGAACAGTTGTGCCATGCATTATTATTTGTTTACCTGCCAATGGAAGTGTGAAATAAAATGACATTTTGAGGAGACACTAACTACAATTTGGTGATGCAAGTGTGGGTAAAATCCTTCCGTTCAGTTGGTCACAGAAGTTTTGAAATGGTTTCACCAAATGAAAAATCATGGTGCCTGTCAGCCATTGTCAGTGAAGACAATATGCCCTGGGTGAGCTTGTGGAAGGTGATTGCTACATTACTGCTGCTGAGATTGCATCACAGGTTGTGATAAATGTCAGAAGTGTCTGTATAAGACACAGTTGGACATGGAAAAATGTCAAGCAAGGTGGGTTTCATGTCTTTTTCACCAAGGCACAAAAGAAAGTGACTAGTTTTGAAGAAGAAGAGACGTTTCAGGACTGTATCATAACCTGTAATGAAAGATGGGTCCATCACTATATTCTTTAGACTGAGGGGGGAAGAGGTACCCACTAAGGGCAGTGTTCGACTGTCAGCTGGGAAAGTTTTGACAACTGTCATTTGGGATTCATAAGGTGTATTTCTACTTGATTACCTGCATGGACAAAGGGCAATGAACATGGCCTACTACTGCAAGTTGCTGGATGATGCCAAGATTGCTTATTGCAACAAGTGATGCTGGCAACCGATTTGGGGTGCCCTCTCCTGCATGACAATACATGGCTGCTTGCAATGCAGCACAAGGGACTTAAAAAAATGGTGTAAAAGGCGGTAAAATGTAAAATGTGGGAAATAACATTTTAAGCTGTGACAGTTATGTATAGGATACCCCCGTGCACTTTATGTATGATATATGTACATAACAGGCATCAAAAGACTTGTCAGGGACATGTTTATTATCTAATGAAGGTGTATTATCTAGTAAAAACCACTGATGTAACTGGAACTGATAACTGTCTGGGAAGTAGGAACATTTGACTCAATTTCATGTCATAATCGATGTTTTTGAAAGCCTGCAGCTGTCATTCATTATTTAAATAATAAAA
The DNA here is from genome assembly GCF_023864275.1 of Schistocerca cancellata. Taxonomy (NCBI): domain Eukaryota; kingdom Metazoa; phylum Arthropoda; class Insecta; order Orthoptera; family Acrididae; genus Schistocerca; species Schistocerca cancellata. Next base: position 137,854,271 of record NC_064632.1, read on the forward strand.
ATACTGCACTAGTTACGTATTTTTTTCATGCAATAGCCGGACACATTTCGAGAATTTTTTCGCGTTGTCAAGTGCAAATACGTAAATAAGTGTTTTGTGTGCTATTGGAATATGTATTACAGGTACTGTGCCTCATAGTTATGTAGAAAACCACACACACGCATGCAAACTCTGACTCACATTGTTTGTTTGTGTAACAAAAAAAAAAAAAAAATCCGCGTCCGGCCATCCTGATTTAGGTTTTCCGTGATTTCCCTAAATCACTCCAGGCAAATGCCAGGATGGTTCCTCTGAAAGGGCACGGCCGACTTCCTTCCCAATCTTTCCCTAATCCGATGAGACCGATGACCACGCAGTCTGGTCTCCTTCCCCAAACAACCAACCAACAAAAATACATATGTAAATACTGCACTTGACAATGAGAATAAATTCTCGAAACACGTCTTGCTCAGCATGAATAAAATACGTAAGCAGAGCTGCATTTAAACTAAAAACATTTGAGCAACGTAAAATGAATGACAGTATCAACTGGCGCTCCAAGTGGCCATACGCCGAAACATGCTAAATATGGTTCGACAGAGGTGCATAAGTAATAATTTTAGTATGAACACTGATAAATATTTTTGTACACCTAGCTCTTCAAACTAATAAAAAATATTAAAAACAAAATATCAAACATATTTCACATTACCTTTATTTCATCTTTCAGAACGTTATTAATAGCTCTGCAGACTTCAGATGTAATTTTTGATATTACCTAGGTGGGTGCTTTAAACAAATAGTGTAGACTTTTGTAACTGTCTCCAATTGCTAAATATCTTAGTGTTATTGCCAGACAATATTTAGCTGGTATAGCTTCTCTCAAGTCAGTATTTTTCTTCGAAATCATTTTTCGTTTTATTTCCTCCTCCTCCTCCTCCTCTTCTTCTTCTTCTTCATCTTTTTTTTAATTTTTATTTTTATTTATAATAATTTTATTTATAATAATTCCAATCCCAAAGAAAGCAAGTGATGACAGATGTGAAAATTACAGAACTATCAGTTTAATAAGTCACAGCTTTACAGACGAATGGAAATACTGGTAGAAGCTGACCTCGGGGAAGATCAGTTTGGATTCCGTAGAAATATTGGAGCACGTGAGGCAATATTGACCCGACGACTTATCTTAGAAGAAAGATTAAGGAAAGGCAAACCTATGTTTCCAGCATTTGTAGACTTAGAGAAAGCCTTTGACGATGTGTATTGAGCAAGCAGTACAGGAAATAAAAGAAAAAATTGGAGTAGGTATTAAAATCCATGGAGAAGAAATAAAAGCTTTGAGGTTCACTGATGACATTGTAATTCTGTCAGAGACAGCAAAGGACTTGGAAGAGCAGTTGAACGGAATGGACAGTGTCTTGAAAGGAGGATACAAGATGAACATCAACAAAAGCAAAACGAGGATAATGGAATGTAGTTGAGTTAAATCGGGTGATGCTGAGGGAATTAGATTAGGAAATGGGACGCTTAAAGTAGTAAATGAGTTTTGCTATTTGGGGAGCAAAATAACTGATGATGGTCGAAGTAGAGAGGATATAAAATGTAGGCTGGCAGAGGCAGGGAAAGTGTTTCTGAAGAAGAGAAATTTGTTAACATTGAGTATTGATTTAAGTGTCAGGAAGTCGTTTCTGAAAGTATATGTATGGAGTGTAGCCATGTATGGAAGTGAAACATGGACGATAAGTAGTTTAGACAAGAAGAGAATAGAAGCTTTCGAAATGTGGTGCTACAGAAGAATGCTGAAGATTAGATGGGTAGATCACATAACTAATGAGGAGGTACTGAATAGAATTGGGGAGAAGAGGAGCTTGGGGCACAACTTGACTAGAAGAAGGGATCGGTTGGTAGGACATGTTCAGAGACATCGAGTGATCACCAATTTAGTATTGGAGGGCAGCGTGGAGGGTAAAAATTGTAGAGGGAGACGAAGAGATGAATACACTAAACAGATTCAGAAGGATGTAGGTTGCAGTAGGTACTGGGAGATGAAGAAGCTTGCACGGGATAGAGTAACATGGAGAGCTGCATCAAACCAGTCTCAGGACTGAAGACCAAAACAACAACAACAATAAAGATAGGTTAAGCCAAAGATTATGACCGACACAACCTCTACATCTGTCGTGTTTGCTTCTCCAGAACAAACAAGCACACTCGCAAGCATGTGGATAGTTCCCCAAACTTAGCCAAGCATTTGTAGAGGCTTGGAGTTTGCGCCAAGCGTGTGGACGCAGCACCATGATGACCACAACAATCACTAAACTGCGTTTGCGCTGTAGGGACTGTTAGGAAATGGTTATGATTGGTCATGATATCTTGATTCGAACGAACCTAATTATTCCCATCAGCCACTACGTCAAGTAGAGCTTGACAGTGGCGGGGGATATGTCACGAACTGTTCCGACTTTTACGCGTTTACTGGTTTCAATCTGCTGAGTAGAGTGCCCTGGTGTCAAGAAACTTAACCACGTAATATTTGTAAACAGTACTGGATGGCCAACATTATGCCAGCGTCATATTTCCTCCACAAACATTTTTTCGTAATGCGTAAATGTCGGGAAAACTATAAATATGTTGATGCAAAATCAGGTGCAAATAAATTAACATCGCGGGCATAGGAATTTTGATGGGACCAATAAAAAATGTTGTAAACGGTGGGAAAACGTTAATTCTGGGAATGTAAAAGCAGGGTTATACTGTAATTGGCTAGTGGCAGCCAAAGCCTACCTCCCCTTGTTTGTCATCTTATTCTACCTATTAAAATAAGATAAAATCAAAGATTGAAATTTTTTGGCTACAGCTTTTAAATTTAATGAAATTGTGTGATTTTTTGCACGTTTGGAAACCTGGGAATGACCATATCTCAAAAAATATTTGACATTCACACCTGAATTTACACCATTTTATTCAGTTTATTATAGGTTTTAAAATATGTGTTATGTGACCAAATTCATTAAATTGCTAGACTTTCCCAAACCAAAACTTTCTTAAATTTTGAAAATTTCAGTATCGGATTTTTTGTACAGAAAGAAAAAGTATGTTATTTGCACACAGTTTGTTAATGTGTGTGCTGAATTTCATGATGGTATGATTGAAGGGAACATGTGAAGTAAATTTCATTTTACTGCTGTTTGTTTTTCTGACAGTACCTCAACTGCACTTCGTTTGCAAGCTTTTACATTGAACTATTGTTAAAATGAAATTATTGAGTACTAATTAAGCATACTTTGGTTTATCACTTTAAAATTGTACCAAACTATGCCATATAACAATTCACACAAATAATGTAAGGGATAATATGCATTTTCCATTTTATATAACTTTAAATTTACAGTGGTGGTTGTGTACATATTTACAGGACAATAGAGTGTGTGTGTGTGTGTGTGTGTGTGTGTGTGTGTGTGTGTGTGTGTGTGTGTGCGCGCGCGCGCGTGCACGCGAATGCAGTAATTCGGTTCAGTAGAGATGAATTGTTGAGATGAAATTAGCAAAGCACTGGTGATGGAAAGAGGACCATGGTATTTTGTATATATGTAACTCCAAAGCATATGGGCTCAGACGATAAAGTGGCAGAAAACTGGCTGTGTCATGATTTAAAATGCTTATTGGCCCAATAAAATGTTGAATCGCATATCTTGAAATATGACAAGCACCAAGTGCAGCCCACGAAGTGGAATATTGTACTTGTAATATTTTGACATGAGCATACTTGTTATATTTCGACATGAGCAGTTCAGTGTTATATTGTGAAATTAGGCATTTTAAATCATGACACTGGCATATTTGTACTACCTCGTCACCTGAGGATTTTCATATAGAATGGAACCACTGGCTTCATAAATGCACATAAAATTATAGTTGAAATGGTTTTTGAACCACTAATATTAATCAGTTATGGAAGTACAACATGATCAAATATTAACTTCATTCCAATTTTTTGAGTGCTAGCATGTATGCCTTCAGTCACGTATGTATGACAGATGATGAGCATGCAGCATAAAAAAGGAGCTTGTGAAATATTTTTATAAAACCATAGCAGTCACAGGGAAGAAAAGCATTGTGCATTTATTCCTGTGAGCAAAGTCTAATGTAAAGCAAAAATTGTTTCTGACTAAGGATTTTGATGTTATAATATTCAAGGGGTCCAGATGCTGCATGTTTTTGAGTAGATCACAGGACTAGTTGCTTGCACCTATGATAACAAACAGTGGGTGGTTTCCTGCTTTTCGGGAATGAAAAAGGAGAAGTAAACTTTTTATTTACACATCGTTGTGGACGTACTCTTTCTCTTTCATAAAAGATAAATTGAGTGTAATTACAAAAACTTCATACTTTGTAAATTAAGTCCCTCAGCTGCCACTGGAAGAATGTATAAACCTAGCAGAAGAAGAGCTGTGAAAAGCCCCAGATTATATTGGAAAAGATGTGTTGTTGCATCAGTTATGAAATTATTGCTTATGAGAAATAGGTTACATCATTTAAAAGAAAAATGCAGTACATAATTTCAGATTCTAATAAGATTGTTAGTGGATCACCATTAACATATTTCTTGTTGAAGATGAATAAAAAATTTCTCTTTGCGAGGTATTCAAACAACACATTAAATAATAACAGCTACATCATTGTTTAATTAATAATATTAATGTATCTGTAAAATGAAGCTGTAATTAAGTAAATTATTCACAGTCTTTTTTTTTTTTTGAGCATGTGGTGTCATGGTGTATGTTAAAATAACTCCACAGTTAACAAGAAAAGTCAAATGGGAATTTAAATTTATGTGTATAATTCAGATAATGTAATAACTTGATTGACACTGAATAAAAATTTTTGATTTGACAGTCTTGTTTGGTTTTTGATATATTATGTTTCAGTAAAAAGTCAAAACCCCTGCTGACTAGACACAAGGCACTGCACTTACCATTAAAATAAAATTTATTTTAATATATTCCCACTTGAATACCATCATGAAATTTGGTGCATGCGTTAACAAATAATGCACGAGTGACACTTTTTTTTCTTTTTTTTTTTTTTTTTTTTCAGAACAAAAAAAATCCAATTTTGAGATTTTCTAAATTAAAAAATAATTTCATCTGGAAAAATTCAGCATTGTTAAGAATATTGTTAATTAATACATACTTTTAAAGCTTAGAAGAAACTGAATAAAATGGTACAAATTTTAGGTCTGTAAGTCAAATAGTGTTTGAGATATGGTGATTTTAAGGTTTCAGAGCATAATAAAAATTGCATAATTTTGGAAATTTTAAAAATTAATAGCTCAAAAAAATTAATTTGGAATTTTTCATGCGAACAACTATTACTATAAGTGTACAAAAAATTATCAAAATTTGAGATGTCAGAAACCAGACCATTGAATGATTCCACATGGCCTAACCCTTTTTATATTATGTCCATCAGAAAATTAGCAAATTCATGAAATCTCAGAGCACTGTGCTACTCAGTAATATAAAGTGTTAGAGGTTATTTCTGTATTAAAGAGTTCATGAAAGTTCACAGAATTTGTTGTATTCACAAAAAATGACAGTACACTATGAATCATACACATAGTCCTGGATGGCTAATATATAATCAGTGTTGTGACTTCTGAAACCATATGCTGGAGATACATCCCAGAAAATTCCAGTCCCTTATAATTATAACATCATTTAAATATTTCATAACTTAAATTGCACTTCGTGGAAAATACCATCTGGAAAACAAATTTTATCTAACTTAGAATCTTAATTTTGCTGAAGTGTTCATCCATTTTTCAGTGCATTACCTTTCCCAAAATTGTAGAGAAAGTTTTTAACATTGAAAGTGGTTGATAATTGAAAACATGTATGTTAATTCCCTTCTGATCAATTGAGTTTAAAAATAGCACACTTTAATATTTTGGGGAAAATTTCTTGTGTTAATGATCAGCTATATCAGGACAAGGTGCTTGCAGTACTTGGCTTGAAATCATCGTAAATTGTGCTTATTGGATGTGTGCTATTTGACAGCATCATATCACATACACATGCCTTTGTGTGTTGTCCAATGCAAAGATGACTTATATCTGCAATTTTTAATTTATGGCTACTTTGTACATAAGGGAAAATGTCTCTCTCCACATTACTTCTAAGTCTATAACCTGTTGGCCTTATGTAAAATTAAGTGTAAATGTGTGTGTGTGGGGGGGGGGGGGGGGGGAGCCCCACCCCTGTGTGCATGCATTGTGTGTTAAGTAGAGAGAGATAACAGCAGTTACCTTAGAAAGATCAGTAACAGATATCAGGATTTCTTAGAGACGCAGAGAATTGATCAGCCACTGACTACTTTAGTTCTGTTAAAACAAGGATTCTTGCAAAATAAGGAAAAATTAATAGATGACATACTCACATTCATTCTGTTGTGGAAGATAATATGTAATTTTTTATTAGAAACCAACTACCAACCTGGGAACGCGCATTGTGGTGCCACATCAGTATGTGCACATGGATGACATGTCTTTCTGTGCAGCACATACTGTTTTAGAAGCATGAGAAGACAACACTTTCCTATCTTACAGTGCCTCTGTGTTAGTTCTTTTATCCAGTTAGCTCTCTTTTTACAGTGCCCTTTGGTCCATTGTATATGTTGGAAGTGAGCATACTTAAAATTTGCTTGCAAGATTAGAAGAAAAAGATAAGATTGTGAAACATTTGTAAAAACAAGAAAGAAGTTGATTTGGAGTGGCGATAAACTTAGGAAATCTAACAATAATGATTTGTATCTCATTGAACTTATCAGTGGAGTTCTTCTGTTATACAGTCTTAGTGACTGGAACATGCAGTGGGCAATAATGAGGATGTTGTAATGGACACTGGAGTAATCGGTCCATTTTCTCCTTGTTTTATTGTTTACTAGTGGGGTGGGGGCCATGGCAATGCCCCAGCAACCTTCCAAAGATTCCTCTGGCAACTGCTGAAAGATGGTCCGGGCTGCATAAATTGTCTAGATGATGTTGTGATGATGGGGGGCGCAATGGAAGATCACTTTGGAAACTTACAGCAGTTATTCCACGCCAACCAGTCCACAGGTCTTAAGTGCAATCTCGAGAATCTATCTCTCTCTCTCTCTGTCCCCCTCCCTCCCTCCCTCCCCCCCATTTTCCCACCCTCACCCTCACCACCTCTCCCACTCTTTTTCCCCCTCTCTCCCTCCCTCAATCCCCCTCCCCTCCTCCCTTTCTCACCTTCCCCGCAACTACTGTTGGTTGAATACCAGTAGCGCGTCATCTCTCCCGAAGGTATTAAGCTCACACAGAAGCTGGTCAAAGCCCTCATCACACTTCATCGTCCCACAAATTTAAGGGAGTTACAGTCCTTCTTGGGAAAAGTAATGTATTAAGGAAAGGTTTTCATAGGCCTGCTGCCGATTGTGCACCCACTCAACAACTTGTGGAAGGAGGACATGCCTTTTGTAGGGTACGAGGCTTGTGAACAGTCGTTCAGGATCCTAATGGAGGCCCTGCTCTCGGCACCATATCTCATCACATTTCAAAACGGCAAACAACTAGAGGCGGTGGCAAACACTTCTGAATGATGTCTTAAGGGGCTGTCCTGCACTTAGAGTTGTGGACAGCTCTGAAGATTTGATTGCATTTGCATCAAAGAAGTTCAGTATCAAGCAGAAGGAGTATTCACAGATGAAAAAAGAGCCTCACATGATCATCTTTGTGCCAAAGAAATTTCATATATTTCTGTTTGGGACAAAGTTTCATTTCTTTACGGATCATAAGCCATTAATCTCCCTCTTTGGTCCTGCAGCAAAACTACCCCAGAGGACTGCCTACCAGCTCCAGTGCTGCGCACTCTTTCTCAGCAGTTATAAGTACAAAATTCCTCTTTGGTATTCCACTCAACATGCCAGTGTGGATGCCCTGCCCCATCTCCCAATGAGCTCCAATCTATAGCTCAACCAAGATAATATCTTGTGCTTACCGTTGGATGAAAAGGCTCAACAGGCAATTGACACTTTTCTCATCAGGGGGTCTGTGTACTGTGGTACAGGCAATCGGGTTGGCTGGACTGCATTTCTAGTCGGGACTCCAACCCATTGTAACATTAATTCAACCTCTGCCACTGGCTTATCCTAGTGGATGTGGTTATCCTACTAACCATGGATAAGTGGTCTCTCAGGGTAGTCCCGACAGAACCTCTACACCTGACAATCTTACAGCTCTTGCACGAAGGTTACAGGAACAACTCGTAAATTAAAGTGCTCGCCCAGTGCCATGTTTGCTGGCCAGGCATAGATCGGCAGGTTGTAACACCTTGTCCACAACTACCATCAGTTTGACCAACAACAGGTGGCTCTTCGCCAAACACTCTCATACTGTCCAAAACCCTCAATCCCATGGGAGTAGGTTCATGTCGACTTCACAGGCCTCTCCTGAATACTAGCTGACTGATTGTCCCTTGTGTGTACTCCAGATTTCCATACATGGTCAGCTGTTGGTCCACAAGTGCAGAGGCTATGGTCACACCACTCAGCAGAATTTTCAGCATTGAAGGATGTCCTCTCATGCTGGTGTCGGACAATGGACCACAGTCATCACTTGCTGTCTCTGCACTTCTACTCGCAATCCAAAGGTGAAGCCGAAAGACTTGTGTGAAATTTTAAAACACAGCTGAAGAAATATGTGACATGCTCATACAGATGAAGTGTTAACCATTTTTTTTGAGTTCCTACTGGTCGACAGTGAGAGGGTGAAGATCTAGCAGAACTCCACTTTGGCTGTCAGCTCCGCATGCTCCTCCATCTTGTGCTGTCAACACTTCTGGAGTTGTCTGCAGCGCTGTCTCCCCACTTCTGGCCAGGCACCTGTGTGTGGGTGTGGGGCTTTGGACGCCAGAATAAGTTGATTCCAGCGATCTTCCGGCAGCAGCTGGGACACTGCATGCTCACTCTGGCCAAGGGGGACCAGATGGTGACACACCATAATCAGCTCTGCCTGCTGCAGGGAACCCAGCAGCTGATGCCGGCCTCTGGGCCCTCCTCCAGACACACATCGCAGCAATGCCACCTTTCATTTCTCTTTTGCCAGGCCCTTTGTTATCTTCCTTCCTGCTCCTCAGCTGTTCCTTCCCTCTGATTCTCAGTCCTCTTTACCAATCTCGACCATGCCCTCATGTCCCTCTGTTTGTAGGCCGCCCGAGATGGAACAGGTGTCAGAAGAAGATAGGCTGCGGTAACGGTACCAACCCTACCACTACAGGTGTGTTCCATACCAAGTCCAGATATGTACATGGAGTGGCCTCCGCAACCAGCATCTGAACCACCAAGACTCAGACTGCACCAGTAAGCGGGGACCTTCTGGCCGTACACTCCCATCTGTGCTGACTGGGATCTGGTAAAATTGAAGGGGCCATCCAATGCTTCCGAAGACATTGGCCCGGTTTGGAGTTCTGCCTGGGCACCCAGCTTGGTGGGGATTGACTCGCTGATGTGGAGCTTGCCATCTCCCCCATGGAAGAAGGGATGTGATAGCCCACTGGGTTACTAGATAGATGTTGGGCACCAGCTGATGTCTCTGATGTTGCATGGTTGGCATGTATGACAGAACAGTCACTGTGTGTCCTCTGTTGTGAAGCTTGGCCACCAGGGGGAGACATTGCACTCAGTGACAGCACATGACGGTTGTGCAAGTGCTTGCCAGTGCCACCTGCAACATGCCATTTACATATGTGATCGAGTAATTGCCCTCATTCTTCATGCTATTTACCACGCTATATAGAACTATACTGTACTTATCTTGCAATGTGGCTATGCCACACATTGTAGCCTTTGTGAATTATTGTCTTGTGAGATTGTTTAAGTAAAAGTTATTGTTTGTGTATGATGAAAGAAGTAAATGGTTTTCACAGTGTACTGTGGTGTGATTTGTGTGCCACATACTGGAACATTTTTTTCCTGAGAATAGTGTTGCATTTGTAATCACAAAATATAATGTGTTAAAGAGTGAAAAGCCGCATGGCTTGGTAGCTCAAAAGAGGAGGTCCCAAGGGATGGGATCAACTTTTTGAAATTATCTGTAGAGTGTCTTAGGTTAGTGTCCGCTGCGGCCATTTGCCCTAGTGGACCCGTGTTTGGAAGTAATCAACAATAAAGAACTCCGCATGATGCTCTAGATCCTTAAAAATGGTAGTGTTATCTGCAGCAGTGGCGCAGCATAGAGGTTAAAATACATTTCTAGGTGTTGAAGGTTGTGTGTTCGTATCCCATCTGGTGTTTTCCAATTTTTTTTGTAATCTTTATTGAAATAACTTTGTTCTTCAGTTTTATTCAGGTAATTGGCTTAAATGTCATTTTTTAAAATTTGTAATCCATTACTGAGTTATTTCAATTATCGTATTAACCTACAGTTTTCAAAAAGTCAGTCCCTTCCCTGGGGATCTCCCCGTGCCAGTGAGTAATGCAAAACATTAACTTCAGAGGTCTGGAGCTCTTTTCCCAGTTGGTTCTGACATTTTTATTTCTGTCACTTTTCATTCTTTCACCTGCTATTTAACGGAGTCAGTCAGTTCTAAGGTCAGCAGAAGGCAAGGGGCACATCACGGAAAGTATGAGCATACATACTAAAGAACAGTGGTGTTCTACCAAACTGTAATGGTGAGCTTTACTTTGTTGTGTCCAATGAAGATCAGAGTTTTTATAGTTGTTTTCAAAGAGGAGTGGCAAAAAAGGTTTGTTTCTGTGGGGGGAAATGATAGTTATTTATGTCACTGCAAGTTCAGTGCCAGTAAAATATTTGTAATATAAACGTCCTTAATTTATTTTTCCTGCTTTCCACACAAAAATTAACAGTAATTGTGGTACATTAAATTAAGTCATGATTTTCAAATCTTCCCAATACGAGGTGCATTCAAGTTCTAAGGCTCCGATTTTTTTTCTAATTAACTACTCACCCGAAATCGATGAAACTGGCGTTACTTCTCGACGTAATCGCCATGCAGATGTACACATTTTTCACAACGCTGATGCCATGATTCCATGGCAGCGGCGAAGGCTTCTTTAGGAGTCTGTTTTGACCACTGGAAAATCGCTGAGGCAATAGCAGCACGGCTGGTGAATGTGCGGCCATGGAGAGTGTCTTTCATTGTTGGAAAAAGCCAAAAATCACTAGGAGCCAGGTCAGGTGAGTAGGGAGCATGAGGAATCACTTCAAAGTTGTTATCACGAAGAAACTGTTGTGTAACGTTAGCTCGATGTGCGGGTGCGTTGTCTTGGTGAAACAGCACACGCGCAGCCCTACCTGGACGTTTTTGTTGCAGTGCAGGAAGGAATTGTTCTTCAAAACATTTTCGTAGGATGCACCTGTTACCATAGTGCCCTTTGGAACGCAATGGGTAAGGATTACGCCCTCTCTGTCCCAGAACAGGGACACCATCATTTTTGCAGCACTGGCGGTTACCGGAAATTTTTTTGGTGGCGGTGAATCTGTGTGCTTCCATTGAGCTGACTGGTGCTTTGTTTCTGGATTGAAAAATGGCATCCACATCTCATCCATTGTCACAACCGACGAAAAGAAAGTCCCATTCATGCTGTCGTTGCACATCAACATTGCTTGGCAACATGCCACACGGGCAGCCATGTGGTCGTCCGTCAGCACTCGTGGCACCCACCTGGATGACACTTTTCGCATTTTCAGGTCGTCTTGCAGGATTGTGTGCACAGAACCCACAGAAATGCCAACTCTGGAGGCGATCTGTTCAACAGTCATTCGGCGATCCCCCAAAACAATTATCTCCACTTTATCGATCATATCGTCAGACCGGCTTGTGCGAGCCCGAGGTTGTTTCGGTTTGTTGTCACACGATGTTCTGCCTTCATTAAACTGTTGCACCCACGAACGCACTTTCGACACATCCATAACTCCATCACCACATGTCTCCTTCAACTGTCGATGGATTTCAATTGGCTTCACACCGCGCAAATTCAGAAAACGAATGATTGCACACTGTTCAAGTAAGGAAAACGTCGCCATTTTTTAAGTATTTAAAACAGTTCTCATTCTCGCCACTGGCGGTAAAATTCCATCTGCCGTTCGGTGCTGCCATCTCTGGGACGTATTGACAATGAACGCGGCCACATTTTAAAACAATTGCGCATGTTTTTATCTCTTTCCAGTCCGGAGAAAAAAAATCGGAGGCCTTAGAACTTGAATGCACCTCGTACCTTATAACAATTTCACCTTCCTGCAATACAAAATCTACTTGTGTCCTACTAGACATAAAGACAGTTTCATACGTGGTAACTATTGGTGATTTGTGTGTATTCAAAAGTTCACAGTAGAGTGTTTAAAATCTTCATCTTTTCTGCATTTATAATCTCTCTGCAGCACACAAAAATACTATAATTTCTGGACATTTTTGTATCTGCATGTATCGAAAGCTTCTAACAAAAATAAAAGGCACATAGCTTGATTCATGTATTTGAACTTCCTGTCCAAAAGTAGCACATCAAGAGTCCCAGTGAAATGACGCCAGATCTGGAAAATTGGGTCCATGACCAATACTAAGCATTGCTTAATTCTTAACACAAATGAACTGTAATTGCATTCATATACATTAGAGATGTCACAGAATTGTCATTTTAGTAGAGCCCTCAGTTTTCACCAGTGAGGGTGGTTAACACTGTAACTGCAAAAGAGGTTAAAAAGACACGTTTCAAGTTTTATTTGTACTATAATGAATTCTGTTTTTAACTTTTTCCCAACAAACTTCATGACATTTCCTTCTACTTTTGGCAACAGTGTGTTACAATTTGCTGAATTTTCATGATTTCATGGTAATTTCATTAAGTACACCTAGAGCAGTTGGAGGGATCAGTTGACCCCTGTCTTAACTCCTTTTTAGAATATTGCTATTCTCATAATTATGGACGTACTTGCATTGCTTTTTGCTTTGGTCAGCAGTTACTGGCTCAAATGGTGATAGATGCAGTGTTGAAAGCATTTCCACCCTTGTCATTGTAATGGTACTTTTCAGTAATATTTCATGTGTTACTGCTGTTACTTGCCTCATCAATTAGATAGTTTTTTGTTTATTTACCTGTAACAGGCATTTTCAGTTTGTAATGTTGCCGCATGGCCTCACTGATAAAGAGATTTCGCACATTGTGGAGAACTCAGATACTGAATCAGAAAGTGACTTATTGGATGCAGATGGTGATTAACTGCCACAGTCAACAGATGATGAAAGTAGTGAGATGGGGGAGGAGTTACCATCAGTGGATGTCTCAGTTATTACGTCAATCTTGGGAGTCAACTGGCACAACAGTGAAGAAGATGGCTAGAGGTGGAATGGAAGGTTGCTACACACCATCTCCTGGATGAAGGGCTGCTTTGAACGTCCTGAAGGGGAGAGGAGGACCCACTACATATGCCTACCGCCAAGTGGATACCTCCATCACCATTGCCTTCAGACTACTTTTTGATGCACCAGTGGTGCATATCATTAAAAAAAAAACCACAGAATCAAAGACTTGGAACAAAATTAAAAAAACAGCACTTGGACAACATCGTTGGTAGAATTGGAGACAGTTATTGGCATCTTTGCTCCAGAGATACTTTTAGTACTAAAGTTATCTTGTTGGATGAACGTTTGCAGTGCTGTATTATGCCAGTGTGGGAACTCTAGCAAATCCTGAGAAGAGTCCCTTGGTTTGCTTTAGACCTCAAACTTTATGATAAAAAATAAAACAGCATTTTCCAAAAGCTTTTTGTTATTTAATTTGGACAAATTTAGAGAGAACACTAGACAAATCAATGTCTGTAAGCAAATAACATTCTATGTTCGTTAAGATGAGGTGGTATCAAAGAAAAGATAACAGACAAGTCTATTTCTAAATTTGTGAAACACAAATCTAATGAATTTTCCATTAAAAGTTTAGAAAGCTGATCTTTTTCCTCCAAGAAGCAGCAGCCATGTTGGTTTTGAGCAGTTCATCATTTAGACTTTCATCCAAATTGTCTTGGTAAATAACTATAATAACTGGAGTTGTTTTTCAAGATATCTTCTGCAGTTAAAGACATAAACTGCTGAAGTACTCCAAATATCCTAGTAACTTGACGATAAACTTCCATGCATTTAGCTAACACAGACAACATATTATCAGTTATGAAATAAACATGTGAATTTCAAAATGTTGTCCAGGTATTTGATTTTTTCCGTCTTCATTGAATGTAACAGAGCTGCTAAAATAGTCGTATCTTATTTCGCTTGTGCTGTCGTGAAGTCTGTTGCTTATAAGAGGTGTGATTGGAAAGTTTTAAGAATGGGCTTGTAATTGTACAATGATGGTACTTACATGCTACTGTGGTGCATCTCCTTCGAAATAGTCCCCTTCTGACTGAACACGCCGACTCCAACAGTGTTTCCATTTTCGAAAACATTCCTGGAAGTTTTTTTCCTGAAGTGCGTTAAAGACACTCTCCATATTTGCCTGGATGTCTTCAATCGAGTCAAATTGCTTGCCTTTCCATTAAAATTTCAGTTTAGGAAAAGGTAGAAGCCCATAGGGGCTTTTTTCGGTCGTGGTGAACCTGGAGTCTTCCACTGCGAAGACTGAACTTCAGTTTCAGGATCATATCCATATACCCATGATTCGTCACCTGTAATTACTCTATTTAACAAATCTGGGTCATTTTTTGTCTTATTAGACAGTTCTTGGCACACTTCAAGTCGGTATTGTCTCTGGTCACATGACAACACTTTTGGAATGAATTTTGCGGACACTCGATGTGTGTTCAGATCTTCAGTTAAAATTGCCTGAACTGCATAGAAACATAAATTAAGTTCATCAGTCATCTCCCTAATTGTAATTGTACGATTAGAGCACACTAAGTTGTGAACTTTCACAACATTTTCATTCATTTTTGAGGTGGAAGGACGGCTGGACTGCGGTTCATCTTCAAATGATTCGCAGCCATTTTTAAATCTGTTGAACCAGACAAAAACATTTGACTGGTTCATACAGTTATCTCCAAAAGCTGTTTTTAATAGTTCGTAAGTCTCAGAAGCTAATTTTCCGGTTTTAAAACAAAATTTCACACAAACTCGTTGCTCCATTTTTATGTCCATTTTCCTGCAGACAGAATCTGGCAACAAACCCTGACAGACCCGCACTCAACCAGCTGCCACAATGAAGCGAATAAAGGAAACGCAGTTTCCTGTCAGAGGGCGTTCAAGGACAAAGCAATGACTCACTCCTCATCCTCCGTGTACCTGCCCGCCAAACCAGTAAGCAGTAGCGGATCCATTCTTAAAATTTTACAATCATACCTCGTATTCTTCACAGCTGATCAGAATTTGGCTGTTGCTTCAGTATCTGATAATGTGGACCATGTTGCTTGGACATATCTGGGTAACAACTCATAGAGGGCATATTCCATATTAAGGTCTTGATCAGACAACTGCAGAGAAATGCTAGTCACTTGCAAGTTTTCCACAATTTCATACCAAGCGATAGTCATTGTTCCCTGATTAAGACACATTTTGAATCATTACCCCCAAAACAGTATGTACATTTTCTTGGACAGTTATTGTCATACAAACATTTAAAATATAAATGCTGCCTTAATGCAATCAAATTATAATACAAATTCACTTCATTTAACATGTGCAAAGTAATGAGGAAAAACAGTTATTGAAATGAGGCTTTCATGGATAAAAATAAGGAACAAAGGGAAAGACCACAATCATTTTGATAAGGATTGAAAAAAATAAATTCTGTAAGTACTGAAATGTGACCGTTAGCTTACAAGCTTATCGCCATAGCCATTATGCTACCAAACTACTGAGTTAACGGATGTTATTTTTAATAGTTTAGTGTCTCACGAGAAATTGTATTCATCACATTTTCATGAACAAGGGTCAACGAGGGTGTATGGCTGCACAGTGTGAAACCAGGTACCCAGCCCTACACCACTGTATGCATCATTTCAAAACATCAATCCTAACCATGGTTTCTTAATGACAAGTAAATCTTTGCTCTATTTGGAAGTAAATCAGTTTTAACAGTAAAATTTTATTATCAAATCAAACACCAGTAATTGGTGCTTATATTGTTGTATACATTGCACATAGAACCTACTAGGCCTTTTTTAACTTCAGCATAAATAAACAAAAAGATAAGCTCACTTTATTCTTCAGTGCTTCTCCTTTTCCTGTTGGCAAATTACGCAATTCCTAAATAAAATTATAGTTCACACTCTCGATATCTTGTACTACAGTTTAGTAGTAGTATTGTATCCTATTAGTCCACAGTGACCGGCAAAGAAACAACACAAAGGAAATGCAGGGACTGCGAAACTACAGTAAATTACTCAATAGTTCACCAACAATACAGCAACTTTGTTCTAGGCAGCTCGTGTCAAAAGTATTGTAAGAAAAAGAAATACACCTTAATAAAAAGAATGGACAGTTGTAATTGTAGACTTCCAAATAATATGGAATTCATTAATTACTTTCTTATGGCAATCAGCAGAAAACTAATTGATTGGGTTATTGTTATTGTGACTAGCTCAGACAACATTACAGAATTCCCCTGTTACGTTTTGTGGTGGTGTCAGTGTATTGTGTGGCCAATGTTCACTTTTAGAAATGAGCTAAAATTATGACTACTCGTCTTATATTTGGACACCACTGTCTTCCCATTGGACAGTAGGTAGAATACAAATGTGTGAGGCCCATAGCATCTGCTAACTCTTTGGTACATGACTTATCAGATACTGATCATGGTCATGTTCTTTGGAGCCTAATTTTATAAGAGATAAAATGACGGAATACTGATTACATGAACATATGATACTACTCTGATTTGATGAGGAGTCATCCCAAGCTCATTGCATCCCTACTGACAAGTTCACTTTCCTTCTGAATCATGGAACAATTTATTCAAAACTGCTTCTGATGTTACCACCCAGGTGAAAATATTGGAGTTGATAAGTAGATATTTCCATGCATAACAGTTGCAGGTTTGTCCAATTTATGCCAAACCGTTCTGACAAATACAGACTGAAGCTCTAGATAACTGCAGATGTAGCTTCCAAGTACAATATCAAGGCCTTGGCATATGTTGGTAACAGAGCTAAGCTAATCAGGTCACCAGTCATTGGGAGAGTATGTCATTCTTCATGTCATGAAGACGTTTTAAAATCAATGAAAGAACATGACAACAGGCAACTTATTCCCATCCCTTCAGCATGCCAAGAAGCTACAACAGAAGAAAGTGTCATTAAGGGGAACAATGATCAACACTTGCCAAGAAATCCTCTACTGCTTGAAGAACAATAATTCCTACTTTCATTCCACCACTATCTTGAAAAACACTCATAAACCAGAGTGCTCCTGACAGTGTACAAAGCAAGGAAAAATAAGAATGAGATTATTCTCAGCGCATTACATTCTGTTGTAGCAGTGAGTGAAGAAGAAACAGAAACTTTTACCATCCATAATACCACGAAGTTTGTTGTGGACATCATAGGCCAAATGATTTGTGAATATTCAACTAAGGTTGCATGCAGGAGATGAATGATGATTATCTTTAGCAATATCCTTGTCGTGGCAGCAGAAAATGTATGGATCATTTACAATCAACTAAATTGAAGAGGAAAGTGTTAACTCTTCAGCTGGTAAATTAACTTATGAAGGAGAAACAACAAAGAGCAGGAGGATAAGCCTGTAGAATTAAAAAGCTTCTATAGAACTGGACAAATCAAAATAGCAAAACATGTCAGATTGCAAAGTGCAAGGAAAACAAGAGTAATAGCATCTGTTAGAAACGCAAAAAAGCTGTCAGTGGAAAATGTGTGTGTAAAATATCAATAATCTGCTCAAAGAATGTTTTCTATATTTAGAAACAAACAAGTGAAATAAATGAAGAAATGTTGGGCACTTTAGAAACAGGTCACATTTCTGGGTAGAAATGCCACATTTTGTGTTCAAAACATAAATCTAAAAGTCTTAGAACTTCAAGGAAAAGTGTTAGAACTTCAAGGTAAGGCTTTGATTGAAGTCAAGCAAACAATGGAAAGTCTGTGTTGGAATATCAACAATATTATGAAAATGAGGGATTGCTACTCACCATGAAAATACCACATTGAGTCGCAGATAGGCATGATGAACAGACTGTTATGAATGGGCTTTTGACCAAAGCCTTCTTCAGAAAGGAAAAGTGCACACATATTCACATAATAAGCACACACTCACACACACACACACACACACACACACACACACACACCCCAACACACACACAGCTGATTGATTGAAATGTTTTCATGTCATGGCATACAAATGAATGGGGAAAAATATAGGTCTTACTTTAATTGTGATGTGGATTTTTAATGCAAATCTCATTTGTGGATTTTCCACTGTTTCAGTGTTAGTTATTTTTCAAGTCATACTTGTAGGAGGAAGATAATACAAGCAAGTCATCTCTAACAATGGAAAATCCAGGCTGGAATAATGACAGTATTATGAAAAGGATAGAGTGCTATTCACAATGTAGAGGAGATGTTGAGTCACTGCTAAACATGTGCACTTTCGGCCAAAATGTCATCTTGTAAAGTAGACAAAACACACACACACAAAAGCACAACTTGCCCAAAAGCTAATATGTTTAGCAATCTTTTTGTTTGCCTGTCTGTGATTCAACATCTCTGTATGGTGAGTAGCACTGTATCCTTTTCATAATATTGTCATCCCAAATAATCTTTCATTCTTCATGGGAAAGGAGGAGGAAGCAGCATTTTTTGTGTCAGAGAAGAGAGAAAATTTCTACCAGGTGCACATCAGGATAGGATGTCTAAGTAAACAGACAATAGAAGAGGTGTAAGACGTGGATCGAGAGAAATTACAGAAATTTTAAGAAATGCAACTTTAACATATAAGCAGGCAATAATACCATTTAGAAGTCGAAGTATTCTAGAAAACTTACAAGCCAAGGAAACAGAAAGAAAAGGAAAAGCATCAAATTATGATAAAATTGTTGAAATTTGTTATAATGAAGGAACTAACTTCCACAGAATGCTGATTATAAGAAGTGTTAGATATGTCGAATGCAGCACATACAATATGAGTAATAACATAACTGCAAAAACAATGAATCTTTATTTTGAAGAATGAGGTGGGGGTTGGAATCAACTCTTAGTATCAGTACTGGTTGCAAGTTTTTAAGGAGATTGATTGATTGATTTAATTAAGACAAAGAGCCATTTTACAACTTCATCATCATCCACAAACAGCATTAACCATCCCTTTATTGAGCAACCAAGTGCAGCAAGCATGGAACTCGTTCCCCCAAACTGACATCCAAAACCTGTACAACACAATGTATGTACAGTTGCATGCTTTCAGTCAACATTTTGGTGGTTATGCTGGTTATTAATGTACCAGCATTTCATATTCATGACAGGTTACCTTGTACTTACATTAACCCATTGTCTTGCGATGTTAATCGCTTAAATATGTTAGCTACACAAATGTATTTCCAAAATGTCATTACTCTGTGTCAGTCTGTCAAACTGGGTGAGATCAGTGCTGCATCCTCCTTAAGCTGTCTTGGTGGTGGCGCTGCTTGTGTGTTCACCAGGAGGTGTGCCTTCAAGCCCTCTGTGGATTGATGAGGCCTTTACACAGTTTATTGCCAACCATGAGAGGCATTCTGCCTGGTGTGGTATCAATAATGTATGACACCAAGAAAGGTGGGGGTGGGTCATTTGAAAAGGATATTACTATTTTCTTTCCCAATTCTTGTCCAATCCCTCTCTGATAATCTTGTCAGTATGCTATTAAATCAATGTTTCTTTCCCTCACTCTTTGAACAGAAATTCTTTGCAGAACCATTGGTTGCACTTGATTCACTGTTGGCAAATCACAGTTGCACGTTTAAGTTGCCAAATATATGATGAGCTCTGGATGATAGATCTCTGCTTCAGTCTGAATATGTGTAGTACCAGCTGTGTTCAGAAATAGCATCATGTTTTCATTTGTTTTAAATTGTGAAATGACAATAAATAATGATAAGTTAAACATAATAGAGGATTTGTCTGTGTCATTGTCATGTTAGATCTTGTTTCTTTGGCATTCCAAAGTAAAACATGTTGGCTTTTTACATTATCATTGGCCTTTAAAATTATTGGAAATCCAAGTACAGGAACTTTACAATATTCACTGTATTGTATGAACAATGTATAAAAGAAGCCACATTGCTTTTCTGTGTTTTATTATGTAAATTGGTGCATGCTTGTGTTGCGATCTGAGTATGGTGACTTTATAGTATTTATAACTTTTAGTGTTTGAAGCTTGACTGCCTTACTTATATACAATGATTTAATAGCAAACATTCATAAGAATAGACAAGTGATATCTCTCTCTGAGTAGTACAGTGCAGAGAGGGGAAAAAAAGAAACATTTGAGGGATATTATTCTGATACTGGCAAAGGTGTACTTTCTAATGGAGAAAAATGCTCAAGCTGACAAATATAAGGTAAATACACTTAGTAGGTCAATGTACATTAGCACTGTCACAGGACATGCAGTAGCAAAAGCATACCATTGTCACAGGACATGTAGTAGCAAAAGCAATCATAATCACTGACTTAAAAAAAGACTCTGCGTGACTAGTTTTTAATGAACAGTCTTAAAGAAGAGTTCTTTAAACATAATCAGACCACTGATGCTTCTGTGTGACTGCTTAATCCAAGCAGGCAGTTTTCCTTATCTACTAACAACTTTTAAGGTAGTTCCACTTCATAAAAAAGGATGGAAGGGATAATGTAAATAATCAGTTTCCTATTTATATTTTAAAAACAATTGAAAAAATTGCTTACGACAGACTCATGGAATTTAAAATAAAAAACAAAGTTCTTTGCCTTGGACAACGTGAATTCAGAAATAAGTAGTCCACAGTAACTGTTACATATTAGTGCAGAAACTGCTAACACCATGAAAGAAAACTTTAACGAAAGTTGCCAGTGTCCAAAACAAGGATATGTACACTCTCTATTTATCTCTGCTAGTCATCACTCAATTGATAACAGTACATGTTCTGTCCCTTTCTAGAGGAACAAGGCTCGCTGAAGTGAGATATACACTTTGCAATCACAACTGTTCATTACAAGAACTAAACTATTTACAACTTATGGAAAAATGTCTGCAAAACTAAAGAACTGTAATGTACTGAGGAACAAGTAAGATTAACAATGACACAGTCCCATGAGGCTGGTAACTTGTAGGCATTCTCCTGCTTAGCAGCAGCTGCTGTGACAACACAATTGTCTGAGACCGAGAGGTCATAGGCAGTCTACTGGGAATGACATAGTCCCACAAGGTGATGAGCACGAGGGCAGTCACAACAAATACTGCGTAGCGTTGCCCCTGGAGTGGCTGGTGGAAGGGCAGCATCGGACATGGCTCAGAAAGAGGGCGGCACAGCACCAAAGCGGCTGGAGCAGCTGGTGTCCATAGCAGAGATTTGAGGTGGCTGTTGGTTGCTCGGAGCTCGGTATGTAATGAGCTCTCCGTGGACAGAGCACCAACTCAAGTACATGCCTTCGGAAGGAAGCATGCGTGGTATCATATGAGCATGTGATCGTGTGGACATAAATTAGTTCTCACAACTACAGTGCCCTGTGCTGCGACTTGCGTGACATGTAGTGGCAAGACTGGTGCCCCCAAATACTGTGGTGACTGCTGCTGGCTTGACTGCACACAGTACTGTACCTTGCTTCTTCCGTTTAAAAATAACCTCCTAGGTGAGGTAGGGCCCATAATTTGCCTGCAAAACATACATGTAAGTGTGGTGGCAGAAATATGCAGGAGGCAGCCCTACATCATCAACAATACAGAAACAAAATTTTAAAATAATGGTTGCAAAGCAATTTTAAATGGATTATCTGAAAGGAAAAACACATAATTTTATATTGAAATTATGCAGTAATAAAAAAGGGGTATGGAATACTATCATCCTTGCTTGTATTCGGTCCTTGATTTAGGGTCTTATTTTTGGGGAACTCGTAAGCAACTATCCATATTTCAGTATTGCAAAAGAGGCCCTTTGCAATCATTACTGGATGCAAACCTAGGGAGCCATGTAAATCACTCATATTGATCTCAGCTACTCCTCCACCATGTATCTACATTGTTGAATCTCTTCCGTTCTTTGAGGTAAGTGTAATAGGTATGAGCATCCTACTGCTGTATTCAGAACAACATGTCCCTCTGTCAGAAAGGTATGTTTCACATGGAAGTATATCTTAATCACGGACTTACAAGTAATATAACAGCAATTATTGAGGTAAAAATCTTCAGTTTTATGTTTACAGCATTTCCACTTTTACTCAGGTAATAAATCTTTAAACGTGTATTATGTCACCTCTAATTGTATTCATATGCTCATGTTTACACAGATAACTGTTTATGGTGGAGTATTGTAAAAACTACACTTTTGTCCAGTTTTGAATTGACACTTTTTTCTTGCATAGATGCAGTAGGTCATACAGTGCATCACAGCAATCTTTGTATGTTAGACTGGTGTTCCTCAGTTGTGAATACTTGGTTCCTTCTTATTTTCTTATTTTGGTAAGATTAATGTGAGATCAATCACTTTTATCACATTCTCAATCTGTTGCAGGTACCACCAGCCCTTACGGCTCGCCCACCACGAAAAAATTGTTCACCAAAGAACCCAGACAAAAAAGTTAGTGGGTCTAAGAATCCAAATGGTCCTGATAAAACGGAACAAGGTAAGAAATATTTGTAAGAATTTTCATCTGGTATGTTGAGATATTTCATTCCATCACAGTTGTACTCTTCTTGTGATTCAGTACAACTACAAGTAAGCTTGATTATAATTTATTATTCATCAAAACTTTTGAAGTGTGTTGCATAAAGTTTCTACAGAAGGGCTCAGGAAATTCGTTTTTAGATTGTCATGTATGGTGAGAGAAACGTAGTTTGTGTAAAACAGCCACCCTTGTTGAAATTTTCTATTGAAGACCTTGTCATTTTTCTGAAGATACAGCACATACACCGAAAGAGTGGGATGTGATATTATTGTTCTTTCTTCCTTATTATTGAAACTTAGCCACTTTCAGTTATTACGCGTTTCACAGTACAAGCGAAAGCATTGCCTTTTTTCCATTTTAGATACATGCAAGTAAGCACCAGTGATAAAAAAAATCATGCAAGGCCATTATAAACAAACCTGTCAGTATCTGTATGTTTCAAAATATACCAATCAGTGAAAGTTACCTATTTTGTTCAGTGCATAGACAAATAATCATACCCTTCATAAGGTTGGGTGTCACTGTTAGCCATAAATAGTATGGTAAAGTGATTATGAATTTTGAGCCTTTGCTAAGAAAATTTTCTCATCGTTAACTGCACAAAAGTGAGGTGAAAGGAAAACTGTAGAAATGGAGGAGGCAAGTCTAGAGAAGAAGATTTTCTTATGCATTTAAATGACAGGTTACTAGAGTTCTCAGCCTGATAGCTACAGCTTCATACTACACATTGTAATGAATAAATCTCAAATTAACAGTCATGACTTAGTGTTGTGATCACTATTTGCAGAGCCAATTACATATTTTTAAATGTGTTATTAATTCAGAAAGTTACCTACTGGAGCTTCACAGAAGAACATCAGAAATATCTGTTCGCAAATTCCATGGTTTTGAGGACGAAACAGACACTTGTTAAGAGGCCATTCTGACCACTCAATTCCATTTGGAAGGGAAAGATTAATATGTACCCTTTTCTTCTTGACACCATCTCCGGTTAACAACACATCATATGTCTACACAAGCTGCTAAATTAATTAATGTTGGTGGTGTCATGTTTTTTAATCTGTGTTTTGAAGGGAAATTAACAATAAAGTAAATCAAATAATTATCTTTTTCTGTTCTCAGAAAATTAGTAGAGTAATAAGTTCATTTCAGAGTGTCATTTCAACAAATTCCTTTCATGTCATCTTGGCAGGGAATCTATTCTGCGGTTCAAGACAGAATAGAAATAAGAGTGCATGAAAATCGACTGCTTGCGGCAATATCAGAATTTGCCAGTAGTTTTGTGTGACTAGAGCACCAACAAGGGACATTGTAACACTACAGGTACTGTTCTGTCCCTCCCTGTCTGTTGGATGCCATACTTAACATTCCTAGTACCTGGTGACATTACATGCAAGTTCTATCATTTCCTAATACACTATCCATCGGTGACACTGATTTAATTGTTTGTTATTGACCCACATATGGAATAATATGGCAGTCTGTCGTATTTCAGTTGTCTGCTGAAGCTACAGTGTTGTGCAGTGTTTCTTATCTCGTATCACATGGCATCTGTATCATGTTTCCCTGACCTACTGCAATTTTCAAACTGTGGAATAGAATGACTTTGGTTGTGTAAGTAGGTACTTAATATATAACACTCTTTTATGTATCATACTTTCATTCAGCCTTGCGTGTAGTGCTGAAGGCAGTTATATGTTGACAAACACTCACAATATACAGAATTGGCATCACTGCTTCATGAAAATAACATAGGTGTTTCTTTGCCTGATTTTACTTGTACGTATATTATCTGTCGAACTGTCTAAAATTGAACAATGTAATTAACCCTCCCACTGCTTGTGGAGGCTCCAGTATGACTAAATTACAGCCTACTTCCCACACTCTTGGAGGCTGTCTCTCCACTTGGAGACCGCAGCTCCACTGACTCTAAGGTTGATATCATTGTTGGTTTGAACTGAACTTCGTGCACCTTCATAAACTCTCACGAGTAATTGGGTTCATAATATGTTCCCCACCTATTCTTACTAAATTTTATTTATTATGAATTTATATACTGTGGCATCTTTTTATGATAACTGAGATGTTTCCTGAGTTTTGGGTTTCTAAGTCATTAAGATTTTTAAATATGATTATATTCAAGTTGTTACCTGTTTGAAGGTTGAGGCCGCTGCATTCATTACCAACAGCACCTTCTTCTTTCCCCTGTGGGCTGTCTGGTGGTCCAGATCCTGCCGCCTACCATTTCAGTGGCAACAGAAGCTTGCTCTATAAGTGACTTTTGAAGGTGATTTAACTCAGGTCAACAGTTTTTTAATAAAAATGCTAGGAATGTGCCATTTATAATTGAAGCATCACAACAGTACAGACCGATACTGCACTCATTGTGTGGCCATTACCCTACTTCCTGTATTCCAACTGCTGACACTCTCGCTTCCGAGCACATGCAATTGGCCTGCTGTGTGGGATTCCAGAAAATTAAAGACATTGTCAGAACATTTTGTCTGAATTTTTGTGCGGATTTCACCAGTGCAATTCACCAAGGAAACCTGAATTTGTATGAACAGTCATCTGTTAATTTACTATCATGTACATGATCAGAGTTGAAATAGCTGTTTGTTATACCACAAAGATTAGAGAATATGTTCATTTGGTATTTCCTATTCAAGAATGTGCAATCCATCATAGCTTAGTATATGTATGGTTTGTCCTGCATCATTTAAGTGAGTCAAACAATACTCATTTCTGACAAAAGTATATTCATTTATCAATTTCTTTACTTTCGGTTGCACAGCTGCTGGGAAATTGTTAAAGTTTGGAGACAGCCCTGCAGGGAAGTGAGCTTTAATCAAAAATAAAAACTTGCTGGTACATCACATAATTTTTTATTTATTTGTCAGATAGGACAAAAGCATCGATGCACTGGAAAGTTTACTAATATTTGGGTTGCTATTTTACCTCATACTGCTGGGAACTCTCACTTACCATCGTTGGCTATAAAATGGCATTTATACTACAATGAAGATTCTGTGCTTATTTCTGGACTGTAATGGCATGCCACTTTACAGCATCTACTTGTAAACTGAAATGCAAGTGACAACATTTATATAATTATATCTAAAAATAAAGATGATGAGACTTACCCAACAAAAGCGCTGGCAGGTCGATAGACACACAAACATACACACAAAATTCAAGCTTTCGCAACAGACAGTTGCTTCATCAGGCAAGAGGGAAGGAGAGAGAAAGACGAAAGGATGTGGGTTTTAAGGGAGAGGGTAAGGAGTCATTCCAATCCCGAGAGCGGAAAGACTTACCTTAGGGCGAAAAAGGACAGGTATACACTCGCACACACACACACACACATATCCATCCGCACATATACAGACATAAGCAGACATTTGTAAAGGCAAAGAGTTTGGGCAGAGATGTCAGTCGAGACGGAAGTAAAGAGGCAAAGATGTTGTTGAAAGACAGGTGAGGTATGAGTGGCGGCAACTTGAAATTAGCGGAGGTTGAGGCCTGGCGGATAACGAGAAGAGAGGATATACTGAAGGGCAAGTTCCCATCTCCGGAGTTCTGACAGGTTGGTGTTAGTGGGAAGTATCCACATAACCCGGACGGTGTAACACTGTGCCAAGATGTGCTGGCCGTGCACCAAGGCATGTTTAGCCACAGGGTGATCCTCATTACCAACAAACACTGTCTGCCTGTGTCCATTCATGCGAATGGACAATTTGTTGCTGGTCATTCCCACATAGAAAGCTTCACAGTGTAGGCAGGTCAGTTGGTAAATAACGTGGGTGCTTTCACACGTGGCTCTGCCTTTGATCGTGTACACCTTCCGGGTTACAGGACTGGAGTAGGTGGTGGTGGTGGGAGGGTGCATGGGACAGGTTTTACACCGGGGGCGGTTGCAAGGGTAGGAGCCAGAGGGTAGGGAAGGTGGTTTGGGGATTTCATAGGGATGAACTAAGAGGTTACGAAGGTTAGGTGGATGGCGGAAAGACACTCTTGGTGGAGTGGGGAAGATTTCATGAAGGATGGATCTCATTTCAGGGCAGGATTTGAGGAAGTTGTATCCCTGCTGGAGAGCCACGTTCAGAGTCTGATCCAGTCCCGGAAAGTTTCCTGTCACAAGTGGGGCACTTTTGGGGTTCTTCTGTGGGAGGTTCTGGGTTTGAAGGGATGAGGAAGTGGCTCTGGTTATTTGCTTCTGTACCAGGTCGGGAGGGTAGTTGCGGGATGCGAAAGCTGTTTTCAGGTTGTTGGTGTATTGGTTCAGGGATTCCAGACTGGAGCAGATTCATTTGCCACGAAGATCTAGGCTGAAGGGAAGGGACCGTTTGATGCGGAATGGGTGGCAGCTGTCATACTGGAGGTACTGTTGCTTGTTGGTGGGTTTGATGTGGACGGACGTGTGAAGCTGGCCATTGGACAGATGGAGGTCAATGTCAAGGAAAGTGGCATGGGATTTAGAGTAGGACCAGGTGAATCTGATGGAACCAATGCAGTTGAGGTTGGAGAGGAAATTCTGGAGTTCTTCTTCACTGTGAGCCCAGATCATGAAGATGTCATCAATAAATCTGTACCAAACTTTGGGTTGGCAGGCCTGGGTAACCAAGAAGGCTTCCTCTAAGCGACCCATGAATAGGTTGGCGTACGAGGGGGCCATCCTGGTACCCATGGCTGATCCCTTTAATTGTTGGTATGTCTGGCCTTCAAAAGTGAAGAAGTCGTGGGTCAGGATGAAGCTGGCTAAGGTAATGAGGAAAGAGGTTTTAGATAGGGTGGCAGGTGACCGGCATGAAAGGAAGTGCTCCATCGCAGCGAGGCCCTGGACGTGCGGAATATTTGTGTATAAGGAAGTGGCATCAATGGTTACAAGGATGGTTTCTGGGGGTAACAGACTGGGTAAGGATTCCAGGCGTTCGAGGAAGTGGTTGGTGTCTTTGATGAAGGATGGGAGACTGCATGTAATGGGTTGAAGGTGCTGATCTACGTAGGCAGAGATACATTCTGTGGGGGCTTGGTAACCAGCTACAATGGGGCGGCCGGTATGATTGGGTTTGTGAATTTTAGGAAGAAGGTAGAAGGTAGGTGTGCGGGGTGTCGGTGGGGTCAGGAGGTTGATGGAGTCAGGTGAAAGGTTTTGTAGGGGGCCTAAGGTTCTGAGGATTCATAGAAGCTCCTCCTGGACATCAGGAATGGGATTACCTTGGCAAACTTTGTATGTGTTGTTGTCTGAAAGCTGACGCAGTCCCTCAGCCACATACTCCCGATGATCAAGTACCACTGTCGTGAAACCCTTGTCCGCCGGAAGAATGACGATGGATCGGTCAGCCTTCAGATCACGGATAGCTTGGGCTTCAGCAGTGGTGATGTTGGGAGTAGGATTAAGGTTTTTTATGAAGGATTGAGAGGCAAAGCTGGAAGTCAGAAATTCCTGGAAGGTTTGGAGGGGGTGATTTTGAGGAAGAGGAGGTGGGTCCTGCTGTGGCGGAGGACGGAACTGTTCCAGGCAGGGTTCAATTTGGATAGTGTCTTGGGGAGCTGGATCATTAGGAGTAGGATTAGGATCATTTTTCTTTGTGGCAAAGTGATATTTCCAGCAGAGAGTACGAGTGTAGGACAGTAAATCTTTGACTAGGGCTTTTTGGTTGAATCTGGTTAGTGGGGCTGAAGGTTAGGCCTTTGGAAAGGACAGAGGTTTTAGATTGGGAGAGAGGTTTGGAGGAAAGGTTAACTACTGAATTAGGGTGTTGTGGTTCCAGATTGTGTTGATTGGAATTTTGAGATTTTGGAGGGAGTGAAGCTGGAAGTGGGAGATTGAGTAGATGGGAGAGACTGGGTTTGTGTGCAATAAGAGGAGCTTGAGGTTTGCTGGAAAGGTTGTGAAGGGTGAGTGAGTTGCCTTTCCGGAGGTGGGAAACCAGGAGATTGGATAGTTTTTTAAGGTGGAGGGTGGCACGCTGTTCTAATTTGCGGTTGGCCTGTAGGAGGAATCTGGATACTTCCCACTAGCACCAACCTGTCAGAACTCCGGAGATGGGAACTTGCCCTTCAGTATATCCTCTCTTCTCGTTATCCGCCAGGCCTCAACCTCCGCTAATTTCAAGTTGCCGCCACTCATACCTCACCTGTCTTTCAACAACATCTTTGCCTCTTTACTTCCGCCTCGACAGGTATCTCTGCCCAAACTCTTTGCCTTTACAAATGTCTGCTTGTGTCTGTGTATGTGCGGATGGATATGTGTGTGTGTGTGTGTGTGTGTGTGTGTGTGTGTGTGTGTGTGTGTGTGCGAGTGTATACCTGTCCTTTTTCCCCCTAAGGTAAGTCTTTCCGCTCCCGGGATTGGAATGACTCCTTACCCTCTCCCTTAAAACCCACATCCTTTCGTCTTTCCCTCTCCTTCCCTCTTTCCTGATGAAGCAACTGTTTGTTGTGAAAGCTTGAATTTTGTGTGTATGTTTGTGTTTGTTTGTGTGTCTATCGACCTGCCAGCGCTTTTGTTTGGTAAGTCTCATCATCTTTGTTTTTAGATATATTTTTCCCATGTGGAATGTTTCCCTCTATTATATTCATTTATATAATTATCATTATTTAAGAATTAAAATAGTAACTAATGGAGGCAAGTTTTACTGTATGCACTATTCATTTTGATATTGTTCCCTTCAATCACACACAGCGGTGATAGGTATAGATTGTCTTGTTATGAAGTGATATTTGATTTTTTTTTTTCTTTATGCTTATGGAGTTCACATTTGCTTCTCTCCTTGTCTATCGAATGAAAGTAAATGAACCGTGTTTCAGACAGTGATTTTAATTAACTTCATTTCTTGAGACCTGAGTTTCTCCTGGTGTAAGCAGTGTTCAAATAAGTTATGGAATTCCAGCCAGGTGACATCATCAACAAGCACTGATACTTCGACATGAGCGCACCCTGCCAATTTCAAGGCATATCTACAACAAGTAAGTGCTCTGGAAGTGAATGTAAAACCTTGGTGTTCAGGGAAACTCTGGAAACATAACATTTCCACACACTGTAAACACTAATGCCATCACAAACTAATGATGATTGATGTCAGAAGTACTTATTATAGTGAGTGTGTGAATGTTACCTTTCTGGAGTTTCTCTGAAAATCAAGGTTTTAAAATCCATTGCACAGCAATTACAGGCCCCAATTATGCCTTGAAAATGGCAGGGTGTGTTCCTGTTGAAACATGGACAGTTGTCAATGATATCACCCAGCTGCATTCCTGTAAATTATTTGAACTTCATTTCTTATTTAGCAAATTTGATATCTTTCTATAGTGCAGATGGTTAGTAATTTTGTTTGGACTGAAACTTACAATGTAAATCTTGGACACACTAATCACTATCACATAGATGCATGCCTTTAGGAGTAAGATTGCAATTATAAAACACTCATAAAATTGCATTCATTCTCATCAGGTAAGTTTGAAGAAGGACATGGTTACATCAAGTTGCATTTCAAATTACTTTATTCTGGACTACCAGTTTCGGGCACGGTCCATTCTCAAGTGCATCTATAGCAACAGATGTGGATACATCGCCCTTATCTCATTAATAAATAAATAAAATAAAATAAAATTCATGTGCCCTCCGTATTTGTGCATAGCATGGTCAAGAGTGTTCATCTTGAAATGCGTAGCTATAAATTGCACTTAGACACATTTGTTCATAGAACTGACATATGACATGTGAAAACGAGTCTTTCCTGCTGGATTGGCTATGAGTGGTATCCACAAGTTCTTTTTCCCCATTACTGCCTAAGTCTCTGTGTATATCTGTTGATGACAGTTCTTCATTTCTGATGGTATCGTTGGCAATTTGGCATTTAAAAATATGGTGGCAATGTCTATAATGGAAACAATTAAAGAAAGTATGCAGGGTACTGGTACCTGTAACAGTCAAGTGGTTCAGATGGCGTATTGCATTTGAGTCATATTGCAGAAGGATTGGTTGTTGGCAGATGAGGGGCTGAGCATGCAGCCCAGGGTAGATTGGTAGCTGAATGGTGAACAAGCACATTTCAGTGTGTGAAGAAGATTCCACGTGAAGAACTCATTCCATGACAGTGTGGGCATGATTACATACGTGTTATCCCAATGGTACAATCATTTATCTTGCCTTAAATGCCCAATGTAGACCAACAACACAGGCTCTGCAATGTCTCTGGATTTCATATTTCCCACGACACCATGATTTGTTAGCTTTGAGAGATTTCTCTTATGTTTCATGATGGGTCAAATGCATCCAACGGTGTGAATGTGACACATACATCACTGAATGTGGTATTTTGCTTACCAGAAGTGACCAAGAACCATTGAGATAATATATGGTCATAGGTGAGTCACAGAGTATACTGGAGAGGTGCCATAGGGACATATGTCAGGCATGTGAATATTTTGGAAATGAACTGACATGATATGCCAGTATTCTCATCGGGAACTGGAATAGCATCATATTACGTGGTTGTGCACCAATGGAGGTGTTCCCCTAGATACTGTAACAGGTGTGGTCCATAGCAATGACATCTTCCAGTTACAGGTCCACTTTTTTGTGGCCTGGTAGTTATCTGATGAATAGGGTACTATAGTGTGCATAAATAAGACTCTAAGAATAGCCACCATGACATTGCCATCACAGACCATTGCTGACCTTCAGATGACTCTCGTCCAGTTTGGGAGTGTTGTTGCAAACCATGCTGAATACCTCATCTATAGTTTCGGGAGCCATTGTGTTTCCTTGATTGCCATGTGAGAGTATCACAATGCATATTGAGGTTGTGCATGGCGTCAGCAGAGGGCTGCTACATATGGTAAGTACCAACATGCCCAGTGGCCTATTATCTAGTATATCTTGAGTATTTATCGCTGTGTCTTGTATCATAGTGGTTCCACAACACTGTTCATGCACATGTTACCACCATATCTCATGTTTTACAAGTCCAAAAATCCCTTAATGTATGGACTTAAGTGTGTGTGTGCACACATGAGTGCAAAAAGTTAGTGAAGGTATTTGTATTGCTCTAGATAACATTTTGATTTTAAAGTTTAAACACACACACACACACACACACACACACACACACCATTTCAAAATTTAATGTATATAAAATATTGTAGTCTTTTATTTCAGGTAAAAGTAACAAAACTAGAAGTAATTTGGAAAATATTAGGAAATGAATAAAGATACATTTGTCAGAGAATTGGGGTGAGTAGTTACTAAGATGAAAATTAAGAAAAGTTCTTGAACAAAAGTAGGTACAAGGAACCAAAAGAAACATGAAACTTCATAGTTTCATCCAAATATTGAGTTCTCTTGAATCTACATGCAGACAGGTTTCCCAACATTGACAGTGTTAACCCTAGCATTACCAACGTATTTTTTGTTACATGTAATACCAACGGGGGGGCCTCAAAGGCCCATAAAGAATACCACAATTTATTTTATCATAAATCAAGTTTATTTACTTCTGATACCTCTAATAACAATTCAAAATGCTTAGACATTGTTTTTGTATACTGGATAATAAAAGATGTTATTATAATGGGAATAAAATGAACAAATCACGAGATTCAGTTTATATATTTTTTGGAATAATGTTTCAAAATAGTGTTTTCTTATAAAAACGACTTTTTTAATTCGATACACTACATGAAGCAAACAAAATTTACTGTCTCATTCTGCAACGCATTTTTCACACAACACTGTCTTCCTGCAGTGTTTCCCACAGACGTGTTTGTGGCACTGAGAGCAGGTAACAGTTGACTTTCCCAGCTTGTTGTACTTGATCTTTTTAGATGCAGCTTCTTGGCAGCATAGGTGGCACCGTCCACGTGTTCCTGGTTCTGCTGTTGAGGATGATGGTTCTACAGAGCAGCTGAGCTTCCGTTGTGTGATGCTTTCCATTGCCATTATTACTGGCTTCTGAAGTCCATACAAATTTTGTGCCCGTTTATCTACTTGAGATCTTATTAGTTCGAGACCTAAGTTAGTGATAAAAACTCTTCTGCGGTTTAGCAAATTCTTTTTCCAATTCGGAAAGTTGAGGAGGAAGAGTGAATATGCATTTATTGCTGCTATGTCAATGAGTGTGTAGAAGAGGGACAAAGGCCATCTTCTTGTTCCTCTCTTTGTGCTGTAGTGTCTTGCCATCTGGTCTATGGTGTCCACGCCTCCCTTTGTAGAATTATAAAAAAGATTTATGTTAGTCTTTTTTGAGTCTTCATTCAACACCCCTTCTGAGTGATAAGTTGAAAGCATCAACAGCAGTCGTTTTGGCTTCTCGCGGACTAGCGTTGATGCAAGAGTAACTGGTGGCCTCTGTGTCTGAGGGTCAGTATAAGCAAAGATGGAAGAGTGTAAACTGCGGCCAGTTGTAGTCTTCAGCTCTTCAGGTATGTGTCGTCTGTTAGACTGTAGGGTGCCAACAAGTGTGAGGTGAAAATCATTCCATAGAGTCTCAGCAAGCTCCACTGAAGTATAGTACCGATCTGTGGTAACATTACGGCCTGATTTTTCAATATGTTTTATTAGTCTCTTTACAATTTCCATTGGTCCATTTGAATGCTGTGTATTTCCTGACTTGCCTGTATAGATGTCCATGCTGATCACATATCTAGTCTCAGAATCAGACAGCATTCGAATTAGAATGCCGTATTTTCCAGGTTTTTCTTTTAGAAACACCTTGAATGGACAGCGACCACGGAACAAAGACAACATCTCATCCACTGTTGTATGTAGACCAGGAATGAAATACAATGGAAGTGAAGAATTGAAGCTTTCAAAAATTTCCCTCATTGGAGCAAACTTGTCAGTCTGGCGACGAATTTCTCTTGTGTTCTTATCATCAAACCTCAATATTTTAGTCAATTCGAAAAATCGGGTCCGACTCATTGATCCATAGTACACTTGTCAGCCCTGAAGCAAAGACCATAAATCTTGGACAGGTATCTTATTGTCATGATTTGAACCCACGATTAGCAAGAGTCCTATATAACAAAATAACTCATCTTCATCTGTGTGCTGAATACCTAGTCGAGAAGCCTCTTCATTTGAGTGTAGTTTTATTAGATTCATAATTTGAGGTGTAAAAAAGAGCTCTATAGCCTCTTTCGGAGACGCAATTCTTCCTTGTTGTCCTAGCCCCATTCTTTCTCGCACTATATTTTATACAGAACGCCGATATTGTCGAGATGGCTTCGTAATATACTCTCGTCCACTTTTTGCAATGAATTTATCACATTCCGTATCATTATCATCTGGTGGATTGGCTTCAACCTCATCTTCATTCTCAGACGATGAATCAGTTCTAATTTCTTCCACATCATCATCCACTTCACTTTCCTCTAAATCTGATTCGTTCAAAACTTCTTCTAGCACTCTTTCAATGGAACTATCACGTAAACGATGTCTACTCATGTTGCTGGTTCAACAGCAGCAGAAACACTGAAAATAACAATGGTCCGCTTCATAATAATATGTCTGAAGGCAACAATGCCAAAATTCGTTTCATGGTAAGAATTTGAAACGAGAGACTCAACCTCGTAAATCTTTCCTTGCTATTACCAACGGGTGGGCTTCTAAGGCCCACAGAGAATTAAATCAAGTAAATGAATTTTAATTACATTTTTATTCCGAAATTCTGTAATGACTCAATAGTACATTCAATAACGAACAATTACCTTTGCTTTCAAGTTCATATATCAAAGGGTGTGGATACAACATAGAAAAACTGAGTCAGTGGGCCTATGAGCCCCCCCCCCCCCCCCCCCCCCTCCCCCGTTGGTAATGCTAGGGTTAAACTTATTCCTTCCATTACTTATGTTACACACCGGACTTTTGCACTATTGGTGAGACGAGAGCTGAAGGCTGAATGCAAAATGCCCTATATTTTGAATTTCGTAGTAGTGGTGGTGGTGGTGGTGGTGGTTGTAGGAGAAGAAGAAGAATGAGGTAAAATGTGGAGCACGCTGTGGACTATAGGAAGGGCTAAGCAGTGCAATTTATTGACTATAAAATTTTTTCCTCTTTTTATCAGTAAGCTGGAATATTCCTCAGTTATCCATGGTTTTTCTCCTATCCACATTTACCTCAGTAATGAATAATGGTGTCCTTTTGTGCCATCATTTTATTTCTGTCTTTATTACATTCCACTCATCTAGTTGCTGCCTCAGAGAATTTGTGATTCATCTAATTCTGTCCGTAATTTTTAGTTTTCCAATTCGTCATATACCCATTTTTCTTTTTCTTTAGTGTACTGATCGTGACTGCTAGGTTATAATTGAGTCTAATTTCTGCACTAGTGTATGTTTTGTGGTATGGTATTTGATTTGTAGATATTTATCTAATTATGATACAGTTCTGTTAATATGTTTCTGTGCCTCCTGATTCTTTTGAAGTACATATTTTTCTGTGGTTTTGGAAGAGGATGTTTACTCCAAGTAAGTGAAACCTACGGCGTAACTCTAAAACATCCCTCATTTCTCATTTCTTTCCTGTAGCCCATACTTTGATCATTCATGTACCTGGCAGAGAAGGTTGAGAATACCAGCCTTCCTCATGGAGTTTCAACGAAGCTCGCAATTTGCAGCATTGTCCCCAGAACAGATCATGGTCTTCTGGTTGTGAGTCAAATGGAACACTTGAATCAGAGACTTTAAGTTGTGCCATAAGGTTGAGAACTGTAGGATCCCCCTAAATGGATCAGGTGTGCACTACCCATTAGAGGCTGCTGCCCAGGTAGCGGATTGTGTGTGCGGGGTGCACACTTTTTTTTTTAGTTAGGTGGTTCCATCCCATTCAGATAATAATAACTGGAGGAAACCCAGAAATATCAGTGTAAGATCCAAAAAAGTGCGCCCTGCAGGTGACTATATTATGCAGAACATTTGCAGTGAAATGCCAGAGTTTGAAGCTCTCCTAAAAGGCAGGCACAGAAAGCTGGTTATAACTGGATGTTGACAATGTGACATTTTTGGAATAAAATTTAAATGTATACCAAAAGGCTAGACTAATGGGAAATTGCACAGTAGACAAGAAACTCAAATCCACCAAGATAGAAATTGACTGCTTGCTAGATTGTTTGGGCAAAACTCAGTATCAAGGGTGAGCATAAAATTGTAGTTGGATCCTTCTGTTGATCACCAGACTTATCTCCTGATGTTGCCAAAAACTGTTGCATCATGTGTGACATTTTAATTTACTACTTCCTTGCTACTAATTCTGTTCACAACAAATTATGCCGACTGTATCCAAATCTGCTGCTGAATATATCTACAAAATTATATCATTGTTCAGTACACTGTTCAGGAGATATGATGTCATAAACATTAAGCATAAGGTCAGATGCTGCATGGTAAGGGTGTGGGTGCACAGCTGTAAGTAAATACCTGGGCAATCCCAGGTTTCTCCACTACTGTACTGTAAAAGTGTTCTTAAAGAATAGCTTATAACATCAACCAACCATCTGTAATGACTGTCATTGTATACTTCTACTCTACTCTTCTCTTCATTTGTCCACGACTGCAGGAAACTGTATGGGATTCATGGATCTGCCATGCTGCTGAAAGTGTCAGTTGTGAAAATATTGTACACTAGTGTTATTCACAGGAACTGAAACTCTGCAAGTATCTGAGTTGTCAACCCACCAGCAGTAAAAACCTGATAACAGTGGACTTCATACGCGCATTTTTTCATGCTTTAGTGAGATGATATAAGCTATTCAATAAAGTGAGATGAATTAAACTTCACATTATTTGAAGAAATACATTGGGTAGCGCTCTGATGATTTGTAGGAAAAAGAAATTGAAAGAAAAGCCCACTAATGATGATGAAGTCTCAGTGAAACGACTTTGTATCCCAGTGTGTTTTGCACTAAAGTGGCCCCACAAATCCCATACTTAGATATGTAGATTCTGTTTAATGACTTCTTTGCATCTCAAATAGTTCTTTTTCGTGGTGTCCAAGAAAAATATGTGTGGCTAACTGAAAGTTTATAAATGAAAGGTTATGGTTAGTGATATTCTGTCCTTAAAGTGGTTTTATCCACTTGCGTAATTCACATATATAACTAGAAACATATTGTGGCTTTATCTTATGTCTCTAACATTTATTCAGTGCTGTGACCATCACTGTATTTATTTCGTCAGATATTATAAAGTTGTTATTATAGTGGAAAGATAGGAAGGGAACAATGTACAAAAATTAGCATATACAACCAGTCACATTGAACAACCTAATGATGCGGAAATGTATATGTGGGTATTTGTGTATGGCTGTATGTACTATAGCAGAATGTTACCGGGGTCTTTGAGAACAGTATGAGTCTTTGTTTGTGTGAACATAAACTGAAGAACCAAAATATTATGACCACTACACAAAGGAAAATACAAATTGAACAGGTACATATGAGGATTCAGTCTAGTGATTGTAAGGGCCACAAAAGGGAAATTTCAGTATCACACATTGAAAATGGTGGTGTTTTTTTCATTTGTTCACATACTACTGTTGTGAGCATCTGTGGAAAGTTGTTAATGGACACTGAAACCACAAGGTGGCAACAAGCATTGGACATCCACCACTCATCAAAGAATGTTGAGTTCGGAGGCTTGCCCACTCTGTAAAGTAGAATAAGCAGCAATCTGTGGTAGATTGGACAACAGAGTGCTATGCTGGTGCAGGCACAAATGTTTTGGAGCACAACACTCAGCACACATTGTTGATCATATGGTTCTGTAGTAGACAGTCTGTTCATGTTCCCCTCTTGTCCCAACTACATTTCCAGTTACAATTGCAGTGACCATGAGATCATCAAGATTGGACCATGAGTCAGTGGAAATGTGTCATCTAGTTGAAGGACTTACATTTCTTGTTAAACCAGGTGGATGGTCCGGTCCTGATACACCATCCCTCAGGCAGTGGGCTGCTTGAAACATGCACCACTCCACAGATGCAGGCCAATGGGCTACAGTGTTGTGCTTTGGGGACATTCATTTGGGCTTCTGTGAGATATGCAGTGTAATTGAAGATATCCTGACAGCTGTAGACTGTGTAAACATTATTGTGGACCATATGCGTCCCTTCATGCTTGACGTCTTCCCCGACAGAGGTGGAATCTTTGCAGCAGGATAACTGTCTGTGTTGTAAACTCAAGATTGTGGCACAGTGATTTGAGAAGCATGATAATGAACATGCATGTAACTCTTGGCCATCAAATTTTCCTAATCTGAACACAATGGAACACATCTGGGATGCTATCAGGTGCCAGCTCCACACGTACAAAATACTGGCCCGTAATTTAAGGGAATTATGTAAACAGTGCATAGATAGCTGGTGCCACGTGCCTGTGGAAATCTTACCAAGGACTTGTTGAATCCACACTATGTAGAATCACTTCTGCATTTCATTCCAAAGTTGGACCAACATGCTGTTAAGCAGGTGATTATAATGTTGTGGCACATTAGGGTATAAAGGTGTGTACATTGTACTAAAGCTGGAAGAAGAAGGGATGCTCGAAAGTTAATTATCTTGTAAGGGCCTTAAGTGTGTTATGGAGCCATGCACTACTCACCTGCAGCTGAGTGGATACCTAACTTCATTTTTGTGTATTATGAAACTACTTGTATGAGTTGACAGTGATATACTATGAAAGTTAAGGGAAAACGAAATGTGCTTGGTGCTTTCTGCAGCTAGTCCAGATCTTCATAAAGTGCCAGAGATTAGGTAAGTAAGAACTCAAGTTAGATTTACAGACTTTACAGGAAATTACTTTTGATTTTTCTCATGTAATGTTTATAAAGATTGATGAATTGTCATTCCACAAGGTAAGTGTTTTAGTTCTGCTCTTTTGCTTAATATTTTGACAAATGTGTTGATCCAGTATTCCACAAATAAGTTTTGTGTTTTTTACAGTAAAAGTCAGAGACCCCTCTTCATTGTGGGAGGCAGTAATAAGTGTTTGCTTATTTATCTAGTATCATTATCATAATGTCATAGTCATATAATATGAAACTAAATTTGTCTTCATTGATTCTTGCATCATGAAACTGCATAGTATATATATTTTCCTCACAGTGCACCTCAGCAATAATTGAGTTACCAGTACATGTTTTCCTGAATAAAGAACGTTTAATTCAAAACATTTGAATCTAATGGCCGTACAGGGCAAATTCATGTGTAACTACCAGCCAGCAATTAAAAATGTGTTGTTGGGACATAATGCTGCAAACCTCAATATACAGGGTGGTTATAATTAAACTTTTGCTACTTGAACCATTGTAGACTGAAAACTATGTACCACTCAGGTACCCAAATTTATAGGAATCATGATCAGACTGTGTGCTGCAGGATAAGTGTTGTTTGTAGTGTTTGTGTCATAACTTGCCATTAGATGCTAGAACTGGTATGGCAATGTCAGGTTGAGAGACAATCATTACAGTTGCAGGCAGTCAACATGGGTCTCAACAAGGTGAGCAGGGCTTTACTTGTAAAGATGTTTTATCAATATCCGCACCAGGGTTGAAGCTTGTGATTCAGAAGTTTGAATCAGCTGGTGATTTGGGAATTGCTCCCAGGAGAGGCTGATGGCCAATTACGCCACTTACGCCACAAATTGTTGAAGAAGTTACTGTTGCCATGGCTGAGAATGCTGGCCACAATGTGCGATCTTCAAGTAGTACACAAGTTTTGTCATCAGAGCTGAACATTCTACAGTCCACCATTGTTTTGCGCAACTGTAGAGCAATAAATAATGTGATTCTAGGCTGTCATGGATGCAGATGGCCATCGCATTGACCGATGTTTGTAACCTGGAATGTAAACATGTTAAGCAACTAAAAAAATGTTATACTCTGATGTGGAAATTAAAATTTGCTTCTTTCATTACTGCTTCTGTTCCATATGTCCTTTCAAATGTTTCCACGAGTTGTCCTGTGATTACTCATTTGTCATTCGAGTCCCTCTCAAGTAGCGAAAGTTTGATTACAATTACCCCAGACACTCATCACTTGACCCTTTGAATGGTTGACTTACATTGCAGAGAGAGAGAGAGACAGAGAGAGAAAGAATAATTCAGGCATATTAATTGTGATAAATAGCTTAGTCACATCTCATTTAGTTACCGACATCATCTTGTCTTCACATTCTTTCACCTTGACTGTTGTTATGTTGACACTGGCAGACAACTTCTTCATACTGTCGTCTTACAAGTTGTCTAATATTGTGCTATTGTCTCATTACGATACATAACTGCTAACATTATTCTTTGTTGTTGAGAATGTGATATGGTATACTTTACTCTGTTCAAGATTCTTTAAACATCTTAAAAATGAGTTCTGTGACTTAATGTTAGTTCTGAAGAAGATATTTCAGAGGAACACTGCTTAACCTTATAACTGAATACCTTAATCAACTTTTTTTTTTTAATTTTGAGATGATTTTCAACTCAATTAAGTTGTAAATGGTCATTACCACTTTCTCACCGTTGAGAGGAGAACTGTTCTAATGAACAGACCTATATTAATACTTACCTAGACATAGCTCCTTGGCACATTTGTTCCTCACAGTTTTCTCGTATGATTATATTTTATCTTACATGAGTTTATCTGTTCATTGCTTATTAGTGATACAAAAAAACCAATTGTTTCAATAATTTTACTTTATAGTGTAGAAAGTGAACATTGCAGACATGTAATTTACTTTCTCTGTGATTTTTTGTAGTGCCCTGTGTCATATTTAGCAGTAAGAAGGAAGTCATATGTAGAAAATATAAATTGATAACCTCCTTTTCAATCACTGAACTGTCATTCAGTATATTTTTTACACTTTCAAGCTGTGCCATTATGAAAAATTTGAAGATGAAAGACAGTAAAACAAAGGTTGGTAAGATTTTATTCCACATCTTGTGGTGAATCTGTGCCACACACATCATTCAGTCATCATGTATTTTACAGAATCCAAGAATGCATTGGAATCAGTTCGTAAATGGACATATGCGTTTA
Organism: Schistocerca cancellata; assembly: GCF_023864275.1. NCBI lineage: Eukaryota > Metazoa > Arthropoda > Insecta > Orthoptera > Acrididae > Schistocerca > Schistocerca cancellata. Next base: position 137,895,153 of record NC_064632.1, read on the forward strand.
CTGTGATATTATCTCAGTGAATTTACTTGTGGCGCCATTCAATGCTATGTGTAGAGATTTGCTCCATACTCAGGTATCACTCATAATTAGAGGTATCAGTCACAAGTAGTTGCTCATTGGCACAGTTTGATCTTTACACTGAAACATTATGTCTCAAACAACTGAACTGGCGAACTCAAAGTCTGGTAGTGGAGGACGCGATGCCTACTTAGGGAAATGTAATGGATCTCCATTTTTTTGTCCTTGTGTTTTCAGCTACTGTTAAGAAGAAATCATTGTATTTAGTGACCAGTGATCAAAATTTAACCTCATCTGTTTTGCTGCTACTGTCATCAAAGAGTTGAATATTGTTTACATTACTGGGTTAATTCATTTTGTGCCTAATAATGCTCCAAATGGTCTTTGGTACATTTATGGGATTTTGAATTCTGTTTGTGTAGTGCATGGTTTTTACATTTTTTATGGTATGGTGAAATATTGCAGAGTAATACTCGGAGTGCAGCTTCACATATTGATTGCAATTAGTCTTCCACGTTAAATAAAACTCGCTCTTCCTGGCATGAGATTTTTTTTATAATTTTTTTTTCACTCATTTCCCCAACTTTGTAAGGGAAAGCTCGATCCTTGGTATAATAAGAATTATTTTTTGGAAATAACTTAATTTCTCATCTAGTGTGCACTCTCGGTGGAACCTCTTGCTATTCTACGTTCAGCAAATTCTCCCTTAATACTGTGTCTGCATTGGCATTTACTACTCTAAGAAACTATCCTTTTCTACTTAGTTCTCTGTTTCTGATGACCCGATTCATTAGACCATAATCAAGTTGGCCTTTTTCAGCTGAATCTGTACTTCTTTTCAGTGATGATTTCAACATCGACGGTGCACCTAAACAAATAAAACTGTCGTCTCCGATTAAAGCGCCCTTGTCGAGTCTTTTTGCAGAAATTCTAGGGCAGTGCAAAATCCATTCCCTACTGCAGGTCATATGAGAAATGCCCCATTTGCGCTCTTCGGAGAAAAGTCTGCTTGGAGAAATGCCAGTAGCGTTGCGTGGCGGGGCGGCGCGAGTGGGGGTCGGCCGAAGTGGGATGACACATAAGGACCGGGTGCGAGGGGGAAGCCGGTGGCGGCGGCTGTGGCTGCGGTCAGGTCAGGGGACGCGGCGGCAGCAGCAGCAGCGTGTTGATCCCACGCTGGCCTTATCGATCAGAGCGCGGCGCGCGCAACGTACCCCCACTCCGCCTCGCCTGGCCACGTGAGGCTGCGCTCCTCGACTCTCTCTCTCTCTCTCTCTCTCTCGGGACAGCTTCCTGTAGCCAGGCTCCGCCAAAAGCTGCTTACTCAACCGGACAGCCGCTGAATATAGGCCGTCCAGCAGGTAACTGATGGAAAAACAAGGGCTTGTTCCTCGAAGCATTGCGTTACTGTGTTGAGGTTTACACGCAATGGTCGGTCAAAAAGTAAGAACAGTCCACTGTAACGTGGAGAGTAGTAGATTCCGTCTTCTTAAGGCGTGTGTCGATTAGCAAGTAACTTCCGCAGAGAAGCTCTACAAGCAGTTGCTGAGATATTTACGCTAAAATAAAAACTTACACAAGTTTATTTCTGTAAGTCGCTTCAGAAGTTGTTTTCAAGAACTTGTTGCAACATTATCCGGTAAGTCACAACGCTGATGAAAGTTAAAAAAATGGTTCAAATGGCTCTGAGCACTATGGGACTCAACTGCTGTGGTCATAAGTCCCCTAGAACTTAGAACTACTTAAACCTAACTAACCTAAGGACAGCACACAACACCCAGCCATCACGAGGCAGAGAAAATCCCTGACCCCGCCGGGAAGATGAAAGTTATTTTGAGTGATCTTGACAGACGGTCACTGAACAGGATTGTGGCGAAAAATAAGAGCACGACGGCAGCAAGTCACTGCAGACCTCAATGTCGCATTTGCGAACTCCGTCAGCACCAAAACAACACAAAGGGATCTCCATAAGCAGGGAATTGTAGAGCGAGTTGGAATTCCAAAGCCACCCATCAGTAACAGGGAAACGTAGTGACGAAGCCATAAATCCTTGAGTATGGAGCAATGGAAGAAAGCATTTGGTCGGAAGAGTCTTATTTCACACTGTTCCCAGCTTCTGGACGAGTTTACCTCCCAAGAGGGAATCAAGGTTGGGTTTGGTGATGGTTTGGGCAGCCATATTGTGGTATTACGTGGACCTCGTGGTTTTTCTGCAACATCGCTTTATCACCATGGATTATAAGACCATTTTGGCTGATTAGGCCCAGCCTATGTACAACGATTGTTCGCCAACGGTGACGCTGTGTTCCTAGAGGATAGCTCGCATCGACCAGGATTGGTTTTGTGAGCTTGAGGATGAATTGTCGCATCTCTCCTGTCACCACAGTCACCAGCTATCCATATTATTGAGCCTTTATGGTCAACTTCGGAGAGAAAGGTGCGTGATCGCTATCCACCTCCATCGTTGTTACCTGAACTTGTCACTATTTTGCAGGGAGATTGGTACAAGAGCCCCTCGAAAACCATACAGGACGCGTATTTATCGTTCCCATGTTGTAATGCACATGAAAATATCGTCTTTATACGATCGTAAGGAACTGCAGAAAAACTTCGACAAAATTTACACTTGGTATAAAGAATGGTAGCTCTATTTAAATGTGAGTAAATTTAAGATAAAGCCTGCAACAAAAAAAACCCCATAGCATGTAATTACGATATTAATGGTGCTCACATTGAGCACGTCGCATCGTATACGTATTTGGGGCTAATACTAAGAAGTAATATGAAATGGGACGATCACGTATTTAGATTTGTTGGAAGGGTTCTGGGAAAATGCAGTGCATCTGTAAAGGAAATCGTGTGTAAGTCTTCAGTGCTACCAATTTTAAAGTTCCGATGTTCTAGAGCTCTTATCAAGTAGGCATAATAACAGATACCGAACGAATTCAGAGACACCGTGCAAGGATCGTGACATGTCGATATAGCTCATACAAAAGTGCAACCGAAATTCTCGGGGAACTTAAACGGAAATCCCTACAGGAAGATCTCGTAGATCTCGTGAAACACTGTTGGGCGTATGTGTAGAATCCGTATTCGAATAAGACTACGGGATTTTTATGCTGTAACAGTTGTATATCACGCGTGGGGGTCATGGGAATAAGATAAGATTAGGACACGTACAGAGAAATACGGCCAGTTTTCACTCGCTTGATACCTTGCTGTGGAAACGCCCCTTCAGTTTGGAAGGCACAGCGTGCGACGTATGCAAAGATGTAGTGTCTGGCAATAAGTGGGTCCCTTTTACCACCTTACCACGGCGTTTCATCTTAATTGAGTACATTCCTTGATCGAGAAGGCTGGCTCAATGTTCGTCGGCTACACTTTAGCCCTAAGGTATGAAGTCTGTACAAAATACCGTCTTTGCCCAACAAGACAGACTCCATGACTTTTGCCCAGTTCTGTCGCGAGGACTTCCTTTGTGACTGTGCTGTCGTACCTTTGACTATTCCTTGGTTCTGGTATAAAGTGGTTCCCGGGAAATGTCCGGCAGTTCTGCCTTCTTTTCGGCAGATATTCGCTGGGCTTCGAGAATCAGCTTACGGACGACATCGCTTGTCACGGGGACTGTTGATGTCGTGGGCCGCCATTTTCGGTGTTCATCTTCATGAAATGGCCAATATTGATGCAAGACACACAGTTTAAGACGTACTATTAGAAGACACTTCTCTCATAGTGTTTGTGATATCTCATTGTAAATGTCCAGCCGGCCGGGGTGGCCGAGCGTTTCTAGGCGCTACAGCCTGGATGTGTGTGATGTCCTTAGGTTAGTTAGGTTTAAGTAGTTCTAAGTTCTAGGGGACTGATGACCTCAGAAGTTAAGTCCAATAATGCTCAGAGCCATTTGAACCATTTTGTAAGTGTCCATTGCAGATATTCCCCAGAGAAACAAAAACTCTAGAGACGTGAAACTTGTTGTGCCGTCTCACATTCTACCTGAAGTTAGCAATAGTTCGTCATAATGAGAACGTGTGGTATTTGCAGAGTCATGTATCACGGTATCAAGCTTCCATATAGTATTTAATTCATTTTTTAATTTCAACAAAAGTGCCAAAGCAGGGTGAAGCAGACATACATCCCCAGCGATTTACATTACTGCGTCCGCTTTACATACAAAGGTTGGTCCAAAAAGTTCACTGTAGATTGGCTATGTCGGGCACCAGAGGAGTGTGTTAACCTTATACGCAGAAGCATTGTTCGTTTGGAAGCATCACCATTGTATGGTACTTTTGATGAATTGCACTGCAACCAAGTTCGTTAATGTACGGTTGTAAAATTTTCGAAGCTGGTCATTACAATACTACTTCACACACACACACACACACACACACACACACACACAAAAGGAGCCGCTTCTCACACAGGTGAGCCTGCAGTTGCCCAAACAGAATTGAAGTGGCGCTAGCTTGAGTTTCTTTTGGGGAGGGGGTGGAGAAGTTCGTGGTACCACTTCCCATCCTAGTTGACCAATCTCCTGAACTGTCATTATTAATCGCACAAACATAGTTAACACTCGGTGCGCTGGCTGATGGGAGCGGTTGTAAATGGGAAATACCTTTGCAGTCGTTCCCATCAGCCACCGTGCCGAGTGTCAACTTAGTTTGCGCGTACAGTATGCAGTTAACATCTATGCTTTCGTGCCTTACAACTGCTGCATTTGTAGTCCAACTGCCAAACGAAGCAGCGCAACTGACACATAACAGACGTCATGGTATTTCTTTCGTCGGTGATGGTTGTTTCAGCCACGATAAAATGAGATCTGCTCGATTTTGTTGGACTGGTATAAAGTTAATTTATCTCATGGCATTTTCTTCATCAAACATTCACTCGTTGTTTGTAAAATACCCAACATCTTCACCAGGACCATACATTGCCATTGTTTGATTGCAATTGTCCCACTTACGAGAAAGTCTGTGTATTATTTAAATATTACAGACGAGCACTCTTGGGTACATGTGAGAAGTGAAGTTGGACATGTCTCGAAGAGATTACGATCACTAGAGTCCAGTTTGTAACAGAAGTGTTCTTTTAGGACCAAAGACAAAGCATACAGTTAAAGAGAGTAGACCGCCATTTGACAGTCTAATGTTATATTTACCTTTCGTTTGCAATTTGCTTTAGGAGCAATCGACACCTTCCTTTGAAGACGAGACGTAGTGCCTGTCAACATATACAGCGTCTGTCGCAAAACCTCATGTATAAAAGAAAAATAATCTCGTAGGCAAACTGCGAAGAATATTGCTTTGGGATGTGCTTGTTTTACGTTTTTCTTCTGTGTTTTTTCAGTGAGTTGTGCTCTCGAACTTTCATTTCACATCATCTCTTGACGTCAGTCAGAAATCTCAGATAGCCACTGTGGCATCTGCGAGAAAGTGTGAAATGAAACTAATTCACGGAGATACTGCATCGCAGAGGAGTGCAGTAAATAAACGCAACAGTAGGGATGATGAACGGCAGGCACGTGGAAGCAGAGCACACGAAATTGCGCGTCCCGGTGGTGGCTGGGCTGGCAGCGTGACCGCAGACCAGGCCGGTAAAGGACCGCGGGGCGGCGGCGGCGGTGGGGGAGTGTGGCGCGGCCTGAATAATTAATGGCGCCGGCCAGAGGGGGTAATTGGCGGCTCACCCCGGCCGGCACCAGCGCCAGAGCACTGCCGCGCGGCGAGCGAAGCCGAGGCCGGCTCGAGTGAGAAGGGCACCGCCGGATTACGCACCACCATATCTGTTTGACCAGGCTCGTTGGCACGCCTCGTAAACTACCGCCCAGGCGCCTTCAGCACAAGCGCTACTGCACAGCGCATCGTACGTGCCAACGAGTTCTCTCAACTTTTTCGTGAGCACTCAGCTCCATAGTTTTGTAACTCTTGGGGCCTAGTCTTTCCCGAACTGTCGCTTCTTCCCTTCTCTCAGGTAAGCAGTTGCGTACCTTGTGAGAAATTCTCCTATCACCATGGCAGTGGCAGCGTCGGTGGGACTTCTCGTCGTACTACAGACTTCACTGCCGAAACTTGCTGTGTAAATATAGTGGGACAGGTGTGGCGGTTACAGACAAGAAACTGCTAGGAGAATTTTGTCGTAATTATGATGCGTTCTTCAACAGAAATTAAATTTTAGGCAGCCTTTCCAATATGGGAGCCATTAACCCATACTGCCGAGAAGTTCGTCTACTCCGGCCCACAGCATGTTAAAACGGAACAAGAAGGCAGCAAATTAACTACCATGTTTTAAGTATAGTTCACATAGGACACTAGTACGTCCTATTCTTGAGTAATTTTCAAGTGGTTGGGATCCACAGCAGGTCGCGTTAAAGGAAGACACCGAAGCAATTCACAGGCAGGCTGCTAAATTTGTCACCAGTAGGTTTGCACAACACGAAAGTATTACGGAGGAGCTTCGGGAACTCAGATGGCAAGAGGGGAGAGCGACGTCCATTCCGAGGAGAGGATCGCTATTGAGAAAATTTAGAGAACGGCATTTGAGGCTGACTGTAGAACGATTCTACTGCTGCCAAAGTACATTTCACGTAAGGACCATGAAGATAAGATTAGAGAGATTAGTGCTCGTATTGAGGCATATAGTCATTTTTCCCTCGCTCTGTTTACGAGTGTAGCAAGAAAGGAAACGACTATTAGTGGTACAGAGTACCCTCCGTCCCGCACCATACGGCGGCTTGCGGAGTATGTATGTATGTATGTATGTATTGATGTAAATGCAGATGCTTGTGTACTGAACAGAGAAAGTGGTTGCCATTCCAAATGCACTTCGAGCAAAATTATATATAGAGAGAAAGAGAATAGGAGTTGTTAACTAGTCATGAGAGTTCTAGAAATTCGTTGCAGAGGGTAGCATAGCCTGTAGAGCTTAGCAGTTGTTCGTAGGTGACCGGCAGCTCGTATGAGACAGGACTGAGGGAGCGCGGAGTCTCTGGCCCTTTTATAGACAGACGGGACGTCGTCACGGATTTGCCCATCTCCTCTGATGTGATGGAGTACAAACACGTTTTGCTGTTCATTTTCAGTCTTCGCGGTTTTGGTGATTATTTCGCTTTTTGTAGTGTCAGGTTATTTTCCTTCTCAGGTTTGGAGTCTTCTCGTCGTCAGCAGTGGGATGCCGAAAGTTGGCCTGTCATCAGTGCTCGCCGGCACAGACGTCTTGGGAAGATTCTGGACTCGTCTGCGGATCAGCCTGGACATTTTATAACCTGCATGGTGTGCTTCCTTGCCTTTGTTTGTGGTGAAAAGCATAGTCCGCGTTGTCAACCCTGCAGGGAACTGCGATCTCTGTGGCGGAGGGGAGGACTCTTTTTAGCTCGAGAGTCGGCGTCAACGCCAGGACACACAGATAAATATCTCCCTCCGTGATCTCGTGCCATACGAACAGAATTCGCTTTTCCTAAATGTCAACGCAAAATTTAGATTTTTAATGGAAGTGATTCATGGCATTCAAATAATTTTTCCGTCACCATTACATCAGAATTTTGCACGTAATTAATTTTAGAAGTCTGCACTTTGGCTACTGAGGAAGTGTTCCATCTCCAAAGTCACCTCATCGTCATTTTGAAAGTGCCTAGATGCAACGGTCTCTTTATCCAAGGAAATAGTAGGAAGTTACAGGGTGCCATGTCTGGAGAATAGTGCGGAGGGGGTGGGTAATAGTGGATACCCCAAGGAAGCGGGACCTGAGACTGTGTCCTGTACACGACGAGTTGGAGCGTTGTCGTGAATGAAAAGCGCCCCTGTAGTCAGTTTCCGGCAAGGTTTCGCCTTAACAGCTTCCTGCACCCTCGTCAGATTTCAGTAGTATGCAGCTGTGACGCCGTGCCACTTACAGCATATGCAACACACCATGGGACTTCAGCATCACCGTGCCTGATGATGGTTGAGTATTCGCGTTTTTCGTCGGAGGTGAACGAAACATGTTTCTTCTGCTTGCTTTGCGCCTTGGTCTTGGAATCATAGTGATACACACAGCGCTTGTCTGTGGTCATTAGGCGGTTAAAGAAGTCATATGGATCGGCCTAACACACTTGCAACATTTCCACTGCTGCCTCGCTTCGGCGTTGTCGTGGAGCGGAACGCAGCGGCTAGTGACTTTAGTCATGTAGAAATGGTTCTCAGACGAGACGTCGGATGTCGTTGTGAAATTCCCACAGTATTTTATCGGCGCAGCTCGCCGTGTGCAGATGCTCGATCTGTCGCAGGTTAAACACTTACTCATTGTTTCCGCTTTTTGTTAAGGGGTTTGGTGCTGTCACCTTTCTTTGTGAATTGGCCTCTGGTTTCGTGAGAAGTAAGTTCCTCTTGCTTTTGCGGGGAACTGCTGTACTGTGACTGAAACCTCCCGTTTATGCCAGACTAGGTAGAAAACACGCAGGCGTGAAGTCGCCAAATTTGGTAACCAAGAAGAGTTCTTGATCATTAGCGGGAAAGACGGCTACGCCACCTGTCGAACGATGAAGCAAGAGCTCCGGCGCACGCGCAATAGCTGTCTTTCATACTGTATTCTGTTATCGGCTGCCCAAGTGCTCCCTCTGTCGGCAGCCGCATGTTGATACACGCGTCCACGGTGGCGTGTGACCATCCTCGCCGTTGTCATTCGAAGATCTATGTCGTCACAGAAGCCTCATCCCTTGTATGGCCAGTAGTTCACCTTTGTGGTCGCAGTGATATTAAGATGGCCAGTGCTGGATCCTATGCTGTACCAAGTTAGTTTCCTGGATCTTTTATGATTTGTCGAGCTGCGAACTTGCATCGCTTCTTCAGTAGCGCTGTCCCTGTACGAAGACGTCGACTAGAGAATTTTTGGTAGTTTTGTAGTCCACATTGTGCCCCTTACAGAGACAATAGTCGACAATTGAAGATTTCACCGGCTGGTCTAGACGTGTGTGTCATCGATGTTCGGCGCATCTGTCTTCCACAGTGCGACAAGTGTGTCCAACGTACGACGTCGTTCAGCTACAGGGAATTCTGTAGACATAAGGTGTTCTTCAATGAAGATTGCCTTTCACAGAGCCTAGAAGACAATCTAGGAGACAATCTGACCAGCCATTTAGATTGTTTGCAGAGGATGCTGATGTTTGTTTCAGAAGATAAAATCCAATTGCAAAATATACATAAGACATATGTATAGTCCGAAAAGTGGAATTGACTCTAAATAATAAAAAGTGTGAGGTCATCCACATGAGTACTAAAAGGAACCCGCTAAATTTCGGCTACACGATAAATCAGGCAGATCCCAAGGCCATCAGTTCTGATAAATACCAAGGGATAACAGTAACGAATTACTTAAATTGGAGCGATCACATAGAGAATGTCGTGGGTAAGGCGAACCAAAGACTGCATTTTATCGGCAGAGCGCTTGGAAGATGCAACCGGTCTTCTAAAGAGACTTGCCCACACTAAGCTTGACCGTCCTCTTCTGGAGTATTGCTGCGCGGTATGGGATCCGTACCGGATAGGACTGACGTAGGACATCGAAAAAGTTCTAAGAAAGGCAACTCGTTTTCTACTATCGCGAAATAGGAGAATGTCACGGATATCATAGGCGAGTTGGACTCTCTATCATTAAAACAAAGGCGTTTTTCGTTGAGGTGAAGTCTTTTCACGAAGTTTCAGTCACAGGCCTTGTCATCTGAACGCGAAAATATTTTGTTGACGCTCTCCTACATATGGAGAAACTATCATCAAATGAAGTAGAGAAATGAGAGCTCGCACGAAAAGATTCAAGTGTTCGTTTATCGTGTGCGCTTTTCGAAGTGGAACGGTAGAGAAACAGTATGAGTGCGGTACGATGAAACCTCTGCCAAGTACTTAAGTATGAATTGCAGAGTAGTCGTGTAGATTTAGAATACTGAATGGATATAGGAACTGTTAGGTGCTGTCTGTGCAGAGTTGGCAAAGTTTATGAAGGTATTCGTTGAAATAGATGGTTCGGTTTCTTCTGTTGCGTGTGGTGTTAGACGTGCTCTATGTATAGTAGGGTGCTTGTGTGTTTCTGAAACTGTATTTTCGTGCTAAGAACCACATCGATAACGGGTAAGGCGCCTTGTGGTCGTAGGCAATTCGAGAGGGTCCGCGGCGTGTCCCCGTACACCACGGCGCGTGGCGTTCGGCAGTAACTGGACTCGCTTGGGAGCTGAGCCGGCTACATTTCCGCCACGCCCTTCCACTCGACCTCTCTCGCCCTTCTCTGTCCGCTTTTTTATGGCCCTGTCCCAGAAGACCCAGCCTGGCCTCTCGCATGTCACAGTAGCGCCGAATGGCGACCATTTTCCTTATAGGCTTCCGCAAACCAGGCTGTTTCCATTTCGAGCCCAGAAACTGCTACATGCGCCAGAATCGGCCCGTAGTACTCCAGGCATCGCGCTTGATCTCTCACTCGAAAATGCTACGCGATTCTTTATCTCTGTTTACCTGTATGTAAGAATTTAAAAAATTGTGAGTCAGCAATATTCTACCTTTAGACCGCTTTTGTTTTCGGTGTCGTTGTAGTACACACCTCAGTAGCGACTCTTCGTGGTTATGTTTCTCCTTTCTTGTCGAAACCGGAATTGCCTGCTATTTGTCGAAGCTACAAGCGTCCCAATCATGATACGCTCTGCCCGGCGCCTCTGTCCGTAATCTGTTATCGTCCATTATCAACTCCAAATATGGGGCACGTTCGAATGGAATTGAAAATTCTTAGTCCCCAGATTTGTCACACTCTGTTCAGTTCCATTTGTTATCTAAGCTGCCATAGAGTTTCACTGAAGTGTTTGTCGATTATACGTGATAAATTGCCTTTGAGAGCGTTAAAACTAATTACAATGTGTTCATATTCTGTTTGTACAGGAACTTTCATTTCAAATATGCGGTGAAGGAATGAAATCACGATATTGAAAAGTATTTTAATTCAACGCCGAGATTCTGCCTTTTACTGCCCATTCGTCACGGGAAAGACATAAGTGCTTACAGAATTTCTCAGACGTCAGTTGTTGTTGTGGTCTTCAGTCCTGAGACTGGTTTGATGCAGCTCTCCATGCTACTCTATTCTGTGCAAGCTTCTTCATCTCCCAGTACCTACTGCAACCTACATCCTTTTGAATCTGCTTAGTGTACTGATCTCTTGGTCTCCCTCTACGATTTTTACCGTCCACACTGCCCTCCAATACTAATTTGGTGATCCCTTGATGCCTCAGAACATGTCCTACCAACCGATCCCTTCTTCTAGTCAAGTTGTGCCACAAACTTCTCTTCTCCCCAATCCTATTCAGTACCTCCTCATTAGTTATGTGATCTACCCATCTAATCTTCAGCATTCTTCTGTAGCACCACATTTCAAAAGCTTCTATTCTCTTCTTGTCCAAACTAGTTATCATCCATGTGTCACTTCCATACATGGCCACACTCCATACAAATGCTTTCGGAAATGACTTCCTGAGACTTAAATCTATATTTGATGTTAACAAATTTCTCTTCTTTAACATCGGGGATAGGCTACAACCCTGTCTCAGTCCCTTCCCAAACATTGCTTCCCTCTCATGTCCCTCGACTCTTATAACTGCCATCTGGTTTCTGTACAAATTGTAAATAGCCTTTCGTTCCCTATATTTTACCCCTGCCACCTTCAGAATTTGAAAGAGAGTATTCCACTCAACATTGTCAAAAGCTTTCTCTAAGTCTACAAATGCTAGAAACGTAGGTTTGCCTTTCCTTAATCTAGCTTCCAAGATAAGTCGTAGGGTCAGCATTGCCTCACGTGTTCCAACATTTCTACGGAATCCAAACTGATCTTCCCCAAGGTCGGCTTCTACCAGTTTTTCCATTCGTCTGTAAAGTATTCGCGTTAGTATTTTGCAGAAATTGTTTTATTCGCCGTTTCGGATTGACACCAAAATATGCTGGGATGCTCTGTTTTGACTATCATCGTAGCAGTCAAGAACTGGGAATACTATTTACGTCTTCGAATTGACATATTCGCGATTCTTATTGGGAACATCGACTACGACAACTAAGACTTAAGTATTTAAACCTTCCGTTGACTTTCAGTGTTTTTGTTCATGCGTGCTTGAGAATGTAAAATTTGAGGACAAGTTCACTTCGTTCCTAATCTCAGTTTCCCTAAATTTTTTCTTAGTGTACAACGTCTATGTTGACTCTTGTTTCCTCATGTGAGTGATGTCAGCTGGATTAAGCAACGGGCTTAAGATAACCGTAGAAGCTGTCAGTAAAAATACGCTTTACAACGGCTTCTCATCGTCACTATAGGATATTAGCGACATAGTCCTGTAGTGGTCGGTGAGCGGTTAATTTGTTGTAAGGTACATTGCGGTGGTAGGGATCTCCGACATTTCTGTCACAAAATGATTTTCCATAGCGTCATTATCGCCTCTGGGGCACAGGCATTTAGCCTGTCCCCCTTTGAGTTTTTCTTGCTAAACTGCCCCCACTGGAAATCTTAGATTGCCGTTGCGTATGGTAGGACGATGAAGAGAATCATGTTGAAGCACATTCGGCAGTTGATAGCACACATTGGACTCTAGTAATTTGCTGCATCGTCAATGCATGTGACTTTTTGAATCTAACTAGATAACGAAGCCACAGTACTACCGTTTTTGGGAAACTGTGTTTTTTCATTGAAAAGAGAAGTGAAGTGACATGATTCTTAGTAAATGTACTGAACAAGAAGACTTTGTCTGGTACAGTGCGGCTCGACATACTTTTGAACATAAATATCGAATAATGGGGCGGAATCTACGTTGCACTGGCTGTCTTAGCATTTATATCTTAACTGCAGTTATTAACACTATAGCCCTCTTCACAAGGATTTTCGGATACTGTTAAGTACATAGTTTTCTTACAAAATTCCTTCCGTATCTGCCTTGTAAAAAAAATAAAAATAATAAGAAAACACACGAACATTGGTCATACACCAAAATATTCACCTCCGTGTAAATCTCGTTTTACAAGAGCGACTTTGTAGTGAAAATCGACTGATCTGAGTGGGTGCACCTTTCGTAATTGCGTTTATATAGGCAACAACCTCGTCGTGAGTGGATCAGTGACGTCAGTGATCCGTTGCTTGTGCTAAATGTAAAGTTCTAAAATTGTTTATATGTTGAACACCGCGCGTGCACAGATGTCTGCTAACATCGGATGTTAACCAATTCTCCCCGCTTTCACTCCAATGGATTGTCCGTCTTCTTAATCTTTATTTTATTATTCACGTTGTTTTCGAGTCACATTGCGATGGTTGCATGAGGTTTTAGTATTATTGCTACGAGTGTTCTCAGTGTGTGAAACTAAACAAAAAATTTAATTTTTCCAATACTTGCACAAGGAGGAAACGTACATTGTGCACTGATGAGAACGTACATAGATGAAAGCTTTTAATGAAAATTGCTGCAGCAGAGAAGAAGTCAGTTCTGTTACGGGAGAAAAATGGTTTCAGATATTATTTGGCACTTAGACAGACAAGAAGATACGAAGGATAAAGTAAGAAGGCACTATATACTACCTTCTACGCAGCGTTTGATGTACTGTATGTATTTATTCTGTAGAGGAAATAAATATTGATGTTTTATAATATTTGGACGACACATTTCGTATTCTTTTGGCTATCAGCAATGTGTAGGATTTACCATACAACTTTTGTCAGTCCCCCCCAAGACTCCACCTCCACAACAGACAGCACTCAGAACACACGCAGTTTTGGCGCTGACATCTGAACAAAACCGATAAATCGTGACAAGGGAGTATCAGTGTAGGAATAATATGGCAGGGGCGCTGTAGTAGTCTCACTTGCCACGAGGCGGCGACTGAGACAAAGTTCTTGTTAAAGGGAACTAATGTCGCTTGGCGGAGACCTTGTTACGAAATCGTATTTATGAAATGTTTGTGTGCCCTAGCGCGGTCATTCATGCATAAACCAATATTTTCTGGTCTATAGTTTCTGACCATGGCGGCGTTGTAACTTCTTATTTCACGTGTCTTTATTTATGTACGTTTTACGTTGGCTGTGTGCTGCTTTCAAAAATATACAAATTTTGGCTTTTTTGGAGGCACTGATAGATGTGCCTGTAGTTATCTCCGATCATTTGCGAGTGGAGCGCAGGAAGAATACCTCTTAAACGCACTTGTGGGTGCGGTAATTAGTCTAATCTTGTGTCAGAAGTATCTACGTAAGTGATACGTAGAACGCTGAAGAATATCTCTAGGTCCTTTATTTACGTACGTACTTACAAACATGCATACGGGTGATCACGGACTCTGAAGATCATGCGTCGACCTTATAATGTTCGTCCATAATGGCGATCTTGTGCACTCTGGATACAGTTCTCATGGATACTCAAATGCTGAAGGACCTTCTGCAGTTCATCTTCCCATCGCTTGGTTGGTCGTCTTGTCCTAATATTGATTATTGAAAATATGTGAGCAGGCTCTCGTTGGATAATTTTCGTCTCTCTTCAAGCGTATTCCAGCTCTGGTTTCTCAGCCTTTTGGTGACGCTCTTCCACAAGTGAGACAAAGCTGTGACCATTTGTGCTGCCTTTCTTTGTATACGTCCGATATCCTCCGTTACTAATATTTGGTATGGGTCCAACACATTGGAACCGTTGTAAAAAGGGACTGAAATTGTTTTGTAAGCAGTATCTTTTGTAAACGTGCTCATTAATATGTTTCGGAGCGCCTGTTTTACAATATAAAATTATTTCGATTTGGGCTTCTGTTTTTCGAAGGTTGCACTGTCTAATCGTAAACTCTGTTCCATAGTGATCAAGTGTTAAAGGAAAAACTTTTGAGCGTTATTAAATTTGTACCCCAAATTTTGCTTGGGTTAATTCCTTCACAGACGTTGACCTTCTAATGCATAAAAATGTATGACGTTTTAATGTACACATACTTGAAAAGTTGCGAAACTCTTTCAACACTTTATTGCACATACCTGCGAAATCCGTTCTTGATTGTTACCGCTACTAAGGACTGCAGGACCTTGCCTCTTTTTGCCGATTTTACCGGGGATTCCATTCTTTTGTGCGCCTTGGCATTTTTCACATAATCAAAAATATTAGCATCATAGTAGGTGTGAACTAGTAAGATCGTAGCAGTGGCACTTACGTGCTGAGCCAAGGTACCACAACACTTATTTACTATTGGAAGAGCTTGTTCTCAGGCGTTTATAGAAATACATATGCACGTCACGAGTATGAAGTTGGTAGATTCACACGTCAAAGAAAGAAAAGCCAGCCAATTTTGCAGTATATATGTCAATTGAAACCAAATTGAATTGCTGTTAGAATGGCTACCACAGTTTAGGATCACGATACCACTAGGACAGAGACATCTATAGCTGTCTTCGAGAAAGTCGCAGCAGAACCACTCGTAAAATACATATAAATACGCGCTGTGTTCTCATTTCGACTTCTCAGAAGGCTATAACACACAGACATCCTATCGGCTACCGTTGTCGCTGGGCCCTGCCTCGACGCGCTCGAACTTCTCAAAGCCAGGGGCCACGTGTTGGCTTATATTGTAAAAGTTCGCTGCTCCGCTTTGTGCGGAGACTGTTATCGCGGAACCGGAGCGCGGGCGCCGTGTATTCCGTCGCTCGCAGCCTGCCTGCATGTGGCGGCTGGCGCTGTTAGGCGACACTTCCTGCGGCCGACGTGTAAATAATCCCCAATTTCCGGCACGGCGCCCCGTCTCCCCGCTCCGCCACACTGGGCGGGCCGCAGTTTTCGCCGGCAAATTGCCCGCCCGCAGACGGCGGCAGCGCCCCGTTCGTCTGCTCGTTGCGTGCGCTACTTTATCGTTTTCAATTAACGGAAGCCGCGCTGCTGCCGCGGTACCCTCGGGGCGTTGCTCGGCTCATAATCACGATTGCCGGGACCCTCTGGTTTGTCTACTTGCCGGCGCGCAAGTGCACAGCAAGATGGTGCGTGATTAAAGATCCAGGCAGGAGCGTCTGATGATGAAGGTAGTTCTTGGTTTCCGCTAAATGCTTTCAGGCTTGCTCAACGAAGCTTGCTTTGGCAAGGCTGTATGTATTACTTTTGCTTCGGTGGAAAGCTCTTCCAGTTTGCGCGCAGCCTTGTTTAACAGGACAAAGGGAAAAAAGTTTCACTATTGTCTACATCTACATCTACATCCATACTCCGCAAGCCACCTGACGGTGTGTGGCGGAGGGTACCTTCAGTACCTCTATCGGTTCTCCCTTCTATTCCAGTCTCGTATTGTCATCGCTACCATGGTTCGAACGAACAGTTATTTCAGAACTGTGTGATTCAGTTCAGTGTAACATCTCGAGAATAGTGGATCGAAAGTTGTTATAACTTTCCCTCTAGTAATTGTGCTTCAAAAGTAGCAATTTGTTTCAATACAGGGTTGTGCGACTATAGCAATTGCTCTGTTTTCTCAAACAGTACACTCACATGCCACTGTGTCTACCTATCCATTTCTCCATCCCCTCAAGCCTCTATCCATTAGTTCAAATGGTTCAAATGGCTTTGAGCACTATGGGACTCAACATCTTAGGTCATAAGTCCCCTAGAACTTAGAACTACTTAAACCTAACTAACCTAAGGACATCACACACACCCATGCCCGAGGCAGGATTCGAACCTGCGACCGTAGCAGTCCCGCGGTTCCGGACTGCAGCGCCAGAACCGCTAGACCACTGCGGCCGGCTCTATCCATTAGTACCGCCCTTCTTTGTATAAGAGTTTGTTTTTTGCCACGTGTAGCTGAATTCAGCCCAAACAAATGCCGCTCATCGTGTCTTTCATGCGATGCCCAGCGTGGATGGAAAGCGTCGGTTTGTTTCCCGTTACAAACAAAACGATTTTTAAACTGGAGTTTTACGTGCACATTCGACAGACTGGTCCCTAGATTGGTCTAGTGCGATATTCGTTTTATCAGTACACATTAACAGGGACAATAAAACACGAGGAATAACCAATGGTTCAGCAGCGACAGCACCGCCGGGGCCCGCGCTGACTGCCACCAAAGCATGCAACGCTACTCAGTCCTTAGTGGAGTACTGGTTATTCGTCGTGTCCTATTGTCCTAGTTAATACATATCGGTAAAACAAATATCGCACTAGACTAATCTGGTAGTGCTCTACCGAAAGGACACGTAAAATTTCCATTTAGAAGTTGTTGTTGTTGTTGGTTTTTTTTTTATTTATTTAAGGGAAACAAACCAATGCATCATTCCGTCGACGCTGGGCGTGTATCTGCCGAAACACCAGAGAAAATGTGCCTAACGATTCTTACGAGAGACGCCTGATATACTCAATGTGTGCCCCTCCCCCCCCCCCCCCCCGTTTGTTGGACACTATGTAGTTCACACCACACTCACCTGATCATATTCAAGTACGAGCCCTACAAAAGACTTGTATACAATCTCAAGTTTTAGTTTCCTTTGGTTAAATCATCATCTTTCTGAATCTGCTTAGTGTTTTCATCTCTTGGCCTCCCTCTACGATTTTTACCCTCCACGCTGCCCTCCAATACTAAATTGGTGATCCCTCGATGTCTCAGGACATGTCCTACCAACCGATCCCTTCTTCTGGTCAAGTTGTGCCACAAGCTCCTCTTCTCCCCAATTCTATTCAATACCTCCTCATTAGTTATGTGATCTACCCATCTAATCTAAAACATTCTTCTGTAGCACCACATTTCGAAAGCTTCTATTCTCTTCTTATCCAAACTATTCCTCGTCCACGTTTCACTTCCATACATGGCTACACTCCATACAAATACTTTCAGAAATGACTTCCTGACACTTAAATCTATACTCGATGTTAACAAATTTCACTTCTTCAGAAATGCCTTCCTTTCACTTCCAGTCTACATTTTATATCGTCTCTACTTCGACCATCATCAGTTATTTCGCTCCCCAAATAGCAAAACTCCTTTACTTCTTTAAGTGTCTCATTTCCTAATCTAATTCCCTCAGCATCACCCGACTTAATTCGACTACATTCAGTTATCCTCGTTTTGCTTTTGTTGATGTTCATCTTATACCCTCCTTTCAAGACACTGTCCATTTCGTTCAACTGCTCTTCCAAGTCCTTTGCTGTCTCTGACAGATTTACAATGTCATCGGCAAACCTCAAACTTTTTATTTCTTCTCCATGGATTTTAATACCTACTCCGAACTTCTCTTTTGTTTCCTTTATTGCTTGTCAATCATGTAGGTAACGTAATTTTTTTTCTGTCATACGAATTACTCTTTACGACAGGTGCTATATTAAGTTTTCGTAGACTGTTCCAAAGGAGCAATAGTGTCAAACATGAATCGTAGAATAACTTGTATATACTGTTAGTAACTGTTTCGTTAATTTGAAGAAATGTTGTGGCGTTTTTAGCAAGATCCTGTTGGTCAGTCATTGTAAAAATCGACACGCCCATCACTGCAACTATTTATTCAGTGATGATCTTGCATTGTGACTATACTTAACCTGCTCTTGCGCAGATGTGACAATAGATTTTCAACAGAGATCGAAGCTGCGTTCCCAGTGGTTCGGGAAATTTCTGTCAGTAATGAAGGCCGCGTTACCATTTTCATTGGTGGTTGTCTCTTAAGACAGCAGAGGTAGCTTTGTTCACTTCTCTCATTATTGCGCGGTCAGTGCGACGGTGTAGGTAGCGAGTGTGGCGTTCAGTAAATAGTACCTTACGCACGACAAATGCAGCATGCAATCTTGTGGTTGATGTCACGTGTAACTAATGGTAACAGAAAGGTTCAAAATGGTTCAAATGGCTCTGAGCACTATGGGACTTAACATCTCTGGTTATCAGTCCCCTAGAACTTAGAACTACTTAAACCTAACTAACCTAAGGACAGCACACAACACCCAGTCATCACGAGGCAGAGAAAATCCCTGACCCCGCCGGGAATCGAACCCGGGCG
Organism: Schistocerca cancellata; assembly: GCF_023864275.1. Lineage (NCBI taxonomy): Eukaryota > Metazoa > Arthropoda > Insecta > Orthoptera > Acrididae > Schistocerca > Schistocerca cancellata. The sequence goes on from NC_064632.1 coordinate 137,914,122, forward strand.
TGGAAAGCGAGAACGCCACCGCAGGACCACGAGCTGCGGACGGTAACATAAAGGAATGATTAAATTGTCGTCCCCCTAAGATAAGGAAAGTTTCCACAAAATCGGATTTGATTCAAGATTACATGAACAGAAAATAAAGAGCTGTGCCCCAAAAATATAATAAATTCCGTATTAATGTGTCCTATATTATTTCCACTCCACAATACTTTCGTCGTATAGGATATTGTCGAATCAAATTAACGCATTTATGGTTGGCAATATTCTGGCAATTAGCAGTCGAAGGAGTAAAAGTTTCATATTCTTATTGGGAAACATTACGTATAATGTTGTAAATATCTTACGGGTGTGCACTTTACTGTTGAAATAAGTTGCAGTAGCGTACGAAGAGTATATTTGTGTTTGGCGGCTACGTCTACTGTTACGAATATCTGAAATTCATCTTCTTCTTGTTGGAGGGTGGGGGGGGGGGGGGAGTCCTAGAGCGGTTGGCGCATCCTGCATCTCTATCGCCAAACGCATCGATTTCTCCATCCTCCCTCACCCTCTTCCATTCCTCTTCTCTCTGTCGGTTCTTCGGTACCTCTTAGCCACCATTTCCGTGGTCTTCCCCTTCTTCTCCTTCCAGGTGGTTGCCATAAAAATACTCTGTAGGGCCATCTGCGTACTTCCAATCTTCTGCCCTGCCGTATCCTCTGGTCTATGCGTAAGACCGTAAAGAGTCTGCGTCCTTTCTCTTATTTCCTCATTTCTTACGTCGTCAGGCGGGAAACTGTACATGCTCTTCTAAAGTGGCCAATTTCTGAAGCACTACTGAATCACAAAGAACCGATTTTGAGGCAGACTCGGCACTGCTACACATGCCAGACTGTTTTATTTCGGGCGAGAAAAAGTAAAAATAGTTAGTACTCCATACGAGTGATAGAGACCTTGTAGGAGTGTAACTGCACTCAGAACAACTCTTCACGCATGGGAAACGTACGCCGCTGTCAATACACTGTTCTCCAGTGGTTCATTGCAGCTTCCGGAGATAATCTCTCCAGACAAAAGATAAGCATAAATAAAACCATGCTAAGAGTACCTCTCCCATTAAATATCTTCAGTTAGCTAATCACTCCACGACCTAATACAACCGCCTGCCTAACAACCACTTGTGCACACACTAAGCCGCTTACTTGCTTCAAATGATCAGCCGCACAGCACCACACTGGAGAAAGCTCTTGCAAATTATTGTAATCTTCCGCTAGTGAAAGAAATACATTGTCGCTCACTGTGGATCACTAACGTTTGAACTCAGTTGAGAGCCCACGATTCGTACAACCACAAAATTACCGATCGGTTCTCCACTGTACGAACTGCATATCGTCACCAAAGTTCTTTAAACATTTCGGTCTTGCAGGCTATCAGTTTCAGTGACAGGTTTCTGACATTCTCGTATGGTATGAAATACACTATTATTCCTTGCAGATGCCTTAACGCTGTTTACCGTTCTGTAAGAATGGAAAAGGAATAACTATTGGCAAAAGTTACAACGAATTTGCGGTTGATAGCTACCTAAGAAATACGTGGCTACAAGTGATTTCGCGAGTAAACGTCACGCCAAAGACGCTGTCAGATTCATCAGTGGTTTGCAGTCAGCATTTTAGGGAACAGATTCGGAGAACTAGAACATGGATACTAAATAACAAACTAAAGAGCTTGAAACGTAACACTCGCGTGCCGTCTGAACGACGTGCACAATATTATGAAAATATCGAATAACCTGGAACCATTAATATTAGAAGAAAGTGTGTTGTCTAAAATACACTCCTGGAAATGGAAAAAAGAACACATTGACACCGGTGTGTCAGACCCACCATACTTGCTCCGCACACTGCGAGAGGGCTGTACAAGCAATGATCACACGCACGGCACAGCGGACACACCAGGAACCGCGGTGTTGGCCGTCGAATGGCGCTAGCTGCGCAGCATTTGTGCACCGCCGCCGTCAGTGTCAGCCAGTTTGCCGTGGCACACGGAGCTCCATCGCAGTCTTTAACACTGGTAGCATGCCGCGACAGCGTGGACGTGAACCGTATGTGTAGTTGACGGACTTTGAGCGAGGGCGTATAGTGGGCATGCGGGAGGCCGGGTGGACGTACCGCCGAATTGCTCAACACGTGGGGCGTGAGGTCTCCACAGTACATCGATGTTGTCGCCAGTGGTTGGCGGAAGGTGCACGTGCCCGTCGACCTGGGACCGGACCGCAGCGACGCACGGATGCACGCCAAGACCGTAGGATCCTACGCAGTGCCGTAGGGGACCGCACCGCCACTTCCCAGCAAATTAGGGACACTGTTGCTCCTGGGGTATCGGCGAGGACCATTCGCAACCGTCTCCATGAAGCTGGGCTACGGTCCCGCACACCGTTAAGCCGTCTTCCGCTCACGCCCCAACATCGTGCAGCCCGCCTCCAGTGGTGTCGCGACAGGCGTGAATGGAGGGACGAATGGAGACGTGTCGTCTTCAGCGATGAGAGTCGCTTCTGCCTTGGTGCCAATGATGGTCGTATGCGTGTTTGGCGCCGTGCAGGTGAGCGCCACAATCAGGACTGCATACGACCGAGGCACACAGGGCCAACACCCGGCATCATGGTGTGGGGAGCGATCTCCTACACTGGCCGTACACCACTGGTGATCGTCGAGGGGACACTGAATAGTGCACGGTACATCCAAACCGTCATCGAACCCATCGTTCTACCATTCCTAGACCGGCAAGGGAACTTGCTGTTCCAACAGGACAATGCACGTCCGCATGTATCCCGTGCCACCCAACGTGCTCTAGAAGGTGTAAGTCAACTACCCTGGCCAGCAAGATCTCCGGATCTGTCCCCCATTGAGCATGTTTGGGACTGGATGAAGCGTCGTCTCACGCGGTATGCACGTCCAGCACGAACGCTGGTCCAACTGAGGCGCCAGGTGGAAATGGCATGGCAAGCCGCTCCACAGGACTACATCCAGCATCTCTACGATCGTCTCCATGGGAGAATAGCAGCCTGCATTGCTGCGAAAGGTGGATATACACTGTACTAGTGCCGACATTGTGCATGCTCTGTTGCCTGTGTCTATGTGCCTGTGGTTCTGTCAGTGTGATCATGTGATGTTTCTGACCCCAGGAATGTGTCAATAAAGTTTCCCCTTCCTGGGACAATGAATTCACGGTGTTCTTATTTCAATTTCCAGGAGTGTAGAATTATTGCTGGAGCAAGTCAAACAAGGTAACAGGAAATAGCCGAGCTTGGATCAAAAAGTAATGAAACCGTGCGTCACATGCAAAACCATGAAAAGCACATTTGCCTACTCATATTGTGAATATACTGAGGCGCGAAATGCAACGGACGTTTTGTGTGTATAATAGTTGTTTTCTTATTCTCGTGCCAGTATTAAAGTAATCTAATATTATCTTCTTAGAAAAGTTAAATTTCCGCTAAACAAATCACTTTTTAATAATAATTAAGAACCAATAAATTCTGAATTTGAAAAGTTTAATATAAAAAAATGGCTCTGAGCACTATGGGACTTAACTTCTGAGGTCATCAGTTCCCTAGTACTTAGAACTACTTAAACCTAACTAACCTAAGAACATCACACACATCCATGCCCGAGGCAGGATTCGAACCTGCGACCGTAGCGGTCGCGCGGTTCCAGACTGAAGCGCTCCAGACTGAACCGCTCGGCCACTTTGGCCGGCGTTTAATCTAACCGTGGTCATAAATACTCTACTGGCCATTAAAATTGCTACACCAGGAAGAAATGCAGATGATAAACGGATATTCATTGGACAAATATATTATACTAGAACTGACATGTAATTACATTTTCACGCAATTTGGGTACATAGATACTGAGAAATCAGTCCCAGAACAACCACCTCTGGCCGTAATAACGGCCTTGATACGCCTGGGCATTGAGTCAAACAGAGCTTGGATGGCGTGTACAGGTACAGCTGCCCATGCAGCTTCAACACGATACCACAGTTCATCAAGAGTAGTGACGGGCGTATTGTTACGAGCCAGTTGCTCGGCCACCATTGACCAGATGACTTCCATTGGTGAAAGATCTGGAGAATGTACTGGTCAGGGCAGCAGTCGAATATTTTCTGTATCCAGAAAGGCCCGTACAGGACCTGCAACGTGCGGTCGTGTATTATCCTGCTGAAATGTAGGGTTTCGCAGGGATCGAATGAAGGGTAGAGCCACGGGTCGTAACACATCTGAAATGTAACGTCCACTGTTCAAAGTGCCGTCAATGCGAACAAGAGGTGACCGCGACATGTAACCAATGCACCCCATACCATCACGCCGGCTGATACGCCAATATAGCGATGACGAATACACGCTTCCAATGTGCGTTCACCGCGATGTCGCCAAACACGGATGCGACCATCATGATGCTGTAAACAGAACCTGGATTCATCCGAAAAAATGACGTTTTGCGATTCGTGCACCCAGGTTCGTCGTTGAGTACACCATCGCAGGCGCTCCTGTCTGTGATGCAGCGTCAGGGGTAACCGCAGACATGGTCTCCGAGCTGATTGATAGTCCATGCTGCTGCAAACGTCGTCGAACTGTTCGTGCAGATGGTTGTTGTCTTGCAAACGTCCCCATCTGTTGACTCAGGGTTCGAGACGTGGCTGCACGATCCGTTACAGCCATGCGGATAAGATGCCTGTCTTCTCTACTGCTAATGATAATAGGCCGTTGGGATCCAGCACGGCGTTCCGTATTACCCTCCTGAACCCACCGATTCCATATTCTGCTAACAGTCATTGAATCTCGACCAACGCGAGCATCAGTGTCGCGATACGATAAACCGCAATCGCGATAGGCTACGGTCCGATCTTTATCAAAATGGGAAACGTGATGGTACGCATTTCTCCTCCTTACACGAGGCAGCACAACAACGTTTCACGAAGCAACGCCGGTTAACTGCTGTTTATGTATGAGAAATCGGTTGGAAACTTTCCTCATGTCAGCACGTTGTAGGTGTCGCCACCGGCGCCAACCTTGTGTGAATGCTCTGGAAAGCTAATCATTTGCATATCACAGCATCTTCTTCCTGTCGGTGAAATTTCGCATCCGTAGCACGTCATCTTCGTGGTGTAGCAATTTTAATGTCCAGTAGTGTAGTTTTTATATTTCTTTTCAGTTATATAGCTTTTATCATTGGCCTGTATCGGTGGATGTGTCGTAATGAAAGTAATAAAGGAAATATTCTGCTCAGTCTGTAGACATTTGGTTTCAACCAATTCGCATAAATGACGAGCCTGTTAATGAAAGGTGCTTTTTTTTAACGTACAGAAGTTTATCATTTTGGCGTGCTACTTCCAAACACAGCAGCGAACTGCGGAGAAGGACTACAATTTAGGTGGTTTCTCTCACGATACACGTACCGAATCTGTCACGATTGCCTCACACCACATTACCTCGTCTTTCCATTGTCGCCTTCTCAGCTGAACTAAGAAGAGCTTCTTGTAGCTGAATATGACGGCTATAAAGCCAAAAATATTATAAGTTCTGGCTTGACTTTACGTCGTGATGCAGGGAGAGATGTGGGTCCTTTGGGGATGTAGCAAATTATCTGAACGGCAATTTCTGCGTCTTTATATTTGAAGACGTGGAAATAGGAAGTAATTATTGTTCCATGGTATATGTAGATTTTTGTATAAAATTTATAAGTTTTCAAACTAGGTAGTATGAGGCAACACGAGTAGAATGTAACACGGATGCATATGTGCTTAATAGTTTCTGGTCACAGTAATAGCGCGTATTGGCCCCCTATCCGGCTGAGCAGGATGCGTGGCGGTTCTCTTGTACGTATCCTAGCAACGGGCACCCCGGCGTGAGGGCGCGGGTATTGTGGCGGCGCGCCTTATCTGGGCTTTGTGCGCGCCTGCAGGTTCACTAGCTGCGCAGCGACAATGGCGCAGATAACAACGCCCCGCCAGCCGCCGGCGTGGGGGGCGGCGCCGGTGCCAGCGCCGCTGCTGCCGCGATTAGCCCGCGGCGCCCTGCCTCAAAAAGGCCGCCCTCACATTACTACCAGCTGTCGAGAGCGAGTGCTTCCGCAGACGCCGTTTCCCGCCGCTATATCGGGGCACTCGTCAGTCTCATTACTGCACGCTGTGTGCGGACGGGTCCGCTATAGACAACCTTGTCTTCTTTTCGCCTTATCCTACAACATTTCCAGAAGTGTTCTGAACTGCCGATGCATCTAAAGCGTTGTTCTATATTGATCGACCAGCCTGTTAGACGCTACTGGTTCTAAAAGTGCATTTGCCGTGTCGGCAGTTTTAACGTGATGTGCAGCTGTTGGTAACGTCGCGATGAATCACGGGAAATCGAGACGACCAATAATGAGTGAGACATTGATGGCCAGTGAGAGTGTCGTTCTTCATTTCCTTCGCTTCGTGAAGTTAGCTGATACTTTGTTTCTTTCATAGAAATTTAAGTTTTGATATTATTAGTAAGCACCGTAACGGAAACATAAAAAATCGTTCGTGTTTGGAAGCAATGGCCAAATATCTCCTCCTTTTTCTTCGACACTATAACCCTTAATTGACCAGTCTTCTTCGAAATATCTCTGTTCTCTGCTTTTCTCTTCCATCTTCGGATCTCCATCTTAGTAAGGTCGGCCAACATAGGTCGAGCCATCCAGCTCTTGGTCGGCCTTTCCTTCAAGTGGAATACAATCTTCTTGCATTATTCCTTTGGGCATCCTGTCATCCTCTCCATATGTCCTAAACAGCGTATTCTTTGAGATTCAACAGATTTCACAAAATCTTGCCTTTGTATTTTCTCTTGTATTTCATGGTTGTACCCTATTCTCCAACCCCCTGCCCCTCTCACGGGTCCATAAATTTTTCGCAGGATTTTCCTTCCAGATGCCCTTCGGTTGTTTATATCTGCTTCTGTCACCGTCCACTTGTCGCACAAGAAAATATTATACTATACTTTTTAACTTCTGAGATCCGCAACTTAATACGAGGAATCGGGATTAATTTTTCGGCAGTCCTGAAACACCACACTTTTAGCTTGATAAGTTTTGTCGCGACATAATAATGTGCGACTTCAAAAGTGCACTTTACACGTTACTGCTGCACATTCCACTCGCTGCAAATTAAACTTTGCCTCGAGGTTCCTGCCTAGCTATACATTCGGAACTCGTGACATACTCGTAAAAAATAGGAAAGTGTTTTTGACAAGCAAAACTGGACGTATGAATGTTGCTCGTTTCATAAGCAACAATTTAACCTTTTCAGAGTCTCTGGCTACAATTGTGTACATCAACATTTGCTGTGTCTTAGCTGCAACAGAAGTATTTTTTCCGAATGGAAACCTGAGGTCATGCGCAAATGCTGCCAACTGGTGGGCATCGCTATGAAAGTATCAGCAAGTCAGTGCAGCAGTGCTCAGCAGTTCGTGACCACCAGAATACGCGGATTTGGTTGTTTCGGTATCATCTGCTGTATAACTGAATATTGTTATTTTGCATGGCAATTATCGAATGATCATTTCACTATTTATTTCAATAAAGAATATTTCGTAATTAGTTATTTTAGTCCATAAAATGAAGGCAAGTGTACAAAGTATTTTTTGAAAACTGGCACATATTTTTGTATAAAACTAGCATCTAAAATCGTTAAAAAATCGCGGAAGAGCATTACCACATAAAGAGAGATTTTCTTTCGTCCAGAAAAAATTCAGGTCTGAAACGATTAAGCTGTGTTCTTAGGTTCCTGCCTAACCATACCATTGTAAATCATGACGTGTTCCTAAAAAAACAGCGAAGTATTTTTGACAAGCAAGACTGTAAATTTGATTAGTATTCGAATAACATGAGCTTACAAAGCAAATTGGTTACAAGCATTCTGCGAAAAATATTCCGACAACGAAAGTGCATTTTCACGAAATGTTACACTTTCACTGTACTAGAAGTGCGCTGAAGTGCACTTAGAAACTAGCCGCATTTATATTTACGATGTTCGTTATCAGAGACATTGAGCCGTAATTTTACTTTTACGATTTGATCCATACGATGCCTACTACTAATAACCAAACTTAAATTCCCATAAGTGAAACAAATTTTAGCTAACTTTATTTACGAAGGAAAAGAAATTAAGAACGACTTTCACACTGGCTATCAACATCTCACGTTAAACCATAATCTTCCTTCCTTGCTTCCAAATTCTGAGAAGACCAAATCGACATACTCATCGCAACAAATTTATATATTTCGTGACCTGTCGGTGGATACCGTATCATCCTTGCAAATGCAGTACCCTCGCGGAAGAATATTTATTCCATCGATCCGCATCCAAACAGATTATCCGCAGGCCACTGCATAGTGCATAGCGGAGGTTACTTTGTTCCAATACTAGTGATTTTCTTTAATATCACATTCACGTACTGAACGAGGGAAAAATGACTGCCCATGCGCCTCTGTACGCCCACCCACTCTCTTATCCCCTGTGAGAGATAGAAGATGGTGGCAGTTGGTAGTATGGTCGCGCCGTCTTCCTCGAATACAGGTTCTCTAAACTTGACCAACACTTTTTCGCGAGAACCGCGTCGTCGCCTTCCATAGTGTGCCTGGCTAATTTTCATATGGCCTATATCGACACTTAAAGATCCTAGGAATGCTTGTCTGAGTTCGTTCTGTCTGTTGTCATTCCTTTTCCATGATAACTCCAAACGCTACAACCGTAGTGTATAATTGTTCGTACTTATGTCTAATGTGTGCTTTCCCATAAAAATGCACTTTCCCATATCTTCTCCACCAAATCTGTTTTCCTAGCACTGATCTTATGCTTCAGACCCTAATTTTTTATTCGATGTGACGTGATCAAGATATTCACCACTAATCTTGTAATCGGATACAATTGGCTTCTTTGTCTTTATGGTACAGAGGGACTTAAGAAAGTAAACCCTATCTTATTATAGCAGGCCAAATAACTGTTATTGAAAGCTGCATTACACTTCAAAGTGACACATATACATTACAGTTGTGTTCAACATAAACATCAAATAACGGTCCCAACGTTCTACCTGTTGTTAAATTCCTCGGCAGTAGAAATCCGCTTCTTGCTCACGAGCCATTCGAGAACTGCTGTGTGAAAGCATTCATCGTCGGAAAATATGCGACTGCTAAGAATAAGTTCCTCGATTGCCTGGACATCGTCATCTGTTTTCGATATCGACGACCTTCCTTCTCGGTCAGCATCACCCACTCCTGTTCAGCTTTGGTCAAATGGTTGGCAGCATTTCTCTACGGTTGGACGTGACATTGCATTTGCTCCGTATACCACCATAACTTCACGACGAACCTGTGTGCAGTTCAGCGTTGTTCCCACAAGAATCGTACTGTCCTGCGCACTCCGGCTTTGGGGTGCGTCTCCACTTGCAGCGCCATTTCTTACACGCTATGACATACCTGTTATCCATACCGCAGCAGAACATCTGCGGGAAACCCGGAACATGTACTCTCTTCTGACAGTGGACCACTCTTGTTGGGCAGTGGTCTTAGCGTGGTACGATGTGTGTAACTGACTTTTGGAAATACCGTCGTAGCATTTTCTAGAAGCTTTCCACAATTAAGGAGAACTGCCAGGTCACTACAAGAATTGAGAGTTTCGCCGAAGTCCCTCTGTGTGCCCTTACAGTTGTCGAAGGCTGTACTTTCCAGTAGTAATCAGGAGTCTGTTAACCATCCCTTCAATTAAATAGCAGAATTTGCAGCACTCTTCACAGCTGAAAGAAGGTGGTTGTTGTTGTTGTGGTCTTCAGTCCTGAGACTGGTTTGATGCATCTCTCCATGCTACCCTATCCTCTGCAAGCTTCTTCATCTCCCAGTACCTACTGCAACCTACATCCTTCTGAATCTGCTTTGTGTATTCATCTCTTGGTCTCCCTCTATGATTTTTACCCTCCACGCTGCCCTCCAATGCTAAATTTGTGATCCCTTGATGCCTCCGAACATGTCCTACTAACCGGTCCCTTATTTTTTTCAAGTTGTGCCACATACTCCTCCCCACTTCTATTCAATACTTCATCATTAGTTATGTGATCTACCTATCTAATCTTCAGCATTCTTCTGTAGCACCACATTTCGAAAGCTTCTATTCTCTTCTTGTCCAAACTATTTATCGTCCATGTTTCACTTCCATACATGGCTAAACTCCATACAAATACTTTCAGAAACCACTTCCTGAAACTTAAATCTATACTCGATGTTAACAAATTTCTCTTCTTCAGAAACGCTTTCCTTGCCATTGCCAGTCTACATTTTATATCCTCTCTACTTCGACCATCATCAGTTATTTAGCTCTCCAAATAGCAAAATTCCTTTACTACTTTGTCTTCTGTCCTAATCTAATTCTCTTAGCATCATCCGACTTAATTCGACTACATCCCATTATCGTTGTTTTCCTTTTGTTGATGTTCATCTTATATCCTCCTTTCAAGACACTGTCCATTCCGTTCGGCTGCTCTTCCAAGTCCTTTGCTTTCTCTGATAGAATTACAATGTCATCGGCGAACCTCAAAGTTTTTATTTCTTCTCCATGGATTTTAATACCTACCCCGAATTTTTCTTTTGTTTCCTTTACTGCTTGCTCAATACACAGATTGAATAACATCGGGGAGAGGCTACAACCCTGTCTCACTCCCTTCCCATCCACTGCTTCCCTTTCATGTCCCTCGACTCTTATAACTGCCATCTGGTTTCTGTACAAATTGTAAATAGCCTTTCGCTCCCTGTATTTTACCCCTGCCACCTTTAGAATTTGAAAGAGAGTTTTCCAGTCAACACTGTCAAAAGCTTTCTATAGGTCTGCAAATGCTAGAAACGTAGGTTTGCCTTTCCTTAATCTTTCTTCTAAGATAAGTCGTAAGGTCAGTATTGCCTCACGTGTTCCAATGTTTCTACGGAATCCAAACTGATCTTCCCCGAGGTCGGCTTCTACCAGTTTTTCCATTCGTCTGTAAAGAATTCGTGTTAGTATTTTGCAGCTGTGACTTATTTAACTGATAGTTCGGTAATTTTCACATCTGTCAATACCTGCTTTCTTTGGGATTGGAATTATTATATTCTTCTAGAAGTCTGAAGGTATTTCGCCTGTCTCATACATCTTGCTCACCAGATGGTAAAGTTTGTCAGGACTGGCTCTCCCAAGGCCATCAGTAGTTCTAATGGTATGTTGTTTACTCCAGGGGCCTTGTTTCGACTCAGGTCTTTCAGTGCTCCGTCGAACTTTTCACGCAGTATCGTACCTCCCATTTCATCTTCATCTACATCCTCTTCCATTTCCATAATATTGTCCTCAAGTACATCGCCCTTGTATAGACCCTCTATATACTCCTTCCACCTTTCTGGTTTCCCTTCTTTGCTTAGAACTGGGTTTCCATCTGAGCTCTTGATATTCATACAAGTGGTTCTCTTTTCTCCAAAGGTCTCTTTAATTTTGCTGTAGGCAGTATCTATCTTACCCCTAGTGAGATAAGCCTCTACATCCTTAATTTGTCCTCTAGCCATCCCTGCTTAGCCATTTTGCACTTCCTGTCGATCTCATTTTTGAGACTTCTGTATTCCTTTCTGCCTGCTTCGTTTACAGCATTTTTATATTTTCTCCTTTCGTCAATTAAGTTCAATATTTCTTCTGTTACCCAAGGAGGTCTACTAGCCCTCGTCCTTTTACCTACTTGATCCTCTGCTGCCTTCACTACTTCATCCCTCAGAGCTACCCATTCTTTTTCTACTGTACTTCTTTCCCCCATTCCTGCCAATTATTCCCTTATGCTCTCCGTGAAACTCTGTACAACCTCTGGTTCCTTCAGTTTATCCAGGTCCCATCTTCTTAAATTCCCACCTTTTTGCAGTTTCTTCAGTTTTAATCTACAGTTCATAACCAATAGATTGTGGTCAGAGTCCACATCTGCCCCTGGAAATGTCTTACAATTTAAAACCTGGTTCCTAAATCTCTGTCTTACCATTATATAATCCATCTGATACCTTCTAGTTTCTCCAGGATTCTTCCATTATACAGCCTTCTTTCATGATTCTTGAACCAAGTGTTAGCTATGATTAAGTTACGCTCTGTGCAAAACTCTACCAGGCGGCTTCCTTTTTCATTTCTTAGCCCCAATCCATATTCACCTACTACGTTTCCTTCTCTTCCTTTTCCTACTGTCGAATTCCAGTCACCCATGACTATTAAATTTTCATCCCCCTTCACTACCTGAATAATTTCTTTTATCTCCTCATACATTTCTTCAATTTCTTCATCATCTGCAGAGCTAGTTGGCATATAAACTTGTACAACTGTAGTAGGCGTTGGCTTCGTGTCTGTCTTGGCCACAATAATGCGTTCACTATGCTGAAACTTCCTGGCAGATTAAAACTGTGTGCCCGACCGAGACTCGAACTCGGGACCTTTGCCTTTCGCGGGCAAGTGCTCACGCCCGGTACTCACAGCTTTGAAGTAAAGCTGTGAGTACCGGGCGTGAGTCGTGCTTCGGTAGCTCAGTTGGTAGAGCACTTGCCCGCGAAAGGCAAAGGTCCCGAGTTCGAGTCTCGGTCGGGCACACAGTTTTAATCTGCCAGGAAGTTTCATATCAGCGCACACTCCGCTGCAGAGTGAAAATCTCATTCCGTTCACTATGCTGTTTGTAGTAGCTTACCCGCACTCCTATTTTTTTTATTCATTATTAAACCTACTCATGCATTACCCCTATTTGATTTTGTGTTTATAACCTTGTATTCACCTGACCAAAAGTCTTGTTCCTCCTGCCACCGAACTTCACTAATTTCCACTATATCTATCATTAACCTATCCATTTCCCTTTTTAAATTTTCTAGTCTACCTGCCCGGTTAAGGGATCTGACATTCCACGCGCCGATCCGTAGAACGCCAGTTTTCTTTTTCCTGATAACGACGTCCTCTTGAGTAGTCCCCGCCCGGAGATCCGAATGGGGGACTATTTTACCTCCTGAATATTTTACCCAAGAGGACGCCATCATCATTTATCCATACAGTAAAGCTGCATGCCCTCGGGAAAAATTACGGCCGTTGTTTCCCCTTGCTTTCAGCCATTCGCAGTACCAGCACAGCAAGGTCGTTTTGGTTAATGTTGCAAGGCCAGGTCAGTCAATCATCCAGACTGTTGCCCCTGCAACTACTGAAAAGGCTGCTGCCCCTCTTCAGGAACCACACGTTTGTCTGGCCTCTCAACAGATGCCCTTCCGTTGTGGTTGCACCTACGGTACGGCTATCTGTATCGCTGAGGCACGCAAGCCTCCCCACCAACGGCAAGGTCCATGGTTCATGGGGATGGAAGAAGGTGGTATGAGCTGTGATTCTTGCCTGCTGTTTTCCATATATAAACACGTCCTAAGGAGTACACATAATGTTGTTAGATGTAAAAACAGAATTTAATGTAGACACGTCCTAAGTCTGTAAATATATCCATCAGATGATATAAATGTGGTCAGGGGCCTCCAGGTTTTGTACTCGTAGCAGCACCAAAGTATCTTTGCATTCCCTCGGTTTGCAAGAAATTTTGTCATTGTGTACTATGAACGTTTTAATGTTGTTGTATCCATACTGAATCTTCGTAACCAGCAATGTGAATGGTTTGTTTAGGCATTTTAGTCAAATGGCTATGGTTGGCACACTATTGTCCAGACGCATGTGAAGCTTAGCTGTTACGTTCAAGGCTGTCCTAGTGCAACGATCTCACTTCGTGAGAAAAAGATTTGGGATTCAACCAATAATACTTGTTTATCTGTGTGATGTCTGCGCTTTCGCACTTCCTGAAAGAACAGACACCATTTTTTGATCACACAGACGTACATATACACGTGACGAAATTGAAACTCCGATCTTAGCTGCAATCAGACATTGAACTAAACTCACTGGCGGCAAGTTAAACTTGTGCTGAACAGGGAGAACGACCCGTGTTCCTGCTTTACGCGAGCGGTCGCCTTGGCAACTTCGGCTATCCTAGCACGCTTCACGCCCAACCCAAATTCCTAACTTGTCGCACACTACTGACGTAGCGTTCCCTGTCCACTACCCTCATTGCTCGTAGTCTCACGCTGATCCCCCCAAAGAGGTCTGTCGAAGAGTGCATCTGCACTGAATGATCATTAATTGCCATCAAGGCGCGTGTATTTATATATGTGGTGTCTGGCAGTTGAAGATCATTCATATCAGGTGACTCTTTGTCAGACATCTTGCGGAAATCATTGTGCGAGCTATGAGGATTAGACGCTACGTCAGTATTGTGCGACAAGTTGGGAATTCGGATTGGACGTGAAGCATGCTTGGATAGCCGAGCGATTAAGGCAGACGTTCACGTAGAAATCCGGGTTCGAGCTCCGATCCAGCACGAATTTTCGTTTGTCGCCACCTGATTTATGTAAGTGCCCGATTGTGCCTAGTCCGATGATGAACGTGCACGGCCTTGCCCACCGTATTCTGGGGATGAAAATCTGTTCTAACACGAGGGATCCAGCTAGCGTACATCCAGGCCTTTCTACCGGCGAATGAAGAGTTAGTGGTGGACTGGACCACGGCTCGATAGTAAACCGGAGTGTAATTTAACCAACTGTCAACGTTAGTTGACATAGCCTAGGAAAGCTTGTGATACACGCGCACACCATGCGAACATCGACGCCTGGTTGCGTATGTATCCTTAAGGGGTTAGTGAACAGACTGCAAATCGGATTCGGGTATCTTTTCACGGCAGAAGAATTGGCTACGATAGACCTTATGAAGGAAGTGTAATTATTCCTTTACTAAAAAGTTTATTCTGCCCGGTGCTGCTCCCGTTTGTAGTCTCGCGCAAGCGGGTCGGAAGTGAAGTGGATGGAAGTCGGTGTAGAGTGGGCTGAGGATGGCGCGCCGCAATTAGGTGCGAGTCCCCGGCGGGACCTGACAGATAAAGTGGCGCGGCCGCAAGACGCCTCGCTTTGCCACGGTCTCTCGGCCCGCCTGCCAAACGTATCGATCGCGCCGCCCACTTGCCGCCCCACCTCGCCGCCCCTTGACGTCTGCGGCGCGGCATGGCGCGGCGACCCCTTTTGAGCGCTGGCTCCCGGCGAGGGCGGAGAAGGGGGCGGCGCCACAGCCGCTTCAACAACCGTCGCGCCTCTTCTGGCCTGGGAGGCCGTGGCCCGTAATACACTGCTGTCACAAACGGCCGCCTTCATTCTTTCCGCTTCGCTGCGCTGTCATCCCGCGATAGAATGTTGACATTCGACTTCCTTTCTCTTCATTCGTCATCTCTGTCGCCACTTCCGGAATCTCGCCTCTCATCTTCCAGTCCCCTTGTCCCGCCGATGAAACTGTAGCGTATGGGAAAGTGTCATCTTTGGGCGACTGTAAGGGGTACAGGACGATATTTGATGGAATTTCTATTTGGTGTGATGAATGTAGGAAAATGTAAGTTACTCCAAGTGAATAGAAAAAACAATGCCGTAATGTTCGAATACAGCATTATTAGCGTACTGGCTACCACACCCCCATCCAACTTCTACTCACATCCTGTCAACTACAGCCTAAAAAGCAACAGAAGAAATTGCCACGAGCCGGATGCAGTGCCTACTAAGGAGGCGCTTCAAAGAGCTGTTGTGCGGCAAGTGCCCCTGTAAAGGTAACATCCACACAGAACTTACCAAGATGAATTCACTCCTCCCAGTGCTGTACAGCTTTTTATTGAAATGTTTGGGTGAGGGTACTGAGCCGCAGGATATGCGCGGTGCCAACATCGTCACCCTATACAAAGGTAAAGGCGATAGCGGTGACTCTAGTTGCTACCGCGGAATTTCACTGCCGTGTATCGTTGGAAAAGCGTTTGCCTGTATGGTGCTGTGTAGACTGGAGAGCGAATGTACCCTGAGTCTCAGTGTGGGTTTCGAGACCAGCGATCCATTACTGTTATTATCCTCAGACTCAGACAGATGCAGGAAAAATGCCGCGAGCAGGAGACGCCATAGTTTATTGATTTTTCTACCTAAATTAGGCATTTGACACACGCAGCGGGGCGGAATTATATGCTTGACCAGTGAAGAAGATAGGGTGTCCTCCAAAACTCCTGAAGAGGTCAGGGCTTTTCACGACCATATTGGGGGTGCTATGAAATTTGGGGGAAGCACGTCAGATCCTTTTCTTGTGCAAAGAATAGTTCGCCAAGACTCTGTGCTGGCCTACCTTGTTTGGCATATTCTTTTCGTTAATTCTCAAAGTTGCTATCGGCAAAACAAACCTGGGCACCCATCTACGTATCAGGGCTGACTGGGGACTTTACAACACCTCCTTGCGCAGATCCAAGCACTATCATGGGGTCTCATTCGAAACTAATCTTTTATTCGCTGTCATAGCACATATTTAAGATGACCTCCAAAGATTTATTTACAAATTTGCTGCTGCATGAAAGCTCTTCTCTATGTCTGAAAAGACAAGCTTCGTGCTTTAAAGATTGCGTCAAGCGTCATATGAACGCATTTAATATTGACGGCAACGAATGGGAGGAGGTCGCCGAAGAACGAGCAGATGGAAGAAACTCATCAAGGATGATAGCAGGTTCCAAGACGGCGCCTGGCTCAACAACTTAGCTGCAAAAGGAGACAAGTGCCCCCGACGAACCACTGTTTATTGTCCCACCTGTGGGACTCCTGATTCACCAAAGAAAGTCCCAGCGTGGTGCTACATGAATCTTCGTTAGGAGGCACAGGCCATTGATAAATGTTCGAATACAAAATTAGTAACGTACTTTTTACCACAGACACCATATTTAAATATCTGGGCGTAGCGATTTGTAGTGGAACAAGTGCATACAGATGGTGGTAGGGAATGCGAATAGTCATCTTGGGTTTATTGGGAGAATTGTAAGAAAGTGTGGTGCATCTATAAAGGAAACTGCGTACAGAACAGTAATGTAACCCCTCTTGAGTATGGCTCGAATGTTTGGGATCCCCTCCAATTCCGATAAAAGGAAGTCATCGAAGCAGTCCAGAGGCGTGCTGTGAAATTTGTTACTCGAAGCTTCAGTAATACGGAAATGCCCCGTGAACTGAAACACTATTGACACCTAAAGTTCTGCTTCTTGATGTAACCGGACAAATGAGAATGGACGTTGTCACCCGTCCATGAATTGTTCCACTAATTCAACAGTTTAGACAGATTGTCTTCAACTCACGCAATCTGTTTGTTTAAAAGCCTAAACGATTTGGATATTGTAAAGATGATAGTGTAGATCGTTGTATAAGTTCCCTCTTATTGTTTTGTTGGCAATCCTAATGCCGGCGAGCTGAGTGATGCGGGCTTTTGATTACAACTGTAAACGCTTGATGTTTTCAGGAGTGTGTATTTTATTCGGTTTCGCAGGCTACTCTGTCATCGTTGACAAGATCTCTTCAAAGTTCTCAACCCACTTTTTAATCACACAGGCGGACGGCACCGGTCAACTGCGATTAATTTGAAAATGTGTGCGAAAAGCACGACTTGTCTGCACATAAGAACTACCGTATGGGTAAAACGCTTCGACTGCGTACGCGACTTTCTCAAATCTCCATCGCTCCATTGCTTCTGACTGCTATCGTGTCAGCAACATGGCCTGTTGAATCTCCTCAACCTTCCATGTACTGAGCACGATTCCTGTGCTTCTCAAAATCACTCTTTACCCTGCCCCGCCCTGTGTAAAGTGAATTAGAGCTCCACCGAAAAATTCCAGAGCTTCTTCAGTAATATTTTTTTAGCATTTTGATATAAGGGATCCTTGGTCCTACCTACAAAAATATAGATGATCGACCGGGTATTTGAACCGCCATTCTCCCTAATAAGACTCCAGGAGGTTTACCACTGCGTCGCTGCGCTCATTGTTACCGCGGGAGGTGATGCAGTGGTGAGAAATGACTCGCTTCGAAATCGATATGATGACTGTTCAAATTACCATCTGAGCATCCTGATTTATGGAGTTCCAGGTTTCCCTAAATCGCTTAAGACATACTGTCAGGATGGTTCCTGCACAGAGGACGCGGTCAATTTGCTTCCGTATTCTTCCCCGATCCAGTCTCCTGTTCCATCACTAAATAATCTTGTCGTGGGTCATTAAACCCCAAACTTGTTTACATTTTTTCGAGTGCTCCTGACAGCAGTTTTTTAATTAATTCAGAGGCGCAGTGCTACGCAGCATGCCGGTGCGATGTTCGTGATTATGGAGCAGAGACGCTTGTGGGATTAAACGAGAATGGTTGCACGAGTTGACATAATGTTCTCGCTAAATTCTTTGCGTAAATTTAGAGACCCGTTATGGGATAATTATAATTTTGTTTGGCACAACAGCCTGGCGAATTATACGCCAATTCGGCAATTTGCGTTTCCCTAAGTAACCCCAGTAGCCCTATCGGAAAAAGAGGACCTACACTTTAATATGGAATCCGAATCACGTGTCGTTCCTTGCGAATCTACACGTAATTTAGAGGCGAAGGTTAGGTTAAGGGCACGCACAGAATTCCGCGGTCCGACTGGGATTCGCTCCCGCGACTACTACTAGTGCTCCAGTCTCGACTACCCTAATTCTATGTAGACCGTGCTATAATAGTAATCTGTAACGCCATTTATCGGAATCTCTAATACCCCGGCCTTCATACGGAGGTATAGAAACTATAATTTTCCCTCGCTCCAAACGTGAATGGAATAGGATAAGAAGTGGATAATATTGATAGTAATCACCTCACAACTTGTATTGTGGTGTAGATTGCTAATTAGAAACAGGTGTTACTCCGCAATATACTGTTCGTTGTAATGAATCTTCCGCAACTATGGCTCTGTGAAGTTTGATTTCGTATTGTTTAGTTTTTCTTTTTAATTATGAGCGTTTCGAGTGGTTTGATGCTGTCTTCCATCTTTTCTACCGCGTGCAATATTTGATTTCTACTGCACCCAACATGCTGTATTTTCAACATTCTACAATTGCATCACATTTCAGATGTTTCCAGTTTCTTCTCTCCCAGATTTCTGATTGCCGACATTTCTCTTCAGTACAGTGCTGCTGTCTAGGCACACACATTGACTAAATTCTACCTCAGTTTCATATCAGTAGATGGTACCAGTAGGGCTCTTATGTTGAACAACATTTTCGTCGTACGTGCTAATCTGCTTTTGATATCCGCCAACCTACATGGTAGGATAATTCTTTCACTTCTTCCACTAATGTGCAGTTTCAAATTTTGATCATAGGCGAATCATTTTGTCCTTTGTATTACTCTTCATTACATTGATCTGCTTGTTGACTCCTTACGCCAGATTCCGCGCTAAGTATGCTGTCAATTTCTTTCAACAAGGCTTAAAATCTTTTTCGCAAACTGTCAGGTGTATAAGGGACTATCAAATGAAAACTAGAAAGATGGAAAAAAGTAAGTGAACTATGCACTATTTCAATAATTGGTGTACATTCATCCCAGTGTGAGACAAGACGGTCGGGCTGACGTGTTGCCAAGGTTGGTTTCGACTACACTACAAAATTGTTAAGGTTTTCGTCGGCCACTTGTTGACAAACTGCCTATCGGCTTCTGTCTCGGGTTCTTCAGCCAACGTTCATCTAATGATTTTTCTGACGTTTCGCCAGCACGAGTGGCTGGCATTGTCAAAGCTTCACCACCGGCAATGGAGGGTGAAGCTTTGACAATGCCAGCCACTTGTGCTGGCGAAACGTCAGAAAAGTATTAGATGAACTTCGGCCGAAGAACCCGAGACAGAAGCCAATAGGCAGTTTGTTCGACTACACTGCTGAAGTTTCACTGGGAAGCGCTTACACTCCTTCACACAATCCCGACCTCTCCGTATGCGGTTTCCATATTTTTGGAGCCCTGAAGAGAGACCTATGTGGCCGTCGATTTGCTTCGGACGAAGAGATGCACGTCTGGGTATAATCATAACTAGATAGGCAACCGCAAACATTTTTCCATGAAGGCACTGATCGTATTGTGTCATTGTGGCGTAAGTATATTAACAGTTATCGTGATTACTTTTGAAATAATAGACAGTTACTTACTTTTTTCCATCTGTCTCGTTTTCATTTAACAGCCCCTTACATTGTGGCATCTCCATACTTGACAGTATCAGTTCACCAAGCAATTTTGTTTAACGACCTGAATTAAGGAGGACTGCAGCAATAGGGTATTTGACTGTTTCCTGGAAATTGTCTTAAACGATGAACTATGTCATTTTATGCTCCTAATATGGATTTTTTCCCCTTGAATTTGAGTATTATTTTATAAAAAGGGAAATGAAATTCAAATAATTTTAAAGCCCGCTAAAACGCTCCATTCTAGTCATGTGAAGCCTGTGACATCACTGGCCAGCTCTCTGATTCTATTGTCGTAATCCTAATTCACAGTGATGTCTTATTTTGGGATTTACGTTTCGGAAAATGGCTTGCAAATTGTGTGTAGTACCATACTGTACAAATACATCTATAAAAGCTACTGAAAAGTTGTTTTTCAGTGTTCCAGACAATGAGAAGATGCGTAACATATGGTTGCACTGTACCGGTAAATTACCACCACGTAGACGCACAAGTTAACTAACTTAATTAAAAAGGTGTTGCACTGTGAAGTTAACATCAAGTTACCTCCGAGATATGCTCTCCCGCTGTTACAACGAAGGAAAGCGTCATTCAACGAAGATAAACTCCTAGTGAAAATTGTCGCGTTACCCAATCACGCCTTAGCAATTCGGTAACTCAGTTGTTAGAGCGGTAGACTGTCGAATTTCATAAGATTATGTCCATTGATAACGAAAGAACATTTTGACGTATTTGTAAAACGACTCGACAGTCCTCTTATATGAAAACCAAATCACAATTACGAAACTTCACAACACGATCAGAAACACAATAATAGTGTTTGCCTTGCTGTTTACATGCGGTTACATTTGCAGTTGCTGTTTCCACATGTCAGGTCCAAAAAGATATTTTGTAGTTAATGTGACCACACACCATTTACTTTATTATAAGCAATGTTTTTATCTTCGAACAGTCCAGCTATGATCCTTATTGTTTAAACTTTTGCAGTTTCATCATCTTACATAAAGATGAAGGTTGTGTGCTTCAGACACTAACGTTAGTTTACACTCACAAATATCACAGCCCTTACGTCTGTGTCAGCTGCATGTTTGTTGTACACGCTTTACATCTCTTCGTATAACCTCTTTGTCGTACACCTCGTTGTACTGTGGGCTTATGGTGATACCTTCACTGCTAGCAGTGCTTTCCAGAAAAGTGAATTGTTTGTTGGGAAAGAAAATATATTTATCCTCTGTTTTCTATTTCTCAAACTAAGACTAATGTGTAGTTCTACGTAACACATCTCATAATCGAAACAACTCCTGCAATCAGTTCTTGCTAACGCTATTTTCGTTTTTCGTCTAAAATCGTTAACTATATGTGACCTTTCGAGGATTCGAACATGTGACCCCTTAATCTGCAGTCGGATGCGCTACCCGTTGCGCCGCCGACCGCCTGATGCATGCAGTATCTCGTGCTGAGTGTCTTCTATAGAGGAAATCAGCACTAAGTTTTGCCAAGAATAATTTCATTGTACTTTGGGTCGTCGCTGATGACTGATGGCCGACAATCTAGTTACAATACACGGATCCATTTGCAAGAATTCTACAGTTCCTTAGTTTTGAGCGAGTTTAATTATGTTGCAGTGAGCAGGGAGAAAGAATGTGCGTCGTACAACATATCGCCGCTCTAAATAGGTGGAGCATAAACGCATCAACATTCGCTAGGCTTCTCCTATCAGCGTTCACAAAATTCCTTTCTGTTGTTATTTAAGAGTTGCAGTTTGGTTTTCCACCACGAAACAGCAAAACTGTTTGCAGTAAAAGAGCGTAAAAATCGCGTAACTTCGGCTGACTCTCCTGTAACACACGTGTAGCTTCGTCTTACTCCTAATCTGTGACGTCACCAGAGCATCGGCCAGTAACAGAGCGTTTTCGATCACGTGACCAGGTTTTGATATTTAATGATTTTTGAGCTTGAATTACACAAAATAATTTATATTTTGTGAGAATATTGACCATAAATGCTACTTAAATGTTATAATCAGTCAGAATAACAACAGTGCGAACCATATTTTTAACATAGGAAAACAGCCTATTGCGATGAATGACACTGCCTGACAAAAGTGAAGACCTGGTCGGGTGTCAGTACAACTTCGTATGCGTACACACCGTTGGCGGAAATGTAAATGTATTCTCTCTGACAGGTAGATCAGCCACCAGAGTGCGTTAGTGTTGTTACCTAGCCTGGCAGGGTATTAAGGGGGGCGTGAGCAGCGCCAGACGTTGAGTACCACTGTGAAGGACACGAAGATGCCGCGTAATAGTATGAGATAGCGTTATCAGAACCTGACAGAATTTGAAAGTGGAATCATTGTCGGTCTTCATTTGGCGTGCTGTTCGAATCGTGCAAAATCCAGGATTGTGGGACTTTCGGATCTGACAGTGGCCGGTGTAGGAGTGCGTTGGAACGTGAGGGCACTCATACTTGTCATCAAGATTCCGGTCGAACCACGTTTGACAACCACAAGGGAAGATCGCCGTATCGAGTACGAAGCACATCGTAACCCCTTCACATCTGCGCCTGTCATCCGGGCATAAGTTATGGGCTCCCTATAACATTCTATATAATCTTGCATAATTGGAGGAGACTAACAGCATCCGACTAACGAATTACCGTGCTATGCGTAGGCTACCCCAGCGCCACAGTACAAACGACTGCGTTTGGAATGGTGCCGTGACCGGGAAGCATCGGCTGCTGATGAGCGACGTCACATTGTGTTCGGCGATGAATCACGGCTGTGCTCCACGCCCGATGACCATCGTCGGCGAATAGTGCGGCCGCCTGGGGAGGCGTCCCATCCTTCCAAAGTTTTGGAGAGGCAAAGCGGTGTTACTCCTGGCGTCGTGATGTGGAAAGTTAAATCTGTTGTGGGCCAATTTACCTTAAAACAGGGTACAACGGATATACGACGCCTTTTGCATTCGAATCGGTGAATGTATTCAGGTCAGAGGGGGTGCAACGTGATACTGGTAATTGGGCTCATACTGCCATGTTCTTGGTTCTTTTACCCGATTTTGTGTAATCACTGAAATAACATCACGTACCCTTTGTACCTGCGAAGATTCATTTCGTGGCTTTTCCCCTTCTATGTGCTTCACTTTTTTTGTCAGACAGTGTAACTTGACGTACTCGTGGTTCCATGGATCATTGGTGAGGAGATCCTGAATGTTGTAGAAATGTAGTAAAGTAAAAGAATACAATACGCATATCTTTAGCGTAATGGTCCGGAAGGAAACGGGATGTTTGTGGCCGAGCGGTTCTAGGCGCTTCAGTCCGGAACCGCGCTGCTGCTACGGTCGCAGGTTCGAATCCTGCCTCGGGCATGGATGTGTGTGATGTCCTTAGGTTAGTTAGGTTTAAGTAGTTCTAAGTTCTAGGGGACTGATGACCTCAGATGTTAAATCCCATAGTGCTTAAAGCCATTTGAAACGGGATTACTAAAAAAATCCGAAACATACTTTCATTAAAATATCGAGGGCAATGTATAGAACTGCACACCATCAAGCAGAAAACAGTTCACGACATTCGCATTACCGCAAAAATTATGTGCATAAGTCAGATTTTGTGTATCATTTCATCTGATAATGTACACATCAATTGGTTCTGCTGAGAAATTCGTCAGTAGAAAAGGAGTTGGCCATCAATAAATGCTTTAGGCTTCTCGTAAACTGTATTTTATTACTAACTACACCTTTTTATGGCTACTTGTAAGTTACTGAAAATGCGTGTTTTCAATAATGAACACTTGCAAGACGAGTGAGTGACTTCTGTAGATTGTTCGTATTTCTAATATTGATTCCTTGAACTGAGCGGTTGATTTGAAAAAGAATATTTACGTTATTTTGCAAAACTGAAGACTCAAAGTTGCTTTCGCACGAAGTGTTACTACCAAATAACGTAACTCGATGAAAGTTGGATCATACGTTGAAATAACCGCTACAGTGTAATACAGGAGGTAATTGAAAGAAATACGCAGCGAAACGAACAGAAATGACACTTTTATTCAAAAACAGTAATTACACTGATGTCCCCGCGATTAAAGGTGGTCCGCTGGACATTACAAGAAGCGAGATAAGGATCTTAATAGGGCGTGAGAGCACTACGGCGGCAGTACATTCTCCGAACCGTGTTCCCATGCTATGCTGACCACAATGTTGGTAAGGAATACTTGTGGTAGGGCGTTGCATTCCTCCACCAGCGCGGTTGACGACTGCTGGACGCTCGTTGGGGCATGTAGATGTACTGCAGGGCATCTCTTAACGCGTCTACGCATGCTCGATTTAATCAAGTCGGGGAACAGGCAGGCCAACCCATTCGTCAAATATGCACTCGTTTTAAGAGCTCCTCCAACTGCCCTATGCGGCGCGGCCACAGAATCAGGACTGAATGCACTCCCTAAAAGACTCACCTAGGGAAGTACAATGTCACAAAAGCGTTGACTAGTGACTGTTCCGGTTCAAAGATTTAGAGGTCCAGCGCGCCATGGAGTATTAGGCCACCCAACACCGTAACATCTGTGTCACCAAAACGATCACGCTTGACAATGTTCCTCGGTGCATTACGTGTTCCCACCTCTCGCCCAACTTTGTCGAATAAGTTGGTTTTGGTGGCCCAGATGTTACAGTCTTGGAGATACAATGTTTCTTGCGCGTACCCAGATCTTTGAACACGGTAGACGCATCAGTCAGTTCAAATGCTTCAAATGGCTCTAAGCACTATGTGACTTAACATCTGACGTCATCAGTACCCTAGACTTAGAACTACTTAAACCCAACTCACCTAAGGACACCACACACATCCATGCCCACTAGTGTAATATTCACAAATTTGATTAAGAAATAAATATGCTCGAAAGCAGTAGTTAGTATTCCCAGGTTTATTGTACAGGGATCTACAGGGCGTTATTGAATTAACATCTTATATACTCGCTTTTTAATCGGGAAACTTTTAATGAGTTGTCCCAATATATTATCCAGTATGACATTACGTAAATAAAATCGTTTGTTTCAGTAGTTCTGTAGCATGGTGCCACCAACTGAATTTTTATGCAGTTATATTGCCCAGAATTTAACTGTGTCAGTCTCTTTGATGTGTTTCTCATCATCTTTTAGATATTGGCCGCTTGCAAAGCTCTAATGTGTTTCGAACTGCCCGTGGTGTCTCTTATCCAAGTTTAGTGGCAAAGAATTGTACATTAAACATTTATGCGCGTCTGTGAAAGTATAATTGACAGCTCTTTCTGAAGCTGTACTTGATTTCCTACTTCTCAGAACTTTTTCATCGTCTGCTAACAAAACAGACCTAGCACTTAGCAGTGTTGCTGAGGATAGTAATGGGGTTAGGCGAGCGACTGTCGTGCTCGTGTGACGAGAGATATAAACTGTGGAACGGCAAGAGGGACCCGTCGTGCATCTTTTTATTTAGGCGCCGCGTTATCAGCGCGCGGCAGCTGCCCTGCCTGTCGCTAGGTGTAGGCAGGCGCACGCTGCCAGCATCTGTCCCCTCCCCCCCCCCCCCCCCCTACCACCATTAGGCGGCGCCTGCGACTGCGCCTTCCTACTATATTAACCAGGCGCAGCGCCGGCTGCGGCCTCTCGCACCACAAAACTCGTAGAGGCGAGGTTACTATAGGGTTCTGTAGAGAGCCTAATACCAGACACGAAACAGGGGTTGGATTCTGAGGGGCACAATTCCTACTTTCTTCTTTGGCTGACTGCAAACGCTCCTATTGTTTTCTGTCTTCTACTTGGCTACCCAACGAATCCGGTGTAGCCTTTAGATACCTTTCTGGGCGGGACGGTGACTTTTTTCTTTCCTTCAAGACATTTACATATTTGACTTTGTAATGGAATTAACCTTAGTTGGAGCAAATTCCTATTTACAACTACGGTTGTTAACGGCAAAGGATCTGTTTGGTCCTTGAGAGGTATTTCATTTTGCTGAAGTCTGACGGTAAGCCGGTGAGGAGTCTCCTATTCGGCATCTGGGACGCACTACGTAGTAGTATCACCTCTCCTCCTGCTACGACAGCGTAGTAGGTTTTATATTAACGCTTAGTACATCGCTTTAGCATAACTTACAGAATTAATAACTGAGATGATCTAGAATCGACGTTGCACTCTCCATTATCAGTATTCCACTTAGTACCACGGTTATTAACACAAGTCTGCAGACTGTGGCTATGCCTGGGTGTAATTGAGAAGAAAACTGTTTCTTTCAATGTTTTCCACCTGCGGTTAGGAATGGCAGTCAGTGTTTCTGCATTTCTTTTTCTTACTGGAGAGCTTCTGCCCTTCTATCTTATCTTACTCAACATCCTCTGGTACTCTGGTTTTGACTCTGGGTCATTTTCTATGCTCGATGTTGGCAAAAATTAAGTTCAAAAATGGTTCAAATGGCTCTGAGCACTATGGGACTGCAGTCCATTCCTGGATCCAGGGTTCACTAGTGCACTATTTTCCACGTGCCAATTAGTAACTCAAAACATGTATTCATACGTAAACACAGTTCACAGTACAAATTCACAACAAGCGGCCACAGCCTTGTTTCCCCACTATTGTCAAACTACGTTTGGTACGCATTCACAACAATAAAAATATTGAAGGTCACAACGACCTACCTGAAAACATGAACTCACTCTGAACTGCCTTTTGGTGTCTCACAAAAATCTGTGTATAGACATCCTGCCTCTCTCTACCTATGTAAGGGATGCGAGGTTACAAAAAGTAAGTCATAGTAAAATTAAGCTGCCTGATGGCTTTTACTATTTTACTCCACCCCCACCCCCTCCTTCTGTCCCGAATAGTCGTCCATGTTAAAGCCCCGCTTCCAGGCCGGGGATGTGCGCTGGTCCTTGATCGAATCCGCCCAAGAGAGTACCAACGAGTGAACTGTGCTAGCCAACTTGGATGTGGCCTTTGGCGGTTTCCCACATCTCACTAGGCTAATAACCAGGCAGGTAGCCATTTGCGGAATCAGTTACACGATTACCATATATTTAGAAAACTTTCGCTTAGTTTCACATGAATGACCCTACACGCAGACAGTTGCAGTACACATATTCCGTCCTGAGTAACGGGGTGGAGATGGGAAGGCATAAGGCCCCCCTTTAAGCTAGCCATGACACATCCGTTAATAACCATGCCGACCCTGCGCGAATGCGGGACAAAGGCACAAGAAAAAGAAGGTGGCAAGCACTATTTTATTTTATGTTAGTTTTAAGTCAAAGCCTTTTTCCATTATATATTAAATGAGTTGTAAAGTTCGAGGTTCTCTCTCTCCCAAACCACGCTGAAAATCCGATGAAGCTTTGCACAGATATATTGCGCACTGTTTCTAGTATGCCCGTCGATTGCTTCACGTCAAGGCTGTTTAGTTCTGAGTGCACAGTGAGCAAATAGAGATTCCTAGAACAATAGAGAATACCGCGAAGTCTGAATTGCGTGCTGTCATTCGCTGAGGGTTTCCACCTGATTTCGTGCAGCCCGCACAACGTAACTGTCAAGCGTGACAGCAAAGTGCGGCAGTGCGCAGAAACTCACTGCAACTGCAACAAAGATGCTCCTGCAGCATTTTCCAAGGGGGGTGTTTGGTTACCCACCATGCAGCACGAACATTACCCACCATGCAGCACGAACATGGCTCCCTATAATTTTCATCTCTTTACTCGCAGGAAACGCTTTCTATGAGGACAACATTGTGACTGAGACAGCGAGCTACAGACTAGTGCAGAGATTTGGCAGTAAGCAAAGGCAGCTGCCTTCTATGACCAAGGGTACTGGAAAGTTGCTACAACATTCTGACAGATGTCTTAAGTCGGAGCGGCGACTATGTAGAGTAGTAACTGGAAGTTGTAGCTAAATTTTGCAAATAAAATGTTTTCAAATTTCAATGTGTTTTATGTTGCATCATTATTTCTTTCATTTATACGTGACACAATTTTGGAATTAGCGAAGTGAGTAGGTTCCCCTGAAACCTGTTACCTTATTGTGATATTAAGTTGTAGATCCTCAATTCATGCTAGTGAAATATGGAGTGACGAATTAAACTGGTTTCAACGTTCGAAATATGGATTTCTTGCAGAAGTCCTAAAATACAGTTTGTGATATCTATGAAATCAGCAAGCAGTCGGCAGCTTTGTGCCGTTGTTACAAATGTGTTTGTATATAAAAAGTGGAATTTACGTTATCTAAATTTAGGTTAAAGAGACTCTTGCTAGGTGTCGCAAACGACTTCGCTTCGATTATGGACTATGAAATTACATCTTAGCTGTTGAATCAAGAACTGTGGCAGAGTTGCTGTAGGCATTACCTGTGGCCAGCTTTGAATGGGCACTCTTTGCAGGCCGGTCAGCTCGCAAACGTGTCCATGCGGGCAAGCCTACAGCGAGCAACCGAAACGTGCTCTTTGTTAAACACATCGACACATCGCGTAATTTCCTATAATTGCTTACCGTGTTTACACTTTTTCGTGCTACTCTCTTATCAGAAAAGTATCGAAGGAATCTGGAAATTGATATGCGTAAAAATATAAACATTTTAGTAAAAAGTTCTTTGAGGGTGAAACGGAAAAGTTCCGAGTCTTCATTTGTGCCATATCCAGCAGAAGTTAATCTTCCGTACGGTTACAAAATTGCGGGGATTTTGATTACTACGTTTCATCTCCTATTCCAAATAGTCCCATAGATCTGGTGATTTAGATGATCAGTGGAGGTACAATTGGGGCTTGAGTGTTCGTCAAACCAGGAGCATATGCGTGCAGCTGAACACGACTGTTGCCATGTTGGAAGATAAAAATGTCCACTCCATATTCATTATGAAAATGTAGAAGAAACGGTTCTGGTCACGATACGAAAAACACACTCACAAAAACATCACAGAACCCCTTCCAGCCTGAACTATACATACTGCAGGTGAAACACCTCGTTGAGCACGTATGAAAGCAATAGTGCGGCCGCTCCTTCCTCTGGTCTTGGGCGCTCTCTCACAAACCTTTTCACATTCCACATTGTTGTTTTTATTCGTAAATATGGACGTATTAGAGGAAAATGATTATCTTATTTAATAATAATTTCGAGAAATACATATTCGCTTCTTGTAGAAAAATCGACGCTATGCAAAATCACCAGCAATGTGTGAATTATATTGCTCATCCAATAAATAAATGTGAACAATTTAAGTTTGGAATTATTAGAATTTAGTAATTATTCGAACTTTAAAAAGACATTTTGCGCGACACTTTGTGTAGACAGAAACTTACAGTGGTATAAAAAAAAATCTCTCCTCGCACCTACCGTTCGTGTAATATGTCACTCGAAAGTGTAAAATGTGTATAGCCATAACCATGACTGTCATTATTTTCCCTTCCTGAAAACAATTTAGAAATGCTGCTCTTAAGTTAATTTTGCCTTGTTTATAACGTTACAGTTTGTGACAGGACAGGCGAATTTGTCCCATCTGTTATGTTTTCCTTCTCGCATAAATAACCATATTCTTTTGTACTTTTATCATATTTTCGATACATTTATCTATTGGCACGTAAAACTTACATTAAAATATTAAATACTTGTTTAGATTTTTAATTTATTAAAATTATTATTGAGTTTCTTGTTTTGATTCTTCTGATTCTGTTAGTAGAATTGATTGTCATTAGAAAATACTATTAATTGATACTAGAACTACATTTCGTTACTTGCCAAAAAAGTATGAGCTAATCAGTATATTTGAAAAACTTGACCCATACTGTTCGAAAATTGAGCATTCTGTCTTTCCTGTTAAGTACTTTATGCTATATAAAACTAATTATCTTCCCAAATCACTAAACTTGAAGTTCCGAGCAACTGCAGTCTTCCATCGCAGATTTCGTCATAACCACTGTTACATTCCAGGCTTTGACTACATATCTTTGACACCTTCAATTTTATGCACAAAATGACGTAGGCTACAAAATTATTATTTCACTTATTAATAATTTCATGTAATTTACCATTATTTGCAATATGGCAGTCATGCATATAAACAAGGGGATTCATATGGAGTAAGGAAAATAGTGTGTATGTATTTTTCTAAATTTCTGATCAGCAGTATTTCTTATAGCTCAAAGTCACATTAGTTCTTGTAGTTCACCCAAAACGGTAAAATCCAACCCCTACCATTTTTCAGTGCATTGTGTAATTTCCAAAATAACGATTTGTTCTTACATCCGTCTATAAGTAATCGGACCTCTCCCAAAATTGCCAGTTAGCGATTTGAGTGTTGAGTAAGATTTGTATCTGGCACTCTCTTAGTGTTGACTAGAGCTAGATTATGTATGTTCTGAAGGCGATATTACGCCCACCGACAACATCCGCAAAACTCAAGTACTGTCGTATGTTAAGATCTTTCAGATGATTTTGTTACCTAAATTAACGAATAGTTCGATCGAGCAGTGATGTGGACGACAAATACTGTGGAATGGTATTGTCATCGAAATTAGTGTTTGTTGGACATGGTGATGTTCAGTAGGGACTGACTTAAGTGTCTTGCTTCAGGGTAATATACTTTAACAAATTACAGCAGGACAGCGCTTAGTAGAAGCGGTGTCGATTTTATGTATGTGTGGATTGTATCTTTGGTGCCATAGGAGAACAGTTGACTTAACCGTTGAACTGTGACTGTTGATAGGCAATTGTAGTTTCTGGCCTGGATATTCGCTCTATTGATTTTCCATAATGTGTAAACTGCTCGCTGTGCTTAATAACTGAGTTTTGAAAGGAATAAAGCGTTTGTGTTAATGAATCTAATATATGATGTCGTGTACATCATTGAGCGTTTGAGCAAACACAATCCAGCACTCATTTAAGATTGGTGCTACCAAGAGCGAGACTACGAGAACCGAATCAGTTCCTCTACAAGTTCGTTATTGCTAATGTGCAAACTGTGTATTTACACAGACGTGAAGAAGAGGGTAGAGGCGTGTCGCTTTCGCCTAGAGCGGTGTACCCCAGGATCGCTCACCCCGGAAACGTATTGGCAGGCAAGCTGACAGCTTAAGCAGGCCGTTTTTTGTGGGTCGCCTGCAGGTTCGGCAGGGCGCGGCGCGGCGACCTTGATGGCACCATTAATCACCGGCCGCTATCGCCCGCCGGCATCCGGCCGTCGCTGCCCTGCACCAGGACCTAGGCTGCGATTTGTCTGCCTGCCTGCGCCGTGGACGTGTCACAGCGGGCGATTCAAGTGAACGTAGGAGAGGCTGTCATAAAGATTCAGTTGCCACCTCAAAAAAGTTAAATTACCTAACTGATTTTTATTAATTTGGAGGTTCATATTTCCAAATTGAAATCCTCACGCCGTGATACTGCAGTGTATCACCAGAGGAGTCAAAATTTGATGAAGTAAAGTATCTTGCAGTAATTCATTTTGTGAATATGGAGAGGAACAACGCTGCAACCTTCCCTGTTGAGTTGGTGGAAGTATACGGCAACAGTGCAGCATCACATGACACATTTGTGAGGTGGCGCTTACGATGTAGCCTGGCAAGTTTGAATTGC
Organism: Schistocerca cancellata; assembly: GCF_023864275.1. NCBI lineage: Eukaryota > Metazoa > Arthropoda > Insecta > Orthoptera > Acrididae > Schistocerca > Schistocerca cancellata. Next base: position 137,945,813 of record NC_064632.1, read on the forward strand.
GAAGTAGAAGCGACAACAATCTCGTTTTGAGGAGCCGGGGATCGCAAGATATTTTTAGGCGATGGTACCCACAATTCAAATCTTTATTTAGGGCAAAATGTAAAATCATTAACGTCAAATGATAAGACCAGTATTCGACACTGTTATCATATTGTAATATAAATTGCATCGTCAGTCTATAAAAACTGTGCTGGGTTGAGCACTCACTCGTGTTATAACTGTAATAGGTGTGCGAATGTAACGGGTACATTTGACTGGCGAGAGAGTGTAACAGAAATGTTTGGAAAAACGTAACTGGCAGACAGTCTAGGATAGAAGCCGTAGGTCTCGCGAGAACCGGTTAAAAAAACTTTAAGAACCGTGTTTCAGGGCAGAGTTTGGAGTCGAGTGGAGAATCTAAACCAGAGGCTACGTCGACTCTGTGACGAAAATAGTTGTAGATTCCTCGCCCTACGCTATGGGGTGGAAGATTATGGGACGCCCCTCGGTAGATCAGGGGTGCACTACAAAAAGGAAGCAGCTACATAGGTAGCACAGCACTTGTGGTGTGCACATGTTTTTTTTTTTTTTTTCGATTAGGTTCCTCCCCACGGTAAACAAACCGTTGGCCTGAAAAATTACCAGTTCATGACACTGAAGTGGGTGTGCCAACTGTAAAAATTCTTAGTTCGCCTAAACAGGTCATTCCAAAGGATTTAAATATGCTAAATCTCATGTTAGTAAATTGTCGTAGTGTATGTAGCAAGATCCCCGAGTTACTCTCCGAAATAAACAGAAGTAATGGCAATATTGCATTAGGTACCGAAAGCTGGTTGAAACCAGACATAAACAGCAGTGAAATTTTGAACTCGGATTGGACAATGTTTAGGAAGGATAGGAACGATACTGGGTCGGTTTGTTAAATAGTCTGGATAAAGCTGTCAATTAGACAAGGGGTGACCATTGTAAGAGGATGTTTGTATAGACCACCAGAATCCGCAACAAACGTTGCAGAACGTTTCAGGGAAAGTCTTGAGTACATAGGAAATAAATATCCAAATTATCCATTAGTTATATGTGGAGACTTTAATCTGGCGTCCATTGATTTGGAAAATTACACGTTTATCACAGGGGCCAGAAGAAAAAATTAGCGTGAAGTTATTCTAGGAGCGCTCTCTACATATAACCTTGAGCAGTTAGTTAGAAAACCAACTCGAGATGGCAACATATTAGATATCTTGGCGACAAACAGACCTGATTTTTTTTTGAGGAAATTAATGAGGAAGAAGTTATTAGCGACCATAATGTCGTTGTGGCTTCTGTGGCAGTGGAAGGAGAGAAAAAAAAAGGAAGTTGCTGAGAAAGCAGAAAAATTTTGACAGTCGTTTTAAACGTTGAAAGGAATATTTTATCTGCAGATTCTAAAAATAACTCCAAAAAATTTTGGTCGTACGTAAAATCTATGAACGTTACAAATAATTCAATACCTTATCTTGCTGACAGTACGGGTAATGTAACGGGTGATGATGATGAACAGAAGGCCGAAATTCTAAACCCTGCTTTCAAAAACTCGTTTACGGTAGAGGACTGCAGCACCGTTCCCCCTTTCAATTATCGAACAAACGTAATGGTGGCTGACGTTCAATTATCGAACAAACGTAATGGTGGCTGACGTAGTGTTTAGTGTATCTGGGATTGTAAAACAGTTAAGATCCTTAGACGCCAGGGAGGCATCTGGACCAGACGGTATCCCCGTAAGATTTTATGTTGACTATGCTACGAATATAGCACCATTCTTATCCATCATTTGTCAGAGAGCATTAGAACAGCGGAAAGCTCCACGGGACTGGAAGAAGGCCTAGGTCATAGAAATCTATAAAAAGGGTAGAAAATCGGATGCACATAATTACCGACCAAATTCACTGACATCGATTTGTTGTAGAATCATAGAACATTTTGTGTTCAGACATAATGACCTTTCTAGACTCTGAGAAGCTCATCTGCAGAAACCAGCACGGTGTTAGGAAACAGCGGTCTTGCGAGACACAGCTGGCCCTCTTGATATACAACGGGCTCTAGATACCGGCTCGCAGGTTGTCATATTCCTCGACTTCGAAAGGCGTTCGACTCAGTTCCGCACTGTCGCTTGCTCCAAAAAGTGTGCGCCTACGGTCTATCCGACGGCACGCGGTCGCATAGAAAGTTTTCTTACGGACAGAGAGCAGTATGTCGTCCTGAATGGGGAGACTTCAACAGAAACAGCATAACATCAGGCGTAATAGGGCCGCTGCTTTTTACGATTTACATAAACGATCTGGTTGATGGTATAGACAGTGACAGTGTCACACGAAAGTTGTGAACATATCAATGAAGATTTGCAGAAAATAAATGCGTGGTGTAATGACTGGCAGTTATCTCTCAATATTATCAAGTGTAACCTACTGCATATAACAAGCCGAAAATCCCCATTAGTGTACGAGTACAAAATAAGTACCCAGTCTTTGGAAGCGGTAACATCCGTCAACTATCTGGGTGTGACTATTCGAAATGATCTCATATGGAACAATCAGATTACACATGTAACGTGTAAGACGAAGTCTAGATTTTCGTTTATTGGTAGAATCCTGAAGTGAAACAGTCCTTCAACAAAGGAAATTGCTTACAATACTGTAGTTCGTCCAGTCTCAGAGTATTGTTCGTCTGTATGGGATCCTTACCAGTTGGGTCTGATTTAAGAGATTGAGAAGGTCCAAAGAAGAGCGGCAAGATTCGTGACTGGTACGTTTAGCCATCGCGAGAGCTTTACAAATCTCATAGAAAGTTTGAAGTGGGACACATTTGCAGATAGATGACGCGCTAAACGGAAGGGGCTGCTCACTAAATTCCGAAATCCGATCTTCGCCGAGGATGTAGAGCATATATTATTACCACCTTCTTTTATATCGCGCAATGATCACCATTCAAAGATAAGGGAAATAAGAGCTCGTACAGAGGCGTTCAGTCAGACGTTTTTCCCTCTCGCGATCCGCGAGTGGAACAAAGGGGGAGATTTGACTCTGGCGCGAATAGTGGCCTCCGCCACACACCGCTTGGTGGCTAGCGGAGTATAGATGTATATGTACGAGGGTCACTCCAAAAGAGGTGCGCACTATTTTTTTTTAATCCATCTTTTATTCTACAAGTTTGAAAGTTTTACAGTGTGTGTAGATACATCCTTTAGGAAAAATATTTTCATTTCTCCACATAATTTCCATCCCTCTCAACTGCCTTACGCCATCTTGGAACCAGCGCCTGTATACCGCACGGTAAAATTCTGAACCAACCTGTTGGAGCCACTGTTTGGCAGCGTGCAGAAGGGAGTCATCATCTTCAAACCTTGTCCCACGAAGAGAGTCTTTCAGTTTCCCAAAGAGATGATACATGGAGCCAGGCGGGTGTTTCATTGTTGTGCATCCGAGTTTTGTGATCGCTTCCATGGTTTTTTGACTGACACGTTGCCGTGCATTGTCGTGCAACAGCAAAACATCCTGCTTTTGCCGATGTGGTCGAACACGACTCAGTCGAGCTTGAAGTTTCTCCAGTGTCGTCACATATGCATCAGAAGTGGTTGGCATGATGTCCACAAGCAAGAGTCCTTCGTAATCGAAAAACGCCGTAGCCATAACTTTTCCAGCAGAAGGTGTGGTTTTGAATTTTTTTTCCTTCGGTGAATTTGCATGATGCCACTCCATTGATTGCCTCTTCATCTCTGGTGAAAAATGATGGAGCCATGTTTCATCACCTGTCACAATTATTCCAAGAAATTCATCTCCACCATTCTCGTACTGTTCCAAAAGTTCGCTGCATACCGTTTTTCTTGTTTCTTTGTGAGCTACTGTCAACATCCGGGGACCCACCTAGCACAAACCTTTTTTAACGCCAACACTTTCAATATTCTGCAAACACCTCCTTCCCCCATCCCAACGTAGCATGACAATTCGTTCACTGTGATGCGTCTGTCAGCAGTCACCAATTCGTTAACTCTCTGCACACTGTCTGGAGTGTGGGCAGTACAAGACCTGCCGCTGCGAGGACAATCCTCAATATTGCCGTGCCCGCTTTCATCACTTAACCTTCTTGCCCACACACTAACTGTACAGCGCGACAGCAGCATCTCCATACACCGTTTTCAATCTCTTGTGGATGTTTCCCACTGTCTCGTTTTCACAGCACAGGAATTCTATGACAGCACATTGCTTCTGACGAACGTCAAGTGTAGCAGCCATCTTGAAGACATGCTGTGACGGCGCACTCACGGGAACAGGTTGAACTAAGTTTGAAAACAAGCGGGAAGGATGTATCTACACACTGTAAAACTTTCACACATGGCGAATGAAAACTGTATTTTTACAATAGTGTGCATTTCTTTTGGAGTGACCCTCGTAGAAACTACGGATATTGTTCTGCCTCATGCATATCTAACTTTTAGCATTGCATATACGGGGTGACACGGAAGACGGAACTTTTAGCATTGCATATACGGGATGACACGGAAGACGGACGGTTTTGAACTCCGTAATACTGAGAGCGCGGAGGTAGGAGACGATAGTGGTGGCGGTAGTCCTCCATACAAGACACCATGTCAGTTACAGTGGAGCAGTGGCTCTTTCTATATCGTTTGTGCGTCTATGACAATTTCTTTAGAAGTAGTAAGTCGTTTGCAGTTATGCAGCAAATGTTCCGTGTACAAGTGAATCTCGGCCGACATGGAGTTGTTCCGAGTCGTAACACAATCTTGAGATGGGTGGAACACTTTAAAACAACTGGGAGCGTAATGGTTAAGAAGGGTTCAATCACGAGACAGTGTGTAATGACGTCAGAAAATGTGATAAGAAGAAGGGAAGCGATAATCAGAAGCCCAAGACGATCAGTTAGACCTCATGCTAGTGAGCTAGCAATCAATTGTGAATCGGTTAGACGAATTTTGCATACTTTACAATTCCATCCATAAAAACTTCTTATTGTGCAACAACTGAAGCCAATGATTTTGCTGTACGCCAAGACTTTCCATGCAGAATGCAAGCGATTTTGAGTGATGATGTGATTTTGTTGATGAGCGGTGAAACTCATTTTAATTTAAACGAGACCATCAGTAAATAAAGCATGCGATACTGGGCTCCTGAGCATCCACACCTTATTCACCAGGGTTCTTTAAACTGTGAAAAAGTCACCATCTGGTGTGCTCTTGGCACTGTCGACATTATTGGACTGTATTTTTTCAATTAAAATGGGGCCACAGTTATTGTTAGCTCCTTTCGATACATTCATAGGCTTGAAACGTTCTTGAAGCCAGAACTAAGACGGAGAATCCCTTTAAAAGATGGTTGGTTCCAGCAGGATGACGCGACATCACACACCGCGAATGCATTGGCGCATGTTTCCTGGACAGATTATCACTCCTTGTGCGATGTACCTTGGTCTTTCATATCTCCAGACTTACCACTGCGTGACTTTCTTCTGGGGGGGGGGGGGGGTGCCTTAAGAGCCATGTATGTAGCCACAAACCGAGATATTTGGACAAGTTGAAGGATGCTATCATTCAAGAAATTGCTGCCATACCTGCAGAGACGTTGGTCCGTGTGATGGGGGATTTGGCGAAGATACTTGGATTGTGCTTTCGAAATGATGGACATCACCTCGACGACAGTATTTTTCACGAATAATGCTTACCTACTTTAGATGGCAATTAATGAGTTTTGATTCAAAACTGACCGAATATTCATTATTTAAAAGCCGTTCGTCTCTCGCGCGTCACCTTGTACAATCAGGTAATTAGCAGGTAGCTCAAGGGCACGTCATCCATGAATGGAAAGGGGAGAAACGTTATCATATGCTTCAGAAATAAGTACCTTCTACCACGCACTTCACAGTGATTCGCAGGGTAGATATGTAGATATCTTTTTTGGCGGGTGATTATGGAAATTAAATTGAGCGAAGAGGTTGCCTGTGCAGATTATATCGGTCTAGAACAAAAATAGGGATACATTCGAGTAGATCTTGTCATCTGACGGACGGATCACCAAAACGATCTCACGTTCCCTTGCCTCCATGGAAGACTGGGAAGCGCACTAACTTCTATTGGCTAAGCGGCCTGTGTTGGAGTAAACGTCCTTTTGAAACACCTTTTACTTGTGGTAGGTAACAGACATGGGGTAGAGAAACACGTAGCGTTAACAGAGGAATAAATACTAGTAATAGGCGCGATAAAAAGGTAGGGGAACGTGAGCTTGCTCGCACTAACTCGGCGCCCCACACCGCTGTTGGAGAGCCGCTCTGCACCGCGATTTATAGCCGATAGGTCGGGGGCGGGGAGCCGGATGGGCGCTGCTTTTTAAGCCCCTCGTGTCGCCAGTGCGGCAATAAGTCAGTGCCGTGATGTGCCCTTATCTCCTTTGTCGGCCATTGGCCATAGCTGCTCGAAGCGTCTTCCGTGGCGAGGGGCAACCACGTCCAACGGGCAGTAACGTTCTCAGCTGCGCAAGTTAGAAGCCTTCGTCGGCAAATGTGGGAAATATTGCAGAGAGCTCCACCTCACTTTTGTTTCTGGTAGCTGGAGTTGTTTATTGGAAAACAACTTATCTGTTACCACGAACTTCGCAATCCTTCCTTCATAGCATTTTCATGACTCATTTTGGTCACATCACATGTGAAGGAATGACACGCCGTAACTATTAGCATACCGAAAACCGTGAATCACGTGGGGTTACTCGTAACGCCTGCAGATAGCGCCAGATGTATTAAGTACAAAACTATGTGCTTCAAAAGACCATGAAGTCTCTTGACAAAACTATCCACCATTAGCGAGTGCAGATAAGAGGTATTATCTGCGTTGCTGAAGTAGCATTTCCGAACTGTTCCAACAAAAACAGGGATGGATCCAAAAACTGTGCACTTCCTTACGATATCCTTTACTGAACCACGTTTTTTTTTCTAGGTACGGCACTGGACTGGCCTTCGGGAGAACGGGTTTCTGATCGCCATCCGGACATCCATATTTAGATGTTCTGTGGTGTTCATAACTCGCTTAAAGCAAATGCTGGAATGTTTCATGTGAAAAAGACCCTGCCGATTTGCTTCCCCATCCTGCCGCAATCCGAGACTGCTCAATCTCCAATGACTTCTTCGTTGACGATACGTTAAATCCTAATATTCCTTCTTTCTTTCTTTCTTTGTACTTACTACACTGCTCTTAGGCTGAGGGAAAGTTACTGGGTAATGTTATACTTTCTGGACAGGATGGGAATGAGGTATTCAGGCTACAAATGACGTGGAGCGTCACTGTTTTCCCTCTAGTGTGCTCTGTGTATCCAGTTACGGCTGCGTCGGCACACATTTCAAATTCTTACTGTACAACAATTCTTCTCTGTAATTGAAAGTTACGAAAACAGGTGTCATATACTTAATAAAAAAGACTGAGCAATTGAATTACTAATGTCCCTAGGCCGGGCATAAAAAATATCGTATACTAAAATTGATAGAATGACAATTTAAGTCACCGTATGTTGAGCGTAAAAAATGAAGTAAAACAAATTTCCAGTTGACAAATTGAAATTGGTCTGGCACTGAGGTCGCCAAAAAGTTCTAAATTCAATTTAATATGCAAATGACAACTTAAGATTGCCACATGTGGGCTCCAAAAGTGAATATAAGAGAACTGATTAATGGAATTAGTATATACCGATCATTTATGTTTATTATTGGATCAGTAATACGGATATATTCTCACGGTCGATTTGATTGGGCATAAACATTATTCAGGAATTGGGCAAATTGGAGGGGGGGGGGGGAGAGGAGACTAGACTATTTCATCTCAAGATTTAATTAGGTCAGTTTTACTTAGAGGCGTGTGAGGCAAGGCAATGTCGGCGCAATGCGTCAATCGTCCCACGTCGTGTGTGATGGGTTTACAGCTGGTAACTTTCACGATCTGAGTTACGCGGCTTAGAGGCGATGCCCTGGCCGGCCCAAGTCCTTCCTTCTTCCACTAGATGACTTATCCCTCAGGTATAGCGTGGTCCTGGCGGCCGAGGTGCTGTTATTGCAGGCCTACTGGCACACGTAGTCTGTTGTCTCGGGCGATTACCTCGCAGAGGCGGTGTCAGCATAATGTGAGGCCTATTCGGAGAGAAAGGAAAGACCGCTCGGAAATTGAATCCATAGTGAAAATCCGAGGAAGCTTCGCACAGATGTGTTGGGCAATGTCTCTAGCAAGCGTCGCTCTTCTCAGTTGTGAGCACACAGTCAGCACGTAATGATGCGAGAAAATGTCTAGCTCCATGTAACTATCATGCATTTCCTTCTCCATGACAGTTCTCGGCCGCTCACTGCAGGAGCAACGAAGACGTCCCTCCAGCGTTTTCGATGAGAAGTGTTTGATTGTGTAATATTCAGCCAGGACTTGGCTCCCTCTGATTTTCGTATCAGCTCAGTTGAACCCCTGGCTATGAAGACAACATTTTGGCACAAACAACGAGCTGTAGTCCAACGTAGAAGATTGTCGGAAAGGATAGGAGGCCTGCTTTCTATGACGAGGGTATTGGAAAGTTGGTACAGCGTTATGACTGATGTAAGTCGGAGCGGCGATTATGTAGAGAAGTAGCTGGAAGTGTAGTAAACTGTTACAAAATAAAACAATTTTTTATTTCCACCGTGGTTTCCATTAAGCGACCGATCGTTCGTTACGTTACTTTCGGAATAGCCCTCGTATTTGGAGGTTGAGGTGAGAGAGAGAAGGCAGCCGGATGCTTAAAAGATTCGAGCACTGTCTCACATTCGACATTGAACAGAAATTAGTATGTCACAAATGAATGTAGGGACCGTACTCAAAGTCTGAAGACATAATGAACCGTAGGTCGGTATGCCTCCAGCTGGCGAATGCTCTCTCTCTCTCTCTCTCTCTCTCTCTCTCTCTCTCTCTCTCTCCTTCCCCCCCCCCCCCCCCCCCCCCCGCTCCTGTCCGGTTCCTCTAAGATTGCTGACTTATTACTGACTGATTACATCTTCATCTACATGGCTACTCTGCAAACCATACTTAAGTGGCTGGCATAGGGCTCATCAAAGCATTTTCACAATAATTCTGTTATTCGACTCTTGAACAGCGCGCGAAAAAAAAGCGGAACAATCATATCTTTCCGTGCGAACCCTGATTTCTCTTACTTTATTATGATGATCGTTTGTCCCTATTTAGGTCGACGCCAACAAATTATTTTGGCAATTGTGGAAGAAAGTTGGTGATTGAAATTTCGTGAGAAAATGCCGCCGCAACGAGAAACGCCTTCGTTTTAATTATGTCCACCCTAAGTCCTGTACCATGTCTTCATGTCTGTGACACTCTCTCCTCTATTTCTCGATAATACAAAACGTGCTTCCCTCCTTTGAACTTTCTCGACGCACTGCGTTAAGCCCATATGGAAGGGTCCCGCACTGGGCAGAAGTATTCCAAAAGAGGACGGACAAGCCCAGTGTAGGGAATCTCTTCAGTAGATCTGTTGCGTCTTCTAAGTAGTCTGCCAATAAAACGCCTTCCCCACAACAGTTTGTATGTGTTCTTCTCAGTAAGTTGTTCGTTTTTGTAATTCCTAGGCATTTAGAGGAATTTACGGCCTTAAGATTTGATTGATTTGCCGCGTAATCGAAGTTTAAGGGATTCCTTTTTGCTGTCGTGTCAAAGACCTGACGCTTTTCATTATTTAGGGACAATTGCCAATTTTCACACCAAACAAACATTTTATCTAAATCGTTTTGCAATTGGTTTTGATCTTCTGATGACTTTACTAGATGATGAACGACAGCATCATCTGCCAACAACCTAAGACGTCTGCTCAGATTGTCTCCTAAATCGTTTTGTAGATAAGGGACAACAGAGGGCCTATATCACTACCTTGGTGAACGCCAGAAATCACTCCTGGTTTAGTTGATGACTTTTCGTCATTTACCACGAATTCTGGCTTCTCTGACAAGAAATCATGAATACAGTCGCATAACTGAGACGATATTTCGTAATCATGCAATTTGAATCCAAGCCTTCTGGAAATCTGGAAACACGGAATCAATTTGTCATCCTTTGTCGATAACACTGAATACTTCGTGTGAGTAAAGAGCTTTGTGTTTCACAAGAATGATGATGTTTTCTAAATCGGTATTAACTGTGTGTCAATAGGCTGTTTTCTTCGAGATGATTCATAGTGTTCGAACACTATAGCCGACCGGAGTGGCCGAGCGGTTCTAGGCGCTACAGTCTGGAGCCTCGCGACCGCTACGGTCGCAGGTTCGAATCCTGTCTAGGGCATGGATGTGTGTGATGTCCTTAGGTTAGTTAGGTTTAAGTAGTTGTAAGTTCTAGGGACTGATGACCTTAGAAGTTAAGTCCCATAGTGCTCAGAGCCATTTGAACACTATATATGTTCCAGATTTTTGCTGCATATCGACGTTAATGATATGGACTACTCTTAGTGCCTTTCTTGAGTATCTGTTTGACCTGTGCAACTTTCCAGTCTTGAGGTACGGATCTGACTCGTTACTCTGATTCCTTACATTTGACTGTCTGTCTCATTTATTGATCACTGACTGTCGCCTCGTCTGCACATTATTAGCAGTTTTGTTAACTCGTATCCCACTCTTTTTGTCTTCCAGGGTGCTGAATTTCCCGTCTCATTGTATCGTCTTTGTCATTAATTGGCCTAATTTGAAATCCCACCCAATGAGTGAACGACACTGCATGGCTACGCTTTCCAGTTTTCGTACAGGGTAAAGATTTCCTACTTACAGCAGATGACGTATAACGATGGGAACTCTCGCGTCACACTCTTATATTTGATGTCACGGAACTTCACACCGCGGGCTCCGGGTCCCTAGTGAGTTTCATGTCGATAGGATTTGCTTTTAGTATTTATTTGCATTCCTGAGTTGCCAAGAAAGCAGCGACCCAATAATAAACTCGCTTGTGTGTAATAATGGGAATGTCTGTGCATAGCTCAAATGTCCCCAGATTATTATGATCCAACAGCGTCCATCTTTCTGTCTCTCAGGCCTTGAACAGTCATTTTGCATCAACCACTGTTTAAAAACCACTTCCAGTCTTCCCCATGTTTGCCGCCCTGTGTTTTACTTTCGCTAGAATCTTGAAAATTTGTCTGTTACCTGATTTCGGTTTTTTTGTCTGTTCTAGTAATTTCACAGATGTGTCTCTCCATTGCTCGCCATGCAACCCTAAGCTTTTGAATGGTTTTCACATTACAGATCCATGTCTCATTGACGTAAGCCCTAACTGGTACCATGTGTTGTTAAACGTGAGGAAATCAATTTTGAAAACTATGTACTTGACCAAAAACACTACAGGTCATTTCTACTTTTCCATTTATTTCTGGTTTCATACATCCAGTCGTTGTCTTCCACTGTTATAAAAACAAAAACTCACCCGTTGGTTTTAAGACTACGCTGGTAATTTATACTACATTTTTCGATGTGGTTATAACAAATTATTTTAGTCTTATTGAGTTCCAGACTAACTTTCTAACTTGCCGTATTACGTTCTTCCATTTCTTGTTGAACTTAATCTTCTATAGAGACAAACGTTATTAGTCATCCACAAAACGAAGGCGGCCAATTATGTTCCTATATCATTCTTCCCAGTATTAATTATCTAAGGCTGCTGAGAGTATTTTTGATGATTTGCAGTCTCCATGTTTGGTTGTATTTTTTAATTCTGAATGCTCCAGTATCGGGCTGAAGTATAATGGAACTTGCAGAACTGATGTATATACAATATTATTCTGTGAATTACCATAGACTGAAGCAATGTTTGTTTCTCAAAGGCTGTTGGTACAAAATTAGCTGACATAGAGTAAAAACTTTATCAAAATCCATAAATTCCAAGGGTGTATATCATATCCACTTCCTCTTCGTTCTACAGTTCTTTTGACAATTTGCATACGTTCCCTTGCGCTGCGGTGTATCCATTTCTGAAGCCGGCTTGCTCCTCCTTTGCCAGCATAAAATCTAATTTTTTCTGCGCAGCTGGTAATGATTTACTTAAATATTCTGTAAATTATAAAGAGGGGGCTGTATGTCTCCTTTCCGGCATTGTAGAATAATTACAGATTGGTTCTAATTTTGGGGGACTGTCTTCTTTCGCATATAATATGAAAATGTAATTGTGCAGGATTCTGTGGGCAGTCACTTGACATAGAAGTTTTCTAAATATGACGCGGTATTATACCCAGAAAACGTTACGTTATGTGAAAATAATTTTTAAGACCCTTTTCTATGTATTTTCCAATATTGGTTCGAGTTAAGTACTTTCCTCTGTTATGAGGTGTATCGCAAGTGGATATGAATTACACTGTCACTATACATGCGTTCCAGCGTGGCTGCTCTATACAATGCTTGCAAACTGGAAAGAAATATACGTCAGTCAGCGAAGACTTGGCATTTTCGGTATTAACGAAAAATATCATAAGTAAAGTATAATTTCTAATAGTTCTTTACTTGAAATCTGTATAGAGAAACAAACGATTCTTCTGACAGACCCACTGAAGAAATTATGAAAAGTACTGTCGTACCACACAGTTACTAACACTCCCGCAAGCAGTCACGATCATACAATAAGTAAATGCGGAACTATACTATTATGACTGCCGTGATCTCAATCTACGTCGGGCAGAAAGTAACGATTCAGAATGGCCTACGCAAAAATTTAGTGCAGTTCAGGATAAACTTAGTGCACAAGAGTTCCATTCTATGTAATCAAACGCCCGCTACAGTACTTTAATACGCGCACCAACGGTGGTCCAACTGCAACACAAACATAATCATTTTTTCTGCCTCTTTTCCTTCAATTTCACTCACTTAGTCGGAGCTCTTCTGACGTACTATGTTACACAGCACTTATTCAGCTTCACACACAGCTTCCTCCACTGCCTTAATAGTGGTGAAAAATCAGTGCTTAAAAGGCCATCGATGTTATAAATTTGCATAGCTTCCTGTCTTCATTTTTGAAATAAAATATTTGTAAGGAGGTGCCCAAAGAAATGGCTAACAATTAAGTAAGTATTAGTATGATAACATTACCTGTTGGGGTTTTCAAATGCTTCACATCCGAGCGACAAGTAGTTCCATACTACCGATAGAAAATACTGCCTACTAAATAAATTTTGTGCTATTGTATTTAGCTTCTTGTCTTTGAATTTAGCCAAACATATAAGATGCAAATAAAATAAAATATGCTCTTTAGAGCACTTTCTTCTGTCAACCACTTCATTTCTCTTACATAAAATACAATCTAAACCCTTCCTCAATCTCTTAAATTCCACGAATACTATAAAATACATTTATTCCTCTAGTCCGCATTTTATTTTGACATTCTTTCTGTTCAGTTTACCTCCTTTGGTTTTTCCTACGGTAATTAATAATTATCAATTGAAGTACTACGCGAAGAAATAAGTCCACATGCTTTACTTTCAACAAAAGGAATTACAATTAGTTCGAAATTTTCTAGCCGAGATTACATAAATAGATCTTACCATTACGGGGAAATGAGTGCAGCCAACCTTAATTTCATCACTGGGCTAGGCCGTTTTACGAGGTGCATTCAAGTTCTAAGGCTTCCGATTTTTTTTCTAATTAACTACTCACCCGAAATCGATGAAACTGGCGTTACTTCTCGACGTAATCGCCATGCAGACGTACACATTTTTCACAACGCTGACGCCATGATTCCATGGCAGCGGCGAAGGCTTCTTTAGGAGTCTGTTTTGACCACTGGAAAATCGCTGAGGCAATAGCAGCACGGCTGGTGAATGTGCGGCCACGGAGAGTGTCTTTCATTGTTGGAAAAAGCCAAAAGTCACTAGGAGCCAGGTCAGGTGAGTAGGGAGCATGAGGAATCACTTCAAAGTTGTTATCACGAAGAAACTGTTGCGTAACGTTAGCTCGATGTGCGGGTGCGTTGTCTTGGTGAAACAGCACACGCGCAGCCCTTCCCGGACGTTTTTGTTGCAGTGCAGGAAGGAATTTGTTCTTCAAAACATTTTCGTAGGATGCACCTGTTACCGTAGTGCCCTTTGGAACGCAATGGGTAAGGATTACGCCCTCGCTGTCCCAGAACATGGACACCATCATTTTTTCAGCACTGGCGGTTACTGGAAATTTTTTTGGTGGCAGTGAATCTGTGTGCTTCCATTGAGCTGACTGGCGCTTAGTTTCTGGATTGAAAAATGGCATCCACGTCTCATCCATTGTCACAACCGACGAAAAGAAAGTCCCATTCGTGCTGTCGTTGCGCGTCGACATTGCTTGGCAACATGCCACACGGGCAGCCATGTGGTCGTCCATCAGCATTCGTGGCACCCACCTGGATGACACTTTTTGCATTTTCAGGTCGTCATGCAGGATTGTGTGCGCAGAACCCACAGAAATGCCAACTCTGGAGGCGATCTGTTCAACAGTCATTCGGCGATCCCCCAAAACAATTCTCTCCACTTTCTCGATCATGTCGTCAGACCGGCTTGTGCGAGCCCGAGGTTGTTTCGGTTTGTTGTCACACGATGTTCTGCCTTCATTAAACTGTCGCACCCACGAACGAACTTTTGACACATCCATAGCTCCATCACCACATGTCTCCTTCAACTGTCGATGAATTTCAATTGGTTTCACACCACGCAAATTCAGAAAACGAATGATTGCACGCTGTTCAAGTAAGGAAAACGTCGCCATTTTAAGTATTTAAAACAGTTCTCATTCTCGCCGCTGGCGGTAAAATTCCATCTGCCGTACGGTGCTGCCATCTCTGGGACGTATTGACAATGAACGCGGCCTCATTTTAAAACAATGCGCATGTTTCTATCTCTTTCCAGTCCGGAGAAAAAAAATCGGAGGCCTTAGAACTTGAATGCACCTCGTATTTTGGTTCCTCTAGTGGCGTTAAAAGGTACTGTGGCATGGGGATTTCAGTGTGTACCAGGAATTAAACAAACAAACAAAAAAAGTTGTAGCGGAATTTTTTCTTTCGAGGTGATAACTAAAACTCGTATTGTGGTTTCAAAGATTTAAAGGAGTACGTACGATGCCCATAAGTTTGTGTAGCTGCTGCTGCTGAGGGCGTGTGAGCGAGCGCGGCTGTGTCGGTCTTCCCAGGAGCCGGCAGCGCCCAGGCTGTGGCGCCAAAGCTATTTACCGGGAAGCTAATCTAGCTGAAACGGCCGGCGCCGTGTAAAGGGGGAGCGCTCAGTAACTCGCACCCGCCGCACAGCTCCACAGCCACCGCAGTCCAAGTCAACAGCGACGTTGCGACAGCGTTTTTCCGCGGGCAAACTCACGACACCACCGTAAACGCCCATAACCGTCTGTGTACCAACCCGCTTTCCCAAATGGTGCAGTGTTTTCGCTACGCAGGACCACATGTCCCAGTACTGAACTGGCCTCACGATTAGCAAAGTTTTGCAGAAGTTCGAAATGTTGCTCGTACTTCGATGAGAGATGTTTTTAATATTTTCCACAAGAAAACTGTCTCGAAATCTGCCAGAAAATCCAAAGAGATTCTGGTCGTATGTAAAGCACATCAGAGTAAAGGTGCTATCAATACCTTTACTCCGCGATAACAATGTCGATGTTACTGATGACAGTGCCTCTACAGGACGGTTACTAAATACTGTTTCCCAAAATTCTTTCGCCAAAGATGGCGGAAGTGAATATTCCAGAATTCGAACCAAGAACAACTGCGAACATGGGTAACTTAAAAGTAAATCTCCTCCATGTAGCAAAACAGCTGAAATCACTCAATAAAGACAAGGACTCCGGTCCTGAATGTTGATGATGACAGACCGTTAGAGCCATACACTTTACCAAACAGATGGAAAGGTGCTGTGTACCACATATTTTTACGTGATGAGTTAACAACACTACTGGAGAACGCTACACTTGTAGAAAGTCAACGACTGTGATTTATGCACGACGGGCTACCACCCTATTTTCTACGAGATGTGCTACAGTACCTCATTGCAAGGTTTAATGTACTATGAATTGGTAGAGGAGGCTCGGTAGCATGGTCTTCCAGTTCCACGGACCTGAAACCGTTGGATTTCTGGCTGTGAGGACATTTAAAGGCGTTGGCTTATGACCAACCTATCGACAATTGCATGCGTTACAGGAGCGTGAGACCAATGCAAGTGACGCAGTCAGATTGTAACCAAATGAATTTGGGAAAAAAAAAGAAAAAAGTGCATGAGTCACTGCGAAGAAGGGCTGAAGGACATCTGGATGTGTGGTAATCACATGCAGCACTGCCTATATAGCGTCTGCTTTTACGTAACAGACAGATGGGAATGAAAGGACAGGTTGGCCCATATTTCAGCAGGTATTGGTTTCCGGACGTATCACTGTCGTAACTTTTTTTCTTGTTTTGCTCGATACTATCTCTTTTATGGCTATGTGACACTTTTTTGAACACCTGTGTAATTAATGAAAATATTGAAATGTTCCATTTTGATGTAACTTGTAGTTTAACTAATCACATACTTCTTTCTTCCAACATAAACTATCAATGTGCTTGGAACACTGTCGTAAATTGTCTGCTGCAACTGCAACTGTTTTGGACAAGTGTAGCAGCAGACAACGCACTATGGTTGTTACAAGTGTTTGCATAGTTTATACTGGAAGGAAGAGCAGTACTTGATTGGTTATACCAAAAGTTATATCAGAATGGACAGTTCCAAGATTTTGACAAGCGTGGAATTACTAGCAGAGACAAAAAAACATAACCAGGTAACACACAAATTTTCGAGATTGTAGCGAAAGTAAAGTACAGGCGGTAAACATAGGAAAGACTGGAAGCGGTTTTTAACCAGTGGTTGATGCAAAATGACTGATGCTGCTGCTACTGATGCTGATAATAATAATAAGCGCCTTCAGCATTGTACTATCTTTTATACGTTTATAGTTTTTATCATTACGTTAGAGACAACTGTTACTAATTAAGAAATTGATGCTTATTCGATTTCAAGACAAAAGTATCCTCAGATTCTAAATCAAACCCCTACATGGTGTTCAGCTCCGATTACCAATGTGGAAATTCTCATCTATTGTTTTTACCTGCATGCGTATCTGTGCAGCGCGGAGTGGCCGCGCGGTTTGAGGCGCCATGTCACGGATTGCGCGGCCTCCCGCCGGTGGTTCGAGTCCTCCCTCGGCATGGGTGTGTGTGTGTGTTGTTCTTAGCATAAGTTAATTTAAGTAGTGTGTAAGTCTAGGTACCGATGACCTCAGCAGTTTGGTCCCTTAGGAATTCACAAACATTTGAACATGTGTATCTGTGTCGTGTGGCTGACGTATGCGGCCTCTGCAGTATAGTGCACGTTAATGAGTAAAATTTTACTTTTCACGAGTGACACCTAGAAAAAGGCTATGACATTTCGTGCCAATCCAATAGATGGATTGCAGTCAGCAGCTTCATAAGCCCTAACTGCATGAGGCACAATACAGACGTTTGGGATGTAGGCCAAAACATCGCCGTGCACAGTGGTGTTAAGATACCACTTAGTACCATGTCTATAAAAAAATAGTCCAGGTGCTCGCCGAATTCGTATGATGTACATTTCCTTCATCAGCGTTCTCTTGCAGTCCGAGCATCATGTCACCATCATGTTATCGAATTTGATTATAGTGGTGAGTTAACAGCATACTACACGCTAATAGTTCACTGTTGCCAGCCTAAAACAGATACATATTTATACATTACCCTCCCGTAAGGAAATACTGCTAACTTAATTTGGAACTGCGAGCTTCTCGTACTGAATGAAGGTAATGGACATTTTGTGGGAGTTGTCTACGTAATTTGCTGAAGTAGACGGATGCTCTTAGCTTTCTGGTGATTTAGATGTCGTGGCATCCCATTTTCTGCCCGATTTTCGGTGTACATGTTTTGCACTCAGTTATAAGAGCGACATGGTGAATACATTTAAAGGGAGCGTGTATCTTAATCTTTGACATTAAAGAGGTTGTTACGGACATAATTAGGAATTAAGCCTACCGCACCGTTGAGGGCTAAAAAAACAACGCTAACTAATCTCTGGTCGTATCCCAAACATCAGATTTCTGTGACTAGCATGTGTAATATCCTTGACTGACAAGACAAAGGAGTCTAATGTGTTTTAGTAACTTGTTCGCACTGGAAAGTTAGTGGAATTTGTGTTCTTTTCTTTCAACGTTTTTGAGAACTTGCACTCTTCAGTACTTTTAGAAACATGCAATTTGATAAGGAAGTGCTATTGCGTTAATTACATTCTGATATTTACTCCTATCTTTTCATTGGGAACGAAAAGCTTTGTCATAAAGAAAGAGATATCTACATCAACGCGAAGATTTTAAACTTTGCTGTAAACTTCGCAAGATAAAAGTTTGACGGGTGTAAGAAACGTGTTGTGGCACAGCAAACGCCATTATTTTCCCGAATAGGTCTGTTTGGCGGCTAAAAGTTACTCATCAAAGAACGTCAAGGCACTAGAAGTATGGTAGAAACTAATCCAAATTAACTGAATATATTTGCAGCCATAGAGCATTTCACTAACAAATTTAAAATAAAGGCAGCCCTCGTAAAAGAAACAGAAACTGATCCGCAGCTGGAGAGTTCCCGCACACAAAAAGCCATGTACAAACAGAAACATCTACGTGGTCATTAAACACATGTGAACTCCTATACGATTTACGTTAACTGATAGAAGAAGAAGCAGTCGAGTGGCATTTCTCAGCTTATTACTATTCACACACGCGCTTCTGCGCCATTCGTATGTAACACGTCAGCATGTGATTTGTACCGTTCATTATATAATTAACAATGACACCCACCTCATTTTCAGTACATAAGAGCAGTCAGCTCACACTAACAAAATAGTGGTTCAAAAATACCATTTATATAATATAAAAGATACTCATTGATGCAGAACACGTTGACATTGTTAATGAAAAAGTTAAAGAAATCAAAAAATTTAATGTCCTGTGAACACATGGAAGAGATAATAATAACAGCGCGCACACATTTTGTACTGTTTTTTTTTGCATACATTAATATTTGGTGTTAGTAAAACGTTAGTTACGGGGATTCATTGAAATGAAACGAAAAGTTTCTGAAGCAGATGACCGTTATCTCTGAATGGTTTTACCTCGTCAACAAAGTTATGGAAAGTAACTGCGTGGGATGTTTAAACAAAGACAAACCTTAGAAATAACATTCTTGCTTCACATAGTCATATTTCTATTTCATGCTGCCCGTGACAGTCACGAATATCCCCTGAATTTCTGTGTACACTATTATAATATTTTTATTTAGTTCATGGTAGTGAATTTTCCGCTAGTGAAGTATGTCAGGTATTCCTCAAGCTGAAGCTTGTTTCAAACTTCGAAACACGGTGGGTGCGAAATAGCATTTTTCACATTACAACTAATCATCAGAGGAGAACAAAGCTACACGTGACATAGTAGACCATAGAATCTACTGAGAATTGACTCCGGGCTTGTCATCCTTAGCCACCGAACCACGCTTACTCCCTAACAAATAAATCTCTTACTTTTACTTTGTGTCAGACAATTTATTTGTTTTTAAAAGCTGATACTCGATGTTTGTCCAATACGCTGCCATAGGCTTTGTCAGTTATTTAAATCTCTCTCTCTCTCTCTCTCTCTCTCTCTCTCTCTCTCTTACTTATCAATGTGACACACATTGATGCGGCTCGCCGCAAATTCCTCTCCTGTGCCAACCTCTTCACCACAGAGTAGCACTTGCAACCTACGCCCTCAGTTATTTGCTGGATGTATTCCAGTCTCTGTCTTCCTCTACAGCTTTTGCCCTCTACAGCTCCATGTAGCACCATGAAAATCATTTCCTGATGTCTTAACGAATGTCCTATGGTCCTGTCCCACATATTTCTTTCCACTCCGTTTCTGCGCGGAACCTCCTCATTCGTTGCCTCATTAGTCCACATTATTTCCAGCACATTCGTCTGAAGCGCCACGTCTCAAATGCTTGGATTCCATTGTTCCGGTTTTACTACAGTCGGCATGTTTCAGTACCATTTAATGCTGTGCTCCCAACGTACCTTCTCAGAAATTTCTTCCTCAAATTAAGGCTTATGTTAGATACTAGTGGATTTCTCTTGTCCAGGAATGCCCTTTTTGGCAGTGCTAGTATGCCTTTGATGACCTCCTTGCTCCGTCCGTCCTTGTTTATTTTGCTGCCTAAGTAGCAGAATTGCTTAACTTCATCTACTTCGTCACCATCAGACCTGATGTTTTCTCGCTATTCTAATTTCTGCTACTTCTCATTACTTTCGTCTTTCTTCGATTTACTCTCAATCCATATTCTGTACTCATTAGACGGTTCATTCCATCAGCAGAATAATTCTTCTTCATTTTCACTTAGGATACCAATGTCATCAGCGAATCGTATCGTTGATATCCTTTTATTATCAACCGCAATGTCAGAATTCCATCTTTGGTGCCTTTACCTTTCCTAAAGCCAAGCTGATCGTCATCTAACACAATTCAGATTTCTTTTCCATTCTTTTGTATATTATTCTTGTCAGCAACTTGGATGCATGAGCTGTTAAAGCTTATTGATCGATAATTCTCGTACTTGTCAGCTCTTGCAGTCTTCGGATTTGTGTGGATGATTTTTTTTCCCCGAAAGTCAGACGGTATATTAACAGCCTCATACATTCTACACACCAACGTGAATAGTCGTTTTGTTGCCACGTCCCACAATGATTTTAGAAATTCTGATGGAATATTATCTATCCCTTCTATCTTGTTTGATCGTAAGTCCTCCAAAGCTCTCTAAAATTCTGATTCTGATACTGGATGCCCCATCTCTTCTAAATCGACTCCTGTTCATTCTTCTATCACATCAGACAAATCCTCCTCATAGATATCTCCAGTGTACTCTTTCCACCTATCAGCTCTCTCTCCTCTGCATTTAACGGTGTAATTCCCGTCGCACTCCTAATGTTACTATCCGTGCTTTTAATTTCACCGGAAGTTCTTTCGACTGTTCTACATGCTGAGTCACACCTTCCGACAATCATTTCTTTTCGATTTCTTCATATTTTTCATGCAGCCATTTCGTCTTCGCTTCCCCGCACGTCTTATTTATTTTATTCCTCAGCGACTTGTTCTATATTACAGAATTTAGCTGAACAGTTTTGTAGTTCCTTCTTCCGCCGATCAACTGAAGTATTTCTTCTGTTACCCAAGGTTTCCTCGCAGTTATCTTCTTTGTACATATATTTTTCTTTCCAACTTCTGTTATTACCCTTTTTAGAGATGTTCATTTTTCTTCAACTGTAATGCCTACTGGACTATTCCTTATTGCTGTATCTTTATCCTTTGAGAACTTTAAGCGTATGTCGTCCTTCCATAGTACTTCCGTACTCCACTTCTTTGTGTATTGATTCGTCCTGCCTAACTCTTAAACTTCGGCGTGCTCTTCATCACTACTGTGTTCTATTCTGAGCCTATATCTGCTCCTGTGTACTCCTTACAGTCCAGTATCTGATTTCGGAATCTCTTTCTGACCATGATGAAATCGAACTGAAATCTTTCCGTATCACCCGGCGTTTTAAAAGTATACCTCCTTCTCTTATGGTTCTTGTACAGAGTATCCGCTATTGCTAGCTAAAATTTATTACAGAACTCAATTATTCTTTCTCCTCTCCCGTTCCTTGTCCCAAGCCCGTATTATCTTGTAATCTGTTTTTCTATTCCTTCCCGTCCGCAGCTCTTGAGTCTCGCAGTAGCATTCTCTCTGCCCGAACACGGGGTCCCGGTTTCGATTCCCGGCGGGGTCAGGGATTTTCACCTGCCTCAAGATGACTGGGTGTTTGTGTTGTACTCATCACTTCATCATCATTCCTGAATGTGGCGAGATTGGACTGAGCAAAGGTTGGGAATTTGTACGGGCGCTGCTAACCGCGCAGTTGAGCGCCTCACAAACTAATCATCATCATTATCTATTCCTTCCCCTAGAAATGCATTCCAGTCCCCCATGATTATTAGATTTTCATCTCCCTTTACGTACATTACCCTTTCAATATCCCCATCCTCATATACTTTTCTCTATCGCTTCAGCTTCTGACGTCGGAATGTGTACCTGAACTATCATTGCCGGTGTTTGTTTGCTGCAGATTCTGATAAGAAAAATCCTATCACTGAAGTGTTCATAGTAAAACACTCTCTGTCCTACCTTCCTATTCCGAACGAATCCTACTTCCGTTATACCATTTTCTGCTGCTGTTGATATTACCCTATACTCATCTGATCAGAAAACTTCGTGTTCTTTCCATTTCACTTCACACTTGAACCTCTGGATTTCCCTTTTCAGATTTTCTAGCTTCCCTGCCACATTCAAGCTACTGACGTGTCACTGTCCGTTGGTTATTCAATCTTTTTCTCATGGACACGTCGCCCTTGGCACTCCCGTCCCGGAGATCCGAATGCGAGACTGTCCCGGAATCTTTCGCCAGTGGAGAGATCATTATGACACTTCTTCCGATTACAGCCCACATGTCCTGTGGATACACATTGTGTCTTTAATGCAGTGGTTTCTTCTGCATCCTCAAGACGCTTATCATTGCTGATTCTTCCGCTTTTAGGGGCAGTTTCCACCCCGAGTAAAATAGAATGCTCTGAACCTTTGTCCACTCCTCCGTCCTTTTTGACAAAGCCGCTGGCAGCATGAGGGTGACTTCTTATGCCGGAAGTCTTCGGCCGCCAAACCTGATTATTAATCTTAATTTAAGCGGTCAGTCAAAGACGCTATCCCTAGACCACGGACGCACCGTATTAGAGATGTGGATTGTCGCGTTACTCAGAATCACTGGTCTATGGACGTTTCTTTCCTTTCAGTTTTGCGATGATTGAGTGGACACTGCCCGTCATCTCCTTTGTCGACCGTAACGTTTTTGTCTGAATACCATGGCAGACACAAGCGTTACCAACAGAACAAAATCCTTTCTGTCTCGCTCCACCGTCAGCCACATTCTCGAAGTCCTTCTCAGTAGCTGTAACCGCCGGCCGGGGTGGCCGAGCGGTTCTAGGCGCTACAGTCCGGAACCGTGCGACCGCTACGGTCGCAGGTTCGAATCCTGCCTCGGACATGGATGTGTGTGGTGTTCATAGGTTAGTTAGGTTTAAGTAGTTCTAAGTTCTAGGGGACTGATAACCACAGAAGTTAAGTGCCATAGTGCTCAGAGCCATGTGAACCATTTAGCTCTAACCCGACTCAGGAATAACCTCCCGCATTATATTAGAGAACTGAATAACATTTACGGCTTCAAAAGATAGTCGATAACATATCTACTAAAGCAACAATCCAACGAGATCTTCATTTCCCAGTTTACGTAGCTGTTAAAGTCTCTCTTTAAATTTCCTTTCCTCAGAACTCGCTATCAGAAGACATCTTCTTTGTAAACATGTAAATTGTTTTTGTGTCTCTCATTATCATTATTATCATCTACTATAGGCACTCAAATCATTTTAATACTATTTGACATATTGAAATTGTTATTTCTTAGCCAGCTATGATATATTAAAGGTAGTGCAGGTGTGCAACCCTCGTCCGATATAACAGAGGGCCTGATGGCCTAAATCAGATATGGTTAAATAAATAAATAAAATAAAAATAAACAAATAGATGCTGATTCCATAGCGTACTCTTTTAATGGCCGCACTGCCATACATTTTCTGTCTATTCATTGTAGGTTGTAATGTCGGTAAATGAAGAAGACGCTTTCCTCTACGCGTTACTTTGTGTTAACTTTTTTTTAGCTAATGAAAATAAACGCACAATTCTTGACTTACCGGTAGGATGGCAGATACATGTCATCAGTTATTTAGCGTGGTTGCAAGACACTCCAAGCAATTTTAAGTAGACTAGTTGCGGAGTCTTTTTTTCATTATCTTATCAGCTTAGTGTGATACGCCTTGGAAGCTGCGTATTTAGAGACGCTTTTGCAACATGATATTCGCAACAGTGCATGTAGGGATATTAGAGTCTTCCAGATTCAGTTACATGTTTATACTATAATTAGGAGAATTCGACAGCAGTCGACTAACCTAAGTTGTTATCTGGTGAACACTTCGCACTTTAGCAGCATCACCCAAGTGGAAACCAGATAACTTGGATCTTTCTACTGAAAGCCCCAAAGCGTTAAAGCGTCGGAGAGATTGCGCTGCAAAACTGGGTACGTACTATCAGCAGTCCCTGTTTTTATGTATTATATTATGTACATATTTATATAAAGAAATGGGTAAAATACATAAGAAAATATGTAATATTATAAAAAATATTTAACATAAAATAAGAATTTCAAGTAAAATCAAGTTCTGATTTTCAACATAGTCTGCTATATTTTCTTAATACATACTTCAGCGTACCGGAAACACGAAAAGTACATTACAAAGTACACTTTACGTTTCCTTATTCTTTTTTATGTTGAAAGTCTATACTCTACCAACAAAATTATCTTCGGGCACATCTCTGTACTGAAATACCCATGTTCACTGGGTATCTAGCCTTACCTTTCATTTTGATACGGGATGAAAAACATAATACTTGTCCAAATTCACTGAAATTATAGAATGTTATCTGTCAAAAGAATGTTTTTCTAGCAGAAAAATGATCTACGCACATCACAGGACGTAGATGGTACAAATTTTAAGAAATGAAATATTCTTGGAGAGATGTCCCCTGGATCATGTTCTTCTCTTCCACTGAGGGTATTGGAGATAGTAGCAAAAGTTGAGCAAGTTTGGATTTCTTGCCAAAACAGTATCAGATTTAAATCACTACCCTCTGCCCAATATCAGTTCTAATGCGCCACATTATATTTGACTTCAACAGTTTCTAACGATTTCTGGAAAGGCAGCCCGATAGTTTCTAATTATTTCATGATGTTGGCAAGGAATGGATATACGCCGGAACATTTTCGATTTTATTCTCAGTGAAGACATATTTTGCCTCTCGTATTGAAACTGAAGAGTCTCTCGAAAATAAATCTGTCACAGATTTCAGGATTTGAAAATGTTCATTATGAAAACTGACAGCTTCAGTCCGTGTACCTGACCTTATTAGGACAGGCTCAAGCGGCAACGTTATGTTCTACAGTAGTTGCCTGTAGAGTGACACACGATTCGGCCCCTTGAGAAACACTGTCTTGGTTTATGAAATTATGCACTTCTTCGGCGATACTTTGCAGCGCACGAGTCAGACAGGTGAAAGGGATTAAATGCGGATAGAATACGCTTAAGGCAGTTGCCGCCGTCAGCATGTAAACCGCAGCATCCGAGTACATCAAGAACTACTGCTTGAATTCCCTCAGGCCACAGCACTTTAAGGCTGTCATTCACAAAACGAACAACTGTTGAATGATTTGTACATTTCAGTACTTCGCAGAAAATCAGTAAACTCTTTGAGGGTTCTTCTTCGTCGACTTTACTAACGATTAAATTGTCAGACGAACGCCCACGTACGTACGTTGTTTCGTAGGCAACTATCCATATGTGATATTTAGCTGTATAGCGGGGCGCACTCTTCAGGGCCTCGTGCTAAAAAAGATCTAAGTAGTTTTTCGTTTATTGTCTATTCACTAAGAATCTGTTTCTCACAGCTTTTGTATAGAAACGCACGATATTCGGCGCTTGAAGTCCATACCAACAGCTGTTTGCAGCACCCACTCTGAGTACATGTCATAGAAAAATTCATTTGTGGAGTTAGGAGTCTTTTGCATCTGCGTCAGTAACATCTGCTTCTCAGATGATTGCACTGCTTTGTTCTTTGTGTGCGCATCACTGCGTATACGTTGCTGAAGTTGCGACTTCATAGAACACCCGAACTGCTTAAAGCACGCTCGACAGAGAACAGTCTCTCTCTCTCTCTCTCTCTCTCTCTCTCTCTCTCTCTCTCTCCTTTTAGTGAAAGCGATATCCACCGCAACCGAACATCTTAATTCAGACGATAATTCTCCTGCAACTAGAGGCATAAGGAACACGAACAGTTGTGAATTCTTAAGAAGTACTATGTAGCAAACCTTTCTTGTGACACATGCACTCCCTAGTTTTGAATCGGTAGATGTCGCTGGTAGTCCGAAAACTTCGGGACACTAGTCCTTCGTTTGCCCTATTGCCAGGCCCAACGGCATACGTAGTAGCCTTTTTCTAAACAGGATAACGTTATTACAGTTGAAGGGTCGGCGGAAGAAAGTGCTAACCCACAGCAGCTCAATTTGGAGGTATTGCATCTTATTTACGTATCGTCTAAATTGATAGACAAGAACAAGAAATAGAATAAGACGAAAAAAATTTGTGTAGCAGGCAGTTGTTCATAGCCGTACTTTTTGAAACTACTAGTTACCACAATGTGGTACATTCGAAAACACAACAGATAATGT
This sequence comes from Schistocerca cancellata, assembly GCF_023864275.1. Lineage (NCBI taxonomy): Eukaryota > Metazoa > Arthropoda > Insecta > Orthoptera > Acrididae > Schistocerca > Schistocerca cancellata. The sequence goes on from NC_064632.1 coordinate 137,972,260, forward strand.
TATCAGACTAATCTTAAATTGGGGGTTAGCCCTTTCTTCCGCCGTCCCCTTCAGTTCTAAACACAGTGTTGTTATTCTGTCTACTTTGCTTATGGGAACTGAAAAATTCCAAATCTTAGAAAATGAATCAGAAACACGTCCTTTGTAACCCAACTCAAAGCGCAATTAACCACGTTTTACTGCACTAGAACGCTATTTTTAAAAACAATTTACTTTGTATCTTCAAATTTTAAGATAGGTTTGATTAGGATATTTTGTAAGGGAGCTGTCTGCTTACGGTGTGGGTAAATTTGAAGAAAGGTACAATAATACATAATTTTAAATTAAAAATATATAAAAAACATGTAATTATATTGACTTGTCAAAAATGTTACGATAAAATTAAATATATCCATGCCGGGAACGTAATTCGTAAACATTTACACATTTTTCATGTGTAGGAGTGAAGAATATGTAATTATATAAAACTTCTGGCTCTAAGGAAGAGTTCACGAAGGGCAGAACTGTGCGTGATCTCTCGAATTGTTTACTCCCAGCTGAATATGTGGATTTCTTTCCTTTTTTCTCCTTTTTTTCTGCACTCGTCGTAACTGAATACTGTCTCGATACCCATATAGAGCCTCACAACGCATAGAGACTGGTATTTCAACAGCGGTTATAGATGTACGTTGGCTACTCCTGTAGACTGTCAGGTTTTCTTGTAATGAAAGAAGGATACGAGATATAAAGCTGTGTGGGGAAGAAGTAAGACTGGATTCGTACACGGTAGGAGCAATGTACCGCCTGCGTTTCCGGTTTCCGTGGTGTCTCTTATTATTTAACATTTTTTTAAGCGTGAGCACTATTTTATGGTGTTGGATAGTCGTTATGTTGCATTAAAATTTGATCTGTCTAAAGCCAGCTGTGGAATGTCAACAGCTCACTCTGCGCTGGAGCTGAGCAGTTTGCAGTGTCGTTTGCGACAGGTTTCATAGTTAGGTATATAATCGTTAAATAAATATGTCGTCGAATGCTCAGATATTCTGCGACTGTTAAAGTGACCCCTGTTAGTGGTAAAGCTTTATTCGCTAGCGTGCTCCTTAATATCGTCAGCATTGTTACAACTCCAGTTGCGTTGTTGTGAAATTTGAGGCTTCCGGCGGGACATCTTCGTGTAAATATATCTAGGTTCAATGGGTTCACGTCAAGGTACATTTAGTAAAGGAAACTCTGTAAGACCATAAGACTGTTGTTCATAAGAGGCGTATACAGTGCTCACTTATTATCATGAATATTACTGTCGCCTTTGTAGTTCTGTTATTGGGAGGAGAATGCTCAGTCATGTAGTCTGTGCTGTCTTGAGAACACCCAGACACTCCGCACTTGTCGTAAACCGTCAAACACATGGAAAACTAACGTCGCTGCAGCTGCTGCCCTGAACGGATAGATTCCACACCACTTTTCCCATCCCACAGTGCATTATATTGCGAGTAGTTTGGTTCATTTGAGGGTACAATTTCAGCACTCACTTTAATTATCTTAATGGCATGTTTGTTGTTGTTGTGGTCTTCAGTCCTGAGACTGGTTTGATGCAGCTCTCCATGCTACTCTATCCTGTGCAAGCTTCTTCATCTCCCAGTACCTACTGCAATCTACATCCTTCTGAATCTGCTTAGTGTATTCATCTCTTGGTCTCCCCCTACGATTTTTACCCTCCACGCTGCCCTCCAATACTAAATTGGTGATCCCCTGATGCCTCAGAACATGTCCTACCAGCCGATCCCTTCTTCTGGTCAAGTTGTGCCACAAACTTCTCTTCTCCCCAATCCTATTCAGTACTTCCTCATTAGTTATGTGATCTACCCATCTAATCTTCAGCATTCTTCTGTAGCAACACATTTCGAAAGCTTCCATTCTCTTCTTGTCCAAACTATTTATCGTCCATGTTTCACTTCCATACATGGCCACACTCCATACAAATACTTTCAGAAATGACTTCCTGACACTTAAATCAATACTCAGTGTTAACAAATTTCTCTTCTTCAGAAACGCTTTCCTTGCCATTGCCAGTCTACATTTTATATCCTCTCTACTTCGACCATCATCAGTTATTTTGCTCCCCAAATAGCAAAACTCCTTTACTACTTTAAGTGTCTCATTTCCTAATCTAATACCCTCAACATCACCCGACTTAACTCGACTACATTCCATTATCCTCGTTTTGCTTTTGTTGATGGTCATCTTATATCCTCCCTTCAAGACACCATCCATTCCGTTCAACTGCTCTTCCAAGTCCTTTGCTGTCTCTGACAGAATTACAATGTCATCGGCGAACCTCAAAGTTTTTATTTCTTCTCCATGGATTTTAATATCTACTCCGAATTTTTCTTTTGTTTCCTTTACTGCTTGCTCAATATGCAGATTGAATAACATCGGGGAGAGGCTACAACCCTGTCTCACTCCCTTCCCATCCACTGCTTCCCTTTCATGTCCCTCGACTCTTATAACTGCCATCTGGTTTCTGTACAAATTGTAAATAGCCTTTCGCTCCCTGTATTTTACCCCTGCCACCTTTAGAATTTGAAAGAGAGTATTCCAGTCAACATTGTCAAAAGCTTTCTCTAAGTCTACAAATGCTAGAAACGTAGGTTTGCCTTTCCTTAATCTTTCTTCTAAGATAAGTCGTAAAGTCAGAATTGCCTCACGTGTTCCAGTATTTCTACGGAATCCAAACTGATCTTCCCCGAGATCGGCTTCTACTAGTTTTTCCATTCGTCTGTAAAGAATACGTGTTAGTATTTTGCAGCTGTGGCTTATTAAACTGATTGTTCGGTAATTTTCACATCTGTCCACACCTGCTTTCTTTGGGATTGGAATTATTATATTCTTCTTGAAGTCTGAGGGTATTTCGCCTGTTTCATACATTTTGCTCAGCAGATGGTAGAGTTTTGTCAGGACTGGCTCTCCCAAGGCCATCAGTAGTTAATGGCATATCGTGTTTATTTTGATTACACTCGTACAAGCTAAGGTGTCGGTAATGATTAGGAAACATAGATCACGCTTTGCTTTTTTCACGACATGTCTCCATCAAAACTATACCAGTGTCAGAGAGAGAGAGAGAGAGAGAGAGAGAGAGAGAGAGAGAGAGAGAGAGAGGGGGGGGGGCGCTTACCATCTTTATTGAACTGTCTTTATAGAACTGTCATCACCATGCGGATTTGCTGCGACTTGTTTCACTAGCCCTTTTTTGTTGCTTTCTCTTTATCGGTCTGCCTAATAGATTATATGTCCCCAACTGTGTTTTACATGGATTCCACTTATGACGATTTATAATCCCCCTCCAGCACCCGTTGTTCCACTTATTATTTACTGTGCTGCTGTAGTAAGTTAACCTAGCATTACATTTACATCCAGCTATAATTTCTTTGCGCTGCCCTGTAAGTGTAATTGGTTGTCGTAGGTGTGATAAGAAAAGATAGTACTCATTAGAGAAGTGTGCTCCTTACATATGAACATGTGTTGATTGCACTAGTTTGTTACTGGGTCCTGACTTAATCGCCTATGTTTGCCTGTATAACATTATTTCATACCCCTTCTCTCTCTCTCTCTCTCTCTCTCTCTCTCTCTCTCTCTCTCTCTCTCTCTCTCTCTCGGCAGTCGTTTATGTATATGTAAAATACTGAGAGGATGTGCTGAAAAGCAATGCCTCCGATTTTTTTGTGTGAAAACTCTTAAAACTTTTTAAATAACTCAAACGTTATTAACATTTTCATTTTTATTCTCCATGTTTACATATTTACATATTTACTTCTCAACGTGTGACCCTTGCGGGGAACATATTTCTAACAACTAGAGACCAATTTATTGATACTGGTGCTGTAGGACGCCTCTCGGAGAGACAACCTCACCTCTGGTTGCACCGCTTCATCACTATCAAAGTGAAGTCCTCGAAGGTGTTCTTCAGGTTTTATAAACAGATGAAAATCAGTTGGCGCCAAGTTGGGATTATGTGTAGGATGATCGATGACAGTGGACATAAGGCGTCGAATTGTTGCCGATCTGGCATTGTCATGTCAGATGTATGAACGAACTCTTCGACTTCGAAACTCGATTGCAGCAAGCGGAGTCCTCTAGCGGCATAGGGCTGCTAATGTGTAGACATGAAGAATGAAGATGTAGAATGTTAATATCGTTTGTTTTATTTGAAAAGTTTTAGGAGTTTGCATATGAAAAATCGGAGGCATTACTTTTCAGCGTTCCCTCGTGCATTGTGCCGTAATTCGGAGTTGACATATAACTGGAGGTCCCCCAGTAACTGCGTGGGTCAGTCAGTTCATAGGAGGGAGAAAGCCACTGAACAGCATGATTTGTTTGTCGGATGGGCTTTTGTACCTATGATGCGGTCTGTGAATACTTTTATTATATCTTAAATAATGTTATAGGCAAATTTTCTTTAACGTTATGGTTGGATGCCCTTCCTGTCGCCATAGGCGAGAGTTAACCTAAGACATTAACATCTCTGTGTGAATCATGTAAACTTCGTTGTGTATTTTTATCGAATTTTAATTTCGTGTATCGTGTTTTCTAAGGTGGAGACTGGGGACCAGACAAGCATTTGCATGAACGTGCGTGGGAAACCGCCTAAAAACCACACTCAATCTGTTTGGTCTGCCTAACGAGGATCTTAAATCCGCCGCACGGGTTTAACCCGGGTCTGAGTCACTTTTTAGTTTCGCATGTCAGCGCGTTAAGCTATTCGAGCTGGTCGTAAACCCCTGAGCTCGTAACGTCTGGATAATGTCTTCCCCGTTGCTGATTATTTCTCGATGACAGCAGCCCCTCCTTGTATGTCCCCCCTTGTTCTTTCTTCGTTATAGGTATATAGCCTATAGTTCTGTGCAATATCAGAATTTTCTCACACTTTTATTAGCTTTACTTGAAATGAGACCAAAGAATGGCCTCAGCTTCTTACTTATTAACGGTGTCAGATCCCCTGCGCTTTCCCTTCTTCAGATCTTCCTATTTCTTGGCCAATGTGTCTTTCTTCTTGACCAATCATACGTGACTTGCCCTCGTGAATTCAATGTTTCTGATGTATGTCGTCTCTCTGGTTTCACATTAATTGTATTTTCTGTTAGCATGACATCTGTACCTGATCGGCCAAGTTTTCAGATACTGGTATACCACACAGTGGAACTGTTAATTTACTTAACCAATCTGCTTATCACAACCGACTGAGCCTGTTAATAGCTAAATTTGTATTATTTAAAAATAAGTAAATTATCCGCATTGATCAAAGAACTTACGGGATCAGTTATCATAAGGCCTTTACAGCTTCGGTGAATACGGCTGTAAATAGAAATACAAAGAAATGAAGAAAGATCTTTTTGTTCACCAATTGCGACAAGAAATGGATTTCGTGTTACTTGACAGGCCAACACGAAAATTTCATCTCCAGCACTTATAATGGTGAGTATCGATTGACAAAGTTCCAGAGCACCGTACAAAACGCTTCCGATAGGTATGTGCCGAGCATAGTAATGAGGTTCGACAACCATGTTTGAAAGCTGCTACGAAAGCAAAGGGAGCTGCACTACAAAGTTAAACGTAGCCGATACCTTAAGACAAACACAAACTAAACAGAAGTCCAAATCTTCGAAAGAAGAGCCATGTGTGCGATTTAAGCGATTCAAAAGTTAACATTTTGTCTGCCTACTTGACAGAAAACCGTAAGAAGTTGTTATCTTACAGAACAGCAACTGGAATCCCTCAACAGAAGGATCGATAGAGAAAATAGGGATCCAAAGAAGAGCAGTTCATATGGTAAGGACGGAAGCGTCACGGAGATGCTCACCCATGTCCAGTGGCACTCCCTGCAAAAGAGGCGTATACTGCACCACGGTGTGGTTTACTGTTACAACGTTCGCAGCGCTTATGTTCCTAAAAGAGTCAACCGATATAATATTTCCTCTCACGAAATGATCGATAAGATAAAATTAGAAAAATTTGGGCCTATACGGGTCGCGACTGGAACCGGAAAACGGGAAGTGACAGTGGTATATAAGTACCCTCCCACAAACGCCGTAAGATGGTTTGCGGAGAGTAGATGTACGGGAATGCAAGCGTATGTCGTTTTCGACAAAGTGCCTGTATTTTTAAAGGTGAACACCTTGTCCTTTTAAAGATACAAATGCAAAGAAATTTAAATTTAAACCCTCTGGTGGGGAGGAGTACAACAACTCAGAGATTCTGGCATGCGCCCCTGCATGGTGTTATTAAGAAAGCAAGTTAGATGGAAGTAACAAGTAACGTTATAAAGTGAGGAGTGAGGTTTTTTGCTTAAATTCTCCTTGGAATCTTGCTCTATCCCTGATCAAACAACAGAAGGACAAAGTTAATGCTACTTGATCATCTGTTGGTAATTACTGTTCACCATATGTAACTTGTAACTTTGCTCATCTTTGGTTTTGTGGTGGCGCTAATTGTTTACTGTGTGTGTGTGTGTGTGTGTGTGTGTGTGTTTACACGTAAGGGCCCGCGCGCCAGTTCTTGTGTGAGTTTGTCTTTCTGCATTTGTCGTATTTTGGTTCTTGACCGACGTGCCTTGCTTAGCGAAGGTTTAAATTTACTTGCACAGCACTCTTGTATGTTGAAACTGATGAGGTGTCACACCTGTCACAATACCAGTGGTTGTAGATGTCACCCGGCTGTATTCTCTGTCGTGAGCTGAACGCATCTTAAAAGTGTGTGTGGGGGGGGGGGGGGGGGGGATTGGAGTAATTTCCATGTGAGATGAAGTGACTTGCTAACACGGGGAATATGATGCTTCCCTTTGTACACCAGAGCGTGTGTTGTGCATTTGTGAAACGACTGCGTTTGGAGCAGTGCTTCTTCTCGCTTGCTGTGACAATATTCACTCGCACTTAATACGGTGGTGCCCCGTCGCCGACACGGGGGCGAGACGGGGCTTTTGCGATCTGAATACAGGCGCGCGCCGGCGCCACCGCGGCCGTATTCCTGGAACCCCGCATTGGCTAATAACCCGGGCCAGGCCCCGCTTGATTGGGCCATAAAGTGCGAAAGTGGCTGCCCTGTTGGGCGCAGTTCCCGCCGACCTCTGTCGACCTGCTGAGCTGGGAAGTGCGTAAAAACCTGCCGCGCTCCCCTTTGGCGTCGTATCGAATTACTGGCACACTGATTCGAGTCTCTCAGACGACGTCGTCATCGTCGTCGCCGCCGCCGCCGCCGCCATCGTCGCTGTCATCATCATCTTCATCTTCTTTTCTTCTTCACTTCCAGATACAAATAGCTTCTACATATACCCTTACGAAATATTTAATTACTCTCCTCCGATCCAGTCGCCTATTGAACAAAATACAAGCATATGGAAATGTGAAAACACGCGAGGCAATACTGACCCTACGACTTTTCTTAGAAAAATAGATTAAGGAAAGGCAAACCTACGTTTATAGCATTTGTGGACTTAGAGAAGGCTTTTGAAAATGTTGACTGGAATACTGTCAGAAAGTAGCACGGGTAAAATACAGGGAGCGAAAGGCAATTTACATCTTGTACAGAAACCAGACGTTAGCTATAAGAGCCGAGAACCATGAGATGGAGGCAGTGGTTGAGAAGAGAGACAGGTCTGTAGCCTATACCCAGTGTTATTCAGTCTGTACATTGAGCAAGCAGTAACAGAAAAAAAATTTTAAAAAAATAAAATAAAGTAGGAGTAAAAGTTCGTGGAGAAGGAACGAAAACTTTAAGGTTTGCGTGATGACAGTAGAAGAGTTTTGCTATTTTGGGAGCAGAATAACCGATGATTGCCGAAGTAGAGAGTATGTAGACTGGCAATGGCAAGAAAAGCATTTCTGATAAAGAGAAATTCGTTAACATCCAATATCGATTTAAATGTTAGGAAGTCTTTTCTGAAAGTATTGGGTTGAGTGTAGTATGGAAGTGAATCGTTGACGATAAGCAGTTTAGATAAAAGTGCATAAAAGCTTTTGATATATGGTGATACAGAAGACTGCTGAAAATTAGTTGGGTAGATCGCTTGTGTAATGAAGAGGTACTGAATAGTATTGGAGAGAGAAGTAGTTTGTGGCACAACTTGGCTAAAAGAAGGTTCAAATGGCTCTGAGCACTATGGGACTTAACTTCTGAGGTCATGAGTCCCCTAGAACTTAGAACTACTTAAACCTACCTAACCTAAGGACGTCACACACATCCATGCCCGAGGTAGAATTCTAACCTGCGACCGTAGCGGTCGCGCGGTTCCAGACTGTAGTGCCTAGAACCGCTCATCCACTCCGGCCGGCCTAAAAGAAGGGATTAGTTGAGAGGACACATCTGAGACATCAAATGGATGACCAGTTTAGTATTGCAGGGGAGAGTGGAGGGTAAAAATTGTCGGTCTAAGGCGCTGCAGTCATGGACTGTGCTGCGGGTCCCGGCGGAGGTTCGGCTCCCTCGGGCATGGGTGTGTGTGTGTGTGTTTGTCCTTAGGATAATTAAGGTTAAGTAGTGTGTAAGCTTACGGACTGATGACCTTAGCAGTTAAGTCCCATTAGATTTCAAACACATTTGAACATTTTTGGTAAAAGTTGTAGAGGGAGACTGCGAGAGGAATACAATAAGCAGATTCTGAAGGATATAGGTTGCAGTAGTTATTCGGAGGCGAAGAGAGTTGCACAGGATAGAATAGCGCGGAGAGCTGCATCAAAGCAGACTTTGGACTGAAGACGTCGATGACGACAACAACAACAACAACGGAGTATTAGACGACCTTCGTGATTTGATTAAAGAGTTTCTAGCAAATGAGCACAGCATGTTGGTACGAAAAGAAATGATCGGAACTTAAAGTATGGTATTTCGAAAAAATGGGCGGAAATATCCGATATTGTATGATTACACGATAGTCGAACAATCACTGGAAACAGGTGACATTCGTTACATGTCCGGGAGTATGCTCACCAGATAAAGCAAATCATGGGAAGACAGAAACCAACTGTTACAGATTATAAGACTCCTCAGATAATATCACCCACTCACGATGCAGGTAGATTACAAAACCTTCGTTGGGCCGTTGCTTTAGTATTGCACGTTAGTTTGGGGCCCATACCGTATAGGATTGATGGAGGATACAGAGAAGATCCAGTGAGAGTGGTGCGTTTCGTTACTGGTTCATTTAGCAAATTGCGAAAGCTTGGCGGATACACTCATCCATCCGTGCTACAAGAGAGACGTTGCGCATAACGTTGTGGTTTATTGTTGAGATTTCGAGAGCGTACTTTCATTGAAGTGTCAAATACATTGTTTCCTCCCAGATACATCTCGTGAAAACATATTGAAAGTAAAAGTAGGGAGATTAGGGCTCACACGGAGGCTTATCAGCCATCGATCTTCCACGTACAATACGCGATCGGTGCAGGAAACGTGGAAGTGACAGTGGTATACAAAATGCCCTCCGACCGACGCGTAAGGTGGTTTGCAGAGTGTTGATGCATCACATGAGGATGAAAGATTGACTCATGAACGCTTTGTTGTTGTTACGAGGGGCGTTCAATAAGTAACGCAACAAATTTTGAAAGCAGGTCGGTTTTATTAAGGATTGCAATACATCGTATTATTCCCCGCTCTTCTAGAGAGCCTATATGCTCACGTGGTACGATTCCACTAGTCGACGTAGGAGCCAACGTCTTGCTGTATCAAGAGCACCCCCATCATCCACGTACTGCTCCTGCGGAGTACATTCTTCATTAGGCCAAACGGATGGAAATAGGAAGGTGCGAGATCTGGACTGTAGAGTGGATGAGAAAGAACAGTCTAATGGAATTCTGTAAGCTCCTCTCGGCTGCGCAGATTTCTGTGAGGTCTTGCATTGCCGTGGAGAAGAAGTTCTCTTGCATTTTCGTGGCGACGAACGCGCTGGAGTCGTTTCTTCGATTTCCTTAGAATAGCACCAAACATTTAAGAGTTTATCGTTGCACCATGAGGGAGAACATCAAACAGAATAACCCTTTCTGAGTCCCAGTAGACCGCCGGCATGACTTGAATGGCTGAGGGTGTGGGTTTGAACTTTTTCTTCGGAGGAGAGGTGTGGCGCCACTCTGTAGATTGCCGTTTTGTGTCCGGTTCGAAGTGATGAACCCATGTTTCATCGCCTCATCGCCTGCGACGATGTTCGATGAAAACAGTCACTATCAGCCTCGAAATGCGCAAGCAGTTCCGCATAGATGGTCCTTCGTTGTTCTTTATGGTCTTCTGTTGGGCGGCGAGGAACCTAGCGGGCACACACCTTTGAGTCCCCCAACTGGTGGACGTGTCAGAACTACCAACAGAGACGTCCAATTGTGCAGGAAAGTGTTCGATTAAAATCCGTCGATCACCTCGAATAAGTGCGTCCGCATGTTCCAACATTGCAAGAGTCAGAGCGGTGTGCGGCCGTCCGGCACGCCGGAGATAGGAAGGTTAGGGCTATCTTGTTGCGATGATTGACGGCTCGCCAAGGATTTGTTCACTGCCAGATCTCCGTAGACATTCTGCAAGCGACTGTGAATACTGCGATACTCTGATTTTCCAGCAAAAGAAACTCGCTGACAGCTCTTTGCTTGGAGTGCATTTTCATTCGCATTATGGAGGCTGTAGCGCCGCCACCTATCGGAACTTCATGAAAGTATATAGGCTGAAGCAGGAATATTAGGTCCCACAACACAGTCAGCATTTTTCTTCCGAAATTGGCAGAGAAAAAAGTGTTGCGTTATTTATTGAATGCCTCTTGGAAATGAAGTGAAAACAGTTACCGAGCTACGATTTCTATTTCTGTTTCAATTGTATAGCATTATTCCATCTAGAAGGGTCCGCTTCTTCAAAATATGGCAAATTTTATTTTTGTTACATGAGTATGTGGCCGGATGGCCGTCCCAACTTCACGGTCATCAAGGTAAGATTTGAGAGGGAAGCCGTTTGCATCATCTGTCTGTGAATCTTGTAACTTCATTTGTGTGAAGTGGAATTTTAACTCTTTGCTGAAACGTATTCTGTGAGGCAGAATTTGGGACCAGCCCAGCATTTACCTTAAAACCACACTCAGGCTGGCCTGTGTACCAGCCGACGATCGTTAATCTTCCGCGAGTATTCGATCTGGATCTGGCGTACCTCCCTGTTTCGCAAACTTGCACACGACTCGTTGCAATATACTAGCAGGTAGTTCTCGTTCAATATCAGGCAGTTAATTTACGTTGATCTAGATGTACGGCTCGATCACTTCTTTTTTATTTTTCCACACCACTTTGCAGGATAAGCATTTGCCAAAGATCTTTCGTCTAAGTTTCAAACAATAGTCATTGTGTTTCTTAATAGCAGTGGCTACGAAAAGAGGCCCCTTTTTTCTTACAGCGTATAACGAGCCAGTGTCAGTGTACTAGTGCACGCGCGAGTGTTGCGAAAATTAGACGCATTGCGGAAGGCACTCGGTGGTGGGCCTAAGTATCGACAGGCGGTGGCCGCGCGGCTCGGCGCCGGGAACCTCATTTCCTGAAGCGGGGCGCGAAGATTCGCCGGCTGGCGGCTGCCGCTGCCGCCGCTGGTGGGCGGGCGGCATTCCAATTAACGCCTGCCAACTTGTGCCGGAGCGCCGGCCCAGGGGTGAGGCGCGAGGCGCGGGCGGCGGAAATCCCCGGTCTCCGGCAATAAGCCGCCAGCCTTCTGGCTCAAAGGCCAATCTCGACTGCCGACCGGCATAATGCGCGCATTATACGGCGCGTAGGCGCTCCGGCCCGCGCCGCGCCGGATCATCTCGCAGCTCCCGCCGTCTACGCTTTTCACACGGGGAGGCGCCGTATCTAAAACGACTTGAGAAATGCTCAGCGCGACGGTACGTCCGTCGACACCGAAGAAAGTATGCTCTCGCCACTGAGACTGGTGTTTGGCGCTTTCCGCAACTGTCTCATAAGTCCCGGATTCGATTTTGGGAGATTATACTAGCCTTTTTCTGGAGCTCTGTCGTCTAAGAGAAGGTCCAGCTGATGATACAGTAGCGGTAGTAAATGTTTCTGCTGGCACGCAAGACGCCCGTATCTCAGTGAGCAGAAAAAAGCATTAGGCTTGAGTCACAGTAGCTTTTTGTAGTGAAGAGGTCATTAGAATCATCGGGGACCAAATATTCCACAACTGTAGCCGATTTCTTTATTTATTCTGTCACAAGCAGTTTCGATGCTAAAGCCTCAATATGAAATGGTCCTCTTCATATGATTCTATGGAAATGAAAGCCGAAACTATTGGGTTCGTAACGTTTTTTCGTAAGTTCAATGGAAATGAGCGCATGGCGTCAGCGGCCGGGAGTTTCCGTACGGGAAGTTCGGCCGCCAAGTTGCAACTCTTATTGAGTGCGACGCCACATTGGGCGACTTACGCGTTGACAGTGGGGATGAGATGATGCTGAGAACAGCACAACACCCAGTCTCTGAGGGGAGAAAAATCTCCCATCCCAGCCGGGAATCGAACCCGGGCCCCCCGTGCGTGTCATTCCAACGCGCTGACCATCCAGCTATTGGGGTGGACTCCGTAAGTTCAATAAACACAACAGTGAACTACAAATAAAAAAAAGACAATCGATAAGTAAACCCATAGCAACCAGAATACTAACATGTAAAACAAAAACGCAAAGAAGTTATGTACCGACGTTATATATTCGAGGGTAGACTTAAACTTTCATTTATCATCTAGAAAAAATTAAGTTACCTGGTTATTTTTTTCTTTTCTTTTTTGTTTTGTTTATTCGTAAGTACATGTCTTTAGTCCTAGTACACATTCAAATCCCCGCGCCACAATACTGTAGCACGCTGTGTGTGTTCGAAGTGATATTTGAAACTAAGAAACTTCCCCTCGTGTGCTCATTGAAACCAGACTATTAACTGACATTGTATTGACCATCTTATATGGGCCTTGGACCATATGTAACATGAGAAGTTTCCGTCATTGTTCTTCTGCCAGAAATAGAATACGTATCTCGTCACATAACAGTGATCAAAGTCATATATCTGACACGTACGTGTAACGGCCAATGAGATGTCTGCTTGTGGTTTGATTTCGACGAGCATATGGAAATTCGACTTTCATTTCCCTATTTTATTATGTCTTTACAGTTTTCAAGGTTGGAGGTTGGTTGTTAATAGTAACTCAATTATTCCAAGAACAAAGCTGTCGTGTTGATGATTTCGCGCCCATAATTTTTTACCAGTTTTCACCTGACGAGTTTGTAGGTTTGACACAACCTGAAGGTTAGTCCCAGAAGCCATGTCAAGAGAAGAAACAATGCGGCGGCTATAACCTTCGTCTTAAGTTAAATTGAAGACAAACCGCCACAGTTGCCGTATTATTTGCTTTTTTATTACTAGTTTTGTGCCAACGAGACCATTTTTAGATATTATTTTTTGATTGTAACACTTCAGAAGTTCAAAACTATGGTAGGTGTTGTCATAGAACTACGCTTAGCTCCGTACTTCTGACCATTTGACACTAGGCGATGATTTGCTAGGGTATCTGTTCACCCGACGTTCACGAATGCTGTGTGGGTTGTCTATCGCTCAGTCACCTGTTCTCTTTCCATCTAAAACGATGACTTACTGTGTTAACAATGAGAATTGGAGTTTAGAACGAATCCGCGCTTTCATATTGCTCTCTGAGACGACTTACTTTCTTCAGACGCAGCTTTCTTTAATGCATCAAATAGTCATTTGTTGGATAATGTATCTTGCGAATATTTGTTTGTGCACCAGTTTACGTTGCTATAGCACACAAGGTGCTTCCTGTTAGCGTACAATAACATTCTTTAAGTCATCACATTTCGGGCAGTTACGAGTACTTGCCTCGAAGATCACTGTTTCCATGTACCATTTAAATTATTTCCTCCGTGTTATAATGATGCTAATTCCGCAACAATTGTTCAATACTGAAAAGCAGCACCAGTTACTTAATACTGTCTCAATGTCCCGCTATTTGTACCACAAAATCTTCTAACAAACAATAATGTTACATTCTGTACAGTCACCGGAGATGCAGTCTTTGGACAAACTGTTACTAATTGAATGTTTTAGTGTTACAAGCAGCTTATTCCAAGCAATTTGAAAGGCACCATCAGATATGCTAGCCACGAAGGCAGCGGCGTTCCAGAAGAAAAGGCGCGGCGAATGCGAGCGGCCAGCGCCGCACCTCGCCTGACGGGTTTCACCTCTTCTCTCGAGCGCTGTAGAACAGTGGCGGTACTGCGTTCTGGCGGTGCAATTTCTGAGACAGTAATTTGTCTCGGAAGATGTGAGCCGCACTGTGCCAGCGGCTCTTCTTCGAACACATCTTGTCACTACACTGACAGCATATTTGCAGCAAAGCAGCTCGCAACAGTGGGGGACTTGGTGTGTGCGAGGAAACTGCGTGATACTTCACTTCTCACGATCTCGAAGTAGTATTTCCTAGACACAATAAGCAACACAAAATGTGACAAGCATGTCCACCATTTACATTTATTTTCTGGAGTTCTTTCGACATCATTTTGTTTACACACCGAAATTCGAGCCCATATTCACATTCTACGTTTTGATATATTTGTGGCATTTTTATCTGAATGTTCTGAACACAAAATGTGTACGCTGCAGTCTTTCCATTTTGTAATCTATTCTCTTTGTTTATGAATATTGTGTTCATACACGCCTATGTAGTATGCCCAACAGTGAGGTTAGTAGTACACACGTACTCGTTTTATATGCGAGTCTGTTGTTATAATTTTTCTCACAACAGCCATCGTTTCGTGTGTCACTGCTGTTGCAAGATGTCTGGAGAGCTTATCAACTTCTAGGAATAAACTTAATCTTCCCCAAACTCTCAATATCATTTTCTGTTTGTCGCTGTGTAAGGACATTCTCCAGAGTTATCGTGCAAAATCACGATTCAAAAATCAGCAGATGATCCTTTCGTTACGAAGTGTGGCTTTAGGCATTTGCTGATTTTCGCTCATCCCTTTGCTGCCAACTTAATTTGCCAAGATATTGACAGTATATTTTGTCTAGCAACACATCAGCAATCAAATTATAGTTGATTTGGTAGTGTTGGTGTTAAAAATTTCGCCTTAGCCCTTGTGACTTCTAGATGCTTTGACACGGTCGACAATATCGTCGTTCTTTTATTTTGCAGTCTGTCGAACATTGTATCATCATCTACCTACACACCAAATAATAAGCTGTTGCTTAAATGTCAGGCATGTCTGTGTGAACTCTGTCAGAAAGGAGGAAAAAGAAGTTTAAAATGAAACTAGCTTCCATCACAAACTGGAACATAGGAAGGCCATATGAACCGTTTGCAGAAATATAGTTCAAACATTGTAGCCTTCCACAGATATACAAGGTACTTGGAGATGTGCTTTAGAAGAATATCGTAGTACTAACGTCCATGATGTAACTTGACAGATTTAAAAAAAATAAAGAAAAGAGACATTGAGTTCAAAGAACTGGCGCAAATCTTCCAATTGGGCGGCACATTGGCACCATCCGTTCACTGTACTACGCCAGTAATCCTAGCGGGAAAGGATCTACAGCCTTAACGTGGAGTTCTTATAATGTGTATTTCCTGTCGAATCTGCGCGTCATTAACAGATGACGCCTAGGGAAAGGCACACCTAAATATTCTGTGGTCCGAACGGGATCCGATCCCGCGACTTTTCAGTTTGTAGACACTTGCTTTACCTCTAGACCACTAGGCCCGACATACGTGACAGATGCCATTGCTTTTGACTTCATACATTAAGTGAATGATGCATTTTGTGTACTATCTGCTTGATAGTAGTAAATATTTTACCCTGGCACAGAAGTTGCCTGTGAATATGGGAACGTAGACAGTTGTCTGTTAGGAATGACTGAGTACGGGATTAACGAGTCAGAACTGATAGTGTTAGCTCTGAAACAAGTGGCGAAATACAGTTATCTGGTACACTGTTGGTTGCCTGCGGTTTATATAGAGAATATGTTGCACACCAAACGATTTTATCCGTTTTAGTGTCATGTAGAGAAATAGCTGAATGTGTGAGAGTCATGTCAGATCGAGCAACCGGAGCTACTCAGTACCCACTGAGAGAAACTTAATATTTGTCAAAATTTATCATGTCACGTGTGCATTATAAAGAAATATTAAAGAGTCAGACGTTTTAAACGCATGAGACCGTTGGAATCATAACACCTACTTAGGATTCTCGACACTTCCCTTGCCCTCTGTTGCAGTTTTTGATTGAAATGGAAACATATGATAGTTTAATGTACGCTCTGCCTTTTACTTCACCGCGTATTATGCAGGATAATTGTAAAGCTTCATTGTTTGAAACTCTGCTGCTATGTTCGGCTACAGAGTACCGAAAACATTACACTGAAAATGATCACGCTGCAGCGTTTTCTACGTACATATCAACCTCAGAAGTCACGCTAATTAATAGCCTAGTCGCATCTACACCTATTGCAGAAGTAATTACAGTACCGAATCGCACAAATAATATGCAGAATCTTAGCTAGATTATTTACTATCGCATGTTAGAAAATTGAAGGCATTCCGTCACGAATGGTGCCGTAACGAAAGTCAAAGGAGTACCAACGGATAAGTTTCCTAGAATGACCACAGCAACCTACAAGAGTTAGAGTGACCGTTCTAATATGGGAATCACCGTTCAGTTAGTCTATTGACGCATACGATGAAGATATGTTGCAGAATCCTGGATTACGTGCACGTCGTCGTTTAGTTCCATGGCAACCTGTGTGCAACAATATGCAGATCTCCTTGGAGTAGCGTTCAAGAATATGGGGACGTTCTGCATTTTTTTAGCGACAAAAATATGACCCATCTATAGACATTATCTCGGCCGCAATTGTGTGAAAGTTTGGAAATGGGTCAACAGAAACATCCGATCTCACGCGTCGGCTTTGACCCGTGACGTAAGGGTGTTGTGGTGTGTGACGTCATTACGGCGCGGAGTTTGGTTTGTGAGTGTGGCGTATTTGTAGATGTTGCCTCGTTGACGTTGCCTTAGTAGGAGTTTTAGGGCCTGTAATATATAGTTTACCTTTTTACTGTACTTTTTGTTTTAACGTCGTCTATGAGGCTTTTATCAGTTTGCCATTAGATTGTTCAATCTTTATGGTCTATATGTTTTGTCGCTACTCGTTATGTCTAATGAATCAATATTGTTTTTTCTTTTTTTTATTTGTTTCTTTTTTTAATCTTTTGATTGACCTACACATTGATCTGTAGCGTAGCCCTGAATACGAGGTTAGGTTGGGAGTTTTTTTTTTGCGGGGGGGGGGGGGGGGGGTCAGGGGGGGGCGCAGCCCCCCCCTGCTTGGCCTTGAGTACCACTTGTTTATTATTATCTTTGTTTGCTATCAATGTTAGCAGATTGTTCTTGTGAAACCATTGTGTGTGTTGTTTTTCTATGTGTTTTCGTCTTTGTGATACGTATGCAACGTTTCTATATCCGCCATATTGGAATTGTCGTTTCCGCTATATTTGTGACGTCATGGGTCAAAGCCGACGGGTTAGATCGGACGCTTCTGTATTTCCTTGGAAATTTTATTCCATGTACGTTACAAAAACGCCGTCACACATTGATGGTGTTATAACACCCGGTATGTACAGGAATAGAGTTTCGTTAGTCAATTACCTGTATTCGTATCTCTGTATCTGGTACTAAATAAATTAATTTCCTGTTCTATGCTATATGGGTCTTCCAAAACAGCGACTCCAATCCCCATCGAAGTTGTACAGTATTTTGTGATTCACGAAATGTATCTCTAAGATTAACTGGTGTGATAAAAGTCAGTCGGTGTACCGATCAACATTTGAAATAATCGGAGTTTGTCCGTGAATGCACTTGTTAATGACCAGTAAATTCCTTCCTTGTAGTGTCTTATTTAAGTTACGTAACTGAGTCATAGTATCGAGGAGAAATGCTAAGCCCGTCATTAGTCATTAACGACAGGGATTCTCGTTTCGTTTCCTAAAACCTTTGTTTTAGGCAGTTTACTTTTGTATTAAATTTGTTTTTGTTTGCAGTAGTTGTTGCTGTTTTTTCCAACAACTGATGCAAACAACAACAAATTTAACATAAACGTCAGCAGACGTCTGAAGATGAACTATCGCTTCGAAACTGGTAACGGCGCTATTAGTGCAAATAAATAGTATCAGTATAATTAGCAGGAGCTGGTCGCTGTTTTCTTTTCTGTAAGAATCGACTTGTATTTTGAACCCAGCCACGGTCTCAGAGATGCCTGTTTTTGACAAAATAAATGAACGATAGTTATTGTTCCTATGCCATTAATACTGAGACATTACTTTTTATTTGCTATAATACAAGTATAAAAATATAGCATTAAGTTTTTAGCTACTAGAACCATACTGAGCAAAAATATCTTCTCATATCTTTCAAACTTAGAATTCCAGAGCGAAGCACTACTTGGTACACGGACCATGCGCATTCTAAGCGTGTTCGAAAAGACTTTCTCCATGGATTGGCACCTGGATCAAGTCTAGGGACATGCAACAGAATACCGAGAAAACAACAGCACTGAAAACGCAATTTGTGAAAAAATGACACTTAGAACGTGTTCTTTTTCCATTCCTCAGGAGACGAGCGAAAGGAACGGTCGGTGCTCGTCCGTTTTTCAATTCCTCGATAGTATAAATCCGCTCCTTGGTCACGGAGCCATTCGAGGACCATTGTGTGAACTTCCTTATCGTTGGAAAATCTGCGATTGCTACTAATACTTTCCTCAATAACCTGGACGTTGTCGTCTATGGTCGATGTCGATGGCCTTCCTTCCCGAGCAGCATTTCCATCGACGTTTACGTTCTGCTAAGGAAGATCGTGGTCGGGTTAGTCAGTAGAAAAAAAAAAAAAAACTTTACAACAAACAAAAATATATTCATAAATCATATGTGAAGAGATGAAAAATGTAATTACAATTGATAGCTCGTCCAGTCACCCGCTGCGTCGGTAATTTTTTGGCATCTCCGAGGCATGCTTGAAACCAAGTTTTCCGCGTATTTACGTTAAGAGACCTCCAGATGTGTCGAATTTGCGCTGACAGCTGTATCATATTTAAGACCACACGTTTTCAATAGGATTAACATCAGGCGACTGTGAGGGCCAATCCAGTACTTGCACACCGTTCTCCTTTTTCCAGTCGCTACAAAGCCTGCCGTGGTGCTTCAGGTCATTGTTCTCCTGCTGTATCCAATCGTAATTTTTGACGATGAACCAGCGTTTGGCCGTCGGCATCAAACATCTTTCATAACATCTTTTGTGCATTTAAATTGTCGGTAAAAACGTGCAAATCTCAGTCAAGAAATTCAGTGTAAACTAATGCTTTATGGACATTGCACGAAGGACAAAGGTTTCTTTTAGTGGGCTATGAAACATCTAAGGCGATATCTTTTACCATATGTGTATAATGCCGACCACACTCTTACTAGTCAGAGTGTACACACATTGTAAGCCACCGTACGATGCATGGCGGAAGGTATCACGTACCATTACTAGTCACTTCCCTTCCTATTCCACGCACAAATACAGCAAAGGAAAAACGACCGACTATAAGTCTCAGTACGAGACTTTATTTCTTTTCATCTTTGTTGTCCTCGCGCGAGATGTATGTTGGCAGCAGTTGAATCGATCTGCAGTCGGTCTCAAATGCCGGTTCTCAAAAATTTGCGCAATATTGCCGTGCGAAAAGATACTCGTCTTCCCTTCACGGCTTCCCATTTGAATTCACGAAGCATTTCCGTAATACTTGCGTGCTGATCTAACCTACCAGTAAAAAATTTAGCAGCTCGCATCTGAAGTGCTTATATGTCTTCCTTTAATCCGAGCTGGTGGTATCCCAAACACACGAGCAGTAACGTTACAGGATTGTTTTCCTTGCTCATCCTCATCACCCACATTTGTGCGTCCTTGTCAAATTGTTGGCACCATTTTACAACGGCTGGACGCGACATTGTATTTGGGACGTATATCGCCAAAATTTCGCGGTGGCTCTGTGTGCAATTTAGACGTTTTGCCGACGATAATGATACTGTCCAGTGTACTTCAGCCTTGGAATAATTTTCCATTTGCCGCGCAATTTCACTCACACATGGTGATGAACCTGTTAATCCTGTTGCAGCAACCCTGCGTTACTCTCTTTTGGCAGTGCGCCACTATTGTCTGGCAATGATCATAGCCTGGGAGACATGTACAACGTACCTTTTGAAGTCCTCATGTACTAGTCGAAAGTCTGTGTCTGACGTAAAGCTTGCCTCCAAAGGGTTGCTGCGAGCATTTGCTGAGTTTCTGGAGCTTCAAAAGAAAACTGTACCGACGGGCTGCTATTCAAGGTCAGCCATCGCAAAACAGCGAACTCAAGAAAACACGACATAGGAAATATGCTCACCAACCAACGACTAACGAAACAACTCAGCTTCCAGCCATCTGGCACACAAATTCAAAAAGATATTCGGTAGACACATGACGAGGCGCAGATCTTATATAACTTGCCATCACGCTCACGATTTTAGTAATAACAACAATAAAATATATTAAAGGTTTTAAAATAGTAATAATAATAATAATAATAATAATAATAATAATAATAATAATGTTTTTACATCGGTACTTAACACATAACTGTAGTACAAGGCCTAAGAAATTAATTCAAAAAATGTAGCTTTTGAAAGGCGGTATTCCAAAATTTTGGGAAGCGCATATGATATGCAGTTGATTTAATTAAGTTGATAGCAACAAACTCTCTTACAACTCTGTGTCATAATTCAGGCGATATAAAATCGGAGTATGTACTTAACCATCGTCAGTGTTTCACTAAACATTATGATTTTGGTTGCGGGTCTGCAGACGACTGTGGATGTGCCAGCGTGTAAATCAGGGGAATGCAGTTTCTTTCGGTCGTTTCAGCGTGCTTTGGGGAATTCAGTCTCTTCCTTTTTTTTTTCTCTCTCTCTTAGTGTAGGGTCATCTTCTTTATCTCCCCTTTTGTCTTCTTCTTGTGGTTTGCCGGCTCTACCTGTGGACTCACGAATCCTGTCAGATTGGTTATTGACAGCAGATACGGTCAGCCTTTAACTGGCTGGAATGGTAGTGGTCAGGGGAAATCGGCAGGCCCTCTCTCAGGTAACTGAAAAGAATTCTGTGTTAAACGTACTTTGTAGATTTCTTTACAATTTTGGTTACACTTTAGTTTTAATGGCTCTGAGCACTATGAGACTTAACACATGAGGTCATCAGTCCCCTAGAACTTAGAACTACTTAAACCTAACTAACCTAAGGACATCACATACATTCATGCCCGAGGCAGGATTCGAACCTGCGACCGTAGCAGTCGCGTGTTTCGGACTGAAGTGCCTAGAACCGCTCGGCTACCGCGGCCGGCCTTAGTTTTAATGCTTTTGAAAGTTAGCCGTACAATTTGAAAACTGATGTAATATGAATCTATAAACTCCCCTACTAAAAAGTTCTTGGTATATATATATATATATGAGTAAGTGCGAGTAGGACTCACGCACCGAAGGTTCCGTACAGACTTAATTATGTATGTAGACAGTTCATTCATCGAGGGAATCGAGAATCTGAGCAATGTTTTACTGTTATCGGTATCGATACTGGCATGATATCGGTCTCAGGAATTCCAAGACTGCTGAGAAAGTTGTTTTTTATAATTTCGCATTGGCTATTGTAATTTTTTATTTATTTCATTAATTTTGGAGTTACATTAACATGGTAACCTAAGTGGCAATTATAGATGCATTAACTTCGTCTGCTCCTATCCCTGTTGCGATAACTTGTAAGATTTGACGGAAGGCTCCACGGGAGAACGGTACAGTCACAGGCCTGTTGTTACGCAAATCTGGAATTGTTCTGTGAAACGCTTTAATAGATATTTTAGGGATATCGGAGCCTGCTCCCAAACAATGGAAGAGCCATCCTACATCAGTTACCAGTGTTACTTTGCTCTGAAACATTGTAGATGCTGTACGTGTCGTAGGCGTTGACTATCAGCGCGGTAGTCGAGCGTTCTTACGCCTTTCACCGCTAGATGCAAAGGCATCCTTTTCACAGCGCCAGGGGACTTGATTTCATCGTAGCTCAGCCAATTAGCTCCAAATATTTGTCATTTATTTACCCAAACCTTCCTCTTGAATCACTGTACTTAATATGGAAACTGTCAAAATCCCTACAGTTGTTTCTGATATTTTTGACAGATTACAAATCCAATGTGCGTTTGTATTGAGAAGCAAAAGTACTGTGTAGGTTTTGACGAGCGAGTTTGCGATTATCCAAATATGTGATAAGTTGCCGTATCTTTCGTTTGCATTGACTTTGAAGGTTAAAATTTTTACACCACCAAGAAACCGCAGACGTTAGAGTGTGACGCAAATTTCAACTTGATGCTTGTATCCGCCCCTGAGAAAAAGAGTGCTTAACAGAATGACAGAGGGACAGACTGAAAATAAATGGCGAAAAATATTTTTTCGTGTGGTATAATTATAAATTAACAACTTTTGGATTTTTTCCTTTACTTGTACTGGAAAGAATGCTTTCGTGTCAAATTTCATGACTCTAGGTGAATGGGACCCTATAGGTTTTGATGACTGAGTCTGTAAGTATCAGAATTTGTGGAATAAATGGACATATCTTTTGATTCCACTGACTTAGAAGCTTAAATTTTGTCCAAAGCTAAGAAAAAGGAGCCTTTAGTATGTAGCGTAAATTTCAACTTGATACATTTACCCGTTCCTGGAAAAAAAAATGATCTTAGCTGTCGGACAGATAATGAAAGACTTGTGAATGTATTCCATACTCCGCAAGCTACCGTACGGTAAGTGGCGGAGGGTGCCTTCTTCCACTACTAGTTGTTTCCTTCCCTATTCCACTCGCACATAGAGGGAAAAACGATTATCTATATGCCTCCGTATGAGCCCTAATCTTAGTGATTCTTGCGCGAAGTGTATGTTGGCGGCAGTAGAATCGTTCAGCAGTCAGCTTCAAATCCCGCTTCTCTAAATTTTCTCAGTAGTGTTTCTCGAAAAGAATGTCGCCTGCCTTCCAGTGAGGGATTCTCATTCGAGTTCGGGAACCCTCTACGTAACACTTGCGTGTTGTTCGAACCTACCGGTATCAAATCTAGCAGCATGTTTCTGTATTGCTTCGATGTCCGACATGGTGCAGATCCCGAGCACTCGAGCGGTACTCAAGTACAGGTCGCACCAGCGTCCTATGTGGGGTGTTCTTTGCAGACTGAAAACAAAGTGATCCGGTAAGGATTCCGTTTTCATCAGTTGAGGCACGGAACTTCGGAAAGAAAAACGCAAGAAAACTGATAAGAATAAGACAAATAAGAAGTCAGCTTTCTTTACACACGAATAGTGCCAGTTTGAATCGTCTGGCTCAGGCCGTCGTTTGGTACTGCTACCGGCCAGAGGCACGACGTTGGACGAGAGAACGGTTGAGAGCTGTGAGCAGTGCGGCCGTCGCCTGGGGAGCGAACCCTTCGTCGGCCGACTGACCTCCCCGCCGGCTGCCACCCGTTGCCTGTCCCCGGAGAGCAATTACCCAACAGGCCGAGAGGCGAGCGCCGGCCCCTCGTGACCCGGGTGTCGCAGCCTGCCGCCGCGCACCATTTGTCTCTTTTTGCCCGCGGCGCCCGACCCGCGCCGGAACCAGTTCCCAGCGCCGAGGTGGCTGCCATTCGGTAGCCGTCTCATCAGCTGCGGCGCCGACGTCATTCATCTCCCGCGCTCTCACTGACTGCACGGCCTCCTTTGTTTCACCGGGGACACTGGGCGCACGTTGAGCCCGTTAACGAGGAGCACCAGCTGTCGCCTGTTGCTGCAGCAATACTTTTCGCTGCCAGACTGGACATGACCAGAAGGCTCCGCGACCTTTTTGTCACTTTTTAGTGTAGTCGGCGACGGGCTGTAATCTGCTCATTAAAAACACAGCTGCCCAGTGTCTTCTGACTTCCACTGCGGGACAGATGCTTGCCCTTGTGACTCCATTAATCAACGCTGTTCTTCGCATGGTGACTCACCACCGTAGTCGAAATCGTTAAAATACACTAACACACAAAGAGCAGATTCGATTCTTGTTGCTGAAGTGAAATGTTTAACACAGGTAGAGTTCTGCACGAATGAGAGAGACGTTATCCACAGCTATAGCACGGATCCGCATCTGTTCATATTAAATTCCTGAAGATATTGTAAATCCGTCTGTGATATTGCAAGAAAGTGCTTAGTGTTGTCACCAACCGCGTTTAGTTTTGTTGGTATAAAACATCATCAGTGGTACATAATGAGATGTATTTACAATTTGGCATGCTTTTTAGATCTAAAACACTGGGTTGTGATTTCATTTACGGTATTTTATGCCCGACTTTTGCCCACATCGCCGGCCGAAGTGGCCGCGCGGTTCTGGCGCTGCAGTCTGGAACCGCGAGACCGTTACGGTCGCAGGTTCGAATCCTGCCTCGGGCATGGATGTGTGTGATGTCCTTAGGTTAGTTAGGTTTAACTAGTTCTAAGTTCTAGGGGACTAAAGACCTCAGCAGTTGAGTCCCATAGTGCTCAGAGCCATTTGAACCACTTTATTTTTTTTTTTTTGCCCACATCAGGAAGTGTCGTCTGCTTGCACATTTTTTGTGGTATTCCCTTTTGTGGCGTTGTTGTTTGTTCTATATGAATGCGTGATGCCCGTTCATTTGAACATGTCCGAAAGTACAGACACCACGCATTCATATAATTAATACGCTTCTGTGGGCCATGAATCCACAACTACCAGCGCAGAAACACATTTACGTTCGACCTGCAGTGGGAATCCAAGACTAACGAGCGTGGAGGAGACTGCGGATAGATGCAGGTGTGGGAATGAGAGTCGGTCGCGGAGCGTGTCGAGATAGACTGCACATTTGCGATAAACAGTGTCCGGGTGTCTCGCGCCGCTGCTGATCCGCCATTAAAGTCCCGATGCAGTTCTTCATTCCTTTCCTTTCTCCCCCCCCCCCCCCCCCCTTCATCTTCAATTTACGTAACTATTGTTTGTTCCCTGACCCACATTGTTTTGTAGCTCTGCGCATTTCTTGACGTCTGTTTGTTCAGACAACAGTATGCAAACAGTAGTGATGCTACAATATTGTGTCCTATCACATGTAAAAAAAATTAAAAAAAAAAAAGCATAGCGCTGCGAAGCAATTTGGGTTTGGGCTAAAAATAAGCAGTGTCAAACGAGGGAATGTGTATTGCTAAACTGGTATTCCGGAGCCCAATACCAGTTGCAAGCTGCGTATTTGGTGGCTTTCAGAGGCAAAACATTTTTGATTTTCAATATTTTGTGTTATTAGTGACCGAATTTAAAATGCTGTCGTAATCGGTTAAGAAGTATAACCACACGTTAAAATTTAACACAATGACACAAGTATCACAGTTATAAACTGTGTTACTAACCCCGCGCAAACACACTGTCTATATTTTTCCATACTTCGAGAATGAAAGCACTTAGCGGCATGCAACGAACGTCATTCATAATTTCAAACGTTTATGACACTTTTTCCGGATGACACCCCCACAAAAATATAAAAGAAAAAAAAATTTTTTCTTACGATATTTTCGCAGTTCATGAAGTAAAACTTAAGCATCAGATATGACGTTTCAATTTATATCATACAAAATTACGAGGTTTGGACAAAAGTATGGAAACACCGCGAGTTATGCGTACCTGAACATAGATCCAGGTGGTAGCCAAGTGTGCAACGTCGTCAATACGTTGCACGTGTCGGTCGCGGTCAGAAGAGAATTGCGTGTAGTTGTGAGCGCATTGTACCGCAGCTAAGTGAATCCGACCGTGATCAAATTGTTGGTGCTCTTATGGTGGGTGCTTCCGTAATCAATGGAGGCGAAGTGTTTCATGTTTCATGAGGCGCCGTCTAGATAATGTATACCGCATACGGGATAAGCGGAAAAACATCATCCGCTAATTTACAGCTCGGACGAAAGTGTTTGCCGAGTGGTCGTGACAGACGGTACATGAAGAGGATTGTGACGAAAAATACGAGGAGAGCTGGAAAAGTCACAGCAAAACTGAATGTCGCATTTGCGAATCAAATCAACGCCAAAACAGGACGAACGGTGCTCCAGAATCAGGGAATGCAGAGCGACATGAAATTCCAGAACCATTCATCAGCGATGCAGCGTGGTTTCGAAGCCATAAAACCTAGACTATGGAGTCGTGGAAGAAAGTAGTTTGGTCGGATAAGTCTTGTTTCACGCTGTTTCCAACTTCTGGCCGAGCTCACGACCCAAAAGTGAAATCTCGAAGTCCCTGAAATTTGATATCGCTTCCTATTTCCTCTTTGGTTTCCTTTCCAGCTAGTTCAATGTAGGGATCGAATAATGTCAGGGATAGGCTACAACCGTCAATAGGTTGTCAACCACTGCGTCCTTTTTATGTCCTTCGAACCTTATAACTCCTGTCTGTTTTCTGAACAAATTGTAAATAATTTTTAGCGCCCTATGTTTTATCTTTGCCACCTTTCGAATTTCAATGAGTGCAGTCCAGTCAATATTTCTAAATCTAATTCTTACTTATATCTAGCCAGAAGGACTGCGTCGTTTTTGAACCTTCCCCATTGGTATCTGTTCCTCTTGAAAATTTATTCCTTTTCTGAAATTTTGTTTCGCTTATTGCTATTTCATCGTACAGGATCAATAACAGTGGTGACAAGGTGCAACCCGCCGTACGCCTTTCTGAATACGAACTTGTCTTCCGCTGAACTTCCACTTCATATTCCTGCTTGTGTTTTGTAAATGGTGTAGATTATCTATCTGTCTCTGTACTTTTACCTATAATCCTCCAAGGACCTTTTTTTTTTTTTTTTTGTCATCAGTCGACTGACTGGTTTGATGCGGCCCGCCACGAATTCCTTTCCTGTGCTAACCTCTTCATCTCAGAGTAGCACTTGCAACCTACGTCCTCATTTATTTGCTTGACGTATTCCAATCTCTGTCTTCCTCTACAGTTTTTGCCCTCTACAGCTCCCTCTAGTACCATGGAAGTCATTCCCTCATGTCTTAGCAGATGTCCTATCATCCTGTCCCTTCTCCTTATCAGTGTTTTCCACATATTCCTTTCCTCTCCGATTGTGTGTAGAACCTCCACATTCCTTATCTTATCAGTCCACCTAATTTTCAACATTCGTCTATAGCACCACATCTCAAATGCTTCGATTCTCTTCTGCTCCGGTTTTCCCACAGTCCATGTTTCACTACCATACAATGCTGTACTCCAGACGTACATCCTCAGAAATTTCTTCCTCAAATTAAGGCCGGTATTTGATATTAGTAGACTTCTCTTGGCCAGAAATGCCTTTTTTTGCCATAGCGAGTCTGCTTTTGATGTCCTCCTTGCTCCATCCGTCATTGGTTATTTTACTGCCAAGGTAGCAGAATTCCTTAACTTCATTGACTTCGTGACCATCAATCCTGATGTTAAGTTTCCCGCTGTTCTCATTTCTACTAATTCTCATTACCTTCGTCTTTCTCCGATTTAATCTCAAACCATACTGTGTACTCATTAGACTGTTCATTCCGTTCAGCAGATCATTTAATTCTTCTTCACTTTCACTCAGGATAGCAATGTCATCAGCGAATCGTATCATTGATATCCTTTCACCTTGTATTTTAATTCCACTCCTGAACCTTTCTTTTATTTCCATCATTGCTTCCTCGATGTACAGATTGAAGAGTAGGGGCGAAAGGCTACAGCCTTGTCTTACACCCTTCTTAATACGAGCACTTCGTTCTTGATCGTCCACTCTTATTATTCCCTCTTGGTTGTTGTACATATTGTATATGACCCGTCTCTCCCTATAGCTTACCCCTACTTTTTTCAGAATCTCGAACAGCTTGCACCATTTTATATTGTCGAACGCTTTTTCCAGGTCGACAAATCCTATGAAAGTGTCTTGATTTTTCTTTAGCCTTGCCTCCATTATTAGCCGTAACGTCAGAATTGCCTCTCTCGTCCCTTTACTTTTCCTAAAGCCAAACTGATCGTCACCTAGCGCATTCTCAATTTTCTTTTCCATTCTTCTGTATATTATTCTTGTAAGCAGCTTCGATGCATGAGCTGTTAAGCTGATTGTGCGATAATTCTCGCACTTGTCAGCTCTTGCCGTCTTCGGAACTGTATGGATGATGCTTTTCCGAAAGTCAGATGGTATATCGCCAGACTCATATATTCTACACACCAACGTGAATAGTCATTTTGTTGCCACTTCCCCCAATGATTTTAGAAATTCTGATGGAATGTTATCTATCCCTTCTGCCTTATTTGACCGTAAGTCCTCCAAAGCTCTTAAATTCCGATTCTAATACTGGATCCCCTATCTCTTCTATATCGACTCCTGTTTCTTCTTCTATCACACCAGACAAATCTTCACCCTCATAGAGGCTTTCAAGTATTCTTTCCACCTATCTGTTCTCTCCTTTGCATTTAACAGTGGAATTACCGTTGCACTCTTAACGTTACCACCGTTGCTTTTAATGTCACCAAAAGTTTTTTTGACTTTCCTGTATGCTGAGTCTGTCCTTCCGACAATCATATCTTTTTCGATGTCTTCACATTTTTCCTGCAGCCATTTCGTCTTAGCTTCCCTGCACTTCCTATTTATTTCATTCCTCAGCGACTTGTATTTCTGTATTCCTGATTTTCCCGGAACATGTTTGTACTTCCTCCTTTCATCAATCAACTGAAGTATTTCTTCTGTTAGCCATGGTTTCTTCGCAGCTACCTTCTTTGTACCTGTGTTTTCCTTCCCAACTTCTGTGATGGCCCTTTTTAGAGATGTCCATTCCTCTTCAACTGTACTGCCTACTGCGCTATTCCTTATTGCTGTATCTATAGCGTTAGAGAACTTCACACGTATCTCGTCATTCCTTAGTACTTCCGTATCCCACTTCTTTGCGTATTGATTCTTCCAGACTAATGTCTTGAACTTCAGCTTACTCTTCATCACTACTATATTGTGATCTGAGTCTATATCTGCTCCTGGGTACGCCTTACAATCCAGTATCTGATTTCGGAATCTCTGTCTGACCATGATGTAATCTAATTGAAATCTTCCCCTATCTCCCGGCCTTTTCCAAGTATACCTCCTCCTCTTGTGATTCTTGAACAGGGTATTCGCTATTACTAGCTGAAACTTGTTACAGAACTCAATTAGTCTTTCTCCTCTTTCATTCCTTGTCCCAAGCCCATATTCTCCTGTAACCTTTTCTTCTACTCCTTCCCCTACAACTGCATTCCAGTCGCCCATGACTATTAGATTTTCGTCCCCCTTTACATACTGCATTACCCTTTCAATATCGTCATACACTTTCTCTATCTGTTCATCTTCAGCTTGCAACTATCGTTGTCGGTGTTGGTCTGCTGTCGATTCTGATTAGAACAACTCGGTCACTGAACTGTTCACAGTAACACACCCTCTGCCCTACCTTCCTATTCATAACGAATCCTTCACCTGTTATACCATTTTCTGCTGCTGTTGATATTACCCGATACTCATCTGACCAGAAATCCTTGTCTTCCTTCCACTTCACTTCACTGACCCCTACTATATCTAGATTGAGCCTTTGCATTTCCCTTTTCAGATTTTCTAGTTTCCCTACCACGTTCAAGCTTCTGACATTCCACGCACCGACTCGTAGAACGTTATCCTTTCGTTGATTATTCAATCTTTTTCTCATGGTAACCTCCCCCTTGGCAGTCCCCTCCCGGAGATCCGAATGGGGGACTATTCCGGAATCTTTTGCCAATGGAGAGACCATCATGACACTTCTTCAAATACAGGCCACATGTCCTGTGGATACACGTAACGTGTCTTTAATGCAGTGGTTTCCATTGCCTTCTGCATCCTCATGTCGTTGATCATTGCTGATTCTTCCGCCTTTAGGGGCAATTTCCCACCCCTAGGACAAGAGAGTGCCCTGAACCTCTATCAGCTCCTCCGCCCTCTATCCGCTCCTCCGCTCTCTTTGACAAGGCCGTTGGCAGAATGAGGCTGACTTCTTATGCCGGAAGTCTTCGGCCGCCAATGCTGATTATTTATCAAAATTTAGGCAGTGGCGGGGATCGAACCCGGGACCGAAGACGTTTTAATTATGAATCAAAGACGCTACCCCTAGACCACGGATTAAGAACACCTTATTCCTTCTTGCATTACCAAACACAGTATCAGAATTGCTCCTTTGATACCTTTTCCCTTCCTGAAACCAAACTCTTCAATTCTTTTGTATGTTATTCGTGTCTGCAGTTTACAAGAGTGATTTGTCAGAGGAGTCATTCGATTGTTTTCATTCTTATCTGCGCTTGTTCATACGGATTTCAATATCTCCGAGTGTATATGATCGACACTTAACTGACTTGTTTGAGCTCATGCCATTCAGTGCCCTGTCATGTTTTCATACAGTTAGATGTAAGTTATCTTCTTCTCATGTCATTGTAACATATTTCTTAATTTGATCTTCTAATGAAATAATTTTTATTTGTGGGACGTCATGTTCTGTAGGAACTACTCTGCTAAATCTTACGAAGAGGGCACAGGGGAAACGCGCATCAGTTTAAATCTGCTTTTTCTCGTGTGTTAGCTTTCTAAAAGAAAACGAGAAATTCGTTTTTATAAACTGAATATAACATAAATATATAGATACTTGGTTACTGGAATCCTTTTTGGCTTACAGTTAGTTGTCAACATTCTGCCGGAAGATTGAA
The DNA here is from genome assembly GCF_023864275.1 of Schistocerca cancellata. NCBI lineage: Eukaryota > Metazoa > Arthropoda > Insecta > Orthoptera > Acrididae > Schistocerca > Schistocerca cancellata. The sequence continues at coordinate 138,003,083 of NC_064632.1, forward strand.
GTGCAGATTTTCCTCCCTTCTCGTCCTTTTGTCTTTATTGTCCCCTGTTTGCTGCTGGTGACGATTAATCATGCTTCCATTGTTTCGTGGGATTTAGACTCCGAGCCTCATCTTTTGTTTTGTTTTGTTCGTAGATCGCCGCAGGGAAGCAGTTACAGAAAAATGATGCCAATTGTACAAGTTTTACCCAGTCTTGCGTTTGCTCTAAATGTTGAGCCATACTAAAATCTGCTCTTCTATTTTTTTGTTGGAAACGGCGGCATCTCTTGCAATTTAGGATACCTGCAATCGTAGTCCTGTTATTAACGAACGTGTCCAGCACACGTCTTCCTATTTGGTTTAAGCAACAGTGTTTACTTGATCATTCGTTATCGATCTAAAAGTGAATATGTCAATAATTTTGTGTTCTTGGAAACACATTGTTTGCACAAATAATTAAATAATAATCCTGTTTTTCCGTTTTCAAATAAGAAATTTTACTACTGACTGAAGTCGGCAGAATGCGTTTACTTTGTGAGAGTGGTTGAAGCAGTGTCATTATGACTTAATGGAAATATGAATTTGTGGCAAATATATTTCACAGTTGTGTGCTTATTATGGGGCGATAGATTAGATAATAACATACCAGTCTCCTCCAACACAACCTCAGACCCTGAATTAGCGAATTATTTGTTCTGTATATATTTGAGGGGGCAATGTCGCCGGATATGACACACGAGACAGCTGCTTTCCGCACCCAACAGACTAGTCTCGGCCTTCAATGTCAATCCCGATAAAAACCAGTTCTGGCCGGAGTGCTATCAACCAACATGTTTGTTCACTGTAGCAAAATTTAAAATTAGCGATAAAACGGTAGTAAGTAATGTAATTGTAACACATTTATACCAAAAGTGTTGTACTAATATGACTATACAAATTTCATACAATGACACATGTTTTTGCTCTGCAAGTTTCAGTAATAGTGCTTTCGCTGCGGCTCGGAAACGACATACGGAGGCAGTAGCGACTCTGAATGTCTTTGCATTGTGTAAATCATATCGCACTGCCTCCGCTGTTTCCCTGGCCAAAAAATTACCGCAGTTGCTACGTTAACAGCTATTTGTAAACTTTTTTTGCTTTTCGTTGTGCGCGTTGACGTGTTAGTTTCTACTTGAAACTACATTGGTTGGAAATAACACCTGGAAGAGTCAAGCACACCGGGTAAAAACTACATCACCTGTAGGAGATACCGCGCTGCATCTAGCCTTCATATTAGCCTCATTTCGGCAAAGAAGGTACATCTTCATTCACGGTGTGGTCATGGACACGACCAAACGCGATAGCTCCTTTTTGTCATACTATCATGACGCCGCGTAGATTCATCATATTGCGCTAATTCTATACAATCAAACCAGGTGGTACGCACCCCAGTTCACTACCATGCCTCATGTCAGCGATGGATGGTACCAAGTATGGAGCGCTCCAAAGTGTCAAGTTTCGCTCCAGAGTGTCAAGTTTGCTCTTTAAACTGGATGACTAATATTTTGACCGATGAGTTTAGTTCATCATTAAATAAATGATACTCAACAGTTGTACAGATTGTACACGATATATGATCACAATCACATGGTAATAAATCTACGGACGATGATCTTTAAAAGTTTCAATAGTATTTAGACACCTCATATTACACCACAGTCTTGCAGCCGTATAGAATGACGATCCAAGAGATGACATGCTACAGCATGGCAGCGAGTCTCCCAATACTTACATCTGCTGTTGCACTTTGTCAAGATATGATTCCGATATTGTAGAGAAGAGCAGACGCCGTTCCGTTATGCTCTGAGCATCCTCAGTGACAGAATATGTCTGCCGACACGTGCTGTCGAGGGAAGTTGAGTAACAACAAAATTTTATTGCGCTGCTGAATAGCTCCGGCGTAGGGATGACGATAAAATGGGATGAATGATGTTCTGATTGTACCTTGCTCGTTGCGCAGTCACCAGGCTTATACAGTAATTGTAAGTTCCCATCACCGTGTTGTCAAAAGTTGGTTCAATGAATATTACTGCCCGATAACACTAGTACTTTGTGTTCTGATGGATCATACTACGGCAGAGTATTCTCTCATCACTAAATCCAGCTGCGAGCCATTCATCCTCCAATTACGTCTTTAACTACACCATCCATGGAGGACTGAGCTAGAGGAAGCTTGGTGATCTGCACAGCTCCCAGCAAATGTTTACGATGGGCCTACCCAGACTCTTTTAGTACAGCATTGGTGCTAATTTATGCGACAACCGCCATCGATCAACTATGCTCCGATTAAAATTACTTTGTAACTGACGATTGCAGTGGCGTGGGACTGTGTTATCGCTCTAGAAAGATCTACGATTGGCTGCCGCTTGGCTACTACTACTCGTCTCACAAAAACGTCAATCAAAAAGTAATTTTAACCGCAGTATACGACTGCTCGTTTACTGCGCCCTTTCGGTGTCATTCTGAAGCGCCCCTGCCGTCTTCAGAAAGGACGATGAACATGTATACCTTTCTTGGACAACCAAAACCAGCAATTAAACACATCTAGTACCTCGCATTAAATTCATCGAGAAGTTTGTCTGAAGGGCCATCCATTCTCACCCGGAGATTGACAGTACGTCCTCGTTCATCTTTTGTTTTTCTCCTCGATGCCATCTTGAGATGACTACAGTGTTTGGCCACTTAATAAAAGCTAGTGAGATACAGGTGTACGTTCTGTGCTTCAAGGGTATATTGTGTGTTTCTACGCCGATTCGCCTCTTTTTCATTTTCCACTAGCGTTTTTTTTATTCTTCTATATCTTTTGTTTTCGTCCGAATTATTACACTATTATGATAATCGTTTATTCGAAGAAGTTGACAGACTAAGAAATGAAAACAGTTAATTGGGAAGGTTTACTCACAGCCTATCTTCAGTGCTTATTGGTGTCAAGCGTTATCTAAAACATGTACCTCGTGAAACTCTACAATGTGTTGTGCCGTTGTCATCAATGTCATTCCTTCACGTCGCTCAGTCTGTTGTAAGACGATATAAGTGATTCACCTGTTGAAACTGGCCATTTCATTATTCGCCTTATATGATCTGAAACATCTAAGATCGAACCATATCAGTCATAATTTGTGAACACTTTTCTTAAGCATATAGTTGTGTCGAATTTGCGTTGTAAATTTTCTGAGTCCTATTTCTGTGGCACAGTTCTGAAGAAAGTCTGGCTGTTTGTGTTTGGAACTTAAAATAGAAACTGAATTTCAGTGATGCGGAAAACACCAATATAACTTGGCACGAAAGAGAGAGAGAGAGAGAGAAAAAATGATGATCGGTTATTGCGTGCTTGTTGATTTTAGTTCTCTGGCATAGTTCTGTTTCCTCTTTAAAATAATCGTCATTATTATACTCAGCACCCCAATTCTCTCTCTCTCTCTCTCTCTCTCTCTCACACACACACACACACACACACACACACACCACTTTGCGTATTAATGCGTATGCGGGACGTCGGCGTCAGTCCTGCGGCTTGACCGTGTCGAACATCGATGGAGTGGGTGAATTTGGGGGGGGGGGGGGGGATGGAGCAGTCGGTCTGCCAGACTGCTGCACCGGATCACACACACACACACACACATTGTGCTGCTCTGGACGGGCGGCACGAGCCTTAATTAAACAAACCGGTCCGTGACGCCTCTGTTCGTAAGGGTAGTGTGTGTGTGTGTGTGTGTGAGAGAGAGAGAGAGAGAGAGAGAGAGAGAGAGAGCGCTCTCAACCTGAGCCGTGTCGTCATCAGGGCGGGAAACGGGTGTGTAGCATCAGCACCAGTATAAGCACATCTTCCACAGTGGAGCAGTCGCTTTCAATTGCGTTGCACTTATCTGTCGACCCCGTCTGACACTCACTAGACTGAGGCCAACGAAGGCTTGGCCTTGCGTCTGGCAGTAATACGATAATGATGCGGAATTTTGATGTGGCTACCGCCCTGCCTTCCTTAATCCATTTGCGCGTTTTGTTCAAGACGTTATCAGTGGTGTTCTATAAATATGCGTCAATCCGTGTCGGTTGATGTTGCCTGGTAGTACACTGGCATTTGGTAGTTGTGTGAACATTGAATTTCTTTCCCTCTTTGTGTCACCGAAGACAGACCCATTATATGGAAATAAAAAGTTGACGTCATAAAGACCATTGCTACCTTCTTTGTGTGGTAGAATGAAGAAAAGATGTATCTTTCATGGTGACATCGGACTGGAGATCACTCCATGTAAAGCATGATCCCTTTTTACAATGTTCGCATTTGTAATGCAGGACCGAAATGCAGGCAGTGATGCCATTCTTTAAGAGTCTACTTCGTTTCAACAAAGGGTAAATTTTCATTTTGTACAGTTTTTCCTTAGAATACAGTGCTATCGAAAAGCTCATATTCTACGGTAGTTTTAGCCGGCCGCTGTGACCGAGCGGTTCTAGACGCTTCAGTCCGGAACCGCGGTGCTGCTACGGTCGCAGGTGGGAATCCTACCCATGGCATGGATGTGTGTGATGTCCTTAGGTTAGTCAGGCTTAAGTAGTTCTAAGTCTAGGGGACTGATGACCTCAGATGTTAAGACCCATAGTGCTTAGAGCCATCCGAATTCTACAGTAGTTTTGAAGCTGAAACTGTAATTCCTCACTGATCACCTGGAAAGAGACCACAACACGGAGACTGATGTAAGTATCGAGTTCTATGCGTTGCATGTTTCAAGTTCTGTCACATGATTAGAGGAAAATGATCGGCATGCGTAGAGCTCATCACAAGTTATTGGGTGGTTTTATCTTGTTTCAGATAGAGCCTCATTGCGAACTACTTAAATGAAATTCTGTTCTTGCTAATGCTGGTTGATGATGTGTGAAATAAATTTGTGATTGAGAACGTGCATCTGTTACTGACAGTTGCCCAGCAGAACGAATTGCAGGCACGGTTGATAAACGTTCTTTGTTGTTAACGTAGAATTATCGCACTTTGATTTATGAGTTTCTAATATCGTTACGTGTATGACTTTTTCACAGTCTCATTCGTAATTTTCCAGACGCAAAAACTGATTTTCTGTTCGGCTGTTTTAGTACATGAAAAAATAGGCATTTCGAAGTTTAGATATGGATATAATATGTTAATAGTCTTCATCGAAAACTAACAACCAGTTGCTCAAGACTTGGAGAAACTTCATGTATGTTATCGTAGTGTTTCGTACAATGTGATAACCAGTAACTAGCCTTCCTTCGCTTAGAAATATAGAAAGAAAACATCAGATTCATATACGAGCTATCTGGTGGGACTCATCATTGTATATTTCCTACTGTGGGACTTGAAGCGAGCGTCATCACCTTCCCGACGAGGGAATCAAATCTCTAATCATACCAATGAGCCTCATACATCATGTCGTATTATGGCTGCTGATAGTTTCTTATCAGTGTAAGACACCACATCCTGCACTTGAGCTCACCAGCCGATATTCTGTAGCGAAACTTTTAAAGATACCTACAGTGTACTTTGTGACCTGAAAGTTCATTTTATGTCTCTAGTTGCCCCTGCTACGACCCTCTGGAGGACGTTCTGGTCATGGTCGACATATCAGTGAAAACGACCACGGGGCGGCATGGAAAGTTGTCGAAGCCTCCGCCGTGTAACGTGCATCGGCGCTCCGAAAACGTGCGGATGGCCTTACGTAGGCCGTGCCCTGTTTTATGCAGATGAGGTGTTTTGCATTTTACGTGATAACGATCAAAAGCAAACTCGCTTCGCCTGCAGCACGTACCGACGCCACTTTCCGTACGCCCATGCCCGCTCCTCTTCCTTTAGATGGCTTGCTTCTTCTTCCGATCGGCAACAAAGCTTCCGTTTTTAACAAACCCATCGAAACAGGTTATATTCAGCTTGCAAAAGAAAGTTTGTGGGGAAGATTTATTAGAGCCATAGTTATCGACTATGTCGTGCACGCTCTGTATATTCTCAAATTATCCAGTGTTCGCTAGTGGGCAACAACAGGCATGGACTATCTCGTGCCTTTTAAGACTTCTGCAACCTTTCGTGCTGATTTGAACATGAATACCACCGTTGGCCCTACTCCCTAGAGCAATAGTATGTGGTATGATGTGACTTCAAGCATCTTGATGCAACGTCTGTATAATATTAAACGTCTATATACACTGAGGTGGCAAAAGTCTGGCATAGGGATATATATATATATATATATATATATATATATATATATATGGCGGTAGTATCGCGTACACAAGGAAAAGGACAGTGTATTGGCGGAGTTATCATGTGTACTCAGGTGATAAATGTGAAAAGGTTTCCGACTTGATTAAGGCTCTAAGAAGGGAACTAACAGCCTTTGAACGCGGAATGGTAGTTGGATCAAGACGCATGGGACATTCCATTTCGGAAATTGTTAGTGAATTCAATATTCCGAGACACACAGTGACCGAAGTGTGCCGAGAATACCAAATTTCATGCATTACCTCTCACCACGGACTACGCCGTGGCCGACGCCCTTCACTTAATGACGTTTGCTTAGAGTTCTCAGTGCTAACAGAGAAGCAAAACTGCCCTAAATAACGGCAGAAATCAGTGTGGGACGTACGATAAACGTACCCGTTAGAGCAGTGCGGCGGAATTTGGCGTTAATGGGTATGGCCCCCGACGACCGACGCGAGTGCCTTTGCCGACAGCACGACATCGTCTGCAGCGTCTCTTCAGGGTTCATGACCGTATCAGTTGGACCCTAGACGACTGGAAAAACGTGGCCTGGTCAGATGAGTCCTGATTTCGGTTGGTAAGAGCTGATGGTAGTGTTCGAGTGTGGCGCTGACCCAACAAAGCCATGGACCCAAGTTGTCAACAAGGCACTGTGTAAGCTGCTGGTGTCTCGATAATGGTGTGGACTGTGTTTTCATGTAGTGGACTCTTTCCTCTGGTCCAAGTGAACCGATTAGTGACTGGAAATGGTCATGTTTGGCTACTTGGAGACCATATGCAGCCATTCATAGATTCCATGTTCCCAAACATGTCACCAGGCGACAATTGTTCGCTATTGGTTTGAAGAACATTCTGGACATTTCGAGCGAATGATTAGGCCACCCAGATCGTCCGACATGAATTCCATCGAACATTTGAGGTACATAATCGAGAGCTCAGTTCGTGCACTACCGGCAACACGGCTATAAAGGCTGCATGGCCTAATATTTCTGCAGGCGGCTCAAATGACTTCCTGAGTCCATGCCATGTCTAGTTGCTGCACTACGCCGAGCAGGTGGTGGTCCGACACAATATTACCAACTGGCCATCACAATGGAAGCACACAATGGATACTAACAGAAAAAAAGCCGCCCATACTGTCGCAGTAAGCACAAAACTAAAAATTTTGCATCCATATCGATAGATAAATAATATTCATGTCGATACATTAAAGCATGTTCCATCTTCGTGTCACAGAGCCAGCACCCAGCATTAGGCTAGAAATAGTGATGTAACTTCCAGAAAACCATCTGAAGATTAACCTGAAAAAGGCGCGAAAACCGGTTCATGGAATAATAAGTAACTATCCAAAAAAAAGTTACTGGTTGCAGTTTTATGTATTTACGTATTAGGAGGTATCCAATGACTTTTGTCTCTTCAGTGTAGAAACAATGTACCAGAAATGAGCAGCTACGTTCGAAACACAGTAGATAATTTTTAAATGAAATTAAATGTATGTTCTTTATAACTGCCGTATTATTGTGAAGAACATACATTATAATAAATTCCATACTGTTTGGTTTATTGAAGCTAGGCTTATAAATTAAATTTTATCTTTGCTAACGTAATACAATGGATACATAACATTTTGACTCTATAATTTGTAGTCACCGGCAGAGCAACTTAAAGGACTTATATGAAAAAAGAATTAATATCAAAAGTAATTGAGTTCATATTAGGAGATATGACTTAAAAATTAGCCTGTGTCATTTGGCGATATCAAATGTTGATATCTTCACGTTGACCATCAAACCGAACTGTTTTTTTTTTCCTCAAGTTTATATACTTACAATTTCAATTCAAGCTGAACCTTATGAGCGAAATTCATTGATTAAAAGATTTCTGGTATTGTTCACTATAAATTATACGTAGCAACCGCTGGAACATTTCTAATTTTAATTTTTGACTTGAGCATTTGTGCTCGTAATTTCGACTATTCTTTGTCGCAATGTAACTTTTCGGTTGTTAACATTTCATTCTGATGAAGACATCCTTAGAGTGTCGAAAACTAGATCAGCGTATTAAAAATTATTTGCAACCGGTTGGCTGTGATATTTCTCTGTTGAAAAGAGATTTCTTTCACTTCATAAATCATTCGGTTGGGCTTGAGCTTTTATTAATAATATCATCTGACAAATATTTTTTATATATTCAGCTTCTATACCGTGTGAAACGTTCCTCTCCGTCCGTCGTCTTGGAGCTCTAGTAGTGTGTGGTGTAGTCCTGTCGCGGCTGCAGCCCGAGTCTACGAACTCTTAGCGCCTTGTGTTGCGCGAGACCAGTCACCCGCGTATCGCCCCGTAGACTTCCTACAAACGTTTGTCGCTGGGTCTGGATAATTTCTACGCCCTGCTACATCTACGCTATAAAGTCAAATAGGGGTCACTAGCCTCGCTTAGATCCGCGAGACGGAGTTAAAACAGCCACTTCGTGTATACCACTGTTCAGTGCCCTAAATCCATCTACTATCTTAAAAAGCTCCTATGTCCGACCACAACAAATATGGCAATCAGTCACCACCCCGTCACCAGCCGTTTTTTCCCCATCTCTTGTATAAACAACACAGAAACAAAGTCTAATGTCAAACAGGGTAAGGACGTACACGAGAACTCCCCACTTCAAATTTCCGTGAAGCAAAACTCAGTTTATTCTTTTAGCAGTAACCCTCGCCAAGTCCGCCTCGTTCTTACACAGCGCCTCAAGCTAGCCAGTTGTTCCACACTGTTAGGCGGCCTCTTAAAAGTCCATGTCCGCTCACTAACATAAACACTCACCCCGAAAACCAGCAGTAGATCAAGACGTTTCCCACGCGCGCAATGGGGAATGCACTTCCACATCCAGAGAACAACCTTACTGCTTCGTGAATACGCTTTCACACCACGTCCCCCCCCCCCCCCCCACCCTCTCTCCAGAGGGCTCAAACTCGTTTCCTGCACCCAACTAGCCCTACTGTTTCGCAAAACGCCCCGAACTCAACACTTCTTTCACTGCTGACGTTTCGGGCAATCAGCTTCCAGAGCAGTAAATGTGCATATGATTGGCCATTGCCTGCTAACACTCATAGTCTTATTGCCACCCTCCCGAGAGATTGTTTCACAAAAGGTACCAGGAAACACTAGCCGTTCTGTTGGAAACAAACTCACCTTTGAAGACCACCCAGTCGGATGACGATGATGATTATTTGGTCTGTGAGGCGCTCAGCCGCGCGGTCATCAGCGCCCCTACAAAGTCCCATTTTTTTCACAGTTCACAATATCATACGTAATACGGTATAGGAAACCCTTTGGCATTTAAAACAGCTTTCTGTTGTCTGGAATGGAGAAATGCAGGCCTTGTGTGGTATTCATTCCTCCTGCAAAATAGTGGCAAGTTCAGGTAACGATTATGGATGTGGGCAGCGATCACGCGCCCTATCTCCAAAGCAGACCAAAAAGGCTCAATATTATTGAGATCTGGTGATAGTGGTTGCCAGGACGGTCGTGACAATTCATTCTCCTTCTCACAAAACCAGTCCTGGACGATGCGAGCTGTGTGAACAGGCGCCCTGTCGTCATGGAATACAGCATCACCAATTTAGGAACGAACATGTGTCGTGGGATGGAGCTGACCAGTCTTATTTTTTGGTTTTTCATCTTGGTCATCTTGCATTTGTGAATTTCGGACCTCAAGATTTCACGGTTTTGAACATCATCTGGAATAATTCTTGCCAGTTTAAGATCAGTTTTGGTCTCGGCAACTACGTAAGTCCGTACGGGTTCATTCTTTTAATATGTTTCCCGAATCTTAACCTAGCTTTTTCTAATGTCATTATATATTTTGGTGTATTTTTTCCTTAATTGCTCCTGAATCGGTGTTAGTCTCTTACAAGTTTTGGACGTAGAATTTTTCTCGGGCGTTTGCGTTCCTTTTTCTCAGTGTTTTTAGTGTCTGTTTTCCTCTTCAGAATAAGTGTGTATTATCCATATAGCCATTCTGGCTTAATTGTTGTGTTGTAATGTCTTAGTTTTGTGTGCTTGGAGATACATTTCTTGTTGTAGATATTTTGAGTAAGTCTGTATACAGTTTCCATCTTTTGGCATCCAATTTAGTTTGTTTTGACTTCGATCCCATTTTCTCGAATGCTTTAACTGAGGTATGTAAATTGTGGAACTCGTTTAATCTTGCCATATTTCGTCTCCAAGAATTTTGGTGCTTCGTTCTTACAGATGATGTGTTGTATCTTTAAAATATGTGTTTGGAGACCGACTACTTCTCCATTTTCTTTCAGGAGTTCAGTCCGATTTTGGGCTGATGAAATGTAGCGAGTTAATATTGCTAAATCGTCTGCAAAAGCTAGGCAGTCCGTAGATGAACTCCTTATGCCTAAAGTGATTGGTTGGTCCATTTTGAGGATTGATTTCTGTTTACACCATTCTTGTATCACTTTCTCAAGGACACAGATGAAAAGTAATGCAGACAACCGTTCCTCTTGTCTTACTACCGTTTTGATTTCGAAAGGATCTGTGAGTTCCCTCATAAATTTAAGCTTGGACTTCGTACATGTCAGTGTCTGTTTTATGATTGCCTGTCTTCAGATCTAGACCTCCTTTTAATATTTCGAAAAATGGATACGGTAAAGTGAGTCATAGGCCGTTTTGAAATCAACAAACGTGCAGACTAAATTTTTACTACAAATTCTCTGATGTCTAAGGATTAGTTTTAGGTTAAAGATTTTCTCTGGACACGAACGGCCTGGACTGAGTACTGCCTGATCTCCTATTTTTGGTGCAAGTTGTTTCTGTGATCTACCGAGAAGACACCGAGGTATTTGAGCCTTCTGATTAAAGGATTTCTGCTATTTCATCTTTCCCTGTAACCTTATTGTTTTTTAGTTTGGTTCGATGGATGGATCGGATTACTATTGAGAAGGTGCTGAAATTAATCGGGGAATAAAGAAACTTATGGCACAACTTAGTCGCAAGAAGGACTCGATTGATAGGGCGCACCCTGAGGCATCAAGTTAACATCATATTGATAACGGAGGGAAATATGAGGAGTAAAAATTGTAGAAGGATGCAAAGGCTTGACTTCAATACGAGGGTTCAAATGGATGCAGATTTTACTATTATGCTGAGATGAAGACGCTTGTACAGGACAGACTATCATGGAAAACTGCAGCTAACCAGTCTTCGATTGAGGACCATAACAAAAAGCTAGCATATGTTTCTGATTAGTATTTTTGTCATGTTGATGTGATGTTGTGTGGGATGAAATCCGAACCGGATCAGGTCTGGCGTCTATAGTTTTCCACTTTACCATAAACGACGTTAAACGCCTAAGGGACATCGCTAGCTGGTTCCTTGTCGTAAGACTCCCCGATTGAAAGGACATTTGTAGTTTTAATTAATGCATCTTTAGAGGTTCTGTTGAATTAGATTAGATTAGATTAAATTAAATTAATACTAGTTCCATGGATCATGAATACGATATTTCGTAATGATGTGGAACGAGTCAAATTTTCCAATACATGACATAATTAAGTTAATTTAACAACATAACTAAGTTAATATAACAACTTCTTTTATAATTTTTTTGTTTGGTTTGTTTTCTTTTTTTTTCTTAATTTATATCTAAAAATTCCTCTATGGAGTAGAAGGAGTTGTCATTCAGAAATTCTTTTAATTTCTTCTTAAATACTTGTTGGTTATCTGTCAGACTTTTGATACTATTTGGTAAGTGACCAAAGACTTTAGTGGCAGTATAATTCACCCCTTTCTGTGCCAAAGTTAGATTTAATCTTGAATAGTGAAGATCATCCTTTCTCCTAGTATTGTAGTTATGCACACTGCTATTACTTTTGAATTGGGTTTGGTTGTTAATAACAAATTTCATAAGAGAGTATATATATACTGAGAAGCTACTGTGAATTTCCCTAGATCCTTAAATAAATGTCTGCAGGATGATCTTGGGTGGACTCCAGCTATTATTCTGATTACACGCTTTTGTGCAATAAATACTTTATTCCTCAGTGATGAATTACCCCAAAATATGATGCCATATGCAAGCAATTAGTGAAAATAGGCGTAGTAAGCTAATTTACTAAGATGTTTATCACTAAAATTTGCAATGACCCTTATTGCATAAGTAGCTGAACTCTAACGTTTCAGAAGATCATCAATGTGTTTCTTCCAATTTAATCTCTCATCAATGGACGCACCTAAAAATTTTGAATATTCTACCTTAGCTATATGCTTCTGATTAAGGTCTATATTTATTAATGGCGTCATACCATTTACTGTACGGAACTGTATGTACTGTGTCTTATGAAAATTCAGGAGAGTCCGTTTAGAAGGAACCACTTAGTAATTTTCTGAAAGACATTTATGACAATCTCATCAGTTAATTCTTGTTTGTCAGGTGTGATTACTATACTTGTATCATCAGCAAAGAGAACTAACTTTGCCTCTTCATGAATATAGAATGGAAAGTCATTAATATATATTAAGAACAACAAAGGACCCAAGACCGACCCTTGAAGAACCCCATTCTTGATAGTTCCCCAGTTTGAGGAATGTGCTGATCTTTGCATATTATGAGAACTGCTTATTTCAACTTTCTGCGCTCTTCCAGTTAGGTACGAATTAAATCATTTGTGCACTGTCCCACTCATGCCACAATACTTGAGCTTGTCTAGCAGAATTTCATGATTTACCCAATCAAAAGCCTTTGAGAGATCACAAAAAATCCCAATGGGTGGTGTTCGGTTATTCAGATCATTCAAAATTTCATTGGTGAAAGCATATATGGCATTTTTGTTGAAAAACCTTTGTAAACGGGTGACGTACGGCACTGAACACATGTGGCGCTTTGTCGAAAGACCGTTATATGAGAACGATCGATGACAGCGATGTTCGGAAACTTAGCGTCGTTTCTGGTCCTCAATGATTAACGGCTCGGCGGCGCCTGAGTTTGTAACTCCCGCTACCGGCCATGCATAATGTACAGTATCAGACTGAAGCTGAATGTTTGATGGCGTCGCCTCCAGGCGGCCCCGGCCCCGTCCACACGCGCCGCAGCAGTTTCTAAGCGAACGGCGCCGAAGTAGGCATTTATACGGAACTACATGTGGCTGGGAGTTGTTGGTTGCACAGCTTTTTTATTTGCTACTAACGGGTAGAATTTCCCTAAAGGCGTCCAAGATATTTAAAGCCAGATGCCATTTTCATGAGCTGATTCCTGTACAGGAATTTGCATAGACTTGCCTTATTGGCTTCCCATCTTCTACTAATCTACCTCAGAAACATTTCGCACATAATAAAATAGGTTTGCGTAACATACAATGTAGTTGACAGAACAATATCACTTAGGTACAAGGGCCAAAGTAATTTCGTAAATAGGGTACACGCAGCACTATCAGCCGCTGTTTGCGTTATTTCTATACGTTTTCCAGTGTCGTTTCCAAACGCTACATCCTCTTTTCTTGCCATACTTTGTCCACATTTTATTTGTTCATTTAACCTGTCAGTTAGCGCCATGAGGCCCTTCCTTACATCTTATGAGGCATACTACGTACTTTACAGTACATATATTTCAGTAAGCATGCTATATTATATTTAATAATTAAAAATTACAATAGTATAGCTCTCTCTCTCTCTCTCTCTCTCTCTCTCTCTCTCTCTCTCTCACACACACACACACACACACACACACACACACACACACACACACAGACAGAGTAAGTACCGCAGTAGTTGGAAATTACGGTTAAGGTGGGTTTTTAGTTAGAAGAGCTACCAGCAGTCGAAACGAGAGAAAAGGTTCGAGAACAGAAGGAAAGGGGAACGTCGTAACACAGAGTAAAAGAATAAAAAGAAAAAGAAGAAGGCGTGAATTAGAGAGAAAGGATTATAGCTGGGCGAAGATGGGACCGTTGGCTTTCCTATTTGACAGAAGGGGAGTTGATCATGTACGTTAATTTTTGGGGTAAACGTTACTTTTAAGCCACACAAGGAAGTGATTCAACTACTTCTTAAAAGCGGCAGGGCATTGAATTGTGCGCAGAGTGCAGGGCAGCCTATTGCAGAGGCGGACAGCAGGATAGCGAAAGAGTTTGCTTATGTTTTTGTTTTGTGAGTGAGCAACTTCTTCCTAGAGAACAAGAGAAATCGAGTTACGGTGTGGTGTGTACCTCTAGTTTAAGTGTGCTTATCGTTATGCGCTGCTGAGGGAAATTGTTATCAGTCAAGTTATAAAAAGTGTCGCTTCTGGAGATAACAGAGCTTCGACCTCGACTAAAATTTCGAAATGCATTCTCTCCCATTTGTAGTATGGTAAATAACACACTCCCATCCTTGCCAGATAATGTATTAGAGTAAAAAAATGGTTCAAATGGCTCTGAGCACTATGGGACTCAACTTCTGAGGTCATCAGTCCCCTAGAACTTAGAACTACTTAAACCTAACTAACCTACGGACATCACACACATCCATGCCCGAGGCAGAATTCGAACCTGCGACCGTAGCGGTCGCGCGGTTCCAGACTGTAGCGCCTAGAACCGCTCGGCCACCTCGGCCGGCTTATTAGAGTCCACATACGAAGAATCTACAAGAAAAAGAAAATTTAAAAATAGTAAATATGTCACCTTCTCTAACTAATCTAATCAGATACGTCACAAGCACCTTCATTATGCCAAAGTCGTTGGAAATTATTTTGTGCGTTTTGTACTTGCTTTCAGTACTTTGTATACTCTCTTCTTCATCATTACATTCCTTTGACTACACACCATCAACTGATCGTTTATAATGTACTAGCTGAGTACAGATATTGCTCCTTCTTTCTCCCCCCCACCTCTTTGTCCATCTCATCCTTCACCACCTCTTTGTCCATCTCATCCTCCTTTTCCTGTACCTCCCCTCTTCTTTCCTTTCTCTTTCCATATTCTCCTCTCTCTTCTCTCTGTCTGTCTGCTCCTGTTCCCTTCCTCTGTCCACTTCCTCCTCTCCCTCTATCTGTTCACCTCCTCCTCCTCCTACTCCTCTTCCTCTCTGTCTCTTCCTTACCCCATTTCTATCCATCACTTCATCTTTCCTTTCTCCATCCATCTCCTTCACTCACGGTCCATTTACCCCTCCCATCTCTCTGTCCATGTCCTCCTTTCCACTTGTCGTCTGTCCATCTATTCCTCCCCCCCCTTTTTTGACGTTATCACGCTCACCCCAGTAGGACGCTGGTGGTTCATAGTGTTACTTTCCAGATTGAAACTAATATGTGTACCAACTTTGAAATCATGCTAGAGGTTTTTAAGATGTGCTTTTTACTCGTTGACTTGCCCACATACACACATGTCAAACATATTTCACACGTATTTGTACATACGAGGGTTGAATGAAAAGTAATGCCTCCACCTTCGTTAATTGGATTTGGATGGGAATATTTTAATAAGTCAAACGCAGAAATAATCCTTAGAATGTGATCTTTAATTACCAGTATTCACTTTTTCACATAATCACCAGCCAATTGGATACATTTCTGCCAACGATGAACAAGTTTTCTGAAGCCGTCACGGAAGCAGTCGACACCCTGTTTCCGCAACCACAGTATCACAGTTCTCTCAACGCCTTCATCAGAAGCATAATGATGTCCCCGCAGATCGCCTTTCATTATCGAGAACAGATGGAGGCCAGACGGTGCTAAATCTGGACTGTATGGAGGATGCCGTACGGTGGTGAGAGTCAGTCTCTGTAATTCTGCTGTGGTGGCACGTGAAGTGTGTGGTTTGGCATTGTTATACTGCAGGAAAACATTTCCCTTTTCCTTTCGGACCCTTGTTAGCCTCGTTTCAGAGTTCGCAGCGTTGTGATGTAACGCTCTGAATTTATTGTTGTTCCACAATCAAGGAAATCAACATGGATAACACCATCTGCGTTCCAGAACACTGTGGCCATAATTTTTCCAGCTAGGGGCTGCGTCTTAAATTCCTTTTTCTGAGGCGAATCTTTGTGTTGATAGTACATAGACACACATCAACACAGTCACCATAAACTGCTTTCATTCTCTGATGAATCTCCTTTGGGGTGACACCTTCTGCTGTCAAGAATTCATTGACTGCATGTTGCTTAAATCGCATTGACCGACCGTCTGCGCAGGGTTCCATACTTTAAACTGTTACAACACAACCATTCAATGCTAAGGCTTCCCACCAACTGGAGCTGTAGAGAAGAGGCTACGGAATAAGCCAGTACCTGCTGCATACCAATGCTGCCAACTGTTGAAGAGTTACGAAGGTGGAGGCATTACTTTTCAGTCAAGTCTCGTGTATTTCACCTATATCTTAGCGAATTTCGTCGTACAGTTTAATTTTCAACCAGCTTAATGTTTATGACTTATCCCCTGAACTATGAGTTTTGCAAGTATATCCAGTGGTATATGTAGCTTGTGTCTGCGAAGTGTGTTGTGAATATAACTTCTAAGAAGTAATAAATTAAAGCGCCATGCTTTATGCGGCAGTTTTACTGCTTGCACAGCGAAAATGTAGTAAGTGATAACTTAACCTTATTTAACATAACCAACTTCTTTTCTTTCGACATTGGGGGAGGGGGGGGGGGGGGCATGGCATGTCAGCGAGAAAACGTCTCGTAAAGGTTGGAAATTGTTTGTAAAGTTTTTTTTCCAAGAGACTAAATTTTCTCATTCTCAAATTCTGGATGCCTGGAGATTGGCTGTTCACGCGTCGTGTGCTGCCCTTCTTTTTCACCCCCATTTCCTTGATAGGTTGGTTGTTATTACCATCATAGCGATGATTTCAGACAGTAAGTGATATGTGTACTAAGTTTGTTAGAAATTCGTCGATTGGTTTACGAGGAGATGTGATACATACATACATCTATTTTTATAATATGTGTGGATAAAGAAAGTTAAAAAAAAGTTTCCGTCAGCAAAATCCATTCACCACATTGTGTTGTGTCTCGCAAATGGATGCGCTGGCGAAGTGTAAATAGGCTACCATAGGACCCGTACTCGAATCAGTCCGTCGCTTCTGGTTTGTGGTTAGTGTGAGTTGAATACCTGGATCTTAACCTAATCGGGTAGCTTGTGACTCCGTACCCTCTTCGAGCATGACCTTTTCTTCGTCTCGATCGGAATCACTACAGGAGGACAGTATTTACTACTGCAAATAATATAATAATAATGAGCCAACTTAAATCCATTTCATGGTCCTGTAACTTGAACGGTAATAGAGACAACCAGTTACGTACATCTGAGATATTCCCCTGGAATAATTTCATGAACGTTACATTGGATATTGTTTTCTTTTGAACTTCAAACGAATCGTCGTTTCTGCCACAGTTGCATGTGTTCCTCAATGCACTATGACGAAGCTTTTGTACTCAAACTAACTACGAGACAAACATTTCTTGAGGATTTTTCAAGTTAGAAAAATTCCAAATCCAAGATCTCGCTGAAATAATATCTTTTCATCCCAAAAGTTAAATAAAAAATCCAGTGGTGTAGTTTCGAGTCACCACAGGTTATCGGGACTTGATAATGTGTAATTTCATTTTACATGAATTTTGTTCAAGAGCCGAAACCGGTTAAAAGAATATTCATTTGATTTCATTTGAATGTAGCTGCAAAGGAAGGCTGAAGCAGTGTGACGACATTGTTGACCAGAACTTTGCTACGGTACTGTGCGAACACCTGCAGAGTTGCTAGGATCGCTAGCACTGTCTCTGAGATGGGTCATGACTCGGGGGAAAGAAATCAAACCATTATTTTTTAAGAATTTTTCTTGATAACTACCACAACGATCTGGTTAATAATATTTTGACTGACTGACGCACAAACTTCTATTTGGAAAGTTTCCTTAGCAAAAGTACTATGCATTTTCTAATCCGAACTGCGCTAAGACAGGGCCACAATCTGGAGGCCAGGCCCTCGTGGGGATGTATAGCTGGGCGCGTCAGCGAATGCCATCTAGTCTTATTCATTTTTCTGCTTCCGTTCCCTGTTTCGCTTCCCAGCGCTCGTCCCCTCACACTGGTTGACACCCTGCATGCTTGCTTATGTCCTACCCGCCCCACCCCCTCCAGCAACGTACCCCTCCTGAGGGACCTGCGCGCGCGCAGTGCCGCTTCTTCCTCTTATACCTAACCTCACCGTTTTAATCTTTTTTCACCCGCCATCACCCTTCGCGCAGGGGCGTGCGGGCGCCTCGCGGAGCCGCGTGTTGGAGGGGGAAGCTCTCTACCTACCCTCGCATTGATTTTATGTGGCCAGTGTGGCAACATGGCTGCAGTAGCGATTTAACACGGCTGCCAACTCTTAGCGACACAATCGCCCGCCCGTATCACTTTCTTTTTTTTTCCCCCACCACGCCGACCTGTTCTCCCCTCCATCTGCACATTTACCCCGTTATATCCATTCTTTAGCCTAACCTTCCTCTGGCTGCTCTTTTATTGTCGCAAGCGTCTTTTCGACGTAATTGTGGTAACATTGTTCGTGCTGGTTTTAAGAATTGTTTCACAGACCTGCTGCGATTGCTTCGCTAAGAAGATTCCAGTAGGATTCCCAACAATAACTAAGGTTTTATATTTCACGTATTAGTGGTGGAAATAATGATAGATGAGAAAGATTGTTGAGCGTAGTACTTGTGTAAGGCCAGAAAATCATTCGACATTTTGTTAACAATGTAGGAAGTCAGTTAAGAGTATTGCTACGCACATAGGAAACATGACGTACTGTTTACTTTAATTAAAATTAAATAAGTAAATGCGCGTAAGTATTTCAGCTGGATAAAATTGCACATATTTTGCGGTATGGATAATTTCTAAACAGTAAAACATTTACAACCAAGTTACTTCACAGTGTATTTTAACGGTTACCGATGCTGATACTACTTAAAACACTGTAATGTCCTACTAAGAGTTTTTCGTTTAAAATAGCAGTTTTTTTTGTCAGCGGATGTAGAAACAAATATTTAACTATTTCTAGGGAAAGGATTAAATCGTCATCGATGTATTAGAAATGTAGAATATTCACGTGTAGTTTTCACGCGTTCCTCGCCAACGGCAAGCCTTTGTGTGCGTACTCGCTGTGACGCGAAAGCGCATGCGCGCCTGCGTTCAGGGCGGCTGACCACGCAAGCCACTCCGTCCGGTCTGCGAGGTTGGCAGCAGTGGCGAACCCCTCCTTACTTCCCCTTGTTGACAAGTCGGCTGGTTGGTTTCTTTACGAGTCGACTCCGTTGAGCGGGCAGTCAGTGAGCCAGCGGGCGGTCGCCATGTTCGCCGCAACCGTGACCGCAGCGCTGCCGGCGGCCACAGAGCGCGCTCGCTGTTCCGTCTCTGTCGTGACTGCGCCGAGTGCCTGCGCTGCTGTCGCCGCAGACGGCTGCCGCTGCTGCCGCCTGCGATAAGTGGATGTAAACAGCGCGCGCACAGTAGCGGCGGCAGCAGGAGGTGGCCGCGCCGCGCAGTTCTCGGCAAGTCGTGGCGAGAGGGCACTCTGCGGTTTCCGCGGTCGGGCGGTCTCGCCTGTCGTTCTTCGGCTTCAGACGTGGTGTGAGAGGCGCGCAGGCTGGTTCGCCGCGGGTAGTTGCGAGTGTGCGCAGTGTGAAATCTTCACAGCTGTCTTTACAGAACCACGTCAAGTGCAAAGATAATAGTGCGTGATGATGTATATATGGAAGCGGACGTATTGTGACCTGACGTGATGTTCTGTGACCGTTAAGTCAAACTTGGTGTGTAGTACGTAAAGGTGTTGGCCACCCGTTTGAGTTTAAAAGCGTACTGGTAGGACAGAATTAAGAAGAGAACAGTGACGGAACTATTGCGTTTACCTCACTGTTTTGTTTTTGTGATTTAATTTCACATAAATTGGAGGTGATGAATCCCGTGACTTTTGCAACTGCCACGTCTTTGTTCTTGCCGTCAGAAATTACTGAAGAGACTGTGGTTTCCATTTACAGATAAGCTCAGCTCACAGAGACAAAAATAGGCTTTCGAAAAGTCATGCTAATTAAGGCATCAAGCCCGTAATTACCCCTTTTCCTATCATTTCGTTCCTGGAGAAAATAATACAATACATTACTTGAATACAAAATACCTTGAAACAGTTATTTTGAGTTCGTTTGACGAGTACTTACACAGCTGGGAAAACCTTTCCACTTCAGTGTTACTCTCATTCACACTTGCACATCAGCACAGTGAGATGTCATTGTTGAACGTACTCAACGATAAGCAGTTCTCATTGGCTGTTGCATAGGGCGTGCTTAAGATACTTTTGCTTGCTTGTAGTGGTTGTGGTGCTTTTTGTCGTTGTATAATTTTATATGTGAAGCTTGAGGACAACTAACAGATCGGCTTGTTTGAGTGAAATTTGCAGTGGTGTATTTAGTGTGTGTGCGTAATGTGATCGTGCTGAGTTTTTCATTCTGACCCGTGTCGTAAAAAAAAGGAAAAAAATTCTTCGAGTGAGTGGTGATGGTGCTAGAATTGTGAATCACGGCGAGAACACGGGCTCCTAATATATCGGGGATGGAGTACCGGGGCCAGAACCCCCATCCCTTGCTCCAGCACCCCGCGGCCCCAATGTTTTATTATCCAGGTGAGTAATGCCGTAACATTTTCGCGCATGTGCTTACTTCTATGAAGTGTGTGTGTGTGTGTGTGTGTGTGTGTGTGTGAGAGAGAGAGAGAGAGAGAGAGAGAGAGAGAGCGCTGAAGTATGTTAAGATTTTTTATTTGCTTGGTAAGATAAGGAGGTGAATCATCTTTTACTTTTTTTCCTATCCAGTAAGGTAGCGTTTCACATAGATTTTTTATTTGTTTTGAGGGAGTAGCTATAGGCAAATAACTTATTTCCCTCTTCATATGACAGCTAATGCCGATAAAGCCGGAGGAAGCTATCGAACTAGACTGTTATCCCAAGCTACGCTATTTACTTTGCTGTTTTTATTTCCACTGCTTAAAGTGTTCAGAACTGAATTGTTCATCGATGAGGCGCCTACTGTGCACAATGCGGATAGTGTTAAGTCAGTGCTATGACTGTTTTTAAACATGTTGTAGTGGGATTTGTTTACCGCCAGTATACGGGTAACAACTAGTATCATTTAGATTTAATCTTAAGGGTGCTATCCACAAGTCTTTGTAACCACTGAGTAGAAGTGTTGTAACTGTGATTTATGAGGGACCGAGCCCAAAATAAGAGAAACACAACCTCTAGATTCATTAGACGATTAAACACACAAAATGGAGCAAGACTTGTATAGAAGGGAAAATCACTGCAAATCATGTAACCAGTAGTGGACGGCCGTCATCAGCTTTCTTGAACTGAACATTAGATCCACGATGTTTTGATTGCAGTTTGATGATTACAATAATGTTGCAATTATTGATAGCATAACTGAAAAATTCGGAAGCGATCTATAAGGACAGCTCGAAGTATGCCTCTTCAAACTGTCGAGAACGTATGCTATATTTCATCAGTGTGTTCTGGAATTACAATAATGTCCCCAAGGAATTGTTAAATTAAGGAATTAAGCTGGTTTCAACAAAAAGAGGTTGTTGCAGGTACCAAAGCCTTGTTGAGGGAGCACAATTATTTTGGGAATTGCAGCGCATGCATTTCCACCGTTCAACAGGTGATTGAGAAGTGCTGAGAATCTAATAATAAAAAAATTCTCACATTCTGGGCTACAAGAACACATTTGACTCAGATATGATTAGTTGTTGTGCCTAATAGTGTTAGAGAAAAGAATACTGTACTCCTTGATGGCGAATGCCAAAGGACTGTGGAACAAAAAACACTAAAATTAATCGAGCCCGGCAACAATGTTTTTGTACGTTACTTCATTGACGCATGGATAAACTAAGGCGCAATTTAAAATAAAAGAATTCTGAGGTTTCATAAAAACAATGGATACCCAGAAATTACTTTTGTAGACTCCAATGTCACCATAAGAAAACGTAATTTGGTGCATATTATAGTGATCGACAACTATGATTATAATACCAGGAACAGGCATAACGTAACTTCTCTTTTTCCTAATTACTAATGGCTGAATCATAGTCTAAGATATGGAATCGTTCTTCGTAAACTACGTGACCTGTGTTCTAAATACAATTTCAAAATATTGGTAATAAAAGGCAAAGATTGAAATTTTTCGAAGAAAAAACAATTTTGAAGACAGATTTTCTTTATTGAGTAGGTATAGGAGTTGCAATATGCAAAGAACTGTAACAGTGATGAGAATTACAAAATTCGGAATTTGCATAGTGTGCTTCATAACTGTTAGGAACTTGAAAAGAATCATGTACGAAAAGGAATTAACTTTTACACAGTAGTGACAATTGTAACGTTGTCTACAATGGGTTTAAAGCGTAGGTGATTGGGTGGGGAGGTCATTTGTTTAAGTTTCAAATCACTATGTGTAATAACGTAATCGGAAGAAGTAAATCACACTTAATATCGAGTTCCCGACGACCCTTTTTAAATGGAATGACAAGAAGCTGGAAAAAGAAAAGAAAAAATTCGTGGGTATGTAATTATCGAATAAATAAAACAGTAAAATAACCGCCAACAGTTCAACCCCATTTCTGTGATTGATTAATACACCCTATCAAGATGAAAATGGAATAATACGAAGATAGATGGCTGCAAAGTGATTTATGAACACTGTAATGAGCTATAAACATAAATGCTGTTCCTATCTAAGACATGTGAATCACTGCAGAATACCTAACCGCTTGTGTATTTATCATGCAACTTGAGTAGGCTGAGCGAGAAAATAGTGGACGCTCGAACAGGGCGAGTGTCAACTTTGTAATCGATTGATGATGATAATGATACTTCAATCGCCTAGCGCTTTGACACATGCTGTGTATTGTGGTTGTGTGTTCACTGGTTTTGGTAGATCTTTTGTTACCTGTAGCTCATAGTAGGTCGTGGATGGACTGGTTGTATCGCAGGTGGGGGTTTGGTGGGTGGAGGCACCCTTATAACGTGGCTGCTGTCACAACTGGACGGACGCCGCTCCCCATCTGTTGTGAGATAATTCCTGTCGTGAATACCAGATAAGGCAGGCGAGGCGCCCATGCACGCCTCACACTAAACAACAGGTGACAAAGTGCTGCAACGTCGATTGTTCTAGTTTGCACAGAAAGTAGCACGATGGGTTTCTGGGGAAGTGAATTGAACTGAATGAAGACTGATGAGATTTCTCCGATGGAACGATCTCCTTACCGACCAATATGGATTCCGAAAACGTGTATCATGTGGTACCCAGCTCTCACTTTTCTCATGTGGGGTCCAGAAAACTATGGATCAAAGCAATCAAATGGATGCTATATTGTTTGACTGCTGAAAAGCATTTGTTTCCGTACTCCACCAGCATCAATTAAAGAAACTACAATCATGAGGGATATCAAACAAAATTTGTGAATCTGTTGAGAATTTTTTGGTAAGGAAGACGCAGTTACAGGTTACAGTACGCTTGTTCGCCCACTGCTTGAATACTGCTCAGCAGTGTGGGATCCGTACCAGATAGGGTTGATACAAGACATAGAGAAGATCCAACGGAGAGCAGCGCGCTTCGTTACAGGATCATTTAGTAATCGCGAAAGCGTTACGGAGATGATAGATAAACTCCAGTGGAAGACTCTGCAGGAGAGACGCTCTGTAGCTCGGTACGGGCTTTTGTCAAAGTTTCGAGAACATACCTTCACCGAAGAGTCAAGCAGTATATTGCTCCCTCCTACGTATATCTCGCGAAGAGACCATGAGGATAAAATCAGAGAGATTAGAGCCCACACAGAGGCATACCGACAATCCTTCTTTCCACGAACAATACGAGACTGGAATAGAAGGGAGAACCGATAGAGGTACTGAAGGTACCCTCCGCCACACACCGTCAGGTGGCTTGCGGAGTATGGATGTAGATGTAGATGTATGTCACCTTGAATGGCATCGTCGGCGGAAGTAGGCGTAAATTAAGGGCGTGCCTCATCGTATTGTGCTAGGGCCACTGTGAATCATGTTTCATGTTAATGACTTGGTAGTTAGTAATAGTTGTAATGTCAGGCGTTTAGATGATGATGTAGTTGTCAGTGAAGTACTACTATCGGAGGCAAAGCTGCAGCCAGATCCCGATAAATAGGTGCGAACGTTGGTAACTTGTTTCAGTTGTTCAGAAATATGAAATCGTGCACATCACAAAACGCAGAAAAGTTGTATTATATAAATAAAACATCAGTAAGTCTCCATTGCAGTCAACAAACTCACATCAATATCTGTGTTACAATTTAGTTATATGAAACCAAATGTTCACATAGTCCCAGTCACAGGAAGTATACTGGGAAAATGCAGTCAGTCTACGAAGGAGAGTTGTGTGTTCCATGTTAGAATATTGCTCAATATGTACTGCCCATGCTATCTGCGGACGTTGAACGTATACAAAGAATGGCAGTACGAATGGTCCAGAGTTTTGTTGGACAAGCGTAACGGCGGAACGGAAATGTTGAAAAACCTAAATTGGAAGACGCGTAAAGGTAGACACCAACTATCCCACGCAACCCCGCTTACATAGTTCGAAGAACCAGGTTAAATGAGGAACCTAGAGATAGTCGTCAACCCTTGGCATATCGCACCCGTAGGGGCCGAGAAGACAAGATTAGACTAATTACCGCACATACAGAGTCGTTGAAGCAGAAATTCTTCCCGCGCTCCATAAGCAGTTGGAACGTCAAAAAATCCCTGATGTATGCTGCCATGCTAAATGACTTCGCCCATGCACTACTGAACAATAATGTGCCCTGTAACTGAATTACCTTGGAAGTGGCATTAAAATGACGAAAATGAAACGGAGATGCAAAAATACGGAGAATCGGGAAAGGCCTGAGCCGCGCGTAGACAACATAGGGAGATTAAAAGCTGAATATCAACAAAAATAAAAAGAGGATGAAGGAATGTAGCCGAATTAAGTCGCGCCTGCTGAGGGAATTAGATTTGGTAATGAGACGCCAAAAGTGTTAGATGGGCTTTGCCATTAGAGCAGCAATATAAATCATGATGGCCACAGCAGACAGAATATAAAATTCAGACTAGCAGTAGTACGAAAACAGTTACTGAGGAAAGAGGAATTTGTTGGCCTCAATTTAAATGGTTGGTTGTCTTTTGTGAATGTATTTGACTGGAATGTATCTTTGTTCGAAAGTGAAGGAAGTTCTATAAGCAGTTCAGACAAGACGAGAATACTAGCTTTTGAAACATGTTGCTACAAAAGAATGCTGATGATCGGATAACTAAGCAAGAGTTACAGGTCGAATCAGTTAATTTGGTAATGGAAAATTGTAGGAGGAGACTAAGCTCGAGTGTAGCTGGAGTTAGCAGGTTCAAGTACATTTAAGTGGCAGTAGTTATTCAGGGATTAGGTTTGCACAGGACAGACTAGCATTAAGTGTATCGTCAAACCAAACTTCGGATTGAAGACAGGAACAGCAGCGTTCCAGTTACCTGAAGCACGTCTACGAAACAAGTGGGAACGAGTTGTAATAAGCTTCAGTTCGGATGGTACGAGAGAAGATTCAACGATAGTTGCAGTAGTCATAAAAGGGAAGAGAGGGCCAGAGGAAAAGTAATCACTTAGCAGCTGTTGAAGTTTGATGGAAAATGGTCAAGAAGAGCCCATTGTTATGGAACTCCTTAATGGAAGACTGCATCTGCAAAGTGAATGCCAACTGAGACGCTATTGTGATACTTAGTATGTAAAGTGTACAGACGAATCTTGGATTCAGCGAAATTTTAGTGGGGTGAAAATATTGATACTACTTCACAAATCCATGAGTTGGCTCTAGAAGAGAACAATACGTGGCTATCTGGAGGATTCACAGTCCACCTTATACATTTACTCGCCACGAACCATGAAATAAAATTGTCGTTCCTTTAGCCAGAAAAAGTAATGGTTCAGTTTCAGATCAAGAAGTTACACAATAAAATACATATAACAAAGCTGGATCGTCCCTGAAGTAGTCGTACCTAAAAGGTGATCAATAAACTGATAGTAAATTGAACAAATTATGAGGAGTGAATTAAAACTGAACACACAGCGCCGTTTTCAGTAGTGTAATTCAGAAAATGGTTTGTAGACGTTCACGATGTAATAAAATAGCCATCAGCAAACGTAGAAGAATAGGTTTAAAGTATGTACTGCAGACATTTTTTTAAATATTTTGTGTAATGGTGTACGAACAAGAAAAAGCCTATGTAATGTGGTATATTGAAAGCAGATCAGGCATGTACACTATCTGATCAAAAGTATCTGGACACCCTGTTAGTGGATATTAATATCGGGTATGATGTGCCCACCCTTGGTCCTTATGATGCCATGAACTCTGTTGGGGACAGTTTCAGTGAAGTGTTTCAATGTCTCAGGGGGGGAAAGACAGCCCGCTCTTCCAGAATAGCCTAAACTGCGGAAGGTAATGATCTTGGTAACTGTGGTCTGGCTCGAAGTCGACGTTCTAACTCGTCCAAAAAGTGTTTCATTGGGTACATGTAAGATCTCTGGGCAGACCAGTCAGTTTCAGAAATGTTGACGTTCACAAACTATTGCCTCACAGATACTGTTCTGCGACAACATGCATTGTCATTATGTATAACCTGTAAACCTCACCGAACTATTCCTCTAGTGTACGCACTGCTGTAAAATGTGTTCATATCCTTCCATATTTAGCATTTTCTTATGTGTAGTAAGGGGACCGCACCCTAACCACCTACAGCACCCCCATACTGTAACACCACCTCCTGTGTACATCACTGTTGGCATTACACGTGATGGCAGGTAACATTCTGCAGGCATTCGCCAAACCAAAATCCTTCCGTCGAATTGCCACACGGTATAGTGTGATTCATTACTACAAAGCACTCGTCTCTCTCTAGAGCCGTCGCTCTTTACAGCGCCACGAGCATCGCTGGCACTGACTTGCAGATGTGTGGAAGCTGAGGAGCCGCTTAACTGTTGCATCCCATTCTTTCGAACTTCCTACGCGCATTGTGCCAGCCGTACTGCTGATGGTGCTTTGGAACTCAAGAGTGATTCCTTCCAATGATATCAAGCGATTTTTTTTTATAACTCCCTCCTTATATTCGACAGCCTCTGTCAGCCAGAACAAGAAGTCTGTCTGATAATAGTTTAGCTGTGGTTGTTCCTTTGGTTTTCACAATCACGTAATCACAACACCAACATCCAGTTACACCCAGTAACTCGTCCACGTTCGAAGTCACTGAGCTCTCCTTACAGAGCTTGTCTGCTGATAACACAATGTTCCTCGCCTCCTTTTATACAGGCGTTTCCGCCTCTCGTTACATCCAGTGGTGGATCCAGCAATATACGGGGTGTCCGGATACTTTTGCTCAGGTAGTGTATCTATTTAGAATCTATAGAGCAATGAACTAACCGTCAATACGGAAGTAACTCAACCGCGATTACTAAACTGCTGCTAAAATGTCAAAGACCTTAAGGTTAGTCAACAATGTTATTTGTTGGCTAGATAATGACATATTGCGCCGAGCATGGACAGAGTTCCAATACAGTTAAGATCTACATGTTTCATCAGGCGCAGCTTTCGAAGTTCTAAAATATCTTCTAGGACGTCCTAAGTATGTGGGAAATGTGAAGTGGATGAAAATACTTGACAGTAATACAAATACCTTTCTTCTTACTCGCTCAGATGAAAGAAATCCCAGATACAATACAAGGCAAAGATTTTTTATATATCTAATTTATTCACTCATGTGAAAGAAACCCCAGATACAACATAAGGCAAAGTTTGTTCTATATTTCTAAATGTTAATTCTTTGTTGAAGAATGACTGTGTACAATAATTTATAAACTTGCTGAGAAACCCGGCGTTGCCGACGTCAGAGTATATGGCGTGGCAGAAGGCACGAGTACCGTTCTAGATATTAAATGCATACAGACGTGTACCTCATTAAAGATATTATGAATGCAGTTACCCCGTTAGTAAGGTATTTTGGTCACGGTGCGTGGCACTCGCTGAGTATGGCGGCAAAAATCCGCGAAATCTGGAGCAATAAGTAGCCTCATGTAAAGCTAAATAATACACTACTTAGCGCATGTGTGAAAAAGTTTTGTGTTGCATTCGTCATGCAATGGAGTGGTGAGAGTTCTCAACGTGTTTCATCCACACAGTGATGGGTAAAAGTGGGTGATTGTGGTTGGCAGATATCTCAGTATAATGCACGATGTGAAACACTTAGTTCTCTCAGACAAAGCTAAGCCATATGCTCTGAGTTTTTAACTTCGCCGTGTTAGTGAATATACTCTTTTAAACAATCGTCACCCTGTCCCACCGACATTGGCATTAACATTACCAGGGTGTATACGGCCCGGGACATCCGGGAATTCCGGGAAAAACCCGGGAATTTTTTCATCCGGGACAAATCCGGGAAAAACCCGGGAATTTTTTACAATTCCGGGATTTTTCGTTGTTTTAGATTTCAGTTAAAGTTTTGTAGGTGTGACGTGTAAGATCTGATACGCTGACAAAGAACTTTACTCCACTACTGCTGAATAATATTGCAGCAACGAAACACAAATCAGAGAATGTCCGCCGCTCGTGGTCTCGC
This sequence comes from Schistocerca cancellata, assembly GCF_023864275.1. Classification (NCBI taxonomy): domain Eukaryota; kingdom Metazoa; phylum Arthropoda; class Insecta; order Orthoptera; family Acrididae; genus Schistocerca; species Schistocerca cancellata. The sequence goes on from NC_064632.1 coordinate 138,031,986, forward strand.
GGTAGCGTTCTCGCTTCCCGGGCACGGGGTCCCGGGTTCGATTCCCGGCGGGGTCAGGGATTTTCACCTGCCTCGAGATGACTGGGTGTTTGTGTTGTCCTCATCATTTCATCATCATCCAGGAAAGTGGCGAAATTGGACTGAGCAAAGGTTGGGAAATTGTACGGGCGCTAATAACCACGCAGTTGAGCGCCCCACAAACCAAACATCATCATCATCAAATCAGAGAATAACACCAAAACAAAAGTTTAGTTGCATAGAAAATGGGTAATTTACACAATGCACAGACCAGCTTGCCGACACCGTTAAGTGTCAAAGGCTTTAGGTCGAAGATTATGCAGTACGTCCGTAACAACTAACGTGCATTCGATGTGTGTGACGTCACAATTGTTTACATTTCTAACATCACCAGAAAATATTACGAATAGTGGCTTGAGATGCGTTACTTACAAAGTAAATTTCCACGCAAGATGATGCAGACAGTGCAGTGAATTTCTTAAATCACAGGGCGTTATAACTCTCATTCAAAACGTAACACTTTGAGGATCAGCCACTTGAAAAATGTGGGGCCCAGAAGATAAGTCATTTATGCCACTATTTAAAATTTTACCGGCACATTTGTAGTTGATATGACTTAACGTGTAACACACACTAAAAAAAAGACCGAGTTTCAAGTTAGTTTTCATATTTAATGTTGTTCTTTCATAGATAAAAAATTATGCAATCGATGGCAAAAAGTGTAATTGACTTTCAAAAAAATGTGCATAATGTGTTACTGAGCAATGTCACAAGTCTCTTCATGCCAGAACACCTCGACTTTTCTACGCAACTGATAATCATTTTGGCACGATTTTAATTGCCAAATTAGAGCCTGTTAGTAGGCCTATGGACTTCCTATCATTTTAGGGCTAATAACAGTGGATGCCAATAGACGATGCAATTCTCGTTCGTACATACACATCTACTTACGAGTTAACCGGTGTAGAAACGCACTTTGCTGATTTGAGCGAGCTCGGCCTACCTTCGTAACGTACGCGCCGCGGCCTGTCTTACTCGTAGGCCTCCTGCTCTGAATAACTGCCGTCATTCGCTAGCGAGATCACGTGACACGAGCTATGACTGGCTGACAAAAGTGCATCGCTCAACGCAATCTCTATTTTAGAGCTTCCGAAGCTACCGTGCTGTAATTTGTGGAATTTGTGTATATACTTTAGCAATACGAAAATAAACTCTGTGCATATTGTCTCGCATCAAACGACTTTCCAGACGCATTGTTTTTCCTGGATTTCGTTTCCTAAAGTGCTGGGACGTCCTCCGTCGGTATAAGACCTTTACGATTCAAAGGACTGATAGGTTTTACAACTCCGAGGGAAAGTATACTGCTGCTTAACACGGATGTATTTTCACCCGCTTTATACTTAATTTCATCCGGGAGAAATTGTGTTTTTAACCGGGAAAAATCCGAGAAATTTTTTTTCTTGTCCACGTAGACACCCTGATTACGTTGCGCAGACATATTAACAGCGGGTTACACCACGGGGCCATTGCTAGTTTAGTAATATTGTTGTAACATAATAGCATATAAATAAAGCTGAAAAGAAATGGATGATACTTTACGTTACTAGGCATAAGCGAAATGATTGACGAAAACACGCTAAATTGTGAAAAGGATTATGCTCGCGAAAAATAAGCTAAATGTTAATCCGAAATCATTGTAGTGTTCTGTTCGATTATTCATTTGTTAATTACAATTATTTTTATCTCGGAGTCTCTCCGATTTTTTTTCTTTGTGTCTCTGTTGATCGTCGGTAAAGAGTGGTTGATAAAAACGTGCTGAGAGATTAAAAACCGATCTATTTGATATTGCACGTCGTTATGAAAGTGTGAGTGATGAAACGGCGTAAGCATCGTATTATGACGAACGAATGAAACAAACTTTCACCATAAGTCACAGAGTATTGTTTTTTGTAAGAGTATTTATTGCTCCATATTTCGCGGATTTTTGCTCGCAACACTTACCCACTGCCACGCACCGCGACCAAACTAATTTACTAACAGCATGAGAGCAAATACTATCTAACACTGCAACTGCGAGTGGGTGGCAGTGCGTGGTCATTGAGAAAAATTTGTCAGTATGTTCACACACAAGCCTTCGACGTATAGGTATAGAGAGATAAATTATATTCCATGAAAAAAATTAAGCTTTATATTATGTGCTTCAGTACATCAAAATATCTCTGAATGTTCATAACAGTTGCCATACGAACACTTTCTGCATTTTTAGTAAGTTCAGTGGCAACAGCTCTACGAATGTAGGTGCAGTGTGTCGTTGTTCTGTATTACAGTATTATCAACGTATATAAGAAATTGTATTTATGTAGCTTAAAAAACCATGACCTCGTAGTGATAAAAGTACCTGAATACCAAGCGAGTTCACCCCGTGTAGCAAAACGGCCAGAAGAGAAGGGTAAAGAGTGCAGGTGAGGACAGATAATCACTGCAGATACTCTATCCCGTTGGAGGACATACAGATCCCTGGAGGAAAAAGATGTGGGGAAAGCAGCGGAGTGAAGCGAGGCGGGAGACGGAGCTGACTTAAATCAATTGCTTCCCCCTCGGCGTCCTCTGGCATCGCCGGCTCCATTCGCTGGGCGACTGAATTAATCACTTTTGTAAATATGTCACTCGGATTAATGGAGCGCTGAAACTCTGAGCCGGTATTATACGCGGCGGAAGAGCCGCAAAGACCAAATAACTTGTCACGACACTTCCTTTCAGTCGGCGCCGAGCGTTCTTTTCAATGTTCCACAGTCGCCCCAATTACACAGATTCAAAGCGGCAAGCCGAGCATTTTCACGAAATAGCGGCAACAAAAGAAGACGCACTTGCAGCAGACGAACGCTGTCGCACACTTTCTCTCTCCTGTCTTTCTGTTCCCGCCTGTTCGCAACGTCGGCTGTTGGCGAGCACTTACTTCCGCCATTCATAATGCGCGTAATAGCAACACGCGCAGTTCATACGAGAGCTTTCGGGCCGAGGGAAACGGAAGCGATGCAAGTGGGGCAATACGTTCTAAAAGATAAAAAGGAAACAGAACAGCAATTAACGGTTTTACGTTTTCTATTCAACTGACTGCAAATTGGACATACGGTGTTCGCAATCTTAGAATGCAAGTTTCATGCTCAACGTGAACTGCAGTCGATGTATCAACAAAAGAAGGTAGCGTGAAAGAGACGAAAGCACGTCTGTAGGTTTCACATCGTTTCCCAGTTTCCTTGCGATAGCGCTTGAAGATGGGGAAGTGGGTAATCGTCGTTCGTCGTATAATATCACAATTGCCCCGCCACGTATGCTAGCAAATATATACCGTAAACGTAAGCAGTGTTACGCGACATACCAATGGTAGTAGTCGGAAGTATTCACATATATCTGAAAAATAAGACGACTTGTAAAAAAAAAGTCACTATGGTGCTCCAGTTCTTACATGCACAAGCAAAAGTAAAGGACAGATGAGAACGACAATGTACGAATTGAAGACGAGAGAGATGAAATTCTTAAATGGCGAGAATTGATGTTTTTTTTTTCACAGGAAAAATACTGTTAGGGAATAACTTGTAATGGAACCAATTCGCAGTAAAATAAAAGCAAATAACAGAATGTGGTGAGAACATATGCAGAGGACTTGTGTTTATATGTTGTTATAAATTGTGCCAACAAAAGGAAAGAATGGGATATACGAAGATCTAGCAGTATGAGATACAGGAAGAAGCTTTGTTTTAGCCTAATTCTGAAGAGACTAATTCAATACACACAAGCACCAGGTTCGGATAACTTGACCTATGCTCCGGAGGAAAGACAAAACACTTAACTCGCCGTGCTACTACGTATTTACAGATTCAAATGGATTAGCAGATTTTTAGATGCTGTTTTTGGCCTTCAGTTCAAAGACTTGGTTTGATGCAACTCTCCACGCTAGCCGCGTGCAAGCCTCAGCTCTGCATAACAGCTGAAACCTACAGACACTTAAATCTCTTTACTGTCGAGCCCAGATAAAATTGTAAGGACCTTTTGTAGGAAATTACGTGTAGTTAGGCTTTTTTAGTAAGATATGTTTTCGCCAGAGGCTGTGGTTTCGAATTATGCAAGAAAAATTTGCAGAAGAATAATTTCAAAATTGTGATCTCCTGTAAAAATTTATCTCACTGCGAAATTTAACTACATTGAATTTCCTACAAAAAGGTCGCGTATATTTCTTCTGAGAAACAATAGTTCGCGCGTGGTTTTTGAAGGCGTTGCGGGTTGCCTAAAACTCATAGGTATGGGCAACTGAATCACGCTGAATATGTTACACTAAAGCTGATGATGCCGCCCAGCTAGCCGCGCGGTCTAACGCACTGCTTCCCGAACGGGAAGGCGAACAGTACCCCGGTACGAATTTGCCCGGCGGATTAGTGTCGAGGTCCGGTGTGCCGGACAGTCTGTGGATGGTTTTTAAGGCGGTTTTCCATCTGCCTCGGCGAATGGTTCCCCTTATTCCGACGTAGTTACACTATGTCGGCGATTGCTGCGGAAACACTGTCTCCGCGTACACCATAATTACTCTACCACGCAAACATTTGGGGTTACACTAGTCCGGTATGAGACGTTCCCGGGAGGAAGGGGTGGGGGGCTACGGCGGGACGAAGCCTCTCCGTCGATTCTAGGTTCCCGGTTCAATACACAAAGCTGGTGATGTATGGCAGACAACATTCTTCTTTCTGGGAACGAATATGAGGTTATGCCCTTTCCCTAAATACTTGATTTTTGTTTATTTACCTTCAGAGACAAGGGCGACAACGGAATCGAAGGGTCCTGCAGCACCTGCGATCAGAGTGGGTGGATTATAAACCTTCTCTCCAATCTCATCTTCTGCAAAACCAGATTCAATACCGGCAGCAGCCTGGTGTCCAGTGGGCCGGGGGTCTCGCCGGAATGCCGGTCACGCCCGCCAGCACACCGTGGTAATTCAGTTGGCAGCCGGCGTTAGGGTGCGAGAGGCCGCGTGTGACGGCGCCCCTCAGCACCGTGTTTTCTCGTCGCCTCCTCTTTTTGACCAGTTTTATGCTCCAGTTCTTTCTCGTCCGCCTTTCAGCATTGGCGGGCCGACGCGTTAACCGGCCCGTGGTGCCGCGGAACCAGTTCCCCCGGCCGGCCGGAGTGTGTCGGCTGGCGCTGAGAGCCTCGGCCTGCAGGATGGCGATGGCGCTGCGTTACGAGCGGGCCGTAACGCGGTAATTTTATACCCCGGCCCCGGCGTGCCCGGCCGCTCGTATTTTATCGTCCCGCGGCCGCCCGCGGCAGCGCGCGATTGCGGCGCTGTTTCCAAGCCCGTAACCTTTTCTCGCGACGCCGCCAATTACCCACTGCACCCTGGCAGGCCGTGCCCCACTAGTATTGAGTAAATAGCGGACGACACGCTGGTTGAAGCCCGGCTATTACTGAAAGGTTACGGCCCTGGTGGTTAGTATGCTCCTATGACCCTGTGCCCATCTTGCGGAAGCCGCATTGCCTAATACACCCGTGAGCCTTTTTCTGGTTGGTATCGGCATGAAGAATGACTTTGTGTTCCTCGAAGAACCATGATGATACCGCTCCTGTTCATAAAACACTGACTGACGGAAAAATCGCTGCACTAAAAAATGATTGTGAAGAGTGATGAAATTTCGGGGATACATTTGACTAGATAACATATTTAAGTGATTAACATTAGAAGAGCACAGGTTAATGTAGTTGCAAGTGTGAAATGCTCGCGCGTTAATAATCCGTGTAACCACCAGAGTGTCGAATGCAAGAATGCAAACGTGCATGCATTGCGTTGTGCGGCTGCCGTACGTCAGTAGTTTGTGGGATACTCTCATTTCTGTTGCACTTGGTTGGTCAGTACAGGGACGATTAATGTTGTCTGTCGATGAAGCTAGAGTTGTTGTCTGATGGCATCCCAAATGTGCTCGATTGGAGACAGATCTGGTAATCTAGAAGGTTAAGGCAAACATGTCGACACTATGTAGAGAATGTTGGAGTACAGCAGCGGTATATGGGCGACCGGTATCTTCTTGGAGAACATCCCTGGAATGCTGTTCATGAATTTCACCACATCGGGTCGAATCACCAGACTGACATGAAGTTTTGCAGTCAGGGTGTGTGGGATAACTACGAGAGTGCTCCCGCTGTCACATGAAATCGAATCCGAGACCGTAACTCCCAGGTGTATGTCCAGTGTTTGTAGCACGCAGACATGTTGGTTTCAGGTCCGCAACTGGCCTTCTCCTAACCAACACACGGCTATTACTGGCACCGAGGCAGAAACAACTTTCATCAACAAACAGAAAAGACCTCACCTCCATCCTGCTTCTCCAATGAGGTCTAGCTTGACACCTCTGAAGTTGCAAATGGCGGCGATCGGGGTCAGTGAAGTGCTCACTGCACGGATCTGGCTCGAAGCTGCCCTTTAAGTAACTGATTGGTTGTCACTGTGATGCGAGCTGCTGCCCGAATAGGTGTTGCAGACGTAATGCGATGAACTACAGGCATAAGTCGAACACGACAGTGGTCCCATATTACAACACTTATATTTTCATCGTGTCTGTGTTGATTATTGACCACGTTCCACGTCAGTGTAAGAAATCTTATGAAGTCCGCATTTTATATCCAACTAGCTGACAAACCCGGCTCTGCCCGGGCGTTCATTTTGCCAGTTTTCTATTAGATACGAAAAAAAACTGTTTGTAGTGTAATATGGAAAAAGAAATCTTTTCCATGTAGCCTATTCGTGAAAACATCCTTGAAATTATGAGACAGTTTGTGCATGCTAGGCCCAGCTGCGTCGCATGTCTACAACGCGATTTTGTAAGCGTCTCTATGGCAACGCCTCTTGATAGCTTATATAGTTTTCCCGTAGAGCAATTTGCGCTTCGCAGCTGAAAGCTGTCAAAAGCGCTGCCAGGTGTCAGGAAATTCCGTAAGTTGACTCGACTGTAGGAATGTCTCAGAGCACTGAAGAATAAATACTGTATATTAATACTTCATGCATGATGCGGCATTTTTTCACGCGTCTCGGTGTCCACGATGTCATATCTCTTGAACTATGTGACTTAACAATGATATATTTGTCTAGGTACATTGGGCGGCAAATGTGGATAAAGTTAGCGAAGTATGTTGCAGATAGTTAGTAGCAAAGGAGTGATAAATTTATACGTCATGCATAATGAGGCAGCTTTTGGCGCATCTTAGTGTTTACGACGCCGTATATCCTGAAACATGACAGGTAGGTGATTCTGACGCCCACAGCGATTGTTGCTTGACCGTAAGGGAAATTTGTACCAAGTGTGGTTGAAATCTATCAGGTGGGTTTGGAAGACATGTGGGGAAAAACACATACTCATTTTTAAAATGTGTGTCGATTTGCTTCTGTCACTGTGGCTTATTTTACTTCCCAAGTAGTAAAAGCCATCTGCTAATTTCAGTGTCTCAATTCCTAACCCATTTCCGACACCATCACCTGACTTAATTGGACTATATGCTATTATTCTTCTTTTACTGTTACTGCTGTTCATCTTATAACCCATTTTCAATACATTTACCATTCAGGTCAACTGATCATCCAAGTTCGTAACAGTCTCTTACCTTACGGCAAGAAAATTGTCAGCATGGGAGGTTGCCCGCCGAATGGGCACACAACCCAGCGGCGTCATTCGAACATTCAGCCTCTAACGTGAGACACAGAAAATTGAAGATCAGTCTTGCAGATGACGTCCTCAGCTAACACCACCAGTTGATGTCATTTACCTTCAAATAATGGATCCTCTAGAAGATTGACATTTATCTGCGCAGTAAGACTTTACAGGCCACTGGGAGGGCCGAGGCGACGTAGACTGTTAACAACCGTCTCCACGCGACTAATTTGGCATCTGATCATCAGTTGGAACAACAATAACACACCCATGCGTCCTCTCCAGCATCGTGTTGTGCGTGAAGATGTTGAGTAAGCCAAATCCTATCCTATAAAAATCCTTTCCTCTCTAACGTTGATCAGTAGCGTCTGGTTCCTCATGGACGACTGCAATATTAGCCTAGAGTTGGCCAGTTTACCAGTGCATGTCCCATGTATGCATTCGCTCTGCTTGTTGGGTTTTAGCTTACAACATACAGCCAGCTCATACTTACATAAAACATAACAGGCGTTAATAGAAAATTCGTGTTACATACTGGCGTTAATAGAAAATTCGTGTTAGAATATTCATTTATTTTCACCCACTCACACGTTGTAGATAGTTAGGCGTTAATAGAAAATTCGTGTTAGAATATTCATTTATTTTCACCCACTCACACGTTGTAGATAGTTACAGGCCACTAGTTATAGAACACTTTTTTGCAGTCCATTTTCAGTGATATGCTGGTCTTAGATGCGGATACCTAGAGTTGGACATACCGGCTATTATGTAGGTGGTCGTAATGTTCTGGCTAATCTGTGTATATTCACCCAGTTTTGAGGATTTTCTCGTTTTCTGTTCTCTTTGGTTGAAGTAAATTGGAACTGTCTAGTTTAGCAAAGGTCTGTTAGGATTACTGAACAGATAATTACGGAGATAATTCATAGTAAATGTGACAGCGAAGGAACCCCAGTTACTTTATCGTTAACTGCGTGTGTGCAATGAACAACTTGGCGTCCGAAAAGCGCCACCCCCCCTCCCCCCGCAACACACACACACACACACACACACACACACACACACACACACACACACACCGATGTACTCAGGTCACACTGTTGTACGCAAAGTGCTGAATTGGCATAACAGTTAGAATTCGTCACTTGATTCATTTTGGCTCTGTACTTGACCATAGAGCGAGTTTACTTGAGAACGAGCATGGGGCGAATAGGCAGCTTTTGGAATCGTCAATTAATCGCGTCTGTGCCCACCGAGTCGATTCTACGAGCTTAAAGTATTACGTCGCCTTCTGGCCCTGTACAGTTTCATTTAATTCTGTGATCGTTTGCGTGCGCCGAGTGTAATTTGCGCTCCTCGTAATCAGTCCATTCAACCGCAGCTGTTAATGCACCGTGGCGTCTCTTTCGGCAGTTGTTTTAGCAAACTATACTGCTCTGCCCGGCGCATCTGCTGCGGAAAGAATAGGCCGGCGGCGCGGGAATTGGCAGCAGGTATGAAGTGGCGCGGGCGCCCCCGCACGTAATTCGACGCCCGCCTCCCGTTAAGCCTCGCGATCCGCTCAGCGGCCGTGCCTGCCGCCCGACAAAAGCTCGACTGCGCGCGCACAATATCGATCGATCGCCGGGTCGGAGTGGAGCCGCGCCGCGCGCTACGGCACGTCCCACAGGCCGGCATCGTTAATTTACAGCCAATAATGACAGCGCGGCGCGAGCAGCGCGCGGCCGGCGCGCGCACTGTCCTCTGACAAAACACTGCGCCCGCGTCATAGATCACCCACACACACTGTCGATCGTGTTATTGGCCGTGCAGCTGGCGAACGAGTTAGTGACAGAGGCTGCGCACCACGGCTTGCGGTTTCATCAAGTTTGCTCCCACGAGGAGCGAAACCCGAGCAGTGGATCGGAAACGTTACTCGTTCTTGTCTGGTATATTTAAACTGTTCTCCGGTTCAGTTATTAATGATAAAGGGCTACAGTGATACGGGGAAAATTACGACAGTGGAAAATCGTTACCAGATTTTTATGTTTGCCGTTGCAGATACTCGACAGAATAATATTTAACTGCTACAAATTGTAAAATAAATGATATTGTAAAATGAGAAATTTACATACGTTTGATGAGCTGTCATCACATAAAAATAGGTATCGCGTAGATTCAATTACGTTTATATGCCCTTGTGACTTTTCAAAAATGCTACAGTGTATATATGACGGTAGTATCTGTTCCCGAAAGAACAGTTACCGTTGATGACCATGCAGCCTTGCTAGAATGAAATGATAATTAAATGGACACCCTAGCTGCAAGGAGTCGTTGATATACTTCATTGGGGCCATTTTGAAAATGTGCGCCCCGACCAGGACTCGAACCCGGGATCTCCTGCTTACATGGTAGACGCTAAGATGGATAGAGCGTCTACCATGTAAGCAGGAGATCCCGGATTCGAGTCCCGGTCGGTGCACAAATTTTCAACATGTCCCCAATGAAGTATATAAACGCCTCCTTGCAGCTAGCGTGTCCATTTAGTTATCATTTCATGCTACAGTGTAGTTTCGGAGGTCGTAAAGTGGTGGGTGAAAATTCCGGTACAAGAGCCAATCGAAACCGGTTGTGAATTATGAGGTTTTGAGTCGAAAAGGTTTATACTCGGTCCAGTCACTTTAATGTGACCATTGATGTTTCACGTTAACGTGAAATAGCCACTCATAGACGGTAGGAGACAGCACTAGCAGTGTAAGCTATATAAAGCGTGTCGGGCGGGGAGGGGGGGGGGTGCAGTCGTCGTCGTCGTCGTCGTCGTATTGCGAAAGCTGTGCAAATACCCAAAAGGGCATGATCAGTGACTTTTGGGCCAAAGGTGGAAGCATTACCGAAGCGGCTAAGTTTGTAAGCAGTTCTCGTGCCGTGGTTAAAATAGCGTACTTGGCAAAATGGTACTAATCCAAAACCGGCGCCGATATAACTATGGTGTACCATGGGTCATAGATGACAAGGGTGACGACATTTGCTAAGATGTTTACGGGCGAATAGACGTGCAAGTGTTGATATACTGATCGCCCAGATGAACCAAGAGTCAACCATAGTGCTCCTGAACGACAGTTCAGAGAACTGTGCTGCGTATGGGCCTCCACAGTATCTGTTTAATGTATTCTGTAACCTCCCCCTCACTTATCGACCTTAATGACAGTGAAAAATTAAACCGCGTGTACCTAATGGAAATTTGGGAAAAGCAATCGTCACCGAAGTTAACCTGTCGGTAAAGAGGGAGGAAAGGGTTACATCTAAGTGAAAGGAAAAATGCAAATGAAACTGGTGGAAATTAATTTTGAAAAAGGGTAAAGTTAATAAAGAAAGTAAATGTGCAGCCGTTACGTTAACAATTAACTAGCGGTAATTAGGTATTTGAGATTTGCGGGAAATTACGGTCGCCAGTCCTAAGGACAGTTGCTATAGTAACTGAAAAAGAAAGGTTATTACACATATAATTAGCACTAGAAGCGTGGCAACTGAAGGTTGACACGTGTAGTGTGAAAACTGAAAGTTTGTCAGAAGTAATAAATTTCGCTACACCCTGACTTAATTTAGCAAAAGAATTAATAAAACCGGAAAATCGAAAGTTAATTTAGTGACTGAAGTTAATAGTGAGCTTTCTTTCTGAAGCACATCGAAATTCAGTAAAATACGGTTAGTCTTGGACTACCTCAACAATCATTTCAAAAGCTACTTGAATCTACGCAATTTAGAAATAAGAGATTTAACTTTGAACTTGAATTAAATGATTCTGAACAATTAACAATAGTAAAATTTAGTACGTACCAAGCTGAGCTGCAGTCACAGGTAAGGTAAAATACGGTAACAAAACTCGCACTCTTAATTTGTGCTTGTGTAATCTGAATATTGTAGCCAGCTATGAATACCTTAACTGAACTTTGAAATTAAAGCAGTGAAATAGGATAATTTTACTTTAATGCTGGCGTTTGAATTTCAACGACACTCCGGTTCATTCCGGAAAAGGAAGGGACCCTGCTTGGTAATGCAATTGGGACAATGAGCAACAAAGGTTCATTCTACGTTGCTGTAATTTTGTGATTTGAACAGTTTTAAAAGCTGAGGTCTGCCATACAGTTCTAAAACTTCACGTGCGTCCAGTCTTCCTTGTCGGTTGATTGAAGATTTGAAGCCGTCGATCGAGGAGGTGGCGACAGTCACTCATTGTCGGCCGTCGCTGTTGCAGAAGCTGGATGTTGGCGCGCCTTCTTCTCGACACGGTCACCAGACGAAACGGGCTCTTGATGTGCGCTAGCTAATGTTTCCCGTCCGCGACACCATGTCAGAAACTATCATCGCAAGTCGAGCGCAATTACATGCTGCAAAACCCCGAAAGCGCGGCAACTCGCGGGAGCGTCACACAACACACCTGCTCAACCCACTACTCCAGCCAGACCCCCTCTCTGCCCGCGCTCCACGCGACAGAGTTAACATTACCAAAGATCCTACACACTTTGATTCTTCACACGACCTATCGATGTAATCGTTCGATAGCAGTTTTCGCTAGGCAAGACCCAGCGTAAAAATACAAATAATATTTACGAAACAAACCAATTATACATAGACATAAATGCATAAATATATATATACAAATAGTAAAACAATTACAATATACGAAGACACAGAAATGTTATATATTCAGGTAACAAAAATAAGGAAAACAAATTTATAGTACACTAGATGGAAATAGGAGGATATGCATTTCCGGCGTTACAATTCGTTCTGACTGTTGTTCTTCGGTGACGAGGGAGGAATTTGCACGCCAATACCGTAACTGGACGTCCACTGAGTGAGTGACGGCAGGAGGCCTTTCCAGATAAATCACGCCTTTTGCTCCGTCTGACACATGGCCTTTTGCGTGTACGGACACATGGCCTGCGGCGTGTACGGCGCTGCTATAATCGTTTCAACGGTCCAGGCTAGGAGAGAGCGTTATAGTCTGGATACCAGTAGGACAATGCAACGTGTTACACAGCTCGGAGTGTACGTGTGTGTTTCGAAGAACAGCCGGATGAGTTTACCGTACTAGGGTCATCGTGGTTCCCCTTTCTTATCGGTGCCTTCCAGAACTTCATTGATTCTGTTCCTGCATGTCTTGCAGCTGTCCTCTCTGTAGAAGGCAGTTATTCATCCCTTTGACAGACGGTCAAATTAATTTGGCTGAGCAGTATAAGATATTACTGAAGCGCGCAGTTGAAACTGTTCCATCAAAGAAATAATTAGAAGATTAATTCTAAGAGAAGGCTGTGGTTCTTTTAAATTTCAGTGTTTACCTTGACTGGACTGCATTTATTGTGCAAATATCTGGGAAGGCATTTAGATTCGGTTTCTAAAAGAAGTTCTGTGTGAAAATAATTTAGAACTTCTTTGTCACAAACTACATGGGATGTAACACTCAATCTACAATGGGAAACGGGTGGTTGTCTAAGAAAAGAAAATATCAGACAGCAACTGTGGCACAATTCAACCACACAGCACAACTACAGTATTTGGGGGGGGGGGGGGGGGGGAATTAGCTTCCGATAATGAACTGTGTCTTGTCAGCAATGGCTGAAATGAGGTCAACTACTTTGAAGGTGTTTCATAATCTCTCTATCTTTCTATCTATCTGTCTATCTCTTTTCCTTTCTTTCTTTACGATTAAATTGACTGTATTCGTGGACTGTTCCGTGAAAGTTATCCGATACAGTTAGCCAGCTCATTGAGTTGAAACGGTGTCCGGGACCCCCGCACGCAGCCCTCGTGGCCATTATGGACGTGACGGCTGAATGCAGCTGACCTGTGCCAGCGGATGGGTTGCTCTGTGTGAAGGGTACTAGGAAGCTCGCCTTCCATCGTCGCTGTTCTTCGTAGCGGTAGCTAACATAACTTCAGAGACATCAATTTGCCGGCCGGTGTGGCCGTGCGGTTCTAGGCGCTTCAGTCTGGAACCGCGTGACCGCTACGGTCGCAGGTTCGAATCCTGCCTCGGGCATGGATGTGTGTGATGTGTGTGTTTAAGTAGTTCTAACCATGAACCATGGACCTTGCCGTTGGTGGGAAGGCTTGTGTGCCTCAGCGATACAGATAGCTGTACCGTAGGTACAACCACAACGGAGGGGTATCTGTTGAGAGGCCAGACAAACGTGTGGTTCCTGAAGAGGGGCAGCAGCCTTTTCAGTAGTTGCAAGGGCAACAGTCTGGATGATTGACTGATCTGGCCTTGTAACAATAACCAAAACGGCCTTGCTGTGCTGGTACTGCGAACGGCTGAAAGCAAGGGGAAAGTACGGCCGTAATTTCTCCAGAGGGCATGCAGCTTTACTGTATGATTAAATGATGATGGTGTCCTCTTGGGTAAAATATTCCGGAGGTAAAATAGTCCCCCATTCGGATCTCCGGGCGGGGACTACTCAGGAGGATGTCGTTATCAGGAGAAAGAAAACTGGCGTTCTACGGATCGGAGCGTGGAATGTCAGATCCCTTAATCGGGCAGGTAGGTTAGAAAATTTAAAAAGGGAAATGGATAGGTGAAAGTTAGATATAGTGGGAATTAGTGAAGTTCGGTGGCAGGAGGAACAAGACTTCTGTTCAGGTGACTACAGGGTTATAAACACAAAGTCAAATAGGGGTAATGCAGGAGTAGGTTTAATAATGAATAGGAAAATAGGAATGCTGGTAAGCTACTACAAATAGCATAGTGAACGCATTATTGTGGCCAAGATAGATACGAAGCCCACACCTACTACAGTAGTACAAGTTTATATGCCAACTAGCTCTGCAGATGACGAAGAAATTGAAGAAATGTATGATGAAATAAAAGAAATTATTCAGATAGTGAAGGGAGACGAAAATTTAATAGTCATGGTTGACTGGAATTCGAGTGTAGGAAAAGGGAGAGAAGGAAACGTAGTAGGTGAATATGGATTGGGGCTAAGAAATGAAAGAGGAAGCCGCCTAGTAGAATTTTGCACAGAGCACAACTTAATCATAGCTAACACTTGGTTTAAGAATCATGATAGAAGGTTGTATACATGGAAGAACCCTGGAGATACTAAAAGGTATCAGATAGATTATATAATGGTAAGACAGAGATTTAGGAACCAGGTTTTAAATTGTAAGACATTTCCAGGGGCAGATGTGGACTCTGACCACAATCTATTGGTTATGACCTGTAGAGTAAAACTGAAGAAACTGCAAAAAGGTGGGAATTTAAGGAGATGGGACCTGGATAAACTGAAAGAACCAGAGGTTGTACAGAGTTTCAGGGAGAGCATAAGGGAACAATTGACAGGAATGGGGGAAAGAAATACAGTAGAAGAAGAATGGGTAGCTCTGAGGGATGAAGTAGTGAAGGCAGCAGAGGATCAAGTAGGTAAAAAGAAGAGGGCTAGTAGAAATCCTTGGGTAACAGAAGAAATATTGAATTTAATTGATGAAAGGAGAAAATATAAAAACGCAGTAAGTGAAGCAGGCAAAAGGGAATACAAACGTCTCAAAAATGAGATCGACAGGAAGTGCAAAATGGCTAAGCAGGCATGGCTAGAGGACAAATGTAAGGATGTGGAGGCTTATCTCACTAGGGGTAAGATAGATACTGCCTACAGGAAAATTAAAGAGACCTTTGGAGATAAGAGAATCACTTGTATGAACATCAAGAGCTCAGATGGAAACCCAGTTCTAAGCAAAGAAGGGAAAGCAGAAAGGTGGAAGGAGTATATAGAGGGTCTATACAAGGGCGAAGCACTTGAGGACAGTATTATGGAAATGGAAGAGGATGTAGACGAAGATGAAATGGGAGATACGATACTGCGTGAAGAGTTTGACAGAGCACTGAAAGACCTGAGTCGAAACAAGGCCCCCGGAGTAGACAACATTCCATTGGAACTACTGACGGCCTTGGGAGAGTCAGTCCTGACAAAACTCTACCATCTGGTGAGCAAGATTTATGAAACAGGCTTCAAGAAGAATATAATAATTCCAATCCCAAAGAAAGCAGGTGTGGACAGATGTGAAAATTACCGAACAATCAGTTTAATAAGCCACAGCTGTAAAATACTAACACGAATTCTTTACAGACGAATGGAAAAACTAGTAGAAGCCGACCTCGGGGAAGATCAGTTTGGATTCCGTAGAAATACTGGAACACGTGAGGCAATACTGACCTTACGACTTATCTTAGAAGAAAGATTAAGGAAAGGCAAACCTACTTTCCTAGCATTTATAGACTTAGAGAAAGCTTTTGACAATGTTGACTGGAATACTCTCTTTCAAATTCTAAAGGTGGCAGGGGTAAAATACAGGGAGCGAAAGGCCTTTTACAATTTGTATAGAAACCAGATGGCAGTTATAAGAGTCGAGGGGCATGAAAGAGAAGCAGTGGTTGAGAAGGGAGTAAGACAGGGTTGTAGCCTCTCCCCGATGCTATTCAATCTGTATATTGAGCAAGCAGTAAAGGAAACAAAAGAAAAATTCGGAGTAGGTATTAAAATCCATGGAGAAGAAATAAAAACGTTGAGGTTCGCCGATGACATTGTAATTCTGTCAGAGACAGCAAAGGACTTGGAAGAGCAGTTGAACGGAATGGATAGTGTCTTGAAGGGAGGATATAAGATGAACATCAACAAAAGCAAAACGAGGATAATGGAATGTAGTCGAATTAAGTCGGGTGATGTTGAGGGTATTAGATTAGGAAATGAGACACTTAAAGTAGTAAAGGAGTTTTGCTATTTGGGGAGCAAAATAACTGATGATGGTCGAAGTAGAGACGATATAAAATGTAGACTGGAAGTGAAAGGAAGGCATTTCTGAAGAAGTGAAATTTGTTAACATCGAGTATAGATTTAAGTGTCAGGAAGTCATTTCTGAAAGTATTTGTATGGAGTGTAGCCATGTATGGAAGTGAAACATGGACGGTAAATAGTTTGGACAAGAAGAGAATAGAAGCTTTTGAAATGTGGTGCTACAGAAGAATGCTGAAGATTAGATGGGTAGATCACATAACTAATGAAGTATTGAATAGGATTGGGGAGAAGAGAAGTTTGTGGCACAACTTGACCAGAAGAAGGGATCGGTTGGTAGGACATGTTCTGAGGCATCAAGGGATCACCAATTTAGTATTGGAGGGCAGCGTGGAGGGTAAAAATCGTAGGGGGAGACAAAGAGATGAATACACTAAGCAGATTCAGAAAGATGTAGGTTGCAGTAGGTACTGGGAGATGAAGAAGCTTGCACAGGATTGAGTAGCATGGAGAGCTGCATCAAACCAGTCTCAGGACTGAGGACCACAACAACAAACAACAAGTTCTAGGGGACTGATGACCACAGATGTTAAGTCCCATAGTGTTCAGAGCCACATCAATTCCAATGACGGGTCATGGCCCATTGGACATAGGCCGGTGCGTTAATTAAGTTAATTAGTGGTTTTGACTTTGTACACATGTACTGTTTGTGTTTTCCTTTTCTTTTTCGTTTATAAATGTATAGCTGTGGTATTCTTTTAATCATTGACAAAGGTCTTCTTAGGCACTTGTGGGTTTTGTTGTTGTTTTGAAGAAGGTATAGTTATCTACGCCGAAACCTGGGTTAACACTTGACACTAGGTGCTTTTTTCGCAATCGAGGCGGGTTTTTAGTTTTTTAATGTATCTGGATGTCTTTGATGCTATTTACTGTGTATCTATTATGAGTTATGTGATTTGCAATTGTGGATTTTTGTACGTTGTTGAAAGATATGGCATCAATATGCTCGTTGAGTCCCGAAGTTTCTCTTACGTTCGTATATACTAGGAGGGGCAATTTTTTGCAGCTGAGTTGGTCTAAGTTATGAATAGCTAGCGGCTGAAGTTAGTTGTTTGCGTGAAACCTAAACTTTATGTTCGTATTTTTAAATAGACTGATTTTTTAGCTAATTTCCCCTGAAAAAGTGCAACATATTTTATTCTTCTGCTATATTTGGTGTTAACTGCATGTATGTCTGGTGTGAATCTTTGTTGTTTGATGGTATTTTTTTATAATTATTCTATTTTGAGAGGGTTCTGTGTGTTATTTGAACCTTCGGTTTTAATTATATTAACAGTATGCCGTCCGACGACACCACAGTGGTGTCGTGAGCATAGTATCGCGCAGTGGCCGGCGACAGCACTTTAGTATCTTTTTCATTCTGTTGGTGTTTTGTTTAGGTAACAATAAGTTACACACTTCAAGTTTTTTGTTTTTGTAAGTATTTGTGCACTTCCATCATGGCAGACGAAAGAGACGATACGATTATTTACGATGAATGCGCCGACGTCTTGTCTGACGTTCCGGACGGCTTGGCCGATTGGGATGAAGACATTGGATATAAAAAAATGAAAGTCAAGCAGAATCGTTGGAAGATAGTGAAATACGTCCAAGAAGAATTCGGCGAACGCTACGGTTGCCAACTGATTCGGATGAATCAGACGGAGAAGACAGACTATGATATACTGAGGACCAATAGTAAATTTGAAGGATCTCCGGGTCCACACATATTTCCTAAAGATACACAGAGCGTCGTGGATATCGTAGAATTATATATTGAGAACGATCTATTTGAATATAGTAGCAACGAAACCAACAAGTATTACAGTAAAAATTACAGTAGAAGGAAACTGGATTTTTAAAAAAAATGCCAAATTTTTCGACCTTACGGGACGCGAACTTCGAAAATGGTTTGGACTTGCCATCCTTACGGGATTAAAAAAAAAAAAAAAAAGGATCGATGATTAATGGTCAACGAATCCATTGATAGACACACCGGTATTTCGCAAAACAATGTCCCGCAAACGATTCGGACAAATATTATCATTTTTACATTTTTTCCGACAGCAAACCGGATAATGTCGACCAGCTTTTCAAAGTACAATTCGTAATTGATTATTTTTCCAAAAAGTTTAAATAAACGTTTAATCTGTCAAAACATCTCAATTGGAGTGATACTGTGGCGTGGACAGTTAAATTTTAAAGTTTACAATCCGTCGAAAATTACGAAACATGGCATACTCATTCGGATGCTGTGTGATTAGAGTACGGGATATATTTCCTCATTCAGACATATTCTAGCGCTAGACAACTTATAGCAAAAACAGTGATGGAACTATTGATACCTTCTTATGGAAAGTGGCATCACCTCTTCATGGATAATTATTATAACAGTGTAGGACTTGCAGAGAGGTTTCTTGAAAAGAAAATTCGAGTTTGTGGAACGATAGGGCAAAATAGAGGAAAAATTAAAGCGTGCAAAATTCAACGTGTTCGAAGCTTGTCATCAACGGAAAGGTGACAAGCCGCCGGCGACAAGCCAAGTAATCCGAATCAGCGCTGCCGGCGCCAAGCGAATGAATTTGTACGATACGTGCGAACGGCAAAGTGTTAATTTCTTTACGGTCAAGTGGAGTTTTGTGTATACAATCCATTGTAAACTTAAATTTGCTGTCTTATGCTGGTTTGTGCGGCAAAAAGAGCTGTTGATGCATGCAATAGTTGCTGTTGATTTTCTGTAAAGCTCAAGATAACGTACTTTATTTTTATGGGAGTTTTTTGAAGTTTAAGAAGTTGCTGCTATTATTGATCTCATCCCAGCAGTGAAATTGTTATTGTGCATGCTGCTCAGAAATGTTGCTAATGTGTGAAGTTTGCTCATTGACACCATGAAAAAGGATAGTTGTATCGTCCACATGCCTTTTAGTAGTTCATTGTGTAGCCCTGAAAAATATTTGCTGTAATTGGTTTATGTAAATATGTGTTAATATCCGTGTTAGGCAGCTGTGTATTGTCAACACATCTGTGTTTGTAAATTTCTTTATTGAGACTAAACTAACGTTTCATGACAGTACCAAAATAAGTAACTCCGTGAGTTTATAGACGTCTGTCATGCTCAGTTTCTTGTGTTTTAAGTTGATTATACCTGATGATATTTATAGTGGCATGTAGAGGGATGTTAGTATACAGATTTACTATGTCGGGTGCTACAAATCTGCCTGTTGATGGTATATGCACATCTTTAATTTTGTCAACAAGTTCATATGTGGTGTTATCACAGAAGCTGTTTTCAAAATTATAGTTGTGGGTGCTAACAAGAGCTGGCAGTTTATTTCATTTATATGAAAGGCTGGTCTTAGAATTTACAATGAGGCTTTTGGGTTTTAGGCTACGATCCATGCTCATTCACTGTAAATTGCATGTAATAAAATGTTTATACATAATAAATTTTCTGCTGTCACATCAGTGTATATTCCACAACATTTCTAAGATTGAATTTCTTTGGCACTGTTTTATGTGTGATATTGTCATCTTTGTATACAATTTTTCCATGTGGCAAAAAATGTTTGCCATGTTTGTGTGGTGCTCTGTAGTATGTACATATTTATATGCGAAAAAAGTGGTTTATATATTTTGTTACTATTTCATTAACACAAGTAGTTAACAGTGCAAATCGTGATGTGGGAATTTCAGGGTAAGTACGCTAAAACTAAAACAGTTCTACCATAGGGATTTGTTTACGTAGTTTTCATTCGTTGTGAAGTACAGTTGAAGTTAAATAGGCTGTTTCTTATGTGATTTTTTGCTGTATGGCACTACCACGCCAAGAATCATTCGCCACAGGTGGGAAAAACGTCCATCAACCAATGTAAACAACAATAAATGTTATCTAAATGTGACAAGCTGTCTGAAGATTAAACTCTGTCTTCGAAACTGGTATTAGCTCCCTTTTTATAAATAAATATCATTGTTAAAAGTGGCTGGTTGTTATTGTCTTCTTCGCTAGACTCAGCTTGTATTTTGTACACAGCCACTGTCTCAATATGTATTTTCCAAAAAAAAAAAAAAAAAAAAAAAAAAAAAAAAAAAAAGGCATTAAGGCGAGTCAGTTTTTTCAGTCACCTGATTGTAGCAGTGCCGATGTATGTGGGATATGGATATTGTACGCAGCAGAAGAAAGTAAGATATCAGCTCTGTGAACGAATTGAAAAGTATACGGCTCTCGCATCCATATTTACATTGTGAGAAATAATAGGAATGAAGAGAATATTGCTGTGTGAAATATTGCCTTCAGACACGAGGAAGTGCTTTGAAGAGTTTTGTCTTGTGAAAGCTTATTTTTATGTTTGTGTTTTTAAACATTTCTTATTTTGTGGCGTACGCTCCATGATAAAGGAAGTGGAACATTTTCTGCTGTCTTTGGTGTTAACTGCATCGGCCTTTCTAGTTCATGTGATGTTTCCTTTAGGTTTTGGCTAACGACAAGAGAAGCATTAATGGGTTGCTAGCCTGCAGTGGGAAGAAGAATCGCAAATTAATTTGCAGATGCTGTTATTTGTTTTATGAACGTGTTTAAACTTAGAATTCTGTAATGACGCTCTATGCCACTGATTTATGGTATCGTTTAGGTTCGTAACCGGTAGCAAACTTGTTCAGCTTCCCCTTTATGTGTGCCGCTTTCGAATTTGCATGTTTCTTAAACCCTCTGGTAATTGGATTGCTGACCGACGATGCAACTATTTCCTATATTTCATCTTCTGAATGAGATATGCATTTGCAAGAACTGTCAGGGGATTCACACCTTTCATGACTGTTGTACTACTGATGTGGATTGTATTGCGTAGCACTAACTGGATGAGTTTTGTCTAACAGTACCGATTCTTACAAGAGCAAATTGTGTGTTGTAATTCATTCGAGTTTTGCTCAGAATTTCTGTAGATCAACTGTTTATTGTGTGTGTGGAGGGGGGAGGGGGTTACACTATGGTAGCTAAAAGTGATGACATCGTGCCTGGCCACATCATGTCCTTTGCGTGCCCTTTCGCCCGATTGATCGCCACCTAAGCGCAGATCCGCTTGCGCCACGGCACAGTTTTTGTTTGCAGCAGCGTGAGATATTCCAGCCGCGTCGCATTTTCCCCTCGTAGCGGTAGAAGCGCAGAGATTATCATATTTCGCCCGAGTCGCCCTCAAAGAATAAGCCTCGCTGGAGGAAGGCGAGGGAAACCGGCTGGCGGGAGCTTTTCCTCCTTTCCGCTCCGCTCAGCCGCGGATATCGATTCACCGTGGCGAGGGGGGGGGGGGGGCGGAGAGAGTCGACAGAGGCGGCGACGGCAGCGGTGGGGCAATCGGCGAGCGAGCCAGCGCGTGCTCACACACGGAGCGCGGCGCGCCGGATATTGGCACTTACTGGCCGCGCCGCCAGCTCAGCGCGTCGTTTAATCTTGTTGCCGCCTGGCAGCGGAGCGTACCCGCGCGGCCGCGCTCGCGCCCCCGTGTCTGATTGCGCGCCGGCGCTGTCGCATTGTGTGCCCACGCCGAGCGCGGTCTCTGCCCGCGTCTGCTAACCCGAGGCGTTCGCGGGATCTGTACGTCTCGCTAACGGCCGCGTCTGGGCGCTCGGCGGAAATGAAAGGCGCTCCAGCAGCGGTAACATATTCGTAATCCTACCACCGCACGTCCACTCCTAATTGTCACGTTTACAGTACAATGCCCAGGCGTACGAGCGTCGGTCGTAAAGTTTTAATTATTAACTCGGAAAAAACTGCAACCATTAAACCTGCTGATGGCCATAGTGCTTCTCTGCACATTCGCCCGTCAGTGCGGCACATTTTCCACAACGGTGTATGACTTTGCAAAGACCTCGGTTGTAGAAGTCTGCGTTCTGACTATTCCGAAAACGTTCCTTTTCGATAATCACCTCGTTATCATTTTGGAAACACCTGACACTGAATAGTTTATTTGTTCGAGCGGAAAGGAAGCTGGTACTGGGTTTCATGTTAGATAAGTACGGAAGCAGCATGCGAGCGTGTGCCCTGTGCTGAATGACCTGTTGCGTTAAGAAAACGCCATGAATTGGCAGTAAGACCCCCAATGGCAGGTTTAGCCGCTTGATTTCCCTATCCCTCGCTCCCGCAGGCAAATTTCCTTCGCGAAGTGTGACAGCTGTGTACTGTGTATCTGTTAATTGTAGGCGACTGTAATGGATGTGTGTCTAGTGTAGCGGCATCATCGTGTTGGAGATAATAGAAAGGAGAAGGTGCAACCCTGTGCCATCACATAGCCTACACAGTGTGTTCTAGTTCCATTACGACTGCTTGTGTAAAATTCCAAACCATAATGCTATCTAGTGGCGAGCTGCGGTGTTACGTTCCTTGAAGTTTCAAAAACAGCTGCGTCAGAAGTCTAAGCATTGTTGCTGCGGGCATTCTGGCCACGAATGTAACAGTACGTGACTGACACTCGTCGGAAAATTACAGTGGAGCAGTGAGGCAAATTACAATGGAGCAGTGTCCGTAAGGTGATGTGACGGGAACTGGTAGCTGGAGCGTTGTCGTCAAGGTAAAACACCGTTTTAGAGATTTTCCCGCGACACTGTTTTCTAACAACTCCCCTAAACTCGTCAGGAGATTTCGGCAGTCCGCTCTCGTTGTGGTTTACAAAGTATAGTCTGTTAGCATCGCCCTGGCAGTCACTAAACGTAATCAGCATCACCTTGCTCGAAGATAGATAGGTATTCGCCTTGTCGGTGGTGGTTAATAGACACGTTTCCAGTGCCTGCTTTGCTCCTTAGTGTCGGTGTCGTGGTGGTACTCCCAACAGTCGTCGATGGTGATAAGACTTTTAAAGAAGCCTTCTGGATTGACCCTGCACAGCTGCAACATTTCCGCAGCTGTCTGGTTTGACGCGCTTTTTAAATAAGCGTGAGAAGTTACGGAACTCGGCGCGCAACGACCTTTCTCATGTTCAGAATGACGTACAGGATGTTGTAAACTGATAGATGACTGATTTTTACTTTTTTCTTCTGTCGTCTTGATTGAGATACGCTGGTCTTCCAGCATCAGGACATTCCATGCCCACTCAGCATGAATTGTTACAGCGTTTTTCCTCTTTTACAACAATAAAATGAATTAACACATTATACGCCACTGTATTAACGAGCTGCCCCATTTTGATTAGGCTCCCCTGGCGTTGTGTTATGTTAGCGTGGAGCAGAGATTTCACTGTGTAACTGGCCTACAGAAATGTACCTGTCAGCAAACATGTAATAACTTCGTAGTTTTTTCTTTTTTTCCCTTCGAAGTGAAACTTAAAACTATGACTACTCCTCGCATAACGAACAATTTGCTCTAACATCATGCGAGGATTGAAAGTATTTCTGAAAGCCACGTCAGTGTGCTTGTCTGTGGGTACGTAGAGCACCGCAGTCGTTCTCTCCGCCATCTTTCCTTTTCCATTCCCGAAAGTGCGAGAGATGAAAGATTGTTAGTAAGCATCGGTATAGCACCCATTTTTCTTATCTTCGCTTCCCGTCAAAGCTCGGACCTCCCTCTCACTCTGTCGCTGTTCTACTAATATCAACCTGACAGACAAAAAATTTGTTGCACTGCCAGAGATTTCAATTTCACTCCTACTAGTTCCAGCACCTCCCACAGGACGTTTCCGGTGAGGCAAGGCCTCGCACCACATCGAGTCTCCCAGTATGGACAATAGCAGAACGGAATGACGACGAACTAAATGTGCTACCTGCTCGTAAGTGAAATGATACTGCCATCCTTAATGTTGGAGACTGTCGTAGTATCGTGACACAGATTTTGGAGACCAATACGTAGAGATGTATAAAACGTTATCCTGATTTATCAAGTAGTTGAAAAGTGGCGGACCTGTTAAAGAATTCTTGAATAATGTTAGAGCCTAAGCCACTAATCCTTCCTCCCAGCCGGCCGATGGTGGCCGAACGGTTCTAGACGCTACAGTCTGGAACCGCGAGACTGCTACGGTCGCAGATTCGAATCCTGCCTCGGGCATGGATGTGTGTGATGTCCTTAGGTTAGTTAGGTTTAAGTAGTTCTAAGTTCTAGGGGACTGATGACCTCAGATGTTAAGTCCCATAGTGCTCAGAGCCATTTGTTTTTCCCACTTACGCTTTAGCCCAATATTTGAGTAAATTAATTGCATTCATACTTGTTCGTTGGCGGAATCTTATCAAAATCTCTCTTGCATCTTTTTCCAATTGATCCTGTTGTAAATAAGTTAAACCTTTTGGTAGACGAAAAGTCTCCTGAGATTGTTTCGTCATACATTGACGACCAAAAACGTTTTGTATATCTGAAAATTTTATGGAATATTTGACAATGTCCATCGATAATTTCAAGGAAGACACTTTAAATTTTTGTTTTCCTTTCGTTAAGTCGATGACACGTTTATGATGTGCGCTCACGGCCTAGGAGCTTTTAAGTAGTTTCTCTGTCTGTTGGAGACAGAAAAGAGAGCAACTTTTTCTTCGTGTATTTTAGAGAAACGTAAACCAAATGGGCGGCTCGGCCATCTGTATCGCAAGTCGACGTACACTTACATCTTAATGCGTGGAGTTTCCACTACCCATTCCAGAATTTAAATTAGTTGGTACACACTGTTACGACTCCTTCTGACGTAGATTACTTGGATTCCGAGATATAAGAGCTGAATTACGTCTACCGAACGAATTGATGTGGCGATTGATATTTTAAGTTAGCGCTCTTCAAGAAACGGAAACGTGAAGACCTTAGTCACTAGAAGATTTGATTCTTCCATTTTGCGGGGCTGCAACGAGCAAAATAGGTAAGATTCTGGACAGATTATGCCTTCACGACTTCGGAAGGAGATAAAAGAAATACGACGCCTGATTTAAGACAGTCTTGGTCTTGAAACTGCCGCGCGGGGTAGCTGCGTGGTCTGAGACATCTTGCCACGGTTCGCGCGGCTCTCCCCGTTGGAGGCTCGAGTCCTCCCTCGAACATTGGTGTGTGTGCTGTCCTAAGTGTAAGTTAGTTTAAATTAGATTAAGTAGTGTGTAAGCCTAGGGACCGATGACCTCACCAATTTGGTCCCATAGGACTTACCATAGATATCCAAATTTTTCTTGAAATTGACAGTATCACTTGTCAGTGCTGTCTATATCCGTCAGCCAATCCATACGGTTTCCAAACATCCAACAGAACACAAATTGATTGGAAGCGTATAGTTTGATCCGGCGAGACGCGATTTTGCTTCTTTTCAAATGATAGATTACATCGAATGCGATGACTGCTCAATGAAGAATTAACAACCAGTATGCGATGTTGTGGAGTGTTTTCTGTACTACAAATTAGATTTACTCGATCAGATGTCGTGTTTGTGAACCAGAATGTTTATTTCAACATTGTTGTCCTTTCTCTTGTAGCTACGTGCTGGATATTCTGTGGCCGCTCCTTTCTTCCAAGATTACAGCCGTCGTATTCACAGTTTCACTGCGTCTCTAGCATCCTATTGCACCTCGACTGACACGATAAATCATCAGATTTTAATCCCATACAAAATGTTAGTTGGTTGGTTGAATTAGGGGGAAGAGATCAAACAGCGAGGTTATCGGTCCCATCGAATTAGGCAAGAATGGGGAAGGAAGTCAGCCGTCCCCTTTCAGAGGAATCATCCCGCCATTTGCTTGAAGTGATTTAGGGAAGTAAGGGGAAACCTTAATCAGGGTGCCCGGACGCGGGTTGAACCGTCGTCCTCCCGAATGCGATACAAAATGTCTGGTCTATTAGGATCAGCAAATGAAAAGTAAACAATAAACATCGCGCAGTTCGGTAGCTCTGCGGGATCTACTGATCAACGAGGAGGTTCAGCTAGCTACTGCATATCTGAAGAAAGTTGTGGATTTTCTTTCTCGCCGAATTGAGACCATTATCAAGGATAGACTGGATGTTACTTGGTGTTAGGGAGATGTCGCTTGGGGATGACTAATGTCTTGTCCGTTGTGCTTCTTTGAGTCAGTAATGAATAAAGCAGTTGACTGTTCTCTTGCCAGTTACAGTCTGCCTCTTGTAACCGGAAAAAGAGAGAGGAATTAATGACTGTGAGCTAACCACTTTTCAGTTAAGCAGCGACTTTATGGGTGGAAGCTGAGCTAGGGGAGAAAATCTGCTTTCATGGTTGGACTTTACTGTCACCGGCAAATCAATATCTTGTAAAACGTTAACACACTTGATTTCCTGTTTTCTTCTTGTTTTCCCTCTCACTGTTTCTGCACTCTGTTGGCGACGCCACGGGGTGCGCGCGCACTCTCTCTCTCTCTCTCTCTCTCTCTCTCTCTCTTCGCCAGCTGGCGACACCCCCCGGTTTTTCCCCTTGGCAGGGCGGCGCTCTTGGAGCGACTAATACCCTCATCAAAATAGATGAGCCCGCGGCTCAGCTCTGCTCCCGGCTCGACGCAGCTTTTGACTTCCCACGGCCACGCGCCGCGCTGCGCTGCGAAAACCGGATTTTGCGTCGCTCTGCGTCGGGGGCGGTTACAGCGCGGCTCGGCCGGCAGTACGGCCGCGCACATAATTGGCGCAGCCCCCGGCGCGCCCGGAACGTGGGGGCGCACAAAGGCCCTTTGTCCGCCCCAATGTCATCGGCAGCCGCGCGCGGACACAGGGCTGGGCTCTCCGCTGCATCCGATTGTCGCGCGACCGCCCGACCGTAATAACATCGGTTTACATTCGCCTGACACTTTCCCAACCCGCTGCCTCGCCATAGCTGCAATTGGTTCGCGGCCGGGGTCCGCATCTATTTTGTTAACAGTCGCTGCGACAAGCCGATCATCCGCATGGCAGACAGTACACAGTGTATCCTAACGATAAAAACAGTCGCGGACAGTTCTATTACAGCGGAATTTTGGTACCTACGAAATGGCTGTTCGTTTCTGTTCCGTATGTGCTGGAAGACTTGATACCAATATTTACATCCCACAATGCTTACTTTCCGTGTCATTTCTGAACTGATCTATGTTGCTTCACTTCCATGACCGTGACACTAAAGCCGCCCTTCCGTAAAACGAACTACATTTGTGTGATGGAACGGAACACTTCTCCTAAGCCAGTATTACAAGATACAAGGAAGAGTTAAACATCGATTAACCCTCCTTTGGACATTACACTGAAGGGGAAGAAGTCATATAGTAGCTCCTAATATTGTATCGTACCACCACCTGTCGGCATAGTGTGGCAACTAGACATGGCATGGACTTCCAATGACTTGTGAAGTTCCTTGCAAAAATATTGAGCCCCGCTGCCTCTATTTCTGTTCGTAATTGCGAAAGTGTGCCGGTGCAGGATATTGTGCACCAAGTGACCTCTGGATGATACCCCATAAATGTTCGTTGGGATTCATGTCGGGCGATATGTGTGTCCAGATCATTCACTCCTGTTGTCCAGAATTTTCTTCAAACCCACCGCGATCAATTGTGGCCCGGTGACAAGACATCGTTGTTTGGGAACATTGAAGTCCATGAACGCCTGCAAAGGTCTCAAAGTAGCCGAACATAACCATACCCATTCAGTGATCGGTTCATTTGGACCAGAGGACCCGCTTCATTCCATGTAAACACAAGCACACCATTACGGAGCCACCACCGCTTGCCCAGTACCTTGTTGACAAGTTGGGTCCATGGCTTCGTGGAATCTGCGCTACACTCGAACTCTTTATCATCAGCTCTTACCAACTGGAATCGGGCCTCATCTAACCAGGCCACTGTTTTCCAGTTGTCTAGGATCCAATCGATATGGTCACGAGCCTAGGAGAGGTGCTGCAGGCAACGTCGTGTTGTTAGCAAAGGCACTCGCATCGGTCTTCTGTTGCCATAATCCATTAACGCCAGATTTCACCGCACTGTCCTAAAGAATACGTTCGTCCTACGCGGTACATTGATTTCTGCGGTTATTTCACGCATTGTTGCGTTTCTGTTAGCACTGACAACTACACTAATGCCGCTGGCCTCGGTCGTCAAGTGACGGCAGTCGGCCATTGCGTTGTCTACGGTGAGAGGTAATGCCTGATAGTTGATATTCTCGGCACACTGTGGACCTAGGGATGTTTAGGAGTGCGGAAATCTCGCAATGTAGTGACACTCAATCACTTGACCACGTTCGAAGTCCGTGAGTTCCGCTGAGCGCCCCGTTCTGCTCTCTCACGATGTATAATGACTACTGAGGTCGCTGATACGGAGCACCTGGCAGTAGATGGCAGCACAATGCACCTAATATGAAAAACGTATGGTTTTGGGGGTGTCCGGATACTTTTGATTACATAGTTTATTGATTCCTTCTACTTACATATCGCGAAAAGATCAAGAAAATAAAATTAGAGATTCGACCCCACAGAGAAGCTTACCGGGAATCGTTCTTTCCACGAACCATTCGCTACTGGAACAGGAAAGAGAGGAAGTGACTGGTACAAAAAGTACCCTCCGTCACTAACTGCAAGGTGGCTTGCGGATTACATATTTGCGCTGTAGGCACAAGTCTCACCTATTCCATCAGAAAATGATCCAGTCACCGACGGGTGTGACCACATTAACCTATGACACGGGTTGGTCTGCTTCTCACTGAGCAAGATGGAGCTGCAGTTAAGACTTCAGACTAGGCGTACCATCTGGATTTTGTTTTTCACTGGTTTCCCCTAATCACTTTCACGCGACAGTCGCTGCAATGCATCTATGGCAAAAATTTTCCCCTTTGTCGTGCAATAGGAACTCCTATGGCGTTGACGGCGTGGTGTCCATACCTGCCTCCTTTCTTTCTTTCATTTTTCTTATTCTTCTTTGTTTGTTGGTGTTACTTCAACTTATGCAAATCGGACTTGCCTCCCAGTTGCTACGCAAACCCAAGCGATTGTGGGAACCACTTACGAAGAAACTGTCGCACATGGGGCCCATATGTACCGACAGTTATTGCAAGATTTCAAGCTCGTTAAAAATATCTAGTCTCGCTCGTTCTTCAACAGTTTTGTTGTTTTGTGTGCATCGAATGTACACATTCCAAAAGAAATATGTTACTGGTTAAGCGCATGTGCGGTTCGCAAAAGTTTCAGCTGACCCTTAGTTTGCAAGATGCAGTTACTACCTACCACTGCCGTATTTGTTCTTAAACGTATTGTGCCTAGTAACGTGTTAAAATCAGAATATATTTTCATGGAAGCGCTCATATTGCAATGACTCTTTACTTCGTATTCCACCCGATGTTAAACTATATTTCTTTTTATGGGAATCTGTACGAGAACATCGATTGAAGAGTGTCACCCATCTGTCATTAGTACATAGGATTTTACTGTACTCATACCTCCAGTTTCCATCTATGTAGATAACGTATGAATAATCTTCTATAGTGATAACAGCTAGCATAACACTCAGTTTAGCAGACAGCCTATTATTGGTGTTTGTTTATACTCTGCTCTTGATTTTGTTGTACGTATTACCGAAAACTATCTGCAGTATTATTACGACTATCTGCAGTATTATTACGACGAAGTTCATTAGCCATAAGTCGTGAAGCTTGTTCTGTCATCTTTTTTTTTTTATCTGGGCTGCTACGGCCGCCCTTACGTATTTCGAAACTCATTATTGTACTTGGATCTGCCATCTTATCGATCGTGAATATCTATAGTGAAAGGGAGCACTGATTTGAATAGCTTTCCGCCTAATTTGAATTGTAGCCACTGCGCACGCTGTCTGCTGCCTTTCCTTTCTTGTACTGTGCAGTCACGAACTCCTGTTCGCATGGAGAACTCGGCGGCCATTAGGTGCACTGGTAGTGCACCCAAGGCCCTCATAGTTGCGATACAGTCTACTGGATTCCCGCCGCTGCGCTTGGCGAATAATGTGTAAAGAAAAGAATAATAGGGTGAAATTCGTGGCAAGGGGCAGAAAAAAAGAAACACTGTAGTTGCAGTCGGGGATGGAAATGCACGTTTCGATCTCTTTTGGTACTGTACCTGCAATCACCACATGCTACTCATCAAGTAAGTCGTGCTGGTGGTGGTAATAATAATAATAATAATAATAATAATAATAATAATAATAATAGTATTCAACAGTGGATGGCTTTTACAGGTATATTGGTAATGTCGGTATAGATTAATAACAAAAACTTAATTTAGACATGGTCGGCTATGGCCTTAAAAGTAGCAGTAATCCCACCATTTACCTAAAATAAAGTTGAGTTAATTAATTTTTGCTTGTATTACATTGCTTTACCAAATCCCTTCTGTTCCTTACCTAAGTAAATTCTCGGCTTTATTCGTCGTATCATAGCAAGTCCTGCAGTCAGAGAAAAATAGTGACTTGCAGCAGCAAACGTTATCCGTTAACAAAGGAAGTCATTGTTTTGACAATCGCTGGCTTCCTACAGTAATTCCATAGTGGATAAAATAAAAAATCCTTCGTTGTAGAGAATGTTCACCGTCCGTTCAAGAAGTTCAGGATTATTTTTTTCCAGGCGTATAACTGAAATCAGTGGAGTATTTGCGGTGACAGCTTGAACTACCAACTGTAAACAACAGATATACATTAGACTAGTCTGTTGTGAGCAAGCAGTGTTAAGTAGTGAACATGCGGTCGTAGGTCAAATGGCTCTGAGCACTATGCGACTTTACTTCTGAGGTCATCAGTCGCCTAGAACATAGACCTTTAAACCTAACTAACCTAAAGACATCACACACATCCATGCCCGAGGCAGGATTCGAACCTGCGACCGTAGCGGCCGCTCAGTTCCAGACCGTAGCGCCTAGAACCGCACGGCCACTCCGGCCAGCCTGCGGCCGTAGTGTGGTCACCGTTGTTATCACAAATCGCAGGGGGCAGCATTTCTATATCAAACATTCAAGTCATTCTCAAGGATTTCCGGAATGGATTTTTCACTCTGCAACTAAGTGTGCGCTGATATGAAACTTCCCGGAATATTAAAATTTTGCGCCGAGCCGAGTACTTGGCGTTCGTGGGCAAGTGAGCTACCCGAGGATTTGTAATACAATCGTGAGTAGAGCCATTTGGGCTGCAATTATCGAGGATTTTTTGTACACAAACGTTTGGTATATGTACTCCCGTGGGGTAGTTAGTATCCCAGATGTTCTGAACAGATCTTTACAAGGAACCCAGTTGCTATTTTGGTATCTGCAGCAGCAGCAGCGAGCAGCTGTGAGACGAAGGGGGTAGGACAGTGCGGCTGCGACGTGTGTGGGCTGCCAGCTGGCGGCACGACATGAGGCGC
Source organism: Schistocerca cancellata (assembly GCF_023864275.1). Taxonomy (NCBI): domain Eukaryota; kingdom Metazoa; phylum Arthropoda; class Insecta; order Orthoptera; family Acrididae; genus Schistocerca; species Schistocerca cancellata. The sequence goes on from NC_064632.1 coordinate 138,063,764, forward strand.
GATGCGACGCGGCGCAGCTAATGGCGACGCGCCAGCAGCCAGCACGCCCGATCAATCTCCCTCCCTGCAGTAGCCGCAGGTGTCTCTGGCACCACAGCTCACGCTGCTCACAAACCATCAACTCTGCACGCTCTCCAGTCTGAAACAGCAAAAGTCTTCTCATTACGGACTTGCAACCTTCACCGAAATTTCGTAATAGTTAGGGTTGCCAGAATCTCGGAATCCAAAACCAGGACAAAACTTACGGTCACCGTAGCCGATCGAAGGAAATAAGAGGAACGAGTCCTCATGCCCATAAGCTAAGGGAAATGTGCATTTAATTAATGATCCAGAGTTTAGGAAGGACTGCTTCATTAAGAAAGCATTTATTACAAAAAAGAAGAATATGCACTACATTATTCAGTACACGAAGTTCTGTTGTCATCATTTGAGCTTTTCGTATACCAATCGTATTTCTCAGAAACTTGAATAGATAAAAGGAACTTAATCTGGTTCTCAATCAGTTTATGAAATTCAGTGCAACTTACATTTTTCATATTGTACTGTATTCGCATCATTGCATTAACTGATTTTACTGTTAACCTATTCCTTTCTTCTGCCCACTGCGAATTCATGAGGGAAAAGACTCTCTCTATATTGGCGTTATGACTGGGAATGGAGAAATAAAATTCCACAATTTTCAGCAACTCTGAATACTGCTAACTAGAAATACAATTATGAATGAAGAACACCCACTTCTTATGTGACATCATATTCTCAAAACTTTCATCTTTGACCTCCCCCAAAACACACTTTAATTTCAGTACTTGGTCAAAGAGAGGGGACTCATTCAATTTACAGCTTGTGTTTTCATGCATCCACTTGAATGTCTTTTCAACATTTTCCCATGAAGGTACAGTCTTTAGCAAAATCCAGTCAAAATGTTTAATATCAGACAAGGGCTTACTCCATTTTATCAAGTAATCAACAGTTTGACAGAAAAGATAGACTTCCCCTAGAAATGTAGGACTGCTGATATTTTGGGAGGTCAGACATTAATTCTTTAACCTCAGACGTAACGAAAACACTGTTTTCTCTCTCCTAAAATTTGCAGTGTATTTTCTAGCTCCAGTCTTACCTCATTCACTGATATGTCTTCCCTCTCAATGCTGCTAACTGCCCTCTGGAAAGGATTCATTTGTGCATACAAGAAGAGCAGATACTTTTCACCAACAGAATCAGAAAAGAATTTCTTGAGAAGGGAAGGACGTGTATCAAGTGAAAGAAAGTAAGACTTAAGTGCCTTAAACATGTGGATGAACCTCTCTATAGCAGGAAACATGGTGGGCCACCTGGTTGTTACATGTCTAAGTAGGTCCTTATGTGTCACATCAACAAATTCAGAAAATTCTTTTAGTGATGCTACACGAACAGTATATATGGAGAAATAATTAAAAACCTTTTTGATAATGCTCTCAATATCATAAGAGAGGACATCTGCACCAGTATGAATTGCATTATGCTAAATATGAGCTGGACAACCTACTCCTAAAATTTCGCTATTCAGTTTCTTCTGAAGTTTCTTGTACACATTGTTTTCTCCTTTTCTCGCAACACCCCCAAAATTAGTGTTTGTGTTATCTCCACCAAAAGCAGATACCTTATCACTAAGCCCATGTTGTAAAATGGCGCTGTATACACACTCAGTTATTGTACTAGAATCCTCACTGTCACTTTCATTTAAATTTAACAATCTACTATGGACACCTACGTCATAATCAAAATACTGCACAAGAACAGGAAATATTTTCAAATACTTGCGGTTGCTAGCATCAGTGGTAATACTAACAAATTGCCTTCGATAGACTGTTCCTTGTTCTGTCTGCAATGAACGGTGATATCACTTTATTAACGGTGGCTTCTGTTGTAGTTTTGCCGCTGGAGAAGTTCACTGCAACTTTCGAGTCACTAAAAACGTGAGAGAGAATTTTTGATGTGCAAGAACTTGAGTTGTATGAATGATGGTGCTTGACACAGTGAAATGCAAATGCAGCTTGTGCTGCAGCTACTTTATTACCATCTGTCTGTGTTTTGAAAAAGCTGGTGAGCTGAGCTGTTTGGAAGATGATGAACCCACGGCCGTCTTACGCTTTTTCGATTGCATGTGGTCGTTAATATCACGTCTACCTCCATTACTGACTGAAATGTAGGAACTGTGAAGAGGAAAAACGTATAATAGAATAATTTTTCTAGGAAAACGATTTCAATGGGTCTGTGTATAATCGTAATGTTACTCACCCGCAAATTTTGCAGAAAGCTTCGTATTCAGTTCTTCCTCGCTTTATACTTGGAAACTGTTCAGTATATTCCTCCCTGTACTTAACCTTCCGTCTAGCCGACATTATTAAACCACCAGGCAAATAATAACTGTTTAATACAATATAACACAACGAAATCGCAAGCACAACAAACCATGCGAACATTCAACAAGCTAATCAAACAGGATAATACACTTCATTGCCAGAGATGACTGACCGCCCACTGTATCGACAACTCGCAATCTCGCAAATCGAAGAGGATGTACCGTACGCCTGTTTGTTCTGTTTGGATTTTATATAATGTGAAGGCAAAGAGGTAACATATTGATGCTTCTTTGACAGCAATTTTTGAAATTACCGGAAGTTGACTTTAAATCCAGCAAATATCGCGGACATTTGCCTTTTCGGCCCGGACGTTTTCATTTAGCCTAAAATCGCGGACTGTCCGTGAAATCCGTGGCGTATGGCAACCCTAGTAACAGTGTGCTGACAAGGGAACATCACCATCGCACCCCCCTCAGATTTAGTTATAAGTTGGCACAGTGGATAGGCCTTGAAAAACTGAACACAGATCGATCGAGAAAACAGGAAGAGGTTGTGTGGGACTATGAAAAAATAAGCAAAATATACAAACTGGGTCGTCCATGCGTAAGATAGGCAATATTAAGGGCAATCTGGGGTCGTCCATGCGTAAGATAGGCAATATTAAGGGCAATCTGAGGCGAGGAGCTCCGTGGTCCCGTGGTTAGCGTGAACAGCTGCGGAACGAGAGGTCCTTGGTTCAAATCTGCCCTCCACTGAAAATTTTAACTTTTTATTTTCAGTTTATGTGAAAAACTCTTATGTTTTCATCACTTTTTTTGGAGTGATTATTACATCCACAAGAAAACCTAAATCGGGCAAGGTAGAAGAAACTTTTCACCCATTCGCCAAGTGTACTAGTTAGGTGGGTCGACAACATATTCCTGTCATGTGACGCACATGCTGTCACCAGTGTCGTATACAAAATATCAGACGTGTTTTCCTGTGGAGGAATCGGTTGACCTATGACCTTGCGATCAAATGTTTTCGTCAACTAATCACACGGTTTTGCGGTGCGGTCGCAAAACACAGACACTAAACTTATTACAGTGAACAGAGACGTCAATGAACGAACGGACAGATCATAACTTTGCGAAAATAAAGAAAGCAAAATTTTCAGTGGAGGGCAGATTTGAACCAAGGACCTCTCATTCCGCAGCTGTTAACGCTAACCACGGGACCACGGCGCTCCTCGCCTCACATTGTCCTTAATATTGCTTATCTTACGCATGGACGACCCAGTTTGTATATTTTGCTTATTTTTTCATAGTTCCACACAACTTCCTGTTTTCTCGATTGATCTGTGTTCAGTTTTTCAAGGCCTATCCGTTGTGCCAACTTATAACTAAATCTGAGGGGGGTGCGATGGGGATGTTCCCTTGTGAGAAGATGGCGTCGCCCTTGTGTGAGCATATCTGGAGGCCTTGGCTAGAGTCCAACGTTGAATGTGGCAAAAGACTTTTACGAAAACGTCATACTAAATGAGAGGTAGCACCGAAATAGGGCGAATCACTGTGTACTCGATGCAGCACACCTTACATTGGGTTATCTAGTACAAATGTCGGAGAGTGAAACGGTAGGATAGTAGTTCGAAGGATGTTCGATGAAAACTCTGCCAGGCCCTTACCTGTGAAATGCTCTGTAATCATGTAGATGCGTGTTAGAGAAACTAGAACGCCACTGCACAGGCGATGTTTACTCAGTTCATGTTAAGTAAACGTATATTCCATGTTGAATAATAGTCTTCGAAGTTCAAAAAATACAAATGTCACAGTGGGCTAAGCTTTCCTAAATCATCGCCGTTGCCAGTTGCAGCGGTCATTGTATTCGAAACACTGTAGCTCTATAGAACAGCCCCTTATGTAATTCTCGTGATGCTTTTTACTGGCCACATCTTTATATTACGTGTTGCCGTCAAACGAAGATTTTGCTCAGAACCAGGTATCCACTTTCCAAAGTAAGAACTTCAAGGATTCGCCATTCGCGTTGGGCTGAACCTTTGTCGGATAGTTTCAGTAGATAGGTGTAAATGTACAAGCGAGCCTAGGCTTCCACATCCGTTATCAGACTCAGGATATAGTTCCATGTGTATACATCTATATCTTTACTGCACAAGACAACTTGAGGTTTGTGGCGGAAGCCACTACGTCTACCACATCACTTTCCTTCCTCTGGTTCCAGTCGCGAGAGGTTCGCGGGAGGAACGATTGCTGGTAAGCCTACGTGTGGGCTCGGATCTCTCTTTCATCTCCAACAGTCTTTGCGCGAGATGTACGTAGAAGAAAGCTATATATTTGAGAACTGTTGTAGGAACGTATGCTCTCGGGACTTGGACAGACCACTCCGAGATGCAGAAGGCAACTTCTGCAGCGTATGCCACTGGAGTTGTTTGATCATCTTACTAAATGAAATGTAACGAAACGCGTGCCGTTCTTTGAACCTTCTGTATTTCGTCTGTCAGTTCTATTTGGTACGGATTTCATACTGGTGAGTTATATTCAAGGATTGGTCGAATCAAGATTTTGTTGGCCATCTCCTTCGTTGATGGACTAAATCTCACGAGAATTCTTCCCTTGAATTTCAGTCGGGCATCTGCCTTTCCAGAGATTAGTTTTATGTGGTATTTCTACTTTAAATCGCTCAGTACTCATACTCCTACATATTTTGTGAAAGTAACTCCTACCAGAGATACTTCTACAGGTCAGTTACCACTCCTTGGATCGTGTAACCACGTTGTAATAGTAGTGACCAACGTTTGAACTAATGTTCCAAATGGTAATCAGACTACAGTGCACTGGTCGAGTAAGAAATGTTGCGCCATGCCTATCAGTGAATACTAAAACATATTTACATACTTAAGTACCGAAAAATTTTGAATGTTACTGTAATATATGGGATTTTAATTTACTGTGTAGCGAGCGATGGCACAGGCCAGATGTTTGAACACGACGTTTTGTGAAAGATGTTAGTGTTTAAAGAGCGAAACTAATCAAATAATCTGTATCTATACAAATATTTTGCTAGGCATAACGTAGTGCATGGCCGAGGGTACATCGAACCAGTGTCGTCAGCGTTCATTCCTTCTTCATTCGCTTACTAATCTAGGAAAAAACTTACTGTCTAAATGGCTATGTACACAACTGCTCTCACTCTCTCTCTCATCGTATTCTCATAAACCCAATGCGAGAAAATATGTTGTTGGCAGCTTTGTGGTAGCACACTGATCTTCTAATGCAGATTCTGCACCTGTTACGATACTGGGAACACGTCTACTTCATAAGGACTCAGACAGTCGGACAATATTGTGAAATTGGTTCCACTAGCGTCCTTGATTCGATTTCCCTTACAGATAGGCTACGCCGCAACACTTTCCGAGAACACTTCAAAGTCAGTATCTTCCATTCGCTTTCCCTAATACTGGTTTTACGTGAACGCCGCATTTCATATCTATTTTTAGTGTCATCCCCCAAATAAACATACGATGTGACACGCTTAAGATGTTAAGCACTAATCTTGTAAACAGATGTTGTAGAGTTTTTTTCGTTACTGTAAGTGTATCTTACATTTATCCATTTTTACAGATATCTGCCACATTGTCCACGCCTTCCAGTAATCCCTTTCTGTCTTCCAGAAATGATACGTTCTTGTACACAACTACATCGTCAACGAGCATTGATAGTGCTGCTGATCCTAGACCGGTGTTACTTTTGCATCTGTGAAACATTCCCCGCCCTGTCTAAAGCGCTGGTCTCTACTAGTAAAATATTCCTCTAACAAATCACATACTGCCGAAATTCTACATGGGATTGTATCTTGGTTAATAATCGACGACATGGTACAGCGTCGAACACCTTATGGAAATCCAGGAAGATATGAATAAAGAGTGCTATGTTTCACACGAGTGGTTTCTTTCTGGATCCGTACTGATACTTTGAGAATTTATTTTTCTCTAGGAACATCACAATTTTAAGCTTAGGACGTGATCTAGGATGTTAGAGTAGACGGACATCCATATTGGCCTATAATCCTGTGCTTCCGATCTGTTACCCTTTTTGTAAACAGGAAGACCTGTACTCATTTCCAATCACACGGCACTACTTGCGGTAAAAGTGATTCTCAATTAATGAGCTTTCTTAGCAAATTTCACGGCGTATTCAATGTAAAATCTGACTGATAATCCACCATGGCCTGGGGCCCTGTGCGTTTTAAGTCGTTTTAATGGTGGAATTTAAAAATTTTGCTTTCTGTGTTTAGTCTTCAGTTTTCATCGTCGGATGGATGCATGAGACACGAATGTAGTATTTGGATCCGTTCATTGACTTACACGTATAACCAGAAATTTCTAAGATCTTCTGATAAATCATTCGCCAGTATCTGAATGTGGAAATTACTGTAGGCTTCTCGCATTGCCCTTACAGATGCTAGTGTTAACACACGTTTTCATGCTTATTGAAATTATATCTTTTTAATTATAAAAACTTTTTTCATTAAGGTCAGTACAAATGTTCCTTTTTTGAAAAATCTGTCAGTACTCTTCAATCTCTCTTCTAGCGAGAGTGTAGCAGTCCGTTTTTTCGCAACTTTCTGCGGATAGTACCATTAAAACTAGGGGGTGGCGGGGAGGGTTCCTTGCTGTCTTTTATTATTTTACCTGGAACGTATTATTAAGATCGCGGTTTGTAACGGCTTCCACTTTAGGAGGCGGACATACGCGAAATTGAGATACTTCGGCAAAAAACATGTATAAAATCCAAAATATTCCACGCAACGTAACTAAATTTGGCACAGCTGTTACGGAATGTTATGTTGATAAATACACACACGTTTTCATGCTTATTGAAATTATATGGTTTTAATTATAAACAACTGATTTTTTCCTGAAGGTCAGTACAAATGTTCGTTTTTTGAAAAATCTGTCCGAACGAAGTTAAAGAATTTTTGGTACAGAGTTTGATATATCGTTATTACAAATATCTGTGGAACAGAAAATTGATATCTTCTTTTGCTAAGTTTTACAGGTCTACTAAATCCCGTGAAAAATAATATACCAAATCTTAGGCTTTTCTCTTACATAAGTGCCTTACTATGTAGTAAATGAAAATTCCTTCAGAAAATGTTTTAGTGTAGTATTGAATAACTGCTTTCCCATTGTATTGTCAGTGGTTTGTGAGGAAAAGGTACATAAAAGTTGCCAGAATATTTTTTACGGCAAACCTGAATCAAAGATTAGACAGTGTTTGTATTATGCCTTACCACGTTATGTAGGTGAACTAGTGCAAACGATATGCATTGTCCTCTACGTCCTCAAGCAATCTTTTGTTTCCTTGCTCTTAGGTTAACCAGATTTTCAAAGTGAGTGACAATACTGTCATCTGCACCAGTTCTTTCAGTATCGACAGTGTGAAAGCTCCTGGATCAAATACTAGCCTCGGCAATCCGTAGTCTGCCAAGATTAGCACAGCTAAAAATTAAACAAACTTCATAAGCAGCAACTTCATCAGCAATTGTGGTAACAAATGTTGACTTGGGGCATGGTTTTCCTATCAGAGAATTGTAACTTTCAGTAAGATTGAGTTTTTCCACGCATACGCTTTTGTAGTAGTTCTGAATCTGCGAAATACCGAAATATTCCACACATTGTGACTGCATAAAACTGCGAGAGAACGCCGCACGAATATATATTAGGAAATACAGAACAACGTAGTATGGCCCCGTGCAAGCTTTTATCACGGTTAGGAGTGGAATTGGAAAGTAATATATAGGAATATCACGAAGCAAATGAAGATCCAATAAAAGTTTTCTCGCAGTTTTAGTCACTTTCGCGTTACGTCCCCCCGTAACCACAATTTTCCCGCGTTTGCTGCGTCTAAAGAAAATGTTCTCGGTTCGGCTTTTAAATAAGTTGATTTTGACTCACCCTAAGTTCGAGCAAACGCAAATACTGCCCTAAAGTGACCTGTGGTATTTTACCCATACTACTAAAACGGTCTCTGTTTCTTCAACCGGCGATGCCAGTGTTTGCTAAATCCTTTAGACTCCTACCCGGACTGGGTTTTCTTGTGACTGTGGAGCTAAAGTAGGTTTCAAAGTTCTTAAACACCCTATCGATAGCTATGCACGCACTGACACATTCTGAGGCAAGCTCTCTCTCTCTCTCTCTCTCTCTCTCTCTCTCTCTCTCCGCCCTTCCCCCCCTCTCTCTCTCTTCCCCCCTCCCCCTCTCTCTTCCCTCCTCCCCCTCTCTCTTCCCTCCTCCCCCTCTCTCTTCCCTCCTCCCCCTCTCTCTTCCCTCCTCCCCCTCTCTCTTCCCTCCTCCCCCTCTCTCCCCCTCCCCCTCTCTTCCCCCCTCCCCCTCTCTGCCCCCCCTCCCCCTCTCTGCCCCCCCTCTCTGCCCCCCCTCCCCCTCTCTGCCCCCTCCCCCTCTCTGCCCCCCCTCCCCCTCTCTGCCCCCCTTCCCCCTCTCTTCCCCCCCCCCTCTCTTCCCCCCCTCCCTCTCGTACCATATTCGTTGAACTCTTCTTTGACACTGACATTTGAAAGCAGCTTTACTCTCTTGAGAACGAATGGTGTAGTCATTGGCTGATTATACGACTGACTTTCCCCACTTGATGTACTTAGACGTATAGAGAGGAACGAGCAGTCGTTGCCGATAGTGTGCTTGCCTGAACCGTCTGTTGTGGAGTGCACCGGGACGTTTACAGGGATCTTTACTGCATCGATATTATGCTTGCTTAATGACAGCCTACTTGCGGCAGCAGAGGCTAAACTGCTGCAAGACATGCAATCAGCGGAAGCCTTACGTAGCCTCCGTACAGTAATAACTTACGATGCATCCAAAGCTGTAAGGGCTTTAAGAAATAGTGACTGCATTTCCCATTATTCTCTTGGTTTCTAATTTAACAGGCATCCGAAATTATCGTCGCTTATTTTCCATACGTAAGCGCTCTTTGGCCTTTCCTCCTCTACTCCGTTTTATGTTATCAAATGGCTTGTGGATGTCCACATAAAGCTGAAACTAATCTAACTTTTCATGCAGCTACTTGTCTTAAGCTATACGAGGTACTGGTGAATCATTGCCCTAACAAAAAGGCCACTGTCTCACCCAGTCCCAGCTGAATAAATTTACCAGATGAAGTGCCGATATAAACGCCAAAAAGCATAACAGAACTGTAGGAGAATATCGGATGGAACTTAATTGACGGAGTGCCCACGCCTAGCTTTTAACGAAACTGAATTCTATGCTCCCTCCACACAGATACGCTACTAACACTTTCTGCTTCTTGAGACACGTTGGCACTGCATTCTATGACGGGTTTTTTAAAGTATAGGCAGTCAGTCTAATGTGTTCATATAAGTAGTACAGTGTTAGCGTATCTAAGTAGCTTTAACAACAAGACTACAAAAGCAATTCGTCATGTTCGCTATGCGACTTTCCACTGTATTTTCGGTACCATTCTTTTTCTAAGTAAAGAATAGAGAAACCCCCCACATGGAATCTTGATATGGCCATAACGGTACTTTGGATTGTGTGGTCTTGTTGCAGATGGAGTGCCGTTTCCATCCTCTGACTTACGAAATGATCTAATGGACCAGTTATGAGGGAGATCTAGAATTTAGCGTGGAATCTGAACCGTTGAACAACCTAACAAGACACACACGTACCTCCTCAAGTTTCTAAGGTCTTCCTGGGAAATCAAGTCCCGAACCTTGGCATTTCTACTCTGGCGCTCACACATTCACTAAATCACTACAATCGATTTATAAAGGTTGCTAAATCTTGTATTAAGTTACTGTCTGTTGAATGTGTTTTTCCACTCTCTGTGTGCATATTTGCAGAAGACAAAATTAGAGTTGATAGTCTGCCTTTTCAAGCTGTTCCGTAGGTAAATTTTTCAACTGTTGTTAAGGGCAACGATTATCTGGAAAATCTGTATTCTCAGGATAATTGACCGTGCCTTACTATTGAAATCATAAGTCTCTGTAGGAGCGTGAACAGTTCGTTGGTTGATATGTAGGTATTGGATTACAGAGTACTCTGAGATTCAACTTTGTCGAGCAATCTCCGGTGGCGTCGTCACATAAGGGAATATGTAGCAGGCCATTGGGTTGTTATTGTGTTCGTCCCTTGGAAGCGAGGAAATGTCAGCACAGCTTCCGTAAATATGCAGAAATCCTCGTTAGATCTCTTCTTTTGCAGCTTAACATCGAAATAATAAATCTGCGTGAATGGGCACAATGCCAACTTGGCTTCAGTGCCCACCCACACTACTGCTGGCATTTCTAGGACGACTATAAATAGATAAAAGCATCCCCGCCTGTAATATAACAGGCGACGCGAGTGCTTTCAGTATAATTTGGGAGATAACAACGTTAATAAAGTAGTTTGTGCATGACTGCTTATTAAATTTGAATGTACGTATTAGCGCCGTTTTAGACAAAGGGATTAGATTGATCGCTTTAGAATTCCAATATATTTTCTGTATGTGACACAACTGTGTGATGTCTGATTCGCATCGCTTCGTAAATACTGCAACTAAGCTATCTGTGTACCTCTACGCTGCTGAAATCGCCATTTAAAAAGAAGGCTGTGGTAATTGGAAATGCTCAGATTTTACTACAGTTAAATATCAGTGCATCAGTAACTTTGAATGCGATTGGGTAAAATGTTAATATTATACAGAAGGAAATAGGCGCAAGTGTGTAAATAGTATTGAGCCATTTGTACAAATTTGTATGTCTCAAATGTTTTCATCGTTACCAGTAGGAGATGAATGTGATTTTGCTCGTCTCTTTTAGTAACGTAAGCTCGCCGAATTTTGAGAGTAATCATTTTACTGATCTAAGCAAGATATCTCTCTCTCTCTCTCTCTCTCTCTCTACACACACACACACACACACACACACACACATACTCAAAGGTATTCTAAGGCATAAAGGTAAGTGATTTGAAGAGTTCTTCCAGAGACAACAGGAAAGCAACTGCAGACAATAATACGATCCCGGCGGAATTTTGCTGTCGACACTTTACATTCCAGTTCGTATCGTCCAGCAGGTACCTCTCAGGTAGATACAGGCCGAACCGATTGCTACGTCCTGTGTAACACCTCATCTCTCTGTAAATATCTTGACCTGTTCCACCTACCAGCGATGGCTCTTTTCTTTCCACTGTGAAAACCAAATACAGAGTTGTTTTGTCACCAACGACTGTAGTTAAAGGTGCAATGGAAGCCGTCTAGAATATTGATAAGGGAGGATGTCTTAAGATTCACACTGTATATTTAAGATATAGACTGTTCATGTTATTGTTGTTGTTTTGGTCTTCAGTCCTGAGACTGGTTTGATGCAGCTCTCCATGCTACTCTATCCTGTGCAAGCTTCTTCATCTCCCAGTACTTACTGCAACATAAGGATTAAACTGGATCTGTTGTCCACAGGGCAACCAACATTTGATCGTTGTTTTAAGGGAGGTGACCATCATCTGACCCACTGCTTCGTGTGCGTAGACTGTATGGCTTGCACAGATTTATGTTGTTTTTCTTTAATCGAATTTTTATTGTGTTGACAAATAGCAACACCTAAGTTTTTCACAATAATTAAGGCCTTAGAAATGTGGTCTTTTTCGAATGTGCTGACCAAAAAGCTATTCTGGAAGCTGGAGTCCAAGGTTTTTGTTGATCATACCTTTCGCGTTCATGTGGTGACATTTCCATAGAATGTTTTACCCTATAACACATGTTTACTTATATCTCACTGAGAAGTGACATACCAGTTTTCATATATCTGGCTTTAAAATTTTGTATTCAAGGAAATATTTTCTTAAAAATTGTGAAAGAAATATTTTTTTTTTCTGATCAAGAAGCCAAATACAATTTTTCTAAATTTAAATAGCTTTGAAAATGCTTTCATAATGAAATAATGTCATAAGACTTCATCCCCTATTTCACTGCTGTAGGGGTGGAATTTCAAAAAATCCCTTAGTAAACGACATCTACAGTATAAAATCGACACCCTCTGCAAATTTCAAGTTTCTATCCTTAGTTGTTTGGGCTGGGCGATGATCAGTCAGTCAGTCGGAACATTGTCTTCCATGTGTAGAGATTTAATCACAGTAAATTTAAACTGCAATTTCGTGGGATGGTCGACAATAGAGATATAAATATTTTAAAAACTGGCTTATTTTGGTTAATTTTAGTGTATTGTGTCATACGATATCGCCGGCCGGGGTGGCCGAGCGGTTCTAGGCGGTACAGTCTGGAACCGCGAGACCGCTACGGTCGCAGGTTCAAATCCTGCCTCGGGCACGGATGTGTGTGGTGTCAGGTTAGTTAGGTTTAAGTAGTTCTACGTGCTAGGGGACTGATGACCTCAGAAGTTAAGTCCCATAGTGCTCAGAGCGATTTGAACAATTTTGTCATACGATATCACATTTTACGATGTGAAACGTTGCTGTGTTGTGTAAAAGTCAGTTGAGGAATAATAATGCAATGATTGTGTTGAAATATGAACGTCTCCATGATGCGTTTTCTCGAGTCATTGTTACTTTCATGTGTTATTTACAATCGCACCAAAAAGTATTGGCACACGTGCGTATTTATCGTTGCTGGTTACAAACGCCGCACTTTCCGGTACACAGTACATGTACGTGCTACCTCACATACCAGACATTACAATTCTGCCCATAGTGCCTACCATTAACAAAGAAATGCAGTGTTATGGGCAAACACGTATCTCCTCTGCACACAAAAAGTATTGGCACAGAGCATGGCATCTCGGTATATTGCTGGGTTTTCAGGTACCGGAACGCCATCTGCTGACACATTAGACACTGCGTGTTGTTGACGGCCCGGTCGCCAGTATGTTGCTGTAGTGCGCGATAGTGGTCAGCATGGGGCCGAAGAAGAAGGAACATTCAGTGGCGTTGCGTGAGAGAGTGGTATTGCTCCATTCACAAGGGAGAAGCTATCGACAAATCGGAGCAGAGGTGTCTGTGAGCTACACCACGGTAAGAGCCATCATTCAGAAATATAAAGAGACTGGAACAACAGTGAATAAGTGTCGTCCTGGACGTCCAAAAGTGCTTACAACCCGAGAGCGTCGCCATATCATCGCACTTGCTCGGAAGGAACCTGCTACAAGTGCAGCAACTATTGCTGAGATTGTTCAGACAACGTCCGACAAGACGGTTAGTGTTCAGACTATACGAAATGTGTTGAATGAGGCTGACATGCATGGACGTTCTCCCAGGAAGAAGCCATACATTTCGGAAATTAACCGGCAGAAACGCCTGCAGTTTGCCAAGGACTACATCAGCAAGCCGATGGAGTTTTGGAACACTGTGATATTTAGCGACGAATCGAAGTTCAATGTGTTCGGATTTGATGCAAGAAAGAAAATTTGGCGCAAGCCGAATACGCACCTCGACATCAAACACATGCATCCCACAGTCAAACACGGTGGGGGCGGTATCATGGTCTGGGGCTGTATGGCGGCTTCCGGCGTTGGAAATCTAGCTGTAATTCACGGCACAATGGATCATATGAGATACATTGACGTGTTGCGAGGTAATTTACACGCTAGTGCACAGAAATTGGGCCTTACTGGGGTGTTTCAGTTCCAGCAAGACAACGACCCAAAACATACCGCCATGAAAACCCGGGAGTGGTTACTGTACAATGCCCCCAGAAGGGTTCTAACACCACCTCAGAGCCCTGATTTGAACCCCATTGAGAACCTGTGGGCTCATCTTGACACACAAGTCAGAAAAAGGCGTCCGTCCGGTAAAAACGACTTGGAGAAAGTGCTCCTGGAGGAATGGTCGAAAATTACCCCTGATATCACCCGGAATTTAATACAAAGCATTCCTAGGCGTTTACGTGCTGTTATAGATGCTAAAGGGATGCACACTAGCTATTAGATGGTGAACATCAATGAAGAAAACGAACACACTGTCCGATTCATATGCGTGTGCCAATACTTTTTTGGGTGCAGAAGAGCGATGTTTTTTTTCATGACACTGTATGTTACTTTAAGGACAGGTGATTTTGACATATTTGTAAACTATGTAATGTAAGGTGTCACATGTATGGGTTCTGTTCTGAAATATATGTTTCGTTTAACCTACAACCACTAAAATGTAACTGTGCCAATACTTTTTGGTGCGATTGTATATCATAGCCGCTTGTTGTTACGAGACGAGCGCATCTGTGGGTTGCCAGTACTGATCGAGAAACTAGTAGACATTACGCCTCGCAAGATTCTTCTGGAAGCATAGATTGTCAGTTTTGTGTCCGCACCCCCTTGAGAACGTCTGCTTTCTGTAGAAGCAGGAGCAGGAAAAAGACTACATGTCGACAGTAGTATCTACTGGTTAGGGAACTACAATTATCAGTAGTACTTTGCAGTATTAATATGTATAACAAGTGATGACTGACAAAATGTACGGAAGAAAGAGGCGGTCAATAAGGAAAAAGAGAGGATTAAAAAAGAAATCCTGCAATAGGGAGATCCCATGAAATACGGCCGAGTTGGTCACCATAGCTACCCACAATCTTCCAGGTCTTGTAAACGGAAGTAGCCAGCCGGATTTCTCTTGATACATGTTGATTTTGACAGAGGTTCCCACAGAATGTCGTCATATTCGAACACAACCCATGATCCAAGCGTCTTTACTCATTTTGCTTTGCTGGCAGATAACTGTTTCCCGACAATGTTATCTGTAATTAACAGCCCATGTTTCCTATCTCTGATGATGAGAAAGTGATTAGGAACGCCGGCCTCTTGTATTTTTGCAACGGCGCGGTGTAACTGTTCGACGGTGAAGTGCTTGTGGACGCTGGGGAGCCCCTCGATGTACAGCAGAGGCCGCTGGGAAGCCCGTTGAGAGTGCGCCTGCCACAATGGCAGCGGCCGGGCCTGGGCCACCTGTTTGCCGGCGGTTTTGTGGGGCCAGCCCCGTTCCGCGTCGCCGCGCCCTGCCTTCCTGCCCTGGGCTGTTGCCAGCAGCACTGGCTCACAGCCACCTGGCCGCCCCGCCGCCGCCAGCTTGCCTCCACTGCCACTTACCCTGTCTTCGCAGTGCCGCACTTAATTCATACTCGCTTCGTTTCTTTCGAGGGCCTGTGGTGCCATGTTTTTTCTCGCACTCAGAACTTAAAACGTGCTGATTGTTTTTTTTTTTTTTTTCGTTGAATATTTGTCAGCTTTGCGCCCGAATCTTAAAATGAAATTGACATTATACTCTGCGTTCAAACTGCCGCCGTCTTCACTTGCTAAGCACAACTTCTGTTCAGTGTCCAGAAGGCGGCGATAGAGATTACACATCCTTTAAGCAGGATGTGGAACCCAACACTTGTACCACCTCACAACGCTCGTAACGCCATCGGCAGCAGATGTATTGTCAGTTGTCTTGATTTCGGTATATCGCTCCTCCCAGCATTCACCAACGGTGGCGTTGCATCTGCATTCTGGTGAGGGACAGCACTAACGGTTTCTGTCACACACGTCCAGTGCGCTTTGCAGCCTGTACTGGAGTGACAGCTCTGTCTGCTCACCAAATCACCAACCAATTCAGGTACCCAGCCTGCACCGGTTACATCCTTATCTCACCTTACCTTCATCTCCTGCCGGAATTTCAACCAACTTCCATTCACCAACGATGAAACCCGTTCAGAGATATACCATGCCTTTCTTCCCAGTGCTAGTTCCAACACCCTCCTCACAAATCTGCCCCCAACCTCCCCCCGACTTATGAGTTTGTCACTGCCTGCGTTTCCACAAGGCTCCATAGCCATTTACACCGTTCCACCTCCATCATGAACACGCTAATTTTCGTGCACCACTAATTTTACCATAGCAGCCTTGTTATTAATATCATTGTTATTAGCTATTGTGCTACATGATTCAGCTGCCCCTATCGATTCCTTTTAAGCAACCCATACTTCGTCTGTATGCAGTCAGGCGACAGCAAAGTAATCTATATAAGTTCTCTCTCAGACCTGCGAGCGAGTCATAATGTAAAAATAAAGTAAGTTTGGGAATGCAAACTTTTTCGACGAATTTCATTTGTGAAATTTACTCGGAGTTTGAGCTGAATAGCATCGTTGTCGTGTTGGTGGGATTTTTCGTCGAGTTTCCTACTCGTTATCTTGAAGTAGTTACACGTAGGGGCTCAGGTATTACAGTGTATTTTTGCTTACACTCAAGTCGTTGCACAAATACCTGGAAGCCGCCATACCTAGTCACTTTCGCGTCATCACGAAGTCACTTCGCCTGGCGATAAAGAGTAGGAATCTCGTTGAAATGCTGCCGCAAGACAGCGCTGCTAGTTAGTTGACATCCGGGGAAGATTTCATCAATAGCTGAAATACCACACCGGGAAAGCCTACTCAGTCACGCCTGCATATCTGCTGTTATTTTCAAATCTTCGAATACTTTTTCCACGCCTGGTCATGATATAGGTTTGTTCAAAAAGCTGAACTGATACATAAATCATTATTCTCATGATTTTGACGGAAATGCAGTGAACAGGGGAACACATGTAAGAATTAAATTGCATCATTTATGCTGGTACATTTTCCTTATATTCTCAATATTTTTCTTTCCATTCTTTTGCGTTTTTCCTATCCATATTCCTCAGTAGAGATTCTTATGCCTTTTATTTTTACCTTTTCTTAAAAACTGAGAAATTATTTAATATTCTGTTATGGGTTTTCACATTTTTAATATCTCTGACCTGCCCGTCGAACAAGGGGACCACATAAGAGTCGAATGTTTGAATTTTTTTCATATTTACGATACGTGAAATTCAGAACTCTTACACATCAGTTACCAAAAGCAGTTCGATGTAACTCAAAAAAATTCTCTAGAAAAGCGACTTCGAAGTTTTCCTACTTTCGGTAATATGTTAAAACAAGGTCAGTTTTTCACGACAGACCTTGTGGCTGTGTTATACAATGCTTGCCTACCAAGTGTGTGGAGTGGATTTGATTCTCAGCTCTGTTAAAATTTTAAACATAGGTGCAAGTCCCACAAACATTTGTCTGAAGATAAAATACGTAAGGACGCAAAAGAATTTGATTTTTAATATCCTTTAATTTAAACAATCTTTTATAAAAGATCATTAATGAAGAATTTATATCTGCATTGAAAACTAGATTTTTGGTGGCAGTATGTAATTATTTAACATGATGCGCATTTTTCATAAAAGTAGCAATTAAATATTTGTTAATGAGCAAACATTTGATGGATTTTATATGCAAATGATGTAGATATTCGAACTGAACGGAAAAAAGCGAAAAAGTAATGACCGAAACGAGACTCGAACCATTGGTACTAGTCCCGAGCGCTACTGATTTTTTTTATCTTAATGTATTCCAGACAACACGAAATTGTTAGTAAAACATGCACCTCTCTTAAGAAACTACATCGCCCGGGAATCGAACCGAAAACCCATACGCAGCAGGCGAACAATTTACCACACAACCACAAGGCTTGTCGAGAAAAGTCGACCTTGCTTTAGCGTATTACAGAGTGTCGGAAAGCTACAAAGTTGATTTTCTGGGGAATGTTTGAGAGTTGCATCGAACTGTTTTGGGAGCGTAATATTTGAGCCCTGAACTTGACGCACCACAAATATGAAAAATTACAAAAATCCGATTGCCGTGTGGTTCGCATGTAATCCACGCTGAGTTTCGCTAATCGAAATAGGCTATGTATTAATTTTGTCCTAAAAAAAGGAAAAAAAAGAAAATAATGTGTTTTAACATCTATTTGACGACAAGCTCACCAGAGAAGAGCACAGTATCGGTTTGAGTAAGGATAAGGCAGGAAAATGGCGGTGGCGTTTACAAAGAAACGATTCCAGAATTTAGCAAACTAGGAATACTTAAAGAAAAATTGGATCGGTGGCAAGGGGTTTGAAACCCTCTCACCCTGCCTGCATATCCAGTGCCTGCCTTCCTTCTGAACAACTTGTATTCTTGAGAATGTGTCATTAGTCGTCTGTGTAATTTTCTAATTTCCGTTTCCTTTTCCGGTTACGCTGTCTGCTTTACCAAAGTAACCTGTTATTCCACCAGTGTTTAGAGCAAATTACAAGGTCCGGTATCCCTCACGGACTGCCGTAAAACGAGCCGCAATTATCATGAGATCGACCATGAAATACGTGGGTTTCTCTGGTGCGTTCTGGCTTCAATTTAAGCACGTTGTCCTCCCACGCTTCATGATCCTTGTTTCTGGTTCTGCAATCCAAATTTTCTATGCGGCGTTACATTTGTATTTATGTGCTCATTTTAATGACCATGCTTTCTACGCCCCGCATGGTACTTGACACTTTTCGCTTCTGGCCACTTCCCATTTTATCTACCCATTTATTTCTCGTTGCTATATATCAGTCGATAAATGTTATTCGTTTCTGAGACTGCGGATGTATTCTAACCCGAAGAGTGGAGGAAAACAAGGGGAAAACTGGCAGTACTGGTTTTGCTCGTTATGAAAGAGGACAGCTTCATAAAGGGGGAAAAAAAACGTAGTTTGAATTACGCGATTGCCACTGCTTTTGTATCATTGTCAGTGGCGAACTAGAAGAAAACGAGCACGTTGTCTTCATCGAAACGAGTTGATAATAGTTGATCAGTTAGTATATTTGTCTAAAACTCCAGCAGGATACACGAGAACCACTACAAGTAGTTCCTGTAAAGTTTGTACAGCACACGCTTAATTTTTATCTGAAGCGCAAAGACATTTTTAGAGGGACAATTTGTAGCGACAAGCTGCGATTTAACCGTTAAGAAGAGAGAAAGGGAATAGTTGTAGACAAATGATTCATGCAATAGCAACAACATGTGGAACTTAGCCGATAAAATTGAAAGCGATAATGCAACCTTTAGCGAGAAATAGCTGTCACACTTAATTCTGTTCAGTCAAATGCAGTGTTAATTACTTCCTCCGTCTAAGGTGTGTCATTGCAGTATACTGTGCTTGTGAATAGACAGGTACAAAATACTGTTTTTCTGTACCGTTTGTCTTGTGTTGATGAGTTCACCATATACGATTGTATAAGTAAAAAATAACAAAAGTAATTCTTCTACGTGGTGGTTCGATGAACTTTCAGCCAGGCACGTAATTGTTAATTGCAGAGTAATCATGTAGATCGAGATGTCTTAACACTGTCGTATATAATGAGTTTTTAATCTTTCGTTGCAGAATACTGCATGAATTCAGCCAACTTCCACTAGCAACGGTAATGAACTTTTGCCTGGAACTTTATCTAATGTAGATAGCAATGCGCTATCTGTGTTTGCCTCGATATTGGCTACTCATACGATAAAAACTGCGAATGCAAGGGATCGGTATGACACACCTCGGTATTGATATTATTATATTCGCTGTTATATAGGCACTAGCACTAATCTCTCTCTCTCTCTCTCTTTCTCTCACGCGCGCGCGCGCGCGCGCGCGTTCGCGAACGTTTGGCAGGGGGCGCGCAGGACGTGGACGCGGCGTGTGAATGGATTTGTGTACCGTGCATTTGACGGCGCTGTGAGAGCTGTTAGCTCAAATGGGGAGCGGCTCGGCGGAGGCAGGCTTCTGAGAAGGCGGCTGGCTGTGCCCTCGTCTCCTCGTTAGGAGCGGCACTGGGCGCAGAGTCGAGTTTCCCAGCACAGCGGCACAAAGGAGCAGGGAGACTTGGC
This sequence comes from Schistocerca cancellata, assembly GCF_023864275.1. Taxonomy (NCBI): domain Eukaryota; kingdom Metazoa; phylum Arthropoda; class Insecta; order Orthoptera; family Acrididae; genus Schistocerca; species Schistocerca cancellata. Next base: position 138,083,832 of record NC_064632.1, read on the forward strand.
ACACGCGCCGCCTCTGCACCTGAAGCGCCACTGCCCTCTGTCCCCGGCGACTTGGCGTTTTCTACCGGCTGCCATTCTGCCCTAACAATGTGGTTTCATTTTGCACCCGCTGTTGGCTGTTTACCGGAAATGTGGGACTTGGCGCTCGGGCATCTTGTAGCTAGACGTCAACGGAATGGCAAGCGACTTCACCGCCGAATGCTTGTGTGTTCACACTAGGCCACTGGTTCCAAACCTCTCTGAGACCAATACCCCAGCCGTGAGCGTAACTAGATATTAATGCACCCCCATTGAAAATCAACTAAGTTAAAATGTGTGTATTATGCTTATTGTTTGCAAATCAATTTCGTTTATCCTTTGTGAAGTGAGTTATGAAGCAATTTCTGGTTCATTGTGGGAACTACATATAACTCGGAGAAGGCATTTTCATGAGATATTTAAGCTTCTGTGATGTTCGGCGTATTCAACAATTTGTTACACACTTCTAGAGGCTGTCGAGGGGACTTGATATCTTAAGTTTTAATACATCAAGTTTCACGTAGCCATTTTTCGGAAAAGTCATCCAACGTCAACAGAGCGTCAATGTTACAGCCGCCGATAAATGTATGATGCACGTACAGGGTGGTTCGGCGATGATGGTACAAAATTTCTAGGGTGATGATGGAGAAGGATAAACATACGTATCACTTTGACTCAAGGGACATTGAACCGGAAACGAAGGAGTCGAAAGTTCCAGGTATAAGCGATAACCCTTCTGATACCTCTGACAGTGGAATGCATGTAGCGGTACTGCTGTTGTTAAGATTGTAGGTACGCATCTTTCCGAGTTGGTAGTGTGACTGTGAACACGGACCGTGGGAAATCCGGAACAGAAGAGAATTGAAGCATTTGAGATGTGGTTTTACAGACGAATGTTGTAAATTAGGTGTACTGACAAGGTAAGGGATGAGAATGTTCTGCGTAGAATCTGAAAGGAATATGTTGAAAACACTGATAAGAAAGGATAAGATGATAAGACATCTGTTAAGACATCGGGGAATGACTTCCATGGTACTACAGGGAGCAAAAACTGTAGAGGAAGACAGAGATTCGAATATGTCCAGCAAATAATTGAGGACGTAGGTTGCAAGTGCTACTCTGAGATGAAGAGGTCGGAACAGGAGAGGAAGTCGTGGCGGGCAGCATCAAACCAGTCTGAATCCTGATGACGCAGGAAAAAAAATGGACCAAAAAAAGTGTAATAAACATGGGCTCTACAATGCATACCTTAATAACTGTGAACACTTGTTCAGTAGAGGATATGTGTTTAACACTAGCGAAGATGAATGATGGATCATTTTCCATCATCCTAGAAATTTTGTGACAAACATCACGGAATCACCCTGTATATACATACATTTACAGCAGCCGGCGCCTATAACTTTGACGCTCTGTAGCTCCGTTGGATGACGAACTACTAAGTTCTCTACAGTCTCTCGAAGTTTGCAACGTGAATTGTGTAACATCTGTATGTGTCTTTAGTCTTACTGTCGCAAACCTGATACAAAGTACATGTCTAGGTATGTAGTGGATGGACTATGTGAGCAAGACTCTTATCGCAATCTGTAACCTTCATCACATTGTGTCACGCGTTAATGCTAGTATTTGAAAAAAAAGTGACATTATTGATAAGTTGCGTAATTACCAGTGTCAATGAAAAAGTGGTAATAGTAATGATCTTATAAAAATATTTTTTTTCTTGACCGAAACACAATCGAAATTTTTTTTACCCTCTCATAAAATTTCATGTTACCCCTCAAGGGGTAATTAGTCGCAGGTTGGGAACCACTGCGCTAGATGGGACGTCAACTCAACGCCCTTAGCTCGATACCAAACTGTGAAACTGAAGGTATCAGATACATTCAGTGATAAAAAAGGCGGATTGTAATACTTGAATTAGTGAACCAGCGATGATAAGGTTTGCTAATGGCAGTGGCAAACTTCATACCGGCTGTTCTGGATGTAATGGTGTGGTAAACTGCTCAGCAATTGAAGTGCAAGAAAATGGATAGACTTGACAGTTTTACTAAGAGAAAAAGGTAAATGAATTGAAACTGCTACGTCAGTTTTTGTTATTTACACGTAATGTAGGTTTTTCTCTTTTCAGTTATTGTAAAACCCAAACCATTTTTCGCTTTCAGATATGTGATTTCCCTTGTGAAGGAACACCTCACTGGACAAACATCCAACTCGTGATGGAGTATTCCACTGTCATGAAAAGAAAGCATAACAATAAAATAAAGACTAAGACGACGTAAAAGCACAAAATCTACTACTACTACTACAAGTGTGAGGGCGGCGAAGATAGGTTCACTTCCGAAGCACACGACCACCCTCCCCCCACCCCCCAACAATAAAAAAGAAAAAAGTCGGCGTTAGCATCATCGTAAAAATTTTCAGTCCGAGAAACATTCTTCTTCACGTTTCCTTCCGCGCCTTTGGCAGCCTCTGTGGATTCCGCTGTTTGATTCACATGCCTTGTGGAATGTTTCGACATTCATTTCTGTCCTGTTCAGTTCCATAAAGTGTGCATTTTAGACACAGCGCAACGTGATCAAGCGAGGTATGACTTACTATGAGGACAAGAGACAAAACCATGGGTAATTAACGAAAATTCTAGATGGAACAATTAGTCAGTGGGTAGCTTTGATCCTTCACGGAGAAGAAAAACTAATGTGTAACGAACAAAGGCTTCTTGGTTGTAGCGTAGACAGTTCCTTGATATATTTAGTGTAAGAATAGCTAGGCATCCCTTGTATGCCGCTTGTGAAGATAGCTTGAATTTTGTTTTCGTGATATGTAGATGGACTCGCGATGTGACCGTATATACAGGACGTTCAGTTACCTGGAGATGTAAGAGACAATTTGGGAGAAGAAAAAGCTTGGAAAATTTTCGAGCGCTGCTATGTTAGAAACATTTCAAGCATATTAACGTATTAGTCGATAGCTGAGTTCGTAGCGTAATTGGTTTGCAATCGCGAAGTCGCTGGTTCGAGTCTGTATGTTATACTTACATTTAAATTTCATATTTCTTAACAAACGGGAAATTTAAACAAGTATTAAGTCGTGATGTTTGATAAGAGTAACACTTTTTAATTTTTAGTTATTGATTGTGTGAAAATAAAATTTAATACAGACTTACGAAATGCCCTTTCGTCAAATTAAAAGAGAAATAAGCACATCAGTGACACTGTTTCATCTCTAGAGATAAAGTAATTTATTTTCTATTTAATGTTTCTCATTTTTACTATACTCGTATTGTAGTGGGAATAGTTATTAAAGATAAGTGTTATTTTCTTAATATTCAGTATTCGTTAAGTAACCTTTACGTTTGTTAGTAAAGGTAAAATTTAACCGCAGAACACTGCGGCGGGGGCGTGGTTGTGGTTGTGGTTGTGGTTGTGGTTGTGGTGGTGGTTGGGGGGGGGGGAGAATGTTACATTGCTGCTAAACAATCGTAAGGATTACTACTCCACATTTTATTCGAAGGAAATCTTTATCTATAGATTATGCAGTAGTGAATAACAGTTACTAGTTCTCCAGTGGTACGTTACATGCCGGATTAAGTACGAAATGTCCTGTTTTATATCTTACTGCAGCCGTACATTTTACGATGATGTAGTAATCAAGGGTTAAAAGAAACTAGATCGCAGTCCTGTCAAGCCACACAGCTATTTCCGGCGAGTAAGGGAAAGTATTAGAAATATTTTGTACTGAACAGATCTCGCATGTCTTCTAATCTTCATGAGCGGAGTATCATTCGAGTACTTACTCCAAAGAAGAGGAATCAAAAATAAATATCCTGTTTGTGATGTGGATAAATATGTCATTAGGGCAACAATTTTTTCAATGTGACGAACTATACCGCCACACAAACATCACGAAGGCTTCACAGTTTCGATCTAGCAGAAACTGGATTTATCTATGCGATTTCATTTTCAAAGTTGTCATAACCGAACGAGTAGCCATGTATGTGAACGAAAAAATGTAGTTCCAAAAGAGGCATAGACCTTATTGCATTAGATTGTTACAGAAACCTAAAGCATCAGAATCAAAGTTGCCAGTTACTTATTCAAACGAAACGAAACATAATATTGTGAATAGAAGTTGCCCCAGTGATAGTTTGTGAAGGGTAGTGTAAAACAAAAGTGGCGATCAGTGTCCCGTTTTGCTACGCCGGGCACAGGCGTATAGACGTGCAGCGATTAACCGTACTCCACCTGCAAGAACACTGGGATGTACACAGTTACTACTTCCCCATCCTCTCTTCTCGGCCATAGACAAAACGGCGCTGCAACCCAAGCCCAGGCTTTGCCGAGCTGTAGTTCTGGCTTTCGTAAAAAAAAAAAATAATAATTTCTGGATTGTAATTTTATGTAGCCAATTGAGAAGCATAGGTTCATAAGTAACAGTAACGAAGGACACACACGGGTACGAAAAACAGTATTACACACACACACACACACACACACACACACACACACACACACACACACACACACAAAAGCTCCGCCACTTGTCTGCCCAGTCGCTGTAATTATCTGTGTCCTTGCACGTATGTAACCATGTGATATATGGCAACATGTACGGTCACATCTGCGTGCATTAAAGATAAAAGTTTGGCCCGTCTGGGCGCACACTTTGATAACGAATCGCGCTTTGTGTCCGCAACACAGTTCTAAGTAGTCTGGTTTCCAAGAAATGTACACCACCCACCTCGTCACTACCCATTTTGCCTTGGTCGTCAAACATAGACGATTAAAATTTTTCTGCGTCCCCAGTTACTTTGCGCACCACCGCGTTAACAATTGTCATCACGCCTACAGAGTCGAAGTAGAGACGTGCACACGCGTTCAAATAATATAACACCCTGAAATACTTAAGGGACGTACTAAATACGAATGACTGTCCGCAGTAGAAATAGTAAAACGCAGACAACTGTAGAAATGCAAACAAACAAAATATAGCCTTTAAGTGATGAATGTTCACTGTCGTATATTCATACTTAAATAATTTACAAACGTAATTTAGAAACATGTCTTGCATGCGGAAAGAAGCACCTCATTTTATTCGACCACTAATAAACATTTAATTATTGATTCTACATGGAAATACCGCGAAAAAAATGCGTGATGGACATAAATGCAGATACTTGTCAAGCCTGCTCGTTACGCTATTGTATTTGACTACGTACAGCACTCGGTCAGAACAGAGTTCTTTGTACTTGTGAGTGCATTTTGTCGCACATAAGATCATTCGAACTTGTTCCAATAGGTACCACATCGAAGATTTATATCGCTTACAGGGAATGCGGAAAATCTTCGTCAGCTGAGTCATAACGACGGAAGTGTGTGTTGAGTGACGGTGGTAGACGGTCATTGAAGATTACTGTAACGAAATAGAAGAGGACGGTAGCTGAAAAAGTCATTGCAGAAGTGAATGTCGCACTCGCGAATCCTTTCAACACCAAAAGAACCCAAAATATATGTGCTGGGAATTGTAGAATGAGGTGGAATACCGAAACCACTTATCAGTAATGCAGGATAACGTGGCCGGCCGGTGTGGCCGTGCGGTTCTAGGCGCTTCAGTCTGGAACCGCGTGACCGCTACGGTCGCAGGTTCGAATCCTGCCTCGGGCATGGGTGTGTGTGATGTCCTTAGGTTAGTTAGGTTTAAGTACTTCTAGGTTCTAGGGGACTGATGACCTCAGATGTTAAATCCCATAGTGCTCAGAGCCATTTGAGCCAGGATAACGTGGTGCCGAAGCCTTAAAACATGCGACTGTAGAGCAGTGGAAGAAAGTCACTTGGTCGGATGTGTCTCGTTGCACAATGTTTTCAATATCTAGCAGAGTTTACATCGTAATAGTGAAACTTGGCGAGGTTTCGCTGATGATTTGGGCAGCCAAATCGTGGTATTCCATGGGCGCCCTGTAGTTGCTCTGCAAGGTCGCATTCCTGCCAAGGATTATGTGACTGTACTGGCTGATTAGGTTCATCCCATAGTTAGTGTTCGTCCCCCAATTGGTAGTGCTGTGTTCCAAGACGACGGGACACCTGTTAATACAGCTCTCGTCGTCCCTCATGGTATTCTGAGCGCGGGAACGTATTGTCACGTCTCCTCTGGCCACCAAGTCACCACATCTCAATATTATTGAGCCTTTTTGGCCTACTTTGCGTGATCCCTAACCACCGCTATTATCATTATCTGGATATGCCAATGTTTTGCAGGAAGAATGGTATAAACCTCCCTTGAAAACCATACGGGATCTGTATTTATCCATCCCGAAACGATTGGAAGCTGTTAGGAAACCCAACGGTTTTCCTACACCGTTTGAGGCGTGGTAGTGTGTGTTGTTTTTGGTGTTTCCATATTTTTGTCCACCCCTGTACGCCTCTCTATATTTGTAGTGCAAATACTATTAAACCATTTCTGCAGCTTACATAAGAGAATGAGACTAGGGTGTGGGAAACAGGGTACCCAGATAGAAATAATGTCATACCAAACCATTCCGAGGAAAGAATGCGAACTTCGTAAAAACATCGCTCTACAGTATTCTATACGACGTGGTGCATCATTTGGCAATCAGTAGCTTGTGAAAACTGGACCATGGAAAGAGTGAACAAATGGTACGATAGTATATATGCTTTCTCACATTACACAAACGGAGCTGAAGGGAAGGGAAAAAATGGTAATGCTAATACTGTGGCCGGTTCTATGTATAGCTAATAGACTTAATAAGCCACACTGAAGTGTGTTTAAAAAATAAGTGCGTATAAGCCGAAAAGAAAAAGGCGCAATATAATACAACTGTTCACTTTACCTATGTTGTTGAGAGTTCGCATTTGAGACCAGTATGATAGTGGGGTAGTAGGCAGATTTTACATTTCTAAAATAGTTACATATTGAGGCGATATTATACAAGGAGTTGATAAACACGTTATTTAGCGCCGCCAACTCGCAAATGTGGTGATAAAATAGAATACGTTGATGGGAAAATACTTGTTGAATATTACTGTGCACCGTGCACATGACTTTGGAAGGCAGTATATGGTAATTAAAAAAAATATTTTGTGTGTAATAAGATGGTTAGTAAAGTTCGTTCGTTCTCTCTCTCTCTCTCTCTCTCTCTCTCTCAAACACGTGCACAGGTAACGCTGAAAGGGGACAGGCATTTTATACCCTTGCTCATTCGTCGTGTAAATTACGGTGGTTCATGAAAGAGTTGCCCATATGTAGCGAAACATCTACTAGTGAGAAGTCGCCGAACCTTGGAAGTATTTGTCAGTTGCAAGACCTACCTAGGGAAACATAGTAATTACGATCACGCGCCACATGGTGTAAAAGCGTGCTGTTATTCTGCTAGGAAATGTTTTTTTGAAAGCGTACTCTCCTAGTATTACGTAATGCAAAAATTGTCATAAATTCACGTCTAAACGAAGTGCCCGGTTCAATTTTTCCACATTCGTTTAACTGTACAAACTTTTGATGGCATCTTCAGCAAGACATCAACCTCATTCGTCTTCAACTGGGTTAGTGCCAGCTTCCTGACAACTACATTTATGTGGTATTACATGAAAGAAGAGAAAAGCTGAGGTGTTGATCTAACCGATTGTCGATTGTTGTGTCATGCACAAAGTAAATGTTAGATCGTCGAGAGGTACCAACCATCGCATCCTAACACCAACAGTGTTAACTCCAGTACGTGCTTTATTGCAGACCTGGGCAAACATGTATGCGCTAACAATCTGCTAATTATGCCGATTAGAGGATGATCAAATATCTTACAATTTCTGGAGTCCACGCAACGGCTACGAACTTGTAAAGGATGGCGAAGCTGTGGAAGATAGCACGAAGTTCTTGATTTTCTGCACTTACATTGTAAATGCATTTGGTATTTATTTTGCCAGTTTTCTGTTAGAAATGAAAACAGAAAATGAACTGTTTTTGTAGCGTAATATTCCGGACAGTTTCTGTACGTTGGGCGCAGCTGCTTGGCGTGTTTTCAACGCGATTTTGTAAACGTCTCTATGGCAACGCCTCTTCATACCTCTGTGGAGTTTTGCCTACAGCCGTTTGAGTTTCACAGTTGATAGCTGTCAAAGCGCTGCCAGGCGCCATTTACTTACTATGACTCGACTATAGTGGTGTCTCAGTAACGAAGAATAAATGTGTTGAAACTTCATGCATATTGCGGCATTTCTTCACGCCTCACGGTATTTATGACGACATATCTCTTGAACTGCTGTGGTACCATAATTTTTAGGTGTATTTATAGCCGCGTGTGTGGATACTGTCTGCAACATTTATTGAGAGTACAATCAATAGCACAGAAGTAATAAATTTAAACGTGGTGCATGATGCGGCAGTTTTTCATGCATCTCATTGTTTATGACCTCGTGTCTCCTGAACTATGATAGGTAGGTGGTTCTTATCCCCTGAGCGATTGTTGCTAGACGGGCAGGGGTGTGTGTACCAAGTATGGTTGAAATCGGTCAAGTAGTTCAGGAGGAAATGTGGAAAACACACATACATTTTTATAACATAAGTATTCCCGCGTGTGTAAACAAACTAGAACACATCGATACCTGCTCACGCCTTAGCTTGAACCCATCTCCCCCTCCTCTCCCCCTGTGAAGGTGCTGCTGCCACCAACAAAGGCGACGTGTGTGTGCATGATGTGTGGCCCTCAGCACTCGAGTGAATGCAGAGCTTGGCACCTCTGCTCGAGAGGGCGACTGTTGTGTAACGGGCGGTCGGAAGCGAAGAGGGCGCCTGCGGTCCTGGAAAGGCGGAGATTTACGTCCGGGGTAAACAGCTCCCCGCGCTTGCGCCCCATGGCGCTACCTCGCGGTTCTCCTTTTCTGATTCCCCTCCAGGGGCGTTGCTAGGCGACGGCGGATGCAATCCGATACCTGCTAGCGGCCGTGGCGGTGGCGTCAGCGGCGGCTGTGATTGAGAAGTCACGCCGCGCCGCACAGCGCTCGTGGGTCCCTGCATCGATCCTGGCTGCCGCTGTGTTTACTGTTGCGGGCTGCTTACTTTTTTCACCCGTTCTTCTTGGATTCTAATTCTTCCTTTCTTTTATTTGTGCAGTGTAGCGAGGAACTGTAGTGGTAATAAACGCTTGTTGTGTGCAGCGTTAAAGCGTTATATTGGTATTCATTCGGGGTTTGGCTATCAAACAACTCTACAGTCACGGATTGTATAACAGGCGGTGCACGTCTGTCCTCCAACATCGCAATTGAATCCTTTCATACATTAAAGGAACGGGACGATTGCACAGGAGTAGTTGTATGTGCTGACGACTTCTTCCCTGTGATAGCGGCCAGCTCGAGGGAGTTGAAACCACGAGCAAGCGGGAAAAATACGCTCACCGTCGCGGCATATAAAAACTTGTATCTGTTGTTGAAAGCGAACTAGAAGAGTAACTTTACTATTAAACTAGGTGGAAATAATAAATAAGAAATAGTGTCAAGATACGTGGTCATATCTGGACCAGAAATTAAGCATCACCATAGCAAAACAGCTACAGAAAAAGCATTTGTGTTACTGCATAAACTTGCAAGAATCAACACATTTAATTGCACACTACCAATAATTACATGGCGCAAAATGTTTTCGAAGCCCGGTGTCTCCGTTTGCGATGCGTCACTTCTAAATTTGGCTCGAAGACGCCTACCGCCACAACCATCCTCTTTATTGGTGCAAAAGCTTGACGCCCTCGGCTACGGTTCAAGCTTGGTGTTGACACATGCGAAGGGAAGGACACAGCTGAGTAGTTCATGTGATGATAAGATGGGTTAATGATGTCACACTCGCACCAAATTTTACTGCAATTCTGCCGGCCTGAATGGCCGAGCGGTTCTAGGCGCTTCAGTCTGGAATCGCGCGACTGCTACGGTCGCAGGTTCGAATCCTGCCTCGGGTATGGATGTGTGTGATGTCCTTGGGTTAGTTAGGTTTAAGTAGTTCTAAGTTCTAGGGGACTGATGACCTCAGAAGTTTAGTCCCATAGTGCTCAGAGCCATTTACCCACATTTCACCTCTTCTTTTGGTGCCTCAGTTATGGATGTCAAAACCACGACACCCAACTTTGAAAATCAGCATTTTTCTTATGTGTGGCTAAGAATATTTCTAACAGACCGCCGCTCAGAATCGACATGTGAAGCCCTCGGCAGTGGCATAAAGGGCGTCAATGAAACCTCTGCTTCCTTTGGTGCATTGATTCCCACACATTTCGCTGTCGGAAACGACAGGCCGCAGTGGGATGAGCTACAGGACGCCAATCTTGACATCAAAAATGGTTCAAATGGCTCTGAGCACTGTGGGACTTAACTTCTGAGGTCATCCGTCCCCTAGAACTTAGAACTATTTAAACCTAACTAACCTAAGGACATCACACACATCCATGCCCGAGGCAGGATTCGAACCTGCGACAGTAACGGTCGCGCGGCTCCAGACTGTAGCGCCTAGAACCGCTCGGCTTCTTGACATCATTTGACATTGCTGACACCCCTCGAATGATTCAGCCTACTCTAAGGATATGGTAGGGCTGCAGTCTCACTGAACATGATCTGATCCCTTTGGAGTACGACACAATTTCTGCTCCGGTGTACAGGGTGAAGCCGGTTGGGACTGTTCGAAACCATTCGACGAAATTTGAATGTGACCCGAAGCAGCAAAGGGTGTTTACGCTTTTCCAGCCCTCCTGTGGTGTGATCACGGAGTGATGCATTATTTGACATGTGCGTGAAAAACAGTCGAACGGTACCCCTAAGATCCCACAGTTCGATAACACCTTTGTTGCCATTCACACAACTTTGTTGAGCAACTTAAAAATGGACGTGTCAGACTTCAACGCCCATTTAGAAGAGTGGTTCCTCGAGGCTGCTGTAGCGCCTGAGAGCTGGCAACCCTTTCGACACGCCTTAGGTGGGGTTGCCTGCCCTCAGGCGCTCAATCAACTGCGCAGCACTCTCACAACTGAGTGGGTGTTGAAGTTTCTGACCACATCGCAGTATTGTGCGAAATCATGTAATTTGTATAAGAGTTTTCGCGTACTTTGTTTGGGCAACAGTTATAATGTAAACATATTTATTAAAGAATCCGCATGCCTAATTAACGACAAAGGTTGATGTGTCAACTATCCTGGATGTAGCTTTCAGGCAGTTTTCATATCGGGTTGGTACCTAAGTCCCGCCTGAGTTACACGATTCACAAATATTCAGGAAAACTTTCGCACACTTTGACATGAATAATAAAGCTTTAAACTCATTACAAAACTCCTTCAGGTAAGCGTTATATGAAAGCTTGAACGATAAAAGTACAGACAACAGGAAAACAGAAGCTTCTAAACTGTATTACAGAAGAATGCTGAAGATAGTTGAATAGACTGCATAACCAATAAAGAGTTACTGAATCGCTTTGGAGAGATGGGAATTTTGTGCAACAGTTTGACTAAAACAAGGGATAGGTTGATACAATATTTCTGCAGACCTCTCGGATTAGTTAATTTGGTAATGAACGGAATGTAAGTACTAAAAATTGTGGAAAAATACATGGCTGAATCAAAGTAATCAGATTCCAGTGGCTGTCAATTACTGTAATTATACAAAGATAATGAGACATGCACAGGATAGTCCAGCGTCAGCAACTGCACCTAACCAGTCTGCATACTGTAGAAAAACTGTTTTTCTTTTTATCACCCTCTCCTTATGTGATATGACGGGTCGCATTTTCACCCTGGCCTCTCAGCCGCTACGTCAGGGCACAGATACAAGTTGTCCCCATTGATAAACTTGAGAACCTTTCGTTGCTTCGGCGCGTGTCGCAACGTCGCCCGTGCCCAGCCAAAATGTTGTCCAAGCTGTATCACGTGGATGTGGGTCGTGGCGGAGGTGGTGAGGGAAAAGGGGGGGGGGCGGATACCTCGGAAAGACATCGAGCCATGTGCCCAACACCCAGCGCATCAGCTATGAATGTATTTCTACTTTACAGGTTCTGCGTGACCCTAGGTACCAGTCATAGCTTATGTAAAAGATGGTGTGGTCGAGGAAGTTGTCATCATCGTCTGTGTTGTTGTTTGCGTCAGTTTCGCCAGCTTCCTCTGAGGTGCCTGCGTTTGATTATTACGTCCTGGGTGTCATGTCAGGTGTATATTTTGTCGTTCAGATGTGTACAACAAATACAAATACAACACCTGCTTCCAGTAGCGCAGGGCTCAGACCAAAGCCGGAGTGATGACGCTAGCTAAAGTCGTAAGCTGCTTTTGTGGCCAGCTGTATTTAATCTGTGCAATGGACCGTGCAATTAATTCAGAGAAAAACCGGTTTTTCGCGTGAAATGTGGTGCTCGGCGGTGACTGATGGCGCGTTGCGAGCCTGACACGGCGGCCGTCGGCGGGCTCGGCAGCCCTCGCGTTCGTTATCCCCGGCAGAAAACCCACATCGATTCGCCGGTATTCAATCTGGGGGCGTTAACACCGTAATTAGATTGGCCTGATTGAAGAGCAGCATGAAATTGCGTTTCCATCGTCAACATCTCGCGCACCTTTCGTGACGCAGTACCATCATCAGAGCGCCATGTGATTTGCTGCGAGCGTGACGCTCCAACCACACATTCGATGCTGCGCTGATGAGGCTCTACAACGCGACGCGACAAAAAAGTCAATGGCAATACCGAACTGACTCATATTCTCGTCAAACTCGCTTGTCGTTGCTTCCGCATGCTTCAGTGGGTTTCTGTGATTTCTCATGTCGTTCCGAGCGAATGTCAAGATGAATCCTGTAAAAAGATGGAGCGTAGACTCGTGGACCCCAAATCCTCTTCTGGCCACCTAGCTAGTGTATGGATTCTGTGAATTCCCTAAAGCGGTTAAGGTGAATGCCGATCTCCTTCCCGATGCTTGCCCGTTCCTAGTTTGTTCTCCAACACCATCGACGATGACGACGGACAATCCTAATGTGTCTTGATTTCGGAGATTCGAGGCGGCATCCATGTGCAAAATTCTTTCGTCGTTCATGCCTCTTCATACCTGAGTTAGAACTCGATTATGAAGATATTCACCATACTCTCCGTGCAGACCTCACTATGTGTTTCTCTTATGCGCTGGATTATTATTGGTGGAAGGGTGCCAGCTGGACCGGTTGAAAATTTTCTTGTATTCAGGGTTGTTAGGTGTCCGCAATTAGGTGGGATTGTTCAGATTTTCGTGTTGTTAACCCGACCGCCGATTAAGGGGCTGTCGGGTTACGTAAAAACCCGATTACGCCAAAACGGATAATGTGCAACATACGTATTCTGTTCAGTATCTGATTGTTTTGATTTAGGAGCTGTGGTATAAACGTATTAACTGAAGTGAATAATTCAACTTTTAGTCCAAAGTTGGTAAACGTGTACTCAGTAGGTGTTACATCTAACTTCAACACATTCAGTAGCGAGTTAAAAGTCTATCAAGACAGCTGGTGGTCGTTGTATCGTGCATTTTGTTGTTCGTGGTAAATTTTCGCAAATAGATACGTCGTCAGACGGGGGAAACGTAGGTAGTGCCAGTGTCGAGCAAGAAGCAAAAGTTGAAATTATAATCAAAGTTCAATAAATGAAAGATTAGAGTTTACTCATGACTTACACGAAGGCAAAATGATTATAGTGCTCTGTGTGCCCGTCAAATTTTGTTGTTTATCACGGAGACGAAAAGACGATAAACGCAGAAGCACTACAGCACACACGAACTTGATTCATCAGCCTGCGTTGATACTTTTACGTGCCCTCAGTTTCCGCGTTTTCCCGACTGGGAAGTTTGGAAGTTGAAAATAACAGACCAGTAATTTTAGGGTATGTGTTAATTCTAGCATTATATAAGTTAGTTTTGGAAGAAAAAATAGAGCCGTATTATTTCCATTAGCTGTTTCTTGAGTTGCAGCGTTGTGGCCCTGCTTCCATTACATTTATTTTTGCCCAGAAAAATTTGCCGGTACTATGATTTCATAATGAACGTCAACAAATCTCTATCAGTGTCACTTGAGAAGTTTGGAACCCTATTGGTTCTAATATTGACCAACGCTGCACTTGTATGAAAGCTGGTAATCCTACTGACGGTTTGTTTCTGTGGTACAGTTGGATTCCAGCTTGTGTTGTATTTTCATTATGGTGTGTTCTTACACCTTACTTTATGCCGTCGATATTGACTATTAATGATTTTCAAGTGTATAAAGGATTAGTTTTGGTAATCACGATAATGCGGTCGGCTAGATATCGTAAGTGTAGTCTCGGGAGGCGCTGCACTGCAGAGGTGGCTGACGGTCCTGGGAACGCCGCTTTGTGCCGCTAATAATTGTCCCAAGTATGCGAGCTGCACGGCGACGTCAGTGGTTCCTGTTGACACTGCCGGCGTTGTTCCGGCGCTCTTTCGCACCCTGCGGCCGCCTGCAGCCTGCGCCCCCGTCTGTTTACGCAGCGCCTATATTTGCTCCGTCTCTTCCGCCCGTGTTTATCCCGTGGCGGCGGCGCCTCGCCACGTTCCGACCCGAGGCCTGATTCTCACGGCAGCCTGTACCTGGACTTGCCTAAAATGCACCGGTCTTTAATAGCGCAATTGTTTCACCAAACCAAAGATGCGCACGTGCTTGTAAGGTAAGACATACAGGTAGGTCATCTGGCCATCCTCTACCACTACATTGACAGATCCAGATTAACATGCTGACTCCTTGAACATAACGGCAAAAGACGAGCGACACGTCTCTACTTAGTCACAACAACCCTACTTTCGCTTGCGACGATGTATTTCCATTATGGGCGTGGCCCCTCTCTTTACATTTGATTGTTTGAACGCAGTATCGGTAAAAATATTCTTTTGCTTTAAAAGAAAGTACTTTAAGGCATACAGTTAGAGCAGTGGTTCCCAACCTGGGGGCACGCCCCGCGGAGAAGGGAACACAGACAGCTCAAAAGAAAGCAAAAAAAAAAAAAAATGCGATCAGACTAGTAATAAACTTTATATCCTTATCGCAGTTAGCGAGTGCATTTGTGCAGAGCTGGCAGCATCAACTTTGCCCCGAACGTCACCAAGTTATTGTTGACAAAACACGTTCTTCAGTCTGTGCTCTGCTTCCTTGATACAGTACTACGTCTGTTGTGCTCTGATCAAGTAAATAGTATTTTTATTGGTTTTGTACGTCTGATTAAAATGCTGCTAAAAGATTGTATAATGAAGAATATATTCAATTATGAATTCACGTTTATTCAAAAAGATAGTGTCCAACTGCCACAATCTGTTGTGTGTCATAATGTCCTTAATAACGACTTATTCCGGCCTGTGTATTTTGAACGTCACCTAACAACAGATCAGCCGTCTTTGAAAAATAAACCAGTGGAGTTAAAAAAAAGAAATTCTTAAAATCGAATGGAACTGGTCTCTATTGGGCTCTTTTAGAATCATATGAAATGTCTCTTAATAGCAAAAAGCAAAAAAAAAGTCATAAAATTGGTGAGACGTAAATCAAACCTTCCATTCTTGAAGCAACTGTCAAACAACAGTGTGCAACGTAGTATCGAAGAAATGGCCCTGATGTGAAAGAACAGCTTGTCAAAAGACCGAAAATGTATTAGTGTTTTTCATTGCAGCATGAGAATTCTACTAATACGGTTCAACAGTGTCACTTGAATAGTTCACTGCCGATTTGTGGACTAGGAGGAGATAATGGAAGAACTGTTGTTTTCTAAAAAGTTGCGAATAACATCAAAAGGTTCTTATGTATTTCTGCCGTTAATGCATATTTAATTGGAAATGCTTTGTCTTAAGACAAAGCTATGGAAATTGGTACTGACGTATTACCAGCCATGCTAGGTTCACGTACTGACTTGCTAAGTATTAAAAAAAAGTCGTTGATGTTAGAATATTTCTTGTGACTTTCATCACATAAAAAAAGAGTGAGCTGTGAATAGTATTGCGCAGGTGAAAACAATATCGTTAGGTATTTAAGTATTGAAATACTGTAGTGTTGTATTACTCAACATTCGATAAGCCTCTATTACTTACTAAATGTGTAACTTGCAGGTTATTGTCAAAGTTTTTGATACAAACAAAAAGTTAATAAATAAGTAAAAATAGGGGTGCATGAAATATTCTGGGGTTGAGAAGGGGTCCCGCCAGATAGAAAAGATTGGGAACTACTAATTTAGAGCCGTCCGGTGTGGTCGTGCGGTTCTAGGCGCTTCAGTCTGGAACCGCGTGACCGCTAAGGTCGCAGGTTCGAATCCTGCCTCGGGCATGGATGTGTGTGATGTCCTTAGGTTAGTTAGGTTTAATTAGTTCTAAGTTCTAGGCGACTGATGACCTCAGAAGTTAAGTCGCAAAGTGCTCAGAACCATAGTAGTAGTAGTAGTAGTAGTAGTAATTTAGAGGTTGCTGCGAGCTACCGGCCCCTAACTCCCTTCGTTTCGCACTCATTAATAGTCTTGGTGTCATTGGTTCTAACGTACGTTGTATTTATTCAAACGATATGACGATAATTACATGGACCTGAAGTAGATACTGTCGAAACTCTGAAGATATTTTTTTTACTTCTAATGAAGTGCTTTGCTTTAAGAAACTACGCAGAAAAGTTTCACGGGCGTAGGAAGATGAGCATAAAGATTTAATTTGTTCATTGTGATACTTACTGTAATGACACCGTCTTACGTATATACAGGTAAGTAATTGCGGATTTTGATCAACAAGTTAAAAAACCATTTTACTTCATGAACGACAAGCAACATTGCTCGGTGGAGAATAAACGTAAGGCACGCTTTCTGTACATGTCAGTACACTCGAAGCAGCTATTACGAAAGTCGATCGCACCTTAGGAACACTTGCTCCAGTGGCAGAAGAGCATTTTCTAGAAGCCAGTTCGAAACGAAAATGTCGGATGATCATTTGCTGTCGGAAGCAGTATTATTTTGTGACTAAATTTCTTGGTACATTTCAGTAGTCCACCTTGGAAAGTAATTCTTTGTTGCGTGTTACCAATTTTCTTTGTAAATTAAATGGAGGAATGCTACTGTTGTAAGTACTGGCATTTAAGAATACTTTATTTGTCGACTTACTAAAAATGGTTCAAATGGCTCTAAGCACTATGGGACTTAGCATCTACGGTCATCAGTCCCCTAGACTCAGAATTACATAAACCTGATAACCTAAGGACAGCACACACATCCCTGCCCGAGGCAGAATTCGAACCTGCGACCGTAGCAGCAGCGTGGTTCGGGACTGAAGCGCCTAGAACCGCTCGACCACAGTACCCGGCTGCCGACTTAGTGTAGTTTTTACTGAGCTCTGTATGTCACTAGTTTATGTCTTGAGAACAAATAAGAGTTTTCAGAATAAGAGGTTAACGTCAGTTATTTACATCCACACAGTTGCAGACGTAGCGTATAATAAGGTTTCTTGACAATTAATTCGAAAACAATTATACTGTCAATAAGAAATTTGAAAACTCTCGCGTCAAATTAAAATCCAAAAACTGATTCTTCGTTTTCGACTTTCTGATTTCGATTTTCCTTTATTTCCGTAAATAGATTAATGCGAATTGCCGTATAGTTAATTTTATAACGCATGGCCGATCTCCTCCTTCGTCCTGCCTAAACAAGTTGCAGTTTCTGCACCGCTTGTTCTTTTTTTAGGCTAAAGGGCAGAAAATTGGAACTAAGATCAGGTATTTTTTCCGAACGTTCGCATGATTCAATGTAACTTTCTGACAGCACCAAAGACAATCACTGAACTCATGCTGGAACAGAATGTACAAAATACTAAAAGTGAAGATTTCTGTGAATTTACGGTGAAATATTTGACTAAAATGTGATGATTATGAAAAGACGGTAGAAGCGAAGAAGATATTCATTGAACTGCAAGTTTGTTTGTCCAGAACAAAGTTTTTGAGTCAGTGAACACGATGGAATTTCGCTCCAGGAGAGGTGTCTTCCATAGTGTTGCATTCATAGCTTTGTGAGAAATGGAATTCACGGTCCTTGATCGTAAAGATATGTGCTTTTATGATGAATTGTGATCGATTTCTTACAAAATATGTTCTACTGTGGTAATCATGCCTGTCTGAGAGAAGCTTTATTGTGTTTTAGCTTTATATGAACATTGATATGTAGTCTGCAGTTTGTGACCTATCAGCTAATTCGATTCCCGCTCTTCGCTCGGGGACAAGGTGTTTCTGTTGTCTTAATCATTTCATCTTCAGCGACGCGCTGCTTGCCGAAGTTGCGTCAAATAGAAAGACTTGCACCATTCGGCCGAACAATCCCAGGTGGGGTCTCCCAGCCAGTAATGCGATACGACCATTTCATTTTTGATTTATGGTACAGTCCGAGGCGAACCATTTTCATATCCACTCCACGCTGCTGTCATACACAGCTACAAACTGGTCCATTTCGTTATTTGACCGGACGAGCCACGGTATTCTTCTCCCGCTGATATATTAGCTGCTGCAGTTGAATGCGAGATCATCACACTGGAAAACCCCTGCAGTTTTCGTTACAAGTTACTTACACTTCCCCAGAATTTTTTGTTATTGTTGCAGTTAATTAGATGCCTTTTGGACAGTTAACATTAAACAACTTTTTCATAATGCTGCTTAGGACAGTACATAAGCAGACAACTACCTCAAAGAGGTAGTTGACTTGCTACTATGGCGGTGAGGATGGATGAACAAAATCTCGCTGTTTCTTTAGCAAGATAAATCCGCGGTGAAACGTTTCCTCTAACTGTGTGAAACATACGCTGTAGGAATAAGCAACAGGTCATTCAGACCCTCGGTCACTTTTGAGGCGATTTTTAGGAAGTAACTATGGCTACTATATATGCGTTTTGAGTTAATCGATCCGTAACTGGATCGACGATTTAATACCGTTTTTAACCATTTTGTTTCCGTGCTAGGCGTTGTAATATTGAAGTTCTGGCTTTCTTATTATATGTAATTGGTAGTTTAGAGTGTGAGAACCGGAACTTGGTGGTATATTTTCTTGGGCCGATGAAAAGCTCTCGGGTTTTCAGCCAGGTGGCGTTGTTCAAATATCGCTATATTTCTAATATTAATACTTACCTACTTCTTCGCCAGAAGATGAAGAGCATCACTCTCTTCGAAGTGTCTCGGCTAGAAATCTGAAAGCATTTCATCAATCGTGTATGCCTGAAAAGTAGAAATTCATACACATTTTCTTGGCTGTTATTGATATGCAGGTTACTGGAATGTTATGGAAGAGTCCGTGCTTTTTCTGCGCACTAAGCTCGCATAAACTTTGTCCAAATGCGTGGTGTATGGTTAATCACTTCTGCGGCTGCCATGATCCGTGCAACTGGATCTTCCTCCGACTGGAAAAAGGTGTCATAAATAAGACTCTCTATGTGGCTCCACAAGAAAAAGTATAAAGGAGGAAGGATGTACTGCCCAATCACACGACCATCGCAGATACTGGCCCAGACATTGATGCCGAAGGTGTGATGAAATCTTCATGCTGTAGCGAATTTGGGGTTTCCTTGATTCCAAATGTGGTTATTTAAAGCATTCTGAACACCTTCCTTGAGCTTTTTCAGTGAACGAAATTCGCCTTGGAAAGGGGGGAAAATCCACACAACAGTTTGAAATCCAAGTACAGAAATTAACACGTGGCGCTAAATCCGCCGGTAGCATGGCGTGTACCGTCTGAGAGTGATTTGGATGGAATTGTTGTTCACGCTGAACACGCCAGACAGACAAGTGACACACATGTAAGTCACGTGCAATGGCTCGAGTACTCGTCGATCGGTTCTCTTCAACTTGATGAAGCGTTTCCAATAACACAGTAAGCAGCTTTCTTTGAGCATTACAGTTCGCACTATTGTTTTTGAATTTCCCACTTTCCCGCAGCCGTTGTTCTAGTGTCAAACATGGGATGAGATGTGGTCACGCTATTTGTGAAGTACTCGTGGTACAGACGTTGCGCTTCTGTTCCATTACGGCCAGCTTCGCCGTAAATTACATATGGGCGTACTCTGCGAACGTGTATTCAGGCATCCTGTTTCTGCAGTATTAGTCACCGTAATGTCAACTGGCGCATCACAAGGAAGCATGAAAACAAGGCAGATGGAAACAGAGGATACCATTCATGAATGTGGGTAGCCTACCATAACAGGTGAACTTCATAAGGAACATGCGGCGCAGCTAAGCAGCTCTTGTTTTAGTTGAAACATGGGAACGAACCGTTTCCGGACACAGTTTCCTATTTAAAACTTGAGCTGCTAAGTCCCCTCTCTAATCTCTAGAATTTTGAAACACCTCGTATATGCTATATGCTAATATCTCAGATAATGTGTTTAATTTTGTTCAGGGGTAGAGATCTCAGAAAAGTGAGACATGTCTGAAGTAGAGGGAGATGTCTAGGGAAAACCTGATAAAAAAGTAGTATTGTGTGGCGCATGTTTATAGTGTGTTAACGATGTGTAGAGCGTTCTGTCAGGAGTCAACGTGGGTTCTTATTCTCAGCAGGGAACCAGGCTGATGACACTCGCGAAGGTCGGCGCCCGACGCTGCGGCATGCATTATTCGTGGCCCGTGGTTGCGCGGGCTCGCGCATTTCCTCCCCCTCTTTTTCTCGCCCTCCTTTTACGAGCGCGCGCTTTGGCTAGTCCGAGCGCGCGCCAGGTGGCAGCGGTATAAAAGCGGCGCGAGGCAGCGGCTTCCTCTGTTTTTGTGTACGTCCTCGGCAGTAAACGTCCGCCACATTTGCCGAATTACTGCTGCTAGCGGCACGCCACTGACACCGCTCGCCGCTGTTTTCATCAGATTCTGAAAAGCTCCGCCGTGTACTCTGTCGCCGGAGTGGGCTTGCTAATTTTATGCCAGTATTCATGGAAATGCCGTTTTCTCTTTCACCACGAATGCTTACCAGTGAGCGCATAGCTAACCTGTCTTTTATGTTAGCCATCTTAAAGGCGAATCGCGAGACGCGACGAACGTAGTCAATGAATTATTATTATTATTATTTTTCTTTGTGTTTAATCCCCAGGCGACAACAATATTGGGAATGAAATGAAGTCCCATGCTTCTTTACAGAGCGTAGGGGGAACGATGCGGGAGACCCGCACCGCCTTACTAGGCAAGGTCCTAATGGAGGTGGTTTGCCGTTGCCTTCCTCCGACCGTAATGGGAATCAATGATGATGATGAAGACGACACAACAACACCCAGTCATCTCGAGACAGGAAAAATTCCTGACCCTGCCGGGAATCGAACCCGGGAGGGGCGGACACAACAATATTAGTAGGGACCCTAATGATGAAACGGTCTTCAGAAATGATTTTTCTGAGACTTCATGTCCGTTCGCTTATCAGAATTTGAACACAGCTTCACCATTGTTTTCATTTCTTTTAATCCAAATCGTGGGGCACAATTACAGCATTAGCCTGATAACGGTTGGTAGTCTCCAAAAAACTGTGGTTGGAATCAGGTAATTTTGTTTCCGAGACTGACTGCGCCAAGCAGAAATATTGCATCAGAAGCAGAATCTTTGCTGCAAGATTGTAAAAATCTCGTAAAGCGCACAGAATGAATTTGTTCGGTAGTCCTCATAGGATTACTAGTATCAGTTAATATTAGTCTCTCGGTAGTACTCATATGATCAGCATAGTGTCGATAGTAAACAACATGTGGGCCATAGACAACAATATTTTGTTTCCTCGTGTATTATGACGTGTTTCCATTTAATTCCCCTAGGGTCGTGACAAACCATCACAAAATTCTTCGTTCAGTATATCCCGTACGTAGGTTGTTCTTGCCTAAATATTTCAGAAGTCAAACTCCTTCATTTTCAGACTTTCAGAGAGTATGTTGCCAGGTTATTGAATAGCTAAATCATTTTTACAGTGCCCTGGTTTCCATTTAGAGATCCAGTTTTCTGTTTCTGGAGCCGTCAATTGTTTCCTGTTGGTGCTGTGGAAGTGTTGAGACGGAAAGGAGACTGGGACGTAGAACTTCCACGCTTTCTGTACGCTCCTGGTCAGTAGTACGAATTCATAGGAAACCCACGGAAGGCAGCAAAAGCAATAAGCTTGTCTCTTTCTGAATTCAGCTCGTCGGCATCAGTTTTGCACCTGCACTAGATATTTATATAGAACTGACGCATATTTGCCGAACTCGCGTCACCAAACAAGTGTTAGGTACAGTCGAAATGTTAGTATGACGTTGTGGAAGTCGGTGTTTAAATATCTTTTTTGCACCAACAGCAGTTAAATGGTGATATTTCATGTTCGTGTTATCTTCTTGTAAGGGCAGTCAAATGAAAACAAAACAGAGCGAAAGAAAGTAAGTAAACAGTTTCTTCTTTCAAAATAACCATAACTGTTAATACATTTATCCGATTGTAACATATTGCAGTCAATGCCGTATTCGGTGTTGCCTACGGAACCACGATGTACTCAGGCGTGCACGTCTTCGTCCGAAGCAAAACCTATGGCCACGAATGTGGTTCTCCTGGGCTCCCAAAAATAGGGAAATCCCTTGGGAATATATCGGGACTGTATGGAGGGTGTGTAAGGGCTGTCCAGCGAAACTTATATGGTGCTGTGCAAACGACAGGCATGCCAGCTCCGGGAAAGTCGGGGTGTCCTTGCTGTTCGACTGCAAGAGCCCGCTGTTCATTGACCTTCTGGAACACGGTGCCAATGCTAATGCTCAGCATTATGTGGACACTTTGTAAAATTTAAGCACGCCATCAAGTCCAAAAGCCCAGAAATGTTGACGGACGGGCATCATTATGTTGCGGTATGAAGCCCGCCCACATACTGCGAAGGTTCTTTCCACTACGCTACAAACTTTAGCTGGGAAACCCTTACACTTCCTCTATACAGTCCCGAGCTCTTCCCATGCCATTTCCTCGTTTTTGGAGCCCTTAAGGAAGACGTTCGTGGTGGTCGATTTGCTTCGGACAAAGAGATGCCGCCTAGGTACAATCATGGTTCCGTAGGCAAACAGTTTTATTTTTTTCCCCTGAGGACGCAGACAGTCTTGTCTCTCGGTAGAACAAATTAGTTATTGCTATTACTTTTGAAATATTAAACAGAGTTCATTTACTTTTTTCCCCACCCGCCTCGTTTTTATTTGACTACCAGTTATATTTATATTTACATTACTGATAACAAACAATCGACGTGGCTTAGTTTTCACTTACGAAGTTAGTTTTCGTTATCAGAAGAGTTTTGTACGAAACTGTTTTCATTTCCCCGTTCCATTAACGTATGGTGCGCGGTAGAAGTGATTGTTCAAATGTGTGCGTGCAGTAGTTAATATAATCGTAGGCTCACCATCGCTATTCCAGAGCTGTGTGTAGGAGGTTGTAGTATATTCCTAGAGTCATTTAAAGCCAGTTCTTGAAACTTACTCATTTAAGTATCTCAGGATAGTTTCCATCTGTTTTCAGGAGTCTGCCAGTTCAGTTCTATTAGTATCTCAGTGTCACGCTCCCGCGGGTCAAACCTGTGACCATTCGTGCTCTCTGTGTGCGTTCAATATCCCTTGTTAATCCTATTTGTTACGAGTCCCACACACTTAAGTAATATTCCAGAATGCGTCTCAGGAAAGTAGAATTAAACAGTAGATTGACTGGGTTTCCCAAGTAATATGCCAATAAACCGATGTCTGCTACCTGCTTTACCATCACTAATGAGCTGATGTGATTTTTCCTCATGTCCGTAACTGCTGCACCCAAATATTTGTATGAGTTTACAGATTTCAACTCTGACTCACTAATGCTATATTCATAAGATACTATGTTTTTTTTTCGTTTTGTGAACTATACAGTTTTACATTTTTGAACATTTAAAAAGCTGCCAGTCATTGCACGGCTTTGAAATCTTATCAAGGTCTTACTGGATATTTGTACATCTTCGTTCAAACTATACTTCATGGTAGATAACAGTATAATCTGCGAAAAGTTTGAGGTAATTATTGATATTGTCCGCAAGATAATTAATATAAAACATGAACAGCTATGGACCCAACACTCTTTCCTCGGGTGCACCCAAAGTTACTTCTTATGACAAATCCCCTTACATGTTCTGTAAATATTTGTGGAATAGTGTGGGACTTCGATATCGAATCCGAAGTAATTTTGACGAATTCTCGGAACACGACTAGCTTGTTTTAATCAAACGTTACCGAGTGAGGTGGAGCAGTTGGTACCTAATGAGATTGAACTGTGTTGACGAAAAATGTAAATGAGAATAATGTAACAGCGATCCAAATGCTAGAATCCTTGTATAAAAAGTAGATCACAGCCTCGTCGTTCGCCCAGTCATTTCAACTGAACTAAGTGCGCCGCCTCTAACGATCTAAGCGATGCGTTAAATTCCAACCTTCCTGAGTTCTTTAAACATTCGAGACGAATTACCTATTCGTTATGAATTATGTTTTCCGGCGGTAAATGTAGTGTAGTATCTTCTACTTTAAGACGCGGGCTTCACATTCGTGATATTCAGCTCCCTGGACGGCCATCCAAATTTAGGTTTCTCGTGGTTTTTCTAAATCGCGTAAAGCAAAAACTGGGATTTTGGTCGAATTTTTGCTGTCATTTTTTGCAAGTCAAACGACTTCGTCGTAAACAGGACGTTAAACGCTAATCTTAATTTCTTCTTCCTTCCTTCCGTTAAGGAAGTTAGTAATAACATTCTTCCGCCATTGACTCTATCTTCAATATCATCACAGTGGGGACTAGTTTCTTGCTCGTGATATTGGTCCTATCAACGTGCAAAAAATTGTAACTGCATGACCTCCTACAAGTTGGGGCTGTTGACAGTGTACGTTGTTTGCTGACTGCTTGATAATATAAAATGGGTAATAGTAGACACAAAAAAGAAGAAAGAAAATGTGAACTGAATTGTTGTGAAAATGAGCATCTTGCGTTGCAAGATTAAATTACCGGAGTTTCATTGGCTTTCGAGTAAAGTAACGATGGGAACCTGGTTCAGCAAAGTAAAAATATGTCAGCAAGATATGGAGATTAATTATGACGCTATGCAAATTTTTACCCGCTGATAAAAGAATTACAAGAATACCATGGTTACCATGAAAAACGAGAACGTTAAATAGGAAAGAGGTGGATGAAGTTCAGGGAACAACACAGCCAATGATTTCTAAAAGGCTGAGCGGGTGAGGAAAGAGATAGCTGAGGTACCACATTCAACGTGGATAAGAGTGTCACTGACTGTGAGTTGTGGCCCGTCCGCCACAAGATCTGATCGAGAACCCGAGAAAATTCTTTTTTCTATCCAAACCTCTAAGCAGATCTGAGGCTTTCATAGTCACTCGTTGACCAGCCTCATGCGACAGTAGAAGACAGCAAAACGAAAACCGAAGTTTTAAATTTCACGTTTAAGAAATCGTTCACACACGGGAGAATCGTATAATCATACTGTTGTTAGACCACAGCACAGAGTTCCGTATGAAGGACAAAGTAATAAGCATTTCTGTCGTGGAGAAACGACTGAAAGAGTTGAAAGCAAATAAGTTGCCAAGTCCAGATGCAACCCCAATTCCGTGTTACAAAGAGTACTGTACGGCATTGGCCCCTTACATGGCAACTTCTGTTTAATACTTCTCTGCTTTTTTGTGGGTCGTCTTTGTTCCAAACCAGGCTCCCAATATTTCGCAGGAATGCTTCTGCCTCTCTGCCACAGCCACTGATCTCTTTCTGTATACAGGGTGTTACAAAAAGGTACGGCCAAACTTTCAGGAAACATTCCTCACACAACAAATAAAGAAAAGATGTTATTTGGACATGTGTCCGGAAACGCTTAATTTCCATGTTAGAGCTCATTTTAGTTTCATCAGTATGTACTGTACTTCCTCGATTCACCGCCAGTTGGCCTAATTGAAGGAAGGTAATGTTGACTTCGGTGCTTGTGTTGCCATGCGACTCATTGCTCTACAGTACTAGCATCAAGCACATCAGTACGTAGCATCAACAGGTTAGTGTTCATCACGAACGTGGTTTTGCAGTCAGTGCAATGTTTACAAATGCGGAGTTGGCAGATGCCTGCTTGATGTATGGATTATCACGGGGCAATAGCCGTGGCGCAGTACATTTGTATCGAGACAGATTTCCAGAACGAAGGTGT
Organism: Schistocerca cancellata; assembly: GCF_023864275.1. NCBI lineage: Eukaryota > Metazoa > Arthropoda > Insecta > Orthoptera > Acrididae > Schistocerca > Schistocerca cancellata. Next base: position 138,110,004 of record NC_064632.1, read on the forward strand.
CCCAACAGGAAGACGTTCGAAGCAATTGATCGGCGTCTTAGGGAGCACAGAACATTCCAGCCTATGACTCGCGACTGGGGAAGACCTAGAACGACGAGGACACCTGCAGTGGACGAGGCAATTCTTCGTGCAGTTGACGATAACCCTAATGTCAGCGTCAGAGAAGTTGCTGCTGTACAAGGTAACGTTGACCACCTCACTGTATGGAGAGTGCTACTGGAGAACCAGTTGTTTCCGTACCATATACAGCGTGTGCAGGCTCTATCAGCAGCTGATTGGCCACCACGGGTACACTTCTGCGAATGGTTCATCCAACAATGTGTCAATCCTCGTTTCAGTGCAAATGTTCTCTTTACGGATGAGGCTTCATTCCAACGTGATCAAATTGTAAATTTTCACAATCAACATGAGTGGGCTGACGAAAATCCGCACGCAATTGTGCAATCACATCATCAACACAGATTTTCTGTGAACGTTTGGGCAGGCATTGTTGGTGATGTCTTGATTGGGCCCCATGTTCTTCCACCTACGCTCAATGGAGCACGTTATGATTTCATACGGGATACTCTACCTGTGCTGCTAGAACATGTGCCTTTACAAGTACGACACAACATGTGGTTCATGCACGATGGAGCTCCTGCACATTTCAGTCGAAGTGTTCGTACGCTTCTCAACAACAGATTCGGTGACCGATGGATTGGTAGAGGCGGACCAATTCCATGGCCTCCACGCTGTCCTGACCTCGACCCTCTTGACTGTCATTTATGGGGGCATTTGAAAGCTGTTGTCTACGCAACCCCGGTACCAAATGTAGAGACTCTTCGTGCTCGTATTGTGGACGGCTGTGATACAATACAATTCTCCAGAGCTGCATCAGGGATTCCATGCGGCGGAGGGTGGATGCATGTATCCTCGCTAACGGAGGACATTTTGGACATTTCCTGTAACAAAGTGTTTGATGTCACGCTGGTACGTTCTGTTGCTGTGTGTTTCCATTCCATGATTAATGTGATTTGACGAGAAGTAATAAAATGAGCTCTAACATGGAAAGTAAGCGTTTCCGGACACATGTTCACGTAACATATTTTCTTTCTTTGTGTGTGAGGAATGTTTCCTGAAAGTTTGGCCGTAACTTTTTGTAACACCGTGTATAACAAGAATAAAAGAACGAACCCACAAAATTACAGATCAATGTCCTTAACATCGGTTTACTGCAGAATTCTTGAACATATTCTGAGTTAGAATATAATACATTTCGTTGAGCCAGAAAAGCTTATGTGCACAATGAGCACCATTTTAGGGAGCATAACTCGTTCGAAACTCGGCATGCTCTTTTGTGACATGGTGTACTGTCAGCAATGGATGAATGGCAACATGCAGATCCATATGTCTAGATCTCCGAAAAGCATTTTATACGTTGCCCCTTTCCAGACTGTTGAAGGTACGAACGTATGGCATAGGTTCCTTGATATGTGAGTGTATCTGACACTTCTTAAGTAATAGAACCCAGTGTGTTGTCCTCGACAGTGAGTGTTCCTTATAAAGAAGGTATCGTCAGGATTGCCTCAGGGAATTATGATAGGACCGCTGTTGTTCTCTGTGTACATAAACGATTTGGTGGACAGGATGAACAACTATTCGCGTTTCTTTGCTGATGATGTTGTGTACGGGAAGATGTCGAAGTTGAGTGACTGTAGGTGGGATACAAGATGACTTAGACTAAATTTCTAGTTGTATGATGAATGGCTGCCAGCCCTAGGTGTGGAAAAATGTATGTTAATGCGGCTGAGTGGGGATAAAAAACCTTTAATGTTCGGATATAGCGTTAGTAGTGTAGCGCTTGACACAGTCACGTCGTTTAAATATCTGAGCGTAATGTTGCAAAGCGATAGCAAATGGAACGAGCTACGAACATGTGAGGATTGTGGTAGGGAAGACGAATGGTAGACTTCGGTTTGTTGTGAGAATTATGGGAACGTGTGGTTCATCCGTGAAGGGGACCGCATGTAACACGCTACTTTGCCTATTCTTGAGTACTGCTGGTTTGTATGGAATCCGCACCAAGTCGGATTACAGGAAGACGTCGAAACAATTGAGGGGTGGGCTGCTAGAGTTGTTACCGGTAGGTTCGAACAGCACGTAAATATTAAGGAGTTGCTTCAGGAACTCAATTGGGAATCCTTTTAGGGAAGGTGACATTCTTTCAGGGGAACACTGCTGAGAAAATTTAGACAACCGGCATTTGAAGATGACTGCAAAACGATGCTACTGCCGCCTACATACATTTCCCGTAAGGCCACAAAGATAGGATGCGAGAAACTAGGGCTCGTGTGGGGGCATAGAGGCAGTCGTTTTTCCGTCACTTTATTTGTGAGTAGAATAGGGAAACGAAATAGATAGATAGTAGTGGTACAGGATACCCTCTGCCACCAACTTTACGGTGGCTTGCGGTGTATGTGTGTAATCGTAGAGGAGGATATAAATGAGAAAGTGCCTGGCGTACGGTTTGGAACAGACGCGTTGGCGCCTAGTGGAGGCGTTCTAGCGCAGTGGCGTCCAGGGCACGCCGGAAGGCGGTCCGGGCAATGAAACTAATGGCCCGGGGCCACGGCGGGGCAGCGGCGGGTCCCGACCGGACCTCGGCTGACCCGTCGGCCACGGCACGCTGCGCCGGCCGCGCCGTCTGTTTGCCCACTGCCGTAATGGGCGCACGCTGTCAGAGTTCTCCAGCTGCAGCCGCACTTGCCACCGTTCACAGCTCTCAAAATATCCGACAGGGAACCAGCTCGGGCAAAACAGTTAACGACAGCGTAAACGTCTTCTCGTCTTCCTTCCCTTAATATCGAGCGAGCGCATTGCTGCGTAGTTTTATATTTCATTGGACTAGTTTTGTAGTTTGTAGACGTATACACGTTACTGAAAGCAATTTTGTAAAATCTACACAAATTGTTATTACATCTAACAGTTTTTGAAAGTCATCATAGTGGTTACGTGTTGACAGCGTAACTGTTGTGAACAAAATTGTTTCGATCTCCTGTCAGTCACGCTTGGACATGTTTGAGCCCTGTGAATACGATACGTTGAACCTGTGCCAGTTACTGATAGTGTACATACGCTGCTGTCAACTTCACGAGTCTGTGGTGAATCCTGTTGTGTAATCGTCGTCACAGATAGTGTTTGTTTTATAAACAGCAGCCTTTGATCAATCGTTACACTTTACTGCTTGGGAACTTTGAATCCCGCAGTAATACAAGCCTGTGTATAGTCATCGAAACCGTTACAGTTTCCAGGTCTTAGCGGTAATATGAACTCGAGTGCAGTGGAAAGGTTGCGTCACTCGAATATAAGTAACGGATGGTAATTTGTTAGCGAATCTCTGGTGGTGGTGCCAGATTTTACTTAACAAACTGAAGAATTGAAATTCTGCCGCTGTAATGGCACGCAGAGTTCAGTCACAGACTCGTTTTGAAGATGGCCGAGTGATCAACAGCCAATACATAGTAAGGTAAAATATTGCTGTCCTGAATAGTCACCTGAAAGATGATGGAATAAGCGCCTTATTTATTTCGTTCCTCAATTTAACACATTGCAGCTAGTTTCGACCATGTTTTGCTCATCATCAAAAACTTTTATTCCATAAGGGAACAAAAGATACTGAAATAATCCAAAATTAAGTATTTGATCAGTATAAACTATGCCTAAAATGACGTTGACACATTCGCTTCTTGCAGGAATATAATGGGATTAAAGCGCCGTCTTCTGTTGCTGATGTAGGAGTTGCCTGTGTTGAACAGCGTCAGTTAAAGTATTGTACCAATTATACAACATTCCTTCTTCATCTAAGAGGTTCTGCTCACGGTTTATGCGGTCCAAGCTTCATTTTCATGTGTTCCGTAGTACAACCAGAGTATTATATCGCAGAATTGCTTCCCTGCATTATAAGCACTGAGAATTAATTTGCTGCTTACAAACCAGGGTATGCGTTGAATTACAGAAAAGAAAAGGGAAACATATACCCAAGTTAAAATTAGTTTTGACATTGAAATACGCCGTTGAAGTGTCTTTGAAGGAAACTGTTGTGGTTTCGTATTTTTAATGTTCCGACAGGAATAACTCAAATGTTTTTTTTTTTTTTACAGTCATAGCGTAGCGTCTCCACACTTTTGTCAAAATCCCGAAGAAATCGCATCTCTGATTCTTCATTAAATAAACATTTCCACTCTCACTGAGCTGCCTGATCTCCCTTCTAGTTATGTAGGAGCGTATTCACATATCAATTTCAGAAATACTCTGAACTTCCAGGGCTGGCCGAAGTGGCCGAGCACTTCTAGGCGCTACAGTCTGGCCTCGCGCGACCGCTACGGTCGCAGGTTCGAATCCTGCCTCGGGCATGGATGTATGTGATGTCCTTAAGTTAGTTAGGTTTTAGTAGTTCTAAATTCTAGGGGACTGATGACCTCAGAAGTTGAGTCCCATAGTGCTCAGAGCCATTTTGAATTTGAACTTCCAGGGATGCTAGAGTTGGATTGAGTCGAAATCACATTCGTTGGGATTTTCTTAACGTTTTCTCAACAAAACTGCGCTAGCCCTGATGTGTAGAAATAATAAAGTTGTCTCCAACCTGACAAAAAACGACAATAAACGATAAGAAATTGTTGTAACCTGCTGCGAGAAGGGGTTAACAGTGTGGGTACATTCTGAAATGCTCCACTCTAGAAATAGCTGGGAGTTCTTGTACCCTCGTAAGGAGTGTATCGAACGACGAATCACCAATTAGACTGATACGTTGGCTGTAACAACGGAAGAGAGGCTAATCATATGTTCTTGTCAAATATTCGGAACACGTAGGTGGACTGACCATATGATGTCTTATTCCTTGGGACCGGTGACTACCGAACTTCTTGCTGGCTGTCCGCTGACGTTGAAACAGTAGACTAAATTTGCAGTTTGTTACTGAAGCCAGAGTACTGGGAAGAGTGAAAGCCATTGTCTGAAATTACGTATATGTAATGTTCCGTTTCGCTACAGTTAACATGTTAACAGATTCCTATTAATTTACTCTCCCATTCAGTGTTTATTTCCATATGCATAGGGCGGCCATATGCAGTAGATACTAAATTACTTATCGTGTAGCATATATTTTAAGAGCATGAAGCTAAAACAATTTATGTGACTTACCGCCCTCCGATTTTTTCCTGTGAAGATTAAAGTTAATCACTAGAGTTGATAATAATTTGTTTCTCTTAATGATATCAAAGCTTGAGGTTAGCTAGCTTGCAGCATTTTTGAAGTGTTTGTTTGGAATAGCCCTTATTTGTTTTCACTTGCAATTGATGCTAAAGTACGTTCCGCTTCCCATAAATATTTATACAGTATGAAAGCTTTACAGTTACAACGGCAGTTGTTCAAATATTTTAACATTTCTTTTATTGTAATCAGTGTTTATAAAAGTTTTTTGACAGTGTTTAATAGACCTCTATATGCGCGCGCCTTTAGTTGCACGAAGCACATCAAGACGGTACTCGATTTCTTGCCATGTTCGCTGTAACCTAGCGTCATCAGCGGTGGCAACGGCATTAAGAATCCTTTGCTTCAAGTCAGCAATGTCCCGTATCTGTGTTTGATATACGATGTCTTTTTACATACCCCCATAAAGTAAGTCCAAGGGAGTGATATCTGGCGAACACGGTGGCTAAGGAATTGGCCCATCCCTCCCAATCCATCTGCCTGGAAATGTTTCATTGCGGAACCGACGAACATGCCGTCCCCAATGTGGTGGTGAACCATCTTGCTGGAAAATGATAGTTGGTTGTAAGTCAATCATTTTTGGTGCTACATATTCGGTCAGAAGGTCGAGGTAAACATTTGCAGTAATTGTTGACTCGTTGAAGAAAAATGGACCAATTATTCGGTTGCACATGATTCCATACCACACATTCACTTTTGGACTATCCCGGTGAAGCTCCCTAGTCACATGGGGGTGTTCAGATCCCCAGTTCTTACATTGTGTCTGTTTAATGTCCCAGAAATATGAAAAGTTGCCTCGTCACTGAAACAAAGTCGCATGAGGAATGCTTCATCCTCCGAAAGGCGTTCTAGCATGTTGAGTGCAAACTATGTCCGTTTTGGTTGGTCGTTTGGCTGAAGTGTCTGTAACAGTTGCACTTTGTAAGCGTACAACCGTAAGTTCTTGTGGAGGACCTTATGCACAGTTGAACGTGGTAGTTATAACTGTCTGGCAGCAGTGCGAATGGACTTCATAGGTGAACTAGTGAAGACGTTTAAAACGCGATCGATGTTTTCCTCGGATGTTCTTGGTCGCCCGCTCCACCCTGTATCCAACACTGTCCCTGTCTCCATAAATTTTTTGTGCCACTCACGGATTGAAAGGCGTGATGGTGGATCTCTTCCGTACTTCGTTCTGAAGTTTCGTTGAGTGTCCGAATATCCGGTTTTGTCTCAATAAACCAGGACACACATTGTGCCCCCTCTTGAGGAGTTCCCATTTTATAGAGGTTCAGTTCCTTTCATCAACAGAGTATCTGAAACACAAAACTTTAGTATATATAAAAACTTTAATGAAAACTTTAGCATATATATGAAAACTTTAATGAAAACTTTAGTATATATGAAAACTTTAATATATAAAAACTTTAGTAAACAATGATTACAATAAAAGAAATTTTGTTAAAATATTTCAACAACTGCCTTTGTAATCAAATTTTGAAGTTGGAAAGGGACTTCTGTAGACACCTTGTATTTCCGGTATAAACCATTCAGAGTAAGTAGGCATACACTGCACTGCACTGCTTTACGTATAGGCCTACCGAAGCCGCGTAGATATGAGTACATCATCGTTAGTCCTGAGTTAATGACATCGCACGTAAAACTCTAATTATGTACGAGGGTTGATCAAAACTTAATGCTTCCTATTCAAAAAAATTAATGATAAACATATTAACAGCGGAATTAGTATAGATCACAGTCTGAACTGTCCTCTTACACATCACCTTATATTTGTACACATTACGTTATTGTTGAACGCAGACATCAAAACAAGTTTGGAAAACGTCTGGGTTTTGCATTTTGACCCACTTTTCACAGAACGATTTTAAAACTGTTGATTGTGAATTCTAACGCGTCTGTCTCCTCCAATCCCTTCGTCAACACGTCCCCGACTGGCAACTGTGAGAGAATGTTATCTGCCGACCGCTGTGCGGTTTATCTTCATTGTCCGTTTCTCCGCTACTTCTTCGCCCAACGCAGCACATTGCTGATAACCATTACAGCGTCCCCACACTCCTCCTTCAGTTATGATGTGGACACGTATGACCCTAGTTGTTTTTGCGCCCTAAAACAAAACAAAACAAACCTTATTTTTGGATGAGGTTAAAAACAGCTTCAAGATCATGATGAGTCAAGGAGCAAAATCCTGAATTTATCCAAACTGGTTTTGAGGCATGAGTTTTACGATGAATCAAATGTGTAAAAATGCTGCGTGGTGACTATGTTGAACGGTAGTGTTTTGTAGAGGACAGTTCATGCTACGATCTGTATTGATTCCGCTGTTACATGTATCATTATTACATTATTTATGACACAAGAGACATTACTTTTTGATCCACCCTCGTATAAAGTTGTCCAGTTTAGAGCCTTTCCGCCTGTTACACACACACACACACACACACACACACACACACACACACACACAGAGAGAGAGAGAGAGAGAGAGAGAGAGAGAGAGAGAGAGAGAGAGAGAGAAGGAAGGGGGGGGTTACGTCGGTAGGTAGGTGTAACAGTAGGAAGGGCAGCACAGAACAAGCACTGTACCGGCTGGATTCGTTTTTTCTGGAAATGAGTTGGCCTCGCTCGCCGGAACGTAATATTTGGAAAGGAAATACGAATAGCGGTAGCGCGTACGGCAGTGGCGATAAACCGACGCTGCATCCAAATAGGGCCTCGCCAGCCCCTCAATTACATCATCATTCCGGATTTGTAGAACAAACGCTGCCAGCTGCGGTTTGTTGGAAGACCTGTGGTTGGCTCAGCGTTCCCTCTCTCTCTCTCTCTCTCTCTCTCTCTCTCTCTGTGTGTGTGTGTGTGTGTGTGTGTGTGTGTGTGTGTGTGTGTGTGCGCGCGAGCTGAATCTCTCTCCGATTGGTTCCCATATGCCGATATGACGACGCCAGTTTATTGAATGGGAAGCGATTGTATTATCAGTTTTCTTTCTTTCACTCTCCACACAATTTGATTTGCTTTCGATTCGCTTACGCCCCATATGAAACATCAGATACCAAGTTAGATACATTTCGGATGATAAACTGAGAGAATTTCAAGGCTATAATGCGAACGATAATTTCCCAGTAAGATACATGTTTTTCCAAGTTTTTTGTTTGCATCTGTAGTTGCTCAGGCACGTCGTAGAGTTAGTAAAGTTAATGCAATATCACATTATTTCTTGGACGATTTTTAGAACACCATTTGAAACGACCCCTTAGAACAATTATACACGACTGTGCTTAAACTAACACACAATATTTTTTAGCGCAACGCAATCTGACTTTCAAAAATCCCTACAAAAGAATGACCCTGACTAACATTAACCTATGCGTTTCACAAATCGCTTACCTCACAAAAATCGTGGTTACTCGAACTACTGCAATACAGCGAGCTCCACTACTGCCAGCTAAATAAAAGATTCAAACTACGGAAGGCACTAACTACTGATAGGCATAGTTAGCAAATGAAAGATTTTGATAGAGAACAAACAATGTATTTACCTTAATAGTGTTGAAAAATCATAATATACATAGCAGTTCATAATATCCAGTATTACAAATATCAAAACTCCGCCATCTCTCTCCCCACATCCACCACTGCTGGCGGCTCACCTCCAACTGCGCAACGCTACGCGCTGTTCACATCCAGCTGCCGCTGCCCAACACTACAATGGCAGACAACAATGCAAACTAGCCACAGACTGCACACAGCACAGCCAGTGATTTTCATACAGAGAGCGCTACGTGGCGGCGGCGTTACCAATATAAGAACCTAAACAGCCTACTTACTACACATTCCATATGTGTAGTTGTCTGGGGATAGTGCACTTTTAATGAGCCGGCCTCTGTGGCCGATCGGTTCTAGGCGCTTCAGTCCTGCACCGCGCTGCTGCTATGATAGCAGATTCGAATCCTGCGTCGGGCATGGATGTGTGTGATGTCCTTAGGTTAGTTAGGTTTAAGTAGTTCTAAGTCTAGGTGATTGATGACCTCAGATGTTAAGTCCCATAGCGCTTAGAGCCATTTGAACCATTTGAACTTTTAATGAGGAAGTTTTTGCGAAATACGGAAATGATGTGAGAAAATTTTTGTTGAAAGGTAAGCAGTTTGCATCAGTATATACCTCGTATTGTATCTGTTCAAGAGTTTATAAAAGAGATGGTATTTATGAGATTATGAAAGAGAGATTAAAATTGTGGTGAAGCTACCTAATAATTTTTGACACCTTACGATCCCAAGTAGAGTTGCCATCTAATAGTGAGACATTTTATTACAGCTGACTGCCTATATTTCAACGGCTTAAACTTCAAGTTTGAGAGGTAGTAATTCATATTAAGGAATAAGATGTTTCTGGTTCGTTCGACTAACAGTCGCAGAAGTGTTTTCGATTCGGAAAGTATTTTTATCGTACTAGACCACAAGTTTATTAAAGCTACGAATGAACTAGTTCAGTTTTGTTGAGATTATCAAAAAAGTGGCAGTAGCAGTTGGCATCTAATTTTCTGCGTGAAATTTTATCGCTGCAGCCGTATCTTTTACAGCTCCCCAAAAGACCCATATTCTTGTATTTGCATGGCACGTTAATAGAAAAACGAAAATAGTTATTAAGAGAGACTCTATAAGGTAAGTCGGAAACTGATACGCGTCGGGAAAAGCAGAGCTTAAATTCCACCAGTTCAAAATTAAGGTCTCTTATCAATAGATTCAAACCTTTCCCGGTTTCTGCAACAGTTCCTGTCAGTACTAATCTCCATGAATTCACAGGATAGACACGGATCCGGAAATACCTTGCACCCTAATCTTATAACACCAAAAATTGCTTTAGAAATATTACATTTGTGTCAATTAAGGTTTTGTTAGCGGATAACCAAACATGCGTTTAATTCCTTAAAACATTACTCGTTCCAAATACTTCTAAATATGCACAACGCAGCATCATTCCGTTTTCCACCACACAGGATCGATCGGTTCACACAGAAACTGTAAAGCGAACAATCGCTGCGCCGATTATTCTAAACCACTATGACTTCGCCGATCTAAGACGATCCACAGTGAAACCGTGCGATGTACTGTCATAACTCCTGTTGTCAGTGGCGTGATTTCTTTGAAGTGTCCAGACCTCCTAAAGCGATCATACGTCAGTTTTTATTATTATTATTATTACTACTATTATGACTCAGAATGTATGTTAACGTCGCTTGTTAGGCGAAACAGATTTCAGGATACGAATATTTCACAGTTCTTGTAACTTGAACTGATTTACATTCCATAAGCTATTCAATGTACCCAAATAATGTTTTGTAAGGTTGCTTGTACAAGTAAACTCACTTGACTCTACATTTATTTCCTCTTACCAGATGCTGTGACATTCACCAATGGCAATGCTTTGTGTACGAAAATATCAAACTGCACTATAACCCAAATTTATGCCTGGAGAACTATTTGGATGAGCTGGATTTAAGGGCAGACGAATGCATGGCGAAACTGAGCTACTCAAATCAAACCTGATTTGGAAATGCATATAAGCTTCTCACTGTTACAGAAGGAAAATATATAACGGCGGAAAGATAATTAAGAACATAACTCGATGTCCTGCTATACTGCTTTACTTGATAATAGAATTTTAACTCCAAATTCTTCACAGATTGTAAACATTGTACATTGTAACATACAAAGAGTAGTGTCAATATTAAATTATTGAAGTTGCCGCTATGCTATGCCAATAAGGCGTAAAATGTCAGTTAGGAACACATTTTTAACTAGAAATATATTGGTACGAATATTTTAATGGAACAATTGTTCGAAGACACACTCAATAGCACGTTCAAAGAAAAATAACAGTGATATAACTTCATGTAAAAACAGCAAATAGGTCCTTTACGCCCAATTCAAGTCGTGAAGGCACAGTTCTGTAGAGGTACACCCATTTCATTTTCCATCGAGGTGATTCTGCTCGGCTGCATGGATGCATAATAAAGACCCCCGTTTTACCCAAAATAACTGCATTGCAATGTCATCTCTGCCTTAAAACGCAGAACCTGGAAGAAGTAAATAAATATTCGAACAGCAGGATATTTACGAAGAATGAGCCAGCTTCAAGCATTACTTCAACTGAACCCCCCAGGGGATCCACAACTCTTTTTGTGGATACGTGCGTGGCGAGCACGGGGCCCCGAGCCATTGCAGCCTTCTTTCTCTCCAGGGGTGCATTTCCTTTCCCTTCCCCTCCTTGCTCCTCTCCCCTCGCCCTCTCCTCTCCCTCTCTTGGTGTCCTTGCTTATGTTGGCCCCGCTATCCTCCTGGTTCTGTTGGTTTTCTAATTCGGCTTTGTTGCATAATCATCTCCTCCTTTTGGCATTCCTTGGTCCCCCCTCTGGGGTTTGACCTCCATTACAAAATTTCTCCTCCGCAGTGTGAGCCATTTGGGGAAGAGCACCTTACCTAGTGTCTCCGACGTGCGCCCTCCTAGTACATTCCATCTTTTCTTTCACGTCGTTGTCTGATGCTAGGGTGCATAGCCAGCACGGTAGCCAGCCCGTGTGGTGGCGTCGCTATGTACCCTTTTGGTTGAGCCCCCTGAACACACACGGATCACACTTCTGATACCTGAGCTGTGACCTCCTCATGCATGCCTTGGAGTGGTTGCTCGTCCTCCTGGAGCATCGGAACTCCCGGCAATGGCCGCCGTGCCAGACGGCCCTTGCTGTGGCTGGGTGGCGCCCGTGAGGAGAGCCCCCGATCGGAGTGGGTGGTATCAGGGCGCACGCTATGCAAATGAAACGCATACGGGTCCAGAACTCTGGCCGTTCTTCTGCGGCCGTCTCTCTGCGTGGAACTGATTCCTCAAGTGCTGCTTCTCTTGCCCCCTTCGGCCTTCCCTTCCATGGCTACCCCCTGGGAAGAGGGTCAGGCCCGTCGGCTAGGGGCAAAACCTTTCCCCCGTTACCTAGTTTGCACCAGGACTGATGGAGATACTTTCACCAATACCAAACCTTTATTCTTTGTGGAACACATTGAAGACAAGTTTGGCGAAGTGGACTCCCTGAGCAAGATGCGGTCGAGTTCGTTGCTGATAAAAACTGCTTCAGCTGCCCAATCTGCGGCCCTTCGTGCCTGTACCCATCTTGGCACAATACCTGTGTCCATTACCCCCACCAGTCTCTAAATATGGTACAAGGTGTGATTTTTCACAGGGACCTCATCCTTCAAACTGATGAGGAACTTCGGGACAATCTCGGACGGCGGGGTGTTCGCTTTGTTCGGCGTGTTCAGAAGGGTCCTAAAGATAATCGTATTGATACTGGTGCCTTTATCCTGGCCTTTGAAGGGGATACCCTCCCTTAGAAAGTTAAGATTATGGTCTATCGTTGTGATGTGAAGCCGTACATCCCAACTCCTATGAGGTGTTTTAAGTGCTTGCGTTTTGGACACATGTCTTCCCGCTGTTCACAGGCCCCTCTCTGTGGTGACTGTGGACGTCCACTCCATGAGGGGAGTCCCTGTGTTCCCCCTCCTGTCTGTGTAAATTGTCATGGTAGTCATTCTCCACGTTCACCAGATTGCCCAGTATATAAGAAGGAAAAAAAGATACAGGAGTATAAGTCCCTCGATCGTTTAACCTACACAGAGGCCCGTAAGAAATATGCAAGACTCCACCCTGTGTCCATGACATCTAGTTACGCCTTGGTTACATCTTCTCCCCTTCCTCCCTCTTCCTTACCCCCATCCCGGACCCCTGTCCTCCCCTCCATCCGTGCGGCTCCCACACCTTCTCCTATGGGCGCTGCTCCCCCTCCCCAGCCGGAGAAGTGTCCCACTCCTTCGGCGTCTGCCGGTCAAGGGCGCCTCTCCCGGGATGCCCCTTCCCGGCACCTTCCAGGCCAAAGGTCTGCTGCCGCGCGACGACCGCGAGAGCCGCGGTGTGTCGGCCCCCAGGTCGCCCGGTCTCTTTCTGTTCCTGATCTTGCTGCAGCTGGCTCCTTCATGCCACACAGCCCTCCTCGATCGCAGCCTGAACGGAAGAAGAAACATAAGTCCCGGGACAAAGAGCCTCTGGTGTCACCGGAGGTCCCTTCCCCGACTTCACAACCGGATTCTGACCTGTCATTCATGGATGTCGCCCCCTCCTTGTCGGTGACGGGTGGGGACCCGGCGGTATGACTGGATTTAAAGTGTTCAGCCCCCATTTAAACCATCGTTCTGTGGTTCTCCAATGGAATTGTAATGAATACTATCGCCACCTTCCGGAATTGAAATCCCTTCTTTCGTCCTCCTCTGCAGCTTGTGTGGTTCTCCAGGAATCTCGTTTTACTGATGCTCACTCATCGACCCTCCGTGGTTTCCGTGTTTTCTGTCGAAATCGGGTCGGACCCCTGCGGGCTTCTGGTGGCGTTAGTACATTGGTCCGTACAGACATTGCTAGCACGTGGATTCCTCTTCAAACTACATTGGAAGCGGTTGCTGTTAGGGTCCACTTTGACTCTGCAATCACAGTTTGCAATCTTTATCTCCCTCCTGACAGGACTCTTACACCTGCTACCTTAACCGCCATTCTTCGGCAACTCTCTCCTCCCTTCCTCCTCCTCGGGGATTTTAATGCTCATCATCCTTTGTGGGGCAGTGCCTTTCCATCTAGACGAGGTCTTCTTATCGACCAATTTATTGCAGACCACGACCTGTGCCTTCTTAATGATGGCTCCCCTACTCATTTCAGTGCCGGTCATGGTACCTTTTCTGCCATTGATCTTTCTCTTTCTTCTCCCTCTCTCCGCCCTTCATTACACTGGTCGCCACACGACGACCTTTGTGATAGTGACCATTTCCCGTTGATTATCAAGCTCCCTTCCTTTCCTGCTCCCCGATGGGCAGGTTGCCTCGTTGGTCTTTCCAACGCGCCGATTGGCCTCTATACACTGCACAGGTCGCGTTTTCTCCCTCTTTGTCGGGTTGTATTGATGACGTCCTACGTGACGTGTCGGACGCGATTGTTCGCGCTGCTAGCCTTGCTGTCCCGCTCTCATCTGGACTATTTCGTCGCCGGCAAGTCCCGTGGTGGAGTACGGCTATTGCCATTGCCATCCGTGATCGCCGTCGACCTTTGCAACACTTTAAGAGGCACCCATCCGTCGCCAGCCTTACTACCTTTAAACGCCTTCGCGCTAAAGCCCGTTATTTAATCAAACAGAGCAAGCGGATATGTTGGGAACGATTCGTTTCTTCCCTTGGTTCTACTGTCCCTCTGTCACGGGTATGGGCTACACTTCGCTCTCTCCAAGGTTGCCATCGGCAGTCCACCCTCGCAGGCCTTCACCTCCCGGATGGCATTTGTAGGGACCCATTAGTTCTTGCAGAACATCTAGCGACCCATTTTGCAGTGGCATCAGCGTCAGCCTCCTATCCAGCTGCTTTCCTTCATCAAAAACAGCGGGCTGAAGCTTCCACCTTATGTTTCACCCCTTGTGAGTCAGAATCTTACAACGAACCTTTTACTGAATGGGAATTTCTTTCTGCTCTATATTCTTCTCATGATACGGCCCCTGACCCAGATTCCATTCATAACCAACTGCTTCAACATCTCAGTGCTCCACAACGGCAACATCTTCTTCGGGTATTTAACTGTATCTGGCTCCAGGGTGACTTCCCTTCTCAGTGGAGGGATAGCATTGTGGTTCCTGTCCTTAAGCCTGGTAAGAACCCCCTATCTGTTGACAGCTATCGGCCAATTAGTTTGACCAATGTTGTTTGTAAGTTACTTGAACGGATGGTAGCCCGTCAGCTCAATTGGGTCCTCGAATCTCGGGATCTATTGTCCCCTTACCAGTGTGGCTTTCGAGAGGGACGGTCTCCAATCGATCTACTCCGCTTGGAATCCGCAGTCCGGCAGGCTTTTTCCCAGCGCCGCCATTTGGTTGCCGTGTTTTTTGACCTTCGCAAGGCCTATGACACGGCCTGGCGCCATCACATCTTACTTACACTTCATCAGTGGGGTCTTCGGGGCCCACTCCCGATTTTTATCCGCCAGTTCCTGATCCATCGGTCATTCAGAGTCCGAGTTGGTACTGCTTTTAGTTCTCCACGGACCCAGGAGACGGGCATCCCACAGGGTTCTGTCTTGAGTGTCCTTCTTTTCCTCATTGCTATCGATGGACTTGTGGCCTCTGTCGGTCCCTTGGTCGCCCCTGCCCTGTATGTGGATGATTTCTGCATTTGGGTTAGTTCCTCCTCGATGGCATCTGCAGAACGGCAGCTCCAGGTAGCTATACGGCGTGCCTCTGCATGGACCCTCTCACACGGGTTTCAATTCTCTCCTTTAAAATCGCGAGTGGTCCACTTCTGTCGCCGTACTACGATTCACCCTGATCCAGAGATCTATCTCGCTGCACAAAGATTGCCTGTGGTCCCACAGTTTCGTTTCTTGGGTCTTCTTTTCGACTACAAGCTCACTTGGCTGCCCCATATCAGACTCCTGAAGGTAGGATGTTTCCGTAAACTCAATGTCCTTCGCTTCCTTGCCCACTCCTCTTGGGGTGCGGACCGTTCCCTCCTCCTCCGTCTTTGTCGTGCTCTAGTTCTGTCTCGCTTGGACTATGGTTGTCAAGTTTATGGTTCAGCTGCTCCTTCCACACTGCACGTGCTGGATCCAGTCCACCATCGTGGTATCCGTTTGGCCACCGGTGCCTTCCCTACTAGCCCTGTTGATATTCTCCTGGTTGAAGCTGGGATCCCCCCCCCCCCCTTTCTGTTCGGCGGTCCCAGCTTATGGTGTCTTATGCACTCAGTATCCGTTCCTCTCCCACTCATCCTTCCTATTCTATCCTGTTCCCAGACCATGGACGTCGCCCACCCGACTCCCGCCCTCGGGCGGGTTTACCAGTTGGGCTGCGCCTTGCGTCTCTTTGCCGTGATTTTCAGCTTCCTTCTTTGTCCTGTCTTCGTCGCTCCCTCCCCTCTACCCCTCCTTGGTTAGTTCCTCGGCCTCGAATTCGGATGGATCTCCGGCGAGGTCCGAAAGATTCCATCCCCCCGGTGGTGTTCCGTTCCTTTTTCCGCCAAATTTTATGGGAGTTTCGGGATGCTGTTTTATACACTGATGGCTCTAAATCTGCTGATCATGTGGGGTATGCCTTCACGTCCTCTGTCGGAACGGAAAATCATCTGCTGCCACCTACATGTGGGGTGTTTACTGCGGAATTGATGGCAATTTCCCAGGCCCTTACCTTTATTAGACAGTCCCGACACAACCGCGTTTTGTTATGTACGGACTCGATGAGTGGCCTTCTTGCTATTGACCGGTGTTTTTCGCGTCATCCCTTGGTCTCTGCCATCCATGACCATCTCGCTGATATTCACCGTGCTGCTTGTTCCATTGACTTCCTTTGAGTCCCTGGCCATGTGGGTATCCCGGGTAATGAGCTCGCTGGTCGTTTGGCTGGGGGAGCAGTCACTTACCCCCCGTTTTCTGTAACCCCTCCTGCAGCGGATTTACGGCTTCACATCAAATCTCACTTCGCACAGTCATGGGCCACTTCTTGGGAGGCTACTCCCCTGTCTAATAAACTTCGTGCAATTAAGGTGACACCAGGCCCGTGGCGTTCTTCCTTTCGCCTCTCCCGAAAGGACTCGACCACACTGTGTCGTCTCCGCATTGGCCATACCAAGCTGACCCACGGTTTTCTTTTGCGTGATGAGCCACCCCCACTATGTGGTTGTGAAGCCTTCCAGTCAGTAGCCCACATTTTGGTTGAATGCCCCCTTCTTTTGGCTCTGCGTGCTAAGTATAGGCTCCCCAACACTTTACCTTTGATGTTGGCTGACGATTCCCGGATTGTCTCTCTGGTTCTCGGTTTCCTCCGGGAAAGTGGTTTTTATTCTCAGTTTTAAGGTTTTTAATCTCTCTCTGGTGTTGGGGCAGGGCGGTGAGTGTTTGGGTGTCTCCCACTGTAAGCAGTGTTCGGAGATTCCCGATTCCCCTCCCTGACCGAAATCCTCTTTTCTTCCCCTTTTACTCTGTTTTTACCCCTTTTTTTAAGGCTTGGTTAGTCTTCCTATTCCCATACGTACTTTCTACATTCTAGCAGTTGTACCTTTGTCACAGGTGGTCTTGCCTATGCTGCTTCAGCATAGTGTTGGGTTCGTTCTCTTGCCGACTTCCCTCATTTTGTTTTTTTACCAATGACAACATGACTGCCCTTTTACGTTTTTACCTTTTTCCGTTTTATTTTTCTGACTTTACTGCGAAGTCCCATTAGCGGAATGGAGCCTATTTGAAACAAGGGACTGATGACCTTGCTGTTTGGTCCCTTAAACCTCAAACAAACAACCAAACAACCAACCAACCAACCAACTTCAACTGAAATTTAAATCGAATTTTTTTTTTCAACGATCAAGTTACTTGGCAAAACTATTACCTATAACGTTCTCTGTCAATAATGTTTCCCTTACTCATTTTAACAGCTGATTCCAAATACTGGTCTATTTCTCCATGTGCAATAATCATAATCCAAGTCGTCATTCTTCGTCTTCAATGCACAAAATTATTGGGTAGGAATTTCTTTTGTACACGAGCACCGAACAACCTCGTAATCGCGTTTCTGTTTCACATGTGTGCTGAAAGGGGAAAAACATGAACTCTTTATCGTTAACCTAGAGGTCAACACGCAATGAGCCGCGTAAACTATTGCCATGATGCAATTCAGTCACATTCACAGCAACATTAACAAACAAATCGAAACAAAAAAGTGATTCGGAAACATTGGTTAATGTAAAAGTAGCGAATCGGAAACATACTTGATCAAACGAAATGTGATTTGAGACATTTAGTTCCGGAACGCTAATGCAATGACGTTACTTCGTCATGCATAAGCTTCTAAGACTGAAGCGTAGAAATGGAAGTAACACGCCAGAGAAATCATGAAAATGAGCTTATGCCGTTGTATGCGTTGAGAAACCCACTGAATTATAGACACTAAAAGAACCCATAATCGTTCCATGTACAAATGGATGAACACTGGCTGGATTTCACACACACACACACACACACACACACACACACACACTACATATTTATCAGCCTTTAAGAGAGCCTCATATCTGCGGCGTAAATTAGAAACTAGATTCAAGAGAAAGTGTTGCCTGATGCGCAGTACTGTGATCACATTCCACAAATTCTAACATTCGTAATGATTAATCTTGAAAATATCTTCCTCTTGTTGGGCCATGCAGCAGCAATACATACCTCCCTCCTCCAGTGAAAATACAGGAACACACACATACGAATAATGATAGGATTCCATAAGCTGCAAAGAAAACAGCCTTAAAATTATTTTCGAAAGTCCTACGTACTTTGATGTGTGAAGACAGCTGTAAAGAGTAACGCCTTTTGTCTGCCCTTCGAGTCGCAAACAGATCCCGCACATGCGCAATAAATCAACAAGCTCTATGGAAATCTATTACATAAGCTACACAGTCACCTAAACTCCTAGGTGGATCTCTACCCGTGCATCTCTCGTGCGAAAATTTAATTTCCTGGTATTGAATGTCTGCTGATAGCGACGTTATCAGACGGAGAGTAATGACACACTTTTGACAAGGACGGGACAGAGATTAGCTGTGCCACTTTTAAATTACACCAGTCATACATACTGATTTACGACACACACACACACACACACACACACACACACACTCACACACCATGGAAAGAATACGACCGGAAACGTTCCTCTCCTTTTCAATTTGAAGTTTTAATCATCCACGAGGAATACCATAAATTTTTACTAAAATATTAATCCATTTTAATTGTTCGTGCGTACTGATTACACGTACAAGTTTCCATCTACTAGAAGGAGTACACGGCTCCTATGCCATAGTGTGCCCTCTGACATCGCGCGTACCGAGCGAGGTGGCGCAGAGGTTAGCACACTGGACTCGCATTCGGGAGGACGACGGTTCAATCCCGTCTCCGGCCATCCTGATTTAGGTTTTCCGTGATTTCCCTAAATCGCTTCAGGCAAATGCCGGGATGGTTCCTTTGAAAGGGCACGGCCGATTTCCTTCCCCATCCTTCCCTCACCCGAGCTTGCGCTCCGTCTCTAATGACCTCGCTGTCGACGGGACGTTAAACACTAATATCCTCCCCCCCCCCCCTCTCTGACATCGCACAAATCCACCGCCTGTTGTCTATCAGATCTCCAGTTTGTATTAAAACTTTCAAAGAAGCTTCCTATCAATTCGCTGTAATTATCAGTTCGTGCAGACTCAAATTACCAAAATACGTATGGCACAAATAATACTGTGAGCACAAGTATTATTTCAGTGCGAAATACTGAGGTTCAATACATTCGAAAACTCTTGTCTGTAAAGCCTTAATACATGGAGAAATGTGAATCGCATACACTAGGCCTGTGAGGTAAGCAAACTTTTCTTCAACCAGATGAATAAAATTTATACTTCGGCAAATTATATCTGTTGTTGTGGTCTATATTCTGGAGACTTTTTGGGTGCAGTTCTCCGTGCTATACTATCCCGTGCAGGTCTCACGATCTCTCTCTCATTTTTCAGTGAACGGTTATGTATTTTGCAGGTAGTACTAAACGGGCACGCACTAGGTGCGACAGGTCTGCTAATGTCTACACTACACCTGTCCGTCCTGTTCTGGAGTAGCGCTGCGCTTTATGGAACACTTATGAGACACGTTTGACGAAGAACACTGAAAACTTTCGAAGGAGGCCAGATCGTTTTGTATTATCGCGAAAGAGTGGGGAGAGTTTAACGGATGCGATATGCCAGTTACGGTGGCAGTCATTACAAGTAAGGCGTTTCTCGCTACGGCGAGATCCGAATGCGTTAAGATCTTGTTGACGCCCGTCTAGAAAGGGAGGAATCACCATCACAATAAAATAACAGAAATCACAGCTCGCATGGAAAGATTTAACTGTTCGTTTTTTCCGCGCGCTGTTAGAGAATGGACCGTTCGAAGAAACCCTTTGCCAGGCACTTACGTGTGAACTGAAGTGTAGTAATGTAGATGAAGATGTGGAACTAATAAAGTGATTAACATGGAGAGCTAAGAGAAATTAAATTAGTACTGAAACAGAGAATGAGTATTATGGTTTGGCGTCCTGTCGAATGTTACGGAAGACAGCGAAAAACTAAAAAGGGTAACGTATGAACGAACAATAGCTGAAGCTCGGACTGGTTAATTCCAGCGAAACTGGAGAGTAAACTGCGAGCATACGCCAGGCTTGACCGCCTCGCTTGGTCATGAAAAAATAAAAGGTCCAACAATATTAGAATTGCCCAAATACTTGAGTACAATTCATCAAAACATCTGTCAACCTACTGTCATTAACTATTCCTAATGGAGTACGCAGAGGATACTCATTGCCACGGTGGAAGGAGTTTGACCACACCAATAAAAAGAAAATAACGTAGAAATTATTGTTTAACCGATTACCTCATTTCAATTACTGTGAGTACTTCACAGATACATCACTGGAGACGAGTTTCCACCATTAATAACTGCTTACTGAAATTAAATTTAACCTCAATTTTAGAAATTTCTTTGATGTGTATTACATTATTTTAAGGTAAATCTGAAGGATGTTATCATTCGCTCAGAACTTTTTCTGCGTTATACACTCGGCACAGAAATATCGGCAAGCATCAGCGATTGTAAAATCTTGAAGACCATGATCATCGCCGAAGGGCAATACTGCGACCACTGCACAAAGATTATAATTTCGATCGTGTGTGACGAAGGGCTCTCTCTCCAGTGTCACCTCCACCTTCGCGCGCCGACGGACGCGGTGAAACGGACAAACTTTTTTACGGCGGTACTGTGGACAACGAAGTAAACTGATGATAGGCGAAGTGGAGAGGGTAAAAAGGCAAACTGGAAAATTGCAATAGCAAGAATAGTATTTCTGAACCGAGAAATATGTTACTACAAAAAGAGAACAGAAGCTTTTGAAATATAGAGCTACAGAAGAATGCAGATGATTAGGTAAGTAGATTGAATAACTAATGAGGTGGGCATTGAATCGAATTGGGAATAAAAGAAACGTATGGTACAACTTGAACTAAAAGAAGGTATCGGCTGACGGGGGACATCCTGAGGTGTCAAGGAGTTACCAATTTTGTGACGGAGGCAAGTGGCGGTGATGGTGGTGTTTGTAGCGGTGGGGGTGAATGTTAAATTGTAGAGACACCAAGGCATGAATACAGTGAGCAGACTGAAATGATTGCAGTAGTTATGTAAAGATGAAAGCTTGCAAAGGACGGACTAGAGTGGGAAGCTGCATCGAACCGTTCTACGGATTGAAGACCATAAAAACAGCACAACTGGCTAGAGAACTCGTTCACCCAAATTGGAACTATTACACTTCGTCTACATCACGAACCATTCTTTTTCATGCGTTGCGTAACGGGAACAATACATTGACGTGACAAAAATCATGGGATAGCGATATTCACATATACAGGTGGCGGTAGTATCGCGGACATGAGGTATAAAAGGGCAGTGCATCGGCGGAGCTGTCATGGGTACTCAAGTGATACATGCTTTACGACTTGCTGGCTGCACGACGGGAATTAAGACTCTGAACGCGGAATAGTAATTGGAACTAGATGGACATTCCATTCGGGAAATCTTGAGCGAATTCAACATTCGAGGTCCATGGTGTAAAGAGTGCGCCGAGAATACCACATTTCAGCATTACTTCCCACCACGGACAGCGCAGTGGCCGATGACATTCACTTAACGATAGAGAGCAGCGGTGTTTGCGTAGAGTTGTCAGTGCTAACAGACCAGCAACACTGCGTGAAATAACCGCAGAAATCAATGTGGTAGGTACGACGAAGGTGTTCGTTAGGATAGTGCGGCGAAATTTTGCGTTAATGGACTATGGCAGCAGACGATCTATGCGAGTGCCCCTGCTAATAGCACGACATCGCCTACAGCGCCTCTCCTGGGTTCGTGACGAAATCGGTTTGCTCCTAGTCGACTGAAAACCCGTGGCTTGGCCAGATGAGTCACGATTTCAGTTGGTAAGAGCTGACTGAAGGCTTCGAGTGCTGATGGTAGAGTTTAAGTGTGGCGCAGACCCCACGAAGCCAAGTTGTCGACAAGGCAATGTGTAAGCTGCTGTTGACTGCATTATGACGTGGGCTGTGCTTACGCGGAATGGACTGAGTTCTCTGGTTCAACTGAACCGATCACTGACAGTAAATGGTTATGTTCGGTTACTTTGAGACCATTTTCTGCCATTCGTGATGTAATTTTTATAGATGACAATGCGCCATGTCACCAGGCCACAATTGTTCGCGATTAGTTTGAAAAACATTCTGGACAATTTGAGCGAAAGGTTTTGCCACCCAGATCGCTCCACATTAATCTCATCGAACATCTGTGAGACATAATCGAGAGGTAAGTTCGTGGACAAAATCCTGCACCGGCAACATTTTCGCAGTCACAGATGGCTATAGAGGCAGCATGGATCAATATTTCTCCAGGGGACTTCCAACGACTTGCTGAGTCCATGCTAAGTCGAATTGCAGCCGTACGCCGAGCAAAATGAGGTCCGATACGATATTTTGAAGCATCCCATGACTTTCGTCACCTCAGTGTGACGTCGGCAACAAGAGTCGAACCGTAGAAAAGTTGGTAAATCGAGACACAGCGCATTATTCGGTCAGCCAAAATGAGTGAAGTAGACGGTAGTGGGGGGGAAGGCAGGCAGACACGGCGGCACAGCCTGCAGTGCGGTCGGGGCGTGGCGGGGCGTCCCGATCGAGATTAATCAGACAATGGGGCGGCGAGTGAGGGCCGCGATAAACAGCTGGCGGGCTGGCGCCGTAATTACTGCGCCATTAGCGGCCGCGGCCACTGAACAAACGCTCCCGCAGCCCGCAGCCGGCAACCGGCAGGGCGGGAAAAAACCCCGGAGCCGGCCGGCTTTCCGGTGGGGATTACTGTCTGCGAAGGGGCGACACATCAGTCACGCGCACGGCTCAGTGCGCTTCTGCTAACCTCTTGCCGGCGCTCTCCTCCTCGTCTGTGGGCACTGTGCGGCGGCACCGATCAACAACTGGTGACACAATACTGTACAACGCTAGGTGACAGCCTGCAGTAAACAATATCTCACTTTGTAATACTGTTATGTACGCCAATGAGTAATATATATAGGATGAGTCAGAACTTCACAACTTTGGAATGATACAGAAATTTACTGAGATAACTTACAGAATCGATAGGCATGTCACTTTATAGCAATCGGTAGATGGGCCATTTTGTAGCAAACAACCTCAAGTTTCACATAAAAGTGTGAAGTGTCATTTTGGTTCGAAGTGACAGACATTTGTAACGCGCCAAAAATCCCAGTTTCTTCCCACACTCGTTGCAGCAGATCAGGAGCAACTTGTGCAACGGCAGCATACATTCGATTTTTCAGGTGGGCTAAATTGTTTGGTAGAGGAGGAATATACACGCGGTATTTAACGGAAACCCAGAGTAAGAAATCCTGTGATGTCGAGTCTGGGGAGCGAGGTGGCTATGCGACTGGCCCTTCAAGTGCAATTCGCCGACCTGGAAAGCGATTATCGAGGAAACCTCGAACTTCCGTGAGGAAATGTGGTGGTGAGTAAATCGCAGGCCTGCCTGGAGAGTCTTTACCGTACTCGGTGCGAAATTAACGCCGCACAGTCATTGCTGATTACGTCTGAGGAATCCAAAAGATACAGCAAGTACACTCCTCACCATTGAAAGTAGCCACTGTAACTGTGCACTACGCTGGCTCTTCTGGTGCCGGAATGTGGTACTGATGCACTACGTGAGTCAAACTTGTTATTTGCTACAAAGTGACTTCTACAGATTCTGTAAGTTACCTCTATAAATACCTGTATCATTCCAAAGTCCTTTTTGACTCGCCCCATAAGTGGATGACAAATGTCGAACATATGGCACAAGATGACGTACCTCGCCGCAAGCGCAGTGGTGGAACCAAGAAACACCTTGCTTTCTAGATTCACCAGATAGGTTTCGGGCAGCGGGGAACTGACAAAGGTACAACTCTTGACAAAGACACACAAAAGTAGTTAGCCCACTATATTGCCCTGTTACCTTTGGGAGGTTTACATTTGACAGTCGCAGACCTACGGGAGCTGGATTTGATTTTACTAACAAGAATCAGAGAATAACGGATAACGTTCACACACCGTATGACGCGAGGTGGAGGATTCCTGACAACTTTGCGAAATGGGGTGGCTTCTTTTATAGAAATAAACTTCGTGAAGTTTGGGTACAGTGTGTGGGAAAACTGAAAATACGGTTCACATTGTGTATATGACGGGGAAAATGAACTCTCGTGAATTCATCCCTTGAAAAAGCTTCAGATTTAATGTAAGCTTAGATTTCAAATGAATGTTGAGATTATCTGTACTCTTGGAGAAACTGATATGTTGAAACAAAATTTCAGGTTGTTAATTATTATTTCTTGAACGAACAATTTAAAAGAAACAAATAAGTTATCTAAAACTTAGTTGTCAATTTTAAGAACAAATTATTATCTAAATGACCCTCAATGATTATATGTTTAGTATCCTGCTTGCCAATACATTAACTACCGTATAATCTAAAATTTAGCTTAGTACCTTAGTCGCAAGTTGTGTTCAACTCGAGCTTTTTTAACACATCGAAACGCTTAAGCTAGCAGAAAAGTGAACGTTCATACATTGCACCATATCGTCATATGGATTATGCTTATGTCGCAATCTTATATACAGACACCACGCATTCGTAGTATATAAGGTTTTTAAAGTTTTTGAAGCTGTGCCCTGTCAGTTATTAGTTACTGTTAAAGATCTGAAGTAAATAAATGTGTTGCTTCAGTGCTGTTACGTGAAACAATTGTAGTTAAATTCTATTTAATGCATTCAATGCAGACATGAAGAAGAAACTGTTTTTTTTTTAAACGGTCTAAATAGTTCTCGTATTGTACGAAACAAACCAAAAGTTGTATTTTTTTATAATAATCACAAGTATTTTGGGTAAAATGTCAACACGACGACTTTTCATCCACAGAAATATGCTTCTGCTTCTTGTGCATTAATGTACATCGTCGACCGAATCACTTCTTCGTACCATTGAGTAGTTTCCCCGCCTATCATTAAAAAATTTAACACATATTAACAAAATCCTGAATTAAATATTTTCCCAGTTGATTTTGCTCATCACATCGCTCCTTGGTTTTCCGATGACAGAATTCGCGAACTTAAGTATATTTAAAATCACATTGTTCTGTCACACAACTTAATATACGTCCTGAAGAAAGAATTTAAAAATACAAGAAACAGAAACATGTTGAGTAACCAGTCTGATAACTCACTTCCGGGAAAACAAAAATAAATAGAATACCTGGAAGGAGAGCATCGATTTTGATATGATGACAGCATATGCCAACTGGGGTATGGTAGATGCACTTTTTATGGTTTCGCCGTAGTTCGCCAACAGATAGCGTAGTGCCGTAGATACCAGAGCGCCATCTGTGCCTACCCTTTAGCAGGGAATGCTCACCGCCAGAAGACTCAGTGTGGTGCAAACGTGTGAAACAAGTAGGCAACCATGCTGTGGTGACGCACTCGTGCTCCCTACAGCCAACTGAGTTCACCTTCATAGCTGAGTGGTCTGCGCCAGCAGAATGCCATGCCAGGGGGCCGGGTTCCATTCCCGGCTGGACCGTAGATTTTCTCCGCTTGGGGACTGGGTATTTGTCATCATTTCATCCTCATCTGCACCCTAGTTGCAGAAGTGACGTCAACTAAGACGACTTGCACCGGGAGACCGATCTACCCGACGGGAGCTCAAGCTACATGCACATACATTTTTACAGCCAACTGAGCGAGTTTGAAGGGGTCAAACAGTGTTCTTCCGAGTTGCGGGATGGTCCTTTCGGAGAATTGTCAGACAAGTTGGACGTGCTGCGTCAGCTGTGCGATGATGCTGGTATTAGTGCTCACTTGAATATTCTCACACCCTTAGAAGAGGTTCTGGACGTCCACGCAGCACACATGCCAGACAGGATCGTCGTATTGCAAGGGCTGCAGTGACAGATCGTACAGCTACCACTATACAGATGAGAGGCCTTGTGAGCCTAGACGTGTCAACACTAACTGTTGCGAAAGAGTTATTAGCAGTGGGACTGTGGACACGCACACCTCTAGCCCGTCTTCCACTCACGCCACAGCATCGACGTGCACGGCACGACTGGTGCCGTCAGAGGATCACTTCGAAGATGGACTGACACGCCGTGGACTTCAGAAATGAAAGCAAATTCTGCTTGCCCACAAGTGAGGGTAGTTTGTCGTATGACATAGACCTGGCCAGCACTGTTCCGTAGAGTGCATTCGTCCAAGATACACTGGTCCCACACCAAGCCTTGTGGCCTGCGATAAGCTACAACTCTCGTTCATCTTCGGTGATTGTGGAGGATACGCTAACCATTACTGGGTATGTGCAGAATATTATTAGACCCGATCTTTCGCCGTTCGTGCAACAGGAAGGTGATATTGTGTACTCCATCAGGATAATGCTCGCCCACACACTGCTTGTGAAACTCAGTGTTCTGCAGGACGTGCAGTAACTTTTCTGGCCAGCACGAACTCCGGCCTTGCCTCCAATCGAGCACGTGTTGGGTATGATGAGAAGTGACTTGCGGACACGTCAAACAACTCTTACAGAAGCACGCGTATAGGTCGAGCAGGTGTGGAATAACGTATCGCAGTACAGTATTCGCCATCTGTACGGTCGACTAGGTGCCAGAGTCAGGATCTGCATTGCCGCCCATGGAGGCTACACCACGTACTCATATGAGTATTTCAATATGGCTCGATATCTGTCCCTTTGCTATTGGTCTGTGATTGCAATCATTTCATGTACTCCATATGCACTCTTGGAATGATAAATATTGAGTGAATTGGAAAACACTAAAAGGGCGTACTAATTTTTTCCGGCAACGTATTAGTTGTTGGACAGTATTACGTGTGTCGTGATGGCGGTGTGTAGATGTGGAGCTCTTTGGCGTAGCGTACCGTTTAGTCTCGGCGGAAGGAACTCGATCGGGCGAGCGTGCAAAGAGCGAAGCGGTGTTTCTGCAGGGCCGCCTTGAATTGGGGGCGAGCGGTATCGGGCGAGGGCAGGCGTCCGGGGATAAACCGCTTTACGAGCCGCGGTCAGCTCCGGCGGCCCGCGATAAGCCGCACCGCACCTCTCCGGCCGGCACGTTTTTACGGTCGCTCTGTTTGTTTAGGCGCGCCAACCGCGCACACCACGTTGGTGGCCTGCTACTTTGCACTTCCTGTAGAATAGTGTTTTCTTTGTTTTGGTAGATGGCTCTCAGTAGAAGCAAAACAGGGCTGCCCTAGAAAAGCTAAGGTAACTAAGCGTCCCAACACCACTATCTGTAAGACTGACGCAGATGTGGTATAACGGAAACTTGTTTCCAGATTAAAACATTATGCCGGATCGGGGCTCTCACCGGAAACGTTGATTGTCGCTGGCAATGCTGTTACCAACTGAGCTATCCAGGCACGACTCAAGATCCCGTCCTCACTGCTTCACTGCTGCCAATACCTCTCCCCTACTTATTCATTCTGGATAAAGTACCTTTGGCTGCTGTTACGCTAATTCTCTGCACATCGCTTTCGTCCAGGAGTGCTACGCTAGTGTCAGAGGTATGCGCGAGAACCTCTGTGAAGTCTCGAAAGTACAAGAGAGGTACTAGCAGAAATGAAGCTAAGAGGCCCTGCTGTAAATCGTTCCTGGATTGCTGAGCCGGTAAGAACAGTTCCAGGGAATAGCAAGGTTCTGGTTTAGAATCCTGTTCCGGCACACTCTTAATTTACCACAAACTTTAATAACAGCGCACACTCAGCTGCAGAGTAAAACATTCCTTCTGGTAGTAGTACCACCTAGTTGAAGCAGAGCGGTTAACATTTACTCTTGCGTTTGCGGGTTATTGAAACCTGTTCTTTATGGATTCCTCTTGAGTAATGACGTCTCTCGCCCCCTCCCCCTCAATTACTAAACGCAACATCTTCAGGGGAAAAAAATGCGGGAAAGTTCAGGCCCTCTAAAAGAACGAAGAGAAGTGAACTTCGTTAGAAGAAAGCCTTCATGTCTGGGATCGACAAGATTAAAGCGTCATAACAGCGGCTACAGATGTTTACAACAAACGGTGCGCGTATTGTAATGCAATTGTGGCAGTGTTATACAGGCATTTGATCAAAGTCTCTGTACGCAGTAGAATGCCTCTCAGTGAATAGGAATGATAACGAAAAGACAGAAGCCAAGGAAGTAAATATCGTAGGACCGATAAAGGAGAAAGGTGAACACAGAAGACGGCGTAACAACGAATTGAACTTGATTGTGCAAAAGGCGATAGACAACACTCCAGCGCGAACTAGCACAAACAGATTTACTAAGCGGATTCCGGTCCTGGTTCACTTAGTTTGAAGGTGATCTTGTAAATGAGGCCGGCCGGCTTGGCCGAGCGGTTCTAGGCGCTACAGCCTGGAACCGCGCGACCGATACGGTCGCAGGTTCGAAACCTGCCTCGGTCATGGATGTGTGTGATGTCCTTAGGTTAGTTAGGTTTAAGTAGTTCTAAGTTTTAGGGGACTGATGACCTCAGATGTTAAGCCCCATAGTGCTCAGAGCCATTTGAACCAATATGTTTATATTTCTGTTTTTAACTCTAAGGCAGTTCACATGCCTATGACAAATTTTAATTTATTTTAGTGTGACTAGTAAATAAAATAAAAGATATATTTTTTAAATAAAACTGATGAAATATCTGTTAATCAATATTTACCACTTGATAATAAATCTAGAATTTAATTAAAAGTTGCCATCAGCGAGAAATTTCGCCATTGCAAAACAGATACGCTACGCTCTCAGCTACCGGCGAATCTTAATAGTTAATGGAAGCGGTCGGAAATCTTGTAATCTTCAAAGGAAATTTTTTTGGAACTTTTTCCCTAGAATTGCGTCGTACTGCTTTAGGAAATTGATATTCGGGCGTTGACTTCAAAACACAATAAAGCTGATAAAAATCGAAGAAGGCCAGCTCATAAGATCCCCTTATTGTCTCTGCTTATAACTTTAAGTTGCGTCCAACATTTTTTATTTTTAGTAGGATATAGGAGGGTACACGTGTCGCGACAGATGTAAGAAGGGAAATCTGATTAAAGCTCCGGCGGTGCTCAATATGTCGAGTATTTCAATCAGTAGTAGCCACCGAATTTTCTTCAAGCCAGAATTGACACTGATTCTAATGCAACATCACGCGAGCTGACGTAACTCTAATCCGCTGGTTCTATTTTGCGAAAGATCTTAAAGTGTTTCAGTATCCCTCAAACTCTTTTGAGTTTCTTGCAAATTAGTATGTAACCACTGAGTAAAGTACGATAACTATACTGCAGAAATTCCAAGATCCAAACTTGCACTGCGGAATGCAGAATTACGCTTGGATGTTTGATTTGATTGTTTTCATAGTGACATTTTAAAACTCAGTTAAAAATTATTCCAGAAGAACAAACTAGCGCGTCTTATACTTGTTGGATTTCTGATGATTATTCAGTGCACGAGGTGGCTGTGGTATCTAACCGATGAAATACATTGCGTGCAACAAGACGACTTAGCGTTCTCCTGTAACACTTCCGCAGTTGCTTTCTGACTTCGTAGATGTGACTTAGTCGTGTCTGCCTGAAACCATTTATGTGTGGCTCAGTTGTTTCCATGAATAACAGTTATATCCGAGTAAAATTCGATTGTCTTGATTGCATCTATATCTATTTCTGCTATTGGTGCATTAATCCCAGTGACATTGTGGTGTACCCGTTCGTTCCATGAAAGGGAGGTTTCTGATGTGTGCAGCTTGGGCTTCAGAGGAAAAACCATGTTGCCACCCGTCCGTCAAAATTCTTTTCATAAGACTATGTAGATTCTTAATCCAGTGAGTTCTACATCTACATCCATACTCCGCAAGCCACCTGACGGTGTGTGGCGGAGGGTACCTTGAGTACCTCTATCGGTTCTCTCTTCTATTCCAGTCTCGTATTGTTCGTGGAAAGAAGGATTGTCGGTATGCCTCTGTGTGGGCTCTAATCTCTTTGATTTTATCCTCATGGTCTCTTCGCGAGATATACGTAGGAGGGAGCAATATACTGCTTGACTCTTCGGTGAAGGTATGTTCTCGAAACTTTGACAAAAGCCCGTACCGAGCTACTGAGCGTCTCTCCTGCAGAGTCTTCCACTGGAGTTTATCTATCATCTCCGTAACGCTTTCGCGATTACTAAATGATCCTGTAACGAAGCGCGCTGCTTTCCGTTGGATCTTCTCTATATCTTCTATCAACCCTTTCTGGTACGGATCCCACACTGCTGAGCAGTATTCAAGCAGTGGGCGAACAAGCGTACTGTAACCTACTTCCTTTGTTTTCGGATTGCATTTCCTTAGAATTCTTCCAATGAATCTCAGTCTGGCATCTGCTTTACCGACGATCAACATTATATGATCATTCCATTTTAAATCACTCCTAATGCGTACTCCCAGATAATTTATGGTATTAACTGCTTCCAGTTGCTGACCTGCTATTTTGTAGCTAAATGATAAAGGATCTATCTTTCTGTGTATTCGCAGCACATTACATTTGTCTTGTAGTTTTGTGAAAAGCTTCAGTAGTCTAGTATCTATTGGTGACAACTTTTATATTCTTACGCCTGTACATGTACTCCCGAACGTGCTGTTAAACGCATAGTTCTCACGTGTTGTTTAATGTAGTCATTTAGTTCCGAATGAGACGGTAAGATTTGATTCACTGCTTTCATTCATGTGAATATATTTTGGAAAACATGTGCATATCACTTTACGCGACGTTGTATTTATCAGCGAAAATTGAAACAACAGTATCTCGATTGAATTTTAACTTTTACTGCTCCTAGTACGAAAATATGACTTAAACAGACTCGTCATTGAAACACGTTAGAAATGGCACACGTGTTTTAGTAAGGCTCAAGTTTGGCAAGAGAACTGGTTACTACGGACAACAGTGGTGGTGGTTTTTGCAGTGATCTGCAAAGGACTCTTGTTTTCGTGCAGATACAAATTACGTATTGTATCTGGAATTTTGATTTAGCTTGGAAGACTTACATCTCTTGGAAGAAGTTTTATTTTCTTGTCCTTAACGGACAAAAAATATTTCTTATCGTTTACCCAAGAACGTAACGTGAATGTTGATGATGTGATTAATATTCAGTTATCTCCTGACCATTACCGTTTCAGTTAGCATGGAACTTAGAGGACATTTTGATTTTCTAATACGTGGGAAGATTCCGTGTCCTCCCTTCACGTTGTGAAGTTGTCATTACTGCAAATTCATTGGTCCTTGCTGAAGTAAAACTGTCAGAAAACAGAGCCAAATTGCTTAAAATATGCGAATTTAATCTGCTTTTAAAGTCTGATGTACATCGCTAAATATACACCGCATTTCCTGATTTTCAGGGATTGGTCAAAAAATGCTGTGTATGTTACAATAACTTCACTACAGCATTATTAATGTTTAATCGACAGTGTCGTAAACAGTGAAGGAACACAGTCATGTTGTCCGGGAGGCTTCTTACCTCTTGCTCTTGCAGAAAGTGATACACACTACCTGACACAAAAAAAAGTGAAGCATTGGGTTGGGCAGGGTATTATAAAGCAGTTGTATCCACTCCTGAGGCAAATTAGCCCACAACTGTTTCAATTGGCCTTAGACAGAGTTGACGTCCGAGTCGGCTAATATTTCTTCCGTCGTTGACAGATTTTGAGATCTTGCTGGCCACAGGAGTACCTTGGCATCATGCAACAGTTCATAGAAACAAGTGTTCATGTGTGAACAAACATTGTCTTTTTCTAAAATGGTACCATAATAGTAGAGGAGGACGCAGGATGTCTGTGGTGATGTACGGTTTCGACGTCAGAGTTCCCTGAATCACTACCGGCCGTGAACTGAAGTCGTACCCGATGGCAGCCCACGCCTTGACGCTTGGAGTAACATCACTATGCTGTAGTGATAAGTGGTCGACCGGAAACTTGACTATGCCTGCTCTCACGTTCCCATATACCGGGTCACTGACATGTCCAAATCCCCCTGAAATCTGAATATTGCACGATTCGAACAGCCGGCCGAATGTCAACCCACAAGAAGGTCCGTTTCGAATTGTTAGGAGCTGATGACGCTGTCTCAGACGAGTACGCGGGATCTCTGTGTCCTTCACAGTGATCACTCAACATCTAATGCTATTCATGGCCCTTACATACCCTACCAAGTCTGGTAACAACATTAAACAAAAACAACAGTAATTCACTCTGGCGGCTGTTCTGTCATAGAGAGTTGCAACTCTAATAATCTTCATATACCCGCCGATGGTGTGAGTTAAGAGTTACAGTGATATCCGAACGTGACTTCTGGATGCTTCACTTCTTCCTCTCCCGTCTGTTACGGCGTGTATTTGTTTGTGTATTTGTCTGCCCTAGTAATTCTGAACTGCCACAAATGAAAGCCACATAATTTGATACTAATATGACAATATTTTGAGAACGTCTTCTAAACGCCATAGAGTAATAAGTATTTTTAGAACGAGTGACACAGGAATATTGGTGTTTTTACGTCATACAGAATATTGAAACTGTCTGCAGTTTGACGAAAAATTGTATGTTATTGCATCAGGTAATTTCCTGATTTCGGCGAAATTAGCACGTAGTCAGTCATTCACAGTACGAAAAGATGATTTTTTGCGTGGAAAGGGGTCCCTTCTCAACGTACAGAAAGTGCAGCGTCTAAAGTAACGGATTGTATTGTTCATGTAGCTGCATGAACAATTGCAGACGATGAATCATTTTCGTATTTAGGACGGAAGATGTAAAGGAATATACCACTTCTTTGTGTTTATGCTGCAAAAAGCGAAACCACTGCCTTTGTTCGAAGTGGCGGCGCATTGTTTTCGGTAGCATTTATGAAGCTCCGTTCCTCGATTGCGGTGGCTTTGGCGATTGTCAGCGCGTCGCGACTTGTGACAGGAACGAGGGAAACACAGCAGCACGTGCCACGGCCGCGAGCTAGCCTCGCCGTACCGTGTATGCCGGGAGCCTTT
Organism: Schistocerca cancellata; assembly: GCF_023864275.1. Lineage (NCBI taxonomy): Eukaryota > Metazoa > Arthropoda > Insecta > Orthoptera > Acrididae > Schistocerca > Schistocerca cancellata. The sequence goes on from NC_064632.1 coordinate 138,143,472, forward strand.
CCTCTCTGGGGCCCAAATAAAAGAAGAGGAAGCGCGCGGCGAGGGCAGATAAAAAGAGCCGTATTGCTCGGTCCCCTGCGGAGGCGGCGTGTGGGTCGCCCCCGTCCCGGAGTAATCTGTTGTCCGGGGGCGGGGATTGGACCGCTGCGCGTGACGCGACACGGCCTGGGCGCGACAGCTAATCGATACCAGTCAGCGACCGCCTAGTTGACTGCCGACAGCTCGCCATCGATACCCGATACCGTTTTGTGCGGCGCTTCCTCCGAATTAGCGACCGCTCGCCCGCTGGTAGCATTAAGCCAGCGAATTACACGCGCGCGGCGGGGATGGCGCGTGGCGATTAGGTAGCGTGCTGCGGCACTGTGTTAATTTCTGCCGTGCGGCGGGTCGCCGCGTCACAGGCGCGGGCAGGGCATGCTACCGTGTCCGGCTCACTCGTCCATTCACCAAATTACCTTCACAGTTTTAGCTACGGCAGAATATTTGCATGTACTTAAATACAACACAGTTTCATGAGTTTCACATTAAGCGGCCACCAGTTTTCAAACCCGTTTCATACTGGCTACAATCCTTAAAGTGACATAAAAATTCTACTTTATAACTTCAAATTAGTTTGTTTTGAATTTATAAGTGTATCCGGAAGTCAGTAGTAGCATACTACGTATCGCACGTACGCCTTTCACAACGCCCGCCTTACCAGAGACGTATAATGTATGTCCGCTATTAGTGTAGTCTATTTTTTGCACCTCAGTCTGTAAAAAAAAGGAATCCTTACAGGATAAATTCGTTGCCTTTGAACAATTTCTGATGTTGCCGAGCAACAGTCATACAATAATTTTTAAATGAACACACCGCCATTTGACTGTATTGCTGTTTATTACGACCCATGTTTCGGCCTTTTGTGCCATTTTCGAGTGATTGAGTTTGTTATTAACATATATTACAGAACATCAAGCTCAGAATTGTTCATAAATTAAGAAAAATATTCGCTCACCACGAAATGCCAGATTTAAAATCATATTAATTATGACGTGCTCCTACTCTTGTTTACAGATCTTTTTACATGATGATAATCATTTTAAAAATGATATTAAACGTAAAAAATATGTAATATAAATATATTAAGTATGACGTGTTCCCACAATTATTATTTACTGATCTTTTTACAAGATGATTTTTACATGCGGCAATTCGTGGGGAGCGAATATTTTTCTTAATTTATGGCCAATTTTGAGCTTGATGTCCTGCAATATACGTTGATGATATAAACTCAATTACTTGAAAATGGCATAAAAGGTGAAAACCTGGGTCGTAATTAAACACAACACAGTCAAATGGCGGTGTTCATTTAAAAACTTCATTGCTTTGTTTGTTTGTTTGTTTGTCTGTCTGTCTGTCTGATTGTTAAAAACTCATTTTTATCAGGAACGGGTAGATGTATCAAATAGAAATTTATGTGACATACTGAGCTCATCGCTCCATTGTCGATGTAAAATCTTGAAGCTTCTAATAGTCAGTGAAATCAAAAGTTAAGGACCATTTATGTCACATATCTTGATACTCGCAAACTCACTCATCAAATCGTATAGGGTACTTCCCGTTGGCAAGAAGAAAGATCTCACATTACACATAAAGGAAAAAATCTGGAAATTGTGGATTTGTCATTACATCACCGGAAATTTTGGTTTTTGTTCTTTGTTATCTGAGTGTCTTGTACGTCCGTCTGTTAAGATCCCTTTTTCTCAGGAATGAGTAGACGCATCAAGTTGAAATTTCTGTCACATACTAAGGACTATAACCCCATTGCTTGTGGAATAGATGTAGGCTTCCAAGTCGATGCAATCAAAAGATACCGCCGCCACGTATTTCTAAACTCGCAAACTCACTCACCAAATCCTACAGGACACTTCCCCTTGGCATAAAATCATAAAATTTGGCAAGAAACAAGATTTAACAGTAAAAGGAAAGTAATAAACCTGAAAATTGTGAATCTGTAATTAAATGATACGAAAAAATATCGTTTGTCATTTTTTATCCGACTTCAAAACTGAAACATTATCGAAAAACTTGGAATTCCCGGGACCGATCTCTGGCCAATATCAATGCCGATCACAGGCAAAAATCGTCGAGATTCGCGTTCGCCGTGATTGATGAACTATCTGTTGCATAACAATATTTGTGCGGAACCCTGGCCATTTTTTATGTCATGGCTGCAACTGATAAACTGCTATTAAAGAATGGACTAGTAATTGCGGGTACTTAATCTGTTAGTGTTTAGAGAGAGAGAGAGCGCGCGCGAGCACACGCACACGCACACGCACACGCACACGCACACACACGCACACGCACACGCACACACACGCACACGCACACGCACACGCACACACACACACACACACACACACACACACACACACACACACACACACACACACACACACCTTTGAGGGTTAGTTGTGCTACTTATTACCATTACTAAATCGATCATGTACTATGTCGAACTTATTTCATTCAACATCACATAGTAAGTAGAGTGATCGCGTAGGCGCAGTCACTGGCATGGCATGTAACAAACTTCGGTTAGTTGGCTGGATACTGAGAACAGGAGAGCGCCACTGAAAAGCTAAAACTCGAAACTGGTATACGCTTAAGACAGATGGCAACTATCCCGCTAAAGCCTGATGACAGAGTTTCAAGAACCAGCTTTAAATGAAGAATCTAGGAATGTACCACAATGCCTGCGTTTCGCTCCCGTAGGACAGCGAAGACAAGGTACGGTAATTACGGCGCGCGCACACACACATTTAAGGGATCATTCTTAACGCGCACCGCGCACACAGAAGAGTACGTCCTACCATGCTCTTCCCAGCGGTTTGCAAGATATGTATGTAGTTCTTTTGTACCATAAGGAATTTCAGATTACTTGCATACCTCAGTTTTAAAATAGTCTCGCATATTTTTGATATTGTGTTCTGTTTCTGATGGAAAGTAAGCGTTTTGTATAATTACAAAAAGCAGTTGAAAAGCTCTTATGTTATGCACGACGATGATCCGAAAAGTTAAAAATCAATTTGCAACAAAATATAACGTGAGGAACATACACAGATTTGCATATGATTTGCTATATCTGTTCGGAAGGGATTGGCTGCTTTAAAGTGTTTGCGAAGAGGCACTTCGCTTTCTTACAAATGAGTGTGATTGAATTGAGTATTTGTGTTTCAACGAATATCATTTTTTCCGCTGCTGCATAATGAAGCAGCCACAATAACATTTGTTTTATTTTTTGGGGGGATTTGGTGCAGAGAAAGTAACACGTGCCATCCAAACTCGCAGAAAGGTAAAAATAGATCTCGAGTTACATCCAGAATTTTGATTAGAGAATGAGACTGTACTGTTACAGCACAGTTCTCCGAAGGACGAGAAACAGTGGGCTCGTTAGTATACAGAAATACGTGTGATCCTGGATTTGTTCGGCCAGCTTCATATATCTAGAGTGAGGAAAATGGAGAGTCATCAGCAGGAATTGTATAACTGTTAGTAGATGCGAAACACACGAATTTTGCCCTGATTTTTCATATATCTCCTTTTCTCTGCTTCTAGGATCGCCTTGAAGTAAATACCAAACTTGTTGCAAACCATTTGAACTGCGTTTAGTGTATTGAGCTTTACAAAAATTATGACGTACAAAAAGTAGAGTACATACGGTCCTACAGTACAGCAGTGAGACAGCAAACTGATGTGTGTGTCCTACGTTTCATTGTATAATAGCGCTGTATCAGCAATACATTGATTAACAATAGTGATTATATTGAAGTTGTCGTGGTCATTCGTTCTTAAATTGATTTGATGGAGCTCTCCACGGTAGTCTGTCCTGTAGAAGCCTCTTCAACTTACATCTGCATTCACGCCTTGGCCCTCCTCTTCAGATCTCACCACCATCCGCGCCCCCCTCCTTCTCCCACACTTGCCTTGATTACAGAATTGGTGATTCTTTGATGCCTATTGTCTCCTATTAACCTACCAGTTGTTTTAGTTGTGCCATGTTTTTTCCCCCTCAGTTCGATGCAATACCACCTCATCAGTTACTCGATCTGTTTGTCTGGTCTTTTAACATTCATCTCTAACTCCGCACTTGAAAAAGTTATATTCTTGTCCGAACAGCTTATCTTCAAAGTTTCACTACCATAAAAGGCTACACTACAGACAAATGCCTTCATAAAGGATTTTCTGATGTTTACATTTAAATTGGGTTTTAACAGTTTCATCTTCAGATATTGTTTTTAGATTGTATTATTATTATTATTTCTTTTCTCAGACGTTATGTCTGGTCAAAAATGGAAAGTGACACGGACCTTGATCAAGCGTGATTTCCTTTTAACTGTACGGTATATGTTATATTGCATTTAGGAACTTTCGGGTGATTGAACATGTATCAATAATTACGGATTTCTGTAGTTGTATATATAAGTTTGGATGTAGCTGTATTGCATTGATGTACTGGTGGATATTGTGTGATATGACTCCTGTAGTTGATAGTATAATTGGTATAATGTTAACTTTATCCTGACGCCACATGTCCTTGACTTCCTCAGCCAGTTGGATGTATTTTTCAATTTTTTCTCCTGTTTTCTTTTGTATATTAGTTGTATTGGGTATGGATATTTCGATTAGTTGTTACTTTCTTCTTTTTATTGGTGAGTATGATGTCAGGTTTGTTATGTGGTGTTGTTTTATCTGTTATAATCGTTCTGTTCCAGTATAATTTGTATTCATCATTCTCCAGTACATTTTGTGGTGCGTACTTGTATGTGGGAACGTGTTGTTTTATTAGTTTATGTTTTATGGCAAGCTGTTGATGTATTATTTTTGCTACATTGTCATGTCTTGTGGGGTATTCTGTATTTGCTAGTATTGTACATCCGCTTGTGATGTGATCTACTGTTTCTATTTGTTGTTTGCAAAGTCTGCATTTATCTGTTGTGGTATTGGGATTTTTAATAATATGCTTGCTGTAATATCTGGTGTTTGTTTGATCCTGTATTGTAATCATGAATCCTTCCGTCTCACTGTATATATTGCCTTTTCTTAGCCATGTGTTGGATGCGTCTTGATCGATGTGTGGCTGTGTTAGATGATACGGGTGCTTGCCATGTAGTGTTTTCCTGTTCCAATTTACTTTCTTCGTATCTGTTGATGTTAAGTGATCTAGAGGGTTGTGGAAGTGGTTATGAAATTGCAGTAGTGTAGCCGATGTATTTATATGAGCGATTGCTTTGGGTACTTTGCTAGTTTCTGCTCGTTCTAGAAATAATTTTCTTAAATTGTCTACCTGTCCATAATGTAGGTTTTTTATGTCGATAAATCCCCTTCCTCCTTCCTTTCTGCTTAATGTGAATCTTTCTGTTGCTGAATGTATGTGATGTATTCTATATTTGTGGCATTGTGATCGTGTAAGTGTATTGAGTGCTTCTAGGTCTGTGTTACTCCATTTCACTACTCCAAATGAGTAGGTCAATATTGGTATAGCATAAGTATTTATAGCTTTTGTCTTGTTTCTTGCTGTCAATTCTGTTTTCAGTATTTTTGTTAGTCTTTGTCTATATTTTTCTTTCAGTTCTTCTTTAATATTTGTATTATCTATTCCTATTTTTTGTCTGTATCCTATTTATAGGCATTTGTTTTACCATCGCTTCTACGCAGTCGCTGTGGTTATCCAATATGTAATCTTCTTGTTTAGTGTGTTTTCCCTTGACTATGCTATTTTTCTTACATTTGTCTGTTCCAAAAGCCATATTTATATCATTGCTGAATACTTCTGTTATCTTTAGTAATTGGTTGAGTTGTTGATTTGTTGCTGCCAGTAGTTTTAGATCATCCTTGTATAGCAAATGTGTGATTTTGTGTGGGTATGTTCCAGTATTATTATTATTATTATTATTATTATTATTATTATTATTATTATTTGCCCACTATGATCGAGAGAAGCGACCATAGTACAACATAAGAGCACTTCATAGTTTGCCACGTGGTGAGTATCCGTCGCAACGAAATGCAGTGCGGGCTTAGATGCAATGGATCTGCAGTGCAGCACCTTGTACAGCGGTCGATGATAGATTTTTGATTGTTTCTGTAGATAATACGGGCAACGGCTTTACTCCCTCTGATAATTTAAATATAACTTGACGACTACAGCTTCCCTTTGTTCTGCAACTTTAGAACGTAGCATTTTCCATACCTTATAAGATGTTGTTACAGAGATGAAGTTACTAGCCCTCTACAAAGGTGTCTTCTCCTTCATTTCTATTCGCTGGAATTGCTCAGCTGCACTCACTTGGAAAGTGAAGTGATAAAATGTACTCTAAAAGACGCGTTTGTTATCTTTGTGCAATTTAGTAATATTTTCGTTTGCAAAAATGTCAAATGAGTAAAAGAGACGGAAGATTTGATTAAAGAAATCACTCTTTTCGTTTTATTATTCGTTTGAAAGGGTTCTCGTGAGTTTAAGATTTAAGTCGAAAAAAATCACGTTTCAGCTTTTCGCACTAAGGGTACAACATGCTTCGAACTGCGTTTGTTAATAGAAATCTAATGACGTAAACGGTGTTGTGCCTTAAGAATGTTTGTCGAGAGGGTGAAACGATCTTCGGTATGATCTCGTGAACTAATTTAAAAGGAGGAATCACTTAATAATTGCGAATCGCGGTAGAAGCGGAGCTGTTAATGAGCCGGTGAGTGTGGGCGGCGAAGCGGCAAGTTTGGAGCGCGCGTCACAGCGGCTGCCGCGTGGGACACGGAGCGACGCATCGATCCCACCGCACCACTCAGCGCTAGCCGCCGCGCCGTTAAGAATTTGTGTGCGCCGCAGAGCCACCCTTTGCTGGTCCCAAAGGTCAGTCCACCGGCGACCGGGACACCGCTGCCGCCAGAGACTCGCAGTCCATTGCCCCTTCGCAGCTACCGTTGTTACGAACTTGACGACGTACGCATACTGCTTTGTAGCACCATCCCCATTCATTCCTCTTCATAAAGCGTCAGACACGTGTCTGTGCATTGTGGATGACTGTTACGAATGCAGCTGAAGTGCAGGACGGCATTTTCGTTCACCATAATTATAGAAAAAAGAGCGGGAACCCTCTCGAATAACACACTAAGGAGTCCGACGGACTTGCGTCCTCTTGTGACGGACGACTCAGCTTGAACTTATAAGGCACTATTGAGAGGTCTGACGTTTAATTCGCTAGATCGATATGCTCGCTAGTGACCAGGGCAGCCGGCCGTAATGGCCGCGCGGTTCTATGCACTACAGTCTGGAACCGCGCCACCGCTACGGTCGCAGGTTCGAATCCTGCCTCGGGCATGGATGTATGTGATGTCCTTGTGTTAGTTAGATTTAAGTAGTTCTAAGTTCTAGGGGACTGATGACCTCAGCAGTTAAGTCCCATAGTGCTCAGAGCCATTTGAATTTGACCAGGGCATGTGCGGGAACAAGATGAGACGTTTTCAGCCTGGACGTAAAATATTTTTTTGTTAATTATTGTTTTCTATCCTAAGTGAATCATGGTTGCTCATTAAATGCCGGCCGATGTGGCCGTGCGGCTCTAGGCGCTTCAGTTTGGAACCGCGTGACTGCTACGGTCGCAGGTTCGAATCCTGCCTCGGGCATGGATGTGTGTGATGTCCTTAGGTTAGTTAGGTTTAACTAGTTCTAAGTTCTAGGGGACTGATGACCACAGATGTTAAGTCCCATAGTGCTCAGAGCCATTTTTTTAATTTTTTTTTTTTTGCTCATTAAATGTTATGAAATTTGATTCGCAACATAGGAGATGTGGACAAGTTTGAAATATGGAATTTTGGATCGGTCCTGGAAGCGTGCCCTGATAGCCGATGCGGTTAATACGACCGCTCACGTAGAGCGGTGAAACCGGGATCGGGTCCCGGTCCGGCATAAATTACAGCTGAAGGCAGTTTAGATTCGCAATTGTGAAACAAGTTCCATAATGTTGAATGAGCAACTGTGGATAGTCACGCAGTGTCTGTTCCTTCAGAGATGCGTACATATCTGAAACAACATTGCATAACCTGAATTGTCAGCACAGACTTTGTACTATAATATAAGAAGTTTTACATACGTGAAATGCTAAGAGCGCAATGCAGCAAAAGAAAAAAGTGAGTTCCAGAAGACGAAAAACCGCGAAGGGTGAAAGTGCAACCAGCTGTTTTATACAACAGTCTAGTGTAAAAACGAGGAAAAAACGTAAACTTCAAAACACGTAAAAAGAAGTAATAAACACCAACTACCAGTAATGCTTTGCGAATAAAGGGAAACGCGACTGGTGTAAAAGTGTTTAAAATTAGGGATCACATATTTAAAAAAGGAGAGAAAGAGAGAGAGAGAGAGAGAGAGAGAGAGAGAAAGAGAGAGAGAGAGAGAGAGAGAGAGAGAGAGAGAGACATAACAACTACTGCAGAGGATGGTTATCCAAACAAGCATACTGCTTTTAGGCCATAAATACTATGTTTCAACACATCTCTTCTAAATCAGGACTTCTTGTCCAACTTTTCTGTTGAGCAGAGTATAGTTTAGTTCAGGATCTCTCCCCCCTCCCGATCGTAATGCCCTCTTCATTGGGCTAGAATGTTTTTCCAGGCACCACATTCGTCAGGAATAGATGGATGTACAGGGTACCAAATCTGATCATTAGCCAGATTATTGAACAATTTTTACATGCACTATGCAAGGTAATTAACACCTCCAGCGAATGATACCACCTTCGAAGTTTTAGGTGCACTCGCTCAGGCTTCTACTCGCTTTAGGACCACTTACATTTCTGGAGTGAACTGCAGGACCCACGTATCATACGCAATAACACATTGGTGCATAAAATCAGTCGGCTTCTTTTTAAAATACTACCGAGATTACCTAGAAATTTGTTTTTCAGTTTGATTAGTATCCAATAATGCATGGTTAATACCTCACCTGAAATGTGCCTTACTTATTATCCAGGTATGATTTTCTATAAACACAGGAATCTCGGGTGTCTGTCGGTCACCGGCACAGCAGCATTTCTGCCTTAGTTGTTTGAGTTTTCCCTGGCAAATGGTTCCTTTTCAGTCTCGTGATCGATGAATTTCTCTCTTCTCGTTCTGTTTGCGATTACCCTACTGCGTTGAGTCTTCTTCCACAAAGTTTATGAGCAACGAGGAACTGTTAATTTTTTTGCAAAATACTAACGGATTTTTCGAATGATATTAATGAGTGTTTTAACATCAGTCATTATTGATGGAATAATATTTAAGGAGTTATGCTATGTCATATCGTTGCGCGATTGTTCCTGTAAACTTAAGTTTCCTTTTCTTGTTCCAGGTAAGAACTGAGTGTCTGTATCTGCACCGTGGTGAGTATGTCCTGACTATATATATTAATATTATTCTAATAGTATTTGACGACATTGCTCATCATTAAATCAAATTTTATGGCAGATTAACACAAGTGTGCAAATATATTATTGTGAATGCGCGGTCAGATTATTTTAACATTTTCACATCAGAATTTTTTCTGGAGGATGGAATTTTTTTCCATGTGGTTATGCTCTTAGGTCAATTTTTAAGGATTTTAGATGCAAGATTTATACAGAAATATGTATCCGTTTTCAGAATATACACTATGTGATCAAAACTATCCGGACACCTGGCTGAAAATGACTTGAAAGTTTGTGGCGCCCTCCATAAGCAATGCTGGAATTCAGTATGGTATTGGCCCACCCTTAGCTTTGATGACGGTTTCCACTCCACCGAGCGATGTTGCGCAGTGGTTAGCACAGCGGACTCGCATTCGGGAGGACGACAATTCAATCCCACGTCCGGCCACCCTGATTTATGTTTTCCGTGATTTCCCTAAATCGCTTCAGGCAAATGCCAGGATGATTACTTTTGAAGGGCACGGCCGTCTTCCTTCGCCGTCCTTCCCTAATACGATGAGAACGATGACCTCGCGGTTTGGTCTCCTCCCCAAATCAACCCCAATCCAACAGCTTCCAATCTCGCAGACATGCGTACAATCACGTGCTGGAAGGTTTCTTGGGGAATGGCAGCCAATTCTTGACGGAATGCAGCAGTTAGGAGATGTATCGATGTCTGAGGGTGAGGCCTGGCACGAAGTCCGCGTTCCAAAACATCCCAAAGATGTTCTATAGGATTCAGGTCAGGGCTCTGTGCAGGCCAGTCCATTACATGGATGTAATCGTCGTATAATCACTACAGGATTCAGGTCAGGACTCCGTGCAGGCCAGTCCATCACATGGATGTAATTGTCGTGTAATTACGCCGCGAGAGACCGTGCATTGGGAACAGGTGCTCGATCGTGTTGAAAGATGCAGTCGCCGTCCCCGTCCCCGAATTGTTCTTCAACAGTGGGAAGCAAGAAGGTGCTTAAAACTTCAATGTAGGCCTGTGCTGTGATAGTGCCACGCAAAACAAGAAGAGGTGCAAGCCCCCTCCACGAAAAACACGACCACACCATAACACCACCGTCTCCAAATTTCACTGTTGGTACTATACACGCTGCCAGATAACGTTTACAGGGCATTCGCCATACCCACACCCTGCCATCGGATCACCACATTGTGTACTGTGATTCGTCACTCCACACGTTTTTCCACTGTTCAATCGTCCAATGTTTACGTGCCTTACACCAAGCGAAGCGTCGTGTGGCATTTATGGGCGTGATGTGTGGCTTATGAGCAGCCGACCGACCATGAATTCAAAGTCTTCTCACCTCCCGCCTAACTGTCACAGTACTTGTAGTGGATCGTGATGCAGTTTGGAATTCCTGTGTGATGGAGTGGCTCTGAGCACTATGGGACTCAACATCTTAGGTCATAAGTCCCCTAGAACTTAGAACTACTTAAACCTAACTAACCTAAGGACATCACACACACCCATGCCCGAGGCAGGATTCGAACCTGCGACCGTAGCAGTCCCGCGGTTCCGGACTGCAGCGCCAGAACCGCACGGCCACCGCGGCCGGCTCCTGTGTGATGGTCTGGATGTGTCTATGACACATTACGACCCTCTTCAAGTGTTAGCGGTCTCTTGTTAGTCAACAGACGAGGTCGGCCTGTACGCTTTTGTGCTGTACGTGACCCTTCACGTTTACACTTCACTATCACATCGGATATAGTGGACCTAGGGATGTTTAGGAGTGTAGAAATCTCGCGTACAGACGTATGACGCAAGCACACCCACCCACCTGACGACGTTCGAAGCCCTTGAGTTCCGCGGAGCACCCCATTCTGCTCTCTCACGATGTGTAATGACTACTGAGGTCGATGATGTGGAGTACATGGCGGTAAGTGGCAGCACAACGCACCTAATATGAAAAACGTATGTTTTTGGGGGTGTCCGGATACTTTTGATCGCATAGTATACTTTGTACACTTGGCTTCATTTTGTGGACTAAAACAACTAATTACGAAATATTCTCTATTGTAATAAATAGTAAAATGATAATCCAGTAATTAATATGCGAAATAACAATAACAGTATTCAGTTATACAGTGGAATATAGCGAACCAACCTCATCCGTGCATTCTGGTGGTCACTAGCTGCTGCGCACTGCTACATTGACTTGCTGATAATCATAGTGATGGCTAACAGTTGGCAGCACTTGCGCATGATCATTGACAAATATGTACCTCAGGTTTACATTGCGAAGAAATACTTCTGTGGCAGCAAGAGACAGTAAAAGTTACTGTACACGAATGTAGCCAGAGGGTCTGAAAGGGTTAAATGAAGGACAAATATACGTTTTAATTGTATCACAGTTCAACGAGACGGTTCCATGTCCGCACAAGACTACCGAAGTTCAACGCGTGGAACCACAGCTTTGCTGATAAGGTATACACACTGACTTATTTGAGTAAATCAGTCTTACATCTCGGTTTTTTTATATGCAGCTATACGTATGAATAATCGACAGCAAAATATGGGATATTTGCATAATAAATAACACTCTATTTTTAACGTGCTACTTTCTTCTATTACTGGATATTCCAACCCCACAGTTAAAATAGATATTCATTTACGATGGCTAGATCCGTCCTCGCGAAGTATGATGCGGTTTTACACACCGTACTGAGGTTGATGACATGTCACGCTTTAATTTTTTACGGTGGGAATTTAGGGCATTAGAAAAGAAAACGTAGTGAGCTTTTTCATAGTTTTTAAAATGACCTTTATTTTATTACGTACGGACCAAGAGCCAGCACAATTGCTGTATGAATTCACAGTTTAGACCTGTAACATTTCTTTCAGTTTTCCTCGCCTTCAATTTCTGCAGCTATGTGAAAATAGTCAGAGTGGCTTGAAACTGATAGTGGGAGAATAGATAAAGCAAATATAGCTTGACTGGAGAATGAATGTTTCACTGTGCAGTAGAATGTAAGCTGTGTTTTGTGACATCCTAGTGGATTAAAACAGTGTGCCGACTTACTGATTGTACATTGCTTCCCGGTACACTACCCACATTAACAGTGACGGTCGAAGATATGAATCTAAAAACTGCCCTTGATATGAAAGTGTCAAGATAAAAGAAAAATTCTCCCTACATACAGATATGTAGGATGTGTAGGATGAACTCCAACACCATCGACAAAATACACTCCTGGACATGGAAAAAAGAACACATTGACACCGGTGTATCAGATCCACCATACTTGCTCCAGACACTGCGAGAGGGCTGTACAAGCAATGATCACACGCACGGCACAGCGGACACACCAGGAACCGCGGTGTTGGCCGTCGAATGGCGCTAGCTGCGCAGCATTTGTGCACCGCCGCCGTCAGTGTCAGCCAGTTTGCCGTGGCACATGGAGCTCCATCGCAGTCTTTAACACTGGTAGCATGCCGCGACAGCGTGGACGTGAACCGTACGTGCAGTTGACGGACTTTGAGCGAGGGCGTATAGTGGGCATGCGGGAGGCCGGGTGAACGTACCGCCGAATTGCTCAACACGTGGGGCGTGAGGTCTCCACAGTACATCGATGTTGTCGCCAGTGGTCGGCGGAAGGTGCACGTGCCCGTCGACCTGGGACCGGACCGCAGCGACGCACGGATGCACGCCAAGACCGTAGGATCCTACGCAGTGCTGTATGGGACCGCACCGCCACTTCCCAGCAAATTAGGGACACTGTTGCTCCTGGGGTATCGGCGAGGACCATTTGCAACCGTCTCCATGAAGCTGGGCTATGGTCCCGCACACCGTTAGGCCGTCTTCCGCTCACGCCCCAACATCGTGCAGCACGCCTCCAGTGGTGTCGCGACAGGCGTGAATGGAGGGACGAATGGAGACGCGTCGTCTTCAGCAATGAGAGTCGCTTCTGCCTTGGTGCCAATGATGGTCGTATGCGTGTTTGGCGCCGTGCAGGTGAGCGCCACAATCAGGACTGCATACGACCGAGGCACACAGGGCCAACACCCGGCATCATGGTGTGGGGAGCGATCTCCTACACTGGCCGTACACCACTGGTGATCGTCGAGGGGACACTGAATAGTGCACGGTACATCCAAACCATCATCGAACCCATCGTTCTACCATTCCTAGACCGGCAAGAGAACTTGCTGTTCCAACAGGACAATGCACGTCCGCATGTATCCCGTGCCACCCAACGTGCTCTAGAAGGTGTAAGTCAACTACCCTGGCCAGCAAGATCTCCGGATCTGTCCCCCATTGAGCATGTTTGGGACTGGATGAAGCGTCATCTCACGCTGTCTGCACGTCCAGCACGAACGCTGGTCCAACTGAGGCGCCAGGTGGAAATGGCATGGCAAGCCGTTCCACAGGACTACATCCAACATCTCTACGATCGTCTCCATGGGAGAATAGCAGCCTGCATTGCTGCGAAAGGTGGATATACACTGTACTAGTGCCGACATTGTGCATGCTCTGTTGCCTGTGTCTATGTGCCTGTGGTTCTGTCAGTGTGATCATGTGATGTATCTGACCCCAGGAATGTGTCAATAAAGTTTCCCCTTCCTGGGACAATGAATTCACAGTGTTCTTATTTCAATTTCCAGGAGTGTATCTTAGATTTTTCAGGAATGTTTTCTGATCGTTTCGGTATGAGGGGCACCTGTGGTACCGCCATATACGTTGTATCTGTTTTGTATTGCAAATGTGAGCATAACAAAACAAACGTTGAAGATATGCACTGTGTGTCGTATTTGAAAACTATCTTCTTCCACTCATTCATTGTACTTGTTGACTACAGTTATACCGACTATACTCTTGGCTTTCAAGCTTTGCCGGCCGGAGTGGCCGTGCAGTTCTAGGCGCTTCAGTTCGGAACCGCGCGACCGCTACGGTCGCAGGTTCGAATCCTGCCTCGGGCATAGATGTGTGTGATATCCTTACGTTAGTTAGGTTTAAGTAGTTCTAAGTTCTAGGGGACTGATGACCTCAGAAGTTAAGTCGCATAGTGCTCAAAGCCATTTCTTTCAAGCTTATTGGGTACTACTAATTTGTTGTGGGTTTGTATCGCCGGCAGCGTTAGTTGCACGTTAACAGTGCTGCGCACAGTATTGTGGATTTGTTTACTGGCGAAAAGTTGGCCGATATGTACCTCGTGTATGGATTCACTAAATGCAGTGGAAGCGTGCCACGGCGACGTTATTCCGGGCTGTTATCGCGCAGCAACGTGGACCACATCAAATATTTTCATTTGAGGGTTGTTACAATACTTCGTGAAGTTATTATTACGTTTTGGTAGTTGCATATTCCTGGGGGTTCCGAGCGGTTGTGTAGATATTGTTCCAGAATCAGAACCTCGGGTCCTTTATACCAAAATACAAACAAAAAAAAAAAAATCGTTGTACGACCTCCGAAATGTTGTCGTTGGAGTTCCGATTCAACGGAGTGAGTCATTTACAGTTCCGCGACTCGAAAAAAAATCTGGAACAGTTTTCGGCTCCTACATGGATTAACTGCCACTCATTCAGATTAGTAACTGTCATTTCTCACTCGTTCCACTTGTAAGAGAAATGAGTAGTAAAGTATAATGTTGTAAAAATTATCCATGCCTACTTACCTTGAAATTGTTTGCCGAGTATTGATGCAAAGAAATACTAATGTCACACTAAGTAGTCCAAATTTTTTATCCATTTTGCTTGGACAAAGGTTAATTGTTCGACATTTAGGAATTTGAGAAACATACATTTGATGCCCTATTTTTTCTCATCAGCAAACAAAACTAGAGAAAGCATTATTCCATTGGCTAAGCGTCTAACAGCCTAGCGCCTGGGGTACCTGTCCGGTAACCGGTCTCCCTACAGCCAAGGCATTGTATGCTACGCACGCGTGCGTGAGTAGAGAGGAGATACGTTATCGGGATGCGGCTGGCTGCATGCTCGACGTCGCGCGTGGCTACACTCGCATTCGGGCCGAGCGCCGCGGGGGACGTCGTGCAGGCACGCACAGTGGGTTCTCTCCCTCCACTGCCTCCAGCTCTGTTCCTCGCCTCTCTCTCCTCTGCCGCCGCCGCCGCCGCCGCCTACGCCGGGCGTCAGCGCGTTTTAATCAGCGTGGCTTGGCGCACAGACGATGCCGGAGCGGCCCGCAGAGCAGCGGCGCCTCACTTCCGCCAGCCGTTGCTCCCTTGGTTAGGGGCGGTGGGGGGCGGGAATGCCGGCGCCGCTGATTGAATTAAGATGCCCTCGGGCGGGCGCCGCTCCTCGCTAGCCTCGGCATCGTTTGCCACCCGCGCTCCGCCTGCTGTTAATTTTACGCTAATTTGTGCCAGGGCACCGTGCCGGCTCGCCGAGATGATGGAGCAGATGTGATAACCCACGCAATGAACAACCGGATTCCGCGGGCTTGTAATGCTTTCCACCCTTCACTCTTCGCCTCCTCCTGCAGTGCCCCACGGTATTTCTCCGCAAGCGGTTGCGCTCTCTCTCTCTCTCTCTCTCTCTCTCTCTCTCTCTCTCTCTCTCTGTGTGTGTGTGTGTGTGTGTGTGTGTGTGTGTGTGTGTAAGGACATCACACACATCCATGCCTGAGGCAGGATTCGAACCTGCGACCGTAGCGGGCGCACGGGTCCAGACTGTAGCGCCTAGAACCGCTCGGCCACTCCGGCCGGCTACTGAAACATAGTTTTATAAGTTTTTTATTTTTATATTTTGCAACAATGATATTGTAAACGAAAAATTTGTAAAGAGCTGAACATTTATGATTGTTAGCAGTATTTTTGACTGGCAGTGTAAGCTGGTAATGAATGCTCTTTGATTTTTAAGGCACCGTGCTCTTACATCTGTACAATCTCTGGATTTTTTTATGTTGTTTCGTGCTTGTATGACGTCTAAAGAGCAACACAAAGATTTATCTCGAACCTCGGGCTTCTTGCTACTGGAACAGATTTTAAATGGGATTCATTACTGTTTAAAATTTGTAGTTCTAATGCCACACTACGTTAACAAGTCCTGATTATACTTTATTTCTACTGAAATGAAATTCACAACAGACAACAAGCACCATCTAGCAAACAAAAGTGAAATGTAACCCACTGATCGACCTGAAGATGAGGGTGTAAACCCTCAAAACACATCGTGGAAGAAAATAAAAAGTGCCAGAAACAGAGAATTGTTTTAATTCATGTATTATCTCATTACCAGTCCTGTTTCTAAACGACAGTGCAGCATGGACGGCGTAAGGTTATTCAGTACCGCGATGCAGCGCCCCGTGCGTTGTAACATTCTTATATTGGCATGCTAATCGAGCCTGTGGACGACGGATTTTTTGAAGTTCAGTATGTGAAGAAGGTTCCTACGACGTTGCAGTGCAAGTTTCAACTGGTCTCACACACGATCAGTTGGGTTCATGTCAATTTTACACAACAGCAGATTCCATTCGGTGATTTCTACCTCCTCCAGGAAGGCGTTCACGAGTGGGCGCCGTGTACGTCTGCATCGTCTTGAAAGACGAACTCGTTAGCGAAGTGGTGGCGATTCTGTGCAGATACTGCACAGCCCCGAAAATACCCTTGATATGTGTTAGAGAGGTATCTGTTAGCGTATCTGATACGACCCAAAATGTGACTGAATCACCTCGCTGCTGAGCCCGTGTGGCACTATGCCTGATATATGCATTGGTACCTACTCGCCTTCACACCCTTTCTACGACGACCATCAGCCCTTAGGCATAGCCCGCATTCGTCGGTGAGGGAACCAGACGCCATTGACCTAGGTTTCGTGTTGCGTGTTCCCTTGCCGATCTCTCAGCGCACCACGGCGCTGGAAGGTTGGTACTGGTCTTCGCAATGGATGCCTATAGACCGGGGTTCCCAAATTTTTCCTTGACGGAATACTTTGAGAGTACTGGTACTTTGATGAGACATCTTGTTTATTTTGATGGTTAATAAAATATTCATACATGTGGAAAACTTGTTTGATTCAGTGATTACGTCAGTTTTAAATCATAACTGACAGCGTTGAAATCATGACAGAATTTTTTAAAAAAATAGTATCGTCATAATGTTCCGGGGAACACAGTTTGGGAAATCCTGTTGTAGACCCAACAGCACTTGAAGAAGGCCTGGGTTGCGCACTGACAGCATCGACACACGCTTTCCACTTCCCTCCAAAATGGCGACGCTCAGTTATTTCT
Organism: Schistocerca cancellata; assembly: GCF_023864275.1. Taxonomy (NCBI): domain Eukaryota; kingdom Metazoa; phylum Arthropoda; class Insecta; order Orthoptera; family Acrididae; genus Schistocerca; species Schistocerca cancellata. The sequence goes on from NC_064632.1 coordinate 138,161,128, forward strand.
TTTTTTTTTGGGGGGGGGGGGGGTACGTAAAAGTGATAATCTGTAGGTACTTGTCACCAGCTGTAGGCAGCTGTCAGCGGCCACTACGAGCCCCATATAGTGTTGCTCACGAGATAAGTTGAATATTCGGATGACTGAATATTCGGATGACGTTGGTGTGGTGTACGCCAGTTCGGTGGGCAGCGTGCCGGACCGGACAGGCTTGCTATGCTGAAATGACATTGCGTACAACCTAGGCTCGAAACGACGCTTCAAGTCATCCTTACAGGATGGACAGTGTACACGAGATGCACTGCCCCGTTCACAATTGCAGGCAGCGCATTCCACTGAGCTGCACGGGCAAGTAAGTCTACCCAAAGGATACACTTCGATTTTGATCGGCTTTGAATGTGTTATAGTGCAGAGCAAAACAGAGCCACATAGATTTTTTATGGGCCCGTGCGGCCGTTAAGGGAGTAAAACACGCCCTTGAAGGAAAAAATTAAAAACAAATACTGAGTCTAATATTTCTGAATGAATAGCGTTGAAACGGCATTATATTTGTTGAAAAAGCCCTTTTTTGAAATCCTCTCGCGCCACTATTTTGTTTTTCATTTCGACATTTGACGAATAGCGAAACATACAGTAACGTTAATGCCAAATTCAGTCCTATATGATGAAGTGGTATAAAGACGCATTTGTCAGAAATAAGTTAGTTATAATATAGCTGTAAGCGTTCTTAATGAGTGTCCATTTCAGTGCCACATGTCACATTAGGTTGTTTAATATGTGTTTCGCAGATAAAAATATATTCAAAATGTATTTTCTACATACATAAGTATCTTTCAATTTTATGTATATTTTAATCACGTGATGTATTAGTGTTTTCATTTTACATTTTCCGTATTTTTTTATTTTCATGTTGTAACATTTTCAGAGTTAATTATCTCGTATTTGAAATTGTTGGTACACTTTTGTTATAACGTTACGGTAAAGCTGTACAGTAATGAGGAAGTGCATAAATGTTCTGGTTAAAAAAAGTACTTGATGTACTTTGATTTTGAGCCACAAGCACAGAGGATTTCGAAAAAAAAAGGCTTTTTCGGCAGATCTGGGAGCACCGTTATAACGTCCCTGAAAAACGATATAATTTTTATATGAAGCTTTATTTAACTGTTAACATTTCAAGAGGTTGTTTTTGCTCTACACTACAACATATTCAGAGCAGATAAAAGCTGAATGTATGCCTTGGGTAGGTCTAATTGTGAGTGTGCAGTGTTACCGTTACCCTTGTTATGCTGCTGACCGTACATAGCGATGTCCTGCGGGCAAAAGGGTATTGAGAAAGAGATTTCCGATAAAAAAAATGAAGTTCTGACCCCCCACCCTATAATTACTGATTCACATTAATTATTTAAATTCTCTCTTTGCTGAATTTCAGGACGTATACTTGTTCTGAGCAAACATGGTGAAAAGTTCATAAATGTTGATCGATCATAATAAATGGTATTTAGCTGGTAAAATTTTTCTTCTTTGTTTCTCGTGGTTGACATCTGGGAGTCTACTTTCTCGCTTTCCTGTAGAATGTTGACAAAATATTTGGATTTACAGGAGTTCACGGGTTCAATGTTTTATATCAATTCTAATGAAAACAGTAACGCGTTTCAGTTTTCACTTTGTTTATATGTATTTTAAATCGTTTCACAGATTGTGAACAAGACTTCTTCTTTGTGGGTCACGATTGTAAAAAGATACTTTTGAGCATTGTTATTTAGTCATAATTGGCAGCACGTGCCCAAGTTTGACCACATCGGTAAGCTACTCCACAGCAACTACCTTGATTTACCCGCTGATAATCCATAGATTATTAAATGCAAAGATAACAACACACTGGTCAAAGATTATTAAATTTCTCCATGCTTACATACCTCTCTGACATTTACAATCATCAAAATAATACATAATAATATATACAAAATTTAACACAATTAAAAAAGGGTGTCGCAAAATGTATGATAAAACATCCTGTATCGGAAATAGAACATGATGTTGCAACTTTTCCCGTTATAATGTTGCTAACTAAAAGCGTACTTCCTCATGTTAAATAGACGGCATAATTAACACTGTGGACTAGAATTATATCGTAATTTTCTTAGGATTGGAATAAAGAGGCGAGGTTGTATGTATGATACCTTTGCTGGTGAACGATAGAATTTTGGCCTGTGATCAATGGCGAGGATATTGTGTTCTTGTAATGTAAAGACGTTTTTGTGGTTTCTAAGTGATTCAGTAGTCTTTCGTTCCATTGAAAAGAAGTATATTTGGTAATTTGAATTGATTGCTAATAATTATTTCCTGTGTGCTTTTTATGCTGTGCAGAGATAGTTTTCTGATCATCGTAGTCAGTGTAATGGGCATATTAGCCGCGAGGAACATCATTCGTTGCCATAGGTTTACATGCAACGGCGAGTAATGCCTTTTAAGGTCAGGGCGATACGGTTGTCGTTACACAACGCATGTGCGGTTATATCTGCGTCCTTGGCGTTAACTTTGCTCTGCAGTTTAGTCTGCTAGCAGCAGCGAGCAGAGGAGTCGTAAGAGTTAGTATGGCCGTTGCCTTGTTCAGACAGACATTGCCGAATCGATGGCGTGGCGGTCGGCTACTGTGCCTCTCGATTGTCCTCTGCGTCTAAGTGTAAGTACCATACTGAACTATAATTTATACGTATTCTTCTGACTTCAAAGTTTTCTGTAATAGGTATTCATCGGCATAAATGTTACGCATACTACAGTATGCGCTACCAATGTGTTTCAAAACGCCGCGCATAAAACGGTTTTTTTCCGGAGCTCACGCCTCAGGTTTTATTGGTGATAAAAAGGTAGGGTCAGACGTTTTGGATAGCCGTTGGGCTAGTGACCATTTGTATACTACGAGGAAGATCGTCTTAGTGTCACTAACCAGCAGTACAGGGTCAAGTATAAATATTGTACACTTCCTCCAGCTGACGCAAATTGAGCAAATAGGTTGGTCCTTTTTGCATTAGATGGGGTCTGCGGTGCCCCTTAAGGACCTTATGGAGGTACCATTTAGTTCGAGGATGGTTGCTGAGAAAATCCGAAAACAGCATTTTTCACCTGTTTTTCTCCGTCAGCAGCGGCTATCTGAATTACTATCCTCAGAAAATTGCTCAAATTTTAACGCTATATTCTCTAACCATTTACCCAGGAGCCATCTTCCTGTTTCCGAAAACATTCTTCCGTTATCAAGAAACACCCCCAAAAACATGTTTTTGGTTACCAGAACACAGAGCCGCGGCTTCCAAGGCGGCTATGCATCGCAAAGGCTGAAATTTTTAAGATAAATTCGTAGTATCCCGATCTCGAGCAACCTAAAAAATTATCTTTATCTGTCCGTTTTCGAGATTCAGAGGCTCAAAGTTTCCCTCCTTGTACACGTAAAATACTCACGTAAAATCCGGACAGAGGTGAAACGTAGTTTATAAAGTGACGAAGCATGGAGAAATATGCCACAAAGTGTCTTCTTTATCATCAGAAGAGTTCTGGGAACGGTGTATTCTAGTATTGAAACACATGCAAAATTTAAAGTCCCGTATGGGGTATAAAATTAGTTTTGTGTCATTACATTTGCATGTAAGTAAACTGTCAACATTTTACTGCCCTATAAAGTTCTTTTCATTACGAGTGACAGCTGTAGCATGGAAAAGAAGGGAATCAGCAGAAAAACGCTCCATCGGAGCTTGAAAAGGCATTCGCTCCTGTTTACAAGACTGACGGAAAAGTAATAAATACGGGAAGATAGTTGACAATGGTTGTGGTATAGAAAGAGAGAAGGCGACAGTGGCAGAGTCAGTGGAACCTAGTTGTCAGTGATAGAGCAGTGCTAGGAGAGAGTCAAGGAGACAGTGCCAGTGGGAGTAAAGAGAAGGAGAAAGTGGAAGTAAGTCAGTAGCCTGTGATAATGAGTGAGTCTGTGACAGTGACAACGAGGACGAGATAGTGACAAGGAGGAGAGATAGCAACTGAGACGAGACAGTAATAGTAGGTCAGAAAGAAGAAGACTATGACTGAGATACAGGACACAGTGATAGAGACAGAAAGATATAATGACAATGAGTTAGAATGAGAAAGGGAAATTGAAATTTGTGATAAGGTCTTATGGCTCCAAACTACCGAGGTCATCGGTCCCTAAGCTTACACACTACTTAATCTAACTTAAACTAACTTACGCAAAGGGACACACACACACACACACACACACACACACACACACACACACCGATGCCAGAGAGAGGACTCGAACCTCCGACGGGGGAGCCGCGCGGACCGTGACAAGACGCCTGGAGAGAGAGAGAGAGAGAGAGAGAGAGAGAGAGAGAGAGAGAGAGAGAGAGAGAGGAACGTTTGGAGAACCTCATAACACTGGAAACTATTTTCTAAATAACGTTAACGTTACATACCTATTTCGTAACTGCACGATGGTTTTAAATTGTATATAAAAATATTTTTTTACGTTAACCTTAACGCTGCTGAGTTAACTCACGTGTTACCTTCCAGAATATTTCTAATGTATCTGCGTTGTGCCATTGTAGATGATGATTCTTTTTGTCTGATGTTGTTGTAGGCGGATGTGTACTCAGATTGCGGTAACGCAATTTTATAGTCTTTTACGGCAAATATACGAGCAAAATTGAAATAACTGCACTGTCGTCGTACTGCAAGTCACATTCTCTGTTTCTGTAAAACATCTTCTTAGCTGTTAATTTACAGGGTGTTACAAAAAGGTACGGCCAAACTTTCAGGAAACATTCCTCACACACAAATAAAGAAAAGCTGTTATGCGGAAACGCTTAATTTCCATGTTAGAGCTCATTTTAGTTTCGTCAGTATGTACTGTACTTCCTCGATTCACCGCCATGATTTCATACGGGACACTCTACCTGTGCTGCTAGAACATGTGCCTTTACAAGTACGACACAACATGTGGTTCATGCACGATGGAGCTCCTGCACATTTCAGTCGAAGTGTTCGTACACTTCTCAACAACAAATTCGGTGACCGATGGATTGGTAGAGGCGGACCAATTCCATGGTCTCTATGCTCTCCTGACCTCAACCCTCTTGACTTTCATTTATGGGGGCATTTGCAAGCTCTTGTCCACGCAACCCCGGTACCAAATGTAGAGACTCTTCGTGCTCGTATTGTGGACGGCTGTGATACAGTACACCATTCTCCAGGGCTGCATCAGCGCATCAGGGATTCCATGCGACGGGGGGTGGATGCATGTATCCTCGCTAACGGAGGACATTTTGGACATTTCTTGTAACAAAGTGTTTGAAGTCACGCTGGTACTTTCTGTTGCTGTGTGTTTCCATTCCATGATTAATGTGATTTGAAGAGAAGTAATAAAATGAGCTCTAACATGGAAAGTAAGCGTTTCCGGACACATGTCCACATAACATATTTTCTTTCTTTATGTGTGAGGAATGTTCCCTGAAAATTCGGCCGTACCTTTTTGTAACACCCTGTATAAAGGGATGGAAACTAATTTTTCGACCACTTTTTCCAATATTTTACCTACCAATGTAACAAAACTGCATAATGGCGCTATACATCGAAATACGTGATTATTCGGCAGAAACGATGAAACTTCAGTGTGCTGGTAGGCTTGGCATGTGTAATTACCCCAGTGTCGTCTTTATTTTTGAAAAACTTCATTCAAACATTAATAGCTGTTTCATCACTAGCGAAAGCAGTCTTCAACCAGAGTTGGTTTGGACATCACAGTCCATTGCTAGGCATTGGCCTGTTGGGTATGCCAAATTTCTTTCGATCTTTAAACTGACTTATTCGTCTATTTATCGTGGGATCTGCAGCTCAACATGGACTCCGAAATACAGTGTACGCGACATTTTGGACGCACGTAAATCTTTGTGATAGATCAAACGATAAGAAATAGTAAAAATTCGTAGCCCTGGAGCTCAGTATTTGTACGTTGCTTGAGACCCTTTTAGTCACTGGTACGCATTTTGGTTTGTACACTGTTTCTGGATCCTCTTCAGTGCCGTTGTAAGTATGTCGCGGGTTACAGAGAGAACAGTTGTCTTACAATCTTGGTAGTTTATTGACGTAGTGTGAGAATTGTCCGATTTTGGAAACTTCGGAGGTTAAAAGGTTAAATGGCTCACCATAGAGAGGAGCAGTAGACCGCGTTCCTCGTCTACGGCGATTGAAATAGACGTTTAACACTATTAGCGGACCATGCCATGGGTCTTCTGAATTCGACAGTATTCATGCCAGAGTTGTCCAGCGTTTTAGCTTACAGGGGCCTCATTGGAAGGAACAGAGTATTTTTGGGTCACACAAAATGTTCTTGACACTAAAAATAACCGCTCGGATGGTAGGACGGGTTGGACCAATGAGAGAAGCGCATTGAGCTGGAGTTTCATACTGCAAATATTGAATTTATCATAACTTCACATCAACGAAATTTTACGGAACTTTTTTCCGACGTGTTATGGATGCTTACTTCTTGGGCCGCACTGAAACTTGCTTTGGGCCGCACACGACCCGTGGGCTGGATACGGTTGATTCATGCTAAAAGACTTCTGATGATGTAATTGCGTCGTTTGGTTGTCTCTAGCCAGGCTTGTTTTCCATGCTAGATATATTCCACTGGAAAGTATTGTACCCTCAAGTAAAACTCCGACATCTAGATGTATTACGCGGACGATTATGATCATTGCAGTTTGAGAATACAGAAAATTTTTCAAAATTTACCATCCGGACGTATACCAGATGAAGAAATGACAATGCTCTTACTGAAACAGTTGTGGTTTTTCACCTGCTGCCATTTCGAGCGAAAGGGGCGTGGTGAGAAAGCTAGGTATTTGCGTGACGAACACCGATACGAGGGCAGGGACAGCTGACAAGCCGACTCAGCGAAGAAAGCGAGGCCAAGCACTACGTAACAGCCAACAGCCCAGTCAACCACTTGAGCTCGCGTGCTATCGAAAGCAAGCGACGGTAGCCGCAACGCTGGCCCGGCGCCCGTTATCCGCTATCGCCACATTTTACGAGATGACCCCAGGTAATGCATGTTTTATTGCCGCCGAGTCCTAAATACTTTTAACGGCCCTGCTCGGCCGGTCAGATTGTGGCGTCTTAATTTAACGCGGCCGGACCTTTAAAACCCGTTTAATGAGGGAGCTCTTTCCAGCGGCGATCCCTCACGGCCGTGCTTTCTTCCGCTGCGGGTTGGACCGGGCCGGCGAATTTACATGTATTGACGGGTATCGGCCCGCCTCCGCTGACCGCCAATAAAAGCGCGCTGTCGGAAATGGAGCGCCGCTAATAAAATGCGTGTAATGTTTGCTTTGAATGTCAGCTGCGTGTAATATGCAGTCAATGGGCCGACCTACTCCCTGGCGCCGATAAAGCCCCTTTGTGAGCGCGACAGTTGTATTTATTGCGCTCAATGTCGGGGCTGTACAGAAATTTACTGGCTGGGAAACGCTGTTAAAATAATTACGCCAGCCGGCGCCACAGCACCTGTCCGGTGATTTGTGGCCGCTCCCCGATTAGTCTGCGCTTGACGCTCGCTTAGCGGTATCCCGTTGCACTGCAGCTGATTGCTGGCACGCTATTTCGCGGTTGTCCGTCATCCGAGATAGAGGTCACCGGCGTCTCCCTTATTGCCCCCTCATTGTGTTCGTCTCCTGCTTTTGTGCTCGTTGTGGTGAACGAAAAGAACAGACACCCAATACTCAGCGAGGGAAGACCTGCACCGCTCTACGAATCAATTCAAGTAACGTAATTATCAGTCTACGTTAAATCCTGGCTGTATAGTAATAGGGGTAATTGCTTACGGTCATTAACCCTTTTGTCCACTTCGGGCTACCGGAGTAATCTTTACAACAACCAGTTTTTCAGGAGTACCGAAACTAGTGTACACAAGCCTCAGGTTATTCCTCATTTGCATCTTTATAAATGTCACAATAAAAGCGGAATTTAATTACTTTCAGAGAAGGGCATTTAAACCGGAAGGACTGTCTAATCTGTATTCTGAATACCCTGGTACCAACATATCTCCACTAGAACAAGTGTGAAGTTCACAAATGAAATACTTGATTTTATATAATGCATTGATAGTCTAATTAAATTATTAGACAACGAGTAATAATAGAACAGATACAGTCATACATATGTGCAAAATATATCAATTTTTTACTACATGTGGCAGAGTGAATTATATAAAATTATACACCTACTAAATGTTGCTGCTCGTTGCAAGGGAAAGAGAAACCTGGAAATATTATTTATTCACAAAGTCCACACACTGTTGTTGTAATGCAATGCTCATCACACACTTGTTTTTATATTACTTGTAACTTGTTTTTCTCTTCCTTTTGTTTGACTCAGATTTGTTTACAAAAGTCTCCAACGATTTTCAGCCGTCCAGAAGCATCTCGTTTTGGCTGAGCCTCCACTTGTTCGGGAACCAGAATTAGAGGTCCTCCTATACTCAATACCTGATTTCACTGAAAATTTTCTCAAGCAGTTAGAAATTGATTTTGCTTGAGTATTATTTTCTGTGTATGCCGCTAAGCAACCAATGTCCGTAATGTTGTAAAAAAAAAAATTCTAACGGCTATCTCTGTGTCATCTTTTTGACACTGTAGTGAGAACACAACCTGTCCATATTATCGACACTACCTTTTGTGCTGTTTTAAGATCTGGATTTGAAAGAGGACCAGAAGTTGAAAGAGGATGCACAATAATGTGAATAACATTAAACGTTATCTTCACTGAATCCAAATATACACGGCAGTTCTTGGCGTAAAGAGGAAGTGTGTATATCTGGCGGTTTATAGAGCTTGTTTGTTTTCACAGTACCAGCTATGGGCAAATCCCAGTTCATGAACAGTCTTGCTAATGATAGACTTGTGAGAAATTGTCCGTGAATATATTTCTGCCAGTACCTTTGAAAAGGTAACTTAAATCCTTTACTACCCTCTCCCCATGATTAGTTTCTCGTCCAGAATCAGTTTTTCTGTATAAATGTGGCCAGTTATTGGAAGAATTTCGCGAATCACAAACCCACCAAACGCTCAAGCCATATTTGGTTGGTTTTGAGAGCATGTATTGAGTAGATACTGTCTTTCCTTTGTAAGGAAAGAGCTGCTTAGCAGCAGTGAGGCAGTCAGAAGACACACGGTTTTTACGAAGATTTGAATTTATTATTTCAAATATGTCGTATATTTCATCAGCTTTGTCACTTTTCAAACGCTCATCCCTAGTGCTCACGTTGTGACATCTTATAAATCTGCTTATCTTCCAAAATCTGTTGAGGGATAAGCTCGCACATTACATTCGGAAATGCATTTGTTACCCACATTTCAGTGTTAGAGAATCTTACTCCAGCTGTATGTAATCAGTACACCAAGATATGCATCAAATTCTTCAGTTGTCAACTGCTTTCACACTTTTGCTGCTCATTATGAACTGATGTTATAGTTTGTGAATACCTGATTTTCTTTCCTGTTGGTTTCAAGTACTATTATATCACACATTTCTTTTCCAGATATACTCTTGCAGATGTCTTTTATACAAGAAGTTTTGTTGTATATATTGGAGCAGACCTTTTCCTCAAAATATTATGCTTCAGCAACTTTGTTGTCCCAAAACGTTCCGTATGCCATTTAGTTCCATTTTTAACATCTAGAATGCCTGCAGAAGACGCAATCGCTCCACTGTTTCCGACAGCTCTTTCATTTTCATCGCTGCTATTATCACTTACCTCTCTCTTTCAAATTTAATACCACAAAAGCACCAACAGCATCTTAAATATCTGAAGCAGCTGCATTTTCCCTACTCTGAATCCATTCGTCTGTAGAATCATCGTCGCTAGGATTTGTAGCGTCATCCTCTTCTATAATAACAGTAGACAATAAGTTTTTAATATAGTCTTCTTCGCTTCATAGCTTAATCTGCTGTATTCAGATATAGTGTGTTACAATTTATCATCCTTGAGAATTCAGTGTTTATGTCCACAGTAGCAAAGCTTACACTATAATGAACAGTTCAGAAGTAGCCAGCAACTATTAGAAAGCCTTGTTGCAACGATTTCGTATGTACTCAGAGCTGAGTGTTGCCAACCGTGACTGTACGACGATGAAGTCATTGAGAGTAGTAGTAGTAGTAGTAGTAGTAGTAGTAGTAGTAGTTGTTGTTGTTATTTTATTCATACTTGAATTACTTTTACAGTGGTATGTTGCCTATTGGCTTCCGTCAGGGGTTCATCGGCCGACGTTCTGACTTGCGATTCTCAAAGATTCGCTCGTGTTTCCCAAATGACAGAAAAAAATGTTAAACAAACGCCGGCAGAGAACCCGAAACGAAAGCCAGTAGGCAAATGGTCAGCACATTATGGAAATTGAAGGTGAATGGGGGAGAAAGGGAAGGGAAGGAACTAATGATACCAGCTGCATCGAGACTTCATGCGGAATCAGCGGCGACCAGTGAAAATATGCTCCGGATCGGGATTCGAATTCGGTATCTCCTGCTTACTAGGCAGTTGGGTTAACCACAGCGCCACCTGGACACACTGTTTATCGCAAATGCGCGGGCTATCTCTGCACGCTCCCCGTCCGACTTAAGTTCCCGTGTGGCGCTACCGACCAGCGGTGCCTGTCCATGTCCTCCATGCTCGCTAATTTTAGATTCCCGTGGAGGTCGAGTGTACACGTGCATCCGCACTGAAAGTTGTGGATTCATTGCCCATCGGGGCGAATAGATTATATGAATGCGCGCTGTCTGTTCTTCGAGGCATGTTGGAAAGAACAGACGCCACGCGTTCACATAATACGTCAACAAGTGGCCACGAAATTGAGAACAAGTGTTTCACAGTGACGGACATATCTTAGAATTACAGTTAGAAACAAAGAAATCATACATACAGACATTTACATATTACTGGTGTAGTTTTACAAAAACTGACATACAGTCGGCGATGGTTTTATCCAGATATTTGTCTCAAATAATTTAGGGCAACCACGAAAAACCTGAACCAGGGGGCCGGATGGAGATTTCACCCTCGATCCTCCAGAATATTAGGCCAGTCTGTTGAAATTAGCGCAACCTCGTTTTGTTCATTCCTGTTGTACAGATCTTTTGATTACGCTTTCTCACAAGAAAATTATTTAATAATGCAGAGAGCTAGTGTTACACTGTTCATTCGTTTTCCAATACCAATCGCCGCACGCAATGTACACACAATGTTTCATCATGTGACACTATGCACAATATCCGCTGACATGAAGATTATGCCGGCTATGTTTGATCTGAGTTTTGTGTACCACAACTTTCCACGACGTACAGTCGTTCAAATTTATGGGTTGATGGTGCCCTACGCTATATAGTTTCGAGATAGGTAGAGAAATTTCAATGCCCTATGACTAAAAGTCGGTGGCTACGTAAAAAGACTACAGATAGAAATATTTGCATTTTTGTCTGCCATCACTTCTTTTACCTGTGGTAGTGAATTGCTAACATGAAACATTCCAAGGTGTATTGTCGTGATCTCACATTAAAGTGTAGATATAGTTGACTAGGTTCCTTCAAAGCTGTGATGAAAACAACATGTCGCTCCCGATGGGACCGAGTATAGCAATGCAGTGTGATAGTCAAAGTTCTCTTCTAATTGGGGGAAGCTTAAGGTTACATCATTTCATTTAAAAAGGAACAAATGATCTCTCTTGGGTGCTAATTACGGGAGAATCCTGCGAATTTTCTGGAAGATACATTTGAGGACACTGGGTGGAATAAATGATGGTCACGAAGTAAAAAGGACGTCTTCTGTCCAAAAATGTCGTAAGCCATAATATTTTTAGGGAAGCCATGGAAATCCTTTGAAATGGAGATACAATAAAAATATGGAAGACATTATATAATTTTTGTTTACCCCAGTGTGACGATGAACTATTCATTAAATGTATGAAGGGGAGAAACCGAAGAAAACGTTATCATCTTGTTCGTTACTATAAGTGCAACGACGAGCAGCTTCGTTAAGCTTTCTATATCTTCCTAAGTGAATTACACAGAAATTTTGCTGTGATAGGTTTCTTTCTTCGTTACTACTGAGTCATTACCCTTATCTGCTGGAAGAATTCGAATGCTCGTATCAAAATTTAAATGTGCCAAACCGACAATAATATTTCTCAGTGCAGTCAAAGGCTGCACACTTATGGGTAAAATACGAAACACAGAAATGAGATAATGTCTACGGATTTTCGATTTGGAAAGAAAAATTTTAAAAATATGTCAACCGTTGTAACCTTCTCGTTTCCGGAACGAGCTGTCCAGCGTACGCCACGAAGTGAAGAAAAAGAAGAAAGGGATGATGGTGGTGATAATATAAAATTTGAAACTGGTAACTGTGTATTGTGTATTACACGCGCAAACAAAGTTGACACTCGACGCAGTGGCTGATGGGAGCGACTGTAAATGGGAAATGCTTTTACGGTCGCTCCCATCAGCCACCGCGCCGAGTGTCAACTTTGTTTGTGCGAGTAATACTCTTCGTGATAAGTAATGGATCAGTATAGTAAAGAAGGTAACTGAAAGAAATACGCAGTGAAACAAACAGAAATAACACTTTTATTCAAAGACAATAATTACACTAAAGTCAGCGCTATTTATGATGGTCCCCTGGACATTACAAAAGGCGAAACGTGGTTCTTGATGCGATATGAGATCACCACGGATAGCAGTACACACTCCGCAAAATGCTGGGCATACCCTCATATGGCGATAGGTAGGAACACGTAATGCACCCATAAATTTGTCGAACATGATCGTTGTGGTGGTCCAGTTGTTATAGTATAGTATGGGATGGCATAATGATGCCTGGGCGTACTGACCACCAAATCTTTGAACTCGGTTCACTCAACAGGTAACGTTACTGTGACACTTTACTCCTTCCGCACTTACCCACATCGTTTTCAGGATTGCATTCGGCCCCGAATTCATTTTTATGGATGACAGTTCTCGACCGTATCGAACAGCGCAGGTGAAGCAGCTCTTGGAATGAGAGGAAGTTTGACGAATTGACTGGGCTGCCCGTTCCCCCGACTTAATTACCACGAGGCACATGTGGGATGCGTTGGGGAACGTATTGCGGACATCCACAAACACTAACGACCATCCGGCAATTGGAAACCGCGCTGGTGAAGGAGTTCTTAACAACCTTGTGACCAGCAAGGGAGCACGTTGTAGCGGCTGTATTGATGTCTGCGGTAATCACACGCCCTTTTAAGAACCATCACCCGCATTTTTTAATGTCCAGGGGACCCTCATAAATCGTAGTGACTTCGGTGTAATTATGTGTTTGAATAAATGTATCATTTCTATTAGTTTCATTCCGTATTTCTTTCAGTTGCCTAATGTTTTATAGTGTAGCAATTGTTTTCGAACTGTTGGTCTGGAGCTCAAGTAGTCTCGTCTTTTTATAGTCCTAACAGTTTTGTCGATCATTTTGTCTACTGCAAGACTTCTAAAGGCGTTTCTTAATAAATGAGTCAGATACCCAGCAGTGGAGTAGATGCCTCTGCGATTCCTCCAAATATGTATCACAAAAAATGTAGGTTTGATTTATAAGGTCACGAGATATTAATGATTTTGACGTATATCAGATAAGGATCGACGTGTTATTGTCCTCTTTTAAGGACGGGAATTAGAGAAAAAAGTAGAATACTGTAGCTGTAGGGGGAATTTTATTAAGCAACATAAAGTTTCTGCCAGAAGTTGTCTCGATAGTGTTCAGCTGTGACTGTACACTATTATTGATTACTTATGCAGCCCTTTCTCACAGCAACCTACTATATAGACGCTCAGTGTCAATCATAGAATTTTTAAGTAGTATCTATATTAGGTAGTTTTGTAATAAAATGGATCGGTAATACGTTGTAAATTGACGATCAAATTTGATTTCGATTGGCTCTCACGAGATTATCAGTCCTTTTATTTGATTATCGGTTTCAGTCAGGTGTAAAGGCCATCTTTAGATGCAATTACACAGAGGCATTGATTCAGACGCTGTATACAATTGTGTGCATTGAATGTGGTAGTCATGGTAGAGTGAATTTCAGTAACGTGATCTGTGTTCACCCTTCGGCAAGGCATTATGCCGGTCTTTTCTTAGGTAATCATCGCTGATATTTTGATGTAAGGCAAGCTAACTGTCCTCTTCGAATACTTGTGCCACGATGCGACTCAGAACCTCTCATTTAAATGTGCAAAGTAAACTACAACTTGAATTTACTATAAAACTCAACCGGAATTAATCGTGTTTGAAGGCTGAGCAGGACATGGACTTGACTTAGGTCTTTGCTGATAACATACGGCAAAACGTTGCATAATAAGCAGAACAGCAATCCGAAATTTTCTTCGGGGGCCAGTATCTTGGAGCATTAACCGTCGTGACTTGCCTTACTGTGTTGTTAGAATATTGAGTGTAACATTTGTGGTCTTTCTTTTATCTTTAACATACCAGTGGTTCTAGCAACAGGAAACGCGTTGCTACATTTGTCGTTCTTTAGGCTGGAAAAAAAAAATTGTTAGCGTCCGCAGAACTTCGGAAATACGGTTAGTCGCTGTTACTGTGCCTTAAAAAGTAACGCCCAGATCTTCAAACGTTTTGATTCATGGAAGAAGAAACCATGAAGTATTTGCACGGTTCTTCATTGTTTGTAGTTAGCTCTCCTGAATCACGATCGTAATGTGAAGCTGTTGCTGAAAGCATTCATAACAATTAGAAAACATAATTTTATTACAAACGTTCTAATTGTGACCGTAGCTGAAGGATAAAAGTAACAAATATTTGTGTGCAGTAGATACTATTATTTTTAAGTTCTAGTCTTAAGCCAGTCCAAGTATGAGTCGCTGAGAAGCCTTTCCGCGCTGTATCTCACCACATATTGGCTATACTGCTGTAAAGACAACATTTGGAAATATTGTTTAAGAAAATTGTTTACACTTGTATGAGAAACGTAATGCAGCGCTGTGAAGTTGGTGGTCGAATGTTATCTCCAACTCTCTCTACTCTAGAAAACCATGATAATTGACAGAAGGTGCTGGATAATTGTCAGTGAGTAATACACCTTCCCAGCTGTCGCCGATACGATAGACATCGCCTGACGTGTTCGTAAACTGACTTCCGTCGTAGCTGCATAACACGTGGATAAGATACGAACTTGGGAGGTATTTATTCCTTTTCGGAGTAACAGCATATTATTATACGAGCAAGCTGCCTCTAAATTGCTTTTCTTGATCTCCACCACATTTTACTCACTGTCCTAACCCTGTCGCACGGAAGAAACTTCGACACCCGAAAACAACGCGTTAGTAATGCTTTGAATCACATCACATAATTCTCTTTTTGCTTATGTGGGTCAGAGCTTAGCTAAAATTACACATCGTTCTCCCGCGGAAACTGCGTTTGCGGAACAAAATCGATCATCCCCGCTGTGGTCTAGGTTTGGCTGCAAACGTTAACAGTGCATTGCGGAATATGTAGTACCCCTGATTTAATTTGAAGCAGGACAGGGGGCGTTTAAATGGTAGAACTTCTTATTGGAATTACGTTGAACATCGCTTTAAAGGAAACAGTTCTGCCTGATACTCTTGGTTCCTTGGTTGGTTTGGGGGAGGGGACCAAACAGCGAGGTCATCGGTCCCCTAGGATTAGGGAAGGATGGGGAAGCAAGTCTGCTCTGCCCTTTCAGAGGAACTATACCGACATTTTTCTGAAGTGATTTAGGGAAATCACGGAAAACTTAAATCAGGATGGCCGGACGCGGGTTTGAACCACAGTTTACCCGAATGCGAGTCCAGTGTGCTAACCACTGCGCTACCTCGCTCGATCTTGATGTCCTTGCCTGCAATACAAAATGCACTTGTTCTCTTGCATTTATATTAGCAGAAGCGGTTTTCGAGGGAGCTCTTGTTTCCTGTCGTGACGTTCAATATTGTCGCTCTCGATACAATGGTACATTTGTGGCTTATCACAGATAAATCAAATAAGCGGGCGACGAACAGTTGTATGTCTATGATGTACGTTATGACGATAAACGAGTACATCACATTGATAGTAGACGTAATGGTATTTAGTATCCTTGTAGACTATAGTACACAGTAAAAACGAAATACTGTGGTAGGCTACCGATAAACCTGCAAACAAACTTTGAAACTCGGGTGTTTACAGCAGAGCGTTGTTACTAGATTTTTACCAACCGCATTAATGGGCATGTTACTCAGCAAGTTTCCAGTTCTTCAGTGTTTTCAATACTTCTGAGTAAACGGGGCACTCGAAGGTAGGCGTTACACCGGGCGCCTAAAGTATACATACCACTGCCGGCCAATAGTTGTACAGTTTGTTTGGTTGTAATCCAATTACACGACAGTCGACAAGGTTTATGATTTATCTGACGAGGTACACGGCTTTTCTTTTTTTGCCATTGTCGGGTCGAGTGTATGCCTACTTCCAAAGTGCCTCTTTATGTTTTCATGCACAACTATGAGACGTAATTATTTTTTAAAGAAAGTACCTTCGCGAAAATCGTAGAAGTAATGTAAATGTGCTAGCTAATAGGGTAGTTGTTAACAGGCAGCACGTGGTGTTCAGAGAACAGATTAACGGTTGATTGCAACGAAACTCAATGTACACAGTTTCTGACACGGAACTCATATGAAAGCAAGTTTTATTGGTTAAAGGTGAAGTTTTAATGTGTCAGGGTGGTCAGACATTCATTAAATCGATCATTTTAAATTATTTGGCATGGTCGTAGGAGGAGAACTTGGAAGTATCGCGCAAGATCTCCTGCAGAAACTGAAAGCAGCCATCTTCACTTTAAGAATAATCTCCAGTGTCTCTGATACGAATATTCTTAGCCAGAAAAGATCTGTCAGATCTGCTGTTTCAGCGATTTTATGTAGGCCGCTGTTTCCTGTACGGTACAACAGCGTCGTCAAACAGCATGCGACTCCAACAACTATTCGTGTGGCCCGCTGTTGTCAGCCGTATTGTATAATGATATGGGTTTAGCAAGTAAAAGCTAAATCCAAAAATGGCAACCAACATTAAGAGCTTCTTAAGAGTGAATTTTTTCTGGTAAATTCGACAGTGGGCTAAGTAGAGTTGGCCACTTACCTCAGGGACAAAGCTGGTTACAGGGGCAGATAAATTTGTCGTTGCGGGATAAGAGAACGTGAAAGGGGAATGTTTTCTTCTTTGTCTTCCAGTGCTCACAACTATGAGCGTGTGTGTCTCGTACTGATCAGATGCTATGGTATAAATTTCTAACAGAAGTAACACGTGTTCGGAAATGAGCATTACAGAGACGGTGATATTCAAATGCGGTACATGTTAGTAGTAAGGAATGTGAAATTAAATTGAGGCTGTTGTAATGCAACAGAATGACTAGAAAAAAAATGAAATTCAAAATATTTAGTATACATTGGTGATCCTGTCTCATGATGCATAATCTTTTTAATATTATGAGTCACTTACTGTCGTTAATCAGTTAATCACCCGCTATCACAAACAACACAGCAACACTTCGTCACGTCACGAAGTTACAGTGTCACAACATTGGGGGCACTGAGAATGACATCAATCTGAAATAGAGAACACGAAATGTTTCGTACGGTGCCGACTTATAACAATCAGATCTTGTGTGTCGGCGGTCAGCTTATCGCGCCTGTACTACAGCTAGTCTGTTGGGGGGGGCTCATAATAAACTAATTTATGTAGATTACTAATACGATCGGTACATAAGTGACGCGAGGTACCGCATCACAATGACGGTATTGGCTCTTGAGTAAAAAAATTTAACGACCACTGCTGAAGTACAGTTTATCACGGGATTTGTTGTTAATTTTTTTTCCAGAAGCAGCAGCAACATTAATACAGTGAACGCTAGATAGAAAAACATTTGTATTTGGGTAATGCTTTCTTAAGCATTGTTCAGAAAGATGTAAACTATTCATCAGGTTTTTAATTTGCAGTAGGCTTCCATCAGAAATGGAAGAAAAAAGAATAAAAAATTTCAAATCTACGTTGACAGGTTTCCTTCTGTCCAAATTCTTTGATTCCGTACACGAATTTCTCGCTGTAACTGACATCTTTTCTCTGTAATATGTTACTTATTCATATTTTCTTCCTTTTTAGTGTGTATCTGACGACAAATTCCAATTGGAGGCTCTCTATCGTGTGTTGTTCTGAGCGTCTTTCTTCATATCTCTCTCTCTCTCTCTCTCTCTCTCTCTCTCTCTCTCTCTCTCTCTCTCTCTCTCACACACACACACACACACACACACACACACACACACACATTCCTTTCACTTTTCCATCTACATTTGTTTGTTGCAGTGAGTTCCTGCACATTATACATTTCAGCCAAGATTTTTTCCTCTTTCTGACAACTTTCAATAATCCGCTTTCTTCCTCCGTTTTCTTCATTACTTATTAGTGTTGAAGAGTTAGAGTTCCCTCCGTAGTCATATTCAGAACTTTCTAATATCATTCTACTTTTAACTGTCCACGATGGGCATAGAAAGCATTATACTTGTTCTATATATTGTCCGTCTGAGAATGTGTTAAATGGCGTTCCTTTATGCTGATTCTCATCGCTTTTGTCTTTCCTGTATTTATCACCATTCAGTATTGCGCTCCCCTTCTTGCAGTACTCTTCAACGTTGCTGTAGCTCCTATTGTGATTCGGCCACTAGTTCTTTATCATCCGCGTATTTTACAGTCATTATCTAAGAAGAATGTAATAATTCTTATTCCAAAGAAAGCTGCTGCTGAGAGGTGTGAAAATTACCGAAACATCAGTTTATTAGCTCATGGCTGCGAAATACTAACGCGAATTCTTTACAGAAGAATGGAAAAACGGCTAGAAGCCGATATCGGGGAAAATCAGTTTGGATATCAGAGAAATGTAGGAACATGGAAGGCAGTGCTTAGCCTTACTTACCTCAGCAGATAGGTTAAGTCAAAACTACGTTTATAGCATTTTTAGAATCAGAGAAAGCTTTTAACAATATTGAGCAGAATACTGTCTTTGAAATTATGAAGGTAGCAGGATAAAATAAAGGGAGCGAAAAGCTATTTACAACTTGTACAGAAACCAGACTAGTTCTAAGAGTCGAGGACTGTGGAAGGGAAACAGTGGTTGAGAAGGGAGTAGACAGATTTTTGTAGCCTATAGCCAATGGTGTTCAAAGCGTAATAAAGGAAATAAAAGAAAAAATTGGAATAGGATTTAAAGTTCAGGAAGAAGAAATAAGAACTTTGAAGTTTGTCGATGTCATTGTAATTTTGTCATAGACAGAAAGGACTTTGAAGAGCAATTGAATGGAATGGACAGTATCTTGAAAGGAGTACGTAACATATCAACAAAAGCAAAACAAGGATAATGGAATATAGCCGAATTAAATCAGGCGATGCTAAAGGAATTGGATTAGGAAACAAGACACTTAAAAGTAGTAGATGAGTTTTGCTGTTTGGGCGGCAAAATAACTGATGATGCTGAAGTAGAGAAGATATAAAATGTAGACCGGCAACGGCAAGAAAATCTTTTTTGAAGAGAAATTTGTTAATATCGAATATAGATTTAAGTGTTAGGAAGTCTTTTCTGAAAGTGTTTGTACGGAGTGTAGCCATGTACGGAAGTGGCACATGGACGCTAAACAGTTTAGACAACAAGAGAACAGAAGCTTTTTAATGTGGTGCTATGGAATAATGCTGAAGATAAGACGAGTAGATAGCGTAACTAATGAGGAGGTACTGAATAGAATTGGGAAGGAAAGAAATCTTTGGGACAAATGACTAAAAGAGGGGATTAGTTGGTAGGGCACTTTCTGAGACATCGATAGATCGCCAGTATGGTACTGGATGGAACTAAACGAGGTAAAATTCGCAGAGGGAGACCAAGAGATAAATACAGTAACCAGATTCAGAAGGATGTAGGTTGCAGCAGTTATTCGGAGATGTAGAGGCTTGCACAGGATAGAGCAGCATAGGGATTTCTAATCAGCATTCTTTTAACCATGGACGGAGTCGTATCGTGAACAAGTAGCTTTGCATTAACATGGTCCACCAGTACTTGATAAATGAGTAAAATAAGCAATTGTTTGATTAAAAGTTGTACGTATACGCCTGTAGTTAGAATTGATCTTCTCGACTGGAAAAAATTGCAGCTGCGTCCAGTGTCTGACACTAGCACAGTGCGGGCGGCAGCTCGTAGCGATTACCTCGGCGGGCGTCGGAGGCGAGACGCCGGCGGGGGACAAATCCGAGCCTGGCGTTGGCGCGAGATGTAAGCGCGCGATAAGGCGGCCGGGCGCCGTCAGCGGCGCCATTGTGCGCGGAATTTATCTGCGGCGCGCGCCGGGACCCGCTACAGTATTGTGTGCAGCGCCATGCAAATGGCCCGCGCCCGCGCCGCCATTGTCTCCGCCGCGGACAGCGCCTCGTCTCCTCCTCCGCTCGCAACTTCCAGGCCGCAGCCAAATGTTAACGAGATGGCTTGCCGCAGCCGACCAAAAAAAAAAAAAAAAAAAAGACACCTGCCGGCCTTCCCTTCCGATACCAGCGTCGTCGAGACCACTGCGCGAAATGCTCCTCCTTTCTCCCCTTTAGTTGCCACTGTGAGGGCGCTTATACACTAGGCCGACGGACGACAGAGACTGGCTGGATTCGGCCGAATGCAAGACAGTACTCTCCCCTCTAACACCATTCGCCAGTTGGAGCGGTTGGTATATGGAAATAACGCGCAATAATCTGCTGTTGGGTAAACCTACGTGCACGGTCTTGACGAAGCTCATTCCAGCGACTAATTGCTGTCAACACGCCTCCAGATTGCGCACTGCCACTTGACACGTGGATTCGTCCTCTGGCGAGAGGACTTACCCTAGCTACGGACAACCACTGTGTAGTGCTTGTAGCGTACACTGAGGTGACAGAAGTTATGAGATAGCGCTATTCACAAATAGAGAAGGCGGTAGTATCGCGTACCCAAGGTATAAAACGGCAGTGCATTGGCGAAGCTGTCACTTGTGCTCAGGTGATTCATGTGAAAATGTTTCCGACGTGATTATGGTTCCACGATGGGAATTAACAGATTTTGAACGCGGAGTGGTAGCTACAGCTGGATGCATGGGACATTCCTTTTCGATAACTGTTACGGAATTCAGTATTCTGAGATCCACAGGGACAAGAGAGTGCCGAGAATACCACATTTCAGGCATTACCTCTCACCTCAGAGATGCTGTAGCCGACGGCTTTCACGTAACGACCAAGACCAGCGGCGTTGGCTTGGAGTTGTCAGCTCAGACAAGCAGTATTACGTGAATTGGCCACAGAAAAGGATGTGGGGCGCACGACGAACGTATCCGTTCGGACACTGAGGCGAAATTTGGCGTTAATAGGCTATGGCAGCAGGCGACCGACGTGAGTGCCTTTGCTTAACAGCACGACATCGCCTGCAGCGCCTCCCATCTGCTCGTAACCATATCGCTAGGACCGTAGACGACTGGAAAACTGGGGTCTGATCAGATGAGTCCCGATTTCAGTTGGTAAGAGCCGATGGTAGGATTAGTGTGTGGCGCAGATGCCACGAAACCATGGACCCAAGTTGTCAGCAAGGCACTGTGAAAGCTGGTGGTGGCTCGATAATGGTGTGTGCTGTGTTTACAAGGAATGGACTGGGTCCTATGGATGTTCGGCTACTTGCAGATCATTTACAGCCATTCATGGACATAACGATTCCAAACAACGATGGAATTTTTATGGATAATAATGCACAATTTCACCGGCCCACAACTGTTGGCGTTTTGTTTAAAAAACAGTTCGAGCGAATGATTCGGCCACCCAGATCGCTCGGCATGAAACCTATCCAACATTTATGGGACATAATCTAAAGATCATCGTCATATTTACGGTTCAAAACACTATTACCTACGATTCGTACAGCCAGTAATGTGGATACTTCTCACATTTTATGGTCAATGTCTGTGCCCGTCTCTGTGGCGTTATTCTTAAAAAATCGTGTGCCGGCAACACTTTCGCAACTATGGACGGCTATAGAGGCGGCATGGCTAAGTATTTCTGTAGTCAACTTCAGCGACTTGTTGAGTCCATGCCACGTCGAGCTGCTGCACTACTCCCGGCAAAAGGAGGTCCGACACGATATCAGGAGGTATCCCACGACTTCCGTCATCTCAGTGTACAAGGTAGTTACAATTAAGCTTTTGCTACTTCAGAGTGCCCGCGTGAAAAACGCGTGATCGTGGGACAGTCAAATTTTCTAGAATTATTTGTAATGCCCACATGAGAGGGTATTGTTTGTTAATTGCACACGATGTTTACGTTCCAGGTTACAAACATGGTTCAATGTGATGATCCTCCGCATCCATGACAGCCTGGAACCGCAATAGTGATTGCTCTACTGTTACCCGAAAGAACGCCGCACCGTGGAATGTTCAGTTTTCGTGATAGACCTCGTGCACTGCTTGAAGGTCGCACGCTGCGACTAACATTCTGTCACGGCAACAGTGACTTCAACAGATTGTGACACGATTGACCGTCAGTCTCTGCCAGAAGCAGTTAACAAATCACCAGTTAATTCGAACTACCCAATCATGTTCGTCAACCCCTGTGCGGAAGCAGAGGACCTCTCCGTATTCCCTTAATGTGTCGATACTCGCAAAGAGGAGCAGCACTAATGCAGTACTTTCGACAAAGCAGGTTTAAGAGTAAAGCCCTGTCCTCCTTGTCCAGACCCATGTTGACTGCCTACAACTGTGAAGCACCTTGATGCTTGTGTTTCAACCCTACGAAGCCGTACCACTACTGCAGCCTAGCGGCAAATCATTACACTTACATTACTAAAAAACGTAAATCCTGCAGCGCTCAGTCTGAACATCATTCATATAAAGCTGGATGTCCATATGCTAAATACTTTTCCGTCTGCACTGTCTCAAATAGTGAAAGTTTAATCATAACCTAACTGACCAAATCGCTCGCCATTAAAATTGCAACACCCGGTAGAATGGCGAATAACGAAATTTTAATTGTTGTGTATATACAGTTTATTAAGGACAACAGATGATTAAATTTATGGATGATTTGGGGGTACACAGATTGCGAATTTTACTACAGGGAGTTGCTACCTCGGGCAGTAATAATGGCTCTTAACCCGGCTGGGCATCGCGGGTGCGTGATTCCACGCTGCTTCAACTATGTGCCTAAGTTGATCAATCGTTGTCGCTGGTGAGTAGTGGCGTGCCAGCCTCTAAGGCAACCCACGACTAGAAGTTTTAATGGGTGAGAGATCTAGAGAATGACTGGCCAGGTCAACCTCTATATCGAGGTAGGTCAGGATAGCGCGGGAAACTTGCAGTCTTGCGTTTTGTCTTATAATGGTAACGTCACACAGACCGGCACAGACATTCACCTTAATATGTGAGAAGTATCCACATTACTGGTTGTACGAACCGGAGGTAATAGTGTTTTGAACTCTGAGTATGACGCTGACGAATGAAATCTGACAACGTTCATTCTCCTCAGAACATCGACTCACGGACACGTCCATCATGATGTACCCAATACAGAGTATTGCAGGTTTTTGAGTTCAGTTGTTCTGTGTTGGTGCAAGGCGCCACACTGGCTCAACAGCGCGCAGACGGTAGTTGGAGTTAAGAATTTCTGCCTGGCCTTGGGTCGGTCGGACGAGGGAAGAGCTAGTGGAGACTCTCCGTGACCGCTAAACGGATCAGAAGCACAAGTAACTGTGTCTCACAGTCCAGTGTTAAATATACAGCTCACTTTTACGAACCATGTACTATTTATTTTCAACTGCCGTTCGTTTGCAACGAGTGTATGCATACTCTGGACTGTGGAGTGACGCTGCGCAGGATTAGTGTAGGCGCTCACGAGAAACTTTACTGTCGGTGCGACTAAACAACCGCTTTCGCAGAAGTACAATATGTTGGGTACACAGTAACAGAAAAATCGTAAGTACTCTCAGTATGGCTGTGGATTTCATAGAACCAGTTTGTTTAGTAGCGCTTTTGCTACGAAGAAGAGCGAGAAAACAGCGCAAATACCGGTATTGGACGGATCCAGTTGAAAGTCAAAGACTGGTGAAAGGCCAGTTTACAAATTACATGAAGAGTTACAAATCTCCCAAATAAATTCTTTCAATACTATGGAATGAGTGAGAATAGTTTTGACCCACTGCTTGAAGCAATAGGACCGAAAATAACAAAACAAGACACGACATGGAGGAAGACTTTACGTTGCTGATCAGGTACGTCACCCTTGATTCCTGTGAAAAGTGCAAAAGTAAGTTGCGCATAGAAGTTTATGAGTTGTTGCGGTTGTCAGCAGAGGGGGGCACAGAAACACAGTTTGTGGAGGTTCCATTTCATTTAGTACACTTGACGAATACGCCTGAACGAAGTAAGTATAAGTTGCTTGAGTAGTGTTGGTATGACGCATGTTCGGATGCTGCGGAGAAATTGGTGGATGCCGATAATATCTGGCATTCCTCATCACGTTCAATATTTCCACTTTCGCTTATAGCTTTTGTTCTTCGCGTAACTTCGCCAGCATGCGCACAAGAATGAAAGCAAAGTTTTTGACCTCGTTAATTTCTTGGTTTGTTTCTCTTTTGATATATATGAGATATTCCTCGTATGACATAACCTTCTTGGCTTCTCTTTTCTACATCTACATCTACATCTATACTCCGCGAGCCACCTTACGGTGTGTGGCGGAGGGTACTTATTGTATCACTATCTGATCCCCCCTTCCCTGTTCCATTCACGAATTGTGCGTGGGAAGAACGACTGCTTGTAAGTCTCCGTATTTGCTCTAATTTCTCGGATCTTTTCGTTGTGATCATTACGCGAGATATATGTGGGCGGTAGTAATATGTTGCCCATCTCTTCCCGGAATGTGCTCTCTCGTAATTTCGATAATAAACCTCTCCGTATTGCGTAACGCCTTTCTTGAAGTGTCCGCCACTGGAGCTTGTTCAGCATCTCCGTAACGCTCTCGCGCTGACTAAATGTCCCCATGACGAATCGCGCTGCTTTTCGCTGGATCATGTCTATCTCTTCTATTAATCCAACCTGGTAAGGGTCCCATACTGATGAGCAATACTCAAGAATCGGACGAACAAGCGTTTTGTAAGCTACTTCTTTCGTCGATGAGTCACATTTTCTTAGAATTCTTCCTATGAATCTCAACCTGGCGCCTGCTTTTCCCACTATTTGTTTTATGTGATCATTCCACTTCAGATCGCTCCGGATAGTAACTCCTAAGTATTTTACGGTCGTTACCGCTTCCAATGATTTACCACCTATGGCATAATCGTACTGGAATGGATTTCTGCCCCTATGTATGCGCATTATATTACATTTATCTACGTTTAGGGAAAGCTGCCAGCTGTCGCACCATGCATTAATCCTCTGCAGGTCTTCCTGGAGTACGTACGAGTCTTCTGATGTTGCTACTTTCTTGTAGACAACCGTGTCATCTGCAAATAGCCTCACGGAGCTACCGATGTTGTCAACTAAGTCATTTATGTATATTGTAAACAATAAAGGTCCTATCACGCTTCCTTGCGGTACTCCCGAAATTACCTCTACATCTGCAGATTTTGAACCGTTAAGAATGACATGTTGTGTTCTTTCTTCTAGGAAATCCTGAATCCAATCCTTTTAGTAGGATATCTTACTTTTGTGCTCTGTGCTGCGTCGTCGTTATGTGAAGATAACCATGGAGGCGGGGGGTGAACATCCAACCATGTTTCCTTTGGTGTTTGCCAGAATTTCGATGTTGCTGGTGGTCTGTCTGTCTTTCATTTGAGGGAGCAGAAATAACGTTGCATCGAAGTCAGATACTTCCTCCGTTTTCTTGCCGCCTCACCAGACAGAGACCTTTTCTGTGATGCCATTTCTCTCGCGAAACAGACCTTCAGATTCTTCCATTTCTGTTGAATTTCTATACGTGTCATGAATGAAATTAGCACTGTGTAAACTTTGTTGTAAGTTGTAGCCTGACATTTCTGTGATTAAATATTAATGCTATAATTGAATAATATTTCTTCCAGATATCTTGCAACTGAAAGTACCTTTCGCTCATGACACTACGAATATCTGCTAGGAGCCGCTGCAATCAGAGAAATTGTGAAGGATACTTGCGAACAGTTGTGGAAATGTCTACAGCCTCATCGTATGCCAAAAAACTTAGGACGACTTGATGATTATTGCCAAACAGTCTTTAGACAGAAATGACTTTCAGATTGTACTGGTGCTGTGGACGGAAAGCATATAAGACCGAAGAAACCTGCTAACTGTTTTGTAATTACAAGATTTTTTTTTTCGGCAATACTTTTGGATGTAGTGGACTCAGACTATTGTTTCACGGTGATAGACATGGGCCCATATGGCGCCAGTGGGGATTCTAATGTACTGAGGAAATGCAACTTCTATCAAAGACTGAAAGATAATCACTTAAACTTTCAGAGTCCTCAAATTACCTCGTGCCGAGGAAGGAGAACTTCAGCATTTTAATTTTATAGGAGACGAAGCCTTTCACTATCTAGACGTATACTGCTGCCTTATTCTAAGAGAAACCTGTCAATGAAACAGCGTGTTTCTACCTATAGACTTTGTCGTGTTCCTAGAATGATGGAATATATTTTTGGCCTATCGGTGTGGATGTTTGGTTTTGGTCCAGACAATTCAGTCCAGTTCCGAATGACGCTGCAGTACACTTTACCTCATAGTTTCTATTTCAAATTGCGGTCATTGTATTTTTTAATTTCCTATTGTAGAGAGCTGGCCTCTTTTGTACTTTTGCAATTAGTCTTTCTGAATTGACAAACAGGTTACAAGGTCTTCCGTAGCGCAACTATCATTATCACACGTGCTGCTGGTGCACAGAACGTGTCTGTCTGCAAACACCGCGAGAGCGATTGAGGAATAGCGTCGCCAGGGCGCGCAGGTAGAGCAGGTTGCGTTTTTGTAAATCGCCGCCGCTGTTTGATCGCAGGTGCGCATGTTCGTATTCCAGCCACAGTGTTTAGTCCAGTCAAACAGCAGATATACCTTGCAAAAGGTGGGGTAGAAGAGTTTATTTTTTCAACTCGTTCATATGGTTGGAAAGATTAGAAAACCGAGTTTTGCCAACAAAATTTCGCTTGGGAAAACTTTCTGCAGTCTCTGCAGTCAAAAAACGTGGAAAATTTCGGCCTTTTTCAGTTTTTTCAAAATATCTGTTTTTTGCTCCTATCGCCTTAACGTCTATGTTCTTTTTTAAAGAGCACAAAATTCTCTACAAATTTGATTCGTGCCATTTTTTCTACTCCCAATATCTAAGGCGCTACAGCGCCTCAAAGAATACCAATTTTTCAAAGTTTGAGCATAGTGGCAAGATACCTTAATTTTTGAACACTATTTTTTCAGTTTCTGTTTGTGTAGTATAAATATATTATACATCATGTTATATGTTGGAATTTACCACCTCACTTTCAGGTATTCGATTTCTCTGTATGCAACATGAGGACTGATGGGCACCCAACTATTGTGATTCTTACATCACTACTTGAAGTTCACTATGGGCCACCTCAACCCTGGTATTTGCAAAACTATAAATATTAAAAATACATCATTAAGAGACGTAGACACACACACACACACACACACACACACACACACACACACGCAATATAAATTGTCTCAGGAAACTGAATTATTAGCTGCAATAGGCAACCTAATTAGGTAGGTAATTATTCTTGTGTATAAAAGCCACACAGTTGACATTAAAAATAAGTAGCTTTATTACAATTAAAATGCATTGTCAGTTACTAAAAAATGTTGACAGTTCTGGGTGTGTAATACTTGTAATATCGCACTTTAGCGCACTTGAGTCAGATATGAGCATCACTTCCAACGTTTTGATGGGCCAGGTTCCTCAGTGTCACCAGAAATACCTTGAGTTATGGATTCAGGGTCTGTACGTAGAGTTGATCCCAGATTTACCTCTTCTTTAAACAGCGAGTGAGCCTCAGCAAGTTCGTTGATTTCGTCAGCGGTTTCCTCAACATCCTCCATAACATCTTCTTCACTGTCTTCATATAAAAATTTTGGCATGTTTTCACAGTTGACCCCAATACATTTCTTGCAAATTGAAGAACATTTCAAACCCGCTTTTCTGCAGGAGCACGCTCCGCCACAGTTCAGCTTGCATGAGCATGAAACAATGTGAAGAAGTGCTTCAGGTGCTGGATCTTGGCTCATTATAACGGGTAGTGGACCGTGGTCACTGTGATTCCAACCCCATTTCTCAGTAGGTTTCCAGTTTCCCATCCAAATTTGGACTTGGTAATTCCGCAACGAATGATGTTTTGCAGCATCTTGTGTAGGTGCAACCGTGCAAGATTCAGTTTGCTTTTTGTGGCAGGCTTGGCGAATAGCTGGTACCGCAAATTGTCTAGTGTGTGGGAACTGCTGACACCTCCACTACACAATGCGATAGTAACCTGTTCTCCTGCTGTTATTATTTCTTCATGGGTAGCATGGGGTTTATTGAACATGCAAAGCGCTGAGGTTAGGTGTTCATTTTTCGCAACAATATTGCAGCACTTAATTTTTCCTTGTTGTATCACATCCCCTAAAGGCGTGAGTGAACAGAGTATGTTCACTGCCAAACTTGTAAGATGCAGTGGAAAACCACTTGTCTTCTGCATTTCCTCTTCCTGGCTTTAAGAAAAATAAGTTTTCAATGCCTTGCCCCAAACCGGTCATGAGCACAAGCAGGTCAACATCTTCTCTTACAATGACAACACTTCCAAAATCTTTGGTTCTTGAAATGGCAGATGTGACAATCATAACGTCAGCATCTTCTTGTGCCTGGTGCACTTCAATGCTACACTCCAGAAATGCCTTTTTAAGAAGTGTGATCAAACGCATCTTGTTTCGTTCGTTGTACAAGAACTTGCCCTGAGGGATTTGGTTCACCATCTCTGACTCAACCACATTGTCAACCGAAGAATGTTTTTGGGACCAACGAACCCTCTCAGCACTCTTTGTGCTACATTTGTCTCCCTCAAATGGATACCCATCAAATACAATAGCAAATTGAGATCCAAAATGACGTTACAGGTAAGAAACATAGTTTTGGGCTATTGACTTGAAGCAAACATTTCGAGTCCAAGTCACTTTGTGGATAAGGTACCCTCCATCAGTGACAAAAAATTTGCTCGGTCCACCTGACTTCACATCTTCCACTGGAACGGAGGCATTGTAGGATGAAGAGTTTGTTCCTTTTCGCATGCCTTTTTCTGAGAATAGGGACATTGGGTACGGAGCAAGTTAATATTTCAGAAAGGCTTTTAACTATTCTTCACTTTGTTCCATTAAACAAATCCTTTGGAAAAGAGTTAAAGGATCAACAGGAGTAATTTTAGTACTCCCAGCTTTTACAGAATTGAACGCAGAAAGGAGAGTCCCAACTTTATCTTGTCTACGGAACTTTACATCGTGGAAATTGTCACCAACTATTCTTTTCATGCCTTTTTCCCCCTCTTCGTGACACATATGACAATTAACATCCTCCGTTCCGACAACACCACTGCTGATAGACATTATAAAATCACTTTCAGGGAAGGGAGGGTGCACTGAAAACCAATCACGCAGCTTACGCAAGTCTATGCCATCTCGTTCGATGCGACAACTTCTTGCATCTACTTGTTGTTCTGATGTTACTGCGCTCACTTCGCAATTGTTGTTGTTGTTGTTGTTGTTGTTGTGGTCTTCAGTCCTGAGACTGGTTTGATGCAGCTCTCCATGCTACTCTATCCTGTGCAAGCTTCTTCATCTTCCAGTATCTACTGCAACCTACATCCTTCTGAATCTGCTTAGTGTATTCATCTCTTGGTCTCCCTCTACGATTTTTACCCTCCACACTGCCCTCCAATGCTAAATTTGTGATCCCTTGATGCCTCAAAACATGTCCTACCAACCGATCCCTTCTTCTAGTCAAGTTGTGCCACAAACTTCTCTTCTCCCCAATCCTATTCAACACCCCCTCATTAGTTACGTGATCTACCCACTTTATCTTCAGCATTCTTCTGTAGCACCACATTTCGAAAGCTTCTATTCTCTTCTTGTCCAAACTAGTTATCGTCCATGTTTCCCTTCCATACATGGCTACACTCTATACAAATACTTTCAGAAATGACTTCCTGACACTTAAATCTATACTCGATGTTAACAAATTCCTCTTCTTGAGAAACGCTTTCCTTGCCATTGCCAGTCTACATTTTATATCCTCTCTACTTCGACCATCATCGGTTATTTTACTCCCTAAATAGCAAAACTCCTTTACAACTTTAAGTGTCTCATTTCCTAATCTAATTCCCTCAGCATCACCCGACTTAATTTGACTACATTCCATTATCCTCGTTTTGCTTTTGTTGATGTTCATCTTATATCCTCCCTTCAAGACACCATCCATTCCGTTCAACTGCTCTTCCAAGTCCTTTGCTGTCTCTGACAGAATTACAATGTCATCGGCGAACCTCAAAGTTTTTACTTCTTCTCCATGAATTTTAATACCTACTCCGAATTTTTCTTTTGTTTCCTTTACTGCTTGCTCAATATACAGATTGAATAACATCGGGGAGAGGCTACAACCCTGTCTTACTCCTTTCCCAACCACTGCTTCCCTTTCATGTCCCTCGACTCTTATAACTGCCATCTGGTTTCTGTACAAACTGTAAATAGCCTTTCGCTCCCTGTATTTTACCCCTGCCACTTTCAGAATTTGAAAGAGAGTATTCCAGTTAACATTGTCAAAAGCTTTCTCTAAGTCTACAAATGCTAGAAACGTAGGTTTGCCTTTTCTTAATCTTTCTTCTAAGATAAGTCGTAAGGTCAGTATTGCCTCACGTGTTCCAACATTTCTACGGAATCCAAACTGATCTTCCCCGAGGTCGGCTTCTACCAGTTTTTCCATTCGTCTGTAAAGAATTCGCGTTAGTATTTTGCAGCTGTGACTTATTAAACTGATAGTTCGGTAATTTTCACATCTGTCAACACCAGCTTTCTTAGGGATTGGAATTATTATATTCTTCTTGAAGTCTGAGGGTATTTCTCCTGTCTCATACATTGTGCTCACCAGATGGTAGAGTTTTGTCATGACTGGCTCTCCCGAGGCCATCAGTAGTTCAAATGGAATGTTGTCTATTCCCGGTGCCTTGTTTCGACTCAGGTCTTTCAGTGCTCTGTCAAACTCTTCACGCAGTATCTTATCTCCCATTTCGTCTTCATCTACATCCTCTTCCATTTCCATAATATTGTCCTCAAGTACATCGCCCTTGTATAAACCCTCTATATACTCCTTCCACCTTTCTGCCTTCCCTTCTTTGCTTAGAACTGGGTTGCCATCTGAGCTCTTGATATTCATACAAGTGGTTCTCTTCTCTCCAAAGGTCTCTTTAATTTTCCTGTAGGCAGTATCTATCTTACCCCTAGTGAGACAAGCCTCTACATCCTTACATTTGTCCTCTAGCCATCCCTGCTTAGCCATTTTGCACTTCCTGTCGATATCATTTTTGAGACGTTTGTATTCCTTTTTGCCTGCTTCATTTATTGCATTTTTATATTTTCTCCTTTCATCAATTAAATTCAATATTTCTTCTGTTACCCAAGGATTTTTATTAGCCCTCGTCTTTTTACCTACTTGATCCTCTGCTGCCTTCACTACTTCATCCCTCAGAGCTACCCATTCTTCTTCTACTGTATTTCTTTCCCCCATTCCTGTCAATTGTTCCCTTATGCTCTTCCTGAAACTCTCTACAACCTCTGGTTCTTTCAGTTTATCCAGGTCCCATCTCCTTAAATTCCCACCTTTTTGCAGTTTCTTCAGTTTCAATCTGCAGTTCATAACCAATAGATTGTGGTCAGAATCCACATCTGCCCCAGGAAATGTCTTACAATTTAAAACCTGGTTCCTAAATCTCTGTCTTACCATTATATAATCTATCTGATACCTTTTAGTATCTCCAGGATTCTTCCAGGTATACAACCTTCTTTTATGATTCTTGAACCAAGTGTTGGCTATGATTAAGTTATGCTCTGTGCAAAATTCTACAAGGCGGCTTCCTCTTTCATTCCTTCCCCCCAATCCGTATTCACCTACTATGTTTCCTTCTCTCCCTTTTCCTACTGACGAATTCCAGTCACCCATGACTATTAAATTTTCCTCTCCCTTCACTACCTGAATAATTTCTTTTATCTCGTCATACATTTCATCTATTTCTTCATCATCTGCAGAGGTAGTTGGCATATAAACTTGTACTACTGTAGTAGGCATGGGCTTTGTGTCTATCTTGGCCACAATAATGCGTTCACTATGCTGTTTGTAGTAGCTAACCCGCACTCCTATTTTTTTATTCATTATTAAACCTACTCCTGCATTACCCCTATTCGATTTTGTATTTATAACCCTGTATTCGCCTGACCAAAAGTCTTGTTCCTCCTGCCACCGAACTTCACTAATTCCCACTATATCTAACTTTAACCTATCCATTTCCCTTTTTAAATTTTCTAACCTACCTGCCCGATTAAGGGATCTGACATTCCACGCTCCGATCCGTAGAACGCCAGTTTTCTTTCTCCTGATAACGACGTCCTCCCGAGTAGTCCCCGCCCGGAGATCCGAATGGGGGACTATTTTACCTCCGGAATATTTTACCCAAGAGGACGCCATCATCATTTAATCATACAGCAGAGCTGCATGTCCTCGGGAAAAATTACGGCTGTAGTTTCCCCTTGGTTTCAGCCGTTCGCAGTACCAGCACCGCAAGGCCGTTTTGGTTAATGTTACAAGGCCAGATCAGTCAATCATCCAGACTGTTGCCCCTGCAACTACTGAAAAGGCTGCTGCCCCTCTTCAGGAACCACATGTTTGTCTGGCCTCTCAACAGATACCCCTCCGTTGTGGTTGCACCTACGGTACGGCCATCTGTATCGCTGAGGCACGCAAGCCTCCCCACCAACGGCAAGGTCCATGGTTCATGGGGGGGAGGCACTTCGCAATACGGCTCAATTTCTTCACAAATGTTCTGCATGTGAATCATACCCAATGTCCATCTGGTTAATACACTATCCGTAATTCCTCGGCCAGAAGTAAGTCCTTCAGAACTCTTCATGGTTCTCATCAATGTTTGTTCTATAGTCGTGTCAGAAGGAACCCCTGACCAATACGTTTCTGATCGCCGGATTGTAAAATGTCCTTTCGTTGTGAACTTCTCATATTCTGATAAATCCGTTGTTTCGTCGAGTCTCGTTATATCCTGTAAGTAGAGGTAGCATGTCAGACATACTCATTTTCAGCACCACAACATATACTGAATGTAAGCGACTCCAAACTGTAGGACGATTATTGTTGTGTGCTAATAGCTGTCAGCGCCCTGTGAACAATCACAAGAGAAAATTGCCTTCCGCCCAACAAAGAATAAATACGCTTTTGTCTACTAAAGAACAATTCCTACATACTTTTTCTTATAACTGATCATTAGCGTCAATCAACTGTAGAAAATGTACGGCACCTGCATGCATTCGTATTACATATTGTAACACAAATAAACTTTCGCCGGCTGGTGTGGCCGTGCGGTCTAGGCGCTTCAGTCTGGAACCGCGTGACCGCTCCGGTCGCAGGTTCGAATCCTGCCTTGGGCATGGATGTGTGTGATGTCCTTAGGTTAGTGAGGTTTAAGTAGTTCTAGGGGACTCATGACCACAGATGTTCAAGTCCCATAGTGCTCAGAGCCATTTGAACCATTTTTGAAATAAACTTCACGCAATCCGACGTGAATGTGTTCGTAGTTACTGAATATGATGCTGTTTGTCCTGGCCCTGCAGCAGAGTGAGATGGTAAATTCCAATGAATAACATGATGAGTAATATGTTTATACTACACAAATAGAAACTGAAATAACACTGTTCAAAAATTAGGTAATTTTCCACTTTGCTCGAAATTTGAAAAATTGGTATTTTTTGACGCGCTGTAGCGCCTTAGATACTGGGAGTAGAAAAAAAATGGTAAGGCTCAAATTTGTAGAGAATTGTGTGCTCTTTAAAAAAGAAAATAGACGTCAAAGCGATAGGAGCAAATGAAACCGAGATATTTTGAAAAAACTGAAAAAAGTCCGAAGTTTTTGAAGGTTTTTGACTGCAGAAAGTTTTCCCAAGAGAAATTTTGTTGGCAAAACTTGATTTTCTAACCTTTCCAACATTATGGACGAGTTAAATAAAATCTTCTGCCCCACCTTTTGCAAGGTACAGGCTTTTTTTCTGACAGTTTCACTGGACTAGTTGTATTCTTGCAACAAACTTAACCGCGCGACGGAAAATCGCCTGTACGCGCCTAGCCTAAGAGCGCGTCTTGCGGCGTTTGTCGATATGCTGTCCTTTTGTAAGTTTTGGCTCGTATCATTACTCTTGTTTTCAATTAGTTTATTTTTCAAGTGTTTAATACAAATTATAACAATTAATATGCACTTTTCTCGACTCTTAGTCGGAACAACTACTACAGGTATATGATTGCGAAAGTTTTGCATTGTTTCTACCTTAACGAGTGCAACCCGTCACTGTACAAACTTCGGCTCTTGACCTTAGCTAAATTTGAAGCACCTTAGGCAGCAACAAAGGAAGAGAAATAGTGCCGCGTCGGTGACAAGAGCACTACAACGGTGGGAAAGGAAGTCGATCGTGTCCATAAGAGATAAGGGCAAACCACGGAAAACTTCAACCAGGCGGGTCGGGAGGGAATTTGAACTTCACTGAATGTGAGCCCAGTTTCTTAATGATTGCTGTACTTCGAATGGTATATGTAATAACAATGTAACAATTGACAAACCTCTTGGTCCACTGGGTAAGAAATGGGAGCTGTGGTATCGAAATGTCTATCTGGTCACCTTTCTCACATGGCAGTAAATACAGGAACGAATCTTACAGTAAACCCACGCTTGAATTCCTTTCCCACCATTGTCCTCATGCACTACTACATATCTCAAGTGATTTGGACGCTCTGAATTTTATAAGTGCGATTTGCTTAGCTTTTTGGTTAAGAAACAGACAGCGTTCCATTTCGTAGACTAGTTTCGAAGCTGATGTTTTAGCGATATAGTGTAACAGCTCTGACAAAAGACTCAAGAGATGAAACATGCTGAATGATGTGAAATAATTGTGAAATGCTAGGACGTTTTACAGGATCAATAAAAATAATTATATGTGTAAGTAATTTATCTGCTGCTCAACCGTCAGTTCGGAGCAAAATTCTAGGCTCCATATGTCACCGCATTTAAAGTGCGCTAGTTCTATAAATTTGGTTTTCCTGCATCTCAGGAAAACTATTGACGATTAAGACGAATACATTGAACAATAACATAAATTTGAATACAACTGGTCTGTGTTAGGAAGTCAATTGTCCAGGGTGTTAGCTGTAGTGATAATATTCAGTAGTTCTTTATAGCCTTCCGGGTGCGAAGCTAAAGATTTTGATAATCGTGCGGCCGTTGTTGACTGTTTGTATCCTGATTCGATTAAAGAACTGCATTTTAAACTATGAAGTGTTTACAGAATTTTGAAAAGCTGAAAAACAGGAATCCCATTTCTTTACCACAGCAAGTATCCACACGCTCCTCACTCTCAAGCCGTCAGATACAATGATTCTTCAGGCACTAAGCGATCGACGGCTGTACAGCAGTTTCCAAAACATTGGTCAGTACGGTACTGTGGCGCCGAAGCGGGTTGCCTTACTACATGTTTTCAACTTCGGTTATTGTATTAAAGTTGAAATCATTTTTGCCTGTTGACGTCACGCAAAATATCACGCGCAGCTTGCGGACATGTAATGTTTTGAAATGAGGCGGTCATGTGGTTTTTGCCTCGTGACATGTACAGGTTTTATTATGGATACAGTAGTCGACTTTGGAGGCGACCGCTGCAATGCGTTCCAGATGAGGCCGCGGCGTGTGGCCCACGCAGCACGTGCACTCCAAAATAGACTCCATTTGCGAAAGAGCCTGCCGGGACTCGGACCCACACATCTGGCTCGTTTTTGGAGTCTCTGCTCCGTCTGTGAAATTTATGAAGTAGGACAGGGGTATTACGGAGGCAGAGCTGTGAAGGCCGGTCACGAGCCTTGTCCGGGTAGCTCAGTCTTTAGAACACGAAAGGTAAGATTCCGGGTTCGAGACCCGGTACGATCCACAGTTTTAATCTCCTGAGAAGTTTCTCTTTAGCCTTCCATAAGCTATTGAATGCGCTCCTGGGTTTAGTCCTGCTGTTTTCAAGGCCAAATAGTCCTACAACATGAAGCGATTAACCAGTAATTACACTTGTGTGAGTAAGCTAGCAATATGTCACAGTGGTAAGAGACTGGATTCATATTCGGATGGATGGAGGTTTAAATCCATGTTCGGCGATCCTGTGTCCAGTTCCCCGTGGTTTCCGTGAAAATAGTTTTGAGTAAGTGCCCAGATGATTCCTCCTCTCTCTTTTTTAAGACACGACTAATTTCCTTCCTGCATCCTTTCCTAATACACCAGAGCATGTGCTCAGTCTTTAGCGGCATCGTCGGCGACGGGACATCAAACCTTAGTTTTCTTCCGGGTCGTGTAATTTGTTTAGCGACTTGTGCTCGTCTAGTCCACAGATACGTTAACCTTCAAATACCGATTGTTTACAGATGTAGATTTTTGCACCTATATGGCCTTGACGGGTGGTGGAAAAGATTCATCTCTGTGTATAAAATAATTTTTACTTGGTTTCAGCGTTAGTGTTTGGATACTTCATACATCAAAATATTACCGCTGTTTGAAAGCGAGTGTAGACTTGTCAGGATGCCCGTCGTAGACATTCAACGCCGGTCGGTGCCTCATCGTGCGGCTGATTCCTGTATGACCAGCTGCTTACCACACGACATTGTACATCGTTTCGCTGAGGCATTGCGTAACATTCTCTTGTACTGAAGTTGACGGATGACTCTCGGATGTAAAATATTTGAGCAAGACTCCAGTTACGAGTGACGTACCTGTGGTAACGGAATGGCATTTTTCACTTTCTGTAATAATACTGAGTAGTTGTAGGCCTACTGAGTGAGATGTGTGAGACATATTCAGGGGTGTTCTTTATTGTTTTGGTCGTTGGTTGTTGTTGTTGGTGGTGGTGGTGGTGGTGGTGGTGGTGGTGGTGGTGGTGGACGTCAGTCCGAAGACCAGTTTGATGCAATTCTCCACGCTAATCTATCCTGTCCAAGTCTCTTCATCTTCCGTAATCACCGAACCCTACACCATCTTGAACCGGCCAGTTTTTGGTGCCACGTGTAGTTTCTTATCTCCATTGCCAAATTAACTATTGCTTGATTCCTCAGGACGTGTATTTGAATATATCCTCTCTCTCCCTTTTTTAAAGTAAAGTTGTGCCTTAAATCTCATTTCTCCCTGATTAGATTCAGTGACTCTTCATTCGTTACTCAATCTAATCTTCAGCACTCTTTTACTCTTCTGTAATACCACATTTGAAAAGCTCCGAGTCCATTCTTATCGATACTATATATCTTCCACATTCACTCGGTTATAAGGCTACAATGCAGATTTCGTGACTTAAAAACCTGTATTTGGTTTTAATAATTGTCTGTATTTCACAAAAGCTTCCCTGCTTTTGCCTGTCTTCATTTTATACCTATCTACTTGAGTCGTAGTCTCTTTTTTTTTACTGCCCACATAGCAAAACTCATTTTATTCTTTCAGTGTTTCATTTCCTAATCTGATTCTCTCAGTATCGCCTAATAAAATTCTTCTACATTCCGATACCGTTGTTTTACTTCTGTAGATGTTCATCATTCAACTTCTTTTCCGTACATTTCCATTCCGTTCACTTGATCTGCCAAGTCCTTTCCCGTATCTTCGAAATTGAGAATGTCATTGGAAATCTAAAGATTTTAGTATCCGAGAACTTTAATTTCCTTTTCAGAATTTCTCCTTGGTTTAGTTAATGCATGCTTTATGTAAAGATTGAAGGACTTGGGGAGGATTACGTATAACCATGTATCAGTACATTTTCAGGGATTCTGAAGGAGAGCCACTCCATTTTCTGTAGGGGCTGATTACGTTTGAGTTACTTGGCCATTTGATTCCTAGGTAAAGTTTGAGAGCGGGGGATTGCTCTTGCAGACCAGTTACCACCAGTGGTTGAATAATAGAACGTTGTTCTGGGGCTTTCAGCGTTCCGTCGACGAGGTGGTCAGTAAAGACGGGTCACAAACTGGTTCTGGATAAGGACGGGGAGGTAAGTCCACCGTGGCCTTTTAAAAGCCATTTCGCTATTCACCATGAGCAATCCAGCGATACCACTCAACTTAAACATGGATTATGCGTGCGGGTATTTGTACCTCGAACCTCCACGAATAGGAAATAATTGAGATCGTAGAGTCACATTCTGGGGGAGCGGAGCCCAAGTCGCATCTGGTCATCCAGATTTAAGTGTTCAGTTGTTTGCTTAAGTAGATTCAGGCAGATGCCTGAATATTTCCTGTGAAAAGTACATAGCTTTTTTTTCTTCTTCAATACTGCTGTGTCTGACCGTTGTACTGTTTTTAATTACTCTGTCATCGTGACGTTAAACCTAGTTCCACGTCTACACCTGTACTCTGCAAACCACTGTAAAACGCATAGCAGAGGGGTTGCCACTGTACGACATATTATAATATGTTCCCGTTCTATTCGCTCTTGGAGCAGGAAATGAATCGTCGTGTAAATACTTCCGTGTATGTTGTAATTGGTCTGATCTGCCGTCACAGTCCCTACGGTAGCGATACGTAAGAGACTGTAGTATATTCATGTGTATATTCCTCACTTAAAATTGCTCTTTCAAACTTCGTAAGTAGGCTTTCGCGGGTAGTTTGCGTCTGTCTTCCAACGTCTACTGGTTACCATTTTTTCAGCGTTACCGCGACGCTCTTCTGTGGATGAAACAGACGTGACCAGTCGTGCTGCCTATCTTGTTGCTGCCCTGCTCTGTATACGTTCATTATTCTCTGGTAGTCCTATTTGGTATGGCTGCCACACACAATATTCTAGGATAATCGCACGAATAATTTATAAGCTATCTCCTGCGTAGATTAATTGTTGTTGCATTTTTCAGGGTAGCGACTCTTGTGTAAAACATGGAATTCTTAACGAATTACATTTTACCTGGAAAAAATCAGGGAAATGTCAGGGAATTCTGTGTTTTTAACCTAACATTGGAGTTTAATTATATTGTGCTTTATGAGTCAAAGATTTTAAAATACTTAAAAAGAGTGTTTATTATTTGACTAGGCCTGTTAGTCCATATAAATTATCAGTGTTTAAAAACCACGGTTAAACTACAGCCTACAGCCGAGAGGAAAGAAAAGTTGTCATTGAGAGATGCTCAAACCTCATTCGCACCCCTCCGCTGGGCGATAATTTCTCACTAGTTCTTCTTCCCCATACCAAGAATTCTCAGGAATTTTTTGTCGAAGCTCGAGTAGCCAATTCTCCTTTTATTTTCGAGATTTTGTTACAGTTTACACATGCTATCACTTTATTGTACTTGCCATTTGCGTGTTGTGTGACGGTATTAAATTTTCAGAAGCTGTTGTACTTCACACTGTTTTTGAGACATTGCTGCAGTAACCCACTGAGACCCAACAAGTGAGTCGTCGCGCAGCGATTCGTCTCTCCCTTCGTGAGCACTGCCCCGAGCGGAGCAGACCCCCTTACTCGTTGTTGTTTCATTTACATGATTTAATTAAGAGGGCAATCGATTCGCGCCATTTCCGTGACGAGGGAAGAAGGCGGCGGCGGCTGCAGCAGCGGCGACGGCGCCGGCTCGCTATGTTTATGCATGACTTAATTGGCGGCGGCGCTGGCTTTGTCAAGGGTGAATGGCGACCCAGCGTCACGCGGAACACCTGGCCGTGCCGGCAAAATGGCCTGCCCCGTACCGTGCTCCTCTCCTCCGCTCGCGGCGTTTCACAACTGCCGGCGTGTGCCGCTTTTTATAATGACGGCGGCTCTGCCCCTTTCTCTTTGTTTTCGGCCTGCGCTGTGTGAGTGTCTGAAGCCAAGGGCGAGAGAGAGTAAAGGCATTGAAAGCGGGAGCGGGTCACGGCGTCAACTATTCCATTAGCAGGGTAACGTAACAAGTCAAGACGGGGAGCTAGCAGCCTTCATTCAAATAGGATTGTAACAAGAGGACTGCGCAGACTCTCCCTCTTAGACTTTCATCACACTTCCGAGATTGGAAAGTCGGTGCCCCGACATCAGCTTCCTTCACCAGTAAGCTGACATCTCAACCACCAATATTGATGTGGTTTCCGTAGCGCAACCAGTACATTAACGACAATTTTGTTCGAAGTACTGGAAAACATATAAGTTAAAGATTTACATGCTCTGTGAGGTATAAAAATTTTCGAACTTTTTAACAAATCCTCCCGTAGCTGAGTGCTTAGTGCTGCAATTATGTAATTGCGGACTCGCTTCTTATAAACGCAGCTATTTTTCATTTAAATTTTATATTGTGAAAGCTAATGGTTTATTAATTAGGATTGAATTACAATTAAATTAAAACTTCATGTTTTAGTTTTGATTACTAATTGCGTGCAATTGCGATTATTGTAAGTAAAAGTTTGGTACAAGAATGCAACGTGTCTTTTTGTAAAACGATGGACGGTCGTAGAGGTAAGTCTGGCCTGCCCTACCGGTCACCTGCCAGCGAAGATAAAAATAAATAACAAAATATTAAGGAACAGAAACTGTTTTGACACAACAAACGTGGACAAAGGTCGAAAAAAAAAAATTCAGGCGATATGGAGTATTGGAGAATAGCAGCGAATGTTAAGATTTCGCCTTCCTGCGACATCGGGGTGATTGTAGATCAAGCAGTAAACCAGATTGGTCGCGTGGGGGTGAATGGATGGGGGAGAATAGCTGTGACTTTATTGATGAAACAGTCAGGGCGTATATTTAAATCGATTCAGGAAAAACAGGGAAAGATTAATTGAGAATGTCTGGAATGAGACTGCAAACCACCACCTTCCTGATGCCGGGCCAGTGCCCTAAGTGAAGCCATGAAGAGCGACCAACTACCGACTGCCTCGAGTCTGTACACGTCGTTATTTGAAACGCGTTATTTGTAGAAATTTAGGAGATCGAGAAATTGGGTGCTCGTATTTAAGAAGAAAACGTTATAGCACATGCTAGCAATCAGTGATAGACAATACTGTCAGTGGCTGTATACAGGTGAAACTTCGAAACGTATGCCGTTTAAAAAGTTTTATCTGTTGTACGTTTTTTTTGGAGTTACGTTCACTTTTCCTTCCTGAAATACTGTGTAGCAATAAACGCAGTGGATACGTATATAGTTATGTGAAATGCACCAGAAATCACTCATAACAGTATGAAACATCATTTATCACGAGCAACGGTGTAAAGATTCTTCCGCAACGTATCACAATTATTTCCTGTTGGCTTTTGATCGAGGAAAAGTGTTCAATGAGTTTACCCCGACAGAACAATTTAATTTCTTCTAATAGTTGTCGTTAATTGAGTAGTACAAGGGTGTTTCCGAAACGAATATTTTTATTTTCGTGAACTGCAACAAATACGGAGACAATAACACAGTTAAATAGAGCGACATAATTTCATTTTTCCATATAATCACCAAAGTTCGTTACACACTTCTCTCAACGATGAACAATAGTTTGGATGCTGCTTTTTAGCAAGCAACGCTCTTACAGCTTTGACATCACCTGAATTTGGAAAATGTTGCCCACGTAGTCCTTAAGCCATATGCCCAAAGCGATAGCAGTAATTTCTAAAGACATTGTCTTCGACGAGACAATAAACACTAATATTCCACTTTCCCTTCCTGTATCATTTGCAAAGATTTCAGCCAAAAACGTAGTTCAGTACAGTAAAGTTATCCGTTGCTAGGCTCAAGTTCGGTGAACCTCACGAAGTGCACTTCATAAGTGTGTGAACGTGTTTCGCATCTTTCAAAGTGGCTAACCGTGGCAGGTCGTACTAGATTCGGACATATTTGCGGATACGCTTACTTACAGTCGTCAATTTGTATTGAGGGCCGAATTAACCTCTCCTCTCTCCCACACCATATATTATTTTTTAGCTTAGCTGTCACAATTCGTCGTTTGACCTGTGAAAAACTGTTGTTAATCATTTTGTATAGAATGTTGGAATGTTCTCTGTAGACACTGTTTATGTTTACTGTAATTATCACACCATTCTCACTGCAACTAACGATGTCAGCTAAGTTTGTATTTTGGGTACAGCCTGTTAAGCATTAGTGCTTAACAGTGTACTGGGAGCAGCTACTACTTGGTGACATTCATACCATTTCTGTTACTGTCTTCCGACACCGGGCTGGTGTCGATAATTGATCCATTCTGGTGAAAACAAGACTACTAACTTTCTAAAAGTGCATAACTGATATTGAAACAAAGGATCTACAGGCGTAATAATTATATGTATCCACTGGCATAAAAAAATCATTTTCGTATCGTTTTTTCGGCTCACTCCGTTGTACAGCGTTGTCATGATTTATTACCCATTGTGTTCTGTTTAGATACTGTGTTGCTCTATCAGGTAACTGATGCAGCGCTAACATACGAATCTTAAACTGGGTCGAGGCATCCAGAGATACGGGAGAGTATTAAATAGGTTTGTTACATTTAATAAGCAGACCACTGTGAAAGGACACAGTACCAAAGGAGTTCGAGAAGCTCACAAACG
This sequence comes from Schistocerca cancellata, assembly GCF_023864275.1. Classification (NCBI taxonomy): domain Eukaryota; kingdom Metazoa; phylum Arthropoda; class Insecta; order Orthoptera; family Acrididae; genus Schistocerca; species Schistocerca cancellata. The sequence goes on from NC_064632.1 coordinate 138,204,042, forward strand.
TGGATTATAGCCTAAAAGTAATTTGTTATCCGGTCTTAACGCTGTACAATTACGCTGTATCATAAGATCAGTTTACATATGGAGAATATTGCAACAGGCTTCTTAAGTTGACCCTATCGCCACACCGGACACACTCTTAACTGTCGAGTTCTAAAAACCCATTTTAAATGGCCATGTTCATTTAGTGGTGGTTATATTTTCGTATCAAGGACTGCACCCTCAAGAGGTAAAATACCCGCTTCTGGTAATACGATTAAGAGTGTTGTAGACTAGTTTTATGAGGATTGATGAATCGCCGGATTTGAATATTGTCGAACTGTTGCGGTCGGTGATGGAATAACAAATAAGCCCTACTACTCTCTGACAGTCTTGATCAAGGAAGCGGAGCAGCTAATAGAAAGAAGACATTAACGTCATAGAGGCTGGATACTATTTTTGCCATACACACTGCTGTTATCCATACCGAATGTTCACAACCTAAATGCCGGCAACATCTTTTTGAGGAGGGTAGATGATGTCCTGTCACATTAAGACTGCGAGTGAAACTTGACGTTACAGGCATTTACGACGGGTCAAGTACCCGCAAGACCTACAAACTACTCCATTGGGGGTTACAAATTAGCTATAGAAAGCCTTTGAATGCAACTGTAGACTCGACTTCTGTTATGTTGCCTTTGGTTTCATACTCGACGTTTACGGCTTGGCGTTCCTGATTTTGAGGCACAAACAAGTTACTTTATGACCAGCATTAGCGAAGACGATAGAGAAACCGGTTGTTTAGTTTTGTGTCGGCAGTTCTTGCAGTACCAGCACCAGCACCTACGAGTAGTTGTTACGGGAAACCGGTCACCGCGACGGGTTGACGACCCGTAGCCACTGGCTGCCTCGTCCCAGTCCTTACACTGCCCTTCCGCCTGCTTTCAGGAACACGGAGTCTACCTGATCCAGGAAGAGACAACTAGACACATTTTGTACGTAGCGACAGCCAAAACATTACTCTTGCCTCTATAGCGGCGTCATGCGGCTTCGTTGACCACAGATTTTGTGAGGCGTCTGCCTTGCTCCTTAAATGTTAGTACTCCGGTGGCTGGCTCATTCTATGTTTTTAAATAAGTAATCATGCCGCCATACTTTCCAGAGCTTTTCTTTCAATATTTGTCGTATATTTCATTTAGGAGTTCAGTAACGTCGACAGTGTTGCAAAATTTTCATTCTTACTGGTTAAGTGTGACTGGAGAGGTGAATGTGAGTGAAAATGGGAGAGTGTGATTGTATTTTTAATTAACATTGTGTTTTGGCATTTTTAGTTTTAACTGCATTCGTCCCGCACTTTTGTAGCATGGGCGCTAAGAACCTCAATGCTGAGCGCCCTAAACGATAAATATGCACACAAAGATGAACACGCGCTCGCATATGCGTATTGTTTTAATAAGAAATCCAGTTCCTATCGGGCAGATTGTCAGTATTGCTATTGCTATCGCTGAAGCAGCATCGATGACAGGTGACAAACGAGGGCATATGGGGCTTTCACATGCTGACATGTCGTATCCTGTTTCCAACCCTGTCCATTGCATTACTCAAAGCATAATAATATTTCCAGTGCTCAAAGCCTCCATAGAATGCCGACAAGGTACCTGATGATGTACACTACGTGATCAAAAATATCTGGATACCCCCAAAAACATACGTTTTTCATCACCTACTGCTAGGTACTCCACCATATCAGCAACCTCAGTAGTCATTAGACATCGTGAGAGAGTAGAATGGGGCTCTCCGCGGAACTCACAGACTTCGAACGTGGTCAGGTGATTGGGTGTCACTAGTGTCGTACGTCAGTACATGAGATTTTCACACTCCTAAACATCCGTAGGTCCACTGTCTCCAATGTGATAGTGAAGTGGAAACGTAAAGCGTACAGGCCGACCTCGTCTGTTGAGTGACAGAGACCGCCGGCAGTTGAAGATGGTCGTAATGTGTAATAGGCAGACATCTATCCTGACCATCACACAGGAACTCCAACTCCAAATTACATCAGGATCCACTGCAAGTACTATGACAGTTAGGCTGGAGGTGAGAAAACTTGGATTTCATGGTCAAGCGGAAGCTCAGAAGCCACCCATCACGTCGGTAAATGCCAAACGACGCTTCGCTTGCTGTAAGGAGCGTAAACATTGGACGATTGAACAGTGGAAAAACGTTATGTGGAGTGACGAATCACGGTACACAAACGCGGCGATCAGATGGCAGAGTGTGGTTATGGCGAATGCCCGGTGGACGTCATCTGCCAGCGTGTGTAGAGCCAACAGTAAAATTCGGAGGTGATGGTGTTATGGTGTGGTCGTGTTTTTCAAGGAGGGGTTTTCACCCTTTGTTGTTTCGCGTGGCACTATCACAGGACAGGCCTACAGTGATGTTTTAAGTACCTTCTTGTTCCCAGTGTTGAAGAGCAATTCGGGGATGGCGATTTCATCTCTCAAGATGATCGAGCACCTGTTCATAATGCACGGTTTGTGGCGGAGTTGTTACACGGGAATAACATTCCTGTAATGGACTGGCCCTTCAGAGTCCTGACCTGAATCCTATAGAATACCATTGGGATGTTTTGGAACGCGGACTTCGTGCCACGCCTCACTGACCGATATCGATACCTCTCCTCAGTGCAGCACTCCGTGAAGAATGGGCTGCCATTCCCCCAATAAACCTTCCAGCATCTGATTGAACGTATGCCTGCGAGAGTGGTTGCTGTCATCAAAACTAAGGATGGGCCAACACAATATTGAATTCCAGCATTACCGATGGAGGGCGTCACGAATTTGTAAGTCATTTTCAGCCAGGTGTCCGGATACTTTTGATAACATAGTGTATCTTGCTTAGTGATTTGACTGTCAGTAGGCAATGTTCTAGACAGACTTTTCCAGTTGTTGTGTACAAACAAACAAACTAACTCTGCAAGAAAAATGAAATTCTTCCTCACAACTTGACGACCCTCAGTAGTTGTCTTTTATTACAGGTATTGTTCAACATTTACAAACGCTAAACATATCATTTGTAGGAAGTAAAAAAAAAAAAAAGTAACTCTGATTTAGCCCATAATGTGTGTACTTTCATGACAAATTAAGACTCTCCCGGAAAAACATTTCAAATATGTGAAGAAAATAACTGAAACCATTTCTGTAGTTCAGCTGGGAATGAAAGGTAATTTATGTTAAATGTTTCACTTGTATTCCTGGAAATTTTGTTTTTCGTTGAAGATGGCTACTCCTTATCACGAAGAGTAAAGGATTCAGCATCTGTGTAGTTGGAGCTATGCTGGAACTGAAAGGGGACGAAGGACTGTCACGGAGCCGCCTTTCCACCATTGAGTTTTGGAAGAACGTTCCAGATGAAAGATACCCACTATCAGTAGAGTGCCCCCTGGGACTAATCTCAATTTTGAAATCAATTACTTCTGTGAATCATCGTACTCAACACTCATTTCATTAAATTTACGTGTCATTGAATTTATATGTTCACCTAAACTACTGATAAGCATTTAAGCGAACGATAGATTTCAAAGAGCCCACAGCGAAAATCAACACTTGGAAAAGCAAACCGCAAAAGTAACTTATTATTTCTTGTTGTTCCATGGTCAACGATGTTAGTCGCACGAGCTGTTGCTACGGTCGCAGGTTCGAATCCTGCCTCGGGCATGGATGTGTGTAATGTCCTTAGGTTACTTAGGTTTAAGTAGTTCTAAGTGTAGGGGACTAATGACCTCAGATGTTAAGTCCTATAGTGCTTAGAGCCATTTGAACCATTTGTTAGTCGCACAGTTCAAAATAAATTGTCCGTTGATGAAATAAAATGTTCCTTCTTTCATGTTAACATTTAGTCTGTATAAACAGTGCGGCGGTCTCAAAACAGTTCCATTAGTTTTTCTGCTCCGAGAGGTAAGGCTACGGACCACCGTTGCTATGTAGTGTTGTAGTCCATTAATGCACATTAATTCTTAAAGGAGTATAATAGTGATTACAGCCGACGAAATGGAAGACAAGAACAAGAACTGGTTAGAATATATACGTGATGACGAGATCAATTACAATATCGCTCCTCCAAAGCGTATTTGGTGTATGTCTGAATTACTTTCTCTGAGCGACGACCATACGGAGCTTCTTTGAAGGGCCTTTGACTTAGAACACCTTTTAAAGAAAACACGTTCCTGTGAGATACCTAAGCACGTTTGCCACAGGATCGTATATTTCATGAGGACTGAACACATCTTGTGATCGGGAATGGAGACTCATCTGCAGACAGTTATAGGACCGTTGTTGTTCACGTTCTTCATTAATGAGTTGACATACAGTGTTAGTTGCAATACCAGGCTCTTCACAGGTGATAAAATTACAAGGTAATTCTGTCCGATGAAATTTCCGTAACATTGTCAGATTCTGGTAAAATATCAGCCTGCTTCAGAGGTACCGAACTTGTCCTTAATGTAGAGAAATACAAAGCTGTGTGCTTTTCGAAACATAAAAGCGTAGTATGTTTTGACTACTGGATTACCGAGTCACTATTTTAGAGTCAGTCATGTCGTACACATATTGGAGTAGCAAAGTATAGAGATACAAAGTAGAACTACCACATAGGCTCAGCTGTAGGTAAAGTACGTGGCAGGTTTTCAGTCTTCGAGTCATCGATGAGATATTTGGCCTACGCGTGAATCCTATTAAAGTAGCCGGGACCCTGATCAAGTCGAACTAGTAGGGAACAAAGAAGGCCTGCGCGAATTGTCACATCTGTCTTCCACTGGCGGGAGAGAGTATCAGAAATGTTGAAATATCGTAATTGAGAGTCACTTGACGAAAGACACTGCATCTTGCTTAGAAATATTCAAGACTATCTTTCAGGGCAGAAGTTACGAACAGTTCTCAGCCCCCTACCGATCTGTCCTGTAGACATTGTGGAGGTAAAGTTACGTAAATAAAAAACGTCGCACAGAGGCTTACAGGCAGCAATTTCTTCCACAATCGTTCGTGAAGGAAACTTAAAAACAACGGTATACGGGGCAATCAATTGTAAACGAGAGAAATGGAAAAATAAATAAACTGTTGATTATATCGAAAACAGTTGCTATAACAATTAATACATTTATGCTACCATAACAATTAATACATTTATGCTGCTGTGAGAAAAGACGGTCAGTGCCTTCGTGGAAAAATGTTTTCGGTTGCCTACTGAACAGAGCTTGTTGACAGGAGTGGACCTTTTCGGCCGAAACTAATCGACGCCTACGAATGTCTCTCTTCAGGTCTGCAAAAATATGTAAATCGCATGGGGAGAGATCGGGACTGTATGGATGATAGATAAGGGTTTCCCAACGAAACTTTTGCAGCATAATCGAAACAACAATGGTTCAAATGGCTCTGAGCACTATGGGACTTAACATCTGAGGTCATCAGTCCCCTAGAACTTAGAACTACTTAAGCCTAACTAACCTAAGCACATCACACACATCCATGCCCGAGGCAGGATTCGAACCTGCGACCGTAGCGGTCGAGCGGTTCCAGACTGAAGCGCCTTTAACCGCTTGGCCACACCGGCCGGCATAATCGAAACAACCTTGGCGACATGTGGACGGAGAATATCCTCAACAGAATGATGCTCCTTCGTCAGGCTGTGGGGCGCACACTGGGCATAGATTTTCCAGAACTGCAGATGTTCTGTCATGATGACGTGAGCGGTACCGTGATTGATGCCCAACGTGAACTGAATGTTTGCCATCGTTCGCCGTCAGGCATTTCTGAGGGCAGCGTCCACCGCAGCAGTGACACGATGAGCCTGACCTGACCGACGGTTATCTTGTAGTAACACATGCGTACGTGACATAGTGTGTTTGCCATGCGCACCAGACATTTGGACATGAATGCCAATTCCTGACCGTTCTTCCGCAGTCAAAAACCGCACTACGCCATGCCGTGTTGCTGTTTTCCGACCTCCGTAGTAAAGTCGGACGTACACACGACTCACTAAGCTCACTTCGAGCACGTCTAACAGACAAACGACTCAGCGGTGAACATTAGCGCTGTTCGTTCGTTATTCCCAGGAGATGGCACATCTACACACACCTGTCTGCGTTAGCAACGCCTGCGCCATGCTCGTTATCTAGTCTGCCTCGTTTTCATTTGACTGTCTCTTATATCTTTAGCGCAATTAAAAGTTCCCACACCTTTCTCAGTGGTTATCAGGGAATAGATGTAAATGTCACTAGGCGCTAAAGTGTGTTTAATTGGTTGAAGGGCGCATGGAAGCATTGCTTATGAAAGTAGTTGACGTACAAACCGCTATGTCACACACGAAACGCAAATAATTAAATTTAACTACTAGATAGTAATTTGTACCATTTAAGTTGAGCAAAATGGAGTTTTCAGTTTTTCATGGAGCAACGGTTGAATAAGCAACACTATCCTCGTGTCCAACGGCCACAATATTTCGACAACAAACTGATTGTCCTGGACCTCTGGCCGTGTCAGATATGCGTGTTGTCTAGATGTGGTATGTATCTGTTGGACACAACGATACCGCCGTTCACGTCGAACAGACTGCTGGTCGTCTTTGTCCACGTTTTCCGCAGTTTCCATAAATCATTTCAGTCCTGGGTTTTTCCATCCACTACAGCACAGCGAAATCAATGGCCCTTATTTGTACTCGTATGCAAGTGGTTTGTCTATGATGTTGGCATGAGTGTGATTTCTTACTTTATTGTTTAGATCTTTCGTAGAAGACCTGTTCCTTGTCTTCGTTTGGATAGTGCTCATGAGAACAATAGCTGCTTGTCGACCGACAGACACCTTGCGCAAAAATGAAACGGGTTCTGTCAGCAAAATTTTGAAAATCGTTCAATGAAGACGTACTGTTTTAAAATGGGAGCCTGTGGTATTCTATGTCTTATAACAGTTTAAATTGGCGCTTATGTGTTGGACATTTGTTGTGTTCCATGGTTAAGTAGATTAATCCTAAAAGATTACATGAGGTAAGCACTTTGACCTTCTGGCACACATTGAAGAGCTAAGACATTGTGAACACTGCCTACGACGAGTTTGAATGGGGGCACGTGACGCAGTAAGGAAAGAATATAAGCGGAAGAGAGATGAATGGGCAGTCATTACAGCGAAGATATAGGCCGCAAATGTGGAAACCCACCGAAATAAGCGGTTTTGACAGTGGGCGCTTTGTTTGGCCCTGCGACTGGAAACAACAATCTTTGAAACGACGAAGCTGGTCGCCTGTTAGCGTACTACTAACGTGAGCACCTTTGGAAAGTGGTTGAAAGATGATGAAATAACGAGTGGGCCGTATGGTATTGGACGACCACGTCTCATCACAAAACGTAGAATTCGGAGGATCCCCCCGTTGTGTAAACCGGGAAAGGCAGCGATCTGTGGCAGATCTGGCGACAGAATACAATGCTGATGCAGGCACAAGTGTTTCGGAGCACACCGTTCAAAGGTCACAGTTGAACATGGGTCTCCACATCACACGACCCCTACGTGTTCCTGTGTTGACCCAACGACATCGTCAGTTGTGATTGCAGTGCGCGCAGCATCAATGAGTTTTCACCGTGGGTGAATAGAAATGTGTCGCCTGTCGAATGAATAGCATTTCTTGTTACACTAGGTCCATGGTCGGGTCCTTACACGCCGTCATCCAGGCGAATGACTGCTCTAAATTTGCACCGCGCCACAGATGCAGGCTGGTGAGGGCAGAATTATACTGTGGGGTGTATTGAGTTGGGCTTCCACGGGATCTGTGGTGGTAATAGAAAGCGGGTGACAGCAGTGAACTACACGAACATTGTTGTGGACCACCTGCATCGCTTCATGCCTTGGTCTCCCCCCTATTACATCTTCCAGCAGGACAACTGTCAGTGTTGCTAGGTCAGAATCGTGCTACAGTGATTTGAGGGGCGTTATAGTGAAATCACACCGATGTCTAGGTCAGCAAGTGTGCCTGATATGTACCCACAGGAACACACATCGGCCGCCAGCTGCGTGCCCGTAAACCACCATCCCGTAATTTGCGGGAATTGCTTGACCTGTCTGTAGACGTCTGGTGCCAAATACTTCTTGGAATCCTGTCAAGGACTTGTAGAATTCATGCCAAGCAAAATCTCTATTGAACTATGTTGGAAAAGTGGAACAACACGCTGTTAAACGCTGGTCATAAAGTTGTGGCTCATCAGTGTACGTATCATAATTACTTGAATAACTAAACAGTAATAGAGAGAACCATACATGGGTATAGCGAATTATATTGGGATTCATGAAAAGAAAGCTACAGAAATTATCTTTTCGTTTTACACCTTCCCATTCAGTACATAGAATTTCTCTAAGCGCCGGATGAAGGCTTCCTTTCTTGTGCTATCGTCTCTGTAACTAGTTTGGTCCCCCTAGGAACATACTGTTTCCCCAGTTGGGAACAAAAGTTTAGTTGGGCGTGAATGCGTGACCTCAGTCTATTGTTTGTTGAGTGCGTCTGTTGAGTGCTGTACGTTTTGCTTTCGTGTGCGAGAGAATTCAGCTTTTTTTTCTGAGATGAGTTAGAGCAGAGCCTACAATTCCTAGTATGAGGACTGATTTATATTCAAATAGTGGGCTGTGTTTCTGTCGTATGTTGTAGTTTCTTGTGTGTGTAATTGCTATAGTCAAAGGTTTGGCCTATGTTGCTGTAGCGGCCATTATAATACAACTTACTGTACTTTTTTCGTTTGGGAAAATGCAGGGAAATGGGTTCGTCGCTGGAAATGCTTGGTTTGTTATCACGAAACTTGCTCTTCATCTACACAGATATACAAATTCATATGTGACACATCTTTTAAAGCCCGAAAATAACTTGAAGGCATTGTTCATCCATGGCTTTCAAGTGATTTATGATAATGAAAGTGTCTGGCAATATTGGAATTAATTTTACTTTTGAAAAATTATATGGAGGATGAAATTACGAACATATTTTTTCGTATGTCCGTTTCGGGAGTGTTAAGCTTTATGCCTAATTTTGTCTTTAATATGTTATAAAAGTTTAATTGTTCTTGTTGCCTGTGGAGAATAAAATTCTGAAATATATGTGCTAATTTTTAGCTTTTTCCATAACCTTTCAGGACTTACAGAGGTGTTGACGTACTAAGGTGACGAAATTTGGACACCCTACCTCACTAACTGTGCTGTACGTTTACGGACATGACATTGCAGTGTATCAGATGGCCTCACGTCTTCGGCAGGTGCCAAACGCAGTGACATGTGGAGACTAGCTGTTTCACCCTGTCGGATATTAGCGCTCTGTGGAAGGCAGTTGCAGAGGCAGTTTAGTTAAAAGAACAAACACAACGAATCCATGTACGGTGTGATAAGCCGCGTATCTAACGACAAAACAAAACAAAGGAATGAAGGCCACTTCTTTGTGCCAAAACACTGCGTAAAATACCTTCTGTGAGATATCAATTACAACTTCAGGGGCGGTTTCGTTCCCTGATCATTGTCGTTTCTAACTAAATAATTTTTATGTGTTGCTTGTTTTCTTAGTCAGATGGACAGTACTTACAAAGCGAGTGAATATCATGAACGTCAAAGTGAGAAATAAAGTAGTTTTTATTTCAGCACCGAGTGCAAGGCTATAAAGATCAGAATTCTAGCGGAAAGAAGCTAAGGAGATTGAATGTTAGATACTAGCGTCGCATTGTCATTGAAGGATGCTCAGACAGTAGAGTTTTGTGAAACGGATTCAAGGAAAAAGGAAAGAACATGTTAAAAAGGCCTTCGTAATGATTTGCTCATATTTTGTGATACTGGGTCCCTTGTCATCGACGAACTTATTTTGCAGTACGAAATAGTGAAGTACGAGGCGTATTGTCGAATATACAATTTCGGCAAACATACTTCGTTTCTACATAAATATCCATTCATAAAGTTACTCTTATCGTAAAGTGTCCCGCAAAGTTTTACACCATGAAACATGAGTAATACATTAGGGGGTAATTGTCAGGTTTTAATAAAAACAACACTCTTCCGTTTAGAAATTGTATTTTTTGAAGAGTTCATTTTTTTTCTCTCTAAGCGACGCTTGAATGTTATCAGTTATAGTCATAGGCAGTCATAAATCAATACTAGGAACTAATATGACACTGCTCAGCTCGTCTTACCCATGTATTAACCGTGAACGGATACTAACGGAATACGCTGTTTGACTTTCAACAAAAATAGCCTGGTCTCAGTTTGCCGTTTCTCTTGACAAGGTAACGATGAGCCGTGGAGAAAGACTGAAGGATCACGGGATTGCGACGCGAGTCCTAATACATTTTTGTGAAACAGGGAGTGTCGTGACTCAAGGCAGTTAGGTGGCACGGGGGCGTGTGTCGGCCGGGCCTAGGTTTGTGGTTTTATTTTCGCGCGCCTCTTCGCGTGCTGTGTGGGGTAATTAGCGAGGTGGAGCCCACCAGTAATTGCCTGCCCGCTGCAGCGCCGCTCCGTGACGTCACCGGCACTTCGCCTGCGGTTTGGCTGCTTCTGCAACCCGCGTCGCGTTATGCCCTGCAGCGGACACGTCTTGACAAAGAACAGAGGGACAAACGGGACAGTTGGCGGAAGACTGCCGCCTACGTTGCTTACCAGTACAAAGTAGCGAATGCAGCTCACTGCTTTTTTTTATTCTGTTTGCGCACTTTCTTCTAAATTGCATAAAATACATTATAATTTTTGTTTCCCATTTGGCTTCCCGTTTTCCCAGTACCGTAGTGGCCAGAATATAAGTAGCACTTTAATTATCATTGGTTTTTCCGTTTTCCTCTTTAGTTATTTGTTGTAAGCATAGTATGGATACAAAATATATTTATACATTTTGATATTTATAGATTAAAAGCAACATTTCCTTTTAAAATTGGCGTACAATATATTCGCAGTGTTTTTACCTCTTATTTACGTATTCTGCTAACTGCTCTTTCCTTCATTGATGGAGGAGGAGGAGGAGGAGGAGGAGGAGATTAGTGTTTAACGTCCCGTGGACAGCGAGGTCATCAGAGACAGAGCACGAGCTCGGATGAGGGAGGGATGGAGAAGGAAAACAGCCGTGCCCTTTCGAAGAAATCATCCTGACATTTGCCTTAAGCGATTTAGGGAAATCACGGGAAACCTAAATCAGGATGGTCGCTCGCGGGTTTGAATCGTCGTCCTCCCGAATGAGATTCCAGTGTGCTAACCACTGCACTACCTCGCTCGGACGTTGATAGAGGAGAAGACTGATAGACAATTTGTTTCACATTCACATTTGGCAACTTTTCGCCTTTTCTGACATCACTTTTTCTGACGTTGCATTGATGTTTTCTCCATTTCATCTCACTTTTGTGAAAACTTCGCGAGACAGAGTACTGTAGTTTGACCTGTTCAGCACGGTGCACGGTGTTCAAGCTTATTCAAATGTTTGTGTGTACGTTGTGAGAGTTACCAGTTTCTTGAGTGCTGAAAACGTGAAACTACAGCACTGTTTGTCTAATTTTTACTCAAGTGAGGTGAAGTGGAAAACACATTAATGCAACGTAAGAAAATGGTTACTAACAAGGCGAAAAATTGGCAAAAATGAATGAGCAACCAGTTTTCTATCCGCCTTATCCTCCGCTAACAATGAAGACGCCCCTCCTCCCCTCACCCCGGGTTCTTTCCTTCCCTTTCTCCCCCTCTGGGAGTATGGTTTGTGCCTTCTCTGCTTGCATGTCTTCATCCTTCCTTTGTCCTTCTCTTTTCCTTACCTCTTCTCTTTACCCTTTTCTCCGCTGCGGTGTTTGAGACCTCTCTTCTTTCCTTTCCCTTCCTTTGTTTTTCACTTTCTCTTTCTTCCTCCCTGTGCGTGTCTGAAGGCCGACCCACGCATTTTCATGCGTAGCCGGTGACGGGGTAACGCGTAATTCCCTGCCCCGGGTAGGCAGGTAGGACACGTACGTACCCCCTGGTAACGGCCAGGCCCAGGGAGGGGTGATTACCCGAGCTGATACCTTCCGAAAGCGCCGATTGGTCCCTCCGTCCGTTTGTCGGGAGGTGTGACCTGAGGTGAGAACAATCACCTAAGGCGGGAGTGCCCTCAGAGAGGGCCCCCACAAGGGAGGAGCGCGCCACTGGAGACGCCGGTAATCATGGGGGATTCTTCCGCAATGGTTTCCTCACCTTCCACTGTGTCTGCTCACAAGCGCAAGTTCACTGAGTCTCAGCCACAGACAGTTCTTCCATCGTTGCCACAGTTCCTTGTTGTTTCTCAGTCTGACGAAGGTCACGACTTCTCCACGGTCAACCCTTTCATTATTCAGAAAGGTGTCGACGCAATTGCAGGTCCTGTAAAGTCTTGTTCCAGATTACAGAATGGCACCTTGTTGTTAGAAACAGTCAATGCCCTCCAGGCACAAAAATTGCTGCATGCTCCACACCTTCCCTGTCCGGGTTGAAGTGCACTGCACATTAAATTCCTCGCATGGAATCGTTTATACACGCTCCCTCGATGGATTGTCCGACGAAGAAATTCAGCACTACCTGTCTGACCAGGGCGTGACGGCTGTTCATAGAGTTATGAAAAGGGTTGACACGAACATCATTCCAACCCGCACTGTCTTCTTGACATTTGACAAAGTTCAACTCTCATCGAAAATCGAAGCAGGCTATGAGATAATTTCCGTTCGCCCTTACGTCCCAAACCCTACGCGTTGCTATCGGTGTCAGCGGTTCAATCACACCAGCCAGTCCTGTTCCAATCAGGCCAAATGTGTTACGTGTGGCAAGGATGCCCATGAGGGTGCTTGTCCACCTCCATCCCCTCGCTGCATCAACTGTATGGGTGACCACGCTGCTTCCTCTCGAGATTGCCCCATTTTTAAGGACGAAAAGCTCATCCGGAAATCAGAGTGAAGGAAAAGGTGTCGACCTTTGCTGCTCGAAAATTATTCGCCAGTCGACAGCCCACCGTGCCTCAGACAGGAAAATACAGCACTGTCCTTGCTTCTCCTCGGCCAACAAAGGAAGGCGGCCACGCAGACTTGCGACCTCACCTTTAGTGCCACGATCGTCAGATCGGCCAGCGCAAAGATCGCCCGTTCAACCTCACCACTTTCGCCTGCCCAGTCTATGGCTCACCCTTAATTGGGTTCTGCTAAATCTCTAGCCCACAAGTCAGACACCAAGACTTCGAAAAAAGAGCATACTCGTGAAGATTTTTTACGTACCCCAACTTCACAACCATCGGTTCCTCCTTCATCTAAACATCATATTTCCAAGAAGGCTACAAAGAAACCCAGTTCATCTCCTTCTCCGCCAAGGCGTGTCCCATCTACATCACCATCTGGCGGTAATCGCCCTCGGCCATCTTCTGTGTCGCCGAGGCGCAATGCTGGCGGCCGATCAACCGGCCGATCGCTGGTGGCAGGAGCTGCTCCTGAACAACCTATGGATCGGGATCTTCTGCCTTCAGCTGAATGCCATTCCATGCTGTCGGTCGCAAGCTCTGAGCAGTCGTTGAGTTGGCGGCAACCTTGGTCACATTCCTCCATTTTCTGTTCACCCTATGTCCATTATCCACTGGAATGTCCGCGGCATTCGATCCAGTCGGGATGAATTGTCGATCGTCTTACGTTCCTACTCGCCGGTCATCTTCTGTCTTCAGGAAACAAAGCTGCGTCCTCATGACCGCTTTGTTCTCCCTCATTTTCAGTCCGTCCGATATGATCTCCCCTCTGTTGAAGGCACTCCAGCCCATGGAGGACTCATGATTCTTCTCCATGATACTCTCCATTATCACCCAATCCACTTCAACACTTCCTTCCAAGCTGTCGCCGTCCGTCTTTCCCTTTCTGGATACACGTTCTCTCTTTGTACTGTATACATTCCATCGTCCACACCAATGGCACGAGCTGATCTCCTTCATCTTCTTGGTCAGCTTCCACCCCCCTATTTGCTGGTTGGGGACTTCAATGCCCACCACCCGCTTTGGGGATCTCCACATCCTTGTCCACGTGGCTCACTATTGCTAGACGTCTTCCACCAAGCGGATCTAGTTTGCCTCAACACTGGGGTCCCTACATTTTCATCTGCCTCCACGACATATTTATCTCATTTGGACCTTGCGGTCGGTACTGTTTCGCTCGCTCGGCGCTTCGAATGGTTCGCCCTTGATGATACACACTCGAGTGACCACTTTCCATGTGTCCTTAGACTGCAGCCTCAACTGCCATATATGTGCTCGCGACGCTGGAAGTTTACCCAAGCCGATTGGACACTTTTTTCGTCTCTAGCGACATTCGATGACCGTCACTTTCCCAGCGTCGACGATGAGGTCACACAGAGCCCCAACTTCTGCAGAACTTTGCACTTTGTTATATTGCCCTGATTGAATGATGAAACAGCATCATAAACGCCAAAGTGAAGTGTGTTTATACCCACAAAAACAGTTTTAGGTAGTCTACTCCATATCCCATGGTTCATACACTCATTTGGATTCTGAGTCCGGCCATGAAGACATTTCTTTAGTAGACTAATATTTGCGAGGTCTCGGAATATTGGTTTTATTTCATCCATTATGGCAGGTGGCAGGTGATGAGGGTGATTGTATTGTTTCTTAGTTACCTTGCCTCTGTTGTACTTGCACCAACTATCGTCTCCTTTTGGACATAGCCCATGTTGGGGATTCTCATTGTTTGAAGCTGTATGAAAAAACAGAGCCCAGACTGCTCTTCTCATTAATTCTGCATCTGCTGTCTTATTGCTAGACCATAGCACTTCTGAATATGATCTATTGTAGCATCTGTCAGTCTATTTTTCCCATCTAAAGTTTTTCTATCGCTCAATTTGTTGCCTTTCATGCTAGCCTTGAGCCATCGAAGTCTTGATTCCATCCTTTTCTGAACATGGCCAACACACTCCAGTTTGGAAATTTTCACATCGTTACCATAGGGTCTCAGTTCCTCAATTTCTTTGAAAGCCTTTGAGTCACCATCTCCAAGATAATTTATGTATCTAACGTTGTACCATTTTACTGAGCGTTGATAAATACTTCTTACACCAGCAACTTCCATACCACCACTAGACCCATAGTAATTTGCCACGCACTCCTCTTCATGTTTAGTTTTCATTTTCTCCTTGCATCTGCAAAATTTGGAAAGTATTGCCACATCAACTACCTTACCAGTGTCCACACTTGTAGCTGTTACTACACCATTCATTCAGAGATGTGTGGCCTCTCTTCTGCCAGCTTCCATCAAAAGCTATGGACAAGTATCTGCTATTATTATTTTCAACAACTGCTTCCTCAACAGCATCTTTCATGTTTTCCTGTGCCACATCTCCTAGAACAGAGGCTATTGCAATTATGTGTGTTAAATTTTGAAGGTGGAGGAGGGAGGTTTATCACACCACACAACATGGCACCTGCAGCCCTGTCCTTTCCTATACACCGTAATCCATAAACCAGTCTAATGTTTATATCGTACAGTTTACCTGTATCTGCAGTAACATGTGAGGAATTGAAGAAAGTAACACTGTGTTTGCAATAACTGCACATCAACTCTAATTCACAAGCAAGTCCTACATGTAAGTTTATTTTCAATGAAACACCACATTTTCCACATTGTTTGCAGCACACATTGTTCTCCAAAACATAATAAAGAGACGTTAATTAACTCATATTTTGTAGTCCCAGCATTTAGTTTCTTGTATTATTCTTCAATTCCAGCTAGTTTTCTTCTTGTAGCACTTTCCGGTGTAGTGGCAGCAGCATCACTCAATGTATCACTACCAGTGTTGACGTTAGTCGCTACTGGGACATCAGATACTGATGAAGATGAATCAGACGAATTTTTAGTACACTTTACTTTCTTGCGCCAATGCACACACGCTTTCTAAATACCTGCAGACTAGGTCTTGGCATGTTGAAGGAAAGAAAACTCAATGACTTCTCCACATACGACTTTCACAACAATGACATGGATGTACTCACAAAGGAAACAATACAAATGGTGCAGAATCTAGTGTCAACTGTCTAGCAGTGTAGCCAACAGAAAAGCTAACTCTCTTGTGCTCAATTATATCTCTGGCAAGGCTGTCTATATCACGTATATTTCGCGTCTCATATACAAGGTGCGGAACATCGTGTGTCGAAATTATTTTAAAACATTATTTAAAATAGTTCTATTCACGTCATCCAAATATTTTATACATGGTATTTAACGGGAGAGTCTAAATTTTTCGAAAATGCATTTACCCAATAATCGATTTTTTCATCGAAAAACTCATTCCGTATACCCTTAAGAGAATACGAATCTGGAGTAAAATATAATCTTTTCAACTAGCGATGGCTCATCACAGTAGCTACGTTTGTCACAACGTGCTCTCGCACGGAGCATGAACTATGTCGGTTGGTTGGTTGGTTGGTTGAGTTTGGGGGAGAGGACCAAACAACGAGGTCATCGGTCCCATCGGATTAGTGAACGATGGGGAGTCGGTCGTTCCCTTTCAAAGGAACCATCCCGGAATTTGCCTGAAGAGATTTAGGGAAATCACGGAATACCTAACTAAATCATGATGGCCGGACACGGATTTCAATCGTTGTCCTTGCGGTGAACTTTATTACAGATTCAACTGAACCAGTGTTAGTTCGGCGTACTGTCCAAACACCAAAACTCATTTACCACTTTTAGTTCTCGTTTCCTAATCTAATTCCCTCAACATCTCCTGATTTCATTCGAATGCGTCCCACTATCCTTGTTTTGCTTTTGTTCATCTTACATCTTCCTTTCAAGGCACTATCCATTTCGTTCAACTTCACTTCCAAGTCCTGTGCTGTTTCTGACAAAATGACATCATCGGCAGACGACGACGTTTCTATTTCTCTTCTATGTATTCTACCCCTGTTACCTTCAAAATTTCGGAGAGTATTCCAGTCAACAGCGTCAAAAGCTTTCACCAAGTCTACAAAACTATAAACGTAGATTTGTCTTTCCTCAACCTATCTTCTACGATGAGTCTTAGTAAAGGCTCATGTGTTCCTATATTTCTCCGGAAGCCAAGCTGGTCGTCCCCGAGGTCGACTTTTATCAGTTTCTCCATTCTTCCGTAAATAATCTGAGTTAGTATTTTACAACCATGAATTGTTAAACTGATGATTCAGAAATATTCACACCTGTCAGCACCACCTTTCTTTGTAATTGGAATTACTACACCTTCCTGAACTCTCAGGGCTTTTCCCCTGTCCCATTTATCTTGCACATCATGTGGAATAGTTTCTGTCATAGTTGGCTCTCCCAACGATATCAGCATTTCCGAGGGAACGACGGCTACTCCAAGGTCCTTGTTTCCGCTTATGTTTCCCAGTCGTCTGTCAGATTCATCACTCACTACCATCTGATCTTTATCTGCTTCCTCTCACTTTCTATAATACATGCTTCAAGTTTCCTTTTAGAACCCGTCTATATATTCCTTCCATCTCTCTGCTCTCCTTTCTTTTCTTAGTACTGGTTTTCCGTGTGAGCGCTCCTTTCCGTAAAGACATTTTTAATTTTCCTATACGCAGTTCCCCTAGTTGTAGATGCTTCTATACCCTTACAGTTGTCCTCTAGCGATTCCCGCTTACAAGAAGATCCCTCCAACACCCCCTCACCAATTTGACTCACATCGACAGAATGTGTAGGACATGATCAGGACTGCAACAAATGTAAACAGGAAGAAGCAACTCTCATGAGGTTTCGAGAAAATCTAATTAGAAAACTTTATGATTGCTTTTGTATAGTTGCTAGTACTAAAAGATTCCGCAGCCTAGCGAGTAAGCGCTCTTGAGCGCGAGGTTCCTAGATCGAATCTCGCTGCCGCTACTTTTTTTCCTGTTTTCTTTTTTCATTCCCACGTAATTTTAACAACACATACGAGTGCTACACCACGAAACTGCGTGATGACTGGGAACCATTTACGAATGTAAAACAAATTTGATACTCTGAAAGAACTATGCACATGCAAAAATTTCGCGTCCATGTGCTTTATTTAGCAAAAATTATTGTTTTGCATGTTCATAAGATTAGTATCACCCTCATACGCGCAGTGATCCATGCACATTATACTTGTTCACAAGTGTAGATGGAATAATTTAAATAACGTGGCTATACTCATTTTACTGAAAGTTCTTTCTCATCCTTATCTTTATATCCGATCTCATTACTAAAACCTTTTTGTCCTTTTTTCTGGATAAAAATTACATAGGAATGAAAAAGTTAGCAACAACAAGATTCGATCCGAGACCTCGCGCTTATGAAACTACGCGCTTACTCACCCGGCTGTTAATTTCTATAATACTAGCGACCGTTCAAACAATTTTTGTTTTTAATTTGTGGTAAGTTCCTATGGGACCAAACTGCTGAGGTCAAAGGCTCACTTACACTAACGCTAAGGACAACACACTCACGCCCATGCCCGAGGGAGGACTCCAAACTCCAACGGTGGGAGCCGCGCTAACAACGGAAGGCGCCTTCAGACCACGCGGTTACCCCGCGCAGCTGTTCAAACTATAAAAATAGGTCTCAAACTTTCAAACTCGATTTTCTCTAAAAAGGTTGAGAATGGCGTCTTCCTGTTTACACACATCCTGTCAATGTGAATCAGATCAGTGAGGAGAAGTTCTTATGCTTCCCTTGTTAAGCATTTTGCACTCTCTGTCAATCTCATTTTAGGGTTCCGTACATAAATCGGTAAAAACGGAAACCTTATAGTGTCACTTTGTTGTCTGTCTGTCTGTCTGTCTGTCTGTCCGTCCGTCCGTCCGACTGTTCCAAACCCTTACGAATCCCTTAGGACTACGAACTGCCACAGCTATGCTTTGTTTGGACAAGGAACGGCTCAGGTCTTCAGATAATGCCATAAAAGTATATTCAAAGATGGCTAGACAGCATAGCAGAGCCATCAAGAGGAAGCTGTTGGACGATTCTGATGATACACGCTATGGAGCAGGCTTGTACTGAAGTAAAAACTTTGAAGCTAATTTCCCGTAACTTTAGTTTTTTTCTGTATAAGGTACATTTTCTCAGGGCCTATTTATAGTAGAAAGATGAAATTTTCTGTAGTTGTTCCTTAAGACCTTCTAATATATCTGAATTAAAAGATATGTGGAATTATTTTGTATTAATGGATGTAAATTTTAAAATACTTGTTAAAATGTATAACTTTTTTAACATTTACAAAAAATATAATATCTGAAAAACTATACATTATTTTTTCAAAATTAATAATTCAGCATAAAAGCAGAACATATCTCTGCGTTCTGTGAAAAAATCAAGAGTATCGTCTAAATAACAAATGTGAAAATGTTCCTAACTTTTAGCTCAATTTAACATTGTAAGCGTAGGGCGTTCCGTATACCCTTAACAGCACACAGATATGAAGATAAGTATAAATATTATCCGTCTCATTCGACTGAAAGTTTATTCTTTCCTACCATCATATTGCACCTGTTTGTTCAAGATTATTGGTTATGAAAGACGGATAGCATTTATTGTTATCTACGTGATACGATTGTGGGCTTGGATGATGGAAGGGGTTGGCAGCACAGTCCTGTGAGTACTGAAGCCGTGTGTGCGTTCCATATCACGTAACGTTTTCGTCGACATTGGTCATCGCTTACTTGAGAAATTGTGTAGTGGAGAAATACCAGAAATTCGTAATGGAAAAAATGTGGATATTACGTTACCACAATTTATCTAAAATATATAGTGTGATGATGTGACATAATTTCCATTTAGATCACACTGCCAAAAGCGCTATCGGAAAAAAGACAAACGTGGTATAGAACTATTTCCTCTGTTTCTCTCGTAGGTTATGCTGTCGCATTTCGTGGCATTCAGTAACACAGTAGCCACTTGTAGATGTTATAAATCCACATCACTGTAATTGGATAATGAGTTTTTTCAAGGAAACACGTAGAGTTTGGTCATTAGATTGCATCGTCGAGTATAAGCTCTTCTGATTATCTTATCAACAGTCCTCGGCATATCTGTTCTTATTTTGTATTTGAGTAATGTTTGCTACGTAGATGTACTAAATACATAGTTACCAGCAGTGACACTCTATTCAATATCACGTAACGAGCGAACGTTTATTACGAAGCTTCAGTGATAAATCTCATTATTTTTCTTCTTAGCTGTGTGGGGTCCCCAGCAAACAGCTTTCGTACAAATGATTGTTGGCTAATAGTCATTTCTCTGATCCGTACTGTCTCGACACACGGTGTTCGAAACCCCTGTCTAGATATCTTTGAACAGTCCAGTAAGTCGCTGCAGTCTAGATATGTTTGGAACGTTGTGGATATTCAAAGAATGAGCTTGCCTGTTTCATTGTGACACCTTTTTCCACACTATATTTAACCAATTAAGCACTGGAGTTGTTAATCCTCCCAACTTATTTATTACATGGCAGAGACGGCGTATCGTTCCAGGTAATAATTTACCGTCTTGTCGTGATCAGCTGTCAAGCTGCGAATGCACGATTTAGCAATAAAAAGAAGACCTACAAACTTATTAGGGTCGTAGGTGTATAGTTACGCTCAGGTTTGTTTGTCGTCTTCGGTAACGTATGATGGTTATTTTCTTTTCAGCTATCTCAATTTGCTTTAGTTCTCAAAATATCCACGGGTGTGCTGCCGGTCTATAGTGTTCAACGGGCACAATATTTCGGCGATCATACATGTCGCCATCATCAGGTGATCTGACGGACTGATCTCCTGTGAACGTGCCGGCACGGAGATCCGTACGCTATGGCTGCTCAGAGGGAACTGAGCACGTTCACAGGAGCTCAGTCCGTCAGATCACCTGATGATGGCGACATGTATGATCGCCGAAATATTGTGCCCGTTGGACACTATAGACCGGCAGCACACCCGTGGATATTTTGATTATCAAATACGCCGGGAGAAACTCAAGAATTGCTTTAGTTCTGTGCACAGAAGAGGTAAAACTTATAAGACTTTTTATGATGGACTTACCAAATCGACCTGTTTCTTGCAGCGCCACACTAAAGTGTTCGCCAGCAGCCCTTGGGAAACTGAAAGACCTCCTGGGAATGTGCTGCAAGTTCACCAGACACTCTTCTCGCTCCCTCACGTCTTTCATGCCAAAAACAGTTTTGACACGAGACGTGAATCCTAATACGAGTGTGGACATGGTTTTCAGCGTGATTGGTTTACGCTCATAGAGAGTCATATAATATCTGCTCTCAAATGCGGTCTACGACCGCAGCATTCTCCAGCGGCAGTGGTCGGTAACATATGGAGCGTCACTCGCGAGAAAAATATTTCAAAAAATCAACCTACCTGAACTAGATACTTCAACTTCGTTAGCAGATGTTGAAGGTGGGAACCTTGTTGTATCAGTAAGCGCTTATCAACAAGCGTTTAACATAAAAAGAGAGCTTCAAATCTATTACATTACCACCAAAACAAGATAACATTGACAAGATATTTGAACAAGGAAACGGAGTTCAAATAAGGAGCTAATATTTCATGTCCGCCCTGAAATCTAACGCAATGCCGAAATTTCGGATGCAACAGGCTACCGAAAACTCTGTTGCAAGCCTAAATTAGATTTAACTAGATTGCCAGCACTTCAAAATTTCCTGTGCGTTTATTTTCCTAGGTGGCGATATGAAGAAACAGTTATATAGCAATTTTAGTTGTTGACCAACAGATCTATGAAAAGTAAAGGGAACGCGTTGGTAAAAGCTCAAAATATGAAAAACTAAATTTAAAAATTAAGACAGGGTAACTTACCATAGTTCTTAATGCAACTGCTACAATAAATCACATTGTGACGCATATCTAATCAGATAGTAAATTATCGAAACACTCAAAACCCATTGCACTGCTAGCTTCATTGGCAGCCACCACAGGACGGCCGCTTTGCGTCCCTACGCGCGACCTGCAGGAGTTTCGAAACTCAACTAATAGCATAGTTACAGTGTTAACTACGATAGGAGGTGTAGATACTCTAGCTTTCCACTGAAATACAAATAACGAAGTGCAGCACCTTAAAAAATTTGATCAGCCTGTTAGAAAATTACATCAAAAGCTATAAAACTTTGTTACTTACAGTAAAGACTTTGTAATGAATTATACAAAAAGAAAAGAAAACTGCCCAGAAGGAAGTAAAACAAGGAAATGTAGATGTTCCGGAGGTGAATTTATCTCGGACCAAGTTACCACTCCTACCCAACCAGTGGAGATGCATACGATCATTTAATAAAACTTCTGAGGAGATTTATATTCCCATCCATGTCTTTGCCCACAGAGGTGTGGTAGTTTTATTAACCACTGACGGCTCAGTTCGCGACATTTTCTTTTAACAGCTCGTACAAAGAAGATGCGATATTGTGTACATTTTTAATATTTTTATGTATTTTTAAAAGTGTCGTTGGAACATACTATTTTAATAGTACGCAAATTCTAATGGAAAAACTACAACAAATGGCACGAAGCTACAGAAAGTTGCGTTTCAGTAAAGCGGCCTCTCAGTTCGGCCAGTGACGTAGAATGTGAACATTCATAGCATTGGTTCACGTTTCATAGCTCTTTGTGAAAATTCAGTGCGTCTTATTCTTTAGTTTACATTTGCAAGTGCAAAATTTTGCTCTATGACGTCACAAGTCTTGCCCTGGTCTTGGTCGACGTTCACTTTCATGCCTCGTGTGAGGACAGCTGAATTCGCTCTGACGCGTCGTACTGAGTTTGGTGAGTGAGAAATAACTGAAATATTTAATCTTGCCACTGCAACACAGCGTTTCTGTGTGCTGTTAACACGGATTGCATGTAAAGTAGCAGCCTTCATTGTTGTGTGGCACATACTGCACTTGCCATCTTTACCACATTACCACTGTTCCATGTTGGTACCTCATGAAGAAGCTAGACATTTTAACTGCGGCCTCACAATACATGTATTGCTTATGAAATTCATCATAAATAATCTACCACAATTTGAGAAGAATAGTGATGATTTTAGTATCTATAACACTAGAAGAAAAAAGACCTTATAACTCATTATTAAAGCTATCAGTGGCTCAGAAAGGAGTTCAATACGTTTTTATCATTTTCCGAATAACATGACACGTCTGACGGGTAGCAAAGTAAGTTTTAACTCTAACTGGAAATCATTTCTCCTGGACCACAACTTCTAATCCATTAATGAATTTTTGCTTAAAACTGTAACCAGTAAAAAATAAATAAAAATAAAGTGTAGTTGCATGAGTAGGACAAAAAATGTGTTCATTAATGTTAACACTACAATTTTCATGCATTCATATCCTGTAAACTGATTCGTTTCACATCATTTTGATGAAAAAATCATTCAGATGATGAACAGTAATGTGTAACTAACTAACAAATTAGGATTTAACATGCCGTCAGCGTCGAAGTCGTTGGAAACACAGCACAAACTCGGATTGGGGAAGGACGTGGAAGGGAATCGACTGTGTCCTTTTACTAGGGAATCATACGAGATTTTCCAGAAGGGATTTAGGATTTATGGGAAAAAACGTAAGCCTGGCAGGCCTGGAGGAGATTTGAACCCTGTATCTCCCGAATAAGAGTCCAGTGTCTTAGCTGTGCGCCACTTCTATCAGTATGTTCGAAAAGTGGCTAAAAAGAGTATACACTGACGGAAAAAAATCATATCACCAAAAAAATTATTTATTTGGAGTAATGGAATTGCGCGAATACATCTGTCCAGGTAGCAAATTTAAGTGATTGGCATTGCAAGATCACATGTTAATGTAAGCGCGAGAAAGCCATTGCAATGTGAACTACTGGTACATTAATAACAGGTGTAACAGCCAGAATGTTGGAATGCAATCATTCCAAAGTTCATAGATTGTGTTGTACAAATGTAGGATGTCAGTTTGTGGGATGGAGTTCCATACCTGTTGCACTTGGATGGTTAATGCTGCTTGTGGATGACGCTGAAGTTTCCGTTGATGTCTCATACGTGCTCGATTGGAGACAGATGTGGTCATCGAGCAGGCCAAGGCACATGTCGACACACTGTAGAGCATGTTGGGATACAACAGCGGTACGTGGGCGAGCGTTATCCTCTTGGAAAACAGACCCAGGAATGCTGTTGATGAATGGCAGCACAACAGGTCAGATCACCATATTGACATACAGGTTTGCAGTCGGGCTGCTTGAGGTAACTACGCGAATGTCTGTGCTGCCATACGAGATCGCTCTCCCGACCATAATTCCAGGTGTAGCTTCAGCGTGTCCAGCGTACAGACAGATTGGTTGCAGGCCCACAACTGGCTTGCTTCTAAACAACACACGGCCATCACTGGCACCGAGACGAACCAGCTTTCGTCAGAAAACGCAACAGATCTCCACCGTGCCCTCCAATGAGCTCTCGCTTGACTCCACTGAAATCAGAAATGGCAGTGGTTTGGAGACAGTGGAAAACATGCTACAGGGCGTCTGGTTCGGGTTTTACTTGAAGTAACCGATTTCTAAGAGTTTGTTGAGCCATTGTGATATCAGCTGCTACTAAGTTGCAGAGTTCGATGCGCCAGAGCAATACACCGAACACGACGGTCTTCCGTCTCGGTAGTGCCACGAGGCAGTCCGGAGGCCGGTCTTCTTGTGACCGTACATTTTCGTGACCTCATTTGCATTCAGCCGGCCAGTGTGGCCGAGCGGTTCCAGGGGCATCAGTCCGGAACCGCGCTGCTGCTACTGTCGCAGGTTCGAATTCTGCCTCGGGCATGGATGTGTGTGATGTCCTTAGGTTAGTTAGGTTTAAGTAGTTCTAAGTCTAGGAGACTGATGACCTTAGATGTTAAGTCCCATAGTGCTTGGAGTCATTTGAACCATTCATTTGCTTTCTCGTAGTGGCACTAGAGTGCCACTTTTGTGCGACTGGCGTGAAATTTGAATGTCCATCATCTTTCTGATGTAAAAACACCTACCAACTTCCGTTTATGTCGCACACCTCTTGCGACATTTTATTTTCATCAGTGAATTTTAGATCATAGATGTACAGATGCATGTTCGGCCATTGCGATTTGGATTTTGTTGCGTGCACTAAATCACTTAATGGTGAATTTCCGTATAGTTCCTTCGACAAGGCCTCGCCTAATTTCCTTGTCCAGATAAGCTTCTGCTGCTCCTCGTAATTACCTCCAAGTCGACAGGACGCTAGCCTCAGTTCGTCCTTCCGTCATTCTGGAGGAAAACTACACTACTGGCCATTAAAATTGCTACACCACGAAGATGACGTGCTACAGTCGCGAAATTTAACCGACAGGAAGAACATGCTGTGATACGCAAATGATTAGCTTTTCAGAGCATTCACACAAGGTTGGCGCCAGTGGCGACACCTACAACGTTCTGACATGAGGAAAGTTTCCAACCGATTTCTCATACACAAACAGCAGTTGACCGGCGTTGCCCGGTGAAACGTTGTCGTTATGCCTCGTGTAAGGAGGAGAAATGCGAACCATCACGTTTCCGAATTTGGTAAAGGTAGGGTTGTAGCGTATCGCGATTGCGGTTTATCGTATCGCGACATTGCTGCTCGCGTTGGTCGAGGTCCAATGACTGTTAGCAGAATATGGAATCGGTGGGTTCAGGAGGGTAATACGGAACGCCGTGCTGGACCCCAACGGCCTCGTATCACTAGCAGTCGAGATGACAGGCATCTTATCCGCGTGGCTGTAACGGATCGTGGAGCCACGTCTCGATCCCTGAGTCAACAGATGGGGACGTTTGCAAGACAACAACCATCTGCACGAACAGTTCGACGACGTTTGCAGCAGCATGGACTACCAGCTCGGAGACTGTGGCTGCGGTTACCTTTGACGCTGCATCACAGAGAGGAGCGCCTGCGATGGTGTACTCAACGACGGACCTGGGTGCACGAATGGCAAAACGTCATTTTTTCGGATGAATCCAGGTTCTGCTTACAGCATCATGATGGTCGCATCCGTGCTTGGCGACATCTCGGTGAACGCACATTGGAAGCGTGTATTCGTCATCGCTATACTGGCGTATCACCCAGCGTGATGGTAGGGGGTGCCATTGGTTACACGTCTCGGTCACCTCTTGTTCGCATTGACGGCACTTTGAACAGTGGACGTTACATTTCGGATGTGTTACGACCCGTGGCTCTACCCTTCATTCGATCCATGCGAAACCCTACATTTGAGCAGGATAATGCACGACCGCAAGTTGCAGGTCCTGTACGGGCCTTTCTGGATACAGAAAATGTTCGACTGCTGCCCTGGCCAGCACATTTCCCAGATCTCTCACCAATTGAAAACAGTTGCTCAATGGTAGCCGAGCAACTGGCTCGTCACAATACGCCAATCACTACTCTTGATAACTGCGATACCGTGTTGAAACTGCATGTGCAGCTGTACCTGTACACGCCATCCAAGCTGTGTTTGACTCAATGGCCAGGCGTATCAAGGTCGTTATTACGGCCAGAGGTGGTTGTTCTGGGTACTGATTTCTCAGGATCTATGCACCCAAATTGCGTGAAAATGTAATCACATGTCAGTTCTAGTATATTATATTTGTCCAATGAATACCCGTATATCATCTGCATTTCTTCTCGGTGTAGCAACTGCATTTCTTCTCGGTGTAGCAATTTTAATGGCCAGTAGTGTATAATTAACACAGGGCAGTCTCAATATTTGGTAGAGATACATTGTGTCATTGAAGCGTGAACTGTACGACAGCAAGAGATGAGAACTGCCGCGTGTGTAAGTGAAATGAACAAACCTCCATCTTTATAAATCCAGCAGCAAGCTGCAGCACAGGTCGCCAAACAGATTTTCAGCACGGGCGATGCTGAAGGCTGATGGGAACACGGCGCTTGATACGGTTCAGCTCTGCACTTGGCAGACGCGGCCAGTGCCGCAACTGGTTTGGCACGGGCAGCTCGTCGGCGGCGGAGCGGCTTTCGTCGTACGTGACACGCATGCGGACGGGCTGTGTTGCCGCCGCTCCGGATCCTGTGTTTGCTGCCAGTAACAACAGACGGGCCGCACGCGGCGCAGCCGCAAACAAAAATACGAGCTGTTTGGGCGTGGCTGCCTCCCGGAGCGCAACACGGCCGTCACGCTGACCAGAGCCACGCAGTCGCTTCTCTGTTCTCCCGTTCTTCTCGACTGTGTTCGCCGGTTCTCGTCACCGCCGCCGTATAGCGCATTCCCCTCCCACCTACGTCTCGCGAAATGACGACGACTAATGAACATAGAGAGAAACTGGAGTTCGCACGGAAGTTTACCGACAGTTGTTCTTCCCACGTCACATTCGAGTACGCAACAGGGAAGGGGTAGACAGTAGGGGTAACAGAAATACCCGCCACCACATAACGTAAGGTGGCTCATACAGTATAAATTTAAATCTAGGAGGCAATACTGCATCAAGTCTGAAATGGAAAGAGAAAGGGTAGTTTGTTCGTAGGGGCTGCGTCGATGCGTATCTCCGCGGATACGGTCTGCGCCGTTGTATCTGCAGGTGTCCGCCATAATAGTGACTATGGTTTATGTGTTAAACTACGGCGTCAATGTTAGGAATTTCGTCAAGTTTTGCATTACGAACGATCGATAATAGTGATTATCATTGTTATTACACATTTGAAATGGAGTGCTGCTATATTGATTTTAACGAACATTGCCCTGGGACAGTAGATAAATGGTGATTTTCCTGGTTTTCTGCACAAACACACGTATATCGTGCTTCCATCATACCAGTAGCTCCCGTAAGTTAAGAGTCCTTACTGTTCCGTTTACATCAACAAAGGCCACTTATGTAATTAACAAAGCGACATGAATGCTGTTCCGGGACACTTCATCCACTGGAATCTTTTGATGGTCTGTCTCCTATTTGTATATTACATACGGCATAAATAATGTTTTGGGTATAACATCAGCCAATCTGTCTACATTTCTCTTAAATCTATGTACAAGTACGCCGTGCAGCGCTTTTTTACACTCAAGAGTATAATAATAAGGGATCTGACATTATTGCGAGTTAACGTTAATTTGGTAAACTACACGACTGAAATTTAACAACATGCAGGAATTGACCACAATTTGAAACACTGCGTTATGAGACTTCCCAAGGTTGGGAAAATATCGTGCAGAAAATTTCACGTTAAACCATCTCAGTAATTACGACAGAAAGTTTGTAACTTAGGGAACTATCAAGAATACGACAGACAATATTATAAGGAAATGAGGTGATGATAGTCATCTACATTCGTGGTCTGTGTAGGGTAAGTTACGAACTGTAACTGCAGCAAACGAAAATTTTGACAAGGCGCAGATCTCCCGTGAAAGCTCCGCCGTACCGAACAGGTTCAGTGTTTTACGAAATTTCTGTGTCCGCTGCGGCAGATAAGACTTCCGGATGCTGATAGAAGACTTCCGGCTGCGATGTGGATGGGAATAGCATTTTTATCCGCGCAGTCCTTTAGGTATGAGGTATCCTCATCCTCACATGTGTAGAGAGGTAACGTTTGCGTTTGATGCAGGAACTGCCAGTTGGCACTCAAAGTAAATAAACAGAACGTATTGCGAATAAACAGGTGTAAAGACACACTATAGTTCACATACAAATTTGGCGATTATCTCTGGAAACAATAACAAGCGTAAAATAACTACTGTGATGAATCATTCGGAGCGCTCTAAAGTGGAACAGTGGCAAAAAATATAGGAGAAGCGGATGCCAAGCTGAGATCCACTGGGAGAAAGTTAAGGAAATTTAATTCACTCCGAAAGAAGTGGCTTACAAAATACTTGTTGAACTGAGTCTTTGAGGATTGCTCGTTGCTTACCAGATGGGATTAATAGGAGGGTAAGTCAATTATTATCCGCAATTTAGTTATATTTTTGTTTATTTTGGTAGTACTGTCGTTTTACGTTGATGACGCATTCTTTGTTTATTTGTTGTTATATCTTTGCAATTTTCAAGCTGCTAGATTTGTTCAGTAATCGCTGCCGTGCTGTAAATCATGACTGCCCCGCTGTATATTTGCACCAAAGAATAGTAACGTTCACTGATCCTTTTTTGTGGTCGAAAGGCGTATCAGGGACCTAAATTCATCGAAGACTTTCGGTACAGTACGGGAACAGTGTTTTGCCACGACGGAGTGGCTACGAATGGATTGAAAAAATCCGAAATGGTCGCACAAGTGTTAGGCACGATGGAGGAGCCGGACGACCGTTTACCGCCGCAAATGAAGAAACCATTGAGCGTTCACGTGAAATGATTCTCTTAGACAGACGATTAACGTATGACGAAGTGGCACATCGTCTGCAAATTAGTCACAGTTCTGCCTACGAAATCATCCACAACAGACTTGGGTTTCATAAAGTTTGATGCAAGATGAGTACCAAAACAACGCACACAGTTGCATAAACAAACGCGCTTGGACATCTGCAAAAAAAAAAAAGAAAAAGAAAAAACATTTGGATCGTTACGATAATGAAGGGGACAACATCTTAGACAGGATCATTACTGGTGACGAAACATGGATCTATCATTACGAGTCGGAGAGTAAACGGCAGAGTATGGAATGGAAACATCCAAATCCGCCGTTAAAGAAAAAGTTCAATACCCAACCGTCTGCAGGAAAACGTATGCTTACGGTTTTTTTGGGACGCACAAGGTCCAGTACTAGAACATTATGGGGAAAAGTACACAACAGTAAACACTGTATGTTACAGTGAGATGCTTGGTGCCAGGCTAAAGCCTGCAATTCGAAGCAAACGCCGAAGATTGCTGTCAAAAGGTGTTGTGTTGTTGCACGACAATGCCCGTCAGTATACTGCCGCCCACACTGCTGAAACGCTCCAGAAACTAAAATTTGAAGTACTAGATCATCCTCCATATAGTACCGATCTTGCCCCTTCTATCACTTGTTTGGTCCACTCAAGCAGGCATTAAGGCGACCGTCGATTTGCGTCGGACGAAGCAGTGAAAAAAGCGGTGCATTCCTGGCTCGCAGCTCAACCGAGAACCACCTTTTATGAGGGCATCATGAAGCTTGTACAACGCTGGACCAAGTGGGTTGAAACGCAAGGAGACTATGTCGAAAAATTATGTTCTTGTAAATTTTCTCTTTGATTACAATAAAATTATATAACTGCTTTGCGGATAATAATTGAATTAAACTCGTAGAAGAGAGAGGAAGATCCAGGGAAGAGCGGCTCGTATCATCAAGGGATAGTTTAATTTCCATGAGAGCGTTACGGAGAGTCTCAACTAACTGCATTGACAAACACAACAGGAAAGGCGCTATGCACCATCTACGGGATTTTATGGTTACAATTCCGAGAGCGTACTTTCCGAGAAGTCAGGGAACATAGTGCTTCCTCCAAGATAAAGCTCGTGGAATGACCACGACAGGAAAATAAGAGAAATTAGAACTCGTACAGTCATTCTTGCGGCGCACGAGTCGAGAACGGAGCCATAAGGTGGCCTGCCAAGAGTAGACGTAAATGGCAACTCATTCCACAAGGTTTCAGTGGTCGTCTTTCATGTAACCATTTATTCATAATATTTTTTCTTTGTACTGTGTGTTAGTTATACTAGTCATCAATTTAAATGTGTGTCGTATCAGATTCATCGCATCATAGCCCGAGTGTTTGTCACTGAAATTCTTTGGGCTATGGAGATAATGCTGTCTAGGAAACCCAGTGACACGTCACGTGTTGTGCAAGGTTTGGAATCTGGATTGAATAAGCGAGCAGTTTAGATTTACGTGCGCTAAAACGAAAAGTCATAATTTTCCATCTATACGAAAATATAACTACAGAAAACTGCACGAATAAACATTATAAGCTTTGATGATCGAGCCTTTTTTTTTTTCAAACACCCTGTAAACCAAACGTCAGCTTCAGTGCTGCAAGGAGCACAAAATGTTACTACTTATCAACGGAAACACTCTATTGCAAGATGTTTGGATGTAAAGAACACCATGGGGAGAGTGTTCTTCCAACTGTGAAGCATAATGGACGATCTGTAACGAGTTGGGGGTCATAGGTTCTGTGATTTTATTGAAGAAACGGTAATTTGTAGGGACTATAAGCCAATATAGGTAACTTCATAGGCGCTGACAGCATTTCGAATTGGGAACTGAAAGTAATCGACGGTAATAACCATGGCTTTCACACGATTGGAAGTGTTGAAGGCTAACGCTGTGAGAATAAAGTGATACATTTTCTCTGACCTCCGCTGTCAGCGGATACTCTAGTACCCATTAAAGAATTGTAACTAATTGCATAGTCAGAAATTGTTTACAATTATGTAGTCTTTACGGATTTTAAGGCATCGATCCGCAGTAGAATTCAAAGCAATTTGGATGCGAAAAGTGCCCCCCCCCCTATAATGTGCGAAAATATTGTGTCCAACCCCTTTGTATCATATACAGGTCATCTACTTCAGTCATTGAGATCATCTCCTGGGTGTGGACCATGGGAGATACTGTAACATTTGTGTTCTATATCAGCCAACATTTTACTAGATTTCATCATGTAATGCAACAATATTGAAGTTGTTGAAAGCCAGAAAGCAGTTAAAAGTGGTAGCACTCCCCGTCCCACTACGCGACAGACGGTCACGAAGGGTGAGAACCGAGATGATAGGAGTTGGTCGTACCGGAGCTTACAGAGAATGCGGTGAATTACGCTGCGAGGCTTGGCGGCAAGCTTATAACTTCGTTTCTTGTGTTGATATTAAGTACTTAGATGTCTTCACCTATACTTCTACACTACCCACACTGATAGCTAACTCGTAAATAAAGCTCAAATATTAATTAGAATTTTGTATACTGTTGTCAGTCATTGTTCGACTAAATCCAACAATCAAAAATGTCCTCAGTACAGGCAGGTGCGAAACACTGAATATAGCTTACTACTTAGTCTTGGTGTACTTTTCAGGCAGACACCATGTACGTAATGAGAGTGGATATTTTATGTACTTAAGTGAAAGCATTATTCGGCCTCTGTAAAAGTTCATATGCGATTTCACGCGTGTGCTATCACATGTGGTCATTACAGTTTTGTGGAGATTTTTGTGAGCTTGGAATGGTGCTCGATAAGTGAGGATTAGACTCTGCGAACCTTGATTCAAGTGCTGCCGTAAGTAGCGGAGAAATTATTTTAAACATTTAGCGTATTATTCAAGTATTACTGTCAGACTGGCTCTGAAGACTTCTTTCCCTTATTTTTTTGTAAAAATAAGATGGCGTCGTTTTATTTCCAGACCTTCCTGTAAGTAGCGGTGAGAATTTCCCACCTGCCATTCCATCATTCACAGTTGATTCTATGCATGTTAGAATCTGCGACCGGCAGGAGAAAAACCGGTAGGGACATCGAGAAAGCTCGTTACATGGAACAGTTCTCGAGGAACAACTTGCAGTAATACTGACAGGCTGATTAAGTTTGTGATTTGAATATGGATCGAATCGTTTTATTTTTCTCCTCAGCCAGCGACCATTAATATCTGTCCTTGCTTCCCTCAGTTGTCTTGCGCCAGCGTCACTGCCTCATAAAGCAGAGCTCATATGTTCGAATCCTCTTTCGGGCATAGGTAAGGGCTTTAAATGTGTGCTGCTGTGTCTGTTATCACTAGTTGATAGAACAGTAATAGAAATGACCCTCTATAGGCGCTTAGTTATATACGATACGCAAAATATGTGTAAAATAAGAGAAGGGTTGAGCACGCCGAATGCCTCCAGAACTTATTCTGAGATCTGCCATTTCCGTACAAGTCTATTACAAGTAGTATATCATAAAGCTGTTGATGTTCAGTTTAGGGTTCCGTAACAGCCAAAGTCTATGTATTATCTTTGGTGCCTCTTCAAGTGTTCCTAGTCTCCAGTGCCATTGCTGCCCACAGAAAGACTCCTCTCCGGAAAGGAGATTACTTCCCTACATATGAATCTTGTTTGCACTGCCGTCGATAAAGTGTAGGGAAATTCACGTCATTTCCCGTCTGCCGTGCATTTCCACGGTGCTTGTGCACAGTTGTTGCTGTGTGTGGCAGTCACGTTCTTGCCACAGAGGCGCCGCTCCGTAAAACGGAGCTGCGTAAACGGCACGGAATAACGAGATCGTTGACGGCGGCGATGGTTGCAGCCGGTGGAGTGCGACGCGACACTCGACCGAGTTTCCGCTCGTTGGCCTTCCTCCTAAATGCCACACCTCGGCCGTGGCGAGGGCGCGCCTCCTCTTACGAGTCGCATTTTCCTCCTCTCTGCAGCCCTCCGCCTCCGCACCCTCTTTACTGCCGCGTGTTTCCCCTTGCGGCTGCTTTCTCTCGCTTCCATTCACCGATGGACGGAGAGAGGGCGGCCTTTGATGTGCCGGGGCTCCATTAAAAATGGAAGAGTGATTTCATAATTCAGGGGACGCGGCTATGAGCCGTTGTATAGCCCCGAGCACCTTAAAGGAAAAAGTTACGGCGCGCACCAGTATCCGGACGTCCGGTTCTCCCACGGTTCGCGGAACACAACCTCACCTGTAGCCGGCTGCTACGCATTATTCATCGAGCAAATGTTCCTGCGTGTCGTAAATGCGTTACTGCCGTAGCGTGGTCACGTTTTGGATATGTTGCCTTATTGGCGAACAGCACGATAAATGCGCACGAAGAATCAATTATGCATTGGCTTTTAAGTGTGCTCGTGACTTGTGACGCACACAGAAAGATTCTTCGTGACTGGTCTAGGTTCACAATATTTCACCCATTTACAATATTAGATGATAGAGATTTTTGCTTAACTACGGAAACACCTTTTTCTTAAGTTCCTAGGATAGACCAGAAGGTTCGCACAGGACATACACAGCCAAACAGCATGGCCGTCTTTAGTTGTGAGAGCAGAGCAGATTTACGATTATCTTTTAGGCATTCTGTTTCCTATCAAATAGTCTAACATTCAGTTGCGATCCTGTATTTGTATTTGATATAACTTCATTTTTTCCATCTGTCATAACCATATTATCTCTATGTTAATTTAAAGGCTACACTATAGACACTCATCACGGCCGCCAGGGCTGACTTAAATTTAGAACTATAGGTCCTCTTGTATGTCACCAATTTCACTTTTTATCTATGTAAGATTATTAAAAATTGAAGCCACTGCAACAGAAAAGCCATTGCCGTATTGTGTTTACCGATCTAAGTGTTTTTCATTAGAGAATTGCAAAAATCTTGTTAAGAGACTAAATCTGTACTGAATCGAATGCAGCCAGGGTACGATAAACATTAAGTAGGGCTGACGTAATACAAGATACTTCCAAGGCGATAAGGTTTTTGTACGTCGTGTTTTCTGTACCAATAAAAATTATTCCTTTTATTACAGAGCAGTAGCAGCCGGCTCTCGTCTGTATTCATATTTCGAAACAAACCTTCAAACGAAGATCAGCATCTCCTAAAGCGGTAATGACGGGAAGAGGGTGGGTTGCTGGCGAGGGATGCTCGTGGCAGAGACTTGACTTATTCAGTTCCTGTAATTCATTTTACACGAAAACGAACATGATTCTTTCTCTCTCCCCGTCCAGCAAGGACCTTATGGTGTTGTTAATTA
Source organism: Schistocerca cancellata (assembly GCF_023864275.1). NCBI lineage: Eukaryota > Metazoa > Arthropoda > Insecta > Orthoptera > Acrididae > Schistocerca > Schistocerca cancellata. Next base: position 138,238,648 of record NC_064632.1, read on the forward strand.
AAACATCATTTTATCCAACCTTGATTCTTAATTTAAAAAAAAAAAAAAAAAAAATTCTTCTCAGCGCTTGCCTTCCCTACCTCCTGGAAGCTATATGAGCGTATACGTTTCAGAGAAATGTGACTCGATGGCAAAGTACAAAATTACGGATCCAAAAACCTTATTTTGATCCCCGGCAAGTGTAGGGATTTGTATGTGTTACTAATTCTTTCTTATATGTCGTACAACTCATGGTCTAGCGGCTAGCGCTGCTGCCTGTGGATCACGGGGTCCTGGATTCGATTCCCTGCCGGGTTGGGGATTTTTCTCTTTCCGGGGACTGGGTGTTTGTATTGTCGTCATCATTTCGTCCTCATCATCATTCATTACAGTGACTGGATACGATTGTGAAAGGAAATTGGACTATGGAAAATTGGGACTTTGTACGGGCGGTGATGACTGCGCAGTTGAGCGCGCCTACAAACCAAACATTGTCATCTTTCTTATCTATCAATTGCTGCCAGTAAGAAAAGTGCCGAGTTACCCATGGTTCGGAGTCGAAGTTAAATTGTAGCCCCCCCCCCCCCTTATAGCTGGCTGGGTAAGTCAGTTCAAAGTTCAGAGGAAGGCAACGGCGTACCAAGCTCTGGGGTTTGGTGACACCTGTACTGCTGTGCTTTTCGCCTCTCGTTTCGCTTTGTAATCCACGAAATTTGTGTAAGGCGGTGATGCTTGCCGGCCAGTGTGACCGAGCGATTCTAGGCGCTTCAGTCTGGAACCGAGCGACCATTACAGTCGCAGGTTCGAATCCTGCCTCGGGCATGGATGTGTGTGATGTCCTTAGGTTAGTTAGGTTTAAGTAGTTCTAAGTTCTAGGGGACTGATGACATCAGATGTTAAGTCCCGTAGTGCTCAGAGCCACGGTGATACTTGTCATTTCACAGTTTATTGACCAACGTGTTATGTCTTTCCTCGCTGACTATTTCAGCACAGTTTATTTTAAAGTTGTTCGTCTGCACCCGTGATAGTGGTTATTAAGTCAATATTAACACACCCCTACTCGTTTCGAGAGGTTCTTGCCATCTGGGTGTCAGTGTTTGGGTTACTAATCAGAAGTACTTGAACTTTGGAAAGCAGCAGTCATCAAATAATGTTATCTGGCTAAAAAGTCCTCATCTTATTTTAAAATTTCAAGCTTGTGGTTCACTGTGCCGCCCCATCACACTATCGCTCGTCATCAGTTGGCCTTCCCAGTTTCTCCGCACGAGCCGATTTCTGGTGCACTGAGTTTGTGCGGTGAACTGTAGTTGCAAGGATGAGCTGGGTATCATACCTCGGCCAAAAGCAAAGGGCCATACTGTCGTTTGGAACATGTTTTCACAGAACAGCTACAGTTTTACAGGTCAACATCCAGTTTGCAGTATCATCTTCAAAAGTAACTCTCCAGAGAACCAAACGCAAAACTTAATGCGTTCTTGGTGATAAAGTACTCTCAGAATTTTGTCAGGTCATTGAAAGACAATAAGAGGACGTGGTTTAATTCTTAGTCATGTTTTTGTCAGAATTGCTGTAGAACACAGTAGTGTTATTTAGACAGATTACGTTCTGTCCTGATTATATGTGGTGTACAACGGGGAATAAAATTTCGTCTACATTGCTCCTCAGTTGGCAGCAAGTCTTTCCTGTACGAAATAGAGCTGTCTGAGTAGGCATTAGTGCGTGTTGTTTTTATTATGGTTTTGGGTTGTATTCGTCCAAATCTTTGGGGAGGTGTTGTCAGAAAGGCAGTTTCCAAAATTGAACGGTGATGTTCGTTGATAAAATTTACGACGGCCTTATCGATTATAACTATAATCTTGCAAGTGATGTACAAAACTCTGCTGTTAAATTGGTGGTGTGTGTCGTTTTTGTTAGTCCAGTAGGACCTTCGTTATTCTGCCCTCATTAATGTGGATCTCCGGTTTTTCCGGAAAGTGTGTTTTTGGTACTCCGGCAGTAATAGCAGCAAAATCGACGACGAGAATCATTAAATTGAAGTTCATCCATTTTGCATTCGCCGAAGTTCTAAAGATATCCGTTAACAAGTTGACATGCAGCAGTACAGTACTGCACAGCCCTTGTTTGTTGCCAAAGAGGAAGGCGGCGGTTGCCACCATGGACAAAAAGTTAGATGGAGTGCATAGGACGGATAAGAGTAAATTGCTGAAAAACGTATATACCGCATTTGGTGTTGAGCATTTGCAAAGATTGCAGGAGGCTGAGACATATGCGTTACAGTCGTAAATGATAGCCTTCTTAATGAAAATCTACATCAGCATAAATCACAAGCCTGCTGGAGTGTACCTAGTATCACTACTGGTCGTTTCCATTACTGTTTCACTTCCAAATGGAGTGAGGGAAAAACGATTATCTATATGCTAAATCTTGTCCTCGCGGTCCTAATGCGAAATGTGCATTGGAAGCAGAAGCATCGATCTACAGTCATCAGCAGCCACTAATTTCCTAAATTTTCTTAGTAGTGTTTCGCGAAAGGAGCGTCGTCTTCTTCCCTCCAGAGATTCGCATTTGAGCTCACAAAACATCTCCGTGGATATTCGCGTGAAGACCGAACCTACGGGTAACAAGTCTAGCATCATGCCTCTGAATTCCTTCGATGTGTTCCTTTAATCCGACCTGGTGGTGATTCCAAACACTCTAGCAGTATTCAAGAATGGGTCGTACTAGTGTTCTACACGCGTCTCATTCATTTATGAGCTACTCTTCTAAATTTCCCCCAATGCCGGTAAGTCAAACAGACCATTCGTCTTCCCACCATGGGGTCCACAACTCTTTTGTGGATACGTGCGTAGGGAGCACGGGACCCCGAGCTAATGTGGTCCTCCTTCCTTTCCGGGCTGCATACCTTCCCTTTCCGCATCCTTCCCCATCCCCCATCTTCGCCCCTCCTCCCCTCACCTCTGGCTCTTTCCTTCCCTTTCTCCCCATCTGGGAGTATGGTTTGTGCCTACGTCCGGAGACGGACGCTCGAAAATGTAACGCATTCTTCGCCTTCTTTGCTTATATGTCTTCTTCCTTCCTTTGTCCTTCTCTTTTCCTTACCTCTTCTCTTTACCCTTATCTCCGCTGCGGCGTTTGAGACCCCTCTTCTTTCCTTTCCCTTTCTCTTTCTTCCTCCCTGTGCGTGTCTGAAGGCCGACCCACGCATTTTTGTGCGTAGCCGGTGACGGGGTAACGCGTAATTCCCCGCCCCGGGTAGACAGGTAGGACACGTACGTACCCCCTGGTAACGGCCAGGCCCAGGGAGGGGTGATTACCCGAGCTGATACCTTCCGAAAATGCCGATTGGTCCCTCCGTCCGTTTGTCGGGAGGTGTGACCTGAGGTGTGAACAATCACCTAAGGCGGGAGTGCCCTCAGAGGGCCCCCACAAGGGAGGAGCGCGCCATCGGAGACGGCGGTAATCATGGGGGATTCTTCCGCAATGGTTTCCTCACCTTCCACTATGTCTGCTCACAAGCGTAAGTATACTGAGTCTCACTCACAGACGGTTCTTCCATCGTTGACACAGTTCCTTGTCATTTCTCGGTCTGACGAAGGTCACGACTTCTCCACAGCCAACCCTTTCATTATTCAGAAAGGTGTCGACGCAATTGCAGGTCCTGTAAAGTCTTGTTCCAGGTTACGGAATGGCACCTTGTTGTTAGAAACAGTCAGTGCCCTCCAGGCACAAAAATTGCTGCATACTTCACTGCTCCACACCTTTCCTGTCCGGGTTGAAGCGCACCGTACTTTAAATTCCTCGCGTGGAGTCGTTTATACACGCTCCCTCGATGGATTGTCTGACGAAGAAATTCAGCACTACCTGTCTGACCATGGCGTAAAGGCTGTTCATAGAGTTATGAAAAGGGTTAACACGAACATCATTCCAACCCGCACTGTCTTCTTGACATTTGACAAAGTTCAACTTCCATCGATAATCAAAGCAGGCTATGAGATAATTTCCGTTCGCCCTTACGTCCCAAACCCTACGCGTTGCTATCGGTGTCAGCGGTTCAATCACACCAGCCAGTCCTGTTCCAATCCGGCCAAATGTGTTATGTGTGGCAAGGATGCCCATGAGGGTGCTTGTCCACCTCCATCCCCTCGCTGCATCAACTGTATGGGTTTCCACGCTGCTTCCTCTCGAGATTGCCCCGTTTTTAAGGACGAAAAGCTCATCCAGGAAATCAGAGTGAAGGAAAAGTTGTCGACCTTTGCTGCTCGAAAATTATTCGCCAGTCGACAGCCCACTGTGCCTCCGACAGGAAAATACAGCACTGTCCTTGCGCCCCCTGCGGGTTCGGGGGTTAGAATAGGCCCGCGGTATTCCTGCCTGTCGTAAGAGGCGACTAAAAGGAGTCTCACATGTTTCGGCCTTATGTGATGGTCCCCTTTCGGGTTTGACCTCCATCTTTCTAAATTATTCCGAAGAGCGAGCCAATTGGGGAAGGGCGCCTTACGTGGTGCACTGTATCCGTCGTGCATTGAGACCTTTAGCCGGCTTTTTCGTCGTTGCAATGGTGTCCCGCTCGTTTTCCATCTCTTGGGCGAGGATACGTCCCTGTGTGCGATTCCCACGCTGCACTCTGCAGTGTTTCTTTTAACTGCGACGACGACCTTGAACAGTTTTGCACCTAAGATCCCGCACGGTAGCCAGTCCGTTGTGGTGGGGCCGCCATGTACCCTCTTGGTTGTAGCCCCCTGACAACACAGGGATCGCTCTACTGATGCCTGCGCCGTTAACTCCCCACGTATGCCAAGGAGTAGATGCCCGTCTCCCTGGGGCATCAGGACTCCCGGCAATGGCCATCCTGCCAGGTGGCTATTGCTGCGGCTGGGTGGCGCCCGTGGGGAGGGCCCTTGGTCGGAGTAGGTGGCATCAGGGCGGATGACCCGCAATGAAGCGTGGTACATCATCTCTCGCTGGCGGCCAGCCGCCAGCAGTCTCTAAGCGTTCTCGGGCTCACTTTAATGCTGAAAAGTACAATCCGAAAACGTTCCCCTCGCTGGCCACGCCGTGGGAGGAGCGTAAATCTCAGGATGGAGGTAATAGTTATTCGCCCCGATTTTTAGTTTGTACGAGAGCCGATGGGGAGTCTTTCCTCTCCACAAAGCCTCAGTTCTTCGTCGAGCATTTAGAGGACAAGTTTGGGGAGGTGGAGGGCTTGTCAAAAATGCGCTCTGGATCGGTCCTGATCCAAACGGCATCCTCTGCCCAGTCACGACGGTTGCTTGCTTGTGACAAGCTGGGGGATGTTGCTGTTACGATCACGCCGCATAAGAGTTTAAATATGGTTCAGGGAGTTATTTACCATAAGGACCTTCTTTTGCAGTCTGATGACGAGCTGCGCGCCAACTTAGAGCGCAGGGGTGTACATTTCGTCCGGCGCGTTCATCGGGGTCCGAAGGAAAATCAGATAGCTACCGGTGCCTTCATCTTGGCCTTCGAGGGTGATACGTTACCGGAAAAGGTCAAGGTGATGGTCTACCGATGTGACGTCAGGCCCTATATTCCTCCCCCGATGCGGTGCTTCAAGTGCTGGAAGTTCGGCCATATGTCTTCCCGCTGCCCTTCCAGCCTCACATGTCGAGATTGCGGACGCCCGTCTCATCCCGATACTCCATGTGCCCCGCCTCCCATCTGTGTCAACTGCGGGGAGCACCATTCACCTTGCTCGCCTGACTGCCAAGTCTTTCAGAAAGAGCGCAAAATTATGGAATATAAGACCCTGGACCGGCTGACCTATACTGAGGCCAAAAGGAAATATGACAGACTCCATCCTGTGAGAATGACATATTCTTATGCAGCTGCTACGACCACTGTGCTCCCTCCATTAGTTCCGAGACTTCCAGCCAGCTCGATAAGCAGTAAGACTCCTCCTGCCCCCTTGCCTGTGGGGGGCTCTACCCAACCGGTTGCTCCTGCACCACCTACCTCAGGAGCAACCTCCTCCCACCCGTCGGGGACGTCCGTCCCCGCTTCTCAGCCGGAGAAGCGTCTAACTTCTTCGGCTACTCTCGCCCGTAAGTGTTCCCTTGGGACCCTCCCTTCCCAGGGTTCCACCAGCGGGAAGGATGACGGCCGCCAGTGGCATAAGTCCTCACCAGCGGCCGGGCGTAGGGCTTCGCGATCCTCCTCTGTCCCAGAGACTGAATCGGTGAAGCCTTCCCAGCCAGTGCAACCCAAGGTTCAGCGAGAGAAGTCCAAGAGAAAGACCTCTAAGGCCAAAGAACTTGCGGTGGCGCCAACCCCACCGCACCTTTCGCGCTCTGCGTCTGAGGATGCAGTCGAGATTCTAGCGTCCGCTGAGGACCTTGATCTCGCTGGTCCCTCAGACGCCATGGATGCCTCTCGTACGGGTACTGAATCGGTGGCAGTGAGTGAACAAGCGGCGTAAATTGCCTTCCCAGTCCTTTCACGCCTTTCTCAGCCATGGACAATATCATCCTCCAGTGGAACTGCGGCGGTTTTTTCCACCATCTAGCTGAGCTCCAACAACTTATCAGCCTTCACCCTTTCTTCTGCATTGCTCTTCAGGAAACTTGGTTTCCAGCAATGCGTACCACCGCCCTCCGTGGCTATCGGGGTTATTATAAGAACCGGGCTGCATATGAAAGGGTGTCGGGTGGCGTCTGCCTCTATGTCCTTCACACTCTGCACAGCGAGTCTGTCCCTCTCCACACACCTTTAGAGGCTGTCGCTGTTCGGGTGTGGACGCCACAGGCTGTTACCGTCTGCAGTCTTTACCTTCCACCGGATGGTGATGTCTCGCAGCATGTCCTGGCTGCGCTGATAGCCCAATTGCCGCCACCTTTCTTGCTATTGGGCGACTTCAACGCCCATAACCCTCTGTGGGGTGGGTCAGTGGCAACAGGTCGAGGCGCCATCGTTGAGCATTTATTGTCGCAGCTCGATCTCTCGATTTTAAATGATGGTGCCTTCACACACTTCAGTGTGGCGCATGGCACATACTCCGCCATTGACCTTTCAATATGTAGCCCTAGCCTCTTACCGTCTGTCCAATGGAGTGTGCATGACGACCTGTGTGGTAGTGACCACTTTCCGATCTTTCTGTCACTACCACAGCGTCACTCTTCTGGGCGCCCTAGCAGATGGGCTATGAATAAGGCTGACTGGGACTTGTTCTCCTCCACTGCCGCTCTTGAGTCTCTCTCTAATGCCGACATTGATGCGGTGGTTCAATCGGTCACCACCGGCATCGTTACTGCCGCCGAATCTGCCATTCCCCGTTCTTCTGGGTCCCCTCGGCGGAAGGCTGTCCCTTGGTGGTCGCCTGAGATCGCTGAAGCGATTAAAGATCGCCGGCGGGCGCTCCAGCGTCACAAGCGACATCCCTCCTTAGACCACCTTATCGCCTTCAAACGGCTGCGTGCGCGGGCCCGCCTCCTTATCCGCCAAGGTAAGAAGGAGTGCTGGGAGCGGTATGTGTCCACCATTGGCCTCCATGTCACTCCTTCGCAGGTCTGGGCCAAGATTCGACGCGTCTACGGCTATCGGACCCCTGCCAGCGTCCCTGCGCTCTCACTGAATGGAGCAATTTGTACTGACTCCGACGTCATTGCCAATCGCTTAGCAGAGCATTTTGCTATGAGTTCCGCTTCTGCGAATTACCCCCAGGCCTTCCGCTCCGTTAAAGAGCGGATGGAACGTCGGAGCCTTTCGTTTCGCACCAACCACCCAGAATCTTACAATGCTCCATTCAGTGAGTGGGAATTTCGCAGTGCCCTAGCTGCTTGCCCTGATACCGCTCCTGGGCCAGATGGCATCCACTGTCAGATGCTGAAACACCTTTCAGTGGACTGCCAGCGGCGCCTTCTCGATCTTTACAACCGTCTTTGGGTCGAGGGGGAGTTTCCGTCGCAATGGCGGGAAGGCGTTATCATCCCCGTTTTGAAACCTGGAAAGACCCCTTTGGAGGTGGACAGCTACCGCCCCATTAGCCTCACCAACGTTCTTTGTAAGCTTCTCGAACGGATGGTGAGCCGGCGCTTAAATTGGGTACTGGAGTCTCGGGGCCTTCTGGCTCCGTCTCAGGGTGGGTTCCGGAAAGGCCGCTCCGCCGCCGACAATCTGGTGAGCCTGGAGTCGGCCATCCGTACTGCCTTTGCCCGCCGTCAGCACCTGGTCGCTGTCTTTTTCGACATGCGGAAGGCGTACGATACGACATGGCGTCATCACATCCTTTCTACGCTTCATGGATGGGGTCTTCGGGGCCCTCTGCCGATCTTTATCCGCAATTTCCTGTCGTATCGTACCTTCCGCGTGCAAGTCGCAGCCTCCTATAGTTCCACCCACGTCCAGGAGAACGGTGTGCCACAGGGTTCTGTTTTAAGTGTCTGCCTGTTTTTAATAGCCATTAACGGGCTCGCTGCGGCCGTGGGAACTTCTGTCTCTGCTTCCCTGTATGCTGACGACTTCTGCCTTTATTACAGCTCTACTGGCATTGCAGCTGTTGAACGTCAGCTACAGGGAGCTATCCATAAGGCGCAGTCTTGGGCTGTAGCGCATGGGTTTCAGTTTTCGGCAGCCAAGACCCGCGTTATGCATTTCTGCCGGCGCCGAACAGTCCATCCTGAGCCGCGGCTTTATCTTGGCGACGAACTCCTTGCTGTGGTGGAGACCCACAGGTTTTTGGGGGTGGTTTTCGATGCCCGGTTGACTTGGCTGCCTCATATCCGGCAGCTTAAACAGACATGTTGGCGGCATCTAAACGCTCTGAGATGCTTGAGCCACACCCGCTGGGGCGCCGACCGCTCTACCCTGTTGCGGCTCTACCGGGCGTTAATCCAGTCCCGTCTGGATTATGGGAGCCTGGCTTATGGCTCAGCATCCCCATCTGCGTTACGGGTGCTGGACCCAATTCTCCACAGCGGGATACGCCTTGCCACTGGTGCTTTCCGCACCAGCCCTGTGGACAGCGTACTAGTGGAGGCAGGTGTACCTCCACTGCGGTTCCGGCGCCAACGTTTGCTGGCCGCTTATGCTGCCCATGTTCTAAGTCTGCCCGGGCATCCAAATTATCGTGTCCTGTTCCCGCAGTCAGTCGTCCATCTGCCAGACCGTCGGCCCCGGTCGGGTTGTCCGATCGCCGTACGCGTCAAGGAGCTTCTCTGCGGGCTTGGGTTTTTCCCTGTTCCACCTCCTTTCCGGGCGCCTCTGCGTACACCCCCGTGGTGTGTTCCTCGCCCTTGCCTTCGGCTCGACTTGGTACAGGGCTCGAAGGACTCGGTCCCTCCAGAGGCCTTCCGCCGCCGCTTTTATTCCATCCTGGCCACGTATCAGGGCTCTGGAATTGTTTACACCGACGGTTCGATGGTTGCTGGTCGTGTCGGGTATGCGCTAACTCTAGGGGACCATTCCGAACAACGGTCCTTGGCGGCTGGCTGCAGCGTTTACACTGCTGAGCTCGTCGCCATCTTTCGAGCCCTAGAGTATATCCGCTCCTGCTCAGGTGAGTCCTTCGTTATCTGTAGCGATTCCCTGAGCGGTTTACGAGCTCTCGACCAGTGTTTTCCTCGTTCTCGTCTGGTGATGGCTATCCATGAGTCCCTGCATACTCTGGCGCGTTGCGGCCGCTCTGTGGTCTTTGTGTGGACCCCCGGTCATGTCGGTATCCCAGGCAATGAACATGTTGACCGCCTGGCGAAAGAGGCCACGAGTAAACTATCTCTGGATGTTGGCCTCCCAGAGGCTGATTTGCGGGCAGTCCTCCGCCGAAAAGTTTTAGCATTTTGGGACGCTGAATGGCGCGATCGGATTACACCCAATAAACTCCGTGCAATTAAGGAGACGACGACTGTGTGGCGGTCCTCCATGCGAGCCAACCGCAGGGACTCAGTCGTCCTTTGTCGGCTCCGCATTGGCCACTCCCGGCTAACACACAGTTATTTACTGCGCCGGGAGGACCCTCCTGTATGTCGCTGCGGGGCGGCTTTGACAGTGGCCCACATTCTGTTGGCCTGCCCCCTTTTAGCTGTGGTCAGGCAGACATTTGCGCTGCCTGATACGCTCCCTGCCGTTTTATCTGATGACCCTGTTATGGCTGCCTTAGTTTTACGTTTTATTAGGGCAGGGAGTTTTTATTCTTTCATCTGAGTGTTTGTTTTATTTTATTTTTTGTGCTGATTCTGGCCTTTGGCCTATGATTTTAAACTGATCTTTTCAGGTGTTTCTAAGTGGTTGGCTTTTCCTTTTTTATTTCTATGGTCGGCCAACCACTCACACACTGTGTGGTTTTAGTTCGTTTTGTCTTGTCCCTGGCTCCGTTTCTTCTGTTCTGTATCGTCTGTGATCTATTCTGTTCCTTTTTTATTCTCTGTGTGTGCTCTTTGTCTTTGGAAAAAGGGACCGATGACCGTAGCAGTCTGGTCCCTTTCATCCCCCAAACCAACCAACTGTCCTTGCTTCTCCTCGGCCAACAAAGGAGGCAGCCACGCAGACTTACGACCTCACCTTTAGTGCCACGGTCGTCAGATCGGCCAGCGCAAAGATCGCCCGTTCAACCTCACGACTTTCGCCTGCCCACTCTATGGCTCACCCTTCATCGGGTTCTGCTAAATCTCGAGCCCAAAAGTCAGACACCAAGACTTCGAAAAAAGAGCATACTCGTGAAGATTTTTTACGTACCCCAACTTCACAACCATCGGTTCCTCCTTCATCTAAACATCATAATTCCAAGAAGGCTACAAAGAAACCCAGTTCATCTCCTTCTCCGCCAAGGCGTGTCCCATCTACAGCAGAACCTGGCGGAAATCGCCCTCGGCCGTCTTCTGTGTCGCCGAGGCGCACTGCTGGCGGCCGATCGCTGGTGGCAGGAGCTGCTCCTGAACAACCTATGGATCAGGATGTTCTGCCTTTGGCTGAATGCCATTCCATGCTGTCGGTCGCAAGCTCTGAGCAGTCGTTGAGTTGGCGGCAACCTTGGTCACATTCCTCCATTTTCTGTTCACCCTATGTCCATTATCCACTGGAATATCCGCGGCATTCGAGCCAATCGGGATGAATTGTCGATCGTCTTACGTTCCTACTCGCCGGTCATCTTCTGTCTTCAGGAAACAAAGCTGCGTCCTCATGACCGCTTTGTTCTCCCTCATTTTCAGTCCGTCCGATATGATCTCCCCTCTGTTGAAGGCACTCCAGCCCATGGAGGACTCATGATTCTTCTCCATGATACTCTCCATTATCACCCAATCCACTTCAACACTTCCTTCCAAGCTGTCGCCGTCCGTCTTTCCCTTTCTGGATACACGTTCTCTCTTTGTACTGTATACATTCCATCGTCCACACCAATGGCACGAGCTGATCTCCTTCATCTTCTTGGTCAGCTTCCACCCCCCTATTTGCTGGTTGGGGACTTCAGTGCCCACCACCCGCTTTGGGGATCTCCACATCCTTGTCCACGTGGCTCACTATTGCTAGACGTCTCCCACCAAGTGGATCTAGTTTGCCTCAACACTGGGGTCCATACATTTTTGTCTGCCTCCACGACAAATTTATCTCATTTGGACCTTGTGGTCGGTACTGTTCCGCTAGCTCGGCGCTCCGAATGGTTCGCCCTTGATGATACACACTCGAGTTACCACTTTCCATGTGTCCTTAGACTGCAGCCTCAACTGCCATATATGCGCCCGAGACGCTGGAAGTTTGCCCAGGCCGACTGGACACTTTTTTCGTCTCTAGCGACATTCGATGACCGTCACTTTCCCAGCGTCGACGATGAGGTCACACACATTACCGACGTTATTCTTACAGCTGCGGAACGTTCAATACCACGCACCTCCGAGTTGCCCCGGCGCCCCCCAATTCCTTGGTGGAACGAGGCATGCCGTGACGCAATACGTGAGCGGCGACGTGCTCTCCGCATTTTCCGCCACCATCCTACTTTGGCCAGCTGTATCCGCTATAAAAAGTTCCGAGCGCGATGCCGTCGTGTCATCCGCGATAGCAAGAAGGCAAGCTGGAAATTCTTTATTAGCTCATTTAACACCTTCACTCTCTCCTCGGAAGTTTGGAGTCGGCTTCGACGGTTCTCAGGCGCGCCTAGTTTCTCCCCGGTCTCTGGGCTCACTGTCGCGCATGATACATTAGTGGACCCCGTCGCAATTTCTAACTCATTGGGTCAGCACATTGCTGAGATTTCGAGCTCTTCCAATTACCCGCCAGCGTTCCCCCCGAAGAAACGTGCAGCGGTAGTGCGACCTCTTGCTTTCTCCTCTCAAAATCGCGAAAGCTACAATACTGTTTTCTCCATGCGGGAACTCCAACATGCACTCTCTTTTTCTCGCTCCTCCGCCCCAGGACCGGATGGTATCCGCATCCAAATGTTGCTGCGATTATCAACCCATAGTCTGCGTTACCTCCTTCGCCTTTATAATCGAATTTGGACCGACAGTACTTTTGCCAGACGATGGCGGGAAGCTATCGTCGTTCCTGTTCCGAAACCTGGAAAGGACAAACATCTCCCCTCTAGCTATCGCCCCATTTCTCTCACGAGTAGTGTCTGTAAGGTTTTGGAGCGTATGGTGAATTACCGTTTAGCTTGGTGGTTGGAATCCCGCAGTCTTTTAACACCTGCCCAATGCGGATTCCGAAAGCATCGTTCTGCAGTTGACCATCTTGTTGCTCTCTCCACTTACATCATGAATAATTTTCTCCGGAAACGCCAAACATTAGCAATATTTTTTGATCTGGAGAGAGCATACGATACCTGTTGGAGGACAGGTATCCTCCGCATACTGTTCTCTTGGGGCTTTCGAGGTCGGCTGCCCCTTTTTCTTCGCGAATTTATGGCAGAGCGCACATTTAGGGTGCGGGTGACCACTACTCTCTCCCGTACTTTCTCCCAAGAAAACGGGGTACCCCAGGGCTCCGTGCTGAGTGTTGTACTGTTTGCCATTGCCATCAATCCAATTATGGATTGTCTCCTTCCTGATGTCTCGGGCTCCCTCTTTGTGGACGATTTTGCGATCTACTACAGCTCTCAACGGACCAGCCTTCTTGAACGACGTCTTCAAGGATGTCTCGATCGCCTCCACTCTTGGAGCATCGACACCGGCTTCCTTTTTCTCCCAGTAAGATCGTTTGTGTTAATTTTTGGCGACGTAAGGAGTTTCTTCCGCCCTCCTTACATCTAGGTCCTGTCAACCTTCCGTTTTCAGACGTCGCTAAATTCTTGGGTCTTATATTTGACAGAAAACTGTGCTGGTCCTCCCACGTTTCCTATCTTTCGGCTCGCTGTCTGCGATCCCTCAACACCCTCCGTGTCCTGAATGGTACCTCCTGGGGAGCGGACCTAGTGGTCCTTCTCCGCCTCTATCGCGCCTTAGTGCGCTCGAAATTGGACTACGGAAGCATAGTCTACTCCTCTGCTCGGCTGTCTATTCTTCGGCGTCTCGACTCTATCCACCACCGTGGATTACGGTTAGTGTCTGGAGGTTTGTACACCAGCCCTGTGGAAAGCCTTTATGCTGAGACTGCTGAACCTCCGCTGACCAACCGGCGAGCAGTCCTTCTGAGTCGTTATGCAAGCCATCTGTCTTCCATGCCTGCTAATCCAGCCCATGACATTTTTTTTTTTTTTTTTTTTTTTTTTTTTTTTTTTTTTTTTTTCGACGCCTCCTTTGATGTAGGGTATGCAGGCCGCCCCTCCTCCCTACTACCACCGGGAGTCCGTTTTCGTCAACTGCTCCATTCTCTTTCCTTCCGCTTTCCTAAAACCTTACCTGCTCCCAGACCTTTGTCGATTTCCCAAGGATGGTACCCCTTCACTTGTTTATCGTCGGGCATTTGCTGCTCTATGTGCACAAATGACGGACGCCACATTTAATTACACCGACGGCTCGAAAACATCGTTAGGTGTAGGGAGTGCCTATATTGTTGGCGACACGCCAAATCACTTTCGGCTTCCCGACCAGTGTTCAGTTTATACTGCGGAGCTTTACGCTGTTCTCCAGGCTGTCCACTACATCCGCCGCCATCGGCGGATACAGTACGTTATCTGCTCCGATTCTCTCAGCTCTCTCCTCAGTCTCCAAGCTCTTTACCCTGTGCACCCTCTGGTCCACCGGATTCAGGACTGTCTGCGCTTGCTCCACCTGGGGGGCGTCTCGGTGGCGTTCCTCTGGCTCCCGGGACACGTTGGTATCTGCGGAAATGTGGCGGCCGATATTGCAGCCAAGGCTGCAGTCTCTCTTCTTCGGCCAGCAATTCCATCGATTCCCGTCGCCGATCTCCGGAGCGTTTTATGTCTTCGTGTTGTTCATTTATGGCACGCGCATTGGTCGACACTTCCCCAAAATAAATTGCGGGACGTGAAAACTCTTCCTTGTGCTTGGACCTCTTCCTCCCGAACGCGTCGTCGGGAGGAGGTAATTTTAACTAGACTCCGGATAGGGCACTGTCTTTTTAGCCATCGAGATCTTTTAAACGGCGATCCTCCCCCACTCCGTCCCCACTGCTCTCAGCTGTGGACGGCAAGGCACCTTTTACTTGAGTGCCCCTATTTTAATCCGTTACGCGCCCGTCTACAGCTGTCGCCTGATATATCGTCAATTTTAGCAGATGACACGCGCTCGGCCGATCGCGTTCTAGAGTTCATTCGTGCCAGTGAAATGACGTCAGTCATTTGAAGTTTTTTTTGGGACAACCAACCCCCTTCTGTAGTGGATTTTTAAGCCTTCCTTCTTTTAGTTTCTCCAATTTTATGACTTTCGTTCCCATTGCTGCTGGTTTCCGTTTTCGGTTTTTTACTGCTTCCTAAGTCACAGACCGGGCGCTAATGACCATAGCAGTTTTGCGCCCTAAAACCACAACACACACACAAAAAAAACCATTCGCCTTCCCCTACTGACCTTACTGCTAGTTCCATTTCGTCTCGCTTTGCAATGTTACCGTGGATATTTAACTGAGTGGCTGTGTCAAACAGCACACCATCAATACTGTATTCGAACATTACAGGATTGTTCTTCATATTCATCTGTATTAATCTATATTCTTTTGCTTTTAGAGCGAGCTGTCATTCATCACTCCAGATAAAAATTTTAAGTCATCCTGTGTGAGACTGGCTGTGAATGTGATTTCTGGTGGCGAAATTATCGCCGTTGGTTCATCTGCAGATAATGACGATAGTGATGATGGATTAACTGAGGAAATTGGCGCTTAAATTGAAGACATTAAGACACTTCGGAAGCAACAACGCGGCTGGAAAGAAAATAGTGGTTTTGTTTCGATCACCAATAGAAACAACTTCGGTCTAATTATTGTTGGTCAAACGCCTACGTGAATGTGCTGCAGATAAACGATATACGAGTGTAGTTCAAAAGAAACTTAGTGATTATTTCAGTGTGCAACAGTCAATGTTTTTTTCCATACATTGTATACATTTGTGTGAAAAATTTATCATTTCTGTCTTTAAGGGGAAATAAATATGTATGTATTTGTAGCATTTAATATACATAACTCTATTTACTATTATTATTAAAATTTTTGTTATTATTATTATTATTATTATTATTATGACTACTTTCCGGGCTGTCGCTAATACTGTTGACCTATGGCTAAATTGGATTGCATTGTAGTTGAGTCACTTAGCGGGTCCAGCCCCTCCTCCACTGCCTATCGACAGGAACAGCTGCACGGTTGGCCTGCAGTGAAGCGGACGGAGCCCACACAGTGTGTAGACGCTGCTCTCTCTCTTTCCCTCTCTCCCTCCCTCCCTCCCTCCCTCCCTCTCGCCCTTGTCCCGCTTTCCTGGCAGTTCAGGGGGCATTGCGATGACCTCAGGCCAGACTCGCGAACTGCCTGCCAAAAAAGCGCAGCCGCATGCACTACACACGCGCTTCACCTCTACCTGCTGGTTACATCTCGCGCTCGTTGCCTTGAATTTCGTCCGTTGTCTCGTACTATTTTTTAGCTTCTGGCGGTGAACATAGTCGACGAAAAATAAAAATATTACGTATTATTTTTCTGTCTGATATTTATGAATTTGCTGGGCGTCAAAACGATTACAGAGGTTTATAACATTTCTTTGTCGTGTTCGTTTCAGCTAGTTAAATCTTTCACGCATCGTTTGCAAAAGGTGTCGTAAAAATGTGCAACGGGTTGGTTTAAAGTTAATCGTTTAGACAAGGATCCATTTTCAGATTAGTTTAAACAAAAGTTTAAAAAATATTGTTGCTCCCGATAATGTCCATTTATAGTTAATAAATAACTCTGCTAATGGACCCAGAAGACGTGTCAAGGAAGGATTAATAGTAGTGATGTATCAATTAAGTCCACCTTCGCAGCCGCTTGGTCAGAACGGCTGACCGCAGTGTGGAGGAACCGGCTTCGATTCGCGGTATTGCTAGGGTTTTTTTCCTTGGTGGGACGATTGGTACGGGGTGCTCTCAACCTCGTGAGACAAGCTGAGGAGCTTCTCGACCAACTAATAGCGGTTCCAAGGCCAAGAAACTAAACAACGGCTGGGACGAGAGACTGTGGATTGTGTGTCCCTCTATACCACATCCGATGACGCCATTGGTAGAGGATGACACGGCGGTCGCTCGGACATGATTGGCCCGTCAGGCCACAACGCAGAACCTGTAACTAACAAGGGAACGTCCCCATCGCACCCCCCTCAAATTTAGTTATAAGTTGGCACAGTGGATAGGCCTTGAAAAACTGAACACAGATCAATCGAGAAAACAGGAAGAAGTTGTGTGGAACTATGAAAAAAATAAGCAAAATATACTAACTGAGTAGTCCATGCGCAAGATAGGCAACATCAAGGAGAGTGTGAGCTCAGGAGCGCCGTGGTCCCGTGGTTAGCGTGAGCAGCTGCGGATCAAGAGGTCCTCGGTTCAAGTCTTCCCTCGAGTGAAAAGTTTACTTTCTTTATTTTCGCAAAGTTATGATCTGTCCGTTCGTTCATTGACGTCTCTATTCACTGTAATAACTTTAGTGTCCATGTTTTGCGACCGCACTGCAAAACCGTGCGATTAGTAGACGAAAGGACGTGCCTCTCCAATGGGAACCGAAAACATTTGATCTTAAGGTCATAGGTCAACCTATTCCGCCACAGGAAAACACGTCGAATATATTCTATACGACATTGGTGACGGCATGTCCGTCACATGACAGGAATATGTTGACCCACCTAACTTCTACACTTGGCGAATGGGTAAAAAGATTTGGGTAAAAAGATTCTTCTACCTTGCTCGAGTTAGGTTTTCTTTTGGATGTGATAATCACTCCCAAAAAAGTGATGAAAACATAACGGACGGACAGATAATAATTGTCTAAAAATAAAAAAAATTAAACTTTTCACTCGAGGGTAGACTTGAACCAAGGACCTCTCGTTCCGCAGCTGCTCACACTAACCACGGGATCACGGCGCTCCTGAGCTCATATACTCCTTAATGTTGCTTATCTTCCGCATGGCCTACTCAGTTTGTATATTTTGCTTATTCTTTTTTTTTCATAGTTCCACACAACTTCTTCCTGTTCTCTCGATTGATCTGTGTTCAGTTTTTCAAGGCTTATCCACTGTGCCAACTTATAACTAAATCAGAGGGGGGTGCGATGGGGAGGTTCCCTTGTAAGGTATCAACGAAGCAGTGTGTGTCATTCAGGAAATGTGGCAATTCAGCCACAGACACAAGCCTTTTACCATTAAAATTGTGAGGAAATTGAAATAAATTTTAGTCCCGAAACATCTCCAAGGGGTCTCCAAGCCTGCTACTATGTGGATACCTTTCATTTCATTCAGGTATATACATGGAGTTGTCAAGAAGAGAAGCCTTCTACTGAATTAAGTTTAGCTTTCTGTTAGAGGTTGCGCACAGTTGGATAAGAGTCGAATTTGATTTCATCAACTGAAGCAGAAAAAAATGAGAGTACGCAATGGTACGTGAAAAGGATCTGCCATGGGAAGTCGGGCTCGTCCACAACGGTGCAAGAGTCGCCCACAGAAGCGGGGTGCATTGCTTGTGCCTTCTGGGGGTGGTACGGTTGTACTTGCTGCCCATACAGAACACTCCCGACAGTTCCGTGATCCAAGTTCAGTTTACCTGCAATGTTTCTGGATCCCGTCGTCGCTTCTTCGTCCACTGCATGGAATACAGTCTTTTCAAACTCAAGAGTGCGGCACTACCGTGGAACACCACCGTTGGCATTGATGGTGGTGAATGGAGGTCCGCTGGTACACCGTAGGAAAGAGGGAGTGAGAGCGTGTGTGGTAGTGTGGAAAACGCTCCTCATATAACTGGGTAGTAGTCCTCCCATTGCACCGAGCTTCGCTGTACAGTAACATCACGTGGGCGTATTCCGCAACCGTGTAGTTCACCATGGGGTCAACAGCAACCCACTAAAAATGAAATGCACGTACAACTTACATTCTGTAATGTAGTGAATGATTGCTGCTGTACAGCAGTGCAGTATGAACAAAGAGCACGAGTACAACATCAGGTAGAAACCTTTCTGGACGGATACGGTAGTACAGTATTAACAAAGACCACAAGCAGAACAGCAGGTACAAAAATTCCTGGGCAGATGACAAACTCAAGTGAACGAGATGTAAACAAACCTGTTGCACGCATGGAACATCAGGTTATCGGTGAATGACATACTTAATACCCTCGTCAGTTTCGCTGGAAATATGAGAGATTTGAACGTTCCGAACGTGAGTTCGTCTGCTAAACGTACCCTTCTTGGTCCGCGCTACAGGTCCTCAAGGACTATTTAGTTACACCCTGTATAGTATGTGGGAACTAGGGTGGGGGGAGGGGGGAAAATTGGGTAAACATATTTTCTGTCAAATGGTTCAAATGGCCCTGAGCACTATGCGACTTAACTTCTGAGGTCATCAGTCGCCTAGAACTAATTAAAGCTAACTAACCTAAGGACATCACACACATCCATGTCCGAGGCAGGATTCGAACCTGCGACCGTAGCGGTCGCTCGGCTTCTGAGTGTAACGCCTAGAACCGCACGGCCACTCCGGCCGGCGATTTTCTGTCAGTTACGTGGGAGAACCCCTAAGGAATCTCTTTTCGTGGCTCTTGTAAGTTTTTTAGGTGCGCTTTTTCGTAGTAGAAGTCAGTATGCATTTGCGGAATCGCCCAAGGAGCGCGAGAGCGTTTCGGAGCTCAACGAACTCGAGAGCCATATAGTTCATCGTGGAAAAGTTTATTGTTGAAATTACTCTTGTGCATCTCGGGCCTGCTACTTGGTGATGAAATGAGCGTGCGCCTGTTGGAGTAGTGGGGCGAGAAGCGACGCCGCGAACGCGGGTTGCGGGTTCCGCGTTGCGCGCCGGCTTGGGCAGCCCTGGCGCGACGGCCCGCGGGCCCAGCAAATTGCGGCCGCGGTTCAGGGGTCAGGCCGCCCTCTCATCCGTCTCGCCGCCCGCGCCCGCCTCGCCACGCCGCGGACGTCGCCAAAATTACGGCGCGGCCGCCCTTTGTCTCACGCCCGCGCCGCTCGTTGCAGGCCCGTTTCTTCCTGCCGGCCTAATTGGACGGCTGCTTTCCTTTCTGTCGCGCGTGCTAATGCCGCCACCCGCGCATACCCAATTACTTGCTTTGTTCCCGCCAGCGGCGTTCCTAATCGCCACCGCCATCTCGCTGGTCCGTGTCACCTGGCCTCATTTAGTCGCCTCACCATTATAACGCTGACTTTGTAACGTGTCGTTTCCTAGGACAATACAGAAAGTAACCTATTAATCAAGTACTGGCGTTGTTAGAAAAAATTTGAATCTACACCTTTGTATTACTTATCTACGTAATTACCATTCACATTTAAGCATTTATAATACCTCTGAACGAGTTGGCAAATTCTTTCGGCTTTGATGGTATCCAGCCAGCGACAGCATCGTGAAGTTCTGCGGAATCAAAGCTTTGGAAGCCGAGTCACTTTTACTTGTTAATGAAAAAGTGGAAATCACTTGGAGGAAGTCTAACCACTTGGGCTCGAACAAACAAATCTGTATGAATGTTTGGTTACAGGACCATTATGTACATCTGAATGTGCTGGTGGGTGTCGTTTTTCTGCAAAACACTGCAGTCATGCTCTAGATATCACTGTAGATATAATTGTAGACGCCATGCGCATTGCAGCAATCTTAACTACAAATGTAAATGCGGAATGTCAATAAAATGCTCCGAGCAATACGAATGACTGCAAAACGCACGGTGAAGAAATGCAAGTTGATCGCATGGCGTATTTGCACATTTTGTAATATCAGTGTTGAATGCCACGTCAATGACACTTTTGAAGTTGTTCACTGGTTCGCCAGCGTTCTACCACGCGTAACGAAGCATTGGTATGTATACTCCAGCAGATAACTGATATTAAATGACCGAATGCATATTCATGATATTAGAATCTGTCGTGCAATTTCGGCTGCATATTACTGGAACGTAGTTTAATGAAGTCTTTTATTCTCTTGGCATATATTTTATATTGCCTGAAGAAATACACATCCGCAGGTTGTGCATATTTTGTAGGTTTAGGCGGAATGATTTTTAAATCTACATGTTTTCCGCCAGATGCTTCCAGTAGTACTCGTTCTTCCTTATGTCCAGACCAGGAGTCACAAAGTACTTATGACTATCTCGACGAAAGTGGATTCAAAACTGACAGAAAAAAGTCTTCATATGTTGTTTCGTCATCTTCCCACTCACACTTGCATCGACGACGACATTTGGAGGGCACCGCGTTTCTATTTCCCTTGACACGCGGGGTCCAAACTTTCCACTGGATTCTTGGAAGCACATATATAGGTTGTATGCCAATCGTCCGTCCATTGATATAGCAACATCGATCGTGTAGCTATGTGTTGCACAGTTAACTGATTGCAACATCGCGACAGTGTTTTCTCGCCTTTCATGGATAGTGTTCTGTCACAAGAAAGTTCATAGTTGAACTGACGCTGATCACAGTTCCATACAGAACTAATATCGATGTTTTCTCTCGTGATATGCTCATTGACGTCAGCAACAAACGTTTGAGCTCTTTCAGTCAGCTCTTCTTCGTCATCCTTATCTTTTCGTGCTTGGAGCACAGTGATACGGCGTGATGTTATCCTAAACTCCTTTTTCAAATTAGTAATAAATCCTAGTGAAGCCGTAAAGTTTGTACACCCGAGATTTCTGGCTACGTCCAATGCCCAATGTTGTAAATGCCAATAATGAACGGCGGAACCGCATTCTCGCGCTTCATCGAATTTCGCCATTACACGCTCCTTGATGGTCTTGAACAGCAGTGTACGATTTCCTTTGAAAACTGTATTTCCTTCTCTTTCTTTGCCACGTAATCCAGTATGTTTTTAATATTGCTTTTAGACTTCAGTTTAGGGTATCTTTTCAGAAGCTTGTCGTATGTGTCGAAACCTTTTACGTAATAATCATCGTACATGTTCTCCAGTGTGTTATCATCAAACGCCGTGATGATACTTGCAACTTTAACCTTCTTCTTGGGAGACGGTTGGTATTCACTGTCACTGCTTCCATCGCCTCTTCCCGCACTTGCCGTAGCACTACCGTTTGCGATGAGTTGTTCGTCATTATCATCCCTATCATCATTATTATGCGTTAGTGTTACAACAGTATCTGTTTCTAACTTATGCTCATATTTCTGCACTATAATAGATACCAGAAAACATGCGAATGATTCGTCTTCTACATCAATACCATCTTCACGAAGAAGGGTTCTTCGTAACTTCATCTCAACCAATCGCAATACATTAGCAGGATTGACTACCAATCGCCGAGCCACCTGACGCTTCAATACACAAATAATGTCACAAAACGCAGCTTTAGAGGCACACTGCACCGTTCCTACTGGTCCCGACTGGCGTACCGGCAGGTCAGTGTGCAATGCGGCATGGCATACGCGGAGGCCTCTAACGTACGACTGCAGAGTTTTGCAGATGCGGGAGTATCACTAGTCCAATAAGAGACATTTACATTATTTCTCACACGATTTTGGTGTATTTGTTTGTTCGAGCCCAAGTACTTTCCTGGTAAGTTGTAAACGAGATATTTAGACACTTCCTATTGGAATGGACGAAACAATTGTTGGCCAAGCAAAGGGTGGTCCTTCGATTTTTGGTCCACTCCCGTTCCTAACATATGTGAATGACCTTCCACTTAACATTCAACAAGCAAAATTGCTGCTTTTTGCAGACGATACTGGTGTTATAATAAATCCTATTACAGAGAGAAAGCAGCAGAAGAGTTAGTAAATGATATTTCCCAAAGAATTATTAAGCAGGTCTCTGAAAACGGACGCTCGCTAAATTAAAAAGAAAAAAAAAGCTACATTCAGTTCTTTAGAAGAAATAGTCATATCAGCAGTTGATGTAGCACATGAACAGGCGTCAATAAGGTAGAACGCTCCAAATTTTTGGATGTTTTTATCTGGAAGAAACATATTACTGACCTCAAATAATTAAGATCAGCCACTCTTGCAGTTCGTATAAATGCTGATCTTGCGCACAAACGCATCAACTTCAATACATATTTTGCATATTTCCACTCAATAATTTCTTCAGGTATAATTTTCTGTGGTGACTCATCGCGTAGAAACACAAGACTGATATTTTGAGAGAGAGAGAGAGAGAGAGAGAGAGAGAGAGAGAGAGAGAGAGAGAGAGAGAGAGCGGTAAGAAGAATAAGTGGTGGTCACCGGCAGTCTTCTTGTAGGCACGTCTTCAAGGAATTAAGCATTTTGACTGCACTGTCGCAATACGTATATTCGCTGATGAAGTTGCCCATAAATAACCCATCAACTTTTGAGAAAATTAGTGATGTCCACACTATAACAATGGAGGAAAAAAAACTTTATTACCCATTATTAAAGTTGTCAGTGATTCAGAGAGGAGTACAGTATGCAGCAATAAAAGTTTTTTACCATTGTTCCAGTAACGTAAAATATCTAACAGGTAGCGAAGCTGTGTTAACGACGGGCGCCGGAATTCATTGTCGTTGCTCTTTCCACAGAGTCCAACAAAATTCATTTAGCGTCTTGAGAAACGGTAAACAACATATGTTTTGCTGGCACGGAGTTTGGCTGTCATCCGGTGGAGGTTATGAACCCACATCATTCACTACTGTTTTTTCTCCGCTTTGACATAGAGAACCTGTCTGTTGTCACCACTCCCAAACCTATTCAATAGGCCTTCTGCATCGCAAGGAATAAGCAGTCATCCATCGAGTTTTTGAGGTTTCAGAAAGAAGGTTCGGAACTCTGATAGCACTCACCTTCTGGTACTTAGTAGTTCATTATCTCGTGCAAAACGCTCCGAGAAATTTGTGGAATGTTATGCCACAGTTGGGATATTCTAAAACACCGGTTCACGAATATTTTAGTCAATTGTGTTCACCATTTTCATGCCGATAACAGATGGGCGGCGCGTCTTCATGAACACTAATCCTGTCCTTGAACAAGTAACGATTGATTTACATCATCTTCACCCTTCACATTTTGTCCGTATGGAGCACAAATTTATCGACGGAAGTCGACAGCTTTGAGATCTTTTAGCCACTAAAATCCATGTTATAGAACGTTTGGCGGGATTTTCACTTGCAGCGCTCATTTTGAAGGGTGCTATAGTTAAATGATTCTCGTGGCCGTAAGAACATTGACGTGCAGGTTGAATCAGTGTAGCGATTGTTTCGTTCCCACCATTACTTTCCATGATACATGAAAACGGAAGTTGCCGTCAACATAGCCCTCGTATTGTATCTTTCTATCGGATGTTAATGCAGAGACTGATTTTATTTACACCGCTGTGGATCGTCAGACTGCCCCAGCACGTCATGATTTCTTGTGACTGAGACGTCAACAGAAAAACGATGCCACAGTCTTGATGAGTTCGTCTGGTCCGCCCGCACATGTGATGCTCCCATTGACGACAATCATAATCGGTGTGTCGACTTCTCCAAGGCGAATTGCAGTTGCTCTAGCTCAGTGGTTCGGAGTGTTTCTGAGACTTTTACCCATGAGGCAATCGGATATTGGCTAGTACCCACCGCTCTCACCCCCACCATCAACATTGATGACTGACTAAACTCTAGAATGAAAAAGAATTTTTTTAAATGCTTTTATTTTTTAAATTATGGAAGAGACATGATGTTTAGTTTTAGTGGGTGTCTTATTAAACCCTGAAGTAATGAGTCATTGAAACAACTGTTAACGCTTAATTCGAACCACATTTTATTTATATTTATATAAAGACGAAGTAATTTTCAGTGCATCGCGAGTGCTAGCTGCAACTACTCCTCGAAAAAAGAATACTAATTATCCACATTGATGCTAAGATACCTAGTGACATTTGTTTCACTCACACCCTGCAACCCCATTTCAAAATCAGTCAAGTCAAATGGTGTACACCAAACATACTGCTTATGTACCACTAGATTCCTGGACTCCTTACACTTGAAATGGTAGTAATTGGAAAACTTGAAGGCTTCCAATGCTTTGCGTCTGATCATTGTCACACAGCAGTATAGTAGATATTACATAATTACAGATGTGTTGTGATCTCAGTTAGATTATTTATTGTAGCGAAGTGAAAGATGAAGCTGTTTCTGCTCAATTGTGGGAACTGCATACAACTCTGATAAGGCATTTTTATGAGATATTTAAGCATGATTTTGTTTTCTAGTCGGTAAAACTGTTGAAACTGTTTTAATGTTGAAAACAGCTTACGAAGATGACGCTAAGAAAAAAAACTAAAGCGTACGAGTGGTTTGGTCGATTTAAAAATGGCGACTTGTCGATTGATGACAAACCTCGTTCTCGACGTCCATCATCTGCCTGAATCGACGAAAATATTGAAAAAATTAGAGCGCTTGCGCTCACAGGCCGTCTACAGACAGTTGATCAATTCTCAGAGATTAGTGGGTTATCTTATAAGTCGGTTCAGTGAATTTTAACGGAGTACTTGGGAATAAAAACTGTTCCTCCCAAGTTGGTTCCTCGGGTTCTGACGGGAAATCAAAAGGAACGTCGAGTTGAAACATGCCGTGCTTTGAAACAAATTTTCTGTCAAAGGTCATTACTGGTGATGAGTCATGGTGCTATGTTTACGACCCAGAAACAAAGCAACAGTCAAGCCAATGGAAGATGTCATTGTCAGCCCATTTTGTTTCAGTTGTTCGGATGATGGTTGTCAACGAAGCGAGCTGTAGAGATAGGAACTGATAAAGATTTAGCGCAGCCATTCTGAGACAGTCCTGCCGCATCTGCAACAGCTATTTCTATCACATTTCGGCTGTTATACTGGAAGTTCGCGAGAGTAATACTGAAATGTACATCCCGTTTAACTTCGTGGCCCCACAGAATCATCCTCGTTCCTTACT
The DNA here is from genome assembly GCF_023864275.1 of Schistocerca cancellata. Lineage (NCBI taxonomy): Eukaryota > Metazoa > Arthropoda > Insecta > Orthoptera > Acrididae > Schistocerca > Schistocerca cancellata. The sequence goes on from NC_064632.1 coordinate 138,264,030, forward strand.
TCCTTTTGTTACTTCACATTAAGAGAAAAGGAGTTCTGCGTGCTGTTCCACGACTCGTTCTCTATTTTTTCCAGAAATTGCTCTACTCTTGCTACCCCAGCACTGTATAAGCCACTGTAAAGTGGATGACAGAGGATATTTCCCATTGTACCAGCTATTAGCTCTTTTTCAGTTATTAGCGCTTTTTCCGTTCCATTCACGCATTTGACGCGGGAAGAACGATTGCTTAAGGACGGACGTTCGTAAAGAACACACACTACTTAAGATATGCACAAAATCCACAATTTTGAAGATACGGCAATGAAAATTTATACCTTGCTTTACATGAAATTAACACATTTACTGTTAAGTTCCTTAAATTATATGTATTTAACTTTTTTATGGAATTTAAAAATTTTATTTCCATACATGATATATGTACGTTATTCTCAGAAATTATTCGAGATGTCTACAAAATTTTCTGTGTTTAATATCTTTGCACATAATAAGTTTCTCTCAAGAGGTTTTTTATGTGGAATTGGAGAATTTTAATAATTTTTAATTATAATTCTGTAAGTATAATATAAAACTCATACAAAATTAAAGCACTTTGCCCCATATCTGAGCTTACACACTAAATTTCAAAATTTACTCTTGAGAAAACATTTATTGGATTTATACAAATAAGTGTAAAAAATTCATAAGTCTAGCCTTCATAGATTTTGAGAAAATCTTCTAAAAACATGATTTTCAGGAAATGCAATTTTAAGTTCAACATAACGTTCAACATAAGTTCAACATACGCCGGGTCCTCTTTGCCTTTAAGTCTTCTCCAGGTTTCTTGCTTTGCGCCTTCTTTCCTTTACCACTTGTTTACTTGTCAGCTGCAGAGAGGCGCTGTAAATCTATTTTTCTCAAGATCCCTAGAATTAATTTCCTATCTTAAAGCCTATTCTCTCTGACACCTTCATCCTCGTTACGTTCCCATAATTAAACACAAGAACTGCATCGGAAGTTACTATTTTGATAACTGTAGCAGATGAAAATGTGGTTTCAGGGCATCGTTTCCATATGATTACTCATTTGGATTCTGGGTTTTGCCAAGAACACATTTCTTTAGAAGTAGTAGATGATCCACAAAACCAAAGAGAATATAGCACAGCCAGTAGATGTATCCCGTACAAGTCTGCTCGAAAGTAATCCGAGTCGCTATCGAAATATTCTTTCAAAAAGTGCGTGTGGCAGGAAGGTCGCGTCACACAATTATTTTTGAGGAACTTCAGATGCGATTTCATAGTTGAAACTTTGGGAACTTATTGTCCGTGAGTTCTGGTAATAAATAAAAAGAATGAAAATTGAAATTTTCGGTCAATTTCATGAACATCCCCCCTTAAACCTCCCCTATGCGCGCTATAATTAGTCTAACATTGTCTTCGCGATATCTACGGGAGCGATTCGTATGGGATTGTGGTATATTCCTAGATTCGTCACTTGATACTGGCCGTAGTTAGCATCTGTCTTAGAGACCAGTTCCTTCACCATCATCGTGACGTTCTCCCATGAGTCAAACAACCTGTGAAGCCGCGGTCTTGGGCGCCTTGTAACGGTTCGCGCGGCTGCCCCCGTCGGAGGCTCGAGTCCTCCCTCGGGCGTGTGTGTGTGTGTGTGTGTGTGTGGGTTGTCCTTAGCGTAAGTTAGTTTAAGTTGGATTAAGTAGTGTGTAAGCTGGAGACCGATGACCTCAGCAGTTTGGTCCCATAGGAACCTACAACAAATTAAAAAAAAAAAAAAAAAAAAATCCTAGTATTCTGTCAGTGAACTGCAGTTTGCTACCTGCTTTACTATGAGTGAGTTCATGTGATCTTTCAGTATCTCTACATATTGGTACACCATTAGTAAGAGTTGACCTATTCTAGCTGTGACTCATTGACGTTGTAGTCATAGTATACCACGTGTTTTAGTTTTGTCAGGTGCACAATTTTACATTTCTAAACGTTTGAAGCACGTTTCCAAACTTCGCACCACTTTGAAATCTTATCGAAATCTGACTGAATATTTGCACAACTTTTTCATGTGGTTTCTCATTGATAAATGCACCAGCTGCGAAAAGTCTGAGGTTATTATTAATGTTATTTGCAAGGTCATTAATACACTGCATGAACAGCGAGGGTGCTAGGACACTTACCTTGGGCATCCCAGAAACTACTTCTACTTCTGTCGAGGACACTCCATCCAAGAGAAAATGATGTGTCCTCACCGCCAATTACTTTTAGGTAGTAAGCGTATATGTGGTACTGAGTCACACGACTTCCAGAAGCCACTAAAAACTGCATCTACTTGACTGCATTCAACCATGGCTTCCAGAATGTGACTTGAGAAGTACGCGAGCTGGGTTTCACATGATCGATGGTTTCGGAACGCATGCATGGAGGAGGTCATCCTGTTAGAGATGCCTCATTATATGTTGGCTCAGAATATATTCTGACATTCTACAACACTGAGATTTCAAGGATACTGGATGCTAGTTTTGTGGCTAACTTCTGGTGCCCTTTTGTAGATGGGCGTACTTATTCTTTCACCCAACCATTGTGCACATATAAGGTTTAACACATTGAAGAGCAACGTATACATTGGATTTGATACATTACAAGTCCTCATAAACATAAAATTGTAGTAACATTCTTATTATAAGTTGAAACAGCAACACATGGAGAGAAGACGTTGCAGGAGGTTTTTTGTAGCGTTGTGTATGTTCGTGCAGCCAAAAAGATGATTTACATCGTCTTCTTCACCATAGTCACAGTCACCAGTGGAGGTGCGACCAAAACATGTAGTGCAGATACTTCTTGTAACAGCCGTGGTTGAATGTGGGGCGCCTTGTAGAGTTCGTGAGGCTACTGGTGCATGAATTTTTCTCGTGCCAGAATTTAGAATTCACTTTGGCATAATGTTTGCCCGTGTGTTTGGCTGTCACTTGCAATTATGTGCTCCACTTCTCTCTGGTTGTTGAGTTAGTTACTTACTTGTTCCATATTATTATTTGAAAGATTCTTTTATCGAAATGAAGTGGAACGATTCAGTGTACAGGATATGTATAGATGATTACTGTCAACATTAATGAACACATCATTTTACAGCTTCTCACGCAATTACAATTAAAAACTTTTATATATATATTTACTGGCTACCAGCTTTCAAGTAGAAATTCGTCAGTGGAAGAGGAGAAGTTGTCCAGCAGAAATGAATTTAAAATTATATTTGCAACTTGCTATGCTACCTGTCAGAAATTTTACGATATTGGGCAAATGATCAAAAATTTTTATTGCTGCATTTTGAACTCGTTTCTCAACTATTGACATATCTAAGAATGCGTAATAAAGGTCATTTTTCCCTAGTGTTGGAGTTATGTATATCGTTGTTCTTCTCAAATTGTGATTGATTATTTATGACGAATTTCGCTAGCGAAAATGATAGGTTAAGTTAGTTTAAGTAGTGTCTAAGTCTATGGACCGATGACCTCAGCAGTTTGGTCCCTTAGGAATTCACACACATTTGAACATTTTTTTGATATTTGTGGTGAGGTGCAGATGCCTCAATAGTTCCATCGTTGGTCTGGAATCAAAAAGATAAGGAACCCAGAACCCAACTGCTCGGCGTATTGAAGGGCTCAGAGTTTAGCGAAAACCTTAGTTGTCATGAAAGTAAGTTTTTGAGGCAGCTTACATTTTATTCCAGCGCAAGAGCTACTATCCCCGTAAGCACAACCAGTCACCTTCATTCTTCGAAATGTCGGTGTAGATGAATCTTGCGTTATTATATTTGGAGAGATACTCTGTCAAAATGCAATTATTTGGATAACCACAGCCGAAGTCCATGTCAAATACAACTTGTCGTTCCAGTACACTGGTACTGTAGTCTGTTTCAAAGCAGAGTAATCTTTGTGCGGACACGGTTCGTTTGAGAAATGGCCTAATATCCATGTATGCAGCAACAAGTGCAGGAAAATTTACACTGAGCAAGTTCCAGGACGCATAAAATGTAGATGTCTTGTAATATCTAGTCTTTTGCGAACTGTGAGAGTGCGAGTAAAAATTTCGCGCTGATGTATTGGCGACGTAGATGTGGGGGAGGATTATTTGCTTCAGCTAAACGAACCTTAGTCGGCGTAGATTACATTGCCCCCAGGCATACTGCAAGTCCTTTGTACTTACTTGGGTATAATAGTCGTAGAGATGTGCCCGGAGCTGCCCCAAAACAAATATATAATTTATATATGCCACCTGCCAAAGCACCACATAGTCTTAGTCCAAAGTCTGCATCCACTCCCCAGCTCACACCCGTAATAACTCACAGTATATTGGTGGATTTTTCGCACTTTACGAGAACTTCTGTAATATGTGTCTTCCACCGAAGTTTGTGATCCATATGGAGTCCAAAGTATTTGTCGACTCTCTTGACTGGTGGTCGAAGTTTCTGCGTCTCCATGGGGGGAACCTGTGTCTGGTGAAGAGTAGAACCGAAGACTGGCTGGGTGACGTTTCTAAACCATTCTTCGCCATATAATTCTGTAGTCTAGACATAGCTTGATCCCTCATCTGGGCGATAGAGGGACTAACTCAGAAAATTTGGTGTAGAATCTAGTAGAGATTCAGTCAGGCCGTGGCACTTTGTTTATTTTTAACTACTTCAGTTGTTTCTCAACGCCAGTGACATAAATACCTGTTCCATTCATCTTTGCAGTGGTATGAGATTTAAATTGGAGCAATACTCCTGGGTTTTCCTTTGTAAAGGAACATTTGAAAATAAAGTTAGGATTTCGGTTGTTGATTTGATACCTTCAATTTCATTTCCTGTTTCGTCTACGAAAATGTGGACACCAAATTTAGTCCCACTGGCAGCCATTACATAAGACCAGAATTTATTAGGATCTAGTGAGAGTTCTTTAGACGCTATTCTGCTGTGGTAGCCCGTGACATCCCGAAAGTATCGCAGACTTTTCTGTCTGATTCTTGTGAAGAACGAGTATGAACTCTGGAACGTGCACAGTATTTCTTTATCTGATTCTGATCAGTTTTCGGTAACCAGCATATTATTCTCCAGTTTATTTTTGTGCGAGGCGATATATGCGATATCCTGCTGTTATTTCTATTTATTCCATTTTCGATAATGACTAAAAATTATTTCATTTGTGTTTGGGGCTTTGCTACACGCAGTGGTAGTCTACTACGTAAGATATTGCGAGAGCAACTAGTTATAAAGCCGTGGGTGGCAGCTGTTTATCTTTTTTACCACCGCAAATTTGTGTTGCCGGTCAGGAGTTGTTGTCGCATGTAATTGGACTGTGACTTCCGTAAATCTCCTGGTCATGGAGAGTTTGCGATGTAAAGAGAATTTCTTTAAACATCTTTGGTTGATCTCTGACTGAGATGCGTTGTAGGGTTGCTGTAAAAGATTGTTGACCTCTGGTGCGTCATGGAGTCTAATGAGAGAGACTCCCACAGTCAAGCACTTGGGCGCGATGAAGTATACACGTGGTTTCGCGCCCGAGCCCCTCGAATCTGAGTTTCGTAAGCAGAAGGATACGACATAATCTTTCTCGTAATAAAAATACAAAACTATGTTAGTGTTGGCTCGTCATTTAAGCTACAAACACTACCGTCGTTTTTGTGACTGCTCAGTTTGCAACCATTTATCTAGAACAGTATGCTTGGAAACATCTGATAATAATAGCCGAAGTGTTGTCAAACGTTTGATAAGGATTTAAGTGAGAAAATCACTATCAACAACAGCGCTCTTGCACGTTTTGAGACAGAAACTTACTACAGCCCGGCTACGATTTCACTTACAGATTTTTCCTTAACAAAGAAATTGGTTTTTCAAAAAAAAAAAAAATGGTTCAAATGGCTCAGAGCACTATGGGACTTAACTTATGAGGTCATCAGTCCCCAGGAACTTAGAACTACTTAAACCTAACTAACCTAAGGACATCACACACAGCCGTGCCCGAGGCAGGATTGGAACCTGCGACCGTAGCGCCTAGAACCGCTGTAGCGCCTAGAACCGCTCGGCCACTCCGGCCGCCCTTTTTGGTTTTTGATTTATATGCCTATTATAAGTGTGAGAACACAGTTTGAACAGTTTTATCGTCCAAATTTTGTCAAGAGGCCCTGTTTGCAACTCTAACGAATTTCTGGTACAAACGTTTCTCGAAGTTTGAAATGTTGCTAACTATTCTCAGAAACTTCCGCTGCCGTTTGTTCAAGTGTTTGCTGCGCTAGCAGATAGCTTCCTGCGCGAGCGCAAAGCAGAGGACGCGTGTTTTCAGTAGCTGCGGTTCTGTGTGATTTCAGTTTTTCCGGCGCGTGCCATTAACGCAAGTTGTCGCCTCTCGGTGTTCAACGGCTCGCGCGAGGCTGCTCGTTTAGAGAGCAACCGGGCACGTGATTTAATTACGATACCTGGCTCGCTCTTTCGCTTCTCTGCCGCTGTTGGAAGAGCGAAATATCACACGGATCATCACGTCTCGCGGGCTTGCAGAGACATACGCAAAACCTTTAATGTCGCCAAGTGATGTCACTTTTAGCGCCGGTCGAATATATGCTGCCGACATTGACGAGAGTAAATTTTTCGCTTAATTCTTTTGCAGCTGAAGCAGAATTACCCAAACAACAAAATGATTTATTTTGGATCTATGATTCTGTAAAAAGTAGGATTTTATTATAGCGATCATGAACACTATCTCACTGTGTATGCCATGCTTCCTTTCTACTTTGCCTCGGTGTTTTACACACTCTTCAGCGAGCATCAAAACGTTACCGAGCGGAGTAGCGCAATGATTAGCACACTGGACTCGCATTCGGGAGGACGATGGTTCAAACCCGCGTCCGGCGATCCTTATTTAGGTTTTCCGAGATTTCTCTACATCGCTTGAGGAAAATACCGGGATGGTTCCTTCAGATGTTTCAGATGTGTGTGAAATCTTATGGGATTTAACTGCTAAGGTCATCAGTCCCTAAGCTTACACACTACTTAACCTGAATTATCATAAGGACAAACACACACATCCATGCCCGAGCGAGGACTCGAACCTCCGCCGGGACCAGCCGCACAGTCCATGACTGCAGCGACGTAGACCACTCGGCTAATCCCGCGCGGCTGATGGTTCCTTCAAAAGGGCATGGCCGCTTTCCTTCTATATCCTTCTGTGCTTGTGCTCAGTCTCCAATGACTTGGTTGTCGACCACGACGTTAAACACTAATCTCCTCCTCCTCATTCTCCCATGAAAATGTCAAACGAAATGTTTCCCCTCGTCAGATGAGTTCAAAGAAACCACGCGTTACTTCAGAGATTCTTTACTGCACATTGCAGTCATTACGCATAGACCATTTCTTCTATTTTCAGAAAATTCGTCCTGAATACGCTATGGTGTTCAGGAGATGCTTACCGAAAATTCCAGAAACAAGGTTTTGATGGTCTCTTGTCACAGTGCTAAAACTAAATATACAGGGTGAGTCAGGAGGAAAGGCACATGCTTTGAGACGCGACAGTATTAGTGAGTCTGAACAAAAATCTTCGTATGGACTTACGCCCTATTGCGTATGGTTTCAGAGATAAAACACATTTAATATCACTTTCGTACGTTTTTCTTTAATAAATCGAAGACCGCACACTCCAACAAAAACTTGTCTCAGTACACACTTAAACTAAATTAAATTGGCTACAAAAAAGGTCCTATTTATTTTTTGTCTAGGGCTAACAGTTTGCGCGGAGATATCGCAGGAATATTGAAAATGTCGCCCGACGCTCGTGCGCTGTAGCTTAGGTACTTTTTGTAGGCCAGTTTGAGGTAGTTTTCCGACTTGATAGACCACAAGCGTCCTATATCAAAATGTTCGTCTCGACTTCCTCTATATTACTGTGGTACGTTATAAACAATGACCAAGAATAATACAGAAAATAAATAGAAATGTACATTAAAAGTGTTCCATCTCGGAAACCATTCGGAATAAGGCATATGTCCACATCAAGTTTTTTCTTCAGAATCAGTAATGCTATCAGCCTTCAAACCACGTACCTTTCCTCCTGACCCACCCTGTATATGAACAAAGATTTGGTGAGCCGTGAAGTGTTTAACAAGCGTGAGATCAGGAAGGTACCTCATGCTTGGAGTAATATTTTTCTGGTGCATGCCGTCTACTGCCAGTTCTACTTCAGTTTAATTTCCATTCTTATATCCTTTTTCGTTGTTACGTGACTACGTCTAATTTCCATTCAGTGGGAAGTTCTAGAGCTACCGCTGCCACGTTTACATTCAATGCACATTGTTTTAATCTTTCAAAAGTATTAACTGCTCACCAGTAAGACGCTCATTCTCGTAACTCTCAGTGCATGATGAAATCTGTGCCCAATTTATCTTAGTTATCACACAACTAGCACATTCTAATGAAGCGTTACTCTACTGAAAATTAACGCTTCTATTCCATGCGATGGGAGAAATATTCGCTAGTATTTGGCCTGCAGTGGGAGTCACCTGGCTGGCTGCCAGTGTTGTAGATTAAACTTTAAATCCCTCCTGTGTTCCACGAAGTGAGGGCATACGCCACTGTTGATGGTTATCTGTCGGTCAGATTAGAATGTTAATGACTCCATAAGTGCTATTCGAGGAGAGGTTACATATCATTACCAGGCTTTCCTCTCTCCCTTCATATCGACATTACAGACACTCACTACACAGGAGTTACCCATAGCGAACGCTTCAGAAATTTGTTGCACGGAAAAAGTAGCTTGTGCACCACCTGTTTTGAATATGCGCTCTCTGTATAGTTTTGCTGTACTGGACGAAGCAAGGTATGTAAGGAACGTGTACACTGTTGCATTGAACGTGAACAGATATTAGTATTTGTGGGTACCCAACTTATATGAGGAATTAATCCTAAGAAATCTTAGGAAAGCCGGCACAGTCTGTCTGTGTACTTGAGATTGCGTTCAGGTTATTCATCGAAAGAAATCTTCGTTACATTAACTCGCTGGAGGGCGAGCGTGGCAAACGTTAGGAAACTTGCTCACTGTATATCGTATGCCGCAAAACGAATGTGGTGGCAGAATACGTCGTTCATTACATGTAATTGCCCTTGTGACATGCTGGGAGGATGCCTTTGCGGTCGTGTACCCTGATGCGCCTCGGCAGCACGTTCGCTATACTGGCGATCTTCATTAACTTGGTGCGACAGGCATGTGACCGCAGAGGTGATACCTGTTGCGGTTGCTCTGGGAATATCAGTTTACGGCAACGTCTTCACGCGTCGCCTCTGCCCTGCCCTGCCATTTCCGCGTAGTGTGTGCCTTTCTTCATACATATCGTCTTCCTCTCTGTCTGGCTTTGTCTAGCACACAGCACAATTGCTCGAGAGCTGTAGTTATCCATAATGGAACAAATGACAAACATAAAAGAAATACATACACGAAGTAGTGTTAATTTCAACTTTTCGTTTGTATTTCTTAAAAACATAAAAGCTCACAAAGTATTGCATTGAGTACGGCGTTAATTCCACCCATGACAAAAAGTTGACTGTGAGTACATAACTGTTCGCTAAAAGCAAACATTACGTTCTCTTTGGACTAATATCTAAATCCTAACTCTTTTACGACTTTTTTCTCTCGCCCGAAAATATGCTTTCACTCGATGAGAAAACTTATCGTCGTGGAGCACCACAGTTGATCCTGCTAAAGCCCTGTGTCCTTTATACACCTCTATGGTCAACAGCTATACGCTAAAAATGAAATGTGCGTACAGGTTGCACTCTGTACTGTAGTGAATGATTGCTATTTTACAGTGGTGCAATATGAAAGAAGACCACAAGCACAGCAGCAGGTACAAACCTTTCTGGGCGGATCACAAACTCAAGTGAATGGCATGTAAATAAACCTTCAGTGGTTATAGGACATTATGTGGCGCTGAGGACACTGGGGAATAGAACTTGTATTGTGGTATTTTGCGTGCAACAGGAAAACAGTACGTTTCCGGATATCAGTTCCTATGCCAGACTTGCTAACACGAATTTAAATTAAATGTTATAAAAAAAATGGCTCTGAGTACTATGGGACTTAACATCTGCGGTCATCAGTCCCCTAGAACTTAGAACTACTTAAACCTAACTAACCTAAGGACATCACACACATCCATGCCCAAGGCAGGCTTCGAACCTGCGACCGTAGCAGTCGCGCGGTTCCGGACTGAGCGCCTAGAACCGCGAGAAAATGTTAGCAAATTCCTCCTTTCAGAAATGCTTTTCGTGCTGTTGGCAGTCTGAATTTTGTATCTTCTCTTCTTCGGCCATCATCAGATACTTTGCTGACGAAATAGCAGAACTCATAAACTATTTCTGGCCTGTCGTTTCCTAAGCTAATACCTTCAGTATCACCCGATTTATTTCGACTAACGTCCGTTACCGTAATTCGGCTTTAGTTTATGTTCAATTTACAACTTCTATTCAAGATGCTGTCCATACCATTCACTACTGTTCCATGCCCTTTGCTGTCTCTGACAGAATTATAATGTTGCCAGTAAACCTCAAAGTATTATTTATCTGTGAACTTTAGTTCCTTCTCCAATTTTCTCTTCGCTTTGTTTCGCTCGATTTAGAAATTAATGAACATATTAAAGACGTGTAATTTGCTGCATGTAAATAAGCGTGATGCAAAACTGGCAACTAACTCTCAGCATAAGTAAATGTGACCTGATGCGTTCAAATAAATGAAATGTCCCTAGTACATCGTTCGACTTCACGACGAGCTACCATTTACAATCGTTAAATATGGAACAAGAAATCTGGAACGATGTAAGATGGAATGTCAGCGTAAATCTAGTGCTGGGGTTAAGAACAGCTGCACGATTAGTCACGGGTTATTTAGTCAACCCTGTAACGTCACAGAAATCTTCCGCACACTGCGATGGGAGATATCACAAGAAAGGTTTATTGCTTCGCAAAGAGCCTTAGTTATCTCACAATTGGAGGCCAAGACGTTACTTCAAATCTTGTAACCTTTAGTAGGCCATTAAAGTAGTAAGGTGCAATACTCTGGCAATAACGAGAAAATAGCAAGAGAAATTTCATGCGTCTGTTATATAAATAATGGTATCTGTGTGAAGGTGCTGGCTGTTAAGAAGTTCGCGCTTCGCAAGAGGGTCGCGGAACGAGGCTATCGTTCGAATCCTGCTATCCCTTATGTTTTAAATCTCAATTTCTTTTCATCGCTGGTCACATTATTTGATTCATAAGACGTTTGAGAGGTAATATAACGGAAAAAAAACAGTGTGCATTTTCATGAAGTTGTAGTGAATTTCATATATTATTTGTCCATTTATTACTTGTGAATTTTCAAGGACGAGAGACAGGCTTGTAAAACCTAAGCCAAACCTCGACGAATAATGACGCTAATGGCGTTATTCACAATTAGTAATTTTGTGAGTCACCGTGTGCCAGACCACAAGAATAATGTACAGTTACTCGTCGGGTGTGCTCCCGACATCACCCGCTGCAGGATGTTATTTGTCGTACAGAAATGGAAAACATAAATTGAAACTTACGCAAACACTCGTGTTTTTTCGTTATATTACCTTTCAAATGTAATATAAATTAAATAGATAACATGACCAGTGATGAAAAAATGTAGATTTCGCCTCGTTCCGACCCTCTTGCGAAGCGCGAACGCTAACCGCATGACGACAAAGACGTCCAACAGACAGTACCTTCGCACAGATACACCATTTGCAAAATACAGGCGTAAAACTTCTCCTGCGATTGTGTCGGAATTGCCAGAGCAGTGTACCTTACTATAGCAAATTATGTTGTTTTTAATGGCCTACTAAAGATGTATAAGGTTTGAAGTAAATCCGTGATCCCAACGTCGTGGCCTCCCCTTGTTGGTATTCCAAAAGCACACACACACACGCACGCACGCACGCGCGCGCGCGCGCCCGCGCAGACACGGATATCCGCACTATGAATCATTTATGGCCGGAGCCTACCACGGTGAGAATATTGCTGGTATGTTCCACTTTGTGGTCAACATTTAAAGGATACTGCTAGTAAATGATAAATTCGCATTTATATAGAACGAATGCAATCGACATAAAAGATTTTATGACGCCGGCAATGGTAGTAGTTGAAAACGTGCAACCTTGTTGAAAGGTTCAGGTTCAACGGGAAGTCTGTTTCTAGTGTTATCTTTTAGCTTAACCATTACTTGCCTCTGCCGACATTGCGTCATCGAAACTTCGTGCTGTCGTCCTACGACTTGTAAAGCGTCTCCTCAAGATATTCTGCCGCAGTGTAGGGTTTATGAACTTTTTGCCATCCCCAGTTAACGCTTTGCGGTTGCGATACTTGAGTGACCCGCTAAAGCACAGTAGCGTCTCGTTAGTACAATTTGCTTCTACATCTCAACTAAACGGCGCAGTGGAGTATTTGTATCGAAATCCTGGCCAAAATTCTTTCAGTACTTTTTTAATGTTTAAATCACTGTTGTTGACTTTTATCATAATTTTAATAGTAAATCGGCCTGTTTTACTTCAAATATACGTAAATATATGTATTTACTTACTTACATTTATTTATTTTTATTTAAAAACTAAATGTAACATATAAATTTACGTTAACACTTTTTAATGAGGAAATGATAATGGATTTATATATACTTTCAAATAAAATGCAGTTAAGATAGAAATATGTAAAACTTTATTCGTTTGTGCAAATGTATACAGGGTGAGCACAAAGTCTAGGCCTGATTATAACAATTTATTACAGAATAACCGTTTGACATAATAATTTACGTTTGATATTACATAGGTGAGTGTTACAATTTTTAAAAAAAAAAGACCACCTACGTTAGTAAACCTCAACGTGTGCTCCCTTGGTAGCTCAGAGAATGTCGAGGCGGTATTCCAGTTCCCGCCAGGTGTTTCGTAACTTGTGTTCTGTCACAGTACCCACAGCAGCTTCTATCCCAGCCCTCGGTTCGTCGACGTCAGCAACTGGTGTGACGAAGACTCTGTCCTTGATATAGCCCCAGAAAAAAAAGTCAAGGGGTGTAATGTTTGGTGAGGGCAGTACTGTCCGGATCGGTGGGTTGGAAGGAACGGTCCAACACCCTGGCCACCCCGCCTCTCTGGAATAACTCTGTACGCGATTGGTTAAACAACGTTGTACCCAGCCGCTGGATTGGCCGCAAGGGGCCAGACGACGGAGCTTGCTTCGCATGGCTTCCACTTTCACCCGATCTGACGTCATGCAATTTTTACCTTTGGAGGTTCATAAAGTATCTTGTGTAAATGCCTCCCCTACCAACTGATGATGATGATGATGATGATGATGATGATGTTTGGTTTGTGGGGCGCTCAACTGCGTGGTTATCAGCGCCCGTACAATTATCCAATCTTTGCTCAGTCCAATTTCGCCACTTTCCTGGATGATGATGAAATGATGAGGACAACACAAACACCCAGTCATCTCGAGGCAGGTGAAAATCCCTGACCCCGCCGGGAATCGAACCCGGGACCCCGTGCTCGGGAAGCGAGAACGCTACCGCGAGACCACGAGCGGCGGACTTTACCAACTGATGTACCCGTGTTAAGAAACAGAAGTGTTGCAACAGTTACTCCCGACGCTCGTCAAGGTCTAAGAATAACCCGCCTGTGGACTCGATGTGTGGCTATTGGTGCTCAAATTAAATACTTATAAAAAAATTAAAAAAAGAAATGAGTTGCTCTTTCATTTGCTGTATTATTTAAAATTTTAGGTTGAACGTTATAAATGCTGCAAAGCCTTAAAAACTATATAATTTTGAAACACCCTGTATATTCGCATACCTCTTGAAATGTGAAATATAAGCATATAATAAAGTAATATCTCCACTAGTTAGTTTTGTAGTTGTGGAAACAAGCAGAGTAGCGACGTCCGTAATAAGTAACGCGCCGTGCACTGGCAGCGTGCAAACGCGCGGGCATGAATCGCTTTGCATGCAGCCGGAGTGTCGCGGGCCCTAGGTGCGGTAGGGCAGCTCATTAGGATTCGGCGCGCGGCGCGGCTTGCTGGCGGCCAGACGAGAGACGTGGAGGGGTTGCGGCGGCGGCGGCGGCGCCGGCGGAAGTGAAGTCGCCACCGCCAGGCACTCCTGCCTATGCCCTCTGGCTGGCTGGCGTCACACTGTAGCATTGATCTGCTCATATTTCGTGACTTTGTTATACGGCGTTTTGTCCGCAGTCCAGGGTGTCTCCTGATGCTGGGTTCATCTTCAGAGATAGTATATTGAAACTTTATCACGACAGCTTCTGATGACTACCCGAGTATTAGGAGGCGAAATGTTAGGAAAACAAGCATGCCTTTCGACCACGGCCTAATGCCTATACAAAAAAAAATCTGCAGCGATGTGAATCTGATCTCGTAGAGCTGTAGCAAGGCTTGGTAAAGCTATTGTCGGAGATTGCTTAATACAATGACGGAAAAAATTGCAACACCAAAATATAATTAATGTAGAGTAATAGAATTTTAACATTACGGAAGCACAGGTTAATGTAAGCGTGAGATAAGTCATTGCACTTGTGAAGTGCTGGTACATTAATAATCGGTGAAATCGCCAGAATATTGATTGCAAGCATGCAAATGTACACGTATTGTGTTGTACAAGTGTTTGATGTTAGTGTGTGATGGGATTCACTATCATGTCTCTTGCACTTGGTCGGTCAATACAGGGACGGTTAATGCTGTTTGTGGATGACGCTGGAGTTGTTCGATGATGACCTTTATTTGCTCGATTGCAGAGAGATTGGGTGATCGAACATGCCAAGGCAACATGTCGACACTGTTACAGCATGTTGGGTCACGACAGCGGTATGTGGGCGAGCGTTATCCTGTTGGAAAACACCCCATGGAATGTTGTTTATGAATGACAGCACAATAGGTCTAATCACCAGAGTAAAGTACAGATTTGCTGTCACGGTGTGCACCTGCTCTCACGCGAAATCGCACCCCAGACTTTAACTCCAGTTCTAGGTCCATTGTGTCTAGCACACAGACATGTTGGATGCAGGTCCTCAACTGGCCTCTTCCTGACCAGCACACGGCCATCACTGCCACAGAGCCAGAACCAGCTTTCATCAGAAAACAAAACAGACCTCCATCCTGCCATCCAATGAGCTGTCGCTTGACACCACTGCATTCACCAATTGTGGTGGTTTGGGGTCAGTTGAATGCATGCTTCATGACGTCTGCCTCGGAGCTGTCCGTGAAGTAATCGGTTTGTAACAGTTCGTTGTCTCATTGCGGTTCCCATTCGGTAGTGCCATGTGGCCGCCCGGAGCACGGTCTTCTTGCGACGGTATACTCGTGACTACCACTGCCAGCAATTCCTGCGAAGTCATTCTGCAGTATCGCAAGAAGAACGCCTCGCTTCTCGTAGCCTATTACACGACCTCGTTCAAACTCAGTGCGATGATGATGATAACGGCGTCCTTGTCGCCTTAAGGGCTTTTTTGACTAAAATCAACTCATCACGTCCAATCTCAAAGGTAACTGACGCTCACGGCCGTTACACTGTGTATCTGAAACAAACTTGATTTGCATCCTCATAGTGGCGCGAAATTTGAATACACATCATCTCTCAGATGTCGCACAACTCCTTTTTTGTCGCGATTTTTTTCACTGAGCGTATATTAGTTACGTGTTTTCCCGTTATTACTCCATTAGCGGATAGTGTGCGCAAGAAATTTCATCGGTGCGCGTCCATATTCCTCCAATTTTTTGTCATGGTCATGACCTGAGATGTTTCTGGATTTAAGTTATATACTTGCGTTAAGAGACAAGAGTTTACCCAGGATATGATCAGTTTACCCAGGATATGATCTGATTTTGGGCGGAGGGGGCAACTCTATTAGTTTCGCTCTGAATGTCGGAAAGATTTTGTAGTTTTTTGACAGATGCCTGTGGATAAACTGGTTGGTGCTTGCAAATGTGTCTTACGTGTGCTTCCTTTCTTCACAGTTATACTGAACTGCGTCATACCATATTATTGTAGGCGGTGTTGCACAGTTTTGATGAGTGTTAGGAACCGCGTTATACAGCTATACTTATTTTTTAATTTTGCTATCAGCTGCGGTCACATCTCGATTATCTTAAGGACTTACGAGCCTATTCAACTCTGCATCCCACAGTTTCAATAACTGGAGTCAGATCGTAATAATTTTGGACTGAGAAAAACGAATATGAGAAGGAATATTTTTATTAGCTCTAGTGTGTGTGGTTTACAATGGGTATGAATATTTTATTTTAGCGTATGAAGAGAAAACGATACATTTTTCAGTTGCATGTGACCAACATTGTAAGTCCATGTAATGACAGTTACGTTGTAAGAATTCTAAATTAATGGAAAAATACTTAGCGATTGGTTGAGTCTGAAAAGAACCATGTTGTGGCGTTGATATCATTGAATTTTTGATAGTTACTTATGAGTGAGTTGCGAAACATCCATAGACACCGACCAGCAGCTGTCCACAAGCATTGCTTCGTTGTAACAGCTCTGATATCTTTGTTCCATTACAAAAATATCCTGATGGAATCTTTCGCCGTGTTCATCAGTGATAACTCCGCACAATTAGGAGGGAAAAAAGTGTGAACGTGAGTGGAGAAAATGGATTTCAAGGAACATGTTGCATCAGAATTGATTAAAATTTTTTACATTGTCTGTAGTTCTTAATCTCTCGTAGCTGAAAGATCCCTAAATGACTCCCTTTAAGACTTTTTTTTCATTTTCCTTCAAAATTCCGTCAAACGCAAAATTCTTAATAAGTTGTCGAATTTGTGGCCCAACAAGAACACCGCCCTTAACTTTTGCACAACTTAATGCAGGAAATTTCTCTCTTAAGTACTTCAAGGTTTGTCATGTACCGTTCATATTTTTGACAAAAATTTTCATAGATTTCAGTTTTAAATGAAGGAGTGGAAGGAAAACGTCTTTTGGGTCCATGTGAAGTTCGGCAGCGACATTTTTCTCGCCGTCGTTAAAATTTCTTGGAGGCCATTCTGGTTGAATAATGATTTCCTATCTTCACTAATCTGCTTACACAAAAAAGCCGTTTTAGGGTGCCCTACTTGCGTTTCTAAGAGCACAAAGATGACTTTTAATAGTCACAGTGTGTCACATGTGTTCAGCATATTTGAGTCAAGGAGGACTGCTATGTTGGCATAAGTCTCCTCCTTGTGAACCGCATTGTCTTCAGGAGAAGGGAGACAGTTGCTTTTGTGATGTAATAGAACTTTCACGCTAAGCTTGTACGGGTCTATGAATAGTCTTCAATCAGTTGAATCATGATTCAAATTCAAATACTTCATCAACAAGCTGTTAACGCCGCAGCAAACAACAAGATTGTTTTCCTTCTAAAAATAAAAAAAATACTTACAAGTTGCAGAAGATTCAATTGCTGTAGTCTTGACCATGGTTGGTCTGCCTTCTTCTTCGACAAATCCAAGGTCACAAATCCAAGGTCTCGCATGATATCAGTCAGTTCCACTTGACTCAGTCTGTGCGGTGTATTATCTTTTTCGTGAAAATGTGGCTCGTAGGATATGGAAAGCATGCTGGGTTTTTCGTCTTTCACACTGTCTTCATTTTCTAACTGTGAACTATCTGAATGTGGAATAGTTCGAATAGCTGATGGAAGATTAGGGTGTTGAACGGTTCTTCTTTTTCTTCATTGACAACGCTGCCTTTATATAGGTTAAATCAAGGAGAAATGTAAGTTATGTACCTGTGTGGTTTGTCGGCTTCCACCAAACCACAGACACGGCGAAAACCAAAGGTAGTATTTTATTTTTCATCGATTCTCGTAATATTGACGTAATCCTGGTCGCAAACTCCATACCAAAATGATGTTAATAGGCCGTCTTCACAACAGACGTCAGGTTGCGTTTCTGTAATTGAAATGTTATTTCATCACAAATGTAACAAAAATTATTCACTGGATTTACACTTTGTCCTGGCATTATGATTCAAGAAATTTTACTCTTCAAAATCATTTATAGAAATTCTGCACCAATGACAACAAAAACTACATGAAACTCACAAGCACAGCAACAGTAATAATGGTTATTACTTACGAACGGCTGCAGAGCGTTGTGTTTTGCTATTTAACAGGTGTGGGAACTTCAAACAAAAACTTCACCACCTCCAAACTAAATATATAGGTCGTGGAAAAATGACGATGTTATTGTATCTTCAAAGGAAGAGCTAATCGGTCGTATTTAAAGTGATTTTCGAATTCAGCTGGTGAAAATACATGCAAATAAGCTATTTTTGAACCCGAAACATATTCATTGTTGAGCAGTGAATGTTTCTTGAAGTGTTCCTTTTAAAATTTAAAGTATAACATGTAATACAAGAAACATGTGCTCCATACATTAATATGACTGTAACAACCCTTGTACCTATTTAGGTACTAGGGTTGTTCAAAGCGCGTTAATGTTTACGCTGCAAGACGGAGTACATGCTCGTTATACCGTGTCATACTTCAAATGGAACGTTTCAAGAACGATTAATTATTGCAATTGTGGAATGCACAGTTCAATTCACTTTCATGGTTCGAGGGTCAGAATGTGACCGAAATCGTCAGTGAAAATAAAAAATAACCATAGCTATATACAGCATGATGCTAATCTTTATGAAAGCTGTCCAACACCATCTACGGAAAATACTTAATTGATAATCAGTCGATTTGTCGCTGCACGATATGAGTTCGGTTTGCGAAGATTTTTTTTCATGGGGGGGGGGGGGGGGGGCGCTGCCTTGCCCCTCACTGGGTAAGCCCTTATTTTTTGAATAACCGTGGGAAGTCAGTTCTTAGCCTTTCAGTGAACCTGGATGTTTTCCTCAGCGCGCGTACATCTTCACAACGTCATTCATGTTTTCCTTTAGAGTCACTGTATGGTCGCCGCGGGGCTCTCACTTGTTTTTTCACTTTTCGCGCTTATTGAAGATTTGTGGGTTCATCTTCATATTACGATATCCCTGCACGCGATGTTTTCTTGGTGCGACTCTTAGCTGTTAGTGTAGTTGAGGGTGTAATGAGAACACCTGTCTCGAAATGCTAAAAACATTTATGTAATTTAAAGTCGATGAATTTGTTTGCATATTTTTGTTCGATGTATAAATTAATAATCTTGTGACTAACCGTCCAGTGACACATTCCTCATGATTGAATTGTCATATACGAGAGAGAGTGAACGGTATTTACTTCGAACTATATCTAGAAAAACTAAAGGAAAATGGTCGTAAATGGTAACTTGTTGCGTAAAGATGCTGGGTAAAAGTTAGAATTCGTTTCAACATTTGCCCTGAGGATTAAGATATATTTGTAATTTAACGTCATAATCTAAGTCAGTCCCATAGTTGAACCTGATATATGTACCACAAGGGATGCGTAAGAAACCTCCCTTAAAACCGAAAATACTTTGTGGAATGCAACAACTAGAGAACACTTGGAGGAAGTAGAACAAACCTTTATTTAACATACATAAAAATTATGAAGGGGATCGGAAGTTTTCTTTATAATGGCGATCGTGATCTCAGCCCTTCATCCCTGTCCGGATCCTATGAAAGGAACCAGCTCATACTTAACACACGGAGAAACCAAAAATGTGTTTTATAAGTGCACCGGACAAAAAGTTAGTCGCCCCAGGATACATCGCGCTAATACGCTGCATCATAGCATCTATCTTCGATAATTGCCTTCATTTGGCGAGGAACAGTCCATAAGATTCTCAGGTGAAGTCAATCGTCGACGATTAGATCCTGTAGAGCTTGTCAATTGCAGTGAAGTAAGGTGCTTGAGTGTTCTGCTAACCAGGAATATATGCTTGTAACCCTGTGAACACGGCTTTTGGTACTTTACAAGGCGGGAGTCTCCACAGCGTAGTCAAAATGTGGAACAAAGCTCAACACGTGAGTGGGCCAAAGTCAAAGTACGAACCGCCCCCACCCCCACCAACCACCAATATCACAGAACCACCTCTGGCATGGAGTACATCCTTCACACACTGCGGGTTACACGCCGCGTTGCCCTGTCGGCACACTCGATGCGTTATATCATCTGGCAAGAGTCAAAATCGCGATTCGTCGTATCACACTACACGCCTCCAGTCATGTACTGTCCAATGTTTGTGTTTTTTGGCACATCAAAGAAGGAAAAAATGAAGATTATGTTTAGCTCCCGTGGGCATCGAGGCCATTGCGACCGAGTAAAAGTTCGGATTGTGTCAAGGATGGGGAAGGAAACCGGCCGTGTCCTTTCAAAGGAACGCGATTGAGGAAAATCATGGAAAACCTAAATCTGGTTGGCTGAACGCGGGTTTGAACCTTCGTCCTCCCGAATGCGAGTCCAGTGTGCTAACCACTGCGCCACCTCGTTCGGCTCTCATCAAAGACGTGCAGCCTTATGTGCTGCTATGAGAATTGGTCTTTTGCGAGGTACACGGCTCCAGATGTCTATTGCATGCAGTTCCCTCTGCAGTGTTCGCTCGGAAACTGGTCGAGAGGGACTTGCATTAACTTATAGCAACAATGAGTGTTGGGTTTGAAATTGTGACTAAGGTCTTCGTTACCTATCGCTTAGAAACTTCTTATTTCGCGAGTTTTCTACACATATTTCGGTCATAAGTTTTGTTTTCCTACGTTGTGCAACAACATGCTGCCACCGTCATCGACGACGATAAACAGCTTTTGTTTGACGATGTAGTTGCCAGGCGAAACAAGCAAACAATAGCACTAAGTACTGCAGAACTTGCACTGTTAGTAAGCGCAACGGACAAAATCTACTGTCCTCCAGGAGACATGACGCTAACACCGTGAGCACGTCTATCCTAGATAATGGCCTCATTGCAGAGAGGGTGAGTGTGCGCAAGTTTCTTCAGATACGTCACATCCCCATGAAGTAGCTACATGTCGATTATGCTCCCCAGAGCTAGTAAGTCGCGGGGCGTTGATAACTATATTTCATCTTCTGCTCCAGATAGCCCCATTTTCCATAAGATTAAGATCACATTATGCAACAGACAATCGAGCTGCGATACCGAGAATTAGTGATCGTCAAACAAGGAACGAATGCAATTAGTCCCGTGAATATGACTTAGTCCTCGTAGAAGACGGGAGTGTCCATAGCATACTCATCACATAGATACAGAAGAAAGGGCGACACTTGTTCGCTGAGAGAACTTATGGTAACTTGTTGTGGTGCTATAAACTTTCCCTCCCTCTCCCCCCAAAAAAATATTCCTCACAGAAAAAAACACACACACACACACACACACACACACACACACACACACACACACACCCGCGCGCGCAACTACGGCCTCTAGAATGCGGGTTAAGCGCCGCACTGGGTTGTTGATGCACTCGGCGTCTTGCATCATTTGAAAAGAGGGAAAATCGTGGTTCTTCGGAGTAAACAACACAACATAAGTCAGGTGATGGCCAGTTTCATCGTTGTTTGGCCCACTGAAGATGTGCAGCTTCGTGTGCTGCTGTGAGCTATGGGCTTTTGCGAGGTACCAGAAGCAAAATGTGCATCTCGCGCAGTTATCACATAAATGATCGCTTGAAAACTAGTAAAGATGGACAAGCATTCACTGTCAGCAGCAGTTCCTGTCGGATTTGAAACTGTTTGCCGTTGACATGGCATGACAGTCTTATCCGGTCCACGTAGGTTAGAGGCTTACGACCTCTGCTCTTAAAGCTGTGTTACATAGCAGCGTATGGTGTACCATTCCTTGTAGACACGGTGAACAGTTCGCGTGATGTACCAACAAATCGGACAACTTCATTCAAGGTGTAGTCACGGGATCGTCCAAACACGATAGCTTCATAGTGCGATTCTGTCACGTGGTCTAGCGGTTCTGGCGCTGCAGTCCGGAACCGCGGGACTGCTACGGTCGCAGGTTCGAATCCTGCCTCGGGCATGGGTGTGTGTGATGTCCTTAGGTTAGTTAGGTTTAAGTAGTTCTAAGTTCTAGGGGACTTATGACCTAAGATGTTGAGTCCCATAGTGCTCAGAGCCGAGAGCGATTCTGTCACGCCTCGACATCTACCAGTGTTACTGCGCTGATTCCATACAAGCGACTAGCATATGCTACTACACAACTTCTCTACCATTACTTAAGTAATCAGTGGAGATCCCCGTGGCCGCCTGATAACCAATTCTGCAGCGCTCCATAGCGACCAGAGCTCTGCACTAAATGTGTGACAAGCATTTTGTCCGTTTTGATGTCGTCGAAATCTGTGAACAGGAGCAACGTGTGTTAACGTACTGCGAATCCAAAGGCAGGATACGAGCAGTCGTCCCCCGCTGCTGTCAGTCACGCTGAGGACGTAGTGAAGGTGCGCCGCAGTCGACAGTGGGGCGGCCACGGTCGGGCGGCCACAGGCGGCGGCCGCCACGGTTGGTGGCCCAGGTGCGGGGCGTGGGCGAGCGGGCGGAAGCGGATCGCGTCGCGCCGTGTGCTGGGCCCGCCCCGTCCGTATTAATAGACTGCACATTCCGACCCCGCCGTGGCCGGCTGCGGCTGCAGGTTCCTCGTGCCGCGGCGCCCATCATTTGCCTCGTCGTAAGGAGCAATAGAACAGCCGCAGTGGCGATGGTGCTAGCAAGTGGTGGGGCTGCAGATATTGGGTGGGATTATGGCTTCATCTAGGCTTTTCGGGTGAAGGAAGGAAGCAAAATCAGCTGTAAATGCGAACCTTTTAGGTCACTCTTGACGGTGACCATTATGGATACCAACAGAAAATACTAATTGCTGTAACCGGTTGCACCTGCACTATCTGTAAAAAATGAAACACTCAGAAGCAGTGTTCAGCCATCCGCCACGACAAGAGTACGTGTAGAACAGCGGAACCATAATACGTGATTTAAGTGGCATAGAAGTGTCGTGGACGTAGGCTCAACAGCGCCCTCTGTGACCTGACAGGTCAGATTTACGGCTAAGTGGGGGGGGGGGGGGGGAGAGATTTGCCGCCCCTAAGTCATCTTGACACTTTTATTCTATATAGTGGAACCTCGCTTAAAGATCATCTCCCATAACACGCAATTCGCATAAAAAGCAAAACAAATTGTAAAAAAAAAAGTCTCTCTTAACGAGCGATAATTCGCATAACGAGTGACGATGATTTAATGACGTCACCAGCCGTTCGCGCGCAGTGGGGGAAACGTTCAGCAATATGAAGACCTTTCATTATCGGCAGTGGCATATGAACGATGTCTTTTGTATGTACTGCAGTCTGGATTCAGCGCTCTTTTTGCTACCATCTTGTCCCCAAAGATAAAACCGCAAGAAGACTACCATAAGAGAAAGAACATGACCTTAGAAATGAAACGCAAAATCACCGAAAAACGCGAACGTGGTGTGAGTGTTGCTGATTTAGCACGCACATACAATCTGTATACATCAACTATCCTCAAATGGCTCTGAGCACTATGGGACTTAACTTCTGAGGTCATCAGTCCCCTAGAACTTAGAACTACTTAAACCTAACTAACCTAAGGACATCACACACGTCCATGCCCGAGGCAGGATTCGAACCTGCGACCGTAGCGGTCGCGCGGCTCCAGACTGTAGCGCCTAGAACCGCTCGGACACTCCGGCCGGCAACTATCCTCAAGAACAAGGATAAGATTAAATAGAGATGCTTCAAAGGCAGTGACAAGAGTATCTAAACAACGGTTTCGTATTATGGACCATTTCGAAAGGTTGCTCCGTGTGTGAATAAATGAAAAGCAGTGGCAAGGCACCACTATTAACGAGAACATAATTTGTGAGGAGGAGAGAATGATTTTCGCTGACCTCGTTAAGAAGACGCCAGGATCATCAGCGGCCGAAGAAATATTCAAGAGAAGTTTGGGTGGTTTGAGAAGTTTAAGAGAATAACCGGAATTCCCTGCCTTGTGAGGCACGGCGGAGCAGCCAGCTTAGACACAAAAGCACCAGAGAACTCCGCATCGACTTTAAGATGTTCATAGATTCTGAGGGCTACCTGCCGCAACAGGTTTTTAATTGTGACGAGACGGGTCTATACTGGAAAAAGATGCTGAAACGTCCCTTTATAACAGCAGAGAATTATGAATTGTTGGGTCACAAGCCAACGGAAGACCGTCTCACACTGAAATTCTGTGCCAACGCAAACGGCGATTTGAAAGTTAAACCTCTTCTTGTTCACCATTTAGAAACTCCGCGATCCTTCACTGAAGTGCAGAACAGCAGGTTAAATGCGATGTAGAGGTCCAACAACAAGGCATAGGTGACACATGATCTTTTTTGTGGTTGTATCAATGAAGTGTTTGGTCCTTTCTTGCTTGTAGTGGACAGCGCCCCTGCCCATTCTCCAGGCCTACAAGATCACCTCCTTGAAGAATTTCAGTTCATCAAGATTCAGTTTCTGCCTCCCAACACAACTCCTTTACTCCAGCCCATGGACCAGCGTATTATTTCTAGCTTTAAGAAGCTCTACACTAAAGCAGTCTTCGAGCATTGCTTTGAGTTGACTGAAGCTACCCACACGTAGAGAGCCATCGTTGCCTGCGTGAAGATGATCGAAAACACGTAGGAAGGGGTTATTAAGAGAACTATCACTTCTGCTGGAAAGAAGATTTTGCCCTAGTGCGTTGTGGAATGCGACTCTGAGGCTTTTGAGTCAGTACCTTGAAGCCTGTAATCAACAAGATTGTGTCTTTAGCCAAGAGCATGGGACTAGAAGTGGATATCAATGAGTTCGTGGAAGATCACAACCAAGAAATGACCATAGAAGAGCTTACAGAATCGCACTGTGTTTCACAGCAGAAAGTTGTGGAGAGGAGTACTTCAGAGGAGGAGGAGGAGGAGGAGGTAACAGCAAAGCAGAAATCTTCTGGGACAATAAGAGAAAGCAGTGGCTACGCGCGCAACAAATTTATTCGACAATAGTGCTGTGTCGCATTTTCCTCAAGTGTTGAAGTGTCAGCAGAAACAGATCACTATAGACAGCTTCCTAGTAGAAAAGAATTAGTTATGTATCGTGAATAATCAAGTACATAATACTCTAAGTATAATTTTCTTTGAATAAATGGCATGAATAAGATAAAATTTTTAGTACTTTTTCTGCATGGAACGCATTATCGTATTTTACATTAATTTATATGGTATGAATTGTTTCGTCTAAAGAGTGTTTCGCACTACTGGTGAAATTCTGGAATTTTCGTTTAGCATTACCCGCATGTGTTTACCGTCACATATCTTAAAAATAAATAAGCAGCTACACGTTTTAGGGGAAAAAAACATAATTATGTCATCATTGCATTCAGTCATTTTACCTCACGTATTGAGTCAAATGACGCAGTAAGTGGGGGTAAATTCGTGCAAGGAATGCTACAAGGTATTTAATTCCACATATTTTATAAGCCAAATCAGAAGAAACAAAGACAAAGCTTACTCTTGCTTCTTTCTCCGACAAGTGTCAAGTAACTGTTCCCGCGTCTTTATGCTTATTTATACAACTGAACACCATATGGTAGCACCCATTAGGTAAGACTAGCCCCAAAGTTAGACATATTGATGTGCGCGTTTTATCCGCTGCGCCAAATTCCCTCACTCTCTCCTACGCAACGCTCAGTCTGTCCGAAGCAGTCATACGAAGTCGAAACTTGTACTAAGTGCCACTATGCCTCGCCTATATCGCAGGGTGGAACGAGTATCGGTAGGCGTTCCAGCGGGCAGAATGATTGGTCTCCAGGAGGCGGGTCTGTCGTCATGTGGCACTGCGGCTCGTACAGGGCGCGCTGCTTATGTGGAACCAGCGGAGAGAAGAGGGCTGTACACAGCGCCGACATAGTGTGATTACAGCGAAAGATTAGCGCCGTCGTGAACGCTTGGCCGAAATAGACAGAACAGTGTTGTCGCGATGTTCGGAGCACTGCAACGGGTGTGGACATGTCTGGGTCGATGGTTCGACGCCGTATTCTGCAAACAGGACTGGTCACGTGCATGCCATTGCGTCGGCTTCCGCTGGCCGGAACCTACCAACACCAAAGACTACAGTGGGTACGTGAACTTCGACAATGACATGATGAGTTCCCAACTATAGTGTCTTCGAACGAGACCCGCTTCAATTTGTGATCGCATACGCGTTCGACGCTGCTATGATGAACGTAATGGGGCAGGCTATATTCTTGAGCGGCACAGCCAACAAACGCCAAGTGTGATGGTTTGGAACGCCATTGACTGGAACACGGGAGCATGCCTCCTGCATCTTGCGGGCAATCTGGACATTTACTGGTCCATCAGGGAGGTTTTACATCCTGAGGCACTGCGCCTTATGCAGGATGTTCCACATGCCATACTGCAACAGGACCACTCCCGGCTGCATGTGACGAGGAATTTGTAAGCCCTCTTCGACGAACGACCGGTACCACTTTTTCCCTGGCGTGCCCGTTCAACTGGGATATGAACAGCCGGCAGCTTGTTCGTTCAAGTCCTCGTGCAGCTACAATTGATGCTTTGTGGACGCGCCTACAAATCGTGTGGCAGAGTATTCCCCAGCAGAACATTCAAGTGCTCATTGATTCCATGTCACGACGTCTAGTGGCTGTGATTGCAGCATGTGGTGGAGCTACTCCGAAATGAATTTTCAGTTACAGTGCATGTAACGGTGTTTAATGCTGATCGTTTGCGTAGTGTCATGTCTGTAAACAATGGAATAAATTTCATTGTTATCTTATCTCTGTCTTGGTGTTTCAATTTTTCCAAACAATAGCGTATTATAGTGTACTTCCTACTGCGCAGAGGATTATACCTCCATCATGAGGAGGGTCTATTTCAAGTCATGTAAGCATTGTATGTACGACTGTTGGATAATCTATGGCAGCGTCTTTCAGTGGTCTCATGTCTCCTTTTCAAGTCGTATTTACGTCACTCGAAAAACCGTGCCACTGAGGACCTTGTACCCGTATGAGAATAACAAAAGTGGTCGACAGCTATCGACCGATCGCCGATTCTGATGGACACTAGTTGTTCACAAAATAGCTTCCCTGGCAACAACCAAACAGGGAACGAGATTGGTCGCGCGCATTGGTTGTTTGAACACGAAAAGTCATACGTAAGTACAGAATTACCTAACTGTTGCTGCCGCTGGTGTAGTGTGCGTGCGGTTAACGGCGAACCGACATCATCGCCAATTTCTGTGTGCCAATCGCGTTGTAATTCTGATCCAGATACAAAGTCTTCATCCGTGTCTTATTAATGGACCACCCGGTGATGCAACTATAGCCCTCCTAAACCCGCAGTGGCAATTATAATAAAATATATGTGACTCCTTACAGCAGTTTGTAGGTTCGGTTGATAAGATCAGGGTCGACAGGCCCAGATAGCCGCGCTCGTTAACACGCCGCCTCCGGCATTCGGGGAGGAGCACAAGCCCCAGAGCAAATCCGCCTGGCGGTTAAAGGACGAGGCCCCGTGTACCGGCCAGCCTGGTTGTGGGTTTTATGCGGTTTTGCACATCGGGCTGGTGAATACTGGGCTATTACGCACGTCCCGCATCAGTTACAATATTCACAAATATTTAGAAAAACGTTCTCACAATTTCACATAGGTAACACTGGGCGCAGGTAGATGAGGTGCACAAATACCGTGCCTAGTGGGGTGAGGAGGGGAGAGGGGGTGATGGTGACAGGAACAGCTTCGGGCCACTCTCTACCACTAACATGGCCACATCCAGAGTAACATGTCGACCACAGGAGTAAGGCCAAGAAAAAGGAGAAGCAAGATTGGGATCAATCGTCCCACCGACAACGGGTTCGTTAGAGACGAAACCTGCACTAGGATAGGAAATCTGCCTCCTCCTTGTCAGACTATTCCGGGGTTCGTCTTGATGTACGGAAACTAGGGAAAACCTAGATTTGGATGGCTGGATGAGAATCAGAATTGCATTCCTCAACTCCGTAACCAGTATACCTCTTCGCTCGTTTGCTACACATCAAATCCTACTCACATAACGTTGTCAACGATTCTCTTACGTTTATGTGATGTTTAAAATTGTTACGCGTTTTGTTTGGAACTTATTGGAAGAACTTGTAGATTCGAAGAAAGTAGTAAGAACTTTTTGAATAATTTATGTTTTTGTTAACTGTAATGAAGTACTGGCTGCGAGAATTCAGTTGTCTGCAAAATGTAGTGCGAAAATTAGGCAGTTTTATTTTGCGTTATAAAATACATGTTCGTGCTTCAAATTGGAAGATCTTGCTCTATTCTTAGAGGGAAACAACCGTTGATCGTGAAAGCTACTTGCTTTATACACAACTTGAGCTTCTGTTTTAACTCCTGAATATCATGTTATTGCTCAAATGGTTCTAAGCACTATGGTACTTAACATCTGAGGTCATCAGTCCCCTAGACTTAGAACTACATAAACCTAACCAACCTAAGGACATCACACTCATCCATGCCCGAGGCACGATTCGAACCTGCGACCGTAGCAGCAGCGCGGTTCCGGGCTGAAGCGCCTAGAACCGCTCGGCCACAGCGGCCGGTCTTGTCATTGCCATTGATGATGTATTTATTTATTTATCTGTCGAATGGCGACTCCAGAGATAATCCATTTCTTATATTCAAATGTAAAAAAACATTACGTACTAAGAATTTTAGTCGGCGCACAGAAGGACGTGTATTATAAATAAAATTTGAAAGATATTGAATGCTTAGTGGTGATTACAATATATGAACATTGCGACAAACGGTTTCTCTCTGCCGCCGTTGTGGCGGTTCTAGGCACTTCAGTCCGGAGCCGCGCTGCTGTTACGGCCGCAGGTTCGAATCCTACTTTGGGCATGGATGTGTGTGATGTCCTTAGGTTAGTTAGGTTTAAGTAGTTCTAACTATAGGGGACTGATGACCTCAGATGTTAAGTTCCATAGTGCTCAGAGCCATTTGAACCATTTTTTGCTATGCCCAATGAGTTTAGCCTTTCAGTTTCCTCAACTGTTGTTGCTACCCCACTCGCTTCCCACGCCCGGGTTCCCGGGTTCGATTCCCGGCGGGGTCAGGGATTTTCTCTGCCTGGTGATGACTGGGTGTTGTGTGATGCCTTTAGGTTAGTTAGGTTTAAGTAGTTCTAAGTTCTAGGGGACTGATGACCATAGATGTTAAGTCTCACAGTGCTCAGAGCCATTTGAACCATTAAAAAGGTGAAATTTGTTTCGCAACCCACCGGATCAATTCTTTTCACTGCTGGAATCGTAAAAAAGTGTTTGTACTGGTCCCTGGCCTCATTTGATCCTCCATACACGGTTAAAACAATTGTTATACCAATGATAAACACAACGTCCACCGAACTCTCGTTAATAACATACAGGGTTATGTCAGGATAACAATT
Source organism: Schistocerca cancellata (assembly GCF_023864275.1). Classification (NCBI taxonomy): domain Eukaryota; kingdom Metazoa; phylum Arthropoda; class Insecta; order Orthoptera; family Acrididae; genus Schistocerca; species Schistocerca cancellata. The sequence continues at coordinate 138,293,449 of NC_064632.1, forward strand.
CATAGTTACGTGTTTCAAAGGTCATCTCGAAACCCAATATTTCCAAACAAACAATGGCAGTTATTTAGCTTCAGTTATATATCGATAAGCATGTGCGATCCATCAACAAAACGTCTAGCTTACTGTGCGGCTCCACACCCCTTTTTAAATAGGTTACAACACCAAAGTGTGCTTAATAATGTATACTTTCGATCATATGTGAAAAATGCTAAATCTTGACCTTAACAGACTCCTTTCCCAGAGGGGCACCACAACGAAAATTGAATTAGCTCAAAGTATTGTTTTGATTAGCTTTCTGCAAGTTCGGAAGTTGACAGAGAGGCGAAGATTCGGTTTCGTAGTTATGACATCCATAAAATTCTTTGGACTTTTTCCAAATTGCACCAGTTGCCTAGTATCTCTGCTAGCAACTCTCAATATATTGAGCGGTACCTCACTATGATGTAATGACATTCCAAAATTCATCAGTGAAATTCGGTCCTCAAATCAGTCATCGCATGACGACGACAGACTAAAAAAATTCATACAAATCTTTATCATATTCCAACATATCAGTGTTCTTGATTGAGAAACATGTTGACTTTCATTGTTATCGACGTATATTTTCACATCAAAAATCGTACACTAACACAGATGTTCTTAATATTACGTTTAAAAAGATCTGATCCTAAAAATGGCATTTTTTCATTTCCTACACAGCTCTCCATTATTACAAAACATTTCAATATTTATTTTCGTTCATTAATTTGATGTAAGTCAAAGGCGATAACGCGCCGACAAGATCTTCTCTCGCCTGACGACGTTCGCGCGGAGGGCAACAGTGGCCAGCTCACGGTCATTGGCGGCGGCGGCGGCGGCGTCGAAGTTACTGCGGCTTTCCTCGGCATGAAGCGCGATACAAACAGAACATTTGAGTATATAATTCAAACATTTTTAGTTACAACAACAATATTTAACACTAATGCCATTCAAGATAGGTCATTAAATCGATGTAACATTGACTTACCTGCCGACTGATCAGTAACACATGGTGGAACTGTCTGGACCTTCTTGTCACACCACAACTAACAGCTCCCACACATATTACACTATTAGAGTTTAACATCCGGTCGACGACTTCTTCTACATCTACATATATACTCCGCTAACCACCAAGCGGTGTGTGGCGGAGGGCATAATTCGCGCCAAAGTCATATTTCCCCCCCTCTGTTCCACTCGCGGACCGCACGAGGGAAAAACGACTGTCTGAACACCTCAGTACGAGGTCTTATTTCCCTTATCTTTGAATGATGGTCATTACGCGATTTGAAACTTGGTGGTAATAATATATGCTCTACATCCTCGGTGAAGATTGGATTTCGGAATTTAGTGAGCAGCCCCTTCTGTTTAGCGCGTCGTCTATCTGCAAGTGTGTCCCACTTCAAACTTTCGATGAGATTTGTAACGCTCTCGTGATGGCTAATGCACCAGTCACGAATCTTGCCGCTCTTCTTTGGACCTTTTCAATTTCTTGAATCAGACCCAACTGGTAAGGGTCCCATACAGACGAACTGTACTCTAAGACTGGACGAACTAACGTATTGTAAGCTATTTCCTTTGTTGAAGGACTGCATCGCTTCAGGATTCTACCAGTAATTCGCAATCTAGAGTTCGCCTTACCCGTTACTTGTGTAATGTGATCATTCCATCTGAGATCATTTCGAATAGTCACACCCAGATACTTGACTGATGTTACCGCTTCCAAAGACTGATCATTTATTTTGTACTCGTACAGTAATGGGGATTCTAGCCTTGTTATACGCAGTAGGTTACACTTACTAATATTGAGAGATAGCTGCCAGTCATTACTCCACGCATTTATTTTCTGCAAATCCTCATTCTTCATTAGAGGCGAAATACAAACTCGCATTGGGGGTGGATAGGGGAGGAAATCTAACGCGTCCCTTTCAAAGGAACGATGCGTGGATCACCTAATTTTGCATGGATGGACGGGGATTTAACCGACCCCCTCCCGAATGTAGTTACAGTGGTCCATTGCGCTCGATGAGAAAAGTGATAAAGAAGTTTTTGTCTGGTTGTGTGTGCTCTCATTGATGGTGACCAAACAAATTGCCAACGTTCGTAAAAGGACATTCTGTCGACGGATACGTGTTAACGATTCTCCATATTCCTTTTAGGTACAGTTATAGTAACAAGCTTTTAATCGTGACCAATTTCGATCATACATCTGTCAGCATCTCGAACTACGACGACAAAAGGAAAAAAGTCAACATTTTTCTTCTTGATGTATCACAATATCTGAAGATAGTCTGCGTGTAGCCGGAATCCTCGCCACACACACGGTGGCTTCCAGGAATACATGTACCGTAAATGGAGAAACTATTCGCGATTTTAAAGTGTGTCACTGGAGCTGTATTTAAAAGAAAGAAAGGGGATTATGTAAATCTGGCAACTCAGTTATTTGCAATTACGTTGGGAGAGCTCTAAGACTGTGCTATTGTTGGTTTTACAAGCAACATGGAAACTTTACTACTTATAAGGATCTCTCTAGCCTACAAATGTTACGGCAAGTTTGTGACGAAAACCGTTCCATTATGCTCATAATTTAAAGTTTCCAGTAATTACCGTGTCAGGCAGTTCAATGTAAATCCCCTGTAAATTTAATCTCCACCCCCAGAAACCACCCTTTTGTTATTGTGTATTTCATTTCGCTGCGTCAGAGTTCATACTCTGATACTGTTGCAACATATTTGTGCGCTGGTTCTTGGTCTTCTTTTTTGTTATTGCACATACCAAAAATCACTACATTTGTCCCAGTTTTGAAATAATATTGCAGATATTTAACAAATGTAAGTTCGCTTACCATGCCTTTTTACAGCACTATTTTCATGTTCCTTTACTAACACAACATATTACTTACGTTAATTTTTTTCTGCCGGACCGCTTTGTTTGATAGATACAATGTTGTATACACATGAGAGGTGGTGCTACTACCAAGGGGAAGCCACGACGTTGGGATCACAGATTTACTTCAAACTTTGTACATCTTTATTACGCTATTAAAACTACATAATATGCAGTTATAAGGTGCACTATTCTGGGAATGCCGAGGAAATCTGAAGAGATGTTTAACGCGTCTGTTTTGTGGCTTACGTATCTGTGCGTAGGTGCCGGACGTTAAAGTGTTCATGATGGTCAGGTGAGCTTTGTAAGACGAAGATGTAGGAGGCAACGGCTCGACTCCCTCTCAAACTTAATTATTAATCATTTTTTTCATCACTGGTCATATTATTTGATTTATGGCATTTGAGAGGTAATACAATTAAAACCACGTATGTTTGCACGAAGTATTTGCATGGAGTTTCAATTTACGTTTGCCATGCCTGCAAGACAAATACTATCCTACAAACTGTGATATCGCGAGCACATCCGACGAGTAATTGAACGTTACTCTTGTGGCCTGGCACATCGTGACTTACTGCTGGAACCCTTTTTTGACCAAGGATGAAAAAATTATAGGTTTAAAAATGTCAGCGTGGCTCGAACCAGCCTCGTCTACGGCCCTCTTGTTACACGCGAACGCTAAGTAGTTGACCGCAATGACTTCTCACGGACAATACCTTCGCACAGATATATCAGTTACATAATAGACGCGTAAAACTTCTCTCGCGATTTTCTCGGAATTGCCGGAGTACTGCACCTTACAACTGCATATTATGTTGTTTTTAATGGTATACTAAAGGTGTTCAGGGTTTAAAGTAAATCCGTGATCTCAACGTTGTGGCCTCCCTTGTAAGATTTTCTTTCGGTATCGTTTGAGGTGGTGACGTCCTGTTGCAAAATATTACTCTACAGTTGCTTAAAAAGATTCAAGGTTAAGTTTGTCTATAAAAATGCTAAAAGTTAAAAACATTAATATTAGTTTTAATTTCACTAAGCTGAGTTACAAGAATTTTGGCAAATTTACAGATATTTTTTAAATAACAGGAAATGTGTCGCAATTTTTTTTTAAATTTCACATTTTTTAAATCTGGAGTACAACCTATCGAAACATGACGTCTTCTCCCGAATCTACAGCGAAAGACAATCTTACTAGGAATGTACAGTACTGTATATTTTTATCGTGTTTATAATAGCGCAAACCTTGTGTTCCTGAAGAAGCATGAATTTGGAAGTGTAAATACACAGAGTAAGTACACTTACAGTTGAATAAAATGTGTCCACAGTACTTTCAAACTAATCTACTGGAAATATAGCGGTTTTAGCATATTAGTAGCCGCTGCAATAAAATATATATTTTGTAACTGAAGGCGGCACTTGTTTGTCACTATAAAGTTCAGTAAGTTGCTTTTAATGTTTTGTGCTTGTAGCTTTGTAGATAAAAAGTTGGTGAGTCGTTTGTAGTGATCGGCAGCCTCAGTCGCCCTGCACGGGGACGGAAGCCACCACATACGTGCGGGCCGAAGCGCTGTGAAGCACAGACCGCAGGCTGTTTGCTGTGTGCAGCGTTGGCTGTCGAAGCCGGAGGCGTGTGGGGGATGCAGACATGAATAATCGGGTGCGGGGTTTGAGGGTAGCTGGGGGGGGGGGGAGGTCTTCCGACAGCTGGTGCGCGTGTGCCCACAGATGGCGTCACTTCCTGCGTCACGTGACCGGAAGCCTGCCGTCTGCACGCGACCGCGGCTGCGGCCGCTACTGTGCGCTGCGGCGCTACCGGTAAAAGCGCCAGCGACACCTGCTCTGATTCCGGCACGGGCTGCACCTGGCCGCGTACGTGTGCGCGGTTCCCTCATTCGTAAGCGTGAAGCTTAACCAAATGATTTCGTCATTTTCAGGCGATTAGTTTAAAGCTGGCAGTAACACTCGCCAATGTAGCAAGCTATGTGCCTTCTTCATATAGAATTACTTTCTTGTCTATCACCCGTCAGATTTCGAAATAGATGGAATATCAGGTGAGGACTCGGATATGCATTTAAAGCGACGGCAAGTAGAAGCCGAAAAAAGATTTCCAAAATAAACCAGAGAGGCGTTTCAGCAACTTAATCTTGCCCTGACTACGCTTTTTAACATTTCGGAAATCATACACTAACGAAACAAGCCTCATTTATGTAAGCAATCGCTGTGGTAGCTGATCATCTGTTAAGAGATGCCGTGCCAACAAATAATTCTACAGAAATTCTGTCGAGATTTAGTCCGGGAGGTCTGTGTGTGTGTGTGTGTGTGTGTGTGTGTGTGTGTAAAAGATACATAACAATCTCTCTGCCGCCTCAAATCCAACCAACCATCGCAATCACTTCTGAAGCACCACAAATGGCTCCAGTTGTAATAATAATACAAAAATAATAATCCAATAATAATTTGCTTGCAGTGGAAAGTGTATCGCTCTAACACAGCTTACAAGAAATTGCAGTTCAGAAAAATACACATCTGAATAATACGCGTCCGAAAATTACATGGGCCGAAGTTTTCTCTGCAAGCGGACAGGTCTAAGCCCATTCACTGTGTCAGGAAAATGAAAAGTAACCTGCACTAAACATAGTTCGCAATTTTGTTGAAACCCTTGCCATTTTCGAACTTCTTGTTTATTTCCTCCCTCATTATCCGGAAGTTAGCTGAGAAATTTGGAAACGGCAATATGTAAAAACTACAAACGCTTTACTATAACGTTTTCTTTGAGGAGAGGGGGTGGGGGCTTCATAACCCTTACCCTGCCACAGCTTAGATCTGCTCCTGCATTTCACTTCGCCTGCGGAAAAGGTATGCTCGGCCGTTTTGTTACCAGCCGGCATCGTAATGTGCTCAGCAGTATGAAACATATATAAAATATAATTTGAAATTTATTATGGAAAATACAGATGGTATTAGTTTCCTTTGGCTGATAGTCCCAGCCGTACAAAGCTTTGGTTGGTTTAGCCACTCTTTAAGGGGAGTTAGAACGGATTTTTTTTAACATTTTCGGATTTTTGTCTCGTTATAAAATTTGCAATTTTCCGAATAAAAAGATATATATATCACTTATAAACTCACATGTGAAGTATTTTAAAACGAATTGTTTATAAGAAACGTGGGTCTCATGGTAATCGATTTTTGAATAAAGGGAACCATTGTGATCCACATGTGGCGTGTGAAAGTTGCAGACAATGAAATACCGGCAAACTTGTCAGTATCTAGAGAAACATCCATTAGTGCTTCGAAGATTATAATAAAACTTTGTGATGCACCATTTTCTCAAAACGAAATTGATGTAAACGGTAGGTTCGGTTACATTCTGATAGATTTACACATTCTAACAAGGGTGTTAGGTGAATGTGTGTGTTTGTACGATATGTGGAGGGCCAGTTAGTTTACATGAAGACAGTGAGGTATCAAATGGACTAGCCAGGAAACTTATCATTAATTGTGCCAGCTGTAAATATACTCATTCAATTTATGGAATTCTGATAAGTGTAAAGATAATTATTTTGAAGTAAATGTCAGGTGGTTTTATGGACTGAGAGCTATTGGCAAAGGACACACTGCAGCAGAAACAATGTGTGCCGTGATGAATATGCCACACCCATCTTGTAAAATGGACAAGTATGCAGAATTTATCGGAGCTGCTGTGGAAACTGCTGCACGAGAGTCAATGAAAGGTGCTGGAAACGAATCTTTTGGAATAAATGATGGTATGACTGACATACCAGTAGCTTTTGATGGCACTTGGTAGAAGCACGGCTACAGTTCTAAGAATTCTGTTGCCACCGTGACCAGTGTGGATACTGGAAAGGTAACACATTTCCAGATTTTAATCAAACATTTGTTATAAGTGTAAATCAGGGAATGAAGAAGGGCATATTTGTGAGAGACCTTATGAAGGAACATGTGGAGGTATGGAGACATCTGCATCTATTTAAATTTTTATTCAATCTGTGGATGAAAGGGGAGTGTGTCACACTAAGTTCTTAGGTGATGGAGACTCAAAAGCATATAACAGTGTAGGAGCCGCTCAGCCTTAAGGTGAAAAGATTATCACAAAACTGGAATGTGTTGGTCATGTCCAGAAGAGGATGGGAACCAGGTTGAGGAAGTTGGAACAAAGTTTGAGAGACAAGAAATTTTCTGATGGTAAAACCACAAGAGAGAGGCTGACAGAAAAAATGATTGATAGAAATAATACTGAGGATTTGTTGAAAATGAAGCAAGCAGTATGGGCTACCTTCTCCCACAGACTGTCAATTGATGAAAAACCGGTACACCACATTTGCCCTCCTGGACCTGATTCATGGTGCAATTATCACAATGCCCATTACTCAAACAGTTCATACAGCCATAAACATTCAACCCAGCAGCAGTCATGGATGTCATAAAACCTATTTACAGAGACCTGCAAATCCTGAATTACTAAAGAAGTGTCTGTGTGGTCACACTCAAAATCCCAATGAGTCGTTCAGTAATCTTATATGTACTCACTTACCAAAAAATGTTTTTGTTTGAATAAGGACACTAATGTGAGGGGCCAGTGACGCTGTTATTGCTTTTAATGATGGCAACATCAGTAGGATGAAAGTGCTGCAGCATGTAGGAATTAATCCTGGAGCAAACTGCATCAGATAACTTGAACGGATTTTATGTTGATGTGCATAACAGAAAGTGTGCATTAGCTGTGTTTGTATGTCTCATTTGAAGAAAACTCTCCAGTAAGTAGTTAAATGTTGGAAAATGTGCCATGAAAGTAATTGAAAATTAATAAATGTGGTCAAGGTTTTTAGACAAGCAACTGAAAAGGAAAACTAACATTTGCGTGTGATTCAACAGAGAAATACAACAACCAGTACACATATTGTAACATTTAATGTGCTCAGCTGAAATTACATTTCTTGTGAAGGCAGGTCTTTGGTGGAATTCGAACCCCAGTTAGATGGGGATTTGATCAAAAAGCTTGTTTCAAATACATATGTACAGACAAGGATAATACTTCATATCGAAATTAGTGGTAACTCATAAAGAGACATTCACAGTTATCTCTTAAACAGTTCATTCCTTATTTACTGGAACACTTTTTCTTCTACTATTGTATGCTTTCACCCATGTTCATTTTTGTTACTAATTATTATACACCCTGTGTGCAAATTTTGCACATGGGTGCCACTTAGCACCCCAAGCAGCCACCTTTCTCTCTTGAGCCTTAAATTGGCCTCGAGTACTGTCAACATGTGCCTCTTAGGCAGTAGCTCAACTTTCACTTATCAGTAATTCCATAACTGTTGAATGGCACAAAGACACACAACAGTGAAAAATGCATGATTAACAAGCAGTTTTGCAGTCTGATTTATCTTGAGAGCTGTAAACAGATCAGGACTTAGAGTAAATATCTGCACTACACAAAGGAAGTGATTAAAGTGTGTTTGCTGTGTCTGTGGCTCTTCTGTTCTGTGTTGGTGTTTGTAATTTGTTATTGTTGATTATAGCCAATCGTGTGAAACATACCGTAGCCATCAAGAGTCGCTCAGTCTTATAATAATCTTGGTTATCACAAATATTGGCTGTTTTTGCCAGAATGCCACAATTTCTTAGGTTGTTAGGTTGAGATGGGCGGGCAGAACTTAAAGTGCTTCAAGTGACATGAGCAGCAAAAATGTTTACTATAACTTTTGTCTTAAGATTTTTCTGCTTTTCTGTAATATAGCATGATTTCCACAGTGGTGGTTAAGATGGGACCTAATAACTCAGGTTAAATTGCAGAAACAAAATACCATCTTAATATTTTTTTTTACACAAAACATATTACAAATGAGCGATGTGATTGGTTACGCACATCCATTTTATCATTTATCATGTTCGCTTCCCCTAATTCATTACACAAACCGTTAAACCGGCAACACCAAGCAACAAAGTAGCAGTGGACAGTGTAAGTGCACATTTTATCAAGTAGACCATTCATACTACACTTCCGAATTCAGCTGGTTCATAAGACTTTCGAGGTCTCAGCATCAAGGATGCGACATGGTCAGGTAAACTTACTCCATCGGACGCTGAGAAGAATGTGATTGCTATGCGAAAACTTGTGGAAGCAAACTGATGTATGGCATATCATGACAGTGGTATTCTTGGGCCAGCCATTATGTTCAGTTAATACAATTCTACAATGCCCTGTTGAAGGGAGACCATTTGCTACTTGTAGGATCAAATGCAAAGTTGTGTGTTTTCTTGCAAAGAAGTTATTGAGAAACTCAAAATGGGTGCATCTCACTAAATGAATAGTGTTTTTAAGTGATCATTTTTTGCTATGATTCTTACTCTGTTTGTTCACTCTGCAACCAATTAAAGCTCCCAGTCCTGGCAAGACTTCTTTCTAAACATATTATATACTACATTCTGTTATGAAAAGCACACTGCCTGTGGGAATATTGAACACCTCTACCACCCATCGACTTTCACCCACGATGACATTAAAACAGTGGACATAAATAGCTCATATAAATCCATCTGCATTAAATATGTACCAGTTCAAGAGTTAAGTTTATTCTCACAGCATCACATTTGTTCTGACTTCAGGCCAAGCTAGAGGTAAGTGTGTCATCACAAGTAAGATTTCATTTTCACATTTGTTGCTTTCACCAACTCGAAAAAGTGTCGATTCCAGCTTATTATAGACTACAGCCTTCACTACAAGTCAGTCTGTCATCACAACATGTATTGCAGAATACAGTATAGAAGCAAAGTAAATGCCGTCAGCATTTTTTTGCATTCATATGATGCCACATATCGCTTCATCATGACGTAAGGGCCAAATCTGACAACTGGTATTGATAGGTTCAGTTGGCTCCCGCAATATTATTTGTGATCCAGATCTGAGGTAGAATTTTTTCTGTAGTGGGTAGATTGCTGTGGTCATTAGTGGCCAACGTGGTGACATCGTGCAAGATGGTGCTAGCATTATGTTTCAATACTGAGGGCTCATCAGTGAAGATCTGCTGATGCACCAAAAGATGTGTGTTAATATAAAGCACTTACTGTTGAACACAATAATGTACGTGCTGTTTGCGTGACCAATGCATTCATGTTGCAACAAACCAGTATAATAAACTTGTGAACTACATTACAATGTGTAAATAAACCTAGTTTAAAATGGGCATAGTTTGTGAAATACCCTTCTTTTGTCCAGGTCTGCCTGCAGTCACGAAAGCAGCGGGTCCTGTAGGCAGCGGCCACTTGTTAGGGTCTCCGGCAGTGGGTGGCGCTGCGCCACATTCCGGAAAACAGCACCACCGGCCTGGAGTGCCACTGCCCGGTGGTCACACGGTACCGGGACCGGGTCCAGGGCCCGGCCCGGGGCCCGGACCTGGAGGGCCGCCCCCGCCCGCTGCTGTTGCACCTGCTGCCCCCGGCCCGCAACCACCGCCTCACTCGCAGCCTCCTGCCACTCAGCAGCAGGACCGTTCCTTTGCCGCCGCCCTGCGAAAACTCGCCAAACAAGCTGTACCACCCTCTGGTATGTTCAGAACTTGAATTAAAATGTGTAATTGAGACAGACGGGTGTTGATTTCATGATAGTATGCTTACCTGTAAACTTTATTTTTCACCTCAAATCACAACAAACGAAGAATAAATTGAGTTACTACTTATTAGTGTAGTCAGTTTCTGTTTTAGTTTGATATTAATAAGGTGTTCAGGGTCTGGCATTAAACAAGAAATTCTCATTTTCCTTCATACGCACCTGCAGAGCTTTTATCACTTGCTTGACCTCATTTTGCTTTCTACGTGTGTTAGAAATGGATAGGGAGAGTGGTGCTCATTAAGTGCCCAATGCTATTTGAATGCGATATTTGTGATCATTTCTATTGCAGCCTCATGTTTAGTAATGTTATATATCTTCACTATCTCCATGAAGTATACAAATCTCCACAAAATTTTTTTACATCTACACACTTAATCCACTAGCCATTGTGTGGTGCATGAAGGAAAGTACATTGTACCATTATTAGACGTTTCCTTTCCTTTTCCACATGCAAATAGAGGGAGGGAAAAATGACTGAATGTGTACCTCCGTATGATCCCAGATTTCCCTCATGTTATCTTTGTGGTCCTTAGACGAAATGTACATTAGTGACAGTAGAATTGTTTTGTTGTCAACTTCAAATGCTGCTTCTCTAAAGTTTCTCAATAGTGTTTCATGGGGAAAAAGAGAAACATTGTCTTCCTTTCAGCAATTCACATTTGGTTTCCCAAAGCACCTGTGTAAAATTGCCTTTTGATTGAACCTACTGCTAACAAATTTAGCAGCCCACCTCTGAATTGCTTTTGATGCCTTCCATTAATCAAACCTGTTGGGGATTAGTGTTCTACACATGGTCTCATTTACATGTGAGCTAAACTTTCCTAAAATTCTCCCAGTAAACTGGAGCTGACCATTCATCTTCTCTACTGCCATACTTATATGCTCATTCCATTTTGTATCACTTTTCATTGTTAGGTCTAGATATTTAAGTGATTTGACTGTGTCTAGAAGCACATTACCATTACTGTATTTGAACATTACAGAATTGATTTTTGTACTCACCTGCATTATCTTACCTTTTTCAACTAAAACCAGTCCATTGTGGAAGAAATGTGTGTGATTTGTGGGTGCTATAAAACTGTACATTCCAGTCAGAATATAAAAGTTGTTAGAAAATTGGCCGGAGACCTTATATAAACTGAGATTCTTATTCACTGTTAAATTCTGCAATCCAGAGAGAAAAATTTTAATTCTGCTTTTCTCAGTAATGCACATTCGTGTCTCAAAATTTTTTTATTGCTTTTACAATGGTATTAAATAAGACATCCCAAATGTAATTAAAGTTGACCAATCCATACATACTGGCATATTACTGTTTACAGACCTCATTTGACATGCACACTCTAATCTTATGTGACTGATCATCTAGTACTAAGCCATTATTCAAGAGTTTTTCAATTTCTAACAGTAATAGAAGCCAGACAGAGCTAACTAATTGTAGCATTATATTAAAAATGTTTTAAAGGTCAGAGCAGCAAAAAATGAATGGTTGCAACATGAATATGAAGAATTGAAAGCGTGCAAGCCTCACGTGATGATTTTAACTGTGGAAAATCCAGGCTAGAATAATAACAATATTATGAAAAAGATAGATTGCTACTCGTCATATAGAGGAGATGTTGTGTTGCAGACATGCACAACAAAAAGACCACTGTACATCTGAGCTTTTGGCTGTAATGCGGTCTTCTAAATTAAACACACACACACACACACACACACACACACACACACACACACACACACACGCACGCACGCGCGCGCCAGACCATTGTCTCTGGCTGCTGAGGCCAGTCTACGTACAGCAACTGCACTTAATGCGAGGAAACATTGTTGTTCGTGGGGGGTAAGGATGTTGGGTCAAGAAGGGGTAAGGATATCAAGGTAGGGGTGGGGGAAGGTTAGTGCCCCTTTTCAGAGATGCATGGACATGGGTGCTTAGATGGAATAGAGAGCTATGTAATGATGCAGTTGTGTCGGGGAAGGGAATTGGTGGATGAAGGATATGGACTAGCAGAGGTTGAGGCCAGGGCTTATGGAAACATAAGATATATTGCAAAACGACTTCCCACCTGTGTAATTGAAGAGAGCTGGATTTGGTAGGAAGGATGCAGATGCCACAGGCTGTGAGCAGTCAGTGAAGTGAAGCATGTTGCGTTGGGCAGCATATTCAGCAACTAGGTGGTCTAGCTGTCTCTTGGCTGCATTTTGTCTGATGCCATTTATGCCAACAGACAGCTTGTTGGATGTCATGTCCATGTAGAAAGCAGCATAGTTGTTGCAGCTTAGTTTTTAGCTCACATGACAGCTTTCACAAGTTGATAGTGTAGGTGACGCCTGCAACTGAACTAGAGTAGTTGATGGGAAGATGTATTGAACAGGTCTTGCATCTAGGTGTGTTGCAGGGATATGAGCGTGAGGTAAGGAGTTGGGAGCAGGGATGGAGTAGGGGTGGGCAAGTATATTGCATAGATATATTGGATGGCAGAACACCGCTGTGGGAGGGCATGAAGGGTAGTGGGTATTCAGGCCACAAGGAGAAGTAATCAAAACCTGGGTGGAGCATGTGATTCAGTTGCTATAGTCCTGGATGGTACTGAACCACAAGGGTAGTGCTCCTTCTGTGGCCAGACAGTGGGAGTGGAGGTGGTAGGTGATTGGAGACACTGGGTATGGGAGCAGCCCTGGATGTATGATATTTAAGAACCGGTTCAAAAACTTGATAGTGGTGCCACCCATCTTTTAAAAATATGTTCATTTTGTGGCGCACATCTTTCTAAAGAGTTCGATATATAAGACATATATGTTCACAGTAATGTAAGCCATGTTATTTGTTGTAAGTGTACCAAAGTGCAGTGCTGTGCCTCTTCACACAGCATTCTTCTACCGCACATCAGTGTATTTTGCTGTGTGGAATTCAAACATGTATATTTTGTAATGGAAGTCATGAAACCTTTATTCAGGACAATGAAAATTAAACTGCCCTGTGGTGCCTCTCCTGCTCCCTGTTGGCCAGTTTGACATTCTACCACCCTAATAAAAAACAGACAATTAATACTGATTGGGATTATTTGTGACTGGGGGAATAAGAACTCTTTAGAAAATTTGCACTGTTTATTGCCTCTTAGCTAATAACTTTTTCTTTTGTGTGACATAAAATTAAATATAGGAAACACAAAACCACTAAAGACAAGAGACAAGCAGAACAGTACACATTTCTTCAATCTGTAGGTCCCAGCATTCTTTCTCTCTAATCTTGCTACAGCTTTACTTGGCATGCTTTCCTTTCTGCGAAAGAATCTATTACCTCGTCAGAGTTCGCCAAAACGTTTTGCTACACAAAAAATCAAAATGTCATTGTCTAATACTCCAGAAGCTTTTAATACAAATCATACCCAAAACTGATGTGGTTTCTCAATTTTAGTATTTCTATTTTGTCATTGTCTGCTAGATCAAACAAAATAGGCCTTTCAAATATTGGAGCAATTGTAACATATGCCAAATAAGTGAGACTGTTTTGATGCAATGGTCATTTTTATCTATGTCATTTACATAAATACCACGACAAATGTAATTCATGAAGTCCTAATACCAATGCCTATTAGTCCTACTACAAGCAAAAAGTTTTAGGTTAGGAAATAGTTTCCTATTTCATTCATGTGCTCCAGTTTCTCAAGCACGAGATCGAGAACTAGTAGTAGTGTTAAAGTTTTATATAAATCTGGAATCGTCATAGTCTTCTAAATAATTTGTGTGATGTCCCCGTTGTTCTCCTTCCTCGTTGTAATAAACAATCTTGTTGTCACTAATTATGTAACTATTCCTACCATTGTCAAAACTTGTTCTCTGGTTAACTTAACTAACCCTTCCAAACTCACTGGTTTAGTTACCATGCATTTATTCTCTGGTTAGGCGTTATTACTTATTCATACAACGTTTTTTTCCGCACTTTTCGGAGAATAGAACTTAAAGGGAGGTGGAACGCACTATCCCGACAATGTTGCATTTGGTGAATTGGCTTCCCTGCATTTCAGGAACCACTGTAGCCATTGACATGAAAGTTTTACAGGACATTAAACGGTATGGTCTGAGTCTACTGAACTACAATAATTGCATTTTAGCCACTGTTTTTGGAAATACAATTTTTTAATTACACAGTTAAAATTTTGTGTAATTTTTTTGTACATTATTACTCCCTGAAAATTTGAATACTCTACTCAGAAGCGGTTTCTGAGATTTAGGGAAAAATGCAACAGAAAATGTAAATTTTCAGCAATGGCTTATAAAGTTTCAAAAGACTGTAACTCATTTAACTTTTGGTTTTATATGGTTTTATATTTTTAGTCACTCAGAAGCACCCTGCGCCATACTGTATATCATCCTCTTGATCTTTTTCCAAGATTTTTTCTTCTTTTCTTATTTCTTGTATCCATAGTGGCAAACAGTGCTGCAAACTTTACTTTATCAATGCAAACCTTGTCCATCCGTTCAAGTTCTCTACATCTACATCTACATCCATACTCCGCAAGCCACCTGACGGTATGTGGCGGATGGTACCCTGAGTACCTCTATCTGTTCTTTCTATTCCAGTCACGTATTGTTCATGGAAAGGAGGATTTCTTCGTGGCAAAGTGATATTTCCAGCAGAGAGTACGAGTGTAGGACAGTAAATCTTTGACGAGGGCTGTTTGGTTGAATCTGGGAGTGGGGCTGAAGGTGAGGCCTTTGGATAGGACTGAGGTTTCGGATTGGGAGAGAGGTTTGGAGGAAAGGTTAACTACTGAATTAGGGTGATGTGGTTCCAGATTGTGTTGATTGGAATTTTGAGGTTTTGGAGGGAGTGGAGCTGGAAGTGGGAGATTGAGTAGATGGGAGAGACTGGGTTTGTGTGCAATGAGAGGAGGTTGAGGTTTGCTGGAAAGGTTGTGAAGGGTGAGTGAGTTGCCTTTCTGGAGGTGGGAAACCAGGAGATTGGATAGTTTTTTGAGGTGGAGGGTGGCATGCTGTTCTAATTTGTGGTTGGCCTGTAGGAGGATGCTCTGAACAGCCGGTGTGGAAGTGGGAGAGGAAAGAGTGAGGACTTTTATTAAGGATAGGAGTTGATGGGTGTGTTCATTGGCTGAGTTGATGTGTAGGTGAAGGATTAGGTGGGCGAGGGCAATGGATTGTTCAGTTTGGAACTGGTATAGGAAAATACATAAATTTCACTGTGAATACATTTTTACCAACATCTGTTCCTCATATATGTAAACGATCTTTCATCTAGTATACAACAAACAGAATTAGTTCTTTTTTTTTTTTGCAAACGATACTAGTATTTTAATCAGTCCAAGCATAGACATAAAAACAGAAGAAATAGTAAACAGAGTTCTTAAAAGTATCATTGACTATTTTCTGTGAATGTTCTCACCCACAATTTTAAAAAGTCACAACATATTAAGTTCTGCACATCTACAGGTTGTTATCTTCCCCTCCCACAATTTGTTGATGCCACTACTATTGTTGACGGTAAAGTCTCTCTTCCTCAAAAATATGAGAGGAGTAAGATTTACAATAAACTTTTTATTATTCTTATTTTCTTGTAGTTGCTCCAATTCTTCATGTTGAAGGGCTGGTTCTTGAATCTGAAAATTTTGACATTTTAGTTTCTCATGGTTCCAAATTGACGTTCTCTCACATCTCTCTCTCTCTCTCTCTCTCTCTCTCTCTCTCTCTCTCTCTCTCTCTCTCTCTCTTTGAATTTTCATGTTAACAAAGCCGAAATTACATTGTTCTTCCAACATACAAAAACACCTCTATTCACATCAGAGGTGTACCCACTACTACTTCACTCTGCGGTAATAACAATATTCCAAAGGGTTCACAATCTTTCGTGACAAATGAATTTCTAGTAGTTTATGTTATTATTTTGTAAATGAATCCAGAAATAAACATAATAAATACTATCAAATTAATAATGGAAATTTTAAGTGTGCCAAATATTTCATAATTTCAAAATTTACTAAAAAAATAATTTTAACTGTACATACAGAGCTAGTATATATCGATTGTTTCAACCTAAATAAAGTAATTTCTTTTTATAGATTTTAGTTTGAAATATAACACATTGTGCACAAAATCATATGGAATTGTTTAGAAAAACTGGTGAGATAATATTGACCTGTTCAAAATTCAAAAATTAGTAGTGGCATCGACTTCTGTTGAGAAAAAGTAATGCTAGAGGAGGGTGTCCCTTTGCAATGTACTACATCAATGATAAGTGTAACACATGGTGAGGAAATAATAAATAGGGTGGAAACTTCAAAATTCTTAGCTGTCCGTATTGATGAGAATTTAAGTTGGTAAAAAAGCGTTTTGGAACTCCTAAAAAAACTTCATTCAGCTACATTTGTGCATAGAATCATTGAAAATGTTGGGGAGAGTTAGTTAACATATTTTGCATGTATTCATTCAATAGTGCCATATGGAATAATGTTCTGTGGTAACTTGTCTTCATTGCACAAAAATGTGTTGTAAGGATATGTGGTGTTCACCCCTGATCATCTTTTAGACACCTGTTTAAGGAGTAGGGCATTCTGACTATTGCTTCACAGTGCATTTATTCCCTCACAAAGTTCACTGTAAATAATCCATTACAGTTGAAAAGGAACAATGAGGTACATAATTACAGAGCCAGAAGGAAAAAATGACTTTCATTACTCCTCATTAAGCCTGTGTTTAGCACAAAAAGGGATGCACACTGCTGCAACAAAAATTTTTGATCACTTACCCAGTGATATAAAATGTCTGACAGAAAGCAAAGTAAAATTTGATAACAAAATGAGAAAGTTTCTCCTTGACAGCTCCTGCTGTTCCACAAAAAAGTTTCTGTTACTGCAATGTGTAAAAGATGGTGGGTAGGAATTAGTAATTCATGTGTGTATGCCTTAGAAATACTTCAGAAGTGTTGCGAATTTAACCGTATGTACAAATTAATTTGTGATGTGAATGTAAAATGTCTCGTTCTACATCATTATGATATATTGTGCAAAATAATCCATGGAACATGTAACAGAACTAACTAACTAAAGGGATTAATACAGTAATACCACATGACAGCTGATACAGAATGAAACAATCATCAACAATATACCTAGCAGTCATGCAGATGTTCTTCACTTAGAGCAAGTAAATCACACCTTGCACTTTAAAGTCAACTGGATTAATAATTGCTGCTTTTATTATCACAAATTCTTACATTATTCTTGTGAGTGAATTCTCACATTTCTGCTACTGAACACAGTGAATGAATGATTCCTATGGGTTATCTGCACAGAATATTTGCACAAATAATCGTTAATTTCTCAGTTGTGTTTATATATCATTATGCATTCAGATGGAATGAACTTCAGTAACTAGAAGTACCCAGGGAAAGCAAAAGACATCCCAGAAACAGGAAGAAAATTGCCTCAGCAATGGTTGTGATCTTTATAAGGTTGGGAGTGTATAATATCAAATGCAAATTAGCTCTTGATGAATAATTTGGTTTAGAGTTGATCCACCAAGCCTTTTAGGCATATTTGGTCCAACAAGAGTGCAAAGGAGTATAATCTTCAAAATTTAAGGAATCAGTTAAAACTCAAGTTTGATTACTGTGAGACTTATCAAAAATAAGTTTCCGATCTCTGTTTCTGATGGACTCACAAATGCAGGTAGCAGTGTGTTAATTAAAGAAAGAGGAGGTACATTGAATTAAAAATAAAATAAAATAAGATAGATACTACTTATCCAGTGGTCACCAGTTTTGTGGACCATGCTCTGCATTAACATTTGGTCTCTATCACATTGTGTGTTGCTGTTGCCTCCCAGTTGGTTACATTTGTAGCTTCATCATTTTTCTTTGCATTGTCTTCCCATCTGTTTCTTGCTTATTAAGGGGTCCTTTTATTGTAATATGGGCAGTGAAAGCTTATTTAGAAAGTCGGGTCTCTGGCATGTGGATTATGTGTACCGCACATTGGAGTCGTCTGCTCTTTTGATATTGTAAAATAAGATAGGTGCTCTAAAGAGTTCAGTCCATTTTTTATTTACAAAATGTAGGGTAATATTCTTTTTAGTGTAAAACTTGGTAATGGAGTGCATATGCCTTTGGAAGGGGGGGGGGGATGTTGGCAATTACGTAAACCTGTATCCAGATTATTGGATTGACTGCTGCCCATCTATCCACCAGGACTTCAAAAGGATGAGGGGTGCTGGGTCCCTCACCCCAGCCACTTATTACCTCCTGGAACACTGGTACTCCTTTTAACAGCAGTTGGGTGAACATGATGCCATTCTGGAGGGACTGGAATAAGGAAAAATCCCTGTCACTACCCAAGTTTGAACCCAGAACCCCCAGGGCTGGAGACTGGTATTGTACCCACTAGGCTACGTTAAACAGTCTAAATTAGCTGGTACTGGGAGAAGTTTGTCTCAGCTAATTACAAAAGTTGAGAAACTTACAGTCTAGCTTTAGAATTGTTGCAGATACGTCAGTCACATGGAATAACATTGATGAGACTGTTTTCCTTAGATACTATTTAGTTATGTATAAGGGCTGCTTATTTTCAACACTAACTGTTCTTGTAACCGGCTGGGTCTTCAGTTTGCAGTTCATGTAGACATTCGTGAAAAATATTATCAGCAGTATTATTCCTTGTGAATTTATTTATTTATTTATTTATTTATTTATTTTTTTTTTGTGGTTCATGGTGTGGGTTCCTGTAGTCATGTCCTAGTTCATGAACCACGGGCAACGTATGAGTGGCCGAGTAAGTGGTTCCGACAGTCGGGATACCAGTTACTTTGGAATAAGGCTGGGCATCTCGGACATATTCTGAGTCGTGATCACCTTTGTGCTCATATGGCAAAGACTACCAAATCCACCGGTTAGTCCCTCAGCCGTTAAGGGTAAAACCCAATGGGACTCGGGGCAAGTAAGGCTAGCAACCTGCTTCCCTGGTACTTTAAATATGATGCTGGTAACAATCAGAGCAAAATATGCCTCGGACCTTTGGAGGTGACGGAGTCCCACCTCTAACTGACAAACCAGGGACTCCTAAGATACGACTTGGCAAACAAATGGTAATGAGATGGGGAGCTATTAATATCAATGGGGGCTACTCTGGGAAGAAGGTAGAGCTGGCAGAGGCTGCAAGTAAGATGGGGCTGGACGTTTTAGCTGTTAGTGACATTCGGGTAAGGGGTGAGAAAGAAGATGAAGTGGGAGAATACAAGGCCTACCTGTCAGGAGTCAAAGCAGGAATAGTACAATGGGGTGTAGGGCTTTACATCAGGAAAGAAATGGAACCCAGCGTAGTTGCAATAAGGTATGTAAACGAACGACTGATGTGGATAGATTTGACAGTGTCTAGCAAGAAAATTAGGATTGTGTCAGTATATTCGCATTGTGAAGGGACAGATAAAGATAAGATGGATAGTTTTTATGAGGCACTCAGTGATGTAGTTGTTAGAGTAAAGGACAAGGACAGTGTTCTGCTCATGGGTGATTTTAACGCCAGGATTGGAAATTTAACAGAAGGGTATGAAAAGGTTATGGGTAAATTTGGAGAGGATATGGAGGCCAACAGGAACGGGAAACAAGTCTTGGATTTCTGTGCCAGTATGGGCTTAGTAATCACAAACTCCTTTTTTAAACATAAGAACATTCACCGGTATACTTGGGAAGGCAGGGGAACCAGATCTGTCATTGACTATATAATAACACATCAGGAATTCAGGAAGGCTGTGAGGGACACACGTGTATTCAGGGGATTCTTTGATGACACTGATCATTATTTAATCTGCAGTGAAATTGAGATTGTGAGGCCGAAAGTGCAGGAGGTCAGGTCCATATGTAGGAGGATAAGAGTGGAGAAACTTCAGGATAAGGAAATCAGGCACAAGTACATAACAGCGATCTCAGAAAGGTACCAGTTAGTTGAATGTAGTCAGTTACAGTCATTGGAAAAGGAATGGACAAGGTACAGGGACACAGTACTAGAGGTGGCTAAAGAATGTCTTGGAACAGTAGTGTGTAAAAGTAGAATAAAGCAAACAGCTTGGTGGAATGATACAGTCAAGACAGCCTGTAAAAGGAAAAAGAAGGCGTATCAAAAATGGCTACATACCAGAACCCAGGTAGACAGAGAAAGTTATGTTGAAGAAAGAAACAAAGCCAAACAGATAATTGCAGCATCCAAGAAGAAATCTTGGGAAGACTTTGGAAACAGGTTGGAGACTATGGGTCAAGCTGCTGGAAGACCATTCTGGAGTGTAATTAGCAGTCTTCGAAAGGGAGGTAAGAAGGAAATGACAAGTATTTTGGACAGGTCAGGAAAACTGCTGGTGAATCCTGTGGATGCCTTGGGCAGATAGAGGGAATATTTTGAAGAGTTGCTCAATGTAGGTGAAAATGCGATCAGTAATGTTCCAGATTTCGAGGTAGAATGGGATAGAATGATGATGGAAATAGGATCACATTTGAGGAAGTGGAAAAAATGGTCAATAGATTGCAGTGCAATAAAGCGGCTGGGGTGGATGAAATTAAGTCGGAACTCATCAAATAAAGTGGAATGTCAGGTCTTAAATGGCTACACAGGATAATTGAAATGGCCTGGGAGTCGGGATAGGTTCCATCAGACTGGACAAAAGCAGTAATCACACCAATCTTTAAACATGGAAACAGAAGAGATTGTAACAACTACAGAGGTATCTCTTTAATCAGCGTTGTGGGTAAAATCTTCTCAAGTATTGTTGAAAGGAAAGTGCGAGTATTAGTTGAGGACCAATTGGATGAAAAACAGTGTGGGTTTAGGCCTCTTAGAGGTTGTCAGGACCAGATCTTCAGCTTACAGCAAATAATGGAGAAGTGTTTTATGAGTGGAACAGGGAATTGTATCTATGCTTTATAGATCTAGAAAAGGCATATGACCGGGTTCCTAGGAGGAAGTTATTGTCTGTTCTACAAGATTATGGAATAGGAGGCAAACTTTTGCAAGCAATTAAAGGTCTTTACATGGATAGTCAGGCAGCAGTTAGAGTTGACGGTAAATTGAGTTCATGGTTCAGAGTAGTTTCAGGGGTAAGACAAGGCTGCAACCTGTCTCCACTGTTGTTCATATTATTTATGGATCATATGTTGAAAACAATAGACTGGCTGGGTGAGATTAAGATATGTGAACACAAAATAAGCAGTCTTGCATATGCGGATGACTTAGTTGTGATGGCAGATTCGATTGAAAGTTTGCAAAGTAATATTTCAGAGCTAGATCCGAAATGTAAGGAGTATGGTATGAGGATTAGCATCTCCAAAACGAAAGTAATGTCAGTGGGAAAGAAATATAAACGGATTGAGTGCCAAATAGGAGGAACAAAGTTAGAACAGGTGGACGGTTTCAAGTACTTGGATGCATATTCTCACAGGATGGCAACATAGTGAAAGAACTGGAAGCGAAGTGTAGCAAAGCTAATGCAGTGAGCGCTCAGCTACGATCTATTCTCTTCTGCAAGAAGGAAGTCAGTACCAAGACTAAGTTATCTGTGCACCGTTCAATCTTTCGACCAACTTTGTTGTATGGGAGCGAAAGCTGGGTGGATTCAGGTTACCTTATCAACAAGGTTGAGGTTACGGATATGAATGTAGCTAGGATGATTGCAGGTACTAGTAGATGGGAACAATGGCAGGAGGGTGTGCACAATGAGGCAGTCAAAGAAAAACTGGGAATGAACTCTATAGATGTAGCAGTCAGGGCGAACAGGCTTAGATGGTGGGGTCCTGTTACACGCATGGGAGAAGCAAGGTTACCCAAGAGACTCGTGGATTCAGCAGTAGAGGGTAGGAGGAGTCGGGGCAGACCGAGGAGAAGGTACCTGGATTCGGTTAAGAATGATTTTGAAGTAATAGGTTTAACATCAGAAGAGGCACCAATGTTAGCACTGAATAGGGGATCATGGAGGAACTGTGTAAGTGGGGCTATGCTTCAGACTGAACGCTGAAAGGCATAATCAGTCTTAAATGATGATGATGATGATGATGATTTATTTATTTACTTATTTATTTTATACCTGAATTTGCTTAAAACATAAAGGAACTGTGAATTCAAATTTACTTTCTAATGCTCATTTGCACATTCCGCCTGTAATTTATGCTACCTTGTATTTGAACCATCATATTTTTCATTTGTTTGGTGAACATAAATTTGAATTTACTATTCACCGGCCGAAGTGGCCGAGCAGTTCTAGGTGCTACAGCCTGGAACCGCGTGACCACTACGGTCGCAGGTTCGAATCCTGCCTCGGGCATGAATGTGTGTGATGTCCTTGGGTTAGTTAGGTTTAAGTAGTTCAAGGGGACTGATGACCTCAGAAGTTAAGTCCCATAGTGCTCAGAGCCATTTGAACCATTTTAAATTTACTATTCATTATGCAGTGTATGTGATCAGATGATCCCATTATTTTGCACCCTTGAATCCTGATAATTAACAGCTTAGGTAATGCTTTCACTTAACCTTGACTGTAGTCCAGAACAAATAATATTTTTCTGACACAGAACGTGAATGTGAGGGGGAGCCACCACCAACCAGGCAAGTTTCGCCCAAGAGCCGGGGTCCGCCACCCCTTGTTAGAGGAACTTCTCCCACATTGGGAACCACTTCGCAAGACAGCCGTAAGGTAAGTTAACATGATGCATTGCAATAATATTCATGGTTAGTCACCAGGAAGAATCAGAAGTATTTTTTTTGTGTGTGGAAGTATCACAACCATCAAATTTTAATTTTTAAATTTTTTTTATAGCTTTTCCTTAGATTCTTTCAAACTGGAGCAGCCAAATAACTGGCTTGAAATCTGTGTTTTAATGACTATTTGCTCTGCCGTAAAAGAAAGAGCTACTGGCAGAATCCAGTCTAAGTAAAATTGAACTTTTTCTCATTTCCTACCTGGCTGCTTCAGTGCAGGTCTCGAGTTTGTTACTTTTGATTGCTAGAGGTGTTACGAGGACTGCATACACAGTGCTCTTTATGTGATCTGCTAACATATCAGCTGTGCTGTGAGAAAGGCTTTTGATTTTCTTAGTTATATGCAGGAAGTTATGATATTACAGCATAGCTCTAGAAAGGGCCCAAATCAAGCCAGCAATGGTGTATGTACAATAACAGTTGTTGGTGGGAGTGCTTACTGTTCATAGCAACAGGTATAACTTCCTGATCTCAGTAATGACATTATATTTTTATGAGAAGCAATTTCATAAAATGAAAATCCCTGTTAATGCAAGCTGATGATTCATAACAGTTTTCAGTGTGTGGTTAATTATGTGGTATCATTTTGTGTTGACAAGGCAGTGTGACTCTTACATGTTTTTGATGAACCCAACAGTTCCAGGTCCAGCTGATTTATCTATTGACAAATCATGACCAATCACAATATATGGGCATCTCACTGGAATGAATCATGTTGCTTACTAATAATTCTAACACTATTTTAGTGTATGACAAAGTACATATAAAAAACAAGACCAACGTACTACAGTTGGTTGACACAGTACTTACCAGGCTTGTATGCTACTCAGGTGGTGCCGTCGAGCATTTGTATCTGTTTTTCATCTCTAATCATTTATATTTTCTATACGTATGTCATATTAATGATTCATTTATCCTGTTGAAGTCTTCATGAATAAGCTCGTATTGATAATACAATCAATTGATTCCAAAAATGAAAGGTTTACAATAAATAGTTTTAACAATATTTTATTACAAATTAACAGTGAGAACGCATGAATAGTTACAATCTGATATTCAAGACATTGCGGCTTACTTTTGAGCCATTTGTGAGGACAGAGGCTGTGAAAGCTATTTGAGCAACTTGGCTCCTCCCTGGAGTGCAGGTTTTACACAGATGACATGAAGTGCGTACTAGAAAACAAAAATAAGTAAGTTATCAATGGGCTGCATTTGTTTGGGAGCCTTTGAAAGCAGTAGGGCTGGGGATGATTGCAACCGGTTTCATTTAAATATTACCTTCATTGTGAGAGAGCAGCTCGCTGAGGGACCATAATTTTTTACTCTTATTTTATACAAACGTACTTTCATTCCCAGTCTTACCACCCTTATTGACATTTTCTGTGGTTTCTGTAAATCATTCTAGGCAGATGCCAGGATGGTCTCTCTTTCAACGACACAGCTGATTTTTTCTCTCTTCATTTTCAGATCTGAGTAAGTATTGTACAGTTATTGTCATCAGTTTCATGAATGTGAACAGAAAGACAAAAATGACTTCTCCTCTTGGCTAACATTCAGTTGTTTGAGGTATGTATCAAGGTGTATTGGGGTTCTGTGCTCAAAGAGATGAACAGAATACCATCAAGTGGTTGGATGATTCAGTCGGTCTGATAGAGCTGTACAATTTCCAGATATTGATAATGACACACTGTGCAAGAGCGTTTCACATGCCACTTACTTACGCCAAGAGTACAACATGTGAAATACATGTACTTCTTGTAATCACACACTTGAAAAATTGTCTTCTGAAATTAGTCATGAATATATCTTAACTTAGAAGCTGAGCCCAGTAGATTACCTACTCATCCATTCTGGCAACTTCACTTCTTCTTCTTCTTCTTCACATATCATATTTTCCACCATCCATCAAGAGATATCCTGGTTGATAGATCTTCAATGTCTCAAATGTATTGATAAGTGTACCACTTAATTCGCATGTTGTTCTTGTATGTCCATCCATCAGATCAATGAGAGAGAAAAAAGAGGCAACTACATAAAAATTGTTTCGTATAAATTTTCTTCGTAGTGGGCAACTTCACTTCTTCTTCTTCTTCTGCTTCTTCTTCTTCTTCTACTTCCTCTTACATCATGTATCTTATGTTTGACATATATCTGTAAATTCCTAGTCACATTTACTCTTTCTTTCCCAATATCCTCTATTATTGTTATTGTTATTATTATTATTATTATTATTATTATTATTATTATTATTATTATTATTTGTAATTCAGTTCTAAAAGTTCCATGCCATATTTCTCAACTTGCATCAGCTGATGGGCCAAAACATTATGATCACTTGTGGAATAGTGTGTTGGTCTACCTTTGAAATGCTGTTCTCCAATGAGTTCACAAGGCACATATTTTTGTCAAGTCCTTGCAAGATTTCTGGGTATATGTGACACCATATGTCAATGCACAGGTCATTTCTGGATATATGTGGCATGCGATGTCTATGCACAGTTAATGCACTTCCTGTAAATTATGAGCAGGTGGTTCACGGTCGTGGAGTTGGCGCATGATAGTGTCCCAGATGTGTTCAATCAAATTCAGATCTGGTGAATAAGGAGGCAAAGACATCAGCATGAGTTCACTGTCAAGATTCCATCACCATCATGGAAGTTCTCAAACTTGAATGGCTGCAGCTGGTCTACAATAATGTTTGCTGCTGCCATGGTATCTTTAACTACTAACACTGGTGTCTTGGAATCTAAGATAGATGTTCTCCATAGCATACTACTACTCTCACCAGCCTGCAACAATGGTGCAGGGGAGGTTTCAAGCAGCCATTCGCTTAGGTGAAGGTGTATCTGGTTATGACAGTGTGTAACACAAAACATGATCCTTCTGATAAGGAGATGCATTTCCATTTATCCACGATCCAATCTCAATGATCCTGTTTCCACTGCAGTTACAGTTAGCATTGTCATTGGATGAATGTGAGAACACTTAGAGGTCATCATCTGTGAAGCCACGTTTTCAGCAGTGTATACCAAATGATGTGCTCTGAAACACTTGTGCCTGTGCCAGGATTGTACTCTGCCTCTCCTGCTGTACATAGCTAATAGGCCATTGACTTCATGTTTTGTGATGAGGCATGGATGTCCAACACCTTGTTGCGTACTCGTGGTTTCACTATCCTTCAATCACTTTCCATAGACGCTTATGACAGTAGCGCACAAACAACTGATCAACTTCGATGTTTCTGAGATGCTTGTCCCCAGGCACTCGGATGTAACAGTATGCCCTTTGTCAGTCACTTACATAAGTGGATTTCCCCATTTGCAGCCCATATCATTGCTAGAATGATTCTCTTTTTGTCTCTGGTCTGTTTACACACTTCCTTACTGCATTATGAGCCAACATCATCAAACGGCAGCATTAATTCTTATGGTGGGTAGCGGTCAAAATTTGGTGTCTTATAATTTGTAAAAGAGAAACTATTATAAATATGAAGAAGGTGGAGAGTGTGTATTCAGATATCAAAATATGAAATAATACCATAACATGTTTCAGATAGAACTCCAACCATAAAAACTGAGTGATGTTGTGCAATGTTTAAGACACTGGACTTGTGTTCCAGAGGGTAGAGGGTAGAACTGAGGTTCAATTCTTCATCAGCCATCCAGGTTTAAGTTTTCTATGGTTTACTGGAATCGTCTGAGACAAATACTTGAGATGTATACAAAAGATTTCCTAGCTCCTCCTGCTCTGTTTCTGATAACATATTAAACCCTAAACTTCATTTCTGAACATCAAAAATTTAATCAAGCACAGAATCAGGAAGATTGTTTCTTTGTCTGTGTGTCACTTGGAACCACACGAGCTAGAGTCTGAGGTAACACAGTATCAGCGAACTCAAAATCATCCACGAGGCTTAAAAATGTATAGTAATTCATGTGACTGATAAAATCTGTAAGCACAAATACATTCTTGCAACACCTGTTTGTATTTTGGATTCCACAATTTTCTATGGTTTTGTGATTGCAAGAGGATGGTAGAATGATATGAAGTTGTATATAAATGTCTGAGTGAAAATGTGTAAACAATGTCTTTGTTGAATGTTTTATCATTTTCAGTTTGTTAGTACTCACTTGATCCTGCTTGACAGAAAAAGTGAGCTGTTCTTTAAATATCACTTGTGCTAACAGATGTGTTTTAGTATAATTTTGTTCTGAATGATACTCTTCAACTAAATACAACTATTCACCTGTCAAGCAGGAACGCACATCTCATGAGCAACATGGATCATCTCGTGGTAGCTCCTCAAGACCAGGAGAGGAAGTCTTTGGTGGTCGAGGTACAGCTGCTGGAAGCAGTGCTGTCGCTCCACCTGCTCCCGAGTCCTCAGCTGCTCCAATGTTGGCACGTAGTGGTTTCCAACCTTATCGGCCAGAGGAGTCACGAATTGGACATCCGCCCCCACCTCTGCCTCCTGCTGCATTTGCCTTGGATCCTACTGCTGCAACAGCTTATGCTCAGTATCACCACGGCCTGTACCCCACACATTTGCAGCACCCCTATGGGTAAGGCATACAAAATTATTTATTGAAGTAAAACTTGTTTTGCATATGTGATTTTATGTGTAGTTATTGAGGATGTATATGCTCCGGGACAACTGGGAAATTTGGGAAAAAACCCAGGAATTTTTTCATCCGGGAGAAAACAGGGGAAAACCCAGAAATTTTTCATTGTTTTAGTCTTCAGTTAAATTTTTGTAATTTTGTCTGCTAAAAACTGAAACAACGAAGTGTGTCAAAGGTTTTAGGACGAAGACTATGAAATACTTCATAACAATAAACTGCTTCCGATGAGCATGAAATCACAACTGTTTACGTTAAGTTCATTTGAGCAGGTGCCCGCAGGCTCACATGCATGCGCTGTTGAGTTGCGTATGGGCAGTACCTTTTCCCGCTTCCGGCTAAGTGAAGTGTGGCTGTTAGCTGTATCAGCAGTAGCAACAAGCAGCCAGATGCTATCAGGGAGAATTTTTCTGGCACACCCAAGCTGCCAGATTTGTACTTGCACACAGCAGTCCGGTTTGTAGTGGGGAGGGGGTTAGTCTCCACATAAGCCACGTTTACGTTTAGTGATTTTGCTATTTCCTCTTCATTTACACTTCTCACATGAAAAATGAAAACAAAACGGATTTCTGTGGTTGGGAGCTGTGAAGCCAATTAAAATAAATTCACAACATTACGGAAAACTAACATACATTATTAATTTCAGTTTTCTGATTTCATTTTGTTTGCACATTTTTGGGAGTCAGTTGCCTTGCACAACAATGAAGTTATTTTTGTTGGTTTGCTAAATAAATGTGGCTTTTATTAATCTTTTCCCCAGAGGCAGCCAATTTATTTGAACAAAGTGTTTCATTCCACACTATTGGCTAGTTTCAACTGTTCACTGAATTTCAAGTGCACATTTTCATCTTCTGGTACGCATGGCGTTATGCCATAATAAAGAAGCAAACATACAGTGTTGGTACTCCAAGAAAATTTTTATCCTGAAAACCACACTGAGAAGCTTAATACCAGGTTGAGGCCTACTTCATTGTTAATCTGGACATATGAATGTGCACTTTAAGCTGAATTATGCATTTTAGTATGGTTTACGAAATTCTTTTATGACATCATGTAAATCTCTTAATGCTATATATGAACGAACATATGGGCTTCCTATGTCATTGTAGCTACCCACACGCAGTAACACCTATTTTCTGGTGCTGTCTGGCAACTACTGAAACATGTCATGGGAAAATATTGCGGATGGCACTTTGAAAAAGCATTAGTTTCAAAGTAAATCTCCTTTTACACAAGATGAATTATGTTACGTGTGTAAATGTGCAATGAATTTCTTAAATCACAGAGCGTTTGACTCTTACCTAAAACTTACTTCATTGAGGACTAGCCACTTATAAGAATTTCAAGCCCCAAAGGCCAGATATTAATGTCATTATTGAAAATTTTATTGGCACTTTGTATGATGTATCTTAAAGTGTAACACATGCAAAAAAAGACGAATATTATAAGTGAAAGCTTAGATTTTCTTGCAGCTTATTAATCTTAACGACCAATGTTATATGTGAAAGTTTAACTTTTCTTGTAGCTACACATGTACATTAATTTAAGCCATTAACTTCTGTGTGTTCACACTACTTAACAGTGATGTTGCTATTGGCTATGTATGTGGCGTGTCCTACGCTCTGAATATCTGCAGTCATTGGCTGGTGAGAACACGTGACATGAGGTATGACTGGCTTACATAAGTGCATCTCAGTCTCGATTTCAATGCTTCATAAACTAATGTGATGTTTCACGAATAAAAAAATAAGCAGCATACCTCTAGTAATATGAAAATATTACTATATCATCACATATCTTTCCTTAATTAATCCTCCCCCCCGAGTTTTTGTTCTCTGAGGTTTCACGCTGGTATATAAAACCTTTACCATTCAGAGGATTGATATTTTTACAGCTCCAAGTCACTTATCATAGAAAAAGCGTATTTTTCACCTTTGAAGGAGGGTATTTTGACATGGGAAGAAGCGCGTTTTTAACCGGGAAATCTGGGAATTCTTTTTTCTTGTCTGCATATACACCCTGTTATTGACTGTGCCATAGATGAGTGGTGAAAAATGTACAGAATCTCATGGGGAGTAAGATACATGTACGTAAAAGAAAGTGGTGGGTAAGTTGCATATAGATTTGTAAATAAGAGTTTGTTTCTTTCTTTATTCCATAACTTAAAATGTCCAACATTGTATGAAAACTCCAGGTTTGAATGTCGACAATATGTGTGAAAACTCCAGATTGGAATTTCAACAATATTAGGAAAAGGATAGATTGCTACCCACTGTAAAGATAACACATTGAGTTTCAGGCAGGCACAATGAAAAGACAGTTACATATTTAGCTTTCGGTCAAAGCCTTCTTCAGAAAAGCCCCCCCCCCCCCCCCCCCCCACACACACACAGGCATTAATACAGGTTTTTGGAGCTTTTAGAGCTGTTGCAATAACATTTGTGCATTACAGTAAAAACATTGAGAAGGATACTTTTATGCATTACACAACCTTTGATTAATTCCTCTGTCAGTTTTTCCAAGTACTGACTCCGAATCTAGTAGCTATTCTTTGGTAATGCTATTGATGGTACTTATTATGATGACACAGGATATGATGTAATAGACTAAATACATATTTATTTTTCATTATGTTCCAGCCTGGAAGGACAGCTATGCTTGGAGCGTTGTGGAATGTTACGTTCACCATTATTTCCACCTCTACCTCCTACAACCTACCTTTATGGGCTGCCACGGTATTCTCCTGATATGCTTCCAACACCCTTTGGAGTTATATCACCAGGCATGCATGAGCGGTGAGATATGTTACTGCTAATGGTTTTTAACTTAGAACTGTTATTTCCTTGAACGTATGATTAAGTTCCAGTTACAGAGTTTTAGCTATGTAAGGCAGCTGTTTTAAGTAAGTTTTTTAGTATGTACTCAGTGAGGAAACTACTCAAGACTTTTTTTGGGTGGGGGGGGGGGGTGTTGAGTTATATCAAATATTTTGTGGTGGATCTTTGAAAATTTTCTTTTATATGTATCGTTGCTGGTTGACTTTCCTTACGTAATTTTGGTATAAGGTTGCCCCCTCTGCCAAACTGATGTTTTTGGTGCATCACTGAACTTAGTTGTTGAACTCTATTTAAACAAATTATCATTGGCTTCTTTAAAAAAAAGTTTGTTTCCAAGGGTGTAGTTGAATGGAGCATTTGAAAATCAATTACTAAAATATGAACACAGCTTTTTTCATTTTTCTGCTCAGGACACACTAGTAATGTTACGGGGTTGTGAAATTTTCATATCTGCTGCTGTTGCAGGCTTGAAAGGTATTGCATCTTGATTTTTGTCATAGCTTTTTTTTACATGATTTATTAAAAGTGTGACTGTCATTTTAGCAATACTCTGCAGATGTATTAAGTAGTTTGATAGAATTCAAATCAAGGGTGTGTGATATAAAAACTGGAACTCGTGTAGGATTTTTTTCCTTTTATTTTCTTTTATATTTCTGTAATATATATTTTATAATGGACGAAACAAAGCCTGAGAAGAAACATTATGGGCTGTATGGTTTCTTTTATATATCAAATTTGCAAATGTATGTTACACTTGTCATTTTTTGAATGTTTAAGTTCCTGATGTTTAACATTGTAGCTTTTTGTGTTTCCAAAGATTGTTTCGAACAATTTTTGCAGACTGAAACTGGAGGAAGAACACAGGCGAATTCGTGAAGAAGAGAAGGAACGTGAAAGGGAACAACAAGAGAGGGAAAGGGATAAAGAGAGAAGAGAGAAGGCAAAGAGAAGCCCAAGAGCCTCACCCTCACACCATCAGGAGTCTCCAGGTGAGGGAAGTCGGGACAGAGGACTTGTTTCATTGTAATTGTTTTGAAAAACCAGGTCTATCTCCATTTCAAAACTGTGATTGGTATGTAAATTTTAAAGGACAAACTTCAGTGAAACCCATGTTTTACAGTATTCAAGTGATTTAAAAAAATGTAAAATTTGGGAAAACATGAAATGTGGGAAATTACTTTTTAAATGGTGCAACTTACTCAAGAAGCTGACCCTCTTCCTTAATCCCTCACTACTACTACTACTACTACTACTACTATTACTACTACTACTACTACTACTCATACCTCTACTTCCTGACACTTTAGCACAACAAATCACACTAAAAAGGACATATTTTGGAGGGAGGCAGATAGTACCAAACTGAGCAGCCAACATGTTGGTTTAAGCATTTGTGATGGTGAGGTGTCTTATTTGGTTGTTGTCATATTTATGCTTGCGTGCTATGAAAATATTCAGTTTAAGTGTTAGAAAACATGTAATTTTTAGTGAAATTTGTCCTGCTAAAGTGTTGGGAAAAGTAACATCAGTGGCTGAAAATAGCATCCTGAACTTACCTAGCCATTTTAGAATTTGTAATGAAAAGTTTGTGAAATACCGCAAATTGCTTTACATATGACATGCAAACACAGATATTGGTCTATGCTATAGTTCAGTATGTCACTATAGCCTTATTTCACATCCACATCCATTAACTTCATCAACTCTCAAGCATTTGTCATTTTCAAACCTAAACCAGACATCAGGCTACAGTATAGATCAAACTCTCACCACAACCAAGGCATTGGGGGGGGGGGGGGGTGTTACCATATCGTGCTGTAGTTTTTAAAGAACAATCTTTATTAAAGAATAATAAGTCATTTTATTTATTATACTGACATTTAATGTGAGTGGCCTTACATAATGAACAATAGGTACTGTAGTCGTACTTTTTAGCAAAAAATCAAAATTGTGCATTGCTTTGTTTTCTGAATTTCATTCAATAAGATTTTCCAGTTGATAAACACAATGTAAAGCTTTGACATCGACATTTGCAGCACTAATATATTTTTTTTACTCTCTTCACTGCTGCATTTACATCTGCAATAGCAGGAACCTCACTATTATTATTTCCTTGAGTTGCTTCACTGTCATCTTTTATTTTTTTATTATATGGAAGCCAGTCTATTTTCAGCAGATACTTTCAGCATGGACAACAGAGACTTGAACTTGGAACCTTTGCCTTTCGCAAGCAAGTGCTCTATCGATTGGTCTACCCAAGCACGACTCGCAACCTGTCCTCACAGCTTCAATTCTGCCAGTACCATATTATTACTCAAGACCTGGTATGTCAGATCAGTTCCATTCATCTGCCTGAAGGTATCTCACTTTCCAAAAGTAGATGGGGATGGTGGACTCTCTCAATCTCAGTTCTTGCTTTGGCAGTATATTGCAAAGCATCTAAAATTAGCACTTCACAGGAGCATCCATCAAACTATTTATGTACAATGGCTTTCCTGTAATAAGTTTTGAAGGCATTTTTGCCCAAATCCAAAGGCTGCAATTTGTTTGTGCAGTTTGGTGACAGGAACTCTAAATGTATATTGCTTAAATGTATATTTTTTGGATGTGCAGGTTAACAATCCATATACAGGATAATTTTCCTTTTACAGGTTCCCATTCTTGCGTCAAGGCATGCGGTTGCTTCTCAAATTATGCAAATTCATCCATGCTTTGTTTTTGACGCTGTAATTCATTACAATTTTGTAGCAACTTTTTTTCCAGTCACAAACTATTTAATTTTTCAGTGCCATCAGTGTTAGTGCCTTGCTGTAGGGCAAACTTTACTGTGTTTCTTTCTTGGGGCAATTATTGGCCTCAAAAGTAAATGTCTGTTTTGGAAGGGCACTGAAAGAGTGACCAGTTTCATCTATGTTGAAGATGTCCTTAGGTCTATACTGATTTACAAGTTCTTTTACCATTCACTAAAAGTTTTTGTGTTCCAATTGTTTCCTTCACTGCATGCAGTTTTGTACAGCAGATTGTACCACTTATTGTACCTTCCTATCCACCCCTGAGATGCAGAGAAGTCTTCAATTCCAAGCATATTGACCACTGCTATACCATTTCTGCACATCAACATGCTGTTGTTTGTGATTTTTTTTCTGGCTCTGCATATTTAGAATAAATGGGATTTGTTGTTGTGGTCTTCAGTCCTGAGACTGGTTTGATGCACCTCTCCATGCATAAGTGGGATATTTAATGTTATTTGAACTTGACCCACTGTTACTTACAAGTACTATCTGAAACAGTCTTTCTTTTGGTTACGGTGTTTAGCATAGACATCGATATCCCTAAACTTTGTGTTAATGCTGTGAATGCTCCGCAGCATGCATAAATTCTTTCAAGACATTCCACATTCTCTTCCATTGAAAAAGTTTTCCTATTTCTTGTTGTAATATTTCATATATTAAATCTGTGAAAGAGAACACTAAACATCTACTTAGAGAAACAGCTAGCAACACAATTCGTCAATCAGTACACAGAGCTACAAACAACACTGCACGGTGCACACAATTAACTTCTGACACAATGGTTCACAGAAGTATCTTTGTCAGTTGAAATCTACTGGTCCCAGTATACTAACAGGTGACAGTGTGTTCAGTGTGTATATGAACCACAAACAAAACTATATTATCAACTACAAATACTGAAAGTTGATGTCCTCTGCATATGATTTTAATCACATGGCTAAGTTAACACTGGAACAACATGGCCACAATAATGCTGCTTTTTGCATAGGACACAGTAATTGAAAGCTAAGGTTGGTAGAGGAAATAGAGAAGATCCTAAGCAGAGCACAAGTTTCGTTACAGGTTGATACATAAGTGTCATGGAGAGGCTCACCCAACTCCAGTGGCACACATTGCAGGAGAGGTGTTCTGCATCTCAGTATGGTGTACCATTAAAGTACCAAGAGTGTATATTCCTAGAAGAGTCAACCAACATACAGGGTCTATCAAAAAGAATCATCAGATTTAAAAAATAATCATAACTATTATGTTATTTAAGATATGTTTGTGAACAATGTACTGTAGGAAAGAGAAAACTCTCAAGTTTTTCATGGTTCATGCTAGGTAGCAGCAGTGTGCCCCCACTTCAGTTCTAATAAAACTGTTGTCAGGACAA
Source organism: Schistocerca cancellata (assembly GCF_023864275.1). NCBI lineage: Eukaryota > Metazoa > Arthropoda > Insecta > Orthoptera > Acrididae > Schistocerca > Schistocerca cancellata. Next base: position 138,328,361 of record NC_064632.1, read on the forward strand.
CAGAAAGCTTTATGTGTTCTACATTTTGCGCAGTAAGGGTCGGTAATAACTGTTCAGTGTGATTTTCGTACTAGGTATTGTGTGGATCCTCCTACAGCACAGAGCATTAGACGATGGCGTGAACAGTTCCGAGAAACAGTTTGTTTGTGTAAATGCAAATCGCCGGGCCGTCCGTGAGTGTCAACAGATGTCTAATGCATCCACCGTAGTTTCAAAAGGAATCTGCAGAAATCCATTTACCACGTGGCTCGACAGCTCGACATGCCCCCAATGTTCATCTGGCATGTGTTGTGTTGACTTTTACACATGAAACCGTACAAAATTCAGCTGCTGCAAGCTCTTCATGAAGGTGACAAACAACAACGTGCGGAGTTCTGTAATTTTGTTCTTGGCAAGATGGAGGATGACGGTTTTCTTCACACTTAGTGTTTAGCGATGAGGCAGCATTCCATTTAAATGGACAGGTGAACCATCATAATGTGAGAATATGGGGTATGGAACAACCACATGAAATTCTACAACATGAGAGGAACTCTCCAAAATTTAATGTGTTTAGTGCAGTTTTACGGGAAAAGGTATATGGTCCAGTTTCCTTTTCTGAGAACACTGTTACAGGAAGCACATGCCTTGATATGCTTGGAAACTTTCTTTTCCCACAGTTGGAGACTGATTCAAACGACTTCATTTACCAACAGGATGGGGCACTGCCACACTGGCCACTGAAAGTGTGGGAATTTTGAAATCTGAGGATTACTGAATGATGGATCACTTGCACTGGAACAGATGATTCAGCTTTACATTACTGGCCTCCAAGGTCAACAGACCTGATTGTATGTAATTATTTTTTGTGGAGATTTATGAAAGACTGTTTATGTGCCTCTGTTACCAACAACAATGAATGAACTGAGACAGTGCACAGCAGCAGCTGTGGAAGCTGTAACTCAAGACATGCTGGCTGCAGTATTGGAACAATTTGCATACTTCATTGACACATGCTGTGCATCTCAAGGGGGGGAATATTGAACACCTATGAAGAGATATGAAAAAAAGCTTTTTGAGTTTCCCATTCCATCAAAAAACAAAATTCATTGTATATGTTAATTAGTTTCAGAACATAGATGTGCCAAATCGGATGATTCTTTTTGATACACCCTGTACTGCATCCTCCCAAGTACATCTCATGAGATTGCCCTGAAGATGAAATTAATGAAATTAGAGCATACACAGTGGCTTAAATCAGTCTTCCTGCAAACTATACATGAATGGAACAGCAAAAGAGGAAAGTGACACTGTTACACAAAGCACCCTTTACTTCACACTGTAAGGTTGCTTGCAGAGTATAGGTATTATCAAGAAACAAGTGAACGTTCACCTGAAGTCATTTCTTCTTCCGACTTCTATTGAAAGAATTATCACCGTCAGCCCCCAAACTAAGAGAGCTTGGCATTGGCAGGAAACGAAGCACTAGCACCATGAATTGTTCAGATTTTTACTGGTTCAGACCTCCTGATTAGAGTGCCCATGGCTTAAGAAAGTTGACCACATAACACTTGCAAACATTATTTGAAGATCACCGCTATGTCAGAATCATTTTTTGTCAATTACATCAGTGTTCTCTCCACAAACATTGTTTCATACAGTGTAAATTGCAAGAAAGTTATAAACATGTTATTCAAAACCCTGTGTGAATTAACATTATGAAAACAGAAAATTTGACAGGAGCAATAAAAATGTAATTATACATTACGTTCACTCAGTTACTGGTTCAAGTCCCCCCTTCCCCTCCCCCCTCCCAAGTAGTAAAGCAATTATCAAAGTTCAGGATTAGTTCAAGCTTTGTTGATGCAAGTTTTCTGTTTCTGTTAACCTTTTCCGGAGGATACCATCATATTCCATATACATTTGCTTAGCTGAGTAGTCCCCTTTGGATCAGAGATGAATTTCCCACCAAAACTGAAGATACATTTGTCACCTTACTGTCAGAGAATGCTCGTCCATGCAGATCAAAAATAGAAGAGGTTAATATGATACTAGCAAACTGTAGGAGCATCTGTGGTTAGGTCCCATAAGTATTATCTCTTTATTGAAGGTTATAATGCTCAGAGATCATTAGGAACAGAAAATTGTTTGAAACCAACAGTGAATAGCAATGAAATCCTAAATTCAGGTTAATATTTTTATGGTAAGGATGGGTTAGTTGCCATTGGTGGTGGCGTATTTATTTCAGTAAAGAATGCAATAATATCATGAGAGTAACATGGATTCAGAGTATGAATTAATCTTGGTGAAGTTAAGCATCAAAGGTGAGTCAAAAATTGTTCTTAGACACTTTCATTGACCACCTGTGTTGGAGACTATAAAGGTTGAACACTTTAGAGAGAACCTTTAGAATTTAGTGAATGTTTCCTGGTCAGACTGTTCAACTCAGCCAGGTATAGATTTGGAGAGTCATGCTGTCAAAACTGATGCCAGAGACAGAGATTCGTGCACCTTTATTCTGAATATGTTGTCCAAAAATTACTTTGAGCAGATAAGATAAAGAATCAACTTGTGAAGGTTATGTCTTATATCTCCTAGCAACAAACAGACCTAAACTTCTCAAATTATTTGATGTAGAGGAGGGTATCGGTGATCATAAGGCTGTGACAGCATCTTTGACTATGGGTATTACAAGGAATGTGAAGAAAGATGGGAAAATATTTTTGCTTTGAAAAAGTGACAGGATATTAATTACAGAGTATCTGAGTAGATATCATCAAATATTCAATGCTGAAGATGATGAAGTGGGGCAAAAATGAAAAAAAAAAATTCAAAAATGTCATTCACTATGCCTTAGACTAGTTGTTTAATAGCCGTATTAGAAAACTGCTATGAAAACTAAGAGGTTCAAGAGAGTGATGAAGTAAGTGAATGTTAGTATGAGGAGAGCAATGGGGGAAGTGTTCAGTGACTCAGATTTTGTCAGCCGATCTGACTAAAAACCCCAAACAAAAATGACTACGTAGTTTGAAGTCATCTGTCCTCTCACTCGCCAGCCATAACAGTACTGAAACAGAAAATGACTCAGAAAAGGCCAAAATATGGAATTCGGTCTTCCGGCACTGTTTCACTGTGGAAGAGTGTAATATAGTTCTTCCTTTCAATTACTGTACGAACATCGAAATTGCAGAAATTGAGATGGTTGATCATGGAATAGAAAAGACAGTACAATTACTTAGTAATGGAGTGCAAAAGATGATATTAGGTTAAACTGCTTGGGATTCGCTGATGATCTTGCTCTCCTAGCCAACACCGTTCAAGAAACCAGGCAACAAGTGAAATCACTACAAGAAATAGCAGAGAAAGTAGGCCTTAGAATATCATTTGAGAAAATGGAGATTATGCTAACTGATCCACCACTTGCAAACAAAATTGCAATAGGAGAACAGGAAATCAAAATTGCTGATAAATTTAAATATTTAGGCGAAATAATAACATACAATCTAAATGAGAAGCATTCATGGCAGAATAGAATAAAAAAAAAACTGAACTATGCAAATTACATTACCAAAACTACATACAACAAAAAAGCCTATCTATAGATGCAAAATTTAAACACTATAAAACAGTTACACAACCAGAAATAACGTATGCAGCTGAAACTATCTTCAAAACAACTAATACAGCAGAAATTGACAGAATACTAAAAATAGAAAGAAGAATAATTAGGACATGTATAAATAAACAGTATAAAATAAATGGACATTGGAGAATAGCATCAAATGAAACAGTATATAAGAAAATAGAACCAGTCATGAGCACAATCAGGAAGAAACGCATCTCATTCTTTGGACATCTGATGAGAACTCCAGAAAACAGAATTAGTAAAAAAATAATACAAAAATTGTGGAATAGCAAGAGTGACATTAAATGGATCACAGAAATTAAGGAAGATATAAAAGAACTCCAAATTACAGTAGATGACCTAAAAAACAAGACAGAGAAAACCAGAATACTGCAAGACCCGCAAACCAGACTACAAATGAAAATCAATAAAAGTAGTACAGGAAGAGTTGTCTCAGATGAAGAAAGAGAGAAAATATCTGAAAGAATGAAGAAATATTGGGCAGACAGAAGATCAAAACACCTTTCATATAAGAATAGTATCTAATAATTATATTACCTTAATATCATATTAAGTTATTGTTGAACCAGATTGTATCCCTTTGTAACAACTTGTTTACAACTTTGTATTTTTTACTAGAGTGGTCCAATGAAGGCCATAAAATTAATAATAATAATAATAATAATAATAATAATAATAATGGAAAGGCAAAGAACTTCCTCCCTTCTAGGACCAGTTCATTGTATTTCGCTGGAGTGATGAAGCGTACGTGATGACAGGAAAAAGTGCAGGTTGTTCCTGTTCTCAAGGAGGGTTATAGGACAGTTTTTTGTGTGTGTGTGTGTGTGTGTGTGTGTGTGTGTGTGTGTGTGTGTGTGTGTGTGTGTGTGGAGAGGGGGAATAAAAAATGAGCTTGCTGAGTATCAAACCAGATTTGTGACTAGATATGAGATATACTTGATGGTAGAGGGGGGGGGGGGGGGGGACCAATAAAGATTGGCTTATGTCATCACGGGATCATTCAGTTTGTGTGAGAGCGTTACAGAGATGCACAACAAACCCCATTGCCAGATGTTACAGGAGAGGTGTGATGCATCACACAGAGATTTACTACTGAAATTTTGAGAGTACTTTCCGGGAAGAGTCAGACAACATAGTACTTACTCCCGCATATTTCTCAGCAAATGGCCACAATGAGAAATTTCAAGAAATTGGAGCTAATACAGGGGCTCACCAACAATCGTTCTTTCTGTGCACCATTCACAAATTGAACAGGGAGGGAGAGATTTGTTAGCAGTACCCTCCACCACACACTGTTGGGTGACTTAAGGAATACTGATGTAGATGTAGCACCATACCAGCATGTGCATTTTGACTAAGAAGTTGTATTTTATTTCTTAATATGTTTCAAATGAATGCTGTGGGATTTATATGAACCGTTGCTTCACAGAATATACATTGATATAAATAGCTGGATTGTCATGAGTATTGATGATACTGGTAAACTGTTAATTGATCAGACCAAATTTTGTATTAGTAAAGGTATATCTGTTAATGAAATCTGCATTTTCTGTGGCAGTATTTTGAATTATTTATTTCTTGAAACTTCCTGGCAGATTAATACTGTGTGCTGGACCGAGACTCGAAATCGGGACCTTTGCCTTTCATGGGCAAGTGCTCTACCATCTGAACTACCCAAGCACGACTCATGATCCGTCATCACAGCTCTGCAATATCCTTTCTTCCAGGAGTGCTAGTTCTGCAAGGTTCGCAGAAGAGCTTCTGTGAAGTTTGGAAGGTAGGAGACGAGGTACTGGCAGAATTGAAGCTGTGATGAAGGGTCGTGAGTCGTGCTTGGGTAGCTCAGATGGTAGAGTACTTGCCCACCAAAGGCAAAGGTTCTGAGTTCGAGTCTTGGTCTGGAACACAGCTTTAATCTGCCAGGAAGTTTCATATCAGCACACACTTTGCTGCAGAGTGAAAATTTCATTCTATTTATTTCTTGTTTGTACACATACAGAAAGATGTTGACAGTCTTTGGTGGGTTTTCCATTAGTATTTCACACACACAGCATTGTGTCTGGCTGAAGATATTTTTTTCCTGCATTATTTGCATCCCTTTCTCATCTTTCTTTTCCACGTCCCCTTCCATCTCCTCCTCCTCCTCCTCCTCCTACTACTACTGCTGCTGCTGCTGCTGCTGCTGCTGTGCTGCTGCTACCACCACCACCACCACCACCACCACCACCACCACCACCACCACCACCACCGCCACCACCACTTGCTAGTACTAGCCCTCTTTGTCTTGCCCTTCCCTCTTTTCACATTCCGTGTACAGTTATTGTGGCAGATTAATGATTTTCTGAATGCTTCTGTATAAACCCCAGTCTCTGTAATTTTATCACTATGAAATCTGGTTCATGGTGTGGGTTCCTGTAGTCATGTCCTAGTTCATGAACCACAGGCAACGTATGAGTGGCAAGTAAGTGGTCCCGACAGTCGGGATACCAGTAACTTTGGAATAAGGCTGGGCATCTTGGACATATTCTGAGTCGTGGTCACCTTTGTGCTCATACGGCAAAGACTACCAAATCCACCGGTTAGTCCCTCAGCCGTTAGGGGTAAAACCCAATGGGACTCGGGGCAAGTAAGGCTAGCAACCTGCTTCCCTGGTACTTTAAATATGATGCTGGCAACAATCAAAGCAAAATGCGTCGGACCTTTGGAGGTGACGGAGTCCCACCTCTAACTGACAAACCAGGGACTCCTAAGATACGACTTGGCAAACAAATGGTAATGAGATGGGGAGCTATTAATATCAATGGGGGCTACTCTGGGAAGAAGGTAGAGCTGGCAGAGGCTGCAAGTAAGATGGGGCTGGACGTTTTAGCTGTTAGTGACATTCGGGTAAGGGGTGAGAAAGAAGAGGAAGTGGGAGAATACAAGGCCTACCTGTCAGGAGTCAAAGCAGGAATAGCACAATGGGGTGTAGGGCTTTACATCAGGAAAGAAATGGAACCCAGCGTAGTTGCAATAAGGTATGTAAACGAACGACTGATGTGGATAGATTTGACAGTGTCTAGCAAGAAAATTAGGATTGTGTCAGTATATTCGCATTGTGAAGGGACAGATAAAGATAAGATGGATAGTTTTTATGAGGCACTCAGTGATGTAGTTGTTAGAGTAAAGGACAAGGACAGTGTTCTGCTCATGGGTGATTTTAACGCCAGGATTGGAAATTTAACAGAAGGGTATGAAAAGGTTATGGGTAAATTTGGAGAGGATATGGAGGCCAACAGGAACGGGAAACAAGTCTTGGATTTCTGTGCCAGTATGGGCTTAGTAATCACAAACTCCTTTTTTAAACATAAGAACATTCACCGGTATACTTGGGAAGGCAGGGGAACCAGATCTGTCATTGACTATATAATAACACATCAGGAATTCAGGAAGGCTGTGAGGGACACACGTGTATTCAGGGGATTCTTTGATGACACTGATCATTATTTAATCTGCAGTGAAATTGGGATTGTGAGGCCGACAGTGCAGGAGGTCAGGTCCATATGTAGGAGGATAAGAGTGGAGAAACTTCAGGATAAGGAAATCAGGCACAAGTACATAACAGCGATCTCAGAAAGGTACCAGTTAGTTGAATGTAGTCAGTTACAGTCATTGGAAAAGGAATGGACAAGGTACAGGGACACAGTACTAGAAGTGGCTAAAGAATGTCTTGGAACAGTAGTGTGTAAAAGTAGAATAAAGCAAACAGCTTGGTGGAATGATACAGTCAAGGCAGCCTGTAAAAGGAAAAAGAAGGCGTACCAAAAATGGCTACATACCAGAACCCGGGTAGACAGAGAAAGTTATGTTGAAGAAAGAAACAAAGCCAAACAGGTAATTGCAGCATCCAAAAAGAAATCGTGGGAAGACTTTGGAAACAGGTTGGAGACTATGGGTCAAGCTGCTGGAAAACCATTCTGGAGTGTAATTAGCAGTCTTCGAAAGGGAGGTAAGAAGGAAATGACAAGTATTTTGGACAGGTCAGGAAAACTGCTGGTGAATCCTGTGGATGCCTTGGGCAGATGGAGGGAATATTTTGAAGAGTTGCTCAATGTAGGTGAAAATGCGATCAGTAATGTTTCAGATTTCGAGGTAGAATGGGATAGGAATGATGATGGAAATAGGATCACATTTGAGGAAGTGGAAAAAATGGTCAATAGATTGCAGTGCAATAAAGCAGCTGGGGTGGATGAAATTAAGTCGGAACTCATCAAATAAAGTGGAATGTCAGGTCTTAAATGGCTACACAGGATAATTGAAATGGCCTGGGAGTCGGGACAGGTTCCATCAGACTGGTCAAAAGCAGTAATCACACCAATCTTTAAACATGGAAACAGAAAAGATTGTAACAACTACAGAGGTATCTCTTTAATCAGCGTTGTGGGTAAAATCTTCTCAGGTATTGTTGAAAGGAAAGTGCGAGTATTAGTTGAGGACCAATTGGATGAAAATCAGTGTGGGTTTAGGCCTCTTAGAGGTTGTCGGGACCAGATCATTAGCTTACGGCACATAATGGAGAAGTGTTATGAGTGGAACAGGGAATTGTATCTATGCTTTATAGATCTAGAAAAGGCATATGACCGGGTTCCTAGGAGGAAGTTATTGTCTGTTCTACAAGAGTATGGAATAGGAGGCAAACTTTTGCAAGCAATTAAAGGTCTTTACATGGATAGTCAGGCAGCAGTTAGAGTTGACGGTAAATTGAGTTCATGGTTCAGAGTAGTTTCAGGGGTAAGACAAGGCTGCAACCTGTCTCCACTGTTGTTCATATTATTTATGGATCACATGTTGAAAACAATAGACTGGCTGGGTGAGATTAAGATATGTGAACACAAAATAAGCAGTCTTGCATATGCGGATGACTTAGTTGTGATGGCAGATTCGATTGAAAGTTTGCAAAGTAATATTTCAGAGCTAGATCCGAAATGTAAGGAGTATGGTATGAAGATTAGCATCTCCAAAACGAAAGTAATGTCAGTGGGAAAGAAATATAAACGGATTGAGTGCCAAATAGGAGGAACAAAGTTAGAACAGGTGGACGGTTTCAAGTACTTAGGATGCATATTCTCACAGGATGGCAACATAGTGAAAGAACTGGAAGCGAGGTGTAGCAAAGCTAATGCAGTGAGCGCTCAGCTACGATCTACTCTCTTCTGCAAGAAGGAAGTCAGTACCAAGACTATGTTATCTGTGCACCGTTCAATCTTTCGACCAACTTTGTTGTATGGGAGCGAAAGCTGGGTGGATTCAGGTTACCTTATCAACAAGGTTGAGGTTACGGATATGAAAGTAGCTAGGATGATTGCAGGTACTAGTAGATGGGAACAATGGCAGGACGGTGTCCACAATGAGGAAATCAAAGAAAAACTGGGAATGAACTCTATAGATGTAGCAGTAAGGGCGAACAGGGTTAGATGGTGGGGTCATGTTACACGCATGGGAGAAGCAAGGTTACCCAAGAGACTCATGGATTCAGCAGTAGAGGGTAGGAGGAGTCGGGGCAGACTGAGGAGAAGGTACCTGGATTCGGTTAAGAATGATTTTGAAGTAATAGGTTTAACATCAGAAGAGGCACCAATGTTAGCACTGAATAGGGGATCATGGAGGAATTGTATAAGGGGGGCTATGCTCCAGACTGAACGCTGAAAGGCATAATCAGTCTTGATGATGATGATGAAATCTTTGTGGACATACAACCTTTTACACAAGAAGTAGATGCAAATCTTTTCCAGAATGCTACTGGATTATAATAAGCATATCTCTAAAGCTATTGGACTTACTATTGTAACCATACACACCCACAAACAATTATGCATGTAGAAGAAAATTCACTTGAATGACAAAACAGTTTTGAAGTTCCATACAAAGTCAAAGTACAATGCCAGGCCAAATCCAATTACATAAAGAGAGTCCTGAGAGCAGAGTCAAGTGAGTGTGTGAATAAACCGTAACAGAACAAGAATGAGTGTTCCGTGCTGTGGGATTACATCAGATAACTTGTTACTCCCTCTCTCGAGGTGGTGCTGTCAATCAGCACTGTGGGCACTGACCTCAATGTAAAGCTGCCTTTGCTGTTTTACTGTTCTGTTGCCTGGCAGATGGACCTGAGCCCTGGCAGGGATCCTGGTGAATGAAATCATAATGATGTGAGCCGGCGCCTTGTGTTCCATTACAGTAGTGGCCCGTGAAGTGCTGGTAAGACATAAGTGGTAACATGAGGTTTTACCACAATCCGCTTCCCTAGGTGGGGTGACTGTGAGATGACGCAATCGTGGTGTCCCTCTCCACAACACAGGTTCTGCCACTTGGCACCCAGCAAAGCAACACCCTTCTTCTGGGCACTGTCGAGAAGCGCCCTCAGTCAGGCAGAAGCTGTCCGTTGGCAGCCACCAAGAGCAGGACTGAAAATTGTGCTGGTGGTGATGGTTCCACCGCATGTGGATGCCCACGAGTGTAACCCAAGCCGCTTGGGGATGCTGGACCTGGATCCTTGGGGATGTCTGGAAACTCAGGGGCAGGAACCAGAAGTAGCTGATACGGCACCTGCTGACAATCTGGTATCATTGTTTGCTATTGCACCTCACCCAGACCTGGCTTCTGACACGTGTGCGTTGGGTTGGAAATAACATTGGAGGAGGGTGAAGTTGGCAAGATTAAACTTGGCATGGGAGGTGGCGGCGGAAACAAAAGACAAGGTCATGAATTCCTGGAGGGAGGAAAGCTCAAGAGATGCGCGAGGACAGCAGAGGCTGGTCCCCCAACCGTTGGGGAGAGTTGACTATAATGGTGGGCCACCAGCCTGTCCACCATCTGCAGTGTGAAGATTCTCTGACCCTACTGGCTATGGATGACTGCTGGAATCCACTGCTCGTCATGATAAAAAATGTGAGCACAAACAGAGGCCCATGGCATGTATTGCGGCAACGTAAGTGCCCAGAGAGGGTGTATGACAGGTAGCAGGTGGTTCAGCACCATGCACGGCTGGCACGCATGTAACAGTTCTGCCAGGCTCTTCTTGCCAGTCATTGTGGAGCTGTAAGTACTGAGATGATGTGTGATCATGTCTTCCACCATGGTGTCTCCTATGAACTCCTATATCTATCTCTTGACAGTCCATATGTGGCATTCTGCATCCCTGTTTGACAGAGGGTAGGAAGGGGGTAGTCTGATGTGGTGGATACCCTGTTACGCACAAAAATGTTGAAGTCTGTGAAGTAAACTGTGGACCATTGTTTGTCACCAGGGTGCAGGGTAGGCCTTCCATAGTGGAGATCGTGGTGAAGGCCCACACCGTTGATTCTGCTGTTGTGGAAAGGCACTTTCTAATGTATAGAAACCAAATGTAGGCAGCTATGACAGACAATCAATAAGTGTCCAGAAATGGGCCTGCAAAATCTAGGTGGACGTGCTCATGTCGCTGTGAAGCCTCTGGCTATGGTGATTAACCTTGCCCTGTGGTGGTCTGTTGACCTGCACATTTAGGACAGGCAGCAATTAAATGTTCAATCTCTGTTCTGTGACCAGTAGACGTGTTGGCAAACATACCAGAACGACCAGTTGCAGCCCAGCAAGTTCTGCTGACAACAAAATGACACCATTGACGAGGGTCAGTACATGGTAAGAATACTATCCTATTTAGTTAAAGAGAGTAACATTTGTCATGGCAGATCATAGAAGAAAATATTAATATAGCATTAACTTCAGGAGTGTCTATGGAAAGTGAAGTATCCTGAACTTTCAACACTTCTACAAGAAACACATGAGCATGTAGTTCATCCTCTGTATATAAGAATACAATTAATTCAACACAAATGGTCTTTGTTGACCTTCAAAAGAAAGAAGTAATCAACATTGTAACTCTTTCCTAACAGGAAAATATGTTCAAAAGTAAATGCAATTACTTGGAACAACAGAAGGAAGGCTTTCACATTCAGAGTTTGTTCTCTACTAAAGTGTGTGCCATTTATGACGGCGGCAGAGTTTAGGTTTGTTCTGCGCATCTGACATCACAAAACACAGTCAGCCAATGAACAGAGAACGACGTTGCCAGAGCTCAACTGCAGTACAGAGCACCGACAACAGTTTTAGAAACGTTCAGTCATAAATAAAGAAATTGAACAAAAGCGATGTCTTGATAGCAGACTTTCTTTTATAGAAAGTTTGGAAAAAGCATTCTTCATACCAATTGCTTTATATTCTATTAATTAATTAAATCAAACAAGCAATAAGCCTCCTAATTCAGGCAATAGCAAGGAAAGGTGTTTGTATCTTTTCACTAACCATATTTTTGCAATTAAGAACAGCGGTAATTGTTTATTTCCTATTGTACTTCGACGAAAAATGAGTAATTCGTAGTCATACCAACAGTTTTTGTCAGTATTTTGCATGTATTTTTAAGTCCTCCAGGAGTAGTGTCGAATGACGAGCTGCGTTAGCGTAACGGTTAAAGTGTATGGCTGCTAAGCGAAAGGTTCTGAGTTCAAACCTGGTTCGGTGCTTAATATTTTCTTTACTTTAAAACAATATCGAAGTGTCTTACTTCATGAATTTTATTCGTTTGAATGTAATTTTTTGAAATTTCTAGTGGCAACTAAAATCGACCATACAGAAAGTATATGCTATGGACTTTTACCTCTGCAAACTCTTCAATATTTCGTGCAATGGTTTACTACATATAATGCTGCACAATAACTGCGTTCAACATCAAAACAAAATTAAGTCAGTCATGAAGATGTGTAAAAATCAAATTTTTGGGCCAAATAGTTTTTGTGAAATTGAATGATAAAGTGTGTCGAAGCAGTCGAAACACCATGTGTCTGCACAGGCGAGCAGTGTGATGATGACAAAATGGCGCACACCGCAGAATGCGGGGAGCACGTCTCTGTCGCAGCGAAAGGGTTAATGCGGCCGTGGTAGCTTTACTTCATAAACTGCGCGCTCCCCCCTGAACGTAAGTTAGCGAACTATACTATGGCGCTGCTTCTCTTGGTGCGTACAGCTGGCAACGCAGCAGTCTCCCGCGTCTGGGCGGGCATGCGCGAACCGCCAAGATAAAAGAATTGAACTGTAGTTGACTATCAAATGTTGAAGTCCTTGCTATCCTTGAGCAGAGCACATTGGAACAGATTAACACTTACGTTATGGTGTGTACGAGTTCACAGTTTCTACAGTCTCACCAAGTGTGTTTGATAGAATACCAGCAGGCCCTTGAGCAGGTTCTGAGGTCCCTTGGTGGTGATGGCAGTGTGCGGTCGTCGGTGCTGGATCTAAAATAGACTTCCCCCCTTGGCTGGCTGTGTCATAACTGCCATATTGTTGTGGACGATCCTAAATACGTGCATGGCACAGGTACACTTCTTCCTGATTGGCTGCCCATGACTTTGGTGGATGCAGCAGAAGGTTCATGGTATGAGCGACCTCTCTTGATGGTTTATGTGCTCGGTGTACACGAAGGTCCTCTGCACGTTGTGTGGTGTCTGTTGTCGTGTAGTTGCAAGGGCTAAGCCGGTCACCAATTTGATGGTGGCATGTTGCCGTGTAGTGTCGACATTTGATGGCTTTTACAGAATGACAAAAAGTTTCCAGACTAGTCTGATTTATAAATTATAATAATGCTCACATAATATTAAGGACAGAAAGCTGGCTTAAGCCAGACGTAAATAGCAGTGAAACTCTAAGTTTAAATTGGAATGTATATTGCAAAGTTTGGTTGAACACCAGAGGCTTACACGTGTTTATAACTGCAAAACATAAGAATATTTAGTGAATTTAGTGTGGCTTTCGAAAGTGAAGTAAGTGTTAAATAAGATCAAACATTGTCATCGGATGCTTTTATAGCCTTCCCTGCCTCGAGAACAGTTCTGGTAGAACATCTGAAAAAATTCACAAATTTTATTGTTTGTTACATAGTATGAGGTGGAGATCCCAACTTAGCCACTATAGACTGAGAGACTGAAGTGATTTGAGGTGGGCAATAGCAACATAGTGTCATGTAAAATTGTTCTAAATGCCTTATCAAAAAATTATGTTGAGCAGTTAATCAGAGAATTGACATGTGAGGACACTATATTAAATCTCCTGACCACCATCAGGCCTGAACATTTAGAGTCTGTTATCTTAGAACATGGAATCGGTGGTTATAAGGTCACCATGAGAGACAGATGCAGATTTCAGATTACCAGAGTGGTCAATGTGAAAAATTCATCTCTAGGACCAAAAATGTTGAACATCAATGTACAAAGTTTGAGAATATTGTACAATACATCTTAGGCAGGTACATGCTGAGCAAATTGTGAGGGATCGCAAAGACCTGGTGTGGTTCAACAGCCAAAGACCTGGTGTGGTTCAACAGCTGTGTTAGCAAGCTTCTATGAAAGCATAGTGTGTCACCACAAATTTAAATGTATCCATAACCTCACAGACAAACAAGAACTGAATGAAATTAATGTAAGGAAACACATGTTCAAGCATTCAATGAATTCAAAAGTAAAATTCTGTCTGTTGACTTAACAGAAAATCCTAAAAAGTGGTGGTCTTACATTAAATCAGTGAACAGATCAAAGCCAGGCACTTTGTCACCACAGTGGCACTGAGACGGAAATACTGCCTTTTTCCAAAACTTTTCACAGAGGAAGATCACACTGTAGTTCCTCCTTCAAATTGTCACACAAATGACAAAATGACGGAAATTGACATAAGAGGCCAAGGGATAGAAAAGAAACTGTAATCGCTCACCAGAGGAAAGACTACTGGATTTGATTGGATACTGATATGATTTTGCATAAGTAAGCAAAAGAACTTGCTCCTAATACAACAGTAGTAGGTTGCTGGAGGAGCAAAGCGTCCCTAGTGATTGGAAAGCAGTGCAGGTCATTCTTGTTTTCAAGAAAGGTAATTGAACAGGTGCACAAAACATCAGTCTGTTGTTATAGAATTTTGGATCGTGTTTTACACTCAAGTATTATGAAATTTCTGAAGACTGAAAATCTCCTGTAGCAATCAACATGGGCTCCAAAAGCGATAATCATGTGAAATCCAGCCCACTCTGTTTGTTCATAAGACCCAGAAAGTAGTGGATAACATTGCTTAAGTTGATGCCATAGTCGTTGACTTCTGGAAGGCATTCAATACAGTACTGCACTGCTGCCTGATGAACAGAAAGAGAGGGTATGGAATATCATACCAGCTTGTAGATTCAAGTGGCATGCCAGAGACAGTGTTGCAAACGTTTTATTTATTCAGTTTCCTAAAACCAAACAAGAGAGTGATACAGAAATTTCACATGGGACAGTAGTGAGAACTGAACCCAAATAAGTACTTGTGCACCATCATGTACACCATAGGATCAATTGACATGAACTGCGTATGGCAGCTGTCCAGCCAACAGCTTTATTGGTTAACTTAAGTGCTAATTAACTCAGAAACTGCACAGCGTATCATATTTTTTTCTTAACAGTTATTTCTGTGGAAAACCTACGCAGCAACAACCGTACAGGCTTTTCAGTCTAACTTTGGAAGTCCCGTCAGACTATCAGCAGATGATACCGTTATACATGGTGAAGTCCAACGGTGGAAAATAGCAATGAAATGCAGAAGACCTGCAGAGTATCCGATGCTTGGTGCAGAATTGACAGTTAACCCTCAATATAAACAAATGTAATGTATTGTGCATAAATTGGCAAAAATATACATGATTATATGCTTACACAATTATAAAACAACTTCTGGAAGCAGCCATACCCATAAAATGTCAAGGATTATGCATACAGAAGTATTTAAAAGTGTAACAGTCACATAAAACTAATTACAAGTAAGGCAGATACCAGACAGATTCATTGCAAGAATACTCAGGAAGTGTGGTCCATCAGCAAAGGAAGTAGCTTGTAAAACACTCGTTTGAATATTGCTTGTCAGTCTAGGATCAATGGCAGATGCTGCAACAAAGGCATTCTGCATCACAATATGGTTTCTTTTTGTGTGTGACCCAAAAATGGCCACATGTCCTGTGGACAATGAATATACATCCCTTTTTTCTTTCCACTTCATTGCCAAGAAAATTCCTTTGTCTGTATGGAATTTCACCCTTCTTTAATTGAGCTGTAACCAAATCTTTATGCATCAACTTTCTTGTTTAATTTACAGTCCCTACAGCACCAGTAGCTTCACAAGATAACTGCTCAAAGAGTTTTGGATTAGAATAGAATCTGTCTAAACAAACAGTGTGTCCTTTGTTCAAGCAATTGGTGCTAGACAGCAACATCATAACAACTGCTGGTGATGAATTGTCATTGTTGTGTTTTTAACACTAAACTTAGACATTTACAATGTAGCCACTCTTAGCTCCAGCGAGCATGTGTAATTCAGTCCATACTTAGTTTATTCTGTATGTAAATATGAAAACTGACATGGCCACTAAATGGCCATATGCCTTCATCAATAGTCAATTTTTACAGAAGGATGATAAGCTTGCATGCATCGCTCTTTCAAATTATTCTAGTAAGGACACATTGTGAAAAGTAGATGAAGGCCTTCTTCTGCTAGTTTCTTCTGGTCAAGAGTTATAAACGATATGAAGACATCACAATATCTCTGTGAAATGTAAATGATTCATTATATGTGGACAAAAATTACAATTGACTGTTATTAGTGCTCCAGTAATTTGATAATTTTGGCCTACGTAACATGAACATATGAAACACAATGCCCAAGAAGCATCTAGCTTTAGCAAGAGAAACTGGCATCCAGAAACTGTGTACTGAATGGGGTTTCGGGTCATTTTTCCTACACTTTCTTTGAATTGTTTGTGATGTATAGAGATTTGTTTGCGACTTCAGTCATTTTATGTCATCATCAGTTATGAATATACCAAAACAATGAAGCACTGAATTTCTGCCACCTACGTCTGTGAGAATTAGTCTCTAGTTGTGTTCAAGGGTATTACGCTTCAAATACTCGTTATTGTACAATTGTATTGGAAATATACCTTCAAACTAACCTGTGTCGTCCAAATCATCAACTTCACTTTCTAGAACATAGACATTGTCTCCAAAATTCAGTAAGTCGACAATTTCATCATCAGATCAACCATGGGGCACCATTTCTTTTACACTGAATACCAATAATGTGTTGTATCTGCAGGCAAACACAATGACTTGTAACAAACGAAATACTACGGAAACAAGACACACGTTCATGCCATTTATCCATGCAGCTAGTTACTAATAGTATAAACATTGTATATCAATATTCAGAGATTCAGAAACAATGTTCAATACTTTTTAATAACAAAATACACTGGTCTGTAGAACCTTTGGACTTGGCACTTTTGGAAGGGCGCACATTCTGTAGAATCTACAGGCTTGGCACTGAGTGTGTTAAAATTCTGAAATCATATGTTTGTAGAAGAGTCAACCAATATATTGCTACCTCCTATGCATATCTCAAGAAAAAACTAAAAAGGTGTAATTAGAGATAATCAACCTCAAGTGATCAGTTACCAACAATTCCTTGATCCATTTGCAACCGGAACAGCAAAGTGGGAAAGTGACAGTGGTACACAAAGTACCCTCTGCCATGCACCGTAAGGTGGCTGGCAGTGTGTGTGTGTGTGTGTGTGTGTGTGTGTGTGTGTGCAGTATCGTGTATATCCTTCATTTTCCTTCTTCACAACTGGGATTTAACATGATAACACTGTTGTCAGATATTGACAGTAACATTGTGATGTTGCCAACCATACAGTGAGTAATGTGTCCTCCATTGAATTGAGAGTGAGCATGTATTGAATAATACCATCTGCCAATCTGTACTACATGGCTATTGCCCAATTGTCTCGGTGGGTATCATTTTTGTATGGAGAAGAAGGCAACATCATTAAACATGTACACTCTAAGAATACTGAGAGACAAAGAGCCATGCATGAGTATCAGTAACATGGTTATGTGAATACATTTCATACATAGTGCTGTGTGGTTATTTGGGATATACTGCTTTTGCATCTGGGTCACTGTTACATTTGGTGTTCAGCTGCTTCATAATGCTACATCTGTTCCACTGATTTTGATATTTGATTTGGCAGTCACACTTAAATTGCTATTTACAGTTGTGAATGTATTATTATTTTTGTGTGTCGCCATTGTTATTGATTTTGTAACCTGTGAATGCCTCACAAGTATAATTATTTGTGAATTGGATTGCAGTCTTTGAACCCCAAAGACGTATCATATGTCAAGCACTGGTGAATTCTTAATTTTTCTGTAATACTTAAATCATCACTACCTCAGACACTGTATTGTAACATTATTAATTTAAATGTTGTATGATAATTCTCTTGAAACTCACATTGTCTAGTTTACGAGTTCTTCTCATTCATTATTTTTTCATTATTCTTCTTCACCTGATGCCAGAAAGCAGCCGTTATTTTACGCCACCTTTGTTTTATTTTCTTTTTATACTTCAGTCCAATTAGAATTACTCAACAATTGACATCACTGTTGCAACATCAACTGCTTTTCAGTTAAAGGCGATATGCAGGTATGACGTTTCACTTCACCAGTGCTGAGTGTTACATTTAAGGGGGAGCAGTATTGGAAGTGGCTACCATCAAGTAAGGCAGGAACATGAGATTCTCTGTCAACAGCAGATTTTAAGTAACCAGTGACTGAATTTCGGCAAATGACATGTTTTGTAGCCCAGTACTTACTCTGGTGTCATGACCTAATCACAACCTCATGATATGCCACGTACCCTGAAAGTAGCAGACAGCAAATTGTAGCAGTAATATTTATCAAACTCAATATGTTCACAGTGAATAAAGCTGACCTCTATGAACAACTACCATTTCTGCCCAGAAAACAACATGTAACGTCTTGTTTTAATTGGTTATCTGAAACTTTCCTCACATTGGCTACACAAGCCGACGGGTTACCGATTGATGAGCAGTCTTGATTGGCCCTCAGTTACAGGTTGTAGATGACATGCGCCAATTCCAAACAAAAAAAAAGAAAACAGAGTCAAAATATAAGAGCAAATAAAAAGTCAATATGATGGCAGAAATGATTTGACAAAAAATAAAAAATAAAAAACAGCATTTAAGCCAGTTAATCAAGTAGTCAATGTGATAAAGATTTCAAAATAGGTACCCCTTTGTTGTGCACTGTTCTACTTGTGCAGATTTAGGACCAGTTGTATTGATGAGCTATTGCCTTCAGGAACTCTGGCTTGATGCAATGTCGTGTGAAGCTTATCTACCGTAGGCTGATCTCTCTGAATATGTGATCCAAATTGCATCTTGTGCAGAAAGTCAGACAAGGAATTGGAAATGAACTGACTTTTTGCTGTGGCAGTGGGGCAACAGTGAACAGGTCATTTGTGAAGTTGAGTGCCCTGATTGGAGGAAGGTACAGCAATGCATGAAGTGTCAGCTGTCAAGTAATTTTAATCAACTCTAGTAGACTTTCACTTTTTTCTGTTCCTGTCTTCACCTTATCCCCTCTTTTTTTCTCTATTCATTAGATTCTTATGTGATTTGACTGTTTCTTTAGGGTTTTCATATTATACTCCATAAAATATTATGTTTGTTGACTCATTGGAGACAGCTGGATAATCTTTACAGTCCACTGAAACTTGTTCCACACTTTCCGCCTCCTTTCCTCCTGTTCTCTTCTTAAACCCCCAGGCAAGGGAGTGAAAGATAGTGAACTCAGATTTTATGGGGAGTTGTGTTCAAATCTCTGTCTGGGCATTCTATGATTTAGGGCTTTCAATGTAAAGCTTTCCTCAGCTGAAAGATTGCTTTGAACACCAAACAGTTTTATTAGGCATAACTCTCTTGGAGGCTATACACTATTATCCAGCCATATGTGTGACAGTATTTATTATAGTATGAATTTCTAACCATAGTGGAATTTTAAAGTGTTTTTCATGTGTACAAATCATTGCCCAAGATGAAAAGAACTATAAGTAACAGAGAACACTCCAGGACTGGCTGGGAATTGAATCCAAAACACCTTTGTATTTACAATGTGACACAAAACTGTTTCCTCAA
Organism: Schistocerca cancellata; assembly: GCF_023864275.1. NCBI lineage: Eukaryota > Metazoa > Arthropoda > Insecta > Orthoptera > Acrididae > Schistocerca > Schistocerca cancellata. Next base: position 138,348,067 of record NC_064632.1, read on the forward strand.
ATTACTTTTGTTGGATGCCAAGAAGTTCCCTAACAAGACTATGACTGTTAAGTTCTCCCAGTCTTGTCCAATTTGGCCTGAGGCTGAGGCTATGAAACTCCAGATTTACTATATTTTTTTCCTTCATCATCGTTGTCATCTAATGATTCTCATTTCAAACCTAATTTTGGAAGTGACTAGTCAGTTGACTGGTGTTTTGCTTTAACTTCTTATTTTACTATCCTCTGTAGCTCCAAAAGGAGGAGCCTTTTATCCTAAGATTTTATGTTTACTGGAAACTTCATGCAACTGCTTTAAGTTCATTTTGTTCTACCATCTCTCCCTGAATACAAGAAAGAATGCATCATTACCTAAATATCTAGTGCTCTATGAGATGAGTAGGCAGTCTTACAGCTAATTTGAAGTTTGAAATCTCTTCTTACCTTTTGATATCAGGTTAATAGGTAGAACCAAATTTAGTGAACACTTAAACTTCTGCCTTTGTCTGTTAACCAGCATCCAATTTATAAGTAGAAGTTTTTACTTTTCCCTCTTTTATTCATTTGCCATGTGCTATGTAAACATTTTTCAGTTTTTATTGGACTTAATTTTGTGTAAAACTATTCTTTATAGGCGAATAAAAAGTATTTTTAGAAGTCAAAACGTTAATCAGCTTTGTAATGAAAGAATTATTTGCAAAAATGAGAGGAGTTACTGACATAAAAGCAAATTTAAGAAGCTCCTTTCGTTAGGTTTTGACTTCCCATAATTCCATTTTGAAGATATGTAATACAGTGACAGATCTTTTATGAATAAACTATTGCAAAAAATACATATGTAGCAGCAGTGTAAACTAAAATTAATTAAAAATCTTTCTTATTATAAAAGAATTTAATATGGAAGAAATAAAATTTTTAATTCTGAACATATATCTTCTTTTGTGCTGTTTTAACACAGCTCAAGGAGGATACCAGTTGATAGGGAATATCCTAAGGCATCAAGAAATCGTCAGTTTGGTAATAAAAGAAAGTGTGTGAGTGTGGGGAGGGGGGGAGGTGGGGGTGATTTTAGAGGAAGAACAGAGCTTGAATAGTGTAAACAGGTTCAAATAAATGTAAATCGCAGTAATCATGCACAAATAAAGAGGCTTGCACACAACAGATTAGTGTGGAGAGCTGCATCAAACAATTCTTTGGATTGAAGACCATAACACCATTTGCTCTTTCTCAGTGATATCGCTGAAACAGAATTAAGATTAAAAAAGGGACACAAAAACAAGCAAAGGAAGTGTTAAAACTCTTGTAAAAGTAAAATGTTAATCATCAGGGGAAAAGGGACCCACGCAGTAGGTCAATACTAGTCTTAGTAGTATTATGCTCCCCCCTCACCCCCCCATCCCCCACCCCTCCCCCTCCCCATTTCTTCAGTGAAGAACCAATCCCTCTTTCCTCAATGAAGAAAGAACACACACAGTCCGAAAGTTAGTGTTACAGTTATCTACTTTAAATGTTCTATCAGGAGCGCTTGTAAATTTGCCGCATTAAGGTAAGGGCTCACTAACCGTTCTGTCTCCTTGTACTTTTAACTTTTCTCCATTGAAGTTTCTAAATTTGATAATAAAGTAATTGTGTTGTTCTTCCTTTTCTATCTCACATAGCCATATAAGTTATGTAACTTTTCTTCATTAAAAAAAGGCTAAGCTTAGTAGAATTCTATGTTGGCTGATCCTCCTATATCTTTGTGGGACTTCATTTTCTAGTTAAAGAAATATGGAGTGCTTTAAGTGCAGACCATGATGATGTGTAAAGAAACAGTGGAAGTAGGTTTGGTCCTCACCACGGTTTTGTTTTGCTTTTTGTTTCAGCTAGGAAGGCGCCCATAGGGGGTGGGCGTGACCGAGGGTCAGACAGTCGGAAGGAACCAGGAGAGACAGCACCCCCAAGTATTCATAGGCCTCCTCACCCACCTCCACTGATTGCTCCAGGTTCTATACCTACACCCACAACTGTGACTTTGCCACCTCCATTACATTCTGTTCCGCCTCCTTCTGAATCAGAATTACACAAAGGTGCTCTTCATCTTGGACATTTGCAGCGTCTTCCTTACCCTCCAGGAGCACCACCACCTCCACCAGCACCACCACACCATCCCCGCCTGTCAACTTCTACACCTCCACATCATGTTTTACCACCACCAGTGCCACATTCAGCAGCTACTCCACCTCATCATCATACAGCATCTGCTACTCCACCCTCACATGTCCCAACCCACACACCACCACACCACTACATGTCTAGTCAACATCCACCACCACACCAGCGTACAAATAGCCTCCCACCATCCCCTCAGCAGTTGCAACAGCAACAGCAACATCAGCAGCAGCAACCACCAACAGCCCCACTGCCACCAACCTCCTCACAGCAACAGCAGCTGCAAATTCCACATCTGCAACAGCAACAGCAGCCACAGCAGCAGCAGCAACAACAACAACAACAGCAGCAGCAACAACACCAACTCCAACAGCAGCACCAGTCACAACTACCCACCCTGCCACAGCAGCAGCAGCAGCAGCAACAACAACAACAACAACAACAACTGCCGCCGCAGCAGCAGCAGGTGCATTTACAACAACCATCCCAGCTACAGCCTCAGGCACAGTTGCAATCTCAAGGACAGCAGCAGCAGCAGCAACAACAACAACAACAACAACAACAACAACAAGTGCTTCAACAACCCAATCACCAGCACCAACATTCACAGCAGCCTACAAAAAATATCCGAGAAGTTCCAAATACTGTACCCGCGTTCGTGAGGCCTTTTGAAGACAGTTTTCCCCAGCAGCATAGTTCGAGCAAAAGACTCATCCCACCATCTCAGCCTCCTGTTCCGCCAGCTTCCTTTCCATCACCTGTGAAAGACAAAGTGATTTCTGAAACTCATAGTGTGTTACAAGTGCCAGAAACAAGTGCAGCTCAGCCAGTAATTACCAAAAACCACCATGCTGTACAGTATCTTCATACAGTGTCTTCAGCAGGTAGTGTAAATCAAAATATCCCTGTTACAAGCAATGGTCTCAAATGTAACAACAGTCATGAAGATGTAAGGACTACTCACTTGCCATCGAAAGATGGCATAGTAAGCGGTTTACAGGTTCCCATTAGTGAGTGTAATGTCCAAAAGTCTGGTATTACATTACTGAGATCTCAAAATACAATCTCTGGTCCTGACATTGTGAACTGCCAGAAGCCAGTTACTGTTGATAGTCATCAGCCACCTGTTTCGCAGCAGCAGCAGCAGCAGCAACACCAACAGCTACATCATCATCACCATCATCAGCAACAGGTGCAGCCGATGCCACAGTCTCTAGGACAGTTTCCTGTCCAACCAGCTGGTCCTGTGCTGGACAGAACTGCTTCAAATCAGCCACAGCATCACACATTCCTTCCACAACCAGTGTCTCAGCAAAATGTGCACCAGCAAGATCAGTCTGCATTCCAAATGCCATCAGGGACCCCAACACACTTGCAACAACAACAACAACAACAACAACAACAGCAACAGCAATTGCTGATTTCACAGCAGCAGCAGCAGCAGCAGCAGCAGCAGCAACAACAACAACAACAACAACAACACCAGCAGCAGCAGCAACAACAGCAGCAGCAGCAGCAAACAATACAGTCAACTGCCCCGCATGTGCAGCCACCTTCTCAACATAATTCGCAGCCACAGCAGCAGCAGCAACAACAACAACAACAACAACAACAGCAGCAGCAGCAGCAGCAGCAGCAACAACAACGACAAGAACAGCAGCAACATATTCTGCAGGTGCCACACCCTCCGCCCATAATTATTGTGCCTGATGCTGCCAAAGTATTAGCAGCAGCAAAGGATCCATCAGGGCCTATGTCAGTGTGGGATTACCATTATTGCAGCAAAAGCATTTCAAATCAGAAGGTAAGGAAATTGCAATTGAATAAAAACAAGCTTGTGCATGTCGTAATACTCCTCCTTAGTTTCTGCAGCTGTGTGATTACAAGTTCATACAGAAATACTACCTTACACCTACTTGTACGATTGTAAAAAGCTACACTTTTCAAATGCACATTCATGTAATCCAAATGTCTTCTAAAATATTGGCACTTACTAATTTAAGACAGATACACATCTGCTAGCAAAATAACAGGTGTACCTGGTGGTCACAAAAAATAACATAATTATCGGGTTCAATGACACAGGATTCTTGCTCTTGCACAGAAGCAATAAACCAAAAGACTTGATGGGAAAGAAGGCACAGTCCACTCATATACTTCTGACTACTGTGAAAATTTGTAAGAGTTTGGAAAGTCAAAAATAACTTAATACTTTAATGTCATAATTTTGCCTCGTGCTTCCCTCCCTGCTGATTCCGTTTCATTACTATTACTACTACTTCTACTACCACTAGTATTATAAGCAACAACAGTTTTAATCAGAAGGGTCGGACTACTGTTTATAGTGATGTTACTTCTGACTTCCCTCTTTATAGTCTTTACTCTGGGTCATTGTTTTAAGACATTACTTCTAATCCTTGGATTCTCACATTTGATGCTTGGCATTTCCTTTATGTTTGCATTCTTTAAGTTTTTATTGGTTTCATTTGTGTCCAACTTGACGCATTTCTACTTCCAACATCTTCTGTTTCCTATTCGCTTTGAGTCGAGATTATTCAGGCTCGTCAAATATACTTGTAAGAGTTTATTTTGGGTTAATTAGCCCATCAGCATTCTGGAAATAATAGTCTACTCATTTTTTATGCACTTCCGTACCCATAAATGCAATTTGTAAATTTTTAAGTCCATATCTAAACTGTGTAATAGCAAAGCCACATCACGTTAGGTCTGACAATGACTTACTAATATCTATAACATTACACAAATAACCAATAGTCATCTTAACATTTGTACTATGCATTAAGGAGAATTGCCACATCTCTCTGATCAGGCAGATTTATCGTTAAAGAAATTAATGTAATGTAGATGTGGATTTTGTGTGTGCAGTTTTCTTGAAAGTCTGTGGTCCTGTCTAGAAAAAGAAAGTCTAAACACAATCATTTTAGTATGCAGATATGAACATTCACAGTTGTCCCGGTGTTTCCATTGCATAGGTAGATAGCAATATACATATCTTTTGGTGGCAAAAGGCCGCTTGTTAAATTGTATCTGTGTTACATACAGCTCTTCCCATGAACTAACATATGCACCTAGTGTGTGTTAAAAACTGTCAACAGTGGCAAGTTACCAAAAAAGAAAACATTTTAGCTTTAAGTGTGTGTGTGTGTGTGTGTGTGTGTGTGTGTGTGTGTGTGTGTGTGTGTGTGTGTGGGCGCGCGCACGTGAGAGAGAGAGAGAGAGAGAGAGAGAGAGAGAGGAGGGGGAGGGGGATGTTTGCACTTGCATGGTCACTTTGATTTTTAAGTTACAGACTGAATTAGTGTGTAAGCTGGTACACAGGTAACTGACAGTGGACTGTAAAACAAGATTCCCATTTCAATCCATATCCCACAACAAACTTTTTTGGTATGTAGGTAAGATACATTTAAGTGTTAGCTATATTCTACATGTTGTACTCATTAAATACACTCATGTTTGGAAAAAATGGAACACCTTTAATGACTAAAGATAGGGCATTCATATTCACAGGACATGTAGGTTAGTATATTCTATAGAAATGATTAGCGTTTCAGTCACCTTGGTTCAGCATAAGTCCAATTGGGCACAGGGTGCACCACAGGCTCTGATAACTTGTTCCACACACAATGGCATCGACGCATATAAGGCGTGAATTGTGTCCTGTGTTACAGACATACATGCTGTCTGTACATGGTTCCAAAGTTCATCTGTGGTAGTTGGGTCACAGCGCTGCATCCGTTGTTTCACCATATCCCACATATTTTCGATTGGTGACATGTCTGGTGATCTAGTGGTCTAGGACAAAATAATGATATCCTGTGACACCAAAAAGGCACGTATTTGTGCAGAAACATGTAGTCGTGCATTTTCTTGCTGAAAAATGGAGTCTGATTTGTTGATCAGGAAGGGTATGGCTTTGGGTCACAGGATGTCATTCACATAGATCACACTGGTCTCACAGCGCCCTGGACACACACCAGCTGGGATTTGTGGTTGTGCCCAATAGCACCTCATACCATAAGTCCTCCTGCTGGTGCTGTATGTCTTGTGCAGATGCAGTCACTGTGATGCCACTCCCGCTGTCTGCAACAAACCAAGATGCGGCCATAATTTTCAACAAACAGAACCTGGATTCATTGAAAAACACTATCTGATGCCATTCCTGTCCCCTAGTGATGTCATTCAATACACCATCACCGTCTAGCATGTTTCTGTACATTAGTCGAAGGTAGGCAGAGAAGAGGATGATTCTCATGTAACCCACCCATAATGAATGGTGATGGACTGTTATTCCAGATAGTGTATGATATGTTAACATTGTTTCACTGTTGCACCAGAAGTGAGGATGACACAGATCAGTCCTGCAATACCATTCAAATGTGTTGATCTTCTTGGGAGGTGGTCTGTGTGGTGCGACCTGACCCATCTCATTGTTTTCTATGGCCTTCCTGAACTATTTTGTACACACAAGCAGCAATTTCCCAGATGGATGCATCACATTCTCTCATGCCAATAATGTGTCCACTTACAAACCTTGCTGATTTGACAGTGCACTTCACTCATACATCTATGAGGTGTCCTGCATGTCTGGTCAAATAACACTCATCCATTACCTTTGGTTTATAGCGACAACAAGAGCTACAGGCACATTTTACTGGTAGGTCGTGTTGCGCCATGGTATCGTTGTCGACCTGGAACCTGAGATTTGATGTCATTCAAATGCTGATCATTTCTGCAGAACATACTAATGTACGTGTCCTGTGAATGTGAACATCCTATTTCTAGTCATTCAAGATGTTTTTTTTTTTTTTTTTTTTTTTTTTTATTTTAACATGAGTATAATATTAAGTGGGTCCCAGTTACAAAGAGACTGGTGTACTACTGAACATAGCAGTGGCATTAGGTGTATTGGATGAGGTTACACATTGTTAAAAGTTTTTGATAAATGTGAAAGTCGTGTACAACATTCCTTATCTTTGTACTAAAGTATAAGAATTGTAAGTATCATCTGACATGTGATCTGCAGTGTACTTTGTATTTCAATGAAAGTATTGAAAAGTTATTCATTTTATTTATTCAAAGCAGTTGCACATTATCTTTTTTGAGACGTTAAGCATGAAATGTGAATATAATCATAACATATATCTTTAATGTGTGAAAGCTATTTACAGTACTATTTTCCTATGCATTGCAAATGCCCTCTGAAGTGTAAATGCTTGGAGCTACTTACTAAAATGGGTTTGTTTTCACTTCTGCTCCCAAGTAGTGCCAGAACCTACCCAGGGAATTGCACATACAAATTCAAATCTAAATGTAGTTTATTTATTTATTTAAAATAAATCCACTTGCTTATGGAGACACAATCCTGTGAAATAAAGTGATTGGTTACTAGTATTTTTGTGTTTCAGTTAAAAGTTAGAAATCAGGGAACATAAATAATGCAACTGTCCTCAGGCAAAACATATAAAATTTTGTTACAAGCTTCTTGTCTGTTACTTTACATAGAGATTCCAGTAATACAGCTTCTGAAAATGTTGCCACCGCCCCACATGATCACGTGCAACTATACAGTCATGCATTATGTGCTGTTACATGTGATGTTGCATGAAGTCATGTGCTATATAATTTCAAGGCCTGTGACAATTTTAGAAGCTGGGCCTTTTCTAGTGTTGGTGTGTTTGGTAAACTAGGCTCTTTAAGTTGAAGTCCAACTCCTGAGGAGAAATTCAAAAGTGCTACATGTGGTGACCAACATTATGTCATAGTGAAACTATACAAACACAGAAATTCTTAGTGACATATCATTTAGAAGTGTGGGAGGACATTTTCTAGGCATCTAAAGTCTGTTGAAAAATGAAATCATTTAGTAACAAGCTGCTGCAGGTTGTGGATTCCTTACAAAAGATCACTTACTAAACTATGTCTGAAAAATCTCCTTAATTTTGTTGGTAGGTTTTAGCAGACTAATCTAGCATAATTAAGAAGTCAATCAATGGAAAATCTGGCAAGGGATGGCAACAGTATGAAAGGGTGGAAGCTATGCGCCACATAAGAGGCATTGAATGGCAGACTGACACAGTGGAAAAGACTGCTAGATTTTTTTCAACTATTAGACTGATACCTTCATCAGATATAGATAATAAACATCACACACACACACACACACACACACACACACACTCACTCACTCACTCACTCATTGACATTTCCAGGGGCTAAGGTCTAACCTCACAGTTGGAGTTGGACTTCAGCACCCAGAAAGGACAGTGGTTGTGTGTGTGTGTGTGTGTGTGTGTGTGTGCGTGCGTGCGTGCGTGCGTGCGTGTAGAATTTTGTAGTTTACGTCTGATGAAACACTTATCCTGATAGCTGAATAATATCTAGCAGTGTTGTTCATTGTGTCTGTTTGCCACCCAATGCCTCCTCCATGTGGTAAGTAGCATCTACCATTTGCCATTTTTACTATTGTAAAATAAAAGGTCAGTCAGTCGATCAGAGATCAGACAAATGTGAAAGTGAAAAAGCCGTTGCTAATCAGGGAAATTCTCCAGCATATTGATGAAGACAGAAGAAACAGAATGAGAAGAGAGTAGTGGGAACTCTGAAGTATAAGTCACTAAGAAATAACTGAGACAAATGTGCAGAGAAATTGAAAACCACACGACTGTGGCAAAAATTTACACTTTTGTACAGTATTTTTCCATCTGTCCTGCTTTTTATGAACCTGTCAAGTCAAATTAAGTGTTAACCAGTATCCTTTTCTGTTTAATTTTTTAAATAATTGGTTCATTTTTTTTCTTTTTAGCCCATAATGTTTTTGCTGCTGCCCTCTTCTGCTGTTTCTAATTTTTGACGTTTCCTGTTTCCCAGAGTCCACCCTTCACAACTTTAGCTTTTGAACACACTAAACAAATTTCTTTCTTGTTTAGGTGGTTGTTCATTAGTAAATTTTTCTGATTTCTAAAGGCTTTTTTGCTCAGGACAGTATCCATTGTACTTCTGTTGTCATCTGTAATTGTGTTCTTCAGAATTCTCCTTTCCTAGCATTAGTATTCTGTGTATTTCTTGTCTTAATGTTTGTCCTTACTTGTCTGTTAGATTAATCTGTATCATTATTTTAGTTTTGTTTGTGTTTATTTTCAGTTTATGGCTCCCCAAGATATCAGACAAAACTTTTAATGTGTAGTCTATGTCCTTTTCAGAAAATGCTAACAAGGGAGGCCACACCTACTCATCATCACAGATTTTGTCCATATTTTTGGTATATGCAGGCCTTCACCATAAATGAAATATCCAGATGGGCCAAACATTTATAAAAATAGTATTTCTGGCACAGATTGGGTGAGGCATGAGCATTTATGTTAGTGCAGTTTCCAGGCAGTGGTTAGCACAGAAGAAAGCTTATAGGACTGAAATCTGAGGCTCATAGGGTTGAGTCCTTATGTGGCAACTTTTTTCATAACTCACACTGGAGATAAACTGAAATAATTCTCAGTATATTGTATTTGTTAATGTTTTCATAGAAGGTGTGAAAAGGAAAGGCAAAGGTAGTTTGGTATTGCAAATAAATTTCAAGGAAGAGATTTAATGCAAACACAAGAACTTTTTTTATAAAATAAGGTAGTTTTATTATTTTACAGTTGATAGATAATATGTGCCCGAGTGATAATTCATCGTAAAAACAATGGAAGCAATGATTGTCTCAGCATCTTGTACATGTTATAAATGCCACCTTTTTTACAATTACTCCATTGTTTTAAAGTTTCTGTAGGGAAACAGACATGGTTTGCATTCATAGGAGGTCCTGTCTCATCGAATAGATTGGCAGCAAATCACTAAACCACACACAATGCATCATTTCGCCAAGTATTGAGAACGATGGCTCATGGTGTACAATGGAATGTAATTTGATGCAGGATGCAGTCTCTTCATTGATCAAAATGAAGCTAACAGAATACAAAGTCGCGTATGCTTTAATTACAATCCCTTCTTGAAATGCTGTTTGCAGAGTCCATGTGGTTGCTGCAAGTACAATCCTTTCTTGGAAATTTACTTCCAGTCGCAAATTTTCCTTTGCCTTTCCTTTTCATGCCTTCTATGAAAATATCAATGCATATAATGTATTGAGCATTATTTTAGTTCATTTGTAGTGTAAATGACTTAAAGAACTGAAAAAGTTTCTGCATAAGGACTCGACTCCTGACCCTTGGATTGCCGTCCTGTAATTTTTCCGCTGTGCCAACTGCTTACGGGAAACTACATTAACATAAATGGTTAACATCTCACCTGACCAGCACCAAAAATGCTATTTCTTTTCTAAATACTAGGCCATCTGGAGCCCCCGCTGCTGCCTCTTTCATTCCCATTGAGCCCTGCATATCACACAAATTTGGACAAAATCAGTGATGACAAGTAGGTATGGTCCCCTTGTTAAACTACTATATCAACAATGAACCGAATACAGTGAATTTGTTGATGGTACATTGATCTTGATCCTTCTGGTGCTGCTTTCCATGTTCACATTGCAGTTTCTATACATAAATTGAATAAATATGAAAAGAGAGGACAGCATTGTCAGACACTTCTTCTTATTCTACTTTTTAATGTATTGATATCTATTTATGTTTTATGGTTTTTGTGTTGATTGAGAATCAGTCCATATTCCTCCAGTGTACTCCAGTTTTACTCAGTTCTCCAAGGCGTATTCTACGGCCCACTCTATCAAAAGGCCTCTCTCGTTCGGTGAATATATCTTACATTTTCCTGTTCATATAAATTTTCCTTTTGAAAATAATTATAATGTCTTTATAACTTATCTGGCTTCTTTTCCATTCCTAAATACAAATTGGTCTCTTTTTTTTAATTTGGCAAATCTTAGCCCCTAAACTTTCTGTAACAATAGTTAGTAGAATGTTTGAAGCAGGGGTAAGTAATGCTGAAGTTCAAGACTAAGTAATGCCAAAGATCTGAAAGTTGGACAGTCAGGGACATTCCCTTTTTTTTTAATTACAGTAGTCATTTTACTTTTTATTAATTCCATTCATAATGCTGAAGCCCCACAAGAGACAAGTACTCTATACAGTTCTTCTTTTGCCTTGTTTCTGGCATTCTTTAATATTCAGCAGGGATGTTACATTTGACCCAGTAGTGTTGTTGTCGTTGTTGTTGTTGTTGTTGTTGTTGTTGTTGTTCAAATTGTTAATGCTGCATTGTTGGATTCTGACTCGGTAGTTGGTGATCTTATGAATTCATTTTCCAATTCTATCATTGTGTTCATAAAATCTAAACCCTCTCTAACGTTTCTTTCACAGGTAGTTGTTCAGTGTATTCTGTCCATCTGTTTATTTTTTCTGGTTCAAATGGGAGGCTACTTCTTTGTTTTTCTCTTTCTGTGCATCACATAGTTGCTATTTGGTTCATGAACTTCCAGCATCAGTCGAAATCTGATTTTCTCACCCTATTTAATTCTTTTATATTCATTTTTTCCAATGTCATCCATGGTTCCATTGGCTTTAGTTTCGCCTTTCCTATTACCTTCTGTGCCCGATCAGTGAGGCACAATATTATTTCTTCCCAGCTTACTGTTTTCTGATTCACCATGGATTGTATTCATTGTAATCCCTTTAAGAAGGTACTTCGTTTCCCTCTTTCTTTTGATCACTTTTGGCATCATTAATGTCAGTGCAATGATAGTTTTAGTACTTTTATCTACATTTAAAATACTATGCAATAAGTTGGCGTTATTCAAGACTGAAGAAATAAATCCTTTCTCCCCAGAAATTTCTGTGCCACTGTGAAATCTTTGCCAATGGCTTTATTATTGTGGCTCAATGTGGTTTTACAGATTTCTTTGCTCACACAGATATTGCTTCATTGCATTCTGTGAAGAGAAAGAAAACACTCTTGCTTTTGGGAACATAGTAGATAGTGCTCAGTAACTTTAAAAACAAAAAGAGGACATAATATAAATTTCAAACTGTTATCACCATTTTATTACTTTCACATTGTTACAGAAATTCCATTTCATCTGTCTGTATCATAGATGAAATTTACTTGAGAAAACTGTGAAATGACAAGGAATTGGCTGGAATTGTGGTCTTGTTAAAAGTGCCATGACTCCAGTTGTCAGAGGTAACAGTAACTTTTTTGAATGCTAGCTGTTTTTCTATTCCTCTTATATACTATTTTATACCCTCTTAAATTTATGGAGGTGGCATTCCATTTATGTTGAGTGCAATTCACTTTTGTCTGTCTGTGTAAAAGATTGCTTGTTTCCCGTTTGGGAAAAAGATTCTCACAGCAAATGTGTTGAAAGCAATTTTTTTTCTGTGTTGTTCTGGTCTTCAATATAGGTGGTCTCGGGTTACTGAAAACAAATTGATGTCTTCTGTATTTGTACATTTTATGCTTGTGTTGTTGTTATGTAATGGAATAAGCCACAAGAGAATGGCATGTAACCCCTAAAATAAAGAAGAAATGTGCTAGTATAGAAAAATACCGGCATGTTTTCAGGAATTGTTCATTATTGCCACTTACAGTATGATTAATTTTCCAGTTATTTCAGAATTTTGTTGTCACATTTTAAATTATTATTAACATTTTGTTTCTTTTAGAATTTGGAAAATGACATACCCGTAACAGCAGTAACAAGCAAACTGGATCTCGCTGAACGCCGCCGTCGGGAAAAGAGAAACCTGTCAAACAATGCAGCACCCGCTGGTTCTGATTCTGAAGGAGAGGATCAAGATGTGCACCTTTCTATCTGGCTAACCAAAGGACCTCCAGCTGAATTGGACACATCACCAAAGAAGCTCAAATTCCTCAGCATGTTTGGTCTGACAACACTTGCCAAAAGAAATGGTAACCATATTTAGTTATTTTTTTACCTTTTTCCTCCATGTCTCTCTCTTATCTTTGACTAATAATCTTTGATTTCTTCTAGGAGTCAAAAGTTTTGATTAAAAAAAAAACATAGTAAATGTAGTCTTGCAAAAGTGTACTAGTTGATATTAATACTTCATAAATAATTTGTGCTGCAAACTCTGTGCAACAGTTCAGACTTTCAAAGCGTTTGTCATATTCAATCTGTGCTTTCTTGTTCAAAGGATTATTCATTATCTGGAATAACAGAAAACAATACCTGTAATTCCTAGGATAGTACTATACTCCCAGAGTTCTATTGGAGCTTTACCTGTATTATAAATCATTTGCTGTTCTGTTAAAAGGATTCATTTAAGAACTGTTGTTTACTAAGACATTTGAAAGACTCTCATAAAAAAATAAGTTCGATTTTCATTTATTGTTCATCAATAACAAATGTGAATATTGCATTTTACAGAAATGGAGCTTCGAAAACTTGAAAGGCGGCTTGCTCGTAGCCTCACATTGGTACAATTGGAGGAAATGTCAGTGGTTCCATCTGCTCTTGAAAGTAATGGTACCGAATCACCTCCACTTCCACTTAGTTTACCACTACCTCAAGATCACCCTGAGGTATTAGTGCGCTCTCCTGATTACAAGAGCAAAGTACGCTTCCTGCGTTTCCTGGGGCTTGAAGCACTGTCCAAAAAGGATAGGGAAGGTATGCAACAACATAAAAACCTCTTTCTTCTGCTTCTTCTCCTCCTTCCTTCTCCTTGTATGCTGTACCAATTTATGTTATGCGTGGCGCATGTATCCTTATTAAGAAAGTTTATGTTTAAAAATTTGGTCCTAACTGCTTAAGGATTATTATGTGAAGTGAGGAAAGTTTCAAAATAATTAGAAAGTGAATTAAGAAACTGTACTCATCACTGGGAAAAAATAGTTCCCTGTCTCCCAAAACATTTAGTGGTTCCATTTTGACACGTATATCCTCAACTCATAATTTCCAAGCACTGTAAAATGTGTTCTAGAGGATACTTTTGATACTATTATCACTCCATCTCTTAACCTTTTTTTGTTCCTTTTGCAAATAACCCATAGAAAAACAACAAGCTATCATATGAGCTCTAACTTTTCTGATTTTCTAATCGGTATAATTTCACAAGTTTATGTAAGAGGAAGCAGTATATTGCCTAACTCTCTTGAATGTCTGATGTTGTAGTGGAGAAGACCCATCTTCAAGCAATAAAAAATCCAGGATGGAATGTAACAATGCAGACAAAGGTACATCCGCAGAAAGAACCACAGTCCAGCATCTAAAAACTGATCCCAACCTTATAATGCTACCTATGGGCAAAGGATCCCTCAACATACAAACTAAACTTACATCCACAGAAGGAACCACAGTCCACCATCTAAAAACTGATCCTGACCGTATAATCCTACCTGCAGACAAAGGCTAGTTGTCTTGAATTGCAAGGATTACCTGGCAGAAGGAGTCTACCAGCTGTCAGATATTTTCACCTATGAACCTTGCCACAGTGACCCTATTCCAGTAATCCAGCAGGATCTCCAGTCACTACTCAAATCCTTTGACCCATCCTAGAACCTCTCCCTGGAGTCCATCTCTCTGCTCACACCTACCACTCCCCTCACTCCTACGTTCTACACACTTCTTAATATCTATAAACCTAACCACCCAGGATGCCCAATTGTGTCTGGTCACCATGCTCCCACTGAGAGAATCTCTTCTCTCATAGACAAACATCTTCAAACTATTACTTGGAATCCACCCTCATATTAAAAAGATACCAACCACTTCCTCCACCAATGCTCCAGTCCCTGTCCCTTTACCACACAGTGCCCTACTTATCACTGTTGATCCACCTCCCTGTACTCTTAACATTCCTAATGCCAATGGCATTACTGCTATTGAACACTACCTTTCCCAACACCTGACAGATTCCAAACCAACGACCTCCTTCCTAGTTGCCATGACCAACTATATCCTCACTCTCAATTACATCTCCTTTGTAGTCATTACCTACAAACAAAATCCGGGTTATGGCTATGGGCACCTGCATAACACCATCCTACTCATGGACCATCTAGAGGAATCCTTCCTAAAAACCCAAAATTCTAAACCCCTAACCTGGTTCAGATTCATTGATGAATCTTTTCTATCTGGATCGAAGGTGAGGACACCCTATTAACATTCCTCCAGAACTTCAACAACTTCTCTCCCATTTGCTTCACCTGTTCCTATTCAACCCAACAAGCCACCTTCCTAGATGTTGATCTCCACCTCAAAGATGGCTACATCAGTACCTCCGTCCATATCAAACCTACTAACCACCAGCAATACCTCCACTTCGACAGCTGCCACTCATTCCATACCAAAACGTCCCTTCAGTACAGCATAGCCACCATGGTTGTCGCATCTGCAGTGACGAGCGGTCCCTCTTGAAATATATCGAGGGCCTCACTGAAGCCTTCGTTGAGTGTAATTGTTCAAAAACGAATCTCGCATGCCTTACCTTACCAGTCTCCCACCACCTCCTGCCAAAGTCCCATTGTCTGGCCACAGAGGAGCATTCCCCTCGTATCTCGGTACCACCCAGGACTGGAGCAACTGAGTTACTTTCTCTGCCAGGGTTTCAATTACCTCTCGTCGTGCTCTGAAATGAGAAATGTCATGCCCACTATCCTTCCCACCCCTCCCACAGTAGTATTCCGCCATCCACCGAACCTACACAATATACTCGTCCATCCTTAAACAACCCCTGCTTCCAGTCCCTTACCCCATGGCTCATACCTCTGTAATAGACCAAGATGCAAGACCTGTCCCAAATATCTTCCTACCACCACCTGCTCCAGTCAGGTCATAAATATCACCTATCCCATCAAAGGTAGGGCTACCCGTGAAACCAGTCATGTGGTCTACAAGCTAAGCTGCAACCACTGTGCTGCATTCTATGTAGCAGGGTGTATACGTGGACAAGGAAAAAAAAATTCCCGGATTTCTCCCGGATTTCCTGGTTAAAAATACACTTTCTCCCAGGTGGAAACATAGTTGTTCTCCATTAATTGACAGTATATTTTCTCTCGGAACTGTATAACGTATCAATCCTTTGAATGGTTATGGTTTTATACATGGGCATAGAATTTCCCGGCACTTTAGAAGACGAAACACCTTTTGGAAAGATGTTTGATGTGCAGTAACGTGTACGCTGCATATTTTCGTATTACGAAAGTATAAATTTGAATTCCACCAAACATCGCATGTTACTTTCCGAAGCATTGAAATCGAGATTGCGATGCATATTTGTAAGCCAGTCATAGCTCATGTCACGTGATCTCGCCAGCCGATGACAGCGGATATTCAGAGCTTCGAACGCGTGGTGTAGTCAGCCAATAGCAATATCACTGTTAAGTAGTGCGACCACACGAACAGGAAAAGTTAATGGTTTAAATTAATATATATAATGTTGCTACAAGAAAAACGAAGCTTTCACATATAATATTGGTCTCTAAGGCCAATACGCTGCAAGAGAAGCTAAGCTTTCACATTTAATGTTGGTCTTTTATGCACGTATTACATTTTAAGATATATCACACAAATGTGCCAGTAAATTTTTTAATAGTGACATAAAAGTGTGATCTTCTGGGCTATAGATTCTTCAAAGTGGCTCGTCATCAAAGAGCTGATTTTGAAATGAGTCCCAGATTCCCAGTGAAGTAGGCATCGACTTGATATTAAGTTTTTCAATGTGATTTCGGGGTGTAAATTTCCTTGGGTACCAGTACTTTGTTATCTCATGTCTGGTTCTTTGTTATAGCATAATGCCATACGTGCTAGAAGATAAAAACGTACATTTGAAATGCACCGAACAGTTGAAAGTAGCCAATAGTTTGAAATTAAACCCTTTGTTTCAAATATATTGACTGCCTTGGCGGAAAAGATTAATAAAAGAAAATTTCTTCAGCAAACCGATAAAAATAACTTTATTGTTCTGATTGTTCTGCATGGGAATTAATGCTTAACTGTCAGAAAGGTGGAAATAAAATAAAATCTGAAACTAATAACGTATTTTAGCCTTCTGTAATTATGTGAATGTATTTTAATTCACATAGCAGCTCCCGGCCAAAGAAATCAATTTTGTTTTCATTTGACATGAGTGCAGTATACAAAGAGGAAACAGCAAAATCACTAAATGTAAACACGGGTTAAGTGGAGACTACCCGCTTCCCTATTATAACTCAAGACTGCTCTGCACATCAGACCCGTATCTACTATATTTCCGAACCGGGGCAATAGTAGATAGTGGTGTCTCTCGAGCGTTTGAGATAGGACGTCAAAAATTTAAAAACAATCGAATTTTCAAAAATACATTCATTTTGTAGTGCACAACTTTCTGAAGACTCTGATACATAAAACATACGTGTCCGAGGAATTGTAAGACATGTTATCTGATCTTAAGTGTGCCAAAGTGCAGTGCCACACCTCTTCAAACAGCATTCTTCTATCGCACATCACTGTATTTCGGTCTGTGTAATTGAAACGTGTATATTTTGTACTGGATGCCATCAAACTATATTCAGGACACATTTCTTCAATCCTTAGCTCCTAGAATTTTTTTCTCTCTAATCTTCCTACAGCTTTACATGACATGCTTTCCTTTCTGCGAAAGGATCTGTTGTGTTGGCAGAAGAGCCAACACCGTGTTATGAATGGAGGCCGAAATGCACGCACTTTAATCAATTAATGATGAATGTCGCTCTTGACAGTACATGATTCACAATATTATCTGTTCAGAATACGTGCATAGTAACTGAATATGGCGCCTTGCTAGGTCGTAGCAAATGACGTAGCTGAAGGCTATGCTAAACTGTCGTCTCTGCAATTGAGAGCATATGTAGACAGTGAACCATCGCTAGCAAAGTTGGCTGTACAACTGGGGCGAGTGCTAGGGAGTCTCTCGAGACTAGACCCCCCGTGTGACGGCGCTCGGTCTGCAATCACTGATAGTGGCGACATGCAGGTCCGACGTATACTAACGGATTGCAGCTGATTTAAAGGCTACCACCTAGCAAGTGTGGTGTCTGGTGGTGACACCACAGGATCTGTTACCTCATCAAAGTTCATCACATGTTTTGCTACATGAAAAATCGAAATGTCATTGTCTAATACTGAAAAAGCTGCAATTACAAATAGGCCCAAGACTGGTGTGGTTTCTCGACCTGATTACCTATATTTTGTCACTGTCTGCGTTATAAAATAAAATAGGCCTTTATAATACTGCAGAAATTGTAACACACGCCAAATAAACGAGACTGTTTTGGCAGAAATGGTCATTTTTATAACACGACGGAATATAAGTCACAAAGTACCAATATCAAATGCCTAATAGGCCTACCATAAGCAAAAAACTTTACGTTAGGAAATAGTTTTACACTTCATTCACATGCTCCAGTTTCTCAAGCATGAGATCGAAAAGTAGTAGTGCGAAATTTTTATATAAATTTGGAATAGTCTTATGCTTCCATAATTTGCGTGATGTCCCCGTTTCTTCTCCTTTCTCGTTCTAACAAACAATGTTGTCATCACTAATTCTGTATCTATTCCTGCCAATGTCAAAGTTTATTCGCCGGTTAACTTCACTAACTCTGCCAGAATCACCAATTTAGTTATCCCGCGATTATTCTCCGGTTAGGCATCGTTACGTGTTCGTACAATGCGTCTTCCACCCTGCTTCCAGAAAAGACCTTAAAGAGGCTGTACAACTTGCTAGTATAGCAATGTGGCCAAAATTTTTCTGTCAAAATTTCATTTTCTTGGATACACCAAGAAGATAATACTTAATATTTCTTACATGTTATTCCTGTTAGTCGTTTATTCGCACTCTGGTAGTCTGAATCTATGGATTTTGCTGGTAATCGTAACAACGGTCACCATTCGCAAACCCAATCAACCACATAATCAGACAGTGGTTGGCTTTCTTTCGTTCGGCTGTACTCTGCCCAGTTCGTATAGCCCCTTTTGCCTGCAGGAAAGTTTATTTCTAGATGTGACGAGGATTCCACTGACAGAGACATCATGTGCACTATGCAGGCAATCACAAATCAACTTATGATTAATTCAGAAATCAACTTAGAATATGTTCAAAAACCGACAGGAACACGTTTCAAACTTATACGAATAATCGATAGACCAACATGCGCTGGATGGTAGATGCTTTGTGTGAAACAAGGTTTATATGAATAGCCCCCCCTCCCGCGCAATCTGGCAGCTTGTGCGCGCCAGTAAAATTTTTCCTGGTAGCACCTAGCTGCCTTCTTCTTCTTCTTCTTCTTCTTCTTCTTCTTCTTTTGCTGCGACTGCTTACACAGCCAACAGCCACGTTTCTGGTTTCTGTAGCCAGAAGCGGAAGAAGATACTACTCAAATGCACATGCGCATGATCCCACTCGTAACTGCTAAAACATATCTAATGTTAACAGTTGTGATGTCATGCTCATTGGAGGCAATTTGTTGTTACGAAGCATTGCATAGTCTTCCTAAAGCCTTTGACACATTTTGCTGTTGGCAGACGCTTGTATGAGCACTGTGTTTTGTTGCTGTATATGGCGCATTTCCTTTGCAATTTAAGTTTTATTTTTGTTTTTTCTCTCGTGCATGTTTTATTACTGCAGTATTATTCTGCAGTAGCAGGATACAGCAATATCCTTTGTTAGAGTATTAGTTCTTATCAGTCAAAATTACAAAAATTTAACTGAGAACAAAAACAATGAAAAATTCCTGGAATTCAAGAAAATTCCCGGGTTTTTCCCGGTTTTCTCCCGTATGAAAAAATTCCCGCATTTTTCCCGGATCTCCCGGTTGTCCCAGATCGTAGACACCCTGATGTAGGCATGACAACCAACAAGCTGTCTGTCCGCATGAATGGCCACCGACAAACTGTGGCCAAGAAACAAGTGGACCACCATGTTGCTGAACATGCTGCCAAACATGTTATCCTTCATTTCAACAACTGTGTCAGAGTCTGTGTCGTATGGATCCTTCCCACCAACACCAGATTTTCTGAATTGCGCAGGTGGGAACTTTCCCTGCAATACATCCTACGTTCCTCTAACCCTCTTGGCCTCAACTTTGTTAGCCACTGTCCTCACCCATCCAGCCCCTTCCCTGTTCCATTCCAACGCTACACAGCCGTCATTCCACCTCCACACCCAGTCTCTTTATTTCTCTCTTTTTCCACTTCTCCCCCCCCCTTCCCACCTCTCCCCTCCCCTCCGTCTAACCTGCAGCACTTCACTGTCTACCACCCCCACCATACTATCCCTCCTCCTCCTCACCCCCACCCGGTCACGACTCCCATCATGTACTGGTGCTGCTGCTCGCAATGTGGTTTCAGTTTCCTGAGACTGCAGCCGCGTATGTGTGTGTACTTGCACGCGTTTGTGTGTGTGTGTGTGTGTGTGTGTGTGTGTGTGTGTCTTGTCGACAAAGGCCTTAGTGACCAAATGCTTTAATTGTCAGTCTTTTTTTTTTGTGCCTATCTGCGACTGAGCATCTCCGCTATACGGTGAATAAAGAAGACCTATCTTGTAATAGCTGCAGTGTAGTTCATGAGTATCACTCATCAAATCTTCTCTCCCCTCTATCAACCCTTTCTAGTAAGGGTTTCAGATTGATGAGTAATATTTGAGAATCAGTCTAATAAGTGTTTTGTACATCACTTCCTTCAGTGGTGAATTACATTTATTTAGGATTCTGCTAATGAATGTATCTGGGATCTGCTTTGCTGGATGCCATTGTAGTCTTCAGTGTGAAGACAGGTTTGATGCAACTCTCAATGCTAGTCGATCCTGCAGGAATATTTGATCATACACACATTTGAACCTGTCACTACGTGGTCTCATGCTACAATTTTTACCTGTAACACTTCCCTTCAGTATTAAATTAACTATTTACGATGCCTCAGAATATGTCCTATCAACTGATCCCTTCTTCTAGTCCAGTTGTACCATTTACTTCATTTGTCCCCTATTCGATTTATCCTCTTTCCTTTAGCCATTAGTAGATATTGTACTATCCAAGCGGCAGCACTCGTCTGGTCCTTTTAGTGTTACGTTTTCCCAATCTGATTCCCTCATCATCACCTAACTTTATTTTACTATACTTCATTAGTCCTTTTACATTTATTAATGCTTTTATTGTCACTTTTCAAGATAGTATCCAATCTATTCAAACGATCTTAAAGTCCTTTGCTCTCTGTGCCAGAATAATTGTCATTGGTAGACCTTGAAGTTTTTTATTTCTTCTCCTGGAACGTCATTTCCTTTTCTAAATATTTCCCAGATTTCATTTATTGCTTGCTCAGTGTGTAGATTAAACAACATAGGGGATAGGCTGTAACCCTACGTCATTTCCTTCCCAATTACTGCATCCAGTTCATGTCCTTTGATCCTTACGATGAGAGTCTGATTTATATACAAGTTACAGATAGGCTTTTGCTTCTGTATTTTATCTCATCTACCTTCAGAATTTCAAAGAGTTGATTCTAGTCAGTATTATCAAAATCCTTTTAAAAGTGTGCAGTAGCAACATGTGTTCCTACGTTTTTCTGGAACCCAAAATGATTTACCCCCAGTTGATATCTAACTGTCATTCCATTCTTCTGCAGACAATTTGTGTTAGTATTTTGCTATCAAGACATACTAAACTGATGGCTTGATAATACTTATAACCATCAACACCTGTTGGGGTTATTACATTATTCGTGAATGGAGTGTATTTTTCCTATGTCATATATCATATATACCAATGGAAACTTTTTTTGTGGTTGTATCTTTCAGTCCTTTGTCAAATTCTTATTTTTGTACCATATCATCCCATTCAAATTTCTTCCTTCCTGTAATACTGTCTTAAACTGTATTTCATTTGTTTAGCCCATCTGTACATTCTGTCTACATTCCAGTCTTATGTTTATTTGTTAGTTCTGCCTTGTCATCTGAACTCCTTATATTTATAGGATACACACTTTATTCAAGCACAAAGCACACATAAGCAAACCGCCATCATTCATGAATTTGACTACAGCTAACCCGGTCAAATTTACTATGCACCAAGGCTGATATTCTTATCCACTAATTACTTATTAAGAGTGACTCACTCGGTCAGTACATGGTGTACAGGGAGTTCATGAGAATGGCTAGTTTTTTGCTGTAGATAGATAGGTGCTGCGCAGATGAGAGGAAAAATTAAGGAGGTACCTGAAATTGAAATACCTGTTGCCATGACTTTGTAGTGGCAATTTCTGTGATATTGTGGCTCATGCTGAAGAATTTGCTCCATGCTAATGCATCTCTTCTATGCTGCTATCAACTCATCCAAAGAGTTCATAAAGTTGGGTTCTGAGGAACTAATCAGAAAGGCCAAGTTTTGAGCAGGTAGTATATCTAAAGCTTCGCCTAAAAAGTGCGGTAACAGATACGTTATGTGTAGAATTGTAACCCCTGTTACGGTTGCTGGAAAGTGAAAAGTTTGCCTTCGAATATCTCGTGTTGTGTTGTATGCCGCTACCTCTCTGCTCAAACTGTTCTGCACCCTTAGGGCATCCTTGCTTGTAACGATTCTCTGTAATTACCACTGGATTACGTATGGAATGCACCCAGTGTGGACCACTTTCTGAAAGTAGGGTTGTGGCACTACAATGTTACACAGGCATCCTGCTCCTGTTCCTCCTAAGAACACATGCTCTAGTGGTGACCTGGATAACTTGGGATGGGCAGATGGTGACAAGCTCTTGGTGCTGATATTTGTCCGTAGTATTTTCCTCCTGGGAAAATCAGTAGTACCACTTTTGTTCTGGCTTGCACAAATTTTCCCAGAGTCTCCCACCTCATCAGATATTGGTGAATTGTATAGTACTTTATACTGGACATTAGTGTTTGCTGCTGGGAACCAGATTAATACATGCAGGCAAGCATGGTTCTACTAACCTTTATCCTCATGAAGTGATAGGATTTTCTCTTCCTGAGAAGTAATAAATTCTAACATAGCTCGTAGCTCTTCTTGTGCTTAGTAGGCTGGCCATAAACTGTCTGGTGGCAACAGGGTAGAGGTTAATTGTCCATGCACCATATGCTATATTGCTCCCAGTAATTACACTATTTCCTCTTGGGCATCCCCTACACTATTTGCAGGTATACATAAAAACCATGCTTCAGCTGACATGGTACACTGTAAGTGTAACTGGCTATGTGCTATACCCAAATCACAGTTCACAACCCTGGTAGCCATTTTTAAATAAATTGTTAGTTCTGCCCTTAACCTTTGCAACAGTCTGATACTGTTAAGAACTCCTTGTTTGAGATTTGTTAACTGTGTCGTGTACCACCCCACTTGTATTATAGTGTCATGAAATTCCCATTTCTCATCTCACCTAATACATCCTTCTTCCTGCCGTTGAGATGCAGTACCGAGAAAGCTTCTTCCAGCCTTCGTTCCTCATTTTTTCATTACCCACATATTGTTAGTTAGTTTTAACCTCCAATAGTGGCTGGTCAGGATGATGATGTCCTTGTCACTGCCCTATATATTATGGTCTGCAGTTAATATTTAAAATACGAAAACAACTTTCTTTCACTTTGCGCTCAGAATTAAGTCACATTTACATCTTCTCTTTTTCCAGGAGTGTCAACAAGTGTGATGCTCACCTTAAAAGACAAACACTCCTGACACGCACAGTGGTTGTGCACATTAGCAACTGTAGTTCACTGGTGAAGTCACTGGTGAAGTCATACCTATAACCTGTTATGGATCTTGGTACTGGGTAATGAATTTCTGCGAGTTGCCAATATCACCCACTGCCCAACATGATGTTCCAGTAGTTTTGTGTTGTGTTGCTCTAGCCTCATCTCATGCTCAAGGGCCTCAGTATTGGCTTTCTGTACTCATTTCCACACTTCTCTCAATTTTTTCACAAAATTTCACACTGGCTCACCATTTTTTCCGACTTTTGATTTGAGCACTTAAAATGGCAACTGCAGTTTTCGACCATATACAACTTTGTACAGTGATAGGCCTGTATTCTCCCAAGTTCTTGAATTGTTCGCCACTATCGTATAAGGCAACAAAGTATCACAATCACTGTGATGACTGTTCACGTAGTGGCTTAACATTTTTCATATTGTTTGTTGTACATGCTCCATTCTTCCATTAACTTTTGGATGTAATGGGTATGTTCTCGGCTTATGAATACACAACAAATGGTGTACCTGCTTCATTAATTCTGATATCAAGTTAGTGCTCTCAATCCGTGATCATCATTTCTGGAACACTGAATTTTAGTAACCAATTGTTCACCATTGCATGCACTACTGTGTCTGCTCGCTGATTCAAGATAGTTATCATCCCTACACAATAAGAGGAATGATTTGTAGGAGCAAAAAGGTTGTGTTTTCCCTTTGGTATCTGGCTAAAAGATCCTAAAATGCGCATCCTGATCATTTCAAAAAGTTTCACAGCTCCCGCACATGCTCGTGGCACTCAGTTTCTTTTTTTCTTTCTTTTACATACTGCTCTATGTCCTGTCTATGCATTCTCAACAACTAATGTTTGCCCACTGTTTGATCCATGGTTGTATGCCCTCTATAAATGGATAACATGTGGTCGTGTGCCTGTTCTAACAATTCTTCTCTCAGTGTGACAGGAACCTTGTTGTCTTGCACTACACGCCATAGAATAGCCAGCTGTGGTTGTGTTGCAAATAGCTCGAAATCTGTGTCAGCACCTTGCGCACTCTGTCATTCAGCACTGCTATGACCTACTAACTGAACTACACCAATTTTCCTACTAAGGCCATCACATCACTGTGCTTCTTTGTGGATTTATAACTTCAAAACGGAACTCAATCAATTCCAGTGCCCAATGTGAAATTCTACTGGATCGATCCTTTCACCTCAATAACCATGTCTGTGCTGTATTAGTTGTCAGCAAATGCTTCAGTTTTTTCAAATGCAGTTTTTGTACTTCAGCATCCAATGGAACTTCACACCTTTAATAAGTGCATGAGAGGTCATGCTATTTCCACAAATCCGTGGACAAATTTCCCATAGTAGTTTGCTAAACAAAAAACAAAAAAAACTAATTATTTGCCTGTCTCGGAAAACTACTTCAGATTGTCTGGAAAACTACTTAAGATTGTCCAAAATCTTCTTCACAAACATTACTGCAGGCACACACCAGGTACCAGTGCTTTCCTCATCATGTAATTGGCAGTTAATGACTTTCTCCATGACCAGTTATACAGGATGGGACATCTGTTGGCTTATAGTACGCAGGTGATTGGTTCCAACTTGGGATCCTGTGTTGCATGACTCCGGTTGATGGCAATAGTACACGCGATTTAAATAGTTCCTCAAATTTTAACAGCAACTTCTCCATTGCTGTTGTTTCTGTTTCTTGTTAATGCTTCACATTTGCTTGTAAAGCAGTTATACCAGGATGTATATGCCCCAGGAAATCTGGGAAAAACCTGGTAATTTTTTCATCTGGGAGAAAACCGGGGAAGAGCTAGGAATTTTTTAGATTTCTGGGAATTTTTGAGTGTTCTAGTATTCAGTTAACTGTTGACTGGTAATAACTGAGCGTCTGTATACAGAAAAATGTGTCAATGGCTTTAGGACGAAGACTGTGTGGTATTTCATAAAAACAAACTGCTTACGATGAGTGTGATGTCACAATTCTTTGCATTGGGTTCATTTGAGCACTTTCCAGCAGGCTCACGCGCATGCATAGTTAAGTCACATATGAGCAGTACCTTCTCCCGCTTCTGGCTAGTTGAAGTTTGGCTGTTAGTGATTTTGCTGTTTCCTCTTCATTTCAAGCTCTCATGTCAAATGAAAACAAAACAGATACCTGTGGCTGGGAGCTATCAAATGAATTAAAATGCATTCACATTATTATGGAAGACTAAAATTGTTATTAGTTTGTTTTCTGATTTTATTTTAATTCCATGTTTTTGGCTGTCAAGAATTAAGCGCCTTGCAGAGCAATGAAGTTATTTTGTCAGTTTACTAAAGAAATGTCACTTTATTAATCTTTACCGCACAGGCAGTCAATTTATTTGAAATGAAGTGTTTCCATCCAAACTGTTAGATAGTTTCAACTGTTCGCTGAATTTTGAGTGCGCGTTTTCGTCTTCTGTCACATATGCAATAATAAAGAACCGAACATGAGATGATAAAGTAGTGGTACGACAAGAAAATTTATGTTCCGAAAACCACACTGAAAAGCTTGATATCAAGTTGGCGACTATTTCGTTGCAAATCTGGACATACGAATATGCACTTTAAGACGAATCGTGCATTTTAGTATGGTTTACCAAATGCCGATGCTGTTGGAGTAGCCTCTGATGTCCTCCTTTTATGATGTAATGTAAGTTCATGTGAACATACGGGCTTCATACATCACCGTAGCTGCGCACACGCAGTAACGCCTGTTTTCTGGCACTCTCTGGCAGCTGCTAAAACGAACCTGTTGCTAACAGGTTATGGGAAAATATTAAGAGTGGTTGTTTGAGAAGCATTAGTTTCGAAGTAAGTTTCCTTTTACGCAAGACATACTATGTTACGTGTGAGAATGTTTGATGAATTTATAAAGTCACAGAGCATTTTACTCTCATTTAAAACTTGATAGATACTTTGAGTACCAGCCGCTTAGAATAATTTTGAGCCTAGGAGACCAGACATGAATTCACCATTTAAAATTTTACTGGCACATTTGTGTGATGTATCTTAAAGTGTAACACACGCAAAAAATGACCAATATTGTATGTATACTATATGTAGTCTGTGTATATTAATTTAAACCATAAACTTTTCCTATTTGTGTTCGTGCTACTTAACAGTGATGGTGCTATTGACTGGCTACTTCACGTGGCCTAAGCTCTGAATATGTGCTGTCATCGGCTGGCGAGATAATGTTACATGAGCTAGGATTGGCATAGAATGGCACATCACAATCTCAATTTCAATGTTTTGGAAACTAACGTGCTTTGTTTGGTGGAATTCAAATTTATACTTTCATAATACGAAAATATGCAGTTCTTTATTTTTCCCCCCCGAAAGTTCTACACTGGTGCATAAAACCTTAACCATTCATAGGATTGATAAGTGTTACAGTTCTGAGGGACAGTATACTGTCACCTAACATGGAAAAAGTGTATTTTCACCAAAGGAAAAGTGTATTTTAACTGGGAAATGGGAAAAATTGGGGATTTTTTTTTCCTTGGTCATCTAGGCACCCTATATACTGGTACTTGCCTATGGCCAAGGTGTGAGCTTGTCCTGGCTAGATCATCTTCATCTAGAACATCAAAATTGGCAACCAGTAATCTTTTAGACAAACTTACATGTTCAGTCCCAAAACTATCAATATCAACAGGCACTACTTGCTCACCATCTTCCCCACATGTGTACAATACTTCTGTGCACAACTCATTGTGCTTTATATAATTCATCATTATCTTTCAGTGGTTACACCACACATCATAAGTTTACAGGTAGTTCTGTTTCCACATTCTGCTGAAACAGTTTCTCTGTACCTTGTGGTACCGTATCATGCAAATTGATCCTTAGTGATTTTTTTATGCAGTTTGACCGATCCTTCACGAGTGTTGAGCCCTGTGGCAGTGTGTCACCAACGATAGCTCTCCCCCCCCCCCCAGATGGAACTATGTTTCTGTGAGTTGTACCATGTGTTGTCCAAGATCAGTGTTTGCATGATGCTTACACGGGAAGTCTAGTTGTAGGATTGTGCAGTGCTCTTTACCTATATTGGCCAAAACTTCCATGTTTTCCCAAACTGCTCTGCATCTTGCATCTACCTGGAAACTTAACATCAATGAACCATGTAAATGCACATTATTACCCCCTCGCACCGCCCCCCTCCCCTCCAAATAACCTATACCAAAAAGAGTTTAACCACCCCTTTCCCAAGAGGTCCAGACTTGCCACAGATACTGGAGCACCTGTGTCTAACAAAAATCTCTGTTCTCTACCATCTATCTTGTCAATCGGACAACATTCCACCACTGCATACATTTTTAAAGCATTACAATTCACTGGGGATGCCAACCAGTGGATCTGGGGCTTCCATTGCCATTTAATGGTTGATTGTTCATATTCTGTCTTGCCCCATTTATGCCCTTTACTTCCACAATCTTGCACTCTGCATCCAAACCTGCCACATCTCCAACACTGTGAATCTCCATATGCGACCGAGTGAGATAGCGCAGTGATTAGATCACTGGACTCTCACTCATGAGGATGATGGTCCAAACTCACGTCTGGCCATCCAGATTTAGGTTTTCTGTGATTTCCTTAAATTTCTCAGGCAAATGCCGGGATGCTACCTTTGAAAAGGCATGGCCAATTTCCTTCTCCACCCTTCCCTAATCTGAGCGGGTGTTCTGTCTCTAATGACCTCATTGTCGACTGGGCATTACACACTAATCTCCTCCTCCTCCTCCTCCTCTTCGTATGTGATCCGAATGTCCACACTGGTAGCCTTTAACATCAGTAGAAAAGAAATTTCTTCTGTCATGGCCTCTAGTTACCGCCTCTTTATCCTCAAGAGTCATAGCAATGCCTATGGCATCAGTGAAGTCCTTGAAAATTCTGTGCACACCTTTCTCTATACATCACGTGGCAGTTAACAGAAAAATGCATTCCTCTGCTCTACTTCCTGCAGAATGACTATTTGTGCCTTCACTGTTTGTTAATTCATAAGTATTAACATTAATTTTTGTATCCTTCCCACAAAACATTCAACGGATTCTTTCTGCTTATGTGATACTCCATTTCACTGCTCATGATAATATCTGCAGCTATTCTGCCTCCTGTATCACTCTGCTAGGCCTCTCCTTCGTTCATCAAATGATAGAACATTCCTTACGGCTCATGATATATTTCGTAAGTTCCAGCATTCCCCATCAAATTTAACGTGGTTGTTTATAACTACTGTTCAGCTGCACAATCTCCCAGCTTTGCAGCTGTTAACAGGTCATCTGCAGACACTAAATCATACTCTCCTGCCTTGCCTGAAAAAGGATAGATGACGCTAGTAGTAGTTGAATCTAGGGAAGGAACAGATGAAGTGTACTAGGCTGTATCTTCTTTCACAGCATGTAACTAGCTATGTGGGTCTGTATTACCTGCTTTCAGTTGAGCTATTTGATACAACAAAAAGACTGAATTGCTTCCTGTGTGGTAATTGTCTGACACAGGAGGACACTTAATTCTAACATTACTAAATACAATTCAGTCTTTTCACATAATTATCAACTGTGTGTATTTGTCACACTGCCTGGCATAATGTGCATATTGTTTAAATATGATGCATTTCACTGGGCGAGACTCCATACAGGGATATAATTCCACTGAGTGCACCTAACCACTTCTGTACTGGTGTAATCCTATTCACATGCCCTTGAACTGATTCAAATCTCTACTCTCATTAGTTCTAACAAACTTCTCACTTACATGCTAATACCAGTCCCTTAAGCCTGCCATCACATTTGAAAGACTCACAAACAGAAAACATTGTTTCTTCACTCACCCCAATGTGCTGACGATGGTCTGCATTGATTTGTGATGTTGCTTGAAGCCCCTGGTCATATCTGATACCAGTTAAACCAGGGTCAGGATGTATCAAAATGCTACTGATCTTGCTACATGCTGTGGTGTTGATGCAGGATGTTTGACAGGGCAGCAGATAAGATGAACCACTTGATCGACCATTGTAGAGCTATAGAGGCAGTGAGAGGATGACAGTAAGTTCATTAATCTGAGTTCAGACAACAGCAGAAAGCGTCATCTCGCTGTAGTCAGTGTCCTAATGGTGCACGCCTGCCCTGGGTGTCATTGTTTGCTTAGCTTAGTGTGCAGCAGCAGGATACAGCAACGGCACAGTCGCTTGGCCAGAGGGGCAGTGCATCGGTGGGCATGGAGAGCTCTGGCAGGCCTGGACAGGTGGCAGGCATCCTCCAGGAACAAACTCAGATGTGAGTCACTCGCAACATTTAGTGCATTGCGTGATCAGCCAACAGCCTGGGGTGGGCCCAGTGCAGGTGGCACCTGAGTGCAGATTGCAAACCAACAGCTCCCAAGTATGCACCCTGTAGTAAGTTGATCTCAGCCAGCAGATGATCCCCAGCCGGAAGGCACCGGTTGAACTCCAGGCAG
The DNA here is from genome assembly GCF_023864275.1 of Schistocerca cancellata. Classification (NCBI taxonomy): domain Eukaryota; kingdom Metazoa; phylum Arthropoda; class Insecta; order Orthoptera; family Acrididae; genus Schistocerca; species Schistocerca cancellata. The sequence continues at coordinate 138,378,329 of NC_064632.1, forward strand.
CATCAATGCTAGGTGCAGCCCATAGTCCTGCAGCTGGCAGAGGCAGTATCTAGTAGTAGTTGAGGCTGGTTGACCTGCATTAGGTTGACGATTGGCTTGGAGTACTTCTGAATGCTGGCTGTGGTCGATGGCTGATACTGTGTAGCTGGTGTGCGTGGTATTTAGGCCATTCGCACTAGCAGTGTTGTGAGAGGACATCATTTTTGATTGCTGAGACCACAGCATGGTGCAAGACACAGGCACAGTATAATCCAGTTCACCACAGTTCACTGGCACACATACTATGCTGCATCAACAGTGTTCCAACCCCGGCAGCAGACAGTGGGCTTATATAAGTGTGCCAACCAAATTCACTTTAGTGCCAGGGCGTAGACTTCCATCATGTCAGCTTAGCCCATTTTACAGCTTCTGGCAGAGGAATAGGGCAACAGTCACCCGTTTGCATGGCTGTAAGTCGTGGACACCCACCCGTTTTTTGATATGTACTGTGAACAGCAATCGCCCTGTAACATTCTCGAGTTCCTACTTTTATGTCTAATGACCGATTTTTGTTTTATTGTATGAACTATAAAATTACAAAGGGACAGAATGGTGAGTACTTTCTTCCAAGAGACAAATTTCCAGTATTGCTCTTGGGACCATGTAAAAGTACATAATCTATCCCAACTTTCAGAACTATGAGAAAGGTTGGGGAAGGCTAGAAAGGAGGGACATGTCGCTTGGACGACATGCTTTGAGGACATCCTGTCACCTTCCTCAGCTTGTCCCTCTTTACTCCCTGAGGAAGCAGCAAACAGTTCCAAAAGCTAAAATAATTTTTTGTACCTTTATATGTTTCTGCTAATAAGTATTGATTAGCCAGAGCATATTTTTGAAATGTTATAGTTTTCTCAATGAAGCTCTCTTTGCGTTGTATGCTTGTAAACAGAGACTGTCTGTTTCCATGTCTGCATTTTAATCTTTGACAATTATTAGGCTTGATATTTGTTGTGTGGATCCGCCACAATTCATTTGCTGTCACACTATCAGTGATACCACAGATATTTGGAAAGAAATGCAATAAAATCCCTTTTTAATGAGTGTATTCCTTAAATGGCAGCTTTCCTCAAATAGGAGTTAAGCTGATGGAGCGATCCAGTATCTGAAAGAAACATTTTCAATTGATAATAGTACTCTCTTTATTACGCGCTCTTCTTGTGCTGGAAACTGAAACACAACTTAGCATGAACTGTATAGTTTTTCTTTTAACTCACATGTAAAATTTCCAACTGAGGTCTTGATTTATAAGAATCATATGGATAAAGAAGATACTTTTATTCAAAAATCATGTTATTCACCAAATGACTCAGCAAACACATGATATGGAAGTTAAAGAAATTATACAAATTATTTTTCTTTTTCTTTCCAGCTGGTTGGTACAGGAGAACAGGAGAGAACTGTTTGAACTGAGATAAAATAACTCCCAGGCAATATCAAATCTTTATAAAGCCACCAAAAACCTTGCTACTTCTTCATCTTCTTCATTCACAGTGTTACCACTCCTTCCACCATCTAGTTCAGATTGTTCCTTCATTAGAGTGCTACACAGCTCACTTGCATTTATATGGGATGTGAAAGTCAGGATATCATCCCAAAAACTCCTGGAATATACCATTCACTAAAATGTCTGAGATGAATTCCCATTCTCATTAGGGGAAATCATCATTCTCTGCGGCACCTGATAGTGCACCATAGCCAAGAATTGCAAATCTGCCATCAAGTATGGTGTACTGTGTCACAGTATCACAAGCTACAACAAACTGGTGGATAAGCTGTAGAACATTCATTTTCTTTACTTTCTTTGTCGTAAATGATGAAATTGGTTTTGCACTATTGCCATTCTGTATTTTGCTTCCACAGAGTGAATTTTCTTCTGCTACTAGCACAGTTGTCAAGAAACATGCAACATTAACAACTCAAAAAAAGGGGCATCTGTCAATAATAAGAATAATCTTCCTTCATCTCCTCTTGCTTTGGCATCTCACCTGAGTTATCAGTTAAAAATTTCTGCTGTCACTCAGGGATTTCTTTGAAAACAAACGTGGTTTCAAACTTTCGAATTACCTATGGTGGCACTTTTTATAGTATTAATGCACAACTGAGCTGTCAGTTTTTGTGTGTTCTTTTTGTCACCCTCGCATATTTCTGCACCCCCCCCCCCCCTTCACAATAAAAAAAAAAAAAAAAAAATAAATCCGGTTGTGAGGGAATTAAATGGTAAGAGATATTATCGTAGTTTAATCAAAACTAAATGTTTCACACTGCACTATCAAATAATTGTTCATTGTGTTGAAATTTATCAGAAATTACTTACAAAATGTACAGCAAATTTATTCTTTTGGGGATATTTCATGACAACATGAACCGGTAGTAATCTACAACGGATGCTTGTATTCTGTCTGGTATTAATCATTTGTCAGCCATTTTTCTTGGTACTAGCAAGGACAGCATTTTTTGCATGTATTCTAATATGGTGGATTTGTTTACTAAGATTTTAGTGCCAGATGATAAAAATTATGTATTGATGCATTCTGACACATGTTTTTCAATATTATTACAAATTACCAGGAATGGGGGAAAGAAAGGCAGTAGAAGAAGAATGGGTAGCTGAGGGATGAAATAGTGAAGGCAGCAGAGGATCAAATACGTAAAAAGATGAGGGCTAGTAGAAACCCTTGGGTAACAGAAGAAATATTGGATTTAATTGATGAAAGGAGAAAATATAAAAATGCAGTAAATGAAGCAGCCAAAAAGGAATACAAACGTCTCAGAAATGATATTGACAGGAAGTGCAAAATGGCTAAGCAGGGATGGCTGGAGGACAAATGTAAGGATTTAGAGGCTTATCTCACTAGGTGTAAGATGATACTGCCTACAGGAAAATTAAAGAGACCTTTGGAGAAAGGATAACCACTTGCATGAATATCAAGAACTTTGATGGAAACCCAGTTCTAAGCAAAGAAGGGAAAGCAGAAAGGTGGAAGGAGTATATAGAGGATCTATACAAGGGCGATGTACTTGAGGACAATATTATGGAAATGGAAGAGGATGTAGATGAAGATGAAATGGGAGATATGATATTGCGTGAAGAGTTTGACACAGCACTGAAAGACCTGAGTCGAAACAAGGCCCCCGTAGTAGACAGCATTCCATTAGAACTACTAACAGCCTTTGGAGAGCCAGTCCTGACAAAACTCTACCATCTGGTGAGCAAGATGTATGAGACAGGCGAAATACCCTCAGACTTCAAGAAGAATATAATAATCCCAATCCCAAAGAAAGCAGGTGTTGATAGATGTGAAAATTACCGAACTATCAGTTTAATAAGTCACAGCTGCAAATTGCTAACGCGAATTCTTTATAGACGAATGGAAAAACTGATAGAAGCCGACCTCGGGGAAGATCAGTTTGGATTCCGTAGAAATGTTGGAACACGTGAGGCAATACTGACCCTATGACTGATCTTAGAAGAAAGATTAAGTAAAGGCAAACCTACGTTTCTTGCATTTGTAGACTTAGAGAAAACTTTTGACAATGTTGATTGGAATACTCTCTTTCAAATTCTGAGGTTGGCAGGGGTAAAGTACAGAAAGTGAAAGGCTATTTACAATTTGTACAGAAAGCAGATGGCAGTTATAAGAGTCGAGGGGTATGAAAGGGAAGCAGTGGTTGGGAAGAGAGTGAGACAGGGTTGTAGCCTATCCCCGATGTTATTCAATCTGTATATTGAGCAAGCAATAAAGGAGACAAAAGAAAAGTTCGTAGTAGGTATTAAAATCCATGGAGAAGAAATGAAAACTTTGAGGTTCGCCGATGACATTGTAATTCTGTCAGAGACAGCAAAGGACTTGGAAGAGCATTTGAACGGAATGGACAGTGTCTTGAAAGGAGGGTATAAGATGAACATCAACAAAAGCAAAACAAGGATAATGGAATCTAGTCAAATTAAGTCGGGTGATGCTGAGGGAATTAGATTAGGAAATGAGACACTTAAAGTAGTAAAAGAGTTTTGCTATTTGGGGAGAAAATAACTGATGATGGTCGAAGTAGAGAGGATATAAAATGTAGACTGGCTATGGCAAGGAAAGCATTTCGGAAGAAGAGAAATTTGTTAACATCGAGTATTGATTTAAGTGTCAGGAAGTCATTTCTGAAAGTATTTGTATGGAGTGTAGCCATGTATGGAAGTGAAACGTGGACGATAAATAGCTTAGACAAGAAGAGAATAGAAGATTTCGAAATGTGGTGCTACAGAAGAATGCTGAAGATTAGATGGGTAGATCACATAACTAATGAGGAGGTATTGAATAGAATTGTGCAGAAGAGGAGCTTGTGGCACAACTTGACTAGAAGAAGGGATCGGTTGGTAGGACATGTTCTGAGACATCGAGTGATCACCAATTTAGTATTGGAGGGCAGCGTGGAGGGTAAAAATCGTAGAGGGAGACCAAGAGATGAATACACTAAACAGATTCAGGAGGATGTAGGCTGCAGTAGGTACTGTGAGATAATGAAGCTTGCACAGGATAGAGTAGCATGGAGAGCTGCATCAAACCAGTCTCAGGACTGAAGACCACAACAACAACATACAAATTACTAGTTGATTTGAAAAGGTTGTAATTACCATTGTTACCAAGTATAAATCTGTGATATTAATGTATCATCTTTTTCATAGAGGGACATCATCAGATGTCCAGATCGTGATATTGCTGAATCCTGTCAAGCAAGTATAGCTTAAAAGTTCCCATTGCCTGTGTGAAATGTTTCTTACCTATATTAGCAGTGGTGCAGGAAGCAAGTTCAGTAAGTCTTATCCTTGACAAGACTCTTCAGCCAATGTACAACCAATCCTTTGACCTGTGTGTGTTGATTTAGGTATCCCCTAGTATTTGTGTGGCATTGTGGTGCGGCCTTGTGTTAGAAAATGATCCATTGTGACTCATCATCCTCTGGCATAAACTGTGTTATTAATCACAGTTCCTACGTCTTGTGATAGCTCTCTTACGAGAAAAAAACATTATCAACGTAAGTCTTTTAGTAATTGCAAACGCGATGCTTACGTTAATCTTGACAGTTTTGATCAAATGGCAAACTGAGATTCGTTGTTCACCACATCTGTATATATCCTTGTTACCTCTTCAGTAGTGGCTGGGAAATTTGTTTAGACCCACATCCATGGAAACACACATGCATAGAATCTTCATCATTGTGATGTTACTGCATGAAATTGCGGGCTGACTCTGATACTAATGCCTGGGAACACTGGGGGGGGGGGGGGGGGGGGGGGGGGACCTTTCAAGTAGTGCACCAGCTGGATATTCAGTTAGACTTATTCTGATGACAGGTACTTCCACATTTGCAAATTGTTCATATAAACCTTGGCTTGACACGGCAGCAGCATGACATCCAATTGCTGTCTGAATGTAGGTTGAGCAGCGGCAACAATGTACTTTTTACATTTATAATAAATGGCATATCCAGTGAATACTTCAGTCAAAACTTTCAAACTTTCATCTTTGAAATGTTTGTAAAATTAGAGATTTATATTGAGTGTGAGGAAAATACAGCCCGTTTGTCCAGTAATTTGCAACCACCTTTCATTCTAAGTATTCCAGATATACACTCCCTGGCATTAGAATTTTGAGTGTGAACTTCTTAATAATGTTTCATTGTAAATTAAATGGTATTCAGGGCCTAATTACAGACTGCTGTATGTTATTATTGTTACATGTTTATGTGATTGAACATTATTTTGTATTGATGTTTTTGTTCTCTTTGTATTTTGTTGCAGATTATTTACTTTTTAAAAATATTTTGTAACATGATCTTTGTTTCTTATGCATGATTATGTTACCTCCATTTGTCTGAAATTGAGGCTCTAACTTTCCAGAGAGTGAACTGATCTGCAGACTGTTCTCGCAGAACGATTACGGCGGAAGTGTGTAAATTCTGTGGCAGCCTATTGCAGCAAAGCTGCAGTACGCTCCAACGTGCCCTCAGTCCAGACAGGGATAAAGAAGTTGTAACAACTGTAACAATCCAGCCCCAGGGCAGAATGGTGCGCGCACACTGACGCCCTGCTGCTGCTGTACTGATACAGGATGGCGTCAAGAGGTGGGCGGCTACAAGCAGCAGTAGTTCAGTCCCAGCCTTAACATTACCTCTGCCAACACCTTTGCGACCTGAGTGCCCTGATTCACCTTTGTCCATAGAGGAAGAATGTTCTCGCTGGAATGGAGTGGAAGAGATCTTTGAAGCATACCATAGATATGCTGCAGGTTAGTTGGTTTACTGTGATATCTCTCTCTCTCTCTCTCTCTCTCTCTCTCTCTCTCTCTCTCTCTCTTTCTCTCTCACTGAATTGCTTCCTTTACATCTGCACTATTTACAAAGTTAATACACAGAATGATAGCTGTCAAAGGAAATTTGGTATTATCATATAATTCCAGACTGATACCTTGTGTGTCTCATAATACAGCACTTGCTATGAGATTTTGGAAGTAGAGCTTCATGTGGTGTGCTATGTGGTTTATAACTAAATATGCTATTCCAAAGAGTTCAACAAGAGTGTGCTATGTTTGAAAATTGCTGATTGATTTATTTGTAGATGCTATCATTATTGTGCAATGTTGCTGGGTGCTTGCAGTCTCCAAAACCTGTTTAGCATTGGAGACATCTTTTGCATTTGTCAGTGGATACCAGAAGTTTAGGTTCCTGCCACATACGCATACCATACACTATTAAATTGCTGCCACCAGCTTGTGCTGCTGATACCCTGCAGAGTAGATCCATAGACTGAAGCAGTTGATGCCTGTCGTCACCATCAACTGAAATAAAGTCTGTAACTCAAGAAACAATTTTTTCTCTCCATTGCCAATCCACCTATTTCTCATTTTTCACCAGGAGAGTTGTTTTTGCTGAGGGACCTAAATGAGCTGCTGATGGAGCAACAAGTAGAAGCCATTCACTTGCATGTATGAGGTTGACCAGTGTTGTGTTACGTGGCTAACTGCTCCATAGTGACATGTCTGTGGCAGCACGCCTGTTCAAAGACATGGCGCTTGCTTTGGCTGTTGACTTTTCACAATTCCTCAGAGTTGTGACACTGGTTCATTTCTCTGTGTTGATAAAAGTCTCAATATACTTTAACCATAGCAACTTTAAGACAACCCATTGTTGCCGCTATTCGTGATGTGAAGTATCCAGTCATCAAGTAATACTGCCCTGTTCTTTTTCTGATTAATTTATTGAATATTCAGTTTTAATTACAAATTTTCTGCAGTGGAACATGGATCCCAAGCTTTTAAAGTTGAGGCAGCAGCAGCAGCTGCAGCAACAGCAAGGAAAACAGTGGGGTTTCCAACAGCAACAGTAAGAAAAGCTGTGGGAATTGCACCAGCAATTGCAGACCTTGCTGTTAAGACTGCAGCAAAACCGACAGCAGTTAGTGGCTGCCATTTCCTTGCCTCTTCCTCTTCCTGCTTCAGTGAGGCAAACAGTAGTTTGGATGCCTATTTGTCATATTGTTCTTCATTGCAAGGCAAGTCAAGTAACTGACACTGACCGTCAGTGCACAGTCTTACTGTCTTCTAGTAGTAAACTGTATGAAGTGTTGCAAAAACTATGCCCACTCTCTGATGCTGGTAGTTTGACTTTTTCTGATGTTTGTGGTTTGCTGAGTGACTATTACAGTCATCAGACTCAGCTGTTCCATCTAGGGTCAAGTTTAATAATTGGATTGACCAAAGTAAGCAGTCCTACACAGCAAGGGTTGATGACTTATGAGGCTCAGCACACTTAAGGCGTGACTTTTTCCTGTAAAAAGGGTGGCGCATCGCATCGCATGCGGACTCCTTAATCCATGATGTTATCCATCTCACTTCTAATCAAGAACTAAGTGCAAAGGCTTTATAACATCTGATCGCACCTCAAGTAACATTTTAAAAATTGCTAAAGCTCAGAGTGTAACTACATCAGCTCAAGTGATGCTTCACATTTTCTTTTATATCAATGTTGTTACTAATATTGGTTGCTGTTGTGCTCTGTGATCAGATGATGAGTTTAAAGCAATTTTATCATCTGACTTACCGAGCACATGGTAGTCTGGTCATATGGGACTCAGTAGTTACTATAGCAGTTGCTCATCCCCTGTCTTAATTATCAATAGAGGCACACAAACAGAAGCGCTTTGTTCACTGTTGGTATGTCCCAAAGCAAGTGGAGGCTCAAGCAACTTTTTCCTCCCTGTTGTTGCCAAAGGACCCCACAAAAGTTCATGCTGTCAAATCATGTACAGATTGCACACTACAGCATCAGTGGTGTCACTGCTCTATCTGGGGCATCATCAGTTTTGCATTCTGCAAACTAAGGTACCTTAAGAGTGTCTGCCTTGGCTGGCATGCGTCAGCAATATCTTGTCTCTTGTCAGCATGCCTGCAATCACATTCACGGAATTGAGTATGTTGCTTAAAGCAGTTGGCAGTGCCTAAGTTTTGTAGAGCTCATCGAGTGCCTTTCACCAAGTGCGAGCAAGTTAAAGCAGAGTTAGATAGGTTCCAAAGTGTGAGTGTTATATCCCCAGCATCGTCTAGTCGGTGGGCTACGTCCGTGGTCATAGTTAATGGATCACTTTGCATTTGTGGTGATTTTAAGTGTACTGTTAATGCATAAGCAAATGTCACTTGGTATCCACTTCCTTGGCCAGAAGAATTGTTGGCTAAATAGGCTAGTGACCATTATTTTCCAGAAATTTATTTTTTGACTACTACTTTCAGTTGCCTGGAGAAGATCAGACCCAATAGTTTTTAGTGTTTAATATGCCATTCAGCACATATCATGCAGCAGCTTGCTATTTGGGGTTTTAAATGCTCTCACAATATTTCAGAGATACATTGAGCAACTTATTCAAGGTATCCTCAACTGTTTTAATTATCTAGATGACTTTTCAGTTACTGGGGCTATGTGGGAGCAGCACCTATGCAATCCTGTGCAACCTACAGACATTGTTTGACCAGCTCCAAGCCTATGGTCTGTGTTGGCACCTAAAGAAATGTAGCTTCTTTTAGCCAAGTGTCGAGTACCTGAGACATGCATAATGTAAAAATGAGTTCACGCCCACCCAGGATTATGTGGATGCAATAACTAACTTACCGGCTTCTAAGAACCACAAAGAACTAAAATTGTTCCTCTGCAAGGTAAACTATAACTCCATGTTTATTACCAGTGCGGTCCACATTTCCCATCTGTTCAATCAGTTGTGTAAAAAAAGTGTTAAATTTGTGTGGTCAGACGTGTGCTAGAAGGCTTTCATGCAACTAAAAAAAAAAAAAAAAACCTTAGGTTGGCTCTTTTTTTTTTTTTTTTGCAACATTCCATCCTGGCATGTGTTTAACACTTGCCACTGTTGCCCTGGATAGTAGCATTGATACTGTGCTGTCCCACAAATACACCAATGGCACAGAACAGCCTGTTACATTTGCATAAAAAACATTATAGGTGGTGCAGAGGAATTACATGTAAGTTGAAAAAGAAGCATTGGTTATCACATATGGTGTGTGGAGGCTTCAGTTGTATCTCTGTAGAACTATGCTTTACCGGATTACCATAGAACTATGCTTTACCGGATTACCAATCACAAGCCCCTTATTGCATTCTTTGGGTCCCTTTCATAACTTCTCAATGAAACAGTGCAGTGGCTGCATTGGTGGGTGTCGTTCTTAAGTAACTACACCCAGGGGATCCATTATTGGCTCACCACATAGGTCACCAATGCCGACACGCTTTCCCGTTTGCCGTGTGGCTCAGATGCCAGATTTGATGTGAATGAGATGCTGTGTTTTGCCTTAGTTGCATATGAGCTACACAGCCTTGATGAATTTGTGTTTACAGTGCATAAAGTAGCAGCAGAAACGGGCTGTTATTCACTTCTCGACATGGTGTTGTTGTTTGCTGTATGGCAGGGTTGGTTGGAGTACTTGCTTAAGACACTGACCCGGAATGGCACACCTATTTTTCCATAAAACAGCACCGGCGTAGCATCACTGGGGGGGGGGGGGGGGGGGGGGGGGGGATAATTTTGTCAGCTATGGATGATGCTAGTTGCTGGGTGATAGTTCCGCCTGTGCTCTGTCTCTGCATATTGAAGCTCCTCCACATCCCACGTTGGGGAATATGTAGAATGAAAGTACTGTGTCATGTGTATTGGCTTAGGGTTGATGCCACCTTGAACACACCACCTAGAACAGCCATGCCTGTGACCCTCGACTGGTTGGCCCCAGTACATCATTTCAACCCTTGGCCACACAATGATTGTCCCTGGCAAAGAGTGCATGTTGATTATTTTGCCAGCCTCTTCCGGGGAAGGAGGACAAATGCGATTGCTAGTTGTTAGTGCCCTCATTAACTTTCCATAAGTGGCACAGATGACTTCAGCTGCTGTGGCAGCTCCTATCCGTGCTCCGTGTATCACGTTTGGAGTATAAAGAGCACCTTCCACCCTGGTTCTGGCATGTTCCCTCAGTTCATGCCATCTGTGTTTCAGGATTGTGTCAACACAATGGCATTGAGCACATGAACAATGCCCCTCTCCATCCCATGTCAAATTCAGAAGCTGCGTAGATGGTCAGGACATCAAGATGAAGATGCGCAAAATACTGACGACAGTTGACGCCGGGGACATACCACTAGCTTTCTTGCCACCTACTGTCCACCCCTTTAAATGGACGTAACTCAGCTGAAATTTTACATTGATGCGAACCCCACGCCCTGTTTAACCTCGCGCACTCATCTCGGTAGGCACACTGCCCACACAGGCACAGCGATATTATCATATGGGCTCCCACATCTGGGCTCGTGCTTTTCGCCTGAACCCCGGGATGACCCAAGTGTCAGTGGAAATGCGGGGTGGAGGGTGGGGGACAGATGTTTGAGGTTGTGACCAGCCAAGAACAGCTGGTTCAGCATCAGAATCAGCTCTGTCTGTGTGATGTACTCCAAGCCTCTCTCTTACTGGTACAACCTCCACCCGTGTGTTAGGCTTCAAAAGTAAGTCGATAATAACCAGCAATGGGAACAGATGGAGGTGAAATCACTTCTACCTCCTATGGTGCTTCCAGCTCCCATCCCCGCCACTGATAATCTTCTTCTCTCTCCTTCTATAGAGGTTGAGCATTTTCAGACTGTAGGGTCGGTCCAAGGTGGCCAAACTGTTGGTCCCATCTGCTTCATATCCCGCAGGCAGCCGAAGCTGTGTCCCAGACCCCAACAATCAACCAGGACGCCCCCAAACAGCACTGGCTTCCAACCCAGATGATCACATTAAGAACCTACCATGGGAACCACTAGTGGTGATTCCTGCGTCTCCCCATCCTTGGCGAAGTTGACAGAGGCCAGGTCATTTCCAGCCCTAATTGTCAATTAAAGGGGAGGGGTTGAGTATCTGATGGTGATTTAGATTTTTCTGCCTTGCTCAACTGTCGATAGGGAGAACGTCAGAGATTTTCAGACTGCATGGCCACAGCGTGTGCCCGAATGATGTGCTACAACCGCTGTAAGCACATCAGTTGGTGTCATCTCCTGACATTCATGTGCTGCTAAGTACCACAGCCCAATGGGTTTGGTTATCAATTCAGTTTGTGAACTGTACTGTCATTGACCCCAGGAAACACCCGTTCATTCTGCTGGTCTCTGTGTTACCGCCAGTGCAAGTGATCATAAACTGTGTTCTACCTACACAGAGTAGGATAGACAAGACTCTGACTGCCCCTGCAACATCTTACATGCCAGATTGTGGTGTAGTTTCAACAGAGGGTACACACCAATCCAGATAGCTGGGCATGTTAAAGAGTCACTTCCAGGATGGAGGCGCCTGCTGGCCCCAGTTTGAATCTGCTCACAGGTCGACAATGAGAGCTGTCGTTCTGGGCAGCCTAGGGGTTGTTTTTAAGCGGTTTCCCACATTACACTAGGTAAATACCAGACTAGTACTCATGTCTCGCCTCTAGATGCTGACAGATGGGGTACACTGATTCCATCCTGGGGGAGTGAGTTGTGGACTGGGGACCTTGGATGTTTAGTCTCCCCCATAATTACTAGTGGCAGAGGGTGTTCGTAAAGACAAGTGCCCTACTTGGTAGCAATGCTGGAATCTAATGTCTACAAAACATCAGTCACTGAAGAAGCAATACTGTGTAACAGATAATTATGACTGGCAAATTTACAAGTCATAAATGAGGTATAATTGGGAAAATCCAAACATTTGCTAGTAACACGTGTTAACCCATGCCCCCCCCCCCCCCAAAAGGGGGGGGGGAGAAGAAGTAGAGGAGGAGGAGGTTGGGTTAGGTTAGGTATTGTCTTGTTGTACATGCTTCCGTTATTTCTCATCGAAGTGCAGCTATGGAGTTTAAGTGAAATGATTAAAAAAATATCATTATAGAGCAGCTTAAGATATATCTAGAGAGGAGGGTGTGTGTGTGGGGGAGGGGGGGGGGTCAAACTCCCTCTCCTCACTTCCTTTCTCCCTTCACACACTCCATCCAATGCAACTCTCCACACCAGGCAAGCTGCAGTGCTGGTACATTGCAGCTGCCTGGCACAATGTAGTTGTGCAGCTGTATGTTGCATATCCAGAATTAAATGTGTGTGTTTATGTTGCATAATTAGCTGTGTGTGGCGCCATTATCTTACAGCAAAGAAATGTTTATGTGAATATCGAATTGTTCAGGCCAGGACACTTCCCTTATCAGTACAGTGCTATTTTTTACTTTCACATAATAGTAGTACCAGTCATATGATACATGCAAAAACATGTATTCATACTGTACTAAATTTTATAGCTTTAGAGTGACACAGCATTAACTACTATATATTTAGGATGGGGGTGTTTCTATGATACATGATTTTAATAAATGGTAACAATGTTATGAGGTCTGTCATTATTCTGTACAGACAATATAATCAAAAGGTTATCTAATTTAAACCTACTCATTTTTTCTCTGTGTTGTTGGATATGAATGGTGTGCGGTAATGTAACCATGAGTTCTGAGAGTCAACTAGAAAATTGGTAGACGTTTATTTTCTTTAAACAGTGTCTGTACATATCTGTGTTTCAGAACGAGCAGAAGAAAGGCGTGTTCTTCAAGAACAATGTACAAGACAGTACCGGTTATTGACTGAACGGCGCCGTGAATTAGATGCTCTCGATCGGAGACGGCGTGATTTAGAAGCTAGAAAGAGACTGCAAGATTGTGAGCGGCAACAAATTCAGGAAGCCATTGATAACCTGTATGCCTGCCTGCATCGTCTACGGTAGCACACCGCAACCAGGAGCCAGATGCGACCCCGGTCACGCCCACGCCCAAGGCCGAGGCCGTCTCCTCAGTTGTCTGGTTCCTGTGCACCTTCTGCTCTGTGTGTGTGAGAAACTAGTTCTGCCATGCATGCTAATTCCCTTTGTAAAGGGCACGTGGCATCATTGGCCCATCTCTATGGTACTGTCGTTGTTTGCTTGTCATTGAGCCTAAAGATTTGTTAAACTTGATAAAAGTTTATACTGAAGAAGCACAGCATTATGCGCACAGTTCTGTCCCAGCTGATCTAAAGATTATGTGTAGTGTCAAATTACATAGAAAAACAAAAAGTGATAAGTGGGACTCATTGCTTGCTGTAGATGTGTATGGAGAGCTGTTTCAGCAGACTCCATTGTGCCATTGCGTTTTGTTATTAGATCATATTTTTCATTTCTACAAATTCTCCAGGCTGTTTTTTCATCGTTCTTACTGTTGTGTGCAACACTTACTGCTAGTGTAAAATACAAAATGTCCCTGTTCAGTTGTTGATGTTTGAGATGTTTCAGTATTGTTTTTACATAGTGCTTACAAGCAATATGGTGTGTTGCATGGTACAGTCTTTTAGTGAAATAGTTGTTGTTTGTGCTCTCATGCTGTTATGTGTTGAATCTGTGGAAATGCAATATTTGTGTTGGCACTTCTATCTCTTGGTACTTTGGACTGAATATTTGGTGACAAAGGAAATTATCAATTTCACTTTAGATTATAACTGTTCTTTTGTGAACACTGCAAAAATATTGAGAGAGCGGGGTACCAGGGTAAAAACTGTTGTGATCAAAAGCTTCCTTAAATCTGAAAACTAACTTTAATTTCATTTTAGTGGAAGAAATTTTTTATAAGTTTAAAAAACATCTCTTTGTTGTAATTTCAACAATTATGAAAAATAGATTGCTACTCACTGTAAAGATGACACATTGAGTTGTAGACAGACACAACAAAAAGACTGTTACATAATTGTTGATATTCCAACCTGGACTTTCGTTGTTGTAATGGTTACTTGAACATTACTTCATATTCATGTATACAAAAACAAAGATATAAGCTGTTAAAAGTACATCTCATTAGTGCAGAATAGATATTAATTATTTTTGTTTGTTATCTTCCCCTGCTCTCTTGAAAGAACTGCTGTTACTGCTCAACCTTCCACATTAATAAACTATGTGTCTAAAATACAAATCCCCCCCCCCCCCAAACCATTAAGTTTTTTCACATCATTCATTAGTGTGTGTTTTTTAGATCATTATCTTCCTGTTACCTAAGGTCTTCCGTGAATAGACAATTATTTGTTTCTGTAATGTATGTAAATCACAGTGGCAGAGGTGTTTTAGCAGCTAATGCATAATCATTTGGATTCATATATATGTCCCACCCCCCTCTCCCTCTCCTCATTTACTTTGCAGATGAGCAGAATAATGCCCTCTTTTTGCTGGGCAGCAAGGGGAGAATGATGAAAGAGAAGTGTCAGACATTTGAAATAAATAAGTGCTATGGAACCCAGTTAATGACTGAAATCTGTGCACATTCACTGTAGCTACATGTTGCGTTTCTTTCATCATCTTTGATTCTTATGCCATTATCAGCTGCTACTTTAACAAAATTCCTTCCCATTCGAGAAAAAGGCAAGTATTAAACTGTCTCCCTCTCGACAAGCATTGATGATATCGTTGTCATGTTACTGTGTCACAAAACGGTATGAATATCTCTTACTTTCCTCTTGCTGTGTGATTAACTTGAGGTTTGTGAACACACTAATATGACTGAGATTTATGTGTTCAGTCATGAGGCTTTGCAACTGCTTTCTTAAAAACTCTTCAATTCAGGACATCTTCAGTTGAAGGTCTCTGAATTGTTGAGAAGTACATTCCACTTTGTAATTAATGTGTGAGTATGGCAGCTACGAAAGTTACCTCAGTTTCACAAACACCACCATTTGCCAATAATGAGTGTTGTTCAAGATTCCATATAATGATGTATAGCTAGTCTGTGTCTATAGAATCTGCTCGTTGTTACTCCATTAGCTACAACCGCTGCCATATGATGTTTAGTGCTTCAATATGTTGGCTAAATTTTTGTGACCTGCCTAATCATGATTACAATAAAAGTTTTCTACTTCTACATGCATTTATCCTTCTGCAGTGGTTTCTTCATTGCGCAAGCCAACTTCAGTAAGATAAATGTGTTAGAATGTGGAACTGATTAACATAAAGTTGGTCAGATTGCTAACTCATTTTATGAGGAAGTTGTAGAACTGGAGTGTGTGTGTTTTGAGTTTTAATCTTTATTTCAGTAAGCAGTCTACATTATATAGTCATGTTTTAGGATTTTAATTTCAGTAGTGTACTTCTTTTGAAGTGGCTGTGTTGTGGATGTTCCTTAATATTTTTTTCAATAGATATATTTGTTAGAGGAATAATAATTATGCATTCATTTGCTCATAATGAGCTGAGACTGAATTGCAGGCATTATCTTTCAGTTGTAGTTCTCAGAATATATAAATGTCATGTAACTTTTGTTTTTGATGTTTGAATGATGTGATGGTTTCACTGTGTCTGTACTATCTGTGTAATGTAAGCTAAAGAGTCTTCTTATCTGTGAGAGACAACTTAAAAATAAATAATGTGGCTTTAGTTTTATATATAACTGTGAGCGTTTTACTGGAAACAGATGCTTTGTTACCTGACATGCAAACAGTAAATGGAATATTTTCTGTCTTGTTCCTATAAAGCTTTATTTGTATGTAAATTCCTCCATTGCTGCTACCTGTGCACATTACCATTAGCTATTATTTCATTTGGTGTGCGACAGTTGAGCATGCAACATCATAAATTACTTTGATAAACATGAATACAAATTGTTTGTACCTAGTTCCACTTCATTTATTTAGTGTCATAACTGAACATGATAACGTAACTGTAAGACATTCCAAAAGCTGTGGCATTCCATTTGTAAATCTGTTGCAATCTTGTGCAATTGTTGATGTTTGTGTGGATGCAGATCAGTGCCCTGATTAGACTTACACCTGCATTATTAAAGTATGGCAACGTCAGGCTCCTTAACCAGTTTGCATTTAAACAACAAAGTTTGAGAATGTGGATGTTGATTGAGTGAGTTAGTATCTTTATATACAGAGTAAAACATTTTATCAGTGCCTCCAGTGGTGAATTTTTAATTTGTTAAGACCCAAGAATCAATGATGTATATATGTATGGTTTTTATTTTCTACATTATTTAATGATATTGTAGAAGGCATATTTTATCTGCTGTTTCTCTCTTTCCTGTAATAGTATTTTATTGGAGAAAATAAGGTTGATATGATAGTCCTTTTATGTCTTATTGTATATATATACATATTATATATATATATATATATATATATATATATATATTAATGCAAAGCTGTATGTATAGAATATTTGTAACATGAAAACTGAAATAATTATTATCTTTGTAATATTTATACTTTTACCTAGTAAATATTGACCATGAAATGTGTTCCATATATGAGGCAGGAATGGATCTCCTTTCCTCAAAGAATGATCGAATAAAAAAGAGAATTGTCTAGAGGTGCTGTATAATTGTGTTTTGGTTTTAATTTTCTTTCTGTGACCTGTTGAATTTAAGAGAATAATTATATTATTAAAAATGAGACATTATATACAAATTCCTGTGAAGAGTTGTTCACAATCATTTTTGAGGCTGCAACTATCATTCACTACATGCCAGGAATTTTTGAGAGGGAGTGTCAATCGTTTCTCTGACAGTGTCAGTGTTGTAGTCACAAAGGGAGGCAGAAATTTTGTGTCTTAGCTTACAATTACTGATTTACTTATTATGCTAAAAGTTCATTCATGGTTTCTGTACATTAGTTAAAATGAAAATACTGCACACTATAGTTCCACATGTTGACTACCTTACTGCAGTGCAGGTTGTTTTCTTAACACGTTAAATGTATTACAGTACTTCTAGAGTATCTGATGTGATAGACAAGCATTACCCAGTAAATGTTACTGAAAAATTTATGTCAAATGTAAACAATCATGAATAGTATTTAAAGCCTTCCTAGCTTTAATTGTTCAGCATAAACAATTGCTCTGAGTTAATTTAACCAGTAACTGCACTCTGCTACATAGGTTACAGTTAGGTTAAATGCATATTCTTTTCTGCACTTTTCACTCACTGGCTGCTATCTTATTGATTTTTAACCTGTGGTTATGTGGTAGATTTTGCTTGGACTGTGTCATCATCATTATCCCCCACTCCCTGCTCTGCAGCCTATGTATCATATAATTGAAGCACAGAATGAGAAAGTAGAAATGATAGACTACTGTGACACATAGAAACATAATATTTATGAGGGCTGCACTTGTTCAAACTATTTCCTCACATTTAGTAATGCTGACAATGCTATGAAAAGGTTAGATTACTCTCAATGTGGTGCAGATATTGAGTCACAGCAGGCACAAGAAAAAGACTGCTAAACACGTGAGCTTTCAGCTGGAAGGCTATAATATTGTCATTATTCCATCCTAGAAATTACAATGCTCATATGCTACACAGTGTGTTTCGGCGAATGTAAAACCTTCCACCAAAATTTTATGCCAGGTGCAACATACGTGGTGGATTTGTAAATGTAATATCAGCACCAACTTCTAGCTCAGCTGGAGACAACCTACTTACCTCTTGCCTTATAAAGATCACCCATTTCCTTCTCCTCCAGCTGCTGAATCTAATATGCATGCAATAAACAGTGGCAAAATCAGAAAGTCTTAACGCTCATAAAAATGAGAATTGCAAAATAATAGGATGCCACTTGATTTTCTTTTATTCACAGTATCACAAAAACAAGAAGACAATTCCAAGAGCTAGTCTACTAATAATGTTCACAGCAATGTTTCTGGCTGCTAATCATTATTTCCTTGAGCACTGTAAAAAGTCATGGATAATACTTCACACAATCTTAAGATCAGCAAGAGATCCCACTTGGACATCTTCTGACCCAACTGTTCAACAAATTGTTCCGTCTTTATGTGAAATGAGACTTCGTCATGTAGGCCTACACTTTCTATAACATCACAACAAAATATAGGTTTCAATTATTTTAGTGTCAGATATTTTATGTATTTGAAAATGGATAGTTACGTAAAGGTAAACACAGAATTTTGCTGCTCAAAAAGTGACAAAAAAGTGATATATCACTGGTTAAAGTGATGACGATTCACCAGAAGTTTGTCTGGCAAAAGCCTGTCACTAGTATGAAATAGGGACTTCTGCTGTATGACGATCACAAGCCTTCGCAAGAAATCTAACAAGAGAAAAAAAAAATCCTTCAATCTATAGAAGAACTCTGCAATGGGTGTCAATGCTGTACATGAATCAGTTCAATGATGACAACCTTGTGGAAACAGACTGATATGAAAAAGAAAAACACATTTGTCACTGGAAAGACGCTACCAGTGACACAACAGGTGTGTGTTTATCACTGTTATATTGCCTCAAATTGTTGCAAAGAAGTCAAACTATTACTCATATTAAGCAAAACAACCAAAGATAGACTGTAAAATTTTTTGGAATTTATGATTATAGAGAGCACTCCATTTTTATGACAGTTTAGTGTACAGTAAGTACTATGAACCATCTGCAGTGAAAACTAAACTTCTGTAGTCTGGAACATCTAAACTACAAATTCACAAGCTTGCGACTACCAAATTGACCGTGTTGATTTAGTAGTGTTTGATGGTTCACCAAGGAAGATTTGATTGGCCACAGTATCTTCGAGTAAAGAAAGCAAGGTACTGAGTTAGGAAAATCATAGTTTGCGAGTACTGTCATCATAGTAATGAAGAAGGGATGAGTGGATGAATGTGAGAAATGTCCAATAATCACCCTTAGAGTATACTTGCAAAATACTTTACAAAATAACATGCAAAATTACATGTACGAAACATTCAAGAGCTACCAGACAGAAAACACTTTCCCTTAAGAAAGATGCCAAAAAAGCAATTCTCACAGTGCAGTTAATGAGGGAAACATGGACTACATGTGACTACCTCTGTGGGAGCCATCACCACCAGAGTGAAGTGCATGCAGTGCAAGACAGCTTTTATTACCTGGAACAGACCAAGTTGACTGTTCCTTTCACACCTAAGATTGCTAATAAAGTTTAAAGCAGTCCTGATGGATGGTAATGATTCAGATACGACATATGAGTGGTCAGGGTACATATACCTTCAACATATTGGTGGTCTTACAGAAGCTATTTGATGACTTTACATGGAGCTTGCTGGTCAAAATCCTGATAAGAAAGAGAATGAAATACTGAGGCAAATGAGTGATGTACAATGTTCACAAAACCAAATAAGAAGCAGTGAAGGAAGTAAATAAAAATTCAGATTGGGAATAAAAATGTAAGGAGGACAAGAGGTGATGACACAAGCCTGTGACCTACATTAAGCAACACACAGAAAACCTGTCAAATAGAATGTGTAACACACTTAACCCAATATCTAGCTTAAAAATAAACTTAACAAAACTGATGAGTCTGGGAAAAGAGAACTGTGCTTTCCCAAATATCACAATTTTAAAAAATCGTGACAGCAGAAGGAAAGAAAAATTTCTCCTATCTAGTGAACTTTTTCAGAATATTCTCAAAACAAAAGATTATTATTATTTGCTCATGATTTGTTTAGCACTGTTAGAGAGCGGTGTACAAAGTAAATTAAAGGTTGAAGCACAGTGATTTTCACTTTGCTCCAGCACTTCCATTTTTCCCACTCTTATTGGCTGGTTATAATGGATGACTGGGTTGAAATAATTTCGACCCTATCTAATCTGCTATTCTTTTGAAGTACCTTGTCTAGGTGTCAAGTCTGAGTGTACACTGTGCTTATATAGTTACTTGCTTCCATATAGTTTAAACCGTTTGCAATCAGCAAGCAAAACTCAATAGTATACAGTAGTATTTGAGAACTATTCATTTTGGATCCATAAGATTACAAGGAAAATAATGCATTACAGTATGTAGGATATAAACTCTAACCCTGAATATTACACAATGTGCAGTGAGCTGACAAAAACAGTACTGGTTCATAAGGGGCATTAATACAAGCATATAAAAAAATATACGGTAATGGGATTTGTGAATGTGAGTGAAGTAACATGCTTTTTAGTTACCTATTTCTCCTATCTGGAGTTAAAAGATCATTCAGAAAATATTGCATGGGCCACAAAGAGTGTGTTAGACAAAGTAACTTCATAAGAACATCACAAGCATAACACTTCACACAAGCAATAAATAACATGTTTAAGTGGCGCTTCTAAAGACCCGTTAGAGCTTCGTAATAATTTAGTTCACAAAAAAGAACTTGCTTTCTAAGATCATTATATTTAGAGATTAATTAATTGGATGGGGTGGGGCGGGGGCACAATGAAAGTGAAGATTCAGATAACGCAGAAATTTCCAAGTCTCTAATAAAAACACTGTGCTGAAATTTACTCACTGCTGAATTCTGGACAATAAAAATGTTTTTGAGCCATGTGGGGTAGCCGCGCAGTTTGAGGAGTCTTGTCATGGTTCGCGTGCCTTACACCATCGGAGGTTTGAGTTCCCCCTCGGGCATGGATGTGTGTGTCGTCCTTAGCATAAATTAGTATAAGTTAGATTAAGTAATGCGTAAGCTTACAGGACCGATGACCTCAGCAGTTTGGTCCCATAAGACCTTATCACAAATTTCAAAATTTCAATGTTTTTGACTTTTTAAAGGCACTTCTAAGAATATACAAAACATACAAAACAAAGTACTGCAATGTATGCTGGAAGTTAGTATAGAAAGAATTGCACAGAAAATTCAATCTGTAGAATTTATACCTATTATGGCTGATGAAACTACTGAATGACTAAATATGTTACAACTTGTGGCAGGGATAATGTATTGCAATACAGAAGGATACCTTGCTGATATATTCTAGGGTCTTTTCTAATCGTAATGGGCAAAATGTCAGTGCTGTTGTCAAGTGTATACCATCTGAACTGGATAAAATTTTGAAAGGTAGCAATCTAAAGTGAGCAAAGTAGACCTTAATGCATATTTTATTTAATCAACAAAAAGATACAAAACCCTAGATATTCTGCCTGCTATTAGTGTGTTGTTCTCACAATCCATGTAGAAAGTTTAGATTCGTATGTGTTGCATAGATGGTTTCCCAATAGTTATCAGTTACATGGAATTTCAAATCTAGAACTTTTGACATTGTGTATAATAAACAACGAGCACTAAAGGAATTCATTGAAAGCAAAGCAATGGTTGTGGTTAGCACTGCTGCAGTGGTTGGCATTTGAAACAATGTAATGTCTGACAATATGGAACAAACAGATGTACTTATTAATATCAACTTATACATGATGGGCAAAATAAAACTGGTTGAAAATATTTGTAAGAATGATGCAGAACTGATGCTTGTTAATGAACAGGAGAACTTCCCATCACAGAAAATGCTGGAATACATGATTCTGGTGCACCAATTGGTTCCTGCCACATACCTGCACATGTGCATCTCCCACATGCCCAAAGTACTTCTTTGTGACATTATGTTTGACTGAGTGAAAGGAGCAGATGCATTTTGTGACCAGTTGAATGCAACAAAAAATGATGCTAAGGGTAAAATACCACGTGTTCATGATGTTGAATGATCTGTGACACACATTCATGGAAGACACGTGCTGAGCTGTTTTGGCACAAGTTTGTCTGGAAGTGTTTTGGGAAGAGCTCCAGCAAAATTTGCATTGTAAAAATTAGAGGCAAAATGGGATGAAATGTGTTCTTCAGTGAATAAAAACTGTAACTATCTGAAAAAGAGTTCAAGCATCAAAGAGATCGTCACCCTCGAAAAGGGATCTATCAGTGTCCTTACAGATCTACTGTGGATGAGTCCAAGTGTCTGTATGAACTTTAATGTGTTGACTTCAGCTGCTGGTTTCTGGATGAAGTGGAATCAGGACTTTTGGATCCTTAGTTTTTCATTTCTTCAGCCTGTTAAGGTATGTGATTTCACAGAAAATGTGCTATTATGCATCAGCAAATCCCCATTGGTACTATGACAAGCCGTTGCATAATATCAAAATTGGTATTTGGTGCACAATGTCTGGTGTTCACATTGTAACACGATTCTTTCACTAAACTATTAATGCTAACTGATATGTCCAGAGCCTGTTTAATCTCTACGTGGGTCAACTCACAGAAGAAGAGCGATTATATGGATACTTCTGTTACGATGGAGCAAATGAACACACCACCTTGACAACCCTGTCATGAATGCATGAGGTGTCAGTGAGGAGGGTATAAGAGGCAACATAACCTCCTTGTCTCCTTGACTGTTTGATCTCTGTCCCTGTGATTTTTACATTGGGACTTGCTGAAAGGTCAGCTCAGGTGTACTCAAATAATCCTCAAACACTGTGGGAGAGCTGCAGCAGAACACTGAAAACACTATTGGTGCTCTCACTCAGGCAGAGCTGCTATGTGTGTTTCACAGTTTGATAAACTGAGCATATTGTTTCACCGCCTTCAACAGTGGCCATTTCCATTATCTTCTGTTATGGGCATTAACAAGCGTCAACTGCACAACAGTCTTCTTGTAAACGTTTTTCAGGCCATTTTTATTTTGTCCACTCTGTATAATGACACTCACTTCCTTAATAAAGTTACACATATTACACTGTTTCAGGCCATAATAATATGAGTTGTACTTAAGGGCAAAATCTTCATAAATTATTAAAAGTTATCATGATTATAAATATATGTCCTATTTGCTTATCTACAGAAACATTTGCACCAGGATTATACAGTTCCTAAAATATTTCCACCCTCCTTTTCTACAGAATTCGTCTTGACGCTAATTTGTCATTTGCTTTTAGATCAGCAATGTCATTGAACTGTAACACGCTTGAGAGGCAACATAACCATTTCAGTGATTGGGTTATGGCAAGGGAAGACTTCTGTTTCTCTTTCTGGACCTCATAAACTGTTTGTTGACTCACCATACAATTTATATGCATGAGCCAGTAATAACCAGCCAATGTAAGGTTCAAGTGTAATTTGATCCGATTCTTCCCAGTTTTCTCCATAAACATTCTGACCATCAATATGAGTCATTTCTACTACAATACTATGAATATTATCATTCATAAGGGCTTGAAAACATTGCATACTTACACTGAATGTAGCATATTTTGGGAGTCAGTTTTATAGCTTCTTCATTACATTATATTCCAGTCTGTGAAAAAGTTCTAAGGTCAACGTGATATATTTGTCATTTGACTAAACTACTTGCACATTGCCATGGTGAAGTGTTTTCTGCTTCAGATGCAGGATGAATGCTGTTGTCATTGGTGTGATTTTGTTATGTAGATATTTTCTTCTCACTGTCAGATGCATCTATAAATGCTTCCAAATGTTTGTCATATGGAAACCATGATAGCCAAACAGAAATTACCACGTTAGATACACGAACTGTAAGTGCACTAAACAGTTGATGAAAAAGTAATGTTAGCAATAATGCTTTGATAATTTGAACACAATAAGCGACCTGCTTTGCTGTGTAATTTCTCACATTACATCCGTAAGGAAACAAAGACCTGCATTGTTATAAAAAATATGCAAATTGGCACATTTTGGGAACTGAGAATCCACATTTCATGATAGAGAAGTCTCTTCACCCTCAATGGGTGACTGTGTAGTGTGCAATGTCCAATCGCGGAATGATCAGTGCCATATTACTTGATAGCATGTTGACTATAGAACAATACACAATGGTTTTGTAACATGATTTCATCCCCATTATCCAAAGTGACCCTAATTTCAACAAGCTGTGGTTCATGCAAGACGGAGCTCGAGACCCATTGAAGCAGGAGAGTGTTTAATGTCCTGGCGGAGCACTTTGGGGACTGCATTCTGGTTCTGTGTTACCCAGAGGCCACTGGCACGGGCCTCGATTGGTCACATATTCTCCGGATCTGAACACATGAGACTCTTTTTTGTTGGGCTGTATTAAAGACAAAAACAATCCCAAAACTGTTGCTGAACTGAAACTGGCATCGATGTTGCGACACTTCAGCAGGTCATGCAGAATTTCGCTATTCATCTGCTTCACATTATCACCAAGGTTGGCAGGTATATTGAACATGTCATAACCTAAATCTGAATATCTGAAGAGAGGTTTACATGTTGAATGAAATGTGTGTACGCCATAGTTTGTAACTAATTTATGTCTTTTTTCATATAGTTCGGTAATTGTCATGCTGTATGAATGTTTAAAACACCCAGGTCATACAGAACTAAGTGGTACAAGTGTAGCAAATTAAGCCATAACAAGTTGTAGAAACCTATTTTTTATTTGATTTTTAAAATATTTAGAATGTATAAAAAAACTAAGTCATTAAGTTTCGAGTGCTAGCGTTTAAATAAAATTGTCATGGAAGAACAAACTCCTTTCCGGGTCACAATGGCCCGAAATTATCAGAAGGTTAATGATAATTAACTTGGTGATTTTTATTTCCCTAACTGTTTGCTATTTTGCGACTGTTATCTGACATCAAATTGTAGTTCCACGCTGCTGAAGCGATACAGCCGCCTGTCTGAATATGAGTTAGCGGTCATTGTACAGGGTTATTACAAATGATTGAAGCGATTTCACAGCTCTACAATAACTTCATTATTTGAGATATTTTCACAATGCTTTGCACACACATACAAAAACTCAAAAAGTTTTTTTAGGCATTCACAAATGTTCGATATGTGCCCCTTTAGTGATTCAGCAGACATCAAGCCGATAATCAAGTTCCTCCCACACTCGGCGCAGCATGTCCCCATTAATGAGTTCGAAAGCATCGTTGATACAAGCTCGCAGTTCTGGCGCGTTTCTTGGTATAGGAGGTTTAAACACTGAATCTTTCACATAACCCCACAGAAAGAAATTGCCTGGGGTTAAGTCGGGAGAGCGTGGAGGCCATGACATGAATTGCTGATCATGATCTCCACCATGACCGATCCATCGGTTTTCCAATCTCCTGTTTAAGAAATGCCGAACATCATGATGGAAGTGCGGTGGAGCACCATCCTGTTGAAAGATGAAGTCGGCGCTGTCGGTCTCCTGTTGTGGCATGAGCCAATTTTCCAGCATGTCCAGATCCACGTGTCCTGTAACGTTTTTTTCGCAGAAGAAAAAGGAGCCGTAAACTTTAAACCGTGAGATTGCACAGAACACGTTAACTTTTGGTGAATTGCCAATTTGCTGCACAAATGCACGAGGATTCTATACCGCCCAGATTCGCACATTGTGTCTGCTCACTTCACTGTTAAGAAAAAATGTTGCTTCATCACTGAAAACAAGTTTTGCACTGAACGCATCCTCTTCCATGAGCTGTTGCAACCGCGCCGAAAATTCAAAGCGTTTGACTTTGTCATCAGGTGTCAGGGCTTGTAGCAATTGTAAACGGTAAGGCTTCTGCTTTAGCCTTTTCCGTAAGATTTTCCAAACCATCGGCTGTGGTACGTTTAGCTCCCTGCTAGCTTTATTCGTCGACTTCCGCGGGCTATGCATAAAACTTGCCCGCATGCATTCAACCGTTTCTTCGCTCACTGCAGGCCGACCCGTTGATTTCCCCTTACAGAGGCATCCAGAAGCTTTAAACTGTGCATACCATCGCCGAATGGAGTTAGCAGTTGGTGGATCTTTGTTGAACTTCGTCCTGAAGTGTCGTTGCACTGTTATGACTGACTGATGTGAGTGCATTTCAAGCACGACATACGCTCTCTCGGCTCCTGTCGCCATTTTGTCTCACTGCGCTCTCGAGCGCTCTGGCGGCAGAAACCTGAAGTGCGGCTTCAGCCGAACAAAACTTTATGAGTTTTTCTACGTATCTGTAGTGTGTCGTGACCATATGTCAATGAATGGAGCTACAGTGAATTTATGAAATCGCTTCAATCATTTGTAATAGCCCTGTATAAAATGTTTCCATATGAGAGCGTTGCTGCAGCATATATGCATGGGACCAACATGCTGTTATTCTTCTCTTGGCTACCAAAGGACAAACACCAGCAGACCAGAGTTGCCATTGCATAATATGTAAAGTCGCTAGCCCGTGTTAAAGAAATCCGCTAGATATGTAAAATAATGGTCACTAAAAATCCGCTAGATGTCGCTTTCTTAAGGGCAAAGATATGTCGGCGGGCGCGGGGAGGGGGGGGGAATATTATATTTATTTATAGCTCTTGGGTATTGCCAGACAATAATGTACTACAACGCCTACAACATATTTTTAATGATCCTATTTTGTTTTTATTCCAGCGATATATTAGAAACTTGGTATGAAACACTACAAATCACATTAATTTATTGATAAATGGTACTGAAAGTTTATTATTTTCAACAACAAAATTAGTCTCACATAAGCCCAGTTAGAAAAATCTGAAAAAATAAAATTTGTAAACGAAGCCATTAAATGTTCCACTCAATCGAAACTATTCGTGACTCAAGCTTCCAATCTGAAAAGACAAAATGAAAAGTATGCTTTTAGCTATTAAAATTCTGTAGTTGTAACTTATCTTAGAAGAAAGATTAAGGAAAGGCAAACCTACGTTTCTAGCATTTGCAGACCTAGAGAAAGCTTTTGACAATGTTGACTGGAACACTCTCTTTCAAATTCTAAAGGTGGCAGGGGTAAAATACAGGGAGCGAAAGGCTATTTACAATTTGTACAGAAACCAGATGGCAGTTATAAGAGTCGAGGACATGAAAGGGAAGCAGTGGTTGGGAAGGGAGTGAGACAGGGTTGTAGCCTCTCCCCGATACTATTCAATCTGGATATTGAGCAAGCAGTAAAGGAAACAAAAGAAAAGTTCGGAGTAGGTATTAAAATCCATGGAGAAGAAATAAAAACTTGTGGTTCGCCGATGACATTGTAATTCTGTCAGAGACAGCAAAGGACTTGGAAGAGCAGTTGAACGGAATGGACAGTGTCTTGAAAGGAAGATATGAGATGAACATCAACAAAATCAAAATGAGGATAATAGAATGTAGTCGAATTAAATTGGGTGATGCTGAGGGAATTAGATTAGGAAATGAGACACTTAAAGTAGTAAGAAATAGAGAGGATATAAAATGTAGACTGGCAATGGCAAGGAAAGTGTTTCTGAAGAAGAGAAATTTGTTAACATCGAGTATAGATTTAAGTGTCAGGAGGTCGTTTCTGAAAGTATTTGCATGGAGTGTACCCTTGTATGGAAGTGAAACATGGACGATAAATAGTTTGGAGAAGAAGAGAATAGAAGCTTTCGAAATGTGGTGCTACAGAAGAATGCTGAATATTAAATGGGTAGATCACATAACTAATGAGGAGGTGTTGAATAGAATTGGGGAGAAGAGAAGTTTGTGGCACAACTTGACAAGAAGAAGGGACCGGTTGGTGGGACATGTTCTGAGGCATCAAGGGATCACAAGCTTAGCACTGGCGGGCAGCGTGGAGGGTAAAATTCGTAGAGGGAGACCAAGAGATGAATACACTAAGCAGATTCACAAGGATGTAGGTTGCAGTAAGTACCGGGAGATGTAGAAGCTTGCACAGGATAGAGTAGCATGGAGAGCTGCATCAAACCAGTTTCAGGACTGAAGAGCACAACAACAACAACAGTTGTAACTATGTACATGAGATTATTACAACAACAACAGTTGTAACTATGTACATGAGAGTATTAATAAAATACTTACACTGTGACATTTTAAACATGTTACATTGAAAGCCCAAATAACTCCAACTTTTATTATGAGACAAACCCTGAAATCGCGGGAAAAAATCGTCTGTTTCACAGAAAAAGACCAATGCCACTCAAAAAATATATGGAATAGCTAATTTTTTGCGATTTCACGGCTGGTCCCATAGCAGAAGTTGTCCGCAACGATGAGTAACTTCGATTCGACTTTTGATGCAACATGTCACGATGTATATATTACGCTGCACTTTCACGAAGAAAAAATAATTATTAGCAGAATGCTTTCACCTAAATTTCAAAATCATGTAAGAAGTCTCCAGGATCATCAATCACGTTAACTGAACAAGTTGAGGCCTCTCCAGTTTCTCTTGGTCTTCCTTTGCCGACTTGGTTAATAACATCTTCTGGGAGATCATTAAATCGAGCAACTCATGTTTTTAATCTTGAGTTAGTTTCTGATGAGAAGAAGAGAATTTACAGTTTGTTCAGAAAGTCT
Organism: Schistocerca cancellata; assembly: GCF_023864275.1. Lineage (NCBI taxonomy): Eukaryota > Metazoa > Arthropoda > Insecta > Orthoptera > Acrididae > Schistocerca > Schistocerca cancellata. The sequence continues at coordinate 138,406,975 of NC_064632.1, forward strand.
GTTCCGAAGCTTATTTTTCACAATATTCATGGAGCTAAACACACTTTCTACTTCGGCGTTTGAATGTGGTAAAGATAGAACAGCAATAGCGAAATCACTTTGAAGGTGTTTATTCCAATCGCATTTTTATATTCGGCTACTTTAGCCGAAAAGCTAATAGTGTCCCCGTTTAGCTGATTCCAATCAACGAAGTGAATAATTTGCCACTGCTGCAAGATTTTGTAAATTTTTTTGTCAGGGTATTCCATTTCCTTCACAAGATTAGTTAATGACGTGTGTTTTGATTGTTTCAAAGTTTCTTCCTCACTCATGAGTGTCATTTTTTCTAAAGCTTTGTAGTTGGCTGGAAGTCTTTTTTGGATTTCTTCTCCTAACTTTACGTTAAAGTCAATATACCGTTTTTTTATTCCTGCAACACTAACATTATGATTTACTGGAAGCTTCTGCACATGTGTCTCAAAAAGATATCCGAGGTAGGGGACGGGATTAAGGTGATCTCTTATTTTGCGATCTATGTAATCTTGGTCGGTTGTTGCTGCCGTCGGCAACAGAATTCTTTGGCAGACTGAACGTAGCAAAGCCATCAAACAACAGTTTTACGGGGTTTGCTTTTTCACTCCCAAAGATTTTGATTGTCTGTTGCACCTCACCAAGAATTGTTTTCAAAACGTACATATAGAGTCGATTCTGTTCATCTGAGTACATATTATAAAGCATCTCCGTCGTGTAACATCGATCTTTAGTAGTCTTAAAATGCAATTTTAATTCATCCCACTGGAATAAAATTCTTGCTATAGCCGGTTCGATAGATAGCCATCGTGTGTCACACGCTTTCAGTACTTTTAACGGTGCATCACCGCAATTAATTAGCTGAAAAATATTTTTATAGTCCATTTGGCGCTTTGACGAGTGTGAGAACCAGGTGTAGGTTTCACAGACCAGAAACTCTATGTTTCATGGCAAAGTGATTTCTGATGCCTGCGTTACTGCCAACTGTAATGAGTGACGTACACAAGGTATCAAAATGAGATGTGGAAGATTGTGTTCCGGTTTCAGAATTGTAGCTATACACGCTGTGGCAGGAACCAGTCATAACAGCTGCATTATCAGTTCCTATTGGAATTAAATTTTGTATTTTGAGGCCCTCAGCTTTTAAACACTGTAAAAGTGCCGATACCATTCCAACGGCATCAGAACTCTCCAGGGGCTGCAGAGCTAAAAACGCAGACACTACTTTTTTTTTATTTAAACTGAAATATCTTCCGACGATCCCGAGATATTTCCTGATGCTTACATCTATTGATTCATCTAAAAATAAACTATATTTTTGGACACCTGTTTCACTTAAAAGTTCCTTTTTGAAATGAGGTGCTAGAATATAATTTATTGGCTCCGCACATTTGCTTCTATGTAATTTCATGTCGTTTGTTGATTTTGAATCCTTAAAGCATTTTTTACACACGTCAGTCAAGTGATCAGTGTTGGAAATTGAGCTATGTTCAGCAATGTACAACGCTAACGTACACTCACCTCTTGCACGTGAAACTGGTACTGCAGAAAATGTCAGTTGTGTATTTTGAGAAATTAGTTCATATTTTGCTCTATGTTTTTTCGTTTCCAAATGCTTTTTCAAATCGTTAATTTTTGCATATATTTCGGGCTGACAATAGCTACAATAGGCTTTAGTTGAGTTGCCTGGCACAGGCTTCAACCAATTTTTGAACTCCATGCAGTTTTCCCACCCTTTTCTATAACTCTGGCTGTAGATCTTTCTTTTAGGCGGCACTTCCATGATTTTTTTTATAACTGCATTAATTCCACACAACTACTATCGCTACACAATCAAGACCGATAATTTGTAAACAACTGAAAGAACTAACAACACCGCAACACATTGATACAACTAAAATGAGTATAACATTCCAAACAGTCCGTTCTCACTCATAGTTGAGTCACGAAGCCCCTACAGTTTTTCTGCAGGTTCGCTACTGCAGTGCCGCCAAGCGGCTGTTCTGTATAAACGCTGCGAAACGATTGCGCGTTTTGAAAATGAAGTGCAAAAGCACATTCAAAATAAAAATGCGGTCGTATTTCGGACTTATTATGGCACTATAAATTGTAGCAGCTTTCAAAACTATCACTTTTCCGATTTCCAAAGAATGCTCTGAGGAATGTGAATCATTATTATTATGTTGTTGTTGTTGTGGTCTTCAGTCCTGAGACTGGTTTGATGCAGCTCTCCATGCTACTCTATCCTGTGCAAGCTTCTTCATCTCCCAGTACCTACTGCAACCTACATCCTTCTGAATCTGCTTAGTGTACTCATCTCTTGGTCTCCCCCTACGATTTTTACCCTCCACGCTGCCCTCCAATACTAAATTGGTGATCCCTTGATGCCTCAGAACATGTCCTACCAACCGGTCCCTTCTTCTGGTCAAGTTGTGCCAGAAACTTCTCTTCTCCCCAATCCTATTCAATACTTCCTCATTAGTTATGTTAATCTTCAGCATTCTTCTGTAGCACCACATTTCGAAAGCTTCTATTATTCTCTTCTTGTCCAAACTATTTACCGTCCATGTTTCACTTCCATACATGGCTACATTCCATACAAATACTTTCAGAAATGACTTCCTGACACTTAAATCTATACTCGATGTTAACAAATTTCTCTTCTTCAGAAACGCTTTCCTTGCCATTGCCAGTCTACATTTTATATTCTCTCTACTTCGACCATCATCAGTTATTTTGCTCCCCAAATAGCAAAACTCCTTTACTACTTTAAGTGTCTCATTTCCTAATCTAATACCCTCAGCATCACCTGACTTAATTCGACTACATTCCATTATCCTCGTTTTGCTTTTGTTGATGTTCATCTTATATCCTCCCTTCAAGACACCATCCATTCCGTTCAACTGCTCTTCCAAGTCCTTTGCTGTCTCTGACAGAATTACAATGTCATCAGCGAACCTCAAAGTTTTTATTTCTTCTCCATGGATTTTAATACCTACTCCGAATTTTTCTTTTGTTTCCTTTACTGCTTGCTCAATATACAGATTGAACAACATCGGGGAGAGGCTACAACCCTGTCTTACTCCCTTCCCAACCACTGCTTCCCTATCATGTCCCTCGACTCTTATAACTGCCATCTGGTTTCTGTACAAATTGTAAATAGCCTTTCGCTCCCTGTATTTTACCCCTGCCACCTTTAGAATTTGAAAGAGAGTATTCCAGTCAACATTGTCAAAAGCTTTCTCCAAGTCTACAAATGCTAGAAACGTAGGTTTGCCTTTCCTTAATCTTTCTTCTAAGATAAGTCGTAAGGTCAGTATTGCCTCACGTGTTCCAGTATTTCTACGGAATCCAAACTGATCTTCCCCGAGGTCGGCTTCTACTAGTTTTTCCATTCGTCTGTGAAGAATTCGTGTTAGTATTTTGCAGCTGTGGCTTATTAAACTGATTGTTCGGTAATTTTCACATCTGTCAACACCTGCTTTCTTTGGGATTGGAATTATTATATTCTTCTTGATGTCTGAGGGTATTTCGCCTGTTTCATACATCCTGCTCACCAGATGGTAGAGTTTTGTCAGGACTGGCTCTCCCAAGGCCGTCAGTAGTTCCAATGGAATGTTGTCTACTCCGGGGGCCTTGTTTCGACTCAGGTCTTTCAGTGCTCTATCAAACTCTTCACGCAGTATCGTATCTCCCATTTCATCTTCATCTACATCCTCTTCCATTTCCATAATATTGTCCTCAAGTACATCGCCCTTGTATAGACCCCCTATATACTCCTTCCACCTTTCTGCTTTCCCTTCTTTGCTTAGAACTGGGTTTCCATCTGAGCTCTTGATGTTCATACAAGTGGTTCTCTTATCTCCAAAGGTCTCTTTAATTTTCTTGTAGGCAGTATCTATCTTACCCCTAGTGAGATAAGCCTCTACATCCTTACATTTGTCCTCTAGCCATCCGTGCTTAGCCATTTTGCACTTCCTGTCGATCTCATTTTTGAGACGTTTGTATTCCTTTCTGCCTGCTTCATTAACTGCATTTTTATATTTTCTCCTTTCATCAATTAAATTCAATATTTCTTCTGTTACCCAAGGATTTCTACTAGCCCTCGTCTTTTTACCCACTTCATCCTCTGCTGCCTTCACTACTTCATCCCTCAAAGCTACCCATTCTTCTTCTACTGTGTTTCTTTCCCCCATTCCTGTCAATTGTTCCCTTATGCTCTCCCTGAAACTCTGTACAACCTCTGGTTCTTTCAGTTTATCCAGGTCCCATCTCCTTAAATTCCCACCTTTTTGCAGTTTCTTCAGTTTTAATCTACAGGTCATAACCAATAGATTGTGGTCAGAGTCCACATCTGCCCCTGGAAATGTCTTACAATTTAAAACCTGGTTCCTAAATCTCCGTCTTACCATTATATAATCTATCTGATACCTTTTAGTATCTCCAGGATTCTTCCATGTATACAACCTTCTATCATGATTCTTAAACCAAGTGTTAGCTATGATTAAGTTGTGCTCTGTGCAAAATTCTACCAGGCGGCTTCCTCTTTCATTTCTTAGCCCCAATCCATATTCACCTACTACGTTTCCTTCTCTCCCTTTTCCTACACTCGAATTCCAGTCAACCATGACTATTAAATTTTCGTCTCCCTTCACTATCTGAATAGTTTCTTTTATATCATCATACATTTCTTCAATTTCTTCGTCATCTGCAGCGCTAGTTGGCATATAAACTTGTACTACTGTAGTAGGCGTGGGCTTCGTATCTATCTTGGCCACAATAATGCGTTCACTATGCTGTTTGCAGTAGCTTACCCGCATTCCTATTTTCCTATTCATTATTAAACCTACTCTTGCATTACCCCTATTTGACTTTGTGTTTATAACCCTGTAGTCACCTGACCAGAAGTCTTGTTCCTCCTGCCACCGAACTTCACTAATTCCCACTATATCTAACTTTCACCTATCCATTTCCCTTTTTAAATTTTCTAACCTACCTGCCCGATTAAGGGATCTGACATTCCACGCTCCGATCCGTAGAACACCAGTTTTCTTTCTCTTGATAACGACATCCTCCTGAGTAGTCCCCGCCCGGAGATCCGAATGGGGGACTATTTTACCTCCGGAATATTTTACCCAAGAGGACGCCATCATCATTTAATCATACAGTAAAGCTGCATGCCCTCGGGAAAAATTACGGCCGTAGTTTCCCCTTGCTTTCAGCCGTTCGCAGTACCAGCACAGCAAGGCCGTTTTAGTTATTGTTACAAGGTCAGATCAGTCAATCATCCAGACTGTTGCCCCTGCAATTACTGAAGAGGCTGCTGCCCCTCTTCAGGAACCACACGTTTGTCTGGCCTCTCAACAGATACCCCTCCGTTGTGGTTGTACCTACGGTACGGCTATCTGTATCGCTGAGGCACGCAAGCCTCCCCACCAACGGCAAGGTCCATGGTTCATGGGGGGGGGGGGGGGGGGGGGGGGATAATTATTATAGGAATTTAAAAAAATGCCCATTTTAATGTACCTACACTTTTAGGCTTGCGAGAAATTATTTACATTTTCTATTCACTCGTTTGGCATCAGAACTTCGATACTTAACGAGACTGGCAAAAATCTCTTTATCATCTTTTCATGATGTTACTACTGTGTAAATGACTGACTGTTTCTTGGATACAAATAAGCTTGTCAGTTGACAACTTTTCCACTCTGTACCTATTAATATACTAGTATTTGGGTTGGGGGTTGTTTTGAGGGAGGAGACCAGACAGCGAGGTCATCGGTCTCATCGGATTAGGGAAGGCCGGGGAAGGAAGTCGGCCGTGCCCTTTCAAAGGAACCATCCCAGTATTTGCCTGCAGCGATTTAGGGAAATCACGGAAAACCTAAATCAGGATGGCCGGACGCGGGATTGAACCGTCGTCCTCCCGAATGCGAGTCCAGTGTGCTAACCACTGCGCCACCTCGCTCGGTACTGGTATTTGGTTTCATACTTCAGTTTCATTAAAAAAGAAAAGTAAACATAGCTGTGCATTTTTGTACCAGATTAAGGAAATATGTGGATCTTTTTGTACATAAGATAGCCGTGTATAAGTAGTTTCCAAGAAAATTGTTAAAATTAGCAGGTCGTAAGAAAGTTCATGATAGCAAACAAGCGTTTTGAATCACAATTGACTACATTATACGAGTATAAATGAAGAGTTAATTAAAGTCTCTAGCGGATACTGGTGGTGTAAAAGTATTTTGCGGTACAATATACATGCGTTGAGTTTTTCTCCACAGAGTAATCTTTTCTTTTCCCTCCCCTCAAGGGCATTAGGGAAGTAAAGGAATGTTAATATTTATTAGGAAGAGAAAATTAGCACAACACTGAGGATGTAGCGGTGGTCCATAGCCGAAAGTGACTGAGTTTTAAGACCGACTCATATGCAAAAGATTTAAAAGGTAACTTAGTCTTGACTGCCTAAAAACTCGCTAGAAGTCGCTAATTTTTTTTCCGCTAAAGCCACAATTTTGCGGGCTAAAAGTTCATAAAATCCGCTAGTTCTAGCGGCAACACTGCGGCAGACATCCACGGAGAACAAAGAACTTGTGTGGGGCAGCATGTCTGTCCAAGTTCCGTCCTGGTTGCGATTCGACACAAGGGGCCAGTCTCAACAGGCAGACTCAAGTGGGAGGCACTCGAACACCCGCCCTTCAAGCCCGATCTCCCCCATGAGAATAACACGCGAGGATATGTAGCAGCCAGTTACGGACTTTTCAAGCAGCAGGACACAGTGTTTTACCAAACGGGTATCTTCAACCTGCTGCATCAGTGGGATGATTGACTTAGTGCTCATGGCGATGTGTCAGATTGGCATACTGATTCTGGACTGTACGGCCTTTGAAAGGAAAGTTTTGTATCACACCTTATAAATAGTCACCAGTATTCCAGTCCTTGACGAATGAACTATTAGCCAGGAACAGCGTAGTAGCATTGTTTATGCACTGTGCTCGCTAACTGTTTGTTTATTCCAAGCAACACTGTCCTAGCCCAGGTATCAACCGTTGCAAGATATTTTATCAGTCATTGCCGATATAACATTTAACGACATCGTCATCAGTCTTCAGTCTTTTTTGTTGGACCTACAACTGTACTTCCTCTGCTGTGTCAACCTCTCCATCCTAGAGTAGATCTTACGCACGACGTCCTCTGTTATTTGCTGGATGTATTCCAAACTCTGTGGCTCCTACAGATTTTATTTACCGTTTACAGTTTCTTCAAGTACCGTAGAAGTTGTTCCATGATGTCTTCTCACACACCTTACCATCTCGTCCATTCTTCTTGGCAGCGTTTTCCACGTATTACTTTCCTCGCCGATTCTGTGGAGAACTCTTCACTTCTTACCTATCAGTCCACATATTTTCTATATTTTTTTGTAGCATCGCATGTCAAACGCTTCGATTCTCTTCTTTCCGGTTTTGCAAGGATCGGTTTAAATAAAGCCCAAGCGACGCAAGATGCTGCTTGGGGCGCCAAGCTGTGAGGAGTGCCAGAGGCACCACGCTTTAGGATTTCTGTGTAGGAAGTAGCAGCGGCCGCTTGGGGTGGCAAGCCTAACTGCAAGGTTTGAATGTGTATATCACGATTAGTAGCGAAAACTGACACAGGTGAAAGTATACGAGGGAAAAGGGGTGGGGTGGGGATGAGGGAGGGGCGTCGAATAATCGTCGCTTGTGTGAAAAAATGTTCTCGAACCATCCCTTGGGTTTTCCCACAGATCATGATGCACTTTCACACAATGTTTTGCTACAAGCATACATTCTCAAAAATTTCTTCCTCAAATTAAGGCCGATGTTTGATACAAGTTAGACTTCTTTTCGCCAAGAATACCCTTTTCATCTGTGATTGCCTGGTTTATATGTCATCCTTGCTCTCTTTGTCATGCGTTACTTTCCTTCCAAGGTAGCAAAAACCCATCACATAGTCTACCTTTGTGATTCCCAATTTCGATCGCTAATCTCATTTCTGCTGCTCTTCATTACTTTCATCTTTCTTCGTTTTACTCTCAATTCATATTCTATGCTCATCAGACTGTTCATTTCTTTCAGCAGGTCCTACAGTCGTTCTTCACAGTGACTGAGGACAGCAATGTCGTCAGTGAACGCTATCGTTGTGGATTTTACCCTGGAAAATGATAAAGCCAACCACTAATAATGACGCGGTTGCGGATGAAATGCTCTTTGTTATTTACGGCGGTACAACGAGAAACGCGTCCGCACTGGCGCAAAGCTCAGAACACACTTGTGAGGTGGCGACTAAAAATTTATTAAGTTTGTTATTAGCCTTGAAACTTTTGAATGTTTGATGTGTGTGCTTTTCGAATGAAACGACTGTTTTACGAGAGCCTGAAAATTATTTGTAAGCACAAAAAAAAAAGGTTCATATATCTCTAAGCACTATGGGACTTAACTTCTGAGGTCATCAGTCCCCTAGAACTTAGAACTACTTAAACCTAACCTACCTAAGGATATCACACACATCCATGCTCTAGGCAGGATTCGATCGAACCTGCGACCGTAGCGGTCGCGCGGTTCCAGACTGTAGCGCCTAGAACTGCTCGGCCACCCTGGCCGGCTTTGTAAGGACAGCCATAAAGCGATGGAGAACGTACGTACTGACCACAATCCTCAGTCCACAACTCAGATCGCCGAAACTGGAATAATATGTTCTAGTTTTCTAAGTAGAATGCAGAGGAGTCAGGAATTACGACGCTAAATAAAGGTTTGCTGTTATTTAACGAATCATTATATTCCATTAACGTTCACAAGAGCAAATATTAACTTTGTATTTCGTTAAAGTATTTCTATTCGCACTCGATACAGTTCAGAGACGATTTATGCTTGAGGTTCCAAGTATTAGTAATTATTATTCTATCTGTTAATTACATCCAGTTAACTGCTCACCGTAAAAGTGGAGAATAATCTCTATCATATAGTGTGTGGCACAAAAAACAAAACACCGAAAACGAAACAAAGGCTTTCCAGTAAATTATTAATTCAAGAAAGTTCACTTTTACACCTTTGCACTAAATAAGCCCGATACATAATTCGATAAACAGACTGTCATGTCAGTCGTCTTGAATCCATCTGTGGCTTAGAAGACACTGTCGCAGACAGAATCACGGCACATCTGTAGCGTTGAGAGAGACAACACGTACGACTGACGACTATAGAACTATTTTTTAAGTGAAGACCTGTTTGTCTTAATATACTCTTGGTACGGATGGCAAACGAAACACTTGCCGATAGATCACTTCGAGCAGCTGCAGCAGTGCTTACATAGCACCCTTTTTGTGTACAAAGTTATTTGTATCATTGTTAGTTGAAGACTAACAACATTCCCAGTTTTGCTCTGAGCAAAATTCTGCTCTGTTCTGTTCTGAAAGCACTTCAGGTCGATGACTCTTAAACCTAACTTTCAAAGTTTCTCAAACGGAACCGATGGTAGGTTGCGCCCTCTGATATGTCTCTTTTTTTTCTAACTTCTGTACCTTGATAAAATTACAGTAACCTCTTGAGTATTGGTACAGCTCCATTATTACATGTATTAAATATAGTGCTACTATTTTAGCTTTGTATCGTCATTACAAAGGTTAGTTAATCTAACTAGTTTTTACAATTACTGGTCCAGAAAATGGTTTTCACATAAGTCAAAAAGTAAAAGAAATAGCTTCATAAAAACCTCTACCATACTTTTTACACAAAACAGAACCTAATTCCAAAAGTACGAAATTTGGAAATGGAATGGGACCAAACTGCTGAGGTCATCGGTCCCTAAGCTTACACACTATTTAATCTCCGACGGGGGCAGCCGCGCGGACCGTGACAAGACACCCAAGGCCGTGCGGCTCCAAAAGTATGACTTTTCACCTTTAATATTATGCACATTTGAAATTTCGTAAAAGTAGATTGTTGAGGAAACCAATCAGCGGATCATGCTGAGACTAAAAACATTCAACAGCTCCACAGTTTTACACAATCTGATGAAGTTTTGTAACATTATTTAATATTGAATTTCGCTTAAGATTATTGTGCAGCTCATTACTTGCTCTGCATGGACGTACGCAGGTGCTAACGGCTCGACATTGGCCGAGTGACAGGGAAAATCATGTCACTCACTCGATACGGTAGACATACAAGTACAGTAGTGCATGCTTCCTCGTAAGATATTCCACTCGCGGCCGCTGCCGCGCTGCTCAGGGAGTCTTATATCCTCTGCTGCCACTATCGCTGGTGATGCCCTCTCATCATTGATATCTTTTCACCTTGAACTTTAATCGTACTCTTCAACTTTTCTTTTGTTTCCACCATTGCTTCTGGTTCTCCTATCTTTCCTAAAGCTGAACTGATCATCATCTGACAGATATTCAGTTTCTTTTTCCATTCTTCTGTATATTATTCTTGTCAACAATCCGGATGCATGAACTGTTAAGCTGGTTCTTACACTCCTGTCTTCAAACTGTTAGCTGATATTTTTCTGAAAGTCTGATGGTATGTTTCCAGACTCAGAGACTCTACAAACCAACCTGAATAGCCGTTTGGTTGCCACTTCCCTCAATGATTTTAGAAAGTCCTCAGAAATGTTATCTATGGCTTCTGCCTAATTTGATAGCAAGCTTTCCAAAGCTCTGTTAAAATCTGACTCCAATATTGGATCCCCTGTGTCTTCTATGTCGACATCCATTTCTTCTGTCACTTTATCAGACAGTCACTCACTCTCACAGAGGCCTTCAATCTCCCCATCCCCCTGCTTGATCTTTCATCTGGGTTTAACAGAATAATTCCCCTTGAATTTTTACAGTTGATGCCTTTTCTTCGAATTTCAGTGAAGGTTGTTCCGACTTTTCTGTGTAGGACAGCATATTGTATCCCAGCACCTTAAATGATGGCATTCACTTTTTTATATGCTGCAGTCTTTTTCTGAAATTACAAAAATTACGGTTTTTCCAAATGTGATAACGTGACTTCAGTGACAGATGTTCAGCGCCTGGATAAGGCACCCGTGTTGTGACACCAGAGTGTGCTGCGGCAGTTGAAGCCATTGTGATGGAAAATCGTCGTGTGACGGTGGATGAAACGGCCGCAAATCTCAACATTAGCCATTCACGAAGTGCTTAAGTTTTGTGTCTGCAAATTGGTTGAAATGGTTCTGAGCACTATGGGACTTAACATCTGAAGTCATCAGTCCCCTAGAACTTAGAACTACTTAAACCTAGCTAACCTAAGGACATCACACACATCCATGCCCGAGGCAGGATTCGAACCTGCGACCGTAGCGGTCGCGCGGTTCCAGACTGAAGCGCCTAGAACCGCTCGGCCACACCGGCCGGCAAGGTGTCTGCAAGATGGGTGTCACGGCAACATTGATGATCTGCACTTTGATACTCTTCCATATCCAACATACTCACCAGACATCGCACTGAGTATTCGTGAGTACCACATGTTTGGATCACTTGGATCACTCCAAGAGGCGCCTGGAGGAAGGAAATTTCGTTATGATGAAGAAGTGCAGCAGGCGGTGCACGAGTGGCTGCACATAGAACCAAAAGAATGTTTTTTTTTAGAGGAATCCATGTACTACCAATGCGCTAGAGGAAGTATGTTGAACGACAGGCAGGCTATATCGAAAAATGATACACTTGCGTTCTACTTTTGTTCAGTAAAACAGTTTAAAATATGTAAGGTTTGCATTTGACTCCCCATCGTATATCCATTTCTCTTGATCTGAATAGACTATGGTGACATACACTGTAGCCGTATCTACTGCCTCAGAGAACTTCAGACACACTTCATCTTTTCTCAGTACATCAGTACTTTGCTTCTTTTCGCACTGTTTCTTTCTGACGATTCTCTTAAAATTCTGTCTACGCTTGTTAGTAAACTGTTATCTGAGTCTATATCTGCTCCTGGGATATGCCTTATGCCGCGTCCACATCGGCCACGGTGCTCAAAGCCATGAAAAAGGGGTTCAGCGCAGCATGTTCGGTGTGGACGTCAAACTGCGCCGGTCTGCTCAAGAAGGAACAAGTTCTGCGCAATGTCGGCACATCAAATGAAATCGTTTCTGTGCGGCTCCGTGTGGACGGCGTTTGCAGATCTCCAATGTTACCAAAGCTCGCGCGTGCGCACCGGAACATTGCTGCGCACCTACGAACACTCAGCTCCATTCTGCTATGCCCTGAGCCTAGCGTATGTGCGCAACACGGCACTGCTGGGGCGGGGCGGTCTGTGTGGTCGCGGTTTTACAATCTTACATCTGATTTCAGAACCTACGACTGACCATGATGAAATCCAGGTGGAATCTGCCCATGTGTTAGACCTTTTCCAAGTATACCTGCTCCTCTTGTGATTGCTGAATCAGTCTTTCTTTTCTCTTATTGAGAATAACAAGCCCGTACTTTCGTGTATCCGTTTTCTATTCCTTGTTCGACTGAAACCAACCATTCACCTACTATTATTAGACTTTCATATCCCTTACATACTGAATTACGTGGTCAATATCCTCATATAGTTTCTTTGTCTCTTCATCTTCTACATGTGACGTCGACCTGGATACCTGGACTACTGTTGTTGGCGTTGGATTGCTGTCAATTCTGGTGATAACCTCGTCACCGTAGCGCTCACAGTAAATCACTCTCTGCCCTACCTTCCTATCTATAATGAACCCTACTGCTGTTACACCATCTCATGCAGCCTTTGATATTACTGTATATCCGTCTGATAATACATCCTTACTTGCTTTCCATTTCATTTCACTGCCCCCCCTCCCCCCCCCCCCCCCCCACCATGTCTAGACTGAGCCTCTACATTTCTCTTTTCAGATTTTCTACCTTCCTGAGCGCATTCAAACTTCTGACATTATTACCATTTCGTTATTCCACTTTTTTCTCATGATTACCTCCCCTTTGCCAGCCCCCCTTCCCCCGAGATCCGAATGCGAGACTGATCGGGGCTCTTTCGCCAGTAGAGAGACAATTATGACATTTCTCAAACTACAGGCCACATGTCGGACGGACACACCTTATGTGTCTAACGCAGTGGTTTCCATTCCCTTCTGCTCCCTGATGCTGTTGACCATTGCTGATGGGCAGTTTCCCACTCCAAAGCAAGTGAGTGACCCGATCCTCTATGTGCTTGTCCACCCTCTTTGACTAGATCCTTGGCAAAATGAGAGTGATTTCTTATACCGGAAGCCTTCGGCCAGCGTTACTTATACTTTTTTTTATTCATAATTTAAGTAGTGACTGGGACCGAGCCCAGGACCCAGATTGTTTTAGTTACTAGCCAAAAACGCTACTCGTAGATCACATTGACCAACATTTGGTGGCTCTACCTGGATGAAGAAACCTATTGACTCTCTTCCTAACCGAGCTTAGGTAATTATCAAGGCTGGAAACGGTATTACCCGGTTTTAGTGTGTATCCTGGGGCTGCTAATGTTTGTCCGGTGTGATTATGTCTGCTCTAGAGAATTGCTTCGAAGACTTCTGTGGAGCAAAATTTTCTGAATTGATTTGATAGTAAGGAGCTTGAGGTAGTGTTGATTCCTAACATGCCCTTTTTAGCATTGAGTGAAGTAATCTTTATAGTTAAAAATGATGTGTTAACTGATGGTCTCTGCGAATAAAATGGCAAATGTGAACTAGCATGGTAACATCTGCACCCAACTTTGTATCAAAAAGTGTTTTCATGTGTTTACCTGAAGTAATAGACAAATTTACGATCCTATCATTGCTTGAGAATGTGAATATTAATGTTCATTTTTATGGTGATGTTTCAAACTAGCAGAATGTGTAGTAAGAATCGAAAAACGTAACAGTGAAATTGTGTTATCTGTGTTTATGGGAGAGCTGTGTTGAGCAATATTGGCAAGCAGCTAATCTATATTCATAATAAATCTGTAAAACCGTCGTTTCTGCCTATCTTGGCTGTTTGAAAAAAAAAAAAAAAAAAGAAAAAAAAGGTTGATATGGCTATAAGCACTATGGGACTTAACATCTGAGGTCATGAGTCCCCTAGACTTAGAACTACTTAAACCTAAATAATCTAAGGACATCACACACATCCATGCCCGAGGCAGGATTCGAACCTGCGACCGTAGTAGCAGCGCGGTTCCGGACTGAAGCGCCTAGATCCGCTCGACCACAGCAGCCGGCGGCTGTTAGAACTTGGTTCTCCAAAACGTCTGGCGTTTTCACAGGTAGCTTGGGGCACCATACAGGTTTTATTTAATCAAAATTGGATCACGGAAAAAATTACTGTAACTTAAAGTTTTATCCATACTAAAATTACACTCCTGGAAATTGAAATAAGAACACCGTGAATTCATTGTCCCAGGAAGGGGAAACTTTATTGACACATTCCTGGGGTCAGATACATCACATGATCACACTGACAGAACCACAGGCACATAGACACAGGCAACAGAGCATGCACAATGTCGGCACTAGTACAGTGTATATCCACCTTTCGCAGCAATGCAGGCTGCTATTCTCCCATGGAGACGATCGTAGAGATGCTGGATGTAGTCCTGTGGAACGGCTTGCCATGCCATTTCCACCTGGCGCCTCAGTTGGACCAGCGTTCGTGCTGGACGTGCAGACCGCGTGAGACGACGCTTCATCCACTCCCAAACATGCTCAATGGGGGACAGAACCGGAGATCTTGCTGGCCAGGGTAGTTGACTTACACCTTCTAGAGCACGTTGGGTGGCACGGGATACACGCGGACGTGCATTGTCCTGTTGGAACAGCAAGTTCCCTTGCCGGTCTAGGAATGGTAGAACGATGGGTTCGATGACGGTTTGGATGTACCGTGCACTATTCAGTGTCCCCTCGACGATCACCAGTGGTGTACGGCCAGTGTAGGAGATCGCTCCCCACACCTCCGACCATCCTGATTTAGGTTTTCCGTGATTTCCCTAAATCGCTTCAGGCAAATGCTGGGATGGTTCCTTTGAAAGGGCACGGCCGATTTCCTTCCCCATCCTTCCCTCACCCGAGCTTGCGCTCCGTCTCTAATGACCTCGTTGTCGACGGGACGTTAAACACTAATCTCCTCCTCCTCCTCCTCCTCCCCACACCATGATGCCGGGTGTTGGCCCTGTGTGCCTCGGTCGTATGCAGTCCTGATTGTGGCGCTCACCTGCACGGCGCCAAACACGCATACGACCATCATTGGCACCAAGGCAGAAGCGACTCTCATCGCTGAAGACGACACGTCTCCATTCGTCCCTCCATTCACGCCTGTCGCGACACCACTGGAGGCGGGCTGCACGATGTTGGGGCGTGAGCGGAAGACGGCCTAACGGTGTGCGGGACCGTAGCCCAGCTTCATGGAGACGGTTGCGAATGGTCCTCACTGATACCCCAGGAGCAACAGTGTCCCTAATTTGCTGGGAAGTGGCGGTGCGGTCCCCTACGGCACTGCGTAGGATCCTACGGTCTTGGCGTGCATCCGTGCGTCGCTGCGGTCCGGTCCCAGGTCGACGGGCACGTGCACCTTCCGCCGACCACTGGCGACAACATCGATGTACTGTGGAGACCTCACGCCCCACGTGTTGAGCAATTCGTCGGTACGTCCACCCGGCCTCCCGCATGCCCACTATACGCCCTCGCTCAAAGTCCGTCAACTGCACATACGGTTCACGTCCACGCTGTCGCGGCATGCTACCAGTGTTAAAGACTGCGATGGAGCTCCGTATGCCACGGCAAACTGGCTGACACTGACGGCGGCGGTGCACAAATGCTGCGCAGCTAGCGCCATTCGACGGCCAACACCGCGGTTCCTGGTGTGTCCGCTGTGCCGTGCGTGTGATCATTGCTTGTACAGCCCTCTCGCAGTGTCCGGAGCAAGTATGGTGGGTCTGACACACCGGTGTCAATGTGTTCTTTTTTCCATTTCCAGGAGTGTATAAAAGCGAAAGTAACTCTGCTGTTACGTTTTCACAACCAATCCGTTGAATCGATTTCGAAGAAATTTGTTATGGAGTAATCTTGAATACTGAGGAAGAATATACGCTGCTTTGGAAAGTGTATAATACAAGATCCTTTTTGATTTGAATAATATTTTCACAATATAACATATACAGTCCGGACACTCACTCTAGCGCTGTGAAAATTGTTACCGTCTGATAGTTGGAACGACACTAGCGCCCCTAATGGCGAGAAAGCTCCCGAAGAGTAACGTTTGATTTTAATTATTTTTCTACTTAATTAACGAAATAGTTACTATATTTTTAGCTTTCGAAACATTAGTAAATTGTCAAGAGACGTGAATTATCACGAAAGAAATGTAAAAACAGCCGAATAGCACTGATACAGTGCCATAACCTAAAACTTTTTCTTGAAGAAATACTTCCGAATATTTTTACGCTTGCAGCTTATACCGCTGAAGTCAAGAGAATAGAAACATATTTCATCCAGCCGGCCAGAGTGACCGTGCGGTTCTGGGCGCTATAGTCTGGGGCCGAGCGGCCGCTACGGTCGAAGGTTCGAATCCTGCCTCGGGCATTGATGTGTGTGATGTTCTTAGGTTAGTTAGGTTTAATTAGTTCTAAGTTCTAGGCGACTGATGACCTCAGAAGTTAAGTCGCATAGTGCTCAGAGCCATTTGAACCATTAGCCATATTTCATCCATGAGAAATATATTTTTATTGATGTCTGTTCTAATTATGATATACACTTTTCGTGGTACCTAATAATTCGGCGTGGGGTCTAATGATTCGCATATTATTACACTTCACTGGATGCACGAATATTTTTGTAAACTTAACCATTTTTGCTTCAAAAGCGATAGCGTTGAAGATCCTTACCGTTTGTGACTCAGACGTAGCCGAGCGCGGTGGCGCAGTGGTTAGCACACTGGACTCGTATTCAGAAGGACGACAGTTCAATTCCGCGTCCGGCCATCCTGATTTAAGTTTTCCGTGATTTTCCTAAATCGCTCCAGGCAAATGCCGGGATGGTTCCTTTGAAAGGGCACGGCCGACTTCCTTCCCCGTCCTTCCCTAATCCGATGAGGCCGATGACCTCGCTGTCTGGTCTCGAACCAACCCAACCTAGCTCAGGCGTAGCAACTATAGTGGAAATGGTTTCTTCTTTGTTGAGCAACAGTGCTATGAAACTTCCTTTGATTTAAACTGAGTGCTGAACCGAGACTCGAACTCGGGACCTCCACTGACTGCGCTACCCACTCACGACTGATTACCCACAGCTTTACTTCCGCCAGCACCTCATTCTGGAATGACGTTTTATCGTCGCATCTTTGTGGTTTTCCCTTCAGCTATGTTTGTGGTGGCTTACTTGGTAGATTGCATAACGTAGGTATTGCATTTCAAGCAAGTTTCTCCTGTTCCACGTTCACTATTTTGACTGGAAGTGCAGTGAACAAAACTTCACGTTGTTGAGTAGATATACGAAGTCTTTCTTCCGCGTTTGATAGCTATTTTTTGTTCTTAAAAGAAATAGCTGTAGGTCACAAGAGAATCGTAAATAAACTGTTCTGTAAGACATCGGTTCATATCTCCCGGGGTCCTTAGGAAATTACAGAAAGATAAACGTTGTGTCATTTTTCAGTTACTGTCGATTGTCGTGGCACTGCATATGCTCTCCATCGTACAAACTCTGTTAGAAATCAATACAAACGACACTATTGGCACTCATCCGATATTGATATCGTATTATGAAGTGCTATTTGCTGACCACTTGGAGCGCTGCTATCATGGAGTATAACAAAAATGAGGAGTGTCGCGACTTTATATGTTAAGACGGGTTCGCACTAATGTGGCATCACAGCTTATGGCTTTCTGTAGTGGCATTGTGTACTACAGTTCACAATGGACGCCACAAACTCTACGTAGTTGTGTACAGCTTTAAGTATGGCATCAACTGAAATCATACGGGCCTGTGTGAATGGTATAGTGATGGTTATGCCGTTAGAGCTGTGACAAGAGTTAAATACAAGGAACACGAAGTCAAAATGTTGGATCAGAACTGTGCGGCTGGTCTCGGCGGAGGTTCGAGTCCTCCCTCGGGCATGTGTGTGTGTGTGTGTTTGTCCTTAGGATAATTTAGGTTAAGTAGTGTGTAAGCTTGGGGACTGATGATGACCTTAGCAGTTAAGTCCCATAAGGTTTCACACACATTTGAACATTTTTTTTGGATCAGAAAATGGATATCGCACAGGGAAAAATCAGGGGCCACAAACACAGTTGAAAAAGAAATAACACTCGTAGACGAAAATTCTGTCTGCGATGGCAAGCTAACCAACAGCTGACATAATTTCTTCTACAGGCACACTATTCTAACAAGATTTTAGTGTCTTATTGTTTTCTTTGACATAGGCATTTCGAATACCCAATTTTTAAAACTGTGTGTCGGACTAAGGCTCGAACTCGGGATCTTGCCTTTCATGGGCAACTGCTATACCAGCTGAGCTACTCAAGCAAGACTCTCGGCCCATCCTCACAGCTTTAATCCCTCCAATACCTCGTCTCTTGCCTTCCAAACCTCACAGAAGCTCTCCTGCTGACCTTGCAGAACTAGCACTCCTGGAAGAAAGGATATTGTGGAGACATGGCTTAGCCACAGCCTGGGGGATACTTCCAGAATGAATTTTCAGTCTGCAGCAGAGTGTGCAGTGATATGAAACTTTTTGGCAGATTAAAACTGTTTGCCGGTCTGAGACTCGAACTCGGTCCTGAGTTCTAGTCTTGGTCTGGCACACAGTTTTAGTCTGCCAGGAAGTTTCATATATAATCCACAATTTACAGAATGCTTGGTCTCACAAAAGAAAGTTTATACCACTCACTTGTTTGGTTACATATATTAAGTTCACTTATTCATCTAATAATCTTGTAAGATTGTGGAATACGCCATCGGTCTGCAAATATTGGCCGGCCGGAGTGGCCGAGCGGTTCTAGGTGCTACAGTCTGGAACCGCGCGACCGCTACTTTCGCGGGTTCGAATCCTGCCTGGGGCATGGATGTGTGTGATGTCCTTAGGTTAGTTAGGTTTAAGTAGTTCTAAGTTCTAGGGGACTGATGACCTCAGAAGTTAAGCCCAATAGCGCTCAGAGCCATTTTTTGCAAATATTGGGCACACGAACACACACACAAACACACACACACACACACACACACACACACACACACTGCTGCAGGAATTCAAATGAAGTTTGCTGTTCTTGTAGTTGCAGAAGCTGCAAAGCTGCGAAAGTGTACCTGCCGACCGTCGTTTTCACTTGTTTCAGTAATAAAATAAAAACACACTGAAATCGCATGGAGTACAGCAGCAATTACTCCACGGTAACTGCGACTGGAGGAAGAAAAGTGGCACAACAAAGTGCAACCAAACCGAACTTTTTGTGACACGACAAAAGCTGCGTCTCTTAAGTTGTGCCACTAGAAACGGGAGTTCACACTTGTAACTGCATTGCAACTGCAGCATGTCACTAGCTGTGGCAACACTTTTGTTGTGTGTCTGAACCCGCTTGAGATTTTGATAGTACGCGAATCAGAGAAAAATATTTACTCTTTGAAGAAGCTACTGTAGGCGACTAGCCTTCAACAAATAATTGCATAGCCGTCCGGTATAATGAGTTAGCGGAGTACAATTTATTCGTGAAAAACTCACACTGAGAAGGAAAACTAAAAACAACAGAGAAGTAACAAAAACTAGGAGATTCTATAGTCTTACGGCAAAGATAAAAAACAACACATGACTAAAAAAAACTCTCGCGCACTTTTGATCTCACTTTGCACTAGACATGAAAAATATCACTGCCACACAGCCCCCCCCCTTAAAGTGCGGAGCCCCAGGGATATCTTGATACTTGAATTTAATGCTCGGTAATCCCCACACGGTCTCCATGATCCATCTTTCTTACGTACTAAGTGTAGGGGTGAAGACCACGGACTGTCTGACCGGCGAATTATTCCCGCCTGTAACATTTCCTCGAATATCGCCTTTGTTTCTGTCATTCTCTCTGGTGCGATTCTACGTGCTCGTTGTGAAACTGGCTGTCCTGGTGTGGTACGAATATAGTGAACCGTGCTATGTTTAACTTCTTTTGTCTGTCCGTCAGAACATCTCCGAATCTTTTCTTCGTCATGTAGCTCTTCGACTACAGAGTTGCCAATCGCCTGTAGCTTCTCACAAGTTGTATGCCCTTTAGTGCTTGATATTGCACTGTTGTCCGTCAGATTTAACAAACGTTTTCCTTGTAAGTCGACCGCCAACTCGAAATGTGCCAGAAAATCAGCGCCCAAAATAGGTTCTGATATACCAGCTATCACAAAAGACCAGATAAACTGTTTGGAAAAACCCACATCAATCTTGCACACTTTACATCCGTACGTGTTAATCACCGAGTTATTCACTGCCTTCAAACGTGGCTGTATGTCTTTTTCGTTGTGTGGCGCATGGCTGACAGGAAGCGAACTAATGTCTGACCCAGTATCCACCAAAAACCTTGTACCCGTAAGTACGTCTGATACATACAATCTTTTCGAAGCAGGAGGCATATGTATTGACGACTGTTGTCGCTGACATGAAAACACTGCACTGTTTCTGTACATACCTTGGTTGTCTGAGTAGGCGCATGGTGATGTACATCTTGTAGCATTTCTCCCAAAACGTATATGGTACCAACACACCTTACGCTCGTCCTCTTGTTGACTTCGTGTTTCACGCCCAGCCCGGTCTCTCTTGCGCTTAAAGATAATTTGTGGTCGTTGTAGCGTGCTTAGTTGCGCTCGCAAATCATCTATTGCAGTTTTTAAATCTCTAATTTCGTTTGAACTTTTTGCTGTTTGTCGCGTTGCGACCGCGGCACAGTTTACTGTTATATCGTCAGTTTGGTCTTGCTGGTAATGGTAGTTACCGTACGTGGCATCTGTCGACGTCATTGCGACTGTTGCAGTAGGCTCGTGCGTCTCGTAGATTCTGTCTGCAGCGAGCAGCAGCTTGTCAACTGATCTTTCGTCGTATATAGCTAGTGTAGTTCTTACTTGCACTGGTAGCTGTTGTTGCCATACGTGGAGTAACAGTCTATCAGAGACTGTCGATCTATCTACCAGGCTGCGTAAATGACGCCAGTATTCTGACGGGGTCCTATCTCCCCGTTTCTCTTGGTACAGTACTTGTTTGACTCTGATGTCGACTGACTTCACACACCGAGAAATTAATTCTTCTTTCAGTCTATAGTATGCTCCTTCAGTAGGCGGGTTCACTATAATGTCAGATACCAAAACCGAGGTCTGATGGTCCAAATTACTTATCACCAAGGTGAACTTCTCGTGATCACTGAATATTCTTTGTTGTAGAAATATATTTTCCATTACCGCGAACCATGTGTGTGGCTGAGAAGGCATGAATGGGGGCGTTCGTAATTGCAACCGTTGAGTTGGTGAAGCGTTGAAACCAACGGGTACTTCCGTTGCTGTTACTTGCTGTGGTTGTGCTGCCATGGTTGTTGAACCAACGTCATTCCTTTGGTCCGGTATATGCTTTAAATTCATATCTTTCGAAATATGCAACTGTAAAGTTTCTATCTCATTCTGAAGCCTATGAATTTCTTCCGTTATCGAACCGTATCGTTTGCCGTCGTCGGTCATTGCTTCTGCAGTTAATGTTCGACGTAGCTAACGAAAGATTTAAAGTTCCTTAATCGGAGGTCACCAATTATGTAGGCGACTAGCCTACAACAAATAATTGCATAGCCGTCCGGTATAATGAGTTAGCGGAGTACAATTTATTCGTGAAAAACTCACACTGAGAAGGAAAACTAAAAACAACAGAGAAGTAACAAAAACTAGGAGATTCTATAGTCTTACGGCAAAGATAAAAAACAACACATGACTAAAAAAAACTCTCGCGCACTTTTGATCTCACTTTGCACTAGACATGAAAAATATCACTGCCACACTACTTACTCTTTGACTTCTGAATATCGTATTTGCGAAACAGCTTTTATTAGTTGATGTGTGCTTCGTGTTACCCTTTAAAGTAATGAATAGATGGCTTGTACAATCTTCAGTGGGTTTAACTCATACTTTCACACTATTTGTTGCATAATGTACACGTTGTATAATGTGCAGCTATTTCAGTAGCACAGTAATTAGATCCACCTTCCTGCCCATGCCTCTCTGTTCACGCAGCTGGGCAGCGATGCTGCGCATGCCGATGCGTCGTCCATTGGGACAGCTGGGGACGGGGAGGATGGGCACACATCATGAGCTATACTTACCCAAACAGGCAGATGCGTGATGGCAGCTGATGTTATTGCACTTTCGGTAGCTTACATACTCACCCTCACTCATCATATCGGAACTACTAATACGCGAACACAGCCACGTGTAACAGCTAGCATAAGGTAAAGTTAGAGGGATGTATTTCAGTGAAGTACCCGGGATAAAAGGAAGAGAATCTTTACGCAGCACTGTCTCCACTTATTGTGAAGTGTCGTCCGCCAGCGTTTAATGCCGTCTCTGGAAAGTTCTCATATGGATACGGCAATAAGGCAGTTTTATGAGGACATCTGAGGCGAGTGGCCATTTCATGAGACTGGCTTTACGACTATATGTAGCCAGCACTGGCTTGACTGTGGAATAGCCACATCTACATGGCTATCCTGCAAACCAAACTTACCTTAAGTGCCTGGCAGAGGGTTCATTGAAACACCTTTACACTAATTCTGGATTATTCCACACTCGAACAGCGTGGAAAAAAAGATCACCTATATCTTTCCTTATGAGCTCTGATTTCCCTTATTTGATTATGATGATCATTTCTCCCTATGTATTTCGTTGCTAACATTCACAGCAGAAATTTGGTAACAGAAATTTCGTCAGAAGATCTTGCCACAACGAAAAAGTCTTTGTTTTAATGATTTCCACCCCAAACCCTGTGTAATGTGACACTCTCTCTACTATTTCTCGATTATACGAAACGTGCTGCCTTTCTTTGAACTTTCTCGATGTACTCTGTTAATCCTATCTGGTAAGGGTCCCAAACCATGTAGCAGTACTCCAAAAGAGGACGGATAAGTGTAATGTAGGCAGTCTCTTTAGTACATCTGTTGCATCTTCTACGTATTCTGCCAAAAAAACGCAGACTTTGGTTCACCTTCCCCACAATATTTTCTGTGTGTTTTTTCAAATTTATGTTGTTCGTAGCCGTATGGCCTTTAGATCTGACCGATTTATCACGCAACCAAAGTTCAACAAGTACTTTCGTCTCGCAGCTACAACAATTTACAACCGTTATACCAATGGTTCGTAGAGCTACGTTCTTCCTGTGTTCGACTGAAACCCTTTTTGTGTTTCGCCGAGATTAACCTAAAAAACCGCCCAATCTAGGCCACACAGCCCCTCCCCCCACCTAGCCATGTAGCAGTATCCTGTGTGTAATGGACTCCTGACGTATTTAGCAGAACCCGAAACCCCACCAACCCACGGCGCAAGCCTACACGATCGCAGAACCGTCTAAGCGTCTGATTCAGACCCTCCATACAGCTCTGTTCCAGAGGTCTTGCAATCGGTCTTGTCGACTGTGCTGCAGATGGTGAGCTCTGCTTTCGTCTCGCAATCGAGACTGGCAACGAAACCTCCTGGCAGATTAAAACTGTGTGCCGGACCTAGACTCTGAAACGTCCCCTTTGAACAATTATACAAGACTGTGCTTAAACTGACACACAATATTTTTTAGCGCAACGCAATCTGACTTTCAGAAATCCCTACAAAGGAATGGCCCTGACTAACATTAACCTATACCTTTCACAAATCACTTACCTCACAAAAATCTCCGTTACTCGAACTACTGCAATACAGCGAGCGCCACTACTGCCAGCTAAATAAAAGATTCAAACTACGGAAGTCACTAACTACTGATAGGGATAGTTAGCAAATGAAAGATATTAATAGAGAACAAACAATGTATTTACCTTAATAGTCATAATATATATATATAGCAGTTCATAATATCCAGTATAACAAATTTCAAAACTCCGCCATCTCTCTCCCCACATCCACCACTGCTGGCGGCTCACCTCCAACTGCGCAACGCTACGCGCTGTTCACATCCAGCTGCCGCTGCCCAACACTACAATGGCAGACAACAATGCAAACTAGCCACAGACCGCACACAGCACAGCCAGTGATTTTCATACAGAGCGCTGCGTAACGTTGCCAATAAGAAAACATAAACAGCCTACTTACATAGCCCCCATGCTCCCCACAAAAAAATTTATAAATTGTTTTAGCCAGTGGCCAATAATGATTTGATAAAATTTTTCATAATTACAATAACAAAGATATCAAATGCACACACTTATTGATACAATGTTGGTCAAAAGCTAAAATTTTCTCACAGTCCATAAAGATAGTCCTGATCATTCATCATAATAGGAATTACAGTTTTTTTTTCACAAAGTCTCATTAGTAAAAGAAATTGCACACAGAAGTAGTTGATTTCCATGCAGTCTTGAAGAAGTAGTGTTGTCCTTCCAACGGAAAGACAGTGCTGACTCTTGACATGCAGACAGGTAATGGGCCACAACAGAGCAAACCCACAGCAGAGTCATTCGACGTTTTGAAGAATATTGGTAGGTAGGTCATCACAGATCAGACCCATTGTAGTCCTGGTAGAGAATATGGTATTGGTGGGCCACCAGAGGTGCAGACCCACTGCAGTCCTTGTAGAAATAATGGTATTGTTCGGTCATCAAAGATGCAGACCCACTGTAGTCCTTGTAGAGATGGCCAGCAGCCATCTGTTGTGACTGTGCAGGTGCACAATCACCATTGAAGAGTCTTGCGGATAATATAGCAAGTCCATAAACCACCACTTGTACACTCACGAAGTTTTTGGAATTGTCCTTAGAACCAGCAATGCTGTTATCCAGTCCCTTGTTGAATTAGTAACACACGTGCAAACACTAACAGTCCCAACTTCTCACATATTGTGCATTACTATGACCAACAGAAATGTGTGCAGTGAAATGAATGCTTACAAGTTACTTAATTTGATGAACTGGTGTCAATTACAATATTATAACATGAGAACACAATTACAAAGGTACAAAATACATCATTAAAAACATAACAATACAGATAACATTTGTAGTACAGGCTTTACAAAAGAATCGAAATAACATATACATTAGTGTTACAGGAATTATGACATGAGTACATACATAAAAGATCAGAATAATTATTGAAACATCAGCTTTACACATGAGCATTAAAACAAAACAGAATAAATAATGTCTAAGCATATTTACAAGGTAAATAACATATTATTAATGCCAATTATATTTGAGGATAACAGTATTCCTCATCATAGTGAATGTAGCTTAGCATTAGAAGAAGAAAAAATTCTATGAAACTACACAGAGACAGGAAGAAAACAAATACACAAGGGTACACAAAAACATAGTGGGATAACACAAAAGGAAAGGACAGGGTTTGTTTTCAGTGTAACATTTGGTACTGCAGTCCAACCCAAAACTTCATTCCATAGATCTTTCGTCTTATTTTAACCTTTGCTTCCACCAAAAAAATCCTATCCAAGCATGCTTTCTGTATTTTTCTCCTATAACCTCTCAGTGCATTTCTTCAAATTCATTGCAACTCATTCTCTTATATAGTCTACCCCTTCTTAAGCTAACTTAAATCTACTGAGCTCAGATGCTAAACTAAGGGACGAGGCAATGCAGCAGCACAGAACAATTAACACGAACAGCAATGACAAAAAAAAAAAAAAAATGGAAAATTGCAAAGCAAGCTACAGTAAATCTAAATTACCAAGCAATGCAACATTACAACTAACATGAGCCAATGTGCAGCAACAAGAAAAATAAATCAGTAGTAAACTGGCTTAGCAAAGTAATACAAAGTTAAATTCAGTAACATTATGCCTGGCAAACAGCAGTAACTTATACCTAAACATGACAAAGCTCAAGCAGAAAAATATTACAGTAAAAATGGCCATGTTTAATACCTATGTCACATCTTAACACTAGGGTGATGCATCACAAAAACTTACTCTGCAAGAAAGTTACCAAATCATTAAAAAAATTATGTATGCAATTCCTGTGAAGGGAAATGTCTTTTTGTGCTCCCTCGTTTTTTTGAAGTAGGTTACAAAATGGTTATTTACTGGATCTGTAGGCATAAAATATCTATATTAGTACATCTATTAAATTTTACTTTAACCAATGCTGTGGTGCAGCTAGAAACTAGATATCAAATGAAATAAGCAACTATGAATAGCAAAGCATAAAAATATCATTCAATAGTCATGTGGCATTTCATAAGTTAGTAGAAATTCTCTCAACTCTCGTAGAAAGTCACTTGTCATAATCAGGTGTGCAGATGTAAGAATATTTTGCATCAATTCATAAGCATTTCAGTAAGTAGCACAAAGTACAAGTAATCATGTTTCCAAATAATGAGCGTGTCGTATTTGCGATGCTTTCTACAAAGAAATGTCAATAGCGAGGATAATGGCCTCTTTTTTTTTCACCTGTGCCTCTGAAAGGCACTAATGGCTTTTTTCCAGGCGTCTGTCGCGCAGCTGGGTGCCCACGACGCATTACGTGCAGGTGGTCACTTAACTTTCTTACAGAAATGTTTACGACAGCAGTTTCTGCTACAGTGACAGTCTCATATACAAAATTTCACGGGTCGAGAATTTGCGTTGCAAATGTGTAGAAACAAAATCCTATAAATATAACAGTGTCCAAAAAATTTTCGCCGGCATTGTGATACATTCACGCATTTACACACATTTCATAACTCTTAAAGTACGATTCTTGGTTTCCAACATCCTTTTTCGCAAACCAGAGTCCCTAACCACTACTCATTATTCCTTGCTTTATTATACATATACATATTCGTAGACACTTCTTCAATATTTCATCATAATAAATACGTAGCATAACCAAATTCCTCATATAGCATCAGCTTATTGATCATAAACATACCGCAACAGTGTAATACACATTGCCATCATAATAATAACATCATAAAAACTCAGCCAAATCTCAAAATCGTCGTAGCTTCCTCCAATAATTTCAAAACCTAAAAAAAATTCTCTGCTCATTTCAGTAGTGTCATCTACCTCAAATGTACTTTAAAAATCATGATCTCATACCAAATACATCATTCAAAGCTCTCATAGTATCACAATGGTTCTGAAAAAATATGAACAGTTCACAAAGTACAGACAAAATACAATTTCGTAAGTGTGAAGTTATCCAACTCTGTAATTGCGTAAACATGTGTCACTGAGGTAGTAAAAAAGTTTGTCTCTCTCAGTTAAATGATCAGATAGCTGTGTAATTATGTGTTAGAGAAATATGGTACCGATGTGTAAAGTTGTGTAAGAAAATACCATATTAGCTAGGGCTCCTTGTGCTTGCCAAACACATGGTACACAAAGTAAGCATATACCCTCCTGAGGATTATTGTAATTATACTCTCAGGTGTTACAGATTACAGCAATGGAATGAAATGTATCACGGAAAACTTTCTTTGTAATTCAAAAATCTTTAAAAATAAATGTTTTAAGTACAAAATTAACCACACAAATACGTGTCCTGTAGCGCTAAATGTGCGTCTTGCTGTAAGATAATCTCTGTGGAAGTGTCGTAGTTATTGTCCTCCGAAAGCTAAGTTCTGCAGAAGTCCATGTACTTACCTCATGATAAACAAAAGTGAAATGCATTGCGTATAGATATCTTAGTTATTACTCTTATTGCCGTGAGGAATTAAGTACTGTGCTGTAACGTATTGTTGTGCTACTGAAAAGGCTGTCTCCTTTAGCTATAGCATAAAAGTTACTACTAAAACATGTTTTACTTTACAGAAGAATTCAGAAAAAACTGTGCAGATATAAAACAGATACACCGGAAAAGCAACATTGTAAATTGTCACTCATTAGCAGCGTCGTGATAAAATCGTGTAGCTGTCACACAAACCAACCACTGTGTCATCTGGCATTTCACAGAAAGCACCTGAAATCCAGAATCCACTCTCAAGCAAACCAAAATGTTGCATGAAAATCTCATTAGCAGTGCCGGTATATGTTCCAAGTATGTGACCCTCATAGTCGTTATGCGATCGTACAACTAACAAATAAGAATGTACACACACAATAACACTGTGTCACCTGTTCACAATAACAATGCATTCGTAATTTCTGTTTAAATAAGTTCTCTTGGTTCTTGACTGGATATTTAACTTCAAACATTGTTGCATGTCAACAGATTCTAAGTCTGATAAAGCATATTAGTAATGTAAAGTGAAAAGTTATATGGCAAAAACAAAGTTAAAAGCCAGATTATCTGTCAATAAACGGTTTTACATGTGAAATGTGGTGTAAACCTTTACTCTTCCTAGTACGCAGAGTTTCAACTTCAACGCAATTATCATGTGGTATACGTCGGATTCTGTAAGGTCCATTGTAAACTAGAAAGAATTTGTGACTCAAGTGTTTCTTCTTATGTGACAATGAATGAGCTTTAATGAGAACTTTCTGACCAATATATAATTTCTTTGCATTTGCTTTACCGTGTAGTTTTCTCCTTTTGTCTGCTGCAGATTTTATATTTTTAAGAGCCAAATCAATTATGTCTTTGTGTCTAAGTTTACGTGTATTCGGGAAAGGTACAAGCTCTCTGATTCTGTTCGGTGGTTCTTCATTCTTTAGTACAAGAGTAGGTGGTAAAGCAGTGGAATCATGAGGCATTTCATTCAGCACATTTTGAAATAAGTGTAAATATCTGTCCCAATGCTGATGCTTTCTGTGACAATAAAGTCTGCAAAGCTTATTGATTTCTTTCATAATCAGTTCGGAGGGGTTACAATGTGGTGAAGACAATGAAATAAAAACAGGTTTGATTTTATGATTCCGAAGCATGCGTGACCAAACAGCAGATCTGAATTGCGGTCCGTTATCTGAAATGACTTTAGCAACGCGGCCAACTTCACGTAAGAAATTTTTAACAAAGGCGTTGGATACAGACCTTCCAGTGGCTTTACGTAACGGAGTGAAAGAAACAAATTTTGAAGTAAGTTCAACAGCGACTAGAACGTACGAAAATCCTTTCGATGTTCTGACAAAGGGTCCCAAGAGATCAACAGCAGCAAATTCTTTTAATTTAGAAGGAATAATAGGAAACAACGGAGCACGATGTGAGATAGTAGATGGTTTCGCCTTTTGACAAAGTTTACAAATAGACAATTCGAATTCTCTTTTCCATATTGTTAAAATAACAAGTCGTTCGAAGAATATGATAACATTTTCGTGGACCAAAATGTGCGTAGCTGAAATGAATGTACCAAATGAGCTTATTAACAAAATCGTCTGGAATGCAAAGTACCCATAGCTTGTCATGAACAGTGCAGCGTTTGAAGAGTATGTTGTTTCTAACCAGATAATAATGCCGAATCTGAGTGTGTGTCTTTTCATGCCATTTACTTTTGATATCTTTCCAAATCGGATCTTTATCTTGTTCATGAGCAATGTCCTTTAAAGATGTGGTGATGAAGTTTTCAAAGGCGACTTTCTGAATGTAAAGAATACTGAAATTTTTCTCGAGGTTGCCTTCTGTGTTACTTTTCTCAAGCCCAGCCGGTGCGCGTGACAGTGCGTCCGCAACAATGTTCTCGTTGCCGGGAATGTAGACTATTGTGAAGTGGAATTCTTGCAGAAACAATGCCCAACGTTTTAACCTGTCATGATTTAATTTTGAAGCCATAAGAAATTGTAATGCACGATGTTCATTGTATACTTTTACGTGCTTACCAGAAAGAAAGAAACGGAATTTGTTAAATGCCCAAACGATAGCTAAAGCTTCTAATTCAGTAACGGAATAATTGTTTTCAGATTTTGTTAGCCCTTGGCTAGCAAAAGCAATGGTTTTCTGAACAGTAATGTCATTTTCTATGGCTTCTTGAAGTAAATGGGCACCAAGACCGACTTTAGAAGAATCCGTGCTAAGGCAGAAATCTTGTGACAGATCTGGATGAGCTAGTATTGGCGCGTGAAGTAACGCTTCTTTCAAAGAATTGAATTCCAACTGTGCTTCTTCGTCCCAGTTCCAAATAGTATTTTTTCCAGTGAGAGAACAAAGTTTTGGTGTAACTAGAATTTGCATATTCAGAAAACGACGGTAAAAATTTACGAGACCGAGAAAACTGCGGACTTGTCTTTTTGTGGATGGAACTGGAATGGCTCTGATTGCTTCTAACTTTTCAGGATCCGGCTGAATGCCTTCAGAAGAAATAATATGTCCCAAAAACCTCACCTTTGACCTACCGAATTCAGACTTTTCCAAGTTAACTGTAATTCCAGATTCTGCAAAAATACATAACATACTGTTGAGGATGCGATTGTGTTGTTCCCATGAGGCTTCTGCTATCAGAATATCGTCCACATATAAGGTGATGTGACGTTTTAAGAACTCAGGTAATATGGAATTTAGCCCGCGAATGAATGCTGCTGAAGAAATGTTCAAACCAAAAGGAAGTTTCCGAAACTGATAACAAACGCCGAAACAAAGGAAAGCTGTGTATTTTCTACATTCTGGATGAAGTTCGATCTGATAAAAGCTGGATCTGAGACAACACTTTTACGCCATTAAAATTTTGAAGAAGTTCTTCCATCGTTTGCGGCCTATCTGTTTCAGGAATAATGATAGTATTGATTTGTCTCGAATCTAAGACAAGCCTGATCGATCCATTTTTCTTCTCAACAACATGTAACGGATTGTTGTATGAGCTTACTGCAGGCTCAATAATGCCCTCGTCAAGCATAGATTGTATTTCTGTTCTAACACGGTCCCTATAATGTGCTGGAATTACGTATGGTCTAACACAAAATTTAGTATGCTCACGAACACGAAATTGGTATTGAAATCCCTTGATTGTTCCTGTTTTGTGAGTAAAAACTGTGGAATGTGCTTGTAAAATCTCAAAAAGGTCCTGCCTATCAGTGTCATTACAATTCTCAATTGTTTGAATTTTATTCTGAATTAACTCATTAGTTTCAAATATGCCGTCGATACCATCCCTGTCAGTACTTGCAGAGTGATTGTTAGTGTCTAGTTCCGTAGAAAATTCCGAACTGTTGTCTAAGAGAACGTAAAGCCGATTAATTTCCTCATCATGGTTTGAGAGCCAGTCTTCAAATTTCAAAGCTATTGACTTACCTTCTTTCTCTAAACTTATTTCAGCGTCGTGAAAGCTTAAGATTGCTTTGTATTCATTCAAAAAGTCTACTCCCAGTATAATTTCCGTCGACAATAATGGAACAATAAGAAAGTACATAGAGAAGCTGTGGCTTTGACAAAAGAATTCTAAGTTAGTTTGTTGGCGTACATCTACACTTTTTCCAAAGATTGCACGTTGTAATTTAATCTTATGTAACGGAAGTGTGGGACAATCGTTCGATTTGTTGCATTTGCTAAAAGCTGTTTCACTAATTACGGAAATGGGACTGCCAGAGTCAAGTACTGCCGTAAATTTTACGTCATTTACTGTAATGTGAATCACAGGATATGCAATGTTGTTATGTTTTACGTCGTGTTCCTGGAGTAAGATGTCCCTAATGTCTTCCAGTTTTACGTAATTACTAGCTACGGCAGCTGCTTCGTCAGTTTCATAAGTACGTTTTGTGGCTGCCAGCGGTGTGAGTCATTGCCTATTGTCTCTTTGTTGGCGCGCGTCGTTATTGGGAATTGGAGACCTAACTTCTACAAATTCGTCTTGTGGTGAGGGCCCTGCTCTGTTTAAATCCCGCAAGTTCTGATGCAATTCAGCTCTGTCGTTACGATCATATCGTCTGTCGTCATGTCGGTAGGTTCCATAGTTTCTTTCTTGTCGGTCACGTGGTGGAGAATTTCTCCCTGAACGTAACTGCGCGCTGGACCGTTGCGTCTAAAGTTATTCTGTCTCCCTTGATAATAATTATTTTGGTTCCCATATTGTCTGTTTCTCTGATTGTCTCTGTGATAGTCACTACCGCGGAGAGGTGATCTTTCCCTGTAATTATTACTGCTCTGCCAACGGTTGTCATACGGGTGATGTCTGCTTTGGTCACGATTTGTGTTGTGAGAATAGCCTTGTCGTGTCCATTTATTATTTCTTTCATCACGGAAATGCGACGGATGTGACCTGTAATTGTTGTGTTCCTGTTTTCGCGTTCCGCGATTGTCAGTGTCAATTTCCAGTTCTTGTAACAGTCCCTGAAAAGCTTCAATGTCGTCTTTGCAACGACCTGCCAAAATAATATGTCGTAAATGTTCAGGTAATTTGATTAAGCAAATGCGTATGAGTTCTGAGGGGCTGTATGGGTTTGAAAGATATTGATTCTTATGCAACATGTCTTCAAAATATTTGACAAGACTGGAAAATTCAGATTGTTCGAAATGTTTCATCATTATGATGCCATATTTTACTCGGTCTTGTGTGGCTTGAGACCAATATGCTGAGAGGAAGGCATGGTAAAATTCTCCTTCACTGTGGCAATCATGAATGACCGATCGCATTCTTACAGCTGGTTCATTCTCTAAGTAGCCACACATAAATTCTAATCTGTATTCTAATGACCAGTTGGGAGGAAAACAATGAGAGAATTGCTGGAGCCACGCTTGTGGATGAATGTCGTTGGCAGAATTCTTAAACGTTTTGAATTTACGTGTAGTAATGAACAGCTTATAGTCAAAATCATCGTGTCGGCGAATAGCATATCAGTCATTGTTACGTCGTGTCGGCGGTTCCATCTCAAAATTCGGTGTACCTTGACAATTTCTTTCATAATTTCCGAAGTGCCCTGAGTTATTATTTTGTGGCTGTTCCGTATTTCTATGTCCCTCTTCCCATATTCGAGCGCAAGTGGCCTCTGAAATACGTAATTCTTGTATTACCTGTGTCAGCTGATCTTGTACGTCCCGGATTTCTCTTTGGTGTTGCGTATTAATTTTATTCTGATTTTGTTTGAATTTCCTAATTTGTTCGCACTCTTCGGTGTCATTAAAGACTACTGGTTTTGTGTCATTCAGATTATCATCTACCTTCGTAGATAAATTATTTAGCTGATCCGAAAGTTCAACTACTTTCTCTGATAGTGTACTTATTTCCTCCATGTGTCTTTCTACTGTGTCCTTTAAGTTTTCCTGAGTTTTTGCAAGTTGCGTAACCGAATCGGTAGATGCAACTGAGTCCATTTTAGCTTGCAAGGTCTCATGATTAATAGTTTGCAGTTCTTTTATGGCTGCTTCGTGATTCTGTAATGCATTTTCATGACGTGAAAAAATAGGTTGAAAATGCTCACAAATTTGTGTTTTTACGTCGTTACAAACTTTTTGACATTTCGATTCGATTTTATGTAACTCAGTAGTCAAATCTTCACGTGTTTGTTCAAGCGTGGTGTGAAGATTTTGTTCCATTGCGTCTAACTGTTGCTGTGTTTGTCTCTGCTTGCTGTTGTTCCATTGTGTCTAACTTTTGAAGCTTTTGTTGTGTTTGTCTCTGATTTTGTTCCATTGTGGCTAACTTTTGAAGCTGTTGTCCCATTTGTCGCATTAATTGTAATAGCAATGCACTGGTGTCTGAAACATGTTCCTCAGTGCTTTTCGGCAGTGAATTTGCACCGGCAACATTCACATTTTGACAAGCGGAAAATGTGTCTTGACTCATTTGAGAAAAAGGTGAGAACCTAAAACCTGAGTCTACAGTATTTGCAATATTGTGTTCTGTCATTCCCGATTCCTGAGGCGAGCTGTTGCCGACCGATCGATCGATAATACTTCCCTGTTCACTAATTGTTTCACTGTGTACACCATTATTTGCAACCCGCTCCATTTCCCTATGCGCAATTACCAAATTACTACTTTGAACATTAGTTAACTCATTACATGGTGGCGTTAACACACTGCTTTCGTCTTCACTGTCATTTCTCAGTTTACTTTGGAGCCTAGTGTTACGATTTTCACACGCCATTATTGTCACAATATTTCACACAATAACAAAGAAAAACACAATTTGAAGAGCAAAAATAGGGGAACACATTAACGTAGCACTGAAAATAATATCTAGTTAATTGCAAGCGTAGCTGCGAAATACTTGGTGCAAATCTACATGCATGCCACAACTGTTTTACTGTACAACAATGAAAGGCTGCAACTACAAAGGAGATTCTCTCTACAGTTACGCGCTAGCAATAAACAAAATCTACACTAATTACACAAACTACAAGAAAACATCAGAAGATTCCAGTGAGGTATCCTCGGCTAAGGGTCGACATATGAAACGTCCCCTTTGAACAATTATACAAGACTGTGCTTAAACTGACGCACAATATTTTTTAGCGCAACGCAATCTGACTTTCAGAAATCCCTACAAAGGAATAGCCCTGACTAACATTAACCTATACCTTTCACAAATCACTTACCTCACAAAAATCTTCGTTACTCGAACTACTGCAATACAGCGAGCGCCACTACTGCCAGCTAAATAAAAGATTCAAACTACGGAAGTCACTAACTACTGATAGGGATAGTTAGCAAATGAAAGATATTTGTAGAGAACAAACAATGTATTTACCTTAATAGTCATAATATATATAGCAGTTCATAATATCCAGTATAACAAATTTCAAAACTCCGCCATCTCTCTCCCCACATCCACCACTGCTGGCGGCTCACCTCCAACTGCGCAACGCTACGCGCTGTTCACATCCAGCTGCCGCTGCCCAACACTACAATGGCAGACAACAATGCAAACTAGCCACAGACCGCACACAGCACAGCCAGTGATTTTCATACAGAGCGCTACGTGACGTTGCCAATAAGAAAACATAAACATCCTACTTACATATAGAAAGAATTTGTGACTCAAGTGTTTCTTCTTATGTGACAATGAATGAGCTTTAATGAGAACTTTCTGACCGGACCTAGACTCGAACTCGGGATCTTGGCCTTTCGCGGGCAAGTGCTCTACCGTCTGAGCTACCCATGCACGTCTCACGCCCCGTCCTCGCAGCTTTACTTCTGCCAGTACCTCGTCTTCTACTTTCCAAACTCGGTCCTAATACATTTATTGGGAATTTCAAATCGATCATGTAGCAATTTCATACCCGAGCTACGAAGAAATTTTGAATGTCCAAATTAGGAAAGGGGCTAATATTGATTCTTACCATTGTTTAACGTGAATAAAAGTAAACCTTCACCCTCAAAAATCCTTCAAAACAAAAAATGTTATCCCCAAATTTAACACTGCCGAAATAACGCCAACACTAATAAGCTAACTTCACAAAAAACAATCCAACAATTGGCAAAGCCTAAAAGGAAAGTTCATCAAAACAGCACAAAATTTAATTCCGCTTCGAAAGAAACAAAAAAACACCCTTGGTGGAATGCGGATGTGAAAAAGTAGTTAAGTCTAGGCATGAGATATTAAAAAACTAGAATAGTAACAAAACTGAAAAAATGTACAACACCTTTCTAACTGTAAGAAAGGAAACACCTAAATTAATCTGACAGACTAAAAGAAATTACGAAAATGCCCAACTTTTAGAAATCGAAGAAGACATGCAAAAGAACAGTACAAGAAAATCTTATAAAACATTCAAAACAAAACTAACCCGTTACCAACCTCAAAGTCTTTGCTTCAAAAATGAAAATGGCAGTTTGACTCTTAACAACCAGGAAAATTGTAACGTACTTGCTAATTATTTTGAAAAACTATTAAACTGCAAGGAACCAGCGAATAAATTCCAACCACAGCAAACTAAAAACACCACCCCTAACTCCAAAGAACCTGACGAAATCGAAATAACGAAACAAATAAAGAGGTTTAAAAACAATAAAGCACCTGGAGAAGATGGTAGAATTACTAAAATGAGCTGGCCCTAACACAATAAAAGAGATCACTCTACTAATAGGACATGTCTGGCAATTTGAGAAAATACCTGAGGACTGGAAAAGTTCCCTAATTCATCCACTGCATAAAAAAGGGGACAGAAGCGTTGCTAATAATTACCAGGGAATCTCTCTTTTCCTGGTCACATACAAAATTCTATCGCAATGTTTACTTGATCGAGCCCAAGAACAGTTATACACTAAAACTGGTGAATACCAAGTAGGCTTTAGACCAAACAGATCCTGCCCAGTAAAAGTTCTTAATTTAAAACTACTCCTTAGGCGCCAAATGATTTCTAGTAACAATGTTGTATGTACAATTTGTGGATTTTAAAAATACCTATGACTCACTTGATAGTGAATCTCTTTTCCAAATTTTAAAGTAAACATGGGCTGGATAATAAAATCCTAACACTGATTAAGGAAACGTTAACCGACACTAGCTCTAAAGTTAAATTCATGGAAGAAATTTCTGAACCATTTGAAAGAAAGACTGGTATTAGATAGGGAGATGGACTTTCTCCATTACTGTGTAACTGTATTTTGGAAACGTAATTACAGAATGGCGAGATCAAAATTCGAGTCAAAATATAGACCAATTAATCATGTTAGGTAGAAGTAATAATAGAATAGATTGCCTCGCTTTTGCAGATGATCTGTCAATTTTAATTAGGGTATTATCACAGCTCAAAAACAAATTGAATTTCTTAGAGATGGTGCGGAGAAAGTAGGACTATAAATATCATTCGAAAAAACGGAATATTTGACATGTAACAAAGAAGCACCAAAGTTTTTGAACACGAAATATGGAAAAAGGAAAAGGGTTCCTCAGTTTAAATACTTGGGGAAAATCATACAAGAGAATTGCCTGGAAAAAGCTGCAAACGAAGTTCGCTGACAAAAAATGGCAACTACATCCAGATTAAAACAAAATATTTATAATCAAAAATCCCTTTCCAAATTCAGTAAACTTAGGTATTGCAGCTCTGTAATCAAACCTGAATGTCTCTATGGAGGATGAATTTTAATTTTAAATAGAAAGAGGGATAGTGAACAAATTCAAAAGAAAGAAAGATTGTTAGGAAAATATTAGGCCCCAAAATTACTGATGGAGAAACTTTTGGCTGAGAAGTAATAAGGAAATAGAAGAATACACAGACAAACCTGGTGACATGAGAAAACGAATACTTAAATTTTATGGACACATTAAAAGAATGGCACCCACTAAATTGACAAAACAAATAGTAGAATTCTACGAAAACAGAATTAAGGCTCAAACTGAGCCAATTAAATGGATTGGTATGATAAAGAGAGCTTAAAGTAGCCAGTATAACTCAGGCAGATATTACTGATAGAAAAACATTAACACAAAAGATACTTGATTGGAAAGCTGGTCAGGGGGAAATCAGAAAACAGACTGAAACACCGTGGCCTGATGAAAGAAAGAAACTTCATTCTGAAAGGATGAAGCAAATTTGGACACTAAGGAAGGCCAGTCATCAAAAGCGACATTGATTGATTGTACCTCTCGTGGTCCTGTTGGTCCCATACGTGAGTAACAATAATAAATACGGGCAAATTTTTGTAGCCAGCTGGTCAGCCTTCCGTCAGATTTTGAGGTGGAATCTATGTTTGGCGTCGGTTCTAACAATGGGATAACAAACAATATTATTTAAAATGGTGCGTCTGTAAGCATGATTACTAACATTTCACACATAATGTCTGCAAATCGGAAGAATTCCATATGATGTATAAGAATCAGCTGTTACAGTAAACAAGAAAAGAAGAAGATAAATATTTGTACTATACTGAGTTGACGCCCCCATCTGATGAACTATTTGCAGTATTAGCTGTTGTCCCTATTAGTGGCAAATTATTCTACATTTCAGCAGATATTGAAAACTGTGTAACGTTACAACTGCCTGGGCTTTGCAGATGACCTCGTAATTTTTTTTATGATTCGCTCGTCACACCTGCAGAACAAATCAATGAAGAGAAGTAACTAGTAGCAAAGGCGAGATTCCAGGTCTCGTTCGGTGAAACTGAATTTATTAAAAACCATCCAGCATGCCGGTGGTAGAGAGAGGGAAATCAATCTGACGCAGAAGTCTGAATACCTTGGGGAGAGCGGACAGATCGAAAAAGCTCTGTGGAAGACATTTTTGCATCACGGATCACCTATCCAGAAATGACTGCTAGAAGAGATCAGCATTAGTTAATGCCTAGATATGACGTCACTATCCGACTCCATAGCTGAGTGGTCAAGACTGCGCTCCATTAATGTGGCAGATCCGGTACTGGCTGCCACTTGCAATTTAACGGACATCGAAGAACATCAATATATTTGTGGCAATGCAAACAACATGTAACTGTCCGTCAGAAAAAAAATTAGGCAGTACCCGAAGGTCACCACCCATCATGGTAATACCAACGAGCCTTCTACATCCAGATGAAGAACCTTTCCCGAAAATGAAGAAAAATGCCGTCAACTGGTGAAAGGATCATACATTATTTTACACATTCTCAAAAAAGGACAGGAGTGAAGAGGATTTATGGTTATTCATTACTAGGGTTGCTCAGAAAGTAATGCATCGCATTTTTTTCTTCAAAAGTTCTTTATTGAAGATAATGAGAATTACACACACGAAAGAATGGTGTTTTATCACACACATCCTATTTTTTCATGTAGTCTCCGTCCCGTTCTATGGCCTTCCTCCAGCGTGAAACAAGAGCATGTATGTCAACAGCCTTCACTTAACGACATACAGCAACGGCGTTTGCGTAGAGATGTCAATGCTAACAGAAAAGCAACAATAAGCGAAATAGCCGCAGAAATCAAAGTCGGATGTACCACGAATGTATCTGTTAGGACAGTGGGGTGACATTTGGCGTTAATCGGCTATGGCAGCAGACCACCAACGCGAATGTCTTTGCTAACTGGAAAACTGTGGCCTGGTCAGATGAGTCCCAATTGCAGTTGGTAAGAGCTGATGGTGTGTTCAATTGTCGCAGGCTCCACGAATCCATCGACCCAAGCTGTCAACAAGGCACTATGCAAACCGGTGGTGACTTCATTATTGTGTGTGCTATGTTTACATGGAATGGACTGGGCCCTCTAGTCCAACTAAACCGATCATTGACTTGAAATGGTTATGTTTGCTACTTGGAGACACTTTGCAGCCATTCATGGACTTCATGTTCCCAAAATAAGATGTGATATCACTCGACTACAGTTGTCCGCGATTGATTTGAAGAACATTCTGGCCAGCTCAAGCGAATGATTTGGCTACCCAGATCCACTGACAAGAATCCCATTATACATTTATGCATTTATGGAAAATAATCAAGAGGTCAGTACGAGCACGACTTCCTCCATCGGCAACACTTCCACAATTACGGACTATTAAAGAGGCGGCATGGCGCAATATTTCTGGAGGGGACGTGCAACGACTTCTTGAGTCCATGCAACGTCGGGCTGTTGCAATACGCCGGGCAGGGCAAAAGGATGTCCGACACGATATTAGAAGGTACCAAATGATTT
This sequence comes from Schistocerca cancellata, assembly GCF_023864275.1. NCBI lineage: Eukaryota > Metazoa > Arthropoda > Insecta > Orthoptera > Acrididae > Schistocerca > Schistocerca cancellata. The sequence continues at coordinate 138,446,491 of NC_064632.1, forward strand.
ATATTAACTATCAAGTAATTTTAATCAGACTATAGATTGTCAAATTTCTGGCATATCTTGTAATGTGATAATTTGTTCAAAGGAGGTGCCTCGTACCTCACTGCGCGCCACAGAAACAGAAATTAGTTTGTGGCGTGTGCGCTCTCTGCGCTGGACGCTGTTGTTTCCAACTGCAAGCACTTCCCAAAACGCCTGTGTCCAGGAGAATCCCGTATAGTTAAACAGGTCTGCAGGGGACACTCCGTAAAACTGTGAACAACAAGATATACAGGTTCTGCATCGAACTTTCGACGTCACACCAGTAGGCTTGTCCGCCACACTTCGGGAATGCTCGGTTCCATGCAGAGTGTTCTGGCATAACCACAAGCGCCCGAATGAAGATGAAGAACGCAAGGCCAGAGAAGGCGGTGAAACGACGTCGGCCAATGGTGCGCCGATCAGGACCGTACCACGACAGGAGAGGCCTCTACAAGGACAAAATACACTCCTGGAAATTGAAATAAGAACACCGCGAATTCATTGTCCCAGGAAGGGGAAACTTTATTGACACATTCCTGGGGTCAGATACATCACATGATCACACTGACAGAACCACAGGCACATAGACACAGGCAACAGAGCATGCACAATGTCAGCACTAGTACAGTGTATATCCACCTTTCGCAGCAATGCAGGCTGCTATTCTCCCATGGAGACGATCGTAGAGATGCTGGATGTAGTCCTGTGGAACGGCTTGCCATGCCATTTCCACCTGGCGCCTCAGTTGGACCAGCGTTCGTGCTGGACGTGCAGACCGCGTGAGACGACGCTTCATCCAGTCCCAAACATGCTCAATGGGGGACAGATCCGGAGATCTTGCTGGCCAGGGTAGTTGACTTACACCTTCTAGAGCACGTTGGGTGGCACGGGATACATGCGGACGTGCATTGTCCTGTTGGAACAGCAAGTTCCCTTGCCGGTCTAGGAATGGTAGAACGATGGGTTCGATGAGGGTTTGGATGTACCGTGCACTATTCAGTGTCCCCTCGACGATCACCAGTGGTGTACGGCCAGTGTAGGAGATCGCTCCCCACACCATGATGCCGGGTGTTGGCCCTGTGTGCCTCGGTCGTATGCAGTCCTGATTGTGGCGCTCACCTGCACGGCGCCAAACACGCATACGACCGTCATTGGCACCAAGGCAGAAGCGACTCTCATCGCTGAAGACGACACGTCTCCATTCGTCCCTCCATTCACGCCTGTCGCGACACCACTGGAGGCGGGCTGCACGATGTTGGGGCGTGAGCGGAAGACGGCCTAACGGTGTGCGGGACCGTAGCCCAGCTTCATGGAGACGGTTGCGAATGGTCCTCGCCGATACCCCAGGAGCAACAGTGTCCCTAATTTGCAGGGAAGTGGCGGTGCGGTCCCCTACGGCACTGCGTAGGATCCTACGGTCTTGGCGTGCATCCGTGCGTCGCTGCGGTCTGGTCCCAGGTCGACGGGCACGTGCACCTTCCGCCGACCACTGGCGACAACATCGATGTACTGTGGAGACCTCACGCCCCACGTGTTGAGCAATTCGGCGGTACGTCCACCCGGCCTCCCACATGCCCACTATACGCCCTCGCTCAAAGTCCGTCAACTGCACATACGGTTCACGTCCACGCTGTCGCGGCATGCTACCAGTGTTAAAGACTGCGATGGAGCTCCGTATGCCACGGCAAACTGGCTGACACTGACGGCGGCGGTGCACAAATGCTGCGCAGCTAGCGCCATTCGACGGCCAACACCGCAGTTCCTGGTGTGTCCGCTGTGCCGTTCGTGTGATCATTGCTTGTACAGCCCTCTCGCAGTGTCCGGAGCAAGTATGGTGGGTCTGACACACCGGTGTCAATGTGTTCTTTTTTCCATTTCCAGGAGTGTATAAGCGCCGCTCTGCCAGCCTCGGCCGCTCAGTATCGGCTCAGTATTCCGCCTGTATTAGCATGACCTAGCCGAGAGTGCTATGTAGCAGTTATTAATGATCTACAACCAGTGTGTCAAACTTGCATGAACGTAGTATATAGCAAAGGACTCGAATTTATGTTGCATGTTGCCCATCGCTTGCCCCACCATTGTTATTTCAAAGTTAAGTGTTGCCAATCTGCTTAATTGAAATAAAACTGCTAATGTTACTTGCTTGAATTGTTGTATAGCATTCCGAGAACGCAGCATCCCTTAGGCTCCCTACGGGAGACGAGAGGCCAAGACTCCACACAGAGCCCATGGGAAATCAATATTTAATTGAAAATGTACCGACTAAAGGTCTCAATTTGGTCTTGTGCCATCAAGAACGTGCATGCATTTAAACGCGCAGTCAAGAATTATTAAACTCCTCTGAAATAGTTACTCTCTCACCGCTGGAAACGGCTGCTGGCACTCGTAAGACCTGTAGTGTCACGTGCTGTGACGTACGCGCCACGGCCTGTCTTTCTCGTAGACCTGGTTCAACGCTGCCCACCGCGCTCCACACAGCCCACGACATGAGAGTCGTATTCTTCGTAAGTGGAGCACGCTGAAGAATATGGTTGATACGCCCTGGTCGGCCCACAGACCAGGACAGGTAGTTTAAGTAGTGGGAAGTGGCCAAAATTGGCGGCTGTCAGTTACACTCGAACATACAACCTTTAGTTTGATCAAAAATTACCAGAACCAAGAAAAATTAAAAAAAAACACAGCTTTAGTTTTGGAACTTAATTAGCGGCTGATGCGCCGTACAATTTCATGCCTTAAGGGCAAGACCACTTTAATTTAAAAACGGCTGAAAGCCAATAACTTAAAGCTGAACCAAAATCAGAAATTCAAAAGGCAAAGCCTTATCTTAAAACAGTTTCTTAATTAGGCTGAAGGCCCAGAATCTGACAGTTTAAGAGCAAACAACTTAAATTCAAAATCGTCTGAAGGCCCAACACTTAAGACTCAATGACATTAATTTTAAAAAATGCCAAAGGCTTTACGTAAAACAGTTCTTAAATTAGGCTGAAGGCCCAAACCATCTAACACCTTAAGAACAGAACAATCTTAATTCAAAATCTGCTCAAGGCTCCAAGAATCTGACTCTTTAAGAGCAAAACAACCTAAAGTCAAAATCGGGTGAAGGCCCAACACTTAAGTCTCAATAACATTAATTTTAAAAATGCCGAAGGCTTTATGTAAAACAGTTCTTAAATTAGGCTGAAGACCCAAACCATCAGAAAGCTTAAGAGCGGAACAACTGTAATTCAAATCGGCTGAAAGCCCAAAGAATCTTACACTTTAAGAGCAAAATAACTCAAAATCCGCTGAAGACCCAACATTTAAGAATTAATAACATAAATTTTTTTTAAAAAATGCCCAAGGCTTTACGTAAAACAGTTCTTAAATTATGCCCAAACCACCTATGCCTTAAGGGCAAAACAACCTTAATCTAAAAATCGGCTAGAAGCCATACAAGTAAAAACAACAAGAACAAACAAGAAAAGGCAGTACACCCAAGGGCGCTCTGAAGTTCCGAGGGTCGGCCTGGAATTCAAACACTAACGCGCGCTTAGGTAAGACAAGCAGTCGGCCCAACCACTGTCGTTCCGACGACAACCCAACCGACACACAGTCAACGGACCCACCGACAAGATAACCTCCGCTTCACCCGATCAGCACACAACAGGGAGTTCAATGGAAAAACGTAGAAGGTATTGGCGCCCACAACCAATTATACATTGAGCTGCCAAACTACACGCCGTGCTGGACGGCGACAGCATGATGAGGAAAATACACTGCTTGAATTTACATCAACGGCCAGGTCAGGTAACTGGAACGTTAACGGCCACAAGCCAGAAGATTCTACTGGTGTACTTCAGATTCAAATAACCAAGTACAGTTAAACTCCACCGGAGGGTGGCTAAAATTTGCCAACTTTAAAACACACGTTGCTGCTCGCGGGAATATCCCAACAGCCGACAACGAACTCCAAACGACACAATGTGAACAGTCGTTACTTGCTGGTAGATTAAGTCAAAACTCAACTGTCATGTCCAGGATCGGTGAGCCACGAACCTCGTAGCAATGGGAACAGCACCACACACTCCGACACCACATAGAGGCCGCCAGAGGTCCTGGCCAAACTACTCGCCAACCGACCAACTGCCCAGGCCCGGAAAAAGTGAAAGGACCAGATATACATCGGCTGATGACACGACCAACCGAACGACCAACCAACGGTCGTCCCGCTCCGATCTCCCTCCGTCGGACAGTTCGTGTGTGTCGCCAGCGCTCGGCGATCACTGGCTGTCGGCGCCTCACCTGCGCTCCGTCCCCGACTTCACTGCTGCTGCGTCGCGACTGCACTGCTGGTCCGTCTCCAAGTGACTGTCAGACACACGACGACCCGGAAATACTGTCGGTCGCTCCAGAGACGGTACGACAGTGCACTTTCGATACGCGCTGCTGCTGCCGCTCACGGGCAAGTAAGGCAGGAAGTTAGTGACGCCAGTAAATGGAATAAGAAAACGAGGCGGTAGAACTGTAATAGAAGGTGCCAAAAAATAAATGGGATAAACGCGAGCCGTGTACGGCACAATGGTAAAGATGAAATGTCTCCGAGAGCACGCACTTTTGCAAGGAAAGCCATACCGAAACACACTTTCTCTTCATTAGCACGAGGTCACACGGAGTGTCTCCACCGTTGAGGACTGCTGCAGTCAACCAGCGAACCTAGAATATTAGTGGGCGAGAGAGGGTCGTAAGTGGAGCCAAATCGGACCGTCTTTTATTTCCGTACTTACCGGGTATTGCGGAAGGGACGACAAGGCGGTACTGCCATTTAAATTGTAAATGCAATTCGTGTACAGCGCGTTATAGTGGCGGGGGAGGGGGAGGGAGGGGGTGATGCAGCGAGCATTGTTTGCGAAGAGCTTGGCAGACAGCAGCAGCAGCAGCAGCAGCAGGAGGCAGCCGCAGTATTGGGGTCGGCGCTCGACACTGCCACCGTTGGTGACGATGGCGCGCTTCCGCCGCCGCGCCGGGTCGCCACATTCCATATTCGGTGGCCGGTCGCACAGCTGCGCGCGGATCGTTCCATCTTTTTTCGCTGATTTAACGCACTTTGCGGGCCGTGTGGATACTGGCGGCCCGCCACAAAGAAATGACTCTGAAACGTTTTTTTCAATGGAGATAATTAAATCCAACGGGAATAATCTAGAAAATTTAACTGCTGAGGGAGCACAAACGGTCGGCACTATTGCGTTGGTTTCCAACCTAACCAGAAATGTGACACAGAAATATGACAACAAATTTAATTTGTGGCCAGACCCACGCGCCAAATTAATGGGTTGAGTCGGAACGTGTGCGTGTGTGTGTGCGGGTGAGACATCCTGATAGATGAAAACTGAGCGTCACACCAGGACACGAGCCACAACTTGTGCAGCTCTCGTGTTTTATTTTTTATCTATTTATTGATTTGTTCAACCTGCAGAGATTACGACCAAAATGCACTCTCTCACATAGAATGGTTCTCGCTTCCCGCGCCCGGGTTCCCGGGTTCGATTCCCGGCGGGGTCAGGGATTTTCTCTGCCTCGTGATGGCTGGGTGTTGTGTGCTGTCCTTAGGTTAGTTAGGTTTAAGTAGTTCTAAGTTCTAGGGGACTGATGACCATAGATGTTAAGTCCCATAGTGCTCAGAGCCATTTGAACCATCACATAGAATGGAATAGCGATATGCGCATATAAAGATGGCTATAGTATCGTGTACACAAGGTATAAAAAGGCAGTACCTTGGCGGAACAGTCATTTGTACTCAGGTGAATCACGTGAAAAGGTTCTCGGCTGAGCCGGCCGAAGTGGCCGTGCGGTTAAAGGCGCTGCAGTCTGGAACCGCAAGACCGCTACGGTCGCAGGTTCGAATCCTGCGTCGGGCATGGATGTTTGTGATGTCCTTACGTTAGTTAGGTTTAACTAGTTCTAAGTTCTAGGGGACTAATGACCTCAGCAGTTGAGTCCCATAGTGCTCAGAGCCATTTGAACCATTTTTGTTCTCGGCTGATTGTGGCCGCACGACGAGTATTAACGGACTTTGAACTCGGAATGGTACTTGGAACTAGACTCATGGGACGTTCCATTTCGGAAATCATTACAGAATTCATCATTGCGAGATACACAGTGTCAAGAGTGTGCCGAGGATAACAAATTTCAGGTATTACCTCACACCATGGACAACGCAGTATCCAACTGCTTCACTAAATGATTGAGAGCAGCGGCATTTGCGTAGAGCTGTCAGCGCTAACGTGTACATCTACATCTAAATCTACATGGACACTCTGCAAATCACATTCAAGTGCCTCACAGCGGGTTCATCGAACCGCCTTCACAATTCTCTATTATTCCAATCTCGTATAGTGCGCGGAAAGAATGAACACCTATATCTTTCCGTACAAGCTCTTGATTTCCCTTATTTTATCGTGGTGATCGTTCCTCCCTATGTAGGTCGCAGTCAACAAAATAGTTTCGCATTCGGAGGAGAAAGTTGGTGATTGGGATTTCGTGAGAAGATTCCGTCGCAACGAAAAACGCCTTTCTTTTAATGATGTCCAGCCCAAATCCAGTATCATTTCTGTGACACTCTCTCCCATATTTCGCGATAATACAAAACGTGCTGCCTTTCTTTGAACTTTTTCGATGTACTCTGTCAGTCCTATCTGGTAAGGATTCCACACTGCGCAGCAGTATTCTAAAAGAGGACGGACAAGCGTAGTGTAGGCAGTCTCTTTAGTAGGTCTGTTACATTTTCTAAGTGTCCTGCCAATAAAACGCAGTCTTCGGTTAACCTTCCCCACAACATTTTCTGTGTTCCTTCCAATTTAAGTTGTTCGTAATTGTAATATATCTAGGTATTTAGTTCAATTTACGGCTTTTAGATTAGACAGATTTATCGTGTAACCGAAGCTTAACGAGTTCCTTTTAGCACTCATGTGAATGACCTCACACTTTTCGTTATTTAGGGTCAACTGCCAATTTTCGCACCATTCAGATATCTTGTCGAAATCGTTTTGCATTTTGTTTTGGTCTTCTGATGACTTTATTAGTCGATAAACGACAGCGTCATCTGCAAACAACCGAAGACGGCTGCTCAGATTGTCTCCAAAATCGTTAATATAGATAAGGAACAGCACTACCTAGGGGAACGCCAGAAATCACTCCAGTTTTAGTCGACGACTTTCCGTCAATTACTACGAACCGTGACCTCTCTGACAGGAAATCACAAATCCAGTCACATAACTGAGACGATATTTCATAAGCAAGCAATTTCACTACGAGCCGCTTGGGGTGGTATAGCGTCAAAAGCCTTCTGGAAATCCAGAAATACGGAATCAATCTGAAATCCCTTGTCAATAGCACTCAACACTTCATGTGAATAAAGAGCTAGCTGTGTTTCACAGGAACGATGTTTCCTAAACTCATGTTGACTGTGTGTCATTAGACCGTTTTCTTCGAGGTAATTCATAATGTTCGAAAACAATATATGTTCTAAAATACTGCTGCATATCGACGTTAACGATATGGGTCTGTAATTTAGTGGATTACTCCTACTACTTTTCTGGAATATTGGTGTGACCTGTGCAACTTTCCAGTCTTTGGGTACGGATCTTTCGTCGAGCGAACGGTTGTATATGATTGTTAAGTATGGAGCTAATGCATTAGCATACTCCGAAAGGAACCTGTTTAGTATACAGTCTGGACCAGAAGACTTGCTTTAAGTCAGTTATGTGACTGGATTTGTGATTTCCTGTAAGAGAGGTTACGGTTCGTAGTAATTGACGGAAAGTCGTCGAGTAAAACTGGACTGATTTCTGGCGTTCCCCTAGGTAGTGCTGTTCCTTATCTATATTAACTTGATTTAAGTTGCTTCACTACTCCGTGGATATTTACTTCTACGTTACTCATGTTGGCAGCTGATTTCGATTCGAATTCTGGAATATTTACTTCGTCTTCTTTTGTGGAGGCACTTCGGAAGGCTGTATTTAGTAACAGATAAGCAACACTAAGTGAAACAACCGCAGAAATCAATGTGAGACGTGCGACAAACGAGATTTTTAAAACAGTGCAGAGAAATTTGGCGTTGATGGGCAAGGACAGCACACGAAAAGCACGAGTACCTTTGCTAACAGCATGACAGGGCCTGCAGCGCCTCGCCTGGACTCATTGCGGTATCAGCTGGACAATAGACGATTTGAAAACCGTGGCCTGGTCAGATGAATCCCGATTTCAGTTGGTAAGAGCAGATGATAGTGTTCAAGTGTGACGCAGACCCTAAGAAGCCATGGACCCAAGTTGTCAACAAGGTACTGTGAAAGCTCCATAATGCTTTCAGCTGTGTTTACATGGAATGAACTGGGTTCTCTGGTCCAACTGCACCAACCGAAACAATCTGCAGCCATTTGTGGATCTCACGTGGATGACAATGCGCCATGTCACTGGGCCACAATTGTTCGCGATTGGTTTGAAGAACATTCTTTCGAGCGAATGATTTGGCTACCCCAATCGCCTGAAACGAATCCCATCAAAAATTTGTGGGACATAATTGAGAGGTCAGTTCGTGCACAAAACCTTGCACAGGCAACACTTCCGCAATTATGGATGGCTTTCGAGGCAGCATGGCTTAATATTTATGCAGGGGACTTCCAAAGACTTGTCGAGTCCATGCCATGTCGAGACGCTGCACTGTCCAGGCCAAAAGGAGGTCCGACGCAGTATTAGGAGACATCAAATGACATGTATCACTTCAGTGTGTAACTGGGTACTCTAGATACACAGTCTGATCAAAAGTATCTGGAAACCTCTGCGTAATGCGAAATTGACCCTAGATTAGATGTGAGGCATAACCCACCAGAATAAAAGGAGGTGTGCAGGGGGGGGGGGGGGGGGGCGTTATGTTGTCAGTAGAGAAGCAGTGACAGAATAATGGGTCGGTCACAGAGCTCAGCGACTTCGATCATGGACTGTTCATTGGGCATCACCTGAGTAATAGATCCTTCACGAATGTTTCAATCAAGAGGACTTGGAAGAGCAGTTGAACGGAATGGATAGCGTCTTGAAAGGAGGGATAAGATGAACATCAACAAAAGCAAAACGAGGATAATGGAATGTAGTCGAATTAAGTCGGGAGATGCTGAGGGTATTAGATTAGGAAATGAGACACTTAAAGTAGTAAAGGAGTTTTGCTATTTGGGGAGCAAAATAACTGATGATGGTCGAAGTAGAGACGATATAAAATGTAGACTGGCAATGGCAAGGAAAGCGTTTCTGAAGAAGAGAAATTTGTTAGCATCGAGTATAGATTTAAGTGTCAGGAAGTTGTTTCTGAAAGTATTTGTATGGAGTGTAGCCATGTATGGAAGTGAAACATGGACGATAAATAGTTTGGAAAGGAAGAGAATAGAAGCTTTCGAAATGTGGTGCTGCAGAAGAATGCTGAAGATTAGATGGGTAGATCATGTAACTAATGAGGAGGTGTTGAATAGGATTGGGGAGAGGAGAAGTTTGTGGCAGAACTTGACTAGAAGAAGGGATCGATTGGTAGGACATGTTCTGAGGCATCAAGGGATCACCAATTTAGCATTGGAGGGCAGCGTGGAGGGTAAAAATCATAGAGGGAGACCAAGAGATGAATACACCAAGCAGATTCAGAAGGATGTAGGTTGCAGTAGGTACTGGGAGATGAAGAAGCTTGCACAGGATAGAGTAGCATGGAGAGCTGCATCAAACCAGTCTCAGGACTGAAGACCACAACAACAACAACAACAAGGTTGCTCGTGTCAGCTGGTGGTGACATGATCGTCAAGACATGGAAATGTGGAGGGACAACCATAGCTAAACCAAGACCACACAGGCTTTATATACTGATGGACAGGGGCCGTCAGGTATTGTGGAGGGTAGTTGTGAAAAGTAGCATGAAATCAGTCAAAGGAATTATTCGTGAGTTGCAATGTCGTGCCAGCTAACCAACTAGTAAAGTGATCGGAAAACCCATTAACCAAAAGAACCAGATATCAATAGTACAACAAGACTGAAATTTCTTTCGACAGCCGTATTTTTTAAATTTACGCAATATATGTACTGGCGTAAGCTGTCGCCAGGGCACTGGTCGGCAAAGATGTGGCGCGAAGATCGATAGTTGGTGCTTGATCAAGTGCGCATATCAAGAGAGAGGCCAAAGACACACCCACAAGCAACATGCCGCAACGCCCTTTCGACCGCAAGTATTTAGATCGCCGCCGGTGACCGGAGGGCCTCAGTCATTGAGTCGCTCAGTTACTAACTCACACTCCAGTTTGGCATCTGTCACTCATTCGCAGAGTGGGCTTAGGCTATGACAGTACATAGTGATCAAAGTAGTGTTTATAGCGGGTCTTGTACTTCACCAGCAGTGAGACTAACGTGAACTATTATTGAAGAGCTTGTACCATAACTCATGGACTCTGTTAAGGTTAAGTAGCAGCTACCTGTTAATGTAAATAAAGAATGTGTTAATCCACATGTGCATTTGTGTTGTAGAAAGAGGGTACTGGCTACCAAACAATATCCTCTTCCTTGCCCTCCTATATAGGTACATCATTATTAACTCAAAGGTACTCCTAGGCTGGACTTTGCTAAAAATGGCCTCAATCTGAATGAGATATGTCCGTTAGTTAGTTAGTTGGTTGCATGCTCCATTGATCAATTGCATGGTGCGGAAGCCATTATGATGTCGAACGTGTCAAGTGCACAAGAAATGCACATATGAAACAACATTTTTTAGTATATATATAAATTACAATGCAGAGTTAAAGATTAATATTTCTGCTATTTACCTATTCCCTTAAATGGCACAAAATGCATGTACTATATTTACAGATTTATTCAAGAATGATCTGTTCAAGAATTCATCTATGGTATAGAAGGAGTTGTCAAGGATATATGATTTCAATTTATTTTTTAAGCTATTACTGCTGTCTGTCAGACATTTCATTTCAAGTGGTAATTTGTCGTTGAGGTTGACCACTTACAGATCTCCCCCCCCCTCCCCCCAATCATTCGTTTGCATGGTTGATTCGTCTATCTCCTTTCTTTCACCCTCTCTATATGTCCAGCCTATTTCACCCTAACTTTCTCAACACTCAACACTACATCTTCTTTCAATAAACAACGAATAATTAATAAACACTCAATGAAGTTTTAAGTCAAAATTAAACTTCAGGTATGTCGAATAAAACTTGATACCACAAGTAACAATTATATACTTACTGACAAAATTAAACTGGAAGGTATTCATAAAATTAAATTATGGCGTGACTGACGAAAAGTAATGTGAAGAATGGAACTGCATATCATTGGAAAGTTTGGATAAGTGTGGTTCGTACGTTTTTTTTTTTTTTTTAATTTTACGCACGATTCCAGGTTCTCATCAGTAAGACCACTTCTCAGTTTGCTCTCGGTACGGTTCACGCTTGAAAATGATTATGCGCTTGAATTGTAGACCCGAATAAGGAAAGAACAGCAAACGCTAATTTTTTCAGCTGATTATGAGTCAACAGTACTATCCTAGGTACTAAAAGCTAATGTATCTTCGCTTTAGAGCTCTTGCCTAAAGATAAAGACACACCAACTAACTAGTAAAAATAGAAGTAAGGGAACTAGTCATACAAATATTTTTATTTGTTAGCACACAAGCTTCTATTTCTTTGTCACTTTCACCGTCTGTTTCACTTAATTCCGGCTCAGAATTATTGTTAAATACTTTCAAAATGATCCATTGGCAGTTCATTAAAAGATAATTATTCCTAATTTTTCCCGATCACATTCTTTTTTCCAAACTTCACGAGAAACTGTGCGACACCATGCAACGAGTAGACATTCCTTCAACTGTTTCATTTTGTGTCAACTTCATCACGTTGAAGATTATGTCACACGCCTTACCTCGAAGCTTAATCCACCCCCAGAATCGCAGACACCCTAAATAGCAGATGGTAGCAGGCGTACGCGGTCTACACTCCCGTCTATCACCACTTCTCCAAAATAGACCCGCGCAGCCCGAAAACCGACTTCTTTGCGTGGGCCAGGAAATTTTAGTCGCACAGTTTTTTTTCTGGAAGAATCACACTCGAGGGACCGAAGAGCCCCAATATGGCTCGCGAACGGCGGTTTTGCCGGCCACTGAGCTAACACGACACCTTTGCTTAGAGCATTAAAAATAACGGGGTGCAATGCGTAGTTTATAAGTAGCTCCTCATAAACAATACATTTCTGTAGTCAATGTGAAGCGACACTCGCGACGGTGTAAACAGCGACGCCGCTGGAAAAAATTGTTCAAATGGCTCTGAACACTATGGGACTTAACTGCTGAGGTCATCAGTCCGCTAGAACTTAGAACTACTTAAACCTAACTAACCTGAGGACATCACACACATCCATGCCCGAGGCTGGATTCGAACCTGCGACCGTAGCGGTCGCGCGGTTCCGGACTGAGCGCCTATAACCGCTCGGCTACCATGGTTGGCGCCGCCGCTGGACAATGGATAACTGGAAACTAGTGATTTGGAGTGGTGAATCACTCTATGTTGTTTAGCAATCCGATGGAACGTGTTGAGTTTGGCGAATACCTGCAGAACGTTGCCTGCCGTCATATGTAGTGTTGAACAGTGAAATACAGAGGAGGTGGTGTTATAGTAAAATTCAAATGGCTCTGAGCACTATGGGACTCAACATCTTACGTCATAAGTCCCCTAGATCTTAGAACTACTTAAACCTAACTAACCTAAGGACATCACACACACCCATGCCCGAGGCAGGATTCGAACCTGGTGTTATAGTATGTGGTATTCTTCGCGGTTGGTGTTTCGTCGCCTTATTGCGCTTACGAAGACGCTATGTGAGGAAGGATATGAATACATTTTACAGTTTTGTGTACTGCATACAATAGAGGAACCGTCCGAAGACTATACGCATCAGTATGTCGATGTGCCCTATCATAAACCAGCATCTTTGAAACAATGGTTTGTGGACAATAACAGTCCCGAAATGGATTGGCCTGCCCGGAGACACGACATGAACCCAATGGAACACCTTCGGGATGCGTTAGAACGTCGACTTGGCTCCAGACCCCAGTGTCCAGCATCACTACCTTCTCTGGGTTCGATCTTATAAGGTGCAATATTTGTGGTTTACTTATTCTAGGATTGAAGACAACTGTGTAAGTTGAAATGACATGTTTAATTTCGCAACATTAGCACAAAAATATATGCTTTTACACAGTTTTCAATGTGACAACAAAAAACAGTTGTCAGGATAATGCATTTCATCAACATCAAAAAGTGAAATAATCCTAAACAAAACAATATTAAATATTAACTCTCAGAAGGCTAAATTATCCTAAACACGAAAATATTAAAGTTTAACTAGAAGTTTCTTTACAAAATTGCGTCTACACTTATGATGTTGGTCAGTACTACGAAAATCGTCCGATTCCGGTCCAAAGTTTGGTACTATTTTTAGGATGACAATCAAGCCTACAGTGGATGGTTAGTTATGTGGCAAATTGAGAAAAAGATTACCCAAGGTCGCTCGAGTTTATAGTGGACGCAAGCTGGTAAACAAACAAGTTTACGCCTCTGCACGCAGTATTTGCCTTAAGCTGCGATGAGTTGTCGTCTGCTAGGTCGCTCTCTTCCGCTGAAATTCCTATAAAACTGATTATACCTTTGCTGAATTTTGCAGCAGAAACTTTCCCTATGTTTCTCGTTATGCGAGGGAACATGTACTCATCCCTAGTCTTAGAATGTGGCGATATATACGCGCATGGTTGGAGCAGCGTGCATATTATAATGCCCAAACAGTTCTCGCAAGAACAATTAGCTAATTGGCTGGTTCGTTTCTCCACAACTGGAGCTAAACTACGCTACAGCTAATTTCTAGCTGGTTATCAGCCGCTGTGAACTTAGTGTTTACACAAATTACTCCTCTGCGTCATACAGAGCGTTATGCGCTCCGTTTTGCACTTGGTGCCAGTTCAGAGAAGTGTCCTCGAAAATTTTCGTCTTTTCTTACTCATAGCCGAACTGTCTTCCCACCTGGGTTCTTTCGTTCTTCATATCACGGCTTTATTCGACCAATAGGAGCGTTCCTCTTATTTTGTGGAAACTCTCTCTACCAATCACAAGGTCCCTACCATTAAATTGTGTCGAAGCTTTGGCTCTTTTCTCCTTCCTAGCGCGTTTCCACCAATCGGACGTTTTGTGCCCGTTCCAGATGCCTAAATGCGTACATTGACTCTCTCATGTGTGTACCACCGGCTGGACATACCATCGAAAATGCGTCACTGGTCTTGTTTCATATCCATTTGGAATTCCGAAACATAATTTTATAAAAGCTATCTTTCCTGTCCTCCCTCAGATGGGCCATCACACTCGCTCTCCCCACCTGAGTCACCTGGTCAGTCGTTGACTCTCTGCCTGGGTCACCCCTTTAAGTGGTTTTAGTGGTACGCTCTGTAGTGCGGCCTTGCCTCATTGTCCCTCTGAATTCCAAACTGAAACTCCTCTCGCTGCTTGTTTCAGTTTCCTCTCTATCACGCATTATAGGAACTGTGTGTTAATTTCCGTCGATTGAATGTCATGCCTTTTTGCATTACATACTGCTAGGCATATTTGCTCATTACCGCCGAATTAAGTTAGGTACCATATTCACCGCCCCGTTGTGATGTATAAAGCTCTAAGGTGCGAATCTGACCTTCATTTATTCTGCCACCTTACAGTCTCTTTAGGAAGAATGGGCTGCCATTCCTCCACAGGCATTTAACATCACATTGAGAGCGTCCCCAGCAGTCATCATAAAGGCAAATGATTACACGCTTCATATTAATATCCACTCATAGCTTTCTGGATACTTTTGATCAGAGAGTGTACTTTGCACCGGTTTCATTACGATAAGCGCACTATAAGTTACATGTCACACACTGAGGTGAGAAATATCGTGTCGGACCACCTTCGACGTGGCATGGATCCAACAAGTCGCTGGAAATCCCCTGCAGAAATACAGCTCCTTGCTGCCACTATAGCCGAAAGTGTTGTCGGTATAGGATGTTCTGCACGAACTGACCTCTCGATTATATCCGATAAATTGTGTCCCTGTGACATGACATCGTTGTTTGGTAACAGGAGGTTCAGGAATGGCCGAAAATAGTTACCAATTAACCGAACATAACCATGATCAATGATCAGTTCAGTTGTACCAGACGACCCAGTCAATTCCATGTAAACACAGCAGCAGCAGCAGCACTCCGTCTTCATGCCGCAAGTGGCCCATCGGGACCATCCGACCGCCGTGTCATCCTCAGCTCTGAGGATGCGGATAGGAGGGGCGTGTGGTCAGCATGGCGGCCGAAGACTTCCGGCGTAAGAAATCAGCCTCATTCTGCCAACGGCCTTGTCAAAGAGGGCGGAGGAGCGGATAGAGGTTCAGGGCACTCTCTTGTCCTAGGGGTGGGAAATTGCCCCTAAAGGCGGAAGAATCAGCAATGATCAACGACATGAGGATGCAGAAGGCAATGGAAACCACTGCATTAAAGACACGTATCGTGTATCCACAGGACATGTGGCCTGTAATTGAAGAAGTGTCATGATGATCTCTCCATCGTTAAAAGATTCCGGAATAGTCCCCCATTCGGATCTCCGGGAGGGGACTGCCAAGGAGGAGGTTACCATGAGAAAAAGATTGAATAATCTACGAAAGGATAACGTTCTACGAGTCGGGGCGTGGAATGTCAGAAGCTTGAACGTGGTAGGGAAACTAGAAAATCTGAAAAGAGAAATGTAAAGGCTCAATCTAGATATAGTAGGTGTCAGTGAAGTGAAGTGGAAGGAAGACAAGGATTTCTGGTCAGATGAGTATCGGGTAATATCAACAGCAGCAGAAATTGGTATAACAGGTGTAGGATTCGTTATGAATAGGAAGGTAGGGCAGACGGTGTGCTACTGTGAACAGTTCAGTGACCGGATTGTTCTAATCAGAATCGACAGCAGACCAACACCGACAACGATAGTTCAGGTATACATGCCGACGTCGCAAGCTGAAGATGAACAGATAGAGAAAGTGTATGAGGATATTGAAAGGGTAATGCAGTATGTAAAGGGGGACGAAAATCTAATAGTCATGAGCGACTGGAATGCAGTTGTAGGGGAAGGAGTAGAAGAAAAGGTTACAGGAGAATATGGGCTAGGGACAAGGAATGAAAGAGGAGAAAGACTAATTGAGTTCTGTAACAAGTTTCAGCTAGTAATAGCGAATACCCTGTTCAAGAATCACAAGAGGAGGAGGTGATACGGGAAGATTTCAATTAGATTACATCATGGTCAGACAGAGATTCCGAAATCAGATACTGGATTGTAAGGCGTACCCAGGAGCAGATATAGACTCAGATCACAATATAGTAGTGATGAAGAGTAGGCTGAAGTTCAAGACATTAGTCAGGAAGAATCAATACGCAAAGAAGTGGGATACGGAAGTACTAAGGAATGACGAGATACGTTTGAAGTTCTCTAACGCTATAGATACAGCAATAAGGAATAGCGCAGTAGGCAGTACAGTTGAAGAGGAATGGACATCTCGAAAAAGGGCCATCATAGAAGTTGGGAAGGAAAACATAGATACAAAGAAGGTAGCTGCGAAGAAACCATGGGTAACAGAAGAAATACTTCAGTTGATTGATGAAAGGAGGAAGTACAAACACGTTCCGGGAAAATCAGGAATACAGAAATACAAGTCGCTGAGGAATGAAATAAATAGGAAGTGCAGGGAAGCTAAGACGAAATGGCTGCAGGAAAAATGTGAAGGTATCGAAAAAGATATGATTGTCGGAAGGACAGACTCAGCATACAGGAAAGTCAAAACAACCTTTGGTGACATTAAAAGCAACGGTGGTAACATTAAGAGTGCAACGGGAATTCCACTGTTAAATGCAGAGGAGAGAGCAGATAGGTGGAAAGAATACATTGAAAGCCTCTATGAGGGTGAAGATTTGTCTGATGTGATAGAAGAAGAAACAGGAGTCGATTTAAAAGAGATAGGGGATCCAGTATTAGAATCGGAATTTAAAAGAGCTTTGGAGGACTTACGGTCAAATAAGGAAGAAGGGATAGATAACATTCCATCAGAATTTCTAAAATCATTGGAGGAAGTGGCAACAAAACGACTATTCACGTTGGTGTGTAGAATATATGAGTCTGGCGATATACCATCTGACTTTCGGAAAAGCATCATCCTCACAATTCCGAAGACGGCAAGAGGTGACAAGTGCGAGAATTATCGCACAATCAGCTTAACAGCTCATGCATCGAAGCTGCTTACAAGAATAATACACAGAAGAATGGAAAAGAAAATTGAGAATGCGCTAGGTGACGATCAGTTTGGCTTTAGGAAAAGTAAAGGGACGAGAGAGGCAATTCTGACGTTACGGCTAATAATGGAAGCAAGGCTAAAGAAAAATCAAGACACTTTCATAGGATTTGTCGATCTGGAAAAAGCGTTCGACAATATAAAATGGTGCAAGCTGTTCGAGATTCTGAAAAAGTAGGAGTAAGCTATAGGGAGAGACGGGTCATATACAATATGTACAACAACCAAGAGGGAATAATAAGAGTGGACGATCAAGAACGAAGTGCTCGTATTAAGAAGGGTGTAAGAAAAGGCTGTAGCCTTTCGCCCCTACTCTTCAATCTGTACATCGAAGAAGCAATGATGGAAATAAAGGTTCAGGAGTGGAATTAAAATACAAGGTGAAAGGATATCAATGATACGATTCGCTGATGACATTGCTATCCTGAGTGACAGTGAAGAAGAATTAAATGATCTGCTGAACGGAATGAACAGTCTAATGAGTACACAGTATGGTTTGAGAGTAAATCGTAGAAAGACGAAGGTAATGAGAAGTAGTAGAAATGAGAACAGCGATTGATGGGCACGAAGTCAATGAAGTTAAGGAATTCTGCTACCTAGGCAGTAAAATAACCAATGACGGACGGAGCAAGGAGGACATCAAAAGCAGACTCGCTATGGCAAAAAAGGCATTTCTGGCCAAGAGAAGTCTACTAATATCAAATACCGGCCTTAATTTGAGGAAGAAATTTCTGAGGATGTACGTCTGGAGTACAGCATTGTATGGTAGTGAAACATGGACTGTGGGAAAACCGGAACAGAAGAGAATCGAAGCATTTGAGATGTGGTGCTATAGACGAATGTTGAAAATTAGGTGGACCGATAAGGTAAGGAATGAGGAGGTTCTACGCAGAATCGGAGAGGAAAGGAATATGTGGAAAACACTGATAAGGAGAAGGGACAGGATGATAGGACATCTGCGAAGACATGAGGGAATGACTTCCATTGTACTAGAGGGAGCTGTAGAGGGCAAAAACTGTAGAGGAAGACAGAGATTGGAATACGTCAAGCAAATAATTGAGGACGTAGGTTGCAAGTGCTACTCTGAGATCAAGAGGTTAGCACAGGAAAGGAATTCGTGGAGGGCCGCATCAAACCAGTCAGTAGACTGATGACAAAAATAAAATAAAGTGGTCAGCACACCGCACTCCCGGTCGTTATGATGGTTTTCTGTGACTGGAGCTGCTACTATTCGGTCGAGTAGCTCCTCAGTTGACATCACGAGGCTGAGTGCGCCCCGAAAAATGGCAACAGCGCATGGCGGCCTGGATGGTCACCCATCCTAGTGCCGGCCATCCCCGCCAGCGCTTAACTTCCGTGATCTGACGGGAACCGGTGTATGCACTGCGGCAAGGCCGTTGCCCCCATGTAAACACAGCCCACCTTAATACTAGAGTTACCACTAGTTTGCACAGTACATTATTGACAACTTGGGTGAATGGCTTCGTGGGGTCTGCACCGCACTCGAACCGTACCGTCAGCTCTTACCAACTGAAATCGGGACTCATCTGACCAGGCCACGGTTTTCCAGTCGTCTAGTGTCTAACCGACATGGCCACGAAGCCAGGAGAGGCACTGCAGGCGATGTCGTGCTGTTAAGCAAAGGCACAAGCGACGGTCGTCTACATCCCATTAACCCCAGATTTCGCCTCGCTGTCCTAACGGTATGTTCGTCGTACGTACAACATTGATTTTTGTGGTCATTTCACGCAGTGTTGCTTGTCTATTAGCACTGACAACTCTATGCAGACGCCGCTGCTCTCGGTCGTTGAGAGAAACCCGTCGGCCACTGCGTTGTCCGTGGTGAGAGGTAAAATGTGGTATTCGCGGCACACTCTTGACATGCGGATCTGGGAATATTGAATTCTCTAATGGTTTCTGAAATGGAATGTCCTATGCATCTAGCTCCAACTACCATTCCACGTCGTCCAGAGTCCGTTATCCTCCGTCGTGCGGCCACAATCGCTTCGGAAACCTTTTCACATGAATCACCTCAGTCAATGCACTGCCTTTTTATACCTAGTGTACGTGATGCTATAGCCATCTGGAAATGTGCATATCTCTGTCACACGTCTTTTGTCGGCTCAGTGTATTGTTGTTGTTGTGGTCTTCAGTCCAGAGACTGGTTTGAAACAGCTCTCTATACTACTCTATCCTCTGCAAGCTTCTTCAGCGCCCAGTACCTACTACAACCTACATCCTCCTGAATCTCTTTAGTGTGTTCATCTCTTGGTCTCCCTCTATGATTTTTACCCTCCATGCTACCCTCTAATACTAAATTGGGGATCCCTTTATGCCTCAGAACCTGTCCTACCAACCGATCCCTTCTTCTAGTCAAGTTCTGCCACAAATTTCTCTTCTCCCCAATTCTATTCAGTACCTCCTAATTAGTTATGTGATCTACCCATCTAATCTTCAGCATTCTTCTGTAGCACCACATCTCGAAAGCTTCTATTCTCTTCTTGTCTAAACTATTTATCGTCCACGTTTCACTTCCATACATGGCTACACTCCATACAAATACTTTCAGAAGCGAGTTCCTGACACTTAAATATATACTCGATGTTAAGAAATTTCTCTTCTTCAGAAACGCTTTCCTTGCCATTGCTAGTCTACATTTTATATCCTCTCTACTTGGACCATCATTAGTTATTTTGCTCCCCAAATAGCAAAATTCCTTTACTACTTTAAGTGTCTCATTTCCTAATCTAATTCCCTCAGCATCACCCGACATAATTCGACTACATTCCATTATCCTCGTTTTGCTTTTGTTAATGTTCATATTATATGCTCCTTTCAAGACAGTTCAACCGCTCTTCCAGGTCCTTTGCTGTCTCTGACAGAATTGCACTGTCATCGGCGAATCTCAAAGTTTTTATAACATTATAAAATATTTAATAATAACTATGGTCCGGGAAGATGAAAAACAAAAGATTTTATTCAATTTCATCGCTACTATTTACTATCTCCCTAAAAACTAGAAAATAAAAAATGGCTCTCTTTTGGACTCCATTTACTTTTTACAACAGTTGCAACAAACACATTGTGCTACGAAATAGAAATGCCTGTCTCGTGTTTTCGGAATGTTATTAGCTTTTCACGTCTGTCCCCACACGCTACCATGGTCTCGGCAGCAGAAGTGAGTGCACTGTGCAATTACCTCCAATGAGGGACGAAGCGCTCAGAATAACGCTACAGAGCACAAAAAGTAATTTAACGAAATATCAATTTATTAACGGCAGGGGTAAGCGTGGCTTTCAAAATTTCATTCAGACAACGAGAGGCGGTATGCTCCGCGAGGCGTGAGAGAGGAAATGGAAAGCACTTCCGCTGGCCACAGGAAATAATTTTGCGGCGAGTAATTAGCACGGCTGCAACCAGCTAGTGCGGCAGCGAAACTCGGCGTCCCTTATGACGACACAACACACTTTGCGACTCCTACAGCTACTTAAGAGTTGGGGCCCGAGCAGTAGACATCTAATTGTTCCGCCTAGTTT
The DNA here is from genome assembly GCF_023864275.1 of Schistocerca cancellata. NCBI lineage: Eukaryota > Metazoa > Arthropoda > Insecta > Orthoptera > Acrididae > Schistocerca > Schistocerca cancellata. Next base: position 138,467,445 of record NC_064632.1, read on the forward strand.
GCCAGTATTAGTGATATAGTCTGCCATTTCGGACTGTAACGCTTCGCTAGCGAGCAGTTTTTTTGTGGAGAAAGGCATCATACTGGTGTGGTAACGCGGGTGTAGTTTCGCGTAACCACAGGCAATAACGCCGGGTATTTTGTTCATTTTTGTCATTTTATTCCAACTATTTAGACTTGGATTATGAAGTTTTACTGGCACAGGGCCTAACAGAGCTTGGTCATTCCCATAAGTAGTCATGCAGCAGCTTGCTGCAGTGGAGAATTCTGCAGTGAGGAGAGACAGTCCTTGTGGGAAGAGCTGTTGGTTATAGTAACGAGACGGCAGAATCGGACTGCAGTTTCAGCGCCAGAATGGAATACTTTAATAAGAAATATAAAACAAAATGCGCAACAGCCAGATGTATAGACAAGGGGATAAACCTCTTTATAAATTGCCAGCATTAATTCTGTTTCTAATTACATGAAAAGCAAAAGTTTAGTGAAACTGTGACATTACTGACACATTGCACTAAGCGATACTGTTCAATTTTCTGCCATTATTTGATGGTTATTTTATTGGGAGTACTGAATATGTAGGTGAACCTCCAGTGTGGTCTCACTGTCCTGTTGTTGGCGGAAGGAAGTCAGTGAATCTCTTTAGGAGAGGCAAGCCTACCCAGGAAGACTGGCAGTTTTCGCTGAAATGCGGCTGCGGGCTGTTTCGTATTTTGTGATTAGAGCCGACGCCTGGCCTGTCAGAGGCCAGGGGCTGTGGGCTGCCACTGACACACCCAAAGAATAACTGAGTATGACATTTTTGCCTTTTCTGCATGTTCATCAAAAGTAGAGATCTAGCCAGCATGAGAAAGTTGGTTGCTTTCACTAGAAAGTTTTGGTCACTCGACCGAATTGAGTTGCCACGCGACCATACTGCGGCATAAAGAGGCCAACCGAATGAGGAGTTACTGCCCTACGCCACTACCAACGTTGTGTTTCTTGATGTGTGTTTTGCACACCAGTACTGGGAAGTTTCTGTAGTGTTCCCCTGTTTGTTCAAGAAATAAGCGATTTCGTCCATAACTTTGGCAGTAGCACGTAGAGATTTTTGGAAGCAGATTGTTAAGGACGGAGAAGTAAGTTTCGTGGCATTTATGTTCCGGTCGCCGTGTGAATGGTCTCCCAGATGTCATCTGATGGGCTCAAACTTTGCTGATAATCTGCAGTAACGCGATATGAACTCTGAGCTACTCGTTGCTTACTTGTTCTGGCATGCAACTTGGCTTCCCCATTTGATTACAACTTGCGAATTTTTTCTTATTATGGTTGAAATCGTCAGCTGCACAGGTTACAATAACTTATTGCCCTCTTCCAAGCAGTCTTCTATGTAATTGGTATCTACGCTCAGTGTTAGCGTCATTTTGGGTGAATTCAATCCACAGTTGTAGAAAAATTTGCTCTCTGTTAACTACTTGCGTAGTGTATTTAATAAGAAAAAATGATACTGATGGTGTTGCCGTTGGGCACAATGGCAAAATACAACGACATTCTCTTATAATTCAGTGTTGGTAATGGGCATTGCACTCATTCGTAAGTCTGTTTTCTATCTAGGGAGAGCTATGTCGATTTCCTCTAGGATTGTAAGTTTCCTTTGTGTTGTTTTATGTTTGCTTGGCTAGCTGTCTTGCGTTATTGAGATATAATAAGCAAAAAGAATTTGCTGCAACACCTCAGCGTAATGCGGGTTTAGGGTTAACTGTCCCCGAAGACAGCTTAAACTTTCAAGACCACTGCCGCTTCCTGGCTGTCGAAAATGTAACACTAAAAAATAGTGGTCTAAGCAGTCAGTCTGTGTTCAGGTTTGGTCTGGAACAAATTTCATGTCTCAACGAACCATTGACCTTGCTAAATTGGAGTGACTTGCGTGCCTCCACGATACAGACAGGCACACTGTGTGTGCAGTCACATCGGAGCGATACTCGTGGTTCCTGAAAAGGACCTGTAGCCTTGACAGTAGTTACAACGGCAACAGTCTGGATGACTGACTGATCTTGTCTTGCATCAAGGGCCAACACGATCTTGCTGAAAGCAAGGGGAAACTACAGCCGTTACATGAAATGGAGATGTCTGACGTTCTAAGTGTCAAATCTCAAATTTGTCAGGAGAATCAAAAAAATAATGCATCTTTGTTTGCACATAATTTATTTGTATCCAAAATATTGAGGTTTTCTCATACCAAAGAATTATGCTGCTCACTTCACCACTGCAAAAAATAATGAGACAAATAAGAAAATGAATTGTCTACTAAGAATGTGCTATGTGCCATACCAGGGAACTGATTGGTTCTAAGTGCCAATAAGAAATTCTCTGTTTCAAGTGTCACTAATACTGAGGCACTGCGTTTTATTTGTGACAATACGAGTATGTAAATACAGTACTAATATTTTAACTAGTAGAACTGCAGGCTACAAAAACTATTTCTCATATTCTCTAAATTTTTTACAAAAGGAATAACAAAAATGAGACGTTGAAGAGTTTTCTGTAGAAATTCCTGAGATGACGAGGATTTTTTTTTTTTTGCAACTGATAAACGTGGCTGTTCTTTCAAATGAAGTAAGGCATGACATACTATATCCATTGTCTTGAGATTGACTTTTTTTCCATTGATCTGTTTCAGAGTAAACATTTTTAATAATGTTTGAGGTGGATAAGTATGAGACACTATTATCATACTGCATTTAGAAATCTTACACGCCTGAATTGAAAATCGTTGTTGTACCTGGGGTCTAGGTGTAGCGTTTTTGATTGATATTCAAAACGTCCCCTATCCTGGGTTCGAGCCCCGCCACCGCTAAATTTTGAATAATAATCAGCATTGTGGGCCGATGACTTCCGGCCCTGTCAAAGAGGGCGGAGGAGCGGACAGAAGCTCAGGAAACTCTCTTGCCCTCGGGGTGGGAAACTGCCCCCAAAGGAGGAAGAGCCAGCAATGATCAACGATCGGAGGATGCGAAGGACAATGGAAACCACTGCATTAAAGACACATAATGTGTATCCACAGGACATGTGGCAAAAGATTCCGGTATAGTCCCCCATTCGGATCTCTGCGAGGATACTGCCAAGGGGGAGGTGACCATGAGAAAAAAATCTGAATAACCAACGACATATAACGTTCTATGAGTCGGGCCGTGGAACGTCAGAAGCTTTTACATACGGCAATAAGGAATAGCTCAGTAGGTGGTGTAGTTGAAAAGGAATGGACGTCTCTAGAAAGGGCAATCACAGAAGTTGGAAAGAAAAAACACGGATATAAAGAAGGTAACTGCAGAGAAACCATGGGTGACAGAAGAAACACTCCAGGAGACCAATGAAAGAAGGAGGTACAGAAATGTTCAGTGGCATTCAGGAATACAGAAATTCAAGTCGCTGAGGAATGAAATAAATAGGAAGCGCAATGGAAATTCCACTGTCAAATGCAGAGGAGAGAGCAGATAGACGGAAAGAGTACATTGAAGACCTCTATGAGTGGGAATATTTGTCTGATGTGATAGAAGAAGAAACAGGAGTCGATTTAAAAGAGATAGGGCATCCAGTACCAGAATCAGAATTTAAAAGAAATTTGGAAGACTTAAGATCACAAAGGTAGAAGGGATAGATAACATTCCATCAGAGTTTCTAAAATCATTGGGAGAAGTAGCAAAAAAAACTCTTCACTTTGGTGTGTAGAACGTATGAGTCTGGCGATGTACCATCTGACTTTCAAAAAAATACCATCCACGCAATTTCGAAGACTCCAAGAGCTGTCAAGTGCGAGAATTATCGCACAATCAGCTTAACAGCTCATGCATCAAATTTACTTACATCAGGATTGATGGTCACGAAGGACATGAAATTAAGGACTTCTACTAGCTACGCAGCAAAATAATTAATGACAGAAGAGCAAGGAGGACATCAAATGCAGACTAGCCCAGCAAAAAGGTCATTCCTGGCCGAGAGAAGTCTACTAGTATGAAACATAGGCCTTAATCTGAGAAAGAAATTTCTGAAACTGTACGTTTGGAGCACAGCATTGTACGGTAATGAAACATGGATTGTGGGGAAATCAGGAACGAAGAGAATCGAAGCATTTGAGATGTGGCGCTACAGACGGTTTGTTGAAAAGTAGGTAGACTGACAAGGGAAGGAATGAGGTTCTGCGCAGGATCGGAGAGAGCAGGAATATGTGGAAAACACTAACAAGAGGAAGGGACAGGATGATAGGGCATCTGTTAAGAGATCAAGGAATAACTTCCGTGATGCTACAGGGAGCTGTAGAGGGTAAAAACTGTAGAGGAAGACAGAGGTTGGAATACATCCAGTTCAAAATGGTTCAAATGGGTCTGAGCACTATGGGACTTAACATCTGAGGTCATCAGTCCCCCTAGACTTAGAATTACTTAAACCTAACTAACCTAAGGATATCACACACATCTATGCCCGAGGCAGGATTCGAACCTGCGATCGTAACAACAGCGCGTTTCCGGACTGAAGCGTCTAGAACCGCTCGGCCACAACGGCCGGCCAACAACATTGTAGAAATCATGCGTAATAAAGACCTCGCTTACCTATCTTTATAACTGCAGAATCTCAGTCGCAGCTCAAAAAGTTGTGCCTACTGACCGAAAACTTGTGTGTCATCTCTTCCTCTCGTCCCAGGGTTACCAGAAACATCATTAAAAACTAAACGGGGGAGACCTTGACACGTGACGCTTTGAACTCCAGAGAGAAGCACTGCCTGGCACAAACGTCATGCGTTAATCAGTAATGAATGTTTGAATTATTTTCTTCGTGACTTGGCACTTGGAACAAGTCTTGGGACAAGTAACAGAGTACCCAGAACACACTTGGGACGTTTGACACTTCCACTCTTCATATTTCTCGGGAACGTACAGCTCTGTTGTATAGAGGGCAACAACAACAAAAAGTGAGCTTGTAATACTGTATAACTTTGGTTTTTTTGAGCTGTTTGATCAGTCGGTACTTGAGTTAAAGAGTATAAACGTTGGAATCGCGCAACATCACGAGTTATTTTTATATATGTCCATTGAGGTGGAGAGGGGAAGAAAGGAAAGGAAAGGAATGGAAAGGAAAGGAAAGGGAATGGGAAGGAAAAGGGAGGGATACTGCCGTAAGCTGCATTGGGACATTACGTGGGATCAGTGGTGACGAGTGAAAATGTGTACCAGGCCGGGATGTCCTGCTTACTAAGCAGGTGCGTTAAGAACGGCGCCATCCGGGACACAGTGTTACCGCAACTGCGCGGACCATCTCGACACGCCTCACGACCGATCCACTCCCTCATCGAGGGCCACCTATCCGCATTCCCTGTCCATTTCCTCCATAGTCGCTCTTCCGTGATTCCCACAGGAGGTCATGCGGATTTGTGCATTCGCACTGAAGCAAATGGATTCGTTGCCGAGCTAAGGCTATCCGCGTAACGTCCCAATGCAGCTGACAGCAGTGATCCCTCCACTTTCCTTTCCTTTCTTCCCCTCTCCACCTTCAATTTACAGATAATGTATAACAGCTGCGGATTCTGCGTTGTGTCTGTTCTTACGGGCATGTCCGAAAGAGCAGACTTCACACATTCGTATTACTTTTATATCTGAGGTAACGATCAGTGTAGGCAAAGGAATGAGATTTCAGTCAAGTTTTGTGATCCATGAGTACAGTACATTTGATTTCTCACATAAATAACAAATAACGGGATAGTAGTAGTAGGACTAAGTATGTGCCAGGCTACACTGGACTGTTGCCAAATTTATTCAAGATGGCGGCGATGACGTCATCCAAGATGGCGGCATGTAGACTTGGCAACATCGCATGACGTCATCCAAGATGACGGATTTTGGCGGGAAAATAGGCCAATTGTGATATGTCCACTAACCTAACCTCAAGAAAAAATGGCGGGAAGTTTGAATTTTAGCGGGAAAATAGGCCAATTGTGCTACGTCCACTAACCCAAGTCTCCAGAAGAAAAAATGGCGGGAAGTTTGAATTCCAACAGGATAATGCATGCAAAACCATACTTGTCTTTATTATTATTGATTATCATTTATTAACACTCACTATCATTTATTATTATTTAAATAGACCAATTGGGCTACGTCCACTATTCTAAGCCTCCAGAAAAACCTAATATAGACTGAGATGCAGTGAAAGTGAGGACGTACTTGCTTATCTTCTGGTTCGCAGGGAGCAATTTGTACATGGAGTCAAGTATGCGACAACAAGAGGAATGTAGGAAAACGATGACATCGCAGGGAGCGGAATCAGGAAGGTAGACAATTTTTTTCTCTTTGAGTTCACATTATAGTGTATGCCTACTAAGGTGGAGTGATACATGTGAGTTGAATACTGTATTTGATGCTTTTCATGAGGGCAGAGAATCATTCACGTCTAAACTTACTCACATCTGTGTTAAATGATAACAGAGAGTGTACGGGATGATCGATTGAGATAGAGCTGTAACTAGGTACCATTTAGACGTTGACTCATTTATTCTAGAAACGGACAAGTTGATGAAGGTCAATTTTTTCCAGTGTTCTATCTGGATGCTTTAGTCACGTGATATAGCCTGCGTTCTAGCCATATGCAGCTACAGTGCTTTACACATGATAGATTGGGTGATTTACGTAAGTATGTGTCGAACTACGTTGTGTATAAATATCACTCGGTTCTTGTTCTTCTTAACTGTATGCTATTAAATTAAGGCACTTTGAGATCTGTTACTGTAGATCGATATGGTGTGCTAAGCTCCAATACTTGGGTATATCTCGAGAAATGTGGTGCACTTGAAGGGGTTAGACTCTATTCAGACAAGAGAGGTGATATTCAGACAAGAGAGGTGAAGTGTAGCTATATTCCTCTGCTCGGTTGAGGATTAATTGGGTAGCGACGTTGCGGGGTAGAGTGCTCAATGCCGAAGTGAGGATGGTCTTTTAACTAAGAGGGCGAGATTGCTCTGTGACCGCCATAGGCAGAGAGATTGATCGAGTACTATGCGCGAGGTCTTAGAAATATGTATATCGTTGTCTGGTATACTTTGATCGTATTTATGTGTTCGAGAATTAAGTGTGAATGGACGTACTGAGCAGTCATCTATCAATGCTCGCAATGATACTTGCAAAGTAGAGGAGGTATGGTTTAGCTATGACATTGAAATTAGGAAAACATGCTGTCACATTATTGGTCAGTGTGCTTTATTACGAGGTCAAGGTGCGCGTCGAAATAGTGTTATCGTTGGTTTGTGTTTAAGTATATAATATATTAAATGCCCTATCCTCAGTGAGTGGGGTGTGTATGTCGGTAAAAGTATTTGCTTATTTGACTACATGTATGCGTAATTTAGTACATTTAAGTGTTCACCGAATATCACTGTCTGTGGAAAAAGGAATTATTATGTTCTATTGAGCTGGGTTGTATGTGGGGGCGTAAATGCTTGTTCAAAATTATTGTAACAGGGTGGGTGGCATATAAGTAGAACAAGTTCTGTGAAAGCGTGTGTAGAAGGAGTGAGCGAGTGGATGAAACGACTCATCTACGACTGTATCATTAAGACATGTAAATAAATGTCGGATAATCTAAATTGAGGTCATTTTTTTTCTTTTTAATCATATGTATGACTTCAGCTTGGAGTTATGTTTGCTATTTGTTCTAAATGAATACTCATCTTTGCTTAGAAAGTGAGTTTTGACAGAATTGTCGGCGCAGCGTGAATGACGACGGGTTCGCTGGCTGGGGGGGACACTGTTTACATGTCGAGTTGGAGATGCACGGGAGGATAGAGATCTGCGCTATTCAGGAATCCATCTGTGCAGTGTATGTCGTTAGACAATAGCTGGAGAGCAGGTACAGAGAGAGAGCCCACTACGGCATGCTGGTCCTGGGCCTTAGTGGAAAGACAAGGTCCTGTTGCAGTAATTGAGGTCATTCTGCTTGTAGACAGGCTGCAGAAGGTAATTGATGTGTCTTTCTCCGACTTAAATTGCATATATCAGATGCGCAAACACCTGGAAATGGGATCAGCTGAACGATGTGTAAGGTGTGACTAGAGCCAAGTTGGAATTTTAATATAGCATGCAGGTTCGGGGAAGGTGACACGTTTCGCACTGCGTGCAGCCGTCTTGAATAATGGTAACTGCGTAATCAACTGACGTGATGAGAGAGCGCTCTGGTGGTTGTCATAGGAGCTAAACATAGTTGAACTTGGAGCCATTTTTGTTAGGTAACATGATATAAATAATAAAAAATAATAAATCATAATACATAGTAATACATAATAATAAATGATCATAAACGATAATAAATAACTGGAGCAGCTGTCCGAATGCAGAGAGCTGTTGGAGTGTATGGGTATGTAAGAGCGAACTTTGATGTCCTCTAGACGACTGAATAGCGAAGTAATAATATGTGTTAGGCGGCTTTGGTGATCAAGTCAGAATTTGAGAACATGATTGATTTGGGTTGGAGTGTTATTAGATGGGATGTAGATTGTTCCGTTGACTACTTCTGCACATTTGCGTCCTTTATTTAGCTGAGTGAAGATCGATTGTGGTGTGTTGGATACATGCTTGTCTGTTCTCTAGACCTGGGACAGACCTTAGTTGACGTGTAAATTATAGCAAAGATCTCGAAAATGTTACATGACTGAGACCGGTATTCTAAAGTGGAAATATCGTTTTGCGTATGTTTGTTTCTAGTTAGTCAGTGGTTTACAGCATGCTGCACATCGATAAAGTTCGGCGTTTGTAGAGAATTAATTTGAAGTCTATATCTTGGGAATTATGATGAACTAGTGATCGGTAGGGTGTAGCCTAGTGCATGATATTGAGAAGTACAGCTAAAATGGTGTAATATTATGGAGAAAGTACATGTGTTCTTGCAGTCTATGAGTCTGAGGATGTTTGCAGAAAAGCGAACAGATAAGGAAGGGGAGACAGGAAGGCGTTTGTGCTGAGGGGGGGGGGGGGGCGATACCGAATTTGTAAAAAGAGTTCTGAGGGTGACTTAGGTCCGCTGATGTAAGAAGGAAGATTAGCTCTGAGTGTCGGGTCTGTACAGAGAACAGGTTGACGGTGCTTTCCTAGGATTGGGAAGCATCGCTGTATATAGACGCTGTAGGAACAGGATATTTTTTTCGCATGCTGTAGAGATATACTGGATAAGTGCACTGTTTTGTGTCAAATGTGTATATACTGTATTGTGAAGTTAATGTGGTTTACATTGTGTAGCGTTTGTATATACTGCACTGTAAAGTTAATATTGATTATGTTATGTGACGAGTAGAGAGGAAGTCGTAAGGACGGTAGAGATATTTCCAGAGTAACAGCGGTCAAGAGAGTGTATTTCCGATACTTAGCTCATTGTGGAATACCAATCAAATGAGACCGCGATCGTAAGATTTAACTGTTTAAGTATAATGAGATCAACGACTTCGGTATTCGAGAGTGCGAATATAATTTTTTAGTCTGTTTGTTTCTAGTTATTCAGTGGTTTAAAGGATGCTGTACTTAGAAAAAAATGGTGTGTTCTTGTAGTCTATGAGTTTGGATAAGTTTGTAGAAGAAAAGCGAGCAGGCAAGGAAGAAGAAGAGAGAGTAACGCATTTGTGTTGAGGGGAAGCGATCGCAGAATTTGTGGAGCAGTTCTGAGAGGGACTTCCGTCCGTTGATGCAGAAGGGCTGATTACAGCTGAGTGGGGCGTGTGTAGAAAGAAAGAGCAGGTTCACAGTGCTTCCTTAGAAATTGAGAGAATTGGGTCCGTCTGCTTCACGTCTGCTGTGCAGCGAGCTACCTTAATTTAAGTATTAACTGTATTTTTCTTACTTGTCATTTCTTCTTCCGTGTGTATTTGCTTTTAGGAAGTTTTAATTGTCGGGTGCTATTAATAGTGTTCCATAGATTTCGTGTTTGTTTTGAATACAGTCAGAGAGAGTCCCTTTAGTCAACCATAGTGCCAGTAGTGCTAGTGTTTGTTTTCAATACAGTCCAGAGACAGGTAGTGCTATTTTCATTGTTTTCTACAAGAAGTGGCTAGCAACCACAGTTTAGTGAATAAACAGCCGCCTTTAGTGAATTAGCAGTCTAGTTAAAGGTTGATTAACTCTCTTCAGTAAATTGATTCCTTAGGATGGATAGGATGTGTGACTGCTGTGTACGGACGCAGGAGGAGCTGGCCACTGTTCGCCAACAGCTGAGCGTGTTGATGGCCGCGGTCAGCCGTCTTCAGGCTGCTGCCTCGGAGTGTAGCGGCAGTGGGGAGTCTGGTGCGTCGCAAGGTACACCCCAGGTGTTACATGCTTCACCCACTGTCCCTGCTGTCGAGACATCTTCGCGGGTACTGGGCACAGTTGGGCCACCCTCTCCCCAAGGGGAGTGGCGGGTTCAGCGGCGTTCGCGGCGCACGAGGCGGAGGGTCAATGTGGAGGCTGGCCATGTGGCATCGCCCGCTCTGCATGTGGGTGGACAAGTGGCTGCTCCTTCAGCAAGGTCCGAGCAGGCACACGGGGGGAGGGGTTTATTAGTTATTGGGAGCTCCAACGTTAGGCCCCTTAGGGAAATAGCGGGAAGGTCGGGGAAGAAGGCCAGTGTTCACTCTGTCTGCTTGCCGGGGGGTCTCATCCGAGATGTGGAGGAGGCCCTACCGGCGGCGATAGAGAGCACTGGGTGCACCCGACTGCAAATTGTTGCTCATGTAGGCACCAATGACTCCTGCCGTCTGGGGTCAGAAGTCATCCTCAGTTCGTACAGGCGGTTGGCGGAATTGGTGAAGGCGGAAAACCTCGCTCGCGGGGTGAAATCAGAGCTAACTATTTGTAGTATCGTTCCCAGAACCGATCGCGGTCCTCTGGTTTGGAGCCGAGTGGAAGGCTTAAACCAGAGGCTCAGACGATTCTGCGGAGATCTGGGGTGCAAATTTCTCGACCTCCGCTATCGGGTGGCGAAATGTAGGGTCCCCCTGAATAGGTCAGGCGTGCACTACACGCCGGAAGCGGCTACAAGGGTAGCGGAGTACGTGTGGAGTGCACATGGGTTTTTTTTAGGTTAGAGAATCCCCTCCCTAGGCCCGACAAGACGCCTCCTGAGACGCAGCAAGGTAGGAGTAGGCAAAATGCAACAGGGAATAACAATATTAATGTGCTAATAGTAAACTGGAGGAGCGTCTACAGAAAGGTCCCAGAACTGCTCTCATTAATAAACGGTCACAACGCCCATATAGTACTAGGGACAGAAAGTTGGCTGAAACCAGACGTAAACAGTAATGAAATCCTAAACTCAGATTGGAATGTATACCGCAGAGACAGGCTGGACAGTGAAGGGGGAGGCCTGTTTATAGCGATAAGAAGTGCAATAGTATCGAAGGAAATTGACGGAGATCCGAAATGTGAAATGATTTGGGTGAAGGTCACGGTTAAAGCAGGCTCAGACATGGTAATTGGATGTCTCTATAGGCCCCCTGGCTCAGCAGCTGTTGTGGCTGAGCACCTGAAGTATAATTTGGAAAATATTTCGAGTAGATTTCCCCACCAAGTTATAGTTCTGGGTGGAGATTTTAATTTGCCGGATATAGACTGGGAGACTCAGACGTTCATAATGGGTGGCAGGGACAAAGAATCCAGTGAAATTTTTTTAAGTGCTTTATCTGAAAACTACCTTGAGCAGTTAAACAGAGAACCGACTCGTGGCGATAACATATTAGACCTTCTGGTGACAAACAGACCCGAACTATTTGAAAAAGTTAACGCAGAACAGGGAATCAGCGATCATAAAGCGGTTACGGCATCGATGATTTCAGCCGTAAATAGGAATATTAAAAAGGGTAGGAAGATTTTTCTGTTTAGAAAAAGTGACAAAAAGCAGATTTCAGAGTACCTGTTGGCTCAACACAAAAGTTTTGTCTCAAGTACAGATAGTGTTGAGGATCAGTGGACAAAGTTCAAAACCGTCGTACATTATGCGTTAGATGAGTATGTGCCAAGCAAGATCGTAAGAGATGGAAAAGAGCCACCGTGGTACAACAACCGAGTTAGAAAACTGCTGCGGAAGCAAAGCGAACTTCACAGCAAACATAAACATAGCCAAAGCCTTGCAGACAAACAAAAATTACGCGAAGCGAAATGTAGTGTGAGGAGGGCTATGCGAGAGGCGTTCAATGAATTCGAAAGTAAAGTTCTATGTACTGACTTGGCAGAAAATCCTAAGAAATTTTGGTCTTATGTCAAAGCGGTAGGTGGATCAAAACAAAATGTCCAGACACTCTGTGACCAAAATGGTACTGAAACAGAGGATGCAGACTAAAGGCCGAAATACTAAATGTCTTTTTCCAAAGTTGTTTCACAGAGGAAGATTGCACTGTAGTTCCTTCTCTAGATTGTCGCACAGATGACAAAATGGTAGATATCGAAATAGACGACAGAGGGATAGAGAAACAATTAAAATCGCTCAAAAGAGGAAAGGCCTCTGGACCTGATGGGATACCAGTTCAATTTTACACAGAGTACGCGAAGGAACTTGCCCCCCTTCTTGCAGCGGTGTACCGTAGGTCTCTAGAAGAGCGTAGCGTTCCAAAGGATTGGAAAAGGGCACAGGTCATCCCCGTTTTCAAGAAGGGACGTCGAACAGATGTGCAGAACTATAGACCTATATCTCTAACGTCGATCAGTTGTAGAATTTTGGAACACGTATTGTGTTCGAGTATAATGACTTTTCTGGAGACTAGAAATCTACTCTGTAGGAATCAGCATGGGTTTCGAAAAAGACGGTCATGTGAAACCCAGCTCGCGCTATTCGTCCACGAGACTCAGAGGGCCATAGACACGGGTTCACAGGTAGATGCCGTGTTTCTTGACTTCCGCAAGGCGTTCGATACCGTTCCCCACAGTCGTTTAATGAACAAAGTAAGAGCATATGGACTATCAGACCAATTGTGTGATTGGATTGAGGAGTTCCTAGATAACAGGACGCAGCATGCCATTTTCAATGGGGAGAAGTCTTCCGAAGTAAGAGTGATTTCAGGTGTGCCGCAGGGGAGTGTCATAGGACCGTTGCTATTCACAATATACACTCCTGGAAATTGAAATAAGAACACCGTGAATTCATTGTCCCAGGAAGGGGAAACTTTATTGACACATTCCTGGGGTCAGATACATCACATGATCACACTGACAGAACCACAGGCACATAGACACAGGCAACAGAGCATGCACAATGTCGGCACTAGTACAGTGTATATCCACCTTTCGCAGCAATGCAGGCTGCTATTCTCCCATGGAGACGATCGTAGAGATGCTGGATGTAGTCCTGTGGAACGGCTTGCCATGCCATTTCCACCTGGCGCCTCAGTTGGACCAGCGTTCGTGCTGGACGTGCAGACCGCGTGAGACGACGCTTCATCCACTCCCAAACATGCTCAATGGGGGACAGATCCGGAGATCTTGCTAGCCAGGGTAGTTGACTTACACCTTCTAGAGCACGTTGGGTGGCACGGGATACGTGCGGACGTGCATTGTCCTGTTGGAACAGCAAGTTCCCTTGCCGGTCTAGGAATGGTAGAACGATGGGTTCGATGACGGTTTGGATGTACCGTGCACTATTCAGTGTCCCCTCGACGATCACCAGTGGTGTACGGCCAGTGTAGGAGATAGCTCCCCACACCATGATGCCGGGTGTTGGCCCTGTGTGCCTCGGTCGTATGCAGTCCTGATTGTGGCGCTCACCTGCACGGCGCCAAACACGCATACGACCATCATTGGCACCAAGGCAGAAGCGACTCTCATCGCTGAAGACGACACGTCTCCATTCGTCCCTCCATTCACGCCTGTCGTGACACCACTGGAGGCGGGCTGCACGATGTTGGGGCGTGAGCGGAAGACGGCCTAACGGTGTGCGGGACCGTAGCCCAGCTTCATGGAGACGTCTGCGAATGGTCCTCGCCGATACCCCAGGAGCAACAGTGTCCCTAATTTGCTGGGAAGTGGCGGCGCGGTCCCCTACGGCACTGCGTAGGATCCTACGGTCTTGGCGTGCATCCGTGCGTCGCTGCGGTCCGGTCCCAGGTCGACGGGCACGTGCACCTTCCGCCGACCACTGGCGACAACATCGATGTACTGTGGAGACCTCACGCCCCACGTGTTGAGCAATTCGGCGGTACGTCCATCCGGCCTCCCGCATGTCCACTATACGCCCTCGCTCAAAGTCCGTCAACTGCACATACGGTTCACGTCCACGCTGTCGCGGCATGCTACCAGTGTTAAAGACTGCGATGGAGCTCCGTATGCCACGGCAAACTGGCTGACACTGACGGCGGCGGTGCACAAATGCTGCGCAGCTAGCGCCATTCGACGGCCAACACCGCGGTTCCTGGTGTGTCCGCTGTGCCGTGCGTGTGATCATTGCTTGTACAGCCCCCTCGCAGTGTCCGGAGTAAGTATGGTGGGTCTGACACACCGGTGTCAATGTGTTCTTTTTTCCATTTCCAGGAGTGTACATAAATGACCTGGTGGATGACATCGGAAGTTCACTGAGGCTTTTTGCAGATGATGCTGTGGTGTATCGAGAGGTTGTAACAATGGAAAATTGTACTGAAATGCAGGAGGATCTGCAGCGAATTGACGCATGGTGCAGGGAATGGCAATTGAATCTCAATGTAGACAAGTGTAATGTGCTGAGAATACACAGAAAGATATATCCTTTATCATTTAGCTACAAAATAGCAGGTCAGCAACTGGAAGCAGTTAATACCATAAATTATCTGGGAGTACGCATTAGGAGTGATTTAAAATGGAATGATCATATAATGTTGATCGTCGGTAAAGCAGATGCCAGACTGAGTTTCATTGGAAGAATCCTAAGGAAATGCAATCCGAAAACAAAGGAAGTAGGTTACAGTACGCTTGTTCGCCCACTGCTTGAATACTGCTCAGCAGTGTGGGATCCGTACCAGATAGGGTTGATACAAGACATAGAGAAGATCCAACCGAGAGCAGCGCGCTTCGTTACAGGATCATTTAGTAATCGCGAAAGCGTTACGGAGATGATAAACTCCAGTGGAAGACTCTGCAGGAGACACGCTCAGTAGCTCGGTACGGGCTTTTGTCAAGGTTTCGAGAACATACCTTCACCGAAGAGTCAAGCAGTATATTGCTCCCTCCTACGTATATCTCGCGAAGAGACCATGAGGGTAAAATCAGAGAGATTGGAGCCCACACAGAGGCATACCGACAATCCTTCTTTCCACGAACAATACGAGACTGGAATAGAAGGGAGAACCGATAGAGGTACTCAAGGTACCCTCCGCCACACACCGTCAGGTGGCTTGCGGAGTATGGATGTAGATGTAGATGTAGATGTAGTGGGTATTATAAAGTTAATGTGGCTTACATTGTGTAGGGTTTGTATATAATGGATTGTAAAGTTACTATTGCTTATGTTATGGGATGAGTAGAGAGGATGACCGTGTGTGTGTGTGTGTAGATTGAGGGGGCTGTGGAGGTAATTTAGCGATCTCTGTAAAGGTAAGCACAGGAAGCCTCAGAAAGAAAAGCAGGATGGTACTTCGATAACGGGCCCTTAGGAAATTAGGCCAGTAAATTCGATAAGAAGGAATAAGAATGATTAATCGGTTGTGCTGGGACATAGGAGGGCATTGTGAAGTCAAGGAAGTTTCCAACTGGATAGAAAAAAAACATTCCAGTTCGAGTGTGTCGCTTCCTGTCTATCGGTCTTGAATTGCAAAGTTTATGGGGATGAGGGCGTCCTTTGTGCTCCATCACACGTGCTGGTGGGGCGGTATGTGGCGTGAGGGTGGTTTGGACAGAGCAAGCGTGTCAGTTCCTGTCCGTCGGTGCTGAGAATTTGCGAACTTTAGGACCGATATAGCTATTAACGTGCCACGTGATAGAACTTTCCAGACATCTCAGGCTGTTGTGTGAGGTAGGTATCGGCAGGTTCGAACCTGTTCAGAAAAATAAATTTGGGGTGGAACGTGGCATTTGTCCAGCACGAGGTCGACAGGTCCTGTCCAACGTTAAGTGCTCGCGGACGCGGAAAGATGTTTACGTAGTCAGACTCTGAGGCGAGCGCGGCTGACCGTTTGTGGCTGGACCCTGAGGCGCCGCTCGCCTCCTACCTGGCGCACTGGCCGTGGGAGCTGTGCAGCCACCGCTGGTCACTTGACGTCAGCCGGCCAGGGAGCTGCCGATGGAGCGGGCTCAGCCGGCCGCGCGTACGTCAGCTGCGCTCTGGAGTTTCGCTGTGTGAGCATGTAGAAGTCAGTTGGGACACACCTGCATGATCGTAATGTCTGAAATAAAGAGTCATTTTCCAGGTATTTACAGAAGACTATGTCCGTCGCGCGTATGGAAGGTGTGTGACGCAAGCGGGGCGGCGGCACAGCGATTGTACAGTTATTAAGCGTGCGCGAGAGCAAGTCAATTAGCGAGCGTTGTAGTGCGGACCAAACGTGCTGGCGGATTCCACTGTCGAGCAAACTTTGCTGCCAAAAGTGTAGCACTGCGTTCTCGATCACACAGGTGGTGGTGGTGGTGGTTAGTGTTTAACGTCCCGTCGACAACGAGGTCATTAGAGACGGAGCGCAAGCTCGGGTTAGGGAAGGATTGGGAAGGAAATCGGCCGTGCCCTTTCAAAGGAACCATCCCGGCATTTGCCTGAAACGATTTAGGGAGATCACGGAAAATCTAAATCAGGATGGCCGGAGACGGGATTGAACCGCCGTCCTCCCGAATGCGAGTCCAGTGTGCTAACCACTGCGCCACCTCGCTCGGTCTCGATCACACAAGGACACGTGGTGGACAGTGAGCAGTCGGCATCGACCGGTTTGAGCGTGCGCAGGAAAACAACTTTGGCGCCAAAAGTGTGGCAGGGAACGGTCGACCGTTGTGTGATTCAGCTCCGAGGCAACCAATTTTGGCGGGAAACGTGCGGAGGCGACGAATACACGTGGTGAGCAGACAAGGGGCCGCTGTGACGTCAAACTCGGCAAGTTCCAGCGTGTCCAGCGAAAACATGTTTACGACGTGGGAGCGATTGCTGGGCTCGCCCCCAGCGCGAGTGGCCGGCCGCCTCACGTGACAGGCGTCGGCAGTGTCTCCGCGCGCTGGCCAAGGGGTGGCGAGGATTTGAACTAATTAAGTTGGAGCACGGACGTCGTAGTGACTGCACTGCGATGTCAAGGATGTGTGTGCTGACTGTGTTGGAGAACAAGTGATGACTGTACTGCTTGAAATAAAGTCTTCAGTCCCTTCCCCCTGCAAAATCAAAGGATGTGACTTATGTTACTATAAGTGCAGTTTATTATTTGATACGATTATGATAGGCTACCAGTGAAAAAAAGATCAGTGACGGAGAAAGCTCGTACGTGTGATCAATTATGGTGTTGAGATTTGAACTTGTGACGGATTTTTGTTATGGATGTAAGGAAAATGCCTTTCTCGCCAAGAAAATCGGACATCTTCAATAAATAATAAATGATAATAATAAATAGAAATACAGTTTTCGAGACATTATCATGTTGGAATTCGGCGCAATTTTCTAGTGGAGGTAGGCCTATAATAATAAATAATAATAAATGATAATTAATGATAATAAATGATAATGAATGAAAATAAATGACAATGAATGATAATGAATGTTAATAAATGCTAATGATTTATAATAAACAAAAGTAAGGTTTTGCAGCCATTATCGTGCTGGAATTTGAATTTGGAGGGAATTTTCTAGTGGAGGCAGGTCAATAATAATAAATAATAATAAATGATAATAAATGATAATAAATAATAATAAATGATAATGAATGTTAATAAATGATAATAATAATGAATAACAATAATAAAAGAGAAGTACGGTTTTGCATGCATTATCCCGTTGGAATTTGAATTTGGCGCCTATTTTTTCTGGAGGCTTAGGTTAGTGGACATAGCCCAATTGGTCTATTTAAATAATAATAAATGATAGTGAATGTTAGTAAATGATAATCAATAATAATAAAGACAAGTATGGTTTTGCATGCATTATCCTGTTGGAATTCAAACTTCCCGCCATTTTTTCTTCTGGAGGCATGGGATATTGGACGTAGCACAATTGGCCTATTTTCCCACCAAAATTCAAACTTCCCGCCATTTTTTCTTGAGGTTAGGTTAGTGGACGTAGCACAATTGCCCTATTTTCCTGCCAAAATCCGTCATCTTGGATGACGTCATACGATGTTGCCAAGTCTACATGCCGCCATCTTGGATGACGTCATCGTCGCCATCCTGAATAAAGTTGGCAACAATGCAGCGTGGCCTGGCACATACTTAGTCTTACTACTCGGGATCCCCTTTTCATATTGAAAGCTACTTTACCAAGAGTGAATCATTCATTTTCAGTCAACAAGCTGTGGATGGATCGACGGTCTCTACATGTGCAGGATGCGAAGCTCGGACTGCTTAATTTTCATCTGGTGTCTCCGTGTTGTCAGTGATAACATTTACTGTCAGTATTTATACAATGCAAAGTAGCTTCTCTGTGGTAGAGCAGCAGGCGTGACTAGGAGTTACTGATCTGCGCCATCCAGCAGGCGCCAACACTGCTCGGCGTAGTCAGGGACTGCGCTTTCGGCAGAGGCGGCATCAAGCAGGATGCAGACCCAGCTAGTCAGTTACTTAGCTAGTTATTTACATTTCCCTCAGATGGTCTGTATGATTCTTTTATCTAAATGATGTGGAATGAATCAATTTACAGGGTATGTATTTGTGATTACAGTTAATTTAATGAACACATTATTTTTTAGACCTACTCATGCAACTACACTTAAAAGCTAGCTTTTTTCATACAGGTTACCAGTAAATTCATCTATAAAAATTAGGGGTTGTCTACGAGAAATGATTTTAGGTTAGATATAAAATTTGCTTTGCTACCTCTCAGACATTTTATGTTATCAATTAAAGATTTTTGTTGGGGCTTACGGAACTCCTTTCTGAGCCACTGACAGCTTTGTAATGGGTGATAAAGATAGTTTTCAGTGTTCCATACCGCAGTCAATCACAACAAAATCCTTATACAATCACTTTGTTATCCATCTGTTCGGTCCGACTCCTTAAAAACCTTTTCCCTCAGAAACAGCTAGCTTTATCCAGTTGAAATTTATGTCACATATTAGGATATACGGTCCCTTGGCGATGAAAAATGGTGAAGATTCTAAGCCAATGTAGTCAAAGGTTACGGCCATTTATGTCACATATTTTGATATTCGCAAACTCACTCATCAGAACATACAGGGTACGTCCTGTTGGTCTAGAACGACAAAATTTGGCAAGAAGGTTTCACATTACAATTAAAGGAAAATTATCAGAAAATTGTTAATTTGTAATTAAATGACATGAAAAAAATTTTTCTCATTTGTTATCAGTCTGTCTCTCTATCCGTCCGCCAGCCGAAGTGGCCGTGCGGTTAAAGGCGCTGCAGTCTGGAACCGCAAGATCGCTACGGTCGCAGGTTCGAATCCTGCCTCGGGCATGGATGTGTGTGATGTCCTTAGGTTAGTTAGGTTTAAGTAGTTCTAAGTTCTAGGGGACTAATGACCTCAGCTGTTGAGTCCCATAGTGCTCAGAGCCATTTGAACCGTTTTTTCTATCCGTCCGTCTGTCACGACTCATTTTTCTCGGGAATGAGTAGACGTATCAAGTTGAAATTTACAAGGGTTGGAACTGTAATAGTGGAAACTATTTAGTTACAGCTCGTACAAAATACAGGGTGTTTCAAAAATGACCGGTATATTTGAAACGGCAATACAAACTAAACGAGCAGCGATAGAAATACACCGTTTGTTGCAATATGCTTGGGACAACAGTACATTTTCAGGCAGACAAACTTTCGAAATTACAGTAGTTACAATTTTCAACAACAGATGGCGCTGCGGTCTGGGAAACTCTATAGCACGATATTTTCCACAGATCCACCATGCGTAGCAATAATATGGCGTAGTCTCTGAATGAAATTACCCGAAACCTTTGACAACGTGCCTGGCGGAATGGCTTCACATGCAGATGAGATGTACTGCTTCAGCTGTTCAATTGTTTCTGGATTCTGGCGGTACACCTGGTCTTTCAAGTGTCCCCACAGAAAGAAGTCACAGGGGTTCATGTCTGGCGAATAGGGAGGCCAATCCACGCCGCCTCCTGTATGTTTCGGATAGCCCAAAGCAATCACACGATCATCGAAATATACATTCAGGAAATTAAAGACGTCGGCCGTGCGATGTGGCCGGGCACCATCTTGCATAAACCACGAGCTGTTCGCAGTGTCATCTAAGGCAGTTTGTACCGCCACAAATTCACGAAGAATGTCCAGATGGCGTGATGCAGTAATCGTTTCGGACCTGAAAAGTGGGCCAATGATTCCTTTGGAAGAAATGGCGGCCCAGACCAGTACTTTTTGAGGATGCAGGGACGAGGGAACTGCAACATGGGGCTTTTCGGTTCCCCATATGCGCCAGTTCTGCTTATTGACGAAGCCGTCCAGGTAAAAATAAGCTTCGTCAGTAAACCAAATGCTGCCCACATGCATATCGCCGTCATCAATCCTGTGCACTATATCGTTAGCGAATGTCTCTCGTGCAGCAATGGTAGCGGCGCTGAGGGGTTGCCGCGTTTGAATTTTGTATGGACAGAGGTGTAAACTCTGGCGCATGAGACAATACGTGGACGTTGGCGTCATTTGGACCACAGCTGCAACACGGCGAACGGAAACCCGAGGCCGCTGTCGGATCACCTGCTGCACTAGCTGCGCGTTGCCCTCTGTGGTTGCCGTACCTGGTCGCCCTACCTTTCCAGCACGTTCATCCGTCACGTTCCCAGTCCGTTGAAATTTTTCAAACAGATCCTTTATTGTATCACTTTTTGGCCCTTTGGTTACATTAAACCTCCGTTGAAAGCTTCATCTTGTTGCAACAACACTGTGTTCTAGGCGGTGGAATTCCAACACCAGAAAAATCCTCTGTTCTAAGGAATAAACCATGTTGTCCGCAGCACACTTGCACGTTGTGAACAGCACACGCTTACAGCAGAAAGACGACGTACAGAATGGCGCACCCACAGACTGCGTTGTCTTCTATATCTTTCACATCACTTGCAGCGCCATCTGTTGTTGAAAATTGTAACTACTGTAATTTCGAAAGTTTGTCCGCCTGAAAGTGTACTGTTGTCCCAAGCATATTGCAACAAACGGTGTATTTCTATCGCTGCTCGTTTAGTTTTTATTGCCGTTTCAAATATACCAGTCATTTTTGAAACACCCTGTAGATGCATGTTTCAAAGTTTTACTGACCCTCAAAGTAGTCACCATCATTGTGTATAACCCGTTGCCAGCGATGTGGAAGTCTTGGATACTTTTGGCAGTGCCAGTTGTGTTGACAGTTCGAGCGGCGCGGTCTATTGCCCGACGAATTTGTAGCACTTCTGAAGCGAATGCCGTGTGTTTCCACCAGTTTAGAAATCGAGTTGAACTCACGAGTGTGTAAGTCAGGGGAGTGCACTAGGTGGTATAGCACTTAGCAGCCCCATGAGTCAAACAAATCAGTAACAGCTTTCACTGTACGTGCTTGAGCATAGTCCTGCAAAATGATTGTCAGGTCTCGCAGAAAGTATCACCACTTTTGTTTCTAAGCTGGTCGTAGGTTGTGTTCCAAAAATGAAGAGCATAGAGACAGAAGTGATGACACTTTCCGCGGGACCTGACGATTTTACTAGTGATATTATGATATTTTGTGCATGTGAACTTTTACAGAATATATGTAAGTAGGCTGTTTATGTTTTCTTATTGGCAACGTTACGTAGCGCTCTGTATGAAAATCACTGGCTGTGCTGTGCGCAGTCTGTGGCTAGTTTGCATTGTTGTCTGCCATTGTAGTGTTGGGCAGCCGGATGTGAACAGCGCGTAGCGTTGCACAGTTGGAGGTGAGCCGCCAGCAGTGGTGGATGTGGGGAGAGAAATGGCGGAGTTTTGAAATTTTTAAGACTGGATGTCATGAACTGCTATGTATATTATGATTTTTCAACACTATTAAGGTAAATACATTGTTTGTTCTCTATCAAAATCTTTCATTTGCTAACTATGCCTATCAGTAGTTATTGCTTTCAGTAGTTTGAATCTTTTATTTAGCTGGCAGTAGTGGCGCTTGCTGTATTGCAGTAGTTCGAGTAACGAAGATTTTTGGTGAGGTAAGTGATTTGTGAAAGGTATAGGTTAATGTTAGTCAGGGCCATTCTTTTGTAGGGATTTTTGAAAGTCAGATTGCGTTGCGCTAAAAATATTTTGTGTCAGTTTAAGGACAGTCATGTATAATTTTTCTAAGGGGACGTTTCATATGTCGACCCTTAGCCGAGGATACCTCACTGGAATCTTCTGATTTTTTTCTTGTAGTTTGTGTAATTAGTGTAGCTATTGTTTATTGCTAGCGCGTAATTGTAGAGAGAATCTCCTTTGTAGTTGCAGTCTTTCATTGTTGTACAGTAAAACGGTTGTGGCATGCACGTAGATTTGCACCAAGTATTTCGCAGCTGCGCTTGCAATTAACTAGATATTATTTTCAGTGCTATGTTAATGTGTTTTATTATTTTGCTCTTCAAATTGTGCTTTTCTATGTTGTCGTGTGAAATATTGTGACAATAATAGCGTGTGAAAAACGTAACACTAGGCTCCAAAGTAAACTGAGAAATAATAGTGAAGACGAGCGTAGCTTATCAGCACCACTGTGGAATGAATTAACAGACATTCAAAGTAGTAATTTGGTAATTGTGCATAGGGAAATGGAGCGGGCGGCAAATAATGGCGTAGGCAGTGAAACAATTAGTGAACAGGGAAGCATTATCGATCGATCGGTTGGCAGTAGCTCGCCTCGGGAATACGAAATGACAGAACACAATCTTGCCAATACTGTAGATTCAGGTTTTGCGTCCTCACCGTTTTCTCAAATACGCCAAGACACATTTTCTGCTTGTCAAAATGTGAATGTTGCCGGTGCAAATTCACTGCCGAAAAGCACTAAGGAACATGTTTCAGACACCAGTGCATTGTTATAACAATTAATACAACAAATGGGACAAACACAGCAAAAGCTTCAAAAGTTAGACACAATGGAACAAAATCTTCGAAAGTTAGACACAATGGAACAAAATCTTCTTAAGTTAGACACCACGCTTGAACAAACACGTGAAGATTTAACTACTGAGTTACATAACATTGAACCGAAATGTCAAAAAGTCTGTAATGACGTAAAAACACAAATTTGTGAGCATTTTCAACCTATTTTTTCGCGGCATGAAAATGCGTTACAGAATCACGAAGCAGCCATAAAAGAACTGCAAACTATTGATCATGAAAATCGTGAGACCTTGCAAGCTAAAATTGACTCAGTTGCATCTACCGATTCGGTTATGTAACTTGCAAAAACTCAGGAAAACTTAAAGGACACAGTAGATACTCTGAAAATTGGTTCAGAAAGACACATGGAGGAAATTAGTTCATTATCAGAGAAAGTAGTTGAACTTTCCGATCAGCTAAATAATTCATCTACGAAGGTAGATGATAATCTGAATGACACAAAACTGGTAGTCTTTGATGACACAGAAGAGTGCGTACAAATTAGGAAATTCAAACAAAATCAGAATCAAATTAATACGCAACACCAAAGAGAAATCCGGGAAGTACAAGATCAGCTGTCACAGGTAATACAAGAATTACATATTTCAGAGGACACTCGCGCCCCAATATGGGAAGAGGGACATAGAAATACGGAACAGCCACAAAATAATAACACAGCGCATTTCGGAAATTATGAAAGAAATTGGCAAGGTGTACTGAATTTTGAAATGGAACCGCCGAAACAACGTAACAATGACCGATATGCGACTAGCCGACATGATGATTTTGACTATAAGCTGTTCATTACTACACGTAAATATAAAACATTTAAGAATTCTGGAAACGACATTCATCCACAAGCGTGGCTCCATCAATTCTCTCATTGTTTTCCTCCCAACTGGTCATTAGAGCACAGATTAGAATTTATGTGTGGCTATTTAGAGAATGAACCAGCTGTAAGAATGCGATCGGTCATTCACGATTGTCACATTGAAGGAGAATTTTACCATGCCTTCCTCTCAGCATATTGGTCTCAAGCTACACAAGACCAAGTAAAACATATCATCATAATGATGAAACATTTCGAACAATCTGAATTCTCCAGTCTTGTGAAATATTTTGAAGACATGTTGCACAAGAATCAGTACCTGTCAAACTCATACAGCCCCTAAGAACTCATCCGCATTTGCTTAATGAAATTACCTGAACATTTACGACATATTATTTTGGCAGGGCGTTGCAAAGACGACATTGAAGCTTTTCAGGGACTCTTACAAGAATTAGAAATTGACACTCACACTCGCGGAACGCGAAAACAGGAACACAACAATTACAGATCACATCCGTCACAATTCCGCCATGAAAGAAATAATAACTGGACACGACAAGGCGATTCTTACAACGCAAATCGTGAACAAAACAGACACCACCCATATGACAACCATTGGCAGAGTAGTAATAATTACAGGAAAAGATCGCATTTCCATAGTAATGAATGTTACAGAGTAATAGTTACAGAGAAAGATCGCACTTCTGTAATTATGAATATGACAGAGATAACCATAGAAACAGACAATATGGGAACCAAAACAATTATTATCAAGGGAGACAGAATAACTTCAGACACAACAGTTCAGCGTGCAGTTACGATTCCGGGAGAAATTCTCCACCACATGACCGACAAACAAGACACTATGTAAACTACCAACAAAACAACAGACCTGAATTCCATCAGAACTGGCGGGATTCAAACAGAGCAGGGCACTCTCAATAAGGTGAATTTGTAGAAGTTAGGTCTCC
This sequence comes from Schistocerca cancellata, assembly GCF_023864275.1. NCBI lineage: Eukaryota > Metazoa > Arthropoda > Insecta > Orthoptera > Acrididae > Schistocerca > Schistocerca cancellata. The sequence goes on from NC_064632.1 coordinate 138,492,401, forward strand.
TAATCCCAATAACGACACACGCCAACAAAGAGACAGACAATGACTCGCAGTGCAGACAGCCACATGCGCCGGATGGCTCAGGGAAAAATTACATAGGCGCTAACCTTGAGAAAAATTCCAGTATTCGTTACCGACGTATACCACATGATAATTGCGTCGAAGTTGAAACACTGCATATTAGAAAGAGTATAGGTTTACACCACATTTCACATGTAAAACCGTTTATTGAAAGATAATCTGCTTTTTAACTTTGTCTTTGCCATAAAACTTTTCACTTCACATTTCTAGTATGCATTGTCAAGCTTAGAAACTGTTACCATGCAACAATGTTTGAAGTTAAATATCCAATCAAGAACCAAGAGAACTTATTTAAACAGAAATTACGAATGCATTGTTATAGTGAACAGACGTCATAGTGTTATTGTATGTGTACATTCTTGCTTGTTAGTTGCACGATTATGTAACGACTATAAGGCTTACATACTTAGAACATATACTGGTACTGCTAATGAGATTTTAATGCAACATGTTGGTTTACTTGAAAATACATTCTGGATTTAAAGCACTTTCAGTGAGATACCAGATGACACAGTGGTTAGTTTATGTGACAGCTACACGATTTTATCACGACGCTAGTAATGAGTGACAATTTACAATGTTGCTTTTGCAGTGTTTCTGTTTTATATCTGCACAGTTTTTCTGTATTATTCTGGAAAGTAAAACATGTTTTAGTAGTAACTTTTGTGGTATAGCTACAATGAGACTGCCTTTTCTGTAGCACAACAATATGTTACAGCACAGTACTTTCTTCATCACGGCAATAAGCGTAATAACTAAGATATCTATACGCAAAGCATTTCACTTTTCTTTATCATGAGGTAAGTACATTGGCTTCTGCAGAACTTAGCTTTCGGAGGACGATAACTACGACACTTCCACAGAGATTATCTTACAACAAGACGCACAGTTTAGCGCTACAGTACACGTATTTGAGTGATTAATTTTGTACTTAAACCATTTATTTTTAAGATTTTTGAATTACAAGGAAAGTATTCTGTGATACATTTCATTCCACTGCTGTAATCTGTAACACCTGAGGGTATAATTACATTAATCCTCAGGGGGTACACGCCTACTTTGTGTACCATGTGTTTGGCAAGTACAAGGAGCCCTAGCTAATATGGTATTTGCTTATACAACTTTACACATCGGTACCATATTTCTCCAACACACAAATTACACAGCTATCTGATCATTTAACTGAGAGATAAACATTTTTTTTACTACATCAGTGACACATGTTTACGCAATTACACAGTTGGGTAACTTCACACTTATGAAATTGTATTTTGTCTGTACTTTGTGAACTGTTCATATTTTTTCGGAATCGTTGTGATATTATGAGAGCTTTGAATGATGTATTTGGTAAGGGAGCATGATTTTAAAGTACGTTTGAGGTAGATGACACTATTGAAATGAGCAGAGAATTTTTTTTAGGTTTGACGTTTTTGAGATTTGACTGAGGTGTGTAATGACACATTCCTATGCAGAGACATACAATATCTTAAAAGCTGCGCCAAAGATAAATTGAGAGGCATGTATATTATAATCTTTGTAAAGTTCACATTGGATTCTCTTTTGTTTCATACTCCAAGAAGGAGCTAAGGGACACTCTCGATTGTTGCCTCGTGGAGGATGGACGTGATTTTTGGACTGTGCGGAAAGGCAGCCATGTTGTTAGTAATTATGGTTTGTGCGACTAGCAGAGCAAGTCTTATTGTCTTGTGAATAAAAATAGTGAGAAGTATCGAAGTGTTACGAAAATTATTTAAAGCAACGTAGCATAGTATTCCTTGGTTTCCACCGTCTTCGTGAAGTGAACCGATGCCGACTTAGGAAGATACACACGGTCAACAAAGAGAAGAACTTCGATGGCGACTGATGAATTAATATTGTGGCAGAAGGACTAATTCTACGTCTAAGGTGAGAACTCTGATTAAATCAACAATGACGTAGAATTCAAAATGTAATTAATCGAAATGGTAAATTATATTACAGGCATATTTCACGCAGCACTGTATTTGTCCGCATTCAAGCCGGTCAATACAATCCATAAAAAAGCCTTTCAAAAATTATAAAGTTAAAAAACACAATAAATTCAAATGTTTTTTTATTTATTTCGCCACACTGGCGACCGCTGACAGGGACAGTGCTGGTGGAACAAAGAGTAAGTACTTCATTGTTGTGCTACAAATGTACTTGTACTAATTACTGTTTCTCTGTTACATGACGCACATGGAAAATGACGAATAAGGTGAAACAATATTAACTGTATAAACGGATGGCACAATAACCAGAAGGAACAAGGACAAGGATTTACAAAACTAACGTAATCGTGAGTGACGCAGCTCAGCCGGAATTAAGGTAGGAAAGCGCAAACGCATGCAGTGGCTGCACCTTGGCTTAGCTCCACTTAAAGCAGAACCTTTTCCTTTCCATATTAAAATCCTGGTAGTGTTTGTGGCAACACACAATTACACTTTGATAATTACTTTTTTATGTTCAACAATCGCAGAATTAGAAGACGTAGTGCGCCATCTTGTAAATTTCCGACGCGCAACAAATAACAATCGCGAGATATTTTTATTAATTCAACTGCGAATTTAAAGATTTAGATTAACAGTAAAGTACAGATAAAAATAATATCTCCACAATGGAATCGGAGAACTTTAATTTGACAAATGTTCATGGACACGTCACCGATTCTGACAATAGTGACGTAAATGATGACGCAATTAGTTTTTCAGCACAACATAATGTAGAAGTAAATACGATTCAATTGCACTCCACAGGGATTAACAATAATGAACCACTTGCAAATGAAACCTTGTGCACAGTCGATGAAGCATCGATTACCAGATCAGATGAAAATATTTCGCGTGAAATCAGTGAACCTAGCCCGGTTTCGATTCAATCAGATCGTGGTAGAGAAACAATGGCTACAAATAATGGCATAAATACAAACACACAAGCTTCGTCAGTTACGCTTGAGGTATTATATAGTCTGATGTCAAACGTGAGCGAGCAATTGTCTGATTTAAAGATGAGTCACAACACAACGAACACAAAACTGGCGAATCTAGAAGTCAGCCACAACACAACCAACACAAAATTGTCGAATCTGGAAATCAGCCACAACATGACAAACACAAAATTGTCAAACATGGAAATTGGATTCCAACAGCAGTTTTCAAGTGTAAACACGCAATTTGAAAACATGCACAGACATTTCGATCAACGCTTAAATAAGCTCACCAATGAAATCGATCAAAAGATCGAAGACAAAGTCATCAAAACCGTCAATAGTGTATACAATGTATTGGCAAATGACTTAGAAAAGAAATTGTCAGATCTTACAAACAAACAGGAACAGGAACTGTCAGAAATAGTAGAAACACACAATCAAACACAAACCGTACAAAAAGAAATACATGAAAACGTACAGGCTATTCAATTAAATTTAACAAGAGTACAGTCCGCATGTGAAGAAATACCTGACCAAGTTAATAAAGTTAACGAAGAAGTCGGTTTTCTGAAACAGGAGACTCGACGTATCAACGCGGACATTATCAAAATAAATGAAACTTTAGAAAACGGTAATGTAAATGAATCAATAACTGACCGGGAGACAAAACTTTTTGAAAAATTAGGTAATGAAATCAAAGTAGCCGAGGATAGAATACGCAAGGAAATTGCTGGTAGACTGAATGTTTCAAATGACTTGCCTACGTCAAGCAACAAGCAGCTCGACACTTATTCGCCCGTGCCAGATTACGATGTCAATAACGCAGAACATCACGCGCCCTGTCCGGCGTATGTGCACGCACCGGCGCAGGCAAACAATGGCTATTCGCCAAACGCGGTGCTGCAACAGGCAGTAGGCGTGTCGCCTTGCATCTCGACGATTCTAGTCGATGGGAGCCTGTTGAAACATAGACAGTTTCCAGTTTTCTCCACAGAATCCAGAAAAACTCATCCAGTCGTATTTGTAAGAGCATTTAAAAATGTCTTACCAAGAAACTGGACTGAGGCACAGAAGATTAGATATGTAGTAGGCTTCACACAAGGCGACGCACTTTTGTGGGCCACAGACATGGCTGAACAGTGCGTCACCTACGAACAATTTGAACGGGCTTTCTTGGAGAAATATTGGTCTGCTGGGGTCCAAGAAAGACTGCGACGTGAGGTATTCAACCCACAACCGTTCAACCTAAAAAACGGCGGGTTGAGAAAGTATTTCGAAAAGTACTTGAATAAGACGCGCTATTGGAACAATCCAATACCGCACGTAGATGTTCTCAAAATTCTGAAAAACAGACTGCCCGCGAATTTACGCGAAAAAATTGGTAACCATACCGGAGAACGACCTTGAATACTTTCTTTCCGTGCTTGACTCAATTGATCTAATATACGAAGAAGAGCCGAGCACAAGTAATCGGAATGAATATTCCGGAATCAATCAAAACAACGGTAACGGAAATTATTTTAATGGCAGTGGACAAAACCCACACAGTTGGCATCCGTATGCGACAAGGCCATATAATGGAACCTGGAATTACGGGAATCGGAGGAATTCGGCGCCACAGAGACGTGAAGACCGAAGGTATAGTACAGATTGCGGTCCACGCCGGTATGGAAATGATAGAAATCACGTGAATGATTGGTCAGGCCCGCGTGATGAAAGGCGGCACACAAATGAAAATTACAATAGTTACAGTAATAGGAATGACAGACCAAGGATGAATAGCGACGGCCGGTCGCAAGAAAATGTTGCACGCAGCGGTCCGGAAACTAATTGGCGACAGAATAACCACTCAGTACACTTTGTAGAGGTAACGGACAGTACTGAAGCAACGCCGTTGTCTTCCCCGGTAAACAACAATCGGTCGTAATGAGCCCCCACCGGCCGACCGAATTGACGACAGGGGGCACAAACAAGCACACATTACATCTTAGACAATTATTTTTAAGATATGATCAGGATGCGACCGTAGAAGATGATCTATGTGAAGAAGAGAAGAAAGCACCGGACAAGGTAAGTGACCTCGTGCAGGCTGTAATAACAGCAAAGATAGGAACTATAATTACCAACGTAATTTTAGATACAGGCGCATCTACGAATATTATTTCTAACAGTTTATTTAAAGAAGTTTCGACAGCATTACAAGTACCAGTGTTGCCAACGGAAAATTGTAAAATCTTGACAGCTGTAGGTAACAAGTCAAAAAGTATTAAGTGGCAGACGCAAATACCTGTTACCATTAGCGATGTCACGATAAACTGTACATTCTTAATCGTTGACAAGTTAATCGTCAATTGTATTTTAGGTATGGAAGTTTTCCGGCAGCATAAAGTAAACATCGACATAGGCAGTGGAGTTTGCTATTTCCGAGTGGGTAGTCGTAGTGTGAAGGTTAATCTTGTAAAGTCAACAATAGATCGTAATGGCCAATTACAGAAACAAGCTGAAGTAAAATTAGTTTACCCACAAGTTTTATTGATAGATATTCCTTTCCCCGAACAATTAGACACGGAAATAATTAACGAACAGGCCGCCCACGAGAAGGTAGGAAAATCCACTTGTCTTTCAGAAACTCAACAAAATGAACTGGCAGATCTTATTTATGAATACCGAGACATTTTTAGAAAACAGCCGACAATAATCAAAAAGTATGAATACAAAATGGAAGTCTACCCACATAAAACGTACTGCCATAAATCATATGCGATACCATGGGCAAAGAAGGAAGCGGTTCGCAAAGAAATAGATAGGATGGTTCTATGGAAGGTGATAGAACCTTCGCATTCACCGTACTGCAGTCCCATCCTAGCTGTCAGCAAACCTGACGGGTCAGTCAGATTAGTACTTGATGCGCGGGAAATTAATAAGATCATCGTACCAATACGCACTAGGCCGGAGAACTTAGATGAGCAATTGCTTAAATTTCATGGAGTGAAGTATTTAACATCCATTGACATGAAGGCTTCGTATTGGCAAATAGCCCTACATAGTGATAGCAGAAAATATACTGCGTTCATTCATGCTGGCAGAAGCTATCAATTCCAAGTACTGCCATTTGGACTCAACGTGAGTTCTGGGGTGTTTATAGAGGCTTTAGACAGAGTATTGGGTCCAGAACTGATTAGCAAAGTGACGTTGTATGTAGACGATCTCTTGATAGCCACGGAGACCTGGCAAGAGCATGTAGAATTGGTACACAAAGTGTTCCAAAAGTTCCGAGAATATGACGTCACAGCAAATTTTAAGAAGTCCGAATTCGGAAGGGATCGAATAAAATTTTTAGGCCACATTATTTCACCAGGCGGAATTTTACCAGATCCAAAAAAGCTTGATGCCATAAAATATTTCCCTTCACCACAAACACGTAAACAATTGAAAGCTTTTCTGGGGCTCACGTCATTTTTTCGAAAATTCGTGCCCAAACAGTTACTGAATAGTGATTCCCTACTCAACCTTTTAAGGAAAAACCACACATGGTTGTGGACAGAAAAATGTGAGGAAGATTTCGAAAAAATCAAACAGGCACTCATAAACGCACCCATTCTGAAGCATCCTAACATGAACTACAACTTTTGTTTGAGCACGGACGCCTCATGTCAGGGATTAGGCTCGCGTCTGTTCCAATTAGTAGATGATAATGGAAAACAAAAAGTAAACATAATTAGTTTTGCCAGTAGAACGTTAACGGAATGTGAAAGAGCCTATTCGGCAACTGAACTTGAAGCGTTAGCTGTAGTGTGGGCTTTCCGCAAGTTCCAGTACTATCTCTGGGGAAGGCATACACGAGTGTTTTGTGACCATCAAGCATTATCGTTTTTACTCACATGCAAATTGTTGCACAAACGGATTGCACGTTGGTGTTTATTCCTCCAGGAATTTGATTTCGAGATAGTTTATATCAAGGGTGAACAGAATGTAATTGCCGACGCATTATCGCGCTTGCCACAAGGTTTGAGCGAGTTCAATGAATTGATCGAACAGACTTCTGATTTTAGAGTTTTTCTGATGCATGATGGCACATTTCAACCATATTACAGAAAGATGTGTAAGGACATGAGCAAACTACAAACGGAAGACAATAGATGGAGACAAGTTATACAAAAACTGCAGGCAGATGACAATAGTACACTGAAACAATATTACACAATGTCAAACGATGTTCTTTTCTACAGGCGCAATCCACAATCCAACACCTGGTGTGTCTGCATCCCGGAAGAATACATTGACAATTTAATAAGACACACACATAGAGTATGGGGACACTATGGGGTACCAAAATGTACAGCGAAAATATCAACGTATTGTTACTTCCCGAACCTCAGACGCAGGATTGAACAAATAATAAAAAAGTGTACAATATGTCAGAAGGTTAAACATCTTAATAGATCTTGTTTGGACGTATTACACCCTATCATTCCAACTAGACCAAGAGAACTAGTTTCCGTGGACGCAGCAGGACCATATCCACGAGCTAGGGGAGGAGTTAGATATGTGATCGCATTTTATGATGTCTTCACAAAGTACTTAAAAATGTATGCTATAAAAGCAGTACTGTCGGGATCAATAATCAAACGCATGATAGAAGACTACATACCACTAGTGGGAAAACCGAAAATTATATTAACTGATAATGCAACAAACTTCACTAGTAATAAATGGAAAACATTTCTCGAATCTCAAAACATAAAACATATATTGGTATCCAAATTTCACCCAGAATCGAGCCCAGTTGAGAGAAATTTTAAAGAATTTAATCGCTTTATAAGAACTTATATACCAAATAAACAGACAAAGTGGGTGGAATACATAGCCCCCTTTCAGCATATTGTAAATAATTTAATTCATACTTCAACAGGCTTTACACCTACAGAGTTAATGTTTCAAGGCACAGAACTTGACGAATGGGCTAAACCTTTACCTAAATTAGCCACAAAGGAAATAACACTAGACGAAAAGGTACGTCAAGCATTACTACAGATGGAAGAACAAGCAGAAATAAGGAAAAAACAATTCAACAAAAAGATAAGAAAGGTTACAGAATTTAACATTGGACAGGAGGTACTATTACGTACCCACCCAAAATCCTCTAAAATTAAGGCATTAAACAAAAAGTGGCAGTTGTTGTATGATGGCCCTTTCATTATAATAGACAAACCCCACCCAGGATGTTATCTGTTAGGTAACACACGAACGGGCAAGGTGAAAGGGTTATACCCCCACAAGGATATCAAGGAATTTTTTCATTAAAGGTTATATGTTATTTTAGCAAAATTAAAATTATACAACCTTGGATCACATAGTAAAATTGCTGTCATTAACCTAAGAAACTTGCGAACACGAAAACAAAAGACTGTCAGTTTGTGGAAAACATGCATTAAACTAGAAAACATAACTGAAATTTCAGTTAAACATCGAAACTAGTAACCAACTGGGGGCATATGCCAGCTAAAAAACGCATAGTCAACTACACCTAATGAAACATGTGTTACTGTGAGTCTTAACGCTATAAAATAAACCATACGGTACTTTTGTAGTCTAACTCAGTTATTTAAGAGAGAGGAACGAAGACAAATTAACGCGAAGGCCAGGGTTTGTTCGCTTGAGACGAGCAACAAGCCACGCGTCGAAGTTGCAATTCAACGCTCAGCTGATGTGCACGCGATAGCTGCATGTCAAGACAAGGTCATTGGCCGCGCTGTAGGCAGCGAGCCGGGGAGAAATCTTCCCCCTTCCCTGTCCGATCAGCTGAGTGTATACAAAGCGCGAAGGCGCATGCGCGGTCGAGTCCAGACGACACGTGACTCATATTACACGATGGCGGCTATCACGAATAATGTTCACCAACAATGCAGAGTTTTCTCCGCGCCTGCAGTCCAGTCATGGTACACAAGCGTGCATGCGCGGAACGTTTAAAAGTTTTGAGACCACGCTTACTATGAGACACAGTGACGAGAGCCATTCAAAAACAAGAAAGAAAAGGATACTCAAGTCTTGTAAATAGTAGCTTAGAAAATTTAATTATAAGCTGGTATTACGTAATAAAAGTGAACATACAAGGACATACTGGTCATGGACGGTATTGTAATATTATATTATATTGAGTAAAATCTTAGCTTGTACGGAAGGAGAAAGAAAATAGAAAAAATAAATAAATAATGCAGATAGATAACCGGATGAAAGGTTATGTACACGAGAACAACACACAATTACATATTGGGAAAAAGCAGCAAAGAGGAAAGCAAAGAGATAACGCATACATTTACATTACACAGTAGCTAGCGATTTTTAGAATGAACAACAAGGTAAACGTGTGAATTTTTGTGACTAAGGAAAAGAATGACACAAGCGTTAAAATAGGAAAATAATAAACAGATCTATGCAGCGTGAGTAATGAACTGAATCGCTCTCAAAGCAAATACCTAGGATTTGAAACACATTAACGTTAGGAAACACCTAAAGCACTCAGCAAACAACTTTGTAGAATATATAAGCTATACACGAGGTTATATGTACGAAGGCTAAAGTGTAAAGGAGGAAAATATAGAATGATTGCGCATTAATGGACCGTAAGGCAGTTATGTATGTAGGAAGAAATATTTAGTTGTAAGTATTATTAGTATGAAGGGACGATGCTCAGCACACCCTGAACTATTTTGGAATATTGAAGGAATGGTGCAAGGTACCGAAAAAGGGCCTCACCAGCAATGTGTAGATTAAGTGGTAGATATTTTTTGTGTGTAGAAACGTATATATGAATGTGTGAAAGGCGAAAGAAGCTCTGTACATGTACGGAACTTAAACAACGTAGAAGTGTATAAGGAAAATTAAACTCTAAGACAACTTCGTTAAACAGGTATACCTAACGTCAAGAACCAACTTAATTAAAACCGTAAGACTCTACGAGTTTACGAGAAAATGCGAAAAACCTGATACAAAGTGCAACATTAGCGATTCTTCACTCATGTATGCAGAAGGAAGGTATGGATTACTTTACACACTTGAAACATGAAATGATAAATCACGTTAAAATTATATCTTACATACATATCACGATTTACAGTCACAAAGAATGAAAATGATATCGCCGCTGTACGAGAAACAGGTAAGTAGTGTGATCGACGACCTGTAAGCAAAGGAATCGTCTATAAAATAAACTGGGAAAAAAAAACCGTCATACAGAATTTCATGCTGCACTGAAGCTATGCAAGTCTGATTATTCGTGTACATAGATTTTCATGACAACCGATGCATTAAAATGTCTGTATTTTTTCCTCCCATGATAACACAAGACGCCTATAAGCGTACTTAAATTGAAAATGATACACGCACACAAGGGCGTGCCGCTATTATGAAACACTGTACATATTAATAGTTGCTACACCCTGAACTTCAAGATTGTATGTTTATATGTCTATGTTAATGTAGGAAATTTTATTAGAGGTAATGATTTACAAGCACACCAGAACGTGCTTAAGCACAAAACACTGTACATATTAGGGTTATGCTGCATAAATGATTATTTCGTGCATTTTCATATTTTATAGGTAAAAACCGTAGCATACACGTAGTCGTTGCCATTACCCTAAGTAGAAGGTAGAAAATTCCCTTCCCAAGGTGCAGTGGAGCGGCTACAGGTGTATTCTCTGCATGCTGATGCATGTCGTTACGTATGAAGAATACGTAACGAAGGTAAACCTTAACTTACACTCGAGTTCAAGAAGGAAAACAAAGGACTTGTTCCTTCTAACAGATTAATGGAAAAAGGTGTGTGTGTGTCAGTAAAATCCAAGACGAAGAAGCCACTATGAGTGGTCAAAAATTTTTTTTCAATTTTCGTCGATAGTTTTTTCCTGTAATTAATGTCACCAATGTATTGTATGTGTTTTATGTTATTCCATTGTATGTGATGTACTTTGTATTTCATACCAAGTCCCGTGACTTACAAATTTGTGAATATTTATGTACATTGACCAGAAATATTGAGGGGAATGAATCTCGGTACAATAGATAAAAGGGGTTAATACGAAGAAAAAAGTGTAGTGAAAAGAAAGTTTCGATCGCAATACTCGCGGTTAAAGTGGTGTGTGTAGAAATTGAAATTGTGCAAAGTAGTGCTACGTTGCAAGTGTCAGCGAGCCTAAACAAGGGACATCGAAAAATTGAAGCTAGTATCGTCAAACGACCCATGGCGTCACAATAGGAAAGGACAATGCCAAACAAGTTTGACATGGTACGCTTCTTACCTGGAGCGGCATCGACGGGATCGTCCTCCGCCTCGCACATAGTGTGGTGTGTTCTTCGGGGCACACATTCCAATGTACCTCGTCGTATCCAGTCTAAGTACTGGAAGGAACTACAAAAAGCACACGCATACTGAGGTTCGGAAGTCTTGACGGTACCCGCACGTCGGTGTATATTCAGTGCACTGGCGCGCGCATTCAACCAACGTCGCCCGCTAACGGACGACCAAACAATCAGGCGCGCGTATCACCCGCCCATATTCAACACGGGCTAGCGAACAAAGCTCGTCGCCCCAGAATAAATACAGAAAGCAATACAAGGACTTAATTTTCACCTCTGATGAGGAAGGAAACATTTGTAAATAACGTTGTATTCATTGTATATTTTATTGTACAAACTTTACCACATGATGTTTTCTCAATGTTAACCAAAACTTTGTATATTAGGATTAAGGTTTGTAAATATTAGCATAAGTATACCAAAAACTGACACACACTCAGTAATATCAAAGAATTCACAGTGCCATGAAAATGAGACAATAAAAATGAAGGTTGTAAATAAAAGAACCCCAAACCTATCAATTGCAAGGTCGACTACTGTATCCTGTCAATCAAATAAAATTTTCTAGTGACAGTATACAGTAGGGGGGCAGTTGTAATGACACATTCCTATGCAGAGACATACAATATCTTAAAAGCTGCGCCAAAGATAAATTGAGAGGCATGTATATTATAATCTTTGTAAAGTTCACATTGGATTCTCTTTTGTTTCATACTCCAAGAAGGAGCTAAGGGACACTCTCGATTGTTGCCTCGTGGACGATGGACGTGATTTTTGGACTGTGCGGAAAGGCAGCCATGTTGTTAGTAATTATGGTTTGTGCGACTAGCAGAGCAAGTCTTATTGTCTTGTGAATAAAAATAGTGAGAAGTATCGAAGTGTTACGAAAATTATTTAAAGCAACGTAGCATAGTATTCCTTGGTTTCCACCGTCTTCGTGAAGTGAACCGATGCCGACTTAGGAAGATACACACGGTCAACAAAGAGAAGAACTTCGATGGCGACTGATGAATTAATATTGTGGCAGAAGGACTAATTCTACGTCTAAGGTGAGAACTCTGATTAAATCAACAATGATGTAGAATTCAAAATGTAATTAATCGAAATGGTAAATTATATTACAGGCATATTTCACGCAGCACTGTATTTGTCCGCATTCAAGCCGGTCAATACAATCCATAAAAAAGCCTTTCAAAAATTATAAAGTTAAAAAACACAAAAAAATCAAATGTTTTTTTATTTATTTCGCCACAGGTGTTATGCTGTTATTTTTACGTCGACGATGTGTATTATGCTGTTGAGGTATGTTTATGATCAACAAGCTGATGTTATATGAGGAATTTGATTATGCTACATATTTATTAAGATGAAATATTGAAGAAGTGTTGACGAATATGTATATGTGTAAGAAGGTAAGGAATAATGAGTAGTGGTTAGGGACTCTGACTTCTGAAAAAGGATGTTGGAAACCAAGAATCGTACTTTAAGAGTTATGAAATGTGTGTAAATTCGTGAATGTATCACAATGCAGGCGAAAATTTTTTGCACACTGTTAAATTCATAGGAATTTGTTTCTACACATTTGCAACGCAAATTCTCGACCTGTGAAATTTTTTATGTGAGACTGTCACTGTAATGCAAAGTGGTGTCGTAAATATTTCAGTAAGAAAGTTAAGTGACCACCTTCACGTAATGAGTCGTGGGCACCCAGCTGCACGACCATCGCCTGGGAAAAAGCCATTAGTGTGTGCCCTTCAGAGGCACAGGTGGAGAAAAAAAAAGGGCCCATTATCCTCGCTATTGACATTCCTTTGTAGAAAGCATCGCAAATACGACACACTCAAACTTGAAAACATATGATTACACAGTGGAGCTCTTAATTTATGATATTTACTAAAATGCCTAATTAAATGATGAGAAACATTTTACATCTATTGTCTTTCTAGTTGAGAGAATTTTTTTGCCTTTGGAGACGCCATTTGCCTAGTGAATGACGTTTCATATGTTGCTTTATATATATATTTGCTCATTTTGTTTAATATCAAGTTTCTAGCTGCACTGCAGCATTGGTTAAAATAAAATTTAATAGATGTAGTAATATCACTATTTTCTGTCTACAGACCCAGTAAAGAATACGTTTATGATGTACTTTCTTAGAAAAGAGAGCACAAATAGACATTTCCCTTCACAGGAACTGCATAAATAATTTTTTAAACGATTTGGTAACTTTTCTGTTACAGTAACTTATCGTGATGCATCACTCTAGTGTTAAGATGTGACATAGGTATTAGACATGGCCATCTTTACTGTAATATTTTTCTGCTTGAGCTTTGTCATGTTTAGGTATAAGTTATTGCATTTGCTGCTGCTGCTTGCCAGGCATAGTGCTTCTAAATTTCACTTTACATTACTCTGTGAAGCCAGTTTTACTATTGATTTATTTTTCTTGTTTGCTGCTCATTGCCTTATATTAGTTGTAATATTGCTGCTTGCTTTGCCAATTTGAATTTTTTTGTCATTGCTGTTTGTGTTAATTGTTTTGTGTTGCTGCATTACCTCGTCCCTTCGTTTAGCATCTGAGCTCAGTAGATTTAAGTTAGCTTAAGATGGGGTAGGCTATATAAGAGAACTAGTTGTGATGAATGGAAAGTAATGCATTGAGAAGCTATAAGAAAATGGTTTGGCCAAAAAAGTATTTTGAAAGAGGATATGGACAAAAAAGTAGGGTTTAGGTACAAGAGGTTTAGGTAGGATTTTCTTGGAAATAAAGGATGAGGTAAGATAATGGAAAATAAATAATGAGGTAAGAAATGTGTGAACATATAAATACAGAAAGCATGCTTGGATAGAATTTGTTTGGTGGAAACAAATGTTGAAGTAAGAGGAAAGATATATGGAATGAAGTTTTGGCGTGGACTGCAGTATCAAATGTCGCACTGAAAATAAACCCTGTCCTGTATTTTTGTGTTATTACACCATGTGAATTTGTGTTTTTCCTGTGTGAATGTGTTTAGCTAATAAGAGTTATGTTGTAGAATTTTTCTGATAATATGTTATTTTCTTTGTAAAGATGTTTAGACATTATTTATTCTGTTCTGTTTTAATGCTCATGTGCGAAGTTGATGTTTTAAAAGTTATTCTGATCTTTTATGAATTTACTTATGTCATAATTCCTTTAACACTGATGTATCTGTTTATTTCTATTCTTTTGTAAAACCTGTTTTACTACAAATGTTATCTGTATTGTTATGTTCTTTAATGATGTATATTGTACCTTTGATATTGTATTCTTATTTTATCAAATTGTAATTGACACCAGTTCATCATATTAAGTAACTTGTAAGTTACATTTCACTGCACACGTTTCTGTTGCTCATAGTATATGGACAATATGTGAGAAGTAGGGACTCATAGTGTTTGCACGTGTGTTAATAATTCAGCAAGGGACTGGATAGCAGCATTGCTGGTTCTAAGGACATTTCAAAAAAAATTTTGAGAGTGCACAGGTGGTGGTTCATGGACTTGCTATATTGTCCACAAGACTCTTCGATGGTGATTGTGCACTACATAGTCGCAATGGATGGCTGCTAGCCATCTCTACAAGGACTACCTTTGATGACTCACCAATACCATTATTTCTACAAGGACTGCAGTGGGTCTGCACCTCTGGTGGCGCACCAATACCGTAATCTCTACAGTGGGTCTGCTCTGTGATGACCTACCTACTAATATTCTTCAAAACTTCGACTGACTCTGCTGTAGGTTTGCTCTGTTGTGGCCCATTACCTGTCTGCATGTCGAGAGTCAGCACTGTCTTTCCATTGGAAGGACAACACTACTTCTTCAAGACTGCATGGAAATCCACTACTTCCGTGTGCATTTTCTTTTACTGCTCAGACTTTGAGAAAAACACTGCAATTTTACTGTGATGAATGATCAGGACTGTCTTTATGGACTGTGAGAAAATTTTAGCTTTTGACCAACATTGTATCAATAAGTGTGTGCATTTGATATCTTTGTTATTGTAATTATGAAAAATTTTATCAAATCATTATTGGCCACTGCCCAAAACAATTTGTAAATTTTTTGTGGGGAGCATGGGGGCTATGTAAGTAGTCTGTTTATGTTTTCTTATTGGCAACGTTACGTAGCGCTCTGTATGAAAATCACTGGCTGTGCTGTGTACAGTCTGTGGTTAGTTTGCATTGTTGTCTGCCATTGTAGTGTTGGGCAGCTGGATGTGAACAGCGCGTAGCGTTGCACAGTTGGAGGTGAGCCGCCAGCAGTGGTGGATGTGGGGAGAGAAATGGCGGAGTTTTGAAATTTTTAAGACTGGATGTCATGAACTGCTATGTATATTATGATTTTTCAACACTATTAAGGTAAATACATTGTTTGTTCTCTATCAAAATCTTTCATTTGCTAACTATGCCTATCAGTAGTTAGTGCCTTCAATAGTTTGAATCTTTTATTTAGCTGGCAGTAGTGGCGATCGCTGTATTGCAGTAGTTCGAGTAACGAAGATTTTTGGTGAGGTAAGTGATTTGTGAAAGGTATAGGTTAATGTTAGTCAGGGCCATTCTTTTGTAGGGATTTTTGAAAGTCAGATTGCGTTGCGCTAAAAATATTGTGTGTCAGTTTAAGGACAGTCATGTATAATTTTTCTAAGGGGACGTTTCATATATCAATCAGTTAAAATTCCAAACTTTTACTTATAGATTCTGACCCCACTGAGTAAATAGCAAATGGCCGGAGTGGCCGTGTGGTTCTAGGCGCTACAGTCTGGAACCGAGTGACTGCTACGGTCGCAGGTTCGAATTCTGCCTCGGGCATGGATCTGTGTGATGTCCTTAGGTTAGTTAGGTTTAATTAGTTCTAAGTTCTAGGCGACTGATGACCTCAGAAGTTAAGTCGCATAGTGCTCAGAGCCATTTGAACCAAATAAATAGCAAGTAGAAACATTTTCTTTCAGTGAGCACAAAGAGTAATGTAGAACTGCAGACTGGAAATTATGGTCGGTATGCTCTTCATCGCTTTCTGGCTGACCGCAAAAATAATTTTCAGGATCTTGTAAATGGCAAAGTTAGGTGTAAAGCACGTACAGACAATTTAAGTGTCTTCTCATAACGACATAATGAGGTATCGATCATTTGATTACTACCTGCCGCTCCACATCAGTTCTGAAGTTGTGGATTCCACTACAATTTAAATATTCCATATTTTATTGAATCCTTAGTCCAGCAAGTTTGACAAAATGTGGAAATTTTTCCGTAATCTCTGTCATATAAGATTTCTGGTGTGATATAAGTTCTTAGAAATGTAGTATCTTTTTATAATAAAAAAAGCAAATTATGTACTTCTTCAGTTTATGTGTTGTTTTCATTATGTAATGAGTTTGATAATCACTTATATCGATTTTGTTGTGAGCATATTGTAGGTGCAGAGAGTACGAGCTTGGCCCAGGTGCGTGAGCAGTGGACTTTTTAAGCAGTACGAATCACTGAGCTGTGGTCGCTAAGTAATTTTCGTTTCTCTCGACCTCCAAAATGTCTATGACCGCGTATGGTATCCTGATCTCCTCTTTAAACTCCAAATCTACGCCCCACCTGTCAATTTTGTCCATCTGGTTGCTTCCTTCCCCTCATGCCATCCTTCCTATGTCACCCTCCACAATTCCAACTCCTGTATCTTTTATCCCTCTGCTGGCGTCTCCCAGGGCTCCGTCCTCTCCCCTCTCCTTTATCTCCTGTACACCGCTGATATACCCAAGTCACCATGACTTGTCCCCACTCCTCCAATATGCTGATGGCACTGCCTTCCTGGCTCTCTATCCTACCCTTCAATGGTCCCAATGCACCCTCCAAAACCACCTTCACCAGTTCACCATTTGATGCAACCAGTGGTCCCTTCATATCAACCCGTACAAAACCCAGGCAGTCAGCATAGGCCGCACCACCTGCTCCTTCCGTCTCCACGATTTCTACCTCACTGTTTATGATCGTCCTATCCAGCTCACCCCCACCCTGAGATCCCTTGGCCTTACTCTCGACCATCAGCTCACCTGGACCCCTCATCTCCTGACCATCCAGCAGAAAGCCCGTTTCTGCCTCCACCTCTGAAAACTTCTGTCTGGCTGTACATTGGGATTGCATCCTTCAACCATCCTCCACACATACAAATCATCTGTCCTATCCTCTGTTATGCCAGAATTTCCTGGATCTCCATCCCTCCCCACTTTTATCAGGCCCTCCAAATTCTAGAACACCAAGTGCTTTGCCTTGCCTTCCATATCCAACTTCCATCCCCCACACGACTCCTGTATGGTCTCATTCCCTTCCTCCACCTACTCCTTTTCCTCATATATATCTGCATCCTTTACACTGTCTTCAGGCTTGATCCCCCCACCCCCTGGTGTCCTCCTTCCTCTCCACCCCTAACCATTGCCATGTCTCTATCCCTCCCTCTCTCCACCTCCACACCCTCCAACTCCTTCATCATGGCAATTTCCAGCACCTCCCCCTCCCAGATGATGAACTTCGATGTGACATCTACCCTTCCTACAAATTAGACTGGTGTTGCTCCCCAGGCCTGCCCCCATGTTTCCTCTCCCCTTCTTCCCCCAGAGTGGTTTTTCCTTCTTCCCCCCTGAGTCTCTGCACCCCCTCGTAGCTGTTTCCCTCCCTCATTCTCCCCCCCCCAACCCCTTTGGCGCGCCCTCCCCAGCCCGTCTCCCTCTCCCCCCCCCCAAGCACCTCTCATCGTCCCTTTCTTCCCTTTTCCCTCGTCTCCATATCCCTGGCAGATCCTCTCAGTTTGTCATCTTTGGTGTTGTGTTGTGTTTGGTGCTGTTCTCCAGTGATGTCAAGAGCTGTGATTTTAATCATGTGCTGGACCTGTACATAGTGCTGCTGTCCATGATTGTTCTATGTTACGCTGCCCGTCGCAACTTTTATGCTCCGGCCATACTTCGCCTTGTGTTCTTTTAATTGTCACATGGTGTGGTTTTTTGTGTACACTACTTGTTTAAGGTTTTTATCTCCATAATGTTCCTCCTTTTTATATCCATGTACTGCATATTTTCTCCTTTGTGTTCTTTTAAATGTCTTCTATTGTATTATTAATGTCTTTCGGCTAAAGAGCAGCGCCTATGCTGTTGCCAGCGTTGCCCCAGATGGAGGATTGAAGTACAATAAAGAAAAAGAAAAAGCTGAGCTATGGTCTCTCTTGGAGATATTGGGGCGAAGGAGAGAGGGCACTCGGTGGAAATGTTGCTGTCTGTAGGAGGTACAACGCAAACTGCTGTGACCGAGTTAGTGTTTGAACTTCCTTTTTTGGTGAGCGGACGTGCCATTTAAATTGTGTCGTGTTTTGACGGTTAAATTGTCGAGCCATTTGATAGAATTATCAGGTGCCCATGTTAGTCTGCTGAGGAGGTGAACCTTGTTCTTTATCGTTCGTGGAGGAGAAGATTAACGTTTAGCATCCCGTTGATAACGAGGACATTAGAGACGGAGTACAAGCTCGGGTTCGAAAGGGAAGGAGAAAGAAATCGGCCAGCCCTTTGAAAGGAGCCATTCTGGCATTAGGGCTGAAGCCAGGGCGGCCAAGATTTCGGCTCGCGGGCTAAGCGTGGGCATTATTTCCTCCGCTGCCACGCCATGCTGTATAGTCATATAAGTTCGCCATTCGATTTTACACTGTGTCTCGATATTAATCAACACACAAACCGCTTCTTACCAGAATGATAAGTTGTATCAGATTTGCGGATAACTTATCACTGTTGTCGCCAATGTAATTTCTGGTCGCGGTGGACACTACTCCATCATATACATGTGCATGATTCCGTTATTTTTTGTCAGTCTGTTGCTTTTATCGCGAAGACAATGGATGATATTGTCTAACACTCGGATTTTTGTATGTAATTAACACGAGTACCTGGAGTGCATACAACACAACTAATCAGTCGTGAAAAACTTCGAAGCCTTATTATTGTTTTTTTCCCTTTTTTTCGCGCGGTTGTGTGGAAGCTCTACCATTTTTGTCTTCGAATGCAGCACAAGAAGACTTATGTAGTAAACTGCCTACGCCCAGTGGATAGAGGCTTAATAAACCTGTCACAGTGTCAGAAAACTGATACAGCACGACCAGTGATCTCTTGCTAATATGAGTTGTTGCCTGCCAAAGCTCTACCTAGCGTGATGCGAAGTGATTAAAGCGGCCCATAGACGGCGAATATCGCTGCGCAATGTTTCAGGATGTGCAGTAACACTGAACATGTGAAAGACTACGTAGTATTATTGAGCACATCAAAAACTTTTGGAATACATTTCGCTGCCTGGAAACATTGTGCAGTTTGTTAGCTGTGTTCACAATGTCATTGTCAGTCTCTTGTGTGCTACAGCCTCTGGGTGATTTTGTGTTTACTGTTCGTCATTGTTGTGCTGAAGTTAATACAAGACGAAAGATTTTTCTTATTACAGTGCATCGAAATGTATAAATCATTGCCGGAATTGTCGGATGTTAGGGCAGACGAGCACAAAAACAAAAATAATAAATATGAGTTGTTGCTCACAAAGTAAAGGGAATGGTGACCTACAGACACGAAGGAAGATGTTTTAATTAATGCAGAGATATGATTAAAAGTATATATAGATTTTTGTATGATTTCGTAACATGTTATACATTACATATGTAATATACATTATGTATGTAATATACATTACACATTTTTGGATGAATATAATACTTTAGTGCACGTATTATTTCATGACACGTTTCATAACTACGTCTCAAATTCTCTGAGGTGAAACTGAGTTTATAAATTTCAAGTCTTCGAAATAATTATTAGCAGCAAAATATTGTAGCGTTATAGATAGTCATTGATTTGGTGGAGTTCCGTCTCTCATTGTAGTCTTTTGTTTCTTGATCATGGGGACAACTATTTCCAGTGATGTGTCAAATTTTGGCCGTTCAACATATAGAAAGCTACAATCGCTAATCTTTTTTTCCCGTTCAGCCTCAGTTCTAGTAACAAATTCCGAGAGTGAATCTTCGGGGCGCTCCTTATACTACTTTTTCATCCACTTTTTTTTTTTTTTTTTGCTGGCTACTAAATAGAGTTATTATCACGGCAGCAACGTCTTGATCGTTCGGCATTCTGAACCACAGTAAATATTGTCCAATATTATTTTATTGAGCAGGCAGGGGAGTACTTCAATAACATTTCACAATATTTTGGGCAGTAATATTGACCGCCTAGGGAAAGCTTAAGGCGCTGCACACCTAGCGCAGAGGTGCAAGGTTCGTATCACCGTCTGGCTAACCGCGATTTTAGGTTTCTTGGAGTTTTTCTAAATCAATTATTTTTTATTTTTTGTTGTTGGTTTCACTGTTTACTTAAAGAAAAATTATTAGATTACTTGTTGCTTGTTTAATTTGTAGCCTACGTTTCGGATTACTATCCCATTGTGCAGTATTGCTGACAAAGATGTTGTTGTGCATAATGATACAATCGCAAATAATAAAGCACTTGCGATCATCAACGAAGTTAATTGTTAGTAACAGAGATAAAAAATAATAAATTTGTAGCCGCGCGGGATTAGCCGAGCGGTCTAGGGCGCTGCAGTCATGGACTGTGCGACTGGTTCAAATGGCTCTGAGCACTATGGGACTTAACATCTATGGTCATCATTCCCCTAGAACTTAGAACTACTTAAACCTAACTAACCTAAGGACATCACACAACACCCAGTCATCACGAGGCAGAGAAAATCCCTGACCCCGCCGGGAATCGAACCCGGGAACCCGGGCGCGGGAAGCGAGAACGCTACCGCACGACCACGAGCTGCGGACGACTGTGCGACTGGTCCCGGCGGAGGTTCGAGTCCTCCATCGGGCATGGGTGTGTGTGTTTTTCATTAGGATAATTTAGGTTAAGTAGTGTGTAAGGTTAGGTTCTGATGACCTTAGCAGTTAAGTCCCATAAGATTTCACACACCGTTGAACATTTGAATAAATTTATAATCGTAATACATTATAGTAAATAAATAACTGGCACATAGATTTATAACTGGGCACAATTCTGCAAGATTTCAATGAGTACTCAGTCAAATTTGGCAGTTTCAAGAAGTGGAGTGTAGCTCACATCTGTCCGCTCATTCAGCAGTTTTTAAAGAGGTTCTTGCTGTCTCTTTTGATCTCCAGTATTTCAGGTAGTGATAGTTTGCACCCAGAATGTAGTATCTCTACATATGCTGCATTACCGTGTCTGGTTTCCAGGCAATGCTGCGCAAAACTGGAGTCTGTCTTCTACAGCTTCCGGCACTTGTGGCGTACTTTAAGTCTCCTGCTCACTTACCTACCCGTATTTCCTACATAGTGCGTCACACTCTTTGCAACAACAAACCTTTGAAACTGCTGTTTTCCTTTAAAAACCAGCCTCATCAGGCTGATGCTGTCGTACTGAACGAAAGAAATAACAGAAGGCGGTACTTGATGTATTCACTAATTGCAGTAAAGCTTAAAATGGAGAAGGGATAAGAACGGCAATAATACAGACCGACAATAAAATAACAGTACATTCTTTGAGGAATCCAAACTATCACAGCACCCTAGTTGAAGAAATAAACAATAAGAATTATTGTGAAAGAAGAACGGAGTTAAAGATGTTACATGGATAAAAGCTTATACAGGCCTACACCAAAATGAACTTGGAGACCATATGGTAAAACAGGCATCCAGATCACAAAAGGAAGTTAGCTATATCAAAGGTCCCAAAACGCTGTTCAAACAAATCTCAAGAACTGAGGCACTGGAAGAATGTGGAGAAAGAATGGTAACAGACTACAAAAGAATGTGTTCCAACGTTGCACCGAAGACTGGTGATCAGATTACCAGCCTCTCGTAATTTCACAGCAGTGTTAATGGGACAGGGAAAACTGAAGATTTAGTATAATCGATTCAGGATAATCAACGACGCTGTGTGTCCATGTGCTGAAGGTAGTACCAAACTGTGGACTGCATGCTACTGAAACATAACAGCTTGGACAAGCAAAGAAACATTTTCTTGAAAAGTGTAATAATGAAAGGCAGAAATTGTTCAACAGCAAGAAATAACTGATATAATTCTTTTAAAAGCCTTTTAATAAATCCTAAAACTCAAGAGAATTTCCAAATATATGAATTACAGTCACCAGTTGCAAAACTAACTCGGTAGTATTTTTAAGGCAGTGACCACTGTAAGAGAAATCGTACAATATTGATAATAACTTTTTCGTGTGTACAACAAAAGTCGTAATTAAAGCAACGCATGTAGTATGAATCTGTGAAATGGAGCATGTTAATAATAACAATAATAATAATAATAACACTCTTTACAGCTGATCTTACACATTCGACTTTCGTGTATTGAGGAGTGCTTGCCTTAGTGATCAAACAAATTATTGCCTATTGCCTTTACAATACAGGGGTCACTGAATATTTCTTTTTCTTCAGAATTCTGTCTATTTTTGTAGATAGCCTACAAACAAGTAATGATATTAATTTCTTATGGAAATCATTTGAGGCGCTATTTGTGGATGTACTCGTGTTTTCGTAGGAGCTTCTAGCTTTTTCTTATCAATACTGTTAGTAACAGTAGGCTGGTGACCCTTATTTACAGTTATTGTTTTGATTATGTGTGTTTCTTGTCCAAATATGTGGTGGACCTTGGAACTGACAGCAGATGGCGGATCGTGAAATGAAAAGTAAGGTACATGAAATATATTCGCAGTTGCGAATACGGACAACCATCAGCTAATAAAGGTCTGATGACAGTGAAAATATATGCCAGAATGGAACTCGTACCCGGATTTCCCGCCTTAACCACTTTGGCTATCCGTGCACGACTCACGAACAGATCAATACTTCCATATGTGGTCGTTGCTGCGTTACAACCTACACTCGTATACACATTATGTAATTCCCGTACAGGGAATGGCATTTTAAATGAAAGTCGCTGTCTGGTATCGGCAGATAATTGCGATATTTCAGCGCCTGTGTTACTCAGAAGAAAGATGCAGTTGTCCTTCGGAGTTTGTGTACGTATCCTTTCTGTACACTGCAAATAAGTGTCTTCGTTTGAAGATGTCAGTAGTAATGTCTAGAAAATTGCAGTGCTTCTTATTTCCATACTGAGCTATTTCTTTTTCTGTTGTTTGTTCAAATTAGTCATAAACGTTTGGAGCTGTGTGGTTGTTCATTCCCACAAACACAGCACATAATCCACATTTCTGTGCTGGTACACAACATCTTTGCCTCAGAGATTCAGATTTAAGAGGACTAGTTTCAAGATTACCGATGAAAATTTCCGCTAACAGCGGAGGTAATGGGGAGTCTATTGTCAATCCATCTGATTTTTGGTATTTTTGGTGTGATTTCCCAAGTTTAGGCGATTTATTGTTATATTTGTGATTTTGCCTCATTTTTGGAACCAGATTAATTTGCATGTTTTCGGTGGTTCTCATCAGTAGCTACTGAATATTTAATTTTTCGGTAGTGAGTACGTCAGTTAACGGCTGATATTGATTCCGAACCGTCAATAAGCACTGAAACGTTAAAGCCCGGAACAACAGTCCTCATCCGCTGATTCCGGGAAACAGACAGTCCGCTCATTACATTCTGTTAACAGCTTCGAAATAAATCCGCGACTCTCGGGACAGAACTCGTTTTCTGTAATCCCGCCTGGTTTTCCGAAGTGGATTATACGTGCCTAGCTGCATTTTGGAACAATACTTGTGGAAATTAAGTGGTGCGGAACGGACTGAGTGCAGATGGCAAATCAATCTTCCGAAGTGCCAACGGTTGACATTACATTCCACTATTCGTTTCATTACTGTTACGCAACAGACGAGATGAAATTGTTGAGTAAACTGTATTACTTTCAGATAAATTTCGTAGTAAGTCTCTGATGTGTACGGGGGGGTTGTTCTGTTATTCTGCGCAACGGACTAATCTGAGATGTACCCTTTACCCTGTGGCTCCTCCAAGATGCAATTTCCACTCCCACACTACTACAGAAGTCAGACAGACGCTCCTAACGTTTTAAAGAGAAATGCCCGAAAAACTTTCAGCAATAAATGTCTTCTGGAGTCATCCGCTGTAAGGAAATGGCACAAAAATTCACAAAATTTCTTACGTAACTAGTGGGATACTTGGGTACTGGAGTAGTGCTAGTTAGTACAAGAAAAACATGAAACTAACGAAAGTTATTGTTTACTTTTCAAAAATTCTGAGAAATCACAATGGCACTATTAGTTATGAATTGAACAAGTTATATCCTGGTTCTTTTCGGAATGTGAAGTTACCTCTTAAGGATAGGAATCGCTAATGAAATTTCTATACAAAGTTTAAGATGGTTGTTGACTTGGCAGAATGGCTGAGAGGCGCCTACTCAACTTGAATAACTATCCTTTAGAATGTTGCTAGGCATGGTCGAGGCTGTCGCGTGTGAAATGCAGTGAAGTGTACTGTTGTGGAGGAAATATGGGGCTCGCAATAGCTGTAGCGCACAATACCGTAAGCTGCGATGACTGCTGTCTGCGCCGCTCGCTGCTGACAAATAAGATAACCCTCGTTCTATCTGGATTGACCTTCGCCCAACAAACTCTCCCTATGCCTTGATGAAGTGAAGGATTCCTATTCGCCCCTAGTCTAACTATTGGCGTGGTACACCGGTCAGATAACCAGTCCACCGCGATGCCACTCAAAATTCGCTCGCAGGCGTTTAACTATAATGCTGTCCATTCACACCACACAATAAGTGTGTCGACCAACACAGTGAACAACGATTAATCACAAGGATTCAATATAGAGTAGCACTTCGATTCGCTCTCGGGAGAAGTGCTCTTCCAGTGAAGTACGGAGGAGAGACTTGTTCCTCACTCCAAGAGCGACAACGGAACGGGCTCTCTCCATGCCAGACGTGAAGGGGTATATCTTTCAGTCTCTTCCATTATTCCTTCAGCTCAAGGTGTCAGAAATATCGTCTGCCAATCAGCATTGCTCTTCTAAAACGGGAGAATGACGTTTCGTTTAAGGCGACCAATCCGGAAACCTGTAGCATTGGCTTTTGGCGTTTGCTGTCTCCCTGTGTAAATCTCTGAAACTGCGTGCTATGTGTAAAGAATGTGTAGGCTGGCCGCTCCCACACAATGTAGCGGAATTTGCTTTTAAGCCGAACATGGGGTTGTTCCCCCCTCACTCAAGCCCACGCTGTCCGCTACACGGGCGGTCACCGGCCGACATAGGTTGGGTCATCCTCTGAAGGGATCAGCGTCCCGTTGTGCGGTTTCTCTCCCGAACTAAAAGCTTCTGTGACCGTCGTGTCTGGAATGTATGTGTGTACGCCAGCCTCGAGTATTTCAACCACGGTGTGCTTACTTGTTAATTGCATATCGTTTACATGAATTCATACAACATTGACTTTATTTTATTGAGTTCGGGTTCGAATGAAGCGTTTTGATGTGCGGAATATGATTGTGAGGGCGGAATATGTAAGCAATGAAGGTCAGGACACCACGACGTCTTACAAGTCGTTTATCACAACAATACAAGAAAGTTTAATATCTTAATTAGCTTCTCGTCACCACGTTAACATCATCTAGGCATGTCACGCGATTTCAGCGTTTCCAGTGCTCATTTTCATTACAAGCTGACATGTTATGGGTATTATTATTCAGATTCTGTCGAATGAAGTTATCCTTGAAAGTGCACATTTTCGGGGCGTCGTTCAACCTAAATCGTCACGTTTGCGTAATAATGGAACTGAAGACTGAAGTCTACAATATGATCGTATGAAACTATTTTGCGTTTTCGTGTGAAAGCTTTTCGTTAGCTAAATGCGGTACGAGAAAGTGAAGATGTGTGCGGAAAAACCGACACAAACTCACTCATAAAATAAAAAACATTTTCAAAAGACAAGGCATAAGTACAGTAATAAAAACAGACAATTCAATCCAAAAGCGCATTTCAAAAATAAGAAAAGATACAGACGTCTATCAGAAAGCAGCAATGTACCAACTACAATGCAAGGTGTGTAGGGCAAAGCAGCAGCAACATTCGACATCCGATACAAAGAATATATTAGAGCATGGAAACACTAAACAAGCCACTCAACATTTGCACAACGTTTAAGAGAAATTAACTACAACAGAAAAAGACATGAAAGAACTTAGAATAAATAATTCAAGACATCTCCTACGGTTACAAGAAAAGTATCATGTATAGAAAACAAAGGCAGGAAAGTTGCGACTGCTAAATGACCACGTGAATTCAACTAATCACTCACTGCTTACACTGAGTGATCATATAGTAGAAATCGCAACAGATGATCACAAATCCCAGTCCTCCCCTAGGTACACACTCGCGCGCGGCCTCACGCGCACCTGCATGCACATCACCACATACAAAATTTTGACCAACATGCATACAGTCAAACAAAAGGTAATCTAAAGCAAAACTGAAGAAGCTGCCAACACATATAAAACAAATGACACGCTAGATACATAAAACGGAAGCCACAGTGCCATATTTCGAAAACAGAGTGACCACGAGAGAAACTGCAATCTTTCAACCAGTTTTACATGTGAGTCAAAAGTGCTTGGTTTACAAATAATTAATTACTCGTTGATATGTAAGTACCTTTCCATTTTATTATAAAAACTCCCATGATCTGTTTTAAACATATAATCTAGAAATGAAAACGAAAGCCGGCCGTAGTGGCCGAGAGGTTCTAGGCGCTACAGTCTGGAACCGCGCGACCGCTACGGTCGCAGGTTCGAATCCTGCCTCGGGCATGGATGTGTGTGATGTCCTTAGATTAGTTAGGTTTAAGTAGTTCTAAGTTCTAGGGAACTGATGACCTCAGAAGTTAAGTCTCATAGGGCTCAGAGCCATTTGAACCATTTGAAAACGAAAAAAACACGTAATATTCCAGGACACCCAATGAAGATAGTAAAAAAGGCGAAACGCTTCTTGGCGCGTAAGTAAAATAAAAAAATTAAGTTCTCTAAACTACGGCAGTTTGAGAAAATAGGTTTTCAGCTGGTAGTGGACAATGCATGTTGTTAACAATCTGATATGGCTGTGGAATCATGTCAAGAAAACGTTTTAAAACGGCTAAAATACATATTTTGAAGTACGCATTTACGTGTGATATACGGGTTTATTCATAAGTACCTCCGGGGTTCAGAAGACGACTGTGCGAAGAATGACACAGATAAGCGGCTACAGAATTTCTCCATTCGCAATACGCCCATTAGCGTACTTGCACTAACGAGCAGACGTGTCAGAACATGTAGACAAATTATCCGCTTAGAAATGTATACAACTAAAAAAAAACCTAATCTGGCACCATAAGGAACAACTGCGAAGACCTACAGGTAAGCGGTAATTTTCTATAAATAACTTCTACATGGAATTTACCTTTGATAAGACGAAGTCTTTACATTTGCACTTCTGATTGTGTTATCTTTCCAACGCTTTAGCCTAATTATCCGAATGTAGAATGGAAGTATCTGATTCTGACTGCTGTGGAATCTGTAAGTCGTGTAGCCAATATGCTATTACAAACACGTAATATGACTACGGCTTTCTCAATGTGAAACGCAACACTACGAAGATAGAATGGTACAGAATATTCTAAGACAATATTATGAATCTAATAGGTAATATGATCTAGCATTTGTAACTGACCACCTTTCAGCAACCGAGATTTTGATATTGACTCACGTATAGGATGACCAACCGCACTTAGTGATGTTGTTGTTGTGGTCTTCAGTCCTGAGACTGGTTTGATGCAGCTCTCCATGCTACTCTATCCTGTGCAAGCTTCTTCATCTCCCAGTACCTACTGCAACCTACATCTTTCTGAATCTGCTTAGTGTGTTCATCTCTTGGTCTCCCCCTACGATTTTTACCCTCTACGCTGCCCTCCAATACTAAATTGGTGTTCCCTTGATGCCTCAGAACATGTCCTACCAACCGATCCCTTCTTCTGGTCAAGTTGTGACACAAACTTCTCTTCTCCCCAATCCTATTCAATACTTCCTCATTAGTTATGTGATCTACCCATCTAATCTTCAGCATTCTTCTGTAGCACCACATTTCGAAAGCTTCTATTCTCTTCTTGTCCAAACTATTTACCGTCCATGTTTCACTTCCATACATGGCTACACTCCATACAAATACTTTCAGAAATGACTTCCTGACACTTAAATCTATACTCGATGTTAACAAATTTCTCTTCTTCAGAAACGCTTTCCTTGCCACTGCCAGTCTACATTTTATATCCTCTCTACTTCGACCATCATCAGTTATTTTGCTCCCCAAATAGCAAAACTCCTTTACTACTTTAAGTGTCTCATTTCCTAATCTAATACCCTCAACATCACCCGACTTAATTCGACTACGTTCCATTATCCTCGTTTTGCTTTTGTTGGTGTTCATCTTATATCCTCCCTTCAAGACACTATCCATTCCGTTCAACTGCTCTTCCAAGTCCTTTGCTGTCTCTGACAGAATTACAATGTCATCGGCGAACCTCAACGTTTTTATTTCTTCTCCATGGATTTTAATACCTACTCCGAATTTTTCTTTTGTTTCCTTTACTGCTTGCTCAATATACAGATTGAATAACATCGGGGAGAGGCTACAACCCTGTCTTACTCCCTTCCCAACCACTGCTTCCCTTTCATGCCCCTCGACTCTTATAACTGCCATCTGGTTTCTATACAAATTGTAAATAGCCTTTCGCTCCCTGTATTTTACCCCTGCCACCTTTAGAATTTGAAAGAGAGTACTCCAGTCAACATTGTCAAAAGCTTTCTCTAAGTCTACAAATGCTAGGAACGTAGGTTTGCCTTTCCTTAATCTTTCTTCTAAGATAAGTCGTAAGGTCAGTATTGCCTCACGTGTTCCAACATTTCTACGGAATCCAAACTGATCTTCCCCGAGTTCGGCTTCTACTAGTTTTCCATTCGTCTGTAAAGAATTCGTGTTAGTATTTTGCAGCTGTGGCTTATTAAACTGATTGTTCGGTAATTTTCACATCTGTCCACACCTGCTTTCTTTGGGATTGGAATTATTATATTCTTCTTGAAGTCTGAGGGTATTTCGCCTGTTTCATACACTTAGTGATACTAATCTCAATCTATATAGAATAATTCGTAAAATATTTTTTTCACAGCCCTTATGTGGAAGACCCCCCCATGAACCATGGACCTTGCCGTTGGTGGGGAGGCTTGCGTGCCTCAGCGATACAGATGGCCGTACCGTAGGTGCAACCACAACGGAGGGGTATCTGTTGAGAGGCCAGACAAACATGTGGTTCCTGAAGAGGGGCAGCAGCCTTTTCAGTAGTTGCAGGGGCAACAGTCTGGATGATTGACTGATCTGGCCTTGTAACATTAACCAAAACGGCCTTGCTGTGCTGGTACTGCGAACGGCTGAAAGCAAGGGGAAACTACGGCCGTAATTTTTCCCGAGGACATGCAGCTCTACTGTATGATTAAATGATGATGGCGTCATCTTGGGTAAAATATTCCGGAGGTAAAATAGTCCCCCATTCGGATCTCCGGGCGGGGACTACTCAGGAGGACGTCGTTATCAGGAGAAAGAAAACTGGCGTTCTACGGATCGGAGCTTGGAACGTCAGATCCCTTAATCGGGCAGGTAGGTTAGAAAATTTAAAAAGGGAAATGGATAGGTTAAAGTTAGATATAGTGGGAATTAGTGAAGTTCGGTGGCAGGAGGAACAAGACTTTTGGTCAGGTGATTACAGGGTTATAAATACAAAATCAAATAGGGGTAATGCAGGAGTAGGTTTAATAATGAATAAAAAAATAGGAGTGCGGGTTAGCTACTACAAACAGCATAGTGAACGCATTATTGTGGCCAAGATAGACACAAAGCCCATGCCTACTACAGTAGTACAAGTTTATATGCCAACTACCTCTGCAGATGATGAAGAAATAGATGAAATGTATGACGAGATAAAAGAAATTATTCAGGTAGTGAAGGGAGATGAAAATTTAATAGTCATGGGTGACTGGAATTCGTCAGTAGGAAAAGGGAGAGAAGGAAACATAGTAGGTGAATATGGACTGGGGGGAAGGAATGAAAGAGGAAGCCGCCTTGTAGAATTTTGCACAGAGCATAACTTAATCATAGCCAACACTTGGTTCAAGAATCATAAAAGAAGGTTGTATACCTGGAAGAATCCTGGAGATACTAAAAGGTATCAGATAGATTATATAATGGTAAGACAGAGATTTAGGAACCAGGTTTTAAATTGTAAGACATTTCCAGGGGCAGATGTGGATTCTGACCACAATCTATTGGTTATGAACTGCAGATTGAAACTGAAGAAACTGCAAAAAGGTGGGAATTTAAGGAGATGGGACGTGGATAAACTGAAAGAACCAGAGGTTGTAGAGAGTTTCAGGGAGAGCATAAGGGAACAATTGACAGGAATGGGGGAAAGAAATACAATAGAAGAAGAATGGGTAGCTCTGAGGGATGAAGTAGTGAAGGCAGCAGAGGATCAAGTAGGTAAAAAGACGAGGGCTAATAGAAATCCTTGGGTAACAGAAGAAATATTGAATTTAATTGATGAAAGGAGAAAATATAAAAATGCAGTAAATGAAGCAGGCAAAAAGGAATACAAACGTCTCAAAAACGAGATCGACAGGAAGTGCAAAATGGCTAAGCAGGGATGGCTAGAGGACAAATGTAAGGATGTAGAGGCATATCTCACTAGGGGTAAGATAGATACTGCCTACAGGAAAATTAAAGAGACCTTTGGAGAGAAGAGAACCACTTGTATGAATATCAAGAGCTCAGATGGCAACCCAGTTCTAAGCAAAGAAGGGAAGGCAGAAAGGTGGAAGGAGTATATAGAGGGTTTATACAAGGGCGATGTACTTGAGGACAATATTATGGAAATGGAAGAGGATGTAGATGAAGACGAAATGGGAGATAAGATACTGCGTGAAGAGTTTGACAGAGCTCTGAAAGACCTGAGTCGAAACAAGGCCCCGGGAGTAGACAACATTCCATTTGAACTACTGATGGCCTCGGGAGAGCCAGTCATGACAAAACTCTACCATCTGGTGAGCACGATGTATGAGACTGGCGAAATACCCTCTGACTTCAAGAAGAATATAATAATTCCAATCCCAAAGAAAACAGGTGTTGACAGATGTGAAAATTACCGAACTATCAGTTTAATAAGTCACAGCTGCAAAATACTAACGCGAATTCTTTACAGACGAATGGAAAAACTGGTAGAAGCCGACCTCGGGGAAGATCAGTTTGGATTCCGTAGAAATGTTGGAACACGTGAGGCAATACTGACCTTACGACTTATCTTAGAAGAAAGATTAAGGAAAGGCAAACCTACGTTTCTAGCATTTGTAGACTTAGAGAAAGCTTTTGACAATGTTAACTGGAATACTCTCTTTCAAATTCTGAAGGTGGCAGGGGTGAAATACAGGGAGCGAAAGGCTATTTACAGTTTGTACAGAAACCAGATGGCAGTTATAAGAGTCGAGGGACATGAAAGGGAAGCAGTGGTTGGGAAAGGAGTAAGACAGGGTTGTAGCCTCTCCCCGATGTTATTCAATCTGTATATTGAGCAAGCAGTAAAGGAAACAAAAGAAAAATTCGGAGTAGGTATTAAAATTCATGGAGAAGAAATAAAAACTTTGAGGTTCGCCGATGACATTGTAATTCTGTCAGAGACAGCAAAGGACTTGGAAGAGCAGTTGAACGGAATGGACAGTGTCTTGAAAGGAGGATATAAGATGAACATCAACAAAAGCAAAACGAGGATAATGGAATGTAGTCAAATTAAGTCGGGTGATGCTGAGGGAATTAGATTAGGAAATGAGACACTTAAAGTAGTAAAGGAGTTTTGCTATTTAGGGAGTAAAATAACCGATGATGGTCGAAGTAGAGAGGATATAAAATGTAGACTGGCAATGGCAAGGAAAGCGTTTCTCAAGAAGAGGAATTTGTTAACATCGAGTATAGATTTAAGTGTCAGGAAGTCGTTTCTGAAAGTATTTGTATGGAGTGTAGCCATGTATGGAAGTGAAACATGGACGATAACTAGTTTGGACAAGAAGAGAATAGAAGCTTTCGAAATGTGGTGCTACAGAAGAATGCTGAAGATAAGGTGGGTAGATCACATAACTAATGAGGAGGTATTGAATAGGATTGGGGAGAAGAGAAGTTTGTGGCACAACTTGACTAGAAGAAGGGATCGGTTGGTTGGACATGTTTTGAGGCACCAAGGGATCACAAATTTAGCATTGGTGGGCAGTGTGGAGGGTAAAAATCGTAGAGGGAGACCAAGAGATGAATACACTAAGCAGATTCAGAAGGATGTAGGTTGCAGTAGATACTGGGAGATGAAGAAGCTTGCACAGGATAGAGTAGCATGGAGAGCTGCATCAAACCAGTCTCAGGACTGAAGACCACAACAACAACATGTGGAAGTCTAACTTGTGCAACCAAGATTACGGAGCTCAGCTCTGATCTGCTGCCCTACCTGAAATGTACCATTTTGATGCATGATTGCCTAAACGATACCATGTGGCTTCTGATAAAAGCGCTGTTAAGGAAAACTCCATCAAATAAAACGCACACGGTGCAATACGTGTGAGTATACATCAGATCACACGACTATACGATGGGTGTGAGGATGTTAGTATTCAATAGATCTTCAATCTTCAAACGGAAATGTGAAGCTCCGAGATCAAATGAATCGAATGCCCTGTTACAATTAAGCTACTGTATTGTAACTGAGAAAGCATGGACGGTTAAAAGATTAGCATTGGGAAGTATGAACATGTCGGTGATAAACACATTTGAACTAATAATTATTTGGACACAACACGAAAATATAAAACTATATTAGCAAATTGAAAAAAATTTAACTACTTATAGCCTATGTATTAAGAGCATTTAAAAGGATGAAAAATGATGTAATGTTTTCAAATAAAATGGTTCAAATGGTACTAAACACTAAGGGACTTAACATCTGAGGTCATCAGTCCCCTAGACTTAGAACTAGTTAAACCTAACTAACCTAAGGACATCACACACATCCATGCCCGAGGCAGGATTCGAACCTGCGACCGTAGCAGCAGAGCGGTTCCGAACTGAAGCGTCTAGAAGCGCTCGGCCACCGCGGCCGGCTGTAATGTTTTCGCGAGAACACGCATGATAATCACGAAATAGCAGCCTAGTCCATATTCTATTCACCAAGAATCGAATTTCTGCATTGTGACTAAGGAAATAAAAAATAATTTTCGCCGGCCATAAAGCTCAGACATTTGTTATCGCCGCAATGGGGGATATTACCTCGTTCAGCCTACCGCGAGACAGAGAAAACTAGTCCACACCATCACTGACAACACTACGAGCACTTCTGACAAGAGGCAACACAGCCAGTAAGAGACGTCATCTACCAGTAACAACATTAACTCTGGTTGTCCACCACCCATGTGCTCAGGAACCAAGATCCCTGTGGGGAAGTTTACAGACACTCTGGCCACTTCTCGTCGTACAGACACCTTACAAAGAATCCGTTAACAATTACGAAAAATGCTGCTGCGCAACTGCTTGCCACAGCGAAACTAAACCCATGTTTGTCAGCATGATGAGCGGGGACATTGAATCTCTTGTATCCAGCTGAAAATTAATCAAGAACTTCACGAAATGTAGCTGAAAAAGGATGTAATGTGCGATGGATACGATCGAATTCCGCGATATTATTAATCATAGGATTTGCTCCGAAAGCGAATTTTCGTCGGGTTACTGGAAGCACTACAACGGTAGTCCACAAGCAAACCTACGTTATGTTGCATGGGAGAACTGTACTAAGGTATAACAGCTGTCGGCAAACCTTCGTAAGAGTCTGACTGTCTGTCATTTTCCTGGATGGTTTCTGGATAAAATAGGTATGTTTCATGAGTTGATTTGAAATGTGGACTCTCGGGATTTTAACAGTAAACTTTTCAGTGTTGCACTAAACCTTTCTTGTATCGTCTGCTAATGGAGTTGAGTGAGCATCTTCGTTCCCATGTCATGTTTAGTAAGTGAACCTTAACGAAACGCTCCACTCTTCTGAAGACATCTTATCTATTCACGATACACAGTATCTGTTTCAGGCTGCCTATAAAGGCTTCCAGGGGCAGAAAAAATTGCTTTTCAATACTTCATACAATTACTGCGCGAATTTAAAAATTTAAAATGATGTCATAATCTACTCATTGATATGTTCAATCTTATGTTAAAAATTTGACTCAGTAATACAAGTATTACAGCTAGAAATAGTGTGTATTTCATGAGCGTAACTCGAAAATACCCGTAGACATCTAGTATTTGAGAAAGAGAGCATTGAACGACTTCCAACACGTTTTGACATAATTCCAAACCTGGTCTAACCTTTTCCTTAGTTACATTCTTAACTTCTAGATGCGTGTGCTGACAATTAATTCTTCCGACTTTTATTTTGTTATCAATATCGGTTGCGGTATTACACGGTCGACTTTACCGCTTCGGTGACGCTAGTTACAACCCTCTGCCGCTAGAGGGCTCCGAATTTCAGCGTGTAACATGGCAGTGAGTGACGTAACTATGTCGGTTCCTAGAAACAACTTGCTGTAACCGAGTTTCTAACCGCAGAAAACTTGCCTCCAACTGAAATCCTTCGCAGAATGAAAGTCGTGCACGGTGATGATTGTATCGACATCAGTAGCGTGCCACGGCGAGCTGTTCGTGCTTGTAATGAAGGAAACGGTGGAACTAGGGTTGATGATTTTGACTCCGAAAACATGAATCAATGAAGTTCCGCCTCAAAGGATCACTGACCCCAAAAAAGTTCGAGACCATGGCAACAATAGGCAACGTCACGCTCACAGTGTTATGGCATGCTCCAGGCGTGGTGTATTTGGAATTCGTGCCTAAAGGCATCACCATATACTCGGTAAAGTATTGCGAGAGTCTCGGACTACTGGAAGCACGAATTCGAAGAGCTCGTTCACACATGGAGCACGACAGTGCCAGACCACACACGAGCGCTGCGACATCTGCAACAATCCGACGCCTTGTGTTCACTGACATCCATCGTTCTCCATACAGTCCCAACTTGGCAACATCCGACATTCATCTGTTACCAAAACGTAAAGAACATCTTCGAGGACTTAATTTTGATAGTGATGAAGCGGCGCAAGCAGAGGTAAGGTTCTGTCTCTTGTCAACAAAGATTCTACAGTGGCGGTATCAACAAACTCGTCTCTCTTTGGGAGAGACGTGTTCTTCGCTAGGGTGAGAAATTTGAGAGATAAATATGTAAACATATGTTTTGCTTAAAAAGCTTCAAGGATTCTCATGTCAATAGTTCGGAGGCATTACTTTTCAGCACGCCTACGTAGCGTTTAACAGTGTTTAACGCATTAATGCACCTGTGTAGTAATCAGACGTTCGAAGCTACTTTATATATGAGAGTCCTAATTTTTAAAGAATAGAGGGTGGCGGGTTTAACGTTAATTCTACCTGAAAATTGTCGCAGTCGAGCAGTACTCAAGAATCGGACTAATTGTGGTTTCATAAGTTACTTTTTACGCGATAGGACTACATTTCACAAGAATGCTTGCAGTTAATCACAGTCTGGCACTGTTGCTACGGTCGCAGGTTCGAATCCTGCCCCGGGCATGGATGTGTGTGATGTCCTTAGGTTAGTTAGGTTTAAGTAGTTCTAAGTTCTAGGGGACTGATGACCTCAGAAGTTCAGTCCCATAGCGCTCAGAGCCATTTGAAAAATCTGGCATCTGCGTTCTCTACAATTACTTTTATGTGATTGATTCATTTTAGATCGTTCGCTTCATACAACAGCGCCGTTCGGGCTAAGTGAACAACTTTGGGGATGTTCAAAACTTGCCTATTACGTCAGTGAACTGTAGTGGTACTGTAACACTCCCTTGGGGTACGGCGGAGGCCACTATTGCCACAGATTTCTCTTCGTTAAGAAACGACAGGTTGTTTTATACATATTTGCTAGTTACTCTTTAATCCGTTTACTAAGCTGCACTGATATGCCGTACAGATAGAACATTGGGCGATAGTGTGGAACTGTGTCGAAATCCTTCAGGACGCCAAGGAGCATGGGATCAACTTGGACGCCCGTATCTACTGCCTTTTGGGTCTCGTGGAGGAATAGGGCGGGCTGTGGCTGCAGCTAACCCATTTCCCCCCAGTATTCTTTTTTTCCAGGAGAGCTTTCGAAGCTTGGTAGATAGAACAAAGATACTGAATGAATTTTATTTATTTATCGAATAGTGTACATCCTAATACATATAT
This sequence comes from Schistocerca cancellata, assembly GCF_023864275.1. Taxonomy (NCBI): domain Eukaryota; kingdom Metazoa; phylum Arthropoda; class Insecta; order Orthoptera; family Acrididae; genus Schistocerca; species Schistocerca cancellata. The sequence goes on from NC_064632.1 coordinate 138,529,188, forward strand.
ATTCATATAGCAAAAAATGGTTCTAATGGCTCTGAGAACTATGGGACTTAACTTCTGAGGTCATGAGTCCCCTAGAGCTTGAAACTACATAAACCTAACTAACCTAAGGACATCACACACATCCATGCCCGAGGCAGGGTTCGAACCTGCAACCGTAGCGGTCGCGCGTTTCCAGACTGTAGCGTCTAGAACCACTCGGCCACCCCGGCTGGCTATATAACAATAAAGTCAACATAGTTAATGTATACATGTACGTATTATATACCAAACTTGGCTACATATTAACATCTAAGCATCGGATATAAACAGACGCCTCCTATGTTGCTGCAAGGAAATTGCTGAAGGGTCACTTGTAGGGTCGATTTGAACGTTCTTCTTCTATGTGTTGGGTTGTTTGCTGTTCGGGTTCGCAGTCACATTTTGGAGTGGTATCTTCCCCTATTTATGGATAACGTCGACCCTTATACCAAGATATTCGATCTAATGTCGTCCACAGTTAGCGTGATTGGCTGAGACCAGAAGCCTCCTCTGTGATCGTGAACTTTGACTTTACGGTGGATGGATGACTTTAGCCTTTGCCTTCATTTAACCTGCGGTCTTTTTCACATGCACCTTGTAAGAGAGCGTCCTATCGAGCGTGAATCCTGGATATTTAGGATTGTTGTTATGATTAAGACGTTTCTGTTCAATGTTGATATTAAGCTCTCTTCTTGCTGGGCAGCTGCAAAGGTGGAAATATGATACTTCGGCCTGTGTTGAGTTCGGCTGCAGTCTCGATTTGTAAAAGCAGTCAGCAGCTTTAAGTCGCAGCTCAAGGTGGTGATCTCGTATCAGTCACGGTTTTTGGCTATAGCCCAGTCATCTGCATAACCAAATTTCCTGGACTATGTGTTTCCAATGTCGGAAATGTAAAGACAGAAGAAGAGCGGACAAGGACTAAGACTAGTGATACCCTTTTGCAGAATATTTTGGAGGAGCTAATCTTGACTCAGCTAATGACTTAAAAGCTCTACTCGAACGCATAATATCAGTATCAGTGAGACGGATGATGCACTTGCATGGAATTTTTCTGATCTGTATATATAAAAGGCAACGTGCTGACTGACTGACTCATCATGGTTCAGCCCAAAGCGCTAAGAATACAGACTTGAAATTTGGAGAAGGTGTGGATCTTATATTGTAGGCATTGTTTAACAAGGGAGTTTTCGAAATTCCAACTCTAAGGAGGAGAATATGGATGGAGTTTTTTTTAAATGTTGTTATTAAGGGAATTTTGAAGCTAGACCCACGAAAATTGATATTTGGTTTCTTGATCAGAAATAAAGGAAATGTATTACAGCGGTTTTTGGAAATTTAATCCTATGGGGTGCAATAGTGGATGAAAGCTTTGTCTGAAAATATATCATTATTAAAGAACTACTACATTTAAAGCTACATCTCTGAACAGTGGTATTGTAAATTCTCGGTTACAAAAAAAAAAGAAGTTTCAGTGTTTTTGGAATTTGAGGCTCTAAGGGACTGAAAGAGGTGATCAGATTTTTTATGAAAATATTTTATTATGAAAGCATTTTTAAAGCTAAAACTATGAAAATTTACATTTGGCATGTCAGTTAGAAATGAAAAACACGTGTTTCACTGTTTTTGGGAATTCAATCCCAATGGGAATGAAACAGGGATGAAAGTTTTTGTGGAAAAGAATTATTGAAGCTAAATCTATGAAAATATGTATTTGGCTTCTGTGTTAGAAATAAAACACACACATGTCACTGTTTTTGGAAATTCAACCCCTAATATGGTGATATATGGGGTGAAACTTTCTATGAAGATATTTCATTGCAAAAGGATTTTTAAAGCTAAATCTTTGAAAATTGGTGTTTGACTTCTTGTTAGAGATGAAAAAAATACGTGTTTCATTGTCTTTGAAAATTCAGTTCCTAAGAGGATGAAACAGGACCAGACTGATTCACTAACTCATGATTGTCCACTAAGTATAGAAACTTGAAGTTTGCATTAACGGAGTTTCGAAGCTAGAACTACGAAAACTGGTATTTGGTTTCTTGGTCAGGTAATAAAAAATAAGTGTTTCGGCAATTTTGGAACTCCAACCAATAAGGGGGTGAAACGGTGGGTGTAAGTTTTTTTGAAAATAAATAATTACTGAAGAATTACTAAAGGATTTTAAGGCTACATCTATGACAATTGGTATCTGACTTCTTGGCTAGAAATAAAAAAAAACCTATTTCGAATGAATGAATGAATGAATGAATGAAATTTTATTGTCGTTTAGCTATTACAGCAATTGACAAAGTCAAGTTACATATATACAAGTTATACAGCATATATACATGGGTTAAAGATCAATATGTGACATAAGTTTTACATAAAATACAATATTTAAAATGAAATAATATGAAAACATTGCATCATAACTGATTCAGTTAAAGAAATTATGCTGCACTCTCCAAATCTCTACCACTATGATATTTTACAGTTGTAAAATTCCTGAAGTGAGTAGTATGGATTTGCAGCTAACCAACTGAACAATTTGTCATTAAATAAATCAAATGGAGCTTCTACCCGTTCTAGTGGCAAATTATTAAACGTCTTCATATCCACCACTTTGTAGCTGTTCAATGACTTGGATAATCTGTAGTAAGGTATGTCAAGATTGCTACTATTTCTGGTTCCATGAGAGTGTAAATCTCTTCTACGCTGGTATTCTGATAAGTTGCTCTTTATATGCAGTAGGGCAGTGTAAATATACATGTTTATAACAGTTAATATTTTTAAGTTGATAAACAGTGGTTTGCAGTGGGCCAGTTTATCACTGTTTGTGATAATTCGAATTACTTTCTTCTGAAGTATCAAAATGTCCTGAAGGTGTGAGCTATTGCCCCATATTAAAAGCCAATAAGATATAATACTTTGAAAAAAAGCAAAGTAGGGTGATCTTACATAGGCCGCAGGTACATGGTTTATTAAATTCTTTAACAAATACACCACTCTAGACAGCCTTGCACTAATGTATTTAATATGTGGCTCCCAAGTCAATTTACTATCTATAACAATACCTAAGAACTTAACACTATTCTTGAAGTCTTCTACTGGCAGATCTCTCAAACTAAATACAATCTTTTGAGTTTTACTCTCATTAAGCAGGAACCCATTAGCTCGGAACCAGACTGATGCCTTTGATATTGTGTTGTTTGCCACAGTTTGGAGCATATCAATGTCTGAGCTGATACTGAAAAAAGTGGTATCATCTGCATAGAGAATGGAGTGAGTATTTATGTAGGATGGTAGATCGTTTGTCATTAGGATAAATAGCAGAGGTCCTAATACTGAGCCTTGTGGCACACCGCACTTAACTTCAGCTAGCTGTGATCTCTGTTTACCAATACAAACAATTTGTCTACGGTTGCTGAGGAAAGATTCAAAAATGTTGTCAACTTCACTGTTTGTGATTCCGTAATAAAATAGTTTGTTGAGGAGTGAAATATGCTCCACAGAATCGAAGGCTTTGCTAAGATCACAAAAGGTAGCCTGAGCAAAATTTTTTCCTTCATAAGCATTAAGCACTTTTTTAATCAGGGAGTCAATGACATGGACTGTGGATTTGCCCTTCCTAAAGCCAAATTGTACCACAGTAATAATGTTATTACATGTCAGATAATCACACAACTGGGAGTTGATGATGGATTCCAAAACTTTAGATAAAATAGGTGTCAGGGATACTGGGCAATAGCTAGATGGGCAATTTTTGTCTCCTTTCTTGTAAATGGGCACTACCCTAGATAATTTTAATACTTCTGGGAATACTCCTTCAATTAGACATCTATTTATACATTTAGTAAGAGGATATACTATGTAGCCAATTATCTTTTTTAACATATTACAAGAAATACCATATATATCTTCACTATCAGAGGGTCTAACGTTATTTACAAGAGTTAAAACAACATCTGGTGTGACCTCTGTTAAAAAGAATGTATCGTTCAGGGTGTAGTCTACATTATGGTATTTAATGAGATCAGCAACAGTCTCTTGTGGCCTCACAATGCTTTCCCTAATTTGGTTAACAGATTTTATACAGTAGTTATTAAATTCATCTGCTGAAATTACTACCTCAACTTTCTGCTTGCTTTTGGCCACTGAATTTATTATAGTCCATGCTTTTCTGCATTTATTTTTAGATGACTCAATGCTGACTAGGTTATGTTGTTTTTTGGCCTCATTTAAAGCATACTTATATTCCTTTTGTGCTCTTGAGTACCTTTGTTTAGCCATATCAGTTTTCTGAAGTCTGTAAGAATCTCTATACAACAACAACCTTCTTTTCATATTGGCTAGTTGTGCGGTATACCATGGATTCTTATCCCTATGTCTGTTACTGTTACTTTTAGGGTTAACTTTACATTTGTATTGAGGGCAGTTGGTCTCGAATATATTTGAGAAATAATGAAAAAATCTATCAAACAATGTATTGGCAGAGCCCTGAGCATTATTGTTAAACAGGTATGACCAATCATAATTACTGAGTGAGACCATGAAATTAGACAATTTTTCTTGCGTTATTGGTCTTGTGATGACTATTTTAGGCTCTTTAAACTCTTTATACTCCATGTTAGGCCTATCTGTACCTATTTTTACCCAAACTGAGTCATGGTCCGAGAAATCGAAGACAGCTACATCTGAAGACAGTAACTCTCTATTGACATTTGTAAGTATGTTGTCGAGACAAGCGGACTGTCTTGTGGGTTTGCAGTTCGTAAAAATGAAGTTGAATTGTCGTAACAGGTTTTTAAATTCATTTACAGTGTGCACATCTTTGTTTACATCAAATGTGGCATTGATGTCACCACCAATCACAATACTATATTTCTTCCACTGAGGACTAAGAAAGAAATTTAGTAAAGTCTCAAGTTTCAGTGTTCCTGGAAATTCAAACCCTGAGGGAGTACAATAGGACATGACATTTTTTAAGAAAATATTTCGTTACGTTAAAAACTTTTATAGCTAAATTTATGAAAATTTCATTTCTCGGTTAGATGTAAAGAAATATTTGTCAGGGAATGAAAGTTGCTATGGAAATATCTCCACAAGAACGCAAAAGACTTGATTAGCAAAAACTTTTGACTCCAGCAGCTGGAATAGCTTTTTGGTCAGAAGTACATTCGGAAAAGATTATGCTTATACCACCTTAATTAGCGTGGAAGGCTTAGAAGGTGTTGCAATTTGTGAACAACTTAAGAATTCGACTAAATAAAAAGAAAATCTCTGCAGGCCATACGGTCTACGCGAGCGAAGCGTTGGGCGCTAAGCTAGGTAGTTTGTATAACAATCCGTGCCTTCAGACAGTGTAATAAGCCTCAGTTAAATCTATAAAAGCAAGCTACGTTTTTCTTCTGTTTTAATATCTCGCCTCTATATGATTTGTTAGGGTACCTGGTCTGTGCATCCTCAAGCAGGTCGAAATCCTGCCTGCTCGTCTGAGATTGATTCCATTTCTTTTGAGTTCAATCTGTTGTATAGGAGCCTCTCAGGCAGCTTGTAGGTAGTGGTGAGCAAAGGAACTGGCTGAAGGAAGGTAAAGATGGAGGGTGCATCAAGAAACGCTCAGTCACTAAGAGCACTGCTAGCGAAAGAAGAGGTTCCGGGTTCGAGTTCAGCTCCTGCACACAGGTTTACTCTGTCAGAAAGTTTCAGCACAGTGCATACTCCGGTTCACTCTCCATTTAGCTCAAGGTGTGTCATTTCGGCGTTTTTGCGGTGTTTGAAAGGAGGAACCATATAACGATTTTCTGCATCTATATCAGTATTTCGGCTTTGTTTGTACATAGCCCGTTTCGATGTCAGTACGACCATTGTGTAGAGGATTTTGACAATATACTTGCTTCATATGAGACTAAAAGTTTTTCAGATTTGTAGTCAAATCAGTAAGCAAAGCAGAAACAGTACACAGGGGGCATTCATACAGACACAAAGACATGAATGAATTTGTAGATGTTGCTGTTTTAGAAACGCGCTTTTCAGCCCTCATTGTCTCTTTTTCAGTCAAAGATGATGCCGTAAACATTATTTGCAGCTACGGGCTTGTGACATTGGCCGCTGAAATTTCAGAGAAATTGATGTAAATTAGTATCAATAGATACAGGAAATCCAAGAAAAAAAATGATTCAACAAAGCAATTGGTGCTGTAATCAGAGACACATGGTACAGAATCGTGCCTCATAAGAACCTACGCTTCCAGTTCACAGAGCGTCTTTCTGTACCATCACTATTGCAAGTATTTAGTTTTGATAAATTTAATACGATATTTCGAAAATCCAAGTTCATTAGGAATGAATGGACACTAGAGGGGAATATATTTGCTGGAAGTACGGTACGCGACTGCAAAACGTAGCAGAATATGTCTATTTCAGTCAGTTTGTATGGAAAGATACCTAAATCCAGAAATAGTTCGACTTATTAAATTATAATAGCAAGCTCATTGAAGATAATCTTCAGTTTTAACGTTTAAGATGTCAAATGAACTGAAGAAAGCAGTGTTTGGCCACTGTATACCACCAGTAGTAACTTGTGGCAGTGAGACGTGGAGGTTAAATGAGTGCATCGTTAGAAAATTGATAGTGAACAAAAGAGCAATGGAGAGACCAGTGTTGGCCAACAGAAACATAAAACAGACGCACAACAAAGTTCAATGACATAATGAAAAGAGTGAATACTTTGTGACAAAGTGATCAAACTGGCTGCTGCACTTGATAAAGAATTCGAGAAGAACGTTTAAATAAACATATTAAACTCATCCAATTTTTGATAAGATTGAGCTGAAGACTGAACTCTTTGCAATGTATTCAAGGAAATAAATGAAAGAGCACTGTAGAGCTCTGAGACTTCGAGAAAATAATCTTACTTTCTCTTTGAAATGTATTCAAGGAAATAAATGAAAGAGCGCTGTAGAGCTCTGAGACTTGGAGAAAATAATCTTACTTTCTCTTGGCAAATGAACATGTAACTATAGTTGCTATGTCGTCAATGCAAAAAACAATGATCAGAAACATTGCAGAATGCAATGAGAAAGTGACCATCAATTTAATTTTGAATAAGAGTCATTGCTTGGAATTAATCAACAAGTTAAGCGTTTATCACTACCACCACCCAGTCTAGAAGCTGCATGAGACACCACTTCCGAAATAGGTATCCTACTCACTCTTCCTAGGTGGTACCCACGTGGTATTTTCTGGAGTCAATACCCAGAACTACTTACTCCCACTCCGCCCCCCTTGCATATAGTCTCTCGTTTTCTAGCTTCCAGATATAGTGACATGTACTAGAGCAATGAATGAGCTTCTCCTTGACCCGTTCCAAAAACAAATTCAGGTTTTTTAACGATGTTTTAATTGTATCCAGATTGTGTTCCATGGCATTATTGAACGTGATTTGTCTTACCAGATACTTTTTTATATTCATCAGTTGATGCTAACATTACCTTCTGACAGGTTGTTAGTCTTCACAGAGAAGATCTAAATATCATTTTCTATATGACTCGTACTTTGCGCTTCTAACTACATCCTTGAGGGAAGTGAAGTTCATTTATTCAAGAGCATATCAGGATATTTAGTCTCTTCATTTACTCAAATCCTAGTGCTTTATTTTAACAGAGCAGCGCTTTTAACTGAAGTAATTTGTCTGTGAGGAAGATGTTTTTGCCGTTTCTTTATTGTTCATCTACAACAACGTGTAGAGGCGCAAGCTCTTTCTTGCAGAATACAAATACGAAGAACGCAGATTGATAGCTGTGCGTTCCTTACCTCAAGTCGTGCCAAGGGACCAGATGGGCTGGCTTTGCAGAACCTTGCTTATACAGATGCTTCCAATAAACCAGATAGATTTTCAGCTTCGTGTTTCTTACTGAACACCTATCCACACAAAAGCAGAAATAACGATTGTTGTAGTATTTCAAATAATCGAAGATTGAATTGTTCCTCCTAATTTTCGCACTAAAACGAAACATGGTGATCGACAAAGATGTTGTGGCCGTAGTGGTTGTAAACACACATTTGACTGAGGTCTTCATAATATTTCTACTTTCAGAACTAAGCAACCGAGAGATAAAGTGAGCATATAGTATAATATAGCCCTACGAAGAGCTCAGTGATGTAAACAAGTATATTCTCACTCTTTGAATTTTTAGCAGCCCAGTTTACTTAAACAGTCCATTTACTGCCAAATTTGTTAGCCTATATGACGACAAGGATATTGCTATTTCTGTCCCTAGAGCGGATGATAGGATAATTTTGTTTTTATTTTCCATTTGTATTTCCAATTCCTGTGCAACGTCCATTAGGCTTAATCCTCTTTCATCCGCTTATGCGCCATGCCATTAGATGGCGTCCTACAGGTTCCTCTGTCATAAAATCGAAGTCCGTTTTTTCGAATGTCGCACTCTGACTTATGGCCCTGCGGCGAAACACGTTAGCTGCAATTATTTCAAGACAAAAAAAAAAGGCTATAGCATTTTCTGTCGAGTGAAGCAGATCATCTGCCATTAAGGATAGCACAAAAACACAAAATGATCACAAACCCACACAATATCAGATAAGGAAAGCTCGCTCGGACACACACACACACACACACACACACACACACACACACACACCTCGCAAACGTTTTGCATAGGTAAATATATTTACGAGAGCTAAGCTCAAATTAAACTATTTATCAGGAGCAAAAATTTTAAAGAGGAGTCCAAAGTGAAGATCTAGATTCACCAAGACTTTTCATATCCACTATAATACACGTATTAGAGAGACTAGTCCGTGATGAAAAAGAGGACGCAGTTGTTCATGACAAAAATTAAGACATTATGCTTAGAGTTTATTGGAAGTCGCTAAGTGTTCTCATCGTGTAACACTGGATGAATTTAGTCTGGGTAATTTGAGCTCCATTTCAAGTAAAAGCAAGTTTTTCACACTTATCAACGTTTATGAAGTGATATCTCCTCCCTGTGTATATATGTAGAGCGTGAAGCGAAATTCGTGCACTCGGGTTTCGCAGCGCGACTCCTCAAATGCCAGCGATAGAAAAATGTCTTTTACAAAATTTCGTTAAAGAGTGGCAATCTGGTAACACTGTAACCACATGTATGGTGACAACCTCTGCCAGCCCATATTATTCCTTCTGTATAGCTGGTGCAGAGGATAGAGTTTTGGGTTAGCATGCAGGAAATCGATGTTTCGACCCTGGGTTGAGGCATATGTTTTTTATTTGGTAAATATATTCAAGATGGTACGGTATCTGGAATCTTAATCGGCAACAGCTATTGCAGCGGATCCTCTAGAAAACATTTACACTTACATACTACAATCGTAGAATGGAAGATTGGTCAGCTCTGAAACAAGCCCTTTCCACGTCGTGGGCGTGAATTTATTCACACCACTTCATCTACTAGACGCGAAACCTGTTTTCTTTGTACCCTCCTCCAGTGGTCCATAGATTAGTACCAACTATTATTCTTGCCTCGTACAGGTCAATTACATTTCGTTAGGGCCTTACGTTACCAGCAGGACTAGCAATGAATAATGTCCAAACTCAGTTACTACACTCCTGGAAATGGAAAAAAGAACACATAGACACCGGTGTGTCAGACCCACCATACTTGCTCCGGACACTGCGAGAGGGCTGTACAAGCAATGATCACACGCACGGCACAGCGGACACACCAGGAACCGCGGTGTTGGCCGTCGAATGGCGCTAGCTGCGCAGCATTTGTGCACCGCCGCCGTCAGTGTCAGCCAGTTTGCCGTGGCATACGGAGCTCCATCGCAGTCTTTAACACTGGTAGCATGCCGCGACAGCGTGGACGTGAACCGTATGTGCAGTTGACGGACTTTGAGCGAGGGCGTATAGTGGGCATGCGGGAGGCCGGGTGGACGTACCGCCGAATTGCTCAACACGTGGGGCGTGAGGTCTCCACAGTACATCGATGTTGTCGCCAGTGGTCGGCGGAAGGTGCACGTGCCCGTCGACCTGGGACCGGACCGCAGCGACGCACGGATGCGCGCCAAGACCGTAGGATCCTACGCAGTGCCGTAGGGGACCGCACCGCCACTTCCCAGCAAATTAGGGACACTGTTGCTCCTGGGGTATCGGCGAGGACCATTCGCAACCGTCTCCATGAAGCTGGGCTACGGTCCCGCACACCGTTAGGCCGTCTTCCGCTCACGCCCCAACATCGTGCAGCCCGCCTCCAGTGGTGTCGCGACAGGCGTGAATGGAGGGACGAATGGAGACGTGTCGTCTTCAGCGATGAGAGTCGCTTCTGCCTTGGTGCCAATGATGGTCGTATGCATGTTTGGCGCCGTGCAGGTGAGCGCCACAATCAGGACTGCATACGACTGAGGCACACAGGGCCAACACCCGGCATCATGGTGTGGGGAGCGATCTCCTACACTGGCCGTACACCACTGGTGATCGTCGAGGGGACACTGAATAGTGCACGGTACATCCAAACCGTCATCGAACCCATCGTTCTACCATTCCTAGACCGGCAAGGGAACTTGCTGTTCCAACAGGACAATGCACGTCCGCATGTATCCCGTGCCACCCAACGTGCTCTAGAAGGTGTAAGTCAACTACCCTGGCCAGCAAGATCTCCGGATCTGTCCCCCATTGAGCATGTTTGGGACTGGATGAAGCGTCGTCTCACGCGGTCTGCACGTCCAGCACGAACGCTGGTCCAACTGAGGCGCCAGGTGGAAATGGCATGGCAAGCCGTTCCACAGGACTACATCCAGCATCTCTACGATCGTCTCCATGGGAGAATAGCAGCCTGCATTGCTGCGAAAGGTGGATATACACTGTACTAGTGCCGACATTGTGCATGCTCTGTTGCCTGTGTCTATGTGCCTGTGGTTCTGTCAGTGTGATCATGTGATGTATCTGACCCCAGGAATGTGTCAATAAAGTTTCCCTTTTCTGGGACAATGAATTCACGGTGTTCTTATTTCAATTTCCAGGAGTGTATTTGTATGTGTTATCAACATGGTCCCACTAATTATGTCTTTCAACACTGAGTCTGGTAACCGCATGCTGTTTAGTATGTATCTCAATGAATTATTATTATTATTATTATTATTATTATTATTATTATTATTCTACCATTGGGATTGTGGAAACATCACGTCTATTACCGTTAGGGAAACAGTGTAATTCGAAACCGAACATTTCACAATTACCGGTGTCGAGATGAAACATGCAGAACAATATCTATCAGAGGGAAAATGCGCGTTAGGTGGAACAGAGCGCAGGACTAACGGCGTGTTTGTACTGTATGCGCTGTCCACCAGACAGAGACTAATTGTGAGCGGAGTAACGCTCCCGCGACAGACTCCAATGTATATGCGTACATGTGCCGAATTTTCTCGTTGTAAACCTCTAAACCAGTGTGTCAGACGTATGGCATACACAGACGCTGAATATGTGGATATGCTTCCGGTCCTTGGTGCGTCTCATAACCGGGCTGTTATTACAGCTCGTGAATATGCTACTACTCCTCGTTGACGCCATCCAGGTAAAAATGTGTTTCGTTGTCTGGAACTGCGCGTTCAGGAGTCAGGTTGTCTCCTTCCTCCAATGCATGACATAGATCGTCCACGGACTCGCCACACCAAGAACCTCAGCGAGGTACACGTAGCTTAGCAAGGCAGCTGCGTGTCTTGCAACGCACAATCGTTAACGTGCTGCACGAGCATGGGCTGCAACTCTATAATTATGCTTTCACGCAACACCCGCATCCTGCATGTGGTGTCACCCCCAGACACCACACTTGCTAGGTGGTAGGTTTAAATCGGCCGCGGTCCATTAGTACATGTCGGACCAGCGTGTCGCCACTGTCAGTAATTGCAGACCGAGCGCCACCACACGGCAGGTCTAGAGAGACGTACTAGCACTCGCCCCAGTTGTACGACGACTTTGCTAGCGACTACACTGACAAAGCCTTTCTCTCATTTGCCGAGAGATAGTTAGAATAGCCTTCAGCTAAGTCCATGGCTACGACCTAGCAAGGCGCCATTAACCATTTCTAGAGAGAGTCTCACTTGTATCATCAAGACTGCTGTATACAAATGATGGATTAAAGTTAAGTATTCCAGCAGCTACGTACTTTTCTTTATAGCATTCATTACGTATCCTGTTTCAGACCTAGCGCCACCTGCGTGAGTTGACGCGTGCATTTCGGCCTCCTCTTGCAACACAGTGTTGGCTCTTCTGTCAACACTACACTGCAGATCGCCATCAGCGGATGCAATGCCGTGAATGGTCCCAACAACTACAGGAAGCCAACGATAACTTCGTGAACGTCGTAATATGGTCGGATGAAGCAGAATTCACTCGTGAGGTTGTCTTCAATATGCACAATGCCCACCATTGGTGTGAGGTTAACCCGCACCTCACCTGTGGCCGTAGGTATCAAGCTCGCTTTGGTATCAACGTCTGGGTCGGAATACTGGGCGACAGGCGCTTGGGCTCCTACATGTTGCCTGGCTGGTTGACTGCCCGAAGGTATCATGCATTCCCCTCAAACAATCTGCCTGATGCGCTGGAAGATGTCCCACTACCTGTTCGACAGAGGATATGGTTCCAACATGATGGTGCACCTCGACACTCTGGAATTAACGTGCCACAGTATTTGGACAGAGCATTTCCAGGGAAATGGCTCAGGCGTGGAGGCCCAGTTGTATGGCCACAGCGTTCACCTGACCTAATCCCCTGGATTTCTTTCAGTGGGGACACCTGAAGGAGCCGACGAATGTGGAAGAATTGGTAGCGCGTGTGTCATGTTGCTCTTGTTACTGTCGACGCAGCTTTGTTGCGAAGGATCCAGAGTTGTATGATCCGGTGGGTTGCGCAGCGTCTGGACGTGCAGGGGTGTCGCTCTGAGAATCTGTTATTCTGAGGACAACGTATTCTGTTGTGAAGGTCATGCGTACATTAATATGGACATTATTATTGTCACTGGTTGCTAATGCGCGACGTCTGAGCGCCACTATTACATGTAGTATAAATGACAAGTAGATGTTGTATTGTTGTACTGTGCTATCATCTTTAGCATCTCGAAATTGATATTGTTTTTGTAGTTATTCTGTCCTATGACGGGTCATTTGTTTCAAATGTCTATTTCTTTTTTGCCTGACCACGTATTTGTTGTGTTCAGCGTTACAAAATGTTGTAAATTTAGGATACATGTTACCTAAGAAACTGTGTATATTACAGTATGAACTGTCAGACTGGAATTAGCAAATAAAAGAAACGCGCCCCAACCTAGGATCGAACCCTCGACCACCTGCACGCTAACCCAAAACTCTAGCCATTGCACCAACTGCACAGCATACATAATATATGCTCACAGTGACACTTACTCTATTTGTGGTTACAGTGTTGTCAGATTGTCAGATTGTCATACTTTAACGTCCTTTTCCTGGCGGTTGTACTCGCCGGACGAAATTTTGCAAGAGACTTTTTTTTATAGCTGGCATGTGAGGAGTCGCGTTGCGAAGCCCGAGGGCGCCAATTTCGCTTTACCCTAATTATATATGCTGTCTGCAAAGTGCGTTCCGGATAGAGTTTGTAATAAATGGAATAGAAATAATAAGTTAAAACGTCATGTCTAATGTGAAGTTGTACTGCGCGCCACTTTAAGCAGTAACTACTAGTTCTACACGCACATAAATGTCTACGACGTAATATCTCCTAAACAATGATATAATTTTGCACATACATTCAGTACAGTATGGGGATACTATCTGCAAACTGTGTTGTGAATAGAGCCGGTAGTGAAAAAGTAATACATTAAAACGTTATGTATGCTACTTAAGTTTTACTTCATGAAAGTGAAAATGTAGTAAGTGATATACTTTTTTCCTAAGATAATACTCATTTATTGTTCCGTCTAAATTGCAAATTTTTAATCAGATTACATGTTTCATTCACTCTGGATCATCTTCAGCTGTAAGCAGCTGCTTCATCAACCAGTCTCGTCTAAACAAACCACATATCAAAGTACGGTGTTTTTCAGTACTCTGAGTAGACAGGACTGGTTGCTGATGCAGGACGAAACAGTAAATGAGAACTATGTTAAATTTCAATACGAGTAGAGTTGCTGAGTCTCGCAAGACGATTATGTCGACTATAGTGAAATTTTTTCCATCGTTTTGTGGGGGCTGGCAGTCAGCGAGAAAAGTTTCGCAAATAGGTATACAGAGCCGTTTCTGGAGTGCTTTGACAGTGTGCTGATTTCATCGATGACGTCATAGGATTTCACTTCCTCTACCTTCCCCTCTTCCCAACCTCATTTGACAAAGGCCAGTTTCCCTGTGTATAAAATGGCGGGAAATCCAAATTTTGGTAGATTTTTCACTTACTCCTGTGTATGTAAGGCTCTTGTCCTAAGTATAAATTGGCGGTAGATCCAAGATGTCTGCCGTGGAATACGAGACGGCTATCCAACATGGCGACCAGGGCATACTGGCAAGAATAGGAATGCTGTCCCTGTCTCTATGACGGGAGTATCCAAGACACATTACACTGGCACAGGCTCTATGACGTCAGAATCCGAGATGGCGTTGCAAGATAGCTGACTTGGAACAATGGCTTTATGATGTCAGAATCCAAGTCTCAGAATACTGGCGCTATGATGTCAGATGTACTGACACAGACGATGTTTGTGCAGGTCTAGGTCTGTCTGCTGGGCAAATGCTGTCTTACATGACGTGCTTCCGCAAGCTACTATTCACTCAGAAGTGTATGGTCAGTGCATACTGCTTCTCGTAAGTCTCGTTTTAGATCTCTCCACATGCGTCTTTATTTAAACCAATACTGAGGGAAGGGAAACGGCCTTCCAGACACACCCCCATGCTGCTGACTGGACTTATTCCAAGCTGTATGCTGGGTAGTAGGAATACTTGCGTCTTTGTTTAAACAAATACCATGCCAGGGGAGCTCCCTATACCGCGACCACAAAGTTCATGATCACCACACTGGTCGAGAAGTGCACCATCACCCCACCTATGGCATTCTACAGAGAGAGTCAAGTCACAGCACACCACTCCTGCTCTTAGAAGATTATGCAGGATCGAATCGCCGGCCGAGGGAGTACGAAAACGAATGCGCTGAATTTCGGCTACACGATGAAGTATAAAAATCTAAATACTTAGAGATTACAATTATGAATAATTTAAAATCACATAAATAATGCCATGGGGAAAACATACTAAAGACTGCGATTTATTGGTGGAGCACTAAGAAAATGCAACAGGTCTACTTACATTACGCTTGTCTACCCTATTCTGGAGTACTGCTATATGGTGTGAGATCCGCATCAGATAGAATCGACGAAGGATGTTGAAAAAGTTCAAAGTAGGGCAGCTCGTTTTGTATTACCGTGAAACAGGGGAGAGAGTGCCACGGATGTGATACACGAATTGGGATGGCAATCATTAAAACAAAAAAATTTTTCGTTAAGACAGGATCTTTTCATGAAATTTGTCACCATTATTCTCCTCAGCGTGTGAAAATATATTGCTGGTGCCCACATACATAGGAAGAAATGATCATCACTATAAAATAAGAGAAATCAGAGTTCGCACAGAAATATTTAAGTGTTCGTTTTTCCTGCGCGCTGCTCGAGAGTGGAACGATAGAGAAATAGCTGGAAGATTGTTCGACGAACCTTCTGCAAGGCACTCGATTGTGAATTGCAGATTAATCCTGTAGACGCAGATGTATATGAATGAAGTAATGAAGGATGAAACTGGAAGAAGATTGCAGAGGAATTACATTGCAGCAATTGTAAGTATTAGTTATTATTTGATTTATTTATTAATTTATTTTGTATGTATCTTCACAGTAAACAGCTTGTATTAACGACGTTAAGTTCTCCATTTTAGTATTGGCCTCTTTTTATAGCTGTCTACTGTCAGAATCTTCTGGTGAACTGAGACACTCGCCTTTCCCTTATAACAAAAGCTTCGCTCGTGTTTTTACACCTTCTTGGGGGAGGAGACAGAAGCTGGTTAGTATTCTGTGGTCCCATTTCCTCGTCCTCGACGACATCACATGACGTAATGTTTTGAGTCCTCAAGTGATTAAGCAGTACGCGAATCCAGTGTTCATTCAAACGACTGTTTTAACATGCGAAATATGGAACTCACTATACCAAATGCACAGTTTGACGAGAACGAGAGATTCTGTATTTAAAAATTTTATTTTTGTAATTAGCAGCAACTCTGCATTTAGAGTAGGGTTGCATTAATTTTTTTAATAACAGAAATACTTCTTCACCTAAGAAAATGTAAAGTGCAGTGTGCAGCAACTCTTAGCGGGGTACCGTGGACGGGGTGGTGGCGGGTTTCTAGATCAGTCTGGTCATCATGAACTTTGCGACCGCAGAGTAGGAAGCTCTCCCTGTCAAGGTATGTGTACAAATAAAGACCTTGCCGCAGTGGTTCCCGTCGGATCACCAAAGTTAAGCGCTGTCGGGCTGGGTTAGGATTTGGATAGGTGACCATCCAGTCTGCCGAGCGCTGTTGGCAAGCAGGGTGCACTCAGCCCTTGTGAGGCAAAACTGAGGAGTTACTTGATTGAGAAGTAGCGGCTCCGGTCTCGGAAACTGAACTAGGCCGGGAGAGCGGTGTGCTGACCACATGCGCCTCCACATCCGCATCCAGTGACGCCTAAGGGCTGAGGATGACACGGCGCCCGGTCGGTACCGCTGGGCCTTCACGGCCTGTTCAGGAGGAGTTAAGTGTTCCTACTACATAGCATACAGTTTGGACTTTAACATAGGGAAATAGATCGAGACTGCGACGCAGGCGCGTAACTCGAAGGCCCACTCCCTTTCTCCAGTGTTTGTCGGAATAAAGACGCAAGTGAAGAGGTCCAGACACAGATTTAGGAGAAGCGGTTTGCAGTGACCATACACCTCTGAACGAATAGTCAGAATTTAAGTGCTTTGGACGATTTAAGATCAAATAGGGCAGAAAGGACACATAATATTCTCTCAGAATTACTAAAATCATTGGAGAATGTGGCAACAAAATGACTAGTCACGTTGGTGTGTGGAATGTGTGAGACTGGCGATATACCATCAGGCTTTCGTTCAAACAACCTCGATCAAATTCCGAAGGTAGCAAGAGCCGACAAGTGCAAGAATTTTTGCACAGTCAGATTAACCGCACATGAAGCCAAGTTAATGGCAATAATAACATACAGAAGTATGGAAAAGAAAATTGAGGATGTGTTAGACGACTATTAGTGGCTTTAGGAAGAGTAAAGACACTAGAAAGGCAAGTCTGACAGTGCGGTTGATAATGGAAGCAAGACTGAAGGAAAAGCAAGATACATTCATAAGATTTGCCTATCTGGAAGGAAAGTTCAATAATGTAAATTTGTGCAAGATCTTCGAAATTCTTAGAAAAATGGGGAAAGTTGGGTAATATAGAATACGTACAAGAACTAAGAGGGAAAAATAAGACTGCAAGACCAAGAATGAAGTGGTAGGATTAAAAAGGGGCAAGGCAGTGATGCAGTCTTTTGCCCTACTAGTCAACGTATTCGTCGAAGAAGCAAATTGGCAAATAAAGAAAAAGGTTCAAGAGTGGGATTAAAATTCAGGATGAAAAAGGTGATAGGTTATCAGTGATAAGATTCGTTGATGACGCTGGTACCGCCAGTGAAAGTGGAGAAGAATTACAGGCTTTGTTGACTGGAATTAACAGTCCAATGAATACAGAAAACGGATTGAGAAGGACGAAAGAGATGAGAAGTAGCACAAATGAGAACAGCTAGAAACGTAGTGTCAGAATTGGGGATCACGAAGTAGAAAATGTTAAGAAACTCTTCTATGTAGGCAACAGAATAACCCATGATGGACGGAGCAAAGAGGACATAAAAAGCAGATTAGACAGGCGAAGAGAGCATTCCTGGCTAAGAGAAGTTTACTAGTATCAAACAAAGGCTTTAGAGGAAGAAATTTCTGAGAATGTACTTTTGAAGCGCAGCTTTGTATGGTAGTGAAACATGGACTAAGGGGAAACTGGAACAGAGGATAATCGAAGAATTTGGGACGTAGTGCTACAGAGGAATGTTGAAAAATAGGTGGGCTGATAAGGTAAGAAAAGAGGAGGTTCTCAGCAGAATCGGCGAGGGAAAGAATATATGGAAAACATTGACAAAAAGAAGGGACAGTATGACAAGACAGCTGTTAAGACATCAGGGAGTAACTTCCGCAGTACCAGGGGGGAGGTGAAAACTGTAGAGGAAGTCAGAGATTGAAATACACCCACCAAATAATTGAGGAAATAAGCCGCAAGTGCTGTTCTGAGATAGAAAGGTTAGCACAGGAGAGAAATCCGCGGCGGGCAGCATCAAACCAGTCGAAAGACTGATGACACAAAAAAAGGTGCCAATATACCAGAAAATGAATTATGCCATAGAGCCAGTAGCAGTATTCTGGGTATTGGTTTCTTTCGTCATAGAGCCAGTATCAGTATTCCAGGTCAGCCATCTCGGATTCTGACATCTACTGCCTGTGCCAGTATTACGGGTCTTGGAGTTTGACGTCATAGAGAGAGGGCTGCAAGTATACCCTGGTTGCACAATGTTGGATCGCGATTTTGTATTTTAGTTCAGCCATCTGGTTTTTTCCACTAATTTATACTTAGGACAACAGACTGGTTACACAGGAGTAGTTGAAAACCCAATCAAAATTTGAGGTTCCTGCCCACTATTTTATATATAAGGTAATTGGCCTTTGACATACCGGAGCCCGGAACCGCGCTTCTGCTACGGTCGCAGGTTCGAATCCTGCCTCGGGCATGGATGTGTGTGATGTCCTTAGGTTAGTCAGTTTTAAGTCTAGGGGACTAATGACCTCAGATGTTAAGTCTCATAGTGCTTAGAACCATCTGAACCATACCGGGGAGGGGGGGAGGGGAAATCATACGGCGTCATCGATGCTGTCATCAGTGACAGCACGCCAGAAACGGCCCTGAATACCCACTTTCGTAAATATTTGATATCATTTGTATGGCTTGTCGAAAGTCACTAAGTGCTCTCTTTCTGAAATAATGGATGAATAACGTCCGGTTATTTCCGTGCTGTGAGTTACAGTACCTCGAGGTGGTTACACGGTTTATAACTGTCATATTTTCCTTATTGTGTTAAACATTTAACGTAAGATTGTACCTCGTAATGGTAAATTATGTCAGCATTTTAAATTTTTAAATTCTGTCAATAATTACACGAATATTGAAATCAAATTTTCGTTGCCTCTAGATGCCGTTAGATAGGCTTCCTGCAATTAGTGCCGTATTCCGAGATAGTTACTAAATAATATAGTTTCCTCCAGTAACCTTTCTAGGAAACAATTACGGATCACCATGTAAAATGATAATCTGATTTGCTGTTTTAAACATTTTTGCGTCTGTGTTAGTCCCGCTTTTTTTATCCCAGAGAATTCTATTTAATAAAGCGAAAATATGGATTAATGATATTTCCTAATGATCTGTTGTCATTCTGTGCTACGGAAATGGAATTGAGCCTTCGGCGTCATTGGCCGGAAGGCCCCTTGTGGGGCAGGTCCGGCCGCCTTGGTGCAGGTCTTATTACATTCGACGCCACATTGCGCGACCTGCGCGCCGGCTCGGGATGAAACGATGATGAAGACAACATAACACCCAGCCCCTGTGCGGAGAAAATCTCCGACCCAGCCGGGAATTAAACCCGGGTCCGTAGGACGGCAATCCGTCACGCTGACCACTCAGCTATCGGTGCGGACATTGTGTGCTATGACAACGTATGAGTACTTGCTTCCAGAATGAATTGTCACTGTGCAGCCGAGTGTCTGCTGAAATGAATCTTCCTGGCAGATTAAAACCAAGTGCTGTACTGGGACTAGAAACTGAGGCGTGGACAAGTTCTCCACCGACAGCGCTATCCAAACACGTCTGCGTAAGTGCACTCATGGCTTTACATTTGTCGGTACCTCATCGCTTACCATCCAAACTCAACGGATAAAATTTCTGGAAGAAACGAGTGCCAGTCCTGCAAGGTGTGCAGGAAAACTTACGTTAGGACAGTAGGAGAAAAGGTACTGGGTATTTCAAAAAGAATATATGTGTTTCGAACGCATATATTTATGAAACTATAAGACATACATCTAGGAAACTTCGGACACATAGTTACGAATGTTCAGTATGTCATCCACCAGCGGCTCGAACAGCATCACCTCTGTACTCGAATTCCTTCTCTACTCGGGTAAGCATGTCCAACGTCACTGATGTTATGGCAGTACGGATCCAGTTCCTTAACTCTTCTAGGTTCTGTGGTAGTACTGGTACATAAACGTTGCCCTTAATGAAGCCCCAAAGGAAAGAATCACTGCGCGTCAAATCTGGTGACCGTGGACTCCAGCTGGGATGTGGTAAGTCGCCGGCAGTTTGACGATCAACCCAACAGTTCGGTAGAGTTTCGTTCAGGTATTTACGCACTAGGACTGGCCGTAAACAGGCTAGTGAGATATAACGCAAAACACATCCACTCTGAGTGAATCTCGTACATATTAAGTGTGTACACGTGGGTACTGCAGGCCCCAAATTCGAACACAGTGTTTTGCAATTCCCCACTAAGATGCCAAATCGCTTCATCACTGAACATGATGCTTTGTGCGAAAGCGTTATCATTGTGAATAGCATTCTGAAGCTCGCCAGAAAACGCCACACGTCTACGTTTGTCGTCATGACGTAGAGCCCATAACTGCTCTAACTTTTACGGCTTCATACGCAGCCGAAGTCTCAAAATACGCCAAATTGTTGTTGTAGGCAGTTGTAACTACCGACTGGAATGAGTAGTTGATTTTGTAGGACTACATTGGAAAGCGGTTTGAATTCGTGCGATATTTGCGTCTGAAACACGAGGGAAGCCAGGACTCTTTGCTTTATACAGACATCCTGTGTCTACAGACTGTCGATACCATCAACGAATGTTCAGTTAATTCGGAGGATCAGTTTGATACCTTAGCCTGAGACATCTTTGCACCGTAATCATGGAACTAGAGAACACAAAACGATTTCTGCTATGGAGTAGCCATTTTGCAATATATGATAGTTGAGCCGAGCTTGGCTCGCCGTCCCATCATTTGGTCTTTTACACCCTGTTTTAACGTGTTTCCATCTCACTACATTGATTTAAATTACTGGCGTTTCTGAGTTGCTGTTGTGCCTGACCGTCATCGGCGCTAGTAGCGCGTATCGATATATCCCCTCTGATAGGATCTTTGTCGATTGCTATGACTTCCCGGTTGTCATCTGTCGTTGAGTCAGTCGGAACGTGCGAGGAGGAGAGTTCACGGCGGCAGTTCGGGTCGTGAGTTGGGCCCTGGCAGTCAGTTGCAACGCGTCTGGAGCGCAGCCCGGGCCAGCCATTCGCCGGCTTGCAGCAGCAGTGAGCCCTGCGTGGACATCGCCTGCCACGCATCACTTTTGGTGGATTGATGGTCGGTCGGTTGGTCCGAGGACATCCCCGTGCGGCGTAGTGGACTCGGCCGCTGGCGGGCTCTGCGCAGAGTCGGAGTCTGTCTGGACCTGTCCGATCGGTACGAGCATCGTCGCTCGCCGGCCCAGGACGAGAAGGTTGAGTGGTTTTGAGCATTACGTTGTTGGTTCCGGCGTTGCTGTTGGGGAGGTTTTCCTGTGAGCAACAACGAGTGAAGTGTCCGAGGTAGCCGCCGTCATGTGGAAATGATCAAATTAATTTATCCACAGTCAAGTGCAACAGCGGAATTTTCTGCCTTGTGGCCGTTAGTGTTCTGATTCCTGTTGTGGCCGCTAACGTAAATTCAGGCAGTGTTCATTTCCGGTGAAGTTAACCGTATTATCTTGTTTCGTAGTTAAGTGAACCGGTGGAATTTTCTGCCTTGTGGCCGTTAGTGTTTTGGTTACCTGCCCTGGCCGCTAACGTAGTCATAGGCAGTGTCTTTTCCTCACCTGTTGTTGCTGCCCAACATGGTGTGTAGTTTTGGCAGCTCAGTTCACATACGCGTTTGTTTGGGGATAGTGATACTTGTAATTTTTTTGGGGGCCTTGAATTCTCGAGTACTCCATCGTGGCAAGCAAGCGGTTGGTCGGTCGGTCCGTGGCTGTCCCTTGGTTGAGTTCGCACGAATTAAGTGCAGTTGGCTTCACCACCTGTCTCGCCTAAGTGAACGAGGGCAGACCCATCCACTGGAGACTCCTGAGTGCCGTTCTCTTAATTATCCTTTTGGCAGTGTTAATGTTGTTGTAATTTAACTGTATTTTATATTTTTAATTTGGCACAGTTAGTTGTGAGTCTTCAGCCCTGGAAACATGTTCTCAGAGTTTCCTTCAAACATTATCGACTCCTGCTCTGGAAAGGTTATTGTAACGATTTTACAAGTTATTGTGGACCTTCCTCCGTTGCTGTTGCAAAAGGGAAATTTTTAAACTTAATTTATTGTTTTACCGATTGAAGCAATATATATATATATATATACTTAATTTAACTTTGCGGCCTTCAGCCATCTTATTGCGTTTGTTTATCTCTTTCTGTGCAGCTTGTGGACCATCAGCCCTGTTAGCATATTAACACATTGTGGCCTTCTGCCTTCAGTAATCATCGTAGTATATTTGGAATTTTGAGGATTTGTTCCGGCGGCCTTCAGCCGCTCCTCATGCTGATCTCACATATGTATACGATTTATCTTATTCGTAACTGTGTGTCATGTCTTTTCAAAGTTGAACTTATTCTGAAGCATCTGTTTCAAGGCCTTCAGAGGCGAAGCAAATTTAATTCTTTCAAAAGTGTATTTGTGAACTAAATTATAATAAATTACAATTGCGAAATGAATCCGACCCCAACTTCCTTGGCCCTTTCAACAATCCTAATTACCTGTTAGCCCTGCGTGATTTAGCGGACGTTTCAATTGTGACCATGCAAACGGAAGAGAACCGGCATCTAGTGGCAATGAATATAAATTAGACAATGTATCCATTCTCGGCAACGCCTTGCCGCAGTGACTACACCGGTTCCCGTGAGATCACCGAAGTTAAGCGCTGTCGGGCGTGGTCGACGCTTGGACGGGTGACCAACCAGGCCGCCATGCTCTGTTGCCATTTTTCGGGGTGCACTCAGCCTTGTGATGACAATTGAGGAGCTACTCGACCGATTAGTAAAGGCTTCGGTCAAGAATACCATCATAATGACTGGGAGAGCGGTGTGCTGACCCCACGCCCGTCCTATCAGCATACTCCCGTAAGGATCGCACGGCGGTCGGATGGTCCCGGTAGGCCACTCGTGGCCTGAAGACGGAGTGCTTAATGTATCCACTCTTCCAATAATTTAGACGTGGTGCAGCGATCGATAGTTCCGGCAACATAAAGCTGTATTACGTAAATTTAAGGGGGAGAAAGGAAATGAACTAATGAATCAGCTACATCTGGAGTTTTTTCAGAGCCAGCGGCGACGAGTGAAAATGTGTGCCGACCGGGACTCGAACCCGCGATCTTCTGCTTAGTAGGCAGTTACGTGAAGCACTGCACCACCCTGACATAGTGTTTATCGCAGATGCACTATCTCGGCACGCTCCCCGCCCGAATCAACATCCCATCTACCGCCATCTATCCGCTGTCTGAAAGAACACCCAGCACGCATTTATATAACTGGCTCGCCTCAATGGGCAATGAATTCAAGACCTTCAGTGCGGACGCGTCTTTACGTTCGACCTCCAGCGGGATTGTAAAATTACCGTGCGTGGAGGAGATGGATGGGGACTGCGGTTAGGTGGCGCTACATGGGAGGGTGAATCGGGTGGGGAGCGTGGCGAGACAGTCCACGCATTTGCGATAAATACTGTATCCTTTGGTGCAATGGTTAATGCAACTGCCTAATAAGCAGGCCGGCCGCTGTGACCGAGTGGTTCTAGGCGCTTCAGTCCGGAACCGCGCTGCTGCTACAGTCGCAGTTTCGAATCCTGCCTCGGGCATGGATGTGTGTGATGACCTTAGGTTAGTTATGCTTAAGTAGTTCTAAGTCTAGGGGACTGATGACCTCAGATGTTAAGTCCCATAGTGCTCGGAGCCATTTGAACCATTTTAAGCAGGAGATCCAGGGTTCGAGTCCTGCTCCGGCACATATTTACGCTCGGTACTGCTGATCCACCAAAAATTCCCTATACAGTAGATAGCATTAGTTCCATTTCCTTTCCTTTCTCCCTCCTCCTACTTCAATTTTCGTACGAGGGAGAGTCACATGAAAGCCTGAAATATTTTTTAAATATTATTTATTGTGTAGAAGTGGTACAAAGCTGTATCACCTATCAACATAATTGCCCCACGTTCAATGCAAGTCCTCTAGCGCTTACAAAGTGCATAAATTCCTTTAGAAGAAAATTCTTTTGGTAGTCCGCTCAACCACTCATGCACCGCGTGGCGTACCTCTTCATCAGAACGGAACTTCTTTCCTCCCATTGCGTCTTTGAGTGGTCCAATTATATGGAAATCACTTGGGGCAAGGTCTGGTGAGTATGGTGGATGAGGAAGACACTCAAAATGCAGGTCTGTGATTGTTGCAACTGTTGTACGGGCAATTTGGGGCTTTGCATTGTCATGTTGCAAAAGGACACCTGCTGACAGCAATCCACGTCGCTTTGATTTGAACGCAGGCCGCAGATGATTTTTTAGGAGATCTGTGTATGATGCACTGGTGACAGAGGTCCCTCTAAGCATGCAATGCTCCAAAATGACGCCTTTTACGCCGGACGGTGTGGCCGTGATGTTCTAGGCGCTTCAGTCTGGAACCGCGTGACCGCTACGGTCGCAGGTTCGAATCCTGCTCGGGCATGGATGTGTGTGATATACTTAGGTTAGTAAGGTTTAAGTAATTCTAAGTCTAAGGGACTGATGACCACAGATGATAAGTCCCATTAGTGCTCAGAGCCATTTGAACCATTTTGACGCCTTTATCGTCCCGAAAGAGAGTCAGGATAACCTTCGCTGCTGATGGTTCTGTTCGAAACTTTTTTGGTTTTGGTGATGAGTAATGGCGCCACTCCTTGCTCGCTCTCTTCGTTTCCGGTTGGTGGAAGTGAACCCAGGCTTCGTCCCCAGTAACGGTTCTTGCAAGGAAGCCATCACCTCGTTCAAAGCGCCGAAGAAGTTCTTCACAAGCATTAACACGTCGTTCTCTCATTTCAGGAGTCAGCTGCCGTGGCACCCATCTTGCAGACACTTTGTGAAACTGGAGCACATCATGCACAATGTGGTGTGCTGACCCATGACTAATCTGTAAACATGCTGCAATGTCAGTTAGTGTCACTCGGCATTTTCCTTCACTATGGCTTCAACTGCTGCAATGTTCTGTGGAGTCACAACTCGTTGTGCCTGACCTGGACGAGGAGCATCTTCCACTGAAGTCACATCATTTGCGAACTTCCTACTTAATTCGTAGAGTTGCTGTTGTGACAAACATGCATTACCGAACTGAACCTTCATTCGTCGATGAATTTCAATAGGTTTCACACCTTCACTACGCAAAAACCGAAAAACAGAACGCTGTTCTTGCCTGGAGCAAGTCGCAAGTGGGGCGGCCATCTTTATACTGATACTGTGACGGTATGCGTGCATCTGCACTATGCTGCCACCTAAAGGCCATTCTGCACGCTGTTTGTAGCACGCTTACCACCTTACAGGTTAACGGCGCGAAATTTCTATTTGTTATTACAAATTTAAAGTTTTCATTTGACTCACCCTCGTAATACGTATCACGGCTGCGGATCCCGTGTGGTGTCTGTTCTTTCGGACAAAGCGAGTAGTGAGGGGTGCTTGGATGGCTCAGTGGACAGAGATCTATGTGAACTTGATTTGGTCCCGCCGACACGGTAATCAGACAGAGACTGACTCATTAAAATGTCATTCTAGCTGGAATGCAAAGACCGATATTAGATAGTAGAGAAGACTGGGGCACGGATAGCAGTTACGTGGGAGACGTCGAGTGCCTCAGCAGCTGTGCGGTGGTAATCTGCTCGCATCACGCTGGGCTGGACCTCTCCGGAACTCCTTAGCGGGCTCTCCGTGAGAAGGGGCGCCCGCCCGCTGCGCCAGTGCGCAAATTTAATGACGGCGCCGGCCGAGGCCCGGCCACGCCCCTAATGGATTCGCCGTAATCCGAGGTGGCTGACCCGCCCCCTTCTGGGGTCCCCTGCACAGCGAAAGCGGCCGTCTTGGAGAACCCGCAGCGCCTGTTCTGCAGCTCTAAGCTGGCGCTCCTCAAAGGAGTGGCTCCCCTGAAAGGAAAGCCCATCTCCTCTTTTGCCATAGGTTCATTACGTCGATTTTAAATGCGTGTTTGTGGAAATGGTGGCACCATAAGGGAAGCCTGCGGGCGCTGTCAAACTTAAGATTTAATTCAACGGTCTTGATAGCAACAGCTTTTATTTTGGGTGACAACCAGTTTCGGTCTATAATTTAGACCATCATCAGGACGTAGGCTGGCGGATGTTTTTTTCCCTTTAATTTACTGGCCTTTGACATTAACCATTTAGTTAGAGATGTTAGTAACTTCAGATAAGATATACAATATCATATACAAGGTGGTCCATTGATAGTGACTGGGCCAAATATCTCACGAAATAAGCATCAAACGAAAAAACTACAAAGAACGAAACTCGTCTAGCTTGAAGGGGGAAACCAGATGGCGCTATGGATGGCCCGCTAGATGGCGCTGCCATAGGTCAAACGGATATTAATTGCGTTTTTTAAATAGGAACCCCCATTTTTATTACATATTCGTGTAGTACGTAAAGAAATATGAATGTTTTAGATGGACCACTTTTTTCGCTTTGTGATAGATGGCGCTGTAATAATCACAAACGTATAAGTACGTGGTATCACGTAACATTCCGCCAGTGCGGACGGTATTTACTTCGTGATACATTACCAGTGTTAAAATGGACCGTTTACCAACTGCGAAAAGGTCGATATCGTGTTGATGTATGGCTATCGTGATCAAAATGCCCAACGGGCGTGTGCTATGTGTGCTGCTCGGTATCCTGGACGACATCATTCAAGTGTCCAGACCGTTCGCCGGATAGTTACGTTATTTAAGGAAACAGGAAGTGTTCAGCCACATGTGAAACGTCAACCACGACCTGCAACAAATAATGATGCCCAAGTAGGTGTTGTAATTGCTGAAATGCTGTCGCGGCTAATCCGCACATCAGTAGCAGACAAATTGCGCGAGAATCCGGAATCTCAAAAACGTAGTTGTTGAGAATGCTACATCAACATCGATTGTACCTGTACCATATTTCTATGCACCAGGAATGACATGCCAACGACTGTGAACGTCTTGTACGGTTCTGCCACTGCGCACAAGAGAAATTACGGGGCGATGACAGACTTTTTACTCGCGCTATACTTAGCGACGAAGCGTCATTCACCAGCAGCGGTAACGTAAACCGGCATAATATGCACTATTGGGCAACGGAAAATCCACGGTGGCTGCGACAAGTGGAACATCAGCGACCTTGGCGGGTTAAAGTATGGTGCGGAATTATGGGAGGAAGGATAATTGGCCCCAATTTTATCGATGGCAGTCTAAATGATGCAATGTATGCTGACTTCCTACGTAATGTTCTACCGATGTTACTACAAGATTTTTCACTGCATGACAGAATGGTGATGTACTTTCAACATGATAGATGTCCGGCACATAGGTCGCGTGCGGTTGAAGCGGTATTGAATAGCATATTTCATGACAGGTGGATTCGTCGTCGAAGTACCACACCATGGCCCGCACATTCTCCGGATCTGACGTCCCCGGATTTCTTTCTGTGGGGAAGTTGACGGATATTTGCTATCGTGATCCACCGACAACGCCTGACAACATGCGTCAGCGCACTGTCAATGCATGTGCGGACATTACGGAAGGCGAACTACTCGCTGTTGAGAGGAATGTCGTTACACGTATTGGCAAATGCATTGAGGTTGACGGACATCATTTTGAGCAATTATTACATTAATGTGGTATTTACAGGTAATCACGCTGTAACAGCGTGCGTTTTCAGAAATGATAAGTTCACAAAGGTACATATATCACATTGGAACACAGAAATAAAATGTTCAAACGTACCTACGTTCTGTATTTTAATTTGAAAAACCTATTTCTTACCAACTGTTCGTCTAAAATTGTGAGCCATATGTTTGTGACTATTACAGCGCCACCTGTCACAAAGCGAAAAAAGTGTTCCAACTAAAATATTCATATTTCTTTACGTACTACACGAATATGTAATAAAAATGGGGGTTCCTATTAAAAAAAACGGAGATTATATCCGTTTGACCTATGGCAGCGCCATCTAGTGGGCCAACAATAGCGCCATCTGGTTTCCCCCTTCAAGACAGACGAATTTCGTTCTTTGTAGTTTTTTCGTTTGACGCTTATTTCGTGAGATATTTTGTCACTATCAATGGACAACCCTGTACAGAGTGTTTTTTTTTCCACCATGTACGAACTCTAGGAATTGGTCGATGAGAGGATACGGCAAAATAGGTCTAATGAACTTTTGTCCGCAAAAGCATTGTTTCGACCATTTATTCAATCACACATCGTTACAGAGACAGTGGTCTATTACGCGCTGTACCATGCATCCTCAGTTGCAGTATGCACGGTTTCCTTCTAGAGCGTGGTACTGTTTCTCGTACGTCATGCCCTAGCGTCCTCTACTGCATACTAATTGATAATGTTGTGTGCGATTCACTTCTCTTGCTTACTCTACTTGTAGTAGACGTGATACAGCGTTGTACACAATAGTTTAGTATTCGAATCGAGAGCTTGCCGACAAGGTGTTTACTTAAGGAAAGACAAATGGCAACGGGCGGCGGGTGGCAAGATTGTATCAGGAGAGATATCACCCCCGACAACAACCACAGAATTCAACGTATGCAACAGTGACTCGCCGTTTGTCTGAGACAGCGTAGTTTCAGGTAGCAGCAAATCATGGAGAACGTACCCGAAATGTCCGGACACTAGACTTGGAGAAAAATGTGATTAATACTGTGGAAGGCGGCCGCCGTGTCACTACCAGACAGTTGGTCTGCCAGTACTGGGTAAACCAGACCACCGTGTCGAACATCCTCCGTGACAAGTGCTGCTACCCTTATCACTTACAGCGTGTGCAGGGCTTACGAGCGACAGACTTTCCACACCGAGAGTAGTTTCGTTACTTGTTTCTTCACCACGCAACCACAATTCCGGGACCTCCTTTCACAGATGAGGCCACCTTTAAGCAGAGTGGTATCTTCAGCTTTCATACCAGTGATCTGTGGGAGAGTATGCAGAAACCAATGACATGGTGACAGCGAATCATCAGCATCAGTGCAGCCGGAGTGTGTAGACCGGGATAATTGGTGACCTATTTTGGGACCAGTGTTTCTTCCATGTCGCCTAACAGGGCGGAACTATCGGCGTTTCTTGCAGGTGACTTTGCCTCCCCCACTAGAAGAAGTCCCATTGATGGTTCGAAGTATTATGTGGCTGCTACATGATGGTGCTCCAGTCCACTTCGCCGTTAACGTCCGGACGCATCTCGATCTTCCCTGGTTGATGGGATCGCGCAAGAGGGTCCAGTTGCATGGTCAGCTCGTTCACCAGATCTCAACCCAGGCGATTTCTGGTTTTGGGGTCGTCTCAAAAATATCGTGTACGCAGAGCCCATTCCAGATGTGGAGGTACTAGAGTAGTTTATTCATGCTGCCTCTGACACCGGTCGGACGCAGCCTGTCCGATGTGAACGTGCGAGGCAAAACATGCTATGGAGCGTACACGCATGCGCTGAGGCACATGGAAACATTTTCAACACATACTGTAACTGTGGCTGCACGGTACAGCGCATACCGGAGTTTGTGTGACAATGTATCACTGAATAAATGGTCTCTAGCATGGAAACCATGTGTTTCCGGACATAAGTTCATTAGATCTTTTTTGTTCCGTATCCTCTTACCGATTAGTCCCTAGAGTTTCTACACGGTGGAAAAAATCGCCTTTGTACAGTTTAGGCATTAGAAATTACATGAGCATATTAATACACTTAGTACATTCACACAGTCAATACAACTTCTTACACTGTAACCTTTGCGCCTGAGTAATAACGGGATGAAGGAACTACTTCGTGGCATTCGCTTCAGATCTGTTCCAGAGATTCGAAAGGGAGTAGACCGCTCCAGTCGCACCGTCAACAGAACAGGCACTGCTAACGGCATACTACGCCTTCCACATCGCTGGCAACGGGTTCTACACAACGCTGGTGACTACTTTGAAGGACAGTAACAGGTGCAAACACATAACTCTTTTGTATCGGAAGTGAATAAATAGGTGCCACTATTTAAGTTCCAACCCTTGTGTCTTGTGAAAGTAATTCTGTTTGCAAGGTCTCTCTATTGGGAATGACTGACCGGGCGTTCCATTGTAGAATTCTAATGGGCAGTTTGCTGAGTCATAGTTTCCAGTAACATCTGGCGTATCGCTGTGAAACTGACTAGTCCTTGTGGTACCGTTTGAATTTCGTGAAAGACCTGCATGATAAGAAGTTTGTCCGGCAATGTGAGTGACCCCGGAGCGGACGGTCTTCCTGTTTCCATCTCCGGAGCGGAACTTCCGTTACGAGAGTTGCCCATCGACGTGGAAGCGTGGTATTTCGGTGGGAATGGGTTGCTGCGGCAGTGTGTTCGGTGCAGAGGTGTCGGTGGCTTCCATCGGAGTGTGAGCGCCGGGCGGGCGGCCTAGCGTCGTTGCTTTGTGACTGTGCGGCTGAGCCGGCAGAGCTGGGAAATCTCGTTCATCACACAGGGATGGAGGGAACTTCGGCATGCGGGCTTCCACGAAAGTGACACCTTGCCTCGTAGCGATTTCCTTAACGAAATTTCCGGTGCGCTTATCTGGACTCTCCCTGTTTACCACCTCGCGCGCCTGGTTGCAGTGTACACACCACGGCTGTGACGGGGGGGGGGGGGGGGGGGGGCAGTCGGCTCGCGCATAATTTCCACATCTGGCGCATCTTATGGGCAGAGCGGCACTGGCTGCTTACATGATTAAATGGTTCAGATGGCTCTGAGCACTATGGGACTTAACAGCTATGGTCATCAGTCACCTAGAACTTAGAACTACTTAAACCTAATTGAATTTAATTGACGAAAGGAGAAAATATAAAAATGCAGTAAGCGAAGCAGGCAAAAAGGAATACAAACGTCTCAAAAATGAGATCGACAGGAAGTGCAAAATGGCTAAGCAGGGATGGCTAGAGGACAAATGTAAGGATATAGAGGCTTATCTCACTAGGGGTAAGATAGATACTGCCTACAGGAAAATTAAAGAGACCTTTGGAGATAAGAGAACCACTTGTATGAACATCAAGAGCTGAGATGGAAACCCAGTTCTAAGCAAAGAAGGGAAAGCAGAAAGGTGGAAGGAGTATATAGAGGGTCTATACAAGGGCGATGAACTTGAGGACAATATTATGGAAATGGAAGAGGATGTAGATGAAGATGAAATGGGAGATACGATACTGCGTGAAGAGTTTGACATAGCACTGAAAGACCTGAGTCGAAACAAGGCCCCGGGAGTAGACAACATTCCATTGGAACTACTGACGGCCTTGGGAGAGCCAGTCCTGACAAAACTCTACCATCTGGTGAGCAAGATGTATGAAACAGGCGAAATACCCTCAGACTTCAAGAAGAATATAATAATTCCAATCCCAAAGAAAGCTGGTGTTGACACATGTGAAAATTACCGAACAATCAGCTTAATAAGCCACAGCTGCAAAATACTAACACGAATTCTTTACAGACGAATGGAAAAACTGGTAGAAGCCGACCTCGGGGAAGATCAGTTTGGATTCCGTAGAAATACTGGAACACGTGAGGCAATACTGACCTTACGACTTATCTTAGAAGAAAGATTAAGGAAAGGCAAACCTACGTTTCTAGCATTTGTAGACTTAGAGAAAGCTTTTGACAATGTTGACTGGAATACTCTCTTTCAAATTCTAAAGGTGGCAGCGGTAAAATACAGGGAGAGAAAGGCTATTTACAATTTTTACAGAAACCAGATGGCAGTTATAAGAGTCGAGGGACATGAAAGGGAAGCAGTGGTTAAGAAGGGAGTAAGACAGGGTTGTAGCCTCTCCCCGGTGTTATTCAATCTGTATATTGAGCAAGCAGTAAAGGAAACAAAAGAAAAATTCGGAGTAGATATTAAAATCCATGGAAAAAGAAATAAAACTTTGAGGTTCGCCGATGACATTGTAATTCTGTCAGAGACAGCAAAGGACTTGGAAGAGCAGTTGAACGGAATGGATGGTGTCTTGAAGGGAGGATATAAGATGAACATCAACAAAAGCAAAACGAGGATAATGGAATGTAGTCGAATTAAGTCGGGTGATGTTGAGGGTATTAGATTAGGAAATGAGACACTTAAAGTAGTAAAGGAGTTTTGCTATTTGGGGAGCAAAATAACTGATGGTGGTCGAAGTAGAGAGGATATAAAATGTAGACTGGCAATGGCAAGGAAAGCGTTTTTGAAGAAGAGAAATTTGTTAACATCGAGTATAGATTTAAGTGTCAGGAAATCATTTCTGAAAGTATTTGTATGGAGTGTAGCCATGTATGGAAGTGAAACATGGACGGTAAATAGTTTGGACAAGAAGAGAATAGAAGCTTTCGAAATGTGGTGCTACAGAAGAATGCTGAAGATTAGATGGGTAGATCACATAACTAATGAGGAAGTATTGAATAGGATTGGGGAGAAGAGAAGTTTGTGGCACAACTTGACCAGAAGAAGGGATCGGTTGGTAGGACATGTTCTGAGGCATCAAGGGATCACCAATTTAGTATTGGAGGGCAGCGTGGAGGGTAAAAATCGTAGGGGAAGACCAAGAGATGAATACACTAAGCAGATTCAGAAGGATGTAGGTTGCAGTAGGTACTGGGAGATGAAAAAGCTCGCACAGGATAGAGTAGCATGGAGAGCTGCATCAAACCAGTCTCAGGACTGAAGACCATAACAACAACAACAACAAACCTAACTAACCTAAGGACGGCACACAACACCCAGTCATCACGAGGCAGAGAAAATCCCTGACCCCGCCGGAAATCGAACCCGGGCATGATTAAATCTGAGACAGCTAAGACATAAATATTCACCGGACAACGTATGCCGTAAATTGAAACAGTCTGCCCGTACTTCAGAAGCAAACTGAACCACACATGTGCCAGATGGTGGGGTAGTGTTAATTCCGTCCTCCATCACCTGCGCCTATCATTCAAGACGGTATAGAGTGAAACTATCGCATGCAAGAGTTCTTCCTCATTTAACCTAGTGCCAACATTTCTGATCACACCCTGGCACGTAATCACGACCGAGTGAAGTGGCGCAGTGATTAGCACACTGGACTCGCATTCGGGACGGTTCAATCCGCTTCCGGCCATCCTGATTTAGGTTTTCCGGGATTTCCCTAAATCGCTCCAGGCAAATGCCGGTATGGTTCCTTTGAAAGGGCACGGCATACATCCTTCCCAAATGCGATGAGATCGATGACCTCGCAGTTTGGTCTCTTTCCCAAGACAACCCCAACATCACGTTACTTGGTATCAAGGCCTCTAGTTGGTGATTAAAAATTTTGTGGTAAGTTTCCTATGTAACCAAACTGCTGAGGTCGTCGGTCCCTAGACTTGTATGTATTGAATTTTATTGTATGTTAACCAGGAGCCTAGAAACGACGGAGCGGCTCCGTCCCCGCCACGGACGCAGTAGTCCACAGACCCATGACGACTTTGCTGCCCCACACCGAACCACCCTCTCCCCCAGGGAACGTCTCACGCCAGACGAGTGTAACCCCTATGTTTGCGTGGTAGCGTAATGGTGGTGTGCGCGTACGTGGAGAACTTGTTTGCGCAGCAATCGTCGACATAGTGTAGCTGATGCGGAATAAGGGGAACCAGCCCGCATTCGCTGAGGCAGGTGGAAAATCGACTAAAAACCATCCACAGACTGGCCGGCTCATCGGGACCTCGACGTAAGTCCGGGGACCAGGCGCTCCTTCCCAGTCCGGAAAGCCTTGCGTTGGACCGCACGGCTAACCAGACGAGCAGTCCCTAGGCTTACTCACCACTTAATCGAACTTAAACTGACTTACGCTAAGGACAACACACATGTCCCTGCCCGAGGGAGGACTCCTACCTCCGACGCAGAGAGCCGCGCGAACCGTGACAAGGCGCCTTGCTGATGAGAAATTACCGGGAGCTCTACCAGTAAGTTAGCTGCTGAGGGGCAGTTAAGTTCAGTTTTGATTCTATTCCGTCCTACTGATAAGATATTTGTGATGTCTTGCCATCTTTGAAAATTCGTTGTGTACCAAGCTTTCAAATCGCCTTCAAATGCAACCTGACAGCGTTTCAAAAATGGCTCTGAGCACTATGGGACTCAACTGCTGTGGTCATAAGTCCCCTAGAACTTAGAAGTACTTAAACCTAACTAATCTAAGGACATCACATACATCCATGCCCGAGGAAGGATTCGAACCTGCGACCGTAGCGGTCGTGCGGTTCCAGACTGTAGCACCTTTAACCGCTCGGCCACTCCGGCCGGCAACAGCGTTTCCTGCACATCATTCCATATATATACCGATGGGCAAAATGTCACTGTCTCGATAATATTTTTACTCATTGCATAAGCTGACCGACCGGAGGCAACAGCATTATTTGTTTCTCGAGTTGGTGCAACACTAGAAGAGCTAGGCAAGTGCAGATTCAGGGATGGGTCTACAGCTGTGGGGCTCTCTAATAGCAAAGCTTTATCGACACTCTGTTGCCATAAGGTGCCTGCTTCCCTTGTTTGGTTGTCGCACTGGTCCACGGACAGTGCTACTCGTTTGTCGCTCGTCTGTTCTTCCTCATGCTCCAGGGTCCGCGTATGTACGGCACACGTAGCACCTGTGCCGGATAAAGTGATGATGTCATAGCTGAGATAATCACTGAGAGCTTCCATGGCCTCCACGACTACTGAGAGTATTGGTTGAAGATCTGCTGTCGGATCATGCACGGCTGCCTGAAAAGAGGCCCGGTAGCCTCTTTCCCCGTTTGGCCCACTGTACATGCTTACATGGGAAACTCCCCATCGCCCCCCCCCCCAAAATTTGGTGGTAAGATGGCCCAGTGGATAGTCAGTCAAAAACTGAACACAGATCAAGCATGAAAACAGGAATAATGTGCATCGAACTGTGAAATATGAAGCAAAATAGAAACAGTGAATGATCCAAGCTCAAGATGTGCAACATCGAACGAATTTGAATTGTTACATCATTGTTATGTGGTCACAGTGTTGCACTGCGAAGGAGATCTGTGTTCAAATCTTCCTCGTGCCGCTCTTTCTCCTTTTTTTGACAAAATTATGAACTGTCCGTCCGGTCACTGACGTTTCTGTTCGCTGTATTCAGATTTGTGTCTGTGTCGTGGTGTAACGTCCGTCTGCAACAGCGAGGTGCAAGGAAGGGACCTCCAAACATGCGTAACCCCTATTTGTTCTACGCAGGTACCACATGTTACGACTCTTGCGTTCCGTTCTGGAATTTTTGACTCTTGAATTCGTTTGTTATAACATAGTTTGTTGCTTTCATTTCCGTGAGAGGTCTATGCGGTATCTCGCCTGCTCTCACTATTCAACACATTTACTTCCGACGGTAATATATTTTTACCACACGCTTCGTCTTCTCGAACCAAAGTGTAGTGTGAAAATTGCCAATACTAGAGTAGGGGAACAGATACGTCAGTGACCGAAGTTCGTAATTTTGTGAAAAAAAAGTGAGGCACGAAGGAGGTTTTAACAAGGATCTCCCATTTTGCAGTCCAACACTGAAACTAGATACGGTAGTAAACAACGCTCCATGATTACAAGGAAGTTAACGCCTCGGAGTCTCGGCGTAGACTCCGCTGGCGGCGGTGGACGAAGGAAGACCCGTAACAACACGGACGTCAACTGGTCCCACTGAAGTCCATGTTTTTACGGAAGGCATTATACACACAATTAAAAACTTGCATACACACTGTTACTGTTCCGTTATAGTATTTACTTAATAGTTCGTTATGAACCGGCTGTACAAAGATTGTTGCGCAAAGATATGTCACTTTTTACAACCATATCGATACAAAACACAAGTATAACGTAATACCAAAAGAGACACTGAAAAAATTAAAAATACATGAATGTATCTTGACCTGGTATTTAATGAGTAAACACAGTTCTATTACTCATCCTAACTAAAATAGCAGCAGCCAGTTAGTATTTCTTTCACCATTTGATAATATGTTGTAGGTGTTCAAACAAATTTCAGGCTTGCAGCCGGTCGTCGTTCACTACTTTGCACGATATTTCAACTGGGCACCTGCCAGTCATCTTCAGGTGAGCCGTCGCAGACTGGCGAAAACGTCCTCCGTTCCGCAATATATAGCGTACTGTAACTACAGGGCTATTACAAATGATTGAAGCGATTTCATAAATTCACTGTAGCTCCATTCATTGACATATGGTCACGACACAACAACAGATACGTAGAAAAACTCATAAAGTTTTGTTCGGCTGAAGCCGCACTTCAGGTTTCTTCCGCCAGAGCGCTCGAGAGCGCAGTGAGACAAAATGGCGACAGGAGCCGAGAAAGCGTATGTCGTGCTTGAAATGCACTCACATCAGTCAGTCATAACAGTGCAACGACACTTCAGGATGAAGTTCAACAAAGATCCACCAACTGCTAACTCCATTCGGCGATTGTATGCGCAGTTTATAGCTTCTGGATGCCTCTGTAAGGGGAAATCAACGGGTCGGCCTGCAGTGGGCGAAGAAACGGTTGAACATGTGTATCTGGACATGCTGGAAAATTGGTTCATGCCACAGCTGGAGACCGACAGTGCCGACTTCATCTTTCAACAGGATGGTGCTCCACCGCACTTCCATCATGATGTTCCACATTTCTTAAACGGGAGATTGGATAACCGATGGATCGGTCGTGGTGGAGATCATGATCAGCAATTCATGTCCTGGCCTCCACGCCCTCCCGACTTAACCCCATGCGATTTCTTTCTGTGGGGTTATGTGTTTAAACCTCCTCTACCATGAAACGTGCCAGAACTGCGAGCTCGCATCAACGATGCTTTCGAACTCATTGATGGGGACATGCTGCGCCGAGTGTGGGAGGAACTTGATTATCGGCTTGATGTCTGCCGAATCACTAAAGGGGCACATATCGAACATTTGCGAATGCCTAAAAAAACTTTTTGAGTTTTTGTATGTGTGTACAAAGCATTGTGAAAATATCTCAAATAATAAAGTTATTGTAGAGCTGTGAAATCGCTTCAATC
Organism: Schistocerca cancellata; assembly: GCF_023864275.1. Lineage (NCBI taxonomy): Eukaryota > Metazoa > Arthropoda > Insecta > Orthoptera > Acrididae > Schistocerca > Schistocerca cancellata. The sequence continues at coordinate 138,566,663 of NC_064632.1, forward strand.
ATTTGTAATAACCCTGTATTCTGCGCATGCGTCGAAAACGTGATAGATGAACCCATGGAGGTAAGAATAGAGGGAGACGCCGCGACGTCACAGCTGCGAAGCCATGTGAAGCCGAGGGTAGCCATCTCAATCCGACCAAAACATTGCTGCTGTAACCTTGTGTGCATAGGCTTGTCGCTCGCTTTTGGAAGGATTTTGCGCTATTATGGTGACTTTTGTGGTGTTCGGATGTACGAATCGTTCTGATTGTGATCCGAAATCGAAGGGAATAACATTTCATGTGTAAATTGTCTCGTTAAGTGTGATTTTACAACTTCATTGTGAATTAACGTGTGCTACATCGGTACTTGTACTATAGCGTGTTTTTCTCCTGTATGATTTTAGATTTCCTAAAAATGAAAGTCGGAAAGCTCTGTGGGAGAATGCCGTGAGGAGGAAGAATTGGCGTGCGTCTAAATGGAGCACTATATGTTCTCAGCATTTCCGAGAAGAGGACATAGACCGGACTTCCCTTTCAACAGTAAGGCTCCGAGAAAATGCTGTAACATCAGTTTTCCCTACACACCCAAAACATTTGCAAAAGGTATGTTAATTCAAAGAATTAAATTCTTAGTTTTCAAGTTCACGTTTCAGTATAATACGTACGTATCGTCGATAATCGAAGTGTTGAGTAACTCACTTTGTCTTCATCATGTACCAAATTAAAAGCTAGCACTACATTAACTGGCGTAAAGTATAGGCCTAAACAGGACACTGTGCAGATTTGCCATTCTGTGTACCGTATTTCAGTAAATATTGGTGGTAATGAACAGTGTTTCCCAGTAGTGTAACGTAACTGAAATGTCCCAGTACGTCTTACAAACAAGATGTATTTATGGGGCTTTGGAGGGAGGGTATAGCTAACTTAGTTTTCAGTTTATATTATTTAGTTTGTGATACACGTTTATTACTGAATTAACAAAATTGTATCGTTTACATTGAAGGCTAGCTATTCGTAATATTACATTAAAAACTATTTTTAATCAGAAGAAACGCGGAATTTCGCCTTTACGAGATTTTATTTTAAACAAAACTTTGAAACAACCAATCTGATGACGTTACATGCGTACATGGTGCAATTATCGACTGTAATACACGCAGCGCTATAGCACACTGGCAATGTTTTGGTCAGAGTGTCATGGCAGCGAGCCACGCCCCCATGGCTTCAAAACGTAGTACGGCTGGGATACGTAGCGCCATCTCCCCTTATTCTTACCTCCATGGATGAACCACACTGCCCGCCAGCAGCGCCCTCGCTGGTGGAATAGCGGAACTGAGTCGCCCTCTGCGTTGCTCTTTGCCGCGGCCGTCGACGCACTCTGTCGTCTTTGATTGGAGCAAATCGTGGAGATGATGGGATTCCATGCACTGTCCAGCTGGTAGCCGCTGTCACGGTTTAACAGATTTTCCGCCAGTCGTATTATGTTGTAGGTGTTCCACACCCACATTGACTCCTTCCTCACTCTGCCCCCCACCCCTCCCCATCCTATTTATCTGGGCTGTTCATCACAGTCACCAGTTAGTCCATTTGTCCAGGTAATATTGTAGTCTCTGCCATTACTCACTTGTACAACAAATTTGGATAATACATTCACATACTTCTAATCTTCCAATATACCGTAAAATAATATTTTTTCGTTCAGTCTCTCTTTGGGTATCACATTATGCTTGCGTTTTGTATCGATGTAGTCGTAAAATGTCACATAACTTTGTGCAGCAGTCATTGTACAGTTGTGAACTTTTGCTGTGTGGACAATCTGTTTCGTATTAAGTTAACAACGGCCTAGGAAGCTGAAAGCGGTTCATAACAAACTATTGAATGAGTATTAATGTGGAACATTAATACTGTGTGTTCAAGTTTTTAATATGTATACGAGGGGGTTCCCAAAGAAATCCAGAATAACATTACCGAGGGCGGAGCTTGTATAGTACGCAGTTCTGCCGCTAGGCGTGTATAGCGCACTCAGTGCCAGTTCAGTGGCGCCTATGTTATCGACCTGGGTTGTTCTGTTCATCTGCCGTGATTGTTTTTGGAAGTTCTGTTTTGTTCTTGTTTCGTTTTTTATGATGGAAAGTTCAAGTGAACAATATGCAGCTGTGAAATTTTTTCTATCCATTAAAAATCCTGCTGAATCTGTTATAATGTTGAAAACAGCTTACCAAGATGACGCTATGAGAAAAACTCAGGTGTACGAGTGGTTTGCTCGATTTAAAAATGGAAACATGTCGATTGATGTCATTCTGGACGTCCATTAACTGCCCGAATAGACGTAAATATAGGTAACTGATCAATTCATGTCCATTATAATTATCCGGGCTGTTATGCCGTGGTCGGTTGATGAATTCTGTGTCGATTCCCAACGTTTCGTCTCCGACTGCGGGAGACATCTTCAAGGGGGTCCGTAGCTCAATGGAAGGTCCAACACACCCACTGGCTCGCTACTGACTGCCGCTAAATTCCGTGTCCGCTCGCTCCTATGCCGCGGCGTGACGTCACGTGTTTTGAAAACGTCAGTGCAATTGGCCGCTGTCCGTCGCCGTCGATCGCCGTTGCCATCACCCAGTAGTGGGCGGGTGGTACACATCTTCTTTAACACCGGCATCCATATGCCGTTTAATTTCACACCCTCCTCCTTACGGTTGAAATTATTAGGGTGTTTAGCGATTTCAATTGCCTCCCTGTAGAGCCTTTCGTAATATCCGCTTGTGGCCGCTAGTACTTGCGTCTCCTCGAAACGAATATTTGTGGTTCCCTGGCTGGAAAGCATGCTCCGCAACAGCTGATCGTTCCGTTTCTCCTCTTCTGCAATTTCCCTTTAAGCATAACGAAAGTTGTCAGATCGTGTTTGTCAACGTCGTATGAGCCCAGCTCCTGGAGTGATTGTAAGGGGTAGTTACATGGCTACTATAAATGACTCATTCGTTTTCAAAGCTCCATATTTTCCAAAGTATTGCAATACAAATGTATGTGATGCATGAATCAAACGATATAATGCACAATAAGATAAGCCAGTCAGACCAGTCTGGAGTACAAATAATTGTGTGTGGTACAGTGATAAGTCTACACAGGACAAACTGGACGAAAACAGTCCTTATTCTCACTGCACTTGAAACATGAAAACCATTCCGATTCTAACATAGAGAACAATTTATAATTATTCCACAGAATCAATAAAGGCCGTGTAACCTCCCCCTCACTTATCGACCTTAATGACAGTGAAAAATTAAACCGCGTGTACCTAATGGAAATTTGGGAAAAGCAATCGTCACCGAGGTTAATTTGTCGGTAAAGAGGGAGGAAAGGGTTACATCTAAATGAAAGGAAAAATGCTAATGAAACTGGTAGAAATTAATTTTGAAATAGGGGTAAAGTTAATAAAGAAAGTAAATGTGCGGACGTTACGTTAACAATTAATTAGCGGTAATTAGGTATTTGGGATTTGGGGGAAATTACGGTCGCCAGTCCTAAGGACAATTACTATAGTAACTGAAAAAGAAAGGTTATTACACATATAATTAGCGCTAGAAGCGTGGCAACTGAAGGTTGACACGTGTAGTGTGAAAACTGAACGTTTGTCAGAAGTAATAAATTTCGCTACACTCTGACTTAATTTAGCAAAAGAATTAATAAAACCGGAAAATTGAAAGTTAATTTAGTGACTGAAATTAACAGTGAGCTTTGTTTCTGAAGCACAACGAAATTCAGTAAAATGCGGTTAGTCTTGGACTACCTCAACAATCATTTCAAAAGCTACTTGAATCTACGCAATTTAGAAATAAGAGATTTAACTTTGAACTTGAATTAAATGATTCTGAACAATTAATAATAGTAAAATTTAGTACGTACCAAGTTGAGCTGCAGTCACAGGTAAGCTAAAATACGGTAACAAAACTCGCACTCTTAATTTGTGCTTGTGTAATCTGAATATTGTAGCCAGCTATGAATACTTTAACTGAACTTTGAAATTAAAGTAGTGAAGTGGAATGATGCTGGCGTTTGAATTTCAACGACACTCGGGTTCATTCCGGAAAAGGAAGGGACCCTGCTTGGTAATGCAATTGGGACAATGAGCAACAAACGTTCATGCTAAGTTGCTGTAATTTTGTGATGCAACAATTTTAAAAGTTTGAAAAGCTGAGGTCTGCCATACAGTTCTAAAACTTTACGTGCTTCCTGTCTTCCTTGTTGGTTGATTGAAGGTTTGAAGCCGTCGATCGAGGATGTGGCGACAGTCACTCATTGTCGGCCGTCGCTGTTGCAGAAGCTGGATGTTGGCGCGCCTTCTTCTCGACACGGTCACCAGACGAAACGGGCTCTTGATGTGCGCCAGATAATGCTTCCCGTCCGCGACACCATGTCAGAAACTATCATCGCAAGTCGAGCGCAATTACATGCTGCCAAACCCCGAAAGCGCGGCAACTCGCGGGAGCGTCACACAACACACCTGCTCCACTCGCTACTCCAGCCAGACTCTCTCTCTGCCCGCGCTCCACGCGACAGAGTTAACACCACCAAAGATTCTAAACACTTTGGTTCTCCACACGACCTATCGATGTATTCGTTCGATAGCATAGTTTTCCCTAGGCCAGACCCAGCGTATAAGTACAAATAATATTCACAAAACAAACCAACATAAATGCATAAATATATATATACAAACAGTAACACAATTACAACATATAAAGAGACAGAAATGTCATACCTTGAGGTAACAAAACAAGGAAAAAAATTGTAGTACAATAGATGGAAATAGGAGGATATGCATTTCCGGTGTTACACGTTTTGGAGATGCTAATCTTCACACCATAGTCCTTACATTTCTGATCTAGCTGTGAAATATTACTTTTCAAACTTTCAATCGAATCTGCCATCACAACTAAGTCATCCGCATATGCAAGACTGCTTATTTTGTGTTCACATATCTTAATCTCACCCAGCCAGTCTATTGTTTTCAACATATGATCCATAAATAATATGAACAACAGTGGAGACAGGTTGCAGCCTTGTCTTACCCCTGAAACTACTCTGAACCATGAACTCAACTTACCGTCAACTCTAACTGCTGCCTGACTATCCATGTGAATAACTTTAATTGCTTGCAAAAGTTTGCCCCCTATTCCATAATCTTGTAGAACAGACAATAACTTCCTCCTAGGAACCCGGTCATATGCCTTTTCTAGATCTATAAAGCATGGATACAATTCCCTGTTCCACTCATAACACTTCTCCATTATTTGCCGTAAGCGAAAGATCTGGTTCTGACAACCTCTAAGAGGCCTAAACCCACACTGATTTTCATCCAATTGGTCCTCAACTAATATTCGCACTTTCCTTTCAACAATACCTGAGAAGATTTTCCCACAACGCTGATTAAAGAGATACCTCTGTAGTTTTTACAATCTTTTCTGTTTCCATGTTTAAAGATTGGTGTGATTACTGCTTTTGTCCAGTCTGATGGAACCTGTCCCGACTCCCAGGCCATTTCAATTATCCTGTGTAGCCATTTAAGACCTGACATGCCACTGTATTTGATGAGTTCCGACTTAATTTCATCCACCCCAGCCGCTTTATTGCACTGCAATCTATTGACCATTTTCTCCACTTCGTCAAATGTGATCCTATTTCCATCATCATTCCAGTTGAGCGCGCGATGCCGATGAGTGCGGACAACGGAACGCGCGCGTCCGAGCCAGCCGGCTCGGTCGCGCCGGGGCCGGCCGCTGGCCGGTCGGTGGGGCCTGCCCGGCCGGCCGTCCCGGTGGCCGCTCCCAACAGGACGGATACAACGGCGACGACCCCTGCAACGACAACGGATTCTGACAGGCAACATAATGAGGACAGGACCACGACGAGCGATACGCGAATGCAGAGCGGAGGACAACATACGTCAAACCCCTCTGACGAGAGACATCAGCTAACACAGAACGATCGGCAACAACGGGAACTGAGACGTGAAATACAACACATGATTCTGCAAAGTCAGCAAGTATACGACAACCGCACTAGTACAGTTCCTCCTTCACAGCATGAAGAACAAGTAGACGACGTGGAACAATTTTCTCCACTAGACGACGACGACGACGACGAAATGGAGAGAGTCTCCTCTGAAGAAGTTTGGACCATGCAGCCCACCGACGGAGAGGGTGATTTTACACTAGTTCGCCAAAGAAAACGACTCAACGCTTCTCCTAAGCAGAACAACTCTCGGAAGCGACAACGTCCAGAAGAGCTGAAAACTTCCAACCGTTATGCGGCTATTGCGACGGAAGATACTACCGATGCTCCAGAACGTATGGACCAGACGAGTGATGTCAATCTCAAAGCAGATAAAGAGGGGACAGATGGCTCTGGCCGGAACTTACTACGCAAAGTCCCGCCCGTTACTATTTACCATACCAAGAACTACATGGAACTCAACAAGGCGCTGAAAGCGAATATTGACGGCAGTCTTAAGGCCATCTACCAACGAGACAGGATCAAATATCACTTTGACTCCTATGAAGATCAACGGCGGGCCATCAATTTCTTTGTGTCGAATGACATCCACTTTTTTACACATCACGCCGCGGAGGACAAGGACCTCAAAGTGGTTGTCAAACGTCTACCTGCCGAAGTTACGGAGGAAGAACTGAAAGACGCACTGATAGAGAAGGGTTTCCCTGTCATCAACGTCCACCAGTTTAAAAATCGAGACGACAAGACGAAGGAATTACGACCTCAAGATGCGTACTGTGTCACGTTGCCAGCCCAAAAGGAAAACTACAAGATTTACGACATCAAATACCTTCTATATACTAAAGTCGTTATTGAAACCTACAACAGACAAGAAGGACCTGTTCAATGTCGCCACTGCCAGCGATTCGAACATACAGCTAATTATTGCAGCTTGCCTGCTCGCTGCGTTCGATGTGGAGGGCAACACCGATCTTCAGCATGTACTCATCCCCGAGGGGCTCCGCCGAAATGTGCTAACTGTGAAAAGGACCATCCTGCCACGTGGCGTGGCTGCCAGAAGTACCAGGAACTTCTCAGGAAATACACACAACGGTCTTCCCCGCAGCCCTCTCAACGGCGGACTCGTGTAATACGGAACTCCAACCTGACGCCACACCCTCCGCCCCACCGACAGCAACCACCACAAGAACAGCCGGCGGCGACACGGCAGCCAGTAACACAGCCTCCTCCTGAAGCACTTCCACCTCGACAGCACCGCCAGCATTATTCATACGCCCACGCAGCATCACCACGCCGACCGGAACCGGACACCTACGTCTCACCAGCTCATTTGATGCAATCTATAGCTCCAGCGCTCTCTGATGTCGCGAAACTTCTCACAGCCGTGCAGCAACAACTAGTGGGGATACTTTCTTTAATCGAAAGTGTGTTGAAGGCCTTTGGAACACCTTAAGATGGATCGCCCTGGGACCACGAGAAACCTGAAAATCTGTATATGGAACGCCAACGGAATGAAACACAAGAAAACAGAATTCACTGAATTTTTACAACGTCACAAAATCGACATCGCACTTGTATCGGAGACGCACCTTCGTCCAACAACTGAGCTCAGATTTCGTAACATGTACGTCTATAGAACGGACAGACAAGGCCAACGAGGTGGAGGGACCGCAGTTCTGCTTAAAAGGGAACTGCGGCACCATCATGAAACACTACCTCACCTCCAACATCTGGAGGCAACAGCGGTAACGGTTCAATCGACCGCTGGCAACATCACTTACATTGCGGCGTACAACAGCCCCGGTAAAAACCTAGAGCCAGACGACCTACGGAGTATCTTCACCAATTTTGACAAAATCTTCGTAGGAGGTGACCTTAACAGCAAGCACGTCGCGTGGAATTCCCGGCGTACGAACCCTCGTGGACGAACTTTGATTGCCATGGAAGAAGAACTGGGCATCACAGTCCATGGCCCACGAGAGCCCACACGGATTCCTTACGTCGATCGGCAAGAAGCAGACGTCCTAGATATTGCTGTCATCAAAAATATTGAGACGAACCTCCAGCTCCGCACCGTCGACGATCTTTCGTCTGACCACCGACCTGTTATCAGTATAGTGGAAAACGCAACGGCCAACCTTCCGCCCCCAACCTCACAAACTCTGAACTGGGGTCAATTTCGGACATATCTTGACAACAATATCTGCCCGACGCAGGACGTTTCAACACCGGAAGCCATCGACATCGCGGTACAAACTTTGACGCAGAAGATAAAGGTAGCCAAACGGAGGGCAACTACTCACACGGTCTACCCTGTAGTAGCTTTCGACGAGCTCCCGCCTCTACTCCAAGAACTGAAGACACAGAGAAACAGGAGCAGGCGACGTTGGCTCCGCTATAGAAACCCGATCGATCGACGAGAAACACACGTCTTAACACGAGAACTGCACAGGAGAGTGGCCGAGTGGCGACAGCAGGTCTGGGAAGATAAGATGGATGAATTCTTACTTCGAACCAAGAACGAATGGCAGGTAGTCAAGAACATACGACATCAGCGGCCACCTAAACGAGCCATCAGAGGACCAGATGGCCTCCTCTATGACGAACTCGCCCAGGCGGAGCTGTATGCTACGACTTACCAAGAACAGATGTCTACACCAGCGACCCCCGTGAACGACGTCCGCCTGCAGGAACAGGAAGCCGTCGTTGCAGCAGACTGGACTGCTCTTCGTGCTGCGCCTGTGCAGAGCCGCCCACAACTCACCACACCAGCAGAGATCCGTAAAATAATCCGGAAGACTCGGAATAATGCGCCGGGCAACGACTCCATAAGCAACACCGATTTGAAACAGTTGCCCAGGAAGCCAACTGTGCTCCTTACCCGGATTCTCAACAGCTGCCTTCTGCAGGGATATTTTCCTACGGCATGGAAGACGGCTCGAGTAGTTCCAATACCCAAGCCAGGTAAAGACCCAGCAGAACCCAACAGTTACCGGCCAATTAGCCTCTTGCCGACCCTTGGCAAGGTGCTCGAGAGAGTGCTGTTGAAGAGGCTCCATGACACGCTTACAGCTCATGATGTTATACGACCCGAACAATTCGGTTTCAAGGACAAGTTATCTGCCGAACTTCAACTTCTACGGATCACCGAACGGATACAAGAAGGATACAACAAGCAGCACTTCACGATTGGTGTCTTCCTTGACATCGAAAAAGCTTACGATAAGGTGTGGCGGCCCAACCTTATCGTCAAACTTCATCGCACTACCCCTATTGCGGATTGTTACATTAGACTCATAGACAGCTTTCTGCAGGACAGGAAACTGTATGTCCGAGTCGACGATAAAAACTCCGAAATGAAACTGATCTCCGCAGGATATCCGCAGGGCTCTGTCATTTCGCCTCTACTTTTCAACTTATATATAAATGACATTTCAACAGTCCCCCTTGTTACGGCGAGTTTTTATGCGGACGATACGGCCTTTCTGACAACTGGACGACACTTGGACCAGCTCATCGCTAGGATGCAACGGCAACTTGCTGTAATGGAACGCTGGGCGCTGCACAATAAGATAACGATCAACCCGACGAAGACGGCAGCCGTTCTGTTCACACGGAGGAAACCAGTTCTCAACGACAGACTCCAAATAGCTGACCAATTTATCCCATGGTCGCCGGGAGTGAAGTATCTCGGTGTCTACCTCGACAAAAAATTACTCTTTACGCAGCATATTGACGACAAGAAGACGGCAGCCCAGAAGATGGCCAGGTCGTTGATTCCGTTCCTGAAGAGTAAGGATCTCAACCCTAAGACAAAACTCCAATTGTATAAGGCAACGGTGGAACCCACAATGTTGTATGGCTCCACCTCGTGGGGAACTACGTGCGTCTCCAACTACAACAAACTCCAAGCGCTGCAAAACATTTGCTATCGATGGATCACAGGAGCTCCATGGTGGACAAGAAACGTCGACATCCGCACCGCACTCCACGAGACCACCATACAAGAGAAGGTCCGTGACAAGGCTCTACGAGTTTTTGACAAGATCGATGCCCTTAGGGACGAAGTTCGACAATTACAGTCGGTAGGAACGGTAAACCCTGCAAGATGGCACAAGTATCGCGTACCGAAGTCAATAACGTTTCACCCTCCATAGGCAATCTGTCATAACACGAGGACGCAGTCACACATAACAGCCTTGACACATTTCACCCTCCACAGGAGATAGACATCACCAAAGACAGCAGGCTAAAGGACCCATTGCATGCCCAAGCCTAACTGAATGCGTAGTAAATAAAGTGTTTTCCTTTTATCCTTACATCCCATCCTAGAAGAATAAGTCATCAAGGATGATCTCTTCAGTCCACACTACACACACACACACTAAAAAAAAAAAATCATCATTCCTATCCCATTCTACCTCGAAATCTGAAACATTACTGATCGCATTTTCACCTAAATTGAGCAACTCTTCAAAATATTCCCTCCATCTGCCCCTCACAGAAGAAAAATTGGCCAGGCGTGAATGGGACCCGTGGACCGAGGGTTCGTACAAACAGTTTGTGTATATAGACAGTTCAGCCATTCCAGGAATTACAATTACAAAGAAACTAAATTAAAACAAACACAAAGATAATGTTGTGGGTAGAGTAAACCAAAGACTGTGATTCATTGGCAGAACACTTGGAAGGTGCAACAGGTCTACCAAAGAGACTGCTTGCACCACGCTTGTCCGCCCTATTCTGGAGTATTGCTGTGCGGTGTGGGACCCGCATCAGGTGGGACTGACGGGTGACATCGAAAAAGTTCAAAACAGGGTGGCTCGTTTTGTAAATGGTTCAAATGGCTCTGAGCACTATGGGACTTAACATCTGTGGTCATCAGTCCCCTAGAACTTAGAACTACTTAAACCTAACTAACCTAAGAACATCACACACATCCATGCCCGAGGCAGGATTCGAACCTGCGACCGTAGCAGTCGCGCGGTTCCGGACTGAGCGCCTAGAACCACTAGACCACCGCGGCCGGCAGGTCGTTTTGTACTATCGCGAAATAGGGGAGATAGTGCCACAGACATGATACGTGAATTGGAGTGGCAATCATTAAAACAAAGGCTTTTTTCGTTGCGACGGGATCTTCTCATGAAATTTCAATCACCATTTTTCTCCTTCGATTGCGAAAACATTCTGTTGGCACCAACCTACATAGGGAGAAATGATCATCACTATAAAATAAGGGAAGTCAGGGCTCGCACAGAATAATTTAAGTGCTCGTTTTCCCGCGCGAGAGTGGAGAGGTAGAGGGACAGCTTGAAGGTGGTTCATTGAACCCTCTGCCAGACACTTTATTGTGAAGAGCAGGGTAATCACGTAGATGTAGATGAATCGAGGATCTCGGCGATATTTACCTGTTATCGACAGTGATACTGGCATGATATCGGTCCCAAGGTTTTTCGAAAATGTTTTAATTTCAAGTTTGAAGTTGTACAACAAAGGACAGAGATAGTTTCTTCGCGTGATATAATTAGTAATTAACAATTTCCTGATTCTTTTGCTTTACTTGTATTGTGAAACCTTTCTTATTGCCAAATTTCTTGATTCTAGAGAATGGGAAGTTTCCTGTAGGTTTGGACGAGTGAGTTTGCGAGTATCAAAATGTCTGACATAAATGGCCGTATCTTTTGATTGCAATGACTGAGAAGTTAGTATTTTATATAAATTTCATCTTCATACGTCTATCCGTTCTTGAGAAAGACAGTCTAATAACAAATAAAAATATTTTTTTCAAATGGTTCAAACGGTTCTGAGCAGTACGGGACTTAATTTCTGAGGTCATCAGTCCCCTAGAAGTTTGAACTACTTAAACCTAACTAACCTAAGGACATCACACACATCCATGCCCGAGGTAGGATTCGAACCTGCGACCATAGCGGTCACGCGGTTCCAGACTGTAGTGCCTAGAACCGTTCGGCAAAATATTTTTTTCGTTTGATATAATTACAGATTAACAGTTTTCGGATTTTTCCATTTGGCTGCTGTGTGAAACCTTGCTTCTCTCCAAATTTCATGATTCTAGGCCATCTGGAAGTAACCCGTAGGATTTGATGAATGACTTAGTGCGTGTTAAAATATGTGGCATAAATGACCGTAACTTTCCATATCCCAGGGGCTATAGACCTTAGTTTGTGACATACGTTTCAAGTTTGTACGTCCATCTGTTCGTGAGATAAAAGAGTCTTAACGGACGGGCGAACAGATAGTCTGATAACAAATGGCAAAATTTTTTCTTGTGGCATAGTTACTAATTAACAGTTTTCGGATTTTTTCCTTTGGTTGTAGTGTGAAGCCTTTTTTCTTGGAAAATTTTATGATTCTATGTCAACGGCAATTACCTTGTACGCTTCGATGAGAGAGTTTGCGAGTATCAAAATATGTGACATAAATTGCCGTATATTTTGACTGCATGGAATTAGAAAATTCACATTTTTATGTTTCAAGGGACCGTAAACCTTAATACGTGACATAAATTTCAACTTGATCATCTTCTCGTTCCTGAGGACAATGTTTTTGAATAATCCCACCCTCTCACATTGTGGGGACTGATCTTGCCAGATAAATGAGACAAATGGAAGATTGATCGTCGCTGACTATCGGTATACTGGGGAAATGTTCTTTCTCAATTGCTTCCTGCACTGTGACGCAAAATTGAATACTCTGGCCGTAATCTTCAGGTCTTAATTGTTGCATGAGCTGGAGATGGTGTGGTGTGAAACGTAATGGCCGTTGCAAAATCTTCTACACAGTTTACTGTGGTATTCTAAATTCGCGGTTCGTGCGAACCGTTGATTTTTTCGGACTACGTACGAAACTTGCCCTCACCCTGTCTGCGGTTGCATCTGACACACTTGGCCCATGAGTACTTTTCTGTTTACGGAGACAACCAGCGCTCTTAGGATAAAAAGAGATAGATAGCCTTAAGGGGGGGCAGATGGCCAACAACTGTGTTTCTCCAACTACCCGCTTTACAGCACTTCCGGTCAGTTGATAGTGAATATTTTCTGCAAGTGAAGCGTTGGTACTCCCCTTGTCTCTTTATTTCACCAGAAAGTAAGTATTTTTCGTGATTTTAGTTTTTAAAACACCTTAATATTATATAGTATGTCAATACTTTTTTAATGTTTCTGTAAGTTACAACGTGAATAGTTGCGGAGCTTTCATTTCAGGGCTGTATAGGTTTAGCTGCATTCCATCATGTTGTTTCTCTTTGACTTCTCATCCGCCATGTTCGATGACGCACTATGGTCATCTCTCCTTGCAGGTTGGGAGAGATGGCCATACCATCTTCGCGACAGTTAGCAAGCCGTAAAAACATTGTTTGTTTTTTAGTTTTGAGGGGAATTTTTTTTTACAGATTTCATCTCAATACGTTCCCAAGATTGGTTCTACTAAAAGCAGATGGAGAGAAAAAGATTTCAAATTACTGTTAATCAAGTGAAAAATGATATTTACGCTTTCAGAAAAGGTTGTATAGACTTTAATATTCCAAGGAAAACCCTAGAGCGAAATATGAAAACAAGTAGTGGTTCAAAAACTGCATTGAGTCCAGATTCATGTTTGGGTTTAGCCAATGGGGAACGACTTGTGTGGTTTCCTATGATTTTCTCTACAAAACTTACATGTAACACTGTACTGTGGCCGCGCGGGATTAGCCGAGCGGTCTGAGGCGCTGCAGTCATGGACTGTGCGGCTTGTCCCGGCGGAGGCTCGAGTCCTCCCTCGGGCATGGATGTGTGTGTTTGTCCTTAGGATAAGTGTATATAGTAGTGTGTAAGCTTAGGAACTGATGACCTTAGCAGCTAAGTCCCATATGATTTCACACACATTTGATCATTTGAACAATACTGTGTTGCAGTGACTATGTTCTTCTGATGTACTTTGTAATATCTCTTCCTATACGCGCCTCACAATATCTTTCCGAGAATAGGATTGCCGAGGTGAACAAGGCGACTGCTCCCGTAAAGCGGAAGATCAGGGTTCGAGTCCTGGCCCATGCACAAATTTCGATTGGCATCAGTGCATTATGCACCGAAGGTTTACAATAGTCGCAAATGCAAATATCTTTCTCGTATTACCTTTAACAAATAGTTCAACAAAAACGTGTTAAGATTATTGGATGCTCTTATAATACTATTTCCTCTTTGTTTTTAAAGTATTTTGCCAACTGGCCATCTACCCCTTGCTTGTCTTGCCACATAATCCTAATACAAGATGGCCAAGTGTTATATAGTTTTAAAAAAGTCGTAGTTAGTTTGAAATTTGTTCCAATTTCGTTTGCAAGTCTTAGTTTTTATGAATGTATATTTCCCACTGCTTTTTGTATACTAAAGCTTGATGCTGACATTCGAAAAATCTTAGCTGTCTATCCCTGTTTACCCTAGATTGTCGATACCATCGCAGAATGCTCTCTTTACATGATGGTTCTTTTCCATAATTCCTCCAGAATGCAAGCTGTACCATTACAACAAATACATATCTCGAGTATTCCAACACACGAAAACTCTTTTCTTGCTTTGTCGGAATTTTGTCAAGACACTACTCGTAACGCCAGCTGGTGAGCACAACGCAAATTCGGTGAATTTATGTAGTACTTTAGAAAACGTAGAACTCTAAAACAACTGAATCACTTATGCTGGCTCTGTATTTTGTGTATATACGGGGTGTGTCTGTAAAATAACGGGAATGTTACTGAAAACATTTTATTTCAAAAACATACATATGAATATTTGGTTATTGTAACCTTGAATGTACTCTCCTCGTCCCTACAACAATCGAAGCGAATTTTATGTTGATGGAAACAGTGCTAGAAGTCTTCCTCTGCCGGGTGCTTGGTGACGGGTGGTGCTTTTTCTTTCACTGCTCCATAGGATTGAAATCTTGTTTCTTTTAATGCAGAGTTGATCTTGAGGAATAGATAAAAGTCACATTGTGCTAGGTCAGGCCAGACTCTGCGGTATGAGCCGGTGTGTTGTCTTGATGCCGGACCCATGATTTGTACTTCTACAACTCGAGTCTTTTTTTTCTTATTTCCTCAAGGAGTCAAGCAACAACCTCAAGGATGTAATTATTTAACAATGAAATTCTACAACGGCGGTACAGCCGTGCTGATGGCGAATTTCGTTGTTAAATGTTTGACCAGCCGCTGCCCCAGATCAAGAGAGACTCAAGGATGTAATGCTGGTTAACAGTTTGACCTTCGGAAACCCAGTGAAGATGGACAGTTCCATGAATATCGAAAAAAATCATCACTTTGAATCTTGATTTGTTCATTCGAGCTTTTTCTTGCTCTGGGCTAAGTTTGGCCATTCCAGTTCATGGCTGTGTGCTTAGTTTCTGGATCATAAAAGAAAAACCAAGACCCATCACTCTTTCTCATTTTCAATGGTATTCAGAGTGTCAGTATAGACATTTTCAGGAGCTTCTTTTTGTGCGATCGTAAGAATTTTCGGCACCAGTTTCGCACACACTTTCCTCATGTTAAACTGATTATCTAATTATGCCTTATGCATTATTTGTCAGTTCCTGCAGTTTCAGCAATCGATCGAGTAATCATCCAACGATTATATCGAATCAGATTACACACTTTATCGATATTCTCATACTTTTTGATGGTGGAGTGGGTCCCGGACGTGAGCCACTTTCTACGTCTTCTCGCTCACCTTGAAAACGCTTGAACCACTTAGAAATTCGCGTACGTGATAAACAGTTTCAAAATGGTTCAAATGGCTCTGAGCACTATGGGACTTAACTTCTGAGGTCATTAGTCCCCTAGAACTTTTAAACATAACTATCCTAAGGACATCACACATCCATGCCCGAGGCAGGATTCGAACCTGCGACCGTTGCGGTCCGCACGGTTCCAGCTGTAGCGCCGAGAACCGTTCGGCCACACCGGCCGGCGATAAACAGTTTCCATCATACACTTCTATTAATAACAAACAGGTTTCAGTAGCATTTTTTTCGAAGTACCACGTGAGATTTCACGATAATTCGTTGCTCTGTTACTACACTTGTCATTTTTTCGGCAAAACAAAATAACAGCTCTTATAGAGACGATGGCCACGGCTACCCTGATTTGTCTAAAGACACCAGAGATGCCGCATTTGACTGAGAAGGCTTTACGCTTCACAGCTATTGGTTGTTCATCTTTGGCTCATGCGTACTTACTCTGTGACAGCGTCAGTCCCGTTACTTTATAGCCACAGCTTGTAGATACAACAGAATACGTGACTAAATTTGTAAGTTGTTTGGGTGTACAGGTATACACAGAGCGAGCGTGTTAAAATAAGTGCGTGGTGGGAGAGATATAGGGGAGATAGAGGAGGAAAAGGCGGGTTGTTGGTTGCAGGAAGTGAGCGATCGAAAAAGTTGGGTGTAGTGGAAAAGGGAACAGAAAAGGAGGGACTATGGCAGCAACAGTGCACTTGGGCATTGAGTCGAATTGAGCTTGGATGACAGACAGACGTACAAGATGTATGTCAGAATAGCTGGCGAGTGGGTGGCGTGCTAGTCTCTTGAGAATCCTCAAGAAGATGTTTTCAGGAGACGAGAGATCTGAAGAACGTGCTGGAGTGGTTAATAGTCCAGCACCCTATATATCGATCTAGGCCAGGACAACATGGGGGCACTCAGTCTTCTACTGTCTCGCTGAAATTTTTGCGACACCCTGAAGACGGGGCACCGCTACAGCTAATGTACCCTGTAGTGCAGTGGTTCCCAAACTGAGGTTAATTGCCTCCTGCGAGGTAAAATGAAATTTTCTGAGGGGTAAAACTAAAGGATTCTATTCTGTTAGAGTCTCTAAACTAAATTATTTTCAAAAGATCATTACTATTAGCACAACTTTGTAATACTGCAATACTGATTATATAAATTATCAATGATTGCTTTTTCTAATTAGAAGCATCAATGCGGTGGCGGGTACAGGTTCTTCACATTGTCCATCCACTACACACATACTTTGTGCTTTGTCCCGTACATCGCTTATGCTAAAAGTGAGACACATTCGTAACGAACGCTAAATACAGTTTCTCAGGGAAATATGCTCTCCAAGTAATGGATAGTACCTACAGTCGTCCAGAAATTGCTTCATTACACGCTCTGAAACAGATAAATGAATTAATTTACAGCACGGCACAGTAGTAACTACATAAGTGCTACTACAGTGTTGCACACAGTTTTATTGTTATTATTATTATTGTTATAGCTATTATTATTAGAGTGGTTAGAGACAGAGTCCGATTTCTGCCAGTCCAGAATTAAAGAGTGCAGCAATGAAGTGATTTACGAACAGTAAGTATAGTGCACACATCTGAAACTTAGATTTTAACTGGAGTTGCAGTGTACAGGTCAAACAAGTGCTGCAACGGAGAGGCGTAATGTAGGGGAAGCATGTTTTTTAACAAGTGTCTACCCTCACTGTGAACAGTTAAATTTTTTTCTGAGAAGATGTGGGTAGCACTTGCGATGCACCGCAAATTCCTTCGTCATTCATCCTAACACAAAAACTCTCTATCACACACACACACACACACACACACACACACACACACACACACACATACACACACACACACGAGCGCGCGTACAGACAAACTAAATATCATTCATCTTTCAACATTTTAAAAATGAAAGTGTTCCAAGAAAAATCTTTCATTCTACGCTTTAGTTATGTGCTGAAGTTGTGATAATGTGATGGGAAGGGGGGCGACGGATTGTGTGTGTGTGGGGGGGGGGGGGGGAGGGGAGCGAAGCTACAGGTAATGCTAATGTCTGATTAGACTCAGGGGTAATGATCTAAGAAAGGTTGGGGACCACTGCTGTAGTGGAATGGCGCAAGCAGAAAACAAGTAAGTGCCCAGACAGCAAAGAATCAATGAAGTTTATTTCTACAAGGAAGCAAAACTGTGGGGTCCTGCCCTCGTCGCTTATAGGTTGCCTAAAGGAAGCTGCGTTCTCGGAATGCTTTACAACAATTCAAGCAAATAACATTAATAGTTTTTATTACAAAAGAAGGTAGACAATACTTAACTTTGAATTTACAACGGCGTCGCAAGCGATGGGTGACATGCAAATAAGTCAGAGCCGTTTGCTGTATATAGTGTCCGTATAAGCAATGGATGTGGATCACACGTCACTCCTATCGTAGTGGCGGTCTACATCTCTGCGGATACTGTCCCGATATTGAGCGCCCGAGGGTGGCACGAGCGGCGCTTATATTCCCCTCTTGTACAGGGCGCTCTGCCGAGAAGCGTTCCTAATCAGTGCACCATTGGCCGACGTCGATTTACCGCCTTCTCTTCTCTTGCGTACTTCATCTTCGTTCTGGTGCTTGTGGTTAGGCCAGAACTAAAACAGGAACAAGAAAAAACACGTTCTCTGTGTACGAAATGAAGAGAGCGTACTGAGTTAACAGAAGAACTGTGTCTAATTCAATATAGTTCCAGGAAGGTGCGAGAGACAGCACACAGCCAACCACCATAGGTTACACTGTCGTAAGCGTGGTCGGAATCGATCGCGGCCGCAGTCGGTGTTTGCTCTGTACGTAGTCCTGGTGGGTGGCATCGGAGACTCATATTAGATTCGCGAAGGCCTTCAGATTGCTCAAGAGCTGCATACGGCGGCCCAATAAAGGCCGTCCAGCGTACGAATACCAGGAAGAGGCTTGCATTCACGTGGTTAGTGCCGGCTGTATCGGGTAAATGTGGAGTCCTCGTTAGCGCAGCGGATGTCGCAGTGAGGTGCAACTGCACCGGATGCAGGCAACCTGCAGCACAATACTGTGTGGCGTGTGGCTGGGTCGCTCACCAGCCGTGAGCTGCAATCAGAAATGTAACGGTTTCTGTGCGAATCAGAGATGATCATGTTGTGTACACAGTGGCAACCTATACCATCACCCCAGGTTCTTGGTCTGCAAGACGATGATGAATTCGTTCTGAAAATGTTATCATTAAAAACCGTTTAACAGCCAAAATCATATAAAATATTTTTTTATTTAAGCCAACCGGTTTCAACAGCCTATGCTGTCATATTAAAATCTTTTGTTCATATTCATTTTACGGTGTCCTGACACACAAGATGTCAAGTGTGTGCTGTTTTTAAACACATCTTGTACGTGAGGTCAGCATAAAATGAATATGTTTTACTACAAAAGATTTTAAGACCTGAAGAAGACAGTATGGTCTGTTGAAACCAGTTGTCTTAAATAAAACACATATTTTATTTTATCTTGGCTGTTGAATGGTTTTTAGCAATGAAACCTGGTTGGTAGGTAATCAGAGAGCGCACAGGATAAGGATACGATTGTGGATGGGGCCGTAAACATTTACTGTGAATTGCACAATCAAAGATAAAACTTTATTTTTTTAAGAACCGCTTATTGCTTCAAAAGATCACAATTAGACAATACAGCTGAAGGCCTACTTAAAGAAAACTTGATGCTTTCTGGCCTGAAGTCCCAAAACCTCACCAAAAACAAAGAACGGCTGAAGGTCTGGCTTAGAAATCAAAAGCAATTAAAAATAGAAGGTAAATTAAAAAAACGTGCAATTGAAAACAATTAGCGGCTGAAAGCCTACACTACACGTCTGGAGGACAACTATAATTAAAACACATTAATAAACCTTTTTTCCTAACCAAGAAATTTCTTTTTAAACTTACAACAGAATGGTCAAAAGCCTAATTAAAGAAATATTGACATATTTCACGGCTGGAGGCCACAAAAAAATCTTAAACAATTGCTGAAGGCTTGAACAACAAGTCAGACAAACAATTTAAAATAAACCCATTCCTTCTTTTAAAAAATTTTCCTTTAAATAATACACATGGCTGAAGGCCTTATTAAAAGGGGTTCACATAAATCCTCGGCTGAAGGCCACACATAACATATCGAACAACTAACGGCTTAGGGCCTGGATTACAAATAATTTCAGATAGAACAAATTTTGAGGAAAAATATTTAAAAAAATAAAATCAGTCTTCAAAATTTTAATTTAATATGGCTGAAGGCCTTTATGTAAAATTTAAAAAGAATTGAATTAATACACGGCCGAAGACCTCACACAATGCTTCAAACTAAAATGAAAATCACAATCTAAAACAAACAGAACAAGTGGTGCTCAGAAGTGTTCCAAGGATCAGCCTGAGAAGGTAGCTCAAATGTAAGGTGAGGTGAAACAGGCAGCCAAGAGTTGAAGTTAAATAATCGGATAACAATCCAAACTAGGGACAGCCCAAGGACCGACCAACAATTTAACCAATTTCCTTGCGTCCGACCAACGACACAATGATGTAAAATATTGGCTGAGCACGAGGATACGAACAGCACTACGTCTTCGGAAATTGGCGTCTAAAAACAGCGAAGGGAACAATAACCACTTTAAGCAAAGTATGAAAAAAGTAACTTAACAGGCTATCGAACTACACGCCACGACGGACAGCATCAACTCGATGAGGAAAGGCACACTGCTGGAAAGCTACGCTAACGACTGGGGCAGATAACTGAGGTGTTAACGGCCACAAGGCAGAAAATACTGCTGGTGCACTTCACTGGCAAGTAACAACCTATTTACTAATTAATCACAATATAAGAAGATGGCTGGAAGATTTCGCTGACACCAACACATCATACGTTGCTGCTAGCCCGAATGGCCCAGGGAGCAACAACCTGCAAATGAACGAAGAGATGTCACAATAGTTGAGGTTTCATAAGAGGTTAACTGATCACTCAACTTCAGCGTCCAGGTTCGGTGGGCAACGAACTGTGTCACTCTGACAGCGCGTGCACGCCGCCAGTAGTCCCGGCCAGGCCGTGTGCCGAGGAGACTTTCTCGCTGCTCCGTCCCAACCGACTGACCCCCACACACACCACCACCACCCGGAAATGCTAGCGGTGACACCGAAAATAGTATGACAGTACTAGTATCGATAAGCGCTGCTGCTGCCACTCGAGGAGGCAAGCCAGCAACTTTGTTTCGCCAGTAAGTAAGGAAGAAACAAGACTCCACTCGATGTGACAAAATGCCAAAGAACAAACGGCATGAACGCGAGCCGCACACAGCTCAAACAATTAAACAGATCGACCTTCAGTTTTCTCAAAATGAGGAATTTCAATATTCTCATTCTTGTTGAAGGCCCCATGCACATTGATACATCCAATGTGGTATTGTACACAGAAGTGGGATTCATTTAAAATGACGACGCTCTGAGTCACTGGGAGGAACACGGTCAAAGCGCCTCTCTCTGCTGCTGTGGAAAGGGAAGCTGCAACATGGCCGTCATGCTCACAGTCTGCGGGTCTCAGACTTAGTCGTACTGTCCATTTGGACATTGCTGCAAACAAGCCATCTCCTGACTCAGGGTGGCCTGGGTATAACATCAGAAAACTTCTGCTTCTATAGCCATTCTTTCTGTTACAATCTTGTTCTGTCACTGTTGATCCAGTTTATAATTGTTTAAGCATGTGTGTATTTCTGTTAAATACATATACACGTTTGTATATAAGAAGGATGATGATTTTTACCCCATGTGGGGCTGAGCATTTCACATCACGTAACATATTAGCAATACTATCATGTACATACTGCTTATCATCACTGGTGCATTTTGTGACTTATTAATTACACATTAATATATAACTTCTATCGTGGTAATGTGTTTTAAGGTACATTTGTTGTTGCTATTTTAACATGGTCCCTCCTTTTCTGTTCCCTCTTGCACGACCTCCTACTTTTTCTGTTAAATCCAGCCTAGTCGTCAAATGTTTGGGTCCAAGAAGCCTGACCTATCAGTTCGCTAGACAAACAATTCAAACAAATAGTATTAATGAGTTTTATTGCAAGATGAAAAGAGACAATACTTAACTTTGACTATTGAACAGAAGCGTCGCAAGCGAAGGGCGACATGCAAAATAAGTCAACGTCTTCAGTATAAACAGTCCTAAGTCGCTGCTATACATTGCCTCCCGAACCCCCCCCCCCCCCCTCACTTACCCCCTCTGCGCCCCTTCCGACACCTCCATCGGCCACATACATCTTAATTTGGCTATGTGTATCTTGTGTTTGTATTTTAAATCTATATTACATTTTACACCTGCATATATAAACATTTTATTACTTTAATCTCATACTATTTTTCGTATCCATATGCCTATTGCACTTGCAAGTATAATTTTTATTGTAATGGTTTTGTTCTGGCTTATATTCAGTTATTATCATAGAAAATCAGCAGTGATGGCTTGATATCGTTTGAGAGCAAAATATACATTAATTGTCGGTGACCTACCCATGTATTTCAAAACAGCGCCATGTAATTCGATTAAGTGATCTACGAAGTGCGACAATAAAGTAACGAGACTGATGTGAAAAAAAATGTAGTTTACCGTTTTAGTCAAGTTTAGTGTTGTCTCCTTCAAACTAGTTCCCTTCTGATTGCACACACTTTTTCCAGCGCTTCTGCCATTGATGGTAACATTTCTGGAACTCATCTTCTGTAATATCCTACAAGACTTCCGTCACAGCTTTTTGGTCATCTTGTGTTGTTTGAAAATGGCGTCCCTCGACCGCCGTTTTGACTATTGAAAATAGAAAAAAGTCGCATGGAGCGATATCTGGTGAGTAAGGTGGTTGTGGTAATACTGAAATCTGTTTTGATGTTAAAAATTGCTGTACTGACAGAGCAGAGTGGGATGGCGCATTATAGTGATGCAGAATCCAATTATCAGCAATGTTAGCACAGACACGAAGAACTCTCTTACGAAGTCTTTCTATAATTTCTTTGTAGTAATATTGGTTAACTGTTTGTCCAGGAGGCACCCACTCTATATGAACAATTCCCTTGGAATCGAAAAAGCACACAAGCATGCATTTCACTTTTGACTTTGACATGCGAGCTCTTTTTGGACTGGGTGATGCTTTTGAGCACCATTGCGAACTTTGGCGTTTTTGTCTCTGGATCGTACTGAAAAAACCGATTTCCATCACCAGTGATAACACGGCTCAGCAATTCTGGATTGATTTCCGTTTGCTCTAACAGATCGGCTGCCACATTTTTCCGTGTTTCTCGCTGTTGTGGGGTGAGATTTTTGCACACATCTTTCTCATACCAAGATCTTCAGTTATTATTAGACGAACCGTTTCTCGATTGATGTTCAGTTCTTCTGCGATCATTTTCATGGATAATCTTCGATCAGATCGTACGAGTTCACGCACCCTGGCCAAGTTGACATCCATCTGTGAGGTTGATGGTCGTCCACTGCGGTCTTCATCTTCAACATTCGTTCTGCCTTCACTAAACATTTTATGCCAACGAAAAACTTGAGCTCTTGACATAACCTCCTCTCCAAAAGCCTTCTGAAGCTTACCGTAAGTTTTCGTCTCGTTTTCACCAAATTTAACGCAAAAAGAAATGGCATACCGTTGCGCAATATTATGCGGTTCCATTTCCGTGACGAGAGACACAAACACGTGTTAACTTATAGCAGCACAACTCACGACTGAGCAGTTGCATCGATGTGCTGCTTGGACTAGAAGCAGCTTATAGACCACGGTCAAATGTATTGTGGCTACGCAAGCCTGCAGGGTTGCCACATCTTGCAAAGAAAATCAGTCGCATTACTTTACTGTCGCACCTAGTATGTGTAACGTTTTTTAATGTTTCCTTTATCATATATTAAAACAGCTCATCACACTGTATTCCCATGTACACTGATGCACCACTTTTCATTTTGCCATTTTATGTAAATTATTATCGCAGTATATATGACATATCGCCACCATGCCTCCTGCCACGTAGAAACTCGCTTAATAGTCGGTCGTTTCATGTGACGAACAGATGCAGTAATGATCTCGTCCTTGTGCTACCTTTGCACCTGGGTACGTAGGAAATGTCTGTTCGCAGTTTCGTTTAATGTTGATTAGTAATTACTGTCGAAAATGTTATGTATTTTTGAATACCATTTGTTCTTTGTATTTCTGATTTAGATCACTGAAGATGGAAATAATTCCGAAACGCATCACTTTGTGATCAGTAAAGTCATTCTTCACGTGCTGTATGACCTAGCCAACTTAATGACAGTTATACGCATAAATATGACAGTTTCCTTGGACTCAATACCGCTCTTGGTCATCTTAATGTGTATTTAGACGATCGGACTTCGTTTTATTTACGTTGCGTTGTGCCAGATACAACGTCGTATCTTTCTGTGATAAATGTGCCTCCGTAGCGGCGCAGTCAGCATGGCGGATTGCTAATCAAAGGGGCCCTGGTCCGACTCCCGAACGGTCGGTGATTTTCTTCGCTTTGGGACTGGGGTTTATGTTGTCATTACGTATCGTCTTAATTGACATTCCAGAACTGAGATTGCTGTATGGACTCGTCCCGAAAGCCAATAATACGAAAGAATAAGTAAATCTTTCGAACGCGCTTGTGGAACTAATTTTTGTCTGATTTAAACGACACGGTGATTCATGTCCGCCTATCGAACGGTCGCAGTTATGAAAAGGTCGCAGGACCACTCCCGCCCCCCCCCCCCCCCCCAACTTTTTTCCACCTAACTTTTCCTGTCCATCTACCACAGCGCGAGACAAACACACTCTGCCATCGAGATACAGTGCTACCGTAACATCGCTTACATACTGTTGTTTCATTGACTGACAACAGTTACTAAAAATTTCGTCCTACTTACGTGGTTAAATAAGGATGGACACAATCGCTAAACACAATGGCCCAAATGGTTCTAAGCATTATGGGACTTAACATCTGAGGTCATCAGTCCCGTAGACTTAGAACTATTTAAACCTAACTAACCTAAGGTCATCACACACACCCATGCCGGAGGCAGGATTCGAACCTGCGACCGTAGCAGCAGCGCGGTTCTGCACTGAAGCGCCTAGAACCGCTCGGTCACAATGGCTGGCTGCTAAACACAATGCATATACAGTGTTACCAGATCAAAAAACAGAAAAGTCGCACTTGACCTTATATTTAGCCGGACACGTTACCCTAAAAGCTATCAATTTAAAATAGAAATAGAGCCAATTGGGTATTTTCAGCTGTCCTTAAATAATCAATTACAGTCAGTTTATTGCACAAGGTCAGTCTTAAAAGTTGTTGTTGTTGTGGTCTTCAGTCCTGAGACTGGTCTGATGCAGCTCTCCGTGCTACTCTACCGTGTGCAAGGTTCTTCGTCTCCCAGTACCTACTGCAAACAAACAAAAAGAAAAGAGTAAACAGCTTTATAATTTGGCATTTACGGCAGCAAGTAAGTGCTCAGTCTTCTTAGTTGCTCAGTCTTCTTTGTAAAATACTCTTATGTCAAAATAAACTAAAAGCTCTGTGTTGAACAAGATAAACACTGATTCTTCTCAGACGGAAAACGAAAAGCTGTTCGATAAGGAAATAAAAATTATCTGTACTTAAGTAAGAGGGGTGTTCAATAAGTAATGCAACACATTTTTTTCAGAAAGCAAATTGATTTTATTCAGGATTCCAATACACCATATTATTCCCCAATGTTTTGGTAACAAAATCCTATTTTTCACCATAATCTCCATTCAATGCAATGGACCTGCGCCACCTTACTGCGAGGGCTTGTATGCCCACACAATACCAGTCTACTGGTCGACGTCGGAGCCAACGTCTTGGTGCATCAATAACCTCCCCATCGACCACGTACTGCTTCCCGTGTAGTGCAGCCTTCGTTGGGCCAAATAAATAGCCTTTCGTTGCTCTTAATGCGCTTCTGTTAGGCGGCGAGGAACTCAGAGGGCACATACGTTTGGATACCCCAACTCATGGGCGAGTGTGTCAGCCATGCCAACAGAGACGTCCAGTTCAGCAGCGAGGTGTTTGATTGTGATCCGTCGATCACCTCGAATGAGAGTGTCCGCACGTTCCGGCATTGCAGAGACACTGCTGTGTGCGGCCGGCCGGAACGCGGGACATGTTTGCCCAACCTTGTGGCGATGACGTCAGACGTCTCGCCCAACGACTCACCGTGCTTTTGTTTAATGTCAGCTCCCCGTTGACATTCTACAAGCACTTGTGAATATCTGCGATGCTCTGGTTTTCTGCCGAAAGAAACTCAACGACAGCTGTCTGCTTGGAACACACCTCTGCTACAGACCCCATTTTGAAGGCAACGTATAGCGCCGCTATAGAACGGAGATTGGCCGAGAAAAAATGTATTGTATTAGTTACTAAATGCCTCTCGTATTAATATTTCTCATTTGAATCCACTTTCTCAAGAACGTCATTTTTCTTGGAAATCAGTTCGTTAAACTATTGAGAGGAAAATTTTAAATTACGCAACAACAACATTATCTTTGTGATTGTGTTGGTTTGCAATTTACGGAGATGCTGAACAAACTCTAGTGGCAGATGCTTCAAGAGAGACACTGTGTACCACTAAGAGTTTTATTGTTAAAATCCGGAGTTCGTACGTTTCAAGAAGAGTTACAAAAAGTTCTATAGACTCCCACGTATGTCTCGTAAAGTGACATCGACGAAAAGAATCAGAAAAATTTAGGCTCATTACCAACAGTAATTCTTCCCACGCACTATTCGCAAACGTGCCTGAGAACGGGGAAAACAGTAGTAATATAAGAATATAGGACCAGTATTCTCCCTCACACACCACATAGAGGCTTTCGGAGAACAGCTTTAGTTGTAGCCTCAGATTTGAAAATGAACTACATGTAGGGTAGATGTAGATACACACCTATATGTTAAATCTCGTGTCACAATCGAAAATATTTACATCGATAATAATACTTCTTGAGGTATTTCTGGGGGTGGTCCGAACGTCAGGTGCACATGCACGAATGAAACGAGGCGATTACGTCCTTCTGGTCCGTAGTGGGGTGGGGGGTATTTGAACGCAGCAGGGAATCTTACTCATCTCTGGTGTGGTCGTTTTCTAAACTAGTAAGCTCCTGAAGGGTGCTGTACTCTCGTAGTTGTTGATAGGATGGCAGGACGAAGAAGCCATAAGTTGTCGTTGGGTTGGTACAGCGATATGATACCTATTTTGTCGTCGTTTATTGTAATTTTTCTGCTGCGAATGTTAATAATGGGAGTAATTTTCTACATCGAGAAATAATTTTAAAAATGCGTTTGAAACTTATTTTCTGTGCTGCATTTAGTCAGCTAATGCACACGGGAGTAATATGGCGCACAATGGCTGGGAGCGTAATTTAACCCTGCAGTATTATATGATTATTTTTTATTATAATTATACTGTCGCAACTATAGCAACAAACATAGAAACACAAACAGAGGAAAGCAACACTTAACGGTGCAAAGAGGAGATGACATTTCCTGGTGAGAAATGGAAGAACAAAGAAAATGCAAAGATCGGAAAGCAACAAAAATTAGGAAGAAGAAAACAGGCAATGGTAAGAATAAAAGTACAATCAAAATCAGAGGTACGTTTGACAACGTTTGTATACACGATGAACTGGATGACACGGATGCTGATTCGAAACTAGAAATTTGTTTAGTGCTCGTTGAATCTGAAAAAGGCGGAGAAGTTTTGTACCGATGCACATCCTGTTCCTATTGGAGCCATTAAAACGCAATGGATGGTGGGACCGTTCACACATTTATGTCACTTGCCTTTGGGCAAAAGCAGTGAATTTCTCAAGCTCTGAAATTTCTCCAAACTGGACTTAATGTTTTATTTCTATTTTTAGATAAAGACTAGACTGAATCACGTAGAACGCCAATGAAATTATCTTGTAGAAGGAACTACATAAAGCAGAAAATTAAATATCTGAAAATGCTTTATTTAATCTCACGTGATGTGTCATTTTTCCCGCCATGCGGATAAAATGGTACACTGCGATAACTAGAATACATGTGGTTTCACGTAAAAATTGTTCATCCAAAAGTCATTTATCTTATCTCTGAGTTATGGACACATGGCTGGAGCTTTGGAAACAAATTACATGATTTTAAGAACTAAGAAGAATTAATAACAGAACGCCCTTAGGTGTGCCAAATTCACCCACTATCCTCTAAAAGCCTTGCTGTTTCCCATTTTGTTCTTGTGGTCCTCCTGGGTAAGCCAGATGAAGGATGATAGATTTTAACGTGTTCCGATACTGATTCTTGTAACTTGAGACACATCTTTTGGAAGATATTTGTTGTTCTACTTTCAAATATCCACGCTAAACTCTAACATCAAGCACCTAAATTCCTTCTATCTTGTTGCATGTATATGTGTGTGTGTGTGTGTATGTGTGTGTGTGTGTGTGTGTGTGTGTGTGTGTGTGTGTGTGTCTAAGTCGAAAGATTCCGGGGAATAAGTCCTCGAATCAGCATGGTTTTAAAAAGCGTCGCTCGTGCAAAACTCAGCTTTCACTTTTCTCACATTATATACTGCGAACTGTGGATGAAGAGCAACAGACGAATTCCATATTTCTAGTTTTCCGGAAAGTATTCGACACGGTGCCCCATTGCAAACTGCCAACGGAGGTACGAGTATATGGAATAGTTTCCCACATATGTAAGCGACTCGAAGACTTCCTAAGTAATAGCACCCAGTATGTTGTCCTCGATGGCGAGTGTTCATCAGAGACACGGGTATCGTCAGGAGTGCCACAGGAAAGTGTGATAGCACCGCTGTTGTTCTCCGTATAGATAACTGGTCTGACAGACGGGGTGGGCTGCCACCTGCGGTTGTTTGCTTATGGTGCTATGGTGTACGGGAACGTATGGAAGTTGAGGGACTGTAGTAGGATAAAAATGGCTTAGACAAAATTTCTAGTTGGTGTTATGAATTGCAGCTAGCTCTAAATGAGGAAAACTGTAAGTTAATGCTGATTAGTAGGAATAAAATCGCTGTGGTGTTCGGATACAGTTTAATAGTGTACTGCTTGACACAGTCACGTCGTTTAAATATCTGGGCGTAATGTTGCAAAGCATATGAAAAGGAACGAGCACATGAGGACTGTGGTAGGGAAGGCGAAAAGTCGAATTCGGTTTATTGAGAAAAGTTTGGGCTCATCTGTAAAGGAGACTGCATATAAGACGCTAGTGCTGCTTGAGTGTTTGGGATCCGTGTGTAATCGCCCCACGGAAAATTACCCTCTACCACGCAATAATTAATAATGGTCAATCAAATCATCCACATTTATTTACGTTTGAAAAGTATCTGAGCAGATTTTCTAGTAATATATGCGCCGACAGCTCGTCGACGCCAAGGTATTTTTCTAGTACGTTTATTCTTTGGAACAACAGAGGTACAGATGGTTCAAATGGCTCTGAGCACTATGGGACTTAACTTCTATGGTCATCAGTCCCCTAGAACTTAGAACTACTTAAACCTAACTAACCTAAGGACATCACACAACACCCAGTCATCACGAGGCAGAGAAAATCCCTGACCCCGCCGGGAATCGAACCCGGGAACCCGGGCGTGGGAAGCGAGAACGCTACCGCACGACCACGAGCTGCGGACAGAGGTACAGAGATGTATGCTCCATGGTTATTATAGAGAGAGGAGAGAGAATGGAACAGCTTCGGAAAGTATCGGTTGGAAGATTTTCGGATTGCTAAAGGAGATTTATTTACTTTTCTTCGCGCTAAAGCGAGACAGGAAAGTTTGTGCCGCTAGCGTGGTAGATAAAGAGAAAGAAGGACTTGTAAAAGTAAATTGCATGAGACTTAAAATCCACGGAAACGGAACATGTACGGAAATGGATTCAATATACAATTTTCCTCAGAAATAAGGTTTGTGACCATTTTATTCTAGAGTGAATGACGAATGCGTTCTCTGTCTGAATCATTGATGATTGTCTGGGCCCTGTACTTAATTGGGAAGTTTCAGCTGTGACGAAGAGAGCCTGCAATCTCTGAGTTTTATTGAAATCGTCCAAAAAGGCTTCGTCCACATCTGAAATTTTAGATCTGTCGTAAACTGAACGAAGTGTTCAAACGATCGATTTTCCCAACTGAATGCAGCGCTTAATAATAATAACGTATGTAAAGATCTTTTCTAGCAAGCCAGCCGCTGAATATTAAGACGAAGGGCTCCACCAGAGATTCTACTAGGCTGATTTCATGTAACTTATATTTGAACTGTACACAGATAAAGGACAGAGAGAGAGAGAGAGAGAGAGAGAGAGAGAGAGAGAGAGAGAGAGAGAGAGAGAGAATGGAATTCTAGAAGTTACTCAGAATCCTCCCATTAGTATAATTTTTTTGTCTGTCTTTGCACGGATAAGCCTGATAAGAAAACCTAAGCCCTTGACTTTATTGTACAGAATTGTGTGTGAGGGTGAGAGAGCGATAAAGGCGACAGATACACTTCTGTACAGACAAAACATTACACCAAGTTAGCGGCTAGCTGCATTAACACACACACATAGACTTTCATCAAAACCAAAGCAGTAAGAGAATTCATTAGAATGGCCAATCCGTGACAGGACACGTTTTTGGACGTTGTTAAAATAATTTTGTTCTTTGTTTCATGTGAACTATGACGAGACAACTTAATGTGGTAAAGAGAAGAAATACTCGCAGTCGTATTATTTGATCTACAAATAAAAGCAGCACGCTGGACTCAGTAAAAGGGCCAGATCTAAAAGAAAAAAAAGGGACCAGATCTATACTTTTTTCATTAAACTTGCTAGTATTGAGGAAGTAGACGTAAATCTGAACATTTACTAATTGTGTTCATAACAGAAGTAGTTTATACTTTTTTTTTTAAACTTGCTAGTATTGAGGAAGTAGATCTATACTTTTTTCATTAAACTTGCTAGTATTGAGGAAGTAGACGTAAATCTGAACATTTACTAATTGTGTTCATAACAGAAGTAGTTTATACTTTTTTTATTAAACTTGCTAGTATTGAGGAAGTAGACGTAAATCTGAACATTTACTAATTGTGTTCATAACAGAAGAAGTTTACTTTTTTTATTAAACTTGCTAGTATTGAGGAAGTAGACGTAGATTTGAACATTTACTAATTGTGTTCATAACAGAAGTAGTTTGACTGAACTGCCCTAGTTGCATTTACCTGTATAAGTACTATAACAAAGTAGCCACAGAAGTATTCTTGTGAAGGGAGACGTAGATTTGAACATTTACTAATTGTGTTCATAACAGAAGTAGTTTGACTGAACTGCCCTAGTTGCATTTACCTGTATAAGTACTATAACAAAGTTGCCACAGAAGTATTCTTGTGAAGGGAGACGTAGATTTGAACATTTACTAATTGTGTTCATAACAGAAGTAGTTTGACTGAACTGCCCTAGTTGCATTTACCTGTATAAGTACTATAACAAAGTAGCCACAGAAGTATTCTTGTGAAGGGAGATAGATATACATCTTGACTGTAGAACATTTATATGGTTTTAACTAGGGCAATGTTTAAAATGAGTCAAGCAGAGCAGAGCAACACGCAACAGCCTTCAGCTGTGAGCACTGATGATAATGATGTAGTAAGAAGTGTTGTAGAACCGATCGCTATAGATAGCGCAATAGAACGCCCGGTAGACACGGCTGGAGATGTATCAGCCAGTACGCAACATGGATTAGACCCATTGGTCATTATCATGAGGCAGATGCAGATGTTAACGGAGACCGTGAATAATATGAATACAAAATTAGCCTCAGTTACTGAAGGGCAAGAAAATATGAAAACCGACATTAACGCGAAATTAGCCTCAGTTACTGAAGGGCAAAACCATTTGAATACAAAATTAGCCTCAGTTACTGAAGGGCAAGAAAATTTGAAAACCGACATTAACGCGAAGTTCGCCGCAGTGAATGAAGGGCAAAATGATTTGAATGCGAAGTTAGCCTCAGTTACTGAAGGGCAGGAAAAGCTGAAAGCTGAGATTAAGCAGCAGTTACATGACAGTTTTTCCGAATTAGAACAACGGATAGAGGCAAAGACAAAGGAACTTAAAGATCAGGCCGAAGAGACGGAACGAAAATTAACTGCACAAATCGAATTGGTTAAAGCTCAATGTGAGGAATCTACTCAACGCGTACGTGTAGAAATGAAGGAGTACGTGGCTATTAAGATAGATACCGTACGTGAACAGGTGGAAATGGTTCCGCAATTAGTACAAAAGCAAGATGCCATGTCATGTGCAATTGCGCAACTTCCTGAATTGGCACGTACGCAGACGAACCTAAAGGAAAGTGTGGAACATCTGACAGAACGTCAAGACGTTATAGACCACCAGATTAATGTATTAGCGGGTAAATTATCCGAAATCACATTAGAAAACAAAAGGCTAATGTGTGAAAACGTTGAGCAAAATGTTAAAGAAGCATTCCAGAGTCTGTGCGGCAAACAGGAAGAGAATTTGTTTGCGAAAGGACTAGAGGAAGTGCGACAGCAGTTAGGGGCTGATCTCGAGCATTGGAAACAAACGATAGCAGAGTCGATACGCGTTTCACAACAAGGCTCAGAACAAATGAATACAGGCCAGCAGCAGAAGTTGCCAGCGACTATAGAGCCAGTTACTGCACATTCGCACACAATACCGACTTGTGTGAGTAACTCAAATATTAAATTGCCACGAGCTAGTTGTTCGCGTGAAGTTTTATCTGACGGAGATTACGAAAGCCTTTGCCATGCCGAAGAAAAAATGATAAAGCATCGGCAATTTCAGATTTTTAACACTGACAAAAGGGGGGTCCATCCGATTGTTTTTATTCGAAGTTTTAGAGGAGTTCTACCCAGAAATTGGTCGGAGTGGCAGAAGATCAGTTTCGTTACTGGGTATATACAAGGTTCGGGGGCGATCTGGGCCTCGGACATGACTTCTGTTTGCTCGACCTATGACGATTTTGAGAAAGCGTTTTTAGCAAAGTTCTGGTCAGAAGGAGTACAGGAACGCCTAAGGCAGGAGGTGCTCTACCCAGAGCCTTTCTCTTTTTCGAAAGGAAGCCTTAGGAAGTATTTTGAAAAATATATAAATAAAACTAGATATTGGGACAGACCTATGCCTTTGCCAGACATAATAAACATACTTAAGGCAAGATTACCAACTAGCATCCGGAATCAATTAATTTACGGCAACGATAAAGACCTGGAGTCGTTCCTCACGACGTTAGATCATATAGACATTATAGAAGAGAACAACCAGAAAGCCCGTAACAACAGATTCCAATATAGGGAGATAGAACCTCCGCCAAATGGTAGGCAAGGGAACGCACAGAGATCGATAAATAGTGGAGAAACCCCTCAAAATCTCAATAATAATACCGGCAATAGTCTTGCGAGGGGCTATCCAAGAACAACAGGAATGGGAAACGATACAATCCCGTATGGGGGAACGAAAGGAATTTCAGACCACAAGCTTGGAACAATAACAGTAATAGAAAGTGGAACCAACCGGGGGGAATAAACTCAAATAACCAACATCAGTGGGGACGGACATCCGCGAATCAACCGGTAATTACCGAAGTGACGGATGAGGTCAACCACCAGGTGAATCAAAATCCAACAAACTTGTAAGGACCCACTCGTGCCCCGGAGGAGCGGTCAACAATAGGTTGAGGGGCAACAGGATATGTGTACCCATGCTAACGTATAATGATGGACGATTACTGGCAGATGAATTGACCGAGGACTTAGAACCCCAAGATGAGAATAAGGAACAGGTGGCAGTAGCCGAAGTGCAAGTTATTTTGGAAACTGTACCTATAGTGGCGGTTTTAGACACAGCTGCAACCACAGATGTTATTTCGGAGGCTCTATTCAACAAGATCAGAAATATAAGACGAGTACCAATTTTTCCAGTTCAAAAGTGCAAAATAATACGCGCCGTTGGGGCTCGATCGGCGAATGTAAAAGTGCAGTCACTACTTAGTGTAGAAGTAGGAAAGGTAGCAATATTAAGCACATTCCTTGTTGTGAAAAATTTGGTGGTAGACTGCATTATCGGAGTCGACAGCCTACGTCAATACGGATGCAGAATAGATTTTAAAATAGGAAAAATTTGGTTAAATGTAAATAAACAAGAAATTGAGTTGGACTTGTTGAAAAAAGAAAGCCTTACCAGAAAATATAATAGTGGGATCAGTGTGCAAGTAATCAGGACTGCACAAAATTCTAAACAGCACGTGAATAATGAGTTCAAAGTCAAAGGAGATTTCGGTCAATTAGTGGATGAGAAGTTAAATGAATCCGACTGCATCACTGAAGATCAGAAGACGCAGCTCAAAGAATTATTATCAGCGTATGAAAACGTGTTTGATGAAAGGCCAGGAGTGATTAAAGGATACATATGCCATCTCTACGTTAAGCCGCACGAAACGTATTGTAGAACTTTCTATCCTGTTCCCTGGAGGTTAAAGGCTCAAGTTCAAAAGGAAATAGATCGCTACCCGGGATCGAACAAAATAAAAGGGTTATTTCCTCATAACGACTTAAAAAGATATAATGAAGATTAGAAGATAGGGAGGAATGGTGTTCCGAGTGACAGAGATGAACGCTCGTAAAAAATATAACAATAAACTGTGTGTGTGTAGTGTTAAAAGCCTTTAAATTGAAATAGTTAGTCAGTGACATAGAGTATAGAAATAGTGACTAATTAGTACTATTGAGTGTTGTAAAAAAGATAGTGGAGATAGGCTTCACCTGTGGTTTGGGTGAACATAGAACTTTGGCATTGCTAATGTTATCAAGATGTATAAAGGATCTGACTGACCTTCAAGAAGAATGAAATGTTTCCCCGCAAATGACGCTGAATAATCTAAAGAGGTTCGAGTGAAGATTCATATATATTCTCATGTGAACGCTTAAATGTGTAAATATGTGAAGGGATGTGTTGTGGTAGTGAATCGTGAGTGACGGTTAACGCCGCAAAGATTATTTCCCGCGCAAAACAGTTGACGTCGGCGCGAGAATTAAAATCGATATAGACGATACAGATATCCTTTGTAAGAGACTCGCACCAAACGCGAGGATAAACTGATTCATGTTGAACTTTAAAAGGAATAGGTGGTATAATTCGAAGTTAAGAGTTTTAATTTATTAATGAATGATTAAGGAAAGTAATATTCATAGATTCAGTAGTAATTTAATGGTTCGTGTTCGTTTGGGAATTTTGTGTGAAAAATCCATTTCCATATATGAGCATGGATGAACGCCGTATGAATCAGAGAGTAAATGAAAGAAGTGAATCCGCATTCCTCAATGCTAATAACTTCTACATTTCAGCACTCAAGCGTAGAAATATATGTATTTAGAATAAAAAGTTTTTTTTTGAGTATAGCTAAATTATATGACTTATCAAGGAAATATGGATGATGTCTTGGTATAAAATAAACTACACTTTCCATTATTCGATGATTTGAATCCAAAATCTATAGTCAGTTACATGAATCCTTTAAATTACGAAGAACAAATCAGTCATAGAAAATCTATTAAAACTTTTGGACTTATAAGCACAAGTGGGGAGGCAAAGTCAAAAGGAGTATTCAAACGAGAGTAAATCGGATGATGCTTTTGGCAACATCATTAATTAAGAGTTGAATTCCTTGAAGTACGTCGTAACAAAAAGGATCCATGAAGCCACAAGGATTTTGCTTTCATTGCTAATTCTTTTGGAATGAATGTTGCATGTGAATTCGAGTATCCCTGTCCCTTCTACTCTTCCCATTGTGGGCCGCGTAGAAGATCAACGACAGAGGGGGCCGCATAGAAGACCGACTACAAATGTGGACGTCGGGGACATGCAAGACCCGGGGGAGTTTAGCACCGCAAGATATTGTCCTAGGAGCAAGATTGTAAAACGCAAATTCACGTTGTTTATTGTAAAACGTTTTTTTTGCTAGAGGCACAAACTACTCTTCTCCAAATCGTGATACAAATTAAGCCCTATCTTTCCTTTAGAGATAAATTTCAAAATTATTTTTGTTCTTCTATAGGCTTTCCTATCTTCTATGTACCGTAGGCTGGGGGTCTAAGCTTAAGAGGTTTTCCAAGGTTTCCCTGCTTAAGAAAGTTCCCGAATGGGTAGACCCTGACATAAGTTCATGAAAGATCATCTTCCTTGGTTGTGCACAGCAAACATAATACCTAGATGCACGTAAAAGTAATACAGCCGCGGTACCGGTCTCTTCATTTCTTCTGTCTTCAACATTTATTTTCTTCGTCTAGTTCAAACATAATATTCTTTTTCAGTCGGAGGACTGACAATCATCACTTCCGGGTTATCCACGCTAATAGATAGCACGCGAAGTGTGTTCGGTGAATAAAAATTGACCTCACAAACTTCGCTCGCTGCGAGGGGCATTGTAATCGCCCCACGGAAAATTACCCTCTACCACGCAATAATTAATAATGGTCAATCAAATCATCCACATTTATTTACGTTTGGAAAGTATCTGAGCAGATTTTCTAGTAATATATGCGCCGACAGCTCGTCGACGCCAAGGTATTTTTCTAGTACGTTTATTCTTTGGAACAACAGAGGTACAGAGAAGTATGCTCCATGGTTATTATAGAGAGAGGAGAGAGAAAGGAACAGCTTCGGAAAGTATCGGTTGGAAGATTTTCGGATTGCTAAAGGAGATTTATTTACTTTTCTTCGCGCTAAAGCGAGACAGGAAAGTTTGTGCCGCTAGCGTGGTAGATAAAGAGAAAGAAGGACTTGTAAAAGTAAATTGCATGAGACTTAAAATCCACGGAAACGGAACATGTACGGAAATGGATTCAATATACAATTTTCCTCAGAAATAAGGTTTGTGACCATTTTATTCTAGAGTGAATGACGAATGCGTTCTCTGTCTGAATCATTGATGATTGTCTGGGCCCTGTACTTAATTGGGAAGTTTCAGCTGTGACGAAGAGAGCCTGCAATCTCTGAGTTTTATTGAAATCGTCCAAAAAGGCTTCGTCCACATCTGAAATTTTAGATCTGTCGTAAACTGAACGAAGTGTTCAAACGATCGATTTTCCCAACTGAATGCAGCGCTTAATAATAATAACGTATGTAAAGATCTTTTCTAGCAAGCCAGCCGCTGAATATTAAGACGAAGGGCTCCACCAGAGATTCTACTAGGCTGATTTCATGTAACTTATATTTGAACTGTACACAGATAAAGGACAGAGAGAGAGAGAGAGAGAGAGAGAGAGAGAGAGAGAGAATGGAATTCTAGAAGTTACTCAGAATCCTCCCATTAGTATAATTTTTTTGTCTGTCTTTGCACGGATAAGCCTGATAAGAAAACCTAAGCCCTTGACTTTATTGTACAGAATTGTGTGTGAGGGTGAGAGAGCGATAAAGGCGACAGATACACTTCTGTACAGACAAAACATTACACCAAGTTAGCGGTTAGCTGCATTAACACACACACATAGACTTTCATCAAAACCAAAGCAGTAAGAGAATTCATTAGACGTGCCAGGTTGGATTAAAGGATGAAATCGAAGCAGTCTCGAGGCCTGCTGTTAGATTCGTTACCAGTACTTTCGAACAACACGCAAGTGGTACAGGGATGCATCGGGAACTCAAATGGGAATCCACGAAATACTTGTCGAGGAACACTACTGAGTAAATTTACAGAACCGACATTTCAGGCTGACTGTAGAATGATTCCGATGCCGCCGACACACATTTCCCGTAAAGATCACTAAGATGACATAGGAGAAAATTGGGCTCATATGGAGGCAACAACAACAACATGGAGGCATACAGACAGACGTTTTCCAATGGTTCCAATGACTCTGAGCACTATGGGACTTAAGTTCTGAGGTCATCAGTCCCCTAGAACTTAGAACTACTTAAACCTAACTAACCTAAGGACATCACACACATCCATGCCCGAGGCAGGATTCTAACCTGCGACCGTAGCGATCGCGCGGTTCCAGACTGTAGCGCCTAGAACCGCTCGGCCACCCCGGCCGGCCAGTCGTTTTTCCCTCGGTCTATTTACGAGTGCAACAGGAAAAGAAATGACTAATAGTGGTAGAGCGTACCCTCTACCGCGCACCAAACGGTGACTTGTGGAGTATTTATGTAGATGCCGATGTAGATGAACATTGCCACGAATTGTTATTGCTGTCTTCAGACCCAAGACTGGTTTAACGCAGCTCTCCTCAGCAGTCATCCTGTGCAACTCTCTTCTTCTCTGATTAACTACTGCAGCCTACATTCTACTGCTTTCTGTATTCATTCCATGGTTTCTCTCGACTACCAAACTGACGATTCATTGATGCCTCAGGATGTGACCTTTCAACCGACATCTTCTTCAAGTTGTCCCATAAATTTCTTTTTTCCTCAATTCGATTCAGTACCTCGTCATTAGTT
This sequence comes from Schistocerca cancellata, assembly GCF_023864275.1. Classification (NCBI taxonomy): domain Eukaryota; kingdom Metazoa; phylum Arthropoda; class Insecta; order Orthoptera; family Acrididae; genus Schistocerca; species Schistocerca cancellata. The sequence goes on from NC_064632.1 coordinate 138,604,991, forward strand.
ATTGTATTTCCCAATCTAATTTTCAGCATTCTTCTGTAGTATCACATTTCAAAAGCTGTAATTCTTTTCTTGTCTGAACTGCTTATCGTTCATATTTCACTTCTGTACAAGGCTGTGCTCCAGACAAATACCTCCGGAAGTTGTTAAAAACTGAATTCTTCTCTTGGTATAGCCAGACTGCGTTTTATATCCTCTTTTCTTTGGCCATCATCAATTATTTTGTTGCCCAACTGACGAAACTCATCCACTACTTTTAGAATCTCATTTTCTAATCTGATTCCCTCGCCTGATTTAATTCGGCTGCATTCCATCACTCTTGTTTTACTTTTGTCCACATTCATCTTGTAATCTCTTTTCAAGAAACTAACCGTTTCGGTCAACAGCTGTTCTTAGTTATTTGCTGTCTGGCAGAATTATAGTGTTATCGGCAAACCTCACAATTTTTATTTCTTCTCCCTTAACTTTAATTCCCTTCCTAAATTTCCTTTTCTCTGCCCGGGGACTGAGTGTTTGTGTTGTCCTCCTCCTCCTCCTCCTCATCAACATCATCAGTATCATCACTCATGACAGTGGCTAGATTGGACTGTGTAAAAATTGGGACTCTGTACGGGCGCATTTGAGGGCCCCACAAACCAAACATCATCATCATCATCATCATCATCATCATCATCACCATCATCATCCTAAATTTCTCTTTGGTTTCTTTTACTGCTTGCTCAGTGTACAGCTTGAGCAACAGCCACTGCTTCCAGACCATGAATACGGCCTTTTATTGACTTAGACATGGGACGGGCGCTACGTCGGAATGAGTGTGAGGTGAATTCGTTTCGCGGGTACAACGTCTCGCGGATGTGCAGATGTTTGTTCACGCCGGGCGTCCTTGACGGCAGACAGGAGGAAAGTCGTGTGTGTGCCGAGCCGACCTTACGACCCGAATACAAATTCTGCGCATTCCCACCGCTTTCCGGGGAAAGTTTTTCGATGCCGGAACAGACAGACGTAAGCGGGCGAAGTTGGCGAGACGAGTGCTTGCGCCTTGGCGTGAATGCCAGGCACGCCATCTGGTGGAGGGTGCGCCGTGTTGCCGCCAACTTCGCATAAGCGGGCGACCCGGCCTCACCCCTCTCCCGCTCTCCAGCTTCATTTTTTCCTTCCAGCGCACATTTTAGCTTTCCCATTATTAGGGTTTTCGTATGTACTTGGTTCAGGCGCTTGCGCTAGCGTTTGTGTGTTTATGTATGTATGTGTGTGTGTGTGTGTGTGTGTGTGTGTGTGTGGTTTTCTGCCTTTTTGGGGTTGCGTACCTTAATACGTAAAAACTAGAGTTGTAAAACTGCTGTAGGCTACTGTAGAACATCGTAAGTAAGAGTAACCTGCGGTAGTTTTCCCAATATCTTTGGTCACTTAAGGTGATACCCGCTTCATTTGTACATATGATGTGTTGCATACCTATCGGGTACTACCTCATATCGCCCGCTTTATTTACGAGGGGTATTCGGAAAGTAAAGAACGATAGCTCGCGAGATGGAAACCACAGTGAAAATCAAAACTGTTATATTCATGACAATTAGCTACAACTTACAGGTACTTACCTACATAGTCGCCGATACGACTTAGACGTTTGTCGTAGCGTTCTATCAACTTTCCTATACCCTAGTTATAGAAGGCAGCCGCCAGTGCTTTCCTCCAATTCTTTACGCTGGCCTCCAGCTCGTTGACTGTGCCAAAATGTTGTCTTCATAGCCAGTGGTTCATGTGAGCAGAGATGAAACTCAGAGGGAGACAATTACGGGCTGTATTGTGGGTAATCAAACACTTCCAATTGAAAACGATGCAGGAGCAGCTCCATTGCTCCTACAGAATGCGGCTAAGAATTGTCTTGAAGAAGAAAATGCACAACAGTTATGTAATGTTGGCTGCATAGCTTCAGGCGAAATTTCTCACCATGCCCTCGTACTTGGCGGGAGACACTATTGTTCTAGGTATATGTGCTCCCTGTGTGTCAGAATTAAAAAAAAAAAACGACGTAAACCGATCAACGGGCATATTAGAGAAACTGCCCAACATGCCTATGCAAAATTTCATTGGATTTTCACTGTGGTTTCCATTCCGCGACCGATCGTTCCTTACTTTCCGAATAACCCTCGTACATATGCGATTAGTGTTTTCTAGATTCCCCTACAAACCAGAAGCAGTGAACCGTTTAGAAACTGAGTGAGGATGTATAAAGGGCCACTTAACATATGGAATATTTTTATGCTACATAGTTATCCTCCATCCTCCGTCCTGTTATTTAAAAATAAACAATATTTATAGCAAAATTGAAACTGTCGATATTTAATTTAGGTTTTACTTAAAAAATAAGGCTTCACTACTTCTGTTGTTCACAAACAACTTTCGCATTTATTGATAAGAGCAGGAAACTCTTGCCTCTGATCATGATGAAGAACATTCTACTGAAAAAAAAGGTTCAAATGGCTCTGAGCACTATGGGACTTAACATCTGTGGTCATCAGTCTCCTATAACTTAGAACTAGTTAAACCTAACTAACCTAAGGACATCACACACATCCATGCCTGAGGCAGGATTCGAACCTGCGACCGTAGCAGTCGCGCGGTTCCGGACTGAGCGCCTAGAACCGCTAGACCACTGCGGCCGGCTGAAAATAAAACAAATTCAATAATTATACAGATTTGTTTATCTCTGTGCATGTAAGCTGTTCTTGCACCAGGAATATCTGCTTTGGCTACATAAAAGAACAGAAGCTACGCGATGAAGTAATGTTCAGTACTTATAAACTGCAATTTATACTCTGTAAGGATGAAAAGTACTCAATGGACTACCACTAACCGATGTGCGGTTCTGGTTGTAAACAAAAGCAACAACCAACCAACCAAACAAATAGAAGTCGCTGTCTCCCATTTTGTCTTTTGCCCATTCGTTTCTGTTTCTTTCCCTACCAGTCGTACAAATACTACCGGTAGTCCTATCGTTTACTACGTCATTTTTGTACTTTACGAAATCTACCAAACCGTAGTTTTGGTAGAGCGCAACTCAAGTAAAAACAGAATTCTTACAGGATTTCTTCATCGTCCATTTGTCCGTCCATCTCTTAAGGCCTCTGCTTCTCAGGAACGGGCGAAGGCATCGAGTTGAAACTTATGTCATATACTAAGGTCTACGGCTACTTGGGGGTGGAAAAAATTTAAGCCTATAAGTCAAAGCAACCAAAAGATACAGCCATTTACGTCACGTGTTTGGATACTCGCAAACTCACTCATTAAAACCTTTAATGTACTTTCCTTTCAATTGGAACAACGAAATTTGGCAAGGAGCCAATTGTAGTTATTTCATAAAAAAAGATTTTTTTTTCATTTGCTGTCCGTCTGTTTGTCTGCTCTTCTGTTATGACCTTTTCTTTTGCTCAGGAAAAGGTAGAGGTTAAGTTAAAAGTTATGTCAATAAGCTTCTAAGTCAAAGCAATCAAAACATACGGTCATTTATATCACATTTTGATATTAGCCCAGTTTTTTCTTAGCTCTACCATTGTCGATAATGGTACTCAGGAGCTCTATAGGGCCGGTCGAAGTGGTCGCGCGGTTCTGGCGCTGCAGTCTGGAACCGCGAGACCGCTAAGGTCGCAGGTTCGAATCCTGCCTCGGGCATGGATGTGTGTGATGTCCTTAGGTTAGTTAGGTTTAACTAGTTCTAAGTTCTAGGGGACTAATGACCTCGGCAGTTGAGTCCCATAGTGCTCAGAGCCATTTGAACAATATTTTAGCTCTATAGGAGCGTCTGTTTGCGTTGTTTTCGAGTCGGAGCATTTTCTGCGCTGAATTATTCTATCCGATTTTCCCCGTAATTTATATCGCATGGCTTATATTTTCCTTCACCTTCTGCATCGTCATCAGCTCTTTTTCTTCTGCCGCCAGTAACTTCAGATAACGTTCTTTGAGTAGTCTCCAAATGATAATGAAATAGTTATAGTACGTCATCTTTCGCAAGTTTGTAACAGAAACAAGTTTACAGTATCTTCCCTGAGTCTAATCAGTTTTGGAAATGGCATAGTAACGTGAAAATGTGTGAATGTCGTAGATGCTCAATATAATGAATGTTCCCATACTGAAGAAGTTAACGTCCTGCACGAAAGACGATCTTATGCCCGTGATTCGCTTTCAGTGTTTTAAAATATTCGTGTATGGCGCTTACAATAGTTCTTACGACATTGTTCCATTCATTTGTTATTTGTCAATAATAGCCCTTGTAGTCCACAACAGAATCTACAAGAGCATAATGATCACTTTACAGCTACATAATTGACACAAGGAAGACGTGTGGTCCTCCACAGCCGGTGTGTCATGGCGGTAGAGTGATATGTAAGTGCCAATCGGTTCTATGAAATCGGTGTATAGTGGCAGAAAAGAGCCACTGCACTTAGGTGCGCCCACGGCCATGTTACCTGATGCTCAGCGTAACCGACAACCTGAGCTGGTTTAATAGTGTCCGAGGTGCTCACAGTGCCCGAAGGAGTCGCGGAATGAGTGGACCGCACAGTAGAGCTAAAGGCGGGACACACTGCAGCAGCGGCAATTTCCTGGGTCGGAGTGTCGACATCTGCGTGCTAAGGCGTAGCCTACGAATAATATGGACTCTGAAGCTGCCCATACACAGGCTGACTGGTCCGCAGAATCGCTCGGCGACATTGTCAGCCCTGATCCGCTTGCTTGTGTATGGATGATGGGCTCCCTGTCGGATCCATGGTCTAGGTGCGTCGGTTCCTAACGGCGGGTTCCAACTACATTATTCCGAGCGCTACCTGCCAGCCCACTCTCCATCTACATCTACATTTACATCTACATCTACATTTACATCTACATCTACACTACGTGATTACTCTGCTATTCACAATAAAGTGCCTGGTAGAGGGTTCAATGAACCATCTTCAAGCTGTCTCTCTACCCTTCCACTCTCGAACGGCACGCGGGCAAAACGAGCACTTAAATTTTTCTGTGCCAGCCCTGATTTTTCTTATTTTATCGTGATGATCATTTCTCCCTATGTTGGTGGGTTCCAATAGAATGCTTTCGCAATCGGAGGAGAAAACTGGTGATTGAAATTTCATGAGAAGATCCCGTCGCGACGAAAAACGCCTTTGTTTTAATGATTGCCACTCCAATTCACGTATCATGTTTGAGGCACTATCTCCCCTATTTCGCGATAATACAAAACGAGCCGCCGTTCTTGGAACTTCTTCAATATCATCTGTCAGTCCCACCTGATACGGATCCCAAACGCACAGCAATACTCCAGAATAGGGCGGACAAGTGTAGTAGACCCGTTGCACCTTCTAAGTGTTCTGCCAATGAATCGCAGTCTTCGGTTTGCTCTAACCACAACATTATCTATGTGATCGTTCCAATTTAGGTTATTTGTAATTGTAATCCCTAAGTATTTAGTTGAATTTACAGCCTTCAGATGTTTGTGACACATCGGTAATCGAAATTCAACCGATTTCTTTTAGTACTCACGTGAATAACATCACACTTTTCTTTATTTAGGGTCAATTGCCACTTTTCACACCACACAGATATCTTACCTAAATCATTTTGCAATTCATTTTGGTCATCTGATGACTTTACAAGATGGTAAATGACAGCAACGTCTGCAAATAATGTAATCTGCTCAGATTGTCTCCTACGTCGTTAATATAGATCAGGAACAATAGAGGGCCTATAACATTTTCTTGGAGAACGTCGGATACTACTTCTGTTTTACTCTGACTTTCCGTCTGTTACTACGAACTGTGATCTTTCTGACAGGAAATCACGAATCCAGTCACACAACCGAGGCGATATTCCGTAGGCACACAGTTTGGTTAGAAGACGCTTGTAACGAACGGTGTCGAAAGCCTTATGAAAATCTAAAAATATGGAGTCAATTTGACATTCCATGTCGATAGCACTCATTACTTCATGAGTATAAAGAGCTAATTGTGTTCTGTTAAGTCTCATAGTGCTCAGAGCCAGCCAGCTAGTTGTGTTCGGCAAGAACGATATTTTCTGACCCCGTGCTATGTGTCAGTAAATAGTTTTCTTCGAGGTACTTCATAATGTTTGAATACAGTATATGTTCCAAGTGTTCAAATGTGTATGAAATCTTATGGAACTTAACTGCTAAGGTCATCAGACCCTAAGCTTACACCTACTTAACCTAAATTATCCTGAGGACAAACACACACACACCCATGCCCGAGGGAGGACTCGAACCTCCGCCGGGACCAACCGCACAGTCCACGACTGCAGCGCCTTAAACCGCCTTAAACCCGCGCGGCGTGTATGTTCCAAAACCCTACTGCAATTCGACGTTAGTGATATGGGTCCGTAATTCAGCGGATTACTCCTATTTCCCTTTTTCGGTATTGGTGTAGCCTGAGCAACTTCCCAGTCTTTAGGTACGGAACTTTCTGTGAGTGAGTGGTTGTATATAATTGCTAAATATGGAGCTATTGCATCTGCATACTGTGCAAGGAACCTGACCGGTATACCATCTTGACCAGAGGCCTTGCCTTTATTAAGTGATTTAAGCTGCTTTGCTACACCGAGGATATCCACTTCTATGTTTCTCATCTTCGCAGTTGTTCTTGACTGGAATTCGGGAACATTTACTTCGTCTTCCTTTGGTGAAGGTGTTTAAGAAAACCGTGTTTAATAACTCTGCTTTGGTGGCACTGTCATCAATGACTTCACCGTTGTTATTGCGCAGTGAAGGTATTGATTGCGTCCTGCCACTGGTGTGCTTTATATGTGACCAGAATCTCTTTGAGTTTTCTGGCAGATTCCGAGACAGAGTTTCGTTGTGGAAATTATTAAAAGCATCTCGCATTGAACCACGCTCTATATATCGAACTTCTGCAAAACTTCGCCATCGGTAAAGGCAGGCAGGGTGCTCCAAGAGGTCGCCAGTGTCCACTCACGGTCATATGGGTAGTCACTCTGGTTGACCAACGGGTCGCCCGACTAGTCGGACTGTTAATGGATTTCTTAAGATAATTGACAAGTAGCTCACGTGCTGTCACGAAGCTAATGCTGGGCCGTGGGATAATCCACTGAAGACACGTATAATACGTTGAGGATCGTGTAGTGTATGCACAAGCCGGATCGTTTCTGGGCGTTCAGCGATATAGTAGAGATCAGGTCAGCGCGTTGTACATTGAATGCCCTGGCCCGTGTGAAGATGGCTTCAGTACCAGCCAGTAGTCTCCAATAAACCCACACCAAAAGTTGACACTCCACAGTCTCTGACGCTAATTCTGTCTCAGTCAGTGCGGATTCTCAACGGCCCAACTATGTATATACCTCAGATTCAGCTTTCCTTGATTTGTAAAGGTAAGTTCATCGGTATGAAGAATTCTTTCAAGACAGATGCAATTGTCCTGCCGCCACATCAGAACGAATGCGATAGAATCACATATGAAATTAGAATTATATTAGTACCTTCAGCTGTTAACGGGCGTTGATATATATCAACAGGGGCAGGTGAAAATGTGTGCCCCGACCGGGGCTCGAACCCGGGATCTCCTGCTTACATGGCAGACGCTCTATCCATCTGAGCCACCGAGGGCACGGAGGATAGCGCCACTGCAGGGACTATCTCGCGCACGCCTCCCGCGAGACCCACATTGTCAACTTGTATGTCCACACACTACATTCGTAGTGTCCCACCGAAACACACTCATTACTCGTGGAAGACATTCTTACCAAGTCCCGCAAGAGTTCGGGGAATATGTGTGCATCCGCACAGAAGAAGAAGGTCGTGGCCAGTGTTGCCAGAACTATATACTTATATGGATATGGTGTCTGTTCTATCGGACATAATTCTAATTTCGTTCTAGACGGCTGCAGATCATCAATGGTGTCTGTTCTTTCGGACATGTCCGAAAGAACAGACACCATATCCATATAAGTATATAGAATCACATATGGATTTTGAAATTCCGCTAATTAATCTGCTGAGGAAGTCATCTGCGTTACAGATGGAAGCTGTTTGGATACAAAATGTGAAGAACGCTACGCTGACTTACACTGAGGTTACAGCGATATGCACTTATACAGTAGTAACGCGTACACGAGGTACAGCGTTATTACAAATGATTGAAGCGATTTCACAGCTCTACAATAACTTTATTATTTGAGATATTTTCACAATGCTTTGCACACACATACAAAAACTCAAAAAGTTTTTTTAGGCATTCACAAATGTTCGATATGTGCCCCTTTAGTGATTCGGCAGACATCAAGCCGATAATCAAGTTCCTACCACACTCGGCGCAGCATGTCCCCATCAATGAGTTCGAAAGCATCGTTGATGCGAGCTCGCAGTTCTGGCACGTTTCTTGGTAGAGGAGGTTTAAACACTGAATCTTTCACATAACCCCACAGAAGGAAATCGCATGGGGTTAAGTCGGGAGAGCGTGGAGGCCATGACATGAATTGCTGATCATGATCTCCACCACGACCGATCCATCGGTTTTCCAATCTCCTGTTTAAGAAATGCCGAACATCATGATGGAAGTGCGGTGGAGCACCATCCTGTTGAAAGATGAAGTCGGCGCTGTCGGTCTCCAGTTGTGGCATGAGCCAATTTTCCAGCATGTCCAGATACACGTGTCCCGTAACGTTTTTTTCGCAGAAGAAAAAGGGGCCGTAAACTTTAAACCGTGAAATTGCACAAAACACGTTAACTTTTGGTGAATTGCGAATTTGCTGCACGAATGCGTGAGGATTCTCCACCGCCCAGATTCGAACATTGTGTCTGTTCATTCACCATTAAGAAAAAATGTTGCTTCCTCACTGAAAACAAGTTTCGCACTGAACGCATCCTCTTCAATGAGCTGTTGCAACCGCGCCGAAAATTCAAAGCGTTTGACTTTGTCATCGGGTGTCAGGGCTTGTAGCAATTGTAGCCTTTTCCGTAAGATTTTCCAAACCGTCGGCTGTGGTACGTTTAGTTCCCTGCTTGCTTTATTCGTCGACTTCCGCGGGCTACGCGTGAAACTTGCCCGCACGCGTTCAACCGTTTAAACTGCGCATACCATCGCCGAATGGAGTTAGCAGTTGGTGGATCTTTGTTGAACTTCGTCCTGAAGTGTCGTTGCACTGTTATGACTGACTGATGTGAGTGCATTTCAAGCACTACATACGCTCCTGTCGCTATTTTGTCTCACTGCGCTCTCGAGCGCTCTGGCGGCAGAAACCTGAAGTGCGGCTTCAGCCGAACAAAACTTTATGAGTTTTTCTACGTATCTGTAGTGTGTCGTGACCATATGTCAATGAATGGAGCTACAGTGGATTTATGAAATCGCTTCAATCATTTGTAGTAGCCCTGTATAAAAGGGCAGTGCATTGGAGGAGCTGTCCTTCGTAATCAGGTGATTTACGTGGAAAGGTTTTCGAAATGATTATGGCCGCATGACGGAAATGAACGACTTTGAACGCAGAGTCGTAGATGGAACTAGACGCATAGGACATTCCATTTCGGAAAGCGTTCGGGAATTCAGTATCCCGAGATCCATATGTCAAGAATGTGCCGAGAAATTTCAGGCTTTACCTATCACCAGAGACCGAGAGCTCCGGCGTCTGCGAAGAGTCGTCAGTGTTAACAGACAAGCAACACTGAGTGCCATAACTGTAGATATCAATGTGGGACGCACGACGAACGTATCTGTTAAAATAGTGCGGCGAGATTTGGCGTAATGGTCTATTGAAGCAGATTACCGATGTGATTGTCTTTGCTAACAGCACGACATCGCCTGCAGCGCCTCTCCTGGGACGATATCGGTTGGACTCTAGCCGACTGGAAAACAGTTGGGTGGTCAGATGAGCCACGATTTCAGTTGCTAAGAGCTGATAGTAGGGTTCGAGTGTGGTACAAATCCCACGTAGCCATGGTCCCAAGTTGTCAGCAAGGCTCTGCGCAAGATGGTGGTGCTCCAAAATGGTGCGGGCTGTGTTTATACGGAAAGGGTCCTCTTGTCCAATTGAACCGATCTTTGACTGGAAATGGTTTTGTTCGGCTACTTTGAGATCATTTTCAGCCATTCATGTACTTACGGGTGACTCCAGGCCACAATTTTTTGCGATTGATTTGAAGAACTTGGTGGACAGTTCGAGCGAATGATTTCGCTACGTAGATCGTCCGAAATGAGTCCCACCGGACATTTATGGGATATAATAGAGAGGTCAGTTCGTGCACAAAATCCTGCACTGTCAGTAGTTTCGCAGTCTACCTGTGCTGCTAGAACATGTGCCTTTACAAGTACGACACAACATGTGGTTCATGCACGATGGAGCTCCTGGACATTTCAGTCGAAGTGTTCGTACGCTTCTCAACAACAGATTCGGTGAACGATGGATTGGTAGAGGCGGACCAATTCCATGGCCTCCAAGGCTCTCCTGACCTCAACCCTCTTGACTTTCATTTATGGGTGTATTTGAAAGCTCTTGTCTACGCAATCCTGGTACCAAATGTAGAGACTCTTCGTGCTCGTGTTGTGGACGGCTGTGGTACAATACGCCATTCTCCAGGGCTGCATCAGCGCATCAGGGATTCCATGCGACGGAGGGTGGATGCATGTATCCTCGCTAACGGAGGACATTTTGAACATTTCCTGTAACAAACTGTTTGAAGTCACACTGGTACGTTCTGTTGCTGTGTGTTTCCATTCCATGATTAATGTAATTTGAAGAGAAGTAATAAAATGAGCTCTAACATGGAAAGTAAGCGTTTCCGGATACATCTCCACATAACATATTTTCTTTCTTTGTGTGTGAGGAATGTTTCCTGAAAGTTTGGCCGTACCTTTTTGTAACACCCTGTATTTAATTGAGGTTCCCAAAATGGATTTCCCAGTACAGCTTCTGGTTGGTCATGTAAACACTCCAATATCGATTCTGGAAATGCTGCTCTAATTGCTGGAATTCCTCGTCTACAATCGATTTTCTCTCACATATAAACTCACAACTGATTTTGAAACATATTTGGGTTTTCAGGGTACGTTGTAAGGTTTTGAGGACAGAACAACAACTATGTAAGCTGTAAATATTTTTGGGTTAATGTTGCAATCTTATCACAGAAATACACGCATTTACACAGTTTACAACGTGACAATGTTACGACAGTTGTCAAACAAACGCATCTCGTCCTCAGAAAGTGAAATAATTCCAAACACAAAAATTTCGCTCTTGTCTTTCTCGTAGCCGAACTGTCTCCCCACCTGGGTTCTTTTGTTCTCCATGTCACGGCTTTTTTCGACCAATAGGAGCACTCCTCTTATTTTTGTGAAAACTCTCTCTGCCAAACGCAAGGGTCCTACCGTTAAACCTTGTCGAAAACTCGGCACTTTACTCCTTTCTAGTTCGTTTCCACCGAATCGGACGTTTTGTGCCCTCTCCAGACGCCTAAAAGTTACATGTGTGCATCATATGTGTACCACTCGCTGTTCACGTCTCAACTGCATCACTGGTTTTCCATTTGGAATTCCGAAACGCAGTTTTCTAAAGCTTCTTTCTGTCCTACTTCTGGTGGCCCATTACTTGCTCTCCAGTGTGCGTCACCTGTCCTGTCGCTGACTCCCGCCGTAGGATTCCCCTAAGAGCTATTCGTGGCGCCTCCTGTGGTGTGGCCTCTGCTCTGCCCACACCTGCTTCCACACAAAACGTTTCCTCTCGCTGCTTCTTTCACCTTCTGCTCATTGACATGCATTATATAGGAGCAGTGTGTTAATATCGTCAAGTGAGTGTCATCACTTTAGCATTGCATACTTATAGGTAAATCTGCTCATTACTGCTGAAGTAAGTTAGGTGTCATATTCACCTTTCCGTTACGATGTATAAAACACTTATGGAAGGTGCGAAATTAATCTTCATTTATTCTGCCACCTTACAACGTCTTGTTTTTAAAAATTAATCTGGACAATGTAACTTTTTCTGCTGTGAAGAAAAGTAGGAATACAAGACTGAGCATGAAGTTACATTTGGTACTTAATTAAAGAGAAACAGCCATTGTGCTGAGTTAAGCAAACACCAGAACCCTGCTTTCCAGAGGCCATGTATGTAGAACAACTGATGACCGGGGAACATATATTTGGCGGCTTCAGGTCTTGTCATGTAAGTACAACATCAAAAATGGGTCTTTCGGAAGTTATGTCTCATGTAAACGTAGCACCTGCAGTTTATTGAATATTTCCATGGCACTCTGTAGCTGACTAAACAAATCCGAGACGAATAGTTCAACTCTATCTTATATCTTTTCAATCTTTTCCGTCAGTCCAACCGTGCGAAGATCCCGACTGACGAAAACTACTCAAAATTAGTAGAGCAACGACCTTGAAACCGTGTGTCAATCCACTTCCTGAGGATTCTCCCAATATGTTTGAGTGTAACATTTCCTTCCCATACCTAGACTTCGAAACGTCCCCTTAGAAAAATTTATGAATTACTGTGCTGATAAACCTCTTACATTATTTGATTTTCAAGCAGCTGAGCAGAACTGAAAGTACTCAGACATTTCGCTCTTTACCTATTCTGATCAACACTAAACTGACACAATATTTTTAGCGCAACGCAATCTGACTTTCAAAAATCCCGACAAAAGAATGGCCCTGACTATCAATAACCTATACCTTTCATGAATCACTTACCTCACGAAAATCTTCGTTATTCGAACTACTGCAATACAGCGAGCGCCAATACTGCCAGCTAAAGAAAAGATTCTAACTACTGAAGTTACTAACTACTGATAGGCATAGTTAGGAAATGAAAGATTTTGATAGAGAACAAACAATGTATTTACCTTAATAGTGTTCAAAAGCCATATATCAGTTCATGACATCCAGTCTTACAAATTTACTCTCTCTGATGGACACACGTCCAGGTCATCCGCTCTCAAAACTCCGCCATTTCATCCCCACATCCACCACTGCTGGCGGCTCACCTCCAACTGCGCAACGCTACGCGCTGTTCACATCCAACTGCCCAACACTACAATAGCGACTATTCCAACAATGCCAACCAGCCACAGACTTCACACAGCACAGTCAGTGATTTTCATATAGAGCGCTACGTGGCGTTACCAACATAAAAACCTAAACATCCTACTTACATAGCTCCCATGCTCACCTCAAAAAATATTACAAATTGTTTTGGGCAGTGGCCAACACAGATTTGAAAAAAATTTTCATAATTACAATAACAAAGAAATCAAATGTCACACTTATTGGTACAATGTTGGTCAAAAGCTAAAATTTTCTCGCAGTGCATAAAGACAGTCCTGATCATTCATCACAGTATTAATTACAATTTTAGGCACAAAGTCTGAGCAGTAAAAAAAATGCACACGGAAGTAGTGGATTTCCAAGCAGTCTTGAAGAAGTAGTGTCGTCCTTCCAACAGAAAGATAATGCTGACTCTTGACATGCAGACAGGTAATGGTCCACAACAGAGCAAACTCACAGCAGAGTCAGTCGAAGTTTTGAAGAATATTGGTTGGTAGGCCATCACAGAGCAGACCCACTGTAGTCCTGGTACAGATTATGGTATTGGTGGGGCACCAGAGGTGCAGACCCACTGCAGTCCTTGTAGAGATGGCCAGCAGGTGCATAATCACCATCGAAGAGTCTTGTGGACAATATAGCAAGTCCATAAACCACTTGTGCACTCAAAAACTTTTTGGTAAGTCCTTAGAACCAGCAATGCTCTTAACCAGTCCCTTGCTGAATTATCAACACATGTGCAAACACTAACAGTCCCAACTTCTCACATATTGTGCATATACTATGACCAACAGAACTGTGTGCAGTGAAATGAATGCTTACAAGTTACTTAATTTGATGAACTGGTGTCAATTACAATTTTATAACATGAGAATACAGTTACAAAGGTACAAAATACACCTTAAAGAACATAATAGTACAGATAACATTTGTAGTAATACAGGCTTTACAAAAGAACAGAAATAAACATGTACATCAGTGTTACAGGAATTATGACATAAATAAATAAAATAATGAGAATAGTTTTCGAAACATCAATTTCACACATGAGCACTGAAACAGAATAGAGTAAATAATGTCTAAATACGTTTACAAAGAAAATAACATATTATTAGAAAAATTCTACAACATAACTCTTATCAGATAAACACGTAAAGACAGGAAGAACACAAATACACAAGGGTACACAAACACCTAGCGGAATAACACAAAAAGAAAGGACAGGGTTTGTTTTACTGCAGTATTTTTCAAACAAAACTTTCTTTACTTTTTGGTGATCTCCCTTCATTCACCATTATTCCCAAAAAGTCCTATCTATACCTGTTGTCCCTAAACCCTACTGTTTTGTTCATATCCTCTTTCTAAATAAATTTTTCTCATTGTACAATACTCATTTTTGCCCAAATATTTTTCATATAACTTCTCAATGCATTCTTTCCCTATCCTTCATAGTTAGTTTCTCATATAGTCTAACCCCTCTTAAGCTAACTTAAATCTACTGAGCTCAAATATATATACTAAGGGATGAGGCAATGCAACAGACATAAAACAATTAACACAAACAGCAATGACAAAAAATGCAAAATGGCAAAGCAAGCAGCAGTGTATCTAAATTAGCAAAGCAAATGCAATATTACAACTAATATAAGGCACTGTGCAGCAAACAAGAAAAATAAATTAGTAGTAAAACTGGCTTAATACAACGCAAAATTCAGTAGAACTATGCCTGGCAAACAGCAGCAGTAAATGCAGTAACTTATACCTAAACATGACATAGCTCAAGCTGGAAAACATTACAGTAAAAATAGGAAATGCCTAACACCTACATCAGAACTTAACACTAGAGTGATGCATCACGATAAATTACTCTATGAAACAAGTTACCCAGTCACTGAGAAAAAGTATGTATGCAATTCCTGTTAAGAGAAATGTCTATTTGTTCTCCATTTTTTAAGAAAGTAGATCATAAAATAATTGTTTACTGGGTCTGTAGACAGAAAACGTTTTTATTAGTACATATATTAAATTTTAATTTAAACAATGCTGCACTGCAACTAGAAACTAGATATTAAACAAAATAGGCAAATACAAATACAAAGCAAAGCATTAAACATCATTGACTAGCCATATGGCATTTCATAAGGCAGTAAAAAATCTCTCAACTAGAAATACGGTAGTCATAATCAGGTGTACAGACATAAAATATTTCTCATCATTTCATTAGGCATTTCAGTAAATATCAGAGAGTATGAGTTCAAAACTGTAATCATATGTTTCAAGTATGAGTGTGTCTTATTTGAAATGCTGTCTACAAAAAAATGTCAATAGCTAGGTTTATGGCCTCCTTTTTTTTACCTAATGTCTTTTTCTCCAGGCGACTGGCACAGCTGGTCGCCCATAATGCATTACCTCAAGGTCACTTAGCTCTCTTACCGAAATATTTACGACACCACTTTGCACTACAGTAACAGTCTCATATAAAAAATTTCACAGGTCGAGGCGTTGCAAATGTGTAGAAACAAAATCCTATAAATATAACAGTGTCCAAAAAATTTTCGCCGGCATTGTGATGCATTCATGCATGTAAACACATTTAATAACTCTTAAAGTACGATTATTGGTTTCCAACATCCTTTTTTGCAAATCAGTGTCCCTAACCACTACTCATTATTCCTTACTTTATTACACATATACATATTCTTCAGTATTTCCCCATAATAAATGCTAAGCATAATCATATTCCTCATATAGCATCAGCTTATTGATCATAAACATATCTCAACAGCATAGTACACATCATCGTCGTAATAATAACATCATGACAGATCAATCACATCTCAAAATCGTCGCAGCTTCTTTCAATAATTTCAAAACCTTCAATAAAGTCATCTACCTCAAACGTACTTTAAAAATCATTATCCCATACCAAATACATCATTCAAAGCTCTCATAGTATCACAATGGTTCCGAAAAAATACGAACAGTTCACAAAGTGCATACAAAATACAATTTCATAAGTGTGAAGTTATCCAACTGTTTAGTTACGTAAACATCTGTCACTGATGTCGTAAAAAACGGTTTGTCTCTCTCAGTTAAATGATCAAATAGCTGTGTAATTTATGTGTTAGAGAAATATGGTACCGATGTGTAAAGCTGTATAAGCAAATACCATATTAGCTAGGGCTCCTTGTGCTTGCCAAACACATGGTACACAAAGTAGGCGTGTACCCTCTGAGGATTAAAGTAATTATACCCTCAGGTGATACAGATTACAGCAATGGAATGAAATGTAATTCAAAAATCTTTTAAAAATAAATGTTTTAAGTACAAAATTAATCACTCAAATGCGTGACCTGTAGCGCTAAATGTGCGTCTTGCTGTAAGATAATTCTGTGGAAGTGTCGTAGTTATCGTCCTCTGTAAGCAAAGTTCTGTTGAAGTCAATGCACTCACCTCATCATAAACAAAAGTGAAATGCTTTGCGTATAGATATCGTAGTTATTACTCTTACTGACGTGATGAAGAAAGTACTATACTGTAACTTATACATGTTTTACTTTCCAGCATAATACAGAAAAACTGTGCAGATATAAAATAGATACACCGCAAAAGCAACATTGTAAATTGTCACTCATTACTAGCGTCGTGATAAAATCGTGTAGCTGTCACATAAACTAACCACTGTGTCATCTGGTGTCTCACTGAAAGTGCTTTAAATCCAGAATGTATTTTCAAGTAAACCAAAATGTTGCATTAAAATCTCATTAGCAGTACCAGTATATGTTCTAAGTATGTAAGCCTTATAGTTGTTACGTAATCGTGCAACTAACAAGCAAGAATGTACACACACAATAACACTGTGACGTCTGTTCACAGTGCACTTGTAATTACTTGTCTAAATAAGTTCCCTAGATCCTTGACTGGATAGTTAACTTTAAAACATAGTTGCATGTTAACAGTTTCTAACTAGTAACGTGAAGTGAAAAATTTTATATCAAAGACTAACTTAAAAAGCAGATTATCTCACAATAAACGGTTTTACATGTGAAATGTGGTGCAATCCTTTACTCTTCATAATACTCAGAGTTTTAACTTGAACGCAATTATCATGCGGTATACGTCGGTAAAGAATACTGGAACTTTTCTCAAGGTTAGGGTATGTGTTATTTTTCTCTGAGCCAGCCAGCGCACGTGGCTGCCTGCGGTGCGAGTCATTGTCTGTGTCTTTGTTGGCGTGCGTCGTTATTAGGATTAGGAGACCTAGCTTCAGCAAATTCACCTTGACAAGAAGGCCATGCTCTGTTTGAATCTTGCCAGTTCTGATGAAATTCAGGTCTGTCGTTACGATTATATCGTCTGTCGTCATGTCGGTATTTTCTGTAATTAATTTCTTGTCTGTCACATGGTGGAGAACTTCTCCCTGAGTCGTAACTGCGCGGAGGACCGTTGTGTACGAAGTTATTCTGTCTCCCTTGGTATTAATTGTTTTGGTTTCCATATTATCTGTTTCTATGGTTGTCTCTGTAACATTCATAACTATGGAAGTGCGATCTTTTTCTGTAATTATTACTACTCTGCCAACGGTTGTCATACGGGTGGTGTCTGTTTCCGTCACGATTTGCGTTGTAAGAATAGCATTGTCATGTCCAGTTATTATTTCTGTCATCGCAGAATTGTGACGGATGTGACCTGTAATTGTTGTGCTCCTGTTTTCGCGTTCCGCGATTGTCAGTGTCAATTTCCAATTCTTGCAACAGTCCTTGAAAAGCTTCAATGTCGTCTTTGCAATGTCCTGCCAAAATAATATGTCGTAAATGTTCAGGCAATTTGATTAAGCAAATGCAGATGAGTTCTGAGGGGCTGTATGGGTTTGAAAGCTACTGATTCTTATGTAACATGTCTTCGAAATATTTGACAAGACTGGAAAATTCAGATTGTTCGAAATGTTTCATCATTATGATGCTATGTTTTACTCAGTCTTGTGTAGCTTGAGGCCAATATGCTGAGAGGAAGGCATGATAAAATTCTCCTTCACTATGACAATCGTGAATGACCGATCCCATTCTTACAGCTGGTTCATTCTCTAAGTAGCCACACATAAATTCTAATCTGTGCTCCAATGACCAGTTGGGAGGAAAACAATGAGAAAATTGATGAAGTCAGGCTTGTGGATGAATGTCGTTGCCAGAATTCTTAAATGTTTTGAACTTACGTGTAGTAATGCACAGCTTATATTAAAAATCATCATGTCAGTGAGTCGCATATCGGTCATTGTTACTTCGTTTCGGTGGTTCCATCTCAAAATTCAGTGCGCCTTGCCAATTTCTTTCATAATTTCCAAAGCGCCCTGTGTTATTATTTTGTGGCTGTTCCGTATTTCTATGTCCCTCTTCCCGTATTGGAGCGCGAGTGTCCTCTGAAATATGTAATTCTCGTATTACCTGTGTCAACTGATCTTGTACTTCCCAGATTTCTCTTTTGTACTGTGTATTGATTTGATTTTGATTTTGTTTGAATTTTCTAATTTGTTCATACTCTTCTGTGTCAGTGAAGGCTACAGGTCTTGTGTCATTCGAATCATCATCTACCTTTGTAGATAAGTTAGTGAACTGATCCGAAAGTTCGGCTACTTTCTCCGATAATGAACTGATTTCCTCAGTGTGTTTTTTTGAACCAAGTTTCAGAGTGTCCATTTGTGTTGAAATCGTATCTACTGTGTCCTTTAAGTTTTCCTGAGTTTTTGCAAGTTGCGTAACCGAATCGGTAGATGCAACTGAGTCAATTTTAGCTTGCAAGGTGTCGTGATTTTCATGAACAAAAGTTTGCAGTTCCTTTATGGCTGCTTCGTGATTCTGTAATGCATTTTTATGACACGAAAAAACAGGTTGGAAATGCTCACAAATTTGTGTTTTCACGTCATTACAGACTTTTTGACATTTCGATTCGATTTTAAGTAACTCAGCAGTTAAACCTTCACATGTTTGTTCAGGCGTGGTGTCTAACTTTTGAAGTTGTTACTGTGACTGTTTTTGATTTTGTTCCATTGCTTCTAACTGTTGCTGTGTTTGTCTCTGGTGTTGTTCCATTGTGTCTAACTTTTGAAGATTTTGTCCCATTTGTTTCTGATTTTGTTCAAGCGTTATGTCTAACTTTTGTAGCCTTTGCCCCATTTGTTGCATTAACTGTAATAACAATGCACTGGTGTCTGAAACATGTTCCTCAGTGCTATTCGGCAATGCATTTGAACCGGCAATATTCGCGTTTTGAAAAGCAGAAAATGTGCCTTAACTTATTTGAGAAAACAACGGCGAGGACGCAAAACCTGAATCTACAGTATTTGCAAGATTGTGTCCTGTCATTTCGGATTCCTGAGGCAAGCTGTTGCCGACCGATCGATCGATAATGCTTCCCTGTTCACTAATTGTTTCACTGTCTACTCCATTATTTGTAGCCCGCTCCATTTCCCTATGTACAATTACCAAATTACTACTTTGAACATTAGTTAATTCATTACTCGGTGGCGCTAACACACTGCTTTCGTCTTCACTCTCATTTCTCAGTTTACTTTGGAGCCTAGTACTACGTTTTTCACACGCCATTATTGTCGCAATATTTCACACAATAAGACAGAAAAGCACAATTTGAAGAACAAAATAAAAAAACCACATTAACATAGCATTGAAAATAATATCTAGTTAAATGTAAGCGCAGCTGCGAAATACTTGGTGCAAATCTACATGCATGCCACAACTGTTTTACTGTACAACAATGAAAAACTACAACTACAAAGGAAATTCTCTCTACAATTACTTGCTAGCAATAAACAATAGCTTCATTAATTACACAAACTACAAGAAAAAATCAGAAGATTCCAGTAAGGTATCTTCGGCTAAAGGTCGACATGTGAAACGTCCCCTTAGAAAAAATTATGAATCACTGTGCTGATAAACCTCTTATATTATTTGATTTTCAAACAGCTGAGCAGAACTGAACGTACTCAGACATTTCGCTCTTTACCTATTTCGATCAACACTAAACTGACACACAATATTTTTAGCGCAACGCAATCTGACTTTCAACAATCCCTACAAATGAATGGACCTGACTATCAATAACCTATACCTTTCATGAATCACTTACCTCACAAAAATCTTCGTTACTCGAACTACTGCAATACAGCGAGCGTCAATACTGCCAGCTAAAGAAAAGATTCTAACTACTGAAGTCACTAACTACTGATAGGTGTAGTTAGCAAATGAAAGATTTTGATAGAGAACAAACAATGTATTTACATTAATAGTGTTCAAAAGTCATTATATATATATATATATATATATATATATATATATATATATCAGTTCATGACATCCAGTCTTACAAATTTACTGGCTCTGATGGACACACGTCCAGATCATCCGCTCTCAAAACTCCGCCATCTCACTCCCTGCATCCACCACTGCTGGTGGCTCACCTCCAACTGCGCAACGCTACGCGCTGTTCACGTCCAGCTGCCCAACACTACAGTAGCGACTATCCCAACAATGCCAACCAGCCACAGACTTCACACAGCACAGTCAGTGATTTTCATATAGAGCGCTACGTGGCGTTACCAATATAAAAAACCTTAACAGCCTACTTACAACTTACATTGGCGTTCCACCTTAAATAGTTGCAAATAGGGTAAGGATGGATGAATCAACGCCCTTTTGCCTAGAAATTATAACATATAACACTACAAAAATGATGTTCACAGCTATAAAAAATTAATATAAAAAATTAACTGCTTGACATATTCTCCTTCTTTGCATATGGTGAATCGGGTTAGTGTATGCATATATAAATTTCAGCTAGTAATAGCGAATACTCTGTTCAAGAACCACAAGAGGAGGAGCTATACTTGGAAAAGGCTGGGTGATATGGGAAGATTTCAGTTAGATTACATCATGGTCAGACAGAGATTCCGAAATCCGATACTGGATTGTAAGGCATACCCAGGAGCAGATATAGACTCAGATCAAAATTTAGCAGTGATGAAGAGTAGGCTGACGTTTAAGAGATTAGTCAGGAAGAATCAATAGCAAAGAAGTGGAATACGGAAGTACACAGCAATGACGAGATACACTTGAAGTTCTCTAAGACTATAGATACAGCAATAAGGAAAAACACAGTAGGCAGTACAGTTGAAAAGGAATGGACACATCTAAAATGAGCAGTAACAGAAGTTGGAAAGAAAAATGGAAATGAGCGTTTGGCGTCATTGGCCGGGAGGCCCCTTGCGGGGCAGGTCCGGCCGCCTTGGTGCAGGTCTTATTACATTCGACGCCACATTGGGCGACCTGCGAGCGGGATGGGGATGAAATGACGATGAAGACAACACAACACACAGTCCCTAAGCGGAGAAAATCTTCGACCTAGCAGGGAATCAAACACGGGCCCGTAGGACGGCAATCCGTCACGCTGACCACTCATCTATAGGGGTGGACAGTTGGAAAGAAAAACATTTGTACAAAGAGAGTAACTGCGAAAAAACCATGATGACAGTCGGTCGATGAAAGAAGGAAGTACAAAAATGTTCAGGAAATTCAGGAACACAGAAATATAAGTCACTTAGGAGTGAAAGGAATAGGAAGTGCAGGGAAACTAAGACGAAATGGCTGCATGGAAAATGTGAAGAAATCGATAAAGAAATGAATGTGGGAAGGACTGTCTCAGAATATGCGAAAGTCAAAACAGCCTTCCGTGAAATTAAAATCAAGGATCGAAACATTAAAAGTACAAAGGGAATACCACTGTTAAATGCAGATGAGAGATTGGATGGATGGAAAGTGTACACTGAAGGCATGTATGAGGGGGAAGATTCTTCCGATGTAATAGAAGAAAAAACAGGAGTCGATTTAGATGGGGGATCCAGTATTAGAATCAGAATTCAGTAGGGTTTCGGAGGACATAAGATCAAATAAGGCAGAAGGGATAGATAACATTCCATCAGAATATCTAAAGTCATTGGGGGAAGTGGCAACAAAACGACTATTCACAATGTTGTGTAGAATGTATGAGTCTGGCGATATACCACCTGACTTTCGGAAAAATATCATCCACACAATTTCGAAGACTGCAAGAGCTGACAAGTGCGAGAATCATCGTCCAGTCGGCTTAATAGCTCACGCATCGAAGCTACTGACAAAAATAATATTCACAAGAATGGCAAAGAAAATTGACGATCTGTGAGATGAAGATCAGTTTGATTTTACAGAAGTTAAAGGCACAAGAGAGGCAATACTGAGGTTGCGGTTGATAATGGAGGCAAGATTAAATAAAAATCAAGACACGTTCAAAGGATTTGTCGACCTGGAAAAAGCGTTAGACAATGTAAAATGGTGCAAGATTTTCGAAATTCTGAGAAAAGTAGTTGTAAGCTATAGGGGGAGACGGGTAACATACAATATGTACAAGAGCCAAGAGGGAATAATAAGAGTGGGCGGCTGAGAACGAAGTGCTTAAATTAAAAAGGGTGTAGTCTTTCGTCCCTATTGTTGAATCTGTACATCAAAGAAACAATTATGGAAAAAAAGAAAGGTTCAGGAGTGGAATTAAAATTCAAGGTGAAAGGGTATCAATGATACGATTCGCTGATGACGTTGCTACCCTGAGTGAACGCGAAGGAGAATTACATGATCTGCTGAATGGAATGAACAGTCTAATGAGTACAGAATATGTACTGAGAGTAAGTCGAAGAAAGACGAAGGTAATGAAAAGTAGCAGAAATGAGAACAGCGAGAAACTTCACATCAGGACTCATGGTCACGAAGTAGATGAAGCTAGGGAGTTCTACTGTCTAGGAGCAAAATAACCAATGACGGACGGAGCAAAGAGGACATCAAAAACAAAAACAGACTATTACTGGCAAAAGGGCCTTAATTTGAGGAAGAAATTTCTGAGACTGTACGTCTGGAGCACAGCATTGTATGGTAGTGAAACATGGACTGTGGGAAAAACAGAACAGAAGAGAATCGAAGCATTTGAGATGTGTTGTTACAGGCGAATGTTGACAAGTAGGTGGACTGATAGGGTAAGGAATGAAGAGGTTCTGCGCAGAATCGGACAAGAGAGTAATATGTGGAAAACACTGATAAGCAGAAGGGACAGGATGTTGGCCATCTGTTAAGACATGAGGGAATGACTTCCATGGTACTAGAGGGAGCTGTAGAGGGCGAAAACTGTGAAGACAGATACTGGAATACAGCCAGCAAATACACTCCTGGAAATTGAAATAAGAACACCGTGAATTCATTGTCCCAGGAAGGGGAAACTTTATTGACACATTCCTGGGGTCAGATACATCACATGATCACACTGACAGAACCACAGGCACATAGACACAGGCAACAGAGCATGCACAATGTCGGCACTAGTACAGTGTATATCCACCTTTCGCAGCAATGCAGGCTGCTATTCTCCCATGGAGACGATCGTAGAGATGCTGGATGTAGTCCTGTGGAACGGCTTGCCATGCCATTTCCACCTGGCGCCTCAGTTGGACCAGTGTTCGTGCTGGACGTGCAGACCGCGTGAGACGACGCTTCATCCAGTCCCAAACATGCTCAATGGGGGACAGATCCGGAGATCTTGCTGGCCAGGGTAGTTGACTTACACCTTCTAGAGCACGTTGGGTGGCACGGGATACATGCGGACGTGCATTGTCCTGTTGGAACAGCAAGTTCCCTTGCCGGTCTAGGAATGGTAGAACGATGGGTTCGATGACGGTTTGGATGTACCGTGCACTATTCAGCGTCCCCTCGACGATCACCAGTGGTGTACGGCCAGTGTAGGAGATCACTCCCCACACCATGACGCCGGGTGTTGGCCCTGTGTGTCTCGGTCGTATGCAGTCCTGATTGTGGCGCTCACCTGCACGGCGCCAAACACGCATACGACCATCATTGGCACCAAGGCAGAAGCGACTCTCATCGCTGAAGACCACACGTCTCCATTCGTCCCTCCATTCACGCCTGTCGCGACACCACTGGAGGCGGGCTGCACGATGTTGGGGCGTGAGCGGAAGACGGCCTAACGGTGTGCGGGACCGTAGCCCAGCTTCATGGAGACGGTTGCGAATGGTCCTCGCCGATACCCCAGGAGCAACAGTGTCCCTAATTTGCTGGGAAGTGGCGGTGCGGTCCCCTACGGCACTGCGTAGGATCCTACGGTCTTGGCGTGCATCCGTGCGTCGCTGCGGTCCGGTCCCAGGTCCACGGGCACGTGCACCTTCCGCCGACCACTGGCGACAACATCGATGTACTGTGGAGACCTCACGCCCCACGTGTTGAGCAATTCGGCGGTACGTCCACCCGGCCTCCCGCATGCCCACTATACGCCCTCGCTCAAAGTCCGTCAACTGCACATACGGTTCACGTCCACGCTGTCGCGGCATGCTACCAGTGTTAAAGACTGCGATGGAGCTCCGTATGCCACGGCAAACTGGCTGACACTGACGGCGGCGGTGCACAAATGCTGCGCAGCTAGCGCCATTCGACGGCCAACACCGCGGTTCCTGGTGTGTCCGCTGTGCCGTGCGTGTGATCATTGCTTGTACAGCCCTCTCGCTGTGTCCGGAGCAAGTATGGTGGGTCTGACACACCGGTGTCAATGTGTTCTTTTTTCCATTTCCAGGAGTGTAGTTGGGGCTGTAGGGTGCAAGTGCTACGCTGAGATGAAGAGGTTGACACAGGAGGAATTCGTGACGGGCCGCATCAAATCAGTCAGAAGGCTGATGACACAAAAAAAGATATATACTGGCACTGAGTCGAGGCAGTAAGTTTCGTCGATATTGGATCGCTGTACTTGACCTCGCGGAGTTTGCAGTTTGTGTCATTTTATTCGTCTGCTTCTTCAGAGGATTCTAATGACCCTGACTCTAAATATACAAAGTTCCACTTAAGACTATTCTAGAAGCTTTATCTAAACAGTGCAACTCAAAAGACTGCAAAGTTTATAGGACAATTAGTTTTGTCGATCATGTTGAAAAAGCTGCAACAAGAATCATACACAGGAGAATAGAATGGAAAATTGAGGATAATGCGGGGAAGACCGGATCGGGTTCAAAAAGGGTAAATGAAAAAGAGGTAACATAGGCTGTCTGAGGATGACTGGAGAAAGAGTGATAGAAATGAACAAGGAGAGGTATATTTGTTTTATCGTCTGGGAGAAGCCATTCAATAAAGTCGACTGGAAATAGTGCCAGAATTTTAAAAGATGTTGGCATAGACTGGAAAGATAGAAAGTTAGTAAAGTAGATGTACACAAAAAAAAGACTGTTAGAGTAGGGAATGTGGAGACGGAAGTGATGGGAACTAGGGGCGTAAGACAATTATTCCACTGTGGTCGAAGCTGTTAATGATATAAGGAGAAGAACTGATAGGTAAGGCCATAGAGGACGCAACAGGCATTGTAATTTGAGAAGAAAGGATGAAGACAATAAAATACGTGTATGATTAAACAATGCTTTCGGAATCAGAAGAGGACCAACAGCAAATGTTCAAGAAGGAGCAAGGAGCATAGAATGAAGATAAATACAGGAAAGGCAAAAGTGATGGGATGAAGCTGAGGAAAAGACTTGCTAAAGGTTACGCCTGGAGTGTAGCGTTGTTCAGCAATGAATGATGCGCGGTTAGAAAAGGAAGGAGAGAGATGTTTAGAAGGTGAAGTGTAGTCTCTTCTTAATCTCACTTTTCTTCCGAGTGTCTGGCAGCGAAGACTGTTTTATTGTCTTTTCCAAACTTTCTTTTGTGTAATTTATATTTTCTGTTTCTTATCTGAAAATTTTGGTGTAGCTTTCTCTGGAGGAGGAAACGTGTTGTTGAATGAAATAAAAGAATTTGGTCTGTCGTCAGTGTCATGAACTGGACTAACGGGAAGTGACGCAGGCTGGACCCCAGTTTGCTTTGGTGTGTTTTCTTGAGGCGATGACGAACTTGCAAGAAGAACTCATTTTGAACCAGTGCATTTCCATTTTAAGGAAAATAAGCCTGTTGAAAGGAATCTATTTTCTCCAATCACCGGTGTTGCCGCTTTCACCCAGGAAAACTTTGAACATTTTTCCAAAATGTGAGTTGATTGATCTACTTTGACTATTTTGTGTTACGAATGACGTTCATACGTTCATTGTCGTGATATGTTTTTGTAGCTTAGGGAATGACCTGTCTAACGGCTGCAGGCGGTGACTTGTAAGGCTTGACACACGCATCATACCTGCCTTGTTCTCTTCGTAGCGCTGGAGCGTTTGTTAAGTTCTGTGAGACGCATGGCCATCCGCAGGTAGGATACAGTACCTGGGAAAGGTGAATTTGAAAATATTTTAGTAATTTTAGAAATGCTTCTTCATTACTCTATTTAGATTCTATCTTTGTTATCAGAGCAACAAAGACCTTGCAGTTTATTGTACCGCGAACTATTGCCGGCACTGGTGGGGCTCCGCATCTGCCATGTGAATGTGGAATTGATGATTTCAGGAAGGCAATACTCGGCGACCTGCAGGATCTGAGAAGCCCCATGAAAGAAGTGCCCCAGTGGAAGCCGTGTAGCGTGGTCTTGTTATGGATAGGTGTGGGCGAGGTTTCTCTGCTGATTACGGACGGAGGTGCAGATGATGTAGACAGCCAGTCTGTTGCGAAAACTCTTTATAAACAATTGCATACGAACGTAGATCAGTGCATCGGCAGCAGGCAGACAGTGTACGGCGATCGGTGACCAGCCTTGTGGTAGCCAGGGCTAGACAGGCGAGCCTAGCAGGACTATCTGAGCATTGAGTTGGAGAGAGGTAGCCTTTTCTGGTTGTGCTAAGCCCACGGCTCGGCCTGGAATATGTCGATGGTGGCGTGTGATGGCGGACTCAACGCCAGGCCGTCAGATGGCGGTCGAGGACTAGCTGTGTCTATGACGATGGGCTGGACCTGAGGTTTTAAATACCATGGCCGAGAGCTGAGTGTGCAGAAGTGCCGTATCGCTATATCGCCTGGAAACCTCTGGTTCAGAGGCAGGTGACTGGAATTGGCTTTTGTTAATGGGGCGACGGTCAAACTGCTGATGCTTCTTGAAGGCTGTTCCACTCCCAGGTTGCTAGCAAGCGAGTGCGGCAGTACAGAAGTGTTGCTATCGCCTAAATTGCAGTATCGGCAGGTGTTTTGCGCTACAGGAAGATCTGTTAATGGTTCTGGGCTGCTTTCCATGTTACTAGAGACTTATGCTACTACAGGCATATTGTTCTCTCGGCCGTGAAAGAACATACATCCACATCACGTACTTTAAAGCAGGAAATGTGTTTGTCTGAAGCAAGACAAGTATCCACACCGACAGTGTGATGACGTTTGGAACAGCACGATCAGTCAGCATTATGACAACTTCTGTGGCTTCCCTCGACGGTGGTGAGCCCATTGACAAAACTGGACACAGAACTGGCAAGATCAGTGATTTCAGACGAGTCACACTACTGTATCCAGAATCACGACGGGTATAGCCATCTGTGTGTGGGAAAGTCAGAGAATAACGAAAGTTGCTGAATTGTGCTAGTCATCATCATCGTCCCGTGATCGCAGCATCTGGCGTCACGGTGAAGTTCTTGCAACACGACCACTTGTGATTCGCATAGCTGGTAATTTGGGCATTTGGAGCAGGAGGAAGATGTCTCAGATGCGTCACGTAATAAATCAGTTTTCGGACAACACCTTAACACCTTACTAACAGGAAACATTCAGAAGGTGATATCATGAAGAATCTTGCGATTGTGCATACCAGCTCTAAACGTTTCCATCCAAATACTTTAGAAGAGCTGAAAATTTTTTCACTACAAGAATAATCCGTCCTCTCTCTTGAAGGAATAATTGAATTTCCGAAAAAGGCTCACCTCGTGTTTTTATTTTGAGTTTCGAGTTTCCATGTCATAGACAAGTTTCATCTTCTTAAACTGACAAAGAATCTTATAAAAGTACCTAGTTATTTTAGACGTAATCATCTCTTCTACGTAAAAGACGCAGATTTGATAAAATTTACCACAATATCAGTGATTCTAACTTTTTATTACATTTCTGCAACTGATATTTATACGTGTTTACGCAATGTTAAATGTCGACTTCGTTTCTGGGGAAAAAATTTCTGACTTCCAAATTTGGTTTCAGCTTAGTTTTAATCAACTGGTCGCTTTATTGCAAACATCGAGCACTGTGTTGCTACTGACAAAAAGAAAAAAAAAAATTCAGCGTACTGGCGCCACTTCTGTTAGCGACGGCATTGTCTTTATATTTGACGGCGGGTATCGACCACTGTCGTCAAGGCAACACGCGGCGTTTATCGAATACATCATTGACAATCGGCAGCCATTTCAACCACGATGTCGTCTACATGGAAACGGCATCCTTAGGCATTCTAACCGATACCACGAGACGGCGATCATGTACCTCGAAGCGTCTAATATTCCATATTTTTAACAAACCAGTTATACTAACGTGAATACTGGTGTATTTAATTGTTACTTATGTAATGTTTATATGTTATTCTGCCGGCCGCTGTGGCCGTGCAGTTCTAGGAGCTTCAGTCCGGAACCACGCTGCTGCTACGGTCGCAGTTTCGAATCCTGTCTCGGGCATGGATGTGTGTGATGTCCTTAGGTTAGTTAGGTTTAAGTAGTTCTAACTATAGTGGAATGATGACCTCAGATGTTAAGTCCTATAGTGCTTAGAGCTATTTGAACCATTTATGTGATTCTACACTCCTGGAAATTGAAATAAGAACACCGTGAATTCATTGTCTCAGGAAGGGGAAACTTTATTGACACATTCCTGGGGTCAGATACATCACATGATCACACTGACAGAACCACAGGCACATAGACACAGGCAACACAGCATGCACAATGTCGGCACTAGTACAGTGTATATCCACCTTTCGCAGCAATGCAGGCTGCTATTCTCCCATGGAGACGATCGTAGAGATGCTGGATGTAGTCCTGTGGAACGGCTTGCCATGCCATTTCCACCTGGCGCCTCAGTTGGACCAGCGTTCGTGCTGGACGTGCAGACCGCATAAGACGACGCTTCATCCAGTCCCAAACATGCTCAATGGGGGACAGATCCGGAGATCTTGCTGGCCAGGGTAGTTGACTTACACCTTCTAGAGTTGGGTGGCACGGGATACATGCGGACGTGCATTGTCCTGTTGGAACAGCAAGTTCCCTTGCCGATCTAGGAATGGTAGAACGATGGGTTCGATGACGGTTTGGATGTACCGTGCACTATTCAGTGTCCTCTCGACGATCACCAGTGGTGTACGGCCAGTGTAGGAGATCGCTCCCCACACCATGATGCCGGGTGTTGGCCCTGTGTGCCTCGGTCGTATGCAGTCCTGATTGTGGCGCTCACCTGCACGGCGCCAAACACGCATACGACCATCATTGGCACCAAGGCAGAAGCGACTCTCATCGCTGAAGACCACACGTCTCCATTCGTCCCTCCATTCACGCCTGTCGCGACACCACTGGAGGCGGGCTGCACGATGTTGGGGCGTGAGCGGAAGACGGCCTAACGGTGTGCGGGACCGTAGCCCAGCTTCATGGAGACGGTTGCGAATGGTCCTCGCCGATACCCCAGGAGCAACAGTGTCCCTAATTTGCTGGGAAGTGGCGGTGCGGTCCCCTACGGCACTGCGTAGGATCCTACGGTCTTGGCGTGCATCCGTGCGTCGCTGCGGTCCGGTCCCAGGTCGACGGGCACGTGCACCTTCCGCCGACCACTGGCGACAACATCGATGTACTGTGGAGACCTCACGCCCCACGTGTTGAGCAATTCGGCGGTACGTCCACCCGGCCTCCTGCATGCCCACTATACGTCCTCGCTCAAAGTCCGTCAACTGCACATACGGTTCACGTCCACGCTGTCGCGGCATGCTACCAGTGTTAAAGACTGCGATGGAGCTCCGTATGCCACGGCAAACTGGCTGACACTGACGGCGGCGGTGCACAAATGCTGCGCAGCTAGCGCCATTCGACGGCCAACACCGCGGTTCCTGGTGTGTCCGCTGTGCCGTGCGTGT
Source organism: Schistocerca cancellata (assembly GCF_023864275.1). NCBI lineage: Eukaryota > Metazoa > Arthropoda > Insecta > Orthoptera > Acrididae > Schistocerca > Schistocerca cancellata. The sequence continues at coordinate 138,635,119 of NC_064632.1, forward strand.
GATCATTGCTTGTACAGCCCTCTCGCAGTGTCCGGAGCAAGTTTGGTGGGTCTGGCACACCGGTGTCAATGTGTTCTTTTTTCCATTTCCAGGAGTGTATTATGAATGTATAATTGATGACTTAACAGCAGTTGTTATGGAAACAGTATCTATAGCCTCCAGTCAGCGTTCTGGGTTACGCTTCAACCTGTCACGTTGGCTCATTATTTAATGTTTTGTAAAACTGGTTTTAACGTAAATGATACCCATAGGGTGTTGGAATCCCTGTTTTTTAGCTATTTACAGTTGAATTTATGATTATTTTTAAAACTGGACGTTCAAATCTTAACATGCGACCTGTAAATCGCTTCTCTTTAGTTGCCACTGACATCATGCGACTCACGTGCGCCCTCTTTCACTCTATTTAGCCCGTGGCTGCTCAGCATTTAGCAGCAGTTTTTGCGACTGGGGTCAGCACAGCTGTTCTAAGCGTCGCAATCGTCAGCCGGTTGGGTAACGATTTGTCATTTTAACGTTTATTCTCTATAATGTTATTTGCCTTCCCCATGTAAATCAACACTTCTAATTTTCATCGCCGGCGGCGGTGGCCGACCGGTTCTAGGCGCTTCAGCCCGGAACCGGGCGACTGCTACGATCGCAGGTTCGAAATCTGCCTAGGGCATGGATGTGTGTGATGTCCTTAGGATAGTTAGGTTTAAGTAGTTCGACTGATAACCTCAGATGTTAAGTCCCATAAGGCCATTTGAACAATTTTTGATTTTTTATCTTCACAGTGCATTATCTGAAGGCGGCCTACTACCAGAAACCGAAATCGGTCATATTTTTAATAATTTTACATTGGTTAAGTCTAAGTAAGTGATTGTGCCCTTTGAGTTGTCCGGCACTTCGTCTTTCAGGAAGATAACGCAAGATTGCACGTTGCCCATGCTGTCTTAAGTCACTTCCCTACGGAGAGTGTTGGACTGTTGCCCTTGGTGGTACGTTCTCCAGATTACCCATTGTAAACACCTTATGATGGTTTACCGAGACACTGACAATCAGCTATTTGCGAGCCACTACGCTGAAACCGCAGGGAACGACCTACTCGTATGTAACATGCAAACTCAATTACGCTTTATGCCCAGCTGGGCTGCCTGTAGAAGTGGCACCTCTGCAACTGTGCACCACCAAATAACCTACAAACTGAATAATACAGGGTGTCCACAATGAGACCCCAACATTTTAATATCCTATATCTTTCTCATTTCAGATGGTGGACCTGCGAATCCTGAAGGGGCAGACAGAGCAACTCAACGAGTTTTTGGTGTGCAAATTTGATACGCCAAGTGACCGTAGTGGAGCTGCAATCAATTGTTTTAGCAAAATGGAGGATATGAAGGAGCGTGCACATGTGGTCTGGTCGTATGCAGAGACAAAATCGGCGACCCAAGTGCAAAGAAATTTTCATCGAGTTTACAACAAAGCGACCCCATCGTTCAAGACTATAAAGAAGCGGTGTGATCAGTTTTTGGCTACTGGGAGTGTTGCAAAAGGGCATGTTGGTGGTAAGCCTGGTATCAGCGAACATCATGTGGAACAAGTGCGGCGGTCATTCGAACAAAGTCCACAGAAGTCAGTGCGACAGGCAGCACGAGAACTTCGTATGAAACGTTCCACAGTGCACAAAGTCCTTCATCAGCGATTACGTTTGTACGCATATAAAGTGCAGGTTGGGCAAGAAATCAAGCCTGATGATCGACCAAAGCGAGAAGAATATGCATGTGTCATGTTAGATCGCATTGCCACGGACGAGACATTTTTATCACGCGTGATGCTTACTGACGAGGCAACCTTTCACGTGTCAAGGGCTGTCAGTCGTCACAATGTGCGCAGCTGGGGATCCGAAAATCCACTTGCACCTAGGGAACACATGCGTGACAGTCCGAAAGTTAATGTGTGGTGTGGTTTGATGATAAATCGCATTGTTGGGCCGTTTTTCTTTGAGCAGCCGATTGTGGATTGAGCCATCTACCTGGACATGTTGGAACAATTTGCCGTGCCACAGATAACAAACCTGCAGCCAAATGTGATGTTTCAACAGGACGGTGCACCACACCATTGGAGCCTTGATGTCCGTAAATTTTTAAATGACACATTCCTGCAACGATGGCTTGGTCGTGGAGGTCCAATTCCTTGGCCGCCACGTTAGCCCGACATAACCCCCCTCGATTGTTTCTTGTTGGGTCATGTGAGAGACCGGGTATACGCTACACCAGTAAAGGACCTGCAAGACTTCAAACAGCGCATAAGAATTGTCATCAACCCTGTCACAGAACAGATGCTCCGCAACACTTGGCGCGAAATCGATTATAGACATGATATTCTTCACGCTACCCGTGGTGCCCATGTTCAAGTGTACTGAACCGTCCAACTGTGTATGAAAACTTGATGAGCTGCTGTATGATTTACCTGTATTTGTTCGTCAATAAATTGTGTTTCCTCTCAGATTTTATGAGTTAAAATGTTGGAGTCTCATTGTGGACACCCTGTATATTCTTCCAGATGTACGAGGTGCATTCAAGTTCTAAGGCCTCCGATTTTTTTTCTCCGGACTGGAAAGAGATAGAAACATGCGCATTGTTTTAAAATGAGGCCGCGTTCATTGTCAATACGCCCCAGAGATGGCAGCACCGTACGGCAGATGGAATTTTACCGCCAGCGGCGAGAATGAGAACTGTTTTAAATACTTAAAATGGCGACGTTTTCCTTACTTGAACAGCGTGCAGTGATTCGTTTTCTGAATTTGCGTGGTGTGAAACCAATTGAAATTCATCGACAGTTGAAGGAGACATGTGGTGATGGAGTTATGCATGTGTCGAAAGTGCGTTCGTGGGTGCGACAGTTAAATGAAGGCAGAACATCGTGTGACAACAAACCGAAACAACCTCGGGCTCGCACAAGCCGGTCTGACGACATGATCGAGAAGATGGAGAGAATTGTTTTGGGGGATCGCCGAATGACTGTTGAACAGATCGCCTCCAGAGTTGGCATTTCTGTGGGTTCTGTGCACACAATCCTGCATGACGACCTGAAAATGCGAAAAGTGTCATCCAGCTGGGTGCCATGAATGCTCACGGACGACCACATGGCTGCCCGTGTGGCTTGTTGCCAAGCAATGTTGACGCGCAACGACAGCATGAAAGGGACTTTCTCTTCGTCGGTTGTGACAATGGATGAGACGTGGATGCCATTTTTCAATCCAGAAACAAAGCGCCAGTCAGCTCAATGGAAGCACACAGATTCACCGCCACCAAAAAAATTTCGGGTAACCGCCAGTGCTGAAAAAATGATGGTGTCCATGTTCTGGGACAGCGAGGGCGTAGTCCTCACCCATTGCGTTCCAAAGGGCACTACGGTAAAAGGTGCATCCTACGAAAATGTTTTGAACAACAAATTCCTTCCTGCACTGCAACAAAAACGTCCGCGAAGGGCTGCGCGTGTGCTGTTTCACCAAGACAACGCACCCGCACATCGAGCTAACGTTACGCAACAGTTTTTTCGTGATAACAACTTTGAAGTGATTCCTCATGCTCCCTACTCACCTGACCTGGCTCCTAGTGACTTCTGGCTTTTTCCAACAATGAAAGACACTCTCCGTGGTCGCACATTCACCAGCCATGCTGCTATTGCCTCAGCCATTTTCCAGTGGTGAAAACAGACTCCTAAAGAAGCCTTCGCTGCTGCCATGGAATCATGGCGTCAGTGTTGTAAAAAATGTGTACGTCTGCAGGGCGATTACGTCAAGAAGTAACGCCAGTTTCATCGATTTCGGGTGAGTAGTTAATTAGAAAAAAATCGGAGGCCTTAGAACTTAAATGCACCTCGTAATGTACTCTAAAATGAGTAAAATTTTGGTATTTTGTAATTCTTCCCTGTGATACACTCTTAGTGGTCAGCAGTCTACTGCCATCTCTCCCAGGATGTCGATGGTCCTACAGTATCTTGCACTGTCAACACCTTTCACGCGACTCACCAACGATTCGAGAGCATCCCGGTTTTTCTGCGGGGTGTGCCGGGCAGCCGAGCGAAGGCAGAGAGGTGTTGGCCCGTCTCCAGGAGCACGGCCGGCCGCCGGAAAGGTAGCGGCCAATTGCGGGCGTCGGCGCGGAATGCCGCCCCGCCTCTTGTAACGCCGCCGCCGCCGCGGCAAAAATCCCAGCGTCTGCACCCCCGCCATCGCCCCCTCCCGCGTCTCTGTTGCGGCGGTAATAGATGCGGCGCCTGGCGCAGAGCCAGACCGCCCGCATATCACTGCGACTGCGCGGCCAGATACGCGCAGCTGCGACAGGCCGCGAGCTACGATCGCTTAGGGGAACACAATGATTGAGAATTTACTGCACCGAGCGCGGCTCTGCGAATGGGGCGACGCGCTACTTCTTGCTCCGTATGCCAAGAGCCGTAACTTTGACCGCTCTGGGGAAAAAAGCAACGTCGTATTCTCGAGATTCAGCCATCTCTCAGTGCTGTTATGCATCTCTTTATCTCGATATTTATCTGTGTCTCTGTCCATCTGCATATTTTTCTCCTTCCTGTCCTCTCTCTCTCCAACGTTGTGTGTGTGTGTGTGTGTGTGTGTGTGTGTGTGTGTGCGGGTGTGTGTGTGCGTGTGTGCGGGTGCGTGTAACGCATAGAAGGGTTCCATTAGTGTGTGCCGGCCGCTGTGGCCGAGCTATTCTAGGAGCTTCAGTCCGGAACCGCGCTGCTACTACGGTCGCAGGTTCGAATCCTGTCTCGGGCATGGATGTGTGTAATGTCCTTAGGTTAGTTAGGTTTAAGTAGTTCCAAGTCTAGACTGATAACCTCAGATGTTAAGTTCCATAGTGCTTAGAGCCATTTGAACCATTGGAACCTTTAGAGTGTGGCAGGATAAATAAGTTTCACATTGACGGATGTCTTGGACGAAGTCATTTTCAGCTTGAGACTAGTTCTTTCTTCAACTTTAAATAAACACTTTATTTTATTGGCTATTACCTTATAAGCATGCATGGCAGGTTCTGTACTCGTACCGAGAAATGTGAAACCTACAGTGATCATAATTTCAGCACTGGCGACTGGAAGCATGTAATGTAATTTTTATCTGATATTGGTTGATAATGCCTGAGGGAGGGGAACGGGAGGTGGGTGGAGAATTAGCTAACATGAATCAACTAATAACCTATGAAATTACATATTTCAGAAATTTTAAATATGGTGTTTCTTCTGTTTTTGTTTTTTAAAAAGATATGAACAGCAGTATGGATTTTTTAAATGGGACTCTTTTTTTTATTCGGTAATTCATTTCCTCTCCTAAAGACCTACTCAAAAATGTATCACAGTGTACCATTCACTGAAACAAAACGTTATTGATTACATAACACAACATTGACTTTGAGCCCGGGATCACAAACTCGTCCACTTGCTGGACTTGTCAGAAAACAAATGAAAGCCAAGTAAAAACATAACACAAAATTCACGTTGACTCTTCTGTACCATTGCCCAGGAGCAGAACATTCAAAGGTGTTCAAAGTGGTGACCCTGGACACCGATACACTGCTGCACTCGTTGAATGAAAGAATTATTTACTGCTTCCGGTGTTGCCTGCTGAAGAGAATTACAAGCAAGCACGATACGTTGCTGCATGTCCTATGGAGTTGTTGGAATATCTCGATGGACAACGTCTTTAATGCATTCCCAAAGACAAAAGTCCAGACGATTGAAATCAGGAGATCTAGCAGGCCAAGTAACTGTTTCTCCTAAACCGTCCATGTGGCAGGATACCTTCGGTTCAGAACACGAATTGCACGCAAGGCATTATGTGCCGAAAATCCATCGTGTTGATACTACATAAGCACTCTGGTTCTTACCGGAAATTCATCCAAAAGAGGAGGAAGAATTCGCCTGAGGAAGTTGACATACGCTGTGACGTTTAGACTACCATTGATGAAATAACAGCCAATAATTGTAGTACCAAGCAACCCACAACAGACATTAACTCTCCATTGACGTTGATCTTCCACCTGTCTAAGCCATCGTGGGTTGTCGCTGGACCAACAATGCATGTTCCTTGTATCTACCTGTCCTTTGCTTCAGAAGAAACGTTCATCGGTAAATAGAACATTGGAGAAGAAGTTCGGATTGGCGAGGATTTGCTGCTGTGCCCACTGACAGAACTATACACGATTCTGGAAATCATTCCCATGCAATTCTTGCTTTACGTGTACATGGTAAGGATGGAACCGGTGACGTGTAAGAATACGATGTACGCTGGTTTTAGGAATGCCAATCTCGTGTTCGAGCTGTCGTTTGCTCACATGTGGATTCATAGTAACGGAAGTGAGAACAGTAACTTGGGCAACTTCGTCTGTGCGAGTGCCACGACGACTGCGTTGTCGTGGGCTGAAACTGCCCGTTTCCTGAAGCGTCGCAAGAAGACGAGAAAATATCCATCGGGAAGGTGGGTCCTTGTCAGGATATCGCTCTCTGTGCAGTTCCGCTGGCTATGTAGCATTTCGCCTACCTTCAACAACAATGATAAAAGAAACGTTAGGACGATGCAGTTTGTAGGAAGGACAGCCTTTACTGTAAGCCTACTCTACACAACAGTATTTAAAAGGACTAAACTACTGTACTAAATGTACCCGTACAAAAGGAAACAGTATTGCAATTACTGTTCTGCTAACTTACGTTTCCCATAGATGAGTAGCATTTTTACCTTCTCTTCGTTGGTGTACATTCTACTCACACAACTCTTCAACTAACGATGGTTGACGGAATGACGGGTGTGCATTCTACTTATGTTTACATTTATTCTCTGTCAACGTCAGCACGTGGATGTGTTCCACTACCCCGAGTACCTGCATTAAGCGCTGGGAGAGTCACGTCAATGTTGTGTTATGTAACGTTGTGTTTCAGTGATACATTTTTGAATAGGTCTTTACACACACACACACACACACACACACACACACACACACACACATATGGATGTGTGTGTGTGTGTGTGTGTGTGTGTGTGTGTATGCACCACCTTTTCTCCTATGTCCTTGGATTTGGTACACATAATAGTGTCCCAAAAGGAGTAGTGTGGGGATCAGAACCATCTGTGTCCCATTGAGTGACATAAATGGCTCTGAGCACTATGCGACTTAACTTCTGAGGTCGTCAGTCGCCTAGAACTTAGAACTAATTAAACCTAACTAACCTAAGGACATCACACACTTCCATGCCCGAGGCAGGATTCGAACCTGCGACCGTAGCGGTCGCTCGGCTCCAGACTGTAGCGCCCAGAACCGCATGGCCACTCCGGCCGGCTTGAGTGACATAGGAGATGGGCAGACAGAGAGAGGGGGAAGGAGGAGATGGACAGAGGGGTGGTGGAGTGGAATATAAACTGATAGAAGAGGGAGGAGCAGATACACTGAGAGATGGGGGAGACGAAGGTGGACAGGGAGATGGAGAGGAGGAGTTAGGCAGAGAGTGGGGAGGAGGTGAAGATAGAAAGAGAGAAGAGGTAGGAGGTGATGAACAGATAGAGGGGGAGAGTGAGAGAGGAAGAGAAGGAAGAGGAGATGGAAAGGGAGAGGTGGAGATGGACAGAGAGGGGGGGGGGAGAGGAGATGGACAGAGGTGAGAGAAGGAGGTAGGGAGCCACTCTCTCACCTTAACAATAGTGTCAGTCAACTTAACATTCATATTTTAGATAATGATCTCGGTGTTCCCCAGTACTACATTTGGTATGCATGGTTTATGAAGTTTTTACATGGAGAAATGCTGGCACAATGTTCTTATAACTGCATGTGTAGCCTGTAGAGAACCTGTACCTGTAGGGCTATAGTGGAGGCGATGGAGAACAGGGAGAGAGATGAATTGCGGGCCATAACTGCTGAGTGCAGTGACATGGCTGTGTGAGTGATTCTGATAAGCAGCGCTCGATGGAATGTATCTGCAGTCGGACTTCTGGCCAATGTACTCTCCTCCTTTTGTTTAGGGTTGGACACAAGGGCGCCGGTTCTCATATTGTACCTGGGCCAGGTGGCAATCCATCGTAAAGGTGGCTAGATGGAGGAAAGTGGGTGGAGGAAACCTTTTAATAGAGACTGCTGTAAACTGAGCTGTTGTGCAAGTGGCAGGAAGGTCATAAAATTCTGTGCATGCTCATGTTAGAAGCTCGGACGATATGGACAAAGCAGCTGATGTAGGTGTTTAGTCCAGGCAATACTGTTTCCCCCCTGACGCAAGGAGGTCGCCAGGTTCTTTTGAGTGTGGCAAAAACATATATTTCATGGTCATGACTGTCTGGGAAGTTTAACAGCCTTCTTTCAGAAATTGGAAATGGCCGGACCCGAAAGATTAGATCTGTCTTTAAAAGAGGGACTGTGGTCCCGGCTAGGTAGGCGCTTTTTGATAAAACATGACCGTGCTTACCGTGAGAACGATGCCTCCCTAGTCTAATATAGTCTCTTTTCAGACAAGAGAGATCTCGAGTCGTTGATTTCCTCTTCTCAGGATATGCAAAGTGGAGGCTTGCTCCTCCAGCATGGAACTCCGGTGCTATGTCTGCATTGGCTACCAGGCCAACAGAACAGTCAAGAAGGGAGATTAAATGACTAGAGGATAGCTCAACTGGTTTGTGCAATGTGAGGACGGCTCCCTTTTGCTAATTCGTCTCCCAAAGCGAGGTTCAAATGGTTCAAATGGCTCTGAGCACTATGGGACGTAACTTCTGAGGTCATCAGTCCCCTAGAACTACTTAAACCTATCTAACCTAAGGACATCACACACATCTATGCCCGAGGCAGGATTCGAACCTGCGATCGTAGCGGTCGCGCGGTTCCAGACTGTAGCGCCCAGAACCGCTCGGCCACTCCGGCCGGCCCCAAAGCAAGGCTTGGTGGAAAATGGTTGTGATACTTTGCCTTCTTCTTCCTCTTCTTCTGGTCCTCCCCTGGTGGAGAACTTCAGGTCTTTCCCTAGTGGGTGAGACTTTCGGTCTGTATCTTGTGGTGGACTAAGAGCTAGTGGAAGTTTCCAGCTGTACTGACAATCGAACTGCATATCATCTCAGACATGTTGTGTGTCATGAGGGTGAACTTATTTGTCCTGAGTCAGCAGCCTGACATTTGACAGTTCTAGCACACACCGCCGTGCCTGTGAGTCAAGCTGGTTTGGCCAGACCAGCGAATGGGTGTATCTCACACTGAAATCTGTCGGGATTTCAGGGCTCTGAAAGGAAATTTACTACCGTTAAGACCGCGTAGTTTTCAAATTTTCGTGGACGCATCAGGGCATTACAGCTACCGCAGCGCACTACGCCCGCATCTCGTGGTCGTGCGGTAGCGTTCTCGCTTTCCACGTCCGGGTTCCCGGGTTCGATTCCCGGTGGGGTCAGGGATTTTCTCTGCCTCGTGATGGCTGGGTGTTGTGTGCTGTCCTTAGGTTAGTTAGGTTTAAGTAGTTCTAAGTTCTAGGGGACTGATGACCATAGATGTTAAGTCCCATAGTGCTCAGAGCCATTTGAACCATTTGCAGCGCACTGCTCCTTGCACACAGCGCTGCGTTATCTGCTGCCGCCTGCATCAATCTCAAAGGGTAAACTACTGCTGCACTGGCGTAGGGTTGTTAGATGATGTTTACAGCTCCCTGTTCTCAGGTGAACCATACTTTGTGGTATACTTGATTGTAGTTGATTCCATCTGAGTAGAAATGGGCCTCACAGTGGATTCACGTAACTTAAAGAAAGTCAGATTCCATTGTGAAAAGGATCAATTCAGGGGAGAATTTGTATAGCTTCCACCACTATCTATGATTTTCCAATCAAACACCATTTCTTTTTTCTGATTTGTGTTTGACATTTTTGTGTAAGATTTATCAGCTAGTTGTAGTTACAAAAGGATTAATAAAACTTGTCATTATTTTGTAAGTACTCCACTGTTCTCATTCATACTCCCTCTACTACTTACAATTTTAATTTATTGTGGTTGCCCACGGGTAGACCTGCCATTTGAGGTTCAATCTTATTAAGTTAGTTAATTTGTTTATTACCTTGAATTCTGAATGTGACCACAGACATAAGCAACAAAAGTGCCATGAGTAAATTCACTAGTTTATACATAAAAATTAAGGTTGTAGCTCACGAGTCGAAGGTTCAATCAGACATGTGCTTATCGTTAAACCGAGCGACGGCTCGTACAAGGACAGAGAGGTGGGAGAAGATGAGAAGGACATAGAGAGCAGGAGGAGGAAATATGTGCAATATATGTGTCATATACGAGGGCTGGAACTTTAATAGTGGCAGCTACGTATTCACAACTGATCCAAAAGAGTTGCATGTTTGCACCTGTTACTGTCCTTCAAAGTAGTCACCAGCGTTGTGTAGAACCCGTTGCCAGCGATGTGGAAGACGTAGTGTACCGTTAGCAGAGGCTGTTATATTGATGATATGAATGGGCGGACTACTGCCTGTCGAATCTCTGGAACAGTTCTGAAGGGAATGCCACGAACGTGCATCATCACTTTCATGTAAGTTACGCGAGTTGCACACGCCAGGAAATTTGTCTCGAGGTATGAATATGAATATTATGTGTTCCATATTGAACCAGGGTATGGAGTGACATGTCACGGCAATATTAGGAAAACATACACACATAAAAACACACACTAAATCATGGGTATATTTGTGTGTGAGTGATTCAGTATGTATCGGAGGCTGGCTGAGATAGCACAAATAAAAGAAAAAAATAAGAGGCGACACGTACGACCTACGTCCTTAAATCGTTTAGCAGCACTCCTCTTGTGAAGCTTAGAACTTACTCTGAAGCACTGCTGAGACCTGTTGCTGCAATTCTTTGTCTTGGACTCTCTATGGCATTCTTTAAATTTGACGTGCAAAGGATCGTGTCCACATCGAAGTTTGATTCAACGAAAACAGGAAGTTAAAAGTTGAGTCATCTGCTGCACTGCAAAAAGAACGTAATGCATACGAACGAAGCAAAGTTGCCGAGATAGAGTGTTAGAAAACATTTTCTTTATAGCACAACATATTTTGAATCCGCATGTTTGTTCGCTATGTAATTGTTCTTAAACGACTGCAGGGAAACTACTGTTTAAAATGTTTGACTACATTGGCAAAGAAATTGAATGTTTCATTCACTTCACAAATCAAATCTTACTAATTTTGACTTAAAAAAAGAAATATGACAAACAAAACAATTTATTAGCTACAGTTTCTGTGAATCACAATAGGTGGAAATATTTTGTTTTATCGGATTAAGAGAAAACGTCACATTTTAATTAAATATGTCAAAAACATTTGAAATCCAGCTGAATTTTCTTTAATGAGCGCTACATTCCAACAGTTCTAACCTCTGGCAGGTGGTTTGAACTGAAGAGAATCATGTGTGGCTACATAAACTGTCTCTCTCTCTCTCTCTCTCTTTTTTTCTCTTTTGAATGAGTTCCGAAGCACCCCTATACTGAGACTACTAGTAATCTGAAAGCACGGCTTCATTTCAATGGCTCTGATATGTCTGTCCCGTTACAGTAATTTCGTACTGGAACCTATCCTCGTGTTCATCATTGTTCAGGGAAAACGTCTATGTGGGACGGGAGAAACGCACCTTAAGGGACATGTTGCTTCCGAGATGGTGGCATTTTTCAGAAGTACTGCCGCTAACTGAGAACATTTATTGTCTCTTTTGTTGCCTAAAAGTCCATGAACATTTTCCTTGAAGGCTTCCCAAGCTTCCTTTTCTTTCCCCTAAAAAACTAGATCAAACTCACGATCCTTTACAAGTCGACGTGTTCGTGGCCCAACAAAAAACCCTTCCTTAATCTTTGCATTACTTAATGTAGGAAATTTGCCTGTTAAGTGCGCAAAGGCCTATCCTTCTTGGTTCATTGCTTTGAAAAAAAAAATTTCATCAATCCGAGCCCTATGTGTAGGGGCGGAAGAATATCGTCGTTTGGTTCCACGAGAGGCTCGGCAATAACATTTTTCTCGCTAGGGTTAAGATCTCCTGCAGGTCAGTGTGCTTGAATATAATGTGGTTTTTTATCCCTACTGTCCGTCGTACATAAGAACCGGCGGTATTTAGTGTAGCTGAGCTGTTATCCTAAGAGAACAACAATGACATCGCCACTTATTTTATAATAAATCTTCAGACATGTCTGAAGATGGCCTTGTAAGCCGAAAACCGGTTAACAGTAAAAGTAATATTGTAGAACAAAAGCAAACTGGTGCTTTTCATTTATTATAATGTTGTTCTACCAAGAATCGACGGAAGATTCTGTTAATACTTATTTTATATTTGTGTCCAGCATATTTGATCGAATCGAGGAGGGCTTTTATGTCTGCGTAAGTCTCCTACCTGTGAAGTGAATGACCAACAGGAAGAGAAGGAATACGGTTGTCGTTGTGAAGTGATAAACCTTTCAAACTTGGCTTGGAGGAATCTATGAATAGTCCCGTTCCATAGGATCATGGTTTAAATTCAAACATTTCATAAAACTATTAATATCACAGCAAACAACAAGATTGTTTTTCTTCTCAAAATAAGGAAACAGATTCCTCTGATGTTGTCTCTAATGTCGGTGAAGATTCCATCGCTTTAATCCTGAAACTAAAGCTCTGCTTGCTCCTTTGACGAACCGAGGTGTCGGATGAATCACTCACTTACGACCGACCGGTCGGTGTGGCTTTTTAACTTTTGCCGCAACATCAAGGTCATGGAATGCGGGAACTTCCTTGGGTTCTTCCTCTACACTTTCTTCATTTTCTGTTTCTACCTATTCTTTATGCTTAAAGAATTGAAAACCACAGTTGTTCTGAAGCGATTGCAGTCAATTGGCTGACACTTACGTGACTTTCATGTCCGTAACCATTTATCCACTGGGGAAAGGGGAGTTACAGTATAATGTGGAATTCTAGCAATATTTCATTTCTGACAAATCTCCACATCATTGAAATGTGAATATTGGGTTAAAACGTAGACTGAAAAAAAGCGACTTAACCGGGAATCCACCTCACAACCTATCGCTTTCCAGCCAAACCCTTTACATCTCTTATTTGCCTTCTTCCCTCCCCTTGTAACAATTCCATTCGCTCACCTTTAGTTGCCTTCTCGGCCTTGTTTCTGTGCCTTTTTTCTTGTTTGCTAAAACGTAATAATTCTCCTGCTAAAAGGAATAAATTAACTAACGTAAATATTTCGTCTGATGAGCAACTTCTTCATTTCTTTGTCGTTTATTAAAATTAAATTTGTCCTTAATTGTGAAGTAAATGATAAGGAAAATTATTCATTTCATGGAAATTAAAAAGAAAAGTAGATGTAGTTAAAGTCCATTTTGATGGTTATATATTCCTTAATCGTTAAAATGTAAAGTAATTTTTCCTTCTTGTGAATTCCTTCATGTCTCTCTGCTTCTAAAACTGAAATGTGTGCTTATTTATAAATGCAAAGAATTCTTCAAGCTACCTGTCATTAGGAATGTGGACGCTCCACGACTGTGATATAACTTTCAAAATAATGGAGAACAGCAATAAAAATAATCGTCCTTTCTTTGAGGCTTTACTAAAGCCTGAAAGGAAAGGACGGCTGATTGCTGTTCTCCATTATTTTGAAAGGAAAAGAATTCTGATATTTTGTCTAAACCCAATCGTTTGCCATTTGTGGAAACTGATAGTCTTGTTTCTTTGTCAGGAAAATTAGGGAAATAAATGAAATAAATTTCTCCTCCTTTGTTATAGCATATTTTCTTTTGACTGTCTGTGCCCTACTTCAAGATCCTTAAGATGCGTTAAAATACAATTAACATAATAAGTAAAAATATTGGTCTTAATTATAAAGTAAAAGGACAGCATTTAGCAATCTATAAACTGGTCATAATATCTCAGGTGCGCGGATGCTACGCTCTTGTTTACATTGCAAAATTGTTTTGATAATTTCGTTCGTTGTGCAGTTCACGGTGTAATGTTGTCAGTTTCAACTTACTCGGTTAAACTTCGTGTTTCTGTTGCTATTACATAATGCACTAATTGACCTGACAGCCATATTACCGTATTGTTTTTCTGGCTGGGGTATCGCTTTTGGTCTGGTGTCAGTGTCACAATTTCTTTTATCGTGACATACTGAGGTGCCGTTCGCAGTAGTAATATAATTTTGTGTTGAGTCCATTCCCAGATTTCGCATGCATGGGGACGTGTGAACCGGTGTGTAAGTATATCCTCTTCATTACACTTCTCAGAATTCGGTGAATCCGTGAGATGGATATAGTATAACTTTGTGCACACTGGAATCGTTTCGTTGACAACTTTGCACCATTCTTCCCTTACATCTGACATTAGCTGTTTGTTGTGAATGTTTTTCCACACCTCAGGACAACTGCCATGAGAGTAGTTGGTTTCCATTTTGTTAGTAACAGAACATTTCGTAATATTGTGGTACCATTTCTTTGCATTGAGCGTTTTGTCTTCCTGGGTTACGTAGCTGTTCTCGGCTATGGCGGTTCTGAGAAAGCTAAGCTTTGAATGTGTTATGCTAATTGACGAGTGTTAATTGGTCTTCTGGCTGAACTGCTTCCAGAGGTATTCTTGTCAGGATGGTAGGGCTGAATTTTGATCTTCTGAGGACATTGTGTACTGGTAATGCTGTGTATGATAATAGTCAGCTGCACTGTTGTGTAAATCGCATATATTTTATATCATTCACGATGACCCATTTCGGCATATTCCTATCGTCAGGTCCTGTGTAAATATATAAGTGAACGATGGTCTTCATATAATGGTCGTGTAACTATGATATGAAAAGTAATATTACATCATTAGATGCTTTTACCTTACATGTAACATCGTTTCTGTCATGTCCTGTCTTTTTTTTTAGAATTATTACTTTCTCGTAGGAGTACACTGCAGATGTATATCGAATTTTACTTGGTTTCCTCGTATGATACTTTTGTGACGATTATATAGTTACCATTATAAATAAGTGAAATTCAGTTTTTTTATTATTTTTATAGGTTTGGTTGTATTTATGTTTTTGCTAGAGATCGTTTTAGTTTTATTTGCGATTTTTATTTTACATTTTTAATTTTTTCGTAACAATTTTGTTACTGTCTATGATTTATGTTGGTGTAGTGTGTCTGTTTTATACTCTTCATGTTGTTATCGCTGTTGCTATGGATATGTGTTATTTAGCGTCTCTGATTTATTGCTTTACCTGTTTTCCTGATTTGTAATGCGAACAAAGCCTTCTATGTACATTCTGTGCTTTAGGTCGATTTGTTCGTTCAATAAATTTGCATGTCAATATATCTCTATTTGCTCGACGATGTTCATGAACGTTCCCTTCTGTGTAATGTGGAGGATTTCTAGTGTTTCGTTTATAGGTTTTACGCCACGTTTTTCTGTTAGTAAATGCTGAAAAAATGTGGATTGTTTTCACTTTCTCTGGTGTGTTCTTTATATGTAATTTTTAAGTTTCTACCAGTTTGTCCTATGTAGAATTTGTCGCATGTGTTAGACGAAATTTTGTAAAAGCCGGGGTTGTTGTGTATGAGAATTTTTCGAGCTGCCTTTGTGAATTTTGTGTTTGAGGCTGTGTGTTTTGAAATGCAACTGCGATGTCGGTTTCGTTGAATAATTTGTTGATTTTGTTCAAGATGTTTCCTAGGTAAGTTGTGGTTAGGCTTTCTGCTTTCTTCTTTTTCGTTGTGTGTATGTTTAGTGTTATTTTTTAATGTATATTGTGCCTTTCAGGTTGTGTTTACAGTGGTATAATTGTGTTACAACTGTGTAGTCATAATTATGCAATTGACCTCATCCGCGCTGCTGGCTCACCTTCGAGGTAGCCGCACATATACTCTATTTTGTGCACACTGGGCCACGTAGGAGGAAGGGAGAACTCGAACTGCTGTAACCAGGCCCGCGGGTGAATCCTCGTAGCCGAGTTACGAAAGACTTCAAATTTCCTCACCGTCAGAAAATGTTTAAACTCAAATTCGTGAGTTTTCCCTGGCGAACGTTCCTGAGGGGATCCGCGCCGTTCCCACCTGGTAAGAGATCCGTGATCGTGACGATGATCGAATTCGCCATCGTTATCGGAATCATCGTCGGAATAATGGCCCTTTCGTTCATTTCTTTCAACTTCATGGGCCGTTAACCCTTTTAGGTGAAGCTCTAAACGGGCCATGCGCTCACATAGACCCTCGGTAACCCCTCTTTGTTGTATATTTATTTCACGCTGTCTGTGCGGACATTTCGTTATCGACCGTAATTCGTCCGCATCCGCTGATGGCGAGGTAATCGTTTCCCTATTATTGTCAGACTTACGTGCTACTGCGTCTGAGATCCTGCATATTTCTTCTCGCATCTCTCGGTGGGCCATGTCTTGTGTTTGCGTACGCCCTTGCTCTCGCTCGAGGGTTTCTACCTGCGCGCTAAGGTGGACCGGGCACTTATCCGCAGTGTCCTCTATTCGGGACACAAGAGCTGCGTGGTCACTCTGGCTGTTCTACTAACGCGCGGAGATCCCTGGCGAACTTTATCCTACTCGGGACTCAAGAGCCGCTTGTTCACTCCGGTATTGTTCTGCTAGCATACGTAGATTCCCAGCGAACCTATCTTCTTGCTGCAACACCTCCTTGACTTGCTGCCCCTCTTCTAAAGCGGAGATGCGTTGGTCAATGATCGCTAGTTTCTCCACAACACCCTGTACAATTTCACTACTCAATCTTTTATTTGCTACCTCGATATCCCTCCTATTTTCTTCTGCTTGTTTTTTATTCGCTTCCTCGATATGTTTCCTAGTTTCTTCTACATGTTTTTTATTCGCTTCCTCGATATGCCTCCTATTTTCTTCTGGTTGTTTTTTATTCGCTTCCTCGATAAGTCTCCTATTTTCTTCTGCTTGTTTTTTATTCGCTTCCTCGATATGCCTCCTGTTACTGTCTAGTAATTGTCGTAGCATAGTCTGTAATGAATTTGCATCTATCGAATGATTCGAAATCACTACAGCGGGCTCAGGATGGACAACACTTGTACTTGCGTTTTCCGCGTTTCGTTCCTGGTAGGACTCGACGTTTCGACCTTGTCCTTCTTCAGGGTCATTGTCTGGCTGGTTTTTCCGATCGCGGCTCCCTGAACAGCTACGCGTCTCCATCATAAGGATAGTTACTCCGTGCTCCAAAATGCAGGAAGAATAATGCCAAAGTCTCCTAATGGACTCACAGTCTCCACAAAGAACCCAAGATTTACACGTCACAGTACAAGAATCAACACACATGTAACACAATGGAATACTATATCAAAATTTCTATACAGTAATACATAAACAAGAAAAACTTGGAAGAAAATGCACACCTATATCCTAAATTAACGTAAATTCTGTGTTGCAGAAAGACAATATACCAATTAGCACATCCAACCGAAAATAACTAATCCCCACTGCGCATCAGAAGATCTCTGGTTTACCGACATCCTGGCAGGATCGCCATGTGTAACTAACCTGTTTCTCTTGGTTATTACGTTAAGATCAGGGTCGCCACCGACTCTAACCATACAACTAATCAAAGGTTTGGCCGAGTCGGAAAATAAATTAATTTGATCACAGACGAAGAACTCATAAAAATTCAACGTCGTGATATCGCTCGTAGGGGATGCGATGTCATTAACAATATTGCCCGTGCACTGTTCACGAGAATCAAACATTTCAAACAAAATAGAAAATGCATGAACACTGTGCATAAGATCAGCTCCCAGCAACACACCTGAAAGTAAGACTTAATCTAAAGGATTTGTTTTAAAATAAAAGGGGAAACTAATCACTGGACCTGTGCGTAAGGAAACGCGTTGGATGTGCTAACGGGAAAGCTATGAGGTGAGTGGCTTAGGTGCAAAAACGTAACCTCGGAATACAAGAGAAAATTGTGGATAAAATCATTTATTCCTAAGATATGGATGTGAGGCATGTACACAATTCCTGATAACATTAATTCCTAAAACACTAAAGAAAAGCATCGATACGTTCACCGTTATAATCTACCCCTAAAATCATAGGTGTGAAGCATTCATACAACTGCTGTTGCCTGATAACTGATGGCAATAACACGTTTCGCAGTACACCCGCGTGCCCACGTGGTTTCTAGGTATTGTGGTCAAGTTGCAACAATATCACATCACACAATCATGAACAGTTAACATTCTTTAGAACAAACATGAGATCGGACAGTTAGTGATGACGGTAGCCCAACAAACTCTAATGTTCTACCACGTGGTTGGCTCCCCACGGACGAAAGACACATAAAGCAAGGAAAATTAACGAGAAGGCAAAGCTATTAATATTTAGAAAAATAACAGCGTATACAGGCACAGCTGAAGACAAACAGACATTCATACAGAAGCGAGTGCTCACTTCTTATCGACACCTTTTTGTGTCGTTCTTCCGGCGGATCCAAGTCTGCTAAAGAAATTTACTAAAAAGAAAAATCTGCCAAAATTTTGCATTCCTTACTGCGACAAGAGTTGGAAAGCGAGACCAAAAGCTAACAGCTCTCCTCTCGCCAAGTAACAACGCGCCACGCGGTCAGTCTAACTCACCCTTCTTCGACTGGAGCACAGCTGTGGACGCTTCCCGTACCGGCGGCACACTGCCTCCCTTTTCCTTTCCCAGCCTCTTCCACGCTCCGCGTATCTCGGGAAACCCAAAGATGCCATTTCCGCCACCAACCTAACGCAGGTGGATTTCTCACAAGTAGCGCAAACCTCTTTGCCTACTTGACCACTACGAGAGTTGGCTACTCTGTACAACTGCTGCTGAATCTGTATGACTATCGCAGACTTTCTGCAGCAGCAACGTGACACACAACCACATTCACTCAATCACACCACTATGAGAGTTATGAGAAAAGAGAAACAAGGAAAAGAAAGAGAAATGCTAGTGAAAATGGACTACCGGATTAATGAAAGGAGACTACAGGACCCTTTCAATCTATTAATCCATTCCAACCTTCTTCAAATGGTAATGTTCGTGTGCTGTGTTTTGCCTTGAAAATATCCCTCAACAGAAGAAATACCTAGTCGTTGATAGACGTTTGGCTACTGGCGCTGATACTGGCAAAATCGATGCTAAGCAATACACTTTCTATAAGCTGAAATGGTTCACTAGTTTACTTTCTGGATCATATTAGACTTCGCTAGGAACGGAACTTTTTGCTGGACCTAGCTTTGTTCAACATCGATCGCCGGTTAGTAAGCCTGCATCCTTTTTATATCTAACACCAGATCTCGTAGCTCTGTTGCTGTAATTAATTATTGTTGTTCTTCCAGCAATAAACCTTGGCCTAAGTTTATCTTGGATTTGTTACAGTTGATAATGACTCCTGTTACTGCACAGTAAGCGTTCAGTAAATGCTTTGTTCGCTGTATCTGGCCTTGTGCCGTTTCAGATATGCTCCGATCATCTGCAAATGCATGACATACGATTTTCTTTCCTAGTTGTATCAAGCGTGGGAGTGAGCTGATAAGTTTCCTTAGAAGTGATTCGACCGCAATTGCGTACATCGATAGTGGGCAACCCTGAAGAACTGACCGGTATACATCGAGTAGCACAGTCAGTTGCCCATTGACCATTATTTTGGACTGAGCTTCTTCCAAATTGACTCCTACAAGTTGGGAGAATTTGTTACAGATACCAAATTTCCCCACTGCTTTTACTAGAAGACTGAGAGAGATATGGTTGAAAGCTTTCGAAAGATAAATAGATGTTACAGTACACCTTGTTTTATGGATTTCCGTGATGGCTATTATGCCACATTAGTCACTCTGGGTGTAGTTTATACTGCGTCCAGGGACCGCGCACGTTTGGTAATCTCTTCTCATGTTTCTTATTACGCCCCTTAATCTTGCGTTTAGTGCTCGAGCCATTATTTTGTATTCAGCGTTCATGAAGGTTATTGGCCTAAGGGATTCGATATTTGTTGGCGGGTATTTCTAGGGTTCCAATAAGACGAATCCGTCGTGTATGGTTGAAGGAAGCTGCTAGACATTTCATGCATCATTCAACGCGTTAATTAGCTCTTCTTTCAATATGTTCCAGTAAGTGAAGTAAAATTCAACTGATATGCCATCTATTCCTGGTGACTTTCGTTTCGGGCTTCTCAATAGCGTCTCATTTATTTCCTCTTCTGTAAACTCTTCGCTGAGAGAAATGTTTTCTCCTTCTGATAGCACGTAATCTACTCCATCCAGAAATAATGATTCAAAGTTCTCGTCTATTTCTACTACAGCGTACAGCTCACGGAAACGCTGGACCATTCTGCTTTTGATAGGAGCCTGCTGTTGTATTGTCTCGTCTTGAGGTTTTCGATTATTTTGTGTTTCATCCTTTTCGACATGCGGATAAGACGGTAAAGAGACGCATTCTCCTCTCAGATAATGTTGTTAGCTCTGGACCTCATTTTCAGACCCTCTAGTTTTCTTCCCTGCATTGACATTATCTGTGCGTTAATCTGCGTTATCTGTGAACTGTTAGTGGTTGCTACAATTATCGGAGGCACATGAAATAAAATTCCTCTGTATTTTTCCCTCACTCACTTTTACTGTAACCATATAGTCCAAGCAATTTCAGATGCTTGGGTTTCGCGTGACACACTATCCAATTAAATTTTCTGGGGTATTTCATTATGTTAGTGCCGCAGATTTCCAGCACCTTGATTCCTAGTTCCTTGTATCTAAGCAAGGTGGTATTTAATTTCCAGTATCCTTTTCCGCGGAATGTTGTTTGCTTCTGTAAATTGCTTCTTGTTATATAAGCACAATGATCGGAAAGATGTTTACAGCCCATATTTCTGACGTAGGGACGTTACGTACTAAATCTTGTGTAATGTAAATCCGGTCTGTTCTGCTCGCTCAATGACTAATGACGTAGGTGTATATCAATGAGTCTGCGTTCGTTAGCTCCCAAGTATCAGTCATATTTAAATTTCTGACCATCTATTTGAGATCCATGCATCTGCTGAAATTTGGCCTTTGGTCCTTTTCGTTAATAACAGAGTTAAAATCTCCAGCAAAGACGAATCTGTTGCATGTCGTTGATAGAAGAAACATAATTTTCTGTTTGAAAAACTCGGCCCTCGCCTCTCTACGACTGCTTCCAGACGTAACATGCACAATGACAACGACAGTATCTTCTATTTGTGCTGGTATTCTTCAACCGCTTAATAGCCTTGCAGTTTCTGCCGCTTGAACGCCGTCTTTTGTTAATATCGGAATACCTGCACTTTCAAATCTGTCGAGGATTACGTTGTATCCTGCAATTTCATCTATACTGTTATTTTCGACTTTCTGCAGAAATGCTATGTTAATATCAGCCGCCCGTAGGAACCATTGAAGATAGATCAGTTTGAACTTGTATTGTATTGTATTTTATGTTAACCGGGGACCTAGAAACGACGGAGAGGCTCCGTCCTCGCCGCAGCCGCAGTGGTGCACAACCCCACGACGACTACCGCAGTCCACTTCACCCCCCCGGCGCCCCACACCGAACCGAGCGAACCGAGGCTTATTGTGCGGTTCGGCCGCCGGTGGACACCCCCCCCCCCCCCCCCCCCCCCAGGGAACGTCTCACACCAGACGAGTGTAGCCCCTATGTTTGCGTGGTAGAGTAATGGTGGTGTACGCGTACGTGGAGAACTTGTGTAACCTCCCCCTCACTTATCGACCTTAATGACAGTGAAAAATTAAACCGCGTGTATATAATGGAAATTTGGGAAAAGCAATCGTCACCGAAGTTATCTGTCGGTAAAGAGGGAGGAAAGGGTTACATCTAAATGAAAGGAAAAATGCAAATGAAACTGGTGGAAATTAATTTTGAAAAGGGGTAAAGTTAATAAAGAAAGTAAATGTGCGGCCGTTATGTTAACAATTAACTAGCGGTAATTAGATATTTGAGATTTGGGGGAAATTATGGTCGCCAGTCCTATGGACAATTACTATAGTAACTGAAAAAGAAAGGTTATTACACATATAATTAGCACTTGAAGCGTGGCAACTGAAGGTTGGCACGTGTAGTGTGAAAACTGAAAGTTTGTCAGAAGTAATAAATTGCGCTACACTCTCACTTAATTTAGCAAAAGAATTAATAAAACCGGAAAACTGAAAGTTAATTTAGTGACTGAAATTAATAGTGAACTTTGTTTCTGAAGCACATCGAAATTAAATGAAATAAGGTTAGTCTTGGGCTACCTTAACAATAATTTCAAAAGCTACTTGAATCTACGCAATTTAGAAATAAGAGATTTAACTTCGAACTTGAATTAAATGATTCTGAACAATTAACAATAGTAAAATTTAGTACGTACCAAGCTGAGCTGGAGTCACAAGTAAGCTAAAATACGGTAACAAAACTCGCACTCTTAATTTGTGCTTGCGTAATCTAAATATTGTAGCCAGCTATGAATACTGTAACTGAACTCTGAAATTAAAGCAGTGAAATGGAATAATATTACTTTAATGCTGGCGTTTGAATTTCAACGACACTCGGGTTCATTCCAGAAAAGGAAGGGACCCTGCTTGGTAATGCAATTGGGACAATGAGCAACAAATGTTCATGCTAAGTTGCTGCAATTATAGTTACGAAAATGAAACAGTTCGAAAAGCTGAGGTCTGCCATACAGTTCTAAAACTTTACGTGCTTCCAGTCTTCCTTGTTGGTTGATTGAAGGTTTGAAGCCGTCGATCGAGGAGGTGGTGACAGTCAGTCATTGTCGGCCGTCGCTGTTGCAGAAGCTGGACGTTGGCGCGCCTTCTTCTCGACACGGTCACCAGGCGAAACGGGCTCTTGACGTGCGCCAGCTAACGCTTCCCGCCCGCGACACCATGTCAGAAACTAACATAGCAAGTCGAGCGCAATTACATGCTGCCCAACCCCGAAAGCGCGGCAACTCGCGGGAGCGTCACACAACACACCCGCTCCACTGCACTACTCCAACCAGACTGCCTGCTCTGCCCGCGCTCCACGCGGCAGAGTTAACACTACCAAAGATCCTAAACACTTTGGTTCTCCACACGACCTATCGGTGTATTCGTTCGACAGCATAGTTTTACCTAGGCAAGACCCAGCATAAAATACAAATAATATTTACAAAAGAAACCAATTATACATCGACATAGATGCATATATATATATATATATATATATATATATATAGACACAAATAGTAAAACAATTACAATATATAAAGGCACAGAAATGTCATACATTCAGGTAACAAAATAAGGATAAAATTTATAGTACAATAGATGGAAATAGGAGGATATGCATTTCCGGCGTTACACTTGTTTGCGCAGCAATCGCCGACATAGTGTAACTGAGGCGGAATAAGGGGAACCAGCCTGCATTCGCGGAGGCAGATGGAAAACCGCCTAAAAACCATCCACAGACTGGCCGGTTCACCGGATCTCGACACAAATCCGCCGGGCGGATTCGTGCCAGGGACCGGCGCTCCTTCCCGCCCGGAAAGGCGTGAGTTAAACCGCATGGCCAACCGCGCGGGCAGTTTGAACTTACTTGACATTTTGTTGATATTTGAACTAAACATATTATAATTTTGATAACTCGTAAATTTCTTTTTTGCTTGTGAAATAATTTGTCTCAGTTACCGTGTCTGTATTTTTGTTCCTGATTTAGTAAATGGTTTCGATTCTGAAATGAGACTGATATCAGGCATTTCATATATTTCCGCTTGGTTCTACTTGATCCCACAATTCACAGATTCTGTTCTTTATTTCGTCCAGACAACTGATGTTTGGCATGGGACATCACTTAAGGGTTAGACTTTGTTGTGTCTTCAAATTGCTTTCCCTTATGTGATTAATGGAAGTTGTTGTGGGCTATCTGTTTACAATTTTTCGCCTCCTTCGTTGCTACTCTCAGAAATTTACCTCTTAGGCTTTTCAGACGATACTTGACACAGCTTTTCTGCACTAGCAGACTCAGTCATATCCATATGTGACTGTTCTATTGTATCTGATGGTGAATCCGCAGATGCTTCAGTTGGATGAGCCGTTGATTTGAACTCTTTTCTCCGGAGCACTGTTCATCGCGGACATTTCTGAACTGGGTGTTGTAAACTGTCCGACCGTGATTGCAATGTCTCTTTGAGGGTCGTATTGTTTACCATTTGTTGCCTCGACATTGGTAGTATCAGATGCCCTCTCATCCCCAACTATGCTACGGGCAAGGGCCTGACTGTCAGATAATGGGTCAGCATTCACTGTTCCTAAATCGGTATCTCTCTTTTCTCGTACGCCTAAAGGCAGAGAGACACCGCTGTCTGAAATATTTGGAACACCATTACTATGTTTAAGCTTGTTGTTTACAGCCTCAGGATCATTAGCAGCAGCTGAACTGCTTTCAGCTTATGTGACACTATTTGCTACCGGTTCACTACTTATTCCTGCTACCAGGTCTGAAAATATAGTTTTACGTTTAGTGAAGTTGAGTTGAAGTTACAATTTTCGTCTGGGGCAGTCTAGTTGAACGTGATCTGTTTCATTATATATGAAGCATGCTGGTAGCTGCCCCATGAATGTAATGTTTGTTTGATAGCCTCCAATACTCATTACAGACTATACCGGTTTTTTAACTTCCATTTTGATAGATATTATTCCATTAGGGTCGGGGAACGGATAAAAATTTGTCCAGGCCTCTTTCCGAATTGCACGAATGTTTCTATAAGCATCAAATCTGAGATTCATTACTTCGTTTGGAACTTCCATGGGAACGTTAAAGACAAGTACATTTGTCAAGCTGCCTTCGACTGGACTAACGGCAAAATCAGCGATGGAGCCTGTTGCTAATGTTAACTCCAAGTGACCGGTACAGTCACCGATTACTCCCTCGTACACTATGAGGGATTCGACACGTCAGTATTCATTTGCACGCTGTCTACTTGATATAGGGTGTTTCAGATTAAGCGTATACCTCTGTAACTTACGAAATAATAGGTGACAGGAATACTTATTGAAACATGTCTACATAAGAAACGTTACACTTTCTGCGGGGTTATGAACACAGTTTGTTGAATTACTTTCCAGAGAATTACAGCAACGAGATACACTTTTTTTTAATCGAATATTTAACAGCTCATAGAGGAAGCTTGTCGCTCCGTGACACCGACGATGTTACACCTTGTCCGCTGGTCGTTTAGAAGGGCATTGTGTTGCCCAGTCCGGAACATGGCCACATATTTGAGCACCTCGCGTACTTTAAAATTAAACCATAGAACATCCATCTGTACACAGCCAAGTAATATGCCGGCTACCCTTTGAATGTTTCTATGTGCCACACTAAACATGACATAAACATGATTTAAATTGATTTCTAAACAGCTGATTTAAATACATCAGGCATATGATAGAATGAACTAATATTCTATTTAAAAAATTGTATCTCTTTGCTGTAACTCTCTGGAAAATAACTCAATAAACTACGTTTATAACCCTGCAGAAAGTGTAACGTTCCTTATGTGGACGTATCTCAATAAATATTCCTATCACATATTATTTCGTAAGTTATAGAGACATACACTTGAATTTCGAGAGTTGTTTGACACTCCTTGGCGATGTCGAATTCAAATTTAACAGCATTATTCCGGGTGAAGGTTTCTATCGTTGTTTATACTTTTTCATATACTTAGGAAAGCGTAAAGACTATCACATTCCGCGTGCCCGCATCTCGTGGTCGTGTGGTAGCGTTCTCGCTTCCCACGCCCGGGTTTCCGGGTTCGATTCCCGGCGGAGTCAGGGATTTTCCTGCCTCGTGATGGCTGGGTGTTGTGTGCTGTCCTTAGGTTAGTTAGGTTTAAGTAGTTCTAAGTTCTAGGGGACTGATGACCATAGATGTTAAGTCCCATAGTGCTCAGAGCCATTTGAACCATTTTATCACATTCCGCGTAACGCAGCTGTGTAGTAGCCGGTACGCTAGGCGGCACCGATTGCACGCGGCTTGTAAACATTAGCTGCAGCTCACTCAAGTAAACACCGCGTAACCGACCGCTACGACCGCTGGAGCGTAACTGCCGCTACACCACAACACCAAATGCAAATTTGGTCACGCTTGCTGCGGTCTCAAGTCACTGCTGGTCTCTCGAGATACGCCGGCTGTTCGCTAGGTAGCAATGGTATAGTTTTCACTCCTTAACTTTCATTCATCATAATGCAGACAATTTCTACGAAATATTTAAAAATTATATACAGAAAACTTTGAGGCGAGTCAGTATCTATTCGTGAAACCCAGATCAAAATCCTTACAGCAGTCCTAGAGATTGGTCTGCATATATAGACGGACGCGAAAAGGCGACTTCAGTTTATATGTAGAGAGACAGAGAAGAGAAGATGGGCGATCTAGGGAATATCTTTGGAATCTAGATGAAGCTGATCGCAGACGACCTCGTCGTCTGTAAGAAATGAGTAACGCCAGAAGACTGTAACGAATAGCAGGAAAAATTACAGAGGATCGATGTTCGGTACTGAGAATAGAAATTGAATTTAAATAAATGTAATGTAGTGTATGCAAATACGCGGAGAAATCTGCTACTGTACGATTACGCTATTGAAGACAAATCAGTGGAAACAGTCACTACCGTAAAATACGTAGGAATAACCATTCAGATCAGCGAATCAACAGAAAAGAATATGATGAAGACCGGTACTGGGTAATGTGTAACTCAGATTAGATATTTGGCTCATTATTGTAGAGGTTGAGCCACATACGTCAGCCTTAGCGTTCTGCAGTAATTTCACTGCGCAGGTACTTCAGTTTCCAGTGGAAATTCAGGAGGAGTGAAGGGATGGCGATCATCAAGCTGGATATAGGTACCATTGCGAATGACTCAGCGATGTTCTTGAAGACTGCCTGCACTCTACGGTTGTCTGGGAGTGGCAAGTCTAATTTGGCAGTCACTGGCTACCCATTGTGGATAATAAATAAAAAATGCCACTGGGTACATTAAATAAATAAATGATTTTAAGTGATGTCACAATTAAATGATGTAGTAGACCAAGAAAGTTTTAACTGAAATGATTCGTTTATTCATTCAGTAGCTCCTTGAAATAATTAAAGTCGGTGGGCCTACAAAAATGATTTAAATAATTAATAATAAAATTAATACCGCATGAAACTTGCTACTGTGTGTTAATATCAAAATGTATCAGATTCCCCAGTACTAACTGCTCTTAGAGCTCAACTCGACTATACGTCTCAACTGCCGAATTTTGACTAAATCCCACGTCACACGAATATTTTCAGAGTGCCAACAATTGTTAATCTAGTGCGACAACATGCTGACCAAGTTAAGCCATCACTTGAAAACTGTTCCTATGACTTGCCGAACATAACTGATTCTCCGCTCGCTTAATACGAACTCACCTTTTCACATCCTCCACTGGCTATTAGCTGGCTGCCAGATCCCCACCAGTGCTGATCAGCGCCAAAATGGCTCGAGACTGCATATAGGTCCATACGAATGGGTAGTTGTGTGTATCCCTTCCAACTTACGGTCTTTTTTAAAAGTAATGCTTAATAAAACGGAATGCTAGATAAAATGTACCACCACACCTTGCCCTGTACTATTACTGTTCTGCCCTCTTCTAGAGGGGCGATAATCGCTGGAGTGAGACATACACTTTTCAATAACAACTGTTATTACAAGAACTAAGCTAAATACAACCTCTGAGAATAATGTCTACGAAACTTGAGAACAGGAGTGTATTGAGGAGTAGGGAAGATTGAGAACGACACAGTACCACGAGGCTGGTAACTCGTAGGCAGTCGCCTGATGAGCGGCAGGTGGTATGACGGCACTGTCCTGTGAGGCTGAGAGCTCTTAGGCCGTCTAGTGGTAATGATACGGTCCCACAAGGCGACGAGCACGTGGCCCGTCACAGCAGATACTGCGAAGCGGTGCCCTCGGGCGGCTGGTGGAAGCGCAGCATCGGACGTTTCTCAGGACGAGGGTGGCACCACCTGGCGGTGTACGTAGCGGAGACTTGACGAGACCTGACGGGATACCAATTCGATTCTACACAGAGTACGCGAAAGAACTTGCCCCCCTTCTAACAGCCGTGTACCGCAAGTCTCTAGAGGAACAGAAGGTTCCAAATGATTGGAAAAGAGCACAGGTAGTCCCAGTCTTCAAGAAGAGTCGTCGAGCAGATGCGCAAAACTATAGACCTATATCTCTGACGTCGATCTGTTGTAGAATTTTAGAACATGTCTTTTGCTCGAGTATCATGTCGTTTTTGGAAACTCAGAATCTACTATGTAGGAATCAACATGGATTCCGTAAACAGCGATCGTGTGAAACCCAACTCGCTTTATTTGTTCATGAGACCCAGAAAATATTAGATACGGGCTCCCAGGTAGATGCTATTTTTCTTGACTTCCGGAAGGCGTTCGATACAGTTCCGCACTGTCGCCTGATAAACAAAGTAAGAGCCTACGGAATATCAGACCAGCTGTGTGGCTGGATTGAAGAGTTTTTAGCAAACAGAACACAGCATGTTGTTATCAACGGAGAGACGTCTACAGACGTTAAAGTAACCTCTGGCGTGCCACAGGGGAGTGTTATGGGACCATTGCTTTTCACAATATATATAAATGACCTAGTAGATAGTGTCGGAAGTTCCATGCGGCTTTTCGCGGATGATGCTGTAGTATACTGAGACGTTGCAGCATTAGAAAATTGTAGCGAAATGCAGGAAGATCTGCAGCGGATAGGCACTTGGTGCAGGGAGTGGCAACTGACCCTTAATATAGACAAATGTAATGTATTGCGAATACATAGAAAGAAGGATCCTTTATTGTATGATTATATGATAGCGGAACAAACACTGGTAGCAGTTACTTCTGTAAAATATCTGGGAGTATGCGTGTGGAACGATTTGAAGTGGTATGATCATATAAAATTAATTGTTGGTATGGCGGGTACCAGGTTGAGATTCATTGGGAGAGTCCTTAGAAAATGTAGTCGATCAACAAAGGAGGTGGCTTACAAAACACTCGTTCGACCTATACTTGAGTATTGCTCATCAGTGTGGGATCCGTACCAGATCGGGTTGACGGAGGAGATAGAGAAGATCCAAAGAAGAGCGGCGCGTTTCGTCACAGGGTTATTTGGTAACCGTGATAGCGTTACGGGGATGTTTAACAAACTCAAGTGGCAGACTCTGCAAGAGAGGCGCTCTGCATCGCGGTGTAGCTTGCTCGCCAGGTTTCGAGAGGGTGCGTTTCTGGATGAGGTATCGAATATATTGCTTCCCCCTACTTATACCTCCCGAGGAGATCACGAATGTAAAATTAGAGAGATTCGAGCGCGCACAGAGGCTTTCAGACAGTCGTTCTTCCCGCGAACCATACGCGACTGGAACAGGAAAGGGAGATAATGACAGTGCCACGTAAAGTGCCCTCCGCCACACACCGTTGGGTGGCTTGCGGAGTATAAATGTAGATGTAGATGTAGACCGTTGGGTGATCGGAGCTCGGGACGTAACTGGCTCTTCACACCGTTGTGGACCATTCCTTCGTCCGACTGTGTAGGAGCTTGTGCAGATACTAGCAATCCTCTTGTTACTCTGGGATTGCTATAGATGATACATGACTTGAAAAACTGTCCTGGCATTAAATGAAACAGATAAAGGCCGCCACACATGAAGAGGCGGTCCCAGGCGACTCGGCGGCTGCCCCCCCCCCCCCCCCCCCCTCTCTCAAGAGGGTGACTAGATTTCACCTCGCAAGCTGGCGGTGACTAGATTTCTTCCTCTCTTCTACGAAATCTTCAGCGACACTATGCGCCACCAGTCGTCGGGTGTAAAAACAGTGTATGATCGATAAGCCTCAGCTCCTTCTTGAGATCGTAAAGGATTCCTTGGGAGCCACCTAATGGCTTGTGAGACAGCGAAGGTTTGGGAATTTCAGGAGGGGTGAAGGGATAGGGATCACCAAGGTAGGGATAGGTACCGTTGCGAATGACTCAGTGATGTTCTTGAAGACTGCCTGCACGCTACGGTCGTCTGGGAGTGGCAAGCAAGCGTCCTCCGTCGGCACAGGCTGTGGTGCGGACGCCGTAAGCGTCTCTCCGTCTTCTTCTTGCTACTGACCGGCCTCTTCTTCGGGAGGATGAGAAGGTGTTTCCCATGGGCACCGTCTCGGCCTCATGCATTTTTGCAGCAGGAGCCGGGGGGGGGGGGGGGGCGTCCGTCTGCGTCGCTGAGTCCACCCCCACCTTCGGCCCGATAGTGGGACGGACATCCCCTCCTTAGCGGCCCTCAGCTCTTCTGTCAGCTACCGCGGACAGCGACGAGCTTCTCCTTCATGGCGACCCTCTCTACCGCGATTGCAGCTTTGACGGCGGCCACTGCGTCATCTTTGGCGCGAGCCCGGCCCGATTCATCCTCTTAAGGGAGGAGGGGGGGGGGCAGCCGGTGAGTCGCCTCTTCTTCCTTAATGCAGGAAACTTAATAGTAGTGGGCCAGCACATCAAAGCATGTGAGAAGTTAAATAGTTGTGTATCTTCAGGTCGGAAGTCGGAAAAAGTAACTGGGAAATACAGCGACGAGTAGCTAATGGGAAAACAGCAATCCAGAAGATAATCCCTCTGTTATGGTGTTCTAAGATAAAATGGAAAATAAAGGAGGTGCTCTTTGGAAGTACTGTAGAGCCTGTGTCGACGTATGCATGTGAGTGCTAGGAGCTTACTGTAAAAAGTATTAAGAACTTCAGATTTGTAGAAACGTGCTCTTTCAGAAGATCGTGTAGAATGTCTCGGTGAATCCACGTAAGAAATACAACGGTTACAGAAACGATTCAGACTCAAAAAAGCATCATGGATAGAGTAGCAGAACAACTGCTAGCCTCGTATGGACATACAGCGCGAATCACAGATGACAGATGGCCTGATAAGATCTTGATGTGCAATCCCTAAGGTAGAAGGAGAAGAGGAAGACTGAAGTTTGCCTTTTTAGATGGGGTAAAGGAGACCGTGAGCAAAAGGGTAGGAGTCGGGGAAACGTGGGAAGAAAGAAAGCCATGGCGACAGATGTGTGGGATGCGGTGACAACTGTAGGAACACGACAGAAAGAAAAACATTCTTCGGAAAGTTGAACGCAGCTCAACGAGGAGCTGTTTAAAGTTTTGGTTGATACCAGGGATTTCCTCATACACAAGTGTGTCGAGATACGTGAGCGGAGCTTGTACGCTTACAATCCCCAGTGCGTGCAGCACCTTCAGAAAGAAGACTGCGTCAGGCGGCAGGAATTTTGTAGTAGATATAGTTTATTTACTGCTGAATGAGTTTTTATCCAACGCTGTAATTGCAGTAGTACTAATTGTTACAATTGGGATCCTAATAGGAATTTCATCGTAATTTCGCATTAATGTATGTGGTCAATCTACTATAAACTATGATAATTTTAATGGATTGGTTCAAATGGTTCAAATGGCTCTGAGCACTATGGGACTCAACATCTTAGGTCATAAGTCCCCTAGAACTTAGAACTAATTAAACCTAACTAACCTAAGGACATCACACACACCCATGCCCGAGGCAGGATTCGAACCTGCGACCGTAGCAGTCCCGCGGTTCCGGACTGCAGCGCCAGAACCGCTAGACCACCGCGGCCGGCTTTAATGGATTCCTTTACATGAAATATCTCCACAATGTATTCCTGGTGTATGAAGGTCAGTTAGTAATCAACAGATAAACGCATACAGTGAACGCAACGGCTAATGTAGAAACTGAAAATGTTGTGTTAGTTGGCAACACTGCGAAAAGTAGTAGCTATTTTTTCTCTTAATTTTTACGTATGCAAAACGTCTCATGTCTTAGTTACAACAGCATGTTCGCTAGAATAAAGTACTTTCGAACAACATTGTTCTGTCATCCGATATTTGCTTTCGAAAAGTGTACAACCGTCAGAAATATTCTTTCGGCTGAATACCATGCTAGTATTTAAACATGGCTGGAAAACTTTAAAATGCTACAGAAGGTAACCACTCCCCACGAACGGCAGCTGTTCCGTATCTACATGGATGTTGGAAGCCGGTATTGGGCACGTATAAAATTATATTGGCGACTCACAATTAAAAAAACTATTGAAAAATGTCGTCTGAGTGTTGGTGCAACTCACACTACCATTCGACATAAACTAACTACCGTAAGGCTAATGAAAGGTGGGTTCTCAGAGAGGTTAATGTTCACTACAAAGGAACAAGAGTTCAAAATTCGTTCCAGTAGCTAAGGCGATGGACTTTTGTACAAGATTTTAACCGATGATGAAACTCGATCATTCTGAGCCGGAGTTCAAGCGCAAAGTACGCAACGAAAGCACCTAAACGAGTTGAATCACCTGTGTAGGAAAATCAAGATATAGCCATCGGCTGGTAAAGCCATTTAACCAAATTTTCGAGTGCCCATGGTCCGATTTTCGGTGACTTTTGGAGGGACTACGCACTTTCAACAGCCCATACTACTCAGGCATGAATGAAGACAACGTCAATCACACTCCGAAGAGGAAACGCCCGGAATGGCAGAGAAATGCGTTCTTCTCCAGTACAACGCTCGACCTCATACGGCACAACTGACTTTGGAACCTATTGGCAAAGTGGGTTGGGAACTCCTATCTCATCCTCCTTAACAGACTCGGATTGTTATTTGTTTGGTCCGACGAAAGAGATTTTGCGTAGCATCAAGTTCAACAGTAACGAAGAGTTAACAAATAAGTACAAAAATGGTTTCTAGGTAAGGATTTCTTAGCTGAGGGGATATGAAGACCCGTAAAAAGATGGGACAAACACGTGGAAGATGGTGGTTACTACGAGGGAAAATAGACAAAAACTCTATTGGTTTAATAAACACTTTTTGCAGTATAGTTATTTGTCTATTTAATTAATGAATGACCCCTACTTACTCGCCATTCTTTTTGGGGAACGACTGCAGCAGCCTGCAGTCCGTATACACTTTCCACGACCAGTACTACAGTGCCCGAAGGAACTTATCCTTGATGCTGGGCTGGTCACGACGACGTTGTAGAATGGGCGTTTTTGTTCTCTAGATTATACACTGCCTGACTCAAAAGTGATGCAAGCAAAACATCGTCGGTTGCCAATGTAACTTCGTACATGTACGCACTAACAGCGCGTATGTAAATAATTAAGAGATGAAATTTTCCGTGACACGTAGAACGAACACTAAAGTGCGGTAGTGTTATTGGTGTTCAGTGTTGTTACCAGGCTTTGTAGGCTAGTTTAGGGGTGTGAACAGAGACAGATGTTGAGCGATCACTGTGGAGGACACGGAGACGCCGCGTACTCGTGTGAGACAGCGTTATAAGCACCTGAAAGAGTTTGAAAGTGGCATAATCGTGTATCTGCATTTGGCCCGCAGATCGAATCGTGCAGTATTCATGTCTGCGGGCATTAGATGTGACAGTGGCCTGATACTGGACTGCATAGGAACGTAAGGCCAGGCATAATCGTCGTCAAGACTGCGGTCGAGCACATCTGACTGCCACAAGGGAGAATCGCCGTATTGTGCTCTCAGCACACTACAGTCTCTTCACCTTACGCGCTTGCCATTCGAGAACAAGTTACGAATTCACTGCAATATTCGGGTGTCATCCTGCAT
Source organism: Schistocerca cancellata (assembly GCF_023864275.1). Classification (NCBI taxonomy): domain Eukaryota; kingdom Metazoa; phylum Arthropoda; class Insecta; order Orthoptera; family Acrididae; genus Schistocerca; species Schistocerca cancellata. The sequence continues at coordinate 138,668,809 of NC_064632.1, forward strand.
CATTGGTCGGATAGTAGCAGCAGCCGGAGTAACGAATTATCGTCCCTTACGTAGGCTGCCATTAACACCACAACACAAATGGCTGCGCTTAGAGTAGTGCCGGACCTAGAAGCATGGATTGCTGATGAATTGCGTCACAGTGTGCTCAGCGATGAATCACCGTCCTGCGCTACCCAGGATGAGCACCTTCGGCGAGTATGTCGGTAACCTCGAGAGGAGTGCTATTTTTTCAGTGTGTTGGAGATGCACAGCCGTCATGGTCTGGGAAATCATCGCTTATGACTTCAGATCATGGCTGACCGTGTTGACGGTACATCACGGTCACCTTGCGTTCTCGTATGTTACGTTTCATGTAACGGTCTCCCCAATGGTACTGTCGTGCCATTTTTCAAGAGGACAATGCTCGTCCACACATGGAATATGCCGATGAATTGTCTATGAGTGTCTCTGAGGTACTCCCATGGTCAGATCCTAAGATCTGCACCGGCTAGAACATGTGTCGGACCAGCTCGGGCGTTAACTCCGTCCCATTGCAAGTATGCAGGATATAAAGAACCAATTAGAACAGTTGTGAGCCATTTTGTCCCACCAGGAGATAACACAACGGCTTTATGACATCCTTCCCTACCGAGTCAGAGCATCTAGGCCGGGGGGGGGGGGGGGGCGTGTAGCATCATGCAGATACACTGAAGAGCCCCCACGAGCACAAAAGAAGTGCCGCAGCACGATCTGGCTTGGACTCTACTAATGTCTGAAGTAGCTCTGGAAGGAACTGACACCAGGAATCCGACAGGGCTGTCAATGGTTCAAATGGCTCTGAGCACTATGGGACTTAACTGCTGAGGTTATCGGTCCCCTAGAACTCAGAACTACTTAAACCTAACTAACCTAAGGGCATCACACACATCCAAGCCCGAGGCAAGATTCGAACCTGCGACCGTAGCGGCCGCGCGGTTCCAGACTGTAGCCCCTAGAACCGCTTGGCCTTTCCGGCCGGCGGGCTGTCAGTAAATCCGTAAGAGTACGAAGGGGTGGACATCTCTCCTGACAGCCCATTGCAAGCCATCTCACATAAGCTTAATAACGTTCATGTCTGGGGACTTGGGTGGCCAGCGGAAGTGTTTAACGTCAGAAGAGTGTTCTTGGAGCCACTCTGTAACAGTTCAGGACGTGTGGAGTATCGCCTTGTCCTACTGGAATTGCCTAAGTCCGTCGGACTGCACAATGAACATGAATGGGTGCAGGTGATCAGACAGAATGCTTACGTAAGTGTCACCTTTCTGAGTCATATCTAGACGTATCAAGGGTCACATATCAATCCAAATGCACACTCCCCACACCATTACAGAGCCTCCACCACATTGAACAGTCCCCTGCTCACATGCAGGGTCCGTAGATTCATGAGGTTGTCTCCATACCCGTACATGTCCATTCGCTCGATACAATTTGAAACGAGAGTCGTTCGACCAGATAACATATTTCAAGTCATCGACAGTCCAATGTCGGTGTTGACGGGCCCAGGTGAGGCGTAAGTCTTTGCGTCGCGTAGTCATCGAGGTACACAAGTGGGCCTTTGGCTCTGAAAGAGAATATCGATGATATTTCGCAGAATGGCTCGCACGCTGACACTTGCTGAAGGCCCAGCACTGAAATCTGCAGCAATCTGCGGAACGGTTGCACTTCTGTCACGTTGAACGATTCTCTTCAGTCGTCGTTGGTCCCGTTCATGATGAATCTTTTTCTGGCCGCTGCGATGTCGGAGATTTGATGTTTTACCGGGTTCCTGATAGTCACGGTACACTCGTGAAATGGTCGTGCCGGAAAACCCCACTTCATCGCTAGCTCGGAGATGCTGTGTCCCATCGCTTGTGCGCCGACTATAACACCACGCTCAAGCTCATTTAATTCTTGATAACCTGCCATTGTGGCAGTAGTAACCGATCTAACAATTGCGCCAGACACTTGTTGTCTTATATAGGCGTTGCCGACCACAGCGCCGTATTCTGCCTGTGTACATATCTCTGTAGTTGAATACGCATGCCTATACCAGTTTCTTTGGCGCTTCAGTGTATGTGGGCTATTACTGCCGAGTTCTTTGCAAATTAGGCCTTATTTTGTAATCACTGAAATAACATTCCATACTTTCTCTATCCGTGAATTTCGTTTCGTTTCCTCCTTTTCTACTGCGTGCTTCACTTTTTTTTGTCAGATAATGTAGTTTTCTAGGAATGAGTGAAGGTTAGAGCCTTCAGACAAATACCTTTAACAGAATGGGGAATGAAAAATTTACATAACAGCTCCTAGTAGCAATACAACATCTGGCCAGACATGGTGCAAAGTTGACTGCTGTTACTGGTGACATTTCTGAACAAGAGTTGTAAAGAGAAATAGATATTAAAACAAATAACAATGACCTGTTACTTTGCTATCACTTTCTACGCGTACTTGTAGCGATTATTGGTTTCTGTTCATTGCACTATTTTTCAAATAATATTTTCTTTAGTGACCACACGTTCTATTACCAGCCATTACCTATTACCTCGTCGTACATAATAGTCAGAACAATATGGCGTCCTGAGTTCGTACACATTTACCTGCATGCTGTTACACCACATCGCACACGCATAGTTTCAGTTGTTACACTAACCGATGCAGGATGTAGGCTCTATAATAAAGTTGTTGTAACAGAGACAACGGGGCCTGATAGACACACACTAAATAAAGTCAGCCACAATTATTTGATCATCTGGCACGTTATTCAGTTATTCACAACTTAATGTGGCTGCATTGGCCGCATTCTACAAGTTATTAACGTAGTTCAAAGTGAGTTTATGCCAGTTTGTTCTCAATTGCGGAGGTGCATTTCCAGCATATGGACGTATGATTAAAATAGTCTGCGGCCGTAGATTAGTGCCGGGGATCTATAAAATAGTTATTGAACACAGTTCTGCTTAAATTCTTCGCTCATTACAGGTGTGTGATGGACAGATCCTCATTGTTCTGGTCCATTTCGCGGCGTGGTTGATCGTTGTCCTAACTCCTGTGCACGTAAGATAAGATCACAAAACGCACTCTGGTGTCTTAAGATTAGGAAACATGTAAGCGCATCAAAGAAAAATTCTCTCTTACCTCTTGTTGCAAAATAATGACACAGATTACGCACAGAAGAATGGAAAAACTGGTATAAATCGACCACAGGTAAAATAAGTTTGGGTTTCGAAAACACATGAAGCCATGCTAACCCTACCACTTATCTTAACACACAGACTGTGGAAAGGCCTACGTTCATATAATTTGTAGACACGTAGCATTTATAGATTGTAGAATAATGTCTTTGGAATTCTGAAAGAAAAAGGGGTAAAATATAAGGAGCGAAAAATATTCAACAATTTGTACAGAAACCAGACTGCAGTTATAAGAATCGAAAAACATGAAAGGGAAGCAGTAGCTGAGAGGGGAGTGAGAGACGTTTGTACCTTCTCCCTTCTTTACAAGCAGTAAGGAAAAACAATAGAAATTTGGAAAGGGAGTTAAGGATCAGGAAGGAGAAAGAAAATTTCTGCGGTTTGCCGATGACTTTGTAATTCTATTAGAGACGGCAGAGCTCTTGGGAGTTGAACGGAACTTATAATGTCTTGAAAAGCGGTTATAAGATGAATATTAATAAAATTAACAGAAGAGCGATGAATTTTAACCGAATGAAATCAGATGATGCTGACAGAACAAGAGTAGAAAATGAGACATTGAAAGTACTAGACTAGTTTCGCTGTTTGGGCAGCAAAACAACTAACGATGACGAAAATAGAGCGCATACAAAATGCAAACTGGCAATGAAAAGAAAAGTGTTTTTGAAAAAAAGACGTTTGTTATTAAGAAGTATAAATTTAAGTTTTAGGAATTATTTTCTGGATTTGCTTATTTGGTGTACTGCCCTATGTAGAAGCATGGAGATAAACAGATCCAGCAAAAAGAGAATAGAAGCTTTTGAAGTGTTGTGGCACGGAAGAATGTTGGAAATTACATCAGTAGGTCGAATAACTGTAGTTGTGGCACGACTAGAAGGCCTGTGTTGAAAGACGCATCTTGTGGCGTGACTGAGGGAAGGGGGCGGATACAACCTGTAGAGAGAGAGACCAAGGCTTGGATACAGTAAACAGGTTCAAGTGGATGTAGGCCGCAGTGGTTAGGCAGAGATGAAGAGGCTTGGGCAAGATATGCTAGCGTGGGGAGCAGCAGCAAACCAGTCTTCGGACTGAAGACCACAACAGCAACAAAACGTAAAATTTCCGCTCGGAAGCTCGACTCCAGTCCGCCACCAGGAATGGAGGGCGACCCTTTGGCTATGCCAAAACCGATCGTACTGGCGATACGTCTTGAAAAGGAAAGAAACATCGCCTGAAGATCCTGAGATAAAATCCAACAGGCAATACGTAAACAAACCACGACTAAAGCCTCAGCAATTTAGTCTATGGCTTATTTAATAACACTCCTCTCAGATAAATAATGTTAATCCATTGGTCCTCACAACTCATTCCAACGACACCTATGAAACACTTTGACTTCAACTGCTGCTAAGTGAAAAAAATAGAGGTTAGCGTAGCGAATTCTCAATCACAGGTAATGGTATAGGAGGGTTGTTTGATGAGTCTGGCACAAAAAGCAAGCAAAAATGCTTGTTTTGTGAACACCTCACATTACTTTCCAACATAGTCTCCTTTGTGGCATATACACTTGGTTCAGCGATCCTCCAAATGGCTCTGAGCACTATGCGACTTAACTTCTGAGGTCATCAGTCGCCTAGAACTTAGAACTAATTAAACCTAACCAACCTAAGGACATCACACACATCCATGCCCGAGGCAGGATTCGAGCCTGCGACCGTAGCGGTCACGCGGTTCCAGACTGACGCGCCTTTAACCGCACGGCCACACCGGCCGGCAGCGATCCTCCAGCTCTTCCATCCCATCGGAAAAATAGATTACGTCGAATTTTATAAAATACCCGTTGTCTCCAACTATCACTTCCTCATTGGATGACAATTTCTTCCCAGTAAGCTGAAGATTGAAGTCAGAGAACAGGAAGAAGTCACTTAGGTCCATGTCTGATGAATAGAGTGGGTGAGGAACCAATTCAAATTCCACTTCACTTTTTTGCGTGCCAAACTCGTTTTTTTTCAGCCAACGCAAGTTTCAAACCATCTAACAAGGTCTGCCTTTTTCCAAATAATATAAGAGGATTATTTCTTGCTAATCTCAAAAAACCGTGGCCTTCACCTTGCCAGCAGACAGAATGGTCCTTGTCTTCTTTGGTGCACTGCCACCAGCCTTTCTAATGATGCATCTCCACACATTGAACTGAAATGTTGTGGCGTGTGCGCTTTTGGTCAACTGTGGGCAATCGCGGCATCCACCTTACACACAGCTTCGTAGCCAATTTTCTGTGCAGGATATTATTCATTCGCTCACTTGAGATGGCTACAGTCTCAGCAATCTCACGGATTTTTATTCGGCTGTCTTGCATTAGTATAGCATGGATTTTGTCGATGGTTTCGTTTGTGGCGACCGCAATTGAACGGCCGAAGCGCACTTCGGTGCTTTTCCGACCGTGCTAAATCTAAAAATAAATGGTCTTCAGTGATCGTGCAGAGCATGCGTGATCTTCATCCAGCTCTGTTTTGATTTGTGTGGCAGTCCAACCCATTAAACGAAAATGTTTAACAACAACACGAAACTCGGTCTTCTCCATTTTCTGACCAATCCAAACCGCTGTCAACAATGAACTGTACGCTGTACATTATTGAAATTCTTTGTACGATCGTCAGAATATTCAAGCTTACCAAAAGTGAAGGCGCAACAAAAATGTTCTGTTCTTTCATCGCAATTTACCTGATTGATCAAACTACCCTCTTAGACATAGGACTCTTACAGCCCACATTATTTCCACGATAGACAGTTTCAGGTAACTACAAAGGGTGTTCAAAACGTTTTGCACAGTCGTCTCCAATTTTTTTTGTTTTTTGCAGGAGGAGAATGAAATTTTTTGTGAACTTACTTGGAACATTTAGCTGTAGGTTGGTATATAAAAGTATTTTCTTTTATTTACAGGTGAGACATAATGGACCGTGAAGTAGATGACAGGTTGCGACAACCGTCAGTGATGGAGTTCCTCTTGTGGACCGGCGATGACTCTGCCACATCGATTGACAGGAAGTTGCTCCCTGTTTGTAGCGAGGATAAAGTGGATCGCAGCAGTATACAGCGGTGGTTGCAGAGGTTTAAAGAAGATGATTTCTCTCTGCTGGACAACCCACGATGCGGTAGACCGTTGGCGGCAGTGAGTGATGTGAATAAGAAGACCATTGATCAAATCATCCAAAATGACAGATGTGTGACGACACGACAGCTTGCTGAAGTGACTCGTTTGTCATTGGGTAGTGTGGTATCACTGGTACAGTCACTACGGTACAGAAAAATCTGTGCACCTTGGATACCTAGATTATTGACAAGAAAAATGAAAACGATGAGGAATAATGTGTGCGAGGGTCTCGTGAAGACCTTTACTGAAGAGTGGAATCAGTGTTTTGACGTCATCATTATCCAGGATGAAACAAGGTTGCTTTCGTCCGAAGCTGAAGGCAAAACTCAATCCTCAGATGGCGTCATCTTGGTTCCCCTTGGAAGAAGAAACCTAGACTTTTACGAACAGCAGAGTGATGGCCTCCTTCTTTTGGGATCAGTGTAGTGTCATTTTCACTGACTTTTTGGAACATAGCTCCAAAATTAACCGGGACCGTTACTGTTTGTCATTGGACAAGCAGCGACGTGCCATCAAGACCTACAGACCACAGCTTCAGAGTCAGCTCATCAGACTACACCATGACAGTGCCAAACCCAATACAGCCCTTAAGACGCAGGAGAAAATCAGGAAAATGGGTTGGAAAATTGCTCCTCATCCTCCTTAGAGTCCGGACTTGACTCCGACTGATTTTAACCCCTTTGGTCGTCTGAAGGATCAACAGCGCGGTGAAACATCTGATAGTGAGAAAGATCTTATTTCCTGAGTCAATCCCCATAGTTTTACCAAAGTGCATTTACATCATGGAATGAACGTTGGGCCAGATGCGTCACAGCTGATGGAGGCTACATTGAGAAGGCTCAATGTATAGCTAAATGTTCCAAGTATGTTCACAAAAATTTCATTCTCCTCCTGCAAAAAATAAAAAAATTAGAGACGACTGTGCGAAACTTTTTGAACGCCATTTGTATTTTCAAAACCGCAGAGGAGCTGAACTCTGACGTCTCGATACCTCTACGGGTTTGGCTATCTGAATTCACTGTCGTTTGTACTACAACTGACATGTTATATTGCTATTTCGTTGTGAGTGCTTCTGTCCTACGATTACATTGGCTGTTGAATGCCTATAACACCATTGTCACAAAGGCTGGACCCTTCTCCTGTGAAGGAGAATCGTATGTTTGGTGCAATTAGACAAAAACTATAAACAAAAGGATTACTTGCATTTTAAATGCTTTTGGGCGAGATAACAACAGTTAAAAAGACCAATATAGTTTCAGCTACGAATGTTAACGCTAGATTGAAAACCTTTAGAAGAGCCCTGAAAATAACTAAAGAGTTAAGGACTTTTAAACCAAAATTTTTATATCCATGATTAATGCTAGTTGTATTTAAATTTTAACCGCAAATATAAAGCTCAGTGAACAATGTGTCAAGAAACAAAAGCGTAGTAATACCTTTTAAATTTTCTGTAATCGAACTTCACCAAAGTAACCGGACCTAATTTAATTTCATCTCAGCTGGGCACGTTTCTGCGAATGTCGGGTTTTAGCTTTGCAGTTTGTCGAACGTGCTTCTCATACAGATAGCTGTTCGATCTGCTATTCGGAAGACAGTGTTTAACCGGCAGTTCTTTCGGTACGCTTCTGATTGTAAAATCTACCACAGCAAGCAGAAAGTTTGTAAATAGCGCCGGCCGCTGTGATCGAGCGGTTCTAGGCGCTTCAGTCCAGAACCGCGCTGCTTCTACGGTCGCAGGTTCGAATCCTGCCTCGGGCATGGATGTGTGTGATGTCCTTAGGTTAGTTATGTTTAAGTAGTTCTAAGTTCTAGGGGACTGATGACCTCAGATGTTAAGTCCCATAGTGCTTAGAGCCATTTGAACCTTTTTTTGTAAATGGCATAAAACTTAGTGTCGTTAAGCAGAGTGTGTGTAAATGAACACAGTTTCAGAGCGATGGTGCTCTACGCTAATTACTGAGATCTCAGTAGCCAGTAAATGGTTTCTGAAATACTTCACTAAATGTAAGTGTATGGTTTATTGGAGGGAACATCGACTGAACGTGAGAATTGGCGTCGGACCAGGAAGTATACTGTAGATTCTGCAGATCGCACACGTAATATTGAAAGATCACAACACAAAATCACAAGCGACACTTCAAAGAGCACAGTTTATGAACAGTTCAGAAAATTGTACCGCCTTGTATCAATGTTACCGATTCCTCCTCATGCCACACGTTAAATATTAGCAGCGCTGCTCAGCTAGCTGGTAGGTAATGAAAGGAAGTGTACTGAACGTTTTCTTGCTCACAGCAGCCCTACACAGGAAGGGTGGAGGATATGGAATCGAGGATGTCCGTGCACGATGTAACACTTCACTGCAAAATCATGCACCTAAGATAATGCGTCCAAAACAACGTAAGGATAACAAAATGACTTTTGCTCTTCCACGCAGAGTTTATCTGCATTGAAATATATTTAAACCATTGCGACCTAGACAAATTTTGTGGCTAAGTGCTAAAAATGATCTCCACCTCCATAATGACTGCCTTTCCTATGTAGTGAAAGTGCTTTTTTATGGCTCTGAAGCCAACGGATAGATTAGCCGCAATCTATATCTTTCATACAGGGTGTTCTAGGGCTTGTAGAGGTGACTAAGTGAATTATAGTTTGAATAGGAAGTGATGTTTGGAAATGTAACATTTCCGTTCTACGACGGTTTCATTTCAGATGTTTAACTCATTCGCTTCTGCTTCAGGAAGTGAATTAGGAGTGACGCAATACGGTTATTTGGTAACAATTCGAAAGGAAAAATAACGAAACATCCCTTTATCACTTAGCACATTTGTTTGTATTAACAATTAAACATTACGTGTTTACGTTGTTACAAAAGAAAAAAGAACCGAACATACTGTACGTGCAGATTGTAACTTTTAAGTGTAACTACAAACAGATGTGCTTAATTGATAAATGGGTGTTTCGTTACGTTCCATTTCGAATTTTTTCCTAATGACTGTCCAACGTCACACGTAATTCAATTCCTCGAGCAGAAACGAGTGAGTTAAACCAAACATCGCATGGTCTCTATTCAAAATATTATGACTTGCATCCCTCTACAAGTAGTAGAAGTTCGTAACGGGTATTTCCAAGCACCCTGTTCTCGTGCATATGATATTTTGTAGAATCTAGTTCGAAAGCTATAACCAGCAATCTGGTTTGTTATCATTAGTCCTTAAACATTTCTTCTATACACCCTTAAAAAAGAAAAAAAAGAGACAGCACGGGTAGTTGGGCTCAGAGAAGCCGGAGGACTCGGCGAATTTCTCGACATTTTAATAGGATCGCTATTCGACGATGTTTCAAGGAATGGGTGAACACAGCTTCAAGAAGGAAGTGGTCGACTAGAGAGACAACAGAACGAGAGGACCGAGCAGTGGTCAGAGAGGCACTCACAGTCCCTGTATCATAGACACGACGTCCAACTGCCTGTTGGCGGTGGTATCAGCCACATTGGGCCTGGAATTTCGTTGTCTGGAGCAGAACTGTCTTCATTGATGAGTCCCGCTTCGAACTGTTCGATGAACAGCGAAGCGTGTCTGGAGAAGTGCGGACAGTGCAGGGATACCAACCTAACTGTCGCCCGCCATACAGCCTGACAGCTAGGAGTCATAGTTCGGAGTGCCATTTGATTTCATAAGACGATCCGCGGCACCCTTACAGCACAGCGGCACGTCGACGATATCCTGCATTTCGTGTTGTTGCCCTTCATCACACTCCATCCTGGGCTTATGTTTCATCAAGACAAAGTCCACTCGCACACTGAGAGAGTTTCCACTGTTTCTCTTTGTGCTTGCCAAACCGAGCCCTTGCCAGCAAGGAAGCCTTATATCTCCCAAACTGGGAACGTTTGGAGCACACCGTCAGTACCCTCCAACGAGTTCGGGATTTTGACGATCTAACGCACCAGTGGGACAGAATTTGGCTAATTGTGCCCCAGGAGGACATTCAACAACTCCATCAGTCAGTGCAAAGCTGAATACATGCATAAAGGCCAGAGACAGATCAACAAGTTCTTCATTTACTCAATTTGTGAAGCTCCTTCCTTTTAATAAATCATCCAATTTTTATGAAATTGTAATCGGTCGTCGTTCTGCACACGTGCATCACATTTACCGATTACCGCCCCATTCGGGTAATTTCTTCGTTGTTCATAGTTTTTTTTGTCGTGGAGTGTATTCTGTTCTGTCTCTTCCGCTACAGTTTTTGCCTTCTGCGCCACTACTATGAAAGTAATTCCCTGAGGTCTTTACACAGGTCCCTTGATCCTATTTGTTAGAATTTTCCTCATATTCATTTCCATGTCGTTTCTGTGGAGAACTTCATTTGTTATATCAGTCCACTTACTTTTTCAGCATCCTTCTATAACACCACATTTCTAAAACTCTACAATTTATTTATTTTCCTGTTTCCATACAGTTCATGATTCAATGCCGCCAAATGCTGTGCTTCACAAGCAGATACTAAAAAATCTTCTTCCTCACATTTAAAGGAAAGTACAAGGTCCAGTCACATTAATGTGACCACTGCATATGTTCGACGCTAACGTGCAATAACCACTCACTGACATTATTAGAAGTGGAACGTATGTGGAACGCGGAAAACTGTGCAGACGTTCTTGCAATGCGAAAATGCAGTTATTTATCTGACGTCCGAAAGGACGTGATCATTGGCTTTTGGTCCAAGGATGGAAGCATTTCTGAAAAGGCTAAGTTTGTAAACTGTTTGCGTACTTGTAACATCCCCCTCACTTATCGACCTTAATGACAGTGAAAATTAAACCGCGTGTACCTAATGGAAATTTGGGAAAGGCAATCGTCACCGAAGTTAATCTGTCGGTAAAGAGGGAGGCAAGGTTTACATCCAAATGAAAGAAAAAATGCAAATGAAATTGGTGGAAATTAATTTTGAAAAAGAGGTAAAGTTAATAAAGAAAGTAAATGTGCGGTCGTTACGTTAACAATTAATTGGCGTTAATTGGATATTTGAGATTTGGGGAAAATTACGGTCGCCAGTCCTATGGACAACTACTATAATAACTGAAAATGAAAGATTAATGCACATATAATTAGCACTAAAAGCGTGGCAACTGGAGGTTGACACATGCTGTGTGGAAGCTGAATGTCTGTCAGAAGTAATAAATTTCGCTACACTTTGACTTAGTTTAGGAAAAGAATTAATAAAACAGCAAAATTGAAAGTTAATTTAGCGACTGAAATTAATAGTGAACTTTGTTCTGAAGCACTACGAAATTCAATAAAGTAAGGTTAGTCTTCGGCTACCTCAACAATCATTTCAAAAGCTACTTGAATCTACGCAATTTAGAAATAAGAGATTTAACTTTGAACTTGAATTAAATGCTTCTGAACAATTAACAATAGTAAAATTTAGTACGTACCAAGCTGAGCTGGAGTCACAGGTAAGCTAAAATACGGTAACAAAACTCGCACTCTTAATTTGTGCTTGTGTAATCTAAATAGTGTAGTCAGCTATGAATACTTTAACTGAACTTTGAAATTAAAGCAGTGAAATGGAATGATATTACTTTAGTGCTGGCGTATGAATTTCAACGACACTCGGGTTCATTCCAGAAAACGAAGGGACCCTGCTTGGTAATGCAATTGGGGCAATGAGCAACAAAGGTTCATGCTAAGTTGCTGTATTTTTCTAATTGAATAGTTTGAAAAGCTGAGGTCTGCCATACAGTTCTAAAACTTTACGTGCTTCCAGTCTTCCTTGTTGGTTGATTGAAGGTTTGAAGTCGTCGATCGAGGAAGTGGTGACAGTCACTCATTGTCGGCCGTTGCTGTTGCAGAAGTTGGATGCTGGCGCGCCTTCTTCTCGACACGGTCACCAGGTGAAACGGGCTCTTGATGTGCGCCAGCTAATGCTTCCCATCCGCGACACCGTGTCAGAAACTATCATAGCAAGTCAATAGCAATTACATGCTGCCAAACCCCGAAAGCGCGGCAACTCGCGGGAGCGTCACACAACACACCTGCTCCACCGCCATACTCCAGCCAGACTCCGCTCTGCCCGCGCTCCACACGGCAGAGTTAACACTACCAGAGATCCTAAACACTTTGGTTCTCCACACGACCTATCGATGTAATCGTTCGATACCATTGTTTTCCCCAGGCCTGACCCAGCGTAAAAATACAAATAATATTTACAAAACAAACCAATTATACATCGACATAAATGCAAAAATGTACATGTATGTACATGTATGTACATTCAAATAGAAAAGCAATTACAATATATAAAGACACAGAAATATCATATCTTCAGGTAACAAAATAAGGAAAAACTTTAAAGTACAATAGATGGAAATAGGAGGATATGCATTTCCGGCGTTACATACTGTCGTGGTTAATGTATACCGTTCGTGGCAAAATGGCACTATCCAAAACCAGCGCCGAGGCAACGGTGGCGCACCTCGGGCCATTGATGACAGGGGTGAACGATGGCTGCGGAGATGCGTATGGACCAACAGATGTGCTACTGTGTAGCAACTGACCGCCCAGGTGAATGAGAGTGTCTGCTCGACGACCGTTTAGCTAACGTTACTGCGTATAGGCCCCCATAGCAGGCGACTGGTTCTTGCACCCATGCTGACTGCCGTTCATCGGCGACGTAGGCACCAATTTGCATGACAATATCGCAACTGGAAGTCCACTGACTGGTGACAGATTGCCTTTCCAGATGAATCACGTTTTATGCTCCATAAGACAAATGGCCTTTGGCGTGTCCTGCGTGAAACGTGTGGATGCAAACAAGCTGCAACAGACGTTGGAGGGTCCAGGCCGGGGGTGGGAGCGTTGTGGTCTAGGGAATGTTTTCGTCGCACTCATTGGGCGATCTCATAATTCTGTAAGGCTCAATTGATCAACACAAGTATGCATCTATCCTTGGGGACCGTGTCCACCACAAGATGCAGTTTGTCCTCGGTCCGATGGCATCTACCAGCAGTACATTACAACCTGTTTTGCATTTGTATTTGCAGTACAACTTACATGTTATATTACTACTTCTCTGTGAGTGCCTCTGTCCTACGATTACATTGGCTGTTGCATGCCTGTAACACCATCTTCACAAAGGCTGGACCCTTCTTCTGCGGAGGAGAATCGTATGTTTGGTGCAGTCACACAAAAATATAAACAAAAGAAAGGATTACTTGCATTTTAAATGTTTGTGCACGAGTTAACGACAGCTAAAAAAACCAGTATAGTGTCAGCTACTTATGTTAACGCCAGACTGAAAACCTTTACAAACTCCCTCAAAATAACTGAAGAGTTATGGACTGTTGACCCATACTGTTTTTATTCCCGCGAATAAGCCAGTTGTATTCACATTTTAACCGCAAATATAGAGCTCAGTGAACAATGTGTCAAGATACAAAAGCGTAGATAATGCCTTTTAAATTTCCTGTAGTCGAACTGTACCAGACTACCTGGACCTAAATTTCATTTCATCTCAGCTGGGCACGTTTCCGCGAATGTCGGGATTTGCTGTGCAGTTTGTCGAACGTGCTTCTCATGCAGATATTTGTTCTATCTGCTATTCGGAAGACAGTCTTTAACTAGCAGTTCTTTCGGTACACTTCTGATTGTGAAAACTACCACAGCAAGGAGAAAGTTTGTAAATGGCATAAAACTTACTGTCGTTAAGCAGGGAAAGTATCGTGTGTAAATGACCTCAATTTCAGAGTGATGGTGCTCGGACGTTAGTTATTGCCGTCTCAGTAGCCTGTAAATGGTTTCTGCAGTACTTCAGTAAGTGTAAGTGTTTGAATTATTGGGGGCCACGCGGTTGAAGGCGCTTCAGTCTGGAACCGTGCGACCGCTATGGTCGCAGGTTCGAATCCTGCCTCGGGCATGGATGTGTGTGATGTCCTGAGGTTAGTTAGGTTTAAGTAGTTCTAAGTTCTAGGGGACTCATGACCTCAGATGTTAAGTCCCATAGTGCTCAGAGCCATTTGAACCATTGAATTATTGGGAGCAAAATCGACTGAGGGTGTGAATTGCGTCGGACCAGGAAGTATACTGTAGGTCCTGCAGACCAATATTGAAAGACCACAACACAAAATAACCAATGAGACTTCAAAGAGCACAGTTTGTGAACAGTTCAGAAAATTGTACCACATTGTGTCAATGTTACCGATTCTGTCTTATATCTCGCGTTAAATCTTAGCAGCAGCCAGCTAGTAGGTAATGAAGTGAAGTATTCTGAACGTTTTCTTGTTCATTGCAGTCTTACATAGGAAAGGAGGGGGTTACGGAATCAAGTATGTCCACGCACGAAAGAACACTTAACTGCTAAATCGTGTGTCTAAAATAAGGCGCCCAAGACAGTATAGGGGCAACAAAATGGATTTTAGTCTGCCATTATGTAAGGCACAATTGACCAACCCAAGTATGCATCTATCCTTGGGGACCGTGTCCACCACTAGATGCAGTTTTTCCTCGGTCCGATGGCATCTACCAGCAGTACATTAGAACCTGTCACAAAGTTCGCAGTGCACGTGCGCGGTTCGAAGAGCGCAACGTTGAGTTTAGCGTACTATCCTGTCCAGCAAAGTCACGGAATTAAACCCAATCGAGAATCTGCGGGGCCACTTTGATGGAGCTGTACGCACCTTGGGTTCTCAAGCAAGAAACTTAGCGCAGCTGGCACGGCACAGGATATGCATGGCGACACGTTCCTGTCCGTGCCTTTCAGAACCGGATTGCCTCTTTTTCCTGCATAACCCACAGCATTACGCCCTGCAAAATGTTGTTATTCAGGCTTTTGACAGATGGTTACACTGCTGTTAGTGGACAGTGTATTTAGCAACAGTAGACTTCTTTTAGCTTGGAATACTCTCTATCTGTGCTAAGCTATTCCTTACGTATTACTTGTTTCGTCCGTTATGTTGTACTTTGGTTGCAAGGCAGAAGTCACTTTACCTCGTCTACTACATGGTCCCCAGTTTCGATGCTACATTTGTCACTAATCTCATTTGTGCTACTTCGCTTTTGACTTTCTTTGCTTTATTCTCAGTCCATATTCTGAACCTATCAGACGTCCTTTGGATTCACGAGTGCTTTAATTCTTGATTACTTTCTTAGAGGACAACAATGCCATCAGCAATTCGTTTGATATTGTTCAGTCTGAACTTTAACCTCTTTCTTGACCCTTTATTTTATTTCTGTCATTGACTCTTCGGTTTGCAAGTTGAAGAGTGAGGGATAAATACTGCGTCCCTGCCTTCTGCCCTTTTCCATCTTACCACTTCTCTCTTCGTCTTCTGTTTTTGTTGTTCCTTCCTAATTCTTGTGTATTGTAGAATATATTTCCAAACATTTTGTATTGTGTGCCGTTTATTGCTTGAGATTTTTAAACAACGTACAACTCTTTACAGTTTACTATATCTAACAGCTTTTCTAGGTCACAAATCCTATGAAAGTAGCTTGATTTTTCTTAAGTTTTATTTCCATTAGCAAGCATACCTTCAGGACTGCCCCTCTCGTTCGTCTACCTTTCAAAAAGCCAAACTGGTCGTTATCTAACAGTTACAGATGTTACCTAGACCACACTCTGATCACCAACTTATAGAAATTGTAAAACATCTCCCCATGTGTATAATAATATACGAATTTAGCATGGGATTGGAAGAGAGAAACTAGCTAACTAGCTATAATAATCAGAAATGTGGCATCTCAAATATCAATACAAGGATATTTTACGTACCAGTTGGGACCTGTTCCTTTACGGGGAAAAGAACAGCTACTTGAGGCTCTTGGGACACTATGTGTAGAGCACAACCACCTATAAAGCAGTGACATTAGAGCAGTACAGAGTACATATTTTGGAAGAGCATCATATACTCAATCAGCATGAAAACTACAATAAACGGATTCAGAATGAACAGTTGTCTCGTCACAGCTGAAAATGATTGTTCACGGGATGGAATGACATATAGGCGAAAGACAGAAATAGCATGAAAATGCAGGAAAAGAAAACTAGCTGTCTTTCTATCGTTGTCTTTTTCTGTTTTTTTCTTCGAATAAACGATGGAATTTACGACAGAAAGAAGAGAGAAGATTAAAATATTAAGCTATGAAAGATCATTTCAAAAAATCGAATCGCGGAGAAACCAGGCCAAAGAGGAAACGTGTAGAGAGAGAAAAGAATGGCTATAAGAAATGGTAAGAGTATAGCTTGTGGTAAGCAAGAAATCTAAGTTTGATTATTGGTGTTGGCAAAAATTTTTAATTGTTACTTCAGGTTCACATTCTCAATAAAACCATTCAAAGGTGCCTAAGCATTTAAAATTTTCATTAACTGCTTATTATGTTAATAAATTAAGCAATGTCTCCATGATTTTGAACGTTATTTTTTGAACCTTAACTAAAAAAAAGTCTTGATGGTCCTACTGATAGCACTAGCCAACAAATTTAAACGTTTTTCCTGCATCCGGTTCGTAAATGCGTGGAATTAGCTAATTCTGGAGTGCTGAATTCGTTCATAAAATCAGATTCTGTCACATCACATTTCCTAAATGCACAGCAGTACTGGTGAACGTTGATGGAATTAAGACGAACAAGGAATCAACATTGTTTAATGTACCTATTAGGATACGACGCCAATAGGAGGTTTAAATTAGTTCACAACATATTTTCAACTCAATTTTTCTTTGGTGTTCGTAAAATGTGACAACGGTGTTCTTATTTCGTTTGCCATTTCTTTATGAAACCTGCCATCTGGTGACTACTTGAAGGCTTACTAGTATTCCTGCAGAAGAAAAGATATCTAAAGAAAGGTAAATAGCGAAATACGGAAAATAAACAAGAAGTGCCCTTAAAAATTCAAAAATCTTACATGTTAGAACGTTTTGAAAGGTTGATTCGGATTCTATACACCAGAATACGTCCTAACTGACATATATCCCGGATGAAAAAAGGCTGTTGAATAGTGTAATTCTAAGGCGCTGCAGTCATAGACTGTGCGGCTGGTCTCGGCGGAGGTTCGAGTCCTCCCTCGGGCATAGGTGTGTGTGTGTGTTCGCCCTTAGGATAATTTAGGTTAAGTAGTGTGTAAGCTTAGGGACTGATGGTCTTAGCACTTAAGTCCCATAAGATTTCACACACATTTGAACAATAGTGTAATTTGCAAAGAAACTTAACATTTGTTTTTCTGTTGACGAAGATTACAGTACTTTCGTCCTTAATCCGTATCTAAATTTGGGTAATTTATTGATTTGAGTATCAAATACTTGAAACTGAAAAAAATTAGCTTTGAATAAATGTGGTTACGTTGAAAAAGCTGAGGAAGCAAAATTTGTAGGAATTCAACCAGCTCTTTCCTATATGCTTGAAAACATATTATACATAATCATACAATGTAGGCTTTCACGGCCAGTGTTGTCTTCAGTTGAAACTTCCGGGCTGAGAGACCGTGGTCGGTGTATAAAATTTCCACTTATGCATTTTATACATTGACCACGGCCTCTCAGCCCGGAAGTTTCAACTGAAGATATTATACACAAGGTAGAACAGGATTTATTGTTAGAGTGATTTTCTAGGAGTACTAAAATGAGGTGGGTTCGCGCCCCTAGTTCTGGCCTTTCCCTTAACTGAGTTGTTATCGTGTTAGAGAAATAAATCTTAAACGTATGTCTTCCGCATCCATCATTATATTTATGGCTATATCATCATCTTACTCGTAGGAAACATCTGAACGAACTGTATACCATGAATAAATGTGCGTTCGTTGTCTAGAATGTCATTGATTGGGGGAAAATTGTTATCAGCGATCTGTCCAACTTGGAAGTGGGCTACGATGACCAGCAAAGGAGTATCTGGGGACGTCCCGGACAGCGCGTGGAATACCAACTTGATTGTCGCCCGCCATACGGCCCAACAAACAGGAGTGATTATATTTATTTGGCTACTAGTTTCGACGTTGCGTCAACGCCATCTTCAGGCCCGTACACTTTGATGAAAGCAATTGCGTGTGGCTCAGTACTAGAAGTCCGCGGTTACTGGCCGCCATCCATGTGGAGCACGTATTGGTCTCACCGCGGACTTCTAGTACTCAGCCACACACAATTGATTTCATCAAAGTGTACGGGCCTGAAGATGGTGTTGACGCAACGTTGAAACTACACTCCTGGAAATTGAAATAAGAACACCGTGAATTCATTGTCCCAGGAAGGGGAAACTTTATTGACACATTCCTGGGGTCAGATACATCACATGATCACACTGACAGAACCACAGGCACATAGACACAGGCAACAGAGCATGCACAATGTCGGCACTAGTACAGTGTATATCCACCTTTCGCAGCAATGCAGGCTGCTATTCTCCCATGGAGACGATCGTAGAGATGCTGGATGTAGTCATGTGGAACGGCTTGCCATGCCATTTCCACCTGGCGCCTCAGTTGGACCAGCGTTCGTGCTGGACGTGCAGACCGCGTGAGACGACGCTTCATCCAGTCCCAAACATGCTCAATGGGGGACAGATCCGGAGATCTTGCTGGCCAGGGTAGTTGACTTACACCTTCTAGAGCACGTTGGGTGGCACGGGATACATGCGGACGTGCATTGTCCTGTTGGAACAGCAAGTTCCCTTGCCGGTCTAGGAATGGTAGAACGATGGGTTCGATGACGGTTTGGATGTACCGTGCACTATTCAGTGTCCCCTCGACGATCACCAGTGCTGTACGGCCAGTGTAGGAGATCGCTCCCCACACCATGATGCCGGGTGTTGGCCCTGTGTGCCTCGGTCGTATGCAGTCCTGATTGTGGCGCTCACCTGCATGGCGCCAAACACGCATACGACCATCATTGGCACTAAGGCAGAAGCGACTCTCATCGCTGAAGACGACACGTCTCCATTCGTCCCTCCATTCACGCCTGTCGCGACACCACTGGAGGCGGGCTGCACGATGTTGGGGCGTGAGCGGAAGACGGCCTAACGGTGTGCGGGACCGTAGCCCAGGTTCATGGAGACGGTTGTGAATGGTCCTCGCCGATACCCCAGGAGCAACAGTGTCCCTAATTTGCTGGGAAGTGGCGGTGCGGTCCCCTACGGCACTGCGTAGGATCCTACGATCTTGGCGTGCATCCGTGCGTCGCTGCGGTCCGGTCCCAGGTCGACGGGCACGTGCACCTTCCACCGACCACTGGCGACAACATCGATGTACTGTGGAGACCTCACGCCCCACGTGTTGAGCAATTCGGCGGTACGTCCACCCGGCCTCCCGCATGCCCACTATACGCCCTCGCTCAAAGTCCGTCAGCTGCACATACTGTTCACGTCCACGCTGTCGCGGCATGCTACCAGTGTTAAAGACTGCGATGGAGCTCCGTATGCCACGGCAAACTGGCTGACACTGACGGCGGCGGTGCACAAATGCTGCGCAGCTAGTGCCATTCGACGGCCAAGACCGCGGTTCCTGGTGTGTCCGCTGTGCCGTGCGTGTGATCATTGCTTGTACAGCCCTCTCGCAGTGTCCGGAGCAAGTATGGTGGGTCTGACACACCGGTGTCAATGTGTTCTTTTTTCCATTTCCAGGAGTGTAGTAGCCAAATACATATAATAAGTACAGCTGGAGGAGTTTCATTTTTAATAAAAATTATACCAGCTGTATCAAACCTAATCCAACTTAAATATGGACGTACGAAGATTATATTTATATAGACATATATTTTTATTATTATTTTATTTTTTTAAATTTTATCCTTTTGTAAAATTTTCAACAAAAATGTGCTAGCAATAAAACTGAATTTTTATAATACAGCATGTAAAATCACACAATGTACGACCTGTCATATAATAACAGGCAGTAGGTCCTTACTTGAGAAATAAATAAATAAAAGTACCAAGCCGAATAAATATATAACCGCCATAGGCGGACAAAGTCGTTACTGACTCGCTCAGTTTGTGAAGTTCTTCTCTTGAACAGGTGATCTAATCTTTCTGCAATTGTAATCATTTGTTTCCTTGTAAATGCACACCACATCTACCCACGTCTGTCCGATTCGGACAATTTCTTCGTGATGCGTCTTTTTTTTTAATTTTAGAATGTATTTAAATGTAGATAAATGTACTATAATGCCTATAAGACTGAGGAAGACTCCGAAAGTATCCGTTTACATTACTAGTGGTGAACATCTCGAACAGGCAGCCGCATGCAAAACGTAAGCTGACCAGTTCGAGAATACTGTTCCAGCTTTTGTAGTCATCCGCAACTAGGCATGACAATAGTCATCGAATTGAGAGATGGGCCGGTATAGCACACATGAAAGTGTAACAGAAATGGTCGGGGAACTTCAACGCGAATCTCTGGGAGAACAACAACGCAGTTTTCGCGAACATTCTGGGTGAATTTAGAAGACTGTGTGACTGTTGTGCACACGGATCAAGAGATATGCAGCAGTACCACGAGAGGCGCCACCACACAGGCACATCACTCGCCAGGCGTCCTCTCAGTTCTGAGCAGCAGCCTCCCACTGGGGCCGCCTGTCTGCTTCCACGCCGTGTCCATCGCGCGTCGTAGTCGTTCGTCGATACTGTAGCCAGCCACCAGAAAGAGCGCTGTCAGCCGCTTTGCTTCTGTCTAATTCTGGCCGATGTGGAGATCGTTCCGGAGCTCCTTCTGCTGGCAGCCAGAAAAGACGACGTGCCGTCCACACTCTCGCAGTCCAGTTCCTGCAGCGCCAGCAGTACAGACAGTACAGAGCTAGGTTAATAATTGGCTCCTTTCACCGACCTCCCGACTCAGCAGCGTTAGTGGCAGAACAACTGAGAGAAAATTTGGAATACATTTCACATAAATTTTCTCAGCATGTTATATAGTCTTAGGTGGAGATTTCAATTTACTAGATATAGACTGGAACACTCAGATGTTTAGGACAGGTGGTAGGGACAGAGCATCCAGTGACATTATACTGAGTGCACTATCCGAAAATTACCTCGAGCAATTAAACAGAGAACCGACTCGTGGAGATAACATCTTGCACCTACTGATAACAAACAGACCCGAACTTTTCGACTCTGTAAGTGCAGAACATGGAATCAGTGATCATAAGGCCGTTGCAGCATCTCTGAATATGGAAGTTAATAGGAATATAAAAAAGGGAGGAAGGTTTATCTGTTTAGCAAGAGTAATAGAAGGCAGATTTCAGACTACCTAACAGATCAAAACGAAAATTTCTGTTCCGACACTGACAATGTTGAGTGTTTATGGAAAAAGTTCAAGGCAATCGTAAAATGCGTTTTAGACAGGTACGTGCCGAGTGAAACTGTGAGGGACGGGAAAACCCCACCGAGGTTCAACAACAAAGTTAGGAAACTACTGCGAAAGCAAAGAGAGTTTCACTGCAAGTTTAAACGCAGCCAAAACCTCTCAGACAAACAGAAGCTAAACGATGTCAAAGTTAGCGTAAGGGGAGCTATGCGTGAAGCGTTCAGTGAATTCGAAAGTAAAATTCTATGTACCGACTTGACAGAAAGTCCTAGGAAGTTCTGGTCTTACGTTAAATCAGTAAGTGGCTCGAAACAGCATATCCAGACACTGCGGGATGATGATCGCATTGAAACAGAGGATGACACGCATAAAGCTGAAATACTAAACACCTTTTTCCAAAGCTGTTTCACAGAGGAGGACCGCACTGCAGTTCCTTCTCTAAATCCTCGCACAAACGAAAAAATGGCTGACATCGAAATAAGTGTCCAAGGAATAGAAAAGCAACTGGAATCACTCAACAGAGGAAAGTCCACTGGACCTGACGGGATACCAGTTCGATTCTACACAGAGTACGTGAAAGAACTTGCCCCCCTTCTAACAGCCGTGTACCGCAAGTCTCTAGAGGAGCGGAAGGTTCCAAATGATTGGAAAAGAGCACAGGTAGTCCCAGTCTTCAAGAAGGGTCGTCGAGCAGATGCGCAAAACTATAGACCTATATCTCTGACATCGATCTGTTGTAGAATTTTGGAACATGTTTTTGCTCGAGTATCAAGTCGTTTTTGGAAACCCAGAATCTACTCTGTAGGAATCAACATGGATTCCGGAAACAGCGATCGTGTGAGACCCAACTCGCTTTATTTGTTCATGAGACCCAGAAAATATTGGATACAGTCTCCCAGGTAGATGCTATTTTCCTTGACTTCCGGAAGGCGTTCGATGCAGTTCCGCACTGTCGCCTGATAAACAAAGTAAGAGCCTGCGGAATATCAGACCAGCTGTGTGGCTGGATTGAAGAGTCTTTAGCAAACAGAACACAGCATGTTGTTCTCAATGGAGAGAGACGTCTACAGACGTTAAAGTAACCTCTGGCATGCCACAGGGGAGTGTTATGGGACCATTGCTTGTCACAATATATATAAATGACCTAGAAGATAGTGTCGGAAGTTCCATGCGGTTTTTCGCGGATGATGCTGTAGTATACAGAGAAGTTGCAGCATTAGAAAATTGTAGCGAAATGCAGGAAGATCTGCAGCGGATAGGCACTTGGTGCAGGGAATGGCAACTGACCCTTAACATAGACAAATGTAATGTATTGCGAATACATAGAAAGAAGGGTCCTTTATTGTATGATTACATGATAGCGGAACAAACACTGGTAGCAGTTACTTTATGCGTGCGGAACGATTTGAAGTGGAATGATCATATAAAATTAATTGTTGGTAAGGAGGATACCAGGTTGAGATTCATTGGGAGAGTCCTTAGAAAATGTAGTCCATCAACAAAGGAGGTGGCTTACAAAACACTCGTTCGACACATACTTGAGTATTGCTCATCAGTGTGGGATCCGTACCAGATCGGGTTGACGGAGGAGATAGAGAAGATCCAAAGAAGAGCGGCGCGTTTCGTCACAGTGTTATTTGGTAACCGTGATAGCGTTACGGAGATGTTTAGCAAACTCAAGTGGCAGACTCTGCAAGAGAGGCGCTCTGCATCGCGGTGTAGCTTGCTCGCCACGTTTCGAGAGGGTGCGTTTCTGGATGAGGTATCGAATATATTGCTTCCCCCTACTTATACCTCCCGAAGAGATCACGAATGTAAAATTAGAGAGATTCGAGCGCGCACGGAGGCTTTCAAACAGTCGTTCTTCCCGCGAACCATACGTGACTGGAACAGAAAAGGGAGGTAATGACAGTGGCACGTAAAGTGCCCTCCGCCACACACCGTTGGGTGGCTTGCGGAGTTTAAATGTAGATGTAGATGTAGTTGCTGCAGTTGGCCTAGCAACGTCAGTGCCAACGTTTCCTGTAAATACACAATGGAGCAATGTTCTGCGAGTTCTTTCCAGAGGACTTTATTCGGTCTTAGCAGCTGCTGTTTACAGAGAACGAGGACAGTCGGGCGGGTGTCTACATATTTGCTTTCGGTCTTGGCGACAATGTCAAATGGTTCAAATGGCTCCAAGCACTATGGGACTTAACATCTGAGGTCATCAGTCCCCTAGACTTATAACTACTTAAACCTAACAAGTCGGCCGCAGTGGCCAAGCGGTTCTAGGCGCTACAGTCTGGAACCGCGCGACCACTACGGTCGCTGGTTCGAATCCTGCCTCGGGCATGGATTTGTGTGATGTCCTTAGGTTAGTTAGGTTTAAGTAGTTCTAAGTTCTAGGGGACTGATGACCTCAGAAGTTTAGTCCCATAGTGCTCAGAGCCATTTGAGCTATTTGGAAGGGGTGAGGGGGAGGTAAAATTGTTTGAAACGCTTCAGAAGTAATTGCAGGAGCAGGTGCAATATTGTGTCCAAATGCGAGGACGAAATGTCGAACAGCTTCTTTAGCAGATAAACAGTAAAATACAACGCTCTAAAGCAGTATTGTATTTCCTGTCCAGTTCAGCGCGCCGTGTGTCGCGTATGCTGCCGGAATAGAGAACTGTGCGCTCCACCGGAACAGGCATCTGCGTCAAAAAATACTGTGTGGGTTCAAAGCAACCTATGATGAAGGGCGCTTCTCAATCTGTTCACTTCGCCAATGATGGTTCTAGTATTGTGAACGCAGAACAGTCGTAAAATGGACATTGTTCAGCTGAAACACCCGGGATCAGCGGCCGTTGTCAATGTATAAAACTGCATTGTCGCACAAAACTTAAAGATGAGAAAGACTAACTACTAGGTGAACATGATGAATCTACATCTACATCTACATCTACATTTATACTCCGCAAGCCACCCAACGGTGTGTGGCGGAGGGCACTTTACGTGCCACTGTCATTACCTCCCTTTCCTGTTCCAGTCGCGTATGGTTCGCGGGAAGAACGACTGTCTGAAAGCCTCTGTGCGCGCTCTAATCTCTCTAATTTTACATTCGTGATCTCCTCGGGAGGTATAAGTAGGGGGAAGCAATATATTCGATACCTCATCCAGAAACGCACCCTCTCGAAACCCGGCGAGCAAGCTACACCGCGATGCAGAGCGCCTCTCTTGCAGAGTCTGCCACTTGAGTTTGTTAAACATCTCCGTAACGCTATCACGGTTACCAAATAACCCTGTGACGAAACGCGCCGCTCTTCTTTGGATCTTCTCTATCTCCTCCGTCAACCCGATCTGGTACGGATCCCACACTGATGAGCAATACTCAAGTATAGGTCGAACGAGTGTTTTGTAAGCCACCTCCTTTGTTGATGGACTACATTTTCTAAGGACTCTCCCAATGAATCTCAACCTGGTACCCGCCTTACCAACAATTAATTTTATATGATCATTCCACTTCAAATCGTTCCGCACGCATACTCCCAGATATTTTACAGAAGTAACTGCTACCAGTGTTTGTTCCGCTATCATATAATCATACAATAAAGGATCCTTCTTTCTATGTATTCGCAATACATTACATTTGTCTATGTTAAGGGTCAGTTGCCACTCCCTGCACCAAGTGCCTATCCGCTGCAGATCTTCCTGCATTTCGCTACAATTTTCTAATGCTGCAACTTCTCTGTATACTACAGCATCATCTGCGAAAAGCCGCATGGAACTTCCGACACTATCTACTAGGTCATTTATATATATTGTGAAAAGCAATGGTCCCATAACACTCCCCTGTGGCACACCAGAGGTTACTTTAACGTCTGTAGACGTCTCTCCGTTGATAACAACATGCTGTGTTCTGTTTGCTAAAAACTCTTCAATCCAGCCACACAGCTGGTCTGATATTCCGTAGGCTCTTACTTTGTTTATCAGGCGACAGTGCGGAACTGTATCGAACGCCTTTCGGAAGTCAAGAAAAATAGCATCTACCTGGGAGCCTGTATCTAATATTTTCTGGGTCTCATGAACAAATAAAGTGAGTTGGGTCTCACACGATCGCTGTTTCCGGAATCCATGTTGATTCCTACATAGTAGATTCTGAGTTTCCAAAAACGAGCAAAAAGGAGCATGTTGTCAGAGATCTCCCAGTTATGCACAGAAAGATAGATGTCATATGGCGCGAGGTCAGAGTGACTGTAGCTCCAAATGAGGGCGGCCCCACAACACGTGGCAGTTGAAGGAACCCGAAAAGACCGTGTGTATCAATCAGCGAGCAGTTGCGGTGCACTGTGGTGATGTCCTTCATTACAACCTGGCTCAAAGACAATATTTCAATGAAGGACGAAGAGTTACGAATGTAGCTTAGGAGTTTGGTATTGCTGATAACACCTTTCATGGGGACGTTCCGAGCCACAGGCACTGCTGCCCGAAGAAGAGGAAATGCTTCGTCACGGTCAGCTACAGCAGCCGATGACCGCTACATTTCGCGACAGGTAAACAGAGACCAACGTCAGACAGCGGGTGCAACTGCATTCGGCAGTGGCTTCAATGATATGGATGGCGATGCGCGACAGAATCTAACAGAGTAGCTGAGGAGCTACTTGAGTGAGACGTGGTGACTCCACGTTCTGGAAAGTCGCCGAATCGGCCTGGAGAGCGGTGTGCTGACCATATACCGCTCCATTGCATCCGCATGACGTCGGAAGGCAGAGTGTAACTTTCTTTTATTAAAATATTGTGTTTGTTAGTGGATATGCGATGCGTGATGTTTTTCTTACGGAAATTTACTGTGCAATGTGTTGTTGAGCAAATGCTGTGCTAAATC
Organism: Schistocerca cancellata; assembly: GCF_023864275.1. Lineage (NCBI taxonomy): Eukaryota > Metazoa > Arthropoda > Insecta > Orthoptera > Acrididae > Schistocerca > Schistocerca cancellata. The sequence continues at coordinate 138,695,246 of NC_064632.1, forward strand.
AGATTTACTGTAATAAAAAAAATCAAACAACCTAATCTGAATAACCAGTATGTAATGCCTACAATGAAATCAATCCCTCTGAAGTTTTCTCAGTCTCGTGAGCACCGAGTTCTATGGCTCTGTGCAATAAACTAATAAAATTTCCTATGCAAATAAACAATGAAATAGTGTTCTAGCAGTAGTGGACACCGGAAGATCCTGAGGTAGATCCCAGCAGAGGGGTCGAAATGTCGATCATTTTAAAAGAAATATGACGCTGCCTAATATCCCAGAAGTTTTTAACTTCTGTGACAACGGCCACGAAAGCCTGCAGACTTCCACAAAACAGTGAAATACATTTTCCTTAGTTCATGAGCCGCAACGGATGTAATCTTGGTATTCTGTTCTCTCCACATTACGCATAGAAAATATTCAATCTTGGCACAGCGAAGTGCAACGCTGGCCGTAAAATTAGCATCATACAAATGTATGTAGATTAGTTGCTAAATGAATAACCTTGCAAACCTTCAGTGATAATTTAGGATATTGGTTCATCGCTGTTCCTACATTGCCGTTCCTACATGGCCGTTGTCACCCCCCGGGGTCCACTTGTACATAAAGCCCGATTTTGTAATATATTTCATGAAAAATGACATGAAATGGTTATCACATTTAGAAGAGATTGTATCTTTGACACCACTGAACCAAAGATGTTGCCTGAGTGGCAGAATCGACATCCCTCGAGCTCTCAAGGCATGAAGGAGGAGCTTATTTAGTTCCCATCTGTGGGAGGCGTCTTCAGGGATAAGATGGTACTTGCAATTTGGAGCTTCTAGAAACTGAAACGTAGTAACCCAACTGCCTTCATTAAATTAATGTTACATGCTATACGAGCTACCTTTCTTGTCATCAGTTGTAACGTCGCGTTATTTTACAACTTACAAACCCCGTTTGCATCCAATACGACATAAGTAAGCCCGTTCAATGATTGAAAAGACAGGTTTGTGCTCGTTCAGTAAAAATATGTATGTAACTGACATCGTCTAGTACATTTAATTTATTGTATAATGTTTGCATGATGGGTAACTGGGGAACAAGCAGAGCCGTGAAACTCGTGGTACAACGGAAGGACACAGGAAGCTCACACAGTCCTTCGGACAATAGGACGGCACAGTCGCCTCCGGTGCTAATCCCGTGACTCGCTGTGAGCTGGACCACTTGCAAAACGGGAACGCGTGTCCGGCGGGCAGGCTTGAGAAGGCGGCCTGGTCGGCGAACAACACATGGCAGCAGGTATTCGCTTACTTTCCTACGGACATAGAAAGAACTTCCTAAAACTTCGATCTGGATTCTAAACTGCGATTGGTCGGCGTTCAGAACGAGCGCCTTCCGGAAAGTTGATTTGCTATCCAAATTTAAGAAAAAAAAAAAAGACTTTGAGTAGCGAAACGAGGAGAGGAGAGGGGGAGTCATCGCGGGGTCGTGGAAGAGGAGAGTCGTCTGGGAGGTCCTCGACAGTAGACGGACGTCTTCGGCTGTAATTTCGGTGAAGTACAATTTTGCTATTATCTTGCTGAGGCGAGAAGTTCTGCGATTATAGCTTCTGATCATTTCGGCGATCTTGCTTATGCACCGGCGTGTGGGAAGGTGAATTTACATTGGTGAACCACGTGTGACAGTTACTCCGCGCCTAATCATAGATCGCGAGTACATTATAGGGCTGAGCCAGAAAGTTTAAGGGCCAGTAATAATACAGGGAGAACCTGAGATTTGTAATTATTGTTTTGTGTCTTTAGATTGTCTTTTACGATTAATAACTCTGTCAATATCACCGCATTTATTCTTTAGTAGATAGTATTTTCCTGTACCGATTAATCCTGTCTCTTGTGTACATTTTATAACTTATTCGTTAAAAGGGTGTCTGGATTTTGTCGGCGTATCCTGACATTCTATCGAATCCACAGGATAAGATTAGGAAATGGGTAGGTTATCACAAGACTATTTACATAATTAATGAGAATAACGTATTCCTACTGAGGGGTGTATAATTGCCAGGGCGACTTCAGTAGCATTAAAACATCCATTACGCACATTATCACTTGTACGTACTCATGGCAGATCTCCGCCATCAATAGCCAGCAGAAGAAGTGGAGGTACGTTAGACCGTTTTCTAACTCGTTTGATGCGACCCACCACTAATTTAGAGTAGCATTTGCAACATATGTGCTCAATTATTTTCTGGTTGCATTTCCAGTCTCTGTCTTCCTCTACACTTTACACTCTGCAGCTCCGTCTAGCACCATGGAAGTTATTACCTAATGTCTTAATAGACGCCTCAATATCCTGTCCCTTCTTCTTGTCAGTGTTTTCCGCATACACATTCGCTCGCCGATCCTGCAGAGAACCTCATTTCTTATCAGTCCATCGAATTTTCAGTATTCTTCTATAGCAACACATCTCAAATGCTTCGATTCTTCCATGTTCCGGTTTCCAAAGTTCCATGTTTCACTACAATACTTTGCTGTGCTCCAGCCGTACATTATCAGAAATTATTTCCACAAGTTAAGTAGGGTTATTTGGTCACTTAGGTTGCAAAATTTATTAACTTCGTTTGCTTCGTGAGCACCACTTTTGATGTTAAGTTTTTCGCTGTTCTCATTTCTGTTACTTCTCATTCTTTCGTCTTTCTTCGATTTACTCTCAGTTCATGTTCTACGCTCATTAGGCTATCATCAGATACTCTTATCACTGATATCATTTCACCTTGAATCTTAATCCCACTCTTGAACCTCTATTTTAATTCCGTCATTACTTCTTCGATGAGCAGATTGAACAGTAGGTGCAAAAGGCTTCATTCCCGTCTTACACATTTTTTAATATGAGCACATCGTTCTTTGTCTTACTGTTCCCTTTTGTGTCTTGTACGTATAGTCTTTCCCCATGGCTTACCCCTATTTTTCTCAGAATTTCGGTCATCTTGCACCGTTTACATTGTCGAACACTTTTTCCAGGTCGGCAAATCCTATGTATGCTTCTTGATTTATCTTCCGTTTTGTTTCCATTATCAACTGCAACGGCAAAACTGCCTCTCTGGTGCGTTTAACTTTTGTAAAATCAAACTGATAGTCATCATCTAACAGCTCTTCTGTTTACTTTGCCATTCTTCTGTGTATTATTTTTGTCAGTAGCTTGGATGCTTGTGATGTTAAGCTGACCGTGCGAATAATTCTCGCTCTTGTCGGCTCTTGCTATCTTCGAAACTGTGTGGATGATGATATATCGCCAATCGTATATATTCTGCACACCAGCGTGAATACACTCCTGGAAATTGAAATAAGAACACCGTGAATTCATTGTCCCAGGAAGGGGAAACTTTATTGACACATTCCTGGGGTCAGATACATCACATGATCACACTGACAGAACCACAGGCACATAGACACAGGCAACAGAGCATGCACAATGTCGGCACTAGTACAGTGTATATCCACCTTTCGCAGCAATGCAGGCTGCTATTCTCTCATGGAGACGATCGTAGAGATGCTGGATGTAGTCCTGTGGAACGGCTTGCCATGCCATTTCCACCTGGCGCCTCAGTTGGACCAGCGTTCGTGCTGGACGTGCAGACCGCGTGAGACGACGCTTCATCCAGTTCCAAACATGCTCAATGGGGGACAGATCCGGAGATCTTGCTGGCCAGGGTTGTTGACTTACACCTTCTAGAGCACGTTGGGTGGCACGGGATACATGCGGACGTGCATTGCCCTGTTGGAACAGCAAGTTCCCTTGCCGGTCTAGGAATGGTAGAACGATGGGTTCGATGACGGTTTGGATGTACCGTGCACTATTCAGTGTCCCCTCGACGATCACCAGTAGTGTACAGCCAGTGTAGGAGATCGCTCCCCACACCATGAAGCCGGGTGTTGGCCCTGTGTGCCTCGGTCGTATGCAGTCCTGATTGTGGCGCTCACCTGCACGGCGCCAAACACGCATACGACCATCATTGGCACCAAGGCAGAAGCGACTCTCATCGCTGAAGACGACACGTCTCCATTCGTCCCTCCATTCACGCCTGTCGCGACACCACTGGAGGCGGGCTGTACGATGTTGGGGCGTGAGCGGAAGACGGCCTAACGGTGTGCAGGACCGTAGCCCAGCTTCATGGAGACGGTTGCGAATGGTCCTCGCCGATACCCCAGGAGCAACAGTGTCCCTAATTTGCTGGGAAGTGGCGGTGCGGTCCCCTACGGCACTGCGTAGGATCCTACGGTCTTGGCGTGCATCCGTGCGTCGCTGCGGTCCGGTCCCAGGTCGACGGGCACGTGCACCTTCCGCCGACCACTGGCGACAACATCGATGTACTGTGGAGACCTCACGCCCCACGTGTTGAGCAATTCGGCGGTACGTCCACCCGGCCCCCCGCATGCCCACTATACGCCCTCGCTCAAAGTCCGTCAACTGCACATACGGTTCACGTCCACGCTGTCGCGGCATGCTACCAGTGTTAAAGACTGCGATGGAGCTCCGTATGCCACGGCAAACTGGCTGACACTGACGGCGGCGGTGCACAAATGCTGCGCAGCTAGCGCCATTCGACGGCCAACACCGCGGTTCCTGGTGTGTCCGCTGTGCCGTGCGTGTGATCATTGCTTGTACAGCCCTCTCGCAGTGTCCGGAGCAAGTATGGTGGGTCTGACACACCGGTGTCAATGTGTTCTTTTTTCCATTTCCAGGAGTGTATATTCATTTTGTTGTTGGGCAAATTATCAGCAGAAGCTGCTAGGAGCCAGATAGGGACGGCGTATGAACTGGGAGCTGTGTACATGTTGCAGACCAGAGATCAGATGTCAAAATCTTCCGAAAGTGTTACATACACAAAACTGTCCGTCCCGACAGCTGAACGGTCAGCGTGGCGGACTGCCGTCCTAAGGGGCCTGGGTTCGATTCCCGGCTGGGTCGGGGATTTTCTCCGCTCAGGGACTCGGTGTTGTGTTGCCTTCATAATCATTTCATCCCGATCCGGCGCGCAGGTCGCCCAATGTGGCGTCTAATTTAATAAGACCTGCACGAAAGCGGCCGGACCTGACTCGTAAGGGGCCTCCCGGCCAATGACGCCAAACGCTCATTTCACTTCCATACACAAAACTATGCTTGCTTTGTACACCAAAATAATAACTGTAGTATTCCTATAAGACTCCACTGAAACGATAAAAAGGTTTCAGCTGTGGTAGCGATTCTTGCACACGAATTTAATCCTCAAAAAAATGGTTCAAATGGCTCTGAGCACTATGGGACTTAACATCTATGGTCATCAGTCCCCTAGAACTTAGAACTACTTAAACCTAACTAACCTAAGGACAGCACACAACACCCAGCCATCACGAGGCAGAGAAAATCCCTGACCCCGCCGGGAATCGAACCCGGGAACCGGGGCGTGGGAAGCGAGAACGCTACCGCACGACCACGAGATGCGGGCAATTTAATCCTCAGTCGGTACATTAGTAGCTATTTATGAAACTGCCTCTGTCTTTCCTTTTTTTGAAACAGAGAACTTGCCAACTTCGAGCACATTATTTACATGTGTATTACGAAAAGTACATAACAATAAACTTCCACAAAGGCGAAAGTGGACTGGTTGCCTGAAGTATGTTCTAATTTGTGTGAAAAATGACCTTATTACTTTGCACTTGAAACTAACTGAGATAATGAGACAAAACAGCAGCAGGAACAGTCCTGTACCAGCAGCAGTATACATTTCGTCTGCACATGTCTGTAATTGAAGATGTTCTTGTTTGGAAAAGAAGTCTCCTTGAAGTAACTACCTTGTAAATTTTCTCTTATACGTGGCTGACCGCTGGGACTATGGTTCAAATGGCTCTGAGCACTATGGGACTTGACTACTCAGGTCATCAGTCCCCTATACTTAGAACTACTTAAACCTAACCAACCTAAGGACATCACACACATCCATGCCCGAGGCAGGATTCGAACCTGCGACCGTAGCGGTCATGCGGTTCCAAACTGAAGCGCTTAGAACCGCACGGCCACACCGGCCGGCACCGCTGGGACTAAATCAACTTTCAATTATTTTACAAATATGTCAGTCTTTTCTATAATTTTTATTCTGAGTGGCAGTGTATTCTACCAGAAGATGGAGTTGTTCTATATGTTTACTGGCATTTATGTGTTCCATGTTTAATTTGTGAATGATTGTCAATGACTACACGCTCCTGGAAGGGACACTCTTCTATGTACATAAAATTGAAACGTCCCCTTTGAACATTTATACAAGACTGTGCTTAAACTGACACACAATATTTTTTAGCGCAACGCAATCTGACTTTCAGAAATCCCTACAAACGAATGGCCCTGACTAACATTAACCTGTACCTTTCACAAATCACTTACCTCACCAAAAATCTTCGTTACTCGAACTACTGCAATACAGCGAGCGCCACTACTGCCAACTAAATAAAAGATTCAAACTACTGAAGGCACTAACTACTGATAGGCATAGTTAGCAAATGAAAGATTTTAATAGAGAACAAACAATGTATTTACCTTAATAATCATAATATATATGCCATCCAGTCTTACAAATTTCAAGTCTCCGCCATTCCTCTCCCCACATCCACCACTGCTGGCGGCTCACTTCCAACTGCGCAACGCTACGCGCTGTTCATATCCAGCTGCCGCTGCCCAACATTACAATGGCAGACAACAATGCAAACTAGCCACAGACTGCACACAGCACAGCCAGTGATTGTCATACCGAGCGCTACGTAACGTTGCCGATAAGAAAACATAAACAGCCTACTTACAAAATCGAATATATTCTAATTGCCTACTTTTATTAAACATACTTTTACATTTTTCTACTAAATTGTACCCCACAATCTTTTACAAAAATGAAGGTTCAAAATATTGGATTTGACAGGATTCGACCCAGCAACTTCTGATTCGATAAATCGTAGCCGCTATCCACTAAACTCCAGTGAAGACAAATAACTTGTCACCCTGTTCTTCGAGCTACATCTTCTGAAGACTTTAACAGCTGATATGTCCAAATAACTTACGGGTTTGCTGCCGGGTGACGTCGTCGACCACCGCCGATGTTTCGACAGGAGCACACCCTGCCATTCTCAAGGCTCAACTGCAAGGAGGAAGCAATGTGCTAGGGAATTTAATACCTCGGTTCACAGAGGAGAAACAAGGAAGATGCCACACACAGAACAAGTAACCGCAGAGTCAATGCACAGCCAAAGAGAACCAACATCAGAAATATCGGTAGTGACTATTAATCAGCGGGTGAGGTAGCACTAATTCTGTCTCTGTTTTTTGATGAGAGCCAGAGCCAGATTCAAAGCAGCATTTAAACAAAATCCACGATCTCTGTTTATAAGGTTGCTTGATAGTTTGATTTTAACAGCTTCCTTAATAACACTATCCCAATAGCTGGACGTGCAAGCCAGAATCTCCGTGTTGTTGTATTACATAGGATGACTGGTGTCAAGGCAATGTTCTGCAATAGCGGATTTGCTCGGCTGTTGTAAGCGTGTGTGACACGTATGTTCAATACACCGGTCTTCCACAGTCCTGATTGCCTGGCCAATATATGACATGCCACAACTTCAAGGAATACGATAGACTCCAGTCTTACGCAAACCAAGTTCTTCTTTTACGGACGCCAACAGGGCCTTAATCTTAGAAGGTGGTCGGAAATCACATTTCACATCATATTTCCGCAAAATACGGCCAATCCTGTTGGAAATGCTTCCTGCGTAAGGCAAAAAGCCGTAGACTTAGGTGCCACTTCGTTGCTATCGTCACTCACCCGTTGCACTGAAGGCTGATACGCAACGCACGTTTGATCTGCCTCTCACTATAACCATTCTGACGAAAGGTGACTTGGAGATGTGATAGCTCAGCTGCCAAACTTTCAGGGTCTGAGATAACGTGGCTCTGTGAACCAAGGTACGAAGAACTCCTTTACGTTGAGCTGGATGATGACAACTATCAGCTCGCGGATAAAAGTTAGTGTGAGCAGGCTTCCTATAAACAGAATGTCCCAACGTACCGAAGGGAAGGCATCCATTCTTTTCCACCTCCATAGTGAACTGAATATTCGGGTGGACTGAATTCAGGTGTTCGAAAAACCGGTTTAAATTCTCACTACCATGAGGCCAAACAACAAAAGTATCGTCCACATATCTGAAAAAACAACACTGGTTTCAAGGTTGCTGACTCCAATGCACGTTCCTCAAAGTCCTCCATAAACAAATTGGCCACAATAGGTGACAACGGGCTTCCATTGCAACTCCATCAGTCTGTTCGTAGTACTGACCATTGAATAAAAAGTAAGTGGAAGTCAGCACATCTCGAAACAAATTTGTTATCTCGACACCAAACTTAACCTCAATTAGCTGCAATGAATCAGAGAGAGTAACGTGGGTGAAAAGAGAAACCACATCAAAACTGACTAAAATATCAGAGTCATTCAAACGCAATCCCTGCAATCGACGTAAGAAATCTGCAGAATTCTTAATGTGGTGTTCACACCTACCTACTAGTGGGCTCAACAAACTAGCAAGATGTTTAGCTACATGATATGTCGGAGCACCAATATTAGAAACAATAGACCTCAATGGGACAGCCTCTTGATGGACCTTAGGGAGGCCATATAATCTAGGTGGTACCGCACAGTAAGAAATAAGACTCTTGATAGTCTCCTGTGACAAAGAACTTTTCTTCAGGAGGTTATTAGTCTTCCTCTCAATACTCTGAGTAGGGTCAGCACCGATTTCGCTATACGCCGAATCAGAAAGTAGACACTGCATCTTTTGAATGTAATCCTGCTTGTTCAACAAAACAGTGGCATTTCCCTTGTCCGCAGGTAAAATAACATCAGGAACCAATCTGAGTGAACGTAAAGTAGCCACCGCAGCTGCTGTAATGTTACACTATCGATATTTCTGATGTTGGTTATCTTTGGTTGCGCATTGACTCTGTGGTTGCGTGTTCTGTGTGTGGCATCGTCCTTGTTTCTCCTCTGTGAGCCGAGGTATGAAATTCCCTTGCACACCGCTTCCTCCTTGCAGTTGTGCCTTGAGAACGGCAGGGTGTGCTCCTGTCGAAATATCGGCGGTGGTCGACGACGTCACCCGGCAGCAGACCCGTAAGTTATTTGAACATTCAATTCGCTAGGAAAAGTTAGGGTCTGACAGTTTATATGTCATTAGCTTACATTTAATTATGACAAATCGTACGAATACTTCATGTGCTGGAGAGATACCCAATGGGCTGGTGTTTTGAAATAGCCCATATACGTAAGTTACAATATACACTCCTGGAAATGGAAAAAAGAACACATTGACACCGGTGTGTCAGACCCACCATACTTGCTCCGGACACTGCGAGAGGGCTGTACAAGCAATGATCACACGCACGGCACAGCGGACACACCAGGAACCGCGGTGTTGGCCGTCGAATGGCGCTAGCTGCGCAGCATTTGTGCACCGCCGCCGTCAGTGTCAGCCAGTTTGCCGTGGCATACGGAGCTCCATCGCAGTCTTTAACACTGGTAGCATGCCGCGACAGCGTGGACGTGAACCGTATGTGCAGTTGACGGACTTTGAGCGAGGGCGTATAGTGGGCATGCGGGAGGCCGGGTGGACGTACCGCCGAATTGCTCAACACGTGGGGCGTGAGGTCTCCACAGTACATCGATGTTGTCGCCAGTGGTCGGCGGAAGGTGCACGTGCACGTCGACCTGGGGCCGGACCGCAGCTACGCACGGATGCTCGCCAAGACCGTAGGATCCTACGCAGTGCCGTAGGGGACCGCACCGCCACTTTCCAGCAAATTAGGGACACTGTTGCTCCTGGGGTATCGGCGAGGACCATTCGCAACCGTCTCCATGAAGCTGGGCTACGGTCCCGCACACCGTTAGGCCGTCTTCCGCTCACGCCCCAACATCGTGCAGCCCGCCTCCAGTGGTGTCGCGACAGGCGTGAATGGAGGGACGAATGGAGACGTGTCGTCTTCAGCGATGAGAGTCGCTTCTGCCTTGGTGCCAATGATGGTCGTATGCGTGTTTGGCGCCGTGCAGGTGAGCGCCACAATCAGGACTGCATACGACCGAGGCACACAGGGCCAACACCCGGCATCATGGTGTGAGGAGCGATCTCCTACACTGGCCGTACACCACTGGTGATCGTCGAGGGGACACTGAATAGTGCACGGTACATCCAAACCGTCATCGAACCCATCGTTCTACCATTCCTAGACCGGCAAGGGAACTTGCTGTTCCAACAGGACAATGCACGTCCGCATGTATCCCGTGCCACCCAACGTGCTCTAGAAGGTGTAAGTCAACTACCCTGGCCAGCAAGATCTCCGGATCTGTCCCCCATTGAGCATGTTTGGGACTGGATGAAGCGTCGTCTCACGCGGTCTGCACGTCCAGCACGAACGCTGGTCCAACTGAGGCGCCAGGTGGAAATGGCATGGCAAGCCGTTCCACAGGACTACATCCAGCATCTCTACGATCGTCTCCATGGGAGAATAGCAGCCTGCATTGCTGCGAAAGGTGGATATACACTGTACTAGTGCCGACATTGTGCATGCTCTGTTGGCTGTGTCTATGTGCCTGTGGTTCTGTCAGTGCGATCATGTGATGTATCTGACCCCAGGAATGTGTCAATAAAGTTTCCCCTTCCTGGGACAATGAATTCACGGTGTTCTTATTTCAATTTCCAGGAGTGTAGAATCCAGCAAATACGAACTCTAACGATGAAAACGAACATGGCGTCTCCCATCTCCCACTTCTCAGTGCTCGATGTGACGCAGTGGTCGAACCTGGGCACGTACACGTCACAGCGACGTCGCAGAGAGTCATCACCGCGGTGAGCCTAACGTCTCCCTAGCCTAACAGCCCGTGTTCCGCCCCATGTCCGGTGCGGTCGGTGGCGCGAGCAGCCGCTAGAGGCGCTGGCGGCGCGGCGCGACGTTGCGTCCCAGCGGAGCTGTTGCGGCTTCCGGTCCCCACGGGCAGAGGCCGGCCAACTAACTACTCGGCTAGGCCTGCTCGGCTGAGCGCGGGCCCATCCGTTGCGTGGACTGGGCGTCCCCACGCGTCTGCTGCCAACAGACAGGCCGGAACGGAGCGCGACGCACTCGGCTCATCGCCGTAATTGCAGCCGCTCCATCACAGTTCCCGCACACTCCGCCAGCACGTCCGTAATTACTTCGTCGCTGCGCACTTTTACGGACGTTGTTTCGCGTACGTCTACAGAGTACATTTCGGAAAGTGTACACAACGCTAAAAGGATAGTACACCGTGTCCATGAAGTCTCGAAGCTGTTTACTGTTACTGATCCAAAGTATCCGGACACCTGGCTGAAAATAACTTACAACTTCGTGGCGCCCTCCAACCGTAATGCTGGAATTCAATATGGTGTTGGCCCACCCTCAGCCTTGATGACAGCTTCTACTCTTGCAAGCATACGTTCAATCAGGTGCTGGAGGGTTTCTTGCGGAATGATTGCCCAATCTTCACGGAGTGCTGCACTGAGGAGAGGTATCGATGTCAGTCGGTGAGGCCTGGCACGAAGTCGGCCTTCCAAAACGTCTCAAAGGTGTTCAAAATGGTTCAAATGGTTCTAAGCACTAAGGGACTTAACATCTGAGGTCATCAGTCCCCTGGACTTGGAACTACTTAAACCTAACTAACCTACGGACATCACACACATTCATGCCCGAGACAGGATTCGAACCTGCGGCCGTAGCAGCAGCGCGGTTCCGGAATGAAGCGCCGGGAACCGCTAGGCCACAGCGGCCGGCTCAAAAGTGTTCTATAGGATTCATGTCAGGACTCTGTACAGGCCAGTCCATTACAGGGATGTTATTGTCGTGTAATCACTCCGTCACAGGCCGTGCATTATGAACAGGAACTCGATCGTGTCGAAAGATGCAATCACCATCCGCGAATTGCTCTTCAACAGTGTTAGCAAGAAGGTTGTAACCTCCCAGCAAAAAATGTGTATCAATAATAAATGTAAATGGAAATGGAGCCAAGCTTAACCCTCCCGCAGAAATAGTAAAAGTAAAAAGTCAATGATAATGATAATGTGCCAGAATGTTAACTTCCCTACAAAATTAAAGAATGATGATTGATCATAAGCCCACAATAATATTAATTAAATAATGAATCATGTACTGAATGTAACATCTGAACAGAAATAATTAAACCTGATAAATTTTATAAGGGCAGCAGCGCTGACCTTCGGCCCTGTATTCAGAATAAAAAAGGCAAAAGATTCTTACCTCAATAAAAAAAACTGCATCTATATCTGCTCTTAATTGTAGATTCTACTACACAGCTTCGTGCAATGCTGGCTTATATTTAATTTTGATTCTTGGAGGAAATGCATAGGAAATATTCTTTAAATTGCAATGAATGTTTTTCTTTAAAATAGTTACTTTATAAAAAATTATTATTGGGGCATTTTTTTTGAACAAATTAATTACAATCAACATACATTATTAGATTTGCACAATGCTGCTTCATTACCTTCTATAACAATATACATCGCCCCGAACCGTGCCCAGAGTCGCGAGAAGAGCACGCCGCCGACGCATGCCGACGCCCGCTCAGTACAATCGTCCACCCGCTACTACTGTCGACTCGCGCGGTCAAGCGCAGACTAGCAACAGCTAACGATAAACTACTCTCTGGTCAGAGATTCTGTCATGCCTCGCCCATCGCCGGCAATATGAACGTCTTTCAAGGTGCTTAAAACATCAAAGCATGCCTGTGCTGTGATAGTGCCACGCAAAACAAGGGGTACAAGCCCCCCTCCTTGGAAAGAGACCAAGTCATAACACTACGCCTCCGAATTTTACTGTTGACACTACACACGCTGGTGGATGACGTTTACCGGGCATTCGCCATACCCACACCCTGTCATCGGATCGCCACATTGTGTACCGTGATTCGTCACTCCACACAACGTTTTTCCACTGTTCAGTCGACCAGTTTTTACGCTTCTTACACCAAGTGAGGTGTCGTTTGGCATTTACCGGCGTGATGTGTGGCTTACGAGCAGCCGCTCGACCATGAAATCCGTTTTCTCACCTCCTACCTAATTGTCATAGTACATGCAGTAGGTCCTGATGCAGTTTGGAATTCCTGTGTGATGGTCTGGATAGGTGTCTGCGTATTACACATTACGACTCTCAACTGTCGGCGGTCTCTGTCAGTCAACAGACGTGGTCAGCCTGTAAGCTATTGTGCTGTACGTGTCCCTTCACGTTTCCACTTCACTAACACATCGGAAACTGTGGACCTTGGGATGTTTAGGAGTGTGGAAACCTCGCATACAGACATATGACACAAGTGACACACAATCACCTGATCACGTTCGAAGTCCGTGAGTTCCGCAGAGCACCCCATTCTGCTCTCTTACGATGTCTAATGATTACTGAGGTCGCTGAAATGGAGTACCTGGCAGTGGGTGGCAGCGCAATCCAACTAATACGGAAAACATATGTTTTTCTGGGTGTCCGGATACTGTTGATCACATAGTGTATATCAGTCGGTGGAAAGCGGAAAGCGGAAACATGGGTATCCTTTGGTGACCCGCAGGCGTGATTCACAAGCTTACTTAAGCCCGCGGGCCACATTGTCACGCTAGGCAACAGCAGTATTCCTTACACATAAAGTCAAAACTATAGCATCCGTGACTCCAATGTGTATGGGGTAACCGACCGATATGAATGGCACCCATTTCACAACAAACCGCCACAAATTATGCCTCAAAACACCCGTTTTTGAGAGTTCATTCATTTCATGTTCACGCTATCGTCAGATATTTACATTTACTTACGCGTCGCGAACATTGTTTCTTTGCTTAGGACTTTGTACGATATCAGTCTTAAAAAGTTTCGTTGCAAAATTCGACGCACCTGTTAATAACGAAACTGTATTCATAGCACATAAGTAAGTGTAAGCATCTGGAGATGGGATACCAGCATCTTGAAATTTTGCTGGTTGAAGCTAATTCGTTATCAACAAGTGCAGTGTTCTAATATGTGCGCTACGAACAATTATTATTTAATAATATACACATCAAAAAAAGTTTTGCATCACCCCGGTTCCCAGAACTCCTGAAGATAGACGTTGACTGTGGATATTGTATCACGGACACAGTCCCTTTGACTGTTCAGAAATGTCACTAAACCCGCCTAAAGATGTAAACAACCATGCAAGAGCGGCGCCTATTACGCGGAAGTGGTTCGACAGCTGATAAGTTCCATTCATTCCACTAGGAAGGAGGTGCTCGCATCGTGTTGTCTGTAGTTCAACCTTGCCTAGACAGTGAATACCGCTGCTCGGTCGCGTCTGTAATATTACTTTGTGGCAGGATGGACTCTCAACAAGGGAAGCGTCCAGGAGTCTGGGAGCGAACGAAAGCGATGTTGTTCGGACATGGTGGAGATATAGAGAGACAGGAACTGTCGATGACATGCCTCTCTCAGGCCGACCAAGGGCTACTATTGCTATGGATGACCGCTACCTACGGATTATGGCTCGGAGGAACCCTAACAGCAACGACACCATGTTGAATAATGCTTTTCGTGCAGCCACAGGACGTCGTGTTACGACTCAAACTGTGTGCATTAGTCTTCATGATGCGAAACTTCAATCCCACCGTGGCCGAGCTGTTCTAGGCGCTTCAGTCCGGAACAACGGGGCTGCTACGGTAGCAGGTTCGAATCCTGCCTCGGGCATGGATGTGTGTGATATCCTTAGGTTAGTTAGGTTTACGTAGTTCTAAGTCCAGGGGAGTGATGATTTCAGATGTTAAGTCAAATAGTACGTAGAGCCATTTCAACCATTTTTCACTCCCGACGTCCATGACGAGGTCCATCTATGCAACCACGACACCATGCAGCATGCTGAATGGACCCCTCAGGATTGGCGTCACGTTCTCTTCAGCTATGAGTGTCGCTTATGCCTTCAGCCAGACAGTCGTCAGAGACGTGTTTGGAGGCAACTTGGTCAGGCTTAACGCCTTAGACACACTGTCCAGCGAGTGCAGTAAGGTGTAGGTTCCTTCCTGTTTTGGGGTGGGATTATGTGGGGCTGACGTACGCAGCTAGTGGTCATGGAAGGCGCCGTAACGGCTGTGCGATACGTGAATGCCATTCTCCGACCGATAGTGCAACCATACAGGCAGCACATTGGCGAGGCATTTGTCTTCATGGGCGACAATTCGCGCCCCCGTCGTGCACATCTTGTGAATGACTTCCTTCAGGAGCTTCAGTCCGGAACCGCGCGCCTACTAGGGTCGCAGGTTCGAATCCGGTCTCGGGCATGGATGTGTGTGATGTCCTTAGGTTAGTTAGGTTTAATTAGTTCTAAGTCTAGGGGACTGATGACCTCAGATGTCAAGTCCCATAGGCTTGGAGCCAGTTGATTTGAACTTCCTTCAGGATAACGACATCGCTCGACTAGAGTGGCTAGCATGTTCTCCAGAATGAACCCTATCGAACATAACTGGGATAGATTGAAAAGGGCTGTTTATGGACAACACGACCCACCAACCACTCTGAGGGATCTACGCCGAATCGCTGTTGAGGAGTAAGACAATCTGGACCAACAATACCTTGATGCACTTGTGGATAGTGTGCCACGATGAATACAGGCATGCATCACTGCAAGAGGACGTTCTACTGGACATTAGAGGTACTAATGTGTACAGCAATCTGAACCACCACCTCTGGAGGTCTCACTGTGTGGTGGTACAACATACAGTGTGTGGTTTTCATTTGTTGTTGAGGTCTTCAGTCCTGAGACTGGTTTGATGCAGCTCTCCATGCTACTCTATCCTGTGCAAGCTTCTTCATCTCCCAGTATCTACTGCAACCTACATCCTTCTGAATCTGCTTAGTGTATTCATCTCTTGGTCTCCCTCTACGATTTTTACCCTCCACACTGCCCTCCAAAGCTAAATTTGTGATCCCTTTATGCCTCAAAACATGTCCTACCAACCGATCCCTTCTTCTAGTCAAGTTGTGCCACAAACTTCTCTTCTCCCCAATCCTATTCAATACCTCCTCATTAGTTAAGTGATCTACCCACCTTATCTTCAGCATTCTTCTGTAGCACCACATTTCGAAAGCTTCTATTCTCTTCTTGTCCAAACTAGTTATCGTCCATGTTTCACTGCCATACATGGCTACACTCCATACAAATACTTTCAGAAACGACTTCCTGACACTTAAATCTATACTCGATGTTAACAAAGTCCTCTTCTTGAGAAACGCTTTCCTTGCCATTGCCAGTCTACATTTTATATCCTCTCTACTTCGACCATCATCGGTTATTTTACTCCCTAAATAGCAAAACTCCTTTACTACTTTAAGTGTCTCATTTCCTAATCTAATTCCCTCAGCATCACCCGACTTAATTTGACTACATTCCATTATCCTCATTTTGCTTTTGTTGATGTTCATCTTATATCCTCCTTTCAAGACACTGTCCATTCCGTTCAACTGCTCTTCCAAATCCCTTGCTGTCTCTGACAGAATTACGAGGGCAGTTCAATAAGTAATGCAACACATTTTTTTTCTCGGCCAATTTTGGTTGTAAAAACCGGAAATTTCTTGTGGTATATTTTCAAACATTCCCGCTTCGTCTCGTATAGTTTCATTGACTTCCGACAGGTGGCAGCGCTGTACGGAGCTGTTAAAATGGCGTCTGTAACGGATGTGCGTTGCAAACAACGGGCAGTGATCGAGTTTCTTTTGGCGGAAAACCAGGCCATCTCAGATATTCATAGGCGCTTGCAGAATGTCTACGGTGATCTGGCAGTGGACAAAAGCACGGTGAGTCGTTGGGCAAAGCGTGTGTCATCATCGCCGCAAGGTCAAGCAAGACTGTCTGATCTCCCGCGTGCGGGCCGGCCGTGCACAGCTGTGACTCCTGCAATGGCGGAGCGTGCGAACACACTCGTTCGAGATGATCGACGGATCACCATCAAACAACTCAGTGCTCAACGTGACATCTCTGTTGGTAGTACTGTCACAATTGTTCACCAGTTGGGATATTCAAAGGTTTGTTCCCGCTGGGTCCCTCGTTGTCTAACCGAACACCATAAAGAGCAAAGGAGAACCATCTGTGCGGAATTGCTTGCTCGTCATGTGGCTGAGGGTGACAATTTCTTGTCAAAGATTGTTACAGGCGATGAAACATGGGTTCATCACTTCGAACCTGAAACAAAACGGCAATGAATGGAGTGGCGCCACACCCACTCTCCTACCAAGAAAAAGTTTAAAGCCATACTCTCAGCCGGTAAAGTCACGGTTACAGTCTTCTGGGACGCTGAAGGGGTTATTCTGTTCGATGTCCTTCCCCGTGGTCAAACGATCAACTCTGAAGTGTATTGTGCTACTCTTCAGAAATTGAAGAAACTACTTCAGCGTGTTCGTAGGCACAAAAATCTGAACGAACTTCTCCTTCTCCATGACAACGCAAGACCTCCCACAAGTCTTCGCACCCGAGAGGAGCTCACAAAACTTCAGTGGACTGTTCTTCCTCATGCACCCTACAGCCCCGATCTCACACCGTCGGATTTTCGTATGTTTAGCCCAATGAAGGACGCAATCCGTGGGAGGCACTACGCGGATGCTGAAGAAGTTATTGATGCAGTACGACGTTGGCTCCGACATCGACCATTGGAATGGTACCGGGCAGGCATACAGGCCCTCATTTCAAGGTGGCGTAAAGCCGTAGCATTGAATGGAGATTACCTTGAAAAATAGTGTTGTGTAGCTAAAAGATTGGGGAATAACCTGGTGTATTTCAATGCTGAATAAAACAACCCGTGTTTCAGAAAAAAAATGTGTTGCATTACTTATTGAACTGCCCTCGTACAATGTCATCGGCGAACCTCAAAGTTTTTACTTCTTCTCCATGAATTTTAATACCTATTCCGAATTTTTCTTTTGTTTCCTTTACTGCTTGCTCAATATACAGATTGAATAACATCGGGGAGAGGCTACAACCCTGTCTTACTCCTTTCCCAACCACTGCTTCCCTTTCATGCCCCTCGACTCTTATAACTGCCATCTGGTTTCTGTACAAACTGTAAATAGCCTTTCGCTCCCTGTATTGTACCCCTGCCACCTTCAGAATTTGAATGAGAGTATTCCTGTTAACATTGTCAAAAGCTTTCTCTAAGTCTACAAATGCTAGAAATGTAGGTTTGCCTTTTCTTAATCTTTCTTCTAAGATAAGTCGTAAGGTCAGTATTGCCTCACGTGTTCCAACATTTCTACGGAATCCAAACTGATCTTCCCCGAAGTAGGCTTCTACCAGTTTTTCCATTCGTCTGTAAAGAATTCGCGTTAGTATTTTGCAGCTGTGACTTATTAAACTGATAGTTCGGTAATTTTCACATCTGTCAACACCTGCTTTCTTTGGGATTGGAATTATTATATTCTTCTTGAAGTCTGAGGGTATTTCGCCTGTCTCATACATCGTGCTCACCAGATGGTAGAGTTTTGTCATGAGCAATAAAAATGGTGAAAATGATATTTACGCTGATCTCTATTCCAATTTTCTGTGCAGGTTCTGGAACTCTGGGAACCGAGGTGATGCAGAACCTTTCTTGATGTGTACATTAACTGCCACTTGCCCAGCCGTGCCTTATAGGCTCATTTTGTTGTCTGTCTGTCGGGCTTTTAAGTCCCCTTTTTGTTAGGAATGGATAGAAGCGTCGCGTTTAAATTTTGTCACATACTAAGGTCCCTTGCTGGTCTGAAATATTTAAGCTTCTAAGTCAATGATACCAAAAGATACGGTCATTCATGTAACATACACTCCTGGAAATTGAAATAAGAACACCGTGAATTCATTGTCCCAGGAAGGGGAAACTTTATTGACACATTCCTGGGGTCAGATACATCACATGATCACACTGACAGAACCACAGGCACATAGACACAGGCAACAGAGCATGCACAATGTCGGCACTAGTATAGTGTATATCCACCTTTCGCAGCAATGCAGGCTGCTATTCTCCCATGGAGACGATCGTAGAGATGCTGGATGTAGTCCTGTGGAACGGCTTGCCATGCCATTTCCACCTGGCGCCTCAGTTGGACCAGCGTTCGTGCTGGACGTGCAGACCGCGTGAGACGACGCTTCATCCAGTCCCAAACATGCTCAATGGGGGACAGATCCGGAGATCTTGCTGGCCAGGGTAGTTGACTTACACCTTCTAGAGCACGTTGGGTGGCACGGGATACATGCGGACGTGCATTGCCCTGTTGGAACAGCAAGTTCCCTTGCCGGTCTAGGAATGGTTGAACGATGGGTTCGATGACGGTTTGGATGTACCGTGCACTATTCAGTGTCCCCTCGACGATCACCAGTGGTGTACGGCCAGTGTAGGAGATCGCTCCCCACACCATGATGCCGGGTGTTGGCCCTGTGTGCCTCGGTCGTATGCAGTCCTGATTGTGGCGCTCACCTGCACGGCGCCAAACACGCATACGACCATCATTGGCACCAAGGCAGAAGCTACTCTCATCGCTGAAGACGACACGTCTCCATTCGTCCCTCCATTCACGCCTGTCGCGACACCACTGGAGGCGGGCTGCACGATGTTGGGGCGTGAGCGGAAGACGGCCTAACGGTGTGCGGGACCGTAGCCCAGCTTCATGGAGACGGTTGCGAATGGTCCTCGCCGATACCCCAGGAGCAACAGTGTCCCTAATTTGCTGGGAAGTGGCGGTGCGGTCCCCTACGGCACTGCGTAGGATCCTACGGTCTTGGTGTGCATCCGTGCGTCGCTGCGTTCTGGTCCCAGGTCGACGGGCACGTGCACCTTCCGCCGACCACTGGCGACAACATCGATGTACTGTGGAGACCTCACGCCCCACGTGTTGAGCAATTCGGCGGTACGTCCACCCGGCCTCCCGCATGCCCACTATATGCCCTCGCTCAAAGTCCGTCAACTGCACATACGGTTCACGTCCACGCTGTCGCGGCATGCTACCAGTGTTAAAGACTGCGATGGAGCTCCGTATGCCACGGCAAACTGGCTGACACTGACGGCGGCGGTGCACAAATGCTGCGCAGCTAGCGCCATTCGACGGCCAACACCGCGGTTCCTGGTGTGTCCGCTGTGCCGTGCGTGTGATCATTGCTTGTACAGCCCTCTCGCAGTGTCCGGAGCAAGTATGGTGGGTCTGACACACCGGTGTCAATGTGTTCTTTTTTACATTTCCAGGAGTGTATTTCGATACTCGCAAACTCACTCATCGAAACCTACAGAATACTTCTCGTTGATCTCAGATATGAAATTTGGCAACAGCCTAGGTTTCACAGTAAAAGTGAAGGTGAAGGTGAAAACGGAAGTTGCTAATTTGTAATTGTATCATATGAAAAATATTTTCTTACTATTTCATTGTCCATCTGTCTGTCTGTCCATCTGCTAAGACCGCTTTTTCTCAGGAATGGGTAGAGATATAAAGTTGAAACTTATGCCTACTGAGGCCTACACTTCCTTGCCAGTGTAAGTAAATGTAAACTTCTCAGTCAATGAAATCAGAAGCTATGGCTATATACGTCACATACTTCGATTCTGGCATACTGAAAGGTCTCTGTTGGACTCCTTTCATGTTAATTTCTTAAAACTGTTGTCATTTACGGCATACATTCCACTTCTAAATTTTCTGTGGTGTTTCTGACTATCTGGGAGGAGAATGAGAAGTGGAACGTGTTACTTTTACACATAAACGAGAACGATCTGTCACACTACTACACTTTAAAACACAGTTTATATGTAATTCATGTCACACAGTCTCATACGGAACCTCCATCCACTTTCTTTTATATACTATATATGATAAGATAGTGTCATCCCCCTTCCCTTCTGTGTGAGAGGATGTATGAGCAAATGTATTTCTAGTTGCATGCTTGATGGTAGCAGACAAGCCTGTCTGCTAGAGAAAAGTAGGACCAATGTCGGAACAGGTAGCTATGCTTTCTAAAAGCAGAGAGTTTTCTATTATTAGTATGGTCCTGTCCGTCCCTTGTCATGTTGGTATAGGAAGCTGCCTCTCTGGTCACTTCCGTTTGTATCTGTTAAGCACCCTCGGTAGGGGCCCAGGCCTGTCTGTCCGCGGTGAGCGTCTGAAGTGGTAAGATCTCCGGCTAATCGCGCCTCTGCCAAGTCCGTAGGACAATGGATTTCTTAAGTTCAGCCTAACTGGAAATTTAATCGTCTTTGTTTCAGGTTCAGATCTAAAATATGTTATCTTAAATTCCAACGCAGTTTAATTCGAGTGTGAAGTTCAGAATATCTTCCAATAGTAGCTTTATCACTACTTTGTTAGTAAAGTGGAACCACATGTTGAGGATCCGTAACTCTAACTAAGATCATCAATCTTAAATGCGAATGTGCGTGAGATTATAACGTCCCGTCTTGACAATATTTTCCAATATATCAACTTTTCTTTATGTTTAACCCATGTGGGATGTACTTTCTGAGACCGGTACCACGTGCTTATACAATTGTTTGATCCATCAGGTTAATAGTAAGACGATAGTAACCAGTTCGAGGTTTTTCTTTTGTAATTTGTGTTTCGATGTAATTTATTTTAATTATCAAAATTATTGTGGAGTTACGCTCTTTGTGTAAACCAAGTCGACCACATGAAGCATGTAGTGTAATCATCAAAGTAGCCCTCAGCTATTCTTTTCGGGAAGATTTCACAGTGAGTTAGTATGAATTTAGTATACCAGTGTGTGGTAATTTCATGACGGACAGGATTGCACTACAAACGTAACTTCTTTGGGTGAAAATTGAATCGGTTGGTTGTGGTTAATTTTCTCTTGCATATGTTTCAACGTTCTTCGTGTGTTGTTGTATGAATGCAGTGTTGTGTGCAGCCTCCCAATCTTGGCTCCATGTTTGATGTGTTCCGTAACATTACAAATTTACATTTTCACAATCCTAAATAAATGTCCAAATATAAACTGATTTATTTCTTTTTATTTAAATTGTCTATATATATATATATATATATATATATATATATATATATATATATATATATATATATAAAATCACCGAAAAACAGTTGCTCAATAATGCAAGGTTAACTTTCCCAGATAGCTCACAGCTTTTAACCCGCTTTTATTGTCTTGAATATCAGCACCGCTTTCAGAACAAATTAATGCATCAACATTACAATACTTACTGATCAAAACTTTTAGATGAGCTATATAAACACATGTGGGGTGTGATGGTCTAGCGATAAAGCGCCTACATGAAAACAGAGAGGTCGCAGGATCGTATCTCGGTCACATCACGGATTTTTCAGTAGTCGTTTTAACGTAGCCTTCTCCTCTCGATGGCGTAAAGGTCGCCAGAACCAATGCGTCGTTCAGATTCCACTTTAAACTGTGGGTATCCTTTCCTCGTTTGAATAAGTGGGGTAGGCTAGGGACACACAAGACGTCGGAATGGGTCCAATAGAAAGACATGCTCCAATCGATTGAGTCACACGTTTGTATAATTATTATCTGTGTACATAATTAAATTTGTATTGAGCCATCACAGCTCGACTCCTACTCGTACTTGTCCGATTGTAGTCCTTTGTCCTTTGTTTCAGATTTTACTTTGAGTGCATGAAAATGGCAACAGACGAGGAGAAGGCGCAATATGTCCAAATGTATGACAACGTCACTGCGCAATTATCGACGCCATTATGGCAGAGTACCAACGGCCAAAACAAAAATAATGAGGTGGTGCGAGAACATTAGATAGGCAGGTAGTGCACTCAAAACAAAGTTTAAGTATTTACAACTTGTGCTTCCAATCGTGAGAACTGTTTATTCTAGTGATACCTTTACTGTCTATGGTACAGATACGCACGGTACATGAGTTTTATAGTATTT
Organism: Schistocerca cancellata; assembly: GCF_023864275.1. NCBI lineage: Eukaryota > Metazoa > Arthropoda > Insecta > Orthoptera > Acrididae > Schistocerca > Schistocerca cancellata. Next base: position 138,718,200 of record NC_064632.1, read on the forward strand.
TGTCTCCTCTTTCCAATTCTCCCATTAGTATCTTAAATGAAATTTAAATTATGTTCAAAACTATACAGTTTTAGCATAAAACAATAAAGACTACGTGATAAGATAATAAATATTAACATCTAAATTATGCATGTGGTGAGTAACACTTGCTGCCGACTCCTGTTGCCATGTTGTTGTGTATCTTCTTCATTCGAATGCTGATTTCAATTAATTTTCCAATTAAAATGTCTCTCACAGCTTATTTATTTAAGTTAATAATCGAGTAAATACTTCTACTGATGAATCTTGCAAACTGAGTTCTCGATCTGTTTGGTGAGATGAATATTTTAAAAGTTATAAGTTATCCAGTGCGTTGGTTATATTCAAATGTCATTTCCGCATCATATCTTTATATCATTGTTCTTTCATTTGAGACCTTCTGCCTCCCTGTGCTCAGCACGGTACGCTCAAATAAGTGCTATGCAACTTGGAAGCTTTCACGGCTACCGGACACTGACGACACGACCTGCCCGCAAAAAACCCACGTGCAGCCACACTGCCCCCCAGCGGGAGCAAGCCACTAGCCAGCATTGCCCGGCCGCCGCTCAACCACCACCCGGCTAATGGCACGAAATCTGCCCGCACTCGCTGGACGTGAGCGATTTAAATGCTGCGCTCAACCGCACAGTGTCCCAGTACGGAAGTGTGACTCGACGTGTTACTTGGTCTCCATAGATACTGAGAGTGGCTACCTGAAAATGTGCCCGTTTTCAAATGAAGCAACATTCCACATTTCTGAACACATGAATCACCACAACATTAGGTTTTGGGGTTTCGGAACCTACAACACAACATATCTGATAGCCTGAATCTTAATGTTTCATGTGGCCTAATACGTGATAGTGCAACGACCTCACATTTCTTCGCGGAGAAAGCCATAATAGGATTTTTTTTTTACCTGAGTATACTCGAACAGTCATCTACCACTATGATGATGCAACTCCACAATGAAATTTATACATGCAGGGTGTGCTGAATCACGTTGCCTGAGATGTGGAAGGGTCAAAATAGTCCCATCTCAGCCAGCCGCTGTGACCGCGCTGTTCTAGGCGTTTCAGTCCGGAACCGAGCTGCTGCTACAGTCGCAGGTTCGAATCCTGCCTCAGGCATGGATGTGTGTGCTGTCCCTCGGTTAGTTAGGTATAAGTAGTTATAAGTCTCGAAACTGATCACCTCTGATGTTAAGTCCCATAGTGCTTAGAGCCATTTGATTTGAGTCCCATCTCATGGCCCCCACTATGTTACGCCATTAGACTCACTGTCTGGAAGTTACGTCAAAGGATTACGTAACACAATACCAGTGAGTGACACTGTTACCGTTCGTTCGCCCACAATCAGTGAAGCAACGTGCACTGAGATGATAAAAGTCATGGGATAGCGACATGCACATATAGATATGGCGGTAGTATCGCGTACACAAGATATAAAACGGTAATGCATTGGCTGAGTTGTCATTTGCACACATGTGATTCATGTGGAAACGTTTCCGATGTGATTACGGCCGCAAGACGGAAATTAACAGACACTCAAGGCAGAACAGTAGTTTGAGCTAGAGACATGGGACATTTCATTCCGAAAATCGTTAGGGAATACAATATTCCGAGGTCCACAATGTCAACAGTGTGTCGAGGCATTACCTCTCACCACAGACAATGCAGTGGCCAATTGCAGTCACTTAACGACCGAGAGCAGCGGTGTTCGCAGAGTTGTCAGCGCTAACAGATATGCAACACTAGGTGATATAACCGCAGAACTCAATGAGGGACACACGACGATCATATCCGTTAGAACAGTGGGGCGAAATTTGGCGTTAATGGGCTATGGCAGCAGACGAACGACGCCAGTGCCTTTGCTTACAGCCCGACGTCGCCTGCGGCACCTTTCCTGGGCTCGTGACCATATCGGTTGGACCCTAGACAACTGGTGTGACTCGGTCAGACGAGTCACTATTTCTTATGGCAAAAGCTGATGGTAGGGTTCGATTATGGCGCAGATCCCACGGAGCCATGGACCCAAGTTATCAACAAGGCACTGTGAAAGCTGGTGGTTGGTCGATAATTATGTGGGCTATGTTTACATGGAATGGACTGGTTCCTTTGGTCCAACCGAACCAACTGAGACCATCTTCAGTCACTCATGGACTTCATGTTCCCAAACAACCATCGAACTTTTGTGGATGACAATGCACAATTTCACCAGCACAACAATTGTTTGTGATTGGTTTGAAGAACACTCTGGACAGTTCGAGATAATTGATTGGTCACCCAGATCCCCCGACATGAATCACATCGACAACTTGTGGAACACAATCCAGAGGCCAGTTCGTCCATACAATATTGCACCAGCAACAGTTTCGCAATTATGGGCGGCTATAGAGGCAGCATGGCTCAATATTTCTGCAGGTGACCTCCAAAGGCTTGTTGAGTCAATGCCACGTCAAACTGCTGCACTGCGCCGGCATTGTCATCTCCGTGTAATTCTGACCAGAATATGGGTAGCAATTGAATGTTGTTGTTGTTGTGGCCTTCAGTCCTGAGACTGGTTTGATGCAGCTCTCCATGCTAATCTATCCTGTGCAAGCTTCTTCATCTCCCAGTACCTACTGCAACCTACATCCTTCTGAATCTGCTTATTGTATTCATCTCTTGGTCTCTCTCTACGATTTTTACCCTCCACGCTGCCCTCCAATACTAAATTGGTGATCCCTCGATGTCTCAGAACATGTCCTACCAACCGATCCCTTCTTCTAGTCAAGTTGTGCCACAAGCTCCTCTTCTCCCCAATTCTATTCAATACCTTCTCATTAGTTATGTGATCTACCCATCTAAGCTTGAGCATTCTTCTGTAGCACCACAATTCGAAAGCTTTTATTCTCTTCTTGTCTAAACTATTTATTGTCCACGTTTCACTTCCATACATGGCTACACTCCATACAAGTACTTTCAGAAACGACTTCCTGACATTTAAATCTATACTCGATGTTAACAAATTTTTCTTCTTCAGAAACGCTTTCCTTGCCATTGCCAGTCTACATTTTATATCCTCTCTACTTCGACCATCATCAGTTATTTTGCTCCCCAAATAGCAAAACTCATTAACTACTTTAAGAATCTCATTTCCTAATCTAATTCCCTCAGCATCACCCGACTTAATTCGACTACATTCCATTATCCTCGTTTTGCTCCTGTTGATGTTCATCTTATACCTTTCAAGACACTGTCCATTCCGTTCAACTGCTCTTCCAAGTCCTTTGCTGTCTCTGACAGAATTACAATGTCATCGGCGAAACTCAAAGTTTTTATTTCTTCTCAATATACAGATTGAATAACATCGGGGAGAGGCTAGAACCATGTCTCACTTCCTTCCCAACCACTGCTTCCCTTTCATGCTCCTCGACTCTTATAACTGCCATCTTGTTTCTGTACAAATTGTAAATAGCCTTTCACTCCCTGTCTTTTACCCCTGCCACCTTCAGAATTTGAAAGAGAGTATTCCAGTCAACATTGTCAAAAGCTTTCTCTAAGTCTACAAAGGCTAGAAACTTAGGTTTGCCTTTCCTTAATCTTTCTTCTATGGTAAGTCGTAGGGTCCTTATTGCCTCACGTGTTCCTACATTTCTACGGAAACCAAACTGATCTTCCCCGAGGTCGGCTTCTTCCAGTTTTTCCATTCGTCTGTAAAGAATTCGTGTTAGTATTTTGCAGCCGTGACTTATTAAATTGGTAGTTCGGTAATTTTCACATCTGTCAACATCTGCCTTCTTTGGGATTGGAATTATTATATTCTTCTTGTAGTCTGAGGGTATTTCGCCTGTCTCATACATCTTGCTCACCAGATGGTAGAGTTTTGTCAGGACTGGCTCTCCCAAGGCTGTCAGTAATTCTAATGGAATGTTGTCTACTCCCGGGGCCTTGTTTCGACTTAGGTCTTTCAGTGCTCTGTCAAACTCGTCACGCAGTATCATATCTTCCATTTCATCTTCATCCTCTTCCACTTCCATAATATTGTCCTCAATTACATCGCCCTTGTATAGACCCTCTATATACTCCTTCCACCTTTCTGCTTTCCCTTCTTCGCTTAGAACTTGGTTTCCATCTGAGCTCGTGATATTCATACAAGTGGTACTCTTTGCTCCAAAGGACTCTTTAGTTTTCCTGTAGGCAGTATCTATCTTACCGCTAGTGATATAAGCCTCTACATCCTTACATTTGTCCTCTAGCCATCCCTGCTTAGCCATTTTACACTCCTTGTCGATCTCATTTTTGGACGTTTGTATTCCTTTTTGCCAGCTTCATTTATTGCATTTTTATATTTTCTCCTTTCATCAATTAAATTCAATATTTCTTCTGTTACCCAAGGATTTCTACTAGCCCTCGTCTTTTTACCTACTTGATCCTCTGCTGCCTTCACTACTTCATTCCTCAAAGCTACCCATTCTTCTTCTACTGTATTTCTTTCCCCCATTCCTGTCAATTCCCTTACGCTCTCCCTGAAACTCTGTACCACCTCTGGTTTAGTCAGTTTATCCAGGTCCCATCTTCTTAAATTCGCACCTTTTCGCAGTTTCTTCAGTTTTATTCTACAATTCATAACCGATAGATTGTGGTCAGAGTCCACATCTGCTCCTGGAAATGTCTTACAATTTAAAACCTGGTTCCTAAATCTCTGTCTGACCATTATATAATCTGATACCTTCTAGTATCTCCAGGCTTCTTCCACGTATACAACCTTCTTTCATGATTCTTGAACCTAGTGTTATCTATGATTAAATTATGCACTGTGCAAAATTCTACCAGGCGGCTTCCTCTTCCATTTCTTACCCGCAATCCATGTTCACCTACTACGTTTCCTTCTCTTCCTTTTCCTACTATCGAATTCCAGTCACCCATGAGTTTTAAATTTTCGTCTCCCTTCGCTATCTGAATAATTTCTTTTATCTCCTCATACATTTCATCAATTTCTTCGTCATCTGCAGAGCTATTTGGCGTATGAACTTGTACTACTATGGTAGGCATGGGCTTCGTGTCTATCTTGGCCACAATAATGCGTTCACTATGCTGTTTGTGTTAGCTTACCCGCGTTCCTATTTTCCTATTCATTATTAAATCTACTCCTCCATTACTCCTATTTAATTTTGTATTTATAACTCTGTATTCACCTGACCAGAAGTCTTGTCCCTCCTGCCACCGAACTTCACTAATTCTCACTATATTTAACTTTAACCTATCCATTTCCCTTTATAAATTTTCTAACCTACCTGCCCGATTAAGGGATCTGACATTCCACGCTCCGATCCGTAGAACGCCAGTTTTCTTTCTCCTGATAACGACGTCCTCTTGAGTAGTCCCCGCCCGGAGATCCGAATTGGGAGACTATTTTACCTTCGGAATATTTTACCCAAGAGGACGTCATCATCATTTGACCATGCAGTAAAAGTGCATGCCCTCGGGAAAAATTATGGCTGTAGTGTCCCCTTACTTTCACCCGTTTGCAATACCAGCACAGCAAGGCCGTTTTGGTTAGTGTTAGAAGGCCAGATCTGTCAATCATCCAGACTATTGCCCCTGCAACTACTGAAAACGCTGCTGCCCCTATGCAGGAACCACACGTTTGTATGGCCTCTCAACAGAAACCCCTCCGTTGTGGTTGCTCCTACGGTACGGCTATCTCAATCGCTGAGGCACGCAAGCCTCCCCACCAACGGCAAGGTCCATGGTTGATGGGGGGCCCGCCTTGGAGTTCTACGAACAGCGTGTGGGGCATTCACTAGAATTCTGGTTTAGCATAAAAAAGCTGCTAAACGTTTTACAACAGACCATGACGCTGTTTTCTAATAGTTTCCAAGCCATGAATTTTTAAAATTATATTGGGACTTTTCGGACACTGTATTCTTGTCGAACCTGACTCCGTAACGTACAGTGATCTTGACAGCGTATTCAGAGGTCTGTTTGACCTCCATCGTCAGGTGAGAGCTCTGTTTACTGTGTCTCGGCGGAAATGAATAGTATGGTAAACGGTGGCCCTATTGAGCGCCGCGGAAAACCAACAGCGCTTGCTCAGAAAACGTCACTCCTGCCCTCTAACGCAAAGTATACATACTGCGCCCTTGTCGTGGAAGCGGGCATAGACGATGAATCGTTATGGAGTATCTAACTCTGGCAGCGGAGTCAACGACCATTAGGTTTTAGTATCACATAAAACAGGAGTCCACATGTTGCTTAAATAGTAGTCCTTGCCTCTATTTATAGTTTTATCCTCCAATTTAATTTAAGTTGATTCCCTTAAGGCAAGTTCCCAACAGCAAGATTTAGGAGTAACTGTCTATATTTCATTATACCTCATTCTGCGTCTCTCAGTTAGACACCACTCTGCCACTGTAGATTTCTCAGGCTGTAGGAATAGTGTGTGGCGATGGTGCTTAGCACATTTGTTATGAGCGGTGTACTTTTCCAACAATGGTATTACTCGAAGATACTGTACTACAATATGGTTGGAAAGTAACGTATATACATATGTATTCTATCGATTCTGGCGAAGGTCCAAACTCTAAAGCAAGACGTATATGTTTATGATAGTAACCATTATGCTTGAACACAGTTTTAGCATATTTTACCAATTACCATCGCCTGACACTAACCGCTACAAACGCAAGTCTGGCTTCCTTGCCTGCTACTTTACTGCGACTGCCTCTTGTCCGTTTTTGTCCGTTTTGCCCGCACACCCTGCGAGACAATATCATCCACACAACAGCAGGCTGAAATCCCATAGTGGATCCTCTTGCTTCCTATTCCCATCGGAAAATATTTTAACATTTTAAAATGAAGTCATGAATATTACAGCCTTTGATCTCGTAATAAATATTCATTATTTAACTCTTAGTTTAGTAAACAAATATTCCTTTGTGCTTCTTATAACTGTCAGGCACATACTTTTAACATATTGATACATTTGATACTTGATGTATCGATTTCTAAAATGTTTACTGAAAATAATTTTACAAATCTTTTACCAAACTTACGATGTATCGCTACACTGCAAATTATAAGTAAAACACAACCAATTCTGGAGGAAAACTGAAAATATGTGGCTCGCTGATGACTTACATGGGACACGGATGAGCAGCCACCCTAATAACACATTAAAAATGACACCTCAGAATTCCAGGGAAGAAGTAGGACATTTTACGAAATTTTAAATGTCGTACCACTTTCGTTTGATTGTCAGCTGAAATAGACGGCAAACCTGTCGGCCAACGAGCTGCCGCCCTTTGGTGCGAAAATAAAAACACAGTCTAGTAAATTGTGGCGCACTGCGATGTCTACGCCACAAGCACCGCACACTGCAGGGTCCTCTTACCGGAACAAGAAGCCAAGCGTCGTGGGACTGTGGCCTATGCGAACACGAGTAAGGAGTACCTCATCTGCCTGCGTGACTGATAGGAGGAACGCCACGAACGCGCTGTGAACTTAATGATAAGCAGGTTATCTTCTGTCACTTCCAGCCATTCTTCTTCCCCGTCACCACTACCGTGTTCACAGGAAACCTGACGAGTATACGAACTGCTTGTGCGTGATTTCTGAACAGAGTAAGTGCCGAGGCCGTTCAAAAACTGGAAATGGCGGAATCATAGCTGAACAGCGACAGTCTTGCCCATCTGACGAAGAAGATGTGCAGATAAGAAACGAATGCATACCTGCAGGAGCATCGGAGGTAATACTACCCAGTGGAAAAAAGGTCACGAAACTCGCAGACTATATGGTCAATCAACGGATAGAAAATCCTAGTTTACCAACTGAAATGCATAAAGTTTGTAACCAATGGCACAGGGTCAAGAATTCTGTCGAAAGTTGGCATAGGAAAGTAAACTCATCAATCAATCAGAGACATTCAATCGTATGTCTTCTGATAAAGAAGCTGGAGGAAAAGCAGTGGATGCTATATCTCCAATTAAAAAGAGACTGTATTGACCTGACTCTCCAAAAAAAGATAAATATACATAGGCCTTGAAAAATGTTAAAAGACATTGTAAGAATATATAATGGCACGGGGGATCAAAGAAGATGATTAAAATCTCTGGCTATGTTACAAAAAACCTGAGTGAGAACTACGAAATTCATAAAATAAAACAAGAATTTTAATCATCTGGTGTAGTAATGTCGCTGAAAAAAAGGTAAAATGAAAAACATTAAAAACTTGGACACAAAGAATAAAAAATAAAAACTAAAAGTAATGAAAACACATTGAAACATGATGTTACACTGCAGATCCAGTTCATGGATACACATACAAAATTTTAAGACTTTTCACATGGCACGGAAGGCATGGCTAAGCAAATGTTAGTAGAGATTCGTGTCTGTGAAAAGATCTATGCACCAAGCATACAACAGCTACCACCGTCACACCTTAGCAAAAGCTCTTGCAGAGAACCCGACAGAATTCTGGTCCTATTTAAGATCGCTAAGCGGGTCTAAGGCTTCCGTTCAGTCTCTTGTTGACCAGTCTGGTATGGCAGTAGAAGATAGGAAAACGAAAGAAAAAGTATTAAATTTTGCGTTCAAGAAATCGTTCACAAAGTAGAATTGTAAAAACATACTGTCATTTGACCATCGGACAGACTCCCGTACGGATGTCATAGTAATAAGCATTCCTGGCGTAGCGAAACATCTGGAAGATTTGAGAGCAAATAAATCACGAGGTCCGGATGGAATTCCAGTTCGGTTTTAGGAATAGTACTCTGCTGTATTGGCTCCTTCCTTGGCCTGTAGTTATCGTGAATCTCTTGCCCGGCGCAAAATCCCAAGCGAGTGGAAAAAAGCGCAGGTGAGTCCAGCATCTAAAAGTTTAAAGGAACGAACACGCAGAATTACCCACCAATATCCTTAAATTCTGTTTGCTGCAGAATCCTTGAACATATTCTCAATTCGAATATAATAACTTTCTTGAGACTCAGAAGCTTGTGTCGAAGAGTCAGTGTGCTTTTAGAAAGCATCGCTCTTGCGAAACTATTTTGCCCTTTTTTCACATGATATACTGCGAACTGTGGATGAAGGGCAACAGGCAGATGCCATATTTCTAGATTTCCGGAAAGCGTTTGACACGGTGCCCCACTACAGGCTGTTAAAGAAGGTACAGGCACACGCAAAAAGTTCACAGATGCGTGAGTGGGTCGGAGACTTCTTAAGTAATAGAACCCAGTATGTTGTCCCCGATGCCGAATGTTCATCAATGACTATGATACAATCAGGAGTGCACCACATAAGTGTGGTAGCACCGGTGTTGTAGGAGTTTGTCTTGATTCTTCACAGGCATACCAAGGTACGTACGCTTTGTAGAGCAACTAGAAATAAATTGAATTAGTTTCTTTCAGGTCATGTTACATCACTGAATAATCAGAGTTAAGCTGAAGAACAGAACAAGTAGGAAATTCTACATCTACATCTACATCTACATTTATACTCCGCAAGCCACCCAACGGTGTGTGGCGGAGGGCACTTTACGTGCCACTGTCATTACCTTCCTTTGCTGTTCCAGTCGCGTATGGTTCGCGGGAAGAACGACTGTCTGAAAGCCTCCGTGCGCGCTCGAATCTCTCTAATTTTACATTCGTGATCTCCTCGGGAGGTATAAGTAGGGGGAAGCAATATATTCGATACCTCATCCAGAAACGCACCCTCTCGAAACCTGGCGAGCAAGCTACACCGCGATGCAGAGCGCCTCTCTTGCAGAGTCTGCCACTTGAGTTTGCTAAACATCTCCGTAACGCTATCACGGTTACCAAATAACACTGTGGCGAAACGCGCCGCTCTTCTTTGGATCTTCTCTATCTCCTCCGTCACCCCGATCTGGTACGGATCCCACACTGATGAGCAATACTCAAGTATAGGTCGAACGAGTGTTTTGTAAGCCACCTCCTTTGTTGATGGACTACATTTTCTAAGGACTCTCCCAATGAATCTCAACCTGGTACCCGCCTTACCAACAATTAATTTTATATGATCATTCCACTTCAAATCGTTCCGCACGCATACTCCCCGATATTTTACAGATGTAACTGCTACCAGTGTTTGTTCCGCTATCATATAATCATACAATAAAGGATCCTTCTTTCTATGTATTCGCAATACATTACATTTGCCTATGTTAAGGGTCAGTTGCCACTCCCTGCACCAAGTGCCTATCCGCTGCAGATCTTCCTGCATTTCGCTACAATTTTCTAATGCTGCAACATCTCTGTATATTACAGCATCATCCGCGAAATGCCGCATGGAACTTCCGACACTATCTACTAGGTCATTTATATATATTGTGAAAAGCAATGGTCCCATAACACTCCCCTGTGGCACGCCAGAGGTTACTTTAACGTCTGTAGACGTCTCTCCATTGATAACAACATGCTGTGTTCTGTTTGCTAAAGACTCTTCAATCCAGCCACACAACTGGTCTGATATTCCGTAGGCGCTTACTCTGTTTATCAGGCGACAGTGCGGAACTGTATCGAACGCCTTCCGGAAGTCAAGAAAAATAGCATCTACCTGGGAGCCTGTATCTAATATTTTCTGGGTCTCATGAACAAATAAAGCGAGTTGGGTCTCACACGATCGCTGTTTCCGGAATCCATGTTGATTCCTACATAGTAGATTCTGGGTTTTTAAAAACGACATGATACTCGAGCAAAAAACATGTTGTAAAATTCTACAACAGATCGACGTCAGAGATATAGGTCTATAGTTTTGCGCATCTGCTCGACGACCCTTCTTGAAGACTGGGACTGCCTGTGCTCTTTTCCAATCATTTGGAACCTTCCGTTCCTCTAGAGACTTGCGGTACACGGCTGTTAGAAGGGGGGCAAGTTCTTTCGCGTACTCTGTGTAGAATCGAATTGGGATCCCGTCAGGTCCAGTGGACTTCCCTCTGTTGAGTGATTCCAGTTGCTTTTCTATTCCTTGGACACTTATTTCGATGTCAGCCATTTTTTCGTTTGTGCGAGGATTTAGAGAAGGAACTGCAGTGCGGTTCTCCTCTGTGAAACAGCTTTGGAAAAAGGTGTTTAGTATTTCAGCTTTACGCGTGTCATCCTCTGTTTCAATGCCTTCATCATCCCGGAGTGTCTGGATATGCTGTTTCGAGCCACTTACTGATTTAACGTAAGACCAGAACTTCCTAGGATTTTCTGTCAAGTCGGTACATAGAATTTTACTTTCGAATTCACTGAACGCTTCACGCATAGCCCTCCTTACGTTAACTTTGGCATCGTTTAGCTTCTGTTTGTCTGAGATGTTTTGGCTGCGTTTAAACTTGCAGTGAAGCTCTCTTTGCTTTCGCAGTAGTTTCCTAACTTTGTTGTTGAACCACGGTGGGTTTTTCCCGTCCCTCACAGTTTTACTCGGCACGTACCTGTCTAAAACGCATTTTACGATTGCCTTGAACTTTTTCCATAAACACTCAACATTGTCAGTGTCGGAACAGAAATTTTCGTTTTGATCTGTTAGGTAGTCTGAAATCTGCCTTCTATTACTCTTGCTAAACAGATAAACCTTCCTCCCTTTTCTTATATTCCTATTTACTTCCATATTCAGGGATGCTGCTACGGCCTTATGATCACCGATTCCCTGTTCTGCACATACAGAGTCGAAAAGTTCGGGTCTGTTTGTTATCAGTAGGTCCAAGATGTTATCTCCACGAGTCGGTTCTCTGTTTAATTGCTCGAGGTAATTTTGGGATAGTGCACTCAGTATAATGTCACTCGATGCTCTGTCCCTACCACCCGTCCTAAACATCTGAGTGTTCCATTCTATATCTGGTAAATTGAAATCTCCACATAAGACTATAACATGCTGAGAAAATTTATGTGCAATGTTTTCCAAATTTTCTCTCAGTTGTTCTGCCACTAATGCTGCTGAGTCGGGAGGTCGGTAAAAGGAGCCAATTATTAACCTAGCTCGGTTGTTGAGTGTAACCTCCACCCATAATAATTCACAGGAACTGTCCACTTCTACTTCACTACAGGATAAACTACTACTAACAGCGACGAACACTTCACCACCGGTTGCATGCAATCTATCCTTTCTAAACAACGTCTGTGCCTTTGTAAAAATTTCAGCAGAATTTATCTCTGGCTTCAGCCAGCTTTCTGTACCTATAACGATTTTAGCTTCGGTGATTTCTATCAGCGCTTGAAGTTCCGGTACTTTACCAACGCAGCTTCCACAGTTTACAATAACAATACCGATTGCTGCTTGGTCCCCGCATGTCCTGACTTTGCCCCGCACCCGTTGAGGCTGTTGCCCTTTCTGTACTTGCCCAAGGCCATCTAACCTAAAAAACCGCCCAGCCCACGCCACACAGCCCCTGCTACTCGTGTAGCCGCTTGTTGCTTGTAGTGGACTCCTGACCTATCCAGCGGAACCCGAAACCCCACCACCCTATGGCGCAAGTCGAGGAATCTGCAGCCCACACGGTCGCAGAACCGTCTCAGCCTCTGATTCAGACCCTCCACTCGGCTCTGTACCAAAGGTCCGCAGTCAGTCCTGTCGACGATGCTGCAGATGGTGAGCTCTGCTTTCATCCCGCTAGCGAGACTGGCAGTCTTCACCAAATCAGATAGCCGCCGGAAGCCAGAGAGGATTTCCTCCGATCCGTAGCGACACACATCATTGGTGCCGACATGAGCGACCACCTGCAGATGGGTGCACCCTGTACCCTTCATGGCATCCGGAAGGACCCTTTACACATCTGGAACGACTCCCTCCGGTATGCACACGGAGTGCATTACTAAATAATAGAAAAATTGGAACACATAAAATTTCTAAATGTCAGTAGACTGGCAACAAAACCAAAGTTTGTGAGAAATAATGGCTATTCTCGACGCTTTTTAGAGGTAGGCAGTTAGGAGGGAACAGTTAAAACACAAACGGAAAGTTAAAATTTGTTACAAGTGATAAGAGGGAGAATTAAGTTCACAAAATGGCCATATTACTGCTCTAGGTTTTACGGTTCGGTAGTCGACTAATTACCAGGCTCTTGTGATGAAATTTAAGTTGATAGTTAAGTTGTGTGTAGTCATTCTAGCTTCTTCCTCTTTTCCACGCTATTTGTTGTTTGCTTCGTGTTTCCATGCATTTGCAGTAGTGTACACAATTCAGTAGTCTGATATGCTATTCAGATTTTGCCTTCAACAAACGTGTTCACGTTTCTGGTTTGAGCCTTCAGCCCTGAGTATGTGTATGGAGAATATTGACGTACATTGGACAGCTATTATCCTTGCCACTTCAAACGATGCGAGGTACGTAAATTCTGAGCGTACCTCAAGAAAAGTAATGAAAAATCTGTAGGGAATGTGGTATTGTATGGCAGTCCAATGATAAGCTTAAACAAGTTTCTTTTGTTATCCAGATAAATACACTCTGTGAGCTCGTAAGTAAACTTCTATTAAAATACCTGCTGTGATAAGAATACTATGTATCAGTGTGCCCAGTTAGATGTATTTAAATTTAATGTAAGCTGTATAGTTGTGGTAGAGAACGTTTATTGGTGTGTGAGCCTTATCCAAGATATATGGTAGAGGTAGCGGAAAATTAAAGTTTCATGAAGGTAAAGAAGGGCAGCGCAGTTTCGAAAGTGCTGACGGAGGAAATGACTTCGTTGCTCTGGACGGCGATAATACCACCAGTATTATCTGAACTTCTTGCGAATCCTGATTACGAATGGTAAGGGGCTTTTCTATAGGCCTACTTAGAAAATACAGTATCCGTGTGGAGGCTGAATACATAATTAGCCACAACCTATAGTTCGTAAACTTCAAGTTTGCTACAGTGTGGGACGACGTGCATAGAATTTTTTTGTGCTCACATTGGACTTTTAACCCTTTTGCCGGCCGGTGTGGCCGAGCGGTTCTGGGCGCTTCAGTCTGGAACCGCGTGACCGCTAAGGTCGCAGGTTCGAATCCTGCCTCGGGCATGGATGTGTGTGATGTCCTTAGGTTAGTTAGGTTGAAGTAGTTCTAAGTTCTAGGGGACTGATGACCACAGATGTTAAGTCCCATAGTGCTCAGAGCCATTTGAACCATTTTTGTAACACTTTTTTCGGTGCTTTGCCTTCGAATTTAACTCGCGTGACGCTTCTTTGGACTTAGTAGTTCAGCGAATAACTTCTGCCAACAGATGCGCTAAACGTAATCGAAAAGTTGATCGGATTGAAAACTGAAGTCGTAAAATGTTAAACTGAGTTTAAGAACATTGTTAATGTGTTTCCACTCTACAGAACTTACAATCTTTAGTCACTGTGCCCACAATAAAGCAATAAACAGTTTGGTTTTTGTTAAGTGAGTAACCTGTTATGTTAGAAATTAATTCAGTAACTACCGCTTAGTCCGCAGCTCGTGGTCTCGCGGTCGCGTTCTCGCTTCCCGAGCACGGGGTCCCGGGTTCGATTCCCGGCGGGGTCAGGGATTTTCACCTGCCTCGAGATGACTGGGTGTTTGTGTTGTCCTCATCATTTCATCATCATCATGTAAGTGGCGAGATTGGGCTGAGCAAAGGTTCGGAATTTGTACGGGCACTGATAACCTCGCAGTTGAGCGCCCCACAAACCAAACATCATCATCGTTATCAACTACCGCTTAAAGTGAATTCAGCCAAGATTTTACATTTCTATAATTTTAAATTACAGCCTAGTTAGCGACAGATTACGAATTTTAGGTGGCAGTGGCGTATGGTCTTCCCTTGACAGTCAGCGAACCATAATTAATCACATACTGTTCCACCGCCCTCTTGGCAATGTTCCCAAACGGTAAATTTTATTTCCTGATGTGATATTTAACACAGTGCGACAGCACGTCACAACCAACATCATTAACTGTCCCGTGAAATTCAAACCTGAAATTAGGCTGCTGTCTTACGTGATTCTTCATTTGTAAATCACCACAAAGTAATTTTTGTGTAAATATCAGTTTGGATCCCATCTTCTATATCTCTCGTGATAGACTTGATTTCAATACTTACATCATTAACAAAGATAACAATTTTCACTTTATGGAGATACGAGGGTTGTTTTTTAAGTAAGGGCCGTTCGCGCGTATAGTCCCGTAGTTCGCGCGGACGCTGCAACAAGCCACCGCGCCACTTGCCGGCATCCTTCCCGTTCACACTGATGCAAGTTGCAGCTCTGTAGCTGATGTGCACGCATCGCTGTGCTACTTTATAATGTTTACGATTATTGAATCGCCCGCCGCGTGTGAGATACGGTCAGTGATAAGTTTTTTGACCGCGAGAAGCCTATCAGCTGCAGAAATTCATCGTCAGTTAACAGAAGTTTATGGCTTGAATGCAATGAGTGAAGGTAAAGTGCGTCAATTGGTTAAAGTTTAAAAATGGTCGTCAAAACGTCCATGACGAAGAACGCTCAGGCCGGCCCTCTGTGATCACTGATGATTCGTGAGGACAGAAGATTCACAATTTCCACTCTTTCTTTGGAATTTCCACAAGTTTCAAGATCGGTTTTGTACAAAATTGTGTCTGAAGACCTAAACTTTAAGAAACTGTGTTCTCGGTGGGTACCCAGACTCCTCACAGAGGACCACAAAGGGAAGAGATTTGCCACTTCATTGGACTTTTTGATTCGTCACGAGGAAGAAGAGGATGACATGTTGAGTCAAATTGTCACTGGAGATGAAACATGGGTATCCCATATCACTCCCGAAAGCAAGCGACAACCGATGGAATGGTGACACACGACCTCACCCGTCAAGGTCAAAGCCAAACAGACGTTGTTAAAGCGCAAGATTATGGCAACTGTGTTCTGGGACCGGCGCGGTGTTTTGCTAGTGGACTTTATGCCACGAGGAACGACAATCAACTCAGATGCCTACTGTGCAACTCTAAAGAAGCTCCGCAGAGCAATTCAAAACAAAAGGCGCGGCATGCTGACAAAAGGAGTTTTGCTCCTGCACGATAACACTAGGCCTCACACCTCTCAAAAGACTCGGGATTTGATTGATTCTTTTGGCTGGGAAGTTTTGGACCATGCACCATACAGCCCCGACCTTGCTCCTAGCGATTTTCACCTTTTCCGGTACCTGAAACACCATCTTGGCAGGCAGCGCTTCAATGACGACGATGAAGTGAAAGCGGCCATGAACTCTTGGCTGCCGGAGCAGGCGGCCGAATTCTTTGAAGAGGGAATTAAAAACTTAGTTGTACGGTATGACAAGTGCTTAAAAAACAAGGCAACTATGTAGAAAAATAGGTAAAAGTGCGTAGAATCAGAAAATAAAAGTTTTTTACAAAAGTATTTGTATCTTTTTAAAAAAATAAAAACGGCCCTTACTTAAAAAACAACCCTCATACCATACGATGTTACACACGTGACACGTGACACTGCTCTATTCTTTACGACTTTTCCAAGCAAGTCTGCTATCGAGGTAAAGCTCCAGAAGACGAACAACTGACTTCAGTAGGAGGAGTTAAGCACCCAAATTGACGTTAGGTTAATCATAGATTATTCGATTTATAGAAATGATAGCTTTTCATGTGATACAATTCACTTTCCAAATACCGTTTTTAAGAATCATTTTTTTTAGGTTATCAGGCCAAGAAAGAGTAATCTGTAGCGACGTTGACGTATAAGTGCATATGTAATCGACATAATGGAACGCTTTTACCAATCGTATCGCCTAATTCTGCTGTGTACATTAAAATTGCACCTTGAAGTGAACGTCGACTGGGCGAGTCGCTTCTAAGGTTGGAAAAGATAAAGGCATACCATGTCCGCGGAGCTTCAGCCAAGCACTGAAGTTTTAAATGAGCGGCGTCTTGAACCAGTGGAAACATTCACTGCCCCGGGAAGACCACGGTGAGTAGATGACACGGTGCTGCTTCCCCCACGGTACGGGCTTAGTGGCCTGGTGGGACACGCATACATCTTGTTCTTTGTCCCATAGTCGCTTGCAGCCTTGTGAGGACCCTGATTTGCTCCATCACGGGAATTCTGCCTCTAAGCGTCTCCCAGGCAACAACGCCACACGACTCTTACTTTACGGAGATTCTGTTTGCTCTGGCACTGGAACTTACTCTTATGTCGATTTAGTTGCTGTGTTCCTGGACTTTGTGGAACTTACTCATTCCAGTGTTCATAAACTATACACTGAGCATAATGCAAAAACCTCCAGTAGAACCATCGCTGGAAAACCATTGGGGTGTTCAAAGCAACATTGAGTTTGAGGGTGTATTAGAGAGACATCGTCGTTGTTCGAAAGCATCGCTCTTGCAGAACTCTGCCTGCCCTTTCCTCACATGATATCCTGCAAACAATGGATGAAGGGAAACAGGCAGAACCCATATGCTTAGATTTTCGGAAAGCATTCGACACGGTGCCGCGCTGCAAAGTGTTAACGAAGGTACATGTTCGTAGATATGGCGAGTGTTTGTCAGAGACAAGATTATCGTTAGGAGTGCTCCAGGGAAGTGTGATAGGGCCGCCATGATTCTCTGTTCTGGCGGACTGGGTGATCAACAGTCAGAAAGCTGCTCTTTGCTGACAACGCTGTGGTGTAGTGGAAGGTGTCAACTTTGAATAACTGTAGGAGCCTACAAGATAATTTAGACATAATTTCTAGTTGCTGTGGTGAATGGCAGCTTGCATTAAATGTGAAAATTATAAATTAATACAAATGAATAGGAAAAACAGTTTGGTAATGTTCGAATACAGCATTAATAGTGTGCCCTTGACATAGACAAGTTGTTTAAATATCTGGGCATAATGTTGCAAAGCGATATGAAGTGGAACAAGCACATAAGAACGGTAGAAGTGAAGGCGGTCGACTTAGATTTATTGGAAGAATTTTAGGAAATGTGGTTCATCTGTAAACGAGACCACGTACAGAACACTAGCGTGTTTCTTTCTCGAGTATTGCTCAAGTGTTTGAGATTCCTCCCAGGGCGGATTAAAGAAGAGATCAGAGCAGTTCAGAGGCGGGATGGTAGATTTGTTACCGGTAGGTTCGATCAACACTCAAGTGTTACGGAGATGCTTCGTGAACTCAAATGGAAATCCCTGGCGGGAAGGTGACATTCTTTTCTCTTACAAACATAGCGAGGGAAAAAAGACTATCTATATGCCTCCATATGAGCCGTAATTTGCCTTATCTTGTCTTCGTGGTCCTTACGCGAAATATACGTTGGCGTCAATCGTTCTGGAGTCAGCCTCATATGCCGGTTGTCTAACTTATGCAGTAAAGTTTAGAGAACCTTAATTTGTGACTGACTGCAGAACAATGCTCCTGCCGCCAACGTATATTTCGCGTAAAGGCCACGAAGATAAGATAAGATTAGGGCTCGTAAGGAGCATATAGATAGTCTTTTTTCCCTCGCTCTGTTTGCGAGTGGAACAGGAAAGGAAATAGCCTTTGCCTCGCACCGTAAGGTGGCTTACGGAGTATGTTTGTGGACGTAGCTAGACGTGTGCTGCATATTTCCCTTTACAAATCGAATAACTACTGTTAAACTGGTTGTATCCTGAGAGAGAAATTTAACCATTGTGAACTGAATCATTTTACTCTATTTTAATTTTTTCACTGGAATATTGGACGGTTTGGATCAAGATGCCACGAGCCTTAAGCCTAGGCGGGTGTTTGTTCAGAGCGACAAGGAGCCAAAAACCCACCCCTGGTGCTGCGTTCCACACCACGTCACGTCTCGCCGGCACCCTCTAGCAACGACACAGATCACGTGCGAGCTTCTACGTGCCCGAGAAGCGTGGTCCATGAGTCCGGAACGCAATAAGCAAGTTCGAGCCGAAGACTCGTGCAATTTAGGAAGGCGTTCCTACTGGTCCGCGCTGGACGACTTAAACGCTTTCGCCGGCGAGGAATTCTTGTATGCGACGATATAAATGCAACAGGAGCGTGTACTCCCTGTATTCCGTCCCTCTGTTTGCATAGAGAGGTGGTGATCGTTTTCGGAGAGCTGCATTTTCATCCCAACTTCCTCTCGATTTAGCTGATAAAATGTACGGTCTGTTATCAAAAGATGAGGAATTTTTAGGAAAAATGGACTAAATGACCGTGCTGCGCACTGGATGTACGAAAAAACTTCGACATCCCACATATTTAAAAAAAAGTTGAAGACATCGAAGGATGGTTTCACTCAAGTGATAGTAAACAAAGAGCAAGTGTGGCAGATACTCTCAACTTATTTAACTATAGAAGCATCCACCCACACATATTTTATCTGCCAGAAAGTTTCATAACTGCACACACTCCGCTAGAGAATGAATGATTCTTGAAACCCGTCTAATTGGGTGCACCAAACGAGTGTGAATACGTTGTGGACAAGCCATTCTCGAATCAGAAATTAGGCTGGTGTAAATTGGAAATTTTGGTAAGGGCTATGGGACCAAACTGCTGAGGTCATCGGTCCCTGGGCTTACACTGAGGACAACGCACACCCATGGCCGAGGGAGGACTCGAACCTCCGAAGAGGGGGGGGGGGGCAGGGGGCAGCTGCGCGAGACGTGACAAGACACCTCGGACCACACGGCTACCCCGCGCGGCTTAGCCTGGTGTGCAAAACTTAAGGACGAAAGTAACTTTCACATGACATGTCACTGCCCAGTAACATGAAACTCAGACCACACATAGAAAGAACTGTTACAGTATAGGACAGAACGTAAGTGAAGGAAATACGCGATGAGGCGAAAAGAAATGACGCTTCTTGTGGTAGATAGTTCCATTTCTCCACCGGTGTAGTTGCCAACCGGTGGATGGTCGTTCGAGCATGTGGACGTGCTGCAATGCGTCTCCCCAAAGTATGTCACACTTGATAGGTAGGGTTTAAGTCGTCGGGGGAAAGGGCAGGCCAGTCTATTCGTCGAGTATCCTCTCATTCTGAAAGGTCCCCCACTAGCACTCTTCGAAGCGGTCGTGCATTATCATCCACGAAAATCAGGTCGGGGCCAAAGGCATTCCTGAAAGTATGTACGAGCGGTAGGAGAACAGTGACGCAATAATGTTGACTGGTAAGTGTGCGACGCGCAAATATTAGGAGGCCATTACGCCCATACAACATTATGCCTCCCCACACCTTAACGCCTGGACCACCAAAACGATCATGTTCGACAATGCTGGTCGTACCCTCATATGGTGAGAGGTGGAAAGACCTAGTGTGGAACACGTTTCCAAGATGCTACTAAAGGTGGGTGTATGAAACGAATGTGCGCAACGGAAAATACTGAACGCGAAAATCGAAATTTGGCCCTGTCTGACTACTCCCTGAAGCATATCTTAGTATCTCTTAATTGCGATATTATTTCCTCTTTCTTGCTCTTTAACATACAAATTACAACCTAAACATAAATAATGATTAAGGGAACTAGTAACTACTAAATGATAAATGTTGTTTCTGCTTATACATTTATTGTAGATTACAAACCCCTTCATATTACAAATCCTTATATTTCATAACTAATATTACTCATCAATTGCCCAAATCTGCCCCTTTTTACGGCTACACGATCTAATATATATAACGCGAGATGACTGACATCGTCTTTGTACCAAACACTAGGAGACACTACAAAGATGATCTACAGTGGTGTGGGACCTCAGTGGAAATAAAACTTACGTGATCACAACTGTTTAGCCTTATAGCCCTAATAAGCCGAAGCAATTAGCAATATCACCGTATGTACTGTGTCCGGTGCGTCGGAGTGATGGTTCTCGTACACGTCTAAGACGATGGAAGAACTCCAGCCACAAAATAAACTCTTTCAAACACTAGGCCGGCAGAAGACGGTCCTCTGACTAGTATAATCTAATGCTGTCTTCTTTCCTCTGTGTTCTAGAGACAAGAAACGCGAACTCCCAGCCACAAGGACGGAATTCAGATAACGTCTCTACGTGAGTATAGCCAGAAGAAGTACTCTCAATCACTGAACGCTGCATACTCAACGACGACTCCCTACCCGGATTCGAAGTCTGGAATCGTATAAGTTCGCAACAGTACAGCGCCTAACCTTTATAGCTATAAAATCTCCTGAGAGAATAGACAGCAAGTCCGTGTGTACCAACAAAGGTTGATAGTGAGCGACTGTCAAACACGGGCGCTCTAACCGGAAGACCTCATTCTCTCCTCCGCAGGATGCCCAGTAAAGCTCGGCTCCCCTCTTTCGTAAAAGCAGAAGGCGAATCATATTCTCGAAACCACGGAATACTGTCCCTAACTACAGATTCTTCTGAACGCAGACCAACCATATTTTAGTCTTTCGTCGTCCAGTGCGGAAAGCTGTGTCCAAGATTTTCAGAGCGTCAGGTTATCAGTCCGGCCTGGCTACAATACGAGCCAGCCTCCACTCTATTGTGCTTCAGTGCTCAGGTGCCCCGACCATCCGGCTATAGCTACTTCCTCTGTTAAGCAGGACCAACGCACCTGTGTGGGCTTTTCCACCCAGGGCCTGAGTTACGCCTGCCATTCGTTTACACTGGCGTCCCTACCTCTACTCGTATAGGCAATCATTCATTATGGCGTTTTGATAATAAAGACACTCCATCACCTTTCATACAATAAGCGTCAACAACTAGCTACAAGGTGTATGTGACAATGTCAGTTTTCTTTAAATATACAAATATACGATGTACAACCTATCAAATGATATGTAATTCTGGTTGTAAATCACGGCAAAGCATGTAGATGAGTGCTTGTATGATGTTAAATTATAGCCACCTTACAATACCCCCACCTAATGAACTATTTTGTACTAGAATGGGTTAATTCTTATAGTATTACCTCATCCACTACAAAATAATGTAACCATCAATTGTCTGTACAAGCGAACTGGACTTATACATGGAATTTGAGTCATTGCGTGTGACTCAGATTCCTTAGAAGTAGGTGCCAGGTGACTGACTGCTACAGATTATGATGTTTACCAGTCTCTGTCTGGCAGAGAACAGCAGACGGAAAGGCAAATAGAGTTCATAGTTCTCTACAGCTATTAGCAGTTTCTCCGCAGGATTAACTGTTTGTATCATGTGTGCAATTTGTAGATCTCGTCTCCATCATGTAGTACAACTGTGGAGACAAGTTGGTTCAAATGGTTCTGAGCACTATGCGACTTAACTTCTGAGGTCATCAGTCGCCTAGAACTTAGAATTAATTAAACCTAACTAACCTAAGGACATCACACACATCCATGCCCGAGGCAGGATTCGAACCTGCGACCGTAGCGGTCGCTCGGCTCCAGACTGTAGCGCCTAGAACCGCACGGCCACTCCGGCCGGCGTGGAGACAAGTCATTACTGGTCTCCATACAGCCACATTTGAATAGGTTGCTGTTTGCCCACGTCTGTGATTTATTATATTTTCATTTAATTAATTTATTTATTTATTTAAGAAATTTGCTTAAGAAAATTTTCTGCTTCTTATTTATTTTTGCTTTTTGTAGTTATGATTTCCAGTGGTTTTATTTAGGTTTTAGCTTCAGTCTTTTTAAAGCTAAAGAATATAGCTCTTTGGTTTTAAATACCACAGGAGAACTAGATGTATGTCCCACAGCGTCAACATCGCTGATACTCCTCGTCGGAACTGCTCCACCTGAAATCTCTAAAATGTTTATTTCACTACGAAGATCGTTCAGCACAACTAGGTGCTATGCTGTATGATGCGTATGGATTGATGTGTCTAACTTTTTTATCAACGAAAAGTTTATTGCTTCTGAGATATTCTCTCGAAGAATATTGACCGTGAAAAGATCTAGGCTCGCACTCAAAAATGGTTCAAATGGCTCTGAGCACTATGGGACTTAACATCTGTGGTCATCAGTCCCCTAGAACTTAGAACTACTTAAACCTAACTAACCTAAAGACATCACACACATCCATGCCCGAGACAGGATTCGAACCTGCGACCGTAGCAGTCGCGCGGTTCCGGACTGAGCGCCTAGAACCGCTAGACCACCGCGGCCGGCAGGCTCGCTCTATCATTCCACACTGCACCTCTGATCGATCTACGTCACGTGATATCTGAAGAATCTTTGTCAAATCTTTTATAAATTGATAAATGCACACCTTGAATGCATATTCTTGAATTTGTGTTTTGTGCCATCGACTAACTAAATATTCACAATGGAGCTTAATAGCTTAGCACAACTATAGCAAAATCTCTCCAACATAAAACACTTCAGATCTCTGTAATCGCTTCACACAGAGTCCTAAAATATACATCTTTGGTTACTTATTCCAGACAGATGCGTCCGTAACACGGAACGTCCAATTGTCGCAGGCAGTTTACACCACTCTCGGTATTAATAATTCGCTGCACCTGATTAAGCCACACCTCCAAAGTGAATTGCAGTGACGCAATCACTGCCCTGTGGAAATTTACTGCCTCACCAACACAGTTAGACCGCAATAGACCGGTGATGCTGTATTGTAACATATCACCCCGGACTACAAGTCCATTTAAAAGTGATTAACACGGAACGTCCAATTGTCGCAGGCAGTTTACATTACTCTCGGTATTTATAATTCGCTGCACCTGAGTCAAAGTTTTTCACCATTTACGATCCATCACAATGACTCCCTTTAGGCGCGTTTTTTCTTTATAAGACAATACAGGGCCAAAACGGTAACAAAACTGACCCTACTGTTTCCTACAATATTACTGAGTGGATTATGCTGGCGGCTGATGACAACTTTTGCCGCTTCTGAAGTTTGTGTAGCTTTCATAATCACTCGCTACTCCACATAAGGTTAAATATTTTGACATTAGCCATTTGAATATCTCTGTAAACGGCTGATACGGCCATGGACTTTCGATCAGAAGAGCCTTCCCATTTGGGCAAGGGTTCCCGAGGGAAACCATGGAAAACCTGGATCAAGGCTAATTGAACCCAGTCATTTACAAAAATTAATTAAAAGTTTAAATAACAGATCTGGATTTGTCTTTATATAGGGCGTTCTTGCATTGGTGGAGTCGGGAAAATGTGAAGATGCCCTGGTAGCGACGTCAGTACGACAGTTGCAGGACAGGTGTGTGTAGAGGCGGAGAATGACCCTCTTGCTAGTGTTGTGGGACGGTAGGAACGGTCAGGTAGGAGAACGGTTGGATCATACCCTCATAGGGCCTTTCACAGGGCAGTGATGTGAGGACATGTAACATATCCCGGAACAAGTATCAATGCTATTCATTACTGATGGTAAAGCACTTTGAGAGAATGGGTCAGTACACATACTCTTCTTGCTCACGCTAATGGTCTTCTTCGGAACAAGTAATATACATTTTATTACTCAATATTGGGGTAATCTTTCACCACAATTATCGATTCTTTTCTCCTTTATACATTTGTTTATTAATATCAGAGTACCATGCCCACACTCGTTGTCTTTGGTAAATGCTAGTGATAATTCTTTTTCGTGACTTCACCTTTTTCTTCAATGAAGGACAAAATCGTTTTCGAATATGACGCACATGAGTATATCCTTGCTTATTAGTACACAGATAACTACTCTTGTGTCTCAGCACAGTTTCTTTTTATGACACTGCACCAGCACGTGTTCATAATTTATTTTCTATCTGAAAACACACAACACTTCACGTGAAGTTCGTTGCTGTTCACAGAATAAATCAATACTCCGCACTTCTATCAGTCTAACAATTACATGAAAACTGAAACAGATATCCACTATAACTACATTTTTTACTGAAATTGTAAGTAGACGGTTTAGGTTTTTATATTGGTAACGTCACATAGTGATCTGTATGGAAATCACTGGCTGTGCTGTGTGCAGTCTGTGGCTAGTTTGCATTGTTGTCTGCCATTGTAGTGTTGGGCAGCTGGATGTGAACAGCGCGTAGCGTTGCGCAGTTGGAGGTGAGCCGCCAGCAGTGGTGGATGTGGGGAGAGAAATGGCGGAGTTTCGAAATTTGTAAGACTGGATGTCATGAACAGCTATATATATTATGACTTTTGAACACTATTAAGGTAAATACATTGTTTGTTCTCTATCAAAATCTTTCATTTGCTAACTATGCCTATCAGTAGTTAGTGCCTTCAGTAGTTTGAATCTTTTATTTAGCTGGCAGTAGTGGCGCTCACTGTATTGCAGCAGCTTGAGTAACGAAGATTTTTGTGAGGTAAGTGATTTGTGAAAGGTATAGGTTAATGTTTGTCAGGGAAATTCATTTGTAGGGATTTTTGAAAGTCAGATTGCATTGCGCTAAAAATATTGTGTGCCAGTATAAGCACAGTCATGTATAATTTTTTCTAAGGGGAAGTTTCATATGTCGACCCTTAGCCGAGGATACCTCACTGGAATCTTCTGATTTTTTCTTGTAGTTTGTGTAATTAGTGTAGCTTTTGTTTATTGCTAGCGCATAATTGTAGAGAGATTCTCCTTTGTAGTTGCAGTCTTTCATTGTTGTACAGTAAAACAGTTGTAGCATGCATGTAGATTTGCACCAAGTATTTCGCAGCTTGCGCTTGCAATTAACTAGATATTATTTTCAGTGCTATGTTAATGTGTTTTCTTATTTTGCTCTCCAAATTGTGCTTTTCTGTGTTGTCGTATGAAATATTGTGACAATAATGTCGTGTGAAAAACGTAATACAAGGCTTCAAAGTAAACTAAGAAATGACAGTGAAGACGAAAGCAGTGTGTTAGCGCCGCCGAGTAATGAATTAACTAATGTTCAATGTAGTAATTTGGTAATTGTGCATAGGGAAATGGAGCGAGCTGCAAATAATGGTGTAGGCAGTGAAACAATTAGTGAACAGGGAAGCATTATCGATCGATCGGTCGGCAACAGCTCGTCTCAGGAATCCGAAATGACAGGACACAATCTTGCCAATACTGTAGATTCAGGTTTTGCGTCCTCACCGTTTTCTCAAATAAGTCAAGACATATTTTCTGCTTGTCAAAATGTGAATGTTGCCGGTGCAAATGCACTGCCGAAAAGCATAGGGGAACAGATTCCAGACACTAATACGTTATTATTGCAATGAATGCAACAAATGAAACAAAATCAGAGACAAACACAGCAACAGTTAGATACAATGGAACAAAATCAGAGACAAACACAGCAACAGTTAGACACAATGGAACAAAATCAGAGACAAACACAGCAAAAGCTTCAAAAGTTAGACACCACACTTGAAAAGACACGTGAAGATTTAACTACTGAGTTACATAAAATTGAATCGAAATGTCAAAAAGTCTGTAATAACGTAAAAACACAAATTTGTGAGCATTTTCAACCTATTTTTTTGCGGCATGAAAATGCATTACAGAATCACGAAGCAGCCATAAAAGAACTGAAAACCATTGTTCATGAAAATCATGAGACCTTGTGGGCTAAAATTGACTCAGTTGCATCTGCCGATTCAGTTACGCTACTTGCAAAAACTCAGGAAAACTTAAAGGACACAGTAGATACTCTAAAAATTGGTTCAGAAAGACACATGGAGGAAATTAGTTAATTATCAGAGAAAGTAGTCGAACTTTCGGATCAGCTAAATAATTTATCTACGAAGGTAGATGATAATCTGAATGACGCAAGACCGGTAGTCTTTAATGACACAGAAGAGTACGAACAAATTAGGAAGTTCAAACAAAATCAGAATCAAATTAATACGCAACACAAAAGAGAAATCCGGGAAGTACAAGATCAGTTGGCACAAGTAATACAAAAATTACATATTTCAGAGGATACTTGCGCTCCAATATGGGAAGAGGGACATAGAAGTACGGAACAGCTACAAAATAATAACACAGGGCATTTCGGATATTATGAAAGAAATTGGCAAGGTGCACCGAATTTTGAGATGGAACCGCCGACACGAAGTAGCCATGACCGATATGTGACTCGCCGACACGATGATTTTGACTATAAGCTGTTTATTACTACACGTAAATTCAAAACATTTAAGAATTCCGGCAACGACATTCATCCACAAGCGTGGCTTCATCAATTCTATCATTGGTTTCCTCCCAACTGGTCTTTAGAGCACAGATTAGAATTTATGCGTGGCTATTTAGAGAATGAACCAGCTGTAAGAATGCGATCGGTCATTCACGATTGCCACAGTGAAGGAGAATTTTATCATGCCTTCCTCTCAGCATATTGGTCTCAAGCTACACAAGACCAAGTAAAACATAGCATCATAATGATGAAACATTTCGAACAATCAGAATTTTCCAGTCTTGTGAAATATTTTGAAGACATGTTGCACAAGAATCAGTACCTGTCAAACCCATACAGCCCCTCAGAACTCATCCGCATTTGCTTAATCAAATTACCTGAACATTTACGACATACTATTTTGGCAGGACGTTGCAAGGACGACATTGAAGCTTTTCAGGGACTCTTACAAGAATTAGAAATTGACACTGACAATCGCGGGACGCGAAAACAGGAGCACAACAATTACAGGTCACATCCATCACAATTCCGCGATGACAGAAATAATACACGACAAGGCTATTCTCACATCGTAATTCGTGACCAAAACAGACACCATCCGTATGACAACTGTTGGCAGAGTAGTAATAATTACAGGGAAAGATCACCTCTCCGTGGTAATGACTATCACAGAGACAACCACAGAAACAGACAATATGGGAACCAAAATATTATTATCAAGGGAGACAGAATAACTTTAGACGCAACAGTCCAGCACGCAGTTACGATTGAGGGAGAAATTCTCCATCACGTGACCGACAAGAAAGAAACTATGGAATCTACCGACATGACGACAGACGATATGATCGTAACGGCAGACCTGAATTTCATCAGAACTGGTGGGATTCAAACAGGGCAGGGCCCTCTCGGCAAGGTGAATTTGTAGAAGTTAGGTCTCCTAATCCCAATAACGACGTGCGCCAACAAAAGAGACAGACAATTACTCGCACCGCAGGCAGCCAAGTGCACCGGCTGGCTCAGCGAAAAATAACATAGACGCTAAACTTAAGAAAAATTTTAGCATTCCTTACCGACGTATACAACATGATAATTGCTTTGAAGTTGAAACTCTGTGAACTAGAAAGGGTAAAAGATTGCACCACATTTCACATGTAAAACCGTTTATCGATAGATAATCTGCTTCTTAACTTAGTCTTTGCTATAAAATTTTTCACTTCATGCTACTAGTAGGCTTTGTCACACTTAGCAACTGTTAACAGGCAGCAATGTTTTGAAGTTAACTATTCGGTTACCTAGGGAACATTTTTAAACAGAAATTACGAATGCATTGTTATAGTGAACAGACATCACAGTGTTATTGTGTGTGTACATTCTTGTTTGTTAGTTGCACGATTACGTAACGACTATAAGCTTTACATACTTAGAACATATACTGTTACTGCTAATGAGATTTTAATGCAACATTTTGGTTTACTTGAAAATACATTCTGGATTTAAAGTGCTTTCTGTGAGATACCAGATGACTCAGTGGTTAGTTTATGTGACAGCTACACGATTTTATCATGATGCTACTAATGAGTGGCAATTTACAATGTTGCTTTTGCGGTGTTTCTGTTTCATATCTGCACAGTTTTTCTGAATTCTTCAGAAAAGGGAAACATGTTTTAGTAGTAACTTTTTTGGTATAGCTACAATGAGACAGCCTTTTCCGTAGCACAACAATACGTTACAGCACAGTACTGTCTTCATCACGGCAATAAGCGTAATAAGTAAGATATCTATATGCAAAGCATTTCACTTTTATTTATCACGAGGTAAGTACATTGACTTCTGCAGAACTTAGCTTTCAGAGGACGATAACTACAACACTTCCACAGAGATTATCTTACAACAAGATGCACAGTTTTGTGCTACAGTACACGTATTTGAGTGATTAATTTTATACTTAAAACATTTATTTTTCAAGATTTTTGAATTACAAAGAAAGTGCTGTAATCTGTAACACCTGAGGGTATAATTACATTAATCCTCAGGGGGGGTACACGCTTACTTTGTGCACCATGTGTGTGGCAAGCACAAGGAGCCCTAGCTAATATGGTATTTGCTTACACAACTTTACATATCGGTACCATATTTCTCTAACACTGAATTACACAGCTATCTGATCATATAACTGAGAGATAAACATTTCTTTTTTCCTACTTCAGTGACAAATGTTTACGCAATTACACAGTTGGATAACTTCATACTTATGAAATTGTATTTTGTCTGTACTTAGTGAACTGTTCATATTTTTTCGGAACCATTGTGATACTATGAGAGCTTTGAATGATGTATTTGGTATGGGATCATGATTTTTAAAGTACGTTTGAGGTAGATGGCACTACTGAAATGTGCAGAGAATTTTTTTAGGTTTTGAAATTATGTTATGAGTGGAACAGGGAATTGTATCTATGCTTTATAGATCTAGAAAAAGGATATGACCGGGTTCCTAGGAGGAAGTTATTGTCTGTTCTACAAGATTATGGAATAGGAGGCAAACTTTTGCAAGCAATTAAAGGTCTTTACATGGATAGTCAGGCAACAGTTAGAGTTGACGGTAAATTGAGTTCATGGTTCAGAGTAGTTTCAGGGGTAAGACAAGGCTGCAACCTGTCTCCACTGTTGTTCATATTATTTATGGATCATATGTTGAAAACAATAGACTGGCTGGGTGAGATTAAGATATGTGAACACAAAATAAGCAGTCTTGCATATGCAGATGACTTAATTGTGATGGCAGATTCGATTGAAAGTTTGCAAAGTAATATTTCAGAGCTAGATCAGAAATTTAAGGACTATGGTATGAAGATTAGCATCTCCAAAACGAAAGTAATGTCAGTGGGAAAGAAATATAAACGGATTGAGTGCCAAATAGGAGGAACAAAGTTAGAACAGGTGGACGGTTTCAAGTACTTAGGATGCATATTCTCACAGGATGGCAACATAGTGAAAGAACTGGAAGCGAGGTGTAGCAAGGCTAATGCAGTGAGCGCTCAGCCACGATCTACTCTCTTCTGCAAGAAGGAAGTCAGTACCAAGACTAAGTTATCTGTGCACCGTTCAATCTTTCGACCAACTTTGTTGTATGGGAGCGAAAGCTGGGTGGATTCAGGTTACCTTATCAACAAGGTTGAGGTTATGGATATGAAAGTAGCTAGGATGATTGCAGGTACTAGTAGATGGGAACAATGGCAGGACGGTGTCCACAATGAGGAAATCAAAGAAAAACTGGGAATGAATTCTATAGATGTAGCAGTCAGGGCGAACAGGCTTAGATGGTGGGGTCATGTTACACGCATGGGAGAAGCAAGGTTACCAAAGAGACTCATGGATTCAGCAGTAGAGGGTAGGAGGAGTCGGGGCAGACTGAGGAGAAGGTACCTGGATTCGGTTAAGAATGATTTTGAAGTAATAGGTTTAACATCAGAAGAGGCACCAATGTTAGCACTGAATAGGGAATCATGGAGGAACTGTATAAGGGGGGCTATGCTCCAGACTGAACGCTGAAAGGCATAATCAGTCTTAAATGATGATGATGATGATTTGAAATTATTGGAGGAAGCTACAACGATTTCAAGATTTGACTGAGGTGTTATGATGTTATTATTACAATGACGATGTGTATTGTACTGTTGAGGTATGTTTATAATCAATAAGCTGATGCTATATGAGAATTTGATTATGCTATGTATTTATTATGATGGAATATTGAAGAAGTGTCAGCGAATATGTATATGTGTAACAAGGCAAGGAATAATGAATAGTGGTTAGGGGCTCTGATTTGTGAAAAAGGTTGTTGGAAACCAAGAATCGTACTTTAAGAGTTGTGAAATGTGTGTAAATCCGTGAATGTATCACAATGCCACCGAAAATCTTTTGGACGCTATTATATTTATAGGATTTTGTTTCTACACATTTGTAACACAAATTCTCGACCTGTGAAATTTTTATATGAGACTGTCACTGTAGTGCAAACTGGTGTCGTAAATATTTCGGTAAGAAAGTTAAGTGACCACATTCACGTAATGCGTCATGGGCACCCAGCTGCGCGACAGTTGCCTGGAAAAAAGCCATTAGTGTGTGCCTTTCAGAGGCGCAGGTGGAGAAAAAAAGAGGCCATTATCCTCGCTATTGACATTTCTTTGTAGAAAGCATCGCAAATATGACACGCTCAAACTTGAAAACATGTGATTACACTGTGGAGCTCTTAATTTATGATATTTACTAAAATGTCTAATGAAATGACGAGAAATATTTTATGTCTATACACGTGGTCATGACTACTGTCTTTCTAGTTGAGAGATTTTTTTACTACCTTATGAAGTGCCATATGGCTATTGAATGATCTTTCACGCCTTCCTTTGTACATATTTGCTCATTTTGTTTAATATCTAGTTTCTAACTGCACTGCAGCATTGGTTAAAATAAAATTTAATAGATGTACTAATATCACTACTTTCTGTCTACAGACCTAGTAAAGAATAATTTTATGATGTACTTTCGTATAAAAGAGAGCACAAATAGACATTTCCCTTCACAGGAGTCGCATAAATAATTTTTTTGATGACTTGGTAACTTTCTTGCAGAGTAAGTTTTTGTGATGCATCACTCTAGTGTTAAGATGTGACATAGGTATTAAACATGGCCATTTTTACTGTAATATTTTTTCTGCTTGAGTTTTGTCATGTTTAGATATAAGTTATTGCATTTGCTGCTGCTGTTTGCCAGGCATAATATTACTGAATTTGACTTTGTATTACTCTGTTAAGCCAGTTTTGCTACAGATTTATTTTTCTTGTTTGCTGCGCATTGCCTTATATTAGTTGTAATGTTGCATTTGCTTTGTTAACCTATATATATATATATATATATATATATATATATATATGTATGTATGTATGTATGTCTGTATGTATGTATGTATGTATATATTGCTGCTTGCTTTGCCAATTTCCATTTTTTTGTCATTGCTGTTTGTGTTAATTTGTTATGTGCTGCTGCATTGCCTCGTCCCTTGGTATATACATCTGAGCTCAGTAGATTTAAGTTAGCTTAAGAGATGGTAGACTATATAAGAAACTAAGTATGATGAATTGGAAGAAATGCATTGAGAAGCTATAAGAAAATGGTTTGGCCAAAAAAGTAGTGTACAGTGGAGAAAAACTATTTTTGAAAGAGGATGTGAACAGAATACAGAAAGCATGTTTGGATAGGAATTTTTTTGGTGAAAACAAATGTTGAAATAAGAGGAAAGATGGACTGCAGTACAAAATGTCACACTGAAAACAATCCCTGTCCTGTATTTTTGTGTTATTACACTATGTGAATTTGTGTTTTTCCTGTCTTTATGTGTTTAGCTAATAAGAGTTATGTTGTAGAATTTTTCTGATAATATGTTATTTATTTTGTAAAGATGTTTAGAGATTATTTATTCTGTTTTGTTTTAATGCTCATGTGTGAAGTTGATGTTTCAAAAGTTATTCTGATCTTTTCTGTATGTACTTATGTCATAATTCTTGTAACACTGGTGTACATCTTTATTTCTATTCTTTTGTAAAGCCTGCATTACCGCAAATGTTATCTGTATTGTTATGTTCTTTAATGATGTATTTTGTACCTTTGTTATTGTATTCTCATGTTATAAAATTGTAATTAGCACCAGTTTATTAAATTAAGTAACTTGTAAGCATTCATTTCGCTGCACATATTTCTGTTGGTCATAGAATATGCACAATAAGTGAAAAAAAAGAGGACTGTTAGTATTTGGACGTGTGTTATTAATACAGCAAGGGACTGGATAACAGCATTGCTGGTTCTAAGGGTATTTCAAAAAAATTTTTTGTGAGTGCACAAGTGGTGGTTCATGGACTTGCTATATTTCCCGCAAGACTCTTCGATGGTGACTGTGCACCTGCACAGTCGCAACAGATGAGTGCTGGCCATCTCTATAAGGACTACAGTGGGTCGGAATCTTTGATGGCCCACCAATACCATTATCTCTACAAGGACTGCAGTGGGTCTGCTCCTCTGGTGGCCCACCAATACCATAATCTCTAATACGACTACAGTGGTCTGCTCTGTGATGACCTGCCTACCAATATTCTTCAACTTTGACTGACTCTGCTGTGGGTTTGATCTGTTGTGGCCCATTACCTGTCTGCATGTCAAGAGTCAGCACTGTCTTTCCGTTGGAAGGACAACACTACTTCTTCAAGACTGCATGGAAATCCACTACTTCTGTGTGCATTCTCTTTTACTGCTCAGACCTTGAGAAAAACACTGCAATTTTACTGTGATGAATGATCAGGACTGTCTTTATGGACTGTGAGAAAATTTTAGCTTTTGACCAACATTGTATCAATAAGTGTGTGCATTTGATTTCTTTGTTATTGTAATTGTGAAATTTTTTTTAACAAATATGTAATGGCCAGTGCCCAAAACAATTTGTAAAATATTTTGTGGGAAGCATGGGGGCTATGTAAGTAGACTGTTTAGGTTTTTATATTGGTAACGCCACATAGTGCTCTGTATGGAAATCACTGGCTGTGCTGTGTGCAGTCTGTGGCTAGTTTGCATTGTTGTCTGCCATTGTAGTGTTGGGAAGCTGGATGTGAACAGCACGTAGCGTTGCGCAGTTGGAGGTGAGCCGCCAGCAGTGGTGGATGTGGGGAGAGAAATGGCGGAGTTTTGAAATTTGTAAGACTGGATGTCATGAACTGCTATATATATTATGACTTTTGAACACTATTAAGGTAAATTGATTGTTTGTTCTCTATCAAAATCTTTCATTTGCTAACTATGCCTATTAGTAGTTAGTGCCTTCAGTAGTTTGAATCTTTTATTTAGCTGGCAGTAGTGGCGCTCGCTGTATTGCAGTAGCTTGAGTAACAAAGATTTTTGTGAGGTAAGTGATTTGTGAAAGGTATAGGTTAATGTTAGTCAGGGCAATTCTTTTGTAGGGATTTTTAAAGTCAGATTGCGTTGCGCTAAAAATATTGTGTGTCAGTAGTATAAGCACAGTCATGTACAATTTTTTCTAAGGCGACGTTTCAAAATTTAAAAAAGTGATAATTACTTTTCCTTAAGAATATACAAATTTTAGATTGCTGAAGGAAAACGCATATATTTATATCATCATTATTATTCATCTCTTATGGATCCCTGTAGACCCATCATAATCTTATCTGAAATTATGGAAAAATTACTTACATTACTTTTAGAAAAATTATCTTCCTTTACTTATATTTCTTCATTCCCTCAGGAATGAAACTTTTCTAAATCGTGATGAGGATATAATCCCTTCATATTTCTGGTCTCAGGATGTCCTAAGTTATATTCTCCTGGATTTGGTATACTAATCACTTCAAATGTTCCTTCGTACAACAATTGCCATTTTTTATTTGTCTTGTTTAGCAGCGATGTACGAGGATGTGTACGTAACAATACTCTTTCGCGAACGCCAAAATATTGCCTGCATAATATTCTTTTGTTAAAATCTACCTCTTTCTAGCACTTTCTGTCAGATTTATTAAAGCTATTCTTATCTTATCTTGCCATTCGGTTTCTCCTTCTGATTTTGGAATCATAGCTATCCATTCATTTCTTTCCCTTCTCTCGAACATTAGTTCAGCAGGTGTAAAGTTTGTGGTCATATGAGGCAAATTGTTCATGATTTGCTCAAATGTATCGAGATATTCTATCCATCTTGTCTGCTTCGCATGGCAATGTGTTCGCATACATCTATTTAGTTCGCGAAAAGTTCTCTCGATCGGGTTCGCGCCCGGTTTATATCTGGATGTTAATATTTGTGTGATGTTGGCTGGAGCGAATGCATGCCGCCACCTATGTCCAGTGAAATTTGTAGCATTGTCAGATACCACTGCTTTCGGCTTTCCAACACGCGGAATGTAGTCATTGAATGAACGGTTCAGAATTGGCGTTACTGTAGCAGTTTTCATTGGATAGAATTTTACATATTTATTAATTTTACGTATTTTTTAAATATGTCCAAGAAAGCTACAATGTATTTACAGCCTCCTCTAGCCCTCAGTGAACGGACGATTTGGATGGGATTCAATTAATGAAAAGGAGACATACAATTCAAAATTTATTTCCCCAAAACAATTAATTGTAATAAATTACACTGTGGCTTACAAATTAAAGTGACACAAACAAATCAAGCTGCTTACAATATGAGGTAATAAAAGGTTATATGCCACAGGTGAACAGAGAAACTTAATTGTGTCATTTGAATCACTGCCAAAAAACTGTTTACAATTTGATACATTAACAAATAATCATTGTGCATTAAACTACATACTTTCACCTAATACAGTCAAATTTTATAATGTGAAGCACAAATGTATAATTTACAATTAAATTTTCAGTCAAAGTTACTCCTTCCTATACCTTCTTTAAAAAAGGTGATAAAATTTCCAAAAGGTCTCTCAATTTAAAATGCCCTAAAGCCCTTAACACAGCAACACATACATGACTAGCTCAAATAATACATATATGTACGGCAAGGCCCAACATTTGCTGCATTACAGAAAGGTTGCTGATTTCAACAGCGCAGACCACATTCAAACTCTAGCCAACATGGGCCGCTTGCTGGTCAAAATACCTTACGACTGCGGCAGCGGGCAAACTTATATAGGTAATAAAGGAACACAGGCCATCTACCAATCTTACCAAAATCAGTTTACACGAAGGAGGAAGAGGGGGGGGGGGGGACATAATAAATACCATACGCAAGTGCACTTTCCAAACCTACTACTAAAAATACAGTATTAAAGGATCTCAATTAATGACAAAATCCCTGATAGGCACGGCAATATTGCACCTGAACGCTAGTATCCAAAATAAGGTTGACAGATACCAAGGTCCGACATCATCTTAGGGCTAACTGGCACAGCAAATAAATAAGAGTAAAAGAACAAGCAAATGGCAATGCCCAAGTATTTAAATAGGATTAAGTACACACGAGGCTAAAACCAATTGCTAGCACCTTGGACATCGTCTTAGGCTTAATTGACACTACAATAAATAAAGTCAAAAGAAAAGGCAAATGACAATGCCCAGCAATTTAAATAAAAAATAAGTAAGCGCAAGGCTAAAAGCAATTACTAGAAACTTAAATAAACACACATAAAAATATCAGACTACTGCCACATCACAAAACGGAACAGGAGTGCGCGCAATCCCCAGCAAGCCAAAAAACCAATAACACACGCTCCAGCAACCGAGCCAGCCTGACCACAGTAATTTAAATTCAGAATCAGGGTGCGTGAGCACACCGGGTCCACGCAAAACACACACTGTGAACTCGAATTCTACGAATTGGCAAAACGACAATAGGCAGACAGAATCTTCTGTACCGATGGATAATGACTGGAGGCAACGAACACCAATTATTACCGAAGTGAGAGAGGGTGCGATTCATGCAAATGAATCGCGCTTGGAAAACTGACTCCGACTGAATCGTGCCCCGGAGGAGCGGTCGAGAAAAGGTATAGGGGCTATGAGCAGAATGTAAGTATGATGAGGTACAACGAAGGAAGATTAATAGAAGAGAAGCTTTGTGCTGACACGGCTAAATGTATGGAGGAATACTCATCGAAACCCATTTCTGCAATGAAAGTTGAAGTAGAGGGTATTCCAGTAACAGTAGTTTTGGTTACATGTGCATCAGTAAACGCAATATCAATGAGTTTAGTTAATAAAATAATGAAGAAGACCTCGTTACCGACATTTCCTGTGCAACATTGTAAAATACTAGGAGCGTTTGGCATGCGATCACAACCTGTGAAGACACAGGCGATGCTAAAATTTGATCTAGGAAATGCAGCGATAACATGCGCATTCCTATTAGTGGATAAATTAATAGTCGACTGTGTTCTGGGATTAAAAACTATCCGGGAGAAGGACGCAAAATTAGACTTCTCTACTGGGAAAGTAAATTTTTGGATTGACGTAGCCCTAGCGCAGATAGCTCTGCTAAGGAAAGAAGGAAAACATGGAAGGTACTGTAGAGGGGCGAAGTTGCAATTGATAATGAAAGAGCGCAGCCAGTGCAAAATAAGTTTGATTAAGGTCATCCAAGTAGAAGAAATATCCGAGCAGATGAAACAGAAGTTGAGAAAGCCAGAGGACGAGCATAGGACACAATTGTCTATACTATTAAGCAAGTATATGAGAGTGTTTGAAGAATAACCCGGTATCATTAAGGGCTATACATGTCATTTGAATGTCAAGGCACACAGAACTTACTGCCATAGTTTCAACCCCATTCCTTGGAAACAACGCAATACAGTGGACCAAGAAATACAGAGTATGTTAGATTAGAATCTAACTGAACCTTCATGCAGTCCTTACTGAAGTCTGCTTCTCGTTGTGCCGAAACCAGGTGGAAAGGTACGTCTTGTACTCGATGCTCGTGTAATTAACACAATTATTGTACCAGTATGTACTCACCCAGGAAATGTAGATGAGATGATCCAAAAGTTCAATGAAGTGTTTTACAACAATCGATTTGCGTGATTCATACTGGCAGGGCAGGTTAGATGCATTTGTACATGCCGGAAGAAGTTATCATTTCAAGGTTCTTCCGTTTGGCCTGAATATCAGGGCAGGAGTATTCATATCCGTATTGGATGCGGATAACATTGTTTGTGGATAACATCTTGATAGATACAAATAACTGGGAAGAACATGTGAATCTACTGACACGAGTATTAGAGAGATTTTCTAGTGTGGTAATAACAGCTAATACCCAAAAGTCACATTTCTGCCTGAAGAAAATAAAATTCTTGAGGCATTTAATAAATTCAAGAGGCATCTTACCAGATGAAAAGAAGATAAGTGCGATAAAAAGTTTTCCTGTTTCTAGAAAGAAAAGGCAGTTAATAGGAATTTTAGGTCTTGCATCGTTTTTTCGTCGGTTCATAGAGGATCAGTCGATGAATTCTGTGCCATTACTAAATTTGTAAGCGTAGGCTTCCGCGGCCGTTGTCATCTTCAATAAAATTCTTCAGGGTATCAGACCGCATCGTCATAATTTAAAATGCGCATTTTAAATTATGACGATGCGGTCTGATACCCTGAAGAATTTTATTGAAGATTACTAAATTTATTAAGGAAGAACGTGCATTGGCATTGGACTGAGGAATGTCAACGAGCATTCGAAGCAATCAAGCAAGCTTTGTCTAATGCAAAGATGCTCTATCATCCTGATATGTCCTTGGGATTTGGATTAATGACGGATGCTTCATCTGTTGGTTTGGCCATTTGTTTGTCCCAAATTCGAAAAATAGATGCAAACCCACCTTTTGCCCAATAACTTTCGCTAGTGGGGCACTGTCGTCTTGCGAGAGATCGTTTACTAGCATGGAACAAGAGGCTCTTGCAGTAGGTGGGCATTAAAAAAGTTTAATTATTATTTATATGGAGCAAGAACCACTGTGTATTGTGACCATCAAGCTCTTAGCTTTTTACGGACTTGTAAGCTATTACATGCAAGATTAGGAAGATGGACGGTTGCTCTTCAAGAGTACCAATTTCGTATTGCGTACCTACAAGGGAAGGAGAATATAATACCAGATGCGTTATCCCGTCTTCCAGAAGGATGAGAAGAGGGCATCATCTTGGATGAAAATGAAGATGAATTTCAGTATTAATGCTGAGAGATCAAGTAAACCGAAGATACTATTTAGTTATGTGGTGATATGACGAGACTCCAACAATGTGATCCAAGATGGATGAAGGTTCGACAGAAATTAGAAGATCCACAGGAAGATAAAATAAACCAGTACTATAATATCTTCTTGAATCGAATCAAGGAGTCCAAGACTGACATGAATTCTTCTAAATTCTCGTCCGTTCCGTGTATTAACTTCTCTCTCGTCTCAGCCGGAAGTTTCGCCTTCAAAATCCGCAGAATATCCTTGTGCGTTATAGGTTCATCCCTATAGCTTGCTTTATTTAAATACTTCTCAAAATATCGCCGTAGGCTTCCTGTTTTTACACAGAATGGCTCCAGGTTAAAGACCTCTTTTCTTAATCGTTCTTGCACACCGCCTGACCAATAATTAGCAAGAAACGCCTTCTTAAATTCCTCGTACGTTTCGCATGTATCCATCATATCCGTGGCCCAGGTAGGAACTGAGCCCCATCTTATTCTATTACTCGCTCCTGTGAACGGGAAGGCGTTATGTGGATCTTGGAGTCAATTGCGTCCATCTAGAAAAGTTTTTACTGAGTTTAACAAAGGCAATGTTGGCCTGAGAGGGTATTCGACGATGCCCTTTGTCTACATTGTCTAAAGGATCGTTTTAAAAAATACCAAATTAAGATCAACCTGAAGATGCCTAAATAAGGCGAAACCTGTAGTTGAAAACATAAGAAAACTAAAATTGCAACCAAAACTGTTTTTAACCAATACAATGGAGTTTAATAGCTTAGCACACCAATTGCAAAATCTCTCCAACATAAAACACGTCCTATCTCTGTAATCGCTTCACACAGAGTCCTCAAATATACATCTTTGGTTACTTATTCCAGAGAGATGTGTCCGTAGCATGGAGTGGATAATACTCGCAGGCTGTTTATACTACTCTCTGCATTAATAATTCGCCGCACGTGAGTCGAAGGTTTTCACCATTTACAATCTATTACAGCGACATTTACTTGGATTCCTGGCGGTATCCTTTGCTTCCGCTTTTGTCTCAAGCTGATCCGTTAGCCTCTCGTTCCATCTGCACATGACGTTGTTGCTTCCAGTGTGTCTCGCAAAAGTTCCTTTTTTTTATCCTGTACCCACTAATACATACAATTAGTTTCCGATTTACACAAATACTGTAAAATACATAACACAAGATGATATGTTTCTGTTATGAAATATATGTACCTCTTTTTAAGATGAACTCACCAGTGAGGTCATTTATCTTTACATTTATTATTGTTCTAGTTGCACAATCAGCCAAGAAGCTCACTTATTTACTCTTATTATTCTGATCAAAATTTCATGTACAAAGGTAATGTTGATTATAAAATAACATATTCCTCAACCTATGTAATTTTATTATTAACTATCTGTCGGCACCTGTACACCTATGAAAAATTACACATAACTGCAGAATTATGATCATCACCAGATCCCAATGTTATTAATTGCAAATACTACTTGTTAAATTACTTGTTAAACTACTGGCCCGTAGGATGTTTATACTAGTCTAACTACAACCCTATTCAAAGTACTACACCGTCGTTGGGTATCACAAATCGCCCGATCTCATGCCTCTTGGTTTCGTTGTGGATGTCATCGTGAATATCTGTGAACAAGAAAGTGCACGTCTGCACAAACACACAAAAATGAATGATTAGACGAATCTCTTCTTCATTTCATGCTTCGGCTTGCTTTCTGTGGGCAACCATAAACTACACAGCAAGCTTAGTACAAAATTACCGATACTTTCTTTATTCACACTGTCACGTACCTCCTTTCAAGTTTTTACTCAGTAGTATCTTCTCTATCACTGTCCTTTTTCTGAAACTGCTGCTATTACCTTTATCTGTCGTTAACTCTTCCTTTTATGTTAATAAGTTGCTTTTTTTAACTAGTGGTAGCTGCAAATAAAAAGATTTTAATGTCTTTTATAAAATCACTGCTCATCAACACAACTGCCATGCCCTTATGTATTACCCATGATGTCATGTTCTTTGAACGTATAGCATTTCTTATTTTCCTTTATTAATTTTTACATGTCTATATCCCCTTATTACACTTCCATTTCATGTCACTGTAACACTCAAACAATATTTCGGTGAGCTCAAATGGTATTCCGCAGAACTGGCCACCACATACACAATTATTCCACCTCTCTGAACAGACATAAATACAACACTTCCATAAGCAAATAACGGTGCACTCTCACGTAGCCACGTGGAACAGGCCATCTAGTAAACTCTTGTTTCTCTGAATGGAGACAAATCATACCTGGACGACACACCTGTGTATCACCGCAAACCACTACTAGCAAGTCACTCATTTGTGACCCCATTGCTAAAGATGGAAAATAGACAATAATTTCATGAAGTAGTTCTAACATCTTTTCAAAATGCAGACTTTCTCTGCTAATACGTTCCACATCAGTTGGGTATCAAGCTTACCTTTTCACACATCTTTACATTTTATTTTTGTTTATTTGTTTATTTATTTTTGCAGTACCACAAATGTCTCATTTTTACTTTATTCCTTCATGGACAGATAGCACATCTTAAACTCCAGACACCATTTAAATTGTATGCTCAGCTTGCTGTGCACATAGTTATAGCCTAAACAAAGAAACATACCCAATTTTCTCACTCTCGACATCTTGCCCTTTTATGCACTGTAAAACCTCATGTAACATGATAATATTACAGAAAATATTGATAAATCCACATATCCCTTCAGTGCCGTTTTGATAATAAAGTCACTCAATCACCTTTCTGCAATAAGCGTCAACAACTATTTACAAGGTCTACGTGACAATGTCAGTATTCTT
The DNA here is from genome assembly GCF_023864275.1 of Schistocerca cancellata. Lineage (NCBI taxonomy): Eukaryota > Metazoa > Arthropoda > Insecta > Orthoptera > Acrididae > Schistocerca > Schistocerca cancellata. Next base: position 138,759,733 of record NC_064632.1, read on the forward strand.
TAAACATTCAAATATACGATGTACAACCTATCAAATGATACCTAATTCCGGTTGTAAATCACGGCAAAGTATGTAGATGAGTGCTTGTATGGTGCGAAATTATAGCCACCTCACTCGTTGTGGAACATGATCGTTTTGATGGGTCACGGGTTAAGGTGTGAGGCGTGTACTGACCTCTAAATCTTTGGACACGGTACAAAATGGTTCAAATGGCTCTGAGCACTATGGGACTTAACATCTGAGGTCATCAGTCCCCTAGAACTTAGCACTACTTAAACCTAACTAACCTAAGGACATCACACACATCCATGCCCGAGGCAGGATTCGAACCTGCGACCGTAGAAGTCACACGCTTCCGGACTGAAGTGCCTAGAACCGCACGGCCACCGCGGCCGGCCAACGTTACTGTGATACTACACTAATTCTCCATGTTCGACTTTTCAGGGGTGCGTTTGTCGCTGACTATTTTTAAGGATGACAATGCGCGACCACATCGAATCGCCCAGGTAGAGGAGCTTTTGGAACAAGAGAGTATTCCGGGAAAGGAGTGGTCTGCCCGTTTCCCTGACAAAATCCCCTCGAGCACATTTATTGGGGAGATGCATTGCAGCTCTTCCGCATGCACCAACGAGCATCCAGCAGTTGACAGCCGAGGAATAGAACGCCATATCACAAGAACTTATCAACTCTGAGGCAGGCATGGGAACACCTTGCAGATCATGCTTTGCCACCCGCTGTGAATACACCACCTATTAAGAACCATGTCCCGCCTTTTGTACTATCCAGAGGACCTTCGCAAATTGCTGCGACTTCTGTGTAACTACGGTCTTTGTATAAAAGTGTCATATCTTCTCGTCTCATTACCTTCTTTACTGTGCTGTACTGTACTGTAGCTGTTGTTTGTATGTATGGTCCAAGTTTCATGTAGCTGTGTAGCTTGGCAGTGACACTTCATGTGGAAGTTACTTAGGTTTTGCACAAGCGTTCCCTTTCGACGGCCCATCGCTTAGTCGGGTTTCTGTCTTACACTTACTTATAAAAGGAAGGATTCGTTGGGTTTGTTATTGTTGTGCAGTCTGAAGACTTGTTTTATGCAGGTCTCCATGACAGCCTATCCTTGTGCAAGCCTCTACATACACTTGAACTATTTACGGTTGTCAAGCCCTGGTTTCCTTCCATAATTTTCACTCTGACAGTTTCCTCCATTCCCGAATTGATTATCTCCTGATTTCCTCCACCTCTTTTAGTCAATTTCTGCCAAACGTTTTTCTGTTCGATTCGATTCAGTACCCCTTCATTAGTTCCTGGTATCCGGTCTTTCCCTATTAATCTTAAGCATTCTTCTGTAGTTTCACGATTCAATAGATACTACTCTTGTCTCCACTAATTAGCGTCTGCCTTCAGTGCTGTACGGAAATTTTAAATTCTATTATTTTTCGTTTCCTTCAGGAAGGAGCACTTATATTTAAGAGATTAATTTCGTGTGTGTTATAATGCTGCTACGAACTGCAATGAGGCTCTATGCTATCAACAACGAGGGCTATCGTCTGCGGCTTGGCCGTGGAACTGCTAAATGGTGGTTCCACTTGGTAGCTACGACCTGCAACATGCACTCCATGTCTATTCGAGAGAGAAGCGGACAGGTATGGAAACTGAAGCAAAGCTATCAAAATCGTAGGCCGGATTGTAACGATTTTAATAGTCATGGTTTATTGCATTATTCACTAATATGCAAGAGATGACACATCTTTGTTCGTGAGATTAGGAAGCAATTCGATTTAATAAAACATAGTCATCAAATGTCTAGTTCGCGTTGGAAACCTGCCGAGAACATTATATTGTAAAATAAAATCTTACATTAAGTGTGAATATCAATCTCGAGTAGGGCCAGATACGATGAGAATACAGAGTTCTGTATGGCAGAGAAAGTGGCAAACACGTGTAACACTTAAGAGGAAGGCTGGAAAGAAGTGCTGTGTATCTTATGGTTGAGGTTCTGCAAGCAACGGCGTGTTATGCAGTGTGGTGACAGAAGTCATGTGATAGCGATGTGCACATACACAGATGGCGGTAGTAACACGTACACAAGGTATAAAAGGGCAGTGCATTGTGGTCACGTGATACACGTGAAAACATTTTCGACGTGAATATGACCGCACGACGGGAATTAACAGGCTTTGAACGCGGAATGGCAGTTGGTGCTAAACGTGTATTTCATTTCGAAAATAGTTGGGAAATTCAGAACTCTGATATCCACAAGGTCAGGAGTGTGCTGAGACTACAAAATTTCAGGCATTACCTCTCACCAAGGACAACACACTGGCCGACTGTCTTCATTTGACGACGAGAGCAGCGGCGTTTGCCTACAGTTGTCAGTGCTGACAAAAACGCTGTAAAAAATGACTGCAGAAATCAGTTTGGGGCGTACGACGAACGTATCCGTTTGAAGAGTGCTACGAAATATGGCGTTAATGGGCAACAGCTTGAAGACGAGTGCCTTTGCTTACGGCAAGACATCGCCCACAGCGTCTCTCCTAGACTCGTGACCATATCGGTTTGGGCCCTAGACGCCTGAAAAACCGTTGTCTGGTCAGATGAGTCCCAATTTCAGTTGGCGAGAACTGGTGGTAGGGTTCGAGAGGGGCACAGACCCGACGAATCCTCGGACCCAAGTATGAACAACAAGGCAGTGCTGGTGGTGGCTTCCTAATGGTGTGGATAGCGTCATCTGTTCCAACCGAACCGATCATTGATTGGAACTGGTAATGTTCGCTTACTTGGAGAGCAATTACAGCCATTCATGGATTACATGTTCCCAGTCAACTGTGGAATTTTTATGAATGACAATTCGGCTTGTCACCGGACCACAGTTGTTCGCGATTGGTTTGAAGAACATTCGGGTCAGTTCGAGCAAATGATGTGACCACTCAGATCACCCAACATGAATGCAATCGAATATTTGTAGGACATAATCGAGAGGTCAGTTCGTGTACAAAATTCTGCACCGGCAACACTTTCACAATTGCGAACAGCTATAGCGGCACCGTGGCTCAGTAGTTTGCAGGGGAATTGCAACGGCTCGTTGAGTCCCTGCCACTTCGAGCTGCTGCACTACGCCGGGAAAGTGCTCTTCTATGTATTTACTATGTACCTACATGCTTAGTTTGACGTTGAATCTACATCAAAAAATTTTATGATCTGAAGATGGCAGTAGCCGAAACCGATCATAGTGAAGTGTAAAAATTTATGTGATCAAGATGGACTTCTAAAATAAACAACATATGACCACTGACTCATTTTCAGACTTAATGTCTTCAATTGATGGGAAAGAGGAGGTCCGACACGATATTACGAGGTATCCCATGTCTCGTGTCACCTCAGTGTAATATTTCTCATACAGAAAATGTGTACTCATCTTGCGGTGATTTCTTCTTCTGCAGGCCAATCCGTACTGCTGTCTTGTTAATAATGTTTCTCTACACGTATCTGGAGGTCACTTTAAAAATTTTCGTTTCAGGTCTTTGTAAGCTAATGAGTGAAGAGAAAGTCTTCAAATAAAAATTTTTACTATATTCTCACTTCTTGGTTACACAATAACCGGCGAGCACATGCTAAGCAGGTGTTCCACTTCCGTCATTCACACGCAGTTATAGTTGTTCTTATTTATTAAAGGACATTCTGAAGCATTGCACGTCGGCTGTTTTCTCGTAAGTTCAAATGGTTCAAATGGCTCTGAGCACTATTGGACTTAACTTCTGAGGTCATCAGTCCCCTAGAACTTAGAACTACTTAAACCTAACTAACCTAAGGACATCACACACATCCATGCCCGAGGCAGGATTCGAACCTGCGACCGTAGCGGTCGCGCGGTTCCAGACTGTAGCGCCTAGAACCGCTCGGCCACTCCGGCCGGCTTTCTCCTAAGTATTCAGTTTATTATACGTTCACGACTGGCAAATTTCGGCCTTACAGGCCAGTTTCAAGCGCAGTTGGTGTCGATGTTTAATAAACGGCTTTTATTAACAGGATAATTATACAACATATCGACATCTATTGCTCTTGAAAGTACCTAGAGGGCCGCAAGATGTAATAAATTGAATACTTTTGAAAAGACAGCTGAGATGGAATGCTTCAATATGTCCAATAAATAATATACCGCTGAGATATCCCACATGAAGAAAATGATCACTCTTATTTCGTCAGCTTACGGTAATTATCCGAATTTTTTTACCGGAAATACTACAAAACGGATTGTCTGCGATTGAATAAACGCTCAAATATTCCACAACACCATTCCTCTGAAAGATCAGTTGTCGGTCCCTAGCTGCATAATACGCCAAGCAGATGTTAGTCAATTCAGAAGTCACAGTCTACATAGAAAATCCGGAATTTAGCGTCCTTGTCTTTATCACTCGTTCGCGATTACATCATGGAGCTCCATGGTCAAGTTTAATTCATAATTTCGCAAAATTATTACAGCTGTTCAGAGTTCCTGATGCACAACTCCTACCCTTATGATGGCTTAGCTCCGAACTTCAATTTAGGCTCCACAAAGTAATTCTTTAGCCCACATAAGACATGCGAAAGTGCTTTCTTATCTTTGACTCAGAAAAATTATAGCCATTGATCTGTTAGTATAAACCCGCGATAGTCTGCAGCTTTTACATTGGACCAACTACAACTTAATAGCTTTTATGAGCAATTGACTAAGTGAAGAAATGTAGAAAACACAGAAATAACAAAATAACTCCCCCTTTAGATAACTGAATTATCGTAAAGTATTTTTTGTTTCTCCAGTACCATAAACTGGCGAATTACACATTACAAATACCCACTGAGACTATCATTCATTATCTGTATAAAGGCACAATACACACGTTAACATTTACTTAGTTAATAGACATAACAATATTCATAACAGTCTTGATCGCAAATTTTTTTAACCGGAGTGACCGGTTTCAATCCTTAAGGATCATCTTCAGACTCTGAAATAACACACAGACAGAGGGATCTTTACAGTAACGTATATACACTGAAATAAGATTACAAACTACATATACCCAGAACGGCAGGTGGACTTTCATGGAGCAGGCTACGCTGATCCACGAAGCTGAAGTGACTGTTAAATGGATAGGCAGGCAGAGGTCTTAAATAGCACCAGTTCCACTCACCGTCCTGTGTATGACATCAGTGTTAACCAATCACAAGTACAGTGCGTACTATTAGCATAAATGTATTACAATGGTCTGTATTAGTAAGATTTGAAGAAGAGTTATAGCTAAAATACAACGTAAAATTGCTATGAAATAGCTATTCATCAAAGAATATAAACTGCAGTAAATAATTAGCTTAAAATAAAGTAGTCTAGGCTGTCCTCTGGTATCGGTTCCGTAACATACGTGCTGTTGGCAAAGATATATGGAATAGCTGTCAAAGTTGCTACAGTGATAGAGAGAAGCTACTAGCAAAGACAATCTGTATGGACGTTGAGGGTTCCCGTAGAAACGACGTCCAATATCGATGCGACATTCTGAAAAGCTGCCCCAGAGTGCTGTAACGACAGCAAAGACGTTCTATGTAAACGTTAAGGGCTGCCGTTTAGACGGCGTCCTCTATCGATGTGACACCTCAAAATAAATAGAAAATATACTAGTGAATATAATAGTCGTCAGAGATTATTCATAGTAATATGAATGGCAAAAGAACGAAACATGGGGCGTTATTTAAACAAGCAATATTGCCTAATATGTGGGAAGGAAACACAGACACAGAGGGCAGAATAAGGTTTTAGATATAGATATACAGAGCTCCATTACATCTCGTGTTAGACGCGAAATGGTTATAAATTCATATAATAGATAATATTGTGTAAAGTAATGGTGATGCGGAAATAACCCATGCAACATTAAAGGATACAAAATCCGTTAAAAAGAGCCTGTTAGTGAAAAAACAGTTTGTGAAGAGAAAGGGGGGGGGGTTGGGAACAGAACATTAAGAATACTAGCATAACATCATTGTTAAATATAAAGAAACTATAACGTCATTAATCATAGAAAAACGTAATGATAAAATCCAGAGTCTGCATTATTTGTTTAGAAAGAAGGTAAACTAAAACATAATTGGGGAAGAAACGAAACAACAGTGAAAATTATAACAAGTCTTCAAAAAGAGCAAAGAAATATTTTCCCCTAAAATCAAGCTGCTCGTTCAATAAATCTAGAGTTTCGTTTTCATGATTTGCGTAAATTTCTATTTGAATTTAATAAAGGTCCTTTAGCGGCGATGTGGAGAATTTTTAAATTATTTTTGATTGACCCTTCAGAGTGATCATAGTCTTTTAAATGTTGCCCCAATAAAGATTTACCTCGAGTAGTACCTGAGGCGTGTTCTTTAAAACGTATAGAAAAATTCCGATTTGTCTGTCCAATATATTGTTTTTCACAACCAGTACATAAGATTTTATAAACGCCAGCAATTTGATATTTGCCGGCCGGTGTGGCCGTGCGGTTCTAGGCGCTTCAGTCTGGAACCTCGTGACCGCTACGGTCGTAGGTTCGAATCCTGCCTCGGGCATGGATGTTTGTGATGTCCTTAGGTTAGGTTAGGTTTACGTAGTTCTAAGTTCTAGGGGACTGATGACCACAGATGTTAAGTCCCATAGTGCTCAGAGCCATTTGAACCATTTTTGAAACCAATTTGATATTTGATATCATTTAGACCAATGGTATGTCTAAGTGTATTCTGAAGCAAGTTGTTGGTGGTAAAAGCTATTGTCAGTTCAGTATTTGTAAATAATTTATTTATTTTCTCAGAAAGATTCCCCATGTATGTCATTTTGGAGAAGACAGCAGCAGCAAGGTGAGGAAAAGTACACTGCCGCGAAAAACGGCCTGATCTCAAAATACTGGAGGTTTCACTACTGGTTTAACGTTCACTCAACTCAACGTCCTGGGTCCGGTGGACAACGAGGTTGTGGCCCTCGCATCTACAGCCCCTCGATCCGGCAGTGCCTGCGTGCCACCAGCAGTCCCGACATGTCCACGCGCTGTGGGACCTCTCTGCTGCTCTGTCCCAACCGAACTACCGACACAACCGACCCGGAAAACGCTTGACGTCCATCAAAAATAGTACCACGGTACTAGATATCGATAAAAGCTGCTGCTGCCAGTCGCGGACAGACAACGCTAGCAGACGTAGTGGCGCCAGTAAATACAAGAAGAAAACGAGACGCCACAATCCATATTACACGATGCCAACCTACCAACGCGAACCGCACACGGCTCAGTGGGACATGGTTCTTAGTAGGGTGTGTGGTAACCACGGACGACAATCTATGCTCTGAAACGCCTACCATGTTGACCACAAAGTTGGTAAGGAGTTCTTGTGCAAGAGCATTCCATTTCGGCACCAGTGTGGTTGAAATCTACTGCAGGGTCTTCGGCGCATGTGGACATGCTGCTGTACGTCTCCCTAATGCATCCACACGGCTGGGAACGGCCAGGCCAGTCTCTTTGCGGAATACCCTCTCGTTCCAAGACATCCTTCACCAGGGCTGTTCGATGATGTTGTGATTTGTCATACATACAAATGAAGTCAGGCCCGAATACACCTCTGAAAGACGCACAAGGGGACGAAGAGAAGTGTCGCAACAACGTTGATCACTGCGTGTACCGCGTTGAGAGATATGGACATCATTGTGTCCATGGAGCATTGTGCCTCCCCACATCATAACATCTCGAACATCATCTTTTTCGACAATGCCTCTCTGTGAATTACGTGTTCCCTCCTCTCGCCTTATGAGCGTAAGTCTAGGATCACTGTACAGACTGAATCTGCTCTCATCCGAGAACAGCATGCGACCCCATTCATCGTTGGTCCAGTCCATATCCCTCTCAAACCATCTGGCTACAGTTGTGTACATTAACTGTTACTGTATATTAACTGCCACAGAAGTATTTTTCCTCAACGAAAACCTGAGGTACACATTGGTGAATGTTCAACATTTTCATCCTGCTTAAGTGCTGCCAACTGTTGGGTATCACTAAGAAAATATCGGCAAGTCCATGTAGCAGTGCGCAACAGCTCGTAATCAGCAGAATACACAGATGTGGTTGGTTCACTATATCCACTGTACAAAAGGAATATTGTTATTATTATTTTGCATCTAATTAGGAATGATCGTTTTACTAATTTTACAATGGAGAATATTTCGTAATTAATTATTAATACGGGGTGTTCAAAAAGTATCTCCGCAGTGCCGTATGATTGTTAGCCGCGCGTGTCGTATGCCGCAGTGAATATACCGAAATGAAACTCAATGAAATACAAGTAATTAATTTATTGAATAATCATTTTTACTTACAAATTTTCAAATTAAATGTTGAAAATGTCCTCCCTGTTGTTGAATACACAATTCAATTCGTCTATTCATGTTTCCAAACACAAGCTGTAATATTTCTTCTGTAACAGCAGTAGTGAAAGTGGATATTGCAGTTTTCAATTCATCGATGGAGTTTGGACGGTTTTTATAGAGGTTGCTTTCGTTGCACCCCAGAAGAAAAAGCCAGGTGGTGTTAGGTCAGGTGATCGTGGATGCCGAAGTCCCTGTGAAATTATCACCAAAAACATCAGCAAGCAGTGGCATTGAAACGAGAGCTGTATGCGTGGTTGCACCATCTTGTTGAAAATAACCGTTCAGTACTTCACTTAACACAAGTTCTCCTACGAATGGGTACAGAATATCACTGCAGTATCGTTGTGCGTTTATTGTTTCGTTGAAAAATTTGGGACCCACAATCCGACGTCGGAAATTGCAATCCAAACTCCTATTTTCACAGAATGAAGTGGTTCCTCATGAATACGCAATGGATTTGCAGTACTCCACATACGAGAATTTTGCGAGTTCATGAACCCGGATAAATGAAACCACGCCTCATCAGTGAAAAACGTTTCATTAAGAATATCCCTTCCATTTTGTTGAACAAATTTTTGACCCATTGACAATAATGCAGTGTCTTGCCACGATCAGTATTTTTCAGTTCTTGCACGACTTTCACATTGTATGGGAAAAGTTCTAATTTTTTCCTTACAGCCGTGTTGGTCGTTCCGACACTAACATCGATTTCCTGGGCGAATTTTCTTCCTGACTTGTTCGGACTCATGGAAATTTTGTCGTAAATATCGAGTAGTTTATCCTCAGACAAAACGCTACGACGACCACTTGTCGGTGCATCTGTCACAGAACCCGTACTTTAAAATTTGTTAATCAAATCTCGCACAGTATAGCGATGTGGGAATGTTGTGTCCGGGAAAACTGAATTAAATGTTTGACGAACTGAAACTGTGCATTTACCGCCAGCTTTGAACACTTGTTCGACTAAAAACACACGTTCTTCAATGGTTAGCATTTTAACAGTGACAGAAACGAAACAAACGAACAAAGGAACTAAAACGTTCACGTCAACACGTAACGACACACACCAACGATGCTACTGACGCTGGCTGAGATAAACGAAACAGTGGAATGTTGGCAGAGTCCACTTGAAGGGAAGTAACCCAGGCAGGCGAACAACGAACAAAAGAACTAAAACGTTCACGTCAACACGTAACGACACACACCAACGATACTACTGACGCTGACTGAGATAAACGAAACAGTGGAATGTTGGCAGAGTCCACTTGAAGGGAAGTAACCCAGGCAGGCGAACAACGAACAAAAGAACTAAAACGTTCACGTCAACACGTAACGACACACACCAACGATACTACTGAGGCTGGCTGAGATAAACGAAACAGTGGAATGTTGGCAGAGTCCACTTGAAGGGAAGTAACCCAGGCAGGCGAACAATAATACGGCACACGCGGCTAACAATCTTACGGCACTGCGGAAAGACTTTTTGTACATCCCGTATTATTAGTAATAAAATGAAATCAAACGTACAAATTATTTTTTAAAACGGATACAGATTTCGGTATAAATCTTACATTAACACTAAGAAAAATTTTTCCCCATTGTGCAGGTGTCAACGGAACACAGGACACTGGTTAACGGGCAAACAGACAACACTGTTGCAGTCGTTTTGCCACTGCGGAGCATGCGATTGCGGACATCGTAATCCTGTTAAATGTGGTTGCAATTGCACCACCTCTTTGACATGCTTCGCTTCTTGCCTGTTGCTCGAAGTAGCGGTAACCTGCTGCAGTAGTTGACCGAGGTCGACCACAATCTCTTGTCGCACAACATTGCCTGTCGTTCAGGACACTCCGCGTGCACCCATGCACGTGAAACGATGGCGTGAGCAATACCAACCTTCAGAGGTGTAGTCGTCACGCTTCGTCGTATTTCCCGATGACTTTTCCCCCGTATGAAGTCATCCAATGATGGTCTCCAGGCCACGTAATGAAGAACACCACCATAGTGGACCGTACTTGCTCGCTGATTGACATACAATGTCTTTTCCCGTTCCTTTAATTGTCTTATGGCCTTCCAGCCACATTTCGCGCTACAGTTACGCTGACCTCACGCCTCGTGACATCCCGCTTTCTGTGGTCTACTGGGAGTCCCCTGGCAACTCGCTCGCACATTTTCATTCATTTACACCGATTTGTTAATATGTTGCTTTATCTACGTCGTCCTTAACTCTTGCAGTATACTGAAATTGCAAAAAAAAATTCTAATAATGACATCGTCGTTGCAGTTGTTAAGTAATGGTAGGGCCTTCAGTTATAAATGTCTAGGAAGAGAGGCTCTTTCTCGTCGCTGGACAGAAAAAGTGAATTGCCTAGAATTCATGGTCGGATGACAATATAACTTCTTGCATGTATCCACCATCAAAATGGTTCAAATTGCTCTGAGCACTATGGGACTTAACTTCTGAGGTCATCAGTCCCCTGGAACTTAGAACTACTTAAACCTAACTAACCTAAGGACATCACACACATCCACGCCCGAGGCAGGATTCGAACCTGCGACCGTAGCGGTCGCGCGCTTCCAGACTGTAGCGCCTAGAACCGCTCGGCCACCACGGCCGGCTATCCACCATCGACAGGTAAGTAAATATTGAGTTGCAACAGGTAGTTCGACCTCCAGAGTGCATCAGTGTTGTTCGTGTTTAGTGTTGTTATCAGCCCTGGAAGGGTATGTAAAGGGCATGATCGCTGTGTGAGACACAGATAGGCCATATACATGTGTGAAGCAACGTTATTAGCACCTGGCAGAGATTGTAAGGCACCTCGCTACGGGCCTGCATTCGGCCTGCAGGTCGAATTGTGAAATATCCAAATTTGTGGGGCATTCGGATGTGACGGCGGCATGATGATGGACTGCATGGGAATGTGAGGGCTGGAATACTCACCGTCAAGGTTCCGGCCGACCATGTCTGACCACTAAAAGTGAGGATCACCGTATTGTGCACCGAACACAACCTCTTCAGATCTGCTCCTGCCATCCGAAAACGTGTAATGGACTTCCTGCAACATTCTACGTCATCTCGCACCATTCATCGCAGAACAGGAGGAGTGAGACTAGGGGATTAGCGTCCCATGCGTAGCCTGCCGTTAAGCAACAACACAAACGGCTGCATTTGGAATGGTACCGTGGCCAGGAACGGTGGACTGCTATTGAATTAATTGCAGTTCTGCACTAATACGGATGAATACCGTCCACGAATATGGTGACGAAATGGGGAGAGGTTCTGTTCTTCCAATGTTTAGACCTATAGCGGTGTTAATCCTGGCATCATGGTAAGGTGGGCTATCGTGTACGACTTCACGTCACGGCCGATACTGATTGGTTTGAGGGGGGGGGGGAGGGGGAACTCTGACGACAGGTCACGGAGATCCTGTGGCCTCATATATCACCTGTCAGTCTCGTGACGGTACTGTAGTGCCGTTTCTCTACAGGACATTGATTTCCACCCGTGTCTCTAAGAACTTTCTTCATGATGGCCGGCAAAATCTCCAAATCTCTTTACAACGGAACTTGTGTGGAACCATCTACAGTCTGGTATGTGATATGTGGGTCAGCTTGTGAAACGTGATACTGATAAGTGGTTTCATTCTCTGGCGTTCTCGGTAAATCTGATTCTATCTTGTCCTCACCGAAACAATGTCACACAATGTCTCCCTCCCTTTCTGGACAGTGAAGCTAATGGTTGAAATACTGTCTCTTCGCCATTGTAGCGTAGGGTTTAGGTGGAGTGAGGTTCGTGCTGGCTTGGGCTTAATTTTAAAAAGAATTTATTAAACGTTAAATATTATTCTTTGACAATAGAGAAGTGATGACAAAACATAACTTAATTTGCAGTCCAGTACTGTTCTTGAAGGTAGGTTTCAATAAGAGAATAACAAAATAAAATACCTTTAAGAAAATGAGAACATAATTCAAACTGAATTCACCACAGCAGATACAATCGAGCCAATAATAGTTTATAATAATGGTTTACAATATCTGGCCCCTGGCCACATCCAGAAAAAGGCAATAAAATTAACTTTTTCACATTACGTAGTAGAACTCTCTAAATCAAGGTTACTTACATTAGCTTTCAATTAAATATTGATCTACGACCACTAGTCACTAAGGCAAAGATACTATAAAATATCTTTGGGTCCCTTTGAAAATTTATCAATATAAATTGCTTTACAATAAGACATACGAAATACGTGACTCTTACAAGCTTAAATAATAAGATAATTTTCGAAACAATGGCACAAGTTGAATCAGTCACACTCACAGCGTAATATGACAAGATCACCTTCTGTACGATCTTACATATAAATCCACTGAAGCTCACAGCGTATAAATAACGATATCACTATTACGGTAATGTGAATGCCCAGCGTACCACCTCACACCACCATAACCGCAGCTTTTTGCCCATGGACTATCCCTGTGTAATACTACACATCGTCCGATACACTCAGGGCACAGCACGTACTCTTCACTGTACCGTGACTGATCAAAAGACTGCCCATTTAGCGTCATATTATAATCTGTGTGTGTCTCCATTGGAATGGCTGTTCTCTCTCTCTCTCTCTCTCTGGAAAAGACACGAAGTGCTCCACTGGGTTGTTTGCGACCTCACATTGGCCATACTCCACACTGACTGTAAGTGAGGTCCCTTGGTGCACCAGCCTGGGAAAAGCTTCTCGTTCTTGACTCTCCACCGACTCCTGCAATCGTTCACAGCTCCTTCCCCGTCCACGATCAGCCACCAGACTGCATGTAAGTCCCTGCTTACGCCACGCAAGGCATCAGGAGCAGCCCCTACTGTCGGCAGGACTGGGCGGCCGTCCCTCGCCGCCACCAGAACGGAGTCCACCGCGTCCCGCCGCTCGCCTTCCAAAGCGATGCTACCCTGTCCGGTTCACCCAGTGGTCAGTCCAGGACACGGGCGTGAGTACTGGTCATCGCAGGATCCCCTGCTCCAGGTTCAGAGCGGCGCTAGTGGCGCCACAAACGCCGCCGACCGCGCCCCCCTCCTCTCCCTTATCCAAGCACTAGCGGCGGTTGTCGAAAACGTCACACGGATGCATTCCCGCAAGCTGTTTGAACATTTTATACGTCGAGAGAAACTCAGTTTGCATGAAGTGAAAATTGTCAGTCATTTACACAACTGGCTATACGACGAAGATGACGTGCTACAGACGCGAAATTTAACCGACGTAGTAATGAACTTAAACGAAATTTATCTCCACTTTCAACTATTCTGGTATGATCTTCAGCCGGTGCCTGCTAAGTCTACAAGAGTTAAGCTGAGAACTGCGTTGGTATGCAGTAAAGTTAATGTTATGAGTGGAGGGCTCCATGTGGTTCCCAAGTCGTGCAGCGACCGTAAACCATAAAATTACCAAATATGCCCGCGAAAGGCAAAGGTCCCGAGTTCGAGTCTCGGTCGGGCACACAGTTTTAATCTGCCAGGAAGTTTCATATCAGCGCACACTCCGCTGCAGAGTGAAAATCTCATTCTGGAAACATCCCCCAGGCTGTGGCTAAGCCATGTCTCCGCAATATCCTTTCTTTCAGGAGTGCTAGTTCTGCAAGTTTCGCAGGAGAGCTTCTGTAAAGTTTGGAAGGTAGGAGACGAGGTACTGGCAGAAGTAAAGCTGTGAGTACCGGACGTGAGTCGTGCTTCGGTAGCTCAGTTGGTAGAGCACTTGCCCGCGAAAGGCAAAGGTCCCGAGTTCGAGTCTCGGTCGGGCACACAGTTTTAATCTGCCAGGAAGTTTCATATCAGCGCACACTCCGCTGCAGAGTGAAAATCTCATTCTGGAAACATCCCCCAGGCTGTGGCTAAGCCATGTCTCCGCAATATCCTTTCTTTCAGGAGTGCTAGTTCTGCAAGTTTCGCAGGAGAGCTTCTGTAAAGTTTGGAAGGTAGGAGACGAGGTACTGGCAGAAGTAAAGCTGTGAGTACCGGACGTGAGTCGTGCTTCGGTAGCTCAGTTGGTAGAGCACTTGCCCGCGAAAGGCAAAGGTCCCGAGTTCGAGTCTCGGTCGGGCACACAGTTTTAATCTGCCAGGAAGTTTCATATCAGCGCACACTCCGCTGCAGAGTGAAAATCTCATTCTGGAAACATCCCCCAGGCTGTGGCTAAGCCATGTCTCCGCAATATCCTTTCTTTCAGGAGTGCTAGTTCTGCAAGTTTCGCAGGAGAGCTTCTGTAAAGTTTGGAAGGTAGGAGACGAGGTACTGGCAGAAGTAAAGCTGTGAGTACCGGACGTGAGTCGTGCTTCGGTAGCTCAGTTGGTAGAGCACTTGCCCGCGAAAGGCGAAGGTCCCGAGTTCGAGTCTCGGTCGGGCACACAGTTTTAATCTGCCAGGAAGTTTCAAAACAAAAATTATATTCCAGCATTCCTTTAATTCAGCTAAAATAACGAGGTCGTCTGCAAAAAGACATCGTTTGTAGAACAGTAATGGTCCACGTTCGCGGCAATATAAAATTGTGTTGTGAATCGGAACTGGAAACCGGATACATGTCTTTGAAGGACAGTTCACTACCAAGTATTAAAATCTGAGCGTTATCCACAGGTCGATTCTACGCTCTAGTCTGCTGCCAGCTCCTCATAGTACGTCCTGAACTCCGCAAAATGTCTTCCATGATGTTGAAGTAGTTACACAGTTGGATACAAGCGAGTTAAGATTGACTTCCGGCCTCCAGTATGCTGCTGCGATATATTTCTACTTCTTTGCAGAGTAAACTCCGCATGTTTTGCCTGATACAGGCAGTTCGCTTTAACTTGCTGTATCCGAGTACGCCTCGCGGGCAGAATTACAGCGAGTTGCCACTGACTCGAGTGGGAACAACTGCTAGCCCACTTCAACCTGAATGTAGCTAAGTATCTGGGTTGGACTCCTGTCAGGTCAAAATTTTTAATTCGTCACGGTGTTTCATCATTTAGAACACTGATATACAGAGAAAATGTCATCTCAATAACGTTCCCTTGTTAAATATTTGTTTGTTAAAAGGCAATTTCATTTTTGTGGAAAAACTACAGGTCCATACCTTTGCAGCGATGGCGATATAAAGTCTTTTAGAAATCATATCGCCGGCCGGAGTGGCCGAGCGGTTCTAGGCGCTTCAGTCTGAAACCGCGCGACCGCTACGGTCGCAGGTTCGAATCCTGCCTCGGGCATGGATGTTTGTGATGTCCTTAGGTTAGTTAGGTGTAAGTAGTTCTAAGTTCTAGGGGACTGATGACCTCAGATGTAAAGTCACATAGTGCTCAGAGCCATTTGAACCATTTAGAAATCACATCACACCGTATGCTGCTGTTAGGTCCAGTCTTTAATGTTCAACCAGCTGCAGTACGAACGACAAGTGTACAGACAATGCAGATGTCTTGGCACCATATTGTAATATACCTATTGCCTTCTGGTTGTTCCACACATTTGCCAGTTTACTCACTCATTAAGTATTATTCATTTCTGTGCTGTTTTATACATGTCTGGATGAACAATTTTTGGATAGCCACAGCTTTCTTCTTCTTACAAGGTTTGCCATTATTTTACGAAATTTTTGTTTTGTTCGCTATTTACAGCACACAGTCGACACTATGTAGATTGTCCCATTGTTTTTATAACTTTTGTCAATTCTACACTCCTGGAAATGGAAAAAAGAACACATTGACACCGGTGTGTCAGACCCACCATACTTGCTCCGGACACTGCGAGAGGGCTGTACAAGCAATGATCACACGCACGGCACAGCGGACACACCAGGAACCGCGGTGTTGGCCGTCGAATGGCGCTAGTTGCGCAGCATTTGTGCACCTCCGCCGTCAGTGTCAGCCAGTTTGCCGTGGCATACGGAGCTCCATCGCAGTCTTTGACACTGGTAGCATGCCGCGACAGCGTGGACGTGAACCGTATGTGCAGCTGACGGACTTTGAGCGAGGGCGTATAGTGGGCATGCGGGAGGCCGGGTGGACGTACCGCCGAATTGCTCAACACGTGGGGCGTGAAGTCTCCACAGTACATCGATGTTGTCGCCAGTGGTCGGCGGAAGGTGCACGTGCCCGTCGACCTGGGACCGGACCGCAGCGACGCACGGATGCACGCCAAGACCGTAGGATCCTACGCAGTGCCGTAGGGGACCGCACCGCCACTTCCCAGCAAATTAGGGACACTGTTGCTCCTGGGGTATCGGCGAGGACCATTCGCAACCGTCTCCATGAAGCTGGGCTACGGTCCCGCACACCGTTAGGCCGTCTTCCGCTCACGCCCCAACATCGTGCAGCCCGCCTCCAGTGGTGTCGCGACAGGCGTGAATGGAGGGACGAATGGAGACGTGTCGTCTTCAGCGACGAGAGTCGCTTCTGCCTTGGTGCCAATGATGGTCGTATGCGTGTTTGGCGCCGTGCAGGTGAGCGCCACAATCAGGACTGCATACGACCGAGGCACACAGGGCCAACACCCGGCATCATGGTGTGGGGAGCGATCTCCTACACTGGCCGTACACCACTGGTGATCGTCGAGGGGACACTGAATAGTGCACGGTACATCCAAACCGTCATCGAACCCATCGTTCTACCATTCCTAGACCGGCAAGGGAACTTGCTGTTCCAACAGGACAATGCACGTCCGCATGTATCCCGTGCCACCCAACGTGCTCTAGAAGGTGTAAGTCAACTACCCTGGCCAGCAAGATCTCCGGATCTGTCCCCCATTGAGCATGTTTGGTACTGGATGAAGCGTCGTCTCACGCGGTCTGCACGTCCAGCACGAACGCTGGTCCAACTGAGGCGCCAGGTGGAAATGGCATGGCAAGCCGTTCCACAGGACTACATCCAGCATCTCTACGATCGTCTCCATGGGAGAATAGCAGCCTGCATTGCTGCGAAAGGTGGATATACACTGTACTAGTGCCGACATTGTGCATGCTCTGTTGCCAGTGTCTATGTGCCTGTGGTTCTGTCAGTGTGATCACGTGATGTATCTGACCCCAGGAATGTGTCAATAAAGTTTCCCCTTCCTGGGACAATGAATTCACGATGTTCTTATTTCAATTTCCAGGAGTGTATTTTGGTTGACATCCAGTTGTTATGAGTACCCTTTACCACGTGTGGCTTCTTACGCATGGAGGTTGTGTGTATTCACTGCTCTTTAAGTAAGAGGAGTGAAAGCTAAAAATGGCGCTCAATATCTCTCTTCCTATACGTTTGAGCACCACGTATCTTCAAGATCATATAATGTTCTATGATACGCGGCAGTCTCAATGGCGGAGCGGATGGAGTATTCACGGCTGTTACGTCTATTTACGTTAGCTGACACATCGTGTTTCCTTAATGAAAAGCCGCTAATACGTCGTTTATTAATTTGGACTTAATGGTGGCCGTGCGGTTCTAGGTGCTACAGTCTGGAGCCGGATGACCGCTACGGTCGCAGGTTTGAATCCTGCCTCGGGCATGGATGTGTGTGATGTCCTTAGGTTAGTTAGGTTTAATTAGTTCTAAGTTGTAGGCGACTGATGACCTCAGAAGTTACGTCGCATAGTGCTCAGAGCCATTTGAACCATTTTTGGACTTAATGAAGTATCTATTTAGCAGCCGAAGCGGCTTTTCATTAATTGAATACAGTTGCAAAATAACAGCAGCGTCCGAACACGGAGAAAGTAATAAGATCGTATTTGCTTATGGGCTGTCCTGTGTGGTATGATGACTATAGCTCCAGTAATACGAATGTCTATAAAACGTGTGCTCCATTTTGATATTATTTACATATTGTATACCATATAAGGTTCGTCCGAAAAATTCGGTGAATAGTCTCATAAAATAAAAGTTGTGAACCAGATACTTTAACTGGCCTTCCAAGTAATCACCACTAACTACAGAACACATCTGATACCGGTTATGAAGCTCAGCATCACTTTCACGCCTTGTTGGATATCTCCATCATTGCAGGAGATGAGGCTCAGTGCTACCAGTACAATCTGGAGAGGTAGTGACAGTCAATGGTATCTGTGTTTATCATCTTCCCCACCTCCCTCGGGTAGAAATTCACGATGGATCGAAACCTTGCTGTCGAAATAGGCGACGAACATCGTCTTAATCTTGAATTTTATCAGCTGACTATTTTGTGAGGCGGGAAAGACGATGATCACCATGCCACTGATTGTTGCTTGATCTCCAAATCGTATTAGTGACGCCATATCTTATGTCCTGCAACAATGCGAATATCCAACAACGCATGAACACGGCGGTTCGAAGGATTCCACAAGAAGCGTTTACTGAAAGTTCACAGCAGTTTTACAGTTGCTGTCAGAAGTGTGTTATAGCTAATGGTTGATGATGATGTTTGGTTTGTGGGGAGCTCAACTTGCGCAGTCAACAGCGCCTGCACAAAGGCCAATTTTTTACACAGTCCATGCGAGCCACTGTCACGAATGATGATGATGATGAAATGACGAGGAAAACACAAACACCTAGTCCTCAGCAGAGAAAAATCACCAACCCGGTTGGGAATCGAACCTGGGACCCCTTGATCCAGAGCCAGCAACACTAGCCACTAGACCACAATCTACAGACGTAGATGACAGTGATCACTTTGAAAGCTTTTTCTTTTTTCTTTATTGTATTTAGGTCCCCCCCCCCCTACACAGAGGGGGGGGGGAGATGAGTTAAAAAAACATAATGAGATACAACAATAAAAAGAGGTGATAAAAGGGTGACTGTTTAAAACTGGTACATGGCGAAAAAGTTGTGAATAAAACATAAAAAACAAAGAAGTCAGTGATGCTGATTAAAATCACTTAGGGAATAGACAGGCACAATTAAAAAAAAACACAGATACAGTCTGGTTTTTGTTTGCAGTACTGTAAAAATGGGACGCACAACACTGAACACTCACGGAAAACACTGCACTACAGAGTACGATGGCATATGGGTGTGGGAGAGGGGGGTTGACCCAGACAGATGAGGGGGGAGGAAGGGGGCCAGCCGATGGAGGGAGAGGGAATGGAAAAAGTGGGGGAGCAGGGCGGACGCTAGAAAGGAGTGGGGAAGACAGTGGAGGGGAAAGAAACAGGAGGAGAGAATGGAGTCAAGGAGGGGTTAGGTGGAGAAAAAAACAGGATGGAAGGGGGGAGAGGGAGCTTAGAAATGGGGAGGGAGGAAGAGGTGAGGATCATAGTTGATAGGAGGGATAAATGGAGAGAGGGCATCATCTGGGAGGGGAAGTTGATGGAAGCCACCTTGAGAAAGGAGAAGGTGTAGAGGTGGAGGGTTGGGGGGGTGGGGGGACACAACGGTGAAGGCGCGGCAGCTGGCGGGGGTTGGAGAGGAGAGGAGCAACCAGGGGATGAGGGGGATCAAGTCAGCGGAAGGCGTAGAGGACGTGGACATGTTCAAGGAAAAGGAACATAGGGGGGATTTGAAGACTAGTAAAAGTATTTTGTTTGTAACTCTTGTTCCGTTCATTTTCTGAGAACATTCAACGAGGTTTTCAGACGCAACCTTGAATAATCATGTCCAGTGCCTGTACAGGATAATGTACAAGAGGCGTTCAATAATTAGTGCTACACATTTTTTTCTCGGACTATTTTGGTTGAAAAAATGCCGAACTGAGATTGTGTTGAAAAATAGAGTTTTGTAGCCCAAAGAGTGTGGTTAATATGATGTATTGGAACCCCGAATAAAACCAACCTGCTTTTAGAAAACAATGTGTTGTATTTCTTACTAACGATCCTCCTAAAATATTTAATTATAACACGTATTATATCAGCATATATAATATTCTACATCTACGTCTACATCTACGTGATTACTCTGCTATTCACAATAAAGTGCCTGGCAGAGGGTTCAATGAACCACATTCAAGCTGTCTCTCTACCGTTCCACTGTCTAACGGCATGCGGGAAAAACGAGCACTTAAATTTTCCTGTGCGAGCCCCGATTTCTCTTATCTTATCGTGATGATCATTTCTCCCTATGTAGGTGGGTGCCAACAGAATATTTTCGCAATCGGAGGAGAAAACTGGTGACTGAAATTTCATGAGAAGATCCCGTTGCAAGGAAAAACACCTTTGCTTTAATGATTGCCACTCCAATTCACGTATCATGTCTGTGACACTATCTCCCCCATTTCACGATAATACATAACGAGCTGCCCTTCTTTGTACTTTTTTGATGTCGCCCGTCAGTCCCACCTGATGCGGATCCCACACCGCACAGCAATACTCCCAAATAGGGCGGACAAGCGTGGTGTAAGCAGTGTCTTTAGTAGACCTGTTGCACCTTCTAAGTGTTCTGCCAATGAATCGCAGTCTTTGGTTTGCTCTACCCACAATATTATCTATGTGATCGTCCCAATTTAGGTTATTTGTAATTGTAATCCCTAAGTATTTAGTTGAATTTACAGCCTTCAGATTTGCGTGACTTATCGCGTAATCGAAATTTAGCTGATTTCCTTTAGTACTCATGTGGATAACTTCACACTTTTCCTTATTCAGGGTCAATGGCCACTTTTCGCACCATACAGATATCTTATGTAAATCATTTTGCAAGTCGTTTTGATCATCTGATGACTTTACAAGACGGTAAATGACAGCATCATCTGCAAACAACCTAAGACGGCTACTCAGATTGACTCCTATGTCGTTAATATGTAGATTTCTACTACTAATTCTTCTTTTGTGACCTAGTTTCCAATTAACTTTTTGACATGAAGCTATTTTTGACGTCATAGCATTCGAATGTAGCTTTCGCTGTTAACCCAAACCGTATTACTTCTGTTTGAAATATAATTTTTCTCGTGCATTCTCTTTGTTCATGACGTTCGTATTACAGGCACTGGGAAATAGTGCTCTATTGAAATCGGTTGCTTATTAAAGGACGCAGCTTTCAGTGTTACATGACGTCATTTATAAATGTTGTCAAAGCTTTGGAGCCCAAGCAACAGAAAATATTTCGTACACCGAATACCGCGAAGTTTCACCTGCGCATTCTTTTTGTACCGCATCGCGTGTTTTTGTAGCTGGAAAAATCCGGTGACTGCCGTCGATCGGTGGACGTCTGGCGCCGGCTGCTGACAAGAGCGGTGTGGTGCGCGAGCCGCGCCCACGTCACAGCGACTCGCCGGCCCGGCGTCGCGGTCGAGGGACGGGACGGCAGTCCGCAGCGCCGGTCGCCAGCTGACGAGCTGACGAGCTGACGAGACGCCGTCACTCAACGCCGCAGCGCTGCAAATGAAACAACGCCGGACTTTTAATTTTCAGCCGTTCGTTTCGTTGCACAACGTCCAGCGCACGCCTTGACGTCTGCGATTCGGTGATTTATTGCCAGCTTTTCGACAGAACAGCATACGACGTTCCTTTTTTTTTGTTCTTTTTTTTCTTGATCCGCTACAATAATTGTGATCCTTCCGAATCGCAATGAGCGGCTTTACACCAGACAAGCTGCACAGACTGTACCTACAGATTGGAAAATTGCGCAGATCGCACCAGTGTTTAAGAAGGGTAGTAGGAGTAATCCATCGAACTACAGACCTATACCATTGACGTCGGTCTGCAGTAGGGTTCTGGATCATATACTGTATTCAAACATTATGAATCACCTCGAAGGGAACGATCTATTTATACGCAATCAGCATGGTTTCAGAAAACATCGTTCTTGTGCAACGCAGCTAGCTCTTTATTCGCACGAAGTAATGGCCGCTATCGACAGGGGATCTCAAGTTGATTCCGTATTTATAGATTTGCGGAAAGCTTTTGACACCGTTCCTCACAAGCGACTTCTAATGAAGCTGCGGGCCTATGGGGTATCGTCTCAGTTGTGCGACTGGATTCGTGATTTCCTGTCAGGAAGGTCGCAGTTCGTAGTAATAGACGGCAAATCATCGAGTAAAACTGAAGTGATATCAGGTGTTCCCCAGGGAAGCGTCCTGGGACCTCTGCTGTTCCTGATCTATATAAATGACCTGGGTGACAATCTGAGCAGTTCTCTTAGGATGTTCGCAGATGATGCTGTAATTTACCGTCTAGTAAGGTCATCCGAAGACCAGTATCAGTTGCAAAGCGATTTAGAAAAGATTGCTGTATGGTGTGGCAGGTGGCAGTTGACGATAAATAAAGAAAAGTGTGAGGTGATCCACATGAGTTCCAAAAGAAATCCGTTGGAATTCGATTACTCGATAAATAGCACAATTCTCAAGGCTGTCAATTCAACTAAGTACCTGGGTGTTAAAATTACGAACAACTTCAGTTGGAAAGACCACATAGGTAATATTGTGGGGAAGGCGAGCCAAAGGTTGCGTTTCATTGGCAGGACACTTAGAAGATGCAACAAGTCCACTAAAGAGACAGCTTACTCTACACTCGTTCGTCCTCTGTTAGAATATTGCTGCGCGGTGTGGGATCCTTACCAGGTGGGATTGACGGAGGACATCGAAAGGGTGCAAAAAAGGGCAGCTCGTTTTGTATTATCACGTAATGGGGGAGAGAGTGTGGCAGATATGATACGCGAGTTGGGATGGAAGTCATTAAAGCAAAGACGTTTTTCGTCGCGGCGAGATCTATTTACGAAATTTCAGTCACCAACTTTCCCTTCCGAATGCGAAAATGTTTTGTTGAGCCCAACCTACATAGGTAGGAATGATCATCAAAATAAAATAAGAGAAATCAGAGCTCGAACAGAAAGGTTTAGGTGTTCGTTTTTCCCGCGCGCTGTTCGGGAGTGGAATGGTAGAGAGATAGTATGACTGTGGTTCGATGAACCCTCTGCCAAGCACTTAAATGTGAATTGCAGAGTAATCATGTAGACGTAGATGTAGATGTAGTAGCCATTTCTTCATATGCGACTGGAAATAACGATCGAACAAATGGTACGTATACATTGGCTTATAATAAGAAACTTATCATTGACCCACCTATACACACCCTGAATCCAGCATGCTCTTAGTGAGTGCTTCAGTGGCGTAAGTACTTGAACTCAACCTGTGAAACTGGAACAACCATCTTTCAGTTCCTGTCGGACGCACTTTCAACTCATTACACACGAGGGGTAGTCATGAGGTTTTAAATATCATCTCGACAATGGAGCTGCGAACGTGATATTTTCCGTTAGTCCTTCTTAACACATTCGCCATGAATGAGACACATTTTTCCCAACGATGGAAGACTTGGTGGAGACCTCGGTGGTGGAACTGCTTGGTTTGCTCCTTAGTGTCTCGAGGAGAACACACTAAGTGCCGTAACAAGATTCCCCAGAAACTTCGCTCAGTGAAAGAGGGGTCAAAAGAAGCGAACATGTTGAAACGTCCCATTAGAACAATTATACATGACTGTGCTTAAACTGACACACAGTATTTTTAGCGCAACGCAGTCTGACTTTCAAAAATCCCTACAAAAGAATGGCCCTGACTAACATTAACCTATACCTTTCACAAATCACTTACCTCACCAAAAATCTTCGTTACTGGAACTACTGCAATACAGCGAGCGCCACTACTGCCAGCTAAATAAAAGATTCAAACTACGGAAGGCACTAACTACAGATAGGCATAGTTAGCAAATGAAAGATTTTAATAGAGAACAAACAATGTATTTACCTTAATAGTCATTATATATATAGCAGTTCATGACATCCAGTCTTACAAAGGTTAGGTTAGGTTAGCGTTTTTTTTTAACGTCCCGTCGACAACGGGGTCATTAGAGACGGAGCACAATCTCGGGCTAGGGAAGGATGGGGAAGGAAATCGGCCGTGCCCTTTCAGAGGAACCATCCCGGCATTTGCCTGAAACGATTTAGGGAAATCACGGAAAACCTAAATCAGGATGGCTGGAGACGGGATTGAACCGTCGTCCCCCCGAATGCGAGTCCAGTGTGCTAACCACTGCGCCACCTCGCTCGGTAGTCTTACAAATTTCAAAACTCCGCCATTTTTCTCCCCACATCCACCACTGCTGGCGGCTCACCTCCAACTGCGCAACGCTACGCGCTGTTCACATGCAGCTGCCCAACACTACAATGGCAGACAACAATGCAAACTAGCCACAGACTGCACACAGCACAGCCAGTGATTTTCATACAGAGCGCTATGTAACGTTGCCAATAAGAAAACATAAACAGCCTACTTACAATGTGTCTTGGGCGCCGGCCGCTGTGGCCGAGCGGTTCTAGGCGCTTCAGTCCGGAACCGCGCTGCTGCTACGGTCGCAGGTTCGAATCCTGCCTTGGGCACGCACGTATGTGATGTCCTTAGGTTAGTTAGGTTTAAGTAGTTCTAAGTCTAGGGGACTGATGACCTCAGATGTTGAGTCCCAAAGCGCTTACATCCATTTGAACCATTTGTGTCTTGTCTGATCCTCAGACAGTCGACCGTCGACCTTATTGACGTAATTTATATGGCTCTTAACACGCAGTTAGTTCAGCCGAAGTGGTATGGTTCAAATGGTTCAAATGGCTCTGAGCACTATGCGACTAAACTTCTGAGGTCATCAGTCGCCTAGAACTTAGAACTAATTAAACCTAACTAACCTAAGGACATCACACACATCCATGCCCAAGGCAGGATTCGAACCTGCGACCGTAGCGGTCGCTCCGGTCCAGACTGTAGCGCCTAGAAACGCACGGCCACTCCCGGCACGCCGAAGTGGTAGCACAGCGGCTAGCGTCACAGCTTCACAATTTTGCGTCCTGTGTTTGAAACCTGAGAAGTGTTTACATTTTTTAATTTTTTTCATTTATCTACAGATGTCCGCATAAGATTGCTAAATGAGTGCGTAAAACAATCAATGAAAAAGAAAAAAAATGTTTTCAGTGAAATTCCTGTTGTGAATCTTCTCAATAATATTCGTGGTGTTGCGTACTTGTCCCCAAGAAGTGGGTTACAGTCGCCCAGCAGGTAAACCAGTTTATTCCTGCAGGACGCAGCGAGGGTTATTCAATTGATTCTGAGCTGTCCAGCTGGTTTTGTCCTCTTGAGGGAATCAGTAAGGGAAACATATGATTTCCAAACTATTTCTCAAAGTGAGCAAACAACAGTGGACCATACACATGTGTGTCATATATTAAATGTATGACACTTATCGAGAAAAACAGTCGTAATTTTACAATTAATGTAACGTCCTTGCATTCACTAACCTGATAATAAATATTCGTCATGTAATGTTCTACGGACATGGAGGGATAAATGAAACTGAAAAATAAATAAATAAAATGAAAACTATTATCGGTTTTCGAAGACGGGATGAAAATGAGCGAAGCTGCGCCGTTATGTACTGTGTCAACGCTTCAGTCCAGCTTACCTCTAGATAAAAGACATCTACACATCGGTTCGAACACTTTGACCGTCGTTTTCTCAGAAATGGTCGAGTATCTTTGGATAAGCTGACAAAAATGTTCACGTATTTTAACCCCTCTTCCATTGGGCGAAGTTTCTGGGAAATCGGGCTATGGCACTTGCCGTTTCCTGTTTATCAGAGCCATACTGATACGCTCAGCATTCGTCCATGGTGTTATGCAGTTAAAGAAATTATGACAAACTGCCTATTGGTTTCTGTCTCGGCTTCATCGGCCGGCGTTCGTCCGATGATTTTTTCTGGCGTTTCGCCAGCGCGACTGGTTGGCATTGTCAAATTTTCACCGTCCATTGCTGCTGGTGCACTTGAGCCGAGCTCGCGGCCGCAGAAAATATGTACCTGGCGCGCCAACGTCCAACGGCTTCTCCGCTATCGTTTCCGATGCTGTTCTCCTCTTGCTACCTGCTAGAGTCGTTCGCTGCAGCACGCGAAGCCAGGATCAGTTTACCTTAAGGCTTTCTTCTTTCTTGTGGAAGCTGTTTCTCGTGTTTGTGTGTCTCTATAGCTTCTCTGAACAAATGGGTGTAAGAACTCTTCTCTGCAGCCAGAATTTCCGTGTCGGCGAATTTTACTACGCAGTCGGTCTCACACAGCGCACGCTCTGTCACGGCCGATTTCTCCAACTTCCCAAACCTGCAATGTCGCTTGTGTTCTGTGATCCTGGTGTTGATTGATCGTCCAGTCATTCCAACATAAACTTTTCCTCATGTGCATGGTATGCGGTATATTCGCGACATTGCAAGTGGGTCCCTTTTATCCTTTGCCGATCTGAGACGCTCTTTGATCTTCTTTGTCGGTTTGTAAATAGTAGTTACGCCGTGTCTGCGTAGTATACGGCCGATTCTGTCCATCACTCTGGGAATGTATGGCAGGAAGACCGTACCCGACATTTATTTTTCTGATGAGTCACTTCCATGAGTGTTTCACTCTGTTATACTTGTAATATAACTTGTGAAATACCCACTGCTCCTTACAACACTTTTCAGGTGTTACATTTCGCGCCACGGTTCGTTACGAGCGTATTAATCATGCCCCTTTTCTGGCTCGGGTGGTGATTTGGTAGTTTGTACAGGTATCGGTCCGTGTGTGTCGGTTTTCAATTCACGCTGTGTCCCAGATTTTCACCATCCCTTGTGGCCAGCACTTCTAGAAATGTTAGTGTTTTGTCCTTTTCTACTTCCATGGTAAATTTTATGTTGGCATGGAGGTTGTTCAAGTGTGTTAGGAAGTCACCGAGCTTTTCCTCACCATGGCTCCACACAATGAAGGTATCATCGACGTATCTTGGGTTTACAAGGTGCCAAGTCCAGTGTCTGTGCTTTGAAATGTTCTATGAAGAAGTTGGCCAGCATTAGACTAAGAGGACTACCCATGGCGACGCCTTCCAACTGTTCGCAGAAGTTACCATTCCACGTGAAATAGCTTGTGGTGAGACATGCATGAAAGAGCTTTGTGAAGTCTTGCGGGAAAATGGAACTGATGTTCTCCAGAGAGTCACTGACTAGCGCTTTCGTAAACAAAGAAACAACGTCAAAACTGATCAGAATGTCGTTTGGTGCAAGTTTTAGTTTCTTCAGCTTCTCAATGAAATGTTCTGAGTCCTTTATGTATGTGTCAGTCTTCCCCGCATGTGGCTGGAGCAGAGAGGTCAAGTGTTGTGGCAGTTTATACGTCGGTGAAACAGGAACGTGTACCATTACGTCCTTTCTGTGTAATTATTGTGGTATTCAATTAATTTAGTTATTCCATATAAATCACTGCAGATCGCTAAGTACGGTTTGAAATACACTCGCAGGCGTCTGTCGCAACCTCAAGCGACGATAATGTAACGTAGCAGTTCAAATTGTGCATATTGTTTTTGAGAGCGTCACGTATATTTTGAGCGCGAGTAAATGCATCTTAAATATACGTAGAGTGACTTAATGTCAATACGCAGGCCAAAAGTTATTTATTATTAATGGAAATGCTATGCTCTCTTTCAATGAATGACTACTTAACGTAACCTGAAACTAATCCAGCGATAAGATAGAGTATGAAATGATTTATTTTTCCAGCAAATTAAGTCTTATTTTAAACAGAAAGGAAGAATGGGACATACACCTGCGTATTTTAAAATCACTGCAAAGAACTTCTTTACCTTTATTTATTGAAGAGTTGAGTTAACTTTTAGTCCTTTGAATTAACTGAAAATATTTTAAATCCGAGGTGAAGCCTCAACTTATCCTTGCGGTGTTAAGTCTCTGAATAAGTTTCGTAACCAAAATATTAATTAACTTTAATATTGAAAATTGACTGTAAAAATTCATAAAAGCACTTAGAATTATTTTCCTTTAGATGTGAAGCTCGCAAACACTGAAATATTCTTTAGTACACGTAATGGTGGATTCAGCGCCACCGAAACAGTCAAAGCCAAATGGCCAATCGAGAGCAACATTATTATTATCTTTAAATAAATTTCACGTGAAGGGAGAGATATTTTTGAAAGGAAACGTAAGATACTTTTAACTAACAATATATTGTAACCTTAAAGTACAGACAGCGAGTTATACATACATGGACCCACAGGCGAGAAAGAACAGACAGGCGAAAAACAGAGAACAAACAGGTGCGACCAACATGGCTCTTGTTTATATATACTACACTTGAAATTACACTTGAAGTTCCATGCTTTTATTGAACTTATTGAAATACAGTATTTTTTGATGGGAATTATTTATTATATTTGTCACAAAATATTATCAGACTCGACAAAATGACTTACAATATTACGGATATTATTTTCTTAATTTGCATTACCTTCATATCGGTTGAATAAATCGCGTCATACATTAGATACGATTCCAGGTGACGCCACAAGCGCTGACAATCGGCCTTAGTGGAACGTTATCTTTGGCAATCCATAGAGTCGACGTGGAATGGCTTCAGTGTTGCCCAAGATCCTCTGCATGTCTGCCGGCAGAGAAGACGCCTTGATTAACCGATTCGTATTCCGTGTGATACGCTGCGTAAGACCTGCGCTTAGTTTTCGGACCTCGTCGGATCTAATAGGTCCCGGATCTTCCGCTCAGAATCTTCGGTCTTCTTCATTACGACGGTCGCATTTCCCTTATCGGCAGGCAGTACCAAAGCACTCCTGTCGGCGTTAAGGGTCGTAACAGCTTGTGCCTCTTCTTTCTTCAGGTTGTAAGGTGGTGGTTTTGCTCGGCGCAGTATCCTGGCTGTTTCAGTGCTCATTTCCTCAGCTCTTTCACAAGGAAGGTCATTGGTGCAACATTTTCGCTGTTGCCTTAGTTCGGCACTTGTGGCTTTGTCCTGTGGAGAAAGAGGCAGGGTGTTGTCGTGGAGCATAAATGCTGTCTTGGGCAGCGAAGCATCGTCATGACAGCCTATACCAGGGGCGGGCAAACGTTGCACGCGGCTCATGAGCGCACAGCGCTGCACGTGTGCTGCTCGCGTGCAGGCGTCGACCGGAGCTGTGGAGACAGCCGGCAGGTTGCGGCAGTGTAGTGCCAGGCTAAGCTGCGGACGTTGATGCGAAGCGAGCACTATGTAGTGTACGTTGTATTTCAAGAAACGGAGAAGTGGAGATTTGCTATTTTTTAAAAAGTAATGGGAGAATCATTTTTTCTTTGTGCAAAAACGTGAAAATTCGAAATGTTTAATATGTGGCAGTATTCTCGCTGGTCAATGGAAGTTTAGTATTGAAGGCCATTATAATAAATTTCACAAGGACGAGTACAATTTATTGTCGGATTCTGAGCGGATGGGGAATTGACTGAGCTTAAGAAGAGCGATCTGACGATACCAGCTGAATCTGTCGTAGTTGGCCGGCCGGAGTGGCCGAGCGGTTCTAGGCACTACAGTCTGGAACGGCGCGACCGCCATGGTCGCAGGTTCGAATCTTGCCTCGGGCATGGATGTGTGTGACGCCCTTAGGTTAGTTAGGTTTAAGTAGTTCTAAGTTCTAGGGGACTGATGACCACAGCAGTTAAGTCCCATAGTGCTCAGAGCCATTTGAATTTGTCGTAGTTGCTGTTGTCACGAGAGATCTGCGACTTTCTCTCGTCATGTCTCTCATCTAACTGATTTAACATTTTATGGAGCACTGTTTTCAAGTTTTCAGGACGACAACAATAATAGCCCAGCGGTATGTGCAAGTTATAAGACTGCGCTTGATATAGCGAGAGCTGGAAAACCGTTTGCTGAATTAATAAGTCTCGGTTAAGAGCAAACATCAGTGATGAAAATTTACGTAACTGTTTGTGTTTGTCTGTATGTAGAAATTTTGTTCCAGATATTAAACGTATTGTAAACTCCACCTGTGATAATTAAATAAAACGTATCGTAGGTAATAGGTACTCTTTCAAACCATGATTTCTTTCAAGCACTTCTACTAACCTTATTCATCCACTCAATAAAGGAAGCTAGGAAACAAAACGCATTACAGAGGAAGGAGCGGACAGAAGGTATGGTGGGGATGGGAGATAAGCGGGTGGCCAGCTTGCCCCTGTGTGCACGCGGAACACCTGTTAACTGCACGCGTGCAAGTGCACCGCACATGTGCAGGATTCCTGCCCGCCCCTGGCCTATACTAAATTCGTCGGGAGATTTCTGTAGTATACGGCTTTGTCTGTTTGTCCCTTAAGGACACTGTTAACACTGGTTCGCAACTTACGGGCACTGCTAACTCCACTGAGCCATGCGTGCACTCATTGCACTCGATTCCACTCGATTCTAGCTGCTCGTTAAACTTCTCTGGTCTTTGTTTCTTAGTTACGGCTTGCCTGGCGTCTCGTAAAAGGGTGGCCTCGTGGCTCTTTGAAGGCATTTAATCGCACACGCGTCCCTGCATGGTCTTGCTCGCTGTTCCGGACGCTTATGCCGACGCCATTTGAAAATCACTACTTCCCTGTGGCTTCGTGGTCGCCGGTTGAGTCTGCTGCCTTGGCTGGTGGACGTTGCCGCGTTATTCACCAACGTCCAGTTTCGAAATAAGTGGCGAGCACCTCGTCTTGCGTGTAATTAGGTGTTGGACGCGATTCATAGAAACACCTGTTCTTCTACTGAGTCCTTGTCACGGAAGTTTGTTTTGAGTTCTTGCTTATATACTGAAGCGCCAAAGAAACTGGTATAGGAATACGTATTCAAATACAGAGATATGTAAACAGGCGGAACACGGCGCTACGGTCGCCAACGTTTATACACTCCTGGAAATTGAAATAAGAACATCGTGAATTCATTGTCCCAGGAAGGGGAAACTTTATTGACACATTCCTGGGGTCAGATACATCACATGATCACACTGACAGAACCACAGGCACATAGACACAGGCAACAGAGCATGCACAATGTCAGCACTAGTACAGTGTATATCCACCTTTCGCAGCAATGCAGGCTGCTATTCTCCCATGGAGACGATCGTAGAGATGCTGGATGTAGTCCTGTGGAATGGCTTGCCATGCCATTTCCACCTGGCGCCTCAGTTGGACCAGCGTTCGTGCTGGACGTGCAGACCGCGTGAGACGACGCTTCATCCAGTCCCAAACATGCTCAGTGGGGGACAGATCCGGAGATCTTGCTGGCCAGGGTAGTTGACTTACACCTTCTAAAGCACGTTGGGTGGCACGGGATACATGCGGACGTGCATTGTCCTGTTGGAACAGCAAGTTCCCTTGCCAGTCTAGGAATGGTAGAGCGATGGGTTCGATGACGGTTTGGATGTATCGTGCACTATTCAGTGTCCCCTCGACGATCACCAGTGGTGTACGGCCAGTGTAGTAGATCGCTCCCCACACCATGATGCCGGGTGTTGGCCCTGTGTGCCTCGGTCGTATGCAGTCCTGATTGTGGCGCTCACCTGCACGGCGCCAAACACGCATACGACCATCATTGGCACCAAGGCAGAAGCGACTCTCATCGCTGAAGACGACACGTCTCCATTCGTCCCTCCATTCACGCCTGTCGCGACACCACTGGAGGCGGGCTGCACGATGTTGGGGCGTGAGCGGAAGACGGCCTAACGGTGTGCGGGACTGTAGCCCAGCTTCATGGAGACGGTTGCGAATGGTCCTCGCCAGGAGCAACAGTGTCCCTAATTTGCTGGGAAGTGGCGGTGCGGTCCCCTACGGCACTGCGTAGGATCCTACGGTCTTGGCGTGCATCCGTGCGTCGCTGCGGTCCGGTCCCAGGTCGACGGGCACGTGCACCTTCCGCCGACCACTGGCGACAACATCCATGTACTGTGGAGACCTCACGCCCCACGTGTTGAGCAATTCGGCGGTACGTCCACCCGGCCTCCCGCATGCCCACTATACGCCCTCGCACAAAGTCCGTCAACTGCACATACGGTTCACGTCCACGCTATCGCGGCATGCTACCAGTGTTAAAGACTGCGATGGAGCTCCGTATGCCACGGCAAACTGGCTGACACTGACGGCGGCGGTGCACAAATGCTGCGCAGCTAGCGCCATTCGACGGCCAACACCGCGGTTCCTGGTGTGTCCGCTGTGCCGTGCGTGTGATCATTGCTTGTACAGCCCTCTCGCAGTGTCCGGAGCAAGTATGGTGGGTCTGACACACCGGTGTCAATGTGTTCTTTTTTCCATTTCCAGGAGTGTATAAGGCAAGATGTATCTGGCGCAATTGTTAGGTCTGTTACTGGTGCTACAATGGCAGGTTATCAAGTTTTAAGTGAGTTTGAACGTGGTGTTATACTCAGCGCACGAGTGATGGGACACAGCATCTCCGAGGTAGCGATGAATGGGGATTCTTCCGTACGACCATTTCACGAGTGAGCCGTGACTATCAGGAATCCGGTAAAACATCAAATCTCCGACATTGCTGCGGCGGAGAAAGATCCTGCAAGAGCTGGAGCAACGACGACTGAAGAGAATTGTTTAACGTGACAGAAGTGCAGCCCTTCCGCAAATTGTTGCAGATTTCAATGCTGGGTCATCAACAAGTGTCAGCGTGCGAACCAGTCACCGGAACAACACAGATATGGGTTTTAGAGCCGTAGGCCCATTCGTGTACCCTTGATAACTGCACGACATAAAGCTTTACGCCTCTCCAGGGTCCGTCAACACCGATATTGAACTGTTGATGACTGGAAACATGTTGTCTGGTCGTACGAGTCTCGTTTCAAATTGTATCAAGCGGATGTGTACGGGTATCGAAACAACCTCATGAATCCATGGACCTTGCATGTCAGCAGGGGACTGTTCAAGCTGGTAGAGGCTCTGTAATGGTGCGGGTTGTGTGCGGTTGGAGTGATATGGAATCCCTGATACGTCTAGATACGACTCTGACAGGTGACACGTACGTAACCACTCTGTCTAATCACCTGCATCCATTCGTGTCCATTGCGCATTCCGACAGACTTGGACAATTCCAGCAGGACAATGCGACACCCCACACGTCCAGAATTGCTACACAGTGGCTCCAGGAACACTCTTTTTAGTTTAAACACTTCCGCTGGTCACCAAACTCCCCAGAAATGAACATTATTGACCATATCTGGGGCGGCATGCAACGTGCTGTTCAGAAGAGATCTCCACCTCCTTGTACTATTACAGAGTTGTGTACAGCCCTGCAGGATTCATGGTGTCAGTTCCCTCCAGCACTATTTCAGATATTAGTCGAGTCCATGCCATGTCGTGTTGCGGCACTTCTGCGTGTTCGCGGGGCCCCTTCACGATATTAGGCAGGTGTTGCAGTTTTTTTGTCTCTTCAGTGTAGTTTCGTGTAGGTTTTGCTAGTGACCGCAATCAGCATCCATGTCAATCGGAACAAGCCAGAGTTATTCTGAAAACAGGTGGATAAGAGCTCACGTTTTCCCCAGTTCTAGTTACATTACTGGCTTATTAAGAGGATATATTCATGCCATAAGAGTATGTGTGTGTTTTAGTTTGAATGCTCACGTTTTCTGTAACTCTAAAGCACTTGTGTGTGGATTCTTTAATATTGCAGTGCGCTTCATTCTGATGTCCAGATGTGCAAACCATTATCGGGGCCAGTTCAAGAACATTTTTCCTCCTCTTTTCTTCCACACAAGCGACATATTATTTGGTAACCCACCCCATTTTCCTCCCTTGTATATTACTTGCCGTTTCTTGGACCCTTAGGCTTTAAACATAATTTCGGCACTAGGAGCCACCCTGACACCCCTCACAGCTTGGCACCCCAAGCGACCGCTTGTGTGACTTGGGACTTGCATCGCACCTGATTCTTATAAAACATTTGTATCCCAGATTGTCCGTTTACTTTAAAGCGCTTATGTTAAAGAGGCACGTATCTATCGCTTTAAGTTCTTTAACCTGAGTGCGATGTGTAATTTATTTCTGTTTTACAATTTTATTGTGTATCTTGAATGTGTTTTAGAGTCCGAACTGAACCGATCAACCAAGTGATGTGTGGGCTGAGCTAAGACCGGTAATCTTACGTTGGCTAATGCATTCACTTTCAGCTGCTTTTTAATTCTGCTCTCAGTCTGTTAATCAAATACATTTTTTTCCTCTTTGGTGGTTTATTCTTTGAAAACTTGTGTACTTCGTTAACATGTACTTTCTTACTTTATTTAAAAGATTGAGTGACTTAAATGATTTCAGAATTTTAAAATTTTTCCGTAAAAGTTTAAAGTGTCATTCAAATGATGGTTATTTTAACACTTGGTTTGCAAGGAGGCCGGTTCTAGGCGCTTCAGTCTGGAACCTCGCGACTGCTACGGTCGCAGGTTCGAATCCTGCCTCGGGCATGGATGTGTGTGATGTCCTTAGGTTAATTAGGTTTAAGTAGTTCTAAGTTCTAGGGGACTGATGACCTTAGATGTTAAGTCCCATAGTGCTCAGAGCCATTTGAACCATTTGCAAGAAGGCAAAATAGTTATTAATAGGTTGTGAGTACTTCTGGTGCAAAGTTTTAAATTTTAATGAGATTTAAAAATATGCAAAAAATTGAGCTTTGATTAAATTGCTCTGGTCAGTTTGTTTATGTAGTTTCCTGTAAATTAATCGTTTATTATTGTTTATATTATACAACACCGCCGAGGTAAGGTAAAAATATTAAAAGTTCGTGTGTTTGTATTCTTAGTACCTTAACACTCCCAGATCCATGTTCCGTACAAACTACGTCATGCCTGACCCAAAAGAGCACTCAGGATTGTCTTGCCTAGTGATGATTGGATCTTAGACAGTTAGATGGCGCCGGCCGGTGTAGCCGTGCGGTTCTAGGCGCTTCAGTCTGGAACCGCGTGACCGCTACGGTCGCAGGTTCGAATCCTGCCTCGGGCATGGATGTGTGTGATGTCCTTAGGTTAGTTAGGTGTAAGTAGTACTAAGTTCTAGGGGACTGATGACCACAGATGTTAAATCCCATAGTGCTCAGAGCCATTTGAACCAGCCATTTAGATGGCGGTGAATTCATGTTTTCACTGCTTGCTTTGCTATTTAGTTTCAGAGCCACAGTGATACATCCAGAATTAGTTTATGGTGCTGAGCAGCTACAGAAATCATCCAGATTGGCCTGACACAGCTGTTGCTTCAAATCGGAGGACTTTGCAATGGGAGAGAGCAGTTGCAGATTACGGAAGCTAGTGACGTCCTTTATATTCACAACGTCTGCAAGCTCTTAAAAACTTATGTTTGACTAATTTTCACTTCTACCATTATCATTTCGATTGTGATACACTGGTCTTCGAGCACCAGGGTTCCCACTTCTCAGAGAGAGATGAGCCACCACTTCTTTGGATTCGTCTGGCCAAGCAGGAGTGTCTGCTCCACCTAATGACAGTAGTATGATACTGCATTGTTGCCGTACACTTCCTCTGTCTCAACAGGGATTGTTGGAGTGTTGTTCCCTTTCAAATGTAGAAATTGGATTACCGCCCGATATTACTCCGGCGCCGTACCGCTTTTGCCTAGACAGCTGCCCATGTGCCAAATGTAAGATTGCTTCCTGCAGCTGTGTTACCACTATCCGAGCATCCCACAAGTTGTCGGCTAAAGACTACAATAATATTGCTACTACCATTCTCTTATCCAAAGTATCTACCCGAGCCCCAGGTCACGGTATTTACTGTCGTCTTTACCAGGTGTGTTACCTCCATTCCCAACCTTCGTAACGCCCACGTGTTGTTCAGTACCTCTTCTTCCAAACGGGTTAGTTGTAAAATGTGTCATTTGTTACAGGGTAGCTTTCCCCCAAATCGGCCAAAAGATTTCGTGATATTATATGGTCATCCCCATGGTCAATGTAGTCGATCTCTTACGCTGCGTCATATCTGCAGACAATATTCAGAACGCCTACCACCAACGACTGCCCAAGTAATTGCTTCTGATTTTTCCTCCTTTTCTTACTGTGAAGATCTTGTTATTTTTATGCAGAGTTGAAAGCTTCCAAGCGGGCTGCGCCGATACAAAAATTTATTTACAAGTGTCAGGAGAAGCCATAAATATATTTAGAGCTGAGGGCTGGCTTCAGAACAGGTAGTCGAAATAGGAACTCGTTCGTCCACCCCTGCTCTTGGGACAGTTCAGAGGGCCGGCTATTTTGCCAAAAAACAGTGCTCTTTGACACATGAGGAAGAGTAATTTTAAACAAGATAAAAATCTAAGCCATGTGCTGCGCTACAGAGATGGGAGAGCATGATAACCGCCATTTGCCACAGCAGCCACGGTAGAGATGAACATTCATTTCAAATCTTTATAACAGGCTTTCTGATTGGCTCATAGTGTATATTTATATAGAACCTGTGCTTTTTTGTGTGTGTCTACATGCAATCCTTTCTATTTATCAATAATGGGAGAGGTTTTCTGACTACCTCCTCATACATCAGCACTATTGGTTAGTAATAGCAAAATCTGCAGAAGTAGGAGCTTGCTTAGGATATTGCCTGGTTGTAATTTAAGTGCAGCTACTCAAGGAGGTCCAGTGTGGCAGTGTATCTTGGTAAATATGCTAACGCATTAATGTGGAACCGATTTGCTCTGGAAAAAAAATAGTTTCAATTTTGGATACCATGTGCACATATGGCGTATGAGGGTATGACTTCCACGCTGTTATTTGACATGCCATAAGGTAACTGTACATTACGGCTATCGAGAAGAGAGACTGTGTCCTGTTAGTGATACTGTTTTATGTGAATGGCAGCAGTTACAGTGCTGAGTGAAAGATCTGAGGAGAGACACGATGTCATTCAATGATTTAAAGAAGATGACACTGAAATTCGAAAACATGGTTGAAGTTGGTGTGGCACCTGGAAGAGAAAAGCGTCCTATCTCAGTGGAGGTTATTGACTAGGTTAACTGACTACACAACACCTGCCCTGGGTAGTGGTAGTGCTCGTGGAGTGTCATGAGAATTGTCCATCCCACGGTCAATAGAACAGAAAATTTTGCGGTCTATATTACATTGGTACTCATATAAGATACAGCAACTCACCTCATGCTCCGCAGCAATTATCTGAATTGGGTCTTCAGTTTCTGGTACAGATCGACGTTCATGACATGGGGTTAGGCAATAATCTACGGAGTGATGAGGCACGTTTTATAATACAGGCTGCAGAATTTGGGGTACTGTTAAAACGCATGTTGTGCA
Organism: Schistocerca cancellata; assembly: GCF_023864275.1. Classification (NCBI taxonomy): domain Eukaryota; kingdom Metazoa; phylum Arthropoda; class Insecta; order Orthoptera; family Acrididae; genus Schistocerca; species Schistocerca cancellata. The sequence continues at coordinate 138,797,119 of NC_064632.1, forward strand.
CGAAGAGCCGTAGCACTTTCCGTATGTGAGTGGATGGTGTGGATTCACACACAAGCACCTTTATTCTCAGTCTGTTCTTCTTTGAAGAAAGTGGACTCGGAGAGCCTGTCAGGTCAACCGTGACGTCTGTATGTTAACGAGAACTGTTTGTACAGCATGTAAGTCCTTCTTTGGGAGAGCACAACTGTGTGCAAACCTCTATTTTCAATCAAGTTGGTACAACACGCAATGTCGCTTGGCCAGTGAGAGATCTGCTTAATGCAACCTTCTATGAACGTCTTATCTCCAGAGGTTTTCCAATGCGTAGGATGCAAGATCACATGAAATGAAACCATGTGACTTTTGGCTCTGGCAATATCCAAAGGAGCGCATTTACGAAGGACACGTTCGGTCTCTACCTGATCTGAAGGCCAGTGTTCTGGAACAACTGCAAGCAAATTTCTGATCATGTAGACGTCTCTAGTGCTCATATTAAACAAATTGTGTAAGGGGCACTTAATGTTAAAATCACTTTCTCAATTGTTTGACCTTTTCTGGCCATGTTTAGTTTCTGATCCATTACCTAAGACAACATTTTTATACATCTTTCTTGCATTCAAAATGGCTCTGAGCACTATGGGACTTAACTTCTATGGTCATCAGTCCCCTAGAACTTAGAACTACTTAAACCTAACTAACCTAAGGACATCACATACATCCATGCCCGAGGCAGGATTCGAACCTGCGACCGTAGCAGTCCCGCGGTTCCGGACTGCGCGCCTAGAACCACTAGACCACCGCGGCCGGCTTTCTTGCATTCACAGCACCAGATTTGCATCTGGTGGCTAAAATTGAAACTTTTTTTCAGTGTAAAACGGCTTCGCATCAACACATCAGCATATCTACCAAATTTCGCTGCCATACGATAGTTACAGCCCATAATGGACCTTTGTTAGTAGCTGCGCTTTAATTATAACCACCTGTCATTTACAATATTATTACTGGATGGAACTCGAAATACCTGCTTCCATTGATTGATGAGGTTCATACTCTGGCAGAAACAGCCAACTTTACAGCATTGAAATAGAGAACACTTACTGCTGGGGACCAATAAGTAAAGACTTGCTCCTGGGAGATCAATGAGATGGCCTTGCATCTGTATACAAGGATGTCGCCTTTTTAGTATTGAGAACAGGGGCTGAACTGGACTCAGAATCTCCAGCCATTACTGCTTCTGAATTCCACCGTCACGCACTACGACTATGGTAGGAACGGAGCTAATTAATTGGTTATAATGTTTTGCAACCACCTAGTTGCTTCCATTTTGCACTTTGGCGATCTTACTGGTTTTCATACTGTTTTTATGGGTTGTAATCCACTAACCACCCTTGCAGTACCCGCGATTTATTCTCACAATAATGCTTTTATCTTGTTCACTCCTGTGACAATGTTGGATTTCACAGTCACAGCTCCCTAACCGTTTACAAACGTTAGTTTGCTCATTTTAGTTGGTAATTCATATGTTAATGCTTTATGATAATAAATCCAATTGTTATGTGACCACTTACACTATGTGATCAAAAGTATCCGGGCACCTCAAGAAACACACGTTTTTCATATTAGGTGCATTGCGCTGCCACCTACTGCCAGGTACTCCACATCAGCGACCTCAGTAGTCATTAGACATCGTGAGAGAGCAGAATGGGGCGCTTCGCAGAACTCACGAACTTCGAACGTGGTCAGGTAATTGGGTGTCACTTGTGTCGTACGTCTGTACGCGAGCTTTCCACACTCCTAAACATCCTTAGGTCCGCTGTTTCCGATGTGATAGTGAAGTGGAAACATGAAGGGACACGTACAGCACAAAAGCGTACAGGCCGACCTCGTCTGTTGACTGACAGAGACAGCTGACAGTTGAAAAGGGTCTTAATGTGTAATAGGCAGACATCTATCCAGACCATCACGCAGGAACTCCGAACTGCATCACGATCCCATGATCCACTGCAAGTACCATGACAGGATAGAGATGAGAGAACTTGGATTTCATGGTCGAGTGGTTGCTCATAAGCCACACATCACGCCGGTAAATGCCGAACGACGCCTCGCTTGGTGTAAGGAACTTAAACATGGGACGATTGAACAGTAGAAAAACGATGTGTGGAGTGACGAATCACGGTACATAACGTGGCAATCCGATGGCAGCGTGTGGGTACGGCGAATGCCAGGTGAACGTCATCTGCCAGCGTGTGTAGTGCCAACAGTAAAATTCGGAGGCGGTGATGTTATGGTGTCAAGTTTTTCATGGAGGAGGCTTGCACCCCTTGATGTTTTGCGTGGCACATTCACAGCACAGGCCTACATTGATGTTTTAAGCACCTTCTTGCTCCCCACTGTTGAAGAGCAATTCGGGGATGGCGATTGCATCTTTCAACACGATCGAGCACCTGTTTATAATGAGCGGCCTGTGGCGGAGTGGTTACATGACAATAACATCCCTGTAATGGACTGGCTTGCACATAGTCCTGACCGGAATCCTATTGAACAACTTTGGGATGTTTTGGAGTGCCGACTTCGTGCCAGGCCTCACCGACTGACATCGATACCACGCCTCTGTGCAGCAGTCCGTGAAGAATGGGCTGCCATTCCACAAGAAACCTTCCAGCACCTGACTGTATGCCTGTGAGAGTGGAAGGTGTCATCAAGGCTAAGGGTGGGCTAACAAAAAAAAAAAAAAAAAATGGCTCTGAGCACTATGGGACTCAACTTCTGAGGTCATTAGTCTCATAGAACTTAGAACTAGTTAAACCTAACTAACCTAAGGACATCACACACATCCATGCCCTAGACAGGATTCGAACCTGCGACCGTAGCGGTCTCGCGGTTCCAGACTGCAGCGCCTAGAATCGCATGGCCACTTCGGCCGGCGTGGGCTAACACCACATTGATTTTCAGCATTACCGATGGAGGGCGCCACGAAGTTGTAAGTGATTTTCAGCCAGGTGTCCGGATACTTTTGATCACATAGTGTACTTCTGTTATAGATAGCTGATGCCCCATCTCTTTAATATATTCATGTGTGGTACAGTCCCCATATTTTCATACTATGTTAGACCACTCCTATTACCTATCATTCATCAAGCCATTTACAGTATGCGACATTGTCATTTCCTCAACATTTGCATGTTTTATGGGGAGATTCCCTTCTGTGTAGGCCACTAGAGATCCCCAATAGCATCTTAGGAGTTTGACAAGCAGCTCAACCAGCACCCCACATGTTCCATGGTGCCCTTATTTCTTCTTGCTACATCACTCACCCTCTCTATTATACTATTCATTTCCTGCTCATCCATAGTCATGAAAACCGTTTTCAGTGGGCTGCCCCATGGATCTAAACAACCTTCCTTACGTCGCCACACCGTGAGTGGCGCTACTTCCACTATCTGCTTCATCTCCCGTAATAGTTGTTCGTATGACTTGTGCAACTTACTGTCCTCACCCCAGATTTCCTTCAGCGCACATTTTCCTTCCATCTCTTACTGAAATTCCATGAGTGTCACACCTCATTGCACATTTCTGAAGCGTTAGAATCAGCTTCATTGCCCAACAATCGCTTGTGAGTACTACATCCACTTAGCTTGAGGAAACGTACTCCAGTTTCCAGTAGAAGTACTCACAGTGGCCCCACTCCACTCTTAGTGAAAAGGTACAACACTGCCATCATAAGGTTTCTCCTCATATTTACTTTAACTCAGAGCAATCTGAGGGAGCAATCTGAGGACAGGCAACTCCCATTACTCCCCTACCCCCTCTGAAAGGTTTGCCAACTCGTAGAGATACAAAAGAAAACTCAACTCTAAAATACCCAGCTTACACACAAATGGTCATAGAAGTGGAACACTACACATAAAATGAATAGAATTCCTCCTTGATATGCTGACACCCAAATGATACGTTAATCATTTATGCTTCTAAATAACCCATCACTCAACTTCAGCTGTATACCTTATAACACAAAACATAAACAATTCTCTCCTATATCCTTGGTCTCAATACTTATGGAACATCTTGTATGGGTCATGTAAAGTTTTCTCAAAGCATAATAATTATATGAGTAAGTGTTTTGAACTTGATGGTTACAGGCAATGTTGTTTTAACTATGTGGCCTCTGATATATATTTACAGATTTCTTGATTTTATCTTTCAGAATGCAATAGTTTGATAACATTTCCCACTGACCAACTTTATATTGTTGCCATCTGCTTGGACGCTTTCCCAATTGCTCTTGGTGTTCAAGGGGTGTCGAGTTTGCTCCCTGAACATAATTTCAAATTTCCCTCACTGTTTTAGCAAAATTCTTGATGGGCTTCCCACCCTTGCCTACTCTTGGCCTTATTTTGTTAAATGACACTGGCATGCACCTCCCCTAAATTATCTCATATGGTGATAATACTGTAGTAGAACGGAGTTTTAGATAATATGCGCTTACACCAAAAGATAAATACACATTCCAATCGTTATGTAGTGAGATAAGATAATGGCTCAACATCTTTCTGACTGTGCAGTATACCCTCTCCATCCTACCATTAGCATGAGGGTGCAGTGGACTTGTCTTAATTTCCCAACCTTTAACAAATTACGCACCTGCTTTAAGAAATCTGAACTAAAGTTTGTCCCTTGATCTGTCATCATAGTTCCTGGCACTCCAAATCTGAGCACATAGATGTTGACCAATGCTTATGCTATCATTGCTGCCTATTGCTTAGGAATTGCAATCATATGCAGAGCTTGAGTCCTGTTCAGTGGTCCAAGAACGTCCAATCCATTCATTTGAAATGGTTCCCTTGCTTGTGACAATCTAGCAAAGGTATTAACTTGTGGTTCATATCTGCCTGCTGCATGCATTGAACACAACACATCATGTACTGATTCACATCTTCTTTCCTTGACCTCCACCAGTAGCATTCGACTAGTCACGTGTTTATTGTTCTATAACCCACATGATTCTGCCAATGGCCTTGCTGCAGTGGTAACACCAGTCAGTGTCAGCTCACTGAAGTTAAGTGCTGTCAGGTTGGGCTAGCACTTCGATGGGTGACCATCTGGTCTGACGAGCGCTGTTGGCAAGCGGGGTGCACTCAGCCCTAGTGAGGCAAACCGAGAAGCTACTTGACTGAGAAGTAGGGGCTCCAGTCTCGGAAACTGACATATGGCTGGGAGAGCAGTGTGCCGCCCACATGCCCCTCCATACCTGTATCCAGTGATGCATATCGGCTGAGGATGACACGGCAGCTGATCGGTACCATTGGGCCTTCATGGCCTGTTCAGGAGGAGTTAAGTTTAGTTTTTATAAACCAGATGTCTTGACAATAATGGTGACGTGATTCTTTTAGTACTTCTTTAGCTTTGTTGGCTCTACTTTCTGCAGCCCCAACCTCGTTGTCTTACACAACAACCTGTCACACATAGTGAATTGTGGCTGCAGTGCATACTGTTCATGTTATGTGTCAGCCTGTTGTGGTGCTTGCCATTATGTAAAGTTGTCACCCAGTGTCCATGTCACTGCTACCTTTCTGTTTATCTCTCTGAATTCATATGATTTTTACCAGCCTTGTATATGACTTCATACTAGAACTTGCCTAACTTCAATGCCCTTCTAGTCAGTCTACTAGAAGGGCCTCTAAGCCTCAACAACAACTTCAGAGCTGCATGGACAGTTAATACCTTAAAATTCTTCCCATGAAAGCAACACTGGAACAGTCCACAAGTAACACCAAGCATCTGTTTTTCTGTTGTGGGGTAGTTTCTCTCTGTTTAGTTCAACTGTCCAGAGACATATGCAACTGGATGCCACCTGACTGACGGCCACAAACTATAGCTTGATTGGAAGTGTCATTTGACAAATAAATTGTTTTTCACAGTTCAGAAAAGTAAGTACTGCACTTGATGTCAACGACCTCTTTAACTCCTCGAAAACATCTAGGCATTCCTTAATCCATCTGAACTTTACACCATTTTTAAAAATCATGTAAGTGCTACTGCTACACCTGCAAAGCATTTAATGAATTTTCTGTAATAATGCCCTAACCCTATGAAAGATTGTAGCTCCTTGGCATTAGTAGGAACTGGAAGTTCCTGTACTGGCTGCGCCAACCTCAGGTACATGTTAACCCCTTTACCGCTAATAGCATGCCATAGATACTTAACTTATAATGAAAAATAAAACTTTTCCATGCTTAATTGTGCTGTGTATTTGCAACATTCTGGATCTCATTTATCGACAATATCTGCCCTGTGTATGTCTCTGCCACATTGCTGGGAAACTGGAAGACGCTGGCCTGCAAGAAAGTGTATGGACAGCAGTGGGTGGGGATATAAGGACATGCTCAGCAAGCAGAAGAGATGCAATTGGCGGCAGCAGTGTGGACAGTGAGAGATCCAGTTTTACTTAGCACATGCAATCACTTCATTGGGCTGAACATAGCTGGAAGGTCGCGTCCTTAAGTGGTTAGTGTTACTGGCGTCATAACACCAGTTGGAGTTTAACTGTTAGCTATTCGACCACTGGAGGAAGCAAGCCTATTCGGCGAACCATTATGTACCTATATAGCGGTCTTTATGGTGAGCCCTTTTCTATCACAGGAAGTAATTTTGTTCTTGACTGACATGTGACCCATCACATCCTGGTTTCTTTCAGATCTAGCTGGTATTTGTGGTCACACATCCGATATGTTGTTGTGAGCGAAGGCCCTTGTTCGTATTTTTCCATGAGACTGTGTTTATCCGATTTTCTGGACTCATGTTTATGATTTTTGACGAACGTGGACTGCAATTTGGATTTGGATTTCTACTTTCCACATTTATGGGTAGTGTGGGTTTACTGATTGTGTATGCAAGCTCGCACTTTCTGTTAAAATTTTTCTGTAAGCTACTTGTCTGGCATATTACCTATTCAGTCTTTTTTTGCCAGTTTTGTTTTATTTATTGGTGTTTTGTACCCAATTAGAATAGAGTTTAATGCTGCTTATGTGTGTGTGAGTGTGTGTTATGGGAAAAAGCAGACATTACGTAAAATCCTGTTTATTGAATTCAAGAGTGAAACCAGTAAGGTGCCTCACTTTATGCTTTAGTTGTTCTTGTGGTATTCATCAGACCATTTTTGGTAAATTCTTCATACATCTATGGAGAAGGTATGTATTTTGAAAGACAGCTGGCCAGCTGAATCTAGTAGATCCACATCAGTTGTTACTAGCTGTTTGTTGAACTAGCCAACTGTGTAATAATTATATTGTGATTTGTTTGTTTACCATTTCTGCCCACCATACTTAGCTAATACTTGATTGGCACCTGTCATTGTATAATTGCCAGTACTTGCCTCACTTTGGCCCTCTATATTTCAATTATATATGACACTAGGCAGGAGGCCTTTATGTTTACAATTAGTTTCCGTTATGATTTACTACAGCTGATTCCTTCTGAATCCTGCTTAAGTATATATTAGCAATACCTTCTTCAAGGCGCTTTTACACTACTGGGCATTAAAATTGCTACACCAAGAAGAAATACAGATGATAACGGGTATTCATTGGACAAATATATTATACTAGAACTGACATGTGATTACATTTTCACGTAATTTGGGTGCATAGATCCTGAGAAATCAGTACCCAGAACAACCACATCTGGCCGTAATAACGGCCTTGATACACCTGGGCATCGAATCAAACAGAGCTTGGATGGTGTGTACAGGTACAGCTGCCCATGCAGCTTCAACACGATACCACAGTTCATCAAGAGTAGTGACTGGCGTATTGTGACGAGCCAGTTACTCGGCCATCATGGACCAGACGTTTTCACTTGGTGAGAGATCTGGAGGACGTGCTGGCCACGGCAGCAGTCGAACATTTTCTGTATCCAGAAAGGCCCGTACAGGACCTGCAACATGCGGTCGAGCATTATCCTGCTGAAATGTAGGGTTTCGCAGGGATCGAATGAAGGGTAGAGTCACGGGTCGTAACACATCTGAAATGTAACGTCCACTGTTCAAAGTGCCGTCAATGGGAACAAGAGGTGACCGAGACGTGTAACCAATGGCAGCCCATACCATCACGCCGAGCGATACACCAGTATGGCGATGACGAATACACGCTTCCAATGTGCGTTCACCGCGATGTCACCAAACACGGATGCGACCATCATGATGCTGTAAACAGAACCAGGATTCATCCTAAAAAATGGCGTTTTGCCATTCGTGCACCCAGGTTCGTCGTTGAGTACACCATCGCAGGCGCTCCTGTCTGTGATGCAGCTTCAAGGGTAACCGCAGCCATGATCTCCGAGCTGATAGTCCATGCTGCTGAAAACGTCGTCGAACTGTTCGTGAAGATGGTTGTTGTTTTGCAAACGTCCCCATCTGTTGTCTCAGGGATCGAGACGTGGCTGCACGATCTGTTACAGCCATGAGGATAAGATGCCTGTCATCTCGACTGCTATAAAATTGATACGAGGCCGTTGGGATCCAGCACGGCGTTCCGTATTACCCTCCTGAACCCACCGATTCCATATTCTGCTAACAGTCATTGGATCCCGTCCAATGCGAGCAGCAATGTCGCGATACGATAAACCGCAATCGCGATGGGCTACAATCCGACCTTTATCACAGTCGGAAACGTGATGGTACGCATTTCTCCTCCTAACACGAGGTATTACAACAACGTTTCAACAGGCAACGTCGGTCAACTGCTGTTTGTGTATGAGAATTCGGTTGGAAACTTTCCTCATGTCAGCACGTTATAGGTGTCGCCACCGGCGCCAACCTTGTATGAATGCTCTAAAAAGCTAATCATTTCCATATCACAGCATCTTCTTCCTGTCGGTTTAACTTCGCTCTGTAGCACGTCATCTTCGTGGTGTAGCAATTTTAATGGCCAGTAGTGTAGTATAATTTTTGTTCAGACATCTGCAGCACCCTGTATGTTCCAGGCAATTTGCTATGAAGGTGTCACGAACTTCACCCCTTGTACCTGGCATTTTTATCAGCCATTGCACCATAACACTCTCTGTGTTCGTAAGCCTGATATCCTGCCTGCATAAGGATGTGTGTTTGGAAGTAACTTAAGGTCCTTTTGTTTTCTTATCCAAATTTCGTGTAAATGCTAAAGTTCATTTGCCCACTGTAAATGCTATTAAATTTTTTGAATGGTGAAATTTTTTTCATTTAAGGGTGGTCAGTGTTACTTTTAACTGGTCTTCGTGGATGAAACATCTTATTTGTTAATGAAATGTGTATGTTACATTTAATTGTTTGAAAAAATTTTGCCTCGGTAGGAATTTATCATTGAGCCTTAAGCAATTCGTGCAGTGGCTACGTGTAGTTATTTGCTTGACGACCTGAAGGTCTTGACCTGAATTGTATGTTAATGAGTGATGTTGTGTGGTAATTAATAATTCTTGCTGCAAAAGCTTAGTTCTTCAAATTATTTTGATTAGAAAAAGAAGGCACTTTTATTCTGGGTTAGCTAACATTTAGCAATCTTCGTTTTTTCTTTTTTTAATTATCTTATTGAATCCATGCATTTTAAGAAATGCATTTCTTGATGTGGTGAGACTTCAGTTTAGCTGCCTTGCATACATGTCATCGGTGTTCCCACTGTTAAATTGTGTATTTTACTAACTGTAAAGTGTTCATTTGGTTTTTGATAATAAACTGCTGTTTAAGTATGCAGAATTTCCCACTTCTCTGCTGCTCATAATCTTTTAAAAATGTCTTACAAATGTTGTGTACGCTCTGTCATATCGATCGTGAAAATAATTATATACCCATGCTCTGGCAAGGTACAGTCCCCTCAGTGATCCATCCAACAAATTCTGAGATGTTTTCTTTAACCCAAGCGGCATCCTATGATACTGAAAATGGCCCCTGGGATCTAAAGCGCCGTTTTTAGGCTGTGCTCACGGAATAATTCTATCTGATGGTACCCACTCCTCAGATCTAAGGTATAGAAGTACTTGCACTGCCCAAAACTGTCAATAGTTCGGTGATGTTTAGAACTGGATATGCTTAGTTTACAGTTCTGCTGTTAAAATATCTGTAATCACACCAGAATCAATGTATTTTAGTGACTTTTTTGTGTAACTACAATGGTTGCATTCCATGGTCTGGTGCTTTCCACTATCGCCACATCTACTAGTTGCTGATCAATGAATTCTTGTAATACTGGTTGCAAATATCATGGTAGGTGGTAAGGTCTTCTATCTATCGGCGACTCAGTTCCTCTAGATATACGAACCAGTGTTATAAATGTTGCTGGTAAAGGCCCTTGAGGAAAAAAGAAATTCTCAAATACAAAGAATAATTTCTCCACATCCAGTCTCTCGATATCTCTAAGACGTTCCAACTTTCTACACTATCAAGTTTCATAGGAAATTTGCACAGTACCCTGGTGCACACTGGCCGAGTCACTACCCACATCATCCAGGACTTCCAAATTGTCTATCAACATTCCTTTGGTGAGCTGTATTGAATCAGCGCCAAAATTATCTGAATTTTCTTGCACTGTTTTCCCATCCAGTTCCTTCCACACATGCTTAATGCTCCTCCTTAAAAAGCAATGTGGTGTGTGTAATACATCATTTCCTGCCAGTGGTTGTAGCAAGCACAATGCATTAACAGGCAATTTCAGTCCCACATTTACCCAGACCAAATTCCCAGTGCCTTGCACTACAATAAAGATGAATTAATCCTTAATGTTGCTGACTGCAACTCAAGTGGTTCACCTCCTACGATAGATGCGCATTGCACCCATACTTCACAGGCGACTGTCTCCCCTAGCTGGGATGTTGTCCCTCTAAATTCCACTAAACGTCGCCTGAGGTCGATTATGACATGATGTCTTATCAGAAACTCTAATTCTAAGATCAAGCAGAAACCATCAGTCACCTGGGACACGACTTTATATTAGCTGCATCTTGGGAACTCCTTGTGGAGGACCTGTGGTTCCCCTTTGCGTTTAACACCTGGTTATTCAGCCCCTTATTATTTCTACAGTCGCGTTGCTGCTGTCCAGCAACACCACTTCTGCCAGACTGAAGTTGGCGACATTACCTCTGTACATACCCCTCCCTCCGACATCTGTAACACCTCACGTTAGCAGAGAATATTCCATGCTTATTCCACAGTCCTGCTGCTACGGATATCAGCAAAATATTCAAACCAAATCCAATCACACGATTACAAATACTCTGTTTTGGTACATAGGAAGGCTAAAGGGACAAAAACATATTAAAAGACATGTTTCCGTTACATACAGATAACTTGTGGTGTCAGCTGCAGGTAATGCCTGCAGTGGTAGCCTTTTTCTTACTGTTAAAATCTTTCAATACGCTACTTGTCTTTCGTTTTACCTATTCAGTGCTTGCCAGCCTTGTTTTATTTATTGGTGTTTACATATTGTTCGAATAGTGTTAAATTGTGCTTATGTGTGTTGTTGTTTGTTGAATTCAAGAGTGAAACCAGAAAGGGACCTCACTGTAAGGTGCCTGAATGTGTGCCTTTACCTTTCTTAAAATCAAACTGTTCGTCATCTAACACATACTCACGGATCCTTTCGATTCTTCTGTATGTTACTCCTCTCAGCGGCTTAGATGCATGAGCTGTTAAGCTGATTGTGTGATAGGTTTCACATGTATCTGCCCTCCATATCTTCGGAATTGTGTGGATGATGCTTTTCTAAAAAGTCTGAGGAATCATCGACAATCTCATAGAGCCCATACACGACCTTGAATGGTCGTTTGGTTGCATTTCCCCAATGATTTTAGAAATTCAGCTAGAATGTTATACATATTCCTATCTCAAGTTTTCCAAAGCTCCCTCTAATGCTGGATTCTCTACGTCATCGTCATCGGCTCCAATTTGTTCTTCCGCCAAGTCATCACACAAGTAGCCCTCCTCACAGCGGCCTTCGATGCACTTTTTCCACCAGTAGGCCTCTTCCTTTGCGTTTAACAGTGCAATTACCATGTTCCACTTACTTCCACTCTAATTTTTCCGAACGATTGTCTTAAACTTCAGTCTACTCTTCACCATTACTAAATTATGATGAATCGATATCTGTTCTTGTGAACGCCTTACAATTCTATATATGATTTTGGAATGTCTGTCTGACCGTGATGCAATCCAGTGTGACTCTTCCTGTGTCCGCGTCTTTTCCAAGTATACCACCTCCTCTTATGATTCTTGGAGAGAGTATTCGCTATTACCACCTGAAATTTATTGCAGAAATCAATTAGTTTTTCTCCTCTTAGATTCCACTACCTAGCCCATATATTTCCGTAACCTTTTCTTCTGTTCTTCCCCTACAACCGCATTCAGTTCCTCATGGCAAATAATGTTCCATCTTTCTTGACATCCTGAGTTATCCGTTCAAAATCGTAATGTACTTTCTGTATCTCTTCGTCTACTGATTGTTGCGTCGGCAGGTACACCTGAACTATTGTTGTTTTTGTTAATATGCCGTCGATTCTCATAAGAACAACCGTATCACTGAATTGTTCATTGCAGCTCACCCTCTGCCCACTATTCTATTCATTATGACTCCTACTCTCAGTATACCAATTTCTGCAGGTGTTGATATTACGTTATATTCCTCTGACCAGAGATCCTTATCTTCTTTCCATTTCACTTCACTGACACCTATTGTATCGAAATTGAGCCTTAGCATTGTGTTTTTGAGATTTTCTAGCTTCCCCACCGTGTTAAAATTTCTGAAATTCCATGCCCCGACTCATAGACTGTTACCTCTTGGTTGGTTATTTCATGTTTTTTTCATGGTCACTTGACTTTCGGCAATCCCGTTCCGGAGATCCCAGTGGGGGACTAATCTGGAATATTTTGCCAATGGAGAGATCATCATGACATTTCTTTTACTTATAGGCCAGATATCCAGTGGATGCACATTATTTGCCTTTAATGTAGTGGCTTCTATTGCTTCTGCATCCTCATTCCATTGATCATCGGTGATTAGTCCGCGGTTTTGGGCAGTTTTCCACCCCACTGGCAAGAGGGTGTCCTGAAAATATGTCCGCTGCTGCGTTCTCTTTGTCCAGGACGTTGCCAGAACGAGGGCTACATCTTATGTCAGAAATATTAGGCCGCCATTTCTGGGGGTTTTTATTCAAAATTTGTCCGCAGCTCGTGGTCGTGCCGTATCGTTCTCGCTTCCCACGCCCGGGTTCCCGGGTTCGATGCCCGGCGGGGTCAGGGATTTTCCCTGCCTCGTGATGACTGGGTGTTGTGTGATGTCCTTAGCTTAGTTAGGTTTAAGTAGTTCTAAGTTCTAGGGGACTGATGACCATAGATGTTAAGTCCCATAGTGCTCACAGCCATTTGAACCATTTTTATTCAAAATTTAAGCAGTGACTGGTTTCCAACACGGGAGCAATGACGTTTTGATTACTAGTCAAAGTCTTTATCCCTAGACAACGGGTTCTGGCTATTTTCAGGTTGCTCAAGTAACTAATTTATAAAACTTTGCTGCATGGATGAACTTCATTACAGGAATAATGACTGCAAATCGGCACATAGATTCTATCTGGCTACCTTCGAGCGACACCATACAAGCATGTATTAGCAGCGGTGGCTGCGGAGGTGGCTACAATGATAAATAGCTTAATGTCATATTATTTGTGGATTTCTGCTTAATTTATGGTTAAAATTACTAACTTACGTCAATGTCTTCAAGCATCTTAGGACTCTGTTACAAGTCAAGGTCGCTAAACTGTTTAACAGGTATGGAAAGCACTGCAGACAATACGTCTGCACGCCTGCGTAAGCTATCTACTGTTTACTTTGTGCTAGTAACTGACAGGCCAGGTACATGGTGCATATGTGCACTGACACATGAGCTCAGTATTATGTGCAGGCTGGAAGTATGCACTTAATTATGAACACTTTACTATGAGCAAACGCATTTCATTGAAAGCAAGTTCATATACGTGACTTAAGATCGAAGATCATGCTGAATTGCACACGTCGAACTTGTATGTATTTGAGTGAAATAGACTGAATAGATCTAGCGTATTCCTACTAATATGCGCCATATGTATACGATCTGAAATCTAATTCAGTTCATTTCTGATCAAATGTGATGCATGCAAGTAAAAAAAAGAAAGAAAAAATGATAACAAATGAAATAGTTACCAAGATAGGAACCACTCGTCGCAACAGACTTATTTTGATGAAAGATCACGGTAAGGCAAACACCGAGGTTATATCATACCGATTATGTATTTCGTAATATGATCATAAGAAATACAATGAATAAGAAGGATTTATAAACGTAGTGTCTTTCAACAAAACTCAGGACAACTCTATGGCCATAGGAAAAACCAGTACATACCAAGAACAAAGGATATAACTAACCCATGTGTAAAGAACAATATTTCTTACAATCGCTAAGTGTAATACATATAAAGTGATTACATTAAATATTCCAAGTGAATGTGGGCGACAACTTTAAACAAAATTTAACTACTTTAAAGGAAAACATCGTCTATAATAATTCATTAGAGGAACCAATACAATGACAGGACATGAACAATGAAATGCCTTGGGTTTGAGAAACGCAAATTACAGTCAAATTCTGGCCGATGAAATAATTTCAGCTAAAATGAAGTACATAATGACTTGAACTCCGTGCAGATAATTACATATTTAAATCTGATCAGTGAAGATTATGAATCCTGCAATCACGTGATGCTGACTGCACAGGGATACCTGCGAACGACTCAACACCAAAATGCTTCACACAAACGTTTTTTATTCAGTCAAATCCCCAGGTTGGCAGTAATCAGACTCCAAGTCTTGTGGCGCACAGACTAGCAAATAAATTCTACCTAAGTATTTCGCATTACCAACATTACCTTTGCTCCGACCATTGATACGCCAAAATTAAAAAAGATGAAGAGAGCAGGAGTTTCACAGACGTATTCCAAAATGTGCGACGAAATAGTCTGCCGCCAGGCAAACACGTAAATGAGGGTGAAAGGCTGCCCCAAGCACAGCCACCTCTTACAGCCACTTTTCAACCTAAGAACACTGAATCACCCCCATTTTGTCTACCTGCTAATGTACAGTACACGGCAGTAACTGGAGATGCTTGGATGTTTTCATAATAACGTGACTCGACCCGGTAATTCAAGCCAAAGTGCGTAAAACTAATATATGTTCACAGGTAAGGTTTCATGCCTGTAACATGACGCTTTCACCTCAAATAAAGCTCAAGTTGCGCTGTAGGTGGTTTTGATGATGAGTTGACAGTGCGCAGTGACCTCTCTCGGGGAGGAGCAGATAATTCTTCCACGCGGCGGAGTTGCTAATTACAGGGGCCTAACGAGGCGTGTACTTTCTTCTCCCTGCGTTCTGCTGTCTGATGATTAATTACTCTGGCCGCACAACTTTGCTTGTTAAAAGTGATGGTCTTCTACCGGCGGCTTCGCGGCTCGTCTTTTCTTACTAGTATCGATGTTTCTGCACTCTGACTACTGAGTAACACGGCACGTAAGTTAAAGTACCGAAACTGCAATTTTCACCTGCGTCTCCATTGTTCTACAGCTGTTCTCTGCGGATCAATATAAGATGCACGAGAAACGCGGCTTTTTATTCTGCCATATACTAAGATTTCTTCCCGTTCTATTGCTGGATTATATGTGAGAAAAACCACTTCTTCTGCTCGAGCTGATTCTTCCTACTTTTCTCTTTACGTTCTCTACACTATTAACGCTTTTTTTAAAACATTTTTATTCATCCATTACTTAGCCTTCGAACACAGCAGGCACATCCTCAGATAAAGCGTATTTACAAGCACTTTACTTTTTGTACTATTGGCGTCTAATCTCTAGAATCGTGGCGCTGGTGAAAACAGTTGGAACGTACATAAATGCCGTTTTAAGCAGATTCACAAAGGATTGTTGTGTTATTTTGTTTTTTGTTCGTTATGTAATTACTGAAATTGTGTGTATGGCAGTTTAAAAAGCAGCTATAAGATATTCTTGGTTTGAGTACTTGTATGCAAACAGTTAAGTCCTGAGAACGACAGATTACGAAATATGACACTTTGCCATCTTGGTTAGTTACATGTTTCAAAATTCGTCTGAACGAATCTTTTATCAAAATGATGTGGAGCGAGTCAATTTATAGAATGTACGTAGGTGATTACTGTTAATATCAATGCAGACATTATCACTTTATTCCTACTCACACAACTACACTTAAAAACAATTTGTTTTACTGGCTCCACTTTTTAAATAGAAATTCGTCTATGAAATAGAAGAAGCTGCCCAGAAGAAATGATTTTAAATTAGATTTAAAACTTGTTTCGCTACCTGTCGGACATTTTATGTTATTGGACAAATGATCAAAAATTTTTATTGCTGCATATTGAACTTCTCTCTGAACCACTGACAGGTTTATCAATGGTTAATAAACATAAAGTTTCCCACTAGAATTTTAGATACGCACATCACTATTCTGTTCAAATTGTGATGGATTATTTATGACCAATTTCATTAGCAAAAATATATATTGTGCTGGCGGAGTTAAAATATCTAGCTTCTTGAAGAGATACGTACATGACATATTATTGTTACTGCTCGCTTTTGTGCAATCAAAACATTTTTTTCTAAGTGATGACTGATGAGTGACCGCAGAAAATAATTCCGTACGGTACTATTGAGTGGAAATATGCAAAATATGCCATGAGGTTGTTACATTTGCTTCCAAGATTAGCAATTATACGAAGAGTAAAAGTAGCTGATCTCAATTGTTTGGGAGGCCCGTAATATGCTTCCTGCAGGTCAAGATTTCATCAATATGTACATCCAAAAATTTTCAGCATTCTACTGTCTCCTGCTCATGTGCTACATCCATTGTTGGTATGACTCTATTTCTTGTACAGAAATGAATGTAGTATTTTTTTCAAAATTTAGGGACAGTCCATTTTCAGAAAACCACAGCGTCATCTTATGTATGCAAAGATAAAGATGCAGGGCGTTGTAGATAAGGTGTTTTTTCTCCATAACTTACAAAACAACTAGTGAAAGGAATATGAAATATTGTAGCTGCTCGCTGGCTACGGTATCTCAAAACCCTTTCACTAGCGAGAGAGCAGCTGGAAATTGTAAGGTACTGGGCCACAAAAAACATAACACATCACCCACGACAGAATTTATTTAAGAAAAATTTGTATTTATTTTCTTCTTTGAAACAAATGAATTTTAACAATTGCATTTAAATGTAAGGAAAGCAGCAAAATAGTTTGATAACTGAAAACAGATAAACTATCAGTTGATATCTGAATTA
This sequence comes from Schistocerca cancellata, assembly GCF_023864275.1. Taxonomy (NCBI): domain Eukaryota; kingdom Metazoa; phylum Arthropoda; class Insecta; order Orthoptera; family Acrididae; genus Schistocerca; species Schistocerca cancellata. The sequence continues at coordinate 138,814,451 of NC_064632.1, forward strand.
ACTACAACAGAACCAATTAAAAATTAAATATCAAGCAAAAAATATAATAATTGAAAACTGAAGATCTGTGAGTTGACGTTTGAAGAAATAGATAGCTTGAGCTATTACAACAGTTTCAAATGGCTCAGTAGGAAGTCCAGGCCTTACTAGAACACACCAAAAAGGTTTAAGTTAGTTCCAAAGAATAAAATATATCAGTAGTCAACACGTCAACTGAGACCTGTGAGCCAAGCAAATGAAAAGAAGGCATGGGCAATCGTAGAATACAAGCATAGCTAAAGCAAGAAAATATTACTTCAACTCTTCAGGTAAAATGAAATGACTCAGACTAGTTACATAAAATAAAGTACAAATAAAATTTAAACAATACCCACAGTACTTTCACTAAAACAACCACTTACATTAATCGTGTATGCAAAATTAAAATTAAAAGACACAAAGGTAGCAAGAGTACTGACAAATTAAAAGTCAGGCTCAAACCCACTAAACAAGAATGATTAAAAACACGAATAAACACAAACATTTGGGATTATAGGTAAGCTACCGATAAACCTTTAAAAATCCAAGTTAACTCATACTAAAAAACATAATATAATGAGGCCTACGATCCAACGGATAGCCCCGAGTGTTAGTATAGTATGTGCACTACTGTGCTCACCAAGCAAGACTGGTCTGATGCGGCCCGCCACGAATTCGTCTCCTGTACCAAACTCTTCATCCCAGAGTAGCTCTTGCAATATACGTCCTCAATTATTTGCTGGATGTATTCTAAACTCTGTCTTCCTCTACAGTTTTTACACTCTGCAGCTCCCTCTAATACCATGAGTGCTATTCCGTGATATTTTAACGGACGTCCTCCCATCTTGTCCCTTCTTCTTGTCCGTGTTTTCAGTACAATCCTTTCCTCGCAGATTGTCCGGAGAACGTCCTCATTCGTTATCAGTTCGCCTAATTTTCAACGTTCTTCTGTAGCGCCACGCCTCAAATGCTTCGATTCTCTTCTGTTCCGGTTTTCCCACAGTTCACGCTTCACTACCATACAATGCTGTGCTCCAAACGTACATTCTCAGAATTTTCTTCCTCAAATTAAGGCCTATGTTTGATATTAGTAGACTTCTCTTGACCAGGTATGTCCTTTTTGCCAGAGCTCGTCCACCTTCTATGTCCTCTTTGCTCCATCCGTCATGGGTCATTTTGCTGCACAGGTAGCAGAATTCCTTAACTTCATCTACTTCGTGTTTACTAATTGTGATGTTAAGTTCTTGCTCTTCCCATTCCGCTACTTTTCATTAATTTCGTCTTTCTTCGATTTACTCTCAATTTATATTCGGCGTTCATTATACTTTTCATTTCTTTCGCAGATCTTGTAATTCTTCTCCACTTTCACAGAAGATACCAATGTCATCAGCGATATCTTTTCAAATTGAATTTTAATCCTTCACTCGAACATTTCTTTTATTCCTATCATTGATTCTTCGATGTATATACTGAATAGTAGGAGCGAAACAATCCGAGCACATCGTTCTTGATCTTCCACTCTTATTGTTCCCTCTTGGCTCTGGTACACATAGTATGTTACCTATTTTCCCCTATACCTTACCTCTATTTTTCTCAATATTTTGGACATCTTGCACCATTTAACATTGTCGAATGCTTTTTTCAAGTCGGCAAATCTTATGAACGTGTCTAGATTTTTCCTCACTCTTTACTTCCTTTATCGACCGCAACGTCACAACTGCCTCTCTGGTGCTTTACCTTTCCTAACGCAAAACTGATCGTCATTTAACCGATCCTCAGGTTTGTTTTCCATTATTCTGTGCATTTTCTTATCAGGAACTTTGAACGGTGAACTGTTAAACTGGTTGTGCGAAAATTCTCACTCTTGTCAGCTCTTGCAGTCTTCGGAACTGAGTGGATAAAGTTTTTCCGAAAGTCAGATGGTTTATCGCCAAACTCATACATTCTACACACCAACATAATAGGCGTTTTGTTGCCACTTCCTCCAATAGTTTTAGAAATTCCGATGGAATGTTATTTATTCCATCTGCTTTATTTTATTCTAAGTCGCCCGAAGCTCTTTTAAATTTTGATTCTAATATTGAATCCGCTACGTCTTCTATACCGACTCCTGTTTTTTGTCCTGTCTCGTCGTCATACAAGTCTTACACATTTATCGAGACCTTCAATACACTCTTTCCTCATATCTGTTTTCTGCTCTGCGTTTAACGGTGGAATTCACATTGCACTCTTAATGTTACCACCCATGCTTTTAATTTCACTGAAGATAGTTTTGACTTTTCTATATGCTGAGTTGATTTGGAACAATTCTTTCTTTTTCGATTTCTTCACATTTTTCATGTAGCCATTTTGCTTTACCGTTCTTGCACGTCCTATTTATTTCATTCCTAAGTGTCTCATATTTTTGAATTCTCCAATATTTTGTACTTCCTTCTTTCATCGATCAGCTGAAGTATATATTCTGTTTATTTATTACCTATGCAGCCTGTCCCCGATGTTATTCAATCTGTATATTGAGCAAGCAGTAAAGGAAACAAAAGAAAAATTCGGAGTAGGTATTAAAGTCCATGGAGAAGAAATAAAAACGTTGAGGATCGCCGATGACATTGTAATTCTGTCAGAGACAGCAAAGGACGTGGAAGAGCAGTTGAACGGAATTGACAGTATCTTGAAAGGAGGATACAAGATGAACATCCACAAAAGCAAAACGAGGATAATGGAATGTAGGCGAATTAAGTCGGGTGATGCTGAGGGAATTAGATTAGGAAATGAGACACTTAAAGTAGTAAAGGAGTTTTGCTATTTGGGGAGCAAAATAACTGATGATGGTCGAAGTAGAGAGGATATAAAATGTGGACTGGAAATGGCAACGAATGCGTTTCTGATGAAGAGAAATTTGTTAACATCGAGTATAGATTTAAGTGTCAGGAAGCCGTTTCTGAAAGTATTTGTATGGAGTGTAGCCATTTATGGAAGTGAAACATGGACGATAAATAGTTTGGACAAGAAGAGAATAGAAGCTTTCGAAATGTGGTGCTACAGAAGAATGCTGAAAAATAGATGGGTAGATCACATAACTAATGAGGACGTATTGAGAATTGGGGATAAGAGGAGTTTGTGGCACAACTTGACAAGAAGAAGGGACTAGTTGGTAGGATATGTTCTGAGGCATCAAGGGATCACAAATTTAGCATTGGAGGGTAGCGTGGAGGGTAAAAATCGTAGAGGGAGACCAAGAGATGAATACACTAAACAGATTCAGAAGGATGTAGGTTGCAGCAAGTACTGGGAGATGAAGAAGCTTGCACAGGATAGAGTAGCATGGAGAGCTGCATCAAACCAGTCTCAGGAATGAAGACAACAACAACAACAACAACAACAACATGCTTTATTCGCAGTTAGCTCCTTTGCGCCTGTGTTTGTCTCTCCAGTGTCCGTGATTTCTCCGTTTTGTTAGAGATGTTCATTTGTCTTCAAGTGAATTGCCTATTAAGGTATTCACTGTCGCAGTATCTATAACCTCAGAAAACTTCAACCGTATCTCTCCATTCCTTAGTACTTCCATATCCCACTTCTTTGCGCATTGACTAGCCTTCTAAACTTCAGCCAACTCTGTATCGCTACTAAATGGCTCGGAGCACTGTGGGACTCAACTTCTGAGGTCATCAGTCCCCTAGAACTTAGAACTACTTAAACCTAACTAACCTAAGGACATCACATCCAGCACGAGGCAGGATTCGAACCTGCGATCGTAGCGGTCGCGCGGTTCCAGACTGTAGCGCCTAGAACCGCTCGGCCACTCCGGCCGACTGTATCGCTACTAAATTGTGAACTCGGTCTATATGTGCTCCTGGGTACACTTTACATCCAACATCTGATTATGGATTCTGTGCCTGACCATTGTGTAATCTAACTGTATCTTACCATATGTCCCGTCGTTTTCCAAGTATACCTCCTGCTCTTTTGATTATGGAACGGAGTACTCGCTATTACTAGCTGAAATTTATTTCAGAATCCAGTTAGTCTTTTTTCTCTCTCATATCTATTACCAAGTCCATATTCTCCCGTAGTCCTTTCTTCTGTTCCTTCCACTACAGCCACATTCCGTTCCCCATGACTATTAGATTTTCATCACCCTTTATATAGTGAGTTACCCGTTCAGTACCCTCACATACTTTCTCTATCTTTTCATCTTCAGCTTGCGACATCGCCATGTACACGTGAACTGCCATTGCCGATTTTAGTTTACTCTCGATTCTGATGAGAACAACCCACTCACTGAACTATTCACAGTAACTCACTTTTTTGCCCTATCTTCCTATTTACAACAAATCGTACTCCCGTTATACCATTTTCTGCTGCCGTTGTGATTATTCTATAAAATATTCTCATCTGAAGAGAAGTCCTTGTCATCTTTCCGTTTCATTTCACTGACCAATGCCTACAATTCAGTAATTCCACTTTGTCCGTGAATTCTGTAGCCATAAACAGTAGATTATGTTCAAGGCCATCACCCACGAAATCCGAACTACGTGCTCCTCTGGCGTATAAGTTAACACCATCCACTCGCACGAAACAATATTCAATTCCAGCGGTTGCTCATAGCGTCTATGTACCGCACGACTGTCAACACTCGCCCTTGGATGGCTTGCCTCCAGCCGTCGGTAGTAAGCGACTGAGGGCGACTTGATGCCGACTGGTTTTAAATACACTACTGGCCATTAAAATTGCTACACCAAGAAGAAATGCAGATGATAAACGGGTATTCATTGGACAAATATATTATACTAGAGTTGACATGTGATTACATTTTCACGCAATTTGGGTGCATAGATACTGAGAAATCAGTACCCGGAACAACCACCTCTGGCCGTAATAGCGGCCTTGATACGCCTGGGCATTGAGTCAAACAGAGCTTGGATGGTGTGTACAGGTACAGCTGCCCATGCAGCTTCAACACGATACCACATTTCATCAAGAGTAGTGACTGGCGTATTGTGATGAGCCATCATTGACCAGACGTTTTCAATTGGTGAGAGATCTGGAGAACGTGCTGGCCAGGGCAGCAGTCAAACATTTTCTGTATACAGAAAGGCCCGTACAGGACCTGCAACATGCGGTCGTGCATTATCCTCCTGAAATTTAGGGTTTCGCAGGGATCGAATGAAGGGTAGAGCCACGGGTCGTAACACATCTGCAATGTAACGTCCACTGTTCAAAGTACCGTCAATGAGAACAAGAGGTGACCGAGACGTGTAACCAATAGCACCCCATACCATCACGCCGGGTGATACGCCAGTATGGCGATGACCTTGTAACCTCCCCATAAAAATTGATTCTCATTTAGTGTAACCTCAAAACACAAAAATTCCTGAACTTCTCAACAGTAAAAATTATAATTATGTCGTTCACATTCAGTGTATCGTCCCAACAAAAAATTAATTCAGTAACCTGATAATAATACAATGTAACTAACCTCTCAATTAAATTGTCGCTCACTTATAACTTTTCAGTAATTGACTGTGAATTTAACCTGGTAAATTTTGGACGTCAGCAGTGCTGCGTCATGGCCCTGGAAGATCATTCTGAATAAAAAAAGAAAAATTTTTACCTCAGTGAAGTCGCCGGATAACGCATATATATCTGCTGTTACAATAAATTTTTCTGGCACAGCCCTGTGCAATGCTGGCCGATAGATTTGTCATTAATGAAAGGAAACAACTGTTTTTTCTTTTGCAATAATCGGGATGATCATGGATTGAAGAAATTAGTAAATTCTTTAAATTGAAATGAATGGTTGTTAAAAGTAACTTTTTATGAGAAAGATTATTATTAGACTTTTAAAACATTTACATGGGACTTGACATAACAATACTACAACCTATAGGCGCTTCCACTGTGCGTTCACCGCGATGTCGTCATGCGACTATCATGATGCTGTAAACAGAACCTGGAATCATCCGAAAAAATGACGTTTTGCCATTCGTGCACTCAGGTTCGTCGTTGAGTACACCATCGCAGGCGTTCCTGTCTGTGATGCGGCGTCAAGGGTAACCGCAGCCAAGGTCTCCGAGCTGACAGTCCATGCTGCTGCAAACGTCGTCGAACTGTTCGTGCAGATGGTTGTTGTCTTGCAAACGTTCCCATCTGTTGACTCACTGATCGAGACATGGATGCACGATCCGTTACAGCCAGGCGGATAAGATGCCTGTCATCTCGAATGCTAGTGATATGCGGCCGTTGGGATCCAGCACGGTGTTCCGTGTTACCCTCCTGAACCCACCGATACCATATTCTGCTAACAGTCATTGGATCTCGACCGACGTGAGCAGCAATGTCGCGATACGATAAACCGCAATCGAGATAGGCTACAATCCGACCTTTATCAAAGTCGGAAACGTGATGGTACGCATTTCTCCTCCTTACACGAGGCATCACAACAACGTTTCACCAGGCAACGCCGGTCAACTGCTGTTTGTGTATGAGAAATCGGTTGGAAACGTTCATTTCAGCGCGTTGTAGGTGTCGCCACCGGCGCAGACCCTGTGGAATGCTCTGAAAAGCTAATCATTTGCTTCTCACAGTATCTTCTTCCTGTCGATTAAATTTCGCGTCTGTAGCACGTCATCTTCGTGGTGTAGCAATTTTAATGGCCAGTAGTTTAAGTGCGGCAGAGCACTCGGATACCCCTAGAGAAACGCGAAGCAGGCCGTTGCTTAGTTACGGACCAAGACATTAGACGTTACATCGTGCATTCGTTTTCATTTGGAAACAACACACGAGCCAGAATACTTACGTAGGTAGGTAAACGTAAGAAACATTACTCTTTATACTGAGTTATGGACGCAGTTTATTCATTTAGTTTCCAGAGACTTACAGCGTCAAGTTATAATATTTTAAATAGAGCATTATTTTTTCCTATCATGGAGCCGGCCGGAGTGGCCGAGCGGTTAAAGGCGCTACAGTTTGGAACCGCACGACCGCTACGATCGCAGGTTCGAATCCTGCCTCGGGCATGGATGTGTGTGATTTTATTTCGAGTCAAAAACATTACAACAATATTTACAATATATACAATATAACAAATCAGGTCAAATCATAAAAGAACAAACTAAACGGTATTAGCCCAAAATTGTGCAACGGCAGCAGCATTGTCTGAAACATCAACAAGCTCTTGTGTGGAACATGATACAGGACATCTAGGACAGTTAATTAAATGTTTGGTTGTCTGTTCTTCTCCGCAGTCACACAAGGTGGAAGATTCCTTCATGAAGCCCCATTTAAACAGATTGTCCTTAGTTCGTCCGACGCCACTCCTGAGCCGATTTAGAGACTTCCACACTGTCCAGACTTGATTTCCACCAGGAGGAAGGGTCTCAGAAGGAGTCATCCAGTCATTACTGTCAGATTTTGCTGTCCACTGAGATAGTCTGGCTGCTCCAGTCCGACCGGTGAGGGGTGTAGTAGTTCTCATGAAGCTCCTCCTAGATTTGAGTCTACTAATTGGTGGCTGGTATCCATGTAGCAGGTGATCGGTGTTATGATCTGCTTTATGTCTCTCAAGTTTGGCTGCGACTTCACGCCTTATGTCCTTAGGTTAGTTAGGTTTAAGTAGTTCTAAGTTCTAGGGCACTTATGACCAAAGCAGTTGAGTCCCATAGTGCTCAGAGCCATTTGAACCTTTTTTTTCCTATCATGGAGCTGATGTATTTAAACCGAGAGTGTATAAATCCAATTAAATCAGATTCCTAATAGTTATATTTAATGAGCTAAGAGTGTTCAAAGTTTCAGGGGAGGGCACAACATAGTGTACATAATTAGTTGTGTTCAGATGGGTGTTCTTGTGGCGGAATGTTCAAACGAGTGCCCATTTTACTGAATGAAAAAGTCAGTGCTCCTTCTAAACGACCTTCAGACAAGCACCATGTACATTGAAGTGAAAAAATTCAGGGGATAGCGATATGCATTTACACAGACATCGGCAGTATTGCATACTCAAGGTGAAACAGGGCATTGCCTTGCCGGAGCTGTCATTTGTACTTAAGTGATTCATGTGAAGAGGTTTCCGACGTGATTATGGCGGCACGACGGGAACTTTGAACGCTGCGGAGTGGTAGTTGGAGCTAGACTCGTGGGACATTCCATTTAGGAATTTGGGAATTCGATATTCCAAGACCCACAGCGTCAAGAGTGCACCTAGAATACCAAATATCAGGCATTACCTCTCACCACGGACGACGCCAGTGGCCGACATCCTGCACTGTAACGACTGAGAGCAGCTGCGCTTGCGTAGAGATGCCAGTGCTAACAGACAAGCAACACTGCATGAAATAACCACAAAAATCAATGTGGGATGTTCGACGAACGTATCTGGTAGGACAGTGCGGCGAAATTTGGCGTTAATGGGCTGTGGAAGCGAGCGACGGATGCGAGAGCCTTTGCTAACAGCACGACGATGCCTGCAGCGCCTCTCCTAGCTCATGAAGAGATCTATTGAACCCGAGACGAATGGAAAACTATGGTCTGGTCTGATAAGTCCCAATTTCAGTTGGTAAGAGCTGACGGTAGGGTTCGAGTGTGGCGCAGATTCCACGAAGGTATGGAACCAAGTTGTCAACAAGGCACTAGGCAAGCTGGTGGCGGCTCCATAATGGTGTGGACTCTGTTTACATGGAATAGATTGGTTTCTCTGGTCCATTCTGAACCTATAGTTGACTGGAAATGATTATATTCGGCTGCTTGGAGACAATTTGCACCTGTTCGTGGACTTCATGTTTCCAAACAACGCTAGAATTTTTATGGATGAGGTGCGTGATGTCACTGGGCCACAATTGTTCGCGATTGGTTTGAAGAACACTCTGAACAACTGAAGCTAATGATTTGGGCACCTAGATCGAACGACATAGATCCCATGTAACATTCATGGAACATAATCGAGAGGTCATTTCGTGCACAAAATTATGCACTGGCAACGCTTTTGCAGCTATGGACGGCTATGGAGGCAGCATGACTCAATATTTTTGCAGGTGCTTCAAACTTGTTGAGTCCATGTCACGTCGTATCGCTACACTGCGCCAGACAAAAGGAGATGCGACACGATATTACGAGGTATTCCATGACACTGTCACTGAAGTGTCGGCGGACTTGCCAACACTGTTTTGTTGGAGGAGACCGAAATGCACGCTATAAGCTCACGCAGGCTGGCGTGAGGTCTGAAACAGGATACGTAATGAATGCTATAAAGAAAAGTACGTAGCTTCTGGAATACTTAACTTTAATCCACATTTGTAGAACATTGCTCTTGATGATGCAGAAGTATTATAGCAGTTGAATACGGCGCCTTGCTAGGTCGTAGCAAATGTAGCTGAAGGCTATGCTAACTATCGTCTCGGCAAATGAGAGCTTTATTCTCAGTGAACCATGGCTAGCAACGTCGGCTGTACAACTGGGGCGAGAGCTAGTACGTCTCACTAGACCTGCCGTGTGGCGGCGCTCGGTCTGCAATTACTGACAGTGGCGACACGCGGGTCCGTCGTATACTAGCGGACCGCGGCCGATTTAAAAGCTACCACCTAGCAAGTGTGGTGTCTGGCGGTGACACCACAGTCAGCTCATTGTATATATGATACCATGGCATTAAATGTAATGGCACCTAGAGTGTTGATAAAGTGCATTTAACTACCGTGACTATGCTAACAATAATGGGATGAAAGGCTCAAGTTTTTGCTGTGCAATCATGAGCAGCGTGGTCTTCATCCTAAACATTATCGTAATGCTCAAATTTGTTGTGTCTATGCGCTATATGCCCGTACATTTAAGGTCATACCACAATATAGTTGTACATCTTCATTTTTATAGTAGTTATTTCTAGGCAAAAAAACGGCCAGATCGTCCTTTTTTTGTAGAGTTCTTTTAGTTTAACAAACTGATGTGGCCTGATACGCAAATGAATTTTATACAAATTTCAGATTTTGGTATATCCTAACACTACCTAAATATTTTGACAGTTCAGAGGCTTCTTTTACCAGGATTTGGATTATCTGGCTGTTTCTCAAGGAGTTCCTTGCGGGGAGGGGGAGTGGCCATGTACGTAAAAAACAGTATTCCATTTGTGTCCATAGACGTATCACGGCACTGCACTGAACAGATATTTGAATGCTGTGCAGGGGCAGTTGAATTTAGTGAAACTAAACTTCTAATTGTTGTTGTTTATAGGTCCCCTAACTCTGATTTCGAAGCATTTCTGCTCAAGCTATAGAGGGTTCTTGATTCACTTTATAGGAAGTACCAGATATTAGTTATATGTGTTGACTTCAATATAAATTTTGTATATTATGGGGCAATAAAAAGGATGCTGGTACAGCTCCTAAATTCATATGATCTGATGCAGATTGTGTTTTTTCCAACTAGGGTGTAGGGGAACAGTAGCACAGACGTAGACAATATTTTTATTCATTCTTCATTACTTGATGGGCATTCTGTTTGTAAAAGGGTGAATGGCCTTTCGGACCATGATGCACAAATTTTAACACTAAAACGCTTTTGTACTCAAACAAATGTCACCTACTCGTATATTTACAAACTATGTAGGAAAGTTAATCCAACAGCAATAGAGAGTTTTTTAAACCTTGTCAAGGAGTGGCAGGATGTTTACAGTGCCGATAACATAGATCATAAATATAATGCTTCCCTTAACACCTTTCTCATGCTCTTTGAGCGTTGCTTTCCATTGGAACCTTCTAAACGGGATACTAACAGTGAAAGGCAGCCTGGGTGGGATAAGGATATCATGTAGAACAAAGAGGGAATTATATCAAAATGTCAAAGTAGACACAATCAAGCTACAGTTCCCCATTACAAACAGTACTGTAACGTACTTATAAATGTTATTAGGAAGGCAAATAGAATAGGAAGGAAATGTCTGGTCAGCAGCACAAGGTCGACGATATAGAGTCAGCTCGTAGTAAAAATGTTTCTGTTAATGATAAATCAGATATATGTACAGTATGTAACAATCATTTTCTGAGCATTACTGGAGAGTTAAGTAAAAATTTAGTTTTTACAGGGAATCATATAACTCTCTTGGAAAATACCTTTATGAGATTCATGTCTGAAATATTCCTCTGTTATACAGACAAGGGGGAAATGGAGTTGATAATTAAATCACTGAAGGCTAAGGACTCTCATGGATATGATGGAGTGCCTAGCAGAATATTAAAGTACTATGCTGCACATATTAGCCCAATATTTAGCCATATTTGTAATTTTTCCTTTAGGAATGGTCAGTTTACTGAACGATTGAAGTACTCAGTAGCAAAGCCGCTTTATAAAAGAGAGAAAGGTATACTGTAGACAATGTTATACCTATTTCTATGCCATTAGTGTGTGCTTAAGTTATTGAAAAGGCTATGTATATAAGGATAATTGATCATTTTATGTGGGCAACGGTCTTGCCGCAGTGGATACACCGGTTCCCGTCAGTAAATGCTGTCGGGCGTGGCCGGCACTTGGATGGGTGACCATCCGCTCCGCCATGCACTGCTGCCATTTTTCGAGGTGCACTCAACCTCGTGGTGCCAACTGAGGAGCTACTCGACCGAACAGTAGCAGTTCTGGTCAAAGAAAACCATCATAACGAACAGGAGAGCGGTTTGCTGACCACACACCCCTTCTATCCGCATCCTCAGCTGAGGATGACACGGCGGTCGGATGGCCCCGGTAGGCCACTCGTGGCCTGGAGACGGAGTGCTTTTTTCGGTTTCGTCACGTATCGGATTTGTCCCAAACACTTCATGTCGACTTCCTGTTTTTTCATTTCTGCCAAAGCCAGGGACCTAGCATTCGTAGTGTCACATTTTCTGTTGGTACCGCCAAGCGCCGATTACGTCAGCATTTCCCCTTACACGTCTCCGCCTGCCGCAGAGACCAATCTTGTCATTTAGATTTTTTCATCCTTTTCAGCAACTGTTTTTCAAGACTGCCGATGTGAAGAAATAACACACTAGCTGCGTTAAAAGTGTTTTTTTTTAACTCAAATGGAGTGCTGTTACTTCACATCGGAAATCTTGTTATTCCATTCACACCGCTAGCTCCCAGTGCAATCGGACTTCTTCTTTTGTGCCACATATACTTGCTTCACATAGTCAAAGAGACATATTGGACGTGATGAAAGCTCAAAAAGTAATAAGAGTCCTTCACACAGTCAAAGTAAAATTATGTTCTACTATAATTTCAGAAGAACTACTTCAAATATTTACTAAAAATTGTGAAAATGGTTCAAATGGCTCTGAGCACTATGGGACTTAACATCTGAGGTCATCAGTCCCCTAGAACTTAGAACTACTTAAACCTAACTAGCCTAAGGACATCACACACATCCATGCCCGAGTCAGGATTCGAACCTACTACCGTAGCGGTCGCGCGGTTCCAGACTGAAGCGCCTAGAACCATTCGGCCACAAAGGCCGGCGAACACATGTGTCCACTTATCCGTAGATAGCCGACCGTTTCTGAGGAAACGACAGTTGAAGTATTTCCACGTAATTTAGATGCCTTTTAGCGTGCGCTACTATTAGATGAAATTGTGCACAGAGGTTGGCGTCGTGGTCTCTCATGTTCGAACCCGGATTTTAGTTTTTATTTATTTAATTAGTTTTTAATTTATGCACCCATGTCCATAGAAGGTTACTACAAAATGTTGATCATTAAGTTAGGAAGTAAAAGTTGGTCAGTGTAGAGCTACAAGTGGGTTTCACAATGTCACACGTTTGTTATATAATATATGTGTGTATTGTTATCTTCAGAAGTTACATTCTTTTTAAATTTTCTTATTCTTATATTCCATTCATATACCAGTTTTTATATTAACTATAAAATTTTATTCTTATGCTTATCCTTCAGGCGGATTTCATGCTTTCCCTTAGATGACACCGATCGTAGAAACATTCGAAACACAGAAATTCCCAACACCGCGAGCATCACGCAAAGAAAGGTTTGCCACAGTGATATTGCTTCATATGAGTCTCACTCGGGAAAGAAACGTCGTTAACATTACTGAAGGTTTCAAATATTGTCAATAATTGCGAGGCAAACCATGCAAAAAGAATCACTTTTTCGAAAACTGGAGCTTGCAATTGACTGTGACTCAACATACAGAACAGGAATTTCACCGGAAACAGTCTCAAATAATCTTTCTATTCATTTATTTTTTTATTCGTTCACCAGAAATTTAGTTAGTAGACGAATTATTACAACTTATTTCAACGTACATTGAATCTTCTACGGATATGTGTGGATAAATCGACAGCAAAAGCAAACATGACAATCGGGTTTCGAACACGGGGCGCAAGAGTCTGAAGCTACGACACTAGTCACCGTGTCGCTACTTCCATTGTGCTATTTTTCGCTAAAAGGCAGGTAGAGTACCTCGAGAACGTAGACTACTGTTTTCTCAGAAACTGTTGAATATCCACGGATAAGCCGAGACGTGTGTTCGCTTATTTTGACCCCTCTTGGAGTGTGTGAAGTTTCTGGGAAATCTGGTCATGGCACTTGCCATGTTCTCCCCGTTAGTTCGAAGAGTGAATCTTGATTCTTGGCAAATGCAACTGCTATTTGTTTCTTGTTGAAGGCACTGCTCCAGATGCAGCTCGTGGATCTACTTGCTGCTGACAGTGTGTGGAATGCGGCCAACTTTAGGTGGGACTCTAAGCGTGCTGGTGTCTATGGGAAGAGAATTACTGCAGTAACGGTGAAGCAGGCACTGAGAATGTGATTAGTGGTAAGCATTTACCTTATTCTAAACATATGCGTTGTTGTAGAACTCTGTGAGGATCACCTTCCTGTTTACCGGACGTAGCTTTTCCAGTTTTGTGGAATTAATCCGATTTACTGTGGGTAGTAAACTGCGGTGTCAGACGTTGCTTATTGCTGATGTTTTGTTTGTAATTGCTCTAGCTGTTGGGTGTAACCGCTGACTCAAGCGCTGGTAGCGCAGAAGGTAGTCAACCTCTCGCGATTAAATTGATCGTTATAAACGATTCTGGGCTCCGCTTCTTATCAATTAATAAACATTGTTGGTGACATAATTTCTTCGTTTGAAATTAAATGAAATAAGTATCAGTTAATTATGCCAAGTTTCGGTTTTTTTGAATATTAAAAGATTATATGCTTATTCAGGTTTACTAATTATGGTAAGTGCTTAACAGCTTTTATGTTGCACGAGCTTTTGTATGTGCTGAAATTTGTAGTATCAAATTGATGAAAGGCCAAATTGGCAGCCACAGAAGTGGCTTGTATAAGTAACGTGGGCAGGGGGCTCAATCTAACGTTAATTTTGCACTACATTACACTAAATTACATTACTGTAACGGCCCCGTTTTGGATACAACGTGCCTTACTTCTACTTAATGTTAAAGTGGTTAGCCTAGTTCTGAGATTTCATGTCTTATCTTTCAAGTGATTGCATTATTTTAAATTTTGAAATGTCTTGGTGTTTTTTTAATTTATTGTAAAGCATTACTTAAAGAATTTTAAAGTTACGAAAGCATTTGATGTTTTGGATTCATTGCAAGGTTTTACTTAAATTTCAAAAGGTTAATTAAAATTTCGCGGTTCTGCAGTAAAAGTGAATGAATACACTGCCTAAATTACAAGAGGCACCAAGGAGTTGTATTGTTGAAATTCGTGTTCTTTTGTGTTTAGTATAATAAAAGATTGTTTTCAAATAGTGGTTAAAAGATTTACTGCCTCAGCACCTCTCCTACTCCACAAGCTTAGAACTGGCCGTTTGCACAATCTGACTGAAATTTGTCTGCTTAAATGTTTGTTAAAACGTATGCTGAAGATACGATACCAGTTTCGTCGTAAAATTCAATGACTCATTACAACAATGACGCCATTACCCTCTCCGGCTACTCCTCATTCTGCTCGTCGCAACTGTTTCAAAACTGTTTCCGACTTCTCAATATAGCGATATTTTACCGTCCTAACGTTACCACAAAGAAACAACTTCCCATCCACAAAATATAAGCCACTTCTTCGCTCACAAGCTGCCATGTCCTCTCTGTGCATCTTTCCACTCTCATCTTCAAGTGGCTCTGAGCACTATGCGACTTAACTTCTGAGATCATCAGTCGCCTAGAACTTAGAACTAATTAAACCTAACTAACCTGAGGACATCACACACATCCATGCCCGAGGCAGGATTCGAACCTGCGACTGTAGCGGTCGCTCGGCTCCAGACTGTAGCGCCTAGAACCGCACGGCCGCTCCGGCCGGCACTGTCATCGTCAATTGTCCCCTTCCACACGATAAAATTTGATTGAAAATTTTACCCTTCAGTGCCATAGCACTTCTATCCACAGTTAGTATTACATAGAATTTAAATTTGTATTCACATCATACACAACAAAACACATATTTATAGATTATATTGCATTCGTTTATTTTTACGCTGCAGTTAAGAATTTTCGCAGATATTTATAAAAATTAGTAATCTACAAATTATGTTAAATTAATGTTAGAGTCTTCGTCCATAATTGAAAAAGTACCGTATTAATTTACGATGGCGAAACTATTCGTCACAGCGCCACTGGCAACAACAACATACTGCCAAAATTTCTCATGGTTTACAGACAGAGATTACATTGCTACGGTGATTATTGCGGGTTTCGCGCCTTGCCCTTCTGGAAGGTGAAGAACATTTTAATTAGCCGAGAGGGATAGCCGCACGGTCTCAGGCGCCTTGTCACGGTCCGTGTGGCTCCCCCCGTCGGAGGTTCGAGTCCTCCCTCGGGCATGGATGTGTGTGTTGTCCTTAGTGTAAGTTAGTTTAACTTAGATTAAGTACTGCGTTAAGCCTAGGCACCCATGACCTGAGCAGTTTGGTCCCATAAGACTTTGCGACAAAGTTCCAAAATTTAAGTTAGCATCTGTCTGTCTGTTGATGTACGCTTTCATTCGTACTTACTTTGCACTAGGTGCTCTTTCTTAAGACGCTTATTGACATTAAATGAAGCTTTCATGGTCAGAATCATTTCATTAAATTGTTTCGGGTGTGTGACTTCACCATGATGTGATGAAACTATCAACGTCGCAGCTACTATTGTAGGCGCCCTTCAACGGGTGACTGTACCGAAGAAAATAACATTTCGGCCACTCTTACAGAGGACGTCTTCTGGGTCTACCGGTGTATCTTAGCTGTGCGTAGTCGCTTACATTTGTATTTTTCGTTGCTGCTCACTGAACAGTTTTAAAAGATTGTTATTATGATTGGTCTTTTGAGGCGGAAGCAGTGGGAATTTTATTATAATAGGTTACTCCGGCAGCAACCTCGTCTCGTGTTGGAGAGGTGCGACCTGTTGGGCTCTGTAGGCTGACAGCCTGGAAGGGACAAGCCAGAGGGCATCCTTTCTATTCCTGCTGTTAAGGTGTTGTGGTATTTCGATGGCTTCTCTGACCTTATGTTTTACCAAACCCGGCTGCTTGGCCAATATGCAAGTTTCGATAAATGTTATTTTCTTGCCACCGTTTTCCTGTGTTTAATCACCACAGATTTGCTGTATTGCCCTAGATGAATGCAGTGCTCGTGTTCTCATATGCTCTTCGCTACTGGCCTGCGGATCTCACCGATGTATTCCACCTCACACTGACATTCCACCTCGTCTGTTTTGTGGGTAGTCCTTAATGAGCTTTGTATACCTTGTGTGGAAATCTTGTCCTGTTCTTCCTAGGCAGAACATGGGCCATTCCTGGCGTGTTATTTAGCGTATTTCAGAATCTGAATACGGCTCTTGACTGCACTTCATGTTTTGTATTACTTTCTGTTTTCGTTTATCAGATGCAGAGAATCCAGTTTTTACTTTTTGATTTTAGGAGAAATTTTCAACACTTTATGATATACAGGATGTTGCAGCAGGAATGGTCTATATATAGGAATATGACAGAAAGGCTCGTTTGAAGCAAAAAATTCTTGTGGGCAGACCCCCTATTCCGAATTGTTTCCGAGACGTCATATTTAATGTATATTTCGTTTTGAACTTGAGATGCGCATAAAGTTACCCTTGGAAAGTGCAGCAGACAGTTGTGGCCGAGCGGTTCTGGGCACTTCAGTCCGGAACCACACGGCTGCTACGGTCGCAGGTTCGAATCCTGCCTGGGGGATGGATGTGTGTGATGTCCTTAGGTTACTTAGGTTTAAGTCGTTCTAAGTCTAGGGGACTGATGACCTCAGATGTTAAGTGAAATAGTGCTTAGAGCCATTTTTTGTTACACCTTCCTGATTTTTATGGTTGTGCTGAAATGCTAGTGATTTGTGTATCTAAATATATAGTACATTTTATGTCAGTGAGAGACTGTTGCATTGATTTAAGTGGCGTAGCGCACACAAAAAAAGGAAATGTTATTTCGGTGTGTGGTCATAGTAGTCAACTTTTGTTTGTTTGCATTAGTACACGATATGACATAAGGAAACCACATAGAGTGCGTTTGACAATGACATGTATATGCAGACTTCTACATGACAAGTTCAACATATACTGAGAGATCTGGAACTTGCAGCTATCCGTGGCGTGTTGTGAGTGAAGAAGTGTGAAAGATGTCTCATAGAGCGGGATCGGTTAACTCTGTTTCTACACGTGCTGGCTAAAACGACAACGTCTGCACCATAGAAGATTATGCAGATATGGCGTATTTTTAAGGCTTCTAGTCGGTTATGAAACGTCCCCTTTGAGCAATTATACAAGACTTTGCTTAAACTGACACACAATATTTTTTAGCGCAACGCAATCTGACTTTCAAAAATCCCTACAAAAGAATGGCCCTGACTAACATTAACCTATACCTTTCACAAATCACTTACCTCACAAAAATCTTCATTACTCGAACTACTGCAATACAGCGAGCGCCACTACTGCCAGCTAAATAAAAGATTCAAACTACGGAAGGCACTAACTGCTGATAGGCATAGTTAGCAAATGAAAGATTTTAATAGAGAACAAACAATGTATTTACCTTAATAATCATAATATATATGCCATCCAGTCTTACAAATTTCAAAACTCTGCCATTTCTCTCCCCACATCCACCACTGCTGGCGGCTCACCTCCAACTGCCCAACGCTACGCGCTGTTAACATCCAGCTGCCCAACACTACAATGGCCGACAACAATGCAAACTAGCCACAGACTGCACACAGCACAGCCAGTGATTTTCATACCGAGCGCTACGTAACGTTGCCAATAAGAAAACATAAACAGCCTACTTACACGGTGCCCAACTGCGGACTGTTAACGAAGGTACGAACATATGGGACAGGCACTCAGATATGGGTGTGGCTCGAAATCTTCTTAAGTAATAGAACCCAGTAGTGTCCATCAGAGACAACCCTAATGTCAGAAGTGCCCCAGGGAAGTGTCATAGGACCACTATCATTTTGTGTGTACATGAATGGTCTGGCGGACAGGGTGGTCCGCAATCTGCAGTTCATTGCTGATGACATTGTTTTGTACGTGAAGACGTCGAAACTGAGTGACTATAGGATGGCACAGTGTGACTTAACATTTTCAGTCCGCCGCTCGTGGTCCCGCGGTAGCGTTCTCGCTTCCCGAGCACGGGGTCCCGGGTTCGATTCCCGGCGGGGTCAGGGATTTTCACCTGCCTCGAGATGACTGGCTGTTTGTGTTGTCCTCATCATTTCATCATCATCCAGGAAAGTGGCGAAATTGGACTGAGCGAAGGTTGGGAAATTGTACGGGCGCTGATAACCACGCAGTTGAGCGCCCCACAAATCAAACGTCATCATTAACATTTTTAGCTGCTGTGATCAATGATAGATAGCTATAAATACAGAGAAATGTATGTGAATGCGGATGAGTAGGAGAAACAAACCTGTAATGTTCAGACGCAGCATTAATAGTGCCCTTCTTGACACAGTCACGCCTTTAAATATCTGGGCGGAACGCTGCGAAGCGATATGGAACGAAACAGGCATGTGAGGATTATGGTAGGAAGGCGAATGGTCGACTTCAGTTTACTGGGAGAATTTGAGGAAAGTGTGGTTGATCTGTAAAGGAGACCGCTTGTAGCAAACTAGTGTGACCTATTCTTCAGTACTGCTCGAGTGTTTGGGATCCGCACCACGTAGGATTGAAAGAAGAGATGGAAGGATTCAGAGGCGAGTTGCTGGATTTGTTACCGGTAGTTCGATCAGCATGCAACTGTTACGGAGATGCTTCGAGAACTCAAATGGGAATCCCTGGAGCGAAGGCGACATTCTTTTCGAGGAACACTGCTGATAAAATGGAGAGAATTGGCGTTAGAAGCTGACTGCAGAACGATTCTATTGCGACCTTCATACATGTCGCTAAGGATCACAAAGATACGGGAAATTAGGGCTCATACAGAGGAATACAGACAGTTGTTATTTCCTCACTATATTTGCAAATGTAACAGGAAAGGAAATGACTAGTATAGCTTCAGCGTATCTTCCGCCACTCTCCGTACCGTGTCTTGCGGAGAATGTATGTAGATGTAGATGTAGTTCTGCTGCTGCTGTCGAAGTATATTGTCGACTCTTTCCGATACGTCGAATTTCTCACTGTACAGCGCTCATGAGAGTTTTCATCACATTGTGTCAAACATGTACTCTTCCAAGTTCCCATTATTCTTTCTGAATCTGTGGTTTAACAGGCCGTGCAGGAACAGTAACACAGTACTGAAATGGTGCAGCCGCTTTCTCCAAATATCAGTCTCACAAAAACAGGTATGGCGGACACTGTATGTGGAAAACTTGTGGCCATTTCATGTAGAATTTTTATATTAGCGACAATGCCAGACGACTTGAATTTTGTCACTGGTTAAATAACGATCGTCATTTGCTTACATTAAAACTATTCACTGACAAAGCCACTTTTACACAGAATGGAATAAACAAAACACGTAACAGTTATTGATAATCGCAAGAAAATACATGTGCCACGATGGAAACCAATGTCCATGTTCAGTTTTCGATCAATGTTTGGTGCGTCATGATCGGTAACATGTTGATAGCTCCGGTAATTTTGAAGAGCGAATGACGGGACAAAAATACTTCGAATTTTTCGAAAATTAGATGGTTGGACCCCCTAAGGACGTTACTTTGGCCATGCGGTCTTCAGTGTTCTTCCAACGTGACGGCTCTCCTTCACATTTTATCAGATGTGTGAGGGAATAACTCAACCACACTTACACTAACCCCTGGATTGGTCACGGCAGAACAATTAACTGGAAACCAAGACATCCAGTCCTTTCACCAGTAGATTTTTGTTTATAGGGTCCGATGACGTATGAGGTACACAAACGGATTGTGAATACGCCAGATGAATTGCTTGGTCACATCATGGACGCTACTGCCCTCATTAGGGAACGCGTAAAGCCACTCAGACCAGCAACACAACATGTTATCCCAAGAGTTTACAAAGGCACTGAAGTTGACTGTGAGATATTCGGACATTTATTATGAACTAAACAATAACTGTAATGTGACGCGTACCAAAATACATTTTTCAATTGATCCTTTGTAAAACACATGTAATTTTCACTAACTGCCGTCCATAAGTACATGATAAACCTGACAATGTACTGAATGATGCAGAAAATAAATAATAGTTTACATTAAACGTGTTTTATTTGGAATAGGATACATGTGTATAAGAAGTTTTTTCCTTCAAATGATCGTTCCTGTCATATGCGGGAACACTCACTACTCGCTCTGAGACACCCTGCATTGCCGGTGTATTGGATGTTAGATACACATTTGCTTTTATCTTTACAACTGTGTTTTCTGTCTGGGTCTTTCATTACATTTTCTAGTAATGACTCAACAATGGAAGCATCGTAATCATTAGCAACTGCTCGCGTTCTGGAGTACGACGGTTAAAATCCCCCTCCCGTCATTCCACACTTAGATTTTCCATGATTTCCCTAAATCGCTCCAGGCAAATGCTGGGAAGGTTCCTTCAAAATAGCACGGTCGATTTCCTTCCTCATCCCTCTGTAATCCGAGCCTCTGCTCCCTCTCTAATGACCTAACTGTCGACGGGACGCTAAACTATACTTTCTCTCCTCTCTTCCTCCCTCTCTCTCTCTCTCTCTCTCTCTCTCTCTTATGTATGTGTCAGCTGTGGTACAAAATACACATGATCCCATTACTGGGCCATCTGGCTGCTTACAGATGTCGCCATTAAATGTAAAACAGTTGTAACTTAGGATAGCTGGAGGAGTTCCATAAAATCAACATACTTTCTACATGCAAGTTTCTCATGTTTCATAAGGTTCTTATGGCTTCTTTCTACAACTTCTTATTAGGTATGTTTGGGTAAACAATGTCAGCGTCGATTGAAAAAAACTGAGTATGTTGTAGCAGTTTTGTGGCTTTTAGTCTCTAAACTACTACCATGCTGTTTTTATGGTTGGTTGGTTTGGGGAAGGAGACCAGACAGCGTGGTCATCGGTCTCATCGGATTAGGGAAGGATGGGGAAGGAAGTCGGCCGTGCCCTTTCATAGGAACCATCCCGGCATTTGCCTGGAGTGATTTAGGGAAATCACGGAAAACCTAAATCAGGATGGCCGGACGCGGGATTGAACCGTCGTCCTTCCGAATGCGAGTCCAGTGTCTTACCACTGCGCCACCTCGCTCGGTGCTGTTTTTATGGATTTTGTTGTTTAATAGGTATAACTTTTTGATCAGTAATTTATTCAGTTACTGTAACAGTTTGTAATCTGGGCTATTTGTTGTATTTCCTTCTTTCTGCGTTTTTAGTTGTGCCTTATGTTTCATGCATGTGAGGTATTTACTTTCAGTTTCTGTCAAAAGGAAATGTTGTTGTTTAATTGCTCCTTAGTTTTACGCTGAAATTATTTTGTTGGGCCTTTTTTATGTGTTGAATATTATTAAAATCAAAGAACACATGTGTTGCATGTGTTTTATCTGTATACTCTCCCTGTGTCATTATGACAGGTGTACTGCCTTTGTCTACCTTCATCACTGTCGGCTCATTATTTGCGGGGTATAAGGTTTGGTGTAACTTATTGTATATTTAGATCTGAACTTTTCTTTACTAATTTCCTTTCCACAAAAACTTACATTCTGCTGTATTACTGCTTTTGTATTTGAATTGAATTTTACATTATCAGTTGCCCATTTAGTTGCAACTATGATCTGCTTTAGTGCATGGTTGTTGAGGTTGGGATTTATGTTCAACGCACACACTCACTTGGGGTTTGTGGAGGTTTTGCAGCCACGACCGGCACTGGATCAATATAGTAGTCAATCATGTAAACAAAGAGCTTTTGACTGTGTGTGTACTTCTGCTCTAGCTGTCGCTGCAGTTGGGAGATAATGAAGCACAAATAATGGCCTGCACCTGAATAAGCGGGGAAATGTCAGATTAGATGAGCATCTTGCAGAAACTTTAACGAGAACCACGAGCACGCAAATCAAAATCCCTGTGGCTAAGAAAGTCAGAGGTGAGCAGTTTCTTAGGTTAGAGTCGGGTTAAAGATAATCTGGTAAAAAACTTGAAGTAGAACAGGACCGTAATAAATGTTATAGTTCTTTCATCAAAAATTAGTGGCTGTAGAGTGAGTATGGAAAAAGCAGGAGTTTCAACAGACGTGAAAGTTGGGCACAAAGTAAAAAACACTGGATCAAACAGCTTTTGTGTTGATAACTGAGAAGCGTGTGACTACGACTGTTACTGCATAATACTTCTCTTGTAATTGTAACGGTCTACAGATCCACTGTAGGAAACCTCCAGCTATTTATGAGCATTCTATATGTATTGTTGATCTACCTCACAGACGAAAAGAGACAGTAATTTGGGGAGATTTCAATGTAGATTTTTAAAAAGATTCTGGCAAGAAAAATGGACTGGAATCATTATTTGTCTGTTTCGGTCTGATTTCAATAGTGGATTTTGCCACTTATGTACAGAAAGGCAACAGGACCACGAGTAACAACATTTTTACGGACAGTGCATAGGCTGAAACAATTAATGTGTACCAAATTGTTAATGGGAACTTGACCATCATGCGCAATTAATGGAAGAAAACGATGTTGGATCTTACAGCTTCGAGGCACGTTGGTATAAAACAGTGAAGCTTAGTAATGAGAACAGGGTAAAATTTTTTCAAAGTAAGTTAAAGAGGTGCTTTGGAATGAGGTACATAAGGAAAGAGACACAAATTTTAATCTATTACATGCTAAATTTGTGTCAGTATTTGAAAGTAGTTTTCCTGAAATGTTATCCAGAAAGCTCATTAAAAAGCAAGTAAGCCATGGATCGCTAAAGATATTAAAATGTCATGTAACGGGAAAATTATATAAAGTATAGAATAAGTCAAGATCTGCATTATACTCACGTTCTACAAAATATACTGTAATATTTTAAGGAAAGTCATGAGCGAGGTGGCGCAGTGGTTAGCACACTGACTCGCATTCGGAAGGACGACGGTTCAAACCCGTGACCGGCCATCCTGATTTAGGTTTTCCGTGATTTCCCTAAATCGCTTCAGGCAAATGCCGAGATGGTTCCTTTGAAAGGGCATGGCCGATTTCCTTCCTCCGTCTCTTATGACCTCGTGGCCGACGGACGTTAAACACAATATCCTCCTCTTCTCCTCATTAATACTTCGAGAAATACTCATGTCCTGACATAAATTAGCAGTGCAGGCAGTAAGATAAAACTATATGGGACATTGTGAAACAAGAGACAGGAAAATCAGCCATTGTACAAGACCTAATGACAGTCAATGATAACGATGTGACTGAGAATTCATTAGTTCTGACTGTTGTAACAATCATTTTCTAAACGTAGGAGCAGAAATATAATTAAATACCTCAGCTGAAGAAGCAAAAGAGAATATATTAAAAATGTCATGCTTGAAAACTTTAAGCAACTAGAAGCAGCTCCAGTATTATTCACTGAAATTGATGGAATTATAATTCTAAAAAATAAAAGCTCATATGGTGTTGATGGAGGTTTGGTAAATTGTTCTGAATTTAAAAGCAATGCCCTTAGTGTTATATTAAATGCATCATTGTGTCAGGTTTCGGTTGAGCATTTAGCATACCTCTGTTGTGCTATTTGTGTCTTATTGAGTGATCTTTGCAGCGAACAGATAGCTCCGCGTAAGATTATGTCAGTAATCAACCAGTCATACACGATATATGTGTATCATAGCACACAAAGATACAATGAACAGAATTTCATCTATCTATGGAAAGAAAAACGCATGTACTAGATGGAAAACGTCGAAGAGCTAGTAAAGGTAGTTACTACGTGCATAGTGGTTGTAATGGATTATAAAACATACACAATAATACCTTCGTACTGATGGGCGTAATTAGAAAGGAAATAATAATAATGACATACAGTCAACATTGTCCACGTAATCGGCCAGCGATTGCTGAATTACCTAACAGATTAAAGTAATGACCCAAAAAGTGCATATGAGCACCACTTCTCTTGCCCAAGCACATGCGTTGTGTTCTCTGGAAGAGTGCGTGAATTAATTCAGAAAAGGAAAACTCTAAGAAATGACTTCGTATCCGTCTCGACATGTTGTACACAGCAGCCGCAAATTAACCATCTTTCTAATACTCAAATGCGGAGGATAGCTGAAGAGGTGGCGTAAAGTTACAAGTTTGGCCCCACCATCTATGAATAGCTCTGAGACAGTGTCAACAGCCCATCAACTAAAGCATTGTCTCATGGGAACACGGACGAAGACGAAGAAGTGTTCTCTCTCTGAGGGTTTGTGTATATGCTCTGCGACGGAGATCAGAACAGATACGCGCAGTTCTGAAATCACACGGTTTTCTATTGGGGAGGGGGGAGTTTTGAAATCATACGTTTTTCTGTTGTGGGGAGAGGGGGGGGGGGGAGGCGAGGACAACGGAACTGACATTGTAGATATCTCAGGAAGTGGAATAAACGATTTCAATGAAACCATCCCTTATCTTGGGACGTTTTTTTACACACATTTCCAGTCGAAAACTAAAACTTTCAGTGGCGCATGCAATGAAACAACGTTCTTGATAACCTTTGACACTGCTTATACAAACGCTTCTCTAAGGACAAGCGGGGCTACAAGTTCATCGAACGTGATATGACTGGTTTGAAGAGTACTATGACAGCAATTTTTACACTTGGGTACAGTTTGGAACCACTAGGGGCCGTACAAAGCCATTCGACAAAATCCGAAATAGAAAAGATGTTTATTCCTTTCCATCGCTCCTTTCGGCATCCATCAGCTGAGTCGTTCTATGCTGCTGCTCTCGCGCCTGCTTGCGAGCATGTTGAATCTGAGGGATGTCGAAGGGGCTACCTACCAGCAGGCACCTGAGGACGGTCGATGGTTTTCTCTGTACAGGTTCATTTTGAAAGTCCTCAACAAAAGTGCATAGGTGGTACCGAGGATGTTGCCAAAATGTGGGGTCTTAGAGGAATCCTTTACCATTTTATTCATGCATGTATCAATGTCACACACCCACCCGTCCCCTCCCGCCCACATCACGCTACAGAAGAGTGAAAATATAGAGACGAAAAAGCATAAACAGCCTTTTCTGATTTGAAACATGTTTAAATTTTGTCGAATGCTTTTGAACAGTCCCTAGTGATTCCACTCTGTATACCAGAGCAAAAACTTTCGCTCGCGCTACACTCCGAAGTTCAGTGGCCCCCCCCCCCCCCCTTTGTCTTTAGAGAAGTGTTTAATCTTCGACTGTCGTCAGCTGTGTCTCTGATCATCAAGAACGTCGTTCTGGTGCATATCACACTGCAAACAGTCGTTTTCGACTGCGAAATGTGTGTTAACAAACACCCCCAAGTGAAGGGGTGGTTTCATTGACGCTGTTCATGCCGCCTCCTGAGATCTGTTCGTGTCGATTCTCAGCGCCGTTGTCTGAAATGTTTTCCTCGGCCACCCACAGCAAAAGCGCATGATTTCAACGCTGCTTGTCGTTATTCCGGCCTGCATGGCAGAGACGTCTGCAATGCTTCTGCGACTTGGTTATCGTCGCCGTTGGCGCCGCAGTGTTCCTGTGTACAAGTCATTGAAAGCAACAGAGATTGACTTGGCTGGGTAATTCAATAAGCAACAGCTTATTGGTCCTCCAAATGTGTTTTGTGGACTGAGAATGCAGTTCACCTGTGATGTTTCTACTGGGTTTGGAGGCAGTATGTGGCTGACGTTGGCTGTTGTATAGAGGAACCATGTAAACTATGGTGGCCTTGAAGCTTTTCCTGATGCAAACATTTTGGCTTGGAAGACTTGGAGTATAGCGGAGAGTACAGGTCTATTATCTAAGGTTCCCTATGGTACTTTGGTGCCAGACAAGCCGTTTAACTTGTCTACAAGAAGAAAGAAGAAGATAAATGCATACTAGTATCTGTTTATATGGGCCATAGTAAGCAACAACAATTGTAAAATAAAGAGTACTGGTGACTGTATGTTCTATTATAGACAGTAAAAATTCCTTATCTCCTTTCCTTATCTTCCAACGTGGGACACATCCACGGTGGCTTTGGTCAGAATTGTGGCATGATTTGGCGCCAATGTGATGTGATTAAACCACGTTACACCACTCATGAACTCCTGAGCGCTAGTCTTGTTTTGCATGTGTCAACAACTTTCTGTTTGAAGCGACGCCGAGTCGCCGAGCCCGAGAGTGACGTCGCAGGACGCCATGCTTTCCCGTTGGTACAGAGGAAGCTTGTAGACATCTTTGAGTCAAATTTCAATCTTCTGCGTCGCGTTGGGGGAAAACGACGTAGTTTCGAAAAAGTAAACCTTTAATTATTTGGCGCAGTGTATTGTAATTCATATCTGAAACAGAGTTCTATATTCTCCATTATCCCAGACATAAATTAAAATTATATGTATTGTGTATGTTTCTTATGTTTATTTATGTGTGAGCACTAAATGTGCTGAATTTGTATTTTCAGGAGGTGAACCCTACAGCTCTTACAGGGTGACTGTTATTGAACTATATGACAAAAACGTAAATTAGTTACGAACTACGGCGCGCAATCAGTTTATTCAACGTGTAAACGTCACTACAGACATCGGGATTTAGGTTATGACGTGTTCGATATGCCTTCAATTATTGGCGATGATATGGAGCAGACGAATACCGAAATTCTGCATGACCCGCTGAAGTATCCGAACATCGATGCTGTCGGTGACCTCCTGGATGGCTGTTTTCAGCTCAGCAATAGTTTTGGGGTTGAAACTTCCTGGAAGATTAAAACTGTGTGCCGGACCGAGATTCGAACTCGGGACGTTTGCCTTTCGAGGGCAAGTGCCCGCGAAAGGCCAAGGTCCCCATTTCGAGTCTCGGTCCGGCACACAGTTTTAATCTTCCAGGAAGTTTCATATCAGTGCACACTCCGCTGCAGAGTGAAAATCTCATTCTAGTTTTGGGGTTATTTATGTACACCTTGCCTTTAATATAGCCCCACAAAAAGGAGTCGCATGCGTTCAGATCCGGAGAATATGGTGCCAATGGAGGTCCATGCCAGTGACCTCTGGGTACCCCTGAGCGAGAATGCGGTCCCCAGAGTGCTCCTCCAGGACACTAAGCACTATCCTACTTCGATGGGGTCGAGCTCCGTCTTGAATGAACAACGTATTATCGAAATTAGAATCAGTTTGGATAATGGGGATGAAATCATCTTAAAAAACCTTCACGTACCGTTCTGTAGACACCGTGCCATCAAGGAATATCGCACCTATTATTCCTCGATTGGACATTGGACACCACTCAGTCACCCCTTCAGGGTGAAGAGACTTCTCGATCGCGAAATGCGGATTCTCAGTCCCCCAAATGCGCCAATTTTTCTTATTGATGAAGTCATCCAAATGAAAGTGGGCTTCGTCGCTGTACCAAACCATACAGCTCCGCGGCCATCACGCCCCGCTGCCATCTGTGCAGCTTCAATGTCCTAACGCAAACCGCTCAGAAGCTATGATGATTTTATTTCAGATAGTTCAATAACTGTCACCCTGTATGTATGTGGAAAAGTCATGTTACTGCCGTGAGCTACTGGCAAAACTGCAACATTTGTATGATCTGCAGTATGTCTTCAAAATTTTCGATAAAACTTTTATTTTTCAGGTCAGTTTTTCTTCATTTTAAACAGCACGAGAATCTATTTGCAAATGTATGTAAATTTCTTGTTCCACTCGAATATTCATATGGCGGCCTTTATTGATTCTGTGGAATAATTATAAATTGTCCTCTATCTTAGAATCGGAATTGTTTTCATTTTTCAAGTGCAGTGAGAATGAGGACTGTTTTCGTCCAGTTTGTCCTGTGTAGACTTATCACTGTACTACACACAATTATTTGTACTCCAGACTGGTCTGACTGGCTTATCTTATTGTACATTATTTCGTTTGATAGTGTTGTTGGTATGAAAAGCTATGAAAAGCTGCAGGTATTACAGTTACTTTGCCCAGTGGATTTTAGCTCCATGCGCCCTCAGTTCGACAGAAGGTGCTTAGGCACAGAGCCGCGCGGCATTAGACGGACGGTCTGAGGCGCTGCAGTCATGGACTGTATGGCTGGTCCCGGCGGAGGTTCGAGTCCTCCCTCGGGCATGGGTGTGTGTGTTTGTCCTTAGAATTATTTAGGTTAAGTAGTGTGTAAGCATAGGGACGTTGCCCTTAGCAGGTAAGTCCCATAAGATGTCACACACATTTGAACATTTTTTAGGCACAGAACCTTGACACACATATTTGACAAGGGGAGCTAAACTCACTCAGCCAAGCCTTATGTGCATGCACCACCCCCTAAAATTTCTTATTAAGTCTTTCCCATTTTGATGGGGTTTACTTGAATTTCTGCGCTTTGTCAGTTCCACCTATGGACACACAGACCTTATCGGGTTCATTGTCGGCAGCAGGTGCGCTCAGTTTGTGAACTTGCCCCTCTTCCTGATTGGAAAGTACCACAGGCTGTCAGGATGCAATCCCATTCATGCGGGCAATAAATTGAAATGCTTTCTGAGTTAAAAATAACTTTTAATTTTTTATAATTCCATCCATTTTAGAGACTCTTACCTTTCCTGTTACTTTATACTTATAAAGTTGGCTGGGGAATTTGGAAAGTAATATACACTCATGTTCAGAAAAAAAACAGAACACCTTGGTCGACTAGCAATAGGTTGTTCATATTCAGAAGACATGTACATTAATATGTTCTGCAGAAATGATTCTCATTTCATTCACTTCATGTATTCTGTTCAGCATGTATCCTGTTGCCTACTAGGCACAATGGGCCCTGATACCTTGTTCCACGCATGATGACATCATCACATATAAGTCGCGAACAGCGTCCTCTGGTATAACCCTCATTTGGTTCCAATGCTCATCTGTGGTGGTTGGGACTGAATCACAGCACTGCACCCGTCATTGCATCTTATCCCACACGTCTTTTGATTGGCAACAGGGCTGGTGCTGCGTCACCAAGAAGGGGCGTGTTTGTGCAGAAACATGTGGTCGTGCATTGTCTTGCTGAAAATGGCCTCTAGAGTGTTGTGCAGAAAACGTACAGCTAAAAGTCGGAGAATGTCATTCATGTAGGTTACACTGGTCATGGTGCCCTGGTCACACACCAACTGTGATTTGTGGTTGTACCCAATAGTACCCCACACCATAGTGGCTCGAGATGGCTCTGTATGTGTTATACGAATTCAGTCTTTGTGATTCCGCTGCCCCTGTCTGCAGCAAACCAAAATGCTGCCTTCATTTTGAAACAAACAGAACAGGATTCGTCCGAAAATACTAGCTGGCGCCATTCCTGCGCCCAGTGACGTCGTTCCATGCATCATTCCCGTCTAGCACGTTTCTGCTCACTCGTCGAAGGTAGGCGGAGAAGTGGACGACGTTCACGTAACCCATGCCGTAGTTAACGGCAACGGACTGTCACCTTGTAACCTCCCCCTCACTTATCGACATTAATGACAATGAAAAATTAAACCGCGTGTACCTAATGGAAATTTGGGAAAAGCAATCGTCACCGAAGTTGATTTGTCGGTAAAGAGGGAGGAAAGGGTTACATCTAAATGAAAGGAAAAATGCAAATGAAACCGGTGGAAAGTAATTTTGAAAAGGGGTAAAGATAATAAAGAAAGTAAATGTGCGGCCGTTACGTTAACAATCAACTAGCGGTAATTAGATATTTGAGATTTGGGGGAAATTACGGTCGCCAGTCCTAAGGACAATTACTATAGTAACTGAAAAAGAAAGGTTATTACCATATAATTAGCACTAGAAGCGTGGCAACTGAAGGTTGACAAGTGTAGTGTGAAAACTGAAAGTTTGTCGGAAGTAATAAATTTCGCTACACTCTGACTTAATTTAGCAAAAGAATTAACAAAACCGGAAAATCGAAAGTTAATTTAGTGACTGAAGTTAATAGTGAGCTTTCTTTCTGAAGCACATCGAAATTCGGTAAAATACGGTTAGTCTTGGACTACCTCAACAATCATTTCAAAAGCTACTTGAATCTACGCAATTTAGAAAGAAGAGATTTAACTTTGAACTTGAATTAAACGATTCTGAACAATTAACAATAGTAAAATTTAGTACGTACCAAGCTGAGCTGCAGTCACAGGTAAGCTAAAATACGGTAACAAAACTCGCACTCTTAATTCGTGCTTGTGTAATCTAAATATTGTAGCCAGCTATGAATACCTTAACTGAACTTTGAAATTAAAGCAGTGAAATAAAATGATGCTGGCGTTTGAATTTCAACTACACTCGGGTTCATTCCGGAAAAGGAAGGGACCCTGCTTGGTAATGCAACTGGGACAATGAGCAACAAAGGTTCATGCTAAGTTGCTGTAATTTTGCGAGGCAAATGGAACAATTTTAAAAGCTGAGGTCCGCCATACAGTCCTAAAACTTTACGTGCTTCCAGTCTTCCTTGTTGGTTGATTGAAGGTTTGAAGCCGTCGATCGAGGAGGTGGCGACAGTCACTCATTGTCGGCCGTCGCTGTTGCAGAAGCTGGATGTTGGCGCGCCTTCTTCTCGACACGGTCACCAGACGAAACGGGCTCTTGATGTGCGCCAGCTAATGCTTCCCGTCCGCGACACCATGTCAGAAACTATCATCGCAAGTCGAGCGCAATTCACACAACACATCTGCTCCTCTCGCTACTCCAGCCAGACTCTCCCTTCTACCCAGGCTCCACGCGACAGAGTTAACACTACCAAAGATCCTACACACTGATTCTTCACACGACCTATCGATGTATTCGTTCGATAGCATAGTTTTCCTTAGGCCAGACCCAGCGCATAAATCCAAATAATATTCACAAAACAAACCAATTATAAATCGACATAAATGCATATATATATATATATATATATATATATATATATATATATATATATATATATATATACAAACAGTAAAACAATTACAATATACAAAGAGACAGAAATGTCATATCTTGAGGTAACAAAACAAGGAAAAAAATAATAGTACAATAGATGGAAATAGGAGGATATGCATTTCCGGCGTTACAACCTCTCATAGTATACGATGTGTTACACTGTGCACTGTTGCGTCAGAGCCGAGGTAGCTGTAGATATATCCTGCAATGCCATTCGGATGAGATGTCAATCTTCTCGGGAGGGGGGGGGGGAGGAGGGGGGAGGGGTGCGACCCGACTCATCTCGTCGTGTTCTACGGGCTTCCGTGAATCATTTTTTACACATACGTTGCACTGCCGGAACACTGTCCAATACGACCAGCGATTTCCCGGATGAATGCATCACACTCTCTCATGCCAATAATTCGACCTCTTTCAAACTCACTGTTTTGACGATACGGTTTGCGCATGCGTCTGAGAGGCATCCTGCATATCCGCTCAAGCAACAGTGATCCAGCAGGTTTGGTTTACAGCGGTAACTGATCCAGCAGGTTTGGTTTAGAGCGGTAACGAGAGCTACAGGCGCAGTTTACCGGAAGGTGGTGTTGTGCCGTGATAACGACGTTGACCTCGAACCCGCTGACCGATACGATTCAAATGCTAATCTTTTCTGCAGAACATGCTAATGTACATGTCCTACGAATATGAATGTCCTATCTCTAGTCAACAAGGTTTTCTATTTTTATTTTTTAAACATAAGTGTACATAAAATGTAAAGGTTTTACAAGAAGGTTTTGTGGGGGAGAAGAGGATGGACCACTAACCCCTTACACTTCCCCACTCCGCTCCAACCTCCTCGACCCTCGCCTTGTTCTAGCGTTTTGCTAAAACTTTTTTTTCGAGTGGTGGACGGGGGGGACGGGGAGGGGATGAATCGTGAACCGCTAGACTGTGTCCGCATCCCCCAGGCCTTTCAATATTCAGTATATACGACCAGGTCTTCGACTTCTCCACTCTTTTTGTCCGACAGCGTTTATATATTTCAGGTCGCTGATGATCAACAAATTGAGGCGGCAAGCGTCTATCAGACAAAAAAATGGTTCAAAGGGCTCTGAGCACTATGGGACTTAACTTCTGAGGTCATCAGTCCCCTAGAACTTAGAACTACTTAAACCTAACTAGCCTAAGGACGTCACACACATCCATGCCCGAGGCAGTATTCGAACCTTCGACCGTAACGGTCGCGCAGTTCTAGACTGAAGCGCCTAGAACCGCTCGGCCACACCGGCCGGCGTCTGTCAGACAGATACTGCCTTTGTAAGTTGGCTGTTTAGGTTTTTATGTTGGTAACGCCACGTAGTGCTCTGTATGAAAATCACTGACTGTGCTGTGTGCAGTCTGTGGCTAGTTTGCATTGTTGTAATATTTGTTATTGTAGTGTTGGGCAGTTGGATGTGAACAGCGCGTAGGGTTGCGCAGTTGGAGGTGAGCCGCCAGCAGTGGTGGAGGTGGGAAGAGAGATGGCAGAATTTTGAGAGCGGGCGATCTGGAAGTGTGTCCATCAGACAGAGTAAATTTGTAATATTGGATGT
This sequence comes from Schistocerca cancellata, assembly GCF_023864275.1. Classification (NCBI taxonomy): domain Eukaryota; kingdom Metazoa; phylum Arthropoda; class Insecta; order Orthoptera; family Acrididae; genus Schistocerca; species Schistocerca cancellata. The sequence goes on from NC_064632.1 coordinate 138,847,486, forward strand.
CATGGAGTGATATATATATATAATGACTTTTAAACGTTATTAAGGTAAATACATTGTTTGGTCTCTATCAAAATCTTTCATTTGCTAAATATGCCTATCAGTAGTTAGTGCTTTCAGTAGTTAGAATCTTTTATTCAGCTGGCAGTATTGGCGCACGCTGTATTCCAGTAGTTTGAGAAACGAAGATTTTTGTGAGGTAAGCGATTCATGAAAGGTATAGGTTATTGATAGTTAGGGCCAATCTTTTGTAGGGATTATTGAAAGTCAGATTGTATTGCGCTAGAAATATATTGTGTGTCAGTTTAGTGATGATCAGAATAAGTAAAAAGAGAAATGTCTGAGTACGTTCAGTTTTGCTGATCTGCTTGAAAATCAAATAACGTAGAGGTTTTCCAGCACTGTCATTTATAAAATTTTTGTTAGGGGATGTTTCACCTTTATTCAGTTGCATACAGACCGTCCTGACCTACAGCCAGTTGTACTTCTTCCAGTTTGTCTTTTCTCGCGCCGGCTAAAGAGCCTTCTGTGCAGTTCGGAACTGTGATCCCGCCGCGACGTGGGCGCAGGAACCCACGCACATGTGTGCCGCGTAACGAGGTGCGTGTTTGGCAGGCAGGCTACAGGCCGGGGCGGTTCGCGGCTTTGAAGGGTGGCGCGCGAAGCCGGCCGCTACGCAACATCGCGGCACGCGCCGCTCCAGTGGCTAATGACGCGAAAACGCGCCCACAAAAGCAGGTGGGCCCGCTCCTGCGGCTGTCGCTATTGGAACGCTAATGAGCTCCTCCGGTCGATACTGGCGCCAGGTGCGTGCACACAACACGCAACACACGGCGAGCACTGCACGCCGCGCCTGCTGCGGCGGACAGCGGCGGCCAGGTAGGGGCACAGCCGACACGGCTCCCGTCCTCCCTCCCCCAATTACGCCTTTGTCTTCCGGCGCGACGACACCCTACTGTTTGCGTGCTTGCCGTAGGCCGGGGCCACGCGAGTCGTTTTCGCAGCGTAAAGACGTACAGCGGTGAGACGCACAGTCCCGTAGCTAAGCGGCTAACTGCGGAACGAAATGTGGAGAGCCAAATATCGAGTCGTTTACTACACATCTAAAACATGTTTTATGTGAACGAAGCAGAGCTACATTCGTAATTAGCTTCTCATTAAAGCTTTTACTTAAAAACCACAATATTGGGATTCACGTGTGTTCTGAGTAGAGTTCTAAAACTACTGAACGCTGCCGTAGTGTTGTGTACATAGTTCCCAGTAGTCAGCGCGTGCGCAACTTTCCCAATAGAGCGCGCCCCGCTAACCACAACAGCACAGGCGCAGCGCTCGTCCGTCTCCGCACTACGAGATGGCGCTGCCATAGAGACGGACCAAATTCTGCTTCCGCCGATCCGCTTATTAATATGTAACGCAGCCAATGAGATTGCTGCTAACGTAGAACCTTTTCTCCTTGCGGATCACACTCGCGCAGTGAAACACGAACGCACGAGGTATTATAACGAGTGTACAGACCTCCGATTAGTCAGTCTGCATTTGTCTGCACCAGTCTGTACCAGTCTGCATTTGTCTGTACCAGTCTATAGTCAAGTTTCAGTCTGCGCCCAATAAGATTACCATATACTTGTACATAGCCATGAAGATAAATGTATAGACACTTCTGTCAAGTATCAGAGATATATGTGAGAATAAAATTAATGTACTAAGACCAAAGGAACTTCAGATTGTCATTTGTAAATAGCATCCAGAACCAAGTTAAGTAATTTTTATGCTTCTTATTATTTTAATAAATGTGTGTGAAAATTAATCAAGTTCTGTTTAAAGTTGGTCACCATCAATCTGCTACTCTAAGTGTGCAAGTGGCATTTCTATTGTCTGACCTAACGGCAGAAGATAAACATGCCATGATAAGACCACGAGACATATTGCTGGCACTCGCCTACTTCGTTAGAGTGACAACTCAAATAATCTGATGGTGTGTGTACTGAAGGTCTTACAGTACGCACACCACACGTAGACTATCGTAAGTGAGCCCAGACGATGGTAGTGTTCCTAGTAGCTTTGGCCATTTAAGATGACACCAGCGTTCCTGTACGTTAGCTATGTTGCAACCTATCGGGCTGCACACCATGACGATCACTTTAGTTATGCATGTAATCAGTGTTTTACTAGATTCTCCAGAAAACCGGAAGTGGTGAACCATACAGAAATTGAATGAAGATTTATAAAAGTCCAGAACCACGCGGCTGCTACGTTCGCAGGTTCGAATCCTGCCTCGAGCATGGACGTGTATGATGTCCTTAGGTTAGTTAGGTTTACTTAGTTCTAAGTCTAGAGGACTGATGACCTCAGATGTTAAGTCCCATAGTGCTTAGAGCCATATGAACCATTTATAAATGGGCCATTAACCTAAAGAAATGTTTTGTTCAGCATAGTTATACTCTTGTCTATTACTCAAAAATAAACAGTATTTATAACAAAATTGAAACTGTCAATGTTTAACTGAATGTTATCTGAAAATTGTTGATGTGCTAAGTGTAACAGATGGATATTGTAGTAAAAATAAAGAAAATAGTACAGGTTTATCATACAGTGCTAGAACCAAAAGGTAAAATAAAAAAGACTGCAAAATAATCGCTTCAATTCTTGAGTGAACGTTTATAAATCATGTCTCTGTTATTCATAAACAACTTCCGCATTTGCCGATGATAACAGGGAACTCTTGCCCTTGATCATGATGAAGAACTTTCTATTGAGCACAAATTTACAACAGTAATTACATATATTTTTATGTTTGTGCGTGTCAACTGTACTTGCATCGAAAGTAATTCCTTTAGTTTCATAAAAGCACAGAAGTTACGCGATCAACTAATTTTTATTGCCTGTAAACTTACTGTAAGGATATAAAGTACACAATGAACTAACAATGAACGATGTGCAACCTGATTATGTGTAAAACAAACAACCAAATGGATCAAAAACAAAGAGAAGTCGTCGGCTCGCAGTTTCTCTATTACACATTCATTTGTATTTCTTGTCCTTCCAACAATACCGGTAATCATACCATTTATTACGTCATTTATATAGTGTTCTAAAACAACCGAATCGTAGTTTTGGCAGAATGCAGTTCTAGCTCTGCGTTGTACAATCTTTCTCATTCGATTGTCAGGGAACTATCCGATTGAAAATATTACGTTCTTCACACCTTATAGTCTTATACTGCTGCTTGATAATGAGCTGGTTTTCTATTCGTAATTGCTCATTGTTATCATGATACTCCAAAAACAAAAGAAAAATGTAGCACGCCTTACGAAAAGTTTGTAGTGAAAAATGCAGTCGCTGACCAATTTACGTTTGGTGCAGTTTAGGTCCTATGTTGACACGTACAAAATAAAGCAAACATATCAAAACTGTTTTTAGCACGACTGCTACGGTCGCAAAAAATGGTTCAAATGGCTCTGAGCACTATGCGACTTAACTTCTGAGGTCATCAGTCGCCTAGAACTTAGAACTACTTAAACCTAACTAACCTAAGGACATCACACACATCCATGCCCGAGGCAGGATTCGAACCTGCGACCGTAGCGGTCACTCGGTTCCAGACTGTAGCGCCTAGAACCGCACGGCCACTCCGGCCGGCGTTACGGTCGCAGGTTCGAATCCTGCATCGAGCATGGATATTAGTTACGTTTACTTAGTTATATGTCTAGGGGTATGATGACCTCAGATGTTAAGTCCCATAGTACTCAGAGCCATCTGAACCATTTGTTTTTAGCACTGTGTGGAGAACGACATTCCTTTCCAGTATCGAGCAAATGAGTGATATACAGGACGAGTCACGTAACACCTCTTTTATTTCGCGAACCGTTACAGGTATCTAAACAAGGTGTGTGTCAAACGAGAATGTGCTTTGGTATGCGATAGAGAGTCTTAACGCTTGGATGGATTGAGATATTGAAACAGGAATGATTTCTTAAATAGAGTGAAAGCACTTGAAAACAGGAGTACAGTGATATAATGCTAGTGAATATAATGCTGAGATTGAAACTCTTTGCAAAAGAATGCGAGAAATATCCTGAAATTGAAAGGCAAATCGGCCGGAATCGGCTATTGTGCTGTAAACACGTTCATACCGGGCTACGTCGTTGTGCCAAGCCTTTCAACTGTTTACTTGAGTGCACAACAGAACTAGCAGGAACTGTATTGTCTACTGACAGGTCATTTCTGTTTCAACATTCCCTGCGTGTAGATATGTACAACCATGAGAAGTTAGATATACTACTTTTATACGGCGGGTGGTGGCATGAGATGTATTGACAGGGAATGTTGGATCATGCAGAGGAGTGTCATTCGCATCTTGCATCGACATAAATCCTACCCTTAACATCTGGCACTACTTCAGGTACACGGAGGAAGTGATTTCGAATGTCGTATACAATTTTTTTTTGGTTTACTGTACATCGCTTGGGAGACGATACTACATTTTTCCAACGTGTTCTTTACCGGTGAAGCAACGTTTACAAACCATAGTAATGTAAATTTACGTAACTTGCACTTTGAGGCAGCTGAAAATGCCCGCTGGCATCGGCAAGTACAACAAGTACCAGCGTGAAGCGTGAACATATGGTACAGCACCATAGAAAATTCTATTGTGGGACCTTGTAACCTCTCGCTTCCTTACCGGCCTACTGCACTGCGATATAAATGATCGCGGTCGCGTATGCCTAATGAAAATATACAGGGTGTCCCACTCAAACCTCCCTGATTTCGAGGACCCAGGAGAGAAAAACCACAGTAGATTCGACAGTGAAAAATGCACCAAATTGTAGAGCATCTCAAAGAATTTATATGCCCGAGTCAGAAGTGCCACGTATCGTCGCCAGAGTGCGTCATGGTCGCATGAAGTGAAAATGGCGACTCCACAGCAGTGCGCAAGCAGTAGTGTCGTTTGCAGAAACAAAATCGTCGATTGCTGTGAAAAGAAATTATCGTTGTGTGTATGAATGTGATCCACCTGATGTGAAAACAATTAAGGAGTGGTATAGAAAGTTTCTGGGAACTGGAAGGCGGTGCACATTACAAAGTTTCAGAAGGATAGTGGAGGACATCAGACAAACGGAGTCAATTCGTCAAGCGTCTAGGTAACTCGATGTACCTCGATCAACATTGCATCGTGAAGTTCACCAGCGTCTTCGTATGTGTGCTTACAAATTGCAAATTCTGAAACATCCGACGTCTAACGACAAACCACACCGACAACAATTTGCTGCAGATATGCTGCAGCGTATTGATATGGATGCCAGCTTTCTGGAAAGACGTTTATTCTCAGATGAGGCAACGTTTCATCTATCAGGAAGGGTTAACAGGCATAATGTTCGGATTTGGGGTTTGCAAAATCTGCGCGTTGTCATTGATCATGTTCCTGATAGCCCAAAACTAAATGTATGGTGTCGACTAATGCACGACACGATTGTTGGACCGTTCTTCTTTGTGGAACAAACAGTGTATCTGGACGCGTTGGAGCAGTTTGTGTACCCTCAGGTACAAGACTTGCAACCCAACATCATTTTTAAACAAGATGGAGCTCCGCCGCATTGGTCAACGGTTATTCGCAAGTTCCAGGATAGGAAATTTTCCAATCGTTGGATCAGGCTCGGATGACCCATTGCCTGGGCACCACGTTCATCCGACATTACGGCACTTGATTTCTTCATGTGGTGATTCGTGAAGGACCGCGTGTATGCGACTAAAGTAGACGATATTCCTACATTGCGACATCGTACCACTAATGCGACTGCAACAAGAACAGAGGAAATGTTACAAATAACTCGGAAAGAAATTCATTATAGACTCGATATTCTTCGTGCTACAAATGGTTCACATGTAGAGGTGTATGGATGATAAATAAATTCTTTGAGGTGCTCTAAAATAATATCAGTTAGTAGGAGGAAAGTGTACAATCGTCCCTTCTGAAAGAACAATCTATTCTACCTAACATAAATACGGATAATAATTTTGAAAAGGGTGGAATTTCATGCAGTCGCTCACGAACCACACAGGGGGAAAAAGGTACAACGTAATATTTAATACAAAAATATTGACTAGCAGAAAAAAAGAAAAAAAACGAGAATAGATAGTTAAATGGTCGACAGTCGACAAGGGCACTGAATATCCAAAATCCTAAGAAAGGTAGTGACAAAGAAAATTAAGCAAGTAATCACTGGCATGGCAACCGAACTTCGTCACCCTTTTCCAGAAAACAACAGTTAAGAGAAAATAAATGAATCAGAAAGTACTGAGTTCGTAAAGACTTATCATGAAACAGTAAATTTTGAAAGAAAATTTAAATGAAATTGCTCGTTAAATAAATGATTTGTTACTTACAAAAATGACTGTCAATAACCTCAGCGTAACGTAATACAAAATTTGGAAAATAGGCAAGCAAGTTACTTTTAATTATTGAAAGACTGAATTGAATTATTTTAAGGAAATGAGCAACTGATTTACTTTTAACATACACTCCTGGAAATTGAAATAAGAACACCGTGAATTCATTGTCCCAGGAAGGGGAAACTTTATTGACACATTCCTGGGGTCAGATACATCACATGATCACACTGACAGAACCACAGGCACATAGACACAGGCAACAGAGCATGCACAATGTCGGCACTAGTACAGTGTATATCCACCTTTCGCAGCAATGCAGGCTGCTATTCTCCCATGGAGACGATCGTAGAGATGCTGGATGTAGTCCTGTGGAACGGTTTGCCATGCCATTTCCACCTGGCGCCTCAGTTGGACCAGCGTTCGTGCTGGACGTGCAGACCGCGTGAGACGACGCTTCATCCAGTCCCAAACATGCTCAATGGGGGACACATCAGGAAATCTTGCTGGCCAGGGTAGTTGACTTACACCTTCTAGAGCACGTTGGGTGGCACGGGATACATGCGGACGTGCATTGTCCTGTTGGAACAGCAAGTTCCCTTGCCGGTCTAGCAATGGTAGAACGATGGGTTCGATGACGGTTTGGATGTACCGTGCACTATTCAGTGTCCCCTCGACGATCACCAGTGGTGTACGGCCAGTGTAGGAGATCGCTCCCCACACCATGATGCCGGGTGTTGGCCCTGTGTGCCTCGGTCGTATGCAGTCCTGATTGTGGCGCTCACCTGCACGGCGCCAAACACGCATACGACCATCATTGGCACCAAGGCAGAAGCGACTCTCATCGCTGAAGACGACACGTCTCCATTCGTCCCTCCATTCACACCTGTCGCGACACCACTGGAGGCGGGCTGCACGATGTTGGGGCGTGAGCGGAAGACGGCCTAACGGTGTGCGGGACCGTAGCCCAGCTTCATGGAGACGGTTGCGAATGGTCCTCGCCGATACCCCAGGAGCAACAGTGTCCCTAATTTGCTGGGAAGTGGCGGTGCGGTCCCCTACGGCACTGCGTAGGATCCTACGGTCTTGGCGTGCATCCGTGCGTCGCTGCAGTCCGGTCCCAGGTCGACGGGCACGTGCACCTTCCGCCGACCACTGGCGACAACATCGATGTACTGTGGAGACCTCACGCCCCACGTGTTGAGCAATTCGGCGGTACGTCCACCCGGCCTCCCGCATGCCCACTATACGCCCTCGCTCAAAGTCCGTCAACTGCACATACGGTTCACGTCCACGCTGTCGCGGCATGCTACCAGTGTTAAAGACTGCGATGGAGCTCCGTATGCCACGGCAAACTGGCTGACACTGACGGCGGCGGAGCACAAATGCTGCGCAGCTAGCGCCATTCGACGGCCAACACCGCGGTTCCTGGTGTGTCCGCTGTGCCGTGCGTGTGATCATTGCTTGTACAGCCCTCTCGCAGTGTCCGGAGCAAGTATGGTGGGTCTGACACACCGGTGTCAATGTGTTCTTTTTTCCATTTCCAGGAGTGTAAAATACATAGTAAGCCAGGAGATGTCACTCGCTAATCTAATCATAGAGTAAATGAAATTGGCCACTCTTAGTTTGTGCTGTATCTTTAATTATTAGTTTTGCCAGTGAAATATTACGTTTCTTTAATTGAAAGAAGTTAATATCCAAAATAGCAAATTATTTAAGCCTCTGTTATGCAATACAAGAATGAACAGTTACTGAGACAGAAAGTATAGATCGAAACTGGTCATTAGCGAACAATCAAATTGGTAGTAAATAATTAATTAATTTTCATATGTTTATGACACTCGGTGGCTAAATGGAAAGAAAAGGGAACCTGCTTGGTAATAATGTCTGAGGACTATGACATCACAGGTTTTAACCATTTTAGGTCATTATTCAAGAAAGTTAGTCATTAAAGTTTGTTAAAGAAATGCCACTGGGCAATGCCTGTACAATATTGGTTATGTTCTGTTAGTTAACAATTTTACCATGTTGTAGCTGTGCGGACGGCGAAGAATGTAGCCGAGGACAACGCTGAGCTGCTGCTGCTGGTTGAGAACCACGAGTCGCCTCCGGAGCCAAGGATAATTATGGAACAGGCAATAGTTAGAATTGCAGCTTCCTCCGTCTGTCCACTCCGACCGCGCTCTCAATACTCGCTGGTTAATAAACTGCGTGCGCCTACATTGGCGCGATCATAACTGTGGGAGCACCCAGTAAGCACTTCCCCACCCTTTCAAGGCTCAAGTTGCTTTGTTTTCTCTGTACTCGCAGCGGGACAAAGACCTTCCATACGCAAAGACAGACAACGCCACAACTACTGCCATTTCACTGTTGCTTTCGCTACAGTTAAACAAAGTTCGCTTGGCGATCACCCAGCAAACTACAATATTTACATTATAATAACAGTCAATTTTATACGTTCACAAATAAATACACCACTACATCCATTACGTATTAAAAATCGTTTCTGTAATAAAGTTTTCAGATTCAGAAATAGCAGTGTATTACAGCTTATCAACAGATATTAAACGGCGAAAAATTTTGGATGGTGCAGAAGGTGTTTTATTGCATTTTCGGTGTTACAACCTTATTTCATCGCATTAATGTTAAACGGAAATACGTATCCACACTTTCTTACAAACATTATATCTGGCCTTCTAGAAGAGGTACTACTTGGTAATCGACAGTATATGTGATTCCAACACTGCAGTTCCCTAGCTCACTCTTCCCTTGTGGCAACGCAAGTACTGAATGAACAGTTTTCTAACCGTTAGATGGAACGGAATTTTTCGTTATCTGTCACTCTATGCAGTGTCATAATTTTTCAAGAATGCACTTTTCGTGCATTGTTGTTACATTATCATGTCAACTATAAAGGAAATGTAAGCATTTCTGAGTACTTATCACTGTTGAGGAATCTCTGAATAATACAGTATTAAGTAACGAGTTTGGGGAAACTAATTCCTCCCGCGCCCGGGTTCCCGAGTTCGATTCCCGGCGGGGTCAGGGATTTTCTCTGCCTCGTGATGACTGGGTGTTGTGTGATGTCCTTAGGTTAGTTAGGTTTAGGTAGTTCTAAGTTCTAGGGGACTGATGATCATAGATGTTAAGTCCCATAGTGCTCAGAGCCATTTTTTAACCTGCTGTCAACTGGCAACACTATTCCCAGCACTGACCGCCGACAGCTGGTCCTTCTTCGCATACCTGCCACATGGCCCTTGTGAACGGCCCAATTGATTCTCGTGGCCTATAGCACTGCGGCTGCCGCCGCGCTATTTCCGTCCCTCTGCCGGCAATGCAGCTAGCACGCGGCGAAATTACACAGCACCGGATGTTCCACCTTTTATGGACTGCTGCGTCTATCCCGTGGGCAATAGCGGCACATCCATTTCCCGCGCAGTTGAAGTTTCTCAAATATTCCGCTCTCGGCTAAGAGAGAAGAACAACCGCTGATTGGGGATTGGTATCTTCATTTATTTAGCCTGACCAGTTTAGGACCTTTAGATCGTCTCTTACATCAAACGAGGGTTTTACGCACACAATGTTTCTGTCATAGGAACGACATTAATTTTAATGTGATAAATAGTAATAAAATGATCAATATTATTAAATTAATAAACCGGCTCATGGTTCATACTACCAAGTCCTAGCTACATGTTGCCTGTATAAACTCCTCCAGGGGCAACAAAAATTTGATTTTTAGTATTTCATACAACTGCTGCCCGAATTTAAAAATTTAAAATCCTGTCACAATCTAGTCATTAAGAAACGTAATCTTATGTTAAAGATTTAACAAAATAAGGTTAGAATTATGGCCCGAAACTGCATACATGTCTTGGGACAGCGAAGCTCATAGCGTGCAGATTACCCAGAATATTTCAGAGTGGGGGCTCTTAGCGACTTCCAACAAACTTTACACATAATTTCAAACCCCAACGAAACGTGAGCTCGCTGACAACACCCCAAAAAATGATGACAGAAAAGAAACTTTATCACTAGCTAAATTTTCGCTGTCCATACAGTAAAACATCAGGCATGGCATTCAAATTTATTACTTCTTTACTACTAACTCTATTCACAACACGTTTTGTAGACAGTACTCACATATACCACTGAAACTTTCTGCAAAATTGTCATTGTAAGACAGATAGTTCAGAAGATGGATTATCATAAAAATTAAGTTGTTTGAAAAACTAGCTTTTGCGTGCCAATTACCCAGACTGTACTCATGTTGCGTTCTATAATAAGAATATTTAGCGATTTACGACGAACTTTAAAAGTAATTTGAAACCTTTTCCAAACTTTTCCTCGCTTACATGTTTAACGCCAACACATAAACTCATTTGTAAGGTAATCAGAAGTCTGAGTTTGTTTTATATGTGAGACTTCGATTCTTTAAGGAATCGGGGCTTTACTGGTAATTGTTGTTGTTGTGGTCTTCAGTCCAGAGACTGGTTTGATGCACCTCTCCATGCTGCTCTAAACTGTCCAAGCTTCTTCATCTGCCAGTACCTACTGCAACCAACATCCTTCTGAATCTGTTTAGTGTATTCATCTCTTGGTCTCCCTCTACGATTTTTACCCTCCACGCTGCCCTCCAATACTAAAACTTGATGCCTCAGAATATGTCCTACCAAGTGATCCCTTCTCCCAGTCAAGTTGTGCCACAAATTTCTTTTCTTCCCAATTCTATTCAATAGCTCCTCATTAGTTATGTGGTCTACCTATCTAATCTTCAGCATTCTTCTGTAGCACCACATTTCGAAAGCTTCTATTCTCTTCTTGTCTAAACTATTTATCATCCACGTTTCACTTCCATACATGGCTACACTCCATACAAATACTTTCAGAAACGATTTCCTGACACTTAAATCTATACTCGATGTTAACAAATTTCTCTTTTCCAGAAACGCTTTCCTTGCCATTGCCAGTCTACATTTTATATCCTCTCTACTTCGACCATCATCAGTTATTTTGCTCCGTAAATAGTAAAACTCATCTACTACTTTAAGCGTTTCATTTCCTAATCTAATACCCTCAGCATCACCCGATTTAATTCGACTACATTCCATTATCCTCGTTCATCTTATATCCTCCTTTCAAGACACTGTCCATTCCATTTAGCTGCTCTTCCAGGTACTTTGCTGTCTCTGACTGAATTACAATGTCATCGGCGAACATCAAAGTTTTTATTTCTTCTCATTAGTAACAACACATGTGCCATAATCTCTGTTAGGAACAACACCAATTGCTATGGTGCGATAAGCAATTATATCTCGATCATAATAGGCTTCAAGTGCTTGCAAAGCAGTATCACCACCTCTCACAACAGCAATAGTCAACAACCATTATCACTAACCACCTCGTTAGTTGTACAGGTGAAATTAATTTTTGCTCCAACAAAAGAAATTGGTCCTGTGAGAAGTTCTTGTTGAGAAACATTGTTCGGAGTCATCTTGAAACTGTCAAATGTTTTATAAACAGTCATCCTGCTCCTCCTCGAATATCTTCTGCGTCTGTACGGCATGGCTGTGTTGTTAATATCTTCTCCGAATTTTTCGTTTGTTTCCTTTATTGCTTGCTCAATATACAGATTGAATAACATCGGGGAGCGGCTACAACCCTGTCTCACTCCCTTCCCAACCACTGCTTCCATTTCATGCTCCTCGACTCATAACTGCCATCTGGTTTCTGTACAAATTGTAAATAACCTTTCATTCCCTGTGTTTTACCCCTGCCACCTTCAGTATTTGAAGGAGATTATTCCAGCTTTCTCTAAGCCTAAAATGTTAGAAACGTAGGTCTGTCTGTCCTTAATCTATTTTCTAAGATAAGTCGTAGGTTCAGTATTGCCTCAAGTGTTCCAACATTTCTACTGAATCCAAACTGATCTTCCCCGAGGTCGGCTTCTACCAGTTTTTCCATTCGTCTGAAAAGAATTCGTGTTAGTATTTATTTCAGCCGGGGGTTATTGAACTGACACTTCGGTAATTTTCACATCTCTCAGCACCTGCTTTCTTTGGGACTGGAATTATTATATTCTTCTTGAAGTCTGAGGGTATTTCGCCTGTCTGATACATCTTGCTCACCCGATGGTAGTTTGGTCAACGCTGGCTCTCCCAAGGCTATCAGTAGTTTAATGGAATCTTATCTAGTCCAGGGGCCTTGTTTCGACTTGGGTCTTTCAGTGCTCTGTCAAACTTTTCACACTGTATCATATCTCTCATTCTATCTTCATCTACATCCTCTTCTATTTCCATAACATTGTCCTCATGAACATCGCCCTTGTAGAGACACCCTATATACTCCTTCCACCTTTCTGCTTTCCCTTCTTTGCTTAGAACTGGGTTTCCATCTGAGCTCTTGATATTCATACAAGTGGTTCTCTTTTCTGCAAAGGTCTCTTTAATTTTCCTGTAGGCAGTATCTGTCTTACCTCTAGTGATATACGCCTCTACATCCTTACATTTGTCTTCTAGCCATCCCTGCATAGCCATTTTGCACTTCCTGTCAATCTTATTTTTGAGATGTTTGTATTCCTTTTTGCCTGCTTCATTTACTGCAATTTTGTATTTTATCCTTTCATCAATTAAATTCAATATCTCTTCTGTTATCCAAGGATTTCTACTAGCTCTCGTCTTTTTGCCTACTTGATCCTCTGCTGCCTTCACTACTTCATCCCTCAAAGCTACCCATTATTCTTCTACTGTATTTCTTTCACCCATTCTTGTCAATCGTTCCCTAATGCTCTCCCTGAAAATCTCTACAACCTCTGGTTCCTAAATCTCTGTCTTACCATTATACAATCTATCTGAAACCTTCCAGTATCTCCAGGCTTCTTCCATGTATCCAATCTTCTTTCATGATTCTTGAACCAAGTGTTAGCTATGATTAAGTTATGCTCTGTGCAAATTCTACCAGGCCTGTTCCTCTTTCATTCCTTACCACCATTCCATATTCACCTACTATGCTTCCTTGTCTTCCTTTTCCTACTATCGAATTCCAGTCACTCATGATTATTAAGTTTTCGTCTCCCTTCAGTATCTGAATAATTGCTTATATCTCATCAGCCATTTCATCAATCTCTTCGTCATCTGCGGAGCTAGTTGGCATACAAACTTGTACTACTGTGGTAGGCGTGGGCTTCGTGTCTATCTTGGCCACAATAATGCGTTCACTATGCTGTTTGTAGTAGCTTACCCGCATTCCTATTTTCCTATTCATTATTAAACCTACTCCTGCATTCCTCATGCCACCGAACTACACTAATTCCCACTATATCTAACTTTAACCTATCCATTTCCCTTTTTAAATTTTCTAACCTGCTTGCCCGATTAATTGATCTGACATTCCACGCTCCGACCCGTAGAACGCCAGTTTTCTTTCTCCTGATAACAACGTCCTCCTGAGTAGCCCCCGCCCGGAGATCCGAATGGGGGATTATTTTACCTCCGGAATTTTTTACCCAAGATGACGCCATCATCATTTAACCATACAGTAAAGGTGCACACCCTCGGGAAAAATTGCGGCTGTAGTTTCCCCTTGCTTTCAGCCGTTCGCAGTACCAGGACAGCAAGGCCGCTTCGGTTAGTGTTACAAGGTCAGATCAGTCAATCATCCAGACTGTTTCCCCTGCAACTACTGAAAAGGCTGTTGCCCCTTTTCAGGAACCACGCGTTTGTTTGGCCTCTCAACAGATACCCCTCCGTTGCAGCTGCACCCACGGTAAGGCTATCTGTATCGCTGAGGCGCGCAAGCCTCCCCACCGACTGTAAGGTCCATGGTTCATGGGGGGATTACTGGTAATAATAAAACAGGTAATTACCGGTAATATAAAACTAAAACTCATTTAAATGTAAGTAATGGCAATGTGACTTCGAAAAAATAATGTTAATACTACTGACACATCTACTACTACCACTAGTACTACTACTACTACTACTACTGCGACTGTTAATGCTTGTTGGCTACTTGTTTGCTGCTAGTAATAATGGGGATATGGTAGTAGTGAAAGGATAAAACATAGCAGAGATCAACTAGTTTTCAGGAGTATAGTTAAATTTTGCATATATTATTGACAAAACAAAGTAGAGCCTACGATCGGAGTAGGAAACTGGTCAAAGTTCATGCGCTCTTGTTTTGATTCATGCGGTAACCTAGCGTCTACCGAAGTTATGTTGTTGATACTGCATAGTTCCCAACAAGCTGAAGCGGTCGCTACACAGTATAGCATTATCCTCCAGGGACCCCTTGTACAGTATACTGCACTTCAAGTTTAAAAAATTATCCGCCAGATGGCAGCATGAAATAGTCTTTCTTTCCTTGCTCAACAATTGCTGCTGGCATCTAGATACCATTTTGTGAACTTGAACCTGATCTTCTGTTAACAGTGTCTCTCTAAACCATCATTTTAGAAAATAGCAGCAACCAATTCGCGCCGTGAAAGAAACATCATTCGAGGTTAGTGTGAATTTCAAGTTAACGCTTTAGTTTTAGCACATATAAGAAATCTAGACTTTCTTTTATAAATGTCTGAGGATTACTTGAGGTAATGGACCTTCACTATTGAGAGGTTCAGTATTCTGTACTTTGGGATTCAGCTTAACTGATCTCATTAGTAAAAGTTTACATTAGTGTTTTATATGACAAAAGCGTTTGTTTAGTTTATGAAACGGCATATTCATTAATAATATGTTACTAACATTGTTAATAATCGTAATAGTGACCATTACATTAAAATATGTAAATATAATAGTGGTAATTTCTTTTATTTCAGAGGATGAAATTTTACAAATCTGTAGAAATTGCTAGACCACTGTGATGAGTCTGAAGGAGATATTTCTGACGGCGATGATGTTTCAGGAAATGGTAACACTAACGCAATAGTGACTCCGCCACTGCTACAGAATATAAATGAAAACGAATCTGACAGTGGAGAATCACAGGAGGAATCTGAGGTAACATATTCTTAGAACTGCAATTAAACAATAATTTCACTGTCCCAAGATTTGGCAAAGATTTTCAAAGATTTTCCCCTTTCTGCAATAAGTGCTAATGTATGAAGAGATAACAAAGAATCAATATGTATTCAAATAAATGAAATTAATCTATTTTAAGTTGTACTTCCTCTTCCGATTCCAGCAAGTTGCCACTGGCAAAGAAGATCTTTCAAGCCATCTTCGGCAACAAATTCCCTACCAACACTGTCTCCAACAGACACTAGCAACTAAAAATACGTTGATTATTTTAGACAGTACCTGGACGATGACACATCGCAACTAATAGTCGAAAAAACCTGTCACACTTACATTCAATTGAATGGAACGTCTTTAGGTTTACATTGGACTGAACTGGAGATGTTTATTGGCATATGCCTGATGATGAGCTGCTTACAGTATCCTATTATACGTATGTATTGGGATAACCAATGGAGAGTACCTTGATAAGCGATGACACGCCCAGGAACAGATTCTTCGTAATTAGGACCAGTTTGAAAATTGTGTTCGATGATGATGTCAAAGAAGAAGAAGAAAGAAAAAAGATCAGACTAAGAAAATTACGCCCACTGATCATAAAAATTAGAGAAGTGTGTTTGAAGCAAGAAAAAGAGGCAGATCTGGCAGTAGATGAAATGATGGTACCACTTTCTGCTAGAAGTAGTCTGAAATAGTGCTGCCCATACAAGCCAAATCCTGTTGGTCTGAAAGTGCTTGTTCTTGCAAATTCCAATGGACTTGTGATAGACTTTGTGTTTTATCAGAGGAAGACCACATACCCTGATTATACTAACCAAGGATTTGGCTTAGGTGAATCGGCTGTAATGCAGTTGACTGAAAGTCTTACCCCCAGACATTCAATCTATCATTACAGATTTTTCACCAGTCTGAAGCTGGTACCTGAGCTTCTGAAAAGGTTTCACTTCTACTGGCAGTATCCAGAAAAACTGGATATCCAAAGAGGCAAGACTGGAAATTGAAAACGAGCTTACTAAGGAAGGCAGAGGGTCGTCAGATATGCTTGTCCATTGTGATAGAAATATATGTTTAATTAAATTGATGGATAGAAAGACTGTAATGGTGATGTCTTTTGGCCATGGTGTGGAAAAAGCAGACAAGTGCTTATGGTACAGCAAAAAGGATAAGACTCAGATTGAAGTCACGAGACCAATGGCCATCCAAGCATATAATGCTAAAATGGGGGCAGTGGACCTCTTCGACAGAATGCTCTCATACTGTGCCATGAGAGCCAGAACCAACAAATGGACTTAGAACTATATTTCATTTATTCGACATGTCAGTAGTTAATTCTTGGATGCAACTAAGGATGGACTAAATTCAAAGGATAGTACCTTCAAAAAATATTCCTCAACTTAGAAAGTACGAACTTATGCTCGGAGAAACACTTCTGTATAGTGATATCGAGGAAGTAACAAACAGTGCAGAAGAGAGTGAAGAAGAAGAACAGCCAAGTACAAAACGAAGAAAAGTGCCTGTTCCACTTCCTCACAGAATGTTAGAAAATCAAAAACTGCACACATGCCAGCAGTTTCTGGTGTTACAGACTGGCAAAAATGTAGATCAGGCTGCAGAGAAAGAAAAAGAACACAATGTACAGCTTGTAAAATTTTCCTGTGCTTTCCAGTGAAGAGAAACTGTTTTAAAATGTTTCATGAAAAAGAAACTCCCATGACTGTGTTATACATTTTATTTACTATGTATGTTACTTTTTTAATTACACTAAAATGTGTTTGATACATTGTAATCCATTTTATTACTTTCAATAAATATGTTTGAATAATATTACAATTGTTTACTCAGGATGTTATTAGTGAATTTATATATACCTTCCACTGTAGAGTCCCAAAGTACAGTATACTGTAACAACCATTTCATGAAAATTGTTAGTAAAAGATTTTTAAGCATTTTCCAAGTTGTTTTAGGCCTAAGGAAACACACAAATTATAATTTCGCTTATAATTTTTACAAAAATCTGTCTGGGTCGCAGGTGGTTAAGTAGTGCTAGAAGTCTGCGCCAATGTTTAAGTTGCCCCAGCTGTTGGGCTATGAAAAGAGTAGAGTGGGGGGGGGGGGGGGGTATCGCGCTTTCAGGACCTTCTCGTAGTGTATTCGCTTAAATTACTATTCTTTGTGAGAAGCTGTGGATTCGAGACGCTCGCTGTGTATACAGATAGATTGCAGTTTGATGAGTTCAGACCAATGCAGCTTAACTTGTGCCATAGAGGAGTTTAACGTGTGATATTCTATCTTCCTCATCGTAAGAATGTCCTATACTGTCGTTTGTTTTTAAATTATCTTTCCATTGTGAATGTCTGTAGATGTCACAAACGTAGAATTCCTTCCAAAAACCATTTAGCCTTCTGCCGAATGAATCTTTAAATTTAGACTCATCTTTAATTTTGATTAATGCTGCGTATTTTGCCTCAGTCCTTGTATTTTTATAAGTTATTTGATGCTACGTGAAGTTGCTCCGTGTGAAACTTCCTGGTAGATTAGAAGTGTGTGCTGTGCCTGGACTCGAATTCGTGGCCTTTGCCTTTTGGAGGAGAGCGTTCTACCGACTTTTTTCCCTTAATTTTGTTCGGCATTGGTGCGTTTGGTCTTGGCGGACGTCACAAGACATCCGATCAAGTTGATTGTTGATTCCTTTACTCACTTTTTTTATAACAAAGAGCTGCTCGCCCTCTGACCGAACACGCTGAGCTACCGTGACGGCGTCTGACTGAGCTACCCAAACACTTGACTCAGGATCCATCCTCACGGCTTTACTTCTGCCAGTACCTCGTCTCCTGCCTTCCAAACTTCACAGAAGCTCTCCTACGAACCTTGCAGACAATAGCACAAGGGACGCTACTACACAGGTACATTCTGACACCAGGCATCTCTCAGTTCCGATCACTCGCCTCCCCTATGGCACTCGCTATTCGGGACCACTTTCTGCTTCCGCGCCACGTCCAGCGTCACGTCGTATTCGTCCGCCACTGGGGCTGCCAGCCGCTGAGAGAGCGCTGTCAGTCAGGTACCCCTTTGCTTCCGCTTAGTACAGGTGGGGATGGAACCCTTCCGCTAACAGGCAGAAAAGACGATGTGCCACATACTCACTCTCTCTCACTTCAGTGCCTCCATCCAGCTCAGTTCAATTCCTGAAGCGCAGCCGTTCCTACTCCGCCAGCAATCTCGCTACATAGGACAGTTCCATGAGTTCCGTTGAGAAGGCAACAGTTCCGACTTATCAGTAGCTGTTTGCAAAGTACTGGGTCAGACGAGTATATGCATAAACACTTTAAATCATTGTGGCAATATCATTCACTACCAAGCGACAGTAAAGCTATTTAGATTTCATTATATTACATATAGACACCAAGTGTCGCACATCAAATTGTTACCAGAAGTTAAGTAAAGTTTGTATCACAACTGTAAACAAATGTTATTTTTCATTGTGCTGCCACATTTCTGTTCTGCAAATGAATGTTTTGATTGTACTAGCATGCAAACTGCCAACCATTTTATTGAATAATAATAGATGTAGCTTTTCTGCTACCTTGGATGTTTGGGCTAGGTTGACGGCAACATTCAGTTACAACATCTCAACGACATCCAAACAATACTGGTGCATTATTCGAAACTTTTCAGTACCTACTCTAAATACTCTGTAGACGAGGAGAGCTCATAAAATCGCAGTATGTGTGGCCCATGATTTGTATCAGCGTTGCACGCAATCTTCCTCTAGTCGACCGTAATGGGGATGAATGATCATGAAGACGACACAACACCCAGTCATCTCGAGGCAGGTGAAAATCCCTAACTCCGCCGGGAATCGAACCCCGACCCCGTGCTCGGGAAGCGAGAACGCTACCGCGAGACCACGAGCTGCGAACCATGAAGACGAATGCCTCGCCAATATGCTGCCAGCGGCGTAAGTTGGCCCCACATAATGCCACCCCAAAACATCAGTTAACCTCCACCTTGCTGCACTCGCTGGACAGTGTGTCTAAGGCGTTCAGCCTGACCGAGTTGCCTCCAAACACGTCTCCAACGATTGTCTCGTTGAAGGCATATGCGACACGCATCGGTGAGAAAGTGATGCAAGTCCTGAGCGGTCCATTCGGCATATTGTTGGGCCCATCTGTACCGCGGTGCATGGTGTCGTGTTTGCTACGATGGACCTCGCCATGGAGGTCGGGAGTGAAGTTGCGCATCATGCAGCCAATTGTGCACACGAGCCGTGTACCTCCTTCCTGATAAAATGACTAGAACTGATCGGCTGTCGGATCCCCTCCGTCTAATAGGCGCTGCTCATGCATTCGGCGGGTTTAGTGACATCTCTGAACAGTCAAATGGGCTGTGTCTGAGATACGATATCCACAGCCAATGTCTATCTTCAGGACTTCTGGGAAACGGAGTCATGCGAAACTTTTTTTAATGTGTGTACATTCACGTTGACAAAATTCTCTTTTGAGAAGCGCTTCGTTTTATAATCACTCATATATTCTTCAGCGTTGCCTCATTTAATTTAACTGCACTGCATTATCATTGAGTCTTACAACTCCATTTCATGATACTATCCATTCCACTCAACTGATTTTCCAATCTCTTTGTCACCTCTGACAGAATTTCAATGCAAGCGGTAGACTCAAAGCTTTTATTTCAACACCCTGAACTTTATTCCGTTACGTTTCCTAATGGCACGTTATACCGATTGAACTATGTCAGATATAAGCTGCAACCCTTTTTCACTCTCTTCTCAGCTACTGCTTCCCTGTCCTGTTCTTACAGTTACTAACGTTTTGCAGAGACTGTACAACGTACTTAATAATAACTGAAATTTATAATTGAGCCCTTTTGTTGTTACATAATCCATATTTCTGAGTACCGACACAAGTTGCTTAAGATAGAGATTTCAAGCATTATTGCTTCTATCGGTTACTTTACGAATTATGTTTCTAATACTCAGATCAGTTACGTAATGTACTTGCTGGGCCACTTTGCTCGAGCACTGACAGTGTTACTGCTTGTGCTTGCTGTCATTTGGTATGTTTTTATATGTGATAAGTGTGGCCAGCAAGACTGGACATTTTGGTGCATTTTGGTTCACCACTTTTTGTTTTCTCACAAGTCAGTTGATCGGCTATCAAAATAATGTATGATGAATGATCAGTAAAGGATTTCGTCGAGAAAGACGAGAGGAGAATACCTATAACTAGACAAATATCTGCATGTCTTTCTCTATCAGCTGGCATCAGCCACAGAGGCTTTTTTCAAGTGATGTAAGTGATGCTCCTGTTTCAGACTTATCGGTCGTATTTAGGATTTGAAGATGGCCATTCTGGCAGAACTCAGCTCGTTTTTAAGACATACAAACTTCTGTACAGCTATTTCAACCAAACGAGACAATTAATTGCTTCAATAATGAACTGGGTGTCGTAAACATCTGGATGTCAAAATTATGCAGATGGTACAGGACACTATATGAGTGTTTTAAAGAAATGGAACTAACTGTTGGAAATAAATAATTTAAATTTTTGTCATGAACAACTTACACATGGCAATAATAACTCGAGAAACTGTTTGGAGAAGCCGCCAATCTCAAAGCATGCATTACACGAGTACACAAAATTTCACTCTCCCTTAAATATTCCTGTTGTCTGTTGAATAATGTGATAGATAACCAACATTCACTTTCAGTTTCATACAACAGAGATTTCATGTAGCTCCACAGAAAAAACATTCGGATTAGAGTACGAAACTTCGATCAGGTCGAACATGTGGCAAGACTTTCCCTGGAACACAGCTATGACGATAGCGTTCAATTGTTCACGGACATCACTATAAAACTGGCATGGTGCTTCGTGTTGAAACCACATCCCCTCTGGAAAAAAAGTAGAGGTACAGACTCCATTGCCTGAATGAAGACCAGAAACGAAATCCGTTCAATTGGCATGACGCCAAATAACGTCCTGTTGTTGAAAGGCATGTGGGAGGAAGGAAGGAAAGAAGCAAGATCATTGTTTAAATTACCTTTGATGTGAAGAATATAAACTGTAGGAAGTTCAGCACTGTAGTGCTGCACTGAATAAAGTGTTAATGGAACTGACTGAACATGAATGTCCGACAGATGAATTGCAATCTCCGATTGTTTGTTGCTGATGCTGTAGTGTGCGGGAAAGTGTTGTCTTTGTGGTGACTGTACGAGGACTTGGGATAAATTGGACAGAATTTATATTCGGTGTATGAAGGCAGCTTTCTTTAAATCTGAGAAAGTATAAGGTGATACAGATAAGTGAGAAAAACAATCCTGAAATGTTCGAATACAGTGTTAGTGATCTGTTGCTTCACAGGTTCACGTCAGTTGAATATCTAGACAATGTTGAAAAGCGAGATGAAATAGAACGTGCGTATGAGGTCGGTTGCAACGAAGAAGAATGGTCGACTTTGGTTTATTGGGAAAAATCTAGGAGAGTGTCGATCTACAAAAAGAGATTTAAAAAACTCTCATGCGTTTCATTCTCGAGTACTGTTATAGTGTCTAGAATACACCCCAGGTCAGATGAAAAGAACACATCGCGATAATTCCGAGGCGTGTAGCTAGATTTGTTACCGGTAGATTCGACCAACACGCTGTATTACGAAAATGTTCCGTCAAATAAAATAAACCGTGGAGGATATTAAATGTTCTTTTCGTGAAAGAATATTGAAATAATTTAGAGAAATGGCTTTTGCGAGAGACTGCAGTAAAATTTTAATGTCATCTCTGACACGGAACAATACTTTTTTATATAATAAATAATTTGAGACTGAAAAAGAAGAATTTAAAAAGATGATAGGATACAGGGGAAATTGGCCTTAACGGACTGGGAACACTGCGCGCCATCACTGGTTATCGTATGCGCCGGTAATGTCAATCAGTATTGCCGTGCTGTATTTCTGTGTTGTGTTATTAACTGTGTGTAAAGCGTGGTCGATGATATCATCTATTGATTTTCCATTTCTGATGCAGAATTCGTGTTGGCTCATGCCCCTGAGAACTACGTGGGTTTGCAAACGCTTACGCAGTATCACCTCTTGAATCTTTCCTAGGGTGTTCATCAGGCATATAGGTCTGTACGACTTTGGACCTGAAGGTTCCCTGTCCACTGATTTATTAATAATGACTGCTTTGGAGGTTTTCCATACTGCAGTGTTCCCAGTCCGTTAAGGCCAATTTCCCCTGTATCCTATCATCTTTTTAAATATACTCCACCCAGCCATAAGGTTGGGTGACCTGCGGAACTGATTTTTCGGTATTTCCCAGTGGATAACGCCTAGTCCAGGTGCTTTCTTGTTTTTGAGCTCTGAAATTGCTAGCGCAGCCTCTTCTTGCTCAAAAGGACAGGTGACTGTGGCAGTGGTTTATGGTGTGTGTAGGTCTTCTCTTAGCATTGTGTGAAATTGTGTGTTTCTATCGATGACGTCGGGGAGCAGTTTATACAGCAGAAAACCTTATTCTTCCATCTCCTCGTCATCCTGCCTTAGCATTCCCAGAGTATGTGGGGCTTTTGTCTTCTCTGTCAGTATGTTTGCAAATCGTTTCCAGGTTCTTTACATTTGTTGTATAGTGTCTGCCTGTATAAGTATTATGCATGGCTATAGGCCTCAAGTTTTGTGCGTCTGTCTCTATCTAGTATTATCCTTTGGTATAATTTTCGATTCCGTCTGGCATCTAGTCTGAGTGAAATAATAATAATAGTAATGATAATAACAATGTTATTTTTAGAAGTGTTTTCTTGCGTCTCCCGCGGTTGTGTTACAAGCGGTCAGAAGAGATGACAGCCCGCAGTACACGCCTGTGTTGCGTAACGTTGGTCCCTAGGCGATACAGTAAGACAAATCAGGGCTCACACGAAAACGTATCAGGGTGTTACAAAAAGGTACGGCCAAACTTTCAGGAAACATTCCTCACACACAAATAAAGAAAATATGTTATGTGGACGTGTCCGGAAACGCTTACTTTCCATGTTAGAGCTCATTTTATTACTTATCTTCAAGTCACATTAATCATGGAATGGAAACACACAGCAACAGAACGTACCAGCGTGACTTCAAACACTTTGTTACAGGAAATATTCAAAATGTCCTCCGTTAGCGAGGATACATGCATCCACCCTCCGTCGCATGGAATCCCTGATGCGCTGATGCAGCCCTGGAGAATGGCGAATTGTATCACAGCCGTCCACAATACGAGCACGAAGAGTCTCTACATTTGGTACCGGGGTCGCGTAGACAAGAGCTTTCAAATGCCCCCATAAATGAAAGTCAAGAGGGTTGAGGTCAGGAGAGCGTGGAGGCCATGGAATTGGTCCGCCTCTACCAATCCATCGGTCACCGAATCTGTTGTTGAGAAGCGTACGAACACTTCGACTGAAATGTGCACGAGCTCCATCGTGCATGAACCACATGTTGTGTCGTACTTGTAAAGGCACATGTTCTACCAGCACAGATAGAGTATCCCGTATGAAATCATGATAACGTGCTCCATTGATCGTAGGTGGAAGAACATGGGGCCCAATCAAGACATCACCAACAATGTGCTTGATGCTAGTACTGTAGAACAATGAGTCGCATGTCAACACAAGCACCAAAGTCAACATTACCTTCGTTCAATTGGGCCAACTGGCGGTGAATCGAGGAAGTACAGTACATACTGACGAAACTAAAATGAGCTTTAACATGGAAATTAATCGTTTCCGGACACATGTCCACATAACATCTTTTCTTTATTTGTGTGTGAGGAATGTTTCCTGAAAGTTTGGCCGTACCTTTTTGTAACACCCTGTATATCAGGACCGGCCACGGCTTGCTAAACTACACGCGTTTGGGGTGTGTGTGTGTCACGTGTGGGCCAAGGCCCCGCCTAGCTCCTTCTGGTAAACAGCACAACATTTCATTGACTACTACGGTTTGGTATTTTTCTGGCGGTTTTTTCTTTCAGTTTGGCAGAATCGTGGTTCGCTATTTGGTCGTGGTATGAAGGACGTCCACAGGACAGTGGCTGTTTGCGTAAAAAGAGGCAGTTTAGTGATCTGTGGGAATGACAGAAGAGAGGAATAAGAATTCCCAATATAGATTATGCTGCCGCATAAGCGACGGTTAGTGCAAATTTGCTATGGAACGACATTACACTACCATACAGAAAGACTTTAAAGATTTAGTTGACAATGAAGGAGCACAAAATTACAACGATCGACAGACCGGATTCATAGTTCTGTACGTCAAGAAGCTTTCTGAGCTAAATTTTCAAACGTCGAGTACGTCAAAAATTAATGGTATAAATAGTAAAATTTCTGAAGTCGTATGCATTATTCCAGTGTCAGTTGCAACAGTTTTAGATGGAAATGAACTAAGAGTATGGGGACTTTTATGTATTACTACAAAGTACTTTTATTACGCCAAGGGGCATGCCTGAAACGATTTTTCGAATTAAAGCTCGCTACAGAAATTTACGAAGGTAAAAGGAGTGGAGGAACGACAATTTGAACATCCAGAATGGATTGCAGACCTCGCATTTTAAGTGGACTCGACTCCACACTGCCCACACTAAGGCACTGTAAGGTGAGAAACAACTTTTTCTGGTTTGATGGGGATGCATTTAAAAAAATCGCGTTGTAGAAGGGAACATATTTTGGCAAACACTGTTCAGGTCCCAAAGTTCACTGGCCGTAAATAAAGCGCGAAGTTTGAAGAAATAATTGTGGCCTTGAAAGAATTGTTTTCCTAAATGTTTTGAAAACACTGTCAATCTTACATCTGATTTAAAGACCATTTGCCATTTCAGCTGAAAACACGCCTGTGCATCGACAGATGCAACTGACTGATCTAAAAGCTGTTTCCCATTTTAAAGACAAACCCTTTAACGCTAAAACTGTCCAAGCCGCCTGCATTGCTTTCCTCAGGTAGAGCTTCCATGCCTCCATAATGATGGTGCAAAAGTGGTACAATATGGTGTATGTTTGCAGAAGACCTTTTTCCGACTATGAAACTATGTAAGTCACGATTACGTGGCAGCCTGAGTGCGAAAATTGGTGAAATTGACTGCGTCTGTCCGTATCCCGACAGTTTGTACCAGATAAAAATTATGTCGTCATCATGCCGAAAAATATTAAACATTACTAAAAACTTGTGTGTTTTTTTATCTTCTGCTTTTGAGATGGCGTTAGCAATTGTATACAGTTTTGACCACGTATCTGCTTCTTCATGTGAATCGTGAAGTATAAAATCAAGTCGTATGTAGTGCAACTGCATGGCCATTTAAATGCGGCAAATTCGCAGTTTCCCTTCTTTCCCCTCCTCACTCTCAGACGGCATGGCGTGGTTGTGAGGGAAATGTGCAGCCAGGCTGAGCGCTATGGCACTCGGCCAGAACGTGGCTCACGAGCCGAATTCTCGGCCGCCCCTGATATAGATAGACATTTTTCCTCACCCATTTGCAAGTCGCTTGTGGAGTACGTATGAAGATGTAAAGCTCTGGCTTCATAATAATTTGGCCCTACCGGCAGCACATGTTGTTAATGGCAAAGATGTAACTGCTGTTGCCCCAGTATCCTCCACATTTGTGGTATACACTGTCTGTCCAAAAAGTTCCGAGACTGATTTTATTCCTGCCACACAAGCGACATCAGCGGTAACAAACAGTGGTGAACAACAGGTGTGTGATCAACCAGTTAGCTGTCAGTAGGCAATTTTAAGTTGTGGAAAAGCGGCCGTAGTGTGTCAATGTTGTTGTGTTGCAAATTGCATTGGGGCGAACATCTTTAAATCAAGTGATCAAGGCATTCTTCAGAATGTTTTGAGGAAGATAAGACGACTTCATAACAAAAACAAAGGTGTGTGGACTCCTGTTGCGAATCGATTGAAATGAAAGACGCTGCCAATTCTTTTCTGGAAAAAAATCATCACTGGTGACGATGCTTGCTGTTATCAGTACACACCCACCACAAAACGGCAAAGCGCAGAAGTTCACAAGAAGCCTTAAAACTTTGATGATATAACCGACATTCGAGCCAATGTGACACACTCGCTGCACAACATAATAAAGAAGACTCCTCTGGCAGTTTCACATTCGGTCGTATGAATAAAACAGAGAATATACTTTATACTCAGAAGTTCGGAGGAAGTTCTCTGGTTGGCATGAATAAAGCGAGTCTGAGAATATACTTCACCCGAGTATGTTCTCAGTGTGGGGTGAAGGGTGGGGGAAGTTGCTCAAAGCAAAGTATATTCTCCGATTTTGTATGAATAAAGCCAAAGAAGTTTCTCACAAGCGGAGAACATTCTCTGTTTTTGTGAGTGAGCTCCATAGCATACTTCGAGCTGAGTGAGTTGTGTTGTGTTGTGTTGTTATTAAGCGTTACCGAATGTTTTTAGCGAAAATGGCGGAATTTATGTTTCTTGAAAGGTAAAAAAAGATATACGTAGTACGCAGGAACACAGAAGAAAGGAACTGTAGAAGTTTGTATAGATTTAACAGTCAAAACATTAATTGGCTGGCGAATCATTTTCTTCCGGAAAATCACGAAAGAAGAGGAGGCGCCCTTT
Source organism: Schistocerca cancellata (assembly GCF_023864275.1). NCBI lineage: Eukaryota > Metazoa > Arthropoda > Insecta > Orthoptera > Acrididae > Schistocerca > Schistocerca cancellata. The sequence continues at coordinate 138,874,497 of NC_064632.1, forward strand.
CCAATGAATGCAAAATGAAAATATTTTTGCGCTATTTAGCGGATCCAGGTTTTCAGATAGGTGTAGGAGAAGATTTGGGAGTACACCAGACTACAGTATCAATAACATTTTCGTATGTTCTGCAACAGGTCAACAGGAAAGCACCGTTGTGGATCAGATTTCCGAGAAATATTAACGAACTAGAAACAGCGAAAGTTAATTGGCAATCGAGATACAAGTTTCCATGTGCGGTAGGGGCCCTAGACTGCATTCAAATACCTATAATGAAACCTTCTTCACATGGAGACGAATACGTCAATATAAAGGGCTTTCCATCTATAAACGTGCAGGCGACGTGTGACAACAGTGAAATGTTTACGAGTGTTGATGCTTCATGGCCAGGGTCTGTACATGACGCTTGGATATGGAGAAACTCCGATGTCTATCGTATACTGCGTGAGATCCAGTGCAACGCCCTAATTTTAGGAGACGAAGAATATGGTATTGCACCGTGGTTAATGACACCATTTCAAAATCCAGAAACACCTGATGAGAGGGCATACAGCAGACTTCACTCTAAGGAAAGGGTGATAATCGAACGGTGCTTTGGACAGGTGAAAAGGCGTTTCCCAATTCTGCAAAATAAAATAAGGCTTGCCCAAACAAAAATCCCCAGTGTGATAGTAGCCTGTTTTGTTTTGCACAACGTAGCAAAACATGTAGGGGATGAGGATTTTGAGGCACCTAGTGATGACGACAACAATCTTCCAGTACTGGGAGAAGAGGAAGCAGCAAACGTACGTGTACGTGGAACAAATAGGAGACGGGAAATTGTAAATGTAATTCGACAACTGTAATGTATGGGTGTCTGCCCAAACATTGAATAATTAAACCCAATTTGATATTTTTTGTAATTATTCCCTCATGAAAATAAAGCACAGTGCTCTGATGTTACGTAATAAAATGCTGTTTAGTGTTTTTTTTTCATTCTCTATCATCGATTTTACTTTCAACAAAAATTGTTTAACATGTAACTATTTGGAACAGGGATACTACTGTAAATAGCTTTGGACACAACAGGTTAACATGAACTGCTGGAACCTTACTGTAATTTCTGTACTGTAACTTCAGCAGATTGATGGCACAAGTTTTTATTTTACTTTACCAAAATTGTTCCAAGGATGTGGAGAAGGTATTTGCCACGTGCTCCAGTGAATAAGTGCACAACTGTCTAACCTGCAGCATTTAAAATACAAACAAGTTAGGGGGAAGTGGGGTAAGTGTAACCACGTTTTGGCACAGTTCAACTTTGACACCAAATTGCCAACTTGTTATTGAAGATATGATTTTGAAATTTCTCATGCTTAAAGTTTGACTAACTGACTTTTAATAAATACACATTTTGTTTTTGAAAAAAAAAAATAATAATATGGTCAAATAATTGTTTTCAAAATTTTGTGTTGTGAGATTACACTTGCCCCATGGCTCGGGGCAAGTGTAACCCCGCATTGTTGTACCCATACAGAGCATTGTAAAAGAGACTTGGGATAAGTGACCTGATTACCCAATTTTTACTGAATTTGAAGATTTTTAAATTATTAAAATATCTTAAATTTTACTCAAGATATGAACTTTTTAGCACACGCCTCTTTGTATATTATGAAATACACAGAAAATGTTAGCTAAACTAAAAAATAAGTGTTAGCCTAAACCATAAAACACTGAAACAGAATGCATCATACATGATTTATTTTTGTTTTAGGCCAGTAATTTATTAGTTTAAATTCTACAAAAGTAATTTTTTTTTCTCTACTAGGAAATTTAACAAAAATAATAAAATATGTAGCCTCAAGAGAAATTCACTTTATAAGTTCACTTTCCATTATTTTTCATGGAAATTGTACTAAAGTTGTAAGCAATTTGTGTTTAATGCTAAACTGCCGTAATTCAACTTATTATGTTCACACTTAGGCCCTAACTATTATTTAGTCACTGAACGTTGTATGAATCAAACGTAACACCAAATGTCAGGTCTCCCTTGTGACCCAAAGTAGGCTCAGGCAGCACTGAATTTTGAGTATGTCACTCTCTCGCAGAGTGAAAATGTAGGCGTCCATTCAAGTCCAAAAATTAATTACCAATTTATGTCAGATTTGACAACTTATGGTTAAATATAACAAAGAAAGGAGTAAATTAACATGTGTGATAAATCAGAGGTAAAAATACAGCTTCTTTAAGGCACCATAAGCCATGGTTACATTAACCCCATGGTTACACTTACCCCACTTCACCCATACTCTTTTTGCTTTACTTTACCAGAAATTGTTTCAAGGATGTGGTGAAGATATTTGCCAGGTGCTACAATAAATAATAGCACAACTGTCTTACCTGCAGCATTTAAAATAGAAACAACTTCCTCTTTTTGCTTTACTGTACCAAAAATTAGTGGTGAAGGTATTTGCCAGATGCTACAGTAAAACAAGTTACTCTTTTTGCTTTACATTACCAGAAATTGTTTCAAGGATGTGGTGAAGATATTTCCCTGGTGCTATAGTAAATAAGTGCACAACTGTCTAACCTGCAGCATTTAAAATACAAACAACTTACTCTTTTTGCTTTACTTTACCAGAAACTGTTTCAAGGATGTGGTGAAGATATTTGCCAGGTGCTACAGTGAATAAGTGCACAACTGTCTAACCTGCAGCATTTAAAATACAAACAAGTTACTCTTTTTGCTTTACTTTACCAGAAACTGTTTCAAGGATGTGGTGAAGATATTTCCCAGGTGCTTACAGTGAATAAGTGCACAACTGTCTAACCTGCAGCATTTAAAATACAAACAAGTTACTCTTTTTGCTTTACTTTACCAGAAACTGTTTCAAGGGTGTGGTGAAGATATTTGCCAGGTGCTACAGTAAATAACAGCACAACTGTCTTACCTGCAGCATTTAAAATAGAAATAACTTCCTCTTTTTGCTTTACTGTACCAAAAATTAGTGGTGAAGGTATTTGTCAGATGCTACAGTAAAACAAGTTACTCTTTTTGCTTTAGTTTACCAGAAATTGTTTCAATGATGTGGTGAAGATACTGGCCAGACCCAACAATATAAGTGCATACACTATTTTTAACATTTCAGATTGGATTATATTACTCTTATTGTTTCATTGTAAAGACATTTGTACTGAATAATTTTTGTAAGAGGATATGGAATTTGGTAAATGAGGAATGAAAATGAACATTCACTTTAAAAAGATGTTTTTATTAATGAAATTAGTTATTTAAATAAGACACTACACAATTTGTTTCATTGTTTGTCTTCTTCGCGCATCAATTTCTGCTGCTTACGTTTGAGTATGTCCAATTGATACAATAGCACCAGCCTTTGCAGCTCTGGAGTAGACAAATTACGTGTCTCATCCGTTTCCATGCTTAATCGCCGACGTTTAAGCACACTCTCATGCCCCGAAGCAGGCGATTGTGAAGGTACGACGACTTCGGGGCCCACGAGGTCCATGTGGTCGGCTGGAACAATTAGTGGTAGCTGCAAAATTGACTCTTGTTCATACATGCAGTCTGTGTCAGCTACCTCCGAATTCCTTGGTGATGTGATGACAGAGGTGGAACCACCACCTACTGCACAAGCTCCTAATGAAAATTTAAAAAAAAGTAATAGTAGTGTGTCAGGATGCAGTTTCTAGTTAGTAAATATACCAGACAGGTTTACGCAGAAATGTGGGAGAGGTTCGTCCAATTTCATGCATAGTACACTGTGATACTTTCACTGAAAAGTGGTGATATAGTAGACGAAATTTACCAAACATTGTTTCATTTTCACATGTTAAAAATACGTATTTGTCTGAATCACAATTTCAAAGCATTAAGCGCGTAATTAAAAAATCGAAAAGTATGGGACTTCCCAGGAACTCTGTGGATAGTTGGGTTGCAGTCATCTCCGTCCAAAAACTTTAAAAATATCTGCTCCCAATTTTTCAGGGAAATCTTGATGTTTCCCGTCTTATTCACATCCGTTTTCGCCTTGATACGGGATTTCATATTGTGCAGTTTCTTCATTATCTGCACGTCCGTTATTTCTTTCCCGAAATTAACCATATAACGGTGTTGAACTTCTTTAAGACAATCCGCTTTCTCTCTTCTTGCGGCCGGAGTTTGTGATTTGCTGATAATTGCGGGGTAATCTTTAATAATGTTAACAAACGCTAATTCTGAGTCTTCCATTTCGGCACAGAAATAACTTCAGAAAACTTTCGCTAACGCAAAACACACGCAAAGTCGCTAACGAAACAAACTGAGAACCAAAGATGTTGGATTTTAATCTCTTTGCTGAGAACTTACTCAGTAAGGAGGGGAGGTAGAGAGAAAGTACTCCAGGGTCAGAGATTATGCTTCCTAGTTTTTATTCATACGAAACTGAGAACTTTCTTTGAGAATGTTCTTTTGCTCTGAGTATCAACTCTGGAGAATGTTCTCGTTTTTATTCATACAACCCATTGTTTCTGGGCAAGCTAGGGCCTGCCATGTTATAACTCTATCCGGCTGTAGCTCCACAGAGACGTGTTAGTTAGTACACACTGCCCTCACCGCGCAGCAGAATTGTGCTACGCAGTTGGGGACCCAGGCACTGTTGCCCATGCAGCAGTATTGTTTGTTAGCGTACATTGTGTGTTAACATTTGTTAGATTACCAAACAACAAGAACTACTACTAGGTTAGTATGTAAACAATTTTGCTTGGCTTTGAAACAGTATCCTGCCATGATCTAATCTGATTAAGTCATGTACAGATCTTAGGTGGCTGTGGAACAAAATAACAGGCAGCGACTAACCTAATTCTTAATCTTGTAAATAAACAATTGAATAATAAAAGCCGGCGGAAGTGGCCGAGCGGTTCTAGGCGCTACAGTCTGGAACCGTGTGACCTCTACGGTCGCAGGTTCGAATCCTGCCTCGGGCATGGATGTGTGTGATGTCCTTAGGTTAGTTAGGTTTAAGTAGTTCTAAGTTCTAGGGGACTGATGACCTTAGAAGTTAAGTCCCATAGTGCTCAGAGCCATTTTTTTGAATAATAAAACCAGATTCTTTGAGCGCTGTACTTGTTAATTTTGTATATATTGTATACATCCATCATGTTTATTAACACTGAATTACGGCTGTCTGTTTGTATGTCGCTTTTGTATTACATTTATATTACATTCATACACTCCTGGAAATGGAAAAAAGAACACATTGACACCGGTGTGTCAGACCCACCATACTTGCTCCGGACACTGCGAGAGGGCTGTACAAGCAATGATCACACGCACGGCACAGCGGACACACCAGGAACCGCGGTGTTGGCCGTCGAATGGCGCTAGCTGCGCAGCATTTGTGCACCGCCACCGTCAGTGTCAGCCAGTTTGCCGTGGCATACGGAGCTCCATCGCAGTCTTTAACACTGGTAGCATGCCGCGACAGCGTGGACGTGAACCGTATGTGCAGTTGACGGACTTTGAGCGAGGGCGTATAGTGGGCATGCGGGAGGCCGGGTGGACATACCGCCGAATTGCTCAACACGTGGGGCGTGAGATCTCCACAGTACATCGATGTTGTCGCCAGTGGTCGGCGGAAGGTGCACGTGCCCGTCGACCTGGGACCGGACCGCAGCGACGCACGGATGCACGCCAAGACCGTAGGATCCTACGCAGTGCCGTAGGGGACCGCACCGCCACTTCCCAGCAAATTAGGGACACTGTTGCTCCTGGGGTATCGGCGAGGACCATTCGCAACCGTCTCCATGAAGCTGGGCTACGGTCCCGCACACCGTTAGGCCGTCTTCCGCTCACGCCCCAACATCGTGCAGCCCGCCTCTAGTGGTGTCGCGACAGGCGTGAATGGAGGGACGAATGGAGACGTGTCGTCTTCAGCGATGAGAGTCGCTTCTGCCTTGGTGCCAATGATGGTCGTATGCGTGTTTGGCGCCGTGCAGGTGAGCGCCACAATCAGGACTGCATACGACCGAGGCACACAGGGCCAACACCCGGCATCATGGTGTGGGGAGCGAACTCCTACACTGGCCGTACACCACTGGTGATGGTCGAGGGGACACTGAATAGTGCACGGTACATCCAAACCGTCATCGAACCCATCGTTCTACCATTCCTAGACCGGCAAGGGAACTTGCTGTTCCAACAGGACAATGCACGTCCGCATGTATCCCGTGCCACCCAACGTGCTCTAGAAGGTGTAAGTCAACTACCCTGGCCAGCAAGATCTCCGGATCTGTTCCCCATTGAGCATGTTTGGGACTGGATGAAGCGTCGTCTCACGCGGTCTGCACGTCCAGCACGAACGCTGGTCCAACTGAGGCGCCAGGTGGAAATGGCATGGCAAGCCGTTCCACAGGACTACATCCAGCATCTCTACGATCGTCTCCATGGGAGAATAGCAGCCTGCATTGCTGCGAAAGGTGGATATACACTGTACTAGTGCCGACATTGTGCATGCTCTGTTGCCTGTGTCTATGTGCCTGTGGTTCTGTCAGTGTGATCATGTGATGTATCTGACCCCAGGAATGTGTCAATAAAATTTCCCCTTCCTGGGACAATGAATTCACGGTGTTCTTATTTCAATTTCCAGGAGTGTATTATTACTTTTACAATGATGTGTTCATTTATATTATTACTTTACAATGATGTGTACAGGTTTAACGTGGATTCTAGAACAATATCCATAACCTATTCTTCCAGTTTTAATTACATTGATGTCTAATAAGATGTAAATTGTGATCTTTGACTAACGTTAACGTTAACTTTTGTGTATGTTATAAGTTTTTTTGATGTGTGTATGTCGTGCGACCGTGTTGTGTCGGTGCTGTCACTGTCACTAGTTTAATTGTCAGTATTGGAGCTACTAGAACTATGTGTGTCGCCAGTCTCTGTCTTCTGCGCCTTCTGTTATGACGATTCTATTTATATATGTCATCTTCTGCTTTTGTGATGTTGTTAGCGATTGTATTCAGTTGTCATGTAAATGGCTTCTTCAGCGCATCGCATAGTGTATTTTCTGTTATGCTTCCTATGTTGTTACGTGAGTGCTTGTATCTACGCATTTCAAAACGAAGAGTCATGGAGAACAAATATCCCTGTATGTGCAGCGACTGCTTTCTGAATGCGACATGCGCTGTAAGTATGTGGGCTAAGGGCCGTATCCATTCACAAAATGGACCATGCCTCGGCCGGAATTGACACGGCGCATCCGTAACCGCTCCCGGATATTGGGAAAAATGAATAGACTCGACGACGCTTATTACTTTCGTCCCAGTATTTTTACCAAGTATCTACACACTAATTTCTATTAATCCAGTCTCATAACATTTGCTGCGGAAGCAAAGGGAACTTCACAGCAAACATAAACATAGCCAAAGCCTTGCAGACAAACAAAAATTACGCGAAGCGAAATGTAGTGTGAGGAGGGCTATGCGAGAGGCGTTCAATGAATTCGAAAGTAAAGTTCTATGTACTGACTTGGCAGAAAATCCTAAGAAATTTTGGACTTATGTCAAAGCGGTAGGTAGATCAAAACAAAAAGTCCAGACACTCTGTGACCAAAATGGTACTGAAACAGAGGATGACAGACTAAAGGCCGAAATACTAAATGTCTTTTTCCAAAGCTGTTTCACAGAGGAAGACTGCACTGTAGTTCCTTCTCTAGATTGTCGCACAGATGACAAAACGGTAGATATCGAAATAGACGACAGAGGGATAGAGGAGCAATTAAAATCGCTGAAAAGAGGAAAGGCCACTGGACCTGATGGGATACAAGTTCGATTTTACACAGAGTACGCGAAGGAACTTGCCCCCCCCCCTCCCCCCCCCCCTTCTTGCAGCGGTGTACCGTAGGTCTCTAGAAGAGCGTAGCGTTCCAAAGGATTGGAAAAGGGCACAGATCATCCCCAGTTTCAAGAAGGGACGTCGAACAGATGTGCAGAACTATAGACTTATATCTCTAACGTCGATCAGTTGCAGAATTTTGGAACATGCATTATGTTCGAGTGTAATGACTTTTCTGGAGTCTAGAAATCTACTCTGTAGGAATCAGCATGGGTTTCGAAAAAGACGGTCGTGTGAAACCCAGCTCGCGCTATTCGTCCACGAGACTCAGAGGGCCATAGACACGGGTTCACAGTTAGATGCCGTGTTTCTTGACTTCCGAAAGGCGTTCGATACAGTTCTCCACAGTCATTTAATGAACAAGGTAAGAGCATATGGACTATCAGACCAATTGTGTGATTGGATTGAAGAGTTCCTAGATAACAGAACGCAGCATGTCATTCTCAATGGAGTGAAGTCTTCCGAAGTAAGAGTGATTTCAGGTGTGCCGCAGGGGAGTTTCGTAGGACCGTTGCTATTCACAATATACATAAATGACCTTGTGGATGACATCGGAAGTTCACTGAGGCCTTTTGCGGATGATGCTGTGGTATATCGAGAGGTTGTAACATTGGAAAATTGCACTGAAATGCAGGAGGATCTGCAGCGAATTGACAAATGGTGCAGGGAATGGCAATTGAATCTCAATGTAGACAAGTGTAATGTGCTGCGAACACATAGAAAGAAAGATCCCTTATCATTTAGCTACAATATAGCAGGTCAGCAACTGGAAGCAGTTAAATCCATAAATTATCTGGGAGTACGCATTAGGAGTGATTTAAAATGGAATGATCATATAAAGTTGATCGTTGGTAAAGCAGATGCCAGACTGAGATTCATTGGAAGAATCCTAAGGAAATGCAATCCGAAAACAAAGGAAGTAGGTTACAGTACACTTGTTCGCCCACTGCTTGAATACTGCTCAGCAGTGTGGGATCCGTACCAGATAGGGTTGATAGAAGAGATAGAGAAGATCCAACGGAGAGCAGCGCGCTTCGTTACAGGATCATTTAGTAATCGCGAAAGCGTTACGGAGATGATAAACTCCAGTGGAAGACTCTGCAGGAGAGACGCTCAGTAGCTCGGTACGGGCTTTTGTTGAAGTTTGGAGAACATACCTTCACCGAAGCGTCAAGCAGTATATTGCTCCCTCCTACGTATATCTCGTGAAGAGACAATGAGGATAAAATCAAAGAGATTAGAGCCCACACAGAAGCATACCGACAATCATTCTTTCCACGAACAATACGAGACTGGAATAGAGGAGAGAACCGATAGAGGTACTCAGGGTACCCTCCGTCACACACCGTCAGGTGGCGTGCGGAGTGGGGATGTAGATGTAGATGTAGACTGGCGGGGTAGCTCAGTCGTAGTGGCAGGTGACTGGTTCCCATGCTGTGCAATACATCTGGAGTGCTCCAGTGTGCGAGGAAGCAGCGAAAAGTCAAATCATACACCAGTCTAGGAGTCCGCTTTTATTCATTTCTGTAACACACCGTTAATGAGCCTTCACTTAAGGACGTTATATAGAATTATAAGTTAGCCACGTAAATTTGCAGACAAAATATTTTATAGTTTTTGTCTGAATGTATATGTGAAGAACGAATCTTGAATTTGTGAGCAACTGAGAATGTCTGAGCTTGTGAAATAATAACGTGCAGTAGTGGCAGAACTGCCTGTAGAAGAAACGGTTTTCCTGACAGATAATATCGAACTACAACCGAAAAAACATCGAGCTTCTTTAAGTGAAAATTTTTCTCCTTTATGTAAAAACTGTCACAAATCGCATCAGCAAAACATTCAGAAGACAAGACATTGATCGTGTTCAAACAAGAAGAAAGTACGCGAATATATGAACACTGCAAAGGACCCACGCCCACAGGATCATATAAAATATCTTGCACTTGCGGCCGTGTGTACACAGGAACTATAAAAAGTAGCATTAACACCTGTGTTAAGGAACACACAGTCAGTTATCGTCTGGGCAATACGGGTATATCAGCAGTAGAGACCACACTACGCTTTTACCAAAATCTGATTACGAGGGCTATTCGGAAAGTAAGGTCCGACTGGATGTTTAACGGAATCCACAGGAAAAACCCGACGAAGCTTTGCATAGATATGGCGGACAGTGTCTCTAGTATGACGAACGATCGAATCACGTCGCTCTTTTTGAGTTACAAATGCATAGTGAGCGCGTAAAGATGCCTTGAAAATAGCGTCTCCCGCCAAGTATGAGGGCCTGGTGAGGGATTTCGCCTGATGTCGTGCAACCTACATAACATGACGGTCATGCGTTTCCTTCTCCGTGACAATTCTCGGCCGCACTCTGCAGGGGCAATGAAGATGCTCCTGCAGTTTGATTACTCACAATACAACCCGTAATTTGCTCACATGAACCGCTGTCTATGAAGACAACATTGTGGCACAAGCTTTAGATCAGGGTAGAGAATTGGTGGAAAGCACAGGGGGCTGCCTTCTATGACGAGGCTATGGGAAATTGGTACAACGCTACGACAAATGTCTAAGTCGGAGCAGCGTGTATGTGTTGAAGTAGGTGGAATGTATAGCTAACTGTCGCAAATAAAACATTCTTGATTTTCACAATGGTTTCCATTTCACGATCGATCGGACCTTACTTTCCGAACAGCACTCTTACTACTATGGTATGACGTACAGAGAGGCTGTAGATATTCAAAAGTACAAAAACAACTTTAACAAAAAAGAAGAGCGATTGAAAATATAGTTTATGGGCCTTAGTGGTAAACAAAACAAAGATCGCCGACTCTTCCCACTAAAAGCACCATAATACTCATCGGCCGACTCCGCGATCTTATGCAGTAATCTGATGGAGTAACGAATCGACCGTTGCGCTGATATGTATACTATTCGCGCAAGCTCCACATGGTGCAATGGCTGATGGGAACGACCGTAAAGGAATTTCCCATTTACGGTCGCTGCCATATGCCACCACGCCGAGAGCCAACTTAGTTTGTGCGAATATTAAACAGCTCGACTTGATGAGCTTGCTTCAGATTGTTTCGGAGTATGCTCCATACTTAACAATCATATACAACCGTTCGCTCTACGAATGTTTCGTACGTAAAGACTGGAAAGTTGCACAGGTCACACCAATATTCAAGAAAGGTAGTCGGAGTAATCGACTTAATTACAGGCCCATATCGTTAACGTCGATATGCAGAGGATTTTGGAACATATGTTGTGTTCAAACATTATGAATTATCTGTAAGAAAATTGTCTATTGACAGGAAATATTGTTCCTGTGAAACACAACTAGCTCTTTATTCACATGAAGTGTGAAGTGCTTTTGACAAGGGATTTCAGATGAATAACGTATTTCTGGATTTCCGGATGGCTTTTGACACTGTACCACACAAGCGGCTTGCAGTGAAATTGCGTGATTATTAAATATCGTCTCAGCTGTGTGACGGGATTTGTGATTTCCTGTCAGAGAGGTCGCGGTTGTTTGGAGATGACACTGTCGTCTATCAACTAATAAAGTCATCAGAAGATGAAAACAAACTGCAAAACGATTTAGAAAAGATATCTGAATGGTGCGAAAACTGGCAGTTGACCTTAAAAAACGAAAAGTGTGAGGTCATCCACACGAGTGCTGAAAGGTATTCGTTTAACTTCGGTTACACGATAAATCAGTCTAATCAAAAAGCCGTAAATTCAACTAAATACCTAGGTATTACAATTACGAACAACTTAAATTGGAAGGGGCCCATAGAAAATGTTGTGGGGAAGGCTAACCAAAGACTGCGTTTTATTGGCAGGACACTTAGAAAATGTGACAGACCTACTACGGAAACTGCCTATACTACGCTTGTCCGTCCCCTTTTAGAATACCGCTGCGCGGTGTGGGATTCTTACCAGATAGGACTGACGGAGTACATCGAATAAGTTCAAAGAAGGACAGCACGTTTTGTATTCTCACGAAATATGGGAGAGAGTGTCACAGAAATGATACAGGATTTGGGCTCGACATCATTAAAAGAAAATCGTTTTTCGTTGCGAAGGAATCTTCTCATGAAATTACAATCACCAACTTTCGCCTCCGATTGCGAAAATATTTTCTTGACACCGACCTACATAGTGAGAAACGATCAGCACGATACAACAAGGGAAATCAGAGCTCGTACGGAAAGACATAAGTGTTCGTTCTTTCCGCGCGCTGTACGAGGTTGGAATAATAGAGAATTGTGGAGGTGGTTCGATGAACCCTCTGCCAGGCACTTAAATTTGATTTGCAGAGTATCCATGTAGATGTAACTGCTTTCTGAGCCGTTAAACCTCTGATGATGTCTCCAGCAATGGAAGACGAAACCTCAGGATAAGAATTGTGCCTTGGACCACGGCCTAACGTGTATAAAACCAGTATCATTAATAACGCTAATAACGGCCGTGAAATTTTGTATTTTATGCCTTGGACCACGGACTAATGCCTAAAAATCCAATATTACCAATAACGCAAATACTGGCCGTGAAATTCTGGATTCGTTATTAAAGAACCAGTAACTACATCGAAAGAGCAATGAAGAGTAAAGACATAGTTATCTGAAACACACTTACATTTTGGAAACAATATCTTGGCAACTAATACTGTAAGGTGTCTGCACCAGGAGAAGTGGCAGTAGTTTTGTAACCTTTATCACGGGGAGCTTTGCTCCTGAGCCCATGGTTGGAGGAGATCTCTTTGGGTTACCAGAGTTAAGTTTGTTATACACTCCTGGAAATGGAAAAAAGAACACATTGACACCGGTGTGTCAGACCCACCATACTTGCTCCGGACACTGCGAGAGGGCTGTACAAGCAATGATCACACGCACGGCACAGCGGACACACCAGGAACCGCGGTGTTGGCCGTCGAATGGCGCTAGCTGCGCAGCATTTGTGCACCGCCGCCGTCAGTGTCAGCCAGTTTGCCGTGGCATACGGAGCTCCATCGCAGTCTTTAACACTGGTAGCATGCCGCGACAGCGTGGACGTGAACCGTATGTGCAGTTGACGGACTTTGAGCGAGGGCGTATAGTGGGCATGCGGGAGGCCGGGTGGACGTACCGCCGAATTGCTCAACACGTGGGGCGTGAGGTCTCCACAGTACATCGATGTTGTCGCCAGTGGTCGGCGGAAGGTGCACGTGCCCGTCGACCTGGGACCGGACCGCAGCGACGCACGGATGCACGCCAAGACCGTAGGATCCTACGCAGTGCCGTAGGGGACCGCACCGCCACTTCCCAGCAAATTAGGGACACTGTTGCTCCTGGGGTATCGGCGAGGACCATTCGCAACCGTCTCCATGAAGCTGGGCTACGGTCCCGCACACCGTCAGGCCGTCTTCCGCTCACGCCCCAACATCGTGCAGCCCGCCTCAGTGGTGTCGCGACAGGCGTGAATGGAGGGACGAATGGAGACGTGTCGTCTTCAGCGATGAGAGTCGCTTCTGCCTTGGTGCCAATGATGGTCGTATGCGTGTTTGGCGCCGTGCAGGTGAGCGCCACAATCAGGACTGCATACGACCGAGGCACACAGGGCCAACACCCGGCATCATGGTGTGGGGAGCGATCTCCTACACTGGCCGTACACCACTGGTGATCGTCGAGGGGACACTGAATAGTACACGGTACATCCAAACCGTCATCGAACCCATCGTTCTACCATTCCTAGACCGGCAAGGGAACTTGCTGTTCCAACAGGACAATGCACGTCCGCATGTATCCCGTGCCACCCAACGTGCTCTAGAAGGTGTAAGTCAACTACCCTGGCCAGCAAGATCTCCGGATCTGTCCCCCATTGAGCATGTTTGGGACTGGATGAAGCGTCGTCTCACGCGGTCTGCACGTCCAGCACGAACGCTGGTCCAACTGAGGCGCCAGGTGGAAATGGCATGGCAAGCCGTTCCACAGGACTACATCCAGCATCTCTACGATCGTCTCCATGGGAGAATAGCAGCCTGCATTGCTGCGAAAGGTGGATATACACTGTACTAGTGCCGACATTGTGCATGCTCTGTTGCCTGTGTCTATGTGCCTGTGGTTCTGTCAGTGTGATCATGTGATGTATCTGACCCCAGGAATGTGTCAATAAAGTTTCCCCTTCCTGGGACAATGAATTCACGGTGTTCTTATTTCAATTTCCAGGAGTGTAGATAAACGACGTCACTCTTCTCTCTGGGTGCGCTGTACACTTGGGCTTCTACTGTTACCAGAGATGGTGTGGAGATTTAGTTTCGGGATGCCGTATTCTCCACCTCGGGGAACGGTGAATGAGGTAATATCTGTCAGTGCATCTGCATTTGCGTCGATTAGTAACACAATTTTATGTTCCCATGCTTGTGTCCAAGTGATTGTTAGTCCGACAATGTCATGTTCAAACTTTCAAATATTAATCTTTAACCCTTCACGCCTTCTTAGATAAAATACAGCAACTAAATTGGACTAGGATTTTGACTTACTTAATTCCGGATCAACAAATTTCCGTTTCATGATTGAAAACGTACCGACTACTGGCATGCCCTCACGAATTGCACCTTGAATGATTTATTTAATAAGGGTTGCTTAACACGTATTTTAGCAAAAGCCGCGTGATTTATTTGAGGTCGACGTACAGCTGTGTGTTACGTTACAGATAAGGTGGCATAGCAGAGCAGAGCCGAGCTTCGTTATCCTTATTGTGCAGGTAAGAATTAATACTGGAGCTATGAAAACAACATTTTTCTGCGGTTTAGGGAACTGTGAATAATTACACATTTCTGTATAGATTCAGATTAGTATTAATAACTTCACATTGTTGTTCAATATATCAGTCATTATCATTCCATTTTCAAAAACTTCGCAGTCATTTTACGTTAATGTTACAGTATACAGACTACACAGCTTAAAGAGTACACAGCAGTCACAGCTATAACAGTCTTCCCGATTGTCAGAGTCGATGAAGTAAGAGTATCTACCGTTTTCAGCCCATTGTCCACAGAATAATTCCCCATTCACCTCCGCTCTGCTTATACACTTTCCTTACCGCGTCAAATGCATTCAGTCTGGCAGTGGGTAGTGCCACAATGATTTCGAGCATCAGATTTCACAGACGGTATCCACATACGTCGGTGAATATACCTACAATATTATGTCATTGTACGACACATAGTTCAGGAGATATGACATAAAAAGTGAGATGAGTGAGAAACTGTCGCATCGTGCAGGACTTTTGAATTTATTACTTCGTTGCTACTATCTGCATTCGCAACATATTGTGCAGATAGCATCCACATAATCTCTGAATGTACCTGCAAAATTACTTCATTACGTCCGCCTCCGTAGCGTAGCGGTAGCTTTACCGCCTACCACGCAGGGGGCCCGGGTTCGATTCCCGGACTGGGTGTTGTGTGATTTTCATCATTGACTAGCAAGTCGCCGATGTGGCGTCACCTAAAAAGGACTTGCAATACGACGGCCGAACTCCCCCGAATGGAGCCTCCCAACCAATAATGCCATAGGATGACTTCCATTTTTGCTTCATTATACGACACATACTACGGGAGATATTCCGTTATAAATATTAAGCACAAGGTCAGACGATGTGTAGTATGGGCGTGGACGCACAGCTATAAGTAAATACCTTGGTGACGACGGGTTTCTCTACTGGTGTATTATATTTGCCTCACCTCTTCACTGTAGTCGCAGTTATACAATAATATCGATCAAACAGTCCATAAGCGTGTATGTCTGGTATCAGTAGCTGCTGTATCAACAATTTAGTAATACAGCTACTGTGTATGCAACTTCTGATTTGCTTTTTCTCGTCTCGAAGCAGAATCCGTTTTATTCAGTTAGGACATCCCCAACCGTAGTCTTTCCTTGTCAGTTTCTTGTTCACAATGGGAATATGATGTCTGCATACATGGTTCACTAGAATTTTCCTTTTTGGCGCTGGGGAATCCATACAAAGTGACAGGAAATGGGAGATCATAAGCGGCGAACAAGGAAACACCACAAGGCTGACAATGGAGTCTCCTGGCGAGGCAATATTTCTCGGACGGGCCAACAACACAAGAGCATCGACAGCCACTGTGCCGAAGCGAACGAAGGGAAGGGCTGTGTCCCCGCTCCCCACCAAACCCCCGCGAGGCATTCTTCTCAATACCTTAGCAACGTCCAAACATGCGGCAAGAAATTGTTTGTTGCTCACTCACGACCTCATACTGCGTGCATGCAATATTAATTTCCGACCATTGTTTTCCATCAGTTTTGGTTTCTTTACTGCCTGCAGAGCTTTTACCCAAATGGTTTGTGACTTTCTGTACTCTTCGCTAGCATTTGGAACTACTTTCTCCTTCCACATACGAGAACAGCATGTACTGTCTCATTAAAGTTGGCCTTATGTTGGAGAGGAAAAAAATAAATAAATAAATAAAGACTCGGACTGAATTTTCATGTGCATCCGAGGTGAATAATGAGACGAGGTAGCAGAGCTACACCCGAGAGAACTGAGGGAATAATTACCAAAAGATTACTTGTGTTTTGGGAACAATTTTATCCACCAGACATAACGATCGAGTTCGGCACCAGCTGAACCAGCGAAAGTGCGGCAAAACGGACAAGTACGACAAGAAATGAGGCACCAGTGCCGGCCGAATTGTATCAACGAAGTCTAGGTGCGATTGGAAAGGAGTATAGGGCGGAACATTTGGACGCACCTGCAAGGTCTTGGTATTTAGAGACACTCGTGAATTGTAAGAATGAATGTCGGTGGCAGAAAGACGACTAGGGAATAGGGCCTGTAACTCACAACTCTCACGTGTTTCATTGTCGAGGTCTGCCTAACAGGAATTGAGTCAGAGCTCTTACAACTTGAGTGCATGGCAAGCTGGAGTGGCATCAGGCATTAGGGAAACAAAATCAGAGAGGTGGAGGGAATGCATAATTAATATTTCTTTCGCGCAAAGGTGGAACATTGTGTTGGCGTTAGAAATATGGAAACTGATACTTTAGAACTTACGAAACAATGTGGGATAGATGAAGAGTAATAAAGGTGAAAGTTTGAGTATGCAGTAGTGAGTAGGCCCTAACTTTCAGATAAGCAATAAAAGGTGAGAGGATACACCCAACACGTCAACTAAATGGTACAATTTATGTGGAGTGAGTAGATGATGAGCTGGTGTGACAAAATGAGACGGACAAAGTGAT
The DNA here is from genome assembly GCF_023864275.1 of Schistocerca cancellata. NCBI lineage: Eukaryota > Metazoa > Arthropoda > Insecta > Orthoptera > Acrididae > Schistocerca > Schistocerca cancellata. The sequence continues at coordinate 138,891,606 of NC_064632.1, forward strand.
AGCTTTCTACTGGCGACCAGAGGACTATGAGTGTCATATCATTTGTTATTTACACTGCAGTAAGAAAAGCACTCTTCAAACGCTACACACTATCCAGAAACGCCATGCCACATCTGCCGCTCGATGCACGCTTCCATACAATGCTGAGCCTAGGAAGCTAGTGGAGTTGTGAGCCCTCATCTCTGCTCACCCCTGTGAGTGATCGAAACAAACAAGCGTCTGCTATTCTACTGATTGTACGAAAGCCTTGTGTTATTCGTCTCTATGATACTCGTAGTTCAGTCTACACAAATTTTCTATGGCTTTTATAGAATAAGAGTTACGACTTTTCTGCTTAGCACGAAGTATTGTTTCATTCACAAAATCGGTGGCAACAACTGTTGACTGTTCACTTAGCTACACATTAGCCATTAAAACTACTACACCAGGAGGGACAGTAAATAACGCAATTGTTCTTGTCATACAGTATGTATTCAGTATGCCAACGGCCTTGCCACAATGGTAACACTGGCTCCAGACAGATTACCTAAGTTAAGCATTGTCGATCTTGGCTAGCACCTGGATGGGACACCGTTCGGGTCTGCTTAGTACTGTTAGCAAGTGGAGTGCACTCAGCAGTTGTGAGACCAGTTGAGGAACTGCTTGGTTGCTGAGTAGTGGCCGCGGTCGCAAGAACTGACATCGGCCAGGAGAGGGGTGCGCTGACCACATACCCCTCCGTATCTGGAACCGGTGACGCCTAAGGACTGAGGATGACACGGCGGTCGGTTGGTACCGTTGGGGCTTCGAGGCCTGCTTGGACGGTGTTCGTTTGCTTCGGAAGAATGCAAGATGAAATTTGTAAGTGATTATGGGCTATACAGGGTCCGTAATTTATAACACAGAGCTACCACGGGTGGCAGCAACGTTGGATCTAATCTGGCCGGGCATCTGGTCAAACTGACTAGCTAGCAGGCTCGCTTCAGTGTGTGAACGGCAAGACACAGAAGCCAGTCGATGTGCAATGTTTCTGAAGCGGTTGTAAAGAAACTATTTGGTGAAACATATGACTTTCGCAAATCTCATAGCTTAATTTGTCAGCTTCGTGGCAAACTGCCTATAATGTTCATAGTTATTGTGAGATTTCGAGATCGTGTGAACTACTAGAAGGAATTCTTAAACCTTGCATTGAAGAAAAGGGGCGCTCCGAATTTGCAGTTGGTGAATTTTAGGTCATATGTTGCTGCGTGCGAAATGAATTATTCTTTAAAGTGGAAGGATATCGCTATCTGTTTCCAACTTCGTATCTCACAAACGGTTTGAGATATCGAATGAAGAGTTAGCCAAATGACAGCACAGAAAGAGTAGAGCTTTTTGCCATATGATTAATTTACAAAACTTCTATAGCTATGACGAAATTCAAACTAGTACAGGTTTCTTCAATAAAATAATAAAGGATCAAATTGAAAGAACGTTGCAGAGGAATTACGTTTCATCAGTTGTAAGCATTATTTATTATCTGATTCATTATTTATTTTATATGCATCTTAACAATAAACATTTAATATTAACAACATTAAGTTCTTCACTTTTGTACTGGCCTCTTTTTATAGCTACATACCGTCACTGAACAGAACCTTCTGGTGAATTCAAATACTCGTTAAATCTTAATCTCATAAGAGAAGCTTGTATTTCTAAATCTTCTAGGAAAAGGCAACAGAAGCTACTAAGTATTCAGTGGTCGCATTTCCTTTCCTCAACTAGATCACTTGACATAATGTTTTCAGTCCTCGAATAACTATGCAGTATACATGTATCTACAGTCTCCAGTCTATACTCAAAATGCGGTTTAAACACACAAACCTGCATCTCAATACGCCAACACTCCACAGTTTGATGAGCACGAGAAAGTCTGCAATTAAAAACCATTTTTTTCATTAGCAGTAGTTCTTCAATTACGATAGGGTCGCTTTAATTATTTCTAGTAATGGAAATGCCTCATTACCTAGGAAAAAATAAAGGGGTCCTGAGTTTCGAATGTGAGTTTGAATCTATAAGTGCATGTATAGAATCTCAGTGGACATTACAGGGCGCTCTGTGCTTCGCGGGTGCTGGACCACTACTGAGCTCTCCATGTGCCTCTGCTGCGTGCTATGACAGGCTTCTGCTCTGCCTCTGCTGCGTGCAGGGTGCGACGGGCCACAGTCGAAACACCCTGAGTGTCACTGTAGCTCCGGGCAGCACGGGGAACATGGAGATGATAAGACGGGGTGCAGCGACTGGCCGTAACATGTCAAGCATGTAGCAGTTGCTTTCCAAACTGTAGTGTGAACCAGAGGTGATTGTGTCCTCTACACTCTACACCATCGCGCCACGTGCTGGGCTTGAATGAAGACTACTGGAATCTTGCAATATTCGTTCGCCTCGGACTCTCCACCCTCAGATAATCCATCGTCGTGTTGTACGTAGAAATAGGGCGTGTCTCAATGGATTTGGTGCCCTTACTGTGTACAGTATTGTCGTTGGGCACGACACTGTCTGTGAGCCTCTCTCTGCTGCCACATGAAGTGTAGCCAGGCTGACCAAGACGATCTAGACGTCGTAGAGCTTTCTGTGTGGACATCTGTCTTGCAGCAAACAAGCCCATTTCGTGACTCGAGGTACGTGACTTAGCTGTACGAAGGTGAGTCAAATGAAAACCTTAAATATTTTTTAAAATATTATTTATTGTGCAGAAGTGGTACAAGGCTATATCACTTTTCAACATAATCTCCCCCATGCTCAATGCAAGCCCTCCAGAGCTTACAAAGTGCATAATTTCCTTTAGAAAAAAATGCTTTTGGTAGTCAGCGCAAACACTCATGTACCACGTGGCGTACCTCTTCATCAGAACGGAACTTCTTTCCTCCCATTGAGTCTGTAAGTGATCCAAACATTTGGAAATCACTTGGGGCAAGGTCTGGTGAGTATGGTGGATGAGGCAGACACTCAAAATGCAGGTATGTGATTGTTACAACTGTTGTACGGGCAGTGTGGGGCCTTGCATTGTCATGTTGCAAAAGGACACCTGCTGACAGCAATCCACGTCGCTTTGATTTGATTGCAGGCCGCAGATGATTTTTTAGGAGATCTGGAGATCTGTGTATGATGCACTGGTGACAGTGGTCCCTCTAGGCATGTAATGCTCCAAAATGACGCCTTTTTCGACCCGAAAGAGAGTCAGAATAACGTTCCCTGCTTATGGTTCTGTTCGAAACTTCTTTGGTTTTGCTGATGAGGAATGACGCCATTCCTTTTACACTCTCTTCGTTTCCGATTGGTGGAAGTGAACCCAGGTTTCGTCCCCAGTAACGATTCTTGCAAGGAAGCCATCACCTTATCGTTCAAAGCGCCGAAGAAGTTCTTCACAAGCATCAACACGTCATTCTCTCATTTCAGGGGTCAGCTGCCGTGGCACCCATCTTACAGACACTTTGTGAAACTGGAGCACATCATGCACAATGTGGTGTGCTGACCCATGACTAATCTGTAAACATGCTGCAATGTCATTCAGTGTCACTCGGCGGCTTTCCTTCAGTATGGCTTCAAGTGCTGCAATGTTCTGTGGAGTCACAACTCGTTGTGCCTGACGTGGACGAGGAGCATCTTCCCCTGAAGTCACACCATCTGCGAACTTCCTACTCCATTCGTAGACTTGCTGCTGTGACAAGCATGCATCAACGTACTGAACCTTCATTCGTCGATTAATATCAATAGGTTTCACATCTTCACTACGAAAAAAACAAAATAACAGAACGCTGTTCTTCCCTGGTGCAAGTCGCAAATGGGGCGGCCATCTTTATACCGATACTGCAACGGTATGTGTGCATTTGCACTATGCTGCCACCTACAGGCCATTCTGCACGCTTTTGTAGCACGCTTACCAACGTACAGAATAATAGCGTGAAATTTCGATTTGTTATTACAACTTTAAGGTTTTCATTTGACTTACCCGCGTACAGTGATTTAAGGCTGTCCTCTGGAGCGCTAGTTGTGTGGTGCATACAGATCCTACAAGACGTTGAGTATAGCCCTTCTCAACCATCTATTCCATATGCGCATCGCAGTCGTGAGATCACAATAGTGTGCAGCTGTATCAACGACAAGTGTTGGCAGACGGATCTCCTTCTGTACGAGGCATAACATGATCTACTCATGAGGAACCAACGTTCCAAAGCAATTTCTGGAGGAGAAACCTGCTTCGTAATGTTCTCTTACATACAGGATGTAAACTGTGATACACCTTCAGCCGGCCGCTGTGGCCGAGCGGTTCTAGGTGCTTCAGTCCGCAACAGCGCTGCTGCTACGGTCGCAGGTTCGAATCCTGCCTCGGGCATGGATGGGTGTGATGTCCTTAGGTTAGTTACGTTTAAGTAGTTCTAAGTCTAGGGGACTGATTCCCTCAGATGTTAAGTACAACAGTTCTTAGAGCATTTTTTTTTTTGTTACGCCTTCCTGCTTTGTATGGTTATGCTGAAGTGCTAGTGATTTGTGTATCCAAAAATATAGTACATTTCATGTCAGTGAAAGACTGTTGCATTGATTTAGATGGCGTAGCACGAACAAAAAATGAAATCTTATTTGGGTATGTGATCATAGTAGTCAACTTTTGTTTGTTTTCATTAGTCACGATATGACATAAGGAAACCACATAGAGTACGTTTGACAATGACATGTATATGCAGATTTCTACATGACAAGTTAAACATGTACTGACAGATGATGTATTTTACTTGAAAACAGCCCAAAACTCGATTAGCTACATACGACATTTTAAACTTAATCACAGCCAAGTGACAAAAGTTTCGTTATTTAGATACATTTTACTCGTGCCAAAATAGGGGTAACGCAGAAGTAGGTTTAATAATGAATAAAAAGTAGGAGTGCGGGTAAGCTACTACAGACAGCATAGTGACGCGTTATTGTTCCAAAGATAGACACGAAGCCCACGCCTACCGCAGTAGTACAAGTTTATATGCCAACTAGCTCCGCAGATGACGAAGAGATTGATGAAATGTATGATGTGATAAATTATTCAGATAGCGAAGTGAGAGGAAAATTTAATAGTGATGGATGACTGGAATTCGATAGTAGGAAAAGGAAGAGAAGGAAACGTATTAGGTGAACTTGCAATGGGGAGAAGAAATGAAAGAGGAAGCCACCTGGTAGAATTTTGCACAGAGCATAACTTAATCATGGCTGACACTTGGTTCAAGAATCATGAAAGAAGGTTGTATACATGGAAGAGGCTTGGAAATACTGGAAGGTTTCAAATTGATTATATAATGGTAAGACAGAGACTTAGGAACCAGGTTTTAAATTGCAAGACATTTCTAGGGGCAGATGTGGACTCTGACCTCAACCTATTGGTTATGAACTGTAGATTAAAAACTTCAAAAAGGTGGGAATTTAAGGAGATGGGACCTGGATAAACTGACAGATCCAGAGGTTGTAGTTTCATCGAGAGCATTAGGGAACGATTGACAGGAATGGGGGAAAGAAATACAGTAGAAGAAGAATGGGTAGCTTTGAGGGATGAAATAGTGAAGGCAGAAGAGGATCAAATTAGGTGAAAAGACGAGGGCTAGTAGAAATCCTTGGGTAACAGAAGATATCTTGAATTTAATTGATGAAAGGAGAAAATATAAAAATTCAGTAAATGAAGCAGGCAAAAAGGAATACAAACGTCTAAAAAATGAGATCGAGAGGAAGTGCAAAATGGCTAAGCAGGGGTGGCTAGAGGACAAATGAAAGGACGTAGAGGCATACCTCACTAGGGATAAGATAGATACTGCCTACAGGAAAATTAAAGAGGCCTTTGGAGAAAAGAGAACCACTTGTATGAATATCAAGAGCTCAGATGGAAACCCAGTTCTAAGCAAAGAAGAGAAAGCAGAAAGGTGGAAGGAGTATATAGAGGGTGTATACAAGGACAATATTAAGGAAATGGAAGAGGATGTAAATGAAGATGAAATGGGAGATATGATACTGCGTGAAAACTTTGAGATTCGCCGTTGACATTGTAATTCTGTCAGAGACAGCAAAGGACCTGGAAGAGCAGTTAAACGGAATGGACAGTGTCTTGGCAGGAGGATATAAGACGAACAACCACAAAAGCAAAACGAGGATAATAGAATGTAGTCGAATTAAGCCGGCTGATGCTGAGGAAATTAGATTAGGGAATGAGACACTTAAAGTAGTAGATGAGTTTTGGTATTTGGGGAGCAAAGAAACTGATGATCGTCGAAGTAGAGAGGTTATATAATGTAGACTGGTAATGGCAAGGAAAGCGTTCCTGAAGAAGAGAAATTTGTTAACATCGAGTATAGATTTAAGTGTCAGGAAGTCGTTTCTGAAAGTATTTGTATGGAGTGTAGCCAGGTATGGAAGTGAAACATGGACGATAAATAGTTTGGACAAGAAGAGAATAGAAGCTTTCGAAATGTGGTGCTACAGAAGAATGCTGAAGATTAGATGGGCAGATCACATAACTAATGAGGAGGTATTGAACAGAGTTGGGCAGAAGAGAAATTTGTGGCACAACTTGACTAGAAGAAGGGATCGGTTGGTAGGACATGTTCTGAGGCATCAAGGGATCACAAATTTAGTATTGGAGGGCAGAGTGGAGGGCACAGGATAGAGCAGCATGGAGAGCTGTATCAAACCAGTCTCCGGACTGAAGACCACAACAACAACACTCGTGCCAACAACGGTTAATAGTGAATGGTGTAGTCTAGCTGTTTGAGGTGAACTGGTCATGTCCTATTCGCTGGGTTTGTTTTTCGTACTTGGCCCTCAGATTACGATATTGTCAGACATAACAGTTACGACTTTGTCCCATATCTGCACTTTCTTACGTGTCGTAGTGAGGTTACGGTGGCACCAAAACAAGATTAGTGATCCCATGGACAGCGAACAACACGAATAATGAAACGGAGCCGCATTTTTCGACACGGTGAGGAGCATCAGTCTGTTCGTAGCTTGACACGTTTCATTTTTATACCACAAATTCCATCGGTCACCAATAGAGCCATATTTATATTGATTGGTAATTACTGTAACGATGTCAGTGATTGTAAATATCAAGCCGTATTTTCCTATGTATTGACTTCAGATGTTAAGTCCCATAGTGCTCAGAGCCATTTGAAACGTTTTCTCCTATGTATTGATCTTCTCTATTCTGATTGAGAGTCTTTTGCATTCAGCATAACAAATGTCATTTATGTGTCTTGATCAGAAGACTCAGCAATGTTCTACAGCACGGGTTGTGGAGTGAGATCGCTGAGGAGATATGTTCGAAAAGGCAGGGGCTGAGATATAAGACCTGTGCTGACAGGAGGACTAGTAATGCCTCTGGTCACGGGGGTTTAGTTACCCTGCCGGCCAACACTATTGTGCTGGCTGCCGTATCGGTGGACCGGCAGATTTCTCCCCTTTTTCCCCATGAGCTGTAGGGAGACGGACATGCCGCATGGATCCGCCCAAAAACGTGATAATAATGAACCGTGGAGACAGCTGCCAGTAGCAAGTAAATGGCCTATAACCATTGTCTAGGTCGATCAAAGAACGCTTCGCAGAGGACATTGTACTCAGCCCAATGACTTAAAAGGAGGTAGGTGGAATGGGAAGAAGTTTGAACAGACAGAAGCTTCTCTGAGGGAATCGACGCTATTCAACTTTATTTATCGTGTTTTTAGCCACCCGGAGGACGCAGATTGTGTCAACTTGACACCATCCATGAGTGCGTGAGGATTTTTTTCCAGATAAAGGGGGTAGATGTTCTTATTGGACAATCTTAAAAAGGAAATACTCAAGAGCGGAAGATCAGGAACCGACTTTCTTGTAATTTTATACGTGGGAATACCAGGAGTTGGCGGACTAAAAAAAGAACTCAATGACGTAGGATAGCTAGATAGAATATTCTTAATGTCGCAGGAAGCCGCCTGATTGGAAAACTTTTACACTGTTTCTTTGGTGGGAGAACAGAAAGTCCTAATAACTATCTATTTAGCCATAATTTGGCACACATCTTTCTCGTTGGAGAATGTGGAGACTTACCTATAGGTAAGTTTGCGAAGAAAAGACTTTGTTGCTATGATTTTGCTCACTTGGTCGTAGTTAAGACTGGAGACTTGGGGGCTTTTGTGACGAGATGCTGTGGCGGCCTGTGCGTTGTCTGATGCGCGGTGTGGGAGCCATCGGGCCCGTACACAGCTCGTGTCTCTATATACCGATTATAATGAGATTGTCTGGCGGCTCCTGAGCACATTTCCGTCTCCCTGCTCACTAGAGGAGTTAGGAGAGATTCTGATCGAAGGCGGAATAACATTCCACTTGAGGCCATACAATTATTATATGCCAGTATTCCAAGAATAATCGCAGCTGTGTTACGGGAAAAGGGGGTCCAACCTCTTATTAATAAACCATTCCAAAAGAAGTACAGGTGTTCTCATTATTTTGCCTATCCCCTGTATAATGAATCTCTTGTGGTATTTAAAACACAATTATTACATGAGCTTGTATTACATATCAGATATTACACAAAATTAAACCTGCTGGATCTTACACATGTACTTACATTTCGCAAATGGTGCGCAATTGATACAGCTTTGGACCGATTTGTCGAACCGGGGATTGGCTCGAACGCCATTTGAGCCTGGGTCGTTGGAACTTAAACCTTAGGTTAATGCGTAAAAGGAGAAAAGATCAGTTCTGAAGAATATAATACTAACTAATCAACTGTTTCGCGTTTAAGTTACAAATAGCATATAAGTTTATTAATAAGAAACCCGCTACCTTAAACCGAAGGCGGAATTACGAATACTGATATACATGCATTACTTAATGGCATTAACACTAGTAGGATCTATATCTAGTAAAAAAGAGGCACATGTATTAATTTAACATTCACGTAAGGAAAGTGTATAGGAATGTTACAATATTATAAAGAGCGATAACAAAGTTTCCATTTTAGGGCGCATTTGCAGCATACCGTGACTTCAGTGCGGCTATACAAGCATCGATATGTAGTCAAGGGGTTAGAGTGACATTCCTGTCTTTCCAACGTGCGTGTAGTAAATGCAGGAACGTGAACAATGGTGACGCTATTACCAAATGCTCCAAACAGTATCAACGTGCTTTTATTCTTTTCCTGGCTGCTAAAGGACAAACACCGGTAAACTCCATTGGAGAATGAAGAACGTGTATGGGGAAGCATGCCTGTCGGAAACCTCCATCACCGAGTGGTGCGCCAAGTTCCTTGCTGCTGCTGGAAAGCTCCTGCTTACCCTGTTCATTGATTACCGCAGCTTCATGTTAACGCACGTTTCCACATCGTAAATGTTGTGAGGCAGCAGTTACACCAACTCAAGTGGGAAACACTCGAGCACCCCCTCTATAGTCCTGATCTCGCCGCATGCGATTATCACGCCTACATCTACATCTATATACGTACTCCGCAATCCACCATACGGTGGAAAAATGACTGCCTATAAGCCCCTGTACGAGCCCTAATCTCTCTTATCTTATCTTTGAAGTCTTTCCGCGAAATATAAGTTGGCGGCAGTAAAATTGTACTGCAGTCAGCCTCAAATGCTGGTTCTCTAAATTTCCTCAGTAGCGATTCACGAAAAGAACGCCTCCTTTCCTCTAGAGACTCCCACCCGAGTTCCTGAATCGTTTCCGTAACGCGTGATGATCAAACCTACGAGTAACAAATCTAGCGCTCGCCTCTGAATGGCTTCTATGTCCTCCGTCAATCCGACCTGATAGGGATCCCAAACGCTCGAGCAGTACTCAAGAATAGGTCGTATTAGTGTTTTATAAGCGGTCTCCTTTACAGATGAACCACATCTTCCCAAAATTCTATCAATGAACCGAAGACGACTATCCGCCTTCACCACAACTGCCATTACATGCTTGTCCCACTTCATATCGCTCTGCAATGTTACGCCCAAATATTTAATCGACGCTACACTACTAATGGAGTATTCAAACATTACGGGATTCTTTTTCCTATTCATCTGCATTAATTTACATTTATCTATATGTAGATTTAGCTGCCATTATTTACACTAATCACAAATCCTGTCCAAGTCATCTTGTTTCCTCTTACAGTCACTCAACGACGACACCTTCTCGTACACCAGAGCATCATCAGCAAACAGCCGAACATTGCTATCCACCCTATCCAAAAGATAACTTATGTAGATAGAAAACAACAGCGGACCTACCACACTTCCCTGGGGCACTCCAGATGATAGCCTCACCTCCGATGAACACTCACCATCGAGGATAACGTATTGGCTTCTATTACTTAAGAAGTCTTCGAGCCACTCACATATTTGGGAACCAATCCCATATGCTCGTACCTTATTAGGAGTCTGCAGTGGGGCACCGAGTCAAACGCTTTCCGGAAGTCAAGGAATATGGCATCCGTCTGATACCCTTCATCCATGGTTCGCAAGATATCATGTGAAAAAATAGCGAGTTGCGTTTAGCAGGAGCGATGCTCTCTAAAGCCGTGCTGATGCATGGACAGCAACTTCTCTGTCTCAAGGAAATTCATTATTTCGAACTGAGAATATGTTCGAGAATCCTGCAACAAACCGATGTTAGGGATATTGGTCTGTAATTTTGAGCATCCGTCCTTCTACCTTTCTTATATGTGGTGTCACCGCCAGACACCACACTTGCTAGGTGGTAGCCTTTAAATCGGCCGCGGTCCTTTAGTATATGTCGGACCCGCGTGTCGCCACTATCAGTGATTGCAGACCGAGCGCCGCCACACGGCAGGTGTAGAGACACTTCCTAGCACTCGCCCCAGTTGTACAGCCGGCTTTGCTAGCGATGCTACACTGACAAATACGCTCTCATTTGCCGAGACGATAGTTAGCAAAGCCTTCAGCTACGTCATTTGCTACGACCTAGCAAGGTGCCATTACCAGTTTATATTGAGATTGTTATTAATGTACCGTCAAGAGCGATGTTCTCCAATTATGGATTAAAGTTAAGTATTCCAGAAGCTATGTACTATTTTTGGCTACTATAATTCCTTGTCATTTTCCAGACCTCACGCCAGCCTGCGTGATCTTAAACGCGTGCCTTTCGGCTTCCTCCAAACCCCGTGAATTGTCTCCTGCCAAATCACAACATTGACGACGAGGATTTTGTGTTCGTATTGATAGACTGATTTAATTGTGTCATAGCTTCGCCACAATCGCCAGATGTACTGTCCGAATATTATCGCTTGCAGAATCAGCAGACGCAGGCCTTATTGGATGCCCTTGGACAGCTCGTTCAGGGTCAATGTGCAATGCAAAACGATGCGGCGGCTGCCGCTTCACCGCTACCGCAGCCACAACACGCAGTTGCACCACCTTTTCGTCCTTTTGATGCGGCACTGGAAAGCTGGACGGAGTGGTCACGCCAATTTGGATTCCATCTCGCCGCCTGCAGAATTCAAGGTATTGAGCGGCAGCCCTTTTTGCTTTCTTGTATAGGTGTGTCCACCTATCGTGTGATAGTGAAGTTGTTTCCCCGACGCGACATAGCAACTCTGTCCTACGACGAAATTTTGTCGGCATTAGATGCATATTTCAAAGAATCAGTCAATGTAGTTTCAAAAAGGTATACCTTCTTTCGTACAAAACGTACGGCCAGTCAGACTAATCGGGAGTGGGTTGCAACCTTGCAAGGCCTTACTAGGCCTTATTAGGGATTGTGCTTTTGAGTGTCAATGTGGACTCCCTTATTCAGATACTATGGTACGTGATGCTATTGCACAGAACGTTTCTGATGTTCGTATATGGGAACAGATTTTGAAACTAGTCAATCCCTCCCTTCAACAAGTGATAGACATATTGGATCGGCAGGACACACTTGACTTTGCTCAGGAATAATTTGAAACTTTGCCAGCCATGTGTCACATTAACCGGCCCGCCAGGCGAGCTGCACGGAACAGTAAACAGCCCTCGCGCCCGTCCGCGCAGCCACGTATGGCGCGCAAGCAAGCCAATGCAGTGCTAAAATCATGCCCGCGGTGTGCTACTAGACATTCGCGTGAGAATTGCCGGTCACGCCAAGCTATTTGCTTTTTCTGTAATAAAAAAGGACATGTTCAGAGTGTTTGCCAGAAAAAGCTTGGATCGGACACTCACAACCATTCCAGGCCCTTTGCTTCGCGCCGGAATCGGAATCGAACCAAGAATACTCGGGCTCGTGAACCTTCGCCCATGGACATTCATGTAGTTCATGCCACTCCGCCCAGTGCTACTCTCTCTAACAGTGACTGTGTTCGTCCCACAAAAAGTGTGCGTCGACATCGACGGAAATCCCGTCAAGTCGCAAGTGATTCTGTACCAGTGTCAGTTCCCGTTGCACAAGACAGTCGCTCTTGTCGTCAGCAGGACAATAAACTTTTTGTGGACTTGGATATTAAAGGCAAAGTGATACCGTTCCAGCTCGATACCGGAGCTGCAGTTTCACTACTCAGTCATGAAACGTACAAACAGCTGGGCAAACCTCCGTTGCGTGCCGCAAATGTTAAGCTAACTAGTTATTTAGGACAAGCAATCCATGTGTTAGGACAGTGCAGCCTTCTTGCAACATACAAGGGACAAACAAAACTTGTGTCATTTTACGTCCTTCGTTCTTCTTCTGCAGTGAACTTGTTTGGTTTAGATTTATTTCAGTTGTTTAACTTGTCTATAGTCAATCAGGTCCTATCAGTGAACCAGACTGTGCCTTCAGCCAGTGTTTCTCGTCTCTGTGAAGAATTTGCAGACATTTTTGCACCGGGCCTCGGTTGCGCTAAGAACTATAAAGCACACTTGGAACTGAGAGTCAACGCGCAACCGAAATTTTTCAGAGCGCGCAATGTTCCCCACGCATTGCGTGATGAGGTCGCAAGAACATTACACGATTTGGAATCACAAGGTGTCATTTAACGTGTGCAGGCTTCTCTCTGGGCTTCGCCCTTGGTAATTTTGCAAAAACCTTCCGGAAAATTGAGACTTTGTGTGGACTTCAAGGCAACGGTGAATCCACAACTAGTGACTGCAAGTTTTCCTTTACCCCGTCCGGAAGATCTTTTTGACAAACGGGTAAATATTTTTCAAAGTTGGACCTCGCAGATGCGTACTTGCAAATACCGGTGGACGAAGACTCCCAGCGCGTTTTGGTGGTTAACACGCATCTTGGTTTGTATCGATTCAAAAGACTGCCATTCGGGTGTGCATCCGCCCCTGCATTGTTTCAGCAATATCTACAAACTGTTTGTGCGTCGGTCCCTACTGCAGCAAACTATCTGGACGATATTGTGATCTCCGGAAAGACGGAAGAAGAACATTTAGCCAATCTCAGAACATTATTTCAGGTCTTGCGACAAAATGGTCTTCGCTTGCGGAAGGACAAATGTGTGTTTTTTGCTCGTGACTTACCCTATCTGGGTCATGTACTCAATGCCCAAGGCATGCATCCCAGTCCAGAGCACCTCCGTGCCATACAAGACTTGCCTTCGCCGCAGAATTTGAAGCAGCTACAGAGTGTGCTGGGAAAAATAAATTACTATAATAAATATCTCCCAGACGCCTCTTCCACTTCAGCTCCGCTTCATCGCTTATGGCGTAAAGGTGTTCCGTTCGTCTGGACGACGGAATGCGAACGCGCCTTTCGGCAGTTGAAATCGGCGTTGCTTTCTAATACTTGCCTTACGCCATTCGATCCCCAGAAACCCCTTTTGTTGATGGTGGATGCATCGGATTTCGGGATCGGTGCTGTGCTTGCGCACAAAGATGGATCGCATGATCGCCCTATTGCCTTTGCGTCCAAATTGCTCTCGTCTGCGCAAAGAAATTATTCAGAGATAGAGAAAGAAGCTTTGGCTCTCGTCTTTGGTGTTACTAAGTTTCATGATTTCTTGTATGGTCGTCACTTTACCATCATCACAGACCACAAACCTTTGATATCGCTTTTTCATCCGACCAAGCCTGTACCTCCACGTACAGCGCAGAAATTCGCTGGTCTATTTTCCTCTCGCAGTACCGCTACGATATCTTGTATCGGTCCACTGCTAAGCACGGAAACGCCGATGCGTTGTCCCGTTTGCCTGTTGCTGAGGATAGAGCATTCGATTCCTCCGAACTTGCTTGCATGTTTATTGATGCGGAAACCGATGACGTGGTCGAATCGTTTCCGATTGATTTTCGTCGTGCTGCTACAGCTACAGCTGCTGACCCTATCCTTGCTACCGTTTTGCGTTTTGTTGCTACGCAATGGCCCTTGTCAAAGTCACGGATCGAGGATCCGTTGGTTCGCCTTTTTTTTGCTCACAAGGAGAGACTTTTTGTACGATGTGGTGTTTTGCTGTTGCGTTCTGATAATGATCAGTCCAGGGTAGTTCGGAATCGGTGCTGCGATTACGAATATGTGCTCTTCTTGCATGGCGTGTGCCGAACAACAATCCGCACCACCGCGGAAATTCTTTGCATGGCCGAAAGCCACTTCCCCTTGCCAACGCTTACACATCGATTTTGCTGGTCCATTCTGGAATGCTCGATGGTTGGTTGTTGTCGATTCATTCAGTAATTTTCCTTTTGTTGTCCGGATGTCTTCCATGACGTCTTCTGCCACCATCCAAGCGTTGTCCGCTATCTTTTGCATTGAAGGTCTTCCACAGACTATTGTTTCCGACAATGGCCCACAATTCATGTCCGCAGAATTTCAGTCATTCTGCAAGGCCAATGGTATTCAACATCTGACGTCCGCGCCGTTTTCGCCACAGTCAAACGGTGCCGCTGAACGATTGGTCCGGACTTTCAAGTCACAGATGTTGAAGTTACAAGAGTCGCATTCTCGGGAGGACGCGTTATTGCTCTTTTTGTCCTCGTATCGCTCTCAGCCTCGAGATGTTCGCTCGCCGGCTGAGTTGCTTCACGGTCGCCCTCATCGAACCTTGATGTCTTTGCTACATCCGCCGGATCAGGTTCCTGTGCAGTGGCAGACACCTGCTTTTGCCCCAGGCGACGTTGTATACTTTCGCAACTATCGAGGTTCACGGCGTTGGCTCGCAGGGCGCATTCTTCGCTGCCTCGGCCGCGCTATGTATCTGGTTTTGGGGGCCTCTGGCGAGGTGCGTCGGCATCTCAATCAGCTGCGCCTCTGTCGTCGCCCGGGTACTGCCGCTCCCCGTCTGCTTTCAGCGACAGTGCCGTCCGGTCAGCGCCCTGGGGACCCATCTACTGGCTCGCCTCAGCCCCTGGTGTTACCGACGCTGCCTTACATTTTGCCCCATGGCGACGCGCCGCCGCCGCCGCCGCCGCCGCCGCCGCCGCCTGTTCTCTCGCCGGCGACGCCCGCAGTGGACGCGTCGCTGCAACCGCCGGGCGCCTCCCTGGGTCACGCGCCGCCGATCGCTTCCCGTGACCAGTTGTCCTCCGCCATGGAACTCTTGCCCGCTCCAGACCATCTGTCGTCTTCGCCCGTCGGGTGCTCCGACTCGATGGAGATCGACCCTTCGGCCCCTCCTGACTATCTTAGGGCGCATACACCGCATGTTGGCATGCACCATGGACTAGGTTTTCAGGCGTTTCCTAGCTCCCCTCGGACCAAATGGCAGGGTGTGGGTGGCACAGCCTCGCCTGTTGTTAGGCTCCCCACCTCGTCGCATACGTCAACATGGGGTCCTCCCCACGGCGGGCGGAAGCCTTATAACACAACCGTTCGCCGATTTGCGGGGGAGGAATGTGGTGTCACCGCCAGACACCACACTTGCTAGGTGGTAGCCTTTAAATCGGCCGCGGTCCGCTAGTATACGTCGGACCCGCGTGTCGCCACTGTCAGTGATTGCAGACCGAGCGCCGCCACACGGCAAGTCTAGAGACACTTCCTAGCACTCGCCCCAGTTGTACAGCCGGCTTTGCTAGCGATGCTACACTGACAAATACGCTCTCATTTGCCGAGACGATAGTTAGCATAGCCTTCAGCTACGTCATTTGCTACGACCTAGCAAGGCGCCATTACCAGTTTATATTGAGATTGTTATTAATGTACCGTCAAGAGCGATGTTCTCCAATTATGGATTAAAATTAAGTATTCCAGAAGCTATGTACTATTTTTGGCTACTATAATTCCTTGTCATTTTCCAGACCTCACGCCAGCCTGCGTGAGCTTAAACGCGTGCCTTTCGGCTTCCTTAAAACCCCGTGAATTGGCTCCTGCCAATTCATTATATACAGGCGTCACCTGCGCTTTTTTCCAGTCGCTCGGGACTTTACGTTGGGCAAGAGATTCGCGATAAATGCAAGCTAAGTAAGGAGCCAATGCAGAAGAGTACTCTCTGTAAAACCGAATTGGAGTCCCATCAGCACCTGGCGATTTATTTATTTTCAACTCATTCAGCTACTTCACAATTCCAGGGATGTCTATCACTATGTTCTCCATACGGGAATCTGTACGAGACTCAAACGGCGGTATGTTTGTACGATCCTCCTGCGTGAAAGATTTGTCAAATGCTAAATTTAAAATTTCAGCTTTCATTTTGCTGTCTTCCGCTGCCAGGCCACACTGATCAATCTTCGGTTTCTTAAATAAGTCCTTGAAGGGTCGAAGAATCCTGTCGGGCGAGGATTTGCAGCAGACAGTTGCGGACTTCGGCACGCAGCAGGGCAAGGTGTTTTACAAAACGAGCATCGTCAACCTGTAGCGTCGGTGGTATGATTTCCACGATGCTCACGGCGATTTTCAGCGATTGCCATACCGGTTCTTGACAGCACAGCCATCGAATGGGAACTTTTTCATCACCTCTTATGTATGTAGTGAATGTTTAAAAAATAAATAAAAATTACATAATAAGCACGAAATAGGAAGTCATTCACGCACTTTCTGAATATTATCTATCTATCCCCTTTGATTAGAATTTTATCTCTGGGTAGCAGTACTTCTGCAACTGGAAAAATTACATAATGTGGGCTTTCACAAGATATTATGGTCATCTGACAGTAATACAAAATTATCTCTTGTTAACAGTCTCTTCATATTGCAGCACCACTACGGACTTATATGAAGTCTTATTTCGTCTTCTATTTGCTGCACGAACGGTGTGGATGTCACAGATTGCGAGGCCCCTCCCGCCGGAGGTTCCAGTCCTCCCTCGGGCATGGGTGTGTGTGTTGTTCTTAGCATAAGTTAGTTTAAGTAGTGTGTAAGTCTAGGAACCGATGAACTCATCAGTTTGGTCCATGAGGAATTAACACACATATTTGAACGGTGTGATTTTTAAATTTTCCTTTTCTGTTTTTGTTGACTGTGATTTGTTTGTAGGATGTGAGGTCCGCCAGTTATGCAAAACACCGTTTTGTCTCAGTATCCAAACATGTCCAAACATGTCCAAACATGTTTCAATACCACTGCGCCATCATCCGTGGTTTTCCGTTTTTTCTTTATTCTGTAATGTGAACATTTTTATTAAATGGTTACAAAATTATATGGATATTTAGTTGAAACAATGGTTAGTTTCTTTTTGTTAATACCTTTATACTTGGTGTGCATGATTTTCCGGACCACTTGTGTATTGTTTATAACAGGTAGCTTGTCATCTGCAACCAAACTATGTTGATGAGAAATTTTTCTGGGAGTTCACGTATCATCTAAAACGTAATTCAGTTTGTCGAGATATTTCGCGCCTGTATTTGTTTTTACTTAAGTTTTCGTGTAGCAAGGTCTTTTATTCTCACTATCATGGTGAGGTGTCGTGATGCACGTGTAAATATAACACATATTTCCACAAATAAGGTCGTAAAAGCACTTTGCACTTCAACAAAACACAGTGCAATTGTGGTTGTTGTGCCGGCCGTTGTGGACGAGCGGTTCTAGGCGCTACAGTCTGGAACCGCGCGACCGCTACAGTCGCAGGTTCGAATCCTGCCTCGGGCATGGATGTGTGTGATGTCCTTAGGTTAGTTAGGTTTAAGTAGTTCTAAGTTCCAGGGGACTGATGACCTCAGAAGTTGAGTCCCATAGTGCTCAGATCCATTCGAACCGTTTTTGTGGTTGTTGTCTGTTTCAGCCCAGTCAGTGTTCATTTGTTCACAAGCTAGTTTGGCGCCAAATTTGAATTTTTTTTTACATTTTATCTTTGTGTGTGTGTTTTCTGTACGCTTTTTAGCTGTTTGTGTTGTCTTTCAAATGGTGTTCCTTTTGTGTGTAAATGGTGAGTCTTTGCAGATTGTAGTGTATCCATTTTATGTGTGTGTGTGTGTGTGTGTGTGTGTGTGTGTGTGTGTGTGTGTGTGTCTATGTCTGTGGTTAGACGTCATCTGTTTCTGTTGTCTTTTATGTAAAGTTCCTTTAATGCCTTAAATAGTGTGCCCTTGCAGAGTGTAGTGTACTCATTTATGACCTGTTTCCCTTCTGCTATTGCCTTCTGTATGTGGAAGTTTTCCTCAATAGTCAGTTTGCTGTGTAGGCTGTGGCTGAGTTTTAGTATTCTTCAGTCTGTTTCTATTTTAGTTGGATGGTGATTGTGGGCTATAAGGTGGTAAGCAAATGTGCTATGGGAGCTGTTGCTTTTTAAAGCTCTGTGATGTTCTGAATATCTGGTTTTGAAGTTTCTGCATGTTTGTCCTATGGACACTGACTGGAAAGTGTTACGCACACACACACACACACACACACACACACACACACACACACACACACACTCGCACACACACAAAGATGAAATGTAAACAATATTCAAATTTGGTGCCGAACTCGCTTGTGAGCAAATGAACACTGACTGGGCTGGGACACACAACAACCACAATTACACTGTGTTTCGTTAAAGTTCAAACTGCTTTTACGTCCTTATTTGGGCAAACACGTTTATATTTACGTGTGCATCACGACACCTTATCACAATGCTGAAAATAAAAGGGCTTGCCACACGAAAACGTAAGTAAAAACGAATATAGGCACGAAATAACGCGACAACTAAATTACGTTTTAGATGATAGTTTAACACCCAGAAAAATTTCTCATCAACATCATTTGGTTGCAGATTACAAGCTACCTGTAATAAATAATAAATAAATGCTCTGGAAAAATGCTGCACACCAAATTAAAGGTATTGACAAAAAGAAACGAACTATTGTTTGAACTAAATATCAACATAATTTTGTAATAAATTAGATAAAAATGTTCACATTACAGAATAACTAAAACGGAAACCCACTGATGATGGCACAGTGGTGCTGAAATATGTTTGGGTACTGAGAAATAACGATGTTTCTCATAACTGGCGGACCTCACATCCTACAATTTTAACTGGAAGCACGGTCAACACAAGGAGCTGAAAATCCAAATGATGAATAGTGATTTGTTTGCTTATACCTATTCGTGAACTGTCCTAATTATCACATAACCATCTCTGTATGACGGAACCAGTCACATTTTACAACCTACTCAAGACCTAAGGAGAAATCTGCTTGATTAGTACCTCATGCATTCAAAACATTACGTATATAAACTCCTCGCTATGCATCTGTTTTTACACATCTATTAAGACAATTTGTTTAAATCACTATCATCTCTTCTACTACGTTCGCAAAGTATTCCTTTCAATCTCTCTTCGGCTTTTTACTTTCAAAATATTACACATGTCTCTTGTTTCATGGTTTTATTTTCATCCCTCTCTACTACTACCTGTGTGACGCCATCCACAACGTGCTACTTGGTAGACAGTTATTACAATGGGACTTATTCATGAACTGCTCTGACAACGGATATTACCGTACACTGGCAGGGCAGCGGTCACAAAACTGAAATCCTGTTTCTAGTCAGTACTGGACAAAGATTGAAATAAATGTTGCTGTTACTTTTTCACGTTTCCCCTATCAACTGTACAATTTTTCT
This sequence comes from Schistocerca cancellata, assembly GCF_023864275.1. Classification (NCBI taxonomy): domain Eukaryota; kingdom Metazoa; phylum Arthropoda; class Insecta; order Orthoptera; family Acrididae; genus Schistocerca; species Schistocerca cancellata. The sequence continues at coordinate 138,911,514 of NC_064632.1, forward strand.
TTACTTTTTTCACCATCCATACTCAGTAGAACGTCACCGACTGATGAAACAATCACTGCTGCGTGACGCTGCATTCCATATGAACTGCGCTTCACGAACAGACTCATAAACAGACCTTATCCGATGATTTTTTTAAATTAAATTCTTCATCTACCACTTCGTGGTACGTAACATTCTTCTCCACGCCACTCTCCATATACCAGTAAATCGCGATTGGATTCCATTCATTCCACTCGATAATGCGAAATAAATTCGTACCTCGTGTGCATAAGGCGTTCACATACCTTTCTTGCGAGTCATCGAATTTTTAGCAGATGCAAATTGAAATCGGAAAAGCTTTTAAACGTTCAATAAAAAAGAAAGTCTTTTGAAAATAAATGTTCTCTGAACGACTAAGAATACTCCATATGACGTAAAATTTTAGTCTGTAGCACTTCATCCATTTGTGTTTCAAGATAGGAGAGAGGTTCGAATATTATTTCTGTAACAAACATATATCAGGAACATTTAGCCATGAAGCACTTTTTTGATAAAAATTAAAATGGTAACACGAACATTAGACATCTTGTTTACAAGACTTAATTATTAATTACGTACTGGTATGTTCTATACCCGTACAATTGTGGCTGTAGCTGTTTTTGATCTGAAATTTAATTTTTTAAATATATTGTCAATATACATCGCTTAACGTACACCAGGAACGCTTATTATCTTCGAAAAAAGCAAATGACAAAGCAGTTTTGCTTCAGTTGGTTGCAGTCTGTGGTGGAATTATATTTTTCAGCTGTGTTAAAGCACGGAGTTTGGCAGAAGAAATTGTTATGAATGATGTAAGATTCCATTGGTTGGTAAAGACAATAGTAGTGACAAGGACGTGATACAGCACCGTGTGGTAGACGGTTCATCAGTAAACATGGGTCAACTTGAACATCAATTGCGTTCTTCGATGATTACAGTTGGCAGAGGAGCAAACACAGTTCTGTCTACCAGAAACGTGAGCAGGCAGAGGGACCAGTTGATTCGAAAACCAGAACTCAGTTCTGTCGATGGATTATCCAGTGTAGGGCCGAAATCTCTGCAGTTTGTACTATATTGTACACCGCAGAGGACACCTCATTCAAGCGTAATGGTCTGAAGTTGGAGAGAATTTCTGCCTTATGCAAGATACAATTTATTTACTTTCCTTTTTCCCATTAATGTTTCAGCACTTTATGTACTTTTTTCAATCAATGTTTTTTTGTTCTGCTTAAAGGGAGGTAACGGTGAAATTTCAACCGGATCGTAAAAAAATCAGAGGGCAGAAAAAGTGTTTCATAACATATCTTGCAATGCTGAATGAACTGGTTACATCCAGTTTGCTAAACAAAAATTTTTGATGCTTTTCGTTTTTTGAAAAAATCATTGTTTTCAACCCCCATCCGTGGAGTTGTTTGTTATCACAGAAATTGTTCACAAAACAAGTTTGAGTGAAATATATTTAAAATTGACGAAGGAGTAGCATTTTTTCGTTTTGGCCATTTTAATCTTTTTTAAAAGAAATTTAAGTATTGTGAAGTTTATAGCACTATGTACATACGAAAGGTGTAGATAAATTATAAAAATTGCTTTTTTATGATACTTGACATGAATTTAGCATAAAATAGAATTCCTACGACATTATACAAACTTTGGCCCAGTAGGAAGGAAAAATAAATGAAAGACGAAGTGATATTTTGAAAATTGTATTCTTTGTTTTCAGCTTATATACCGGTATTACATCACATGCGCACCATATATATGTGAATAATACGCAGTTACATCAAAACAAACCGGCACCTCAGGTTACACCATCACATTCGAATATAACTTGTTCTCTTTGTTGGTTCGCAAAATCAATTTTTCGACGAACTTCCCTGTACTTTTTCGAATTTTTCACTTCGGCTTGCTGCAACGCTACTTTGTCCTTTTTTGCATATACTTGTGCTGTTCGAGAAGCATATACGAGTCCTAATTTTGTCATTATTTCTGAAATAACTCTGAGGGAACCAAAATTATATTCACAAACACTGATAGAAGCCTCTACTTTTACTCTCATTCCAGGAAGACCTATTCCATATAATTCTGTGTGAACTCTCATTAGCATTTTGTGTTAGACATCGAGCAAATCAGTCAAGCGAGTATAAAGACGCTGTATTTTATCAAAAAATGTTGATTTATTGGTGTTTTTATAGTATAAGGATGAGATCCAGGGCCGGCCGGAGTGGCCGATCGGCTCTAGGCGCTACAGTCTAGAACCGCGCGACCACTACGATCGCAGGTTCGAATCCTGCCTCGGGCATGGATGTGTGTGATGTCCTTAGGTTAGTTAGGTTTAAGTAGTTCTAAATTGTAGGGGACTGATGACCTCAGAAGTCCCATAGTGCTCAGAGCCATTTGAACCATTTGACGAGATCTTGGCTCAGTTTATTTTGCCAATGCTATCTGATAAAACCACCATGATGACACTCTTTTCGGGCTGGGAGAGTGTTGAGGACTTTTATCAGTAGAAGCGCAGTGATATATTGATGCATATATTGCATCTTCCCTATTCTGTAAATATTATATTAAGTTGACGCTATTGTAGCTGTAAAACGACAGTCATGTTTGCATTTACCTCTATACCATCTTTATTTCTATATATTGCTTTTTTGTAATATTCTGCAAGTGTTTTTATAGTAGTGTCCTTCAGTTGTCCTTACTGAACGTAACTTATGCTTATTTCTTCTTTCAAAATTTTGTTGTACCTGCAGATACCCCTCAAAAATTACGTATTATAAATGTATTCTAGCCGAATACTGTATACAGGGTGTTACAAAAAGGTACGGCCAAACTTTCAGGAAACATTCCTCACACACAAATAAAGAAAAGATGTTACGTGGACATGTGTCCGGAAACGCTTAATTTCCATGTTAGAGCTCATTTTAGTTTCGCCAGTATGTACTGTACTTCCTCGATTCACCGCCAGTTGGCCCAATTGAGGGAAGGTAACGTTGAGTTCGGTGCTTGTGTTGACATGCGACTCATTGCTCTACAGTACTAGCACCAAGCACATCAGTACGCAGCATCAACAGGTTTGTGTTCATCACTAACGTGGTTTTGCAGTCATTGCAATGTTTACAAATGCTGAGTTGGCAGATGCCCATTTGATGTACGGATTAGCACGGGGCAATAGCCGTGGCGCGGTACGTTTGTATCGAGACAGATTTCCAGAACGACGGTGTCCCGACAGGAAGACGTTCGAAGCAATTGATCGGCGTCTTAGGGAGCACGGGACATTCCAGCCTATGACTCGCGACTGGGGAAGACCTAGAACGACGAGCACACCTGCAATGGACGAGGCAATTCTTCGTGCAGTTGACGATAACCCTAATGTCAGCGTCAGAGAAGTTGCTGCTGTACAAGGTAACGTTGACCACGTCACTGTATGGAGAGTGCTACGGGAGAACCAGTTGTTTCCGTACCATGTAAAGCGTGTGCAGGCACTATCAGCAGCTGATTGGCCTCCACGGGTACACTTCTGCGAATGGTTCATCCAACAATGTTCTCTTTACGGATGAGGCTTCATTCCAACGTGATCAGATTGTAAATTTTCACAATCAACATGTGCGGGCTGACGAGAATCCGCACGCAATTGTGCAATCACGTCATCAACACAGATTTTCTGTAAACGATTGAGCAGGCATTGTTGGTGATGTCTTGATTGGGCCCCATGTTCTTCCACCTACGCTCAATGGAGCACGTTATCATGATTTCATACGGGATACTCTACCTGTGCTGCTAGAACATGTGCCTTTACAAGTACGACACGACATGTGGTTCATGCACGATGGAGCTTCTGCACATTTCAGTCGAAGTGTTCGTACGCTTCTCAACAACAGATTCGGTGACCGATGGATTGGTAGAGGCGGACCAATTCCATGGCCTCCACGCTGTCCTGACCACAACCCTCTTGGCTTTCATTTGTGGGGGTATTTGAAAGCTCTTGTCTACGCAACCCCGGTACCAAATGTGGAGACTCTTCGTGCTCGTATTGTGGACGGCTGTGATACAATGCGCCATTCTCCAGGGCTGCATCAGTGCATCAGGGATTCCATGCGACGGAGGGTGGATGCATGTATCCTCGCTAACGGAGGACATTTTGAACATTTCCTGTAACAAAGTGTTTGAAGTCACGCTGGTACGTTGTGTTGCTGTGTGTTTCCATTCCATGATTAATGTGATTCGAAGAGAAGTAATAAAATGAGCTCTAACAAGGAAAGTAAGCGTTTCCGGACACATGTCCACATAACACATTTTCTTTCTTTGTGTGTGAGGAATGTTTCCTGAAAGTGTGGCCGTACCTTTTTGTAACACCCTGTATAAATACTAAAAATAAAATGGTTGTGAAGTAGATATGTGTACAAATCGGCGTATATAAAAGAGATTTTATATAGACATATTCACATACAGTACCTTTTTTCAACAAGATTCACATATTCGTCCTTTTACATTTCATGATTATCTCCATAAATATTCAGCGACACGATATGATTGAAAGCTGTTGAATCACCATCTGAGAGCATTTTTGTATATCCAAATCAATAGCTTTCGGATCGTTTCTATATATTTTCAGCAACAGTAGGTGCCATCGCACCAGAGGATACCGAATGATTCATGGAACATTGATTGGCGCGTTCTACCAACCAAATTGGTATTCTGGTGAATCTTCATCTAATGGAGTTACTGCAGCCGGCCAGTGTGGCCGTGCGGTTCTAGGCGCTTCAGTCTGGAACCGCTTGACCGCTACGGTCGCAAGTTCGAATCCTGCCTCGGGCATGGATATGTGTGATGTCCTTAGGTTAGTTAGGTTTAAGTAGTTCTAAGTTCTAGGGGACTGATGACCACAAGATGTTAAGTCCCATAGTACTCAGAGCCATTTGAACCATTTTAATGTAGTTACTGTAGCCACGCAAGTTTGATAAAACTTTATTTCAATATCAAAATCAACAATGTATCCAGCGAACAAATCAATAACGCTGCCGAAACCAACTATTGATCGAAAACCTCCAGTTGTCCATGAACCATCGTAAATCACGCCTAAATCTATTTTGACGTGTGAACTTTGCGCTATTCTATCACTCTTGGCTACATTATCATCAGTAAGCCCTCAATCTGAATCCACATTCCAACTGTCCTCACATAATTATTATCAATAAGCTCATTATCGGAATCAAATTTTGGATTTTCCTCAAGATAGTTATGAATAAGCTTTTTTTCAAAATACAGTTTTGAATTTTCAGCAGAGTCACTTTCAATAAGCTCGCAATCTGATTCTAACCGGTAATATGCATTTTTTTCTGTTGCCAGACAGTCATCAAAAGTGACTTTCGTAGATTCGTTAACAGCAGTTTCTATATGTCACACTGAAAAGTATCACAGGAGGAAGATCGCATACTCGTAATCATGGCAATATGTAGTAACAGTTAGTAGTAGTAGTCTCATTCATCCATAGATCTCTTTTTACAAGGATATAGGACATGTCAATGTATTTACAAAATTAGATCAATTAAAATAAGCTAATTCGTGTACTCATATATTTACAAACTTTTAGTTAGAGACAATCATTTGATTTACTCCTGGGATACAATACTTTTTTTACAAATAGCACTTCACTCACTACACAAACACACACACACACACACACACACACACACACACACATACACACACACACATACACACGCGCGCGCGCGCGTGCGCTCTGGTGATCTCTGGGTCATTTTCTGTACTGCAACTTCCCATTTGCTATCCTGAAAAACTGAGTCAGCATCCCACCATAATGAGTGAGATGTTGAGCTCAGAAAGAGGAAGAGGTGTTAGTATTGTGCCATGGATAGCTTGGGGGTTAGTATTTCTAGAAAGGAAAAAAGAGAAGGAAAAGAACATAAAGTGATGGGGTTATGTTGGATGTTGGATATTTTATAATCATCATTATAATTATTATTATTATTCATTTGTATAACATTTTTTATCAAAACCCTACTCTGTTTTAGCTAAGTAATGCTTCACTGTATAAAATGTATTGCATAACAGGTACCTTTTAGCCGCCTTTTTAAATAAGTGTACTTTCACAATTTCCTTAATCTCTTTTGGCAATTTATTGTACAGTCTTATTCCTTGGTAGAAAATGCTGTTTAGAGTTTTATGATTATTTTTTCTTGGAAATGTAAGTTGAGTCTATCTCTTGTTCCATGGTCATGGACAGAGCTGTTGCTGCAGTAATTACCAATGTTATGTTTGATGTGTGCAACTGACTGGTAAATGTATTCACATGGAGCAGTTAAAATCCCTAGTGTCCTGAACATATCTTTACAATGAGCTCGACTAGTATTTTTGGTTTTATTCTTATGGCTCTTTTCTGGAGTTTGAAACTCGTGTCCATATTTTATGCATTTGTTCCCCAAAAAAGAATGTCATAGCTAAGAACTGAGTGTATATGTGAATAATATGTAACTAAAAGACACTGCTTATTACACAATGATGATAAAATTCTAAGGGCATAACATGCTGATGACATTCTGTTTGCAAGTACATTTGTGTGTTCACACCACTTCAACTGAGAATCAATATTCATTCCTAGAAATTTTGCATTTATTACACAGTCTATAAAGGTGCCATCTACATTTAATTTAACATTGTCGTTTTCCCTCTTCAAACTGAAATTCATGGCATTAGTTTTCTTTATGTCGAATGTCACTTTATTGCTTGTTGACGAATCATAAACTTCCTTGAGAGTTTCATTTGCTTTCTCGGCAAGGAGTTCTCTTGTTTTCTCAGTGACTATAATATTGCTGTCATCAGCGTAGAGGATTTTTTCATCATGAGTAACACTACTGGGAAAGTCATTGATGTATATCAAGAACAGTATTGGTCCTAATATGCTACCTTGAGGAACCCCTATATTAATGTATTTTGGTTCTGATAAGTGTTTTACTAAATGTTTAGATGTATTTGGAGTATGTGTTATCTCTACTCTTTGTACCCTATGTGTTAGGTATGATCGAAACCATTCATTAGCTACCCCCTCTTAATCCTAGTGCTTCTAATTTATTTAATAGAACCTTTTGGTCGACTGTATCAAACGCCTTAGAAAGATCCAAAAATATGCATGTGACACACTCAACTTTACCAAGAGCGCCAAGTACAACGTTTGTGAATTCTACTATGGCTGACTCCATATTTTTGCCATTTCGGAAACCAAACTGTGATTCGCTTAGAAGATTGTATCTATTCAGGTAATTCATTAATCTATGTTTCATAACTGCTTCTATTATTTTTAAGAATGCTGACAGCAGGGAAAAGGGCCGGTAATTTTCTATGTCTTCTGCGTTATCTTTCTTAAGCAAAGGTACAACTCTTGCCTGTTTTAACTTCTCTGGAAATGTCCCTGATGTAAAGTATTCATTTATTATATTTGTTAAGGGGCCTTATATAATCCCTATGCAGTGTTTCAGTACACTTCAGTGCACTTCGTCTAAGCCTACTGACTTTTTATTTTTTTAGTTTTTAAATTGCTTTACTGACTTCATTCCCTGCAGTTGGAAGTAACATCATTGTTTTTAGTGCAACGTTATTTACAGGTCTTATATTTGTTTGGGGGAATTTTTGATATAATGTCTCTGCAGTACTTGAAAAATGCTCGTTTACATAGTTTTCTAGGTGCTGTGGATCGCCGAGTGGTTCTAGGCGCTTCAGTCCGGAACCGTGTGACTGCTACAGTCGCAGGTTCGAATCCTGCCTCGGGCATGGATGTGTGTGGTGTCCTTAGGTTAGTTAGGTTTAAGTAGTTCTAAGTTCTAGGGGACTGATGGCCTCAGATGTTAAGTCCCATAGTGCTCAGAGCCATTTTTTTTTCTGTGGATCATTTATTACTTTATCCCTCTCCCTTAGCAGTATGTTATTGTGCGTTTGTTTGCCTCTCCCCATTTTCTTTTTTATAACATCCCAGACTGCTTTACTTTTATACTCTGCTTTATATATTATTTTGTCATTAAATGACTTTTTTGCAGCAATCAGCACCTTTCTATAGATCTTTTTGTATCTGTGATAGAAATGTAAGAATTCTGGATCCTCTTTCTCATGGAACTGAGGTGTTTAAGTGTTTGGGAGGACTTATTAACACCTACTGTTATCTATCTGTTTTTGTGAGATGTTGATACAGACATACATACTTTTGGATATGCCTTTTCAAAGTTCAATTTAAACAATGTGGAGAATTTAGAGAATTTCATATTGACATTGGTTTCCTTATGCACTTCATCCCAGCTTTGTTTTTCTAGTTCTTTCGAAAAATCTTTTATTTTGATTTCTGATAGATGTGGTTTGTAGGCTTGTAGTTTAGGGAATGATTCGATGCCTGACTTTACTGTTGTTATTTGACAGAGATGGTCTGATAGTCCGAGATCCTTTACAGCTACATCACATTTTTCCCTGTCCGTATTTGTAGCCACATAGTCAATTACCGATGAAGTCGTTGTGGTAACCCTTGTTGCACTATTGACCAATAGGGAGATGCCAAAACATTGCAGGATATTTATGAAGGTGCTGCTGGATTCATTTATGATGTTAATGTCCCCACATAGTATTATGCCAAGCACATACGCTCTGCTTGTGTTTTGTTTGAAACATGTTCTCGACGTATGAATATGTGATTTGGAAGACTAGTTCCCAATCAGTTTGCAATAAGAACATTTTAGGGTGACTTTAAGCGAAAGCCTTCAGCACATCGGGTGTAACTAAAAATTCAACGTTTGCATGTCTGTAAACGGCAAAAAGTAAACTATAGTTTAATTTATTTACGTTGATTTCGAATGCACATATAGATCAGGCAAATAAACATACACGATAACGGATGTAAGTACAGATTATGCACATATATAGATACATTCATACGGAATTAAGGTTTCAATTAAATTTCTGCACTGCCCATAGTCTAGTGACTACTAACTGTATTTCAACTTTCTTGAAAAAAAAAATGACTAAAATAAAAAATGCTACTCCTCCAGCAATTGTAAACATATTGGTCGCAGACTTGTTTTGTGAACACATTCCGTGATCACCAACTATCCCACGTATTGGTTTGAAAAAATATAATGATTTTTATCAAAATTCAACAGTCGAAAAGTAAGAAAAAATTTTGTTTAGCAAACCTGATTTTCCCACTTAATTAAGTATATCAAGATATGTTATGAAGCAAATTTTAAGCCCTGTCTGATTTTTTTTTTACGATCGGGTTGAAATTTCGCAGGTAGCTCCCATTAAGATAATGCTAACACTCATTGTCTGCTGGCAGTGTCACATGAAACATGCAGCTTATGCTAATTTCTAGTGTTACCGTCTTGTTTACCGGTGCATTTAACTATATATTAACGTCATAATGTTGTTGTTGTTGTGGTCTTCAGTCCAGAGACTGGTTTGATGCAGCTTTCCATGCTACTCTATCCTGTGCAGGCTTCTTCATCTCCCAGTACCTACTGCAACCTACATCCTTCTGAATCTGTTAAGTGTTTTCATCTCTTGGTCTCCCTCTAAAATTTTTACCCTCCGCGCTGCCCTCCAATACTAAATTGGCGATCCCTTGATTCCTCAGAATATGCCCTACCAACCGATCCCTACTTCTAGTCAAGTTGTGACACAAATTTATCGTCTCTCTAATTCCATTCAATACCTCCTCATTAGTTACGTGATTTACCCATCTAATCTTCAGCATTTTTCTGTAGCACCACATTTCGAAAGCTTCTACTCTCTTCTTGTCTAAACTATTTATCGTTCACGTTTCACTTCCATACATGGGTACACTCCATACAAATACTTTCAGAAACGACTTCCTGACACTTAAATCTATACTCGATGTTAACAAATTTCTCTTCTTCAGAAACGCTTTCCTTGCCATTGCCAGCCTACATTTTATATCCTCTCTACTTCGACCATCATCAGTTATTTTTCTCCCCTAGTAGCAAAACTCATTTACTACTTTAAGCGTCCCATTTCCTAATCTAATTCCCGCAGCATCATTCGATTTAATTCAACTACATTCCATTATCCTCGTTTTGATTTTGTTGATGTTCATCTTGTATCCATCTTTCAAGACACTGTCCATTCCGTTCCAGGTCCTTTGCTGTCTCTGACAGAATTACAATGTCATCAGCGAACCTCAAAGTTATTGTTTCTTCTCCATGTATTTTAATTCCTGCTTCGAATTTTTCTATTGTTTCCTTTGCTGCTTGCTCAATATACACATTGAATAACATCGTGGATAGACTACAACCCTGTCTCACTTCCTTCCCAACCACTGCTTCCCTTTCAAGTCCATCGACTCTTATAACTGCCATCTGGTTTCTGTACAAATTGTAAATAACCTTTCGCTCCCTGTATTTTACCCCTACCACCTTTAGAATTTGAAAGAGGGTATTCCAGTCAACATTGTCAAAAGCCTTCTCTAAGTCTACAAATCCTAGAAACGTAAGTTTCCCTTTCCTTAATCCGTTTTCTAAGATAAGTCGTAGGGTCAGTATTGCCTCATGTGTTCCAACATTTCTGCGGAATCCAGACTGATCTTCCCCGAAGTCGGCTTCTACCAGCTTTTCCATTCATCTGTAAAGAATTCGTGTTAGTATTTTGCAGCCATGGCCTCTTAAACTGATAGTTCGGTTATTTTCACAACTGTCAACATCTGCTTTCTTTGGGAATAGAATTATTATATTCTTCTTGAAGTCTGAGGGTATTTCGCATGTCTCATACATCTTGCTCACTAGATGGTAGAGTTTTGTTAGGCCTGGCTCTCCCAAGGCTGTCAGTAGTTCTAATGGAATATTGTCTACTCCCAGGGCCTTGTTTCGACTTAAGTCTTTCAGTGCTCTGTCAAACTCTTCACGCAGTATCATATCTCCTAATCATCTTCATGTACATTCTCTTCCATTTCTATAATATTGTCCTCAAGAACATCGCTCCTATATAGACCTTCTGTATACTCCTTCCACCTTTCTGCTTTCTCTTCTTTGCTTAGAACTGGGTTTCCATCTGAGCTCTTTATATTCATGCAAGTGGTTCTCTTTTCTTCAAAGGTCTCTTTAATTTTCCTGTAGGCAGTATTTATCTTACTCCTAGTGATATGCGCCTCTACATCATTACATTTGCCCTCTAGCTATCCCTGCTTAGTCATTTTGCACTTCCTTTGAGACGTTTGTATTCCTTTTTGCCTGCTTCATTTATTGCATTTGTATATTTTCTCGTTTCGTCAGTTAAATTCAATATTTCTTGTGTTATCCAAGGATTTCTACTAGCTCTCGTCTTTTTGCCTACTTGATCCTCTGCTGCCTTGACTACTTCATCCCTCAAAGCTACCCATTCTTCTTCTACTGTATTTCTTTCACCCATTCTTGTCAATCGTTCCCTAATGGTCTCCCTGAAGCTCTGTACAACCTCTGGTTCTATCAGTTTATCCAGGTTGCATCTCCTCAAATTCCCACCTTTTTGCAGTTTCTTCAGTTTGAATCTACAGTTCATAACTAATAGATTGTGGTCAGAGTCCACATCTGCCCCTGGAAATGTCTTGCAATTTAAAACCTGGTTCCTGAATTTCTGTCTTACCATTATATAATCTGTTTGAGGCCTTCCAGTATCTCCAGGCTTCTTCCATGTATACAACCTTCTTTTATGATTCTTGAACCAAGTGTTAGCTATGATTAAGTTATGCTCTGTGCAAAATTCTACCAGGTGGCTTCCTCTTTCATTCCTTACTCCCATTCCATATTCATCTACTACGTTTCCTTCTCTTCCTTTTCCCACTATCGAGTTCCAGTCACCAGTGACTATTAAATTTTCGTCTCCCTTCACTATCTGAATAACTTCATTTATCTCATCATACATTTCATCAATCCCTTCGTCATCTGCGGAGCTAGTTGGCATATAAACTTGTACTACTGTGGTGGGCGTGGGCTTCGTATCTATCTTGGCCACAATAATGCGTTCACTATGCTGTTTGTAGTAGCTTACCCGCATTCCTATTTTCCTATTCATTATTAACCTACTCCTGCATTACCCCTATTGGCTTTTGTATTTGTAACCCTGTATTCACCTGACCAGAAGTCTTGTCCCTCCTGCCACCGGACATCACTGATTCCCACTCTAACTTTAACCTATCCATTTCCCTTTTTAAATTTTCTAACTTGCCTGCCCGATTAAGGGATCTGAAATTCCACGTTACGATCCATAGAACGCCAGTTTTCTTTCTCCTGATAACGTCCTCTTGAGTAGTCTCCGCCTGGAGATCCGAATGAGGGACTGTTTTACCTCCGGAATATTTTACCCAAGAGGGCGGCACCATTTTTTCACCATACATTAAAGCTGCATACCCTCGGGAAAAATTACGGCTGTAATTTCCCCTTGCTTTCAGTCGTTCGCAGTACCAGCACAGCAAGGCCGTTTTGGTTAGTGTTACAAGGCCATTTGAGTCAATCATCCAGACTGTTGCCCCTGCAACTACTGAAAAGGCTGCTGCCCCTCTTCAGGAACCTCACGTTTGTCTGGCCTCTCAACAGATACCCCTCCGATGTGGTTGCACCTACGGTACGGCTATCTGTATCGCTGAGGTACGCAAGCCTCCCCACCAACGGCAACGTGGATGGTTCATAATGTTACTAAATGTAAAATAATATTTTATTGCTTTGAGCTTTATACGAAAAGCCATGTTAATAGAGGATGTAGCCATGCTTGATCCTCAAACGAGGAAGGATCCAACTGGGTCAGTAGCAACTTATGCTTCACAAAGTGCGACATTGTCGCGAATAGAATGCTGATCCAGAAAGTGTAGAATAAACTTTTATTTCTGTCCATGGTCACGAAACGTTTTGGTCCTTAGGCAACCGGTTTCAGATCTGCTAAAGAAGTTAGGAAAATCAAATTCAACTAACTGAATGTCTAGATCTCCCCACCTTAACAAATATGACACGGTGGAAAGTAACACTTTCATATACGTGGAAGACAAGCGGTTAAAAAAAGTCATTGCATTCCTGTTTTAAAACGTGTAGTAATGTAATGAAGTCATAGCGGCATCGTCGGAGAATACATTCAAAATAGATTACCATTGGCCCGAATATACAAAGTATGGTGTCAACTAGGGCACAGTGCTGGCAGTCCCCTGTCGACAAAGCTATTGTTCATAATGAACTGTGGTACACTAGCCACAAAATATGTTTGAATCGTAAGCTCGTTAAATGTCGCTACTGTAATGTACACGGATTCATAATTTTTATAATTGTACAAAATGAAATGAAATTAAAAATACAATGGGTAAAATCTGTAGAGGGCTCAGAAATGTATAATTTACAATAGCGATAAAATGTAATAAATTATAAACACGAATAAAATGACATTTTAAAATTATAAAAGAGATGGTTGAATGACAACATATGATTCTGAGACAGTCTTGCGGTGATTCTGAGACGCTCTTACGCTTGTCAAAAACTCTGAAAAAGAAGTTACATCTGCCCCCGCCGAGTATAAGATCTTTATCGGAGAGCGCCGAGGTTAATTTTAGGAATGTAAAGAAGCGGATGGAAGCAGGCGCTTAATCGAAAAGTTGGAGCTCGTTCTCTTTGTTTGGTCCCGTCCTTCCCTTTTAATGCAAGGGCAGCAAAAGGCGCCTACAAGACCATAGAGCCTCGCAAAGTTCCGTGTTGACTCTAGTGCTAATCATTCCGAAGCGTGAAAATTCCGAAGTCAAATAGTCGTTGCTCAGCTGGCGTTCTCGCAGTACCTAGGGCGCGCGCCAGCCGGCATGCACAGTGGCGGGGTAAATATTTAATTTTAAATTAGGCGAAGTTCTTAAGCCGTGGGAGGCAATCAGGGAAGGCGAGGCGAAGGCGAGAGCGCTGCCTGGTGCTAACGAGCTGAAACTCCGGAGGTGGAGTGGAGGAGCAGACGGGACCCGGTCGAAGGCTGCCTCCGAGGGCGCGCCGGCTCTCCGCTGTGTGGCCAGCAGGAGGAATGCCGCCGGTGCGGCTTGTAACGGATTCCCTGCACCAGCCTGGTGGCAACAGTTCCCAGGAATGCCAAGTGTTTCCACGGAAGCCCGGCGCAGTACTGGACTCTGCAACTTGCAGTGTCCGGTGAGGCGCGTAGACCCTGCGCAGTTCGGCCCTCTAGGACTCACCGCGCAGACGTGGGCGGCCGGTGAGGGTTCCCAGAGTGAACTATACATTCTCCAGCGGAGTGTCTTCTCACACGAAACTTCTGGGGAGATGAAGACTGTGTGCCGCACCGGGACTCGAACCCAGGACCTTCGCATTTCACGGACAAGTGCTCCACCAGCTGCGCTACTCAAGAATTTTTCGCTTTACAGCGGAGTGTGTGCAGATATGAAAGTTCTTTGGAGATGAAAACTATGTGTTGGACTCGAACCCGGAACATTTATCTTTCCTGGGCAAGTGATCCATCGACTGAGCTGGCCAAGCACGACTCACGACTTATTCTCATAACTTTACTTCCGCCACTAACTCATCTTCCAGCTTCCCGATTTCACAGAAGCTCGCCTGCGAAACTTGCAGGACAAATACCTGCGGAAGAAAAGGATACTGCGTAACTGCGGAAAGATGGCTTAGCCACAGCCTGGTGGATGTTTCCAGAATGAATTTTTCGTTCTGCAGCGGAGTGTGCGTTGGTATGAAAGTACCTGGGAGATGAAAACTGCGACTCGAACCCACGACCTTTGCTTTTCATGGGCAAGTCCTTTACCGACTAAGCTACCTCAATATGACTCACGAGGCGTCTTTACTGCTTCGCTTCCGCCAGCACCTCAGCTTCTACCTTGCACTAGCATGCAAAGGGTAAATGTGACAGGTTCGGCAGATTCGCATCCTGTCTCGGGCATGGATGTGTGTGATGTCCTTCGGTTAGTTAAGTTTAAGTAGTTCTGAGTTGTAGGGGACTGATGACCTCAGATGTTAAGTTCCACAGTGCTCAGAGCCATTTGAACCACTTTTTTGACAGGTTCGAGTCCCAGTCTGGCACACAGTTTTAATCTACCAAGAAGTTTCATCTTGAAGATATCTTGATTACGAAGGTAACAATATTACAGAAAGTATACACTTATATATGGTATCGATCTGGGTTGCTGACCGCTACATAGTCACTGAAGTATAACAAGATGGCCAACTGTTGGCCCATTTGAGGGTATCTGGTTCAAATGGCTCTGAGCACTATGGGACTCAACATCTTAGGTCATAAGTCCCCTAGAACTTAGAACTACTTAAACCTAACTAACCTAAAGACATCACACACACACATGCCCGAGGCAGGATTCGAACCTGCGACCGTAGCAGTCCCGCGGTTCCGGACTGCAGCGCCAGAACCGCTAGACCACCGCGGCCGGCGAGGGTATCTGGGTTACGAAGGTAATAACATTACAGAAAGTGTGTACATATGTACTGTAGCGGTCTTTGGATGACGAACATAATAACGGAACAGGAAGTGTGACATATATACTGTAGTTGTCTGGGTTGCTGGCCATTAAGCAGTCACTCAAGTACAACAAGATGTCCGCCGGGCCATCACGACGTTGAGTGTGAGTGACCTCAGGACATTCCTTGAGGTCTCAGAAGACAAGCAGCTTTCAGTGGCAGTTCCTTCCGTGTGGCAAAGAAGAGCAATGCCCATAGTTGGGATCCACTGAGACGGAGGAATGTGACGAATTCAGGGCTGGCAGCAGCCAGCTGGGGTGGTCTTACTAAAGTAGGCGGTGTCAGCAAAGAACTTCTGAGGAGAAACGGCCGCATCGAGTGCTATTAGCAGTCCGGGAGGCAGCACGCTGGACATTGCATGGTCCAGATCGAACCCAGGATCTCCGAAGACGAAGGAGTGTGCTAGGTATTAACGTGCCCTGGATGGTTTTACCGGAGTAGATCCATTTCGACACCAGTGAGCACCAGGCTAGCTGTCGAGACTGAGTTGGTATTGAGACAGGAGGCAGTCACACCAGTAGAAAAAAAGGCCACATTGAAAGATCTGCACTTCTACGGTTATCAAACCGTCTGCTAGCTATTCTTGTAGGGCTGGTTTAAGGTCCAAGCAACACAATCCGCCACTAGGGTTGCTAAGTTGAGAGAGGAGCCAGGGGAACCCAGATACAAAATTAAAGTACAGTGTAGCTCACAATTAATAGCGAAAACTGTCATGGGTGAAAGTGTAAGAGGGAAATGGAGAGGGGGAGGGTGTGTTGGAGTGCCAAATGGTAACATACATGGTTGTTCATAGGTGTCTGAGATTTCAGAAGATGACTACGCAAAAACTACAAAACATACTGAAAACAGGGAAACATCAATGGATAGAGCAGCTTTCCAAGTTTGTGACTCAAACAATAGCTTTTCAATACGGGCACCATTTGTGGCGCACTAAACCTTAATATGTGCATGCAATTCATTGACATGCATTGGCTGGGAAGGAGCAAGAATAGCCTGCTTTGTAAGTCCTTTCACTGGGTTGCCTGAATGGAGGTACAAACTATTTCATTGCGGCGATACGGAGTAGAGGATTAGCAATGAAATTTGAAAGCAGCACAACCTACACATGCAAGTCGTAATTATGAGATTCTGCAAATCATTAGCAGGCTATACTTTATTAGTGGGACATTGATACATAATAATTACATGCAGAAAATTCCCACCAGCTCTCTAATAAAGTATTGTCGGACACATACGTGCCGATGTTAGTCAAAGAGTTGAACTACAGATCTACACTTACAAAAGATTACCTAATGCAGGAAGGACAGTACAGTTAACTACAGTAGTCCAGAACAGCCTTTTAATGCAAACAGTGAATCAACAGAAAGCTAGTTTATTACAATATAAAGAACTAATCCATATTTCAAAAGGCTAATTTTTATTCAGAGCCAATTTTTATTTTCATAAATATTTATAGGGTTTCCGTAAATACAGATTGCCTTCGTGTAATATTGTTGTCACGCTAAACGAAAATATTGAGAAGCAACAGAAATGGTTTTTTTATATTAAGGATTAAAAATCCTCGAAGTCAGGACTGCAGACAAATTTTATTGTGGTTACTGGTTTGAAATATGAATGAGCCATCGTCAGATCGTAAAAAATAGTCATGGTTAGTGTAAGAGGTATAACAGATTAACACATCATCATGAAATTTTTGAGTGACGAAATATATATGTTGAATTATTTAGGTGGAATAATTTGACATGTCGTTCATATAAAATTACGTAGAGCGGAGGCATAAAACTAAGTTAAAGCTTCATAACTGACACACTTAATCAGTATTTTTGTTGCATCATACCAGAGGTCATCGTGAGTACATTACTGCAATCTGATATAGGATATAACGTACTCACGATGCTTTCTGGTATGGGACAACACAGATACTGATTAAATGTGTCCGTTACTAAGCTTTAGCGATATAATGTCACAGTTTTATGATATTCATTCTAATTGTTGTATATGATTTATATATCAAATAATTCCACAATATGTGAATGTTGTCACTCAAAATTTTTATGACGTGTTAAGCCATGTGGGAATCACACATATCAAGACTGTTTCTTATGATCTGAAGATGTCTCTTGTGTAGCTGAATGTAGTAATGACAGTAAAATTTGTTCACGATCTTGACTTCGAGGATTTTTTATCCTTAATATATAAAAATAATTACGACTGATCGATAGTTCCAACGTTTACAATGTCAATAAATATGACAAATGAGTTTGACAAACGATTCAAAACAATAGATGAACTGAAATTCTGGCATCTCGGAAGTAAGGTAACGCATTGTTCCATGACATTTCTGGCGGACTACCAGATGTCAGTAGCTTGCTGCAACGATAATTTTGCGCGTAGTCTTCTAGCCATCTTCATATATATATATATATATACATACTAGCCAACGTCAGATGTATACTGCACCGATATATCGTGGCAGCTGATTACCGACATCTAAATTTCATGGAGCTTTGTACACACCGCAAAGATTTGAATTTCGCAAGATAACGTATGACTGACGAAGCAAGGATAATATATGAAGCAAAGCAGCGAATGGAAAGAGAGCATTCCTCGTGAAATCAAGTCAACTAATATAGAACTTGGTGATGAATTACAGTGAAAAAATTCTGAGAATGTGCATCTGAAAGGAAAACCGGAAAAGAAAGAAATAGAAGCATTTCGGATGTGATATTGTATAAAGGTACCGCAAATAAGTGGATTATTAAGAACTGAGGAGCTCCTTAGCTTAACTGAAGAAAAACAAAAATGAGGAAAAGGTGAACTAGAAGCACGATCAGAATCATAAGACACGAGATGCATCGATGAAAATCTTCCGCCGAACGAGAGGGAGCTACACAGAACAAAACTTGTAAGTGAATATATACTAAACAAGTGGAGATGTAAGTTGGAGGCTCCACTCCAACTCATGCTCGTAGATCGTCAAAGCGCAGGTGATGTCAGACACGCGGAAGGCGTATAAACTCCTCCAACGTAATTCTGCGTCTACATGCATACTCTGCAAAATACTATGAGGTGCGTTGGAGAGAGCACATAGCACTGTACCTCACATGAGGGCGCTGTCTGCTTTAATGCCACTGACAGCGACGTAATTAATGTAATCGTGTCCTCGCTGTCCCTACGGTAGCGGAAAGTAAGCTGTTATACTAGATACCTAGATTCCTCACTTAATGTTGGGTCTTCAAAGTTTTGTTAATAGGCTTTCGCAGGGTGACTGGTGTATATCTTCAAAAGTCTGCCGTTCAGTTTCTTCAGCATCATCCGTGTCACTCTCCCAAGGATCAAACAAACCTGTCATGGTAACGTGCGCCCCTTGTTTGTGTACAATTACTATCCCCAGTTACACCTGGTTTGTGTGGGTTATTTAGATAATCTTCCAGGGATCATTAACATTGTAAATAGCAATGATGTGGAAAGAGTCATTTTATGTTCACGTCATAATTTATTTTGTAAATATGCCTACAAGCAGATCATTTACAACTTTTATTTTATTTTGAAAGAAAAAAGAAGTAATATAGATGTGCGTTAGTGATTCGTACCCACCGTCTTTTACACAGTACAATAATAGAAAGTATTCTGCGGAATAGAAGGAGTTGCCAAAGAAAAACTTTTACTTTTTTTCACATTTTGCTTTTTTGCCTGTCACACATTTTATAGTATTGGGAAAATAATAAAAATGTTCAGTTCTGGCATTTCGCATTCCACTATGTGCTAAAGAAAACGTTAATTTGACATTTGTGAATGCCAGTTTTTTCTCTGGTGTAGTAATTATGCGCATCATTGTTCCTTTCGAACTGCAGTGGATTACTTACAACAAACTTCATGAGGGAGTAAATATACTCCGACGCAGTAGTCAAAATGTCTAACTCCTTGAGCAGATGTTTACAAGTCGATAGAGGATGAGCACCACACATTCATACAGCACGTTTTTGAGCAATGAATATTTTCTTTTATAAAGATGAGTCATCCTCAGAACACTATTTTATATGACATTATTGAACGAAAATTTGCAGAATTTGTCAAATTACTGACTTGCAATGATTCAAAATACATACGAGGTGCGAGAAAAGTAATTAGTTGACAACAATGCGAGCGAACTGACAGCGCTGTGATGTTCTACTTGTGCAGACCGGAGTGCTCGTCCCTTCCAGATGCTCTACCCGAGTGTGAGCTCCGAACAGTCATCACGCGATTTTTGCGAGCGCCATGAGTGAAGCTGAGTTTTTCTCTGTGTTACGACAGAGCAACGTCATGCCTTCTAGTCTTCCTATAAACTTGGGGAACCAGCGAATGTGACCTTTGAAAAGTTGAAAAGGTCTATGGGGAATATTACTTATCAAGAGCACAAATTTTTCCCAGACTCTAATCAGTTTTTGAAGGTAGAGAACACATGAAGATGAACGTCACTCAAGGTGACCTTCAACTTCAAAAACCGACGAAAATGTCGAACGTTGGCGTGCTGTTGTGAGATCAGACCGAATTTATTTTTCCAGGACAAAGTCTCAACCAAATGTTTTACAAAGATTTCTTTGAAAGACTCAGAAAAAAACTGCTTGATATCGGAAATTGCGGACAATTGAATGCTGCATCATGACAACGCCCCACATCACACAGACGCTTCCATCACGGAATTTTATATGTATGCGTGTATGTATCCTTGAATTGATTGCAGCACTAGTGTCATACGCAAAATGAACTAATTGTGCTTGTTGTATATCAGATGGAAGATTTTTTGCATATAGGACGAACAATAGCGGACCTGAGACTGAGCCTTGAGGAATACCATATGTCATTTCTCCCCAGTCAGAATAATGTCTCCTGACAACACTGGTAGAATTAGTAAGTACAGCTTTCTGTATAGATCTGGTTAGATATATATTATCTGTTGGGTGACGGTACCTACAGTCCCATAAAACATCAGATTATGTGAGCAGTAGGAAAAGGCAGTTTGATTTGCAAAACAAGTATTCAGATTATCTAGTTTATCACTTGAATAAAGTTGTAGACTGCCTCGCACGGCTGTTTTGTAAGGAATATCCTTTGAAGACATTGCATTTTCCCAGTAGTCTGTTACTTGATTCACATAGGACTGAGGCTATATCGTCATTCCATTTCATATCACTACAAATTTATGTTTCCAAGTACTGTATTTCTGTAAGTTGGCCTGTTCGAAAAGTGTGTCGCCGGTATTGTTGTCATAAGATACAACGTATTTTCTCTTTGAGAAGTGCTCACGTTTATCATTTCTGAACATTTATAGTGAGTTGACAATTTCTTTAATCACTTTGAAGTATTATCAAGATACAACAGTTTTCAGACAGCACTTCATTATACACAACTGTCATTTGCAGAAGTTACTATTGTCTGCCTAGTCATTAACATACAAGATTAACAGCCAGGGTCCGAATCCCCTGCCTGGAGGACGGATGAAGTCTGTACTTAGATGGCTTCCCGTCCCAGAAAACGTGTTGCTTCTTCGTAAATAGAAATCCTCACTTAAGTTACAAATTTAGTTTGATACCCCATGCTGTTATACTTTCGACCAACGACTGGAAAAACCGCAGGTCATTACCGTTTTTAAGAAAGGCCGTAAGACAGATCCACACCATTATAGAGCTACACCGTTGACGTCAATCTGTTGAAGGATTATGGAACATGTTTTGTCTACTGACTGGTTTGATGCGGCCCGCCACGAATTCCTTTCCTGTGCTAACCTCTTCATCTCAGAGTAGCACTTGCAACCTACGTCCTCAATTATTTGCTTGACGTATTCCAATCTCTGTCTTCCTCTACAGTTTTTGCCCTCTACAGCTCCCTCTAGTACCATGTAAGTCATTCCCTCATGTCTTAGCAGATGTCCTATCATCCTGTCCCTTCTCCTTATCAGTGTTTTCCACATATTCCTTTCCTCTCCGATTCTGCGTAGAACCTCCTCATTCCTTACCTTATCAGTCCACCTGATTTTCAACATTCGTCTGTAGCACCACATCTCAAATGCTTCGATTCTCTTCTGTTCCGGTCTTCCCACAGTCCATGTTTCACTACCATACAATGCTGTACCCCAGACGTACATCCTCAGAAATTTCTTCCTCAAATTAGGGCCGGTATTTGATATTAGTAGACTTCTCTTGGCCAGAAATGCCTTTTTTGCCATAGCGAGTCTGCTTTTGATGTCCTCCTTGCTCCGTCCGTCATTGGTTATTTTACTGCCTAGGTAGCAGAATTCCTTAACTTCATTGACTTCATGACCATCAATCCTGATGTTAAGTTTCTCGCTGTTCTCATTTCTACTACTTCTCATTACCTTCGTCTTTCTCCGATTTACTCTCAAACCATACTGTGTACTCATTAGACTGTTCATTCCGTTCAGCAGATCATTTAATTCTTCTTCACTTTCACTCAGGATAGCAATGACATCAGCGAATCGTATCATTGATATCCTTTTACCTTGTATTTTAATTCCACTCCTGAACCTTTCTTTTATTTCCATCATTGCTTCCTCGATGTACAGGTTGAAGAGTAGGGGCGAAAGGCTACAGCCTTGTCTTACACCCTTCTTAATACGAGCACTTCGTTCTTGATCATCCACTCTTATTATTCCCTCTTGGTTGTTGTACATATTGTATATGACCCGTCTCTCCCTATAGCTTGCCCCTACTTTTTTCAGAATCTCGAACAGCTTGCACCAATTTATATTGTCGAACGCTTTTTACAGTTCGACAAATCCTATGAAAGTGTCTTGATTTTTCTTTAGCCTTGCTTCCATTATTAGCCGTAACGTCAGAATTGCCTCTCTCGTCCCTTTACTTTTCCTAAAGCCAAACTGATCGTCACGTAGCGCATTCTCAATTTTCTTTTCCATTCTTCTGTATATTATTCTTGTAAGCAGCTTCGATGCGTGAGCTGTTAAGCTGATTGTGCGATAATTCTCGCACTTGTCATCTCTTGCCGTCTTCGGAATTGTGTGGATGATGCTTTTCCGAAAGTCAGATGGTATATCGCCAGACTCATATATTCTACACACCAACGTGAATAGTCGTTTTTTTGCCACTTCCCCCAATGATTTTAGAAATTCTGATGGAATGTTATCTATCCCTTCTGCCTTATTTGACCGTAAGTCCTCCAAAGCTCTTTTAAATTCCGATTCTAATACTGGATCGCCTATCTCTTCTAAATCGACTCCTGTTTCTTCTTCTATCACATCAGACAAATCTTCACCCTCATAGAGTTTGGTTCAAATGGCTCTGAGCACTATGAGACTTAACATCTATGGTCATCAGTCCCCTAGAACTTAGAACTACTTAAACCTAACTAACCTAAGGACAGCACACAACACCCAGCCATCACGAGGCAGAGAAAATCCCTGACCCCGCCGCGAATCGAACCCGGGAACCCGGGCGTGGGAAGCGAGAACGCTACCGCACGACCACGAGATGCGGGCACCCTCATAGAGGCTTTCAATGTATTCTTTCCACCTATCTGCTCTCTCCTCTGCATTTAACAGTGGAATTCCCGTTGCACTCTTAATGTTACCACCGTTGCTTTTAATGTCACCAAAGGTTGTTTTGACTTTCCTGTATGCTGAGTCTGTCCTTCCGACAATCATATCTTTTTCGATGTCTTCACATTTTTCCTGCAGCCATTTCGTCTTAGCTTCCCTGCACTTCCTATTTATTTCATTCCTCAGCGACTTGTATTTCTGTATTCCTGATTTTCCCGGAACATGTTTGTACTTCCTCCTTTCATAAATCAACTGAAGTATTTCTTCTGTTACCCATGGTTTCTTCGCAGCTACCTTCTTTGTATCTATATTTTCCTTCCCAACATCTGTGATGGCCCTTTTTAGAGATGTCCATTCCTCTTCAACTGTACTGCCTACTGCGCCATTCCTTATTGCTGTATCTATAGCGTTAGAGAACTTCAAACGTATCTCGTCATTCCTTAGTACTTCCGTATCCCACTTCTTTGCGTATTGATTCTTCCTGTCTAATGTCTTGTACTTCAGCCTACTCTTCATCACTACTATATTGTGATCTGAGTCTATATCTGCTCCTGGGTACGCCTTACAATCCAGTATCTGATTTCGGAATCTCTGTCTGACCATGATGTAATCTAATTGAAATCTTCCCGTATCTCCCGGCCTTTTCCAAGTATACCTCCTCCTCTTGTGATTCTTGAACAGGGTATTCGCTATTACTAGCTGAAACTTGTTACAGAACTCAATTAGTCTTTCTCCTCTTTCATTCCTTGTCCCAAGCCTATATTCTCCTGTAACCTTTTCTTCTACTCCTTCCCCTATAACTGCATTCCAGTCGCCCATGACTATTAGATTTTCGTCCCCCTTTACATACTGCATTACCCTTTCAATATCCTCATACACTTCCTCTGTCTGTTCATCTTCAGCTTGCGACGTCGGCATGTATACCTGAACTATCGTTGTCGGTGTTGGTCTGCTGTCGATTCTGATTAGAACAACCCGGTCACTGAACTGTTCACAGTAACACACCCTCTGCCCTACCTTCCTATTCATAACGAATCCTACACCTGTTATACCATTTTCTGCTGCTGTTGATATTACCCGATACTAATCTGACCAGAAATCCTTGTCTTCCTTCCACTTCGCTTCACTGACCCCTACTATATCTAGATTGAGCCTTTGCATTTCCCTTTTCAGATTTTCTAGTTTCCCTACCACGTTCAAGCTTCTGACATTCCACGCCCCGACTCGTAGAACGTTATCCTTTCGTTGATTATTCAATCTTTTTCTCATGGTAACCTCCCCCTTGGCAGTCCCCTCCAGGAGATCCGAATGGGGGACTATTCCGGAATCTTTTGCCAATGGAGAGATCATCATGACACTTCTTCAAATACAGGCCACAAGTCCTGTGGATACACGTTACGTGTCTTTAATGCAGTGGTTTCCATTGCCTTCTGCATCGTCATGTCGTTGATCATTGCTGATTCTTCCGCCTTTAGGGGCAATTTCCCACCCCTAGGACAAGAGAGTGCCCTGAACCTCTATCCGCTCCTCCGCCCTCTTTGACAAGTCCGTTGGCAGAATGAGGCTGACTTCTTATGCCGGAAGTCTTCGGCCGCCAATGCTGATTATTTATCAAAATTTAGGCAGTGGCGGGGATCGAACCCATGACCGATGACGTTTTGATTATGAATCAAAGACGCTACCCCCAGACCATGTTCATGAATTATGACGTTCTTGAAAATGAACAACCGCTCTATGAAAATCAACATGAATTGTGCAAACAGAGGTCCTGCGAAACTCAGCTGGCTCTGTTCCTCCACGAGATCCACAGCGCAGTGAACAAAGGCGCCCAGGTCGATGCCCTGTTCCTTGATTTCAGTAAGGCGTTTGACACCGTCCCTCACTGCCGATTAATGAAAAAAAAGTACAAGCTTACGGAGTATCGGAGTAGACCTGCGATTGGATTCAAGACTTTCTTGCAGATATAACTCAACACGTCACTCTTAACGGAAAGAAATCAATAGATATAAGGTAATATCCGGAGTACCACAGGGAAGTGTTACAGGACGGTTGCTGTTTACAATAGACATAAATGATCTAGCAAAAAGCGTCGGATGATCTTTAAGGCTATTCACAGACGATGCAGTTGCCTATACCAAAGTAGCAACGCCAGGAGATAGTAAGAATTTGCAGAACGACCTGCAGAGAGTTGATGAATGGTGTAGGCTCCGGCAGTTGACCCTGAACGTAAATAAATGTAACATATTGTACATATATACGGAAAAGAAATCCCCTACTGTACAGCTACACTATTGATAACAAATAGATGGAGACAGGGTCTGCCGTAAAATATCTTGGCGTAATTATCCAGAGCGTTCTTAAGTGCAATGACCATATAAAACAGATAGTCGGAAAAGCAGACACCAGACCCAGGTTCATCGGAAGAATCTCAAGGTTCAAATGGTTCAAATGGCTCTGAGCACTATGGGACTTAACATCTAAGTTCATCAGTCCCCTAGAACTTAGAACTACTTAAACCTAACTAACCTAAGGACATCACACACATCCACGCCCAAGGCAGGATTCGAACCTGCGACCGTAGCGGTCACGCGGTTCCAAACTGAAGCGCTTAGAACCGCACGGCCACACCGGCCGGCATACACACTCTCTGAGTTTCATCTCTTTGCTCACATAACCGCTGCCTGTGAAGACAACATTTTGGCATAGCCAACTAGATGCAGACCAGCGTAGAGACTTGTCGGAAACATAGGCATCTGCCTCCTATGACGAGAGTATTGGAAAGTTGGTACCATGCTTCGACAAATGTCTAAGTCGGAACGGCGACTATGTAGAGATCTACCTCGAAGGAATATCTAAATGCTGCAAATAAAACTTTTTTGATTTTTATTGTGGTTACCATTTTGCGACCGATCGGAGCTCGAGGGGAAGAAAAACCCCTCATATCTCTTAGTGATGCATTGTGTGGATGTCTGGACACTGAAGCAGAAGAGAATGTGGTGTTACAGTAACATAATGATAAGAAATGATGTCTTCATCAGAATCGGCGATGAAAAAAGTGAAAAAACACTATTCGAGGAACGGCAGAATGATTTGACATGTATTTAGACACCACGTACATTGGGATCCGCAGGGGGCGTATATTGTGAGGGAGATCAGAATAATCGAGGACGCTGAGTGTGCCGCTGTATGAGGAACTCGACAACGGCGTTGTGGAGATACCGCATCTATAACTGACCGGACCGCTGTCTTTTGCTTAGCGCTTGGCACACAACTGAGAAAGCAGGTGAGCGCTTATTGGCAGTCAGGGCGTACGTCACGTCAGGTTAGGAATGGGTGAGTATGAGTGGTTGTCGGTTAATTGGGCTTTTCGATTATTGAAATGAGTCTGTGAATCATATCGATTACTTCTATCCTATTAATCGATTATTCGATTTATTGTTATGTTACATTTATATTTTTAAATCTATAATGCATTCTCTTAAAATAATTTTTATGATAAAAATGGATGCAGTTTGTAGAAGCAGCACGTGGCGTGCAGGGCCTGTGATCGCTGGATTTATATGTATGTGTGTATGTACGTATGATAAAAAGGTTTGTTCTACACAACAATAAAGTGGTACTATCGAACTTATACGAGGGTTGGAAATTAAATAGTGCCAACTATCTATTCACAACCGATACAAAACTGTTACATGTTTGCACCTGTTACTCTCCTTCAAAGTAATCACCAGCGTTGCGTAGAACCCGTTGCCAGCGATGTGGAAGGCGTAGTATACCGTTAGCAGAGCGTGTTTTACTGATGGTGCGATTGGAGCGGTCTACTGCCTGTCGAATCTCTGGAACAGTTCTGAAGCGAATGCCACGAAGTGATTCTTCATCTTCGCAATCAAATCAAAGTTACACGGACTTAAGTCCGGGGAGCGTGACTTGACGGAAATACACGAAAGGTTGTGTTACGACGCTGGTCACACGCACCTGGAGCGCTACGAGTGCGAAGGAGAGGCTCTCTTACGCCGTATCGTAACAACGGATGCGACATGAGCCACATCGTACGAGCCAAAACAGAAACGCCAATTCAAAGAATGGCGTCATTATGGGTCGCCGCGAAAGTTCAAAAATGGTTCAAATGGCTCTGAGCACTATGGGACTCAACTACTGTGGTCATAAGTCCCCTAGAACTTAGAACTACTTAAACCTAACTAACCTAATGACATCACAAACATCCATGTCCAAGGCAGGATTCGAACCTGCGACTGTAGCGGTCGCGCGGTTCCAGACTGTAGCGCCTTTAACCGTGCGGCCGGCACCGCGAAAGTCGAAGGTGCGTGAGAGCCCCAGTATGGTGAAAGTTATGGTGATTCTCGTGTACAACTGTGATGGTGTTATCTTAACTAATTACGTTCCTCTACGGACGACCGTCAATGCACAGTATTACTGTTCGTTTTTGAAGTATCACCTGCGACCAACTTTGCGAAAGAAGCGGCGACACTTTCTGCGCAACCCACCCACCATTTTGCACGACAATGCGCGGGCGGATACATCGCTAGCTGTGGCTGCTCTGTTCCGTCGGTGGGACTGGGAAGTACTGTACCGTCCACCATACTCACCCGGACTTAAGTCCTTGTGACTTTGATTTGATTCCGAAGATGAAGGAATCGCTTCGTGGCATTCGCTTCAGAACTGTTCCAGAGACTCGACAGGCAGTAGAGCATTCACACCAGCAACAGAACGGGCTCTGCTAACGGTATACTACGCCTTCCACATCGCTGGCAACGGGTTCTACACAACGCTAGTGACTATTCTGAAGGACAGTAACTGGTGAAATCATGTAACTCTTTTATATCGGTTGTGAATAAATAGTTGCCACTATTTAAGTTTCAACCCTCGTATTTCTCTTTTTATAACAAAGAACAGTTGTTCGGTTTTATGAAATACATCATTACCATGTTTTTTATTATTATCAGAAATACATACCTGCATAGCTTTTATTAGTAAATCTATATAATATAATTGTTTTTCGACGCAGTGAGTATGCTCACAAACACCAAAATGTTTCAGGAAATGAACTGAGAAGCATTACTTTATGTAGCATTTTGCCACTGAGTCTCGAACGGTAGGCTGTGCTAAAGTAACAAGTTTGGTGAAAGCGCCTCAAAGAGATGTGCACGTACAACTGTTATTTTATTGTTTACTGAAATAAAACACAAGACTTCACCATGCTACTTAATAGCCATTACCGTTCCGTCGCTAACGTTGGAGGTAATCGTAAACAGAAGACAATCGACATGAAATGTTCCGACTTGTGCCGACTTTACACGATGAGTATAAGGGGCAGTCGGACTTCTTTCCTTAATCAAGCTATATAGAGCAAGTCAACACTCGACAGGCTTTTAAGTAAAGAAAGGAACAATTGAAATATTTAATGGTAAAAATGATCGATATTGTAAACTTACACTTAATTTACGTGAAAGAATTATCGGTGTACACATATGGGAATATCAGAGTAATTACGATTAACTGATTAATTGGAATTAATCGCCCATCCTTACATCAGATACGCAGTACGAGCCGGAACTTCCTCTGTGGATGTTATTACAGTGGTTCCATACTGTATATTATCGCCGGCCGGAGTGGCCGAGCGGTTCTAGGCTCTTTAGTCTGAAACCGCGCGACCGCTACGGTCGCAGGTTCGAATCCTGCCTCGGGCATAGATGTGTGTGATGTCCTTAGGTTAGTTAGGTTTAAGTAATTCTAAGTTCTAGGGGACTGATGACCTCAGAAGTTAAGACCCATAGTTCTCAGAGCCATTTTTGTGTACTATCTACCCAATGTCCAAATAGGCACACAGAACAGCCGAGCGCTTCCTTTAGTCTCGGTGGGGAAGATACAGAGGTTAAAAGAAATGTTCGTATAACAATGGTTTCCCATTCATAGTCCACGAAGTTCATTCAGCCGCAATGTTGTGGAATTGTTACTGGAAGACTATAGTGTATAAAAGAAGCTGAATAGCTTAACGCGAAATGACAGAGGCTGACTATCGCGCTTTCAGTTTCCTCAATTGTTTAGTTGTGGTTTAAAATACAAGTTTTAGTTTTTGATATATCAAGAGTACATTTCTATGTTATCGAATAAAAAATGAGAGTTGGATGAGTCAAGAGAAAAATTAGTGAAAAACTATGGATGTGTGAACACTCGATTGACTAATTTAGATGAACAGACAACTTCTCTGTAGGCTACGGGCGGCGATCTGTTAAGTAATGATGTGAACCGTGTCCAGAATATGCACGGTACAGTAAATGACTCCTTTCTCTGTTCGAACAGGTAAAGTACTGTAGTAGGTTGCCTATGGTATGATAATTATGGTATGAACCTAGCCAACAACATAAGAAAGTACTGAGTTGCTCTGTACCATAGGCATGAGCCACATCAGCCCTCCATTTCGCACTGGTTTTGACTGATGGCGAATGACGTCAAACGAGTAACTTAACGGAAAAAGATAAGATCGAGACTGACAGAGAGTAACAGCCCCATGCCAGAGGAAACCTTCTTTGTAGTTCGACGTCCTCTCGATCAAGTCCACCGACTGAATAGCGCACAGCCGAATGCTGTGATTTCAGCGTAGCGATAAGGCCTAGAGCTCAGGAAATACATCCACACTGTTGCTGTAGAAGTGAAAGAGCAACCACGGCAGGATTTCAAGAATGTGTCCTGTCCTAACTTCAAATGCTACTGAGCATAGAATTATAATTGAGTTCAAGGATCAAGCTTAATCAGAGGAGGAGGAAAATGAAAACACAAAAGGTCAAAAATCACTGGATATTACGTGCATGTTTCATAAGCTCTTCCATGATATGAGTTGCCGTAGCAGTTATTAATTCCAGTAAATAAAGATCTAGAATGTTATGCTAAACACTTGAAGTATGGGCCGCATGATGCTAAGCGTCTTGATGCCAGGGCTCAAATAAAATTTGCGGCTGGTAGCTTAGACCCTCCTTCCAATAGGCAGATGATTGAAAGACAAGGAATTAAAATGTGAGACATGTAATGTATCAGTCATGTTTATATTTTCACTGTCAGCAGGGCGTAGTGTTTTGGTGCCAGAAAGACGTCGCTAAACCTCTGCTCTGGCGGGTCAGGTTATAGCAGAAGTTGTTCGTCCCATTAACGGAACAACGATGTTTCCAAATCAGAAACGTATAGAGCAGGGGTTATCACTACCCTTTATCTCTGGAGCTCTAGACTTGTGGAACTAATTCTAAGAGAGCTACATTGTTTAGAGACTAAAAGATAACGTTTGCTAATTGAAATACCTTGTCATGGTAAGACAAACGAAAGGTTTTATGTATATAGACTTAAGCGGTGAATGTAGATTTGCAACAAGGCCGGGAATCGACCCCAGGCAGGCGTGATAGCCCCTAAGCTACCTTGGCACAGCGGTTCACATAACTACACGGATTATCCTGACATACCTCCCTCCTCGATACAAATTCTCACTGCCACCCTAGTCTACTTTAAATTTCCTTCCTACACATGAACAGAATTGCAGCGGCTCTCCATCTTCTGGAACAGCACCTCAATCTTGAACGTAAATGGGGGCATTCAACCTGAAACCCAGGTGCAGGTACTTATGGAAATGAAATAACACAATTTCAGACACTTTACTAGTCTCATACAGATATGGTTTTACGTATATAGACTAAAGCTGCCAGTGAAAATTTGTACGAAGGCCGAGAATCGAACCCAGGTCTCCTGCTTACTAGGCAGGTGTGTTAGCAATTAAGCCACCTTAGCACAGCGATTCACAAATCTGCATGGATTACCCTGGCATACCTCCCTCTTGGATTCAAATTCTTACTGCCAACTCAGTCAATTGTACGTATGATGCTGAAGTGCTATTTTAGAACATTGAGGGCCTCGGCAATTCAGTATATGTGTAAGGGGGATTTTAAAGTAGATTGGGCTTGCAGCGAGAATTTCGATCGCGGAGGGAGGTGTGCCATGGCAATCCGTGCAGTTATGTGAACCGCTGTGACAAGGTGACTTCGTGGCTAGCGCACACCGAGCAAGCGGAAGACCCAGGTTCGACTCTTGACTTCGGTACAAACTTTCACTCGGCACTTCAGTCTAAGTACATAACATCATATCTGTATGAGACCAGTAAAGTCTCTGAAATTGTGTCATTTCAAACGAAGGATATGTATCGTTTAGAAGATACAAATTGTATCTGATGGCATCATTGTAACTGGATTCTTCCTTGCAGGGATCCGCTGTGTAAGACAATTGTGTGTGTAATATACAGGGTGGTCCATTGATCGTGGCCGGGCCAAATACCTCACGAAATAAGCGTCAAACGAAAAAACTACAAAGAACGAAACTTGTCTAACTTGATGGGGAAAACCAGATGGCGTTATGGTAGACCCGCTAGATGGCGGTACAATAGGTCAAACGGATATCAACTGCGTTTTTTTTTATAAGTAGGAACCCTCATTTTTTGTTACATATTCGTGCAGTGCGTAAATAAATATGAATGTTTCAGTTGGACCACTGTTTTCGCTTTGTGATAGATGGCCCTGTAATAGTCACAAACATATGGCTCACAATTTTAGACGAACAGTTGGTAACAGGTAGGTTTTTTAAATTAAAATACAGAACGTAGGTCCGTTTGAACATTTTATTTCGGTTGTTCCAATGTGATACATGTACCTTTGTGAACTTATCATTTCTGAGCACGCTTGCTGTGATTACCTGTAAATACCACATTAATGCAATAAATGCTCAAAATGATGTCCTCCAAACTCAATGCATTTGGCAATACGTGTAACGACATTCCTCTTAACAACGAGTAGTTCTCCTTCCGTAATGTTCGCACATGCATTGACAAGGCGCTGACGCATGTTGTCAGGCGTTGTCGGTGGATTACGGTAGCAAATATCCTTCCCCACAGAAAGAAATCCGGGGACGTCAGATACTGTGAACGTGCGGGTCATG
Source organism: Schistocerca cancellata (assembly GCF_023864275.1). Lineage (NCBI taxonomy): Eukaryota > Metazoa > Arthropoda > Insecta > Orthoptera > Acrididae > Schistocerca > Schistocerca cancellata. The sequence goes on from NC_064632.1 coordinate 138,943,572, forward strand.
GTATGGTGTTTCGACGACCAATCCACCTGTCATGAAATATGCTATTCAATACCGCTTCAACCGCACGTGAACTATGTGCCGGACATCCATCATGTTGGAAGTATATCGCTATTCTGTCATGCAGTGAAACATCTTGTAGTAACATCGGGAGAACATTACGTAGGGAATCAGCATACATTGCACCATCTAGATTGCCATCGATAAAATGGGGGCCAATTATCCTTCCTCCCATAATGCCACACCATACATTAACCCGCCAAGGTCGCTGATGTTCCACTTGTCGCAGCGATCGTGGATTTTCTGTTGCCCAATAGTACATATTATGCCGGTTTACGTTACCGCTGTTGGTGAATGACGCTTCGTCGCTAAATAGAACGGGTGCAAAAAGTCTGTCATCGTCCCGTAATTTCTCTTGTGCCCAGCGACAGAGCTGTAAACGACGTTCAAAGTCGTCGCCATGCAGTTCCGGATGCACAGAAATATGGTACGGGTGCCATCGATGTTATGTAGCATTCTCAACACTGACGTTTTTGAGATTGTCGATTCTCGCGCAATTTGTCTGCTACTGATGTGTGGATTAGCCGCGACAGCAGCTAAAACAACTACTTGGGCATCATCGTTTGTTGCAGGTCGTGGTTGACGTTTCACATGTGGCTGAACATTTCCTGTTTCCTTAAATAACGTAACTATCCGGCGAACGGTCCGGACACTTAGATGATGTCATCCAGGATATCTAGCAGCATACATAGCACACGCCCGTTGAGCGTTTTGATCACAATAGCCATACATCAACACGATATCGACCTTTTCCGCAATTGGTAAAGGGTCCATTTTAACACGGGTAACGTATCACGAAGCAAATACCGTCAACACTGGCGGAATGTTACGTGATACCACGTATGTATACGTTTGTGACTACTACAGCGCCATCTATCACAAAGCGAAAAAAGTGGTACAACTAAAACATTCATATTTCTTTACGTACTACACGAGTATGTAATAAAAATGGGGGTTCCTATTTTAAAAACGCAGTTGATATCCGTATGACCTATGGCAGCGCCATCTAGCAGGCCAACCATAGCGCCATCTGGTTTCCCCCTTCAAGATAGACGAGTTTCGTTCTTTGTAGTTTTTTAGTTGGTTGGTTGTTTGGGGGAAGAGGCCAAACTACAAGGTCATCGGTCTCATCGGATTAGGGAAGGATGGGGAAGGAAGTCGGCCGTGCCCTTTCAAAGGAACCATCCCGGCATTTGCCTGGAGCGATTTAGGAAAATCACGGAAAACTTAAATCAGGATGGCCGGAAGCGGGATTGAACAGTCGTCCTCCCGAACGCGAGTCCAGTGTGCTAACCACTGCGCCACCTCGCTCGGTCAGTAGTTTTTTTTCTTTTTTGGTTTGATGCTTATTTCGTGAGATATTTGGCCCGGTCGCTACCAGTGGACCACCCTCTATATAATCTAATCTACATAACATGCAAAGTTATAAGAATATATACTGGAAATCAAACAGATAAAGGATATGCAACTGACTGCAGATTACAGGCATATACACTCCTGGAAATGGAAAAAGAACACATTGACACCGATGTGTCAGACCCACCATACTTGCTCCGGACACTGCGAGAGGGCTGTACAAGCAATGATCACTCGCACGGCACAGCGGGCACACCAGGAACCGCGGTGTTGGCCGTCGAAAGGCGCTAGCTGCGCAGCATTTGTGCACCGCCGCCGTCAGTGTCAGCCAGTTTGCCGTGGCATACGGAGCTCCATCGCAGTCTTTAACACTGGTAGCATGCCGCGACAGCGTGGACGTGAACCGTATGTGCAGTTGACGGACTTTGAGCGAGGGCGTATAGTGGGCATGCGGGAGGCCGTGTGGACGTACCGCCGAATTGCTCAACACGTGGGGCGTGAGGTCTCCACAGTACATCGATGTTGTCGCCAGTGGTCGGCGGAAGGTGCACGTGCCCGTCGACCTGGGACCGGACCGCAACGACGCACGGATGCACGCCAAGACCGTAGGATCCTACGCAGTGCCGTAGGGGACCGCACCGCCACTTCCCAGCAAATTAGGGACATTGTTGCTCCTGGGGTATCGGCGAGGACCATTCGCAACCGTCTCCATGAAGCTGGGCTACGGTCCCGCACACCGTTAGGCCGTCTTCCGCTCACGCCCCAACATCGTGCAGCCCGCCTCCAGTGGTGTCGCGACAGGCGTGAATGGAGGGACGAATGGAGACGTGTCGTCTTCAGCGATGAGAGTCGCTTCTGCCTTGGTGCCAATGATGGTCGTATGCGCGTTTGGCGTCGTGCAGGTGAGCGCCACAATCAGGACTGCATACGACCGAAGCACACAGGGCCAACACCCGGCATCATGGTGTGGGGAGCGATCTCCTACACTGGCCGTACACCACTGGTGATCGTCGAGGGGACACTGAATAGTGCACGGTACATCCAAACCGTCATCGAACACATCGTTCTACCATTCCTAGACCGGCAAGGGAACTTGCTGTTCCAACAGGACAATGCACGTCCGCATGTATCCCGTGCCACCCAACGTGCTATAGAAAGTGTAAGTCAACTACCCTGGCCAGCAAGATCTCCGGATCTGTCCCCCATTGAGCACGTTTGGGACTGGATGAAGCGTCGTCTCACGCGGTCTGCACGTCGAGCACGAACGCTGGTCCAACTGAGGCGCCAGGTGGAAATGGCATGGCAAGCCGTTCCACAGGACTACATCCAGCATCTCTACGATCGTCTCCATGGGAAAATAGCAGCCTGCATTGCTGCGAAAGGTGGATATACACTGTACTAGTGCCGACATTGTGCTTGCTCTGTTGCCTGTGTCTATGTGCCTGTGGTTCTGTCAGTGTGATCATGTGATGTATCTGACCCCAGGAATGTGTCAATAAAGTTTCCCCTTCCTGGGACAATGAATTCACGGTGTTCTTATTTCAATTTCCAGGAGTGTAGTTCAGATGGTGAAGAGAGGTTACGTGGTCCTGTATGAAGGAAACGCACTTCATGTAGTCCGTCTATTGTTCGTCAGCTTACCTCATGGTACTAAAAACTGTCAGTGCTCTAAAAACGTAGCTGTGCATGTTCTGTTACGAGACATTTTTGGTAGAAAGTACAGTTCAAAACATTATTTCATGAAAAGCACCGTCCACTGTGCGCTTACGAAAACAAGGGATAACTCGTAAGTGAGCAAAATGGAAAAAAAAATCTTCGGAAACTATCCATCACATCTGGCCACAATAAGATATCCTCGTCCACGTGGGTACAATGCTCAGACACATTCGCAAATCTCCGAGTTAAGAGAAAAATCATCAGGAGTAGCAAATTGATGCAATACATTAGCATATCAAAGCGTTTCCTCATCCTAAAACATCGTGCTACCTGTAAGCGTAGGCTTCCGCGGCCGTTGTCATCTTCAATAAAATTCTTCAGGGTATCAGACCGCCTCGTCATAATTTAAAATGCGCCAACGTTTCGGCCAGCGTTGCAGCTAGCCTTCATCAGGGCCTTGCGTTACACTCAGTTTAACGTAAGGCCCTTATGAAGGCTAGCTGCAACGCTGGCCGAAACGTTGGCGCATTTTAAATTATGTCGATGCGGTCTGATACCCTGAAGAATTTTATTGAAGATCGTGCTACCTCACCAATGTAAGCAGCAAGTGACCCCATGTAAATTGAGGTTGCGGGCTTTCAAACATAAAATGATGAAACGATGGTGGTGTGGCGTGGTGTGCCTTCAACTACGTACCCTCAGACTCAGAGTTGAAATATTAAAAGTTTTGGCTGGTTTCGTTGTCTAGGGGCCGGGATACGTAGTTGCCGCATTACAAGCCAAATAATGCTGAGTCTACAGCATACAAATGAATAAACACATGAATCGAACGGTCAAAAGTGTCTATCACTTGCCAACTGCGAATGTAACGTAGAAATTTATAAATAAAAGATTGCAATAAATAAAATCTGCAGGTACTATTTTAACGACTTTAAATGATAAGTACGATAGTAGAAGTACTTTTGAGAATATGGTCTATTTCTGCAAAACACTTCTTGGTGTCGATGGTCCAGCAATTAAATAAAATATAAGTTGAATAACAGGGAAACAATAGATTCCTACTTCACGTAATTAGTTATGAACGACAACATAGCTCGTGAGATATTCACTTCTGAACGCATACTGCCGGCCGGAGTGGCCGTGCGGTTCTAGGCGCTACTGTCTGGAACCGAGCGACCGCTACGGTCGCAGGTTCGAATCCTGCCTCAGGCATGGATGTGTGTGATGTCCTTAGGTTACTTAGGTTTAATTGGTTCTAAGTTCTAGGCGACTGATGACCTCAGAAGTTAAGTCGCATAGTGCTCAGAGCCATTTTTTTGAACGCATACTACGTCTTCACTGTAGAAACCTCGGAAATTCAAAAGTTCACATGTCCGCACTCCAACGTATTTCTACCTGTCGCGATCACGCGCAAACCGTGTTTCTATCTCTCGCGACCACGCGCGAACCGTTCCACACTCCAAGTCTCTGTCCCGCGACTGTGCGTCCCCGTTGCGTCTCCGCGTCCAGCACTCACTTCCGTGTCCTCTCCCATACTCTCCAGAACTCCTCTCCTCTCTCTTACTGTTCTACCACTTCCATCCAGTCTCCCCACTCACTAGCACTGTGACTGGCTAGAGCGCTCCCACCCTGTCTTCGAGAAACGCACACTCACAATCATAATGAAACACATTCGAAATACTGGATTTACATTTAAATAACTTGAAATTAAATAAATATTCCTACGGCTGGACCATAAACAGGCTCTAATACACATTATTAAATAAATAAACAAATTAAATAAGCATATATCAAAAGAATAGAACAGAAGTAAGCCAGTAGTCTAATGTCTCTGTACTTTCTAAAACACAGTAAATAATTGACCAATTTCTTCATGAATGGTATATAATGAATATAAACAAAGACATAGATGAATAAATATATATACCGTTTTTTCGTGTATCTGTGGAGTTCTTATAGCCTGACGCGATCGATAGTAATTGACCACTTTGACCTCCAATAACTCATGTACTATTCAAGCTACATTCCTGAAATTTTTCCCAATTTAGGTTTACACGAATAGCTTTCTAAAGAAACGCTGATAGACAAAATCAGATAAACCGTTTAGATTTTGGAAATTCGTTGCTGGGTGTTACTTGTATAATTTATCGTCAGATACTAAACTTTATACTAATAAAGATATTGAAAATCTGATTACACCATCAGGATCGTTGTGCAAATAATGGTAACGTATATGTTTCTTTTTGAGGTATCATGATTCGTCTGGCTACTATTAATTTCTATACGAACTGCGAAATGTGTGCCATTATAGTTTCACAAAGTCCGCTATCTTTGGCACTACCGGCATACAAATCTCCTTCCTCGATACAAAGCACAGTCCCCGTCACAGCTTCAACATGGAATTCCCTGCCACGCGGCTGGGGCTACCCGTCTTGCTCAGCTAACGTTCGACATCAAACGATTGCTGCCGGACCCCGGCTTGCCGAGCGCCCCTTGCGGCCGCCCCAACTCCGAACATAGACTATTTTCAGGTTGCTCGCCCGTTACCTCACAAGGTTCACCACAAGCGTTAAAGCAAACCCATCCTTACGAACTCTCGCTAGTCAAGAACGTGATTGGCCGCCACTCCAAAGGACTCCGTCAGACAACACTTCCGCTCCGCCACGTGTCAGCCCAAAGACAGCAGCACGAGGTGGATTCTGATCGACATGAGCACTCGTCTTCGGAACTCATTGCAAATAACAATTTACACTAAGCAATTAAACGAGACGAAATAGCAACCACATTTCAACAAATGCTACAAATATGACAACTTGCGGTTGATCTTATACGTCTGTAGACTTATACAAAAACATACTTATTGTGGGACATTCATTAAAATCTTTGCAAATTACAATACTGCCACTGGTAACACACTCGCTCCCCTTTGGTTTTTCTAATGGAGGACATTTGGTGAAGAAATTTTTAAATTTTTTCCCCAGATGGGTTCCTATCAAGGTCTGAAATAGAAACCACCTATATAACTTTCTTCTTACTAAATGTTCCGTCTATGAAAGATTTCTTTATTTTAGTAATATTGAAAGCCGAGACGTAGGCATCATTAGTTGTCAATTCTTCTTCCTTCCTAAACATGCACACAGTTCTACCCTGACCTTGAAATCTTACTTCCAGTTGTGTCATTTAGTTTTTCTTTACTGAAAAGCATTAGGAAAGGCTTTACCTAGACCACTGTCGCTGATGTCATGGTGGTTTTACAGATTAATGGGTTTGATCTGTGACTGTGTTATTTGGCACACAAAATACATTGCTTTACAGTTTCTCTCTACGAAAACTAATTCCACTCTCCACTCTTTATTCAACACTGTTTTCTTCATATTTACTCTTTTTGGACAACCTGCTATAGACAACGGAGAATTCTGGGAGACACTCGAAAGAAGAAGTACAGCCCGAAATCAGTAAGCCGCCAAGCGCTGTTCCACGTAGGAATGGAGGAAGATACAGGTTTAATGCACATTCGACGAAGGAGGATTGGAGAGGAAGCATATGCTCAGATAAGATATGGTCAAGCAAGGAAACAGGCCGTGACATTTTCAGAGAACATATTCCGCCATTAGCCCTACTAGACACGGAATATCTAAATGTGGATGACTGGACTTGGTTGGATTCGGAGCCTTAAGTACTACAATTCCTTTCTGTGTAACGAGTTTCCAGATTTACAGGCAGCTGATGGTGGGTACTGAGTAGTATTCTTTGGATTGTTAGTCGTTCAGTTCGTTATAACCTAATTGTCCCAAAACATCTCAGTGTTAGTGTGCTGGATCATCATCTGTTTGCTGGAAAATCTCTGAAATCCTAACAAATCCTGAACATTTGATCGAAGCAAATCGAGATAGAACGCGTCAGCACATTTACTGAAGATTGGACGAATGTAGCTCCAACGGACCACATCACACGTTAGATAGTATCACTTTGTGACGTTGTCTCGGAGTCGTGAAAGAGCACCGCATATTGGAGGCAATGTTAATTCAGATCGAGATTTGTTACACCTACCTCCGAAAAAATATCACAGTGACTTCATACCACTCTAGAATCTGCGATTTCCTTTTTCACACTGTAGGTCACAGAGAAGACCATGTGTCACTAACTCTTACTATAACATTATCTTTGTATTGAATATTTTAAATAAAAAGAAATACAGTGTTTCATTAATTCGCTACAATGAAAAGACAGATGCAAAGTAGTCCTATGTAGTAGACGACTAACCAGTGCATGCTCGCTAAACTTGACAATATTAATAAACCATTTGTTTTGTACATTATTACTCATAGCTAATGGAGACTTGAAATTCAAACTATATTTCAATAATATGCGAAATGTTAAATTGGTGTTAAGTATAGTAGGATGAAGAGGATATTATGAGATACTCAAAATTTGGTAGGCAGCACGAAACTGTGACAATTTGCTATGCGACCAGCTGGATACTCATGGTTCGCCAAAGCGTTTAAAGACGCATCGTGATTATGCTACATAAACATGGTTTCTCTCTGATGAGGAAAAAATACCACAGTGATTTCCTTTTTCACACTGTAGTTCACAGACAAGACCGTGTGTCACGAACTCTTACAATGGGAGTTAAGCATTACCTTATATCCTTGTGCCGTAGGAGAGTATTGATGGTTTAGAATTTCTGGGCAACATCATAAGTATGCTTGTGTGAAATACAAGCCTATGGTGTGTGAAGCGCGGGGAATTTAGTCTTAAAAATGGTTCAAAATGGCTCTGAGCACTATGGGACTTAACTTCTGAGGTCATCAGTCCCCTAGAACTTAAACTACTTAAACCTAACTAACCTAAGAACATCACACACATCCATGCCCGAGGCAGGATTCGAACCTGCGACCGTAGCCGTCGCGCGGTTCCAGACTTTAGCGCCTAGAACCGCTTGGCCACTCCGGCCGGCTTAGTCTTCAAAAGCCTTCGGAGTAATTAACTGCTTAATCTGTATTTACAGCAGTCTCTGCTGAAGTATATACCATTTATTCTGCGTCGAGTGATATCAGCAGTATATCACTGATGACAACGGCGTGGTTTTAACGGTTCGAATAGCTGTATCACAAGTTTGTTTCATGGACTAGTTGATCTGGACAACGCCTAGGTAGATTAATGCTATCAGCTCTGAAACTTTGGTCGTTACATTATGCGACTTAGTCGGAATGTTTAACACGATACCTACTTCTGTATAATCCCCGAGGGAAAACTGATTGTTGGAACTTCCCCTATCAGATGTAAACTCCTATGGAGGAAGAGAAGGTTTCTTGAGGTATGCATTTATCTCACCAGCCTGTGTTCCTTTCGGCATCACAAGTATAAGGCTTGCCATTAGATTTCCTGCACTATTAGTGGTTCCATTTCAAAATATGTTACAAAGATCTCGAGAAAAAAAAGCAAGCATTATTTGAACACCCTATTTCCAAAATTAGTATAAAGCAGTAAGCTGCATTACTTCTGAAGACTCCTGAGGTACCATGATGCAACCTGCTTATCGCATCCTTCAGGAGGGACGTCTAACACCAGTGCTCCAGATACAATTTGATTATCCACTTTATCACCTTTATTACCGTTATTACAATTTCATAAAATTCTTGCTTGTTGGGTTCGTCAGTTATGCGAGAAACTGTAACTCTGTATTCCATGTTTCTTGCAGATCTGGTTGAGGCTAGGGACTGACATGTCATTTACTCAGTCAGTTTGTCGTTTTATAGACTGGGGAGACAAAAATCATGGTATACCTCGTAATACAGTGTAGGACCTCCTTTTGCCCGGCATGCTGCAGTAGCTAGGCGTGGCATGAACTCAAAAAGGCACTGCAAGTTTCCTGCAGAAATATTGAGACATGCTGCCTCTACAGCCCTCCAGAATTGTGGAAGTATTGTCAATGCAGGATTTTGGGCAGGAACTGACCCCTCTATTATGTTCCACAAATGTTCGATGGTAGTCATGTCGGGCGATCTGGATAACCAAATCATTCACTCGAACTTCCCAGAACGTTCTTCAAACCAGTCACAAACAGTTGTGGCCCAGCGACATGGCTCACTGTCATTCATAAAAATTCCATCGCAAATGGTCTACAGGTAGCCGAACATAAGAATTTCCAGTCAGTGATAGGTTCAGTTGCACCATTCCATGTAAACACAGTCCGCAGTTCACCACGAGCTTGCACAGCGCTTGGTTGACAACTTGGGTCCATGGCTTCGTGGGATCTGCACCACACTCGAACTCTACTATCGTGCTCGTACCAAGTGAAATCTGGACTAGTCTGAGCAGGTGTAGTGGGACGAAATTGAAGCGTCACCCATCCACCAGTGTCAGCCCAGTCTGCAGGTGAATATAAGTTTAATTTAGTTTTGTTTATGTATTTTTGTAATATTTTGTAATGGTTGTAATTGTCTAAAGTTTTTGTATTTTTTTATGTTTCATGTACGGAGAGGGCGGCGCAACGAACGGAGACAGCATCTTCGCTGCCGGGACCAGAGAGAAAATTGCTGGCCACTATACGTCGCGGGTCGACAGCCACTTATTGAAAATGTTAGTTTTGTCTCGTCAAGGCTCAGGTTCACGTCTGTATGTAGGAAGATAATAAACTAGCGGATGCTACTAAAGTTGAAATACGTGTTCCGAGGATTTATTTATGAAGAATTATGTGAATGAATTAGTAATATATTTGACACGATTATTGAATTTTGTCAGCGTTCATCGCGACTGTGAATCTCAAAAAGTTTATTCAATGTGGTTCTAATATCGATAAATCAAGACAACGTGTATCAATATAATTTCTGAGGAGAAACAAACGACATCTAAAATTGAAAAAGTTTACGAAAACCAATTGGCCCGAGTGACGTAATTCTGTGCAAACGACTCAAATGATGTTTTACAGTTTCGTTCAAGAACCATTCTGAGACAATTTAAAAAGAATATAGATAATTTTGAAGTGGGTTGTAACTGACGTAGGTGACGAAGTCTACACATGGTCATATGTCGAAAGAAAATCATTTATAAAGAACTTACGTCGTTACACTACACAGGCCATAGTTTTCGAGTCTTCTAGGGTCCAGCCGATATGGTAACGAGCCCAGGAAAGGAATTGTAATGCTGTTAGCAGAGGCACTGCTGCCATAGCCCTTTAACGCCAAGTTTCTCGGCACTGTCCTAGCAGATACGTTCGCCGTACGTCCCACGTTGACAAATATGTGCAAACGCCGCTGCTGTCGGTCATTAAGTGAAGGCCGTCGGCCGCTGCGTTGTCCGTGTTGACAAATAATGGCTGAAATTTGGTATTCTTGCCACACTGTTGAGAATGTGGATCTCAGAATACTGAATTCCCTAACGACTTCCAAAATGGAAATCCCATGCATCTAGCTCCAGCTGACATTCCGCCTTAAAAATCTGTTAATTCGCATCGTGCGGCCATAATCACGTCGCACACATTTTACATGAATCACCTGAGTGCAAATGACCTCTCTGCCATTGCATTGCCCTATTATGCCCTGTGTACGCGATTCCACCGCTATCTGTATATGTGCATATCGCTGTCCTACGACTTTTGTCTCCTGAGTGTACAAAGGGTATGTCCGCTTCCGTAGATGACTGTGAGTCTGCCACCTCATTACTGTATCTCAATACTGCGAGGCCTTTTCCTTGGTGGGACGAATGAATGTTGTCCACTTAGCTTCGTGATGCCAATTGAGGAGCTGCATGAATGGGAAGAAGCGGTTCCGGGGTCTAGAAGGCCGACAACGGCAGGGGGAGCGGTGTGCTGACTTCGTACCCTCCCACACCCCATACCAGTAACACCATGTGGCAGAGGGTGACACGGTGGCCGGTAGTCACGGTCCTCCAGGCCGGATCACGGAGCTTTTTTTTTAAAATAATAATAATAATAATACGCTGGACGCTCCCTGGACGGCAAACAGGTCATTTTCAAGTTGGAAACTCTGTCAGAAAATGCCCAGTCTCGGACCATGAGGCGTTACACTTTGTAAACAGTATCGTTAAAGTTTCTTCGGATTGCTTTTCGTATCCTAATTAATTATATAACCCTTTACCATTGATTTCTGTGTTGTCCTAGTTCTATGATTTTGTCGCATAACTGACTAGTTGTGTTGTGTACCTGTATAGTAACATGGTTGACAGTATTACGATATGTACCGGTACACAAGTAAGGAAAAGTCCGATATGCTGCTTGCATACGAAAAGTTGGGACACGATTTAAGCGGAAAGGTACATTACAGAAATACTTTACATTGTTTGAAGATCGCGGTAATTGGGAAAAGACTAGAAGAGACTGAAAGTTGGGAGGAAGTACTTTATTTTCCTCCTGCAGGCTCAAAGCTGTATCTTGTACGTACAGAACGGGGTGTTTTGTGTACTTGTTTGAGTTTCCTGTGTGGTCATTAGGAATCTGGTACTGAGAAGGGAGATAGCGTAAGCTGCGGTCGCAATTGCATTTGAGTTGTGGTTTGTATTAATATGTTTGAGCTGCTGATTATAGAAATGTATAAACTAAGTGGCATTGCCAATTACACTGTAAGCTACGAAGATATTCTGCTCATAGTGGTTACACTGTAGTAGCTATAGTCATTGTAAACAATACTCCTCTAGGTGATGCAGTTATTTACAATGTGTACTGTTATTCTAAAAAGGGTTTTACTAATGTAATGATATGAAATGGTAATCGTCGTATAGTGTAACGTTATTTGCAGTTGCGGGCTTTTATACACGAAGTGCCAACAGTTTATGCCCGCATAGTTATGAGAGAGACAGAATGACAACACTGTTACATGAATTGCTAATGTAATATTGTTCGTCCCACAATAAGGAGGATTTCCTAAAAATGGCTAGCAATGATTTAAGTGAGACATTGCCCTCTTCGCATAATAACAATTTTTCAGTGAAGTGCACGATGTTTTTTATTTACAGGGTAAAACGGTCCTTTTTTCATGTTGTCGATGTAATGTAGCTTTTGCGAAAACCAAAAGAGAAGATCTAATAATTTACAAAAGATAAAAGTGTTAGCTGCGTCAATGCTGGAACATACTCGGTAGTCTGAAGTCTTTTGCACCTAAAATTTGTTTGAATTCTGGAAAATCTTAATAATAGTACTTGTGTGACACCTTGTCGTGAGTAACGACCTAGTTTTTCTCCGAATAAGCCGGCCACTGCGGCCGTATTTAAACATATTAGTAATCCATGCATTAATGGCTGCCAGCAATGAAAATTTTCGTCAGAAATTAATTCTGTGAGTACTCAGAGGGAGGATGTTAATGTTTACATAAATAAAATTACCCATCTTTTTAGCAAACGTAAGTTTTGTTTTAAAGAATACAAATACTTTCCAGCAGTACACAGCTTTTATCAACCGAGCAAAATAAGACCGTCCAGATATTACAATGAGCGCAGCGATAAGACACGAAGCGAAATGATCACAAAAAACACCATAGTTTTGTACCTTAGAAAAGAGACAAACTTGCATATCCATTTGCAAACTCCAATAAAATTCCTGTGTCTCATGTCTATGTTGTTGACATCATTTTGACCCAATTCACTTATATTTTGCACTAAGTTTTCCAGGAGGCGTGACAGCACGCCGCTCTGTGCCGGAGATCACCTGACGAAGTGTGCGGTGCGACACCAAGGGCAAAAAGACATACATTACGCATAAGAGCGAGGAAACCAGTATAATAGTGACACCCGTCCGTGTTACATCAACCGCGGCAGTTAATCCGTCCATTGTGGTATTACCGATTTCATAGTAAGTCACGTTGCTGTCTCTATCAAAGTAATCGTGCGATAATAAATCCTGAAAATATAGTCACCATGAGTGTTAGCCATTACAAACACTAAAGAAGATACACACAAATTACAGCAAAGGAGATACATGCAGCTGCATTTATAGTCAATGGCAACCAATGATAATAATAGACACCACGAAAATACAGTAGACTGTAGTGAAGAATATGAATACAGGTACGTAGGAGAAGACTTGTCTGATTGTGGAAAACTTATGGATGATCAAGAACTTGATAGTGACGAAGAGTTTTTACGAAGTATTGGGATCAATACTTATCTGTCAAGCCCACCGAAGAGGAAGAAGTGAAGTGATGTATCCTCGGAAAAAGGCAAAGGAGATAATTGCATTCCAAGATTCTGGAAAAACTAAAAGATTGAGCTTCAGTACAACAGAAACGATATCGTATAGTGCGTCCAAGTCCGGCCTAATCACTATACAAATCCTGACACAGTTTTTCGCGAAATGTCTTCTTCCCACATGCAGCGACGGAGTATCTTCTTGTGGTTGATTCGCTCAGGACATATCGTGACAGGACTCATATCGACGCTATTCGACTGCAAAACATAGTGTATACCGTAGGTGCATACCTTACATTCAGCCACTTGATGTGCTATCCTTCCGACAGTTGAAGGCTGTGCCGAAGCGGATTAAAGATCACAGTATACTTAACGACTGTCAATTCACATCATCGTCGAGGGATTCAATTTCGTTGCTATTGCTTATTCTACACAATCTATTCTGTTCTCCAGGTTTCGCAGACTTTGTTGGGTACCCTTGGATATGACGGCTTCAGAGAGGTTTAAAACTGGTATTCAAGAACTGCTGCAATTGTGATAAACAACTCTGTTTCCGGTACTTTATACTCTGTGGTCATGTTCATCATCGTTCTCGTTTGCCAATAGCTACCAACAACCCATTTTTGAACCCGGAGACTGAACATGCTCATGACTGTCAAGCGAAGTTTAATTGTCGATGGCAAATATTGCGCCCATATTTGTAATGTACGTGCAAAACCCTTACTTGCAAACCAAACGTTTGTTGCAATTCCGATAGCAGTTGCGTTAATACCATTGTGAGAAATTTTATTGTACGCTTGACATGACTTCTCCGTATTTGTGCAGGACCTTACAAAGATATTCTGTTCCAGGTTTACGATCGTGTCTTGGCGTGGTCCACTCTGTGCCGTTTAGAACCACTCAAGGAGTTTTCTGTCTAAAGACAACTATGTAAAGATAGATTTGTATAAGAATTCCGCTACAATTGTTAACGTGTATGAAATGTTTATGGTTCGGCAAACGGACAGAAAGGTGCAAGAGAGCTTCATTCACCCTCATGTTCGATAATGTATCGACCAGAGTAACGAAAGAGCCGTTGGAACAATGACAATAAAGACTGCACATTCAAAAAGTATTACCCTTTGACTTCAGGGGTCGACTACCGAAGATTTTAGTTACTTATACGACGAAGTAAACTAGAAGCAAAGAAAATACAATATGAAATAAAGTAGCTCGAGAGTGTATTCTCCATCGATTGTCTGTTTTACACTTTAATACCTGTATTGAATGATGTTCACAAATATTAGACATCTTTAAGAAAGCAATACGGTTGCCAGAGAATAGGAAGATGTTTTCAACGCTTCAGTAACGTTTATCGCAGTATATCTGATTGAATTATTATTTACAATCAAGAGAAATTTAAAATGATGGTGCATTTACAATGTTCGATTCTTAGAGGACGTTTAAAGGTATTAATGGGGGAGCAGGTATCACTTGAGAACATTCCATCGCACTGTGACGCTAATGCATATGGGCCACATAAAAGTTTTGTCAGTTTTGAATGTTGTTAATATTATTTGATTATTTTTTCTGTGAATCTGAAAATGTTATTTGTAAATTAAAAATGGAATATGTTTTCGGTAATCTAAGTAAATACTGCGACATCTACGTAAATTATTTCTGTAGTATGATGTAATTCCACTGGGTTAATAATGTTAGGGAATTATACGGAACGAAATATCGTTTTCCAGAGAGTGAAATCAGGAAGCTAGATCGTCTCTGGACATGAGTAATGTGACGTCAGAGCGTGCGGTGTGAGACACGAGAGCGAATGCACGTGCAAGCATTTTGTGTAATGGAAAATTAGGCTTATGCGATGTCAATCCGTAAACTGCGAGTCACAAGGGCATGACAAGTGTGGGGAGATGTACGAAACTTCAGAAACATGAAGATACTGCCCCATAATTGATCGTTGCTAATCAAAGTGTCTGCATTACATGTAGTGACAGGGGCATTGTGGACAATAGAAAACGCGACGTCTCTACATCTACGAGGAACTGTAGGAACATTTTAGTTTCGCTCACTTTCTGAAACATTGCAAGGCATTACCCAGTGACTTTAAATGAACTTTATTTCAATGATAATAGCTATAAAACTTCCTCGCAGATTAAAACTGTGTGTTGTAGCTGGCCTCCAAACTGGGACCTGTGTCTTTGGCAGGCAAGTGCTCTACCAGCTTAGCTATCCGAGCACGGCAGACGACTTCTCCTCACAGCTTTACTTCTGCCGTGATTTCGTCTACCTCCCAAACTTAACAGAAGATCTCCTGCAGATGGGGTACTGGCGTTTCAAATGGTTCAAATGGCTCTGAGCACTATGGGACTCAACATCTTAGGTCATAAGTCCCCTAGAACTTAGAACTACTTAAACCTAACTAACCTAAGGACATCACACACACCCATGCCCGAGGCAGGATTCGAACCTGCGACCGTAGCAGTCCCGCGGCTCCGGACTGCAGCGCCAGAACCGCTAGACCACCGCGGCCGGCTTACTGGCGGATAAAGGGATGTGAATCGTACTGGGACAGCTCAGTTGCTAGAACACCTGCCCACCAAAGGCACAGGTCCCAGGTTGGAGACCCGTTACGATACACGGTCTGCCAGGAAATTTCACATCAGCGTGCGCTTCGCTGCAGAATAAAAGTTCATTCTCGAAACAAGTGTTGTACCTTAAACTTTAGATTCATAATCTATTCGTTATACTATGCCATTGTCACCTGGTACGTTCCAAGCCCTTTCTTGTTATGAAATATTTGAATGTCGTTGTTGAAAGCCGAAAGAGTATTACGAAGGAAGATTAATAATATAAACGTTGGAATTCGCGGCCATTGTCACAGCCAATAAAATTTTTATTGGTAAAACTAGCGACATCTCGATCACTGTTGCCAGTGACCCTCTTCAGGGTGCTTTTTGTTTAAACAAAAAATAATAATGCCAGTTTGGTTTTTGTAGAAAATATAACTGAAACTAATTATTAATGATGCCTCAGTAAGTTAACTGTTCTGTCCTATAATAATAACATTCAGAGGCGAAATTTCTATTTGCAATCCAAACGGAAGCAAAAACGAAGTTAATTTAAACACTATATTACTGGCAAATTAACATTCTAACTAAAACTACGAATTTTGCACATTTCATTTAATGCTAAACGTCAGAGTGCTATTGAGTGTTGGGTTGAGTTGTATAACGCTGTTGCAAATATGAAAGGTTGGTAGTTATTTTTTCATTACAGTAATTTTGAAATCAGTTACAGTATTTCTACGTATTTAGCTTGCAAATTCCAGAAACTTTGAGCATGTAGTTAAACATTACAGAGAGGGCACGTAATTATTGTTATAACAAAAGTTGCCTCCTGTACATTATTTTCAGTTACGAGAGTTTATTATTCATATGAAATTATTATATTTTGATTTTATTAGCGAATCAAATCAATTGCTAACATTTTCTTATTATTATTTTGTACAGAGTTGTGTTGTTGGAACCGTGTGTACGAAACTTCTGTTGCCACACGTGCAGTTAAACACATATATGTTCATTGCTGCTCTAATCATCATGTAGGTACGGAACAGATATTGTTCAGTTGCACTAGCGACAGGTTAGTTACTTCTAAATTAATTCATTTGAATTTGGTTGTGAAATATTCAAGTTTCGCGGTACCCATATTCGTTTAGTACTTAACGTATGTGATTGCATTGGTTTACATTCAATATTTGAAATTCAAATAAGCAGAGAGTAGAAGAAGTGGAATAAGTTATTAGTTAGGATAAACTGTTGTGCTGTTTTTCTTGGGAAAAGATTACGTTTTCAAAAGTCATTGTTTCTATTGGGGGCAAGAGATCATTAATCGATTAATAAGAGGGAGGTTAGAGAATGTCGTATTACCTTCCTCTTTCACGTCAATCATTCTGTCACCAGCCTATTATCCTGATTTTCTTCCTCTTTCGTTGCCACGATAATCAGGAGCTCTCCGGTGGCTACATCTCGGTTGTATAGGCCTTCTCCCATCTAGATATCTGCGGTGACGTCCTCACGCCACACACATACCGCGTAACTCTTCTCTCCAATTTTATTCATAATAACGTCATAGTTCCTGTAGTTCCTACAGTGCTGCTCACGTTCAAACAATTACTATGGCTATAGTGAAAGTAAAATGCTCTATCCATTACGCTAATTACATAAGATTACCCACATTACATTTCATTACGTCTGTATTAAAAGTTATCGGGTACAAAGTAAATATTTACATAGCAGGTCAGAAACACTTTACGTATTAATAAGAAATTAACAGCTTCCGTGTAGCAAGTTACATAGACTAGACGCCACTAGTTTTAGTTGTACAAGGCACTCTGAAATGCCCCTTACAAACTTCTAGGGCTTGTAGAGGAGACTAAGTAGATAATATTTTGAATTGAATCCAATGTCTGGAAACGGTAGCGGTCTGAAAACATGTTTGCTAGATAGGTATGCAAGAGGGTAGTCATGGTCGGGAGGCTGATGTAATTTGACGCCTGGACGTCTATCCTACCTCTGGACTGGTTCGAGCCACATTCACGTGTCTGAGTGTTAGAGCAACATGGTTCAGTACACGTTTCCAGAATACACCGATGTCATCCTTCTGTATGGCGAAGCTCACGGTGATGGAGCTGCTCGTCGCCTTTATCCATCGCATACTCTTTTCGCCACAATTTACGCAGCGGCTTCGAGAAAGGGTTCTTTCAATGTCAGCAGGCGTAAATATGGCGCTCCAGGGAGACGCCGCCCTCGGATTGGAAGAGGCCTTACTGCATCACGTTGAAGGGAAGTGATGTGCTGTGTCAAGCTTAATAAATTACATGTAAAAGTGGTCGCGTTACCATCATGTTTTCAAGTGGTTGTAACACGGAAACGGTACGTATCCGGACGTGGGTTCGAGTTCAAAATATTATCTACTTAGTACTCTCTACAAGTCCTAGAACTTCTTAACGGGAATTATAGAGACCCTGAATAAAAGTCTTACAGATTTCGTTACTATTACAGATCACTGCAAGACAAAAAAAATCATAACCGTAAAAATTTTGAGGCTGATGTAATTTGACGCCTAGACGTCCATTCTACCTCTGAATCAAATATTCTGCTTTTCTGTCGCCCTTTAGGTTTTCTTTGGGGAGGATCTTATGGAACATTTCGAAGAGCAGAAACGCACAAGGAGACAAAAATTCCTATGCGGAACTGATTAGGAGCAACCTACACTCATTCATTGTGAACACAAGGCCTGTTTCTCATAAGAATTGTTTTTACCACGTACGTCTATTTTGTATAAGTCTATTTTATGCAGTCAGGTATGTCTGCAACTTAAGAAATGACTCAAGTTAATATGATAACGCTCATTTTTGGGGGGGATAAATGATGCACCATTTTCAGAAGTCCAACACGTTACTGTAAAATACCTATTTTGAGTTTCCATTTTCCATGTGATGGCATGCTTTTATATTTGAAAAAACGAAAGTCGTAGCTGTATGAAGTTCGCTTGATTTGGCCTGCTGTTGTTTCGATAAATTTTTGATTTGCCTGAAAATTCTTAGAACCATATTCACAAATGTCTTTGGTGTTCATCCTTACCTTTCTCTTCTTATTATTACTGCAGTTAGCAGCTACGAGTAACGAAGCAGTGCGCTGGCGACATTCCTCAGTTTAAGAAAGATATACGACCGCTCGCTAGAAGAAAGTCCGTAGATAGACTGGAAAGCTGTACACGTCACATCAGTAAACAATCATGGAGAATATAATGTGTTCCAGCGTTATGAAATACCATGAAGAGAACGATTTACTGATTCAGAACCAGCACAGATTAAAAAAAAATATCATTCTTGTGTAATACAACTGACTCTTTATCCGTATTAAGTAATGGGTGGTTTCGACAAGGATCTCAAGTTTAATCTACTTCCAGAAGGCTTTTGAGACCGATAGTCACAAGCAGCTTCTAAGAAAATTGTGTGCGTCTCAGTTGTGCTACAGGATTCGTGATTTCCCGTCAGAAGAGTCGCAGTTCATAGTAATTAATGGAAAATCGTATTGTAAAAATCGAAGTAATATCTGTGGTTCCTCAAGAAAGTGTTAAAGGCCTTTTTGTTGTTCTTAATCTATATCAACGATTTAGGAGACGATCTGTCCAGTCCTCAGATTGGAGATAAAGCTGTCGTTTACCATTTAGTAAAGCCTTCACAAGATCAAACCGAATTGCAAAATGATTTCCACAAGATACCTGCATGGTGCGAAAAGTGGCAGCTGACCCTAAACAATAAAAATTGTGAAGTCCTGCACATAACTCCTAAAAAATTCTGTTATATCTTGGTTACATGGTGTATCACTCAAATTTAAAAGTTGGCATTTCAACTGAATAACTAGGAATTACAATTACGAAGAACTTAAATTGGAATCATCCCGAAGGAAATGTTGTGAGGAAGGCAAACCAAACACTATGTTTTACTGGTAGAAAATTTAGAAGATGTGGCATACCTACTAGAGAGACTGCGTAAATTAGGCTTTTTCTTCCTCTTCTGGAGGACTTCTGTGGAGTATGGGATCATTATCAGACAAGACTGACGGACGATACAGAAAAAGCTGAAAGAAGGGCAATTCGTAATGTACTATCATGAAGTAGGGGAGACAGTGTCATGGATATGACAAGTTGAGGTGACAAACAGACTATTTTCTTTGAGGCGAGATGTTTTAACGAAATTTCAAGCATCAAGTTTCTCCTCCGAATTCCAAAATATTTTGCTGACCCCCTTCTACAACCATTGCAATAAAATAAGAGAAATCAGAGCTCGCATCATAAGGTTTAGTTGTTCATTTTTCCACGTGTATTCGAAAGTGGAAAGGTAGAGAAAAAGTATGAAATTCGTTCCAAGAAACTTCTACCAAACATTTACATATGGACTGCAGAGTTATCACTTTGATGTAAATACCGCATGCATTATTGGTATTGGCTCAGTATGACACGGAGACCACGAAGCATCAACAGTGCATTGTTTTTAGAGTCTGATCAATTAGATTGCACCATTATTTATTGGTTAAATGCTGAATAAAAGAAAATTAGAAAACCGTACTTTGGGCTATTTAAAAAATAATCCGATGTTAGTTGTTACTGTGTATGAAAAAAGATTTCGTAACATCAGAAAAGGGCCAATGATCGAAGCAGTGGCTATGTCAAAACATTGGCTAGAATTCAGTCCTGCAACAATGAAGACTTAGTCTATTTAATCTACAGAATGAATATGTACAAAGCACAGGACTCGCATTAGGGAGAACGCCGTTTAGTATCGCTGGCGGGTCATACATATTTAGTTTCTCCGTGATTTCCTTCCATCGCTTCTGGCTAAGGGCGATTTTTCTTTTAGAAAGAGATGTCTTGTTTTCCTTACTCAATCCGTGACTGCTTTCTATATTCTGAACACTAAAGACTAATCGTCCTTGTTGTTTTTCGACCTTCCCTGCTGAAATGACCATAGCTGTTGCCTTCTGGGACTAAGATCTGTTCTTCCTAGTCACTGATTCGCAAAAGGTAACTTGGGGAACACTGTTTATGGAAACAATATATGAGAAGAGGACTGGATTGCAAAGTAAAAATATCTTTCGTCAGGGCTACTGATGCACTATCAAAAGTGGTTTTGCCGTCGAAAAGCCAAGTGATTTGATGCTCTAGTTTCAAGAGCACCCGACATATTAGTTAGATCTGGCATCCTCTGACCTAACTAAATAAATTTCGGTCTCCAAAATGTATGGAATCTAATGAGTATGTAGTAGTAGATGATGGGTGTTTTGCAGACTTTCTAGTGTACATGTAAATGCAATTCATAAAATAAAAAATCGTTGGTCCAAGAGCCTCAACCTACAAGGGAACTACTTTTCATTGTTAAGTGCACTTTTGTCAGCCTTTCATTACTCTTTTCGAATTTATGAATGAAGTGTGTTGAAAAGAGTAATGTAAAATTGTTGAAACGTTGTATTGTTTTCTTTCTCTGGCAATGCGAGAATATTCTGAAAAATTTTGTGCCATTGTATAAAATGTTTTGTTATTGAAGTGGAATTTAGTGTTTGTCAACCCATGGACAACGTTGTTGTTGGATATGGATGCTCTTTACATTAAGTGCAACGGAAACTTCGGGAAACATAGTTCTGAGTCTTTGGTAATCCATCAAGAAAGGTGTCATTGCAGCCGGACACGAAGTACTTGAATAGTGGTAACAAAACCAGCGGCTGTCTTTGAGTCTACGTTCTTTATTCTTTTTAACAAATGCTACCAGTTTCGACACCAAATGATCTCATCTTCAGGCTCCAAGCTTAACTTGCCATCAACAACTGTTTTCATGTGCAAATGAACAGAACCGTATGCAGCGGGCCAAAATTAACTGTATTGCGTACCTTCTGTAGCAATAACAAACACAGAATGGTACGTGAAAAAGTCTGCTGTCGTTAAACTTAAAGATGTGATACCGTCTACACGAATTTCAGGCTATGTGGCTCGTTTAATGAAACCCTGATGAAGTATCTCTCCCCTTGCGGAGAGACACAAAACGAAAATAACCTAGTAACCTACGACTACAGTACCAATGAATCACATTTGAAATGGTCCACTTGAGGCTGTTGCCAATGGGCATCACTGTGGGGGTCCGGATGGGGTTTTGTCGGGACGGCCAGCTCGTCCCACGCATCCCCCGATCGGACTACGACTGTGGCTGCCCGGGATACTGCCGACATTGAGGCTGATCCCTCACCTCTCGAAGAGTGGGAGGTCGTCTCGAGGTGTGGCAAGGGGCGAAAGACATTCTGGAGGGCTGAACGGAAAGCCTCTCCAGTTTGTCTGACGAACCGGTTTCAGGCTCTGTCTCAGGCTGATACTGATCTTCGGCCGGACATGGCTGCTTGTCCTATTCCAGAGGTTGCCCCTCAGTCTGCAAGATCCGGGCGGTCGCAGAGGGTGGGCTTACTGGTAGTTGGGAGCTCCAACGTCAGGCGCGTAATGGGGCCCCTTAGGGATATGACAGCAAGAGAGGGGAAGAAAACGAATGTGCACTCCGTGTGCATACCGGGGGGAGTCATTCCAGATGTGGAAAGGGTCCTTCCGGATGCCATGAAGGGTACAGGGTGCACCCATCTGCAGGTGGTCGCTCATGTCGGCACCAATGATGTGTGTCGCTATGGATCGGAGGAAATCCTCTCTGGCTTCCGGCGGCTATCTGATTTGGTGAAGA
Source organism: Schistocerca cancellata (assembly GCF_023864275.1). Classification (NCBI taxonomy): domain Eukaryota; kingdom Metazoa; phylum Arthropoda; class Insecta; order Orthoptera; family Acrididae; genus Schistocerca; species Schistocerca cancellata. The sequence goes on from NC_064632.1 coordinate 138,966,055, forward strand.
CTGCCAGTCTCGCTAGCGGGATGAAAGCAGAGTTCACCATCTGCAGCATCGTCGACAGGACTGAATGCGGACCTTTGGTACAGAGCCGAGTGGAGGGTCTGAATCAGAGGCTGAGACGGTTCTGCGACCGTGTGGGCTGCAGATTCCTCGACTTGCGCCATAGGGTGGTGGGGTTTCGGGTTCCGCTGGATAGGTCAGGAGTCCACTACACGCAGCAAGCGGCTACACGGGTAGCAGGGGTTGTGTGGCGTGGACTGGGCGGTTTTTTAGGTTAGATGGCCTCGGGCAAGTACAGAAAGGGCAACAGCCTCAAAGGTTGCGGGGCAAAGTCAGGACATGCGGTGACCAAGCAGCAATCGGTATTGTAATTGTAAACTGTCGAAGCTGCATTGGTAAAGTACTGGAACTTCAAGCGCTGATAGAAAGCACCGAAGCTAAAATCGTTATAGGTACAGAAAGCTGGCTGAAGCCAGAGATAAATTCTGCAGAAATTTTTACAAAGGCACAGACGGTGTTTAGAAAGGATAGATTGCATGCAACCGGTGGTGGGGTGTTTGTCGCTGTTAGTAGTAGTTTATCCTGTAGTGAGGTAGAAGTGGATAGTTCCTGTGAATTATTATGGGTGGAGGTTACACTCAACAACCGAGCTAGGTTAATAGTTGGCTCCTTTTACCGAACTCCCGACTCAGCAGGATTAGTGGCAAAACAACTGAGAGAAAATTTGGAATACATTTCACATAAGTTTTCTCAGCATGTTATAGTCTTAGTTGGAGATTTCAATTTACCAGATATAGATTGGCACACTCAGATGTTTAGGACGGGTGGTAGGGACAGAGCATCGAGTGACATTATACTGAGTGCACTATCCGAGAATTACCTCGAGCAATTAAACAGAGAACCGACTCGTGGAGATAACATCTTGGACCTACTGATAACAAACAGACCCGAACTTTTCGACTCTGTAAGTGTACAACAGGGAATCAGCGATCATAAGGCCGTTGCAGCATCCCTGAATATGGAATTTAATAGGAATATAAAAAAAGGGAGGAAGGTTTATCTGTTTAGCAAGAGTAATAGAAGGCAGATTTCAGACTACCCAACAGATCAAAAGGAAAATTTCTATTCCAACACTGACAATGTTGAGTATTTATGGAAAATGTTCAAGGCAATCGTAAAATGCGTTTTAGACTGGTACGTGCCGAGTGAAACTGTGAGGGACGGGAAAAACACACTGTGGTTCAACAACAAGTACAACAAAGTTAGGAAACTACTGCGAAATCAAAGAGAGCTTCACTCCAAGTTTAAACGCAGCCAAAACTTCTCAGACAAACAGAAGCAAACGATGTCAAAGTCAGCGTAAGGAGGGCTATGCGTGAAGCGTTCAGTGAATTCGAAAGTAAAATTCTATGTACCGACTTGACAGAAAATCCTAGGAAGTTCTGGTCTTACGTTAAATCAGTAAGTGGCTCGAAACAGCATATCCAGACACTCCGGGATGATGATGGCATTGAAACAGAGGATGACACGCGTAAAGCTGAAATACTAAACACCTTTTTCCAAAGCTGTTTCACAGAGGAAGACCGCACGGCAGTTCCTTCTCTAAATCCTCGTACAAACGAAAAAATGGCTGACATCGAAATAAGTGTCCAAGGAATAGAAAAGCAACTGGAATCACGCAACAGAGGAAAGTCCACTGGACCTGACGGGATACCAATTCGATTCTACACAGAGTACGCAAAAGAACTAGCCCCTCTTCTAACAGCCGTGTACCCCAAGTCGCTAGAGGAACGGAAGGTTCCAAATAATTGGAAAAGAGCACAGGCAGTCCTAGTCTTCAAGAAGGGTCGTCGAGCAGATGCGCAAAACTATAGACCTATATCTCTGACGTCGATCTGTTGTAGAATTTTAGAACATGTTTTTTCTCGCGTATCATGTCGTTTTTGGAAACCCAGAATCTACTCTGTAGGAATCATCATGGATTCCGGAAACAGCGATCGTGTGAGACCCAACTCGCTTTATTTGTTCATGAGACCCAGAAAATATTAGATACAGGCTCCCAGGTAGATGCTATTTTCCTTGACTTCCGGAAGGCATTCGATACAGTTCCGCACTGTCGCCTGATAAACAAAGTAAGAGCCTACGGAATATCAGACCAGCTGTGTGACTGGATTGAAGAGTTTTTAGCAAACAGAACACAGCATGTTGTTATCAATGGTGAGACGTCTACAGACGTTAAAGTAACCTCTGGCGTGCCACAGGGGAGTGTTATGGGACCATTGCTTTTCACGGTATATATAAATTACCTAGTAGATAGTGTCGGAAGTTCCATGCGGATTTTCGCAGATGATGCTGTAGTATACAGAGAAGTTGCAGCATTAGAAAATTGTAGCGAAATGCAGGAAGATCTGCAGCGGATAGGCACTTGGTGCAGGGAGTGGCAACTGACCCTTAACATACATAAATGTAATGTTTTGCGAATACAATAGAAAGAAGGATCCTTTATTGTATGATTATATGATAGCGGAACAAACACTGGTAGCAGTTACTTCTGTAAAATATCTGGGAGTATGCGTGCGGAATGATTTGAAGTGGAATGATCACATAAAGCTAATTGTTGGTAAGGCGGGTACCAGGTTGAGATTCATTGGGAGAGCCCCTAGAAAATGTAGTCCATCAACACAGGAGGTGGCTTACAAAACACTCGTTCGACCTATACTTCAGTATTGCTCATCAGTGTGGCATCCGTACCAGATCGGGTTGACGGAGGAGATAGAGAAGATCCAAAGAAGAGCGGCGCGTTTCATCACAGGGTTATTTGATAACCGTGATAGCGTTACGGAGATGTTTAGCAAACTCAAGTGGCAGACTCTGCAAGAGAGGCGCTCTGCATCGCGGTGTAGCTTGTTGGCCAGGTTTCGAGAGGGTGCGTTTCTGGACGAGGTATCGAATATATTGCTTCCCCCTACTTATACCTCCCGAGGATATCACGAATGTAAAATTAGAGAGATTCGAGCGCGCACGGAGGCTTTCAGACAGTCGTTCTTCCCGCGAACCATACGCGACTGGAACAGAAAAGGGAGGTAATGACAGTGGCACGTAAAGTGCCCTTCGCCACTCACCGTTGGGTGGCTTGCGGAGTATAAATGTAGATGTAGATGTAGAAACGATTTCCTGAGTTTGGCAATTTGTAGGGATTTGAGATGGAACGATCACTTATGCTCAGCCGTAGGTAGAGCAGACTACGAGGAAAACGGAATCAGTTTACAAAATACTCGTGCGACTCATTGTAAAATATTGAGCAACTAAATGGAGGTACGCAAATAAATGTAGCTAGAATGGTCACACGTTTGTTCGATGAATGAGGTAACAGAGATGTTGGAAACACTAAAATGGCAAATGCATGCAGACAGACGCAAACTATCCATTTCACGGCAGACTTTTTACAAAGTTTCAAGACGCACCAAAGAAACTGTTATAGGCATGCACATTTTAAGACAGAGATACGCAAACAGGCTCAATACGACGCTGCGGTCGAGAACGCCTACATAAGACAACTAGTGTCTGGTGCAGTTGTTAGATCGGTTACTGCTGCCACAATGGCAAGTTATCAAGATTTAACTGAGTTTGAACGTGGTGTTATAGTCGGCGAACGAGTGATGGTACAGTCGTGGACAAAACGAGCGAGACTCCTCGCCTTTTCGTTATGCTGATTCGCACAGCTTTAAAGTCTGCTACACAGCATAACAGGCAAGGTAACGAAGTGCTACCAACGTACTATGCAAGTTCACTCAGCTGATGTGCTGAGGTACCTACTAGCACTGGAGAACCTCGCGCTTCGAAGGCGCCACAGCATCGCCTGTCACCACTTCGTGGGAAACGAAATATCTCAAGTATAAGCCAATGTGTTGTATTCACTTATCTGTGACTATGACTTGGATCTAAAGTGTGGTTATGGATAGAACGTATGCTCAGATTGCGAATCTAACATCATGGATAAAGAGAAGGGGAAATGAATTAGGTGTCCTTCTTCTTCCGTAACATAAAATACACTCCTGGAAATGGAAAAAAAGAACACATTGACACCGGTGTGTCAGACCCACCATACTTGCTCCGGACACTGCGAGAGGGCTGTACAAGCAATGATCACACGCACGGCACAGCGGACACACCAGGAACCGCGGTGTTGGCCGTCGAATGGCGCTAGCTGCGCAGCATTTGTGCACCGCCGCCGTCAGTGTCAGCCAGTTTGCCGTGGCATACGGAGCTCCATCGCAGTCTTTAACAGTGGTAGCATGCCGCGACAGCGTGGACGTGAACCGTATGTGCAGTTGACGGACTTTGAGCGAGGGCGTATAGTGGGCATGCGGGAGGCCGGGTGGACGTACCGCCGAATTGCTCAACACGTGGGGCGTGAGGTCTCCACAGTACATCGATGTTGTCGCCAGTGGTCGGCGGAAGGTGCACGTGCCCGTCGACCTGGGACCGGACCGCAGCGACGCACGGATGCACGCCAAGACCGTAGGATCCTACGCAGTGCCGTAGGGGACCGCACCGCCATTTCCCAGCAAATTAGGGACACTGTTGCTCCTGGGGTATCGGCGAGGACCATTCGCAACCGTCTCCATGAAGCTGGGCTACGGTCCCGCACACCGTTAGGCCGTCTTCCGCTCACGCCCCAACATCGTGCAGTCCGCCTCCAGTGGTGTCGCGACAGGCGTGAATGGGGGGACGAATGGAGACGTGTCATCTTCAGCGATGAGAGTCGCTTCTGCCTTGGTGCCAATGATGGTCGTATGCGTGTTTGGCGCCGTGCAGGTGAGCGCCACAATCAGGACTGCATACGACCGAGGCACACAGGGCCAACACCCGGCATCATGGTGTAGGGAGCGATCTCCTACACTGGCCGTACACCACTGGTGATCGTCGAGGGGACACTGAATAGTGCACGGTACATCCAAACCGTCATCGAACACATCGTTCTACCATTCCTAGACCGGCAAGGGAACTTGCTGTTCCAACAGGACAATGCACGTCCGCATGTATCCCGTGCCACCCAACGTGCTCTAGAAGGTGTAAGTCAACTACCCTGGCCAGCAAGATCTCCGGATCTGTCCCCCACTGAGCATGTCTGGGACTGGATGAAGCGTCGTCTCACGCGGTCTGCACGTCCAGCACGAACGCTGGTCCAACTGAGGCGCCAGGTGGAAATGGCATGGCAAGCCGTTCCACAGGACTACATCCAGCATCTCTACGGTCGTCTCCATGGGAGAATAGTAGCCTGCATTGCTGCGAAAGGTGGATATACACTGTACTAGTGCCGACATTGTGCATGCTCTGTTGCCTGTGTCTATGTGCCTGTGGTTCTGTCAGTGTGATCATGTGATGTATCTGTCCCCAGGAATGTGTCAATAAAGTTTCCCCTTCCTGGGACAATGAATTCACGGTGTTCTTATTTCAATTTCCAGGAGTGTATATTTTATTGTTTCTTAAATGATCTGCGCAGAAAATCTTTCACCAGATGTGAATAACTTTTTAGCAACACCAGATGATATTAACAGCTTGCCGGCGCGGGTTAGCCGTGCCCTCAACGGCGTCATATCGCGGACCGCACGGCTCCTTCCCCGGGCATGGATGTGTGTTAGGTTGGGTAGGTTGAAGTAGTTGTAGATCTAGGGGACTAATGACCTAAGCAGTTTGGTGGCATAGTTCTTAGAGCCATTTTTTGACCTTTCGCATAAATTTTCTTTACATAAACGGCCGAGTCTTTAGATTGCGTTGACATAGCTCACTTTCTTACGCCACCAAGGGACCGTATACCACAAGAAGTGCGACACATTTCCGCTTATTATGTCCACCCGTACTCGAGGTAAACGGGTTTTAAGGGTTGGGTAGACAGACAGACGGTCAAGAAAGTGAGACTAGTAGGGCTCCAATTTTACCGATTTGCGTGACGAAATCCTAACGATGAAAATAGCTACCACAGTTACTGAAGATGAGGGCCGCATAATAATTTCCCCTACTCTTTATTCGAAATGTTCTAGATGCAGTCGATGCATCAGCATATTAATCTTAGCTACATTTTCGATCCAAATCACATTTACAGGAATGCAAATAAAATCCATTTGCCTATACACGTGGTAATTCAGATCCCACTATTAATGCCACCGCGTTTTAAATGTGCAAGCGTTCCCATTGCTAGCTACCTTAAGGAACACTTTGGCTAATGAACTCTTCTGGCCGGAGGCACGTCTAATGGAGAATTCGAAACATTGTAGAATACGTTTGGCAGCTACGTCTCCGTTTATTTCATGGGGTGGTGCAGAATTATCCTACTAAATTTACTCGCTAATAACAGTTTTTTGTTATTTCGATAAACATCCCGAATTATTGTCACATAAGTGATGTCATAACGGTAGACAATTCACGTTTTTGAGTCCAGAAAGCTCTGTGCAACAGAAACTGCAGATCATTTTGCCATTTTCATTGCAAAATTGCCGGCTTATTAATTTCTGGGGTAATAATAGAGGGCTGTTTGCCTGGGTTATCTGCTAGCGTAGTGAAACGTGTTTGCTACTACAGGTTCTAATCTCGATGAATGCAGATAGACTATCAGTACAGGAATTTTAAAAAATTCTCGCGTCCCCAATACGTTTTAGCGCTACTTTTATTCTGCACCGGCACCCTGTGGATGTCGATATGAAACTGTTGTGGAATTTCGTACTTGTTACTGCCTGTTTTTTCCGCTTTTGTCAATAATTGAATTGACATAAATGTGGTACTGAATGATTTTTAACTGAAATTCGTCATGAATCTTCACGAATTGCTAAATTTGCACACTTTCATGGTAGGTCAGCAATGGTAATCCAGTATGACTGGTCTGAACGTTGACACAGACCATTTCGCGGCCGAATGCGCATAATATTTTGCTAATTCGTAACGATCTGGGGTACTTTGTCTTACTAAAACAGTTATGTTATCTCGATAAGCTGAAATTCATTTTTATTAGTACAACTCATACTAATTAGCGTTTCTTCTTTCATTTATATCTTATATTTAGGTGTTGTGGTTAACATACTAATCAGCATTAATATAGTCTTACACATGATTGAAAACAGTCTGACAAATTTCGGATAGTTTTTCAATTTCACGCCTGTGCGTAGTATGTTGGCAGCACTTGGTCGCCTTGCCTGTTATGCTGTGTAGCAGACTTTATAGCTGTGCGGATCAGCATAACGAAAAGGCGAGGGGCCTCGCTCGTTTTGTCCACGACTGTACATAGCGTCACCGAGGTAGCGATGAAGTGGGGATTTTCCCGTACGACCATTTCACGAGTGTACCGTGAATATCAGGAATACGGTAAAACATCAAATCTCCTACATCTCTACGCAAGGAAAAAGATCCTGCAAGAAAGGGACCAACGACGATTGAAGATAATCGTTCAGCGTGATAGAAGTGCAACCTTCCCGCAAATTTCTGGAAATTTCAGTGTTGGGCCATCAACAAGTGTCAGCGTACGAACCATTCAAATAAACATCATCGAAATGGCCTTTCGGAGCCGAAGGTCCGCTCGTGTACCCTTAATGAGTGCACGACACAAAGTTTTACGCCTTGCCTGGGCCCGTCAACACTAACATTGGCCCTTTGGCGGCTGGAAAGATGATGCATGGAAGGACGAGTCACATTTCAAATTGTATCGAGCGAATGGACGTGGAAGGTTGTGGAAACAACCTTATGAATCCAGAGACCCTGCATGTCAATATATGACTGCTCAAGCTGGTGGAGGCTCTGTAATGGTGTGGAGCGTGTGCAGTTGGAGTGATATGGATCCCCTGATACGTCTAGATGCGTCTCTGACAGGTGACACGTACGTAAGCATCCTGTCTGATCATCTGAATCCATTCATTTCCATTGTGCATTCCGACGGACATGGCAAATTCCAGCAGGACGATGCGTCACCCCACACGTCCAGAAGTCCTACAGAGTGACTCCAGGAACACTCTTCTAATACTTCCGCTGGCCTCCAAACTCCCCAGATATCATTAACATTATTGAGCATATCTGGAATGCTTTGCAACGTGCTGTTCAGAATAGATCTCTACCTCCTGTTGCGGATTTATGGACAGCTCTGCATGATTCATGGTGTCAGTTCCCCTAGCACTAATTCAGACATTAATCAAGTCCATGCCACGTCGTGTTGCGACACTTGTGGGCGCTCACAGGGTCCTACCCGTTATTAGGCAGATGTACCAGTTTCTTTGGCTCTTCGTTTTATGACGAGGTGATGTAGCAAAAGCCAGTATACTGCGGGCAGATGAGCTTTAACAGTAACTGTTTTTCCTGAAGAAACTACAATTGTCCCATGTAACTGTGGGATTTTTGATGGCTCTGGGAGATGGTGGAATGGAACTGCACGTATCAAATATTAATTCACTTTATTGCAAGAATGGTAGAGAGATTTACTTAACTTTATACAATCCATTGGCGCAGGAATGTGAGGTGTATTTACAACTGCCTTTGATTATTAAAGTATCACTTGATGCACACTTTTATGGACTCTTGACGTATAAAGATCTACATACATACTCCGCAATCCACCATACGGTGCATGGCGGAGGGTACCTCGTACCACAACTAGCATCTTCTCTCCCTGTTCCACGCCTAAACAGAACGAGGGAAAAATAACTGCCTATATGCCTCTGTACGAGCCCTAATTTCTCTTATCTTATCTTTGTGGTCTTCCCGCGAAATATAAGTTGGCGGCAGTAAAATTGTACTGCAGTCGGCCTCAAATACTGGTTCTCTAAATTTCCTCAGTAGCGATTCACGAAAAGAACGCCTCCTTTCCTCCAGATACTCCCACCCGAGTTCCTGAAGCATTTCCGTAACACTTGTGTAATGATAAAACCTACCAGTAACAAATCTAGCAGCCCGCCCCTGAATTGCTTCTATGTCCTTCCTCAATCCGACCTGATACGGATCCCAAACGCTCGAGCAGTACTCAAGAATGGCTCGTATTAGTGTTTTATAAGCGGTCACCTTTACGGATGATCCACATCTTCCCAAAATTCTACCAATGAACCGAAGATGACAAACCGCATTCCCCACAACTGCCACTACATGCTTGTCCCACTTCATATCGCTCTGCAAGGTTACGCCCAAATATTTAATCGACATGACTGTATCAAGCGCTACACTACTAATGGAGTATTCAAACACTACGGGATTCTTTTTCCTATTCATCTGCATTAATTTACATTTATCTATATTTAGAGTTGTTGTTGTGGTCTTCAGTACTGAGACTGGTTTGATGCAGCTCTCCATGCTACTCTATCCTGTGCAAGCTTCTTCATCTCCCAGTATCTACTGCAACCTACATCCTTCTGAATCTGCTTAGTGTATTCATCTCTTGGTCTCCCTCTACGATTTTTACCCTCCACACTGCCCTCCAATGCTAAATTTGTGATCCCTTGATGCCTCAAAACATGTCCTACCAACCGATCCCTTCTTCTAGTCAAGTTGTGCCACAAACTTCTCTTCTCCCCAATCCTATTCAATACCTCCTCATTAGTTACGTGATCTACCCACCTTATCTTCAGCATTCTTCTGTAGCACCACATTTCGAAAGCTTCTATTCTCTTCTTGTCCAAACTAGTTATCGTCCATGTTTCACTTCCATACATGGCTACACTCCATACAAATACTTTCAGAAACGACTTCCTGACACTTAAATCTATACTCGATGTTAATAAATCCCTCTTCTTGAGAAACGCTTTCCTTGCCATTGCCAGACTACATTTTATATCCTCTCTACTTCGACCATCATCGGTTATTTTACTCCCTAAATAGCAAAACTCCTTTACTACTTTAAGTGTCTCATTTCCTAATCTAATTCCCTCAGCATCACCCGACTTAATTTGACTACATTCCATTACCCTCGTTTTACTTTTGTTGATGTTCATCTTATATCCTCCTTTCAAGACACTGTCCATTCCGTTCAACTGCTCTTCCAAGTCCTTTGCTGTCTCTGACAGAATTACAATGTCATCGGCGAACCTCAAAGTTTTTACTTCTTCTCCATGAATTTTAATACCTACTCCGAATTTTTCTTTTGTTTCCTTTACTGCTTGCTCAATATACAGAATCAATAACATCGGGGAGAGGCTAAAACCCTGTCTTACTCCTTTCACAACAACTGCTTCCGTTTCATGTCCCTCGACTCTTATAACTGCCATCTGGTTTCTGTACAAACTGTAAATAGCCTTTCGCTCCCTGTATTTTACCCCTGCCACCTTCAGAATTTGAAAGAGGGTATTCCAGTTAACATTGTCAAAAGCTTTCTCTAAGTCTACAAATGCTAGAAACGTAGGTTTGCCTTTTCTTAATCTTTCTTCTAAGATAAGTCGTAAGGTCAGTATTGCCTCACGTGTTCCAACATTTCTACGGAATCCAAACTGATCTTCCCCGAGGTCGGCTTCTACCAGTTTTTCCATTCGTCTGTAAAGAATTCGCGTTAGTATTTTGCAGCTGTGACTTATTAAACTGATAGTTCGGTAATTTTCACATCTGTCAACACCTGCTTTCTTTGGGATTGGAATTATTATATTCTTCTTGAAGTCTGAGGGTATTTCGCCTGTCTCATACATCGTGCTCACCAGATGGTAGAGTTTTGGCATGACTGGCTCTCCCGAGGCCACAGTAGTTCAAATGGAATGTTGTCTACTCCCGGGGCCTTGTTTCGACTCAGGTCTTTCAGTGCTCTGTCAAACTCTTCACGCAGTATCTTATCTCCCATTTCGTCTTCATCTACATCCTCTTCCATTTCCATAATATTGTCCTCAAGTACATCGCCCTTGTATAAACCCTCTATATACTCCTTCCACCTTTCTGCCTTCCCTTCTTTGCTTAGAACTGGGTTGCCATCTGAGCTCTTGATATTCATACAAGTGGTTCTCTTTTCTCCAAAGGTCTCTTTAATTTTCCTGTAGGCAGTATCTATCTTACCCCTAGTGAGACAAGCCTCTACATCCTTACATTTGACCTCTAGCCATCCCTGCTTAGCCATTTTGAACTTCCTGTCGATATCATTTTTGAGACGTTTGTATTCCTTTTTGCCTGCTTCATTTACTGCATTTTTATATTTTCTCCTTTCATCAGTTAAATTCAATATTTCTTCTGTTACCCAAGGATTTCTATTAGCCTTCGTCTTTTTACCTACTTGATCCTCTGCTGCCTTCACTGCTTCATCCCTCAGAGCTACCCATTCTTCTTCTACTGTATTTCTTTCCCCCATTCCTGTCAATTGTTCCCTTATGCTCTCCCTGAAACTCTCTACAACCTCTGGTTCTTTCAGTTTATCCAGGTCCCATCTCCTTAAATTCCCACCTTTTTGCAGTTTCTTTAGTTTCAATCTGCAGATCATAACCAATAGATTGTGGTCAGAAACCACATCTGCCCCGGGAAATGTCTTACAATTTAAAACCTGGTTCCTAAATCTCTGTCTTACCATTATACAATCTATCTGATACCTTTTAGTATCTCCAGGATTCTTCCAGGTATACAACCTTCTTTTATGATTCTTGAACCAAGTGTTGGCTATGATTAAGTTATGCCCTGTGCAAAATTCTACAAGGCGGCTTCCTCTTTCATTCCTTCCCCCCAATCCATATTCACCTACTATGTTTCCTTCTCTCCCTTTTCCTACTGACGAATTCCAGTCACCCATAACTATTAAATTTTCATCTCCCTTCACTACCTGAATAATTTCTTTTATCTCGTCATACATTTCATCTATTTCTTCATCATCTGCAGAGGTAGTTGGCATATAAACTTGTACTACTGTAGTAGGCATGGGCTTTGTGTCTATCTTGGCCACAATAATGCGTTCACTATGCTGTTTGTAGTAGCTAACCCGCACTCCTATTTTTTTATTCATTATTAAACCTACTCCTGCATTACCCCTATTTGATTTTGTATTTATAACCCTGTAATCACCTGACCAGAAGTCTTGTTCCTCCTGCCACCGAACTTCACTAATTCCCACTATATCTAACTTTAACCTATCCATTTCCCTTTTTAAATTTTCTAATCTACCTGCCCGATTAAGGGATCTGACATTCCACGCTCCGATCCGTAGAACGCCAGTTTTCTTTCTCCTGATAACGACGTCCTCCTGAGTAGTCCCCGCCCGGAGATCCGAATGGGGGACTATTTTACCTCCGGAATATTTTACCCAAGAGGACGCCATCACCATTTAATCATACAGTAGAGCTGCATGTCCTCAGGAAAAATTACGGCTGTAGTTTCCCCTTGCTTTCAGCCGTTCGCAGTACCAGCACAGCAAGGCCATTTTGGTTAATGTTACAAGGCCAGATCAGTCAATCATCCAGACTGTTGCCCCTGCAACTACTGAAAAGGCTGCTGCCCCTCTTCAGGAACCACATGTTTGTCTGGCCTCTCAACAGATACCCCTCCGTTGTGGTTGCACCTACGGTACGGCCATCTGTATCGCTGAGGCACGCAAGCCTCCCCACCAACGGCAAGGTCCATGGTTCATGGGGGGGTATTTAGAGTTAGCTGCTATTATTTACACCAATCAAAAATCCTCTCCAAGTCATCTTGTATCCTCCTACAATCACTCAACGACGAGACCTTCCCGTACACCACAGCATCATCAGCAAACAGCCGCACGTTTCTATCCACCCTACCCAAAAAATTATTTATGTAGATAGAAAACAACAGCGGACCTACCACACTTCCCTGGGGCACTCCAGATGATACCCTCACCTCCGATGAACACTAACAATCGAGGACAACATACTGGGTTCTATTACTTAAGAAGTCTTCGAGCCACTCCCATATTTGGGAAGCAATCCCATATGCTCGTACCTTAGTTAGGAGTCTGCAGTGGGGCACCGAGTCAAACGCTTTCCGGAAGTCAAAGAGTATGGCATGCGATACCCTTCATCCATGGTTCGCAAGATATCATGTGAAAAAAGGGCGAGTTGCGTTTCACAGGAGTGATGCTTTCTAAAGCCGTGCTGATGCATGGACAGCAACTTGTCTGTCTCAAGCAAATTCGTTATATTCGAACTGAGAATTTGTTCGAGAACCCTGCAACAAACCGATGTTAAGGATATTGGTCTGTAATTTTGAGGATCCGTCCTTCTACCCTTCTTATATACAGGCGTCACCTGCGCTTTTTACCAGTCGCTCGGGACTTTACGTTGGGCAAGAGATTCGCGATAAGTGCAAGCTAAGTAAGGAGCCAATGCAGTACTCTCTGTAAAACCGAATTGGAATCCCATCAGAACCTGGTGATTCTTTTATTTTTAATCCTTTCAGCTGCTTCACAACCCCAGGAATGTCTATCATTATGTCCTCCATACGGTAATCTGTATGTTTGTACGATCGTTCTGCGTGAAAGATTTCTCAAATGCTAAATTTAAAATTTCAGCTTTCGTTTTGCTGTCTCAAATTTCTGAAATATAGCTGAATCTAAGACACAGGTAATACATATGCCCTAACTAATTGTTGCTGTCTTCTTGATCGGAAGTCACAAACTGGGGCCGAGCAGGCTCCATGCGTTGGCACTGCGGTGTCGGGAGAGAGTGCGTGGCTCCGCTAGCGCCTCCCATTCGTCCTTGCGGATTGCAGCGAGACATTCTTAACTCCTGTGGCAGTGACGCGAGGTGCCGACTTTCTTACGACATCAAGACCTCTGGACGATGCCACACTACAGTCCTTACTTATCGCTCCCTTAGGGATAGCGAAGAAAGGTATAAACTAATTACAGCACACACAGAGGAGTTTAAGCCATCATTCTTCCCACGCCCCACATGTGAATAAAACGGGAGGAAGTGTTAATAATGGATACATGAGGAAGTATCCTCTGACATGCACTACAGAATGGTTTGCGGATTGTGGAAGCAGATGTGGAATTACGACTGACAAATAACACGCATCAGAGTTTTCATTGCTGAGGCGCTTTCTCGATACAGAAGAGAACGAGGTCTGGGAACGGTTCACAGTTGTGGTGAAGTGGTCACTAAGAACAGGACGAACTATTCGCTGGATGACAACAAAATGAATGGGGGAAAGAAGATGGGGGTGAAGAGAGATTTGTCGTAATCGAACGGAGTTCAGAGATAGGATAGCGGTCTGGCGGGTAGACTTCCTCTGGGTACCGTGTTGTCAGCATCACCCCCTACGCGTGCTTAGTAGGTGAAAAAATTTACGTCCGCTACCGGTGAGTGCGGGCGTTTTATTTCCAGCGATGTGCTGCAGGTTGCGTGCTGTAGAGGAATTTCGTGTACACATCGCGGATTTCGCCCTGCGCTGCCCCCGGTACGTCCACTTCCCCCGGCAGACCTTCATTTGCAAATCCATCCTCCCAGGTAGAAATTTTCTTTATGAACGCTCGGCTCTTAGCCGCTCGCCGTCCGTTTTTCATATTTACGTCATTCCGCCGCCTCGGCACGATATCGCGTGCCTGCCTTTTCCTCCGCCACCGCACATCTGCTAGGTTAAGCCATGCGTTCTTATTTGGCGGCACGTGTTATTCATACGATACAGCAACCTTTTCTCCACGCAGGGCCTCCTACTATCTCGTTCCCAAGCCAACGCAGAATTTTCAAACCCTTAAGAGCAACAGTTTGAATAATTGCGCCCTCATTCAAAGGCTAACGATCGAGTATTAAGCTGAAATAAGAGAGCGGTTCGGAATGAAAGACTTACACGTCCGATACACGTTAACTGAGTGCTCTTTTCGGATGAATCGTACTTCTAACTACCTTCTAACTATAAGGAGAAATGATTATAGTCATCACGAGAGCGCATGTTCGGCTTCGTTCTGTACTGAAAGCGTCGTAATGGATAGCAGTTTCAGAGTGTGTGTAATCAACAAGATGGGGCACGTCTGAATGAAACCATTAGACGTCCAAAACAGAGGCTGTTTCATTAAGCACCAGGAAGACCCCCACCAGTAACTTCATGGACCGTCGACTTACGACTGGCTCCAAGATAAGCTTTTAGTTTTAATGTGTAAGTTAAGGTTAATTCCAAGTTTCTGTCTCCGTTCAAAAGGAAGATACAGTCTTGTGATTTCGGATGAATATTTTTGAAACACCTTGTACTGTTCAAACTTGTTGCGTCCAAAGCAAGGTAGTTTTCACTTACCAGTGAATGGACACAAACTCTATTGTAGATGCTGTTTGTAATGCATCGCACAAAGAAAATAAAATGAATAAAATGAAACTGAGTATTAATTATTCGGAAGTTGAGAACATCACATTTATGACAGCAAGAATATGACAAGAATAACATGGAGCTGTAGACTTGTTACCTTAATGATTAAAATGAACTTCCTGATTTTTATAATGGAAATTATCATTCTAGAAACATCCCCCAGGCTGTGGCTAAGCCATGACTCCGCCATATCCTTTCTTTCAGGAGTGCTAGTTCTGCAAGGTTCGCAGGAGAGCTTCTGTAAAGTTTGGAAGGTAGGAGACGAGATACTGGCAGAAGTAGGGCTGTGAGTACCGGGCGTGAGTCGTGCTTCGGAAGCTCAGATGGTAGAGCACTTGCCCGCGAAAGCCAAAGGTCCCGAGTTCGAGTCTCGGTCGGGCACACAGTTCTAATCTGCCAGGAAGTTTCAAACTTATTGTTATTGAAATTTCATATCTTGTTAGAATACGCTCTCAGAAGTCGTCTTCAGAGAGCGGAGAAACTCGGTAACGCAGGACAGTGAAAATATTATATTGCAATGCAACAAATTATTTTCAAACAACTTACTGGAGTTCAGCCAGGTAGTACTTACAGCGACGGCCGATATTTCGGCGGGAGCACACCCCGCCATTTTCAAGGCAAATTTAAAACATTGTTTCTTGGAGTAGTTCAGGAAAGATAACTAACACACACACACACACACACACACACACACACACACACACACACACACACAGAACACTAGCGCCAACATCGCCTGTCCATTGCCGTTTGCACCTCGAAAATGGCGGGGTGTACTCCCGCCGAAATATCGGCGGTTTCTGTAAATATTACCTGGCTGAATTCCCGTAAGTTGTTCGAAAATTGCATACACCAGGAGAAACTCAAGTCTCATAAGAAATCGGAAGCAGTAAACAGAAAATTTGATTACAGATTGGACTCTTGAAAGACGCAAACGTACTTTCGACAGCGCCCTGATGGCACAATGTTTTAACGCCACTAAACTGTCCCCTTTCAACGACTTAATTAGCTGGAACATAGAAACACAATCTTTAAATAATATTAGTAGAAGGAACTGTTTGCTTTGTCAACAAATGGAAACATAGTTCATGTTAATTGAGACTTTTTATTAAAATTAAAATTACAGACAATAAAACATACATGACCTTCCAGTTCGGCGGTCTGGATAAAAAAGGATAGCAAGAAGAAGACCTAACCCATGTCGTTGTTTTCACAAAACGTAAGACGAACGAAAATGGAACGCAGATGTATTTAATTTCAAAGATATAACTTCTGCTGTAAAGTCAAAATGATCCGATCCCTGACATTACGAAAACAGTGATTCGCTATATAATGTAGGAACTAGGCTTTGTCTACTTGAAACACCACCATCCACTCCGATATTTGCACAAACTAATTTGGAAACTAAACTGAAGTTATCATCTAGAACGACAGGGCGAATTTTAAATCCCGATTATCCTTAGTAGGAGTCCAGGTCATTAACTACTGCATCGCTTTCTCAGAACAAACGTATGAGTATGGTATGACTTGAAAATTTCTAATGTTATCAAAAGAAACTGATCTCGAAAACAAGAATAATACTTTGAAAAATGTGTCATTTAGGTATATTTACAATTTCTATCATTGATGGAACTACCGGTAGCGCCGTCGCGTGATTATCTAAGGAAAAAAAAAAACCACTTGTCTTAGTCAATAATTTAACGCTCTTTTAAAATGAAGAACTTTTAGTCACAGTCTGAGGCAACTTTTTTTCTTATTTGTCGGTTGGTGGAATTAAAGCACAAACTAAATAGCTTTCAGGAGACCGACGCTTCAAATCCATCTGCAGTCACCCAGCTTTAGAGCTTCTGTGAGTTCCCTAAATGATATAAGGGAAATGCCACCATGATTTCTTTGAAGTCGACACGGCATATTTCCTTCCCTTAACTCAGTCCTTAATCCGAATTTGGTCTCCATCTGTAAGGTAGCGGGGGTTTAGTTGTTTATTGCTTGCTTATTCTTGAATGGAGAAAACTGTGTGAGGTGAAATGACAAGTTTAATGACGCAATAATTCCCACCACATTACAGCTTTTTACACAGAATGCAACTCGCCAACATACTCGTAAAAACAGCGCAATGGATACTGCATCTTGCCAACATCAAAAAGTGAAATAATTTCATTCACAACAATGTTAAATATTAACTCTCTGAAAGAACATTAATCTTAAGCACAGTATTACGAAAGTTTTGTTGGAAGTTTCTTTATATTAATTCTAAGCACAATAATATGAAAGTTTAATTGGACGTTTCTTTACAAAATTTCCCCTACACATACGTTATTATGTAAGTCAGTACTACGAAAATCGTCCGATTCCGGTTTAAAGTTCGGTACTATTTAGGATGACAATCAAGTCTACGGTGGATGATTACTCAAGTGACAAATTTGAGCGCAAGATTACCCGAGGCCGCTGGAGTTTAAAGTGGACGCAAGCTGGTGAACCGACAAAGTTTACGCCTCTGCACGCGGTATTTACCTTCAGCTGCGACGTGCTGCTGTCTACAAAGCCGCTCTCTCCCACTGAAATTCCTACAAAACTAATCTGGCCTTTGCTGAACTTTCCAGCAGAAAGTTTCCCTATGTTTCTCGTTATGCGAGAAAACAAGTACTCAGCCCTAGTCTTATTATGTGGCGATATACACGGTTGGAGCAGCATGCGTATATAGTGCCCTCTCAGTTCTTGCAAGAACAATTAACTAATTTGGTTGGTTCGTTTCTCACAGTTGGAGCTAAACGTTGCTACAGCTAGTTTTAGCTGGAGTGCAGCCGCTGTGAATGCAGTGGGTTGGGTTGGGTTGTTTGGGGAAGGAGACCAGACGGCGAGGTCACCGGTCTTATCGGATTAGGGAAGGATGGGGAAGGAAGTCGGCAGTGCCCTTTCAAAGGAACCATCCCGGAATTTGCCTGGAGCGATTTAGGGAAATCACGGAAAACCTAAATCAGGATGGCAGGACGCGGGATTGAATCGTCGTCCTCCCGAATGCGAGTCCAGTGTCTAACCACTGCGCCACCTCGCTCGGTCTGTGAATGCAGTGTCCACACCAATTTCATCTCTGCGTCGTAGGGAGCGTCAACCGCTCCATTCTGCATTGGACGCCAGTTCAGAGAAGAGTCCCTTACAAAATTTTTCTCTTGTCCCCTCATGGCAGAACTGTCTCCCTCCACTTGGTTTCCCTTTTCGCGCCCTGCTTTTTTTATATCAATAGGAGCGTTTCTCTCATTTTGTAGAAACGCCCTCTACTAATCGCAACGTCCCTTCTATCAAACTACGTCGAAACTTCAGTAGTTTTCTCCTTCCTAGTGAGTTTCCGCCAATCTGACGTTTTGTGCCCGTTCTAGACGCCTGAAGTACGTTGACCTTTCCGTGTATCACACTCGCTGGACGAAAATGCGTCACTTGCTTTTGTTCGTCTCCCGTTGGAATTTCGAAACGCAATTTTCTAAAGCTTCCTTTATGGAATCTTGGAAGTCAAACAAATGCCTGTCCCAGGTATTATTCTGCTTACTACAGTACAGACGACAGAGGGTTCCTAAATCTTTCATCGTTCGTTCAGCTGGGTCTGCGCTTGGTTTGTACGTGGAAACGTAAATAGGTTTAATTTTAAGTCGTCGCAGAGTGTTTTGCCATTATGCTGAACGATATTGCGGTCCATTGTCCGATAACATTTTATCGACTCGACCAACTTGCTGAAGGAAATTTCGTGTCATCGCTCTGCTTATGCTCCTGCCTGTTGCTTTCTTCAAGGGTGTAAATGTCACGTATTTTGAAGTTAATGCTATGACTACAGGAATAAATACATGACCTTTCTGTGTACAGGGTAGTGGACCCATGATATCTGTCGCTGCTATATGTCTCAATTTCTCCGGAATGATAGGGGACATTGGTGGCGTCGTTTGAAATGTTACATGTTTAGCTCTCCGGCATTTCTTGCATTGAACTAGAACCTGTCTGATTCTTCGCTCCATATCTGCGAAGTGACAAGACATTTTTAATCGTAAAAAACATTTTAGGGCCAAAATGGCTGTTACTCAAATGAGTATGGCAAATGTACTTGTTCATCAATTCCTGTGGTATGCATACCCATAAACTTGTATTTGTGTCACGTCTGTAGAATAATACATTGTCCCTTACGAGATAAAATTATCTAATATCCCGTGATTTTCTGTTTTTGCACTTAATTTTAATTTTGGCTAGGTCTGGGTCTTTGTCCTGTTTCCTTCCTGTTTCGAGGAATTGGTGACGTAGTTCTCAAAGGGCACTTTTTTCAGGTAACGTATAAGTACTTGCTCTTCTTCCCTATTGCTCAGTCTGTTTTTGTTAACCCCTTCTGCAATCGGGAGAGGATGTCACCTATGACATTTTGAGAGGCATCCACATGCCTTGCTCATACTGTGGCATCAAGCAGTCAGGCCTCCAAGATGAGTGGTTGCCAAGCGAGTGGACTCATTCTTATTTATCGAGTAACATGATCTCTAGTACTCACAATTAAGTTAAAAGTTATTCTCCTGTTTGAATATTACGCAACGGGTACGGTAACGCACATCTGACTATTAGTAATTTACACAACTCTGACTGTTCACTACGCACTGGCAATACCACATTTTCTTTCTTATTTAACGGCTTTGATCAACACGTGGCCATCGCACTGAATATGAATGACGCACACATTATAAATTCTGGGTATCGTGACGACATACTATTCGAAGGAAAAGGTCACCAATCTTCTTATTTTCACTATCTTATTTATTCCGATAAATTCTATAACCTAAACACACAAACTCTATAA
This sequence comes from Schistocerca cancellata, assembly GCF_023864275.1. Classification (NCBI taxonomy): domain Eukaryota; kingdom Metazoa; phylum Arthropoda; class Insecta; order Orthoptera; family Acrididae; genus Schistocerca; species Schistocerca cancellata. The sequence goes on from NC_064632.1 coordinate 138,986,123, forward strand.
CCTACAACAATAACACATGAGAAATTCCGCCCAGTGGGCATGCCTTTACATTGGTGATTCTCTATCTTGTTGTTGTTGTGGTCTTCAGTCCTGAGACTGGTTTGATGCAGCTCTCCATGCTACTCTATCCTGTGCAAGCTTCTTCATCTCCCAGTACCTACTGCAACCTACATCCTTCTGAATCTGCTTAGTGTATTCATCTCTTGGTCTCCCCCTACGATTTTTACCCTCCACGCTGCCCTCCAATACTAAATTAGTGATCCCTTGATGCCTCAGAAAACGTCCCATCCAACCGATCCCTTCTTCTGGTCAAGTTGTGCCAGGAACTTCTCTTCTCTCCAATCCTATTCAATACTTCCTCATTAGTTATGTGATCTACCCATCTAATCTTCTGCATTCTTCTGTAGCACCACATTTCGAAAGCTTCTATTCTCTTCTTGTCCAAACTATTTACCGTCCATGTTTCACTTCCATACATGACTACACTCCATACAAATACCTCCAGAAAAGACTTCCTGACACTTAAATCTATACTCGATGCTAAAAAATTTCTCTTCTTCAGAAACGCTTTCCCTGCCATTGCCAGTCTACATTTTATATCCTCTCTACTTCGACCATCATCAGTTACTTTGCTCCCCAAATAGCAAAACTCCTTTACTACTTTAAGTGTCTCATTTCCTAATCTAATACCCTCAACATCAGCCGACTTAATTCGACTACATTCCATTATCCTCGTTTTGCTTTTGTTGATGTTCATCTTATATCCTCCATTCAAGACACCATCCATTCCGTTCAACTGCTCTTCCAAGTCCTTTGCTGTCATCGGCGAACCTCAAAGTTTTTATTTCTTCTTCATGGATTTTAATACCTACTGCGAATTTTTCTTTTGTTTCCTTAATGCTTGCTCAATATACAGATTGAATAACATCGGGGAGAGGCTACAACCCTGTCTTACTCCCTTCCCAACCACTGCTTCCCTTTCATGTCCCTCGACTCTTATAACTGCTATCTGGTTTCTGTACAAATTGTAAATAGCCTTTCGCTCCCTGTATTTTACCCCTGCCACCTTTAGAATTTGAAAGAGAGTATTCCAGTCAACATTGTCAAAAGCTTTCTCTAAGTCTACAAATGCTAGAAACGTAGATTTGCCTTTCCTTAATCTTTATTCTAAGATAAGTCGTAAGGTCAGTATTGCCTCACGTGTTCCAGGATTTCTACGGAATCCAAACTGATCTTCCCCGAGGTCGGCTTCTACCAGTTTTTCCATTCGTCTGTAAAGAATTCGTGTTAGGATTTTGCAGCTGTGGCTTATTAAACTGATTGTTGGGTAATTTGCACATCTGTCAACACCTGCTTTCTTTGGGATTGGAATTATTATATTCTTCTTGAAGTCTGAGGGTATTTCGCCTGTTTCATACATCTTGCTCACCAGATGGTAGAGTTTTGACAGGACTGGCTCTCCCAATGCTGTCAGTAGTTCCAATGGAATGTTGTCTACTCCGGGGGCCTTGTTCCGACTTAGGTCTCTCAGTGCTCTGTCAAACTCTTCACGCAGTATCGTATCTCCCATTTCATCTTCATCTACATCCTCTTCCATTTCCATAATATTGTCCTCAAGTACATCGCCCTTGTATAGACCCTCTATATACTCCTTCCACCTTTCTGCTTTCCCTTCTTTGCTTAGAACTGGGTTCCCATCTGAGCTCTTGATGTTCATACATGTGGTTATCTCCAAAGGTCTCTTTAATTTTCCTGTAGGCAGTATCTATCTTACCCCTAGTGAGATAAGCCTCTACATCCTTACATTTGTCCTCTAGCCATCCCTGCTTAGCCATTTTGCACTTCCTGTCAATCTCATTTTTGAGACGTTTGTATTCATTTTTGCCTGCTTCATTTACTGCATTTTTATATTTTCTCCTTTCATCAATTAAATTCAGTATTTCTTCTGTCACCCAACGATTTCTACTAGCCCTCGTCCTTTTACCTACTTGATCCTCTGTTGCCTTCACTACTTCATCCCACAAAGCTACCCATTTTTCTTCTACTGTATTTCTTCCCCCATTCCTGTCAAATGTTACCTTATGCTCTCCCTGAAACTCTGTGCAACCTCTGTTTCTTTCAGTTTATCCAGGTCCCATCTCCTTAAACTCTCACCTTTTTGCAGTTTCTTCAGTTTTAATCTACAGGTCATAACCAATAGACTGTGGTCAGAGTCCACAGCTGCCCCTGGAAATGTCTTACAATTTAAAACCTGGTTCCTAAATCTCTGTCTTACCATTATATAATCTATCTGATACCTTTAGTATCTCCAGGGTTCTTCCATGTGAACAACCTTCTATCATGATTCTTAAACCAAGTGTTAGCTATGATTAAGTTTTGCTCTGTGCAAAATTCTACCAGGCGGCTTCCTGTTTCATTTCTTAGTCCCAATCCATATTCACCTACTACGTTTCCTTCTCTCCCTTTTTCTACACTCGAATTCCAGTCACCCATGACTATTAAATTTTCGTCTCCCTTCACTATCTGAATAATTGCTTTTATTTCATCATACATATCTTCAAATTCTTCGTCATCTGCAGAGCTAGTTGACATATAAACTTGTACTACTGTAGTAGGTGTGGGCTTCGTATCTATCTCGGCCACAATAATGCGTTCACTATGCTATTTGTAGTAGCTTACCCGCATTCCTATTTTCCTATTCATTATTAAACCTACTCCTGCATTACCCCTATTTGACTTTGTGTTTATAACCCTGTAGTCACCTGAACAGAAGTCTTGTTCCTCCTGCCACCGAACTTCACTAATTCCCACTATATCTAACTTTAACCTATCCATTTCTCTTTTGAAATTTTCTAACCTACCTGCCCGATTAAGGAATCTGACATTCCACGCTCCGATCCGTAGAACACCAGTTTTCTTTCTCCTGATAACGACATCCTCTTGAGTAGTCCCCGCTCGGAGATCCGAATGGGGGACTATTTTACCTCCGGAATATTTTACCCAAGAGGACGCCATCATCATTTAATCATTCAGTAAAGCTGCATGCCCTCGGGAACAAGTACGGCCGTAGTTTCCCCTTGCTTTCAGCCGTACGCAGTACCAGCACAGCAAGGCCGTTTTGGTTATTGTTACAAGGCCAGATCAGTCAATCATCCAGACTGTTGCCCTTGCAACTACTGAAATGGCTGCTGCCCCTCTTCAGGAACCACACGTTTGTCTGGCCTCTCAACAGATACCCCTCCGTTGTGGTTGTACCTACGGTACGGCTATCTGTATCGCTGAGGCACGCAAGCCTCCCCACCAACGGCAAGGTCCATGGTTCATGGGGGGGGGGGTCTCTATCTTATGGTCTCGTAATTATTTAACGTTACAGTGCACTTTCTTGATAGGATGGTGGATCTTTTTCTATATCTCACACTTCGACTCTCACACCCATCATTACGAAAATTTCCTCCAGACCAAGCGGTACAAAAAGGAACATGCATAACTTACTGCCTCTGAAATTATCTTGTTACTCTCCCATTCCAACCACACATACTTAAATTTCATGAAATACATCACACTGGCAACATACAATACAAAGAATAGTCACAACGTTTAATCACATCACTTTCAGCTTTCCCACTTCCATTAGTATTTATCCCAGTTTCACACGACACTGCCCCACTTCGTAATTTTTCTTTCCTACTATGAACTCTGGAGGATATATGCATGTCTTCCTGTGCAATGCAAGCCAAGTGGCGTTGCTGGATAGACGGCTGACTCACCTTGCTTCTCTCTCAGAGTATTATAGTTTGAATCTAGCGTCACACGGAAACATAACACGCAAAGTAATATTAAGGACATATTCATCACACACGCGAGTCCTCAACTGATACCATGGATGAGTACTCCTCTTTATCCTTTGTCTCATACATAGATTGAGACTCACACAGTACTCACCACGTGGAAGTACTCGTCTCTAATTTCAAGTCCTGCACACGCCATTTCTTAAATATTTCCAACTTATAGTACACACGCTAGTAATTCAGCTTAACTTAAGCACTCGGATGTACTTCAACTTATTGCTACACGTGGTTTCATTGTGACCATTGGTCACTTCCGAAGATTACTACGATCCCGTTAATATTACCTGCCTGACATTTAATTCTCCCCACAAAAGTTCCTGAAATAGAGAAATTATTATTCCAAACTACTCTTAAGTATTTCACATGCATACCATGTCTCCACTCTTTTGTCTTTATGGAGCACACCTAAGACAGGTCTTACCAACACTAGCTCCAGCGGCAGAGTGCTGAAACATGGACGTTCTTCAGGTCTTCTCGCACCTCCGTCGAGGTGGGGGAAGACCATGCTACCCATTGGTCAGCCACATTTCAGGCGCTCAAAGCTCAGGTAAATTTCATCTCTTTGGTTCCACCGAAGGTGACCAAAAGATCATCTCAAAGATGATCGTATATTCACATTCACTATCTGCGGTTAGCAGACGACCATACATTCATTCATTTCACAGATCTCACCAAACAGGATGTAGGGATTTATTTTGTGGGAGTGCACATGTGATCAATTAAATAAATAAATTGTCGTTCTTTCCCACACTGGTATCCGGCTTCGCTGTATTAATTGAAATTGAGTTATTATTAGAAAAAATATGTTGTACTGACAAGAATAACGAAGAATTTTGTACCTATTTTCAATGTCGGGCGTTACTGTACCCTTTCAATCTGAAGGTCCAGATACATACGTGATTTGAAAATCATATTCCTGCAACATCAACATCCACCGACCTAGTCTCCCAGGCAATAAGTTTTCACTTAACAGGAATTCTAGTGCTTTATGGTCTGTGAACACCTTGGTTTTTCGCCCAAACTGAAAGTATCTAAATCTGCGAAACAGCCATACTACTGCCAGCACTTCTAATTCCGTGACTGAGTAACTTTTTTCACATTTTGTGAGGACACGACTAGCGAAAGCTATTGTTTTTGTCACCCGCTGTCTGTCTTCCTCTTGTTTTTGAAAGAGTACCACTCCCAAGACGGTTTTCGCACTGTAGTGGCCATACAGAATTTTTTAGTTAAATCGGGATGCGCGAAAAGTGGTGCTTTTACCAGCGATCTTTTTAGTATTGGTCATCCAATACCCAGGGCATCTTTGTACTGGTTAACGCACAAAAATGTGGGGTAGCAAGGGATTCTATCCAAATGAATCTTTCATAAAAGATAATGAGTCCCAAGAAACGACGCAATGTCTTTCTATTATATGGCGTACCCATGTTCTGTATAGCTTGGAGTTTGTTACAGTTGGGTTCAGTCCCTTGTTCAGTGATAATATGGCCTAAAAACTCAATCCTTTTATTTCCAAAATTGGATTTCTTTATATTTACAGTTACTCCATGTTCTTTTAACGTCCTTAGCAATTTATCAAGTCCCTCATAATGGAGTCTACAGGATGACTCAGTTACTAAAATGTCATCAACATAACAGGTGAGACGCTGTTGGAGTTCTTTATCCAACACAGTTCCTAAACTTCTTATAAAAGCAGCGGAGGATATGTTCAAACCGAAGGGTAGTCTTTTGAATTGATAACTGCGTCCAAACGCGATAAAGGCCGTATACTTTCTGCATTCAGGTGTTAGTTCTATTTACTTGTTTGATTATACAATTAACTTCATTATTCGATCGAATTACTTGTGACTGGTCTTTGTACCGCTCATCTCGTCAATTTTGTGTTTTACTTCCTCTATCGGTTCTGTTCGCATGTTTTGTCCCGCTGAAGTTTGATTTTCCCATCCTTTCTGCGTTCTGGCCATTCCGCTTCCACCTGAATAACCCGGTTTTGGCTGCTGAAAACCTCTAAACCTTCCGCCTTCGTTTGCACGGGGATTGTAGCTCGGATCATAGTTACCACTGCAGTTAGCCGGCCGGCGTAGCCGTGCGGTTAAAGGCGCTTCAGTCTGGAACCGCGTGACCGCTCCGGTCGCAGTTTCGAATCCTGCCTCGGGCATGGATGTGTGTGATGTCCTTAGGTTAGTTAGATTTAAGTAGTTCTAAGTTCTGGGGGACTGATGACCACAGATGTTAAGTCCCATAGTGCTCAGAGCCATTTGAACCATTTGTACCACCGCAGTTTCTAGGACCAAGCCCTCCTTATAATTCCTCGGTCCCCCGAAACCATAATTGTTATTTGCCCTCTGTGCGTTACCAAAACCATAGTTATTATTGTCCTCCCATGGGCGACTATCACTCCTTGCAAAACCATTTCCTTTTCCTCCTTTATTATTACCATTGGAGTTATTATTGAAACCTGATCGTTTACTGTTACTCCCTCTACTATTGTTTTCTCTGCTTGTACGTTGTTTTCTTGCGTCATCTTCACTGAAGGTGAATTCAAGTTCTCTTAACATTATTTTAAATGCTTGTATGTTTTCTCCTGCCCTACCAACCAATGACTGCTGACGACGTAACGGTAGCTTCATTGTGCACATCCGTATAAGTTACCCATCACTGTATGGATTATCTAAACACTGATTTTTCTTTGTCATATGTTCGAAAAATCTAGCGGGTTTCTTTTCTCCGGAATTTTCGAACAACTCTTTCTGTGACAACTCATACTTATCCTGTTTTGTGTTTCTGTCGACCAGTACCGCTCCAAGAATGCAGTTTTAAATTGTTCATATGAATGACATTTCGCCGCTACTCTTTGCATGGTTTCCGCTATTGCTCCATCCATATGCCCACAAATGAAGTAAAGTTTATGGCTAAGTGACAAGTGCTCTGGCAAACCCATCTGAAGTTTATTTATGAACGTGCGTGGATGTAAGCCGTTTCCGCTTGAAAGGTGGCTACACTGAGCCACAGCGCCAAAGATCGCGCCAGAGAGTATTGTTCCGCCGACTCCACTGGCAGTGATTATTGAGACGTAGCGGCAGGCAGTTCTTACCGAGAAGTTGTGGTGGACACTGCTTGTCGTGAACTCGGAGTGAGATGTGGGAGTGGAGAGTGTTGTCCCATGTTTTATGCAGTTATTTGATGGGAGAGATAGCAGATGTTATTCCAATGGAGATATTGTAATGATCTGAGTGCTTTTCGTCAATATATATGAAGGTAATAAGTATTATGTTGTTTTATTATTTGAGTGTCCTGAAAAGTGTGTCGTTACAGGTTCAGTCAACAAAGCATCTGGCGTGTGTTCTTGTATTAGAGTGTAATTCTGGTTTTCTTGCGCAATTATAGTATTTCTAATTTTCTTTTATCACATCAGTGTAATTGGTATTTAAAATTTCTTGTCTTGTTGAAGAAGAACCGTGCCAGATGTGTACGTTGAGTCATACTTCCACACACAGAACAGCTACACTTGTGCTATGTTGGCTTCGTAGATTTTATAGTTGCTGGGGACTTAATTAAATAACTGTGTTAACGAAAATTTTCTTACATTCTTTGTTGTCATTCTAAGCAGTCAGATTGCGTACTAAAACTAGTCAGGGCCAGCCGTTTACGAGAGACTGCGTAACCGGACAGACAGTAAAAAAAAATATTTGCACAATTATAAAATTTATTTAATAAAGCCCCCATGCACGTGGCGACCGCTGCCAGGATCGTCCCTTGGAATTCTTCTGATTGTAAAAATAGCAGACCGTAGCATTGTTGTAGTAATTTGTAGTTTAGTAATTGTAGTTATATTGCATGTGTAGATTTGGTAATTGTCATTCTTCTTTTGGTATTTCATAATTTAATTTTGTTGTCTTGTATACGCGTTTGACAATTTAGTGCAATTATTTCAATTGTTCGATTAATCGTGTTTGAGGGAAACATTTCATGTAAATGGTATTGTTGGAGATAAAGAGTCATTGTGTGTAATTTTCGTACAGTGACGAATTTTGTAAATGATTACGCGATCTATGAAACAGGCAAAAATGATGAATAGTCAGAATAACGAAATTGTTAACATGGCGAACTCGCCAACAGAGGAAAACAGTGTCATAAATAATGTAGTGGAAAACAATTTAATAAGCAGGGAAAGTAGTCCGGAACCAGTTCAAAACTTTTCACAATCGAAAAATTCTCAGATTGCGTGGTTAACGACAGAAGAAATGGAGCAGTTGATGAGTGCAATATTAAATTTGGGAACGCAGTCAGACTCACTACGATCTGAATTAAAAACAGAAATAGGAACAATTAAAACCGAGTTGAAAGCAGTGGGATCACAGTTACGATCTGAATTAGAAACTGATATGGGAACAATGGAAACACAGTTACGCTCACGAACAGGGACATGTTGCAAATACATGAAAAACGAATCAAATAAAGAAATTAGAGAAGAAGTACAACCGATTTTGAAGGCTCACAATAATAGCTTAATTTCAACAGAAATCAGACAAGAGGAACAGGGCAGGGAACAGGAAGAAAAAGATGGCGTGATAGTACAGAAATTTTCAGAGTTAAATTTACAATGTGCACACGATAAGGAAGAAATACTTGAGAGAATCGAAGAGTCCGTATCAAATGACAGAATAAATAACCTAACACAACAGTGTGAACAGTTAACTACTAAATGTGACAATACCGAAACCCGAGTTGCGACACTTACGGAAGGCGTAAATAAACAGAAAGACAAAATAGGTGACTTATCAGAAGGAGTTGAGGAGATTTCAGATAAATTGACAAATCTTAGTTTACATGGGGACAGAGATTCGGATGATACAGCTCCATTACCATTTGCAGAAACCGAAGAGTACCAGAACATAAATAAGCATGTTGAAAATCAGGGAAAATTTAATGAACGCGTTTAAAGGGAAGTTGAGGCATTACGAAAGCAAGTCAAACAAATTGAAGGCGAAATCGTAGGAAAAGACAGCAGAAACAATCTAGAATCACAGATGGCAGAGGGCTTTGAAGAAAATAATTTGTTTCATTTACGGGATGCAACAAGAGAGCGCCAGGCGCGCGAACTTTACAATAATCGACATTCGGACTGGAACAGACGCGGTAGGTCTTTGTCGCCACAAGGCGAAAACTTTGACTATAAACACTTTTTGACTGTTCGGAAATTTAAGATTTTCCGCAATTCTAAGAATGACATACATCCATGTTCATGGTTAGATCAATTTATGTACGCACTCCCACCAAATTGGCCACTAAGTCACAAACTGGAATTTATGTGTGGATATTTAGAAAACGAATCGGCGTCGCGGATGCGCGCACTCATTAGAGATTGTAATAATCTGAATGATTTTTACCATGCATTTCTATCGGCATATTGGTCCGAAAACACGCAAGACAGAGTCAAACACAGTCTTATTATGCAGCGTAATTTCAAACAGTCTGAGTTCCGCACGCCAGTGGAATATTTTGAAGACATGATTCGAAAGAATCAGTTCCTTTCCAACCCTTATAGCCCGACTGAATTAATTCGCATTTGTTTAACTAAGCTGCCACAATCCATAAGACAAATTGCTTTAGCTGGAAGCTGTAAAGACGACATCGAGACTTTTAAGACTTTGTTGCAAGAACTTGAGTATGACAACGACAACGGGACTTCTTGTAACTTTTTCAGTAACAGTATTTACAATAGATTTTCAGAGAAAAGAGATAGTGATCGGAACGGGCGTTATATGGGTAACTTTGAGAATGACAGACGTAACAGACAGGACAATAGATACCAGCCTTATGACAATAACAGACGTTCTAACAGAAATTACACAGACAATTATAATAACGGTAATTCGTACCGGAATGATCAATCATACGGAAACAGTAATCGGTATCATCAAGACAGAAATTATTCATACAGTAATAGAAATTCTTACTACAGAAATAACCAGGGTAGTAGATACAACAATAATTTCAGAAGTGACAGTCGAAATTACACAAGAAGTAGTTATGCAGACAGACAGGAAAACAGAAATTTTAATAACAGACACAACCAAGAATTTGTATCTAACAGACAGGAGAGACCTAATTGGCATCCTCCACGTGACAGACCTTCAGAGAGACAAGTGCAAATCGTAGAAATGGATCCGCGAAATGACGCGAATACTCAAAGACGTGACGCTAACAATCGACAATGACTAGCAGCTTCGGCTTCTGGCAGCAATATAGACGGTTCAGAAAGTAATGACACTACGACTTTACACTACGTACGCCTGGAAGACATGAGAGACATTTTGTTAGACGAAAAGGAAAATAATGTAGACGCATTTTTACATCCTGTTATTGAAGTATGTGTGGGTAAGAATAAGTTCACTGCAGTTTTAGATTCTGGGAGCCCATTGAATGTCATTAGTGAATCAGTTTTTCGTATATGTGAAAGGACTATTGCCTGTCCTGTGTTACCTATTTCTAAAACTACAATTCGAGGAGCGATTTCTGGAAAAGTTGTAGAAGTTAAACAACAGACCAACCTAAATTTCAATTGTCAAGGATACGAATTTTCTGCTAATTTTATTATTGTTCCATTACTCAGTACACAAGTTATATTAGGTATGGAGTTTCTTAACACGCATAAGGCAATTTTGAACTTTAAAGGAGGAAGTGTGAATTTGACTGTTGCCGGAATGCCGATGTGTTTGAAATTTTTCGAGTGTTTAACAAGATCTGAGTCAGATACAAAATGTTTAAGGTTTCTTACTTCTGATGTTTTCGTTGAGCATTATGACGACAATGTGTTTATTCATGACAATGACAATAGATACAGAGACGCGATGGATGATATAATTAATAGCGAAGAACTAATTAATGAAAAGGTTAAGAAAGCTGAAGTGCCAGATGACGTTGCAAGAGAAGAGCTGCACCACATTTTGACTTCACATGCTACAGTATTTAGACATCACACAGGAACTATACAAGGCTTACAATATTTATTTAAAGTAAAAGAACACACACCATTTCGAGGGAAAACGTACGCTATTCCTTTGGCTTACAGAGACAAGGTTAAGAATGAACTTCAGTAGCCTACATGTTAGATCAGGGCATTATTGACCCTGCAGTCAGTTCTTATACTAGCCCATTACACGTTGTTCTTAAAAAGGATGGGTCAATTCGTTTGGTTCTGGATTCCAGACAGATAAATAATATCATCATTCCTGAAACTGACCGTCCACAAAATTTAGATGAACTTCTTCAACATTTTCATGGAATTAAAGTTTTATCCACGATTGATATGCGCGCAAGTTTTTGGCAAATAGAACTCCACCCTGATTGTAGAAAATATACTGCCTTTTTAGCCTTTGGTAACTGTTACCAGTTTCGGAAATTACCTTTTGGACTTACTGTATCTTCAGCAGCATTCATTCGTAGCTTAAATGAAATTTTACCTGTTTATCTTCGTGACAATATTACTTCATATGTTGACGACATTCTTATTGCTAAAAATTCTTGGAGTGAGCACAACAAAATTTTGGATTCATTATTACGTATTTTTGCAAGAGTTGGCATTACGGTGAACTTAGAAAAATCTGAATTTGGTCGTTCTCAGGTGAAATTTCTCAGTCACATTATTTCTACAGAAGGTATTCTTCCTGATCCAGAAAAATTAGACGCAATTCGTAATTATGCTGTTCCTACTACAAAACGTGATGTTCATAGTTTCTTAGTGTCTGTAATTTTCTTAGACGCTTTGTTAAATTGGACGATTTGGCCACACCTCGTTTATGTGAACTATCTGGAAAGAAATCTAATTGGTGTTGGGATGAGGAAGCTCAATCAGAATTTGAACAACTTCGTGATGCTTTAGTTGCTGCCCCACTTCTTTACACCCGGATTTATCTAAAGATTTTTATTTGGCGGCGGATTCATCATACAAAGGCCTAGGTGCACATTTATTTCAAGAGATAGAAGAAAACGGCGTTGTAGTCCAGAAAACTATTGCATTTGGAAGTCGTGTTCTCTCTAAATCAGAAAAGAATTATTCGATTACGGAACTTGAAGCTTTGGCGGTTGTTTGGGCTTTTACAAAATTTCGGACATTCTCGTTTGGCAGACATACTAAGGTTTACACCGATCATCGAGCTCTGGAATTTCTTATGTCAACAAAATTAACTCACGGCAGATTGTTACGATGGGCGTTGTACCTACAGGAGTTTGATTTTAGTATTGTTTACATACAGGGTTCTTCAAATATTGTTGCCGATGCTTTATCACGTGCACCTATGGGTTTGAAACAAAGTGCTGAAGAGGACTGCAAGGAAAACAATTATTGCTTGATGTATATTCAAGGTGTTGCGTTTGAGAACTTTATTTCGTCTTCGCTCCAGGACATCGCTAAGGAGCAAAATAAGGATCCAATCTGGAAGGACATTAAGGAGAAGTAGAGGAGAAAGGAAAGCGTAGCGATTAGACAGCATTATTTAGTTCGCAATGACATTCTTTTGAAACGAAAATCGGTTGACAACTCTGTTTGGTTAGTTTGTATTCCTGATGAGTAGGTTAATAAGCTGATTTGGTATACGCATTTCAGTTATGCACACTTTGGTCCCAGAAAATGCTTTCACAAATTACGAGAAAATTGCTACTTCAATAATATGGAAAAACGTATTCGATTTGTTCTTGCCAAATGCAAATTATGTCAAAAGGCTAAGCCGCCAACAGTTTCGCACAGAGCACCGTTGTTTCCTATCATTCCAGCGAAATTAAAGGACATGGCTGCAGTTGATTTGTTCGGTCCAGTGGTTCGTTCTACTAATGGTTTTGCGTACATTTTCGTAGCAGTGGAGTTGACATCAAAATATGTGTGTTTTACACTGTTACGCAAAGCAACAGCTCGTTCAGTATCTAACGCTTTCATCAAACATTTTCTTAAAGAAGTGGGTCATGTTGATAAGGTTATATCAGATAATGGATCACAGTTTCGTTCTAAAATTTGGCTTCGTACTCTACGGCGTCATAAGATTAAACCAATTTTCATTTCACTTTTTCACCCTCAATCTAACGCTTCAGAGAGGTGGATAAAGGAAATCAATAAATTGTGTCGTCTTTATTGTCATCAGAATCACAGAACTTGGGATCAGTATCTTCAAATTTTTCAAAACATTCTGAATGAACTTCCTAATGACTCAACTTCTTTACCACCTATACTGATATTAAAAAATAAAGCACCGACAAATCGCATTTCTGAAATCGTTCCTTTTCCGCCTTCACGGAAACTGCGGCATTCTGAAGTTGTGAATCTGGCTCTACAAAATATTGCATCTGCGGCTGCTAGAAGAGAGAAATCAGCTAAGCGTCCTGGTCGTTTAAAAATCTTGTCAGTTGGTCAGAAGGTGTTAATTAAGTCTCATCGTTTGTCTCACAAAGGAAAAGGCTTGTGTCGCAAATTTTTTCTGCTTTATAACGGTCCATATAGAATTCGCAAAATTATTCATGATAACACTGTTGAAGTAGAAACTCTTAAATCACGATGCTCTAAGGGAATACATCATACATCAAACGTTAAAATTTTTGTGGGATGACATATTTTTGAGAGACTAACAGCTACTTGTAAACACGCAGAGAGTACAAGGACACCGCGCTGTGTTTTGGCGGCGGCACATACTCAAAGCAACAGTCAAGTCTGCGCCCCGCACAAGGCAGTCGTTGACCGCAAACAATCACTTCCTACGTCACGCGCCTACAGCTGATCGAGCGCTCAGTGCGAATGCACTGACAGATGTAAACAAATACACAGTCTTTCTCCGAATAAAATCAGTATAAAGCTATAATGACTTGATGAATTATGTTATTAACATTCAGTATTTTTCAGGATACGGTTCTATAAGATATTTAAGAACTTCAGGTAAATTCTGTGCGTGTCCGACGTTAAGACGACTTGCTATCGAGAAATTTTCAGGAAGAATGTAATTTCCAAGAAGAAACTAATAAACTAAAAAAGGTAACTATTAATTGAGTTTATTTTTCAGGTAACATATTTCCACTTAGGTACGTACTTTAGACGTAATTTGCTGCTCGCAATTACGTGATTCATACTTTGTGCTAATTTCATGTTCTATGAATTTACTTGTGAAGCGACGTGCTTGCGTACGTTAACTGATTTTGACAATGATTATTAATGAACTGAGTTGTAACTTGTGTATATTATGCATCGCTTGGCTGCACTGCTTTTTCACTGATGTCATATTTTTAATTATGTGCCTGCTGTGCTTATTTATTTAAATTATAATTGTCACCTGCTTAATTGTGCTGATGTGGTTAGGTATGTAAGTTATACTTTGTGATTTATCTGCTTGCGCCTTCATGTTTATTTAATAAGATTACATATGAACATTTATTTGCTTACGGTGATACGATGCTGATGACCTGTTTATTACGTAAGATATGTTTGCTGCTATGCATATGTATTGCATACTTATACATCTCTGTTTGTTGTCATAACTACCCTTTAATTTGGTATATAGAAATGCTGATATACTGTGTACAAACATAGAGTTTAGGTTACACTATGGTATTAGTTATAGATTGTTCGCTTGGCAGAACCTCGTTGTAAGAGTTGTGCTGCATCCACTTGTTGACATTCTGTTCTCTACTGGTATATTTACTCGCTATTGCTTGTTTTGCTTACGCTCAGAGCTTTATATTTTTAAGATAAGAAAATGAACTGCTATAATTCGACGAATGACATTACTACAAGAAACTTCATAGAAGTCACATGAGCTGGAGGTTTTATGAAAGCTGTATAAATGTATGCCAATAGGAAGGAAGCTAACGACATGACATACCAACACAGTTATTACACTGCATTTTTCGTGAGCAATTGAAATAGGAAGTGACGCTTGACACAAGAAATACTCCACATGTTTGCTTCTGTTTGCCATAATTCTTGAAGTGGTGTACACACTGTGAAATATTATGATCATTCACACTCCGTAATCGTACTTAATTACTGAGAGTTATTCGAACTAAGTCTGTTAGAGGTCATGTATGCATTCTTGGTTTATAATTCATAATGAGTAGAAGATTTTGGTCAGATGGATTACACAGAGGTTGTGTGTTGACAGTGTGTCTTCGGATTGTATGGGATGAGGAGCTTTGCATTAGGATTTTATCTGTACTTGTTCGAGGAGACTGACTAGAGGAAAGTGTTGTTATGGAAGTGAAATGATACTGGCAATAAGGTTTATATGTATATACGTATTGAAGAGGTATTATTGAGGTATTGAGGTTATATGAAGTTGATTGGAGTTATGGTGTATAAGAGGTAAAGTAAGTGAGGTGATAATATTTTTTTTTTTTTGTTGGTCTATATGGAACAAGGAGGATGAAGATAGCAGACTAGATCACTAAAATGGAAGGAAGATTGTCTACACACACTTTGTTAAATCACTAAGCAGTATGTACTTTTTTTTGGAGAGAGGAAGTTGCATATCTTGGCACACTGACAGTTGTTCAGCAACCGTACATTTTGATCTGGCTTGGCAAACATTGGTCTTGACATGATGACTATGACGCTGACTTAACTATTATTGACTGTTATACATTGCGGCCACTACTACTTGATACACAAGTTGAACATAAAATTTTGACAGAATTGAATTTACACAGTTAACACTATTCAATTACACAGTAGTACTTAATGTGGATGAAAGATGAGTGAGTGTGTTTTGTGTGTTTTCCTTTCCTAATCCTACCCACCTATCTCCTAAATATTATTTTATTTGTTTGTAGTGGCTTGCACTGACACCCATAAATATTATAGGTTTACTGATGTTTGTGTATTTGTAATAGCAATATGACAATTATCTGATATCATTTGTGTGTTTGTTATGATTTGTATGTTTAGTGTAAAAGCATTTGTATGTGTATTCAAACTATTGTTCATGCTTGAACTGTCTGAGTAGTGATGGTGGATATTATGAACTGTTACCTGCACTTTTCAACATGATGTGTGACACTTAGAAATGTTTAATTTCTGCTGATGAACTGTGTGATCAGTGATAGTGAATATTATGGACTATTACTTGTACTTTTTCTACATGATTGGTGCCACTAGGACATGTTTAATTTCCGCCGATGAACTGTGTGATCAGTGATAGTGAATATTATGGAGTGTTACTTGTACTTTTTCTACATGATTGGTGCCACTAGGACATGTTTAATTTCCGCTGATGAACTGTGTGATCAGTGATAGTAAATATTATGGACTGTTACTTGTACTTTTTCTACATGATTGGTGCCAATAGGACATGTTTAATTTCTGCTTATAAACTGTGATGAACAGTGTAATCAGTGATAGTGAATATGATGGACTGCTCTCTGCACCTGCTCATCATTGCTGGGTGCAACTGATGGAACTGCTTTTATTGAAATGATGTCACTTGTTGCTCTCTGCACCTACTCAACAATACCGGGTGCACAGATGGAGCTACTTCTATGGAAATGATGTCACCTGTTGGAGTCTGCACCTACTCAACATTGCTGGGTGCCACTTATGGACTGCTTCTACTGAAATGATTTCACCTGTTGGAGTCTGCACCTGTTCCACAATAATGGGTGCCACTGATGGACTGCTTCTACTGAAATGATGTCACCTGATGGAGTCTGCACCTGTTCCACAATGCTGGGTGCCACTGATGAACTACTTCTACTGAAATGATGTCACCTGATGGTGTCTGCACCTACTCAACATTGCTGGGTGCCACTGATGGACTGCTTCTACTGAAATGATGTCACCTGATGGAGTCTGCACCTATTCCACAATGCTGGGTGCCACTGATGGACTGCTGTCTGCACCTACTCAACATTGCTGGGTGCCACTGATGGACTGCTTCTACTGAAATGATGTCACCTGTTGGAGTCTGCACCTGTTCCCCAATGCTGGGTGCCACTGATGGACTGCTTCTACTGAAATGATGTCACCTGTTGGAGTCTGCACCTGTTCCACAATGCTGGGTGCCACTGATGGACTGCTTCTACTGAAATGATGTCACCTGATGCTGTCTGCACCTACTCAACATTGCTGGGTGCTACTGCTGGAACTGTCAACCACTTGTTGTGAAAACATTTTATGTGAATATTTGTATAAACTGATTTTTTGTGTATTACTGTTTGTGAAAAGTTATGAGACTCTTACCTGTACATATTCGTCATTGCTGACGCTATTGATTGAACTGTTTAACCACATAATACTTGTGTAAACTGTTATGTAAAGTCACATGTATGAAAGAATTTGCATTGCTTAGTCTATTTTATATATTAGGCTATTGAAAGGTCAGTGCAAAGCCAAAATTTTATCTAGTTATGTGATATTTACGTATTAATATTATCTTTTATTTTTGTCTGTATTTTTTGACGAATTTGGTGGTATTTTCACCACCAATGCTGGCAAAAATACCATCAAATTCTAGCCCGTGGAGGAAGGGCATATGAAAGGTGGCTACAATGAGCCACAGCGCCAAAGATCGCGCCAGAGAGTATTGTTCCGCCGCCTCCACTGGCAGTGATTTTTGAGACGTAGCGGCAGGCAGTTCTTACCGAGAAGTTGTGGTGGACACTGCTTGTCGTGAGCTCGGAGTGAGATGTGGGAGTGGAGAGTGTTGTCCCATGTTTTATGCAGTTATTTGATGGGAGAGATAGCAGATGTTATTCCAATGGAGATATTGTAATGATCTGAGTGCTTTTCGTCAATATATATGAAGGTAATAAGTATTATGTTGTTTTATTATTTGAGTGTCCTGAAAAGTGTGTCATTACAGGTTCAGTCAACAAAGCATCTGGCGTGTGTTCTTGTATTAGAGTGTAATTCTGGTTTTCTTGCGCAATTATAGTATTTCTAATTTTCTTTTATCACGTCAGTGTAATTGGTATTTAAAATTTCTTGTCTTGTTGAAGAAGAACCGTGCCAGATGTGTACGTTGAGTCATACTTCCACACACAGAACAGCTACACTTGTGCTATGTTGGCTTCGTAGATTTTATAGTTGCTGGGGACTTAATTAAATAACTGTGTTAACGAAAATTTTCTTACATTCTTTGTTGTCATTCTAAGCAGTCAGATTGCGTACTAAAACTAGTCAGGGCCAGCCGTTTACGAGAGACTGCGTAACCGGACAGACAGTAAAAAAAAATTATTTGCATAATTATAAAATTTATTTAATAAAGCCCCCATGCACGCTTTCTTTGTAATGCTGGAATTTTCTGACTGTCAAAGAATGATCATTGTCAAATTTTTCTCTTCCACCAAACGGAGTTTCTCTTTTCACAACATTACACGTTTCTTTCAGTTGTGTCATATTCTCTTGTACTCGTTCTACCACATGTGGGCCTTGAGATGATATACTTATGTCCCATTTAGCATCGTATCTACGCAGTGGTGTGCAGTTATCTACACCGTACCATTCCTCGTGTACCGGATTGAAAGATTCGCTTACATTTCCCGTTACTGGTTCCGTGTTTTACTTTTCTATTAGACTCACATTAGCTCGCGGTCTGTAACCAGTTGTGCTGTGACTCGGACACTGTGGAATTGGTACATGTGTCGCCGCATTTTGCTCCGCTCTCGCGTCACCCGCGTACTTTCGGAGGGTCGCCTGCCGCTCTTCCGGAATGCTTCTTCCGTTTCTTGCTCTCTTGTCTAGTGTGACCGCACATCACCTCCTTCGCTCCCCTGTGTTAACTGTTCCTTCCCTATTTGGTTTTGTTCCGCTTCGGTGATTACTGATGCAACCTCTTGGGAATAAACGACTGGAATCATGATATTTTTGTGTTCCCGCTACTGCTACGGAAAATTGCACAACTGATTTTTTCCTTTCTGGATTACTGTTCATTACTATATCGGATGATACTACCGATTCCGCTACCTCGCTGCTACTTTCTGTACGATTCTCGATACACGGTTTCAATTCTGTGCGAAGGTCTTAATAATTCCCACCACATTACAGCTTTTTACACAGATTGCAACTCGCCAACATACTCGTAAAAATAGCGCAATGGATGCCGCATCTTGCCAACATCAAAAAGTGAAATAAGTTTATTCACAACAATGTTAAATATTAACTCTCTGAAAGAACATTAATCTTAAGCACAGTATTATGAAAGTTTTATTGGAAGTTTCTTCATATTAATCCTAAGCACAATAATATGAAAGTTTAATTGGACGTTTCTTTACAAAATTTCTCCTACACATACGTTATTATGTAAGTCAGTACTACGAAAATCGTCCGATTCCGGTTTAAAGTTCGGTACTATTTAGGATGACAATCAAGTCTACGGTGGATGATTACTCAAGTGACAAATTTGAGCGCAAGATTACCCAAGGCCGCTGGAGTTTAAAGTGGACGCAAGCTGGTGAACCAACAAAGTTTACGCCTCTGCACGCGGTATTTACCTTCAGCTGCGACGTGCTGCTGTCTACAAAGCCGCTCTCTCCCACTGAAATTCCTACAAAACTAATCTGGCCTTTGCTGAACTTTCCAGCAGAAAGTTTCCCTATGTTTCTCGTTATGCGAGAAAACATGTACTCAGCCCTAGTCATATTATGTGGCGATATACACGGTTGGAGCAGCGTGCGTATATAGTGCCCTCTCAGTTCTTGCAAGAACAATTAACTAATTTGGTTGGTTCGTTTCTCACAGTTGGAGCTAAACGTTGCTACAGATAATTTTAGCTGGAGTGCAGCCGCTGTGAACGCAGTGTCCACACCAATTTCTTCTCTGCGTCGTAGGGAGCGGTAACCGCTCCATTCTACACTTGACGCCTGTTCAGAGAAGAGTCCCTTACAAAATTTTTCTCTTGTCCCCTCATGGCAGAACTGCCTCCCTCCACGTTGTTTCCTTTTTCACGTCACGGCTTTTTTCGACCAATAGGAGCGTTTCTCTCATTTTGTAGAAACACCCTCTACTAATCGCAACGTCCCTTCTATCAAACTGCGTTGGAACTTCAATAGTTCTCTCCTTCCTAGTGAGTTTCCGCCAATCGGACGTTTTGTGCCCGTTCCCGTTCTAGACGCCTGAAGTACATTGACCTTTCCGTGTGTCGCACTCGCTGGACAGAAATGCGTCACTTGCTTTTGTTCGTCTCCCGTTGGAATTTCGAAATGCAGTTTTCTAAAGCTTCTTCCCTGCCCTTGTACCAATGCCCTCGGTACAGGTAGCCGTCCAGCTTGAATCACCTGGCCCGGGGTCGCTGTCCTCTTTCTTGCCACCCCTTTTAGTGGTCGCCGCTGTAACTCACGCAGCGCGGTTTCGCTACTACGCTGTTGTGGATCTGGCTTTTCAAAACTAAAAGCGACTCGACTCGCGTACCCTGTTCTAACTTCCGCTCGAAGACATGCATTGTGTAGGAATGGTGTGTTAATTACCTTTGGCTGTCATCCCTTTTTGCATTACATATTGATAGGCAAATGTTCTCATAACTGTTACTTTACGTCATGTGTCATCTTCACCTTCTCATTGCGATTTGTAAAGGTCTCATGTAAGGTGCGAATCTGACCATTTATTCTGCCACCTTACACATCTACTGAAGTGTTGGCAGAAGAGCCAATACTGTGTTGCTAGAGGAGGCCGAAATGCACGCTTTTAATTACACGCTGACTGGCGTGAGGTCTGGAACAGTTAAGGGAATTAATAGTAGCAAATAAAGTACGTAGTTGATATAATACTTAAGTTTAATCCACAATTGGTGTACATTGCTCTTGACGGTACATGTTATAATCTCAATATCAAATGCTATGGCGCCTTGCTAGGTCGTAGCAAAGACGTAGCTGAAGGCTATGCTAACTATCGTTTCGGCAAATGAGAGCGTAGTTGTCAGTGATCCATCTCTGGCTAAGTCGGCTGTACAACTGGGGCGAGTGCTAGTACGTCTCTCTAGACCTGCCGTGTGGCGGCGCTCGGTCTGCCATCACTGACAGTGGCGACACGCGGGTCCGTCGTATACTAGCGGACCGCGGCCGATTTAAAAAGCTACCACCTAGCAAGTGTGGTGTCTGGCGGTGACACCACATCTACTATGACTGTCATCGATAGTATGTTAAACCTTAGTCCTTCACCTCTTTAGAAATACTATTCACTGAACCTGGAACTAAAAAGAAAATATCCTATAGCAACCATAATAATTAAATAAAGCAAATGTAAGTTTCTGTATTAGTTTCTAGCCTAAGATGTGAAGAGAAACTAAATTTTCGCACATTGTAATTGCGAAAATGATCTAAAGATATTAGAATAGCAGGGCGAGATACGAACTGTTGCGCCACTGCCTTTCAAATTGGCAGCTGCAACCTGCCAGGTAAACAAGCAGAAGGCTGCTGCTGCACTCATCGACAGGTCTATGCGGCCAAAACTAACGTCTGTTACCAAAACATTGTTCATGTGGCCATAATGACTGCTTTAACAAAATTATGCCGTATCTGTCATCATTTGAGAAGTACTCCACACCAGTCGTCGACCTGATGTGGGTCATCCTGCCAATCTGCTACAAGACACTGCGTGTGGATCTGTGGGCTGTACCTAGTCAGGATGCTACTGGAAGCTGGACTGATACCTTCCAGCTGGGGAGCATCTGCTGGCTCATTTCAGCTGACTTCAAGACTTACTTGCATGTCTAAAAGGACAGACATAACCAACGATCGATGGTAAAACGCACTTTATTCGAAATAAATTCGCTGATTACGAATAGCTTGGCATTGAGTGTATTAGGTATAGGTATACCACCTAATACTGACATGTAAATTTTTGTCGGACCGGGATTCGAACCTTGATTTCCAACTTAACGTGAGATTTCACCTTAATCATTTCGGATATCCGTGCATATCTCTTGGATCGACCCAAACTTCAGTACGCCACAAAGTCTACATCATTGTACGATATTCGCCTACATTCAAGACTTGATGCTCGCAGCTGCAATAGAGAGCTGCAATAGAGAAGCAGGTCAGAGCTGTCTTGGCAGTAGTTGCAGTCGCTCGCTGCTACAGCGTAGTTGTAGTCTATCGCTGGTACAGCGCAGTTTATAGTTAGTAGTTGTTAAAATCACAGTGCAGAACAAATTGTAAAATTTTAATATATGGAACTGAATAATAATTGTGAACAGCCGCAAAGCTAAATGATACCATGGAATGAGATGACGAACAAATGAATAATTGTTAATATAATGAAAAATCAACAGTGTAATTAAGTCAACCCTCTATTCTAAGGTAAATTTTGTTATTTTTATTGGCATGCGCGTACTTAATTCACTTGTCTGAGATGTTAATATGAATTTCTTTCAATATTTTCTTTTGTGATTCGTCAGCACCAGTTGACCCAGATTTGTAATATACTCAATTTTCCCGTGTAATGAATTGTAAATCTTCATCAATATCGTAAAAAATTTTCAGAATATAATTGCTTTTACCAGTCAACTATAAAAGTATAATTTCCTCTTAAATCATTGCCAGTACCTATCCAGTCATTTATCTAAATTAAAATATTCCAGAATTTTTCTGTGTTCTTTAGTAATCACACGACCAGCTGTGCACTAAGTAAAGTCAGTTTTTCTAGTAATTCAGATCGCAGACAAATGTTATCCAGTATTAGTAGATAGGGCAGCACTGCACTAAGCTGTGCCATTTACGAGCAGATATAGAGACAGCGTTATCCGGCAACACCATCATGAGGTAAGAATTTTTCAGTTTATTTCTCACGGAAAGATTCAGATTGATTTCACAGGACCATGGCGTAGCGCTGCTTACGTCAAAATTTATCAGTTTTTCATGAGTTAAGATTTATCAATTTTCATACGACAGAACTTAAGTATCGAAATTTCATTATTTAAATTTTTTTATTTTATACGGGCAGGTTACAGACTTGACTTCTAGTATAGGCGATGGCCACATTATTGTGACTCGACCGTGTATATCTATAACTAATACAACCGATGTCAAGATATTCGGACTCAGCAAATTTATTTCGAACTGACGTTAGGGTCCGTTGTTTGCACCCCATGCTCAGGAACCAACCGTACACGACTTCCTGCTCAGTGTGTACGAATTCTGTTGCTGCAGGCTTGAATGTACGGGCCACTGACGATGAATCCTATTTTGTGAGTTGTTTGTTCACAGCCACGCTCGGGTGCCTCTTACGCCGGGAACTCACAAGCTGTTACCTGGTCGCGCATTTGCGCCAAACGGCGTGACCAGCTTACTTGAGCATTTCTGCCGCGGCTTGATCGTCGCGTGTCCGACAGGACGCAGGTCTACGCGCCCGCCGGCTATCTGACATGTCTTCCACACCACGGCGTGACTGCCCAGCCTGGCGAATCTGTGCCCTGGCTGCCTCCTGCTGCCATGTTTTGCGCTAAGAAAGCACCACTGTCCAGAGCACCTCGCAGCATTGCGTGCTGAACATAAAACACTTTCAGCTCCGTAAGAAGCCTGATCGATAAAGTTGTTTTTTCTAACCGACTCCATGATTCCATGACGCTCGACCACCTGATTCTGTGTACCTGCTGCCCTGACAACCATTCTACAACGTCTTCGCGACCTGCAACTGCGTCAATAAACGCTCGAACTATTCTGATCCCCCTACGGAACCATGAGCCACTTCAATCGCTGTCCAATTCTGTAACTGCTGCACTGCTTCTTTTGGCAGAAACTATATTGCGTCCGTAAAGCAATTGTGGAGTTTTAATCGGTCACAAAAAAGCACTGAAACAAGATAAAAACGTAAAACAAGATGAAAATGAAAAAGAAACTCCCCAAATGTGCAAAACTATTCAGCGCAGTTCTACGTGGCTCCTGTTGGTTCACCTACACACATCTAATCGATATTTCAACTCTTATCACACACTTGTAAAGATATCTGGAGTAACAGAGGGCACAGCTTAAATATCCTCAACATTTCGCGGCCCTGTCAGCAACTGTTAATTATTAAAATTTAAAATTAATAAGAGTGCACAGCGTCTTTGAGTCCCTTTTGTAAATTATTAATATCGTTGATTCGTTCGCTGTACATACTTCGCTTTACATAACCCCAAAACTAAAATTCTTATGGCGTTAGGTCCTTGAATGACTTAAAACCAACCCTCTCTATCCATCGCTGGGGAAATTTTTCATACAGAAACTCGCGAACATTGTTGGCGTAGTGTGGAGGAGGGCCATCTTGTAGAACAATGACGCCTTATGGAAACTGTGGCACTACACACAAATGCAACATGTCAAGGTAGCTGTTTGGCGTCACGTCTACTCTGAAAAGAAAATTGGACACTGCACGACCACATGAGGGGTATTACGTTCGTACTCAATGTAGCAACGAGGATTTACAGGAATCCATGTCCTGACGTCGCAGCATGAGACATGATCACAAACATGGAATGTGGCTCATGGCCAAACGGAATATTCATTATAAATCTTTCATTACAGTCGATCTCATTAAGCACGTCTGTAATAAACTCGAATAGGTTGGCTCTATCAGACGGTTTGACAGTGTGCAACAACTGTAATTTGCAGCCCGAAAAACGGAGACGTTACGTTAAAATCTAATGAACTGTAGCCTTTTTTGAGGTCTAATTCTCGAACACAAGCACTCACAGAGTTTTTGAAGTTCCTTAGGTAGCTATCCTGTATAGCTTCTACGAACTCGTCACATATCAAAGGCCTACCAGAACGGGCCCCCCATGAACCATAGACCTTGCCGTTGGTGGGGAGGCTTGCGTGCCTCAGCGACACAGATAGCCGTACCGTAGGTGCAACCACAACGGAGGAGTATCTGTTGAGAGGCCAGACAAACGTATGGTTCCTGAAGAGGGGCAGCAGCCTTTTCAGTAGTTGCAGGGGCTACAGTCTAGATGATTGACTGATCTGGCCTTGTAACATTAACCAAAACGGCCTTGCTGTGCTGGTACTGCGAACGGCTGAAAGCAAGGGGAAACTACAGCCGTAATTTTTCCCGAGGGCATGCAGCTTTACTGTATGGATAAATGATGACGGCGTCCTCTTGGGTAAAATATTCCAGAGGTAAAATAGTCCCCCATTCGGAACTCCGGGCGGGGACTACTCAGGAGGACGTCATTATCAGGAGAAAGAAAACTGGCGATCTACGGATCGGAGCGTGGAATGTCAGATCCCTTAATCGGGCAGGTAGTTTAGAAAATTTAGAAACGGAAATGGATAGGTGAAAGTTAGATATAGTGGGAATTAGTGAAGTTCGGTGGCAGGAGGAACAAGACTTTTGGTCAGGTGAATACAGGGTTATAAATACAAAATCAAATAGGGGTAATGCAGGAGTAGGTTTAATATTGAATAAAAAAATAGGAGTTCGGGTAAGCTACTACAAACAACATAGTGAACGCATTATTGTGGCCAGGATAGACACGAAGCCCACGCCTACAACAGTAGTACAAGTTTATATGCCAACTAGCTCTGCAGATGACGAAGAAATTGATAAAATGTATGATGAGATAAAAGAAATTATGCAGGTAGTGAAGGGACACGAAAATTTAATAGTCATTGGTGGTTGGAATTCAGGAGTAGGAAAAGGGAGAGAAGGAAACATAGCAGGTGAATATGGATTTGGGCTAAGAAATGAAAGAGGAAGCCGCCTGGTAGAAATTTGCGCAGAGCACAACTTAATCATAGCTAACACTTGGTTCAAGAATCCTGAAAGAAGGTCGTATACACGGAAGAACCCTGGAGATATATCTTCTAGTATATATAATGGTAAGACAGAGATTTAGGAACCAGGTTTTAAATTGTAAGACATTTGCAGGGGCAGATGTGGATTCTGACCACAATCTATTGGTTATGAACTGTAGATTAAAACTCAAGAAACTGCAAAAAGCTGGGAATTTGAGGAGATGGGACCTGGATAAACTGAAAGAACCAGAGGTTGTGGAGAGTTTCAGGAACAGCATAAAGGAACAATTGACAAGAATGGGGGAAAGGAATACAGTAGAAGAAGAATGGATATCTTTGAGGGATGAAGTGGTGAAGGCAGCAGAGGATCAAGTAGGTAAAAAGACGAGGGCTAGTAGAAATCGTTGGTTGACAGAAGAAATACTGAATTTAATTGATGAAAGGAGAAAATATAAAAACTCAGTAAATGAAGCAGGCAAAAAGGAATACAAACGTCTCAAAAATGAGATTGACAGGAAGTGCAAAATGGCTAAGCAGGCATGGCTAGAGCGCAAATGTAAGGATGTAGAGGCTTACCTCACTAGGGGTAAGATAGATACTGCCTACAGGAAAATTAGAGAGACCTTTGGAGAAAAGAGAACCACTTGTATGAATATCAAGGGCTCAGATGGAAACGCAGTTCTAAGCACAGAACGGAAAGCAGAAAGTTGGAAGGAGTATATAGAGGGACTATACAAGGGCGATGTTCTTGAGGACAACATTCTGGAAATGGAAGAAGATGTAGATGAAGATGAAATGGGAGATATGATACTGCGTGAAGAATTTGATAGAGCACTGAATGACCTAAGTCGAAACAAGGCCCCGGGAGTAGACAACATTCCATTAGAACTTCTGACAGCCTTGGGAGAGCCAGTCCTGACAAAACTCTACCATCTGGTGAGCAAAATGTATGAGACAGGCGAAATACCCTCAGACGTAAAGAAGAATATAATAATTCCAATCCCAAAGAAAGCAGGCGTTGACAGATGTGAAAATTACCGAACTCTCAGTTTAATAACTCACGGCTGCAAAATACGAACGCGAATTCTTTACAGACGAATGGAAAAACTGGTAGAAGCCGACCTCGGGGAAGATCAGTTTGGATTCCGTAGAAATATTGGTACACGTGAGGCAATACTGACACTACGACTTATCTTAGAAGAAAGATTAAGGAAAGGCAAACCTACGTTTCTAGCATTTGTAGACTTAGAGAAAGCTTTTGACAATGTTGACTGGAATAATCTCTTTCAAATTCTGAAGGTGGCAGGGGTAAAATACAGGGAGCGAAAGGCTATTTACAGTTTGTACAGAAACCAGATGGCAGTTATAAGAGTCGAGGGACATGAAAGGGAAGCAGTGGTAGGGAAGGGATTGAGACAGGGTTGTAGCCTCAATCTGTATATTGAGCAAGCAGTAAAGGAAACAAAAGGAAAATTCGGAGTAGGTATTAAAATCCATGGAGAAGAAATAAAAACTTTGAGGTTCGCCGATGACATTGTAATTCTGTCAGAGACAGCAAAGGACTTGAAAGAGCAGTTGAACGGAATGGACAGTGTCTTGAAGGGAGGATCTAAGATGAACATCAACAAAAGCAATGCGAGGATAATGGAATGTAGTCGAATTAAGTCGGGCGATGCTGAGGGAATTAGATTAGGAAATGGGACACTTAAAGTAGTAAAGGAGTTTTGCTATTTGGGGAGCAAAGTAACTGATGATGGTCGAAGTAGAGAGGATATAAAATGTAGACTGGCAATGGCAAGGAAAGCGTTTATGAACAAGAGAAATTTGTTAATATTGAATATTGATTTAAGTGTCACGAAGTCGTTTCTGAAAGTATTTGTATGGAGTGTAGCCACGGAAGTGAAACATGGACGATAAATAGTTTGGACAAGAAGAGAATAGAAGCCTTTGAAATGTGGTGCTACAGAAGAATGCTGAAGATTAGGTGGGTAGATCACGTAACTAATGAGGAAGTATTGAATAGGATTGGGGAGAAGAGGAGTTTGTGGCACAACTTGACAAGAAGAAGGGATCGGTTGGTAGGACATGTTCTGAGGCATCAAGGGATCGCCAATTTAGTATTGGAGGGCAGCGTGGAGGGTAAAAATGGTAGAGGGAGACCAAGAGATGAATACACTAAACAGATTGAGAAGGATGTAGGCTGTAGTACGTATTGGGAGATGAAGAAGCTTGCACAGGATAGAGTAGCATGGAGAGCTGCATCAAACCAGTCTCAGGACTGAAGACCACAACAACAACAACAACCAGAACGGGGTTTGCCCAACAAACGGTCTGTATCTTTCAACTGCTTATCCCACCGATTAGTGTTATTTCTATACGGTTCCTCTTCTTTGTACACGCTACGATATTCACCTTGGACATTGGTCATGGATTCGAATTTAGCAAGCCACAGAATACACTGCACTTCCCTGTATTCCGTCCACATCTCGACTGACGAAACTTGACCCGCTACTGCTATGCCGTTCGTTGTGTTGCTTCAACATCTGCATGCACATACCACTGAACACCTTATTGCAGAAAATCTTTGCGATACTATCCAACACAGGTATGTTTCAAACTTCCTTTTCGTTTCTGTTAGCCATGACTTTACGGACGGACTATATTGTTTCATATTGTTTCATGAAATATACTAACGCAAAAAATCACAACAACAAGAAGGAGCTGTGTAACATAAATACGACTCAAACTTTCTGGCAGATTAAAACTGTCTACCGGACCGAGAATCGAACTCGGGACCTTTGCCTTTCGCGGGAAAGTGCTCCAGCAACGTTTTCTTTAAAAAATCTCATTTTGTTCGTAATTGGTCGTTGCATTTGTCCGGTGCGAACGTCCCGTGATGCTTGTTAAAATTCGTTGTTGATCCATTAACTCATTTTTTATTACAGAGGCAAAATAACCCTCCGACCGAACACGCTGAGCTACCGTGCCGATAACTGAGCTCCCCAAGCACGACTCACGCCCCGTGCTCACAGCTTCAGTTCTGCGAGTACCTCGTCTCCTGCCTTTCCAGCTTCACAGAAGCTCTCCTGTGAACCTGAAGCTGTGAGGACCGGATGTGAGTCGTGCATGGTTAGCTCAGTTGCGTAGAGCACTTGCCCGCTAAAGGCAAAGGTCCCGAGTTCGAGTCACGGTCCGGCACACAGTTTTAATCTGTCGGGAAGTTTCACATCAGCGCACACTCCGCTGCAGAGTGAAAATCTCTTTCTGGATAAATAAGATTACTGGCACGGGTGGTCACGAGAACAGACAGTCGCAATAAGACCGGGCTTCGTATGGTCACATGGCATCGTGTCGGCGTTTGGCTCTGTCGCACCGTTCTGCATCTGCAACAGCAATTTGAGCAGCAGTTGGCACCACAGTGACGCAGTGAACTGTTAAAAATCGGTTACTTCAAGAACACTCCGAGCTAGATGCTTTGCAGCGAGCATTTCACTGGCCCCAAAACGACCACCATGTGCGACTTCAGTGGTGTCAACGAGAGCACGTTGGATGGTTCAAATTGCTCTGAGCACTATGGGACTTGACATCGGAGGTCATCAGTTCCCTTGACTTAGAATTACTTAAGCCCAACTTACCTAAGGACATCATGTACATTCATGCCCGAGGCAGGTTTCGAACCTGCGACCGTAGCAGCACCGCGGTTCTTGACTGAAGCGCCTAGAACCGCTCGGCCACAGAGGCCAACGTGCACGTTGGAGGGTAACGTGAAGGCCTGATGTGTTTTCTGGCTCGATGCCACTAATTATCGTATCTTGGTTAGGGGAAGGCCAGCTGGGGACCTGCATGCACAGTCGATCTAACCTGGATATATGTTTGGGGTGCGATTACGTATGACAGCAGGCACCCTGACCGCAACATGAGTCGGGTGACTCGATCTTTTATGCTGCCATTCATGAAAAGCATTACTGGGGGTATTATCCAACATGATAACGTTCGCCCACTTACTGCTGTTGTAGCCCAACATGCTCTACAGATTATCGACATGTTGTCTTGTCCTACTTGATCACCAAATATGTCTCCAATGGAGGACATATGGGATATCGTCGGACGACAACTCTAGCTTGATTCACAAACAGCAGTGGCCATCCAAGTGCAACAGTCAATGTACTCCATCTCATAAACTGACATCCGACACCTGTACAACACAACGCATGCACATTTGCATGCTTACATTTAACGTTCTGGCGGTTACACTGGTTATTAATTTACCAGCATTTCACATTTGCAATGTATTATCTCGTGCTTATATTAACCTGTGATTCTGCAATGTTAATTACTTAAATATGTTACCTAGATCAACGTATTCCGAAAATTTCATTACTCTAAATGGTTCAAATGGCTCTGATCACTGTGGGACTTAACATTTGAGGTCATCAGTCACCTAGAACGTAGAACTACTTAAACCTCCCGAGGCAGGATTCTAACCTGCGACCGTAGCACTCGCGCGGTTCCGGACTGAAGCACCTAGAACCGCTCGGTCACCGCGGCTGGCCTCATTACTCTACATTAATTATTTTTTGGTGGTACGATTTTATTTTGTCAGCGTATCTAATATTAACAAGAGGAGAGAAAGTGGTTGCTAGGAACAGTAAGTTAATTTTAAATGGTAAAAAGGAAGATGCCCTGCCAGAAGCAACGATGATAACTGAATAGAATAATGGAAAAATTCCATGTTAATGTGTGGCGTAACACATCAGACTTTGCAAAAGAAAGTCGATAGCTTGTCGAATTTCTACTTCTGTAGTTTTTAGCAACGATTAGAAAAAGGTCCTCTTCAACACCTTCCTGTACTGCGATAATTTACAGGCGTATTGTGTGATACCTCGCAGTGGTGCTCGGATAATGACAACAGTATGCCTGATAATAAATATGTATTCTCAAGTAGCTTTTTATGCATATTTCAGAACTCTTATTAGTTTTCCTCTATCATGCATGGTTATTTCATAATGCAGTAAGGCTCATTTTATTTTTAGTTATAACAGTTTTTATTAGGAAAGCTGGCTGGGTGTCGAAAACTGTATTGCTTTTAATGCGAGTGAAGTACTGGGCAAATCAAAGCATTGGAGTGTAAAGTGTGGTTAAATATACACTCCTGGAAATTGAAATAAGAACACCGTGAATTCATTGTCCCAGGAAGGGGAAACTTTATTGACACATTCCTGGGGTCAGGTACATCACATGATCACACTGACAGAACCACAGGCACATAGACACAGGCAACAGAGCAAGCACAATGTCGGCACTAGTACAGTGTATATCCACCTTTCGCAGAAATGCAGGCTGCTATTCTCCCATGGAGACGATCGTAGAGATGCTGGATGTAGTCCTGTGGAACGGCTTGCCATGCCATTTCCACCTGGCGCCTCAGTTGGACCAGCGTTCGTGCTGGACGTGCAGACCGCGTGAGACGACGCTTCATCCAGTCCCAAACATGCTCAATGTGGGACAGATCCGGAGATCTTGCTGGCCAGGGTAGTTGACTTACACCTTCTAGAGCACGTTGAGTGGCACGGGATACATGCGGACGTGCATTGTCCTGTTGGAACAGCAAGTTCCCTTGCCGGTCTAGGAATGGTAGAACGATGGGTTCGATGACGGTTTGGATGTACCGTGCACTATTCAGTGTCCCCTCGACGATCACCAGTGGTGTACGGCCAGTGTAGGAGATCGCTCCCCACACCATGATGCCGGGTGTTGGCCCTGTGTGCCTCGGTCGTATGCAGTCCTGATTGTGGCGCTCACCTGCACGGCGCCAAACACGCATACGACCATCATTGGCACCAAGGCAGAAGCGACTCTCATCGCTGAAGACGACACGTCTCCATTCGTCCCTCCATTCACGCCTGTCGCTGCACCACTGGAGGCGGGCTGCACGATGTTGGGGCGTGAGCGGAAGACGGCCTAACGGTATGCGGGACCGTAGCCCAGCTTCATGGAGACGGTTGCGAATGGTCCTCGCCGATACCCCAGGAGCAACAGTGTCCCTAATTTGCTGGGAAGTGGCGGTGCGGTCCCCTACGGCACTGCGTAGGATCCTACGGTCTAGGCGTGCATCCGTGCGTCGCTGCGGTCCGGTCCCAGGTCGACGGGCACGTGCACCTTCCGCCGACCACTGGCGACGACATCGATGTACTGTGGAGACCTCACGCCCCACGTGTTGAGCAATTCGGCGGTACGTCCACCCGGCCTCCCGCATGCCCACTATACGCCCTCGCTCAAAGTCCGTCAACTGCACATACGGTTCACGTCCACGCTGTCGCGGCATGCTACCAGTGTTAAAGACTGCGATGGAGCTCCGTATGCCACGGCAAACTGGCTGACACTGACGGCGGCGGTGCACAAATGCTGCGCAGCTAGCGCCATTCGACGGCCAACACCACGGTTCCTGGTGTGTCCGCTGTGCCGTGCGTGTGATCATTGCTTGTACAGCCCTCTCGCAGTGTCCGGAGCAAGTATGGTGGGTCTGACACACCGGTGTCAATGTATTCTTTTTTCCATTTCCAGGAGTGTATTACAAGAACCCCTTGTAGACCACAAAAGTATCGCTTCCAACGCTACATATGAAACTGAAATTTATGATGCATTCTATAAGGTTTCTTGCATAGTGAGGATCCTGCTTTAGGTACCTTTATTTGAAATTTCCCTTCACCACTCAAAAATTGAATTTTTGTTGGTCCTAAAATTTACAAAATGATGAAGAACCAAGAATTAGAGACCGCAATGAATGTTAGAGAGAAGTGTAGTGACCTGCCTTGAAGTCACTTACTGAAAACTTTTCAGGGAATATAAAAAAAATTCCAAACTACAAGAACATTGTTAAAACCACGACGTAAAATTTCAAGGAGGTGGGCTGTAGCATGCGCCCAATTCCTACTTTCACGCATTGACAACTTCTCTGAAAATCTGGGACATTATGGGGAAGAGCAAGGAGGACGCTTCCATCAGGGCATCTAGGGGATGGCGAACAGATACAATGGAAGCTGAAAAGAAAGAATCTGCAGGTAAATCAGAAACTAGGAAGTTTGAATATCAAATGTAACAGAGTACTCACAATGCAGGTAAGACTGCTGTATGGAGCATTTTTCGTAGGTTAGGCTATTTCCCAAAAAGTCATCAGCTTTAAAATGCAGGCACTGATTGAAATTTTATTTCACTACTTGTGCTTTGGTTAGTTAAATCTTATGGGAATATGAGATAATATTTTGTGGTTAAAAACCAGTCCTAAGCGAAGAAGGTAGAGGAGGAAGGAATATAGACGGTCTATACGAGGGTGATGTACTTGAGGACAATATTGTCGAAATGGAAGAGGACGTAGAAGAATATGAAATGGGAGATATGATACTGCCTGAAGAATCTTACAGGCACTGAAAGATATAAGTCGAAAGAGGACCCCGGGAGTAGGCAACATTCCCTTAGGGCTATGATAGCCTTGGGCGAGCCAGCCATAACAAAACTCTTCCGTTTGGTGAGCAAAATGTATGAGACAGGCGAAATACCCTCAGACTTCAAGAAGAATGTAATAATTCCAATTACAAGGAAAACAGGTGTTCACAAGTGAGAAAATTACCAAACTATCAATTTAATAAGTCACGGTTGCAAAATGTTAACGCGAATTATTTTTAGACGAACGGAAAAACTGGTAGAAGCCGATCTCGGAGAAAATCAGTGTGGATTCCGTAGAAATGTAGGAACACGCCAGGCAATAATGATCCTAAGACTCATTTTAGAAGATAGGTTAAGGGAAGGCAAACCTACATTTATAACATTTGTAGACTTAGAGAAAGCTTTTGACAATGTTGGCTGGAATGCTCTCGTTCAAATTCTAAACGTGGAAGGGATAAAATACAGGGAGCGAAAGGCTATTTACAATATGTACAGAAACCAGATGGCAGTTATAAAAGTTGAGGGGCATGAAACGGAAACAGTGGTTGGGAAGGGAGTGAGACAGGATTGTAGCCTATCCCCGATGTTATTCAATCTATATATTGAGCAAGCAGTAAAGGGAACAAAAGAAACATTTGGAGTAGGAATTAAAATCCATGGAGAAGAAATAAAACCTTTGAGGTTCACCGATGACATTGTAATTCTCTCAGAGACAGCAAAGGACCTGGATGAACTGTTGAACGGAATGGACAGTGTCTTGAAGGGAGGATATAAGATGAACATCAACAAAAGCAAAACGAGAATAATGGAATGTAGTTGAATTAAATCAGGTGATTCCGAGGGAAATAGATTAGAAAAGTAAGAGATGAATTTTTGGGAAGCAAAATAACTGATGATAGTCGAAGCAGAGAGGATATAAAAAGTAGACTGGCTGTGGCAATAAAAGTGTTTCTGAAGAAGAGGAATTTGTTAACATCGACTATAGATTTGTCAGGAAGTTCTTTCTGAAAGTATTTGTATGGAGCGTAGCTATGTATGGAAGAGAAACATGGGCGATAAATAATTTAGAAATGAAGAGAACAGAGGCTTTTGAAACATGGTGGTACAGAAGAATGCTGAAGATTAGATAGGTAGATCACGTAACTAAGGAGGGGGTACCGAACAGAATTGGGGAGAAGCGGAATTTGTGCCACAACTTGACTACAAGAAGGGATCGGTTGGCAGGCCACATTATGAGGCATCAAGGGTTCACAAATTTGGTACTGGAGGGAAGCGTGCAGGTGCAGGGTAAAATTCGTGGACGGAGACCAAGAGATAAATACACTAAGCAGATTCAGAAGGATTTAGGTTGCAGTTGTTTCTCGGAGATGAAGTGGCTTGCACAGGGTAGAGAAGCATGGAGAGCTCATCAAACCAGTCTTTGGACTGAAGACCACAACCACGACGTTTTGTGAAAAACTTTAAAGTGAAAGAAAAAAGTTGGTGATCAGCATTACAGACTGATTCCAAAACACCTAGTTATGGGGAATCATTTGACAAAACCTTTAGAAGTAGAAGCTTATGTAATTAACAGTAGCACCAGGTGGCTCGAAAATCAACAATAGAATGAAATAAATCGATCTTGGGGAATACAAACACCTAACTTTACATTTTCCACTTTACTCCAAAGTGGGGTTTGGGGGCGGGGGGGTGCATAGTTAAGAATAAGTGAGCTGGAGATAGCTTCTGTGTTAAAGGGAAAGCACTTGTCAGCACGACGAATAATGGAGTTTCGTGTTTCATATGCCTAAAAGCTGTCACAACTTGCGCTGGCTATACTATTTTATACTCACCGCCCCGTTTGGCCAGTCGTATGATATCAGAGCATTAGATCGCAGACAGGTGCGAAACTACATCTACGAGATCGTACAGAACCAGGATGTTCGTATGCTACCGTCCTACGTGTGTGAGACAATACCTCGATATGGAGAAAACTCGGCGTTGGCGATTTACTTAACAGTGTTGATGAAACTGGTAGTTGTCAGCTATTGTGACGGACCACAGACAGTCCACAGAGTACAAAATCACTCACCACATATCCAGAGATACATCGTCGCTGTTGGATACAGAGGCCACTGATCCACTGTGCTCACCATACGTCACAAGGAACTACAAAGTAAAGCACGTGACCATGGACATCGCCATTTGAAGCTCGAAACAAGGAACAAAGTTGCCTCGAAGTCGCAGCATTTGTTAGTAAACGCTGATGGGAAATTAGGGGCGTGTTGAAAATTACATAAGGCGATGTATCAAGCTTACCAGAAGGTTATCATTTAGGCAGGTGAATATATTTCAATCGCTTCACAGCGGCGGCCAATAGACGCCCGTCCTTCCGTTTAGATCTTCCCGACGTGCCTGAACGGTATCCTGTCGGTAATCGTGACCTACCACATATGAATTTCTACTTCCTCCTGCTCTGTGCCTGCAGTGCCATGGTTGCGGCACGTGTCCATAGCAGGACAGTTTCCCGTACGTCCCGAATTGCGTGATAATACTGAAGAACATCCCGGGACAAGAGAGTGCGTCATCTACGCCTGAACACCTGATCTCGATCCTATTGAACTCATCTGGGACGTTAACGATCAACCTGTGCCTACCTGGACGTACCTTTGGCCAATCTCTGTGAGCTGTGAGAGTAGACTGAGCGTTGGCAGGTCAGAATTTTCCTCAAAGCTTTCAGTGTTTCTACATTAGCATCTTTTTCATCCATTTTATTGTTATTTTGTTCCACTGAGTAGCTATTTTCGTGCAACTGCAGACATATCAGGGAAACTATATTATGCTCGAGGGTAAAAAGCAACCATTGCTTACGCGTCACCAGGATAAAAATAGAAGAAAAAGAGCACTTACAATAGTTAACCCCATTAATCACAAATATTTTCGGTTACAGTCATATAATTTCAATTGCAGTGTGTGGTCAGCTTAATGTGCAAGAAAATAAAGTAAAAAATAAACTGTATGTAAGTGCCGGTAAAAATAGGAAGTTGGCAGTAGTTGAAAACGTCATAAGATAAAATGGCTTACCAAATTACTATGCTTGAGATGGTCACTTAACATTGGAGGTCATCAGTCCGGTAGGACTAACTAACCTAAGGACATCACTCACATCCATGCCCGAGGCAGGATTCGAACCTGCGACCGTAGCAGTCGCGGGGTACCGGATTGAAGCGCCTAGAACCGCTAGGCCTTGAGAACTGTAGCCATGATATCGGTTCAGTACAAATGGTAGCACACAGCCAAACCATCTACTAGAGCGAGGGAGCTCAGGAGATAGACCTGCAGAGCAGGTACGCTGTATGTGTGATCGATGTTATCTATGACATTAACATGAATGTTAGGAAGGGGGGGGGGGGGAGGACTTTTGCCTCTTTCTTCCGTCTACGAGGATAGTAGCTTATACTATCTTAATTGTTACAAGGACACCATCCTTTTAACATAGCTGTACACAGTATACAACAATAAAAATGAAGGAAGATCAATGTATTAATTTGCATCTTCTGAAAAACAGAGTCATTAGGTATATTGAAATAAAATGGCAAGCAATGTAATAACACGTGAAACTATTTTCGACATCGTATGTGACAATAAATACAGGCCGAGACCACGCCCATGTTCACGTGTATTTCTTTTGCATCACTCAAGGGAGAATCTCTGTATGAAAGATAAAAGATACAAAGATAAAGATAAAAACAGAAAAAAATAGTTTGTCTATTATTCACTGCCTTCTAGATTAGATACTGAACCCATATGCCACATTTTCAATTTTGGCAAGAGGAAATACTACCGGGATGACTCAATTCGCTGGCAGCAGCTTCGTCTGAAAATTCTCGTTATATGCATATGGTATGTCTTTGGAGTCATTGCAAATGTCTTTGCTATTAGAAAATCGAATTTACAGCAGAATTTAATTACTGCTCGTTATTCCTGGTTTTCGGCCATCTGACATCACACACACACACACACACACTCACACACACAGAGTTTATATCAGACGCCCATATGTGCAACGAAAAAAGATAGACTGATTAAAAAAGTGGAAGCTATGGGGCTCCGCTTATATTGCGCTAGCCAGCGCGTCCTGAAATTCGTAGAGGACAGTCTGGAATATCATCACTCCAGAACGGGAACCTTATGGCACGTTGTTGAAACTGATGGGAAATCGATGCTTTCCAGTGTTTTTATTGGCGTTCATGAAGCGTAACCACTCGTCCACCAATTTCCGGCTTTTAATCCTCTTGTCATAAATATTTTAAGCACAGCGTACTAATGGATTTTAGAAACGCTATGAAGTAAATATTACATAAGATACAATTTTGACAAGGGCATAATTTAGTATCGTTTTATTATTAACTGTAGTTCCCGGTGTGAAATAGTGTCAGATTTTCGTTAGGCAGCTCGTGGTTTACGGCCATTCAGCGCAGCCGATGTGACCGCTCGACTGTTGTTTACTTCGTCCTACATGATTAATATTTCGTCCGCTTCCTAATAAAATAATGGAACGTGATGTGTGGGGGTGTGACGAAAAGTAATGCCTCAGAATTCTTTATTTTGTTCTCAATATCGGTTGAAGTGTTACATGACATCCTCATTATTTCGTCGCCTCTCCCGTTTCGCTGACGCAAGTTGCAACCCTCCGCGGCCGAGAGCCACGAACTGTGGCGTGTAACATGGCGGTGTTTAACGTAACGATATAGGTGCGTGGGAAAAGCTTTCTGTAGTCGAGTTTCTGACGGTAGAAAACTTGTTCCCCCAAGGAGCACCCTCTCCCTCATCATGTCAATGCCAGACCACACACGAATGCTGCGGCGTCTGCAACAATCCGACGCCTTGGGCTCACTGTAATCATCATCCTCCATAAGGTCCCGGCTTGGCTGCATCCGACTGTCATCTGTTGCCAAAACTTAAAGACCACCTTTGAGAAACGGTGATGAAGCAGTGGAGGCAGAGATGATGTTGTGGCTCCGCCAACATAGTCAAACATTCTACAGTGGCGGTATCAACAAACTGGTCTCTCGCTGGGAGAAATATGTTCATCGCCACGGTGACTGTTGAGAAATAAATATGCAGAAATGAAGAACAAAATTGTACTCACATTTTTCTACGTTGATTATAAAGTTAATGCCACCAAAATTCAGTGTTTGCTAGAGGGTACTGTAATATCAACTAAAAATCTAACAAGAACAAACAAAGGGAGACGATCTACTTTTGCCCTGTATAATTGGGCGTTGAATAGCAGTATGAGAGGGTCATGTGGTCAGCGTAGCTCTCTCATCGCGGTTGATACTTGCCAATGGTATTAGAGATGTTCCATCTCCTTCAGGCATCTACTAATTTTGCGCCAGAAAGCTTACGGCACTCAGTTACACTAACCCCTTCGTGGAAAAATCCTTTGCAAAATCGTGGATAAAATTAGATTTCTCTATGGGATAGTCGGAGACCATTAATATACAGAGGCAATTATGTCTCTCTGGACTTGAAATGAAGGTCATCTTCGTCCCTTCTCTTCTGTCAGGAGACTGAGCTTGAAGTATGTGCCTGAAGTTGTTAATCCTGTATATTAGAAAATTCACTCCTGTCTGTAACGGAACCTTTCTCGTTTTTTAGTGTTTTCTATAGAAGAACACAATATAGTACTGTGCCCTCCTAGAAGTTTTGTGAGACTACTAAGTGGCGTTTAGCTATGCGATTAAAATTATCATGTATTGTAATAGCAGTGAGCCAAAACACCCTGCCTGACTGTTGCTAAGCTATCAAATTAACGGGAGAAATGTGTGATTTAAATTTGACAATCGTAGACTATTACAGTTAGATATTCAAAGCAATCGGATAATGACATATATAAATGTGTATGTGTCAGTGAACACATCTAGTGCAGATAAATAGGCAGAAAGATCCATTACTGTGTCAATACGCGATTGCAGAACAATCACTGGAAGAAGACAGGTCCACTGAATATTGGAGAGTATGCGTACGGATTGACTTAAAGTGGAAAGACCACTCAAAACTAATCGAGTGTGAGGCCGATGCCAGAGATATCCATTGAAAGAATCGTCAGGAAATGTAGTCTAATGACGAAGTGGGTAGTTTGCAGAACCCTCGTTCGACCAATATTCGAATACTACGAGTCTGTCTGGGACTCTTATCAGACGGGATTGATACATGAAAGGTCCAACGAAAAGAAGAGCGTTTCGTCACACGAAAGCGGTTCTGTGATGCTCCTCCAACTACAATTGTAGACGCTACAAGAGAGATGTTGAGTATCACAGTGTGGTTAACTATTAAAATACAAAGTGGGTACGTTCTTCGAAGAGTCAACTAGTGTACTGCTTCCTCCTATGTACACTCATGGAAATGGAAAAAAGAACACATTGACACCGGTGTGTCAGACCCACCATACTTGCTCCGGACACTGCGAGAGGGCTGTACCAGCAATGATCACACGCACGGCACAGCGGACACACCAGGAACCGCGGTGTTGGCCGTCGAATGGCGCTAGCTGCGCAGCATTTGTGCACCGCCGCCGTCAGTGTCAGCCAGTTTGCCGTGGCATACGGAGCTACATCGCAGTCTTTATCACTGGTAGCATGCCGCGACAGCGTGGTCGTGAACCGTATGTGCAGTTGACGGACTTTGAGCGAGGGCGTATAGTGGGCATGCGGGAGGCCGGGTGGACGTACCGCCGAATTGCTCAACACGTGGGGCGTGAGGTCTCCACAGTACATCGATGTTGTCGCCAGTGGTCGGCGGAAGGTGCACGTGCCCGTCGACCTGGGACCGGACCGCAGCGACGCACGGATGCACGCCAAGACCGTAGGATCCTACGCAGTGCCGTAGGGGACCGCAACGCCACTTCCCAGCAAATTAGGGACACTGTTGCTCCTGGGGTATCGGCGAGGACCATTCGCAACCGTCTCCATGAAGCTGGGCTACGGTCCCGCACACCGTTAGGCCGTCTTCCGCTCACGCCCCAACATCGTGCAGCCCGCCTCCAGTGGTGTCGCGACAGGCGTGAATGGAGGGACGAATGGAGACGTGTCGTCTTCAGCGATGAGAGTCGCTTCTGCCTTGGTGCCAATGAAGGTCGTATGCGTGTTTGGCGCCGTGCAGGTGAGCGCCACAATCAGGACTGCATACGACCGAGGCACACAGGGCCAACACCCGGCATCATGGTGTGGGGAGCGATCTCCTACACTGGCCGTACACCACTGGTGATCGTCGAGGGGACACTGAATAGTGCACGGTACATCCAAACCGTCATCGAACCCATCGTTCTACCATTCCTAGACCGGCAAGGGAACTTGCTGTTCCAACAGGACAATGCACGTCCGCATGTATCCCGTGCCACCCAACGTGCTCTAGAAGGTGTAAGTCAACTACCCTGGCCAGCAAGATCTCCGGATCTGTCCCCCATTGAGCATGTTTGGGACTGGATGAAGCGTCGTCTCACGCGGTCTGCACGTCCAGCACGAACGCTGGTCCAACGGAGGCGCCAGGTGGAAATGGCATGGCAAGCCGTTCCACAGGACTACATCCAGCATCTCTACGATCGTCTCCATGGGAGAATAGCAGCCTGCATTGCTGCGAAAGGTGGATATACACTGTGCTAGTGCCGACATTGTGCATGCTCTGTTGCCTGTGTCTATGTGCCTGTGGTTCTGTCAGTGTGATCATGTGATGTATCTGACCCCAGGAATGTGTCAATAAAGTTTCCCCTTCCTGGGACAATGAATTCACGGTGTTCTTATTTCAATTTCCAGGAGTGTATATCTCGCGAAGTTACTGTTAGACACAGTCAATCTCAAACAAAGATTCACCAACTAGTAGTTGTTCTTCCCCCAGACTTCCATTCGGGACTGAAACAAGAAAGGGAGGAGGTGATGGATGTACACTAAGTATCCTCCTCCATACACCACAATGTGCTTCCAGAGTATGGAAGAAAAAGCAAATTTGCTTCCGTTAACGTATTTTGTGTACCTCATATTTAACATTTTGTTAACGGACAGAATAAAAATGAGGTACACAAAATATGTTAACGAAAGTACATTTGCTTTGCTTTGACCAACACTGATTCTGTTGCTGATGAGACGTCTAATAAATAATTTATAAAAATCAAGAGGAAGAGACAGAGCCATACAGAGCGTAGAGATCCTCAACAATAAACTTACTTCTTCACGTAATCCAACACCTTACCTGACTGAAGGATATCAATTAAACAAATTGTATGCCACACCAGGAATACCATATCCGTATTAGTATTTTCTGTTAATCCGTTTACTATGCCTTGCTCTGCTAGTAACATAACTGTACAACACAGGTACAGCAAATAAAGTATTCCTGCCCATCAGAGAACACAAGCAATTATACTTGCGTACATTTTACGAAAATGGTTCAAATGGCTCTGAGCACTATGGGACTTAACATCTATGGTCATCAGTCCCCTAGAACTTAGAACTACTTAAACCTAACTAACCTAAGGACATCACATAACACCCAGTCATCACGAGGCAGAGAAACAGACATTTTACGAGTAAAACGATATTCACTTCGTCTATCTATTTTTGAAAATCACTATCTTGTCAGCAGTTATGGATACTCACAGACGATTCAGAATTACTGGATACACGTAAGTTGTCTAAAGTACCCTAAATCACAGCAATTACGAAAATAACTACCGTAGTAAATTAACTGTTACTTACCGAGTCCAACTTATGTCCAGCCTGTTTTAAAGACGTTACTGACTGAATATAAGAATGATAAAACAGATTTTATCCAGCAGCGAGTAACTTTCCCTGAGATTTGTTTCCATATTTACCACATATCTCAGGTTTTCATAAGCCTACAGCAGGAAGTGATCCGCACGTGTCCCTAATGAACTATAATTTCCTCTCTATACGTCCGCCTGCTTAGCTGGGTGGTAACATGCTCGCCTCCCACGCAAGCTGGCCCAGGTTCGATTCCCGGGCGGGCTGGAGATCTTCTCCGCTCGGGGACTGCGTGTTGTGCTGCCCTCATCATCATTCCACCCTCATCGTCGGCGCGCAAGTCGCCCAATGTGGAGTCGACAGAAGTAAGACTTGCACTTGGCGACCGAACTTCCCCGGATGAGGTCTCCTGGCCAACAATGCCATACGCTCATTTCATTTTTTTCCCTCTCTATATTCCTTCCATTAGTTGATACTTAGCTAAGTCTTTTTATCATGTATAGTTTTCAGACTAACAAGGATAGTCAACGAGAAGTGCGTCCAGTGAAAACATACAGTACATTTCTTTGAAGCAGAATAAAGCCGCCTCTCTACTAATTCTGATTTGATATCTTTATATCTTGCAGCCAGTGGTATATCGCCTTTTTTCCAATAAAAACGCAGTCCGTTTCATGATGTTTATTAATGTCCTCCATTTAATTTTTGCGATTAGCTAATTTTGACACTGCTTCATTTTCAAGCACCTGAAACTGAAATATACGAGGGTTGCCCAGAAAGTAATGCACCGAATTTTTTTTCCCTCAACCGAAAACGATATTACGAATGAGAAACGTTACGTACGCATTATTTGAAGTCTCTTGACTGAGCGCGCCAAGTTTCCGTTACTTCCGACAGATAGCATAGCTGCAGGACAGTTTCAAAATGGCGTCTGTAGGTGATGTTCGTTACAAGGAATGTGTAGTCGTTGAATTTCTCTCTCCAGAGAAAGAAACTTTGGTAAATATTCACAAACGCTTGTTGAAAGTCTGCGGAGCATCTGCTGTCGACGAAAGTCCAGTTGGTCGCTGGGCACAGAGGGTGAGGTCATCAGAAGGCGGTTCGGCGGAGCTCCACTATTTGCAGCGGGTGGGGAGACAATCCACGGCTCTCACACCTGACACAGCTGACCTAGCCTCTTCGGACTTGCACTCGTTTGGGCCATTAAAGGATGCCATTCGTAGAAGACATTTTGAGGACGATGAAGAGGTGATTCACACAGAGGAAGACTCGCTCTGCCACCAGGACAAGGATTGGTATCGACAGGACATACACGCCCTTGTTTCACGCTGGAGGAAGGATTGCCATAGAACGGGATAGAGATTACGTGGAAAAATAGTGTGTGCAGATAAAACACCATTCTTTCGTGTGTGTAATTCTCTTTATGTTAAATAAATAATTGTTGAAGAAAAAAATTGGCTGCTTTACTGTCTGGTCAACCCTCATACAAATGTCGAAGAAAATGATATTTTGTCTGGATATATCGCTATGTAGGTATGAAAATATTACACAGACTGTGTTAAAATATTAAGTGCATCACATTTTACATTGTATAAATATCGGATTTATCTCGCACATATATTTACACTACATGCTGTAATCCATAATATGTGTGGACAGAATATAAACACAATGGTACACCATCACATGTCACATAATAGTAGTTGTAACTATGGGTACTGCGTCCTGAAACCTGCAAACAGCTGTTATAATCGACATAAAATTTTTATGGGTATTGTACCGCGTCATATTGTATAAGAGTAGTGCTGGATAAAACCAACGTT
The DNA here is from genome assembly GCF_023864275.1 of Schistocerca cancellata. NCBI lineage: Eukaryota > Metazoa > Arthropoda > Insecta > Orthoptera > Acrididae > Schistocerca > Schistocerca cancellata. Next base: position 139,029,656 of record NC_064632.1, read on the forward strand.
TTGACCAAGGTCACTGCAACCAACACGAATTCTTGAAGCGGACATCGGGAAAGATCAGTTTGGATTCCGTAGAAATGTTGGAACACTTGAGGCAATACTGACGCTACGACTTATCTTAGAAAATAGATTAAGAAAAGGCAAACCTACGTTTCTAGCATTTGTAGACTTAGAGAAAGCTTTTGACAATGTTGACTGGAATACTCTCTTTCAAATTCTGAAGGTGGCAGGAGTCAAATACAGGGAGCAAAGGGCTATTTACAATTTGTACAGAAACCAGATGGCAGTAAAGGAAACAAAAGAAAAATTCGGAGTAGGTATTAAAATCCATGGAGAAAAAGTAAACGCAGAACAAGGAATCAGCGATCATAAAGCGGTTACGGCATCGATGATTTCAGCCGTAAATAGAAATATTAAAAAGAGTAGGAAGATTTTTCTGTTTAGGAAAAGTGACAAAAAGCAGAGTTCAGACTACCTGTTGGCTCAACACAAAAGTTTTGTCTCAAGTACAGATAGTGTTGAGGATCAGTGGACAAAGTTCAAAACCATCGTACATTATGCGTTAGATGAGTATGTGCCAAGCAAGATCGTAAGAGATGGAAAAGGGCCACCGTGGTACAACAACCGAGTTATAAAACTGCTGCGGAAGCAAGGGGAACTTCACAGCAAACATAAACATAGCCAAAGCCTTGCAGACAAACAAAAATTACGCGAAGCGAAATGTAGTGTGAGGAGGGCTATGCGAGAGGCGTTCAATGAATTCGAAAGTAAAGTTCTATGTACTGACTTGGCAGAAAATCCTAAGAAATTTTGGTCTTATGTCAAAGCGGTAGGTGAATCAAAACAAAATGTCCAGACACTCTGTCACCAAAATGGTACTGAAACAGAGGATGACAGACTTAAGCCCGAAATACTAAATGTCTTTTTCCAAAGGTGTTTTACAGAGGAAGACTGCACTGTAGTTTCTTCTCTAGATTGTCGCACAGATGACAAAATGGTAGATATCGAAATAGACGACAGAGGGATAGATAAACAATTAAAATCGCTCAAAAGAGGAAAGGCCACTAGACCTGATGGGATACCAGTTCACTTTTACACAGAGTACGCGAAGGAACTTGCCCCCCTTCTTGCAGCGGTGTACCGTAGGTCTCTAGAAGAGCGTAGTGTTCCAAAGGATTGGAAAAGGGCACAGTTCATCCCCGTTTTCAAGAAGGGACGTCGAACAGATGTGCAGAACTATAGACCTATATCTCTAACGTCGATCAGTTGTAGAATTTTGGAACACGTATTGTGTTCGAGTATAATGACTTTTCTGGAGACTAGAAATCTACTCTGTAGGAATCAGCATGGGTTTCGAAAAAGACGCTCATGTGAAACCCAGCTCGCGCTATTCGTCCACGAGACACAGAGGGCCATAGACACGGGTTCACAGGTAGATGCCGTGTTTCTTGACTTCCGCAAGGCGTTCGATACAGTTCCCCACAGTCGTTTAATGAACAAAGTAAGAGCATATGGACTATCAGACCAATTGTGTGATTGGATTGTGGAGTTCCTAGATAACAGGACGCAGCATGTCATTCTCAATGGAGAGAAGTCTTCCGAAGTAAGAGTGATTTCAGGTGTGCCGCAGGGGAGTGTCATAGGACCGTTGCTATTCACAATATACATAAATGACCTGGTGGATGACATCGGAAGTTCACTGAGGCTTTTTGCAGATGATGCTGTGGTGTATCGAGAGGTTGTAACAATGGAAAATTGTACTGAAATGCAGGTGGATCTGCAGCGAATTGACAAATGGTGCAGGGAATGGCAGTTGAATCTCAATCTAGACAAGTGTAATGTGCTGCGAATACACAGAAAGATAGATCCTTTATCATTTAGCTACAAAATAGCAGGTCAGCAACTGGAAGCAGTTAATACCATAAATTATCTGGGAGTACGCATTACGAGTGATTTAAAATGGAATGATCATATAATGTTGATCGTTGGTAAAGCAGATGCCAGACTGAGATTCATTGGAAGAATCCTAAGGAAATGCAATCCGAAAACAAAGGAAGTAGGTTACAGTACGCTTGTTCGCCCACTGCTTGAATACTGGTCAGCAGTGTGGGATCCGTACCAGATAGGTTGATAGAAGATATAGAGAAGATCCAACGGAGAGCAGCGCGCTTCGTTACAGGATCATTTAGTAATCGCGATAGCGTTACGGAGAAGATAGATAAACTCCAGTGGAAGACTCTGCAGGAGAGACGCTCAGTAGCTCGGTACGGGCTTTTGTCAAAGTTTCGAGAACATACCTTCACCGAAGAGTCAAGCAGTATATTGCTCCCTCCTACGTATATCTCGCGAAGAGACCATGAGTATAAAATCAGAGAGATAAGAGCCCACACAGAGGCATACCGACAATCCTTCTTTCCACGAACCATACGAGACTGGAATAGAAGGGAGAACCGATAGAGGTACTCAAGGTACCCTCCGCCACACACTGTCAGGTGGCTTGCGGATTATGGATGTAAATGTAGATAGATGTAGAGAAGAAATAAAAACTTTGAGGTTCGCCGATGACATTATAATTCTGTCAGAGACAGCAAAGGACCTGGAAGAGCAGTGTTTGAAAGGAGGATATAAGATGGACATCAACAAAAGCAAAACGAGGATAATGGAATGTAGTCGAATTAAATCGGGTGATGCTGAGGGTATTAGAGTAGGAAATGAGACACTTAAAGTAGTAAACGAGTTTTGCTATTTGGAGAGCAAAATAACTGATGATGGTCGAAGTAGAGAGGATATAAAATGTAGACTGACAATGGCAAGGAAAGTGTTTCTGAAGAAGAGAAATTTGATAACATCGAGTGTAGATTTAAGTGTCAGGAAGCCTTTTCTGAAAGTATTTGTATGAAGTGTAGCCATGTATGGAAGTGAAATGTGGACGATAAATAGTTTAGACAAAAGGAGAATAGAAGCTTTCGAAATGTGGTGCTACAGAAGAACGCTGAAGATCAGATGGGTAGATCACATAATTAATGAGGAGGTACTGAACAGAATTGGGGAGTAGAGAAATTTGTGGCACAACTTGACTAGAAGAAGGAATCGGTTGGTAGGACATGTTCTGAGGCATCAAAGGATCACCAATTTAGGATTGGAGGGCTGTGCGGCGGGTAAAAATTGTAAAGAGACACCAAGAGATGAATACACTAAACAGATTCAGAAGAATGTAGGCTTGAGTAGGTACTGGAGATGAAGAAGCTGGTACAGGATAGACTAGCATGGAGAGCTGCATCAAACCAGTCTCTGCGCTGAGGACCACAACAAGAACAACAAACAGGTTGTGTGAAAGGAAATTTATATTGGTGGGTCCTCCCTTCCACGTTTTCCTTAATTCCAGTAAGTTTCCAAGTGTCAATAATGTTGCAAAGATACAGTCATTGCCAACATCACAGATCTGTCGAAAACAACATGAAAGAGGTACATTACATTTATCATTGGCATACCAGCTTTAACTAAAACCCACCAGGGTAATTGAGAGCACTATCGTGCTGCTTAATGGACTCAGGTAGGCGCGCCGGCCCCTGATCGAATCCGCCCAGCGGATTAACGACGAGGGCTGGTGTGTTGGCCAGGCTGGATGTGATATTTAGGTGGTTTTCCACATCCCGCCAGGTGAATGCTGGGCTGTTCCCCACGTTACACCTCAGCTACATGGCTCACAGCCGTCGTGGTGACAGGAAGGGCATTCAGCTGCGCCTTAAAACTAACATGCCACATCTGATTAACCAGCAGACACTGTGAGCTGGGATTAATGCTTGGAAGAGAGAGAGATACCAGATTTAACTAACATATTGTATGCTAAGGAATCAGCGATTAATGCTTGGAAGAGAGAGAGATATCAGATTTAACTAACATATTGAATGCTAAGGAATCAGTGATGGAAGACTGTGTAAGGCCATAAAAAGAGGTATAATAAATATTTTCTACAGTATACTGAAAGTAGTTCATAAAATAAATAAATCTCACGAAATATTCGAAGAGATATACTACATTAATTAGTGACATAATTAACATGTTGTATAAAAAGTAATCAGTACCAATAGATTATGTATGAATATACAAACAAACTTATTAAGATTTTGTACAGAGCAATAAAAGAATTTTCTGAAATAATGAAAAATAGAAAAAATATTTCTGCGATAAGAAGAACCATACATTATAATTCATATCGGCATTATCTAAGATGTTTTCCATTATTAGTTATCGTAAAAGCTAGTACATTACACTTTTTTTAAAGAAAAAGCCCAGTTGTACATCAAAACATGGGACAATTTCACATTTAGTACATGTCTGAAGTTATAATTAACCTGGCATTATACCACTCTACGAAGAATAAGCAGAATGAGCTTGCAAAGGAAATTATATGAGAAAGAAAACTCTATCTATAAGTCCGCCCTTTATTTCGCCAAATATTAGGTAAACAGTAGTCTAAGGCGCAGGGAGTGGCCGCGTGGTTTGAAGCGCCATGTCACGGATTGCACGGCCCCTACTGCCGGACTTTCGAGTCATCCCTCGGGCATGGGCGTGTGTGTTGTCCTTAGCGTAAGTAGTGAGTATGTCTTGGGATGGATGACCTCAGCAGCTTGGTCCCTTAGGAATTCGCACACACACACACACACACACACACACACACACACACACACACACAAGCACGCACGCACGCACGCACCCACACAACATTAAAACAAATTAGATGTTGGTAAAAGAAAAGAAAAACGGAGATGTGCCTGCGAGTATACAGAATCAACATCCATTACAGAATACAATAAGGAACTCACAGAGATGCTAGAACATCGCTTTGAGGATCATGTATGTGCATATTCTGTCAAGGAAGTTACATAGTAAAGTGTTAAACTATTATGACAAACAGGCTGAAACGTTGGGAAACCACTGTTAAATATTATTAAAAACTATTACATAACAAAGTATGAGTAACATAGTATGAACTATAACCTACTACTTAAGAGAACAAAGTGTCAGTTAAAGTAGCATTCAATAATGGTTTAACAAGATATGTACTGGTAGAAAAAATTTCTTTCTTTAATGTTTATATAAGAATTGTGTATAATATCTTTTGTCTATCAACAGATAAATAATGTAAGGCAGAGCAGCAATCAAATGGTTCCTGCACCCAATAGCAAATGCAGGAAACAACAGAGGCTGTACGCTGTAATTCAGTATTATGCTGTGGCGATATAATACGTATACAGAAATCTTTCAGGATCCATTCAGTGTAAACACAAAAGACCGAGGACAGAGATGATGTTGAAAAACTAACTGAATATCAATCAAATTGAAGGGATAGGAGAAAAGAGCGTAAGGCCACATGAATTTAAGACCTCAAAATACTGCTTATTTAAAAATTAACGTAACGTTGTGTTTAACTCTTTACACACTTCCTTCGTATTAAGAGGAATGTTTATCATCCTACTTGTCATCGTCTAAAAAAGACATGTTTATATGAATGTGGATTACGTTGGTCGTTAGGAATAATAGCACCAGTCTTTGTTTGTTTACAGCAGACGGTAAACCTATGTGAGGCCCTGATGTTCATTATTTCCAAGTTTAAGAAATTTATGGTTCTGTCTTTTTCTAATTAGATTGTGAAATTCACGTTGAGGTATAAGCTATTAAGCTTTTTATTCATGAATAATATAATTTCAAGTTTATTATAAATGCAGGCATACACTAAATGTGAGATTATCATATGCTTTCATGTATGATAAGCTTGTTTGTTAAATAAAGTGTTATGTACTTACTTCTGCCATAGTTAATAAGGAAAACATGTCTGACAACGCCGACATAAATTACAATGTATGGTCTTTTTAACCTTGAAACATTTTATCTGATTTGTATTTACTTTATGAATTTCTTTTATTGTACTACATCAAGTTTCAATAAGTTTGTATATCCATAAGAAGTTTACCAGGACTGACTACCTCTATAAAATACATTACTTTAGTCTCATATGCCAGTTGTTAATGTTATGTATCTCTTTAAATATTTTTATTTTCTTATTAACTACTTTTGATGCGCTGTAGAAAATATTTGTTGTATCCTGTTTTTTGTATGTCATCACATAGTCTTCAAGCACTTATGTCTTAGAACAACACATTACTTAAATCTGGTATGTCAGCAATAAATGTAATGTAACTCTTTTGCGTTGCTTTCGACTGTTTTCTGTGATGTTGGCTATGAGTGTATCTTTGACAACGTTACAACAGCTGTTTGTGTTTGTGTGTGTATGATGAATTCGATATTGACAAATGTGATATGTGATGTCACTATAATACGGTTATTAAAACCCAGTCTATGTAATATTTTCATACATACATAGCGAGGTATGCAGATAATATTATTTTCTTCGACAATGGTGTATTTCAGTTTCAGGTGCTTGAAAATAAAGCTATATCGAAATTAGCTAATCGTACAAATTTAATCAAAAACGTTAATGAACATCCTACAATGTACACTTCTTTGTTAAAATAGACGGTATACCACTGATGGCAACCTACAATCGTACTGAAAGTTTTTTTTTAAATTACCGCTACCAGTCACAAACTTTGTTAACTATCGTATTATTTATTTATTTTGCGACAAGTTTCGAGAGAATATCTCATCTTGAGGTTAAATGGCATTACAAAAAACAATTTCACAATAAAATCACACTGATGTTACATAGTCTTTTCATAAATGCTGTGGTTATTCTGTGAAGAAGAGAAAACTTAGTAAGAGGCGATGTCACTTTGGAAGCTGGACTGATGTTTGCATGAAAATGTTTTGTAGCAGTCACTCACTTTGTTCTTCTGCCGTGGCAGTCTCGTTGTGATGCGCTGAGGTGTTCCCATTTCTGTGGCTCTCTTGCCCGCGAAAGGCAAAAGTCCCGAGTTGAAGTCTCGGTCCGGCACACAGTTTTAATCTGCCAGGAAGTTTCATAACAGCACACACTCCGCTGCAGAGTGGAAATATTATTCAAGTGATTGCTGTTTTTTCCATTGGCTCGATTCTGCTGTAGAGGACCTAAAAAGTGTAGCAGATTAAAGCAGATTAAAGATGTACTGTCTTCAACAAGACTAACCAGGGAAACAAGGCAAGTGCCATAACCCGATTTCCCAGAAACTTCGCTCACTGGAAGAGGGATCCAAATAAGCGAACACATGTCTCAGCATATCTGTAGATACTCGACTGTTTATACGTACCTATGTTCGTAGAAGATTACTACACGAATGCATTGAAATACATCCGGGTGTTGGTAAATTACTGCATCAAGAAATACATGCCAGCCGTTGTCCCACAGTCCATAATGGATCAACGAAGATTACTAACTGTCTGTCTGGTGTATGAGTTAAAAAGCTAATAAACTGATTAAATTATTTGAAATAGGTTTGGTGAAATTCCTGTAGTGCAATGCACCTTGATTCATAATCAGTTGCAAGCACCAGTTTTCTGAAAAATGATACACTGTGGATGGTTTGCAGCGAAATTACTGGCGCCACGTGAAATCTTCAGCGATGTCCAAAAATGGTTCAAATAGCGCTGAGCACTATAGGACTTAACATCTGAGGTCATCAGTCCCCTAGAGCTTAGAACTACTTAAACCTAACTAACCTAAGGACATCATACACATCCATGCCCGATGCTGGATTCGAACCTACGACTGTAGCAGTCGCGCGGTTCCAGACGGAAGTGCCTAGAACCGCTCGGCCACAGCGGCCGGCTTCAGCGATGTTAAAGAAGTTTCTTTCCTGAGTGAGATTCGTACGAAGAAATGTCATTGTGACAAACTTTCCTTCTTGCGATGCTCATGGTGTTAGGAATTTCTGTGTTTCGAATGCTTCTGCGATCGCTATCGACCAAGGGAATGCACCAAATGATCCTTAAGAATAAACATAAGAATAAAATGAAAGAATTATAGTAAGAATGGCATACAGGAATATTAGAATTTAAAAAGATTGTAAACTCTGATAATTCCATACACTCGAATATTATATAACAAATGTATGACACTTATTATGAAACCTAGTTGTAATTTTACGGTTAATATAACGCCTTTGCGTCCGATAATTTGACAGAAAACATTATTGTACTAATCTTCTACGGATATGGGTAGATAAACGAAAAAAAAACGGGCGTCGAAAACGGATGCATAAGTTTGAAGCCTGGACGTTAGCCACTGTTCCTCCGATTCAGTTGAATGTTTTACGCACTAAAAGGCACATAAAGTACCTCGAAAAATTTGACCATCGTTTCCTCAGAAACGCTCGATCATTTACGAACAAGCCGAGACAGGCGTTCACTTATTTTGACCTCTTTTTCACTGAGCCAAGTTTCTGGGAAATCGGGTGGTGGCATTTTCTGTGTTCCCCTCGTAAGACTAATATGCTGTGCATTCGTATGCGAATTTTCTTAAGTTAATTTTATACCATCTGCAAGCGACAATATAATATATAAATAAGATAATTTCAAAGATTGCTCTAACAAATATAGCAACCATAAGCATCTCCACACAATCGTCAAATGGCGTGAAATTTGCTGGTTAACCTATTCTGTAGTTTAGCTATGACAAGAGAGAAAACGCTTGTCGGTAATGGTCCAGCCCGCTCATATGTCGCTAGGCCATTGCATTTGTGTGACGCACGTGGTAAGCCGTGCGCTCTAAATGTCACTGTGGGAAAGCGGCTGCAGTAATGTGAGCTGACAGTGCGTGCGTGCGTGCGTGCATGCGTGTGTGTATGTGCGTGTGTGTGTGTTTGTGCACGCAGATATTGCTAACTGCTCTCAAATACGATACTCACAAATAACAAATTAGTTTACTGACAGCCTTATTTGCACTCCGTGACGTGCTAAAGCAAACTGAAATGACAACCGGAGTGATTACATTTTCACGAGGGGTTGACTGAACCACTTTGTCTGTATGTCTATAACCTGCTATGGAGCTCGGAACTGTAAGTAACATCAATTGCTTAAATTTTCTGAACCGCAAATTTTGTGTTGCTAATGTCTGTGCACTTACTGATGACCCATGTGCAGCCAATGTCATTTTAATGTGTACTTTGACTGACGTTTGTTCTTAAATATTGAATACTGTATATTGGGATTAGGAAAGAGTTGCTTGTACGCCAGACTTTGGGGATCACATGTTAAACGAACTTCAAAGGACTGAAATAATTCTAAAATTGAAGTATGCAAACCAAAATAAAAAGTTTGAGGAAATCGCAAAGGAATTTTAAACTGCAGGCCATGGCTCAAGTGACTTGAAATATTTGTTAGCGGATCTGTATATTAATCATATTCAAGGTAAGGCGGCTAAGGCAGGTCACCCAAACTATTTTGGGAATCAGTAGGGGGAAGGGTGAAAATTGCAACCCTCATATCTCTACGAGTTAGACCATGGAGAAAGTCGACAACTTCAGTACCACCATGAGACTTGGTAGTGACATATGCGTTGCTGTTGAGCAAAATAATTTGTTAGATTTTGTTTAGTTGTGTTTCTTACTTTGTGATATTTTGTGTTCAGTAAGGAACTAATACTGATGTACAGAGTGTCCCACTAAAACCTCCCTGGTTTCAAAGACCCAGGAAAAAAAACACAGTAGATATGACAACGAAAAATGCACCACATTGCTGAGCATCTCAAAGAATTTATTTATTTATGACCAATACACCTCTACACGTGAACTATTTGTAGTACGAACAATATCGAGCCTATATTCAATTTATTGCCAAGTTCTTTGTACCATTTCCTTTGTTATTGTTGCAGTCACATTAGTGATACGATGTCGCAACGTTGGAATATCGTCCACTTTGGTCGCATACACGAGGCCCTCCACGTATCCTCACATGAAGAAATCAAGCGGCGTAATGTGGGGTGAATGTGGTGACCAGGCAATAGGTCCTGCGCGTTCGATCCAACGACTGGGAAATTTCCTACCCAGAAACTTGCGAACAGCCGTTGACCAATGCGGCGGAGCTCCATCTTGTTGATTAATGATGTTGGGTTGCAAGTCTTGTATCTGAGAGTACACAAAGATACACTGACCCATTCACTGTTTGTTCCGCAAAGAAGAACGGTCCAACAATCCTGTCGTTCATTAGCCTGCACCAGACGTTTAGTTTAGGGCTAACACGAACATGTTCAATCACAACGTGCGCATTTTGCGAAGCCCATATTCGAACATTATACCTATAAACCGTTCCTGATAGATGACAGGCGCCTCATCTGAGAATAAACGTCTTTCCAGGAAGCTGGCATCCATATCAGTACGCTGCAGCATATGCGCAGCAAATTATTGTCAGTGTGGCTTGTCGTTCGGCGTCAGATGTTGGAGAATTTGCACTTTGTAAGCACACATACGAAGACGCTGGTGAAATACACGATGCAGTGTTGATCGAGGTACATCAAATTGCCTAGATGCTTGACGAATTGACTCCGTGGGCTTCTGAGAAACGGTTTGTCTGATGTTCTCCACTGTATCTTCTGAAACTCTGTAACGTGCACCGCTAGAATGTTTCAGAACACTTCCTGTTGCCAGAAACTTTCTATTCCATTCCGTAATTGTTTTCAAAATCAGGTGGATCACATTCATACACACGACGATAATTTCTTTCCACAGTAATCGGAGATTTAATTTCCACAAACCACACTACTGCTTGCTCGCGCTGCTGTGGAATCGCCATTTTCACTTCATGCGACCATGCTGCACTCTGGCGACGATACTTGGCACTTCTTATGGGGAAATATAAATACTTGGAGATGCCCTACAATGTGGTACATTTTTCACTGTCGTATCTGCTGTGGTTTATCTCTCCTGGGTCCTTGAAATCAATGAGGTTTGAGTGGGACACCCTGTATTACAAACTGGAATGAATAATACTTTTAACAGGCTTTACGAACATATGCCATTTTAAGCAGTTCTTTGCCTTCATTCTTATGCAGAAGGAATTTTACGGATAAGGTACAGGTAGGGTAAAACCGGGTAGGAGTAATGGTGTAAAACGGGATCTACTTGATGTTCCCCCATAACTTCATTACATATAACTTAAATGTGTAACATAGAAGTATATGCCTTTAGTGGTACGCTACTTGTGTGTTCACGTTTTAATAACTGCAGTTTCATACTTACATATACAATTTACAATTATTCTGCACCAGCTATTAGATTATTTTTGTCACTAATAATCTGCTTAGTTAGCCCTTATTGAAGAGGTATATTTTCATTTGAGGTGGGACCATTCAGCACTTTATATGGTCAGGGAATTAAAACATGGCTTAACAGCCATCCAGGATGATTGGCAACTAAGTACCAAATTTCTGAGTTGTTAAGACATTCATGTACTAAAACAGCAACAATGAGAAATGACCTGTCTTGGTTTAAAAAGACGTATTTTTTTGTTTAATACAAATTAGTTTGGAGAAGAAAAGTTTGCACCATCAGGTACAACGATAAATGTTATGATGTGGCTCGCAACAACACATCAAACCCAGAACACTTTACACTCCTGGAAACTGAAATAAGAACACCGTGAATTCATTGTCCCAGGAAGGGGAAACTTTATTGACACATTCCTGGGGTCAGATACATCACATGATCACACTGACAGATCCACAGGCACATAGACACAGGCAACAGAGCATGCACAATGTCGGCACTAGTACAGTGTATATCCACCTTTCGCAGCAATGCAGGCTGCTATTCTTCCATGGAGACGATCGTAGAGATGCTGGATGTAGTCCTGTGGAACGGCTTGCCATGCCATTTCCACCTGGCGCCTCAGTTGGACCAGCGTTCGTGCTGGACGTGCAGACCGCGTGAGACGACGCTTCATCCAGTCTCTAACATGCTCAATGGGGGACAGATCCGGAGATCTTGCTGGCCAGGGTAGTTGACTTACACCTTCTAGAGCACGTTGGGTGGCACGGGATACATGCGGACGTGCATTGTCCTGTTGGAACAGCAAGTTCCCTTGCCGGTCTAGGAATGGTAGAACGATGGGTTCGATGACGGTTTGGATGTACCGTGCACTATTCAGTGTCCCCTCGACGATCACCAGTGGTGTACGGCCAGTGTAGGAGATCGCTCCCCACACCATGATGCCGGGTGTTGGCCCTGTGTGCCTCGGTCGTATGCAGTCCTGATTGTGGCGCTCACCTGCACGGCGCCAAACACGCATACGACCATCATTGGCACCAAGGCAGAAGCGACTCTCATCGCTGAAGACGACACGTCTCCATTCGTCCCTCCATTCACGCCTGTCGCGACACCACTGGAGGCGGGCTGCACGATGTTGGGGCGTGAGCGGAAGACGGCCTAACGGTGTGCGGGACCGTAGCCCAGCTTCATGGAGACGGTTGCGAATGGTCGTCGCCGATACCCCAGGAGCAACAGTGTCCCTAATTTGCTGGGAAGTGGCGGTGCGGTCCCCTACGGCACTGCGTAGGATCCTACGGTCTTGGCGTGCATCCGTGCGTCGCTGCGGTCCGGTCCCAGGTCGACGGGCACGTGCACCTTCCGCCGACCACTGGCGACAACATCGATGTACTGTGGAGACCTCACGCCCCACGTGTTGAGCAATTCGGCGGTACCTCCACCCGGCCTCCCGCATGCCCACTATACGCCCTCGCTCAAAGTCCGTCAACTGCACATACGGATCACGTCCACGCTGTTGTGCCATGCTACCAGTGTTAAAGACTGCGATGGAGCTCCGTATGCCACGGCAAACTGGCGGACACTGACGGCGGCGGTGCACAAATGCTGCGCAGCTAGCGCCATTCGACGGCCAACACCGCGGTTCCTGGTGTGTCCGCTGTGCCGTGCGTGTGATCATTGCTTGTACAGCCCTCTCGCAGTGTCCGGAGCAAGTATGGTGGGTCTGAAACACCGGTGTCAATGTGTTCTTTTTTCCATTTCCAGGAGTGTATGTACAACCAAATAAAAAATAATACTTATATCTGAGTTTGCACGATAGTCCGCAGTCCACATTACGGTGGATGGCGGAGGGTTCGCCGTACCACTACTAGTCACTTCCTTTCCTGTTCCACTCGCAAATAAAACGAGGGAAAAACGACTGCCTTCATGTCTTCGTATGAGCCCTAATTTCTTATATGTTATCTTTGTGGTCCTTACGCGTAATGTATGTTGGAGGCAACGGAATTGTTCTACAGTTAGTTTCAAAAGCCAGTTCCCTACATTTTGCTCAATAATGTTCTTCGAATTAAATGTCGCCTTCCCTCCAGCGATTCAAATTTGAGTTCACGATGCATCTCCGTAACACTTACACGTTGTTCGAACCCACCGGTAACAAATCTAGCATCCTGCCTCTGAATTACTCCGATCTCTGTCCTTAATCCTACATGGCGTGGATCCCAACCACACGAACAGTACTCAAGAATAGGTCGCACTAGCGTCCTATATGCAGTATTCTTTACAGATGAACCACACATTCCTAGCATTCTCCCAATAACACGAAATCGACCGTTCGCCTCTCCTACCACACTCCTCACTACCCGATCCATTTCATATCGTTTTGCAATGATACGCCCAGATATTTAACCGACGTAACTCTGCCAAGCAGGACACTACTAATGCTTTATCCGACATTATGGGTTTGTTTTTCCCACTCATCCGCATTAACTTACTTTTTTTTTTTTTTACATTTAGTCCTGGCTGCTATTCAACACCCCAACTAAAAATTTTGTCTAAGTCAACTTGTATCTTCCTATAGTCACTCAACGTCGACACTTTACCGTACACCACAGCATCATTAGCAAACAACCACAGATTACAGCCTACCTTGTCCGCCAATTGTTTGTGTATATAGAGAATAATAGCGGAGCTATCACACTTCCATGAGGCACTTCTGACGATACCCTTTTCTCTGATGAAGACTCGCCGTCGAGTACGACATACAGTGTCCTACAGCTTAAGAAGTCTTCGAGCCACTCACATATCTGTGGACCTATTCTATATGCGCGTACCTTATGTAACAGCCTGCAGTGGGGTAATGGGTCAAACGCTTTCTGGAGATCTAGAAGTATGGAATCTACCTGTTGCCCCCCATCCATGGTTGTAAATATATCAAATGAGAAAAGGGCACGCTGAGTTTCGCACCACCGACCGTTTCTAAAACCGTGCTGATTCGTGAAAATAAGCTTGTCGGTCCAAAAAAAAAAGTATTATATTGGAACTGATAATATGTTCAAGGCTTCTCTAGCTAACCGATGTTAGGGATATTGAATTTTGTGAGTCCACTCTTTTATCCTTCTTGTACGCAAGAGTCACCTGCACTTTTTTCCAATCGCTTAGGACTTCGCGCTGCGGGAGAGATTCGCGATAAATGCAAGCTAAGTAACCGGCCAGTGCCGTAGAGTATGCTTTCAAAACCGAATGGGATTCCATTCTGGGCCTGATGATTCATTTGTTTTCAACAAGTTAAGTTGTTCCTCTACGCCAGGGATGTTTATGACTATGTCGTCCATACGGGAATCTGTTCGATGATCAAGCGATGGTATGTTTGTACGATTCTCCTACGTGAACGATATTTTGAATGTGCGATTTAAAACTTCGGTTTTCGCTTGGCCATCTTCAGCTGCCATACCAGACCGATCAACAAGCGACTGGACAGAAGCCTTAGATCCACTTAGTGATTTTACTTTGGACCAGAAAATTCTCGGGTTCTCTACCAGATCTTTTGCTGAAGTATGAAGGTGGTAGTAATTCTATGCTTCGCGAATACATCTATCTCTACTAACCTTTGCTTGTCGCCATTTGCACGCTCTCCTTTGCACCAAGAGGGTAGCAGCCTCCACTTCCTCAGCGGTTTCAGAATCTCGTTTCTAAACCATTGTCGCTATTTCCCGTGCTTAATCTACTTACTAGGCATGCAATTTTCCATACCACGATTTACGATCTAATTAAACTCTGCCCATAATTCTTACTGGAACTAAGTGATGTGAGTTTACTATCTAAGCGAGATGGTGCACCTCTTATCTGATCTTTCTTGTAGAAACACACTCCTAGCCTTCTTGACTGATTTAATAACTTTCGCAACCATAATGACATCATGACCCCTAATCCCCGTTTCTATAATGACTTTGTCGATAAGGTCCGGCCTATTTATAGCTACAAGGTCTAAGACATTTCCATTACCTGTGGGCTGCCGAACTAGCTGCTCAAGACAGTTTTCAGAAAAGATATCCAAAACTATATCGCATGACTATCTGTCTGTACCACCTAAACTGAATCCATAGACATCCCAGTCTATACCCGGTGGGTCGAAGTCGCCTCCAACTAGCTGTGCATGATCTGGATTACCGAAGAGATTTCCTCTTTGCAGTGGAGTGTGAGCTGATATGAAACTTCCTGGCAGATTAAAACTGTGTGCCGGACCGAGATTCGAACTCGGGACCTTTGCCTTTCGCGGGCAAGTGCTCTACCATCTGAGCTACCAAAGAACGACTCACGGCCCGTCCTCACAGCTTTCCTTCTGCCACTACCTCGTCTCCTACCTTCCAAGCTTCACAGAAGCTCTCCTCCGAACCTTGCAGAACTGGCACTCGTTGAAGAATGGATATTGTGGAGACATGGTTTAGCCACCGCCTGGAGGATGTTTCCAGAATGAGATTTTCACTCTGCAGCAGAGTGTGCGCTGATATGAAACTTCCTGACTGATTAAAACTGTGTGCCGGACCGAGACTCGAACTCCGGTCCTTTGCAGTTCGCGAGGAGGTGTTCTACCATCTGAGCTACCCAAGCACGACTCACGCCTCCTCCTCACAGCTTTACTGCTGCCAGTATCTCTGAATCTTGGAAGGTGGGAGACGAGATACTGGAAGAAGTAAAGGTGTGAGGACGGGGCGGGAGTCGTGCTTGGGTAGCTCAGATGGTAGAACACTTGCCCAAGGAAGGCAAAGGCCCGGAGTACGAGCCTCGGTCCGGCACACAGTTTTAATCCGCCATGAAGTTTCGTTGAATATTTAAGAGTTACTGACCGCTGACATTCTTTCAACGACTGTGGAACCGTCACAGCAGAATCGGGTGATCAGTTAAAACATCCATCAATTAACTTGGTTTCACCTAGGCTGTTAATACGCGACCATATGACATCACTGTCACAGTCAACTTCGAACTCAGTAGAGCCAATACTTTTGTCAGCTGCAATGAACACTCCCCCTCCTATGCACTGTAATCTCTCTTTCTGATACACGTTCCTAGACTCGCGAAGTATCTCAGAGCTTTCGAATCCGGGTTTCAGCGAGATCTCGGTGCCTACAATAATTTGAGCGTGAGAACTACCTGGAGGACTGTACATTCAGGAACTTTCTTAAGGAACGTCGACGTTTTACTGATAAAATTTTGATAGTCGAAGTGTCTGACTTCCCTTGCTGCTTATTGACTGGTGTTTGTTCGTCAGAGTACCTCAAACTACTGCCTAGCATAAAAAACCTTCATGTGCACTCCACAAGAACGTAGGAGCTCCCGATAATTAGTAAATCCCTTCCCGCTGTGTGCTGCTAGGAACATATACATTCACAGGGTGAATGGGGGAGGCTAGGCGACCAGTCTCCACATTGCGCCTCCACCTGGAGCGACGCAAGCGCGTTACCACCTGCCGACGTTCACTCTTGTGCGAGGACGGGATCCACCACGGCGGATGCACTAGCAGGTGCCTCGGCAGCAGAGCTCGTGGGTGAAACAAGCGACATCTGAAGGGTCTCCGCAACCGCTACATCCCGAGGCAGCAGCCTGAAGGTGATTGACCGTAGCCAAAAGCGCATCAGCTGTTCACGGACTGCGGCCAGCTGCGCAAACAGAATGCACACAACCTACCCATTCTAGCAAGACTACCTGAAGGAATAAACTATGAAAGTAGACAAATGCTAGATATGCAACTTGCTATCCTCCTGATGTGTCACAAACGGACGCTACTTATATATCAGCAAAGACCTGGAGCCTGACTCACTGGCTTACTAAACGAAGACGCATGTCTACAAAATCAAAAGAAATGAGGAGCTAGTGCGCTACAGACTGAATGAATTTACACTTACAAAAATGCGAGATTAATCCTCTTAAACTGAAAAACACACAGAAATTTAAGAAATTTATTACGAGGGAAGGACAAGAAAAGATAATACTTAACTTACCGCTGTGTAGACGTGTAATAGCCGAGACCTGGATCCTGTAGGCTGATCATTTGTAGTTTTTTAATGACTATCTGTACTCAAAACTCCCTCCATTGTATAGAAGGAGACGTTAAGTAGAAAGTTCTTTAATCAACATTTGAGAATATTTCTGCTGTATGTCACGCATTTTGTTTTCATGGATAATTGTCGAAGAGTTTGGTACCTACGTGTTCCACCCCATTCTGCGCCAAAGTTCGTTTCATTAATTGGTGATGCAGATCATTTTTGCCTCTGTTACTCTCAAACATAAGTTAATTGTTGATAACAAATTTCATTGGTAAATAAATATACTGTGAGGCTCTGGCTAATGTTCCCAGCTGCTTAGTGAGAAACCTGCGAGATATATATGGTTGAACTCCACACACAATTCTAACTACTTTCTTCTGTGCAATGAATACTTTTTATCCAAGTCAAGAGTTAACACAGAACATGGTCCGACAAGGCATGAGCGACTGAAAATATGCAAAATACATTAAAATACTGACTTCTATATCCGTAAAGTTGGCAACTATTCTTACTGCAGATGTAGCTGCACATAAATGTTTTTGGTCAGAAATTGTAAGTCTAACGAACATGCAGGTCAATTAGTTTTTTTTCAAAAAACCTACCCAATGATTTCCAAACGTTCTGTTAAGCTCTGTAATTCGCTATTTAGAATAGGTGGGAAATCCGTCACCTTGAAGTGTGCTTTATGTAAATGAATCAATATGCATACAAGTGTTCAACAGAAAGTGAATGCCCCACGTTAGGCATCACTGAAGTGTGTTTCTTATATGTGGACCAATAAGCATGTATTTACATTGCAGCGAGTGCCAATTTTGTCCTTATTAAGTGCTGGGCATCAAGAAGTTGATCATTTCTATAAACGAACACACATGCCTTCAAACAATAATCAAACATACAGTGTGGTTGTGGTGGTAAGACAATATTCGTATTGAAAAGAAAGGACGGTGGGTTGGGTTTCTGGGTTTTCTCTAACAGGAGGACCATATACTCTGAAGATGTTTATTCACGCATATTGCTCAAAAATATAATTACAAGTGATACTAAAGAGTTTATTTCCAAATTGCTGTGTATCCATCTCAGACCAATATCCAGTTTGTAGTTCCAAAATGCTGTCCAGTCGTTTTCACATATACTGCTAGTTTTTCTTCTTTTCGATGCACCGTTTATCCTGTTTAAAATGATAGTGGGATGTCAGTGTTGCGTTCAAAGTGACGCTGCTTCTTGTGTTTATTTTCAGACAATCGTAGCATTTCCGTGCAGCCAAGAGAAATACTTTAAGTATAGCAACGTACGTAATATATTCTACAGTAGTTCTTGATACCGAATTGGGAATAGTTTACCCCAAATCCAACACAGACATGAGTTTTGTGCTGTCTTTTTTATGTGGGTGACACTGACTTGACCATAATTTAAGAAGAAATAAAATATCGAGTCGAAAAAATATCAAGTCAATATGCGCTGACTTGTAAAGATGACGATTGATGTTGTCAAGCAGTGAAACAGTAACAAGGAGATTGTCCAAGCTTTCATGGGTCGTTCTACGATCATAAAGATAATTCTCAACAGGAAAATTTTATTGCCATCACTTTACACTGGCATATTCTTAGCGAACACGATGTGGGGATTGTAAAAAGCATGTTGTGCCACCATTTGCAACATACTTAGAATTGATTCAAAATGAGTGCAACCGTTAGATGCTGGACAGAATAACAATTATGTATTTTTATCAATACCAAGCAAACTTTCAGACAGGCTCTGTGTGTTTTTTTTTTAGATTAGATTACCTTTGTATCGTCACAGTTATTTGCCAATAGATAGGGCTATTGAAAGGATGGACAAATTATTACGAAGAACCGAAATAATTCTTGTACTAGAAGAGGACAACATAGTTTTCCAGCGTATAAAGCAGGTGCATACTCTCATTCTTGGTGTCAACTGGTAGCGCGGTAACTGGAAACTTGCACTTACACTCCTGGAAATTGAAATAAGAACACCGTGAATTCATTGTCCCAGGAAGGGGAAACTTTATTGACACATTCCTGGGGTCAGATACATCACATGATCACACTGACAGAACCACAGGCACATAGACACAGGCAACAGAGCATGCACAATGTCGGCACTAGTACAGTGTATATCCACCTTTCGCAGCAATGCAGGCTGCTATTCTCCCATGGAGACGATCATAGAGATGCTGGATGTAGTCCTGTGGAACGGCTTGCCATGCCATTTCCACCTGGCGCCTCAGTTGGACCAGCGTTCGTGCTGGACGTGCAGACCGCGTGAGACGACGCTTCATCCAGTCCCAAACATGCTCAATGGGGGACAGATCCGGAGATCTTGCTGGCCAGGGTAGTTGACTTACACCTTCTAGAGCACGTTGGGTGGCACGGGATACATGCGGACGTGCATTGTCCTGTTGGAACAGCAAGTTCCCTTGCCGGTCTAGGAATGGTAGAACGATGGGTTCGATGACGGTTTGGATGTACCGTGCACTATTCAGTGTCCCCTCGACGATCACCAGTGGTGTACGGCCAGTATAGGAGATCGCTCCCCACACCATGATGCCGGGTGTTGGCCCTGTGTGCCTCGGTCGTATGCAGTCCTGATTGTGGCGCTCACCTGTACGGCGCCAAACACGCATACGACCATCATTGGCACCAAGGTAGAAGCGACTCTCATAGCTGAAGACGACACGTCTCCATTCGTCCCTCCATTCACGCCTGTCGCGAAACCACTGGAGGCGGGCTGCACGATGTTGGGGCGTGAGCGGAAGACGGCCTAACGGTGTGCGGGACCGTAGCCCAGCTTCATGGAGACGGTTGCGAATGGTCGTCGCCGATACCCCAGGAGCAACAGTGTCCCTAATTTGCTGGGAAGTGGCGGTGCGGTCCCCTGCGGCACTGCGTAGGATCCTACGGTCTTGGCGTGTATCCGTGCGTCGCTGCGGTCCGGTCCCAGGTCGACGGGCATGTGCACCTTCCGCCGACCACTGGCGACAACATCGATGTACTGTGGAGACCTCACGCCCCACGTGTTGAGCAATTCGGCGGTACGTCCACCCGGCCTCCCGCATGCCCACTATACGCCCTCGCTCAAAGTCCGTCAACTGCACATACGGTTCACGTCCACGCTGTCGCGGCATGCTACCAGTGTTAAAGACTGCGATGGAGCTCCGTATGCCACGGCAAACTGTCTGACACTGACGGCGGCGGTGCACAAATGCTGCGCAGCTAGCGCCATTCGACGGCCAACACCGCTGTGCCGTGCGTGTGATCATTGCTTGTACAGCCCTCTCGCAGTGTCCGGAGCAAGTATGGTGGGTCTGACACACCGGTGTCAATGTGTTCTTTTTTCCATTTCCAGGAGTGTAGTTCTGTCATCAAGGCTAATACGAATTTTAAAATATCTGACATGAAAGTGATTCATGTTGCATCTGTCACTTCCAAAGAATATAACTGTGATTTACCTATAATGTATAAGAACACAGTGTCAAAATAAAGTAAAGAAGAAGGTCATTTGCAGCTGACGTGGAGCCATTTGGCAGAAATGTTAAGCCACAAAATTTGGGTGATGTGAATCAGCTTTTAAGCAGATTAAGAAAAAAATGATGAACATTACATGGGATGGAGAAAAATACGTAAACACCACGAGCACAACACACTTGCCTAATGGGCTCATGAAGTTAAACAACTCAATGACTGACACAGATTTTACACTCACGATTCCTTATAAATGATTCTTTACTTTCTGAGGCCACACACAGCTGCTTATTCAATAGCTTTAAATCACTTCAGAGCATTATCTATAAATTTCAGCATTTATATTTTTGAGAGTTGCATCTCAGACTTTACTGCAATGGGTGCTTTGCCTAAGTCTAACAATACCAATATTGTAGCTCCACGGTTGCCTACGGCATAATTCAGTTCATCAGTTTTCCTCACCAGTGCACTATTTGTGTTATGATGTTTGCGAAAGTAGATACATGTCCTTAATTACTCAGTTGGTTGCTCATGATCAGAATACTCCATCGATTTGAAACAGCGGGTAAAATACTGACTCCTACTCACAGATTGATCGCAAGGTTTCCTTTTTAGAGTAAAGTTCAATTACTCTTCGTTTCCGTTGAGTGGGATGTATCTTCTTCGTGAGGTAAAACTGACTGGTATTACGCTCTTCATAAAATTGTCAGTAATGGTTAAACTGATACCGTCGTTTCTTATTGCATAAATGGGATTATTATCAATGTCTTTCTTATTTTGTTCACTGAAAAGTGGTTTAGGTGGAAAGTATGTGTATTAGATATGCGGTCTGGAGATTCTGACCGATGATAACCTATGGAAGCATGAGTGCTGATTAGCACCTAAGATGTATTGACGGAGATGGTCAGGTTGAGACCTCAGGAACAGTGTTTCATTTTGTCTTTCCGACACTCATAATTCGGAGTTTCTCACATGTCATCGTGCAGCTGATATAGCCGCGCACATCGAAACGAGCGTGCAAATTTTTGGCATTGTGGATGTATTGTTCCACACAGTTCTCAAACTTTCTGTACGCGTTTAGGCGTCGGATTTTATCGAATTTTACTTAAACCTCTGTGGGAAGCATCCCGATTATTCATCATTAGTTATAAATCAACTGTTTGTTACTGATCAGTAGCTTGATTATGGAGGGTAAGATTTCTCAAGATGAGAGATGTCTTAATGAGAGTAATCGTATGTAGTTCATACGCGGTCACTAAGCAGACTGATTTGAACGTTTTGGATTCCAAATAATTCGTGTTATTTCCAATCAACAGCTCTTATTATCTTTACATATTTGATTTACAGACACAGTTAATGCTGCCTGGTAGCGATAGCATAGTTTCAAGCTGTGACCAGGAATTTGTGATACTTGGCTACAGAAATATTTCGATTCGCTCTTTTTTGTCATTCTTCCACTGAAGGTGTGTTTCTTTTTTTTATCTCACCTATTCGTGTTCGTTCTATACAAGGGTCAAGAAGAAATCTTGAATTCAGACAGTGTGTGTTTACTCCAGTTACACAGTGAATTAAACACCAGTCACAACTGAGATTTGTGCATATGGAACGAATAAAAAGAATTTCACGGTTTCATCGGACAAAACCGCGGTCGAATAAATGTACTGTTTCCTGTATGCACATGAACAGAATAAAGCGGACGCTTTAATTTACAGCGCAGCAAAAATTCCAACAGACGACAACAATTACCTTATAACTTATGAACGTTTACAAATGGGAGCAAATTTCATACTGTAAATCGCTCTAAAGGTAACAAAATATGTAACTCTGGCACGGTTCGAAGAAAAGCTCTGGAAGTCTTTTTTATTTTATCCCTGGCGAATGCACGTTACACAGTAGGAAGACATATTGGCACTTCCGTGCTTCAATGAGTTGTAACTGATTTGATGTCAAGTTTTCATTTGGCGTAATGACAGGTGATCTCTTTAGATGTAGATAAATGAAAGATAATGTCTATAAAAAGGATAACCGTACAGTAGCTCGAAATACCGCTCGCTGTACTAAACTGATAGAAAAGTTTATAAGTGTAGCAGCGATGCCGTAGAAAGCGGCATAGGTGACGTACAGTCACAGCTGCGCTAGGTAAGCTAAAGCTTTTGTGGATTATTTTAGCCAGCCGTGGTGGCCGAGTGGTTCTAGGCGCTTCAGTCCGGAACTGCGCTACTGCTACGGTCGCAGGTTCGAATCCTGCCTCGGGAATGGATGTGTGTGATGTCCTTTGGTTAGTTAGGTTTAAGTAGTTCTAAGTTCTAGGGGACTGATGACCTCAGATGTTAAGTCCCATAGTGCTCAGAGCCATTTGAACTATTTTTTGGATTATCTGAATGAATCAACGTGTAGGATTTCATCCTTCCTGTTTTTTGTGAATGTCTCGCAGATGTTGTGCTTCAAAGCAGTCTTGTAGCGCATTGGATTCCTCAGAAGATGCAACCAGGACACTTGTGATTAAAATCGGACATGCAGATAGTTAATTTATTTGATGTAAGTCTCGGGATGCCATTACGATGTTTTCATTAGCGAACACCGTAGAACAGTAACGACATAATAGTATGAAAATATTCATCTCAAAAAGTTTATGAATTTCGAGAGCATGGTACAGCCGACTGGCACATAAGAAAAGGCTCCGAAGTACATACCATCGTCGACCGGTGAGATCAGAACGTGGGCGATATATCTTACTTACATAATAAACTTCGTAGCTCTTCGTACATCTTCAGCAATTTAACAGTAGTCATTTGTCTACTGATTTAACAGGTATAGTGTAAAGCTATATTACGTTATTAAAGCCCTGATGGCACGTAGGCTCCTCCTAGTATTTGCTATATCAAAAGTGGACTGCCAAGCAAGATTGGTCCTCAAAGCCTCCCCATACTCATGTTTCACTACTGCGCCGTATGGTACATTCGTCGCCATACCTTCGTGGGAATCATGTCTCCTGTAGTGCTACTTACGGCAGCGAATTACTTCAGCCATCTGCCGAGTTCTAGTAAAGGTAAAATTTAGAAAATAAAATACTCACCAAAACAGGGTCAATCTCACACATCTGATTACGAGGTATATTGTTACATTTTGAGGACCTGCATCGTGTAAATATTTAGTGGTAATGCCGAGAAGCGATATGAAATGGGACGAACGCATAAAATCAGTGGATGCAAGTGGAAAGTATAACAATATTTGTTTATGCTTCATCTAAATTTTTGCAATGTTTTGCTTTAAAATTTTCACATATTGGAATTATTGAATATTTTCTGGATTTGTAAAGTGTGCTATACTGGATGTTGAAGTTCTTTGCATTGTATGCGAGTAATGTATGTAAAATACTATGTAAATTGTTTATTACGTTAAATAATTCTCTGACATTTTGTATTTAAAAATATTTGTATGTATAAACTGTTCATGTTAGTGTAAATTTGGCGATTATAAGAAATGGTCACGCTTAGGAACAATGTAAGAAATAGGGGTTAGGTAAAAGCCAGTGTACTTTTATTTGAAACGAAAGTGGCTCTAGGGAGCGGAAAAGGTGGCAAGGGCGAACGGGCGCGCTACCTAGAGCAAGCGCCGGAAGTAAGTCACACAGTCTGTAGGCAGCAGTGATTGAGGCAACACTCTTGTGGAGCAGGAGAAGCTTTGCCTGCAAATTCGCACAAAAAAGCCTCGGAGGAAGACTGCAAACGGCTTACGGCATAGCTGCGAGTTGTTGGGCTACTGTATGTAAGATTTATCGACGCTGAGAAGAGAAATTAAGCCCATACAGCAAGATACTTCCAGGCCGTACTGTTGGTAGTGTAGCCGCCATAATTGTTCGCCACACCCAGGCCTACTACCACCAGATAAATTTTTTTTTGTATTTTTGTATTATACTTTTGTACAGCGTGAACAATTAATTTAAACAGTGTTTTATTAGCGAATAATCATTCTTGAACTTTAAAGAAACTGGTTCACCCTGTTATTTCATCCTAATCATACCTCTATACATGGTTCCTTCCTGGTGTTTGATTAATCCGAGTAGCCGGCCAGAGTGGCCGTGCGGTTCTGGGCGCTACAGTCTGGAACCGAGTGTCCGCTACGGTCGCAGGTTCGAATCCTGCCTCGGGCATGGATGTGTGTGATGTCCTTAGGTTAGTTAGGTTTAATTAGTTCTAAGTTCTAGGCGACTGATGACCTCAGAAGTTAAGTCGCAAAGTGCTAAGAGCCATTTGAACCATTAATCCGAGTATCCTGTTTTACAGTCTTATTAAGTGCCAAATTAATATAAAGAGGCACCATTTAAACTGTTTTTGTGTAGGTAATGAGACTAATAGCTTTTGAAAGTAAATTCCAGTAAGAAAGAAATTTTCTTGACGTGAAATGTTCAGTATAAAAAGTGTGTGCTTTAGTATCTAACCATTTTAGTATTTAAGTTTATTGTTTATGGAAAGCGCTTTTCCAAAGACGCCTGGCAAACATTTTTTTAAATTTCCTTGAAGTTATCTACTAGGTTTTTTCTCTTTTAAAAACGTAACGTATAAGGGTGTAGTAGTCAAATAATTCCAGTGTCTGCACCAACATTGTTTACATGGAGTAATATTTATTTGAAAAAGCAACATAAACAGTAGCAAGAAAGTAGGAAAAATTGATACTGCTTTCCCAATACTTCACTGTTTCATTGCCTGGATAGGCTGGCGACCGTTAGTACATATTTTAAAACATTAAATGAACTTGGAACTGAGTTCTCCTAGCTTCAATATAATATTCATACTGCGTTTCTTTTTAACATCTGTGTAAGATCTTAGGAAAAGTATTGAATAGTCTGATTTACGTACGCATTAGACACAACACACCCTCAAATCTTGTAAAAAGGGTAACTCTATTGATTACCTTTTCCTATTAACGGGAATATCCTCCCATAGTGTACTTTATTTGGAAACTAAACTAAAATTAGTAAGAGGGTTACACCTGGCGATATAGGGACAGGGTTTTCTGTTATTTAGGTAAAAGCATACTAAATTAAAATAGTAGTGGTAGGGTTATAAAGGGTTCTGAGAAACTGCTGCATAGCTGTAAAGGAAATGGCATACAAGACTCTAAGCCCTCGAGTGAGCAATTCTAGAATATTATTTCAGCGTTTGGAGGCCTTATGACGTATGCATGCCAAAATACATGGAACGAACGCGATGCTAGAATCATAACAGATCGGTATGACCCATAGGAAAGTTTAACAGAAATGTGTGGGTAACTGAAATGGAAATCCTTCGAAGAAAGAAGACTCATTTCTCGTGGAACCCTGCTGGGTAAATTTAGAGGACCTGTATTCGAAGATCACTGTGCCATGATAATTCTGCCGTCGTCGTATATCTCGTGTTGCGATCGTGAGAATGAGATGAGAAAGATTAGTGTGCGCACAGACCCATATAGATAGCCATTTTTCTCTAGCTCAGTACGCGAACTGAATAAAAAAGAAAACTGATAATACAAAATTATTATACATGACTGAACTATTTTGTAGTTTTACTGTAGCTATATATTTTTACTGTGACATATTGTCACAGGGCTCTGCACACACACAGAAATACTCAAAACGCTTTTTGACTTGTTACAAGTACACCATACATGCCCTAGTACTGATTCTGCAGACATCAAATCGATAATCAAGTTCTTCCCACGTTTGACGCAGTATGTACCTATCAATCCGTCCAAAAGAACTGTTGATACGAGACCGCAGTTCTCAGAGTTTTGTTGGAAGAGGAGGCTTAAACACTGAGTCTTCACAGAAAAATATTGCACTGGGTTAGGTCAAAAGAAAGAGGAGGCTACGGGCCATGACATGAATTGCTGATCATCAACCCCACCACAAGAATTCACGAACATTATGATGGAAGTGGTGTGGAGCGTCATTCTGTTGGTACAGGAAGTCCGCACTGTCAGTAGCCAGTTGCGCCATGAGCAAATTTTCTAGCTTGTCCAGATACACATGTCATGTAACAATCTTTTCGCATAAGAAAAAGGGACAAAAACTTTAAATGGTGAGAGTGCACACAACAAATTAACATTTGGTGAATGTCGAATGTACTGCACAATAGCGTGGGGCTTCTCTGTTCTTCAGATTCTCACATTGTGCCTGCTCAGTGTGCCATTCACCAAAATGTTGCTTTATCACTAAAGATGAGTTTTTCACAAAACCCATCCTCTTCCCTAAGCTGTTGCAACTGTGCCGAAAATTGAAAGCGTCTGACTTTGTCATGTCCGCAGCTCGTGGTCGTGCGGTAGCGTTCTCGCTTCCCACGCCCGGGTCCCCGGGTTCGATTCCCAGCGGGGTCGGGGATTTTCTCTGCCTCGTGATGGCTGGGTGTTGTGTGATGTCCTTAGGTTAGTTAGGTTTAAGTAGTTCTAAGTTCTAGGGGACTGATGACCATAGATGTTAAGTCCCATAGTGCTCAGAGCCATTTGAACCATTTGACTTTGTCATCAGGAGTCACAACTTGTAGCAATTACAAGCGGTAAGGCTTCAGTTTCCGGCTGCTTTATGTTCTGCTCTCTACTTGCTCTGTTCGTTGATTTATGTGGGCTATGTGTGAAACGCCCACACCGAAGTGTCAATTTCCCCTTACAGAGTCATCCTGAAGCTTTAAACTGCCCATGTGATGGCCGAATAGAGTCAGCATTTTGTGGAATTCTGTTGAACTTCGCTCTGAAGTGTCGTTGCAATGTTACGGCAGACTGATGTGCATGCATTTCAGATACGAAATACGCTTTTTCGGATGCTGCCGCCATCTTTCCAAACGCTCGCTCCTTCACTCTCATGGTATGAACCTGAAGTGCGGCTACAAAAATAAAAACTTTTCGACTTTTTCTATATGAGTGTCGAGATTTGTGACAATATGCCAGTTATTGTAGTTACAGTGAATTCAGGAAATCGCTTCAGTCATTTATGATAATCCTGTGTTTGGCATAGTATTTATGTAGATGTAGATGACGACGCAATTTGGCAGATTGAGGCATGAAAAGTTTCCCACTGGAAAGTCAAGAGGCACTGAGAACTCACCTGTGAACCTATGAAGTGCGACTGAGGTTCACTATACCCTACGTGAGCAGGCGTTGACGGGAGCTTATACAGTGTTAATGCATGCGGGATCTTTATGTTATCTCTCCTACGAATAGTATTTTTTGGAGTTGAGAACAAACAAGTGGTTTGGTTATTTAACAGTGACTCTTGCAGTTGACATTCGTGGTTTGGAAGCCTCATGTAGCTACGGAGACTAACATACCATAGCACTTACCGGGGAAAGAATGCTAGACCCAATAACTTCTCGCACTGGTATGCAGATAGTCCTTTCCGCCGAAGAGGCGAAAAGCAGCCTACTTGCATCTACCTGTTAGGCGTCTCTGGCGTCGACAGAGACAGGAACACTGGAGAGGAAGTAGGTGGATCTGAAATGTCTATGTTGGGCCACAAAAGCACTTCTCTTAGTTTAGCCGAGGCCTCTGATTAGACTTGATGCAACGTTTGGCCAGACACGATAATGATCTCAGTGATAAATCTGTTTTTCACTGTAGACCTAATCGGAAACATGCTGCCTAAAGTGACCATGGGAAACTCAATTCGAGAGCGTAACATCTCTTACTCCCTGCGTGGAAATTTACGAGTCAGGGACTGGCTGCTTTTCCAGCAGGGAAAAGGATACTATTATCTTTGGTTACGACTGGTCGGGAGTATGAGCAGACAAACTAGAGGGGAGATGTGTCACTTGTAGGGGCCTGTGTTTGGCATGAAGCCATGTGAGGCGGTTGCGTTAATGCACTTTTCGAGTTTATAGAGTTTCGATGGAAAGTTGATGAGTGGAAAAATGGACTTCCAATTCAGACTGCGGTCCTCCAGAGAAAAATTCTGGTCTGAACTCTTGTTTGTGGGGATTCACTTGGGACACTTGTCCTGAGCGTGACTTCGCTCTGGCACTGGTTTTGACAGAGGAAGCTGTGCTGAAGTCTTAGCTGTACTAACAGTTTGGACCTCAATCATCTCAGAGAACTCGCTGTGCTGAGGACAATCTTATTCGTATCAGGTCTGCCACCCTGACGTTTGATCTCCTTCCATGCAATGCCATATAAGTGAACCAAATCGGTGCACGGTATGATCGGCGAACGGGAGTGTCACACGGTGAAATCTGCCGAGATTTTAAGGGCCTGCTTTAAGAATAATTGCAAACCGTCTGACAGATCGCCAGCCCGCGACTTTGCATATTTCGTGCCAGCGATAACGAACTACAGGCGACGCACATCGGTACTCTGCCGACGCCTGCGCTACGACCGTCACCTGAGACAGCGCTACTCATCGATAAAGTGGTATAGTATGTAAGTAGTGTGTCATTGCAAACAATATAGACAACTTAATGCTATTCTTTGCACTGTGTAAGATTGGAAATAAATAAGCACTCAGACATCGATAGTAACCATCTGAGGGCGAAATATGACAGCGCAATATTCTAAGCATTGTTGTGAGACTGGTAACACTCTGAGGGTGAAACATGGGAGCGCGATTCTAAGTAGTCTCGGTCGAGAGCTCGGAGACGTAAGACGTATCTCGCTGCCCTCACGTCGGTGATGGCAGATCTTACCACACTCGAGGCCTCATTTCATTTATATGGCCAGAGAGGATTTAGATGGCTTAACTGCGCTTGAAGATGGAACTCAATATAGAATTCGCAATCATAGCATAAAGCGCAATTGCAGGGTTAGGCTCGTGATTATTTGTCCGAGTTCGCAGTAATCCCACGTTTCGTATGTCAGTTAAAGAAGCCACCTTATCCTCCAAATAACTATGCTGTGGTTATTAAATGATAATGTAACTTCGAAATTAAAATACACTACTGGCCATTAAAATTGCTACACCACGAAGATGACGTGCTACAGACTCGATATTTAACCGAGAGGAAGAAGATGCTGTGATATGCAAATGATTAGCTTTTCAGAGCATTCACACAAGGTTGGCGCCGGTGGCGACGCCTACAACGTTCTGACATGAAGAAAGTTTTCAACCGATTTCTCATACAGCAGTTGACCGGCGTTGCCTGGTGAAACGTTGTTGGGGTGCCTCGTGTAAGGAGGAGAAATGCGTACCATCACGTTTCCGACTTTGATAAAGGTCGGATTATAGCCTATCGCGATATCGGTTTCTTGTATCGCGACGTTGCTGCTCGCGTTGGTCGAGATCCAATGACTGTTAGCAGAATATGGAATCGGTGGGTTCAGGAGGGTAATACGGAACGCCGTTGCTGGATCTCAACGGCCTCGTATCGCTAGCAGTTGAGGTGACAGGCATCTTATCCGCATGGCTGTAACGGATCGCGCAGCCACGTCTCGATCCCTGAGTCAACAGATGGGGACGTTTGCAAGACAACAACCATCTGCACGAACAGTTCCACGACGTTTCCAGCAGCATGGACTGTCAGCTCGGAGACCATGGCTGCGGTTACCCTTGACGCTGCATCACAGACAGGAGGGCCTGCGATGGTGTACTCAACAACCAACCAGGGTGCACGAATGGCAAAACGTCATGTTTTCGTATGGATCCAGGTTCTGTTTACAGCATCATGATGGTCGCATCCGTGTTTGGCGACATCGCGGTGAACTCACATTGGAAGCGTGTATTCGTCATCACCATACTGGCGTATACCCGGCGTGGTGGCATGGGGTGCCATTGGTTACACGTCTCGGTCACCTCTTGTTCGCATTGACGGCACTTTGAACAGAGGACATTACATTTCAGATGTGTTACGACCCGTGGCTCTACCCTTCATTCGATAACTGCGAAACCTTACATTTCAGCAGGATAATGCACGAACGAATGTTGCAGGTCCTGTACGGGCCTTTCTGGATACAGAAAATGTTCCACTGCTGCCCTGGCCAGCACATCCTCCAGATCTCTCACCAATTGAAAACGTCTAGTCAATGGTGGCCGAGCAACTGGCTCTTCACAATACGCCAGTCACTACTCTTGACGAACTGTGGTATCGTATTGAAGCTGCATAGGCAGCTGTACCTGTACACGCCATCCAAACTCTGTTTGACTCAATTCCCAGGCGTATCAAGACCGCTATTATGGCCAGATGTGGTTGTTCTGGGTACTGATTTCTCAGGATCTATGCACACAAATTGCGTGAAAATGTAATCACATGTCAATTCTAGTATAATATATTTGTCCAATGAATACCCGTTTATCATCTGCATTTCTTGCTGCTTTAATGGCCAGTAGTGTAATTTGTTAATCTGGCACTCAGCCATTATTGATACTTATGTCACTGTCAGGCATTTCGCCATTATTAATACTTGTCAATACTAGGTCATGATGATTACTGAAGTTTTAAATAGACGTAATTTATGAAATCCCTGCTTATTTAGTAGTTAACAGGACCCAAGAAAACTCCTTTTTATTAAATTCATTCTTAGTAACAATAAGCCGCTGCTGCTGTATGCTGCTGCGAATTGCTGTAAACCACATGGAAGGAGGCTGTCATCTAAAGAGGTGGGTGCAAAACTTAGGGCCAAAGCAGAGACTGGTACACCACAACATGTCATGTACTCTAATCCAGTAAATTTCGTTGCACAACAGATTTTGTATTACTTGTATATTCTTATTGATACACGCAGTCAGATAGCTTAGGTATTCTTTGTTAGAGGTTAATTTGTTCCTGCAGTTTTCCATATTCAAATACGCAGTCAGATAGCTTATCCAAATGTTAGTTTTAAGTTTTTAATGTAACGATCTGTTGAGGGCTTAACTGACAGTGAAACTGACACTCATACAACACGCACACAGTACTATGCAGGTTAGATTCCGATAACTGATAGCTCATTTGCTTATCGAGTCCATTTTCACGGACGAACATAGGCTTTATAAGTATTGCTGCTCCGGTTTGTTAGGTCAAACAGAATCACAGTCTCGCAACTTGTTCTCATCTGCGTCAACGTAGTGTAATTTCTGTTTAGAATAAACCCATCACAGTCTGTTCAGCGTCAGATAACTTCATATTGCTTTATCCATGTTTTCCGCGAGGGTATATAAAAAATGGTTCAAATCGCTCTGAGCACTATGCGACTTAACTTCTGAGGTCATCAGTCGCCTAGAACTTAGAACTAATTAAACCTAACTAACCGAAGGACATCACACACATCCATGCCCGAGGCAGGATTCGAACCTGCTACCGTAGCGGTCGCCCGGTTCCTGCCTGTAGCGCCTAGAACCGCACGGCCACTCCGGACGGCTCGAGGATAAATAGATTGCACTGATAAACCTTAGTCTTTGTCAACCAAACGCCGCTCGGTGGAGTGTTAATTATCTGTTGCTTCTATTTGTGTTGCCAACAGTTCATGATTTATTTCTCTTCTCGCTTAACTTGTGCTGCTTGTCCTATTTTGTGATTAATAAACTCTTGCCATTTTTATAAAAGATTAAACCCGTGTTGGTATACATTTATCATAAAGCAATAATTGAGTACAATAATGACAGGACTACCTCTTTATGGATTTTTCTCAGGATTTAAATTTTTAATTGAGATGTTGATAAAAGTGATAACCTCTAATGCAGGATAGCGTCAGCGATCACAGTCATAGAACAGATTTAATTTGGCAGACGCATGGCCAGCTAGACAAGTGGAAGACTTACAAGTTAAAGCGACTGTTGTCACGGTGTAAGTCTTTCAAATAAAACGGTGAGACCAGCGTAGTCTTGCAGTACGAACGGTAATAAAGTTAATGCCTCTACACCCTGTGATAACAGACGTGAGGATGAAAGAGATTAGTGCATGGTCGTCGTATAGTGAAAACTGTACTGTAACGTGAGTGGGTAAAATCAGTTCAAAAATGGTTCAAATGGCTCTGAGCACTATGGGACTTAACTGCTGTGGCAATCAGTCCCCTAGAACTTAGAACTACTTAAACCTAACTAACCTAAGGACATCACACACATCCATGCCCGAGGCAGGATTCGAACCTGCGACCGTAGCGGTCGCGCGGTTCCAGACTGAAGCGCCTAGAACCGCTCGGCCATTCCGGCCGGCGTAAAATCAGTGCCTTCACAAAATATAAAATGAGGGAAACGAACATGTATCCACAAATAATGTCTGTTAGAATTTTGAGGAATGAGCAACAAGGCTACCGGCAACCGTATGAAGATTTAATGTACATTTTATTTTTGAAACCTTCAGATAATTGTCTGCAGGCAAGATGCAGCGGATCATTCGGTAAATTTAAGGAAACCACCTCCTGTTGCAATTGGTTGACTCCTTTGGTTTCATTTACTCATCTCTAACCGTTGCTGAAGCGCAGATGTGTTCAAAATATTGTTTTATTTTTTGGTAACCAGTCGTCGCATGTCTTTTGTTTTGCTACTTGGTACAATTCTACACCAGTATCAGCGGTTGCGTCCGTTTGCTAGTCGCTAGTGCGCTCTTTTAATCATGGACTGATTTGTAATAAGGAGGAAAAAGCCCCCAGCTATTCTCCATCTGAGGAGAGAGTGGAGACAAATGTACCAATAGTCAAAAGAGAATAAAAATTACGCATATTCCTCATACGTTACCCAGAAAAATCAGAAACCACCATCAAACAAAGTCTAACGTAGCAGCCACCATATTGAAGAATATGTAAATTTAGGGTTTATTTCGGCTGGCTAGGAGGGCAGCTTACACCAAAATGTTTGATGTGAGGCTAAGTGTTCTCAAATGAGTTTTTGATACCTAACAAGCTAAAAAGGCAATTGGAAAGAAACCCCCACAGCGTCTCTCAAAAACAGTGAGGGTATTTTCAAAGTCTGTACACTTGCATTCAGGCATCTTCTGTCATGATGGAAAAACGAATGAATAAAATCCTTCTGGCATCTTTCAAAATTTTTGAAATAACTGCCAAGAAATAGAAACCTCATACATAGGCAAAGAGCTTATTTTATCGCCATGTAAAGAAATTGTTTCAACTATGTCGAGACAGGAGGGAGTTAAACAGATTTCAAAAGTACCTTTGTCAAATGATACAGTTCATCGGCGCTTTATGGACACGTGAGTTGATATTCAAAGTAATGTTACAGAAAACTTGCCAAACACACAATTGATTCTACAGTTAGATGGACGCACTGAAATTTCCGAAAAATCTAATCAAATAAAATATCTTATTCGTAAGGCATTCAAGTGAAAGGGTAATAAAATTATTATAATTGCTGTATAATAGAAGTAAATGTGACGTATTACAACTTACATGTTTGTTCCTCAATGACATGTGTCATTCCTCATGAGCTAATATTGAACAGAGGCATTGATTAGGTTAACTCAGCAGCTGCATCAGTCCATTCACTCTGTTACTGTCGCTATCGAGTGCATCTAGAAAGAGACAAAACAAAACTTCATAAGTAATGGTTGCAAGTGTGTCCCTCGACGACTGGCGTCATCACCCCCACTGGCTAACGCTGCAGAAAAAGTTTCGGCTCAGTTACTTAGACTTGCAATACAGATGAACTAGGAGACGCGTTAATTTCAATCAATGACTGCGGGTTGGAATGTATAGTTATTGGGTTGGGGTCAACTTCATCTATTCCCATAACAGCAATCGTTGAAATATTCTACAAGAAAGAGGAAAAGATTACGTTAGGCAGGGGGATGGCTTTTAGAGCCTTTAACAGGCAAATTTTGCAAACGTACGCACTCGTTTTCTTCATTCCCCCCCCCCCCCCTTTCTCTCTCTCTCTCTCTCTCTCTGTGTGTGTGTGTGTGTGTGTGTGTGATAAAGAGAGAGAGAGAGAGAGAGAGAGAAAGAGAGAGGAAGAGAGAGAGACAAGACGGTCAGTGCCTTCAGGGTAAAATGGGTAAAATGTTTTGCGGTTGCTTACCCAGGCATGCACCTCTTCTCCATAAGGAAGTTGAAAGTCACAAGTATAGTTCTTCAGGGCTCCAAAAATTTTAAAATCACAGGGTGAGAGATCGGGGCTGAGTGGTGGATATACAATGGCTTCCCAAGGAAACTTGTACACCGTAGTGTACAACTATATGCCTGCCAACATGTTGGGAAGGCTGTTTCACCTACACTGCAAACGTTTCCGTGGGAAGGCTTTACACATCCTCCATACAGTTCCAATCTCTCCCCATGCGACTTCCGTATTTTTGGAGCCCCGAAGAAAGACATTCGCGCTCGTCGATTTGCTTCGGACGAAGAATTATACGCCTGGGTACGATCACGGTTCCGTAGGCAATCGTAAACATTTTTCCATAGGGACAATGACCGTCTTCTTTCACAGTGCATGAATGTGTTAACAGTTTTGGCGATTACTTTTGAAATAATATATAATTTACTTAGCTTTTTGAGGTTCCGTACCTCAACTGGCAAAAAAACAGAATTTTTATAGGATCGCTTTGTTCCTGCCTGCCAATTAGTCTGTCGGGCTGTTAAGAACACTTGTCCAGGAACCGGTTAGTGTGTGTCAAGTTTAAATTTATCTCAGTTACTAACGTGTATGGTGCCTTGACTCTGTGAAACATGCTTCCAAGTCAATGGAATCGAAAGGAACGGCCGTTTATGCCACATATTTTGATACTCTCAAAGTCAATAATCAAAACATGGAGCGCAGTTTCTATTGACCTAGAATCATGAAATTTGGCAAGAAGTAAAGTTTTAAAGTAAAATTAAAGAACAAAACCCGAAAACTTCTAATTTGTAATTATTTCAGAGGAAAAATATATTTATTTGTCATTTTTTTACCATCTGTCTGTCTGTGTATTAAGACACCATTACTCAGGAACGGGTACTTAGCCTATATCGAGCTGAAATGTATGTCAGTGACTGATGTCTACGGTTCCTTGGTGGTGAAAAACATTTAAGGTTGTAAGTCAATGCAATTAAAAGATAGGGCTATTATGTCACATACTTTGATACTCCCAGACTTACTCATCAAAAGCTATAGGGTATTGTATGTTAACTGGGGGCCTAGAAACGACATAGAGCCTCCGACCCCACCGCAGCTGCAGTGGTCCACAGCCCCACGACGACTACCGCAGTCCACTTCACCCTTCCACCGCCCCACACTGAATCACTCTTTCAGGGTTATTGTGCGATTCGGCCCCCGGTCGACCCCCCCCCCCCCCCCCCAAAGGAACTTGTCACACCAGACGAGTGTAACCCCTATGTTTGCATGGTAGAGTGATGGTGGTGTACGCGTACGTGGAGAACTTGTTTGCGCAGCAATCGCCGACATAGTGTAGCTGAGGCGGAATAAGGGGAACCAGCCCGCATTCGCCGAGGCAGTTGGAAAGACTCCTAAATACCATCCACAGACTGGCCGGCTCACCAGACCTCGACACAAGTCCGCCGGACGGATTCGTGCCGGCGACCAGGCGCTCCTTCCCACTCCGGAAACTCGTGCGTTAGACCGATCGGCTAACCGGGCGGGCAAGCTATAGGATACTTGCCATTGACCTAGAATCATGAAATTTGTTACGAAGCTGCGTCTCACAGTAGAAATAATGGGAAAAATTCGAAAATTGTTAATAATTATAAAATATAAAAATATTTTTTGTCATTAAAACTTACATTACAATCACCATTCGTCAACAGGATAACACAAAAATATTACTGCCTCCAAACATAAAATTTAAGTTGTGACAGTGTTTTAGTAAGTAAACAAAAACTTTTATATTCAACCTCCTCTCTCTATGTACGTAACTGAAATTATCTGCTCGCTTCTTTTGTATGTCTGAGCTGGACTCAGGAATTAGATACCGTCTAGGAATTCCCGGGACCGATGTCTCGCCAATATCGATATCGGCAACAGGTCAAAATCGTAAAGATCCTCGATTCCTGGGATGAATGAACTATGTGTGTGCATAATTAAGTTTATACGAAGCACTCAGCACTCAAGTCCTACTCTAGCTTGGCTAATTTTCTTCCTATCAACCTCGTTCTTTATATGACTGCCTCTTATAGAAGAAGAGACAGGATGATACTAAAACACTAAGACATCAGGGAGTAGCTTACATGATTCTAGAGGGAGCCGTATGGAGCAAAAATTGTAGGAGAATATAGACATTTGGGCTGATAGGGGTTGTTTCTGCCCTTTGGTAACGTTAGCTAGGAAACAGCGCGCCATACCAGCATAGCATAAACCCCAGCGTGCTGCCTGGCCGGCGTGGTTTGTTCCTCCGAGAACTCTCATCTCGCCCCGCTGCAGTAGTCGAAGTTCTAAGCGGCGATCCGGCGCTTACGCTCCCGTCAAGTTACACTGCGGTTATAGTAGAGAGTCTGTTAACTGCTGTGAGATGCGCACCTAGGTGAGGGACTCGGGGCGTTCAGCTCGGCCAGCGGCCGCCAGCAATGGCCCGGCAGCGGTGCTTCCGCAGCCGCTCTCCCTGACCTCTCCAGGCGGTTTCCCGGCCCCTCCGGACACAGCGCTGGAGCCGCGCCAAGTGCCGGCGAATGCCGCCTCAACAGCCACTACGCTCTACTGCTCACTCCAGGCATCAGCAACAGGGCCGGCATCCAAAGCTCACCCACGGTTCCAGTACAGAGCAAAATACAGCTACAAGCGTAGAAGAAGAGTTCACTTTTACTATAAACCGAAAACAGTAATAAAATGAGTTATTCAACAAAAAAAAAGTGTGTGAAGTATTATTGGACTTAACTGCTAAGGTCATCAGTCCCTAAGATTACACACTAGTTAACCTAAATTATCCTAAGGACAAACACACACACGCATGCCCGAGGGAGGACACGAACCTCCGTCGGGACCAGCTGCACAGTCCATGACTGCACCGCCCTAGACCGCTCGGCTAATGCCACGCGGCGTTATATAACAAGTCTGAGAGAATGTCATCTAACATTTCCTGCTTACCATCCCCTCAGGAATGACTGATACGAAGAGCATTTCTCCAATCAGTATTTCCAGTGCTTCTGTTCTTCCTCTGGCCATACATTAAAAATCTTTTCCAAGTTACACTGAGTTGACAAAAGTCATGGGATAGAGATATGCACATATAAGAATGACGGCAGTGTCGCGTATACAAGGTACAAAAGGACAATGCATTGGTGGAGGGGCCATTTGTACTCAGGTAGCAGTAGTATGGTATTCTGCCTTACAGCAGGTCTTGTCATGGGTTAAGCCTCTTCCACTTTTGTCTGTCCATAGCCAGTCTTTTCATTTCTGAATATTCGTCTCCTTTTATACTGTCCAGCATTTGATATCCTCTTTTTCCTCTTCCCCTTTTTCCCTCCACCCTACCTTCTAGCCGGCCAGAGTGGCCGAGCGGCTCTAGGAGCTTCAGTCTGGAACCGCGTTGCTGCTACGGTCGCAGGTTCGAATCCTGCCTCGGGCATGGATGTGTGTGATGTCCTTAGGTTAGTAAGGTTTAAGTAGTTCTAAGTTCTAAGGGACTGATGTCCTCAGATGTTAAATCCCATAGTGCTCAGAAACCATTTGAACCATTTCAACCTTCCTTCAATTTTTCCTTCAATAAACAGTCCCTCCTCAAACAATGTCCAGTCCAGTTCTGTTTTCTCTTTCTGATAACTCGGGTGATTCATGTGAAAAGGTGTCCGACGTTATTATGGCCGCACGACGGGAATGATACAACTTTGACGCGCAGTGGTAGTTGGAACTAGATTCACGGCAATTTCTATTTCAGAACTCGTAAGGGAATTCAAAATGCCGCGATCCAGAGTGAAGAGCGTGCTGAGAATTTCAGAATTCAGGCATTATCTTTCACCATCGACATCGCAGTGGCCGATGGACTACACTTGACGACCGAGAGCAGCAGCATTCACAAAGAACTGATAGTGCTAACAGATAAGCAACGTGCCCTGCCCCACCACCCCTGGGTTCTTAACCATATCGGTTGGACGTTAGACAACTGAAAAACCGTGGTTTGGTCAGATGAGTCCCGATTTCAGTCGATAAGAGCTGTTGGTACGTTTCGAGTACGACGCATACCCCACGAACCATGGATCCAAGTTGTCAACAAGGCACTGTGCAGGCTGTGGTGGCTCAATAATGGTGTGCGCTGTGTTCAGATGGAGTGGACTGAGGTCTCTGATTCAACTGAAGCGACCATTGACTGAAAATGGTTATGTGCGGCTACTTGGAGGCCATTTCCAGCTATTCACGGATTTCATGTTCCCAAACAACGATGGAATATTTATGGCTGACAATGCATGATGTCACCAAGCCATAATTGTTCGCGACTGGTTTGAAGAACATTCCGGGCATTTCTAGAGAACGATTTCGGCACTCAGATCGCCTGACACGGGGCATCAGTTCGTGCACAAAATCCTATAGAGCAACACTTTCGCTATTATGGCCGGCTATATTTCTGTGAGGGACTTCCAGCAACTTTTCGAGTCCGTGCTGCGTCGAGTTGCTCCACTATGTCGCGAGAAAAAGGTCGGACACGACATTAAGAAGTATCCCACGACTTTCGTCACCTGCGTGTGAACACCTAATCTGCTTGTATAGCATAACGCACAGCGCATTATGTTTTGAGACAGGCACATGGGCCAGCCCTGAAACGAGTCGGTGTGGTGGATTAAAGGTCAAGTCTCCTTCGGCAATCTATAAAATAAGCGATTTTTACGACTTTTTTTTGGAAAAGCTAGTGAAGCAGTTGACGTAAATCTTTTTGCACAGTATTGATTGATTCTTGGGTACCATTTTCTGATTTTTTTAAAAAGAAATTTAATCTTCATCAGGTCCCCCATCCGAGGAGTTACAGTTGTTCTCCCAAAATGAGGTGCGTCGCTGACTGAGGTCCTGAAATCTGCAAATCTCATCTGAAAT
Source organism: Schistocerca cancellata (assembly GCF_023864275.1). Classification (NCBI taxonomy): domain Eukaryota; kingdom Metazoa; phylum Arthropoda; class Insecta; order Orthoptera; family Acrididae; genus Schistocerca; species Schistocerca cancellata. The sequence continues at coordinate 139,069,203 of NC_064632.1, forward strand.
AGGAAAAAAAAATAATTTTCTTAATCTATGAGATATTGCGCACGGAGTAACGACACAGTTTTTTGAAATTAAAAAAAAAATAGAATGGCGGACGTTTTAATCAAAGATTTAGTTTTGTCGTGTGGTTTTGGTCTTGTTTTTCGCAGTAAGCAATGAATAAATTATAATAAAACATTAGGCTATTACTCATTGCAGACATACTGGAAGAGTAATTCAGCCAAATTTCAGAAACATATATTTATTATTGTGACCGCAATCCATTCCGTTAGCTTGAAATATACACGACAAAACTAGATCTTTGTTTCAAATGTCCAGAGTTTTATTTTTTTTTTCAAATTTCAAAACCTGTACCGTTACGCCTCTCGCAATATGCTGCAGATGAAGAAAGCAGTTTGTTGTTAATTTCAGACAAGATTTGCAGACCGCAGAGCTTCAAACAGGGGCGCACTTCATTGTGGACAGAGTAGCCGTAACTTCTCGGATGGCGGGCTTAATAGTAACTGAACTACTTTAAAAAATCAAAAACTCTTATATGAGAATCATTGAATAATGTGCAAGAAGATTTACGTTGATTTCTTCAGTATTTTTTCCAAAAAATGTTAAAAATGGCTTACTTTATAGGCTGACTGAGGAGAATGGACCCTTAACGGTGATACTGGTGTACTGCACAGCCTGTGCGTGGCTTTCGTCAGGTTTTTCACACGAGTTTAGGCAAATGCTAAGCTGTTTCCCACTTCCTGCCTCAGAGAATACGATGTGAAGACAGTTAAAATACGGACTCACACACAGTACAAAGTTTTCACAATCCAGACAGGTGAGATACACGACTTCTTTCTTCTTTGACAGCTGCATCCGGCCGGAAAGCCGGCCGGGGTGGCCGAGCGGTTCTAGGCGCTACAGTCTGGAACCGCGAGATCGCTACGGTCGCAGGTTCGGATCCAGCCTCGGGCATGGATTGTGTGATGTCCTTAGGTTAGTTTGATTTAAGTAGTTCTAAGTTCTAGGGGACTGATGACCAAAGATTTTAAGTCCCATAGTGCTCAGAGCCATTTGAACCATTTTTGAACCAGTCGGAAAGTTAGATTAATTCAATTTGCCAGAACGTAAGTGCAGCGAGCCCCTTAACTGAAAACGAGGTAAACGCCAAAGATAAGAGAAAGAGAAATTTGTAAGTTAGCTCCTACCATTCACTCGTTGGAGTTCCGCTAGCGACTGGATGAGCATATAAAAGTTACTATTTACCAGAGCGTCATTTAGCAAAAGCAGTTTTATATTTACTCGAGAGGCCGACAGTATTCAATCAGGGCCGCTTCGAGAACACTTCCACACAAGCGAAATTTCATCTGGCGGCCTACCCCCGCTCCCCTCTATTTTCCCACACAAGCGACATATGATTTTGGTGGCCCACTCCTCTTTCCTCCCTCTCTGCCTGTTGTGCTTCTGAGAAGACCTTTAAAACTAAATCCAAATCTAGTTACGGTGTAAATGTTTTTTTCGCTACTAATTGCCCTGAGCGCAAATTACCCTGAGCACAAATTTTGCAGTATGGGCGCCAGAAGCGATTGGGTCTCGCTTAGTGCCACAAGCGGCCACTTGTATCGTTTGGGCTTTAATCCCCACAAAATCAAGGGAGGGGGTGGGGGTGGAAGGGGGTACTTCGGGTGAATCTTCTTAAAATATTGTAATGTAGTCTTGTCTTAATGTTTTTTTATGTCAGATTCTCTAATTGTTTTCAATTTTTCAGCAACAAGTAACACAAATATGTAAGTCTTAGTAGTGTATATGACTTTTCGCAACAAATCTTATGTTCTAATTTTCAAATTCAGGACCATTCTTACACATCTTTATATCTTGAAAAAGTATGTTGCGAAGCAAACTGAACGGCAATTGACGAAATTTGTGCTTCTAAAATTTTGTTGCTGTGGTCATAAAATACCCATTTCCTCTGTGCACACATTATGAAAAATGCGATTGTATTGCTAAGATTGTGCTAAAAGATATTTTCAGGTTCTGAACCCTACTTCTACATCAATACCTATTTCAAGAGTATGTCCTAGTAAAGGTTAAAAATAATATTTTTGTGGTTGGTACTGAGTACCTCCCCTCCCCCCTCACCCCCTCTTGGTAGTATACTTTATGGAAAAAGTGCTGGACTGCCTAGGCTTAAACCGGCACTGTGGTCGGGATGATGTACCTGAACTTCACTGTTGTTTTTTTGTATTGGTTCAGTTTACCTGTAGTGTTTGTATAGCATTTAATTGTGAGCACTCCTATGTCTGTATGCACCACGGAATATATGAGGGGTATTAGAATTTTGTCTGTGTGCACCGAGGAACGTATGAAAGGTATTAGAATTTTAAAGGTCTTGCTGCGCTCATGCTCAAAAATTGAGGTCAATGGTGATACATGGTGAACCAACGCTATGGTGGGCGGTTTGCGGATTTAAATCACCTCGGGGTATGACGATGCGGTGCATTTGACCTGCGGTCGTCGCACGGTGGCACTGGCAGCAGTCCAAATACGAAGGTAAGGTGCATGTCAGAGTACGGTGCAGCGAGTAAGTGTGCAGACGTTTTCAGACGTGATAATGGTGACTGTGTGTTGAAAATGGCTTAAAGAACACATATTGATGACGTTATGAGGAGCAAAATACTAGGGCGACTGGAGTCTGGTCGAACACAGCAGGTCGTAGCACGGCCCTTTGTGTGCCACAAAGTGTGATCTCAAGATTATGGCAACGATTCAAACAGACACGAAACGGTCCAGGCGCTGCAATACGGCACGTCCACAGTGTGTAATACCACAAGAAGTCCGATACCTCACCATCAGTGCCCGCAAACGGCCACGGAGTATTGCAAGTAGCCTTGCTCGGTGCCGTACCGCAGCCACTGGAACAACTGTCTCCAGACACACAGTCTACAGACAACTGAACAGACATGGTTTATTCGCCTGGAGACCTGCAAGGTGCATTCTACTGACCCCTGGTCACAAGAGAATCCGTAAAGCCTGGTGTCAAGAACACAGTACACGGTCATTGGAACAGTGGTCCCAGGTTACGTTCACGGACAAGTCCATGTATAGCCTGAACAGTGATTCTCGCCGGGTTTTCATCTGGCGTGAACCAAGAACCAGATACCAACCCCTTAATATCCTTGAAACGGACATGTATGGAGGTCGTGGTTTGATGATGTGGGTTGGGATTATGAAGGTGCACGTACACCCCTGCATGTCTTCGACAGAGTAACTGTAACAGGTCAGGTGTATCGGGACGTCATTTTGCACCAGTATGTCCGCCTTTTCAGGGGGGCAGTGGGTCCCACCTTCCTCCTGATGGACGATAACGCACGACCCCACCGAGATTCCATCGTGGAGAAATACTTTGAAAGAGAAGATATCAGGCGAATGGAGTCGCCTGCCTGTTCTCCAGACCTAAACCCCATCGAGCACGTCTGGGATGCTCTCGGTCCACGCATCGCTGCACGTCTTCAAACCCCTACGACACTTCAGGAGCTCTGACAGACACTGGTGCAAGAATGGGAGGCTGTACCCCAGCAGCTGCTCGACCACCTGATCCAGAGCATGTCAACCCGTTGTGCGGCTTGTGTACATGTGCATGGTGATCATATCCCATATTGCTGTCGGGGTACATGAGCAGGAAACAGTGGCGTTTTGTACACATGTGTTTCGGGACAGTTTTCTCAACTTATCACCAATACCGTGGACTTACAGATCTGTGTCGTGTGTGTTCCCTATGTGCCTATGCTATTGGAGCCAGTTTTGTGTAGTACCACGTTGTGTGGCACCACATTCTGCAATTATCCTTAATTTATGAGCATGAGTGTAGATGATAACCGGTTTTGGTTGATTAACATCCTTCCTCAGATCATGTTCACACTATAACTTCTATTTAAACACAGTGTTAACCACCACAATACCGTTACTATGCGTAACTTGTCAATATTCAAAGGGTACATAGTCGTTATCGTATAAAACCATCAGCGGAAAAGTATTAGATTAGCCTTACAGTGAGCGCTAAGTCACAGAGAACCGACTGTGCGGGACAAAGAAAAGAAGAATACATGCCTTCTCCAGGCTTTGTTTACTATTATACCAGCGATTAATGAAACATTTGACCGAATTTCTCATTTTGAGCAGGCGATCTGTTTAACTGTTAAAAATAATTCAACACCCAAGATGGCATAATTTCTTTTATTTAGGACAAAATTTTAACACTTGAAGATGACAGCATAGTCTTTTGAAACCGGATGTCTTCAATAAAAAAATATTTTAAGCGATCTTGGCTGTTGAATGGCTTTTAACAGGTTCGAAAAATTTGACTATGAACCGCAATGAGCTGTCAAAAAGGAATAACTTCAGATTACATTAAATTATTGAGTAGGTGATCAAATATTTTTGTAACAATCATTCATAAATATTTTTGTGTTTGCTTAGTGAAATCTTTTCTGAGACACTAACATCATTAGAAAAGAGTAACCGAACTCACTCTTTCTTCTCGTGTTTTAGGAGTTGGCGTAACTAGCCATCTCCAACTTTACACGAGCGAGGAGGATAGGAGGTAAGACACTGAATCATTTTCGGTAAGACGGTGCTTCGAACCTCCGTGTTCCGCCATCCAGATGTACGTATTCCGTAATTTCACTAAATCAGTCGAGCTGTTTGCCAGGATGGTTTCATTGGAATGACACTGCCGATTTCCTTCCCAATCCTTCCCCAATCCTAGCTTGTGCTCCGTATCTCATGACCCAGTCGGCGGCGGGACGTTAAACGTTAATCTTCCTGCCTTCGAATTATATATAATGCTTTTTTTGAAATCAGTATCTCCTTCCTAACTAATTAATTACTTCTAAAAGATATGATATAAGAGTTTTACGATTGAAGATAAGAGAACCTTACCTGTTACTAAAACTAGCTGTTTTGCGAAGAGCAGAAGTTCGTGAACTTTTCTGCTTGAGATGATCAGTAACATCAGAGTTCAGGAAACTTGGCGAACATAATCAAACCAGGTGCTTACAATATGATGTATCCGGACTGTCCCAATTTTTACATAGGAAGGGTAGGTAGATTATTTGCCTTATGACGTAATGAACACATGTCTGCTCTACGTTTGAATATAAATCGTAAATACTCAATGATAACACCTTTATAGCAGCAAACACGCCCATCCAGACATCAATAAAGATTTCAAAATCTTCCATGGACAACCATCAGGTACATAAATCAACATCTGAGGCGCTAGAAATGCACAGACAATGTTGCAACCCACTTACACGCTGACTGAACAGACAGATTTCGAACAGAACAGATTACATTCTGCGTTCAGTAATTATTGTGTCATAATGCAACAGCCTGAAGCGTTCCTCCTTCCCCCTCTAAACACTGAAATATTTCAATAAAATTTTTTCTCCGTGATTCACTATAGGAAAAGACTATAAATACAAAGAAATTCCGCATAACTTGTATACAGCGATAAGAAACGGAGAAAACACTAAGGACTATGAATAAAAGTTTGCCTCGTTACAGACAAAATGACGCAAAATTTTGAATGATCATAATTCAGCATATGTGTATGGAGTAATTCGTGGTCAAAAGTAAACCTTGAGGTGGGACACGTCACACCATTGAGGCGATTGACGTCATTGTTCGGTGATAGATGATCGAAGGGTTTAAGAAAATTCATAAAGAAAAATGTACGCGAGAATAAGAAAACGATCGATAAGTAAATATGAGGCTGGTTCTGCTTTGTAATAAAGAATAAATAATGAAAGAACACATGAAGGCTCTGATCGTTTTTACAAGCGAATAATCCTCTCAGTCTTTTCGAAGTGTCCACTGAAACAATAGAGAAATACATATAAAATTATATTCATTATACAGGAAACGAAGATGGAAAGGTTTTTAAAATAAATCCAGTTTGTCTCAAGATTACAATAAAAGGCGTTTTGATCCAGTACACCAGTACAGGACAATGCCACTTAAATGTTCACACTTCGGCATCAGATACAGAAAAGGTACAGATATGCGGAAGGAAAAAATGAAGATTGCTATTTTCATATGTCAAAAAACTGATGGGACAGTTTCTGGGTATTTGTAATGGTGTGGCTCGTTAATTACAGTCTTTGGCCACGATATAATACAGTTATTACTCTGACAATTTAAGTTGTTACTTAAGATACGAAAAAAAAACATTCATCCAAAATAAATCTGCAGTCACACATTCATACAGAGTTCTTCATACGTATATTTCCCATGCAAAATATGTAATGTTTCAAACCTCCAAGAAAGAAAGAACACAGTTCACTTATTCCTGCATCAAACATAAACACACCCTCTTATCTCAATCTCATTCTGTATACCCTGATCCCTCTCTCTCTCTTTCTTTCTTTCTTTCTCTCTCTCTCTCTCTCTCTCTCTCTCTCTCTCTCTCTCCCTCTCTATTCACTCCTCCTTCCTCTCCCTCCCTCACACGAATCCCCGTATTATACTGTCCCTTTCCATTACGGTGTTTCACTTCTTTTGTGTGCATAATTGAAGAAATATGATGTTATTTCTATGACAATATTATACACATAGCTACGCAAGCAATAAACTGTAAAGAGTATTTTAAGTCACTCTGTGTGAATAAGCTTGTCAAATCGCATGTTGAATATGTAGTTGGTTGAGAATTCTTTAACCTCTTGAATAAATTGGTATGCAAATTACTAATTTTGTCCCCCCCCCCCTTCCCTTGGACACAACGATAAAGTGACATCAATAATCAAGGGAACGCAAACAGCAAAAGGTTATAAGATTGGGGGATTGAAAAGCGAATAGAACAAATCGTTTAGATGATAAAAATACCTGCATTTACATCTACATCTACGTGGTTACTCTGGAAATCACACTTAAGTGTCTCTCAGAGGGTTTACAGTGATTCTCCACTTTAGTACAGCGCACAGAATAAACGAACACATTTACCTTTCCGTAAGAGCTCTGATTTCCCTTATTTTATTATGATGAGCTTTTCTTCCTATATAGGCTGGCGTCTCAACAAAATATTTTCGCATTCGGAGGAGGAAGTTGGTGACTGAAATTTCGTGAGAAGATTCTGCCGCAACGAGATATGCCTTTGTTTTAATGACGTCCACCTCAAATTCCATGTCATGTCCGTGACACTCTCTCCCCTATTTCTCTATAGTACAAAACGTACTGCCCTTCTTTGAACTTTATCGATGTACTCCGTTAATCCTATCTGTTCAGGATCCCACACCGCGCAGCTTTACTCCAAAAGAGAACGGACAAACATAGTGAAAACAGTCTCTGTAATATATCTGTTGCATCTGGCATCTGTGTTCTGCCAATAAAACGGAGCTTGGTTCGCTTTCCCTACTACATTTTGTACGTGTTCCTTCCCATTTAAGTTGTCTGTAATTGTAATTCATAGGTATTTAGTTTATTTTACGGCCTTTAGATAGGATGATCTATCGTGTAAACGCAGTTTAACGGATTTATTCTAGTACTCATGTGGATGACCTCACATTTTTCAACTACCTATTTTCGCACCATACAGATACCTTATCTAAATCACTTTATAATTGGTTTTGATCTTATGATGACTTTGATAGACGATAAAAGACAGCATCATCTGAAAACAATCTGACAGCTGCTCAGATTGTTTCCTAAATCGTTTATATAGGTAATGAACAGCAGAGGGCTCTTATACTACCTCTGGGAACGCCAGAAATCACTTCTGTTTTACTCGATGACTTTCCTTCAAGTACTACGAACTGACAAGAAATTACGAATCCAATGGCGTAATTGATGTTCCATAAATATAGAATTTGATTACAAGTTGCGTGTAAGGCGCGGTGTCGAAAAACCTTCTGAAAACCTAGAAATATGGATTCAGTTTGAAATCTATCGATAGCATTCGACACTTCGTTTGAGTAAAGAGCTAGTTGTGATCCACAAGGACGATGTTTTCTAAATCCTTGTTGACTATATATCAATAGACCGTTCTCTTCGCTAAAATTCATAATTTTCGAACGCAATATGTATTCCAAAATCCTGCTGCGTATATACGTTAATGATGTGGGCCTCTAATGCAGTGGATTACTCCAACTACGTTTCTTCACTATTTGTGTAACCTGTGCAACTTTCCAGTTTTTGGGTATGAACCTTTCATCGAGCGAACGGTTTACAGGACTGTTAGGTATGGAGATATTACATCTGCATACTCTGAAAAATACCTTATTCATATACAATCTGGACTGGATGACTTGCTCTTGTTAAGTGATTTAAGTGGCTTCACTACTCCGAGGTTACCTACATCCAAGTTACTCATATTGGCAGCTTTTCTTGATTGGATTGCTGGAATACCTACCTTGTCTTCTTTGATGAAGGTAGTTTGGAAAGCTGAGTTCAGGAACTCTGCTTTAGCAGTACTGTCGTCAATAATACTTCCATTACTGTCGCACTGTCTTGCCGCTAGCACACTTCACATGCAATCAGAATCACTTTGAAATTTCTGCCAAGTTTCGAGAAAAAGTTTCGTTGTCGAAATTATTATAAGCGTGTCACATTGTAGAGTGCACTAAATTACGAGCTTCTGTAAAAGATCTCAAACTGAAGTCACCACCAGCTATAATTGTATGAGTCAGGTACGTGTTTTGTCTGAAGCTTTGAGTAATCGTATCATCTGAGTAGAGGGTTCGTAAAGAGATGCAATTATTATTTTATTCCGGTTGCTAACAATGACGTCCACTCATACTAAATCACAGGAACTATCCACTTCAATTTCGCTACAAGATAAAGTACTTCTAACAGCAATAAGCACGCAACCGGCAACTGTATTTAGCCTATCCTTCCTGAATACCGTTGGGTCCATCGCCAAAATTTCGGCTGAGTTTGGCCGATTTGAGCATCAATGCTTTCTATTAGCGCTTGGAGCTCTGGTAATTTCTCAACACAACTACGACAGTTAACAACTCCTGAACCAATGGTTCCGAGATCGTTCTGCGTTCTTCACATTTTCGGCCTGCACCCTTTGAGGCTGAAACCGTTTTTGTGTTTCCCTGAGACCCTCCAACCCACTTCACGGCTAACAGCCCCCGCTGCTCGTGTAGCCACCTCCTGCGTGTAATGGAATCCTGACCTTTTTAGCGGAAGCGTAAACCCCACCACCCCTTGGCGCAAGTCGAGGAATCTGCAGCCTACACGGTAACAGAGCCACCTGAGCCTTTGATTGACACCTTCCGTTCGGCTCTGTACCAAAGGTCACAATCAGTCCTGTCGACTATGCTGCAGATAGTATGCTCTGCTCTCACCTGGCAAGCAAGACTGGCAGTCGTTATCTCTTCTGATCCAAAGCGACGCACATCATCGGTGTCGACGTGAGCCGCCACTTGCAGGTGACTGAATTCTGTGCTCTTCTCGGCATCCGGAAGGACCTTGAACGGGTCTGGATCGACTCCACCCGGCAAGGACATGTAAGTGCACATTGGATTTCTTCCCCTCCTTGGTAGCCATATCCCTAACGGAAAACACGATTAACATTGGAACTCCCAACTACCAATAACTGTCCGGAACTTGTAGGCTGAAGGATTTCCTCTGAAACGGGACAATTGACTGCATCCGACTGAGGGACACTGTCAGCCACAGAAGCACGTGGAACCTGTTTGCCAGACAAACTGGGGAGGCCTCATGTTTGGCACCCCACGGGAGGTCTTTCGCAGCCTGCCACGCCCCGAGGTGACCTCCCACTCGACCACGGGAGAATGGGTGGGGTGTCAATCTCAGTGTGAGCAGTAACTGGGCAGCCCACTGCTACAGTTCGATTGGCGGTAACCCCGGTCGTGCTAGACGTTCGTTGAGTCCCCACAGCCAGTCAGCAACAGAGATGGCGATCCACTGCAGCCTCAGTCTGTGTAACCGAAGCTAACACTGCCTGAAACTGAGAGCGAAAGATCACCAACTCCACTCGCATCCGTATACAGCAATCACAGTCCCCATTCGTACTAAACCTGGTGGAAAACGACACTACACAAACAAAAAACGACCATCGACACGTGGTAAAAAATTCTACTGTAGACATTGACGAAAAAGCAGAAACTGTGTCTAGGAAATTAGACTGACACGCTTAGATTCAAAAACCAAACTAAGAAAGTAAACAGGAGAGACTAAATAATTCACTCCTGGTTAGGAACTGAAACATCCCCTTAGACAATTATAAATTACTGTGCTGATAAATCTCTTACCGTATTTGATTTTCAAACAGCTGACCAAAACTGAACGTACTCAGACATTTCTCTCTTTACTTATTCTGAGCATCACTAAACTGACTCACAATATTTTTACCGCAACGCAATCTGACTTTCAATAGTCCCTACAAAAGAATGGCCCTGACTATCAATAACCTTTACCTTTCATGAATCACTTACCTCACAAAAATCTTCGTTTCTCGAACTACTGCAATACAGCGAGCGCCAATACTGCCAGCTAAATAAAAGATTCTAACTACTGAAGGCACTAACTACTGATAGGCATAGTTAGAAAATGAAAGATTTTGATAGAGAACAAACAATTTATTTACCTTAATAGTGTTCAAAAGTCTATATATCAGTTCATGACATCCAGTCTGACAAATTTACTCTTTCTGATGGACACACGTCCAGATCGTCCGCTCTCAAAACTCCGCCATCTCTCTCCCCACATCCACCACTGCTGGCGGCTCACCTCCAACTGCGCAACGCTACACGCTGTTCACATCCAACTGCCCTACACTACAATAGCGAATATTCCAGCAATTCCAACCAGCCACAGACTGCACACAGCACAGCCAGTGATTTTCATACAGAGCGCTACGTGACGTTACCAACATAAAAACCTAAACAGCCTACTTACAGAACTTGTAAAAGGTCACAAAATCGACTACATCCAGACACGAACGAAAATGCGAGAACTGTTTCTAATAAATATTAAATTATCACGCAGAAATTCGAAAACTAAGCTACCAAAGCACACACATGAAACTATATAAGTCGCTCCTAGTTAGGAGCTCGTAAAATGTCAAAAATCTGCTACGTCCCTGTTGCTGCCGTTTCTCGGCCTGCCGCTATTGCGTGACTGACATAAATACTAGCTTTTATTACTGAACTTTTTTTACGTATAATTACAAACCTCAGGACCGATTTGACTGGGCGTGGGTACGACTCAAATTATTAAGGGGAAGGAGAGGGCAGTTAATTATCTCACTGTTCTTCGTGAGCCATTCGTCGTGAGGCGATTTCGGCGGCAGACGCCGGGTCGGTACGGCGCGTCGCCTCCTAGCGGCGGCGGCGAGTCGGCAGCGCTGATGGGCGTCGCCCAGGTGCGGTCTCCACGTTGACTGCTCACCAAGTTTTGCGTGGGCGAAGCTGCAATATCACATGCTGGGAGGCGGATGTACGAGGTGGATGGAAGAGCCCTCATGTCCTCTTGCTTCCGCGCTGTCTCAACCATTCTCCTTTGCCTCTCGTCTCTCTCTCTCATCTCAGCGAATCCTCGCAATTTTCTTCCTTTCTGCTTTGTCTTTGGCGGACTATGTTTGGAGTGCCGCGCAATGACTGATCGCTGTTTCATGACCACGCCTCCCGGTGCACGATGAAATTTTTTATCTTGTCTGTGATTCGAAAGTGGCGTCTTTGTGACGTTTGCCCTGTCGAGGCTGTTCCCGGCTTCGGTCGCACTTTGTCCGATGCTTTTTTGCATTCTAGAGTTCTGCGAAAGATGCCACGCAACACTTATTTGTAAAAGGTATCGCTGCAAGACGCCTGGACAGTTTCAAGTTTGTACTTCGTCTAAGAATCTGCTGGCGTTAGTGATTTATAAGTAGCCTCCATACTGTCGAAAAACATTTTTTAGCAAGGTGAGTTCTGCAGTTCTTTAGTTTCACATGCCTCCCTGTGAGAATTTGTGCAGCTTTGTGTCTGTGCTCTGTCTCCGTGCCAGCGGGGTGCTTGAGTTCTCGACATATTCCTGCTTTTTTAAGACAGGTGAAAAAGGGGGCTGCCAGCTAGAAGAATCACATATCTCCATGTATGCATTACTCACGCTGTTGTGTACACTTTTTTTAGTCCCAGCACTCTGTGGAGTTGCTGCACGTTTTGCACTGTCCGCCAGTCTCTTCGCAAAGTGTTCATTCTTCAGCAAAGCGAGGACACCCGCCACCAGGCTGCTACTCCCTGCGTGTCCGCAGAATGGGTCTTTGATGCTCGCTGCATGGGGTCAGATTTTCTCCACATCCTGGGCCGGTGGCGTTGTGACTTGGGGAAACGGGCCACCAGCGGAGGTACCACAATATGCAAGAATGTAAGAAACAAGTTGTTGAGTTTTACTCCTCTAAGTAATTCTGTATTTATTTCTTCGTTGTACGCAAACGAAAGTAATACGAAATTCAATACTTGATAACGTCACTGAAACGTTGGTTAAACATGTCTTATGTCACTTAGTCCTGTCATAAACTTGCTAATTATTTCAAAATGTAAGTATAAATCTGGAAGATTATCACTAATGGAGAAAACTAATGTTGTGAGGTCAAACGCGGCTTCTAAAAAGTTTAACTTTTCTCTAATTAATCGCACCTGATGGAGTTTTATCACTAGAATTATCAACAATTGTGTCTTTCGCTTCTTGACAATGTAATTATAGTTCCGAAACGCGTTGGACAGCAACTGGAAAATAAAGATATTGTGACTGAAGACGGAATGTTATTAATAAAACAAAGTAATTAAAAGATCTTGATTTAATGTACATTAATGATGTTAAATTAATGGTTCTTTCTTACAATATTACTGTTATCCTCTTTCCGATAGTTGTCTGTTCCAAATGTATTACTTGACCCAAGCACTTGCATCCGGTACCATTGCACACCCACAGCCACTTTTTCACAGTCGTCTGCGAGCAACGAGGCCATTTTGTATCGGAACGACGAGTCATCATTCGGAAATGGGGGTGGCGAATATTAATGTATAAGGATGTAAATAACCACCTTGGCCTCTTCAGAAGCCCAGAGTTGTTTTGAATTTGTATAATTTAAATAAAGAAAGCTCTCCAAAGGCGATTTTTGGTCAAACGCTACGAGCGAAAACCATATTCGCGATAAACTGTTACTCAATGATTATTTTTCCGTATTTTCATGGCCAAACGAAGAGTGGGAAATGGAGACACGGTGTGTCGAAACGATCAGTGGTATGTCCAGTTTTACAAAATTACTTAATTGCTTGAAAATAATCAGGGTACTTAAGTAAAGGTTTGATTTGAGGAAAGAGTTCATTTCTTCAAGGCCTAGCTATTTTGCACATAAGAAGTTACATTGGTGTGATATTTAATAGTAAAAAACGCTTATTTAGAATCAAATGTTAAATGAGGGACCTTTGACAAGACGCTAACAGGGCAAATGTGGAGTCTAAAAGTTTATCTACGTAGTGCCTATCTATTTCGCGTGTAAAAAGCTACACTGAAATGATATTTAACCGCCGGACTGACTTTCTTCGAACAAAGTACTAAACTCAGGCTATTTCAAGAACAGTGGTGACAGTAAGAAAATGCTTTTTGAACGAAACTTGAAAATAAAAAAGTGAAAAAATATCGGCCAAATGTTTTGTGAAATGATTTATCAAGAAGTAATAAATAAATTAGTTTAGAGAAACAGTTGACCCGCCAGCGAATGTCGCTCGAAATCATATAAAGCAAATGAGTTGCATCAAGTGTTTCTGTATTCCATTTCGTTTCTAACTTTTTGGTAAATTATTTCGCAAGTTATTTGGTAGAGCTTTTCCTTTTTTAAAATTTTTTAGGTATATGTCTAATAACATTGTAGATTACACAGATGTGTCAAAATAGGGAGAATCATTTAGATGGTTAGTTCTTCTAACTGAACGTGTCTTCAGAATCCGTCTACACGATTTCGTTCACAGTCTATCCTTCTGAGGTGTCCGCGATTCTGAAGGCAACGGAGCAGATGGAGAGAAAATGTTGGCTGCTAGTCTGTTCCAATTCCCTTACTGCTGTATAGACCCTGTAATAACAGTAATCAGCAAGAAAGTTTTGCTAAGTTTACAAGATATTCTTATCTCTGTGCAAAAAAATGAAAATGTTGTGGTTTCTTGCAGGATATGTGGACACATACGAATAAAGGGGGAGAAAGCTAACGTAGCCAAGAAGGCCTGTAGGGGTGGAAGAATTGATGAAGATGCCATTTCCTTACGGGCTGTGAACTCGCTGTTGTGCTAGAAAGACATGCATCAGTGGGAAGAAGCGTGGCTAGACTTGAGGGACTGTAGGCTGTGAAACCCACTATCTGCCCATGGCAGACATACAGGCGGGACAAGGTCCAACTCACTGGAGTCCATGTAGGACACAGCCTCTTGAACATGGTAAGACCCATCTGTTTGTGATGCCTATGTTGTACACGTCTCGGTAAGTCATATTTTAACGAGTACATTTTATTTTCAACGAAAGGGCAACAGTAGATTTCAGTGTGGACCTATCCTCTATTCTAGTGTGTGATGAGTCTAATGTGGACCGCGTTTAAAACTTTGCCAGTTCTCCAGACCCCACCGTAAGTTCTTAGAGCGGAAGATTTAGTATGTTTCATAGTGGATGACTCATCCTTTTTTAGTCCAGTTATCAGCCAACCATTGTATCTGCTGCACCATTTTACGCCATTCATTGTGTCACTTTCTTTTTTAACTGATTGTTCCAGAATTGAGAGTTGCATCCATTTTAGTGTCTGTGTATGTGTGCAGGTTTGCTTGCGTGACTTGAGTGCATGCGTGCGTGTACGTGCCTGTGTGTGTGTGTGTGTGTGTGTGTGTGTGTGTGTGTGTGTATGTGTTGTGTGTGTGTGTGTGTGTGTGTGTGTGTGTGTGTGTGTGTGTGTGTGTGACAGAGAGAGAGAGAGAGAGAGAACCTTGAGTTTTCAAGGAAGTTTAAAAAACATCCGTATTGAAACTTATATCTATTTACTTTAACTGTAGTCTCCAAGGACGTTTACGATCCTGATATCGAGCACCCAACAAATGTCAACCAGCTATCGTCATTATTAGATTGAAACGGTACTGTAAGTATTTTAGAATAAAATTCATTCGTTAGTTGAGAAACAATTCTTTTATTTCACTTCAAAGGTTACGACAGACTAATTTGACTTCTTCAGAACCATAGTATTGATTTATCAAATATACTGTCAGTCCCAGTTCATAAAACATATGAGTTAAAAATAACCGTGTGTGTTCACAACACGAATTCACACTGTGCGGCCTTTATAATGAGCCTCTGGAGAAAGGATGAGCTGAAAGATATGTTTATTTATCGTGTACAAATGAACTCATACCCTTTCCTACGAACCCTTCTGAATGTCTGGATTCGTGATTAAGTCTGTTTTCGTACTTTCTTGGGGACTCAGAGATAACATCAGGACGTGTGAGTTGTGCCAACCTAACAGTAATCTTATAGTTGAGTACAGGAGGGGCCAGAGATGTACCATTTCCGCCGAACACCTCTTGGCAGGATGCCGGTAGCTGGTTCGTTTCCCTATCTCCCCTCTTTCCCGTTAGGACACCATGAGCGAAAACGGCATTATTTTTCGACATTTGGCTTCCTGCTACGTAAGCAGAGGTGTCTGCGAGGAGGAAAGCAACAGGGGACAATATGTGAGTGAAGAATTTGTATTTATCACAAAATCCTTTCGCATTTCTAGCATTACCTAAAGTGAAGGGAAATACAGTGACTTTTTAGATTATTTCTGGTTTTGCAAGCTGAGCAGTGCTTATTTCTCATTTTTTTCCTCATTAATTTGGGTGCTGTCAAAAAGTTATCAATCGTTCTGACTTTCTTTGCATTACAGATTTTTAGTTTTTGGTGAAAATCTAACATTATTGGTTCATGAATATTTTTTATCTGATTACGTCTTTGAAAATTCTGGATCTAACCATGAGAAGGACGCAGTGAGAGATTTCATATTCATATGAATAATATAAGTGCTCCACTTAAAGGGAATAACGGAGGACTTTCAACATTTTCGTACGTCGAAAAATAATGCAAGGTACCATGGTGTTTTTGTTATTGGCAATAAAATTTCCATGTGAAAAATAATGACGGATCTTTCTTTCAGAACGTTCCTTGTATTATTTCCTTGTGAAGAACGATGGAAATTCCATGTTTCGTATTCTTAAATAAACTGACATTCATTGGGATATCGAACCCGTTCCTTTCATAACATGTCGCAAGATTCTGACCGCAACTCCGTTTCCACATGTTAATCACTTTCTAACGTCGTCATTCGAATGTTAATATTCTTAGAAATGGAGTGAAATTGATTTATGATTATGAACCTCAGACAAACACCGGCGACATCACCTTCCACTACACTTGTAATTGGTGTAACCGCTGCTGACGACCGCAGCCAAGCCACCAACCACACAGTGGTGTATCGCGGATTGCCTCCCTAAAGGCGCCAGTATCAACAGCGAGGCGTCACGCCTGCAGCGACTGCTAAGGTAGTTTGGTGGCGTTGCGTCCGCCGTACGCAGCACTGCTATCGTTGGCACTAGCTCACCTCCGTCAGTTACGTACCAATATCATGATTTCCTGGTATTCTTGCCCTGGATTGCTTCATAGGACACCGTCCAGCCTTTAGTCAGTGAGCCAATATCGGGAGTTCGCGGTTGTAGTTCTCTGGGATTAACGCCGGCTGCGCAAGCCTCCCCACAATCAGATTTCCAGCCAACCAACGCGCAGTACCTGCCAGTCGAAGACTACGGCCTGTCGTACTACGTCCAAACTGCCGATTCATGGCGAGTGCATGAACCACGGTCTACCTCCAGGCACGAATACTTTATGGCATCGTCGGTGCTATTCTATTGGCATAGACAGTGTAATTTGAAGTTCAGAAGTTAGCCAGTGCGTGGTCGGTACAGGACCATGGTTTTGTTGTATTAATCCAGACGTTGAACGCCTACAGAACTTGCTTGATGCCTTATGTTGATGAAGATCCGTTGTTGTTTGGCTACCTGAGCACAACTATTCGTTAGTAGCGTGCATTACCCAGAATAGTGACGTAACACTAGTTATCACTGACAATACTTTTATTGGCCTCATTACAACACATAAAAGATAATCCACATAAGTTGAGCAGTCTGTGAACGTGATGTGATGCGAGTCACACTGTTGTGAGTGAGAGAGAATCGATTAGTTTAAGGCCGTCACATGAGTAATAATTATAAAAACGTTTTTTCTGATCTGGAACTCAGCTTAGGACTGTGCATGGTAGTTATATTAGAAACACACCTTCCCCTTTCAAGGTAGTTATCATAATAGTTTGTACTTCTGTATCGAAGAAGTCGTATTGTCGTAGAGCGTCATTATCCACGAATCGTCAATAAGCAAGAAAATTGTCCATTCGCGGAAAGAGTCGAAAGTTCTCCTGGGCGAAGTTGGATTTTAGTGAAGATTGTAACATTACCCTCCCACACATCGACATTAAATTTTCCAGCTCTTCATTACTTTCGAAAGCTTCGAAAGGCGCAAGATATATTAAAAAAACTTTTTTACTTATCTTCATTTTCTCGTTGTTGGCTGTAGTCACGTGTAGGGGTAAATTCTTGAGGCTGAAATTTCTTTAATTTTATGGCTTCCAGTTGACATAATAATGTTTGAAGATTTGTCTGTCTTACTCTTGAATTTTTTTTTTTTTTTGACGCATTCTTACAATATCACATCGTCTCTAGAATTTCCACTTCTATAACATCACAAATTACATTGTTATTGCCAGATATAAAAACACGTCCGCTTCCATCAGAGGTATGCCCACTACTACTAACTTTGTGCTGTGCTCTCAATATTCCAAAGAGTTTACAAAGCAAAAGAGTTTACAAACTTTCATGACAAAAGAAGAATCTTCACCAAGTTACATCATTACTTTATAAATGAGTCCAGAAATAAATTTAATAATCAGCGTCAGATTGCGTAAATAATAATAGGAATTTTAAGTGTCCCAAATATTTCGTAATTTCAAATATTTCTAAAAGAAGTTTAATTTTAACGGTACACACAGAGTGTAACAAAATTTATTTTTATACATTTTAGCCTGAAATGTAATCGTATACAAAATCATACGAAATTTATTTAGTTAAACAGCTGAGATAATGTTCACCTATTCAGGATACGAAATTATTCCCGATATCGGCTATTTGTACAAAAAAAAAAAAAAAAGGCAGGGGTGTCCCATTACAAGATGAAGAAATGATTACCACACAAAGTTTGTAAAATATCATTGATCTACAACCACGCTACGGCAGGGTCTACTGTCGTCGATAAAAATAAATCCACCTCCTCCCTTTGGTTATGACTGCTCAACGCTGTTTATCTCGGAGCAGATGTCCATGTTCATGGCTGTACGGCGGTCAAAGGTAAATCAGTGCTGCCATGAATGTAAAACACGAATAACCGTGAGATAAAAACAAACATATGGTGTAGAATAAGGTTATCGAATTAAAAAAAAAACATGTGTGTATAAGTCATGCAGTTTACGAAAAGGGTAGGTTTTGACCCTATGCTGCAGCTGTCCACGGAATTTTTGAGTTTTTAGCAAGTCTTGAGGCTGCAAGTGGACGCAGCCTATTCCAGTGGCTACCCCCTAACGGTTGCTGTTTGCTACGCGTGGCTGCAGCCTTAGGACTGATTAAAAACGCCAAAGGAGCGGCATCAACAGCCGTCCACTGCAGTGGACAACTGCACCTCAGAGTTAAAAGCTGAAAAGTAGAGACAGGCGTATGTGCAACCAAAGAAAGGTATCGTCATAGTAATGAAAAGCAACAAGGAACGATTATTATCACTGAGAATGCTTTGTCATTAAAGGCGAAAAGTGTTTCACGGAAAATTATGCCAATGTACTATTTGATTATAATGAAAGAAAAATAATGTCACATACGAGTAGTACATAGCACTCATGTAATATCATACAATTTCGCTCCTGGCAGCACCTACTCGGAAAGATGGACACCAAATTGTAGGTAGCCTAAATGGTACATAGGCATATGGATTTGCATAATCGTCCTTGCGAATGTCATAAACAAGAGTGTATAATGTTATATATAATGTCTTCAGACGTTTGATGTGACCCAGCACAAATATCTGAACTGGGCTAACCTCTTCATCTCACAATAGGAGTTGCACCCTACGTCCTCAGTTATTTGTTGGATATATTCAAATCTCTGACTCCTCCTTCCGTTTTTACCATCTGTTGTTCCCTCTAGTACGATGGAGGTTAATCCCTGATGCCTTAACACATATCCTAATCCTTCTTCTTGTCAATGTTTTCCATACGTCATTTCCTTCGCCGATACTGCGGAGAACCTCTTCATGCCTTATCTGATTGGTACATCTAATTTTCAACATTCTTCTTTAGCACCACGTCTCAAACGTTTCCTCGTCTGTTCCTCTTTTACCACTGTCCATGATTTACTGTCATATAATACTATGCTCGAAGCGTACATTCTCAGCAATTTCTTCATCAAATTAAGATACTAGTAAACTTCTTTTGCCCAGGAATATCCTCTTTGCCTGTGCTACTCGGTTTTGTTTGTCCTCCTTGCTTCGTCCGGCCGGCCGGAGTGGCCGTGCGGTTCTGGGCGCTACAGTCTGGAACCGCGCTACCGCTACGGTCGCAGGTTCGAATCCTGCGTCGGGCATGGATGTGTGTGATGTCCTTAGGTTAGTTAGGTTTAAGTAGTTCTAAGTTCTAGGGGACTGATGACCTCAGAAGTTAAATCCCATAGTGCTCAAAGCCATTTGAACCATTTGCTTCGTCCGTCGTGGGTTATTTTGCTTACAAGGTAGCAGAATTCCTTAACCTATTTAGATGCTAGGGTTCTAGCTATTTTCTTTTCTGCTACTTCACATTAGAGTTCTCTTTTTCCCGTTTACTCTCCATCAATATTTTCTACTAGTTAGAAGTTCGTTTCATTCAACAGATCCTGTAATTCTCCTTCAGTTTCACTTAGGATGGCGATGTTGCCAGCGAATCTTGTTATTGATATCCTTGCATCTTGAATTTTAATCCCGCTCGTGAAGCTTTGTTTTAGATCATTCTTCGGTGTATAGAGTGAACAGAAGGGGCGAGAGACTGCATCCCTGTCTTGGCTCTGAGCACTATGCGACTTAACATCTGAGGTCATCAGTCGCCTAGAACTTAGAACTAATTAAACCTAACTAACCTAAGGACATCACGCACATCCATGCCCAAGGCAGGATTCGAACCTGCGACCGTAGCGGTCGCTCGGCTCCAGACTGTAGCGTCTAGAACCGCACGGCCACTCCAACCGGCCCTGTCTTACAGACTTAATAATCCGAGCACTTAGTTCACGGTCTTCCCCTTTTATCGTTCCTTCTTCGTATTTATACATACTGTATATGAGCCATTTTTCCCTGTAGCTTGCGGCGGCGCGGTTCCTTTTGTCCATTATCTGCACCTACCTGAACTCGTTTCAGCAGATCGCCGATAGCAAAGCCGAGCAAAAACCTACCGTACTGCAGCTCGTACCAGGCTGCATACAACGTAACTTCTCCAAGAATCGGGAAAAGCTTTTAATTTTGAATGAAAAGTGAAAATACCGGCAAAACTTCTGAATATTCTGAACCTTGGTAATGTACACGTTCACAGCCAAGCCCGCGCTAATCTTAACACAGCCCTTTCATTCACGTTATCAAGTTTATGGTAACGTATTTCCCGATGTCTGAAGAGCTTCTAAGCATGGAATGTTCTTCAATGAAAATGCTCGCCATTCTATTAAGTTTATTGGTGTCTAATGATCTCCAGCTTTTAGTCACCGATCTGCTCAATATGCCACGTAGAAGTACTGTCTTTTCTCATACACAAAATTACTTAAAAAATCCGTACTTTCTAAAACACACCGGAATAAATATTCCTTCTCTTTAAGATACTTTTGAAAGATGTAGCACAACTAAAACCGGCAAATTATAACTTCCTTCGGAGCTCATACTATACACGACCTTACCATTTTTTCCCAAAGTAAAAATTTAATATTATGATATTACGTTTACACTTTAATTAATTAACGATTTTCATTTGCACTGTAACTAGCTTTCCTTTTACCATAAACTTACTTAATATATTATGATACAAAATTCCCCATCGTCTGCAATCACCCTGTCTTTAAACTTTCTCACACTAGTTCGTACAGCGTTTATCAGTAGAACAACGATCTACATACTTCCTTTAGACCACACTCACGCATCATTCACTCTATTAAAAGTATATGCAAGACTGTACGAAAATAAACAAAAAAAGAACTTCAAGAAATAAACAGAACAATCCACAAAAACATTCTCTTGGCCTGTTTTTTGAATGTCTGTGTGCACTACTGTCCTCTAGCAGATTAAAATTGGAAGCACGTACTCGACTGAATCCACTTTAGACCATCTGTCACTGTGCACGCAAGAGTCATTCTACCGATACACAGGCTCTAGACAGGAGCTATGCCTCACACCCCCTATGATCATAAAGGTTTCTCCAAAAATTTTGGAATTATACAAATTATCGATCGTGGCCTCAAATTTTAAATCTTTCAAAAAATTCTCATTCTTATAAAGTAAAATTAAAAGTTTCTTACTTTGGTCTTGACACTCTACAACTAACCTAGCCTAAAATTTTAATTTCTTTTGAAAAATAATTTCTTATTTGACAAAAATGATATAAATTTTCAAAACGAACTTTCAACATTTCAATAACTTTTTCAACATTTTTAAATTCTTGTTTTATGAAACTCTTTTGCAGTTAACTACTTGTTAAATTTTTTTTCCAAGGCACTGCGATTTGTGTCCTTCCATTTAACAATGGCCTTTTATCATACCTTAGCACCAGCACATCACTATCATCTTTTCGTCACATACATTTCCCTGGTTTTTGATTTTGCACCTTTGCACTGCAGCGTCCATAACATTCCTCCATTCTTCACGTATCTGTCCTTCCAGGGCTTACATGCAAAGTTGTCCCTGAAACCATACTTTCGTCTAAGACTACTTTCTTTACGTACATATTAATATACAATCACTCATTATTACAAGAAATTATTTACAAATTTTATATTTCCTTTAACTTGACTTGAAATGAAAGTAAATTAGCAGTGTGTTGCTTCTTTATTTTACTTTAATCAGGAAGATCAAATCTACTAGAAAATTGTTTTAGGGAATTTATTTCCTTTAGAAGACTTAATGAGCCTTTTTTAAAAAAAACTAGTTGCTATTGAAGGCAAAACTTGCACGCTTTCTTTACTTTAACTCAACTGGAGAAAATTTAATTGTGAAAAACACATTTCACACAAAGCAATTATTTACAAATATTTTATAATTTATAGTTACCACTGTTATGCAGTGTCTCTCTGCATCACTTCTTCTTCATGTTTTTTACCACTATTGAGTAGAAACTAAATTTTTGTATTTACAATATATAATCTCAACATTGATTCATATTCCTCTAATAATAAATTTTCTTCAACTTTATCCTTGTATATTTTTCTTAATATTTGTTAAACTTCCTTTACTATGTGGCCACTGTATAACCCTTCTCATCATTACAACACGCCTTTTATGACCACTACGCTTTAGTGTTCATCACCAAAATCTCCTTTATTAACTGCACTTGTTACATCCAGCTACTTTCATTTCCCTACATTTTACTCAGTCTCCAATTTATATTTACATATTCCAACAGGATATTCTTTCCTATCTGCCATTATTTTAACTGATACGTTAATGATTTGTACACTTCAACATAGCATGGAATAACTTCTCACATTACTAAACTCAATCCTTACTGTCAGGTTTCAGCAGTATAATGCACCCTTTTTCTACTTTCCCTTTACATCACTACCTTCGTACCTTAATCATTTTCCCACATCAACAAACTTATGTCATCACTTGACTACATTACAATTTGACCCCCATTTCTCTCGCCATAAAACTTATTTCATCATAAGACACCACAATGCCCTCTGAGGTTCTCAAACGCTTTACCTTCACTGATAGAGAAGAAAACTAAAGATGATAGATCCAGCTCAGAATGATAGATGAGGAAGAGTGACAGTACGAAAAGAAACTGAAATAGCATTGTCAATATCTCGAGCATATGGTGTTCGTCAAACACTTAGCATTGCATATGTTGCAACGCCCTCTGAGGCCTCTATACTTAGCTCACATCTTACTCTGGACTAATGTATCTTTTCAGTTCTACTTTTTCTTGTACCACCTTCATTTCCTCAGGATCTGCCCCAACATCAGCCCCATACTCATTGTAGCCCTCTAACTCTTCCATACTTCTACAATACCTAATTGGTATACTGGCTACTCCTTGTTTGGTCAATTTATTTTTTCGAAAAAATGGTACAACGACCTGTTTCCCATTTATTTAAAAAATTACTACAATCTCCCTTTGTACTGGTTAAAGGAATCTACACCAATTATCATTTTATACATAGATCAGGGAAGATGAGGAATTTATGGAATACTTCCACACCATTTATTTTCACTGGCAACAGAACTTCGCGTTTAACAGGCTTTTTAAAACTTTTCTTGTAGCTACAATTATCTGCACCCACATTACTGGCATTGTTATAAGTTCATTTCTGTTCGACAACGATTCTAACCAACGTTTAGTCACAGCAAATAAATCACTGCCACTACATGCTAAACATTTTTCTTCTTCATTACACACTTACAGACTAATTACTGGCTGATTCAATACCTTCCTTTCATTGCTAGTGTCTGAACTCTCCTACAACAAATCGTTCACAACCTCGCTTCCATCGAAACCTTCCCTGTTTCCAGAAATTATACAGATTTTTGCAGAATTATCATCATTTTTCTTCCCCACGCTAACTATTATGTCCTCTAATGACAACTCATAATTTTTTCCCGGCATTTCGCCACTCTCCCTTTCCTCTCTCTCTTCCTTTTTTCCACAATTAATTGACTGACCCCCACTTCGGTCACAATTTTCCTGCTTCTCCCCTATAGCCTCACAGATGTCGTCATTTATAGACGATAGTATTTCTTCTACACTGGAGTCACTAATCTCCTGTAATTCTGCAGCTTCTGTACTTTCACGTTCCTCAGAACATGACTCGACTTCAACTTGGTTTCTAAAAACGTTCTGGCAATCAGGTTCTGTCACATTTTCTGCTAATACATCGCCCACAAATATCGTCTGGAATACAGTGCTTTTTTGTTTATGTCAGTCCAAGAAGTCCCCTAAAGCTCCATTAAACGTATAAAGTTTTATGTAGCTCGTTTCGTCTGTTGTTGCTACCTTCTTCTGCTCCTCACTTATAATCTCTGTCTGTTTAGTGCTAACACGTACAGAGGGTTTTCCTAGAGGGTTCAGATTACTACTTCCCTGCTTGTAAACGCCGACCCTTTCACAGACGGCATTTAGTTTAACGGATTATGGGATTCTGTACCATTTCTTACATTTACCCCCATTTGCTGTCGCCTCGGCGCAACATCATCCCCTCGCACTGGAAAATAAGGTCGATAACTGTGCCCCTGCTCCCCATTATTTGGCTTATCATTTTCTGGATAGCACCACCTCCCGGCACCTCTGGTCCTGCTTATTCCATGGTACATGCCAATTCAGTTAACGTTTACATTTTTCCGAGGTTCTGCGTTATTTGGTGGTCTGACATTACGATTTCGTGCTCCTTCTCATGCAACAAATTCTCAACTCTCTCCAAATAACTAATGAATTTATGAACGTCATCCCTCGGAGCTTGAATAATTTTTGTTTCGTCTGTTCATGAGCAGTTTACCTTTGAGTCCCATAACAATTTGTTCTGGCTCATCATTATTGTTTAAATATGACAGATTCGTTACCCAATTTAACGCGAACTTTCTTACGCTTTCCTTTCTGGGATTAAACTTTTGCCCAGCCCAGAAGCTGTTAAGCAACTCCATTTGTTTTTGCTTGCCCCAATATTCTTTAAAAAGATCGCCTCTTTAAATTTATCTAGAATATGGTACTGTTCAGTAGCGATAACCCCCCTACCCAAGCTCTAGCCTCTCCCAAGAATTTAATGAACCCTATTTTTTGTCTGTCTGACCACCTTCAAAGTCATTCTTTGGGATGTACATTTCCTGTTGGATCAAACGTAAAAATTGCCTGTTAGTGACATATGATATTTCAGACGATTGTACTGCAAAACTACACCCATTACTGTTATTTCCATGCCTGATGTTAGTTTCACCTTGGCATAATCTACTGCTATGCTCATCAATCTCTTCTTCCTGGTTAGTTAGCTGAAGAATATTATCTTCAGACACGCCCAGTCGGTCAGACGTACTTTTTACTTCCTTCATACATTCGGCATATTCAGAACTGATTTTACTGTCTAACAGTTTGTGATCATTTACACATATAACATCTACCGCCGCTATTTTGACCTCTACTTCCTGCATACTTTCTTTTATTAAATCTACCCTTTGGTTGTTTCCAACAGCAACTTTTTTGAAGGCATCTGTTAATTAACTTTTTTCAGTTTTAATGAATTGTTGGCAGTTAAAGTACAGAAATTTTACCATCCACTTCAATTTCTAACGACTTCAAATCATTTTTCCACATTTCTTTTAGAACAGAAGTCTACTTTTCGAGTTTTTCATCAACTTTACTAATTTTCTGACCAATTGTTTCAGCCAAACTAGTATGCTGCTTGTTTCCATCTTTTATAGAAACCATTAACGCTGCAAACATTTCTTGCATGCTTCCAGGTTCTATTTTATGCGTTACTGTGTCCTGTTTACCTTGTTCCACCTGTAATTTGGTGTCCACATTTGCACATTTGATTCAGTAAGTCTACCAACACTGTTATCACACAATTGGTTGTTACCGATTTCATACTTAATGTCACTTTCAGGAGTTACATTATCCCGACTAGTTACATTAACTGACATCCTTGAAGTAGCTTCTACTACTAACTACATTAACTGACATCCTTGAAGTAGCTTCTACTCCAGTGTCCGTAAATAACACAGAAATGTCGTCAAAAACCTTCTCTTTTACTTTAATTTTTTTCTTCATTGGATTGCAATTCCCCCCCCCCCCCCCCCCCCCCCAGAGGGGGGCGGCCTGGCAGCAGCGTAATATGCTGCTCTACAGCCTACAGAAAAGTTAAAAAACATAGTGAGAATATAAACTAACGAGAAAAACAGGCGATAAAACGGTGACACTGTAAAAAACTGTAAAATGGCAAGAAGTTATGGAATTTAAAATATAAAAACACTGCAGTGACGATGCGGATGAAGATACACAAGAAGGAGGCAGGTACAATTAAAAAACACAGTAATAGACTGGTTCCTGTTCACACGAGTTAAACACACAACTAGCGACAGTATGTGGCTATTCGGAACACTGACAGTGGATGCACAACACTGAACACTCACTTATAACAGCACTATACATTTGACACGGTGGCAGATGGGGGGGCGGGGGAGGACCCGGAACTATGAGGGGGAAAAGGGGGGGAGGAGAGGAAAAGAGAAAAAAAGGGGAAGCTGATGTAGGGAGCAGACATAGAAAAGGGGGGGCTGGGCAAATGCGAGAAGTAGTGGAAAGGCAGTGGAGCAGAGAGCAAAATGGACTCGGTGGAGAGAAGGAAGGCAGAGAGAGGGTAGCCAGGGGAAAAAAGGATGGAAGGGGGGGAAGAGGGAGCCTGGGGAATGGACAGAAGAAGGGAAGGGTAGGCGAGGATCAGAGTTGATAGGAGGGACAAATGGAGGGAGAGAGGGCATCATCCAGGAGGGGGTCGACAGAAGCCACTTTGGGAAAGGAGATGAACGGTGTAGAGGTGAAGGCACAACGCTGAAGGCGTGGCAGAGGGCGTGGGTTGAGAGGAGCAACCAGAGGATGAGGGGGATCAAGGCGGCGGGAGGTGTAGAGCATGCGGATATGTTCGAAGAAAAGGAGCAGATGAGGGAAAGGAATTAGGTCGAAGAGGATCTTCATAGGGGATGGGAGGTGTATATGGAAAATGGAGTGGAACCCCATGTCTGGTCAGAGAGGAGTTTGAGGAGTCAGAGGCGGTTGTGGGCTTTGGATTGGATAGTGTGGAGATTAGGGATCCAGGTGAGGTGACGGTCAATGCTGAGGCCAAGGTAGGTGAGAATGGAGGAGAGGCGGAGAGTTCTGAGGCAGATGGTAAGGGAGAAATCAAGGAGCCGGAAGGAGTGAGTGGTATGACCTACAGTGATTGCCTGGGTCTTGGAAGGATTGATTTTCAGGAGCCACTGGTTACACCATGCGGCAAAAAGGTCAAGGTGGTTCTGGAGAAGGCGTTGGGACTGTAGAAGGGTAGGAGTGAGGGCAAGGATGGCGGTGTGATCCGCATACTGCAGGAGGTGTACTTGGGAGGGGGGGGGGGCATATTTGCCGTGTACAGGAAATAGAGGAGAGGGGAGAGGACAGAGTCCTGGGGCACACCTGCAGAGGGGTCGAAGGTGTGGGAATTGGCTTTATGGATGGTAACACGGGGGGGGGGGGGGGGGGGGGCGGGATAGGAAGGAGGCAATCAGACAGACATAGTTGACAGGAAGGGCGTAGGTCTGTAGTTTAAACAAGAGACCTGGATGCCAGACACAGTCGTAGGCCTTTTCGAGGTCGAGGGAGACAAAATTTACTTTAATATATACTCCTTAACTCTGTTCAGTCGTGCTCATTTTTGAAGCACTGACACTTAATGAGAGTTCTTCGTTTTTATCACTTTCCATGTTACACAGTCTTTCAGCACACACACAACAAATGTAACGAACCTATCATTCGTTGAATGCTGCAGCCTCGGCGTGGTTAAACTGCGAGTTCGACTTCCTTCGTCTGCCAAACCAGCTTCAGGATCCCCGCTCGTCGTGTAAGTTGGCATCGTTGCTCTACCTTAGTGCTGCTTGTTGATACCGCTACGACGCCGTCTGCTGCTTCTCTGCGCCCTCGTTGTTACTGCGCCTGTTTGACATCTTCTAAGTCTCTCTGGCGACTCGAAACGGGTTTCGTTCAAATTCGGCGTGTACCGATTTACTAAATTTTTCATTATCGTTCACTATACGGTCTTTCACAAAATTTCTCTCAACCACGGATTCACTGTACTACGGCTTTTCAACTGGTTCCCCAGCACAGATGCACCATGTGCGGCGGGGCGTTTCCTCTCGTCCATCACCTGCACCTACCTGTGAACTCGTTGCAGCAGATCGGCGGTAGGAAAGCCGAGCAGAAACCTACCGTACTGCAACTCGCACCAGGATGCACACAACGTAACTACTCCAAGAATCGGGAAAAACTTTTAATTTTGAATGAAAAGTGGAAATACTGGCAAAACTTCGGTATATTCTGTACCTTGGTAATGTACACGTTCGCTGCCAAGCCCGTGCTAATCTTAACACAGCCCTTTCATTCACGTTAGCAAGTTTATGGTAACGTATTTCCCAAAATCTGATCAGCTTCTAAGCACAGATTGTACTTAAATGAAAGTGCTCACCATTCTGTTAAGTTTATTGGTGTCTAATGATCTCAAGCTTTTAGTCACCGATCTGCTCAGTATGCCACGCGGAAGTACTGTCTTTTCTCATACACAAAATTACTTAAAAATCCGTACTTTCTAAAAAACACACCGGAATAAATATTCCTTCACTTTAAAATACTTTTGAAAGATGTAGCACAACTAAAATCGGCAAATAATAACTTCCTTCGGAGCTCATACTACAAACGACCGTACTATTGAAAGGCTGTGCGCCTGCAGTAGCTGAATGGTCAGTGCGACAGAATGTTAATCCTCTAGGTGTTGCGTTGTAACAATCATCATCATTTCATCCCCATCGACGCACAAGTCGCTGAAGTGGCGTCAAATTGAAAGACTTGTACCCGGCGGACGGTCTACCGGACGGGAGGCCCTAGTCACACGACATTTGCATTTTTATTGAAAGGCTGGAC
This sequence comes from Schistocerca cancellata, assembly GCF_023864275.1. Taxonomy (NCBI): domain Eukaryota; kingdom Metazoa; phylum Arthropoda; class Insecta; order Orthoptera; family Acrididae; genus Schistocerca; species Schistocerca cancellata. The sequence goes on from NC_064632.1 coordinate 139,098,220, forward strand.
TCCGAGAGAAAAGACATGCGAAGAATACTCCGTTATGATTGGTCAGTTGTCTTTAAGGCCAATAGAAAAACATTACTCCCCCGCGTTAGTCCACGCTTTTCCTGACTAACCAATCAACAAATAACACACTTTCGAACTGTACTTTTCCCTGAAATAAATATTTAACATTCTGATATTTTGATTATACTTCACGTAATTAACTATTTTCATTTGCAATAGAACTAGCTTTCCTTTCTCCATTTTTTTCCCTTCATCCCATATCGACTCCCCCCCACCCCAGAGGGGTGCGGGCTGGCAGCTTACAGGCCGCTCTACAACCTACAAAAAGTTAAAACAACACAATGAGAGTATAAACAAACAATAAAAACAATTATAAAGCTATGAGGTTTAAAAAAACTGTAATATGGCGAAAAGTTGTGGAAATAAAATATACGAACATGGGGTCGACGGTGCGGATGAACACACAAAGTAAGTAGACAGGCACAATGAAAAAGCACGGTGATAGTGTGGTGTCTGTTCGCACGAGATAAAAAACACAATTAGTGACAGTATGGTGTCTCTTCGTAACATTGACAGGGTGACTTGGGACGCACAACAGTGAACACTCACTTAAAACAGCACTATAAGAGGAGACACGGTGGCAGATTGGCAGATAAGGGGGGCGGGGGGAGGACCCTGACCCATAATAGGGAAAAAAGCGGGGAAGATAGGAAAATAAAAAAGGGGGAAGCCGATGGAGGGAAAGGACACGCAAAAAAAGAGGGGTAGGGTGGATGCAAGATGGCGTGGGAAAGGCAGTGGAGGGGAACCTTTTGCCATAAACTTACTTAACATATTATGATACAAAATCCTTTGTCGTCTGCATTCACCCTGTCCTAAAACTTTCTCACACTATTTCGTACAGCGTTCATCAATAGACCAATGATCTACATATTTACCTTAGGCCAAATTCACGCATCATGTACAAAACTGTACAAACATAATTAAACAAAAAAATTTCAGATCAATTCACAAGAACATTCTCTTGACCTGTTTCTTGAATGTCTCTGTGCGCTACTGCCCTCTAGCAGATGAAAACTAGAACTACGTACTCAACTGAACCCGCTTCAGACCATATGTCACAGTGCATGCATCAGTCATTCTCCCGATACACAGGCTGTAGACAGGAGCGATATAAGGTTCCACGCCTCAGGCTCACTCCTATTTTTCTCATAATGTCGAACTTCTTGCCCTGCTTTGCATTGTCGAAGGTTTTTTTAAGGTCATCTAATGCTATGAGCGTGTCTTGAGTTTTCTTCAGTCTTGGTTCGATCGTCAAGTGCAATGTAGGAGCAGCTTCTTTGGTGCCTTTACCTCTCCCAAAGCCAAAATGACCGTCATCTAACAGATCCTCTACTTTCTTTTCCATTCTTCTGTATATTATAAGGGTCAGAAATTTGGCTCCATGAACTGTTAAACTGATTGTCCGACTGCTGGTGATGGTACGTCGACAGTCTCATTGATTCTAAACACGAACTTGAATAGCTGTTTGCCACTCCCGAAAAGCATTTTAGTAATTCCGATGGAATGTTAGCTATCTCTTCTGCCTCATTTCCAGAGCTCTTTGAGCCCCCTTATCACCCCTAGCGACTACAAGTTACTGTTCTGTCACGCCATGAAGTACGCCATCCCCACATAGAAGCCTTCAGTGTCCTCTTTCCTCCAAATCACTCTCTCCTCTGCTTTTAACAGTGGAATTCCCACTGTCCTGTTATTTGCTACCATCCTTGATTTCATTTCACCGAAGGTTGTTTTGACTTTTACACATACTGAGACAGTCCCACCAACGATCATTTCTTTTCCTATATCATCACATTTTTCCTGCAATAATTTCGCCTCTGCTGTCCCGTACATCCTGTTTATTTTATTTCTAAGGGATTTACATTGCTGTATTCCTGTCTCTCCAGAATATTTTTTTACTTCGTTCTTTCGTCGATCAACAGAAGTATTTTTTATGTTACCCAAGATTTCTTCACATTTTCCTTGTCCAACATGTGTGAGTGCTCTCTTTAGAGATGTCCACTGATCTTCAAATGAACTCAGTACTGTGATATTTCTTATCGCAATATTCACATCGTTAGTGAGCTTCAAGCGCGTCTCATGATTACTCGCTGCTTTAGTATCCCATTTCTTTCCACACTGATTATTCCAGATGATTCTCTTAAACTTGGGTATACTTTTCATCCTACTTAATTGTGGTCTCAGTCTAAATCCGCACGTGAGTACGCCTTACAATCTAATACATGATTTCGGAATCTCTGTCTGACCACAACGTAACCCATCTGGAATCTTCCGATAGCCTCCAGCTTTTTCCAGTATGATTCCTCCTCTTGTGGTTCATAAATAAAGTATTCGCTACTATCGTTTGAAATTTATTGCACAGCACAGTTAGCCTTCTACCTCTCTCGTCTCTACTACCAGGCCCACATTATCCCGTAAATCTTTATTTCATTCCTTGTCCTACTATCGATTTCCAATCGCCTATGATCATTAGATTTTCATACTGGATTCCCCATTCAGTGTGATCACCTAATTTCTCTGTCTCTTCGTATTTTGCTTGCGACGCTGGCGTGTATATCTGAACTACCGTTCTCGACATTGGTTTTCAGTCGAATTTGATGAGAACAACCCTATCACTGAACTGTTCACAGTAGCTTAGCTCACTCTCTGCCGTATTTTCCGATTCATCACAAATCTTACTCCAGTTATACCATTTAATGCCGGTGTTGATATAAACCTAAAATGAACGAGACAGCTGAGGTTGGGTGATTTCGGACACTAAATTTCCCTGACACTGTATGTCATGTTAAGCATATTGTGATACTATTCTTTTTGTTGCGGAATTAATTTTCAGATTTTGTGAAAAAAAACCTCCCCTCTACCTTCTTCATGTATCCGAGACGACAGTGAGACGAAAATTACAGTTCATTTCCTAAGTCAAGAAGCAATTTTGGGAAAGCTTAATTTTAATATAACGCCTTTCAAACTGCAATTGTTGGTGGTCTCTAAGATGGCGGTGACTGTTAGAGCGGCGTAATGGTTTTAAGAACGTCTGCAGGAGCGCAGGGATACATTCTTGGGAGGCATCTAGATGACGGCAACCTAATAGATCTTGACACTTGACTCAGAACTCGCTTGTAAGACAGCTCCAGCTATTTGTAGAAATGGCTGGTCAGAGTAATAACAGAAAACGGTGCCCATCCCGACTGCCTGTTATTTTCTTGCTGGAACCAGTTTGTAAAAAGGACCGAATAGGGTTACTCATTCCTACTTTCATCGGTGTCCTGGAGCAGTCAATACCTAGCGTCCATCTAGTTAGTGCCAATCAAAGAAGACTTCGTTGTAGGCGCTATATTGGCGAAAGTTTGGTTCTAACGCCTCAAGTACTTGTAGGTACAGTGAGAGTCTTTGAAAATCGAGTACAACGACTGCTACTTGATTCACGCATTCGGAAGACAGCAGCTGGCCGTCATCTGCATAAAAAGGTGAGAAGCTACGGACTACAGCTTAGTTAACTCGCCACCTTGCTCCATTGCTACTGCTCACTGCCAGTTACTTCTCTCCCCCGCTCATTAACCCTTTAGTGGCTTCCTTGTTATCAGATTTGTAGCTTTTATATTTCGAACTAGCTGAGTACCAGGCGTTTTCATGGTTTCACCTCCTTGCCCCTCTCTGTGTCCATTTCCTCTGCTCCCCCTCTGCCCTCCTGCCTGTCCATCTCCTCTACCCCTCTCTCTGTCCATCTCCTCCTGTTTCCTGTCTCTCTTTCCATGTTCTATCCCCCCTCTCCCTGTCCATTTCCTCCTTCCCTCATATCTCTTGAACTCTATGATGTGCGACGACATAATCTTGTAGTTACATTCAGCACCATATCTGAATATCGCCTGTTAAATGGGGCCGGCCGTTGTGGCCGAGCGGTTCTAGGCACTTCAGTCCGGAACCGCGCTGCTGCTACGGTCGCAGTTTCGAATCCTGCCTCGGGCACAGATGTGTGTGATGTCCTTAGGTTAGTTAGGTTTAAGTAGTTCTAAGTCTAGGGGACTGATGACCTCAGATGTTAAGTCCCATAGTGCTCAGAGCCATTTGAACTATTTTTGTTAAATGTGTTCCGAATAGAGTTAGTAACTAGGAAAGAAGCAATAAACGTGTCAGATGCGACAGTTTTACTGCATGAACAGTAAAAATGTAGTAAGCGATAAACCGTTTTCTTTTAATCATCATTCGGGGTGTGTCAGCGACTAAAAGTTTGAAATTATGTGTAAAGTTTGTTGTAAGCAATTAAGTGCTCTCGTTCTCAAATACTGGATGAATAAAATCTGGGTAGTCACGCGTCGTAGCCTAAACTTCTTCCCCCCTCCCCCCTTTGATAAGTCGATGATTCTTATACCCACAGTAATTCTTTCCAGACAGTAAGTGTTTTGTGTACCAAGTCTAGTTCAAATTGGAAGAGTGGTTTCAGAGGTGATGTGAAACGCACAAACAAACATTTTTGTAGTTTGTGTGAATATCTTTTTTTCCTTTATCCGGTTCGGCTGAACTACGGCCCATACTGTGGCCCTATCTACGCTGAAGTTACCAGTAAAACCTCTATAGAAACCCGTCTAGTAGTTTTGAAGATTAGCGCGTTAAGACAGACAGGCAGGTAGACAAGAAAGATGTAGTAAAATTTTAAATCACGATTACTTACTTTATCCTCAGTCCGACTGTGATGAGCCAAAGTCTATACGGTGCCCAAACTATGCTAGGGTTACCTGCGAAAACCCCATGGCAATTCATGTAGTAGTTTTAGAGATTAGCATGTTCAAAGACAGACAGCAAGATGGTTTTGTAGATTTATTATTGGTTACGTTTTTAACTTTTGCTTATCACACGTGAGCCTGACACCGAGTAAGGATGCGCTCTTTACTCCTGATTACGGTGCTTAATATTGGTTTTCCTCTTCGTCTGTAGATCTTAAATGCAGAACGCTTTTCAGTTAATGAGTAATTTGGACTCGTCTGATTTTTGTGATTGTGGTACGATCTTTCCTGTTGGTCTATAGACCCTTGATAAGCTTTGATAAATCGATGTACAAACTGATTGCTGTATTCATGCCTTTGTATTCATGCCTTTGTATGTCTGTCTCATTATTCATAGCTCATATTTGTTCACAGAAGAGTACAACAAACAGATATTGCCTAATTCATTAATTGTTTATGAAAGAAAATCTCCTTCTTGATTCCGTGGAAACATTTACCACTTTACTGCAAAGAGAATGGTTTATTTCTAACGGTAACAGTTTAATGGTAAGCCACATATATGTCACATATAGAAACGTCCCGTTATTTATCGTTTGTGCACATGAAACATCTGTTTGTACGAGAAATTCATCGTTCTACCAACAGCATAACTCACACGAGAACTTTCGCCTGCAGTTGTATAGTTTGAAGGAAGTCGCCCACAGTTTATTTGTCGTTACGTGTAACAAATAACAGAAAATATTTCATTCAACATCTTCCATAGTAGACGACGTTCGTATCCTCTTCCTACAATCAGCACTAGACAGACTGATGAAATCTATGGAGGTCTCTAAACTGCGTATCTGCAATAGAATGCACCACAGTTTTCACTGCCGTTGGAAAATCACTTCCACTATTTAGCAGGAACTTCAGTACCATTCTATGGAGAACTGGTTAAGAAGAATCTGATAAGTATCGAGTTGCTGACTAGTTAACGACAGCAATTAGGTACGAGTAGAGTCCGTTGCGGAGGATCTAGTTCGCTTTGTTGCCTGAAATATAAAACACAATTTTGTTGTTTAGTTTCTTGTGTCAAGTTTCTGTGCTGTACCGTTTCATTGACGCTGCACGCAGGAGACAGATTTTTAATAACAACACAGAACAAAGATATGAAAAAGTGGTTTGTTCTTCTCATGCGGTAATGAGCGGCACGATGGCGGCTCTATGGATGATGGTGCTAGACTACTGACTCCTCGTCTTCTGACGTCAGCTTCTCCGCGTCGTGCCTGACGCAGAAGCGTTTCTCGCGGCACAGGACGTAGATCTTGCGTATCAGGATGACGGCCACTACAGCGAGACAGATCGACACGAGGAGGATGAAACTGAAGGCGAGTGTGTTCTGCGCGTGGTTGTACGCCGGATTGAAAGGGGCGTCCGTGGTATTCGTGACGGTAGCGGGTGTCACGGAAGAGTTGGCAGCCGCTGCAGAAGGTCTTGCACTCGTCAAGCGGTTTCGAGGCCACACGGTACGGCATTGCCTTCTTGGGGCTCCATTTGTTAGAGGGAGCAATGAGCTGCCGTAGTGAGATGTGCTCACAATTGTAAATAAATCTGGAAGCAGCGTGCAGGGCTGCAAAACTGTAAAGTTCACATCTTCTTCAACTGTCTCGTATTTCATTTTCTTCTATATTGCTTGATAAAAGTTTGACCTCTACATCACTGTGTCACAGAATCGCACATTCCTGCAGGTCCTCTTAGTGTGGAGCGGAGAGGCACCCCCGAGATTCCGCTTGCTCCTTGGGCGGCTGCGCCAGCACCTCCCTGCTCCCTCGGGCTTTGCCTGCCGTGCCGCGCAGACATGCAGACGGGAAACTTTTCATCCGCTCTGTCATTTTATCTCGAATTAATTCGATGTCAGTTGCAGACCTGTCACGCAGCTTTTCCCTTCGCAAAAAAAGAGAAACGAAAGACCTGAAAGAGGCGAAAATAAAATTATATACAGAAATACAAAAGTAAATACCTTTCCAGCCAGTGACTGGAGCAGCCGGCTGACGTGGAATCGGACTGCAGAAGATTGCCTTTATTATTAAAACATTTCGTAGCTACAAATTTGTTGTCGCTAATTTAGGTTTCCCGGTTGGTGCTAAAGGAGATCGGATTACAATTTTTAACTGTGGAGCCTGATGTATTCCGATGTTTCTCTCAGTTTCGGTTAAACTTTCTGCGACGGTAGTAAAATTAAGAAGTCAGCTGTCGATTGCTTTACCAATCATTCACAAAGAGTATCGTTGTCGCTCGTTTGTTCGTGTTCTGACAGCTGATATCCGACAAAGGAGACCACATTTCTGCTTCATCTCCAATTTCCACCACAGACCTGCTCCTTGCTTCATCGAAATATTTCATTCGGAACTTCTTCTTCTTATGTAAACTGAGTTTTGCTGACGGTGACATATTTTCGATCTTCAGCTTCTTGAGTACTTGTCATCATCATCATGACAGATTGTGGCGTCTTTCACATCTCAGTAGGTTTTCCAAATCCTCTGCCTACAATCCTCGGTGTTGCGTGGATCAATGTATTTCCATCCTAAAGTTGCCTCCACCACCTCCCTTGTCACTTTCAGTGTTCGCTTCCTAGGGGTGTTCATTCTGTGGTTCTCTTGAATCATCTATCGAATCCCATGGCGTCTATCAAATCCCAAGGTATTTTCTTGACAAACCACCTGACTTATTTTGTTTCAACTATTTCTGTAACATCAATTCCAAGTAGCAGACTTTCTCTCATTTCCTTATTTCGTAACCTACTCCTTGTTTTTATGACGAGTGGACCCCGTATTTCATTAGCTTCATTGTATTATATTACATTATTCCATAACCGTTTATTGTATGCATGCATTACTCACTTTACTTTTAAGGACTTCTCCACTCTTCAGCTGTTGCCCTGTATTCACATTCGCCAACTCTCACGATCTTGGCAGTCTTCCTCTTTCAGATCTGTCTTCTTATCATTCCAATTACTCCCATACCCCCACTCTCCATGTTAATCTCGGCCGTCCAGGATCCCTCCTTCCTAATGGCGACCATTCCAGGTCTGCTTTTGGCCATCGTCCCTGCTCCGTTTACCGTACACCGCCATACCATTGAAAAACTCTATTCTCAATTCTTTGCAAGGCTGGTTTTTCCATATTCACTATCTTCCTAGTTTTCTCTTTCCTTCTCCACTCTCTTCCGAATATACTGGCCGCCCTCCTTATTCCATCCGTCTCTATCGCCTGTACTCTGCTTCTCTGCCGCTTCTCCAGGCTCCCTCCTTATACTTTCCACTACTGTTTACAGAATCCTCTTCTTTGTTTCCTTTGAGACTGTCCGGCTCCCAGAAATCCTCCTCCCTGTTGGATCCTACTTTCCACATCTGCTTCACTGCTTCCCGAGGAATGGATAATCGAGCCTAAGAATTTAAACTACTTTACAGCTTTAATAGTTCTTTGCGGCAATACTATATCCCTTCTATCTCCTCACATTGCTAGATATTCTATTTTAGCCATATGTATAGTAAGAGAGCCTCTTCAAACATTTCTATTAACGTCTTTATCATATATTTAATATCCTTCCTAGTTGGTGTTATCAGTCCCTGATTATCGGAAAGTAATAACGAGTAGATAGTTCCATGCTGGAAAAGAGATCCCATACCTTCCACATGACTGATTCCACTGTTCCAGTATACTCTGCATACATATTTTAAACAGGATCGGCGACTATTGCAGTTCTTTCGATACTGGGAATGTATCACTCAACTTGCTCCTTGCTTTAACTGCTGCGTAAGACTGGTGATATATTCTTTGAATTAGGGATATCTGTTGTACTTCTGCACCTATGTACTCCATCGTTTCCCATAGTCCGTTGATACGTATAGAATCACACGCTTTTTCTAAATCCACAGATATTATGATATTTCCTGATTCTTAGAATACGCGCTCCCACTTATTTATCTAAGGTTAAAAATATGATCCATACAAGGTCGTCCAACTGTCAAATTTGTCTATTCCTCTCCCAACTTTTCCACAATCTCATCCTCAACCTGTTTTTCAGTACATAGCTAAAAAGTCTGCTGAAGAAGCCTTAACACTAATTTCCTTTTTTGTAGATAACAGGTAAGTATGATACACATCATTCTCTTCGTATTTCCTCTCCCTCCACCATCTGACTGAACAATTTACGTATAGTCTCACCGATTGGGGGTGTCCGTTTTTCTACAGTTCCAACTAACTCCTCCCGGTCCACTATCCTTCCAATGTCTTCCTTTCTTCAGCATCTCTTTTACCTCTTCCTCTAGTCAACTTGCTGTATTACCCAATATACTGCTTTTGTTGTAAACTTCTATCACGTGATCTTTTTCCTACCAGTTGTCTTCAAAGTGCGTTTGCCACTATCCAGTAGATACAGGCTGTATTGTTGGTACGGGATTGCTAGCCATTTTCATCTTCCTTGTCATCCCCCATCCCTCTACCGATCTCATATATACAAGCGAATGCTATATTTACCCATGTGCTCTTTCCTACTCCTCTTCCTTTCACTTTTTTATGTAGGGAGAAGGTATGGGAAAGAGTATGTGGGGAAACTGAGCATTCGCTTGGATGTAGGAGAGTGGCAGAGGGATGGAGGATGACAGGGTAGACAAAAATGGCAAGCAATCCTGTACCCTCAATTCGTTACGTGGGTTTTTTCTCCCAGCAGGTTGTATGTATTTTGACGTGTTCTTGCTGTCTTACCTTCATCGACAATACTCACAATTTCTGCTACACTGTCTCCAAAACTGTTACTCTTAATCTGTGTAGTTTGTGAATCACATCATTTACTTCTGCTTACTTCTGTTGTTTCGTCTGATAGATAAGACATATAGAATCCTTGCCTAAAGCTCTTAGAGAATTATAAGGGTAACTTGTCTCTCACCGCTAATACTTCATACTTCGTACTCTAGGAGACAGAAGCGATTTCATCACGGTAGTAGTAAATGGTCTTCATTTTATTACTGTCTTATTTCCAGACTTCTATTCTTATCATCAGACGTTACTGATGCGATCTTGAGGGCACTGGAGCAGATGAGAGGTTAAATTCCTTGCGTATTCAAATTCTCTGAGTACCCTTCACTCTCTACAATGCTTGTATCCATCGGATAAAGTAGTCCAAAATACCCAGGACACCCCTTACCAACAACAACAGCGGCTGGGGCAGGAGGTGTGTTTTTGCTGGGTACCAGGGCACTTGGGTATTACAGGGAACGAAATGGCAGATGTAGTAGGCAAGAAGGGGCGTCGTGATCCTCAGTTATTTCAGTGTGCCATCCGTCTGCATGCTACCGTCTCGTCATGCGTCGATGGGGAGATGAGTGGGTGGAAGGGACAGATAACAAGCTGCGTTTAGCATAGCCCACTACGCAGCCGTACCTCCTTTCACCCACGAAGACGGAATGATGTCTTTCTTATTCGTCTTCACATAGGCCAGCGTCCTCTGACGCATGTCTTTTTGCTTCCGTGCGATGATCATCCCACGTGTAGTGCGTGTGGCCTACAAATCACTATGTACCACAATTTACTAGACTAAGTTTCATTTTACCACCAGAGGGCAGCGCGCAGATTTGCCGCAGATCTGCTCTCTATTTGAAGTGACGTCCAAACGATTGTGGTAAGACTTTTAAGATTTTACGGTTTTCCACCTTGTTTACAAAAATTTAGGGATGTTCTCGATGTGTTTCTTGTAAATGGTCAGCCGGTCGCACACCCCTGTGCCATTGTTTTAGCTCCTCTGTCATTTTCCTTCTGTTTTCCTCCCAGTTGTAGTTCCTTTCACTATTTATCCTTCGTTTTAAGGAATGTGATATGCAGTGATTGTCTAGATCAGCCCCAGTGAGGTAGGAGTGAGTGAGTGAGTGTGCCAACGTTCTTAGCCCTGTTAACCACATTCGTTTCTTTTAATATTTGCAAGGGCGCTGATAACGGGCTGAATGCCCGTACACCCCCCAAAAAATAACAACGATAAGTGCGGTCAAATGTGAAGACTATGCTCACTGTATTCTTATATTTGAATGGCATATCGTATCATTAATTCTTGCCGCATCGATAAGGAATACTTACAAGCTCAAAACTGAAAAAAGAAAAAAACGGTCGGTTTTGTGGCGAAACAATTCAAGCCTTTTGCACCACGATAATGCACCTGCTCACATTTCGTTGCTTTCTTTCTGAATTTTTGGCCCAAAACAAAGCTGTAATGATGCCCCAGCCTCAATATTCGCCAGACGTGACCCCATGTGACATTTGTCGTTCCGAAAAATAAAGAGAACCATAAAAGGCCATAGTTATAGGAGCATAGTTGAGTACAAATCGCTCAGAGAGCTATCATCTATCCCAGTGGTCGATTTGCATAAGTTTTTCTGGTAGTGAGAAATCGCTGTCAGAAGTGTGAAATATCTGTTGGGTGTTATTTAGAAGAAAACACCGAGTCTGTATTGATCGTATAATAAAATGACGACTATTTAATAGCAGTCTGAGGATTCTTTTTCTGTAATCAACTCTACGACTGCGGACGCAATAGGCCCGTCAAAGATGGAAAGCTGCAGTATGTGTTGATAAACATTTTTCGCACAGCTGCTGTGAACTGGCAGTGAGTATATTTCAGTTGCGTCATTTTGCATCCAACTAAGAGGGTAAAATGAGTGATCCTTTCGTAGGTCTACAAAAGGAAAAGCTCTTGCTAATTTTGGCGTGGTATTTTCCAATCACGTATCGTACATTATTATTTGCGTGACTGGTAATCAAGGCTTCGTTTGGCCATTCCCTTCCCTCATTACTTTTAGTTCCAAGATATTAATGCTTATCACAGTCAAAAACTGTATTTCTACAACACAGTTTAGGTGATGAATGGGCAGTACCAAATACACTCCTGGAAATGGAAAAAAGAACACATTGACACCGGTGTGTCAGACCCACCATACTTGCTCCGGACACTGCGAGAGGGCTGTACAAGCAATGATCACACGCACGGCACAGCGGACACACCAGGAACCGCGGTGTTGGCCGTCGAATGGCGCTAGCTGCGCAGCATTTGTGCACCGCCGCCGTCAGTGTCAGCCAGTTTTCCGTGGCATACGGAGCTCCATCGCAGTCTTTAACACTGGTAGCATGCCGCGACAGCGTGGACGTGAACCGTATGTGCAGTTGACGGACTTTGAGCGAGGGCGTATAGTGGGCATGCGGGAGGCCGGGTGGACGTACCGCAGAATTGCTGAAACGTGGGGCGTGAGGTCTCCACAGTACATCGATGTTGTCGCCAGTGGTCGGCGGAAGGTGCACGTGCCCGTCGACCTGGGACCGGACCGCAGCGACGCACGGATGCACGCCAAGACCGTAGGATTCTACGCAGTGCCGTAGGGGACCGCACCGCCACTTCCCAGCAAATTAGGGACACTGTTGCTCCTGGGGTATCGGCGAGGACCATTCGCAACCGTCTCCATGAAGCTGGGCTACGGTCCCGCACACCGTTAGGCCGTCTTCCGCTCACGCCCCAACATCGTGCAGCCCGCCTCCAGTGGTGTCGCGACAGGCGTGAATGGAGGGACGAATGGAGACGTGTCGTCTTCAGCGATGAGAGTCGCTTCTGCCTTGGTGCCAATGATGGTCGTATGCGTGTTTGGCGCCGTGCAGGTGAGCGCCACAATCAGGACTGCATACGACCGAGGCACACAGGGCCAACACCCGGCATCATGGTGTGGGGAGCGATCTCCTACACTGGCCGTACACCACTGGTGATCATCGAGGGGACACTGAATAGTGCACGGTACATCCAAACCGTCATCGAACCCATCGTTCTACCATTCCTAGACCGCCAAGGGAACTTGCTGTTCCAACAGGACAATGCACGTCCGCATGTATCCCGTGCCACCCAACGTGCTCTAGAAGGTGTAAGTCAACTACCCTGGCCAGCAAGATCTCCGGATCTGTCCCCCATTGAGCATGTTTGGGACTGGATGAAGCGTCGTCTCACGCGGTCTGCACGTCCAGCACGAACGCTGGTCCAACTGAGGCGCCAGGTGGAAATGGCATGGCAAGCCGTTCCACAGGACTACATCCAGCATCTCTACGATCGTCTCCATGGGAGAATAGCAGCCTGCATTGCTGCGAAAGGTGGATATACACTGTACTAGTGCCGACATTGTGCATGCTCTGTTGCCTGTGTCTATGTGCCTGTGATCTGTCAGTGTGATCATGTGATGTATCTGACCCCAGGAATGTGTCAATAAAGTTTCCCCTTCCTGGGACAATGAATTCACGGTGTTCTTATTTCAATTTCCAGGAATGTATGAACAGAAGGATATATGACATGCTCAAGTAATCTGTTGTATGTAGGCTGACTTGTCTGACTATGCGGTGAACCAAAGTTTCGTGGTCTGGTACACTGACTCGGTCAATGTGGGTGTGATCCTCAGGTAGTTTTTCATACCTCTCTAGGTAAATGCCGGGCTTTTACCCTCATGCAGTCTCAGGAACACACTATACATTCTTTTAAATTTACGGGTTTCACGGACAGCTAGCCTAGACTTATTTTCCAACCGCGCCAATGTAAATCAAGTCATGCTGACACGATTAATTAAAAAGGCTGAAAATAATAGTCGGCTAAATCAAAGATCTGTGAGTTGAAAACTTTGAAAATGGGGTTAACAATAAAGAGAGAGGGACTGAAGAAAGAGTGAAAGACGCGGTGAGGTAGTGGCTGGATTATGATGTGTTCACAGGCTTGGACCAGATACGACAACAGCTGTGAAAATTCCGGAACTACTCGCTGAACTTCCCTTTGGACTACCATTGACTGACTATTATGAACTAATCAAAAGTAAGAATAGTTTTTGTATGAAAGTTGAACGACAAAACCGACTTTCAAACGTTGCGTCACGCTGCACCGTCCAGAATTTTATTTCTCAGCTCTAGTAGGCCACTAGTAAGTACAGTCTGAAATATGTTGCTCTTCAGCTTATCTTCACTTGCACCGTAATTGACAGTGAGATATTGAAAACGGTCAAAAGCACGGTTATACATTAGAAAATGACAGTGAGATATCTATTTCAGCGATGATATTCAGAGCATTTTATAAACTTCATGTTGGTGCAAATCTGATACCTGAGCGTAAGAATTTGGAGTTACTTTTCTTCACAGCAACTGGTTCCCTTTGGTTATGTCACGCTATCGCTATCTGAACGACGTGCTACCTTGCAGTATTTATTAGGCCAATGTGAAACACGTAGTCATTTGAAAACTGAAACGTCCTGGCAGATGAAAACTGCGTCCTCCTGGACCGAGACTCGGACTCGCGACGTTTCCTTTCACAAGCAAGTGCTGTACTAACTGAGCTACCCAACTACGACTCAGGACCACTCATCACAACTTTTCTTCCGCCAGTACCTCGTCTCCTACCTTCCAAACGTCACAGAAGCTCTCGTGTGAAACTTGAAGGACTAGCAATTCTGGGAGAAACGATACTGGACACATGGCTTAGCCATAGTGTGGGGGATATTACCGGAATGAAATTTTATCTCTGCATCGAAGTGTGCGCAGACAAGAAACTTTTTGGAAGATCAAACCTATGTGCCGTACCGAGACTAAATCAAGACCTGCGAGGAGTGGCTGTGAATAGTGCCTCAATAGTATAAGGTTTAAAGTGCATTGTGTAGCTATAAAGAAAAAGCACTAGTCTGAATGAAGCAATTACAACTACAGGTATGGAAATGGAAATGAGCGTTTGGTGTCATTGGCCGGGAAGCCCCTTGTGGGATACCTCCGGCCGCCTTGGTGCAGGTGTTATTGCATTCGACGCCACATTGGGCGACCTGTGCGCCGGATGGGGATGAAATGATGATGAAGACAACACAACACCCAGTCCCTGAGAGGAGAAAATCTCCGACCCAGCCGGGAATCGAACCCGGGCCCGTAGGACGGCAATCCACCACGCTGAACACTCAGCTATTTTATTTTAAATCTCATTTTGTTCCTTATTGTTCGTTGAATTTGTTCGGGGCGGACGTCCGATGACACCCATTTAGGCTCTCCGTTGATCTGTTCACCCAGTTTTTTGTTACAGAGGGTAGCTAACCATCTGACCCTATCGGGGCGGACACAACTCAAGGTTCGCATTTAACAATTCACTAGAGTAATGATTCAAAACGTGTAATTTTGCGATTGTCGGCTTCCTTTATTTAGCTCCTTTTCGTCCAGAAAAGGAAAAGAAGCAATCAGGTACTGGTTACTGAATTGATTGTGCATTCGTGTCATAAGCAGTTCATGGTAATCTGTTGAAACAAAACCTGAATAAATGAAACTTCCGGAGAGAGAGAGAGAGAGAGAGAGAGAGAGAAAGAGAGAGAGAGAGAGAGAAACGTACCTCGGCTAAAGAGGACAAGAACCATGACTTCAGTGTTCTCGTATAATAAGCTTTGGAAATTATTTTCAGAGCTGCAGTTACAATGGAATAAACTTTTATGACGTTTAGCGAGCTTTTTAATTACCCCGTCAATAAGCAACATGCAGTTGTCAATGAACAGTTTTATCGGATTTTTCGCTATCAAACAAATAATAAACACACTCCGCGAGGGAATAGCAGCTACATGTACTCAGTAGATAGCTGTTTGTACCAGCTGGAGTGACACAGTATTTGTTTCCATTTAATCACTCTATTGTATTAATGTAATGTGGGAAAATGTTCATTTCTTTTATCCCCAAATGTACTGCTTATCTTTGTTCATTCACCAAATTATTCTGAGATTAAATTACGTGCTCAAAAGCTTACATTTTAGGTTTTAAATCCTACTGCAAAAGAGCTGTGATGGAGCGATTCACTTTTTATACAATGCGCCCTTTATTCCAGTACGGATTTATTTAAAGGGCTTAGAGACAGTTAACATTGAATTTGCGCTTATTATACGCTAAGGTACCACAGTTGGAACCTAGAAAATGACGTGGTAGATTACTATGATGCAATATCTTATCAGGTATCATTCCAGTGAATAGCTCAGTATTACATTCATAAGAAAATAAAAAGTATTTCTTGTTAAATTCCGCACGGCTACCGGCGCGTTGAATGAAAATTTCAGTCACTGACTACCGAAGACTGAGGCGGTATTTTGACGTGGGCGATATTCAAACACAGGGTGCTGCTGGCTGCAACAATGATGGATTTTGTATTCAGCCAAACTATTGCATTATTCCCTTCATAAGAATATTGATGTCAATAGAATTTTGAACTGTTAACGAAACATATTCTACCACAAAAACACCATTACGAGCAGTAGGAATTTGTAGACGTTTTTTGATCTTTCTGGCTATCTTCTTCAGCTCTTTTCTAACAATGGGCAATGAGTACTAATCGTTATCCGTTATTATAGATTTTGTAAATCTTAATGCACTGTTCAAAGATAGCACTTCTGTCGTGGAGTGAGGGAGAAATTCTCTGTTCGCCTTAAATTCTCCATGGTCTATTATTTATTTTATTCATTCACTTTGACATTTTAACTCTACCCACATTGACATATAAGGTTAGTGCGATTCGCTTATGAAAATTGTCGTATGCGTCCCTGATTACGTTCCCGTCGAATCGCCTAATATGAATTATACTAGGCATTGTGCGTAAATTTGTTTCCTACGTGTTTTCTGTAGCTTTCTGCAGAACACATAGTTCTTGGCTGCGGGTGTGGTCATCGTTATTCTGCAGCACTGCCTGCAGTCAAGAATATAGTATCTGCTCAAAAGTATCCAGAAAGCTGTCCAGTGAACATTACTGTGGCATACGTCCACCCTTTACGTTTACGATGACTTCAGCTCTGCTGGCGACACTTTCAATGAGGAGTCTGAAAGTCTGCGGAGGAATGGTAACCCATTTACCTTCAAGAGCCGAAACTAGAGAAGGCAGTGTTACTGGATGCTGGAACCTGTAACTAAGTAACATAATCAACATTCTAACTCATCTCAAATGTGTTCCATTAGTTTCAGGTCGGGACTCTTGGCAGGGCACTCCATTTCAGGAATGTTGCTACTTCAGAATCACTAACAGCTGAGTTGACTAACTTAATAAGGGATTTAATGTCGCCGATCGATTTGTTGGTTGAACTCAGGTGACTAGTCTACGCTCGAACGCCGGCAATTTCCGCTGTTACTGCGTCAATAATGACAACACAATATTCCGCTTCCTTTTATACTGCTGTGTCTGCCTCTTATGACATCTAGTAGGCAATTACGTTTTACGTAGGGGTGTCCGGATGATTTTCATCAAATAATGTACTGATTGCTCATATTCAAGGTCTTTTGAGTACGCCAGAAATGCGGAGCTTAATGTAAGCCCTTTGCAGATAGTCGTGTAATGGACTGATCAAATTACCCTCCATGTAAGTAAGCATTCATCAACTCGAATGTCACTTTACAGCCTCACTGTTGTACTCGGCACAATAATGTATAATCTCCACTCTCTCCGACCACTGACCTGGTTCATATAGCCACTCATGCATGTACAGTTTGATTAGAGGAGCTCGACAGAACTTAGCGTTTTTCAGACACATAAAATTTTATTAGAGGTGAGATTCTAAACTGTGTATCGTATGAGAAATGAAGGTTCCAGTCTGAAGGTTACGCAGCAAGCCAGAACATTTAAATTGATGCAAAGCTTGAAGAACCTGAAATTCCACAGGGCATGGTCTCTACGATCCTCGTATTATATCTGTACCATCTGAATATCACACGAGATATTGAATTTAATCGATGAAAGAAGAAAATCTATAAACACAGCATATGAATAAATCAAAAGAGAATAGAGAGTGAAAGAAAGTAGAAAAAGGAGTGCGAGAGGAGAAATCCAAAGTTGTCGAAGAATGCACGACAATGGGTAAGTTAGGTGCGATCTATAAGAACACCTTTGAAATAATGAGAAGCAGTTTTATGAATATCATAAACTCAGATGGCAATCCACTAATAAACAAGGAAATGAGGCCTGAAAGATGAAAGGAACATATGGAAGGGATATGGTGAGGAAAAGAACTTGATAACAGTGTTATAGAAACAGAAGATAAAGTCGACGTAAATGTGACAGAAGAATAATTTCACACAAATCTTCAAAGCCTAGCTAGTTATATAAAGTGGACGACATTCCATCAGAATATCTGAGATCTTGGGGAGAAAATACCATGACAAAGCCATACCGTGAAACAAGTGTAAAAACCTCAGGATTCACGTACAAATTAATTTCAGTCAAAGATTGCAGGCGGTGACAGGTATGAATATTACAGAGCCATCAGTTTCATAAGTCACCGCTACAGAAGAATGAAGTAAGTGACAGAAGCCGACTTTAGTGAACATGTCTGGGATCAGGAGGAATGTAGGAACATGCAGTACAGTACAGATACTACGTCGTATCTGAAGTAAAGCAAGCTTTGTAGATTTAGAGAACGGTCTGAACAGAATGGAATATACTCTTTGAAACTCTGAAGATGACAACGAT
This sequence comes from Schistocerca cancellata, assembly GCF_023864275.1. NCBI lineage: Eukaryota > Metazoa > Arthropoda > Insecta > Orthoptera > Acrididae > Schistocerca > Schistocerca cancellata. The sequence goes on from NC_064632.1 coordinate 139,116,501, forward strand.
ATGATACAACCCGTGTAGAAACCAGAACACAGGTATAGGAGCTGAAGTACATAGTCGGGCCGCTTTGTATAAATTTGCGATGTCACTTTCACAGATCAGTGTCCTACCCATGATATCAAAAGCAACGCAGCCCATATTTTTGACGTCACCATAACGATGTCAAACGTCACGCTCCTTATATCTGACGTCAAAATCCAAGAAGCCACAACTGAATTCCTGTGTTAGTGGTTTCAATAAAAATGATACAGCCAATTAAATCCCAGTATTTTACTGACCATTAACGCAACAGCAAATCACAATGTTGCTCCAGAGCCGCCATCTTGTTCACGTTCAAAAGTATCCAAACGATCTAAATTTTTCTACGTTCAAAAAAGTATCTAAACAAGATGAATTTTGTAGTGTGCTCGAAAACAGCCAAACGTTTTGAATTTTGTATGTCAAGATGTTGCCAATAGTAATTTATTTTCGTGTCAAAAAATATGTAAGCTTCACGTGAATTACAGTATTTCCACAACTGTATATTCTGTCAAAAATATGTAAGCACCTAAAATTCTACCTCATGACTAAATTTAATATCTATCTCTCTGCGTTTTCAGATTCACAAAAATAAGTTTATGTGCAATAATTACTGCACACTTTCATACACTTTCGGCAACCTATAAACTCAGTAAAATGGTATTATATTATTATTGATAAACTCCGATGCCGTGTAATATACCCGTCCAAAGCTAGTATCAGTTGTGATAGAAAAATACACACACAGCATGTGACCAAGAGAGAGTGCACACGTAAGTCTCTCGCTGCTCAGCTAAGGTACATGGGCACTACTGTGTCTCAGCTCACACTGCTCTATCAATTGTGTAATGAACATGTGTTTCGACGAAGTGTCATGGTTTTATCAAGACTTTGTTGAATAACTGTATGATTATAATTACATAATACGTTGTTACTGTTATTGTTACTGAAGCAGTGCATGCCACTCCCACTGTTATAGCAGTTTGCACCAAATTGCCCATACATCGGCATGATGCATCAAAATTGTAACTAATGGCCCATACATTGCCAGGGGCTGTCAAATGATGGATCTCAAATAGTATTTTAGCATGAGTATCTGACAGTGTGTGTGGGCCATAGCCTGGGTGTCAGTTATTAGATCTTAAAACTGCCTTGTAACGTGAAAAGCTGACTGTGTGTCAGAGCCTGATTTCAAATAGTATAACAATCATCAAATAAAATTATAATAAATTACCACATTCCTCAATACTGCTACACCAAAGTGTAACAAATATCCTCTTAGTCATCATTGTTTCATGAAAGTGGCAAGTTGCGACTTACTCCAACACACAAAAGCAATTAGTCACCAAGTTGAGACTCGCTGTTGGCAGCAAATAAAGACTTGTTCCAAAAAGCAAAAAAGTGAGAGTCTATTTAAGATACCTGTGTCAAAACATGGTACATGTAATGTCTCCTTGCATTCAGGGTAATGATAGTCACCATATAAAGTGACCATTATTGCTATCCAAAATAGTACCCAAAGTAATGATGGTCACCTTAACAACTAACATTTCCACACAATAGTATCTGGGGCGGTAATAGCAATAACCTTGTCAGTTTACCATCATTGACCCCAGTTGTGTTCACCATTAATTTGCAATGAATGGGACAATATTTTACACTTTTGTGCAACAATGGTGATATATCACGTACTTAGCTAGAATTTTGCTGTAGCATAGTGGTGCATGGTGCAAGTGGTTGCAATTTTGCTATGGCTTGGCGATGTATGGGGAAATTTGTTACAATTTTTCTTTAAAATTGCGATGTATGGTACAATTTCTTACAATATTTACTATAAAATGGCGATGTTTGGGGAAATTTTCCCTTTTTGATCATGATGTACGGATCAGTATGTCTAAATTTAGCCGTAACATATCGATGTATAGGACAATTAATTGCAAATTCGCTGGGGTTCGTTGTTTGCCTAATCGAGTAAGCTGGTTCCAGTCATCATATACACAATGCTCAGAATATTGGAGTCTGTCATGAGTGTTGTACAGAGTGTAAACAAGCACAGTATCTGGCATTGTAGAAATTCCAGTACCAAGGAGGGAGGCTCCGATCACAGTCATGTCTTAATCTTCGAACTTTGGGAATTGTTGTAGCAATTTTAGCCTAACTAAGAGGACATTGTGACAAATAATATTACAATCATTGGCCCAATTCCTTACAGTTTTGCTCTGCTACAAAGATCATACTATTGACATCGATATGTGCACTTAAAGCTGCAGGTTAAATCAACAGTAGAGCTGTGACTGTTTTGTAATGCTATAGAAAGGTTTCTTTAGTACACAGAAGAAATATAGAACTAACACTTCTAACATGCAAGTTATAGCATTAGTGCCAATAAGTGAGCCATGTCTATTCTGATAAGTAATACAGACAGTTTAGATTGATAAATATTTAATTTGAAAGTCCATGTGTCTGAAAACTGTGATACAATAATCGAACTGTAGTTTTTACCAGTGTACTTTAACCTGTAAATTATATTAGTAATGCCAGTATTCAAGTCATGTGTACTTTTTTTCCAGATCTTAAAGTACGATTAACTTACAACAGTAGTGTCTTGTGTGTAGGTACTTGAAATCTTTATACAATTTGATAAATGATACAGACAATGTTTTTGGGATCAAAAGTCGAATTTTTATTCGTGATCAGATATCTCTAATTCTACCTGTAATTCAACTATTTCAGTATTTGATAAATGACTTATTCAGTGCCAAGATCATATCTTCAAGATATCAAACTTTTTCTTTGTGTATGGAACCCTTGTCTGTCAATGTCTTTAAAGATGTGCTGTGTTTATATCTCATGTTAGGAGCATTACAGAGTCATATTTTCATGTTATGAATACATGCAGTTTAAATGATACAATGTTTATATTTCTCATCGAAACACCTTCTTCCCTCTAAAGCAGGGCCGCACAAGGTGCATGCACCGGTGCATCGCACAGTGCAGAGTGCAGAAGACGGCTGCGCTATGTTGACGACTGTGCAGACCCCCCACTCCTCGGCTTTGAGCAACAGCGCTGCCTCTCACTTCCTTAGCTTGTGTCGCTCGCGTCGCCTGTCTCGACCTGTTTCAAAGCTTTCACCGTGTCGTCTTCGTCATTGCCAAATACTAATGTACACTAGGTGGAGAGGTGAGTTTGGTGTACCGGTACAAAAGAGATTTATATAATAACTGTGATGGTAACAATTTTAAATTTGGTTTCAACACAAATGTATCTTCCTACGTGCTTTTTATTTTATTTGCAATTATGCTACTAAGATCTGGAACAAGAGATTGACAGACAGCAATTCTGAGAGAATTTTTTAAATTACAATTAGAAAAACTCGCACGAAATCTACTTTTTGTACAAGACAAAACAGAAAAAAAACTTTCACATACACAAGTGGAACCAAACATAGAAATAATCTTCGCTGCTTCTCTGTGTAACTTGGGAAATTATTCCTTCCGCAAATTCTGGTAGAATTGGAGCAAACCTTTTGTATTGTAAAACACATCCTTTCGGTGAACATCGCTTTGCAAATCAATTAGTTCAAAATGTAAATGTGAAGGCGCACTTTCAATATCCATCGAAAAAGGTTTCACAAAAACATCGAGAATTGGCTGCAGGTAAGTAATTTCCTGAAACAATAACAAAGCAAATGTTAATAAATGAAAGTAATGTAAGCCGTCGTTTCGAAGTACTAAAATGCGATAGATTTTAATAAACATGTAATGTGTACTATTGGTTTTAATGTGATGTTACACTTGCATGTGTGACGCAATCTCCTTTATTTAGCTGTATGTCATATACCGGCACATTACCTGGAATCGGGTCGTTAAACGCATTTTCAAGGGATTGTAGCACCTCGACGTATTTTTCAAAGCGCGCTCCTTGCTGCACAGATGCTGTCAAACAAAAACATAGTACCGTTTTGATTAGAGCGGTTATAAAAATCAGGCTGTTTTAATAAAGGTACAATTTATATCTCGCTTACCTAGTTCAGGAAAGTGTTGCGTATTTTTCTCTGAAAGGTTGTTTTTGAGGAGCTTCAGTTTATACTGGAAACCGTTTATTTTGCTGATCATATCGTTGATGAGATTGTTTTCTTTTTGGAGTTTCAGACTTAAATCATTTAGGAGAGCCATAATGTCTGCTAAAAATCCTAAATCAGCTACCCATTCAGGGTCATGAAAAAGTGGCTCCGGACGTCCTTTGCTCTCCAAAAACTGAGCCACAGTGTGGCGTAGTCGAAAGATTCGGGAAATCACTTTCCCTTTGCTCAGCCAGCCCACCTCAGCGTGGTATGACGATGAGTGAGTCCAGGAGAACGAATGTAGTTCACGATACGCACCACTACCTTCATCACATCTTGAATACCGATAACTTTCGCACAAAGAGCCTCTTGGTGTCCAAAACAATGAACGGAAGGTAAATTCGGCATGTTAAGTTTTTTCCGCAGTAGGCCAATAAACCATTTTGCATTACCGCACATTGCTGGTGCCCCGTCTGTGGTTACGGAAAACAGCTTTTCCCAAGGGAGTCCTATTCCTTCAGCTGCCATTTCAATAGCTGCTAAAATATCCGCCCCTGTAACAGTGTCCTCCAACGAAATCATATCCAGGAGCTCTTCCGTTACACGCCGCGCAAAAATATTGCTAACTGAGACGTGTCGTTAATGTCCGTGGACTCATCAAGTGCGATGGAGTACGCTAGGAAGTTTTCAATTTTGGCTGACAGTTGTTCACGCAAATTCTCAGCAATGTCGTTGATTCTCCGATGTATTGTCATTCTGGAAAGTGGTATTCTGCTGTACGCGGGAGCTAATGTGGGATTCATTGTCCCTACTACGTCCAACATAATGTTTTTTATTAATGGCTCGTCCATAAATGGCCTCCCAGCTCTTGCTAAACGTAGAGCAACTTTGTAACTAGCTCTGAGAGTCCTTTCGCAACACAACCTCATCTTCTTCACCCTAAAGTAGAGAAAAAAAGATATGTTAGAAATAATTTATGCGAAAACGAAAACTAAGGAATATAAACAAATGTTATTTCGTTTCTCATGACCTTTAACCAAAATATACATGCTAAAGTACTTGCAACAAATCTCGTTTGTAGATACAGAATTCTCTTCTGCAAGAGTTTGCAACTTCCGTAATTCTTCCTCTCTGGCATCCCCTGTTATATCACTATACTTTTCTGAATGCAATTTGCTGTAGTTCCTGTCAATAGACGATTTTCTGACACACGTAATTAGTGTACCGCAGATTAGACATTTGGCTTTATCGTCCCAACGCACAAACAAGTAGGAGAGTTCCCACTCCGGTTTAAATTGACTTTCGGCAATTTTCCCTTTTTTTTTTTTTTTTTTTTTGGAGCAGATGGTTCCATTATTCCGGTAATTGTCTTGCGATTACGTATTCCAATGTTGACTAAGCCGTCTGGCAGCGCATTCGGCAGCACACAGCGTCGGCCTCACCTAGCAAGCCGAGTTGAGGCGAAGTATGCCGAGTTGAACCGATGCACTGTGCAGGCACTCGCTGCACCTCGCTTTGCACGCGTGCGGTTTTCCGTGTTTGTGCGGCCCTGCTCTAAAGCAAAGCTCGGTCAGTTCATTGCATTTAGTCATGTTGTGTGCTGTAACCTCATACTTCGAGCATTACGATTAGATCCCGGTATTATCTAGTAAGTGAGTATGGAAAGGTGTAATGAAAAACTTTTTTCACAAACGTTTTATGCTGCTGGTTCACACAACCATAAGTCAAAACAAAGGGTCCACTGACTGACCTTCTGAGTGCCATCTGATCGGCGGTGACCATAACAAGTGAACAACTGACAGAACTCTTCAGTATGCACTTATTATATCCAGGTGCCACAGACCACAGTCCTTGAGGATATCACATTTTTCCTGACAGTGTATTTTTTTAGCTCACTTAATAGGCTTGCTACATCATTTTCAAGATCATTTAAACCTATAAAATTTTTGAATAAATTTGTACATAAGCTTTCACGCATCTGTCCAGTGCAATTGAATTACTCATCAAGATTGGTAAACAATGTGATGTGTTTAGTGCTACAAACATTCTTAAGAAACTGATGCAGACTTTATAGGGCCAATTAAGAGCATTTAAGCGCTTTGAGAAGTTTTCAGATTTGTTTTTCTCTTCAAAACTTCGACAAAATATTTATTTTCACCAATGTGTTGTACGGCATCCTTCAGAACTTGGCATGTGTTTTTGTAATGTGAAAAGAAAATCGAAGAAACTCGCCAGTCTATTGCTGTGCTACGTAGCGATTGTTAACAAGTTTTCCAAGAAGCCATGTCTCAAGTAGGCGAAATAACGATGGGTAATTAGGCCTTTGAAAGAGTCGATCATTTCAAGTACCTGGGTTCGACTGTAACCAGCCTAAGTGATACCTCATACGAAATCTGAGACTAATTGAGCCAATAAAGCTTATCTCGCCTTAAAAAAGCTTCAGTCTTCAGGGCTACTGAGCAGATACCACGAAACTAATCATTTATTAAACACTGCTCAGACTATTGCTTACATATGCCTCTGGTAGCAGGGCTCTGACAGCAAAGGATGCTGAATCACTGGATACATTCGAGAGAAGGATACTCAGGGGAATCATCGGCCCAATTTGCGAAAGTGAGAGATGGAGGAGGAGAAACAAGCACGAGTTGTACGCCATCTACAAAGACCAGCCTGTTAGACGAATTGAGAAACCATCTCGGCTGAAGTGGGCTGGACACTTGGCCCGGATGTATGATGCAGAAATACCAAAAAGAAAGAAAAGCCAGGTGGACAGAGAACGTGGTCGACCGAAAACTAGATGGGAGGACGGAGTCACAGAAGACCTTCGGAAGATGGGCTACAGGACCTGGAAAACGCTAGCAAGTACGTGCTTAATGGGAGGAGATATCTGAAGAGGCCAAGACTCGTCATGAGTTGTAGAGCCACAAAGAAGAAGAAAAAGTGAGAGGGGAGGGGGTCACAATGCTGTTGGGCTGACTTTGATATCGCTTTCAGATGTGTTAAGAGAAGATTCCGACACATAATAAAGATAGTTGACACAAAGGTCATCAATAAGCGCACTTTAAGCTATAAGTTAGATCTGCAGTAGAGTCATGTGTAGTTTGTACTTGAAATCTTCACCTATTTTGGTAATTAATACGGTGGTATCATATATTGATACCGTCCTGCTGGTGCGTTTAAGTTGACAACGTATCTGCAAGTTTCCATCAGGTGCTGGTAGTGGCCAAAAGTCAAGGGGTCAGGTGATAACAGCTTGATACAAATTGTGCAATTCAGGTGAAAATTACGTGTTTTTGACATGGAATCAGTGTAATATTGTCAATATCTTTACATAGTTTTGATAAATAATTTCAGTTGTTCGAATACATGGTGCAGTGTTGTGTACCAAGCAGTAGGTACACAGCAAATACACTAAGGGACTGCCGCCACAAAGTCACAAGCATTCGCCTGGTGTTTCTCGGTTCTTGATAGGTGGCACCACAAACCCAGACCTATTCCTGTTTCCACACTTCTCCCAGTGCATTATATATATCTGCTAATAGTGTGGATAGTCACCACAGGGAGCAGTATGATCTATGGACTACATTGCTTCGACTTTGTACTGGAAGACATTCTGACATGAAAGATGTTTTTGCGACATCTTTCAACCCGCAAGTTCGTATTGCTGCTGTCAGGCCGATTTCTTCAGTACTTCAAGAAGTAAAATCAAAGATCTAAAGAGTGGGTTACTTAATTATATAGCATGACCTGAAAATGTAAATATTGTAACAGTGATCAGTGTAATAAATCTGATACAGACTCATTAATTCGAGACGTGCTTGTCATACACTCCCATGCAATAAATTAAAGAAGAACCTGCTTAGTCTCAAAAAGCTCATCTTATATGGTTGTTTGCCACTGATTTGGGTATACGAACAAATGCACGTATTTGCTGAAACAGTGTAGTGTGACGATGCTGACGTATTTAGTACACAACGACAGGCGGCAAGCAGTTAGAAAACAAGTTAACAAATTCTAAATTATCGTGATATTAGTGTTGTGGCGTAAAACACAGAAGAAACTATTCTTTCTATTGAAACGAACGATCTAATTAGTATAAAGTAGATTGGACATAGGGCCATGGTGACCGAGACGGAGCACAACCGTGAAAAATAGCAGACAGGCAGACATACTGCAAAGGTTAATAGTAAAAGGTCAAGTACCATTCTTAATGAAAAATTGAAAATTCCGAAAGTTTCACACATGAAACGACAAGTGAATACTATCTTTTATGGCAGTAATAAGTCATAAACTGTAACTGTGACAAACTGGCTATTGGTTTTAGAGAAATATGTGTCTCGAGGTTTTATAAAGCATGTGTGTTCTACAGAAATTACATTCTGTCTCTTCAAAACTTTCTATGTGAAAAATGGGCAAGCAATTACAAATAAATGTAGATAAAACAAATTTAACTAATTTTTTACTTTCTTCTTCATTATCTGCTTTAATTTTTATTTATGTGCTGTCAGTTTTTTGTATTTATGCTACCCCAATAGACATATTGCAAGAGATGGTTATAAATGAGACAACAACTATTTTGTAGAATATCTGCTAATTCTTGTCACACTGGCTAATAGAACAGAATAAAAAACTTTCTCGAAATATTTGCTGTTATTTGCTATTAGTTCTGAACAATATGTTAATGGATCAAGTTCTGTTCTTTTTTAAATCTGTTTTAACATAATTATAGATCATTGTTCCAGACTTGTAATTCCATTTTCATGAGCTAATGTAGAAGCAAAAGTTTCCTTTAATCGTTTATTGGGACAATCTAAAAAATCTGTGATATGGTTGTCAAGTTGTTTATTAATTCTTGGGCTCAATAATTGGCAAATAAATGTATTGCATATTTTTACTCTAGAATTAGAATTAATCCAATTTAAACAGTTTTTTCCTACAGAATTACTGTTGTTAATTATTACATTACAATCTTCTTTATAATCTCCTCACATACGAAATTAAAACTACTTGTTAAATATTTCCACCTTTCTTCTTTCTTAAAAATACGTGCAAAATCTTGTGTTATGTCTAAATACAATAAATAGCGGTGTTCCTTTTTAAGTTCTTGCAATATTTGTGGTGTTCTCTTAATACCGTGTCAATCTTTGCGTCTGCTAATTCTATTTTGTAAGAAATAATAATCGGGTTAGTATACTTCTTATTACATCCATATCAACATTAATGGCATGTTTAGCTCCTTTACATGCTGTTATATTCGAATCTAGAAGAAGAGGTAATTTAGCCTTAACAGCATGTTTTGCAGAACAAAATTTAGAAGATACTCCTCACAAGAAACTATTAAATGATGCATATGTTTCTTTTTTAACTAAAATTTGCCTTTTGTCTGTGTCTTTTGTACTGAGTATTAAATCTGTAATTTTAACTACCATGACATTATCACAGAATGGTTCTGTAATTGGTTTAAATTGTTCTAATTATCCTTCTCAATTTGTATAGATAATATCTCAAATAATTGTAACAAGATTATTATAATCTAAGTTTTCTGTTAGTAACCATAAGTCAGATCTTTCATTGGTTTGGTTTTACTTTATTTCCAAAAAGTTTTGCTACATAATATTTCTTTTTGTTAGTAGTAGATATTTTATTTTCAACTTCCATTCATGAGGAAAAAGTTTTTGGATTTGAGTAAAAGCAGTTAGAAATAGAGATACAAAATTATTAATAAAAAACATAAAATTTAATTCTTTTCAAAAAGTAGTTGAAACTGGGTAGTTAAAAATATAGCGATGTGACTTTTAATGTATTTGAAGGCTGTACAGTTGAAATAAACAAGAAAGTGTTTAGTCCCCATGATGACAAAATATATGTTTTGGAAAATAAAATAGATACATTACCAAACAGACATTACAAATTATAAAAAAAATCTAATAAATTTTTTTCTATATAAATTGAGAGTCTAATCAAGAAGCTCAACAACAGAAGTATGTCGAAAAGGATTAAAAAATTGAGTGACTTAGAGATAAACGTTTTATATAATATTAATAGATGTGAATATTTGAATACTAAATAAGGAGAAAAAATTCGTATGGAGCTTACTAATGAGTTTAAGATTATTTTACCAGAGAGTTATTATAATTTGATTATTGACTGATATTTTCAGTTAACTGAAAAAGAACAGATGTAATTGAAATGTAAAGGAATGAAGAAACTTAAAAATAGAAATAATGAATTTTATGATCTGGAATTCACTCTGTGAATGTTCTCGACTTTTTGATAATAAATTCATTTATTTATTTACTTTTTTACATTCACCATAATTAATTTTATCTATTTTCGTATGTTCACCTTTTATAAGAAATATTAAATTTATTTTCTTATTTCACCTTTTGTGACAAAAAATTATTGATTTATAATAAGTGAACAGGATAGTCAAAATTTCATTTGTATTAATTTTTATAGGTTAATTAATATAAAGTAGAAATTTTTTAAAATGAAAATACGTGAATTTTGAGCTAGAATTTGGAGCGAGTGCCAAGAGCGAGGACTGAGACAAGTGAGCTAGGACCGGTACTTTTGTCCTACTACTGTTCCCGCAAAATAGTGGCAAGTTCAGGTGACTATGATGGAGGTGGGTATCGATCACGCATCCTTCACTCTGAAGATACCTCAATGGCTCAATATTAGTGAGATCTGTGATAGCCAGGGAAGATGCAACAAATCACCCATGTCTTAACAAAACCAGACCTGGACGGTTCGAGGAGTGTGAGCAGGTACACTGTCGTCTTGGAACACAGCATCAGCAAACATTGTACAATGGGATAGACCTGATCGGCAAGATTGTTCACGTAACTCTAGGAAGTAACGTGGCCTTGCAGAGTAGCTGTAAGATGCATGGAGTATCACAATATGGCTGCTCAAATCATCACCAAACCACTCGCCTATATATCACTATCGTTATGAAAACTCGGCTCGAACATGGAAACAGTGTGGAACAATACTCATTCAACCAAATGGTATTCTGTCATTGTCCCATACTCTAGGTTCAATAGCTTTGGTACCATCTTTTCGTGTCACGAGAAATTAAATAACTAATGGGTGGTTTAGAATTGCAGCTCGCCCTCTAAATCCCAACTTATGGAGGTCCTGGTGCTGACAGGTGCTGACAGGGTTGTAGAGTGCGACTTTCAGTTCTGCAGTGATTTTTACAGCTGTCGCCCTCTTATTTTATCGCCACAATTCTCTTCACTGTCCTCCATCATGATCATTCTACGCAAACTTCCTTCCGCGTCGTCACTTAGAGGATGACGATTTCCTTTTTTCCCTGTATGCAGTGTAAATCTTCGATACGGTGCCTCTCGAAACATCTAGCACTTCGGCTTCCTTGGTTAGGCAAGCACCCTCCATACGAGCGCCAACAGTTTGGCCACTTTCGAATTCACTTAACTCCGGCATAATGCACTCACAACTACAGAGAACACTGTTATGATCACGACTGACACCTGCAACGTATTGAGGACATTTCACAGGTACCGTTCGTGGTCAGATCCAACGGGGCAACCTGCAGGCTTGACTAGGATCTGCACTTCAAGCATGCAGTTCTCTCGATGTTTCAATATTTTTGACTGCCTGCTGTACTTCAACAAAAAAAGGTATCATTATGAACAAAAAAGGAAATTGGAGACAGAAACAAAAGTGGAGTGTAGATGGAGACTTGTAGGACTGTATTTTGATGGAAAATATACTGATAATCTCCTTCGCCTAACAGGAAATACGTCATTTGATTTCCTGAGGGGTCAGTCCTAATCACCATTTTTTAGGTGAAAGTAGGTAACCTATTTAATACAGACGAGAATCGTATCAAGTTAGCTCATCGCGTAACTCAGAGACAATTAAGCCAATTTAGTTCGCAACATAGTGCAAAATGAGCACTTGGGCAAACCGCAGCTTTAATCGGTACTGGCGGTGGGGCGCGTTTGTCAGATGACGCGTTCAGTGAACGCGTGGCAGATAATACTGCGGTGACTGCGGGTTTGTCCCACGGCGCGGAATGCAGCGATAGCGGCTGCCGGTATCAGGCTAGATGTGGCTGTCGCGGGGCGCGAAAACAGCCGCCTGGCGCCGCGCGTCTGTGACGTCACGCTGATGAGGCTGCCTCGTTCTGCCTGGCTGCATGTGCCGAAGATACGGCCGCGGCTGGAACATCGCAAGCACACCCAGCGGCTTAAAACAAAGGCAGCAAAACTAACTGTCTGATAGAACTGTTACCATTTCCGATTTACTGTAGCTGAACCCGTCTGCACCTGGCAACAAACAACACTCCCAGTCTCGAACGGCACACCAAGAAAAATATCAAGAAGATTGAATCTATTAATATTCAGCATAGTTATGTGTTCTGGGCACCACACAATGTTCCTCCTGTAAGAAGCGCCGCAGTGCAAAGACTTCTAGGTTTTCTGCTCTCTAAGTTAAAAAGGATTTGTCGTCCTGGAAAAAGTTTTAGACAGTGTCAAATTGGGTAAGATGTTCCAAATCCTGAGGAAAATAGCGGTAAGCTGCAGGGGGAGATGGGTAATGTACGGCACAAACAAGAGCCAAGAAAGAATAGTGAGAGTTGAACACCAAGAATGTAGTGCTCAGATTAAGAAGGGCTAAGGCAGTGATGTAGTCCTTGGTCCCTACTGTTCACTCTATACATTGGAAAAGGAATTATGGAAATAGAAGAAAAGTTCAGGATTGGAATTAAAATTTAAAGTGAAAGGATATCAATGACACTATTCGCTACTGACTAATGACATTGCTATCCTCAGTGAAAGTGAAGAAAAATTACATGATTTTCTAAGTGGAATGAATAGTCTAATGAGGACAGAATACGGACTGAGAGTAAATCGAAGAAAGAATAAAGTAACGAGAAATAGCAGAAACATTATGACTGATGATCACAAAGTAGGTGAATTCTACTACCTAGGCAGCAAAGTAAACAATGGTGGACAGAGCAAGAAGGACTTAGAAAGCAGAGCGGTACTGGCAAAAAGATCATTCCTGGCCAAGAGAATTCTACTGGTATCAAACATAGGCTTTAATTTTCGGAAGTAATTTCCGCGATTGTACGTTTGGAGCACAGCATTGTATGGTAATGAAACATGCACTGTGGGAAAACCGGAACAGAAGAGAATCGAAGCATTTGGGATATGGTGCTACAGAGGAATGGTGAAAATTAGGTGGACTGATAAGGTAAGGCATGAGGAGGTTCCGCACAGAATCAGAGAGGTAAAGAATAGGTGGGAAACACTGACAAGAAAAAAGGATTGTATGACTGGACATCTGTTAAGAGATCAGGGAATAACTTCCATAGAATTCCAGGGAGCTGTAGGGAGTAAAATCTGTAGAGGAAGACAGACACTGGAATAGTTCTGCCAAATAACTGAGAATGTCGGTTTCAAGTGCTAGTGTGAGATGAAGAGGTTGGCACACAAGCGAAATTCGTGGCAAGCCACATCAAACATGGTAGAAGACTGATGACAAAAAAAGTTGCATGTGTTTCCATGAACCATGGATCCTATATTATGACAGAAGCAGCAGTAGTAGTAGTTCTCATCACTCGTTTATCGCTTTTACAAGTACATGTAAAGGTATAAGAGTTAAAGAAGAAAAAACATAATTAAAAAATAGAGCCAATAATATACAGATCTAGTTTGACAAAGATGACACCTAATCAGCCATAGCATTACAGTAGGAACCAACCCAGCGTTTGCCTGAAACCAGAGAAACGTCAATCAGGATGTAGATTGGACCCTCCGACAACCCAAACATAACACTAATCCATTTCAAATAGGACAACTTCCTTTGCTATATTCATAGTGTACAATACTGTTTCGCATAACAATTACTTCATAATGTGATCATTAATTTCTGTACACCAGTAACAGAGAACACTGTACACATACTATTTCAAAATGTGGCACCACACACACTATCAGGTGACATCAGGAACTTGGTGACTTAATTTAGTTTGTTGTAGTATTCACATTAATATCAGTGGGCAGTTTATTATGCAGTTTCATTACTTGATAGAAAATGCTGTGCAGATTTGGAAATCAGTGGATAAGTCTTGCTATTTGGGCAGCAGTGTACCACAATGGCAAAGGTCAAGGGACATAAAATTAAAATTGGTAATACTGTTATAATAAATTTCACTATATTCTGTGATGTGGAAGTAAAATGTGGAAATGTAACATTCGATGATTAACAATACAAAAAAAACTTTGAAATAACTTTGGGTAAAAGAAAAGTCGTTATTTACGAAAAGATTGGAGGTCCAAGAACAGTACATTATTTAGAGAATTTTTTCACAGTCCTTCGACAATAAAATGAACTGACTGCTTATTTGTTACTTCTGTTGTGCATAGATGATTGCATATCTATCTTGAAACAGCATTTAATCACTTTAGATAGGTGAATGTACTGAGAATGAGAAAGCTGAGGAAAGTCAGTGATGTAGTATGTATGCCATTGTTCTAATTTGTTGCTCATGATAACCTGTAAAGAATTTATTGTGATATTAGTTTTCACTGGTTCACTGACGCCATGTAAGTAAGTTGCTGTGTGCATTTTATGTACACAGCATTTGTGCAACTGCTAACTGAGCAGTGTACACAGTAGCATGTGTATTGCATGTTGATGGTGTAGGGGCAATCCACATGAGATGAATCAATGGTCTGGAACTTAACATCACAGATTTCGATAATTTTATGTATGTTGACAGATGCAGTTGCTTGTGTGAAGACTCAGAAATTTAAAATGTTTTTGGGCCTATCGTTTTTAAGTTATTTCATCATAAATTTTCCATAGGATTGTAATTTTTGCCACATTATAAAACTTTAAATTATATTTAAAGAACTATTTAGCTCAAAGACTTGAAATTTGCACCATTATTTCAGTTTCTTACAAAATTTAAAAACGTGGCTGACCTGGCACATGTATTAAGACATGAAATTTTAGTATAGCTTTTTTAAATTCCAAAAATTTCAAAAACGGGAACTTTTTGTGTTGAGAAATAAATATACATGTCATACACTATATGTTAATGCATATACCAAATTTGATTATGGTACTGCAACAGAAACATACTAAAATAAATTTCCTTTACTGGTGATTGCAGTATCCAACACATAGTTTGCAGGACTGTGGATTTAGTAATGCATTGTAGACCCTAAAAGAAATCTTGATTGCCAAAAACCAAATATGGCTGTCAGCCAGTTATTTTTTATTTGGTATCAATCACTTTATTACATTATTAGAATTATACATGTAAATATAAATTCAGATTTAGATTTCCCATTTTAACTGAAAAAAATATTTTTACATACACCGTAAAAGAAATGTTTGACAAAAAGTTTAACTTCCTTAATTATTATACTGTTACATTGCAAAACATTAATATTAATTAATATTATTGATTAAACAGTGGTGTAGCTCTCACTATTTGACAGTGTATTATCCGAGTGCCTCACAATGAAAAAATCTTTTACTAATCTTCAAAAACAGAAGTATTAGAATGTTATTAGAGTTTTAGATTATATACAATGATCTTCTTTGAAATGCTAGTGCTCTTAAGCAATAATAACATATTTCTGATGTGAGAACACTTTCTTTTTCAGTATAACTTGCTATGTTTTCGACATCAATTTATTAGATGGTCTACATATTCTTCCAGTGCCAGCTGTGGGGTTTAATTTAGAAAGTATACAGTTTTTCGTAACAATAAATTATTTGGTCTTCTTGGATAGGAAGAAGAAGAAATTGGTCAAGAAGGATGTATACATCAAAGGTTTACTTCTCCTTTTTTATTTCTTTATAGCACGCAAGTGATCTACAATTTCTTGTCATAAGAACAAACAACAGATTATGTTACCTGTTCAAAATGCATGGATCTCCACCTAGACCCACTAGAATTATATGAATACCAAAGTCTTTCAAATCAGAAACAACTTTTTCTTTAATTTTGACTTTGCTCATATGAATAAATGGATGATAATTCTAAGTCCATGTGGCTGCCATGGTTTCAAAAAAAAAAAAAAAAAAAAAAAAAAAAAAAAAAAAAAAAAATTTTCCAAGCTCCTCTCTTCTGCTGTGCGTTCATCATTTGTCACACAACAATAAAGTGATTGATGTGATATTTGCTTTGGAATATTTCAAAACGTTTTGTTTCCACAGTTGATCAATTTGAATGTAAGAAAATACCTCCAGTGTTACTTTAGGGGCATTTATTAAGCCATGACTGGTTACATTGTATATGAAAATTCTCTTTTGATAAAGCTATAGAAATATGCTTTTGTTGTGGAATGGTTTAAAACATTAAGTCACCCAAGTAAATGTTGAATGACACATGTTAGGGTATGCCATTTACTTGCTTATGCCAAATACAGCTAACAAAGTAAAACATCGTATTTACTGTATTCCAGCATGACCCTTCCAACAAATAACTGAGTAAGTAAGCCTTTTAAAACATGACACCAGCACATTTTCGCCAAACTGTCAGCAGAATACTTCTGGCTAATAAGTTGTAATGCAGACCACTTCTTTTCACACTCCAGTGCTTTGCTAATTTAATCTCAGCAATTCACATTTATTGATGTCGATTAGTGTGTCAATAGAAGTGAATATTTATGTTTTATTATATATTGACAATGTGTGTTTTTATAATTCTATGATCATAAATTACAATTAAGTTTGAAGGTTACACAAAATGAATAAAGCATAAAATCCGTTACACTACATATGTCAATTGCTATATAGCATGTTTTACTGTATTTTTAAAATGATAAACCATAGTGTGCTCAAGTAATACACAATAACGTCATTTTCCCTGTATTATTTTTAACAACAATGCAAACCATGTGAGATAGTGCAGTTAGTTGCCAATGCAAACTGAAATAAAACAACTAGAACACCAATATGCACATATCCATTGAAACATCAGCCTTCAGTGTGATTATAAATATTGACAATCAGTGTATGACTTTCATTTTTAACAAAAAATCTAATTTTGAAAATTGAAGGTCTTAAAATAGTTTGTCTTGAGAAATTTTCCTATTTAGATACAGTTAAGTAACATATGTTTAAGGCATATAATTCACGGAATAGAACAGTATAAAATTCAGGTCACTAAATCAAATTCTCTTTGAGATATGGTCATTTTAAGGTTTTAAAATGTGACAAAAGTTGAACAATTTTAGAAACTTATAAAAATTGATATCTCTAAAATTAAATTTACAGAAATATCGTTAATTTGGGATTTTATTTTATCATGGTAGAAAGAATAAAGAGACAGAGATTACGAATTTCTAAATCATCATGTTCCAAATTCGTTTTTTATTTGTTTTTTTTTCCACACATAATGACCTCACTTCAAATTCATTCCTGTCACTGAAATGATTCCAAGAGGGAAATGTAAGGAGAGTCAACTGACTGTCACTTTACAAAAATAGTGCTAACACTCTTTTGTAATCATGTAGGGTTTGGTAACCAGGCATTAGAAAGCCATATGAGATGTCAATAAAGTAAAGGGAATGGAAGAAATTAGCTGCAACACCAATTATTGAAGTTGGAAGCTGAGTAATAGAAAAAGGAAAATTTTAAAAAATGGTTGCAGAATTTCTACTGAGTCAGACAGTTTCACAAGACTGGTACAGTGCTGTGATTATTCTGCTTGACAAGAAAGAAGGCAACCCAGCCATAAGAAGGAATATACTTATAAGACTCCCCTAAGTTCTGTTCAAAATGCTAAAATTATCACTATTTGCAAAGAAAAGAATCATTCTATTTTAATCAGGCAAAAACAAAATGATTTGACAAATTCATGTAGCGAACTGGCGCTATTTAGGTGTACACTGATACGAAGTGTTTATGTTGTACATTGCACATGTTTTGTAAGTATGAGGAGATTTGCCTGTTATGTTTCGTAATACAGTTCGTAGTCATTTGGCTTAGCCATGCATTTGGATGTCAATAACATTTTCATGGTTTTTTCTGAGTGCATGCTATTAATATACATATGATGATACATAAATGTCACTTGATACTTGCCACATACTTGAAACTGGCCCATGGCGAACAAAACCAATTATTTGAATAATACGCACCCTCGCTGGAAACATAATATCCCTAAATCGATACTTGATGGCTGTGGACCCCATCATAAGAAAGTCAAATTCAAGACCCTGTGCATCATACATATGCCTCCATTGTCCTTCGATTTCTCTTCACAAGGTCATCGGGGTATTGCTGTTTAGTCCAGAGTTATACTTCGATGCTGGTACACATGAGATCGAACTGTGTATGTGCGAAAAGTGTTCCTGTAATGAAACGCAGCAAATTTTAACTGGTCTCAAGAATGTTCAGTAGAGTTCCTGTAAGCAGGTATCACAGTTATTTCACTTCTGTTGAATCCTCCCTCCTGGAAGAAAGTATTTAGCAGCATCACGCGATTTGTTCCTGTGTTATCATCTTCAAAGACGAACTAATCGACGAAATAACAGCGGAACTGCATAGTGGGTTGGAGGATATAAGGTATAAAACTGGGTTGCAAAAAGAAGAACCTTAAAGTAAATTGTATTGCTTTTGCAGATGATATGGCCCTCTTTGCTGAAACAATGGAAGAAGCACGAGAGCAAATCCTTAACCTAAAGAAACAAGCAGCTAAAATATGTCTTCATATCTCCTTTGAAAAAACTAAGATATTGACAAACATCAAGCACTCATGTAAATACCTCAAAGTTCAAGAACAAAAGATTGAAATAGTAAAAGAATTCAGATATCTCGAGAATGGATTCGTTTGAATGCTGGGGAAAGCAAAGCAATGGAATCCAGCAAAAATAAACCTAAATTGGCCTTCCAACTAACAAAAAATACACACAACAAAAAATCCCTTTCATGGGGTCCAAAATTACACATCACAAGACAGTCATTAAGTCAGAAGCACTGTATGCAGCAGAAACACTGAACATGAATTTCAAATGACAAATGGAGAAACTTGAGCTAAATGAAATAAAAATTTTAAAAAAATCAAAGGGTCAAAATTTCAAGGAAATGAGATTACATACATCAAAAATGAAACTCTCTACAAGAAAATAGAAAAACTTTTAGATAGTAAGTGATAAAGGAGGGTAAATTTTTATGGTCATCTTCTCAGAATGAATTCCAACAGATTAACCAAACAAATATTTGACTGTTTCCGTAACCGCAAAACGAAACCCAACTGGTATAAAGAAACTGAGAAAGGCCTAGTAGAATCAAAGATTTCAGAAAATTCACTTATCAATCGAACAACTAAATTAATTACTCAAGATGAAAACATAAGATTCCAAGACAAATCTACGCAAAAGGCCCCACCTTTCATCTTGGAAGAAGAGAGGAAAAGAAGATCAGAAAGAATGAAGAAATATTGAGCTTTAAGAAAAGAACAACGCACAACGAAATGATTGATCCAGCGTACCTCGATAAGGGTGAAGCGAATGAAGAAGAAGAAGAAGAAGTTTGGAGTATCCTTTCCGAATACTGCGCAGCCCAGCAGTTAACTTCGACAGTAAAAGAGCCATCCGATATACGTATATGGTACTGGCCCAAATATGATCGGCCTACCTGCTGTGCCCAGGGGAGAGCAAGTTTGAGATGAGCATTAGTACCTGGTCACCTGCACACTCTGTTGAGGTTATCTAATTATTTATTAGCGACACACTTAGCAGAATACACTGGTCACATTGGAGCAATGTAGATGCTTGAGAGCTGGTATCGGGTGGTCACGTGACCCTCCCCTCCACCATGCCAGTGAAGTGGTATGCATGCGGCAGTTGGTTGGCTGGAATCAGTGCCGTAATGTGGGTCGACGTAGAGACGTGGCAGAATGCGAGAAAGAAGCTCTCGTCTTTGAATATATCCATGTCTACATCCAAATGAAGTTGGCCGATTTCTTGGTGTGTCATTGTCAACTGGCCAACGTATCTACTGATAGTGGTGTACCACTCACAGTGATGCAACTAGGCATAAAATCGTAAGGAGGTTCTAACCGACAGGTATCTTAGACGACTGTCCCACCTTGTCAATGACGATCATTTTCAAAAGCAAAATAAATTGCTGTTGTTAATGAATGCAAGTCCATTTCAACGGATTCTCGAGCTCACAGTGGTGCATGGAGCTTCATTTCTCCAAAAATCATAGTGGTGGTTGGCTGACTGATGACAATCTCGATGGCATTGGATTATTACTGACGGTATAGGGTTCGGATGGTGGTGACGTGTGATGTGAAAACAAGGAACCAAGCAATGTCGAGTAATTAGGTAGCAGGTAGTGCAGTTACAGAATTGTTAATGGCGATCTCAGTCAAGCAATCATTAAAAGAAAAAAAAATGCGAGCAGAGCTCGAGCTGTGAGGGCTTCGTACAGACTTACTTATATGTCTTTATAACAATAGTAATTTCGAGCAGCTCAATGGCCTGGGGCAAGTCTGTTTATTGGATACCCCTACAGCGACTTACGTGTCTCTAACGTACCCTGATAACCAGTTGGGGAAACGAGACCTGCAGTTTAACGTAGAGTCCGAACCACTCGTTGTTTCTGGTGACTTCTAATATCGGGAGGCGAAGGTTAGATGAAAACTAAGACAGAAAAATCCGTGGTTCGGGCGACAATCGATATCAGGACGCTCTTCATTGATTTTTTTCGCTTTATTTTGATCGGTTTCATCGTCATTTTTCGTCAGTGGTTCTGTGATGATGTCACTTGACTTCTTTCACATTCTGCCGACAACTTCACTCAGTTTTTTTATTCGTGAAGGATGCCAGTTGTGTGTGTGTGTGTGTGTGTGTGTGTGTTGATGGATGCTAGTCTGTTTTTGATGACCTTCTTGCTCTGTCTGTCATAGGTTATTTTGCTGCCTGCGTAGCAGAATTCCGTAACTTCATCTATTTCGTGATCACCAGTTATGATGTTAAGTTTCTCGCTGCTTTTATTCTTGTTAGTTCTCATTACTTTCGTCTTTCTTCGATTTACTCACAGGCCATATTCTGTACCCATTAGGTTGTTCATTTCATTCAATAGGTCCTGTAATCCTTCTTCACTTTCTTAATATTGGTATTTTTCAGCTTGAATGATAATCCCACTCTTGTACCTTTTTTCCATCATAATTTCTTCAACGTATAGATTGAACAGTTGGGGAGAAAGACTAGCTTACACCTATTTTAATCCGTGCACTTGATTCTTGGTCTTTTATGGCTCCCTCTTGATTCTTCTAGATATTGTATATTACCCGTCTTTCTCTATAGTTTATCCCTATTCTTCTCAGGATTTCGAACATCTTGCACCATTTGACACTGTCAAACGCTTTTTTCAGGTCGGCAAATCCTATGAATGTGTTTTGATATTTCTTCAGTCTTGCTTCCATTATCAACCGCGATTTCAGTTTCCTCTCCAGTGACATTACCTTCTCTAGAGTCAAACTGATCGTCATCTAACAAATCCTCAATTTTCTTTTCCATTCTTGTATATATTATAAGTGTTACATCTTGGATGCATGAACAGTTAAGCTGATTGTGCAATAATTCTGGTGTTTGTTGGCTCTTGCAATCTTCGCATTTCTGTGGATGATGTTTTTCCGAGAATCAGATGGTGTATCGGAAGTCTCATATATTCTACACACGAAAGTGAATAGTCGTTTTGTTGCCACTTTTCCCCATGATCTTAGAAAGTCTGATGGAATGTTATCTACCCTTTCTGCCTTGTTCGATTTTAGCACTTCCAGAGTTCTTTTAAATTCCGATTCTAATACTGGGTCCCCTATTTCTTCTAAACCGACTCCTGTTTCTTCTTCTATCATGTCACCTGATACGTCCTCCCCCTCACAGAGGCCCTCAGTGTACTCTTTCCACCCAGCCGCTCTCTTCTCTGCATTTAAC
Organism: Schistocerca cancellata; assembly: GCF_023864275.1. NCBI lineage: Eukaryota > Metazoa > Arthropoda > Insecta > Orthoptera > Acrididae > Schistocerca > Schistocerca cancellata. Next base: position 139,138,528 of record NC_064632.1, read on the forward strand.
AGTGGAGTTGCCATTGCTCCCCTAATGTTATCGCCCTTGCTTTTTGTTTTACTGTGTCAGTTCTTCAGACAATCATTTCTTTTTCAATTCCAACAAATTATTCATCGTAACCATTTCACCTTAGCTGCCCTGCACTTCCTATTTATTTCGTTCCTAAATGACTTATATCTCTGAATTCTTGGCTTTCCTGGAATTTTTGTATTTCCTTCTTTCATCGATCAGCAGAAGTATTTCCTCTGTTAGCCATAGTTCCTTCACATTTACTTTGCTTGTACCTACTCTTTCTCTCCAACTTCAGTGACTGACCTTTTCAGAGCTGTCCAATCCTCTTCAATGTAACTGTCTATTGAGTTATTCATTATCACAGTATCTATTGCCTCAAAGAACTACAAGCGTTCTCTACATTCCTTAGTACTTCCGTAACCCATTTGTTTTCTCATTGATTCTTCCTTACCAGTCTCTTACACTTCAACCTACTCTCCATCACTACCACATTGTGATCTGAGACTATATCTACTCCAGTTACAATCCAATATCTGATTTTGGAATCTCTGCCTGATCATGACGTAATCTAACGGAAATCTTCTTCTTGCCCTTGCCTTCACCACGTATATCTCCTCCTGTTGTGATTCTCGAACAGAGTAATTGCTATTACCATCTGAAATTTATTTAGAACTGAATTAGTCTTTCTTCTACTCGTTCCCATACAAAAGCATTCCAATCATTCACGACTATTAGACTTTCATCTCCCTTTAGGTACGTAATTACTCGTTCGATATCCTCACATACCTTCTCTATCTTTTCATTTTCTGGTTCCGACGTAGGGATGTATACCTGAACTATTTTTGTCGGAGTTGGTTTGCTGTCGATTCTGATGGGAGCAACCCTATTACTGAGCTGTACACAGTATAACTCTCTCTTTGCCGTACCTTTCCGCCGGCCGCGGTGGCTGTGCGGTTCTAGGCGCTCCAGTCCGGAGCCGCGCTGCTGCTACGGTCGCAGGTTCGAATCCTGCTTCGGGCATGGGTGTGTGTGATGTTCTTAGGTTAGTTAGGTTTAAGTAGTTCTAAGTTCTAGGGGACTGATGACCACAGCAGTTGAGTCCCATAGTGCTCAGAGCCATTTGAACCATTTGAACGTACCTTTTCGTAACAAGGCCAACTCAATTTCTGCTTCTGTTGATGTTAACCCTTACTCGTCTGAGTGGATACCATTGTCTTCCTTTTATTTCTCTTCATTGACGCCCACTGTATCTAGATTGAGCTTTAGCATTTTCCTTTTCTAGCCTCCCTACCACGTTGAAACTTCTGACAGTCCACGCCACTATTGGTAGAACGTTATACTTTCTCATGGTCTCCTCTCCCTGGGCAGCCCTCTGTCGGAGATGCGAATGGGGGCTAGTAGGAAATCTTTTGCCAATGGAAAGACCACAATGACACTTTTCAATTACAGGCCACATGTCCTGTAGATACACATTAGGTGTCTTTAATCCAGCGGTTTCTTTTGTGTTCTGCATCCTCACGCCGTTGATCATTGTAGATTCTTTCGACTTTTAGGGGCAGTTTTCCACTCCCAAGGGCGAGAAAGTGACCTGAACTTCTGTGCACTCCTCCGTCCTCTTTGACAAGGCCGTTGGCCGAATAGAGCGGCTTCTTATGCTGTAAGTCTTCGGCAGCCATTGCTGATTATTTTTATTCAAAATTTAAGCAGGACGGTTTGTTTAGTAGTCAAAGGTGCTAACCCCTATTTTGATAGTCATTGTTTGCGTTGTTTGGTCTGGTCGGACATCACATGACACCCATTCAAGCTCATCGTTGAATATTTCACTTACGCTTGCCGGCCGGTGTGGCCGAGCGATTGTAGGCGCTTCAGTCTGGAACCGCGCAACCGCTACGATCGCACTTTCGAATACTGCCTCGGGCATGGATGTGTGTGATGTCCTTAGGTTAGTTAGGTTTAAGTAGTTCTAAGTTCTAGGGGACTGATGACCTCCGATGTTCAGTCCCACAGTGCTCAGAGCCATTTGGACCATTTCACTAACGCTTTTCTATTATTACAGAGGATAGCCAACCCTCTGACCGAATACACTGAGCTACCGCACCCCGGCGGCACTCCTGGACACCGGTCATTGTCTTAGAAGCTTGAACTTGCTATTTCAAATAAATTGCAACTTGATAGCTATAATCGTACCTGAATGAAAAGTCGTATCGACGGGCAACAAAACAATGCAGCGTTTTTGGCGACCGAGGAACGGAATCCTGAAAATGGACAATACAAGGTCCAGTTTTGATCAAACGTTTAGGTGTTTTTATTATTTTTTTATTTTTTTAGGAGATAGACGCAAAAACAAAGTAATGTTACTTAATTCGCATGTGCTCCAAATGCAATGTAAAATTTAGAGTGTCTCCTAAGTGAAAGTGTTGTGCTGTCGGCTGTTGGGGCTCTCAGGCCTCAGGCAGCGGGAGAGTGATGCGGGGCATTAGCGGGGGTGGGCGGAGCGTCAATACGCGCTGACAGACGTAGGCCGCGGGCATTGTCGCCGCGTCAACATCAATCACGGCCGGCGTGTTTGCGGCCCACATAATGGCGCTAATCTCAGCCGTTCCGCGCGGCTGGACGGGCTGCGCAGCTCTTCCCTGCCGGGGGGCGTCCCACGGGCCGGCGTCGAGTCTTTGCTGCGATAATAACACCTGCCACCGTCGCTAATTACCCCTCCCCTCGCCGTTGGAACAGCGTTATTGTCCTCCACCGGTAGCCTTTTAGACCACGTCGTTCAAGCCAGTAAGCTACTGTGATACGAGTGGGCAATAGAGTTCTGAGATGGACCGAGTACAAGTCCAGTGTTGAGAGTTGCATACTTTAGAAATCAAGGCGCCAGTGTTACGTCAGTGCTATACTGGCGTCCATCATCGCCGCTACGGTTCCGAGAGTATGAAACGTCTGAAAACAGTGGCACTGTGGCTGCTTCCTATTCGTCCAGTCATTCTCTCTTACTATAGTGTGCATTGTTGACTTGGTACGGGAGTTGATGGCACGATTTTGCTGTTGTAGTGTAGCAGTGATAGGATGAAAATGGCCGACTGTCACCGATCAGGTGACCTCTAAAGAAGCTGTGTCTTGTGAGGCAGTGGGGGATATAATACGGAAATTAAGTGATGCAATGCATATAACTGCAAATCTTCTCCGTAAAAGGAAGAGTGATGTCTGGAAAGAATTGCATGATCAAAAAAATTATCAAAGTATATGTGGTATCCCTTTCCTTCCAAGCCTTTACACATATCTCTCACAAATCTCTCTCCTAAGGATTTTTCCACTATGCCTTCAACTTTTCCAGATTTTGTATCCCCTCTTGATTGGCTTTTGGGGCATATATTGTTTGAATGTGATTCGTCCTTTGAACTTCACCATGCATTCACCTATAGCTTGATCCTTAGTAGGTGCATAGAATTCTTTGAAGTTTATCAGTATCTGATTGATTAGTGGGCGGATTTTATATAATTTGTCATAATTTCTGCTCTCCCTTGAAGGCATAACAGCGTTGTCATTGATGTGAATATGTGTCAAAATCCAGCTGAACCTTTTTACCGACATTAGTGACGAAATGTACTCATCTCGAAGTTCCTTATCGGATGACCAGCAATCACGATAATAACAAAGTTTCTTGATTCCCATTAGAATGTTTATAGCCAAAAATACTTTTAGTTCTGCTATACAAAAAAGGCCTGAAATTGCCACCTTTCTGTGTTGCGTACAGGTTAGACTGGAAAATTTACACCATGAGTTTGCAGCGATGAGATATGCAACTGATTAGAATTTCAGTGCAGACGCACATCACGCGCGCCTGTGGCGCCACCTCATAGCGCCATTTAAGGCTTGGCGATTTCGACGAGTGTACGTTCGGCACGTGTGTTTACCTTGTGGTTGTTTCGCAAGACGATCAGTTATGCCTCGTAGAAAACAGCGAACGTCTTTTGATCAAGTATCCGAGTTCGACAGAGGAAGGATAGTGGCTTACCGTGATTGTGGATTATCATACAGAGAAATCGCTAGTGGTGTTGGACGAAACCAAACAACTGTAATGCGGATATGTGACCGTTGGATGCAGGAGGGTACGACGGACCGACGTGGTCGATCGCATTCACCTCGGTGCACCACTGCACGTGCTGATAGGCAAATTGTGCGCATGGCAGTGACGGATCGCTCAGTGACATCCTGAACCATAGCACAGCACATTGTGTCTGTAACGCATCATCCAGTGTCTGTGCGTACCATTCGACGCCGTTTACAGCAGAGTGGTCTGTCCGGAAGACGTCCATTGCTTCGTCTACCATTGACGCAGAACCACAGACGTCTCCGTCGCCAATGGTGTGATGACAGACGGATGTGGACGGCAGAGTGGAATGACGTTGTCTTTACTGACGAGGCACGCTTCTGTCTGCAGCACCACGATGGTCGGATTCGAGTGTGGAGACACCGTGGAGAGAGGATGCTGGACAGCTGCATTATGCACCGCCACACTGGTCTTGCACCGGGTATTATGGTATGGGGCGGTATTGGATATTACTCTCGCACGCCTCTAGTACGCATTGCCGGTACTTTAAATAGCCGGCGCTACATATCCGAGGTGCTGGAGCCAGTTGTCCTTCCTTACCTTCAGGGCTCGGCCACAGCTATATTTCAACAGGATAATGCGCGACCACACGTGGCACGCATTGTCCAAAGGTTCTTCGTCAATAACCAGATTGAATTGCTTCCCTGGCCGGCTCGCTCTCCAGATCTTTCGCCTATAGAAAACATGTGGTCCATGGTTGCTCAACGAGTGACGCAGATTACATCCCCAGCTGCCACAACAGATGATCTTTGGCAACGTGTGGAAGCTGCTTGGGCTGCTGTACCCCAGGAACACATCCAACGTCTCTTTGACTCAATGCCGAGACGTGTGGCAGCGGTGATCTCCAACAATGGCGGCTACTCTGGCTACTGATTCTGGCAGGAACCACATGTCACAGACGTCTGTAAACGTAATCATTTGATACTTGGTCAACATGTTATCTACAAAATAAATTTTGTTGTGCTACCTCTTGTCTTTCTTGGTGTTGCATTTACGGTGGCCAGCAGTGTAGTTTCACAAAACAGACACAAAAAAATCTACTTGTTGCATACCTTCACTATCATTTTTAAGTTTTCCTCGTACACCAGCTTCCTCTGAAAAATTGGCGCAAAGTTCATTGCACTGACCTCCTTTCTCCATGCAAAATTCGCAATGGAAGACTGTGGCAAATCGTCATTAGTGCTGAAACTATCATCACTGTCACTGTCAAAATGGTCCTCACTCTCACTTTCCGAAATAATTTGAGATAAAACCGGTGTTTTCATTCGCAAATCCAGATCACTATCTTCAGCTAGCACATCACTTTCACTGTCACTGCTAGTGTCAATCTGTGAGTCTGGATCAGGAGGAATATCTGCGAAAAGGCACTACAGAATTTCCTCATCCTTTACTCTGTGAGAATACATCACGTGAAACTGAAAGGGGGGGGGGGGAATTCGTCACACCTACTAATGCTGCCGTTACAGGAGCAGTGGTTTCAAATGGAACCACCACAACATTCACGGAAATAAATGCATTATTGTGGTTATTATTGCTGTACATATAGTATTAATGTAAACAGAACAGTATTCTGCATTTAATACATACATAAAAGTTACCTAATACAGAAGAATACAGTCAAAATTTGAGAACAAAGACGTTCGCGTACAGCGTACAAAAATGGCTATCCAACTCGCCTCACTACTTGCTAATATTTACAGATTTTGAAGCGGTTCCAGTGACAGTCGCTAGAGGGCAGCACCATCTAGGCTGCTGAATGGTGTCCCCAATTGTAGCCCCTGCCCTTTTGCCACAAAATGAGAAAATTGTAGGTGGTTTCAAACGAAACCACTTCCCCTGAAAGGGTTAACGCAGAACAGGGAATCAGCGATCATAAAGCGGTTGCTGCATCGGTGATTTCAGCCGTAAATAGAAATATTAGAAACGGTAGGAAGATTTTTCTGTTATCAAAAGTGACAAAAAGCAGATTTCAGAGTACTTTACGGCTCAACACAAAAATTTTGTCCCAAGTACAGATAGTGTTGAGGATCAGTGGACAAAGTTCGAAACCATATGCATTAGATGAGTATGTGCCAAGCAAGATCGTAAAAGAGCCACCGTGGCACAACAACCGAGTTAGAAAACTACTGCGGAAGCAAAGGGAACTTCACAGCAAACATAAACATAGACAAAGCCTTGTGGACACACAAAAATCAGGCAAAGCGAAATGTAGTGTTAGGAGGGCTACGCTAGAGGCACTCAAAGAATTCGAAAGTAAAGTTCTATGTACTGTCTTGGCAGAAAATCCTAAGAAATTTTGGTCTTATGTCAAAGCGGTAGGTGGATCAAAACAAAATGTCCAGACACTATGTGATCAAAATGGTACTGAAAGAGAGGATGACAGTCTAAAGGCCGAAATACTAAATGTCTTTTTCCAAAGCTGTTTCACAGAGGAAGACTGCAATGCAGTTCGTTCTCTAGATTGTCGCACAGATGACAAAATGGTAGATACCGAAATACATGACAGAGGGATAGAAAAACAATTAAATCGCTCTAAAGATGACAGGCCACTGGACCTGATGGGATACCAGTTCGATTTTACACAGAGTACGCGAAGGAACTTGCCCCCCTTCTTGCAGTGGTGTACCGTCGGTCTCTAGAAGAGCGTAGCGTTCCAAAAGACTGGAAAAGGGCACAGGTCATCCCCGTTTTCAAGAAGGGACGTCGAACAGATATGCAGAATAATAGACCTAACGTCGATCAGTTGCAGAATTTTGGAACACGTATTATGTTCGAGTATAATGATTTTTCTGGAGACTAGAAATCTACTCTGTAGGAATCTGCATGGGTTTCGAAAAAGACAGTCGTGTGAAACCCAGCTCGCGCTATTCGTCCACGAGACTCATAGGGCCATAGACACGGGTTCCCAGGTAGATGCCGTTAATGAACAAAGTAAGAGCATATGGACTATCAGACCAATTGTGTGATTGGATTGAAGAGTTTCTAGATAACAGAACGCAGCATGTCATTCTCAATGGAGAGAAGTCTTCCGAAGTAGGAGTGATTTCAGGTGTGCCGCAGGGGAGTGTCGTAGAATCGTTGCTATTCACAATATACACAAATGACCTTGTGGATAACATCAGAAGTCCTCTGAGGCTTTTTGCGGGTGATGTTGTTTTGTAGTATATCAAGAGTTTGTAACAATGGAAAACTGTACTGAAATGCAGGAGGATGTGCAACGAATTGATGCATGGTGCAGGGAAAGGCAATTGAATCTCAATGTAGACAAGTGTAATGTGCTGCGAATACATAGAAAGAAAGATCCTTTATCATTTAGCTACAATATATCAGGTCTGCAACTGGAAGCAGTTAATTCCATAAATTATCTGGGAGTAGGCATTAAGAGTGTGTAAGTAGGCTGTTTATGTTTTCTTATTGGCAACGTTACGTAGCGCTCTGTATGAAAATCACTGGCTGTGCTGTGTGCAGTCTGTGGCTAGTTTGCATTGTTGTCTGCCGTTGTAGTGTTGGGCAGCGGCAGCTGGATGTGAACAGCGCGTAGCGTTGCGCAGTTGGAGGTGAGCCGCCAGCAGTGGTGGATGTGGGGAGAGAGATGGCGGAAGTTTTGAAATCGAACTGCTATATATACTATGATTATTAAGGTAAATACAGTGTTTGTTCTCTATTAAAATCTTTCATTTGCTAACTATCCCTATCAGTAGTTAGTGACTTCCGTAGTTAGAATCTTTTATTTAGCTGGCAGTAGTGGCGCTCGCTGTATTGCAGTAGTTCGAGTAATGAAGATTTTTGTGAGGTAAGTTATTTGTGAAAGGTATAGTTTAATGTTACTCAGTGCCATTCTTTTGTAGGGATTTTTGAAAGTCAGATTGCGTTGCGCTAAATAATATTGTGTGTCAGGTTAAGCACAGTCTTGTATAAATTGTTGAAAGGGGACGTTTCATATGTCGACCCTTAGCCGAGGATACCTCACTGGAATCTTCTGATTTTTTCTTGTAGTTTGTGTATTTACTGTAGCTTTTGTTTATTGCTAGCGCGTAATTATAGAGAGAATTTCCTTGGTAGTTGTGGTTTTTCATTGTTGCACAGTAAAACAGTTGTGGCATGCATGTAGATTTGCACCAAGTATTTCGCAACTGCAATTAACTAGATATTATTTTCAGTGCTATGTTAATGTGTTCTCTTATTTTTGCTCTTCAAATTGTGTTTTTCTGTGTTATCGTGTGCAATATTGTCACAATAATGGCGTGTGAAAAACGTAACACTAAGCTCCAAAGTAAACTGAGAAATAATAGTGACGACGAGTGTAGTTTATCAGCAGCACTGTGTAGTGAATTAACAGACATTCCAAGTAGTAATTTGGTAATTGTGCATAGGGAAATGGAGCGGGCGGCAAATAATGGTGTAGACGGTGAAACAATTACTGAACAGGGAAGCATTATCGATCGATCGGTCGGCAACAGCTCGCCTCAGGAATCCGAAATGACAGAACACAATATTGCAAATACTGTAGATTCAGGTTTTGCGTCCTCACCGTTTTCTCAAATAAGTCAAGACACATTTTCTGCTTGTCAAAACGTGAATGTTGCAGGTGCAAATGCACTGCCGAAAATCATAGAGGAACAGATTCCAGACACTAATGCATTGTTATTACAATTAATGCAACAAATGGGACAAAATCTTCAAAAGTTAGACACAATGGAACAGAATCTTCAAAAGTTAGACACAATGGAACAAAATCTCCGGAAGTCAGACACCACACTTGAACAAACACGTGAAGATTTAACTACTGAGTTACATAACATTGAATCGAAATGTCAAAAAGTCTGTAATGATGTAAAAACACAAATTTGTGAGCATTTTCAGACTATTTTTTCGCGGCATGAAAATGCATAACAGAATCACGAAGCAGCCATAAAAGAGCTGCAAACCATTGTTCATGAAAATCATGAGACCTTGTGGGCTAAAATTGACTCAGTTGCATCTACCGATTCGGTTACGCAACTGGCAAAAACTCAGGAAAACTTAAAGAACACAATAGATTCAATTTCAACACAAATGGACACTCTGAAACTTGGTTCAGAAAAAAACACTGAGGAAATATGTTCACTATCGGAGAAAGTAGCCGAACTTTCGGATCAGGTCACTAACTTATCTACAAAGGTAGATGATGATCTGAATGACACAAGACCCGTAGCCTTCACTGACACAGAAGAGTATGAACAAATAAGAAAATTCAAACAAAATCAAAATCAAATCGATACACAGTACAAAAGAGAAATCCGGGAAGTACAAGATCAGTTGACGCAGGTGATACAAGAATTACATATGTCAGAGGACACTCGCGCTCCAACACGGGAAGAGGAACTTAGAAATACAGAAAAGCCACAAAATAATAACACAGAGCATTTCGGTAATTATGAAAGGAATTGGCAAGGTGGACCGAATTTTGAGATGGAACCACCGACACAACGTAACAATGACCGATATGCTACTCGCCGACACGATGACTTTGACTATAAGCTGTTCATTACTACACGTAAATTCAAAACATTTAAGAATTCTGCCAACGACATTCATCCACAAGCGTGGCTCCATCAATTCTCTCATTGTTTTCCTGCCAACTGGTCATTAGAACACAGATTAGAATTTATGTGTGGCTACTTGGGGAATGAACCAGCTGTAAGAATGCGATTGGTCATTCACGATTGTCACAGTGAAGGAGAAATTTATCATGCCTTCCTCTCAGCGTATTGGTCACAAGCTACACAAGACCGAGTAAAACATAGCGTCATGATGATGAAACACTTTGAACAATCTGAATTTTCCAGTCTTGTGAAATATTTTGAAGACATGTTGCATAAGAATCAGTATCTTTCAAACCCATACAGCCCCTCAGAACTCATCCACATTTGCTTAATCAAACTGCCTGAACATTTACGACATATTATTTTAGCAGGACGTTGCAAAGACGACATTGAAGCTTTTCAGGGACTCTTACAAGAATTAGAAATTGACACAGACAGTCACAGGATGCGAAAACAGGAAAACAATCATTACAGGTCACATCCATCACAATTCCGTGACGACAGAAACAATAAATGGCCACGACAAGCCTATCCTTACAACGTAAATCGTGACCAAAACAGACACCACCCGTATGACAACCACTGGCAGAGTAATAGTTACAGAGAAAGATCGCATTTCCATAGTAATGAATATGACAGAGACAATCATAGAAACAGACAATTTGGCAACCAGAACTATTATTATCAAGGGAGACAGAATAACATTAGACGCAACGGTCCAGCGCGCAGTTACGATTCAGGGAGAAATTCTCCACCACGTGACCGACACGAAAGAAACTGTGTAAACTACTGACAAAACGACAGACCTGAATTCCATCAGAACTGGCGGGCTTTAAACAGAGCCGGGCCCTCTCGGCAAGGCGAATTTATGGACGTTAGGCCTCGAAATCCCAGTAACGGCGCGCGCCAACAAAGAAACAGACAATGACTCGCACCGCAGGCAGCCACCTGCGCCCGCTGGCTCAGGGAAAAATAACATTGACGCTAACCTTGAGCAGAATTCCAGTATTCTTTACGGACGAATACTGCATGATAATTGCATTCAAGTTGAAATTCTGCGTACTAGGAAGAGCAAAGGGCTACACCACATTTCTCATGTGAAACCATTTCTTGAAAGATAATCTGCTTTTTAACTTTGTCTTTGCCATATAACTTCTCACTTTACATCGGTAGTTGCTTTGTCAGACTTAGAATCTGTTACCATGCAACAATGTTTGAAGTTAAATATCCAGTCAAGAACCAAGAGAACTTATTTGAACAGAAATTACGAATGCATTGTTATTGTGAACACACGTCACAGTGTTATTGTGTGTGTGCATTCTTGCTTGTTAGTTCCATGATTACGTAACGACTATAAGGCTCACATACTTAGAACATTTACCAGTACTGCTAATGAGATTCTAATGCAACATTTTGGTTTACTTGAAAATACATTCTGGATTTAAGGTACTTTCTGTGAGATACCAGATGAGACAATGGTTAGTTTATGTGACAGCTACACGATTTTATCACGACGCTACTAATGAGTGACAATTTACAATGTTGCTTTTGCAGTGTATCTGTTTTATATCTGCACAGTTGCTCTGAATTCTTCTGGAAAGTAAAACATGTTTAATAGTAACTTTTGTGGTACAGCTACAATGAGACAGCCTTTTCCGTAACACAACAATACGTTACAGCACAGTACTTTCTTCATCATGGCAATAAGCGTAATAAGTAAGCTATCTATATGCAAAGCATTTCACTTTTGTTTATCATGAGGTCAGTACATTGACTTCTGCAGAACTTAGCTTTTGGAGGACGATAACTACGACACTTCCACAGAGATTATCTTACAGCAAGACACACATTTAGCGCTACAGGACACGTATTTGAGTGATTAATTTTGTACGTAAAACATTTATTTTTAAAGATTTTTGAATTACAAAGAAAGTTTTCTGTGATACATTTCATTCCATTGCTGTAATCTGTAACACCTGAGGGTATAATTACATTAATCCTCAGGGGGGTACACGCTTATTTAGTGTACCATGTGTTTGGCAAGCACAAAGAGCCCTAGCTAATATGGTATTTGCTTATACAACTTAACACATCGGTACCATATTTCTTTAACACATAATTACACAGCTATCTGATCATTTAACTGAGAGATACAAACTTTTTTACTATGGCAGTGACAGATGTTTACGTAATTACACCGTTGTATAAGTTCACACTTACGAAATTGTATTTTGTCTGTACTTTGTGAACTGTTCATATTTTTTCGGACCCATTGTGATATTATGAGAGCTTTGAATGATGCATTTGGTATGGGATCACGATTTTTAAAGTACGTTTGAGGCAGATGACACTTTTGACATGAGCAGAGAATTTTTTTAGGTTTTGAAATTATTGCAGGAAGCAACGACGTTTTTGAGATTTGACTGAGGTGTTATGATGTTATTTTTACGACGACGATGTGTATTATGCTGTTGAGGTATATTTATGATCAATAAGCCAATGTTATATGAGGAATATGATAATGCTACGTATGTATTATGGTCAAATATTGAAGAAGTGTCGACGAATAAGGTAAGGAATAATGAGTAGTCGTTAGGGACACTGATTTGTGAAAAAGGATGTTGGAAACCAAGAATTGTACTTTAAGAGTTATGAAATGTGTGTGTAGATGCGTGAATGTATCACAATGCCGGCGAAAATTTTTGGACACTGTTGTATTCATAGGATTTTGTTTCTACACATTTGCAACGTAAATTCTCGACCTGTGAAATTTTTATATGAGACTGTCACTGTAGCGGAAACTGCTGTCGAAAACATTTCCGTAAGAAAGTTAAGTGACCACCTGTACGTGTGTCGTGGGCACACAGCTGTGTCAGACATCTGGAGAACAAGCCTTCTCAGACGCTCAGGTAGAAAAGAAAAAAAAAAGGGAGGCCATTATCCTCGCTTTTGACATACCTTTGTAGAAAGCACCGCAAACACGACACGCTTACATCTTCACACCTGATTATGACAAGCGTCTTTCTCTAGAATTGAGGGAATTTTTACTGTGTTATGAAATGCCATATGGCTAATGAATGATGTTTCATGCCGTCCTTTGTACATATTTGCTCATTTTCTTTACTATCTAGTTTCTAGCTGCACTGCAGCATTGGTTAAAATAAAATTTAATATATGTACTAATATAGTTATTTTATGCCTACAGATCCAGTCAATAAGAAATTTATGATTTACTTCCAAGAAAACGAGGGCACATAAATAGACATTTCCCTTCACAGGAATTGCATAAATAATTTCTTTACGATTTGGTAACTTATCTGCTAGTGTAAGTTCTCGTGATGCATCACTTTAGTGTTAAGATGTGACATAGGTATTAAACATAGCCATTTTTACTGTAATATTTTTTCTGCTTGAGCTTTGTCATGTATAGATATAAGTTTTATATTTTTTATATTTGCTGCTGCTGTTTGCCAGGCATAGTGCTACTGAATTTTAAATTGTGTTACTCTGTTAAGCTAGTTTTAGTACTGACTTATTTTTCTTGTTACTGCACATTGGCTCATATTAATTGTAATGTTGCATTGCTTGGTAATTTAGATTTACTGTAGCTTGCTTTGCAATTTTCCATTTTTTTTTGCATTGCTGTTTGTGTTAATTTGTTATGTGCTGCTGCATTGCCTCGTCCCTTAGTTTAGCATCTGAGCTCAGTAGATTTAAGTTAGCTTAAGGGGAGTAGACTATATAAGAAAGTAACTATGATGAATTTATAAGAAATGCATTGAGAAGCTATCAGAAAATGGTCTGGCAAAAAAAAGGATACTGTACAGTGGAGAAAAACTATTTTTGACAGAGGATGTGAATAGAATACAGAAAGCAGGCTTAGATAGGACTTTTTGGGAACAATGATGAACGAAGGGAGATCTCCATGCAAAATACTGCAGTAAAACAAACCCTGTCCTTTCCTTTTGTGTCATCCCTCTATATGTTTGTGTACCCTTGTGTATTTGTGTTTTTCCTGTCTTTATATGTTTATCTGATAAGACTTATGTTGTAGAATTTTTCTAATACTCAGCTACATTCACTATGATGAGGAATAGTTATCCTCTAATATACTTTGCATTAATAATATGGTATTTTCTTTGTAAAGATGTTTAGACATTATGTATTCTGTTCTGTTTTAATGCTCATGTGTGAAGTTGATGTTTCGAAAGTGATTCTGATCTTTTATTTTTGTACTCATGTCATAATTCCTGTAACACTGATGTATATGTTTATTTCTATTCTGTTGTAAAGCCTGTACTACAAATGTTATCTATATTGTTATGTTTTTAATGATGTATTTTGTACCTTTGTTATTGTATTTTCTGCTATAATATTGTAACTGACAGCAGTTCATAAAATTATGTAACTTGTAAGCATTCATTTCACTGCACACATTTCTGTTGGTCATAGTATATGGACAACATGTGAGAAGTAGGGACTGTTAGTGTTTGCACATGTGTTGATAATTCAGCAAGGGACTGGATAACAGCATTGCTCGTTCTAAGGACAATTCCAAAAAACTTTGTGAGTGCACAAGTGGTGGTTATGGACTTGCTATATTAACTGCAAGACTCTTCAATGGTGATTGTGCACCCGCACAGTCACAACAGATGGCTGCTGGTCATCTCTACAAGGACTACAGTGGGCCTGTCCACAATTTCTACACGGACTGCAGTGGGTCTGCACCTCTGGTGGCCCACCAACACCAATACCACACTCTCTACCACGACTACAGTGGGTCTGCTCTGTGATGACCTACCTACCAATCCTCTTCAAAACTTCGACTGACTCTGCTGTGGGTTTGCTCTGTTGTGGCCCATTACCTGTCTGCATGTCAAGAGTCAGCACTGTCTTTCCGTTGGAAGGGCAACACTACTTGTTCAAGACTGCATGGAAATCCACTACTTCTGTGTGCAATTTCTTTTACTAATGAGACTTTGTGAAAAAAAAACTGTAATTACTATTATGATGAATGATCAGGACTGTCTTTATGGACTGTGAGAAAATTTTAGCTTTTGACCAACATTGTATTAATAAGTGTGTGCATTTGATATCTTTGTTATTGTAATTATGAAAAATTTTTTCAAATCATTATTGGCCACTGCCCAAAAATATTTTGTAAAATTTTTTGTGGGGAGCATGGGGGCTATGTAAGTAGGCTGTTTATGTTTTCTTATTGGCAACGTTACGTAGCGCTCTGTATGAAAATCACTGGCTGTGCTGTGTGCAGTCTGTGGCTAGTTTGCATTGTTGTCTGCCGTTGTAGTGTTGGGCAGCGGCAGCTGGATGTGAACAGCGCGTAGCGTTGCGCAGTTGGAGGTGAGCCGCCAGCAGTGGTGGATGTGGGGAGAGAGATGGCGGAAGTTTTGAAATCGAACTGCTATATATACTATGATTATTAAGGTAAATACAGTGTTTTTTCTCTATTAAAATCTTTCATTTGCTAACTATCCCTATCAGTAGTTAGTGACTTCCGTAGTTAGAATCTTTTATTTAGCTGGCAGTAGTGGCGCTCGCTGTATTGCAGTAGTTCGAGTAATGAAGATTTTTGTGAGGTAAGTTATTTGTGAAAGGTATAGTTTAATGTTACTCAGTGCCATTCTTTTGTAGGGATTTTTGAAAGTCAGATTGCGTTGCGCTAAATAATATTGTGTGTCAGGTTAAGCACAGTCTTGTATAAATTGTTGAAAGGGGACGTTTCAAGTGATTTAAAATGGAACGATCATATAAAGTTGATCGTCGGCAAAGCAGATGCCAGACTGAGATTCATTGGAAGAATCCTAAGGAAATGCAATGCGAAAACAAAGGCAGTAGGTTACACTACACTTGTTCGCCCACTGCTTGAATACTGCTCACCGGTTTCGGGTCCGTACCAGATAGGGTTGATAAATGAGATAGAGAAGATCGAACGGAGAGCAGCGCGCTTCGTTACAGGATCATTTAGTAATCGCGAAAGCGTTACGGAGATGATAGATAAACTCTGCAGGAGAGACGCTCAGTAGCTCGGTACGGGCTTTTGTTGAAGTTTCGAGAACATACCTTCACCTAGGAGTCAAGCAGTATATTGCTCCCTCCTACGTATATCTCGTGAAGAGACCATGAGAATAAAATCAGAAAGATTAGAGTCCACACAGAGGCATACCGGCAATCCTTCTTTCCACGAACAATACGAGACTGGAATAGAAGGGAGAATCGATAGAGGTACTCGAAGTTCTCTCCGCCACACACCGTCAGGTGGCTAGCGGAGTATGGATGTTGATGTAGATGTAGAATTTATTACTGAATTCAATTAGTCTTTGTTATCTCTGATCCCTTGTCCCAAACCCATATTGTCTTGTAATCCTTGTTCCTACTCTTTTCCCTACAACCGCATTCCAGTTTCCCATGACTATGAGAGTTTCATCTCTCTTTATGTACTATATTACAGTTTCGATATCCTCATACACTTTCTCTATCTCTTCATCTTCGGCTTCCGACGTTGGCATGTGTACCTGAACTATCATTGTTGGTGTTGGTTTGCTGTAGATTCTGACGAGAACAACCCTATCACTGAACTGTTCACTGTAGCTCACTCTTTGCCCTACCTATCCATTCACAACGAATCCTACTCCCGTTATATCTTTTTGTGCTGCCGTTGATATTACCCTATACGTATCTGACCAAAAATCCTTGACTTCTTTCCATTTCACCTCACTGACGCATACTATATCAAGATTGAACCTTTACATTTTTCTTTTCAGATTTTCTAGCTTCCCTACCACGTTCAGGTTTCTGACATTCCACGCCACGACTCTTAGAACGTCTTCATTTCGCTGATTATTCAATCTTTTCCTCATGGTCACCTCCCCCTTGGCAGTCCTCTCCCAGACATACGAATGGGGAGTACTCCGGAATATTTTGCCAACAGAGAGATCATTACGACACTTTTTCGATTACAGGTGACATGTCATGTGGATACACGT
Source organism: Schistocerca cancellata (assembly GCF_023864275.1). NCBI lineage: Eukaryota > Metazoa > Arthropoda > Insecta > Orthoptera > Acrididae > Schistocerca > Schistocerca cancellata. Next base: position 139,155,228 of record NC_064632.1, read on the forward strand.
TGTGTGTCTGTAATGCTTTTGTTTCCATTGCCTTCTGCATCTTCATGCCGCTGATCACCGCTGATACTTCCGCTGATTCTTTCTCGCTTCAAGGACAAGAGAGTGCCCTGAACCTCTGTCCGCCTCTCTCTTTCACAAGGCCGTATGACGGTGACTTCTTAAGCTGGAAGTCTCCGGCCGCCAGTGCTGATTATAAATCAAAATTTGAGCAGTGGTAGGATTCGAACCCGGAACCGAAGGTGACTGATTAATAATCAAAGACTCTACCCCTAAACTTCCCGTGTCCTATTGAGCCATCAATCTAAGCATTTGATGTAATCCATATGCACAGCAAATAAACCGTTTAAGAAATGAAAAATTATGAGTTCACTTTGACGGAAAAACATTGCGGTAACTGCAGGAGGAGAAATTAAATGTCAAGTAACGGCTTTATACCGTTGAAGAAATTTTTATCACGCAGAGGTATAAAGTCGCTACTTGACATTTAATTTCAGGTCTCCTCTTCCGTTACCGAAAGGTTTTTTTCCATCTAAGTCAGCTCATAATTTTTCATTTATTAAATGGTTTAGTGGCTGTATTTCATGTTCCATCGTTTTTACAGGATGTGTCATTTACCCTCTGTTTTGTATTTTCTATAGTGATGAAATGAAATGATCGTATGGCATGTATTGGCCGGGATATCCCCTTTGGGGTTCGGCCGCCAAACGCAAGTTTCAGTTGACTTGCCTATCCATGATGATGAAAATGGACACTCAACACTCAGTGCCACGCCAGGAAATGAAAAAATTACCAAGCTGATGCTTTTCGTCGTGTGTTGTTAATAAAAATAGAGTCGAGCTGCGTTAAACTTGCTACAATTATTTACAATAGAAAACAAAAGTCACTGGTTACACAAAGCTATATCGTCGTTAGGCAGATAACACATTGAGTAACTAATTACGCTGTCGAACGTGGCGTAATTGCATACAGTGTCAGAGAGGGAGTAATTGTGATAATACAAAGCGATCGCGTCTATAGAATAAAAGCAATTAGAGGATCAACAGCAAATCCAAGCACCAACCAGTCCGTTTTACGTCCAGTATAGAGAAGCCTGAGTACCTGTCAACAGATACAAACAATATGATCATGGTCGAAAGCATAGCTCTGTCCAAGACAAGTATCTTCAGATATTATATCTGATAACGAAATAAAGTTTCAAATATTGAAATTTATTCCTGAAAATCGACATAACTGTAACAAACATGGGAATAGTCGGTTTAGGTCACGGGTGAGCAACCGGCTATGAGCCGCATCCGACCCGTGATTGGCGTCAATCCGGTCTACGGAAGATATTCTGAACGTAAAATGAGAGGACTCTCAAAAACAAATGTTTTCAAGCATGATTTGTTGGCGTGACGTGTCGGAAAAAGCGTGACATTCATATCAGTGCGTTTGTTCCTATACATAAACGTCACAGACGCTATAGTTCTGACTTTATGTGCTAGGCCTGTTTATGTGCCAGACGCGAGCTCAAACCAAAGGTTGCCCATGCCTGCTTTAGGTAGTTCATCATTACCTATTACAGGTAAGCTGAACTTCAGGAATAAATTCCAGTAATCAAATATAAATATATGTAAAGCGATGACGGGCCTGTGACGAAACAGAAAACGACAGCCTATGACTGCTCCTGATCTTGATTCTAAAATCTCCACAAGAATCACGATATATGAGAGTGTGGTGAAGTGAATTAATAATCTATGAGAAGAAATGGATAAGTATGTGACATATGGAAGATTAGGTCGGTCCCGAGACATGCTCGGATAGCCTGAGTGGTAAGACGACGGCACGCGGGAAATCTGAGTACTGGTCCTGGTGTGGCACAAATTTTCATACGTCACTTTAGATAGTACATATATACCTATATGTATAGTACATATATACCTATTACAGTTCATTTAGATGGCAGGAATAAATATCTTCAAATACCTTGGCTCAGACAAACGTGTGGTTCCTGAAGAGGGGCAGCAGCCCTTTCGGTAGTTGCAAGGGCAACAGTCTGGATGATTGACTGATCTGGCCTTGTAACACTAACCAAAACGGTCTTGCTGTTGTGGTACTGCGAAAGGCTGAAAGCAAGGGGAAACTACAGCCATAATTTTTCCCGAGGGCATGCAGCTGTACTGTATGATTAAATGATGATGGCGTCCTCTTGGGTAAAATATTCCGGAGGTAAAATAGTCCCCCATTCGGATCTCCGGGCGGGGACTACTCAAGAGAAAGAAAACTGGCGTTCTACGGATCGGAGCGTGTAATGCCACATCCCTTGATAGGGCAGGTAGGTTAGAAAATTTAAAAAGGGAAATGGATAGGTTAAAGTTAGATATAGTTGGAATTAGTGAAGTTCGGTGGGAGGAGGAATAAGACTTTTGGTCCGGTGAATACAGGGTTATAAATACAAATCAAATAGGGGTAATACAGTAGTAGCTTTAATAATGAGTAGGAAAATAGGAGTGCGGGTAAGCTACTACAAAAAGCATACTGAACGCATCATTGTGGCCAAGATAGACGCGAAGCCCACGCCTACTACAGTAGTACAAGTTTATATGCCAACTAGCTCTGCAGATGATGAATAAATTGATGAAATGTATTATGAGATAAAATAAATTATTCAGGTAGCAAAGGGAGACGAAAATTTAATAGTCATGGGTGATTGGAATTCGACAGTAGGAAAAGGAAGAGAAGGAAACGTAGTAGGGGACTATGGATTGGGGCTAAGAAATGAAAGAGGAAGCCGCCTGGTAGAATTTTGCACAGAGCATAACTTAATCATAGCTAACACGTGGTTCAAGAAAATGGTTCAAATGGCTCTGAGCACTATGGGACTCAACTTCTGAGGTCATCAGTGCGCTAGAACTAAGAACTACTTAAACTTAACTAACCTAAGGACATCACACACATCCATGCCCGAGGCAGGATTCGAACCTACGACCGTAGCGGTCTCGCGGTTCCAGACTGTAGCGCCTAGAACCGCGCGACCACTCCGGCCGGCTTGGTTCAAGAATCATGAAAGAAGGTTGTATACATGGAAGAACTCTAGAGATACTAGAAGGTTTCCGATAGATTGTATAATGGCAAGACATTGATTTAGGAACGAGGTTTTAAATTGTAAGTCATTTCCAGGGGCAGATGTGGACTCTGACCACAATCTATTGGTTATGAACTGTAGATTAAAACTGAAGAAACTGCAAAAAGGTGGGAAATTGAGGAGATGGGACCTGGATAAACTGAAAGAACCAGAGGTTGTAGAGAGCTTCAGGGACAGCATTACGAAACGATTGACAAGAATGGGGGAAAGAAATACAATAGAGAAGAATGGGTAGCTTTGAGGGATGAAATAGTGAAGGCAGCAGAGGATCAAGTAGGTAAAAAGACGAGAGCTAGTAGAAATCCTTGTGTAACAGAAGAAATACTGAATTTAATTGATGAAAGGAGAAAATATAAAAATGCAGTAAATGAAGCAGGCAAAAAGGAATACAAACGTCTCAAAAATGAGATCGACAGGAAGTGCAAAATGGCTAAGCAGGGATGGCTAGAGAAGAAATGTAAGGATGTAGAGGCTTATCTCATGAGGGGTAAGATAGATACTGCCTACAGGAAAATTAAAGAGATCTTTGGAGAAAAGAGAACCACTTGCATGAATATCAAGAGCTCAGATGGAAACGCAGTTCTAAGCAAAGGAGCAGAAAGGTGGAAGCAGTATATAGAGGGTCTACACAAGGGCGATGTTCTTGAGGATAATATTATGGAAATGGAAGAGGATGTGGATGTAGATGAAATGGGAGATATGATACTACGTGAAGAGTTTGACAGAGCACTGAAAGACCTAAGTCGAAACTAGGCCCCTGGAGTAGACAACATTACATTAAAACTACAGACAGCCTTAGGAGAGCCAGTCCTGACAAAACTCTTCCATCTGTTGAGCAAGGTATATGAGACAGGCGAAATTCCCTCAGACTTCAGGTGGCAGGGGTAAAATACAGGGCTATTTACAATTTGTACAGAAACCAGATGGGAGTTACAAGAGTCGAGGGACATGAAAGGTAAGCAGTGGTTGGGAAGGGAGTGAGACAGGGTTGTAGCCTCTCCCAGATGCTATTCAATCTGTATATTGAGCAAGCAGCAAAGGAAACAAAAGGAAAGTTCGGAGTAGGTATTCAAATCCATGGAGAAGTAATAAAAACTTTGAGGTTCGCCGATGACATTGTAATTCTGTCAGAGGCAGCAAAGGATTTGGAAGAGCAGTTGAATGGAATGGACTGTGTCTTGAAAGGAGGGTATTAGATGAACATCAACAAAACCAAAACGAGGATAATGGAATAGTCGAATTAAATCGGGTTATGCTGCGGGAATTATATTAGGAAATGAGACACTTAAAGTAGTAAAGGAGTTTTGCTATTTGGGGAGCAAAATAACTGATGATGGTCGAAGTAGAGAGGATATAAAATGTAGACTGGCAATGGCAAGGAAAGCGTTTCTGAAGAAGAGAAATTTGTTAACATCGAGTATAGATTTAAGTGTCAGGAAGTCGTTTCTGAAAGTATTTGTATGGGGTGTAGCCATGTATGGAAGTGAAACACGGACGATAAATAGTTTAGACAAGAAGAGAATAGAAGCTTTCGAAACGTGGTGCTACAGAAGAATGCTGAAGATTAGATGGGTAGATCACGTAACTAATGAGGAGGTATTGAATGGAATTGGGGAGAAGAGGAGTTAGTGTTGTTTGACCAGAAGAACGGATCGGTTGGTAGGACATGTTCTGAGGTGTCAAGGGATCACCAATTTAGAACTGGAGGGCAGCGTGGAGGGTAAAAATCGTAGAGGGAGACTAAGAGCTGAATACACTAAACAGATTCAGAAGGATGTAGGTTGCAATAGGTACTGGGAGATGAAGAAACTTGCACAGGATAGAGTAGCATGGAGAGCTGCATCAAACCAGTCTCAGGACTGAAGACCACAACAACAACAACACCTTGGCTCAAAAGTCTCTGCCGATAGTTCGCTCGTTCCCGCAATCCCAAACCGCGTCAGCAATGCGTCACGTAAATGACTGGTATCATTTGTGGTAAGATGATCCAAACTCGAAAGATTTCTTTCTCTACAAAAAGCCCAGAATGTTAGCTTGACAAGAAATAAGAAGAAGACTAACGATTTGCTGCAATGGGAAAAAAATGCTTTGATGGACGTCTGGCCTGAAACTACATGGTCATATGAAAAACAATGAAATCCGCAGGCTGTAAAGAGTGGTATCCAGCATACAGAAGACGATGTAAATCCGTCTGTGGATGTGTGGAGACGTACTTTGAGATGATCAAGAAACGCGGGCTTTTGTTTATGATAGATAGTAAACGATCTATTGGGAGACTGAGACAATCTCATCATATAGACAACGATAGCGGTTCTCCACCGTGACTATATAGAAGATCGCGCCAAGTGGAGGCAGAGGGCCAAAAAGCGGACCCCAATACATTGCGGGATAGAAACCGAGAAAGAAGAGACCGAATTCAACGACGGTGGGCGACCAGTTTACTAGGAGATTCGTTCTTAGTTAGGCCGAGCTAACAGGCAACAACGCGTAGTTTGTGCGAATCATCGTGAAAAAGAGTATGTAGAAATGTGTTGAAATGTGAAAATGATGTAGATGTGTGTGTACACTAAAGCACCTTAGATAACTGATTTTTTACAGTCAATAAAATTTTTCCGGTTTTGTGACCGAATTATCAATATGTAAACTACCAAAGTTTCGGTCACTGTTGCAAGTGACCTTCTTCAGGGTGTTTTTGTTGAAACAAAACATCCTGAAGAAGGTCATTTGTAACAATGACCGAAAAGTTGGTAGTTTTACATATTGACAATGTGGTCACAAACCCAGAAAAATTTTTTTGTTGTCTGTGACAATGGCCGCTGTAGTATAAGTTTATATTTCACAGATTTTTTAATTTTTCTGTTATGTATAGCTGGCAAATTACAGTTCACCATCCATTTTAATACAACAAATTCACAATTTACGTATTAAAAAAATAAAATATTGATGGTGTAATGAACATTAGTTTTACTATGAGCTTAATGTGTTGCATACTTCTTGTAAATGGGGGTAGGGATTTGTGGAAAGTACTAGCGAGAACTTTACATGGTTCAGCATATGGGCTGTTTATGTGGGAAGTAACTAAATAGGTAGGATATGTGTGTTAGATGAGTAGGATGCCAGCTGGCCAATTAAAGGTTTGGTTAAAAACTACATTCAGTATACGGTGTAATAGGTATGTTAGATTATGTTTCTAAAGATGGGAAGATTTGAATAATGATTTTGTGGTCTAACAGGGGAAGATGATTGAAATTACATTGAGGAAGGACACTCAGTGCTTGGAGATGAAGGTAGAGTGGGCTGTATTGACAGGTGTGGCAGCAGGGAGCGGTTCCCAAAGGTGGAGGGGACTGTAGGGTGTTGGGAATCAAACTTGCAGGTGAGGCGGGACGGGTGAAGGTATTCCGTGTGTTTAAGAAGGTGTGGGGATGTCATGAGTTGGTACGAACTGGAGAAGCAGTCGTATATGGAAAGCTAGGCTGAATGCATATCATTCAAGTAACGGCAGAACCATATACTGCATTGGTATACGTAAGGATGGGGCGGATGAGGGTTTTATTTGTCTGGATGATGTTTGTAGGAAATAATCACCATGTTTGGCAGGTTAGTATTTTCACAAAATTCCGTCTCGTGCGTATTTTCGGCGGAAAGTTGGCAATTTGGCGACACTGTAATTACATGTATGACAAGCACCTTCATTCAGCACAGTGCAGCTGTGACTATGCGTAGTGCAATGGGTAGGCAATGGGTAGGATTTTACACTAGAATACTCGAGCTGCATCCCGGGTCTCATGTCTTGTTTTAATTTTCGAATTTATGATTGTGAAGTACGATATCTGTCTTCTTAATAGTTTTACAGAAATTAAGGTAGATTTTATAGAAAACACGTGTAATAATTTAATAGACGTGAGAGTGATAAGCATGATAGTTGGTACTAATAAAAAAAAACCAACAGATGGAGGGTATTTTGGAAACTAGGTTCAAATGTAGTTAGATGATGTGGTTATGTGATTTGCATGCTTGCTTGTAGGAGTACCCAGTACAAAGGAAGCAGGGACGGATAAAGAATGAGGTGTTATCGTCTCTCTTTCCAGAAGGGGTATAAAACGGGTATAACTCAAGAAAAGGGAAACAATGCTGACAATGGACACAGAAAGTGTGGAGGGATGTAGTGCATGGAAGAGGACAGTCTACACGTTAAAGGCAAGGTACACTTTTGCAGGTGGAATGAAACATCGATTGCACTCTAATTTCTGTGTTATTATTAAATGGCTGCCCGTGGTTTTACGAGATCTGATGTAATTGCTGTACAGTAATTACGATATGAAGTATCATAAATTACTATCCCCAGAATGCAGTCGAGTATTCCATCGCAAAACTGTGCCCACTGCAGTAAATGATCAACACAGTTGCATACCACTGAACGTAGATACCTCCTGTAGTAATGATAGTGTTGCAAATTGCTTTTCTTTGACATCGGTTTTCTAGTGAAAATAAGCAAGGGAAAAATTTTGTTACAGACTGGTATTTCGCGCGGCAGGCGCCAGTATCTCTTTCCTGTAGTGTCATCTTTGCCATCGATTTCCTTTGGCCGGCCGCGAGTGAGTTGTTCATCGCGGGTTCGGCTATTAAAGTCTGCAGCGTCGAGGCAGCAGCCCTCGCTGTGTGGTCTATCTTTGCGATTACAGCACGATCGGCAGGTTGGCTCTTAATTGATGCGCATGCTCACTGCGCATGGTATTACTGGAGTGTTGCGGCCGGAGATGGCGGAAAGATTTTAGATTCAGGCACGAGGCGAGGTGTTCAGCCGTCGGTACGCGGACCGTGCATCCGAACGTTGAGCGTTGAGCGTGGCGAGTTTCTGACGTCATAGCGTGGAATAGCACGTTCGGGAGTCTTTCCGAACGTGCAGAGCAATATCTGGCGTGTCAGATATTCTGAGCGTGCGTCTGAGCGTTGACCAATGAGATGGCACAACGCCATCTACGTCACACGCACGCCGTCTTCCTTCAGTACAGACTTGTGAGGCACCATATTGGCTTTCATTTCAAGCTTATATGTGTATATGCCATTTATGAGCATCAGGAAATTCAGAATCACTGGAAAACCCGTTGTTAACTGTGTGATTCGTTGCAACAAAATAACGAGAAACATCATATTCATGGCAAAAGAATTATTGTAACTTGAGTATTATGAGAGTAGGCTATTTGAAGGCAGCGACACACGGAAGATCTACCCAAAACGCATTGTTCTTGGTACAATTTGTTATAATTAAATTTAAATTAGTAACATATCTACGATAAGGTTTTCTTCAATGGGTAACATGCTTTGATTACTTCCAACCCGTTTTAAAGTTGGGGCGGTGGTTCGCGTATTGACACTCCTAAATTTTATTTCCTAACATTCGCGTTTTTATTAGGTTCTGGTACTTTATTATTAGTTTAATATAAGTATATACTATAATATTTGATGTTATGTAAATAGAAGTTCACCTTTTTTTGAGGGGTGACTTTGTTCGATTGGCTTAATCTACAGGACAGTTTGCGCTACTTGTGTAAAGATATTTTGCTCCTTTTTCTTTTACACTTCGTAATTCACATGCTGCAAAGATTCTGCTAGTGGGTAGGAACAGTGATTAAGTAAGACCGATCTTGGGGATTTACTAAAATGCCCGAATGATGAAATAATGTTTATCTTATGCGGAGAAGTATTCCAAATTTGTACCGCACTGTTTGTAATTGAACTTTTATATGTGTCTGTCCTTATTGATTGGACATGGTACTTTCCTTTTCGTGGACGATGGAGGAAATTTGCGTTTTAATAGAGCTAACGTGGGAATTTTACGCGCGCCCGTTGAGTAAACAGTGTGATTTATGAACTAGAAACATCCCTCAACTGCCGCTGGAGTGCGTTGCGATCGCGTATACCACGTTGGCGCCGACGTACCGTATGCACAAGTCGCATCATTCCTGAGCGTTCAGCAGCACGTTGAACTTGGCACCCTCAACGTTAACGTTCGACAGCACGGTCCATGTGCCGACGGCTTTGGGCTTTTCTCGCCATTCAGTGCATGTTGAGAAGAAGAGCTTGTGGGAGCGTCGCCTGGCATTAACCGTTCACCTGGGCATGTGGTGTGTATTTGATTCAAACAGGTGAAATTGTGTGCTTATATATATTGTCAATGAAACTTCCTGGCAGATTAAAACTGTGTGCCGCACTGAGACTCGAACTCGGGACACAGTTTTAATCTGCCCGAAGTTTCATATCAGCGCACACTCCGCAGCAGAGTGAAAATCTCATTCTGGATATATTGTTAATGATTAACCTAATGTAATCTTCAGTGTGAATTTGGTGACGAGTCTGATATGTCAACGTTATGTCACACGTGGCATGATAATGGGGCTTGCTTGGTCTTTCCACCTTAGATTCCTACCACTTGGTGAAGGATCTGCAGCTTTATGTAAGGAAGCCCAGTGAGCTGCTCATTATTGAGTGATTGTATATCTAAAGTAGTTGTAACCTTGGTGGTTAAGTAGGACCGAAATTTGTACCTTAGCTTACGAGTAACGAAATACTAGGCTGTCTCGTAAGACTACATCAGATTCCATGAAAGTGTAGTTCTGGTGGGCTATTGCGCGTTTAAAATAATACTCAGCTGTTACTATCACGTTTCAAGGAACAGTATTATGTATGCGTGTATTGTAGGGTTTAAATGAATTCTTAAGTGTTGAGTTAAAAAAAAAAATTAAGCGAGCTTTCGTGTCTTAGTATCACGTTTTATTCTTTAATGTACTAAGGATGTGCAATTGCAAGTGTGCTGTCGTAATAAATTTGTGTTTCAGTTGTGCGGAACGCAGTTTATTTCATCCGGTACCGTGGGGCGTGGCACCGGGGCTTGACGACTTGGCCGTTGCCATTGGAACTGTTTTCCGTTGGACTGGACTCCATGATCCTGGCCTTCTGACTCTATCACGTCCCTAAGTTGAGTATTGCTGTTCTCCTTGTTCATGGCTCTGTCAGGTGGTTAAGCTTTGTTGCTCGTTCCTCCGCCGCTTTAGCGAATGTACCTTTCGCTCTGAATATGAATTTAAACCTGTCACCTGGGTTGCAATCTGTAATTAGTGTCCGCCTTATTAATTCTGTTTTCTCTTAACAGCCGTTTGTTTATTATATTTGTACCTTAATGTACTGATGTGAAGTTTAATTTTTGTAAAGGAGGGTTTCATGTGCGTATGTTCTCATGGAGTGTTTGGATGGTGAGCCGCTGTATTTTATTAATTGTTTATGTTAATTAGTGCCTCCCTGTACTGGCATCAACTGGATTATTCCTTAGAAGTTAGTGTGCCTGGTATCTTCGCTGCCGAGAGTTGAAGTTTTAGAAGTTGCCTTTAGTATTACTTGTGTGCGTTATGTTATGCCTTAATGTTAAGCCTTGGTATGAATTTATACTGCAGAAGAGGAGTCGTTGCACAGGATAGTCCTGCGGGTTCAGCGTTTGGCAGGATTTGATTTTACTAAGTATTTACACCAAAGAAAATTTGGTTAATGTTTTATGTATTTGTTATGCAGATTTTAACACTGATTTAGAAAAAAAATTGTTAATGGGCTCGTGTGAGGTTGTTAAATTTTACTGTTTTAAAAATGTTCAAATGTGTGTGAAATCTTATGGGACTGAACTGCTAAGGTCATCAGTCCCTAAGATTAAACACTATTTAACCTAAATTACCCTAAGGACAAACACACATCCATGCCCGAGAACCTCCGCCCAGCCGCACAGTTCATAACTGCAGCGCCTTAGACCGCTCGGCTAATCCCTCGCGGCTATCTGTTTTATTGTATTTAAATTGTGCAAGGTAATAAACGTTGTTTAACACAAACCACGTATGTTCGATAAATATGGCCCCGCTGCTTCCTGTCTTAAACTACTGGCCACTAAAATTGCTACACCAAGAAGAAATGCAGATGATAAACGGGTATTCATTGGACAAATATATTATACTAGAACTGACATGTGATTACATTTTCACACAATTTGGGTGCATAGATCCTGAGAAATCAGTACCTAGAACAACCACCTCTGGCCGTAATAACGGCCTTGATACGCTTGGGAATTGAGTCAAACAGAACCTGGATGACGTGTACGGGTACAGCCGCCCATGCAGCTTCAACCCGATACCACAGTTCATCAAAAGTAGTGACTGGCATATTGTGACGAGCCAGTTGCCCGGTCACCATTGACCAGACGTTTTCAGTTGGTGAGAGATCTGGAAAATGTGCTGGCCAGGGCAGCAGTCGAACATTTTCTGTATCCAGAAAGGCCCGTACAGGACCTGCTACATGCGGTCGTGCATTATCCTGCTGAAATGTAGGGTTTCGCAGGGATCGAATGAAGGGTAGAGCCACGGGTCGTAACACATCTGAAATGTAACGTCCAGTGTTCAAAGTGCCGTCGATGCGACCAAGAGGTGACCGAGACGTGTAACCAATGGCACTCCATACCATCACGCCGGGTGATACGCCAGTATGGCGATGACGAATACACGCCTCCAATGTGCGTTCACCACGATGTCGCCAAACACGGATGCGACCATCATGATGCTGTAAACAGAACCTGGATTCATCTGAAAAAATTACGTTTTGCCATTCGTGCACCCAGATTCGTCGTTGAGTACACCATCGCAGGCGCTCTTGTCTGTGATGCAGCGACAAGGGTAACCACAGCCATGGTCTCCGAGCTGATAGTCCATGCTGCTGCAAACGTCGTCGAACTGTTCGTGCAGATGGTTGTTGTCTAGCAAACGTCCCCATCTGTTGACTCAGGGATCGAGACCTGACTGCATGATCCGTTACAGCCATGCGGATAAGATGTCTGTCACTAGTGATACGAGGCCGCTGGGATCCAGCACGGCGTTCCGTATTATTCTCCTGAACCCACCGATTCCATATTCTGCTAACAGTCATTGGATCTCGACCAATGCGAGCAGCAGTGTCGCGATACGATAAACCTCAATCGCGATAGACTACAATCCGACCTTTATCAAAGTCGGAAACTTGATGGTACGCATTTCTTCTCCTTACACGATGTATCACAACAACGTTTCACCAGGCATAGCAGCTATTTGTGTATGAGGAATCGGTTGGGAACTTTCCTCATGTCAGCACGTTGTAGGTGTCGGCACAGGCGCTAACCTTGTATGAATGCTCTGAAAAGCTAATCATTTGCATATCACAGCATCTTCTTCCTGTCGGTTAAATTTCGCGTCTGTAGCACGTCATCTTCATGGTGTAGCAATTTTAATGGCCAGTAGAGTATTACTGGACGCAGATAGCACGTTCCACAGACAGCTGTACTGTTAGTAAGCAAGCAGTTACACTGTGATGTTTGAGTGCGTGACTTTTGGTTCACTATTATGGATCTGGAGACATTATTTTCGGAGCAGACTAGTCAGATACCAATATCGTGGGTCATCGACACTACTGTATCTTGGACTCCTGCAATGAGATGTGTGGTATCACGTAATGGTACCACCCAACCAGTGTATCACAGTTGGTATTGGAATAGCAAGTTTCCATCTAAAGCCGATAATAGGCCTCGCGGGATCTGGCGGACCCAATGGTGCGCGCCCGCCGACCCATGCCTCCATCGGCCCTGGGCTATGAGCGCCCTCTGCTGCTGCAGTATAGGACGGACGCCGGCAGCCAGTCATCCCTCTCACACTCGGAGCCACTTTGCTATGCAGATGCTGCCTTCTCGTGTCTCTGACACCATCGTTTATGCTTAGTACTTTGAACCTCATGTGTGTTGATACTGTATGAGCTGGACTCTTAATTCTCGCAGCGTTATTTGTAATGAGTCTTCATCTGCTTGGAAAAATACGAGTTAAGTAAATCTTCTGGTTGTTGTGTTAACTTGTTCGCTAATATTTTCTGCTCCTGTACAGCTTTCCTACGACGACAGTTGTAGCACTACTCTATAGCTCACCGCTCCTTGCCATTGTGTGCTTAGCTGTATACAACTAGGTGAGATGCAGTCAAAGTGGAATTGCTAAATAAGATCAGGGTCTCCGCTACAAAAGTTTTATATTCTCTTTCAAATAATTTGTTGTTCCAGTTGTAACTTGTCGATCTGCAAACGCATTGTCACTGGAACAGTAGCAAAATACAAACGTTGTGTTTGCTGCACACCTGCCCGTGTAGTTTTTCCTTTTTGATTTTAAAATAGTAATCAGACATGCTCGCATTCGTTCAGTACGTTTCCAAGTTTCCTATGTTCTGATTTCTCATGTAATACATACATAGATCTCTGAAATGAACAAACATGCCAACTGCCATCTTACATCGAGCGTGAGACTCTATCATTAGTGTGGTTTACTCTGACTGGTTGAAAACCGCAGCCTGAACTATATTTGAATCCCACAGCTGGTGCACACGCATCTGGGGTTTATTTTTTTACAATTTTACGTGAATTTCATGGGTTGGACGTATCAGTGTATTTCGAGTATTTATATACATTTCTGGATGTATGTAAGGTTATTATCCAACAACGCTGGTACTATAGACATGTGACAACTACATTTAACGCCAGAGATATTTGTTTATTTAATTTTATTTATCCTGGTACTTCCATATTTGAGTAACAGTACATGAGGCGCATATGACTCAGCTTTATTGCTTTCAGTTGCAAAGTAAATTTAATTTCATTCTTTTACCTCAGAAGCCCAACATGGAATTAATCATAGCCAAGTAACATACAAAAATTGGTCATCACTTACTTATTCGATCATTTACACATCAGAGTCAGAAACGCGTGCTTAAAAGAAAAGAAGGGATGTATAGGAAAGAAAGCAAAGGATACGCTGTTGTTCATTTCGTGGTGGTACACCACATCTGCCCTCTCCCACCCGCCTAACTGCTGTAACTGATGGAACTCAAAAAAGGTCATAACATACCATGTGGCCTTGGAAGTATCGATATTAGTTACAGTCGTAAATCAAGCACCCAGTTTGAACACCAATTACCGAAAAGTTCTCATGGGAATGTAAGTGGACAGGAAAGTCCTGTGGCGTTCGCTCTGTTATTCAGTGGTTTGGTATTTAACTAATTTGTAAATGAAAATGATAATCTTATTTTATTACACTGAGTAATTACTACATAATTTTTCTCCCGGCTAAAGATTTGGTCAAGTTGCTAAAGAACTCCAAGTTAACGTCGTGTTAAAGTTTTGTCTGTAAGTTGTGTGTCACTAAATCACAGTTCATACAACAGATTCTGTACAACTATTGATTAAGATGGAAGCAGTTGTCTTCAGCAAAATGATTATTAAAGCCACCGAATATCCGCCGCGCACAACACTGACGTATGTTACCTGAAACAATATTCTTCGCAACTCGTGCGTAATTAATTTCGGCTCCATACATCAGCTAGAAAAGTTTGTTATAACGTTCGTGCTATGAGCACTGTTTTTTAAGAACCAATCTGATTCGAATTATTTTCATTAAAATGAGTTCGGAACCACCAGTGCACATTTATTTTTGCACATTTGTATTACGTTCGGCATTTATGTCTACAGAGTTGCGTAATTTGAATTTGCCGCTGAGATAATTGTTAAGATGGCGGCAGACAATTGATAGAGACTTTCTATTGTTAGACCAAATAACTAAGTATTTGAAATGATTATTAAACTCTATAACCTATACTTTCATATTGTGCAGTATTTAGACCTCATCAAGCAAAAATTTGATTTTTTTCTAAGGAAAACACAGACAAACACGCGATACAAATCGCTATCATCAATGGCTGCGCTCGTTGCAGCGGAAAGAAATAATTAACACAGATAATGCTTACTGAGAGAGGAATTAGAGTTACAAATAATTAATCACTCATTTTTATAATAATAATGAACTCTATTTTCAAGTAACAATTAACAAATAATTACAATTTCTTAACAGACCTCAGTTTGATATGCGTCCGCAACTTACAAAAGCCAAGCAACAAAAGGTAAAAACAAAGGAAGACAAACGCAGATCATAAAAGCAATTTACAATTATCATTGTCTTTGTATGATACACATCGATATGTCCAATTATATCATAGAATATTATATAAATAATTAATATTTATAAGTTTTCACTGTTTTTTCATACGTCGAATAGATAATGTTTATAACTGTTAGAGGCATAATTTCCTCTCGTCGCACTGTAGCCAAAAATTTATCTCGTGGATGTTACAATGCCCCTTGGGCTGAGAAAAAAAGTTAGTTTATCTATTGTATATTTTTTTTATCAGTCCACGTAATCCACGTAGATTTGCTACTCTCAAGATGCAAATGTTTAGTTTCAATGTTGTTTTAGACATGATAAAATTATAGTTGAATCGAGTACTTTAAACGACTTCAGTGACTGTATTATCTCGGAAATAGCTGCGGATACTTCCCGGATTAACTTATTCCCCCCCCCCCCTCCCCCCATTTGGGTTCACTGGACACGGAAAACCGGGAATAAAACCGTCCATGGGGCTTCAACAAAATACAGCCACCTACTTTTAACAGTCAGGCTTGACATGATAGTAATAAAATATGCTGGAAAATGCAAATTTATGACACTGTTGTAAGCATCTGAGATAATGAATGTTTTTTCATGGTAGTATATTATAAGATTTCCAAAGTCACTCATTTATCGAATGTTATAAAAATTTGCCACTAACGTCGTAAGACCGCCCCAGTGTCGAGCCGTTGGAACGCAGGTAGTGGCTGCTGCTGGACCGCCGCCGGCCGAGTCGGTGGGGGGTCGGCTGCATCGTGGTTTGGATCTGCTGCTGGCTAGAAGTCGCGCTGCAGCAGGTCTTGTTTCTTCTTTCCCTCAGTTTAAGACGGGTACATGAAATGTCAAAACATAAGCATCAGTGACAAGATAATTACTATTCTCATCCTGTGGAAAAGTTTATTAGTGTCCACTTCACTTGCATTCACACGGGTGGAATTAGACTGTTTTTGGAGTATGTTCTGTATTTTGACACTGTTCAACACAATGTAGTGATTCACATGTAAGTTTATCACAATATGCACATTTTGAACACTGCACCGTTAATCATACAAGTGTCCGTAGTGTGCATCGTTGTTGTTGTTGTTGTTGTTGTGGTCTTCAGTCCTGAGACTGGTTTGATGCAGCTCTCCATGCTACTCTATCCTGTGCAAGCTTCTTCATCTCCCAGTACCTACTGCAACCTACATCCTTCTGAATCTGCTTAGTGTATTCATCTCTTGGTCTCCCTCTACGATTTTTACCCTCCACGCTGCCCTCCAATGCTAAATTTGTGATCCCTTGATGCCTCAAAACATGTCCTACCAACTGATCCCTTCTTCTAGTCAAGTTGTGCCACAAACTTCTCTTCTCCCCAATCCTATTCAATACCTCCTCATTAGTTACGTGATCTACCCACCTTATCTTCAGCATTCTTCTGTAGCACCACATTTCGAAAGCTTCTATTCTCTTCTTGTCCATACTAGTTATCGTCCATGTTTCACTTCCATACATGGCTACACTCCATACAAATACTTTCAGAAACGACTTCCTGACACTTAAATCTATACTCGATGTTAACAAATTTCTCTTCTTCAGAAGCGATTTCCTTGCCATTGCCAGTCTACATTTTATATCCTCTCTACTTTGACCATCATCAGTTATTTTACTCCCTAAATAGCAAAACTCCTTTACTACTTTAAGTGTCTCATTTCCTAATCTAATTCCCTCAGCATCACCCGACTTAATTCGACTACATTCCATTATCCTTGTTTTACTTTTTGATTTTCATCTTATATCCTCCTTTCAAGACACTGTCCATTCCATTCAACTGTTCTTCCAAGTCCTTTGCTGTCTCTGAGAGAATTACAATGTCATCGGCGAACCTCAAAGTTTTTACTTCTTCTCCATGAATTTTAATACCTACTCTGAATTTTTCTTTTGTTTCCTTTACTGCTTGCTCAATATACAGATTGAATAACATCGGGGATAGGCTACAACCCTGTCTCACTCGTTTCCCAACCACTGCTCCCCTTTCATGCCCCTCGACTCTTATAACTGTCATCTGGTTTCTGTACAAATTGTAAATAGCCTTTCGCTCCCTGTATTTTACCCCTGCCACCTTTAGAATTTGAAAGGGAGTATTCCAGTCGACATGGTCAAAAGCTTTCTCTAAGTCTACAAATGCTAGAAACGTAGGTTTGCCTTTTCTTAATCTTTCTTCTAAGATAAGTCGTAAGGTTAGTATTGCCTCACGTGTTCCAACATTTCTACGGAATCCAAACTGATCTTCCCCGAGGTCGGCTTCTACCAGTTTTTCCATTCGTCTGTAAAGAATTCGCGTTAGTATTTTGCAGCTGTGACTTATTAAACTGATAGTTCGGTAATTTTCACATCTGTCAACACCTGCTTTCTTTGGGATTGGAATTATTATATTCTTCTTGAAGTCTGAGGGTATTTCACCCGTCTCATACATCTTGCTCAACAGACGGTAGAGTTTTGTCAGGACTGGCTCTTCCAAGGCCGTCAGTAGTTCTAATGGAATGTTGTCTACTCCCGGGGCCTTGTTTCGACTCAGGTCTTTCAGTGCTCTGTCAAACTCTTCACGCAGTATCGTATCTCCCATTTCATCTTCATCTACATCCTCTTCCATTTCCATAATATTGTCCTTACGTACATCGCCCTTGTATAAACCCTCTATATACTCCTTCCACCTTTCTGCCTTCCCTTCTTTGCTTAGAACTGGGTTGCCATCTGAGCTCTTCATATTCATACAAGTGGTTCTGTTCTCTCCAAAGGTCTCTTTAATTTTCCTGTAGGCAGTATATATCTTACCCCTAGTGACACAAGCCTCTACATCCTTACATTTGTTCTCTAGCCATCCCTGCTTAGCCATTTTGCACTTCCTGTCGATCTCATTTTTGAGACGTTTGTATTCCTTTTTGCCTGCTTCATTTACTGCATTTTTATATTTTCTCCTTTCATCAATTAAATTCAATATTTCTTCTGTTACCCAAGGATTTCTATTAGCCCTCGTCTTTTTACCTACTTGATCGTCTGCTGCTTTCACTACTTCATCCCTCAGAGCTACCCATTCTTCTTCTACTGTATTTCTTTCCCCCATTCCTGTCAATTGTTCCCTTATGCTCTCCCTGAAACTCTGTACAACCTCTGGTTCTTTCAGTTTATCCAGGTCCCATCTCCTTAAATTCCCACCTTTTTGCAGTTTCTTCAGTTTCAATCTGCAGTTCATAACCAAGAGATTATGGTCAGAGTCCACATCTGCCCCTGGAAATGTCTTACAATTTAAAACCTGGTTCCTAAATCTCTGTCTTACCATTATATAATCTATCTGATACGTTTTAGTGCATCGTTTACTTAGGCGAAATGTGAATATTTTCGCGACGCGCTGCGTAACCAACGTTGCATTATTGTTTTGCCGCGCGGCTGGCTGTACAGTCTGTCACATTAAATTTGGCACGCGGAGACGCTTCATATCAAACTACTAAAGGTCATCAGTTCAAATTAATTATTAATACAGTCAACAGTACTCAACGTTCATAGCATTGCTGCTAACTTTGACACTCCAAGAGCGTTCATAAGGTTACGTAATCACACTTTTTATCACTGTTCATCATTATTCACAATGTAAATCAGAGTCCTTCACGCGTCCACTAGTTCCTGCGAAACACGTTTCACTGTTCTGATTGCTGTCAGTAGTTTTCCACAGTACTTAACAGACAATCTATATGCAAATGACACTTTTCAAGTAATGAGGTCTGGTACACTTGCACATAAGTTCATATTACCATGACTGAATAACAAAATTTAAAATTTTACACTGTCACATGAACATGAGACAATATAAAACTTTCAGAATATGCTACATTATCTTGATCATGAGATCATTACTGAACTGTCCAGATAACAGTACATTTCCATTTTTTTTACAGATACATATATTTATATATTTCAATTTTTAATTTTTTATTGGGATTGTTATTTACCATGTTTTGGGGCAGATGTTCATGTTCAGTTATTACATAGCAGCACACTGACAACATTCGCTGCGTGTGCAATTTAAAATTAAAATCAGTACCTGCAGCAATAAGTAGTAATAATTGAATATTCTGGCTACTAGAATAATATATTTGAATGTTATTTGTGTATATGTGTTAGTTATAAGATCATTTTGTGTCAATTGGTGCTTGTCAGTGATTTATATATTTGATGTGCTATATTGGTGATAGAATGGTTAAACAAAAGAAAAATAAACCGAATGAGCATACTGATGCAGAGATGACATCAGAGTCTCAGGTAGAACAATCTACCCAGTCCGTACTGCAATCATAACAATGAGTCATTAACTGAAACGATTAACAGACAAAAGGGAAAAGGAGTATTAAGCATTGAAATAGGGAGAACGTAGTCCACTGATATTGAATATCTGGTTTCAGACGTGATCAAGGAAGGCGTTTTTTTCGGATGGCCTTCAAGTCGCGTGGGGCTGTCACGTAGTGTTGTGACTTGGCAAGACAGCCAAGTCACTATGCGAGGATGCCGAAATGCACGCGTTAAGCTCACGCAGACTGGCGTGAGGTCTGGAACATTACAATGTTATTAATATAGCAAATAAAGTACGTAGTTGAAGTAATACTTAACTTTATTCCATAATTGGTGAACATCGCTCTTGTTGATACATAAGTGCAATCTCAATATACACTGGTAATGGCGCCTTGCTAGGTCGTACCAAATGACGTAGCTGAAGGCTATGCTAACTATCGTCTCGGCAAATGAGAGCGTATTTGTCAGTGTAGCTTCGCTAGCAAAGTCGGCTGTACAACTGGGGCGAGTGCTAGGACGTCTCTCTAGACCTGCCGTGTGGCGGTGCTCGGTTTGCAATCACTGACAGTGGCGACACGCGGGTCCGTCGTATACTAGCGGACCGCGGCCGATTTAAAGGCTACCACCTAGCAAGTGTGGTGTCTGGCGGTGACACCGAACGTAGAATGTATGTAGATGGTAGCATCTCGCAGTTCTAAGCAGATGGCCTTCCAGCCGCGTGAGTCACGTACATCATTTAGGCTCTCTTATCCTCTGCAAACCTAAGAAGCCTTCGAGAAAGACCACGCTAACATGGCACCTACCACGAAGTCCTCTATGATGAACACTGACTGAGGCAGACAGTACCTGTTGCCGACTCCAAGAAACTGACGAAAGGGAGGCTGAGTGTCCTTTTAAAAACTCGGCCCCTGCAAGAAGAGAGCAGACAGCCAGAGTTGGCACTATATTCTATCGCTACACAGACCGGTAGTTCCCAAAGGAAAAACTGTGCCTCTAACAACCGAGTTCTGACGCAACTCATCGAATTCTTAGGGTGACAGCCTGGCTGGTCCTGACGTCTTAACCGCCAACTACTTCCCAGCAATATATTCCTGCGCTCCTGCCGTCCTTCTTGAAATCACGGAGCCTCTCTAACGGTCGTCGCCATTTTGGTGACTACCAAATAATTACAGTCTGAAAGGCGTTACATTGTAATTTAAACGTGCTATTACCTGGTAGAATATAAGCCGACTGCATAGCAAGCTGACTCTAGTATTAATGCACTGAACTTACTACTCTTTATATAAAATTTGACTCATGAATAAGACCCTGATTATAAAATAATAATATACTCTAATCAAGACTTTCAACTGTCGTAATCCGACTTTTGTAGCAGAAACGCGTGCAATGCATAGGTAACTGCACACTGTATGTTCTGACACGTTTATAACGAAAATGTCACTTTTTAAAGGAAAATATCGAAGCATTCATTGCTGCAACACTTGTTTCCAAGGTCACTGCGGCTTGCAGTCACCTTATTCGGTTGAAAATCGTGCATAAAATTCTAAAATAATACGACTCTTGAAGGTATTTAATAGGAATTTTAACATTTCATTTTAAATATGTTGCGCTCACGTCTGACAATCAACAGATGAAGTAGTCCAGAATACCCAGAACGTTCTCCTTCATCTACAACGACTGTAGAAGGGGCTACCTTTTTGCTGGGTGCCAGGGTACATGACTGTTGCGGGATTGAAGGGGTGGACACTGAAGCGAAACAGACGTGTGATGGTCCTCAGATACTGCACTGTGCCGTGCTATCGTCATGCTTTTCAGGTACAAAGTCATGCGGTAGGTGGGAAGAAGAGAGTCTGGGGGTGGCATTCAATGAGCTGTGTCTGATTAAGGCCACAGTGTGGCCGTGGTGTACCTCTTTCCAGCTACGCAGGCGGGATGAGGTTCTTGTCACTTGTCTTTGTATAGCGCACAACCCTTTGACGCATGGCTTCTTGCTCTGGTGAGAGAACACTTCTACATAACGTGCTTATGGTGTACAAATCACTGCCCGTAACAGTTTACTAGACTGTGTTTTATTTTCAGACCACGGCAGCGGCGGATATTCCGACAGATCTGCCCTCTCTTTTAAGTGACATCTTAAACGAATGTGGTTAGAGTTTTAAGGGTTTGTGACTTTTCCAGCTTCTTTCCTAAAATTTTAGGGAGATTTTCCTAATGTGGTAACAGGGTGATTGTCTCAACCATGTTTTTTGTAAGTGGTCAGCCAGTCACATTTCTCTATGCTACTATTTTAGCTCTTCTCTCATATTTGTTGCTCTGCTTTCAGTTTTAGTACCTTTAAGATATTTTATAGACTGGCCCACCCTTGTTTGTTTGTAAGTGGTCAGCCAGACACATTTCGCTGTTGCTGTCATTTTAGCTCATCTGCCTTTTTAATTACGTTTTACCCCCAGGTATAGCACCTTTCACCCTTTTCCATTATCTTAAGCTTTGTTGGCGGTGTGGTTGTGATGCTCAACGAGAGTGAGGTGAGAGTGAGAGAGTGAATGTCATTTTGTTGGTTTACCCCTCATTTTGTGACAACGCTTTTAGCCATTTTATCATCATTTGTTTCTTTTAATCTTCGTAAGGTTGCAGCAGTGGTGTATGGGTAGCGTCTAATCAAAACGTCCTCTGTCCGGGTTCGAACACCGGCACCTAATGGCGGCAGAACCTACACAACCTCCCCAATTTATAGTTATTAAACCACCAATACCTACAATATGACAAACAGAAGAATAAGCAGTTAAAAACTTTAAATCAACCTGAAGAAAACGAAAAAATATGACATTAAAACCACTAGAGAAACTTAAATATATTTAAAAATATTTACTCTTTAATCCAATATAGGTTAATAAGTCAACCTCTTTCAGTCAAAGGTCTTGTCAAAGAGGGCAGAGGAGCGGACATAGGTTCAGGTCACTAATCTGCCCTTGGTTTGGAAAACTGCCCCTAAAGGTGGAACGATCAGCAGTGATCAACGGCATGAGGATGCAGAAGGTACTGGAACCACTGCATTAAAGACATATAATGTGTATCCACAGGACATGTGGTCTGTAATTTGACAAAGCATCATGATAATCTCTGAATTGGCAAAAGATTCCGGAATAGTCCCCCATTCGGACTTCCGAGAGGTAACTGCCAAGGGGGAGGTGAGCATGAGAAAAGATTGAATAATCAACGAAAGGATAACGCTCTACGAATCGGAGCGTGGAATGACCGAAGTTTGAACATGTCAGGGAAGCCAGAAAATCTGAAACGTGTCGACGTCGCAAGCCCATGACGAAGAGATAGAGAAAGTATACGAAGATATTGAACAGGTAATTCAGTACGTAAAGGGAGATGAAAATGTAATGGTCACGCAGGATTGGAAAGCGTTTCTAGGCAAACGAGAACGAAAAGAGTTACGGGAGAGTACGGGCTAGGTAGTAGGAATGAGAGAGAAGAAAGACAAATTGAGTTCTGCAATAAATATTAGCTAATAGTAGCCAATACTCTGTTCAAGAATCACAAGAGGAGGAGATACGCTTGGAAAAGACCGGGAGATACGGGAAGATTTCAGTTAAATTTCGTCATGGTCAGGCAGAGATTCCGAAATCAGATACTGAATTGTAAGGCGTACTCGGTAGCAAATGCAGCCTCAGATAAAAATTTAGTAGTGATGAATAGTAGGCTGAAGTTTAATAGGAAGAATCAGTACGTGAAACAGTGGGATACGGAAGTACTACGGAATGAAGAGGTTAGCGTTAAATTCTCCTATGCAATATGTACTGTACTGCGATAGATGATAGCTCAGTAGGAATATCTGTTGAAGAGGGATGGATATCTTTAAAAAAGAGCAATAACAGAAGGTGGAAAATTAAAAAAAAATTGTAAGGCGTACTCGGTAGCAAATGCAGCCTCAGATAAAAATTTAGTAGTGATGAATAGTAGGCTGAAGTTTAATAGGAAGAATCAGTACGTGAAACAGTGGGATACGGAAGTGCTACGGAATGAAGAGGTTAGCGTTAAGTTCTCCTACGCAATATGTACTGTACTGCGATAGATGATAGCTCAGTAGGAATATCTGTTGAAGAGGGATGGATATCTTTAAAAAAGAGCAATAACAGAAGGTGGAAAATTAAAAAAAAATTGTAAGGCGTACTCGGTAGCAAATGCAGCCTCAGATAAAAATTTAGTAGTGATGAATAGTAGGCTGAAGTTTAATAGGAAGAATCAGTACGTGAAACAGTGGGATACGGAAGTGCTACGGAATGAAGAGGTTAGCGTTAAGTTCTCCTATGCAATATGTACTGTACTGCGATAGATGATAGCTCAGTAGGAATATCTGTTGAAGAGGGATGGATATCTTTAAAAAAGGGCAATAACAGAAGGTGGAAAATTAAAAAAAATACGTACAAGGAAGGCAGATGCTAAGAAACCGTGGTAAAGGAAGAAATACTTCAGTTAATTAATGAACGAAGGAAGTACAAAAATATTCAGGGAAATATTCAGGAATACAGAAATACAGGTCACTTAGGAATAAAATAAATAGGAAATGCTGGAAGCTAAGGCGATACGGATGTGCCAGAAATATGAAGAAATCGGAAAAGAAACGATTACTGGAAGGACTGGCTCAGCATACAGAAAAGTCGAAACAACCTTCGGGTAAATTAAAAGAAAGGGTGGTAACATTAAGAAAGCAATTGAAAATTCCATTGTTAAATGCAGAGGAGAGGGCGGATAGGGAGAAAGACTACATTGAACGTCTGTGTGAGGGTAAAGACTTGTCTGATCACGTGCCAGAAGAAGAAACAGGAGTCGATATAGAAGAGACAGGGGATCCAGTTCTAGAATCTGAATGTAAAAGAACTTTGGAACAGGTAACATCGAAAAAGGCAGAAGGGACAGATAACATTCCATCAGAATTTCTGAAATCATTGGGGGAAGTGGTAACAAAACGACTATTCATATTGGTGTGTAGAATGGCGACACAGCATGTGACTTTGGGAAGAATAACATCCACACTGTTTCGAAGCTCGCAAGAGCTAAGAAGTGAGAGAATTAGCACACACTCAGCTTAACAGCTCTTGCATCCAAGTCGCTGACAAGAATAATATACAGAAGAATGGCAAAGAAAATTGAGGATACGTTAGATGACGATCAGTTTGGCTTCCGGAAACGGAAAAGCATCAGAGAGTAAGTTCTAACTTGACGGTTGATAATGGAATCAAGATTAAAGACACGTTCACAGGACTGTTGGACCTGGAAAAGCGTTCGACAATGTCAAATGGTGCAAAATGTTCGAAATCTATGGGGAAATACGGGTCATATAGGCTACTATATGCTCAAGAACCAGGAGGGAATAATAAGAGTGGAATAACAAGTATTCAGATTAAAAATTGTTTAAAACAGGGATGTAGGCTCTCGCCCCTGTTGTTCAATCTTCACATCTAACAAGCTATGACGAAAATAAAAGAACGGTTCAAGAGTGGAATTAAAATTCAAGGTGAAAGGATACCAATGACAAGATTCGCTGATGACGTCGCTATCCTGAGTAAAAGATTACAGGATCTGTTGAATGGAATGAAAAGTCTAATGAGTAGAGAATATGGATTGAGAGTAAATCGAAGAAAAACGAAAGTAGTGTGAAGTAGCAGAGATGTGAACAGCGAGAAACTTAACATCAGGATTGGTGATCACGAAGTAGATAAGTTAAGGAAGTCTGCTACTGAGGCAGCAAAATAACCCATGACGGACGGAGCAAGAAGGATGTCATAAGGAGACTAGCACTGGCGAAAAGGGCATTTATGGTCAAAGGAGTCTATTAGTATCAAACACAGACCGGCCTTTATTTGAGGAAGAAAGTTCTGAGAACGCGCTTTTGGAACACAGCATTGTATTGTAGTGAAACATGGACTGTGGGAAAACCGGAACAGTAGAAAATCGAAGAATTTTTGATGTGGTGCTACAGAAAAATGTTGAAAATGAGGTGGAGTGATAAGTTAAGGAATCAGGAGGTTCTCGGCAGAATCGGCGAGGAAAGAATTATGGGAAACACTGAAAAAAGAGGGGACAGGATGATAGGATATCTGTTAAGACATCACGGAATAACTTCCATGGTACCAGAGGGGGACTGTAGAGGAAAACAAAGATTTGACAACATCCATCAAACAATGGAGCAAGTAGGTTGGAAGTACTCTGTTATGAAGAGGTTTGTACAGGAGAGGAACTCGTGGTGTGCACCGTCAAACGAGCCAGAAGTATACTGATGACTCAAAAATAAAGAAAAGGAATGGGTGCTGATAACTTCGCTGCTGTACGCTGGTAAAAAAGTGGTTCAAATGGTTCTGAGCGCTATGGGACTCAACATCTCAGGTCATCAGTCCCCTAGAACTTAGAACTACTTAAACCTAACTAACCTAAGGACATCACACACATCCATGCCCGTGGCAGGATTCGAACCTGCGACCGTAGCAGTCGCACGGTTCCTGACTGAGCGCCTAGAACCGCGAGACCACCGCGGCCGGCTCGCTGGTAAACTCCGAACACACATGCACGAGTATGAACACATGTGCAAAAGAGCTTTGTAGGGAGGAGAGTAATTTGCGATGGATTATAACTCCAGTATTACTCAAAATAATAGACACGAAAACTAAAAAATAATACAAATGAATGCCCCCTCACGGACCACGTAGTTATACAAGCCCATGTTCACAAAAGAGAAAAATAGCGTCATATGCTTTATAGTCGCTTTAATGCCACATGCATACACAAACTTTGAAAACATGTCAAGCAGAAGTACCTCAAAAATTATGTGATATAATTCTGAACCGCGGCAACGGAAGAAAGCAATGATCTCGCCAACAATCCTTGACGCTGCAACTCAGAAATGTCGATTCCAGTAATACACGTTAGGGAGTGTCTGAACTTGAAAAATTGTCAGGAGGCAGAGCAATGTTAACAGCTGTACGTAGTAAACATGGTAACAGGAAGAGAGTCTCCACATAGTCCTACTGTAAACTCAAACTCTGCGCTGCACCAGGCAACCTGATTGTCTGACAAGACTCCGCACTCAAAGTACTGTTCGAAGACATGCTTTTCACTACTTAACTAGAGATAAGTCTTCTCTAGCAGACGAAAAAATGGACTGTAGAGTTTCTGCGTGATGCGAGCGATTCACAACTTGCTCTTTGATACATAACACGAAAGATGATAATAACAGACGGCTTTCAAATTAACATGAGCCGTAATTACTTCCGCATAGAGGGAATAATGATGTGTAATTTCCGTCTCACTCTCGTATTGGGTACACACAGAAAATCGGGAGGCAAGTTTCTGTTTCACTCTAATTTGTAACTTAATTCCGCAAGTGAAACGTGGGCGATGAACAGTTCAGTCAAGAGAGTGTCGGAGGTAAAAATTGCAGAGGGAGACCAAGGTTTGATTATATTAAGCAGGTTTAAATAAACGTAGGGAGCGGTAATCCTGCAGAGATGTGGACGCTTGCCCAGGATAGACTGTCATGGAGAGCTGTATCAAACCTGTCTTCGGACTGAAGATCACAACAACAACAAAATTCCCTAAAAAAGCAAATGCAGCACCACAGTTACTTTCCCAGGTCTGCAACAGCGTCCACGTCAGGTGGCTGGGAGGCAGTGATCAAGCGCAGAGCGACTTGCTACTGCTAAGTTTGGACTTTGTTATTTGCGCTGGGCGAATAACTGAACTTCACTAGATAGCCACTAGCATGCTTTAGTTAATAAATGTTATGGGCCTATTTCACTACTTTTTTGTCTTTGTCTAAAAAGAAAATTACACATCTTAAAACGTATCGGCTTAGGCCAGAAACAGAATCGCAATAAAATAATATCGACGCTCTGCGTCACGTCAAAATTCCAAGTACAACTGTTACACAGATCATTAGAGTTGTAACAGTCTTTTGAAAACTAATGACTCCATTGGAATGAAATTGTTATGTTGAGCCCGATCTTTTTAGTTTAAATCACTATATGGTTTCCAGTACAGTTTTAACCAGCAACCAGTAAACCACCAGCGTGATTCATTAACTTCTTCTGGAATGACGATCTAGAAGAAGTCACCTCATCCCGTGTCTCTAGCCCGCACGGAAACTCTAAATTTCACGTCATCAGTATACCTCTGTTGCGGAAATATTGCTTGGGCGGTCATATTCAGTACTCATACGCCAAATGGTGTTGTGTTTTCAAAAATATTTATTTATAAAGTCGTAACAACAGGAACCATGTTGCCACAATTTTAAGAAACGTTTATCCGGGAAGATGTTGCAGTTTTGTTATTTCGTTCCAGAA
The DNA here is from genome assembly GCF_023864275.1 of Schistocerca cancellata. NCBI lineage: Eukaryota > Metazoa > Arthropoda > Insecta > Orthoptera > Acrididae > Schistocerca > Schistocerca cancellata. The sequence continues at coordinate 139,183,055 of NC_064632.1, forward strand.
AATTGGCGGATTCTCCGTTAGTAACTTTCTAAGTTGATGACATATAAATTACGGTCTACTTTTAAGCGCCAATTGATTTTATTTATGTCATAATATGCCTTCCAAGGTTTATCCCGTTTGAGGTAGACCTTGAGGTACTAAACCTTGAAACGTTTGTTATGATATTGAAACGAATATTATTTATGAACACTTATGGATTTCAGTTTATTTTTAGACTTATTTTTCAGAAATTTAAGGGAGGCACTAACCTAAAATGTATGCTTTAAATGTGCCCCATTGATAATCACAGAAGCAGAATTCGGATGCTTACACTTTTAAATCACAATTGCAAAGTACATATTGTTGATTAAATAGGGAGAAGATCAGGTAAAGCTTAAGACAAAGAGATTTTAAACAAGCTCACTTATCGTTGCATGGTTTGCTGGAAAGAAATTGCAAGTCAGGCTGAGTGTGTAGTCTTTCAGGCTGTGACGTTGATTTTGCATCCAATGAGTAGCAGGCAACTTAGAGGAACATTTAATTTATGGAACAGTAAGACGAAATACGGCGTTCTCGAAACAACTAAAAACACGACAGCACGGAAACAGACGAAATGACATTTATGTTGGCACCGAGGTGTAATAACGGCGCGTAGAACAGAACACCTGAATTACAGTTCCATAATTTACACGACACGCAAGTCACCACTATCTATAGTTCTAACTAGAATTCAAACAAATTTCTACGAGCAGTCGCTTTCATCAAACAGCTGTCAGAGCCCGATTTAATTACCACCAATTTGTTCACGATGGAATTTTACTGTTTGCGAGATACGGTGCTTAAACCCTATATTTAGCTTAAATAAACGACGCATAAAAATCAAACAGCGATTTCACGAACGCAGACTAAAGCGAAACATTTGTGCACCGGTCGCTTTTATGAGGCACGGTATCTATCGTGAACGAGAATGGAATCCAATTCTCTTTGACTTGTGGTGTAGCACATTAACATCCATTCCACCGCCGCGTTGTATCTGCGTTTCACAGAATAGCTGCTCGTGTGTAATTACTGTAATGTGTATAGGCTGGAAACAAATGGAAAGAATTAGAACGCTGAGGAAAACATGAAACTTCAGCAGGGAAGAATATAGGTGTGTGTATGTGTGTGTGTGTGTGTGTGTGTGTGTGTGTGTGGAAGTGGTGATTTAAATATGACTAGAAACTTCAATGAGAAAAGTGCTTACTATGGTGGCCTGTGTCTTACGGAAGAATCTAAAGAACCACTCTACCCTACAGTCGGGTTGTTAGTTGCGCTTGGATAACTCAGAAAAAGGCAGAGTTTCTAGATTAGAGACCCAGTCCAACAAGTATTTTTAATCTGTCAGGAAGTTTCAAATCTGCGCATATTCCTCTGCAGAGTGAAAATTCTTTCGGGAAATCATAGACTTTTTATTATATGCGAGGGTAGTCCAGAAAGTAAGTTCCGATCGGTCGCGAAATGGAAACCACTGGGAAAATCCGGTAAAGCTTTGCACAGATATGTTGGGCAGTGTCTCTAGTATGCCCGTCGATCGTGTTACGTCGCTCTTTTCAGTTTTGAGTGAACAGTGAGCACGTCAAGATGCGTAGGGAATAGCGTGTCCCGCCAAGTATGAGGGTCTAGTTAGAGATTTCGCCTGTGTCATGCAACCGACATAACACAACTGTCGAGCAGTTCCTTCTTCATGCTAATTCTCTGCCGCACACTGCAGGGGCAATGAAGACACTCCTGCAGCGTTTCCGATGAGAAGTGTTTGATCACACACAATACAGTCCGTAGTTGGCTCCCCTAGAGTCTCATCTCTGCTCACAAGAACCGCTGGCGATGAAGACGACATTTTTCCACAGACAACGAGCTGCAGACCAGTGCAGCTAACTGGCCGAAAGGACAGGCGGCTGCTTTCTATGACGAGGGTATTGGAAAGTTGATACAACACTACGACAAAACTCGAAGTTGGAGCGGCGACTACGTAGAGAGGTAGGTGGAAGGTGTACCTAACTGTTGCAAACGAAACGTTTCTGGTTTTCACTGTGGTTTCCATTTCGCGACCGATTGGAACTTACTTCGTGGACAGCCCTCGTATGTCATTTTAAAATTCTAAAAAAAAGTCATAAGAATGACCAGACTTAATATTTCAATGAAAAAATGCTTCCTCAGCATTCATTAATTTTCATTCACGTCGTGTTCTGTCACTAATAATTACAGAATTACTTCTAGATAACTATATAATCTGTACATTAGAAGCCGGCCGGAGTGACCGAGCGGTTCTAGGCGCTATAGTCTGGAACTGCGCGACCGCTACGGTCGCAGGTTCGAATCCTGCCTCGGGCATGGATGTGTGTGATGTCCTTAGGTTAGTTAGGTTTAGATAGTTCTAAGTTCTATGGGACTGATGACCTCAGCAGTTCAGTCCTATAGTGCTCAGAGACATTTGAACCCTTTTGTACATCAGGAGAGAAACATTTGCTTTAAGAAAAGTTGGTCGTTTTCCTTATAGTATACTACTTAACTATAGAAGTCTGTTGAATATCTTGATCTTTTCTGTAACGGCGTGAGCTCTTTGCCACAAGTGTACCACTTGCCACAACACACTGGCGCAGCATTGCGCCAGGAGCGCAACACGGCTGCCAGCGATGACCATCGAAGGTACGATTTCGGCACACGGCGTACGCGAACATCTGCAACATCCAGGCAGCAATTAACTCGCTCTGGCGCATATAAATATTGGTTATTAGGCCAGACTGGGCTTCGAATCGGTGAGTGACGTAATTGGCGTCCAGTGTAGTGTGGTGGTGCCCTGGGGTGAAGAGCCACTACAGTGCAGGGTTGGGATGTGGCGGTGGCTTGTGATAGAAGGCCATTGATAGCTCATGAAAACAGTATTAGGAAGACAAACATTTTACTGAGATCCACGCTACTACACTGCGACGTGACGCCCTCGCCCACTTTATCGCTTAGTGTGGACCAGTCACGATGTGCTGCTAAGGCCAGCTGTTTGCCGACGATGACTTCTGTGCTAAGGAAAGATGAGGCTAAGGGGCCTGCGCAGCAGTGCATGCTCCAGTTAGGCACTGTGTCTTTGCAATAGGTGCCAGCGGCGCAGAAGTCTTGGAGGGGATGAAAGCCTTCGGGGGCGGAAGCGCCCCTGCAAGCGGAGGCGAGTGACACCAGTGTGGGAGGGCTGGTCACGTTGTGCCATCAGTTCAGGAGCCTGGTTGCTGCTGGAGTGAACCTGGAGGCGGCTCACCAGTCCAGGGAGGACGTGGCAGAAGATAATTCGGCAGTGGCCGAGGCACAACCTTTGTGTTGGCTGCTTGCTGCCGCGTACCACTGTGGCGCCTGGTGTACTTTTCTCGTCATAGCAGGTGCTGCTGGACTGCGTGTACCGCGGCGAGAACTGATGAGTTAGAAGCTCATTTGTTGTGCCAACGACCTGCTTCCAGCCATATGCGAATAACAAACTCGCTGTTCGACAGTGCACAAACCTATCCTGCTGCCTCGTCTTTCCACTGCATCGACAAGATTGTCACCTGGCTCACATCGCCATGTGTAAACAGCCCTGTTGTTGCATCGGGCGTGCCGACTCCTTACTGCTTGCTGCCTGCTCAGGGCTTCTTCAGTAACTATATCTGAGCCGCTGTTTCCCATAGAAAAGCCCAAAAAATAGTGACGGCGCTACAGTAGTGCGGTTTTCCACTGTGAGGCTCCAATCGTTCAGCCGTCATCCTACCAGGAGCACCTGAAACGCAGCAATGAAGGCTGAGTCAAACTGAGACTCTTGCTGCCACTCAGCCGTTCGATGCTACCATCGTCACACATCACCAGCAGACGAAGGACTACGTACCTGGATGCCTCGACTGTCACACTCCTGTCAGTCGACAAGCCAGCCACGGCTACGACCTAGCTGGGTCAGCACCTCCCACCGCCAGAGAATGCACAAGTCGCAAGGTCGCCTCGCTGCTGTGTTCAACCATAAATAGCGACTGCTGGCAGGGTCGGCTCTGCACATCATGCACTATGGTCAATGGCTTCGATACCGACCACCCAGCACCCACTGAATGTGTGCCTACTATTGAAAATGGCCCGCATCTCGTGGTCGTGCGGTAGCGTTCTCGCTTCCCACGCCCGGGTTCCCGGGTTCGATTCCCGGCGGTGTCAGGGATTTTCTCTGCCTCGTGATGGCTGGGTGTTGTGTGCTGTCCTTAGGTTAGTTAGGTTTAAGTAGTTCTAAGTTCTAGGGGACTGATGACCATAGATGTTAAGTCCCATAGTGCTCAGAGCCATTTTTTATTGCAAATGCTGAAAAGTAAATTGAAGTTTCTATTGTCATTGAGTTGCTTGCTACTCGTCCTGTCCACGTACCTCACCTACGACCTTACGTTTCGTAAATGAAAGCTCGATTGTGAGCTCTCGATCCATACCTAATTGACGGCTTCAGAAAGCAGATACTTCATTCATCATAACCTTAATTTTTGAGCTGTAGAACTTGGTTCTAACTAAAGATTTCCGCTCTGCACCAGATGATAATGATGATGATGAAATCCCATACTCCTTTACAGAGCGTAGGGGAACGATGCGGAAGACCCGCACCGCCGTAATAGGCAAGGTCCTAGTGGAGGTGGTTTGCCATTGCCTTCCTCCGACCGTAATGGGGATGAATAATGATGATGAAGACGACACAACAACATCCAGACATCTCGAGGCAGGAGAAAATCCGTGACCCCGTCGGGAATCGAACCCGGGACCCCGTGCTCGGGAAACGAGAACGCTACCGCAAAACCACGGGCTGCGGACTCTGCAGCAGAGCGTGAGCTGAAATGAAACTTTCTGGCAGATTAAAACTAATTACCGGACCGAGACTCGAGTTCATCAGCTTTCTCGCGGAAGTGCTCTACCGACTGAGCTACGCACATAAACGTCGGGTGTTGCCCTGACAGCTGTATTTCCGCCAGTACCTCCTCTCCTATCTTTCAAGCTTCATAGAAGTTCTGCGAAACTTGTAACACAAGTAGTTCTGGAAGGAAGGATGCAGCAGAAAGATGACTAAGCCGCAGACTGCGGGATGTTTCCAGACGTGGGAGAAGAGTTACTGTCGGAAGTAAAGGTGTGAGGACGGGCAAGAAAAATCGGCAAAGCGCTTGAGCACTTGTACCGAAAGGGCAAAGGTCCCGAGTTCAGTATTCGGTCCGGCACAGAGTTTTAATCTGCCAGGTAGTTTCACAACACATACTTTCGGTTGCTGCATAAAAATGTTTCAAATTATCCGTCTCTCTTTTCATAAATGTCTTTTTACTAGTAGAGGAGAGTGTTGTACCGGTAAGATAGTGTATCAACTAAAACATGGCGTTGGCCACGCCGGGTAGCCGCACGGTCGGGGGCGTCTTGTCACGGTCCGTGCGGCTTCCCCCATAGGAGGTTTGAGTCATCCCTCGGGCATGGGTGTGTGTGTTGTCCATAGCGTAAGTTAGTTTAAGTTAGATTAAGTAGTGCGTAGTCTTAGGGACCGATGACCTCAGCAGTTTGCTCCCATAAGACCTTACCACAAATTTCCACTTTTCCAAAACATGGCGTTTTTTGTTCGGTATTATATTATCACAACTTATTTTAGAACTGCATGAAGGAATCAGCATTGCTGACCTCCATAAACAGTTTCCAGCATTTTATACATTTTCTGTTGCTGTTAGATATGAGTTTGTCTCTTGTGCAACATTTGTGAATTAACTTTTCATAATTGGAATTCACAGTCATGTAAAATTTTTTGAAAGACATCATGTTTATGCCAGTGACTGTTACACTTTTTATTTCTACTATCGAAATTTCGGCTTTAGGCCATTATCAAGTGCAGAGTTTTTGCCTTTAAGCCATGTCAACTTAGTTGCGTTACGAATGTATATAACAGCAAATGACAACGACATATAAATGTGTCAGCGTGTATCAAGTTTACACGGCTTAAAGGAAAAACATCTGCACTTGATAATGGCCTAAGGCCGAAATTGTAACAGTGGAAATAAAACGTTTAACAGTCACTGGCGTAAACATGATGTCTTTCAAAACATTTGTGAATGTTTAGCTTTCTACACATTTGAGTGTTGTCTAATTTCTTCCAGATATAGCTATTAGGAATATATTGTTAATTCTGCACGTAAAGATTTTAAATGGTGAATAAAATCTACTTTTAGAACTATTTGTACTTCTACATCTGTACCTACATACATTCTCCGCAAGCCACCGTTTGGTCCGTGTTGAAGGTTACCAGTCATTTCCTTTCCTGTTCCACTCGCAAATAGAGCGAGTGAAAAACGACTGCCTATATACCTCCGTACGGGCCAGTGCCTACGAGTCACAGTCTGTCTAATGTCACCTTCGTGATCGTTACTCGAAATGTGCGTTGCCGACAGTAGAATCGTTCTGTAGTCTGGCTCAAATGCCGGTTCTCTATATTTTCTCAATAGTGCTCTTCTAAAAGACCATCGCCCTTCCTCCATTGATTCTCATTTGAGTTCCCGAAGCATCTCCGAAATACATACGTGTTGTTCGAAACTACTGGTAACAAATCTAACGGCTCGCCTCTAAATTGCTTCGATGTCAATCCGACCTAAGCGGAACCCAAACACTAGAGCAACACTCAACAATGGGTCGCACCAGTGTTCTATATGCCGTCTTTTTTAGAAATGAACCACACTTTCCTAAAATTCTCCCAATAAACCGAAGTCAGCCACTCGCCTTCCCTACTACGAGGATTGCCCACAAAGTAATGCACCGCATTTTGTTTCTCAGCCGGAAACAATGCTACAAATGCGAAACGTTACGTATCTATTATCTGAAGTCTCCTGAATGAGCTCGCCATGTTTCCGTCATTTCCAACAGATAGCGTAGCTCCAGAACAGTTACATAATGGCGTTACAAGCAACGTGCCGTTATTGAATATCTCCCTGCAGAGAAATAAACTATGGGGAATGTTCACAAGTGCTTGTGCAAAGCCCATGCAGCATCTGCTGTCGACAGAAGTGCAGATAGTCGCTGGGCACGGAGGGTGAAGTCATCAGAAGGCGGTTCGTGCGAAGCTCCACGATTTGCAGCGGACCGGGAGACCATCCACGGCTGTGGCACCTGACATGTTGCAGCGAGTTGATGTCGCTTGGGCCATTAAAGGATGCCATTCGTGGAAGACATTTTGAGGACGACGAGGAGGTGATTAACACAGTGAAGAAGTGGCTCCACCACTAGGACGAAGATTGGCACCGACAGGGCGTACACGCCCTGTTTCGCGCTGGATGAAGGTCATAGAAGGATATGGAGATTACGCGGAAAAATAGAGTGTTTAGGTAAAACACCATTCTTACGTGTTTGTAATTCTCATTATGTTCAATAAAAAACTGTTGAAGAAAAAAATGTGGTGCATTACTTTCTGGACAAACCTCGTACAATCTTCAGCTGCACAATCCAGTTCACACTGCTTTACAACATAGTACCTAGATATTCAGTCGACGTGACTGTGTCAACCAACACACTGTTAACGCTGTACACAAACGTTAAGGGTTTGTTTTTCTTACTTATCTGGATTAACTTATATTTTTTCTACATTGAGAGCTAGCTGCCATTCATCACATCAACTAGAAATTTTGTCTAAGTCATCTCATATCTACATACAATGACTCAACGAGACGACTTGCCGTACACCGCAGCATCATTAGCAAACAGCCGCAGACTGCAGCCTACCCTGTCGGCCAGAACACTTTGGCCCTATCATACTTTCCTGGAACACTCCAGACGTTACCCCTGTCTCTGATGAGCATTCGCCGTCGAGGACAATGTACTGCGTCAAATTACTTGAGCGAGTCACTCACATACCTGCAAACCTATTCCGTATGCTCATACCTTCTTTAACAGCCTGCAATGGAACACCGTATCGAAAGCTTTCCGGAAATCTAAAAATATGGAATGTACCCTCTGCCCTTCAACCACAGTTCACAATATATCATGTAAGAAAAGGGCAACTTTTCCCACGAGCCATACTTCCTAAAATCATGCTGATTCGTTGATATAAGCTTCTCGGTCTCAAGAAAATTTGTTATATTCGAACTGACAATATGTTCAACGATTCTACAGCGTACCGTGTAAAACATACTGGTCTGTAATTTTGCGTGTCCTATATTTTACCCTACATATACACAGGAATCACCTGCGCCTTTTCCAGTCACTTTGGGCTGTGCGCCGGCGAGAGATTCGCGATGAATGAAAGCTAAGCAAGGGGTCAATGCCGTAGAGTACTTTTTGTAAAACCGGATTGGGATTCCATGAAGACCTGCCGACTTATTAGCTTTACACCAGGGATGATTATTACTATGTTTTCCATACGGGAGTCTGTGGGATGGTCAAACGACACTATGTTCATACGATTCTTCTGCGTGAACGATTTCTTAAACATGAAACTTAAAACTTCGGTTTTACTTTTGCTATCTTCTATTGCCACTCCAGATTGGGTCAACGAGTGACTGGATAGAAGCCTTAAACCCACTTAGCGATTTTAGGCAGTAGTAGAATTTTCTCGCGTTCTTGGCCAGATTTGTATGCCCTGAGATGTGAACAATTTAGCCAAACATCATCGGATGCGCACCATCTAACACCTAGAAAAAGAAGAAAATGTTCTACTGTGTAATGTGTGATACCTGCCCCAAAAACGCGAATTACTGTTAGTTTCTGATAGCTTTTATTTTAAAATGTATTTAACTTGTAAGTCGTTTAGTAATTGTGCTTAGTTTGATTTCACTAATGTAAAAGATCGAAGATTAAATACGGTATCGACAAGATTTACATTATTGCAATGCTTTTAAATTTGAGTAGAATATCTGCTCCTAGGTACATGAACATGTTGTACGTTGTAAGATACTCTCTCGTTTGGAAAAGCATTTTTTGCAATCTCGGAAAAAGAGAACAGGATATAAAAAGTGAATGCAGTGATTTAAAAACAGAATAAGAAAATATATTAAACTTCTGTTACAGGGCTGGCTAGAGAGGAAAGTCTGGAAAGTGTACCAAGATGCAACACTGTCCCCTATTTCCTCTGTCAATTTTCTTCGTGTGATCAAGTTTTCGTATCTGATTTCAGTTTTAGAAACAGCCCCAGCATTACTGACGCGTATTTCAAGAAGGAGGAAAAGATTAGTGTTTATCGTCACGTTAACTACGAGGTTATTACAGACGGAGCACAAGATCCGATGAGGGAAGGGAGGGGAAGGAAATCGGCCATGCTCTTTGAAAGGCACCATCCCAGAAATTGCCTATAACGACTGAGGGACATAACGGAAAACGTAAATCGGGATGGCCAGACGAATGTTTGAACCGACCTCGAGCAATATCTCTGTCATGTAGCCTGAGATGCAAGCGACCAATGAAAAGTCAGAACCGAAAGGCCAATCGAAAAGAGTTAGGTTTCACCTGTTTCGATTTAAATTACTAATGTTGTTTTTGGCACACTGAAAATTTATCGCAAACACCTCACCTTGGTACGATTTCTTTCCATTAAATGTCAATTAGTGACGCATTGATGGTAAAAACCTTCACGAGAGCCTAACATAAATAGTAATAATGTTCATTGTTGTGTGTGTTCAGTGTGGCTGTTTGATTAGAGATGTGGTATCGTGGCACTGAAGAAATTAAATTTGTATCCTGCCGGAGGCTAATTTTTGTATCCTTCTTAGCGTTTGTAACAAATTCTGAGATCCATAATTATATATGTATTCTTCCTTGTCACAAACATTGGCTATTTTATCCGAATATGTCGTGATTCCGAGGGTGTGGCTAGTCAGAAGAATGTGCTCCAGACGAAGGCGTCAGAATACTCCTATAACTAAGGCGAGCGGTAACGCCGAAGACAGCTGATCCTTACAGTTCCACCAGCGAGGGCGCTGCCGTCGGGCGGTGTTGTCCTAGTGTCACCGTGACACGCATGCGCGGCAATACTATCAGCGCGCTATGTAAAGCGGAGCGGAGAACGTCTTCGTCAGTCTTCGATGGCTCACCTGAATATGACTGGCAGGTGTCCAGTCGAAATATCGTGGAATGAAGTTTACGACGACCGGCTGCAATCCCGAAATATCTTCGAACGGTGAGGGTTTCACTCCAGAATTAGAAATTCTTCAACAGGAAACGGAGATATATGAACTTCATGTTTCGTCTCTGAGTGATTACTTACTTTTATTTTAATATTTTTTTGAGAATTTCTATTCTGTTTAGTTTTGTAATACTGTAACACAGTGATAAAATTTTGCACGAGCCACAACTAATTTCAGACATCTTCAGTCTAATTACCATAGATATGATTTGAAGCTAAACAGATCCGGCAGTCTGTGAGGGCCCCCTTGATATATTTTGGCAGTATTTCCCATCACCTTTCATGTACGTACATGTAGACCTTCCGCAACCGTGGGTGGCTACATGCAAAGTTACTGTGTTCAAGCTACAAGCAAACATCGAGCTGCAGTTGAATTACCTTCCATCAGATCCATCAGCGAAGTAACTTTATTGAAGTCTCTCACAGAACTGTCACACTTGGAGGATCTTGAGTTTGTGCAAGTCGCTTACTGCTGTGCTGCCAATTTATCAGTTGCCTTCGAGTAGTGCATTTGTTGTGCAAGTACCAGCATCTCTGTCGTTTGCCAATAACACACACTGGTTCAGATCCTTCGGACATGCATGAGCTTACCCGTAGGTGTCTGCAATTTCATAGTCCAGCGAGATATATCTGATTGGGGTGGTAAAACTTTCTATCCCAATGTCTCCGTGCTGCTGTTCATACCATCTGTAAAACACAGAAGAAGCACCAGGACTGGTTTGATGACTCAGATCCAGAGATCAGAAAGCTAATTAATGATTTCAGAACCTTTCTTCGCACCCCTGATGATAACAAGCGTAGAGCAGCGCATTACAATCTGAAAGTGAAGGTACGTGCTCTCAAAGACAGTTGGTGGGCAAATAAAGCAAATGAAATACAGTTATATGCCGACACACACCAAACGGGCAGATTCTTTGAGTCCCTGAAAACTATCTTTGGTCCAAGAGTTGGGAAGATAGCACCAGTCTATAACAAAGATAAAAGTTGTCGGCTGACGCAACAGAGTGACATCCTGTCTCGGTGGGCGGAACATTTTAATGACGTTCTTAATCCCGACCATCAGACAACCGATATTCCATACATAGAAGCACTTGAAGACCTGCCAGTTGAGGAACAACTTGCGGATGCTCCTTCCTACGATGAATTCATTTCAGCACTGGCTAAGCTGAAAAATGACAAAACAGTAGGATTAGATAACTTGCCATCAGAGCTATATAAATATGGGGGGCCAAACATCAAGAAACCATTGTTTGCTCTGATCTTAAGGATTTGGGAGTATGAAATGATTCCACAAGACTGGAAAGATGCTTGTATTTCCAAGATCTATAAAGGCAAGGGTGACATATCAGACTGCAGCTTCCACAGGGGCATTTCTCTTCTCTCAGCAGCGGGAAAAGTCCTTGCCCACATAATTAACACCCGGTTAACACACTTTGCAGAAAAACTGCTACCAGAGACCCAGTGTGGCTTTCGCCCAAACAGAGGCACAGTGGATGCCATATTTGTTGTCAAACAAATGCAAGAGAAAAGCTTAGAGCAACATCGGCCTTTGTTCATGTGCTTTGTAGACCTGGAAAAAGCTTTTGATCGTGTCCCAGGGGAAGCTCTCTGGATCATATTAAAGAAAACTGGGTGCCCTGACAAAATTGTCAGTTCGATTCGGCAGTTTCATGAAAACATGATGGCAAAAATCCGCCATGAGGACAAGCTCTCAGAACAGTTTCCCGTGACATGTGGTGTAAAACAAGGCTGTGTTCTGGCTCCCACACTCTTCTCACTTTACTTCGCAGTTGTTATGAGAGACGCGACCAAAGCCTGTAGTATTCAAATTAGTCTCGACACAAGGACAGACAAAAGTGTCTTCAACATCTCTCGCCTCAGAACAAAAAGCCGCGTAACCAAACTATCCATCTTAGAGATTCTCTACGCGGATGATGTATGCATGATGGCTAATACTTGCGAAACTCTTCAGACTTACATAAATCTGCTAAATGCCTCCTGCAGAAGATTTGGCTTAGCCATTAGCATCACTAAGACGCAAGTTCTCAAACAGCCACTTAGAGGTCTTAATGCAGATAACTCCAGTATTGAGATAAATAACAAACCCTTGCAAAATGTGTCAAATTTCAAATACCTGGGAAGCCAAATTAGAAGTGACAACAGCCTGACAACGGAAATCGCAGCGCGTATAGCCAGCGCAGCCTCGGCTTTCGGTAAGCTTAATGACCGAGTATGGAAATCATATGATCTCAAACTACAAACAAAAATTGCAATCTACAATGCAGTGGTATTATCCACCTTACTCTATGCCTCGGAAACCTGGTGCTGTTACAAAGCTGACATTAAGAAGCTAGATAAATTTCATCTTCGATGTCTGAGATCAATTCTGCGCATCAAATGGGAAGACCGTGTCCCAAACACGGAGATTTTGCGCCGCGTGAAACTGGCTGGTATTGAAGCTTTAATAATGAAACATCAACTGAGATGGAGTGATCACATAGTACGCATGGATGACAGTAGGCTACCTAAAGCGGTGTTCTACTCGCAGCTCTCGTGCGGGAAGAGGAGGAAAGGTGGTCAACACCTGCGATATAAAGACACCATTAAACGCCACCTTGCAGCCTGTGGCATTCCAAGCAACCGTTGGGAGGAGCTAGCATTGCGCCGATCGGAGTGGCGATCAACTGTACATAAGAGCATCGAACAATTCGAGCAAAAGCGTCTAATGAACCTGGATGCTAAAAGAGAGCTCCGAAAATCTCAGCTCAAGCCTGTCTACACGTATACTTACAACTCTGCTGGTCAACTTCACTGTGCTTCATGCAACAGGATATTCAAAGCGAAATTCGGGTTCGCGAGCCACATCCGAGCCTACCACAACAAGGACAGAGAAGACTGACGGAGTCGCTGTCACCGGACACGGCGAGGAGGACATCATCATCAAAACACATTAAAAGTATCACAGAGCAATCTCCAGCCTGTGCCAGGCTTCATGTATTCTTCTGCTTACATGAATATTTTAAGAAGAATAGAGGCGTTGGCGTGGATTTTCAGACCTTCAGATTGTACATAAAAGTAGTGAAACAAATTTTTAACCTTTTTGCACTGTCTCATAGAGTGGGAGCATATGACGACTTCAGTCACGATTTATTTGTCGGATGGTAACATTATACTCTGCGGTCCCTCTTGCGCTATTCAAGAAGAGAAAGAAGTGGGCCGGAACGCATGTCATTCCACCCTTCTCCCATCAGCAAAAACACAAATATGGCTCTACTCTGTAGGAGACACTACACACTTAAGTCACCAATCTGGCATCAAATAAAAAGACGTAAAACAGCTCGTAAGCCACACGAATAAATAAATATATTATAAGCATTATTGTAAATGGATAAATGGGACTCATCACATTGTAACACAGCAAGCACTCTTATTCTCATATTTACAAAATGTTTTCTGGTCACTATGTAAGCTGGTCATGTAATTTTGATTTTTGTACGTTATCGATGGGCACATCAGAGAGAGAGAGAGAGAGGGAGAGAGAGAGAGAGAGAGAGGGAGAGAGAGAGAGAGAGCAAGTTACATTAATGTTGAACAATCTTTGGCGTTGTCTTGCCTCAGTCTCCTTTACGCATTCTTAGTCGAAACGTGGTTGGTGGTGGTCGTATTTAGCAGTACTGTAAGGACTTGTGAATGAATCTGTTAAAGGAAGAAAGATTGTAAAGGACAACAAGGATGAATAAGATGTATATATTAGAAAGCGAGGAGAGTACAAATTTTGAATTATGTTCTTATTTTTTGAAGAGAAAGAGCTTGAGGTAAGACAGCAGCACTGCGCTGTTAGTTTTTCAGAATGATTTTAGTGAGGTACTTGACTTTCTTCATTTCCTCAGAGTTGAAAGAAATACCATCGCACTTAACTGAATCATGCATTAAGATATCAACTGATTAAGCCGTTTGGTTTTTATGGAAATTCTCTGTTAAAATTGCACCCTTTTTAAATCTTGTTCACTTTGTTAAGCGTAGTATTGTTCAGACCAACATAATATGTAAAGATCACTCGAAGTTTTACTTTTCCTTCTCGAAAAAATATATCATTCTAAAATCGTTGTCGTGTAGTATCATTTCATAGAGATAGTTACTCTCCCCATCCCACTGTTTATCATTACTCATTGCCACATTGTACCACGTGGTATGAATCAGTTTGAGTATAGTTTGGAAATTTTATTTATAGGTACAGATCTACCTTGGCCAGTGCCTGTTTGCTATTGCGCTTTTGAGAAATCTGCAACAATGTTGTAAAGAAGCGAGGTAAGTGGAAATTTTGATTAAGGCCAGACAATTGTTTTACTTCAGTTGCGGATTTAATATAAGACAAGTTGCATTGAGATCAATTGCAGTTCAGTTCAAATTATGTTCCGTTTGATACTTTTCCAGATAGGCTTAAATATGCTATTGTCAAACCATTACACAGAAATGGAGACACATCATCAATGGAAAACTTCCATCCCATTTCATTATTGGCAATATTTTCAGAAGTGTTTGAAAGGGTTATGTACAACAGACATTATAAACAGTAAAGAAAAATATTCTCATTCGCAATCAGTTTGGATTTCGGGAATGATTGTCAACTGATCAAGTTATATTCACTTTTACAGATTATACATTAGAATCAATAAATCAAAAGTCTTACCACTTGAAATATTCTGTGATCTGGCTAAAGCTTTTGACTGTGATAAGCATGATATCCTTATACAAAAGTTAAAATATAATGGGATAACAGGAGTTGCAGGCTCATGGTTCTCATCCTATCTTTTTAATAGAAAACAGCGTGTGTCTGTATCAGGCTTACCACATAGTAAGTCATTCAAAATATGAAACCATCAGGCAAGGGTTGCCCCAGGGCTGCATTTTAGGTCCCTTGTTGTTATTAAATATTAATGACAGTCCATATGAAGTACCACAAAATGCAAATTTTGGCTTATATGCAGATGACACAAGTATTGGTATAAAAAACAGTACCAGTGATCGCACTAAGCAACCAGGTAAGAAATATTTGTGAATATCAATGGGTGGTTCACAGCAAATCGATTCTCACTGAATTTTGACAAGACCTAGTACATATAGTACCCCACAAAGAGTACCTGACCCTAAAGGTATAATGTATTCCAACAATTAAATTAAAGCCATAGAGTGTCAAATTTTTAGGGCTACAAACGGACCACAACCTAAATGGGAAAACTCACACTCTAGACCTAATGAAACGCCTTAGTTCAGTTACATTTGCAGTATGCATGATAGTTGAAACAGGTGATTTAAAAATGAAGAAATTAGTTTATTCGGGTACTTCCATTCACTAATAAGTTACAGAATGATCTTTTGGGGAAACTCCTCTCACAAAGAGAACATTTTCAAAATTCAGAAACGAGTCATTAGAATTATATCTGATGTCAGTCCTAGATCATCATGCAGATACCTCTTTAAGAAACTTGGTATTCTACTTCTCGGTACATATACTCATTGATGGCCTTTGTCGTTTCCAACATGTCTCTTTTTACACGAAATAGTGCAAAACATGATTATAATACCAGAACCAGAAACAATCTGTATAAGGACTATAAAAGCTTAACATTAGTACAAAAAGGAGTCAAATACATAGGTACTCAAATATTCAATAACTTAACAGAGCACATCAAAGATATTGTAAGTGATAAAGATCGGTTTCAGAGTGAGTTAAAGGACTTCCTGTGGGCCAACTCCTTTTACTACATCGATGAATATCTTGACAAGCATTATAGCTCATAACTCTGTCTACATTAGAATTGTACAATATCCATGTGTCTGAGTAAAAAAAATAACTAAAAAAAAAACTTTTGACTCTTTCCACATCTCAGAGGCTCCTTTCTAAGGGACCCATGGAAAACGATAAATGTAATGTCGTGTAATGGTCAAAGGTTTTAAGTTGAATAACAGTTTGTGGGTACATAGTTTTGGTAATACTGTAATACGTAGACTTCTATGGATTTGGAGGTAATGTTGGGCAAAATTTCATACAGAAGGGAATATAGTGGGGAGGTTACGTACGTCCATCTTTCTGCCAGGGTAATTCGTTGTTTCTTTTGGTAGTACGTAATCAAGTAGTGTTGGATTTCTCGAAAGCAAAAATACCGCTGCTCTAATTTCACTAATGTTGGACTTCTTTTTCAAGCAATTCATTTAAAATTCTGTGTTTAGTTTGTGATATATTGTGTAGTTTGATGATTATCGATTACTTTACTACGTCAACATTTGGCATAGTAACACAGGTTCTGTGTGGATTTCTTTCATTTCTTTGTTTTTGTTTGGTCATTGTAGCAAGTTTGTTTCTCCAAGAAACAGTGTTTCAACGTGTCTGGTACAACAGAAAACAATATGAAAGTTCGTCATAACTCAAAACTACAGATGGTGTTGCGAAGTAAAGCGTCGGTACGGGATGAGGTAAAACACTTTGAGCAATTAGGAAATACCAATAGTTTGCATAAGATCGCAGGAAATTGTGGGGATCCACGATTATTAACCAATTTAGTGAACAATTATAAAACGGAAGAAATGATGGGCAATGAAAACGTAAATTCTGATGTTGAGTCGATCGCAGATAAGGCGCCACAATCTAGTGAAAGCATTCGTAGGTCGCCACAGTCGTGTGTAACGGACATCACAATCACGTTTTTCGTCAATGTCTTTGAACGAACACAACACACACTGAAGGTGATGTGTCACCTTCAGTGAACAATTATGTAGAACCACACTGCAGAACCAGTCAAATTCTCTAGAATCAATTCGCCAGAAGGTTAAAAAAATACAGCATGAAATTGGTAAGAAAATCAACAAAACGAAATATGAAATGACTAAGAAAATTAATAAAACGTAAGATGAAACGAGTAAAAAGATCGACTAGCCACAGGACGTTAGTAAATCAATTAGGGAAGAAATTAGAAATGATCTTCAACCAATAATCAGCCGTTTTGCATGTAGATTACGTGACCCTGAAACAGAACACGAAAACTTGAAAACAAGTCAGCGCAATGTTCTCCTCTCCAACATGTTGTGCAGGAACATCCTTTACACTCCGTGTATATTACTGTGTGGTGTGGTTTTACAAGCTCCTTCATTCTCGTCGCGGGCCAGTGACATCTGCACGTTATTGAGATTATTACAGATTTGTATGAATGAAACCGTCAGTACACAATTATTTTCATGCAAGATGGAGAGACACAACATGTCGCTTGTCAGGTAAAAGATTTGCTTCGAGAAACCTTCAGTAACGACCGCATCATCTCCAGGCGAGGTGTGTGGCCTTCCAGATTCCCTGACTTAAATCCATGACTTCTGGTTGAGGGGATATCTGAAAGATTGTGTCTGTCAAATATGTGTATGGACTCTTGCTTATCTGAAAGATAATATATGACGAAATATCGCTCTGATTACACCAGATATGCTGCGAGCAACTGCTGGCCCTGCTGTGTTATGAATGTAGCATGTTTCTGAGTCGAGAGATCATACGGAACACATGTTGTAACTTGTGGTCATATTCTAATAAACGTGCCAGAACCATCGTTATAGTGTGTGTGATCGTTGCTCCCCTTTTCCTTCACCCATACCTTATTCTGACTGCTTAAAAATGGTTCAAATGGCTCTGAGCACTATGCGACTTAACTTCTGAGGTCATCAGTCGCCTAGAACTTAGAACTAATTAAACCTAACTAACCTAAGGACATCACACACATCCATGCCCGAGGCAGGATTCGAACCTGCGACCGTAGCGGTCACGCGGTTCCAGACTGAAGCGCCTTTAACCGCACGGAGACACCGGCCGGCATTCTGACTGCTTACAGTGCCATATTGTCACCTGGTGTGAGAAACTGGAACTGTTATTTTTTTCAGTATACTCCACGAGTGCACCGATTAACGAACATACTTGCGATGTTTGAGTGTCCTGCGATGTATACAACCCGCACTGCCGGACTCGGAACACCGTCGGTTTGATTATAACCATCTGGTACGAGGAACTAACATGCCTATTGACGCTTCCTGGAACTTAAGATGTCGGAATTTTAGTAGTATGTTGAGTACAATATGATTCGTGGGCTTCTCGTCGGTGACTATTGTTGAGCTATTTACGACTATTTAGAGGTCACTAAATTACATGTGATGAATCAGACAGCCCTACTTTTGTCTGTATCCCTCTCTTCCGGCAACCACGCTGATGTATAATGGTAGCAATTCCTGTGGACTTCAGGTGTGTTTCCATTATTTCTATACTGTAGACGTTTCTCGACAAAAGCAAACAACTGCTCCTCTCAGGTCTGAAGCCATTGCATACAGCCTCAAATGCTTAGTAAGCCGAGTTCCCTGTGGGCTGCCGTGTGATGGCGGAGTATCTCCGTGGCCGACGCCAGCCACTGTGTGTAACTCTAACTCAGCGCTGGCCTCTGCCTGCGGTGTCTTAATGAAAGCGCGGTGCCAGTAATGAAACAGGCGCTTGCTCATTATGCACTCTGTCTTGGCCGGCTCTTAATTTAATTCGGCACGCCACGCTGGGGTCGGAGTGACGGAGCCACCCAGATAATTACGTAGCTAGAGCATGCCGTAAGTGGGCGGCCTTGTTTGGAGTGCGCACATTAACTGCTGTGTGATGTGCAGTTCTTCCACCGCTTCTACGATCCTTGCCAGGGTTCTCGTCTCTACCTCGATGTGCGTTAACTGCAAAGGCAACTTCTAGATTTTTGTCCAGTGGCCACTATGAAGAGTGATTTCGTGCTGACGTTACAAACTTTCAGGGATTATGGAAAAGGGGGAATGTAACAATCTGGGGTAAGGAACCCTGTTCCTGAAACGAACTAGTGAAAGTTACAAGCGAAAATCGTTCTGATACCTCTGACAGTGGAATGTATGTACAGGTACTGTTGTTGCTAGGATTGGAAGGCAGGCAATTCCAATGAGCATTTAGATATAAGGGTTAGGATAATAACTCAACTAATACAATGCAGATGGCGCATTCTATACTGAGATGAGCAATCCAAGTATGCTATGGCTATACTGTAGCAGACTACAATCTGTGTTTAGAAGTTGAAGCTCTAACGTCGATGAGCCCTAACCACGTGTTGTTGTACTGGGTCACGGAACTTGCAGATATGATTTTAATGTATGGGCAAGCAAATGGAAGCATCAGAGAAGCGGGAAGGTTCTGTAGGATCAAATATCCACGTATAAGACGCCCAGCTCACACCATGTCTCGAATATTGTTCTAACCATTAACAGTACCATCGTACGAGAACCGAGGAAGACGACTATCTACGTCGACTCCCGACTTAGCAGAAACAATGCTTGCTCAAGTGGATGCGGCGCCTAGAAGAAGCAGTCGATCAGATGCAAGTAAAATGAATGTTTCACAGGATGCTATGTGGCAAGTATTACGAGAAATGCAGCTGCACCTTACCTTCCCCAAAAAGTACATGCTTTGACTCCTGCTGACTCCGTGTCGTGTTCAGCCAATAGTTCTTGCAGTATCCTAGAGTAGGTCCTCACGTTGTGCGTATGTACTTTTCACATATGAAGCCTGTTTCGGTGACGGAATGCTAAATAGTCGCAGTATTCATGTTTTGGTGGATGACAATACCAACAACACACTTGTAAAGCGCCATCAACACAGATTATCAGTCCACGTGTGGGCAGGCTTAATCACTGATTACTTATTAGACCCGTCTCTTCTTCCTCCCCGCTTGTATGCATCAGAGCACTCTGAGTCTGTCTGAGACATACTACCCAGTTTCCTGGAATGTATAACACTTGTTGTTCGTCAGAGGATGTGGTTCCAACATTATGGAGCCCAACCTCCCTTTGGACTGAGGATTTATGGATCAGACATTCCTAGTTTTGTAAACCCTTGTCGCCAGTTTTGTAAAGGTCTCGTCGCTACTGTTGTGGAGGCTGAGATGCCACTGTTGTTACGGTAGGCCGAGTCTGTGAGTTAGTGAAACGGATTCTGATGCAGTACACGGCTAAGGCACAGCTATGCCTCAGGGTTAGGTAACATGATAGGTGAACGAAGGTTATACGACATTCCAACAAATTAGTAACAAAGTCATACAAATCAGTTAAAAAGGTTTACTTATCTTTGTGACATGTTGAATAATCACGTCTGAAATACTGCTTGTAAAATAACACAAAAGTGCCCTCAATGGCTAATTGCAAATGATTGTAGGTAAACTTCAAAGTACATAGCAAATGCAATTTACAAACAACTGTTTGTTCACTTCTAAGAGTTCACTAAACGACGTTCAATGTCTAAGTTAGCCCTGGACGACGATCTATAATAAAGTGGGCGGGAGCTAATCTTCTATATTCCGAGTAGGCTTCTGTCCGCTGTCGTCCTGTCATTGGCGCCTCGGCCAAGGCGAAGTAGACGTCTTAATTCTCAGGGCTGCCCGTGGCGCTGGTCGAACTCACACTGGTCGAACTATGGTATTGGCACCGGTTCGCCTCTTTGCGCCTGTGGTGCTTTTGCCCTGGATGTGTCTTATTCGAAGGACACAGCACACTGAAAAGTGGATAGGCGGAGAAGGTGCGGTTTCGTGGCCTGCACTTTTACTTAATATCGCCCCACTTGATATATAATCACGGTGCCATGTAAAAAGTCTTGAGTGCGAGACACCTGTAAAGATTGAAGAGGTTCTTCTGGCAAGAATTCTCTCTGTCTGTGACACTGTTCAGATGACCCCAGGGATATTAGAACGGGTACGACAGAACTTTGTACGACGATGCCATACCTGGACTGACGCAGAGGAACGCCATTTTATACAACTATTGTGAACGTAGCAGCTCGTGATACTTCTGCAAGTAAATGGAATTTATCATTACTGTACGGTAGACTTGAATTTTCGGTCCCTCTGACATTCCGTTATGTGCGCCTTTACTAGTTTGTCAAGAGGGAAAATTGTCTGAGGGCAGTGGAGGAGTATTCAGCGCGGAAGTTGGGACTCAGTTCAAGCGTTTTGCGAGGCTAAGGCAAAACTTGAGTAGATTTTTCGTTTATACACTCCTGGAAATTGAAATAAGAACACCGTGAATTCATTGTCCCAGGAAGGGGAAACTTTATTGACACATTCCTGTGGTCAGATACATCACATGATCACACTGACAGAACCACAGGCACATAGACACAGGCAACAGAGCATGCACAATGTCGGCACTAGTACAGTGTATATCCACCTTTCGCAGCAATGCAGGCTGCTATTCTCCCATGGAGACGATCGTAGAGATGCTGGATGTAGTCCTGTGGAACGGCTTGCCATGCCATTTCCACCTGGCGCCTCAGTTGGACCAGCGTTCGTGCTGGACGTGCAGACCGCGTGAGACGACGCTTCATCCAGTCCCAAACATGCTCAATGGGGGACAGATCCGGAGATCTTGCTGGCCAGAGTAGTTGACTTACACCTTCTAGAGCACGTTGGGTGGCACGGGATACATGCGGACGTGCATTGTCCTGTTGGAACAGCAAGTTCCCTTGCCGGTCTAGGAATGGTAGAACGATGGGTTCGATGACGGTTTGGAAGTACCGTGCACCATTCAGTGTCCCCTCGACGATCACCAGTGGTGTACGCCCAGTGTAGGAGATCGCTCCCCACACCATGATGCCGGGTGTTGGCCCTGTGTGCCTCGGTCGTATGCAGTCCTGATTGTGGCGCTCACCTGCACGGCGCCAAACACGCATATGACCATCATTGGCACCAAGGCAGAAGCGACTCTCATCGCTGAAGACGACACGTCTCCATTCGTCCCTCCATTCACGCCTGTCGCGACACCACTGGAGGCGGGCTGCACGATGTTGGGGCGTGAGCGGAAGACGGCCTAACGGTGTGCGGGACCGTAGCTCAGCTTCATGGAGACGGTTGCGAATGGTCCTCGCCGATACCCCAGGAGCAACAGTGTCCCTAATTTGCTGGGAAGTGGCGGTGCGGTCCCCTACGGCACTGCGTAGGATCCTACGGTCTTGGCGTGCATCCGTGCGTCGCTGCGGTCCGGTCCCAGGTCGACGGGCACGTGCACCTTCCGCCGACCACTGGCGACAACATCGATGTACTGTGGAGACCTCACGCCCCACGTGTTGAGCAATTCGGCGGTACGTCCACCCGGCCTCCCGCATGCCCACTATACGCCCTCGCTCAAAGTCCGTCAACTGCACATACGGTTCACGTCCACGCTGTCGCGGCATGCTACCAGTGTTAAAGACTGCGATGGAGCTCCGTATGCCACGGCAAACTGGCTGACACTGACGGCGGCGGTGCACAAATGCTGCGCAGCTAGCGCCATTCGACGGCCAACACCGCGGTTCGTGGTGTGTCCGCTGTGCCGTGCGTGTGATCATTGCTTGTACAGCCCTCTCGCAGTGTCCGGAGCAAGTATGGTGGGTCTGACACACCGTTGTCAATGTGTTCTTTTTTCCATTTCCAGGAGTGTACATTCCGACTCGGTCTTACCTCATTTACCCTTCTCTATCGTCACTGAAAGTTTATAAAAGCATCACAGAATCATCCTCTAGGTGAAGCAATGGCGTCAGGCGAACACTCAGCTAGCCACCAGGCGAATGGGTTCATCAGATTTCTCTCTGGTGGCGACGTCAGAGTAGCTCCACAGCGCCACAGAGGTGCCGGCGGAGGGAGCTCCAAACTTCACGAGTCACTTATTTACTAAGTTAACGTGCTCCATAGATCGGTAGGCAAGCTATTAAGATCTTTGCGCCCATCGCTTGTCACATCTCAGTGATCTCTGATAACTTGTAATGGCGGGGAGCAATGATAGGCGCCAAAATGCGGTTTTTCCTGCCTGCACTGAACGAGAAAGGCAGACACTCTTGCTGCTGGGCCCTGTTCGGCGTAGTCGCGGTGATGTTTCTGCGCGAGAGCTATTAGAATCTATGTGCACATATGGGTGATGACATCTAGTTATACCACTTTGTAGCTTTCATTACAGATACTGTCTTGTAATTAAGTGATTTATAAATTTGTGCTTCCTCTGCGTAACTGAACTGTAGTGTGCACGTCAGCTACAAATTTTGTATTATTTATTCTCAAACAATACAGCATTCATTTTCTCAGATTTTTCCTTCGCATATGTATTGAAGTAGAGAATTTTCTCTTGTGCTCCCGGATAGCTACGGGGCATGGTTCATTCATACTGATGCGAGATTGTCTCATGGTAAGTAGTTTTATTTTCCTCGGAAGTTTGTTTAAGTAGAACACCTAATGGTTTGCAATGCAAATGCCTCTGTCTTTCGTAAGATTTTTTAGCAATCACGTAAGTACGCCCTGTCGCAGTTCCTGAGCCGCAGCTTGGAATAGTGGCAATAATTTCGTAAGTTTGAAGTTATATCTGTGACAAAAGACACGCAAATTTTCCCACCGTGAATATGGCATATAAACCGAGATTCAGGATACCTTTGATCTTTGTTTAAGCTTAACATTCAGTCGGTCCTAGTTGGAAACGATTTGTAGGAAACAAATCCACTGCACTTACAAATATTGTATCAAGTCTTTAAAAGTGTACGAGTCAAATTTGTGTTATCCCGTGTCGTACGGAGCGTCAGAAATAGCCTCAAAAGCTTTTGATTTTATTGGAGGGTAGATTGGAAACAAAAGAAAAAAAATCGATACGTTGCCCCATTTCCGAGTTAATTATCATTGAAGTCAGCCAAATAGGCCGCTGCGCGCCCAAATTCCAGTCGCAATTAGTGTCAGTTGTTATCACAGCGTGGAAGATAGTGGACGAGACTGCTCTGCCTTTAGCTTGGGTTCGATCCTTAATACCAACCCACGTCCAGTTTTTTTGTGCTCTATTGTTCTGTCTTAGGAAACGAAAGGAAGAACACGTTTGGCGGCACCGTCTCTGGCAGACCGCTTGACTTTACGGGCGGAGTTGCCTGATTGCCTAACTTCAATGCTAATTAACTCGGAAATGGTGCAACGTACCGAATTTTTTTCTAAATAGTTACTTTTCAGAACAACATACCATGCAATATCCATATCTCTGACAACACAGTATGCTTTTTAAAAAGATGTATAGATCTTCAGCGTTTGTTACTTATATTACCAAAAGCTTGTCGATTTTAAGTCCCTGACGAGAGGGAATCAAGTACATTATGTGATCAAACGTATCCGGACACCTGGCTGAAAATGACTTGTTGGTGGCACCCTCCATCGGTAATGCTACAATTTAATATGGTGTTGACCCACCCTTAGCCTTGATGACAGCTTCCGCGCTCGTAGGCATTTGTTCAATTAGGTGCTGGGAGGTTTGTTGGGGAATGGCAGCCCATTCTTCACGGAGTGCTGCACTGAGGAGAGATATCGATGTCGGTCGGTGAGGCCTGGCACGAAGTCGGCGTTCCAAAACATCCCAAAGTTGTTCTAGAGGATTCAGGCCAGGACTATGTGCAGGCCAGTCCATTACAGGGAAGTTATTGTCGTGTACCCACTCCGCCACAGGCTGTGCATTATGAACAGGTCCTCTTCGGAGGTTCGAGTCCTCCCTCGGCCTGGGAATGTGTGTCGTCCTTAGAGTAAGTCAGTTTAAGTTAGATTAAATAGTGTGTAAGCTTAGAGACCGATGACCTTAGCAGTTTGATCCCATAAGACCTTACCACAAATTTCCAAATTTTTGTGGACGTTCGTGCATCCATACATAAGACAGTAATCACTCCTCGGCAGTGTAACTTTAACCAGTTTTAATCAACCATGACTTCACAACTGAAACAACACAGTACTGTAACAAAACACTGCAACAGTGCTCTTCGGCAGTTTCAAAGCTGGGATACTAATAATCAAGTATTTATTTGCCCGGTTGTACGAAGTACGGGGACTTCTCGGATATATTGTGGAGTCCAAGGCGGTGCTGGCAGTGCACATTCTATCTGAAAACAAAAATGAGGGAGAAAATGGGAAAACATAATGTTCCGAGTTACTAAATTTGAGCTAGTAGTTGGGGTTCCTGTAATGTTTGTATTATTACATCCCGCCCGTAGAAAGGATCGGCAGCTTAATCCGATGGTTGTATTCCAAGCCAGACTTAAAGCCCTGTTGCATTTAATGTATCAACGTAGCCGACGAAGAGAGTAACGCGTTGGAATCTCTTGCCAGATTAGAAGTCAATGCCGGACTGGGACTCCAGATTGCAACCTTTGATTCTCGCTAGCAAATGCTCTACCGACTGCGCTATCCAGACACTGCTTACTACCCACCCTCACAGTGGTACTTTCAGCGCTTCCTCTCTTCCAGCTTACAAAATTTCCATTTTAATTGGACTTGAATTCGAGACGACAGTGTTTCATATATCCGTCTGGCTATAGATTTAGATTTTCTGTGGTTTCTCTAAGTCACTGGCAAATACCAGGATGGCTGCTTTGGAAGGAGGGTATGCTCCAATGATCTCATCGCCGACAGGAGGTAAAACCTTAATCTATCTCCCTCCTTCATATGAAATTTACAGATATCTTATGCACTCTGCGAAACTGACCTAAAAAATCCTATTACCGTCTAAGGCAAACCAAATATTGGTGTTCTTCTGTCGTGAAAATCAAGTACGATAAGAATAGTGATAACTCGGCTGATATGAGTTGCAAACATACGTAAAATGGTGTCAGCTAACTGACTGCAGCCGAGCGAGGTGGCGCTACAGTTAGCACACTGGCTTCGCATTCAGAAGGACGACGTTTCAAACCTACGTCCGGCCACTAATCCAGTAATGGGGTACGTTTTGCTTGCACGAAATGAAGTAGAAGGTTTTATTTTTTCATCTTATGTATATAGTTGACAGTATGTTAAATCCAAGTTTTGGACCTTCAGTTCCCTCGAGACAACTTTTTGTGACTATAAAAATAAGAAATTTAGGCACCTTTTTAGTTTTTCCCTATTACTCGCAAACTGTGCACCCTACTGCGAAATTTACCAGTGCCAAAATCAGAGAGCACTAAATTGTGCATCGAACGATCTACATAACGTCAAAATCGGTGCAGCCGTTTGGCCACAATCTGCGAGGACACTGACGTGGTTGTTCTCCTAAGAAGCTTATGGAGCGGTAGCCCTACCTCAAAGTACAAGCTGTTGAATTTGTTACAACCGCAGTCTCTTAATACTGTATAGTACAGGCAGGAGAACAGCTAATGTAAGCACCGTATGGGAATTCCAGCTGCGCGACTTTGGACGAGCTCAGGTGTGACCTTTACAAATCTGCCCACAGAAAATTTTTCAAACCTGAAATGTTACCGCCAACATCGGTCGCAGAAAGGTGGCACTCATTGTGACCCTGCCATCAAGTGCAATATTGGCTGGGGACGAAAACTTATCTATGTTGATGGGACTGGAAGAAAAACATATCAGGCTTGTTTCCCGTGTTGGTGACGAAAGATGCGGCACCACATACGCCGCTGAACCGCTTTATCCGACCTGTTTTCAGCAAATATTGTGGACAGTAAGTGCCCCAAGCCACTTCCCGCCATCATTATAACGATACACACCAAGAAGGACATTAGAAGGTGAAACCAACCTAATCAAGCAATGAGATTTTCTAAATCACTGCCTTCGCTTTTTGCAATATCCATCGTCTACAGATGAAGTGGCTGATCGAAAGTGACGAAATACTACTTTTGACCATGTTTTAAGCATTTTTTCAGTGCTGTTAGAACTGTTGTATATACTGTGTCATACGAAGTTGGAGTATAATTAAGAATGGGTGGCACATTGTTTTTGAACGAACCGGCTGTCTGTGTTTTGTGGCTTCTTCCATGAATCCGTTCCACTCTGGCACGTCAGTGTATTTCTTCCACTTTCCATAAAGCCACAGAATCTCATATCCATGGAGCGATACCTTCAAGCACTCAGGGTCATCGAAATTGAGATCCTTTATAATAACACTGTTTAAGCCAACATCATTTGCTTTTTGATAGCTGATCATCTGAGATACACCGTCCATAGACAAAAATTCAGAAGTTGAATGTCTTCTTTCCCGATCAATGTTCTTGTCAGACTTCACAGCCGTGTATTGAGTGACTGCCATGATTCTTTCCATGGAATAGGAAGTTCTCAACCCGTCACTAGGGCAAATGTTAAAATCAGCGTTATCAAAAATGAACTGGATGAATCCATCGCTGGTTGTGCTAGGATGCTCAGGTCGTGGAATCGAGGATATCTCAAATAGAGTAGTTTCCATATATGGAGCTACGAATCTAGTTGCACTAGCAGTGTCTACAACAAGTCTTGATATGAATATTTTGTACACTAATGTACTGAGCTCAGTCAATAGTGAAGATATAAATTATCGTGCCCTTACTGCAGAAATCACCGCAAGTGAAAAAGCAACACTGTTATCCATTTATCCACTGTTCCTCGTTTTTTCCCAAAACCAATTAGTCAGAATGATTGGAGGAGGTATGTTTCAGGGATCACTGATTGGGCATCTGCCAAGAAGTCATCAGGTGGGGGTGTTGCGATTTATCATACACCTGTGTGCAGATGTTATCACGAAATATACACGCAGCGACGCGTACAAGTCTCAGGTGCTCTACTAGTGGATCTGATAGCCTGCAGTGATAGCAACTATCAGACAATATTCTATAGCCTGTACTACTGAAACACACTACAGTGATGTTTTTATGTGCGTCAACAATAATTATTTCTTCACCATACTTTCAAAAGAGTCGGGTTTTTGTGGTCTTTACATCTGTCTCTCGGCAATTCCTGATATTCTCCTTAACTCCCGCAAATTAAACTGGCACTCTACTAATTTCTCGATGTAGGAAGAAACTACTTCCTTTGCTTCATTTGTCACTGTGGATTCAATACTTTGTTTCCCTCCATTCATGATTGGTGAGTAAAAACCTCACTCACAAAGTCTATGTTATGGGGCATTTCTAGCACAAAGCTCCTCATCGATGATTCATTCCAATATTTCCCGAGAGCAGTCATCACCTCGCCTTTCAGCTACCCCTATAACAGTATCTCTTATTTCAAATTTCACTTTATGAATAATATTTGGTTTTGCATAGGGAATCTGCCAACTTTCTCCCAAGTAGCATCAATTTCCTCTCCATAATAAAAGCACTGTTTGATCGAAGATTCGACATTGATGGTGCAGGGCCTTTTGTCAAAGACGATCTAATCAGTTTTGGCAAGCTCTGTGTACTTCAGCTGCAGCCAGAGCAGTTAATAACTCACGATGTGCTGCAATTTTCCTATCTTTACGGGATTATAGTAGCGTTTCCAGTCCTTTCTATTTCATTTTAACCACATCAAAACCAGCAAAATTGCAGTCGCATATAAGACACACCTCCCTACGATCTGGAGCACTCATCTTAAATGCACTTACCGCACAACGCAAGAGAACTCAAACGAGGAAACAAGAAATTTGCAAGACGCACGGCGTTTTTAACGCGTACCTCTCACAAAACAGGAAGATTAGTCGCGGCTAACAATGGAAACAATAAAGGAAACGAGTGAGTGGCAGGCTCGGCTGTTTACCTGTCAACCGAGGCAGTTTCATTTGTACCACTACACCCGAAGGTGCGACGGATTTATGTCTTCCTATTGGAAGCTTCACTTCACTGAGTAACAATGACTTTTAAAAAAGAACAAAATGGAATTACTTTACTTTGGCTTAATATCGCATAAAACTGAAACACTATAAGAAATGCTTTTGTAACGTGAAATTTCATGCTCTATAACTTTGATAACTCGGCTTTTTTATTTGGAGTAGCTGTTATTGAGATAAAAGCATTGCTGGCGACTTTTTAGCCAATTTGTTAAAAACTAAACGAAATTTGACAACTGATTGCGGCCACACGGCTGCACTGATTTTGACATTAAATAGCTCGTTCGACGCAAAATTTGATGCTCTTTCATTTTGGCACTAGTAAATTTTTCTGTAGGGTGCATAGCTAAGAGTAATAGGCAAAAACCTGAAAAACGTGCCTAAACTTCTTAGTTTTCTAGTCACAAAAAGTTGTCCTGAGGTTTTTAATGGTCGAAAATTGGATTCTACATACTCTCAGCTGTGTATATAAGATAAGAAATAAAATCTTATATTTCTTATTTTGCAGGGAAATGGCCTTTTTTGTGACTCTGTTACTGGACTACATCCTGATTTAGATTTTCCTTGATTTCCATAAATCGTTTTAGGCAAATGCCGGGAAGGTTCCTTTGAAAGGACACTGCCGACTTCCTTCTCCATCCTTCCCTAATCCGATGAGACTGACAACCTCGCTGTTTTGTCCCCCTCCCTCGAATCAACCACCCAATCAAATGATCGCAGAGTGATCTTCTAAACTGGTTCTCTAAATTCGAGAGAATTACTTCCTCGTTCTTCGGAGCAGTCCTATCTAAGTCACCCAAGCATTTCCCTTAAAATTTCCTGTTGTCTTCTGAGCAAGTGTGGTGCACATGTGAGGGGAATAGTGTACTAGAGGCCAGTGCGACGAATTCTAGAATACTATTCGACTGTTTGGAGTCCTTGTGAAGTAGACTTGACAAAAGACATGGAACGAACGCGATTATAGACTCGTAACGCGTCGGTATATCCCACAGGATGTAAAGGGGTGTAAAGTTAGTTCGCCTCCACGTGGTGCACCCTGGGTAACGCTAAATGAACTAACACAACTGGCGGCAGACCGAACGAAGAATTCCTGCCCCACATCACAGTGAAACAAAACGACAGACAAAGCGCTATGCAAGATACATACAACGGTCCTTTTAGGGACCAACTGACAAAGGATCTCGGACCATGCATCCGAATCTGCCATTTCAACATTGAGGGCATAAGCAGAGCAAAATGTCAAGTATTGCAGAGAATTTTACACGATAACGACATTGACCTGGTAGCCATACAGGAAACTCATGCTGAAAATAGAGCCCAACTTGAAGCTAGAGGAAGGATTCTGGGATATGATCTACTTGGAGCCACGTATGACAGACACTATGGCGTTGCGACATATGTGCGTGGGGACATAGAGGACGCCTTTCCAGTTGAAGCCTCCATTGCAAATGATATCCATGAAGTTGTCATCAAAATAGGAGAAGTTACAGTAACTAACATCTATAAACCTCCTGCTACTACATGGCCAGCTGAGGTGATAAAGATCCACCCACACCCAAGCGTATACGTTGGGGACTATAATAGTCACCACGAAATGTGGAAATATAGTACGAATGATAGCAATGGAGACATGCTGGTCGATTGGTCCGAGGAACAAAATACATATCTGGTCTTTGATGCCAAGGACCGAGGGACATTCAGATCAGCCGCATGGAACTGCGACTATAACCCGGATCTGTGCTTTGTTTCGAGGGATACAAGCGATAAACCACTGACAGCCTCTAGAAGGGTCCTGACAGACTTCCCTCATAGCCAGCACCGCCCTGTGCTTATTAATATCGGTCTATCCATCCCGATAATAAGGTCTTACCCTCGACCAAGGTGGAATTTTACAAAAGCTGACTGGACAAAATTTTCTGTACAACTTGATTATACCTTGAGCTGGATCCCTCCAACCAGCAAGAGCTATGAGAGGTTTGTGGGAGCGGTCATTAGCTCTGCGAAAACAG
Organism: Schistocerca cancellata; assembly: GCF_023864275.1. Taxonomy (NCBI): domain Eukaryota; kingdom Metazoa; phylum Arthropoda; class Insecta; order Orthoptera; family Acrididae; genus Schistocerca; species Schistocerca cancellata. Next base: position 139,213,811 of record NC_064632.1, read on the forward strand.
CGATCCCAAGAGGGTACCGCAAAAAATACATTCCCGGTTGGACAGGGATATGCGATGACCTGTACGCGGAGTTCCTCAAGAATGGGGACCGGGAAATAGCGGATGAACTATTACATAACATCGACTTTATTAGACGGCAAAAATGGGAGAATACTGTTGAAAATCTAGACTTTTCAAAGTCAAGCCGACAAGCCTGGTCCCTACTACGTAAACTTGGAGGCGCAAATCCACCTGAACGTAGAAAGGACGAAATATCTCCCAACAAGGTTGCATCCCGCATAGTTTCTGCGTCTAGAGCCCCACGAAATAGAAAGCACACAACAAAAGTGAAGAAAGACTTAAAAACATTAAAAAGGACCCGTGCAATGGACTCAGAATATTCATCAGATATTCGCATCGAGGAGGTTACCAATGCCCTGAAGAAGGTTAAATCAGGCAAAGCTCTGGGTTTCGATGGTATCCACCCTGAGTTCCTCAAACATGTTGGAGCCTACACAAAACAATGGCTGGCTAAGTTCTTTACGGACATTCTCCAAGTGGGTAACATTCCTCCCTCACTTAAACGAGCAAAGATCATCGCAGTCCTGAAACCTGGTAAACCAGGCGATAGACCAGAGAGTTACCGCCCCATTGCCCTTCTCAGTATGGTATATAAATTACTAGAAAGACTGCTCCTCAACAGAATAGGCCAGACTATACTAAAAAAAATCCCTATCGAACAAGCAGGATTCCGTCCATATCGCTGCTGTACAGATCAAGTCCTATCACTGACAACATATATAGAGGCGGGGTTCCAGAAGAAAAATAAAGTAGCTGCAGCATTCATAGACCTAACAGCAGCCTATGATACAGTTTGGAAACAGGGGCTCATGTACAAATTAATCTGTGCCGTCCCCTGCAAGAAGATAACCAACCTCATTGATGATATGTTGTCAAATAGAACCTTCCAAGTAATAATGGGGAATGAGAGAAGTAAACAGATGAAACTCAATAATGGACTCCCACAAGGCTCTGTCCTTGCGCCCCTTCTTTTCAGCCTTTACATCGCTGACATGCCTGCAACCAGATCGCGCAAATTTGGTTATGCTGATGACTGGGCTCTAGCAACAGCCCACAGAAATATAGAAACTGCCGAAGATATCCTTACGAGTGACCTAGGGATTCTCAGCGAGTACTTTAAAAAATGGAGGCTACAACCTAGTGCTACAAAGACGGAAGTATCTGCCTTCCATTTGAACAACAAAATGGCCAACAGAGAACTACAAGTCTATCTAGACGGGAAATTACTAAATCACAACAAACACCCAAAGTACCTTGGGGTTACCCTAGATAGGACACTAACATTCAAAGAACACCTGACGAAAACTGCAGCGAAACTTAAAACACGCAACAACATATTGCAGAAGCTCTGTGGCACCACTTGGGGCTCCACAGCATCTACCTTAAGAACATCCGCACTTGGCTTGGTGTATCCAGTGGCAGAATACTGTGCCCCAGTGTGGCTCAACAGCAAACACACACACATGGTAGATAGCCAACTTAATGCAACAATGCGTATTATATCAGGCACAATCAGGCCAACTCCTACAGTGTGGCTGCCCGTTCTCAGTAACATAGCCCCTCCTAACCTGCGCCGTGAACACGCTCTGGTTAGAGAATTTCAAAAAATCATGACCAACTCTCTATTACAAATCCATGAAGATACTCACGACATCCAAGGAAACCGACTCCGGTCTAGGCATCCTCCACTAAAGACCGCACAGGCTCTGCACCAAACCAACTTCAAAATAAATGACCGATGGAAAGAGGAATGGGAGAGCAGAACAGTAGTAAACTGCCACAGTATGCCATGCATCTTTAGTAAACCAAAAGGATTTGATTGCCCTCGCAAAGTTTGGTCAACTCTTAATCGTATCAGAACCAACTGTGGGAGATGTGCCGACTCCTTACACAGATGGGGTAAACTTCCTTCGGCCGCTTGCGACTGTGGCGCTGAGAGACAGACGGTCAAACACATCGTGCAGGAATGCCCACTAAGGGCATACGAGGGTGACCCACAAGATTTCCTAATGGCGACCCAAGAGGCAATCGACTATTTACTATCTAAGCTGGACGTCTGCTTGTGACTGGTCTTCTGTGAGTGTAACTTTACAATTGGCGGTGTCCTTATATACAAACTGTTATTTATTGCTCTGTTTATACTTATGTGATTTTTTTAAAAAAAATCGTGTTGTTTCTGTAATTTTTACTGTGATGTTATGAGCCATACGCTAAATAAAATAAATAAATCCCACAGGAAAATTCAACAGAAATGCTCAGTAACTTAAATGGGAGTCTCCGAAGAATGAAGAACTAGTTCTCGAGAAAACCTGCTGCATATGTCAAGAGGAACTGCATTCAAAGATCAGTCTACGATCATTATGCTGACACCATTGTACGACGGGCGTTCAATAAGTAATGCAACCAATTTTTTCTCGGCCACTTTCGCTTAAAAAATGTAGAATTCGCTGGGGGAAATCGTGATATATTCCTTCAACAGCTTGATCAGTTTCATGGAAGTTCCAATAGGTAGCGGCGCTATAAGTAGCCTTCAAAATAGCGTCTGTAAAGGCGGGGCATTACAAGCGTAGCGCTATCATTCTTTTGGTGGAAAACCAGAGCATCGCAGATATTCATAGGCGCTTGCAGATTGTCTACGGAGGACTGGCAGTGAAGAAAAGCACCTTGATTCGTTAGGCGAGACGTCTGGCATCATCTCAGTAATCCATGGAATTGCACAATGCCGCGCGGGATTAGCCGAGCGGTCTGGGGCGATGCAGTCATGGACTGTGCGGCTGGTCCCGGCGGAGGTTCGAGTCCTCCCTCGGGCATGGGTGTGTGTGTTTGTCCTTAGGATAATTTAGGTTAAGTAGTGTGTAAGCTTAGGGACTGATGACCTTAGCAGTTAAGTCCCATAAGATTAAAAAAAAAAAATCCACAACACCACCTTTCCTCCGAAGAGAAACATCAAAACTGCACCCTCAGCCGATCAGGTGCATGATGTGACACTGCTAAGTAATATAGTTCGAGGAAATTTCGATCATCCATAGAAAGAACTGCTAGGATTGCAGTACGGGAGGTAACTGGAAGAAAGACACAATGAAACGAACAGGCCGGCCGGAGTGGCCGTGCGGTTCTAGGCGCTCCAGTCTGGAACCGGGCGACCGCTACGGTCGCAGGTTCGAATCTTACCTCGGGCATGGATATGTGTGATGTCCTTAGGTTAGTTAGGTTTAATTAGTTCTAAGTGCTAGGCGACTGATGACCTCAGAAGTTAAGTCGCATAGTGCTCAGAGCCATTTGAACCATTTGAAACGAACAGAAATCGCACTTTTACTCAAAGACAATAAATATACTGAAGTTACCGCGATATATGATGGTCCACAGGACATTAAAAAAGGTGAGACATGGTTCTTAATAGGGTGCTTGATGACCACGGCGGGAATGCATGTTCTGAAACGTGCATACATGCTGGGCACAAGGTTGGTAAAAGTTCTTGTGGTAGGGCGTTTCATTCGGCCACCGGCAACGTTGACATCTGCTAAATGGTTATTGGCGCATGCGGACGTACTGCAATATATCTCTCCAACGGATCCCACACGTATTCTATGGTATTTACACTATGTGATCAAAAGTATCCGGACACCTGGCTGAAAATGACTTAGAAGTTCTTGGCCCCCTCTATTGGTAATGCTGGATTTCAATATGGTGTTGGTCCATCCCTAGCCTTGATGACACCTTCCACTCTCGTAGGCATACGTTCAATCGCGTGGCGGAAGGTTTCTTGGGGAATGGCAGCCCATTCTTCACGGTGTGCTGCACTGAGGAGAGGTATCGATGTCGGTCGGTGAGGCCTGGCCTCACAAAGTCGGCATTCCAAAACATCCCAAAGGTGTTCTATAGGATTCAGGTCAGGACTCTGTGCAGGCCAGTCCTTTACAGGGATGCTATTGTCGAGTAACTACTCGGCCACAGGCCGTGCATTATGAACAGGTGCTCGATCGTGTTGAAAGATGCAGTCGCCATCCCCGAATTGCTCTTCGACAGTGGGTAGCAAGACGGTGCTTAAAACATTAATGTAGGCCTGTGCTGTGATAGTGCCACGCAAAACACCAAGGGGTGTAAGCCCCCTCCATGCAAAACACGACCACACCATTACAGTAACACCTCCGAATTTTACTGTTGGCTCTATGCACGATGGCAGACGTCGTTCACTGGGCATTCGCCATACCCACACCCTGCCATCGGATCGCCACGTTGTGTACCGTGATTCGTCACTCCACACAACGATTTTCCACTGTTCAATCGACCAATGTTTACGCTCCTTGGATCAAGCGAGGAGTCAGTTGGCATTTACCGGCGTGATGTGTGGCTTATGAGAAGCCGCCTTGTTTTCTCTCCTCCTGCCTAAGTGTCATAGTACTTGCATTGGATCTTGATGCAGTTTGGATTTCCTGTGTGATGTTCTGGGTAGATGTGTGCCTATTACACATTACGACCCTCTTCAACTGTCGGCGGTCTCTGTCAGTCAATAGACGAGGTCGGCCTGTAATCTTTTGTGCTGTATGTGTGCCTTCACGTTTCCACTTCACTATTACATGGGAAACAGTGGTCCTAGAGATGGTTAGGAGTGTGGAAATCTGCTAGTGACAGAGGGAGGTCAGGCGACAGAACCGTAAGCCACGGACACACTGTGTCCTCATGTGTTACCTCCTAAGTCGCGGTACCATGTTACCATTTCTCGGGAAGACAGTGGCCGTCCAAACACGGCACGTGTCTCTATGAACTGTCTGTGTGATGAGGTATTCCTGTGTCCAGAAAGACCCCAGATCCATCGCCGATAGATCACGTGTGGAACCACGTTCGACGTCAGCTCTGCTCCAGTGCCGGTGTCTGAGATGTCAAGGACGAACTACAGTGGTTGTGGGCCAGGGACCAGTAAGACGATGTTGTAACGCAGTTCTTTAAAATGTATCTCCATAAAGATATGTGGACGTTCGTTGGACCTTCTGTGTGAGTGTTCTTCCGTCACGAATGAAACTGGCTTCATTAGTAAACAGTATTAATGGGATTATACACTGATACAGTAATTAGCCGTATGCACAATTCCAATTGTCTACATTCATGTACTTCTCGAATCCGTTGTAAATGATAAGAACACAGGCCGTGCAAACGTCATATCCTTCTTAATCTTGCTTGTGTAACATCGGTACCCTTAGAAACTCATGACGTTGTATCATCTGAATAATGTCTTCTACTTCATCCACATTGGCACGTTCAGAGGATTTTTGAATGCTGAGTACTGCACCAGTCACACGCATTTTGATGAAAATACGAGTCAACACTCTGGAATCGGGTTGTAACGAATATTAGGGTCGGTGGTAAAATGTAGTCTCACAGTATACGCGGGTTTGACCGCTATAAGCTTCACAGGGGGTTGAGGTAAATGAAAATCCCATCCTATAAATTTATCGGGATTAACAAACACGATGGGTTTCAGCATGAAATGCCTGCTATCACTTTCCCCAACACGATTGAAGGAAACTCGCTTTCGTCACGTCCTCCAAAGATATTCCGTAACGGTTGTCCTGCTCGATTTCTCTTCCGTCTGTCGGAACTGCGTAGGTTTAGATACTAAGCATGATAAGAATCGTAAAATTTTAGGATGCCACCTAATTTTGTTTTATTTCATTAATCGCAAAATTAGTAAATCGATTTCTAGAGCCAATGCCATTAATTTCGTAACAAGATTACTGGTCATTAATCATTAGTTTCCGAGCTCCGCAAAAGCCACAAAAATGCCACATGCGATCTTAGAACCTTCATGAGATCTCGTAGATATGTTTTCCGAAGCGCCGGCCTGTGTGGCCGAGCGGTTCTAGGCGGGTCAGTCGCGACATCTACGGCCGCAGGTTCGAATCCGGCCTCCTCGGGCATGGGTGTGTGTGATGTCCTTAGGTTAGTTAGGTTTAAGTAGTTCTAAGTTCTAGGGGACCTCAGATGTTAAGCCCCATAGCGCTCAGAGCCATTTGAACCATATTTTGTCCGAAGCCTGATGACACCCTTCCTAACCGAATCAATGCATGCAACCACGCCAGAGGAGTGCAACGTCTTTTTGATACGTGGGCTCATACTGACAAGATCTAAAAAAAACTGGATTTTGTAATCACTGAAACAACATCGCATCTCCTCTAAAAACCGTGAAGTTTCGTGTCCTCCTTCCCTTACGTGTGCTTAAATTACACTCCTGGAAATGGAAAAAAGAACACATTGACAACGGTGTGTCAGACCCACCATACTTGCTCCGGACACTGCGAGAGGGCTGTACAAGCAATGATCACACCCACGGCACAGCGGACACACCAGGAACCGCGGTGTTGGCCGTCGAATGGCGCTAGCTGCGCAGCATTTGTGCACCGCCGCCGTCAGTGTCAGCCAGTTTGCCGTGGCATACGGAGCTCCATCGCAGTCTTTAACACTGGTAGCATGCCGCGACAGCGTGGACGTGAACCGTATGTGCAGTTGACGGACTTTGAGCGAGGGCGTATAGTGGGCATGCGGGAGGCCGGGTGGACGTACCGCCGAATTGCTCAACACGTGGGGCGTGAGGTCTCCACAGTACATCGATGTTGTCGCCAGTGGTCGGCGGAAGGTGCACGTGCCCGTCGACCTGGGACCGGACCGCAGCGACGCACGGATGCACGCCAAGACCGTAGGATCCTACGCAGTGCCGTAGGGGACCGCACCGCCACTTCCCAGCAAATTAGGGACACTGTTGCTCCTGGGGTATCGGCGAGGACCATTCGCAACCGTCTCCATGAAGCTGGGCTACGGTCCTGCACACCGTTAGGCCGTCTTCCGCTCACGCCCCAACATCGTGCAGCCCGCCTCCAGTGGTGTCGCGACAGGCGTGAATGGAGGGACGAATGGAGACGTGTCGTCTTCAGCGATGAGAGTCGCTTCTGCCTTGGTGCCAATGATGGTCGTATGCGTGTTTGGCGCCGTGCAGGTGAGCGCCACAATCAGGTCTGCATACGACCGAGGCACACAGGGCCAACACCCGGCATCATGGTGTGGGGAGCGATCTCCTACACTGGCCGTACACCACTGGTGATCGTCGAGGGGACAATGAATAGTGCACGGTACATCCAAACCGTCATCGAACCCATCGTTCTACCATTCCTAGACCGGCAAGGGAACTTGCTGTTCCAACAGGACAATGCACGTCCGCATGTATCCCGTGCCACCCAACGTGCTCTAGAAGGTGTAAGTCAACTACCCTGGCCAGCAAGATCTCCGGATCTGTCCCCCATTGAGCATGTTTGGGACTGGATGAAGCGTCGTCTCACGCGGTCTGCACGTCCAGCACGAACGCTGGTCCAACTGAGGCGCCAGGTGGAAATGGCATGGCAAGCCGTTCCACAGGACTACATCCAGCATCTCTACGATCGTCTCCATGGGAGAATAGCAGCCTGCATTGCTGCGAAAGGTGGATATACACTGTACTAGTGCCGACATTGTGCATGCTCTGTTGCCTGTGTCTATGTGCCTGTGGTTCTGTCAGTGTGATCATGTGATGTATCTGACCCCAGGAATGTGTCAATAAAGTTTCCCCTTCCTGGGACAATGAATTCACGGTGTTCTTATTTCAATTTCCAGTAGTGTATTTTGTCAGGCAGGTATTTCTGGAGCACTAGAGAGATAAAACACCCTTACAGTTAGTAACATACTATATCACAGTCAGATAGCAGTAAGGAGTTGAATTAGTTGCCTCTGGGGAAATACAACATTTCTAGGAACTAGATGTAATGATTGGGAAATAAAGTCCATCTGAGATGGATAACGAGCAAATAAACCTACATCTGTGAAGGAGTTTACTTCCATATAGCTTTTTCCTGGTATCATTACACTGCATACATTTCCCAGGACACGAAGGGCAGATAAATACGCGACAGTATCAGACTGGGAAAGTGTCAACTGTTTGAATGCAGTCGACGATTGCATTATCCACTAAGAAAATACTTGACGGCTGCGATAAAATACGTTTCGTGTTTAGAGACGAGTCCCATTAATCATGATTCTTCATAGAGAAAACGCTCTTGTCAATGTCAATAAATTCACCAACAGCCGTGTAACTGAAGACATTTTATTTTTTTGTGAAGGCTACCAGTTTCAGCACCTTCATTATGCCATCTTCAGGCCCGTACGCATCCATCCAAATGAACGAACATGTTATTCGAATGAAGCAATAGACTGAATTCATGATATCCAGAGATTTATGGCTCTCTACGACATGTTCATTTGTTGTAATTAAGCTCGGTGGTAAAATGTAGTCTCACATAAACGCGGGTTTTACCTCCATATGGTACGCAATGAGTTACAGTAAATCGAACTTCCTACCTTAAAGATGTGACGGGATTAATAAACACGGTGGATTTTAGCATTAAAAGTCTGGGATCACTTTCCCTAGCACAACTGGATGCAACTTCCTTACCTTGCGTCTTCATTTACATAGTTACACGGCAAGCCACCGTAATGTGCATGTTGGAGATTACCCTGTACCACTACTGTCACTTTTTTCCTTTTCCACTCACAAATAGAGCGAGGGAAAAACGACAGTCTAAATGCTTCCGTATGAGCCCTAATCTCCCTAATCTTACCTTCGAGGTCCTTACGCGCAATGTTTGTCGGCGGCTGTTTGAATCATTCGGCAGTCAGCGTCAGATGCCTTTTCTATAAATTTTCTTAATAGTGTTCTAAAAGAACGTCGCCTTCCCACCAAAGATTTCAATTTGAGTTCCCGAGGCACCTCCGTAACACTTACGAGTTTTTCGAACTTACCGGTAACAAATTTAGCAGCCCTCCTCTGAATACTTTCGATGTCCTCCTTCAATCTTACTTGGCACGGATCCACAACATGCCAGCAGTATTCGAGGGTAGGTGCACCAGCATCATGTTGAAACGTCCCCTTAGAACAATTATACACGACTGTGCTTAAACTGACACACAATGTTTTTAGCGCAACGCAATCTGACTATCAAAGATCCCTGCAAAAGAATAGCCCTGAGTAACATTAAACTATACCTTTCACAAATCACTTACCTCACAACAATCTTCGTTACTCGAACTACTGCAATACGGCGAGCGCCACTACTGCCAGATAAATAAAAGATTCAAACTACAGAAGGCACTAACTACTGATAGGGATAGTTAGCAAATGAAAGATATTAATAGAGAACAAAGAATGTATTTACCTTAATAGTCATAATATATATATAGCAGTTCATGACAAATTACAAAACTCCGCCATCTCTCTCCCCACATCCACCACTGCTGGCGGCTCACCTCCAACTGCGCAACGCTACGCGCTGTTCACATCCAGCTGCCGCTGCCCAACACTACAATGGCAGACAACAATGCAAAACTAGCCACAGACTGCACACAGCACAGCCAGTGATTTTCGTACAGAGCGCTATATAACGTTGCCAATAAGAAAACATAAACAGCCTACTTACATAAAGAAAACATAAACAGCCTACTTACATAAAGAAAACATAAACAGCCTACTTACATAGACCCCATGCTCCCCACAAAAAATGTTACAAATTTTTTTTGGGCACTGGCCAATACATATTTGTTAAAATTTTTTTCACGATTACAATAACAAAGAAATCAAATGCACACTTATTGATACAATGTTGGTCAAAAGCTAAAATTTTCTCACAGTCCATAATGACAGTACAGATTATTCATCATAATAATAATTACAGTTTTTGTTTTTCACAAAGTCTCATTAGTAAAAGAGAATGCACACGGAAGTAATGGATTTCCATGCAGTCTTGAAGAAGTAGTGTTGTCCTTCCAACGGAAAGACATTGCTGACTCTTGATATGCTGACAGGTAATGGGCCACAACAGAGCAAACCCACAGCAGAGTCAGTCGAAGTTGATGAATATTGGTAGGTAGGTCATCACAGAGTAGACCCACTGTAGTCCTGGTAGAGATTGTGGTATTGGTGGGCCACCAGAGGTGCAGACCCACTGCAGTCCTTGTAGACATAATGGTATTGGCGGGCCACCAGAGGTGCAGACCCACTGCAGTCCTCGTAGAAAGTGTGGACAGGTCCACTGTAGTCCTGGTAGAGATGGCCAGCAGCCATCTGTTGTGACTGTGCGGGTTCACAATCACCATCGAAAAGTCTTGCAGAGAATATAGCAAGTCCATAATCACCACTTGTGCACTCACAAAGGTTTTTGGAATTGTCCTTAGAACCAGCAATGCTGTTATCCAGTCCCTTGCTGAATTATTAACACACGTGCAAACACTAACAGTCCCAACTTCTCACATATTGTCCATATACTATGACCAACAGAAACGTGTGCAGTGAAATGGAACTTACAAGTTAATAATATGATGAACAGGTGTCAATTACAATTTTATAACATGAGAATACAATGACAAAGGTACAAAATACATCATTAAAGAACATAACAATACAGATAACATTTGTAGTACAGGCTTTACAAAAGAATCGAACTAACATATACATCAATGTTACAGGAATTATGAGATAAGTAAATATATAAAAGATCAGAATAACTTTTGAAACATCAACTTTACACATGAGCATTAAAACAAAACAGAATAAATAATGTCTAAGCATCTTTACAAAGTAAATAACAGAGTATTAGAAAAATTCTACAACATAGCTCTCATCAGCTAAACACATAAAGACAGGAAAAACACAAATACACAAGGGTACACAAACATATAGAGGGATGACACAAAAGGAAAGGACAGGGTTTGTTTTACTGCAGTATTTTGCATGGAGATCTCCCTTCGTTCATCATTATTCCCAAAAAGTCCTATCTAAGCCTGCTTTCTATATTCTGTTCACATCCTCTGTCAAAAATAGTTTTTCTCCACTGTACAGTATCCTTTATTTTGCCAGACCATTTTCTGATAGCTTCTCAATGCATTTCTTATAAATTCATCATAGTTAGTTTCTTATATAGTCTACCCCCTCTTAAGCTAACTTAAACCTACTGAGCTCAGATGCTAAACTAAGGGACGAGGCAGTGCAGCAGCACAAAACAATTAACACAAACATCAATGACAAAAAATAGAAATGGCAAAGCAAGCAGCATAAATTACAACTAATATAAGGCAATGAGCAGCAAACAATAAAAATAAATTATTAGTAAAACTGGCTTAACGGAATAATACAAAGTCAAATTCAGTAACACTATGCCTGGCAAATAGCAGTAGCAACTTATACCTAAACATGACAAAGCTCAAGCAGAAAAAATATTACAGTACAAACAACAATGCAGATAAGGGAAATGTATATTCACATCTTAATGTCTATGTAATTGAAGTGATGCACCACAAAAACTAATTCTACAAAAAATTACCAAGTACTCAAAAAGAAAATTATATATGGAGTTACTGTTATTAGTCCCTTCTTATTGTTCTTTCCATTCCAAAAGCTCCTTTTTCGAAGAATGTGGATCATAAAATAATTATTTAATAGATCTGTTGACAGAAAGTGTTCACATTAGCAAATGCATCGAAGTTTATTTTATAAAACTAATGCTGCAACACAGCTGGAAACCAGATATTAAATGAAATAAGCAATTACGCAAACCAAAGCATAAAAATATCATTCAGTAGTCATGTGACATTTCAGAAGTTAGTAGAAATTCTCTCAACTCTCGTAGAAAGACGCTTGTCATAATCAGGTGTGCAGATGTAAGTATCTTTCCAAGTAATGAGGGTGTCGCATTTGCAATGTTTTCTCTAAAGGAATGTCAATGGCGAGGATAATGGCCTCCCTTTTTTTTCACCTAATGGCTTTCTTTTGTCAGACGACTACCTCTCAGCTGGGCGCCCAAAACGCATTACGTGCAGGTGGTCACTCAACTTTCTTACAGAAATATTTACGACAGCAGTTTCCGCTACAGTGACAGTCAATTTCACAGGTCAAGAATTTGCGTTGCAAATGTGTAGAAACAAATTCTTATGAATATAACAGTGTCCAAAAAATTTTCGCCGGCATTGTGATACATTCACGCATTTACACACATTTCATAACTCTTAAAGTACGATTCTTGGTTTCCAACATCCTTTTTCACAAGTCAAGAGTCCCTAACTTCTATTCATTATTCATATACATATAAACACGTAATCACATTCCTCATATATGGTAGCATCATCTTATTGACATAAACATACCTCAACAGCATAATACACATCGTCGTTGTAAAAATAACATCATAACACCTCAGTCAAATCTCAAAAAAGTCGTAGATTTCTGCAATAATTTCAAACCATAAAAAATATTCTCTGCTCATTTCAATAGTGTCATCTGCCTCAAACGTACTTTAAACATCATGATCCCATCCCAAATACATCATTCAAAGCTCTCATAGTATCACAATGGTTCCGAAAAAATATGAACAGTTCACAAAGTACAGACAAAATACAATTTCGTAAGTGTGAAGTTATCCAGTGGTGTAATCACGTAAACATCTGTCACTGACGTAATAAAAAAGTTTGTCTCTCTCAGTTAAATGATCAGATAGCTGTGTAATTTGTGTTAGAGAAATATGGTACCGATGTGTAAAGTTGTATAAGCAAATACCATATTAGCTAGGGCTCCTTGTGCTTGCCAAACACATGGTACACAAAGTAAGTGTGTACCCCCCTGAGGATTAATGTAATTATACCCTCAGGTGTTACAGATTACAAGAATGGAATGAAATGTATTACGGAAAACCTTTGTATCATTGTACTTCAAATATCTTTAAAAATATATGATTTAAGTACAAAATTAATCACTCAAATATGTGTCCTGTAGCGCTAAATGTGCGTCTTGCTGTAAGATAATCTCTGTGGAAGTGTCGTAGTTATCGTCCTCCAAAAGCTAAGTTCTGCAGAAGTCAATGTACTGACCTCATGATAAACAAAAGTGAAATGCTTTGCGTATAGATATCTTACTTATTACGCTTATTGCCGTGATGAAGAAGGTACTGTGCTGTAACGTATTGTTGTGCTACAGAAAAGGCTGTCTCCTTGTAGCTATACCACAAAAGTTACTACTAAAACATGTTTTGCTTTCCAGAAGAATTCAGAAAAACCGTGCAGATATAAAACAGATACTCCGCAAAAGCAAGAATGTAAATTGTGTCACACATTAGTAACGTCGTGATATAATCGTGTAGCTGTCACATAAACTAACCACTGCGTCATCCGGTACCTCTCAGAAAGTACTTTAAATCCGGAATGTATTTTCAAGTAAACCAAAATGTTGCATTAGAATCTCATTAGCAGTACCAGTATATGTCCTGAGTATGTAAGCCTTATAGTCGTTACGTAATCATGCAACTAACAAGCAAGAATGTACACACACAATAACACGGTGTCGTCTGTTCGCAATAACAATGCATTCGTAATTTCTGTTTAAATAAGTTCTCTTGGTTCTTGACTGGATATTTAACTTTAAACATTGTTGCATGGTAACAGTTTCTAAAGCATACTAGTAACGTGAAGTGAAACGTTTTATGGCAAAGACAAAGTTAAAAAGCAGATTATCTTTCAATAAACGGTTTTACATGTGAAATGTGGTGTAAACCTTTACTCTTCCTAGTACGCAGAATTTCAACTTGAATGCAATTATCATGTGGTATTCATCCATAAAGAATACTGGAATTTTGCTTAAGGTTAGCGTCAATGTTATTTTTCCCTGAGCCAGCGGGCGCAAGTGGCTGCCTGCGGTGTGAGTCATTGTCTGTTTCTTTGTTGGCGCGCGTCGTTATTGGGATTTGGAGACCTAACTTCTACAAATTCACCGTGACAAGAGTGCGCTGCTCTGTTTGAGTCCCGCCAGTTCTGATGAAATTCAGGTCTGTCGTTATGATTATCTCGTCTGTCGTTATGTCGGTAGTTCCTGTAGTTTCTTTCTTGTCCTTTCAGTGGTGGAGAATTTCTCCCTGAATTATCACTGCGCGCTGGACCGTTGCATCTGAAGTTATTCTGTCTCCCGTGATAATAATTGTTTTGGTTCCCATATTGTCTGTTTCTCTGATTGTCTCTGTGATAGTCATTACCGCGGAAAGGTGATCTTTCCCTGTAACTATTACTCTGCCAGTGGTTGTCATATGGGTGGTGTCTGTTTTGGTCACGATTTACGTTGTAAGAATAGGCTTGTCGTGGCCATTTATTGTTTCTGTCGTCACAGAATTGTGATGGATGTGACCTGTAGTGATTGTTTTCCTGTTTTCGCATCCCGCGACTGTCTGTGTCAATTTCTAATTCTTGTAAGAGTCCCTGAAAAGCTTCAATGTCGTCTTTGCAACGTCCTGCTAAAATAATATGTCGTAAATGTTCAAGCAGTTTGATTAAGCACATGCGGATGAGTTCTGAGGGGCTGTATGGGTTTGAAAGATACTGATTCTTATGCAACATGTCTTCAAAATATTTCATAAGACTGGAAAATTCAGATTGTTCAAAGTGTTTCATCATTATGATGCTATATTTTACTCGGTCTTGTGTAGCTTGAGACCAATACGCTGAGAGGAAGGCATGATAAAATTCTCCTTCTCTGTGACAATCATGAATGACCGATCGCATTCTTACAGCTGGTTCATTCTCCAAGTAGCCACACATAAATTCTAATCTGTGCTCTAATGACCAGTTGGGAGGAAAACAATGAGAGAATTGATGGAGCCACGCTTGTGGATGAATGTCGTTGGCAGAATTCTTTAACGTTTTGAATTTACGTGTAGTAATGAACAGCTTATAGTCAAAATCATTGTGTCGGCGAGTAGCATATCGGTCATTGTTACGTCGTGTCGGCGGTTCCATCTCAAAATTCGGTGTACCTTGCCAATTCCTTTCATAATTACCGAAATGCCCTGTGTTATTATTTTGTGGCTTTTCTGTATTTCTAAGTTCCTCTTCCCATGTTGGAGCGCGAGTGTCCTCTGAAATATGTAATTCTTGTATTACCTGCGTCAACTGATCTTGTACTTCCCGGATTTCTCTTTTGTACTGTGTATTGATTTGATTTTGATTTTGTTTGAATTTTCTTATTTGTTCATACTCTTCTGTGTCAGTGAAGGCTACGGGTCTTGTGTCATTCAGATCATCATCTACCTTTGTAGATAAGTTAGTAACCTGATCCGAAAGTCCGGCTACTTTCTCCGATAGTGTACTTATTTCCTCCATGTGTCTTTCTGAACCAATTTTCAGGGTATCTACTGTGTCCTTTAAGTTTTCCTGAGTTTTTGCAAGTTGCGTAACTGAATCGGTAGATGCAACTGAGTCAATTTTAGCTTGCAAGGTCTCATGATTTTCATGAACAATAGTTTGCAGTTCTTTTATGGCTGCTTCGTGATTCTGTAATGCATTTTCATGACGCGAAAAAATAGGTTGGAAATGCTCACAAATTTGTGTTTTTACGTCATTACAGACCTTTTGACATTTCGATTCGATGTTATGTAACTCAGTGGTTAAATCTTCACGTGTTTGTCCAAGTGTGGTGTCTAATTTTTGAAGATTTTGTTCCATTGTGTCTAACTTTTTAAGATTTTGTTCCACTGTGTCTAACTTTTTAAGATTTTGTTCCATTGTGTCTAACTTTTGAAGATTTTGTCCCATTTGTTGCATTAATTGTAATAACAATGCATTAGTGTCTGGAATCTGTTCCTCTACGCTTTTCGGCAGTGCATTTGCACCAGCAACATTCACATTTTGACAAGCAGAAAATGTGTCTTGACTCATTTGAGAAAACGGTGAGGACCCAAAACCTGAATCTACAGTATTTGTAAAATTGTGTCCTGTCATTTCGGATTCCTGAGGCGAGCTGTTGCCGACCGATCGATCGATAATGCTTCTCTGTTCACTAATTGTTTCACTGCCTACGCCATTGTTTGCCGCCCGCTCCATTTCCCTATGCACAATTACCAAATTACTATGTTGAACATTAGTTAATTCATTACATGGTGGCGTTAACACACTGCTTTCGTCTTCACTGTCATTTCTCAGTTTACTTTGGAGCCTAGTGTTACGTTTTTCACACGCCATTATTGTCACAATATTTCACACGACAACACAGAAAAGCACAATTTGAAGAGCAAAAATAAGAGAACACATTAACATAGCACTGAAAATAATATCTAGTTAATTGCAAGCGCAGCTGCGAAATACTTGGTGCAAATCTACATGCATGCCACAACTGTTTTACTGTACAACAATGAAAGGCTGAAACTACAAAAGAGATTCTCTCGACAATTACGCAATAGCAATAAACAAAATCTACACTAATTACACAAACTACAAGAAAAAATCAGAAGATTCCAGTGAGGTATCCTAGGCTAAGGGTCGACGTATGAAACGTCCCCTTAGAACAATTATACACGACTGTGCTTAAACTGACACACAATGTTTTTAGCGCAACGCAATCTGACTATCAAAGATCCCTGAAAAAGAATGGCCCTGAGTAACATTAAACTATACCTTTCACAAATCACTTACCTCACAACAATCTTCGTTACTCGAACTACTGCAATACGGCGAGCGCCACTACTGCCAGATAAATAAAAGATTCAAACTACAGAAGGCACTAACTACTGATAGGGATAGTTAGCAAATGAAAGATATTAATAGAGAACAAAGAATGTATTTACCTTAATAGTCATAATATATATATATAGCAGTTCATGACAAATTACAAAACTCCGCCATCTCTCTCCCCACATCCACCACTGCTGGCGGCTCACCTCCAACTGCGCAACGCTACGCGCTGTTCACATCCAGCTGCCGCTGCCCAACGCTACAATGGCAGACAACAATGCAAAACTAGCCACAGACTGCACACAGCACAGCCAGTGATTTTCGTACAGAGCGCTACATAACGTTGCCAATAAGAAAACATAAACAGCCTACTTACATAAAGAAAACATAAACAGCCTACTTACATAAAGAAAACATAAACAGCCTACTTACAATGTATGTGTTCTCTTTTACAGATGAACCACGCTTCCCTAAAATTCTCCCAATAAACCGAAATCGACGATTCGCCTACCTAACCACAATCCTCATATCCTCTTTCGATTTCGTAACGCTTTGCAACGTTACGCGATGACACGACATAACTTTGTCAAACATTACAGGTTTCTTTTTACTACTCGTCTGTAATAACTTACATTTTCCAACATTCAGAGCTAGCTGCCATTTCTGATACCAACTAGAAGTTTACCTAAGACATCTTGTATCTTCCTACAGTCACTCAATCTCGAATTCTTACCGTACACCACAGCATCATCACTAAACAACAGCAGATTGCTGCCCACCCCGTCCACCAAATCATTTATATACACTATGTGATCAAAAGTATACGGACACCCCCAAAAACATACCTTTTTCATATTAGGTGCATTGTGCTGCCACCTACTGCCAGGCACTCCATATCAGCGACCTCAGTAGTCATTAGACATCGTGAGAGAGCAGATGAGGCGCTCCGCGGAACTCACGGACTTCGAACGTGGCCAGGTGATTGAGTGTCACTTGTGTCATACGTCTGTACGCGAGATTTCCACACTCCTAGACATCCCTAGGTCCACTGTTACCGATTTGATAGTGAAGTGGAAACGTGAAGGGACACGTCCAGCACAAAAGCGTACAGGCCGACCTCGTCTGTTGACTGACAGAGACCGCTGACTGCTGAATAGGGTCGTAAAGTGTAATAGGCAGACATCTATCCAAATCATCACACAGGAATTCCAATCTGCATCAGGATCCACTGCAAGTACTATGACAGTCGGGAGGTAAGAAAACTTGGACTTCACGGTCGGGAAGCTGCTCGTAAGACGCACATCACGCCTGTAAAAGTCAGACAATGCCTCGCTTGGTGTAGGGAGCGTAAACATTGGACGATTGAACAGTGGAAAATCGTTTTGTGGAGTGACGAATCACGGTACACAACGTGGCGATCCGATGGCAGGGTGTGGATATAGCGAATGCCCGGTAAACGTCATCTGCTGGCGTGTGTAGTGCCAACAGTAAAATTCGGATGCGGTGGTGTTATGGCGTGGTCGTGTTTTTCATGGATGGAGCTTGTACCCCTTGTTGTATTTCGTGGCTCTATCACAGCACAGCTTCGTGCTTCTCACTGATGAAAAGCAATTCGTGGATGGTAATTGTATCTTTGAATACGATTGAGCATCTGTTCATAATGCACGGGCTGTGTCGGAGTGGTTACACGACAATAGCATCCCTGTAATGGACTGACCTGCACAGAGTCCTGACCTGAATCCTATTGAACAACTTTGGGATGTTTTGAAACGCCGACTTCGTGCCAGGCCTCACCTACCGACATCGATACCTCTCCTCAGTGCAGCACTCCGTGAAGAATGGGCTGCCATTCCCCAACAAACCTTCCAGCACCTGACTGAACGAATGCCTGCGAGAGTGGAAGCTGTCATCGAGACCGGGCCAACAATATATTGAATTCTAGCAATACCGATGGAGGGTGCCACTAACTTGTAAGTCATTATCAGCCAGGTGTCCGGATACTTTTGAACATATAGTGTACGTGTACAGAGAACAACAGCGGTCCTACCACACTTCTCTGGGGCACTGGTGACAATATCCTTGTGTCAGATGAACACTCGCCGTCAAGGAGAATATACTGAGTTCTGTTACTTAAGAAGTCTTCGAGCTATTGACATATCTGTAAACTTATTCCATATACTCGTAGTCTTGTTAGCAGCCCTCAGTGGGTCACTGTGTCAAATGCTTTCCAGAAGTACAGAAGCATAGAATCCGTCTACTGCCCTTCATCTATAGTTCGCAGCATATCTTGTGAGAACAGGACAAGATGAATTTCGCATGAGCGATGTTTTCTTAATCATGCTGATTCGAGGACAGAAGCTTCTCAGTCTCAAGGAAATTTATTATATTCGAACTGAAAATATGTTGAAAGATTCTGCAGAAAAATGAATGTAGGGATATTGGTCTGTAATTTTTCGGGTCCGTTCTTTTACCCTAAAGAGCCGTTGTCCCGTTTGATTTACTCTCTCTCGGTCGCGAGCTTTAGCGCTTGTGCCATAAAGAGTGCATAATAATGCGACAAGTGGGTAGGTTTAGGTGTCCAGCATAATGAGCATCTTACAATTTTAGAGCACCAACTAATTGTTTTTTATTTCATTAATCGCAGATTTCCGTCACTAATCGTTAGTTCGCGAGCACCTCAAAACTCTCAAAAATGCTTTACACAATCTTAGAACCATCATGAGATCTCTCAAATATGTTTTCTGAGGCAATTTTAACAATTAATTCCGTCTTTGTGCGCAGTTGCACTTTTGGTCCATCCTTTTCATCAATAATCACTGACAATAACCAAAATTTGTAATTAGTACTTCCTAATGAACTGAGTGATATTGAAACTGTTATTAACAAGTTTCCAATGCAAGTGATGTCATGAGAACGGTTCGTGCTCTATATTAATATCTAAACAGTAACTATAAATGAGAATGAAAAATGCCCTCTTGTCCCCCAGCGTGGTAGGTGAATTCCCACTATCTCTCTGCTCCAGTATGATACGGCTCTTGCTCGCCCTGTTGTTCTCACGCTATGTGACCTTCTGCCATGTCGTTCGATGAGTCTGCTTTGTGATCCTACTTACTCGCTAGCGTCCTGTAGAAAAATCTTCCTATACCGTCCATTAAAACATAGCAACAAACTGTATTAAACGCAGGCAGAATGAGCACACGGCCGTTAGAAAATTGTCTGCGGTGTTCTCCACAAACAGCACTTCCATTGCAAACACAAACATAAATACCATGACGGCGTACTCAGCATTTCTAAATACGAGCGGCATGCTTAAACAATATACACAGACCAGCCAAAACATTATGACCACATATCTGCTATTGATCCATCCAGCCGATAGCAGCGTCTCCTGGTGAGGGATCACTGTTAGTAAGACCCACGCAGTATGCATATAGTCTCAGCCAGCTTGCTGTCCGTGTGTAGCATGGGGAAGGCGCGCGATTTATCTGAGTCAGGCCGAGAGAAGACTGTGATGGCCCGGAGGCTCGGCACGAGAATTTCGAAAACTGCACCACTTGTCGGGTGTTCGAGGAGTGCTCTGGTGAGTGCCTTGACGAAACCACGGTGAAACCATGTCCCTCTTTACAGTTATCGGACGTCGTAGGCTGGGCAGGCTGGTAAAACAGGACAGTAGGCGAACTGTGGTGGAAATAATGTCAAACTTCGGTGCCTGGCAGAGTAAAAATGTGTCTGAACACACAGTGCACCGAACACTCCTAACGATTGGCCTCCACAGCCAGCAAGCCATACCCGGTGCCAATGTTAACACCACAACATCGGCAACTACGACCGAAATGGCCACGTCAACATCGGCACTGGACGTTGGCGCACGGGCGGAGCGCTGCATGGTCTGATGAATCATGATACCTTCTCCATCATGCCGATGGGAGGGCACGAATCCGTCTCTTCCAGGTGGACAGTTCCTTGACACCCGTACTGCGGGACAGAGACGAGCTGGCGGCGGCACCATTACGCTCGGGGGAACGTTCACGTGCGCATCTATACTCCTGGAAATGGAAAAAAGAACACATTGACACCGGTGTGTCAGACCCACCATACTTGCTCCGGACACTGCGAGAGGGCTGTACAAGCAATGATCACACGCACGGCACAGCGGACACACCACGAACCGCGGTGTTGGCCGTCGAATGCGCAGCATTCGTGCACCGCCGCCGTCAGTGTCAGCCAGTTTGCCGTGGCATACGGAGCTCCATCGCAGTCTTTAACACTGGTAGCATGCCGCGACAGCGTGGACGTGAACCGTATGTGCAGCTGACGGACTTTGAGCGAGGGCGTATAGTGGGCATGCGGGAGGCCGGGTGGACGTACCGCCGAATTGCTCAACACGTGGGGCGTGAGGTCTCCACAGTACATCGATGTTGTCGCCAGTGGTCGGCGGAAGGTGCACGTGCCCGTCGACCTGGGACCGGACCGCAGCGACGCACGGATGCACGCCAAGACCGTAGGATCCTACGCAGTGCCGTAGGGGACCGCACCGCCACTTCCCAGCAAATTAGGGACACTGTTGCTCCTGGGGTATCGGCGAGGACCATTTGCAACCGTCTCCATGAAGCTGGGCTACGGTCCCGCACACCGTTAGGCCGTCTTCCGCTCACGCCCCAACATCGTGCAGCCCGCCTCCAGTGGTGTCGCGACAGGCGTGAATGGAGGGAAGAATGGAGACGTGTCGTCTTCAGCGATGAGTCGCTTCTGCCTTGGTGCCAATGATGGTCGTATGCGTGTTTGGCGCCGTGTATGTGAGCGCCACAATCAGGACTGCATACGACCGAGGCACACAGGGCCAACACCCGGCATCATGGTGTGGGGAGCGATCTCCTACACTGGCCAATGCACGTCCGCATGTATCCCGTGCAAACCAACGTGGTCTAGAAGGTGTAAGTCAACTACCCTGGCCAGCAAGATCTCCGGATCTGTCCCCCATTGAGCATGTTTGGGACTGGATGAAGCGTCGTCTCACGCGGTCTGCACGTCCAGCACGAACGCTGGTCCAACTGAGCGCCAGGTGGAAATGGCATGGCAAGCCGTTCCACAGGACTACATCCAACATCTCTACAATCGTCTCCATGGGAGAATAGTAGCCTGCATTGCTGCGAAAGGTGGATATACACTGTACTAGTGCCGACATTGTGCATGCTCTGTTGCCTGTGTCTATGTGCCTGTGGTTCTGTCAGTGTGATCATGTGATGTATCTGACCCCAGGAATGTGTCAATAAAGTTTCCCCTTCCTGGGACAATGAACTCACGGTGTTCTTATTTCGATTTCCAGGAGTGTATGAGTCCAGTGGAACTCGTACAAGGGAACATGACGGCCAAGGAGCACCCTACACTGATTGCCGACCACGTACATCCCTTCACGGCGATCATGTTTCCCGACGGGTTTGGGATTTTTCAACAAGATAATGCTCCATGTCGCAAGGTCAGGGGTGTGATGGAGTGATTCGAGGAACACAGTGGCGAGTTCCAGTTGTTGTGCTGGCCCCCCCAACTCGCCAGATCTGAACCCGATAGAACACATCTGGGATGTGATTGAATGTGTAGCCAGAGGTCATCGCCCCTCTTCCCGAAATTTACAGTAATTAGTTGACTTGCGCTTGCAGATGTGGTGCCAACTCCCTCCAGGGACCTACTAAGGCCTCACTGCTTGCATGCCACGACGTGTCGCCGCTGTGATCCGTGTCAAAGGTGGATGTACCGGCTATAGGGTAGGTGGTCACAGTGTTCTGACGGATCAGTGTAATAGAACTGGCCAAAAGCTAACAATGAGAGTCATAATGGAAAAATTCGATTATGTAAACTTACAACTTCACAACTTGAACTTCAAAACAAAATGACAGTCATTAAGGAACCAGCTATACCCCTATAATTAATAAAAACTGGACACACGTTATACGGTATGTTTTATTCGAATTAGTCTATACTAGTACATACTGGAATATCTGGCATTCCTTCTGAAACGCACAATATTGTGATTTACTTGTTTTCCAGAAAGGGCCCTACATTATTTCATTCTGAATCCCTCTAATTTTTCTAATAAAGCTGCCGCTAATATTTTGTAACTTATGAGTAGAAAAAACGTATCCAGAAATTAGGACAGATTTTATTATTTTTCTGTGACTGCTGCTACCATTACTTTAATTTTTTGTACTGTCCCCACCATTTAGTGATCAACCATCTGGACTGTGCGGCTGGTCCCGGCGGAGGTTCGAATCCTCCCTTGGGCATGGGTATGTGTGTTTGTCCTTAGGATAATTTAGGTTCAGTAGTGTGTAAGCTTAGGCACGGATGACCTTAGCAGTTAAGTCCCATAAGATTTCACACACATTTGAACATTTGATCAACACGTTTCTTCATAAGATAACTAAAGCTGTTACTTCATCCCCATTTATTAATTTGTAACTTTTCATCTAATTCCTTATTTTTGCATTCACTACCACAATCCCGTATGATTTCACAATCATATCAATGAAAACTGTTTTTCTCGGTCTCCTACATTGTTGTTTTATCCAATCGTTTCACCTTTTTGTAACACCACAGTCTCTACTTTGCATCTCTATATTTCTGTCCCTTCTGTCTTTTGGGTTTTAATCAAAAGTTTGTCATCGATTTCAGCCAAGACACTCCCGGTCCGTGTTTAAGGCAATCAGGAGGATCATTTGTTTATCGGGCTGTTTGCATATTCTACTTCCAAAGGAGAAGAAACATTAGGGTTTAAAATTCGTCTATTACGAAAAAGTAGCACATGTTCAGATCCACCAAATATAGCAAATACACTACTGGCCATTAAAATTGCTATACCACGAAGATGACGTGCTACAGACGCGAAATTATTCCGACAGGAAGAAGATGCTGTGATATGTAAATGACACGTATATCGACACTGCTGCTCCCATTGGTCGAGATCCAATGACTGTTAGCAGAATATGGAATCGGTGGGTTGAGGGGGTAATACGGAACGCCGTGCTGGATCCCAACGGCCTCGTATCACTAGCAGTCGAGATGACAGGCATCTTATCCGCATGGCTGTAACGGATCATGCAGCCACATCTCGATCCCTGAGTCAACAGATGGGGACGTTTGCAAGACAACAACCATCTGCACGAACAGTTCGATGACGTTTGTAGCAGCATGGACTATCAGCTCGGAGACCATGGCTGCGGTTACCCTTAATGCTGCATCACAGACAGGAGCGCCTGCGATGGCGTACTCAACGACGAACCTGGGTGCACGAACGGCAAAACGTCATTTTTTCGGATGAATCCAGGTTCTGTTTACAGCATCATGATGGTCGCATCCGTGTTTGGCGACATAGCGGTGAACGCACATTGGAAGCGTGTATTCGTTATCGCCATACGGGCGTATCACCCGGCGTGATGGTATGGGCTGCCATTGGTTACACGTCTCGGTCACCTCTTGTTCGCATCGACGGCACTTTGAACAGTGGACGTTACATTTCAGATGTGTTACGACCCGTGGCTCTACCCTTCCTTCGATCCCTGCGAAACCCTACATTTAAGCAGGATAATGCACGACCGCATGTTGCAGGTCCTGTACGGGCCTTTCTGGATACAAAAAATGTTCAACTGCTGCCCTCGCCAGCACACTCTCCAGATCTCTCACCAATTGAAAACGTCTGGTCAGTGGTGGCAGAGCAACTAGCTCGTCACAATACGCCAGTCACTACTCTTGATGAACTGTGATATCGTGTTGAAGCTGCATTTGCAGCTGTACCTGTACACGCCATCCAAGCTCTGTTTGAATCAAAGCCCACGCGTATCAAGGCAGTTATTACGGCCAGAGGTGGTTGTTCCGGGTATTGATTTCTCAGGATCTATGCACCCAAATTGCGAGAAAATATAATCACATGTCAATTCTAGTATAATATATTTGTCCAATGAATACCCATTTGTCTTCTGCATTTCTTCTTAGTGTAGCAATTTTAATGGCCATTAGTGAAAGATTAGCCTCGTCATTTTCCACCGAACTTCCCTGCTTTCGCATTAATCGATTTAGCGAAACCCACGGAATGTAGTTCAATGCCTTAACCATTGTCCGAGGTCGCAAGTCTTATCGTCAATGTAAAGTTTTCTGTCGTGTCAGTTAGTTGGTTTTTCTATTTATTCTATTGTACTCTCTGTCTTCATTCACCTTGTATCGTTAAACAATGCCTAGATTGTTTTGCTCATTTGGGAAAATGTTGTTCTCCGTTCCTGAACTCTGACTGATAGTCTCTTTGTGCTGGAACATCCACTTCCACACTTTCGTATTTAAAATAGCACTCATTTACCTGTACCACAAAATGAGACTGCCCTTTTGTCTTGGGAGTATGGTACAATCAAGTGTTACTTGATTCTTGGTACCTACAGTGCCGAAAAGAAAAAAAAATCATAACACCACACAATTATTAATATAGAGTAGTGAAATGTCGGGAATACATTCAGACCCCCAACTACTGTCGTTCTAAGCAACACACGACCATCAATGGCACCGAGTTATAACCGACTTTCATCAAAAACACATCCACCCTGACCTCCAGTGAGCTCTCTCTTGACATCACTCAAGACGCAAATGGTGGTGGTTTGGGGTCAGTGGAATTCATGTTACGGGGCGTCTGGCTCGGAGCTGTCCTTGAAGTTTGTTGTGTCAGTGTGGTACCAACTGCTACTCAAATTTCTGTGGCAGACGCAGTAGGATGCCAAACCCGATGGTCTTCCCTGTGGGTAGCGGCACGTGGCTGTCAGGAGCCCGGTGTTCTTACGGCCGTACATTCTCGTGACAACAGCCGGCGGCAGTCATGTATAGTGACAACATTCCTGCCAAGTTTTTTGCAATATCGTAGAAGGAACGTCCACTTTCACGTAGCCCTGTTACATGACCTCGTTCAAACACACCGTGACCAATCTCAAAGGTCGCTAACTCTCACGATCATTACGGTATGTATCTATGGAAAACCTGATTTGCATTCTCATATTGGTGCTATTAGCACCACTTTTATGCGACTAGTCGTAAATTTAGATAGACATCTTTCAGATGTAGACCAACGCCTACCAATTTAAATTTATGTGTATTAGAGTTGTCAAAAGAAAGTAATAACACACACGCACACACACACACACACACACACACACACACACACACACACACACACACACAGAGAGAGAGAGAGAGAGAGAGAGAGAGAGAGAGAGAGAGAGGGAGGGAGTATATCAAATGAAATGTCTAAAACGGTTCTACATACCTCTAAGCCAACTGAACCAGGTACGCGAATGGTTCTGCATTCAAAAGTGTAACTGCACGCTTAGTGAACATGTGAAGTATTAGACAGAGCACCAGAGACGGTTTTGAATGTACACACAATAAAAATCTAAAAATAAAACAAGCAAATGAACAACTTTTAAGCAAATTCGCCTACAATGCTTACAAGTACAGCTTTGTATCTTTTGCCGCTCAGACAGAAAAGATCGAATATCAGTATGACATCCTAAACTAATTTTATGAGCAATTTTATTCTATATAAAAATAAAACAAGATGTAAACCGTATTAAATAAACCATGAATACCTGTATAAGAAAAGCTGCAAAATACTTCAGAGATTCGTTTAATATACCTTTCACATAAAATCTGATACGCTATGAATGTAGCAGCACGTAAAATAAGTTTAGTTTATAAAGCAATACTGATGTAAATCAGCTTAAGCAACATATATAAGTATTATTGCAGCATATAACTGTATTAGATAATTTTATTTATCTAATTAACTGTATAGGTGTTAAAGTATTAAATACACGGGCTGTGTATGAAAACATATTTGTCACAATTACTCGTATTTTATTACATGGTCCGACACATGTCGTGTTCACTTTGTCAGTTGTAATTAAATTTACTCATTTCCACTGCTTGACCGTACGGAAAGTGGAAAAACTTCCAACAAAAGCTTTTAAAAATAGTTTGCAAAAATTTCTGCTCGTTTTCTTCGATATTCTGTGGTTCATGATTTAAAAGAAGGCAATCAGTTTTCATAACAAGAAGATTTTCAGAATTTCAAGAGAAAAGTATTTAAAAAGGAAAGTTAACCAATGTCTGCAACGATATTTTTGTCGTCGGTATTCTGGCTGGTTTGATGTTGCCGCCATGGTTTGCTACCCTGTGCCTGTATCTTCATCTCAGACAAGTACTTGCACACAACGTCCCCAGTTAGTCGTTCTCTGTCTTCCCCTACAGTTTTTATCCTCTGGCTTCCTCCAGTACAGTTAAAGTTATTCCCTGATGCACTACCACATGTACTGTGACTCGATCCCTTCTTCTTGTCAATTTTTTCCACATGTTCCACTGCTAAATGATTCTGATTTTACAAGTCTATCTAGTTTTTCCAGCATCTCGAACGATTATATATATCGTTTTTCCAACACTAGACTTATTTAGTCGAGGAATATTGTCTTTGTCTATGCTAATCTGTTTTTTATGTCCTCCTTGCTTCGTCTATTTTCTTTCCAAGTTAGCAGAATTTCTTCACTTCGTCTACTTCATAGTCCCCATTTTCCAAGGGTATATCATTACTACTCTTAATTAATGTCGTCCCTCTCAGGTTTATCCTCAATTCACAGTGTTTGCACGTTAAACTATGTGCTCCATTCTACAGGTTCTGCAGTTCTTCGCCCTTTTTGCTAAGAACAGCAATGTCATCAGTCACTCATATCACTGATGTCCTTACGCAAAGAATGAACATTGTGAAATACTTTGAGGTCTTACTGCTAAGGGAAACTGATAAGGGATGCAAGCAGCACACGGTTTTCTGGAACCCAAGTCGAGGATACACGAAACAAAAATATTTTTTATTTATTTTCTCAGGCACTTCGAACAATACATACTGGAACTATGTATGGAACAATTAAGCAAAATATGGTTTTACAGAAAAGTTCTGCAATCTGAATCGTAAAACAGATTCAGAGCAAATGTTTATACAGACTTTAACTAAAGCAAGCTATTACTTGACTTGAAATTTAAAAGCACTAAAAGAAATGTTCTGTGCAATAAACCTGAAAAAATTTTGATACTTGAAAATATCCGAGGACGCAAGATCCGTAACTTTATTTTGGATTCAGCAACAAGTGGAGGTGCACAGTACATCTAGAGTACTAATCATACGCGATTCAGCTTGCCGCAAAAGAAGATTTCCATGTCCGTCAACCATTTGCTCAATGATTACCTGACAGGAAATTTTTCCAGAATGTTAAGAGCAAAAGCTGACATGGTTGATCAAGAGCTGGTACTCTTAATTGACCTAGTCACCGGGGTACGTTTAGAATAATTTCAACAATATTACACTAAATGGGTTGAGTTCGTCTAAACACACAACATAGTAATTAATAAATCACACACTTACTTCTGCTAATGAACAAGCTAATGTGAACCAAGTCATCAAGACTTACGCTTAACACAACCACTAACAAGAGCACAAAAGAAACCGTTAAAGTTTAGTTTAAGCCAATGCTTACAAAAGGGAGCAATTAAACTGAGGCAACTTTATAGGATGGATTATAACCTCTCCAGAACTTTAACCAAATGTTTATTCTAGGTGAACATGTAACCTCCCCCGCACTTATCGACCTTAATGACAGTGAAAAATTAAACCGCGTGTACCTAATGGAAATTTGGGAAAAGCAATCGTCACCGAAGTTGATTTGTCGGTAAAGAGGGAGGAAAGGGTTACATCTAAATGAAAGGAAAAATGCAAATGAAACTGATGGAAATTAATTTTGAGAAGGGGTAAAGTTAATAAGGAAAGTAAATGTGTGGTCGTCACGTTAACAATTAATTGGCGCTAATTAGATATTTGAGATTTGGGGGAAATTACGGTCGCCAGTCCTAAGGACAATTTCTATAGTAACTGAAAAAGAAAGGTTATTACACATATAATTAGCACTAGAAGCGTGGCAACTGAAGGTTGACACGTGTAGTGTGAAAACTGAAAGTTTGTCAAAAGTAATGAATTTCGCTACATTGACTTAATTTAGCAAAAGAATTAATAAAACCGGAAAATCGAGAGTTAATTTAGTGACTGAAGTTAATAGTGAGCTTTCTTTCTGAAGCACATCGAAATTCAGTAAAATATGGTTAGTCTCGGACTACCTCAACAATCATATCAAAAGCTACTTGCTTCCAGTCTTCCTTGTTGGTTGATTGAAGGTTTGAAGCCGTCGATCGAGGAGGTGGCGACAGTCACTCATTGTCGGCCGTCGCTGTTGCAGAAGCTGGATGTTGGCGCGCCTTCTTCTCGACACGGTCACCAGACGAAACGGGCTCTTGATGTGCGCCAGCTAATGCTTCCCGTCCGCGACACCATGTCAGAAACTATCATCGCAAGTCGAGCGCGATTACATGCTGCCAAACCCCGAAAGCGCGGCAACTCGCGGGAGCGTCACAAAACACACCTCTTCCACTCGCTACTCCAGGCAGACCCCGTCTGCTCAGCCCGCGCTCCACGCGGCAGAGTTAACACTACCAAAGATCCTAAACACTTTGATTCTTCACACGACCTATCGATGTAATCGTTCGATAGCAGTTTTCCCTAGGCAAGACCCAGCGTAAAAATACAAATAATATTTACGAAACAAACCAATTATACATCGACATAAATGCATAAATATATATATATATACAAATAGTAAAACAATTACAATATACGAAGACACAGAAATGTTATATATTCAGGTAACAAAAATAAGGAAAACAAATTTATAGTCAATAAATGGAAATAGGAGGATATGCATTTCCGGCGTTACAAACATTACTCTAAGTCACCTTGGGGTGGATTACAGTGGATACAGATTTAATCTGAGACGCCTTTAAAGTTGAATTAAAAAACTCTTCAAGAGCTTGAGCAAATATTCACAATGGTAAAGTTACACTGAATCTTCCTTCCAAGGGGGAATTAAGCATTTGAAACTTCACAAAAATTTTCACAATTTGACAATAGAATGGCCCTACCCAACCGCCTGTAAAGGGAAGTTAAAACTTTCCGAACTTTGAACAGAGTCCACAGTAGTAAGGTACATTAAGCCGTCCTCAGTCGGTGAAAACACAATCTTCCAGCTCGCCTTCAGTTCAGGAGCAGAAGTTCCGGAACTACGATTTCCAACTATTAATTAGCAAGCAACAAGTTCCGAGAACGTGAGATGCTGGAGGCGGATAAGAGCGGGGCGCAGCCAAGCCACATCAAACAACAACCACACTGAAGCATCAAAGAAACTGGTATAGACATGCGTATTCAAATACAGAGACATGTAAACAGGCAGAATACGGCACTGCGGTCGGCATCGCCTATACGCTTATAAGACAACAAGTGTCTACCGCAGTTGTTAGATCAGCTACTGTTGCTGCAATGGTAGGTTATGAAGATTTAAGTGAGTTTGAACGTGGTGTTATAGTCGCCGCACGAGCGATGGGACACAGCGTTATCGAGGTAGCGATGAAGTGGGGGTTTTCCCGTACGATCATTTCACGAGTGTACCGTGAGTAGCAGGAATCCGGTAAAACAACAAATCTCCTACATCGCCGTGGCCGGAAAAAGATCCTGCAAGAAAGGGACCAATGATGACTGAAGGGAATCATTCAGCCCGACAAAAGTGCAGCCCTTCCGCAAATTGCTGCAGATTTCAACGCTGGGCCATCAATGATTCAACGAAACATCATCAGTACGGGCTTTCGGGGCCGAAGGCCCACTCGTGTACCCTTGACGACTGCACGACACAAACCCTTACTCCTCGCTTGGGTTCTTGGACTGTTGATGACTGGAAACATGTTGCCTGGTCGGACGAGTCTCGTTTCATATTATATCTAGCGGATAGACGTGTACGAATATGGAGACAACATTATGAATCAGTGCACGCTGCATGTCAGAGCGGACCGTTCAAGCTGGTGGAGGCTCTGTAATGATGTGAGGCGCGTGCAGCTGAAGTGATATAGGACCCCCGATACGTCTAGATACGACCTGAAAGGTGACGCGTACGTCAGCATCCTGTCTGATCGCCTGCATCCATTCATCTCTATTGTGCAT
Source organism: Schistocerca cancellata (assembly GCF_023864275.1). Taxonomy (NCBI): domain Eukaryota; kingdom Metazoa; phylum Arthropoda; class Insecta; order Orthoptera; family Acrididae; genus Schistocerca; species Schistocerca cancellata. The sequence goes on from NC_064632.1 coordinate 139,244,538, forward strand.
TCCGACAGTCTTGGGCAACTCCAGCAGGACAATGCGACACCTCACACACCCACAATTGGTACAGAGTGGCTCCAGGAAATGTCTTCTGAGGCTAACACTTCCACTGGTCACAAAAATCCCCAGACGAACATTATGGATCATATCTGGCATTCCTTGCAACGTGCTGTTCAAAGGAGATCTACATCTACATATATACTCGTCTAGCCACCAAACGGTGTGTGGCGGAGGGCACAATTCGCGCTTAAGTCGTATTTCCCCCCCCCCCCCCCCTGGCTGTTCCACTCGCGGATCGCGCGAGGGAAAAACGACTGTCTGAACGCCTCAGTACGAGCTCTTATTTCCCTTATCATTACGCGATTTGAAAGTTGGTGGTAATAATATATGCTCTACATCCTCGGTGAAGATTGGATTTCGGGATCTAGTGAGCAGCCCCTTCTGTTTAGCTCGTCGTCTATCTGCAAGTGTGTCCCACTTCAAACTTTCTATGAGATTTGTAACGTTCTCGCGATGGCTAAATATACCAGTCACGAATCTTGCCGCTCTTCTTTGGACCTTCTCAATCTCTTGAATCAGACTCAACTGGTAAGGGTCCCATACAGATGAACAGTACTCTAAAACTGGGCGAACTAACGTATTGTAAGCTATTTCCTTTGTTGAAGGACTGCATCGCTTCAGGATTCTACCATTAAACCACAATCTAGAGTTCGCCTTACCCGTTACTTGTGTAATCTGATCATTCCATTTGAGATCATTTCGAATGGTCACAACCAGATACTTGACTGATGTTACCACTTCCAAAGACTGGTCATTTATTTTGCACTCGTACATTAATGGGGATTTTCGCCTTGTTATACGCAGTAGGTTACACTTACTAATATTGGTAGATAACTGCCAGTCATGACACCACACATTTATTTTCTGCAAACCCTCATTGATTTGAAACGAAACTTCCTGGCAGATTAAAACTGTGTGCCCGACCGAGACTCGAACTCGGGACCTTTGCCTTTCGCGGGCAAGTGCTCTACCATCTGAGCTACCGAAGCACGACTCACGCCCGGTACTCAGCTTTACTTCTGCCAGTACCTCGTCTCCTACCTTCCAAACTTTACAGAAGCTCTTGCCCGCGAAACGCAAAGGTCCCGAGTTCGAGTCTCGGTCGGGCACACAGTTTTAATCTGCCAGGAAGTTTCACATCAGCGCACACTCCGCTGCAGAGTGAAAATCTCATTCCTCATTGAATTGTTCACAACTTTCGTGTGGTACTACTTTCCTGTAGACTACAGCATCATTGGCAAACAGTCTAAGCCCGCTGTCAATACCATCAATCAGAACATTTATGCAAAGCGTAAAAAGCAGAGGACCTATTACGCTGCCCTGGGGCACACCTGAAGTTACTCTTGTTTCTGTTGAAGTTACCCCGTTCAGGACGACATACTGCTCCCTGTCTGTTAGAAAACTTTCTATCCAACCGCATATTTCATTGGACAGACCGTAAGCGCACACTTTTTGTAGCAAGCGATAGTGCGGAACTGAGTCGAAAGCCTTTCGAAAGTTGAGAAATATGGCATCAACCTGGGAGCCGGTATCTAGAGCCTGTTGTATATCATGCACAAAGAGGGCCAGCTGTGTCTCGCATGACCGCTGTTTCCTAAAACCGTGCTGGTTTCTGCAGATGAGCCTCTCAGAGTCTAGAAAGGTCATTATGTCTTATCACAAAATATATTCCATTATTCTATAACAAATCAATGTCAGTGAAATTGGACGGTAATTATGTGCAACCGATTTTGTACCCTTTTTGTAAATTGCTATGACCTGGGCCTTCTTCCAGCCCCGTGGAACTTTCCGCAGATCCAGTGATCTCGTACTTTTACGGGCTTATGACCAGACCTTCAGGATTCATGGTGTCAGTTCCCTCCAGCACTACTTCCGACATTAGTCGAGTCCATGCCACGTCGGCTTACTGCACTTTTGGATGCTGGCGGGGGCCCTACACTATGTTAGGCAAGTGTACCAGTTTATTTGGCTCATAGTTTTATGACGAGGTGATGTAGCAAAAGCCAGTATACTGCGGGCAGATGAGCTTTAACAGTAACCACGAATGGTGAGAATGAAAGAACAACTGCCAACCAACTAACGTTCAAATAAAGCGGCTCACGAATGAGGGCACAGCAAAAATAGCAGCTCCTACTATAAACAATTACACTCCTGGAAATTGAAATAAGAACACCGTGAATTCATTGTCCCAGGAAGGGGAAACTTTATTGACACATTCCTGGGGTCAGATACATCACATGATCACACTGACAGAACCACAGGCACATAGACACAGGCAACAGAGCATTCACAATGTCGGCACTAGTACAGTGTATACCCACCTTTTGCAGCAATGCAGGCTGCTATTCTCCCATGGAGACGATCGTAGAGATGCTGGATGTAGTCCTGTGGAACGGCTTGCCATGCCATTTCCACCTGGCGCCTCAGTTGGACCAGCGTTCGTGCTGGACGTGCAGACCGCGTGAGACGACGCTTCATCCAGTCCCAAACATGCTCAATGGGGACAGATCCGGAGATCTTGCTGGCCAGGGTAGTTGACTTACACTTTCTAGAGCACGTTGGGTGGCACGGGATACATGCGGACGTGCATTGTCCTGTTGGAACAGCAAGTTCCCTTGCCGGTCTAGGAATGGTAGAACGATGGGTTCGATGACGGTTTGGATGTACCGTGCACTATTCAGTGTCCCTCGACGATCACCAGTGGTGTACGGCCAGTGTAGGAGATCGCTCCCCACACCATGATGCCGGGTGTTGGCCCTGTGTGCCTCGGTCGTATGCAGTCCTGATTGTGGCGCTCACCTGCACGGCGCCAAACACGCATACGACCATCATTGGCACCAAGGCAGAAGCGACTCTCATCGCTGAAGACGACACGTCTCCATTCGTCCCTCCATTCACGCCTGTCGCGACACCACTGGAGGCAGGCTGCACGATGTTGGGGCGTGAGCGGAAGACGGCCTAACGGTGTGCGGGACCGTAGCCCAGCTTCATGGAGACGGTTGCGAATGGTCCTCGCCGATACCCCAGGAGCAACAGTGTCCCTAATTTGCTGGGAAGTGGCGGTGCGGTCCCCTACGGCACTGCGTAGGATCCTACGGTCTTGGCGTGCATCCGTGCGTGCTGCGGTCCGGTCCCAGGTCGACGGGCACGTGCACCTTCCGCCGACCACTGGCGACAACATCGATGTACTGTGGAGACCTCACGCCCCACGTGTTGAGCAATTCGGCGGTACGTCCACCCGGCCTCCCGCATGCCCACTGTACGCCCTCGCTCAAAGTCCGTCAACTGCACATACGGTTGACGTCCACGCTGTCGCGGCATGCTACCAGTGTTAAAGACTGCGATGGAGCTCCGTATGCCACGGCAAACTGGCTGACACTGACGGCGGCGGTGCACAAATGCTGCGCAGCTAGCGCCATTCGACGGCCAACACCGCGGTTCCTGGTGTGTCCGCTGTGCCGTGCGTGAGATCATTGCTTGTACAGCCCTCTCGCAGTGTCCGGAGCAAGTATGGTGGGTCTGACACACCGGTGTTAATGTGTTCTTTTTTCCATTTCCAGGAGTGTACTTGGGGCGCCACACGTTGCCCCGACGAAACCCAGTTCCGTCACGCAACCCGCTGCTCTTGCTCAGTATTCCGACAGCAACTCACCGTTCCAAGGTCACCCCTGCAGCCTGGGCGCACTCCTTGCTCGCGCCGCTCCGCCAAGGTCCACTGCTGTTTTACACACGCGGCCGACCGCCGGCAGCCAGCCCCGTTTTGTGTGTCGGTCGCGAACTCCGCCGATCCACCAGCTCCCTCCCCGGACTCTCCTCACCACTCTGTGATGGCTTCCCATTAAGACCCTGTCATACCAAAGCGCCCACGGACAGACGTACACCTGCGAGGTGTATTCTCTGACCACCGGTATGGGAGCTATGTACACCGAATACACATATCAGAAATCCAGCGTCAGAGTCAAACAACAAACATAGTCTAAGCTCACAGCATAGGTCGCCAACAGGAGGCGCGAATTTTGTAACCATATAGACCACTGGCTTGCTGTCTCAGTGTGAGTAGCTTTTCGTAGACCATAGAGTCGCACCATGTGACGTGAACTGGTCATGATAGCTTCTCTCCAGCTCGTTGTAGTGTGCTCGCTGACCGCTACACGTGACTACCGCCGCCCATTAGGAACAAGTAAATAGGAGAGAAAAAGTAATGTACAAAAAAAAAGGCTGTAAATTTTTACCAGACGAGACTTTTGCCCGCATCTCGTGGTCGTGCGGTAGCGTTCTCGCTTCCCACGCCCGGGTTCCCGGGTTCGATTCCCGGCGGGGTCAGGGATTTTCTCTGCCTCGTGATGGCTGGGTGTTGTGTGCTGTCCTTAGGTTAGTTAGGTTTAAGTAGTTCTAAGTTCTATGGGACTGATGACCGTAGCAGTTACGTCCCATAGTGCTCAGAGCCATTTGAACCAGACGAGACTTTTACTACTTCTCAACATAATCTGCACCAAATCAATACACTTGTTACAACGATGAACAGTTTTTTTAATACCCTATACAAAGAAGTCTTCGTCTTGTTGTTTGAGTCACTTACCCATAAACACTTCGAACTGAACATGTTTCCATATAATGCCTCCTTGAGTGGACTAAACAAGTGAAAATCCGAGTGAGCCAAATTTGGACTGAAGGGAGGATGAGGTAGCATCTCCCAAACAATTTTTTCGATGGTTTCTTTGGTCACAGGGCGGTGTGAGGGCGAGCATTGTCGTGCAGTAATTTCACGTCTGTTGTTTCAGATTGGCACATTTTTCTCTCATTGCTAGCTTTACTTCGTTCATCGGCATATCTGAGCAGCAGGCGCTATTTATTGTACGCTGATCTTCCAAATAATCGCAAAAGACGACACGATGGACACCTCAAAAAGACGGTGCTGATTTTACCTGCTTTGAGTCTTGTTATCTTACGTTGTTTTGTTAACACTTTCTGGACTCACCTTCCAATTGTTTTGCTGTATTTGAGCTTGTTACTCATAACTTTGTGAATTATGCCAACACTTATTCCATATATCTTTTTGATACAACACTGGCCATTACAATTGCTACACAAAGAAGAAATGCAGATGATAAACGGGAATTCATTGGACAAATATATTATACTAGAACTGACATGTGATTACATTTTCTCGCAATTTGGGTGCATAGATCCTGAGCAATCAGTACCCAGAACAACCACCTCTGGCCGTAATAACGGCCTTGATACGCCTGGCCATTGAGTAAAACAGAGCTTGGATGGCGTGTACAGGTACAGCTGTCCATGCAGCTTTAACACGATACCACAGTTCATCAAGAGTACTGACTGGCGTATTCTGACGGCCCAGTTGCTCGGCCACCAATGACCAGATGTTTTCAATTGGTGAGAGATCTGGGTAATGTGATGGCCAGGGCAGCAGTCGAACATTTTTTGTATCCCCGTACAGGACCTGCAACATGCGGTCGTGAATTATCCTGCTGAAATGTAGGGGTTCGCAGGGATCGAATGAAGGGTAGAGCCACAGGTCGTAACACATCTGAAATATATCGTCCACTGCTCAGAGTGCCGTCAATGCGAACAAGAGGTGACCGAGACGTGTAACCAATGGCACCCCATACCATCACGTCGGGTGATACACCAGTATGGCGATGACGAATACACGCTTCCAATGTGCGTTCACCGTGCACCCAGGTTCGTCGTTGAGTAAACCAGCGCAGGCACTCCTGTCTGTGACGCAGCGTCAAGGGTAACCACGGCCATAGTCTCCGAGCAGATAGTCCATGCTGCTGCAAACGTCGTCGAACGGTTCGTGCAGATGGTTGTTGTCTTGCAAACGGCCCCATCTGTTGACTCAGGGATCGAGACGTGGTTGCACGATCTGTTACAGCCATGCGGATAAGATGCCTGTCATCTCGACTGCTAGTGATACGAGGCCGTTGGTATCCAGAACGGCCTTCCGTATTACACTCCTGAACCCACCGATTCCACATTGTGCTAACAGTCACTGGAACTCGACCAACGCGAGTAGCAATGTCGCGATACGATAAACCGCAATCACGATAGGCTACAAGCCGACGTATATCAAAGTCGGAAACGTGATGGTACGCATTTCTTCTCCTTACACGAGGCATCACAACAGCGTTTCACCAGGCAACGCCAGTCAGCTGCTGTTTGTGTATGAGATAGCGGTTGGAAACTTTCCTCATGTCAGCGTGTTGTAGATGTCGCCACCGGCGATTTGCACAACTTTCACTATACTGTAAAATGATTCGAGAAAATATTTTTGCCGGTTTTCCGCCTTCAGAAAGCGGTTACCGGTTCTCAGCTCAAGGCAATGTTGCAAACATAAAGTTCTGAAAGTAGGAAACTCCGTATACCAAGTATTTCATTTCTACCTAAATTTCTCTCTTTAATTATTGATCCTTTGGTTGTAGCATCACACGTAACCATTAACCGAGCCCTAGCGTGATAGGGACACCTGCCCTAGCCTCCAGGAGCAATAGTCGTCTGGTGCATCCACGTTGCGGCTTCCTTCATATCAGATGGCCGGTGTGAGAGTATGGCTACGTTTAGACAGCGACGCAGCTTCACAGGGTACAGCGAGGGAACCCTTGCCCACGCGAAGACCAGAACGACGCATTTGACAGAGAAGGAGACCTTCAAAAAGACAGAGACTGCGGCAATGCCACCCCATCCTCCCTGGAATTAAATAGAGGAGGACGCCACTTCCTTATGGAGAAAGAAAGATCTTCGAAGACTAAGAGTAAACCCTAATAGAAAATCCACTTCTGTGTTAGGCCTAGCTGGTCAACATTTATGATCATATTTCTTTCAGCACCAGAAAAAGCTTCGAGCTAGAGGAGAACAATAGGAAACAATATCAAGACGTGAAGTATATCAAGACAGAGCAAAATGGAGAGATATTGTTCATATACCTCCGTCGCTGGATGGATACGAAGATGAATTATCGGGTGTCTTTCGTACGCTCATTATCTGAGTCGCTGTCAGCAGCAGAGAGATATACTACAAATTTATTACTGACTTGTAGGTTTCCGTACCTCATTCGGGGGAACCGGAACCCTCACAGGATCACTCCTTCAGCCGCCTGTCTGATAAGACTTGTTTTCCACTGGAGCGGACTGTGGTATAGAGTTGAAATTTGTGTGAAATAGTATGGCTTACAGTCCGTTGGGGCGTAAAAAGTTTAATCCTATAAGTCAACACATTCAAAAGACTCCTCACAAAATTTTGATACTTACAATAAGTATGCATAGATGAAATATCTATATACACAATTTAGTTTGTACGCAACCCTCAGAGCTCGAATCCTTCTTGCACTTGTCCGTTTTTTACTATCTTACGATGAAACATAATTGATTATCGGTTTCGGCTATATTTTCACCTTGATTACAGTGCAAGACGTTAACTTGGTCGTATTAAATGAGTGCATCAATAATGAAATACGGTTGAGGCAGCTATACACCCCAAAAAAGTTGACTCGTTACACTCAACTAAGCTGAAAAAAGTCTGAAGGTGGTCCTTGTCTGCCGAAATAGGTAATCAATGGTAATACATCGTAATTCAGACCGCGATCAGTAAATTTCTAGATTTGTGTTTTATGTTATACTCTTAAATTGCCTAAGGTAAATGCTGCATTTCTGAGGAATCTAGCCGGCCGTGGTGGCCGAGCGGTTCTAGGCGCTTCAGTCTGGAACCGCGCGACCGCTACGGTCGCAGGTTCGAATCTTGTCTCGGGCATGGATGTGTGTGATGCCCTTAGGTTAGTTAGGGTTAAGTAGATCTAAATTCTAGGGGACTGATGACCTCAGATGTTAAGTCCCATAGTGCTCAGAGCCATTTAAACCATTTCAGGAAATTAGAAATGAAACTTTGCATGAGTGCAGCGTCCCAGTGTCTGTCATACGCACAACCATTACGCACACTTCGCCGATTTTCTTAGCAGTTAAATCTGAATCCTTCATTGATCCCGGGAAAACATAAGCTTTTCATCAGAATAACACTGCTGACCAGTTCTAAATAAGTCGATTAAATATGTTTTGCACTACGGCATTCGAAATCTCGTTTTTTTTGTTTCACCCGTTTCATCCATTTCCTCAAATCGAAGAGTTGATATGAACAAAAACCTTATATAATAGGAATGTGGAAAATATTACGCCCGCTTCCACTGATTGAGAGAAGTTTGTCTATGGATTCGTTGACCGATCTGGATATTGCCACGAAGCATATAAAAACTTTCGGCTTAAGAATATTAAATATCATGTGCAAAATATGTGAGAGTCGTTACGTTTTACCAGTTTTATTGTTTGACCACTAGAAGATCTGATGTAAAATATCTTGATTCAAAGTAGACCACACACTTATGCATCTGGATACTTACTGAAGGCATTAGCCCTAAGTCGCAGACCAGAAATCTGCAATATAAAATTAAGTTGTCTTGTTCTGATGTAGTTGGTGGTTGTGATTTACTCCATTTGAAGCAGTTTTCCTACCAGAGACGTAGGAATCACCGTTATATCAATGTTTTCTACTTAGACAACATACCTAGATCCCATTATCATCATCATCATCATCATCATTTTAATCACCCACTTCCTGTTTTGAATTCGTATCATCGTTACTTTCTATCTCGTAATTTGGATCAGTATCACAGTCCCCAAAATTTTATTCATTGCAAATAAAATTATAAGTTTTGTTCATTGAATCTCAGAGCTCGTTGAGAATAATAGTCTTTTAAAGCTGTTTTGAGTGGTAGATATAGCTCCATCTTGCGCAGATTAATTACGAGCACGTCGACATCCTTCTCATATCCGGCTTGTAATTCGTCTCTAATAATCTCATCTACTACATGTCGCTGAAAGTTGCAGTATTCTTATCTTAGTTGTTCGTGCACTCCTTTACTTGTCTGGGACCGAGTGTAAGACCCACGACGTGTATACTGTCTGTCGACTTTCACCACGTGCTGCAGCAACGCGGAGGTGTATTCACCGGAGTGACATGCATAATTTATTTAGGATAGCATCACCTGTAGACGGGGAGCACGCCGCCCCTCGCAGCTTATGCAGATCAGCTTATGGCGCCCCGGGTGCCGCCCCGGGGCGGCGCGTCTGCAGCGAGCAGCTGGCGATGCACGGCCCTCGGCCCTCGGCCCACGGTCTGCATTATTCATGGTCGGCGCGGCCGCAAGTGGTCGGCACCGCCACTGTCGAGGTTTCTCCGCTGTCTGGGGGCGCCCTGGCGGTCAGCCGTGTCTCAAAGGGAGTTGCCGCAACCCCATCAGCAAACTCTACCAAACCTCAGACCACTTGGTCCGTGTCTTCGTTTCTAAAACAGCCATTCCTCTAGTCTGGGGTGACAACCTCGTTCTCCAGCAACGTAGCCACCTGTCTAGCATATTTTCTAAACATTCCACTCTTCCAAATCCTCAAAATACTACCAATAGCCAGCCGCGGTGACCGAGCGGTTCTAGGCGCTTCAGTCCGGAACCGCGCGGCTACTGCGCTCGCAGGTTCGTGTCCTGCCTCGGGCATGGAGGTGTGTGATGTTCTTAGGTTAGTTAGGTTTAAGTAGTTCTAAGTCTAGGGGACTGATGACCTCAGATGTTAAGTCCCATAGTGCTTAGAGCCATCTGAACCTTCTACTACCAATACATAGGGATAAGGAGTGTTATTAAATTAGTACCAGTATCAAGCACCGGATACATCGAAACTACAATTGAGTCCAAATCCGAAGGCTGGGTCGTCAATCAAGAACTCGAAGAAGTACAATGAAAAACTTACAAGGAAAAATCACCAACTTAACAACATATTTTAAGGAGAATAAGCATAATTCTGATCGTACGTAGTTATGAATATACGTCTGGAGCACAGAATTGTATGGTACTGAAACATGGACTGTGGGAAAACCGGAACAGAACAGAATCGAAGCATTTGGGATGTTGCGCCACAGAAAAATGTTGAAGATTAGGTGGACTGATAAGGCAAGGAATGTGGAGGTTCTGCACAGAATCGGAGAGGAAGCCGGCCGCGGTGGCCAAGCGGTTCTAGGCGCTACAGTCTCGAACCGCGCGACTACTACGGTCGCAGGTTCGAATCCTGCCTCGGGCATGTGTGTGTGTGATGTCCTTAGCTTAGTTAGGATTAAGTAGTTCTAAGTCTAGGGGATTTGAACCAAAATGGTTCAAATGGCTCTGAGCACTATGCGACTTAACTTCTAAAGTCATCAGTCGCCGAGAATTTAGAACTAATTAAAATTAAGTAACCTAAGGACATCATACACCATCCATGCCCGAGGCAGGATTCGAACCTGCGACCGTAGCGGTCGCGCGGTCCCAGACTGTAGCGTCTTTAACCGCTTGGCCACCACGGCCGGTTTGAACCAAAACATCCAGCAAATAACGTAGGTTGCAAGGGCAACTCTGAGATGAAGAGGTTGGCGTAGAGGAGGAATTCATGGCGGGTCTTATAAAACAAGTCAGAAGATTATTGACAAAAAAAAAGCTTTTAAACTTCGATCACGCCAGCGGTTTGTCACTCGCTGTGCCTTACTACAGCCGCCTAATGCCCGAGAGCAAAATACTGTACAGCAGAGTAAGAGGTTCACTTTCGTAATGCCAGTGATAACGGTTTGTTCATTGTGTCAAAGTGCGCGGCCTCGAACCTGTAGGCCGTGCGGGGTAGCCGCACTGGGTAGACGTGCGGTCTAGGCGCCTTGCCACGGTTTGCACGGCTCACCCCCGGCGGTGGTTCGAGTCCTCCCTCGGGTATGGGTGTGTGTGTTGTCGTGAGCGGAAGTTAGTTTAAGTTAGATTAAGTAGTGTGTAAGCCTAGGGACCGATGACCTCAGCAGTTTGGTCCCATAGTCCTTACCACAAATTTACAATTTTCGAACCTGTTGCTGGCGCAAGAGATCTCTTTGCTTCGAACACTTTTATGTTCCGATTCACAAACGCAGACTAAATCAATGAACTGAATAAGGGTGTCATTAAAGAAGTAGCGTAGTACTGTTCAATCGTTAACATCGCTGTTGTGTGTGATTTTCTTTCGATTGCAAGCTGACTTTGTCAAAGTGAAGGAGCTGCGTTATTACTGAACATGATTGGCATAGTTAAATTTTAAATAGAAAATCATTATCTCCATTACATAACTATTGTTCAGTTGCTTAGATTTATTCATTTTGAATTTGAAACATAATATTGAAAATATCTGTATATATTGAAATAATAAGCGAGCAATTGCATACAAGAAATTTAATTTCTTTACCGGTTTCGTGCATTTAGTACTCTTCTTCAGAAGGTTATGCGTACTGAATTATTTGCGCGTGTCAGTAATAAATTCCACACAAAAAATTTCATTGTCATGTAGTTGCATAAACTAGTGCAAAAAAGTTTCTTTATATTTCTGATAAAGAAATTAAATTTCTTGTATACAACTGGTTGCTTACTATTCCATTATATACAACTACAGTTGCTGAAGTTGGATAAAATACTAAAATATACGTAGTGTTTTCATGTAAATTAACATGTTCTCGAACAAGGTTTCAAAGCACTCTTGGCGCACCTGTTCCCCTCGTCCATGATCCTCCCTCGCCTAAACATTACGCGAGTAGGAGGACTGTACAGTACTTGGCGCTCGGCCGCTAAGCAGCTTCTGTGGGGAGTGACAAACTGTGCGCTCGAAGTTTACATTCAGAAGGTCGTAACTGCGTACTGTCAGAATTATGGCGCACACTTTCACGCGGGATTGATTACTGTGGCTGATATCTTAAAATAAGAGATCAAGTTCGTGACGCTTTCTCGTTAACTGCAGTCACGTTTGTTAGTGACACCAACGTACAGCCAGAGAACTGATCTCATGGATGGAGAGTAGATTTATTTATACAAACATTTAAAATTCAAAAATACTAATATTTATACAACCAACGAATATTTCAGGTATTGAAATGAGCAACTCGTTGGGTCGTTGCTGTGCGAACGAGAGGTGCTCGGGCTTGGCAGCGAAAAGTCCTATCTGACTGTCACACTTATGTGGTCAACACATCAACGATATATAAACTGATTTGAGCCTTATATTTCTTGAAAATTGCTAATCACAGAAACTGAAAGTGCCCTGCAACTCATATATTCTTCCGTAGAGAGGCACCTGCTATACAACGGAAAGCCCTCACAGTAAGAGTACAACTCAGTTATGCAGAATAAATCGCTCATGTTTCTAACAATGGCTCTCCTGGCCTAATCTGCTGTAGGATTAAAGAAAAGGAGGAAAAAAATCAGTTCACTCAAATACTAGATTATTTTCCCCAAACTGGGTCACAAGAAAGCGAACATTTTTTCGAAAACGAATGTATGAACAGTTTCTTATTTAATGCTTAGGTAAGGGACAAATTGTCTCTGAAGAAACCTAACAAAATCAATTTCCACAATGTAATCCATAGTTACGTTCCCAAAATTACAATAAAGTATCGATTAAGCAAAGCTCACTTGGAACAGACTGTTTTTTTACATAACTCCAATGGAACAGGAGACTACTATGGAACTGCGATTGGCTTTCTAATCTCTGTGCAGTTTTCAACCGGATACGAGGTCCAAACAAATAAAGGCACCGAAAAAGCAACACGAGTTGCGGAATTTACCTCGATCGATCGGTACAATGTAAACCAGCAGGCTCCTATCCGGCGCCACCCTCTCTCCATGTGACCTCTCGGCCACGTGTCCTCACGCTGACTGCACGACTAACTAACGTTCCTGTCCGCTCCCTGAAAACTGCCGCCTGGAGGGGAGGACTTACAACTTTCGTCATAGTGACGACCAAAGATTCCTTTCAACATGCGGAAACGCCGGGGAAGCCTGTCAAAACTTCTCCACTATTGTTTACAGTATGCCCATTAACAGTCCAGAGGTTAGTAAACTGTATATGCTGTGTCGCCGAAAATTGGTTCGGACATCTTCGCTACAGAGCCTGTGCCAATGATCCCTCTCATTGGCTGACATCAACCGCACAGTTATATTCCACCATTTTCCCGCACTAATTTCGGTACAATCTCGTTGTCGCATATTTGCGACAGGAGATGTCGATTCGTCACACCAGACAGGGGAACTGTAGCTGGCCTACAACTTCCAAGAATTTGCCACATTGCGGACACCGGAAATCGTCCAGTATGTAGCCACTACGTTTCTGCGAATCAGCAGCCCAGCACGAGAGAGCTTAAGCTGTATTCATGGCGTTGAGACGACTGAAGTCCCTAACCGTATCCCCCAGACCTGCCTCAGCGAAGAGAAATTTACAAATCTTACCAGAAACCACTAACGGTGTATTTCCCTCCAGCTCAGCTCAGTTCTGAAGCTGCCAATGTCACTCATTAGCTCAATGCGAAAATGTCATGGTTCTATTTGGAAATTTGGTAACTTTCTATGGCACCAAACTACTGAAGTCACCGGTTCCTAGGTTTACATACTACTTAATCTAACTTACGCTAAGGACAACAAACACACTCATGCTCGAGGGAGGACTCTAACCTCCGACTGGGGTAGCCGCGCGAACTGTGTGTGGTGGTACAGTCACAAAATATAAGGTACAGTCACATGAAAACAGAACACACACCACAACCGGACGATGGAATGGTTCCATTCAAAAGTAATCGCCACGCACGTTAAATTATGTATCCCATTGGGAGACGTGATATCTGTTCCTGTTTCGTAGAACGCGGTCGGCTGCTGACGGATCCACAACCGCATCCGCTCTTGCATTTCCTCGTCGAGCTAAAACGGAAGTCCACGCATGTCAACAGAGGCTGCTGCTGTATGTCCCTACGAAATCGCTGCAGCGTAGCCTTCGTCCGATTGGCAGTATGCGGGCGTGTGTTATCGTTCAGCTTACCAGAACAGCTTGGTATATCTTTGACGGCGGAAATGTGGGATGTTTCCACTGTTGACTTTGCCGTTTGACTTCGGGCACGAGATGGCGGCACCGCGTAAGGCCATGATGACCTTGTTTTCCGACTGCAGGATCCCTCTGCTCGTCGAGTTCCAAAATAAATGGGCAGCGCTCTGAAGACACTTCGCACAAACCGCGAGGTGCCATAAAGTCAAAAAGCCCAGCAATGCTGAAGGACGGAATCATCCTGTCTTACATACTCCGTACAGCCCGCATCTTTCACCGAGTGATTTTCCCATCTTCGACCACCTTGGACTTCCGTTTCTGCCGAACTAGGAAATGAGAGAGTGGGTGAGGTTGTGGATCAGTGAGTGGGCGACGCTTTCTACCGAATGGAAATTGATCGTCTTGTCTCCCAGTGGGATAAATGTCTTAAAATACGTATGTTGGTTACTTCTGAATGGAGCCATTCAATGGTGCGGTTGTGACGGGTTTTATATGTGAACCGTTGCGCGATCCCTAATTCGTTCGACGGCATCTAGTAGAACTTTGTTGTTTTAAGCCGTCGGCACACGGACCGTCCATCCGAACGTTGAGCGTTGAGCGTACCGACTTTCTGACGTCATAGCGTAGAAGAGCACGTTCGGGAGTCTTTCCGAACGTGCAGTGCAATATCTGGCATGTCAGATATTCTGAGCGTGCGTCTGAGCGTTGACCAATGAGATGGCACAACACCACCTACGTCACACGTACGCCGTCTCCCTTCAGTACAGAGTTGTGAGGCGCCATACTGGCATTCATTTCAAGTCTATATGTATATATGCCGTTTCTGAGCTCCAACAAATTGAGAATCACTGGAAAATCCGTTGTTAACTGTGTGATTCGTTCCAATAAAATAATGAGAAACATCACATCCGTGGCAAAAGAATTATTGTAACTTGCGTATTATGAGAGTAGGCTAGTTGAAGGCAGCGATACACTGAAGATCAATCCAAAACGCATTGTTCTTTATACAATTTGTTATAACTAAATTTCAATTAGTAACATATCTACGATTAAGGTTTTCAGCAAGGTGTAACATAATATGAATTGACGCCAGGTGTGTGATGTTGGTTTAGCGTAATGAGTAGCGTCACTCTCCTCTATTGAGTTCATTGTTGGGACGGTGGTTTGCGTCTTCACACTTCCTAACATTCGCGTTTTATTAGGTTCTCATACTTTATTAGTAGTTTAATATAAGTGTATACTATAATATTTGATGTTATGTAAATATAAGTTCACCTTTTTTTTGACGGGTGGCTTTGTTCGATTGGCTTAATCTACAGGACAGCTTACGCTACTTGTCTGAAGATATTTTGCTCCGTTTTCTTTAACGCTTCGTAATTCACATGTTGCAAAGATTCTGCTACTGGGTAGGAACAGTGATAAAGTAAGTCTGACTTTGGGCATTTACTAAAATGTGGGAATGATGAAATAATGTTTGTCTTTTGCGGAGAAGTATTCCAAATTTGTAACGCATGGTTTGTAATGGAACTTTTATAAGCCTGTGTGCTTATTGATTGGACATGGTACTTTCCTTTTCGTGGACGATGGAGGAAATGTGCCTTTTAATAGAGCTAACGTGGGAATTTTACGCGGGCCCGTTGAGTAAACAGTGTGATTTACGAACTAGAAACATCCCTCAACTGCCGCTGGAGTGCGTTGCGATCGCGTATACCACGTTGGAGCCCACGTACCGTATGCACAACTCGCGTCGTTCCTGAACGTTCAGCAGCACGTTGAACTTGCCACGCTCAACGATAACGTTGGACAGCACGGCCCACGTGCCGACGGCCTTAGGAAAGCGTCGTAGGCGCGGACATTGGATGCGATGGGAGTGACAGTGAGACTGGGAAGGTGAAACAGTTCACTCGGCGTGAGGCGGCCGAGTTGAAACCTGGCGGCGAGGCGAGTAATGTGTGGGCTTTGAGCGTAGCAGCGATACCAGGAAGAGAGACGCAGGCGGGTTCCTGGATTGTGAGCCATTATTATCTCAGTTGCGGGCGGCTCCAAGCCTATGGACGTGTGAAGCCCGTACCGAGGGAAAGAGCGTAATGTGTGCTTCAGCGGCAGACCGGGTCTGGAGGCGGACGGCGGATCGCACTGTGCTGAAGCTGTGTGTGGGCTTCCCGCTGACCGTATGCCTTTCCAAGGCAAGGTTGTATAGCAAATCGATATATTTATTTGTTTCTTAATCATTGCGCTTATCTGCGGCTCTCCTTGTAATTCTTGTTTTAATTTCTAGCTCATGTAAATTGTTGAAATGTTAACCGGCTAAATTGCCAATTGACTAATTACTAGATTTATTTACTTAAATGTGTTTATACAATTGTGGCTCGGCGAACTGAATGTTTATTAATCGTACTCCTTGTATGCACTGTTGGTTTCTGAACTGTCCTACAAGTAGGAAATTTAAGATCTGTTAATTTCATGAAGGTTCTCATTGAATATTGTTTTCTGAAGGGTACAAATATTCAATGAGAATATTTGTACCCTTCAGAAAACAATATTTAACATCAGTCTTGTCTGGTCATTTCTCTTGCGTGCCTTGGGCACCTCCGCTATTCGAAGGTATAGCAATTTTCTTATATGGTGCTTATCTGACTAGTACACTTCAGTTTTTGATTGTAAATCTGAAAGTTTCCAGAATGAGATTTTCAATGTGCAGCAGAGTGTGCGCTGATATGAAACTTCCTGGCAGATTAAAACTGTGTGCCAGCCCGTTTCGAACTCGGAACCTTTGCCTTTCGCGGGCAAGTGCTCTACCAGGAGAGCTCCTGTGAAATTTGGAAGGTAAGGGATGAGGTACTGGCAGAAGTAAAGCAGTTAGGACGGAGCGTGAGTCGTGCTTGGGTAGCTCAGATGGTAGAGCACTTGCCAGCGAAAGACAAAGGTCCCGAGTTCGAAACGGGCTGGCACACAGTTTTAATCTGCCAGGAAGTTTCCTCCGAGAAAGATCTTTTACTATACTTCACCAGTTTTATTATTTTATTTAATTTATTTGCTATTAATCAATATGGTACAGTTCTATGATTGTAAGTTATTCTGTTCCTTAGTAGTCAATACCACTGGGGGGGGGGGGGAGGGTTCAGCAGATGTTTAACATATCTAACTTAGTGCGTTCTTTTAAAACAACGAGAAACTTCACAACACAAATGATGCTTAATCTCTCTTTGAAATCTCTTGAGCGTCGTTCGTGTTATTACATTTAGTTACAGTTAATACTCTATTTTGTATTCTTCTTATTTAGACACAATTTCTGTTGTTTTGAAATCTGTGATCCAGGTGCACTCCATTTCACATGGGACTTAGAGTCGTGGTCGGACTGGGCTGTTTTAGGAAGGAACAGCTAAACTATGATTAACCGAAGATGCAGACGTTACCGAACTAGATGTGCGACTTCGAGCGGCTGTGAAGGTGACAGTCCAGGTGACGACAGGGTGCGTAGGACGGCTGAATATTGTGCTGGTTCCCTCTCTGAGCTTCAGCAAATCCTTCAGTTCCTAAAAACTAGAGTTCCATTCCATGCCCAAGTGTATCGAACGCAATCGCAGACTGCGCGCGCGCCATCCTACTGGCGTCACTTGTGCGCGCGTTCCATCGATTCTGGCCCTCGTCGTATTATCTCTGCTTGGTTATGTGTTCGCTCTGAGGACAGCCCGCGTTTTCCTGCAGCGTTAACCGTTGCTACCGGCGAGTTTAACGGGCAATGAGCGGCTCTCGTCACGTGCAACCTGGTTACGAAGTGCATCAGTCAGCTGTGGTGTGCTAAATACGCCGAGACGTATTGGACAAGATGTTACCAGCTACGAGCAGGAGGGCAGTATTATCCGGAACCTGCTTGAAGTCCCTAAGCTACTTATTTCAAATTATGTATGAAGACTGTTCAGTAAATACTGTACTTAGAGATTGTTAATTCTGCCCCGGTGTGAGCTGGACAGGAATGCGGTTCCTTTTATGCCTTTCAGTGACCCGATTTGGGGATGTGTGTATCAGTCTGGATCGCCAACCTAATATTTTGGAATTTGAATCTGCTTCTCGAAATCATAGTTCGTTATCATTGAGTATTTGGTACTACCGGTCGTTATTTCTGTTTGTTGCAGACCTCGTGGCCCTTCCTGGGGCACGTTATTGGATTTAGCCTGTAACTAAAGTTGTTTGCGCTCAGCCTAAGGGTAAGCAAGTGCGGGTCATGTGTGGGCGCGTGCTTCTATATGCATACTCTCTTACTCCGTGTTGAGAAGCCCATCAAGTTATAGGTACACACTTTAATCCGAAACCTGGCATTTAGTGCTTATCCAAATTACAGGGTCTATTAGTCCCTAAGAGGCTCCAGTAGAGGAATGCCCTCATTTAATCTTCTTTGAATTATTATGTAACTATTTTTAAATAACTTTGCGCATTGAATCTTGTTATCGCTAGGAAGGTGAACTTGCAGTGTTTATGAGCGGGGCGCTCTTTTACTGAAGTTTTAATATTTGCTTTCGTTGAAAATAATCTAAAATTGGCCGTGTAAGTATTACTGTAAATGTTAATTTCCATCAAACTCGTTTTGTTCTTGTTGTTTGATGTATGTTGACAGCTTTGTGTTGACAGCAGTTGACGCGTTGCTGTTCTGCTGGTCCGGGACCGAGACGCGTTTTTCTCCTGCTGCGGTGGCTTTGCCCTCATCGCACGAGGCCTAGGTGTTGGCGGATCAAAATGTTTCAAACGGCTCTGAGCACTATGGGACTTAGCATATGAGGTCATCAGTCCCCCCGAACTTAGAACTACTTTAACCTAACTGACCTAAGGATATCACACACATCCATGCCCGAGGCAGGATTCGAACTTTGGAGCGTAGCAACAGCGCGGTTCCGCCCTGAAGCGCCTAGAACCACTCGGCCATTGGCGGATCACATGCACTTCTGCGGATCTTCCGTTCCAGCCTCAGATTGAGTCGTTTGTTGTCATTTTTTTGGTATCGTGCCACGGTGGAGGTGTCGCCCGAGTAGGAAGTAATTTACTCAGTGTTTTTGTTATTATAAGGTCATTCTGGGCGTGCGATAAAAGCCTTTGGGCAGACTGAGCACTGAGTTTCTTGATTCCTTAAGAAAAAGGGGTTTACTTGTAATTAGTATTTTAATAGTGTTTCAGGGCACCGGTAGTTTATCTAAGCACGTAACTCGATTTGTGTGTAACAGGCTCGTGGCCAGTCAGTGAAGTACTATTGTTTCCTTCAGTTTTTACACTTGGGTAGCGTTTGGCCAGCTTGGCCGTATCTTATCTATATGAGAGCAGAATAGGCAGTTGAGGTGTATGTATTTCAATGTTTTTTATTTAAGGATTGTTCAATTTTTTTCAAGGCCTGTTGTGGGATTACCCACAGTTGTGATGCTAGTCGCGCAGACACAGTGCCACCACAGGTTTATTTAACCAATTTACAGTTTTTAATTGCACCATAATTGTATTGCATACTTGATATGTTCTTGTACGACCATTTGTAATTTTATTTATAATACACTCCTGGAAATTGAAATAAGAACACCGTGAATTCATTGTCCCAGGAAGAGGAAACTTTATTGACACATTCCTGGGGTCAGATACATCACATGATCACACTGACAGAACCACAGGCACATAGACACAGGCAACAGCGCATGCACAATGTCGGCACTAGTACAGTGTATATCTACCTTTCGCAGCAATGCAGGCTGCTATTCTCCCATGGAGACGATCGTAGAGATGCTGGATGTAGTCCTGTGGAACGGCTTGCCATGCCATTTCCACCTGGCGCCTCAGTTGGACCAGCGTTCGTGCTGGACGTGCAGACCGCGTGAGACGACGCTTCATCCAGTCCCAAACATGCTCAATGGGGGACAGATCCGGAGATCTTGCTGGCCAGGGTAGTTGACTTACACCTTCTAGAGCACGTTGGGTGGCACGGGATACATGCGGACGTGCATTGTCCTGATGGAACAGCAAGTTCCCTTGCCGGTCTAGGAATGGCAGAACGATGGGTTCGATGACGGTTTGGATGTACCGTGCACTATTCAGTGTCCCCTCGACGATCACCAGTGGTGTACGGCCAGTGTAGGAGATCGCTCCCCACACCATGATGCCGGGTGTTGGCCCTGTGTGCCTCGGTCGTATGCAGTCCTGATTGTGGCGGTCACCTGCACGGCGCCAAACACGCATACGACCATCATTGGCACCAAGGCAGAAGCGACTCTCATCGCTGAAGACGACACGTCTCCATTCGTCCCTCCATTCACGCCTGTCGCGACACCACTGGAGGCGGGCTGCACGATGTTGGGGCGTGAGCGGAAGACGGCCTAACGGTGTGCGGGACCGTAGCCCAGCTTCATGGAGACGGTTGCGAATGGTCCTCGCCGATACCCCAGGAGCAACAGTGTCCCTAATTTGCTGGGAAGTGGCGGTGCGGTCCCCTACGGCACTGCGTAGGATCCTACGGTCTTGGCGTGCATCCGTGCGTCGCTGCGGTCCGGTCCCAGGTCGACGGGCACGTGAACCTTCCGCCGACCACTGGCGACAACATCGATGTACTGTGGAGACCTCACGCCCCACGTGTTGAGCAATTCGGCGGTACGTCCACCCGGCCTCCCGCATGCCCACTATACGCCCTCGCTCAAAGTCCGTCAACTGCACATACGGTTCACGTCCACGCTGTCACGGCATGCTACCAGTGTTAAAGACTGCGATGGAGCTCCGTATGCCACTGCAAACTGGCTGACACTGACGGCGGCGGTGCACAAATGCTGCGCAGCTAGCGCCATTCGACGGCCAACACCGCGGTTCCTGGTGTGTCCGCTGTGCCGTGCGTGTGATCATTGCTTGTACAGCCCCCTCGCAGTGTCGGGAGCAAGTATGGTGGGTCTGACACACCGGTGTCAATGTGTTCTTTTTTCCATTTCCAGGAGTGTATAAATGTCCTTATGCCGTGTGATTTTAAGACCTCAACCGTTAGTGTGCATTTTGCAAGAATCTGGGTAACTGTTAGTCGTTTTATGACAGAATTGTTATTAATTAAAAATATTTATATGGGAATGATAAATGGCGCATCAAGTTGGGCCACCTTTCCACGTGTTTTCCTTAAATTAATCCAGATCCTTGGATCCTTGACCTCACTGCGAAGCGCATTGGTTAAGGTAGGTTGAAGACATAATGACGCTGGTCAGTGATCTCCGGCTCAAATCTGAGACTGACCGACTTTGTAACAAGGTAGTTAGTTTGCAGATTGGTTTCAGCACCTTAGAGCAGGAGAGTGATCAGGGGCTTTGTGACTCCAGGGAAACCGAAATTATCGAATATCAGAAATTTTCCCCGTCACACAGAACTGATGATACAGAGAAACCTCCCGCCGAATTTGCTAAATTGCCAATCCTTTTCTGAGCGTGTTTCGTGGAATAGAACGCCTCGCTGCTGACTCGCAGCAGGAGTTTGGTTTTAGTGATTTTCTGTTTTACTAGAGGAGCAAGTCAAGGTGTTCAAGATGTCGTGGGAAACGGTTTTCCAGCTGATCCATCCTTTGCGTCAGGGGCCCTTTGCTGAAATGATCGGCGCCTGAACACGTTCTGAACACCGGTATTAGCAACCAACAAAAATGTAAGGGAACGAACCGCTGACTTGTAAGAGGCAGATGTCGTAAACTGTCTCAACAGCGCAATGTTCTGTTTCTTATAGCTGACCAGCTTCGGTGTGACTAGTGCCACTTGGCGAGAAACACTTAACTCGGTAAACAACTTGTGAGAAGTCACAAGTACTGGAGTCTTACATTTTATGTAAATGTCATATCCTGAGCAATCTTCTACGAACGACACACGAAGGCGATGTGGCGAGTATTACAACAAGCCCACCGCTTAGGGCACTTCGAACGTTCGTGCCGCACAAAAGAGGAAGGATAAGACGGAAACAAAGAATTCTGACGCTTGCGCTGTGGTGGCCCCGGCGGCTTGGGCCGGCCTTCGTCTAAAAATGGTTCAAACGGCTCTGAGCACTATGGGACTTAACATCTGAGGTGATCAGTCTCCTAGAACTTAGAACTACTTAAACCTAACTAACCTAAGAACATCACACACATCCATGCCCGAGGCACGATTCGAACCTGCGATCGCAGCAGCAGCGCGGTTCCGGACTGAAGCGCCTAGAACCGCTCGGCCACACCGGCCGGTAGACCTTGGTCTGCTCAGCGCTGGACCCTCATGTTTACTGCCGCCACTGCCGCTTCCTCGTGCAGGATTGCACACATCTTGTGACACTACCGCCACGTCGTCCCAAGCTGCCCGAGACACTTCAGAAGATTGTGCTATTTGCAAAACTTCTACCAACGGGGGTTTTAACAGAGTAAAGCCTTTTGGCACTCTTCCTTGTTCTGAGCTAAACGGGTAACTGCGTCACACACCATAGAGTCTGTATAAGAGGAGTCATTATGGGCATCCGTAACGGACTGACACTAACAGCTAGGGCCGTGAAGTTGGCTGCCCAGGCTCTGTATGACTGGTTTGGTTTCTTGTGGTATCGGTAGAATTCAACTACCGCCGCTATGACATGCGTTCGTTTGGGATGCTACTTGTAGAATAAACTGTACACGTTCCCGAAAGAATGAGTTGCCAGTTCTCCTAAACGGGCAAGCTGTCGCTGGTATTGAAACACCTCCGATGTAATCCACGAGGGTAAGTAGGCATTGCACTAATTCGAGTCCGTCACACAGAATGTCAAGAAAATGCTGAGTCTTTTTTTGTAAGCTTTCCAATCTTCGGCTTGTAACCTCCCCCTCACTTATCGACCATAATGACAGTGAAAAATGAAACCGCGTGTACCTAATGGGAATTTGGGGAAAGCAATCGTCACCGAAGTTAATTTGTCGGTAAAGAGGGAGGAAAGGGTTACATCTAAATGAAAGGAAAAATGCTAATGAAACTGTTGGAAGTTAATTTTGAAGAAGGGGTAAAGTTAATAAAGAAAGTAAATGTGCGGTCGTTACGTTAACAATCAACTAGCGGTAATTAGATATTTGAGATTTGGGGGAAATTACGGTCGCCAGACCTAAGGACAATTACTATAGTAACTGAAAAAGGGAGATTATTACACATATAATTAGCACTAGAAGCGTGGCAACTGAAGGTTGACAAGTGTAGCGTAAAAACTGAAAGTTTGTCAGAAGTAATAAATTTCGCTACACTCTGACTTAATTTAGCAAAAGAATTAATAAAACCGGAAAATCGAGAGTTAATTTAGTGACTGAAGTTAATAGTGAGCTTTCTTTCTGAAGCACATCGAAATTCAGTAAAATACAGTTAGTCTTGGACTACCTCAACAATCATTTCAAAAGCTACTTGAATCTACGCAATTTAGAAATAAGAGATTTAACTTTGAACTTGAATTAAATGATTCTGGACAATTAACAATAGTAAAATTTAGTACATACCAAGCTGAGCTGCAGTCACAGGTAAGCTAAAATACGGTAACAAAACTCGCACTCTTAATTTGTGCTTGTGTAATCTAAATATTGTAGCCAGCTATGAATACTTTAACTGAACTTTGAAATTAAAGCAGCGAAATTGAATTATATTGTACTTTAATGCTGGCATCTGAATTTCAACGACACTCGGGTTCATTTCGAAAAAGGAAGGGACCCTGCTTGGTAATGCGATTGGGACAATGAGCAACAAAGGTTCATGCTAAGTTGCTGTAATTTTGTGATGCAACAATTTTAAAAGTTTGAAAAGCTGAGGTCTGCCATACAGTTCTAAAACTTTACGTGCTTCCAGTCTTCCTTGTTGGTTGATTGAAGGTTTGAAGCTGTCGATCGAGGAGGTGGCGACAGTCACTCATTGTCGGCCGTCGCTGTTGCAGAAGCTGGCTGTTGGCGCGCCTTCTTCTCGACACGGTCACCAGACGAAACGGGCTCTTGATGTGCGCCAGCTAATGCTTCCCGTCCGCGACACCGTGTCAAAAACTATCATCGCAAGTCGAGCGCAATTACATGCTGCCAAACCCCGAAAGCGCGGCAACTCGCGGGAGCTTCATACAACACACCTGCTCCACTCGCTCCTCCAGCCAGACTCTCTCTGCCCGCGCTCCACGCGACCGAGTTAATACTACCAAGAATCCTACACACTTTGATTCTTCACACGACCTATCGATGTAATTGTTCGATAGCAGTTTTCCATAGGCAAGACCCAGCGTAAAAATACAAATAATATTTACAAAACAAACCAATTATACATCGACATAAATGCATAAATATATATGTATACAAACAGTAAAACAATTACAATATATAAAAAATGTCATATCTTGAGGTAACAAAACAAGGAAAAAATTATAGTACAATAGATGGAAATAGGAAGATATGCATTTCCGGCGTTACACGTGCCCCACATTGTCTGAGGATGTTCGTGTAACCTAAACAGACTCAGAAAATGTCCCAAAAAAGAAACAGCGGAAATGCATATTCTCAAAACATCAACAAAATTTAGCATTCGTCTAATTAAGCATAAATCAATTTTTAGACCATAGTAATTGAGTGAAGACACTCCTAACCTTAATCCACTCTGTCATCTTACACAAAAGAAAACAGGTTGACAACATATTAAATTTCATAGAAAACATAGAAAATGGTGTAGCTATTCTAAAATCATCAAAATTCCTAACAGTATCAAGAAATGGAATACTATTTACAAAATTATCAGAGTGCATGGTCATAAAAACAGGTAGATCAAAATATGCAAATTAATTATTATTTACATATTATACACATTTTATATAACCTTCTCATAATTATTACTCTCGCCATGAGAGTCCACTTGACGCTAAACAAGAAAATAAGATCAAAAAGAAAACATAACTATTGACAACAGAATTCTTTCACATCAGCTGTCCGGAAGAAAAACAACTCCTCCTTCCGTACTCGCAAGTACAAAGAATGCCGACAGCGGCACAAGAGCCGACAGCGGCACAAGAGCCGACAGCGGCTCCGCCTCGCCACTATTGTTGCGCCCGCCTGTGCGGCACGCTTGATCTCACTCGCCTGTGTAACGGCATTTCCAGAACGTCCGTTTCACTGAATTCTTTAGGAAAAACTCACTCCCGAGTAATCTCAAGGAGTCCCTCAATACTATCACAGTGGATAACTCAACACTGTCCATCATCACACGCATGTACTAGCCTGAAACTTAAAACAGCGTCTAAGTACATCGGCAATGACTAGTAAAACACACATTCATGAAATCTGACAGCTAGTTACAAAAGCATATGTACATTCCTTAATCTACTGTGACTCAGCTGAAAACTTAAACTAGCAGCTTGGATTTTTAAATTGATTAATATTCAGTAACTCTTAAATAATTTAATCAACATTAATTACTTATTAATTACAACTTCTTTAGTGACCTCTAGGTCAGGCAAAAGCATCGCAACATGGCACATCCTTAAATCTTACACTCTATATTTACATACTGTACAAATTACCCTTCTGTGGTATTAATCAATCATAGGTTGGTACAATTTCAAGTCTACAATGTTCCGTATACCTAATAGTTTTCCAGAGCTTGGATACTCTGAGCAATAAGCATTTGTGTGAGGTATACCAATGACTTTATATGGTCCATTATAAACAAACTTAAATTTAGGGATTTCATGGTCTATCTCGCTCGATTTCTCATGAGCTTTTACAAGTACTAAGTCTCCGATTGCAAACTTAGCAAAACGCGCTTTTGCGTCATGACGACGTATGCGAGCATCGGCTTTTAGCTTCATTACTTCTCGCAAACGATCTTTTTTCACACCAATACTGATGTCAATCCGTGGAGGGAATTTGATTATCTCTTCCACTAAACTTTTACTTCTGTCAATGCCGAGATTCCTCACATTACAGTAGTTCAAATTCATACCTACGTCAATAGCACCCGGCCAGTTAACAATGTGTATAGGCTGGTATTGCCTATGCACACAGTCTCCTGCCTCGTCAAAACTAACTACTATTGTTTTATCTTGTGACGTACATGTCAAAGTTTTGCTTTCGCAATTAATCACTGCACGGTACTTTAATAGCCAATCCAACCCGATAATTACTTCCGTAGTTAAGTCTGGCACGACGACAAACTCTTGTTCAAATCGTGCCCCACATATCTCGAAGTTGACAAAAATCTGTTTTGTGACCGGTTTACTGGCCTTCCCAGTAACACCGATAATTTTCACTCCTGTTCTGGCATAACTACGATGCCAGGTCTGTCTTTCAGTAACTCAAATATTTTCCCAGATACAGCACTCAATTCTGCACCGGTTCAATCAACACGTTTAGTTGTACGTCGTGCATATTAACAGACACTACTATCTGTCTACACTTGTCCTCGACTGTTTCTTTATTTTCCCACAGTAAATCCTCGTCTATATCCAGGTCATTCCAGAAAAAACCATCCAGCTTTGATCCTAAATCCTGCTTATCGGGCGGCTTTTTCAGCCTCTGTTCACATACGGTTTTAATTTCAACACGTTTGTCCTGAGGCTTAGTCTGTAGTTACGCCTCCAATAACGAAACCTTTTCCTGTAACTCGTCAACTGTGAGTGTTGCTTTGCTATCAATTCACTAGTTGTCACCTTCGTTGATTCCACTTTGGTCAGATTGATCTCATCTGCCAATCTACCTGGAGGAAAGTGCCCAGTAGTATCTGCAATTACTTTCTCTAGATCTGCGCAACCCACACTGTTATCGTCTGACCGTATAATGTCAGCTCTAACCTCATACACGCTGTAATCTATGTGCTTTTCTACCAATCGTGTCCGGCTATCACTAAAATTTTCGTAATCTTTCTCCTTAATACTCTCGCAATGTTTAAACTGGAGGTTTGCGTCGGATGGGTCGGCTACTTCTACCACTATAACTTTCGGTAAAGTCTGCCGGTTAGGGCCAGAACTTTCCGTTACTACTTCAACATCCAACTCTTGCGGGACGAAACACGACGAATCTTGCTCGTGCTCCCCATTGACATGAACTATTTCTGGTAAAGTCTGCCGGTTAAGGCCAGAACTTTCTATCATTTCACAAACACTATCTTCCTGCGGGACGAGACGCAGAAAATCTTGCACGCGCTCCCCATAAACACTTCTCCCATACAGACCCCTATAATCTCTTAGTTCGTCGTATAAGCGACCGAACTGCCTTAACCAGACCTCATCTCTCTCTGCATCCCCTCGCTCGATGACGGACGTTTTATCTGACATCTGATCTTCTCTCAACACTTGCAACTCATTCTTTAACTCAATCTACAGTTCCGCTGTGGGTGTTACAGCTGCCACTTTATAATCGATTTCCGGAACACTACTTAAATTGTTCTCACTGACAGTGAATGTACTTCCTACTGCCGTGTATACAGCTGATCTACTACTTGTGGGCGCACTCCTTTCTCCTAACACTGGCGCACTCTCCCGCTGTTGATTATTCCACACGGAATTTTCATAACGACGATACCTGGGTTTTCTCCTGTTATTGGGCCGCCAAAATTTCTCCACGCCCGGTCGGCCCCTCACCGGCGCGGCTAATGGTTTCCCTGTCTCGTCCCAGCAGATACGCTCCACGGAGGCTGCTGAGGCGGCTGATCACACCCGCTGGCGTTATTACTATTCTGTGAAGCCCGTATCACGTTAGTATGATACTGGTTTCCGTCATTCCTGTTATTATTTGCATTGTACCGATTGTTATTACGGTACGAACCATTATTGTTATTGCTGTCATGGTTGCAATATGCATTATTCCCATGGTTATCGTTGTTGTGGTTGCTGTGGTACCCGTTGTTGTTACCACGGCCTCTACCACTGTCGCGATTATTGCGCCAATTGTCCTCGTCCTCCACTCTTTCCAGGAAATCATTTATTGTCCTGTAATTGCTTCCTACGTAGCGTTTTGTATCATCTGGAAGCTTTTTGTAGAGTTCCCAGACTATTTCGGATTCCGTGCGGCGATCACGCAAATATTCCAACTTGCGGATCCAGCCCTCACAAAACTCCTTCATCGAACCGCGCGAATTCGCATCGAAAGGCCTCGATACGACAAATTCGCGCCAGACACTTTGCTGTTTTTGCTCTGACCAGTATTCAGCCAGAAACAAATTTTTAAATTCGTCAAAAGTCAGGTTCGTAATGTTGAGGTTTAAGCCCCAACGCTTGGCATCACCAGCCAACACATCAATAATCGCATTAATTTTTCTCTCATTAGTCCATGATCTGGGTAAAACTCTTTCACAATTCTTAATGAAATCCGTCGCGTATATATCGCCTTTTTTCAAGGGGTCGAACCGCTCCTCTTTCGTCAACAATTCCGAACTATGTGCATAGACTGGTACATAGCTCTGTTTTTCGTCTAGTTTCGTTTCTAATTCCGACACTCTCGTAATTACTTGGCAAGTGGTTGTCGCAAGCGTTTCTACTTCCCTTTTTCTCTCTTCGCAGGTATTAGCCTGCTTCGTCACTTCTGGTATCTACTTCGGATACTAAAGCCTTTAAAGTTTCCACCTTCTTTTGATCCTCTTTTTTCACTAATTGAATTTGTTCCGTCACCTTATTCTCGATGATCGGAGCAACTGATTCTCCTACACTTTTCTCGATTCTGCTAATTTCGGAATAAAAACGAGTATTTATGCTCGCAATTTCCGCCTGAACGCCTATCATTTCCTGTTTAAGATTACCGATTTCGGTATTAATTACAACAATATCTTCTTTGATTTTATCAACTTTTG
Source organism: Schistocerca cancellata (assembly GCF_023864275.1). NCBI lineage: Eukaryota > Metazoa > Arthropoda > Insecta > Orthoptera > Acrididae > Schistocerca > Schistocerca cancellata. The sequence goes on from NC_064632.1 coordinate 139,273,270, forward strand.
TGTTAACAACTCCGACATTGTTGTTAACAATGTTAATAGCTTTGTTCTGATTGTCTAGCATCCGTTCAATTTTTTCAGACTGAGCTTCTTGCTTGGCAGCCCGAGCTTCTTGCTTGGCAGCCTGAGCTTCTTGCTTGGCAGCCTGAGCTTCTTGCTTGGCAGCCTGATCTTCTTGCTTGGCCGATTGACTCTTGATTTCGTTAATCAAAACATTCAATAAATCAGTTAAATTCCCGGAAACTACCCGTTTTACTTCCGTAGCGGCTTCCTCTTTAATTTTCCCCCCGTATTCATCATCAAGGGACTCAGATTTGATTTTCACTTCCGATTCCGAAACATTTTCTAAAGTTTGGAATTCCATTTCTGCTCTTTGTTGCGTTTCGGCGGTCGCGTCTTTCATGCTAGCCGCCTGCCCCTGAACAATGGGTTCTGCGGTGCGCATTTCCCACTGTTCGACCGATTGTTCCGTACCAAAGTCTACCAAATTTTGGCAATTGTTGCCTTCACTCATTTTAATAATTTTCAATATAAATGCCAAATCTCAAATCTAATTAGGATTGCTCACACTAATATTCTCGCTGACGTATCGACCATTTCGTAACCAGTACTTTGTTACGAGATTTGCACAATGCAAAATTCGTGTCCAGAACAACCTCAAATCCGAAGATTGCAGGTTCGAGTCCTGTCACGGTCGCCACGTGTAACCTCCCCCTCACTTATCGACCATAATGACAGTGAAAAATGAAACCGCGTGTACCTAATGGGAATTTGGGAAAAGCAATCGTCACCGAAGTTAATTTGTCGGTAAAGAGGGAGGAAAGGGTTACATCTAAATGAAAGGAAAAATGGTAATGAAACTGTTGGAAATTAATTTTGAAAAAGGGGTAAAGTTAATATAGAAAGTAAATGTGCGGCCATTACGTTAACAATCAACTAGCGGTAATTAGATATTTGAGATTTGGGGGAAATTACGGTCGCCAGTCCTAAGGACAATTACTATAGTAACTGAAAAAGAAAGATTATTACACACATAATTAGCACTAGAAGCGTGGCAACTTAAGGTTGACAAGTGTAGTGTGAAAACTGAAAGTTTGTCAGAAGTAATAAATTTCGCTACACTCTGACTTAATTTAGCAAAAGAATTAATAAAACCGGAAAGTCGAGAGTTAATTTAGTGACTGAAGTTAATAGTGAGCTTTCTTTCTGAAGCACATCGAAATTCGGTAAAATACGGTTAGTCTTGGACTACCTCAACAATCATTTCAAAAGCTACTTGAATCTATGCAATTTAGAAATAAGAGATTTAACTTTGAACTTGAATTAAATGATTCTGAACAATTAACAATAGTAAAATTTAGTACATACCAAGCTGAGCTGCAGTCACAGGTAAGCTAAAATACGGTAACAAAACTCGCACTCTTAATTTGTGCTTGTGTAATCTAAATACTTTAACTGAACTTTGAAATTAAAGCAGCGAAATTGAATTATATTGTACTTTAATGCTGGCATCTGAATTTCAACGACACTCGGGTTCATTTCGGAAAAGGAAGGGACCCTGCTTGGTAATGCGATTGGGACAATGAGCAACAAAGGTTCATGCTAAGTTGCTGTAATTTTGTGATGCAACAATTTTAAAAGTTTGAAAAGCTGAGGTCTGCCATACAGTTCTAAAACTTTACGTGCTTCCAGTCTTCCTTATTGGTTGATTGAAGGTTTGAAGCCGTCGATCGAGGAGGTGGCGACAGTCACTCATTGTCAGCCGTCGCTGTTGCAGAAGCTGGATGTTGGCGCGCCTTCTTCTCGACACGGTCACCAGACGAAACGGGCTCTTGATGTGCGCCAGCTAATGCTTCCCGTCCGCGACACCATGTCAGAAACTATCATCGCAAGTCGAGCGCAATTACATGCTGCCAAACTCCGAAAGCGCGGCAACTTGCGGGAGCTTCACACAACACACCTGCTCCACTCGCTCCTCCAGCGAGACCCCCTCTGCCCGCGCTCCACACGGCAGAGTTAACACTACCAAAGATCCTACACACTTTGATTCTTCACACGACCTATCGATGTAATCGTTCGATAGCAGTTTTCCCTAGGCAAGACCCAGCGTAAAAATACAAATAATATTTACAAAACAAACCAATTATACATCGACATAAATGCATAAATATATATGTATACAAACAGTAAAACAATTACAATATATAAAAAATGTCATATCTTGAGGTAACAAAACAAGGAAAAATTATAGTACAATAGATGGAAATAGGAAGATATGCATTTCCGGCGTTACAGGCTGAAGCATCATACGATGGGAAACTGAGTGAATGGATTTGTGGAACGGTACTCTACCTGTTAATGGAAGCCGACAAAGTGGTCACATCCGAAGTAAGCTGTTCAGTCAGAATGAATAAACCTCATGAAAAAAGCACTGAAGATTGCACACGCGGAAGCCGTCCCAAAACTCGTCGCTAATCATACAGTAACCACGTAATATACGAACACAAATAAGGCTTTATTCATAACGCTCAGAACAGTAAAGGAAATAAGTCTCTCGTGGCTCCATATGTAACAGGATACAAAACAACTGAGCGGTACAACCTAGAAGAACATAAAAGAGTCTGCGCTGCTGCACGCTTATATAGACCGACCGATGAGGAACAGTAGTTAACACACTGGACCCGCATTCGGAAGGACGATTGTTCAAACCCATGTCCGGCCATCCTAATTCAGGTTTTCCGTAATTTCCCTAAATCGCTTCAGACAAATGCTGGGATGGTTTCTTTGAAAGGGTACTGCCAACTTCCTTCTCCATTAGTCTATAATCCGATTGGACCGATGACCTCGTTGTTTGGTCCCTTCCTCCCAAATCAACCAACGAATATAGACGCGGGCTGCCGGTAGATGGCGCGGCGGAGACGTGCCAGTGCACACTTCCTGCCGGCCACTGTGGCCGAGCAGTTCTAGGCGCTTCAGTCAGGAACCGCGCTGCTGCTGCGGTCGCAGGTTCCTCGGGCATGGATGTGTGTGATGTCCTTAGGTTAGATGGATTAAGGTAGTTCTAAGTCTAAGGGACTGATGACCTCAGATGTTAAGTCCCATAGTGCTTACAGTCATTTGAACCATTTCGCACACTTCCTACTGTCCGCCTCCAGAGGCCGGCTCATGCTGATAGATACAGTTTTCGACTGGTTTCTTTGAGTACACCCGTACTGAGACACTACACTCACACGCACTAGCAGCAGGATACAGCAGGTGCACTAATGTCTGTATGACGAGATGAAATGTTTCCTCTTTGTAAAATTGAATAAATGTTAGTTGCAAGCTGGTGTAAGTAGACAGGCTGGTTTAGTCAGGGCGATACCACATTGTTACAGTTTGTAGTGAACTGGCAGTTGTATTATCGCTGGGCGCGCTTCAGCACAGTGCAGTGGAGAAGTAGGTGAGTGCTGAGAGAGAAAGTAGAGTCGACTCACGCAGCGGCTCTTTTGTTGAGAAATGGTCATAACGCTGTGCTACTAAAGTATGCAATCGCTCGGCGAATAATTTGATATTAAATGGTCACAGAATAAATACCACAAGTCAACATGAAGAGTACTGTGGGCCCAGTGTCATTTGTTACGGAACTGCAAGAAAAAATCGAAATTTCAAGTACAATTACTACTATTATTTGCTCAAGACGTTTACAAAGTGATTAGTACTAACTGATAATGAATAGTAATAAAGGTTGAAGTTGCATGAAACCAATAAGTCAGTAAAATCATTACACGAACCTTGCCATCCATTTACAATCTAAGTTTTGACCTTGCAAGTAACTGTACCAGACAGGAAAGTGATCATTGAATGAGGCTACATCATTACCACAATTTTCTAGCTAAATGTCAGCATTCAGTAATGAATAGCCATAAACAACTTTTTGAGTAAGGCGTAAGCATTACAGTGAGTGACGTCACGAAGATTTTGTATCTGGTAACTGGTTACTACCGATAAGATTTTGTTGTTCTTTGATTATTTATTACTAATTTATTTCCATGAGTTGCTACTTAACTGAAACTGGTTCTGTAATGTATTGATTATTCCTTGCTACTTTAGTGTTATCTTGAAGCTGTGAGAAAGGAGAACAGGCGTTCCAAGGAGCGGAAGCAGACACGATGCTGAGGGCAGACGAAACTAGGAGAGATGTTGTTACATGAAGTAAACAGTAAAGTGAGAGCCTTGATAAAATGCAGACGCCCACAGACGCGGTCCAGGGTGTTAGTTACTCTTAAAGGAATTAACGTGGAACTTCATATGTCGTCTAGACGCTGTAATAGGTCGTCACCGTAGAACTTTGTAGGCAACAGGCACTTACTAGCGTATAAAGCCAGCTTGATACCAGCCCTAAGAACAGCAACGGCAGTAGACTCACAAGGGTTAGAAAGAGAGCGAAAACGCCAAAAACTGTTGACCTAGCAGTCCCTACTCCGGGGAGCCCGAGGCGCGGGGCTAAATGACGTATAACAATAATGTTCGAAGCGTTATTTGGCAGAGCAGTTACGTTCAGCTTTCAGCTGAACAATGTTGGTACCAAATACGGATTTAGTTAGTGGAACTGCATTAACATCCCCGACCTAACTAAACCATGATTGGCAGGTACCTGCAAGAGACCTACGGGATTGGCTGGGTGGCTTTACGTGGGAAAAACAGTGCCCCCCCACGACTCTTTAAAACCCCTAGATTCCGCATTTTGGCAGAGTTCTCATTCAGACGATCTGGGCGCCGAATCCGCGTCCGTCGACTCCAGCCTCGGTCCAGCTCCGCGTGAGTCTGCTCTCTCTCTCACTTGTGGAGTGCCTCAGTGAACAGTATCACATTCATTATGTTTTGTTTTGCAACAAAGGTGTTGCCTTAGGATGCTGCTAGTGTTTGCTGCTGTGGTTAGCATCCACTCCCGGGACTTCTGCACTGGCTTCTGTTGTAACAGCCGCGCGGGATTAGCCGAGCGGTCTGTGGTGCTGCAGTCATGGACTGTGTGGCTGGTCCTGGCGAAGGTTCGAGTCCTCCCTCGGGCATGGGTGTGTGTGTTTGTTCTTAGAATAATTTAGGTTAAATAGTGTGCAAGCTTAGGGACTGATGACCTTAGCAGTTAAGTCCCATAAGATTTCACACACACACATGAACATTTTCTGTTGTAACAGTGTTATTCACGCTTTTTCTAACCCTAGAACTAGCGTCCAGAGTATTAGTTAGTTCTGTCTCGAATAAACAACTATTTCAAAACCCTGTTTGTCCAAGAGTCTCCACAACGAGTTCCCTACCGCGTCTCACCACCTACATTTCTAGTAAATTCCTGTATTAGTGTTGGCTCAGATAGAAGAAAACAATCAAATGCCTTCACTGTGAATTGTCCTTCTGCCTTCTGCTGTGTACCACTCGGGAGCGCCGACTGACCAGAAACCCCCTTTTCCCTCTCCCACCTATGTCAGGACACGACACTTCTTCACTATGACATATCTATTTGAAATTACGCCAGGACAATATTTACCGATTTTGTGTTACTTTCGCCTTGCAAAAAAAAAAAAAAAAAAAAAAAAAAAAAAAAAAAAAAAAAAAAAAAAAAAAAAAAAAAAGCATTCTTTCACAATTTTCTCAGTATTAACAAACAGTAGTTACAGAGACAGTCATTGAGTCATTGTGCTCTCGTAGTGAGCTGGTGACCGTTAATTTACGTACATTCATTAATTAAATTATAGCATTCTCCAAATTCAGCGAACCACTGTAATTCCGACAAGCCCAACTTCATATTCATTTACTTTAACAGAGTTTTCCCATCTTGTCGTCATTAATGCAAGTACTGAGCATTGGCGATTCGGCTGTAACTGCACCTAAACTTCACAGATGTCAGTTATTCTTTGGAGAAGAATCCTTTCCCACACAAAATGTAACTTAAGATACACGGTTCACTTAAGTCCTAATAAACCGGAAGTGTAGGGGATGATTATACACCCTCTCCGATACTACTTTTTACACTACACACATTGTTATTCTTCCCTGTACATTCAATCATATGGTGTATACCATCAAAATACACTTCTGAATGTCACAGAAGACATTAACTAATTGAAATACAGCTATACCACAAGAGCACAACATTCTATGTCACAGCAGAAACTCCTTTTGAAAAATAATCGCTTTAGAAAAGAAAAAAAAACTTTTTCGTGACGAACTGTATCTTGACGCTACGGCGAAACTGTTCTTGAAGAGCTATGACCTAGTGATGTGTCGCATTGTTGAAACTCCGGACTCGTATTCTGGTGGACGATGGTTCTTTCTCTGCCGATCATGTTTCACGTTTTCCTTGAGTGCATTGTATTGCCTTTCTAATTACCTTGTTGTCGACGGGCTCCTACACTCTAAACTTCCTTCCTTCTAGCGTAGAAGTCTGTATTGGTTGTACGAAGATCTCAAGGTTTCCCTTTGGACACATATTTACGTGCCACTCTGGTAGAGTAATGTCACCATTTACAGGCAGGTGTTGCAGGTCGTGGAAAAGTTGCCGCCTTTTTCGATATGCATTTACAAAATAAATCAGCACAGATTTATTCTGTGCAAAGAATTATCGAATGCTAGCAAAATGCCACGAAAAATAGGAACGATTTGCGAGCGACGCAGCAGTATCGGCAGGGGAAGCGAACGCCTGTCTTTGCTTCTGGGGCTGCGGGGACACACACGAACATGCTCGAGTGGGAAAGTTTGTGGTATGTGTGTGTGTTACCACAAGTTCCCCAGAATATGGGTAATATATCCATGACAAGGATAACGCTATTACTGTTTTGAAATTTTTCGCCATTTCAACATTACCTGACATTAACAGAACGTCGCTAAAATAACTTTTCCGTCATTTAGCAAATTTATTGAATTTCTTGAGACAGACAATTATATTTTGTTGTGTCTAGACAAGACAGCCTAGACACAATGAGAGGAAGCCGAAAGGCACGCGCTTAAACTCACGCAGGCCGGCGTGAGGTCTGAAACAGGATACGTAATGAATGCTATAAAGAAAAGTACGTAGCTTCTGGAATACTTAACTTTAATCCACATTTGTAGAACATCGCTCTTGATGATACATTAATAGAATCTCAATATAAATTGAATACGGCGCCTTGCTAGGTCGTAGCAAATGTAGCTGAAGGCCATGTTAAATATCGTCTCGGCAAATGAGAGCGTAATTGTCAGTGAACCGTTCCTTGCAAAGTCGGCTGTACAACTGGGCCGAGTGCTAGTACGTCTCTCTAGACCTGCCGTGTGGCGGCGCTCGGTCTGCCATCACTGACAGTGGCGACACGCGGGTCCGTCGTATACTAGCGGACCGCGGCCGATTTAAAAGCTACCACCTAGCAAGTGTGGTGTCTGGCGGTGACACCACATATTTTATTTATATATTATTCTTAGCCAGCACTCTTCTGGCTCGCTTGACGCGTCTCGCCATGAATTCCTCTGCTGTGCCAATCTCTCCATCTCTGAATAGCGCTTGCTACCTACGCTCTCAGTTACTTGCTGGATGCATTCCAAGCTCTGTTTTCCTCTACAGTTTTTACCGTCTACAGCTCCTTCTAGTACTATGGCAGTTATTCGCTGACTTCTTAACAGAAGTCTAATATTCTACCCATTTTTATTTTCTCCAGAGTACCTCCTCATTACTTACCTTATCAGTCCACATAATTAATATTCGCCTGTAGCACCACATCTCAAATACTTCGATTCTCTTCCCTCCCGGTTTTCCCACAGTCCATGTTTCAGTGCCGTACAATTCTGAGCTCCTGGCGTACATTCTCAGGAATTTCTGCGTTAAATTGAGATCTAATGTTTGACACTAGTAGACTGCTCTCGTCCAGGAATCCCCTTTTTGTCAGTGCTAGTGTCCTTTTAATGTCCTACTTTGCTGCCTAGGTTGCGGAATCTTTAACTTCATCTACTTCGTAACAAAAAATACTGACGTTAAGTTTCTAGCTGTTCTCATTTCTGTTCCTTCTCATTACATTCGTCTTTCTTCTGTTTACTCTCAGTCCATGTTGTGCACTCAGTAGACTTTTCATTCCATTCAGGAGATCCTGTAATTCTTCTTCACTTTTACAGAGGTGAGCAACGTCATCAGCGAATCTGATTATTATCATTCTTTCATCCTGAATTTTAATTCAACTCTTGAAAATTTCTTTTATTTCTGTCATTGCTTCTTCGATATATAGATTGAACAGTAGAGGTGAAAGACTACATCCTTTCTTACACCCTTTTTAGCCCCAGCACATCGTTCTTGGTCGTCCACTCTTATTGTTTGTTCCCTCTTGCTTCATGTACATGTTGTTCAATACCTACCTGTCTTTCCTTATAGCTTACGAATACTTTCCCTATAATTTCGAATATTTTGCACCATTTCATGTGTTCGAACGCTTTTTCCAGGTTGACAGATCCTATAAATCTGTCTTGCTTTTCTTTAGTCTTGCTTCCATTATCTCCGATGCCTTTACTTTTCCTAAAACCAAACTGATCGTCATCGAACAGATCCTATTTTCTTTTCCGTTCTTCTGCATATTTTTCTCGTCATCAACTTCGATGCATGAGCTGTTGATTGTGCGATAATTGCCGCATTTGTAGGCTCTTGCTATCTTCGGGATTGTGTGGATGAAATTTTTCAGAAAGTCAGATAGTATGTTGCCTGACTCATACAATCTACACACCAACGTGAATACCATTTGTTGCCACTACCCCAATGATTTTACTAATTCTGATGGAATGTTATCCATCCCTTCTATCTTATTCGATCTTCAGTCTCCCGAATATCTTTTACATTCTGATTCTAAAACTGCATCACCTATCTCTTCTGTATCTACTCCTGTCTCTTCGTCTATTACATCATAGAAATATTGCCCCTGATAGAGGCCTTCAATGTACTCTTTGCACCTATTCGCGCTCTCCTTTGCATTTAACACTGGAATTCCTTTTGAACTCTTCATATTGCCACACTTGCTTTTAATTTCACCGCAACTCTATTTTGACTTTTCTCTATGCTGATTCAGTCCTTCCGACAATAATTTCTTTTTCAATTTCTCCACATGTTTCATGCAGCCATTTCGTCTTAGCATCCCTACACTTCTTATTTCTTTCATTCCTAAGTGACGTTTGCTTCTGTATTCCTGAAATTTCCGGAACATTGTTGTACTTCCTTCGTTCATTGATCAACTAAGTATTTCTTGTGTTACCCACATTCCTTCGCAGTTACCTTCTTTGTATCTATGTTTTTCTTTCCAATATCTTGATTGCCCTTTTTAGATATGTTAACTCCTCTTCAACTGAACTAAAATCGAACTATTCGTTACCACAGTACCTATAGCGTCAAGGAAGTTTAAGCATACGTCTTCATTGCATAAAGCACCCGTATCCTACTTCTTCATGCATTGTTTCTTAAAATTAAACTTCAGCCTGATTTCGGAATCTCTGGCTGACCATGATACGATGTAATTGAAAACTTCCCGTATCTCCCGAGGTTTCCCAAGAATACTTCCTCCTCTTGTGATTCTTGAACAGGGTATCCGCTGTTATTAGCTGAAGTTTATTGCAGAACTCATTTAGTCTGGTTTTTTTGAATGGTTGCGGGCAGACGCGGACCTCAGAGGGCAAAGACCTTTCTCATTTTCAAAATATCGAGCATGGTATCTAAAACTGGTCCGGGACTGATTTTTCACATTTTCACTATCACCTAGATTGAGATTTGCCGATCATCGGGACACCCATTTCTCTTCTGATTCAAGTTGTCCCTGCGTTTTTCACCACTGACTTGTGTGACAACACTGGAAGTGCCCCCCCCCCCTTCCTCTCCCAATCTAACACTTTGTCATATGTCAGGGCATTTTAATCGTACGCGTACACCAACTCAGCACTGACTGATGGAGAATTTTGTCTATCAAATGCTGAAAACAAATTACGTATACATCTACATGATTACTCTGAAATTCATAATTATGTAACTGGCAGAGGGTTCATCTAACCACGTTTAAGCTGCTTCTTCGTCGTTCCACTCTAAAACAACGGTCGCGAAAAACGAAAACTGAAATTGTTCAGTGGAGTTCTGATTTTTATTATTTGATTGTGATGATCACCCCTCCCTAGGTATGTGGGCACCAACAAAATATTTTCACACTCTGAGGAGAAAGTTTGAAATTTCATGGGAAGGTCTTGCCGCAGCGAGAAACGCTTTTGTTTTAATGACTGCCACATCGATTCCTGTATCATACACATGGCTCTCCCTCTCTTGTCTCACGATAATACAAAAGGAGCTGCCTTCTTTTTCCATGTCCTCCGTCAATCCTATCTGATGTGGATCCCACACCACACAACAATACTCGAGAAAAAGGCGGACAAGCGTAGTGTGAGCAGTCTCTTTAGTAGATCTGTTATATTTTTTGAGTGTTCTGCCAATATTATCGCAGTCTTTGGTTTGAATCCCAACAACATTATCTGTGTGATGTTCCAATTCAAGTTATTAGTAACTATAATATCTGAGTATATAGTTGAGTTTCTAGTCTTTAGATTTGTGTGATTTATCGAGTAACTGAAATTTAGTGGATTCCTTTTAGTACTCATGTGGATGACTTCACACTTGATTTAAAACCAGTTGTCATTTTTGCACCATACAGATATCTTGTCTAAAGCGTTTTACAATTCGTTTTGATCGTATAATGACTTTACAGTACAGTAAATGGCAACATTACCCGCAAACAATTTAAGAGGGCTGCCCAGATTGTATCCTAAATCGTTTATATAGATCAGAAACCACAGAGGGCCTAAAGGCTTCCTTGAGGAACGCTAGATATCAATTCTGTTTTTTCTCGAATACTTTCCGTCAATTATTACGAACTGTGAACTTTCTCACAGGAAATCACGAATTCAATCCCACGCCTGAGACAATACTTCATAGGCACGCAATTCAACTAGAAGTCGATGTGAGGATCGGTGTCAAAAGCCTCCTGGGAATCTAAAAAAGTGGAATCGATTTGACATCCCCCGTCAAGAGCACTCATTACTTCGTGAGAGTAAAGAGCTAGTTGTGTTTCACAGAAACGATATTTTCTGAATTCATATTGGCTATTTGTCAATAAATCATTTCCTTCGAGGTGATTCATAGTGTTCGAGTGCAGAATATGCTCCAAAATTCTACTACAAATCGACATTCGTGATATGGGTCTGCAGTTCAGCGGATTACTGCTATTTCCTTTCTTGGATGTTGGTGTGACTCGTACAACTTTCCTGCCTCTGGGTACGAATCTTCCTAAGAACGAGCCATTGTACATTATTGCTAAATATGGAGCTACTGTATCAACATACTCTGAAAGAAACCTGACTGGTATACACTCTGGACCGGAAGCCCTGTTTTTCTTAAGTGTTTTAAGCTGCTTTGCTACACCAAGGATATCTGCTTCTAACTTATTCGTATTGGCAGTTGTTCTTGATTCGAATTTTGGAACATTTACTTCGCCTTCCTTTGTGAAAGAATTTCGGAAAACCGTGTTTAGTAACTTTCCTTTAGTGACACTGGCATCTATAACATCACCATTGATATAGCGAAGTGAAGGTATTGACAGCGTCTTGCCACTGCTGTACTTAACATACATCCACAACGTGTAAGGTGTCAGGCAAATAAAACACCTTCCATGAAAACCCTGACATGATAGCAAATCTGGCAATATGTCACATAGCTCCGAATAAATCCTGGCATTAAATTAACCAAAGTAATATGATCAACGAGTGAGCAAATGGAATACCACAGACTAACACAAGAATGCCTAAATGCATGTCATACCTTCCCACCGTGAAATAGATGCAGTTCCGAGGTGAGAAACGAGAACAGAAGCTGAGAGCAGAGCCGTGTAGGCTAGAAGGCCCTACGATAAGGGACACTCCCATTGCCGGCCGACCACCGGGAGGTCTATCCCCAAGCCCATGTTAAAAGATAGAGCCCTCCAGAACAGTATACATCTTATGACAATAATAAAAGGGCCACACCAGCTGCAAGTTTTAGCGTGAGACTATATGCATCTCTGTTACATAGTAAACATTAAAAAACATTGCCCCACCCCGAAAAGTATAACGTTTCTCATTGGATAGACAGAATTTTTGTAGGCGGAGCTTAAGGTTAACATTGAGACGCTTACTGGTCAGTTGAAAACACAGCCCGATACCTTTTCCTTAAACCAACTTCAGTAAACAGTAGTAAGCAGAAGTTCGAGAGAGTTGCTACCGAGGTATGCTACTCAGAACTGCAGAAGTCTCATCTATTACATCCCCTTTTTACGTAATACTAGTGTCGATCATCAGTTAAACTTCGTGGCATTCATATTTGCTACTTGAAGTTAAAATCTGAAATGCAATGATTTTTATGTTATATAATTATTGAGAAGCCACAAGTTAAATAAGTAATTAAGGATAGTTGAGGGCCATTTTTGATAGTTTTCTCTTTTATGAAACTTAACTTAAACCTAGATTATAGACGTGATATGGCATAGGTCATCCTTCAATCCGTTATAGAACTTGGAAACCCATTCAGGGAATATTCGTTCACATTTTTGTTGAATGCAGTTGGTTTTTATCATCCTGTATTAAAATATTTCCTTTTATCAATAGCGCAATTTATAAACAATGTTTTATGTGTAGAATAAAAATTCTAATGGTAAACTTAACTGCTTTTTCGACGTTATTTTACCAGCTAACTAAAAATAGGAAAGCCTTGAACCCCTTCCACGAAATTTAGTTAATATTAAGATCCTTTTACAGGGAGTGCAGTGGAGCTGACGCTGAAATCATTAAGTATTTGATTATATTATCGCTAGTCTCAGTGAACTCTTCTGAACTCTACCTGTCATGTGTAATCTGGCGTCTCCTTACCAGCACCAGGTCCCAGGTTCAAACTAGTCGATTCTCTAAAAAACACACTCAGAGTGTCGTTGGGTTGAAGTGGTAGGGAGACATGACTTAGAACAAACAGACACCATGCAGAATGTTAGAGAATGGTGACCCTGCCAGGATGGTAAAATACCATGATTGAAGGTCGACCACATGCCTAATTAGGTCAGAAAAATATCCTGTTGAAAAATTTTCGTAACGAATAATTTTTCTGAAATAGTCGTAAACGGTAGCAGCAGCAATAGATAGTAAGAAAGTATTCAATAGAAAGTGAGACATTCTAGCATAATTAAGTTATGAATTTTAATACTGTTAGAATTAAGTTTTCTCTCCAATGCAAGTGCACAGGTGACGGATACATCGTTGACAAATTGGTTCTGACCCAACAAGTAAGTGAATGGATTGTCAGTCTTGGGCATAATAAGTGTCAAGTCGCGTGAGCAAAAAGTTTATGAAATGCGTGAGATCATATGAGCGCATGTTAAGGGGAGACGGTGGCAGAAATAATGAAAAATTTAAAAATTATTTTTATTTGCTTACTTGATAGTAAATATAATTGAGATTATTATCCCAAATTTTTTCCTTGAAATTCGAATTACAAATGGCATAAAAAAATTAAAACCCTACACAGTGTAATGCGCCAAGCCCACTTTTCAATGTACCAAATGGAGGAAAAATTTTATTGCAGAATTTGGCCTGTGAACCTAGAAAATATAGCTTTAGAAGCCTGTGATTTTTTGTATACATAACGGCAGTGTTGTAAGGAAGGCTGTGGAGCCATTTTCTGGTTCAGTCAGTGTGGTATAAAAGGCTATGGAGTGTTGTAAAGAAGTTTTGTGCTGTTCAGTGGAATTCGAGTGACGCTTGATATATTGTGCAATTCTTTGTGCAAGGTTGAATCCGTTGATCCCTTTTTACAATGCCTTGGCCTGGTAAAGTATTTAAAAATATAGTAAGTCCCATATTTCCAATACAAATCGGAAAACTGACATTGAGGTTAGGGTCAGGCCTGCAGGTGCAAACATTAGCTTGTCTAGACGTGCATCTAAAATAAAACTTTGGACAGGGATTGTGTCAGAAGAAACAAATCATGACAGAAATACAGGTTTCAGAACTGTGGATCTGGAAATGGTGGCAGAAGCACTTAGAAAAGCCTGCAAGTGCTCTGTTTGTGGCAGAAACGTGGATTTGGTTGATGATGGAAAGAGAGACGGTTTGGTTTGCACATTGCAAAACTGTGATGCTGACAAACCATTCAAGACATCAAAGGTCAGTAATAGAATCTATCTCATATTGGAGATTTGCTGATGGATTGAGATGTATAGGGATTGGAAGAGATGGTGGAAACCTTTTATGTGGTATCATGAACATGCCTGGTCCTCCCCTAAAATTTTCTGCAATGAATACTGCTCTCCTCAATGCAGTTGCAGAAGTAAGTGAAGAGAGCATGAAAATGGCAGTCCTGGGGGCAATTCAAGAAAATTGTGAAGCAACTAATAGCAACGATATAGCAGTTTCCTGTGACAGTTCCTGGATTAAAAGGGGGCATACTTCACTGCATGGAGTTTCAACAATCATTAGTGTCGACATTGGAAAAGTATTAGACTTAGAGGTGATGTCTAAATATTGTTCTGCATGTTCCTTGCACAAGAAATATATTGATGCAGGTAAAGAAACAGAATGGCAAGAACCCCATAAAGCTGTTTGTAGCAGAAATTATGCAGGGTCCAGTGGTGGGATGGAAGCTGCAGGTATGAAATTCATTTTCCATGGATCTTTGCAAAAGTGTGGAGTAAGATATGTACAGTATTTAGGAGATAGAGACTCTAGTGCTTTCAAGAATGTAGTTGAAAGTCAGCCCTATGGAAAAGATAGCACTATTGAGAAACTGGAGTGCTTAGGCCATATTTAGAAGAGGATGGGTGGACGACTCTGAAGACTTGTTGCAGACAATAAAGGCAAGCTACTAGAGGATGGGAAGCCACTGGGAGGTAAAAACAGACTAACAAAGAAGAGAATTGACAGCCTACAAGTCTATTATGGTGCTGCAATTAGAAGTAACCTCACAAGCTTGGACAGTATGAGGAAAGCAGTATGGGCCATTTGGTTTAATTACTTGTCGACAGACACTACACCTTAAAATGGCCTCTGTTCTAATGAATGGTGCAAATTTTTGAAAAGTAAGGGAAGTGGGGAAGATTATACCGATAAAAATAACCTTCCTTATGAGGTTTCAATGGGCATTAAACCAACTTTTAGAGCACTGGCTTCACCAGAAGTGCTAGAAAAATGTCTGCATGGGAAAACACAGCACCCAAATGAAAGTTTCAATGTCCTTATTTGAAAAAGATGTCCAAAGACTGTGTTTGTTTCCAATTTGGTGGTGAAGATTTCTGCTTTGGAAGCTGCAGCAGTGTTTAACGATGGGAATGTGGCAAGACTTCACATCCTCAGCAAGTTGGGCCTTACAACTGGAGTCTTCACCGAGCAGATACTGCAGATCATCGATAAGCAAGGACTCGCGAAGTCGGAGACATCGGACCAGGACATACAAAAAATTGCTAGGCAAAGGAGCAGAGAAGCTAAAAGAGCTGTAGAGGATGATGTGGAAGAAATGGAATATGGATATAGGCAGTTTTAGCTAAGGGATGATAGTTTTTCTTTTTTTTACATTTCATCCAACTTTAAAATGATTTTTCGCGAGTTAAGGTTTTCTGCTTTCAGGAACACATGTATAAGAAACTACTGGAAGGATTGCAATGAAATTTGGCACACCTATTCTTTTACTTCGAAGAAATATTTAAGTGGAACAAAATTTTAATCGAGATATTATACGCAGTTTTGTGGTTGATAATATATTGAAAAGTTTGCTTGTAAAAATGTTCGAATCCAAAATATCACAGAAAATAATAACATTAATTTACCAAAAAGTTACCGCATTTAATTCTACACCCATTAGTGTAGATTATTTTACCATTAAGAAAAATTGTCAAATTTGCCTTGAAATTATGAAAAAGTGTACCTTAAAATAATAATGCTATAAAAAATTCAAAATTATCTCACTGCATTAGATTGTTATTAAAAATTCTGAATTTTTTTAAAAATCGTATTAGATCTCTATACATAAGTATGCAAAATTTCAATGAGATTGAACAGAAAATGGCAAAGATATGAATTTACAAAAATGTCAGTGCAAGACTGCCACGGTCTCCCCTTAACGCGAAGTAGGGCGCATGAATTGGTTTTAAAACAGAAAATAAGGGATTCTGAAAGATTATCAATGGCAGATCGAGACCTTGACCGAATTGAGGTAGAGACCCAGCATGAAGACGGACAGAGAATAGAGGACAGTACAACAGACGATGCAGTATCGCGAGAAATAGGACAGATAACGCACCATAACGAGGATAATGTACGCCAAGGCACAGAAAACGTAGGTCAACATACGACAGAGGAGCAGGAAAGTAGAGAGACAGTCGATGAAGATTCTAACTTGTTTCTTGAATACGTAGAACCCATAGTACAAGTAATCAGAGCTACCTCACAACAGAGTACAAGGAATTCGAGCACAAACGTGTCACCACACAGTTCAATGCAATCGGTTGCAAACGAACACTTGCGCGAAAATACAGAGCGTAGGACGGCGGAAGAAAATGCAATAGGACCCACCCATCTGGCAGAATTATTACAACAAATCACGGAAACCATGACAAGGCAAAATAAAGAATTTACGAACCAAATTAAAATTCAGAATGGAGAAATGACGAAGCAAATGCGGGAATAAATTGCAGAAACCACGAAACAAATGCTTGAGATTAAAGAACAAAGGAAAAAAATTCAGTTACACATAAGACATATCGAATACGAGGCAAAAGAATCTCGAGAAGTGATAGGAAACTTAATAACAGGTCACAATCAATTGAGAACAGACATTGACAAGGTGCAAGTGGACGTACAAACATTGCGTAATGACACCCAGGACGAGATCAAAACATTACGTAACAACACCCAGGGAGAAGTCAAGAAACTAGAGAAACAGATAAACGTAATTACTAGACAAGCAGCAGGTACAGCGCGTGAAATTGCTGAAAACAGTGTGTTACACAAACGTATCATAAAAGCAGCGCTGAAAAGGCATGATAATCGCATAGTGAAAATACAAGCACAAACGAAGCAACAATTTCAGAAATTGCGAACAGAGTTGTTGCAAACCATTGAAGAGCATAGTGAACAGGATCGAACAAGCACTGCGTCTGCAACCACATCCCTATCTGTAACAGCACCGGATAAACAAGCAGTTAACGAAGATATCACGCATTTGCGATTCCAGTCATAGGTGGAAAGTAACATACGTGAAATCAGACAGCCTGCACCGCAACAAACACGTTTTGAAACTCTTGATGAACAAAGGGCACCACAAACACATGTGGAACCACAAATGTATGTTTCAAGACAGTTTGGATCGTGCAATGAAGCGGCAAGTTTAGCCAGACAAGATACCGAACCAATACGTGACAATGGAAAGCCAGGTCGCGAAGAGTACAGTGCAATGCATTCAGCTACACGTTCACATCCGATGGAAGAAAATTATTGCGTGCCACTTCAACGATATTACGCAAGGGTAGGCGAAAGTTACAGTGGACAATATCCAATGCATCTACCACAACCGGAAAGAACGACGAGAGAAATGATCAGAAACAAAAGTGGCGAAGAATCGCGAATTTCATATGGAACCATGACGAAGTACGACAACGATCATTTCCTCACAGTCAGAAAATGTCAACACTTTCGAGAAGGAAACTCATTACATCCACGAACTTTTATTGATTAATCCCGAGTAGGTTTACCAGAACACTGGACGCTAGCACACAAATTAGACTTTATATGTGCACACATGTCAGGAACAGTCGCAGAAACCATGCAGAATGTTGCAGCGACATGCCAATCGTACGAAGACTTCAGATAGAAGTTTCTCTCACGATATTGGTCCAACGAAGCAAAGAACAGAGTGAAGTACGAATTATTACAGAACCCATATTTTGAAAATTCAGGAGAGAAGACTCCCGTGAATGTTTTCGAAGTAATGGCAAAGAAAAATCAATGCTTAGATGTACCATACAGTGGCGGAGAGCTGATTACATGAAGTGCGATGAAGTTACCATTGAAATACCAGCAGTCATTGGTCGGTCGCGGAGGCAATGACGTCGAAGCATTTAAAGGAATTCTAAGGGAACTAGAATTTATATTTTCGGAAGATGACGCAAGAAAAAGACGAAGCGCACGTGAAAACGAAAGCAAAAAGCAGTGGAATCCACAGGACACAGTACG
Source organism: Schistocerca cancellata (assembly GCF_023864275.1). NCBI lineage: Eukaryota > Metazoa > Arthropoda > Insecta > Orthoptera > Acrididae > Schistocerca > Schistocerca cancellata. Next base: position 139,291,528 of record NC_064632.1, read on the forward strand.
AAGAAACAATAATTACGAACCACGTGATAACTTCGCACGAAGAAACGACAGCAGATTTCAACAAAGAAACGGTTATGGATTTAGAAAAGAATATGGCAATAACTATAATTCACCCAGGAACGGCAACAACTATTACAGAGGGAATAATGACAACCGGAACGGGTACTGGAGAACCAATAGACCGACAGATTATTAACAAAGAAACCAATATCAATAAGCTGGATAAGAAAAGAGAATACAGATAGAGGAGGTGGAGGTAAGACCACCAAACCCTGAAAGCCGCTCGAATTGACAGCTAAGCGCCCAAGCCAAAGAGAATGACGCACCGACCCAGGATAATTGCAGCACCTTCAACAGAGAAGTAAATACCTTATCACGATAAGAGAAGAAGGAAGAAACAAAACCGCAGGGACCAGATGAAAACGAAGACAGGAAAATATCAATATCGTGTTGGGACGAAATTAACTGGGAGAATACTCACGAGGAAGATGAATTACCAGAGGCATGCACAACGAATGCAGGAGGAAAGTATGAAGTAATGAGTATTGCAGAGCTATTTGAGATGGAAACCAGGGAAAGCGAATTCAATTAGGGTAATGCGCAGTCGACAGAAGTTGAAAATAAGTTACTAGTGGGCCACAACCCAACGTATATAATGAAGGAAGTTATGAAGCGACAATTAGAGCATTTAGATGCTATTATGCGGAAGTAGCGATGAAGAAGGAGAAGATAGACGAAGATGAAGAAAAAGAAGAGGATGTTGAAGAAAGCGTAAATGAAGGAAGAAACAGAGAAGAGGAAATAAAAGAGAGAGGAGTAGCAGTCGAAGAAAGTTCGAATTCACAGGGGAAAGTCCTGAAAAGACTCATGTATGATTCAGTGGAGGATTCGTTGATGCAAGAGGAAGAAGAACAGATCCAACCCTTTCAAATTCAACCAGTTGTGAAGTCCATGGTAAAACAGATCCCAGTCAATATTGTAATTGATAGCGGAAGTGAACTGACCGCGATCTCAGAAAGTTTATTCATGCAGTGTAATGCCAAGGAGGAATTGCCAGTTCTGAAAACACGTGAGATTAAAGTAAGAGGTCCTATTAGAAACAATGCTGTGGAAGTTTCGAGACAAGGTCAAAAGATCGAAGCCAACTTCGTGATTATGCCTAAACTAACTGTAGATTTGATTATAGGTGCAGATTTTTTAAATGACTGATGAGCGATAATAGATATGTGGAAAGGTAGCGTAACATTCGGGAATGTCACACTTATCTTTGAGCAAAAGCTAAAATTAGAAGAAATACCAGTTATAAACAAACAATTAAGAATGATGCGAGATAAAGAGGATGAAGAATTAGAATGGTATGCACAAAAGGGGGAATCGCCTCAACTCATGTTAGAAGTCCATAAAGAAATCGACGAAAAATTGCAATAAGTTCAAGGTATTTCGGAACACAGTAAAAGAGAATTAGAGGGTATTTTATGAGATAAAGCAGAGGTATTTTTGCCTAAGACTAGCAGTATTAAACACTTTCAGTACAAGTTTGAAGTAAACCAGCACAAACCATTTAGAGTGCCACCCTATACAATCCCATTAAGCTATGGAAATAAAGTAGTCCAGGAGATATCTAAAATGTTAGATGATGATATTATTGAACCAGCTACCTCCACATATAACAGCCCACTCCATATTGTACAAAAACGAGATGGGAGCATCAGATTAGTGCTTGATTCCAGACAGATCAAGACAATCATAATCACTGAGACAGATCGCCCGAAAAAATTAGAGGAATTGATAGAAAACTTCCACGGCGCTAAGATATTTTCATCAATTGATTTACGGGTAGTCTCTGGCAAATAGAATTGACCCCAGAATGTAGAAAATTTACAGCATTTATGGTATTCGGTAGATGTTACCAATTCAAACGATTGTCATTTGGTTTAAACATATCATCAGCAGCGTTTATTAGGGGATTTAATACCATGCTCAGTCCTGAAATTTTACAAAAAATTACGTGTTATGTTGATGATGTGATTATAGCAGAACCCTCTTGGGAACATCACAACGACACATTAAATCAGTTTTTACAGATCATGAAAGAGCATGGGGTTACAGTAAATATAACGAAATCCAAATTTGGAAGGCGAGAGGTCAGATTTCTAGGACACATAATTTCAGAGAAAGGGTTAATGCCCGACCCGGAAAAACTAACGGCAATCAAAGAATTCTGTACTCCATATAATAAAAAAACTCTCAAAGGGTTTCTAGGTCTCACCAGATTCCATAAAAAAATTATTTGGATCGGCTCTCTCGCAACACCACGCCTATGTGCATTGACTGGAAAAAACACGCCAGGGGTAAGGGATCAACAAGCGAATAAAGAATTTTTAAAAGTGAAAAACGCGCTAACAACATGACCGATTTTAGCACATCCTGATCTAACACAAAATTTTTGTATGGCCACTGATAGCGCGAAAACAGGGTTAGGAGTTGTTTTATTCCAAGAATACCAACAGGCAGGGCTAAGACCATACAGAACAATTACATTTGCCAATCGTGTACTCACAAAAAGCGGGAAAAACTATTCAGTCGTAGAGCTGGAAGCATTGGTCATTGTATGGCGGTTCCAACGTTTTCGATACTTCCTATTCGGAAGAAAAACAAATGCATATACTGACCACAAAGCATTAGAATTTCTGTTATCCGCCAAACTAACTCATGGGAGGTTAGCCAGATGGATGTTAATACTACAAGAATTTGACTTCACTATCACACACATACCAGGACCAGCGAATGTATTAGCAGATGCTTTATCACGATGTCCACAGGGCGCATCCAATAACGTAGGTTTGGAAGCAGCAGAAGACCAGTTTACAATGTACTATATGAAACAAGTAACTTTCGAAAACTGCATTACGATGGCATTGAAAAGCATAGGCAAAGAACAGGACAAGGATCCCGAAATACTAGGAATGAAACACAAATGGAGAAGTAAGGACTTTCCGGACATTCGACAGCACTATCTCCTAAAAAATAATGTTTTATTTTTTAGACGAAATGTTGCAACGAATGAATGGTTAATTTGTATCTCAGGTGAACTAATTAATAAGTACATATGGTACTCAGATTTAAATAATGTCCACTTTGGACCAAAGAAATGCTTTTTAAAAATAAAACAAACAAGCCATTTTCCTAATATGGAAAGATGAATTAGAACAGTATTAGTCAAATGCAAAAAATGTATGAGGGCTACACATGTCACTTTTCAAACCAAACCTCCTATGTTTCCAGTAATCCCTAAAAATTTAAAACAAATAGCTACAACGGATTTGATGGGGCCCCTCCCACACACGAAAAATGGATATATTTTCATATTTGTCGTTTTGGAACTTACTTCTAAATATGTTACCTTGACACCATTAAAATGGGCAACAGATCTTACTATAAGTAAAGCATTTAGACAAGATTTTCTCAGACAAGTAGGTCGAGTTGAACGAATAATTTCGGATAATGGCCGACAATACAAACCAATGCAATCGCAGATGACGTTAAAACAACACAAAATCAAACCCATCTACATATCCGCTGCAGAGTGAAAATCTCATTCTGGAAACATCCCCCAGGCTGTGGCTAAGCCATGTCTCCGCAATATCCTTTCTTTCAGGAGTGCTAGTTCTGCAAGGTTCGCAAGAGAACTTCTGTAAAGTTTGGAAGGTAGGAGACGAGGTACTGGCAGAAGTAAAGCTGTGAGTACCGGGCGTGAGTCGTGCTTCGGTAGCTCAGATGGTAGAGCACTTGCCCGCGAAAGGCAAAGGTCCCGAGTTCGAGTCTCGGTCGGGCACACAGTTTTAATCTGCCAGGAAGTTTCATATCAGCGCACACTCCGCTGCAGAGTGAAAATCTCATTCTGGAAACATCCCCCAGGCTGTGGCTGAGCCATGTCTCCGCAATATCCTTTCTTTCAGGAGTGCTAGTTCTGCAAGGTTCGCAGGAGAACTTCTGTAAAGTTTGGAAGGTAGGAGACGAGGTACTGGCAGAAGTAAAGCTGTGAGTACCGGGCGTGAGTCGTGCTTCGGTAGCTCAGATGGTAGAGCACTTGCCCGCGAAAGGCAAAGGTCCCGAGTTCGAGTCTCGGTCGGGCACACAGTTTTAATCTGCCAGGAAGTTTCATATCAGCGCACACTCCGCTGCAGAGTGAAAATCTCATTCTGGAATTTATCAAACTGTTACTAAGAGGAGAACTTCAAACCAAGAATCTAGTAAGCAGCAGAGAAAAAGCAGGAAGAACAGAAGTTGAAGATTCGCAAGATTGAGACCAAGAAAGAAGATGGGTGAAGAACAGACGACAAACTTTCCAAAAACCCTATCCTATTGTAAACTAGTCATCTGTGAAGTATTACAACGAAAAACACCGCTTTCAGCGGCATATAACGATGACTTTCATGCATACAAAGCCAGTAAACCACGAGATTCCGCACTCACAGCTCCATTCCATTATGGGAGCTTCACAACAGCAATACACAGATGCAAAACCAAGAAGGAACGACAAACGAGGCTGTACATCAAATACTTGCCCACATCCATTTCGCTCAAGTCCATCAACTTCGTGAACATTTCTCAGCCTCATGCATTAACATTCATAGGATCGTAAAAATGTGTGAAATCATGTGATGTAGGAATTGTAAAAAAGACACATGTGAAAAACTAAACAAGTAAAGCACACCAGACAGCTAATAAACTACAAAATAACAGTCGTTGACTATGGACTTAAGTAAAAATAGACTATCGATAAAAATGAGTAATTACTTCTGAAATGGACAGTGTATAAAGAACAAAAGTAAGGCATAATAAACACTAAAACTATATGCTACTTATTTTCTCCTCATAAAAATAAAAGAATAACTATATTTTTCTTATTTTCTCCTTATAAAAACAAAGAATAAAAAATTATCTTGTTGGATGTTTTCCATTTTTTAACATTTGTACCATTTGTTAGGATATCTCAATACTTATGTATGTATATTTCTTTGTCAAAGCAATTCTTGGAAATAATTCGTATTTGTTAGTGTAACAATGTTGAAATGAATGTCTAGAAACAAAAACATTTTTTTGAATAATGACCAACAATATTCACAGTATTTACTTGTACATGATATTTAGACAATGTGTTAGGAATAGGTTTTACTTAATTACTACATTTATAAAAAAAATACTTCTAGGAAAATCGATGTGAAAGACTCCTCACATTCGATAACAAACTTCTTAAAAAACAAACTTCACACTTAAATAGAGAAAGAAAATAATTAAAAATCAATAACAATAACAGCATAAAAATATTCTTCTCTTGTCAATATAAACATATTTTTGAGAATAATGTGGAAGACTATAGAAATAAAAATTAGTATTACAAATTACCATAGAACTACAACAACGTGGCTGAACAGCAGGCAACAAAATTTAGATAAAGAAATAATTTTTAACTGACTTAGACAACGATACAATCATTGCCTAACTTCAGTGCAAAAATTAAATTCGAAGGGTGGTGATATGTAAGGTGTCAGGCAAATCCAACAGCTTCCATGAAAACTCTGACATGATAGCAAATCCGGCAATATGTCACATAGCTTCGAATAAATCTTGACATTAAATTAACCAAAGTAATACGACCAACGAGTGAGCAAATGGAATACCACAGATAACACAAGAACACCTAAATCATGTCATACCTTCCCACCGTGAAACAGATGCAGTTCCGAGGGGAGAAACGAGAACAGAAGCCGAGAGCAGAGCTGTGTAGGCTACAAGGCCCTACGATAAGGGACACCCACATTGCCGGCCGATCGCCAAGATCACCCCCACCCCCCAGTCCATGTTAAAAGATAGAGCCCTCCAGAAGAACAATATAGATCTTACGATAACACTAAAAGTGCCACACCAGCTGCAAGTTTTAGCATGAGACTATACGCGTCTCTGTTACGTAGCAAACATTAAAAAAGATTGCCCCACCGCGAAAAGAAGAATATTTGCCATTGGATAGACAGAATTTTTGTAGGCGGAGCTTAAGGTTAACACTGAGATTCTGATTAGTCAGTTGAAAACACAGCCTGATACCTTTTTCTTAAACCAACTTCGGTAAACAGTAGTAAGGAGAAGATAGAGAGAGTTGCTACAGAGACGACGAGGTGTGTGGAGCGGCGCTGCCCGCCGCCCCTGACGCTGCCTAACCAACGACAAGGTAATGAACGCACGCGATGCCGCATAAGAGGGCATAAGGCTTCACTCGGAACTGCAGAAGCCTCATCTGTTACATCCCCTTTTTACGTAATTCTAGTGTTGATCGTCAATTAAACTTCGTGGTATTCACATTTGCTACCTGAAGTTAAAATCTGAAACGCAATGATTTTTCTGTTATATAATTATTGAGAAGCCACATCAGCCACTGTAATTTACGACAAGTTAAATAAGTAATTAAGGATAATTGAGGGTCACTGTAGACCATTTTTGATAGTTTTCTCTTTTATGAAACTTAATTTATACATAGAAAAAGTTTCGGAACATATTTCCACAGGACTTGAAACGCCAGCTCGTGCAAGCACTCGTTCTACCGAACCTCCACTATTGTGATGTGATTCAGCTAGGCATGAGTAGTGAAAACAAAAGACGGTTAGAGCTAACCATGAACGCCTGTGTGCGTTACACCTGCAACAATCGCCGATATGATCATGTTAGTGCTTCATACTCCGAGCTAGGGTGGCTGCGGCCGGACAAATTGCGTGACTACCACACTCTATGTCTACTTCACCGACTCCTCGTCGCGCAAGCACCCCAGTACCTTGCTTCAGAGATTAAAAACCTGTCATGCCATCATAATCGAAACACGAGGTCACTCTTGTTTGGTATGCTAACTGTGCCCACTCACAAAACAAAAACTTTTGCAAACTCCTTCTCAGTTGCCGCTGTCCGCCTCTGGAACAAACTGCCCCTTACCTTGCGCGAAATTCAATCTTCTGCTGCTTTTAAGAATAAGTTGAAGCATTTCCTACTATCATCCTCATAAAGATCTCCACAAAATTAATGTACAAGGCCAATCCTCTCATCTGTCAAATAGCAAAGCTAGCGTCTCCTATCTTGCTCCTGAGATGCCTTCCTCTTCATCTATCTCTATTAGCTACGCAATCTTCTTTTCCTTTATATTTCCTTAATTATGTTTCATCATGTCTCTCTATTCTTCTCCTCCTTCACCATGAGTCTCCCTCATACTCCCTGCTGCCAGCACTCCTATCTAAAATCTGTCTCTTCATTAATGTCTACTTATAACAGTGCTTATGATCTACGAATATAAACACTATATGTATCTATTTTTCCAGGTGTACCTTTCTAATTGTTTATTTCACTTTTTGTACTAGATGTAGTTTAACATGCCTACTAAAACATATGAATGTAAAATAAGTAGAATGCCTGGTTAGATGTAAGAGAGGGCCTGATGGTGCTAATCTTGCCAGGTTAAATAAATAAATAAATAAATAATTTAAACCTAGATTATAGATGTGATATGGCATAGGTCATCCTTCAATCCATTATAGAAATTGGAAACCCATTCAGGGAATATTAGTTCACATTTTGGTTGAACGCAGTTGGTTTTTATCATCCGGTATAAAATATTTCCTTTTATCAATAGTGCGATGTATAAACAATGTTTTATGAGTAGAATAAAATTTCCAATGGTAAACTTAACTGCTTTTTCGACGTTATTTTACCTGCTAACTAAAAATAGGAAAGCCTTGAACCCCTTCCACTAAATTTAGTTAGTATTAAGATCCTTATACAGGGAGTGCAGTGGAGCTGACGCTGAAATCATTAAGTATTTGATTATATCATCGCTAGTCTGACTGAACTCTTCTGAACTCTACATGTCATGTGTGGTCTGGCATCTCCTTACCAGCAACAGGTCCCAGGTTCAAACTAGTCAGTTCCCTAAAAAACACGCTCAGAACATCGTTGCGCGAAAGTGGTAGGGAGACACGACTTAGAACAAACAGACACCACGCAGAATGTTAGAAAGGTCTATGTTTTCTCTTAAGATTTCGAGGTAGAATTATGTTATGTTAACTATTAAAAGCATCTCTTATTCAACTGTACGCTAAACTTCGAGCTTTTGTATAACATCGTCAGTCTTGGGGATTTTGGTTTTTCTAAATTTGGCATGCTGTTTTCCTTGCTTCTGCAACAATGTTCTGACCTGTTTTGTGTACCATGGGGATTCAGTCCCATCTCTTATTAATTTATTTGGTATATATCTCTCAACTGCTGCGATACTACCTCTTTGAACTTAAAACTGTTCTGCGCTTACATGTGAAATTGGAAGGGGTCAAGCGAATTTTTATCTGCCTAAAAGGCTATATTTTATATTTACTTTTGGTGGGTTTGGATGTTACGATATTCAGTCTAGCTACAACAACGTTGTGTTCAATAACCCTGTACCTTTCATGATACTCCCTATATGGGCGGTATTTTTTGTTGCTACGATGTCAAGTATGTTTTCGCAACTATTTACTCCTCGGGTGGGCCCCTGAACTAACTGTTCAAAATAATTTGCTGAGAATGTATTCACTACGATTTCGGATGATGTTTTATGCTTACTACCGACTTTAAACATGAATTTTCGCGAACGTAGCGATGATAGGTTTAAGTCACCACCACCAATTAGATTTATATGAGTGGAGTACCTGTTTGGAATGAACTATTCAGTAATTCTATCGTCTGAGTCAGGTGTTGGTAAAAGAACTAATTTTTAATTTATTCCGGTTGTCAAGTATAATCTCCACCCATACTGACTTAAAGGAACTATGTACTTCAATTTCACCATAAGATGAACTACTTTTGACGTCAATATACACTCACCACTAACTGTATTTAATGTATTTATAAATTATAGAGTGCAGTAATCAGTTGTCCTTTTTAGATTTTATTATGCAAATCCAGATTTCGGCTAGTAGCTAGCCATTCTCACTGCGCTATTGTATTCAAAGAACTGTGACTGACGCCCGAACAACAGATACTTACATGCACTGAGAATAAAAAATAGCGCATTTGCATGATAAAATTTGAAAAGGGCGACTGATTGCTGCACTCTATAATTTATAAGTTACATACAGTTGCTGAGTGCATCTACTTTCCGAATGGAAGGTAACCTGATGATGTATTTAATGAATCTTTTCTGAACACGGTTAGGCTCTTTGTAAGAATTTCAGTTGAATTTATTTCCAGCTTAAGCCAGATTTCCGTATCTACAAAAATTTGAGATTCAGTGCTTCAAATTAGCGCTGGACCTCTTGTTCTTTTTAAACACAGCTACGCCAGTTTAGAAGTACAGCATTGACTGTTGCTATGTCTACTCTTTTCCTGTGTTCGTCCTGCACCCTTTCAAACTGAAGCCCTTTCTGTACTTTCTCTTGACCCTATCGAAAAGACCGCATAATGCCCCCCAAACAGCCCTCGCTACCCTTGTAGCCGCTTCTTGTGTTAAGTGGACTCTGACCTATTTAGTGGAACAACCCTATTGCGCATGTCTAGGAATCTGCAACATACACGATCGTAGAACTGTCTGAGGCCTATGATTAACACCCTCCAAGCGGCTCTATACCAAGGGACCACAGTCTGCTCTGTAGATGTAGCTAATGATGGTGAGCTCCGCCTTCATCTCGTAGGCGATACTGGTAGCTTTACTGTTTCAGCTAACCCCTCGAAACCAGAGAGAATCTCTTCTCAGCTAAAGCGACACACATCATTAGTACCAACATGAGCCACCACCTGTAGCTGGATGCACCCTGTGGTATTCGTGGAATTCAGAAGCAACTGCTCCACATCTGGGGTGACTCCTCCCACTACGCGCTGGATTCCCTCCCCTCCTCGCAGCTATATCCCGAGGGGCGCCATTACGATCTCCCATCAGTAATCCCACCACTTGTGAATGCTCTCTGTTCAACAGATCATCTGTGGAGACCCTCGGATCGGGCCTCGGTAAGACTTTAGCTGCCGGTCACTCCTTGTAACGACTCCCCCAACTCAAGAACAGGTGAGAGATCAGCCTCAGTGCGGCCGTATTCGGGGCGGCCACTCTAGTGGACCAATCAGGGGACACATGGGTGGTGCTGGACGTCCCTCGGATCGCGCCGTCTGTCACTGGTGACAGTTTCTATCTGCTTAACCGAAGCCACCACCAGCTGAAGCTGTGAGCGAATGATCACCAATTCGGGTCGCATTTGAACGCAGCAATCACAGTTCCTATCTATACTAAAAACAGCCTGCCAAATACACATGCACACACGAAATACAAGAGTTGAAGCTAAAGAACACTGACGAAATGTAAAGTAAGTCGCTTTTTATGAGAAGCCCCGTCGACTCACAGTATTCTGAGACGCTGCTGCTGCTATGAGAGCTATCATTCGACTGCATACATTACCACACGATACTCACTATGGTCTGTCTGCCATTAGGGATCCGAAAGTCTTTTTTAAATATTGCCCAAAGCTAAATGGGCTTATTTCTTGGAGCTGTATCCAGTACTATTTCTGTTGTGTCTGTAATACAGTCTTGTCTGCTAGTGTTTGTTATAGCTGATGTGATTCATATTAATATGAACTTCTGGCACATCCCTTGATTTCATTGTGGTTTTCAAGAAGATTAAATGTCATATTTGTTGCTAGTTAGTGAAAATAATGTTATATGCGATAGTGACTGTATTTAGTCATCAAGCACCTAGACTCTTTTAATGGTCGATCTTGCATCTATAATAGGCCGAACTGCATGTAAGATGCTCCATCTCCTTAAATGTCTGTCGAATGCTATTAAACTGAATACTATATCTCCGAATGCAGAGAGCTCCCGTTGTTTGACATACGTTCGTCTCAATAGCGTACTGAGATCTGATACTTTTTTGTGCTCGAGAAAGCGATGACGTTACATGACAAGTAGATAATCTGATGAAAATTGTCTACAATAATGATTTAAAATATACTGCCTGACGAAACGTGAAGAACCCAGAAGGGGAGGAGGAAACTAAATCAAACTTCTCGCGCTGAGGAAGTATGTGATGCTGTTTCAGTGATTACAAAGTCGAGTCAAATTTACAATGAAACTGTCAATATGAGCCCACTTATCAGTACAACGTTGCAACCTCCGGCCTGGCTGTAAGCATTGATTGGATTGGGAGGGCCCAATGTATCTTCTCGTTTGGTGAATTGGGCCACAACAGCTGTATATCGGTCTTGGATACCCTGTGTACCGGCGATGGGGCGTAGTTGACGTCCGAGCTAGTTCCATACGTGTTCTAACTGAGGCAGATCTGGGGACCTTGAAAGCCAGAGGAGTACCTCAGCAGCACGCACATACTTCATAGAGATACGTGGATGTCTAGACGATGTAACACCCCAATTATAGAACCCATAATGAACACTCTTTTGTTGCAAAACGAAATAGAAAAATCAGTCATCCTGACAGTGATGATAGCTACTGATAGCAAAATTTACACTCTTGACAGTTAGATTAACAAGAATGTTATGTAGATACTAACACTTATCATAAAGAAAGGACTGAATGAATGAATACCATATGAAACGAAACAGAAAATTTAAAGAAAGAATTCAAAAAAATTATTGTTTACGAAGGTTAAAGCCCAGACCATAAACTAACCAAAGATAACATGTACCCTACAAGAGAGTTGTATCCGCATCGAGCCGTAAGTTTGCTGTGACTACAATGTAACTCGGCAATGGAGATGTTAACTTCACTTCTCTCTTGTACTCTTGCAGTAGTAGTATGCATGTTAAGCACTACTAGCTTATTTTAAAACCAATCTGAAGTTTAAAAGTTTTACGGTTGAAAGTATTAGTCAGAAGTCGGACTGAAGTAAAATCATCTTTACCATTTAGACAGATAACGGGATAGTTGATATATGTAACAGAAAAATAACTCGTGTAATTGTTGATTTGTGATGGGACTTAGCTTTCCTGATACATAATAGTCACGAACATCAAAGGACACAGAAAGAGACTGATCGCCGACATGAACTCAATTATTAGACTTGAGTAGGCAACATATAAACGCAATCACGAAGAACTTACAATTGCGCCGTGTTGTCAGAAGCTATCGTCAAATTGAGAATTGCTGATGCTTACAGACGCAATTCCCTGAATGAAAAATCGGTGTGTGTGCTCAGTATAGGAACAAATAATTACGAAGAACAATAAACTTTAATTCAACTTTAATTCTTCGTGTCGCCTACATCATTTAAATGACAGTTAAAGTGTGTTTGTGGAATTAACTCATTCTTCGGATAACATAAAAGTGAAAAGTGATTTAGTGACAATTTAACTGTTAACAGCAACAAGTTTACACCGAAATACGACGCATTCTGAACATTGCTCAAGGGTATGTTATCTCTGGAATTACGTCGAGTAGTTGTTAAGTACGCGACGTAGCGACGTCTTGACGGCGGAATAATAATTATCAACTCAATATCCTCGCAAAAATCATAATGTGACATCGGCTTGGGTAATTGACTGATGATTCAAAACATTATATTTTCAACGTTTAAATACCCATTTTCAAACCGGGCATAAGAACTACAGTCAACAAGTTCACGTAAACTGAAAAGTCTGTCGCGAACACCCAAATGACTTTATGTTATCATTTCAGATCAAGGGAGTCATCGAGTTATCGAGTGGTGCAGTCGTTATATTTATAAGTCGAGAAGAAATGATTCAAATGGCTCTAAGCACTATGGGACTTAACGTCTCAGGTCATCAGTCCCCTAGATTTAGAACTACTTAAACCTAACTAACCGAAGTACATCACACACATCCATGCCCGAGGCAGGATTCGAACCTGCGACCGTAGCAGCAGCGTGGTTCCGGACTGTAGTGCCTAGAACCGCTCGGCGCCACAGCACCTGGCTAGTGGAGAAGAACGATAGACATTGAACACCATCGCTTTAATTACAAGGAAGGGCGGGGCACACACTCCGGCGTGCTGCTCCATCGAGACGTTGATATCAGTTTTGAGAGACAGTATCTGAAAAATAACCAAACCGTGCGAGGAGTTTGTTTTTATAATAGATACAGACTGGCGTTGTCGTCATCGACGGAGACCGTTCCTCGTCATCTCGACTGGGATAACCATCACCATCGAGCCGAGACGAAACGAGACGTCACAACGGAATTGCCCTTTTGAGAAATGGCGGCAAGATACTGTAGCATGCAGGAGAGCACACTGTCTGTTACGTACTTGGGTGTCGTCAGAGTTCCCGCCGACTATCCTCGTCTCAAGTACTGCACAATTACAATTCATGCGACACCATTCGTCCACAGTCCAGTATTTCCGGTCATGGGGAGCGGTACTGCCAGTTCCGTTTCATACGATCTGTCGGTTTGCATCTCCAAAGGGGTTGCAAATGCGTGAGTCACACTGGATCTCACTATTTTACTGTTACGAGGAGCCGCCAGAAGAAGGAAGAACGGAATAATGTGCTTTTTTTATCCACTTTCCACCCGGTAAATCTTCCTGAGTCAGTGGGTGGATGAACCGGCCTGCTTTGAAAACTCCTTATCGGATCAGAGACTCAACTCCATCACGCATTTTCTATGCCTACCTTGTAGTATTCAGATAATTGTAAGTTTAGCGGTGTACGCAATGTTTATCAGTGATGTTCTGATACTTTTACACGCACTGTCCAGCTATTGGCAATAAAGCAACAGAAGAAAGAAAGTAAGTAAAATCTGCCAGTTTTCTACAGCAAAATCAGTTTTCTCGTGGGGCCCACTAGAGTACTAAAGTGAGAATTGTATTATGTTTTTGGACCTTGACGTGACAAGACAAATCACAAAGCCTTAAGAACTTTAGCAAGCGAAACAGCAACATACGTCGTGATTTCTAACAAATGATGCCACCCATATATTTATAAAAAAGTGGCGTTTATAAGTTTAGTGACCAGAGCAATGCCGGCCGGTGTGGCCGTACGGTTAAAGGCGCTTCAGTCTGGAACCGCGTGAGCGCTACGGTCGCAGGTTCGAATCCTGCCTCGGGCATGGATGTGTGTCATGTCCTTAGGTTAGTTAGGTTTAAGTAGTTCTAAGTTCTAGGGGACTTATGACCACAGATGTTGAGTCCCATAGTGCGCAGAGCCATTTGAACCATTTTTTGAACCAGAGCAATCAATCTACATACGAGAAGAAATGAATTAAATGTTATTAAACAAAGACCAATAAACGATGAATATGATATACGTATGGTGAATCATTTCATCCACAGGTGGAAGAGAAAATAGAAATAGGAACTAAATGGTTGAAATGGCTCTGAGTAGTATGGGACTTAACTGCTGTGGTCATCAGTCCCCTAGAACTTAGAACTACTTAAACCTAACTAACCTAAGGACATCACACACATCCATGCCCGAGGCAGGATTCGAACCTGCGACCGTAGCGGTCGCTCCACATACACACACACACACACACACACACACACACACACACACACACACACACTGACCATTAGCATACTCGTTTAGGAAAAGAATGGTCTAATGATTTCTTCCTCGTAGGGTTCTCATTATATGGAGCAAAAAAAAAAAAAAAAGTTCGTTGATTTACTTACTCGTAGTCTATAGCGTTTAAACATAATCTTTGGCGCTAGCTTTATCAAATAAATGAAAGGGATAATAAATGAAAGGGATGGGATAAGGCGCTTTTAGACTGAATAATTATACTAAATCGGTGGTAATCAAGCGTATAGGATATCTCTTCTAGAAGTCGTCAGGCGCATTTTCTCTGGTGTTTGGCACATACCTGCAGTTTAGTGTCTGTAGTGTGTAACTGGAGTCAGTCGATACAACTACTGCTTGTAACGTCTTACATGTGACGTCTGGTGCCCACAGAATGCGACTGTTTGCTTCCAGTTATAAACAAAATGATTTTTATAGCGGAATTTTAGGCGCATTCGATAGAGCGGTTCAAAATTAGTGTAGTGCGATATTCCGTTTCATTGCAGCAGTAAGAAGGCCGCTCTGGCTTGCAGTGACTGGTAACACCATGCAGTGCCGGCCGCGGTGGTCTCGCGGTTCTAGGCGCTCAGTCCGGACCCGTGCGACTGCTACGGTCGCAGGTTCGAATCCTGCCTCGGGCATGGATGTGTGTGATGTCCTTAGGTTAGTTAGGTTTAAGTAGTTCTAAGTTCTAGAGGACTGATTACCTCAGATGTTAAGTCCCATAGTGCTCAGTGCCATTTGAACCATTTTTGAACACCATGCAGTGGCGCTGCTAAGTTGCTGTCTGTCCGCCAAAAGGCATCTAAGAGGACTTAAAGGTGATGCACATAGCGAAGAATGGAAGAAATATCGACGTAGCTGAAGAACACGAAACTGTTATTCAGTGAAATAAATTCGATAATGTGCTAAATGAACAGACGGGAGAGAGCGCTAATGCTTCCTTCAGCGAGTTTATAATTCTTTTTTCGATATTAGCAGTGATACGATATAAGTGAGCAGTTTTCATAGATAGCTAATGGTATGTTGTTTCTTCACGTTCTCTGTAACATATCTGGAATAACATGGATGATATCTCAGTGCAGTCGTGGAGCCGTGTACTTGTTTACAGAATTAGCTAGTACACGGGAAGGTAACTGGTGGGATTTGAAGTCGACGTGACCGGTGTTACAACTATGGTAAATGACCACTTTAGCAGTCGGGCGGTAGTGTGAAGATATGAAAGAGACTACGGTCGCAGGTTCGAATCCTGCCTCGGGCATGGATGTGTGTGATGTCCTTAGGTTAGTTAGGTTTAATTAGTTCTAAGTTCTAGGCGACTGATGACCTCAGAAGTTAAGTCGTATAGTGCTCAGAGCCATTTGGACCATAGGAAATAGAGAATGAGATGTTGCCGATTTTAAAGTAAGATGAGGACTTCATTTCCAAATATTTTTATTTGTTTTTATGTTTTATTTCGTGGTTTTAAGTGCGTATGTATGAAGGGTTAAGTGGTTCAAATGGCTCTGAGCACTATGGGACTTAACATCTATGGTCATCAGTCCCCTATAACTTAGAACTACGTAAACCTAACTAACCTAAGGACATCACACAACACCCAGTCATTACGAGGCAGAGAAAATCCCTGACCCCGCCGGGAATCGAACCCGGGAAAGGGTTAAGTGCAGACAGCCAGATGAGGGGAGCTTGACCGCCGAAAAGTATACCTGTGAATTACGTTCGTCATGTCTGTGTGTTGTATGCTAAACAGCGATAACGACATCCACACATACTCCATTTGTTGCACTGAGAACGTCTAGTTGATGCTCATTTTCTCTCCCTGTGGTTGACGTCTCTTCCATCATCGCCTCTACAACTCGTACCGTAAGAGTTTGCACATCATGAAATGGTGAACTGAACACTTTATTCTTAACGTAACCCCACAAAGAAAGTCAGGAGGGGCTACATCCCCTGAAGGTGATGGCCTTAACGTTCGAGTATCTCTTTTGATCCATCTGTCCAGAAAGCTTTTATCCAAGAACTGGCGAGAAAATAGCCCCAGTGTGAAGGTGCACCATCTTGTTGAAACACTACCCATGGTTGAAATTCCTCAAACTGAGGTGTAACATAAAGTTACAAGAAGTCGACCCACAAAAACTTCATGAGCTAAAGTGATATTTGCAAAAAACCGCACTGACATGTGGGAACGTATCCACAAAAAGCATTATGAGTCAGGCTTCCATTTGCGACAAACAGCATAGCTCTTCTTTCATAGATTTTAGCAATAAATTTTTGTAATTAGTGAAAGATTTAACCCAGCATTTTATTATGTGGAAGATAGCATATTTTCACAGGTTGCACTTTATTGATGTTGATTGTTCACACAACATATTTCGCGATTTGGATTCCAGAGAAATATAGGAATACGCGAAGCGATTCTGATCCTACGACTTGTCTTAGAATATAGGTAAAGGAAAGGCATATCTACGATTCTATCTTTTGTAAATTTGGTGAAAGCTTTTGACAAAGTCGATTGTATTACGCTCTGAATTTCTCAGTGTAACAGGAGTAAAGTGCAGGGAACGAAAGGTTATATACGAATTGCACAGAAAACACACGGCAGTTATAAGAGTCGAGGGATATGAAAGGGAAGCAGTTGTTGAAAAGGATATGAGTCGGCTTTGTAGCCTATCCCTGATGTTATTCAATTTGTACAGCGGGCTCGCAGAAAAGAAACAAACAAAAAATTGGAGTAGGAATCAATGTTCAGGGAGAAGTAATAAAAGCCTTAAAGGTTTTCGACGCTACTTTAGTTCTGTCGGAGGCAGTAAAGAATTTGGAAGAGCAGTTACATGGAATGGACAGCGTATTGAAAGGAGGATATAAAATGAACATAAAAAAAGCAAAACAAGGATTATGGAATGTATATGGATTAAATCAGATGATGCTGAATGAAATAATTAGAAAACGAGACACTAAAAGTAGTAGACGAGTTTTGCTATTTGGGCAGCTAAATAACTGATAATGCTCGAAGCAGAGAGGGGTAGAGTAGCAATGGCAAGAAAAGCATTTCTGAAGAACAGAAATTCGTTAATATCTGAAGTGTACCGTTATATGGACTTTTTGGAGTGTACCCTTATATGCGAGTGAAACGTGGATGGTACATAGTTCAGACACGAAGAGAATAAACACTTTCTGACACTTCACTCCTTTTCACAGTCGCCAGACAGCAAAAACACCCTATGAGTGCGGTAGCTTCAATAGAATAAATTACTTGGGTTAGGAGTGGACATTATTCTACGACTGAGCACATTGATGTTTATCTGTACATAATTTGTTTCATTTCAGAATTATTGTCAAATAAGTATACGAATTTATGTAGATTATGACATGACACTTACAGGACATTTGTGAATATAACAAATTACGTCCTGTTTAGTAGAAATAACTCTGAACACAACAACATAAATTTAAATAGAAGGTTCTCTAAAAAATTATTCTACTACTACACCATAAAGTTGGCCAATATTACGACAAATCATCCGATTCCGGTTCTAAGCTCGGTACTATTTAGGATGACAGTCAACTCTGCGGAGGATGGTTAGTTTTTGTGAGAAGATGAGCAAAAGATTACTCAAGGTTGCTCGAGTTCACAGTGGACGCAAGCTCGTGAACAAACAAGTTTACACCTCTGCCAGCGACATTTACCTTAGCTGCCATGTGCTGTAGACTGCATGGCTGCTCTCGTCCTCTGAAAATACTATAAAGAGGTAATCAAAATCTTTACTGATTTTATCAGCAGAAACTGTCCTATGTTTCTTGCTACGCGCGAAAACATGCACTCATCTCTAGTCAGGAAAATATGGCGATATGCACATACATAGATGGTGCAGCGTGTATATTTCAATGCCCTCTCAGTACTTGCAAGAACAATTAACTAAGTGGCTGTTTCGTTTCTCCGCTATCGGTGCTCAACGACTCTTCAGCTAATTTATAGCTGAAAGTCAGTGGAAGTGAACGCAGTGTTCACACAAAATTCCTCAAATAGTTCAAATGGCTCTGAGGTCGTCAGTCCCCTTGAACTTAAAACTAATTAAACCTAACTAATCTAAGAACATCACACACATCCATGCCCGAGGGAGGATTCGAATCTGCGACCGTAGCGCTCGAGCGTTTCCAGACTGTAGCGCCTAGATTCGCTCGGCCACCCCGGCCGGCCAATATTCCTCTTTTAGCGTCGTACAGAGCGTGATGCGCCATATACTACACTTGACGCTGGTTCAGAGGAGAGTCCCCAAAGTTTTCGGACTTGTGTCTTTTGTAGCAAACTGTCTCCTACCTGTGTCCTTTCGTGCTTCACATCACGGCTTTCTCAAACCAATGGGAGCGCTCTTTTCATCTTGTCGAAACTACCTTTCCCAATCGCAAAGGGCCTACCTTTAAACTGAATCGAAATATCACCCGTTTCTACTCCTTCCGAGTTTATTGCAGCCAATCGGACATTTTGTGCCCACTCCTGACGCCTAAAATTTAGACGCATACATCACGAGCATACCATAAGCATTTCAGATGATCAGCTGTGTCTCTGGTCTGTTTGTATCTGTCTGGAAATTCCCCAACGCAGTTTTTTTCACTTTTTGCTTCTTGACATGCAGCATTTGGGTTTGGTGTGTTAATACCGTCGAATTGAGTGTCATCCTTTTGCATTACATACTGTACATTTTGATAGGCAAATCTGCTCAATATCGCCAAGGTATGTCAGGTGACATATTCGTCTACTTGTTACGACGTATAAAACCTCCCACGTAAGGTGAGAAATGGACATACATTCAATCTGCCACCTTAGAACTTTTGATATGTGGTGTTACAGAAGAGTGTTGAAGATTAAATGGGCAGATGGTGTAACTAATGAGAAGGTACTGAACACAACTGAGGAGAAAAGAAATATGTGGGACAAAATGACTAAAAGAAGGGATCATTTGACAGGAGACACCCTAAGACATCAAGAGACTAGGAATTTAGCTTAGGAGGAAAGTGTGTGTGTGGGGTGGATTGAGGGTGGAGGGGGTGGGAAGGGTAAAAGTTGCAGAGGAAAACCAAGAGACTAGTACTTTAAGCAGGTTCGAGAGGATGTGGATTGCAGCAGTTATTCGCAGATGAGGAGGGTTGCACAGGATAGGGTAGTGTGGAAAGCTGCCTCAAACCAGTCTTCAGACTGAAGACCATGGCAACAACATTTCGCGAATTTGGAATGCATATTCCATCATCGCACCGAAGTTCTGTCTTACAATTACATGATTTTACCTACATGTTAAATCGGTATAATGGGAAACTTGTAGTTATTGGCTATACATGAATTTCATCAAACCCATACAGATGTTTTTGGCTTCTTAGACACGTCTGATAAAGGTATGTGTATTCCAAAATCGATCACATATGTTGCACGAGTAATGAGCATATTTAGTGTGTGGTGTGTAATCTGTAATTCAATAAAGTATACTAAGAAATTTGAGGAACAACATTTCTCTATCAGACTGTGTATATTTTTTTTAATTTTTCACATTACACATATACTACATACTTCATACGTGAACCCGGTAGCGCGAAAAAAATTTATACACAGTCTGGTGGAAGAATGTTGTTCTTCAAATTTATTGAATCCGTGGGGCCCACAAAGAAGAAAATTACACAGCAAGAGAGCTCAAGAGATTTAAGTGATGACTATATCTCATTAAGGTAAGAGAAAAAGAGAAAAGTAAAAAAGAGTTAAGTGCAGCACCGTTTAAAAAATTGAAAAATGCAAAACAAGAGCAATATGCAGGAAGTGTGGAGGAGACAACGAAGACTCCGTTTTAACGCCCCGTCTACGACGATGTTATTAGAGACGGGACACAAGCTCGGGCACGAAATGTGTAGCAAGGAATATGTGCTGTGTTCTTTCATACTAACTTTCCTGTCATTTGCCTTAAGTGATTTAGGGAATACGTAAATTTGGATGGCCAGCCGGGGAAAACTATGCAGTACAGGAATCGTCAGCGCAGTGCGTAAAACAGCAAAGTTCTTAACGAAACTTCACTGTGCAGAGTCTGGGCGGCAGTTCGCTGTACCAGAAGGGGACACTGTTTGCTTTCGGGTGTCACTGATGGGCCGGGTAAACTGTGGGTAAACTGGGGTCGGCGGAGGCGTCCGCAGAGGACAGCGGTCAACGACTTGCTGATGCAATAACCGGCCACGCGGCACCGCACCGCGCCGCGCCGCGGCTGCTGGTCAGATTATTGAGTTAGCGGCCGGCGGTCGCTCCTAATAACTGGACGGCGCGCAGCCGCCGCCGTGGGAACATCTGCGGCGGGAGGGCAAGCTGCTGGCAGTCTGCCCAGGTGGAACACAGTCGGCTGGAATGTGTCGTTTTCACCATTAAAACACTTGATTTTCTATTACGTTTATTTCTATATACGGCAGAATATTCGTGAAAACCCTTCTTTTCGTTCAAAGTATTTGTTAAGGTGCGTTTACACTGCCATTTGTATCGGCACATGTATGAGATACATGTATATGCGACTTTGCGACATGTATCGCGACTTGTATGAGTTGACAAGTATCAACCTCATACATGTATGAGCGTGCGTTTACACTGGTTGATATGTATCACTGTGCGATAGCTTTCGACGACGATTTGGAAGATTTCACATTTTTATGTGCTGGTACACTTGCTATTTTGGAAGATGATAGGAAGAAAAGGCGGAGGAAGCGTAGATGGTGGCAGAGAGAGTTTCTCGCGAATTAACGCTAAAGGATGGCGCATATTTTCGAAATTATGTTAGGATGAGTATGGACGATTTCCGCGGTTTGTTATCACTTGTGGCTCCTCTTGTTTCCAAAACCAACACAAACTTTCGGAAAGCGATTCCACCAGAGGATCAGTTGGCAGTAACACTCCGTTTTTTGGCCACTGGGGATTCCTCTTGAAACGAAGATTTCATTGCAAAACATTTGCATTGTCGCGCGATTGCTAATGCCAACGTCTCACACACGATTGTCGGCATCCGTTGTCAACATTATCACGCGAGGCCGCCGGAATAATAGCAAAAATTTGATATACGTGCCAGATGCATGAAAAAATTATATAAAAATATATAAAACTTTTACCTTCACTTCTTGGAATAAAACTTGCACAATGGCCTCGCAAACACGAAGAATAATGTTGCATATGGCACTTTTTGATGTTCTATGCAGATACATTAACGTCGAAACGATAGTCGGCACCTCCAAAACTCAAACAGCCGCCAAAGAGCCTGGTACTACGCATGCGCTAATCGTCAAAATAAGCGGCAGACGACAAGACGACAGGACATGATAGTACTGCGCATGCGCGAGTTCAAATGTCGCTCATACATGTCGCGCATATGGCCAAAAAGCGATATACAAAATGTATACGCGACATGTATGAGCTCGAGGGTCCGCATACAAGTTCCGTGAATTTTTGTATGAGGTGATGTATCGCGACATGTCAAATTGACATGTCGCTCATACATGTCGCGATACATGTATCCCAGTGTAAACTTACCTATAATGATATATGCAACATGTATCATAAATAGTAGGGGACCAACATGTATCATAAATAGTAGGGGAATCCGACACAGGTGAGAGTATACGACAGAAAATAGATGCAAAATCTGTCCAGTAAACAAGGGTCCGAAAATGAGTTGTTTGTGAAATAAATGCGAATGTAAGGTTACGAGTCGACATTAGTATGATATGCAATGTAGGCTTTCACGGCCGGTGTTGTCTTCAGTTGAAACTTCCGGGCTGAGAGGCCGTGGTCGATGTTTAAAATTTCCTCCTGACGTTTCGTCTCCACCTGCGGGAGACATCTTCTGAGGTCGTCCGGCTACTGCCACTGAGGCTGCTGGTACTCTCGCATTTATAGAGCGTATAGAGGGCACCACCATTCGTCACGTGATGCCGACGGTATGCCTATATTTTAATAGAAAAGAGGCAGTTTTAAAGTTGGACAAAATATTTCTATATTCCGCAGTATTTTAATAGAAAAGAGGAAGTTTTAAAGTTGGACAAAATTTGGATGTTGACGTTGCGCCAGCAGAATGACAATCGATTACTCTCAATCGAGTATGATGACGCCTTCCAAAGGTAGGCATACCGTCGGCATCAAGTGACGAATGGTGGTGCCCTCTATGCGCTCTATAAATGCGAGAGTACCAGCAGCCTCAGTGGCAGTAGCCGGACGACCTCAGAAGATGTCTTCCGCAGATGGAGACGAAACGTCAGGTGGAAATTTTATACATCGACCACGGGCTCTCAGCCCGGAAGTTTCAACTGAAGATTAGTATGATAGATTTTCGCAGTAAGTACCAACATGTTTTAGAAGTATGGTTGAAATTTGATTGCTAATCGGTCTTTCATTTCCACACGGATTATAATATTTATTTTACTGTTTTGCAAGCCGGCCGGAGTGGCCGAGCGGTTCTATGCGCTACAGTCTGGAACTGCGTGACTGCTACTGTCGCAGGTTCGAATCCTGCCTCGGGCATGGATGTATGTGATGTCCTTAGGTTAGTTAGGTTTAAGTAGTACTAAGTTCTAGGGGACTGATGATCTCAGAAGTTAAGTCCCATAGTGCTAAGAGCCATTTCAACTATTTGAACTGTTTTGCATGTTCGTATTCCGATTGCTATTGGTTTATTTATCGATTGTCAGTTTTACCCAATTTTACTTGTGGTTCACTGTCCCTAATGGAGTGCCAAGTAGAAAAATCGCAACATCTCCGATATATTCTTCTATCTGAGTGCAATAGAAGGTCGACAGCAGCGCAGGCAGCCAGAAACATTTGCGTGTGAATAATGCCAGTGGTACGACCACGGTAAGAAAATGGTTTTATCATTTTAAGGATGATCGTTTTGACATTAGTGACTCTGAATATTGAGCAAGACCTTCACGACTTGATTAATATCGTTTTAACGCATTACTCCACAATGATCGAAGTGCACGTGCTCGTTCCATCACCGTGCGACATTTGCGTACAATGGGGAAAGTTCAAAAATCGGATATATGGGTGTCGTATGCTCTACGGCAAAATCACAAAAATCAAATGGCCCTGAGCACTATGGGACTTAACATCTATCGTCATCAGTCCCCTAGAACTTAGAACTACTTAAACCTAACTAACCTAAGGACAGCACACAACACCCAGCCATCACGAGGCAGAGAAAATCCCTGACCCCGCCGGGAATCGAACCCGGGAACCCGGGTAGGGAAGCGAGAACGCTACCGCACGACCACGAGATGCGGGCACAAAAATCAGCGAGTGGCCATGTCTACATCTCTGCTTACTCGACATCGACTGGCTGGTAAACAACTCGACCATGATATCCAAGTTTTCTCTCCTCCCGCTTAACTGTCATAGTGGATCCTGATGCAGTTTGGAATTCGTGTGCGTCACGCTGTGCTGTACGTGTCCGTTCACGTTTTCACTTTACTATCACATAGGTAACAGTGGACCAATTGATGTTTAAGAATGTGGAGATATCGCATACAGACATATGACACAAGTGACACCCAATCACCTGACCACTTTCGAAGTCCGTGAGTTCCGCGGAGCGCCCCATTCTGCACTCTCACGATGTGTAATGACTACTGAGGTCTCTGATATGGACTGCCTGGCAGTATGTGGCAGCGCAATGAATCTAATATTAAAAACGTATGTTTTTGGGGGTGTCAGGATACTTTTGAACGCGTTGTGTATATGAGCATACTGAATGGGTCACTCAGTACGTAAAGGCTTATTAAAACCTTATAGTCATGGGGAACTGAAATTCAGTAGTAGGGGAACGAGTAGAAGAAAGGGTTACGGAAAATATGGGCTTGGTAGTTTGAACGGGAGACGAGAAAGACTAATTGTGTTCTGCAATAAATTTCAGCTAGTAGTGACGAATACTCTGTTCAAGAATCACAAGAGGGGGAGGTATAACTGAAAAGTATCATTTCAGTGACTCGTAGATTACATTATGGTGAGGCAGAGATTCCGACATCATGCATTAGGTTGTAAGGCGTACCCAGGACCACATATAGATACAGATCACAATTTAGTAGTGATGAAGAGTAGGCTGAAGTTTAAGAAACCAGCCTAAAGAAACAGTGCGCAAAGAAGGGGGATACGAAAGTACTAAGGAATGCGGAGATACGCTTGTAGTTCTCTGAGGCTATGGATCCTGTGATAATGAGTATCTCAGTAGGCAATTCAGTTGAAGAGGAATGAACATCTCTAAAAAGGGCAATCACAGCTTACGATCGTGATATCACGAGACAACCGAGCAGCCGCCAGCACGAGCCACAGGGGGCCAAAAGTTCTGAAAATGGATTTTACATAAGCCGAAACCGGTTAATAAACGAATAATATTGCGATCTTGCTGTTCATTCTAACTTAAATAGGGAATAAGGTCGCTGTTCTCCAGACTGTGTTGTTTAAACTTATGAATTACAGGCGTTGGAAAGAAAAACATAGGTGCAAAGACGCTAACTACGAAGAAACCGTGCGTAACCGAAGAAATTCTTCAGCTGAAGAAAAAGGAAGTACAAAACGTTCAGGAAAAAATAGGAATACGGAAATGCAAGTAACTTAGGAATGAAATAAATAAGAAATGCAGGGAAACTGTGGTGAAATATCTACATGTAAAATGTGAAGGAATCGAAAAAGAAGTGATCGTTGGAAGGACTGACTCAGCATATAGAAAAGTCGAAACAACCTCCAGTGAAATTAAAATTAAGGGTGGTAACATTAAAAGTGCAACTTGAATTCCACAGTTAAATGCAGAGGAGAGGTCGCAATCCGACTTTTAAGGCACGTAACCACAATCACGGCTGAAGGCCTTTAACGCCAGAATGGCAATTATAAAAAAATTAAACTAACATGTATAAAATACAGACAGCAAATAATTTTTGAAAACAAGCTAATCTGGTCGCAATCAGAATTTTAAAGCAAGTAACCACAATCACGGCTGAAGGCGTTTCACGCCAAAATGACATTTATAAAAAAAATTAACAGATGTACCACCAAACAGTGAATGGCATAGCAAAAGTTAATTAAAAAAAAAAAAAAAACAGATCACCAAAGAGGTGAGGCAAATGATGGTAACATAATAATACAATAATAAAATAGAACACAAGGGCCAGTGACAGATGGTGCTCCAGGAATCGACCTCTGACTAGATCACACCAAAAACACTTTCATGAGCGAAGAGAAAGGGAGCCAAGAGTTGCATTGAGATCACAATATGGCGACTCGGACTAGTGGCAGTCGAACGAGCAACTAATGGTACTCTTGGTGAAGCTACCTGACATCCAACATCACAAATGCAAGATGTAAAATTATGTCAAAGCCGGAACCGGTGGTCTAAGCTCCACACGCAGAATAGTGCTGAGAGCGCTCGGAACAAGAAGGAATGACTACCACTAAGATAGAAGAACGCCACTTAACCCATAATCAAAACGCTGTCAACTTACATGCCTCACCGGACAGCGGCGTTAAGCCCAGGAAATGTACACTGGTGTTACATACACGAACCCCCTGGGCGGGTAACTGGGGCGTTAGCGGCCACAAGACAGAAAAATACCGCTGGCTGAACTTAACAATGTAAGAAGCTGAAAATAGTAAATAGTAATTAGAATTTCAGGAAGACCAATCAGATCCGCCTTTTTCTTGTGTATATCAATGATCTTACATCAGTAATATTACCAGAACCCAAGTTCGTTTTGTTTACCGATGATACAAACATTGCAATAAATATCAAATCAAGTGTAGTCTTAGAAAGGTCAGCTAATAAAATATTTGTGGACATTTGTCACTGGTTCATAGCCAATTACTTGCCACTAAACTTTGAAAAAACACACTAATGCAGTTCAGAACTTGTAAGGGGTGTCCCACGAGTATATGCCTAACATACGATGACAAGCAGATAGAAGAAGTGGACAGTGTTAAGTTCTTGGGATTACAGCTTGATAATAAATTCAACTGGGAGGAGCACACCACAGAACTGCTGAAGTGTCTTAACAAATCTCTATTTGCAATGCGAATTGTCAGACATAGGGGATATAAAAATGAAAAAGTTGGCATACTATGTTTACTTTCATTCCATAATGTCATATGGGATTATTTTTGGGGCAATTCATCAAGCCAAGCTAAAGTTTTCCGGGCACAAAAACGTGCAGTAAGAGTTATATGTGGTGTGAACTCAAGAACATCTTGCAGAAGCTTGTTTAGGCAACTGCCGGCCGGAGTGGCCGAGCGGTTCTAGGCGCTACAGTCTGGAGCCGAGCGACCGCTCCGGTCGCAGGTTCGAATCCTGCCTCGGGCATGGATGTGTGTGATGTCCTTGGGTTAGTTAGATTTAATTAGTTCTAAGTTCTAGGCGACTGATGACCTCAGAAGTTTAGTCGCATAGTGCTCAGAGCCATTTTTTTGTTTTTGTTTAGGGAACTAGGGATACTAACTACTGCTTCCCAATATATTCATTCCTTAATGAAATTTGTCATTAAAAATATATCACTTTTTCAAACCAACAGCTCAATTCATGGAATCAATACTAGAAATAATAATCTTCACAAGGATTTAAAGTCACTTAGTCTTGTACAAAAAGGTGTGCATTACTCAGGAACACACATTTTCAATAACTTGCCAGCAGCCGTAAAAAACTTAACAACCAATGAAATTCAGTTTAAGAGAAGCCTAAAGGATTTATTGGTGGCCAACTCCTTTTACTCCGTTGATGAATTTTGAATTTCTCAGTAGAACCAACTAATGTACAATATAACTTCTGCACAATTTCAGTGCATTATCGTGTTCGTCGTAAATAAGTGTGTGTGTGTGTGTGTGTGTGTAAGTCCAATCTAACTTCTGCACCAGTTCAGTGCAGTAATGTGTTCATTGTAAATAAGTATTTAGTAGTTGTATTACACGTTTATTACCTTATAAATAAATCGAAAACTTTTTTATTTTAAATTCAATGCATTAGTATTTGTAAAATAATTCTTTCATATAGCATTCATTAAAAAATGACGACCATGCCACTTGGGACGTGAGGAATGGTACACTAGCTTATTTGTTTGAGTTGTAAATATATGTCATGTATTGTTTTTCTGACATGTTCTACACCCTGGAGGACCTCCTCACTACGGATCAACTGGAATGAAAGTAAATCTAATCCAGTCTAAAATCTAATCAGGTACTCCACTCCCTGATTTTCGGCTTGGGGCCACTACGAGCAACAACACGAACACAAGTCACTGGAAAATCGCGATATTTCACAATGGCGGGGGTTTCTCTATGCGAATTGCAATTCACTCAACTTAAACATGCAGGATTCGCTTTCGACGAGGTCGTGCACCCTTGTGACCAGTGGCCTTCGCTCTGCGCGGACCGCGCCGCTCCTCGTTCCCAGCCGAACTCTCACTAACAACTAGGAAGAAGCACGAAGTCGCCCCAAAGATAGGGCAACAGAACTACATATCGATAAGCGCCGCTGCTGCCACTAGTGTACAGTCGACGGCTACGAAACGAGTGGCGCCATTGAACACGAGAAGAATACAGACAACGCAACCGTGCCAACTAAACGGTCTGGCAGAAACCTACACATGGCACCAACGCGAGCCGCAGCACTGCTCAATGACACTGCTTTCCTCAGTGTACGTGAAGAATAATTATAGGATCTGCTGAATTGAATGAACGGCCTAATGGGTACAATATATGGACTGAGAGTAAATCGAAGAAAAATGAAAGTAATCAGAAGTAGCAGAATTGAGAACAGCGTGAAACTCAATATCAAAAATGAGGATCACGAAGCGGACGAAGTCAATGAAATCTGCTACGTAGACAGCAAGATAACCCATGACAGACAGAGCAAGCGTGAAATCAAAAGCAGACTAGCACTGGAAAAAAGGGTACTCCTGGACAAGAGAAGTCTGCTAGTGTCAAACGTAGGCCTTAATCTGAGGAAGAAATTTGTGAGAATGTGCTGTTGAAGCACACTACTGTATGGTAGTGAATCATGGACTGTAGGAAAACCAGAAATGATGAGAACTGAAGCATTTGAAATGTGGTGTTAAAGAAGAACGTTGTTAATTAGGTGGACTGATAAGGTAAGGGATGAGAAGGTTCTCCGAAGAATCATTGAGGAAAGGAGTATATAGAAAACACTGACAAAAAGATGACATAGGATGGTAGTACACCTGTTACGACATCAGGGAGTAACTTCAGTGGCACTAGAGTGTCCTGTAGAGGCCAGAAACTATAGAGAATGGCAGAGATTGGAATACATCCAGCAAATAATTGAGGATGGAGGTTTCAAGTGCTACTCTGAGACGAAGAGGATAGCACAGTTGATGAATTCGTGCGGAAAGCATCAAACTAGTCAGATGACTGATGACTCAAAAAGATAATCCATAGAAGTTCAATAGTCTGTGATCATGATGTGAGGAGAGCGACACTGCCATGTGAGGCAGAGAGCCTCAGTTTGAGCCCAGTGGTGGTTGTGTTGATAAATAATTGTTAAGAAAAAAATTGGATACGTTGCAGCGTTTTTTTTTAATTTGCACTGACGTTAGCCAATCGTGTCGTTGGGCGCGAAATTCAAGTACTTGCACGTGCGAAAATGCAATAATGCACAGACATATGGGGATCTGTTAGTTACCACTTGCCCAGCTGCTCATTACAAGTAAAATGTGCTTTTTTAATGAACTGATCAATTTATACTAAGTAAGCAAAAGCTAAGTTTTTCCGGTTTGAGCAAACCAATCTAAGAACACATTTGGTGAACACGCGTCTACCAGACTGCTTGGTTTTTCAAGAGCGACGACCTGAATGGTAACTTCAATGCTAACTAAATAGGAAACGGCACAAAAGACCGAATTCTTTTCTTAACATTTATTTCTCAGCACAACCTACCCTACAACAACCTTACAAAGTTCCGGGTCTATTTCTGACCGTCCTATATAGGTCATTCGAATCAACATTTCAACGTATTTCTTGGGACATTACATACTTCATTCTTCATCTATTTGGAATATATCGAGGCCCACACACTATTGGAGTACGCTAGTCCTTGCAAAACACACACACACACACACACACACACACACTCACACAAAACTTTCAAGTTCTCCATTAAGTCCTTTCATGTTGTGTTGACTTTGTAGTATTGTACAGCTACGTCACGTACTTTCGGGTCGGAAATGAGCTTATTTGCAGCAAGACTAATTTTATACATGGACAGTGCGACGATATCTGGGGCACCTTGATTTTCCTTGACGTGGAAGCAGGGAGATGAGTGCCGAAAATGGTGACCCAAACGATAAAAATGGACACAGAAGTGGTATCACGTCGTCTTGTCAGACGTCACAGATCCATGTTCAGCATCACAATAATAGTGGAGGCTTCTAGGAACACGGACGGTGCCAGATGTTATCATCATCCGAGCGCAGTACGGTACCTGGCGCTTTTGTATGGCGTATCACTGCGTAAAAAGCACGATCATATCCGGTTCGCATAGCAGGTAATTTAAAAATGTTACTTTCGATAGCTGCGATTTACCTTTGAGGTCCCTTTCAAAAAGGCTACGCAAGACCTTATGTTTCCAGTGACATTGTGATCGAGCTCGATTGAAGTGTATTCTCCTGCTATCTCGACCAGCACGTTATTCACATTTCTCAGCCTTGGCAAACATCTGGTGATGGTTTGCTGAGAGACTGGCGTGCAACTATTCGCCACCCACTACCTTTAATGAACTCTGGCAGTACCATGGAATTACGTACCCGTAACTGTCGTTCAGGCTGAGTTCGCATTGTTTTACAGGATGGTTAAAGCCACTGTTTTCGCCAGAAATGGCAGATCACATGGGGACCACACCAACTTGTCATTGCCAGTTTGGTCCAGATTTATAATATATGCAGTGCTGGGCTAGAAATGAAAGTAACAGATGTGGGTGCTCCAGCTGGCCAAGAGTTTAGAAAACAGCGAGGCATGAGTCATTTGTGTGTGCATGCCAGATATGCTCAATAATTTGTTCATGTCTGGGGAGCTATGTGGGCAGCGGAGTTGTTTAAGTTCCGAAGAGTGTTCCTGGAGTCACATTGTATCAATTCTGGACGTGTGGGGTGTCACATTGTCCTGCTGGAATTTCCTAAGTCCGTCGGGATGCACAATGGACACGATCAGACAGGATGCTTATGTATGTGTCACCTGTCTTATCTAGGCATATCAGGGGTCCCATATCACTCCAACTGCACACGCCTAAGACCATTAAAGAGCCTCCACCAGCTTGAACACTCCCCTGCTGACATGCAGAGTCTATGAATTCATGAGGTTGTCTCCATTCCGTACACGTCCATCCGATCGATACAATGTGAAACGAGACTCGTCCGAAAAGGCAACACGTTTCCAGTCATCAACAGTCGAATGTTGGTGTTGACGGGCCCAGGGGAGGTGTAAAGCTTTGAGTCGTGCAGTCATCAAGGCTACAAAAGTAGCCTACGGCTCCGAAAGTCCATTTCGATGATGTTTCTTTGAATGGTTCGCACGCTGACACTCGTTGATGGCCCACCACTGAAATCTGCTGCAATTTGCCATAGGATTGTACTTGAGGTAAGATGAACGATTCCCTTCAGTCGCCGTTGGTCCTGTTCTTGCAGGCTCTTTTTCCGGCCGCAGCGATTTCGGAGATCTGATGTTTTACCGGAAATGATCGTACGGGAAAATCCCCACTTCATCGCTAACTTGGAGATGCTGAGTCACATCTCTCGTGAGGCAACTATAACACCATATCCAAACTCACTTAAGTCTAGATAACCTGCCATTGTAGCAGCAGTAACCAATCTAACAACTGCGCCAGTCACTTGTCTTATATAAGCATTGCCGACCGCAGCACCGTATTCTGCCAGTTTACTTATCTCTACATTTGTACACGCCTGCCTGTACTAGTTTCTTTGGCGCTTCAGTGTAAACATTTATTACTGTCCAAGAAAATGTGAATCAAATGGCCTATTTTACCATTTCATATAATAGACATAACTGAGAAGAATAAACAAAATTAATAAAAATGAATTTAGAGACGATTAGCGCCGCAAAAAGAGTACGGAACGGTCATATGAAGCTTGTGGGTTCGAGTTGCTACCGGAGAAAAATATTTTTGTCTTTTTTCAGTTTTTACGTTACTTACGCTGAAAATAAGCCGAAATAATGCACAATAGACCGGATAGTCTTCATTAATATTCTCATAAATGGCATGGAAAGGAAAGACAAAGGGAAGTTTAGAACTGCTTGCAATCAGTTTTTGGAGAGAACCCGTATATCGTTGTTTACAAAAATATACACACCATGTGTGTCTTTTGTTGTTAACGTTTGATTGTCAAATTCATCCAAATTTTTATTAGAGTGAAGCGTTAAAGTTAGAAGGAAATCGGTTAAGTAATTTCCTGAGATTGTTGGGAACAACATTTCCCTTCTATATATTACATATATATTTATATTTTATTTACATTAAAAATACTCATGTATACCCTATGTCCAACAGAATATTCATTGAATTTCGTCCAAGAATTTGAAGTCAATCGCTCAAGAATTTTTTGAGATATTTGGTAAGAACGTTTTCCATTTGCATATTACATATTTATGTATTAATACTATGAAAAGGATAGTTGCTCCTCACCATATAGCGGAGATGCTAAGTCGCAGATAGATACAGAAAAAAAGACCACAGAAAGTGAGCTTTCGGCCAACAAGGCCTTCGCCGGGTGTGTATGTTGTCTATTTCCGACGAAGGCCTTGTTGGCAGGAAGCTCAGTTTCTGACAGTCTTTCTGCTGTCCTTCTGTGCGACTCAGAATCTCCGCTATATGGTAAGTAGGCACTATCCTATTCATAATATTGTTACATTTCATCCTAGATTTTACATATTTATTTTGATATTATATACATTAAAAACACTATAGGAAAAGATAGATTGCTGCTTACCTCAAAGAAGAGACGTTAAGTTGCAGACAGACAGAGATAAAAGACACCCATATGGAGCTTTCGGCCACAGCCTTCGCCAGTAAACACACATACACACACACACATGTAACTTACTCTTACTCGAGATGCTGTAATTGGCGGTCATGTGTGCGTTAGGTGCGCTTGCTTGCTTCTCTCTCTCTCTCTCTCTCTCTCTCTCTCTCTCTCTCTGTGTGTGTGTGTGTGTGTGTGTGTGTGTATCTGTGTCTTTGCTGACCAAGGCTGTGGCCGAAAGGTATACGTGAGTGTCTCTTAATCCTACCTGTCTGCAACTTGACGTGTCTTCTTTACGGTAAGTAGCAATCTATCTTCTCCTACATTGTTGATGTTCCTACCTGGAGTTTCCATTGTTTGATATATTAAAAATAGGTGTATAAAAACACTCGCTTACTCGAATGCAACGTTGTGTCAAAATGTCAACTCAGTGAGGGAGTGCTTTCGCAGTTTTGCTGGTACAAACAGACCGAATTTTTATATAGTAAGATATTAGGCTATGCTCTAGAAACTGGTGTCTTCAGTGCTACATTACTGCAAAGTCTGTGACGCTCAATTCGAGTACGGGCTTCGAGTCTGACTGCAGACAGAGTGCAGCCTTTCGTTCACCGCGACAATAGGAGAGGA
This sequence comes from Schistocerca cancellata, assembly GCF_023864275.1. Taxonomy (NCBI): domain Eukaryota; kingdom Metazoa; phylum Arthropoda; class Insecta; order Orthoptera; family Acrididae; genus Schistocerca; species Schistocerca cancellata. The sequence goes on from NC_064632.1 coordinate 139,324,715, forward strand.
ACGGAGGCTAACCCATCACCCCCGCCACCTTTTACCCCCGGCAAAGTACTCGGTAAATTTGACAGCAGGTTAACTGAACGTTGGCCGTCCTATGGGGACTGGATCGAGGGAAACACCTCAGTCGTACTTGGCATTGAACCCGGAGCCTCCAGGACCGGAATCTAGTGTTCTATCCGATGTATATCCATATCTTCCATGTTATGAGAACTAAGAATCAAATAAAAAGCTATGTAGAGGACAGCCAATTCATTGTTTCACATTACCTGCTTTAAACACACATGACAGCAAACAGCAGCATAAAAACAAATTCCGTAAGCACCGTAAACAGCAATTCGTATTAGCATACGAGTGTCGCAGTACACTCGATAATAAGTAATGAAACAGATTTCTGAAATGGAGCGTCCACGCCGTTTCATCAGTCGCGCGTGTTCTACAATAACTGAGGTAACAGCCAAAAGCGACGTCCGTGAATTATTTCCAGAGATTTCCGCCGACGTACGCTTAATGGGAACGTTCACCCTTATTTGTTCAGAGCAACAGCTTGTTTGCAGTGCCACATCGCTTGTGTTTAACGCACCTGTTCCACGAGGCAGATGAAAGCGAAGTGACGGGTCGTGTGTCACCGGGACCTTTCCAGCCTCGTGACCTACAAATGAAATGCCGTAAATTCGCCACTGTGAGCCTTTATATACCATTAGGCAAACTGGATCCTAATCTAGATTCACTCCATAATTTTCGCGATGTTACTTTTACATTAGGACTAAATTCAAAAGCATATGCCGCTTGAGCTTAAGTCAAAGAAAATAGTGCCGAAATGAAGCTTAAAAGCGAAATATCTGTAGTACCTACGATCCTATTTCCCATAACAAGAACAACGTTGTTTGTCGTGGTATTTAGTCCGAAGATTGGTTTGATGCAGCTCTCCACGCTATCCTGCTTGTACAAGCATCTATGCAAATTATAGCAACCTACTGCCATGCTGAGTGTACCAATAGTATACTCTTGGCTTGTTCGCTAAATTCTCTTTATAATGATCAGACAGAACATTATGACCAACTACCTAATAGCCGTCAAGTCCACCTTTGGCAAGGATAACAGAAGTGACGCGTCGTTGCAAGGAAGTAATGAGGCCTTGTTAGGAAGCTGGAAGGAGCTGCCACCACATCTGTACACTTAAGTCACCTTATTCCCGTTAATTCCGGAGCGAGGAGCGATGACCTCTGACGCTGTGTTCATTCACAACACAGATGTGTTCGACCGGGTCCAGATATGGCGAGTTCTGAGGCTTGCATGAGCTCCACTGGACCCATGAATATCCAAATGAATTTAACGTACAATGGCCGGCCGGTGTGGCCGTGCGGTTCTAAGCGCTTCAGTTTGGAACCGCGTGACCGCTACGGTCGCAGGTTCGAATCCTGCCTCGGGCATGGATGTGTGTGATGTCCTTAGGTTAGTTAGGTTTCAGTAGTTCTAAGTTCTAGGGGACTGATGACCTAAGTAGTTAAGTCCCATAGTGCTCAGAGCCATTTGAACCATTTTTTTAACGTACAATGGGGAGTCTGATGATTGTAATTACACTATTGGCCATTAAAATGGCTACACCACGAAGATGACGTGCTACACACACGAAATTTAACCGACAGGAAGAAGATGCTGTAATATGCAAATGATTAGCTTTTCAGAGCATTCACACAAGGCTGGCGCCGGTGGCGACACCTACAACGTGCTGACATGAGGAAAGTATCCAACCGATTTCTCATACACAAACAACAGTTGACCGGTGTTGCTTGGTGAAACGTTGTTGTGCTGCCTCGTGTAAGGAGGAGAAATGCGTACCATCACGTTTCCGACTTTGATAAAGGTCGGATGGTAGCCTATCGCGATTGCGGTTTATCGTATCGCGACATCGCTGCTCGCGTTGGTCGAGATCCAATGACTGTTAGCAGAATATGGAATCGGTGGGTTCAGGAGGGTAATACGGAACGCCGTGCTGGATCCCAACGGCCTCGTATCACTAGCAGTCGAGATGACAGGCATCTTATCCGCATGGCTGTAACGGATCGTGCAGCCACGTCTCGATCCCCGAGTCAAAGATAAGGACGTTTGCAAGACATCAACCATCTGCACGAACAGTTTGACAACGTTTGCAGCAGCATGGACTATCAGCTCGGAGACCATGGCTGCGGTTACCCTTGAAGCTGCATCACAGACAGGAGCGCCTGCGATGGTGTACTCAACGACGAACCTGGGTGCACGAATGGCAAAATGTCATATTTTTGGGATAAATCCAGGTTCTGTTTACAGGATCATGATGGTCGCATCCGTGTTTGGCGACTTCGCTGTGAACGCACATTGGAAGCGTGTATTCGTGATCGCCATAATGGCGTATTACCCGGCGCGATGGTATAGGGTGCCATTGGTTACACGTCTCGGTCATCTCTTGTTCGCATTGACAGCACTATGAACAGTGGACGATACATTTCAGATGTGTTACGACCCGTGGCTCTACCCTTCATTTGATCTCTGCGAAACACTTCATTTTCGCAGGGCAATGCACGACCGGATGTTGCAGTTCCTGTACGTGCGTTTCTGGATACAGAAATTATTCGACTGCTGCCCTGGTCAGCACATTCCCCAGATCACTCACCAAATGAAAACGTCTTGTGAATGGTGGCCGAGCAACTGGCTTGTCACAATACGCCAGTCACTACTCTGGATGAACTGTGGTATCGTGTTGAAGCTGCATGGGCAGCTGTACCTGTACATGCCATCCAAGCTGTGTATGACTCAATGCCCAGGCGTATCAAGGCCGTTATTACGGCCAGAGGTGGTTGTTCTGAGTACTGATTTCTCAGGATCAATCCACCCAAATTGCACCAAAATTTGTATAATGAATATCCGTTTATCGTCTGCATTTCTTCTTGGTGTAGCAATTTTAATGGCCAGTAGTGTATCTAATGCATGACCTATATGTTATGTCTTTCTTTGAAGAAAATGTGGAGCAGTAAATTTTACGATACTTTAGTAGCAATGTAACATTTTCTGCCATTTAGTGTTCTAGGGTTAGTGAAACAACCTTGGATACTGTAGTCTTCTATTTATTTTAGTACACAGACGGGACTGCAGCAGGCGGGAGGTTTACATTTATTTACGTGTCATTTATATTTATTTACGTGTCGTGAACATCGTTTCTTTAGTAACGGCGTTGCAGAATTTTGCAACGGAAATTTTTAAGACAGCTATAGTGAAATATCATAACTAAAGACAGTTGTTCATGACACATACACAAATAGAAACATCTGAAGAAGGGGTGAACATGAAATGAATGTGCTCTCAAAACGAGTTTTCTGAGGCGTAATTTGTTGGCGTAGTGTGTTGGGAAAAGGGTAGCAGTCATATCTGTGCGTTACCCTATAAGCATTAACGTCACGGACTCTTTACTTTTGACGTAATAAGTTAGCAGTGTTGCTGTCGTGCTACGTGACGACGTGGCCCACGAACTTCAGTACGTACGTGTATCAGACCAGCAGGTCTTCAAAGGCTGCCCTTGCCTGACGTAAGCCGTAATTGACGATGTTACATATGTAGAGCAGAATAGAACTTTATTTTAACGTCGGGAGACGAAACAAACTCGTTATGTGGCACCCTAAATAGCGGATCGTATAAAAGACAGTAATAACAAGTATGATATTACACAGTAGTGACAAAGATTATACACAATGTGACTCGACTGCAGTCTAACATTCTTGTGAAATTTATGCACAATAATCCAGTCACCTGGAAGAGCAGTTGTCTTGGAAGAAGAATACAAGAGAACATCAACAAAAGCAAAACGAGGATAATGGAATGTAGTCGAATTAAATCAGGTGATGCTCAGGGAATCAGATTAGGGAATGAGACACTTAAAGTAGTAGATGAGTTTTTCTGTTTGGGGAGAAAAATAACTGATGATGGCCGATGTAGAGAGGATATAAAATGTAGATTGGCAAGGGTAAGGACAGCATTTCTGAAGAAGAGAAATCGAGTATTGGTTTAAGCGTCAGGAAGTCTTTTGTAAGTGATGATGATGATGTTTGGTTTGTGGGGTGCTCAACTGCGTGGTTATCAGCGCCCGTACAATTACCCAATCTTTGCTCAGTCCAATTTCGCCACTTTCCTGGATGATGATGAAATGATGAGGACAACACAAACACCCAGTCATCTCGAGGCAGGTGAAAATCCCTGACCCCGCCGGGAATCGAACCCGGGACCCCGTGCTCGGGAAGCGAGAACGCTACCGCGAGACCACGAGCGGCGGACGTCTTTTGTAAGTGTTTGTATGGAGTCTAGCGACGTATGCAAATGAAACTTGGGCGGTAAACAGTTTAGACAAGAAGAGAACAGAAGCTTTTGAAACGTTGGGCCGCAGAAAATCAGGTGCGTAAATCAAGTAACTAATGAGCATGTACTGAATAGAACTGGAGAGAGAATAATGTGGCACAGCTTGATTAAAAGAAGGGGTTGGTTGGTAGGACACATTATGAGACATCATCATTCATGAAAGTGGCGAGTTTGGACTGAACAAAGGTTGGGAATTAGTGCGGGCTCTGATAACCGCGCAGTTGAGCGACCCACAAACCGAACATCATCATCATCATTATGAAACATCAAGGGATAACCCACCAATACTGTAGGGAAATGCGAGGGTTCTAAATCGCAGAGGGAGACAGGAGATGAATACAGTAAGCAGACTCAGAAGGATGAAGATTGCAATACTTATCTGAAGATGCTTCCACAGGTTGGAGTAGCGTGGAGAGCTGCATCAAACCAGCCTTTCGACCAAAGACCACAACCACAACAACAACAGACTGTACGATGCTTGACAAGAATTCTCATACCTTCGCAACGACTTGCTTCCATATCCAAATATATATTGTGTACATTGCCGTGGACAGAGACGGCGTGACGTGCATCTGCTGCATTTACAGTACCATCATCGCTGCTGTAGGTTGCTGTGAAATAAAAGGATTATTCAGCCAGTATTGTTACCACGATGGATAACTACGTGACATCTGTCACGTCATCACCACAGTCACACCTAGAGTGGTGAACTGAGGACATTCTGACTTGTCACAGCTAACCTCACCACACGACATGCGGCCACTCACCGCGGCACTCATCATCACAAACCAAATTACGCTTTCATCAACTCATTACTAATCCGCATCGTTCGCTGATTCCCAGTCTTAGACACACAATGTCTTCCATCCATCCTACTGAGAGAACTGTACTCCAAACACTGAATTTTTTGGCGTGCGTCACATCGCTAGTCCTCTACTTGTACGAAGCCGATAACGCACAAAATTGTGCTCTTCCTAGTTATTCAATTGTCCAATAACGTTGAAAAGAAAACGAATTTTTGATTTTTTAATGATGGCAGTATTCAGAGATTATTCAATAGTACAGGGTGATTCAAAAAGAATACCACAACTTTAAAAATGTGTATTTAATGAAAGAAACATAATATAACCTTCTGTTATACATCATTACAAAGAGTATTTAAAAAGTTTTTTTTTCACTCAAAAACAAGTTCAGAGATGTTCAATATGGCCCCCTCCAGACACTCGAGCAATATCAACCCGATACTCCAACTCGTTCCACACTCTCTGTAGCATATCAGGCGTAACAGTTTGGATAGCTGCTGTTATCTCTCGTTTCAAATCATCAATGGTGGCTGGGAGAGGTGGCCGAAACACCATATCCTTAACATACCCCCATAAGAAAAAATCGCAGGGGGTAAGATCAGGGCTTCATGGAGGCCAGTGATGAAGTGCTCTGTCACGGGCTGCCTGGCGGCCGATCCATCGCCTTGGGTAGTTGACGTTCAGGTAGTTACGGACAGATAAGTGCCAATGTGGTGGCGCTCCATCCTGCTGAAATATGAATTGTTGTGCTTCTTGTTCGAGCTGAGGGAACAGCCAATTCTCTAACATCTCCAGATACCTTCGAAGAAAAAGGGACCAAAAACTTTATTGGCTGAAATGGCACAGAAAACGTTCACCTTAGGCGAGTCACGTTCATACTGAGTTGTTTCCCGCGGATTCTCAGTGCCCCATATACAGACATTGTGACGGTTGACTTTCCCGTTAGTGTGGAAAGTTGCTTCATCACTAAACACACTCTTTGAAACGAAAGATTCACCTGTTTCCATTTGAGCAAGGATAAAATCACAGAAATCGATTCTTTTAATCTTATCAGCTGCAGACAGTGCTTGAAGCAATTTCAGACGATAACCTTTTTCGTACGACTCTCCATACAGTTGATTGTGGAATTTGCAGCTCTCTGCTAGCTCTGCGAGTCGATTTTCCTGGGTTGCGAACAACTTTTCCCTTTGCACAAACACCCATTCTCTGTAAACTGTTTATACCAACGTTTAATACACCACCTATCAGGAGGTTTAACACCATACTTCGTTCGAAATGCACGCTGAACAACTGTCGTCGATTCACTTCTGCTGTACTCAATAACACAAAAAGCTTTCTGTTGAGCGGTCGCCATCTTAGCATCAACTGACGCTGACGCCTAGTCAACAGCGCCTCAAGCGAACAAATGTACAACTAAATGAAACTTTATAGCTCCCTTAATTCGCCGACAGATAGAGCTTAGCTCTGCCTTTTGTCGTTGCAGAGTTTTAAATTCCTAAAGTTGTGGTATTCTTTTTGAATCACCCTGTATTATGAATAAGATCTGGATGTTAATTTAGTAGCAATTAATACTCAGAAATAAAAGTTATGGCACACAAACCATATTTTATTACAGCAGCCAATCAGAACACAAATCGATTCAAATGGGTCAAATTCCAACGGTTACTGTAACGAGACGGCAGCACACGTCGCTCTCGCCCCTCTTCATCTTACGACGTCTTAAGTAAGCAACTCTGCTGAACTAAAATATGATGTGTGACAATAAAACTATGACTCCAAGAGTCAGAAACGTTACACCAGATACATTTACTTGCTATCTCTATTAGTGGTTCTCAACAAGCTTTCCCCTATGATTCACTGAGAAATTTTGTCGGTGTCACTGTTTACAAACTAGGACGGAAAAGGAATAATAGTTTTACAGATGTGTGTAAGGCTAGAAAAGATTGACTCATTTCTTAAGTAATGTCCTATCTTGATGTTAATGACACTGTTGCTGCTAGTTTATACCCCTGACACACGCGAGGGTCCCTGCATAGTACAGGATCAGAGTGAATGTTTCTTCTGTGGGATTTAAACTATGCTAATTAGGGTTGTTACTCTCACCGGCCGATTGCCTCGAAGACTGACCGGCTATATCACAGGTGACTTGAGAGAGAATGCGAAACTGGAAAGGAACACACAGGTAACTTGAAACGAACGCACACGAAACGTTCACTGTCTCCACTAAGTTCAGTTTCTAGTGATCGCGGCTGAGGCAGTAAATTGGGAGTACTCGGATCCTGAGGGGCAGAGAGATTGTGTCGCATAGGGGAAGCCTGACTGTCTCTTTTGTTTCCTTCGTTCCTCAGCCCGGCTGCTTGGAAATTGAAATCCAGACCGTGTCGAGTGCTTGTTTACCTCTGAGAGAGGTAAAGTGAAACGTTGCCGTTCGGTATTCCCCGCCAAGGCCGGCACGCGGGTGGCATGTATTATTCAGTGGCTACCAGCTCCCCGCCCACAAACCGCTGCAGCCCTCCCCCTCCACCCTCTGGACCCGTACAAAGACGCTGATCCGTCTTCTCGGAATGTCTGAGCCTCCAGACAACGCTCCTCACCTCCCGAACGCTGTTTGTGTGCCCTCAAAAGTCATGTTCCATCCTGTACGACGCTCTTATTGCCAAATGATCTGTATTGTTCTTTCTTGTCATCAGATTTAAGCCGATGGTAATGGTACATTTTGAATGCCATACTGAAATACTGAGGAATAGTATTCTCTGTTTCGGCAGCATGTGTCTGCCTCAAGTCGATATCTATGCTGAATGGTTGTGCTTCGCAATCTTGATTTGTGTCGCTAGTGATGATCATGCAGATTGTATAAGGGATGCACAAGACACCTCTAAAACAGGAGAAGATGACCAGCGCGTTACTATGATCAAATGCTCAATTCGTCAACATCAGCTTCAGCACCACTGCAACGTCACTCCGATACCGTAAATAGATGTATGATGTGGCGCAACATATTGACGAACTGCAATGAGTTTAATATCTTTTCTACGCTACAACTTTCTTTATAATGGCAAGAATAAGCATCTACGATAGTATAAAACATTCTCGAACTTCAGGTTGTTTCAATTCAGGGTGAAACCTCCCCCTTTGGAAGATTACCTCCATCGTCTACGTCAGGAGCAACTGACGAAGTAAACTGCTGCTGTGGTGGACTTATATTTTCCATAGACGGCTTCTGATTGGTCGCTGATTACGTAATGCTGTCGCAGATGCTGTCGACGTCTGCGACAGCATTACGTAATTACCGACAAAGCTCGTGGTCGTTCGGTAGCGTTCTCGCTTCCCGCGCCCGGGTTCCCGGGTTCGATTGCCGGCGGGGTCAGGGATTTTCTCTGCCTTGTGATGACTGGGTGTTGTGTGCTGTCCTTAGATTAGTTAGGTTTAAGTAGTTCTAAGTTCTAGGGGACTGATGACCATAGATGTTAAGTCCCATAGTGCTCAGAGCCATTTGAACCATTTTTTTACCGACAAATCAGAAGCCATCTATGCGATATACACGCAAGAAGAGTTTTACGTCACCTCGGTTCCGAGAGTTCCGGAACATGTACAGAGAATTGGAATAGAGATCAACATAAACATCGTTTTCGCCCTTTTTATTGCTCATGATACATTGTATGTTGTATCATCATATAGCGAGACCTTCAAAGGTGGTGCTCCAGACTGCGGTACACACCAATACCTCTAATACCCAATAGCACGTCCTCTTGCACTGATGCATGCCTGTATTCGTCGTGGCATACTATCCACAAGGCACTTTGGTCAAGATTGTCCAACTGCTGAACGGCGATTTGGCGTAGACCCCTCAGAGTGGTTGGCAGAACACGTCGTCCATAATCAGCCCTATTCAATCCATCCCAGGCATGTTCGATAGGGTTCATGTCTGGAGAACATGCTGGCCTCTCTTGTCGAGGAAGTCCTTCACAAGATGTGCACGATGTGGGCGCGAATTGGCGTCCATGAAGACGAATGCCTCGCAAATATGCTGCTGATATGATTGCACCATCGGTCGGCGGATAGAATTCACGTATCGCACAGTCATTACGGCACCTTTCATGATCACCAGCGGCGTACGTCGGCCCCACATAATGCCACCCCAAAACAACAGGGAATCTCCACCTTGCTGATTCCCTGGACAGTGTGTCTAAGGCATTCATCCTGACCGGGCTGCCTCCAAACACGTCTCCGACGATTGTCTGGTTGAAGGCACATGCGACACTCATCAACGAAGAGAACGTGATGCGAATCCTGAGCGGCCCATTCGGCACGTTGTTGGGCCCATCTGTACCACGCTGCATGGTGTATTGGTTGCAAAGATGGACCTCGCCTTGGATATCGGGAGTGAAGTTGCGCATCATGCAGCCTATTGCGCACAGTTTGATTCGTAACACGACGTCCTGTGACTGCACGAAAAACGTTATTCAACATGGTGGCGTTGCTGTCAGGGTTCCTCTGAGCCATTCACTGCAGTAGTAGCCCTTGTGCGGCTTGAGCGAGTCATGTCATCGACACTTCCTGTTTCTCTGTATTTCCTCCATGTCCAAACGACATCGCTTTGGTTCACTCCGAGACACTTGGACACTTCCCACGTTGAGAGCCTCTCTTGACACAAAGTAACAATGCGGACATGATGGAACCGCTGTTTGACCGTCTAGGAATGGTTGAACTACAGATAACACGAGCCGTGTACCTCCTTCCTGGTGGGATGACTGGAACTGATCAGCTGTCGGACCCCCTCCGTCTAAAAGGCGCTGCTCATGAATTGTTTAAATGTTTGGGCGGGTTTAGTGACATCTGTGAACAGTCAAGGGGACTGTGTCTGTGATACAATATCCACAGTCAACGCCAATCGTCAGGAGTTCTGGGGACCGGGTTGATGCAAAATTTTTTTTGATGCGTGTAAAAGGTCTACAAAGCAGCAGTTCGTCAGTTGCTTCTGACTAAGACGAGGTAATGATCGAAAGCTCTAGTTTTTACCCTGAAATGACATGGCAAGAACTTCGAGGATGATTTACACAACACAGAGTCTCTTCTACTGTTTTGGTTGAAAATATCTACCTCCACGTTTTTTATTTGCTTACTTTTTATTCATTTTATCGGCTTTCGGGTCGCGCTCATTTATCTCAGTAATGGAAAGATGATGCAACAACGCACTGGAGACGAGTTTCTTGTTAGTTACAACGATGCAAACGTAAGGCAAGACAACACCTAATACCCAAGCGAAGAAAATATTTGATCTAGCCGGGAGCCAAACCCGGCCCTCTTCGGTAAGCAGTCTACCGTGCTGACCGCGCAGAGGAGCGGACCATTCCACCTTCAAAGACTTTGCTCTAACTCGAGTACCTTACCTGCGCTGCTGGAGCAGGTATTCCATATATGTCCACATCTATATACTCGTACTCTACCGTATGCTAATGACACGAAAAACTGTGACCATTACCCACCGCGTAATTTAATGCAGCCTGTAGGCGTAGCGGGTACGTTATGCGATAAGGAACGTCTATAAGCAGAGCAGAGACAAATGGGGAACCATTGTAGAGATGACGCCGTCCCGCAAATGGGGATATTGCCCTACCCCCACTTCTATGTTTTGAACTTGTATCAATCGGTTCAAATTTTGTACGAAGGGAGGCAAATACATGTAATAAATAGTCGTATGGTTGTTTTGTGGAAGCTTTATCCGTTGCTACCATATAGCAGTCTAAATTTGCACATATAATGCAAGTAAACTTCGGTTTTATGCGGATAGCACGTGCTGAGACGTTTTAAACTGACACAGAGGATAATGAAAAAATATTACTGTAATATAAGAAGCGCCTGCAAAAATCTTTCCTCGTTCGGGTTTTACGTGCGAAAAATCACGCGATACCAAGTGAAACGGTATTTTGGAGAAATGTGTTGCATTTTAAGAGCTTTATTTGGATATAATTAAAAGAACTGGTTATTGCAATGGATTATGGTTCAGATGTTTATTCTTTACAGATTTTATTCACCAGCGGGTTAAAATCATTGAAAAATATTTGGATTTGAAAAAAAAATGAAGGTACCAAACCAAAATTATGTCCAGCACTGTACAAAATCATGTACTGTTTGATAGAGCGTATAAAGCTTTATTGATGATCACGCAGAAAATTAAACTAACCCAAAAATTACTATAAAAATTATTGTCAGCACAAATGCCACCTTATTTCTAACAAAAAAGCTACTACTGCCTTGTAGAAAATTTATTTTCTGACGAAACAAACTTAAATTCGTCAGCTGACGATCAGTATTGAAATGTTGATAGTATTTGGTCGTAGATACGTTGCTTCGCAGGTCTTCTGCTTTTTCCAGCCAGTCACACTCAATTCGGATTGGTTGTTGGAACACTCACGCCAAAAATTATTCACGTGAATGTTTCTATCGGCGGTTTCTTAATTTGCAATTTTTATTATTACCTATTTTAAATAACCATTGACGAAAATCTTACAATCACGAAGAATAACAACATGTATGCTTTTCACTAGTTTATTATTGGTTGCGCGAATCGTTCAGCTTGCAATATAGTAAGCTTTCAATAAGTTCACCTATTTAATATGGTCGTATCGTAACTTTATCAACATAATAGAAACTGTTTATCTAGATATCGTAAACTCCGTGCAGTATTTAATATTTAGTTCGGTATCTGGTATGTATGTTTGGAATTACACTGAAGTGTCGAAGAAACTTGTATAAGCATGCGTATTCAAATACTGAGAAATGTGAACATGTAGAATACGGCGCTGTGGTCGGCAACGCCTATATAAGGTAAGTGTCTGGTGCAGCTGTTAAGTTGCTTACTGCTGCTACAATGTCAGATTATCAAGATTTAAGTGAGTTTGAACGTGGTGTTATAGTCGGCGCATGAGCGACGGGACACAGCATCTCCGAGGTAGCGACGAAGTGTAGATTTTCCCGTACGAACATTTCACCAGGTACCGTGAATATCAGGATTCCAGTAAGACTTCAAATCTCCGACATCGCTGATGCCGGAACAAGATCCTGCAAGAACGGGACCAACGACGACTGAAGAGAATCGTTCAACGAGACAGAAGTGCAACTCTTTCGTAAATTGCTGCAGATTTCAATGCTAGGCGATCAACAAGAGTCAGCGTGCGAGCCATTCGACGAATCATCATAGATATGGGCTTTCGGAGCCGAAGACCCACTCGTGTACCCTTGAAGACTGCACGACACCAAGCTTTACGCCTTGCCTGAGCCCGTCAACACCGACATCGGACTGTTGATCTACAACTACTCTGCAAATCACATTTAAGTGGCTGGCAGAGGGTTCATCGAACCATCTCTGCACTTCTTTGTTATTCCAATCTCGTGTAGCAGGCGGAAAAAAACGAACTTCTATACCTCTCCGTACGCGCTCCGATTTCCCTAATTTTATTATGGTGATCGTTTCTAACTATGTAGGTCGGCGTCAAGAAAATATTTTCGCATTCAGAGGAGAAAGTTGGTGATTGAAATTACGTGAAAAGATACTGCCGCAATGAAAAACGCCTTTGTTTTAATGATGTCCACTCCAAATCCTGTATTATTTCAGTGACAGTTTCTCCCCTGTTTTTTTTTTATAATAAAAAACGTGGTGGCGTTCCTTGAACTTTCTCGAAGTACTCCGTTAATCCTAACTGGTAAGGATCCCTCACTGCGCAGCAGTAATCTAAAAGAGGACGGACAAGCGTAGTGTAGGCAGTCTTTTTAGTAGATCTGTTACATTTTCTAAGTGTCCTGCCAATAAAACGCAGTCTGCCGTTACCCTTCCCCGCAACACTTCCTATGATGTTCTTTCCAATTTAAGTTGTTCGTAATTGTAATTCCTGGAGGAAGGCAACGGCAAACAACCACCATTAGGACCTTGCCTAGTAAGGCGGTGCGGGTCTCCCGCATCGTTCCCCTACGCTCTGTAAAGAAGCATGGGACTTCATTTCGATTTTTCCAATTGTAATTCCTAGGTATTTAATCGAATTTACGGCCTTTAGCTTTAACTGATTTGTCGTGTAACCGAACTTTAACGGATTTGTTTTAGCATTCATGTGGATGACCTCACACTTTTCGTTACTTATTTTCAATTGCCAATTTTCGCACCATAGAGTTATCTTTTCTACATCGTTTTGCAATTTTATTTCATCTTCCTATGTCTTTGTAGATAAAAGACAGCGTCATCTGCAAACAACATAAGACGGCTGCTCAGATCGTCTCCCAAATCGTTTATATAGATAATGAACAGCAAAATGCCTATAACACTACCTTGGGGAACGCAAAAAATTACTTCTGTTTTGCTCGGTAACTTTCTGTCAGATACTGCGAACTGTGGCCTCTCTGACAGGAAAACATCAATTCAGTCATATAACTGTGAAACGCGTATGTATTCATTACCAGCGATGGCGAGGCATGACAGAATCTCTGACCAGAGAGTTATTTATCGTTGCTAGTCTGCGCTTGACCGCGCGAGACGACAGTAGTAGCGTGTAGTGAGTCGGCAGGAACAGTAGCACGTAGCGAGTCGGCAGGAACAGTTGTTGTATGTAGCGAGTCGGGAGAGGTAGTAGTCAGTCGACAGTAGTAGCGGGTGGACGATTGTACTGAGCGGGCGTCGGCATGCGTCGGCGGCGTGATCTTCTCGCGACTCTGGTCACGGTTCGGGACGATGTATATTGTTATAGAAGGTAATGAAGCAGCATTTTGCAAATCTAATAATGTATGTTAATTATAATTAATTTGTTCAAAAAATGCCCCAATAATATTTTTTTATAAAGTAACTCTTTTAAAGAAAAACATTCATTTCAATTTAAAGAATCCTGGCAGGATATCGCCAAGTGTAACCTCCCACCAAAAAATTAGTAAATAATAATAATGAATGTAAATGGAAATGGAGCCAAGTATAACCTCCCCGCAGAAATAGTAAAAAGCCAATGATAATAAAAATGTGCCAGAATGTTAACTCCCCAGAAAATATCGTTAAGGGATGAAGATTGTTTGTAAACCCACAATAATATTAATTAAATAATGAATCGTGAACTGAATGTAACATCTGAACAGAAATAATTAAACCTGATAAATTTTATAAGGGCAGCAGCGCTGACCTTCGGCCCTGTATTCAGAATAAAAAAAGCAAAAAAATTGTTACCTCAATAAAAAAACTGCATCTATATCTGCTCTTAATTGTAGCTTCTACTACACAGCTTCGTGCAATGCTGGCTTATATTTAATTTTGATTCTTGGAGGAAGTGCATAAGAAATGTGCTTTAAATTGAAATGAATGTTTTTCTTTAAAAGAGTTACTTTATAAAAAAATATTATTGGGGCATTTTTTGAACAAATTAATTACAATTAACATACAGTATTACATTTGCGCAATGCTGCTTCATTACCTTCTATAACAATATACATCGTCCCGAATCGTGACCAGAGTCGCGAGAAGAGCACGCCGCCGACGCATGCCGACGCCCGCTCAGTACAATCGTCCACTCGCTACAACTGTCGACTGACTACTACCTCTCCCGACTCGCTACATACAACAACTGTTCCTGCCGACTCGCTACGTGCTACTGTTCCTGCCGACTCACTACACGCTACTACTGTCGTCTCGCGCGGTCAAGGGCAGACTAGCAACGATAAATAACTCTCTGGTCAGAGATTCTGTCATGCCTCGCCATCGCTGGTAATGAATACATACGCGTTTCAACTGAGACGATATTCCATAGGCACGCAATATCACTACAAGCAGCTTATGTGTTATACATAGACGTTAGTGAAATGGGTCTGTAATTTAGTGGCTTACTGCTACTACCTTTCTTGAATATTGGTGTGACCCATGCAACTTTCCAGTCGTTGGGTGCGGATCTTTCGTCGAGCGAACGGTTGTTAAGTGTACAGTTATTGCACAAGCATACTCCGAAAGGAACCTAACTGGTATAGAATCTGGACAGGAAGACTTGCTTTTGTTAATTGCTTCAAGTTGTTTCACTGCTCCGAGGATATCTGCTTCTACATTCTCATGTTGGCAGCTGTTCTTTATTCGAATTCTGAAATATTTGCTTCGTCTTCTTAGATGAAGGAATTTCGGAAGGCTGTTTTTAGTAACACTGCTTTGGCAGCACTGTCTTCGATAGTATCTCCATTGCTATCACACAGAGAAGGCATTGATGTGTCTTGCCGCTAGCGTACTTCATACACTCCTGGAAATTGAAATAAGAACACCGTGAATTCATTGTCCCAGGAAGGGGAAACTTTATTGACACATTCCTGGGGTCAGATACATCACATGATCACACTGACAGAACCACAGGCACATAGACACAGGCAACAGAGCATGCACAATGTCGGCACTAGTACAGTGTATATCCACCTTTCGCAGCAATGCAGGCTGCTATTCTCCAATGGAGACGATCGTAGATATGCTGGATGTAGTCCTGTGGAACGGCTTGCCATGCCATTTCCACCTGGCGCCTCAGTTGGACCAGCGTTCGTGCTGGACGTGCAGACCGCGTGAGACGACGCTTCATCCAGTCCCAAACATGCTCAATGGGGGACAGATCCGGAGATCTTGCTGGCCAGGGTAGTTGACGTGCACCTTCTAGAGCACGTTGGGTGGCACGGGATACATGCGGACGTGCATTGTCCTGTTGGAACAGCAAGTTCCCTTGCCGGTCTAGGAATGGTAGAACGGTGGGTTCGATGACGGTTTGGATGTACCGTGCACTATTCAGTGTCCCCTCGACGATCGCCAGTGGTGTACGGCCAGTGTAGGAGATCGCTCCCCACACCACGATGCTGGGTGTTGGCCCTGTGTGCGTCGGTCGTATGCAGTCCTGATTGTGGCGCTCACCTGCACGGCGCCAAACACGCATACGACCATCATTGGCACCAAGGCAGAAGCGACTCTCATCGCTGAAGACGACACGTCTCCATTCGTCCCTCCATTCACGCCTGTCGCGACACCACTGGAGGCGGGCTGCACGATGTTGGGGCGTGAGCGGAAGACGGCCTAACGGTGTGCGGGACCGTAGCCCAGCTTCATGGAGACGGTTGCGAATGGTCCTCGCCGATACCCCAGGAGCAACAGTGTCCCTAATTTGCTGGGAAGTGGCGGTGCGGTCCCCTACGGCACTGCGTAGGATCCTACGGTCTTGGCTTGCATCCGTGCGTCGCTGCGGTCCGGTCCCAGGTCGACGGGCACGTGCACCTTCCGCCGACCACTGGCGACAACATCGATGTACTGTGGAGACCTCACGCCCCACGTGTTGAGCAATTCGGCGGTACGTCCACCCGGCCTCCCGCATGCCCACCATACGCCCTCGCTCAAAGTCCGTCAACTGCACATACGGTTCACGTCCACGCTGTCGCGGCATGCTACCAGTGTTAAAGACTGCGGTGGAGTCCCGTATGCCACGGCAAACCTGACACTGACGGCGGCGGTGCACAAATGCTGCGCAGCTAGCGCCATTCGACGGCCAACACCGCGGTTCCTGGTGTGTCCGCTGTGCCGTGCGTGTGATCATTGCTTGTACAGCCCTCTCGCAGTGTCCGGAGCAAGTATGGTGGGTCTGACACACCGGTGTCAATGTGTTCTTTTTTCCATTTCCAGGAGTGTATATGACCAGAATCTCTATGGATTTTCTGCCAGATTCTGAGACAAAGTTTCGTTCTGGAAACTATTATAAGCATCGCGCATTGACGTCCGCAAAAATTTCATGCTTCTGTAAAAGACCGCCAATCTTGGAGATTTTGCGTCGGTTTAAATTTGGCATGTTTTTTGCCGTTGCTTCTGCAACAGTGTTCTGACCGGTTTTGTGTACTAAGGAGGATCAGGTTAGCCGTTTGTTAATTTATTTGGTATAAATCTCTCAATTGCTGCCGATACTATCTCTTTGAATACAAGCCACATCTGGTCTACACTTACATTATTAATTTGGAAGGGGTGGAGATCGTCTCTTAGGAAGACGTCAAGTGAATTTTTATCTGATTTTTTGAATAGGTGTATTTTTCGTTTATTTCCCTGTATCCGTTTTGATGCTCGTTATTAGCTCAGGATTATTTGTTGCTAAAAGGTCAAGTATGTTTTCACAACCGTTTACTATTCGCGAGGGGTTCATGAACTAACTGCTCGAAATTGTTTTCAGGGAATGCGTGTAGCATAATTTCGGATGATGGTTTATGCGTACCTCCAGAATTAAACATGTATTTTCGCCAACGTATCAAGGGTAAATTAAAGTCACCACCAACTATAATTGAATGAGTCGGGTAAGTATTTCAAATCAAACTCAACTTTTCTTTGAACCTTTCAGCAATTGTATCCTCTGAATTGGGAGGTCGGTAAAGGTTCGATTTATTATTTTATACCAGTTGCCAAGAATGACCTCTGCCCACACTAAATCACAGGAACTATTTACTTCAATTTCGTGACAAGGTAAACTTCTTCTAACAGCAACAAACACGCCACCGCCAACTGTGTTTAGCTTATCGTTTCGGAATACCGTTAGGTTCTTCGCAAAAAGTTCAACAGAACTTATCTCCGGATTTAGCCGGCTTTAAGTGCCATTAATGATTTGAGCATCAGCGCTATCTACTAGCGCTTGTAGCTCTGGTACTTTGCCAACACAGCTACGACAATTTACAACTGTTATACCGATGGTTCCTGCATGTACATTCTTCCTGAGTTCGGCCTGCATCCTTTGTGACTGAGGCACTTTTTATGTTTTCCTGAGATACTCCAAACTAAAACACTGCCCAGTCCACGCCACACAGCCCCTGCTATCCGTGTAGCTGCCTCCTGTGTGTAGTGGACTCCTGACCTATACAGCGGAACCCGAAACCCAACCACCCTATGGCATAAGTCGAGGAATCTGCAGTCTACACGGTTGCAGAATCGTCTGTGCCTCTGATTCAGACCATGCAATCGGCTAGTTACTACAGGTCGGCAATCGGGACTGTCGTCTATGCTGCAAATGGTCAGCTCTAAACCAGAGTGAATCTCTTCCGATCTAAAGTGACACACATCGTTGGTACCGACGTGAGCCACCACCTGCAATTGGCTGCACCCTGTGCTTTTCATGGAAGGACCCGTTCCACGTCTGGATTGACTCCAACTGGTATGCATAGGGAGTGCTCATTGGCCTTCTTCCCCTTCTTGGCTGCCATGTCCCTAAAGGACCCCATAACGCGCCTAACGTTGCAGTTCCAAACTGTCAATAATCGCATCCTCTGTGATTTCCCGGATCTTGCAGGCTGAGAGGTATCCTCTGAAATAGGACAGGTGACTGCATCTGGCTGAGCGACAGTGTCAGCCACAGAGAGCACGTGGAACCTGTTAGTCAGACTAACTGGAAAGGCCTTATGTGCAGCCCCCTGGGAAGTCTTTCGCTGCCTGCCACGTCCTGAGGCGACCTCCCACTCGACCGCAGGTGTGTGGTCAACCTCCGTGAGAGCAGTAACAGGGCTGGCTAGCAGTGAGGACGGATCAGAGGACTTGGACGTGCTGGACGTCTGTCGAAACTCGACCGCTGGCTCACAGCAGTGGTGCCCATCCACTGCAGCTTCAAGCTGTGTTACCGAAGCCATCACAGCCTGGAGCTAAGGCGAAGCGTCACCAACTCGGCTTGAATCCTCACACAACACTCGTAAAGACCATGGAAAACTACACTACCGGCATGTGCTGCAGAAGTCTACTGTAAACACTGACGAAAACGTAGGAACTATGTCTAATTAATTAGATTAATACACAGAGATTAAAAAATCGAAATATTGAAGCACTCATGTGAGACTAAATCAAGTGGCTCTAAGCACTATGGAACTTAACATCTGAGGTCATCAGTCCCCTAGACTTAGAACTACTTAAACCTAACTGACCTAAGGACATCACACACATCCACGCCCATGGCAGGATTCGAACCTGCTACTGTAGCAGTAGCACAGTTCTGGGCTGAAGCACCTAGAACTACTCGGCCACAGCGGCCAGCCTAAATAATTCGTCCCTAATTATGAACTTTTAATATGTCACAAAGTGGGTTTACTCTCTGACACAGACAACAACGCGACAACTGTGGCTAATTCTAGAAACTAAACTATCAAGGCTTGAAATTATACAATTCGCTCATTGGTAGGAACTCGTAACAGACACAAAATCAGTTATTTTCCTATTCCTGCGTCTGTCTCGGCCTGTCTTTGCTGCCTGGTCGGTTGGGTCCCGTTTAAAATTGTATCCAGTAGATGGATGTGTATGGATATGGAGACAACCTCATGAATCCATGAAACCTGCATGTCAGCTGGAGACTGTTCAAGCTGGTGGAGGCTCTGTAATGGTGTGGGGCGAGTGCAGTTGGGACCCCTGATACGTCTAGATACGACTCTGACAGGTGACACGTACGTAAGAATCCTGTCTGATCACCTGCATTGTGCATTCCGACGGACTTGGGCAATTCCAGTAGGAAAATGCGACATCCCACACGTCCAGATTGGTACATAGTGGTTCCAGGAACACTCCTCTGCGTTTAAACACTTCCGCTGGCCACCAAATTCCCCAGACATTAGCACTATTGAGCATTCTGGGATACCTTGCAAAGTACCCCTTGTATTCTTAGGGATTTATGGTCAGCCTTGCAGGATTCATTGTGTCTGTTCCCTCCAACACTACTTCAGACATTAGTCGAGTCCATGTCACATCGTGTTGCGGCACTTCTACGTCCTCGTGGGGGCTCTACACCTTAGTAGGCAGGTGTACCAGTTTCTTTTCCTCTTCAGTGCATTTTGTGCAGTGTATTAAGATTTTATGTTTTTTCATATGTTTGCATGAACGAATAAAATGTGTGTAACAATAAAACGAAAAAGCAAATAATTTTTTAAAATAAGGAAATAATAAAAATAATAAAAAATTAAAAAAACCTTCTGCTAGCATGTCACCTTGATGGTGAGACTTGTATTCTCTGGGGACACAGTAAGCTATACAGGACAGGTTCAGGCACACCAGGCAGGTAACTGTAGAAGAGTCAGACTGACGGTGCCCGAAAAACAATAAAAACAACTATCCCGGACCAGCTGTCAGCCGAGTCAACGTAAATCTTCATTGGTTGCCATGCTATGGTAGTATAATGTCAAAATGATGGTAGAATAAAAGTTGGGAAACAAAATGAAAAATGCCCCTATCACAACACAAAAAGTCGAATATGTTCTCAGCAGAGTTAGGGATGTAAAAGAAAGGCAGCTTCGAAGATATTTAAATCAAAACATCCTTACATATCCGCCCTATTTTACGCCTTATCAGCACTCTCCACGCACAGTGATATCTTTAGGGTGCAAATGTCAGCACACCTGCATTTTGCAATTTATGGGCTAAGGCCCATTTTCCAGTTCCCAGAATTAAGAAGATTCGCCAGCCATAGTGAACAATATAAATCATATGGCTGAAGACCGTACATGTAATAGGTAAAAAGTTTCTCTGTAGGTGGATAAAATTTAGGGGGCCGGTAGAACGCTAAAATTGTTTTTCGATATCTGGTGGGGTGGGGTGGGGTCTTGATTTTTTCCCCAGAGGGGATCATTTCTCCCAGAAAACTACCCCATGTTACTTGTATAGCGAGGGCTCTAAGAGCAAATATACACAAATTTATGTGCTTCTAGATAGTGGGCTGCATCTACAGTAGGGAGTATCAGGGAGTAGGGGTGGATCTGTAATAGGAAGCATACCAGACAGGAGACGCCTTCATCCTACACTTTAATGACACGTTGTGTGGTACTGCACGACATGACAAAAATACCACATTACATCATGTACCATTTTATTTTACTTGACACAATGCATTATATTACTTGACGTAGGTACTAACAAATAAAAAAGCGCTAATATGTCAAGATGTTTTAATGCCATTATCTCCCTCTTACTCTGTCTTACTGCTACTGCCTCATTCATTCCTTCCCATCGCTGCTGTCTCTTCTCACTGTCACTATCTCTCACTCCTCGCTGTCACTGTAATAGGCTCATTGCTCTCACCCACTTCCACTTTCTCCTTCTCCTTATACCTCTCCCAATGTCAATGTGACCCTCTCTTTCTCTCACACTGCTACTGTATCCTTTGCTTTTCCTATATCACAAACACTTGAGGCGTGGCGCCATATATCGTTCCTGTCCAGAGCCTGTGTATCAGGAGAATGACTCGTGCGGGCACAGTGAAAAATGGTCTGAAGCGGGTTCAGTCGAGTACGTCGTTCTAATTTTCATCCGTTAGAGGACATTCAAGAACAGGCGAAGAATATGTTTTTGTGAATTGCTTTATTTCTTGACGGCTTTTTTGTTTATTTATGTTTGTACAGTATTGTATATATGATGCGTGAATGTGATCTAAATAAAATATGTAGATCGTTGTTCTACTGACGAAGGCTGTACGAACTACTGTGAGAAAGTTTCAAAGCAGTGTGAATGCAGACAACGGAGAATTTTGTATCATAATACACTCATGGAAATGGAAAAAAGAACACATTGACACCGGTGTGTCAGACCCACCATACTTGCTCCAGACACTGCGAGAGGGCTGTACAAGCAATGATCACACGCACGGCACAGCGGACACACCAGGAACCGCGGCGTTGGCCGTCGAATGGCGCTAGCTGCGCACCATTTGTGCACCGCCGCCGTCAGTGTCAGCCAGTTTGCCGTGGCATACGGAGCTCCATCGCAGTCTTTAACACTGGTAGCATGCCGCGACAGCGTGGACGTGAACCGTATGTGCAGTTGACGGACTTTGAGCGAGGGCGTATAGTGGGCATGCGGGAGGCCGGGTGGACGTACCGCCGAATTGCTCAACACGTGGGGCGTGAGGTCTCCACAGTACATCGATGTTGACGCCAGTGGTCGGCGGAAGGTGCACGTGCCCGTCGACCTGGGACCGGACCGCAGCGACGCACGGATGCACGCCAAGACCGTAGGATCCTACGCAGTGCCGTAGGGGACCGCACCGCCACTTCCCAGCAAATTAGGGACACTGTTGCTCCTGGGGTTTCGGCGAGGACCATTCGCAACCGTCTCCATGAAGCTGGGCTACGGTCCCGCACACCGTTAGGCCGTCTTCCGCTCACGCCCCAACATCGTGCAGCCCGCCTCCAGTGGTGTCGCGACAGGCGTGAATGGAGGGACGAATGGAGACGTGTCGTCTTCAGCGATGAGAGTCGCTTCTGCCTTGGTGCCAATGATGGTCGTATGCGTGTTTGGCGCCGTGCAGGTGAGCGCCACAATCAGGACTGCATACGACCGAGGCACACAGGGACAACACACGGCATCATGGTGTGGGGAGCGATCTCCTACACTGGCCGTACACCACTGGTGATCGTCGAGGGGACACTGAATAGTGCACGGTACATCCAAACCGTCATGGAATCCATCTTTCTACCATTCCTAGACCGGCAAGGGAACTTGCTGTTCCAACAGGACAATGCAAGTACGCATGTATCCCGTGCCACCCAACGTGCTCTAGAAGGTGTAGGTCAACTACCCTGGCCAGCAAGATCTCCGGATCTGTCCCCCATTGAGCATGTTTGGGACTGGATGAAGCGTCGTCTCACGCGGTCTGCACGTCCAGCACGAACGCTGGTCCAACTGAGGCGCCAGGTGGAAATGGCATGGCAAGCCGTTCCACAGGACTACATCCAGCATATCTACGATCGTCTCCATGGGAGAAAGCAGGCTGCATTGCTGCGAAAGGTGGATATACACTGTACTAGTGCCAACATTGTGCATGCTCTGTTGCCTGTGTCTATGTGCCTGTGGTTCTGTCAGTGTGATCATGCGATGTATCTGACCCCAGGCATGTGTCAATAAAGTTTCCCCTTCCTGTGACAATGAATTCACGGTGTTCTTATTTCAATTTCCAGGAGTGTATATTAAGTAAGTTTATGATAAAAGGAAAGCTCACTCGAGTGCAAATGAAAATAGTTAATAACGTGAAGCATAAACAAAGTATCAGAATGTTAAATATTTATTTCGGGAAAAAGTGCAGTTCGAAAGTGTGTTATTTGATGATCGATTAGTCATAAAAAGTGCGGACTAACGCAGGAGAATAATGTTTTTCTATTAGCCTTAAAGAAAACCGATCAATCAGAAGGGAATATTCTAAGCGCGTCTTTTCTCTTGGAGATTTAGAATGCTTCCAGCAGTCTAAGGAGTCTTAGCCTAGCCTTTCAGTGGTACAGACGTATGTAGTATGAGTTCCGAAGGAAGTTATAAGTGCCAGTTTTAATTGTGCTACATGTTTCAGAAGTTTTTTGAGCAGATCGGTGACTAAAAGCTTGAGTGCATTAGACACCGATAAACTTAACAGTATGTCAAGCATATTCATTTCAGTACAATCCGCGTTTAGCAGCTGTTCAGATTTAGGGAAATACGTTACTATATACTTGCTAACGTGAATGAAAGCGTTTGTGCATTACTGTGTTAAGATTAGCACAGGCTTGTCAGTGAACATGTACATTATCAAGGTTCAGAATATACCGAAGTTTTGCCAGTATTTCCACTTTTCATTCAAAATTAAGACCTTTTCCCGATTCTTCGAACTGTTACGTCGTATGCAGCCTGGTGCCAGTTGCAGTACGGTAGGTTTCTGCTCGGCTTCCCTACCGGCGATCTGCTGCAACGAGTTCACAGGTAGGTGCAGGGAATGGACGAAAGGAACCGCCCCGTCGTACGCCCTCTACTATCTTCCAGCATATACTACTATTCCGTCTTCTTCCCATGCCACTGTCTCCCTCTCTTTCAGCACAGGAAGCACGAATATGTTGCAAGCCAAAATTTTTCAAAATGTTTGAAGGTGCCGGTGAATTTAGAACAAGGCAGCTGGTACCCCACTTTTTACTCAGTCTTTTAAACAGCACCATATTCGCCCAATTTGTGCTCCAGATAGGAGCATTTTCCCTCTTGTTATATTCTTTTCCCTGCTACAGCAGGGAATTTCACTCATATGAAAAGAACTTTACGGGTCAGTAAAATTTCGATAGTTTACTTGTGTGAAATTGAAATAACGCAAAAATAATATTATACCTCTGACTGGATTTAACAACAATAAAAAATTTCCCTGTTTTTCGTTACTACAAATGTGTTCCCAAAACTGTCATGATGACAAGGGAGACACTCTACAGTATATTTCTCCGTGCTGCATCACTTTATAAACTCCATGTTCGCCCCACACCGGATTTTAGGTGGGTAGTTTACTTGTAAGTGTAGGGTAACACTGAAAGTCTGTTTGTAAGAAACGAATAACACCAAGGACATTTCCAAAGTTGTTCGATATCTGGATCTTAGGAACAGACTGTAAAAATTACAGTCATTTCTAGTGCATAGCCGTTTTAGCATCCTCAGCTAGGTTTTGGAACTCAAAAATAATGTTCTCGACGTGTTTCTCGATAACGGATAAACATGTGTGAAAGCAGAAAGATGGCACTTCTAGGTAAATGCCTAGTGAATACACTGTTAAATTTTGAGCAATTTGCTGCGGTTAGTTATTTACATATCCGCCGCTGACTGAGAAAAAATACTAGCAATCCTTCTTTCGAATTTTCTCAGGAACCACGCACACACTAAATGGTGCCTCCGTTAGCCTCTTAAGGTGCACCTTAGACCACATCTAATGGAAAAAGAACCAGCCGACTGCCGGCCCTTGTGGCCGAGTGGTTCTAGGCCCTGCAGTCCGGAACCGCTCTGCTGCTACGGTCGCAGGTTCGAATGATGCCTAGGGCATGGATGTGTGTGATGTCCTTAGGTTAGTTAGGTTTAAGTAGTTCTAAGTCTATGGGACTGATGACCTCAGATGTTAAGTCCCATAGTGTTGAGAGCCATTTGAACCGCTTGAACCAACCGACTTGCTCCATTTGCCTATGCTGGTAGAAGTGTGTAATACCTAAATTTTGACCTCGTACTTTACTATTTTTACAGAAAGATGATCCTTCTGTTGGCATCATTCTGTTGACTATACAAAGCACTTGATCCTGCCTTTCTGTCACCAATAAAACCTGGGAAATGAGTCCCGGCAAAATCGCCTTTTTATGCTCGGCTTTTTGTAACGTATTGGTTGCACACACTATTGCATACATAGAGATAGTGACACGAAAACCTATTCCTATTCCGTGACTTAGCACAGTGTCCGCATCTATAGAACGAGTATACAGTGTTGATACCTTGATTTTCTTGTTCTCACACTTTTATGTTGTGGGTACAATATTAATTTCCACATACTTGATAAGGGCATGAGCTAATATCGGTTTATTTTGCATTTTAAAAATTGCTCTTTAATATAACTACCCCACATAATGGTATTACTGAAAATAATGCATTAAATTTGTAACACGTAACTTAAGCGAATTAAAACCATTTTACAGTGTAAGTAGCCTGTTGGTATGTTTGTATATTGGCAGCGCTATACACTGTATTAATATCGCTGAGAGTGCTCTGCGCCCTCGGCAAGATATTCTGTGGTTGGACGGACTAGCAGTTAGCGAGCGGACAGAGACGGACTTGGACATGATCTCTTAGTGGGGACTCAGTGTTGGTAGGACATGCATTGTAAAATGGGGATGGATGTAGTTGGTAATATCTGGGTAGTGCAATTATTGACAACTATATAAGTTTTGGAACTGTATGTCACATGAATAAAGTAAAATCTTCTAAATACACTGTCTACTTTTCAACAAAATCTTTTATCAGTAAATTTCTGCATCAAATTTGTCTTCATCTAACACCTTTTTTCATTCAATTATATTTTCTTGACAGTTGCTTTTACTTTCATAAAAAGCATGCAAAATGTTCTCATAAGCCTCAGACTAATAAAGAAACAGCAATAATGGATAAAAGGACTGATGAAGCAAGCTCCAGTGCGAATCACGCGAGTACGATCAAAAATTGTATCGAATGATTCATAAACCAAGAGACCGGAATCAACAAACATAATTTAGGTTTGTTACAAGTGGAACACGTCAGGTTCGAGCCTGATTGCCAGTTTCATCCTCACTGAGTGTATCAGTTACTTAATCGAGAAATAGAGTGATATTTTTGGCGCTTGCACTAATAGAGTACAAGATCGATAAGCTAATGTAACTTGGGTGATGATTGCGGAGGTTATTGTTCCTCTCTAACACTTTCTTCCATTGAATGCATGTTGATTTGCACTGTGGTTTGGAGCGGCTTTCATCATGGCATGGGCGGCAAAGCATTAGTAAGAAAAGAGTGGAAGGGCGCTCGGCATACCTGTCTGGGTAAACGTGTGGTCAGTACACCTCCTTGTCGGTCGGCCTTTAGAATTCAGAGTGTGACAGGCCTCGTTATTGAAGGTGGCGTCAAGCTCTGGCTCCTAGGATTTCTGGCCATTGTACTGATTGCAGATACGAGGGACTTTCAATGAGTACTGCAGCACATTTTTTTTCTCTCGGCCAATTTCAGGTGAAAAAAAAGTGGAATTTGCTGTGATGTATCGTGGAATATTCCCGCTTCATCCCCTATAGTTTCATGATGTTCCGATTGGTGGCGGCGTTATACGTAGCCTTCAAAATGGCATCAGTAACGGATGTGTGCTCCAAGTAGAGAACTGAGTTTCTTTAGGCAGAAAACCAGAGCATTGCAGATATTTATAGGCACTTGCAGAATGTCTACGGAGACTTCGTAATGAACAAAAGCTCGGTACGTCGTTGGGCGAAGTGTCTGTTATCATCGCAACAAGGTCGCTCCAATCTCTCCGATCTCCCACGCGCCGGCCGGCCTCATCAGAGGTGTACAAATTCTCCTTCCAGCCTGCCTGCCCCTATCTCCACCGCAACCAGTAAAGCAACTCAACGCGCCGCAACGGAGACAAAAAATGGTTCAAATGGCTCTAACCTCTTGGGACTTAACTTGTGAGGCCATCAGTCCCCTAGACTTAGAACTACCTAAACCTAACCTAAGGACGTCACACACATCCATGCCCGATGCAGGATTTGAACCTGCAACAGTAGCAGCAGCGCGGCTCCGGACTGAAGCGCCTAGAACCGCTCGGCCACAGCGGCCGGCGCAGTGGAGAGACAAGACTGTATGTGTACTGAAGCACAGGTGTTAAAGCGGACTAGCACGGGTTTCCGCTAGCCTGCTTCACCTGACAACAGGTTACGCTTTCTGTCCTACGTTACTAGCCAGGTATACAAGAACGTCACGTGGGAATTTTCACTGCAGCTCATTTATCATAACGATGGGTGAGCAAAATGAACAATCCAAAATTAAACGAGACTTTGTAATGAAACATAGTGCAAGTCCAGCGGGGGAAAACGTGTCGTTTTGTTTACGAGGCAGCTTTAGATATATAGGTGGGTGTCTCGCAATGTTAATTGTGCAAAAAGTTACTAAATTCTCATTCGGGAACCTCGCGTATGTTATGACATGTCTGTAAATTTGACCATCAGTTTCCTAACTCCATAAAAATTTTGAAAGACGACAAAGACTTAGTCGCTCAAAGGTGTGTGGAAATGTGTGTTAAGGACTCGAGGCTTCTTAGCAGTATATAGGCTTTCTAAATTCTTGGCAAACATTGAGTGAAATAGGAAAAAAAATGGCTCAGTTGATATTAAAAGCCACATTCTGGTGATGTGCAACGTAGTGCGAAGGAAGCTTAGTATGAAAGAAAAGCTTCCTCTTTCAGAGATGTAGCTTTTGCATTAACAGAACGTGAAAACGAACTTAGTGTTTGCTGAGATGCACTTGTGAAATTTAGAATGAACTAATTTGGCCACTTAGAACGAATTCACCGAATACGTTAGTAAATGTTGCAGTGTGAATGACAGAGTCAGTTTCTTAGGCGCAAAGGATGTCGACTTTCAGAGATGGTTTTCATTACTACGGAAAACATGTACTACAGGTGGCCTGATGATGGTCTGAATCGGGAACGGCCAGTAATAATCGAAAGAGGATGATGTTGCACAGAAAATCACTTACACCGAATTGAATAAATGTGCCCCAAATACAGCGAAAATTCAAAAAGGACAGATAGAATCTACCATTTTCTGGCCTACAATGGCCGAAAATGGATATACCGGGTGATCAAAAAGTCAGTATAAATTTGAAAACTGAATAAATCACGGAATAATGTAGATAGAGGGGTACAAATTGACACGCATGCTTGGAATGACGTGGGTTTTTATTAGAACCAAAAAATACAGAAGTTCAAAACATGTCCGGCAGATGGCGCTTCATCTGATCAGAATAGCAATAAGTAGCATAACAAAGTAAGACAAACCAAAGATGATATTCTTTACAGGAAACGCTCAATATGTGCACCATAATTCCTTAACAACAGCTGTAGTCGAGGAATAATGTTGTGAACAGCACTGTAAAGCATGTCCGGAGTTATGGTGAGGCTGTGGCGTCGGATGTTGACTTTCATCATCCCTAGAGATGTCGGTCGATCACGATACACTTGCGACTTCAGGTCTGGGGACCTGGGAGGCCAAGCATGACGAAAGTGGTGGCTGAGCACACGATCATCACCAAACGGCGCGCACAAGAGATCTTTCACGCGTCTAGCAATATGGGTGGAGCGCCATCCTGCGTAAACATCGTACGTTCCAGCAGGTGTTTATCAGCCAGGCTGGGGATGATGCGATTCTGTAACATATCTGCTTACCTCTCATCCGTAACGGTAGCAGTTACAAAACCAGAGTCACGCATTTCCTCGAAGAAAAAAGGCCCAACAACTGTAGATGTGGTAAATCCAACCCATACCGTGACTTTCTCGTCGTGCAATGGAGTTTCCACGACAGTTTTAGGATTTTCGGTAGCCCAAATTCTGCAGTTGTGGGCGTTGACAGACCCTCGGAGCGTGAAATGTGCTTCGTTGGTCCACGACACGTTACTCAATCAATCGTCATCTTCGGCCATCTTTTGAAACGCCCACACCGCAAATGCCCTCCGCTTCACTAAATCGCCAGGTAACAGTTCATGATGCCGATGGATTTTGTATGGATAGCATTTCAGTGCCAACCAAACAGTAGTGTATGGAATCCCGGTGCGACGTGCGACTGCACGAGTGCTGACTTCCCCATGCATAGACGAACCCGCTACAGTCTCCATTTCTTCCTGAACTGTCGCAGCAGCATTACGCCTTGTGCTCGGTCGGCCACTACGGGGTCTATCGTCCAAACAACAGGTGGCTTCGAACTTCGAAATCATTCTCGCCTTAGCTGCATTTGTCAACGGACCTTTACCCGTTCGAATCCCCTTCCTATGGCGATAGGATCGTATCGCTGAACTAGCACATTCCCCATTCTGTTAATACAGCTTCACTAAAAGCGTCTTTTCAGATAATGTCAACATGCTGCGATTGCTGGCGCATCTGATTCTCTCTCTCTTTTTTCCCTTTATTGTTATTTAACACCTTTACATAAGGTGGGCTGGCAGCAGCATACTACGCCGCTCTTCGGCCACAAGTTGGACAAATGAAAATACAACGAAGACACATAAGATATTGTACAAAGTGGCGGGCAAAAAACAGTAGACACTGAAAACAAATAACACGAAGCTGTTCACACTCAGCGAAAGACACACTAAAAAACTGTCGGCACGGCGCACAAACACTGACGACTACGACGGCACAGGTGAACGGAGGAGCGTGACGGCGAAGAACACTAAACCCAAACACGATGGCACACACACGAGAATCTGATGGCGCGCGAATGTCCACGTAACGTGTGCGAGTCCGGGGACCTGCCAAGAGGTGAAGAAGGGGGTGGGGGAGGGAGAAGGGAGAACAAAGATGCCAATGGCAGAGGAGACGGTAGGATGAATTGGAGGTATGGGGGTAGGGGAAGCCCAGGGGAGGAGTGCGGAGAAGGGAGCAGTGAGGAGACGGGAGGAGGGAGGGAAGGGGGAGAGAAGTGAGAGAGGGTGCCCATAGGAACAAACACAGGAAGCGGGCTCAAATGGCTCTGAGCACTATGCGACTTAACTTCTGAGGTCATCAGTCGCCTAGAACTTAGAACTAATTAAACCTAACTAACCTAAGGACATCACACACATCCATGCCCGAGGCAGGATTCGAACCTGCGACCGGAGTGGTCGCTCGGCTCCGGACTGTAGCGCCTTGAACCGCACGGCCAATCCGGCCGGCCAGGAAGAGGGAGGGAAGATCAAAGTTGGTAGGAGGGGTAGATGGAGGGGAGGAGGGCATCATCAGGGAGGGGGAGCTGGCGGAAGCCACCTTGGGAGAGGGTATGGAGAGTGGAGAGATGGAAAACAGGTGCGATGTGGAAATTCAGGCGCGGCAGCGGACGGGGACGGGAGAGGATGAGAGAGCAGCGGGTGAGGAGGATAGAGGTTACGGGAGGTGTAGAGGATCCGTATCCGTTCGAGGAAAAGGAGGAGGTGGGGGAACGGAATAAGGTCATACAGGATCCGCATGGGGGAGGGGAGACGGATGCGATAGGCGAGGCGAAGAGCATGGCGTTCTAGGATCGGAAGGGATTTGTAAAAGGTAGGGGGAGTGGAGATACAAGCAGGGTGGGCATAGCAAAGGATAGGGCGAATGAGGGATTTATAGGTATGGAGGATGATGGATGGGTCCAGACCCCACGTATGGCCAGAAAGGAGCTTGAGGAGATGGAGTGGGGAGCATGCCTTGGCTTGGATTGTCCAGAGGTGGGGGGTCCAGGAGAGGCTATGGTCGAGGGTGACGCCAAGTTACTTAAGGGTGGGGGTGAGGGCGACAGGACGGCCATAGATGGTGTTGTAGAAATCGAGGAGGCGGAAGGAAGGGGTGGTTTTACCTACACCAAGTGGTGAACCGGTCAAAATGGGATTAGAGAAGGTGTTGGGAGCGCTGTAGGGTGGGGGCAAGAGCAAGGAAGACGGTGTCATCAGCGTACTGGAGAAGGTGGATGGGAGATGAAGGTGATGGCATGTCCGCCGTATACAAAAGGTACAAAAGAGAGGAGAGGACGGAACCTTGGGGCACATCAGCGGAGGGGAAAAAGGTGTAGGAATCCATAATATGGATGGTGATGTAGGAAGGACGTTGGGAAAGAAAGGAGCCGATCAGACAGACGTAGTTAATAGGAAGGGCGAAGGTTTGGAGTTTGGAGAGGAGACCAGAATGCCACATGTAGTCATAGGCTTGTTCAAGGTCAAGGGAGAGGAAGATAGCGGAGCGACGGGAATTAAGCTGTTCGGAGAGGAGATGAGTGAGGAGAAGGTCATCGGAAGAGGACGGCCGAAAGCCGCACTGGGTAACGGGGAAAAGGCGGTGCTAATGGAGATGCTGGTGGATGCGACGGGTTAGGATGGGTTCCAGGACCTTGCTGAAGACCGAGGTAACACTGATGAGATGGTAGGAGGAGACAGCGGATGGCGGTTTACCGGGTTTAAGGAACATCAGGATATGGGAGGTTTTCCACAAGTTGGGGTAGTAGCCGGTGGACAGGACTACATTATATAGCCTGGCCAGGGAGAAAAGGAAAGAGGCAGGAGCTTCACGAAGGTGGCGATAGGTGACACGATCATGACCAGGAGCTGTGTTGCGTTTCGTGTAGAGTGTAGCGATGATATCCTGTGTAGTGATAGGGGCATTGAGATCGTTGTGTGCAATGTTGTCCAAGTACTGGAAACCAGGTACGAGGGGAGGGACAGAGGTGTCAGTTCGATTGCGGACATCCGGGAAGAGGGAGTAATCGAACTGGGGATAGTCGGGGGATGGTAAACACATTGGAGACGTAGGAAGCAGAGTGATTGGCCTTACTACGGTTGTCAGGGAAGGGATGATTATCATGAAGGAGGGGGTGGTTTAGATCCAGTAAGGTGGCGGAAGGCTGACCAGAACTTGGATGAGTTTATAGGAAGTGTGGCAGTTAAACAGGTGCATGTCTGTCACCAGTCCCAGCATTTCTTAGCTGCGAGCAAGTTTCGGATGTGTCGCTGGAGTTGCCGGTGGCGTCGTAGTGTGTCCAGATCACGCCTGTGGAGGAAGGCACGGTAGAGACGGCGGGATTCACAGAGGAGGAGGATGGCCTGTGCGAGTAAGGTAGGACGGTGGGGGTGGATGGCGACAGAAGGAACGTGGGCCTCCAGGGCCTCAGACAAGGTCTGCTGGATAAAGGAGGTGGCATGGGTAATATCATCAGGATGGGAGTAGGTGAAGGGGTGGCTATCGACCTGGGTAGATAGGGTATCCCGGTAGGCATTCCAGTCGGCACAGGAATAATCATGAATGTACTTCAGGGGAGGTCCATTATGGGGGTGGGGTGGGGGCGACGACCGTCTGAAACGGTGAGAAGGACAGGGAGATGGTCACTACCAATGGGGTTCAGGACATCCACCGTTATGTGGCCAAGGAGGTTAGGGGAGGAGAGAATGACATCAGGAGTGGAGTTGGATTCGGGGAGGGTGTGCTGGGGAATGGGGACGAGGTTGGCTTGGAGGGAGGAGAGGAACCGATGCCACTGCCGTAACTGGGTGGCGGAACGACTATGGATGTTGAGGTCGGCGGCGTTCATGCATGAGGAGAAGATACGGTTAATGTGGGAGAGGAAGTCAAAAGGAATAGGGGCATTAGGGTGGACATAGATGGTGGCGCAGGTGATGGTAAGGCCAGGGAAGAAGAGACTAAGGATCAGGTTGGCTGGACCACTGCTGCTACTGGCTGGCTGGCTGGCTGGCACCTGCAAAACCATAACGCTTCGATTAATGACAAAAGCCACAATCGAAGGGCGGTGTTCATATCAAAGTACCGCCGGAGATGGATTCTCTCTCTCATCACAGCTCCTTTTAAACACGATTGTCATGTGCAGTCACTGACGTTTTGCTGTCCAGCGCCATCTGTCGGACATTTTGTGAACTTTGTTTTTTTTTTGTTCTAATAAAACCCCAAGTCATTCCAAGCATGTGTGTCAATTTTTACCTCTCTATCTACATTACTCCATGGTTTATTAAGTTTTCAAATTTATACAGACTTTTTGATCACCCGGTATGTATCATTGAGCCTCGTCTTGTGATACTCGGATATTTCCATCGACTTTCGAACCTACTCATAACACTTCAACGGAAGCGTATAGAATAAACGTAGCATCAGGGGAAGACGGACATGCAAGCAAGATCCCTTTAGCCTGGTGGGGTTGGGCCTAGTTTGGCTTGGACGGAAGTAAAGCAGCCTGTTCGTTCTGCTGATCGTGTGTCGCGGCTTGCCAGCCTGGCTAACAGGCAAGCACGGACAGGTTAAAAGCGGTATGTGTACACCTCTGTGCTGGGACTGCTGGGACTCCTGCAATGTTGGAACATGCAGACACTCTCATTTAAGGTGATGCAAACGAACTTTTCCTGCTCCATGACAACGCAGAGCCTCACACAAGTCTGCGCGCCCGAGAGAATTTCACAAAATTAATTTGGACTGCTCGTCTTCCTCCACCCTATAGCCCAGATCTCGCACTTTCCGACTTTCATTGGCTCGGCCCAATGAAGGATGCACTCCGCAGGAAGCAGTACGTAGGTGACCAAAAGTAGCAAGACGTTCGCTCCTACTTCGACCAGTAGAATGGTACTAGTTAGCCAAAAGGTCCTCCCAGTAATGTAAGGCTGTCGCATTGAAAGGAGATTATGTCGACAGATAAGGTTTTGTAGCCAAAAGAGTGGAGAATAATATGATGTACCGGAATCCTAAATAAATTCAACCTGCTTTCACAAAAGAAAGTGTTGCGTTACTTGTTGAATTCCCGTCGTTGTGTCTCCCGGAGGCCCGTAAGCGGCAGGCCCCGCTCCCGATATATGGCTGGGAACTTTCAGAAAGCGGATGTTCTTCAAGGCCGCAGTTTGGTTTGTAGATGGCACACGTAGCCGTAGTTCGGTGCCATCTGTTGGCACCTATTCTTCCACCTCGAGCTCCCTCTCCTGGGGCCCGACGCTTGCAGTTCATTGGGCCGCGCGTTGGATGCAGCAAATTTCGCCTTCCTGTCTGGACGTCGCCCGTAAAATCAGCCCGAGTTGGAGAAGCAGCCATCTTCTTTCGGAGCGGTGGTAACTGTCGATTTCAGATTGGTTATAGCTGCCACGGTTTCCCAGAATGTGAGTCTTGCAGCAATATATTATAACTTTCCAGGTTTCCGCGACGGATCTGTTGCAAATACAATTCTCGGGTTTGCCGCCAGATCATATGGCACATTCTAACAGTATTAAGTTGATACAGGTGTTCGAAATTTAGAGGTGGCAATAGTTGCTGTTGTCACCGCTGCAAGACGCGAATGATGATGATCGCGCGGCGGCGTCGAAATTTGTCCCGCCAGGAGCAGGCCGCAGAAAGGCCATGTGGATTTGCAAAAAATTATCCGGCTGCAAACCTAAGAAGTGTATTTACATATTATAAATTGTGTAAACCAAAAGGCAGGAGCGCTCTACAAACCAAGCATCATTATCATCATCAACAACAACAAAAACAATTACTGCTCTTTCACTTCAGATGAACCCCTTGGTTCCCTAAGCACTAAGCAACTCAGCAGTAACCACGGCTCGTTTGTTAGGGCCATTCCCTCTCCTTCCGTTTTCGTTGCACAGAGTTCATGAAATACATGTCGTAGGGAAGGGTAAGGGGGGGGGGGAGGGCAAACTGGTTCACTCGACTCAGATCAGTGGAACCACATTTGCCTAGCCCTAGCCTAGTGATGTCTAGCAAAAGGACTGACTGCAGACAATGATAACATAAAATAACTCTTGTAGTTTTTCACTAAAATTTTTAAACGATCACAGGAATTACGTGTAATTGAATTTAATTTTTCCTTTTTTCGTATATAGCACTGGAAGGCATTCAGAAATTTATTTCTGTTACAGAGGAATGTCAGTTTGTCAGTTTGTGTGGCCTGGGAGTCGGGACAGGTTCCATCAGACTGGACAAAAGCAGTAATCACACCAATCTTTAAACATGGAAACAGAAAAGATTGTAACAACTACAGAGGTATCTCTTTAATCAGCGTTGTGGGTAAAATCTTTTCAGGTATTGTTGAAAGGAAAGTGCGTGTATTAGTTGAGGACCAATTAGATAAAAATCAGTGTGGGTTTAGGCCTCTTAGAGGTTGTCAGGACCAGATCTTTAGTTTACAGCAAATAATGGAGAAGTGTTATGAGTGGAACAGGGAACTGTATCTATGCTTTATAGATCTAGAAAAGGCATATGACCGGGTTCCTAGGAGGAAGTTATTGTCTGTTCTACAAGATTATGGAATAGGAGGCAAACTTTTGCAAGCAATTAAAGGTCTTTACATGGATAGTCAGGCAGCAGTTAGAGTTGACAGTAAATTGAGTTCATGGTTCAGAGTAGTTTCTGGGATAGACAAGGCTGCAACCTGTCTCCACTGTTGTTCATATTATTTATGGATCATATGTTGAAAACAATAGACTGGCTGGGTGAGATTAAGATATGTGAACACAAAATAAGCAGTCTTGCATATGCGGATGACTTAGTTGTGATGGCAGATTCGATTGAAAGTTTGCAAAGTAATATTTCAGAGCTAGATCAGACATGTAAGGACTATGGTATGAAGATATCATCTCCAAAACGAAAGTAATGTCAGTGGGAAAGAAATATAAACGGATTGAGTGCCAAATAGGAGGAACAAAGTTAGAACAGGTGGACGGTTTCAAGTACTTAGGATGCATATTCTCACAGGATGGCAACATAGTGAAAGGACTGGAAGCGAGGTGTAGCAAAGCTAATGCAGTGAGCGCTCAGTTACGATCTACTCTCTTCTGCAAGAAGGAAGTCAGTACCAAGACTAAGTTATCTGTGCACCGTTCAATCTTTCGACCAACTTTATTGTATGGGAGCGAAAGCTGGGTGGATTCAGGTTATCTTATCAACAAGGTTGAGGTTACGGATATGAAAGTAGTAAGGATGATTGCAGGTACTAGTAGATGGGAACAATGGCAGGAGGGTGTCCACAATGAGGAAATCAAAGAAAAACTGGGAATGAACTCTATAGATGTAGCAGTCAGGGCGAACAGGCTTAGATGGTGGGGTCATGTTACACGCATGGGAGAAGCAAGGTTACCCAAGAGACTCATGGATTCAGCAGTAGAGGGTAGGAGGAGTCGGGGCAGACCGAGGAGAAGGTACCTGGATTCGGTTAAGAATGATTTTGAAGTAATAGGTTTAACATCAGAAGAGGCACCAATGTTAGCACTGAATAGGGGATCATGGAGGAACTGTATAAGAGGGGCTATGCTCCAGACTGAACGCTGAAAGGTATAATCAGTCTTAAATGATGATGATGATGACAGAGGAATGTACTGGATTTATGTAATATTCTTAAATAAAGACATGATTGGAGACAGTGCCTTCTACGTAATACAAATTGTTGCTGATATTCAGTAGCAGGCACCAATAAACTGAATTTGTTTTACTTTATTGGAAAAACAATAGTTATTGCTTTGGAACTGATACTGTACATCATAAAACAGTTGAAAACACTGTGCCGGACCGTGATTCGCCCTCGAGACCTTTGCCTTTAGTGGCAAAGTGGCCTACCGATTGCTCACAAAATTCAAAGGTGCCGAGATCAAGTCTCTCTTCCGTACATAGTTTTAATCTGCCAAGAAGTTTCATGTGAGCGCACACTCTACTGCAGAGTGAAAATTTCGTTCTGGAAGTCGCTATCAAACAGCTTGCGTACTTTTATTAAAATACATTTTACCTTGGTATAAAGGTGATTTGCTGCAGAATAAACCGTAGTTCACAGTTAGAAATGTACAATAATAAAGGTTACACTACGGACTTGTGTATGAATGCAACTTATATAAACTGTTCGCTTGCAACATTCATTTTTACAGTTTTTCCGCAATGAATCGTATTCATATTATTGATATTTTCACGCATGCACACACACACACACACACACACACACACACACACACACACACACACACACACACACGTTAGTTTTTAATATTGAACACTTTCACTGGGCCGCAAAACAAATCACCAAAGCGCACCATGTGTTTTTACATGCGGAAAGCAATACAAGGTAATTACAAAGTACATGAGTGTCAAAGATGTTGCTATGCAGTGATACACGGTAAGGAATTGGCGAAGATAGAAACATGTGGATAACGTTGACAAGTATATGGATAGGATGAGGACATAAAGTGTGAGTTAGGAGGAAAGGTACATGCTTTGAGGGGTGATAGTGTTAGTGATTATGAACAAAAAACTTCATATGGACGTGTGCCCTGTTCCAAATGGTTTCCGATATAGAACACATTTAATATCACTTTTGTACGTTTTTCTTGAGTAGCTCGAAAACCACACCCTCCAGCGAAAATGTGTCGCAGTACAAAATTAAACTATATTAAATGTCCTAATAAATTTTTTCTCTAGAACTAATGGTTTGTTCGAAGAGAGCGCGAGAATATTGAAAAACTCGCTCCACGGGTATGCCCTGTAGCTTACATAGTTTTTGTGGGCCAATTTGAGGTAGCATATTGAGGTAGCAAGCTTAGACGAACAGTTTGATACGGAACACTTGTGGTCTATCAAGGCAGGGATCAATTTGAGGTAGCATTTTGAGGTAGCAAGCTTAGACGAACAGTTTGTGGTCTATCAAGTCGGGAAACTACAAATTGGTCTGCAAGACCTACGTAAGCTACTGCGCATGCCCGTCGAGCAAATTTTTCAACATTCTCGTGCTCTCTTCGCGCAAACCATTAGTTCTAGAGAAAAAAATGAATAGGACATTTTTGTAGGAAATTTAATATAGTTTAATTTTGTACTGCGACACGTTTTCGCTGGAGGCGAAAAACGTTCAAAAGTGATATTGAATATGTTCTATCTCGGAAACCATTCGGAACAGGGCATACGTCCATATGAAGTTTCTTATTCAGAATCAGTAATAGTATCACCCCTCAAAGCATGTACCTTTCCTCCTGCTCAACCTGTGTATTATAACATCAAGGAATAAATTCAACTGTACTTGAGTGAGCTGTAGAGGTGAAAAATGTGGGGGAAGACTACAACCTTGTTAATATCAGAAATGCGAAAGTACCCTATTTCAAAAGCGCTGAACGAATTTTGATGATATTTGATTGAAGCGCAGGAAGAACATAGGCTATTTTAGACAGTTGTATTTTTTGTATTACTAATAATTTTAAATATGTTGTACGAGACTGGAATGCAGCAAACCTTGCGCAGAGATCGGCGATTCTGAGTGTTTTTAGATTGTAACGTGATTGTGCGAATCCATTGTTTACATGTGCGCGCTGTTTCTGGAATTTTAAAAACGGTTGCTGCACCACCTGGCAAACATGGACGGTTCTTGCGAGAAAATATTGCGGAGATACAAGAATATAAACCCGCTGTAAGTCCGCGAACCACAATTAAAAATATTACGTCTGGGAGGTTTTAAGAAAGATATTATTAATATTGTTTATTTTACGATATACCCCTCAAAAGTAAGTCTGATTCAGACTATGCTTCTAAGAGAGCTCGAGCTGCAAAAGTTTTTCGAATAGGTCTCGGAGCACTCAAATCAACTGGAACTTAAAGCTGCGGAACGTCATGCGGCCTTGAGTGCTAGATAAACATTGGAACAGACACAGGCCCATCACATTTTAGACGCTCGGTGTCACGCGTCATTTGAATTCTGTACTACGAACAGAGAGACTTTGTGACTTTACATATAGGACATGGGAGGCTTTAAGCAAGAATATTATGATCGCTATCTACATTTATTTACTTGTTTATAGGTCAAGTAAAGACCTGATGCTATATAGTTGGTCGTACATTGTGTGATTTTATGTATTATATCATACAATTCAGTTTTATTACTGGCAGATGTTTTTAGAATTTTACGAAAAGACAAAAAAATAGCATGTATTGGCTCCGCAGGCCAGTCAGGTGACATATGACCCGAGAATTAAAATATGTCGCCCAGCTGTTTGACGCCAAGGTTACACACGAATCCACAGCTCGTGGTCGTGCGGTACCGTTCTCGCTTCCCGCGCCCAGGTTCCCGGGTTCGATTCCCGGTGGGGGCAGGGATTTTCTCTGTCTCGTGATGACTGGGTGTTGTGTGATGTCCTTAGGTTAGTTAGGTTTAAGTAGTTCTAAGTTCTAGGGAAGTGATGACCATAGATGTTAAGTGCCATAGTACTCAGAGCCATTTGAAC
This sequence comes from Schistocerca cancellata, assembly GCF_023864275.1. Lineage (NCBI taxonomy): Eukaryota > Metazoa > Arthropoda > Insecta > Orthoptera > Acrididae > Schistocerca > Schistocerca cancellata. The sequence continues at coordinate 139,364,096 of NC_064632.1, forward strand.
CATTTTGTTACACACAAAAGACGTAGAAACAACCGGCGGCAATAAACTGTATTATAATCTTTTTTTTTCATTGTATAACGTTTAATGATGACTGTTTGAAATCTTCAAACGTGTTTTATAGCACTAAACCACTGACAACACATATCAATCACTGTACGAGCAGCTTTCCGCGGTGTTACAAGCGCTTTTTCGTTTTGCGAGGCATGAGTTATTGTATAACTGTGTGTGCCTGACAGTGGCAGAAGCGATAAAATGTGTCAATCAACGGAATTATTGGTAATGAATACACCTATGCAGAAAAAGATTCTCGTACAAAACAGCAACTGAAATACAAATGGCTTTTATCAAAACAAATGCGCCAACGGCCTTGTCACAATAGTAACGCCGGTTCCCGTCAAATCACTGAAGTTAAGAGTTGTCGGGCTTGACGAGTGACTGTCCGGTCTGCTGGGCGTTGTTGGCAAGCGGGGTGCCTTCAGTCCCTTTGAGGCCAATGAACTGACTGAGAAGCAGCGGCTCCGGTCACGAAAGCGTTTGCCAACCACATGCTCCTCCATATCCTCATCCAGTGACGTCTGTCGGCTGAGGATGACATGGCGGTCGGTCGGTACCGGTGAGCCTTCCGAGGCCGGTTCGGACAGAGAAAATCAAAAAAATAACTGAAGAATTTTGAGTGAATGCGAGACATAAGTAATGGGCAAAGCGAAATTACGTCATTCAGTTGGTGCTGTATCTCTGCTGCATGGAACGTGCGCCAATTTCTGCTGTCTGTGGATCCGAGTGCTCTGTGGCACTATTTATTCGTTATGTGGTGCCGTGAGGGCCGCATTTCAGATGGACGTGAAATATGTCCCTGCCGGTGAGAGGAAACACGCGATGCAGAAACAGTTCCGCGTGTAGTTGGCATGCTGTTAGGGGGCGCTGGCGCGGAACGCACGTGCTGCGACGACCAGCCAGCCGTCGCTAATGGACCCTGTGCTGTGTGCCGCCGACGCGCGTCCATTCCAACAGCCGGCTGTGACCTGTGCTAACGTCTGCAGCGCCGCCGTAGATCACAAATCCTCTACTCGCTGCTCTGCTGCGAAATTTGCCTCTGCCTTCATGGACCCGTGAAACGTCTGGAGTTTACCACACTACTGGCCACTCAAAGTGCGGCTTCGGGAAGGATAGCAAATGACGAAAGTTTACTTGTCTTCCGTCCGTAGTACAGTAGGAAGAATACATGGTCAAGTGTGAGGCGGCAACAACAACGGCTAGCCTGGCTGGTCTCGACTCGAAGTTTGAGTGCTACTTTAGTTCCATGCTAAAATTCTAGAAACATAGTAACTGGCGAGGGTGGCGTGCGAGTCTGTCTTCATCGAGGGATTGGTCAACAAAGGAAGCACAACATGCGGTCTCACATTATCTTGTTGGAAAACATAGTTGCAGATATCTCGGAGATAACACACAGCTGTAAGAGATACTTCTACCGGCGGCCACTTTCACCACCTCAAAGCACGATTAGGCCAGGAGATAGAGAGAGTCAGAACCCACGCGTCGAATGCCCGAGACACGGACATTGGACCCATTCTGTAACCATGCAACGTGGAGGAGGAGCCCTCGCCTCGCTTAAGAATGAGCGCCTTGCGTAAAGCCTGGAGGACAGCGAGAAGTGAGCCATAAAATGACGAGCCTCTGTAACCATAGGGCTGGAGCATAGACACAAAAGAGTCAAGAATGCACATGTATAGGCTGAGAGCGTTCAACACTCTTCCTAACAGAACCACGTAGCCCTCTCACGGGAAAAGCCACGTGTAACACTACTGGCTCCTATACTGAAGCGCCAAAGAAACTGATATAGGCAAGCGTATTCAAATACAGAGATATGTAAACCGGCAGAACACGGCGATGCAGTCTGCAACGCCTAAAGACAACAAGTCTATCGCGCAGTTGTTAGATCGGTTACTGCCTGTACAGTGGCTGGTTATCATCGCACGAGCGATGGGGCACAGCATCTCCGAGGTGGCGATGATGTAGGGATTTTCCCGTACGATCATTTCACGAGTGTACCGTAACATCAGGAATCTGGTAAAACATAAAATCTCCAATATCGCTGCGGCCAGAAATAGATCCTGTAAGAACGGGACCAACAACGCCTTAAGAGACTCGTTCAAGCCTTTCGCAAATTTCTGCATATTTCAATGCTGGGCCATCAACAACTGTCAGTGTGCGAACCATGCAACGAAATATCACCGATATGAGCTTTCGGAGCCGATGGCCCACTCGGAACCTTTGATGACTGCACGATACGTAGCTTTGCTTCTCGGTTGGGCCCGTCAACACCGAAATTGGACTGCTAAAAACTGGTAACATGCTGCGACGAGTCTCGTTTCAAACTGTATCGAGCGGGGAATGATGAAGCTGGTGGAGGCTACGTAATGGTGTGGGGCGTGTGCAGCTGGAGTGAAATGGGACCCCTGATATGCATAGATACGAGAAATGGAACACAGCATCCTGTCTGATCGCATGCATCCATTCGTGTCCATTGTGATTATGCTTTGCGACGGACTTCAGCAATTGTAGCAGGACAATGCGACGCCCCACACGTCCATAATTGTTACAGAGTGGCTCAAGGAACTCTCTTCTGAGTTTCAGTACTTCCGCTGGCCACCGAACTCCCCAGATATGAACATTATTGAGCATATTTGGGATGCCTTGCAACGTGCTGTTCAAAAAAGGTCTCCATCCTTTCGTACTCATACGGAATTATGGATAGCCCTGCAGGATTCATGGTGTAAATTCTCTCCAGCAGTACATCATACTTTAGTCGAGTCCGTGGCACGTCGTTATGCGGCACTTCTGCGTGCTCGCGGGGCCCATACATGCAATTAGGCAGGTGTACCAGATTCTTTGGCTGTGCAGTGTATTATCATGTTTTACAGTCCACATTAGTGCAGCTTAATCAGCTTCCTTATTTCATAATTATTACTCGTGATTATTGATATACTGTTGTTAAAATTCTCTCTAAAACTTTTTACTACATAAATTTTTATCTCTGATCAGTACGACAACGTTATTCCTGTGAAGGATATTTATTTTGTGGGGTGACAGAGTGTAAGGTATCGGACTAATTTTGTTTCCCTAAGGATTTCTATTGAAAGGAAGCAGTAGCAAGATAAACGGGAATCGAACCGAGGTTCTATTAGTTATCAAGTAAACAGTAAAAGGAAACGGGCGCCAGTCTAATTAGCAAATTTGTACCCAGTACTAGCATGGGTCATAAAAAAGTTAACTGTTGGGGTTGACTTTACTTGATACTCATCTTCTGCTTTGCTGATAAGAAAGAAGACAGGAGCTCAATTTAGCAACCAACGTACCAGTGATTTGACTTTAACTACACAGGAGGAGTATTATTACGTTTTTGCAACAACTGGTTCTCAATAACACCTGGCATGAGGCATGAGGAGTTCGATTAAGTAGTGCGTAAGCCTAGGGACCGGTGGCATGAGTGACGGTCGACCTCTGATGGCTGCGATAATGCCACATCGCTGTCGGAAGCGGTTGCAGAAGATATGAAATGGGGAAGGCAGATGGGAGACTCAGCTTTGTTGGAAGGGATCTGGGAATATGCAACGGTGTATCTGTAAAGGAAATTGTAACAAGACACCGGTGCGACTGGTGCAGTCATTGTACCGGTGTTTGGAGGGCTTCTCAGGGGGGCGTGGCAACAGACGTAAAACTAATTCGGAAACGTACAGTTACGATCATAACGTATGCATGCGAGCAAACAGAGATACTCGAGTAATTTAAATCGGAATCCGTGGAACAAAGACGATGCAGTTATTGTTGAACCCTGCTGGATAAAAACTTCCTGGTAGATTAAAACTGTGTGCCGGACCGAGACTCGAACTCGGGACCTTCGGAGAATTTAGGATGCCTATCACCGTCCCTATGCGTCAGCGAATATTTTGTCCCTAACAGTAGTAGCTCCCCACGACGTTGTCTACCAACCTAAACATTTGATGCAAAGACTCTGAACGCTCTTTGTACGTAGATATGAAAGTCAGTTGTGGAAGAAATGGTGAACCGAATAAGAAGTCCTGGCTCGGCGTTGACGGTCTGAAGACCAGCAACATTTATACGGCTAGCGAAGCGCTAACGCTGAGTTTCCAATGTGCTGGTGTGTCTCGCGACTGTTCTGTCGCTACAGTGGCAGTCACGAAAATAGGCACCTCATGATCATCTGACTGCCCTACAGTTTGTGTCAATTTCAGATAATAGTAAACATTTCGGAAGAATATTAGATTTCTCTATTTATAGTCTAGAGTGTGATTGAATTTCTTAAAAGAAAATTCTTGCCAACTGCTAGGAAAAACAGTGAGAACTAACACTCCAAGAAATTCTGAACAAAAATTTCTTTTCTTACTTCAGCGTGTAAAAAGAACAGATCCACCGACATCTTTGCAATGAAAATAATGTGTGAACGTTCCCAAAGTTTATAGATGCACGTAGTATGCATTTTATTATGTAAACGTGTAAGTATTCTGAGACAAAAATAAAATACCGGAAGAGGTTTAAAACTGATCCACCTGTGTAACGAAAAATTTCGTCTGAAATGATAATTAAATCGACACTCTAGCTGCTAACAGGCGTTGATATATATCATTGGGGATATGTTGAAAGTGTGTGCCCCAACCGTGACTCGAACCAGGGATCTCCTGCTTACGCGGCAGACGCTCTATCCATCTGAGCCACCGAGGGGACAGAGGATAGGGCGCCTGCAGGAACTTATCCCTTGCACGCTCCCCGTGAGACTCACATTCCCAACACGTCCACACCACCATATTCGTACTGCACCTAATAGATGTTTGCCCATCACATTCATTGCTCGTGGCAGATTAATCTACCAAGTCCCGTACGAGTTACGGCATAGCGTGTAAGTTCGCACAAGAAGGTCAATGGCCGGGTAGCCATATTTTAACTGTATATGAAGGTAAGAAAGTATAGAGGAGATAAAATGTAGACTGGCAATGACAAGGAAAGCGTTTCTGAAGAAGAGAAAATTGTTAACGTCGAGTATAGATTTAAGTGTCAGGAAATCGTTTCTGAAAGTATTTGTATGGACTGTATCCATGTATGGAAGTGAAATGTGGACGATAAATAGTTTGGACAAGAAGAGAATAGAAGCTTTCGAAATGTGGTGCTACAGAGGAATGCTGAAGATTAGATGGGTAGATCACGTAACTAATAAGGAGGTAATGAATAGGATTGGGGAGAAGAGAAGTTTGTGGCACAACTTGACTAGAAGAAGGGAGAGGTTGGTAGGACATGTTCTAAGGCATCAAGGTATCACCAATTTAGTATTGGAGGGCAGCGTGGAGGGTAAAAATCGTAGAGGGAGACCAAGAGATGAATACACTAAGCTGACTCAGAAGGATGTGCGTTGACGTAGGTACTGGGAGATGAAGAAGATTGCACATGATAGAGTTGCATGGAGAGCTGCATCAAACCAGTCTCAGGACTGAAGACCACAACAACAACAACAACAACAACAATATGAAGGTAGTATCTGCTCCCGAAAGAACAGACACCATTGATGACCGAGCAGCTTCTCTAGAATGAAATGATAATTAAATCGACACCCTAGCTCCAAACAGGCGTTGATATATGTCATTCTGGACATGTTCTAGAGACATCATTGGGGACGTGTTCTAGAGAAGCTGCACGGTCATCAGTGGTATCTGTTCTTTCGCGAGCAGATACTACCTTCATATAGAGGGTGGACCATTGATAGTGACCGGGAAAAATAGCTCACGAAATAAATATCAAACGAAAAAGCTACAAAGAACGATACTCGTCTAGCTTGAAAGGGGAAACCATATGGCGCAATGGTTGGTCCGCTAGATGGCGCTGCCATAGGTCAAACTGATATCAACTGCGTCTTTTAAAATTAGGAACCCTTATTCTTTATTACATATTCGCGTAGTACCTAAAGAAATACTAATGTTTTAGTTGGACCACTTTTTTCGCTTTGTGATAGGTGGCGCTGTAATAGTCACAAACGTATAAGTACGTGGTATCACGTAACATTCCACTAGTGCGGACGGTATTTGCTTCGTGATACAGTACCCGTGTTAAAATGGACCATTTTCCAATTTTGGAAAAGGTCGATATCGTGTTGATGTATAGCTATTGTGATCAAAATGCCCAACGGGCGTGTACTATGTATGCTGCTCGGTATCCTGGACGACATCATGCAAGTGTCCGGACCGTTCGCCGGATAGTTACGTTAATTAAGGAAACAGGAAGTTTTCAGCCACATGTGAAACGTCAAATACGACCTGCAACAAATGATGATGCCCAAGTAGGTCTTTCAGCTACTGACGTGGCTAATCCGCACACCAGTAGCAGACAAATTTCCTACGTAATGTTCTTCCGATGTTACTACAAGATGTTTCACTGCATGACAGAATGGCGATGTACTTCCAACATGATGGATGTCCGGCACATAGTTCGCGTGCGGTTGAAGCGGTATTGAATAGCATATTTCGTGACAGGTGGATTGGTCGTCGATGCAACATACCATGGCCCGCACGTTCACCAGATCTGACGTCCCTGGATTTTTTTCTGTGGGGAAATTTGAAGGATATTTGCTATCGTGATCCACCGACAACGCCTGACAACATGTATCAGTGCATTGTCAATGCATGTGCAAACATTACGGAAGGCGAACTACTCGCTGTTGAGAGGAATGTCATTACACGTATTGCCAAATGCACTGAGATTGACAGACATCATTTTGAGCATTTATTGCATTAATGTCGTATTTACAGGTAATCACGCTGTAACAGCATGCTTTCTCAGAAATGGTAAGTTCACAAAGGTACATGTATCACATTGGAACAACGGAAATAAAATTTTCAAACGTCCCTATGTTCTGTATTTTAATTAAAAAAAAACTACCTGTTACCAACTGTTCCTCTAAAATTGTAAGCCATATGTTTGTGATTATTACAGCGCCATCTATCACAAAGCGAAAAAAATGGTCCAACTAAAAAATTCATATTTCTTTTCGTACTACACGAACATGTAGTAAAAATGGGGTTTCCTATTTAAAAAAACGCAGTTGATATCCGTTTGACCTATGTAGCGCCATCTAGCGGGCAAACCACAGCGCCATCTGGTTTTCCCCTTCAAGCTAGACAAGTTTCGTTCTTTGTAAGTTTTTCTTTTGCCGCTTATTTCGTGAGATATTTGGCCCGGTCACGATCAATGGACCTGTGTAGTTAAACATGTCGTCGTTGATGAATTTGCGTTCAGTTGGACCTTGTAGCAAGTTCCAGGGAGAAGGCTGCTGAGGAAAGTATTAAATTAATTTTGGTAGCATTTCAGACATCAATATCGTGTTGTCTTACTTATGAACGCATTTTATTTACGAGCGACTACGTGCACGGCAGCACGGGAGTACTTTTATGCCGCTGCGAGGATTTCAGTTCCGACAGGTAGCCTTAATACGACCGAGAATATTTAATATCTGGCTCTGAGCACTATGGGACTTAACATCTATGGTCATCAGTCCCATAGAACTTAGAACTACTTAAACCTAACTAACCTAAGGACATCACACAACACCCAGTCATCACGAGGCACGGAAAATCCCTGACCCCGCCGGGAATCGAACCCGGGAAACCGGGCGTGGGAAGCGAGATCGCTACCGCACGACCACGAGCTGCGTACATTTAATATCTCCCGAAAAATTTTTATATGCAGGTCGTACTGACCCTTCGCCACTGCACCATCACCAAAATCGCTGTTATCTGCTATACAAAAGTAACTGTAGGTACTTTGAGGCCGATATTTCCTAGGAAGGCGAGCAAAACATATTTCTGCATGTGACTCTGTCAAACCCAAGCTTTATTGAAGTATATTAGAAGCCTATTGTCCTCAGCACGCAGTAAGTGCATTTTACACGAACCTAGTTCTTGCTTGTGCAGTGTATCTACATACTTTTAAAATTTTTTTGTTCAATATTATACTTGCTGGATCTAAAACCAAGTGAGCAGAGGCGACAAAGAATGGTCTGTGAACCAGAATAATTCACTTTTCCAGCTGTCAAATACTCTCCTCTGTCGTAGTATGGAAGTATACAGTTCTATGCACTAATTGTTTGTTGAATTATCAAATCCCGAAATTTTTGTTTTCATCTATATCAATTTTTTGGAGAATCAAAATACGTGCCCGCCTCTAGAAAGTCTGCTGAAGTTACTGCACTGTTCAGAAATACCACAAAATTAAGTTGTAATTTTATTAACTTGTGCAAAATTTGTATTACTTCTCACTGTTGGCCAGATCAGTAAAAAATCTTCTGTATGTACTGGATGACAATTTTAGAGTTTTTCGGATGTCTTTTCGCTACTTATGCAACCGACCAGAGTCGGCCCTTGCTCTTGCATTTCGCTCACTGGGCCAAACACACATCAGTGCACCATTCCACGGAAGACGAAAATCACATAAACACATGTGAATACAGCTCATCAGTTGGGGCTGACCTACGGCACTGTTAACAGTGTAGATGCGGCAACAAACCTATTAGGTGGGCGAATCACGGAGCATAGCGTCGGCGAACTGCAGGGACTTGGTGTGACCTTGAGGTGCCTATTTTCGTGACGGCCAGTCTAGTCATGTGCGTAACATACACTTGAGATATCGCCGAAACCTCCACATGAGCAGTTAATATTTTTCAATGTGTTGATGACACTGCATACACAGTTGTCCTTTGTAACATAACGGTTCTTGGGGACCCACATAAAAAACCATGGTGTTGTCAGTTTAGTAGCCATCCTGTGTAACACTTCCCTCAATACTCTACTAATGGACAGACGGGTACTGCAATGATTTTAATGACCGTGTAAACAACATCGTATGGTTTTACAACTAATGTATCTAAATAGTATTTCTGTTTTGCAAAATTCGGAGAGAAAACTCAGACGTATTTGTAACAAAGACCTGATTAGTACTCCCTTCACTCAGATTTTAGAAACAGATCTCTCACTTTTGCAGAGGTGTCGAATGTATTTAACAGTGAAGATCTACCCATGTAACAATATTCTGCCTCAAGTAAAATTTTCTTTCTGCCGCCAACAAACACGGCAGCATACAAATCAAATAATCGCTACTCTGATATATACGTCTTGACAAATCATGGCCGATACAACTGAAAATTGAATAAAATCACTCGCAACCGTCGCGAGACTTATTTCACTCGAGTAAATGACAAAATCTCAAAAACAGTTATTAAGTACTGTTACACAAAGTTTGAATACTCCTGTGTTTACTAATGTGAATTATTCAGAAATTTGCCACCGGACTAAGGCGTCTGCAGCCAATGACAGCCATAATTGAAGTATGGTCTGTACTTCATCAGCTAATGAGGCACCCACTCATTCAGAAGCCAAGGAAAATGCACAGCCGGCCGGAGTGGCCGAGCGGTTAAAGGCGCTACAGTCTGGAACCGCACGACCGCTACGGTCGCAGGTTCGAATCCTGCCTCGGGCATGGATGTGTGTGATGTCCTTAGGTTAGTTAGGTTTAAGTAGTTCTAAGTTCTAGGGGACTTATGACCACAGCAGTTGAGTCCCATAGTGCTCAGAACCATTTTTGAAAATGCACAGTTCCTTGTAAGGGAACGCGACGTGTCTGCTGCTGCTACCTATACACCAATGGGAGACAAGAATACGTGTCCCTTTTGGACTGTTACTAAATGTGTTGATACACAAAGATCCCGGTTTCGCCCATCATTTTGAGGTCACACCTCACTATAAAGTTCTGTGAGAAAAGAAAGCACATTAGCTGGCTAGCAACACTGGCGAGTTAGAGAGAGAGAGAGAGAGAGAGAGAGAGAGAGAGAGAGAGAGAGATGGAGAGAAAGGGAGGGAGGGAGAGGGAGAGGGTATTCCAGGCCCTCTTCCACCCACTTCAGGATTAAGTCGAACGTGTCGCTCGGCTTTTTGATTGGCTCTGAGCACTATGGGACTTAACATCTGTGGTCATCAGTCCCCTAGAACTTAGAACTACTTAAACCTAACTAACCTAAGGACATCACACACATCCATGCCCGAGGCAGGATTCGAACCTGCGACCGGACCGGTCACGCGGTTCCAGACTGAAGCGCCTTTAACCGCACGGCCACACCGGCCGGCAATCGGCTTTTTCTTCCGCCTGATGTAGGATTATGCAAGTGCGTAACAAAAAAAGTTTGATATTGTTATAATTGAGTAATTTGTGACTAGAATGGTATAGATGTATATAGAAATAAGAAATACAGAGTTTGAATATCATCAGATAAATATTTTCCCTAAAAATCGGTATTCTATGAAATTTTACATCTGGCAGGCTTTGAAGATACCGAGCTACAATTTTGATAATATGTGTAATTTGATGTAAAAATATGATGTGGAAATGTTCATTAAAGTTACCATCAGTAATTTTCGAGTTTTTAAAGGAAATGTGAATTCTGATCCAGAAGTCAGTAAAACGTAACAGATTATCCACCATTTAGTTAGAAGCTACAACATAGTTTACTGCACTATATTCTGTGTAGAGAATAGGGTATTTGGCTGTTATTTGGAAATGGTCTTAAACGATTAATTATATCATTTTATACTCCTAAATTGGTTTTTTCCTCTTGAATTTAAATACTTTTTTTATAAAAACGAAAATGATATTCAGGTAATTTAAAAGTGTGCTAAAACGCTCCACTCGAGTTGTGATGCATGTGACGTCAGTGGTTAGTTCGCTGCTCCTGTTATAATGCCAATTCACAGCAATGTCTTGTTTTGGAATTTACGTTTCGGAAAATGGGTTACAAATTGTGTATAGTACTACACTGGTACAAATACATCTATAAAAAGTTCCTGAAAAGTTGGTTTTAAGTGTTCCAGAGAATGAGAAGATGCCTAAAATATGGTTGCACTGTACCGGCAAATGAGTACCATGTCGACACACATTTCACTAACTTAACTAAAACTTTGTTGTACAGTAATGTTAACATTAACTTACTTACCTTCGAGATATGCTCTCCCACTGTTACAACGAAGGCTAGCGTGATTTAACGAAATTAAAAGTAAAGTGAAAACTGTCGTTTTACCCAAGTACTCCTCAATTATTCGGTAGCCCAGATTTAGAGCAGTAGACGGTTGAATTTTATAAGATGGTGTCCATAGATCTAACCCGAAGGAACATTTTATCGTATTTGTAAAACGACTCGACAGTCCTTACATAAGAAAATCAAATCACAATCACAAAACTTCAGCACGCCGATCAGAATATTTTTGTGTTTTCCTTGCTGTTTACATGCCCTTACATTTGCAATAGCTGTTTACACATGTCACGTTCAAAAACATATTTTATGGTTCACGTGACCACATTCTTCGTAGAAACAATGTTTTTACCTTCGTACTGTCCAGCTAGGATCTCTATTGTTTAAACTTTTGCAGTTTCCATCATTTTACATAAAGACGAAGTAAGTCTGCTTCTGATGCTAACGTTAGCTTACACTCACAAACATCACTGCCCTTACGTTTGGGTTACCTGCATGTTGTATACGCTTTATAGCTCTCCGTAGAGCCTCATCGTCCTACACCTCATTGTACCGTAGACGTATGGTGATATCTTCACTACTAGCAAAGCTTTCCAAAAAGTGAACTGCTTGTTCGCAAAGCCGGCCGCGGTGGTCTAGCGGTTCTGGCGCTGCAGTCCGGAACCGCGGGACTGCTACGGTCGCAGGATCGAATCCTGCCTCGGGCATGGTGTGTGTGATGTCCTTAGGTTAGTTAGGTTTCAGTAGTTCTAAGTTCTAGGGGACTTACGACCTAAGATGTTGAGTCCCATAGTGCTCAGAGCCATTTGAACCATTTTTGTTCGCAAAGTAAATGCATTTATCCTCTGTTGTTCATTTCTAATGTGAATATATGTGTAATACATCCCACAATCAAAACAAATGTTACAGTCAGTCCTTGCTAACGCATTTTTGTATTTCGTTTAAAACTTTCAAAAACAAATGACTTCTCTAGGATCCGATCATGTGACTTCTTTATTTACAGGCGGATCCACTACTTGACGCAGTAACCCTACTGAGTGTCTTCTTGAGAGGAAATCTCCACTAAGTTTTGCAATATAAGGACCCATTCGTAAACGTTCTACAATTGTTTAGTTTTGAGCGAATTTAATGATGTTCCACGGGAAAGAATGTCCGTCGTTGCACACATCGTCGTTCGAAGTGGGCGGAGCATAAACGCATCAACTTTCGCAAGGTTTGCGCTATCAACGTTCACAAAGTTCCTTTCTATTGTTACTTAAAAGTTGTAATTGAGTTCTTCATCACTAAATAGCTAAACTGTTTGCCGGAAAAGTACGTAAAAACATTGTAACTCCGGCTATTGCATCTGTAACACATTTATAGCTTCGTCTTACTCCTAGTCTGTGGCGTCACTAGGGCATCAGCCAATACCGAAGTGTTTTCGATCACGTTACTAAATCTTGATCTTTAACAATTTTTAAGCTTTAAAGCTTTAATTACATAAAAATAACTGATATTTTGTGAGAATATTGACCGTAAATGCTATTTAAGTATTGTAATTAATCAGAAAAGCAACAATCTGAACCGTACTTTTGATATAGGAAAATAGCCTATTATTCAGTGGAACTAAGTTTCAAAAAGATTGATGCAATTTGAGAATGATGCAGCGGCGACTGAATGGAAAGTTCAAAGGGGAAAGAATACTTATAGCTACATTTAAGAAATAGTACAAACTATATTTAATAGGATAGGGAAATTAAATTAGAAAGAAGTGTTCCTTAAACTTGGATCTACGGTAGAAAAAGAAAGTAGATACTTCAGGCAATCCCAACTGGGATAGGTATTAGTTAGTGTAATCGGCAGAGAGAGCGCTCTTGGAGCAGTTCAGAAGCGGTCTTTCTGTTTCGTGATCTCCGGACAGCAACCGTGGAGCTGCCACGAGGATTCATTCGTCAGTTCTTTTATTTATTTATTTTTTTTTTTCCAGTGTTTGCCGCTATTGGTCAGCAAGTCAGGAACGAACTCCGTGATGGATTACGTTGCTCTGTCAGCAGCAGCCGTGTATGCGACCCTCAGATAGCTTTTGAGAGATCGCAAGAATTTAGCACTTAATTAGGACTGTTAGAAATAGAATTTTTGTGGAAACTGCGAGCGGATAATGCCTTGTAGCGCTATTGTATGTGTAAATCCCCTTCCGTTGAACAAGAACATAACATGCAAATAATTCTCATTTACTAATAGTGAACCACTCTGTGTTCATTACGAAACAATATACACATACTGTAAAACCTTATATCGATGCCAAGTAAGTAATGCAGTGATACAATAGAAACCAGCATTCATATAGAAAATTGTACCTACGACACTCATCGAGGTTCCGGGATTGTTTTGTTATTGTATTTCTTCTCTTTCTGGGTGCTTTTATTTCTTTCTTGATTGTACTAACATTCGTTTCCTGATAAATGGATTAGGAAAATATAACATTCGGGCTTTCAAACTGCGTCGGAGACGGTGCGTCTGTTGACGCAACGTTCAGTGACCTTTAGAGTTTTATCGTTAATATTCTATTGTTTAAACTGAATATGTATTTTCTAACGCAGTTCGATAACCTTGTTTGAATATGAAAAGCTTTCAGTTTTTTGAGAGCTCAATTGTCTTTTGAATTATTCGAAGAATTGGTTGGCGAAAAGTAATTTGTCGATAATGGAGATTTGAGGAGATTGACATTCTGGAATGTGCCGAGTGCTAAGGAAGTTACTAAAATTTATATCATCTATTAACAAGTAGTGAGTGGGAAACTATAGATTTTTGAACATAAATGTTGCAGCAGTTAATTTATAATTTTCCGTTCCTTTCTCATTCCCTTCCAAGTAGTGAGTAGGAATTTATTTTTCAAACACGGTCGTGTTTCTATGTCAACGCAATCTAAAGATACGGCCATTTATGTAAAGAAAATTTACGCGAAAAGTCAAAAAATGGCTCTAAGAACTATGCGACCAAACTGCTTAGGTCATCAGTCCCCTAGAACTCAGAACTACTTAAACCTACCTAACCTAAGGACATCACACACATCCATGCCCGAGGCAGGATTCGAAACTGCGACTGAAGCACCCGCGCGGTTCCTGACTGAAGCGCCTAGAACCGCTCGGCCAACGCCCCCAGTGAAACCGTTTTCACCTCATGTATAATGATAATATATAATGTCTAGTGAGGATGAACTGTATTTGCCAGCAACTCAAATCGTTTGATCACGGAACTTTTACGAAGCTACTTTAAAATTTTGTTCGAAGTCATCTGCAACATCTACTTATAAACTTCCACTTATAAAACTTAATATAGTCTTACACATGACTGAAAAACGTCTGACAGAGTTCGGATAGTTTTCCAATTTCACGCCTGTGCATAGTATGCTGGTAGCACTTCGTCGCCTTGCCTGTGTAGCAGACTTTAGAGCTGTGCGGATCAGTATAACGAAAAGACGAGGGGTCTCGCTCGTTTTGTCCACGGCTGTACATATATGTACAAATAAATTATTACAATTTCAGAAAAATTGGATGATTCGTTCTGGAGAAAAAGCTTCACAAACTGAGCAAGTCAGTAAAGGGTTGGTCTAGCTCTGGCCCTTTATGCAGGTAGTTATTCTGCTCGGCAATGACTTATACGGTTGGTGACGGCTATAGTGCCAAATTCTGTACAATTGGTGGTTAAAAATCCCGAGTTATTTAGAGGTCCCTACCCATGATACTCCAGACGTTCTCATTTGAGGCGAGAGATTGGCTAAATGGTGTGTATGATTCTAGGAGAGAGAGATTGGCGACCTTACTGATGAAGGTATGGTTCTACAGGCACGAAGACAACCTTATAAACTCTCACAGCGTGCAGATGAGCATTGTCTTGCTGAAATATAAGCCCAAGATGGCTTACCAAGAATGGCAACAGAAAGGGACGTAAAAGTTCGTCGACGTACCGCTTCGTCGCGGATGACAACCAGAGGGGTACTGAAACGAAAATAAATGGCACCCCAGACCATCATACTGGCTGTCGGGCCCTACGTCGGGTGACAGGCAGGATGGTATTCCACTGCTGTCTCGGGCGCCTCAACTCTTAATCAACGAAAAGCCGAATAACTGCATAAATAAGGGCCAGAACTGGACCAACGCGTTGTTGGCTTGCTCAATTTGCGAAGCTCTTCCTCTTGAGTAAATCATCCATTGTTTTTGAAATTGTAATCATATGTTTATTTGTACATGTACATCACATCTACCGATTTCCGTCCCTTTCGGATAATTCCTTCGTGCTGCGTCGTTCTTTTTTCGGGTCTCAGAGTGTATCTATTATCGTACGTTGAATGTAATAAATGCTAGAAGCTTTAAAACGTGGTATTAAAAATCCATAAGAGTACTCGTTATCAGCCCTGGGCCAGCACGTGGCAGAGCCCGGCACGAGCTCTGGGCGTATAAACCACAGAGAAGGCAGCAGTGATTACGTTTGGCTGGACTCGCTCACGCATCCTGAGAACGTGTATGCCAGCCGGCGGCGTGTTTGCGAGTTAATTAGCGGCTGCAATTAGCCATCCGCGGCCGCCAGCAGCCCAGAGGCGGTGGTGGCGGCGGGGGCGGAGGGCGGCAGGCGCGAAGAAGGCGGCGGCGGTGGCGGAGCAAAGGCGAGTCGGCCGCGGGCGCATTCCGGCCCCCGCCGCGCTGCTGGAATTCCAGAAACTCCGGCGCGGCAGCGAGGGCCCGCCTGTAATGGAAGTTGGCCTCTGTTAGATACGAAACTGTCGCGAGGAATCTAACAGTGGTCGTGCCGCGTGTAAGATTTACTGTCCTGGTTAAGGACTTTCATTCCTTCAGTTGGATACCGACTTAGCATAGTTCTTCAGCCGCATACTCAGAAGTTGAAGACACACACTGTGGGAACGCACAGCTTCGAGAGTTTAATAGCAATCAAGCGAGGAGTACAGTAGAAAGGCAGAGTGTCTATGGCGATAAATAGAAGCCTCCCACTATTCTAATCTTTCAGACTATGTTGATTTATTTTTCCAAGAATGAGGTAGACGTAGGTACTAGAAAGTGGAAAGACGTAAATGTTCCTTTATAAAGGAAAACCAGCTTTCCTGCTACCATTCAACTGCTATGTCGCTCCAAAAGTTTCTGACGCAAATGGTATTAATAGTTAAAATAAAGTGAGAGCAAGGCTCATGCACTGAGGTTTCCGTATACATTTTATTATGTTCTTTATTTAGGTAGTTTGTCTATAGGTTTTGATGAATTGATCTTTTGACTGCATTGACATAGAAGCTTAAATTTTTTACACCACCAAGACACCGTAAACCTTAGTATTTGAGATAAATTTGAACTTCACATTTTTTTCCGTTCCTGAGAAAAACGGATTTTAATAGACGCACGTGGTTTTTAATTGCCTTCAGTTAGAAGCTTAAATTTTTTACACTGTCAACGGACTCTAGGTCTTAGTATTTGACGTGAGTTTCAAGTTTACAGAGCTGCCATTTCCTGCATGTCTGTCCACCTGTTAGATGGACTGACAGACAGGCAAACAACAACTGGCGAAAAAAAGCAATATGTCACATAATTACAAAATAACTATTTACGGAATTTTTCCTGTACTTGTTCTGTGAGACCTTGCGTCTTGACGAATTTCATGATTGTAGGCCAACGGTAAGCACCGCATAAGTCTTGACGAATCATTGAATGAGTATCAAATATGTGACACGAATCGCTGTATCTTTTGATTGCATTGACTTAGAAACTCAATTTTTTTCACCTTCAAAGGACCGATTACCTTAATATTTGAAATAAATTTGAACCCTTTCCTGAGAAGAAACAGTATTAACAGACGAATAGACAGACAGACGGACGAACAACAAAGTGATTCTGAAAGGGTTTCGGAGTCACGAATTGAGATTCGGATCCCTAAAAACAGATTATATCTTGAAAAATGAACAGGTCTTCCAGGCCAACGAAATTAATGTCGGAATTTTCGGCTGAGGGAGCTGACCGCATCTAACTCACACGTGGTTGAAAAATTCACAATCATACATGTTTGTAAAAATGCACCAGAACTGATATTTCGCACTACTTTATGTACGACAGGACTCCAAAAAGTAAGTTACATTTGCCTCCTATGGTAAGACCATTCCGCAACAAGTATGGCGTACTGTCAGAAGAGAGTACATGTTCTGTATTGCCTGCAGACACACTTATGCTGACGTACGGGTATCGGATGCACAACAGTGTGGGAGTGAAATAGCGCAGCAACAGGAAACCTATTTCAAAGCTGAAGTACTCGGGAGGGTACGACTCTAGTGGGAAAAAATCTAAACTGCGAGCATATTCAATGTGAAACTCTGGCGGTATGTGGACAAATGCAAAAAATTTGACCGAGGCGACACAGATATGGCTAGCGCTGATATGGAAGGACAGCGGAAGGACCACAGAAGAAAGTATTCATGCAATTGTGTAACTGATTCACGGCAGTCACTGGTGAGGACGCTTACGCAGCGGTCCTGAGGCTCTGAGCACTATGGGACTTAACGTCGTAGGTCATCAGTCCGCAGCGGTTCTCAAATAGCTCCTTCACCAAGGGGCGGATTTCTATAATCGAGGAACTGAACGACTTGTGGCACACTGCGAGAGTTATTTACATTGGCTTGGTGAAAATAGTGAAAATTAATGTGATTTTCCTGTTGAAAATTTCATGTTACACGGCGATATTCAAAATTTATCAGTAATTTTATTTCAGTAACTCGCAAACGTTTCTTTGTCGGTACTTTGCAAAGATGTTCTGTAAACTGTCATTACTTACAGTACGGATTCTTTGAGTCGTCTCTTCGAGATGTTGAGGCGGAAGCGTGGGAAAATCTGTGGCTTCTGGGCGTCAGTCACTGTGCACACGGGTAACTTCGTTACACAATTGTTGTTGCTGGACGGTGGCACTGGAATTTAGAAGTGGCGACAGCGGGTCGGAAGTATTGTTGATAAAGTTACATTTATTTTATCTTGCTCATAAGCAAGATTTTTCTGTGAAATCATTCTTGTGGTCTGCGTATCTCTCAGCTTATTTTTTACTAATTTCGTGCGGTAAACTAAGGCAAACCCAGTCTGTTGGTTCTTTTTCTTTTTTTTAATTCACCATGCTTGGAGCTTGATGCAGAATTGTGTCCTTGTGGCTCAGTCCGAACTATTATGCAGTCAAATCAATCACTCTTCTCATCCGTTTACTTCATTTGATTTTATTCTTAGAGTAGTGCGTGCGTATCTGAATCTTTGTGATTGCTGGTATTTTGAAATCACGTGCAAGTGTTTTTCGGAAGTCAAGTGACTTGCGTACGTTAATTACTTGATTTTTGAAACAGTTATACGAACTAATTGCATGTGATTTACGTATATTTTGATGTGGGCTTTGTCCACCACGGTTTCGTGTTTACGTGTTGCAAGGTACCACTTTCGTTGTAGCTAAATGTTGCAAATGATCAAACTCAATAAGTATTTCTGTTCTTAGATAGTAATAACAACCCAGTTTTTTACATGAATTCCAGATGTGAATGTGCCTTAACGACTGTTACAGAATGAAAATATTTTTGATAGAAAGACCTGAGTCGAAACAAGGCCCCGGGAGTAGACAACGTTCCATTAGAACTACTGACAGCTTTGGGAGAGCCAGTTCTAATAAAACTCTACCATCTGGTGAGCAAGATGTATCAGACAGGCGAAATACCCTCAGACTTCAAGAAGAATATAATAATTCCAATCCCAAAGAAAGCAGGTGCTGACAGATGTGAAAATTACCGAACTATCAGTTCAATACGTCACAGCTGCAAAATACTAACGCGAATTCTTTACAGACGAATGGAAAAACTGGTAGAAGCCGACCTCGGGGAAGATCAGTTTGGATTCCGTAAAAATATTGGAACACGTGAGGCAATACGGACCCTACGACTTATCTTAGAAGAAAGATTAAGGGAAGGCAAACCTACGTTTATAGCATTTGTAGACTTAGAGAAAGCTTTTGACAATGTTGGCTGGAATACTCTCTTTCAAATTCTGAAGGTGGCAGGGGTAAAATACAGGGAACGAAAGGCTATTTACAATTTGTACAGAAACCAGATGGCAGTTACAAGAGACGAGGGGCATGAAAGGGAAGCAGTGGTTGGGAAGGGAGTGAGACAGGATTGTAGCCTCTCCCCGATGCTATTCAATCTGTGTATTGAGCAAGCAGTAAAGGAAACAAAAGAAAGGTACGGAGTAGGTATTAAAATCCAGTGAGAAGAAATAAAAACTTTGAGGTTCGCCGATGACATTGTAATTCTGTCAGAGACAGCAAAGGACTTGGAAGAGCAGTTGAACGGAATGGACAGTGTCTTGAAAGGAGGGTGTGAGATGAACATCAACAAAAACAAAACAAGGATAATGGAATGTAGTCGAATTAAGTCGGGTGATGCTGAGGGAATTAGATTAAGAAATGAGACACTTAAAGTAGTAAAGGAGTTTTGCTATTTGGGGAGCAAAATAACTGACGATGTTCGAAGTAGAGAGGATATAAAACGGAGACTGGCAATGGCAAGGAAAGCGTTTCTGAAAAAGAAAAATTTGTTAATATCGAGTATTGATTTAAGTGTCAGGAAGTCGTTGCTGAAAGTATTTGTATGGAGTGTAGCCATGTATGGAAGTGAAACATGGATGATAAATAGTTTGGACAAGAAGAGAATAGAAGCTTTTGAAATGTGGTGCTACAGAAGAATGCTGAAGATTAGATGGGTAAATCACATAACTAATGAGGAGGTACTGAATAGAATTTCGGGAGAAGAGAAGTTTGTGGCACAACTTGACCAGAAGAAGGGGTCAGTTGGTAGGACATGTTCTGAGGCATCAATGTATCACCAATTCAGTACTGGAGGGCAGCGTGGAGGGTAAAAATCGTAGAGAGAGACCAAGAGATGAATACGCTAAGCAGATTCAGAAGGATGTAGGCTGCAAAAGGTACTGGGAGATGAAGAAGCTTGCACAGGATAGAGTAGCATGGAGAGGTGCATCAAACTAGTCCCAGGACTGAAGACCACAACAACAACAACAAAATGTATGAAGCATATGCCTTTATGTTTCACAAACTAAACTGCTCAAAGTGTCCAGTATTATTTAATAGGTCATGCATTTTCAAATGTGTTGAACTGCAGAATATTGAAATGGTTTTGAGAGTTATAGCCAGCAGTTACTCACTTTTCATATTTGAATACAGCAATTACGGGAAAGGGCCTCGATCGCCATTGCACCTTGGTCGTCTATAAGTTGGTCACTACTACTCTTCAGTAATTTTGAAAGTATCTACGAGTGATTTGCACATTTACTGAGGTTCAATTTTTCATACTACATGTGCCAGTCATTAAGATGAGAGATTGATGTATGTTCGAGCTACTTAGTTAATTTCTCTTTCATTGTACACATATTGCAAAAAGCTTTTTGAGGTATGGCAGTCATGTTCTGCACTCACTTATAACAAAGTATTTGTCTCGACCGCAAATATTTATTTTATTTCTTGCATCTCTATGCTTTTTCGCATTACGCCACTGTGGAAGGAACTAAAATCATGTTGTTACAAAACTTGCACTTATGCTAAATACGATTAAATTGCACTTGATGTTATATATAAAAAGTATTTGAATTATTTGAAAATAGTATAACGCAAAAAATGCGTAAGTATGAAAGAAATGAAATAAACATTCGTGATCAAGGGGAGAGTTTTACAATAAGTTCCATTTTCATTATCTAAGTCACGTAGCGCAATAAATTTGATTAACTGCGTCGTGAGTTTGATTATAAGAAGGAATAGTTTCACTAAATCGAGACGTCATGGTTCTACCTGTAATAGAGCAGCTCAATTACTAAATAGAGTAGACATTTTACACTGAGTCACTTTGAAATGTGGTGCAGCATTCAAGAGAGTTACTTGGCGTGACTTAATAATGAGTAACGTGCTTTTTCAGTAAAATGTCAGCACGAGTTGCACTTTTTTTAAAGTCCAGTATGATTTTTAAAATAGAAAGAAAATAGAAAAAGAAAAGCAATTCTTGTTGAAATTTTGTTGAAAACCAGTTGTACAGTTACGGATCCTGCATCAGGATGTTTCCTGTGTTGGACAAGAAATTACTTTTTGAAGAATCCAAGAATATATTATTAGCTCTAATATAATGTCCACCAGAATGACTCTTCACTCTGCAGCAAATTGTGCACTGTTACCGAACTTCCCCAAGTCTGAAGCTATGTCCCGAACCTGGAACCTCGCCTTTGGCGGGCAATGGTCTCACCAATTCAGTTAACCAAGCACTGTCGCAGCTTCTTTTCTTCTAGTACGTCTCTCTCGCTATCACACAAGTGTATTGCTGGACTAGAGCCCTCGGAGAAAGAATGCTGCGAAGAAACGGTTTTTCCACTATCTAGGGCATTGTTTGCAGAACTAACCTTTCGCTTATAAATGGATTGCGCGCTATTTTGAAACTTTCTCGTCAGATAAAAGCTGTAACTCGGACTGGAAAAGGAATGTAGAGGCTTGCTGTTGGAGGGCAAAGTCTTAACGAAACAGTTATGCAAGACAAGTCTCCACAGCTTGACTTTTAGCTGAGCGTAGGAGCTTCCTCTAATGAAACCATTTTGAGTTCCGAAATGTCAAGCCTAACCCAATTCGTACTCTTCACATAGTGCGTTCAAAATATCGTGAATACAGATAGAAAGGTCGATTCGGAATGGTAGAAATCGCAAAGTTGTCGATTCTGCAAGGCTCCAGTGACAGCTAAAGACTGGTATTTCGTGACAGGCAGCGCTAGCATGTTGATATCGATGGACTGTCATGTAGAGGGACAGATTTATTCTCTGACGTGCCCCAGGGAAGTATTATTGGAGCATTAATATTCGTCACTAATTAGACCATTTATTTTCCCACTATATCATTCGTGCTGACCTCATGCTATACGGCGTCTTCAAAGCCCAGCTCAGTCTGCGGCTAACTTTCATCTTTTGGCAGCATAATTCTGCTACCCCGACTTCCGTCCTAAGTGTGTATATTTTATACAATAATAATATCTGCGAACCGGTACAACTGCACAAGTCCCTGGTCCAAATGAGAGCGACCACAGCCAAATCAAACTCTCAGTGCCGACAGAGGTACTCATGTATCAACTAGATCGTAACAGTACACCACTGAATATAACCCACACTACAATCTCGTCAACTGGAATGTCAACATGGTACAAATACCCAGATGAGAAGCCTGTTTGTTGGCCTGCAAAATTCTCAAGATACATCCAACTCCGGTTTCCTCTGGCAGTGCACTTTTATATCCTATCTGTTTATTATTTTCTTTCGTTTTTTGAGTCATGAGTCTTATGACTGGTTTTATGCGGACCGCCATGAATTCCAGCGCCAACCTCATCTCAGAGTAGCACTTGGACACCACTTTCCCAGTTATTTACTGGATCTATTGCAGTCTCTACCATCCTCTACAAGTTTTCCCTCTACAGCTCACTCTAGTACCATGGAGGTTATTCTCTGATGTCTGAACACATGTCCTTTCATCATGTCCCTTCTGCTTGTCAGTATTTTCCGTATATTCCATTCTTCGTGATTCTGCGGAGAACCTCCTCATTCCTTACCATGTCAGTCCACATAATTTTCAACGCTCTTCTGCAGCATCACATCTCAAACCCTTCGATTCTCTTTTGTTCCGGTTTTCCCACTGCCCGTGCTTCAATATGATACAATGCTGCGCTCCAAACGTACATTCTCAGAAATATCTTTCTCTAATTAAGGCCTACATTTGGGACAAAGTAGCTGTCTTGGCGAAAAATACCCTCTTTGCCTGTGCTAGTCCGTATTTTATGTCCTTTTGCTTCGTCTGTCATGGATTATTCTGCTTTCAAGGTATGAGAATTCCTTAATTTGATCTATTTCGTGATCATCAGTTTTTCACTATTCCGATTTCTTTTACTTCTCATTACGTCTGATTTTTCCGGCTTACTCTGAATCCGTGTTCTATATTCATTAGACTGATCGTTCCATTCAACACATCTTGTAATAATTCTTCACGTTCACTGAGGACAGGAATGTCACCAGCGAGTCTTATCGTTGATATCACTTCACCCTGCATGTTAATCTCACGCTTGAATCTTCCTTTGAGCCGGCCGGAGTGGCCGAGCGGTTAAAGGCGCTACAGTCTGAACCGCACGACCGCTACGGTCGCAGGTTCGAATCCTGCCTCGGGCATGGATGTGTGTGATGTCCTTAGGTTAGTTAGGTTTAAGTAGTTCTAAGTTCTAGGGGACTTATGACCACAGCAGTTGAGTCCCATAGTGCTCAGAGCCATTTCAACCAATCTTCCTTTCAGTTCTGTCATTGCTTCTTCTGACTGTATCCCACCTTAAACCCTTTTTAATCCGAGCACTTCGTTCTCGGCCTTCCACTCTTATTATTCCTTCTTGACTCTTGTACATGTTGCATATTATTTCCCTGCAGCTTACCCTTATTTATCTCAGAATTTTGAACATCTTATGCCCTTTTACACTGTCGCACGCTTTTTCTGCCCATTTATTTCATTCAGGACGCATTTACAATTCTGTATTCCTGTCCCTCCCTGAACATTTTCGACTTCCTTTAGGTCAATTGAAGTACAGTGTGTCCCAAAAATCGGTTAATATTTGAAAATGAATAATGTAGGTAGATTGGTAAAAATTTATACACTTGCCTGAAATGACACGGTGTTTTACTGAAACCCATAAACAGCTCAAAAATTGGCCAGCAGATGACACTTGCCAGCAACATGCCAGAGACACCGCATGAGAGTCGTATATAAAATGAGATATAGTGAGGGAGTGGGTTCAGATCACCCCAGACTGGCTTATAAACAGCTGCTGGAAGGTGCGATTTTTATACGAATTGGCGATCCATCCCATTTTGCTACACGCGTGAAACATCTCTTGCACGCATCGTTTGCTTAGGTTGACGTGCTGAGTCGCCACGTCGGTCATGCTTGTCCTCCCATGTCCGTAGATCTCAATCCGTGTGATTATTGGTTGTTGGGTTACCCGAAATCGCAAGTCTACCGCTATCGTCCGACCTCATTAGCGATGCTAAAAGACAACATCTGACCACAGTAATGATATGCTGTATAGTGCTGTTCACGACATTGTCTTTTGACTACCGGTGTTGTTGATAAATGACTACGGATGTGTTGAGCATTTGTCATAAATAACGTTGTCTTTGCTAAAAATCATTTGGTATGCTAAAAATTATTGCTTTTGAATCATATGAAGCGATATCTTTGTCCGTTTTCTGCACTCTTTTTGTTTCAGTAAAACTTCAAGTCATTTCAAGCACTACCTCCTTTGCTCCGTGAAGTAAGGAATTTTTAAATGTAACGTACATCTGGGTCCCCTGTATTTATTGAGTTACCTCAGGTTTCTTCCGAGTTACCTTCCTTGTCTACGCTTATCTGCCCAACGTCTGTGACTGTCCATTTTAAATATGTTCATTCCTCTTCAACTGAACTACCTTCTCTGGTATTCATTGTCGCAATATTCACATCCTTGGCGAACTTAAAACGCGACTCATCATGTTTCAGTAACTCAGTATCGCACTTCCTTCCACATTGATTCTTCCGAAACATTCTCTTAAACTTCAGTCTACTATCATTACTAAATTATGATGGGCACGCCTTACTATGCCTGAGGGCCCTGTCGTTTTGACACTCATGTATGTCACATACACTGCAGACGACTCCTGGCCTGCACCCGCTCATATAACATTTTGCTATATGTTGACGACACGACATGCTGAGCTTGCCACTGTAACCCAGTCCATTACTGAGACCTTCCTAAAGAATTATAGTACAGTCACAGTACCAAGTACTCAGTGTAACTTTACCCTCATTCCGCTATTACTATAGATACATGTACTGAAATTATTTTTATGATCATGTATGATTCTGTTATAACTAATGTTTGAGAACAGTATTTGCCTTTTAGAAATTTCACAACGCAGTCCCAAAAATACCTGGTAACTCACTTCTGATTAGTGCCCTCTACTTTCGATTAAATACTGGTTACAAATTTGACGTTTTTGCAAACCAACAGCAATCGAGACTCTGTACGCCCATCTTTTCAGAGATGGTTGTGGGACTCGGCTGTTTCGCTATAGGATTTCAACCGTCGGCAGCTGATTGTTGAAGTGACTGCTATAGCAAGCAGAAGTATACAGACGCCAGTATTTGAATGCTGGCCCCTGTTTTGACCAGAACCGAAGTGGAATCTTCGTACAAGTCGTTCAGGACCCTGAACATGGCGTAGTAAATAGCCGAAACTGGTAGCCAAAGAAAATAAGTTTGGAAATTGGATGGCTGAGATGTGTTTGATTTGACCTCCAAGAGCAATCAGTCTTTCCTAAAGTGTTCAAATACACTCCTGGAAATTGAAATAAGAACACCGTGAATTCATTGTCCCAGGAAGGGGAAACTTTATTGACACATTCCTGGGGTCAGATACATCACATGATCACACCGACAGAACCACAGGCACATAGACACATAGACACATAGACACAGGCAAGTTGCCTCCATTGGCCGTCGCCAAGGAATGCTACAACGCTTGTTGCCAGATGTAAGAGATTGCGGTAGGAAAATTTAACGTAGTTCTGGACAACGCACCAGTATAACGCAGATGTTTTATGCTGCACATAGCATATACACGACAAATTGCATATACACCTACATACACACAATAAAACTTCGTTTTCTAACATTCCTCTAGCTTACAGAGCTCCAGCGTATATATCATGTCCTGCTGCACTAGCCACCTCCTCCCCCGCCCCCCCCGCTTAACAATCAATACTTTAATATTCGCACACTCGGCAGCTAGGCTTTAGTGCACGAACTTCAGTACTCTTCTGGGAACATTATTCTCCACAGATAAAATTGCAAACTCACCCACAGGAAAGCAAAGTCACCGTTTGTGGCTTCACCGCTCGAAGATTTTGCAAGTCTGATTTGCGTCTCTCCGTCTACGGACACTTCACCCCTTTCAGTTTCACATTCAAATAATGAGAACTAACTTTCTGTAGGTAACTAACCCTGAATGCACATCTCCCCACCATCTAACACAAAGTCTGTAACTAAATAATACTACTAACAGGTTTATGTCGGGTCTACATCCTTCTGCAGTCATCACCTATAATATCTCATTTGTTCTATCCTAATTTCTATGTTGCCTGGATTGTTCTGTCCCAAATCTTATATGCTCCTCCATGCCTTGTCAGCCTCGCTCAGAAGAGCTGGTCATCCTTAACAACGAAATCCATGAATTTGCTTCTTTTTCCCTCTCTCGCCTTCCTACTCTTCTCGTTATGGTGTTTCATGGCCCAGCTATAGTAATTATCTTTCGATCTACATTAATAACGTTGTCATTTTCATACACAACAACCACCATCCTATCATAGACACATTAACATTTTCATCCCTGTGTGTTTTATGTGTTGTATTATATCCCCGACTTGTAAAACAAAAAGACATTTAATTGTCTTTTTAAAACATTGAAATTGTCATTTATGTTCGATTTTATCAGTTTCAAATATGGAGGTCTTTAACGAAAGAGCGGAATTTGTCCCACTATCGTTCCAGCCCCTCGTGTGCAATAGCATTAACAAAAATGAATTTAGGCAAACTTTTGAGTTTCCGTCTATACATGTTAGGTTTATACACATTTTGTGAAAGGGCTTGAACTTTTTAGGTATAACTATTGTGTAGAATTAATGTGCTCTATTCATTATCTATTATTTCATTTTTTTGTTAAGAGTATTGTTTCGACGTATTTTCTTAGCATTATGTGTAACTGTTTCCTTACAAGTAAGTCTAGAAAATACTTCGTTTCCACAAAAAAGGCTGTAACTGAACAAGTAATGAATCACAGCAGAAAACTATATAATGAAATCAAATGGAGAAACTGCCCTTTAATTGTGCAGTTTAAGTGATCCTATTATCAATTAAATTCATGCGAAATGTATTATTAGAATAAAAATTAAAGAAAATAACAAGTCATTTTCACGTACAATTTCCATATGATGTGGTACACTCGTTTAGCTACATGTATTCCTCAACAAATAAGGAACTGTTTATACATTTTCCACTGTTCCTTATTCCGTCTCAGACTGTAACGATTACGTTTCACTCACTAAATATTATCCTTTTTTTTAAAATTTATTTTCGATGACAAGTTCTTGCACAGTGCTATGGCGCATAAGCCAAACATTGATGTGTTGTCTGTAGGACAACCAAATAAGATGTTTCAGAGCACCCACAGAATGTTGGAGACAGCGAGAAGGTCGATTTGAACGTTTAAAGTACAACGTCAGATTGTTGGAGACAGCGAGAAGGTCGATTTGAACGTTTAAAGTACAACGTCTTAGATATTAAAATGGAACAGAAATATGTAACTAAAAAAATCAATTAGACAGAGATAGCAAACATATGAAAATGGTCTGTATGCAAGAAAGAATACCGTTTATCGGAACAATGTAAGTTGAAAATAAAATTCTGTGTGCACAGTTTGGGTTAGCGTCGTAGATTGTGAACGCGTCGGGATAAAATCATAACAAGTGTTTCATGTTAATATGGAACGTAAATATCAATCTCTTTGACATAATGATTACGCAGAGTAGTATAATGGTTACAGAATAGATAAATCACAAGTTTGAACTGTCGTTGGCTGCTGTATACCCGATGAGACAATTACGTATTTCATTCGTCCGTTTCTTCATTTCCTTCTCGACTCTGCCGTAGCTCTCGCATTCGCTCAGCAGTGGACATTTTAGGCTTTTTGGATTCAATTGACACAAGCTTTCCTCTTTCAAGTGTATTTGCCTGTCTTATGTGACAACATCTTCCATTATTTTGTAATTTTCAGTTCAATAATGATTTTCACTCATACTGCAGTGATTGTTTTTATTGTCCCGCTTTGGGTCGCAGCAGTACTTCACAGGCTCTTCACAATGACACCTGAATCAATGTTACAGCTGTCCACGCTACACCAGGTTACAACTATACACAAAACTAATTTGTAAGAATGACGTGTGTGCGACTACACCGATACGATTACGTCACAGGCGAAACTAATACCGTGTGACGAACACATACAGGATCGATCTATTCCATTAGTAGAA
This sequence comes from Schistocerca cancellata, assembly GCF_023864275.1. Lineage (NCBI taxonomy): Eukaryota > Metazoa > Arthropoda > Insecta > Orthoptera > Acrididae > Schistocerca > Schistocerca cancellata. Next base: position 139,392,365 of record NC_064632.1, read on the forward strand.
GCACAATTATTAACGAGTCAAGTCTGGCGGTATTTTCGAACAGCGAGAGAACAGACGGTTTCACGTCAGAAGGAGTGTGGAAGCCAGTCAGGGAAGGTGAATGGAACAGCCAGTCTTATTGGTGAGGCAGGCATGCAGAACGGTGCAAAAGGGATCGCTAGAAGTGGGGGACGTAAGTGTGAGTTCGTAGCCATTGCGGTACAAAGCTTTTGTACTCTCCAGCCACATTAATGTGACCACTGCCTACATGTGCAATGACCTCTCTCAGACCGCACTAGCAAAGGAGGATATGTAAAGTGTAATGGTGGACGCGGAATACAGTTCGATCATTGTCGTAATGCCGAAACCCGTCGAAAAGGGCATGATCAATGGCTTTCTGACCAAGAGTACATTTTCGAAACGGCTAAGTTTGTAAACTGTTTGCGTGCCACCACATTAAGGTACACCGCGCATGCGAAAATGGCGCTATCCAAAGTCGGTGAAGAGCCAACTGTGATGCACAATGGGCTTTGCCGTGTATTGTCCTGCAGCAATGATCTGAAGGGTGCAGGCCGGATGAGGGAGCGTTATAGTCTGAAGAATATTTTCGTGAAATTGCCTGGTAATATCGTCATTCTGAAGGGCACAGGGGATCAACACGAGTACACATCTATCCTCGGGACTATGTCCGCCCCTATATGCAGTTTGTTTCCCTCGGCACGATGGCATCTACCAGCAAGACAAATGGTTCAAATGGCTCTGAGCACTATGAGACTCAACATCTTAGGTCATAAGTCCCCTAGAACTTAGAACTACTTAAACCTAACTAACCTAAGGACATCACACACACCCATGCCCGAGGCAGGATTCGAACCTACGACCGTAGCAGCCTCGCGGTTCCGGACTGCAGCGCCAGAACCGCACGGCCACGGCGGCCGGCCTACCAGCAAGACACTGCAACGTATCACACAACTCGCAGTGTAAGTACATGGTTCAAAGACTAATAGGGTGAGTTTACCATTCTCCCATGTTGACAAAACGCCCCGGATTTTAACCCAATTGAGATTTTGTGGGGCCTCTTCGATCGGGCCGCTCGTGCCGTGGATAGTCAATCGAGAAAAGTTGCACAGCACTGGAGTCGGTGTGACTCCGCATCTCTATTGACACCTTCCATATTTTCCTTGAATCTTTCTGCTCGTCCGCGTTGTAGCAGGCAGTTATTCAGGATTTTGGCAAGTGGTCATTTTAAAGTGGACGGCGTATTAGGAGTTTGACATTGAAAGGCTCTCTTGGTAAAAGATTGTGTATGTGTCATAATTCGATCCTAAGTGTGGAGGTGCAATTGTGCAAATTTTCCAGAATTGTTTCCGAGTGATATAGAATGTTTGCAGTAAAAATAGTGTTCACACCCTTGCTGCAACACACTGTGAACTTAATGACGACAGGAGTACGGAGCTTCTAATATCTGAAGGAACTCTGTGAAAAACAGGTATGATTAGCTTCAGTACCTCGGTCACAACCTATTGTTTGGTGTATCAATGGTGGAGAGTCCAAATGAGATAATACAGTTGTTGAACGGACATCGAATGCATTTTTCAGTCATTAAAACAGTATGTTGCTACTGAACCGCCCACGAATACCCCAGTTATCGTCATAAACCACCTTAATATCATGCAGAATAAATGAACGTTGAAAGGCGTAGTGTGCAGAGTCACTGCCGCTGGACATGCTGGAGGGAAACAGATTTGTGTATAATGAGTCAACTCTTAGCGCATCAGTTTATTTGGTTAATACTTTGTAACCGACCTTTTATCTCAAGAATTATAGTTTAATTATTAAGTAAATAAAACCTATGTTATTGTTTGACTCTCACAGTGACTAAAATAATTATTTGCTATAACAGGAGCTCCCGTATATGTTCTACTTTTTCTTTAGTTTAGTAGTTCGTAAGGACGTATATGATTCCAGACTTTTTTTCAGATCTGGGAATTGTCTTACGGTGTTGCTGCTTTCCTAGTGAATTGGAGAAATTTGGTTTACAGTTTGACGGTATTGTTACCAAAACTACGTGTGGTAATTAATTTTGATGGCCCCCGTGGACGCAGAGGATGGAGACCATTGGCCTTGTAGGAATTGTAGGAGTCAGCTACAGTGCAGAGAGGTGGTGGGCAGCGTGGAGGGGGCCGGAGGGAGGGTGCTGTATTGAGAACAGACAAAAATTTTCTATCAATTCTAGAAATGTTGTTAATGCAATTTCTGAAGGATGGTTTAATGTAAAAGTTCACAAAATTTATGACCTTTGAAGTGCATCAACGTTCGGCCCAAAATTTGGCTGCAGGTCACTTTGCAGCAGAGTCCTTAGCAGGTTAGCTTACATCTACAAAAAGTTCTAAGTCAATTTATGGAGAGATAAATTGATGAGTGACCAGCATCCATCGAAGACAGGTGGTGGCCTTTAATCTGTTGGTTTTTATCGCTCTAGCTTGCACGATGTTAGCACCGGCGTCTGACCAACATATCACTATGCCATGATTGAGGCTTACTGTCTCCTAGATACTCGGAAGGTGGAAGGATACTGAGATATGCTCTGATTCTGCCCACGTGACTGGCGCTACAAAACAGTGTGGCGCATCGGAACTACGGTTTCGTCTTGCCGATAACGCCTGCTGGTCAGGCAACCTCACTGACTCGGCTGTACGGCGTAATGCCTCTAAGACCTACTCATCACGGTGGAACCATGGGGATGCCATAAACTGCTACTGGACGACGCAGGTACCCAATCGGACAGACAACGACCGAAATCGTGGCTGCTTTGTGGCTGCCGATATTGAGTGAAGAAAACTCAAACCCAGTTGTATATAATATGAATAAATACTGAATCCAGCTCAAAGAATCGATAGCATTCATTCCATGTGCCACTTTGATTTCCACATAGCCTATAATGACTTACGAGTTCTAAGTGGAAAGAGCGACGGTCTCTTGGCAGAATATTGTATAATCAATCATGAAGTCCCATTAGACGTGAAAGGGCAGTCAGAAGCGACTGTTACAAGTCACGATCATCGTGTGTGTGTGTGTGTGTGTGTGTGTGTGTGTGTGTGTGTGTGTGTGTGTGTGGTCTTCAGTCCTGTGACTGGTTTGATGTAGCTCTCCATGCTACTTTATCCTGTGCAAGCTTCTTCATCTCCCAGTACCTTCTGCAGCCTACATCCTTCGGAATCTGCTTAGCGTATTCATCTCTTGGTCTCCCTCTATGATTTTTACCATCCACCCTGCCCTCCAGTACTAAATTGGTGATCCCTTCATGCCTCAGAACATGTCCTACCAACCGATCCCTTCTTCTAGTCAAGTTGTGCCACAAACTCCTCCCCAAATCTACTCAATACCTCCTCATTAGTTATGTGATCTACCCATCTAATTTTCAGCATTCTTCTGTAGCACCACATTTCGAAAGCTTCTATTCTCTTCTTGCCCAAACTGTTTATCGTCCATGTTTCACTTCCATACATGGCTACACTTCATACAAATACTTCAGAAACGACTTCCTGACACTTAAATCAATACACAATGTTAACAAATTTCTCTTCATCAGAAACTCTTTTCTTGCCATTGCTAGTCTACATTTTATATCCTCTCTACTTCGACCATCATCAGTTATTTTGCTCCCCAAATTGCAAAACTCCTTTACTACTTTAAGTGTCTCATTTCCTAATCTAATTCCCTCAGCATCACCCGACTTAATTCGACTACATTCCAATAACCTCGTTTTGCTTTTGTTGATGTTCATCTTATACCCTCCTTTCAAGACACTGTCCATTCCGTTCAACTGCTCTTCCAAGTCCTTTGTTGTCTCCGACAGAATTACAATGTCATCTGCAAAACTCGAAGTTTTTATTTATTCTCCATGGATTTTAATACCTACTCCGAACAATTTTTTTTGTTTCCTTTACTGCTTGCTCAATATACAGATTGAATAGCATCGGAGAGAGGCTGTAACTATGCCTGACTCGCTTCCCAACCACTGCTTCCCTTTCATACCCCTCGACTCTTATAACTGCCATCTGGTTTCTGTACAAATTGTAAATAGCCTTTCGCTCCCTGTATTTTACCCCTGCCACCTTTAGATTTGAAAGAGAGTATTCCAGTCAACATTGTTAAAATCTTTCTCTAAGTCTACAAATGCTATAAACGTAGGTTTGCCTTTCCTTAATCTTTCTTCTAAGATAAGGCGCAGGGTCAGTATTTCCTCACGTGTTCCAACATTTATACGGAATCCAAACTGATCTTCCCCGCGGTCGGCTTCTGCTAGTTTTTCCATTCGTCTGTAAAGAATTCGCGTTACTATTTTGCAGCTATGACTGATTAAACTGATAGTTCGGTAATTTTCACATCTGTCAACACCTGCTATCTTTGGGATTGGAATTATTATATTCTTCTTGAAGTCTGAGGGAATTTCGCCTGTCTCATACATCTTGCTCATCAGATGGTAGAGTTTTGTCAGAACCGGCTCTCCCAAGGCTGTCAGTAGTTCTAATGGAATGTTGTCTACTCCCGGGGCCTTGTTTCAGCTTAGGTCTTTCAGTGCTCTGTCGAACTCTTCACGCAGTACCGTATCTCCCATTTCATCTTCATCTACATCCTCTTCCATTTCCATAATATTGTCCTGAAGAACATCGCCCCTGTATAGACACTCCATATACTCGTTCCACCTCTCTGCTTTCCCTTCTTTGCTTAGAACTGGGTTTCCATCTTAGCTCTTGATATTCATGCAAGTGGTTCTCTTTTCTCCAAAGGTCTCTTTAATTTATCTGTAGGCAGTATCTATCTTACCCCTAGTGAGATAAGCCTGTACATCCTTACATTTGTCCTGTAGCCATCTCTGCTTAGCTATTTTGCACTTCCTGTCGATCTCATTTTTGAGACGTTTGTATTCCTTTTTGCCTGCTTCATTTACTTCATTTTTGTATTTTCTCCTTTATCAATTAAGTTATATGTTCTGTTACCCATGGATTTCTACTAGCCGTCGTATTTTTACCTACTTGATCCTCTGCTGCCTTCACTATTTCATCCCTCAAAGCTACCCATTCTTCTTCTACTGAATTTCTTTCCCGCATTCCTGTCAATTGTTCATTTATGCTCTTCCTGAAACACTCTACAACATCTGGTTCTTTCAGTTTATCCAGGTCCCGTCTCCTTAAATTCCCATCTTTTTGCAGTTTCTTCAGTTTTAATCTACGGTTCATAACCAAAAGATTGTGGTCAGAGTCCATATCTGCTCCTGGAAATGTCTTAAAATTTAAAACCTGGTTCCTAAATCTCTGTCTTACCATTATATAATCTATCTGAAACCTTTTAGTATCTCCAGGGCTCTTCCATGTATACAACCTTCTTTCATTATTCTTGAACCAAGTGTTAGCTATGATTAAGATAAGCTCTGTGCAAAATTCTACCAGGCGGCTTCCTCTTTCATTTCTTAGCCCCAATTCATATTCACTTAGTACGTTTCCTTCTCTTCCGTTTCCTACTGTCGAATTCCAGTCACCCATGACTATTAAATTTTCATCTCCCTTCACTACCTGAATAATTTCTTGTCTCTCATCATACATTTCATCAATTTCTTCATCATCTGCAGAGCTAGTTGGCATATAAACTTTTAGTACTGTAGTAGGCGTGGGCTTCGTGTCTATCTTGGCTACAATAATACGTTCACTATGCTGTTTGTAGTAGCTTACCCGCACTCCTATTTTCCTATTCATTATTTAATCTACTCCTGCCTTACCCCTATTTGATTTTGCATTTATAACCCTGTATTCACCTGACCATAAGTCTTGTTCCTCCTGCCACCGAACTTCACTAATTTCCACTATATCTAACTTCAACCTATCCATTTCCCTTTTTAAATTCTCTAACTACCTGCCCGATTAAGGGATCTGATATTCCACGCTCCGATCCGTAGAACACCAGTTTTCTTTCTCCTGATAACGACGTCCTCTTGAGTAGTTCCCGCCCGGAGATCCGAATGGGGGACTATTTTACCTCCGGAATATTTTTCCCAAGAGGCCGCCATCATTATTTAATCATATAGTAAAGTTGCATGCCCTCGGGAAAAATTACGGTTGTAGTTTCCCCTTGCTTTCAGCCGTTCGCAGTACCAGAACAGCAAGTCCGTTTTGGTTAGTGTTACAAGGCCAGATCAGTCAATCATCAACACTGTTGCCCTTGCAACTACTGAAAAGGCTGCTGCTCCTCTTGAGGAACCACACGTTTGTCTGGCCTCTCAACAGATACCCCTCCGTTGTGGTTGCACCTAGGGTACGGCTATCTGTATCATTGAGGCACGCAAGCCTCCCAACCAATGGCAATGTCCATGGTTCATGGGGGACGATCAACGTATGTCTAACAAATAATAGAACTACCAGTTACAAATAGGTGTATGGACATTCACATAGTTTTGTCAGTTTGGATGTGGAACTCGGGAAAGATCAGCATTTGTCTTGCAGGTTGCCTAGAGGCATCTTACTCCGTGAATCTTCAGCCGCAATGTAATTTTAATTGAAGTAGGTCAAAAAGTTATTTTAATTGAAGTAGGCCCCGTTACGAACATCGTATATCTAACAAATAATAGAACGACGAGTTACAAATACGTGTGTGGAGATTCACAAAGTTTTGTCAGTTAGGATATGGAAATCGAGAACGATCTGCATTTGTCTTGTGGGTTGCCTCTACCACCTTACTCCATGAATCTACAGCCGCAATGTTATTTTAACTGAAGTAAGCCCCTATATTCGCATATATTTAGCGATAGCTGAGCACCATACCTCACGTCCACGGCGGGGTGACTTCTGGACATCAGACTCGAGCTAACTTGGCGCTAATGCGGGACACTGCTCCCCTTCTCATTGTGTCTTTTATGAGTAAGGTGGCGACTAGTGTCACTCATATCCATTGATTCATATAAGGTACTGTCATGTGAGAGGTAGCGCTAACTTCTGAACGACTGTTTAGAACGTTGATATGTATTTCTCTAAGATGCGACACAGATGGATGTTCAGTGCATCTATCAATTGTTTACCTCATGCCTGATTTTTGCACGCCGTTAGAGAATCACAGTATGCAGCATCAGAAGAAATTTTCCGAGATCAAAAAATGAGAGCGATACGGACAGCACTTTCACTGAATTCTGTTCAGGTATTCCGCACTTCCCCCAAATTCATTTCTGGTGAATGAAGCAGCTCCTTCAACCACACGGCGACCGAATTCTTCCCACATGGTTAAATATTCATACGTAGCTAATTACGTGCCTTCCTTTACGTTCTCAAGCCTTAAACCGAATGAGAGGACTGTCTGGATGCCACATTTCGTCTGGATTACTGTTTGTCACGCTTTGCCGAAGTCCAGCAATCTTTTGGGAAACTGTAGTGTGGGCCATGTTTCTCTTGCAGTACGGATGGAATGCCGTGACGCAGAGGAATTTCGGGACAAAGTGAACCAACGATTCCGAAGGCATACGTCTGAGGATGCAGCCGAGCAGGTAGCCGCCTCCAGCGTTACGTCAGCTTTGTGACGTCTCCTGGCAGGACATTCACAAAATTGTTGTAATATATGTGAAAAAAGGAACATTTATCTGTAGTAATACTATTCTTTCATATCTATATGAATGGTTGTAGATTAAGTAGACTCTGTAAAAAAAGTAATCTTTTTTTTTATTTTTATGTTTGTGCAATAATTATGTATCTATATTTCGCAAATAACGTCTGTGCTCTGCGAGTGTAGAAATTGAAGCAGACAATGATAATTAAAAAAGATAACAAACATGCATATTAAACTGCCTATATATAGTGGAGGTTAAAACATAGCTCTCTGGGTCTTCTTGTAGCCGTTGAAGTTGTAAGATCCTGTAACGCTCGATTGAATGCTTAGTTAGCTTTCGTTTATTCCTTGTTCGAGAAAGACGCCATTGGAGGCTGATGAATGAAAAAGCTGTGTACTTTAAACTTATGTTGATTTTTGAATATAGAAATGGTTAAAATACTTGTAATAATTTATTGCGATCTTGTGGAGTATTTCATTCCACATTTTTAGCCGTTTTCAGCGTATTTAGTATTTTTCATGACGCAGAGCTGTGCAGCGATCGCGAGAGCTGCTGCCGCGGCAAATTCAAATTAAATTGAATGAACGCAGTTTTCCCGCAATCAAGCGGGCACGTAACGGTACATTAAAATTATTTCTTTCAGCTTCCCGGAAACCTCAGAGGTGGATGCTTGATTTTATTATGTTATTTTCAGGTGAACATGGGCAACTGCTATTACAATATCAGGAACGTAAATAATTTAAGTAAATCAGAGTAATAAAATTTGTGATATCAAAGACTGCTGTGATGAAACCTGTTGTGACTAATAACACAAAAACCAAATTTCATTTTTAGTTTGATGCTCCCGTGTTATTCATGGCAATCAATAGTGTTCATATATTAAAAAATCCACTGCAGCTTTTACGTTTAGCGAACATAGCATACTGTAACTTCTGTACGTATAATAAGAGTAATTTTCAGTGCATTTTAGAGATGTAAGTAGCCAAGGACATGACTAATTTCATAATTAGTTACAGTAATGATACCGTATTCCATTTCTAACAAGCCAGATGAGGGGTATATAAAAATAATTTGCAAGTTAAAGATCATATGTGCACAGCAGGAAATCTTTTTTGTGTTGTACGAATCCCCACGTAATAGATCAAGGTGCACAAAGTTAAAATATCTGTTGTACTCGCAACAATAAGCAATTTACAGTTAATTAAAATATTATGCCATATAAACTGCATATAAACTCAAAAGCGCGGTGGGGATTACGCGACAGATTGTGACAAGATTTCATAAAAGGCCCGGCCACGGCAGGCCAGACTTCACGCCGGGTGCAGGTCAATGCTTGGTCACGGTTTGGCTTGTTCCTTCGCGGAAGTACTCGGTACAGCGCGACATTTCATTTAGCGCTGCGGTGTGACACTTTCGGCCGGCACATCCCTCTTCAGTTCGGCAGAATCGTGGTGTCAGCGTGGTTTATCGTTCGCTATTTGTTCGTGCTATGAAAGATGTTCGCAGGCCAAGTGTAGTCTAACAAACTGTCATCACAAGCTTTTAAAAATGAATGGAAATAACAGAATACAGGGGTAAGAATTCCCAACATTACCGCATGCCTTCCTTGTATAGGACAATAAAGTGGGCGGGTAAAATTTTCGATTTCCTGAAGCGAAGTTTCCTCTCGCTAAATTACGGCAATGTCGATACGAGGCGGCAATAATGAAAACATTTCACCACTGAGACTAGCCCAGGAAAAAAAAAAAAGAAAGAAACAGCGGCGTTTCTGCCGAGCCTGGCAGCAGACTTTAGCAGAATGCAGTTGGTCAGTGCAGCCAAACAGGGTCTCGTCACCTTGGTTATGTGACGAAAGAAAGGCTAAGGCAAATGCGGTACTAAGAGATATTACGAAGCAGTTCTGTACGATAACAAACTCGTAATAGCAAGCCCTATGCGGTCACGACGAATGATGTCGGGTAAATATTTGCAACTACTTCGCTCCGTAGATACTCCAGCAGCTCGTAAAACAGTCGGTCAGATAGATAAATAGCGTACATGACGTTTGCATTCGATTCCCTGATTGCACCAAAGTAACGCCAGCACGCTACGGACAGCAGCAGCCACTACTGGGAGAGATGCTATTCGCCATAATCACCAGTCGCAGTCTTCAACTCCACAGTCTGCCTCCCTCGCCGATGGGAGGATCTGGAGGTCTTTTTGTCCCTCTAGCACCAGGACACCAGCATTCCTGAAATTCCGGCGGACTGCATAGGGCCAACGTGACGGCAGTCAATATCATTGAACTTCACGGCTGCACGGCAAACGTCATCGTAGTACAACGGATGACGGAGAAGGGTGATGAGCGGGAGCGGACAGAGTATCTCCCAAGTCGGCGCATGAAAGTTCAGTCCACACGAAGCCGTGCGAAGCGGAAAAAATGTACAGATGTAGTTAATAATTAAGGAGCTGTCCGCCGCTCGTGGTCTCGCGGTAGCGTTCTCGCTTCCCGAGCACGGGGTCCCGGGTTCGATTCCCGGCGGGGTCAGGGATTTTCACCTGCCTCGAGATGACTGGGTGTTTGTGTTGTCCTCATCATTTCATCATCATCCCGGAAAGTGGCGAAATATGACTGAGCAAAGATTGGGTAATTGTACGGGCGCTGATAACCACGCAGTTGAGCGCCCCACAAACCAAACATCATCATCATCATCAATTAAGGAGCAAATAATTACAATGATTGGCAAACAGGATTCATTGTTCAGAACATCAAGAAACACTTTGTGCTGAATTTGCAGGGATGTAGCACGTGAAGATATTTATGGTATGAATAGTAAAATATCTGAAGTCGCACGATTATTCCATTGTTGGTTGCAACAGGTTTCGATGGAACTTATCAAAGAGTATGGAAACTTTATAATTACTGCAAAGTAATCAAGGGGTGTCCGGCCCCGGTAGCTGAGACGTCACCGCGACAGAATGTCAATCGTAAGGACCCGGGTTCGATTCCCGGCTGGGTCGGAGATTTTCTCCGCTCAGGGACTGGGTGTTGTCCTAATCATCATCATTTCATCCCCATCCACGCACAAGTCGCTGAAGTGGAGACCAATCGAAACACTAGCACCCGGCGAATGGTCTACCCGACGGGAGGCCCTAGTCAGATGACATTTACATTTAACTCAAGGGATGAGCTTTCAACGATTTTTAGATTTACACCTTTCTATTGCTGCATTTATCTAGGAAAAACGAGTGCAGAGAAGAAAATTAGAGCGTCCAGAATAAACTGCACACCTCACATTTTAAGTAGACTGGAATGCACACACTGCCCACACTACGACACTGCAATATGAGAAACATATTTATGATTCGGTTGGATGCATTTAAAAAGAACCTAGCGTTATACAAGGGGCACATTCTGAGAAACACAGTCCAGTTCTCAAAGCTCATTGCCGCTAAAGAAAACACAAGGTCTGAAGAATACAGCGTGGCCTTTAAAAATACAAGAACCATTTCCTAATGTTTTGAGGACAATGCCAGTCTTACTTCTGTTTTTGAGACCTTTTGACGTTTGAGTTGAAAGTGTCCCAATGGATGTGCAGATGTAAGTGACTGACCTGCAAGGCAATTTCCTTTTTAATGGCAAATCCCCTTACATGTTGATTAATCGGGTTTCTGCCGGTTATTCGCGTCTTTCCAGCACGATATTTCAACTGCGGGACACAGTATCGGACAGCACCTAAAGAAGAGAGCGAGTCACGCAGTTGAAATATAGTGCAGGAAAGACGCGAATAACAGGCAGAAACTCGATTAATCAATATGAAAAAGCCTTGTCGGGAAAGCCTGGAGAATTAAATCCTTTTACGTTAAAATTTCGTTGTTGCTTTCTTCAGGAAGAGTTTGCCACGTCTCCATAGCGTTGCAAAAGTGCTACAATATTTCGATCGACGTATTTGTGTGAAAGACCTTTTTTCGATTAAGAAACTGAACAAGTCACGATTACATGCCAACGTAAGTTGAAGAATCTGTGAAGTTGTCTGTGTCTGTCCTTATACAGACAGTATGTATCAGATAAAAATTATATCATGTTTTCAGCGGCCCAAAAATAATTAAATAATAGTGAAAATTAGTTTTGTTTGAGATCTATGTTATTGAGAAATGTGATATATAAAATCAAGTCGTATGCAGTGTGTGATACGTGATATTTACTGGAATTATGGAAAACGTGGAAGGAAGGACCCACCAATATAACTTTCTTTTTTCAGAACCTGTTTATTTAACAACATATAAATTGTGTTTTACAGGTAATCGAAGCATTTAACCATAAAATTTTCTTTAGCAAAATGAACAAATTTGGAAAATTCTTTTGACCTTAAATCTTAAGTCGAATAAGCTTTTAATCTTTGCAAAACAAATCTGAAGTGCTGTATTGCAAAATAGCAAATGATTACAAGACGGCCGGACCTGCAGTCCGTCCATCTGTTGAAAAAGCAGTGTTTACTAACACGCCGGACACAGTCTGCCTTATTAAATGCCCTTCTGCAACACATGAAAACTATATAAGTGCCATTGATGACAAGAGTGATTCAATTAGTCAAAACAAATGATTATCTTTTAATTTGAAAGCTGTATGTCGAAAGGTTCGGGGTTAAGATGCGAACCTGTGCAAACAATATGACAATGATAAGGCTTACTTCAAAGCAACCAAACTTTTAATTTCAGTCGGCAACCAAGGTGTGACTGCACCCCAACCCATCCCTTCTGACAACTGACTAAAGCCCTGGTGACAGTTGGATGTTAATATTTTCAAGGTTAAACTGATTATCAGTTAGTAAGACCTCTCTGAAAGAACGTTTTAAAACACCATTTGTGAACACTTATTACAAGAGAACTCACATGACGGAACCACAAGATCCAGCTAAAATGCACCAATAATGACCGGGTCTTTCAAACACGGAAACGACCAGCTTAGTAGAACATGTTGTTCAGATTATAACTAATGACTGAGAAATGCAATTATAATCAAAGAATTGAGCCGGTTAACGGCTAAATACGAGGGCTGTTCAGAAAGTAAGCTCCGATTGATCGCGAAATGGGAACCACAGTGAAAATTAGAAATGTTTTATTTTTAACAGTTAGCTACACCATCCAGCTACTTCTCTACGTAGTTGCCGTTCTGACTAAGACATTTGTCGTAGCGTTGTACCAACTTTCCAATACCCTCATCATAAAAGACAGCCGCCAGTGCTTTCCGCCAATTCTCTACGCTGGCCTACAGCTCGTTTTCTATGCCAAAATGTTGTATTCATAGCCAGCGGTTCATGTGAACAGAAATGAAACGCCGGGGGAGTCAATTTCGGGCTGTATTGTGGGTAGTCAAACATTTCCAATTGAAAACGATGCAGGAGCATCTTCATTGCCCCTTCAGAATGCGGCTGAGAATATTGCCTTGTAGAAGAAACTGCACGACAGTTATGTAATGTTGGCTGTATAGCTTCAGGCGAAATTTCTCACCAGGTCCTCGTACTTGGCGGGAGACACTATTCTCTAGACAACTTTACGCGATCACTGTGAGCTCAGAAATGAGAGGAGTGACGTGATGCTATCTAGGGTCATACTAGAGACACTGCCCAACACATCTGTGCAAAGCTTTATCGGATTATCATAGTCGTTTCCATTTCGCGATCAATCGGAGCTTACTTTCTGAACAGCCCTCGTATAACCACAAAGTCCCTCTTTTGTCTAACGGCAACCTGTGGCTTAGTACAATTGTTCCAGCTGTATTTACGACCAAGAGATGATTGATTAGAAGGTTAATGATCGGGTACGAACCAGAAAGGAAAGACAGTATAATAGCGGGACAAATTTTCAGATGACAGCTAGTGTCTTAGTACAATACTACTGCCTATATTTACGACCAAAGAGCCGACGGAGTAAAACTCTGAGGGTCGGGTACAAACCAGAAAATTATTAGGAGGGCAGGTAGAATTCTACTCCACATCATCAGCAAGCAGTTCCACGGATCCACGGTGCGTCGCAGCGGTTACTGACTGGTGCCGATGAAAGCCAGGTAGAAGAGGGCAGCCAGGCCACGAGCGGCCGTCGGAAGCGAATGTTGCCAACGAACCGGCGGGATGTCGGCCAGCTGCTTGTTGTCGACACAGACCCCGGTGAAGTACTCAGGTATCTTCGCTCTGCACAGGCTCTCTAGCGCAGCTCATGACTTCGACCTCTCGGAACTCCACCTCTTGTCTCGACGCTACCGCCAATCCGCAAACTTGGTGCCTCTCTCTCGGGCCAGCGAACCCCCTATATATATCGGCAAGCAAAGATATTCTAAAGACACAACCCACAGATACCAACTCTTCTTCATACATATTATCTATGGGGCCGAAAGGGGGATGGTGTATATTACACCTGAGCCGGTGGAGCCAGACAGAACAGTCTACTGACTTAATGACTGTCGTGTCCCACTGACGTGTCCTGAGAGGGAGTGGAAGGACTGCGTTGGTGCACGTCAGAGAACTTACTTGGCATGAGGTCTCGGTGGTGTGGGCCGCCAACTCCTCACTGCTCCTAGTAGAGAAGGCTGCAAGGTGAGCTAGAGTACGGAACTCTGATAGGATCTTAGGGAAGCTTTCATGTATGAACACTCGATGTATAGAACGATTATACTGGAAGTACCCTGGCACTTGTGATTTAAATAACATTCTATATACAGTCTCCAATGATTGTCTGTCTGGCTATGCAGTTGCCATTCCTAACTTCCCAAACCTAAGTCCTAATACAGCAGAGGCGAGCGCACCAGACTAAGTGTCAGCTGTGTCGATTCAGCCTAAGTCCCTACTTGTTGCTGTGCTCGATATTCTCCTGCAACTCTTGCAGCATCCCGACGCAGACTAACGTAAACCGGCGTCCTAAGTACCTCATTCCATCACTGTCCTTCGATCTAGCGGCTATCCGCTTTTATAGGAGGTAGTGCACCCGGTACCACCTGTTCTAGAAGGTTCTAGCAGGTTCTAGCACTCCCGAACTTTGAGCCCTGAGTAGGCTAGTCACGCGGCAGCATGTGATGCCTACGTGATGAACTAGCCATTCTCCACTGTTTGCTGTGTCCAAGGGTTGCCACTAACTGTGCTTGAGCCTCGTGATACTGCATACTCCGCTCTTGTTAGTCGAGTACACATTAAACATTACACATGAGATAGTCTGGTCACGTCCGCCTCGCTTGATATGTAGCAATAGTTTTCCAGCCTACAGCCTACATGATTTTAATTCTATCTTCTACTATTCGCGACATGACGCTACAGCTCATTGCGACTGCACTGCCATTTAAATGTCGAGCGTTCGCAATTTTTCCGCTCTGTCCCTCCCAAGCGCTCAGTGTGCCGTGGCGGTGGAGAAAATGTGCAGCGAGGCTAAGAGCTGTGGCGCTCATTCCGTGCCAAGGCCGGCAAACCGAAATGTTGTCCACTTCTGCTCTATAACGGTACGTCGACGCAAGATTACGTCAATCGACCTCGCATGTCGTCGCTATGTGACAGCAAAACACTTGGCATGCGGATGCTACATGTGAGCATGCTTGATCGCCTATCAGCAGCCAGGAGCTTAGTGGTAAAGTGCAGGGGACGTGTAGGCCGGGTCGGACAGCCTTATCCAGCCAGCGACAGGCCGCGCTCCTCAGGGTCTGAGGGATGACGTACCAGGTTACCAAGGACTTTGTCTATTATTTAATTTTTCATGTAGAATCCAGTAAAGTCTTCCGCGAGGTAATAGCACATGCTTGCTGGAGTGGAATCTCTGAAGCCAATTCAGGATGTAATACAAAAATACTCTTTATTTACCAAAAGATAAAAGCACTGCACACCGTTCAAAGCATCGATATCCCAAGATTACAACAGCCTGCTCTTATCCCATAAGAATAATAGAAAAATATAATACCTAAAAAAGTGAGATCAGGAGTCAGAGCATACGTATGAAACAAGTTAGCAATCATTACAAGACCTTTTTAATGCGAGGTTGGAGGTGTTGCAAGCAGAATTTAAGTCCAATAATAATTATTTCATTAATCATAATCAGAATATAATTAGATATTATTTTGGTGTTGATTATTTTTCTTTTAGTTTGATTTTGCTTAGTTTTTGGATTTGTTCCTTAATAATTACTGCTAGAGGTTCAGTTTATTTAAGTTCTTATCATTCTAATTTTTTTGTCTTTATGGTCTTAATTTTAATGATTATGCTTTATTGTTCTTTTGCTAGATTGAGTCTTCTTTCTTTTTATATTTTTTTTGAGGCTAGATTAGTTCCTACTTTACTTTTGATTTTAGGTTGAGGTTATCACATACAACCCCCTCCCAAAAGGGGAACTAAGCAAAACACAATTAAATAATTTATTTTATTGAGGTTACTGAGAAGAGAATATTTTAGGAAATGGGTTAAATTATTTAACCTCTGACCGGACGGGCCCAGTAGAATCAGAACTCCTAACTCTTTTAACTTAAAATAGTTTTTCATACAAATTGTTATTAAAAGTAAAACCGCTCACGTACAGCAACAGCTTTCGCCACGGCCACTGCCAACACTATTCCCACTACGTGAAGGAGACCTCGCGCCGCGCTGTCCCACTTAGCTGCCCCATCCCTCTGCGCCGCGTCGACCCAACACTGACCCCGGCCTGCTGCAGCACTGGCCACGGCCCTGACCACAGTCGGCTCACCGCTTCGCACTCGGGCCTACTGCCCTCTCCTGGTTGTCCCGTAACTCTCTCTCCAACCCCTCTGCAAACCGACTGACCTTATGACCGTCCTGTCGCGTTCCACTAAAGCATCCCGCAGGCAACCACGCCACCACAAGGCAAGGCAGATGAAGAGCCTACACACGTTAAGCGGTCAACGTAAAGAAAGGTGCTACAGCTCGACTTCGTCTAGCCACCGCTCAGTATACTAAGCGTGAAACGTCCCCTTAGAAAAATTTCTGAATTACTGTGCTGATAAACCTCTTACATTATTTGCTTTTCAAACAGCTGAGCAAAACTGAACGTACTCAAACATTCACTAAAGTGACACATAATACTTTTAGCGCAACGCAATCTGACTTTCAAAAATCCCTACAAAAGAATGGCCCTGACTAACATTAACCTATACCATTCACAAATCACTTACCTCACAAAAATCTTCGTTACTCGAACTACTGCAATACAGCGAGCGCCACTACTGCCAGCTAAATAAAAGATTCAAACTACTGAAGGCACTAACTACTGATAGGCATAGTTAGCAAATGAAATATTTCGATAGAGAACAAACGATGTATTTACCTTAATAGTGTTGAAAAATCATAATATACATAGCAGTTCATGACATCCAGTCTTACAAATTTCAAAACTCCGCCATTTCTCTCCCCACATCCACCACTGCTGGTGGCTCACCTCCAACTGCGCAACGCTACGCGCTGTTCACATCCAGCTGCCCAACACTACAATGGCAGACAACAATGCAAACTACCCACAGACCGCGCAAAGCACAGCCAGTGATTTTTCATACAGAGCGCTACGTGGCGTTACCAATAAGAAAACCTAAAAGCCTACTTACATAGCCCCCATGCTCCCCACAAAAAAATTTACGAGTTGTTTTGGGCAGTGGCCAATAATGATTTGATAAAATTTTTCATAATTACAGTAACAAAGATATCAAATGCACACACTTATTGATACAATGTTGGTCAAAAGCTAAAATTTTCTCACAGTCCCATAAAGACAGTCCTGATCATTCATCACAGTAGAATTACAGTGTTTTATTTTTTCTCAAAGTCTGAGTAGTAAAAGAGAATGCACGCAGAAGTAGTGGATTTCCATGCCATCTTGAAGAAGTAGTGTTGTCCTTCCAACGGAAAGACAGTGCTGACTCTTGACATGCACACCGGTAATGGGCCACAACAGAGCAAACCCACAGCAGAGTCAGTCGAAGTGTTGAAGAATATTGGTAGGTAGGCCATCACAGAGCAGACCCACTGTAGTCCTGGTAGAGATTACGGTATTGGTGGGCCACCAGAGCTGCAGACCCACTGCAGTCCATGTAGAAATAATGGTATTGGTGAGTCATAAAAGGTGTAGACTCACTGTAGTCCTTGTAGAGATGGCCAGTAGCCATCTGCTGCGAATGTGCAGGTGCACATTCATCATTGAAGAGTCTTGTGGATAATATAGCAAGTCCATAACCACCACTTCTACACTCACAAAGTTTTTGGAATTGTCCTTAGAACCAGCAATGCTGTTATTCAGTCCCTTGCTGAATTATTAACACACGTGCAAACACTAACAGTCCCTACTTCTCGCATATTGTCCATATACTATGACCAACAGAAATGCGTGCAGTGAAATGGGACTTACAAGTTAATAATATGATGAACTGGTGTCAATTACAATTTTATAACATGAGAATACAATTACAAAGATACAGAAAACATCATTGAAACCATAATAATACAGATAACATTTGTAGTAATACAGGTTTTACAAAAGAATCGAAATAACATATACATGAGTGTTACAGGAATTATAAGTACCTACATAAAAGATCGGAATAAATTTTGAAACATCAACTTCACACATGAGCAACAGAACAGAACAGATAAATAATGTCTAAACATCTTTACAAAGTAAATAACATATTATTAATGCAAATTATATTTGAGGATAGCAATATTCCTCATCATAGTGAATGTGGCTGAGTATTAGAAAAATTCTACAACATAACAACATCAGCTAAACACATAAAGACAGGAAAAACACAAATACACAAGGGTACACAAACACATAGTGGGATAACACAAAAGGAAAGGACAGGGTTTGTTTTACTGCAGTATTTTGCATGGCGATCATTATTCTCAAAAAGTCCTATCTAAGCCTGCTTTCTGTATTCTGTTCACATCCTCTTTCAAAAATAGTTTTTCTCCACTTTACACTTCTTCTTTTGGCCAAACCATTTTCTTATAGATTTTCAATGAATTTCTTCCAATTCATCATAGTTAGTTTCTTATATAGTCTACCCCCTCTTAAGCTAACTTAAATCTACTGAGCTCAGATATATATACCAAGGGACGAGGCAATGAAGCAGCACATAAAAAATTAACACAAACAGCAATGACAAAAAATGCCAATTTGCAAAGCAAGCAGCAGTAAATCTAAATTAACAGATAAAATGCGAAATTACAACTAATATGAGCCAATGTGCAGCAACAAGAAAAATAAATCAGTAGTAAAACTGGCTTAACAGAGTAATACAAAGTTAAATTTAGGAGCACTATGCCTGGCACACAGCAGCAGCAAATGCAATAACTTATACCTAAATATGACATAGCTCAAGCAGAAAAAAATATTAAGCTAAAGACAACAATGCAGACAAGGGAAATGTATATTCACATCTTAATGTCTATGTAATTAAAGTGGTGCACCACAAAGTATTCTACAAAAGATATTACCAAGTACTTGAAAACAAAATTCTGTATGCAATTCCTGTGAAATGTTTTTGTGCTCCTTCGTTTTTTATGTACATCATACAGTTATTTTTTACTGGATCTGTAGGCATAAAATTTTATATTAGTGCATCTATAAAATTTTATTTTAACCAATGCTGCAGTGCAGCTAGGAACTAGATATTAAACAAAATAGGCAAAGCAAGGCGTGAAACGTCATTCACTAGCCATATGGCATTTCATAATGCAGTAAACAATCTTTCAACTAGCAAGACAATAGACATGAAATGTTTCTCATCATTTCATTTCAGTAAATATCATAAATTAAGAACTCTACAGTGTAATCATGTTTTCAAGTTTGAGGGTGTCGTATTTACGATGCTTTCTCCAAAGGAATGTCAATAGCGAGGATAATGGCCTCTTTCTTTTTCTCCACCTGTGCCTCTGAAAGGCACACACTAATGGCTTTTTTCCAGGCATCTGTCGCACAGCTTGGTGCCCACGATGCATTACGTGAAGGTGGTCACTTATCTTTCTTACCAAAATATTTACGACAGCAGTTTCCGCTACAGTGACAGTCTCATATAAAAATATTTCACAGGTCAAGAATTTGCGTTACAAATCTGTAGAAACAAAATCCTATTGATATAACAGTGTCCAAAAACTTTTTGTCGGCTTTGTAATACATTCACACATTTACATACATTTCATAACTCTTAAAGTACGATTCTTGGTTTCCAACAACCTTTTTCACAAACTTGAGTCCCTAACCACCACTCATTATACAGCATAATACTCATAGTCATCGTAATAATATCATAACACCTCAGTCAACTCTCAAAATCGTCGTAGCTTTCTGCAATAATTTCAAAACGTAAAAAAAAATTCTCTGCTCATGTCAAAAGTGTCATCTGCCTAAAACGTACTTTAAAAATCGTGATCCCATATCAAATATATCAGTCATATTCATTACTATGGAAATGCGATCTTTCTCTGTAACTATTAATACTCTGCCAGTGGTTGTCATATGGGTGGTATCTGTTTTGGTCACGATTTGTGTTGTAGGAATAGTCTTGTCATGTCCATTTATTATTTCTGTTATCACGGAATTGTGACAGGTGTGACCTGTAGTTGTTATGTTCCTGTTTTCGCGTCCCGCGATTGTCAGTGTCAATTTCTAATTCTCGTAAGAGTCCCTGAAAAGCTTCAATGTCGTCTTTGCAACGTCCTGCCAAAATAATATGTCGTAAATGTTCAGGTAATTTGATTAAGCAAATGCGGATGAGTTCTGAGGGGCTGTATGGGTTTGACAGGTACTGATTCTTGTGCAACATGTCTTCAAAATATTTCACAAGACTGGAAAATTCAGATTGTTCGAAATGTTTCATCATTATGATGCTATGTTTTACTCGGTCTTGTGTAGTTTGAGACCAATATGCTGAGAGGAAGGCATGGTAAAATTCTCCTTTACTGTGACAATTGTGAATGACATCGCATTCTTACAGCTGGTTCATTCTCTAAATAGCCACACATAAATTCTAATCTGTGCTCTAATGACCAGTTGGGAGGAAAACAATGAGAGAATTGATGGAGCCACGCTTGTGGATGAATGTCGTTGCCAGAATTCTTAAATGTTTTAAATTTACATGTAGTAATGAACAGCTTATAGTCAAAATCATCATGTCGGCGAGTCGCATATCGGTCATTGTTACGTCGTTTCGGCGGTTCCATTTCAAAATTAGGTGCACCTTGCCAATTTCTTTCATAATTTCCGAAAAGCGCTGTGTTATTATTTTGTGGCTGTTCCGTAATACTATGTCCCTCTTCCCGTGTTGGGGCGCGAGTGTCCCCTGAAATACGTAATTCTTCTATTACCTGTGTCAGCTGATCTTGTACTTCCCAGATTTCTCTTTGGTGTTGCATATTAATTTGATTCTGATTTTGTTTGAATTTCCTAATTTGTTCGCACTCTTCTGTGTCATTAAAGACTACCGGTTTTGTGTCATTCAGATTATCATCTACCTTCGTAGATAAATTATTTAGCAAATCCGAAAGTTCAACTACTTTCTCTGATAATGAACTAATTTCCTCCATGTGTCTTTCTGAACCAATTTTCAGAGTATCTACTGTGTCCTTTAAGTTTTTCTGAGTTTTTGCAAGTTGCGTAATCGAATCGGTAGATGCAACTGAGTCAATTTTAGCTTGCAAGGTCTCATGTTTTTCATGAACAATAGTTTGCAGTTCTTTTATGGCTGCTTCGTGATTCTGTAATGCATTTTCATGCCGCGAAATAATAGGTTGAAAATGCTCACAAATTTGTGTTTTTACGTCATTACAGACTTTTTGACATTTCGATTCAATGTTATGCAACTCAGTAATTAAATCTTCACGTGTTTCTACAAGCTTATGTTCCACTGAGTCTAACTTTTGAAGCTTTTGTTCCATTGCGTCTAACAGTTGCTGTGTTTGCCTCTGGTGTTGTTCCATTGTGTCTAACTTTTGAAGATTTTCTTCCATTGTGTCTAACTTTTGAAGATTTTGTTCCATTGTGTCTAACTTTTGAAGATTTTGTTCCATTGTGTCTAACTGTTGCTGTGTTTGGCTCTGATTTTGTTTCATTTGCTGCATTAATTGCAGTAATAATGTATTAGTGTCTGGAATCTGTTCCTCTATGTAATTCGGCAGTGAATTTCCGCCGGCAGCATTCACATTTTGACAAGCAGAAAATGTGTTTTGACTTATTTGAGAATACGGTGAGGCCCCAAAACCTGAATCTACAGTATTTGCAAGATTGTGTCCTGTCATTTCGGATTCCTGAGGCAAGCTGTTGCCGACCGATCGATCGATAATGCTTCCCTGTTCACTAATTGTTTCACTGCCTACACCATTATTTGCAGCCCGCTCCATTTCCCTATGCACAATTACCAAATTACTAGTTTGAACATTAGTTAATTCATTATACGGTGGCGCTAACACACTGCTTTCGTCTTCACTGTCATTTCTTAGTTTACTTTGGAGCCTAGTATTACGTTTTTCACACGCCATTATTGTCACAATATTTCACACGACAACACAGAAAAGCAGCATTTGAAGAGCAAAATAAGAAAAAACATTAACATAGCACTGAAAATAATATCTAGTTAGTTGCAAGCGCAGCTACGAAATACTTGGTGCAAATCTACATGCATGCCACAAGTGTTTTACTGTACAACAATGAAAAACTACAACTACAAAGGAAATTCTCTCTTCAATTACGCGCTAGCAGTAAACAAAGGCTGCACTAATTGCACAAACTACAAGAAAAAATCAGAAGATTCCAGTGAGGTATCCTCGGCTAAGGGTCGACATATGAAACGTCCCCTTAGAAAAATTTCTGAATTACTGTGCTGATAAACCTCTTACATTATTTGCTTTTCAAACAGCTGAGCAAAACTGAACGTCCTCAAACATTCACTCAAGTGACATACAATACTTTTAGCGCAACGCAATGTGACTTTCAAAAATCCGTACAAAAGAATGGCCCTGACTAACATTAACCTATACCATTCACAAATCACTTACCTCACAAAAATCTTCGTTACTCGAACTACTGCAATATAGCGAGCGCCACTACTGCCAGCTAAATAAAAGATTCAAACTACTGAAGGCACTAACTACTGATAGGCATAGTTAGCAAATGAAATAGTTTGATAGGGAACAAACAATGTATTTACCTTAATAGTGTTGAAAAATCATAATATACATAGCAGTTCATGACATCCAGTCTTACAAATTTCAAAACTCCGCCATTGCTCTCCCCACATCCACCACTGCTGGTGGCTCACCTCCAACTGCGCAACGCTACGCGCTGTTCACATCCAGCTGCCCAACACTACAATGTCAGACAACAATGCAAACTACCCACAGACTGCGCACAGCACAGCCAGTGATTTTTCATACAGATCGTTACGTGGCGTTACCAATAAGAACACCTTAAAGCCTACTTACAAGCGCTGTCACTCCGGCCTGTTAGAACATTGCGCTAGCTACACCTGTCTGCCGCCATTACGCTGTCTCCATCTCGTTGCCACGTCGATGTGCTGCCTCTCTGCACCGACACGAAGACGCCACAATTAACCCCGGGCTGGGCCACGCAGCACTAGGGCACCTCCTGTACACGCTCTAGCTTGAAATGTTAATAGTTTTTTGATCTCCATTTAACCTGCTGCGGCCACTTTCATCTCACGAATTCCTGCAGTCTCCTCCTTGAAGGGAATTTCTGGCAAAAGTAACATCACAAGTGTACCCTGCCCACGCTACTCGCCTGAGAAATTTCTTCCTCTTCTCGAAAATGAAACTGAAGTTGAAAGGTCTTCATTCTCACTCGATTTAAGAGATTTAAATGGAACCGGAACTAATTTTCAATACGATTCAACCAGCAAACCTGCAGCACTGCTTGCAAGGATGAGTGGTAAAGTCGCTGGAAGCGTTGCATGCAAGTGTGAGGGAACTGCTTTCAAGGTGACTGTGGAAATTAAGTTGTACAGTAAATTTTCTAGTTTTTGTTGGGATATCCTCGGAAATTTAGGGTAGTACCTCTTAAGCCATGTCACGGTGACAAAGTGTTTTATGAAGTCGAGGTCTCGACAGGAATCAATAATGCTTTACTGGGTCTGCAATCTCAGGTGGTGGGCGAAAGTCACTTTGGTTCCCCCGAAGAATTATATCTATTTTAAACTAAGGGATTTACTTATTCAGCGACGCCTTACCGCCAGATATAAAGGTAATACTGTTATCGCGTGATGACTGCCGTTTATCGAGGTCTGGGGTTGTTTCTAAGTACCGATAAATCAAACAAAGGGGAAGAAAGACTGTGTGTCGATCTTAAACTACTAACTGCCATGATACTCATTTGGAATAGATATAGCCAGGACCATCCGGTAATGCTTTAATGCCATGTTGGTTACACGTGCCTACCGCCAACATTCACCCGCCCGGCCACGTCAGAAACCTGTGTCGCATTATTCTGATACCAAGTGAGATTTTACGTTGTGGGATAAGGCTGTGGACCGACCTGGCACTTTTGACTAAGCTGTACCGGCCTCCCACGTGCCAGAGAATTAATATGGAAGACACAGAGCCTACCATAATATTATTAAAATACTTTTATTAGCATGTTCCATGAGGAAAGCTCAAAATTCAGGGATGTCATAGGAACGCTCATTGGAAACAAAAAATTCATGTGGACATATGCCTTGTATCGACTGGATTCTCAGTGAGAATACATTCAATGTATGTTTGTTTTAGGGGTAGTTGGGCGCATGTATGTGTCTTACCATAACCGTTGGATTGGTCGCGTTAATACATTTAACTGGGCACCAAAATCGCCAGACTTTACACCATTTCATTTTTGTTTATGGTGTTGGATGAAGTCTGAGGCGTAAAAATGAAAGATGAATACACAGCATGAACTGCTGGGTTCCATTGTGGACGCTGAATGTCCTCATTACGGAACATGCAGAGCCACTCAGACAAACAAACAAGTATGGTCTCCCAAGAGTGCGGAAATTCATTGAAGTTGACGGAGGGATATTCGAACATTTATTGTGGACCATGCAACAGCTGCAGTGTGACGTATACAACAGTGCTTAGACGTGAGTGTGTTGGAAATACACATTTTGCAGTTGATAGTTTGTAAAACGCATGTTGTAATGTTTACTAACTGTTGACAATGTGTAGATGTGTAAACCTGATTATGTGCTGAAAAATATAGGAAAGAAATAGCAATACAGATTAAATATTTTCTGTCTTAGAAACTATACGGAAAAGGGCATATGTCCACATGATCGTTCCTGTCATTTTCATGATTATTGACCATTTCTCCTGGGACACCCTGTGTTTCATGTATAAGTAACATAAAGATATAAATGTGTTTTCGAAATATGCATTCTCTTGCATATTGGAGTCTGAAACCGCTTAGTCAAAAAGTACAGAAACGTTTTGAAAAGATAATTTATTTAAAGTCACGAGTGGTTTCTCAGCATTTTAACTGCATCATCAGGTGTAATTTATAGACAAAGACTCATGTAAGACAAGAAAAGAGTAACTAAAATGAAAAGTATATACGGGACGAACATACAAAATCAAGTATTGTTCAGATCGAGAAAATTAGACTTACCCAGTGTTCAAACTCAGCATATTTTCCCCATGCAGTGAACGTCAAACATAACATCGCACAGAACACGCCAGTGATACCTAGAAAAGGACGGAAGCTGATAACATATGTCTGACGTCCAAAAATTTGACTATGAACATTTGGTCGTCTCATTCTCGTTTATCGATCGGAACATGATAGTGTATGTTCCTCCTGTTATACACTTTTCATTTTATTTATGTTTTCTTGCCTTACGTGAGTCTTTCTCTGTTAGCTTGTACAGACTGCACCTGATGATACAGCCGAAATGTCGCTAAACCGCTCGTGCTTCTAAATAAACGACTTACAGCTAAAACGATATTATCTTTTAAAAACGATATATCCAAACTGTGGCTGCCCTAACTTCAAAGTGTGCTGCGTACAGAAAAAGTCTGATAATGCTTTCCAGAGTAGTCCAGACTCATTTCCTTAACCCTGGAGGGAGTTATTACACGGAACAGCCAAAGAAACTGGTACACCTGCCTAATATCATGTAGGTACGCGCGAGCACGTAGAAGTGCCACAAAACGACCTGGCATTGGCTCGACTAATGTCTGAAGTAGTGCTGGAGGGAACTGACACCATGAATCCTGCAGGGCTGTTTATAAATCCGTAAGACTATGAGGGGATGGAGGTATCCTCCGAGCAGCATGAAGCTCCAGATATACTCAACAATACTCATGTCTGGTTGGCAGCGAAGGTGCTTAAAGTCAGAACAGTGTTCCTGGAGCCACTGTGTAGCAATTATGGACATGTGGTGTGTCGCATTGTCCTGCTGGAATTGTCCAAGTCCGTCGAAATGCACAAAGGACGTGAATGGACGCAGGTGTCAGACAGGATGCTTACGTACGTGTCACCTCTCAGAGTCGCATCTAGACATATCAGGGTACCCATGTCACTCCAGCTGCACAACCGTTTCACCATTACAAAGCCTCCACCAGCTCGGACAGTCCGCTGCTGACACGCAGAGTCCATGGATTCATGAGGTCGTCTCCATACACGTACACGTCCATCCGCTCGATACAATTTCAAACGAGACTCGTCCGACTAGGCAACAGGTTTCCAGTCGTCAACAGTCCAATGTTAGTATTGAAGGGCCCAGGCGATGCGTAAAGCTTTGCGACGTGCAATCATCAAGGATACAGGAATGGGCCTTTAGCTCCGAAAGCCCATATCGATTATGTTTCGTTAAATGGTTCGCACGCTGACACTTGTTGATGAGCCAGCATTGAAATCTGCGGCAATCTGGGGAAGGGTCGCACTTCTGTCACGTTGAACGATTGTCTTCAGTCGTCGTTGGTCCCGTTCTTGCAGGATCTTTTTCCGGCCGCAGCGACGTCGGAGATTTGATGTTTTACCGAATCCCTGATATTCACGGTACACTCATAAAATGGTCGTGTGGGAAAATTTCCACTTCATTGCTACCTGTGTCCCATTGCTCGTGCGCTGACAGTAACACGACGTTCATACTAACTTAAATCTTGATAGCCTGCCATTGTAGCAGCAGTAGCCGATCTAACAAATGCACCAGGCACTTGTTGTTTTATATAGAGGTTGCCGACCGCAGCGCTGTATTTTTGCCTGTTTAACATCTCTGTGTTTGAATACGGATGTCTATACCAGTTTTATTGGCCCTTCAGTGTATATGAATAACCCTATAATGACCTATAGATTCTCAGAAGACGTTTGCACCAAAAGTACAAGACACGAAGAAATTAGACATGTATCAGTGGATGGAGCATGTCTCCGAACTTTTAACTCACATTACAGGTGCTCAGTAAGGGTATCGTTTGTGATGAGGCACGCAGTACGTGTGTACAGTTCACTGAGCAACGGACGAAAGCAGAGTGACACGTGTTCCGTAACGGCTCGTTCGAGAAAAGAACATTTCGGAAGTGACCGCCTTTTTGTAACCGAGCTCTCCACCCCAGATGCCAAGACTAGCCTTGTCCACTGAAATAACAGCCCGAGACTGCAGATTTCTTGCAAATTTTTGGGATCTCCTCACCTTCCTGTAAACTGAACAAACAACGATCAAATGGTTCTAATGGCTCTGAGCACTATGGGACTTAACATCTATGGTCATCAGTCCCCTAGAACTTAGAACTACTTAAACCCAACTAACCTAAGGACAGCACACAACACCCAGCCATCACGAGGCAGAGAAAATCCCTGACCCCGCCGGGAATCGAACCCGGGAACCTGGGCGTGGGAAGCGAGAACGCTACCGCACGACCACGAGATGCGGGCAAACAACGATCACATGACTAGTTTTGCGAGGTGATAACCAAAACTGTATGACCAACCCTCGATCTGTTCTAAGGTCCAAAGAAGTGTTAAATGCACACGTACATGCAGCTGTCAAAGCTACCGACAAGTCTGAGAGAAAAAAGCAAATGGCTCTAGGAAGGCCAAATTGTTGTGTATCCCATAGTGCGATAGGCGTCATCCACATCTGTCTGACGTTATTGGGTTGGATCATAAGTTCGTAGCGTTTTTCCCTAAATTTTATAACCACAACAGATACTCATAACAGAGACTTTAGTCACCAATAATATATTCTCCACAGCCTACTAACGCTGGGGTAACTTTTCGATTCGTTGACTGTAGAAATTACACGGTTTTCATCCGGAAAGGAAGTTCCTTGGAGGTATTTCGATAGAGAGCGGAAAAGGAGAAATGCTGAGGGCGCAAGATTAGGTGAATAAGGTAGGTGCCGATTGTCTTGCCAGCCCCTGTGTAGTGTTTTGTCAATCTAGGAGAATGGCGGTGGACTTATGAAACGTCCCCTTAGAAGGCACTAACTACTGATAGGGATAGTTAGCAAATGAAAGATTTTAATAGAGAACAAACAATGTATTTACCTTAATAGTCATAATATATATATCAGTTCATGACAAATTACAAAACTCCGCCATCTCTCTCCCCACATCCACCACTGCTGGCGGCTCACCTCCAACTGCGCAACGCTACGCGCTGTTCACATCCAGCTGCCGCTGCCCAACACTACAATGGCAGACAACAATGCAAACTAGCCACATACTGCACACAGCACAGCCAGTGATTTTCATACAGAGCGCTACGTAACGTTGCCAATAAGAAAACATAAACAGCCTACTTACAGACTTTATCGTGGAGTAACATCATTTCACGCAGGTTTCCTGGTCGTTGTTCTTGGATTGCCTACGCAAGACGTCTAAGTAGTTGACAATAAATGTCAGCAGCGGCGATTACAACTCGGAGAAGCAGTTCATAGTGCATCACACCGTTGTTGTTCCGACAGCTGCATAACATTTAGTGGATGAACGCAGGTGTTTGTATGGGGAGCTGCTGATTATTTTGGGCACAAGCATTCCTTTATTTTCCTTATATCAGCGTAAAGACAACATTCCTCGTCACCAGTAACGATACAAGACAGGAGTGTTCGGCGTCGTTCACGAGCCAATTGATGACGAGCAAGTGGAGATGCACATATAGCTATGAGCTAATTTTTGTGATTTTGGTCTAGAGCTTGTGGTACCCATACATCAGGTTTCTCCCATTGCATGCATATGTCGCACAATTGTGGAATGATCACAGTTCATCATATTTGCCAGTACTCTAGTACACTGATTTTAATAATTGTGGATTGCTTTTAACCGAACTTCCTCAAACCCCGAAGGGCTTCCTGAACATGGAGTTTCACTAATGTCATGTTTGAAAAAGTTATTGAAAAGGCTGTGTATGTAAGGATAATTGATCATTTTAAATCATACGATTTGCTATAAAATGTACAGTTCGGCTTTAGAAGTCGTTTAACAACTGAAAATGCTATATTCTCTTTTATCTGTGAGGTACTGGATGGGCTAAACAAAAAGTTTCGAACGCTTGGCGTACTTTTTGGTTTAACTAAGGCATTTGATTGTGTTGATCACGAAATATTGCTCCAGAAGTTGGACCATTACGGAATACGGGGAGTAGCTCACAATTGGTTCACCTTTTACTTTAGCAACAGGCAGAAAAAGGTCATTATTCACAATGGTGATAACGGCTGTGATGTGGGATCTGAGTGGGGTAATGTCAAGCAGGGGGTGCTCCAGGGATCATTGTTGGGGCCACTACTGCTCCTTATTTACATGAATGACATGCCCTCTAGTATTACGGGTAACTCTAAAATATTTCTGTTTCCTGATGACACTAGCTTGTTGTGTGCAACATTGGCTCTGTTTCAAATAGTGCATTACATGACCTCAGTTCATGGCTTATAGAAAATAAACTAACGTTAAATCAGAGTAAGACTCAGTTTTTACAGCTTCTAACACAAAATTCAACACAACGTGACGTGTTAATGTCAGAGAACTGGCATATGATAAGTGAAACTGAACAGTTCAAATGTCTAGGTGTTCGATAGATAGTAAGCTGTCGTGGAAAGCCCACATTCAGGATCTTGTTCAAAGACTTAATACTGCGATTTTTACTATTCGAACCGTATCAGAAGTGAGTGATTCTTCGACACGAAAATTAGTCTACTTTGCTTATTTTCTTACGCTTATGTCGTATGGTATTATATTTTGGGGTACCGTTCCCTATTCTACAAGGATATTTTTGGCTCAGAAACGGGCTGTTCGGGCAATAAGTGGTGTGAGTAAACGAACCTCTTGTCAACATCTGTTCACGAGAGATTGGCCTCTCAATATGTATACTCCTTATTGTCGTTTCTTCATACCAATATTAGTTTATTCCCAAGAATAAGCAGCTTTCACTCGGGTAATACTCGGCAGAAATCAAACCTGCATTTGGATCGGACTTCCTTAACTTTAGCGCAAAAAGGTGTGCAGTAAACTGCTGCATCCATGTTCAATGAGCTGCTACTCGAATTCAAAAATCTTAGCAGTAATCCACGCGCTTTCAAATCGAAACTGAAGAGTTTCCTCATGGGTCAAAATGGCTCTGAGCACTATGGGACTCAACTGCTGAGGTCATTAGTCCCCTAGAACTTAGAACTAGTTAAACCTAACTAACCTAAGTACATCACAAACATCCATGCCCGAGGCAGGATTCGAACCTGCGACCGTAGCGGCCTTGCGGTTCCAGACTGCAGCGCCTTTAACCGCACGGCCACTTCGGCCGGCTTCATGGGTCACTCCTTCTATTCTGCCGAGGAGTTCCTTGAAAAATTAATGTGATTCCTATTGTATTGTTTATAGCGTTTCTTACACTTATGGACCGACTTTTTTCAGGCTCATGAACATTTATTTTCATCTGTTATTACTTTTATGTTGTAATTTCATGTACCGACACGTTCCATGACCTTGGAGATTTGCTCCTCAATTTGGTCCTACGGATCTTGGACGTGTAAATAAAAATAAATAAAAATCCTCCTTAAAACGAAAAAAACCATTTTCTAGATGTGCTTTGTCAAATGGCATTATCCGCATACACTACGCAAATGTTTTTGGCTGCCTCCTCTTCTCTCACCCCTCTCCTGACCTCAGACAGAAGAATATATCAGAAATGTTTCGATTTCTCCAGTTGGCACACCTCTACTCGCTATCTCCAAATGACATAATAAAAATACGGAAACTCAAACAGGGCCGGCCGCGGTGGTCTAGCGGTTCTGGCGCTGCAGTCCGGAACCGCGGAACTGCTACGGTCGCAGGTTCGAATCCTGCCTCGGGCATGGGTGTGTGTGATGTCCTTAGGTTAGTTAGGTTTAAGTAGTTCTAAGTTCTAGGAGACTTATGACCTAAGATGTTGAGTCCCATAGTGCTCAGAGCCATTTGAACCATTTGAAACTCAAACAAGAACAGTGAACTACAAATAAAAAATGATAATAGATAATTAACCCATGGCAGCTGGAATACCAATATGAAAAACAAAATCGCTTCAAACTTATGCACCAATCTAATACACACCAGAAAAGATTGTGATGTCAGATGTCAGTGACACATGACTGACATGACATGGCAGTCAACATTTCAAGCAGTATATCTCAGAGAACAGTTTCTGGAACTTTAGACGAACGGAATGATTGTCGCAGGCGACTCCTGCACGACGCTAAACGATAGCCTAAAATGCTGGGTAATAGCGGCAGCGACTGTGGGCCCGCTGCCGGACGGAGAGGCGAGCGCGTTAATTACTGGCTCCAGAGCGGAGCGGGCAGTGCGGTCCGACGTGACCGCAGGCCGGAGCCAACCAGAGGCCGCCCCGTCCCTGCGGCGCCTCCCAGCCTGGCCGGCGCTGCTGATCGATGAGCGACCGCTGACGTTCGACAATAGGGCCGCGATAAATCAGTCAGCGGCCGCATACGTCATACCGGGTCGCGATCACTCACCGGCCAGGAGGTGCCGTCTCAGACAGGCCTCCACATCCCTCTCTCGCTGCAGAAACCTTCACTGCGCTATTGTTCGTTGAAAGTGCGGAAGGAAGCACGGTATACACTGAGCCCGAGTGATACCATGTGACCATATTGGCTGCCTTTTTATGGTTCAAAATGGTTCAAATGGCTCTGAGCACTATGGGACTTAACTACTGAGGTCATCAGTCCCCTAGAACTTAGAACTACTTAAACCTAACTAACCTAAGGACATCACACACATCCATGCCCGAGGCAGGATTCGAACCTGCGATCGTAGCGGTCACGCGGCTCCAAACTGACGCGCTTAGAACCGCACGGCCACACCGGCCGGCTGCCTTTTTATGGATTGAAGGATCCCTTCATCTCGTTTGCATTACTCGAGAACATTGCTAGTACAAAGATTCAATGTGTAGTGGATTTTTTTCGGGGAGAAGTTGTCCAGTGGTAAGACCTCTAACTTCATGACTACTATGAAGCAACAAAAGTCATGGAATACCTCTTAATATCGTGGAGGACATCCTTTTTCCCGGCTTAGTACAGCATCTCGCTGTGGCATGGACTCAACAAATCATTGGAAGTCCACTGCAGAAATATGGAACCATGTTGCCTCTATAACTATCCATTATTACGAAAGTGTAGCCGATGCAGGATTTTGTGCACGAACTGTCCTCTAGGTTATGTCCCACAGATTGGACTCATGTCGGGCGATATGGGTGGCCGAATCATTCGATAGAATTGTCCAGAATGTTCTTGAAACCAGCTGCAAACGGTTGTGGTGTGGTGACATGGTGTATTACGATCCCTAAAACTTCCATCGTTTGGGAAAGTCACGTCTATGTGTGGCTGCAGATGGTCTCCAAGTAGCCGAATACAAGTACTCCCTGTCAATCATCGGTTCCATTGGACCAGAGGACCCAGTCCATTCCACGTAAACACAGACCGCACCATCATGGAGCCACCACAAGCTTGCACACTGCCTTGTTGACAACTTGGGCCCATTACTTCGTGGAGTCTGCGGCACACTCGAAAGCTACCATCAGCTCTTACCAACGGAAACTGGGACTGATATGACTAGGGTACGACTTTCCTGTCGTCTAGGGTCCAACCCATATGGTCATGGGTCCAGCAGGCGAAGTCGTGGTCTTAGCAAAGGTACTCGCATAGGAAGTCTGAAGCCGTAGCTCATTAACGAAAAATTTCGCCGCATTGTGCTATCGGATACATTCATTGTTATTTTACGCATTGTTGCTTGTCTGCTAGCACAGACAACTCTACGCAAACGCCATTGCTCTCGGACGTTAAGTGAAGGCCGTCGGCCACAGCGTTGTCCATGGTAACATGTTATGCCTGAAATTTTGTATTCTCGGCACACTCTGGACGCTGTGGATCGTGGAATATGAATTCCCTAACCATTTCCGAAATAGAATGACTTCTGCGTCTAGCTCCGACTACCATTCCGCGTTTCCCGTCGTGCAGCCATAGTCACGGAAACCTTTTCATGTGAATCATGTGAGTACTAATGACAGCTCCGCCAATGCGCTGCCCTTTTACACCAAGTGTACACCACGCTACCACGATCTGTATGTGAGCACATCGCAATCCTGTGACTTGTCACAGCATTGTATATTCCTTCTCGATTTCTGGCTGTAGTGAAATACAAACGTGCTACTGTATGCCAAAAGCATCGACATATATCTATACAGAACATATATGTGAAGACGAGTTTCTTTGGTTGAAATAGTGAGTCAGGTAGAGGGACAGCTGAATTAGGTCTGATATGGTTACTGTAAATCGTTACTGTAACTTTATCGTCATATGGCAGATGTAACGCCGCTTCCTTTGGACGCAAAAATGAAAATACAAAAAAAAGTACCCAAAACTCAATACAAGCCACAAACGCAAGATCCAAATTTCATAAAAAAGAGCGCGTCCGCTACGGTTGCAGGTTCGAATCCTGCCTCGGGCATGGATGTGTGTGTGTGTCCTTAGGTTAGTTAGGTTTAAGTGGTTCTAAGTTCTAGGGGACTGATGACCTCAGAAGTTAAGTCCCATAGTGCTCAGAGCCATTTGAACCATAAAAAAGGAAACAAAGTCCCACTGTGATAGCATCACTTGAATGGTAGCAAGTATACTGAAGAGAAACAATGTAAAAATAAATACAAAAGAAATCCAGTATAAAGTACCTTATTATTTTTTGCAAAAGAAAGTAAAAGAGAATCCATGTTGTATCAAATTCAAGTAAAAGTAGATCGCAAAGTAGTGTACTTATAGATCACGCATAGAACAAGTGTCCTCAAAGAATACCCCTTGTGAGTACACTTTGAAGACATCGCGGAATACAGAAGAAAAAGTTATACATAGTTAATGTGCTTCTAGCGCTTGCTTGTCGTGTCGTAACGTGTGATCTTGTTCGTAGGCGATACGAGATGTGTTTTACATTCTGGAGATTTTAGATCTCCTTGAAATCATTAAGCTTGAAATAGGTAGACAACTTTGAGTATATCATTACGTAAAGTCGAGATAGACAAGAATCGAAGTTTGTCTTAAATTGATTATTATCAACGGAAGACTAAACTTTGTCCCAAAGTGATAGACTGTTCGCAATTTAACGAAAAAGGAAGTGAATATTAGTATCGAATTGTGGGAAAATACTTAGATTTCGTTAATGCAACTGGTGAAATCTGGATCTTATTGCACACTCTTTGACTGAAATTTACGTGACTAATTTCACCCAGCTTAAGGAAAGGTTACTTCTTTAAGACAATCATAGGATGTTCTTAGACTATAATAAACCTGCATAACGTGAATTTACCGTGTCTGACATTTATTTCAAACCAAATAATATAACGTGCTTACGAAACAAAAATGGCTCTGAGCAATATGGGACTTAACATCTATGGTCACCACTCCCCTAGAACTTAGAACTACTTAAACCTAACTAACCTAAGTACATCACAGAACACCCACTCATCACGAGGCAGAGAAAATCCCTGACCCTGCGGGGAATCGAACCCGGGAACCCGGGCGCGGGAAGCGAGAACGCTACCGCACGACCACGAGCTGCGGACACTTATGAAACATCTTATTAGTGCAACGATACATATTAATAACAGAGCGCTCTAGAAAAGTTATCGTACTGATTCAGACTATTTGGCTTACGTAAAATGAAAACTTTACTTGGGAAACTATTGCTTTGTATACACTGTAACCATGATTAGAGCAATAATAGCAGTTTGTATGCAACTACGTGTAGCGGTGCTCGTACACGTCGGGGAGCATATGATTATTTGAGCTGGCCGGTACAATTAGTACGCACTCGGCGTGAATATAATGCAGCAAGACAGACTCTTTTGTAACGTTCCTCATCAGACAGTATACAGACATTCTACCACTAGATGGTCGGAGCACGAACTTCATCAACGAACATTTTCAATAGAAGGAGCGGTTACGTTGATCAGTCTGTATTGGAACAAATATTTGTTTCCGTGAACATGTTTACGGTCTATTCTGCTAGTTTTGTCGTAAGCTGTACCTTGTAAGATTATACTCTATCTGACAAAAGTACCCGGAAACTCCTTCGTAATGCAGAATTGACCACAGCGACTCAAGAGAGGCGATCCTGCCGGTATGAAAACAGGCGGGCAGTATTGCGTTGCAATAAAGAAATGGTAACTGCCCAAGGGATCGGTCAGGTCACTGATTTAGAACGTGGAGTACTCACTGCATGTTACATGAGTAAGAAATCCTATAGGGGTATTTCAAGACTTCTAAAGCTGCCCGAGTCGGTTGTTCGTGAAGTGGAAACGCTGAAGAACAGCCTCAGCTAAATCAGTACCAGGCAGATCTCATGTACTGACAAACAGGGCCAGTCAGGCACTGCGGAGGGTGGGTGTAAAAAAAATCGCATGAAATTAGTGTATGCTACCCGCAGTCCAGCTATGACACTGAATTAAAAAGAATGGGTTGCAACGGTCGAGCACCTCTTCACACATTCCTGTAGTCAACGCTAAGCGATGTTTGAGGCGGTGTAAAGAGAGACAGCGGGCGACAGGAAACAAGTGAACTGGAATTATAAATCACGCTATACCCTGTGGTCATCCGGTGAAAGCGTCTGGGTTTGGCAGATACCTGGAGAACGCTACATGTCATCTCGAGCAGCACCAGCTTTGAAACACTTAGGCGATGGTGGTAGGGTCTACCGGTGTTTTTAGTGGCTTCTTGTACCTAAGAAAGCATTAAATGTATGAGTACATGAACATATTTTACAATATTTTGTACTGCATATAGTAGAGGACACGATGACTGTGTCAGCAAGACCATGAAAAGTGTCACAAAGCAGCAACTGTGAAGTAGTGGTTTGTGGACAATAACATTCCTGAAATGCATTATCCTGCCCAGAGTCACGGTCTGAATGAAATAGTAAATCTTTAGGATAGATTAGAAAGTTGATATCGCTCCAGACTCCAGCGCCCTTCTCTGTTTTCGGTTCTTGAGGAAGAACGGGCTGCCATTGCTCCACAGACATTCAGACACCTACACTAACAGATCCCTGGATACTTTTGACCAGATAGTGTATCTATCGACGTAATTCATTGCAAAATATTTCACGATGTACGGCCGTCTGATGATCGCAAGTTCATCGTTTATCGAAATTTTGTCACCGTTGGACCCCGAAATCCGACAGTAGATCCATGAGTTTGAAACTTCCTGCCCGTGGAAGGCAAAGTTTGAGTCTCGGTTGTGCCAGACTGAGACTCGAGCTTTGCCTACCAAAGCCAAGTGCTCCACCGACTAAGCAATCCAACCACGACTCATGACCCATCCTCAGAGCTCTGCTTCCGCCAGTATCTCGTCTCCTATCTTCGAATCGCGGTCAGAGAAACAGTTTTAGTTTACCAGGAAGTTTCATATCAGCACACACTCAGCTGCAGAGTGACAATTTCATTCTGGAGCCCAGTGTCACGCATCACTTGTTTTAAACGTTATATTAATAATTTTGTTGAAAAAAGCTCCATCAAAATCAGCATCCTCTGCTTACAGTTCTAGGTCACCTCAAATTCCACAACGATGTAGATGTTACATGTTAAATACATTACCAGATTTCTCAATTAATGCCATGCCATTATGATCACTACATTAAGTCTGTCAGCTTACTGAAGGTAAAATCCTCAACGCTGTTAGGCCACATTACGTTCCTCTACAATTTTATGTTACACAATCGACGTTTCGACCCGCTCATGATTTTCTGGTGTTCCTGGTACGCTACACATTGACGAAGACCAGTGTTGCATTTACATGTAAAATTGAGTTTTCCTACGCTTGTTCCAAAATGCTGAGGTTATTTAGTGAACTTCTGTCAGTTACTATTGGTGGGCCATCGTCATTGGACATGAACCATGAAGCGAACAGAAGGATCAAGAGAGGGAGAATTTTTTTCAAATAATCATCTCCATGCCAAACAGGACGCAATCTGGTAGTTTTCGTATCCCTCCTGCACTATGGTTGCGTTAATTACTTTCTTGATGGCGGGAAACCATGAAACTATAAGTCTGTAGACATCATCTCTGTCGAAATGACATTCGTTCTAAGAAATCTTAATAGCTTCTCCGACGTTCCTTGTATAAATGTTTAAAACCTTGGCTAACACTCATATGTCCTTAAAATCTATATCTTGGGTACAGTTCTACAGATGTTCCGCTATTCAGATTTCATGCTTTGCTTTAACCACGTATGACATCCATTCTGTTTAACACTTTCTTTTGCTGTACATCCAGTTATGCACATGTAGAATTTCCTACACATACAGGTCACATCCTACACTCATGCAATGTGGAGGTAATAATGTGTAAGGTGTCCGGATTTTACAGACCTTACAGGGGCTTGATCCTTAATAACAGGACGATACAGTATGAGATCCTCAGAACATAATAATTATATTATATCAACAAAAGGCATTTTCAGTTAATCTTATGTACCATTTTTGATACAGCAACACAACATTGTACAAAACAATCTCCACCAATATGGACTGGCATGAACCAAGAAGTTAAAGTGAAATGCATTTTGGAGACCAACCAAGCATGTGGTTCATGGTATCGTAAAACTCCCATTTAGCAAGAGAACGGCGACCTTCAGCGCAGAAAGAGATAAGGCCAGAACAATACATTATTCCTTCCAACGAAAATAAGGCTGGAACCAAGGGTAAGTGACTGCATGTCATTAACAGGGTTAGGCTGCGACCCAGCAAGAAAAATAAAAATGTATTCACATTTAGCGAGACGGTGATTGGCTGAAGCAATACTCGGCGACGCAGACGCGACACGATGGGGAGATCCCCATTATATAAAAGAATTTTGAGACCTAAAATTAAGGCTTTATCTCTCTTTCCTCTTGAGGCGGACCGCACAAGTGTGTGGAAATAAGCGAGGGCGTTGGGAGCTTTGCTTTCTGTGAAGTGAGGACGATACGCTTCATGTATCCTGGCGACAGATAGCAAAGTGGTAGTTAATTATTCCTGCGGGATTCTTTGTGGGTAAAGAAATTGTGCACCTCGCTCCAACCCATAGCGAGTGTGCAATAGCCTTTTTTTTTGACTAGGGAAAGATTAACTTTCTATGGAATGCAGGAAAGTTGCGACTGAGTGAATTCAGTCAAGGCCAGACTAGGGAATTAGCGTTTCAGATCCAGCACAGAGATAACGGCGTTGCAGACGCCACTTGTTAAAGTACCATCTCGCATTAGGCCACAGTTAATGGTGAGTCTAGATTTTGCTCACTCGAACTTCCGTATGCTTTGACCATTGGATATCAAAAGCAAGGATACTAACCTACCCTCACATTGCGTACATGAAAGTTTTTTCATTGGTTCAAAAAGTAAATTAATTCTCCAACAATTCAGTGCATTGACCAGCTATGTCAATGTGAATTTAAATGAGGTGATGAGTATTTTTAATAATCATTCTTTCCTGTGATAAAAAATTTTCGTGTGTACAGATAAAGATTTTATTAATGGTCATTTCACTATGTCCAAGAATTAAATATTTTGCTATTGAATGTCAAAAGTAATTCAACATGATTGTTGTTTATCAGTTGATCCTTGAAAGCAACAGTTGGTAAAGTATATGTAGAATAAAAAAAGGGAATAGCTGTGTTGCATTTCTAGAATAGACCCCAAACTTTCACATTTATTAATTAATGAATTAGGTACGTGACAGCAGCACTTCTAATGGTTCTTGTTACAATCCACAGCAGATATTAGGTGCCTTACAGGGCCAGTGTCATATTTATTTAGAATGTCTGTTTGACACTCTGGGCTTGAGAAGACAGTTCAGATTTTTGTCCATTTGCATGCTAAATTCAGAAATGGTTTATATGGCTCTGAGCACTATGGGACTTAACATCTGATGTCGTCAGTCCCCTAGAACTTAGAACTACTTAAGCATAACTAACCTAAGGACATCATGCACATCCATGCCCAAGGCAGGATACGAACCGGCGACTGTAACGGACTAGCGGTTC
The DNA here is from genome assembly GCF_023864275.1 of Schistocerca cancellata. NCBI lineage: Eukaryota > Metazoa > Arthropoda > Insecta > Orthoptera > Acrididae > Schistocerca > Schistocerca cancellata. The sequence continues at coordinate 139,431,408 of NC_064632.1, forward strand.
CAGACTGAAGCTCTTAGAAGCGCTCGGCCACAACGGCCGGCGCACACTAAGTGGTAAGCAAAGTTTGTACACATTAGTACACTCACTATGCAGATACAAATGTTGGATGTACGACAAGTGTGCATCGGTTTTGAGTTGTAAAAGTCTTATTTTGTTCTGACTGAAAAATGTGATCACCGTACGCCGGCCGGAGTGGCCGAGCGGTTAAAGGCGCTACAGTCTGGAAGCGCACGACCGCTACGGTCGCAGGTTCGAATCCTGCCTCGGGCATGGATGTGTGTGATGTCCTTAGGTTAGTTAGGTTTAAGTAGTTCTAAGTTCTAGGGGACTTATGACCACAGCAGTTGAGTCCCATAGTGCTCAGAGCCATTTGAACCATTTTTGTGATTACCGTACAGTTAATACCATACATTATCTTGTCAAAAGTACCCAGACACAGTAGACATCGATAAGGGGTGTGTCCAGCCTTCGCCCTCATGACGGCTTGCACTGTCCTGGGGAAACTTTCAGTGAGGTACCTGAATGTGTGTGGGGGCAATATCAGCCCATAGCACCTGAAGAACTGAAAACGGAGAAGTTAGTAATGTTGGATGCAGGGCTCTGGAACGAAGCCAACGTAGTAATTCATCCCAAAGGTGTTCCATTAAGTTCAGGTCGGGGCTCTGGGCATGTCACTCGATTTCAGGAATATTATCGTCCACAAAATATTGGCTCACAGATACCGCCTTTTCAGGGCGAATAGTCTCCGAACTGTTCCTTCAATGTATTCAGTTCACAGTGTTGTAAAACGTGTTCATATCCTCAATACTCAGCTGAATAAGTGGATCGTACTCCAATCCCGAAAAACACCCCCCATGCTGTGACATCACCTCCACTGTACTTCTGTTTGCACTGTACCAGATGGTATGTAAAGTACTCCAAGGCCCGCCCAGTTGGCCGTGCGGTCTAATGCACAGCTTTCCAGGCAGGAAGGAGCGCCTGGTCCCCGGCACGAATCCGCCTGGAAGATTTGTGTCGAGGTCCGGTGAACCCGCCAGTCTGTGGATGGCTTTTAGGCGGTTTTCCATCTGCCTCGGCGAATGCGGGCTGGTTCCCCTTATTCCGCCTCAGTTACACTATGTCGGTGATTGCTGCGCAAACACGTTCTCCATATATGTGTACACCACCATTAATATACCATGCAAACATAGGGGCTACACTCGTCTGGTGTGAGACGTTCCCAGCGGGTCCACTGGGTGCCGTACCGCACAATAACCCTGGGTTCGGTGTGGGGCGGCGGAGGGGTGACGTGGACTGCGGTAGTCGTCGTGGGGTTGTGGACTACTGCAGTTGCGGCGGGGGCGGAGCCTCTCCTTCGTTTCTACGTCCCCGGTTAACATACAATACATGCATTACAAAATACTCCAATCAGTCACCAAACCTAAATCCTTCCATCGGGTAGCCAAAGGGCACAGCAGGATTCATCACTGCAAATCGCTCGTTTCCACTCATACACTGTCCTGTGGTGTCGCGGTTTGTACCACTTCAATGGCACTAACCGCTGACTACAAAAAAGTGTGTCTGATGTGAAGCTTGATCTTTGTAACACACCATTTTAACTCATTACGCCCAGTCATTGCGCTAGCTGGGCTGCTGGTAGCATTCTGGAACTCATAAGTGATTGCTACCACTCATTTTATTTCATTTTTAACACCCTTCCTCTGCTTGGTGCTGTTCGACAGTACGTGTCAGATAGTACCCGAGACCTACCAGGTCTTCGTTTACCTGTGGTTGTTTGTTCGCATTTTCGCTTCATAATCACATTACCAACAGTAGACTTGAGCATATGTAGAAGGAATGAAATGTTCCTGACGGATTATTACTGAGGTGATATCTAACAATGTTCGGAGTCACTGTTATTGCTGCACTCCTGACAACAAAATACTAGCGGCCTCCTTTTAAGCTTGTGAGTCCGCTTCTCGTCACACCTGGTCGCCAGTTCCGAATAGCATATGGGTGTCCACACACTTCTGATCAGAAAGCGGATTTCGGAAGAATTCTACTGATGCTGGTAGTAGCTCTAGTAATGAACAGTAACTTAACAGATGAGAGGGCGGTTCTTCGTCCTACTTAAATGGTATAATCAATGTCATTTCGTTTGAAAACCCTTTGTATGGACAAACAACAGCAGGCATTGGCCTTCAGTATCCCCTTTGAGAAATTTCAACTTCGACTTCAAATCGTTATTGTCACTGACATGGAAGACACGGAAAGAAACGGTGTTGTATGCGTCTAAATGGAGTGCGTCCGCTAAGTCTTTCCGCAGTGTCGAGCTCTGCTTGTCTCGACTTCCCTGGCACGTAGGTTGGCAGCACATTCATGTCGCTGTATAAGGTAGTGGTTGCAGTTATGTTTGGAGATGGGGTTCAACATTATTACAATTAAAACAATGGAATTAATTAATTACAACTAAATATACTGTGGTCAACAATATCACAGTAGGCGCTGGAAATGTTTTACTCTTTCTTGAAAGCACCGATCAACACGTTTACGTTTTCTCGAGCTTCCAGCAGCGTCAGGTGGTTAAAATCCCACGAGCGTTCGACCGAGCTCTCCTCAGGCATTGGCAAGTGGTAAGACTGACTGCTGTGTCGCCGAGGCCGCGTCGTTATTAGAGATGGGCGATCCGCTCTTGAACTAATTCATAGAGTTCAATCTTTCAAAGGAGTGAACAATCAGTGATTCAGAAAAAAAGAACGGTAGCTCCAAACGTTTCCCACGGCAGAGAGAGAGAGAGAGAGAGAGAGAGAGAGACGGAGCATATCAGCAGCGCCTCTGCTGGTCACAGCACAGTGCACGCCACACAACACAGCCAGCGCCGGCCTCTGCCCTGCTTCTACCTTGGCTGCCTGCATTGTGCAGTGCCCCATTGGATTTTGTGTTTGACATATGCCGTGGCGTCTCTGTGCGTCGTCTGCCGCGCAGTAGCGTAACTTCGCATCGCACTCTGTCGGCGATCGTTTCAGTCGCACGTCCTGCCCTCTGGGCAGTTGATGCGAGCAACAGGACAGAGAGCCACCTAGCGGATAACATAGGAACTACTTGCAAAAACCCGCTCGCAAGGGAACGAACTATTTGTCTCGGAGCGGGTGAGTTCACCGCTACCCCCTCCCTCGGAACTCGCCCGCTCAACGCTCGCCCCACCGTCTCGACTCTAGCCAGAGCGTCGAGCAAAGCGACTCAGGTGTCACTGTGGTCTCTGCGGTCTCAGCTCCCGCAGTAATACAGCTCGCGGCTCGACCTGCTCGACTCAGCGCCTCTGCATCGGAGTTCGTCCCCACTGGATATTGTTCTTCGTAGTAATGCCGCTATGTATATTACATTATTATGTTATGTATACATCAATTGTTTTTATTTTATTTTTATTTGTTTAAACTGATTAGATTAGGTTCCTGATGACTCCTCTTACTATAGGATTTTTATTATAGACACTCGAATTTACGCTTTAATTACGAGCGAACCGATAAACGTATCGCAAAATGTGATACACCAATATTTTCCTTGTTTTATTCTGCGTAAGGCTATATGCAGCACTTTCGTTTTACAGTCAAATTTATATTTTTTTTCTTATTCTGGTACGGATTTTGCGATTTTAGGCGTCTTCGAAAGGAAACGTTCACTTTAAAAATATATGACTTGCGATGTATTTGTATGAGGTTAATGAAATTTTAATACGTTATAGCCAAATATATTGTTAATGTAAATCTCAAGTTACAACATTTTCCGATCACCCAAAAAACCACGATAGTGCAAAATAAATCAATAATCAAAAACTTTGTCATATAGTGGAAATTTCAATAAACAATACAAAATTCTTACTCATTATCTGTGTTACTTCAAAATAGGATCAAATAAGATCAAAATACAGGTATAGTACTGGAATAAACCAAGTTTAAAGGGCAATGTGCCTTCCATTTATTTTATATTGTAAATGAGTGGTGAGTCATGAAAAAGAGCTAATTCATTTCAGGGAGTGAACAGTTCTGATCCAATCTCTGAAAAGAACAGTTTTGCCCATCTCTAGTCGTTATACAGCCGCACTGCTGGCTGTGACGTCACTAGTGCTCTCTTCCTCGCCATGTATGGTGATGTTTTCATCCCGCGTCCGTCGCGCCCGTTTTAACCTCGCGATGGCCGGGTCCCAGGTTGTGCTGGGCTGCAAACCGCCGTCCTTGTTGACGGTGTTTTCAGAGGTTTCCATTTCAATAGCTTCTTTTATGACGCTATCCCTAAATCCTTTCGTCCTCATAACGACAGATGTTTCGTCGAATAGAATTCGGTGTCCATTTTCTAAGGCGTGTTCTGCCACGGCTGATTTTTCTGGATAGCGTAGGTGTAAGCACCTCTCATGTTCCGTCCGGCATTGCTCCACAGTGCGTCATAAAGGAAGCTATTGAAATAAAACCTCTGAAAACACCGTCAACAAGGACGGCGGTTTGTAGCTCAACACAGCCTGGGACCCGGCCATCGCGAGGTTAAAACGGGCGCGACGGACGCGGGATGAAAACATCACCATATATGGTGAGGAAGACAGCACTAGTGACGTCACAGCCAGCAGTGCTGCTATATAATGACGCGACCACGTCGACACAGCAGTCAGTCTTACCACTTGACAATGACTGAGGAGAGCTCGGTCGGAAGCTCGTGGGATTTTAACCACCTGACGCGGCTGGAAGCCCGAGAAAATTTTATTAATTCATATCGCCGCGAAACCATGCATTCATACGTTTATATTTATTTGTAAACGGCTCTACCAGTGTTTCACGTGTGATCGAATGCAGATAATTAGTTATTGCTGTCCTTAGTTGATCTGTTGTCTTTAAGTTATTTTGATACACAAATGTTCTAGCCGCAGCCCAAAGGAAATAGTTGGGCGGAGACAGATCCGGTGAGCGCGCGGGACAGACATGTTTCGCAATTACTCTGTATCTAAAGATTTCGCCTAGACGTCGTTGGGTTGGTTCAAATGGCTCTGAGCACTATGGGACTTAACTGCTGTGGTCATTAGTCCCCTAGAACTTAGAACTACTTAAACCTAACTAACCTAAGGACACCACACACATCCATACCCGAGGCAGGATTCGAACCTGCGACCGTAGCGGTCGCGCGATTCCAGACTGTAGCGCGTAGAACCGCTCGGCCACTCCGGCCGGCAGACGTCGTTGGGACTGGCGTGCCATAAGAGCAGTATCGTTGTCGTGTTAGGAAAGTGAATCACTGATATCATTTCCATAAAGCAGGACAATAAATGGATCCATTATCTGAGAACAACGTACATCTAAAGTGACGGTAGTGTCGAGAAAGATCAGCCTTAAAATTGGTGCTTGCGTTGTGACAACACACACTCCGATTTTCTCTGCGTGCAAATGAATTTCTCTTAAGGCTCGGGGATTTTATTATGAGAAAATTCGTGGATTTTGGGGGTTAATGAGACAGATACGTGGAACTGAGCCTCATCAGCGAAAAAGGTCCGATCTAAAACACCAACTCCGTATCCGTTAACAAATCGCTGAAACTATTCACATTCTTACAGCACAGTCCACACAATGTAATTGTTGCGCAGCAGTATTTTTATACGGATGCATCTCCAGTTTTTTTGATTATGGCCTTATGTGCTATCGTGCGAGAGACTAGCCCAATGCGATAATCTCCCCACTGATTTTATGCGACTCTGCAACGTGATGTCCGAAAAGTCGTGAGACTTCCGTTCTGTTAAAAGTGCTGGTTTACAAGTTCACATTGTATCTTGAATTGAACATGTTGTCTGGAATTTGCGAATTAAATCGCGTGCAGTATCACGATGTGAACCTCTCGAAGCAGGAAAACGCAGTTAAAATTACCGCCTCACGTGCTCCGTAAAATTTACTCCTACACGGGAAACCTCTTCCACCAAAAACGCTCTCTCCAAAAGCAAGCATTCTCACTGCACTCAACTTACCGAGGAGCTAGACAGTAACACAACTAACAGCTGCAACGCCTCGCCGCACTACTACCCCTACCCTACCACTGAACACGTGCAATCGAGACTTTAATGTGCTGCAAGCCTTACGCGCCCCGCAAGGCGAAACACGCGAAGCTGGCCTCTTCACTGGACGACGGTAAGGGCCATGAAGCTAGGTAATGCTACCAGACAAACAGTTATGAGCTCACTTTTAGAAATAGAGAAAGGAAGAAAAAAAAAGCAAACAGAAAAGGCAGAACATTTTCGTAAACGGTGAGACTGACTTATTCAATGTTAGGTGCAACAATGCGTTCAGCTCCTTAGACAAATGAGGACATAGAGAGACAAGTAAACTGTAACAACTATCAAAACCAAGTGTGTAATGCAATTTAAAAGAGACAAGTCAATGTCATGAACGATGTTTGCTGAAATTTCTAAAATATGAGACAAATGGGAAAGGAATGGAGATGTCAAATGGGAAGGTATTAATGCTAATTTCAGCAGGCAACTCGTGTGACTCAAGTCTTGAGAATAATGGTCCCGTTACTTTGAAAAGAAAAAAAATTGAAGTGGTGAACACTACAGGCATAAGAAAAAACTGAAGAAGACAGAGTAACATAAAACATGCAAGAATCATTCTCCCGTATTTTCCATTTTTGTCACTTAGACATTCTAAAGACCTGACGCTTACTTTCCTTCCAATTTTGTGCTGATCTTCACATCTCTGCAAATGAATGTATCCACTATCTTTCATAGTTTCTTGAATTTTAGCCTTTCCTGGTAGAATGACGGATGTGAATGCTCCCAGATACCAAGAGACAGTCTGCATATCGATGGGTACGAACTGGAACAGACGCCACGCTTCTCCAGGTATTTAAATCCACAGTGAAATGTGTGTCGTAGACCACAGGAGCCAAGGACAGGTCTAACAGGATAGACCATAGCAGTTCCCAAAGACAGTATCAGCCATCATTACAAAGTTCCTAACAGCGTCTTTTTCTTACGGGCTGGGCCTCTGATTCTGGCTTTCGCCACCATTCATGTTATCATCATTGCTCCAAATTTCCGACAGTTGCAGACATTATCAATTTTATTTAAGTTACATGTTATTTTTAGTTATATTTTACCCATCACATAAAACAAAATCTTTGATGTTTCTGTACCGTTTTTCAGAACAAAATAATCTCTCAACCGAGACTGTTTTTATTCTGATTAACATTTAAACGGGTTGCTGTAAGAGCCTGCCAAGATGGAATGGGAAAATTTTTCCACACTGTTTGTCTATTATTTATTATATTCGTTCTCTGTGCAAATTGAACACGATTGTGTTCATCTCTGCAAATAATTAGTTAATTAATCTTCTCTGTTTACTTGCTAAGGCGTGCTAGTATTCCGTATACAGGCAGCCGTTGTTGTTTCCCGTGCATCCACGTGAGTTGTCTCGCATGGGCTGCTGGCAGACAAGAGACCGAAAGTCTCTAATAGTCCTCTCTATTCGTGTTAGCGGGTCGCTTGGCTATTTGTATCACCTTTGTACCCTTCCTCATGAAGATAAGTGGCTATTGGCCAGCACACGATCTTCTCGGAATTGCTGCACGTTTCTCTTTATCCTATTTCAATCAGTGGCAGGCAATTAAGCAAGTACTAATTAAGAACCTCTATTTCCACGAATGAAAAGAAATAATGGAAACATCGGCAAAGGACGTTTAACATTCCCCCTTCTCATTCTCAATATCAGAATATTGTAACTGATTTTTTCGCCACAAGAAGTAAAATATCTCTCAGCCAGCAGTTAGCAAACAATTCTGAGGAAGGCCATTTGTGACAGTGGCCGAAACGTTGGACAGTTTTACACATTGAGAATGCAGTTACATACCCCGGAGAATTTTGTTGACAGTAACAGCGACTGCAGGAACCTATGCTTACGACAAAAGGAGTATTCTTCAACTTGAGTTACTCAAACATCATGTGATACAGAAATGCGTAAAAACTGCTTGGAGTTAACTTCTAAAAATAAAATTATCTCTTCTATTTCAAATGCAACGTTTTTGTTACCTGGCAACTTACTCTCCCAGTACGTATATGAATGGTAGTGGAGTGTGGTTGTAGGGATGAGGTGAGCTGTCACACCAGAAAAGCAAAAACACAGAATTCAATTTCGTTAATTTTTCCTTGCTATGTACTGTCCAAGTGCTTCTTTGTTCTCAGTTGATTCTACTTTCGGTCGTAGCAGTAAGAGATGTACTAGGATTAAGAAGGATTAGTTGACGTATAAATTATAAATACACAGCCAGCAGGTCGAAGGCAGTGTTAATGAATTGGCGCAGCATTCCACGGTCTTTTGGACTGCCTGCTACAGCTGACCTGACTACCGCTATCCTCGACGTGCTAAGTTAAGCGATAGGTTAATGTCTGGAGTCGCTCGCCAGTGAGCAAAGGGACATCAACCAGCTTCAGGTTAGTTATCCTTCACGGTCTTAGTTGTTTCATATGAAAGTTCATCTCTGTCACTTAAATAATTGGTCACAGGATTTGCATAAAATTGACAAACATGTAAAGCAGGGGGCAGAACTCGATGAACAACAAGAAAAAGTTAGAGGAATCCAACGTCGCGCTTATCTATTGAAGTGAAAAGAAATTCCTGACGGGCACATAAGGGTAGAGGATGTTCACAAATAAAGTACATTTTGTGGAATGGTGATGGTATGGATTTATGGAAGCATATTCGTTTACCTAACACTATTATGGCTATTGTTCAAGGAATCGCGAAGCTGTCAATGGAGACTAATGACCAAATACAGGAACTACAACAGCAGGCTAATGCCCTTCAAATACCCTATTTTTTAGTTCTCCAGATAATTTGTCCATTAATTAATTGACATTAGACTACTACGATTGACCGGATTATTTGAGAAGGAGATTCCATGAGTGGTATCCATGACTGGTATCCGTAAGTTTATTAAATAAGGTTTATCAAATACGATGAGAAATGAATTACTTTGGAAACAGTCAACAAAATATTTCATCTGAAGCATCTTGAGGGTTGCGACTGCAAATATAAGTTTCTGCGTCACTCAGATATTTGTTTTGCCACTATGCATGTCCGCATTTCGATGGTTCACACCCCCCTCTTTGCATGAAGAATTGTTTAGTTACGTATCTTATGTTAGTGAAGAGCACAGGCGGCTTTCCGTAGCAGCAGACCAAGTATTGGGCCGTTATGTTGTGTCTTTTGAAGGGAAGTACAGCCGAAATAAGACTGCATACTGCTGCGTATTTAATATGCTCTCCAATGTACGAGCACATTATGTTTACAATGTCCCTTCATGTCTGATGTCAACGACCTGACGAATCACAAGTATGGGGTTGTGTCATGTGTTAATGTGTGTGAAAATATGTTATAGAAGGAGAATAATACGACATCACGCAGTATCCAGAGGTGCTGGGAAAGGTAACATTACGTGGCCCAGCGTGTAGTGGCAGGGACAACAGTGTGACAACGCTCCGGCAGCCACGGAGTATCCAAGCGCTACTGCTGCTGAACAAAGATCATTGAGCGGAATATGTAGCGTCAGGTTTTGCGATGTGCTCTTGACGGACGTATTCTAATTATTATATGGTATGCCAAGTTTGTTATTCTTTTATATACAATTTCAAATGCAGTACTGAAAGTCAGCTGAGAAGAAATACGGTAGTTGTTGTTGTTGTGGTCTTCAGTCCTGAGACTGGTTTGATGCAGCTCTCCATGCTACTCTATCCTGTGCAAGCTTCTTCATCTCCCAGTATCTACTGCAACCTACATCCTTCTGAATCTGCTTAGTGTATTCATTTCTTGGTCTCCCTCTACGATTCTTTCTCCTGATAACGACGTCCTCCTGAGTAGTCCCCGCCCGGAGATCCGAATGGGGGACTATTTTACCTCCGGAATATTTTACCCAAGAGGACGCCATCATCATTTAATCATACAGTAGAGCTGCATGTCCTCGGGAAAAATTACGGCCGTAGTTTCCCCTTGCTTTCAGCCGTTCGCAGTACCAGCACAGCAAGGCTGTTTTGGTTAATGTTACAAGGCCAGATCAGTCAATCTTCCAGACTGTTGCCCCTGCAACTACTGAAAAGGCTGCTGCCCCTCTTCAGGAACCACATGTTTGTCTGGCCTCTCAACAGATATCCCTCCGTTGTGGTTGCACCTACGGTACGGCCATCTGTATCGCTGAGGCACGCAAGCCTCCCCACCAACGGCAAGGTCCATGGTTCATGGGGGGGAGGAAATACGGTAGATCGCATGTAATACTTATTCATTGAGAATGTAGCGAAACTGCCGATCTCCCTTGAGTCTGATGTGTAGTTTGGAAGTAAGTAAGGAAGATCAGTGTTAAAGTCCCGTCGACAGTGAGAACATTAGAGACGAAGAACAACCTCGGATTCAGGACAGATAGAGAAAGGCCGCACCCTCTCAAAGAACCATCTCGGTATTTAGGATAATTCTCATTTGTTGTTCCGGCTCAGTTGCTCTTTTTTAATTACATTACTTGTTCTGACCACTCTGGATCATTTTCAGATAGAAGTAGTTTCATCAGCAGCCCGTCTTGCTTGCTCAAAGCCACATATCAGAGCATTAGCACTCTGAATACGCAAGACGAGTTTGCTGACGCAATTGCTTGGATCTGAAGATGATCCTAATTACAAATGTGCAGCTGAGACGGAACAATAAATGAGAATTATCTTAAATATCTATACAGTTGCTGAATCTCCCAGGACGGTAAAGTCGTCTATGGCAATCCCAGAATTTGCGTGGAGCGATTTAGGAAGAACACGGAAAAACAAAATTTGGCTGTCTGGATGGCGTTTAAACATTCTCCCAAATGTACTAAGCACTACGCCACCTCGCTCCATTTGTGTTTTAGAGTTTTTGATGTGAAAGTATTGCAGTGCGAGTACTTATTTGAAGTTCAGTTGGCTGAACAGTTTATTTGAGTGTTAAATATATTTACGTCAGTCAGAGTGGTAATTATTCCACGAAATTTGTAGGGTTTCTTAGAGAACTACAATTTTCACATTTAACGTGCAGGGCGGAAGGCTAGCAAACTTTAACGCAGTCAGATGCAGAAAATTTAACCAGGGCCATGGTTTTAATTGAACATTACACATTCAATGGGAATATGTTTTATCGCCATTGTGGGTCGTCCACTTGAACTGGACTTAATGTTCGGGAGTTGTGAAGGCATATAGCGTAAGAACATTCAGTACACCCCGACAGGCAGACCGCTACAACTGGTTGAAGGCAATCTAATGAAAGTTGTCAACTTTCTTAGCGATGGGAGAAGAGCAATAATCGGGAAATAAATTAGTAATGGAAACAATCACTTCTTCAAACACTAGTTGATGTTTGACTGTTTACCATTTATCTTAGACTGACGTGTCGGAAATGTGCGCCAAGCTATGGGTACTGCAGTGCGATAACTCACATGAATTCGTACCTATACTGGACCCAAAAATACGATGAACGGGAATTTTCAGAGGGAATATGGGGGAAAAATAACTGGTTTCTTGGTTGCTGGGCACCGGCCTCCATCGCTATTAATAAAACAAAGAGTCACATCTTCAATGAATACGTGCCAAACATTGAAGCGTCTGAGGAGTGGACACAGTAAAATGAAAAAGAATTATTAAAATGACAACTATAAAATAAATATGGCGTTTGAGAGCGGATGGACTGGGCAGACACGTCAGAAATGATTCTCTGAGAAGATGGTTTGTCAGATTTCACCAAAGTCTAGAATCGGCTGTCGGCGCTGCGGAGATATCGACAGGTGTCGATTGGTGGTGAAGTGAGTATTGGGTAGTTATCTTGTCCATCTCTGCGAGCTGACAGAGCTTGGTGGATGATTGGCAGCTATTGGCTGCCGAATGATGCGTGCAGGCTGAAAGGATTGGCAACGCAGCCTGGGGCTACCCGACCAGACGTTCGCTGTGCTAGTTGTGTTGAAGGGGGTTGGCTACCTCACCGAGCTTAAGTTTAGCGTGCAGTTGATTACAGAAGTGGTACCCAAGGAATAGGGTTTTAACTGAATGGTGGCGGTCATGAGAATGACACCTTGGCAGTACAGTCAAACTATGGATCAGTGTTGAAATGAGAATGAAAAAAAGAGCAGCATCAGGTGACAGAATGAAGAGTGGCTTCAGAAAAGAAACTCGTGAGAATAAGCATCATGCTGGGGCAAAATCTGAAGCCAACACGAAATCGTATAAGGACAAAGGGCAATTGTAGACGAAGTACTGACTGTAAAGTCTTGATATGAAGTCCTAACATGAAGTTTTCTGAAAGAACCATCAAGATGTCTCAGTCATCAATCTCTCCACCCAAAAAGTCCACCATATATGATCATCAAATCTCACCATTCTAGCGAAAGCAAGGTAATTTTTTTCTTTATTGTTATTTCACTCCCCAGAATGGGGCACGCTGGCAGTGGCACAATACGCCACTCTTCAGCCAAGAGAGTTACAGAGAAAACATAGTCACATGATAAAATAACACATAACATAGAATGGTCAAAAGTGATGAATAGACAAGAACAAAAATAGATGAGTAGAAATGGTAGCTTTAAAAACAACATAGATGAGAGCCATACACACATGCGGAGAATGGAGCCTGTAAGTTGACATGAAAACAAAGAAAGACCACAGTGGGAACACAAATGAATGATGCTGGCGACATTGCTGGTTCGGGTGGAACATAGCACCGCACACAGCGCTGGAGTAACGCTGACACCACAATGGAAATGTTAAATATCACTGCACCGAAGGGGTCCTACCACCGGGTGAAGGGAGGAGGGGGAGGAAGAAAAGGGGGGAGAGACAGTAGGGGGAAACCAGGAGAGGGGCAGTGGAGGGGAGAAGGAAAGGAGCTGGAAGCCTTGGGAAGGGGGTCGAAAAGGAAAAAGAAGGTGTTTGGCAGGGGAAAAGGAGGAAGAAGGGACAGGGGAGAGGGAGGGAGAAAGGGAGCCCTGAGGAGGGGGGAAGAAGGAGGGATTAGATCTGGTAGGAGGGATAGATGGAAGGCACAAGGACATCGTCTGGAAGGGAGTTGGTGGAAGCCACCTTGGGTGAGGATATTGAGGGTGTGGAGATGGAGACCAGGTGGGACAGTGTGGTACAGGCGTCGCAGCGGTCTAGGGTGGAAAAGGATGGGGGAAACCAAAGGATTAGGGGGAACCAGTTTGTGAGAGACATATAGGATCCGCATTCATTCTAGAAACAGGAGGAGATGGGCGAAGGGAATCAGATCATAATGGATCCATGTGGGGGGTGGGAGACAGATGCGATAAGCAAGGCGGAGTGGATGGCGCTAAAGGATTTGGAGGGATTTGTAGTAGGTGGGGGGGGGGGGGGTGTGGAGATCCAAGTGGGATGGGCGTAACATAGGATTCTGACCCGCAATTTTTGCAGGTAACCCCTCTCTTCCGCTTCGAGAACGCTGAAATTTTTTATCACATCTTATCACTAGCTAACGATATATCAGTGTCAGCCAATGGACGATTCCTTCTCGGCTGTTTTCCTCCTCTTTATTCCTGTATCCAGGACGCCAGCTTTCCATTAAACTCTCCAAAAAAAGTCTTAAAATATACGGTTTAGTCACATTAATATGGCCGCCGTCTATGTTAGATGCCAACGTGTAGTAACTGCTCACAGAGGGCAGGTGGCAGCACTAGCAGTACAGGATGCATAAAGAGTGTCCGAGAAATGCGGTAAACAGTGCAGTAGTTATGGTAATGAGGAAACGGAGCGATTTCCCTGACGTCCAAAACGGCGTGGTCATTGACTTTAGGGCCAAGTGTAGAAGTATTTCCGAAAATAGGTCTCTAACATGTTAGAGTGTGTAACGTTCCCTGGCAACACTCACACTATTAATAAACTAAAATTTAATTGTACTATATACGCCGCTATGAAGCAGTTTGTATATACTGTAATTATTTAACAAAAAAATATTATTTAATTTTGTGTAAAGGACATTCGTTATTATTGTAATATTTTCTGTAGTAATATTCTCGATGTATTTATGATTGTAATATTTCTATACTCATAATGTAATTGCGAAATTTGTCAATATCTGCGATAGCAAAAATGTAAAATTCAGCCACAGAGGAAAATAATGTTGTAAGATTACAAAGAGATGTTAATGGTCAGCAGTAGTATAAAAAGCACCACGTAGTGTGTATTCTTTGTCGTCTTCCTTGAGAGCTGAGAGTGAGAGGAACCTGTGACGTAGCATTTTATGAATGGGTAGACTTCATCTGTCTGTATCTAGAGTTAGCCGCCATTAGAGGAGAAATTACAAACTAATGTAAGTTGAATTATTGTTGTTGTCTAAATACATTATAATTTATCAAAATTATTAATGTAAATTAGCTTGCCCATGTCATCTATAATATTTCTTTAAAGAATTTTCAGCATTTTTAGCGGTGTTGCTGGGCTGTGCTGCGACCGAACGATTTGCAGCGGCGGCACATTTAAAAAATTGTTCCGCTAAGAAAAATTAACCAAACCCGTAAATCGGGAGCAGATAAAAACGAGCAGTGAATTAAGAAAATGTTTTTCTTTTACAGCGATCCTGAGACTGACGGAATTTATTACTAGTTTCACATTTGTGCATTCATAGGCGGATAGTTAACGTTGAAATTTAACAATTTTGGTTCTTTCAAATAACTTAAATGTATAGTGAAGTGTGTTTGATCAATGACTATTAAACATCGGCTTGGCAATATTTAACCATTTTCTGCTAATAGAGACAGTCTTGTGTTCCATAGCTAACGCCGGGAATGAATTGAGTAAATATTTTTAAAAAAAACCACTGCATTTAGAAAATGTGTGCCAAGGCCGAATTATGTAAAGGATTTAATTCTCAACTAAATATTCTTAATCAGTTAATACGAATTCACGTAATTTTAAATGTACTTAATTCTGTGTAAATGAATTTTTATTACCACATGTAAATAAGAGGTTCTACAACAAAGTTCGTACGTACAGAAGGAAAGAAAGGCAAATTAACTAAAAACAAATTTAAAAAAGGTAACTGTTTATTTTTTTTAATGTAATTTCATTAAATTGGCGCCCAACGTGGGGCTCGAATATGCAGTGGCCACAAAATACCCATGAGATAACTAGGGAATTATTGTAGTCGAACTTTGTTGGAGAACAATTAATATTTTTTTCATGTATTGTATGTATTGCCTAACCAATATTGTGTGGTAATACCTGTATATGATTTTTTGCATGAGAACACTATATACCCAGAGGCAAGCTGAAGAAGAGAGCTCATTATATCGAAAAATTAATTACCTACCACAATACCAGGGGGCAGCTGCACCCAAGATAGATCACCAAAAGGTAAAGCTACAGTGTAGTTGTCCTGTGGGTAGTAAAGTAGCCTCAGTGCAGTGTTCTCGGTTCATTAGTGGTGTGCTTGTTGTTAGTGTTCTTTTTTTTTAAAAAAAAATAACAGGACATTTGAGGAGTTAGTCATTGTAGTATATAATAAGTGTGTTTCAACAAATGACCATTTCTTGTGTGATTATGTCAGTGAAACCTGTGTGTTAGGATATTTAGTTCAGATTTTGTTTCTTTTATTGACTATGGTTAGATTGCGTAGTCAGAAAGATATAAACATGGATAATGAACAGCAGTTAGCAAGCAGTGATACCGAGTTAGAAAGTGGGGCACAAAGTAATGTTAGTGGCGTAGTTCAGGAAGTACTATGTGAGAATCTGGGGGCAGAAGGGCAAGAAATGTTGCCACTGCCAGCCAGTGATTCAGTTGATAGTAGAAATACTGTGCCACCCACAAGCATTAGACACGGACCAGAGAGTGGTGAGTTGTCAGAAGTGCAATCATTAAATGTTCGAGCGCATGCTCAATTTCCAAGCTGAATTTGCACGTATGCAAGCAGAACGCTATAGAGAACGTGATGCTAAACAAGCAGAGCGTGATCGACGCCTGCATGAGAGAGACTTGCAGTTAATGCAATCTTTGGAAGCTATGCAAAGTGAGATTGTTAGTTTGAGACAAAACTATGAAACCATAACCAAAGCGGTGCAAGAACTGAGCGAAAGAGTAGGTAGTATCCAAGTGGCTAACGCCAGTATCGTAGATGAAGTTAGTGTACTGGCTAACAGGATGGAACAATTAGAAATTCACAAGTCCGAACAAGTGCAGAAAATTGAAAACGAATTTATAAAAAAAAAAATAGACGAGAAGGTGCACGCCGCGATTGAGGCCAAAGACGTGGGCTGCAATGCGGAAATGCAGGACCTAAAAAAGGCGGTGCACACTGACATTCCGCTGTGGCAGCGAAATGTCAACTGTCGTCTTGCGGAGCTGTAAAACAGCTTGCTGCACGGCGACGCACAGGCGTGTGTCACGCCAACCAGGTCCAACAACGATAGGCATGTAAGTACAGCAGTGAAAAATTGCGACTGAGAGACAGAACAGGCAACCAATGTTAGCGAAACAAACAAATGTCACTCCAAAATAGTGATTGAAGAAAGCCTGATTAGAAACCGACAGTTTCAGATCTTTACAACGGAGAAGAAATCCGTTCACCCTGTAGTGTTTATTAAGGGATTTAGAAACATTTTGCCTAGCGTTTGGAGTCATACACAAAAAATACAGTTCGTTATGCCTTACATACAAGGAGATGCTGCATTATGGGCAACCGAAGCAGCTGACAGTTGCGACACAAATGAGCAATTTGAAAAGGCATTCTTGGCCAAATATTAGTCAACATGTATGCAGGAGAGATTACGAAAAGAGGTATATAATCCAGAGCCGTATTCTCCACGATTAGGCAATTTGCGAAAATATTTTGAGAAGTACATTAATAAGACCCGTTACTGGGACGAGCAGATTTTATCCCGGGATTTGATCAGACTTTTGAAATCACACTTGCCGATACACGTAAAGGAAAAACTTATACACGTACCGGAGAACGACATGGAACATTTCTTGTCTGTTCTGGACTCAATTGACCTGATTCAGAGGATGTTAAAGCAGCCTCTGAACAGGCTAGAAGTAACGGAAACGGTTACAGAAATTGTCGAAATAACACGCCTCCACCAAATAATGGAAACGGCGGAGGTAACAATAGGAGACAAGATTATGTACAAAACGGGAATAGAGGTAGAGACCGGAACGGCAATAGTCCGCCGGTGAATAATGACCGGAAAAGGAGGTCTGATGACCGATATGAAACAGGCCCACCAAGCAATAGTAGATGGAAAAATGCCAGGGGGCCGTGGAACGCTAATACCTATAACGATGCAAACCTAACTTGGCCACAGAACCAGAGGCCCAGTCCGGACCGGCAAAACAGTGAAAGATATGACAATAACCGACCGCCACCACAAAATGCGCCAATTGCGCAACCGTGGCGGCCGACGCAACACAACTTACACATAGTGGAGGTCAGCGACACAGAGCAGCCACACCCATCCACCAGTAATAATCCAACAAACTAGATTCAGCCGAGATACGCTCTCCATCGTCGGCTGAGGTTTGGAGTGAGAGCAGCCCGACACAGAACAAAACATCGGGAATCTGTATCCTCAGGTATAATGACGGGGTACAGATGGGACATGAATTGATAACTGAACCATCCACGTGCATAAAGGAGCACAAAGACAAAGTACAAGCGATAATAGAGATCAAAATTAACAATATTGATGTGCAAGCGATCGTAGATACAGGTGCTACTGTCAGTGTCATGAGTATGGACTTATTCAGAGTACTGAGGAAAGAAAAGCGTATGCTGACTTTTCCTGTGAACAATTGCAAAGTCACTGGAGCCATCAGTGCACAGCGACAAATAATTAAACTCCAAGTGCGGGTAGAGATGTATATAGGGGAAGAAGCCATAGCGTGCTCATTCCTGGTAGTAAAGGGTTTAAGGGTAGCCTGCATTTTGGGGGTAGATTTTTTGAGAGAAAGGGACGCAGTAATCGACCTTTCTCGGGGAAAATTAAGTTTGATGAACGCGGGTAGGAGGATAGAATTGTCCATGTTCAGATCTGAAGAGGTACCTGTGCCTAATTGTAATGCTATTAACATAAAATGTAGGAATCAGTGGATACTACATTTAGACAATCATTCTCTAGGACAAATTCTCTATTATCCAGACGTACAAAGTGATCAATTAAAAGCAAATGTGGACGCACTTGTGAACAAAGTATCACAGTCCGAAAATTTGAACTCAATGCAACAGCAGGATTTGGTACAGTTATTATCTAACTATGCAGATGTATTTTCAGAACGACCAGGAATTGTTAAGGGATATTAATGCAATATCGAGGTGAAGCCTCGCAAAACCTACTGTCGAGCCTCATACTCCATTCCTTAGTCCAAGAAGGAAATAGTAGCTATCTCTTAGCAGATCCCCACTCAGGGAGAGTACGGGGACTGTGTCCGCGTAAGGATGTGAAAATATTCCTACAGTAAATGACTAATAGTCCTATGTGTTATGTGTAAAAAAAGGGACACCAGTCTTTTAAAAATGAATGAACATTAATGATGTGTGATCTTTAGAGATAATGTACTAGTGTAGAAGTACTTAGTTATAAGAATATGATTGACTTTCTCTTTTGATTATGAATACATGTGTTGTGTCTTCTTTTAATTAGTGTTAGCTTAAACATGCTCTAAATGTCTGCACAGATAACCTGATTAGTGCAATTATTTATAGTGTTAAATTGTGACAGAGATCAGTCAGGAGGAACATTTTAGTAATGATTAGTTTGTGTACTGTATAATATTCTATATGTGTGTCAGACTTGAAATATTTCTTCGTACAATCTTTTCTATTATATATATATATATATATATGTGTGTGTGTGTGTGTGTGTGTGTGTGTGTGTAGCTGTCAGATTCACAGATTCGAACCCAAAATCATATCAGTAATATGAGACCCTGGGAACTTTATTATCAAACCAGCGTTATCAAAGAGAATAATGCACCCAGTAGTGACCCGAGGGCACCATGGGAGGCAAACTTATTGCAAATTTAAGTAGCGCAAGGTTACGCACAAAGAAGCTTCAATTGAAGCATGTGCAGATACAATCAGTAAAAAGGAGCTACCCTGATACAGTCCAAGTCAATTTTAGCCTACAGAGACTACACTGTAGTTACGTAGGACCTTGCAAGTAAAGTGAGACATGATTTCATAGGAGTTATTGAACAATATGTCTGAATCCGGCTGGAATACACAAATAAAATCTACTCGAACATACATATAGATGATTTTTGGGCAAACTAATACGAAATTTTAATATTTGTTACCATGTACGCAAATATCACACACCTTGGTAAAGAGCGAACAAAGAAGTTACGAATGTGCTGTTACAAAAATTGCACAACGGACATTGTAAATGAAAAAAAAACTTAAACAAAAGTGCAGTATTGTGTGGCAGAGACAGACAGTGACTGTTCAACCTGCAGCAATACGTCACGAGGTTGTTTTGAACAAGCAATAAGAAACTGTATCATCGCCGTGTGTGCAAGTGGACAAGGACCTAGCACGACACGAACAGTGAGCCGATAACAGACGGTGGACCAAGTTAGTGTCAAACTATAACTCTTTGTGTGTCAAGGGACGCCACAAAAGCGCATTGACTACAGAGATACATTTTGTCCTAAGGTAAAAACTTGCGTGTGGTTAATGACAAGTGATGACATGGTGAAAAAATATTGTGTGCCCATAAAACGTGTTACTGTGACAACGAAACACTGTGCA
Organism: Schistocerca cancellata; assembly: GCF_023864275.1. Taxonomy (NCBI): domain Eukaryota; kingdom Metazoa; phylum Arthropoda; class Insecta; order Orthoptera; family Acrididae; genus Schistocerca; species Schistocerca cancellata. The sequence continues at coordinate 139,451,168 of NC_064632.1, forward strand.
AACCAGACTAGTGAAGGCCTACTGAATAATAACTGCCAATAACTGCGTGCGCTTTTTCCCACAGCAGGAAAAATGCCCATAAGGATAGTACACTGTTTGTGAACTTGTTGCATGTTTGCTGGAGCACTGCAAGAAGATGTCACACGGGCGAGCTGATACACAACGCGCATCCGGCTACCTCAGCCATGCAGCGGCCGCAGCAGCCCGTAGCAGACCAGACAGCCACACGCCTCTCCGCGCCGTAGCTGTCAACACCGGGGGCGGTGACCTACACGGAGCCGACGCGCCGCGCCGAGCGCCGCTCAACAATCACTCCGCACCGCTCACTAACTACAGCATTATTGACATATTCCAAAATATTTACACAAACTGCATAACATGTCAATGAACTCGATTTTTGATAAACATTGAACATTTATTATGTGTACCCGTAAATTGACAAGAGAAAATGAACACTAACAAGTGTAAGAGATGGATTTATAACACGTAGGTAGTGGGAAAATTATGAAAAGTGATGTTGCGCTAAATGATTTCAAAAAACTAAGTGACAACTAGGACAAGTGACCTTGCAGTATATCGCAAAAATAATAATTACGAGTTGTTAATCACACACAAAAAACTTTCGTTGAACTGTATGTGACTGGCGCTGCAGTCTGGAACCGCGGGACTGTTACGGTCGCAGGTTCGAATCCTGCCTCGGGCATGGGTGTGTGTGATGTCCTTAGGTTAGTTAGGTTTAAGTAGTTCTAAGTTCTAGGGGACTTATGACCTAAGATGTTGAGTCCCATAGTGCTCAGAGCCATTTGAACCATTTTGTGTGTGACTGTGATATTATGTAACCGTTGATGACAAACTGCTAAATCAGTTCAAAAGAATGACTGTTAAAGAGACAAGATTAATCATGAACCAACTGGGATGGCTGGACTCCGGCACAGTTTTGCCCAGGTTTCCTGTCTGCCTTCGCCCAAATGGGGGAGCCATGAACATATATAACCCTGGGACTAATTAAAAGAGCCATTCCATAAAAAAATACAGAATTGTAAAGAACGTTACTGGCACCATTGTGTCAAAGTATAGAAACTCTTTGCCAAATGCTGCCAGGGGGCAATGTAACGTTCCCTGGCAACACTCACACTACTAATAAACTAAAATTTAATTGTACTATATATGCCACTATGAAGCAATTTGTATATACTGTAATTATTTAACAAAAAATATTATTTAATTTTGTGTAAAGGACATTCGTTATTATTGTAATATTTTCTGTAGTAATATTCTCGATGTATTTATGATTGTAATATTTCTATACTCATAATGTAATTGCGAAATGTGTCAATATCTGCGATAGCAAAAATGTAAAATTCAGCCACAGAGGAAAATAATGTTGTAAGATTACAAAGAGATGTTAATGGTCAGCAGTAGTATAAAAAGCACCACGTAGTGTGTATTCTTTGTCGTCTTCCTCGAGAGCTGAGAGTGAGAGGAACCTGTGACGTAGCATTTTATGAATGGGTAGACTTTATCTGTCTGTATCAAATAGTTAGCCGCCATTAGAGGAGAAATTACAAACTAATGTAAGTTGAATTATTGTTGTTGTCTAAATACATTATAATTTATCAAAAGTGTGTATTATTAATGTAAATTAGCTTGCCCATGTCATCTATAATACTTCTTTAAAGAATTTTCAGCATTTTTAGCGGTGTTGCTGGGCTGTGCCGCGACCGAACGATTTGCAGCGGTGGCACATTTAAAAAATTGTTCCGCTAAGAAAAATTAACCAAACCCGTAAATCGGGAGCAGATAAAAATTAGAATTAAGAAAATGTTTTTCTTTTACAGCGATCCTGAGACTGACGGAATTTATTACTAGTTTCACATTTGTGCATTCATAGGCGGATAGTTAACGTTGAAATTTAACAATTTTGGTTCTTTCAAATAACTTAAATGTATAGTGAAGTGTGTTTTATCAATGATAATTAAACGTCGGCTTGGCAATATTTAACCATTTTCTGCTAATAGAGAGAGTCTTGTGTTCCATAGCTAACGCCGGGAATGAATTCAGTAAATATTAAAAAAAAAAACACTGCATTTAGAAAATGTGTGCCAGGGCCGAATTATGTAAAGGATTTAATTCTCAACTAAATATTCTTAATCAGTTAATATGAATTCACGTAATTTTAAATGTACTTAATTCTGTGTAAATGAATTTTTATTACCACATGTAAATAAGAGGTTCTACAACAAAGTTCGTACGTATAGAAGGAAAGAAAGGCAAATTAACTAAAAACAAATTTAAAAAAGGTAACTGTTTATTTTTTTATGTAATTTCATTAAAAGTCTCGCCGCTTTCTAATTATACCGTGCATGGCAAAATGGCGCTATCAAAATCCAGCGCCGAGAGATATGATGCACCAAGGGCCATAGATGACAGCCGTGAATGACGGCTGGAAAGATGTGTACGAGCGAACAGAAGTGCAACTGTTAAGCAACTGATTGCCCAAACGAACCAAGTGGCTAGCAATTGTCTCCTCAATGAGTGCTCAGTGCACGCTGCTGCGTATACGCCTGCGCAGCAGGGTACATGTTTCATGCACCATGTTGCCTGCTGTTCATTGGCAAAGAAGGCTGAAATTCGCACTCCAACACCGCTACAGCGTCAAACGTCAGAAAGCAAACACCTTGTAACAGTCACCGGAAGTGTCCAAGAGGGAGGAGAAAGCGTTATGGTCTGGGAAACGTTTACGTGGCATACCCTAGGCGATTTTGTCGTTCTGAAAGGCACAGTGAATTAACACAAGTATGCATCTATCCTTATGGACCATGTCGACCCCTATATCCAGTTTGTTTTTCCTCGATACGATGGCATCTACCAGCAGGACTATAAACAGCATTCTCCCCCTCCGCTACCCCCATCCTGTGACCATCAAATTCCCCAGGTTTGAACTGAATCGAAAATCTGTGGGACCACCTCGATTGGATTGTTCGCGCCATTGATCCTGAATGGAGAAACCTATGACAGCTGTCCATGGCGCTGGAGTCAGCATGGTTCTACATCCCTGTCGGTACCCTCCGGAATCTCGTTGACTCTCTTCATGCCCGTCTCGCAGCGGTCCTCGCTACAAAAGGTGGTAATTTCGGCTTTTTAAAGCGTATTTCATTCACGCCCATTTCTTGTGTACGCACTTTCAGGTACACGTGTCCAGCAAGCATTCTTACGGCTTAACTCTGCAAGATGACGGTTGAAGGCGTGTCGAAAGAAGTTTACGCTCTCAGTTTGCCTTCAGTTCGCTTCGGAGTGGCCGAACACAGGCGGGAAGATTAACTCCCCCATTAAGTTTCCCACCGGAGTGCATGTTTAGCGAAAGAATGTTTTCCAAGTGCAGAAGGCTGCTGGTGCTAAGTTCCTTCTGTCAGTTTGGAAATTTGACGTAAGGTTTAATGGGACGAAACTGCTGAACTCATCGGTCCCTAAGCTTACACACTACTTAATCTACCTTAAGCTAACTTACCCTAAGTACAACACGCACATACCCCGCGCGGCCCTCTGTCAATCATAAGCCTTCCGCAGTAAGTACTCTCCAATGGAAATAATGCTCTTCTCTATATGTCTGTGTTTTCCGTCACTTACGTTTCGAGTTACGATTTCCACGCAGCACCAACTAGTGCTAGATAGTGTCTCATGTGTTTAAAGCAGGTGCAACCGATTCGCACGTTGTCTTTTATACTTTGTCATTCACTACGAAAGTTATTATTGATTCAAGCGGTTAAAAAGAATAGTCATGTGAGGTACAGTGCCTGTAATTGTTTTAGAAGGTTGGTTAAGTTTTCAGACAAGAGATCGAGGATTTTTTACGGGGCTACCTGACATTGTGAAAGTGTGCTCATTTTATTTTCAGTAATTATGCCTAACGAGCAGTTTTCAAACATTGTGCTAAGCCACGTTAAACGTTTATTCCGTGGATTCACATTATTTTTCAGATGCTTCATTAGGGCGGTACTGAAGCGACGGAACAAATTTATAATCATATTCTGTATGTATTGCCCACTTTATTACTGTTATACAGGCAATATAATTTTTCTAGTGCATTTTTATGCAGGCCCGATAATACGATGGTACATCTGGCGCAAATTATAAACCGATCTTGCGTTTGCATTGAATTAGAGCGCTGGGTATTTGACACTATCAAATAATTTTTAAATAACATCCTGTTTCTTTTAAGAAAGGCGGTCATCACAGCTTTCTATGTAACAAGAAATGCCAAACATCTGTTTATAGAATTACTCCACCCATAGACTTCCGCCTAATTTCCAAAGATCTCTTAATGTATTTTCCATTTACCGTAACTCAAATTGCGTGACCATAGTGTGTAACTTTGTACTTTTGCCGCAGGTTCATTGATGACACGCATTAACAAAAAAACTCAGAATGATGAGGAAAGCATGCCATCGGTGACACCCCTATTCTGATTAAACAGGTGATGGCAGGGGGGGGGGGGTCAGGGATTTTCTCTGCCTCGTGAAGACTGGGTGTTGTGTGATGTCCTTAGGTAAGTTAGGTTTAAGTAGTTCTAAGTTCTAGGGGACTGATGACAATAGCTGTTAAGTCCCATAGTGCTCACAGCCATTTGACCCATTTTTTGGGTGGTGGCACAAATAAATGAACAAAGTGGGTGCTTGCTGCTGTTATTGTTGTATGTTACCACCTGTAAGTTCCCACAGTCCTCTCGATGGTGTCGAAGCTCATGTAGGCGATGACAAATTTTGTCTTCTCTTTCTTTTTATCCCGGATCACCAAACTACTGAATCATAGGCTATAGTCGCAGCTTTAACTTCATTTTTGTTCGTTTTTTAAACTTGGTACAACCTACACCATCAAGTTCAAACATTTTTCTAGGTAAGCGCTTTCTATTTAAACAACAGAGCTGCAAACCAATAGCTTGTTGCTCACTTTGAACTTTTGTCATCAGAGATACAGACACAATTTACAGCCAAAACATCTTGGTGTCACACTCGATCGGTTTCAACATGCAAAAGACACCTGGAAAATACTAACCAAAAGCTAAAGAGTCGAAATAACATCATCAACAAACAAAAATCATTCCACTCCATTCTCAAACTCTGTGGCACTGGTACAGCAACCTTGGTAATGTTATACAGAGAATTCAGTTAGATTTCAATAAACATGGATTTATTATATCTTCATTTGCTACGCTTTTCGCCTGTATTGAAAGGTGTCTTCAAGCAACCCAACTATGGGTAAACAATCGTCTCGTGAAATAAGGAGTCAAATGCATAAAATCACATCCAGGAGAGATTAGACACAATTTCCAGCCAAAATACCTTGGTATCGTACTGGATCCGTCTTTAGCACATACACTGTGTGATCAAAAGTATCCGGACACCTGGCTGAAAGTGGCTTACAAGTTCATGACGAACTCCATCGGTAATGCTGGAATTCAATATGATGCTGGTCCACTCTTAGCCTTGATGACAGCTTCCGCTCTCGCAGGCATTCGTTCAATCAGCTGCTGGAAGGTTTCTTGGGGAGTAATAGCCCATTCTTCAAGGAGTGCTGCTCTGAGTAAAGGTATCGATGTCGGCGTTCCAAAACATCCCAAAGGTGTTCTATAGGATTCAGGTCAGGAGTCTGTGTGGGCCAGTCCATTACAGGAATGTTATTGTAGTGTAACCACTTCGCCACAGGCCATGCACTGCCGTCAGCTTCACGTCTGATGTGCACCGAGCTACGTTAATTTAAGTATTAACTGTATTTCTCTTACTTTTCACTTCTTCTTCCGTGTGTTTTTGCTTTTAGGAAGCTTTAATTGTCGAGTGCTAGTAATAGTGTTCCATAGATTTCGTGTTTGTTTTGAATACAGTCAGAGAGAGTCTCTTTGTCAACCATAGTACCAGTAGTGCTAGTGTTTGTTTTCAATACAGTCCAGAGACAGGTAGTGCTGTTTTCATTGTTTTCTACAAGAAGTGTCTAGCAACCACAGTTTAGTCAACAATTAGCCGCCTTTAGTGAATTAGCAGTCTAGTTAAAAGTTGATTAACTCTCTACACTAAATTGATTTCTTAGGATGGATAGGATGTGTGACTGCTGTGTACGGACGCAGGAGGAGCTGGCCACTGTTCACGAACAGCTGAATGTATTGATGGCCGCGGTCAGCCGTCTTCAGGCTGCTGCCTCGGAGTGTAGCGGCAGTGGTGAGTCAGTTTCGTCGCATGGTACACCCCAGGTGTTACATGCTTCACCGACCGTCCCTGCTGTCGAGACATCTTCGCGGGTACCGGCCGCGTTTAGGCTACCCTCTCCCCAAGGGGAGTAGCAGGTTCAGCGGCGTTCGCGGCGCACGAGGCGGAGGGTCAATGTGGAGGCTGGCCGTGTGGCATCGCCCGCTCTGCCTCTGAGTGGACATGTGGCCGCTCCTTCAGCAAGCTCCGAGCAGGCGCACGGGGGGAGGGGTTTATTAGTTATTGGGAGCTCCAACATTAGGCGGGTAATGGAGCCCCTTAGGGAAATAGCGGAAAGATCGGGGAAGAAGGCCAGTGTTCACTCTGTCTGCTTGCCGGGGGGTCTCATCCGAGATGTGGAGGAGGCCCTGCTGGTGGCGATAGAGAGCACTGGGTGCACCCGACTGCAAATTGTTGCTCATGTCGGCACCAATGACTCCTGCCGTCTGGGTTCAGAGGTCATCCTCAGTTCGTACAGGCGGTTGGCGGAATTGGTGAAGGCGGAAAGCCTCGCTCGCGGGGTGGAATCTGAGCTAACTATTTGTAGTATCGTTCCCAGAATCGATCGCGGTCCTCTGGTTTGGCGCCGAGTAGAAGGCTTAAACCAGAGGCTCAGACGATTCTGCGGAGATCTGGGGTGCAAATTTCTCGACCTCCGCTATCGGGTGGAGAAATGTAGGGTCCCACTGAATACGTCAGGCGTGCACTACACGCCGGAAGCGGCTACAAGGGTAGCGGAGTACGTGTGGAGTGCACATGTGGGTTTTTTAGGTTAGAGAATTCCCTCCCTAGGCCCGACAAGACGCCTCCTGAGACACGACAAGGTAGTAGTAGGCAAAATGCAACAGGGAATAACAATATAAATGTGCTAATAGTGAACTGCAGGAGCGTCTATAGAAAGGTCCCAGAACTGCTCTCATTAATAAACGGCCACAATGCCCATATAGTACTAAGGACAGAAAGTTGGCTGAAACCAGACGTAAACAGTAATGAAATCCTAAACTCAGATTGGAATGTATACCGCAGAGACAGGCTGGACAGTGAAGGGGGAGGCGTGTTTATAGCGATAAGAAGTGCAATAGTATCGAAAGAAATTGACGGAGATCCGAAATGTGAAATAATTTGGGTGAAGGTCACGGTTAAAGCAGGCTCAGACTTGGTAATTGGATGTCTCTATAGGCCCCCTGGCTCAGAAGCTGCTGTGGCTGAGCACCTGAAGGATAATTTGAAGAATATTTCGAGTAGATTTCCCCACCATGTTATAGTTCTGGGTGGAGATTTTAATTTGCCGGATATAGACTGGGAGACTCAAACGTTCATAACGGGTGGCAGGGACAAAGAATCCAGTGAAATTTTTTTAAGTGCTTTATCTGAAAACTACCTTGAGCAGTTAAACAGAGAACCGACTCGTGGCGATAACATATTAGAGCTTCTGGTGACAAACAGACCCGAACTATTTGAAACAGTTAACGCAGAACAGGGAATCAGCGATCATCAAGCGGTTACTGCATCGATGATTTCAGCCGTAAATAGAAATATTAAAAAAGGTAGGTAGATTTTTCTGTTTAGCAAAAGTGACAAAACGCAGATTACAGATTACCTGACGGCTCAACATAAAAGTTTTGTCTCAAGTACAGATGGTGTTGAGGATCAGTGGACAAAGTTCAAAACCATCGTACAATATGCGTTAGATGAGTATGTGCCAAGCAAGATCGTAAGAGATGGAAAAGAGCCACCATGGTACAACAAGCGAGTTAGAAAACTGCTGCGGAAGCAAAGGGAACTTCACAGCAAACATAAAAAAAGCCAAAACCTTGCAGACAAACAAAAATTACGCGAAGCGAAATGTAGTGTGATGAGGGCTATGCGAGAGGCGTTCAATGAATTCGAAAGTAAAGTTCTATGTACTGACCTGGCAGAAAATCCTAAGAAATTTTGGTCTTATGTCAAAGCGGTAGGTGGATCAAAACCAAATGTCCAGACACTCTGTGACCAAAATGGTACTGAAGCAGAGGATGACAGACTAAAGGCCGAAATATTAAATTTCTTTTTCCAGAGCTGTTTCACAGAGGAAGACGGCACTGTAGTTCCTTCTCTAGATTGTCGCACAGATAACAAAATGGTAGATATCGAAATAGACGACAGAGGGATAGAGAAACAATTAAAATCGCTCAAAAGAGGAAAGACCGCTGGACCTGATGGGATACCAGTTCGATTTTACACAGAGTACGCGAAGGAACTTGCCCCCCTTCTTGCAGCGGTGTACCGTAGGTCTCTAGAAGAGCGTAGCGTTCCAAAGGATTGGAAAAGGGCACAGGTCATCCCAGTTTTCAAGAAGGGACGTCGAACAGATGTGCAAAACTATAAACCTATATCTCTAACGCCGATCAGTTGTAGAATTTTGGAACACATATTATGTTCGAGTATAATGACTTTTGTGGAGACTAGAAATCTACTCTGTAGGAATCAGCATGGGTTTCGAAAAAGACGGTCATGTGAAGCCCAGCTCGCGCTATTCGTCCACGAGACTCAAGGGCCATAGACACGGGTTCACAGGTTGATGGCGCGTTTCTTGACTTCCGCAAGGCGTTCGATACAGTTCCCCACAGTCGTTTAATGAACAAAGTAAGAGCATATGGACTATCAGACCGATTGTGTGATTGGATAGAAGAGTTACTAGATAACAGAACGCAGCATGTCACTCTCAATGGAGAGAAGTCTTCCGAAGTAAGAGTGATTTCAGATGTGCCGCAGGGGAGTGTCATAGAACCGTTGCTATTCACTATATATATAAATGACCTTGTGGATGACATCGGAAGTTCACTGAGGCTTTTTGCAGATGGTGCTGTGGTGTATGGAGAGGTCGTAACAATGGAAAATTGTACTGAAGGAGGATCTGCAGCGAATAGACGCATGGTGCAGGCAATGGCAATTGAATCTCAATGTAGACAAGTATAATGTGCTGCGAATACATAGAAAGATAGATCATCATTTAGCTACAAACTAGTAGGTCAGCAACTGGAAGCAGTTAATTCCATAAATTATCTGAGAGTACGCATTAGGAGTGATTTAAAATGGAATGATCATATAAAGTTGATCGTCGGTGAAGCAGATGCCAGACTGAGATTCATTAGAAAAATCCTAAGGAAATGCAATCCGAAAACAAAGGAAGTAGGTTACAGTACGCTTGTTCGCCTACTGCTTGAATACTGCTCAGCAGTGTGAGATCCGTACCAGATAGGGTTGATAGAAGAGATAGAGAAGATCCAACGGAGAGCAGCGCGCTTCGTTACAGGATCATTTAGTAATCGCGAAAGCGTTACGGAGATGATAGATAAAGTCCTGTGGAAAACTCTGCCGGAGAGACGCTCAGTAGCTCGGTACGGGTTTTTGTTAAAGTTTCGAGAACATGCCTTCACCGAGGAGTCAAGCAGTATATTGCTGCCTTCTACGTATATATCACGAAGAGACCATGAGGATAAAATCAGAGAGATTAGAGCCCACACAGAAGCATACCGACAATCCTTCTTTCCACGAACAATACGAGACTGGAATAGAAGGGAGAACCGATAGAGGTACTCAAGGTACCCTCCGCTACACACCGTCAGATGGCTTGCGGAGTATGGATGTAGATATAGAGATGTAGAACAGGTGCTCGATCGTGTTGAAAGATGCAATCACCACCCCCGAATTCCTCTTCAGCAGTGGGAAGCAAGAAGGTGCTTAAAACGTCAATGTAGGCCTGTGCTGTGATAGTGCCACGCGAAACAACAAGGGAAACAAGATCACACCATAACACCACCTTCTCCGAATTTTAGTGTCGGCCCTATACACGATGGCAGATGACGTTCACCGAGCATTCGCCATAACCATACCCTGCCATCGGATCGCCAATTTGTGTACCGTGATTCGTCACTCCACACAACGTTTTTCCACTGTTCAATCGTCCAATATTTACGCTCCTTACACCAAGCGAGGCGTTGTTTGGCATTCACCCGCGTGATGTGTGGCTTATGAGCAGCCGTTCGACCATGAAATCCAAGTTTTCTTACCTCCCGCCTAACTGTCACAGTACTTGCAGTGGATCCTGATGCAGTTTGCAATTTCTGTGTGATTGTCTGGATAGACGTTTGCCTATTACACATTACGATACTCTTCAACTGTCGGCCGTCTCTGTCAGTCAACAGACGCGATCGGCCTGTACGCTTTTGTGCTGTACGTGTCCTTTAACGTTTCAACATAGGGATGTTTAGGAGAGTGAAAATCTCGCGTACAGACGTATGACACAAGTGACACCCAATCACTTGACTACGTTCGAAGTCCCTGAGTCTCGCGGAGCGCCCCATTCTGCTCTCTCACTACGTCTATTGACTACTGAGGTCGCTGATATGGAGTACCTGGCAGTAGGTGACAGAACAATGCACCTAACATGAAAAGCGCATTTTTGGGGGTGTTCGGATACTTTTATTCAAATAGTGTATAACATTCACTTGGTCCATTCTTTCATGGGTGTAATTTCAGCATTTGACTCCTCATTTCATGAGATGATTATTTACCCATAATTAGACTGTCTGAAGATGTCTTTCAGTACGGGAGAAACGTGTCGCAAATGAAGAACTAATAAATCCATCTTTATTGCAACAAAGACTGAGTTATCTCTGTATCATAAATAATATGGCTGGAACAGTCTGCGGTGCTTAAGTACCCACTCTACGGACTACAGCTTTGACACATATCCAGTAGCTGTACGCTGTATGCCAGATTGGCAACACAGTGCTCGTACAAGGGAGCTAGACATCCACCTGAATAAATCAATGAGAATTATTACGGGTACACCAAAATCAATAACGATCCCTTGGCCACGCACCTTCAGAAATATTTCACCATCTTAACTGCGACGCCAAGAAGCAACCAATCGAGAATGGAAGATGCTGCATCACCCCGAGCACCATTAAGACATTGCACCAGACCGACTGATATGACGCACTCCACTATGAGGTAATGGAAGAAACAACAAGAAGCTTGACATTAAAGAAGAGTGTTGAAAGACATGGGATGCTGCAGCAATAAAACATCAAGGTGTTGAAGGTCCATCTGCCAGTCTACCAATATATGTCTACATCTACATCTACATTTATACTCCGCAAGCCACCCAACTGTGTGTGGCGGAGGGCATTTTACGTGCCACTGTCATTACCTCCCTCTCCTGTTCCACGCGTGTATGGTTCGCGGGAAGAACGACTGCCGGAAAGCCTCCGTGCGCGCTCTAATCTCTCTAATTTTACATTCGTGATCTTCTCGGGAGGTAAAAGTAGGGGGATGCAATATATTCGATACCTCATCCAGAAACGCACCCTCTCGAGACCTGGCGAGCAAGCTACACCGCGATGCAGAGCGGCTCTCTTGCAGAGTCTGCCACTTGAGTTTGCTAAACATCTCCGTAAAGCTATCACGCTTACCAAATAACCCTGTGACGGAACGCGCCGCTCTTCTTTGGATCTTCTCTATCTCCTCTGTCAACCCGACCTGGGACGGTCCCCACACTAATGAGCAATACTCAAGTATAGGCCGAACGATTGTTTCGTAAGCCACCACCTTTGTTGATGGACTACATTTCCTGAGGACTCTCCCAATGAATCTCAACCAGGCACCCGCCTTACCAACAATTAATTTTATATGATCATTCCACTTCAAATCGTTCCGTACACATACTCCTAGATATTTTACAGAAGTAACTGCTACCAGTGTTTGTTCCGCTATCATATTATCATACAATAAGGGATCCTTCTTTCTATGTGTTCGCAATTCATTACATTTGTCTATGTTAAGGGTCAGTTGCCACTCCCAGCACAAAGTGCCTATCCGCTGCAGATCTTCCTGCATTTCGCTGCAATTTTCTAATGCTGCAACTTTTCTGTATACTACAGCATCATCCACGAAAAGCCGCATGGAACTTCCAGCACTATCTACTAGGTCATTTATATATATTGTGAAAAGCAATGGTCCCATAACACTCCCCTGTGGTACGCCAGATGCTACTTTAATGTCTGTAGACGTCTCTCCATTGATAACAACACGCTGTGTTCTGTTTGCTAAAAACTCTTCAATCCAACCACACAGCTGGTCTGATATTCTGTAGGCTCTTACTTTGTTTATCAGGTGACAGTGCGGATCTGAATCGAACGCCTTCCGAAAGTAAAGGAAAATGGCATCTACCTGGGAGCCTGTATCTCGTATTTTCTGGGTCTCATGAACAAATAAAGCGAGTTGGGTCTCACACGATGGCTGTTTCAGGAGTCCATGTTGATTCCTACAGAGTAGATTCTGAGTTTCCAGAAGTGATTTGACACGCGAGCAAAAAATATGTTGTAAAATTCTACAACAGATCGATGTCAAAGATATGGGCCTATAGTTTTGCTCATCTACACGACGACCCTCCTTGAAAACTGGGACTACTTGTGCTCTTTTCCAATCATTTGGAACCTTCCGTTCCACTAGAGACTTGCTGTACACGGCTGTTAGAAGGGGGGCAAGTTCTTTCGCGACTTTCCTCTGTTGAGTGATTTCAGTTGCTTTTCTATTCCCTTGGACACTTATTTGGATGTCAGCCATTTTTTCGTTTGTGCGAGGATTTAGAGAAGGAAGTGCAGTGCGGTCTTCCTCTGTGAAACAGCTTTGGAAGAAGGTGTTTAGTATTTCAGCTTTACGCGTGTCATCCTCTGTTTCAATGCCATCATCATCCCGGAGTGTCTGGATATGCTGTTTCGAGCCACTTACTGATTTAACGTAAGACCAGAACTTCCTAGGATTTTCTGTCAAGTCGGTACATAGAATTTTACTTTCGAATTCACTGAACCCTTCACGCCTAGCCCACCTTACGCTACCTTTGACATCGTATAGCTTCTGTTTGTCTGAGAGGTTTTGGCTGCGTTTAAACTTGCAATGAAGCTCTCTTTGCTTTCGCAGTAGTTTCCTAGCTTTGTTGTTGAACCACGGTGGATTTTCCCGTCCTTCAGTTTTACTCGGCACGTACCTGTCTAAAATTCATTTTACGATTGCCTTGAAATTTTTCCATAAACACTCAACATTGTCAGTGTCGGAATAGAAAATTTCGTTTTGATCTGTTAGGTTGTCTGAAATCCGCCTTCTATTACTCTTGATAAACAGATAACCCTTCTCCCCTTTTTTTATATTCCTATTTACTTCCATATTCAGGGATGCTGCAACGGCCTTATGATCACTGATTCCCTGTTCTGCGCTTACAGAGTCGAAACGTTTGGATCTGTTTGTTATCAGTAGGTCCAAGATGTTATCTCCACGAGTCGGTTCTCTGTTTAATTGTTCGAGGTAATTTTGGGACAGTGCACTCAGTATAATGCCAGTATATGATGTGAAAAGGAGTGAATGGATCAGAATGAACAGGGTAAGAACAAGTTACGCCAGATCCAATGCTATGTTGCACAAGTGGAGAATCCGAAACTCTCCACCCTGCGATTGCAGGGCCCAAGAACAAACCGTTCGTATACTGTCAGAGAGTGCCCTCTGAGAAGGAATCCAACACTATGCGAAATAAAACTGCACTTGCCGTCAGTATGTCTTACTCACTGTTAGCGACAACACGCCGCAACTGTTAAGAACAGCTGTGGCATATCAGCTGTTGGTTTCAAAAATTTCAATCCTAATTCATAACAATTAACGTAGTTGACAGTGTTGGATCTAGAGGACAGTGTAGTTAGGAACACATGCTGTTTTTTGATCAATACTTCAGTATATTAAAGCTATTTGGAATATATTACTAATTCTCCAGTTACAGAATTTTGTGGCATGTAAAATTCTATACATTTTTAAAACTAGTTAAATAACGTGTGAATTGTGTAGGCGATCGTGCGCCATTTTAAGTCTTGGAACAGAACAACGTCATTTATCGGAAAATGGGATATTTGCAAATTAATTGAGTTTCGTTAATGTGTAAACTATTTTATCTCACTTGAAAATGGAAATTTCTGTTAGATTTCAGTACCTTCAGTTTCAAAATACATTTAACTTTTAAATGATTTCTGTTAATAATCCTTATTAATTTGATATCGCTCGCTGATTGTTATTGTCTAGCAGAGTACTGATGTAGCAAATAGATGACTAAACGCAATACATAAGATTTTCTGGATTGTAACGCTTGCAAGCACCAACAGAATATTTGTTCCTGGGTGCATGACCATGTTGTATCTCGAAACATGTTTTTAAATTTGGAAAAATCTGAATCTTCCGAAGTAATTTTTGTAAATTCAGAAAAAGACTGAAACACAGAAAAATTTACTGTCGAAATTTCATAATGGAGTAAGACAATGTATTAAACTTCTATTAAAGAGCTGGCCAGAGAAAAAGTCTGAAAATTGTTCCTAAGTCAACACATTTCCCTGGTATTCTAAATGAGGAAATCATATAGTTCGACGTACCTCTACGATCCTGTCGCTTGTCAACTACCCTATTCGTATCAGCATGGCTGCTGCATCGCTCATTACCAACGACCTGTCTTATACATTGTCTGCACTTGTTTCGTTCCAACATTCATTCTATTAAAGACTTTAGTAACATATCATTTTGCAATAGCTACCCAGAGGTAGGTTGGTTGGACCCGCATTCATTCTTTATTAGAGCAGTTCATGTGATCTTCAACTGTTTCCCATTTGGAATGCCTCTAACCGTTTCATTTGTGCCATCTTAACTGGATGCATTTGGCGCTCGTAGAGAGCTGTGCTGCAAACGAAACTTTCCTAGATTCTTTTCTCATTTTCAGGATTTATATTTTTGGATCTTATTATCTGTTTCTTCTCATGGATAGCCTCATTGCCTTGCGCAACAGTTACTACTACGTCTTCCTTGCATATTCTTTATCAAAGACGTATGCTTTGAAGTAAACAAAATTAGTCCATCCCTCAGAAAGACACCTGGCTAACTTTAACATTAGGCCTTTCATCCATCTGTTGTGGACACCCTCATCATTATCTCACCTTAGCTTTTCGTAAAATCCGTTGTGGATGACATTACGTGTTATGTTTCTAATGCAGAAATGGAAAGCGAAGTTAGGGTCATACAGAGCTTGGATGAAATTTCAATTTAGCTTCAACTGAGCACTCCAGTGCGGTAAGGCTGCTTTTTGGAGACAAGCGCAAGAGTAATTCAAGGGACAAGCGTCTCAACGAGACAGCGTTTTACGTCATGCGCTCGTCGTTTACCGTGATGACCTATTTTCTTTCCATAGCGGTTAGAGAAGCTGTAGCGGCGCGAGAAAGGTTTGATAAGCCATAAAATTTCTTTTACATCATGTTGTTCAGCCGGGGATGTTTCTCAGGAACACCGAAGCACAACAGAAAGTACCACTTAGTTTTAGGGTCCTTCAGAATTCTGGTCTACACCTTGTCGCTGGTTAAGAATTTCTTTTTGTTTTACTACGTGTGGACGTAAAAGCAACAGACGTCCTGAGCGGTTTGTTGGCTCATTCTTCTTTTCAATTCCCCATCAATTGCTACAAACGTTACCCCATGGAATATATTTTCTATTCGTTTGATGCTATTCTTCATCTCTTCCTATATCTTTCCAATCTTTTCGTTTCCATCGATCTCTTATAGGCAACATAGTACATACTACTATTTGATATATTACAGGTCATGTATCCTTTATACTGGTACTATACACACATCAAAAAACGTTTTGCATCACGTAGGTTCCGAGAGTTCCGTAACCTGTACAGAAAATAGGAATAGAGATCAACCTAAACATCATTTCCGCCCTTTTCATTGCTCATGAAAACCACACAATGCATGTTGCACCACCATACAGCGAGACCTTCAGAGGTGGTGATCTAGGTTATTGTACATATCGGTACCTCTAATACCCAGTAGCACGTACTCTTTGTTGATGCTTGCCTGTATTTGTCGTGGCATACTATCCACAAGTTCATCAATGCACTGTTGGTCCAGAGTGTCCCGCTCCCCAACGGCGATTCGGCGTAGATCCTTCAGAGTGTGTAACGCCGGAAATGCATATCCTCCTATTTCCATCTATTGCACTGCAAATTTTTTTCCTTATTTTGTTACATGAAAATATAACATATCTGTGTCTTTGTATATTGTAATTGTTTTACTATTTGTATATATATATATATATATATATATATATATATATATATATATATATATATATATATATATATATATATATATATATATATATGCATTTATGTCGATGTACACTTGGTTTGTTTTGTGAATATTATTTGTATTTATACGCTGGGTCTGGCCTAGGGAAAACTATACTATCGAACAGATACATCCATAGGTCGTGTGGAGAACGAAAGTGTTTAGGATCTTTGGTAGTGTTAACTCTGCCGCATGGAGCGCGGGCTGAGCAGAGAGAGTCTGGCTGGGGTGGTGCAGTGGAGCAGGTGTGTTGTGTGAAGCTCCCGCGAGTTGCCGCGCTTTCGGGGTTTGGCAAAATGTAATTGCCCTCGACTTGCGATGACAGTTTCTGACATGGTGTCGCGGACGGGAAGCATTAGATGGCGCACATCAAGAGCCCGTTTCGTCTGGTGACCGTGTCGAGAAGAAGGCGTGCCAACATCCAGCTTCAGCAACAGCGACGGCCGACAATGAGTTACTGCCGCCACCTCCCTCGATCGACGGCTTCAAACCTTCAATCAACCAACAAGGAAGACTGGAACCACGTAAAGTTTTAGAACTGTATGGCAGACGTCAGCTTTTCAAACTTTTGCATCAAAATTACAGCAACTTAGCATGAACGTTTGTTGCTCATTGTCCCAATTGCATTACCAAGCAGGGTCCCTTCCTTTTCCGGAATGAACCCGAGTGTCGTTGAAATTCAGATGCCAGCATTAAAGCAATATTATTCTATTTCACTGCTTTAATTTCAAAGTTCAATTAAAATTTTCATAGCTGGCTACAATATTCAGATTACACAGGCACAAATTAAGAGTGCGAGTTTTGTTACCGTATTTTAGCTTACCTGTGACTGCAGCTCAGCTTGGTATGTACTAAATTTTACTATTGTTAATTGTTCAGAATCATTTAATTCAAGTTCAAAGTTAAATCTCTTATTTATAAATTGCGTAGAGTCAAGTAGCTTTTGAAATGATTGTTTAGGTAGTCCAAGACTAACCGTATTTTACTGAATTTCGATGTGCTTCAGAAAGAAAGCTCACTATTAACTTCAGTCACTAAATTAACTTTCGATTTTCCGGTTTTATTAATCCTTTTGCTAAATTAAGTCAGAGTGTAGCGAAATTTATTACTTCTGACAAACTTTCAGTTTTCACACTACACGTGTCAACCTTCAGTTGCAGTAGGTGACAGAACAATGCACCTAACATGAAAAGTGCATTTTTGGGGGTGTTCGGATACTTTTATTCAAATAGTGTATAACATTCACTTGGTCCATTCTTTCATGGGTGTAATTTCAGCATTTGACTCCTCATTTCATGAGATGATTATTTACCCATAATTAGACTGTCTGAAGATGTCTTTCAGTACGGGAGAAACGTGTCGCAAATGAAGAACTAATAAATCCATCTTTATTGCAACAAAGACTGAGTTATCTCTGTATCATAAATAACATGGCTGGAACAGTCTGCGGTGCTTAAGTACCCACTCTACGGACTACAGCTTTGACACATATCCAGTAGCTGTACGCTGTATGCCAGATTGGCAACACAGTGCTCGTACAAGGGAGCTAGACATCCACCTGAATAAATCAATGAGAATTATTACGGGTACACTAAAATCAATAACGATCCCTTGGCCACGCACCTTCAGAAATATTTCACCATCTTAACTGCGACGCCAAGAAGCAACCAATCGAGAATGGAAGATGCTGCATCACCCCGAGCACCATTAAGACATTGCACCAGACCGACTGATATGACGCACTCCACTATGAGGTAATGGAAGAAACAACAAGAAGCTTGACATTAAAGAAGAGGGTTGAAAGACATGGGATGCTGCAGCAATAAAACATCAAGGTGTTCAAGATCCATCTGCCAGTCTACCAGTATATGTGTACATCTACATCTACATTTATACTCCGCAAGCCACCCAACGGTGTGTGGCGGAGGGCATTTTACGTGCCACTGTCATTACCTCCCTCTCCTGTTCCACGCGTGTATGGTTCGCGGGAAGAACGACTGCCGGAAAGCCTCCGTGCGCACTCTAATCTCCCTAATTTTACATTCGTGATCTTCTCGGGAGGTATAAGTAGGGGGAGGCAATATATTCGATACCTCATCCAGAAACCTGGCGAGCAAGCTACACCGCGATGCAGAGCGGCTCTCTTGCAGAGTCTGCCACTTGAGTTTGCTAAACATCTCCGTAAAGCTATCACGCTTACCAAATAACCCTGTGACGAAACGCGCCGCTCTTCTTTGGATCTTCTCTATCTCCTCTGTCAACCCGACCTGGTACGGATCCCACACTGATGAGCAATACTCAAGTATAGGCCGAACGATTGTTTCGTAAGCCACCACCTTTGTTGATGGACTACATTTCCTGAGGACACTCCCGATGAATCTCAACCTGGCACCCGCCTTACCAACAATTAATTTTATATGATCATTCCACTTCAAATCGTTCCGTATATATACTCCTAGATATTTTACAGAAGTAACTGCTACCAGTGTTTGTTCCGCTATCATATTATCATACAATAAGGGATCCTTCTTTCTATGTATTCGCAATACATTACATTTGTCTATGTTAAGGGTCAGTTGCCACTCCCAGCACAAAGTGCCTATCCGCTGCAGATCTTCCTGCATTTCGCTGCAATTTTCTAATGCTGCAACTTCTCTGTATACTACAGCATCATCCGCGAAAAGCCGCATGGAACTTCCGGCACTATCTACTAGGTCATTTATATATATTGTGAAAAGCAATGGTCCCATAACACTCCCCTGTGGTACGCCAGATGCTACTTTAATGTCTGTAGACGTCTCTCCATTGATAACAACACGCTGTGTTCTGTTTGCTAAAAACTCTTCAATCCAACCACACAGCTGGTCTGATATTCTGTAGGCTCTTACTTTGTTTATCAGGCGACAGTGCGGAACTGAATCGAACGCCTTCCGAAAGTAAAGGAAAATGGCATCTACCTGGGAGCCTGTATCTCGTATTTTCTGGGTCTCATGAACAAATAAAGCGAGTTGGGTCTCACACGATCGCTGTTTCAGGAGTCCATGTTGATTCCTACAGAGTAGATTCTGAGTTTCCAGAAGTGATTTGACACGCGAGCAAAAAATATGTTGTAAAATTCTACAACAGATCGATGTCAAAGATATGGGCCTATAGTTTTGCTCATCTACACGACGACCCTCCTTGAAAACTGAGACTACTTGTGCTCTTTTCCAATCATTTGGAACCTTCCGTTCCGCTAGAGACTTGCTGTACACGGCTGTTAGAAGGGGGGCAAGTTCCTTCGCGACTTTCCTCTGTTGAGTGATTTCAGTTGCTTTTCTATTCCCTTGGAAACTTATTTGAATGTCAGCCATTTTTTCGTTTGTGCGAGGATTTAGAGAAGCAAGTGCAGTGCGGTCTTCCTCTGTGAAACAGCTTTGGAAAAAGGTGTTTAGTATTTCAGCTTTACGCGTGTCATCCTCTGTTTCAATGCCATCAGCATCCCGGAGTGTCTGGATATGCTGTTTCGAGCCACTTACTGATTTAACGTAAGACCAGAACTTCCTAGGATTTTCTGTCAAGTCGGTACATAGAATTTTACTTTCGAATTCACTGAACCCTTCACGCCTAGCCCACCTTACGCTACCTTTGACATCGTATAGCTTCTGTTTGTCTGAGAGGTTTTGGCTGCGTTTAAACTTGCAATGAAGCTCTCTTTGCTTTCGCAGTAGTTTCCTAGCTTTGTTGTTGAACCACGGTGGATTTTCCCGTCCTTCAGTTTTACTCGGCACGTACCTGTCTAAAATTCATTTTACGATTGCCTTGAAATTTTTCCATAAACACTCAACATTGTCAGTGTCGGAATAGAAAATTTCGTTTTGATCTGTTAGGTTGTCTGAAATCCGCCTTCTATTACTCTTGATAAACAGATAACCCTTCTCCCCTTTTTTTATATTCCTATTTACTTCCATATTCAGGGATGCTGCAACGACCTTATGATCACTGATTCCCTGTTCTGCTCTTACAGAGTCGAAACGTTTGGATCTGTTTGTTATCAGTAGGTCCAAGATGTTATCTCCACGAGTCGGTTCTCTGTTTAATTGTTCGAGGTAATTTTGGGACAGTGCACTCAGTATAATGCCAGTATATGATGTGAAAAGGAGTGAATGGATCAGAATGAACAGGGTAAGAACAAGTTACGCCAGATCCAATGCTATGTTGCACAAGTGGAGAATCCGAAACTCTCCACCCTGCGATTGCAGGGCCCAAGAACAAACCGTTCGTATACTGTCAGAGAGTGCCCTCTGAGAAGGAATCCAACACTATGCGAAATAAAACTGCACTTGCCGTCAGTATGTCTTACTCACTGTTAGCGACAACACGCCGCAACTGTTAAGAACAGCTGTGGCATATCAGCTGTTGGTTTCAAAAATTTCAATCCTAATTCATAACAATTAACGTAGTTGACAGTGTTGGATCTAGAGGACAGTGTAGTTAGGAACACATGCTGTTTTTTGATCAATACTTCAGTATATTAAAGCTATTTGGAATATATTACTAATTCTTCAGTTACAGAATTTTATGGCATGTAAAATTCTATACATTTTTAAAACTAGTTAAATAACGTGTGAATTGTGAGGCGATCGTGCGCCATTTTAAGTCTTGGAACAGAACAACGTCATTTTTTATCGGAAAGTGGGATATTTGCAAATTAATTGACTTTCGTTAATGTGAAAACTATTGTATCTCTCTTGAAAATGGAAGTTTCTGTTAGATTTCAGTACCTTCAGTTTCAAAATCCATTTAACTTTTAAATGATTTCTGATTATAATCCTTATTAATTTGATATCACTCGCTGATTGTTATTGTCTAGCAGAGTACTGATGTAGCAAATAGATGACTAAACGCAATACATAAGATTTTCTGGACTGCAACGCTTGCAAGTACCAACAGAATATTTGTTCCTGGGTGCATGGCCATGTTGTATCTCGAAACATGTTTTTAAATTTGGAAAAATCTGAATCTTCCGAAGTAATTTTTGTAAATTCAGAAAAAGACTGAAACACAGAAAAATTTACTGTCGAAATTTCATAATGGAGTAAGACAATGTATTAAACTTCTATTAAAGAGCTGGCCAGAGAAAAAGTCTGAAAATTGTTCCTAAGTCAACACACTTCCCTGGTATTCTAAATGAGGAAATCATATAGTTCGACGTACCTCTACGATCCTGTCGCTTGTCAACTACCCTATTCGTATCAGCATGGCTGCTGCATCGCTCATTACCAACGACCTGTCTTATACATTGTCTGCACTTGTTTCGTTCCAACATTCATTCTATTAAAGACTTTAGTAACATATCATTTTGTAATACCTACCCAGAGGTACTAACTTTTCGATTCATTTTCTTCTCTTGGTTGGACCCGCATTCATTCTTTATTAGAGCAGTTCATGTGATCTTCAACTGTTTCCCATTTGGAATACCTCTAACCGTTTCATTTGTGCCATCTCAACTGAAGGCCTTTGGCGCTCGTAGAGAGCTGTGCTGCAAACGAAACTTTCCTAGATTCTTTTCTCATTTTCAGGATTTACATTTTTGGATCTTATTATCTGTTTCTTCTCATGGATAGCCTCATTGCCTTGCACAACAGTTACTACTACGTCTTCCTGGTATATTCTTTCTCAAAGACGTATGCTTGGAAGTAAACAAAATTAGTCCATCCCTCAGAAAGACACCTGGCTAACTTTAACATTAGGCCTTTCATCCATCTGTTGTGGACACCCTCATCATTATCTCACCTTAGCTTTTCGTAAAATCCGTTGTGGATGACATTACATGTTATGTTTCTAATGCAGAATTGGAAAGCGAAGTAATGTGTGTAGGGTCATACAGAGCTTGGATGAAATTTCTATTTAGCTTCAACTGACCACTCCAGTGCGGTGAGACTGCTTTTTGGAGACAATCGCAAGAGTAATTCAAGGGACAAGAGTCTCAACGAGGCAGCGTTTTACGTCATGCGCTCGTCGTTTACCGTGATAACCTATTTTCTTTCCATAGCGGTTAGAGAGGCTGTAGCGGCCATAA
Source organism: Schistocerca cancellata (assembly GCF_023864275.1). Lineage (NCBI taxonomy): Eukaryota > Metazoa > Arthropoda > Insecta > Orthoptera > Acrididae > Schistocerca > Schistocerca cancellata. The sequence continues at coordinate 139,473,661 of NC_064632.1, forward strand.
AATTTCTTTTACATCATGTTGTTCAGCCGGGGATGTTTCTCAGGAACGCCGAAACACAACAGAAAGTACCACTTAGTTTTAGGGTCCTTCAGAATTCTGGTCTACACCTTGTCGCTGGTTAAGAATTTCTTTTTGTTTTACTACGTGTGGACGTAAAAGCAACAGACGTCCTGAGCGGTTTGTTGGCTCATTCTTTTTTTCAATTCCCCATCAATTTCTACAAACGTTACCCCATGGAATATATTTTCCATTGGTTTGATGCTATTCTTCATCTCTTCCTATATCTTTCCAATCTTTTCGTTTCCATCGATCTCTTATAGGCAACATAGTACATACTACTATTTGATATATTACAGTTGATGTATCCTTTATACTGGTACTATACACACATCAAAAAACGTTTTGCATCACGTTGATGCATGCCATTATTCACCGTGGCACACTATCCACAAGTTCATCAATGCACTGTTGGTCCAGATTGTCCCGCTCCCCAACGGCGATTCGTTGTAGATCCCTCAGAGTGGTAGGTGGGTAACGTCGTCCATAAACAGCCCTTTTAAAGCTATCCCAGTCATGGTCGGTAGGGTTCATGTCTGGAGAACATGCTGGCCTCTCTAGTCGAGCGATGTCGTTATCCTGAAGGAAGTCATTCACAAGTTGTGAATGATGGGGGCGCGAATTGTCGTCCACGAATACGAATGCCTCACCAATATGCCGCCGATATGGTTGCACTATCGGTCGGAGGATAGCATTCACGTATCGTACAGCCGTTACGGGGCCTTCCATGACCAGCAGTGGCGTACGTCGGCCCCACATAATGCCACCCCAAAATAGCAGGGAACCTCCACCTTGCTGCACTCGCTGGACAGTGTGTATAAGGCGTTCAGTCTTACCGGCTTGCCTCAAAACTCGTCTCCGACGATTGTGTGGTTGAATTCATATGCGAAACTCATCGGTGAAGAGAACGTGATGCCAATCCTGAGGGGTCCATTGGGCATGTTGTTGGGGCCATCTTTACTGTGCATCATGGTGTCGTGATAGCAAAGACGGACCTCGCCATGGACGTCGGGAATGAAGTTGCGCATCACGCAGCCTATTGCACACAGTTAGAGTCGTAACACAGCGTTCTATGGCTGCACGAAATGCATTATTGAACATGGTGGCCTTGCTGTCAGGGTTCCTCTGAGCCACAATCCGCAGGTAGCAGTCATGCACTGCAATAGTATCCATTGGGGGAGGGGGGGGGGGTCTGAGCGAGGCATGTCATCGACAGTTCCTGTCTCTCTCTATCTCCTCCAAGTCCGAACAACATCGCTATTTGGTTCACTCCGAGACGCCTGGACACTTCCATTGGTGAGAGCCCTTCCTGGCACAAAGTAACAATGCAGACGCGATCGAAGCGCGGTATTGACCGTCTAGGCATGCTTGAGCTACAGACAACACGAGCAGTGTACCTCCTTCCTGGTGGAATGACTGGAACTGATAGGCTCTCGGACCCCATCAGTATAGTAGGCGCTGCTCATGCATGGTTGATTACAAGTTTGGACGGATTTAGTGAAATCTCTGAACAGTCAAAGGAACTGTGCCTGTGATACAATATCCAGTCAAGGTATATCTTCAGGAGTACTGGGAACCGGGGCGATGCAAAACTGCTTTTGATGTGTATAGTTGTGACTGAGTGTTTACTATTAGGCTGTTAGATGCATCTCGGACATCTGTATTGTACTGTACTGAATTTTCGTCATTATTGAGGAAAAAAATTACTAGTTCCTTATTTTACTTTGCCATAATCCACTCATCGTCTTCTTGTTCCATCGACCGTCTCTGGAGCACGCTAGTTCAGCTACACTTTATCTTTTTGTCGGACTTGGGACTTAACTTTACCCCGGCGGCCGGGTTGACCGAGCGGATCTAGGCGCTACAGTCTGGAACCGCGCTACCACTACGGTCGCAGGTTCGAATGCTGCCTCGAGCATGGATGTGTGTGATGTCCTTAGGTTAGTTAGGTTTAAGTAGTTTTAAGTTCTAGAGGACCCAGCTCAAGAAATTTTTTTCTGTGTTGAATGTAGTTCCTTATTCACTTGAATCGTCATTTTAACAACATCTATTATTGAATTTTTTTTAAAAGAAACATGATCTCGCAGTTTCGTCAGTGGAATGTTTCTAAGGATATCCCCCATTTTCTGTGGTTTTTCTATCTCGGTGAACCATGTCTCCTTGGTTTTCTTGTTGAGCCAGTGGCACAACATGCAACAGCTGACACTAGTAAGACTCATACAGGTAGTGTGGCAACAGAACACATTCAGATGGCTGCGAATGATATGTTATTTTTCTCTACATACGTGTAGCTTTCATGGTAGTTTCGTCTCCCGAATTCACCACTTTCTTTAGTTCGGCTAAGGATTTTCATTAAGATCAGCCATTTTCCTATTTCTCGATCATATCTTTTCTATTCGTAGCAAGGCATTCTGCGGCATATAGGACCTCCCGTCATATTACTGCACAGTAACTTCTCATCTTTGCATTAACTGTCATTGAATCCCTCGGATAAACACTTTTGCTTAGTTGATGTGCCGTTTTAATCTTTGTGATCAGCGATGCAAAGGATTCTTTCTCAGGGGTGTTTGGCTCTATCGATTGTCCTAGATATTTCAACCTCTTCATCCGCTTGCTGTCCGCCTCTTCTTCATCTGACACACTGAGTGGTGATTTGATGCTTGTAATAAATTTATCCTTCGTCTTTGCTGATTGTATCTTCAGCTCATTTATTTGGATTGCATCTGTGTTTAACGTATCAGAAAAAAGTTAAGAGGTCACATGCAAAGGCCAGACACTCAACAATCTACATTTCTACAGCCCGCCTACAACACATTTCTCACTCGTTCCTTTCCGCCACTCAAGGATAACTTTTTCGAGTACACTAACTCCTCACCTAATTACTAAAGCATCTGAAGTCTCTCCATAAGCTTCGCTGTGTACGTCGTATCAGTAAGTGTGTGTCGGATAACAACACTTGTTTTGTTATCTAAGCCGAATTCTTTCAGGATTTCGAGAGTTGTTACGGGAAGATAGTAAAATGTGGGGCCTCAGGTGAAGAAACACACTGAGCCACGACTGGTGTCGATTGTACAACCTATGCCATGTCAGGTGACAGTTTACACAGATAGCTCTGGCTAACTTTAAGAGGAAACAAATTACTATTAATGAACAACAAGAACGAGAACTCAACTCAATTCATAGTAAACTTTCCGATATTCAGCAACAATTACAGGACGACAGTGCGGCTCTTACTACAGATTTTTGCATTTCAACAGACTCCTCAGACACAGCCCTCGGAGTTCATCTCTTTCAACAGCTCATTGAAGGTGAAACTAAGGGACAAAAAAACATCGCATTTGCTAGTCGAGTATTATCTTCTTCAGGAAGAAACTATTCCATCACGGAATTAGCTCTGGCTGTTGTATGGGCATTTTCCAAATTTAGACCTTTTATTTTTGGTAGACACACCACAGTATACACAGATCATAGAGCACTAGCATTTTTGATGTCAGCTAAACTATCTCATGGTCGTTTAGCGAGATGGGCTCTCTTGTTACAAGAATTCTCCTTTCCCATTGTGTATGTACCAGGACCTCAAAATCTCGTTGCTGACTCTTTGTCACGCACTTTAGACACCGACAATACTGACCCAGCCAACATCTTTTGCCATAACAACTTCAGTTTGATATATATGCGCCAGGTCGCATTTGAAAACTTTGTTTCCGATGCCCTGCACAACATTGCTTTAGAACAGGATAAGGATTCTATGTGGAAAGATGTGAAACAACAATGGCGCTATGTTAACAACACCACTCTGCGACAGTATTACTTAATAGATAACAATATTCTTTTCCACCGTATCAAGCCTGATACGACAATGTGGCTGGTTTGTATCCCAGAAGACCTAATTAACAAACTCATTTGATATGTTCACCTTAGCTACGCGTATTATGGGCCACGTAAATGTTTTCAGTTGCTCAAACAAACATCTTACTTTTTCAACATGGAAATGCAGACTTTGTCGAAAAGCAAAACCACCCACTGTATCCTTTGCTGCTCAAACATTCCCCATCATCCCGTTACGTCTTCGTCAGCTAGCGGCCGCTGATTTATTCGGCCCAATTCCCACTATAAAAAGGGGTTACACTTATGTTTTTGTCTGAGTGGAATTAAATTCAAAATTCGTCACTTTCACCCCATTACGTCGAGCTACGGCCTGCACTGTTTCACGTGCTTTTACTAAACATTTTCTGAAACAAATGGGTCATGTAGCATCAGTAATCTCCGACAATGGGCCGCAGTTCCGTTCGCGCACTTGGCGACGCACTCTTCAGACTTCATCGAATCCCTCAGGGAGGTCAATGAAGGAATAGGTGAAATTATTAGATCTTTTGTCATGCAAAACACAATGAATGGGACAAATACCTTCACATGTTTCAGGATGTAATAAATTCATTACCAAATACACTCCTGGAAATGTAAAAAAGAACACATTGACACCGGTGTGTCAGACCCACCATACTTGCTCCGGACACTGCGAGAGGGCTGTACAAGCAATGATCACACGCACGGCACAGCGGACACACCAGGAACCGCGGTGTTGGCCGTCGAATGGCGCTAGCTGCGCAGCATTTGTGCACCGCCGCCGTCAGTATCAGCCAGTTTGCCGTGGCATACGGAGCTCCATCGCAGTCTTTAACACTGGTAGCATACCGCGACAGCGTGGACGTGAACCGTATGTGCAGTTGACGGACTTTGAGCGAGGGCGTATAGTGGGCATGCGGGAGGCCGGGTGGACGTACCGCCGAATTGCTCAACACGTGGGGCGTGAGGTCTCCACAGTACATCGATGTTGTCGCCAGTGGTCGGCGGAAGGTGCACGTGCCCGTCGACCTGGGACCGGACCGCAGCGACGCACGGATGCACGCCAAGACCGTAGGATCCTACGCAGTGCCGTAGGGGACCGCACCGCCACTTCCCAGCAAATTAGGGACACTGTTGCTCGTGGGGTATCGGCGAGGACCATTCGCAACCGTCTCCATGAAGCTGGGCTACGGTCCCGCACACCGTTAGGCCGTCTTCCGCTCACGCCCCAACATCGTGCAGCCCGCCTCCAGTGGTGTCGCGACAGGCGTGAATGGAGGGACGAATGGAGACGTGTCGTCTTCAGCGATGAGAGTCGCTTCTGCCTTGGTGCCAATGATGGTCGTATGCGTGTTTGGCGCCGTGCAAGTGAGCGCCACAATCAGGACTGCATACGGCTGAGGCACACAGGGCCAACACCCGGCATCATGGTGTGGGGAGCGATCTCCTACACTGGCCGTACACCACTGGTAATCGTCGAGGGGACACTGAATAGTGCACGGTACATCCAAACCGTCATCGAACCCATCGTTCTACCATTCCTAGACCGGCAAGGGAACTTGCTGTTCCAACAGGACAATGCACGTCCGCATGTATCCCGTGCCACCCATCGTGCTCTAGAAGGTGTAAGTCAACTACCCTGGCCAGCAAGATCTCCGGATCTGTCCCCCATTGAGCATGTTTGGGACTGGATGAAGCGTCGTCTCACGCGGTCTGCACGTCCAGCACGAACGCTGGTCCAACTGAGGCGCCAGGTGGAAATGGCATGGCAAGCCGTTCCACAGGACTTCATCCAGCATCTCTACGATCATCTCCATGGGAGAATAGCAGCCTGCATTGCTGCGAAAGGTGGATATACACTGTACTAGTGCCGACATTGTGCATGCTCTGTTGCCTGTGTCTATGTGCCTGTGGTTCTGTCAGTGTGATCATGTGATGTATCTGACCCCAGGAATGTGTCAATAAAGTTTCCCCTTCCTGGGACAATGAATTCACGGTGTTCTTATTTCAATTTCCAGGAGTGTACTTCCACACAGTTGTCTCCACATCTTGTGTTAAAGAATCAATACCCGCCTGACAAGATTAAAGAAATTATACGTTTCCAGAAGTGTCGCTGTCTACGGCGTCACGAGATTATTCAAATTGCATTACACAATATTAAACGGGCTGCTGACCAACGGCTGCGCCAAATGAAGTCATCAAAGAGGAATATTTCTTTTCAAGTAGGAGACAAAGTTCTAGTCCGCTCCCACAGGATATCCCATAAAGCCCGCAATCTATGTCACAAATTCTATCTGTTAGATAATGATCCATATCGAGTAATCCGTATAGCACATCCTAATGCTGTTGAAATCCAAACATTACGTACCAAAAAAAAAAAAAAAAAAAAAAAAAAAAAAAAAAAAAAAAAAAAAAAAAAAAAAATCGAAAAAATAAAAAGAAAATTACGTGGTGTACATCATATCACAAACTGCAAATACTTCATTGAATAGACAGTACAGTTTTCGTTGGTAACATTTAGGGTTCACTACATCGGCTTATTACAGTACATCCTAGCTGCGTATGTCCAGCTATTTTATTTATATCTCCCCGTCCCGGGCATGGTTTGCGGACGTGTAGCGCCTCTGCGGCGGTCGCCTGGAACGCTCCTAAGGGCCTGGGTGGCACAATTTCCTGTCACAGTTGGCGGTAGGCCACAATGGAAACAACACGCACCGCTGGCGGGACGGACCCTTTTCACGTCGTTAGGCCTGGGTCGCGCGTTTCTTTTCCAGCGTGCAAACATTCAGAATATTTCCCCGTGTAAAAGCTCCAAATAACTCCACCTGTGCTCTGTTCTGGCATTAGATAAAGACATGAGCTCGGAGACATCATTTTCTGGAGACCGCTTAGTAGTGTTACCTGCTTTCTTTCTGGAGCGTTATAGGTTTCTTACTTATTGTAATAACTGGGGATTATTTCAGTACATTGCTGATAAACTACATTATTGTTTTCTGTGAAACTTGTTTCATACAAGCATTCGAAGTTGACATTACAGTTGAAAATTTCGGTCATCAAATTGATATTGACACTTTCTACATTATATCTTTGCTCCTATTTTTTGTTGGAGGATCACCTCTGGTACTCTGCGATGACTACATTTACCTATGTTTATATGATGTAATGACACTAACTGTAACAAGATTTTGTAGTAACAATGGCCACTACGTATGTTGATGTTAAGCTGTGGTACCAATTTTCCTGAAGTATATTTGGGGTTTTCGTGCTAAGGGATGTATATGAGTATTGACAATGTGTATAAGAAAATGAGAATAATGATTTTGATGCTTTTAAGATATTTGAAGAAAGGGTGTGTTCATACGAGTTTTTAAGATGATATTTGAAACTTATGAGCAGAATGAGATATTGTTAGATTTAAGTTCCTTTTTTGAGAATTCGGTATCTTGGATACTACAAGTGATGATTAGCGAATACTTTGTGCTGAAGTTACGACCATAGCAACATGAAGTGTGAGCGAGGTTGTTCTACATTTTTTGTTCTACATTTTCCAGAAATATTGATGGTGATTTTCTGATGAGTTTCATAATTAACTTTAATACTATTTAACAATTAAGTATCATGACGGATTTTAAGAACTAGTGTTAACTATTTAACAATGCACCAAGTAATTTTCGTTTTTGACCCTTTCCTTTTTATAATAAGCCAATCCTTTTCTCGGGAAACTTAACACTTTGTCTCCAATTGTATACTGTTTATTAATTTTCAACTATGTTTCAGATGCCATTAATGAAATAATATGATGACTTGGGATTACTAGAGTCCAATTGGGATTGTTTTCGGACTCATTGTTGAGGATCCACTCAGGACTTACGTCATGACATACTACAAGCATTCTTTAATCATTTTTTATACCTACAGCACCACAAGTATCGTAATTCTTACCTTTTATGATCTCTCTGTGCTACCTTCTATGATGCCTTTTCTCTTTTCATGTGTTTTCAAGTAAAGATATAATCATCCATTAGTATTTCATTGTTTATCACTTGTGCTATGCTTTGCTTTATGTGTCTCAACACTTTTATTTTCTGGTAGTGTTACATATTTCAGGATTAAGATACTGTTTTGGTCTATGCTTTCAGTTAAGTTTTTTTTGTGTTGGCATGCTATTTTTGCTTTATTATCTGATGTTAACATGTTACTTTTTGTTATAGTTATTTCTGGACTTTCTCTGAGTCCTTATTATTTTTTGTTGATGCTAGATTGATTATGGATCTTTCAAACAATGTTTTAACCTTTGTACTTTGTGATGCTAGTTATGTTGACACTTTCTATACGTACATTGTTCTACTTATGCACACTTTTAATTTGTCACATTATTATTTTCCAAGACATGACAGTACCTCTCCTTGGCTGAGCTCAGCGTTTTGTCCATTTCTGAAACTTGTTCCTTAAGTGTGACAGTATTTTCATTCTACATTAATATAACATTATTGTGTGTTGTTTACATGACAATTATGTTTTTGGTGTACCATAACTACCATCATTTTCAGTGACAGCAATTACTATCCTTTTTATTGTCTCTGCCTATCATTTATTTAAGTAAATTTGTTTACTCTTTTTCTCACAAATAATTTCCATTATTGACGTTATTTCAACACTTGATAACAGATTATCCTTGTGGTCTACACAAAAAACCTATTGGGGTAGAGTGTTGGCTATTGTTTAACTGACACACCATGTGGCATCAGTGTCCCATATCCTTGAGCTCGTAGAACTCATTCTTCCTTTCTGAGTCCTCACTCTACTCTTCTTTCTATTCTAAATATTTTTCTTATTTTTCTAAGATATCTGAGTGACTGTCCTCTGATAGGTAAACAACTTTTTTAATAACTGTACTGAAAAGAAATAAGATTTATACTGTGAAGTTAAAATACTTATTCAGACTTTATAAAAACTCTTATTTAAGAAGGTTGTATAAAATTTGTTACGGCATTACCTGTCAATACTAAATGTAAAGTTAACACTAAAACGAATACTGCGATTGTGCAGGTTATTCTAATCATTAATATTATATATATGACTATGAATCACTTCTAAACAGAGTCTTTATGATGACTTCAATACAGAATCAAGTATGTGAGGTTCTAAAATGAATACTGCGATTGTGCAGGTTATTGTAATCATTAATACTATATATATATATATATATATATATATATATATATATATATATATATATATATATAATAGAGGGAAACATTCCATGTGGGAAAAATGTGTGTATGTTTGTGTTTGTTTGTGTGTCTATCGACCTGCCAGCGCTTTTGTTTGGTAAGTCTCATCATTTTATATATATATATATATATATATATATATATATATATATATATATATATATATATATATGAATCACTTGTAAATATAGTCTTCACCATGATTTCAATGCAGTGTTTTTACTGAGTATGTGATGTTCTAAAACCACTACTGCAATTGTGCAGGTTATTGTAATTATTGATATTCACTTTTAAATAGAGTCTTAATGATAATTTCAATACAACATTGTGATTGACCATATGAGGTTATATTCACCTTAAATACGTACAAACATTTATTTTGTAACAAATGTCCACTTAATAGTGTTATTATTATGGTATACTACCTTTAGTAGGAATTTTTCTTGTGCATAGATTCCATAAAACTAATTACTGTTACAACTACAGAGTATGTGACATTATTGTTACTGTCAAGATATATAAAAAAATTTGCAACAAATGTCCACTGTGTACAGTTATTGTATATTATTTTTCATATTAATTTCTTGCACAATGATAATATCAATGTAACTAAGATTACGTTTCTGTCACTGTGACAAACGATTTTGTAAATGTTTTTAACTTAGTGTCAGACTAAGTTGTTGCCTGACAGGACATACGTTCTCCATTTGTGAGAATCTCATGATTGTGTTTAAGAGTCAGAGTGGGCTACCACCTGACCTAACGAGTAGCCTGAGTCTACATAAATATAAGTGAAACTCAGACTGTACTGTCACCTGACATAATAACTGCTCTGAGTCTATGAGAATATAACGAAAGTCAGTGTGAGTTACCTTCTCACATAAAATGTGTCCTATAACAAACTGAATATCATAACTTTCTGATAGAATATCATAATTGTAACTGACTGTCTGTGTGTGTTGTCACCTGACTTGACATATACTTTACAATCGATACCACCATGGCTCAGTGTGTCCTATCACCTGATGTGACAGGTATTGTACAGTGGACATTATTTGTGGCTCAGTGTGCTTCATCACCTGAGACCCATGTTTGTGACACAATATAAATTTTCATTGTGGTAACCGAAACAGAGTGCATTATCCCCTGACTTAACAGGTATTCTACGGTTACAATAAGGTGGCTCAGTGTGTCCCATCACCTGATGCCCACTCTTCTTCAAATTATTGTACTACTGAATACTATTAATGTCAGTGTGTCCTATCACCTGATATGACATCTATTGTACAATTGACTTTATTTGTGACTCAGTGTGTTTAATCACCTGAGGCCCCGTATTTTACTATGGTTCACAAGTAGAATCTGTGTCACCTGATGTGACATGGGTCGTACAATTGACACTAGTTGTGGATCAGTGTGTTTCTTCACCTGAAGCCCCACATTTTACTACAGTTTACAATTAGACTCAAGGTAAACTGTCGCCTAATGTGACATGTCTTCTTCATTTACTATTATCAATGAAACTTGCCATGTACTCTAGGTCTACTACAAGAAAATGATTGTAACTGAAAGTCAATATCTGATGTCACCTGATGTGACACATATTTTATATTTAAAGCTACTATTACTTAAATTATCTTATTGCATTATTTTACTGCCATTAAGGGTACTCTATGAGACATTTATGTATATTTGCTATTAACTTCTAGTGGATATTTAACTATTTTATTTATTTTACCTCACGTTCTACATTTATGTTTGATAAAGTTGATGATATTTGAGGTATTTTACCCCACATTACTATGCTTCTATATAGAGTCTTTATGTCTTTTATACTATTTTGTAACTTTTAATACTATTTGATACACTTCTCTTTAGAAATTTAAGTATATTCGGCAATTTACCCCACATTCTACATTTTTGTATTATAACATTTGATGTTATTTGAGACAATTCAAAATCTAAATACCTTATCGATTTTACCTCACATTGTTTTCCTTTCTTTTGTAAATTTTGATGGTATTTGACACGTTTCTCTTAATAATGTAATGGCTGATGTCTTTACCCTAAATTTATGTGTATCTGTTTTGTACATTTTGATGTTCTTTGATGCACTGCAATTTGACAATCTAATGATATTATGTATTTTACTTAACATTATATGTTTCTATTGGTGAATTTTATTGCTGTGTAATACTCTTTTAATTGGAATGCTAAGTATGTTTTGTATTGTATCTTACATTGTATTTTTTTTACGAATTTCGTGGGGAAATCTATGCTAACTGCAGAGACCCCTCCACAATATTCTGGTCCAGTGGACCAGGGGGTTATGAAAGGTATGTGCTAAGGTCTGATCAGGGTAGCTCCAGAAAATAGTTGGTAGTTGCCAACCGCAAGGTGGAACGAGTATAATGTCTTTGAGTAGGAGGCTCTTTGATGGGTAAGAGAGCCAGGCGCGTGCAGTAAAAAACCTGGGACTCGCAGGTAGGTGCCCAGAGAAAGCAGACGTGTGGTGACAGCTGTAAGGTAGGTCGCACTCGCTGCCCCAGACCAAACTTTAACACGTAAATGAGAGAAGATACATAATGATTTCAAATTGGTTTTGTTAGATAATATTCAGAGTTAGGATTTGTACGTCCAAGGTTTGACACAGTAAGCGTTTGGTAAAATTTTTTATAAGATTGTTTCGTGCTACAAAAATGTTGGAAATGTAGGTTTTGTGTATGACTTAAAATTTTAACAATATATTGAGATCAACATTGTATCCTTTGCTTAAATTGAATATGAAAATGAGTAGTAAAGTAAAGTTACCCATCGACGAAAGAACCAAGTAAACATCAGAACCAAAAGTTAATTTTCCAGTACCATATTAATGCCATTGCACAAACGGCATTATTCTCTTAAATTTTATTGCTGAGTCAAATACATGTTGCATTTCTGGCAAAATGGAGGAGTGCAAGAAACAAGTTCACAGACGCAGTCAGATGCAGGTTTGCTGGATAATTAATTTAGAACAACCTCATCAATGATACTTTCACAGTGCATGGAAGTTCCTCAGATTCCCACATGTTGTGGATTATTAGCCTTGTTTCCTGTGGTCTTCTACTTTTCGACGACTACCGACTTTCCCTTGGTGTCGGCCGCACGGGGTAGCCGCGCGGTCTGGGTCGTCTTGTCGCGGTACGAGCGGCTACCCCCGTCGGAGGTTCGAGTCCTCCCTCGGGCATGGGTGTGTGTGTCTTCCTTAGTGTAAGTTAGTTTAAGTTAGATTAAATAGTGTATAAGCTTAGGGACCGATGACCTCAGCAGTTTGGTCCCATAAGACATTACCACAAATTTCCAAATCACCCCTTGGTGTCTTCTTGTTGTTTAGTGAACATTTGAGCTGTCTCATTCCTTCTCTTCTTCACGGAGATGACACAGGATAGACGGGTGTGCTCTTATAGAACTTGCAAATCGATTTAAAGCCTCCATTTAGCCGTTGTTCTTTTTTCTCCAAATTTTAATGGCGTCGTTTTCAGGGCCGAATGGTTTTATCTTCAGACATCTCACAAGAATGCTGGAATCGATCTACATCCTATGACGTATTGTTAAGGTCTTCTGAAGCTTGTTGGTAACATATAAAACCTTCTTCTTAATCTCCGTATCACGAGGCAACATGGACTGCCGAAGTATAATTCTTTCACAACCTTTTATTAAGAGGGAAGATGAAGCCCGTAGATAGTATGTAAATTGCTAAAACGATACTGTTAGGTGGGTAAATCAGAAATAAAGAAAAATAGGAATATTTTTTCTAAATTCTTTGTTAGCTGCGTCTCGACCATCATCATGGAAGTATGTACAAGATTTGACATTTGACTCGAGGTAACATCGTTGATGTTGGGCCTTTCTAGTCCTCTGCACGTAAGTCTCATTTTGAATATTATAGTACGCACACTTTCTATCCTGCTCATCAAATGTTCAGAGCATGTCGTCCCTTTGGCATTGTGGCGTTTCACTACTACTGTAGGAGCACAGACGTCGGTCATGTATGTAACGTATCGAATCGACCATTACTTATCTTTTTAGGTTGTACCTTCACAGATAACGCGGTTATCCCCAGGTTTCCGGGCCTGGAAATTTTGGCGCACATTACTCAGTCTGGTCCGATCAAGTCTGCAGGGCAGGCTGCTGGTGCACGCGATATGGCGATCGTATACATAGATGTAGTAGAATAGGTGAGGATTGATATTAACTTAGCATTTGCTGAAATAATATTTAACAGAAGGCAACCATATCTACATCTACATCTACATCCATACTCCGCAAGCCACCTGACGGTGTGTGGCGGAGGGTACCCTGAGTACCTCTATCGGTTCCCCTTCTATTCCAGTCTCGTATTGTTCGTGGAAAGAAGGATTGTCGGTATGCTTCTGTGAGGACTCTAATCTCTCTGATTTTATCCTCATGGTCTCTTCGCGAGATATACGTAGGAGGGAGCACTATACTGCTTGACGCTTCGGTGAATGTATGTTCTCGAAACTTTAACAAAAGCCCGAACCGAACTACTGAGCGTCTCTCCTGCAGAGTCTTCCACTGGAGTTTATCTATCATCTCCGGAACGCTTTCGCGATTACTAAATGATCCTGTAACGAAGCGCGCTGCTCTCCGTTGGATCTTCTCTATCTCTTCTATCAACCCTGTCTGGTATGGATCCCACACTGCTGAGCAGTATTCAAGCAGTGGGCGAACAAGCGTACTGTTACCTACTTCCTTTGTTTTCGGATTGCATTTCCTTAGGATTCTCCCGAGGAATCTCAGTCTGGAATCTGCTTTACCGACGATCAACTTTATATGATCATTCCATTTTAAATCACTCTTAATACGTACTCCCAGATAATTTATGGAATTAACTGCTTCCAGTTGCTGACCTGCTATTTTGTAGCTAAATGATAAGGGATCTATCTTTCTATGTATTCGCAGCACATTACACTTGTCTACATTGAGATTGAATTGCCAATCCCTGCACCATGCGTCAATTCGCTGCAGATCCTCTTGCATTTCAGTACAATTTTCCATTGTTACAACCTCTCGATACACCACAGCATCATCTGCAAAAAGCCTCAGTGAACTTCCGATGTCATCCACAAGGTCATTTCTATCAGTCTAACAGTCTATCAGTCTAACAGCAATTTCTAACTCAGAAGAAATTGTGAAATACGTATGATTGTGACTGTAGTGTGAATGACGGCTAGGCAATGTGAGGAAGTTTCACTTAAGCCTCAAAAACAATACTTTGGGACTTAACTTCCGAGATCATCAGTCCCCTAAAACTTAGAACTACTTAAACCTAACTAACCTAAGGACATCACACACATCCATGCCCGAGGCAGGATTCGAACCTGCGACCGTAGCGGTCGCGCGGTTCCAGACTGTAGCGCCTAGAACCGCTCGGCCACTCCGTCTGGCTACTGATTTCATTATTTGCGTTGTTTTGAAGGGGAAGAAAATGGATTAATAGTAGGAGTTCCGATAGGGCACACATCAATAGGCGCACCGTTAGAGGCTTTAATAGTTTGACGCGTGTACTTCGGCCTAGGCTTGTCCTCCAGTGCTGCTATAAAACTTAGAGTATTTCGACGGCAATATGCCAAACAATATAATAACCAAAACTGGAGGAGGCTTATACCGTGCAGAAATATGCTATATAAATTTTTGACTATTGCAAGAAGGCCTCTATTTTTGAGAGATAACAATTTACTCTTGATGTGGAAGCTGGTAAGTGCGTGAAATTCTTCTGTTAGCCTGTTGTGTTACCTGTTTCTGTGTTATCTGCTCATTCTTCCTCTGTTTCCCCGTTTAAAGTTAGCTTTTTACAATTAGAGTCATATTTCACTGTTCATTCTTTCCAGATGCACATTCGACATAATACATATCTGATCTATCTTTACACTGAGGCAGTGTATTTGTGGTTCTTATTGTATGAGTTATAGCGCTTCAAAAAAGTTCATGTGCAAGTTTTCAGTCTTGTAATAATTTTTTTGTGTTTTATTACAACTTTTTGTGTCTTAGAATCGAACATTCCTTTCCTTTAGGAAGGGTGGTGCTAGTAAACGTTTCACAGAATTTGATTAATTTTTCTTCCCTACTTTCATTCTCAAATTTTTGGTAACTATCCAATATATGAAATTAAATTTTGTCTTGTTTTGTGCAGCATTTCTGCATTAAACGAAATTTCGCATCACAGATGTCGTATTCCAAGAATCTTATTTTTAGTCTAATTTCTTCGTTGACTATAGTATTTGACCTTTTTACCTTTACAGTTTGGCTCTCAAATTGGAAGGAATTTTCTGTGGTTTTCACGTATTTTACTTAGATGTTGATGAATGGTATAATTTTAATATTATGGAGGTACGTCAATATAGAAATGAGTTCAACTCAGTGTTCAAGAAGATTACAAAATTTATTTTTCCTTCTAGTAAAATGCAAAAAAGTTGATGAAACGCATCTTCCGCTTATAAGCCTGAGCATTACAACCATCTGCTTAATGCCGTGGTGGTCCACTTTTGAAATGGTGTTATCTGCAAATAAATTTAAAATTCGAAGAAACAATGATGTAAATAAAAGAAAGGTTCGTAAGTGGGATTAAAATTTAGGGTGAACGGATACAGATAATAAGATTCATTGATGACTTGGGGCCGGCCGGAGTGGCCTAGCGGTTCCAGGCGCTACAGTCTGGAATCGCGCGACCGCTACGGTCGCAGGTTCGAATCCTGCCTCGGGCATGGATGTGTGTCATGTCTTTACGTTAGTTAGGTTTAAGTAGATCTAAGTCCTATGGGACTGATGACCACTGAAGTTAACTCCCATAGTGCTTAGAGCCATTTTTTTGTTTTGTTTTTTGTTTTGGCTTTGGTTTCCTCAATGACAGTAAGGAAGAATTTCAGGGCATCTTCAATGTAGCGTACAGTCAAACGAACATACACACTGGATTCAGAGAAAACCAAAGGAATACAAAAGTAATGACGATCGGATATCAGAATAGTAAGAACCTTAAACGTTGAGACTGAGGGCGTCGACATAGACGAAGTGAAGAATTACGCTACCATGGAAGCATAATAACGTGACGCACGAAAGAAGATGAACATTAAAAGCCGACTGTAAAACGGGACATTCCTGGCTAAGAGATGTCTACTAGTATCAATGGTCTCAGTTTGAGGAACAAATTTCTGATAATTTTTTAGAGGAGTCAATCATGGCCAGTAGGAAAACCAAAAACGCATACAAGCGAAGCATTTGAGACGTAGTGTTATAGAAAGATGCTGAAAATTAGGTGGTCTGATACGGTAAGAAACGAGAAGGCTCTCCGCAGAAGCGGAGAAAAAAGGAACATGTGGAACACATTGACAAAAAGAAGGGATAGTGAGCCGTGTTAAAATTTCCTGTTTTGAAGGGCGCGCAGCAGCGCGTAGTGCGAAGCAGTCGCCCTCCGTTTCTGGCGGTGGCGCCGCTGTGGCAATCGCAGCTTTGGTGTCTCCCTCTGGTGGAAAAGGGAAAAGGTTGCCTATTCACGTGCATTTAAGGGGCGCTATAAGCTCGCCAGGTAGGGTCGGTTAGTCGAGGCAATTCTAGTCAGTTGGTCAGCCGGTTCAATCTGTGGCAGTCAGTGCCTATCTGTCGTCGGAGTGCGAGTATGCCTGTCAAGTGGATTAAATTTTAAGACAGAAAGTGAGAGTCTTGCCACTCCGCCAGTAACAGTACTCAGATAGTGGTGGCCCGGTCGGGGCTGAGTTCCTTCATCTAAGTCTGCGCGTTAGGCCGCCAGTCTGCTCGAGTTGCTCGGACAACGGTCATTGGCGGTTGGATTGGGCGGTTGGTTGGTCGCGCACTGAGACACGAGAGGACTTGTCCGCCTTGAGCGTCGGCGTATGTGAGGTCCCCACGTGAGTCCAGTGGGCAGCGCCGTATAGAAAGGGGTAGTGGCTTCGCGGTTCACAAGAGAGCAGCAGGAGCGGAACGACGACATCGGGCTGGCCGGGGCGAGCTGCGACGCCGTGCGACGGGAGATCGGCGCGCCTTCCTGCGTCCGTTGAAGCGGTTGGCAGCGGACGGTTCGGGAGAGCGTTGGGGGCTGCTGCGCCAGATTCGCCAGCAATCGCAGTTTACTAGAAGTTAAGTGATTGGAGATATGTTGTTTCATATATTTGTTAAATGTTACTTGATTTCTTGGTGAGGTCACCAGCCGCATTCTTTTGGGGTCGTCCCACCATTCTTCTCCGTTTGCACACCCGCGGGAAGGTGGTTATTGTGAATTGGGTGGTCCGTTTTTCCCTTGTGGAATTGGGGAAGCTTTGAGCAATCTGCGGTTCGGGTTGTTTAGTAAACGCCCCCGCTCCCCCCTGTCAATCTGCCATACGTTATTAGCTGCCTCTGTCATGTTTGTCGGATTCGGTGTTAACGGATTTATAGAATTAAGGTAAGGGCCGGACTCCTGAAATATATTTTTATCTTGCCTATCATCTTGCGAGGCAGTATATGTGTGATGTAGAGCATGTTGTACACTTTATGTAAGTCTGAATTTCATAGGTTTTATTTAAATAGTCATTTTTATAAAGTTGCCACCTTTCCACCATAAGAGCCCTATTAAAAACAAAGCAGTTTTGACAAGCTTTAAGGAATAAAATTCACTTTGTTAAACTGTAACTTGATATTTCGAGGGTGCTTTTCTGTTTATAAATTTTAAATCTGTTTTTGAAAAGGCTTTTATGAATAAAATTTCCATTGGTTGAAATTTAATTTGTTTCCATCAGTTATTCCTTGGCAACTACTTCCACGCTCACATATTGTGTTAATGGTCTTGATGAATAGCTAGTAAATAAAGTAAATTCTCTAAGAAAAGATTTTGAAAGTAAATTTTCACAGTTCAGATAGTATGCCACAACATATGTTAAGATATCAAGGAATAACTTTCACCGTACGTGGGGAGCTGCAGAGGATAAAACACAGAGGATAAGGCATGGTGGAATACACCCAACAAATAACAGAGGACGTTCGAAGTAAGCCCTGAACACATTGGCGTAGGAGAGAGCTCTGTGGCGGGGCACATCAAACCAATTAGTTGACTGATGGCTGAATAAAAAAAAATCCCTCTTCCCCGGTAATAAGCTTACTCGTCATGCGTTTTTCCATTATGCAATGATAACCCACTCCAGCTCATATTATGCTTGTACTTTCATTTTTTTAATGAAATGAGGAAGCTCTCATTTGCCACAGTGCTCCATAGTGTATTCCTGTTCACGCTGTCAAAAGATTTTTCGCTATATACAAGTAAAATATATGCATCTTTCATTTTACTGCTTTTCTCTGTGGCCTGTTGGATTGTAAGCAATGTGTCAGTTGTTGAACGAACTTTCCTGATGCCTTTTCATTTTTCATCTTTGAGAGGTATTATCTAAGAGGAAACAGATTTTTTCAGTGCAGTGTGTAGTGTTAACCGAATGAATCCCACTACCGACTGTGTGGTCCATATTTTAACAGCAAATCGCTTGAGGAAATATTTATACAGAGATGGCAAGGGTGAGTTTTCCAAGACGCTTCAACAACGGCTTGCACAGCGATCACAAACTGCAATCGGAGCGGTTGCATCCTCTTGAGCTAACAATAGTGTTAGTGAATCTATAGAAGTGCTCCTAAAATACAGGGTGTCCCAAAATAATGCATACACTCTTTTAAACTGAATATCTCTTTAATGAAAGGGGTTAGAAATACAGTTTTAGTGGTGTTAGGTGCCTCATGGTCCGACTTAAGGTGGCAAGTGTTCAAAGTGGTGTCCGTCCATCGCGATACACCGTGGACAACTTACGACTGAGCGATATGCCAACTTTATTGTTTCCAACGGAATAGCATCACTGGCTTGCTCGATTTGCTCTCTAAGAGCATTCAGTGTGTGTGCTCTCGTAGCGTGAACTGCGTTCTTGAGAGTACCCCACAGAAAGAAGTCTAGAGGAGTTAAATCTGGAGATCGAGCGGGATACTCCACACTCCCTCTTCGTCCTATCCATCTGGCAGGGAATGTACGATTGAGAAATGCCCCCACATCCAGGTGAAAGTGAGGGGGAGCCCCATCCTATTCCAAACACAATGCTAGGACCAGGAATTATCATTTCCAACATTTCCAAGTACGAGTCGTACGTGGCATTGTTGTCAAAGAGGTATGGGCCGATTAACACACTAGAAGACAGACCACACCAGACTGTTAATCCTGTTAGATTAACATTCCTTTGCTCAGTTACGTATGGATTCTCCCTGGACCAGTACACGCAATTATGGCGGTTAATGGTTCCATCAAGTTTAAACCTCGCTCCTTTTGACCAAAGAAATCGGTCTTGGAGACGTTGCTCTTCTTCACATCTGTCAATAAACCACTCACAAAATTCGCTTTGCCTATCAGGATTATCCTCGTTAAGAGCATGGAGAAGTCTTGGATTGTAAGGCTTAAAGTTCTGACACCGCAAAATGCTATGAACACTGCTTCCGCAGATCCCAGTCTGAGGAGAGAATTGCCTCACAGATTTCTTCGGGGATCGTGTGTATGTCTGGATTACTGCATCAGCACTCTCATTATCTTTTGAACACCTCTTTCGTCCGCTATGCCCTTTCTTCATATCGTGCACCGTTAATTCGTCTTCAAACTTATCTCTGATTCCTGTAATTGTCACTCTTGTCGGTGATGGTGTTCCAAATTCAACTCTCCAACGTCGGTGTACCGCAGTCACAATCTCTATTCTCCAGTAAGACTTTAACACACATTTCCTTTATTCAAACGATAACGCCATGTTTGCTGACAATCCTGAAACAAAAGAAAGCATTGTTATGTTTCTCACCGCCTTCTAAATTATTACTCATAAAAATTGTATTTCTGTCTCCTTTAATTAAAGAGATATTCTGTTTCAAAGAGTGTATACCTTATTTTGGGACACCCTGTACGTTCCCATAAGATGTAATAAAGTAAAAGTATGCAACGTAAATGTTTTTTTCCCGTTATAGTCAAAGAACAAATAGCAAATACAGTAGCGTTTAGTTTGCGTGCAGGTTCCTGAATATGACATTTCAAAGAGGACACAATTTCGCTATCTACCGTAAGCCGAGTTGTTTAGATGCAATCATTAATCAGAAATGAGTGCATCCCCGAAGTTTAAGTGGGCTTATTTCCAGTCATTGATACACAGATTACACACTCTACGTGTACTCGTAAATCAAGACGAGTACAGTCATGAACTAGACATCTTAAAGCAAGCAGCAGTGGCTAACGGTTAAAAAGCACAATATGTTATTAAATTAGCTAAGATCCTAAGAAATTATGAAGCGGAAGAGCATCGCAGATGCTAACATGAAAAAGCAAGTTGTACCTTATACGCCGTCTAAAGTAATTCTTCAATGATTAGAACATGTCCAGCTAGCGTAAACACATGCTACTGTCATTTGACTTTTTACTGTGATTTTTACAACTTATAACAGTCACCTGTGAACACTACATTATGGACATGGTCATGTGCACGAGTTGATTTTGATTTTAAATGTTTTATTTATGATAAAACCAAGACAGAGATTTAGAAACCAGGTTTTAAATTGTAAGACATTTCCGGTGGCAGATGTGGACTCTGACCACAATATATTGGTTATGAAATGTAGATTAAAATTGAAGAAACTGCAAACAGGTAGGAATTTAAGGAGATGGGACCTGGATAAACTGACAAAACCAGAGGTGGTACAGAGTTTCAGGGATAGCATTAGGGAACAATTGACAGGAATGGGGGAAAGAAATACAGTAGAAGAAGACTGGGTAGCTTTGAGGGATGAAGTAGTGAAGGCAGCAGAGGATCAAGTAGGTAATATGACGAGGGCTAGTAGAAATCCTTGGGTAACAGAAGAAATATTGAATTTAACTGATGAAAGGAGAATATATAAAAATGCAGTAAATGAAGCAGGCAAAAAGGAATACAACCGCCTCAAAAATGAGGTCGACAGGAGGTGCAAATGGCTAAGCAGGGATGGCTAAAGGACAAGTGTAAGGATGTAGAGGCTTATCTCATTAGGGGTAAGATGTATACTGCCTACAGGAAAATTAAAGAGACCTTTGGAGAAAAGAGAGCCACTTGTATGAATATCAAGTGCTCAAATGGAAACCCAGTTCTAAGCACAGAAGGGAAAGCAGAAAGGTGGAAGGAGTATATAGAGGGTCTATACAAGGGCAATGTACTTGAGGGCAAAATTATGGAAATGGAAGAAGATGTAGATGAAGATGAAATGGGAGATATGATACTGCGTGAAGAGTTTGACATACCACTGAAAGATCTAAGTCGAAAGAAGGCCCCGGGAGTAGACAACATTCCATTAGAACTACTGACAGCCTTGGGAGAGCCAGTCCTGACAGAACTCTACCATCTGGTGAGCAGGATGTATGAGACAGGCAAAATACCCTCAGACTTCAAGAAAAATATAATAATTCCAATCCCAAACAAAGCAGGCGGTGACAGATGTGAAAATTACCGAACTATCAGTTTATTAAGTCACAGCTGCAAAATACTAACGCGAATTCTTTACAGACGAGTGGAAAAACTAGTAGAAGTCGACCTCGGGGAAGATCAGTTTGGATTCCGTAGAAATACTGGAACACGTGAGGCAATACTGACCTTACGACTTATCTTAGAAGAAAGATTAAGGAAAGGCAAACCTACGTTTTTAGCATTTGTAGACTTAGAGAAAGCTTTTGACAATGTTGACTGGAATACTCTCTTTCAAATTCTAAAGGTGGCAGGGGTAAAATACAGGGAGTGAAAGGCTATTTACAATTTGTGCAGAAACCAGAATGCAGTTTTGAGAGTCGAGGGGCATGAAAGGTAAGCAGTGGTTGGGAAGGGTGACAGGGTTTGTAGCCTATCCCCGATGTTATTCCATTTGTATTTTGAGCAAGCAGTAAAGGAAACAAGAGAAAAATTCGGAGTAGGAATTAAAACCCATGGAGAAGAAATAAAAACTTTGAGGTTCGCCAATGACATTGTAATTCTGTCAGAGACAGCAAAGGACCTGGAAGAGCAGCTGAATGGAATGAACAGTGGCTTGAAAGGAGGATATAAGATGAACATCAACAAAAGTAAAACGAGGACAATGGAGTGTAGTCGAATTAAATCGGATGATGCTGCGGGAATTAGATTACGAAATGAGACGCTTAAAGTAGTAAAGGAGTTTTGCTATTTGGGGAGAAAAATAGCTGATGGTGGTCAAAGTAGAGAGGATATAAAATGTAGACTGGCAATGGCAAGGAAAGCGTTTCTGAAGAAGATAAATTTGTTAACATCGAGTATAGATTTAAGTGTCAGGAAGTAGTTTCTGAAAGTATTTGTATGGAGTGTAGCCATGTATGGAAGTGAAACTTGGATGATAAATAGCTTGGACAATAAGAGAAAAGAAGCTTTCGAAATGAGTTGCTACAGAAGAATGGTCAAGATTAGATGGGTAGATGACATAACTAATGAGGAAGTGTTGAATAGAATTGGAGAGGAGTATGTGGCACAACTTGACTACAAGAAGGGATTGGTTGGTAGGACATGTTCTGACGCAACAAGGGATCACCAATTTAGTACTGGAGGGCAGCATGGCGGGTAAAAATTATAGAGGGGTACCAAGAGATGAATTCACTAAGCGGTTTGAGAAGGATGTAGGTTGCAGTGGTTACTGGGAGATGATGAAGCTTGCACAGGATAGAGTAGCATGGAGAGCTGCATCAAACCAGTCTCAGGACTGAAGACCACAACAACAGCAACAACATGATAAAACCTTGAATAATATGCTACATTTTAGCCACAGACACGATAGAGGTTCCAACCTATAATGAAAAAGTGTTATAGGAAAAATTTCTGAAGGCCTGAAGATGACAGCGAAGCCTGTCGAAACCAGATTTTGGAACCAAAGAAATACGATCTTGGCATTAGAAAGTCTTTACTGCGAAAGAAATTCATTGCACTGATTTACAAGTGAAAAGCGTCTGAAGAGATTCCAGCTCAAAATGAACTCGTTTTATAAGAAAAATTTTTGGAGACCTGAAGATCACACCAAGTCTGTCGAAACCAGTTGATGGAAATAAAGAAATGAGATCTTGGATTTAGAAAGTTTTTACTGCAAAATAAATTCATTGTACTGATTTACAAGGGGAAAGCGTCTGAAGAGGTTTCACAATAAATTAGTGTAATCTCATTACTGATAATCGACTTTGCCAAAGCATGATACGGCTTAGGGAAAGCGAAAATATTGGCACTGTGGTAAGTACAACAGAAAATGTGGCTCATCTCCGAAATTTTAGGGAGAGAGTCGGCGAGATATTTTGGTGGCCGTTTTAGAGAAATGAAATTATCGTGTGGCACTGTTTGCCGGCAGTCCCCATCCGGGGAAGTTGGCCGCCGAGATGCGTGTCTTATTTCAAGCGGCGCCACATTGGGCGACTTGCATGTCGGTGATGATGAAATGATGACAACACAGCACCTAGCCCACGAGCGGAGAAAAATTTCCAAGCCGGCCAGAAATCGAACTCGGGCCCGCTGCATGGTAGGCAAACACGTTATCAATCAGCTAAGCAGGCGGACCGTTTTCGAGAACATTGTACCGTAACTGGCAATGAAACTGCTTTTGATTATCATTTTAAAAAACAAATGGGAACAAGAAGTAGGACACATAGATCATCTTGATATCTGTCTTTATATTCCTAAATGACGCCATTAAGATTCACTTGGGAAGTTTTAATACACTCCTGGAAATGGAAAAAAGAACACATTGACACCGGTGTGTCAGACCCACCATACTTGCTCCGGACACTGCGAGAGGGCTGTACAAGCAATGATCACACGCACGGCACAGCGGACATACCAGGAACCGCGCTGTTGGCCGTCGAATGGCGCTAGCTGCGCAGCATTTGTGCACCGCCGCCGTCAGTGTCAGCCAGTTTGCCGTGGCATACGGAGCTCCATCGCAGTCTTTAACACTGGTAGCATGCCGCGACAGCGTGGACGTGAACCGTATGTGCAGTTGACGGACTTTGAGCGAGGGCGTATAGTGGGCATGCGGGAGGCCGGGTGGACGTACCGCCGAATTGCTCAACACGTGGGGCGTGAGGTCTCCACAGTAAATCGATGTTATCGCCAGTGGTCGGCGGAAGGTGCACGTGCCCGTCGACCTGGGACCGGACCGCAGCGACGCACGGATGCACGCCAAGACCGTAGGATCCTACGCAGTGCCGTAGGGGACCGCACCGCCACTTCCCAGCAAATTAGGGACACTGTTGGTCCTGGGGTATCGGCGAGGACCATTCGCAACCGTCTCCATGAAGCTGGGCTACGGTCCCGCACACCGTTAGGCCGTCTTCCGCTCACGCCCCAACATCGTGCAGCCCGCCTCCAGTGGTGTCGCGACAGGCGTGAATGGAGGGACGAATGGAGACGTGTCGTCTTCAGCGATGAGAGTCGCTTCTGCCTTGGTGCCAATGATGGTCGTATGCGTGTTTGGCGCCGTGCAGGTGAGCGCCACAATCAGGACTGCATACGACCGAGGCACACAGGGCCAACACCCGGCATCATGGTGTGGGGAGCGATCACCTACACTGGCCGTACACCACTGGTGATCGTCGAGGGGACACTGAATAGTGCACGGTACATCCAAACCGTCATCGAACCCATCGTTCTACCATTCCTAGACCGGCAAGGGAACTTGCTGTTCCAACAGGACAATGCACGTCCGCATGTATCCCGTGCCACCCAACGTGCTCTAGAAGGTGTAAGTCAACTACCCTGGCCAGCAAGATCTCCGGATCTGTCCCCCATTGAGCATGTTTGGGACTGGATGAAGCGTCGTCTCACGCGGTCTGCACGTCCAGCACGAACGCTGGTCCAACTGAGGCGCCAGGTGGAAATGGCATGGCAAGCCGTTCCACAGGACTACATCCAGCATCTCTACGATCGTCTCCATGGGAGAATAGCAGCCTGCATTGCTGCGAAAGGTGGATATACACTGTACTAGTGCCGACATTGTGCATGCTCTGTTGCCTGTGTCTATGTGCCTGTGGTTCTGTCAGTGTGATCATGTGATGTATCTGACCCCAGGAATGTGTCAATAAAGTTTCCCCTTCCTGGGACAATGAATTCACGGTGTTCTTATTTCAATTTCCAGGAGTGTAATTAAAAAAATGTCAGTTGTTAACTGAACAAAGCGATTTCCATATAAAGCACTTTTGGAAATATTTTTTGGTCTGCTATTTCTTCTCCCTGTTCTTAGCCTTTTTCCTTTGTTGGGGTTACTTTTTCTGGCGCCTCGCAGTTGTCTACCGTAGCTCGATTTGTCTGCCCTTTGATGCTGATTGTTTAGTGTATATTTGCGACCGACGGTGACGAGTTTGCTCCTCACGGATCACGTTTGAAGGAGGGCGTCTACATCAGAACGCCATTATTTACTAGTTTTTACTTTGTCATGGGTATGTCTTACAATGACTTTAATACTGTGAATATTCTATCTTATATTTGCGGTTTAAAAGTTACCAACTGTCTGGTATTACACCGATAACTGCAACCTTCGCGCCCTAGAAATCAGAGCGCAGATACGTTCTATGGTGAGCGCCTCCCACGACTTGTTGAGTTGTACGTTGATGTAAGGTATTCAAGTGTGAGTATTCGGATGTGGAAGATAGTCTGATTGTCTTTTTTAGTTCCTTAGTACTTTGATATCCACATTTTAGGTTTGTATTCCTCTATCGGTACGCACGGAATCCTTATAGAATCACTTTATCGTCTGTCTGTCCGACTACTAGAAACTCATTTTCCAGGAACAAGTGAACGTATCGAGGTGAAAATTGTGTCACATACTGTTTACGGTCCGGTGGCGGTCAATCCGATCAAAAGATACGGCCATTTACGTCTCATTATTTGATATTCGGAAACACAATCGTTGAAACCTATGGGGTACTTCCTTTTGCCCTATAAACATAAAATTTGGCAAGAAGCAAGGTTTCACAGTAAAAGTAAAGGGAAAAAAAATCAGAAAATTGTAGATTTGTAACTACATGGAAAGAAATGTTTCTATTGCCATTTGTTACTCTACATCAAAAATAAAATTAAATAATTCTTGAATTTCTGAGACCGATACCTTGCCATTGTCAGTATCGATAGACAAAATCGTAGAGACTCTCGATTCATGGGATGGATGAACCGTCTGTATACAGCCTGAAAGCGCGAGTCCTCGCACCTGGCCGACCTCTTTTTCTTTCTTTAGAAGTGGATTACCTGATAATGACTTATTATTAAACCGAAACTGGTTGTGATTGTAATTTGTATGAGTTGAGGCTAATAATTTCATGAGAGTCTTTCAACTACCTGCAGTGCGAAATTAAAATATTCGACTTCAGTGACTATTTGCTAAATTTGTGATAGAAAAATTTCTCTCTTGCGTGAGTTCTGTTTCAGAAACTGTATCCACTGTGTTTTATTGAAGTTTAGCGTGTGTCTGTTTCCTGTTAGCGTTACCAGTTCCATTACTATACAAGTCTTTCCATATATCAGTTACATCCTCAACAAACAGAAAAATTTCTTTAATTACATATAATGTTTACGGGCTGGATTAAAACAGTCAGAAGTTTGATCGAAGTTGTTATAATTCGTGAAAGGGAGTAACCTTTAAGACAATAATTTGGAAAGGAAGTAAATGAAGAGGGGATGGGAGATGCGGTACTGCAGGAAGAATATGACAGAGCTCTGCAATAAGTCAACTGCAACAGACGGCATCCCCTCAGAATTACTCATATTCCTGGAGAAGATTCCACGACAAAACTATTCCTCCATGTATGCAAAATCTATGAGACAGGCGAAATAATCTGAGACCTTGAGAAGAATGTAATAACTCTAATTCCAAAGAAAGCAGGTGTTGATACTATAGAACTAACAATTGGCGTGATGGCCGAGCAACACTAATACAGCTTACTTATAGACGAATGGAAAGCCAACTAGAAGCTGGTCTCGAGAAAGATCCTTTCGAGCTCCAGAGGAATACTGAACCGCACGAGATAATACTGACCTCATGTCTTACCTTAGAAGACAGGTTGAAGAAAGACGAATTTACGTCGATAGCATTTACAGATTTAGAAAAAGCTTTCGACAATGTAGACTGGAATATGCTCTATGACATTCTGAACGTATGAGGGATAAGTAAAGGGAGCGAAAGGTTGTCGCCAATTGATACTGAAACCAGACCAGAATCTTAAGAGTCAACGAAAATGAAAAGGAAACAGTAGTTGAGAAAGTAGTGTGACAGAAGGAAATGAAAGAAAAATTTGCAATCAGAATTAAAGTTCAGGGAGAAAAACTAAAAACTTTAAGGTCTGCTGATGACGCTGTAATACTGCCAAAGATGGGGAAAGAACTTGTAATAAAACAAGGGTAATGGATTCTAGTAGAACTAAATTGAGTGATTGTGATAGAAATAAATTAGGAAATGATTGCCTTACGCAAGGCAATCATTGTGTTCTGCTGTAAGGGGTGATCGAAATGTTTCCCTCCGAAGGTCGTACAGTCCAGAATCGGTATGCCAAAAAGGCAAAATCGACTTGAGCATTGAGGCAATCATCCCACTGGCGTACCAAGTTAACGATATCCAATTGATAAAACACAATGTCGTGCTGTGAGAAGAAGTCCAGAACTGCCTGATGCACATCCTCGTCCGACAGGAATCGTCGATTCTTCAATGCCTTTTGTAAGAGCCCAAAGACGTTATATTTGCAGCAGGAGAAATCAGGACTATGCGGAGGGTGCTCGAGTCTCTCCCACTTGAATCTCCCAGTTGTGGCTGACCTCCCAGGTCTACCGGCATCTTGAGGCCAATCGCGGCCAGCACGAAACTTGGCGCACCATTCCATAATGGTGGTTTTCGACAGACATGCTTCTCCGCATATTCTTCATTCTCTGATGGACGTCTACTGTAGTTTTTCCTTCCGCAGCCAAGAGAAAAGTAACACCACGTTGTTTCTGTTTGGACGTATTTCGTAATAAGGTCGCCATAGTTTGTTTCCGCATTTACTGTGAGCACGTCTGAAAGACACGAAACACAATAATCCGTTGCCTAGAAGTCGGTGCTTATATTCCCGCATATGAGTCGCTCTATGTTCAATATACACTACAACAACGCGCTGAAATGGGTCTTTTTAATGCCCCTTATATTCGGGCAGCAAAATAACATGACGGCCGAAGGATATAAAATGCAGGCTAACAATAGTAAGAAAAACGTTTCTGAAAAAAATCAGTTGATATCGATTATAAATTTAAGTGTTAGTTTTTTCTGTAGGTATTGGTCTGGAGTGCATCCTTGCACGATAGTGAAACGTGAGTGATAGACAATTCAGAAAATAACAGAATGTAACGTAAGTTTTTGGATAGGGTCCGCCTTTAGCAAAACACAATTTTGTTTTTTAACCCAAACATGTTTCACTGCAGTTGCAGCATCTTCATTGGGCTTTTATTTTTCATCTTTTTACCACATGGTGTGGTTTTTCTGATGTATTGTGTTTCTACAGTGACTGTTTTTCATCCACAATCTGTCACCTGCAACCACTTATACATTTTCTTTTTCTTCATCTTCATCACTCTCAAACACTATACATTGAGCTGCCACTGTCACTGTCACTGTTTCACTGTTTACCAGCTGTAAAAACAAATATGGCGAGCATGGAACGGCTTGCCATGCCATTTCCACCTGGCGCCTCAGTTGGACCAGCGTTCGTGCTGGACGTGCAGACCGCGTGAGACGACGCTTCATCCAGTCCCAAACATGCTCAATGGGGGACCGATCCGGAGATCTTGCTGGCCAGGGTAGTTGACTTAAACCTTCTAGAGCACGTTGGGTGGCACGGGATACATGCGGACGTGCATTGTCCTGTTGGAACAGCAAGTTCCCTTGCCGGTCTAGGAATGGTAGAACGATGGGTTCGATGACGGTTTGGATGTACCGTGCACTATTCAGTGTCCCCTCGACGATCACCAGTGGTGTACGGCCAGTGTAGGAGATCGCTCCCCACACCATGATGCCGGGTGTTGGCCCTGTGTGCCTCGGTCGTATGCAGTCCTGATTGTGGCGCTCACCTGCACGGCGCCAAACACGCATACGACCATCATTGGCACCAAGGCAGAAGCGACTCTCATCGCTGAAGACGACACGTCTCCATTCGTCCCTCCATTCACGCCTGTCGCGACACCACTGGAGGCGGGCTGCACGATGTTGGGGCGTGAGCGGAAGACGGCCTAACGGTGTGCGGGACCGTAGCCCAGCTTCATGGAGACGGTTGCGAATGGTCCTCGCCGATACCCCAGGAGCAACAGTGTCCCTAATTTGCTGGGAAGTGGCGGTGCGGTCCCCTACGGCACTGCGTAGGATCCTACGGTCTTGGCGTGCATCCGTGCGTCGCTGGCCCGGTCCCAGGTCGACGGGCACGTGCACCTTCCGCCGACCACTGGCGACAACATCGATGTACTGTGGAGACCTAACGCCCCACGTGATGAGCAATTCGGCGGTACGTCCACCCGGCCTCCCGCATGCCCACTATACGCCCTCGCTCAAAGTCCGTCAACTGCACATACGGATCACGTCCACGCTGTCGCGGCATGCTACCAGTGTTAAAGACTGCGATGGAGCTCGGTATGCCACGGCAAACTGGCTGACACTGACGGCGGCGGTGCACAAATGCTGCGCAGCTAGCGCCATTCGACGGCCAACACCGCGGTTCCTGGTGTGTCCGCTGTGCCGTGCGTGTGATCATTGCTTGTACAGCCCTCTCGCAGTGTCCGGAGCAAGTATGGTGGGTCTGACACACCGGTGTCAATGTGTTCTTTTTTCCATTTCCAGGAGTGTAGTATATTATGAATGCATGCCTTTTAAGGCATCGGCACAATGAGAATCTATAAGAAATGCAATGTTCATGTACAATTTGTTGTAAATAAATGTCAGTTAATAACGTACCTTCGATCAAAACTTTCTTTACACTGTAAGATGCAAAGTAATATCAATCGCCAGCCAGCGTGTGTCTAGCACAATGAGTAGCGTCGCACAATGCTAAAATAAGGCCTGATGTACAGGGCGTCCATAAAGCCTCTTTACAAGTTCAAAATTTTATTACAACGGTAGTTGTTGAAATATTTTAACATTTCTTTTATTGTAACCAGTGTTTACAAAAGTTTTTTTGACAGTGTTCAATAGACCTTTATACGGGCGCTTTTAGTTGCACGAAGCACATCAAGACGGTATTCGATTTCTTGCCATGTTCGCTGTAGCACAGCGTCATCAATGGTGGCAAGGGTATAACGAAGCCTTTTCTTCAAGTAAGCGATGTCCCCTATCTGTGTTTGATGCACGGTATTTTTCACACACCCCCATAAATAAAAGTCCAAGGGAGTGATGTCTGACGAATGCGGTGGCCAAGGAATTGGCCCATCCCTCCCAATACATCTGCCTGGTAATGTTTCGTGGAGGAACCGACGAATATGCAGTTCCCAAAGTAGTGGTGCACCATCTTCCTGGAAAACGATAGTTGGTTGTAAGCGTAAGTAATTGTTGAATCGTTGAAGAAACATGGACCAATTATTCGGTTGCACATGATTCCTCACCGCACGTTCACTTTTGGACTATCCCGGTGAAGCTCCCTAGTCACATGGGAGTGTTCAGATCCCCACACTCTCACCTTGTGTCTGTTTAATGTCCCAGAAATATGAAAATTTGCCTCGTCACTGAAACAAACTCCCTTGAGGAATGCTTCATCCTGCGAAAGGCGTTCCAGCATGTCAAGTGCAAACTCTGTCCGTTTTGGTTTGTGATTTGGTTCAGGTGTCTGTAACAGTTGTACTTAGTAAACGTACAACCGTAGAGGATCTCATACATTGTTGAACGTGATAGTTGCAACTGTCTGGAAGCAGGGGCGGATGGACTTCGTAAGTGAACGAGTGATGACGTTGAAAACGCGATCGATGTTTTCCTCGGATGGTCTCCTGCTCCTCCCTTTATCCAAACTGTCCCTGTCTCCATAAATATCATCTCTTCCATACTTCTTTCTGGAGTGTCGTTGAGTCTCAACATCCGATTTTGTCTGAGTAAACCAGGACACACATTGTGCCGTCTCTTGAGGACTTCCTTCCATCAACAGGGTATCTGAAACACGAAATTTTAGTATTTATAAAAGCTTTAGTAAGCAGTGATTACAGTAAAACAAATTTTGTTAAAATATTTCAACAACTGCCTTTGTAATAAAATTTTGAAGTTGTAAAGGGACTTTATGGACACTCTGTATTGCTGAATGTAACTCCATCTTCTGGAGGATTGTGGGACTATTGCTGGTTATTGGACCCTGTATTGCTGGTTCGTGCCTTACAAAATCCCAAAATTTTTATTACTAGCCCTTTCGTTTTCTAATAGGTTTCCGTACTTTCATATTAGTTCAATAAAATTATATTCTATAATATTCGATGTTATGTAAATATAAGTGGCGTCTTTCTGAGGAGTGAGTTTGTGCGATTGGCGTAATCTATAAAACAGCATGCACGACTTGGAGTAAGAGATTTCGCACTTCCTTGTTTTAAGTTTCTAATGTCATACGTTGTAAGGATTTTGCTGCTGAATAGGAACAGTGATCAAGGGAGAATTTGTATCGCAACTACTTTTTTATTGTTATTTAACACCTTTACAGAAGGTGGGCTGGCAGCAGCATACTACGCCGCTCTTCAGCCACAAGTTTGACAAATGAAATTACAAAGAAGACACATAAGATATTGAACAAAATGGCGGGCAAAAAACAGTAGACACAGAAACAAAGAACACGAAGCCGTTCACACTAGACGAAAAACACATTAAAAACTGTCAGCACGGCGCACAAACACTGACGACTTCGACGGCACAGGTGAATGAAGGAACGTGACGGCGAAGAACACTAAACACAAACACGATGGCACACACACGAGAAACTGATGGCGATGATCTCCGGCGCACGAATGTCCACGTAGCGTGTGCGAGTCCGGGGAACTGCCCAGAGGGGTAGAAGGGGGGGGGGGAGGAGAACAAAGATGCCGATGGCAGAGGGGTTGGGGGGAGTAATGAAGGCAAGGGGGTAGGGGAAGTCCGGGGGAGGAGTGGGGAGAAAGGGAGGAGGGAGGGAAGGGGGAGAGAAGGGAGAGAGGGTGCCTGAAGGAAAAACACAGGAAGTGGGAGGGGAGCATCAAAGTTGATGGGTAAATGGAGGGGAGGAGGGCTTCATCAGGGAGGGGGAGCTGGCGAAAGCCACCTCGGGAGAGGGTAAGGAGGATGGAGAGATGGAGAGCAGGTGGGACGTGGAAATACAGGCGTGGCAGCAGACGGGGGTGGGAGAGGATGTGAGAGACAAGCGGGTGAGGGGGATCTAGTATACTGGAGGTGTATAGGATCCATACCCGTTTGAGGAAGAGGAGGAGGTGGGGGAACGGAATAAGATCGTATAGGATCCGCGTGGGGGAGGGCAGACGGATACGATAGGCGAGGCAGAGTGCATGGTGTTCAAGGATTTGAAGGGATTTGTGAAAGGTAGGAGGGGCGGAGTCGCACTATTTGTAATGGAACTTTTATAAGCTGATGTCATTGACTGTGTATGGTACTTTTCGTCATTGAAGTAGAGCCTTGTAATAAGTCCATGGATACTGAAGTTTTTGTGTATGTATACTACAGACAGAGCAACATAACTAGCATATGGAAAAGGGAACACATGTGCCTTTTAATAGAGCTGAAGTAAATATGTTATGCCTGTCCATATCGTAAACAGTTTCATGCGCGAGCCAGATACAGCTTACAACTGCCACTGGAGCGCGTTGCAATCGCGTATACCAGGTTGAGAACACGGACCGTGTACACAATTCGCGTCATTCCTGAGCGTTCAGCAGCACGTTGAACATGGCACGCTCACCGTTGACGTTCGACAGCTCTGTCCGTGTGCCGACATCTTTACACGCTGACGAACTGACAGCGCGACCCACTGTATACTCGGCGACCCCGTGATTGGTTGTGGGAATTCAGCCACATTTGGCCCTTTCAGACGCGGCGATGTTGCAGCGCAGCTCTAGAAGGCGGTACTGCGTTGCTGCCTCGCCAGGCTGTGCTGAATGTCTTGTATGTTAGCACTTGGTGATTATTTAATAACGTGCTTTTCCTGCTTCGTTTTAAATACCTTTGCTCTTTTTTCGCTACTGGCGTGGAAATTTTCGTCATTGAAGTAGAGTCCCTGCAACTGAGCTCAGGAAATACGGATTATAACAATAAAATCGAGAAACGGAATGCTTGGGAGGGAAAAAATTGTTCCTTGCTTCGAAAAGAAACCTGTATTTAAAAAATCTCGTATTTTGTTTATTACTTATTAAAATACATTTTATTTGTTCATTTGCTAAGGAAAAGCACTTTCAGTGCTAAGAGAGTAATCTGTGAATGTGTGTCATATACTCGGTGCACAGCAGCTTCATATAGGAGTGTATTTTACTTATAAACAAATTGTTTCCAAAGTTTCAACCAGATGGAATCCATCTATTTTGCGAACAAACTTGCGCGGAATGTAGCTTCTTGTAATTATAAGGGGCATTCAGTAAGTAATGTAACACATTGTTTTTGTGGAAGCGGATGGGTTTTATACAGGACTGCAATACACCATATTATTCCCCACTCATTTGGCTGCAAAATCCTATTTTTCAACATATCTCCGTTAGATGCGACAGCCTTAAGCCACCTTCCCGAGGGGACCTGCATGCCCGCATGGTACCACTCTACTGGTCGACGCCAGAGCAAACGTCCTGCTGCATCAGCAACCTCCCATCAACCACGTACTGCTTCCCATGGAGTCCGTCCTTCACTGGGCCAAATCGATGGAAGCAGGATGTACGGGATCCATGCCATAGGGCGGATGTGGAAGAACACGCTAAATAAGTTTTGTGAGCGCTTTACGAGTGCGCAGACACGTGTGAGGCCTTGTGTTGTCACAGAGAAGGAGAAGCTCGTGTGCGTTCTTGTGGCGACAAGTCTTCGTTTCTTTAATTTCCTGAGGGTAACACAATAGACTTCAGAGTTGATCGTGGCACCATCCTGGAGGAGATCAAACAGAATAATCCTCTCAGAGTCCCAGACGACCGTCGGCACGACTTTACCGGTTGAGGGTGCAGCTTTGAACCGTTTCTTCAGGAGAGTGGTGGTCTGGCGCACGCCACGGATAGCCGTTTCCTTTCTAGGTTGAAGTAATGAGCCCATGTTTCATCACCTGTGACGACGTTTGAGAAATTTTTAGGATCAGCCTCACAATGCGCAAACAATTCCGTACAGATGGCCCTTCATTGATCTTTACAGTCTTCTGTCAGACAGCAAGGCACCCATCGGGAGCACGCCTTTGAGAACCCAACTAGTGGGTGAGTGTGTCAGCACACCAACAGAGAGTTACAGTTATGCAGCGCGGTGTTTAATTGTTACCCTTCGATCCCCCAGAATGAGAGTGTCCGTATGTTCCAGCACTGCAGGAGTCATAACTGTGTGCGGCCCGACGGCATGCGGGAGATCAGATACATTTGCGAGACCTTGATAGGCGTCTCGCACAAAGACTCATCATGCTTGTGTTCACTGGTAGGTCCCAGTCGACTGCTTCCAAGCGTCTATGAATAACTACAATGCTCTGATTTTCCACCAAAACCAACCCAATGACAACTTCTTGCCTGGAACGCACTTTCGTTACAGAAGCCGTTTCGAAGACGATGTAGTGCCCCACCTATTGGAACATCATGAAAGTACAGGGCCTGACGCGCAAATTTTCCAGGGTGTCCCTTAAGGGGCTCCGGAAAGGCTCAAAATCATGAAAAGTTCAATTTTTACTTTTTTGCGTTTTCTGAATCTGCAGACTATTACCTTTTAATAGATATATAATTCATTCAATTCCGAAGACTACAACTATTTTTAAATTTTTTTTGAAATGTGTTCTACATGGGCGTGACCCACTGTGGCGCTGTTAAACTGCTGTCAAATGGTGTTATTATTAACGTCCGTGTTCATCAGGTACATTTTAGTGATGTGAGATAAAGTATGTGTTGTGGCTAACCTATTTTCAGAGACTTAGCAGCGCCTGAACTGTTGAAAAAGTGTATTCACGGAAAAACTCAAAACCCCAATGAAAGTGTAAAGTGTTATATGGTCGAGAATCCCCAAGACTGTATTTGTTGGAATAGAAACACTTCACTTTGGTGTGTATGATGCTGTTGCGACTTTCAATGATGGCAACATTGTAAGGTGCAAGGTATTTAGAAATATGCCAATGAAGATAGGTTCTAACATGGTACGAGCGATGCTTGCCTTAGACAAGGAACGCCTTCGGGCTGCAGACAGGGCTGTAAAGAGTCCAGAAATACAAGCAAGAGTAAACAGGAGGAGGAACAAGAGGAAGCTGGAGGAGGAGTTTGCAGAGGATGAAGATAATCCATCATATGGACCTGGAATGAACTAAAAAGTTAATCCAATCTTTGTCGCTCGATTCCCAAAACTTTTATTTTCTCATACTAATTACATGTTTTCTAAGGATCTTCGAAACATATTTGTTTCAAACTTTCAGTAAATGTTACACAGTACCTTCTGCATAATTTAGCACAGCCTTTTTCCAAAAAACTGTATATTTCTGAATATGTAAATTAAAAATTGCAAAAAAATGTTGTGAATTTTCATTAAATTGAAAAAAATCATCTTTAATAACTGAACTAAAATTTTGTAAAATCCCTGTGTTAAGTTGTAGCCCATATTCCAATAAATAAAAGTTCAACTTCCTACCTCAAATACTTTGTGAGGAAAGATGTAATTTATAAGCGTTATTTTAACATTGCAAGTATAGGGCGTTCCGGAGCCCCTTAACGAATTCCGCATTTTTTAAACCTAATTGGCTCTGTAAAAAATGTCTTACATTACTTATTGAACACCCAATGTACTATCGAACGGAAGACCTCTTTCTCGTTTCTGCCATGAAATATTTATTATTTTCTTAAATGCACAAGCACACGCTTTTCCTACAGAGTCTGAACAGGGCAGTTTGGTAGCGTGTGCGGCGATTTTGTCGCGCGACTCAGTCGCATGATAGTCGTGCATTGCAGTGACTGATGGCCGCGACTAAGTCGACAGTGTGACAGCAGCCTGAAAGGTAGTAGTGCAGAACGTGAAAGACGCGCGCACACGCGCAAGCGTAACTTACACATCCACGCACCCACCCACCCACCCACCCACCCACCTACCCACACACACACACACACACACACACACACACACACACACACAGGCAGGGAGGGAGGGAGGGATCTGGAAACAGAGAGAGAGAGAGAGAGAGAGAGAGAGAGTTTCAGAGGTCGCAAATATTTTGTTACAGTGTATGTGCTACGCTCAGAGAAACACCGAGGGTACACCAGTGTCGGCAAGACTCGTGGGATAGAAAAGCTGCGTTCCGTAGTAATCGTGTACATGGCGTAAAAGCAGGGAAATTAAATCGTCGCACCACAGAAAGTGGGGGCTCGGAGTCGCACGGCCTTATGTTTCATACTGCGCCCAGCCGTCCTACCGCGATGGCGTCCCCCGTGATTAATATTTCTTTTCTTCTCGCAGATCTTTCAGAGGAACCGCGAGCGTGCGTAGGCGGCAACAAAAGAGCGCGGCAGGAATGCCCGCGCCCATTATGTACGGCGGCTGAAACAATATCCAGGCCGCGCCGCCGGGACAAACGGTCGCGATAGGCGCGCCGGCGAATTTATTCGGTCATTCCGCAGGAAGGCCGGCGCCGTTTGCGAGGCATCCCAGCCGCTCGCCATATCGCCGGGCCCTGCTGAAAGGGGGGGGGGGGGGGCGCCGTTCTTCCTTCCTCCTCTGAGGAGGGTGCCATCAAAGGGTGGAGCGAGAGAGAGTCAGAGGGATAAAAAGACGAGGAAAAAAGCGAAGAGTGAGAGAGGGGAGGGGGGTTGGGAAACATGAGAGAGGAGTGCGCAGAAGGCTCAGTAATTGTTGTCGGACTCCCGAACAAATAGTCTGTTGTTAAAAGGACGAATGGATGCTGGAGTTAAAATTTTCTGTAGCAGCAAAAGGGGGCGGTTTGCGGTCCTGTGAGCGCTGGTGTTGGGGGACGGCTCGCGGTAAAAATAGAGTTCTACCTCCGTTCTCAGTATTGGGACGTTCCTTAGTATTTCCCACGAATCACTCATCCGCCGTTTAAGTCTATCTTTTTTCTCTCGCACTCCACAGAGTCTTTATTTCCAGCATTTCGAGAGCCATTTCGATAAAGATAATATTTGGAACAGTAGCTCCGCATGATGAATGTTTCTACGTACAAATAAATTACTTCCTTTCTTGTCATTGATCGCCGTACCAACTGCATCCATTAAGTATGTATTTCCAGTGTTTCATTACAGTTTAATTCAAAGCGCTTGGTGCATAAAATGAGTGATGAGCGCTTTATTTGACATTTCTCGTCTAAAATTACAATCAAAGGCTCTGTGCGTATTGAATTGAGTTATAATCAATCTTTTGTTTCCTACACACTAATACTCACTCTAATAAGTTGTTTCCTGATGATGGTCCAATAAGCCGAAAACTTGTTGGAATAAACAAATATTACTAGAAAAGAAACACGTTTTTTTTTCGACCTCAAATATACGCAACGGTATAAACGTGAAAGGTATTCTTATTCTCTCCTCATGCTTTGTTTTGCTGATTGCGCACAGTAATGTTGACAAACAAAACGACGTCTTGTAGCAGGGCACTTACTCCAGTTGAATATTCGAGTGTCTGTTGCAGTCATCTACACTATACAAATACAAGGTTATTATAAGTGACCGAAGCGATTTTATATATCATTCAACATATTTTCAACGGGGTTTGCACAACGTAGGAAAACTGTTTAAGTTTTTTTCTCATATCTGCAGCGCTCCATGTGTTCCCCTGATTCTGCGGATATCAAGCAGATAATGAAGTTCTTCCCACGTTCGGCGCAGCATGTCCCTATCAATCTGCTCAAAAGCATTGATGATGTGACCTCGCAGGTCTCGTAGATTTGCTGGTAGAGGAAGCGTAAACAGGGAATCTTACGCATAATCCCACACAAAAGACCGCCTGTGATTATCGGGAAAGCATGGAGGCCATAACATGAATTGCTGATCATCAACCCCACCACGACCGATACATCGGTTTCTCAATTTCCTGTATTAGAATTCACGAACATTATGGTGGAAGTAAGCTTTTCACAATGTTGACTGGAATACCCTCTTTCAAATTCTGAAGGTGGCAGTGGTAAAACACAGGGAGCGAAAGGCTATTTACAATTTGTACAGAAAGCAGATGGCAGTTATAAGAGTCGAGGGACATGAAAGGGAATCAGTGGTTGGGAAGGGAGTGAGACAGGGTTGTAGCCCCTCCACGATGCTACTCAATCTGTATATTGAGCAAGCAGTAAAGGAAACAAAAGAAAAATGCGGAGTAGGAATTAAAATGCATGGAGATGAAATAAAAACTTTTAGGTTCGCCGATGACATTGTAATTCTGTCAGAGACAGCAAAGGACTTGGAAGAGCAGTTGAACTGAATGGACAGTGTCTTGAAAGGAGGGTATAAGATGAACATCAAAAAAAGCAAAATGAGGATAATGGAATGTAGTCGAATGAAGTCTGGTGATGCTGAGGGAAGTAGATTAGGAAATGAGACACTTAAAGTAGTAAATGAGTTTTGCGATTTGGGGAGCAAAATAACTGATGATGGGCGAAGTAGAGAGGATATAAAAGATACAAAATGTAGACTGGCAATGGCAAGGAAAGCGTTTCTGAAGAAGAAAAATTTGTTAATATCGAGTATTGATTTAAGTGTCAGGAAGTCGCTTCTTAAAGTATTCGCATGGAATGTAGCCAT
Organism: Schistocerca cancellata; assembly: GCF_023864275.1. NCBI lineage: Eukaryota > Metazoa > Arthropoda > Insecta > Orthoptera > Acrididae > Schistocerca > Schistocerca cancellata. The sequence goes on from NC_064632.1 coordinate 139,512,758, forward strand.
GCATGGAAGTGAAACATGGATGATAAATAGTTTGGACAAGAAGAGAATAGATGCTTTCGAAATGTGGTGCTACAGAAGAATGCCGAAGATTAGATGGGTAGATCACATAACTAATGAGGAGGTATTGAACAGAATTGGGGAGAAGAGCAGTTAGTGGCACAACTTGACCAGAAGAAGGGATCGGTTGGTAGGACATGTACTGAGGCATCAAGGGATCACCAATTTAGTACTGGAGGGCAGCGTGGAGGGTAAAAATCATAGAGGGAAACCAAGAGATGAATACACTAAGCAGATTCAGAAGGATGTAGGTTGCAGTAGGTACTGGGAGATGAAGAAGCTTGCACTGGATAGAGTAGCATGGAGAGCTGCATCAAACCAGTCGCAGGACTGAAGACCACAACAACAACAACAATGATGGAAGTGATGTGGGGTACCATCCTTTTGGTACATGAAGTCCAGACTGTCGGTCTCCTTTTGTGGCACCAGCAAATTTTCCAGCATGTCCAGATACAACTGTCCTGTAATGGTTTTCGCAGAAGAAACAGGGACTGTAAGCTTCAGACGTTAGGCTGCACATTAACTTTTGGTGAATCTCGAAGTCTTGATCGCAGCCGATGTTAACTTCTGACTAGTTTCGGCCTTTTAATTACGGACCATCATCAGGGTTTGCAAATCTGGATGACGCTGATGGCGCCTGACACGCTGTGGAGGCCTGAGTCACTGTAGCTGAGGCCTCCACAGCGGGTCAGGTGCCATCACCGTCACGCAGATGGTGCAATGTTTTTCGCATAGATACCTCCACCTTGTCAGTCCCATGCCAGAATTCAGATGTGTGCTACCCCGGTTTTTTTCTGCCCTGCCGATGGCCTGTAACTAAGAGGCCGAAACCGGTCTGAAGTTAACATCGGCTGCGATTAAGACTGTTTTTAAAAATTTTGTAACAGTTCAGTCTGGATCCACTCATGTATGAAATACATCACTGGCATTATCTCGTGCACTCCGTTCTTCTGCTGTTTCTTTGTCTCTCCGGTCCTAAGTCGACCTCCCTTTAAACCTCTTTTCTTTTCCCCTTACTCACTGGTTTTTGCCTGCCTCTTTTGATATTGGGTCAGGGCACACGCCCCATTTCCCGAACCTTAATTACCCTGCCATGAACAGGGAGTAGCGTCTTTAAATAACAAACAACTCATCCTGGGTTGTGTAGATCTCAGCCATTGTTTAAATTTTGAACAATAAATCGTAAGCAATGGCGGTCGAATAACATACGGTATAAGGAATCACCCTCATTTTGCCAAAAACCTTCTCAAAGAGCGCGAAGGAGCGGACATAGCTTCGAGGCACTAACTTGCCCTTGGGTTGGGAAACTATGCCTGAAAGGCGGAAGAGTTATCGATTATCAACGGCATGAGGATGCCGAAGGCAACGGAACTCAGTGTTTTAAAGACACGTCATGTTTATCCACAGGAAATACGACCTGTAACTGGAAAATAGTCATGATGATCTCTCCATAGGCGGAAAATACCGGGGTAGCACCCATTTGAATTCTGGCATGGGACTGACAAGGTGGAGGTATCGATGATAAAAATATTGAATAACCAAAGAAAAGGTAACACTGCGGTGTTCTCAACGCCAGCACAGACCGGTCATCAACAAATATAAAGTAACAGCTTGTATGCGACCACGACTGCGTTTATTAAATAATTATAATACTGTTACGTTGCTGTTTCCTAGAACAATGGTCCAAAAAATTATTGGCAGAAATGGTAAACAGACGATTGTTCAAGCTGGTGTCTTGAATCTACGAGACTGGAGATACAATCAGACTTTCGAAAGAATATCATCCATTCAATTTAGAAGACACCAAAGACAAATAAGTATCAGAAAAGTCGCAAAGACTGCCTAAAATCTCACCTTTCCAAGTTTCTGGTAAGAATAATACACAGAAGTATGAACAAGAAAATTGACCGCACACTGGGTGACTGGCAACACAGAGGTAGGTTACGAAGTTACGATTGATGATGGACGCAAGACTTAGGAAACATCAAGACATGTTTGTAGTTTTGTCTACCTAGACAAGTCATTCGACGACGGTCATATCCCCGACGTTGAGCGTACCCAGCACTCACGAAAATACACGCACACACACACACACACACACACACACACACACACACGGATTCAGACGACATTCGACATGGAAATTCTTAGGGAGATAGGAGTAAGCCATAGCGAAAGACGAGCTTATTAACACACCAATATTTGAAGACGAGTGTTACTGGTCTCTTCGCCTCGCTGGAATTTTGGTTGGAGTGCCGTCGGTCTGGTGACCGAAATCAGGTAGTTGGTTGGTTCGTCGGGTGTCTGTCGGTTGGGTTGCCTTCCGATTAAGAGATTGTTGGTCAGGCTGCCTGTCTAGCCTAAGCAGGCGTTAGTGTTACACTTCCAGGCCGACCCTTGGAAACTTCTGAGCGCCGTTCCGTGCTTGTTACATAGTAACTTCCCTGTTGAGTTTAAATTAATGTGTTGATGTATGGCCTTCAGCCGAGTTTTAATATCTGTTAAAATAATGATTCTGTCTTGCCCTTCAGGACATAAGATTGTCATGCTTTTATATGGGTCCTTTAGCCGAATTTAACATCAAATGTTTTAAGATAAGGCCTGCCTTTTAAATTTAAATTCTTCTTTCTAGGCCTAAGCCGTTAAATTATTGATTTATAGCCGGCCTTCAGCAAAGTTCCATTCAAATTAAATTGCTAAAGCCTTCAGCTTGCTTAGATTGAAGATTTAAAATGGTTTTTGGCCTTAAAAGGTGAAACCTCCAGAAGAACCTAGTATTTTAGTTTCTTGCTTAGCTCTTGCGCCTTGGATTTTGAATGTGGCCTTCAGCCTATCTAAAGGTAATTAAAGGAGATCGACTAAAACTTTGAATGTTTTGCATCCTTTTGTAATATTGTGTGTGGACAAATAAAGTTTGTAAGTTGAGTGCAAGTGACAGGAACTCGTTTTGGCCCCTTTCCACAACCTAATCCCCTCTGGCCTGCTAGCGCAGGCATGTCACACAGCTGAAAGGAGACCAGGCAGAACACATATACTGGCGGACAGGGGACATCAAGACTGCGGAAGGTGGTTGCAAAATTTTGCAAGAAGCCAGCGGAAGGCACCACTTGCGAATTCCAAAGTGCTACCTGCAGCCCTGCTTGCACAGTGACTGTGCGTTGGCTACAGTGAACGTGTCAAAGCAAAGTGGCTTCTGAGGTGGTGTATAGAGTGACATCACTAGACAGTGGCTGACTGGAAGTGATAGATTTATTGTGATAAATCGTGCTATACCCTGTGGCCATCCGCTGGGAGGGTATGGGTTGGTGAATACCTGGAGAACGTTTCTTCCCAACATGTATAGTGCCACCAGTAAAGTACCGAGGAGATTTTACTGTATGGGATGTTTTTCGTAGTTCTGGTGTGTTCCTCTTATTGCACTTAAGAAAAAATTAATTGATGAAGGGAATGAACAATTTTTATACGGTTTTGTGTTGCGTACAGCAGAGGAATTGTTCGGAAACGATGACTAGTTTTACATCAGCATGACGCTGAACCCTCTCATAAAACAGCCGTAGTAATGGCATATGGGAGAGACAATTCACTAATATGATCCGGAAAATCTTCACCAGATAGCGTAAAATATACGTAGGAACCAAAAAGGCACAAAAATAATGTAAATTCAGTTACGAAACCTCGAATTAAAAAAGGTGTAAGTCACGGCTGCAGTGCTTCCCCTCGGCTGTTCAATCTGTATATCGAAGAAATGATGACGTATATAAAAGATAGTTTCAGGAGTGGGATTAAAATTCATAGTGAAAGAATATTAATGATATGATTCCCTGGGGTCGCTTTGAATGAGATGTCTGAATGTCTGCATAGGAATGGGAGCACATTGTAACTCGGGGCCGAAAGAAGGCAATAATGTGGGACGCTGGGGTCAGTGTTCCTATCCTCAGAGAAAGCGAGATAGGAATACTCAATAGAACAAACACTTTACTGAGCACAGAATATGGATAGACAGTAAACCGAGGAAAGATGAAAGTAATGAGGACCAACTGAGGGGAGATTAGTGACAAAACTTACTGTCATAGGTGGGTATCAAGCAATAGCAAGCGAAGAAATTCAACTACGTTGGAAGCAAAGTAAAATGCAACGGACGAAGCAATGAGGACATAAAAAGCGGACTAGTACAAGGAAAGATGACATTCCTGGCCAAAATAAACCTGCTGGTATCAAATATTGGTCCTAATTTGAAGAAGTAATTTCTGAGAAAGTAAGTCTGGAACAGCAGATCATGGACTTCGTGGAGAGCAGAAAAGGATCGAAGCGTAAAAAGTGTAGGAGAAGGAAGAGATTGAATTTTTCTTTTTTAAGTTAGGAGTCTTCTGACTAGTTCGATGTGACCCGCCACGAATTCCTCTCCTGTGCCAACCTCTTCAGACCAAACCTCTTCATGTCAGACATAGCGTCGTCAGTTATTTATGAAAATTAATCATTCTTGGGACGTGGGACAGCGGCTGACAATATAAGTAATGGGGTGGAACACCACAGTTGTATTTTCAAAGTATTAATTATTCAGACTACTAGTTTCAACGCTACAATCGTATCATCTTCAGGTCCTACAATAAAGCATGTAAGTACTTCCAGTCATTTCCTCATGTCTCATAGAACCTATACAATAATTAGGTGCCATGAGCTGCCACTCATCAGGAGTGAATATTCCACTGTCACTGACCTCAAACACTCGGTTCCTCTCCAGTTGCAGTTTTCCCATAGTCCATGATTCACTACCATACAATACTGTACTCCATACGTATGTTTTCAGAAATGTATTCCTAAAATTAAGGCCTGTGTCTGATACTAGTAGATTTCTTTTGACCGCAAACGCCCTCTTTGCTTGCGCAAGTCTCTTTTTTATGTCTTCCTTGCTTCGTCCGTCAGGACTTACCTTGCTTGCAACGTAGCAGAATTCCGTAACATTGACTACTTCATGATCACGATATTTTATAATAACCTTGCCATTATTCTTATTTCTGTTACTTCTCCGTACTTTCGTCATTCTCCGGTTTATACTCAATCCAGACTGTCCGTTCAATTTAACAGATTTTGTAGCTCTTCTTCAACTGACTGAGGATAGGAATGCCATCAACGAATCTCGTCATTGGTAGCATTTCACCCTGAATTTTTATTCGACTTCTGTACCTTTTTCTTTTTCCGTCATTGCTTCTTCTACATGTATACTGAACAGCGGGGGAGAAAGTTTACATTCCTGTCTTGCACCCTTTTTAATTAGAGCTCTTTGCTCTTGGTCTTCCTATCTTATTGTCCCCTCTTGGTTTTGTATATATTGTTTATTATCTGTCGCCTACTTAAAAAGTTTCTCAGAATTTCGAAGATCTTGCACCATTTTAAATTGTCGAATGCTTTTTCCAGGTTTTGATTATCAAGTGCAACCCCACGACTGCCCCTCTAGTGCTTTTAGCTACCCCAAAGTCAAATGGTTCGTTATCTAAAAGATCCTCGATTTTCTTTTCATTTTTCTGTATATTATCCTTGTCAGCAACTTGGATGCGTAAACTGTTAAGATGAATGTGCGATAGTTCTCGCACTTACCTTCCCCTCCCATCTTCGAAATTCTGTGGATGATATTTTTCCGAAAGTCTGATGATATTTCGCCTATCACAACGATTACACACACCAACTTATATAGTCGTTTGGTTGTTAGAAATTGCGGTGAAATGTTATCTATCTCTTCTTCATTATTTATTATTTGATCTTAAGTCTTCTTAGGCTCTTCTGAATTCTGACTATAATATTGTGTCACCTATACCTTGCATATAAACTCCAATTTCTCTCACTATATCGTCATCAGATAAATCTTCCCCTTCATATAGGACTTCAGTGTACTCTTTCCACCCATCCCTTCTCTCCTCTGCGTTTAAGATTCTCTTTGCCGCCTCTGTTTTTCATTTCACTGAAGGTCGTTTTGACTTTTCTATGTACTGAATTATGCCTATCGAAGATTATTTCCTCTTTCGATTTAATGAAATGCTGCTGTTGTGTCTCCAGTGCGAAGACTGATCTGAATGCAGCTCTCTATTCTACTCTGTACTGTGCAGTCCTCTTCTTCTCCGAATAACTGCTGCAACTTACATCCTTCTTAATTTGCTTACTGAATTCATCCCCCCCCACCCAACCACACACTTAACTCCAATGCTAAATTCGGTACCCCTTGATGTCTCAGAATTTGTTCTATCAAACGATTCCTTTTCTCGTCAGGTTATGCCACAAATTTCTTTTCTTACCAGTTCAGTTCAGCACTTGCTCATTAGTTACGTGATCTACCCATGTGTTCTTCAACATTGCTCTGTATCTTCTATTACCTATTTATCGTCCATTTTTCGCTTTCATACATAGCTACACTTAATTCAAATATTTTCAAAGACGACTTTCTGACACTTAAAGACCTACATTCGATGTTAAGAAGTTTCTCGTCTACAGTAGCGCTTTTCTTGCCATTCCCAGTCCACATTTTGTATTCTCTTTACTTCGGATATTATCAGTTATTTTGCTGCACAAATTACAAAACAGATCAACTAAGATAAGTGTTTCGTTTCCTAAGCTAAATCCCTTTGCACCAACTGATTTAATTCTACTACGTTCCATTATCCTTGTTTGACTTTTGTTGGCCGGCCGCGGTGGTCTAGTGGTTCTAGGCGCTCAGTCCGGAACCGGGGGACTGCTACGGTCGCAGGTTCGAATCCTGCCTCGGGCATGGATGTGTGTGATGTCCTTAGGTTAGTTAGGTTTAAGTAGTTCTAAGTTCTAGGGGACTGATGACCACGGATGTTAAGTCCCATAGTGCTCAGAGCCATTTGAACCATTTTTTTTTGACTTTTGTTGACGTTCATCCTGTATCCTCCTTTCAAGACTGAGCCGTGCGTGGCTCGTATTCCTTCCATCATGTATTTTACACCCTGTTTTTAACGTACTTCCATCGCACTACGTTAATTTAAATTACTACTGTCAGTCAGTTGCTGCTTTGCTTGACCGTGAACGGGGTCAGCAGTGCGTATCGATATATCCCCAGCCGGCCGGGTTTGGCCGAGCGGTTATGGCGCTACAATCTGGAACCGCGCGACCGCTACGGTGGCAGGTTCGAATCCTGCCTCGAGCATGGATGTGTGTGATGTCCTTATGTAGGTTTAAGTAATTCTAAGTGTAGGGGACTGATGGCCTCAGATGTTAAGTTCCATAGTACTCAGAGCCATTTATTTTGATATATCCCGTCTCGTAGTATCTTTGCTCGACTGCTATTACTTCCCGGTCGTTGTCTGACGTAAGGCACAGTTCGGGTTGGGAGTTCTGGTCTGCCAGTTAGTTGTGTCTGGACTGCAGTCCGGACCTACCAGGGGGGGAGTTGAAATGCGGCACTAGTGCAGTCGGGTTGGAGCAGTGAGGTCTGCGTCGATATGGCTCGCCCGACCCTGCCGCCACGCATCACTTGAGCCGGGCCATGGTCGTGGTGGATGGCCGATCGTTCATGAGTCGGCTGTGTGTGTGTGTTTGTGCACCGACTCCCGACTTGTCTTCATGCGTGCTTAGTGACTGTTGGGTATCGTTTAGGTCTTCGTGCAGTGTTTCTCAGGTTGTGTGGGTAGTTTGCGTTATTTCCATTGAGGACTATTTTAGGTGTTGTCGGCATTCTGAGGGCAGTGCTTCGTCTCATCGGGCGACGTGTAACTGGTTCTCTGAGCGCTTCTGGTCCCCTCCAATTACATCATGTGCAACTTGGGTCGGTTCTTTCCTGGTGCCGGGATATCGTTTAGCCAGTGGGCGTGTTTCCTCTGCATGGTTGGGTCCGAGCCAGTATTCCCGCCGTCGTGTGTCTGGAAGTGAGTGAGAACCGCACCAGCAGTGCAGTCGCGACGGAGCCGCAGCCGCGGACGGACCAGCAGGCAGTCGGTCGGTTGCTGCGGACCGGGGAAGATATCTCCGCGCGGTGCAGTCTGTGGGTCCGATAAAACTTTAGTCACAAAATTTTGAAATAGAAAACATTGAAGGCAAGCCACTATGAGCTGCTCACACATGTCGAGCTGCGGTAGCATCAGACTGAGGCTCCCGCGTTTGCAATTGCGGGCAGTGAACATTACACCGAAAGTGCCATCTAGTAGCCGCAAATACAAACAGGCTACTTAACATACAAAATATAGGCAGTCGAATATTGTGATGAACATCATTTAACACATGAAGTAAGTGGCAATATTTTATCTGACAGCAGCAGACATGTTAACAATTTCTCTACATAAGAGCTCAGAAGTACAGGTTAAAAGCTGAAAACGCCATTACAGAATTAAAAACGGAGTTGAATAACTCAGCGAGTAGGAAAATGGTATAACATGAAATGTAGTTAATATAAATCATTTAATGAACAAAAAATTATGAAACGACTTAGATAGAAAAAATATTTTGTTAACTGCACGAGGGATCTATACCGTTGAAGAAGCTTTTATTATATAATTGTTGCTGATCATTAAGAATGAAGCCATCATTTCGAGAAAGACGTTTAGAAATTTCTAATTCTTCGAGAACAAAAAATCTTCACCCTTTCTTCTCAGTTTCCAAAATGTTGATATCGTGAACAGCTTTAAGCGCTTCACCTGTAATCAGAAGGTGGTCGGCAAAATACGAATTTTGGGTGTTAGTACCATTTTTTCTTAAAAGATATTCTTTCTATCTGACTGTAAAGGCGCATCCTGTTTGTCCTATGTAGTAAGAAGAGTAAATGTCGCAAAAAATGTTATAGACTCCAGAATTTTTCAAAGGGGAACGGGTCGATTTTAAATAATGAATAAAACTTTTTTTCAAACTGTTATTGGTTGAAAAGGCGACGTTATAGTTGTATTTATTATTAAGAACGCGTTGAATCTGATAGATGGGCCCAAGACAGGAATGGATAAAAACTTCTTGTTTAGGGTGGACTCAATGAGGTGCCGAGTGTAGTAACTCTTAACAGTTTACTTTTTAAGGCCGTTATCCACAATGGTAGGTTCGTATTCGTTGTCAACTGCTATCGTTTTGATTAAATTAATTTCTTCCTCGAAATTTCTTTCGAAAGTGGAATAGAAGCAACTCTGTTAACAGTAGAGTGAAAGAAAGCGTTCTTATGAGGTTGTGGATGCATAGAAGATACAGGTACGATCTGATCGGTATATGTTTCTTTACGAAAAAACATAAAATGAGATATTATTTTCTTCCACCGTAAACGTCAAGTCAAGAAAATTCAATCGACGGACCTCGTTTTCGAGTTCGCAATTCAGGGATATTCTCTCTTGATGAAAGAGATTGAAAATACGGTCAATGCCATCGACAGGTCCTTTGTAGATGACTAAAATATCATCGACATAACTAAAATAGGAGAGAATGCCTAGCGTTGTAGCTGAGAAACAGTTGAAGAACTTTTCTTCTAGAGAGTTAATGAAAATGTCTGCAAGGATACCAACTAACGGATTTTCCATAGCGAGATCGTCAGGTTGCTGATACAGTTGTTCATTAGATTCAAAATAGTTGTATCTGACTACGACTGTAATTAGATTCACAACGTCGGTGATTCGTTCATCTGAAAGTTCTTTTTTGAAATGACGTAATTTTTTTTCTACGGTTCTGTTTCTTCTACGGGAACGATTGTAGAAAGATTCTTGATGTCTAGTGAAAACAGCTTGTATCTGGGCTACATTCTAAATCTTTTATTTTGTGGACTAAGGCGTGACTGTTGGGGATGGAATAATTGTTCACAAAAACGAATGATTTTTTCAGAGTTTCATGCAGAAATTTAGCTAAATCATGGTACGCGCTATTCACACTATTAGAAATCGAGCGTATCGGATGGTTAGGTTTGTAAATTTTAAATTGAGAACGAAGTTTTGGGGACTGAGGGTTCATGTTGATAAGCATTTTCTTATATAAATGTTTGATTAAAATTTTACGTCACAGATAGCTAACCTGACTTCTTTTTCTAATTCTTTTCTAAATCTTCTTGCAGTTCCGAAATATTATTTTCGCTAAAGAAAGCTAAGGTTTTAGAAATGTATTCTGAATTATGGGCAATAACAAAAGAGTAACCTTCGTCAGACTTAGTTATTAAAGCACCGCTTCTTTAAGTTTATTATTAATAGATTTACCAACTTCCTACCGTTATGCGTAACATTTTGAAAAACAGGCCGTTATTGCTTTAATTTTACTGTGAAATGCGTTAAATTAAATCGGCTGTGGATGATCTTCTTGCCTCAGGGCTTCCAAAATGTTACGGAGGGGGATCAATGGCTGATCCTCGCAGCCAGCGTCTTTTTTTGGCTGGTGGAGATGCAGCAACGGCGCGAGAAAAAGAGGAAATGAAGATAGTGCAATACATAAACTTCCTTTTTATGCTAAGATGTTTCGGTGGGCTATTTTGAACGACGCCGACGGATAATGGAGAGTGTCACTCAGTTTTAGCGGTCATTACACCGTGACCAACTTGTTGCGAGTTGGGCATTTGTTTTACTCTGCGAGTGATTAGGAAACGACAAGTGCGAGTGATTGCTGTCACAGCCGTGTTGTTGGCATCGTGCTCGTCTTTAGGTTATAATCTATTGTCTTTCTTCGCATAAATCCACTACTTGTTTCACTCCATCGATAATAATTCCACAAGGTAGCCTCAAGCCTGACACACCTCATATCCAGGTAGTGTCAAAACTCGCCTTCTGATTGTCTCTTCGCCTACCGATACTGTCGAAACCATCACGAGAATGCTGGTAGTTAGTATTAAATACATCGTTCCTGCCATTGCTTTGTTGAGTGACTCCGTGTCATAGCGTAAATTTGTACAGACCGAGCTGCATGTTTAGGCTTCAGTTGTCCTAATATTCCTCCTGCTTCAATTCTCGGAGCTTTGTTTAGCTTTGTTTCAGAGACTATAAACCGTTAATATCGACAATATTTAGCATGTCTTAGAGTTTTGTGAATTAAATAGAATCCTTTTCTTCGTTCCTTAACGATATCTTTTGTTTTCGTGAGACTACAAACATCTCTTCTGCTTCCTATAACAAGAAAAATCTTTGAAGACGATATAGCAAATGTTAAACTTAACTGTTTCTTATTCTGGTTTGTGGTTCCTTTCATAGATTTCTTCGCTCTACCGGTCCTAGTGCCCTTCCATTTAATTCGTTTTCCAACAACTCTTTCTTTAAAACGTATTCAGGAGAAACACATATAGAAACTTCTATTCTTCGCATTGTCTACATTTTACTTCTACGCTGTGGTTTGCCCAGATGAACATTCTTAGAAACGTCTTCAGCAGTAAGTGTTAAATTGGGATATCAGGGATGTTTTCTTTCACCCTCCGATCGGTCATGAAAGGGAAACTTCAGAGGAAATAATAGATGCTTTGTTTGTGACATTTAGGTACACTCTCCAACTACTTCTCAATATATTCGCCACTTTCACCTAGACATCTGCGTCGCGCACTTTTCCATGTACTCGTCATGCATTTCCTTATGCTGGTCTGCAGCTCGCTGCCTGAGTCAGAATGCCGGTCCCATAGGCAGCGGTTCATGTGAGAGAACAGATGGAGCCAAGTTCGAGCCGCATGGTAAGTAGTCAAACATCTCCCACCGGAGACGCTGAGAGAACATCGTTGTTGCATCTGCAGTGTGCGGCCGAGCATTGTGATGAAGAAGAAATGCATTAAGGTTTCGCTGTGTGTACCGCAGGAAATCAAGCAGGACCCTCAGCAGGCACTTCACACTTGGCGGGAGACTTTATTGTTCTAACCATCCGTGTGTACTCAATTTACGTGCTGCCGCCTTACAGTGGCGAGCGGGTTTACGCACAGAGCTGTGACCCATAGAACTGTGCTGGAGGAAGCGCAAGCTCCTGGCAGAACTACCCTAGCCAGACAAGTCTTTTGGGCAGAAGTCAGATGAAAACCAGTCGTCGACGTAGGGCGGGAGAGGAGGAGGTTGAGGGAAAGTGGGGCTCTTAGGCGTGGGAAAGCCGACCCTCCTAGAGGAGAAAACCTTGATTTAAAACTGGGGAGGTACCCTGAAAAACCTAGAAAGATGGATCCATAGCTCCAGTGAAGGTAACCATCTAAGGAGAGACAACACCTAAAGACAAACAGGTGTGTTGGGACATCTAAAGACAAACAGGTGTGTTGGAACACCTAAAGGTAACAGCGGTTCGAACTAGCTACCCTGACTACGGATCGGTATCTAATAACGGGGGAATCGCAACATTAGTCACAAAAATCAAGCATGACGACCAAAGTAAACAAAAGAATTGAGAATGAAAGGAATGGGGAAGCGTTGAGAACAGCCACATGGAATGATAGAGGAATGTGCACTAAAGAACAACAACGAACAAGGAAATTAAACACGGCAAAAATTTCTATAGCTGTATATCCGAAACAAAGGAGGAAACACAAGCTTTCAAAGTATTCAGTGGTTATATTATGACGTACAGTGGAGTAAATAGAACTGCACTGGCAAGAGCTGGAGTTGAAATTATGATAAAAAGCAGCTATAGAACAATTGAAGGAAAATCAGCCCTCGGTCACTATTTTTAACAAATTAAAGGCCATCAGTCAGAAAGATACGCCCTTTTGGCATATTTATTATTTTATAAATGACATGTAAGTACAGCCAGTCTTTCACGACGATTCCGTACTTATACTCTATCATACATTTTTAGTCATAATTCTGTGACAAAGCTATAGAATATAGACCATTCTTTGTTTTAAATTCTGAGGAAGACACTCCTAGCAGTGTCGAAACCAGATTAATTTGTTAAAAATAGTGACCGAGGGCTGATTTTCCTTCACTTGTAACTATTCACGGTCTCTGAACGTGCAGCCATGTACAAGATTTTGCAGCTGTAGAAAATGGTTGCAGTCATATACCTTCATAAATGAAAGATTGATACATTTAAGATTAAAGCTACTGGATAAGCTGGTGAATACAACTGGTGTATATGCTCCAGAGGAGGGAAAGAGAGAAGGAATGCGTACCACCTACGAATGCATGTAGACGACGGTTAATGGAATACCTAAAGCAGAAAATTTAACAATTGCTGGAGATGTCAATAGAAGGCTACATCTATCATTAAAGAAATAGTGGAGCCACATGGAAAACATACTGTCAGTTCTGCCTTCAACTGCTTAAGAATAACAAATAGTTTTATTCCCGAAAAAGAGATTCATACATTTATATGGAGTGATACAGGTCCTAGATGTATAGTGGACTATGTTACTGCAAATGAGGTAGCCGTCCAATTAATAGAAGACGCCAGAGTCTACAGAAGATATGATGTTAGTAGTGACAATTTTCTGGTAATATAAAATCTAATTATCCCACTGTACAACAATAAAAAACAAACATCGGCCAAACAGGCCTTGAACGCCCAATGGTACAGACCCGTCCACCATGTCATCCTTAGCCCTTAGGCACCACTGGATATGGATATGGAGGGGCATGTGGTCAGCATACCACTCCACCAGTCTCCCAGCCGTTGTCAGTGGTCGGTGCCGCTGCTTCTCAATCAAGTAACTCCTCAATTGGCCTCATAAGGGCTGAGTGCACCCCACTTGCCTACAGCACTCAGCAGACCTGCACGGTGTCTCGTCCAAGTGCTGGCCCTAGCCCGACAGCACAATCAAACACAAACACGAGAATATGTCTAGAAAATATACTTGCTCCAAGATCCAGGCATTAGATTGTTATGCAGGAAATCTTTAGATGAAGTACTAAAACACGTGCAAGAAAAAGAGAAAATCTTGAAGAGTGGAAAGAAATAGTAAGAATAATATGAATTGCTACTGGTGAAGATTTATGGCAAAGGTTGAAATATTAAAACAAAGTGTGACTTCCAAGCTGGAATCAAGAACTACCAGACATCATAAAATTTAAGAAACAGGCTTACCTGAAATATCTACAATCGAAAAAATAAGATTATACTGAGTATAAACGACACAGTACAGTGGTCAAAAGACAGGCAAGAAAGGGAAAGCAACAAATCCGGGAACATTCTCCGAGTGAAATGGAGCAGGATATACATAAAGCCTGTAGGATGCAGAAAAAATTGAATAAAGATGAAAGAGATTTGGTTTAAAGTAACACCATTACTGAAAAGGGAGTGGTTGGATTATTTCCAAAAACTATGGACCAGAGACGAGGAAAACGTGAAAATGCAATTAGTGACGAGTATGTTGATCTTATATCACTGGAATTGCTAAATGTTGTGTTAAAAACATCTAAACACGGTAAATCACACAGAAGATAACCTCAGTGTGAAATTATTTAATTATGCTTCGAAGTCATTATTAATAAAACTATTGAATTATATGCATACTTTCTGGAAATACAGCTGCACACTAGAAGATTAGCAAACAGCGGTTGTTATCCCATTAATTAAAAAAGGGGATCGCACAAAGTGTGATAGTTACTGAGGTAATGGTCTTCTGAAATCTTGATACAGGATACATTCAAAAATAATGACAAATAGACTAAATGTACTTTCATAAACGTTTCTTGCTGAAGAACAGAATAGGTTTCGGATGGGAAGATCTTGCTGAGACAATGTTTTCCCAGTTTGCCAAATTACTGAAAAAGATAGAGAAGACAACCATCACACGTTCATCGCCTTTATTGACTACGAGAAAGGTTAACACAGTTCATTTATGGGAAAGTTTAGAAGAGAATCGTACACCGAACCGTGTCATAAGTGCAATTTCGAGTATGTATAGACACAACAACACCAAGGTACAAAAAGGAAATCCATTTGCGACAAACATAGTCAAGGAGTGAGACAGGGGTGTACTTTATCACCCACATGGCAGATCACCCACTTTATTATTTAAGTTATAGTTACACTCCTTTTTGCAGATGATCAAATAGTCTTAGCGAACTCAGAAGATAAATTACAGAGAGAAATTTGGTCCTTGCACAAGGTCGCAAACGATTGTAACATTTAAGTTAAAATGAACAGTCGAGATCGCAATAATATTTGTTTATTGATCGGTTTCGACTTATGTAGAAGCCGTCTTCAAAATTTTTGGTCCCCTGTGGCAGTTGTTTTCAGCTCCTCGGTTTTCTTGTGATACCACGATCGTACACCCAATATTTGTAATATGACAATATCTGAGAATAAAACTAAGACAATGGAATTCCATGGTAAGGAGCATTTAAGAGAAAAAGTAATAATTAATGATAATCCACAAGAACAAGTAAATACTTTTAAATACCTGGGATGTGAAGTCTCATATATCACATAAAATGATCAAGAGTACAGACTGCAAAAAATTGAACAGTTTGTAGGGCTTTAAATTACTCTCTCCTCAAAACAACTTAAAAAAGAGATACTAAAATTTTATAATGTGATAGCAGTATCACTTCTAATCTATGTGTCAGAAACTTGGACTCTGATAGGCGGAGATGAGAATCAAAAAACCTCTATCTGGTTATAAACTTATAGAGTGGATAAAAAGTAGTGAAACAAGAAATACAGTGGTTGCCAAAGCATACTTCAGAAAACAGAGAAGTTCAGAAACAAGTGGCATGAACACATTCGAAGGATATCAGAAGCACGAATACCTAATTTAATATACAAACGTACAGGAAAGTTGGGCATCCTAAGAAGAAATGGAAAGAGCAGCTGCATTCTCCTTGAAATTGGAACAGGCAAGGTTGACCAGACAATAACTGGATATGATTATGATGAGAGTGCACTCAGAATTGTAAAGTGCGGCATGACGTGATCGACCGACATTCTACACACGCTGCCAACACATTTGCGCAAAGCTTCATCAGATTTTGGCTGTGGTTCTAATTTCGCCACCGATTGGAGGTTGAAAAATAAAAATAGCCCTCAAACGTCCGCAATGTTCTACATCTCTCTCTTCTTTCGCTCTCCTCGAATGTGTTTCTATCTCTTTCTATCTCTGTATCTCATATTGTCTGTATTTGGTAATATTACTTCCTTGGTTGGAAATTGTTTTAAATTTTGTAATCTTGTACATTCCCACTATTGATATTTGGCAAGTTGCAATTCATTTTTCCTCTACTCTTCATTGCCTTCATCTTTATTTTGGTTGTACTTAATTTGAAATCTGACATAAATAAGCAGTCCATTTCATATGAACAATTTATTTTAAATCTTGCATACTTTCTGTGAAATGAGTTTCGTTGTCTGCTTATTCAGCGTTGTCTGCATTGAATTTTACTTTCTGTTTGAGACAGCCTTTCACCTCTTTAACGTCTTTTATATACAACATGAAAAGCAGTGACGATAATTTGCTTGCTCCCTACCCATAAATCTTCCTAAACACTAATTTGTCTTTGTTAGTTTCCACATCCAGTGGAACACTTTATTACTGCATATTATTTACTGTCTCATCTACAATTTATTCTAAAATTTCGAAAATCTTATTCAATTTTTCACTGTCGAAGGCTTAGTGTAGGAGCGCAAATACCTGGAAGGTATTGTGATTGTAAAGAAAGTAACTTCAGCAACTGTACATACAATTAACAAGAAAAACAAGTATTTTGTCTCGTTGCAGAAAGTGAAATTAAAGGGATAATTCTGGTCACACGTAGTGGAAGACATGCAGAAAAACTATGGACATATCATACTGGGTGTGAAAAGTTGTCAGTAGACAACATTTGAAGGCGACATAAATTACCAAAATCAGTTGTTATTGGACTGTGGAAGCAGGTGAACTAGTGTAGCGAATGTAATCAGTTGACCGCGTCATACACTACTAAAAAAATTGTTATCGCCAGGCGTCAAGGCTGTTGATGTGTGTAACATATACGCATATTTTTCGTCATTAACTTCAAATTTAACTTGCAAACCGCTGCATATATACATTTTTAAACGCTTCTGTAAATCAGCTGGAGCCCAGTACATTTCCATGAATATTTTAAGCAGAATGTAAAGACATGGTCCTACCACGTGAAAAATTGGCTGAAATTGTAACGTTTTCTGGAAGGTTATCCGGAGTGTTAGTCTTCTCTGTAGTTGTGAAGCGTTTTCCTGTGACTAGACAATTTGCGCACTCACTAAAGACGGTACAGGGACGAGGCACATGGAAATCCATTTCTGCACAGGACACAATATTGTCAATTTCATCTCAAAATAATTGACACATTTTGCAAATTTCATTTAATATATTCATTAGTTTTTAGGGGCTCTTTGGTGTCGCTTTATTTTAAAAATTTGCGATGGTTTTAACTGAACTGTAGTTGAACCGTAAGAATTAATACCGGACTGAAGAGACCTTCATTCTACCATGTGTAGCTCATCAATTATCAGGCTGCTACAATGGTAATAAAAGTAGTGTCAGAGAAGTTAAAATGTAGGAAAGAATCTTGCAATGGTTATTGCTACGTGACTTCGTATCTGACAAAGATCACCTCTTCTATGAGAAACGATGCACGTTTCTGTGAAATTACTGAGATTTGGTTTCTTATAGACGCTTGAAAATGGGTGTAATATCTCGTACGCAATGAACCACTGTCAATAGCTTTTGTATGGTGTGGTTCAGCCAGAGGCGCTAAGGGCGCATACTGTTATTGTTGCTGGTCTTTAACTATTTGACGACTTCTTCCTGAAAATGATGACCTGATGTAACTCTAAGATTCGGCTTCTTGAAAACAAAAGAGCCATTGTTAGAGGTCAGCCAGATTGCAATTTTGTGATCACCATCAATTTGCTTTTACCACTGTGTCAAGATTAAGAAAGTATGGTGAAATTTGCAAACAACAGACTTATTATGTTTGAGTGAAAACACAATTTCATTTTCTCGTCTATGCTATATATGGCGATCATTACTTGTGACGTGGCTACTGTTTCGTGAGTTGACGAAAACGCAAATTAGAGCCTGCTATCTTCGAAGAAAATTTTTCATTCACTAGGAACGAAAAATAAAAAATCTTATTGCTAATCCGTCAGTCGTCAATCACATACACTCATTGTGGATGACGTAATACATAGTCAGCCACAGGGACAAATAATAACCGAAGAAAATATGCAGTAATTACAATGTCTTTGCAGGGTAACAGAAATATACAGCTACTCTAAAAGAAAACAGCGAATACTTATCATTTAACCTTACAAAGGATTTATAATTGTTTAATTGTCTGCCATAGAACAAGTCAACGAGTTTAATATAGTGAACGATTTTTAGTTATTGTATATTTTGCAACTACAAAGTCTGTGGTTTTTCTGGAAAAAGAATATTTATGGCTTCAACTATACAATTTTATGTTTATAGTTTACATGCTTATTAAGTGTGCAGCTACAACCAAATTTGCACTACTGTACAAGGTATAGTTAACACATTGATGTACAGTATTTTCCTCCTTGAAAATACACTAAGTTACCAAACGTATCCGGACACCCCCAAAACATACGTTCTTCATATTAGGTGCACTATGCTGCCACCTACTGCCAGGTACTCCATATCAGCGACCTCAGTAGTTATCAGAATGTGGCGCCCAGCGGAACTCACGGACTTCGAACCTGGTCAGGTTGTTGGGTGTCACTTGTGTCATACATCTATACGCGAGATTTCCACACTCCTAAACATCCCTAAGAGCACTGTTTCCGATGTGATAGTGAAGTGGAAGCGTGGAGGGACACGCACAGCACAAAAGCGTACAGTCCGACCTCGTCTGTTGACTGACAGACCGCCGACAGTTGAAGAGGGTCCAATAGCGTTATAGGCTGACATCTATCCAAACCATCATACAGGAATTCCAAACTGCGTTAAGATCCACTGCAAGTGCTATGACAGTTAGCCGGGAGGTGAGAAAACTTGTGGCTGCTCATAAGCAACTCATCATGCCGGTAAATGGCAAACGACGTCTCGCTTGGTGTAAGAATCATAAGCATTAGACGATTGAACAGTGGAGAAACGTTGTGTGGAATGACGAATCAAGGAACACAAAGTGGCGATCCGATAACAGCCTGTGGGTATGGCGAATGCCCGGCGAACGCCATCTGACAGCGCTTGTAGCGCCAGCAGTAAAATTTCTGAGGCGGTGATATTACGGTGTGGCCGTGGTTTTCATGGAGGGGGCTTGCACCCCTTGTTGTTTTGTTTGGCACTACCACAGCACATGCCTACATTGATGTTTTAAGCACCTTCTTGCTTCCCACTGTTGAAGAGAAATTAAGGGATGATGACTGCCTCTTTAAACACTATCGAGCACCTTTTCATAATGCACTGCCTGTAGCGGAATGGTTACGCGACGATAAAATTCATGTAATGGACTGGCCTGCGCAGAGTCCTGACCTGAATGCGAGGGTGGAAGCTGTCATATAGGCTAGGGGTGGGCCAAAGCATATTGAATTCCAGCGTTACCGTTGGAGGGCGCCACGAACTTGTTTGTTATTTTCAGCCAGGAGTCCGGATACTTTTCATCATATAATGTAATTGTAACAATCGAAACCGGGAAATAATAAACAATGCCACAAATATGGTTTTACCAAATTATTTAGCATCTGTAGACTATCACCAACGAAAACTGTGTTTCTTTCTGTTGTATTCACTGGATAAATTGACTAGAGCAGTGAGTGGGTAAATTTACTCCTTCGGATTTCCAAGGATTCAGATGGTTGGAAAGAGAAGTACGTCAAACAGAGACACAGAAAGCCAGGCAAGGAAAAAAATATGTTGACACAAAGTTATCTAGAATAGAAACGTAGGTAACACTGTTTTGTTTAGAAGTTATCCTACATAATCTTATGGTCAGCCTCTCTTTTTCGGAAAACGGGTATCACCCATATGACTCTAAAGCAGGCATAGCTCAATTGCCCTAAATATAAATTGGCAAGAAATTATAAATTTGTGGAAAATTAAAGAATCCAAGATTATGAAACTAGTTCACAAGTACAGTCTTCGATTTCTCATGAAGATGGCCGGGGCAGATATGGCATCTCCTGTCGCTTCAGTGTCCTTCGTTTCGGTCAGGGATTAGGTGAAACTGTCAATGACTGCAGGTAAGTTGTCTCGGAAAAGTTTTGGCAAGGGCTCGCAAAGCTGGATGTCCCACCACACTGATAGTAATGATCAGGGGTCCATACATTAATCGCCAGGCAGCTCATTCCTTCAATGTATCAAAAGATGTCAGAAAAGGATGTGGCCAATACTTCCGATTGCACTGTATCTAAACTTGTCATTAGGAAAGGTCTTGGTGGTTGGATGAAGGCATGTCAGTTGGTGGAAGAACTATTGACGACCCCCGATTTGACAATAACGTCACGCTTTTAGCCATTATCCTCTATCATATGGATTAGACATTAATCTCAGCGAGTCAGAACTCATTATAGCTGATCGAGGAGCACAAGTCCAACTTACAGGTTGATTAAAGGAATTGTGAATCATGTGTTCTTTGGAGATAATGGATAGTAGAAGATTCGGCTTGCTGAAACACTATTGTTTTCTGTCCTCCTCCACAGACGCATTAAATGGACCGTCGAGGCCAGAGACAGGCAGCAAATGAAAGCATTCCAGCTGTGATGCTGTCGGAGGAAACTGTGCGTAAAATGGAGCCGATCGGTTAGCGAGGGGTAAGCAATAGCAAGTAGCGAGGATTTTTGCTTTGGGACGCCTAACAGTAACGTCCTTTGTTAAGTCTGGCGGACAGTACAGGCGCCGTGTGAGGCAGCAGGAAGAGCACATGTAAAAGGGTCTGTTTACCCGGGTGACTGCACAGTAGCAAATATCGCGGGCGTGGAAGCGGTCACGTTACTGGGAAGCCCCTTGGTGTGTTTCGCTTCTTGCATGTCTCCTGGCACCGGGATCTGCGGCGGCTGGCTTCGTCGAACAAGCAAGAGGGTAATGGGCTTGCTCGTGCTGTAAATTGTGGCCGGAATCGACTTCTGGGTTCAGTGGTGTTGGCTTCGTTTTGTTGGCCGGCCGTTGCTACTCCTACTGAGTCTGTCCTCGAATGTGTTAACTTCAACTTGCTTAGTACGCAAGGTTCTAGTGACAGCTGAATGTGATGTGATGATTAACGTTTACCAGGGCCTGGAGTGTGGCTGGTTCTTGTCCAAGTACCGCCTGGTTATGGTATTTATATCACACGACGGAGTTAAGCTTAGTCTCATGACACTTCATTTGATTTGGATAAGAAACTAAGTAACTGGTCCATGCAGTTTTTCAGTAATCTACTAGTTTATTTACATGTGGTTGCTGTGACGATTTCCTTTAGCTG
The DNA here is from genome assembly GCF_023864275.1 of Schistocerca cancellata. Lineage (NCBI taxonomy): Eukaryota > Metazoa > Arthropoda > Insecta > Orthoptera > Acrididae > Schistocerca > Schistocerca cancellata. The sequence continues at coordinate 139,534,051 of NC_064632.1, forward strand.
CACAAAAAGGTGGTAAATATGTCCATGGATATTGTTGTAGAACAAGCTCTGACAATTCTGTTCTTAGGGTCAGATTTTTCATAGTACATGATTAATGAGCCACCAGCTAATCCTTGCCACAAAAGAGCCTTGCAATTCGACTGCCAAATACACCTTTTTATTCGCGCCGAGCGGGATTCGTTGGGGGGGGGGGGGGGATTTCGCTCCAACTTTTATACAATTACAAACTAAAGTATTCTGCGCATAAATCAGTATTACAAGTAAAATTTTAACGTTTCCATTCTTTTGTTGAAAATTACTTCTAAAATTTCAGCTATAGAATAATTACAACTCCAAAAAATGACATAAATAACTAATAGACATTTACATAGATGTTACATCAAAGAAGATGGCTATACACATGTTACATTGAGTAAATCCAAAGAAATTGTTTTATATAGATACTGTCGATATTCTGTCGATATTGGTGTTACAGGTTCGTGTGCCTGTCCCTGAAGCGGAATGAGGGAAGTGACTGCGTTAGACTATTTGAAACCCACACTGAACCAAATTTTTTGCGTCGTCGGTCATCTGACCAGTTTTTGGAGAGGCCTGCCACGAATTCCTGTTCTGAGCTTTCCTCTTCATCTCAGAGTAGCACTCTCCGACTTCACTGTCCAGAGTTTGCTACTTCTTGATGAAAGAAATCGCGTGTAATCGAATATAATATTTCGGCGAAAGTTTGTTTTACTCGTATGTAATGACGAGTGTACGACATAGTGTACTTTCGTTCCTTTCAGTTGATATGATGCTTAACTGCCTCGTCTGACTAAACTATTAGCGTACATGACATACAGTTCTGCCTTGCTAGCCGTACACTCAAAAATTGCCTTCTGTTCAGCGAATCGCGCGACCTCTGTGTGTGACCTTGGCTTCGCAACATAAAGTAGAATTCTCTACTAGCCACAAAAGAGTTTACAAAACTGTACAGCCCTACTTTACCCAATTGAGTATAGGTATTCATCTTGCACTGTTCGAGCACGTTATTAATGACAATTTTGAAAAACTTTGACTGCGTGTAGCTCAAACTGAAATTTATTACTTTTAAGACGATCGTCCTTTTGTTTCCTAACTGCAAAGCGGATATGGGGTTCGATTGTCTTCTACAACACACACACACAGATGTTTAATTTCGCTTTCGTCCTTATCTCTCAGGTAACGTGGTTCTGTCCAACAAAACAACTGTGGTTTTGTTAGAAGTCTGGCCCAGAACTAATATTAACATCCCGTACGCCAATCCCTCCGAAGTAAATATTGAACTGAGAAAAACGGTTGTCCGCTCGGAAGGAGCAAAATTTAAGTTAATTCTTCCGAAAAATACTTTACGTATATTACGTTATATATCTGTAATCGAAAACATGATGGATGAATGCTATATAGCTCATAATAAGTTATCTGGCAACCAATGTTTTACGAAGCTTTAAAGTGGTTCAAGCGAATTTACCATTCGTAAGAAAATGTCAACCAAACACTTTGGTACATATGAAGTAATCGTTTTTTGAGCTATTGAACACTTTCTGAAGATTTAGTACTGTCATACAATACCGTATGTTATGATATTTTTTGAAATCATAAATTAGACATAAAACATTACTTATAGAGTGACAAGTAAATCAGGAATAAGAAATGTCTTTAGGTAAATGAACATTAGACGCTACTGAGAGTGCAGAACGTTGTATCCTTAAAAGTGAACCAAGTTAAACACTTTCTTCTAAATAAGTGTGGTTCCCTTCTAAACTTATAAGAAAATTTATTACAATAACGTACTTGCCCAGAAAGTCGCTGTGCCGTCAAAAACAGCGGTGGAAAATTAATTTAATCTATTCCTTCACGTCTCTGACCATGTGAATTACCAAGGCTCACCAGGTGTCCGGTAGAAGTCGTTGTCCGTACTGCAGCCATGTGCCAGATATTCTAACAATTATTAAGAGTGGAAAATCTTGCAATCAGCGACGCATAAATTTCACAGACGACTTCTCTACGTATACTTCATGGCCACACCACTTTCTAAGTGGTTCGATGCACTTATAGGCACTTCTAAAAATTTACATCTTCAGACATGGACACTACTTCTACTTCCACAGTAAACGCTACCCTGTCTGCGACTCTTTCCATTCCATCCACCGCGCGGTGCTGTAGTGTCGACCAAAACAGTCAGGAAAGGAAAACCTATTGCGGATCTCCTCCTTTCGTGATTAAATGTTCAAAAATTTAATTAAAATTTACGTTCCCTAGGAAAATTACTGTCATTTCCAGTAGTATTTACATTCTATGCTAACCTTTACAATTACTATTTAATACATATTAACACACCTTCATGTAGGTAGTTCCAGCGGTTCACAACATTGCGAAAATGTTAATATCTATACTTCATTAGACAAAATTTTTATTTACGGTTTTTATATACTCAATACAGATGTTATGTCAACTCAGTGGAATCAATAATTTATTGGCTAGATTCCTATCTCTGTGTTCTCGTTCAGCTTTTACGATTTACAGCTCCATCTAGTACCATGAAACTTATTCGCTGATGTCTTAGCACACGTCCCTTTCCCCCCTTCTTGTGCGACTTCCTCACCAAATCTGGGACGTAACTTTTCATTCCTTGTCAGACCACCTCATTTTCAACATTCCTCTAAAGTCTCATCCTTCTATAGTACCTTATTTTAAACGCTTAAATGCTTATTTAGCAAAGAAAAATCACCAAACAGCCGCATGTTTTCAGAAGATGTTATTTTATTTATACGGCCAATTTCGACATCTCATCAAACGCTGTTTGCAGAACTTAAATAATGCCTTCGATGACTTCACTTTCATAGTGATGAAGCGGTGCAAGCAGAGTAGAGGTTGTGGCTCTGTCAACGAAGTCAAACATTCTACAGTGACGGCGTCAACAAACTGGTCTGTCACTGGGAGAAATATGTTCGTCATCAGAGTGACTACAATGAGGAGCAAATGTCAGAAGATGGAAGAATAAAGATGTAGGATTTTAAGAACGTTTGTTTTTATCTAAAAAGCTTTAGGAGGTTTTACACAAAAAATTAAGAGGCATTTTCCGCGCACACTCGTACAATACCCGTCTTCTCTTATAGATTTTACCCACTTTTCAGGAATCTTAGAACCACTTGTCGCTTTTTCTACGGCGACAGATTCCAACAAGTCTTGATTTTTCTTAATATGAATAGGACCTAATGTAAGTCCAAATGGTCCAAATGCCTCTGAGCACTATGGGACTTAACATCTATGGTTATCAGTCCCTAGAACTGAGAACTACTTAAACCTAACTAACCTAAGGACAGCACACAACGCCCAGTCATCACGAGGCAGAGAAAATCCCTGGCCCCGCCAGGAATCGAACCCGGGAACCCGGGCGCGGGAAGCGAGAACGCTACCGCACGACCTAATGTAAGTATATAAGCTTCTATGGCCATATGTGAAAATTCTGAAATCCTTGTGGGTGTATTGAGACGACATTTTACAGAATATTGAAATAACCATCGTTTAGCCTCTATTACAGCGACCTCCATAGGTCATAAACTGCTTACACTCGCGGTGAGTACTTCAAACTATTGCGCCTCTAGCGGAGTCGTAAGACTATCGTATCGATGTTGATATTCTAAGAGCCTATTCCCAGTGGAAAGCATCTCCAACATTGTCAGAATGGTTATTTTAGTGTCGTGTTACTGTTACGGTCGTATACACAAAAGGAACATTGCAAAAGTTACAGCCTGTTAGACTACCGGATCGACGGTCGTAGGGGAGCCATTCCTGGCTGCTCCTTCTCCTACTTCTTCTGCTGCTGCCGCGTCTGTGCCAGCCTAAAGCACTGTGCCTCACGTTTTATGAGCACATTAAAAATAAGATTACCGTGAGTTAAGTGCTTATATTTACGTTTCTCTCTGAGAACACAGCCAATAGTTTTACTGAAGTACTGAATCCTTGCGTCTGTCCGAGAGAATATCAAGAGCAACATAACTTGCGGAGAGTGCGACAACTCACTCAGCACTACAACTACCGATTTTTACTGAAATTAATTTATACTCTAATGATCACAGCAACAACATCGTGACCCGCTTTCATCTCTGTATATAAAAAGCAATGCCCTGACAGGCTGACTGACTGACCAACCATCGCCCAGCCCGAACCGCTAGTGACAGAAAGATGAAATTTGGAGCAGGTGTGGATCTTATACTGTGGGTGCAGTTTAAGAAGGGACTTTTCAAAATTCCAACCCCAAGAAAGTCAAATACGCTATGAAGCTTTTTCTTAACTGTCGCTATTAAGGTAGTCTTGAATGTAGACCTATGAAAATTGGTATTTGGTTTCTCGGCAGAAATATAGAAATACATGTATCAGCTTTTTAGGAAACTTAATCCTTTGGGAGTGAAATAGTGGATGTAAGCTTTTTTTGGAAATCTCATTTTTAAAGCTGCAACTGTGAACATAGGTATTTGACTTCTCGGTTAAAATACGTGTATCAGTGTTTTTGGAAACTGAACCCCTAACGGGGTCAAATAGGGAATGAGATTTTTTTGAAAATACTTTATTAGGGAGTATTTTTAAAGCTAAATGTACGAAAATTTAGATTTGCCTTCCGGGTAAGAAATAAAAAATGTGTTTCACTGTTTATGGAAATTCAACCCATGTTGGGGGAAATTGGGCGATGAAAATTCTGATGGAATAAACTCATTGTGCAAGCGTTTTTGAAGCTAAATCTGCGAATATTTGTATTTGGCTTCCGTGTTAGAAAAAAACATACACATGTCATTATTTCTGGAAACTGAACCGATAAGGGAATGCAATAGGAGATTAATTTTTTTACGCAAATATTTCGTTACATCAAAAAAAACTTAAACCTAAATTTATGACAACTAGCACTTCATTTCTCGGGTAGATATAAAACAAGTATTTGTTAGGAGACGAAAGTTGCTATGGAAATATCTCCATAAAAGCGCAAAAGGCATGATTAACAAAATCTTTAGGCGCCAGCAGCTACCATCGTCGCTTATTTGTCAGAAGTACATTGGAAAATGGCCATGTTTATATGGAATTAACTAGCGCGGAAAGCTTAGGTGTCGCAATTTTTTAACAACATAGAAATTCGATTAAATAATGATAGTAATAATAAAACTTTGCAGGCCATACAGTCTATGCGAGTGAAGCAGCGGACGCTGAACTAGCAAATAGTTAAAAGAAGAAGAAATGGGAAACCATCACTACAGGTTTCGCGTTACAGCGTGTGCCAAAGATAAAAAAGTGTCTGTTTCGTTGTCTACTGCCTCATTCATAAAATTTACAGAATCTGAGATCACCGAAAGTTATACGCAGGTGGAGAAAAAAAATGGCTCTAAGCACTATGGGACTTAACTTATGAGATCATCAGTCCCCTAGAACTTAGAACTACTTCAACCTAAGGACATAACACAAATCCATGCCCCAGGCAGGATTCGGACCTGTGACCGTAGCGGTCGCGTGGTTCCAGACTGAAGCGCCTAGAACCGCTCGGCCATCACGGCCGGCGAGGTGGAGGAGTCACTGTTGAAATCTCTCTCTGAAATGTGTAACACTTTTCAGTTAATGGTAAGGTAGACGTATCTATTCTACGACCCGAAAATTTGTATGAAGACTGAAATTTCTTGTTTATTCCTTACGTTTCTCCGTTGCAGTCGTGCAGGGATACTGCAACGTGAACAAGCGGGGAATGTAAAATATTTATATGAAACAGGGAATATGAATCGGCTACTATTGTAGTCATTTAACAAATACATTTATTTTATTCTCTTTTCCTTAATCCATCATTAATTTTAAATAAGCCTCAATAATTTCACTGTTTGTGTATTAACAGTCCATATGTCAGTGTTAAAAACAAATCACGAAAGTCTAGTAATTAGTACATTCACACAAATCGATTCCAAACAGACATCTGTGTCTGTACGCTGAGCAATTACAACTTGGTAGGAACGCTACGGCTTTACTCTTCTACCTCCTGGTTAGTTGTTTACAATGTTGTTCTGTTTGACGGCTAGCTGCCTCACTGTTATTTAAAACTGTTAATACTAACCTACAACTGTATCTATTCTATACATGAGAGGAGCATTTTAAGGTGTATCCAATGTGTTATCGGCAGATCCACTGCACGACACTAGATCTTTCACAGAGCATTCGCTTGTGGAAGATCCACTAATGTCCTTTACTTTTCAAAACAGTTACCCTATCTTATCCGGCAGATACCTTTATTTACATTTTACTGTACTGCCACAGTCAAAACGAGATACCTATTGAATTTTCTGCGGAAGAGGCAGGGTTATTTATTTCCAGCACACCCTGTGACAGTTTGGAATTGACGTGGTGCCGGAGGGAAATCTGAGATTTTTCACAGTTAGGGATTTCATGATCAAATTATTTCAATATGTGATTTGATCATAAACTACCTAAGAGGAGCGCTTCGAGTGCCCAGCACGTATCAGTATCAGTATTGACAGGTTAGCGCATGGGTAGTATCGTGAACGCGTCTTCTGGGAACGTGGTGCTCATATTGCCTTTCGGAAATTTTATTCCCCATCGGAAGAGTGAGTAATAAGAAATTCTGTCAGTTACGTAAACACAGCAGTGATTACATTTCTCGACGTGAGAGGATAGGTAGCAGCTGAAATTCATAGAAAATTGTGTGAAATATATGACCCTACCGCATTAAAAGAAAAAAAGAGTGAAGCAACGGCGTTCGGAGTTTATGTACGGGCCTTCAAGCATTGACGAACAACAGAGATGTGAAGGGACTAGTATCCCACATGCAAAACGAAAAGAAAATCACTGTTGCACGATAGGCAGTTTTTATCTAGAATTTACAGAAGCTTATAGGACAACGTTATTGAAACCATGATTGAAACTCTAAGCTACTGGAAGCGAAAATGTCCACAATGCGCGCCTTACGGAAACAATCCAGATATCGCACATGACATTTTCTATCATTTCCTGTATGGTACTGATGCCAAATTAACTAAATAACATCTATTGAGACATCTCAGGATCTAGTTTGTGTTTAAGCGTTTTGAGGAAAGTGAGGAAGTAAAGAAGTTTTATAAAACTGACTAGAAATCTAAGCAGAATAATTTAATGCAGAAGATTCGAAGGAGGTTGTTTTCTGACATAGATTGTGCTTGAAATGATTTCGTGTTTATGCAGAAACATACTTGCACAAATTTATAAAATCAAAAATAAATTTAACAATTTATCTATCGTTTTAATTTGGGTAGTTATCTGCCTACGATACAATTTTTTTGACAACCACTCTTCGGAAAACAGAAAATATTCTGCCAGTATGAAGAAGACATACGAAAAGAAAATTTCTGACAGAACACGGGAACCTGAACCAAGACGAGAGTTGAAGCCAAGGTGGTAAGTTTATGGCAGAATAACATAAATTAAACAAAACTACTAACGAAATATTTGAAGGATATGGTAAGAAATGATAAAAATTTGTCACAAGAAACAATAATATTATAAAGAAAACAACTTGGAAACGTCATGTTTAACGATTTAGCCTGGTGATACAGTTAACTAATAACGGACAGACTACTGCAGAAATGTTTTTTTGATTGTATAGTTTAAGAGATGTATCAGCAGCATACATCGACAGTTATGGGAACGAAATTCTTCAGTTAATAGCAACTGTGGAGTATAAATGAATTTAAAGTATGAAGGAAGGAAATGCTCCAGAAGTCATATTAAATGCAAAAGGAACTGGTAAAATAATTGGCAGAATGCATGCGGAGGAAGACAATTTCTCATCCTGCAACAATCTACTTCGGCAGAAAGGAGACAAATAAAGCATACAAAAGGCATAGACCTAGTGGCCTCCTGTACCTAATATACGAGGCAGTAATAATAATTCTAATTAACTGTATAGAAAAATACTAGATTTTAGTCACGTAAAAGAGCAAGACAGCCTGGGGAGTGGATATTGCTTAGTGAACTATTTGTTTTGGATGAAATTATACGACGGACTAGTGAAGGTGAATTGTCACTTGTCTTACATTAACAGATTTTGGGAATGCATTTGATGCTGTTTCAACAAAATGTGTGCTTGACGAACGAGGCATTGATTCAACTTACCTTACTATTCTCTAGCCTATGCCACAGTGCCCATGAAACTCTACAGGGAAATTCAGTACTGGCAGATGAGCCAGGCAATAAAATTTCATACCGCCAAAGCCATGAAAGTACGGTTCAGATAAATAAAATGTAACTGAAGAAATACTTGTCACTGTAACCACCTTGTAGTAGGGCCGTTCAAAAGGTAATGTAGCACATTTTTTCCTGAAAGCAAGTTGGTTTTATTCTGGATTCCAATACACAACATTATTTACCACTCTTTTGGCTGCAAAACACTGGTTTTCAACATTATATTTGTTGAATGAAATGACCTTCGCCACCTTACTGGGAGACGTGTATGACCGCATGGTACCACACTACTGGTCGACGTTGGAGTCAGTGTCTTGCTGCATAAGTAACGTCTCCATTATGCACCTAATGCTTCCTGTGGAGTGCGTTCTTCTTTGTGCCAGACAGATGGAAACCGGAAGGTGAGAGATCCGGGCTGCAGGGTCGACGAGGAAGAACAGTTCAATGAAGTTTTGTGATCTCCTCTCGGTTGTCTCGCCAGACGACTTGCCGTGCTTTTGTTCAATGACAGATCTCCGTAGACATCCTGCAAGCGCCTATGAATATATGCAGTGTTCTGGTTTTTCGCCAAAAGAATGTCAATGACAAAAAATGTGTTCGATTACTTACTGAAAGCCTCTCACATAATCTCAGCTTTATTGATAATGTTATATCACAAGGATGGTAGGAATATTTGGTTGTTGGACGTCCCCTTGATGATAAATTATTATAGATGGAACGCAGAAGCTTTGATAGGTCAAAGAAAGGGAAGGAAATCAGGTGTGGCCATTTAGAGGAACCCCTTTTGCACTAGGTTCCAGCTAGCTAGGATTTGTTTCCTCTAAAATTCCTGAACGGACTTCAAGTCTACAATGTTGTTCTTAAGGAAATTTCCTCTGAATATAGGTCAGAAATTTATGATTCTTAACAAAATCCTTCATATGGCACGTGGAACTACCTGGGGTCTCCAGTATCGACCGCGCACTTCTGCATTAGGTTTGGCGTACCCAAATACTGAAAATCCTGCATTTTTTCGGGACGGAGGACCATCGTACAAAGCTTGTCGACAGTGCCATGTGCATAATATCTGGCGCTATCACACTATATCAAGCCCAGTTCATTGGATTTCACTGTGAACAGGTATTATGCTAACTGCTTTGCCCAGATCAACTGCTCTTTCGAGGGAATTTTCTAGGAATCCTATCTACTCACGCGTAAAGACCTCAAAAGACTGCATTCATAAGATGTACTTTAGCATGATGCTTCTGCCAGAGGTATCAAACTTCTCGAGAAGTGGAAACGTTGTTGGAAGCACCAGAATATCTTATCAGGTTTATTATTTATTTCAAGTTTCTGCTACCAGTCACTTTTTATTTTATGCTTAACCAACATAATGCAACGCGTTTCGAACATGTTCTGTTCATCTTCAGGCGTTTATACATACATACATATAGAGAAATGTTGTGTTGTGTGTATAACATCGAAGCAATTTGTGCAGTGAATTACGTGGGCAATCAGTGACAAAATATAATTTGCAATAGTGTAATGTCAATCATTAGCTCCGCCATTACACCAGTGATGCAAGTGAAGCAGCAAGATGATGATATTGTAAGTGATCAACTGTCATATAAAAGCCTTTCACACTATTTTCGTAACACATAACTGATGCAAATCTATCTGCAGCTTATACAGGCTGTGATATACATAGTCAACCACACGGAAGAAAACCAGCAAAAGACATCACTGATTTCGATTTCTAGTCATACACTGCCCCCCTCAAAAAAAAAAAAAAAAAAAGGTTCAAATGGCTCTGAGCACTATGGGACCTAACAGCTATGGTCATCAGTCCCCTAGAACTTAGAACTACTTAAACCTAACTAACCTAAGGACAGCACACAACACCCAGCCATCACGAGGCAGAGAAAATCCTTGACCCCGCCGGGAATCGAACCCGGGAACCCGAGCGTGGGAAGCGAGAACGCTACCGCGCGACCACGAGATGCGGGCACTGCCCCCCTCCTTCTCCCCAAATGCCACACCAGCAGCTACAGTAAAAAACAATGGACGAAGAATTCTAGATTAATCTAGTGTAAGACTGTTTATTTTTAAGTAACATTTCTCTATATGTATGTATAAACGCCTGAAGATGAACAGAACATGTTCGAAACGCGTTGCATTATGTTAGACTAAGCATAAAATAAAAAGTGACTCGTAGCAGAAACTTTAAATAAATAATTATCGCGCACAGTGACGGTTCACAAACATAGCCATTATGGCTAAAAATAATCTCATCAGGTGCTGAACTCCCAAGTGGATCACACCTACCATCCAAGACTTGGAGTGCCGTGAATCGAATGCCAACGGGCCACGGCAGATGCAAAGATGCACACAAGTGGAACATCTGCTCAAACCAGATTTTGATTACTGCCGAGATCCACGCTATATTATGCAGCAAAAAGTCTAGAAAACATGGGCCCTAAGATACATAATTTAAGAGCTATGAGCAGAAATTTATCTTTCATACTGTGAGACATGTCTCTTCTACTGCAAACTCTTTGCTCTCGATAGTTCGAGAGGTGGTAGTACGAACAAAATAGAAAAATGTCCATTGGACGTAGGCTCTTGAGTGGTGCCTTAAAAACTATGAGTACTTGTTCATCTTCACTGGTGTGGAACACATCTCCTCCGCTGGGCAAGTGCTCGTAGCTCTAAGGTATGCATTTCAGAGGCCTTCTTCACCAGACAATTTTTTCTTGTTTTGGTCTATACTACCACCACTCAAAATATGGAAAGCAAAGAGCTTGGTGTAGAAGAGATCTGATTTACAGTATAGAAGATGGAATGCTCATAGCTCACATGGTATGCGCTTTAGAGCCCATGTTTACTGGACGTTTCTGATTCGAATGATTGTTTTTATTATATCCTTGAATACAGACCGTTCCTCCTGGGATACCCTGTACATTGCACAGCGACTGATGCGGTTAAGCATATCACCATATCGAAGAAAATTTCCTGCTGGCAACAAGAGGCAGTGCACTCGATTGAAAAACTCGATATTCAGTTATGAAACATATGTAACCTTGTTCTAGTTCATAGTTTCATATTAGTATATATGTTTGTATCTGTTGGCAATTGTATTAGTCCTACGAAAAATAATCTCGATATAGAAAAACGCTTTCCCGGCTGACTGATTCAATCAGTCATTGATTCATCATCGCCCAGCCCAAATCACTAACAATGGAAACTTCAAATTTGCAGAGGATGTTGATCTTACACTGTAGGCGTCGTTGATGACGGGAATTTTCAGTATTCCCACTGCAAGGAGGTGAAATAGGGAATGCAAGGGGCTTTGAAAATATGTTGCTATTAAGGCAATTTTGAAGCAAAGCCTACGAAAACATATTTGGTTCCTCGGCCAGAAATAAGGAAACAGGTGTTTCAGCATTCTTGGAAACTGAACCCCTGTGGGGGGGAAATAGTAGGCAAAAGGCTTTTTGGAAAGAAACCATTATTAAAGCATTACTGAAGCATGTTTAAAGCTAGGCCTATGAATATTGGTATTTCACTTCTAGCTACGAGAAAAAAGGATACTTGTTCCAGTGTTTGTGGAAATTTGGCCTCCTAAGGAAGTGAATCAGGGGATGAAAAATTTTGTGAAATTATTAAATTATGTAAGCATTTTCAAAGCTAAATCTATGAAAATTTTTGATTCTCTATTAGAAATAAAACAAAAAAAGTTTGACACTATCCCCTAAGGGGATGAATTAGGGGATGAATATTTACAAGAAGTATTTCGTTACAATAAAAATTTTTGAAGCTAAATATATGAAAATTGGTATCTCACTTTTCGGTTAGGTATAAAGAAATATGTTACAGGATGAAAGTTTCTATGGAAATTCCACCGCAAGAATGAAAAAGACATGATTAACAACTCCTTGGACTCCAGCTGCCAGGACAGCTTTTTGGTCTGAAGTACGTTCGGAAAAGACCATGCTTCTATGGTCTTAGCTAGTGTGAGAAGGTGTTGCAGTTCGTAGACAACAAAAAAATTGATTAAAGAAAAAAAAATCTGTGCAGACCATACATACTACGGAAGCGAAGCAGGAGGCGCTTAGCTAGTATTCTTGTACGTAGGGAAAGACAAATGGTCGCGGCTTGATTTTTTTTTTCGAGGTGGTAAGCCTTGATGAGCACGCTTGGTATGTTCGTCCTTCATTTATCTCGTACGTACGATTTCACAGCTTCCCTGCAGCTGTCTTTAGATATCAGGCCAGAAGAGAGCGCTTTTCTCTGGATTATACGACTGGAGCAGAAATGCCCCTTCCGCATTGCTTCCATCTCTAGCCCTTTCCGGCGCGCCGTTTCTTTCGCCGCGGACCACTGCCTTCAGAGACGGGCTGCCGGGGCGGGGGTGGGGCGCTGCTATCGACCGGCGGGCCACCGTTGTCTGGAGGGCGGCTGCGGCTGTCCACTTGTTTACGTTCCGCGGCAAAAGTTTGCGGCGCGGCTCTAAGTGGGCCCGCCTTATCTCGCTCGCCAGTAGCAGCCGCTACCGCCCCAGCGCCGCCTTTATCGCCAGGGCGAGCTCGGCACTCACTACCCTCGCTGCAAACGCCCGGTCCGTGCTCTTGTACCGGTTTACAATTTGTAGCGCGGTCACTCGCAGAAATCGTTTGACCCGAGGTACGGTACCACAACGTGTGACTGTTCAGGTCTCACACCAGTTAGTTGACACAAAGTACTACGACAGCGTAAGCCTTCCTCCACGAATTGCGTTTAAAGTCATGCTGAAACAAACTTAAAAACCCGATAATTTAGCAGGGGGTGAGTGGAGCGATCGAGTTGTGCATTAAATTTTCCAGTGTCATGAGGAGTCCAGGATCCGTGCAACTCAACGGCTTCACTGAAAACGGAGATAGGCTCCGCAAATACAGGTAATAAAATATCCAGTATCCAGATTGCAGATATTCTCTCTGAGGGCACCATGACCAGTTTTATAGTAATGAATAAAATAGACATCTCATGGCTCATTTAGGTTGTGGTATCGATAGATACGATGCCACAACGTAGGTTCGCTCTGCTGGGTTGGCACTACGACACACAGACGACAGCGCCCTCTAGCCGGCACTGTGCAGCTCTACGAGCGCCGCTACAGATTCAGCCCATCTGATGCCGAGCAGACGACCAACCAACATTGTTTCTATGGTGTCACCGCCCGACACCACACTTGCTAGGTGGTAGCTTTAAATCGACCGCGGTCCATTAGTACATGTCGGACCCGCGAGTCGCCACTGTCAGTAATTGCAGACCGAGCGCCACCACACGGCAGGTCTAGAGAGACGTACTAGCACTCGCCCCAGTTGTACGACGACTTTGCTAGCGACTACACTGACGAAGCCTTTCTCTCATTTGCCGAGAGATAGTTAGAATAGCCTTCAGCTAAGTCCATGGCTACGACCTAGCAAGGCGCCATTAACCATTTCTAGAGAGAGTCTCACTTGTATCATCAAGAATGCTGTATACAAATGATGGATTAAAGTTATTTCAGCAGCTACGTACTTTTCTTTATAGCATTCATTACGTATCCTGTTTCAGACTTAACGCAAGCCGGCGTGAGTTGACGCGTGCCCTTTCGGCTTCCTCGCCTTGTGTCTAGACTGTCTTGTCTAGACACAACAGTTTCTATTTCATAGTGGGCGAGCCACTACTTGTAACTTTGTAACTTGATGGCTCTGAGCACTATGGGACTTAACTTCTAAGGTCATCAGTCCCCCAGAACTTAGAACTACTTAAACCTAACTAACCTAAGGACATCACACACATCCATGCCCGAGGCAGGATTCGAACCTGCGACCGTAGCGGTCATGCGGTTCCAAACTGAAGCGCCTAGAACCGCACGGCCACACCGGCCGGCTGTAACTTGATGTACAGCTTCGCACATACGTGCTCATCTCAGCCAAAGTACATAGTAAAACCACTTTCAATTGCAGTACCAAGTGTTCTTCCGCACCTGCTCCTCCTAGCTTCCTACATTCGGCCTACCCTTCAAGTTTCAGGAGCAGACTCAAGCGCCGCCTATCAAGGCGGGATACAAAATAGGTATCATTGAAGTGTGTCATAAATATAAATGAGAAGGAGCTATCTGTGTACAGTGTAAAGACGTTTTTTATAACCAAGATCGTTGTAAACTGTTTTATTCACCGATTATGACAGATATGACTGTCATCTTCATATCTTTAAAAACTTTTTTACTTCCGTACAATTGAGCGTTCACTACTCATGCCTTGTTAACATTTTAATGGAAATCATAATGCACGTTCCACATATGTTTGTGACAGACCTGTTTGTAATTTTGTTTTTGACAAAACTGTGTGGAATGTGCAATATACGTTCCACTAAAATTTTAACGTAGCACGATTAATGAACGCGCAAAGGAACATGATAAACAACGAAAAAAGTGTTTGAAGATCTGAAGATAACAGTTTCGAACACGATTGTGGTTCTAAGAAATTCCTTTAAAATAGGTTTGGTTCAGTTACTGGTTTCGACCCGTGCAACAGGCCAGCTTCAGATCTGCATTTAATAATTACTGATTGCAGTTCGTCATTGGGGCAAAGATTTATTTATGAATTCAGTTTTTGATACACGTCTCATTTTCTCCTCGACACGTTTCACAGATACATAAACATAAAGCCATCTTGTGCTATACAAAGAAGCATCCACATAGACACGCCGGTGTCGATAGCGTATCGTGTTACATAGTACTTGATCGTAGCTGGAAGCATTACATGTCACTGAAAGCTCTGTGCAGCAGTCAGTCAGAGAAATAGACTTACTAAAAATAAATAAACTGCTCAGTGGCGCTGGTGTAGAGCACCGATATTGAAGCCGCCACTTACAAGGCAACGCTGTGTTTGCGCTCGGTAGATAATGTCAAATTACACACATCAAAAAACACATTAAAAAATTTTTGTATCACCCCTGTTCCCAGAACTCCTGAAGACAGACGTGGGCTGTGGATATTGTATGACACAGTGCCTTTGACTGTTCAGAGATGTTACTAAACCCGCCCAAAGATGTAAACACCCATAGATGAGCAGCGCCTGTTTGACGGAGGGGGTCCGACAGCCGAACAATTCCAGTCATTCCACCAGGAAGGAGGTACATGGCTCGTGTTGTCTTTATTTCAACTATTCCCAGATGGTAAATACAGCGGCTCGAACGCGTCCGTAATGTTACTGCATGCCAGGGAGGGCTCTCAATAAAGGAAGTGTCCATCTGTCTCGGAGTGAACCAATGCGGTGTTGTTTGGACATGGAGGAGATACAGAGAGACGCGAACTGTCGATGACATGCCTCGCTCTGGCCTCCCAAGGGCTACTACTAAAGTGGATGACCGCTACCTACGGACTATGGCTACCCTGAAAGCAACGCCACCGTTTTGAGTAATGCTTGTCTTGCAGCCATAGGACGTCGTCTTAAGACTCAAACTGTGCACAATAGGCTGCATGATGCGCAACTTCACTCCCAACGTCCATGGCGAGGTCCGTCTTTGCAACCACGATACTATGCTGCGTGGTACAGCTGGGCCCAACAACATGCCGAATGGACCGCTCAGGATTGGCATCACGTTCTCTTCACCGATGAGTTTCGCACATGCCTTCAACCAGAAAATCGTCGGAGACGTGTTTGGAGGCAACCGAGTCACGCTAAGCGCGTTAGGTACACTGTCCAGCGAGTGCAGCAAAGTGGAGGTTCCCTGCTGTTTTGGGGTGGCAATATGTGGGGTCGACGTACGCCCCTGGCGGTCATAGAAGGCGCCGTAACGGCTGTAAGATACGTGAATGCCATCCTCCGACCGATAGTGCAAACACATCGGCGGCATATTGGCGAGGCATTCGTATTCATGGACGACAATTCGCGCCCCCAACGTGCACATCTTTTGAATGACTTCCTTCATGATAAGGACATCGTTCAACTAGTGGCCAGCATGTTCTCCAGACATGAAGCCGGTAGAACTTGCGTGGTATAGTTTGAAAATGGCTATTTATGGACGACGTGGCCCACCATCCACTATGAGGGATCCACGCCGAATCGCCGTTGAGGAGTGGGGCAATCTGGACCAACAGTGCCTTGATGAAGTTGTGGATAGCATGCCACGACGAATAAAGGCATGCATCAATGCAAAAGGACGTGCTACTGGGTATTAGAGGTACCAGTGTGTACAGCAATCTGGACCACCACCTCTGAAGGTCTCGCTGTGTTGTAGTACAACATGCAATGAACATTAAAAAAGGCGGAAATGACGTTTATGTTGATCTCTACTCAAATTTTCTGTACTGGATCCGGAATTCTCGGAACCGAAGTGATACAAAAATTTTGATGTGAGTAAATGTTGCATACACAATGACTTAAGAGATGCAAATAACAGGACTTTTATCAACTGTTGAAAATAGTATGAAAATGGAGTGGCTAGTACATCGAGATTACTGTTATTCATGTCCATGCTAGCTCAATGAAAAATAGGATAAAATGTGAGAATACAAAAATAAATCAAAGACTGAAATATAATCGCAAAAGACAGACGCAGAATATGTGCCAGGAAACAATATACAAGAACCGAAAGTGGAAAACTAATCTCACTATTTGCTACTTCGTAAATTTCAATCAACTATCTTGAATCGAAAACTTGATTCATTTCCTCTCATATTTGTAAGAAACAAATCGTAGCTTTTTCAACTGATATTTATAAATTCTCTTCTTTTGATGGAGACCTAATACAGGAAACTAGGAAACTACAGTCATTTACGAGAGACTTAACTACTCAGTAGGAAGTGTGAAGTAATATATTTTAGCTTAGATTTTCGATTTACTTTCACTTTCTCTAACATCCCTTAAATCAAAGGACAGTATTCATATTCTTCCCTGCAAATGGCGGACTTCAATTCGGGAACAGTTTCCTCACTTTTCCGCTACGCCGTAGTAAGGGCTTTATCAGACAGCTTGTCGCGAGAATTCTTTCCGAGTTTGAGTGGCGTGGGCCACAGTTGCTCTGTGTTTACAAATTTTTGTTCTAGTATTCGTTCTTCTCGTAGTAACACCAGTTCCCGTCAGATTAACGACGTTACGCGCTGTCGGGCTTGGCTAACACACGGCTGGATGTCCGTTCGGTTTTCCTAGCGTTGTTGGCGAGCGGGGTGTGCTCAGCTCCTGTGAGGCAAATTGAGGATGTATGTGACTGAGGAGTAGCGGCTCCGGTCACGAAAACTGACAACGGCCGGGACAACGGTGTGCCGACCGCACGCTCTTCCCCATCCACATCCAGTGACGCCTATCCGATGAGGACGACACGGTGTTCGGTCAGTGCTGTTAGGGTCTTCCGAGACCTTTTTGGACGGAGTTTAGTTAGTTAATTTGTTCTGCTCACTCACAACGGCCGTAGGTTTCTCTTTCACATCACGCTGCTGCAAATCTGTTGGTAAAATAGCTATCTCTGCCTCGTGATGACTTTTGTGTTCTGTGTTGTCCTTAGGTTAGTTAGGTTTAAGTAGTTCTAAGTTCTAGGGGACTGATGACCATAGATGTTAAGTCCCATAGTGCTCAGAGCCATTTTTTGGTAAAATAGCTACATGCTATTGGGTTAACCAAAGAATTGCAGATGTAATCGGTGGCATTCATGTAGGACGAAATGTTACCTTTTTCCTATGTCGTCTTTAGGCATGTTAAGTCTCTTGCCATTACTTGACATGAAGATTTAAAACAGACCTTACTTCTTTGTGGACTGGTAAGATTCGTGTGTTCATACGTGCAATTGTTGTAATTTATTTATTTTGGATCATCAGTTTTGTGACTGGTTTGATGCAGCCCGCTATGAATACCTCCCCTGTGCCAATCTCATATCTCATACTAGCAGTCGCAACTTAGGTCGTCAACAACGACACTAAATATTAGAAGCTCCTCTGTCAATAATACTCCAGTCAGATTTTATGACATAGTCATCTCTGTGTATACCACAGAGCAGTGGTTACCATTCTCTTTGAGACTATTACACCTGAACAAGATCATATTGAAACCAATATTCCCAACAGTGTTTAGTGTCTGATGTTGAGAGTGGGAGAAAATAACAAGACCCAGTTATTCACATACGATCAGGAGAAAATCTCATTCCAAATACACAAAAACAAAGAAAACGTGTTTGGTACAAAATACATATAATTCAGCCACAGCTCAGGACAATTCAAATACAGGAAGGATGACATGTGTACGATTTCCATTGGCAGCCACAGGTTCAAACGGTGTAAATTGAAGAAAAAATGAAAGGAAAAGCCACTGTGGATGCCTCAAACAATTGTATGTTTGCAAAAAGGCTGACGCATTCTTAATTCATTATTACTGAAAAAACAAGTTTTAATGTACCAATTTTTAAAATTACAGGAAAATATACAACATTTTATAAACGTCAACAACACTCACATGTTTTTGTAAGTGTTGTATTAAACCAACAGATGAGATTGTTGGTATTGCTTATTTTTAAGAATACTTTTTATGCTCGGTTTGGTCTCTGCTAATGTACATCGTAAATCTAGCTCCAAGTTCAGTCGGATTCTTGCTTTCGTTTTCATTGCCACCATAGTTGCAAGCTCACTTTCACATCTGTAAGTTGTGGTGAATGGAATCAATATTGTTAATGCTTTCTTTAATGTTTTCTCTGATAATAATGGGCACTCGTCACCCAGCTTTCCCCAAGATCTTACCAGTTCTGTTTTGGTGTAATATGTTTGCAGCGTGTTGTCTTCATATTGTCCAAGAAATTTTGCTATCTGAAAATATTCCTTTGCTCGCTGAAATCCAGGCATTCACTTTTCGATTATCCAGTTCAGGAAAATGGTTACTGGGAGAATTTATTACTGATGATAAGTGCTTGAGAGATAGCGCTCTCACTTCTAATACAGTATTATGTGGCGTAATGTTCTTAGGGAAGTTGACCTTTATTACTTGATTGCTATACCTGGATATGATCTGACTTAACACATCATGATGAGATGGTGGGCAGTGGTTAACGCTCTTGCTTGTGTACTCTAGTGAAGGAATAGCGGTAAGCTTTACCTGCATTCAAAGGAATAGGGCGCCGATTTAAACGATTGTAGTAAAAGTGTACGACGGCTGAGGGCCAAGAGGAGAGTTTTTTATGCTGAACCTGGGTGAAACCATTTGAGGACCACCAAGTTCTGCGATCTCAACGTGCAGACACGTTGGATGGCGCTGGTCGGTCGGCGCCAAGGAGTCGCTGCTGCAATGTGCAGAGCAATGAAAACTTACAATAAAGCAGGGGATGGACCCTTGTTAGGCAGGAAGCCGATGAGACAACTGTGAGCTTCCTGCGAATTTCCGCGGGACAAGTCACTGGCGCCCACACGTCCAGACTTTGTTACAAAACATATTTGTGAAGGCACGAGGCGTTTGGTGATTTTAAGGCCTTCTTTGGAAAGTTCGAAATGGACGCTATGGGGGAGATAACTATCTTTTTATGGAGGGCTGTGGTTCCATCCTGGTCATGTTGTTAGCAAAAGACGCAGCGCCTGGGAAAGAGGCTGTGAATGTGAATCTTTTTTTTTTCATTTCTCCCAATTTAAAGTCTCGGATTTGTCAAATCTGTGTATGCAGAGCGAGGAGCAATCTCCCATCTTCGGATGAGGTGCTCCAGCTCGTGACTGGCTTGTGCTAAAGTGGGAGTAGGTTAAGATGTAAATGTGCTTTGCTACCGAGCTGACGAGGAAACTAAGAGAAAAAAAAATGGTTCAAATGGTTCTGAGCACTATGGGACTTAACTGCTGTGGTCATCAGTCCCCTAGATCTTAGAACTACTTAAACCTAACTAACCTAAGGACATCACACACATCCATGCCCGAGGCAGGATTCGAACCTGCGACCGTAGCGGTCACACGGTTCCAGACTGTAGCGCCTAGAAACGCACGGCCACTCCGGCCGGCACTAAGAGAAAGAGAGGAGGTTACTCTTATACTGGCGCTTCGCTAGTAAAGAACTGCAGGTATCTACCTAAGTGTTGAGACTTGTGTCCTTTGCTAGAGTACCATTTAGAGCCTGTGCCAGTCACCATCTGAAGCGTCAGAAGTTTTGCTTCCAACATCACACACACACAGCGAGTGATGTGTGGGTTGTTGAGTGGTACTTAAGATAAGTAAATAAATTAGTGAAATAAAAGTGTAGTAGAAATTAGAAAATAAATTAAAAACTTGGTTTAGTTTAGAGAGTTACATACTGGCAAACAGCGGGCAGAGCAGAAGAGGCAATGACCTTGAAGTCAACAATTTCAGAAGAAGCTATCGGCCTCCCTACATAAGCGGACGCACCGGCTCACGTGTTTCTACATCTACATCTACATCTACATTTATACTCCGCAAGCCACCCAACGGTGTGTAGCGGAGGGCACTTTACGTGCCACTGTCATTACGTCCCTTTTCTGATCCAGTCACGTATGGTTCGCGGGAAGAACGACTGTTTGAAAGCCTCCATGCGCGCTCGAATCTCTCTAATTTTACATTCGTGATCTCCTCGGGAGGTATAAGTAGGAGGAAGCAATGTATTCGATACCTCATCCAGAAACGCACCCTCTCGAAACTTGGCGAGCAAGCTACACCGCGATGCAGAGCGCCTCTCTTGCAGAGTCTGCCACTTGAGTTTGTTAAACATCTCCGTAACGCTATCAAGGTTACCAAATACCCTTGTGGCGAAACGCGCCGCTCTTCTTTGGATCTTCTCTATCCTTTCCGTCAACCTGATCTGGTTCGGATCCCACACTGATGAGCAATACTCAAGTATAGGTCAAACGAGTGTTTTGTAAGCCACCTCCTTTGTTGATGGACTACATTTTCTAAGGACTCTCCCAATGAATCTCAACCTGGTACCCGCCTTACCAACAATTAATTTTATATAATCATTCCACTTCAAATCGTTCCGCACGCATACTCCCAGATATTTTACAGAAGTAACTGCTACCAGTGTTTGTTCCGCTATCATGTAATCATACAATAAAGGATCCTTCTTTCTATGTATTCGCAATACATTACATTTGTCTACGTTAAGGGTCAGTTGCCACTTCCAGCACCAAGTGCCTATCCGCTGCAGATCTTCCTGCATTTCGCTACAATTTTCTAATGCTGCAACTTCTCTGTATACTACAGCATCATCCGCGAAAAGCCGCATGGAACTTCCGACACTATCTACTAGGTCATTTATATATATTGTGAAAAGCAATGGTCCCATAACACTCCCCTGTGTCACGTCAGAGGTTACTTTAACGTCTGTAGACGTCTCTCCATTGATAACAACATGCTGTGTTCTGTTTGCTAAATGTTCTTCAATCCAGCCACACAGCTGGTCTGATATTCCGTAGGCTCTTACTTTGTTTATCAGGCGACAGTGCGGAACTGTATCGAACGCCTTCCGGAAGTCAAGGAAAATAGCATCTACCTGGGAGCCTGTATCTAATATTTTCGGGGTCTCATGAACAAATAAAGCGAGTTGGGTCTAACACGATCGCGGTTTCCGGAATCCATGTTGATTCCTAAAGAGTAGATTCTGGGTTTCCAAAAACGACATGATACTCGAGCAAAAAACATGTTCTAAAATTCTACAACAGATCGATGTCAGAGATATAGATCTATAGTTTTGCGCATCTGCTCGACGACCCTTCTTGAAGACTGGGACTACCTGTGCTCTTTTCCAATCATTTGGAACCTTCCGCTCCTCTAGAGGCTTGCGGTACACGGCTGTTAGAAGGGGGGGGGGGCAAGTTTTTTCGCGTATCGAATTAGTATCCCGTCAGGTCCAGTGGACTTTCCTCTGTTGAGTGATTCCAGTTGCTTTTCTATTCCTTGGTCACTTATTTTGATGTCAGCCAGTTTTTCGTTTGTGCGAGAATTTAGAGAATAACTGCAGTGCGGTCTTCCTCTGTGAAACAGCTTTGGAAAAAGGTGTTTAGTATTTCAGCTTTACGCGTGTCATCCTCTGTTTCAATGCCATCATCATCCCGGAGTGTCTGTATATGCTGTTTCGAGCCACTTACTGATTTAACGTAAGACCAGAGCTTCCTAGGATTTTCTGTCTAGTCGGTACATAGAATTTTACTTTCGAATTCACTGAACGCTTCACGCATAGCCATCCTTACGGTAACTTTGACATCGTTTAGCTTCTGTTTGTCTGAGAGGTTTTGGCTGCGTTTAAACTTGCAGTGAAGGTATCTTTGCTTTCGCAGTAGTTTCCTAACTTTGTTGTTGAACTACGGCGGGTTTTTCCCGTCCCTCACAGTTTTACTCGGCACGTACCTGTCTAAAACGCATTTTACGACTGCATTGAACTTTTTCCATAAACACTCAAAATTGTCAGTGTCGGAACAGAAATTTTCGTTTTGATCTGTTAGGTAGTCTGAAATCTGCCTTCTATTACTCTTGCTAAACAGATAAACCTTCCACCCTTTTTTATATTCCTATTAACTTCCATATTCAGAGATGCTGCAACGGCTTTATGATCACTGATTCCCTGTTCTGCACTTACAGAGTCGAAAAGTTCGGGTCTGTTATCAATAGGTCCAAGATGTTATCTCCACGAGTCGGTTCTCTGTTTAATTGCTCGAGGTAATTTTCGGATAATTTTCTCAGTCGTCACATGTGAGAAAAGGCCCTCGCCTTTATTCCTAGAGCCAATGACCGACGTTAAGATGATTCTTCGAGAAGCTTTTCAACGTGACAGAAGAGGCAATGACCGGCTCAGGTGTTTATCAGTTGTCACATGTGATCAAAGGCCCTCGGCTACATTCCAAGTGTGAATGACCGACGTTAAGAAGATTCTTCGAGAAGCTTTTCAACGCGACAGAAGAGGCAATGACTGGCTCAGGTGTTTATCAGTTGTCACATGTGATCAAAGGCCCTAGCCTACATTCCAAGAGCCAATGACCGACGTTAAGGGGATTCTTCGAGAAGCTTTTCAACGTGACAGAAGAGGCAATGATCGGCTCAGGTGTTTATCAGTTGTCACATGTGATCAAAGGCCCTAGCCTACATTCCAAGAGCCAATGACCGACGTTAAGGAGATTCTTCGAGAAGCTTTTCAACGTGACAGAAGAGGCAATGACCGGCTCACGTGTTTATCAGTTGTCACATGTGATCAAAGGCCCTCGCCTACATTCCAAGAGCCAATGACCGACGTTAAGAAGATACTTCTTGAAGCTTTTCAACGTGACAGAAGAGGCAATGACCGTGAAGTTGTTCACCTCCAGTGAACTGAAGTGAATAAATACGCGAGACGCAGTGGGCTCGACAAGGAGAGTAGCAGTATTTTTCAGTCAGTTTTGTTGCTGAAGACCGTCATGCAAGAAGAGACTACATCATACACAGACGCACCAAGTCCGCCGCTGTAATGGAATAGCAAGCAGCAGCAGCAGCGCCAGAAGACAGAAGTTAAAAGGTATTTGAAGACTGATTTTTACGTACGCGGGTGACTCGTGAGGACGGGAAGGAGACGGGCTCACATCAGCAGTCACCTGTGAACTGGGATGAAGTTCTGACAGCCGAAGACTGGCAAGCGGGAGTCCGTCGTTCGAGTCCGGGACACTGGCCTTCCCCCGCCAAGCCGCTCCGCTGGCCGACGCACAACACACGTGGCCGCTTAGAGAAGAGAAACACTGGGACGCCACATCCAAGGTATCACCATCCGATGCACGACTTCGCTCTCAATAATTAAACCGGCCACCTCGCGCTGCGCGTCTCCAGTCAACTGGGCGAGACGGCGACACGAGATACACACTGCCGCGCGTAATCAGACGCCGCCGCTGCCGCAGCAGAAGGCTTCGCAAATGACAGAGCTGCCGCTCTTCGAGCCAGAACATCGAGTAAGGAAACAGTTGTACAAATCTTCAATAAAAGTTGTCTTATGTAAAAATGCTGTTTCTTTTTACCTCATACCCGAGCCAAGGAAGAACCAACCCTGCCCACATGTTGTTAAGAGAGAAAAATTAATTAATTTAGTATTTTCACCCTGACATAATACTTTAGAATCAAATGCCCTTTGCAGTAATGCTCATCCTGACAAATGACTAGCATCAAAAGAGAAAACCTAGTTACATTTAATGACAGAACTGTTACAGGGTGTACTTATTTGTTTTGAGTCCGCCGTCTAAACATTTGACACATTCCGTCACGCATATTCGTGGTACGGAGTCTAATTGGTTTGGCAGACCAGCAAACGGATCCACCTGTACACTGGAATCCACTGATGTTTCAGAGGCTGACAGGGAATACCTGCGTTCCGAATTAGCCGAATGCGAGACTGCGTACTTGCATTTTTCCGGCGCGCGCCGTTAATAACATTGATGCCGTCCATGACTTCACTCACCAAACGCATCGTGGTGTACCGGCCCGACCACCAGGAGGGTGAAGTAGTCGCAGCTACGGCGTAGGGCTCCAATATATGCTTCTCAGCTTTCTTTCGAAGCGTTATCGTATGTTAAATCTATTCTAACCTTGATCACAAGCGAAACCATTCACCACACTATGATAATGAATACTTTCTCTTTTTATGTTAATGAGAATATTGTAACAAAATACGCCTCATAGACTTCTATAAGGATTTTTCTCGCCCCATATTTTCTCGCCTCACAAGCTTGAAATAACGATTATGCCCACGCCCAAAATCATACACCTGTGTTTCCAATGTTTATTTTGTTGTGAAGAAATCGGCTTGTGGCAGGTGCTGAATCCATTTCTCTCCTTACTGTGAAGTAATACTTAGAATGTAGCTGTGTACGTCATCTACAGGTATTGGGATTAATGTTCAGTGCCTACAGAACTACAGATAAAAAGGAAAATTACACACGTACTTACAAATTACCGACTCAGATATTTATTTACAGCAGTAAAAGAAAGGCAGTGCTGTTAACTAGAAATTTCTCACCCAACAGTTAGCTCTTGAATAAGAATAACTTAACTCACCAGTTTCTTTTTCTCGTCTGACACAAATACGTGGAGAAGGTAGTGAAATAGGAGGCACTCACTTCGTGTCCGTCGACTTGGCTGGCAAGCTAACAACTAACGAACGAAGAACAATATGCTAGCCGGTAACTCGGTGGAGTTGGTAATGAACTGCCATTAGCAATACAAGCAAGCTGTCAGCTGCAGCCAGTTGTCATCGCCCACTGCGCGCGAAATTCCAATATTGTCTGTCGTTAATGTATTCGCTGTGACCTCCACCACTTACCGTCATGCATTGATGCTCATTTTTGACACTTTTAGAATTAACAACGTATCCTATAGTCATTGGTCTAATGAGGTAGTGAAATGATTTTTGAAGCAATTTAGTTTCATGATTGAACCATAATCTAACCCTTAGCGTTTTTACTCCACAGAAAATTGGGTTTTACCCCTCAGGAGGGTAATTACCCCCGGTTGGAAACTACTGCTGTAGAGGAACTTATCTTTTGTATGCTCTGAATTCTGATGTTGAATAAAGATATCCAAAGGACGTCTGCGTATTCTGTAAACGTATTACTTTTCTAATATAGGAACTCATTAATATATCTCGTGCGGAAGTGCCAGTTTTTTTCCAAATCGACGGCCGGTGTGGCCGAGCGGTTCTAAGCGCTTCAGTCTGGAACCGCGCGACCGCTACGGTCGCAGGATCGAATCCTGCCTCGGGCGTGGATGTGTGTGATGTCCTTAGGTTAGTTAGGTTTAAGTAATTCTAAGTTCTAGGGGACTGATGACCTCACTATTTCACATCTTGTGCTTGGTCTACAGTAATTTCACTGAATTGGATCTTCGTTCCGGTTTTACGTTGCGTCTGCGAGTTCTAGGGGACTGATGACCTGAGATGTTAAGTCCCATAGTGCTCAGAGCCATTTGAACCATTAATTTTTTTTCCAAATTACTTGTTTTTTCTCAGCGACCTGCTTATGCAAGCTTATGGTACGGAACAGGGCGACAATAATTCCCTGGCCTTTTCAGCTGGGCCGCCATCCACAACTGTCTTGCACATTCCAGTCTGCCAGTAATATTATTTCACATGTGAGTTTTCAGCATTTTTAAGTACTCGGACTGGTGGTAAATGCATCAGCGCACCCAACACACGCAGCAGATAAAATGTCAGTTCTGAGCAAACCTCGTTTCTGTGTTCATAGGTCAGAGATTTTGCACTTAAGTAAGATCCAGAGTTGTTTCAGATTATGGAAACTTCATAACACCTTGAATTGCAAGGAAAGTGGTCTGTAAGGCGATCTCCATTACACCAAGAGTTCAATAGCCTTTGCAGCTCCATTAGTTCCAGTTACTCTTCTGGTATTATTAACGAAGTATTTCTTTCTCTAATTCGCGGGCTCGTTTCTCTTTGCGCTTGTGAACTGTACTGATCATCCAAATAATTGTCAAATGCTGTTTCACTACCAACTGCCGGAGAAATGGCTGTAAACAGTGATGTGTAGATTTTTAGTAATTAATATAACAGGCAAGAGTTGACTTTCAAAACAACGTATAGGAGAAGTCTAAACCTGTAATCTGAATGAACATACGCTATGTGATCAAAAGTATCCGGACACCCCCAAAAACATAAGTTTTCTATATTAGGTGCACTGTGCTGCGACCTACTGCCAGGTACTCCATATCAAAGTTAGACATCGTGAGAGAGCAGAATGGGGAGCTCCGCGGAACTCACGGACTTCGAGCGTGGTCAGACGATTGGGTGCCACTTGTTTCACACGTCTGTACGCCAGATTTCCACACTCCTAAACACCCCTTGGTCCACTGCTTCCGATGTGATAGTGAAGTGGAAAAGTGAAGGGACACGTACGGCACAAAGGCGTACAGGCCGACCTCGTCAGTTGCCTGACAGACCGCCGACAGTTGAAGAGGGTCGTAATGTGTAATAGACACCTTATCCAGACCATCACACAGGAATTCAAAACTGCATCAGGATCAACTTAAAGTACTAGGACAATTAGGCGGTAATGAGAAAACTTGTATTTCATTGTCGAGTGGCTGCTCATAAGCCACACATAACGCCGGTAAATGACAAACGACGTCTCGCTTGGTGTAAGGAGCGTAAACATTGGACGATTGAACATTGGAAAAACGTTGTGTGGAGTGACGAATCATGGTACACAATGAGGCGATCCGTTGGCAGGGTGTGGGTATGGCGAATGTCCCGTGAACGTCATCTGCCAGCGTGTGTATTGCTAACAGTAAAATTGGGAATCGGTGGTGTTATGGTGTGGTCGTGTTTTTCATGGAGGGGGCTTGACGCCCTGTTCTTTTGCGTGGCACTATCACAGCACAAGCCTGCATTGATGTTTTATGTACCTTCTTCCTTTCCACTGTTGAAGAGCAATTCGGGGAATGGCGAGTGCATCTTTCACCATGATAGACCACTTGTTCATAATGCACGGCCTGTGGCGGAGTGGTTATACGTCAGTATCATCCCTGTAATGGGCTGGCGTGCACAGAGTCCTGACCTGAATCCTATAGAACACCATCGGGATGTTCTGAAACGCCGACGTCGTGCCAGGCCTCACAGACCGACATCAGAGCAGCACTCTGTGAAGATTGGGCTGCCATTCCCCAAAAGACCTTCCAGCACCTGCGAGAGTGGAAGCTGTCATCAAGGCTAAAGGTGGGCTAACACCATACAGAATTCGAGGATTACCGATGGAGGGCGCAACGAACTTGTAAGTCATTTTCAGCCAGTGTCCGGATACTTTTGATCACATAGTGTAACATTGACCTCGATGGTGTCTTTCTTAGTTTCAAAAACCCAATTCGGACTAATCATATGTGGTACCACTAGTAAGCAATGTATAGAAGGAAAAATGTTAGTTTGATAAACCATCAGTGTCAAGATCATTTGATGTTCAGTCAAGGATGGAGGAGCTAGACCATTTTAAGTAACCATCCCATCACATCAGGTGATGGAGGAGAATCAGCTAAAAACCAAGTTAGGATAATTTTGGTGGAATTTGAGCATCAGTCATTCGAAAGATTAGTTCACATGTTAACCATTGTGCTACCTTACTTGGCACAGAGTATCATTTGGTATCTTTTAGAAGTCAAAAAGTTTGTCCCTTCACGTTAAGCCAAGATAAAACGTTACTGTGCAGAACCGTTACTGTTCATCACAAGATTTCAGGTGTCCTGCCACGGTCACAAGATGAAACACTGTCATTAGCTGACGTACTGTAATATTCTTCACCGAAGATTTCAGTTGTCCTGTCATGGTCGTAAAAATGAAATGCTCCAGTTTAATACTATGTTGATTGTTATTAACAAAGTAGCAGCCTAGCTTTAATTTTGATGTAACTGTGACTTGATAGTTAAGTGCTAAATCGGATTTAGCTGCTTCAAGAGTCATGTGTAATCAGAATGCGGCTGCTCAACAATGTTAAACACGACGGTAAAGGTTTTTTGCAACAACCAGTGCCAATACTTTTTACACTGATTGCGTGATATATTCTGTTTAAACACTGTGTGAGGCAGACACTGTTTTTGTCTCGCACTTCTGATTGTGGCTGATCTCATCACGGATCAGTACTTTTGGTATTACGTTACACACTACAACAACGGTCAGCACACACAATCGTCACTGCAGTCCAATGTGTTACCAGTGCGACTGCCACGAATAAGAATATTCTGCACAACGGTCAGCACACACAATCGTCACTGCAGTCCAATGTGTTACCAGTGCGACTGCCACGAATAAGAATATTCTGCACACTGTGTTGCGTGAGGGATCACGGACCCTTTACAAAAAGGAATTTCCCTATGCGGGGTGTTTGTCAGATCTGCTCCCTTAGAATGACGTGACGCCCAGATTACTGCACCTGGTCTGGTGCAGACAACTTCATGTCGGGAACGGCCTTGTAGCAATGGTCACACAGGTTGCCATTAGGCCACTAAAGTGAAGCGCTGTCAGGCTGTGCTAGCACTTGGATGGGTGTCCATCCGAGTCTGCCGAGCCCTGTTGACAAACAGGGTGCACTCAGCCCTCGTGAGGACAATTGAGGCCGGCCGCGGTGGTCTAGCGGTTCTACGCGCTCAGTCCGGAACCGCGCGACTGCTACGGTCGCAGGTTCGAATCCTGCCTCGGGCATGGATGTGTGTGATGTCCTTAGGTTAGTTAGGTTTAAGTAGTTCTAAGTTCTAGGGGACTGATGACCACAGATGTTAAGTCCCATAGTGCTCAGAGCCATTTGAACCATTTGACAATTGAGGAGCTACTTAACTTAGAAGTAGCAACTCCGGACACGAAAACTGACAACGCCGGGTGAGGAGCATATGCGCATCCAGCGACCGCCATGGGCTGAGAACAAGGCGGTCGGTAAGTACGGTTGGGCCTTGGAGGCCTCCTCGGACAGAGTTTGGTTGCAGCATGAACTTAGTTTCCTAGATAATTTCATGCGAATAGTGAGCTACTTTCCTTTCTCTGCCTCAGGCAAATTCCGCTGACATCTGACATCCAAAATACACGTCGGCTCAGAAATAGGACGAATCCATCACAAGCAAAGGTTCATTACGTAATGGCACACCAAAGCTGGACAATATCAGGAACAAAAGAACTATGTATTAGAACGAATGTTGCCCTCAGAACTTTTTGTATAGCTACTACACCGACAAGAACATTTCTTTCATTTAATATGTTAATGATTCGTTACATGCTGTGAACTGTAGAAACAGTTGCGTCATGATAAGGTTTTTGTGATATAGCGTTAACCTACATATATTGCACTAAAAAATTAGATCTTGTCAAAATTTTATTCTGACTTCAAAAACTGGCTATGTGAAGCTGTTCATTTCACCGTTGAAACGGAAGGGAATGGATTGCGAAGTGGTTTTGAGCTGCACCCAGTGAAAAATTACAAAAAAATCCCATTAAATAACATTTATTTAACAATTCTCATATCCAGTGTGCAAATTCACACAATCAGTAAGAACAGTTAAAAAAATCAAAGAAAAATGCACCGTTAATAAATAAGATGCTCACTCAGTTAAAGACGTGAAATCATTACATCTGGAATAAACTCGCTTAAGACCTACTTATAACTAAATACATTTAAAATTACACTGAATGAGTCTACTGTCTGTATGCACGAGATTAGTTCAGAGTAGTTTGTAATTGGTACTTGAAAGGAGTCTGTGGTCGAAATGCTACAACCGTTTACCGAAAATTTCTTACTAATTAAGATCCTTTTGTATTTTGGATGAAGTCTTTTTGGCTATGTCAAATAAACAGTACTGAAGACTTCCATCAAGACAGTAAACGTAGTAAGACTTATCGAGACCACAGAACAGAACAGGCAACGAAATCAAAGGCAATCTTAAAGCATTAGTGCATTAAGTGAAATTAAAACACAATTACAAATTATCATTGAAAGAAAGCAACAATCTGGGTCCGACTGAAAAGAGCAACGGTCCAAATTTTTATATTGACAACGGTTTGAAAATTGACTATCGTCCCATTAACAGTCCTTTAGACACAATAATTTCTAGTCACGACCCACTGGCCGAGTTAGTACACACCCCCGCTTGACATTAAATATAGCATACTCAAAACTATTAAAGATACAGTCTTATATTCTACGGCAGCTTTACTGACACACAGAACTGTACGTGTGATAAATTGGCCAAGACGAGACTATAAGGTTCTACAAACATTTGACAAATAGTATATGAAATTTGACCTGACCAGAAATTATAATACAACAAACAGTTCAAGGCACTTGACAGTTTAGCTGGTGTACCACAAACATGATAATTATCATTACTTTTTTTCACTAAAGCAAGCTTATTAAATTTGCTTCACTTTGACACACTTCAACAGTGCCAAAACCAAAGAATACTTACGCAGCAATTTGATCATACCTGCTAATACGAGCCGTATTTGTTGATGTAGAGAGATGAAACAAAATACAAATAAACAAATCGTTCTCGCAGAGCTGCAGCAGAATACCAAAGAGACTGAATCTCCTTGCAGGTAGTCTACCAACAATAATAATAATAATATTGACATCTTGGGTTGTCGGGTGTTCTGCCGGATATCAGCGTCGTACTTGCACGATATTTCGGTCACGTAGCTCGTGGCCTTCATCATGCGCGACCTGAGACTGCTCCTCGAGTGGACCTGGTCCAGTATTTATGCCTATGGCCTTCCCCCTCCACCAACGGCTGCAGGCGCTTCCTCTGTGGTCCGCGCCCATTCCCAGCGACTTGCTGGAGCGTTGCTGCTCCGTTTTCCGTCCGCTGCGGTTCTAGGTGTTTCCTCTGCGGTCCGCGCCCACCAAACCCGCTCCTGGGGGTTTCATCTACGGTCTGGGGTACCAAGCGTTCCCCCTGCGGTCCGCGCCCGCTCACCACGACCTGTTGGAGCGTTGTCGCTCCGTTTTTTGTCCGCTGCGGCTCTGGATGTTCCCTCTGCGGTCCGGAACATCCATACCGTACCGTATTTGGTACGAAAAGCTCGCTGCACTACAATTTGCGACTCACTTTTCGCGAACTCCAGAACGCAGAAAACCTTGTGCTCCACAGTCGCCATCTCACTCACAACTGACAGTGATGAAGAATGACGGCCCTATTGCCGCGTGATCTCTACCGGCAGCTTCATCGCCCGCCCGCCGCCACCTGCCAAAAACTTCGAAACCTCCTTATTCCATTGGTATAAAGCTTCAATTTGGGTTTTCACTTGAATGCATACGAAGTTTTGAAAATGGGTGAAACATTTAGAATAACCCTTTATAGGCAGGATGTTTCACGGTGTTTACATAAAACGTCTAGGGGTGATAGGCCACGTCGCACGTCACGGGAACAACTTTTACTGGAGGAAAAATGTTCGCTGAAGCTTCCGAACGATGCTTGGTGTCCTTGTGTATCGATTATGCCCCTGAGAGGCGCCAGAGCTTTGGCGCCCTCGGCATAAGCGTGCCTTGTTTGTTGCCTATAATCCAATCACCTGTTTCGTATTGTAGGGGATAGGCCGAGGAAATTTATGGTTTCTTCTGAAATACGTTTCTCCCCCTAGAGACACTGATTCTTAAGGTTTTCATATTGAACATCACTCTATGAATTTACTAGGGTGGGCAGTATGCTTCTCAACCGGTTATTAGGCTCTGCTAGTCCTGGGAAGTCTCGTCGTTCTATGACCAGCGAATATTATGAAGTACTCTCCCTCAGCAAGTGAATAGTAACCTAGTGTCGCTAGGAGCCATCAGCGAACATTTTCTCTATAACTAAAGTTGTTCCTAATGACGTTGTCGCCCGCATCTCGTGGTCGTGCGGTAGCGTTCTCGCTTCCCACGCCCGGGTTCCCGGGTTCGATTCCCGGCGGGGTCAGGGATTTTCTCTGCCTCGTGATGGCTGGGTGTTGTGTGCTGTCCTTAGGTTAGTTAGGTTTAAGTAGTCCTAAGTTCTAGGGGACTTATGACCACAGCAGTTGAGTCCCATAGTGCTCAGAGCCATTTGAACCATTTGAACCAATGACGTTGTCTACTCGTATCATCAACAGACGTTTGATACAAAAACACTGAAACGCCTTCTATATACTGGTTGCCCCACAACTGCTATTTTAGGCTTCTAGAGCTTGTTAATGGGACTTAGAAGATAAATTTTCGGTAAGGCACGTATGTCTGGAAATGTGCAACTCGGATATAAATTAAGTCCGATGTTCGGATCAACTTTCAAATCTCCCGCCTCACGGTATGCACACAAAATGAGAAGACAGCGCGGTCGTCAGTAACTTTAGTAATTCTGGCATCACATACCAGTTTCGTCCGGCTACAACAACGTCTGAAAGAAAAAGGTACGTTCTCATCTAGTAGAGGTGAACATGGTACTCCACAGACGCGCCGGAACATTGAAGAGGACGTCCTTCGTAACGTAGGAGAAAACACGGCGACGAGTACTTGAAACACTGTCCCTGCCACGCGCATCTCTGACACAGGTCTGAGCCATTATCTCGCTGTGTCAGTACTGTGAAGCTGGAGATTTGAAAGTGACCCTTTCCTCAAAATTATTTCACGTCCAAACCGTATATTTTCGGACGTTATAGAACTTTACCTAATGAGGCCTTCCCTACACTCTGCGAAAGCCTGTAATCTGAACTATGAAACGTCCTGTATATGCAGTGCGTCCCTCCCAAGAAGCGTCAGGCGAATTATCT
This sequence comes from Schistocerca cancellata, assembly GCF_023864275.1. NCBI lineage: Eukaryota > Metazoa > Arthropoda > Insecta > Orthoptera > Acrididae > Schistocerca > Schistocerca cancellata. Next base: position 139,567,455 of record NC_064632.1, read on the forward strand.
CTCGTGTTTCTGCAGATATTTCAAACTTTGCTTCTAGAACACTTAGCTGGACTCAGCCCAAATTAACAACGCTCGTTAGGTCTTTCATGCGACCCCCTCTGCCGAAGAAAAGCGTCATTATGTTTCTCGTTGCAAACAAAATGTTATTAATAGAGGAGTTTTAAATGCCAGTGCGATAGGGTGGTCTCAAATTAGTCTAGTAAAATATTGGCTACATCGATATGTACGTAGGGCGTTCGAAAAGTCAATGCAAACTCCGAGAGATGGCACCACCGGCGCGTATCTAGGTTATGTTTAGTTAGCAGCATCTTTGGAAAGAATGCACAACAAGTTTCAGCCATATTGGTCTATTTCTTCGTGTTTGTCATTCGTGTGAATCAAGAAAGTCGAGTGATTGTCAAAAAATTGTCGAAAAAGAGTTTCGTGTGTTGATTAAACATTACTTTATGAAAGGCAAAACACCCCAGGAGACTAAAGAGAAGCTTGATAAACAATATGGTGACTCTGCACCTTTGATTACAACAGTTTATTAGTGGTTTAAAAATTTTTGGAGTAGCCATATGGGCACTATTGATGCTGAACGTTCTGGACGCCCTGTGGAGGTTACGAACCCAGAAATGAATGATAAAATCCATGATATGGTAATGGCTGACAAGAGTTAAGGTGCGTGAGATTGCTAGTGCTGTGGGCATCTCGAAAGAACTGGTAAATGATATTTTGCAGACACATTTGGACATGAGAAAGCTACACGCAAGATGGGTTCCGGGATTGCTCACGCTTGACCAAAAACGTAATCGTGTGAAGTGTTGCAAGGATGGTTTGCAGCTGTTCAGGAAGAATCCGCAGGACTAAGTGTCGTTTCGTCACTGTGGATGAAAGATGCATACATTACTTTACTCCTGAGACCAAGCAACAATCTAAACAATGGGTTACCAAGGGAAAATCTGCACCAAAAAGTGTGAAGACCACTCCTTCGGCCGGAAACGTTATGGCGACTGTCTTTTGGGATTCGCAGGGGATAATCCTCATCGACTATCTGGAAAAGGGTAAAACTATTACAAGTGTATGTTATTCATAGTTATTGGAGCGTTTGAAAACCGAGCTGCAAGAAAAACGTTGGCGATTGGACCGCAAAAATGTCCTTTTCCATCCTGACAATGCACCAGCACACACCTCAACAGCTGTGGTCGCAAAACTAATAGAATTAGGATTCCAACTCGTTTCACATCCCCCCTATTCTCCAGACCTGGCTCCCCAACTTCAAGAAATGGCTGGCGGGGCAAAGATTTTATTCAAACGAGGAGGTGATTGCAGCTATTTTGCAGACTTGGACAATTCCTATTATTCGGAAGTGATCAATGAATTGGAACAGTGTTGGACGAAGCGTATAAGTCTAAAAGGAGACTATTTCAAAAAATAAAAAAGGTTTACCCAAACACGTAAGTAGTTTCTATTTTTGCACAGACTTTTCAAACGCCCCTCGTATTAGCAGGGATAGTAGAACACGAAGAATAACCAGCAGTCCAGCAGAGAGAACCCACCCTGACCCCCGCTGACTGCTACTGTCACGACGTAGCGCTGCTGAGCCGCTGCTGGAGTACTGCATATTCTTCGTGGTTTACTGTCCCTTTTATTAAACATCGACAAAAAAAAATCACGCTACGCTAATTTTGGACCGCTCTATCGTATAGGCACGTAGTGGGAAACAGACGCGGTTTCCTTCGTATTGGGCGTCGCATGAAAGACGTGAGGAACAGTGTTTGAGAGACTCCGACTGCACCCTGTAAAATCTAAAACGCAACTATCTGCCGAAACACCAGAGAATATGCGTCTGACGGCTCTTAGCAGAGACCCTCTGTAGATACACTGAGGTGACGTAAGTCACAGTATTCCTTCGAATATCGAGTCGCTTTTGGGTGCCGTGGACCGAACAAATCGTTGGAGGCCCCCTGGAGAGATACTGAGTCTTGCTGACTATACAGAACCCCTAAATTGCGAAAGTCTTTCAGATGCAGAATTTTGTGCACTAACTGACCTCCCCATTACGGTCCATAAGCGTTCGATGGGATCAAAGTCGGGAGACCTGGGTGGCCAAACAATTCGCTCGAACTGTCCAGAATGTTCTTCAAACCAATCACCAACAATTTAGGCCTGGTGACATGACGCATTACCATCCACAAAAATTTTGAACGTGAATGGCTGCAAATGGTCTCCAAGTAGCCGAACATAACCATTTTCACTCAATGATCGTTTCATATGGATCAGAAGACCCAGTACATTCCATGTAAAAACAGCCCATATCATTACGGGGCCACCACTAGCCTGCACGGTGTCTTGTTGACAACTTGTATCCTTAGCTTCGTGGGGTCTGCGCCACACTCGAACCCTACCACAAGCTCTTAAGAATTGAAATTGGGACTCTCCTGATCAGGCCTCGGTTTTCCAGGAGTCTTGGGTCTAACCGATATGGTCACGAGTCCAGGAGAGACGCTGCAGGCGATGTCGTGCTGTTAGCAAAGGCGCTCGCGTCGGTCGTTTGCTACCACAGCCCATTAACGGAAACTTTCTCCACTCTGTCGTACGTGTCATATTGATTTCTGCATTCATTTCAAGCAGTGTTGCTTGTCTGTTAGCACTAGCAACTCTACGCAAACGCCGCTCTCGGTCGTTAAGTGAAGTAGTCAGTCTTTCTCCGCTCTGTCGTACGTCTCATATTGATTTCTGCATTTATTTCAAGCAGTGTTGCTTGTCTGTTAGCACTAACAACTCTACGCAAATGCCGCTCTCGGTCGTTAAGTGAAGTAGTCAGTCTTTCTCCGCTCTGTCGTACGTCTCATATTGATTTCTGCATTTATTTCAAGCAGTGTTGCTTGTCTGTTAGCACTAACAACTCTACGCAAACGCCGCCCTCGGTCGTTAAGTGAAGTAGTCAGTCTTTCTCCGCTCTGTCGTACGTCTCATATTGATTTCTGCATTTATTTCACGCAGTGTTGCTTGTCTGTTAGCACTAACAACTCTACGCAAACGCCGCTCTCGGTCGTTAAGTGAAGTAGTCAGTCTTTCTCCGCTCTGTCGTACGTCTCATATTGATTTCTGCATTTATTTCAAGCAGTGTTGCTTGTCTGTTAGCACTAACAACTCTACGCAAATGCCGCTCTCGGTCGTTAAGTGAAGTAGTCAGTCTTTCTCCGCTCTGTCGTACGTCTCATATTGATTTCTGCATTTATTTCAAGCAGTGTTGCTTGTCTGTTAGCACTAACAACTCTACGCAAACGCCGTTCTCGGTCGTTAAGTGAAGTAGTCCGTCGGCCACTGCGTTGTCCACGGCGAGAGGCAATGCCTGAAATTTGGTTTCCTCAGCAAGCTCTTGACAGTATGTATCTCGGGATATTGAATTCCCCGACGGTTTTCGAAATGGAATGTCCCATACGTCTAGCTCCAACTACCATTTCCCTTTCAAACTCTGTTAATTTCCGTCGTGTGGTCAGAATGACGCCGGAAACATTTTCACGTGATTCACCTGAGTACAAATGACAGCTCCGTCAATGCACTGCCCTTTTATATCTTGCGTCCGCTATAGTACCGCCTTTTGCATTTGTGTATATCGCCATGCCACGACTTTCGTCACGATAGTGTGAGGTACCAATGATCAAAATATCTGCACTTATTCACCTAACACCACGTATATAAGCTCGTCATCGTAAACATCTTTAAATTTCATAGAAGGAATAGACGGACTTTTTGTACAGTACCATTAGTGTCAAGCTATTTCAATAACAATGTAAACAAAAAAGTCCAGGCTGACAGGGAAATTGGACATAAAAGGGAGAAGAGTACATGACACACGAGTAATACAAACTGTACGTTTCCAGACCCTTGGGACTACTCACTGAAAAGTGTTACCTAAAGCATTCCTAGTTCGTTTGGTACTACACTCCTGGAAATGGAAAAAAGAACACATTGACACCGGTGTGTCAGACCCACCATACTTGCTCCGGACACTGCGAGAGGGCTGTACAAGCAATGATCACACGCACGGCACAGCGGACACACCAGGAACCGCGGTGTTGGCCGTCGAATGGCGCTAGCTGCGCAGCATTTGTGCACCGCCGCCGTCAGTGTCAGCCAGTTTGCCGTGGCATACGGAGCTCCATCGCAGTCTTTAACACTGGTAGCATGCCGCGACAGCGTGGACGTGAACCGTATGTGCAGTTGACGGACTTTGAGAGAGGGCGTATAGTGGGCATGCGGGAGGCCGGGTGGACGTACCGCCGAATTGCTCAACACGTGGGGCGTGAGGTCTCCACAGTACATCGATGTTGTCGCCAGTGGTCGGCGGAAGGTGCACGTGCCCGTCGACCTGGGACCGGACCGCAGCGACGCACGGATGCACGCCAAGACCGTAGGATCCTACGCAGTGCCGTAGGGGACCGCACTGCCACTTCCCAGCAAATTAGGGACACTGTTGCTCCTGGGGTATCGGCGAGGACCATTCGCAACCGTCTCCATGAAGCTGGGCTACGGTCCCGCACACCGTTAGGCCGTCTTCCTCTCACGCCCCAACATTGTGCAGCCCGCCTCCAGTGGTGTCGCGACAGGCGTGAATGGAGGGACGAATGGAGACGTGTCGTCTTCAGCGATGAGAGTCGCTTCTGCCTTGGTGCCAATGATGGTCGTATGCGTGTTTGGCGCCGTGCAGGTGAGCGCCACAATCAGGACTGCATACGACCGAGGCACACAGGGCCAACACCCGGCATCATGGTGTGGGGAGCGATCTCCTACACTGGCCGTACACCACTGGTGATCGTCGAGGGGACACTGAATAGTGCACGGTACATCCAAACCGTCATCGAACCCATCGTTCTACCATTCCTAGACCGGCAAGGGAACTTGCTGTTCCAACAGAACAATGCACGTCCGCATGTATCCCGTGCCACCCAACGTGCTCTAGAAGGTGTAAGTCAACTACCCTGGCCAGCAATATCTCCGGATCTGTCCCCCATTGAGCATGTTTGGGACTGGATGAAGCGTCGTCTCACGCGGTCTGCACGTCCAGCACGAACGCTGGTCCAACTGAGGCGCCAGGTGGAAATGGCATGGCAAGCCGTTCCACAGGACTACATCCAGCATCTCTACGATCGTCTCCATGGGAGAATAGCAGCCTGCATTGCTGCGAAAGGTGGATATACACTGTACTAGTGCCGACATTGTGCATGCTCTGTTGCCTGTGTCTAAGTGCCTGTGGTTCTGTCAGTGTGATCATGTGATTTATCTGACCTCAGGAATGTGTCAATAAAGTTTCCCCTTCCTGGGACAATGAATTCACGGTGTTCTTATTTCAATTTCCAGGAGTGTATTTCAAGCGGCCTTCCACGCATTAATCGAGTCTTCATGGTGAGTTCCAATGAGTTTTCATTGTGTTTTCCTTTTTCGTAATGAAGTCATGTTTTTGCAGTTTTTTTAGTTAGTGTCATTTAAGTGACCGATAAATATGATAGTAAGACAAAAAATTTTATTGGTGGTATTTACTCCAAATAAACCACGCAGTGCAGAGTTGCACCCTTTAACTTGCGGAGCTGCGTTTGTGTTGCGAGTGAGAGGTACAAAAGCGGAACTGGAAGGCCGACAGCTGCCGATTGCGTGTTTGCGGCACGTGGTCTCTAGCTCCAGCCTGGAGCGGCTGGATGCTGGCCGCGCGCCTGGGTGTTGGTGCGTGCTGAGTGCTATCGACCCCCGCGGCTGCCCAAAGCCGTGCGCGGCTCGCATGCCAAGTGGACAGCCACAACTCTCTCACCGTAGTCCTCGTGTGCCCTCACTTCTTCTACGGCCTTTATACTGCTTGTAAGACACATAAAAATAACTGATGGCTGACAAACTGCGTCAGTAAAGTTAAAACACAATCGAGACGACCTGCAAACGACGTCAAACTTGCATGAAGTATATCGTGATTGCATATCCAAATGATCATCATTTCAGCACAGCCGAGTAGGTTGATAGGAGTAACGTCATCTACATTATGCATACACTGATGGATAAAAGTCGCAACACCGTGGAGTTTAGAGACAGAAACGAAAGTTTGTAGGCGTGTTTCTACATCTGAAAGATGCTGTCCATTCATATTTCGTGTCAGTCCCGTAAGAGTGGCGTTATAGGCATAAGGATGCCGTTCAGGTTTGCTTTAAATACACTCCTGGAAATTGAAATAAGAACACCGTGAATTCATTGTCCCAGGAAGGGGAAACTTCATTGACACATTCCTGGGGTCAGATACATCACATGATCACACTGACAGAACCACAGGCACATAGACACAGGCAACAGAGGATGCACAATGTCGACACTAGTACAGTGTATATCCACCTTTCGCAGCAATGCAGGCTGCTATTCTCCCATGGAGACGATCGTAGAGATGCTGGATGTAGTCCTGTGGAACGGCTTGCCATGCCATTTCCACCTGGCGCCTCAGTTGGACCAGCGTTCGTGCTGGACGTGCAGACCGCGTGAGACGACGCTTCATCCAGTCCCAAACATGCTCAATTGGGGACAGATCCGGAGATCTTGCTGGCCAGGGTAGTTGACTTACACCTTCTAGAGCACGTTGGGTGGCACGGGATACATGCGGACGTGCATTGTCCTGTTGGAACAGCAAGTTCCCTTGCCGGTCTAGGAATGGTAGAACGATGGGTTCGATGACGGTTTGGATGTACCGTGCACTATTCAGTGTCCCCTCCACGATCACCAGTGGTGTACGGCCAGTGTAGGAGATCGCTCCCCACACCATGATGCCGGGTGTTGGCCCTGTGTGCCTCGGTCGTATGCAGTCCTCATTGTGGCGCTCACCTGCACGGCGCCAAACACGCATACGACCATCATTGGCACCAAGGCAGAAGCGACTCTCATCGCTGAAGACGACACGTCTCCATTCGTCCCTCCATTCACGCCTGTCGCGACACCACTGGAGGCGGGCTGCACGATGTTGGGGCGTGAGCGGAAGACGGCCTAACGGTGTGCGGGACCGTAGCCCAGCTTCATGGAGACGGTTGCGAATGGTCCTCGCCGATACCCCAGGAGCAACAGTGTCCCTAATTTGCTGGGAAGTGGCGGTGCGGTCCCCTACGGCACTGCGTAGGATCCTACGGTCTTGGCGTGCATCCGTGCGTCGCTGCGGTCCGGTCCCAGGTCGACGGGAACGTGCACCTTCCGCCGACCACTGGCGACAACATCGATGTACTGTGGAGACCTCACGCCCCACGTGTTGAGCAATACGGCAGTACGTCCACCCGGCGTCCCGCATGCCCACTGTACGCCCTCGCTCAAAGTCCGTCAACTGCACATACGGTTCACGTCCACGCTGTCGCGGCATGCTACCAGTGTTAAAGACTGCGATGGAGCTCCGTATGCCACGGCAAACTGGCTGATACTGACGGCGGCGGTGCACAAATGCTGCGCAGCTAGCGCCATTCGACGGCCAACACCGCGGTTCCTGGTGTGTCCGCTGTGCCGTGCGTGTGATCATTGCTTGTACAGCCCTCTCGCAGTGTCCGGAGCAAGTATGGTGGGTCTGACACACCGGTGTCAATGTGTTCTTTTTTCCATTTCCAGGAGTGTATAAGCTGTAACGGTCTTGAGATTTAGTTTTCTTTGACACTGGACGTTGTTAGCTGACGTTAGTTAAGAATGACTTTAAGGTGACAAAGACGTCGCTATCAACACTTCATTGAGTTCGAACGAGCTCGTGTAATAGTCCTAGGAGAAGCTGGGTATTTCTTCTGCGATACTGCGGAAAGACTTGGCAGGAATGCAGCCACTGTACATAATTGCTGGGAGCGGTGGTCGAGGGACTGTACGGTCGCAAGAAGACCACGACTCCGGACGACCAAGTAGCACAACCGAGAGGGAGGACCATCGTGTTCGGCGTTTGATTCTGGAGCATCGTACTGCATCTGCAACAGCAATCTGAGCAGCAATGGGCACTACAGTGACACATCGAACTGTTACACGTCGGTTACTTAAAGGACAGCTCTAAACGATACGCCCTGTAGCGTGCATTCGATTGACTGCGTGACTTTGGAGGCGTCAAGCGAGAGCTCCTTGGAGAGCAGTGGGGAGGTCTGTTGTGTTTCCTGATGAAAGCTGAATTTCCTTCGATGCCAGTGATGACATTGTGCCCGTGTGCTGATTACAAGGGGACCATTAGAAGGCTTGAAACCAACCCGTCTTCGTGATAGACACACAGGACCCACTCCTGGGGTTATGGTCTGGAGTGCGTTTTCGTATGGCAGCAGGAGCCCTCTTGTGGTTATCCCACGCACTATGCCTGCAAAATTGTACGTCAGTATGGTGATTCGACCTGTTGGGCTGCCATTCATGAACAGCATTCCAGGGCAAGCTTTCCAATAGGATAACGCTCGCCCACATACCGCTGTTGTATCCCAACATGATGTACAGAGTGTCGACATGTAATCTCAGCCAGCTCCATCACCTCATCTGTCTCCAATGGAGCCCATATGTGACAATATCGAACGACAACTCCAGTGTCGTCCACAGACAGAATTAACCGTCCCTCTACTGATAGACCAAGTGCAACTATCATGAAACTCCATCCTACAGACTGGCATCCGGTACCTTTACAACAGAATGTTGAAACGTCCCCTTAGAACAATTATACACCACTGTGCTTAAACTGACACACAATATTTTTAGCGCAACGCAATCTGACTTTCAAAAATCCCTGCAAAAGAATGGCCCTGAGTAACATTAAACTTTACCTTTCGCAAATAACTTACCTCACAAAAATCTTCATTACTCGAACTACTGCAATACAGCGAGCGCCACTACTGCCAGCTAAATAAAAGATTCAAACTACTGAAGGCACTAACTACTGATAGGGATAGTTAGCAAATGAAAGATTTTAATAGAGAACAAACACTGTATTTACCTTAATAATCATAATATATATAGCAGTTCAATTTCAAAACTTCCGCCATCTCTCTCCCCACATCCACCACTGCTGGCGGCTCACCTCCAACTGCCCAACGCTACGCGCTGTTAACATCCAGCTGCCCCTCTACAATGGCAGACAACAATGCAAACTAGCCACAGACTGCACACAGCACAGCCAGTGATTCTCATACAGAGAGCGCCACGCGGCGGCGGCGTTACCAATACAAGAACTCAAACAGCCCACTTACATAAAGAAAACATAAACAGCCCACTTACACAAAGAAAACACAAACAGCCCACTTACATAAAGAAAACACAAACAGCCCACTTACATAAAGAAAACATAAACAGCCTACTTACAATGTATGCACGTTTATATGCTTGTATGCAACATTCGTTTATTAAGGCACCAGCATTTCACATTTACAATAGCTTGTCTTAGGCTTAACCTTTGATCTTGCAATGTTAATCACTTAAATATTTTCCCCTACAAAAATGTATCCCGAGATATCATCACTCTACGTTAATTATTTTTTCGTGGTGCGTCTTTTTTTCGTCAGTGTATAACGAGAGATTGCGTACAATAAAAGACTGAGCATAAGAATTATGCTGATATGACATTTGAATGTTGGATGGTTTTGACAAGTTTGTGTTACGCCTCATGTAAGGAAAACACGAATGCCCGTAGATCTGAGACAGGGGCAGGATCGTGGCCCGTCGAGGCTGCGATTTACCGTTCCGCTATAATCCTTTTCGCACTGGTCGCTATCTCGCAGCTGTCAAGTGAATATGCAATCGATATGTTCACGCCACACATGATCTTAGCAGCTTCACCAGATTGGCGGCCGGAGGGATCCAATTTATTCAATTTTTAATTTAATGAAATGTTAATTCTACACGAAAATTCTGCTCATTATTGTCAAGAAGGAGATCTAAACTTTCGATTACCATGTCTACAGGGCTGATAGTTGCATGAGCGATCGCTAGAGTTCCTACGCCGGAAGACAGCACGTTGGCATCAGTTGAATCAGAAAGGCAACACATGAAAAGTGCTTCATCACATCACAGCTACACCATATTATATGGTGCTTGTGATGAAGTCTCGCGCAGTTTGAGGCACGATGAGAACACACAGCCTGGGTAAACAACGCAAAAAAAGTTGATTAAAGATTAGATAATCAAAAAGCTCCTTCTTGCGACCACTTGTGGCACTCGCTCTGCCACGCGTCGGTCCAGCAGGTACAAGAGTTCTGGTTGTCATTTGCATTTGTGTCTTCACCGTCTAGGCCACCCGCATGGTGCTGGTGTCAGAGAGGGTGCTGGCAGAGAGTGCGTAGATCCCATACACAGCATCCCTGCCTCCCTGATGGGCGAGAATATGTGTCACACCTCGAAGTCCCAGGACGTGTTCACCTCTGTGGCAGCAGCTCGTGGAACCAGGCTGTTGTCCATGTCCACGGGCGTGGATGCCAGGGTTGAAGGAGGGCTGATTTTGATGCAATCTCGAGCAGTATGGCCTATTCAGAAGGTGGCTGGATGGTGTTGTCGACACTAGGAGGTGTTGGGTGGAGACGTGTCCAACTTGGAACCAGAGTCTGTAAAAGCCTGCTGATGTGTACTAAAGGGGTGCACTACATTGGTATATTTTCTGCATATAGAGCTTGCAAGTAGGTTGTTTAGGTTTTTTTTATTGGTAACGCCACGTAGCGCTCTGTATGAAAATCACTGGCTGTGCTGTGTGCAGTCTGTGGCTGGTTTGCATTGTTGTTGGCTATTGTAGTGTTGGGCAGTTGGATGTTAACAGCGCGTAGCGTTGCGCAGTTGGAGGTGAGCCGCCAGCAGTGGTGGATGTGGGGAGAGAAATGGCGGAATTTTGAGAGCGGATGATGTGGACGTGTGTCCATCAGAAACAGTACATTTGTAAGAATGGATGTCATGAACTGATATATATATATATATATATATATATACATATATATATATATATGTATATGTATATATTAAGACTTTTGAACACTATTAAGGTAAATACATTGTTTGTTCTCTATCAAAATCTTTTATTTGCTAACTATGCCTATCAGTAGTTATTGCCTTCAGTAGTTTGAATCTTTTATGTAGCTGGCAGTAGTGGCGCTCGCTGTATTGCGGTAGTTTGAGTAACGAAGATTTTTGTGAGGTAAGTGATTCATGAAAGATATAGGTTATTGTTAGGGCCATTCTGTTGTAGGGATTATTGAGTCAGGTTGCGTTGCGCTAAAAGTACTGTGTGTCAGTTTAAGCACAGTCATGTATAATTTTTCTAAGGGTACGTTTCAAGCTGTCTTGAAATTGTGCGTACAACGTGGTATGATCCAACAGATATGTGAACACAGCTGGCATTCTTAGAGAAAGCGAGCGCCCAGACTTCATCCTGCATGGAGTATCGGCCATGGTGTGATCGCTGACAAGGGGCATGTGGTCTGGATTGATGAAGGATTGTGATGTATGAACAGTGTGACACTCTATGTGTTTCTCAGCCAATCAAGTTCTCTCCTGTGGGGTAAGAGGTTATGGAAAGCGTTAGTATTTCCTCTGGAGCAGCTGTAAATTGAAGGTGTGGACGAACCTCTCTGCCAGCCTGTTAGATATTAGACAGATGGGTGCTGCTTGCACTGAGTTGATGCCACAGTCGCAACAGAAAGTGGAAATTTCAGATGATGTGAACTGGGGGCCGGTATCAGTTACTACGGTTCCCTGGAGAGATCCTCGACGGAAAAAAATTCGAGCCAGTGCTTGAGTCGTGCAAATGGAGAATATCAATGACATGTGTGATGCATATGGGAAATTAATGCCTGTATAATATAATTAACCAGCAATGTCCCAAAATGCGGCCATGAAATCTAAATGAAGGTGCAGCCAAGGCGACGACGTACCCATCCAGGGGAAAAATTGCTGAGCTGGCGCTACCTGTTCAATCTGACAGGTGTTACATTCTGCGACTATGTTGGCAATGTAGGTGTCCATGCCACACCAACATGCATGTTGTCACATATGTTTCCTAGCCAGCCACTTGAGCAGAAAAGTCCTGCAACGTCCCTCACGGTGGAATGACGATATGTGTCACTGGAGTCCTCCTGTAGTAAAAGGACGCCTTTTAGAGTGAACAATTCATTGGGAACATACCAAAGATTCCAAAAGGTCTGTACTTCTGGGTGCTCCAGTTGTTTGTGATTTGCCAGCCACCTGTGGTCCTCTAGACAGCACTGTTCCTGTATGACCAGGGTCTGAGCAGGTGATGTCTGTGACATGTAAGAGGACAGTGTACATTGTGCTTCTGATTGAGTGTCGATGTAGAAACAGAAATATCTCAGAATGTCTCAGAAATATCTGGGAAAGGATATCAGTTTCTGCACATTCAGCCACAAAAATGCACTTGATTTTGTAGGACTATCAAGACAAATACAGTATTCACAGCTGGAGACGATGTACCCTCCCAGTTTGACTATTTGAGTCAGCTTTCAAAATGGGAAAAGACATTTATGGTCATTTAAGAGAGTAGATCATTTGAGAGAGTAGACTTTCTGCCATCTGTGAAAGTTTGGAATACCTTTGGGGCAAGAACGTAGTTGAGGCTTCCTTCTCCATCTGATATAACTTGTGTTGCTCCTGCATTAACGTTTTGGACATGAACGTGACAGGGAATTCGATACTGTCGACTCCATGTGACAGGACTGCGCCCAAGCTGTAGTCTTGATGCACCAGCTGCCACAGTGACTTGGATGGTGGCCGAAGGAGAGCTTGTTTTAGCTACCAGAAGGGTTCGTCACATGTGGCAGTCCAACCCCGTTTGGCATTCTTGCGCTATAACTAACGGAGCATTCCACTATGGCTGCTTCAGAGGGATAAAATTCCTATAGTAACTGAGTTGTCTCAACACAGACGAGTTATTTAGTGTCCTTAGCCAGCATGTAAGGCTAAGTCTTGAGAACTTTTATCCATAACAGTAATATTGGACACATCCTGTGTTAGATTTTCTAGATACCATTTACCTGTAACAACAGTTTTGAGCACATCGTGTGTTAGATTTCATTCATCATTGTATCATATAGCGGGAAAGATGGGGTGTTGATTACTAAAATAAGTTTTGAAGCCTCATCTGCTGAAGATACGCATCAATGTTTGTGAAGATTTTGTCCCTGGCAAGGCATATCATGGTATCTTCGACTTTTGGGATAGGGTAGACATCACACTGATGTCACGGCACATCTTGGTCTACTGAGCTTATGGCAGCTGAAAATCTTGTGGCGGGTATCCATGAGTTGCACTTGATATTCGAAATATTCTAAGAGTCTCGAGTTCTAGCGTTTATACGGGAGGGTGTGGGTTTGACGTATTGGCTGAGATTCTGCCGTAAGTGGTATATTTCAAGGCCTTCATGTGCCGCAAAGAAAGTGTGCTGCTGAGTATCACCCGTGACACCTTGTATCAGAAAATGTTGCTCATCCTGGCCACGTAGCCTGCCCATGACTCGAGGTTTTTGGCGAACAGCTGTAAGAACAGGTGTACCATCTGGAATTATTTCACCAAGGAATCGATGGGTGGCAAGCGGTTGGATAGTTAAAGCGGCGTCATGCCAATGGCAGCCATCTCCTTGGCCATCACTTTCATGGTATATTGCATCCTGGAACAGCAGTAGTATCTGGCAGAGTGTTAATGAGTTAGGCATGGTGGAAAGGGAGCTCAAAGCTGCGCACTCGTGGTGTAGGTGTCACATGAAAGTAAACATTGTCTACCTGGGGTGAGCCATGTCAGCTGTCTAGATATCTATATAATATGAGGTGTTACTTTTTTGAACGTGTTCAAAAGAATTGATACTGTTTTCATCCGGTAGCCACTATGAACTTGAACACAAAGGAATTATAGGCACTGGCTGAGAATGGGCACTGATTTGAACCAATGGGGAATGTGGAAAATTTGTACCCAACCAGGATTCGAGCCCTGGTCTCCCGCTTACCAGACAGATGCTCTGACAACCGAGCCATTTGAACAGAGTGGTCATGGAAAAGCTACAGATTACCCTAGCACGCCTCCTGTCAGACCCAAATTCTAAACTTTTCCACACACTACTAATACAGGGTGTACATAAAGTCTGGGAGCACTATTATTTATTGCACAAGAACTAAACATTGTACAGATGTCATACATATTGCATTTTGAAGAGAAACTCTAAAAGTTTTTTTACAAACATTCGATATGCGAACCATAAGTGACCTGGCAGAAGTCAATACGGTAATCGAATTCTTGCCATACCCGTCCCGACTGTGGCAGTCATTTCCCGTATTCTCTCCCGGAGTCTTCCACACACGCGACAGCATCGATATGGTTGGCTCGACTGGTCCCGTCAGAGGATGACTTGGAATGGGGCGCCGTGGTCTTCTGCGATGATAGCTGATTCTGTGTGCACGCAAGTGATGGTCGTTTGCGCATACGATGTAGACCTGGTGAGCACTGTCTCGTAGAGTGCATCCGTCCAAGACACTCTGGCCTCCAAGACGTACAGGCCCTTCAGTCTGTGGTGGGATAAGCTACAACACTCGTTCACCTTTTCTGTTTCTGCAGAGGATGCTGACCAGCGCTCGGCACGTGCAGAATGTTGTTAAACCCGTTCCTGCTACAGGAAGTCTGTTGCCAGACTGAGGGTGACTTCTTATACAGGAAGTCTTCGGCCTTCAATGCTGATTATTATTTAAAATTTAAGTGGGGCCATTGTTCCGGGCATTTGGTCTGGGTGGATGTCACATGAAACCTCCTTCACGTTCATTATTGAATACTTTACTCGGATATTTTATTTGTTCTTTTTTACTATTATTAGAGAGGGCAGCCAGCCACGTGACTTTGACTTCTGACATTTCGTGCTCCGACTGATAATATGTTGCCCTTTCGTTGATCCTTTAATCTTTTCTTATGATCGCCTCCTCCTTGGCAGCCCCTCCCGGAGGTCCAAATGGGACACTAATCTGCTTCTAATGCAGACATCATGACACTTTTTCACATGCAGTCTACATGTCCTGTGGATATGATGGGACATGAAGTGACATGTGGGATTCGCCAACCAACTGCTAGGGTCACCGCCTGCAATGCCACCCGTCCGCCCATTGAGACTACACCATGTACAAACATGAGGGCTTCCGCATAGGTCAGAACGCACACCAAGTTTGAGCCATATTGGTATATTTCTTTGTGTTTGGCATTCGTTTGAATCAAGGAAGTCCAGAGATTGTCAAAAAATGGATGAAAAAGAATTTCATGTGGTGATTAAACATTACTTTATGAATGGAAAAACGCCTCAGGAGACTAAAGAGAAGCTTGATAAACATTACGATGACTCTGCACCCTCGATTAGAACAGTTTTGTAAGTGGTTTCAAAATTGTCAGATTGGTCAGATGGACACAAGTGATACTGAACGCTCTGGACGCCCCGTGGAAGTTATGACTCCAGAAATTATTGATAAAATCCATGATATGGTGATGGCTGACAGAAGAGTTAAGGTGCGTGAGATTGCTAGTGCTGTTGGCATTTCGAATGAATGGGTACATAATATTTTGCATAAAAATTTGACGTGAGAAAGCTAACCGCAAGATGGGTTCCGTGATTGCTCACGCTTGACCAAAAACGGAATCGTGTGAAGTGTTGCACGTATGGTTTGCAGCTGTTCAGGAAGAATCCGCAGGACTTTAAGCGTCATGTCGTCACTGTGGATGAAACGTAGATACATTATTATACTCCTGAGATCGAACAACAATCTAAACAATGGGTTACCAAGGGAGAATCTGCACCAAAAAAAGGCGAAGACCATTCCTTCGGCCGGAAAGGTTATGGCGACTGTCTTTTGGGATTCGCAAGGGATAATTCTCATCGAATGCCTGGAAAAGGATAAAACTATTAAAGGTGCATATTATTGAACGTTATTGGACCGTCTGAAAACCGCGATGCAAGAAAAACGCCAGCGATTGGACCACAAAAAAGCCCTTTTCCATCACGACAATGTCCAAGCACACACCTTAGCAGCTGTGGTCGCAAAATTAATGGAAACAGGATTCCAACTCGTTTCATATCCCCCCATTTCTCCAGACTTGGCTCCCTCGGACTACTATTTGTTCTCCAATTTGAAGAAATGGCTGCCGGGACAAAGATCTTACTCAAACGAGGAGGTGATTGCAGCAACTAATAGCTATTTTGCAGACTTGGAAAATTCCTATTATTCGGAAGGGATCAACAAATTAGAACAGCGTTGGACGAAGTGTATAAGTCTAAAAGGAGACTGGTTTTCTCCAAACATGTAAGTAATTTTTATTTTTGCACGGACTTTTCAAACGCCTCTTGTACATATGCACTAAAGCAACAATAAACTTTGAGTGAATTGCATATTTCTAAACGGTGTACTAATTTTTTGTGGCAGTTTATATAGAACCTTTTCAGCACTGTGTGCAAAAAGAATGTACAGGGTGTTTCAAAAATGAAACGGCAATAAAAACTAAACGAGCAGCGATAGAAATACACCGTTTGTTGCATTATGCTTGGGACAACAGTACATTTTCAGGCGGACAAAATTTCGAAATTACAGTAGTTACAATTTTCAACAACAGTTGGCGCTGCAAGTGATGTGAAAGATATAGAAGACAACGCAGTCTGTGGGTGCGCCATTCTGTACGTCGTCTTTCTGCTGTAAGCGTGTGCTGTTCACAACGTGCAAGTGTGCTGTAGACAACATGGTTTATTCCTTAGAACAGAGGATTTTTCTGGTGTTGGAATTCCACCGCCTAGAACACAGTGTTGTTGCAACAAGACGACGTTTTCAACGGAGGTTTCATGTAACCAAAGGACCGAAAAGCGATACAATAAAGGATCTGTTTGAAAAATTTCAACGGACTGGGAACGTGACGGATGAACGTGCTGGAAAGGTAGGGCGACCGCATACGGCAACCACAGAGGGCAACGCGCAGCTAGTGCAGCAGGTGATCCAACAGCGGCCTCGGGTTTCCGTTCGCCGTGTTGCAGCTGCGGTCCAAATGACGCCAACGTCCACGTATCGTCTCATGCACCAGAGTTTACACCTCTATCCATACAAAATTCAAACGCGGCAACCCCTCAGCGCCGCTACCATTGTTGCACGAGAGACATTCGCTAACGATATAGTGCACAGGATTGATGACGGCGATATGCATGTGGGCAGCATTTGGTTTACTGACGAAGCTTAATTTTACCTGGACGGCTTCGTCAATAAACAGAACTGGCGCATATGGGGAACCGAAAAGCCCCATGTTGCAGTCCCATCGTCCCTGCATCCTCAAAAAGTACTGGTCTGGGCCGCCATTTCTTCCAAAGGAATCATTGGCCCATTTTTCAGATCCGAAACGATTACTGCATCACGCTATCTGGACATTCTTCGTGAATTTGTGGCGGTACAAACTGCCTTAGACGACACTGCGAACACCTCGTGGTTTATGCAAGATGGTGCCCGGCCACATCGCACGGCCGACGTCTTTAATTTCCTGAATGAATATTTCGATGATCGTGTGATTGCTTTGGGCTATCCGAAACATACAGGAGGCGGCGTGGATTGGCCACCCTATTCGCCAGACATGAACCCCTGTGACTTCTTTCTGTGGGGACACTTGAAAGACCAGGTGTACCGCCGGAATCCAGAAACAATTGAACAGCTGAAGCAGTACATCTCATCTGCGTGTGAAGCCATTCCGCCAGACACATTGTCAAAGGTTTCGGGTAATTTCATTCAGAGACTACGCCATATTATTGCTACGCATGGTGGATATGTGGAAAATATCGTACTATAGAGTTTCCCAGACCGCAGCGCCATCTGTTGTTGAAAATTGTAACTACTGTAATTTCGAAAGTTTGTCTGCCTGAAAATGTACTGTTGTCCCAAGCATATTGCAACGAACGGTGTATTTCTATCGCTGCTCGTTTAGTTTTTATTGCCGTTTCAAATATACCGGTCATTTTTGAAACACCCTGTAGTTTATTAGAAGATGAATTAGCACGTATTTATATGTTCTTAGTTGCCAGTTGCGAGTGATACAAGACTTATTGACCACCGCGTATCCTGCGACCCACATACATTTAACACAGAACTGATGAACCGGTGCGCAGATTAAAACGCACGGCCATCGGTCTGCAAGTACAGCGACCTTTCGAAGTGTAGCGCCCGGGCTGATTTGCCGCAGCGCTGGTGAGCGGCTGTTTGCCGAGTTCATGATTAACGCAGCGCGCTGCCTGCGTAATGGTTTCGCGTCAGCGGGCCGCGATCTCGGCGGTCTGCGCCGTCAGATGAACAACGCGCCGGCTTTCAGCGGTCCAAGCGCTGCGAATGGCCGACAAATCCGTGAATAGGCGGCCGCAAATCCTCGGGTGGACCATCGCTCACAGAACACAAATAATGGGCGAAATTGCCGTGGCGAACAGGAATAACAATCTCTAGGGCAAGCATCGCTGGTTCGACACCAGCCACAACTTAAATTCTGAATCAAAATTATCAGCAATGGCGACTGAAGACTACTGACGTGACACTCTGGTCTTGGAAACGGCCTTTTAAAAGAGGGCGGTAAATCAGTGTTCCAGCACTGCCTCTTGTTCTTTGACTTGTAAAATGACTGTAAAAGGCAGAAAAATTGGTACTTGAAACTTCCTGGCAGATTAAAACTGTGTGGCCGACCGAGACTCGAACTCGGGACCTTTGCCCCTCGCGGGCAAGTGCTCTACCATCTGAGCTACCGAAGCACGACTCACGTCCGGTACTCACAGCTGTAGTTCTGCCAGTACCTCGCCTCCTACCTTCCAAACTTTACAGAAGCTCTCCTGCGAACCTTGCAGAACTAGTTTGGAAGGTAGGAGGCGAGGTACTGGCAGAAGTAAAGCTGTGAGTACCGGACGTGAGTCGTGCTTCGGTAGCTCAGATGGTAGAGCACTTGCCCGCCAGGGGCAAAGGTCCCGAGTTCGAGTCTCGGTCGGGCACACAGTTTTAATCTGCCAGGAAGTTTCATATCAGCGCACACTCCGCTGCAGAGTGAAAATCTCATTCTGGAAATTGGTACTTATCAACGTAACCACGAAGCTAATGTGACCAGCTGTCAGAATCCTGAATAACCACTCTTTTACAACGCGGCCCGCTTCAAGACGAGCAGGAAGAGAGTCACTGAGGTTCTGGAATGTACAGTTGAGGCAGTGAAGCAATGCTGACACCAGTGTGGTTGCCAGTCACGTTTCATTTTTCGGTGTTGATCCTTGGCGTGAACAACCTGACCGATGTAGTACCAAGGATACTCGATCGGTTTTAAATCTGGGGTGTTTGGTGGCCAGAGGAATACGGTAAACTTATCCTGGTGCTCTTCAGATTACACATGTTAACTACGAGCTATGTGACACGTATCATTGTCCTGCTGGTAGATGCCATCGTGATGAGGAGGAAAAAACTGCATGTGTGGGTGGACATGTTCCCCAAGGATAGATTAGTATCTATAGTGATCACTGTGCCCTTCAGAATGACAAGATCACAAGTATCAGACTTTTCATGCCGTACACGGCAATGTCCATCTGACCGATGGAGCATAAAACGTGACTAATCTGGAAAGTCTAGCGGTCGCCACCTAGTGGACGATCAATTACGGGACTGGTGTGCAAATTCCAGCCTTCGTCGCCAATGAACAGCAATCAGCGTGGGTGTATGAACCAGGCGCCTGTTGCAGAGGCCCACATGCAGCAACATTCGCTGAACGATTGTTGAGGAGACAGTGGTGATGGCACCTTGTTTTGTCTCGGCGGTCAGCTGCTTGACAGTTGCACGATTATTCGCACGTACATACCTCTGCAGCCGCCTGTCATCCGTGTCCCGTGGTGCCGGTTTCGGATGGCGCCACTTCACCGTACACTGTATACTTTAACTACGATGGTACGGGAACAGTTTATATACTTATCCGTTTCATAAATGCTTCCACCCTTGTCAAGAAAGCCATTCATCATGCCCTTTTCGAGGTTCGATTAATCGCTCTAATTACTCGTTACGACAACTACTGCACTATTTTCGTGTTCCCCACAGGACATGTAGACTGCAAGGGAAAAATTGTGATGTTTTGCATTAGTAGCAGATTAGTGTCCCATTTGGGGCTGCTGGAAGGGCTGCCAAGGATTAGGTGATCATAAGAAAAGATTAAATAATCAACGAAAGGGTAACATATTCTGTGCGGCTGGACCCGGCGGAGGTTCGAGTCCTCCCTCGGGCATGGGTGTGTGTGTTTGTCCTTGGGTTAATTTAGGTTAATTCGTGTGTAAGCTTAGGGACTGATGACCTTAGCAGTGAAGTCCCATAAGACTTCACACACATTTGAACATTTTTGGTAACATATTACGAGTCGGAGCGCGAAGTGTCAGAAGTCTGAATGTGGCAGAGAAGCTAGGAAACGTGAAAAGGGAACGAAAATACTCAATGTATGTGGAGTAAGGATCACTGAAGAAGAATGGGAAAAGAGAAGGATATCCGGTCAGACGAATACAGGATACTGTCAATACCACCTGAAAATTATATAATGGGAGTAGAATTCAGAGAGAAAAGGATGGCAGGTTAGAGAGCGTGCTGCTTTCAACAAGTGGTGGTATTATTCTCATCAAAATCAAGAGGAAACCAACGTCAGCAACAATATTCCAGATATACATACCGACATCACATGAAGAGAAAGCTAGTACATTGGTAAGACAAAACATTACGACCATCGTGTTAATAGCTTGTTTGTCCGTCTTTGGAACTAAATGCATCACTGATTCTGCGTATCACGGATCCAACAGTTCGTTTATTGGTTTGTGGAGGTATGTGGGATCTGACTTCCAATTCATGTAGGTCATGTAATTCGCAAAAATAACGGCCTCTGATTTGCGTACGCCCCATAGCGCCCCAGACTGGTTCCATAAAATTTACATCCGACGAATTTGGTCGCCGAGACATCAACGTGAGTTCACCATAACGTACTGTATCACGTTACTGGCTGAGAGACTTGGGCTATTGTACTGCTGAAACATGATATGGCCGTCTGAGAAGCCATCAAGCATGAAGGGCCACAGGTGGTTCTCAGCTGTCAGCGTGTCTTCGATTACTACAAGTCCCATGCAATCGAAGGAGGCCATCTCCCATAACATTATACCGCTCCCACCAGCTTGCGTCAGTGGTGTGTTGCACGTTTCGAGCCGCAGTTCACCTCAATGACGGCGCTCGTGGAGACGATCATCGACCTAGTGTAGCAAAAATGTGATTCACCCGAAGAGCCGAAGGGTCGAATCCCGATGGTCCGTGCGCTCTGCAATCGTAACTGAGGACGTCGCTGGGTCAACGCGTGAACACTGGGAGGTGGTCGGCTGCGGAGATCCGTGTCCAACAATGTACGAGGAAATGTGTGTTCCGAAATACTAGTACGTGCACCAGCATTTTGCTCTTTCGGCAGTGATGCCACAGATCGCCATGTATGCTACTTTACAGAGCAGACAATCCTTCAAACCCCACGTTCTGTGAAGAGTCGTGGACATCCAATCATTTAGTGTGTAGTGGTAGTTTCACTGTCCTTCTACCCCCTTCCTTCTACGCACCTGAACATTCGACCAACTTCGCCATTTTCGAAATACTCGTTTACAGGCTGTGCATAATAGTAATCTACCATTTTTCATTGTCACTTATCTCAATGGACTTCCTCATTTACATCCCACATCTTCGCTAGGGCGATGCCCCGTCCGCATCCGCTACGCTTACATACTTTTGTTACTAAGTCACGTGTTCGCAAAGCCAGCAGGCGACATCCAACGTCGCGGTATGAAGTGGTCGTAATGTTTTGGCTGTTCAATGTACATGAGGGCATTGAATGGGCAGTTCAGTGTGTGAATTGAGGTGGTACGGGGAGGAAATGAAAGAGACCTTCTGTGAGAATAAGGGCCCGGGTGAAAGAGGAGAAAAACTGAGTTCTGAACTAAATTTCAGTTAGCAATAGTCAAATAGTGCTGCAAAATCACAACAGGAGGACGTATAAACCGAAAAGAAGGGAAGGAAGATTACAATTTAACGTCGTGGACATCATGTAGTTATTGGAACAAACAACATTTTTACTTTGACATTCAATAAATCGGTTCTCACCAATAAACCACTTCGGATATGAAGCAGATATCTCGGTCATTGGAGACAGAACACAGGCTCGGAATGTTTCAAGGATAGAGAAGGAAATCGGCCATGCCCTGTCAGATGAACCATATCGGCATTTGCCTGGAACGGTTTAGGGAAATCAGTATGGCCGGGCGTTGATATGTAAAAGACTGGGCACACTGAAGATAATTGCTAGGTTACATCGTGGTCAGAGGAAGATTCCGAAATTACGAATTGGATTATAGGGCCTATCCGCGCAGTATATTATGATAAAGAGGAGACTGAAGTTTAATAGAAATGTAAAGAAGAACCCAGGTGGAAATAAGTGAGTTACTGAGGTACTGAGAAATGATGAGATGTGTCTGAAATTCTCTAACGCGCCAGATACCGCGATGATGAGCACCAGAGCACCACGTAGGCAGTTCAGTTGGAAAACAATGGAAATCACAGAAGATGGATAGACAAACACTGTTACATGGAAGGTGAAGAAACTTCGGTTAACAGAAGAAATGCTTTAACTGATCGATGAAAGGAGGGAGTTCAAAACTATTCCGGTAACGTAAAGAAATTCAGGGAAGCTAAGGTGAATCTCTTCAGGGAAAATATGAATAAATGGTTCAAATGGCTCTGAGCACTATGGGACTTAATATCTGAGGTCATCAGTCCCCTAGAACTTAGAACTACTTAAACCTAACTAACCTAAGGACATCACATATATCCATGCCCGAGGCAGGATTCGAATCTGCGACAGTAGCATCACCGCGGTTCCGTACTGAAGCACCTAGAACCGTTCGGCCACAGCCGCCAACAAATATGGTAGTGAAAGGTTATTCACAACTTGTACAGAACCAGCCTGCAGTTACAAATGTTAAAGGTCGCTAATGGAAATTCCTTCTGATCCTCCTTAACTTTTGGGTTATCGCCATTCTTTATGTAGTGAGTTACGCGTTCGGCGCCCTGTGTTTATTTCGTAATCTTCTGCTTGTGAAGTCGGAATATATCGGTCTACCAGAATTACTGCTGATGCATTTCGTTTGCTGTCGACTATGTTGAAGGTAATCCTAACCCTGAATCCTCCTCCCATTTCACTTCAGTTATCCGTCATCTGCCTAGATTGAGATTTTCTAGTTCTCCTACCATGTACTGATATTCCACGTTCTGGCACATAAAATGTTACTCTTTCTTTCGTTATTCAATCTTTTTTTTTCATTGTCACCTGCCCTTGCTCTCCGTCACCGTTAACGGAGTGGAGGACTAATCCTGAATCTTTTATCAATGGAGACACCATGATATTTGGCACACTTCTCCAAGTGTCTCCAGTGCTGTGGTTTCCATTGCATCCAGCATCCACATGCCACTGATCATTGCTGATTCTTTTGCCTTTTAGTGGCAGTTTCCCACCACTACGTCAATAGATGTACCTGAAGGGACTGTGCAGCCTTTCTTTTTCTTTGAGAAGGCCGGTTGGCAGAACAATGGTGACTCAAAATATCTGAAGTCTTCAGCTGCTATTGCTGATGGTTTTTATAAAAAACGTCAACAGAAGTTCAGACCTAAACCTAGACCCGAAACGTTTTGATTCCTAGTCATAGACGCTAGCCCTACCATCAGTTTCACAATTTTCTCTCAGAGAACACGATTGAATATGCTAAGAGCCACGGCGTGTGGTAACCCACTGGACGTCTTGACTTAGTATTTATGTCCTCAAGAAAGGAACGTTTTTCTCATGCGGACGTTCTAGCAGTTACGATCATGACAAGCGCAAAACGCATTCAACACACTAATAAAGTCTTCGATGAGTCGTCGGGAGATGTCTGGCAGGTTCCCACACAAAATAACGACCATGATAGTGAAGCATGATTTGCTGAACTACCGATACATCATGGGCTATTCAGTACCCTGCAAAAATTCCAAGGTTCACACACGTAGCGTTGTCTTCCCTCTCTGTTTCCTCCCATGAAACTATTTGTTGATTGGTATATAAAGGGTGTGCAGATAGTTTTATATGTGTTGACATAATATGTACACACATCAGTGTGTTGGTTGTTTTCTCACTGTTTGGAACAGTCTTCCAACAAACACGTCACAAAATTTACAATCCGATTGTTCCTGCACCGTCGTACTACACCACTAAATAGACTACGCCCATCAGTAAAGACTAGCCGTCTTGCGTTCACGCACCTGCACTTCAACACTTAACCTCCTAGCCAGGTAAAATAAGCATTAGTGGCCTGCTCTTATAACATGTACTTGGATGTACTAACCAACCTATAACATACGACTTCAAAAGGCTACAATTATTAGTCTGCAAATTACGTAAATATTGATGGAATGTTGTACAATACACCGTCCAGTAGAAATGTCTGCACTTACATCTGTTACGCTCTGCATTTAGCTCTCAACCGGTCTAGTGGGTGAAGCAGGAATTCCTGTACATAAACAAAGCTTAGCATATGGCGTACTGAATGAATTATGAGTTTGTACTCATACGCTAGATTTTGTAGCAATATTGGGCTGTAGACTGGAAGTGACTGAGTCTGCAAATTTATTTTAGTGGTCAACACAGTTTTATTATCGAACACCACTGAACACTAGCTCGAATTTCTTTATACGCAAAAAATGTTATGCGGAAAGAACAATAAAAAAAAATAATAATGTATCCATACAAGATAAATGTCAGGAAAAGTATTTGTACATTCAGTGGGTTAACTGTTAATTCTGTTGGTGCTTGGCGGAATGTAAG
Organism: Schistocerca cancellata; assembly: GCF_023864275.1. Lineage (NCBI taxonomy): Eukaryota > Metazoa > Arthropoda > Insecta > Orthoptera > Acrididae > Schistocerca > Schistocerca cancellata. The sequence continues at coordinate 139,592,313 of NC_064632.1, forward strand.
TGAGAGATTCTGTCTGTCACCGTTTCCTCTACCTGCAGATAATAATGATTTATCATGTTAATCTTCTGTTCCCTGGACCGTGAAGACTTCAGACTACGTCACCTGCAGCACGTAATTCTCTTGCCGACACAAACGTGTTGATTAATGAAGTAAACTAGGAAAGAGCTACAGACCAACAAGGCAGAGAATTGTAACTAAATAAGTCTGTTCTGGATAGGAACACATAAATGAGAAGCATTCATGTCACAAAGAATGGCATTTAGCCAGCAAGTAACTCGTCCAGTCCCCACAGAGAGTGACAATCGGAAAAACAGAGCAATCTTACAAGGGAGCCGCGAGATAACAGCCCTCTAACATCGGTGAAACCGTAATGCTGGTTGCTTGTAATGCAAGTCACATATTTGCATCTTAATCATGGTCGAAGCTACCACGAGCATTCTACCGTGGAACATCTTGACTAAAGCTATCTACGCATATTTGTTTCCAGAATGATAGGAGCCAATACAGGTAATGCAAAATAGGGCTAGTCACGAAGGGGGTACCGAGGTAAATCATTGCTACTGCTTTCAGCCGAGGGGGCAGTTAGGACTCCTGACTTTCAGGCTAGTGACCGTCTGGTGGCAGCAAATCTCCGAACGTGGACGGTATCAGTGTTGCTATGCGCCGACATTGCTGTGGATTGAATTTGAAAGTATCGGTCTCAGAAGATCTGCCGATTTTCGCCGTCTTTCATATTTTCTCAGTGATTGACTGATGATCATGTGAACTGCTCTGCCCCCACCATTCAATAGTCCTCTAGTCATGCAAGCTATGGGTGGTTTCAGATGACATCTGAAAATTGATTTTAATGCATAAAATAGTAGATTTATTTTACTGACTTTTTAATTAACCGGTGTAAGTCTCGTTCCTAATACTGCCGAAATCGTTATTACTAAAGCAACGCGAATCTGCTGTTGGGAAGGGAACTATAGTTTCATTCAACTCTTTTCCTTCGTAAGGGGAATGGAGTGAACAGCTGCTGACACTACCCTGCGTGACCCACACGTCTCTGAAAAGTTTCCTGGTTACAGAATCCATAAATAGGGAAAAAATGGAAGCAAAATTTTCCATATCTTGAGCAGGAAACCAGCATTTCTCTACAAATGCACTGCAACACGTGAACTAAGGTACATAGGATTCCACTGTGGGTGGCACATTCTCGGAATTCAGCGCCAAATTAAGGAAGTAGAAAGCTGTAAAATGTAAGAGTTTCAGTTGGGGAGTCCTGCGTACCAGATCCACACTGCACAAGGTGCAGTCACTGCCTGTGCAGTCCAGCCATGGACTCCTCAGACAACAAGACAACAGTGATCGGTCTGTCCTCCGTGCAATCGGTGCCGCTATCTCCGTGTTGTCCTCCGGTATAGCTGTCAGCTGCCAAGCGGCTTCCTCCGCCGCTGCTCGGAAGGTACGCTTGTTCCTCTCGTCTCGGCTAGACAGCATACTGTATCCCAGGTCGCTCGCTGGTCGGCACTGGAGGGATCCTAAAAAGCTCTGCACTCATTCAATATTTATTGAAAATACAGGGCAGGAATTATAAAACTTTCGCTACTAGAGCCAGTGTAGACGGAAAACTATTTGACGTTTGGGTGCCAAATTTTATAGGAATGATGTTCACATTATGCACTAGGACTGTTGATATCTTTAAAAATATCGGGAATCCGATATAGATATATTTAAAAAATATCATTATCACCTATCGATATATCAAGTATCGAAACGCAAGTATATCGACGGAAGAAATGTATCGGCTCCTCATTGTAAATATACTGGCGGTTTTAGAGCTGTATGTGTAACTATTGATTTATAATGAGATATTCTGTACATCAACAAACAAGCAGGTTGTGTATGTTCTTTAGAGAAGGAATTTAATCGAAAACAGTGCACGTTCACGCTTGGGGATGACAATTTCGCTAACAATGGTAACTGAATTTAAGTGGCACAGTGAAATGTATCACATGTCGGACTTATCTGGAACACTTCATGCCGACATCCATTTTTTTTCCGTTTCTGCACACGCCAGCGAACTAGTAGTTGTAGTAGGTGGTGATGTTAAACGTTGCAGTTTCTGCTGGTAGTGCTGAGCACCGATTACGTCAGCATTTTCCCTTACACATCTCCTACTGCAAAGACCACTCCTGTCATTTAGGCTTTGTTCATCGTTTTCAGAAACTATTTTTGAAGAATGCCGATGTAAAGTAATAACACACTAGTTGCGTTAAAATTGTTCTTGAACGCAACTGTTTTACTACTTCTTCACATCGAAAACCTTGTTATTCCACATCGGAGATCTTCTTACTTCATTCACAATGCCATTCCTCCAGTGCAGTTGGGTTTCTTCGTTCTGCTACCTATACATGCTTTACACAGTAAAAAGTGGCAAAACTCTTTCAGACAGCCAAGGAAAAATTATGTTCTACTACAATTTCAAAAGAATAATTTCAAATATTTACCGAAAACTGCGAAAAAAAGAAAATAAGAAATAAAAAATCTCTGCACCCGATATGCTCATTTCGATATCGATGTACCGATACATGAGAAAAGGAAATATCGAGGATATATATCGATATTTTTGGAAATAATATTGATATGACGATATTTCATCAACAGCCCATCGTTGCGCTGCAGGATTAACGTTTTTAATAATGTTAGTGTCATGACCTGCCATTACGTACCGGTATTGGTACGGCGACGAAGTGCTGAAACAACTATCAGTGTGCATAACATTTGTAGACAGTCAACTTGGGTCTGGGGCCATGGTTATGGAAGGACTGCACCCGTAAGTCTGTTTCTCGAAACAACAGCAATAGTGCTGGTGCTCTTCGCGAGTATCGGTGCATTAAAGGAATATGGTGAGGCATTTCCTCACCAGGGTTGATTTCGAGAGTTAGAATTAACTGGCTATGTGGGAATTGCTCCTGGGAGAGGTCGACGGCTAATTCCAACACAAATTTTCGAAGAAATCACAAAAAAAAAACTGTTTTCAATGGCTGAGAATGTCGGACGCAATGTGCGATCTTGAGACACTGCAGGTGTCATGACACTTGAACATTCCATGGTCCACTTTTCAGAAAGTCCTGCGAACGAATGCGAAATATTGTCTCTTGTGCGGTTCCTGGTTGTCGTGGATGCAGATGTTCGTTACTTTGAGTAACGTCTGTAATATGGAACGCAAACATGGTACGCTATTGACAAATGTTACCCCTCTCATGTGGAAATTAAAATGTGTTTCTTTTAATTTCTTTTTCGTCGTTTCTCATAGCCTGCAACAAAAAACTGTAGAAAATGGCTCAAACTGCTTATGGTCGTCTCTTGTGTACTCCTTCATGTGAATCTAAAATCATTCACTAAATTGAAGCAGCGGCCAAACAACATCACGTGTCTTCTGTGCTCTACGCTCCGGGTATAACTCCCTCGCTTACCAGAAACCGATTGTTATGGAACTCGTCAACTATCATTAGACTAAGTTGATATATTTTGTAGCGGCACCACCGTTTAGGACAGGGAAAGTAAGTTTTCTACCATATTCGGAGCACGAGTTACAGCCAGGTTCGGGCCGGATTGCAGTAACTTACGCATATCAGCAGTTGCGAAGGCAAATAGAGGCCTCAGGGGCATAGAGCTGCCTGAGAGGGCGCATACAGCAGTTTCCATGTCGCAAGACAAAGGCAGAGGAAGGTCACTGGCCAACCTAAGTGTTACGCGTACGTGACGCGAACCGGCACGCTTGGCAAAACGGAGGTACAATTGCATCAATTAATTAAACTATGGAGGCGAAATCAGAGTGATTAAAGTCCACGCGGAGGCTTACCAGCAAGCGCTCTTCCCGAAAATCATTTGCGACTGGAACAGGGAATGGGAGAGGCGATACTATAAGACGAAGTACCCTCCGCCACACACCGTGAGGTAGCTTGCAGAGTAAAAAGCAGATTCAGATGTAATTAAAACTGGCCGATTGGGGAAGAATATCCGAGAAACGGAGGTGGAGGGACAAGGAGTAATCCAACAAAAAAATGTCAAATGTATGTGACATCTTATGGGACTGAACAGCTTAGGTCATCAGTCCCTAAGCTTACACACTACTTAACCTAAATTATCCTAAGGACAAACACACACACACCCATGCCCGATGGAGGACTCGAACCTCTGCCGGGACCAGCTGCACAGTCCATGACGTAATGCAACATCTTCGCTAATAATGAGTAAGGACGTTTGTAGGTACAGTTCAGTTCTGTCAATGTGAAACGTCCCCTTAGAACAATTTTACACGACTGTGCTTAACCTGACACACAATATTATTTAGCGCAACGCAATCTGACTATCAAAGATCCCTGCAAAAGAATGGCCCTGAGTAACATTAAACTATACCTTTCACAAATCACTTACCTCACAAAAATCTCCGTTACTCGAACTACTGCAATACGGCGAGCGCCACTATTGCCAGCTAAATAAAAGATTCAAACTATGGAAGTCACTAACTACTGATAGGGATAGTTAGCAAATGAAAGATTTTAATAGAGAACAAACACTGTATTTACCTTAATAATCATAATATATATATATATAGCAGTTCAATTTCAAAACTTCCGCCATCTCTCTCCCCACATCCACCACTGCTGGCGGCTCACCTCCAACTACCAACGCTACACGCTGTTCACATCCAGCTGCCCAACACTACAATGGCAGACAACAATGCAAACTAGCCACAGACTGCACACAGCACAGCCAGTGATTTTCATATAGAGCGCTACGTAACGTTGCCAATAAGAAAACATAAACAGCCTACTTACAAATGTATCATGTGAAATGGCTACACTTACATTAGCGGTCGCCATTTCCAACAACTGCGGTGAGCATAAGTTACTGATTCAGGCCCTATGGTTTAAACTGATTATGTCAATGCAAAACGTAATATTTATTTCCTACCAAACTCTTTCTCAGATAGTGTAAGAACCTCCATATCCTCCGTTATTTTCAGACTGAAGAATTGAGATTTCCTGTATATCTTTCGAAGTTTGCGTTTACGTTACCATTCCCCGAACTGAATATTTATCCGCTGCAGTGTAGGTCTAAATGAACGTGGAATGTAACTGGTGCAGCCTCAGACTCTTTCCAGCGGTCGTATCAGAGGGAAAAAGAAATCTTCGCCGAATCATATCCACAGCCATGTCCACTTGCAACGCCCTCAGCGAACCGTGACACAGCTTCTGAGATCCGGCTACAAGACCTCTAACTTCCGACACAGCTGTCGATGGTGTGGGAATTTATGGCGTCTATTATAAATCATTGACGCCTTATAACTGTGTTCTGGGATGTCTTTGTAGACGTTGTTGTTCGCACGAACGTGCCCCTGTGCTTATCAGAAAGACAAACGATGCTTTAGAATGGGAAAAGTGGGTGCAGCAGCAGGAAGGGATGAAAAATGTGATTTTCGGTCTCAGTATATCATGCAGTGCTGTCAGAAGTGCTTACCTCCAAACTAACATTCCGGCGAAATAGCCCTTCTTTCTCCAGCTAGTGCTTAGCAGGTATTTTTGAATTTACAAAACAATTAGAGTAAAACTGTATATAATGCAAAGAAACACTTTCCATACCGGAAATTCACAGATTTCTTTTTGAGCTACTTCAGTGATATTAACCAACTGCGTGACTCCTTTAATCCGTGTACGAACAGTCAGTGTAATTTCTCCAGTCACCTGTTAACTGCCTCGAGGTAAATGAATTCAGAGATTTGCAAAGAACTAGTCGGTTCAACATGAGGGGAGTAGGTGCAAGATTTACGGTTCACATTGTGCATCGAACCAAAAGTTGAATTACAAAAATCTTAAGGACTTGTACAGTCCACTTTCTGTAATGCAGGAGATATCGCTAGCGTAAATGGGCCATGGATCTTGCAGCGGTTGTATGTACTGAGTGCCTCAAAAACAAAGTGCAAGAGCGTTGGAGGTATCTGTGGAGACGTAAAGCTATCGTATGGATCCTTAAAAATGGCAACAGTGGTTTCAGTAGCTGCAGGGATTACAATCTGGATGATTAATTTAACTTAGCTGTTCACATTAGCCAGCATATCATTGTTATGTTGGTGCTGAAAACTGGTGAAAGCAAGGAGGAACTACATTCATTAAATACCTCGAGAAACTGTAGTGTTTAATGATAGCATCCTTTTTGGTATATGCACTACTGGATATTGAAATTGCTACACCAAGAAGAAATGCAGATGATAAACGGGTATTCATTGGACAAATATAGTATACTAGTACTGACACGTGATTATAATTTCACGCAATTTGGATGCAGAGATCCTGAGAAATCAGTACCGAGAACAACCACCTCTGGCCGTAATAACGGCCTTGGTACGCCTGTTCATTGAGTCAAACAGAGCTTGGATGGCGTGTACAGGTACAGCTGCCCAAGCAACTTCAACACGATACCACAGTTCATCAAGAGTAGTGGTATTGTGACGAGCCAGTTGCTCGGCCACCATTGACCAGACGTTTTCAATTGGCGAGAGATCTGGAGAATGTGCTAGCCAGGGCAGAAGTCGAACATTTTCTGTATCCAGAAAGGCCCGTACAGGACCTGCAACATGCGGTCGTGCATAATCCTGCAGAAATGTAGGGTTTCGTAGGGATCGAATGAATGGTACAACCACTGGTCGTAACACATCTGAAATGTAACGTCCTCTGTTCAAAGTGCCGTTAATGTGAACAGGAGGTGACCGCCCCATACCATCAAGCCGGGTGATACGCCAGTATGGCGATGACGAATACACGCTTCCAATGTGCGTTCACTGCGATGTCGCCAAACACCTATGCGACCATCATGATACTGTAAACATAACCTGGATTCATCTGAAAAAATGACGTTTTGCCATTCATGCACCTAGGTTCGTCGTTGAGTACACCATCGCTGGCACTTCTGTCTGTGATGCAGCGTCAAGGGTAACCACAGCCATGGTCTCCGAGCTGATAGTCCATGCTGCTGCAAACGTCGTCGAACTGTTCGTGCAGATGGTTGTTGTCTTGAAAACGTCCCCATCTGTTGACTCAGGGATCGAGACGTGGCTGCACGATCCGTTACAGCCATGCGGATATGTTGCCTGTCATCCCGACTGCTAGTGATACGAGGCCGTTGGGATCCAGCACGGCGTTCCGTATTACCCTCCTGAACCCACCGATTCCATATTCTGCTAACAGTCATTGGATCTCGACCAACGCGAGCAACAATGTCGTGATAGGATAAACCGAAAACGCGATAGGCTACAATACGACCTTTATCAAAGTCGGAAACGTGATGGTAAGCATTTCTCCTCCTTACACGAGGCATCAGAACAACGTTTCACCAGGTAACGCCGGTCAACTGCTGTTTGTCTATGAGAAATCGGTTGGAAACTTTCCTCATGTTAGCACGTTGTAGGTGTCGCCACAGGCGACAAACTTGTGTGAATGCTCTGGAAAACTAATAATTTGCATATAAGAGCATCTTCTTCCTTCGCGTCTGTAGCACGTCATCTTCGTGGTGTAGCAATTTTAATGGCCAGTAGTGTATTACGGAGGTAAAATAATCCCGTATTAGTATTTGCCTGCGGAGACACTCGTAGAGAAGAGTGAGGAAAAATAACACTGATATTCAAACGGATGGAGCGTGGAATATTGTATCACTTTATCGGGTAGGCAGGATAGGGAATGTAAAAAGTGGTATGGATACGCTGAAGCTAGATATAGTTGCGGTTAGTGAAGTACGATGACAAGAACAGTGTTCCTAGTCAGGTGAGTACAGCTTTATCAACACAAACAGGGTAATGCAGAAATAGATGTCCTACTGACTCCGCACATGAAGAAGTAGAATAAATGTATAGTTAAGAGAGACCAAAATTTGTGTCGAGGGGCTGGAATTCGATAGTTGGGAAGGGAAGAGAAAGAAAAATAGTAGGAGTATATGTGCTGAAGGAAGGAAAAGAAATGAGATGCAGCGTGGTGGAATCAATTTTCGATCACTGCTAACAATTGGTTTAAGAACTATGAAAGAGGCTGTATACATGGGAGAGACCCGGATAACTCAAAGGAACTAGAGGGCGTCGAGAGTTGCAAAGGGTTAGTTAGACTGAAAGAGAAAAAAGGAATAAAATAGAAGACGGGTTAGCTATATCTTAAAGATGAAATAGCGAAGACAGCAAAGCGAGCAAAAATACAAGGCTCTGAGAAAACTCTAAACAACGCATGATACATGGTATTTAAATGAAAACAATATAAAAATGCAACGGGCAGAATAGAACACAGATGTCTAAAAATGATCTTGACAGAATGTGTAAAACGGCAAAAGACGAGTGGCTAGAAGAGAAATGCAAAGCCGTAGAAATACACATGATTGTGGGAAAGAGACATACGGTCTATTAGGAAAAAAAATTAGATACAGGAGGGTCACAGTACGATTATCAAAAGTTCAGATGGAAAACCAGTACTAAGAAATTTACGGAAATCTGAGAGGTGGAAGGTCTATATAGATCCGTTCAATTGGAAATGATCTTGAAAACAATATTATAGAAAGCGATAAATGAAGATATGAGAGACAAGATATTGCGTACTAAAAGACCTAAGACAGAAGAAAACTTCTGAAGTAGAATACATTCGCTCAGACTTACTGAGATCGTAGGGAGAACCGAGAGTGACAGAACTATTCCGAATGGTATATAAAGTGCATGAAAAAAACGAGATTCCTTAAACTTCAAGAAGATCGTGATAATTCCAGTTTCAAAGAAATTGATGGGTGAATGTATCAGAACCACGGGTTTAATATGTCATGGTTTGAAAATAATGGCAATAATTTTTTAGAGAATAACGGAGAGGTGGTAGAAACCGACCTCGAGGGACATCAGTTTCGGGACCAGAGAAATGTGGGAATATGCGAGATGATACTGACTGTATGATTTATGATAGCAGATTGAAGAAAGGCAAACCTACTTTTATAGCATTTGTAGATTTGAAGAAAGCTTTGGGCAACTTCGAGCGCAATGCTCTCTTTGAAATTCTAAGCGTAGGAGGGATAGAATACAGGGAGCGAAATTTTTATGTACCTTGTACGGAAACCAGACAGCAGTTATAAGAGATGGAGGATATGAAAGGAAAGCAGCAGTTGAGAAGAGGGAAAAAGACAGAGTAATAGCCTAACCCCGACGTTATTCAGTCTATAGATTGAGATGGAATTAAAGGAAACTGAAGAGAAATTTGGAAAGGGAATTTAAGTTCAGGAAGAAGAAATAAACTCTTTGATGTGTATCAGTGGCGGTCTGATTCTCTCAAAGACGGCTAAGGGGTTGTTGAATGAATTCAACAGTGTCTGGAAAACGGGTTGTGAGATGAACATAACCAAAACTAGGGAAAGGAAACAACGAAGCCATTTCTTCATTTTACGAATCACTTCTTCATCATCTTCACAATGACGTCCACGAATGCTATCCTTTAATGGCCTAAACAAATAAAAGTCTGAGGGAGCTACACTCCTGGAAATTGAAATAAGAACACCGTGAATTCATTGTCCCAGGAAGGGGAAACTTTATTGACACATTCCTGGGATCAGATACATCACATGATCACACTGACAGAACCACAGGCACATAGACACAGGCAACAGAGCATGCACAATGTCGGCACTAGTACAGTGTATATCCACCTTTCGCAGCAATGCAGGCTGCTATTCTCCCATGGAGACGATCGTAGAGATGCTGGATGTAGTCCTGTGGAACGGCTTGCCATGCCATTTCCACCTGGCGCCTCAGTTGGACCAGCGTTCGTGCTGGACGTGCAGACCGCGTGAGACGACGCTTCATCCAGTCCCAAACATGCTCAATGGGTGACAGATCCGGAGATCTTGCTGGCCAGGGTAGTTGACTTACACCTTCTAGAGCACGTTGGGTGGCACGGGATACATGCGGACGTGCATTGTCCTGTTGGAACAGCAAGTTCCCTTGCCGGTCTAGGAATGGTAGAACGATGGGTTCGATGACGGTTTGGATGTACCGTGCACTATTCAGTGTCCCCTCGACGATCACCAGTGGTGTACGGCCAGTGTAGGAGATCGCTCCCCACACCATGATGCCGGGTGTTGGCCCTGTGTGCCTCGGTCGTATGCAGTCCTGATTGTGGCGCTCACCTGCACGGCGCCAAACACGCATACGACCATCATTGGCACCAAGGCAGAAGCGACTCTCATCGCTGAAGACGACACGTCTCCATTCGTCCCTCCATTCACGCCTGTCGCGACACCACTGGAGGCGGGCTGCACAATGTTGGGGCGTGAGAGGAAGACGGCCTAACGGTGTGCGGGACCGTAGCCCAGCTTCATGGAGACGGTTGCGAATGGTCCTCGCCGATACCCCAGGAGCAACAGTGTCCCTAATTTGCTGGGAAGTGGCAGTGCGGTCCCCTACGGCACTGCGTAGGATCCTACGGTCTTGGCGTGCATCCGTGCGTCGCTGCGGTCCGGTCCCAGGTCGACGGGCACGTGCACCTTCCGCCGACCACTGGCGACAACATCGATGTACTGTGGAGGCCTCACGCCCCACGTGTTGAGCAATTCGGCGGTACGTCCACCCGGCCTCCCGCATGCCCACTATATGCCCTCGCTCAAAGTCCGTCAACTGCACATACGGTTCACGTCCACGCTGTCGCGGCATGCTACCAGTGTTAAAGACTGCGATGGAGCTCCGTATGCCACGGCAAACTGGCTGACACTGACGGCGGCGGTGCACAAATGCTGCGCAGCTAGCGCCATTCGACGGCCAACACCGCGGTTCCTGGTGTGTCCGCTGTGCCGTGCGTGTGATCATTGCTTGTACAGCCCTCTCGCAGTGTCCGGAGCAAGTATGGTGGGTCTGACACACCGGTGTCAATGTGTTCTTTTTTCCATTTCCAGGAGTGTATATTAGAGCTGTAGGTTTAACGGTTGTATACTTACTCAGTACTCAGAAATTAACAAAGATAGAAGTATATCTGCTATGTGGGTTGTGTAACACTACAAAAGTCTTTGTAGCCTCTTGAATGCCTAAGTATTCCTCTTCGGGACAGAGTTTTCTACATTTACTCAATTTTCAGTCGCCGTAATCTGATAGAGACTTGTGCTGGACGAGGCAGCTCTCTTCTTCTCCGTGCCACTGATGCTGCAAGACTCCATCGTTCTCTGAAAGTTCTATATTTATATAGCTTCGCTATAGGCAGACGTAACTACGGGATAGGTGTCGTAGAACACGCCGATAATTCTTGAAAGCTGGCGTCAGACTGGGGGAAAGTTATTGATAAAATTAAAACAGTTCTTATGAAGAGACCTATTCTGAAGGAAATGGACTGTGGGCAGACTCGAAGCAGCACTAGTTCATCAATGGAGACGACTATGTGTGTATATGTGGACACATTAAAATAAAGTTCGTTGTGAAAGGCAACAGCTCATATTTTCACAAACTTTTATTTATTTAATCTTCTTGTAGCCTTTACTAACATTTAATTACATTTAAGCAAACTTTTGTACGTCTTAGTACTTAAATAACTATAAATATCACAATGACGGCTCTTCAACAAGAGGAAAATTTCTGCGTATCCCTCGATGCCTATCCTCACCATCGGCTGAAGCCAAAAATTACACATCTTCTATTCGTCTCAGCAACGTCTCAGAATACTCCACATTGCAAAGAGCTTCTTTCTCGTAATTGACGATATTTCTCTGAGTGTTAAGGCTAATATCGTGATCAATTGTCCACGCACTCAGCGCTAAATCCGTTCATTTACAGTTCTCACAATAAATATTTCACAAAATTGACACAACAATATTTCATGACAGTTGCACTTCTCATTGTCAACATCCAGATTTTCTGTTCATGTGCGTTCTCTGTGCGTATCACCTCTTCATCATCTTCACAATGACGTCCTCAAAAAAGAGAAAAAATGATCGTACGGCACTGCTGGCAGGGAGGCCCCATCCGGGTACGTTCGGCCACCGAGTGCGAGTCTTATTGCAGTCGACGCCGCATTGGGTGACTCGCGTGCCGGTATTGAGGATGAAATGATGATGAGGACAACACAACACTCTGTCCACGAGCGGAGAAAATTCCCAACCCCGCCGGGAATCGAACCCGGGCCGAGGAGGCAAGCACGTTACCATCCAGCTAAGTAGGCGGAGAGCATCCTCAGTGTAATATCCATGAATGGCACCCTTTGAAGGTCTATACCAGTGGCCAGTGGAAGTCTGAGGCAGCTATGTCAAGGCTCTAGGTTGGATAGGGTAACACTCTCCAACCCTATTCAGTGATGTGTTCAGAAGTCCTCAAGCTTGAGTGAGGCCGACTGTTATAATGTTGAATCAATGACCTAGGCTGTTACGGTTTTGAAGTCACTAGAAGTGCTTCCTGAGTTTGGTTAGTGTGTTCATATATACTCCAGAATTTATGGCACCGACCCATGCCATCACATCGATGAGTACGGCGCCCTCTTAGTCCCAAAACACAGTAATCATGACCTTGCCGGTGGCAGCAGTTGCTTGGAAATTTTTTTGTGGACAGTGAGGATGACACCATTTGATCAGTTGTTTTGTTTCGGGCTCAACACTTTAAACCCAGCTTTCATGAATTGTCACACTCCAGGACAAGAAGGTTTTCCCCTCGGCTTCAAAACTTTGCAGCAACCCAGAAGATATTTTTTTTTTTTGAAAGACTTGTGTTCCACCATCGAAGAACCCATCGTGTACACACTTTTGAGCACTCAAGACCACGTATGATTGCATCCACATTTCCTTTGCTGACAGACAGCTTCAACGCCAACTGCAGAGTCGTTATGTCGTTATGCGTCGGTCCTCCCGAATGAGAACGTCTGCAAACTACATTTTGTCAGGTTTGAAAACCGTAGACGGTCTCCCCGATCACTGAGAAAAAAATCACGGAGCTCAGCCGAAACGATTGTGATGGCCCCTTTCTCTATCCCCAGTGACTTCAGATGTCCCATAAAATGCACACAAATGTTTGCTAATGTTTCCAGCAGTTTTTTCCTCCGTGGTGAGAAATTCAATTTCGACACGTTGCTTGTAACGTTCATTACTTACAGACCTCTCTGTCGGAGGAAACGAAAAATTTACAATCGTTCTGGAAACTATAAGAATGCATACCTCAAGTATAGCATCCGTACCACTGTTGCTGGTTGAAAAAAATAAAAAAAATAAATAAAAAAATGCAATGCATTACTTTTAAGGTGACCCTAGTATTTTGCTGATCATTTTTCAGAACGTTAGAAGGTCTGCAGAACAATGCAAGGTTCAGTCAATACAGCATCGAGAAAGGTCAAAACGAACTTTACACATCAATGCGACCGCAGAATGCTAAAGGGAGAATACGTGAAACTGAACTACATATTCAGAAACAAAATATAGAAAGGATATGTGGCCACACTTTGCTACTTCCCTCCTTCTCTCTCTCACTGGTTCTCAGACACAGAAAATTAATATAAAGTATTTTTCTGTACTAATAATGAGCCACGTTCGATTTGTTGAGTCTTGCAAAATCTAAGCAAAAATAATTTTAGTAGTATGACTTTACAGCATCTCAGTAGCCATTGCATGGCACTGTGAGTATTTCTTGCTAGGGTGGTATTTACAGCACAGTAAACCGTTTATCCATTTAGTAAATGAACCCTCTCCCCCCCCCCCCCCACACACACACACGCTCAGGGAGAGAGAGAGAGAGAGAGAAACTACATACATTTGGGAATTATACAGCGCTCACAGGAGACACGAAGTCAACTATTTATGTAGAAGTTACTCGCATGGACTAAAATAACAAAATAGCAAAATAGTGACATTATCATGCAAAACATTTCAGTATTATTTTTCTGGTTATAGGCAAGTCAGAATATTTCAAGTCCTAAATCGTTAAAATTTTCATATACTGTATGTTACACTAATCCATTAGTGCTAAAAATGTTTCAGAGGACAAAGCTGTTCACGTCTGTTCATAAAGTCATATGAGGAGTGGGAAAGGAAAATGTGGTGCTGTTTTTTCCTTACTTGTTTCTTTCTTCCTTTTTTAAAAAAAAAGAAAAGAAAGAAGGAGCGTTTTCAGTGCAATTCTATCCTCGTTACTGCGTTGCACGTTGATACTGGTGCCAAAGAATGGAGAAAATCTTCCAAACATGTAAGTGGTTGGTTTTTGTGTCTAGCTGCATTTAAATAAGTAAGAAACACAGGTTCGGTCAAGCCGACTCGGAGCCAACGAGATATACGGGTCCTGTGCCATGCGTCGCAGCATGTGACACTACAGGTCTAACGAATTGCAACGACCCTCTCCGGCCGGAATCGAGTTTTCACACCAATTTAATACTTCGTAGCTGCGCGTTAACATACAGTAAAGCTCTCGATGACACAGGAAAAATTCAAGGGCAATAGAGAGAAACGATTTCATTCATATACCGATATCCCAGCTAGACCCGGAATTAGCCTAGCATTCGCGACATAAGAGCGTCGGCAAGCAAAATAATATTGCGGGGCCTGTATTTCTTGTGAGCCCCGAAGACGACTTGCATGAGGTAACAACTTGGTTGCGGAGGCCAGCCTCGGTACGCAGACACACATATGTCTACATGTTAATTTGTTTATGACTCAGATTTGTACAAAATCTACTAAAAACGTTGTTTATCTTTCATGCAATCGAAATGAAACTGGTTCTTCAAGAACATGTAGTAATTACTCTCTATATTAAACAGTAACAAATTTCTTGTGTTTTACTGGAAAATCCAGGAACTGCAAGAGAAGAAAAAGAAAACACCAGATGCGTTACAGTAATACTTAGTCCCAGATGTTGACAAATGTTATGTTTACACGAATCTATCCGCTTTCTTTTCATTTGGGTCTACAGAAGTGACAAGGACGTGTGTGTGTGTGTGTGTGTGTGTGTGTGTGTGTGTGTGTGTGAGAGAGAGAGAGAGAGAGAGAGAGAGAGAGAGGAGGGCGAAAATGCGGATTGCAATAAAGTGTTATTTCAGGACCAAAGAAGTGATGCTCACTTGAATACGAAGAACTGCACTGACCGCTTAGTACACCGACAAGGTTGGACACTCGTCCAGATATCATTTCGTAAGACGCACTAAGGGCTCAGTTGGTCCAATACACAGCAATCACATCCCTAAGAAATGATAGTACATTGAGAGAGGACAAGTTACTCTGTCACCTACTTTTCGCATACAGAAAATGCCATATATGCTTTCACCAATCAAATTTTGAATGATCTGAATAACCGAACACCACCCATTGGGATTTTTTGTGATTTCTCAAAGGGTTTTGATTGTGTAAATCATTGAATTCTGCTAGACAAGCTCAAGTATTTTGGCATGTGTGGGACAGTTCACAAATGGTTTAATTGGAAGAGTGCAGAAAGTTGAAATAAGCAGTTCTCATAATATGCAAAGATCAGCATAATCCTCAAACTGCGGAACTATCAAGAATGGGGTTCCACAAGGGTCGGTCTTGGGTCCTTTGTTGTTCTTAATATATATTAATGACTTGCCATTCTATATCCATGAAATGGCAAAGATGGTTCTCTTTGCTGATGATACAAGTATAGTAATCACACCTGACAAACAAGAATTAACTGATGAAATTGTGAAAAATGTCTTTAAGAAAATTACTAAGTGGTTCATCGTAAATGGACTCTCACTGAATTTTGATAAGACACAGTACATACAGTTCCGTACAGTAAATGGTATGACGCCATTAATAAATATATACCTTTATCAGAAGCATATAGCTAAGGTAGAATATTCAAAATCTTTAAGTGTGTCCATTGATGAGTGATTAAATTGGAAGAAACACATTGATGATCTGCTGAAACGTTTGAGTTCAGCTACTTATGCAATAAGGGTCATTGCAAATTTTGGTGATAAACATCTTAGTAAATTAGCTTACTACTCCTATTTTCACTCATTGATTGCATATGGCATCACATTTTGGGGTAATTCATCACTGAGGAATAAAGTATTTATTGCACAAAAGCGTGTAATGAGAATAATAGCTGGAGTCCACCCAAGATCATGCTGCAGACATTTATTTAAGGATCTAGGGATATTCATAATAGCTTCTCAGTATATATATTCCCTTATGAAATTTGTTATTAACAACCAAACCCAGTGCAAAAGTAATAGCAGTGTGCATAACTACAATACTAAGAGAAAGGATGATCTTCACTATTCATGATTAAATCTAACTTTGGCACAGAAAGGGGTGAATTATACTGCCACTAAAGTCTTTGGTCACTTACCAAATAGTATCAAAAGTCTGACAGATAACTAACAAGTATGTAAGAAGAAATTAAAAGAATTTCTGAATGACAACTCCTTCTACTCCATACAGGAATTTTTAGATATAAATTAAGAAAAAAGAAAAAAAAACAGACAAAAATTATAAAAAGAAATAAAATAAAAAAGGTGTTATATTAGCTTAATCATGTTGTTAAATTAACTTAATTATGTCATGTATTGGAAAATTTGACTCGTTCCACATCATTACGAAATATCGTATTCATGATCCATGGAACTAGTATTTATCTAATCTAATCTACCGATTTTATTACAACCTGACACTCCTCGAGCTAGACTCTAGAAAGTTAATGGCCTGAGAAGATACTGATGGAGCGTTGCAGGGCGCTAGAAGCATGAGGTATTTTTATGATTCTTAGCCTCTAGAAACAGCATGTTGGGAGTTGAAAGCAAATGGTGGCGAGCCCATCCCTTGGTAAATCTTGCTGGACAGGTCCACACCCTTCCAGGGCAGCCCATGGTCGAGACAGGTCTCCAGCAGAACAATGCCAAGTTACCTACTGTGGCGCCAGCGGAAGGCCTGGGCTGGAGCGACAGTCTGAAGGAATGCATCTAAACAGTGGAGTCGTAATCCGGGCATTGTGTGCAGAACCATTTTCTTTTACTTGTCGGTCTTACGATTGCTACAGGTTCATTTATCTATTGTCCTTTTTTATTTGTAGTTCACTGTTGATATTCGTGTTAACATATTGGCATTTTGTTATTTTGTTATTTTGGAGAGAGTGAGTGGAGCTGTGGACGCTGTTTCAGTTCAATAGACGGGTGACGGCAGCGGAGGCTGCCAGAAGGATGTAGGCCTTGTGTGGGAATAATGACATTGGACAGAGCACGGCAAGAAAACGGTTTTCTTGTTTTATGTAGGATCTTTTTGACATGAGTGACTCTCGACGTTCAGAAACAACTTTGGGGTTTGACGAAGATAGTTTAAACGTCATTGAACTTGAGGACTGGCAAATGTGATGAACTGCGATCATTCCACCATCGTGCGACAATTGTGTGCAATAACAAAGGTTAAAAAATGGGGTGTGTGGGTACCGCATGCTCTAAGCCAAAATCACAAAAATCAACGGGTGTCCACATTTGCATCTCTGCTTGCTCTTCATCAAGTGGGTCGTGAACAATATCGACCATTCCTGTCCTGTATCGCTACCGGTGACGAGAATCGGTGTCTCTATGCTAACGTAAGGAAAGGAAAGGAATGGTTGTGCCCAAACAAAGAAGCACCTCCTCCTACAAAGAACTGCGCGCAGCCATAAAAGATAATGTAACGCATCTGCTGCAACAGCTACGATGTGCTGTACGAAGAATTGCTTCCGCGAGGTGTAACCATCACTGCTGAAATTTATTGCCAACTACTGAGACGTCTTGCAGACGCAATCCAAGAACAACGGCCAGAAAGACTCCGTGAAGTGATGCTACTCCACGGTAACAACCACTCACATTCTGACATACTGACAAAAAACGCTGTAGAGTTGTTGGGTTGGGAAGTAATTCCAAACTCACTTTATTCACCTGATCTAGCGGCCTCAGATTTTCAACTTTCGCACTCTCCAACTAACAACATTTAAGGAATTTCCTTTCCGGATGAAAATACGCTCCGGACGTGGCTGTACGAGCTCTTCGCCTCTAAACCACGTGATTTCTACACTCGCGGAATCGAAAAGTTACCACAGCAATGACAGGCAGTGGTAAATAATGAAGGAGAATACATTATTTATGACTTAGGTTTCCGTATATGTTCTGTTGTGTAATTACGTTTATGGAAAAACGCTACGAACTTACGCACCCGAATAATAATTATAGAGATAGTGCTATCAACCTCACTATTCAAAGGAGCTATACTAATTATTGCTGCTGGAAGCGTAGTTCTATTTTAATGTCGATTAACTTTTCTAAATATGGTTAGTAGCATTGAAGAAATCACAATATGCCGAACTGTCCCCACAGGGGCTCAGCATTCATTTGCTGGGTACGGGCTTGGTGACCCCGGGGTTCCTGAGCTGGGGACTGGTAAGCGCCACCAGTCCCCTGTTACCGTAAGCTCTGAGCATACTTCAGCGACCACCGTGCGGCGCGGCGGTGGAACGTTGTGTGTCTCAGGGAATGGCGATCTTGGCTTGACTGCCCGGATCGCGAGGATGGAATAAACCTCTCTAAAAAACCCCTCAGTCTCAAGGTGTGTTGCGCGCTGATGAGATGCATGGCTGTTGAGGTGGAACAGTCGCAAGCGGGCAACCTCTGGGGCACTTGCCACACCCCAGTTGTATGAGGCTTACTCAGGCACGCGGGGCTCTGTCTGAGCGGACCTTTAGTTCCCTAGCTGCTCGTGGGATCGAGATGGAACCCTCGAACTGTTCTTCTTTTCCTCCCAGCGGAAAGGGTGGGCCGCTAGTAGGTTCTAACACCCAATTTAACAAGAGGGCTCGTGTAGCCAGTCCTCCTGATTCAGGTACTAGTAACAGAACGCATTCTGCTTCTCAGAATGTGTTTCTCATAATTAAAAGAAAAGATGGGAGTTTTGAAAAAGTTTCGCCATTTTATATACAGAAGGGCTTAGAGGGTATTGCTGGCACGTTAAAGTCTGTAAAGCGCTTGCGCAATGGCACCTTGCTGGTTGAAACATCTAGCTTCCAGCAAGTCCAGAACCTTCAGAAGGCACAATTTCTTGGGGAGTTTGCGATAGAGACTGAATTTCACAACACCTTGAACTACAGCAAGGGTGTTGTGACTTGCAGAGATCTCGTCGACATACCCCAAGACGAACTGAAGTCTGAATGGTCCCGGGAAGGAATTGTCGACGTGCAACACGTTATGAAACGGGTGGATGGTGCTCTCATAAAAACTGACTCATTTATTCTTACGTTTAACAGCACCAAATTGCCAGAGCATGTGAAGGCAGGTTTCCTACGTCTCAGTGTACGGCCTTATTACCCCAATCCCATGCGGTGTTTTAAATGCCAACACTTTGGCCACACTACTCTCGGCTGTAAAGGGGAAGCCACTTGCGGGAAATGTGGTAAAGCCGCTCATGAGGGAGTTGATTGCTCCTCTCCTCCCAAGTGTGTCAACTGCTCTGGGGATCACCCTGTGTGGAGTAGGGAATGTAGAGTTTTCCTTGAGGAACGGAAGATCCAGGAACTTAAAACCACCAAACGCATCCCGTACGGTGAGGCAAAGAAAATTTACAAGTCCCTGCAGCCGCCCACGTTCGCTGCTTCCTTTTCTTCCGTTCTGAAACAGCCAGTCTTGAAAACTGATGCCGCTACACAAACGGAGGTTGCTACTGTCAGCACTAGCACCTGTGTTTGTCAATGTACATGTGCTGCTGCTGTTCCTGTGAAGCCTGCTGCTCCTCCCCGGCCTTCTGACCAGGCCGTGGTAGCTGACGTCATGGAACTTCCTGCCCCTTCCCAGGTCCAGTCTTGTGCAATGCCTAGCGCTTCTACACCCCCTACTGCTTCTGAGGTTTTGGCTCCAATGCCACCTCAGGCCAGAAAATCGAAGCACAAGCCAAAGGTGAAGACTCGCCCGCTAAAGGAGACTGAAGTTCTACAGTCTGCTGATGTGGATGTCATTCTCTCTGACGTCTCTCTCGACTCCTCTTCTCAGGCGATGGAGGTAGATGTCAGACTGGGGCAATCGTCTCGCCCCAAAACTGAGCCTCCACCTGTTGTGGGCTCTCCTCCCCGACAGAAAGTGCGACTGAAGGTACTCCAGCCCTGATAGATGGCTCCCATTATTCAGTGGAACATGAATGGATTCCGGGCACATGTGGAGGAACTGCACCTCCTAGCACGGCAACGCCCCCTGTGCTTGTGTTTACAGGAAACACATCTAAAACAATCTGATGCTCCTGTACTGAGGGGCTATAGGTTGTATCGCAAAGATGACCTGACTGGAGACAGGGCCAAAGGCGGAGCTGCCGTGTTTGTCGATAATGACCACCACTTCTCTGCTCTCCTCCTGGATACTGACCCGCAAGCAGTTGCAGTTGCAATTTATTCCGGTCGGAGGCTTACCGTTTGCTCCCTTTATTTACCCCCTCTGGATGCAGTGAACTTAGAGGCTCTCACAAACCTTATCGACTAACTCCCCCGCCCATTTCTCCTCCTGGGAGGCCCATCATGTCCTGTGGGGCTCCACTTCTATTTGCGCTCGAGGTCGAATTTTGGAGGGCCTCCTAACATCTCAAGTGTTGTGCATCCTCAACACAGGTACTCCGACTCATTTCTCTAGTGCTACAGGATCATTCTCAGCCATTGACCTATCTTTCTGCTCTCCAACCCTCACTGACTCCGTTCACTGGGAGGTCATTGACGACCTACATTCCAGCGATCACTTCCCTCTCCGCATTCATCTCCTGGATGGTGTATTGCTGGAGCAGCGGCCACCATCGTGGATGATTGGCAGGGCTAACTGGCCACTGTTCACTCGGTTGGCTGTCTTTGACCGCCACAACAGCGTACAGGAATGGGTGGATCACATCACGCTTGTGATCCACCATGCTGCTGACCTGTCCATACCACAGTCTTCTGGCACTCTTAAGCGGCGCCTTGTGCCTTGGTGGACAGAAGAGTGCCGCTCAGCCATCCGTGACTGGCGTGCGGCTCTTCGCCGATTTAAATGCCGCCCAACAGCGGTCAATCTTAGCGCCTTTCGTATCGCGAGAGCCAGGGCACGCCGTGTCATTAAAGAGAGCAAGAAAAGGTCATGGCAGGAGTTTCTGGATTCCATCAACCGTTCCACTTGTTCCAAAAAGGTATGGGAAGCCATCCGGAGGATTTCCGGTAAACGCAGCCGTTTACCAATAGCTGCAGTCCTGAACCAGGGATGCCTCCAAACGACACCCAGCGCCATAGCTCAGTCGCTGGCAGAGCATTTTGCACAAAGTACTGCCACTGCAACCCAGGATCCAGCGTTTCGTCGCTACCGTGCGACTGTCGAAAGAGCGAATTTGAACTTTCGGTCGAACGGTTCTGAGGCCTACAACTCCCCTTTCTCCATGTGGGAACTTGAGTCGGCTCTTACTGAGACTTCTGACACTGCACCAGGTTACGACCGCATCCGGTACTCCATGCTTAGACATCTGCCAGCGGCGTCAAAGGAAATCTTCCTTGAATGTTTTAATCTCATATGGCACACAGGAGTGTTCCCCACCTCGTGGAGGGAGGCAATCCTCATCCCTCTCCTCAAACCAGGAAAGGACCGCACATGTCCCAGTAGTTATCGTAATATCGCCTTGACAAGCTGTGTCGGAAAGACCCTGGAACGGATGGTTAACCGTCGTCTGGTCTGGCTGCTAGAGACTAGACAGCTCCTTAGCCGCTTTCAGTGTGGATTCCGAAAATTTCGATCCACAGTCGACAACCTGACCCTCCTCGAGGCGGTTATTCAGCAGGCTTTCCTCCATCAGCATCACTGTATCTGTATCTTCTTTGATATCAGTAAGGCGTATGATACTACTTGGAGACACTGTATTCTTGCACAACTGCATCAATGGGGCTTTCGTGGCCGCCTCCCTATTTTCATTCGGTCTTTCCTGTCTCAGCGGTTTTTTCGGACCCGCGTTGGTAACACACTGTCTGATCGCTTTGAGCAAGAGAACGGTGTCCCCCAGGGCAGTGTTTTAAGCGTTACCCTCTTTGCCATAGCAATCAACAGTATAACGTCTATAGTGAGGAGTCCAGTACAGTGCTCCTTGTTTGTGGACGACTTTGCTGTTTTCTGTTCCTCCTCTAGTGTTGCATCCGCGAGCCGTCAATTGCAACTAACGGTGCGGCGGTTAGAGGAGTGGGCTGCAAAGACGGGTTTTAGGTTTTCTGCCGATAAGTGTGTTTGTGTTCATTTTAATCGTTCTCGTCGTCTTTTTACGTTGCCTGCCTTGCATATGGGGGATACTGTCCTACAGTTTGGAGACACAGTGCGGTTTTTGGGCCTAATTTTTGACTCCAGGTTGTCATGGTTGCCACACCTACGTGACTTGAAAGCCAGAACGCTGAAGGCACTGAACATCCTCAAGTGCCTCAGCCACAGGTCTTGGGGAGCGGACAGGGCGCGTCTCCTTCAGTTTTATCGAGCTTTCGTGCGCTCACGGCTGGACTATGGCTGCACAGTATATGGGTCAGTGAGGCCGTCTTATTTGCGGATTCTTGACGCTGTTCACCATGCTGGGATTCGACTGGCTACGGGTGCTTATCGGACCAGTCCCGTACCCAGCCCCTGTGCTGAGGCTGGCGAACCGCCACTTACCATCCGGCGGCAGCTCCTGCTGGGGCGCCAAGCTTGTAAGTTTCTTGCAGCTCCCAGCTCGCCTGCTCACCATCTTGTTGCCCATCCACCTCTGGATCGCCTTTTTTCCCGCCGTCCCCGAGCTACGTTGCCGTTTGGGATCAGAGTGCACCGTGTGCTTGAGTCCCTCGGTGTGGAGTCTGTACAACCCCAAATCCTGGGTTTTAACCGCCTGCCACCCTGGTTACTGAAAAGGCCACGTGTGATTTTAGATTTATTGCAGTACAAGAGAGATTGCACTCCTGCCACCGTTTTTAATGCAGCATTTTCTGCTATTTTATCTGAGCACCACGACTATGTAGCTGTTTTTACGGATGGGTCGAAACAAGGGGATTCCGTGGGTTGCTCAGTTGTTTTTCCGGATCGTGTCCTCAAGGTCCGCCTGCCTCAGACTTTTACTGTCTTTGATGCAGAATTGTCTGCGATCTTGCGGGCACTGGAGCCGATGAGACTTTCTTGCTCTCTTAAATTTCTTGTCTGTTCCGATTCACTCAGTGCCCTTCAATCATTGCACCATTTGTATCCGGCGGATAAAGTAGTCCAGACCATCCAGGATGCCCTCCTCCGACTACAGCGACTGGGGAAGGTTGTAGCTTTCTGCTGGGTTCCGGGGCATGTCGGCATTGCTGGGAATGAAAGGGCAGATCTCGCAGCCAAGGAGGCGTGTCTTGATCCACACGTATGTCAGTGTGCTATCCCGTTGCACGCACTCACCTCGCTGTTGAGCTCCCGAGTCATGTGTCGGTGGGAGGATGAGTGGCTGGAAGTGACTGACAATAAGCTCCGTCTAGTCAAGCCCACAACGCGTGTGTGGTGTACTTCCTTTCAGCCCCATCGACGGGACGAGGTTCTCCTCACTCGGCTTCGAATAGGCCACAGCCCTATGACGCATGGCTTCCTGCTCCGGCGAGAAGACCCTCCATTGTGTGGTGCTTGCGGCGTCCAGGTCACTGTGAGCCACATTTTACTGGATTGTGTTTTATTTTCTGACCAGCGGGCCTCGGCTGATTTGCCAGCGGGCCTGCCAACTCTTTTAGGCAACACTCGGACGAATGTGGTTAAAGTTTTAAAGTTCTGTGCCTTGTCAAATGTTTTTACAAAGATTTTAGGGAGAGGATTTTAATTTGCTCGCTGTGTGACAAGCTCGCCCATCTTTTATGTAAGTGGCCAGCCAATGACACTTTCCTGTGTCATTCTTGTTGCTATGTTTTCCCTTCCCTTAGGTTTTACTTTCTTATGTAGTAGTTTCCCTCTTTTCCTGCTTTCTTTGAATGTGTTTTTCATTTTTATTAGGTCTCTCCACATTCGTTCCTTTTAATGTGTGTCAGGGCGCTGATGACCTCGATGTTGAGCGCCCATAAACCCTAACACACACACACACACACACACATATGCCGAACTGTGAATTTGTCTGGCTTGAATAAGAGACCGATCGCTTTCATATGCGCAAGTTCATATTATGCGGAACTATCATGTCATGCTAATGGAACGCTCCAGCTTGACTCATCTAAAGGAGTCAGATTACAAAAGCGGGATAGTGCAAAAAAGTTAAGTTTAAAAGTGATACTAAATACACTTGGCTATATGTGGTGTCAAGTCGAAACAAGGCTCTGGGAGTAGATAAAATTCCAGTCGTAACAAAACTCTACTATCTGGTGAGCAAGATGTAGGAGACAGGCAAAATACCCTCAGACTTCAAGAAGAATGTAATAATTCCAATCCCAAAGAAAGGTGTTGACAGGTGTGAAAATACTGAACTATCAGCTTAATAAGTCACGGCTGCAAAATAATAACGCGAAATCTTTGCAGACGAATGGAAAAACTGGTAGAAGCCGACCTCGGGGAAGATAAGTTTGGATTCCATGGAAATATTGGAACACCTAAGGCAATACTGACCCTACGACTTCAGAACATAGATTAAGGAAAGGCAAAACCTACGTTTCTAGCATTTGTAGACTTAGAGAAAGCTCTTGAGAATGTTGACTGGAATACTCTCTTTCAAATTCTGAAGGTGTCAGGGGTAAAATAATGGAGCGAAACTCTATTTACAATTTGTACAAAAACGAGATGGCAGTTATAAGAGTCGAAGGGCATGAAAGGGAAGCAGGGGTTGGGAGGGGAGTGAGACAGGGCTGTAGCCTCTCCCCGATGTTATTCAATCTGTATATTGAGCGAGCAGTAAAGGAAACAAAAGAAAAATTCGGAGTAGGTATTAAAATCCATGGAGAAGAAACAAAAACTTCGAGGCTAGACAATGACATTGTAATTCTGTCATAAGATTAACATCAACAAAAGTAAAACGAGGATAATGGAACGTAGTAGAATCAAGACGGGTTATACTGCGGGAATTAGATCGGGAAATGAGACACTTTAGTAAAGGAGTTTTGCTGTTTGTGGTGCAAAATAACTGATGATGGTCGAAGTAGAGAGGATATAAAATGTAGACTGGCAATGGCAGGGAAAGCGTTTCTGAAGAAGAGAAATTTGTTAACTTCGAGTATAGATTTAAGTTTCCGGAAGTCGTTTCTGAAAGTATTTGTATGGAGTGTAGCCATGTATGGAAGTGAAACATAGACGATAAAGAGTTTGGACAAGAAGAGAATATAAGCTTCTGAAATGTGGTGCTACAAAAGAATGCTGAAGATTTGATGGGTAGATCACATAACTAATGAGGAGGTACTGAATAGAATTTGGGAGAAGAGGAATTTGCGGCACAATTTGACTAGAAGAAGGGATCGGTTGGTAGGATATATTCTGAGGCATCAAGGGATCACCAATTTAGTATTGGAGGGCAGCGAGGAGGGTAAAAATCGTAGAGGGAGACCAAGAGATGAATACACTAAGCAGATTCAGAAGGTTGTAGGTTGCCTTAGGTACTGGGAGATGAGGAAGCTTGCACAGGATAGCATGGAGAGCTGCGTCAAACCAGTCTGAGGACTGATGACCACAACAACATCAACATAGGTGGTGGGACCGACATACCAAATGGAGGGCAAAGAGAGTTACGTCGAACGATGATGTAGTAACAGTTCCACTCTTGTTTCTTTAAAAGGGATATCAGGAAAGATGGTGTCATAAAGACTTACTTATAATTTCATTTATCTTATCAAGCGTTCGGCGTGACCAGTGTCTTCTGAAATACACATTTGCAGTACTGATGCGAGAATGTCTGGCCAGACTGAAGAGATTACTTCGATGTCATTGCACATGCTACAACTATGATCTGTTTACAAATCTCTGTCAGAACTTGTGAATAGATTTCACCTTTATGTTTACCCTGGAGAAAAAAATTCCTTTGGTACAAAATCAGGCAAACCTGCACGCAGCTGATAATGCTTTCTCGTCCTATTGGACTACTGGGGAAAAGCTGTGCACGTTATGTCACATTCCTAAGACGATAAAATGAAACTACAAGTAAAATGATGAGCCAGAACATTATGACATCCTGTTTTATAACTAATGGTAGAGACGATGGGTGGCTTTTATTTTATTTGATGTCACATGTAACCTTGTCATGTTGGTGGTGTAAATAACTGTATGTTACTTGAAGATGATCAGATGATAGTAAGGAAAAATAATTGTTTCGCCGAGAGCCATTAACAGAATTTAAAAACGACTGTTTTCAGGTTTCTATATTGATATGGTCACTATAATAATGATCCATTGTCTGGGACGCTGAAAGCAAAGTCATGTTCACAATATAGGGACAGTCATGCAGTCTACATCCCATTTTGAGGTTAAAGTCCCTTAGGGAATTGCCGTGTTTCATCTGTATGATGCACCATATTATAGCTTTCAAGTTCCATGCAGGTCGCTCGATGAACACTAGAGCGAATTCACAAGTATAAACTTGTCTTCTCGGGTACCACGATCTTAACCTAATGACGCACTTACGGCACATTCTTGATGAACACCAGCATTGCACGATGTGGGATCAACATCTCTTTAGAATGAGTCCAACACCGCATAGAATTCATGCATGCATTACTACCTAATAGCCAATATGTCCACCTTTGGTGCGTGTAACAGTGGCGACGCGTAGTGGTATGAAGACAATGAGAGCGAGTTGGCACCACATCTGCACTCACATCACCTAATTCCCTTAAATTCCGGGGAGGGAGGCGATGATCTCTGACGCCGCGTACAATCACATCTCAGGTGTGTTCGATCGGTTTCAGATCTGGGCAGTTGGGTGACCACTATATCAACTGGAACTCACCACTGTGTTCCTCAGACCACTCTATCACACTCCTGGCCTTGTGACATGGCACATTGTCTGGTTAAAAAATGACACTGCCGTCGGGAAACGTGATTGTCACGAAGAGGTTTATGTGTATGCAAATAGTGTACGACATTCATTGGCTGTCACGGTGCCTTGTATGAGTTCCACTGGACCCGTGGACGTCCAGTGAATGTTCCTCAGAGCATAATGGAGCCGCTGCCAGTTTGTAATAAAGTTGAGGTGTCAAGTTGCTGTTCCCCTGGAAGATAACGAATTCACGCCCTTCCATCGGAATGATGAAGAAGGAATCGCGATTCATCAGGCCATTCAACGCTCTGCCGCTGCGCCAACGTACAGTTCCGATAGTCATGTGTCAATTTCAGTCATAGTTTGCCAATGTCGTGGTGCTAACATTTGCACCTGGATGGACCATCTGCAGCGGAGGCCCGTCGTCGGGAGTATTCCGTGCACTGTGCGTTTGGACAGCCTTGCACTATTCCCCAGCATTAATGTACAAAGTTAGTTCTGCCACAATTCACCTATCCTCTTTTATCAATCTGCCCATCCTATGACGTCCGACATCTGTAACGAAGGATGGCTGCCCAGCCCCATGACGTCTGGACATGGTTTCAATTTGGTTTCACCCCGTGTTGATGACAATCACCACAGCGCTCCTCGAACACCCGGCGAGTCTTGCAGTTTCCGAAATACTCATGCCAAGCCTCCGGGCCATCAAAAACTGCCCTCCTTCAAACTTATATTGCGTGCCTTCCCCATTCTACATACGAACAGCACGCTCACTGATGCTACACGCACCGCGTATGTGTCTATCAGCCATTCCTCGCCAGGTGACGCTGTTACCGCTGGACCTGTTTATATCGATAGCAGGTTGGTGGTCACATTGTTCTGGCTGATCACATGCTTCCTCCTTCTGGGCTGATAAACGATCCTGTTAAATACATCACAGGCAGTGGCCGTTGTAATGATTTAATAATCTCTAGATACAAGCTTCTGATTTGTGGATCATGTATCTCAAAGTCCACAAACCATTTAGCAGTATTCGACAGGACAAGTTTGTAGTCCATGCATCGAACTTTGGTATCTAACTGATTGAAATTTACATTTACTTTCACTTTTTGCAAGTATGTGATTGTTTTCATATAAAAAATATTCTAGTTACAATGAATTGCTTCGCGTACATACACATACACATGTGTAATTAATCTTCAAAAATGAAGATTTAGCCAGTTTCTTTCTTACTGTCAGGCTTAACAAAATTTCACAGTTATTTCATCAGTGCTTTGCCACGCACCACAGATTAGGGAGGGGGACAAAGTCAGTACAAACCAATTAACGGCGCACTCAGAAACCAAGGTTGGAGTCTCCTCACAGCATTTTATTACCGCAAAGACAACAATTATAATGGTTTGGTCCATTATGTGTGAAACAATTGAGTACTTATATGCATTTAAAATCTCTCATAGTGACTGCCTGTCCATTTGGGTGAGTGTGATCAGAAATTAAGAAATAGGGGA
Organism: Schistocerca cancellata; assembly: GCF_023864275.1. NCBI lineage: Eukaryota > Metazoa > Arthropoda > Insecta > Orthoptera > Acrididae > Schistocerca > Schistocerca cancellata. The sequence continues at coordinate 139,620,740 of NC_064632.1, forward strand.
TGGGTGGACTTCTCTTGCATTAGAATAAAAAAGAATACTCAGATCAATTATGGAAAAATAGGGCTACATCCTAATAAAGTCTCCAGTGGGTGTGGTTATTGATTATAAAATGCAGGGTGATTTCAAATAGCAGTCTCATGACAGGGATAAGGCATGTGGAAGTGGCAGTGAGAATTCGAGCAGATCCAGTCGATTTAACTGAATAATGTTGGATTAGGGTGGCAGTCGACAGGGATCTTCAGTATCGCAGAGAACATGTTGCCACACGTGTTACCTGCCTTAAATGAGGACCACAAGTGTTAAACCGTCGTCATGTCTCCTTCACAGTGAGATACAGAACCGTCGACAGTCTGCTACATGTGAGACCCCCGTCGATTTTAACGTGGGGTGTCAGCAACATATTTCTATTGGGGCTGTTAGGAGACAGATGTACAGCAATGCCTTACCACAGCAGACAGCATGACATTGATCACGGCTCGAAGCCGGCTTCAGGTATATTGAGCTGATGAGTGCATGAAAGTGTGGCTTATGCCCAGTGAAGCCATGGGTTGTGTGTATCAAAAAGATTGTATCGATGTAGAAGTAGTTCAACATATTTTGTGAAAATATTGCGCCCCCCCTCCCCCTACACCAGCCATTAAGTAACTGAAACAAGTAATATTTCAAAAGTGTCAAGAGCTATTGGCAAAATAATTATTTGTTTAGTACAAGTTTCGATAAGCTTATCTTCAAGAAAAGTAAAATTTGGTTATGACAGTATATAAATATTGAAGAACTATGTAAGTTTTACTGCTAACTCATAGTGTATTTTATAATTAATGGTAGAGACTATGGATGGCTTTTATTTTACTTGATGTCATATAGAGGCAAACATGTCACATAGAGGCAAACATGTCACATAGAGGCAAACACGTCACGTAGAGAACAAAATTCCCTCCAAAATTTAAATTTTCCTACCTATTTTCCAAGAGGATAACGCACCATCATGCAAAAAGTCGGGAAGGGTGGGCGGGGGACTGCCAGATAACCCGTACGAGCATATAACTCAAGTTCCCAACAAAATTTGAACTTCCCGAAAGGGGGTCGTGGCAGGAGCGTGGCACTTTCCCGCCAAAAGCCGAGATCTTGGATAACTGTACTCGCGTCATCAGATGTCGTCAAGGGCGCCATCTTGGATGACGTCATCGTCGCCATCTTGGGTACATCTGGCAACAATGCACTCTGCACCAGCAGCCCCACTACCTACTACTTTCATCAGTACAATGTGCTATATTACTGCTTTCAGGTTCCATGTAGGTCACTTGATGAACACTACAGCGATTCACGGCCTTCAACTTACCCTCCTGGGTATCACGATCTGAACCTAATAAAGCACTTACAGAACATTCTTAATGATCACTAGATGAAGCCAACACTGTCTACACAAGAAGAATTGTAAGTATCATTGCAAGATGTGGGATCAACATTTCCTTAGAATTAGTCCAACACTACGTAGAATCCATGCATCTGTTACAGCTGTTTTAACAGCCTATAGCAGAATAACTCTTTATCAGCGTCATATTCAGTGCCTATGATTTTGGCTGCTTATGGTACACCAATGGACATTGAAATAGCCCCACCATGAAGGACAGAAAAGAACTAAATCTGACTTATGATGCGTAAACAGTGCAGTGGGATGAACCTTTTCTTTGGTATTAGTCTTCTGACTGGTTTGATGTGGCCCATCACGAATTCTACGCCTGTATCAAACATTTCATCGCAGATTAGCGCTTGCAGCCTACATCCTCGATTATTTGCAGGAGGCATTCAAATTTCTATCCTCCTCTACAGTTTTTACTCCCTCCCCTCCCCCCCCCCCCCGCCCAAACACACACAGCTTCCTCTAGTATCACAGAAGATATTCCCTAATGTCTTATATAATGTTCTATTATCCTGTGCCTTCTTCTTGTCAGTGTTCTCCATATATTCCTTTCACTGCCGATTCAGAGAAGAATGTCCCCGTTCCTTACATTATCAATCCACTTAATGTTCAACATTCCTCTGTAGCACCACATCTCAAATGCTTCTATTCTTTCCTGTTCCTGTTTCCTCATAGTTCATATTTCACTACCACACAATGATATGCTCCAAACGAACATTCTCAGCAATTCTTTTCTCACATTAAAGCCTATGTTTGGTACTAGTAGACTTCTGTTGGCCAGGAATACCTTTTCTTGCTAGGACTAGCCTACTGTTAATGTCCTCCTTGCTCCGTCCATTATGTTTTATTTTGCTACTTAGGCATCAGAATGCCTTAACTTCGTCTGCCTTGTGAGCCCCAATTCTTATGTTAAGTATCTCGCTGGTCTCACTTCTACTACCTGTCATTACATTCATCTTTCGTCGATTTACTAGCAATCCATAATCTGCACCCAATAGACTGTTCATTCCATTCAACAGTTCAAGCATTACTGTTGACTTTCACTGAGGATAGCAATGTTATCAGCGAGTTGCATCATTGATATCCTTTACCCTGAATTTTAATTCCACTCCTGAAACTTTCTTTTACTTCCATCGATGCTTCTTCGATGTACAGACTGAACAGTAGGGGCGAAAGACTACATCCCTGTCTTCCACCAATTTTAATCCGAGCACTTCGCTCTTGGTTTTCCAGTCTTAATGTTCCCTGCTGGTTCTTGTGTATTACCCATCATTCCCCATAGCTTACTCCTATTCTTCTCAAAATGTCGAACATCTTCAACGTGTTTACACTGTCGAACCGTTTATCCAGATCAACAAATCCTATGAAAATTTTGTGAGTTTTCTTCAGTGTTGCTTCCATTATGAAGCCCAACGTCAGAACTGCCTCTCTGGCGCATTTATCTTATCTAAATCGAAAATGATTACCATCAAACAGATTCCTAATTTTCTTTTCCATTCTTCTGTATATTACTCTTGTCAGCAACTTGATGCATGAGCTGCTTATGCTATAATTCTCGCACATCTCAACTCTTCGTGTGGATGATGTATTTTCAAAAATCTGATAGAATATTGCCAGTCTCATACAGCCTACTCACCAAATTGAATAGTCGTTTTGTTGCCAATTCCCCCAATCATTTTAGAAATTACAGCGGAATGTTATCTATCCCTTCTACCTTATTTAAGCTTGCGTCTACCACACTCTTTTTAAATTCTGATTCTAATACTGGATCCCTAATCTCTTCCTTTTCGACTCCTGCTACTTCTTTTATCTCATTATCAGACAAATTCTCATCCTCATAGAGTTCTTCAATGTACTCTTTCCACATACCCACTCTTTTCTCTGAATTTAACAGTGGTATACCCATTGTACTCTTAATGTAACCATCTTTACTTTTAATTTCCCCGAAGGAAGCAGGAAGAACACACTCACAAATCTGAAAGTCATTTGGGTGTATACAGGCTGTGAAATTTACTACGCTGTGCTGCCATCTCTGGCAACAAAAGCTTTGATACAGTTGGCCATCGAGTCGAAACGAATTGATGTGAAAGTTACAGGTATGTATGCCAGACCACGCCGCTTCATCTCTATGACAGAGTTCATCAAAAATATAGGAATGCAGGTTGTGACCTGTTAGTCTCTCGGCAACCCTTGATCAGAAGTGTTATATCGAGAACTTGCTGGAGAGAGTAGCAGTCGAACAACCTCCAAAAAGAGTTAGATCAGGAAAGCAGGTGAAATTTACAGTCTTGGGTTATCTCGTCGAAAAGAGATCTTAAGGCTCAGTCACATTGTGTAACACGTGAGAATTGTAGGAGCTTCTATCAAAATTTCACGTCGTGAGAACAAGAGATGGTCCTATTGTATGCCTAACGGCACTCCTTACCACGACATCAGGTGTCGAGTCAGTGTGACAGTGACGAATGAAATACGGGAACCTTCATTCTTACGAAATATGAATGCCTGTGTCATTAAGATCTACGATATCATTTTCCCTTTGGACATGCGTATATGTCTGGAGGAGCACTGCATTGTACTTCTATTTCGTATTTATTTGCCGATACCAGACCCTTGATTCTCAATAAATAAGTTCTTATTGGACGGTACTAGTGCAGGTTGTGACACATAGACAACGATATATGGAAGTTTGGGTCTGGCCATGATTTGTCCACATGTAATCTCCCCACGGAAAATTACCCTCTACCACGCAATAATTAATAATGGTCAATCAAATCATCCACATTTATTTACGTATGAAAAGTATCTGAGCAGATTTTCTAGTAATATATGCGCCGACAGCTCGTCGACGCCAAGGTATTTTTCCAGTACGTTTATTCTTTGGAACAACAGAGGTACACAGGTGTATGCTCCATGGTCATTAGAGTTATAGAAAGAGAGATAGAAAGAGAGAGAAAGGAACAGCTTCGGAAAGTATCGGTTGGAAGATTTTCGTATTGCAAAAGGAGATTTATTTACTCTTCTTCGCGATAAAGCGAGGCAGGAAAGTTTGTGCCGCTAGCGGGGTAGACAAAGAGAAAGAAGGACTTGTAAAAGTAAATTTCATGAGACTAAAAATCCACGGAAACGGAACATGTACGGAAATGGATTCAATATACAATTTTCCTCAGAAATAAGGTTTGTGACCATTTCATTTTAGAGTGAATGACGAATGTGTTCTCTGTCTGAATTGTTGATGATTGTGTGGGGCCTGTAATTAATTGGGAAGTTTCAGCTGTGACGAAGAGAGCCTGCAATCTCTGAGTTTTATTGAAATCGTCCAAAAAGGCTTCGTCCACATCTGAAATTTTAGATCTGTCGTAAACTGAACGAAGTGTTCAAAACGATCGATTTTTTCCCAACTGAATGCAGCGCTTAACAATAATAACGTATGTGAAGATCTTTTCTAGCAAGCCAGCCGCTGAATATTAAGAAGAAGGGCTCCACCAGAGATTTTAATAGGCTGATTTCTTGTAACTTAAGACTTTCAGCAAAATCGATTTAAGTAGTAAGGGCATTCATTAGACACAGATAGTCGAAACTGTTAAGGAGCCTGCTTTCGCAAACCGGGAAATCTACGTTCACGTCCCAGACGGGCAAAAATTTTAATTATTGTCATTCCAACACACAGCCGATGGTGGTGCCTATTCGCAACTGGAAGTACATTTCCTAATGTTCATTCTCGTTCGAGACTCCGCACGCAGATACGTCCTAGAGTAATGTTATGTCGAAATCTGTGCCTCTTTTGAAAATACGAGTTATTGCCACTGGTATGTCAGTTATTGTCGTTTGGCGTGTCGAGGGCAGCCCAACAACGTTCCTTGTACCGACAGGAGTGGTGCTGCAGATATCGTCGTACCGTTTATGCGGATGCGAGCTGGAAACAACTCCACTTCCTGACCGAAGACGAAGAGTATACAGTCCTGCACAGCGAAGTGAAAAATATTCACTGATGAGAAAAACTATCGCAACACAAATACGGACTTTGTGCGGCGTGAACAAAAGATGGTAGGCGTGTTTCTGCAACTGAAAGATGAAGTCTATTCAGATTTCGTGCCAGTCGCGTAAGTGTGGTGCTAGTAGCGTCACTATGGGGAAGCAAACAGGTTTGCTTTAAGTACATGATGTAACGGCCGCGAGCGTTAGTTATCTTTGAGATTGGACGTTGTGAGACGACCTTAGTCAAGAATGCTTTCAAGGCGACAAAGATACCATTATCATCACCTCACTGATTGTGAGGAGGTCGTGTAATAGGGTTACCAGAAACAATGTTTCTTGTGCCATACTACAGGAAAATTTGGCAGGAAAGTACTCACTGTACAAGACTGCTGGCAGCACTGGCCACGATAATGTACGGTCGGAAGAAGACTCGGCTCCAGGCGGCCATGTGTTCGCCGTGAGCCTCTGGTGCATCTTACTGCATCTCCAGCAGCAATTGGAGCAGCAGTTGGCACCACAGATGCACAACGAAGCGTTACAAATCTGTTGCTTCAAGGACAGTTCCGAGCCAGGCGCCCTGTAGCGCGGATTCCACTGTCCCAAAACCGGCACCGTCTGCAGCTTCATTGGTGACAAGAGAGAACTTGTTGGAGGGGACAGGCTGGAGGTGTTTTCTGATGGAAGCTGGTTCTGCCTTCGTGCCAGTGATGGACTTGTGTTGGTTACGAGAAAGCCACTTGAGGTTCTGCAAGCAATCTGTTTGTGTGTGCTAGACACATTAGACGTACACTTGGAGTTATGGTCTGGGGTTCAATTTCGTGTAGCAACAAGAGCACTCTCATAGTTATCCGACGCACCATGACTGTAAATTTGAACGCCAGTCTAGTGACTCTATCTGTTGCGCTGCTATTCGTGAACAGCATTCCAGGGGGTGTTTTCCAACAGGATAATGCTCTGCCACGTCCTTTACCTTGAATTTTAATTCCGCTCTTGATACTTTCTTTTATTTCCATCGTTGCTTCTTCGATGTACAGATTGAACAGTAGGGGCGAAAGACTACGTAATTGGACATGCACTGCAGAGTGCCGACATGTTGCCTTTCCCTGCTTGATCACCAAATCTGTCTCAGATTGAGCACATATGGGACATTATTGTACAATTTCAGCGTCATTCACGAACAGCGTTAAACATCCCTGTATTGAGCGACCACGTGCAACAGGCATGAAACTCCATCCCACAAACTGACATCTGGCATACGTACAACACAATGCATGTACGTTACATTCAACATTCTAGTGGTTACTCCGGTTATTAATGTACCAACATTTCACGTTCGCAATAGCTTATCTTGCAGTTACATTAACCTGTGATCTTCTAATGTTTATCACGTAAATATGTTTCCTTGATATATTCCCGAAATTTCGTTACTCTACATCAATTATTTTTTGATGTTGCGATTTCTTCCCTTCAGTGTATCTTTCCTGTCGAGTGTTATTTATATGGGGCGACATCCGACATGGCGTTCAATATAGCACTTCTGATCGTATCACTCCCATACTTGTATGAAAGTCATGGGTCGCGATCAACGAGATTAACAGTATCGAGTAAGAATAAGTGACAGAGTCTGTAGACAACAAGGCAGCTACAGATGAATTCCGACACGTTCTGGTAGATGTTTCACCCTGTTAAGTGTGGCGTACACTATCATCTCACAAACAACCGACATTTAAATGGGATTCTCGAATGAGAAAGCTGCTGTGTTGTCTTTCTATACATACAGAATACCGACGCCGTTATTGCTAACTAAACTGTGTGGGTGCGCAGAAATGCCAATCATTTCCACATCCAACTGCTTCACGCCAATTTAACGACTTTTCTTGGAATTTTAGTGGCCAGCGTTAACCCAGGATAGCTGTGTGTATATTCACGCACAGAAGTAACTCAGGAACAATTTATTTCTTCTGTGACGTGCTGCATCGTCACCAGTCACGCTTTGCGGAGGCGCGGCAGCGGTTGCTGTTGCAGAGAATCGCTGCTGCCGGTACGGGCGTCCTATGCCGCAGCGTCGAGACGGCGCCGTCCGACGTTAAGCCAGTATTTATAGCGCGATGGGTGCGGTGGCACGCCAGCTAAGCCGCGGCCGACGCTAATCCCGCGTCCGCTTGTCGCGCTGCCATCGCAGACACCAGACACCTGCATCCCCCTCCGCCCTCCACCCGTCCCAGCACAGCGTCCTCTACCTCGCAGCACGGGCCAAATATACGGCTTTCGATTAGGTGCGCTTCCTCCCGGTAAATAATGAAAAAGTCTGGCTACACTCCCTCCGTTCTGCTCCAGAAGTCTCCCGCCGTTTGTCAAGCTCTTGTTTCCGTTCGAATCTGGTCGACTTTGTGGACCCACTGCATTTACCATACCAGAGTTGCGCCGCAGGGCTCTTTATGCATGTTTCTCAGTCTGCGTGTCTCCTCTTTTTTCTTTTGAATGAAACTGTTGGAATACACCTAGAAAAGTACAACATTTCTCATATAGCAGCGAACAGCATTAATATTTGGCAATGACTTTGTTCTAAAAAAACACACGAGCTGAAAAACGTTTTTCCGTTTTTTACTCATTGTTCTGCCACTAGCTGGGTCATCATCTGCCAGAAATTTTAAAATGTTTCGTAGTGAAGTTTCCGTTATATGGTGACATTAAGTTTGAAACTAGTACCACAATAATAATAGAAAAAAATATTTTGTAGCTGGTATGGTTTGTTACAGCAAAAGTTCTTTCACGAAATCTGTGAACCACGATTCTAAGAAGACTTGACGAGGCAGAAATCGAAATTTTCCTAACTTCGTAAATCTCTATTTTCTGTACCAATGATTCAAAAGAAAAGTAAATACTGTAGACCTGTTCAGTCTTTGCAGACGTAAGTGTCAGAATGTTTCAGACCAACATCATCATCATCATCATAAACTAAAGGCTACGCCTTGTCGATTTATCCACGTCCCTCTCTACATTGTCATTCTCTTCAATTCTTCATGCGATTTTATCCAAATATCTTCTTTGATGTTATTAAAATACGTTGCTCTTGGCCTGCCTCTTGGTTTTTTCCCTACAACTTTTCCTCCAACTACATTCTTTATGTGCCCTATCATTTTTGATTTTCTTCTTTCTATATATTTTAGCAGCGTTCTGTTCTCATTCACTTCTCTTAAAACCTGTTCATTACTTTTTCTATCTACCCAACTTGTTTTCATCATTCTTCCCCATATCCACATTTCCATTGCTTCCAGTCTCTTTTTCTCTGCCTTTCCCAGAATCCACGCGTCACATTCGTATGTTAAGACACCCCAGACCAATGTTTTGGCAAACTTTTTCCTACTTTCTAGGCTTATATCATTGTCTGTTAGTAAATTCCTTTTATTTTGGAAAGCTTGCCAAGGCTATTCTTCTCTTTACCTTTGCCGGCCGAAGTGGCCGTGCGGTTAAAGGCGCTGCAGTCGGGAACCGCAAGACCACTACGGTCGCAGGTTCGAATCCTGCCTCGGGCATGGATGTTTGTGATGTCCTTAGGTTAGTTATGTTTAACTAGTTCTAAGTTCTAGGGGACTAATGACCTCAGCAGTTGAGTTCCATAGTGCTCAGAGCCATTTGAACCATTTCTCTTTACCTTTATTGACGTCAGTGATTGTGCTCTCCAAATAACGGAAGTTCTCAGCCTGCTCTAGAACATCATCTTCTAGTTTAATATTAACTTTACCATTTTCCTTTGTCTTCCCTACTACCACAGTTTTTGTTTGCTTCTTATTTATTTTTAGATTAAATTCTCTTAGGATTTTGGCACATTTTAGCAACATAAACTCCATTTCCTTCACTGAGTCAGCAAGTACTCCTATATCATCTGCAAAATGGATACAGTGTATTCGTTCCTCGTTAATTTTAATTCCTTTGGTTATTCTTTTCAATTCAATGGTTTTTCAAAAAATAAGTTGAACAAATATGGTGATAACGGGCATCCTTGCCTTACTCTTCTCTTTATTTTTGCTTTCTTCTTCACACTATTCACTTCTATCTCTGCTTCCTGCCTTTTATACAGTTTCCAGATTAATCTTCTGTACCTCCAATGCAATATCTCTTTATATTCGATGAATTATTCTGATACAATTCTACCCTTGAACGACGTTTACTAATTTTCTATCTTCATACTCGCAGAATCCACGGGCAAAGTAGTTTCATACAATAGCTATGCCATGAGCGCATAATTATTCTTTGTAGTACTCTCTCTGGTGGTGGTTAGAAAAAGCTTCCGAGATTGTCATCGTGCGGATTAGCGTGAGCATTGTTTGAAGAATTGTAATCTGAATATTGAGATTTATGACAAAAGATAACTGATACGAAATTGTACGATTAAAAGGGAAATTATATATATATATATATATATATATATATATATATATATATATATATATATATACACACTCCTGGAAATGGAAAAAAGAACACATTGACACCGGTGTGTGAGACCCACCATACTTGCTCCGGACACTGCGAGAGGGCTGTACAAGCAATGATCACACGCACGGCACAGCGGACACACCAGGAACCGCGGTGTTGGCCGTCGAATGGCGCTAGCTGCGCAGCATTTGTGCACCGCCGCCGTCAGTGTCAGCCAGTTTGCCGTGGCATACGGAGCTCCATCGCAGTCTTTAACACTGGTAGCATGCCGCGACAGCGTGGACGTGAACCGTATGTGCAGTTGACGGACTTTGAGCGAGGGCGTATAGTGGGCATACGGGAGGCCGGGTGGACGTACCGCCGAATTGCTCAACACGTGGGGCGTGAGGTCTCCACAGTACATCGATGTTGTCGCCAGTGGTCGGCGGAAGGTGCACGTGCCCGTCGACCTGGGACCGGACCGCAGCGACGCACGGATGCACGCCAAGACCGTAGGATCCTACGCAGTGCCGTAGGGGACCGCACCGCCACTTCCCAGCAAATTAGGGACACTGTTGCTCCTGGGGTATCGGCGAGGACCATTCGCAACCGTCTCCATGAAGCTGGGCTACGGTCCCGCACACCGTTAGGCCGTCTTCCGCTCACGCCGCAACATCGTGCAGCCCGCCTCCAGTGGTGTCGCGACAGGCGTGAATGGAGGGACGAATGGAGACGTGTCGTCTTCAGCGATGAGAGTCGCTTTTGCCTTGGTGCCAATGATGGTCGTATGCGTGTTTGGCGCCGTGCAGGTGAGCGCCACAATCAGGACTGCATACGACCGAGGCACACAGGGCCAACACCCGGCATCATGGTGTGGGGAGCGATCTCCTACACTGGCCGTACACCACTGGTGATCGTCGAGGGGACACTGAATAGTGCACGGTACATCCAAACCGTCATCGAACCCATCGTTCTACCATTCCTAGACCGGCAAGGGAACTTGCTGTTCCAACAGGACAATGCACGTCCGCATGTATCCCGTGCCACCCAACGTGCTCTAGAAGGTGTAAGTCAACTACCCTGGCCAGCAAGATCTCCGGATCTGTCCCCCATTGAGCATGTTTGGGACTGGATGAAGCATCGTCTCACACGGTCTGCACGTCCAGCACGAACGCTGGTCCACCTGAGGCGCCAGGTGGAAATGGCATGGCAAGCCGTTCCACAGGACTACATCCAGCATCTCTACGATCGTCTCCATGGGAGAATAGCAGCCTGCATTGCTGCGAAAGGTGGATATACACTGTACTAGTGCCGACATTGTGCATGCTCTGTTGCCTGTGTCTATGTGCCTGTGGTTCTGTCAGTGTGATCATGTGATGTATCTGACCCCAGGAATGTGTCAATAAAGTTTCCCCTTCCTGGGACAATGAATTCACGGTGTTCTTATTTCAATTTCCAGGAGTGTATATATAGCTCCTTCATACAAAAGGAGTGTAACAATTTATATTATGTGACATTTGAGAATTAATGATATTCATCGATATATTGCGTAGTTGTTAATCAGAAGGGAACTTCCGAAAGACTGGATAGGAACCGGCATTTAATAATCCAAGAGCTCCATTACCTCTTCGGAAGGTTAAACTTCATCAAAGCCAAATATCCACCTGATCTGAGGTTTCCCGACTGATTATCCAAGGCTCCCAAAAATACGAGGCAATTTATTTGTACAGATTAGCAGACTGCCGCAAAGCACGAGCCTGCAGAGGAGAAGAATCATCGCCTGATTTCATTCTAACAAGTAAAATTTCTGAATCATTTTGAGGGACTGAGCTATGACTGTGTTTCCTATTATGAATGACTGATTGCTCGAACGAATTGAGAACAACATAACTACATAATTACATAGATAGGAGGAAAATTACAGCAATTAAGATTTATTTCCTTCATTGTTCGGAATAACAATTCCCAATTAACCATATCAAATGCTTTTTGTAAATCTATAAAGGTCAAGTAATTTTTCTATTAACTCGAATTCATCTTTCTAATACCATCCTCAGAGCTAGTATTGCCTCTCTAGTATGTTAATAACATCTAAGAAGATATTGGGATATAATCGTATGAAGAACTGAAGAGGATGACAATGGAGAGAGGGACGTGGCTAAATCGACAAGGCATAATTTTAGTTTACGAGATGTGGAGCACCACCCACTGTAAAATGCAGATACGGGGCATGCTGAAAAGTAATCTCCGAATTTTTCATTCTGTTGTTCCTATCAGTTGAGATATCACATGTCATTTGTATTACCCACTTCGCGCAAGCAAGTTGCAGCCCTCTACCGCTAGTGGATTCGGAATTGTAGCGGATTAACATGGTATGTGAGCAACAATGTGCTATAATCGACTTTCGAATTCGAGCAGTAGGTTCACACATGCAGCACTCTCTCTTTCAGCATGACAAGGCTAGACCACTCACGTGTGCTAAGAAATCTGAAGCAGTCTGACACCTTGGACTCACTGTCATCGATCATCCTTATACAATCACGACATGGCCTCTTCCCTTCCGATTTTCATTTGCTTCTAAAACTTACATAACACCATCGAGGACATCGATTTGATGGTGATGAAGTAGTGCAAGCAGAGATGAGGTTGTAGCTCCGTCAACAAAGTCAAACGTTTTACAGTGTCGGTATCAGCAACCCTATCTCTCATTTGGAGAAATGTATTCGTCGCCAGGGCAAATGTGTTGAGAAATAAATATGTATACATGAGGAATGAAGTCGGAGAATGTTAATAAAGTTAATTTTATGTATAAATCCTTAAGAGCTTTCACACATAAAAATCGGAGGCACTACATTTTTGCACGCGCTCGTAAGTATAGGACGTATTCCATCTCTCAAAGGGAGGCGATCTGAAATAGCAAAATGTTGATCTATGTCACCCCCTGTAGACTCATAAGATTGGAACATCCAAACTTAATTTTTGAGAACTGACTGGCCCCTTTTCGGTACTACAGAGTCTCACAGTATGGAATTGTTGTAAGAACAAAACCCAGAGGACGTAACGGAGTTTAAGGAGGCTCCTACTGGATTTCATCTTTCTCACCTGATCTGCCATCCTTAATCAACTAAGCTTCAAAATGCAAAACCCATTTCATGAAGTAACGGCATATTAATGAGGATAAAGAACTTGAAAAACATGAGCTGCTGATAAAAAATTGTTATTATACAAGCAGTTTCCGTCCAAAGACCATCATCAGATGCCATAAAAATTTTACGCCAGCATATAACACGATTTTGTTATAAATATTTTATGATTCCTGAAATAGCAAACCCTGGACCGAAACTGCTTGTATAACAGAAAATTTTATCAGCAGCTCTTTGCGGTGAATCATAACTTTCTCAAATATTTACGAGATGTGGAGCACCACCTTCTAAACGGAAATGAAAGAAATGTGAATGCCAAAATCTGAATTCCATCTCTTATAGTTAGCTTTGCAAAACCTGCGTTCAGTCAGCGCTGCATGGAAAGTTCTTTTAGGTCGTGACCAATTTATTTTTGCAGCTACGTACTACCAAAATCATTTTGATGTGTCGTATTATTTATTTTTGAGCGGAGAGATGAATAAATAGCATCGAGGATCAAGTTGGTTATAAAAAGGAAAAATAACGTGCAGACCTCCTCTTAACACTGGATACAATGATCCAAGGAAGGGAATATTTATGAAACAATTCCAGAAGGCCGTGCTCATTCAATTGACAGTGGTTATTAATAGCTAAGGATTTTACTTTCAAACACGATAATTGTCATCTCACACACCAGGGAATGAAAACAACTGGTTTGAATAAAATTCGTATGACGGAACATTTCTTTAGTGGCCTCTGCAATGTTTGCACATACATGCTGCTTCTAAGAAAGAGATACTGCGAAGCACCGATTCCTCATTCCATCTATAGACCCTATATGAAACAAATTGTACGCGACCATGATCAAAATCATAATCATAACAACATGCACCGATGGATGGGTTACGTCTTACAGATGTGCTAGTGCATCGTCTGCTGATCAACAGTTTTCTCCCTTTACTCATTTTATTCTCCTAGTCTCTTCTCAGACACGGATTGGGATTGGCAGCAACAATAATGCTCGTCCTTAGTCCAGTATGATGTGAGAAATGACTTCAGTTCCACAGTTATAAACGAATAAAATAATGAATATGAAAACCAATAATCAATAATTTCTGCATATGACGCAGGTAGCGGTAATGTAGCTGAGATGTGAATGACGATGCCGCATATAGTTTGTAGGAATTGGGTACTATTGTGCCTGACGATCGACAACCAGTAAATGGAAAGGGGAGTGGGGAGAAGGGTGGAGGAGACGAGCCAAAACGCTTTATTTGCATGGGGACACAGTTTGTTGACGAGTAAGAAGTGCGTGTGTGGCGCAGAGAATGGGAGCAGTAAAAGGCTGGCGGTCGTGGGGGAGTACATTCTTGTCAAATTCAGTATTGTTTATTTATAATAGGCAGCAGCTAATCACAGTACATCAGCTTAAAATCAGGAAATATTACCCCCTCCGCTGGCACCGCCTTACTGCTGCGCCACCCGTGCCGGCGAGAGGGTTTTCGTGTTTCAGTGAAGTGGGGGACTACACCGCCGGTAGGATAGCTGCTGGCAGGTTCTCCAAGCCGGCCAGGCCTCACAACGTTCCATCTTTCCTTCCTGTCCTGAGATTTCCTTTCCTTATTTGTCAGGTGGGCGGAGCTCGAAGCCATAGGTAGGCGGTCCGCCTAGCAGATGGGTAACCGACGTTAGTACACCAGGGCGTCGGTTGAATCGTTGGGACAGCTCCCTCGCATTTTCTCGGCTCAAGATCTCAGTCAAATACCTCGAAAAAATAACAGATAACGGGAGTGGACCATATCAGCGACACGAATGGCTAAGGAAGAGACTATGTTTACAACAATGTGGAATGTGTAGGGGTTTGGCACAAAGAAAAGAGAAGTATTCTAGGAATCAGGCAAGTTGAATGTAGATGTGTATGTTCTCAGTGAAACAGACGTCATTGAGAAGGGAAATGAAAATATAACAGATTACATTTACTTTCCCAGTGGCGTTAAAAAGGAGGAAAGGGAGAAGAGAGGAATTTGACTAGCTCTCCTGTTGTACAGAAGACATGAAATGCTGAGAGGAAATTGATTAGATGATTATGACTGCGTAAACCTCAAAATATGGCCACAAAATTATCATTTCGGAAGCTAATGCGCCTGGAAATAGCGCTGACAGTAAAGTGAAAGATGAGTTTTATGAAAAATTAAATGGAAGATTTTGACGGGATAGTGGAGCAGAGCGAAGATATGATGATCATACAGTAAATGACAATCGTGATATATGTGAGATATCATTCTTGAACATTCTAAATAGTTTCTTTTCTCACAAGCAGATCCACAACTATGCGTGGAGGATTCTTTCCACAGATATTTGTTCAAAACAGCCCATTTTCATTCAAAATAAAAATTTCAGGAAAAAGTAAACGGTATTTGAGTCCACAGGGGTGTAGAATGTAGTTCAGACCACCTCTGTTAGGTGTGAAAATGGTAGTAACATCTAAGGAGCAAAGAAAAATTAAAGAGAGAAATATTTCCACGAGAGCAAGAAATACTACGAAATGCAACTTAGACCGTTTGAAACAAGAATCTGCAATGGTTTTTTAATCAGTTGCAGTTAGCTTACAAACTGAGGCACCTAGGCGAAGGAACGGCGTGGCATATGTACCATGGAATTAAAAAGTGAACACATGAAGCAGCATTTGAAGCATTGGGGCAACGAAGCGAAGACGGAAAGCGGCTTGCACAATGGTGTAACCAAAGCATTGTAAAAAAGTAAACCTGAAAAAGATGAATAATAATTGGTCGAGAAAAAGGGACAGACAGGATATAGCTTTTTATGTTAGAATGAACAGAGAAGTTAGGAAAAAAAAACATTTGTAAAAGGAAAAATGATATCTGGGAGAACAAATTGGAGTAAACCGATCGAAGAAGCGTTACACAGAAGCTGCGTGGAAAATGGTTTCAGGGCTGAGAAAAGAAGTAAAAAGAAGAGCAAACCTGCCGGTTATCAGTCTGATGTAATGGGAGACACATTCCTAAGGGCTTCAAACAAAATAAAGAATAGAGTGCAAGAAAATAAAATGCGCGATGAGAGAAACCAGGTTTGTGAAGAGGTAGATAAAATAGCCACGAAAGAGACACAGAAGGCGACTACACAGATGAAAATGGGGACACGGAGATGTACTGGTAGAGTTATAGAGCTATGGCTCAAGTGTTTCACCTAGGACAGTTTGACACAAACGCTGCTCCACACAATCACATAAGGCTTTGCCTATAATTGACCAACTGCGCCCGGAAATCTCGACTGAACATAATCAAATTACCCAAATACTGATAAATGCAACTGAATTTTAAGTCAGAAAAACCCATTATCTAAAATATCGGCGGTTGAGAATTCGAAGGGAACACCATACTCAGACAGACCGCAGTCAGTCGCAAAGGCGGCTACTGGTTTTGACTCTTCCGCTAAAGGTATTTGGAAATAAGCTTGATTAAGAAAAAAAGTTTGGAACACCATTTTGATTCCACGAAAAACAGGAGTGCAAATCCGATAGTGGAACAGAATGCAGGACTATTTTCTTATTAAGTGCACAGTAATCTTCCACAGACAGGATCCCACTCTTGGATTTCGGAACCAGAAAAAAGGGAACGAGTATGGGGACTTAGTTATTCTAATTACTCGTCTGCTCAGCATTTCATTCACAACTAACTTCAAACTAATTCATCTACTGAGGGGATAGGAGATACGGAAGTTGTCTAACCGGAACAATATC
The DNA here is from genome assembly GCF_023864275.1 of Schistocerca cancellata. Taxonomy (NCBI): domain Eukaryota; kingdom Metazoa; phylum Arthropoda; class Insecta; order Orthoptera; family Acrididae; genus Schistocerca; species Schistocerca cancellata. The sequence continues at coordinate 139,637,436 of NC_064632.1, forward strand.
ACTCCACTTATTTCTAATTAATATTCCTCGCGCTCTATGACCCACAACCAATTAATGAGAACATCCTTAAATTCGTAACACGAATCTTCCAGCTCTTTCCGCTGTTCGGGGCTCAAAATCAAATTCAAATTTCTTTTCACGCCAATTAGGAACTAACTCACCATGGTGAAAGAAATCCACAGTCCGACCTTAATTCCATGTAAAAATAATATTTAAAGTTTGTATCTATTGTTTCAGCCAGCTAAGTAGGTTGGAAGTGGTTGGTTTGGCGACGTAACGACCGCACGGCATCAGCGCACTATCTTTTGTGTAGTTCTTTAGAAAGTCCGATTACCACTATTATGATTATGGGAATAATTCGTTGCATTGAAACCTAACACAATCACGGCCCTGCGTAACCACGCTTTACCACTCGCCAACAACGACGTCTGTGCCCGATACATGCAATTACACAGGTAATAATTAATCTTCGGAGTATTGGACAGCAGAAGTTTAATTCCATCAATTAATTACAAACCGCGCGATCCTTTCCATGATTATATTGTTCTCTTGCTACCATCAATGTGATGAGTCCTCATTCATCAAATATTTTGCTTTGAATTCTAAACATTTATAAAATCCGAAAAGATGCGAGCATGACGTAGCATTTCACAGTGTAGCATATCTTCCTCACGCTCTTGGATTTACGTGAATGATGTGAAACTATCCTGCACTCTACGTTGTTCCTTGAAGATTATAGACACCGTAGACTACCGTGCCCCTGATACAGCGGTATTTGCCACGTATCTTGCCAACGCCGCGCTCACAAAAACCGTCGCTGCGTCTTTCGCTACACAGAAGTTGGGAAGTCGTGAGGAAAAAAGAAAAAAAAATTACTGCCCTGACTCATTCGTATTCAAGTGTACACGAAACTTTGATTGTTCCAACAGGCGTTCTGAGTGCAACGTTGGTCCTAATCTGTGCTGTTGTCAATTTGGACTGGGCAATGTTTGCTTTATAAGTACGGCGCTTGAGACGTGAATCAGTATGCTGTTGCCTTCTGGATTTAGGGTAAAGGGCAATGGCGTCTTCCTTAGACCACTGATGCGGGCGTGTCAACTCAAATTCAAAGAGTTGCGCAGTTGTACGGAAGAATTGTACGTCCTCCCGCAGGGCAGACATTACGACTCCACTGCAGTCCACGAACTGTGTTCTTCGATGCCGGTCGTACGTTTAAATTACTGACGAACCGAATACGTAGCTTACAATAGACCCCCTTTCATAAAATCAAATACATGTGCCATGTATTCAGCATTTTCATGCAAATCACGTTGTTTCTATCCAATGTATAGTACAGTGCTTAACGGCCCTCCCCAATGACCCATGGATGTATAGTGGTTTTACGTCACTTCATACAGATGTTGATTTTTCATTGTAAGCTGGAGTATAAATATCGAACATGAATGTAGGTCTGACAGCACTTCATTGTGATAATGTTTCTTGAGAAACTGTAACAGTTAGTGCCGTCTGTTTGATTTATAGCTGTCTGTAGTGTTCCAGTACAGACTTTCAATTGAAGAATATATTCCCATCAAAAACTATGTTCCAATTTTCCGATAGGTTTTGGCTTAAACTCTTTTTCAGTGTTCTGTCTTCACGTAAATATAAAATGCGTAATCATTTCCATTATACATCAGATTGGGCAGTGCGGGTCTGCTACACAATTCAACACACAAACACCATTCGCTGATTTAATACGCACGACTGTTTTTACTTTCGTGTTCGGACTTCGAATTCTGAGTTCGCTTGATTCTCTGACGTCAACGGCAACTATTGTTCTCTCCTACGAAATAATGCTTACGTCATCATAGTAAATACAGTGTAAATACTTGTCAGTGGCTAATCACATGTAATTTGATTTTCCTGTGTTTTGTTTTTCGCAGGACTTCTTGTTTCTCTACAAAATAATGTGAAAAGATTGAGCAGTGAATGAAGATACGCCTACTGCTAATTTGAGTTTTGGAAAGGTGGACTGTGAACTAAGCTGACGGAGTTAACGTTATACTTACTTACTTCCGCTGTTTATCGTCTCAAATGGTTCAAATGGCTCTGAGCACTATGGGACTATGGGACTGACGTCATCAGTCCCCTAGAACTTAGAACTACTTAAACCTAACTAACCTTAAGGACATCACACTCATTCATGCCCGAGGCAGGATTCGAATCTACGGCCGTAGCGGTCGCGCGGTTCCGGACTGTAGCGCCTCGAACCGCTCGGCCACTCCGGCCGGCGTTTATCGTCTCATTGCCTTTTCGTTCTGATTCCATTTTAGTTTCTCGACTGCTGCACTCGGCAAATGATATTTTTTTCATGAAATAAACCATAGGCTCGCAATCGACAGTGAGTTACCCTCGAATCTAATGGAGATTTTTAGCGTTTATGGAGAACTTCATAGATTCTGGTTCTACTTACCAAATCTGTACAGCTTCCTACTCGAAACATCTCTAATAATTTTTAATGATCAAGAAACATACTATTAATTTAAATAATTTAATTTAAGTTAATTTAATAATTAAATTAATAATTTAATTTAAATAATTTAATTAATTTAAACATAGTATTAATTTATGTATAGTGACAGCAGCAAAACCTGCCTTCCTGTTGTGTACTTTATAAATTCCGTTTTCTCTCAGTATTGCTTTGTAGCTTATATGAAAATTCAAAGAGTTCCTTTTTGCAAACCAACAGTAAAATTATATTTTTTATCGGTTCAGTAACCTGCAGGGTATTGTTTCTCCTGTTAAGTATTCTCGAGAAAAACTGGCATTACTCGCTAGCATTTGGTTTTTAACTCAGGGAGCTGAGACCAGTTTTCGCAACCAGTGTATTTCATAGGATAATGACAAGGCTACTATCCTGATGGAAGGTTTTACAATGTTTTTGTCCAGATAAAGTATTTCGTTGCACTTCACATTAAAATTTGTTTCTCATGCTCGTGGCGACTGTAAGACACACATGAACGCCACGACGCCGTTTAGTGCTGTGCACTTGTTCAGGGCCTTCCATCTCCGTTCTACCCTCATCCGCTAGTTTCTTCTTTCCTCTGGGACCCAGAATCTTTGCTAATACACGTACTTCAACGTAGTGTCTGAACTATTGTTTCTTTTTACAGATACGCGTTTCCTCGTGCCATTCATGTGGAACTTTATAATGGATGTGACACAAGATTTTTTAACCGTTTCTTTCAATGGTAAGGTTGATGATTGTTGGCGTGGCTTTGGAGATCTGCAGCACATTATGTCCACTGTCAGTCAATATCTAAAATACCAGAAAATGTACAAAATTCACAATTTCACATTTACAGAAATTTAAATAAAGTTCTAACGCATTGCATTACTTTGAATCTTATCAAGATGTGACTCGACATTTGTGCATATTCTTTTTACAGATAGTAGGACACGTGTAACTTTATAATGGATGTGTCACAAGATTTTAAGTCGCTTTTCTCAATAGTAAGGTTGATGATTGTTGACGTGGATTTGGAGATTTGGAGCACATTACTTCCAGTGTTCAATCAGTATCGAAAATTAATATCACTTTTTATCCTGCTTCTATCAGAAAATGGGAAAATGCATAATTTTACATTTCCTGACATTTAAATGAAGTTCAAAACCATTGCATTGCTTTGAATCTTATCAAGATGTGATTCGACATTTCTACTTTTTTTTTTTTTTTTTTTTGAGATAGAGTGGTGTATCAACTGTAGAAAGTCTTCGATTGCTAGTATTAGTGTCTGTCATGTCATTAACTTCCACCTCCGACGCTCAATCCAAGATTACAACTCGCCATGTCCCAACAAGGAAATCCTGAATCCAGTTACAAATTTTGTTTGATTCTCCACATGAATGTACTTACGTTAATCATGAGCCACGGAGCCTCACTTAATGTTAGCTTTTTCAACTGTTTCACAACATCACTGACACAAATAGCTGTACAATTCATCCTACGTGTGGTGCGAGCATTTATCTGGGCAGTTCTTGTATACGTTATTCGTAAAGGAATACTTGGGAACGGAGTTCTGAATTCCTGCATGTTCCTCGTTAATCTGAATTTTGGGTCCTGTATCTTCTGTGGGTGACTGAACACCACCATTGATGACACCACTGACAATTACTGACAACCTTTGCATTTGACCAGAATTTCTTTGGATGTTGCCAGATGTTTCGATAACATTTTGGTACGATATTCAGTAAAGGTTTCACGGACTGCCCTCTTCACAGCCAAACGCTTTCTATTCAGTACCTTTCTGTCTATAACGCTTTACTTATCCCATTATGCAGTGACTGTCTCTGTAGCAGCTTCTTTACAGTGACTATATGCCAAGGAGGCTTCCTCTTATCATGAACTTATCTAGGATACATATCTATCAGTGCTTGGTCAATTGTTTTTTTAAACTTAAGCCACAGCTGCTCTACATTCTCGTGCCCAGAGGCACTACAGCTCTCTTTATTTAGCCTGCTGAACAAGGAAATTTTTCTAGTTGTTTTCGTTCTGCTTGAGTTACCTAAGTTGTCACGAGTGTCTCGTAGTTACTGATACCAGTTTCAATATGAACATTTTCGAACTGATCAATCATTCTTTTCATTTTTTTCAGTTATAACTGGCATATATTTCCATTATGAGTTGTCCTCTGAACTGTTTGTTCTCGATAGTTTTCAGAGACAGCATTTAGTATTATTTCGCAGACTGTCTTGTAACGCCCACCACTTACAAAACTGTATTAATTATCTCAATGATCAATGTCCTCCAATAATGAGAGCATGATTGGAGAACATATACTGTTTGGACATCCCTATATATTGCGAAAAGAAAGAACATTAGGGATACATAGCTTAGCCACAGCCTGGGGGACGTTTTCAGAATGAATTTCCATTCTGTAACGGAATGTGCGCTGATACGGAACTTCCCGCAGAGGGAAAATTTCCGCAATACCCTTTCTTCTAGGAGTGCTAGCCTTGACGTTTTGCAGGAGAGCTTCTCTAAGGTAGGAGACGAGGTGCTGGTGGAAGTAGAGCTGCGAGGATAGATCCTGAGTTGTGTCTGGGTAGCTGAGTCGGTAGAGCACTTGTCGCCGAAAGGCAAAGTCCTAAATTCGAGTCTTCGTCCGGGACGCAGTTTTAATCTGCCAGGAAGTTTTGACCACTAGCTGTCGCAAGAGGCTGTAAAGGGAGGCGGGGACTATTGTGTTATCAGTAGGTGTTATCAGTAAAAAAGGAGTAACAGCAGAATGGTTCTGTTACATCTCAGTAACTTCGAATGTTTACTCATTGCATGGCACATGAGTAACACATCCATCAGGTAAATTTCTAGCCTTCTAAAGCTGCCCAAGCCGACTTTTGATGATATGATTGTGAAGTGGAAGCGTAAAAGGACAACGGCAGGCAAACCTGATGTACTAAATTTGAGGGACTTTCGAGCACCCTGGATGGTGGTTGATAAAAAACCAATGAAATGAGCGGAATCACTCGTGAGTTTCGAAGGTTACCAGCAGTCCTGCTACAGTGATTGCACCCAGCTAGTTGAAAATAACAGAATACAATGGGCGAGAAGCTTCTGATAGGCCAGAAATTTCTGTCATCCCTGCCAAGCGACGCTTGAGGTGATGTAAAGAGCGGCCCTCACTGGACACAGGTGATTTGGTGTGATGAATCACATGATTAAGGTGTGGTCTCGTTTAAGGAAACGTTAAATGCGGAAGGAAATGAACACATTTTCCAACAATGTGTACTGCTACAGTAAAGGAACAGTTCGGAGACGGCTGCCTCTATCAGCATGATAGTCCATTCTCCAGGTAGTGGCATCTGTTAGGCAATGGTACCTGAACAAGAACTTGCTGAAATGCACTGGACTGTTCCGTGCAACACCTCTGTGATGAGTTAGAACTTTGACTTCGCTTCAGATCCTTCGCCAAACATCACTAACATCTCTGGTTTCGACCATAGATAAAGAATGGACTGCCATTCCTCCACAGATATTCAGACACCTCACTGAAAGTGTCTCCGGCAGAGTTCAGTGGTCATAAAGGCGAAGGGTGGATCTGCTTCATACTGATGCCCACTAATAGGTTTCCGGATCCTTCTGATAAGACAATGTATGGGCATTAACAAACTGAAATTTTCTCTAAAATTATAGATTACATCAGGAAATGAGTCATCCAGCGTCTTTCTTAATTCACCACAGCCAGACGAGATCGTTAATGTCCTACGCTCGCATTCGGAAGGAGCTCTGTTATTCCCGCCCTGGCAGGCTTCACTCGCATACTGATATGTCACATATACTCATATATAGCATACATCTCCACCACTCCCCCACCTCTCTCTAACAATCTTCTCTTCCTCCCCCCCCCCCTTTGTCTGTCATTTCTTCGTCTCCTTTCCCTCTGTCCATCTTGTCCTCTCTCCTCTGTCTGTATCCTCGCCCCATCACTTCGTCTCCTCCTTTCCGCTCTATCAGCCAATCTCCTCCTCCCTCATATGTTCACTCCCCCTCCCTCCTCTTATCCATCTATTATGTCATTCTCCTATGTCACCCCAATCTCACCCTGATGGAAGGTGGTTTTTACCCCCACAGTACTTCTTTACGGAGTGTGTACCAACTTTGGTTGGAATCGATCCAGTGGAACATGCACAGGCACACACACGTACATACACACACCCATCCACCCGCCACACACACCACACACACACACACACACACATACACACACACACACACACACACACACACACAACACACTTCCATATTTCATATATGTATACAATGATACAGATTCCGATGTTGCTCTAAATCGACTGAGATGAATACCATGGTGACTCGTTTGCCGATTCTTGCCCTGTCCGAGCGTTTCCTCCGCACCTTAGCTTTTTTTCCTTCCTACCTCTTATCTGGTAAACGTAGCGATTTATATCAATATGTTAAAAGAGGAAACTAGAATTTCTACTATGTAAAAGCTGAGAAAGTTCATTTTTTGTCAGAAACCAAAGCTTGTCTCATTTCACTGAGAATATTTGTAGAATTGTTCAAGGAATCCTAATGTACAGGGTGAATCACCTAAATCTTGCATCGCACACATTGCGGAAATGGAAGTCCTACTGATGTGGGGTTTTCACAGAATGGACTGTTAGTCAGGGGCTCGTATTGTTAGCCAATCAACAGATCGTAATAATACGTAGAAGGTGTATTTTTTGAACAAACATACATTTGGCTATTGACATCAACATACTAAAAGAAGGGTAAGTTAGAACGTCGGTGGTGTTTGTTGCAGGATTATGGTTCTAGTACTTCACGAGGTATCGTATTTTGAAAAGTGCCCACACCTTTGGTAGCACACACTACAGAAAAACACAAAGTAAGGGCATACACTAGTTATATGGATTCCCACAGGTAACGAAACAACTGACCATCACAGATTGTGTTCAGAATGAGCACCGGCAGTGGCAATACGCCCTTTCTTTCTGGCATGGAACGACTGCTGCATGCGTGTTAGCATCTCAGCGGAGATGTCCGAGTAGGCTGCAGTATTACGTCTTCGTATATCATCTGGTGTAGTTGGTATGTCCTTGTAGACGGCATCTGCCAGCTGTCCCCACAGGAAAGTCTTTTGTTTTTCTGGGGTCATCAGTCTTCTGACTGGTTTGATGCGGCCTGCCACGAATTTCTCTCATGTGCCAACCTCTTGATCTCAGAGTAGCACGTGCAACCTACTCCCTCTATAATTTACTGGAAGTATTCCAGTATCTCTCTTCCTCTACAATTTTTGCACTCTATAGCGCCCTCTAGTACCTTGGAAGTCATTCCACCATGTCTTTATAGATGCCCTATGATTCTGCCACTTCTCCTTATGATTCCTTTCCTCCCAATTCTCCGCAGAACCTCCTCATACCTTAACTTGTCAGTCCACCTAATTTTCAACATTGGCTTGTAGCACCACATCTCAAATGCTTCGATTCCCTTCTGTTCCGGTTGTCCCACAGTCCATGTTTCAGTACCATACAATTCTGTGCTCCAAACGTACATCCTCAGAAATGTCTTCCTCAAATTAAGGCCTATGTTTCATACTAGTAGATTTCTCTTGGCCAGAAATGTCCTATTTGCCAGCGCTAGTCTCCTTTTGACGTCTTCATTGCTGCCCAGGTAGCAGAATTCTTCAAGTTCATCTACATCGTGACCGGCAATCCTGTTGCTAAGTTTCTCGCTGTTCTCATTTCTGCTACTTCTCACTGATTTCGTCTTTCTTCGATTTAGTCTCAATCCATATACTGTACTCATTAGACTGTTCCATTCAGCAGACCTACATAGGGAGGAACGATCACCACGATAAAATAAGGGAAATAAGAGCTATAGGTGTTATTCTTTCCTCGCCCTATACGAGATTGGAATAACAGAGAATTGTGAAGGTGGTTCGATGAACCCTCTGCGAGGCACTTAAAAGTTATTTGCAGAGTATCCATGTAGATGTAGATGTAGATGTAGCAGATCATGTAATTCTTCTTCACTATCACTCAGGATAGCAATGTCATCAGCGAATCGTATCGTTGAAATTCTCTCAGCTGGAATTTTAATTCCACCCCTGAACCTCTATTTTATTTTCATCATTGCGTCTTCCATGTACACATTGAACAGTAGGGGTGAAATACTCCACCGATGTCTTACACCCTTTTTAATCCGAGCACTTCGTTCTTGGTCGTCCACTCTCGTTATTCCCTCTTGGCTGTAGTACATACTGTATATTACCCGTCTCTCCCTACAGCTTACCCCTATTTTTCTCAGAATTTCGAATATCTTGCGCCATTTGGTACTGCCGAGTACTTTTTCCAAGTCGACAAATCCTATGAACGTGTCTTGGCCTTTCTTTAGTCTTGCTACCATTATCAACCGCAACGTTATAAGTGCCTCTCTCGTGCCTTTACCTTTTCTAAAGCCAAACTGATCGTCTTAAAGACCATTGTCGATGTTCTTTTCCACTCTTCTGTGTATCATTCTTGGCTGTATGAGCTGTTAAGTCGATTGTGGCAAAATTCGCGCACTTGCTAGCTTTTGCAGTCTTCGGAATTGTGTGAATGATATTTTTCTGAAAGTGAAATGGTATGTCGACAGACTCATGCACTCTACGCACCCGTCTGAATGGTTTTGTTGTATCTTCCCGATTTGAGTAATTCTGATGGAATATTATCAATCCCTTCTGCCTTATTTGATCTTAAGTCCTCAAAAGCTCTTTTAAATTCTGATTCTAATACTGGAGCCCCTATCTCTTCTAAATCGAATCCTGTTTCTTCTTCTGTCACATCACACTAATATTCCTCTCTCACAGAGGCTTTTTTCACCTATCTGCTCTGTACTCTGAATGTAATAGTGGAATTACCGTTGCACTCTTAATGTCACCACCCTTGCTTTTAATGTCACCGAAGGTTGTTTTGAATTTCCTGTATGCTAAGTGTAATTTTCGTTTTTGATTTTTTCACATTTTTCATGCTGCGATTTCGTCTTAGCTTCCACGCACATCCTATTTATTTCATTCCTTAGCGACTCGTGTCTCTGTGTTCCTGAGTTTCCCGTAACTATCTCGTACTTCCTTCTTTCATCGCTCAACTGAAGTGTTGCTTGTGTTACTCATAGTTTCTTCGCAATTATGTTCTTTGTACCTATGTTTTTCTTTCCAACATCTGCGATTGCACTTTTCAGAAATGTCCATTCCGCTTCAGCTGTGCTACCAACAGAGCTTTTCCTTATTGCTGAACTTACACCGTATGAGTTCAAGTGTATCTATTAATCCTTAGTACTTCCGTATCCCACTTCTTTGCATATTGACCCTTCCTGACTAATCCGTTAAAATTCAGCCTACTCTTCATCACTGCTACATTGTGATGTGAATCTATACCTGCTCCTGGGTACTCCTTACAATCCAGTACCTGATTTCGGAATCTCCGTCTGATCATGATGTAATCTAACTGAAATCTTTCCATATCACCCGGCCATTTCCAAGTATACCTTCCCTTTTGTGTTTCTTCAACACTGTATTAACTATTACTAGCTGAAATCGGTTACAGAACTGTCGGCCGCTGTGGCCGTGCGGTTCTAGGAGCTCCAGTCCGGAACCTCGCTGCTGCTACGGTCGCAGGCTCGAATCCTGCCTCGGGCATGGACGTGTGTGATGGCCTTAGGTTAGTTAGGCTGAAGTAGTTCTAAGTTCTAGGGGACTGATGACGTCAGATGTTAAGTCCCAAAGTGCTTAGAGCCACTTTTTATTACGGAACTCAGTAAGTCTTTCTCCTCTCTCATTCCTTGTTCGAACACCACTTTCCCTCCAACCTTTTCTTTTACTCCTTCTCCTGAAACTGCATTCCTGTCACCCATGACCATTAGATTTTCATCTCTCTTTATGTACTGTATTGCCCTTTCAACATCCTCATGTCCTTTTTCTTTCTCTCTCCATCTTCAGCTTGCGATGTAGGCATGTATTCGTGAACTATAGTTGTCGGTGTTGGTTTGTAGTCGATTCTGATAAGAACAACTGTATCACTGAACTATTCAGAGTAACACACTATCTGTCCTACCTTCCTATTCACAACGAGCGCTACTCCCGTTATACCATTTTCTGCTGCTGTTGATATTACCCTGTTCTCATCTGACCATAAATCCTTGTATTCTGTCCATTTACTTCAATGGTTCCTATTGTATCTAGTATGAGCCTTTGCATTTTCCTTTTCAGATTTCGTATTTCCCCACGACGTTCAAGCATCTAACATTCCACGCCCCGACTCGTAAAACGTTACGCTTTCGTTGATTATTCAATCTTTTTCTCATGGTCATCTCCCTCTTGGCAGTCCTCTGAGATCCTGCATCTTTTGCCAATGGAGAGATCATCATGACAGTTTTTCGATTACTGGCCACATGTCTTGTGAATACGCATTAAGTGTCTTTAATGCAGTGTTTTCCATGGCCTAGGGCATCCTCATGACGTTGATCATTGCTGATTCTTCCGTCTTTAGGGGCAGTTTCCCACCCCAAGGACAAGATAGTGCCCTGAACTTCTGTCCGGTTCTCCGCCCTCTTTGACAAGGCTGTTGGCTGAATGAGGGTGACGTCTTATGCCGGAACTGTCATTAAAGTTTAAGCAGTGCCGGGTTTCGAACGCGGGGACGAGAACGTTTTAATTACGGGTGTAGGCGTCGAACAGGGGTCCGCCAATGTACAGGCCCCTGCCTCTAATCCAACGATTTGGAATTAATTCGTGAAGACATGCTGTAGTACCTCGTGTTCTATTGGGTGGATAGCCACCATGTTGGTACCAAGGATTCTCCAAGACTGCAGAGGAACGTCGTCTAGCATCCACGGAAATTGGTCTGACAGGAGGCTGCGATACTTGTGCGCGTTCAGTGTTCCTTCTGCGAAAAACGTGCCTATGAGCTATATTGACTATCCCACACCACACGTTTAACTCCATGGTTGCTGACATTCCACGTGACGAATCCAATGGTACAATGGTATGCGTTTCGACTTTGTACGTGGTCATGATCGGTAAATGTGGCTCCACCCTTAAACAGTGTACATGATACATCTGGAGTATCCTGTCTTAATGACCACGTACAAAAGTTAACACGGCTGTCATAATCGTTTACGTGCAGCTCCTGATGGAGAGAGGTGTCATAGGAATGGAACCTATGTCGACCGAGAGTGCATAAGACACTTGCCTGAATTATGCTACTTCCTCTTGCGATATCACGGGAGCTAACGTGCGGATCAACTGCAACAGCAGCAAGAACATTAATTTCCCTCTCTGTCGTCACTTCTTTCCCTCTCTTACGTAATCTATGTGTTACACTACCACTTTCACGTAACTGGTTGAATATGTTGATAAATAACTGCCGAGATGGTTGAGGTCTATTGGAAAATCTTGCCGCATACACTGTACAAGAACAACTGCATCCTTCCTACGCCTTCCACAGACACTGAGCATGTCGACTTTGTCTGCTTTTGCAAATCCCATCGTCCACTCACGACGTACTGTTTGGATTGTCACACACCAACTGTGTAGCAAAACAAGATATAAAGCACTCAAGGAACACAAGCAAACACAATGGCATCGAAACCAGGTTGAATGGCACAAACAATTTTCGATGTGAAAACTTTTCAAATACGATAAAAAAAAGACATCCAATTACTCTAATTTTAATTTGTTAGTGTCAATAGGCACTGTTTCATTCAAAAATGTGTATGTATGCACAGAAAGTACACTTTATAAGTATTATTACAATACCTTTAGTCGCTAACTATACGAGACCCTGACTACTACGACGGTGCAGGTCGATTCTTTTTCTTCTTCTTCCAAGAGGCTAAGCTTTCCGTCTGCAGCCACAGCTTCTTCCCTTCAGCAGTCCACTTCATCACTAAGTATGAAAAACATTCGATCACACTAATCATCTGTTTTAAACAAGACCTTCTCGGTCGTCCCCTCGTTTCCTTCCCTATTATCTTGCCTTCGAAAATGTTTTGTAAAGCAACTAACTAAATCTTACTCGTTTTCCGCCAGTTCATGTAATTTTCCTAACTCTTCTCCTTAAACACATTTTCGGAGCTTCGAAGCGAGCTTTGTTCTGCTTTGATAGCTTCCAGTTTTCACAACCGTCTTTCTGGAAATTCCAGAGAAAAGTACATACAAGTCTTCTTCTAACGTGGTAAGTGATGTGTTTGTACAAAAGAAGATTGTACTTATTCTGGGAGGAAATGTTGGCTAGCGCTTTCTTCTCTTGATTTCCTTGAGACACGTATTATTTTCCTGCACAGTGCTACCGAGAAAATAAAGTCGGTCGTTTCTTGAAGTTACTCACTGCATATTTTTATGTCTGTTCTACTTTCTTGTCTATAACCATGATTTTTGTGTTCTTAGTATTTATTTTCAGTTTTAGTTTTGTTATTTGGTTATTTAAGAGCTTAAGTATTTTATTTAGTTCTTTCTCTGAGTCTGCCACAATAGCAATGTCATCGGAAAATCTGATACAATGAGTATGAATACCATCAATTTTGATTCCAATCGTCTTTACTTTCAATGTTATTTTCGCCTCCTCATTGAACATGATAAATAAGTATGGTTATAGAGAGTATACCTGTAATATTTTTGATATGTATAACAATAGAGCTAGTATTCCATAATTTGTGCAATCCTTAGCGTTTTCCTTGTAGAGTAATTCAATAGTTCAACTTCAAAAATGTCGAGCCTTTTTCCTTGTCCCTCTTTCATTTTTGTTGCATACACGATGCTTATTCGGAGAGAGTGGGCAAGGTAGTGCTATTAAAAACAGTGCGTAAATACATAAATCTATAACCAGTCGCTTTGTTGAATAGTTACTTATTATTAGATGAAGCGGTTTTCTAACCTTTTCAGGTTCATCTTCAGATGGTTTTCTGGAAGTTACATCGCTATTTCTAGCATAATGCTGGGTGCTGGCTCTGTGGCCTGAACAGGTTCTATAAGTTCATGGAATAATAAATAATTATTCAGTTTTATGAATTTACATTGCATTAACTGTCTCGTGTTCTAAAATATCCATAATCGATAAAGTTAATCTGTAATAACAGTGATTGGGCACCGATGGTTTCGAAACTTGTTATCTGATTAGGTGATGGAACATTGTTCATTTCTCTCTATTTTCTGTGATCTGTTTCGCTGCCACTTTGAGCATTCGAGGCACGCTACAGAAGGGTGTTGTAGCCATTCAGCTCTTGAGGCGAATTCTTGGAAGGACGTGGCCCTGAGACAATGAACGGGGCTGCGTCGGACTGATGCATGGACAGCAGTCAATGCGAGTCAATTGCTGACCGCCTGCTGGGAGGGGCTAAGGCCAAGCTGCCGCTATTGTCCTGTGGGATAGAAGGGACTGCTCCCCTTTCAGACTCGGATTCATGCGTCGGACCGGTACAGCACTAATCAATTCTTGGCAGTGGAGGAGCTTTGTGGCAAATTTAAAGTTTCCTGGCGCAAACGGCCAGGCGCCTACCTCTGAGGAGTCTGCGGGCTTTTTCTGCGTTGTTCTTCCTAGAACTGCGTATTCGGCACAGTGTGGAGTATGACACACTGCCGCCCACGCAGCCACTCTGCTTTGCATATTATGTTCGCGTGTTCTCATGTCTGTGCCATAGCGCACACGTTAACTGCCAGCTTGCTGAATTGAGAACATTTTGTGATGTCTGTTGGCGTAGGGGAGCTTCACCAACCTTCAATGGGAAGTCAACCCAGTCGGGGACAATATTTCGCTGTGTCTTGATGTGAGTCGTTGCACGGTGGTCATATTTATGTGTCTGGCAAAGGGACTACCGCCTGACTACTATTTGGAGTCAAATGATTTGGCGGAATCGACCTTTTTTAAATTTTTCGAGTGAAGCGTTGCAGAAGAGATGGGATTGCACTCTGGACCGCTGGACGATTAAGATGTGTTTTCCTTTGCGGCCACCCAGAAAAGTCGGATTTCCCATCTGAACTGATGGACGGAAAAATTTGTACTTTCTTATACGAGACCCGTGCGTGCAGTCCAACCGGAGTCCGTAGCTTGAGGCTGAGGAGCGCCGCCCTGATCACCAACCAGCTTGCAGAACTCTGCATCATCGACCGTGGGCTCCACAAGTGGCAGCATCTGGATCTGGTAATGTGTTGGCAGCTACTTCATGTCAGAGCCTTCATCGAATTGTCCTCTCACCCTCAGCAGCTGTGCATGTACCACAGGAAGATTCTCCTGGGTTGCTCATTCACTGTTACGTAATATTACAGTAAAGCCCTTAGTTGGAGTTGCTCTTCTCGCAGTAAGTGGCCAGTATACGGTAGTTATACCTTAATATCACTCCGTTATACCCATTCACTACATTTGTGTCTTTAAATATCTGTGTACAGACATTAGTTCAAATCTATGTTTTTTTTTTCTTTAATATAACAAATCTGTTTGTGATACTGAAACCCACCGTCATTTCATTAGCGAGGAGTCCTTGTAAGATACCCAGTCCTTAATAACATTCCTTGGAGAATATTAATTTTTTGATTATTAATTTACGAGAAGGAGCCAACTCAAGACACGCTGCTAGGGCCCATTCAGATTAATTTGCATTGATAAATCCATTGCGCTCACTTCAAACTAACGTTTCTTGGGGATGGTGTGTATCACGGGGCAGCACTGGTACAGGTTTTATAAAATCATGTTGTCAAATGCTCCCTCGCCACGGGTACCTTGCAGTCAGCGGCTATGGTAGCCTCTTTATAGGAATTGCATACCACACTATATAATTTATTTTTGTGTACTCACTACTGTTTTGTAGGAGCTCTGCGCTTATTTTATCTTCAGATGTTGATTTATTTGATTTAACAACTTAAAATGAGACAAAATTCCCGTATCTGCAGCAGAATCAAAAGTCCATGCCAAAGAAAGACTTTGCCTGGCAGTTTAAACAGTCACACGTACTGAAACACTTTACTGTATACACCAAAACAAGTACTTACACAGAACAATGAAATCACGGCACAATACATCAACACTTATCATTACAGATTTTAGAACTTAAATTTCATGAAAAATTTTCATATTGGGTACCATTATGTACACAATGACACTAAAAAGTTGTTACAAAACTGAAATACTGCACGCCGAACCAATTCAAAAATTACGGTATGGCAGCAGAACGCGCAAAAATATAAACCAACATTTTCTCTTAAATCTGACAGGAGTAAACTGTGAAGTTTTAACTTTATTGAAACGGCACTTGATCACTCAATTAGTCTTTAAACTAAAAGTCTACTTTTGTTACTGAATGAAACCTTTCAGTGAGAATTACTTCGTGTGATTTAAAAAACTTCTAATGAAGTATTTCAGTGATACTCGGAACGAATTCAGGACATAGGGATAGGACCCTATTCCAGGCATTAGTGCACTGACAAAATTATAAAGATACAGTAAACCACAATTATAAAAAGCATCTTTACTGAAAATAATGTAGTCATTCAGTGAGAGTGCAATACAAATCTATGATACATCAAAGTCGTTGTTTGTACGCACACTGTGCTGAACCTGACGCGTTATGTTTTTTTACGGATGCAGCGAGTTGCTGTCCCTCTGACACTCCCTGGCATAGCTGAACACGTTTTGTTGTTACGAGCCTTTCCCGAACAATATCTACCCCGTTGCAATCCACAGTGTGTCAAGGCCGCGGATTCACTAACATGTGCTACATCCTCTGTTTTGTCTTCATAGCTAAAAGCAGAGAAGCACCGGAGCAGGCCGTGCACATATGTTTTGTTACCATTCCGCAGTCTTTATGAAGAAATTCTGTTGCTAATTTTTCTATGTACTTTACCCTAACATCCCCCCTCCCTTTTCCTGGATAAAAACAGCCAATTGGGACTTACTGATTTACTTTAGTGCGTCTTTTTAAGCTTCGAAGATAATCTCATCTTCGTCAGTCTTCATCGAACGATTACCACGTTTTTTCAAAGTCAACAATGACTTTAATTCACAGCGCAGTCGAGATTGATTTTTGGTTCATTTGTGTTTATTCAACTTTAAAAGTACGATGATTAGTGTGAATTATTAATTTTAATTAAATTTTATAGTTAATAAGTCACTGGTCGGCATTTGACGTTATCAGTGAGGGGTTATCAGTGAGGGGTTTATCAAAATGTTTGCAACACCGACGGCTGACTTTGTAACTTGACGCCTTAAACTGTTCAAGCACTGCTGACATAAACTTACAAGTTTACTTAGCGATTATCTGATGTGGACTGACTACAGCTTTGTTCCAACGCCTGTATAAAGACCCACAAATATTACAAAATATTAAAATGTGAAGCTATTACGGTTTGTACATTATGAAAAAGACAGAAAAACAAATATTACGGAAAACTTATTAGATAGGTTTAGTTTCCTGTAGTGCAGATAGAATGATTCTATTTTATGTGACGTTATGAAGTTTATTAAATGCAAGTATGAGCTAACTGGCCAAAAAATTCAAATAAAAACCTTGGTAAGTACTTGGCTTTACAAACGGTCACCAAAGTTAAATTTTATAATTTGATTACTTAACAAAGTAACGTATTAAAAATAACTTTTTGGAAACTAAAATTTGGGACTGCAAAATAACGACATTGTATTTTGTAAATTAGAACATATTATGAATTGAAGATTACAGAAAACTAAAATTTATAACATGAATAGCAAATGTTCGTCAAAAAATGGACAATGTGAAACATAAGGTACGTCAACTGAGAAACGAACAGTTGACAGGATTGAAAAATAGTAGAAGGAGGCCAAGCCTTGAATACTGTTAACTGGTTCACATCAGTTTAACTTACAGTTATTGTTGTTGTTGTAGTTGTGGTCTTCATTCCAAAGACTGCTTTGGTGCAGCTCTCCATTCTACTCTAACCTGTACAAACCTCTTCGTCTTCAAATAACTACTGCAACGGACGTCTTTCTGAATTTACTTTCTGTGTTCATCTCTTGTTCTCTCTTCACAATTTTTACCCCACCATTCTTCCTTCCAGTACTAAACTGATGATCCGTTGATGTCTCAGAATGTGTCCTATTAACTAATCCCTTTGTTTATTTAAGTTTTGCTAAAAATTTCTCCAATTCCGTTCAGTGCCACCACATGATCTACCCATTTAATTTTCAGCACTCTCCTGTAGCAACAAGTTTCAAAAGCTTCTATTCTCTTCTTGTCTAAACTGTTTATTGTCCATGTTTCACTTACATATATGGCTACACTCCAGACAAATACCTTTAGAAAATACTAACACCGACGTCTGTATTCGATATTCGATATTTCTCTTCTTCAGAAACGCTTTTCATGCAGTTGCCAGTCTACATTTATATCCTCTCTACTTTGGCCATCATCAGTTACTTTGCTGCCCAAATAACGAAACTTATTCACCACTTTGTCTCGTTTCCTAATCTAATCACCTCAGCGTCACCTGATTTAATTCGACTGCATTTCATTGTCCTTGACTTGCTTTTGTTGATGTTCATTTCTATCCTCCTTCCAAGTCACTGTCCGTTCAGCTCAATTGCTCTTGAAAGTCTTTTTCTATCTCTAACAGACTTACGACATTGGAAAAAATCAAGGTTTTCTTTTCTTCACCCTGAACTTAGATTGGTGCTCCAAATTTTTCTTTTTTTTTTTCATTCACTGCTTGCTCAACATACAGATTGAGTAACATCGGCGGTAGGCTACAACTCCGTCTCACTACTTTATCAACCACCGCTTCTGTTTCACGCCCCTCGACTCTTATAACTGCCGTCTGGTTTTTACAGAAGATGAAAATAGTCTTTATCTTCCTGTATTTTATCCATTCTACCTTCTGAAGTTCACAGAAAGTGTTCTAGTCAACATTTTGAAAAGATTTCTCCAAATCTAGAAATGCTGTAAACATAGATTTGCCTTGCCTTAACCTATCTTCGAAGGTAAGTCGTAGGGTCAGTACCTCCTTGTGTGTTCCTTCATTTCGCCCCGTTCCAAACTGATCTCCTCCAAAATTTGCCTCTACCTGTTTCTCAACTTTGCTGCAAGGAATTCGTGTTAGTATTTTGCAACTATGACTTCTTAAACTGTGGTTATGCAGAAAATGGATGGTAAACAGTTTGGGCAAAAAGAGAATAATTTTTTTTGAAATGTGGTGTTCAAAAGAATGTTGAATGTTAGGTGGGTAGATCTCTAATGGGAGGTCCTGAATAGAATTGTGGAGACAAGTAATTTGTGGTAATGCTTTGCCAAAAGAAGGGATCGGTTGACAGGACACATTCTCAGACCTCAAGGGATCACCAAGTACTGGAGGGAAATGTGGGAGGGGGTTTGAGGATCGGAAATGAAAGGAATTTCAAGGGATGGAGTAAACTGGAGAACTGCATCAAAGCAGACTTCAGACTGAAGACAACGGCAACAACAGAACTGCTTTATTGAGTTAGGTAGAAGAACAGTATGAAAGAGAAACGAAATTGTGTGGTAGCAGGAATAATTAGAGGCGACCGCTACCCCGTTCTTTGGTTTTCCGTTACCCGTTGCCATGTAAAATAACTACCTGCTCGTTGTCCTGTCTCCTATTCGCCAGAGATGACTCAGAGTCTCTTCTAGAGGCAACGCACAACCATTCCGTTTTTTAAAAACGTTTTTATTAATTTTATTTTTCACAAGGTTCCTAGATTCTAGCCACGCGAAAGCAAAATTTAAAGATGAGCATAACAATGGCGGGACGTGCTGAAGTCGGCAGAAAACGTAAGTTAGGGATTTTGAGAACTGGAGCGGAAAAAAAGGAGGGTGACGTTGGTGTGTGTGGGGCGCTGGATACGAGAGTGTGGGGGGGGGGGGGGAGAAGGGTGGTAAGGTGGCAGGAGGTGAGGGAGGGTGGCTGCTAAAGAGGGTAAAAAGAAACAGGCGGCGCTTCCTGCAGAAGAAAAGAAGCACGTCGCCCCGTCCCGCGCCGCCGTGCAAATGAAGTCTGTCGTCACAAGACGAGGACACTGGGAGCGCGGTGTTGGCGCTTCAGTCTCATTTTCCCTCACTTTTTGTTTTAGTTTTTGAGCGTCAACTCTGGCGCTGGAACTGCTTGCGTTTCATTTTTCCACGTTTCGCTTTGTGTCTGTACTGAGTCATTTTCCGTGCGCTCCCATTTCGGCGCTTGAATTAACTGCCAGAAAAAAAAGGGCGAAGACGCACTAATAACTGTTTCCCTGGGTGTCTTTCACGTTAGTCGTCGAATCATAAACCAGATGTCGCCTCTCTCTTCACAGACGCGTTTTCGTCTTGAGAGCATCAGTGATGACTTTCACTGCCCCTGTTCTGTAGGAAGCGCCATGTGCAGCCTCCTTGATGAATGATTCACTTTACTGGTTTGCTGGATGATGAAGGTATCGCACCGTTCACCAGTGTTTGTTCCCATTTAAAGGCTCACTGGGAGCGCTTCGATTTCTGTTTCTTATTACCATTACAAATGCAAGGAAATAGAAAGATGTGGCATATGCCGCAACACCTGTCGGCGTTGGTTTCTGATTAATCGATACTAAACGCAAGATAATTAGTAAGTAACATTTCAGTATATGTAGGAACTGAATTTCGCAACAAAATTTCTCGAAACTGCAGTCTGGTGTAGCTTGGTTGAGGGAGAGTAGATTGTATATATAAAAGGTGCGCGGAGCAGTTCACTTTCATGCTTGGGAACTGCAATAAACAGTGAACTGGGTAATGCAGAACAGAGGCATATCCTACAAAAATGGAAAAAAAATTACGATGGTTACATTTAGAACTATTTTAACTTTCAGTATGAATATTGCGTTTGTTCCATTTTTATAGTGAAAAATATTCTGGAGTGGAAATGATTAATGTTACATATAGGTGAACGAAGGTATTAATTATTTATGTCCTTATTTTTGTAAAGAAAAATAATACAGGGTGTATCAAAATCAATCATCCAATTTGGCACGTCTATATTTCTGAAGCTAATAGACGTATACAACGAAATTTTTTTTTTACGGACGGGAAATTCATAAGTCTTTTTTCATACTTTTCATAGGTGTTCAATATGCCGCCCCTCCTCCTTTGAGACGCACGGCATACGTCAATGCTGTATGCGGTATTCAAATTGTTCCCACACTGCAGCAAGCATGTCTTGAGTTACAACTTCCACAGCTGTTGCTATGCAATGTCTCAGTTCATTCATTGTTGCTGGTAACGGAGGCACATGAACAGAGTCTTCTATAAACCTCCACAAGAAATAATCACATACAGTCAAGTCCGGTGACCTTGGAGGCCAATAATGTGTTGGTGAATCATTCCTGTGCAACCGATCCATCGTCCAGTAATCCTTTGATTTAAAAATTCCAGCACTTTCAGATGCCAGTGTGGCGGTGCTCCAGCCTGTTGTTAAATAAAGTCTTTCGAATCAGTCTCTACCTGTGGGGAAAGAAAGTTCCCAACATATCCAGATATGTGCTTCCTGTAACAGTGTTCTCGGCAAAGAAAAGTGGGCCACATACCTTTTCCCTTGAAACTGTAGAAAATACATTACATTTTGGAGAGGCCCTCTCGTGTTGTACAACTTCATGTGGTTGTTCCGAATGCATATTCCTCTTATGACGGTTGAACCTTTACATTTAAATGGAATGTTGCTTCATCACTAAACACTAATCGAGTAAGAAAACCGTCATCTTCCATCTTGCCAAGAACGAAATTCCAGAACTCCACACATTTTTGTTTGTCACATTTATGAAGAGCTTGCTGTAACTGAATTTTGTACGGATTCATGTGTAAACATCGACGCAACACACGCCAGACGGACATCGGGGGCAAGATGAACTGTCGAGCTGCACGGCGAACGGATTTCTGCGGGCTCCTTGTGAAACTGTGGCAGATGTGTTCGACGTCTGTGTCAGACACTTTGGGACAGCCCGGTGACTTGCCCTTACACAAACGACATGTCTCTTGGAATTGCATGCTATCGTCTAATGCTCTGTGCTGTAGAATGATCCACGTCATATCTAGTATGAAAGTCACGCTGAATAGTTATTAGACCCTCACTGCGCAAAATGTAGAACACATAACGCTTTCAGTGGTCCCGACACCATTTTTAGTAGAACTGAAGTGGGCACACACTGCTGCTACCTAGCGGGAACCATGTAAAACTCGGAGAGTTTCCTCTTTCCATCAGTATGCTGTTCACATACGTATCTCAAATAACATAATAGTTACGTTTCTTTTTCAATCGTATGATTCTTTTTGATACACCCAAGTCTAGGATCAGGTATAAAGCATTGGGTAGAGAATTAATACCGTGAGTTTGCCGTGATATTGATTTGCTTGGAAAGGAAAGCACCACCCGAATCCAACGAAGGATCAGCTTCACAATTAAAGGAAAGTTACTGACCGAAGTAATTTTTTCAATCGTATTTGGTAATAACTATGTGAACGTGTCCGGATAGCCGTGTGTGTTAAGGCACTGTTTCCAGGAAGGTGATGTGCGCCGGTCCGATATCGAATCCGCCCGTCCGAGGTTCTGTCTGCCAGTCAGTCTTCACGAGTTTTTCAGGCAGTTTCCCACATCCCAGTAAGTGAACATCGGACTGGTACTCAATTCGGCGACATTTAAAACAGTTTTGTTGCAACCCGTGTTCACTCAGGTACGAGCAGCCCTTAGCGGCTCGCCATCTTATCTTATTTACAACTTTCCATGACGTCGCCTTTCCGGCTTAGATTTTTTTAGAATGTGGCTTGTAAGTACTGCATGTCTTTCCAGTCAGTACACACTTTAGTTTATTAATATCTTATATACCTATTATGTTTTAGAACATTCAGTTTAATTCTGAAGACACGCTCATAGTAGCGTCGAAACCTGGTCCATTTTTAACTTAATATTTGTGACCGAGGGCTTATTTGTTCTAATACATTTTAAACATTTTCGCTCATTTTCACGTGAATAACTGTACACAAAGGCAGTCGGGGTCCACATATTCCGTCCAGGGGAAAGAGGGGGGAGGGGAGGGGGTAACGGGATGGCGACAGGCGACAGGAAGGGCATCCGGTACCCCTTAAATTAACTATGGCAAATTCGTTAATAAATATGCCACCCTGACCCGATGAGGGACAGTGACACGAGAAAAAGAAGAAGAAGAAATAATAACAGCTCCATTTCTTCCTGGAAAGGAGTAAATGTGGCAGCTGTTTGTAGCAGTTTAATGATGTTGGCAAAGACTCATAATACCGAAGTTTTTCAAGAGTAATGTAAGAGCAATAGTCATAAATAATACATAATCAGACGTCGTAAGTGCCACGTACCGTTAAAAGAACGTTTGAAAAAACTGAAGGTGTTTGATAGTTGCAGCACGTTATCCATTGCCCCAGTTAAAAATTAAAGTATAATGTGTGTTTGTGTCTGAATCAGCTAGTTTGGGGTCTGCAGTCACAACTGCTTAAACAAATGAAAGTAAAAGCGGGAACGTCGAAAAAAACCAGTCTGTCGTGTGTTTCGAAGTAATTATCAGCCATTGTTTACCTTTTCAACCTAACGTTCAAGGATGAATGCTCATACAGACTTACTGATAAAGGTTAAGCTAAGAGGGAAGTAAGAGGTCATACGGTGTACTTCACACTAGGGATTGTACTTCAAACTCTGAGAGTGGGGCTTTCATGCGGGGCAGGAAAAATTCTTTACTAATTTTCGCTCATCCGTCTTCAAACGGGTAGTGGCATAGCATCATTTGTTTAATTGAGAACGAAGCTATTGTTTTTGCGGTCGACCGAAAGGAACGGAGAACACAAAACTGCCCTATCTTTCTGATACCTCTGCATCGTATCTGCAGAAATATTTACTCAGGATTCTGTATACTTGTATATGTTGCTCGAATAATTATGTCCTGTCACGGTAAATAAGGACTTTGTTCATGGGTTTTGTGATAGACAGCAGCATCGTTGGAGCTTGTGACATTTGCATTGCTTTGGTAGGTAAAAACGGCTACCTTTAATTTACAACTGTCGCTTGAGATTATAACGCGCCAACACGGTATGTTCTAAGATGTGGTTTATGTCTGACAACACTCGTTTGCTGCTGGGTTGTATTTTTGACGGTACCTAATGGCACAGAAGCTGTAATGTATGTTATACGAGTACCGTAGGACGAAAAAATATTTTTGTGTTGTTGACAGTACTAGGAGTATTGCGATTTATTGTTTGGTTTCCTTGCTTTATAGCAGTTGATAATGGGATAATGTACTCCTGAACATCTGCTAAAGATATCTCACATTTGACCGCAGATGGTGAATTGTTGTCTGTATCGCCTCATAAGACAGTTCTATTGCTTCACAACAGATAAAGAACAACTGGACTAGCAGCTGTGGAGCAGCAGACTGCAAAAGGTTCTCTGAAGCCAAAGGCCAGAAAAAAAATAGGATTTCTTGTTCGAACAAGGGGTGACTTCCATATGGATAGTTGTAAGGAGCAGGTGTGACGAACGATTACCTTCGAAAAAGATAATTCTTTACCTTCAACGTGATATAGTTACAAATGTTTGCATGAAAATTTGTGAAAATGTCGTACACATTTGCTGTCATTCCAACGTTATCTACACCGCACACGACGCTGGAGACTAACTACCACTGATGTCTCTACTGCTGTAGCTACACGCAGCCTACAGGTAAAGTCTCCGTATGTAGCACAATCTTGGAGCAATTGCTCCTCTGACATTTCTCATGCTCGATGGAATTCTGTGCCTTTTTCTCACATCAGCTTTCTCATCGAAGTTCATTAAAAAAATTACACTGTAAGACAAAAAAGTTAATGAACTATCCGGATGGGCTAGGAATCGAAAGGTGAAATGTACATGTACAGATAAACAAATGCATACAGTTTCAGAAAAACTGGATGATTTATTCAAGAGAAAGAGTTTCACGAATAGAGCAAGTCAAAAACGCTTTGTTCCATTCTCTAGCCCTTACACAAGCAGTTACTCGTCTTGGCACTGGTTGACAATGTTGTTGGATGCCCTCTTGGTGAAAATTCTGTCCAACTGGCGCTTTAGTGCGTAAAATCCCGGGCTTGTTGGAAGGCTCTACCAAGGAGAGATCCGGCGACGCGGAGAAGTGAGGTAGGGTTTTGAGAACGCAGTCCAATCTTTTTGTTACTTGTTATCTGTGGCCTCCTGAGATCAAAGTGCGGCACGTATATTACCTCACCTCCTAGCTTGCTGCCGAAGCTTGCGTCCTATGCTATGTGCAGGGAAGGTCCCTATCTGAGAAATTACCATTATCCCACAGAGGTTAATATTTACAACGATACCTTATATACAAGTGTGCCATGTGTCCGGGATACCGCACGCAAGGGAAAATCCAGAATCGAAGAGATTGAAAATACTATCATATTGAGATTCAAATGTTCGTATCTGTTCTTGCAGAAAAATAATAAAAAATTAAAGAATGTCCACCTTTTTGCATGTCCACCAATATTGTTTTCCTTTAATAGCTGAAAGTGTTTCACTGTAGTCGCCACATCCTCAGTGGAGTTTTCCTTTTAAATGTTGCTTTTTTTTTTTACATTATGTGCGTCCCACTGTCAGCCATAAAAAAAATTGAACAATACAATCAAAAAGCCCACTGAGGTGGGTGGGGAAACATGTATAAGTAAATGCAAAGCTACAATTGTGTACCTGCAGGAAGGCAGATCCACTTTAATTCAGGATGAAAATACATTTACAGCACCGTTGTGATGAAAGAGAAAGCTCTCGTAAGCAGCCTTCTTTTCTTCCGCCACGAGTTCCTCTTCTGCATCAAATTCTTCATCTCAGACTAGAAGTTATCTGCTAGATATGCTCCAATCTCTTGTCTTCCTCTAAAGCTTTTATTCTTGAAAACTCCATCTAGTACCATATAAGTTATTTCCTGATGAAGCAAAAGATGTCCTATCATCCTGTTACTTCTTATTGTCAGTGTTCTCCATATATTTCTTTCCTCTCCGATTCTGCGCAGAACCTCCTCTTCCTTACCTTGTCCACCTACTTTTAACATTTGGCCACAGCATCACGTCTCAAATGCTTCCATTCTCTTATGTTCCGGTACTCCCTTGGTCCATGTTTCACTATCATACAATTCTGTGCACCAAACGTTCATTCTCAGAAATTTAATCCTGAATTTAAGACTTATGTGTGATACGAGTAGGCCAGGAGTGCCCTTTTTGCTGGTGCTGGTCTTCTTTTTACGCCTTCCTTGCTCCGTCCGTCATAGGATATTTTGCTGCCTAGGTAGCAAAATTCCTTAACTTCATCTGCTTCGTTACCATCAAGTCTGATGTTGAGTTTCTCGCTGTTCTCGGTTCTGCTACTTCTTATTATTTTCGTCTTCTTCAATTTACCCTCAGTCCATATTGTGTACACATTAGACTGTTCATTCCATTCACCAGAACCTGTAATTATTCTTCACTTTCACTGAGGATAGCAATATCATCAGCGAATCGCATCATTGATATCCTTTCACCTTGAATTTTAATTCCACCCTAGAATCTTTCTTTTTATTTGCATCTTTGCTTCTTCGATGTGTGGATTTTACAGTAGCGGCGAAAGACTTCATTCCCGTCGTTTGCCATTTTTAATCCGAGATCTTAGCTCGTGGATAGGGCAATGAGTGAGTTACTGTGAACAGATTCTCACCTGAATCGACAGCAAGCCAACACGGAAAACTATTGTTTTCCACAGAATTTCAAACATCGCGCGCCATTTTTACATTGTCGAACGCTTTTTCCAGGTCGACAGATCCTATGAATGTGTCTTGATCTTTCTTTAGTCTCCCTTGCGTTATCAACGGCAACTTCAGAACTGCCGCTCTGGTGCCTTCATCTTTCCTAACCCCAAACTGTTCATCTAACATAGTCTCAATTTTCTTTCCGATTCTTCCGTATATGATTCTTGTCAACTATTAAATGTAGGAGCTGTTAGGCTGATTGTGCACTAATTATCGCACTTGTCAGTTCTTGCAGTCTTCGTAATTGGGTGGATTACAATTTTCGGTCCGACTCATGCACACCAACATGCATAATCGTTACGTTGCCACTTCCCCAATGATTTTCGGAATTCTGATGGAATGTTATCCATCCCTACAGCCTTATTTGATCACAAGTCTTCCAAAGCTCTTTTAAATTCTGATTCTAATACTGGATCCCCTATCCCTTCTATATCGACTCCTTTTCCTTATTCTATCCAAACACACAAATCTTCCCCCTCATAGAAGGCTTCAATGTACTCTTTCCACCTATCCGCTCTCTCCTCTGCATTTAACAGCGGAATTCCCACCCTTGTTTTAATTTCACCGAAGGTTTATTTGATTTTGCTGTATGCTGAGTCAGTACTTCCGAAAATCATTTCTTTTTTGATTTATTCACTTTTTCCATGCAACCATTTAGCCTTAGCTTCCTCGCACTTCCTACTTATTTCATTCCTAAGCGAACTGTATTTATGTACACCTGAGTTTCCCTGAACATTTTTCATTTGATTTTTTCATCCATCAACTGAAGTATTTCCTGTGCTGCTCATGATTTCTTCGCAGTTGCCTTTTTTGTACCTATGTTTTATTTTCCAACTTCAGTGATTAGCGTTTTTAGATAAGTCCGCCGGCCTGTGTGGCCGAGAGGTTCTAGGCGCTTCAGTCTCGATCCGAGCGCTACTGTCGCACGTTCGAATCCTGCCTCGGGCATGGATGTGTGTGATGTTCTTAGGTTAGTTAGGTTTAAGTAGTTCTAAGTTCTAGGGGACTAATGACCTCATATGTTAAGTCTCATAGTGCTCAGAGCCATCTGAACCATATTTAGAGATGTCCATTTCTTATCAACTGCACTGCCTACTGAGCCATTCGTTATCGCAGTTTCTATAGCTTCAGAGAACTACAAGTGTATCTCGTAATTCCTTCGTACTTCCTGATTAGTATCCTAAACTTCGGCCTTCTTTTCATCAATACTAAATAATCATCAGAATCTATATATGCTTCTGGGTACGCCTTTCAATCCAGTATCTGATTTCGGAATCGCTGCTTAACAAGGATGTAATCTAACTGAAATTGTCCTGTATCTCCCAAACTTTACCCAGCATTCTTCCTCCTCTTATGATTCTTCAACAGAGTATTCGCTATTACTTGCTGGAATTTATTGCAGAAATCAAATAGTCTTCCTCCTCTCTCATTTCTTGTTCCAAAACCTGTTCTCCTGTAACCCTTTCTTCTACACCTTCCCGTAAAACAGCATTCCAATTCCCTAGAACTATTAGATTATCATATCCCTTTAGGTTCAGTATCCATGTCTCCATCATCAGGTCGCGACTTCGCCTTATACACCTGAGCAACCGTTGTCGGTGTTGGTTTGCTGTCGACTGTGATCACAGCAACCCTGGAGCGACTAGCGAGCTTTGGTCGCTACACCCCTGTCTCTGAACTGTTCACAGTAACTCTCTATCCTGCATTTCTACTCATAATGAATCCTACTCCCGTTGTACCATTCTCTGCTGGTGTTGTTATTAGCTATACTCGTCTGACCAGAAATCTTTTTCTATTTCACCTCACTGATCCCCTTGTATCTAGATTGAACATTTGAATTTCCCTTTTCAGAATTTCGAGTTTCCCTATCACAATCAAACTTCTGGCATTTTACGCCCCGACTAATAGAATGTTATCCTTTCGTTGGTTACTCATCCTTTTTTCCATGGACACCTCCTCTTTGGGAGTCCTCTCCTGAAGAACTGAATGAGGGACTAGTCCGGAATCTTTTGCCAATGGGGAGATCATCATGCATTGGCGGAGCCGTCATTTGTACTCCTGATGTGTTTATGGGCGCACGACGAAATTAAAGCACTTTGAACGTAGAACGTTAGTTGGAGCTAGATGCATAGGACAATCCATTTCGGAAACAGTTAGGGAATTATAGACAATATGTCCTGCGGATACATGTTATGTATCTTTAATACAGTGGTTTCCGTTGGCTTCTGCGTCTTCATGCCGTTGATCATTGCTTATTCTACCACCTTTAGGGAGTGTTTCCTACCCGCAGGACAAGAGAGTGCCCTGAACCTCTATCCGCTTCCCCGCCCTCTTTGACAAGGCCGTTGGCTGAATGAGGATGGCTTCTTATACAGGAAGTCTTCGGCCGCCATTGATTGATGGTTTTTATCGAAAATTTAAGGGGTTCGCACTCGGGACCGAGGCAGATTTGATTACGAATCGAAGACGTAACTCCAGGACGACGGAACAGACCTGGAGCAGCGAAATGTGAACCACAGAAACGGTGTGATAACATCACCGTCGGGGAGCTGCGCTGAAGAAGAAGAATGGAGCGACGCTGCCGCAACGACTATCGTCGCCTCAGTTGCGCCATGTAAGCCATAAAAATCTCTGCAAACCAAACAAAATACATCTATAACAATCTACAGGTACATTCATCCATGCGTTCCGTAGGAGATTGCATGTAGTTAATTCTAAATAAGTTAGCTAACGTATCAGAAGGTGTTTAGAGAACTATTAGTTGGTTTACGGGAGTGCCATACTATGAAGTGACGAAAGTCACGAGATAGCGATATACACACATACAGATGGCGGTAGTATCGCGTACACAAGCTATAAAAGGGCAATGCATTGTTGGAGCTATCATTTGTACTCAGGTGATTGGTGTGAAAGATTGCCGACGGAATTAGCACACTTCCAACGCAGAACGGTAGTTGGAACTAGCTGCTTGGGATGTTCTATTTCGGAGACAGTTAGGGAATTCAGTATTATTTGATCCACAGTGTCAAGTTAGTGGCGACAATACCGAATTTTAGGCATTATATCATCATGGACATCATAATTCATGTGAGCTTTCACTTAACGACCGAGAGCAGTGGCAACAAAAAATTAAAATGGCTCTAAGCACAAAGGGACCTAACATCTGAGGTCATCAGTTCCGTAGACCGAGAACTACTTAAATTTAACTAACCTAAGGACATAACACAAATCCAAGCCCGTGGCAGGATTCGAACCTGCGACCATAGCAGCAGCGCGGTTCCAGACTGAAACGCCTAGAACCGCTCGGCCGCAGCGGCCGGCTCATTGGTAATAGACAACTAACACTCTGTGTAATAACAGCAGGAATCGAGGTGAGATATACGACGAATGTATCTGTCAGGAGAATGCGACGAAATTTGGCGTTAATGGCCTGTGGCATCAGACGACCGACATGAGTACCTTTGCAAACAGCACGAGATCGCCTGCAGCGCCTCTCCTGTACTCGTGACCGTATCGGTTGGACCCTAGACGCCAGTTTTTCTACTTTCGCAATTATTTGCTGGATGTATTCCAGTCTCCGTCTTCCTCTACATGTGGGCACTAGACGACTGGATAAATGTGGCCTGGTCAGGTGAGTCCCGGTTTCAGTTGGTAAGAGCTGATGGTAGGGTTCGAATGTGGCGCAGACTGCATGATACCAAGGTCGCAAGTTGCCACCGTGAAAACTGGTCGTATCTCTATAACCGTATGGTCTGTGTTTACTTGGAATGTACTAAGTCCTTTTGTCCAACTGAACTGACTATTCACCGAAAATGATTATGTTCGGCTACTTGGAGACCATTTTCAGCCATCTTGGACTTCATGTTCCCAAACAACGACGTAATTTTTATGAATGCAATGGGCCTTGTTGTCGATCTACAGTTGTTCATCCTGGACTGTTCGCACGAATGTTTTGCCTACCCAGATCACCTGTAATGGATTCCGTCGAATATTCATAGGACACAATAGAGAGCTTAGTTCGTCCACAAAATCCTGCTCTTTCGAAGTTGTGGATATCTATAGAAGCAAAATGGCTCAATATTTTCGCAGGAGAGTCCATGCTACGTCAACTTGCTGCACTAGGCCAGGAAAAAATAGGTCTGACATGATTCCTCTACCATCAACTTTCAACTGTACTGATCTCTGATGTGTAGAGTCGTTGCCGAAACGCAATATTTCGACAGCATATTGCAGTTGTCTTCATGTGCAGAATATGCGTCGATGGTAATGGTGAGAGTTGGTAAAGTAGAGTACAAGGAATGTAAGACGGATGAATGAATAAGTGCACGGATGAGCAACTGAAACAACCAATTAATCAGGAAAAATGGGACTAGTTAAACTGAGTTTCAAAGCTGCTTGTCGCAATGAAAACTTTAAGAATTATACTTTCTCACACGTATTCTAAACGGCAAGCGAACTGCAAAATATTTCTGTACCAATGTACAGAGATTTCGATAAGCAAAATCTCCACTTGGGGTTGTGTTTTATTGTTCTTACATTATTATTAGCCAAGCCACTAAAGTAATGGAACGAGGTGTGGTGATAGTATATTATTTGTAGTATCGGAACATGTGCATGGCAGAGAAGTAAATGGAAAGCACATTGACAACAATCAGTTAGCAGGCGATAGGTCCTCCATAGTCGTCAGTACGACCAGCTTTCCTTAAGGCTTGCACACTGGCTGAATGGGGAACCGCCAGATGCATTTCCTACAATTTGTCCTGGCTATTTCCCCTTCCGCTGTTCATGAGAGAGGCCCAGGAGTTTGACGGTAAAAGGCGCAATTGACCCATAAACACATCAGCAAGTGGAAGTGATTATGTTAATGAGAAAATGTGGGTAACACAAAAGTCATATCAAAAAGAATGATTCCGAATGTCAGTAGTTAATAACTGAAAAATGATTTAAAGAATTTAAAGGACAAAAGAACGGTCGCGAACTCTTACAGAGGCACCATAATTCAATAAAAACGCAGAATGATTTGTAAAGTATGCATATTATCTTTCTCTTGACGTTGTTTTTCGTTTTGTATCTTGGGTGTGGAACTGTTTTGAACATAAGAAGAAGCAAAAACTGAAACAAAGATTGACAAGAGAGAAAACGAGACTCTCTTAGAGTGAGGCTGGTGAGGAACATATATAAACTACACTCAAGAATTTATAGAATATATAGACTATATAAAATGCAGAGTTTCGCGATTGCAATATTGAATAAAATGTTCTCCGGTTTCTAGCCACGTCAAATGATTGAAATTACACGAGCTTTCAGCCAAACACTCCTTGGCCATTGTCAAGTGGTAAGACTGCCTGTGAGCCGCTGGCCCGCCCGCCCTTATGTACACCTGCTGCTGGCTGTTGACTTCACTGGTACTCGCGGCATCGCCATATATGTGCATGTTTAGCCTTGGCGTTCGAAGTTCCCGCTTCAGCTGTGCTGTCGTAGGATTCCACGCCGTTCTAAGCTGACGGCCAATGTCCTTATTTACGGTGTTGCCGAGGACTTTTACTTCTACGGCAGTCCCAGAAGCCGTCAGCGCGAGTAAAGACAGTGGTTTCGTCAAATTTTACTCGGTGACCGTTTTCTAACACAAGCTCAGCTAAAGCGGATTTGTTGGTGTAGCATAGGCAATAAAACTTCTCAAGCTCCTTCCTGCGTTGTCCCACAGTGCACACTTACCGGAAAATCTCACGCTACTCAATATCGGGGATAATAAGAACGACATCTCAACTTCTCAACCGCTCTTCGGTGGAAGACAGTGTGGTCAAGAAGCACACAGACCGCCGACCCCTTATAATGTACCGAAGATCCACAAGGATAGGAGACCATTCCGCTTCATCGTATCCATTATCGGTTCACCAACATTCAAGCTGCGAAGTACTTAGTCAATCTCCGCTCTCCACATGTGGGGCACCGCGAACATCATATTGAAAACTCAGAATATTTTACAGGCCGGGATACACATTGCAATGCCGTCCGTCTGATCGTAGATTTAAGAGTGTGCCTAAATAGCTCGACTACGTTGCTTACAAGGAACTGGGATAGTAGATCGAAAGAATCTTCGTCAGGCACATTCGTAAATAGCGCACCACATCAAAACTGACCATTATGTCACCCTCACTAACACGCGACTTGTAAGCAACGTAGTCGAGCTATTTAGGCAGACTCTTACGTCTGCGATCAGAAGGACGGCGTTGCAATGGGTAGCGCGTTAGCTCCACCTCTTACAAACTTTTTCATCATTTGCCCCAATGGATTAGATAAACTTGACCAGTGGTTGGGGCACCTCAGCTGCATTAAAAGGAACATTCAGTTAACTATGGAGGTAGAAGAATACAATAAATTGCCCATCCTCGACGTCCTATCCGCCGCAAATGAAGTACATGCCTTGGAATATATATATATATATATATATATATATATATATATATATATATATATATATATATATATATACTCCTGGAAATGGAAAAAAGAACACATTGACACCGGTGTGTCAGACCCACCATACTTGCTCCGGACACTGCGAGAGGGCTGTACAAGCAATGATCACACGCACGGCACAGTGGACACACCAGGAACCGCGGTGTTGGCCGTCGAATGGCGCTAGCTGCGCAGCATTTGTGCACCGCCGCCGTCAGTGTCAGCCAGTTTGCCGTGGCGTACGGAGCTCCATCGCAGTCTTTAACACTGGTAGCATGCCGCCACAGCGTGGACGTGAACCGTATGTGCAGTTGACGGACTTTGAGCGAGGGCGTATAGTGGGCATGCGGGAGGCCGGGTGGACGTACCGCCGAATTGCTCAACACGTGGGGCGTGAGGTCTCCACAGTACATCGATGTTGTCGCCAGTGGTCGGCGGAAGGTGCACGTGCCCGTCGACCTGGGACCAGACCGCAGCGACGCACGGATGCACGCCAAGACCGTAGGATACTACGCAGTGCCGTAGGGGACCGCACCGCCACTTCCCAGCAAATTAGGGACACTGTTGCTCCTGGGGTATCGGCGAGGACCATTCGCAACCGTCTCCATGAAGCTGGGCTACGGTCCCGCACACCGTTAGGCCGTCTTCCGCTCACGCCCCAACATCGTGCTGCCCGCCTCCAGTGGTGTCGCGACAGACGTGAATGGAGGGACGAATGGAGACGTGTCGTCTTCAGCGATGAGAGTCGCTTCTGCCTTGGTGCCAATGATGGTCGTATGCGTGTTTGGCGCCGTGCAGGTGAGCGCCACAATCAGGACTGCATACGACCGAGGCACACAGGGCCAACACCCGGCATCATGGTGTGGGGAGCGATCTCCTACACTGACCGTACACCACTGGTGATCGTCGAGGGGACACTGAATAGTGCACGGTACATCCAAACCGTCATCGAACCCATCGTTCTACCATTCCTAGACCGGCAAGGGAACTTGCTGTTCCAACAGGACAATGGACGTCCGCATGTATCCCGTGCCACCCAACGTGCTCTAGAAGGTGTAAGTCAACTACCCTGGCCAGCAAGATCTCCGGATCTGTCCCCCATTGAGCATGTTTGGGACTGGATGAAGCGTCGTCTCACGCGGTCTGCACGTCCAGCACGAACGCTGGTCCAACTGAGGCGCCAGGTGGAAATGGCATGGCAAGCCGTTCCACAGGACTACATCCAGCATCTCTACGATCGTCTCCATGGGAGAATAGCAGCCTGCATTGCTGCGAAAGGTGGATATACACTGTACTAGTGCCGACATTGTGCATGCTCTGTTGCCTGTGTCTATGTGCCTGTGGTTCTGTCAGTGTGATCATGTGATGTATCTGACCCCAGGAATGTGTCAATAAAGTTTCCCCTTCCTGGGACAATGAATTCACGGTGTTCTTATTTCAATTTCCAGGAGTGTATATATATATATATATATATATATATATATATATATATATATATATATATATATATATCCGCAACAAATGAAGTACATGCCTTGGCGCATATATATATATATATATATATATATATATATATATATATATATGCGCCAAGACATGTACTTCATTTGTTGCGGATATATATATGCGCCAAGGCATGTACTTCATTTGTTGCGGATATATATATATATATATATATATATATATATATATATATATTAAAAGAAAAAACTGCCTACACTAATCTGTACTTGCACGCCATCGTCATCACCAGCCTGCAGAGAAGAGTGGTGTATTACGAAAATTGGTCCATCGTGCAACAATAAAATCAGACGCTGATAATCTGCCCCATGAGCTGAGCCACCTACACAGTGTCAGAAACAACGGCTATAGCTTTCGTCAAATAAATGAAGTAATTCCAAATAAGAATCACGACAAAACCACCGATGAGACGCAGGAAAAGGAACTTGCTTTCTTGCCTTCCTATAGCCGCATATCGGACAAGATAAGCCAGCTGCTGAAAACACACAAGAAACAATCAATCTTCAGGCCTCCGACCAAAATCCGTCAATTACTGAGACAAGTTAAAAACGCAGAAGAACACACGGAGTCTACAAGGTACCTTGCGAGTGTGGCCAGCATTGTGTAGCAGCGCAGGAAGGAGCATGAGACGCTTTATCACCTATAGTACCCCGAGAAATGCGCTTCAGCTGAGCGTGTTATCAAAACAGTCACCCGATAAAATTTGACGAGACCTAGGTCGTGGCTCACACTAACGGCTTCTGGGACTGCATAACTGAAAAGAGCTACTGAAATAAAAATCACCGATAATACGCTAAACAGAGACGGTGGCCTGATGCTCAGCGCGCCTCCGATCGCGCGGTTGAAGCGGGCACAACTATGCCCATATATGTCGCGACCACCAGTGACACACAGCCTGCAGCTAGTGTCTATAAGAGGGATGCTTGATCGAAGGCTTATGTAACTTGATGCACCGGGAAACCAGAGAACTTTTTATTCAGTACACAGGCTGTTTCTAAGTCGTTGCATCCCTTGATGCTGGGGGTCTGGGTGACTGGGGGCGGTGGAAAGGGGGGGGGATGACATATGACGCCATGGAGGAACAACTTTTGTTAGAGGCACACTTGACATCCCTGCGACGCAAGGCATCCTGTAATAATAGCCATCCTGGGACGACGAGGTTTCACCGAACTAGCAGTGACTGCTAACCAGGTCTTGTGCATCTGCACACCAAGATACCCAGTAAATCACTAGAATTATTTTCAACAAGAAAACGTTAATGATGTGTGTCTTTAAGCAGAGGAAGCTATTTTAGAAGCAAATCAGGAACTTCAGTATTGCTTTCCTACTCCCTTTCAGTCTGCAAGATCCGGGCGGTCGCAGAGGGTGGGCTTACTGCTAGTTGGGAGCTCCGTCAGGCGCGTAATGGGGCCCCTTAGGGATATGGCTGCAAGGGAGGAGAAGAAAACCAACGTGCACTCCGTGTGCGTACCGAGGGGAGTCATTCCAGATATGGACAGGGTCCTTCCGGATGCCATGAAGGGTACAGGGTGCACCCATCTGCAGGTGGTCGCTCACCAATGATGTGTGTCGCTATGGATCGGAGGAAATCCTCTCTGGCTCCCGCCGGCTATCTGATTTGTTGAAGAATGCCAGTATCGCTAGCGGGATGAAAGCAGAGCTCACCATCTGCAGCATCGTAGACAGGACTGACTGCGGACCTTTGGTACAGAGCCGAGTGGAGGGTTTGAATAAGAGGCTGAGACGGTAGCAGTTACTTCTCTAAAATTTCTGTGAGTATGCATACGGAACAATTTGAAATGAAGTGATCATATATAATTAATTGTTGGTAAGGCGGGTGCCAGGTTGAGATTCATTGGGAGAATCCTTAGAAAATGTAGTCCATCAAGAAAGGCTTACAAAACACTCGTTCGACCTATACGTGAGTATTGCTCATCAGTGTGGGATCCGTATCAGGTCGGGTTGACAGAGGAGACACAGAAGTTCCAAAGAAGAGCGGCGCGTTTCGTCACAGGGTAATTTGGTAAGCATGTTAGCGTTACGGAGATGTTTAGCAAACTCAAGTGGCTGACTCTGCAAGAGAGGCGCTCTGCATCGCGGTTTAGCTTGCTGTCCAGGTTCCCTTCCTCCTCCTTATACCTCCCGAGGAGATCACGAATGTAAAATTAGAGAGATTCGAGGCTTTCCGGCAGTCGTTCTTCCCGCGATCCATACGCGACTGGAACAGGAAAGGGAGGTAATGACAGTGGCACGTAAAGTGCCCTCCGCCACACACCGTTGGGTGGCTTGCGGAGTATAAATGTAGATGTAGATGGAGCGGGTGATTGGTTAATGGCGACACCCCTTGCATACGCACACCGCAGAGTGCCTACGCGCTGCCACCAACCTCTGAGAGGCAGAACCAATATGAAAGGACACCAATCATCTACAGGAAGGATCATTGAACATTTGGCCTCCTCCAGCTAAACGCCTCATCAATTCGGCTTCAGGGGAGGTAGATTAGTGGAAGACGCCGCCAACCAATCACTGACAGTTGCAAATAGCATCAGTAACAAATACGTGGCCGCCATACTAACCGACATAGCCGCGGCTTTTGACAATCTGTGGTTGCCGTCCCTCTTAGCCAGCTTAAGGGAAATGAGGTTATCAGCTGCCCTCTACAATAGCCTCCTACGACAAAGTCAGAGTGACGGAGTGGAGGGCTGGTACGCGCAAGGTTGTTAAGAGAATAACGAAGGGATGTCCACAGGGCTTGGTGTGCGGGTCAGTATTCTGGGATGTCGCAATCGAGCCCTTTCTGAACATGCTCGAAGGTGACGATAGGGTAAGAGGTGTGGTGGCGTACGCAGATGACTTGCTCGTAGCCGTGTCAACCAACTCGAGAACAGCGCTAGAGACAAAAGGCATGCAACTGCTTCAGAAAATTAACAATTGATGCAAAGAAAATAAATTAAAAATCGCTCCCAACAAAACTATATAATCACTGCTCGGAGGGACACTACAGAGGAATCCAGTTCTAGAATTAGACAATTCAAGCATACAGAGGAAGCAAGCCACACGTTATCTAGGACTGCATCTTGAAGAAAAACAGACTTTTAATTGTCATATCAAATTGGCAATTGACAAAACCTCAAAAATTATGCACAAACTAGCAATACTCAACACAACGAAGACGATAAGTACCTATCAAATTGCGATATCTGCATTCATCGAATGCTTCGCCGCAAGTGCATGGGCTCACAGACTGAATATACAGACTAACAAGAAACATAACAGTACGGTATAGAGCTCCACTTTAATGGCTTAAGAAGGACAGGATTGATAAGGTCACCGAAATTATAGGAACCAACATTATGAGCAAAACACAAATGAAACAATGGCGGATTCAAACAGAGGGTGGGACGCATCTGCCAAGGATCGCCAAGTACGTTCTTTCTTGCCTGATACGCAGAAGATTACAACTGAAACATATCGACCGAAGCTGACGGATGGTCCGTTTCCTGACAGGCCACGGGCCCTATCCGGTATATTTAAACCGCATGCGACTAACTAGCGATGAAATATGCGTTTGCGGAGGAACTGGGACACCGGAACATGTCACACTGCTAGGCAACACGCTAGCACAATTGAGACCTATACAGAACGACAGTGACGTCACCAGAATAATACGTAATCCCTATGATTGGAACACAATAAGTAGCGTAGCCGATATTGTATCGAACACACTGCATGAAGAAAACAAGTGCCAAAACCCATATGGAAGGAGGCGTAGACAAACACAAACAACACAATAAACCACATGGGAAGACACAAGTACGACCACAGATTTCGAAACAGAGGAAGGAACCAACACACTAAGCTAACATGACTCAGAAGGGATCAACACGTAAGGGACCCAAGCCAACAACGCATGACACTGCATTCCACAACACAGATACAAACAACAGAACTGGCAGTAACAATCATAAAACAAACAAACACCGACACCACATACTAAGACTCCAATAATAATGTAATATCGCTTGGGAGGAGAAGACTCGAAGAACATTTATTCCGAGGCTCTTACTCCCCAACGACATGTTACACAGTGTTTAAAGTACTCTGCACACAAGCAGTAATGTATAGTTCGTGTTATTATGTGTAGATAAAGTATATTCTATTCTCTATTTAAAGCTACCATGAATTAATTTTTTACATGAAACATATTTTCTGTATACAGTATGTATAGAACTAAAAATGTAATGTATTAAGTTATTTAAGGAATAATAGAGTAAAACAGCAACGAACTACTTTGTTTTTATACTAACAAATTTACAAACATAAGTGTGTCTCTCATGTAAAGTTAAAATTCATGTATTCCATGTATCAAATGCTCAGTCAGTATTTAATCTGTATAATGCCAGGTATCACACAGAATATACCGAACTACCAACAATAGGACAAACAAACAGCTGCTGAATATCATGCAGTGTCCTGACTTGCAACACTTCCAGTAATATACCAATGCACACAAACACAGTAAGCATAAATGGGCACAAAAATTTCAGATGAGAATAGCTCGAGGCTCTACCGAGACTTTCTCACGTGAAATAGGTAGAAGTAGGTCATCACCAACCAACATGCTACATAGCTATATTACCCATCCAGGTGCAGTGTATCACTTCCCTCTACATATTGCAAATTATTTCTACCACACTCACTCATTGTATTACATTTTTCTCTTTGTTTGACATTTGCGCGTATAAATTATATTTTAATCATCTAGCCGGAAACAAATTGTGTAGAGTTATTTCAACAACTTTTAAGCACTCAGTTCAC
Organism: Schistocerca cancellata; assembly: GCF_023864275.1. Classification (NCBI taxonomy): domain Eukaryota; kingdom Metazoa; phylum Arthropoda; class Insecta; order Orthoptera; family Acrididae; genus Schistocerca; species Schistocerca cancellata. The sequence goes on from NC_064632.1 coordinate 139,676,520, forward strand.
TGTAATCTTAGATAAATTTTTATATTATTTTCTTTATGTTGCTTAAAACAAGCGTTAACAACTGTACACCAGTAACATTGCAATACTGAGAAGTTTTTGCTGCTGGATTCAGAAGCATCCGACCCATCTTACATTTCAAGGTGGTGGGTTACTCTGTACTGATAATGAAATAAAATAAATAAAAAATAAATAAAATAAGTTTCGTCTCGAATAAAAGTTGTTCCCCACGACATGATCTATAACCCCTAGACGTTTGATGCAAAAACTTTGAAAGATATTGTATATTATCTGAGATGTAACAACACAAATTTAAGTACGAGTAAATTGAGTATATGGCACGGTTTCTTCGTCTCCCAGATCTGGAACCTTCATGTATTGTGCGTGCATGACATTACAGAAATCAGAATCGTCCATACAAAATCTACTATGCATAGTAACGACCTATGGCTCTAAGCGGTCAGTACAAAACAAGGAAAATCCCAAAAGAAGGTACTTGATGTACAGACATTTTTATTCGATGTTATACAGCTTATGGAGTAGTGTTACATACTTAGAAGAATAGTCAGTGGCGCATTTCGCGACACATGGCCTCGACTGTTTGTCGCGTGCGCCATGAATACAAAGGTGATTTCGGTCATAGGCCTCGTCCAAAAGCGACTGTAACTGGAAACTTGGCAAAGACAAATTTTTCTCTTTTCCATTAGCGACGAACATATGTAAAAAACCAATCGGGTTGGGAACATGCGATGAGCTGACTGCAGGAGATTCTTTGAACTGAGTCGCCGAGAAAAGGCCAACTGTTCTCGTGTCAAACAAAGGTCACTTGTAAACGGCCAATGGTAGGGAGCATATTATCTTATGAGTACTGGAAGACGATGCAAACGATGTTAAACCCCTTTCCACCGCATTGTTGTGTTGTGGTCTTCAGTCCTGAGACTGGTTTGATGCAGCTCTCCATGCTACTCTATCCTGTGCAAGCTGCTTCATCTCCCAGTACGTACTGCAGTCTACATCCTTCTGAATCTGCTTACTGTATTCATCTCTTGGTCTCCCTCTACGATTTTTACCCTCCACGCTGCCCTCAAATACTAAATTGGTGATCCCTTGATGCCTCAGAACATGTCCTACCAACCGATCCCTTCTTCTAGTCAAGTTGTGCCACAAACTCCTCTTCTCCCCAATTCTAGTTATGTGATCAACCCATCTAACCTTCATCATTCTTCTGTATCACCACATTTCGAAAGCTTCTATTCTCTTCTTGTGCAAACTATTTATCGTCCATGTCTCACTCCCATAGATGGCTACACTCCATACAAATACTTTCAGAAACGATTTTCTGACACTTAAATCTATACTTGATGTTAACAAATTTCTCTTCTTCAAAAACGCTTTCCTTGTCATTGCCAGTCTACATTTTATATCCTCTCTACTCCGACCATCATCAGTTATTTTGCTCCCCAAATAGCAAAACTCCTTTTACTACTTTTAGTGTCTCATTTCCTAAACTAATTCTCTCAGCATCACTCGACTTAATTCGACTACATTCCATTATCCTCGTTTTGCTTTTGTTGATGTTCATCTTATATCCTCCTTTCAAGACACTATCCATTCCGTTCAACTGCTCTTCCAAGTCCTTTGCTGTCTCTGACAGAATTACAATGTTATCGGCGAACCTTAAGGTTTTAATTTCTTCTCCAAGGATTTTAATATCTACTCCGAATTTTTCTTTTGTTTCCTTTACTGCTTGCTCAATATACAGATTGAATAACATCGGGGAGAGGCTATGACCCTGTCTCATTCCCTTCCCAACCACTGCTTCCCTTTCATGTCCCTCGACTGTTATAACTGCCATCTGGTTTCTGTACAAATTGTAAATAGCCATTCGCTCCCTGTATTTTACCCCTGCCACCTTCAGAATTTCAAAGAGAGTATTCCAGTCAACACTGTCAAACACTTTCTCTAAGTCTACAAATGCTAGATTGCCTCTTCTTAATCTAAGATAAGTCGTAGGGTCAGTATTGCGTCACATGTTCCAATATTTCTAAGGAATCCAAACTGATCGTCTCCGAAGCCGGCTTTTACCAGTTTTTTCCATTCGCCTGTAAAGAATTCGCGTTAGTATTTTGCGGCCGTGACTTATTAAACTGATAGTTCGATAATTTTCACACCACATGGTTGAAAGAATTCAACAAAGAAATATCAGCTGCCGTTGTTAGCCCCGGCCAGACGATGCGTGGCGCTCTCGATTTCGCAATGTTATTGAAGTAGAAATAATACTCTCATTTACGTTTACTATGGTTCCTCTTATTCTACTAAGACTAATGCCTGGACGCTTGCTAATTTAATTGGCATGCTTCTCTGACGTGAGACCTGTCTCCAACTCCTGTGACTTTGTCGTCTATGGAGTGTTAATTGTAGTTCCTGTTTATAAATCGGTGAACGTGGAATTTTTTTCTGTTCCCTGTACTGATTACTCACCGCTACATATTGTTGAAGAGTCACCATGGCTGTAGTGGCATTAATGGTAACAACGTAAGTTACAGCAGATGAACTACCATTAGCTATCATATTATCAAAATATTCTCAGATTTAATCGCCACGCCATTGCCTCACCTCGGTCATTACATTCAGATATGACATTCTGCTGTACGGCAGCCGTCGTCTACTTTCTGTACTTGCTGTATACAATCGCTGGATGGCCGTAGCCCTGTCGCAGGCACTTGGCGTTGTCCTATTGTAACCCGCCTTCAACGTTTTGCGCTATGGAATAAAAACCGATATGCTGTACGGCGAAAAGCGTAGCGCTCTGTGCTACTTATGGCTTGCTCCGATGAAAAAGAGAAACCGTTGGAATACGTAAACTACAGAGTCGATACGAATGTGCGTGAAAGAAGACAGGCGACTAACGAAATGCTTCTGTCACTTCATTTACGATAACGAACTAGAGGAAGACGATAACTACCGACTTGACCCTGTAGCTGCAAAAGATTTTTGGTTTCAATCACTCGGATGTGACGGAAATCAAAATAGCCGACGCTTGTGCGACAACTGGGGTTAAAGATTCTTCTCATACTGACACAGGGTGATTTTATCTAGATGTTGAATGATGTTAATAGAAAGTGCACGTGGGAAAGCTACAGTAAGTGAGAGGCCTTTTTAGATATTAATTCGAGAATAGAGTTTTGCCATAGAAAAGCAGTCTGAGGAAACTCTGTTACAAAGCTAAGACACTCTCATCACAAATATTGGTATAAATGGCGAGCTTCCATTCTGCTTCCATTCTTCTGACTAGTTTGTTGCAGCCCTTCCACAAATTCCTCTGCTGTGCCAACTTTTTCATCTCAGGGCAGCACTTGCAGCCTATGTCCTCAATTATTTGCTGGATGTATTCCAACTCCTGTGTTCCTCTAAATTTTTTAACCTCTAAATCTCCCTGTAGTACCGTGGAAGCTTTTACGTGCCGTCTTTCCAGATGTCCTGCCAACCTGTCCCTTCTTCTTGTCAACATTTTCCATATATTCCTTTCCTCACCGATTCTCCAGAGAACATCCTCATTCCTTAAGTTGTTAGTTCACTTAATTTTCAAAATTCTTCTGTAACACTACATATCAAATGCTTCGTTTTTCTCCTTCTCTGGTTTTCCCCCAGTCCATGCTGTCCTCCAAACGTACATTCTCAGAAATTTATTCCTCAAATTAAGGTCCATGTTTGGTACTAGTACACTCCTCTTGGCGAAGAATACCATTTCTTCTAGTGCTAGTCTGCTTTTTATATCCTCTTTGCTTCGTCCATCACGGGTTATTTTGCTGCCTAGGTAGCAGAATTTCTTAACTTCGTCTACTTCGTAATCACGAATTATGATATTAAGTATCTCGATCTTGTCATTTCTGCTATTTGTCATTACTTCCATTTTATTACAATTAATTTTCAATCCATATTTTATACTGATTAGGCTGTTCATTCCGTTCAACACATCCTGTAATTCTTCTTCACTTTCATTGAGGATAGCAATGTCATTGGCGAATCTTATCATCGATACCATTTCACCTTGAATTTTAATTGCACTCTCGAACCTTTCTTTTATTTCCGTAAACACTTCTTCGATGTACAGATTGAACGGTGGGGGCGAAATACTACATGCGTGTCTTACGCCATTTTTAATCCGAGCGCTTCGTTCTACATCTTCCAGTCTTACTGTTCCCCTCGTTTCTTCTGCGTATTGTACATTACCCGTCTTTCTTTACGGTTTACCCCTTTTCCTCTCAGGATTTAGTACATCTTGCACCATTTTACATTGTCAAAAGAGTTTCCAGATGGTCAGATCCTATGAACATATCTTTTTAGTCATGCTGTCATTATCAAGAGCAACGTCAGAATTCCCCCTTTGGCGCCTTTACCTTTCGCAGAGCCAATCTGATACTCATCATTAAAATTATTTTTTTCCCATTCTTCTGCATATTATTCATGTCAGCAACTTAGATGCGTGAACTGTTAAGCTGATTGTGCGATAAATGTCGCACTTGTCGAACCTTGCAATCTTCGAAATTGTGTGGATGACGTTTTCTGAAAGTCAGACGGTATATCGCCAGACCAATACATTCTACGCTCTGTTACTACTTAACCCAGTGATTTTAGAAATTCTGATGGAATGTTATCAATCCCTACCGCCTTATTCGATCTTGAGTCTTCCAAACCTCTTTTAAATTCCGGTTCTATCCTAGATCCTCTATCTCTTCTATGTCGACTTCTCTTTCATCTTCTATTACGTCATCAGACAAGGCTTTCAATGTACTCTCGCCATCTGTCCACTCTCTCCGATGCTTTAACTTCAGCGAAGGTTGTTGTGACTTCTCTATATGCTGAGTCAGTCCTTTCGACAATAATTTCTTTTTCGATATCTTCACATTTTTCCTGCAGTCATAACTTCCCTGTACTTCCTATTTATTTCATTTCTAAGTGAGTTATGTTTCTGTATTCCGGAATTTCGCTTTGGAGTATTTCAAATTGTATCAACTGCGATCAACTACACGAGAAACTATAGTTAACTAGAGAACAGGGAGCTGTGAATATTATTTAACAGCCCTACGCCAGTACAGCAATAATTTAGCCTTTCACCTTGATTCAGGCTGCAGCAGAAAACGGTGCGTTGTGGGAGAGAAGCGGCGCGCTGCGGCGGCTGTAACGCTCTGATGCGTTCACGAAAATTTGCAAACTACGCGGACTGGCGTTCTGATTATTATTATGCGGGAAACTTCCCTGTCAGAGCCCTGAAATCCCGGTAAATTTCAGTGTGAGGTGTATCTTTTTTCTGGTCTGGCCAAACCAGTTTGACTCACAGGTACGACGGTGCATGCGGGAATTGTCTAATAGCCAACTCAGTATGAATAAGTTCATCCTCGTGACACCCAATATATCTGAGATGATATGCAGTTTCACTGTTGGTACAGTTGGAAATTTCCACTGGCTTTAGTCGACCACAAGTTGCAGGTCACAGATCTCACACACCCAGGGAAGTTCTGAAGTTCTCCATCAGGGGAGGATCAGAAGACAAAGAAAGCAAAGAATCACAACTACTTTCCACCGCGCCTCGTTGCAGGAGCCGAATTAGCAGAAACGAAACCGCCTCCACATTGTCCACACAAATTCAGCTACTCTCAACTCTTTGAATCTCACGTCTTGACTGTTCTGTTGGCTGGTAGCCAACCTAAGTGCAGCACCTGGGCTCCCACACTGCTTTGTGTATCCTGACAGGAGCTAGTCTAGGACTCAAAATCTCTCTTGTCTGAAAAAAGAAGATTTTAGACTAGGGAGGCGTCGTTCTCAAGGTAATCATGGCCATGATTGGCGAAAAACTTCTGCCTACACTGGACCACAGTTCCTCATCTATGGAGAGATCTAATCTTTGCAGGCCAACCATTTCCAATTTCTGAAAGAAGGCTGTTAAGTTTCCCAGACAGTTGCGCCCGTGAAATATATTTTCTGTCGCTCGCTAAGAGAACCAGTGACTTCCTGGCATCATGGGAGTTACAGTCTTGTCTCCACTAAACGCTTGCATCAGCTGTTCTCTCATATTGTCCCAGCTTATAACATGACAGTGCTCGGAGTTTTATGACCTTCTTGCCATTCGCACAAAAGCTCAGATTACAGCAGTCTCTTAAATGGCTTCCTCCACCCACTTTCCACCAACTTGCCACTTTCATGATGGACTAAATGGTTCAAATGGCTCTGAGCACTGTGGGGCTTAACTTCTGAGGTCATCAGTCCCCTATAACTTAGAACTACTTAAACCTAACCTACCTAAGGACATCACACACATCCATGCCCGAGGCAGGACTCGAACCTGTGACCCTAGGGGTCGAGCGGTTCCAGACTGTAGCGCCTAGAGCCGCTCGGCCACCCCAGCCGGCTTCATGATGGACTGTCGCCTGACCCAGGTAAAATGTTTTGTGAACCGGCGCCCTCCTGCTCGAACCCTAAGTGCCATTGCATGAAGTCTCTCTGCAATTACAGTTCACAAAGCACTGCTTCCCAGAATCACTCACACAGCCAGGTCGCTGGACTGAGAATTTATGGACTGCTATCCATCTCTCTCCCCATTCACCATCGCCTTCACTATGACCCCTTGAGTACAAGTTCTCTGCAGGCTACACAGGCAGGTATATGAAAATTTTGCCTACAATTTCCTCATAGAAGAAAGTCATAAACCACACACATATCAAATGTAATACAGAGGAACACCGAGACGATGATCTAAAATATGAATACTAATCTGACAGTATTGTCAGGGTAAGAGATGGGTATACCATCTCTTAATGTGTCATAACCTGCAGACATATATTATGTATATTCCTATTCAGGAAGGACATATTTTTTGAGAGTCTAGGAAGTGGTACTGGCGAATAAACGCAGGTACAAAAGACCAGGCACTCCAGAGACTACAGCCACCAAGAAATACAGAAAATGTATTCGCAATTGCGAATATGAACCACCATGTGCTGTATATTGTGCCAGACTGGGACTCGAAACTGTATTTCCTGTTTGACAGGAGCACTCATATTAACTGCTTGGCCAGACCCAAACAGGTTGCGACACATAGACGACGACATGAAGGAGTTTGATCTCTGTTGATCCATTTTGAATACGGGACAACAACCAGTAAAACATTTACCAAGAAAAATCGCAAACTGTCATATTTTTGAGAATTTATTTTATTTAGACCATTTTCTTCAGCATCTCAATAGTGGCATATTCACGCTCCTATGCAGTCCATGTATAGACAATCAGACATATTGAAAAAGTTCAAAGAAGGACAGCACTTTTGTATTATCGCGAAATATGGGAGAGAGTGACATTGAAATAATACAGAATTTGGCATGGACATAATTAAAACAAAGGCGTTTTTTGTTGCGACCAATCACCAACATTCTCCTCCGAAAGCGAAAATATTTTTGTTGACACCGACCTACATAAGGAGAAACGATCACCACGATAAAATAAGTGAGATCAGAGCTAGTACGGTAAGATATAGATGTTCGTTCTTTCCGCGCGCTGTATGAGATAATAGAGAATTGTGAAGGTGGTTCGATTAACCCTTTGCCAGTCACTTAAATGTGATTTGCAGAGTATCCACGTAGCTGTAGCTGTAGATGTAGATACTTGTATACTGGAGCCATCAATATCTGGATTTTGTGAATTCGTTTTTGGATTGTTTACTTTCAAGACACGTCAGTTCTTCGAAGTAAACACTCCAAAACCTAATTCACAGAATTCAGGTATTGACGGCTCCAGTATGTAAGTATCGATGTATCTGATTGCTCATACATGGAGTGCATAGGAGCCTGAAGCTGGCGTAACTGAGATGCCAAAACTAGTTGTATAAGTAAAATAACATCTCAAAACGTATGGCTGTTGGCTTTTTATCTTGGTAAATATAGAATTTTAGATCAGGCCTTGATTCATGGACTGATGGCTGAAGCAGATACTGCGACCGATAGCGTATAGTGGGGAAGCCGAACAACTTCCAAACTGGCACAATGTTTCATTCTCGTCATTCCAATATACAGCTGACTGGTGGTTCATATTCGCAATTGCCTATGCGTTCCCTGTATTTAGAAATTTAAGCTGCACAAGCTGGCAACACTGTACGTTGTGTCAAATTGTACAGAAACCGTTCTCTACTTCTAAACCTCCATAATCATAATTTATTTCACCTAAGGTATGCTAGTAATATTTGTTACAGCTGAAATTATTTTCGTGGCAGAGATTTTGGCTGTCTGTTCATCTACTGAACGCATCGTATTTATGAAATAGGCCAAAGTGGTGCGGGACTCAGCATCTGCGCGAAAGGAAACAAAGAAGATAAACGCCTATCACCTCGCCGGTGATTGCTACAAGCTTTATGTGGCACGAACTCGGGATTGTGGTAGGAAATAGACTGTTTATTTCTGAAAGGAACCAACGCGACACTTGCCTTAAGCGATTTAGGGAAACATCAGAAAACCTAATTCAGGATTGACGGATGGAGAATTTAACCACAACGCTCCCGGATGTGAGACCATGGAAATACTATTACTCAATGTGCTACCTATAATGCAGTGCAATGGCTATGTTTCCACTTTCGGAAGCATGAAAACATTGTTGTTCTGCGGATCACGACGAACTGAATGAATGCAATGCAGTACGTAATCGATGGGAACGCAGACAGGCCGACAGTTAAAGTCGTGTAGAACTCTATGTTACTGAAAGAGATACCGAAGGTATTCGACTGTTTTCTCTAAGACTGCCTTACTTTTACAAACAAAAATAGCGAGAAGTTGTTTGCTAAAACCACTGTCAAACTTTCCGATACAGAATGGAAAAATGAGCTGCTCACGGAGTACGTGACATGATGGATATGGCAGGACATAATTTAAAATCATGAATTATACTCGTATTTCACACTGAATAAAAAATAATTCCATACTTATCACGACTGGTTTATGGCAAAAATTTACTTCAACATAAAAAAAAGCAACGGCAATACTAGCTTACACAAAACGCCACGAAGCAGTCCGGCGACAAATACTTCTGGCCTTGTGTCTACTGCAGTCTTATGTCATATACAAGTGATGCTTCTAAACGATACGAAGTACTGGAAGTAAGGGTTTGTTAATAGATTCAAAAAGAAATCCTGGTACTAAATTTCTTGATTTCGTACAGTTCTCAACAGATTTGTGTTTTCTTAAGAGCCGTCCGGAGTGGCCGAGCGATTCAAGGCGCTACAGTCTAGAACCGCGCGACCGCTACGGTCGCAGGTTCGAATCCTGCCTCAAGCATGGATGTGTGTGATGTCCTTAGTTTAGTTAGTTTTAAGTAGTTCTAAGTTCTAGGGGACTGATGATCACAGATGTTAAGTCCCATAGTGCTCAGAGCCATTTGAACCATTTTGTTTTTAAAAACTGAAAATCCGTGATGCTGATGCAAAAGCAAAAATATTGATGCGAAGACGTACGCAGTTCCGCAGTTTGAGCAATTCTGCACATCGAAGCCTTTAACACAGAAACGATAAGAATGAATCTGTCCATCCATTCTGTAATATTTCCACTGCTGGTCCGTATCTGACCAAGAAATCCCAAATTCGCTTTATTGACGGTCTCCCTGAACCCACTCGTCGACTGTTCCTGTTTAAGCAGCTAGGTAATTTCAAAGTAGGCATGTCTTACTTCTCCTACGAAATAATGGATGAAAGTTAAGGGAGGATCTAATATGTGGTAACTGAGTCTCGTTCCGGCTGCTGTCATCTTTTTAAAATACGAAATAAGGTCTCCGTAAAGTGTACTGGTTCTTTTCTGAAATTTGATTCGAGAGCTTAATCAGTATTTTCTTTCGAAGACCACTGTGTTACCTCTAACCTGACCGGCCACTAGTTTAACAACCACTAAGTGTGATGATGGTGAACGATGTGGTTAGTTCGTAAATGATATGAGGTGTGTCTTGGACGTGCAAATATCTTCAAACTTATCCAGCGTCACAACGTAAGTAAGAACAAAAATCTGTGTGCGCAATTCGGATCCGCGCCCTAGATTTGTCGTGAAAACGAAGCGATAAAATCATAACAAGTGTCTCGTATTGATACTAACTTAAGCTATAACATGTTTCACGCAATGATTACACAGTGAATTATTAAAAGGGGCACTCAAATGGAAAAGGTGGATAGGAGTAAGTAAACTGTTTATTATTTCAAAAGTAATCGTCAAAACTGTTAATATGTTTCCAGGACAGAAAGAAGGTAGGCATCGCTCGTAGCGTCATCTGTCTTTTTTATTGCACTGCAGAACGACACATCCCAGTCTACTTCAGGGATGACTGGAATGTGTCGTTATAATTACGTTCAGTCTACATGACTACTTATAATATAGTGATGATAGCTGCACTGTCAGTTGAAATGTAGCTCTGCAGTGAAATCGGAAAGACATATGACATGACGACCGACGCTGACCTCGTTACTGATTTGGATTCCATCACAGTCGTAGGACACAATAATTCCCATAGAATCCAACATGATCTATATGTTTATCCCACTGTGAGACAAGACGGGCAATATCTTCATGGAGAAATGTTTGCTCTTGCCTACGGAATCATGATTGCACCCAGCCGCACACATTTTGGTCCAAAGCAAGCGAGGGCCACGAATGTCTTTCTTCAGGCCTCCAGAAATATGGAGATCGTATGGGGAGAGATGGTGGGTGTCTCGAGGATGTGTAAGGGCTTTCCAGAGAAATTTATGCAGTTTAGTTGAAAAATATGGACGCGCTAACATTGTGCCATGGTGTTACGAGTACGGTACAGAAGTTTACATGTGAAACCCTTACGCATCCTCCATACAATTCCGATCTCACCCCTTGCTATTTCCATATTTTTGGAGCCCTGAAGAAAGAGATTCGTTGCCGTCGATCGCTTCGAACGAACAGGTGCACGCCTGGGAACATTTAAGTTTCCATAGAAAGCTGCAAACATTTTGTCATGAAGGCACTGACCGTTTTCATTCGCAGTAAGATAAATACAGTACCAGTCATGGCTAATACTTTGAAATAATAAGTAGTTTACTTGCATATTTTCCATCTGTTTCTGTTTCATTTGACTGCCCCTTATTCTCTGAAATGACAAAAGTCATGGGAGATCTCCTAATATCGTGTCGAACCTACATGTGCCCGGCATTGTGCAGCATGCATGAGAAATAATTAAATGTGTAACGGGACCTTCCTGCCACGTTCAATTTTTGGAGCAACACTTCAATATCTACAGGCTCACAGGGATAATAACCCCTATGTTCACAAGGAGAGACTTATAAATTGTATCCTAGATGTTTTCAAGTCCACTTACAGCTCTCTGGCCGATCCTCAACTTCTAAAAAAGTGTGTTAATGGGAAAACTCAGAACCGAAATAAGTCTCTAAATTCATCCATACATAAACGATGCCCTAAAACTACATTTTCATTTGTTACAATTATCAGAAATGCAACTTATGCTGCAGTTCTTGAATTTAATTGTGTGAAAGGGGTAGGATGAAGGTAACAGAGAGAATGGGCTTTAAGATAGAAAATTTCACACAAGACATCTTGAGAAGAAAGTATTTACAACGCCTCTTTGCATCCGAAATGTCAATTGCAGACCTGGTAAAGGAAAGAAGGCGGAAAACAAGAAACCAAGAGAGGCCTTGAACCAAAGCGGACCCTGAACCCAAATCTAGGGTATTTCATGAAAGTTATGTTTTTTAAGTTTATGTACTTTTCCTCAAACCCAATAAATATCTCAATAGCAAATTTTGAAATTCTAAGAGTAAGTTGAAATATGGCGCGAAGTGCTCGAAATTTTGCATGAATTTCACATTGTACTTACAGAATTACAATTTAAAAAATATTAAAATTCTCCTATTCGATATATTCAAATAAGCTTATGGCAGATGCTTACTATATGCAAAAAGATTAAATAGAGAAAATTTTGTGGAAATGTCTTGAGTAATTTCTGGGAAAATGGTACACATTTTTTTTAAAAAGGGTTTTTGAAATTCCACAAAAAAGTAAATTATATATAATTCAAGGAACTTAATAGTAAGTGTGTTACTTTCATGTAGAACATGGTATAAAATTTCATTCTCGTATCTTCAAAATTGTGAATTTGGTGCATCTTTCAAACTGTGTGTGCTTTTCATGATTATTCCCACCTTATGGCAAAAAGGAATCGTCAATTAGATAACAGAGGGAGCTGAAAGGCTAAAAAGAGTAAGCAGGTCCAAATTCATACGTTATTCTAGCTACTCAAAGAGGAGAACGATGTCACAGGATTGCTAACGTGGGGAATGAAGCTTACAACAACAATAGAAACTTCAACCTGCAGCAAATTATGTAGGAAAACCACAGCTGAAAATCTCGAAGACATCTACAACATTGTATTGAAAGAGTGGTGGTTAAATATAATGAAATGGAAAGAAATTACAGAAGATTAAGGTTTAATATCCCGTCGGTGACGAAGTTATTAGAGATAGAGCTCAAGATTCGATGAAAGGACGATAGCGGCAGTGACGTTTTAAAGGAATCATTTTGGCGTTAACGTTAATGGGTTTACGAAGTTACGGAAAACCTGAACCTGGATGGCCATGCGGGAATTTTAAACAGAGCGTTCCGGAAAGGTATATCTGAAACAGCTTACACTATAGCTGTACCAGATGTGTGAATGTAAAACACTTAATATGGAGAATTATCTTTGAGAAAGCTTAAGTGCAAGTTGAGTGCCACATTTTTTGGGTACTAGCTAAAGAAAACATGGAAACAAATGTTTTCTGTTTGGATGGCTTGTAAAACTACAATTAATTTTGTGCGCTGATTCATGACTGATGAATGAAGAGCTCAAAACATTAGTAGATATAGCTGGCAGCACCTCTCTCAATGAAAGTCTCAACCAAAAACTTGAACATCTGAGTACGGTTTTGAGGAAGGACAGCTGCTCGGAGTGTCATATTTGGAAGATATGGCCATCACTTGTATTTCCTTTTGTTGCGCATTATCTGGAAAGATAGGACGAATTCTCCAGGAACTCCAAGTGAAGACAGTCTCCCTCCCACCAACTAAAACGCGGACACTGCTTGGAAGTATCAAAGATGACCTCGGACTACGACAATACGGAGACTATGAGATACACTGCCAATGTGACAAGACATATACAGGGTGGTCCATTGATCGTGACCGGGCCAAATATCTCACGGAATAAGCGCCAAACGAAAAAACTACAAAGAACGAAACTTGTCTAGCTTGAAGGGGGAAACCAGATGGCGCTATTGTTGGCCCGCTAGTTGGCGCTACCATAGGTCAAACTGATACCAACTGCGTTTTTTTGAATATAAACCCCAAATTTTATTACATTTCATGTAGTACGTAAAGAAATATGAATGTTTTAGTAGGACTACTTTCTTCGCTTTTTGATAGATGGCGCTGTAATAGTCACAAACATATGGCTCACAATTTTAGACGTACATTTGGTAACAGGTAGGTTTTTAAATTAAAATACAGAACGTAGGTACGTTTGATGAGTTGAACACACTAAACAGATTCAGAAAGATGTAGGTTGCAGTAGGTACTGGGAGATGAAAAACCTTGCACAAAGTAGAGTAGCATGGAGAGCTGCATCAAACCAGTCTCTAGACTGAAGACCACAACAACAACACAGGTACGTTTGAACATTTTATTTCGGTTGTTCCAATGTGATACATGTACCTTTGTGAACTTATCATTTCTGAGAACGCATGCTGTTACAGCGTGATTACCTGTAAATACCACATTCATGGAATAAATGCTCAAAATGATGTCCGTCAACCTCAATGCATTTGGCAATACGTGTAACGACATTCCTCTGAACAGCGAGTTGCTCGCCTTCCGTAATGTTCGCACATGCATTGACAATGAGCTGACGCATGTTGTCAGGCGTTGTCGGTGGATCACGATGCAAACTTCAACTTTCCCCACAGAAAGAAATATGGGAACGTCAGATCCGGTGAACGTACTTCGACGATCAATCCACCTGTCATGAAATATACTATTCAATACCGCATCAACCGCACGCGAGCTATGTGCCGGACATCCATCATGTTGGAAGTACATCGCCATTCCGTCGTGCAGTGAAACATCTTGTAGTAACATCGGTGGAACATTACGTAGCAAATCAGCATACATTGCACCATTTAGATTGCCATCGATAAAATGGGGGCCAATTATCCTTCCTCCCATAATGCTGCACCATCGCACCATACATTAACCCGCCAAGGTCGTGATGTTCCACTTGTCGCAGCCATCGTGGATTTTCTGTTGCACAATAGTGCATATTATGCCGGTTTACGTTACCGCTGTTGGTGAATGACGCTTCATCGCTAAAAGGAACGCGTGCATAAAATCTGTCATCGTCCCGTAATTTCTCTTGTGGCCAGTGGCAGAACTGTACACGACGTTCAAAGTCGTCGCCATGCAATTCCTGGTGCATAGAAATATGGTACGTGTGTAATCGATGTTGATGTAGCATTCTCAGCACCGACGTTTTTGAGATTCCCGATTCTCGCGCTATTTGTCTCTACTGATGTGCGGATTAGCCGCGACAGCAGCTAAAACACCTACGTGTTGCTGGTCGTGGCTACCGTTTCACATGTGGCTGAACAGTTCCTGTTTCCTTGAATGACGTAACTATCCGGCGAATGGCCCGGACACTTTGATGATGTCGTCCAGGATACCGAGCAGCATACATAGCACACGTCCGTTGGACATCTTGATCAAAATAGCCATACATCAACACGATATCGACCTTTTCCACAGTTGGTAAACGGCCCATTTTAACACGGGTAATGTATCACGTAGCAAATACCGTCCGCACTGCCGTAATGTTACGTGATACCACGTACTTATACGTTTGTGACTATTACAGCGCCATCTATCACAAAGCGAAAAAAGTGTTCCAACTAAAACATTCATATTTCTTTCCGTGCTACACGAATATATAATAACAAATGGGGGTTCCTATTAAAAAAAAACGCAGTTTATATCCGTTTGACATACGGCAGCGCCATCTAGCGGGCCAAACATAGCGCCATCTGGTTTCCCCTTTCAAGTAGACGAGTTTCGTTCTTTCTAGTATTTTCGTTTGATGCTTATTTCGTGAGATATTTGGTCCGGTCACTATCAATGGACCACCCTGTATACTATAGCTCAGAAGGTGCATACGGACGAAAATCGTTACAATGGACACAAACGGTACTGCAGGCTTCAGCCCTAACAAGTTAGCAGTCTCGGAACAGTGCCTATCGAAATCACGTGAAATGGATTAAGATAGTGCGAAGGTTCCGACACGGGCGTCTGCCTTCTGGGACTGAACAGTTGTGATAGTGGTTACAGTGGCTACATTCGTAGTATCGTCTGGAACACGCCACTAGTCTGATTAAGAAGAGGACGATACTCCACAATCAAACGACTTGAGGAGCAGGCGTCAGAACAGCAGCAACGTGGCTGCGAGAAGAGTGCACTATGACATTCCCACGGTTCTCTGGTGAACTATTACGTCATGAAGCACGCCGGGAGAATCTGACGAATCACAAGACCTTTTCTTTATTTCGTGGAATGCAGAAGTTGGCAGGAAACATACTCCACTTACTTAAAAATACATATGATAAATTCTTCGTTTCGCGGTGATGTCTACTTCGCTTGGATACTTCAATAATGAGTCTCCACCAGTGAGAATTAAAATGCGTTGAACTCGGTTGTTTCTCTATGAGATATAAGCAGTTTACTGCCTGCAACATGCTCATGAAGTATGTATGCTCAAATACTCAACTGTGTGGCATATTTCAGAACATTGGTAGGAGATTTTTTAATAAACCTGCTTCAGTACTTTGTGTATGTGAATATATGAAACTGTTAACAAGAAATATTACTTAGTTTTAATATTTTATCTTCGCTATATAGAGAAAGGTGTATCCTGGATTTTTTAAAATTATCTTCTACTAGTAGCAAATATCATTTAAAATATTATCTCCAGTTCAGGAAGTCGAAATTTTGTTTCTTCAGTATTGGGATATGTTATATTAGTTACCACCGTTTTTAGGTCAGTTCTCGGCTATTACGAACGAAGGAAAACCAAAGTAGTGCTACTGCAGCATCAACAGCTTTTCCATTATCACACGCTACCAGGACATGCTACAAAACCTATACACTTCCGATACGTTAACATTTCGAAATCTATTCCCATTTCGATTACTGGTCACAAAGTACTCATAAAGTAATGATCAAAGTGGTTTTGTAACCCAGTATACTAAGCACATTATCCTGGGAGTGACAAATTACCCAGTGGGGTACCACTGAATCTGCTGCTCTCTGGTGACAAAAGTCGTCGAATACCTCCTGTTATCGTGTCAGACCTCTTTTTGTTCGGTGTAGTGTAGCAAATCCAATTTCCGAAGTGGAATTGCCCCTGCGTCTATCTCCAACTATTTAGCTCCATGTACCATTCCGCGTTCAAAGTATATTAGTTCCCGTAGTGTGGCCATAATCAAGCCGTAAACCATTTCACATTACTCACTTGAGTACAAATGATAGCTCCGCAAATTCACTGCCCTTTTACACCTTGTGTACGCTACACAACCGCCATCTGTATACTTACATATTGCTATCCCATGACTTTTATTACCTCAGTGCACAAAAACAGGAACATTCCAATCTTAAGGAGATTTCAATTTCGTAATGACTAACTGATTTCACATCAGCGCGAAGTGCTATTCTGTACCTAATACACAACTTAAGACCATCTAGTTAATAAATGTTACGGGGACATGTTGGTCATAAAATGGAATGACTATGTGGCATTATTGGGCGGGAAATCCTATCTGGAGTTGTTGCATGGGGGCTTAATTATAATAAAGATATATAAGAATGCTGTGCAAATACTTTTTAATTTTCTGTCGCTGTATGTCCGATTACGCTGTTTCGTAAACGGCTGGCCCTGACTAGTTTTTGTACGCAATCTGACTGCATGTAACAACCACAAAGAATGAAATGAACATTTCAGTTAATACAATTAATTAATTAAGTCCCCAGCAACTATAAAACCTACGAAACAACAAGCTCAAGTGTAGCTGTTCTGTATGTGGTAGTATGACTCAACGCACATCTGGCACGGTTCTTCTTCAACAAGACAAGAATTTTTAAATATCATTTATACTGACGTGATAAAAGAAAATTAGAAATACTATAATTGTGCAAGAAAACCAAAATTACACTCTAATACAAGAACACAAGCCAGATGCTTTGTTGACTGAACCTGTAATGACACATTATTCAGGACACACAATAAATAGACAACATAATATTTATTACCTTCATATATATTGACGAAAAGCACTCTGACCATTACAATATCTCCATTGGAATAACATCTGCTATCTCTCCCATCACATAGCTGCATAAAACATCGAACAAACACTCACTACTACCCCATCTCATTCCAACTTCAGCTACAAGCAGTGTCCACCACAACTTCTCGGCAAGAACTGCCTGTCGCTGCGTCTCAATAATCACTGCCAGTGGAGGCGGCGGAACAACACTCTCTGGCGCGGTGGCTCAGTGTAGCCACCTTTCATATGCCCTTCCTCCACGGGCTAGAATTTGATGGTATTTTTGCCAGCATTGGTGGTGAAAATACCACCAAATTCGTCAAAAAAATACAGACAAAAATAAAAGATAATATTAATACGTAAGTATCATATAACTAGATAAAATTTTGGCTTTGCACTGACCTTACAATAACCTAATATATAAAATACAGTAAGGAATACAAATTTTTTCATACATATGACTTTACATAATAGTTTACACAAATATCATGTGGTTAAACAGTTCAATCAATAGCGTTAGCAATGACGAATATGTACAGGTAAGAGTCTCATAACTTTTCACAAACAGTAATACACAAAAAATCAGTTTATACAATATTCACATAAAATGCTTTCCTAACAAGTCGTCGACAGTTCCAGCAGTAGCACCCAGCAATGTTGAATAGGTGCTACAGCAACAAGTGACATCATCTCAGTAGAAGCAGTCCATCAGTGGCACCCAGCAATGTCGAGTAGGTGCAGACACCATCAGGTGACATCATTTCAGTAGAAGCAGTCCATCAGTGGCACCCAGCATTGTGGAGTAGGTGCAGACTCCAACAGGTGACATCATTTCAGTAGAAGCAGTCCATCAGTGGCACCCAGCAATGTTGAGTAGGTGCAGACAGCAACAGGTGACATCATTTCAGTAGAAGCAGTCCATCAGTGGCACCCAGCAATGTTGAGTAGGTGCAGACAGCAAGAAGTAACATCATTTCAGTAGAAGCAGTTCCATTTGTGGTACCCAGCAATGTTGAAGAGGTACACACAGCAACAAGTCACATTTCTCAGTAGAAGCAGTTCATCAATGGCACCCAGCATTGTTGAGTAGGTGCAGACAGCAACAAGTAACATCATTTCAGTAGAAGCAGTTCCATTTGTGGTACCCAGCAATGTTGAAGAGGTACACACAGCAACAAGTCACATTTCTCAGTAGAAGCAGTTCATCAAAGGCACCCAGCATTGTTGAGTAGGTGCAGACACCGACAAATGACATCATTTCCATAGAAGTAGCTCCATCTGTGGCACCCAGCATTGTGGAGTAGGTGCAGACTCCAACAGGTGACATCATTTCAGTAGAAGCAGTCCATCAGTGGCACCCAGCAATGTTGAGTAGGTGCAGACAGCAGTCCAGAATATTCACTATCACTGATCACACAGTTCATCAGCAGAAATTAAACATGTCCTAGTGGCACCAATCATGTAGAAAAAGCACAAGTAACAGTCCATAATTTCACCATCACTAATCAGACAGTTCAAGCATGAACAATAGTTTGAATGCACATACAAATGCTTTTACAATGCTCTTACACTAAACATACAAATCATAACAAACACACAAATGATATCAGATAATTGTCATATTACTATTACAAATACACAAACATCAGTAAACCTATAATATTTATGGGTGTCAGTGCAAGCCACTACAAACAAATAAAATAATATTTAGGAGATAGGTGGGTAGGATTAGGAAAGGAAAACACACAAAACACACTCACTCATCTTTCATCCACATTAAGTACTACTGTGTAATTGGATAGTGTTAACTGTGATTCCACTTCTGTCAAAAATTTCATGTTCATCATGTGTATCAAGTAGTAGTGACAGCAATGTATAACAGTCAATAATAGTTAAGTTAACGTCATAGTCATCATGTCAAGACCAATGTTTGCCAAGCCAGATCAAAATGTACGGTTGCTGAACAACTGTCAGTGTGCCAAGATATGCAACTTCCTCTCTCCAAAAAAAAGTACATACTGCTTAGTAATTTAACAAAGTGTGTGTAGACAATCTTCCTTCCATTTTAGTGTTCTAGTCTGCTATCTTCATCCTCCTTGTTCCATATAGACCAACAACAAAAAAAATATGCACCTCACTTATTTTACCTCTTATACACCATAACTCCAATCAACTTCATATAATCTCAATACCTCCATAATACCTCTTCAATACGTCGATACATATAAACCTTATTGCCAGTGTCATTTCACTTCCATAACAACTCTTTCCTCTAGTCAGTCTCCTCGATCGAGTACAGATAAAATCCTAATGCAAACCTCCTCATCCCATACAATCCGAAGACACACTGTCAACACACAACCTCTGTGTAATCCATCTGACCAAAATCTTCTACTCATTATGAATTATAAACAAAGAATGCATACATGACCTCTAACAGACTTAGTTCGAATAACTCTCAGTAATTAAGTACGATTACGGAGTGTGAATGATCCTAATATTTCACAGTGTGTACACCACTTCAAGAATTATGGCAAACAGAAGCAAATATGTGAAGTATTTGTTGTGTCAAGTGTCACTTCCTATTTCAATTGCTCAAGAAAAATGCAGTGTAATAACTGTGTTGGTATGTCATGTCGTTAGCTTCCTTCCTATTGGCATACATTTATACATCTTTCATAAAACCTCCAGCTCATGTGACTTCTATGATGTTTCTTGTACTAAAGTCGCTCGTCGAATTACTGCAGTTCATTTTCTTATGTTAAAATATAAAGCACTGAGCGTAAGCAAAACAAGCAACAGCGAGTAAATATACCAGTAGTGAACAGAATAACAACAAGTGGATGCAGCACAATTTCTATAACGAGGCTTCGCCAAGCGAACAATCCGTAACCCATACCACATCGTAACCCACACTCCATGTCCGTACACTGTACATCAGCATTGCTATATACCAAATTAAAGTATAGTTATGACAACAAGCAGAAATGTGTAAATGTGCAGTCCATACGCATAGCAGTAAACATATATCTTACGTACTAAACAGGTCATTAGCATCGTATCTTAATAAGTAAACATGAAGGCGCAAGCAGATAAATCACAAAGTATAACTTACATACCTAACCACATCAGCACAATTAATCAGGTGACAATTATAATTTAAATAAATAGGCACAGCAGGCACATAATAAAAAAAATATAACATCAGTGAAAAAGCAGTGCAGCCAAGCGATGCATAATATACACAAGTAACAATCCAGTTCATTAATAATAATTGTCAAAATCAGTTAACGTACGCAAGCACGTCGCTTCACAAGTAATTTCATTGAACATGTAATTAGCACAAAGTATGAATCACGTAATCGCGAGCAGCAAATTACGTCTAAAGTACGTACCTAAGTGGAAATATGTTACCTGAAAAATAAACTCAATTAATAATTACCTTTTTAGTTTATTACTTTCTTCTTCGAAATGACATTTTTCCTGAAATTTTCTCGATAGCAAGTCGTCTTAACGTCGGACACGCACAGAATTTACCTGAAGTTCTTAAATATTTTATAGAACCGTATCCTGAAAAAATACTGAATGTTAATAACAGAATTCATCAAGTCACTATAGCTTTATACTGAATTTAGTTGGAGAAATTAGACTGTGTATTTATTTACGGCTGTGAGTGCATTCGCACTGAGCGCTCGATCAGCTGTAGGCGCGTGACGTAGGAAGTGATTGTTTGCGGTCAACGACTGCCTTGTGCGGCGCGCAGACTTGACTGTTGCTTTGAGTATATGCCGCCGCCAAAACACAGCGCGGTATCCTTGTACTCTCCATGTGTTTACATACAACTGTTAGTTTCTCAAAAGTATGTCATTCCTAAAAAATTTTTCAAAAGTATATCATTCCACAAAAATTTTAACGTTAGATATATGATGTATTCCCTTAGAGCGTCGTGATTTAAGAGTTTCTACTTCGACAGTGTTATCATGAATAATTTTGCGAATTCTATATGGGCCGTTATAAAGCAGAAAAAATTTGCGACACAAGCCTTTTCCTTTGTGAGACAAACGATGAGACTTAATTAACACTTTCTGACCAACTGACAAGATTTTTAAACGACCAGGACGCTTAGCTGATTTCTCTCTTCTAGCAGCCGCAGATGCAATATTTTGTAGAGCCAGGTTGACAACTTCAGAATGCCGCAGTTTCCGTGTAGGCGGAAAAGGAACGATTTCAGAAATGCGATTTGTCGGTGCTTTGTTTTTTAATATCAGTATAGGTGGTAAAGAAGTTGAGTCATTAGGAAGTTCATTCAGAATGTTTTGAAAAATATGAAGATACTGATCCCAAGTTCTGTGATTCTGATGACAATAAAGACGACACAATTTATTGATTTCCTTCATCCATCTCTCTGAAGCGTTAGATTGAGGGTGAAAAAGTGAAATGAAAATTGGTTTAATTTTACGACGCCGTAGAGTACGAAGCCAAATTTTAGAACGAAACTGTGATCCATTATCTGATATAACCTTATCAACATGACCCACTTCTTTAAGAAAGTGGTTAATTAAAGCATTAGATACTGAACGAGCTGTTGCTTTGCGTAACGGTGTAAAACACACATATTTTGATGTCAACTCCACTGCTACGAAAATGTACGCAAAACCATTAGTAGATCGAACCACTGGACCGAACAAATCAACTGCAGCCATGTCCTTTAATTTTGCTGGAATGATAGGAAACAACGGTGCTCTGTGAGAAACTGTCGGCGGCTTAGCCTTTTGACATAATTTGCATTTGGCAAGAACAAATCGAATACGTTTTTCCATATTATTGAAGTAGCAATTTTCTCGTAATTTATGAAAGCATTTTCTGGGACCAAAGTGTGCATAACTCAAATGCGTATACCAAATCAGCTTATTAACCCACTCATCAGGAATACAAACTAACCAAACAGAGTTGTCGACCGATTTTAGTTTGAAAAGAATGTCATTGCGAACTAAATAATGCTGTCTAATCGCTACGTTTTCCTTTCTCCTCCACTTCTCCTTGATGTCCTTCCAGATTGGATCCTTATTTTGCTCCTTAGCGATGTCCTGGAGCGAAGACGAAATAAAGTTCTCAAACGCAACACCTTGAATATACATCAAACAATAATTGTTTTCCTTGCAGTCCTCTTCAGCACTTTGTTTCAAACCCATAGGTGCTCGTGATAAAGCATCGGCAACAATATTTGAAGAACCCTGCATGTAAACAATACTAAAATCAAACTCCTGTAGGTACAACGCCCATCGTGACAATCTGCCATGAGTTAATTTTGTCGACATAAGAAACTCCAGAGCTCGATGATCGGTGTAAACCTTAGTATGTCTGCCAAACAAAAATGTGCGAAATTTTGTAAAAGCCCAAACAACAGCCAAAGCTTCAAGTTCCGTAATCGAATAATTCTTTTCTGATTTCGAGAGAACACGACTTTCAAATGCAATAGTCTTTTGTACTACAATGCCGTTTTCTTCTATCTCTTGAAATAAATGTGCACCTAGGCCTTTGTATGATGAGTCCGTCGCCAAACAAAAATCTTTAGATAAATCCGGGTGTGAAAGAAGTGGAGCAGCAACTAAAGCATCACGAAGTTGTTCGAATTCTGACTGAGCTTCCTCATCCCAACACCAATTAGATTTCTTTCCGGATAGTTCACATAAACGAGGTGTGGCTAAATTGTCCAATCTAACAAAGCGTCTAAGAAAATTACAGACGCCAAGGAAACTACGAACATCACGTTTTGTGGTAAGAACAGCATAATTACGAATAGCGTCTAATTTTTCTGAATCAGGAAGAATACCTTCTGTAGAAATAATGTGACCGAGAAATTTCACCTGAGAACGACCAAATTCAGATTTTTCTAAGTTCACTGTAATGCCAACTCTTGCAAAGATACGTAACAATGAATCCAAAATTTTGTTGTGCTCACTCCAAGAACGTTTAGCAATAAGAATGTCGTCAACATATGAAGTAATATTGTCACGAAGATAAACAGGTAAAATTTCATTTAAGCTACGAATGAATGCTGCTGAAGATACAGTAAGTCCAAACGGTAATTTCTGAAATCACATTTAGGTAAAATAGTCATATCAGGTTATTGTTTGCTTACTCTCTAGATAGATTGATAGTTGAAGAGTTGTTTCGATAGATGCAAAGAATAGTGAAAGAGTAGGCAGCGGTGCAGAAAACTAAAAGAGAAATAGCACCACTACAGCTCGGCGCCCTATGCTCACTACGGCACATATTCACTTAAGAGTAGTGAATCCCCTGAGGACATTAATAGCTGCACATAATTTTCAGTTTGTGACTTAGTGGCAATTTTAGCGGAAGTGCGTACAGAAATTGAGCTAGCCATGAACATGGATGTATGTCATTCTTAGATTTGCGAAAGATCTTAAATTTCAGAACAGTTAAAAAGTGTTTATAATCAAAGTTTTCGCCTCGTGGCGACAAAGACCTACCGCGTCTGTCCCAGTCCCAATGTCGATTATTGTCAAGTTCGCGCGCCTGGCGCTCTCTTGTTGCATCTCGTAAATGAAATAAATTACTTTCTTCAAAGCCCTCTGCTACCTGTGATTGTAAATATCTTCTGCTATATTTTCCTACGATTTCGCCTTCAATTTGCTTGACTTGCTTTCGTAATGCCTCAACTTCCCTTTTAACGCGTTCATTAAATTTTCCCTGATTTTCAACATGCTTATTTATGTTCTGGTACACTTCGGTTTCTGAAAATGGCAATGGAGCTGTGTCATCTGAATCTCTGTCCCCATTTAAGCTAAGACTTGTCAATTTATCTGAAATCTCCTCAACTCTTTCCGATAAGTCACCAATTTGTTCTTTCTGTTTATTTACGTCTTCCGTAAGTGTCGCGACTCGCGTTTCGGTATGGTCACATTTGGTAGTTATCTGTTCATATTGTTTGTTGAGTTATTTAATCTGTCATTTGGTACGGATTCCTCGATTCTCTCAAATATTTCTTCCTTATCTTTTGCACGTTGTAAATTTAACTCTGAAAATTTCTGTACTATCACGCGATCTCTTTCTTCCTGTTCTCTATCCTGTTCCTTTTGTCTAATCTCTACTGCAATTAATCTAGTATTGTGAGCATTCAAAATCGGTTGTATTTCTTCTCTAATTTCGTTCTTTAATTCATCTTTCATATTTTTGAAACATGTCCCTATTCGTGAGTCTAACCGTGTTTCCATTGTTTCCATCTCTGTTTCTAAACGTGTTGCCACTGTTTTTAATTCAGATCCTAACCGTGTTTCCATTGTTTCCATCTCTGTTTTAATTGTTCCTATTTGTGTTCCCATATCTGTTTTTAGTTCAGATCGTAAAGTTCCCATCTCTGTTTTAAATTCAGTTCGTATCTGTGATCCCACTGTTTTTAATTCAGATCCCAAATTTAATATTACACCCATCAACTGCTCCATTCTAAATGGTTCAAAATTCTTTTCGCCCCTAACATTTCCCGCAAAACTAACTTCCTTCTGCATAGCCATAAAGCTATCTGTGTTCGATACTATTTCAGAACCTTCTATCGTTAATCTCGTATTCTGTGAATTTTCTGATTGAGAAAAATTTTGAAATGGTTCCGGACTATTTTCCCGACTTATTACATTGTTTTCCACTTCATTATTCATCACACTGTTCTCCTGTGTTGGCGAGTTCGCCATGTTAACAATTTCGTCATTCTCACTATTCACCATTTTTGCCTTTTTCATTGATCGCGTAATCATTTACAAAACATACAAAACTCGTCACTGTACGAAAATTACACACAATGCCTCCTTATGTCCAACAATACCATTCACTCGAAATGTTTCCCTCAAACACGATTGACGAACAATTGAAATAATTGCACAAAAGCGTCAAACTCGTATACAAGACAACAAATCAATTCTAAAAAAAAAAAAGAAAATACCATTAGAAGAATGACAATTACCAAATCTACACATGCAAAATAGACTACAATTACTAAACTACAATTTACTACAACAATGCTACGGTCTACTATTTTTACAATCAGAAGATTTCCAAGGGACGATCCGAAGCAGCGGTCGCCACGTGCATGGGGGCTTATTTACAATAAAGATATATAAGAATACTGTGCAAATACTTTTTAATTTTCTGTCGCTGTATGTCCGATTACGCTGTTTCGTAAACGGCTGGCCCTGACTAGTTTTTGTACGCAATCTGACTGCATGTAACAACCACAAAGAATGAAATGAACAATTCAGTTAATACAATTAATTAATTAAGTCCCCAGCAACTATAAAACCTACGAAACAACAAGCTCAAGTGTAGCTGTTCTGTATGTGGTAGTATGACTCAACGCACATCTGGCACGGTTCTTCTTCAACAAGACAAGAATTTTTTAAATATCATTTATACTGACGTGATAAAAGAAAATTAGAAATACTATAATTGTGCAAGAAAACCAAAATTACACTCTAATACAAGAACACAAGCCAGATGCTTTGTTGACTGAACCTGTAATGACACATTATTCAGGACACACAATAAATAGACAACATAATATTTATTACCTTCATATATATTGACGAAAAGCACTCTGACCATTACAATATCTCCATTGGAATAACATCTGCTATCTCTCCCATCACATAGCTGCATAAAACATCGAACAAACACTCACTACTACCCCATCTCATTTCAACTTCAGCTACAAGCAGTGTCCACCACAACTTCTCGGCAAGAACTGCCTGTCGCTGCGTCTCAATAATCACTGCCAGTGGAGGCGGCGGAACAATACTCTCTGGCGCGGTGGCTCAGTGTAGCCACCTTTCATTGTCTGTCCACTAGTGAAAGTATTTCTATTTGACGCCTCTTCGGCGACTTGCTCGCCGATGAAGTGAGATGAAATGCTTAAAATAAGGCAAACACCCAGTCCTCGAGGGAAGAGAATCTTGCTCTGGTTGGAAAACGTATTCAGGAAGCCGTGATCTATTAGCAGCGACACTGACCACGATTTTTGTTTTCTTTCCTTCGATCTGTATCTTCGTCTTATTTTCGACAGTGGTTCTTTGTGGATATCACGTGATACTTTTCCAATTCACTCGATGAAAACTTCACTCAGTTATTTTTTTACTTTTTTTTTAATTTCGGAGAATGAGCAGTATGTTGAGCGAGCAGGTTGAGTTACCGCGCCGGCTTAAGAAAGATAAAGTGTGGACTGCCTCAAGTTGCGGATGGCTTGGTTATTATTTTAATGCATCCTTTGCAACTATTCATCTAACTGAAAGGAAAATAAATCGGAATACATATCTGAGACGATTAAAAAACAATGGATATACGTTAAACCAGTACTTATAAAGCTATCAAGAATCTCATTACCGGCCTGTATCCACTGTCAAAATTGGAGCAGGATGTAGGGTTAAAAGCTCAGCCCATCCAAAACCCAAAAGCCATATTAGGCTCATTAGCCGAAACATCGGGAATCACTTCCATATGTTACCCTAAATGGGATAAATATCAACTTCTCTCCTTCAGCAAGGAGTCTGGGAGCAATTATAAATAAAAATCTAAATTGGAATGGGCACGCAACTGAAATGTGCAAGTAGGTATCGGCATCTCTCCATGCCGCAGAAAAATATAAAAAGCTCTTCTCTTTTGACCTAATAAAGAAAATATATGTTACCTGCTTGTCCTTTCTCGGGGAAACTGATGGTCTCTGGAATTCCTTATAAATGCCTGTATTCGTTGTATCTGTAATTTATATGGCTGCGTGCAGACAAGCGCAGAGATAAACGCATCCTCCGTCTTCTCTGCTATCAATGTAAACTGTACCACATATCGCTTCTCGATCTTAACGGTCTTATCTGCACAAAAAGGCAGAAACACCCATTCCCATCGGAGCAAACTCCTTCCTGTCTCGCTCCATCGTTCACTTTCTCGAGGTTCTTCTCAATAGCAGGAACCCAACTCTAGAATAAACTCCCGCATCATATTAGAGATCTGAGTAACATCTCTTGCTTCGGAATACAGTTAATGCCATTTGTATTAAGGCAACTGTAATGATTACCATTGTCTTTGCACGCACTCGTTACCTTGTACATCCTTCTTTCCAGCCAGATCTTCCTCATTTCCCAGTATCTTTAGATGGTGTAATCTTCTTAAATTTCCTTTTCCCAGAACTCACGGTATCAGAAAACATCTATTTTGAGCACCTATCATTTCTTTTTATATACGTCACAATCATTATTGCTATTGTTGTCCTTGTTATCACTATTATCACTATTAGTAGCAGCAGCAGCGGTAGCAAAAGTACTGCCACTTTTAACTTTATTAGTTCGTAGCAACATTTACTCACATTGTCACCTTAGACACTCAAGTCATCATCATACTATTAGTGAGACTCAACTGATTTTACTTAGGCAACTATTATGTAAAAAAGGTCCTGTATCTGTGAAACCCTGGTCCGATCCAAGTACTGCAAGAAATTGCCCTAATCAGGTTAAACAAATAAGTAAATAAACAATTATAAAGCTTTCTGCGTACCTTAAAATTCTACGAGTTCCTCTTTTCAGTGGACCACGTCTCCACACGTTAAGCGTCATCGTACACAAACAGCACAGTGTTTTGAATTGGTAACTGTTTACTTCTTTACACGCCGTTGATCGCAGTGTGAAGGTCCGCTTAGGTGTGAGGATGGAAATGAGCCTCTTTTACGCCGGGCGAGACGCTACCCTCGGATTACTAACGCAAACATGGCGCTTGTTACGTACTTGACGTGTGGTTTAATATTATAAAACAACGGCCATTGTTTCCCTCCACTCTTTGTTCGCGGAATAAACAGAGCGCGGGGGATATTGTAAGGTACGCTATTTAATTACACTCACTCTTTTGTTTACGCAGCCATTTCGGTGGCCGCCAGCCGCTCGCTGGAAGCGTTAACGCTACAACTGCATACGCGTGTCCCTATCTGAGTTGAGTCTCATTCCTCGCTTCTCAACGAGAGATGACCTTTTCAAAGCGGCTGTCACGCTTCCTTTAAAAGGTTTAACAAATGAGGTACAGTGGAGAACAATGAGGTCTGCAAGTAGGATCAATTGTTCTTCTGTTGTGCCTCTTCGTACGCAAAAAAGTAATGGAAACAAGGCAGAGGCTCGTATGCAAATAATATTTTTGGTATGCTGTTTTCTAGTGTGAAGGCACGGTCGGTTAGTAAAGACCTTACATCGGAAAACCCAGATGAAACCAGATCAATTGGGCAACTTGATATTGAAAACGGCCGGCCGGAGTGGCCGTGCGGTTGTAGGCGCTGCAGTCTGGAGCCGAGCGACCGCTACGGTCGCAGGTTCGAATCCTGGCTCGGGCACGGATGTGCGTGATGTCCTTAGGTTAGTTACGTTTAATTAGTTCTAAGTTCTATGCGACTGATGACCGCAGAAGTTAAGTCGCATAGTGCTCAGAGCCATTTGAACCATTTTTGATGTTGCAAATGAGCTCATGACAGAAACTTCCGAAACATCGTTAATGTTTGAGAGGGAGAATTCAAAGAAATGGTGGTAAATGATAGAAAGGCGTAAGAAGTCAGCTCAAGGACGGGGTTGTCAATTGTGCTGTCAGACGGAATTTTCGCAAGACGAGGAACATAATGTAACGGACAAAGTTGCTGTTCATAAATCTACCAATATCCTAGTATTGACATATGACTGGGAAACTTGAACAAGTAAAGGAATAAGACGTGAGCCTGAAGCAGTAGATGTGAGATTCCTCCTAAAAATACAAAACAAAAGTAGCGATGGATAGATCTGAAGTACCGCTTTTCGAAAATTTTTAAATGTAAAACCACTGGAGAAAATTATCCAAGTACACTAAGTAAAATGAAGTTGACATGACCAGGGATTGTCGAAAGATCATCTAGTAACCTTTAAGAATACTTTAAGGATAAGTATAACAAAGAAGACTTGGAAGAGTTGACAAGAAGAGGCACTGCATGAGAGAGGACTGTCGGCGAAAGATGCAAAATCGTAGCTGAAGAAAGTAGACGGAAATAGTTCCTATAGTCTACACCGTGAGGTAGAGGTGATTCATTACACAACCAAGTTTTATTATTGTTTGCAACGGTATCTCCGAATCTCAGGTAGATTCATCTTTTATTTGAGAAGAAGTTGTGTTTTTAATAACATGTGACTACCAAGGTGCAAGAGAGTTGTGGATTATAACGGTTTCTGCTGACTTGTGCCACAGCGATAATGGCTGAAAATGAACGAATTACTTTCTGGAAAGATTGGAATATTAACATACTTTCTGGGGTACACTTTGTTCTACCTGAATCTGAAATATGTACTGAAGCAAAAAAGTGGTTCAAATGGCTCTGAGCACTATGGGACTCAACTGCTGTGGTCATAAGTCCCCTAGAACTTAGAACTACTTAAACCTAACTAACCTAAGGACATCACACACATCCATGCCCGAGGCAGGATTCGAACCTGCGACCGTAGCGGTCGTGCGGTTCCAGACTGCAGCGCCTTTCTAAGACAACAAGTGCCTGGCGCAGTTGTTAGATCGGTTACTACTGAGTCAATGGCAGGTTATCAAGATTTAAGTGTGTCTGAACGTGGTACATAGTCGTCGTACGAGCGCTGGGACATAGTTCCTCCGAGGTAACGGTGAAATGGTGATTTTCCCGTAAGACCATCAAATCTACGACATCGATGCTGCCGAAAAAGTTCCTGCAAGAAAGGGACCAACGACGGCTGAAGACAGTCGTTCAACGTGACAGAAGTGCGACCCTTCCGCAGATTGCTGCAGATTTCAATGCTGGGTGTGCGAACCATTCAACGAAACATCATCGATATTGGATTAAAGAACCAAAGGCCCACTCATGTACCCTCGATTACTGCATGACACAAAGATTTACGCATCGCCTGCGTCCGTCAACGCCGACATTGGACTGTTGATGACTGGAAACATGTTGCCTGGTCAGACGAGTCTCGTTTCAAATTGTATCGAACGGATGGACGTGTTCGGGTACGGAGACAACCTTATGAATGCATGGACCGTGCATGTCAGCAGAGGACTGTTCAAGCTGGTGGAGGCTCTGTAATGGTGTGGGGCGTGTGCAGTGGGAGTGATATGGGACCCCTGACACATCTATATACCACTCTGACTTGTGACACGTACATAAACATCCTGTATGATCACCTGCATCCATTCATGAAGATTGTGCATTAAAACGGATGGGCAATTGTAGCAGGACAATGCGACACCCCACATGTCCAGAATTGCTACAGAGTGGCTCCAGGAACACTCTTCTGAGTTTAAACACTTCTGCTGGCCACCAAAGTCCTAAGACATGAACGTTATTGAGCATGTCGGAATGCATTGCAACGTGCTGTTCAGAAGTGATCTCCACCCCTAATACTCTTAACGCTTTATGGACAGCCCTGCAGGATTCATGGTGTGAATTCCTTCCAGCACTACTTCAGAGATTAGTCGAGTCCATGTCACGTTATTTTGCGGCACGTCTGTGTGCTTGCGGGGGCCCTACACGAAATTAGGCAGATGTACCAGTTTCTTTGTCTCTTCTATCTATCCTAGTGCATCGTTACACTGATAGACCACAACACAATACCTGCAGGGTGTTTCAAAAATGACCGGTATATTTGAAACGGCAATAAAAACTAAACGAGCAGCGATAGAAATACACCGTTTGTTGCAATATGCTTGGGACAACAGTACATTTTCAGGTAGACAAACTTTCGAAATTACAGTAGTTACAATTTTCAACAACAGATGGCGCTGCGGTCTGGGAAACTCTATAGTACGATATTTTCGACATATCCACCATGTGTAGCAATAATATGGCGTAGTCTCTGAATGAAATTACCCGAAACCTTTGACAACGTGTCTGGCGGAATGGCTTCACATGCAGATGAGATGTACTGCTTCAGCTGTTCAATTGTTTCTGAATTCTGGCGGTACACCTGGTCTTTCAAGTGTCCCCACAGAAAGAAGTCACAGAGGTTCATGTCTGGCGAATAGGGAGGCCAATCCACGCCGCCTCCTGTATGTTTCGGATAGCCCAAAGCAATCACACGATCATCGAAATATTCATTCAGGAAATTAAAGACGTCGGCCGTGCGATGTGACCGGGCACCATGTTGCATAAACCACGAGGTGTTCGCAGTGTCGTCTAAGGCAGTTTGTACCGCCACAAATTCACGACGAATGTCCAGATAGCGTGATGCAGTAATCGTTTCGGATCTGAAAAATGGGCCAATGATTCCTTTGGAAGAAATGGCGGCCCAGACCAGTACTTTTTGAGGATGCAGGGACGATGGGACTGCAACATGGGGCTTTTCGGTTCCCCATATGCGCCAGTTCTGTTTATTGACGAAGCCATCCAGGTAAAAATAAGCTTCGTCAGTAAACCAAATGCTGCCCACATGCATATCGCCGTCATCAATCCTGTGCACTATATCGTTAGCGAATGTCTCTCGTGCAGCAATGGGAGCGGCGCTGAGGGGTTGCCGCGTTTGAATTTTGTATGGATAGAGGTGTAAACTCTGGCGCATGAGACGATACGTGGACGTTGGCGTCATTTGGACCGCAGCTGCAACACGGTGAACGGAAACCCGAGGCCGCTGTTGGATCACCTGCTCCACTAGCTGCGCGTTGCCCTCTGTGGTTGCCGTACGCGGTCGCCCTACCTTTCCAGCACGTTCATCCGTCACGTTCCCAGTCCGTTGAAATTTTTCAAACAGATCCTTTATTGTATCGCTTTTCGGTCCTTTGGTTACATTAAACCTCCGTTGAAAACTTCGTCTTGTTGCAACAACACTGTGTTCTAGGCGGTGGAATTCCAACACCAGAAAAATCCTCTGTTCTAAGGAATAAACCATGTTACCTACAGCACACTTGCACGTTGTGAACAGCACACGCTTACAGCAGAAAGACGACGTACAGAATGGCGCACCCACAGACTGCGTTGTCTTCTATATCTTTCACATCACTTGCAGCGCCATCTGTTGTTGAAAATTGTAACTACTGTAAGTTCGAAAGTTTGTCCGCCTGAAAATGTACTGTTGTCCCAAGCATATTGCAACAAACGGTGTATTTCTATCGCTGCTCGTTTAGTTTTTATTGCCGTTTCAAATATACCGGTCATTTTTGAAACACCCTGTAGATAGATAATGCTGAAATATGCGTCAAAAGTTAGATTTTTCAAATCTAAAATTATTAACGGTGCTTCATTGATAAATTAATTCATGCGCCCTTTGCGGTTGTTTCCTGCTTTTGATTTAGCTATGTTATGTATTGATGTGACGTGGCTATCAGTCGAGTAACACGTATCTCAGTATGAATGCGCCGCTGTAGCGTCGCAGATAAGAAGTATCGTGACTGTATCTGCTAGTATTCTCAAGTGGAACATAGAAGTCTGGTATAACTAAACACAGATATCATTTCCTGACACATGGAACGTCCGCATCTTGGCATGTCTTGCAAGTCTGATAGTTCCTCTTACAAATTTGTATCTGGCAAATTATGTGCCCAGATGACTTCCTGGAGATGCACTGTACTGGCGGTGGTACTGCTCACCGATGACTGATATAGGCTGTGGCTTGCAGGCTTTGTAGCGTGGAGTTTAACAGTGGATGGGACGTGCCGGGAACTCGCTGTAAACTCTGTGTGGTTCAAATGGTTCTAAGCACTATGGGACTTAACATCTGAGGTCATCAGTCCCCTAGAACTTAGAACTACTTAAACCTAACTAACCTAAGGTCATCACACACATCCATGCCCGAGACAGGATTCGAACCTGTGACCGTAGCAGTCGCGCGGTACCGTATTGAAGCACCTAGAACCGCCCGGCCACCGCGGCCGGCTGAACTCTGTGTGGGCTAAGTGTAGTCTTGTTGAAGAGACGCTGCGGTGCTGCTAATACGAAGGCAATGCAACACATTTATTTTTCTCGACCAATGCGGAATTTGTTGTGGGGCGTCGTGGAATATTCCTGCTTCAGTTTTTCGTAGGTTCATGAATTTCCGATACGTGGCGGCGCTATAGTCGCCCTCAAAATGGTGTCTGTAACCGAGGTGCGTTTCAAACAGAGAGCCGTCATTGAGTTTCTTTTGGCGGGAAACCAGAGCGTCGATTCGCAGGTGCTTTTCAGAATGTCTGTGAGGACCAGATAGTGAACAAAAGCACGGTAAGTCGTTGGCCGCGGCGTCTGTAATCATAGTAACAAGGTCGCTCAAACCTGTCTTATCTCCTGCATACTGACCGGCCACACACAGCTCTGACTCCTGTAATATTGGAACGTGCGGACACTCTCATTCGAGATGATCAACGGATCAGAATCAAACACCTTGTTGCACAATTGGACATCTCTGCTAGTAGTGCTGACCCACCCGTGCAAAACATGGAGTAATCAAAAGGTTGTGCCCACTGGGTTCATCGCCACCTTGCAGAAGACCGTAAAAGGCAGCGAAGGACCAATTTTGCAGAATTGCTTGCTCTTTACGTGGCTGATTGCGACAATTTTTTCGTCAAACGTCGCCATGGGCTATGAAGCATAGGTTCGTCACTTCGAACTGGAAACAAAACGGCGGTCCATAGAGTGACGCAGTACTACTTTACTCTGAAGAAAAAGTTCAAAGGCGCAACCGTGAAGTTTTGGCGACGGTCTTCTGATGCGCTGAAAGGGTTTTTTTCTTTGATCTCGTCCATCATGGTGCAACGATGAACTTGTAAGTGTATTGTACTACCTTCAGAAAATTAAAGAAACGGTCATAGACTGTTAGTCGTCACCAAAATGCAAACGAGCTTCTCCGTTTCCATGATAGCCCACGGCCTCACACAAGTCTGCTCACCAGATAGTTCAAATGGCCCTGAGCACTGTTTGACTTAACATCTGAGGTCATCAGTCCCCTAGAATTTAGAACTACTTAAACCTAACTAACCTAAGGGCACCACACACATCCATGCCCGAGGCAGGATTCGAACCGGCGATCGTAGCGGTCCTGCGGTTCAAGACTGAAGCGCCTAGAACCGCTCGGACACTGCGGCCGGGCTGCTCACCAGATAGAAGCTCACATAAATTCATTGGACTGTTCTTCCGCATCCACCCAAAAGCCTTGATCCCGCACCTTCCGGTTTCCTTCTGATTGGTACTATGAAGGATGGTCTTCGAGGGGAAGAAATACGTCGATGAGGGCGTGGTTATTATTACAACAAGAGGCTGGCTCCGACGTCGACCAGTAAAGTGGTACCATGCGGACATACAGGTCCCAAAAGTAAGGTGGCGAAAGGCCGACGCATTGAAAGGATATTATGTTTAAAAATAAGGTTTTGCACCCAAAAGAGCGAAAAATAATATTGTATATTGGAAACCTAAATAAAACCAACCTTCTTTCAGAATAAAAATGTTTTGCATTACTTACTAAACACCCCTCGCATTGTCACGCATCCCGCGTCCGGCCATCCTGATTTAGGTTTTCCGTGATTTCCCTAAATCACTCCAGGCAAATGCCGGGATCGTTCCTCTGAATGGGCACGGCCGACTTCCTTCCCAATCCTTCCCTAATCCGATGAGACCGATGACCACGCTGTCTGGTCTCCTTCCCCAAACCAACCAACCAACCATTGTCACGCAGAGGACTACCCCCGCGATCCACGGGATTCATTGCCGCCGACCGGCTGCTTACTCACAGGCTCTCTGTAAAACGTGACGTCAGCCGGAATTTGTTTGATTGGCGCCCGTGGAAGGCGTGGCAATGTACTTCCGTCGCCTGCGGTGCTCTCTTGAGGCAGTGGTCCCTATCAGCCTTGTCATCTAGAGACAGTTATTCAACATAGCCATTGCTAGGACCGGGACACGTTTCGTAAAGGAATCATGCTTTCCTGTCATGATAAACATGGAGTATCCAACATGTAACACAGTATATGTCGTACCAGTTATGAACGAAAGTCGTTCGAAGACAAGGGAGCCGATGCCCCTTCTCTCCAGCTGTATCGCTTCCATCTTATTGTAGCGCCCCACTCTCTCACGAAAGCCATCGTTCGGTGATGGATTACTATGCAGCGTCGATCTCCTGAAATAACTCAGCTCGCAGTCATTTCTCTGAGCCATCCGTGAGTGCCACTGAAGACGAAGACGAATTAGGTTGATGGGAGATAGCACTCTCATTAGCGTTTGTTTCTTTTTCGTGGCACTTCTTTTACTGTGTTTTCAGTCCCGCCGAATTTTCGTCTTTATATTCTAGGCGTATTTTCATTTGGAAGTTACATTAATGAAACTCCTGAACTTCAATATTTTCAATAGACGTTTGTAGTACCATCCTGCTGTTTTTCATACATTTGTTTCCTTAAGATGTTTTTAAATCCACCGTAGCTGCAACTCTTATTTTTAATTTGTGGAAAACTTAATATTACTTTGGCGCGTCTGTCTTCTTTACAGCACACGAAAATGAGGAAGCATTTTTCGTGGTTTCTGACATAGGATGTCGAAGTTAGAAGTCGTTCATAAACCAGAGGTGTCACGGTGACATGCGTACAGAAAAGACCACTTTGTTGCAATATGCGACATTTCCCAGTGTAATGACATGTTTAAACCCATACTATCAAATATTCGCTGATGACATCGCTATCCTCAGTGGAAATGAAAAAGAATTACCAGATCTACTGGATGGAATGAAGAGTATAATGAGTACAGAATATGGATTGATAGTAAATTGAAAAAGGACGAAAGTAACGAGAAGTAGCAGAAATGAGAACACCGAGAAACTGAACATCATGATAGGTTCAAAAATGGCTCTGAGCACTATGGGACTTAACATCTCAGGTCATCAGTCCCCTAGAACGTAGAACTACTTAAACCTAACTAACCTAAGGACATCACACACATCCATGCCCGAGGCAGGATTCGAGCCTGCGACCGTAGCGTTCGCGCGGTTCCAGACTGAAGCACCTAGAACCGCTCGGCCACCAACGGCCGGCCATCAGGATAGGTGATCACGAAATAGACGAAGTAAGTAATTCTTTTCCTTCAGTAGCAAAATGATACATGAGAGTCAGAGCAAGGAGACGAAGAAAAACAAATACTGGCAAAGAAGACGTCTACGGCCAAGAAAGGTCTACTAGTATCAAATATAGGCTTTAATATGAGGAAGAAATTTCTGAGAGTGTACGCTTGGTGCACAGCAGTGTAAGGTACTGACACATGGACTGTGGGAAAACCAGAAAAGAAGAGATTCGAAGCTTTTGAGTGGCAGTGTTACAGAAGAGGGTTGAAAATTAGGTGCACTGATAAGGTATGAGGAGGTTCTCCGGAGAACTGGTTAGGAAGGGAGTATATTGAAAACGCCGACAAGAAGAAGGGATGGGATGGTAGAACATCAGTTAAGACATCACAGAATAGCTTCCATGGTACTAGAGGGAGCTGTAGAGGGTAAAAGCTCTGGAGAGGAACACTTATTAAGGAAGACTCTTTATGGTAATAATCTTGCTCTCGAGGCAAAGCGTTGTGAAATTTGTCTCGCCGTCTATTTGAAGAGGCGACCGCACACCGACGTTTTGTGTCCCCGACATTCAGTCACCGTTGTCCTCCAGCTGTCTGAAATCTTTACGGTTGAATTTTCAAATGAAAGTTGTCGACAAACGTTACTTAAAAAACATCTTCATTTTACCATATCTGTCTTTTCGCTGTGTGTACGCGAAACCTCGTCAATAAGTGTCGGAAGACCGAGAAAGCTACGTGAGTATCAAAGCTATTCAAAGCCCGGAATCACATAAGTTTACTGAAATTCAGTAGTATTTCATTAAATTTCTCACAAATTCCAAAGTTCATGACGTTCGCTCGAACCCCATTAGAAAAATACACTGAAGAGCCAAAGAAACTGATACACCTGCCTAATATCGTGTAGGGTTCCGGCGAGCTCGCGGAAGTGCCGCAGCACGACGTGTCATGGACTCGACTAACGTCTGAAGTAGTTTTGGAATGAACTGACAGCATGAATCTTGCAGGACTGTCCGTAAATCTGTAAGAGTACAAGGGGGTGAAGGTCTCTTCTACACAGCATGTGCTGCTCAATAACGTTCATGCCTGGGGAGTTTAGTGGCCAGTGGAAGTGTTTAAACGCAGACGATTGTCCCTGGAGTCACTCTGTGGCAATTCTGGACGTATGGAGTGTCGCGTAGCTCTGCTGGATTGTCCGACTCCATTAGAAAGCACAATCGTCACGAATGAGTGCAGATAATCAGACAGGATGCTTACGTGCGTGTCACCTGCACAGTCGTATCTAGACATAGCGGGATTCGCATATCACTCCAACTGCACATGCCTCACACCTTTACAAGGCCTTTACCAACTTCAAGAGTTCCCTGTCCGCAGCTCGTATTCGTGCGGTAGCGTTCTCGCTTCCCACGCCCGGGTTCCCGGGTTCGATTCCCGGCGGGGTCAGGGATTTTCTCTGCCTCGTGATGACTGGGTGTTGTGTGATGTCCTTAGGTTAGTTAGGTTTAAGTAGTTCTAAGTTCTAGGGGACTGATGACCATAGATGTTATGTCCCATAGTGCTCAGAGCCATTTGAACCAAGAGTTCCCTGATGACATGCAGGGTACATGGATTCATGAGATTTTCTTCTTACACGAACACGTCCGTCCGCTCGATACAATTTGAGTGGAGACTCGTCCGACCAGGCAACATGTTTCTAGTCATTAATATCAAATGTCAATGTTGAAGGGCCCAGGCGATGTGTAAAGCTCTGTGTCGTGCAGTCATCAAGGGTACACGAGTGAGCCTTCGACTCCGGAAGTCCATATCGTTGATGTTTTTCGTTGAACGGTTCTCACGCTGACAATTGTTGATGGCCCTGCACTGAAATCTGCAGCAATTTGCCGCAGGGCTGCACTTCCGTCACGCTGAACGACTCTCTTCAGTCGCCGTTGGTTTCGTTGTTGCACTATATTTTTCCCGCCGAAGCGATGTTGGAGATCTGATGTTATACCGGATCCCTGATATTCATGGTACACTCGTGAAATGGTCGTACAGGATAATCCCTTCTTCATCGTTACCTATGAGATGCTTTCTCCCATCGCTGGGGCGCTGACAATGACACGATGATCACATTCGCTTAAAGCTTGATAACCTGCCATTGTAGCAGCAGTAACCGATCTAACAACTGCACCAGACACTTTTTGTCTTATATAGGTGGTGCGGACCGCAGAGCCGGATTCTGCCTGTTTACACATCTCTGTATTTGAATACGCATGCCTGTGCCAGTTTCTTTGGCGCTTCAGTTTAAAATTCTAGCCTTCAGTAGGGACCAAAAGTAATCTCCAGTGTTTAAATACTCGCGGAGTATTTCCAAGCCCACGCAACACTATACCGTGAAAAGTTAGAATCCTAAACCGAAAGCCATTGCAAAGTTCGCAAACGGAAGTCCGTAAATGATTGCGCGACGTGCTCTGAAAATCGCAAAAGGTTTTTGGCTGGCACTTTCTGACCCACTTTCGAGTTCGGCTTTACATTACGTCACTCCTCACACTTCTATGGGAGACGGTTCGCGACGAAACTAAATTCAGTCTCAAACATCTACAAACTGAAGCTGCAACTGCCGCTTACACATCACAACGCGTGTTATTCTGTGCCCTTTTACATAATGGTATGAAATTATTTATACGACTAATAGAAAGCGAGATTTGGCTTCATGATTGAATATCTCTTTGCGATCTGCGCATACGCTAATAAAATTTCCCCAGTTATCATGAAATGGATACGTCTAAACCTATTGCTTTAATTAGTTACGTCTTATTCTATGTCATTCAAGTTTAGAAAACTACACAAAGACGCAGTAGTAATGTATTTCAATGAGGAATTCAAAATATTAAGTTCTAGCAAAGAGTGTGTGTAAGAACTGTGGCTCAGTTTCAGAAGAACAGTTGACCATGCAGTAGATATTTATGTAACTACCATGACAAACCATGTGAAGATTCCACTGTGGTACAAAACGCTGAATAGAACACATTTCGCTTTAAAAAGGGCAATGTGTAAAGCTTTCAGCGACTAACGAAGCAGAATCATCTCGACAGATCTCTCACAAATTCCAGAGACGTTCTGATCATATGCAAACTGCTGTTAGTAATAAGGAAGTTAGTGTGAAGGCATTCACGGACGACACATAAACTGAAATGAATGTGGCAAAGCGAAAACGCAACTGTCACACTTAGTTTTCAAATATTCCTTAAAGGAGAATATAGGAGTATTCTCACACCACTGTGTGCAGGTATGTTGTAGATATTAGCGACACTGAGAAGCAACTGAAATTGAACAAAAGTTCAGGA
The DNA here is from genome assembly GCF_023864275.1 of Schistocerca cancellata. Taxonomy (NCBI): domain Eukaryota; kingdom Metazoa; phylum Arthropoda; class Insecta; order Orthoptera; family Acrididae; genus Schistocerca; species Schistocerca cancellata. Next base: position 139,716,268 of record NC_064632.1, read on the forward strand.
TCAGATGGAATCCCTATCAGAGTGTGCACAAAAAAATGGTTCAAATGGCTCTGAGCACTATGGGACTTAACATCTATGGTCATCAGTCCCCTAGAACTTAGAATTACTTACACCTAACTAACCTAAGGACAGCACACAACACCCAGGCAGAAAAAATCCTTGACCCCGCCGGGAATCGAACCCGGTAACCCGGGCGTGGGAAACGAGAACGCTACCGCACGACCACGAGATGCGGGCAGAGTGTGCATAGAAGTTAACCATAATATACCGTAGATTCCTCGAATAAGACTGTGCTCTGCAGCTGGAAGAAAGCACATGTCATTTCTGGTCGCAAGAGGGGTAGCAGAAGTGATAAAACAACCACCTAATAATCTTGAAGTCCGTCTGCTGTAGTATCAGAATATGTATTCTAAGCTCCAAAAATAATGAGGTATGTTGAACAGTGATCTCCATTCTAACCACCAGGGATTCCGAAAACATCGGTCATGCTGTACCAAACTCACGTTTCTTTTCACATACATGTTACTAACCTTGCAGGCAAGATGAAAAGTAAACTCATACTTCTCACAGATGATGCAGTTACCTATAATGAAGAACTATTTGAAGAAAACGAAATATTGAGTTACATATTTATTAGATTTCAATATCGTACAAAGACTGGCAACGTGATTTAAGTGTTCAGAAATACAAAACTGTATACTTCACAAAAATAGGAATTGTAGTATTCTATTACCACAAATCAATGACTCACAACTGGAATCATTCTTCATGCAGTACAATGCGGAATACCATTAAAGGAACACTTTTTTGAAGCCATGTATTTGCCTCCCATTCCGACGTATAAGTTTGAAATTTGGCTCAATGGTGCCTACCATCTTTCTCTGTATTGATGCAAAAGCGTGGTGTCCTGCGACTCCATGCTCGGTCTCGACGACGCATCAAACCGCAGGTTGTCGGCACGTGAGAAAAAGAGACTACAACTCAGAAATTCATGTGAGCTCTAAGGTCGATTTTCGGTGTCAAATTGGCAGCAAATTTCACCACATTTCTGCCCAACGTCACCGTGGACGCGTTAAATTATAGGTAGGTCGACACAATCCCTCTTACCCATTTCTCACCCCTTCTTTTGACGATTCTGCAAGGGAGGTTAGGATCGCGATACCTGGCGTTGAAAGCACTTGATATTTTATAGTTGGCTGAGAAAAAGATTTCAGACACACTACCGAAACGAAAACATTGAAGGGGTGGGGTCAATGAAACCACCACGTTCATTACCATTCATTTCACGATCAAAAACGACCCCCTTGAGGGTACGGGTGTTAGAATAGGCTCTAGGTATTCCTGCCGGTCGTAAGAGGCGACTAAAAGGAGTCTCCCACTTTTCGGCCCTATAAGTTCAGGTTCCGTTTTATGGTTTGACCTGCCACCTTCGAAAATCTACAGAATTGCGGTACATATGGGGAAGGATGCCTTACGTGGTGCACCAGTTATCCACAATGCTATTAAATTCGATCTCCTGAACCTCTTCTCATCATGGCTTTGCATTTCCACCTGCAGTTCCACTATTTGGGATAGGACACTCTCCAGGGAACGTCATCTTCCTCCGTTGTCTCCTGTCATCTTTCGCCCCAATGACATTATTGGATTTCTCTGCACACAATATCCAGCACTGTAGCCAGTCCGTTGTGGTGGGGCCGTCATGTACCCATTTGGTGGTAACCCCCTGACAACACAGGGATCGCACTGCTGATGCCTGAACTGTACGCTCCCCACGTATGCCAAGAAGCAGATGCCTGTCTTCTTGGAGCATCAGGACTCCTGGCAATGGCCATCATGCCAGGTGGTCTTTGCTGTGGCTGGGTGGCGGCTGTGGGGAGAGCCCCTGATGAAATGGATTATCTTTTGCTGGGGACCACATGACCCCAGCAGTCTCTAAGAAAGGAGAGGTTGATTTTAATGTTGACAGGTATGACTCTAAATCGTTCCTCTCCCTAGCACCACCTTGGGAGGAACGTAGGGCTCCAGAGCGACAGCATCTATATTCGCCACGTTTCTCAATGTGAACTGATGGGTACTCCTTTCTGGAAATGAAGCCTCTATTTTTTGTTGACAAGCTGGAGGATAAGCTTGGGGAAGTGACAGCGCTGTCCAAAATGCGCAATGGGTCTGTTTTGATTCAAACAACATCCTCAACCCAGTCCCTGGCGTTACTCGCCTGTGACAAGCTAGGTGATTTTCCTGTTTCGGTCACTCCCCACAAAAGCCTCCACATGGTGAAGGGAATTGTTTCTCATCGCAACCTCCTGTTACAGTCAGATGTGCAATTTACAATGGTGGGGTGTTCATTTCGTACAGCGCGTTTACAGAGAACACAAAGACAATTGAGTTGCCACCAGTGCCTTCATGTTGGCCTTTGAGGGTGATTCATTACCTGAAAAGGTCAAGGTGATGATGCATAGATGTGACGACAAACCCTATGTCACTCTTCCTATGCGATGCTTTAAGTGCTGGAAATTCGGGCACATGTCCTCCCAGTGCAATTCCAGGGCCACATGTAGAGAATGTGGACATTTGCTGCATCCAAATACTCCATGAGTGCCTCCTCCCATCTGTGTGAACTGTGGACACCATCACTCCCCATGCTCACTGGACTGTCCAGTAGTCTAAAAAGAGTGGAAAATAATGGAATATAAGACCCTGGACAGGCTGTCTTACTGTGAGGCTAAACTCAAATATGAAAGTAATGTTCCGCGCTTTCTTATGCTGACGCAACAACGGCATCTAAGGTTACTCCAGTGGGCCCTCAGGGCCGGCCATCTTCATCCCCCTTCCAGTTGGTTGAGGACATGTCTCATTCTGTTGCTCCCAAAGCTTCTACTTTGGAAGCATTATCCTTTAACTGGGGACATTGGTCTCCTCCCCCCAGCCAAAGAAGCAATGGCCTTCTCTGGGTCCTCTTATGTAAAAGTGATCTCCTGGGACATTACCTCCCACAGTCACCCCCAGTGGTCCAGTGAACACCAGCCAGTGTTTGAAAGAGCCACTGGCTGCTGGCCTTTCTCTGTCCCTGAAGCTACTTCCAAGAATCCTTCCCAGCAAGCCCCTAAGGAGTTAGCAAGAGAGCAGATCTTGAAGGAAAAGTCCGCCAATAAACAGGAGCCTCCAGTGCCCCCTACACCAGCACTCCCCCACAGCTTTGCATCCAAGGATGAGGTGGAGATTTTGGTGTCCCCTGAGGACCTAGATCTTGGCAATGCCTCAGATGCAATGGTACTGGATGCCAACACTCAACCAGAGGTGACAGTCAATGCTGAGGCTTAATTTGCCTCCTAGGTCACTTCATGACACCCCAGACGACAGAAAGCGTCATTCTCCAGTGGAACTGCAACGTTTTTTTTCTCCCATCTGGCTGATTTACTTCAGCTTCTAAACAGTACACCTGCTTTTCCCATTTTCAGTCAGGAGACCTGGTTTTCCACAATGCGGACCCCTGCCCATTATGGCTATTGGGGGTACTACAAAAACCGTCCACCCTGTCAGGTGGAGTATGCATCTTCGTCCTTACCTCTGTCTGCAGTGAATCTGCGCCCTTACAAACATCTTTAGAAGCTGTGACTGTCAGGGTGAGGACAACGCAGGAATTTTCATCTGTAACATAAATCTTCCTCCAGATGGTGACACACCACCCCATGTTTTCGCTGCACTCATTTCGCAACTCTCCCCACCTTTCCTTCTTCTGGGTGTATTTAATGCCCATAACCCTTTGTGGGGTGGAGCCAAGGTTACTGGACATGCCAAATATGTTGACTTACTGACTAAACTCGACATTTGCCTCCTAAATACAAATGCCCCCACACATTTCAGTGTGGCACATATTCGGTCATTGATCTCCCGGTTTGCATTCCTGGCCTTCTTCAATTTGTCCACTGGAGGGCACATGACGACTTGCGTGGTAGTGATCACTTTCTATTCTTTCTGTCTCTACGCCAGTATCCCTCCTCTCAGCACTAGCCCAGGGGGCAGGGTGTTCTTCCCAATGCTGAATGAGACACTTTCACATCCGTTACCAACATTGAGTATCCGCTGGATACCACCATCGATGAAGTGATCCATGTCGTCACTAATGCCATTCTTGCCACAGTTCAATCAGCAGTCCCTTGTTCCTTCGATTGTCCCCAGCAGAAGTCAGTACCTTGCTGGTTGCCAGAAATCTCTGTGGCCATTAGAAACCACATAAGCGACATCCCTCCCTGGAGAACCTTGTTGCCTTCAAACAGCTCCGTGCCCAGGTATGCCTCTTCACCAAACAAAGGAAGGAGGAGTGTTGGGTATGCTATGTCATCACCACTGGAAGATGAACCTCCCCCTTGCAGGTTTGGTTGAAGCTCCGCTGACTTTACAGCTATCAGAACCCTGCAGGTGTACCTAGAATCTCCACAAATGGAGCTGTATCGGCTGATCCAGATGTAATCGCAGTGTGTGTTGCTGAGCACTATGCTTGCATCTCTGGGTCTCAAAATTATGACCCCACTTTTCATCTCTTCAAACAAACACGCCACCCTGAGCCTTATAATGCTCACTTCAGTCAGTGGGAATTTTTCCGTGCCCTTAGTCCTGACACACCCCCTGGCCCAAACCACATCAATTCATAAATGCTGAAACACCTGCCAGCGGATTCCCAACGCCATCTCCTTGCCATCTTCATCTCTAACTGGAGCGATGGCGAATTCCCATTGCAATGGCGGGAAGGTATCATCATTCCAGGCCTTGGAAGAACCCACTAGATGTTGAAAGCTATCGTCCTATCAGACTCACCAACGTTCTGTACAAGCTGCTAGAATGTATGATGAGCCAGTGGTTGAGTCTCCGGGCCTTCTGGCTCTGTCCCAGGGCGGTTTTCGCCAACCATTGACAACTTGGTTTACCCGGAGTCTGCCATTCGATCGGCCTTTTCCCGGCGCTAACACCTTATTGCCGGCGTTTTCGACCTCACACAGACTTACGATACCACTTGGCAACACCACATCCCCGCTGCTCCGAATGAGTGGGGTTCCTGGTTCCCATTCTCGATTTTTATACAGAACTTTTTGCCTCACCACACTTTCAGAGATCTGCATTTCCCACAAGGCACTCCATACACAAGAGAAAGGGGTCCCACTGGGATCTGTCCTGAGTGTCCCACTCATTTTAATTGTCATAAATGGTCTCGTGCTAGCAGTAGCATCGTCAGTATCTCCCCAGCTATACGCTGACGATTTTTGTATTTCCTTCTGCTCCTATTCTACTGTTGCGGCTGAACGCCACATGCAGGGAGCTGTATGGAAGGCACAGTCGTCGGCCCTCGATCACGGCTTTGAGTTTTCGGCTGCTCAAACTTGTGTTATGCACTTCAGTTGTCGTCGTACCGCCATACCCATCCGGAACTCTACCTCGATAACCAACTACTAATGTTGTGGAGACTTGCCGCTTTTTGGGACTGGTCTTAGACGCCTACGTAAGTTGACCTCCCCATCTTCGTCAGCTTAAGAACAAGTGCTGGTGGCACTTTAATCTTATTCGATGCCTGAGCCACACCGACTGTGGTGCTGATCGTCCTACACTCCTTCAGTTATATCAAGCCCTTGTACATTCCCGTGTTGATTATGGGACCGTGGTGTACGGCTCAGCTGCACTGATTATACTGGACCCTATCCACCACTGTGGAGTTCGCTTCGCGGCAGAGGCCTTCTGATCGAACCCCGTAAACAGCCTCCGTTTGGAAGCTGGCGTTCCTCTACTGTGGCATAGGCAGCAATTGTTGCCCACATACATAGTTCGCCTCGCCATGTGCCGACACCTAGCTGTTCCAGCGCTGTTGAAACCAAGAGTGGCGTAGCAGGGCTCCACTCTTTTGCAGCTTCAGTGAGGAAGGTTTTAGGCATCTTTGAGCCAAATTTAAAATGTCACCATGGGAGACGTTTACCGGATTTCGTAAACCATGTCCTTTAATTGTGTTGCGCAATGTCAATGGTTGTAACTGTTGGGACACCGACTTGCAGCCTTCGGCCTTCAGCCATGGAAGGTGACCAGAAGTGCCTATACTTCAGGCGAAACTAGTACGTCAGTATTTCAGCGACCACTGACGACGTCGCCAAAGGCGAGCACTACGTTGCACATTACTCGTCCCGTGCAGCCAATGGGAAAGATTACTTAACATAGGTGACTTTCCGCAGCTGTTAAACATTTTAAGGAAAGCCTTTTTATAGCCATCAGCTGTACACATATAACTTTATTCTTTACCGATTTCGATTTTAATAACTATCATCAGTGGAAGAAAAGCAGTACATCAGGTGGATCAAAATGCGTACTTCTTGTAAACCAAATGCAACGATGTTCCACAGTGATCTGTACAGTACGCCTGATCTGGCTAATGTCAAAAACCACTAGAAGCACGTCAAACTCAGTCTATAACAGACTGCCTAAAGATTGTTGACATGTTATTACCACTAGCCTTACTCTTAGTCTATCACTACGCTGCCGTCAGTGCGTTACAACTTATATTGACTACTGTGATGCTAATGATTTTCTCCTCGATTGGACTCTGACTGTGACTTCACAGTTCAAGTTCTGGACTGCACGCTGATGTGCCCACAAAACCGAAGATTAGCCTAGAAGATAGAGTTGCAGGTGAAGTAGAGCAACAAATTGATGACATTGACACTGTTCGCATTTGCTCCCTTCGAAAGGGATTTCTCCCGTGCTGTGTTTGGTGTCCACATCTGATATATGTGTCCTTCCAGTTCCTGCAATATCATCTTTTGATTGCATGGCTACTGATGTCTTTGTGAAGAAAGTTGCTACTAATTGTTGGTAGAGGGAACTTAGGATTCTGTTTCTGGTTTTGAAACAACTTTAACGCACATACTGACCACCTATGTTATGCCTGTCACTCTCAGCTTCCAATTGAAATACAGATTTAGGCCGTCTATGCTCACTTGTTTGAAGGTGTTTATTTCAGAAAGAAATCTGTGCCGTGCATTTCTTGACTGGAGTTCGTTGTTTGGTGGACGGTCGAACCATTTATTGAATTTACATGATGCTTTTAATGCAGGAGTTGACAAAATAATGGATGTCATTTCTGTAAAGGCACGAAATCTCGGAGGTATTTAGTGGGATTGGCAGAACTGTTGCCTATTTGACGGCTAATTTGGTCTTGAAATGAAATCCTTTCCTATGGTTAAGTTACGAAAGCCAGCAGCAGACTTCACAGTGTGAGCGTGTTCGTCGCAAAGAATCATGCGTCCCAGATATCTGAGAAATTTAACATCTTTAAGCTGATATTCGGATAGTTATAATTTTCGACACACTTATTACTAGACATAAGTTCTAACACGATGTATTCATTCCGTGGAGATGCTGCCAGAGGCCTGTCATTAGAATATCTGAATGTTCGTCACGATCAACATGTTGAGAGAGTTCTCAGTGCCGGCCGCTGTGGCCGAGAGGTTCTAGGCGCTTCAGTCCGAAACCGCACTGCTGCTACGGTTGCAGGTTTGAATTCCGTCTCGGTCATGGATGTGTGTGATGTCCTTAGGTTAGTTAGGTTTAAGTAGTTCTAAGTCTAGGGGACTCATGACCTCAGATGTTAAGTCCCATAGTGCTCAGAGCAATTTGAACCATTTTGAGAGTTCTCAGTGCTTTGTCCATCAAAACAGCCGGAAAAATTACCGTTGCGCATTTTTGTATGATGTTTCTTGATAAATCCATTGGAATGAAATAAGGTAATTATTAGGTAAATAAAGCTTCTTGTTCTAAAATAAAAAGTAACCTTCTCAAAAAACACTGATTTTAAGGAAACCGTTCCGTCCATGCCGTGGTATATGTAAGTAGATTCTTGTAGATATTTTATATTACTCATCGCTCTCTGTAGGAACGTTTTGCGGAAGTTTATCGGCTGTGTGGTGCCTTTAATCTCTGCCCCTCTTTTTATTAATCATCCGAGAGTACCACAAATGTGAGGGTTACCGTTTTGATACAGAACGTGATTTTGCCTCTCTCTCTTCTTGTATAAATACCAAATGGAGTGTTTGACATGTCGTATCTGCCGTGGTCGTGCTGTTTGCGTTCCCTGAGAATCTGGACGCTGTACATCGAAAAGTAAACACAGGATCAGGCAAACGCTATTCGAACGCCACCTTGTTTACGCTAATTTTTTGCTTGCTGTATTCGCTGGAACATATATGTAAATGCTCGTATAATGTTGATAAGCAGTGAATTTCTCTCTGAAAATGCGCAGTCGTGTGTTATTTGATTCGTAAGTGTTTTCCTTCGGAGAGAAGTTTTTGTGAAGCCATTCACATTTTTAAATGTCTTACATTTCACAAATATTAAAATCACCGGTATCCTTACGAGCTACAAAAGGACGTAGTTTCTATTATGATTTTAGAGGAAATAAAAATTTACTTGTCGATCCATGCTTTCTGCTCCATCGGTGCATGTTTGCACAACAGCTGGAAATAAACGGGGAAATCTTCAGCAGCAGTGGTTTCTGGAATGTTTGGCTTAGCGATGAAAGTAATGACAACACGTTAAGTTCACAATTCTCGCTTTTCAATAATGGAACGAGCCTGTTATTTTAAAATTTATTGCTCCGGCAGCGGTGGCCGAGCGATTCAAGGCGCTTCAGTCTGGAACCGTGTGACCGAATCCTGCCTCGGGCATGGATGTGTGTGATGTCCTTAGGTTAGTTAGGTTTAAGTAGTTCTAAGTTCTAGGGGACTGATGACCATAGATGTTAAGTCCCATAGTGCTCAGAGCCATTTGAACCATTTTTTAAAGTTTATTGTCATTTACAATAGTTCATTTGTTAGTAATATATTTAGAGAGTACCTAGACAGAACTAGGGAGCTACACCTGTGTTTATCATTCATGAAAATGATATTCCTTTGTTACTGATTTGAAAATTTCATGTATAGACTCTTGTGGATCTAGATTGAAAGAGAAAGGATTGATTTTTGTGAAACTAAAACTTTCACCGGTATAGTTTAAGGTTTTATTTACGAAGCGATTCGAAGGCTTTGCTTCATCTTCAGTTTGGGTTTGATGCATTGCGCCTGGGAAACCGTTGATTACTGAAAATTAACCACGTGATGTAAGAATAATCTTCCACGCGCCAGTGTAGTGTATGTTGTTTTGGCACTTCCTGGTAGGTTTAAACTATGTGTCGCATCTGATCTTGAAGTCGGACCCTTCCCTTTCACGGAAAATGATCTCACAGACTGAATAACCCCGATCTGACCCATGGTCCACCCTCCCAGCTTCATTTCTTCCCCTACTCTCCTAACTCTTTCTCTACTTTCCTAACTCCACAGAAGCTCTCTGATAAAACTTGCTGGACTAGCTCACCTGGAAGAAAAGGTACTGCTATAGCCATAGCCAGTTGGGTTGTTTCCAGAATGAATCTTCCACAATGTAGTGAGTTCCCAGTCTAGTACATAACGTTAATGTATCAAAGTTTCAAGGCGGGGAATACTCTACACTGGAAACATTCTTTCAGTTAAATATTCAGCTTATGACTGTGATAATGGTATACATATACGTCTAACGCCTTGCTAGTTCTGCCGGATTTATTTTAACGTGGACTTTTCACCGTGTTACAAGTATTATGGGAAACAGGTGAAAGCCGAAAGTTTTGTTATTGATTAATTTACTTATTTACTAGCTGAGAAGCCTGGAATTGCTCAAGTATTCATTTTGGCAGATTTATATTAGCAGCGCAAACTTATATATACTTCTGCAATAGACTTAGTGTGAGACCAGTCCGCAGAGTTTCTGTAAGCTGGGCGCAACTGCTTCGGGTGTCTACAAATTGATTTTGTAAACGTCTCTTTACCACGCCTAATCATAACTCTATAGACGACTATTGTTTTCGCTTCAGCCGTTTGAGCTTCGCAGTTGAAAGCTGTTAAAAGCAATGCCTGGTGTCTGTGATTTTCTTAACTTGAATCGACTGGAGGAGTGATTTAGTATGAGTAGTTAAGAATAAATCTATTAAAACTCCATGGACGATGAGGAATTTTTTCACGCATCTCAGTGTTTATGAAGTTATATCTCTTAAACTATGTATCGTACAATGGTTTATTTGTGTAGGTACATTCAGCAACATATGTGGATAAGTCCTGCGAAATATATTGCGGATACAGTTACTAGCAACGAAATTTAAACGCCATGCATGATGCGGTAATTTTTCACCCATCTCATTGTTTATGACATCATGTCTTCTGAACTATGATAGGTGGGGTTCTTACCCTCACACCGATTCTTGCCTGACGCTAAAGAATATGTGTGCTCAGTTGGTTCAGTGATTTAGGAGGAGATGTGGAACATACATGCATACACACACACTTAGAAACATCCATTTTTAGAGTATGTAAGAGTTTGCTTATTTTTTGCATTGTAATTACTTGCTGTTTGATTTACAATAGCGGGCTATCGAAATGTTTATAAAATATGAGATGTTGTATAGCATGCAGAGTACTAGACTGAATAATATATTCCTATTGTGGCTGATTCAGCTTGCTTATTCTTGCTATGCACCCAGTTACAATTATTGAGTCACCTATCCCTAGACAGCGTAGAGCGGGCCGCCACCTCTAGCTCTCCGCCGACAAACACTCAAACGGAATACTTTAACATTAAATTTGAGGAAAAATAATGAAATATAATCACCGTCTACTACCAATACATTACTCCTACAAACGAGCAGAGGTCTCGGAAGGACTCGAATACCACCAATCATACCGTTAAACTACAAACTATTCCTTAACAACTATATAAGATCATCACTATCAAATGAAGGGTTTATTTCAATAGTGGTACAAGTCCATTACCTCCACGTTTCAGCCTATAATGCTTCTGAAATTAATGATCCAGAATGAACAGAAAGAAAGGTTCATCTCTAGCAAGAAGCCGTATGCTTGAATATTTCTGGTATCTCAACTACAGATTTTTAAGCGCTCATTTAACTTCAGGACTCTGTATCTCAAGATGAACAAAAATGGACTAGTACCACTATTGAAATAAGCCCTTCAAATGTGATGTAATATTCAAGTCTAGCAGAGCCCGTTGGGTCTTGTACTATACTAGTGAAATATAATGTTCTATTGAAATGCCAAATTCTTTTACTAAATTCACACAAAAATATAACGAAGCGTGATACTTCCAGATTTTTCCATTTATAGACTACATGTACAGTCATGCTCAAAAGTATCCCAACGACCTGAATTGCATTTCGCCTGATTCGCATGTAACCGGCAGAACGAGGCTGTCTAGCAGGTCCTCTGGTCGCTCCTTAGTACAGTCGTTTGACTATTGAAAATGGCTCCAACATGTCACCACTAGAAAACACTGCCCTGTCTCGAAATAACTCATGATGTAAAGTGATACCACGATACTGAAAATATCAGGGGACACGTTATCACAGATAAGAGTGTCGTTAAGGGTTGTAAGCTCCTTACAATAAATGACATACCTGAAATGTTACCACTCTCATTATTACGTCAAATAGGTAAAGCACGTAGTAAGTTTGTCGTATTCATGATTTCCTCTTCAAAGTAACATACAGTACTTATTATATAACACAAAATGACATTAAAAATTTAAGTTATTCACGAGCTGCTAGTTGAGAATATGTATGAACTTCAAATGACATGACGAACCGCCTCGTTCTGCATATGGATTCAAACCTAGGTCATGCAAACTAAGCAAAGACTTCGTGACTGACGCAAACTAACAGTCATTCCTGATTAGGCATACAGAGAGTGATATAACTCGATTTTAGGCAGTATCAGTTAGCAAATTTCAACTTTAAATTACATAACTCAATCATGTTTAACGGACGCTTATTCCTCCCCAGCATCTCTTGTCCCTGTTAACGAACTACGAGAGATGTTAAATATTGCTTCTTCACAAGTAACTTACTTGAAATGCCGTGAGGTAAAGCTTTGTGTTGGACAGGGATTCGAACCCAGAACCTAAACAGATTGATACAGAAACACAAACTACTGTATCATATCGGATTTTCTCGGCAGTAGCTAGATGTTTTAACTGAAATGACGAGACGAAACATTAATTTTTTCCTTCCAAGGACTCCAACCCGGCACCTATCGCTGTTATATTCTAGAGAAAACGAACGTTAAATATGGGTTTGTTAGATCAGCAGCGACATGTGAACATGTTTGAACTAGAAATAATATGACGAAGAGTTCAGTGCTCACTGGGAATAGAGCCCCACACATATCGTTGTTGACTACACACAAAGAGACGTCAGCTACCGAATTTTTCTCCACGAGCAGCTCGGAATAACATCTTGAACTTACAGTGAACTCGCAAATAGTTCTGTGTCCCACTGGGAGACAAAAACGTCAGATATCGTTAGTGTTGACAACGAAAGAAAAATCATTAAAAACCAAAATTATTAGCCACCAGCAGATAGGTGTTGCCATGCTAGGGTTTGATAATATATAATGAAATCTTTAGTGCCGGGCCAGGATTCGAACCCATTCACACGTAATATGTGGAGATGTTGAGGAATCTGCAGTTTTGAACACACAACGAATTGTAGCCGAGCTATATTGCAACGAAGGGATCAAATTCCGCGTTAAGGGCGGTCTGAGTTGCATTCTCAGGTCAGAACCAATTTTATCGATATACAGAAGCTCAGATAAAACATGCACTAAGTGTCCTGTGACCCTACATAGCGTTTGTTTCGTCACTAGACCGACCTTTCTTATACTGTCCGACGCCATTTCCTCCTTAACATTTAAACAATGAATTATATGACAATCGGCATGTACAACATTCAGACGCGTAATGAGAGCTTCGTCACCGATAATAAAGTCATTGGACACAAATATGACAAGTCCTCTATGTTTAATAACCATACCCGGCTTGTTTTTGACGTTAACAGTCACAGGTCGTCCTTCAACAATTCGTTTCAAAGTTGATGCAAAAGGACGCCAACGAAGCCAGTCAAATTCCTCAAACAATATAACATGGTGTATACACAATATAACATGGTGTATAAGAAAGGTCGGACTAGTATAAGAAAGGTTACTGGTGATAGAGTTTCTACATGTCGCACCTCCAGACTTTATTGTGGTTCAACCTGACGTCTACTTGGCAGAGAAGGAATATCATCTTTAATGTGAATTTCAGACCACACTGCCATTATATCTTCTTCACTTGGTGTAGTCCGAAGTGAATGGAATCTTTCTCTCCCTATCTAAAATCATTGACAGAAGTGGGAATCGACCCCAGACCATAGGTATAAGAACCTACCATCAGTCCAACAGACCATCAAACCCTCTTTTCTGTGACTCATTTTTCTGTTGTAACGCCGTTGCGCCACACTGGATGAGAATTCTGACACACGGGCTCCCTGTAGTAGATCATGTTCAGTAAATTCATTTACTTGGTTGACCGAATCACCATGAACTAGCTCCCTCGCCTACGCAGTGCCTATATTCGACTCTATTTTGTAATCACCGAAATAAAAGCACGTAACTGCCACCTACACTGAACTGCCAACAGTGTAGGATGCAGAAATATAAATAGGAAGTGTTCCTTTCCACTTGGGCTATTCTATTGCGCTATCTGTTTGTAATAAACGTCGTGCAGCGCAAAAGAAAAGCTGTAACTGTTTCGATCACTGTCAGAAGTCTAGACCCGGCCATTTGCATTATCTCGCAGCGCTGTGGTATGTAGAAGATCTGGAGGAATTGTTGTTCAGCTCTGGAGCGGTTGGAGCTGTGTGTCAGCTAGTAACGTAATGGTAAGTGTCGTGCACCATAGATAAGACGTCGCGAGTTCGAATACATTTACTACTAACCTTTTTTAAAACGCAATTCTGCTGTCTGTTGAAGTTACCAATCTAATGGAACTTTGAACATAATTCCCTTCACTTCTCAACCCAAGATAGTCGCATGTGGAAAAAGGGCTAACTTCTGTGACATTTTGTTTTTTCCAGGTTTAATAGACAGCCAGGCAGCAGATGCATCTCGAAGCTTCAGTATTATGCATGGGAAGAGCGCATCGTGCCCAAATACGTCAGAAAAGTATTTTCTACATTAGCTGTCATGTGGTAGTGGCATCTTATTGTTCTTCAAGCATTGTATGACAGCTTTAACTCAACACAAGTTTTCTACTTGCATGTAATCAATAAACTGCATGTGCATCGTCAGACTGTTATAGAAACATCAGAGAATTCGCATATATCGTTGATGATTAATATCGCTCTCATGTTTACTATTGTTTCAACAACACTAAAGGAAACCTTACGAGAACTGTGCACTGTATTATAAGAAAAGAAATAAAACTAACCACGATAAACTTCAGTCAAGTGAACTTTGAGGCTTAATTCCGTGCACACAAGGAAGTAACTCGTCGATCACAGAGTTGCCAAACATACGTTGCCTTGTTGCCAAATCTCAGTAACAGTACCAGCAGGAAGAAGACGAACCGATGTGATCCTACAGCAGGCTCGGAAGTGACCACAGCTGGTGTCTCCAAGTCGCAGCCGCTACGGCCTGGAATACGTAATGCGACTGTTTCGTATTTCTGTAACTAGGTTTAGGAACTGGAGCGTAGTTACTAAAAATACTCAGAATTGACTGCAAACTAAGCATCATAAATCAGTAACTCTCTTAGTTGTTTTTATATTTCTTTCGCATGTGTACTCAAAACTAAGAAACTCATTCACAGGCTTTTTTATGCCTCGCTGATAGTCGAGCACAACAAACAAATAAAAATAATAAAAATAATGTATGTGTGTGACAGACAGAGAGAGAGAGAGAGAGAGAGGAGGAGAGAGAGAGAGAGAAATAAAAAAAGAATGAGAGAGAGAGAGAGAGACAGTGTGTAAAAAGTTGTTGTAAAAAATTGAATCATGATATGTAAAGAAATCTTTCATTTAAAATGACACGTTCCACATCATTATGAAATGTCGTATTCATGATCTATGGAACAAGAATTAATCTAATCTAATCTAATCACATCATATTGATGACTAGCCATGAAGAGTCATGATGTACTGAAATTTTTGCCAATGCCAGTAACCAAATTTAAACTTGAAAATAAAAGACGACAATTTCTGTAATAAACCGGGACCCCTATCAAGACACTTTCGTCCCTGTTAGCTAACCACGAAATATGTCTGATATACCTCAATTATGAAGTAACAAAGTGTGCATGCATTTAAAGATGAAGTGCAAGTTGTGAAGTTCTGTGACGGAGATACGAACCCAACACGTAATCGGATTCTTAACTAAGAAAAATCAAATGTTACGTATCAGTTTTTCGTACGAGCTGCTAGGTGTTTCAGTCTAAAATGAGGATACAAAGTTTTGTGCCTAAGCGACAATCGAACTGCACACCTACGGTGCATCCACGAATATAGCTTAAGTATCAGTTGCTCACTCACCAACTGTAAGATGTGTGCGTGTCTGACCATGAATAACTACACCTATTGCGTTTGTTGGCAACACATGAACAGACATTAAAAATGCACGTTAATTTTCACTAGCAGGTGGGTGTGCGCTTGATAGAGCTTGAAATGAAATTATAAATATTTTTGTACTGGGTCCTTTGGAGGAGACCTAGAGAAGATTGCAGTCTTGGGAAAAGGAACGAAATGATGGAACTACACTGTTCTGAGAGATTCAGATCCTCGAAAGAGGAGATACGAATTCGAATCACAGTCCAGCACCAAAATTTTCAACGTATCTCGTTCAATCAAGTACAAGTAAAATCAGAGACCTCTTCCTTTAAATGGCTATCGGTTCATCAAATAAAATAAAATTTTCTAATGTAAGTGACTTAACTGGCGACTGTATTTCTGTTTGCTATGACTTCCGCTATGTCATTTCCCAACGTAAACCGGCTCTGCCCAGTTGGTAATGAAGGGACGTGATGTTTAATGCGGATTGGGATTTCAACGCCTTTCTCTTGAGGTTACCAGAGGTAAAATAAATCTGTTTCTGCCTCTTAAAAGAAAATTCCTATACCCACGCAGTGCACCTGTGATAATTCGTTGTACCAGACCATTGTGGCCACATTTCCCAGCCTCCCGAGTGTGCTGAAACGGATGATGTGCTTAGCTTACAAAATTAGTCACGGTGGAAAAAATGCAAATCTATTAAATGGTTAAGTAGAAGCAAGCTTCTGACTCGGAGATTATGCTATTCTCATGTCAGCAGGATGTAAAGACTCTTGTAGGCAACATAGGCTGGAAGCAAGTAAATGAAGAAAGGGGCCTAGAAATGGCTGTCGAGTACTGCCACACCAAAAGGCAAGAGATCCTACTGCAAGTAAATGAAGAAAGGCAGCGTGTTTTTGTTATCAAGTAACGTCTTCATCGATTACTTTAGTTTTAATGTAATCTACGAGTAATTGCTGATGTTTGATATTAACATGAAAAGGATTCCGTAGACAGGGAAAGAACCTGTTCTTGGAAACTACTTCTATACTGATCAAAAGGCATTAAATGATCTTCAGGCACGTGTGTTCCAGCAGCGGTATGAATAAAATGATAGTGATAATGACGGTAATAATCGAATTATCCGGTAACTTCACACTTCACAGTGGATTTTCTCGAACTAAGAAATTTGCTCAATTTGTGAAAATTCAAAATGGCTTTACTTGGAGCCTATGATGCCTATAAGATTCTTTACATCCTGCTGACATGAGAATAGCATAATCTCCGCGTCAGAAGCTTGCTTCTACTTAACCATTTAATAGACTCGCATTTTTTCCACCGTGACTAATTTTGTAAGCTAAGCACATCATCCGTTTCAGCACACTCTTGAGGCTGGAAAATGTGGCCACAATGGTCTAGTGGAACGAATTACCACAGGTGCACTGCGTGGGTTCAGGAATTTAATTTTAAGAGGCAGAAGGTAACCTCAAGAGAAAGACGTTATATTCCATAATCCGCATTAAATATCACTTTCCTTCATTACCAATGGCAAACAGAAATACAGTCGCCAGTAAACGTACTTGCATTAGAAAATTTGTTTTATTTGATGAACCGATAGCCATTTAAAGGAAGAGGTCTCTTATTTTACTTGTACTTGATTGAACAAGAGACGTTGAAAATTTTGGTGCTTGACTGTGATTCGAATTCGTATCTCCTCTTTCGAGGATCTGAATCTCTCAGAACAGTGTAGTTCCATCATTTCGTTCCTTTTCCCAAGACTGCAATCTTCGCTAGTTCTCCTCCAAAGGATCCAGTACAAAAATATTCATAATTTCATTTCAAGGGCCGCCAGCGGTGGTCTAGCGGTTCTAGGCGCGCAGTCCGGAACCGCGCGACTGCTACGGTCGCAGGTTCGAATCCTGCCTTGGGCATGGATGTGTGTGATGTCCTTAGGTTAGTTAGGTTTAAGTAGTTCTAAGTTCTAGTTGACTAATGACTACAGATGTTAAGTCCCATAGTGCTCAGAACCATTTGAACCATTCATTTCAAGCCCTATCAAGTGCACACCCACCTGCTAGTGAAAATTAACGTGCATTTTTAATGTCTGTTCATGTGTTGCCAACAAACGCAATAGGTGTAGTTATTCATGGTCAGACACGCACACATCTTACTGTTGGTGAGTAAGCAACTGATACTTAAGCTATATTCGTGGATGCACCATAGATGTGCAGTTCGATTGTCGCTTAGGCACAAAACTTTGTATCCTTACTTTAGATTCAAACACTTAGCAGCTCGTAAGAAAAACTGATACGTAACATTTGATTTTTCTTAGTTAAGAATCCGATTACGTGTTCGGTTCGTATCTCCGTCACAGAACTTCACATCTTGCACTTCATCTTTAAATGCACTTTGTTGCTTCAGAATGGAGGTATATCAGGCATCTTTCGTGGTTAGCTAACAGGGACGAAAGGGTCTTCATAGGGGTCCCGGCTTATTACAAAAATTGTCATCTTTTATTTTCAAGTTTAGATTTGGTTACTGGTATTGGCAAAAATTTCGGTAATTCATGACTCTTCATGGCCGTTTATCAATATGATGTGATTAGATTAGATTAGATTAATTCTTGTTCCATAGATCATGAATACGACATTTCGTAATGATGTGAAACGTGTCATTTTAAATGAATGATTTCTTTACATATCATGATTCAATTTTTTTACAACAATTTTTTTCACAGTCTCTCTCTCTCTCTCTCTCTCATTCTTTTTTAGTTCTCTCTCTCTCTCTCTCTCTCTCTCTCTCTGTCTCACACACACACACATTATTTTTTTATTTTTATTTGTTTCTTGTGCTCGACTATCAGCGAGGCATGGAAAAACCTGTGAATGAGTTTCTTAGTTTTGAGTACACTTGCGAAAGAAATATAGAAACAACTATGAAAGTTACTGATTTATGATGCTTCGTTTGCAGTCAATTCTGAGTATTTTTAGTAACTACGCTGCAGTCCCTCAACCTAGTTAGAGAAATGCAAATCAGTCGCCTTACGTATTCCAGGCTGTAGCAGCTGCGACTTGGAGACACCAGCTGTGGTCACTTCCCAGCCCGCTGTAGGATCACGTCGGTTCGTCTTCTTCCTGCTGGTACTGTAACTGAGATTTGGCAACAAGGCAACGTATGTTTGGCAACTCTGTGATCGACGAGTTACTTCCTGGTGTGCACGGAATTAAGCCTCAAAGTTCACTTGACTGAAGTTTATCGTGGTTAGTTTTATTTCTTTTCTTATAATACAGTGCACAGTTTTCGTAAGGTTTCCTTTAGTGTTGTTGAAACAATAGTAAACATGAGAGCGATCATAATCATCAACGATATATGCAAATTCTCTGATGTTATCTATAACAGTCTGACGATGCACATGCAGTTTATTGATTACATCCAAGTAATCTATGAAAGAGATACAAGCAGTCACATCAAACATCAATAAGGAAATTGCAAGAAAATACTTTCGGCTCATAGTCCAATGGTGAAAAACTTACAATGCTGCACAACAGGTAACGCCTCTTTCTGCTGCTGTCAAGCAAATTTTGGGTTTCTAGAAATACATAACTATATTTATGAAATGCCACATTTGCATACCTCTTGAGTATGACACAGCATACCAATTAAACACAGACCCAATCAAAATGTAAGTGAGTAGTATTTTACTAATTCGTGTCGATAGAGGCAATCTTGTGTACAGTTTAAACAATAGTAAATATGAGAGCGAAATTAATCATCAACGATATATGCGAATTCTCTGATGTTACCTGTAATAGTCTGACGATGCACATGCAGTTTATCGATTACGTGCATGTAGAAAACTTGTTGTGAGTTAAAGCTGTCAAACAACGTTTGAAGAAGAATAAAATGCCACTACCACACGACAGCTAATGTAGAAAGTACTTTTCTGACGTATTTGGGCACGATGCGCTCTCCCCATGCATAATACAGAAGCTTCGAGATGCATCTGCTGCCTGGCTGTCTATTAAACCTGGAAAAAACAAAATGTCACAGAAGTTAGCCCTTTTTCCACATGCGACTATCTTGGGTTGAGAAGTGAAGGGAATTATGTTCAAAGTTCCATTAGAGTGGTAACTTCAGCAGACAGAAGAATTGCGTTTAAAAAAAATTTAGCAGTAAATGTATTCAAACTCGCGACATCTTACCTATGATGCACGACACATACCATTACGCTACTTGCTGACACATAGCTACAAGACCTCCAGAGCTGAATAACAATTCTTCCAGAACTTATGCATACCACAGCACTGCGAGATAATGCAAATGGCCGGGTCTAGACTTCTGACAGAAACAGTTACAGCTTTTCTGTTGCGCTGCATGACGTTTTTTACAAACAGATAGCGCAATAGAATAGCTCAAGTGGAATGGAACACTTCCTATTTAAGTTTCGGCATCCTACGCTGTTGGCAGTTCTCTGTAGGTAGCAGTTACGTGATTTTATTTCGGTGATTACAAAACAGAGTCGAATGTATGCACTGGGTAGCCGAGGCAGCTAGTTCATGGTGCTACGGTCAAACAAGCAAATGAATTTACTGAACATGCTGCAATTTACTACAGGGAGCCGGTGTGTCAGAATTCTCATCCAGTGTGGCGCAACGGCGTTGCGATAGAAAACTGAGTCACGGAAAAGAGGGTTTTGTGGTCTGTTGGACTGATGGTAATTTCTTTTACCTATGGTCTGGATTCGATTCCGACTTCTATCAATGATTTTAGATAGGGAGAGAAAGATTCCATTCTCTTCGGACTACACCAAGTGAAGAAGATATAATGGCAGTGTGGTCTGAAATTCACATTAAAGATGATATTCCTTCTCTGCCAAGTAGACGTTAGGTTGAACCACAATAAAGTCTGGAGTGGCGACATGTAGAAACTCTATCAACAGTAACCTTTCTTGTACTAGTTATTTATTTCTAGTGACGAAACAAACGCTATGTAGGACACTTATTCCATCTTTTATCTGAGCTTCTGTATATCGATAAAATTGGTTCTGACCTGATAATGCAACTCAGACCACACTTAACGCGGAATTTGATCCCTTCGTGGCAATACAGCTCGGCTTCAATTAATTGTTTGTTCAAAACTGCAGATTCCTCAACATCTCCATATATTACGTGTGAATGCGTTCGATTATGTATTATCAAACTCTAGCATGACAACACCTATCTGCTGGTGGCTAATAATTTTGATTTTTAATGTTTTTTTCATTCGTTGCCAACACTAACGATATCCGACGTTTTTGACTCCCAGTGGGACACAGAACTATTTGCGAGTTCACTGTAAGTTCAAGCCCGCATCTCGTGGTCGTGCGGTAGCGTTCTCGCTTCCCACGCCCGGGTTCCCGGGTTCGATTCCCGGCGGGGTCAGGGATTTTCTCTGCCTCGTGATGGCTGGGTGTTGTGTGCTGTCCTTAGGTTAGTTAGGTTTAAGTAGTTCTAAGTTCTAGGGGACTCATGACCATAGATGTTAAGTCCCATAGTGCTCAGAGCCATTTTTTGTAAGTTCAAGATGTTATTCCGAGCTGCTCGTGGAGAAAAATTCGGTAGCTGACGTCTCTTTGTGTGTAGTCAACAACGATATGTGTGGGGCTCTATTCCCAGTGAGCACTGAACTCTTCGTCATATTATTTCTAGTTCAAACATGCTCACATGTCGCTGCTGATGTAACAAACCCATATTTAACGTTCGTTTTCTCTAGAATATAACAGCGATAGGTGCCGGGTTGGAGTCCTTGGAAGGAAAAAATTAATGTTTCGTCTCGTCATTTCAGTTAAAACATCTAGCTACTGCCGAGAAAATCTGATATGATACAGTAGTATGTGTTTCTGTATCAATCCGTTTAGGTTCTGGGTTAGAAACCCTGTCCAACACAAAGCTTTACCTCACGGCATTTCAAGTAAGTTACTTGTGAAGAAGCAATATATAACATCTCTCGTAGTTCGTTAACAGGGACATGAGATGCTGGGGAGGAATTCGCGTCCGTTAAACATGATTGCGTTATGTAATTTAAAGTTGATATTTGCTAACTGATACTGTCTAAAATCGAGTTATATCACTCTCTGTATGCCTAATCAGGAATGACTGTTAGTTTGCATCAGTCACGAAGTCTTTGCTTAGTTTGCATGACCTAGGTTTGAATCCATATGCAGAACGAGGCGGTTCGTCGTGTCATTTGAAGTTCATACATATTCTCAACTAGCAGCTCGTGAATAACTTAAATTTTTAATGTCATTTTGTGTTAAATAATAAGTACTGTGTGTTACTTTGAAGAGGAAATCATGAATACGACGAACTTACTACGTGCATTACCTATTTGACGTAATAATGAGAGTGGTAACATTTCAGGTATGTCATTTATTGTAATGAGCTTACAACCCTTAACGACACTCTTATCTGTAATAACGTGTTCCCTGATATTTTCAGTATCGTGGTATTACTGTACATCATGAGTCATTGCGGATCAGAACAGTGATTTCTAATGGTGACTTGTTGGAACCATTTTCAATAGTCAAACGACTGTACCAAGGAGCGATTAGAGGACCTGCTAGACAGCTGCGTTATGCCGGTTGCATGCGAATCAGGCGAAATGCAATTCAGGTCGTTCGGATACTTTTGAGTATAACGGTACATGGAGCATTCAGAGCACAAAGGAATCAAGTCAATTTTTAGTTATTATTGACTTATTCTACTTTTAAGTTCTAATATATGAGGCTGCTTTCAAAATATAAAAGATTAATGTCTAGACACTGTAAACAACAACTCTAGGACCGGCAGTACTATAGATCATGGAGGGAAGTAGACTTTAGTTTAGAGCTCAGTGGGAACATGTCCACTGTCACAGTATGCATGGTTTGGGGTGTGGGCTCTAATTAAAGCGTACTGAGTGATTCGTCCGAATATATGGAAGATAAAGCATGGGAATATCAACGTTATAGCTTAGGTAACTTAACAATTACTTCGTAAATTTGTTACATGAGAATTAACTAACGAGTTAATAATTAGCCTGCAGTGTTGAGCTTCAGCCTGTGGCACTTTCACGGTAGTTGTACGTCACGTTAGTACATTTTTCCCTTAATGCAGGAAAGGACTCTGCTACCGAGGAAGGTGGTGCTTTTGCAGCAGCTGACAATAATACCCACAATCGGAAAGGAGCAGAGAGCAGAGGAAGAAGAAGACGTTTCTGCCTTCCTGAGAAGCGGAAAAGGAGTATTAGGCAACGAAAGGGAGAGTATATTACAAGGAAGGGCGTCAGAATTCCAGCTAAAAGCCTTCCTAGTAACGTCCCCACCTGCAAGCTGCAATGCCAAGACAAACGTAAAATAGAAGAGAGAGATATTTAATTTCTACTGAAAACTTAGTGATTACAGTCAGCACGTCCGACTATGACTTCCCAGAAAGAGAATTTGCTCCGGAAATTCTTGGAACGTGAGCTTCAAATACACTCCTGGAAATTGAAATAAGAACACCGTGAATTCATTGTCCCAGGAAGGGGAAACTTTATTGACACATTCCTGGGGTCAGATACATCACATGATCACACTGACAGAACCACAGGCACATAGACACAGGCAACAGAGCATGCACAATGTCGGCACTAGTACAGTGTATATCCACCTTTCGCAGCAATGCAGGCTGCTATTATCCCATGGAGACGATCGTAGAGATGCTGGATGTAGTCCTGTGGAACGGCTTGCCATGCCACTTCCACCTGGCGCCTCAGTTGGACCAGCGTTCGTGCTGGACGTGCAGACCGCGTGAGACGACGCTTCATCCAGTCCCAAACATGCTCAATGGGGGGCAGATCCGGAGATCTTGCTGGCCAGGGTAGTTGACTTACACCTTCTAGAGCACGTTGGGTGGCACGGGATACATGCGGACGTCCATTGTCCTGTTGGAACAGCAAGTTCCCTTGCCGGTCTAGGAATGGTAGAACGATGGGTTCGATGACGGTTTGGATGTACCGTGCACTATTCAGTGTCCCCTCGACGATCACCAGTGGTGTACGGCCAGTGTAGGCGATCGCTCCCCACACCATGATGCCGGGTATTGGCCCTGTGTGCCTCGGTCGTATGCAGTCCTGATTGTGGCGCTCACCTGCACGGCGCCAAACACGCATACGACCATCATTGGCACCAAGGCAGAAGCGACTCTCATCGCTGAAGACGACACGTCTCCATTCGTCACTCCATTCACGCCCGTCGCGACACCACTGGAGGCGGGCTGCACGATGTTGGGGCGTGAGCGGAAGACGGCCTAACGGTGTGCGGGACCGTAGCCCAGCTTCATGGAGACGGTTGCGAATGGTCCTCGCCGATACCCCAGGAGCAACAGTGTCCCTAATTTGCTGGGAAGTGACGGTGCGGTCCCAGGTCTTGGCGTGCATCCGTGCGTCGCTGCGGTCCCAGGTCGACGGGCACGTGCACCTTCCGCCGACCACTGGCGACAACATCGATGTACTGTGGAGACCTCACGCCCCACGTGTTGAGCAATTCGGCGGTACGTCCACCCGGCCTCCCGCATGCCAACTATACGCCCTCGCTCAAAGTCCGTCAACTGCACATACGGTTCACGTCCACGCTGTCGCGGCATGCTACCAGTGTTAAAGACTGCGATGGAGCTCCGTATGCCACGGCAAACTGGCTGACACTGACGGCGGCGGTGCACAAATGCTGCGCAGCTAGCGCCATTCGACGGCCAACACCGCGGTTCCTGGTGTGTCCGCTGTGCCGTGCGTGTGATCATTGCTTGTACAGCCCTCTCGCAGTGTCCGGAGCAAGTATGGTGGGTCTGACACACCGGTGTCAATGTGTTCTTTTTTCCATTTCCAGGAGTGTATTTCTTAGGGATCCGAATGTAAGCTCTACATCTAATGAAATAGTCTTATATTCAGACTCGTACCGACCAAAGCAGGAAATGTCATTGTCCATCATGAAGTGATGGTAAGACCCGAGCGTGAAGTCACAGGGATTCATCACAAATTCTTGATATCAGGGCATTCTTACTTGCCTAATCACAGTGACTTTGGTTTAGTGGAGAAGGCCAGTAGGAAAATTTTGCACATTTATACCCCTAAAGGTTGGAAGCGTACCGTTAGAAAAGGAAAGAAAATGTCCCTCAGATCTGGGGTCACTTAAATGAAATTCTCAGACTTCTTATCCTCTGAATCTTGGAGAAGTCAGTAACGAACAGAAAAAAAATTGTTTGATTGATCTCACATCAACTCGTTGACTGAGAGACAGTTACATTGTGAAACAGAACTCCTTCTAATCTCATGTTTAAGCTGCCTCTGAATCCCGATGTGCAAGATGAATGTAAGCCCATCCATCTCACTACATGCTTCTTTCACATCCAGCAGGACCATCTTTCTAGGAAATACTGACCAGTAACACAGGCGATGGAAAGGGAATGGTGAGTTCGGCGCCACATACTGCATCTGTGCATCACAATTTTTTCGTTAACTACCATGTGGCACTGCCACAAGAGTGTATTCAGCTTCGAAAGGTGAGAAAGACAAACTTGAAGAATTTTTCCCTGAATCTGAATTGCATAACTCCCTGTTAGAAAATGTTTGCTACAAGCAGACGCAGGGAGCAAAATGTAATTATATATTCAAAAATGTGTTTTCTTTACTGTTTCCTTAATAAAACCTGAAGAGTAGAATAACCCTTTAGTGACCAGTGGGAACTATAGTTCCCACTTATTTGTTTTCGCTGTTAAGTTCAGTAGTAACCCGTGTTCCCACTTCTACTTGTGCTGTCAGCTCTGTTAGAGTATGCTAACTACATGTAAATTGTCAACGGGTGTGCGAAAGCGGTTGCATTTCTACCTTGTTCGTCAATCAATGCAGAAGCGCAGTTTCCGCGTGAAAACGAGCCACTGTTTCGACCGCCACAGCGTTTTTTGTACAGTGTGCTTTCCTTTTGCGTGTGAAGTGACTTGTGTCGTATTTATCTACTTTTACATTTGTGAGGGAGATAGTATTCGTGTATATTTGCTGGATTTGACTGAAAATTACGTACATATTACAAGGTAAGTTAGTGGGAATTATTTTTCCCACTGAACTTGGGTGAAGTGCAATGCATATGGCTGCGTAATTGGCATCGTAGTTATTGTTTGTTTCTTATTGTTTAGAATGCCTGGACTGATGGCAGAAGATGTTTTCAGAATTTTGTATGCTTTAACAGAAGATGTAGAAGATTCAGATATCGATGCTGACTATGATGATGATTTTGAGTCACCAAATACTTCACAGATATGCTGAAAAAAAAATTCTAGACTTAGCAGGGGAGGATTCGAATTTTCTGTCAGGTCATGTGTTGCTGCAATAAAGTGGCAGGATAGCAAACCTGTTTGTATACTATCAAATTACCACAATCCAAACACATTACAACTGTTTTGAGAAGAAACAAAGATGGAAGCAGAAGTGAAGTAAGTATTCTGCCCATTGGCTGTGGCAGAGTATAATAAAATAATGGGAGGAGTGGATAGATTTGATCACCTGCGTGAACGGTATGCTGTAGGCTATCGTTCATGGAAGTGGTGGCACAGACTGTTTTTCTTTCTTGTAGATTAGGCGGTTGTCAATTCCTACATTATGTGGAAGCTACAGAAGACAGAAGCAGAACAGCTAACATTTAGATTGCACTTGGCGAGGCAGCTTATCTCTGGAATCTCAGGTCACAAGCGAAGAGGAAGGCCTGTTCATTTTCAAACACCAGAAATGGGACAGGTCTGGAGTGCCAGATGAAGTCCGTCTGGAGAAAGTTGGAACTCATTTGCCTACAAAAGGTACAACAAACACAAGATGCAGCCATTGTAGCACCGAGAACAAAGAAAATAACAGAACTAATGTGCAGCAACTGTCGTGTACCTTTGTGTGGAGCACCATGCTTCTCTAAGTTCCATAGTACATCACCTTAGTGAACTCTAAGGACTATATGAACAAATACTAATATAAATGTAATGTTTAACATGCTTTTTGTACTAAAAATGGTATACATTTTTTGAAAAAAATTAGCAAGAGAAGTTACTCCAGAGTTCGGTGGGAACAATAGTTCCCACTAGTTTTTTTATACTCTTAGGCTAAGCTCTCACTTTTAAGATATAAACTATGATTATATGAATGGTTCCTTAGCCCAGTAAAGTGTTCATAAAAAGTCTACAACTTATGGAAATAATTTGGTCACTAAAGGGATAAATAGGAATATACACGTACAGTACAATCAGTGCACAGAAGAATCAAGCCCAAAACTTTACTTTTATATTGAAGATAGCTTGTGATAGCACTCATATTTACCATTCTGCAATGTGAGAATACGTTATGCAAAAATCTTCTACCACTCAAATATTTTATCTTGGTGTAAACTTCGTCCAGTAATTAATTATTCGGTAAAAACTTTGTGTCTATTTTTCTTATTGTAACGTGATTCCCTTCTGTACTGAACGCCCCATATACTGACTACAGAATTCACCGTAAGTTCGTGTATTAAGATGCCTTTCATATATTTCTGGATAATCAGGTGAGTGTTCTTCGCTGTAGTCCCCTTTCTTCTGTACTGTAGCGGAATCTGCATTTGTATGTCTGCTTCCTGCTGCTTCCTGTGATGGTAATGTGCTGACTGGAACTATCCGGCATTTCTCCCACATGTTCCATACTGCCCCACCTGTTGGGTGATGCCCCAAAAGCACCATCTTCTTGCACCTGAAAATGTCTTGCTTTGGGTCATGTGGTCCGATCTTCATGGAAACTTATCAACTCTGTCATTAACATCTGGTTTGCTAGCCTATTAGCATTTTAGTACAGTTCTTTACCGGAAGCTATACTGTTTCAGTTCTTATTGATTTCTGTCCTTTCAGTATCATGAGTGGGGCGTTTCAAGGATGCATATTCCGGGGTGCCTTGTACACCAGAAGCACATTCACCTGTGTGGCACCTCTCCGTACTATGCTTGTATACTGCTTATGGGCCATGTCCGGTGATAAAATAAGTCATTCCCCGACTGGGGTTAATATAATCCATCTTCATTCTTTCCCTGGTGGTTAGGAAAATATCATGCACTGCTAAATACAAGGCAACACGCTACTGGCTGCGACTTGGAAAGCCGAAATGGTGATAGTATTTTTTTTTGAATAAATTTGTGTAACAATTGCGACAATAATGTCGACTGCAACGTTTTGTATGACTATGAATTCCAGCCAAGAAATGTAAATAAATCTGAATTTTTCACATTCCCCTTACAAGTCTCGACTTAATCTTAGTGATAAAAAGCAATCTTTCCGGAGTAGATCTACAATCATTGTGGATATTTTGTGAATCTTCCTATCTAGGTCGAGTGATACATATATTTACTTCTGACGTTGTTTGGATGCTGTCATCATAAGAGCTGTAATTAAGATTAAATGAGAATGAGAATGACAAGTGGTTGTTGTACATTATCAGGCTAGAGAAAAGAAAAACTAAAAAGTTACAGTTTCAGAAAGTTCAGTTCCGAAAACTTGAAGCTTGTGAAGCAACGTTAGGTACCGCTATTAATGGAATCAACGCTGTAGCGGGTCGTCAGCTGGCTCGAAGAAATTTGAAATGGTAGAGTTGGCGCTTGTGTGGGAATGATGCTTTCTTCTTAATTTCATGCCATAATTACATAATGAGAGGCATTCTTAGATATTACAAACACTGAAAATTAAATTATGAAACACACTTTATAACGATATAGTTGCATATTCATAAAATTAGCTTTCTGAATGACAGCTGTAAGTTTATGTGGAGGTCAGCTAGACATGACAACTAACATTCATTATGTATGGTTTAAGGTCATCTGTATCGACAAGGTCACAAACGAAGTGGTTCTGGAAAGAGCAGGTGACAAGAGAAGCTTCTGGAATTTCATTCTTAAAAGAAGAGTGCAATTTACATGCCATCTATTAAGACATAAAGGACTCCTGAACACAATCGTAGAAGGATATGTCGACGGAAAAAGACCAAGAGGAAGACCACGGGTGAGGTACATGGATCAAATCGTGAAAGATGTGGGATGTTACACCTATAAAGAAATGAAGAGAAAAGCTGAAAGACTCACAGAATGGAGACAAGCTGCCATTGTAGCTGTTGCAAACTAATTCTTGGATTGACCACTACAGAAGAAGAAGAAAAGTCATATCAATATCCCAGCGGCATAATCATCAGAAATAATGTTGTGATTATAAAGGTTCTTTTCCTATTAAGAGGTGCGTGAAAACAGTAGAAGACTAACAACAGTGCGAGCGGTCTGGCAACGCTTTGTTGTTCTCCTCGTGTAGACCGGATTGTTCATCCCTTCCAGAGGCCCAGTCAGACTATCAGCTCCATACAGCCATTAGATGAGTTTTGAGAGAACCATCAGTGAAGTTACGGTTTTGTTGTGTGTTACGAAAATGGAACAGTGAAATTTAGAGCAACGTCATGCCATCAAGTTTTGCATTAAACTTGGGCAAACCGGGACTTTGACCTTTTAAAAGTCGAAACAATCCCTTTTGGGGACATTTCTTATCAAGAGTAGAAGTTATCCCAGGGCACAAATTATACAAGTGGATACTGCACTGTGACAACGCTCCATATCACACAACCACTTCAATCACTGAATTTTTTACCACAATGTGTATTCCTGTTGTTCACCTGATCTGAGTGTTTGTGACTTTTCTTTTCCCAGAATGGGAAAGACGTCATTTTGGGGCTTTGCAAATTATTCAAGGAATGTGACTGACATATTAAAGGGCCTACCAGCTGAAGGCTTTCAGCGCTGCTGGCAACACGTTAAGAATGAGTCTGCTGAAGGGAATTACTTTAAGGCGGACAACATCATTGTTCGAAAAAATAATAATCAGTCTCATTACATTTCTCACACACTTCGCATAACGTGAGTCGACAATTGGCGCCCCGCTTAAGCATAGGTTTTACTGGTAGCGTCACTAAACACTAATTTTAAAAATCTAAGTTTTAGTGAGTGAACTTCTTAAAATTTTTGGACCTTAATTTTTCACCTGATGTACTCTTATAATGTAAAACAGACACCAGTCATTCTTATGTTCCTTTATTGTTATTTACAGATACGACGATGGCAGTAGCCGAAACGGCATTAGAAATGACGTACTGTATTAAGCGATCTGGACGGCTCTCTTCGCAAAATAAGAACTCAGTCATTTCAGAACCGGGGATGCTAGTCTCAGGTTCAAATATTTGTGATTCTACATCTTATATGTTTATGAAAACTGTACACTCAGGTGACAAAAGGCATGACATACACTCCTGGAAATTGAAATAAGAACACCGTGAATTCATTGTCCCAGGAAGGGGAAACTTTATTGACACATTCCTGGGGTCAGATACATCACATGATCACACTGACAGAACCACAGGCACATAGACACAGGCAACAGAGCATGCACAATGTCGGCACTAGTACAGTGTATATCCACCTTTCGCAGCAATGCAGGCTGCTATTCTCCCATGGAGACGATCGTAGAGATGCTGGATGTAGTCCTGTGGAACGGCTTGCCATGCCATTTCCACCTGGCGCCTCAGTTGGACCAGCGTTCGTGCTGGACGTGCAGACCGCGTGAGACGACGCTTCATCCAGTCCCAAACATGCTCAATGGGGGACAGATCCGGAGATCTTGCTGGCCAGGGTAGTTGACTTACACCTTCTAGAGCACGTTGGGTGGCACGGGATACATGCGGACGTGCATTGTCCTGTTGGAACAGCAAGTTCCCTTGCCGGTCTAGGAATGGTAGAACGATGGGTTCGATGACGGTTTGGATGTACCGTGCACTATTCAGTGTCCCCTCGACGATCACCAGTGGTGTACGGCCAGTGTAAGAGATCGCTCCCCACACCATGATGCCGGGTGTTGGCCCTGTGTGCCTCGGTCGTATGCAGTCCTGATTGTGGCGCTCACCTGCACGGCGCCAAACACGCATACGACCATCATTGGCACCAAGGCAGAAGCGACTCTCATCGCTGAAGACGACACGTCTCCATTCGCCCCTCCATTCACGCCTGTCGCGACACCACTGGAGGCGGGCTGCACGATGTTGGGGCGTGAGCGGAAAACGGCCTAACGGTGTGCGGGACCGTAGCCCAGCTTCATGGAGACGGTTGCGAATGGTCCTCTCCGATACCCCAGGAGCAACAGTGTCCCTAATTTGCTGGGAAGTGACGGTGCGGTCCCAGGTCTTGGCGTGCATCCGTGCGTCGCTGCGGTCCCAGGTCGACGGGCACGTGCACCTTCCGCCGACCACTGGCGACAACATCGATGTACTGTGGAGACCTCACGCCCCACGTGTTGAGCAATTCGGCGGTACGTCCACCCGGCCTCCCGCATGCCAACTATACGCCCTCGCTCAAAGTCCGTCAACTGCACATACGGTTCACGTCCACGCTGTCGCGGCATGCTACCAGTGTTAAAGACTGCGATGGAGCTCCGTATGCCACGGCAAACTGGCTGACACTGACGGCGGCGGTGCACAAATGCTGCGCAGCTAGCGCCATTCGACGGCCAACACCGCGGTTCCTGGTGTGTCCGCTGTGCCGTGCGTGTGATCATTGCTTGTACAGCCCTCTCCCAGTGTCCGGAGCAAGTATGGTGGGTCTCACACACCGGTGTCAATGTGTTCTTTTTTCCATTTCCAGGAGTGTAGATCTTAATACAAAGGGTTGACCAGAAAGTAGGTTCCGATCAGTCGCCAAACTGAACCCACTGAAAAAATCCGGCAAAGATTTGGACAGATGTGTTGGGCAGTGTCTCTAGTATGTCCATCGATCGTGTCACGTCGCTCTTTTCAGTTCTGAGCCAACAGTGAGCACATAAAGATGTGTAGGTAATAGCGTCTCCCGCCAAGTATGAGGGCCTGGTTAAATCGCCTGTGTCATGCAGCCCACATAACACAACTGTCGAGCAGTTCCTTTTTCAAGCCAATTCTCAGCCGCCCACTGCAGGGACGATGAAGAAAATTTTGCAGCGTTTCCGATGAGATACATCTTGTTCACCACAATACAGTCCGTAATTGGCTCCCCCTGAGTCTCATCTCTGCTCACAAGAACCGCTGGCTTTGCAGACAAATTTCTTCCACTGACAACGAGCTGAAGAGCAGTGCAGATAACAGGCCGAAAGCACAGGCGGCTGCTTTCTATGACGAGGATGTTGTGAAGATGATACATCACTACGACAAAACTTGAAGTTGGAGCGGCGACTATGTAGAGAAGTAGGTGGAAGGTGTACCTAACTGTTGCAAATAAAAAGTTTCAGGCTTTCGCTGTGGTTTCCATTTTGTGACCGATCTGACCTTACTTTCTGGACAACCCTCGTATAGTGTGAGATCTCCTTTTGCCCTCTGTAGAGCAGCAGCCTGACGTGCCACGGATTTAAAAAGTAGTTGGAAGACCCCTGGAATAATATTGAGCCATATTGCCTCTATGCCCGTCCATAATAGCAAAAGTGTTGTCGATGCAGGATTTTGTGCATTCTCGGTAATGTCTCATACATGTTCCATGGGATGTGTGTCGGACAATCTAGGTCGCTCGAAATGTCCAGAATGATGACCCAGTGACATATTTGAGAACATTAAGTCCACCAATGGCTGCAAATGGACTCCATGTTGCCTAACATAACTACACTACTGGCCATTAAAATTGCTACATCAAGAAGATGACGTGCTAGAGACGCGAAATTTAACCAAGAGGAAGAAGATGCTGTGATACGCAAATGATTAGCTTTTCAGAGCATTCACACGAGGTTGGCGCCGGCGGCGACACCTACAACGTGCTGACATGAGCAAAGATTCCAACTGATTTCTCATACACAAACAGCAGTTGACCGACGTTGCCTGGTGAAACGTTGTTGTGATGCCACGTGTAAAGAGAAGAAATGCGTAGCATCACGTTTCCAATGACTGTTAGCAGAATATGGAATCGGTGGGTTCAGGAGGGTAATACGGAACGCTGTGCTGGATCCCAACGGCCTCGAATCACTAGCAGTCGAGATGGCAGGTTTCTAATCTGCATGGCTGTAACGGATCGTGCAGCCACGTTTCCGTCACTGAGTCAACAGATGGGGACGTTTGCAAGACAACAACCACATGCACGAACTGTTCGACGACGTTTGCAGTGGCATGGACTATCAGCTCGGAGACCATGGCAGCGGTTAACCTTGACGCTGCATCACAGACAGGAGCGCCTGCGATGGTGTACTCAATGATGAACCTTGGTCCACTAATGGCCGAACGTCATTTTATCGTATGAATCCTGGTTCTGTTTACAGCATCATGATGGTCGCATCCGTGTTTGGCGACATCGTGGTGAACGGACATTGTAAGCGTGTATTCGTCATCGCCATACTGGCGTATCACCCAGAGTGATGGTTTGGGGTCCATTGGTTACATGTCTCGGTCACCTCTTGTTCGCATTGAAGGTACTTTGAACAGTGGACGTTACATTTGAAATGTGTTACGACCCGTGGCTCTACCCTTCATTCGATCCCTGCGAAACCCTACATTTCAGCAGGATAATGCACGACCGCATGTTGCAGGTCCTGTACGGGCCTTTGTGGATACAGAAAATGTTCGGCTGCTGCCCTGGCCAGCACATTCTCCAGATCTCTCACCAACTGAAAACGTCTGGTCAATGGCGGCCGAGCAACTGGCTCGTCACAATACGCCAGTCACTACTGTTCATGAACTGTGGTATTGTGTTGAAGCTGCATGGGCAGCTGTACCTGTACACGCCATCCAAGCTCTGTTCGACTCAATGCCCAGGCGTATCAAGGCCGTTATTACAGCCAGAGGTGGTTGTTCTGGGTACTGATTTCTCAGGATCTATGCACCCAAACTGCGTGAAAAAGTAATCACCTGTCAGTACTAGTATAATATATTTGTCCAATGAATACCCTTTTATCATCTGCATTTCTTCTTGGTGTAGCACTTTTAGTGGCCAGTAGTGTATTTGTAATCAATGTTCGGTTCAATTGGAACAGAGGACCCAATCGATTCCATGTAAACATATCCCACACAGCTATGAAGCCACCTCCAGTTAACACAGTGTCTTCTTGGCTGCATGATTCCATGGTTTCGTGTGGTCTGCGCCACGCTGTAACTCTACCATCAGCTCTTAGGAACTGGAAAACTGGGCTCACCCGACGAAGCCCAGTTTTCCAGTCGTCTAGGGTTCAACCGATGTAGTCACCAACTCAGGAGTAATGTTAGAGTTAATGTCGTCTTTTGTCGTAATCCAGTAACGCCAACTTTCACTACACTGTCCCAACGAATATGTTCGTCGTACGTCACATTTAGGTTGCTACTTTTATTTCACGCGTTGGTTTTCTTTTATGACTGGTAACTATACGCAAACGCCGCTGCTGCTATCGGTCGTTATGTGAAGGCCGACTGTGCTGTCTGTGGTGAGAGGTAATGCCTGAAATATTAACAGAATCTTCCGTCGGTTCTTGGTAGAACAACATTGTAATAAATAAAAAGCACCAGTTTGCTTTTGTTCTACAATATTACTTTTATTGTTAACAGGTTTTCGGCTTACAAGGCCATCTTCAGACATCTACTGAGTATTATCATCAAAGAAGTTAAATGTTAGCAAACAACATGGGAAGAGAAGTAACATATCTAGACTGAAGTAGAATCATAAGTAAGTAACATCTTTGCAATGAAAAAGTAAAAACTGAACAGTACATAGATAACAATAGAGTAGACAAGAAAACCTTTAGCACAAAATAGGAATAGTATGCCTACATAACAGTTTGTATTAATAAGCAAAACTAATAAAATAAAAAAAAGGCTGCATCAGGAGGTATGAAACATGGGGAGTGATACACAACCAATAAAAAGAAGAGACAGTTATCAATGTAAATACAGAATACATAAGGAACTTATACAATATCAATAAGATAAACAGAAATAAATGGATGCAGGAAAATGGAGGTGTTTGAGGGAACCTACAGTTTGAGAGTGTGGTGGTACTGCATTTTAACATTAACATTATAATCAAATCAGTGGCTGTGTAACAGTTTTATCATTAAATAAATGAGCAAAGTAAAATATGAACAATATTTGATGAGACAACTACAAAGGGTGTTAAACATGGACAGTAATACAAGTACCAGTGAAAAGAAAGCCTTGACTATTGAATCTACAGTCTATGTGGAATACAAAGACACTTCAACAAAACAAAACAACTTAAACAATAGAGGAACATGGGAATATTTAGGAAGAGAGAGTGTGGGAAGTAATGAACAACAAATATGATTATATGAAGTTTAGGAGAGGGGAAGTTTTGTTCTGTGTCTGGTCATTTAGGTTGAGATCTGGACTGTGAGCAAGATCTTTGTTAATATCAAGAGCTTCCAGCAGGTTGAGTTTATGGCCTTTGTTTGCTAAGTGAAGTACATGGGACACTGGCTGGTAATTGTGACCCTCACTCAGTACATGCTCAGAAAATGCAGAGTCTAAAATCTGCAACCGCCAGCTGCGTTCATGTTCAGCCAGCTTAGTTGACATGTCTCTGCCTGCCTGACGAATGTAAAATTTGTCACAATCAGAACAGATGATTTTGTATACCCCACTGTTGGCTAATAACTGGATCTTGTCTTTGCTATTAAAACCACACTGGGCTGTCGTGTTCCTGACATAGTAGGAAAGCCTGTACTTGGAGGATCTCAGTGCTTTGGCTACAGTCTGTGATACCTGACCTAGAAATGTTAGTGTACACCATTTCTTGCAGACTGTAGCCATGGGGAAACAGGTGGGGAATATAGGAGAGGCATAATTTTCCGTTTTTGTTTCCTGTGCAAAATGTGGTCAATAAGAACTGGATTGTAGCCATTGGCTGTGCCAATAAATTTTATTGTATCTAACGCTGCTTTAAAATCATCTCTGGACATGGGGATGGATATGAGACGGTGTACCATTGAGTGGAAAGCTGCATGTTTGTGAGCTAAGCGGGGTTGTGAGCAAAAAGGTACTACTGTGTCTGTAGTTGTTCTTTTTCTGTAAATTTTTAAACAGTGTGTGTGTGTACTGATGTCAATGGTGAGATCTAAGAAGTTTATGGATTTATTGCCAATCTCCATAGTGAAGTGGATATTTTTATGTTAACTGTTTAGGTTTTTCTAGAATGTGTTGAGTTGTCTTGTAGTATCAGTCCACATACACAGGACATCATCTACGTATCTAAACCAGTATTTGATGTTTGCTCTCAAAGGTTCTGTTTCTAGAAAATTTTGTTCGAAATGGTGCATAAATATATCAGACAACAGTGGACTAAGAGGGGAACCCATAGCTAAGCCTTCTAATTGTTTATAAAGAGTCCCTTGGAACTGGAAATAGTTCTGTGCGAGGCATGTCTGTGTGGCCAGTCTCAAGTCATTCAATTCTACAGGATTGACAGTAGACTTGTGCATCAGCGCTGTCAGAATATCAATGCATTCTACTACTGGTATATTAGAAAACAAACTGCTGACATCAAAGGATACTAATTTATCACTGTGTGAGACAGACATATCTTTTAACTTGTTTACTAGATCCGCAGAGTTTGAAATACCATGCTTTGGCTTCCAAGTCCTTGCTAAAGACCCTACTAAATTGTTCAAAGAGTATGTTAAATATGCAATCAATTCATGGAAAAGCATATTCTCTGAATCTGAAGCAAAACTGTTAACTAATATGAACCCAGTGCCTCCTAGAATGTATGAGCTTCCTAAACTGCATAAACAAGATTTTCCTATTCGTCCAGTTGTATCATCATTCACTGCTCCATCTTACAAACTAGCCAGTAAACTGGATGTCCTAATGTACTATGTACTGTCCTATGTACTGTTCAGTTTTTACTTTTTCATTGCAAAGATGTTACTTACTGTATGTTTCTACTTCAATCTAGATGTGTTACTTCTCTTCCATTGTTGTTTGCTAACAGTTAACTTCTTTGGTGATATTACTCAGTAAATGTCTGAAGATGGCCTTGTAAACCGAAAACCGGTTAACAATAAAAGTAATATTGTAGAACAAAAGCAAACTGGTGCTTTTCATTTATTATAATGCCTGAAATATGGTACTCGCCGCATATTTCGGAATATTAAATTTCTTAGCGATTTCCGAAATGGAATGGCCCATGTGTCTAGCTACAACCACCGGTCCGCGTCCAAATTTTTTTTATTTCCCGTCGTGCGGCCGCAATCACGCCGGACACATTTTCCCATGATTCATTTGAGCACAAATGGCAGCTCCGCCAATGCATCACAATTTATTATCTTTTGTATGCGATATTACCGCCTTTATGCATGTGCATATCGCTGTCCTATGACTTTTGGCACATCAGTATATGTAGGTGAAGATGTGGGATCAGAAATAAGAACGTTAAATCCTTCGTGACAGATAGATCATCACGTCTAGAAGCTGGGAGTTGCTCCTGCATAAATAAATAGGCGACCGCTCCATTCCGCTGCGCACGTACGTCGGAGTGGAAGAGAATATTTTCATTTCTTCCAGACAGGCGACAGACTTGCACGTTGAGAAGTCCCTGTGGGTGTCTCGCCCCGCGCCACACCAGAGCAGGCAATACGGCTGCGCAACAGCAAGACGCGCCGAGAGTCACATTTCCAGAGACGCGGCGACACGAGAACGCAATATCTGGCTGCAGTGGTGCGGTGTCCGCGTGAGCGCCGGGCAGCCGGCGGTCGCCGCCTGCGTACACAGCGTGGCCGAACTTTTCCAGCTTGTGCCATCGCGTATGAGAAGCGGCAAAGACTTGTGCAACAGTCTCGTAAGGCGCCTACACACCTTCAGTTTAGCTGAATATCCTTCAAATCGAAATCTGCACAGGTGTCTGAAAGGAAGACGTGTCGGCTTCGTTTAGTTTTCCCCCCTTCTTTCCGTTCTAGGCTCTATTGTTCAGTGCAATTTTCGCGACGAAAAACTGATAACGTGGGACAGGGAAAGCAGGTCTTCAGTGTGTGGAATGGCTTCAGCTGTGTTGCTTCTTTAATTATTTCTGGATAGCGTGTAGGCATTTGTTGATTTTCTTCACTATACTTTCAGGAGTCGCGTCAGGCCACAGACGTTTCAGTGGTTTTTCCCCAAGCTTGGATTGTATACCACATTTCATATCACAATGTGAAGTGAGATTCCGGTAGCGTAAATAGAAGTCAAAAGCACTTTATTCATGAAGACGTGTGCATTATACATGATCGTAAGTTCTATATAGAATCTAGCAACATACTGATATTGCTTCCTCTCAAATACGTTTCGCAGAATGACCACAATGAGAAATGCAGAGAAACTGGAGTCCATGTGGAAATTTACTGGGAAACCCAAATTACCAAGGCATTTCGATGACAAACTACTCTCCCACGCTCTCCTTACCAAATTAGAGCAACACAAGAAATGGAATGCAACTGAATTTAGCAAACTTTATCTTGTGAATAATTGATACAGAGTGATGTTACTGGATTGATGATAACTCGCCGCGCGGGATTAGCTGACTGGTCTCAGGCGCTGCAGTCCTGGACTGTGCGGCTGGTCCCGACGGAGTTTCGAGTCCTCCCTCGGGCATAGGTGTATGTGTTTGTCCTTAGGATAATTTAGGTTAAGTAGTGTGTAAGCTTAGGGACTGATGACCTTAGCAGTTAAGACCCATAATTTTCACACACATTTGAACATTTGATTTTTGATGATACCAAGGCGCCGTCAACCTACTCGCACAGTGGTCACGTTTGCATACTTTAAAAAGTCTACGGCTCGATTTACTGCACCGCTCTCCTTAATGTATTGAATAAATATGGCGTGCAAAACAAACCAACTAACTTAATCCAAGACTTTAACAAACACAACCTCTCATAAACAATTCCAGAGGGAGGAAATCTGCTAATCTTTTTACATAAAACCAAGCATAACGGAGAGTGATGGATTTCTCCACTCCTTCTCAGTCCGATGCTACATATCAAAATACGACAGACAGAAATACCGGTAAGAAATATTAGGACAAAAACTAAAGGGATCTATATCAAATGTTTTGTGGTTACCGATGACGAATAGTAATTAGGAAGCATAACACTGAATCCAGACGCGCCCTAGAATGTTTCATGTGATTGCTGTCAAGACTGGTCTGCATATCTATTATGAAAAGACACGGTATGAGGAATTCAAACATTCAGGTTTGATATCCCTCGCGATGATATATGGCATCATCATTCAGGTTACTTAGGTGAAACCGTCAAGAACATTGTCGATGATAAAGCGAGCAAAGAAACTCGTGCAGAGAAATGCCGTAAAGCCTAGACAAGTCGTCTGGAATACACAATAAGAAGTCTCTTTTAACGAAAGCCAATCGAGGCCGAGCGGTTCTAGGCGCTTCAGTCTGGAACCGCGCTGCTGCTATGGTCGCAGGTTCGAATCCTGCCCCCGGCATGGATGTGTGTGATGTCCTTAGGTTAGTTACGTTTAAGTAGTTCTAAGTCTAGGGGACTGATGACCTCAGATGTTAAGTCCCGTAGTGCTTAGAGCCATTTGAACCATTTTTGAAAGCCAAACTACGCCACTGACAAATAGCCGACCCCCTCAGAAGAATTCTACGCAGTTCAGACACCATAAATAAAGGAATGTCACCGTCACTGAAGAACGATATTGGGGAAAACATTCGGATACGCAAGATGATATCTGGATGCGGAAAAATTCTGAAGCATTTTTTACCCGGACGGAATGAATAAGTTTTATGGAAGGAAAAGACGTTTGACATTTTATGGACACAAATGGACGACACATAACTAACGAAAAAAACCGTTAAACTCATAAATGGTACTAGAAAAACTAAAGTGAGATAGCTAACTGACACCCAGATGGTGTCAAGGAAGCGGCTGTTGAACCAACGAAAAGTACGCAGACTGCACAAAAACCATAGAGACAGATCGGCAGTCACAGCTTCACACCCATACAACCAAAAGACAGAATTTGTACTCATCTGGGCCCGCTGTGTCGTATGTGTCATGTAAGGATAGTATTAGATTATGAGACGAAAGACGCTGCTGTGTTTGAATATAATGTTTATATGTTATACTGTAGACTTGTTTCAACATCATTCCCGTCTTCAGGTTATATTAGGTGGACTTGATATACGTATGAGACCGATGTCTCAGTTCCTGTCACATTATTGTATAAGTTTGCTATTTCGAAGCTGTTGGCGTTATACAGCTGTTATATTTTCTGCTGGAGCAGTTATTTATGTAGCTGCTGCATTACGAAAGTTACATCGCTGTCTCAACTATTAATATAGCTGTCACGAAATGCCATAATGAAATAAGATTTAATAATTCGACAACTAGAAATAGGTGCTAAAATTATTCACAATAGCTCCAACAGCCTTCGACAGACTCAAAGGAGCAAACTTAGACAATAGTGTGGCAGCAAGTGAGAGCCAACGGCGCTACTACAGTGGTAACTCCGGTTCCTGTCAGATCACCAAAGTTAGGCGATGTCAGGCTGGGCTAGCAGTTGGATGGGTGACCATCCGGTCTGCCGAGCGCTGATGGCAATGGGGGCGCACTCAGCTCATGTGAGGCAAACTGAGGCTGAGAAGTAGCGGCTCCGGTCTCGTAATCTGACATACAGGTGGGGGAGCGATGTGCTCTCCGTATGCCCCTCCACATCCGCATCCAGTGATGCCTATGGGCTGAACGTGACACGCAGCCGGTCTGTACAGTTGGGCCTTCATGGCTTGTTCGGGCGTAGTTTAGTTTTTTAGGTAGCGAGTGCGAGATCAAAATCATATGGATATCAAGACCAACTGATATAATATGAAGAAGTCAATCACGCTGAAATAGCCCTATATTAGTAAACAATATAATCAAACACAGCACCATCTTTGGTCTCATGACAAAAGAAAGGACTCTAGAAACAACGACTTTACAGTCGGCTGGCGACGCACAGTGATTATTTGGTTTGGAAATGATTTATCATCCAGCTCAGTCACTCTAATTTCAACGAAATTACATGTTTTGGCCAGCATAGACCATCCGCGGTCTGCTGGATAATTGAGTCAGAAAGTGAAAGAGAAGTTATGCAAATTACGTAAAAATTAAAATACAGTAAAGCAAAGTGATGTCATATCGTAAAAACACATGTGGTTCAATTACACCACCGCGGAAACCATATTGTCAATAAATATACATATATGAGGAGGGCTCTGTACATAAAAGCTGATATCCTGATGGGCTACTGACAAAGTTTTCATTTCGTATCGAAATATCTACAATTAAAAGGTATTGAAACAAAATTTAAAA
Organism: Schistocerca cancellata; assembly: GCF_023864275.1. NCBI lineage: Eukaryota > Metazoa > Arthropoda > Insecta > Orthoptera > Acrididae > Schistocerca > Schistocerca cancellata. The sequence continues at coordinate 139,757,077 of NC_064632.1, forward strand.
GAGCGTAATACATCGGTCGTCAAAATTTACAATGTTGGATTATGAAGCTTGCCGTTATCATAATTTATTCACAGATGTGATGAATCAGTAACATACAGGTGAATTTCGGTAAAGGTATGACAGTACGTCGTTGGGTGACCACGTCTGTAGCTGAGTGATGAGCGCGGCTCTGAGGCGGAGGACCCGAATTCGATTTCCGGAATCCCCAGTTATTTTCCCTTAGTGGGAGGACTGGAAAGGGGTGCGGATGATGCAAATGGAGGAGCTGCTTGGCCGAGTACTAGCAGCTCCAGGCCGCGAAAACTGAGTATGGTCGAGTGGGAGGTGTTCTCAAGCTACAACTCTTCATACCGCCTCCAGTGCTGCCACTGGAATGGGATGACACGGCTGTTGGTAGGGACTGATGTGCTCGGAAAGACCTGTGTACAGAATCTGCGCCGAAACTAATAAGTACCCACCTAACCTTAATGTTCTTTAAACATGCTTTAAAATTTCGTATTGTGTAGGATGTATCTTAAATATTATTTCTAAAAGAAAACACTGACCATATTTAGGACTTCTAGTGTACATTATTTCAATTCTGACCACCATAAGGCACTAAAATGTGGCGTCGTGTTCGACAGACACTTGTTCAGTTTACTGTTGACTGTTTAGTTAACTCGTCTCAGGGTTTAGTGATTAGCGTCGGACTCAGTTACTGATTGGGTCGGAGACTTTTTTCGCTCGAGGACTGTCCGTTACTGTTGTCCTAATTATTTCAGCTCTCCTATATCGACGCGAAACTCGTCAAAATGACGTCAAATAGACTGGAACAAGGCGGCCGATCTACTTGATATGGGGCCACCAAGCCAACAAAGGCATACGATCATTTCATTTCTTTGGTGGCAGCACTCTCGCTCAGACCACACGAACAGACCAGCAGGCAGACTCGACCCGTCCCGTACTCGCTGCGTTAACATGCAGCTCCTGCCGTCAGGTGAAATGATGCGTGGTTATAAAATGCTGTCAAAATGTTAAAACATGCGAAAACATTGTCTTTATTTAGCACTTTATCCGAGACTTTTCTATTAGCACACATGTCCAAGAATATTCTTTTAACAGCTCTGCGCAAGATTTTTCAATTTTCGTACCTGTTAATAATGCTACTCTTTTCCTTACTAAGATGAAGTCCCATGGCTGATTTCTTGCTTTCCTACATGTGAAGGGCTTACTTCAATAGTGTAGCAAGTCAATTTTTGTTCATTCTGATATACAGAGTCCTAAAGTTAAATGAGCGCTAAAAAATCTGCAGTTGAGGTACCAGAAATATTCAAGGATATCGCTTCTTTCTAGAGATAAACCTTTCTTTCTGTTTGTTTCGACCATTAATTTCAGAAGCATTATACATAGAAAATGGACTTGTACCACTATTGAAATAAGCCCTTCATATGTTCGTCGATTAAACGTCGAAGGAAAAGCCACTTTATCCTACGTCTACATCCACATCTACATACATACCCTACAAGCTACTCTATGGTGCATGGTAGATGGTGCCCGCATGGCAGAAAGTACAGTGTGCCATTACTAGTCGTTACCTTTCACGTTCCATTCGCAAAGAGAAGGAGGGGAAAACGACTTTCTACGTGCCCCCGTGCGCGCCTTAATTTCTCGTATTTATCTGCGCAGTTCTTACGCGATAAGTACATCGGTGGCAGTAGTAGTTCTGAAGTCAGCTTCAAATTCCGGTTCTCTAAAATTTGTCAATAGCGTTTCTCGAGAGGAACATCGTCTTCTCTCCAGAAATTCCCATTTTAGTTCACGAAGCTTCTTCGTAATACACATATCTTGATCGAACCTTCTGGTGGAAGATCTAGCATCACGCCTCTGTACTGCTTCGATGTCTTCCTACAGTCCGACCTGCTAGTGCTCCCAAACACTCGGACAGTACTCAAGAAAGAATTCTAAACGAGATCTCCTTTGTAGATGAGCTAGACGTTCTTAAAATTCTCGCAATAAAGTGAAGTCAGCTATTCGTCTTCCCTACTACCGTCGTAATACTGTGGTCTATGGGCAGCGCTTGTATTAGGCATAAAAGGATCCTAGGTCCCGGAATCGAACCCAGACACTGCTTGAATTTTGAATGAAAATAGCAACAGTGGCGACCGAAGGCGTCAGGCATAAGAAATCACCCTCGTTCTGCCAATGGCCTTGTCCATGAGGATGGAGGAGCAGGCAGAGGTGCAGTGCACTCTATTGTCCTTGGGAAGGGGAAACTACCCCTAAAAGCGAAGAATCGCATCGATCAACGACGTGAGGATGCAGAAGGCAACAGAAGCCACTGCCTGAAAGACGCATAATGTATACCCACCGGACATGTGACCTGTAATTGAAAAAGTATCATGTTCATCTCTACAGTGGCAAAAGGTTTCGGATCAGGCGCTATTCGATCTCTGGGAGCGGATTGCCAAAATGGGGAAGGGGGGGGGGGCGGAAAAGCTGTGGTTACCATGAGAAAAGAAGAATAATAACCGAAGGGATACATCTTGTGAGTCAGAGAACCTGAAATGGAAGGAAGGGTAACATCAACAGCAGCAGAAAATGGTATAACGTGTGTACAATTCGTTATCAATGGGACAGTAGGGCGGAGAATTAGCTTTTGTGAACAGCTCAGTGATAAGATTGTTCACTTCAGATACAACAGCAAGCCAAGACCGACAACGATAATTCAGGTATACATGTCGGCATCGTGAGCACAACATGAAGAGACAAAGAAATTATGTGAGGAAATTGAAGGGTTATTTCAGTATCTAAGGGAAATGAGAATCAAATAATCATAGCGAACTCAAACGTGGTTCTAGGCGATAGGAAAAAAGATGGGGTTGCAGAGGAGTATGGACTTGGCTGCAGGAGTGAGAGAGGAGGAAAACTAATTGAGTACATAAATAACATTCTGGATTGTGAAGCGTACCCAAGAAGCAGATACAGACACAGACAGTAATATAGCAATGATGAAGAATACACTGTAGATTGCCGGCCGTTGTGGCAGAGCGGTTATAGGCGCTTCATTCCGGAACCGCACTGCTGCTACGGTCGCAGTTTCGAATCCTGCCTCGGACATGGATGTGTGTGATGTCCTTTGGTTAGTTAGGTTTAAGTAGTTGTAAGTCTAGGGGACTGATGACTCAGATGTTAAGTCCCATAGTGCTTAGAGACCTTTGGACCAATTTACACTGTAGTTTAATAGAAACTTCCGGAAGGTCAGTGTGAAAGGAAGTGGGATACTGAAGTACTGAGGAATAATGACATGTGCTTGAAGTTCGCCAAGGATGTAGGTACTACGATAAGGAATACCACAGATCAGTTGAAGAGGAGTGGACGTCTCTAAAAATGGTTATCACAGATGTTGGAAGGAAAAACATAGGTACTATGAAGGCGACTGCAAAGAAACCTTGGGTAACAGAAAAAAATACTTCAACTGATCGACGAAAGAAGGCAGTTAAGAAAAAGGAAAACGGCTCGGGAATAACATCACTTAAAAATGAAATAAACGGGAAGTTCAGGGTAGCCAAGTCGAAGTTACTGCAGAAAAAGTACGAAGAAACCGAAAAAGTAGCGCTCGTTGGAAGGACCGACTCAGCGTATAGAAAAAACCTTCGTTGAAATTAAAAGCAAGGGCTATAACACTAGGGGCGCAATGGAAATTCCAGATTAAATGCCGAGGAGAACACAGATAAGTGGAAAGAACACACCGAAGGCCTGTATGTGAGGGTGACATATTTGATGACGTGACAGAATAAGAAATTAGAGACGATGTGGAACACTATTAAAGGCGAGAAGAGCTTTGGAAGACTTGAAATCAAATAATGTAGAAGCAATGATAACATTCCATCGGAATTTTAAAATCATCGGTGAAGTGACTATTCAAGATAGTGTGCAGAATCTTAGAGACTGGCGATATACTATCAGACTTTCGCAAAATTATCGCCCATACACATCCGAAGATAGCAAGAGCAGATAAATGCGAAAACTATCGCACAATAAGCTTAACAGCTGATACAACCAAGCTCGATGTGGGTTATGTGACGATTAGTTTGGCATCAGGAAGAGTAAACACACAAGAGAGGCAGTCCTGACGTTGCCTTGATAATGGAAACAAGACTGAGGAAAAATCAAGACATTTCCATAGGATCTGTCGGCCTTGAAAAAGTGTCCGGCAATGTAAAATGATGCGTGTAAGACACTGTAAAACGATGCAAGGTGTTCGAAAATAGGAGGAAGCTGTAGGTAAAGAAAAATAATATAAAATATGTAAAAGAGTCAAGAGGGAACAAGACTGGAAGACCAAATACGAAGTGCTTGGATTATGAAGGGAGTAAGACTGGGATGCAGTTTTTCAAACCTGCTCTTCAATCTACACATCGAATAAGCAATGACGTAAATAAATGAAAGGTTCAAGAATGGCGTTAAAATTGAGGATGAAAGGATATCAACGATAAGATTCGCAGGTGGAAGAGAAATCGCAAGCGAGTGTGATGAAGATTTACATGACCTGTTGAACGGAATAAACAGCCTAAATAGTATAGCATCTTGGTTGAAAGTAAAGTGAAAAGACAAAGGCGTAATAAGAAAATCGGAAATGAGAAAAGCGAGAAATTACCTGAATTGGGAATGACGAAGTAGGCGAATATAAAGGATTCTGCTACCTAGGCAGCAAAATAACCTATGGCGAACGGAGCAAGGACATATGAAGCAGACTAGCACAGCAAAGACGGAATTCCTGGCGAAGAGAAATCTACTGGTATTAAACGTAAGCCTTAAATTGAGTAAGAAAGTTCTGAGAATGTACGTTTGGAACACATCATTGATGGTAGCAAAGTATGCTCTGTGGTAGTACCTGAACGGAAGAGAATCCAAAGCGTTTGAGATGTGACGGTACAGAAGAATGATTAAAGTTAGGTGGACGTATAAGATAAGGAACGAGGAGGCTCTCCGCAGAATCGGTGAAGAGAAGAACATATCGAAAACACTGACAAGAAAAAGGGACAGGATAATAGAATAGATGATGCATCTCCACTGCATGTCATAGCTATTTTCTTTTCATTTTCATTGAGTCTGCATCGCTTATTTTATTACATACTTTTATTACAGTTAGCGGGTCATAAGTATGAGCAATGACAATCTGCTGGGGAGTTTTAACTTCTTTCTTGTTAGAAGTCGTAGAATACTGCCTATCATCTCTTATGCAAGGACACTTCTCTTGTATGGTCATTGACAGTGTGGTTTGTGCAATGGTGGAATTGAAACTCAGTATGTGTTTTATATCGTGACATAACATTATGGTACTTTATTTTACTTTCAACATAAGGTGCATGACATCTAAATTTTAAAACTTAATTGACTTGTAGATGGGAGGATAGCCGCTACCTGCGAAAACCGCTCATTTCATTTGAATCTGTGAGACTATGGTGGACAACAAATTTTCAGAAATAACTATGCATGTGGAAAATCTCTTCGACAATTGTACGACGACAGACCCATAGTGCCAGGATGAAGATGTTTTGGGAAGATGAAAACAAGTAAAGCTAAGTTCTTTTACATGCTTCTTATAGGGCCAAAAGAAAAAATAATAGTAAATATGTGATTCGGTCGAGAGATTTACGGTCGCTCATCCAGGAAGTATTTTTGGTGCCCACTACAGTGTTAGCCATTTCCTGTAACTTCCTATCCTGCAGTCCTGCATAGTGCCTCCCCTGGTTGGAGCTGTAACTCGCCGGGGCACACATCAGCCATGACAAATTTATACGCGTAGTAGGCCGCCGTGTCACAGCAAGTTACGGCCGGGAAGAACGGCCCAACAACTTGAGCGAGTCACCTCGCTCACCCCTTCCTTCTTCCCTCTGTCGCTAGCTTGTTCCGTAATACAAAGTAGTGGGAGAGGGGGAGTGGCACAGGGGAGGGGGGGGGGGGAGGGAGCACACGAGCAGCAGGCGAGAGCGAGGGCACTCTACCAGAGCAGCGGGAGGGGCGATTCTCTCTCTCTCTCTCTTGTGGCCTCCATCTTTTGTTCCTCTGCTTGTGAAAACTTTTACATGGTCGCTGGAGAAAGTTACCCTTGCCGCGCATTCGATACAGTCCACAAAAAACTTTAGAATGACACCCGTTTCACAGAAACGGAGTTACGAGTAACTGCCGCTTTGAGTCAAAAGTGTCATTTGCAGTATCAGATTAACTTTTTTTTTTCTTTCTCCCCAAACACAGCGGCTTATTCCCAAATAATGGGCTCAGGGCTCAACCTGTGCTGCGGGTCCTAGCGGAGTGGTGGGGAGGGGGGGGGCGAATTTTGTGGTAAAGAACCTGGAGACATCAACATGTTAGAGCATTTTTCAAATTAAAAGCCAGTAATTCAACTTTTTTATTATTTAATTGTTTAATACATTACTATATAATTTGTATTTCAACGACATGATGAAATGGAAGGAAAAAAGGGGAATTTCACTTGATTTTTAAACATTACTATGAACAATTATATTTAAAAAAATAAGAATTTGAGATCCATGCCCATGCAAAAATCAGTACTAAAGCTTTAAAAATAGGTCGCACCTGTATGACCAGTGGGAAACTCTAGAAACCAAGAGATCGTGGAATCAAATTCTCAGAGACCGCAGAAATATTCAGTTTGCCTTTAATCTAGCCTTCTCCTCTCAACAGTACGAAGAGTCACCAGGAACGACAAGGGCTTCGGCATCCAGGTTAAAATGTAGACTGCCCTTTCATCGGTTGGGAAGAACATATTACTTCCTCCCACATACGTCTCGTGAAAATAATCACGAGGAAATTAGAGAAATTAGAGCTAATATCGAGGTTTACAGACAATCATTTTTCCCATGCGCCATTCGGGAGTGGAACGGGAAATGTGGCGAACACATAGTGGTGTCAGAAGTACCCTCCGCCACGAGCCGTGAGCCTGCTTGTGGATTATATACATTGTGAACCAGAACTCAACCGACAAACTTTCAGAGGTTGTAGTATGGGCCAAAACAAGAAAGAAATGTGTAGTAAACACGGGATCTAAAATAAATACCCTAAGAGCTATGAGCACTTACTAATGTTGTGTAATGCGAAACACATTTCTTGTAATCTCTTCTACTGCACTCGCTTTGCTTTCCATATTTTGGGAGGAAGTGGTATGGACTAACCCAAGAAAGAAAAGTCCTCTAAAAATGTGCTCTAAAACGCGTACCTTAAGTGTTATACTAGTGGAAATCAGAACAAAGGCATGGATATTTGTAGGAAAATTAACACTGTGTGTTGGAATAGTTACGCACAGTGTATATACAATAGAATGGGATCTAGTATGCCGACAGATGTAGTCAGATGGTATCGAACCTGATGTCAATAATGGGGTACATAGCAAGACATCATTGATTCATGTGGCAAAAGGTGGTACTCGGTATAAAGGTAGTTGGTTCTGAACGATGTTAGAGCGCGCGTACATGCCTTTACCGCAGATAGAAAACAGACACCATAAGTGACAGCGTGTTGTGTACATAAATCACCATTGTGGCAATGCCACGTTGAAAACAGTTACATGATGAAAAAGTAAAAATCTGAGCATACAACGATATATGAGTTTCTAATCGTCAAGTTGCCAAAAAGTTAAACCGTTCACTGCTTGATAATTTCATTAGTCTGAGCGCACCATACGGGCATAACGGAAAATATGAGCAAAGCAGAAAATTATGTGAGGCATCAGAATGATTACTTTTCGCAAAGAAAGAGTTACAAAACCATTTTTCTCCCTAGTTTGTTGTTGATTTAGTTTTCAGTAACCGCCAGACGAGTACGACAAATTTCGTCAAATGACAAACATTTTGCATTCAAGAAACGACTGCAGAACCCTGCTGCAACAGCCAGACATAAAAAGGATAGATTGTAGCTTACTAAAAAATATACGTCGTGCGCATCAGACTTGGGATAAAGTGATCTTTAGTGACGAGATGAAGTATAATTTAGATGGGACAAATGGATTTTATTACTATCGGTATGATCTGAGAACAGAGCAGCAGGTAAGAATGAGCAGAAATTTTGGTGGTGGAAGCGTTACGATTTGGGTGCCTTCTGCATTAAAGGTAAGCCAGTGATTGCTTGACTGAACACTAGAGTGGACTCCTAGAAGTAGACGGAGATGCTAGAGACAGAATTGTTTGGAATGTGTGAGGACCTAGGGGACGAAAGTCTAAGTTTCAGCAGGATACTGCATCTGTGCATGTTTCTGCTAGAACCAAAAAGTAGTTTGGAGATAAAGATATCGTTGTATTGCCTGACCATCACTTATCCCGTGGAAAACGCTTCGGGAATACTTGCAAGACGTGTTTATCGCAATGGAAGGCAATTTGAGGCCACGTGTAATCTGAGAAAGGCGATACGAGAAGTGTGGGCTAAAATTTCATTGCAAGAACAACACACACTAACAAAATCATTGCCAAAGAGAATTTTTGAGGTAAATAGGAAGAACGGAGATTGGACAAAGTACTAACAATGCAATAACACAAAAGGACAATGAGTGCCTTTATACCGATTTCCATCCGGAAAATGCAAACGCCTTATTTTGTTAAAAAATGGTTCAAATGGCTCTGAGCACTATGGGACTTAATATCTATGATCATCAGTCCCCTAGAACTTAGAACTAGTTAAACCTAACTAACCTAAGGACATCACACAACACCCAGCCATCACGAGGCAGAGAAAATCCCTGACCCCGCCGGGAATCGAACCCGGGAACCCGGGCGTGGGAAGCGAGAACGCTACCGCACGACCACGAGATGCGGGCCCTTATTTTGTTAGTCTTGTTATGAAAGAAACTGTCTAATTCCGTGATGGTTGTTTATGTCGTATATGTATATACTACTATTACAATATATTTGATACATGTATGGTTAAGACTTTCTACTATCATTTTCGTAGGCACTCTGCATTTATGCCAACTCCCACTACTGTCTGAATACTTGTTCAGAAGAAACGATGCGACTGTCCCAGTTGACGGAACCTAATCCCAGTTGCAGTTTGCCTACTTAATGGCTTCCAGGGGCAACAGAAAGTTGGTTTTCAATGTTTCATGTAAATAGTGGTCGTGACAATGTACTAATTAACAGACACAAACATATGTGAAAATTCAAGGCAGTAAGACAACCATTACAGTCATAAACTTTGTATATATCTTGAGGTACAGTAATTCACCATGCATACATGGTGTCTCAAAAAGGATTTGCATAGTTTGAACTTTGATACCTTGAGCAAAAATAAAAAAAACCTACTAATATTTAAGTCACATACGTGGTCGCGACACTACTGATGAAGTTTCACTGTTGAAAATGATCAAAATGTCTTCCATCAACAGCAATACAGCATTTGCAACGCCGCAGAACAAACAGACTCACATTTGTCATGGTTGTCATTGGAATGGATTTACTGGCAGTCACAGCCGCCTCTCTCATGTCATCTTTGAGGCGTAGACAGTGTCCTTTAAAGTTCCCTACAGAAAGAAATCTAGCGGCTGAAGCGTGGCGCCTTTATATGCTCCTATCTGGAGCGTGTGTATCGGGAGAATGACATAGTGACAGGTGGTCTGAAGCGGGTTCGGTCGAGTACGTAGTTCTAATTTTCATCCACCAGACTACAGTAGCGGACAGAGACATTCAGGAAACAGGTCAATAGAATGAGATTTTCACTCTGCAAGGGAGTGTGCGCTGATATGAAACTTCCTGGCAGATTAAAACTGTGTGCTGGGCCGAGACTCGAACTGGAGACCTTTGCCTTTCGTGGGCAAGTGCTCTACCAACTGAGCTACCCAAGCACAACTCATGGCCGGCACATAATTTGAATCTGCCAGGAAGTTTCATGTCAGCGCACACTTCGCTGCAGAGTGAAAATTCTCATTCTTGAAACATCCCCCAGGCTGTGGCTAAGCCATGTCTCCGCAATATCCTTTCTTTTAGGAGTGCTATTTCTGCAAGGTTCGCAGAAGAGCTTAAGTTTGGATGGTACGAGACGTGGTACTGGCAGAAGTAAAGCTCTGAGGATGGGGCATGAGTCGTGCTTGGTTAGCTCGGTTGGTAGAGCACTAGCCCGCGAAAGGCAAAGGTCCCGAGTTTGAGTCTCGGTCCGGCACACAGTTTTAATCTGCCAGGTAGTTTCAGGTCAAGAGAATGGTTTTTGAATTGTTTTGTTTTTTTCTTCAAGGCTTTTTTATTTATTTATGTTTGCACTGTGTTGTATATGGTTTTAGTATTGTGAATGATGCGTTAATGTGGTTTAAAGTAAATATGTAAGTGATTGTTATGCTGACAGAAGCTGTACGAACTAGCGATGAAATTTTTAAGACAGTATGGATGCAGACGACAGGGAAATTTGTATCATAATATGTTAAGTAAGTTTATGGTAAAAGGAAAACTAATTTGAGTGCAAATGAAAATAGTTAATAACGTAAAGTATTAATACAATATCAGAATGTTAAATATTTATTTTGAGAAAAGTACAATTCGAAAGTGTGTTATTTGTTGATTGGTTAGTCATGAAAACCGTGGACTAACGCGGGAAAATAACATTTTTCTATTGGTCTTAAAGAAAACTGACGAATCAGAACGGAGTATTTACTCTTGGAGACAGAGAATGCTTACAGCAGTCTAGGTAGTCGGAGCCTACCCTTTAAATGGTACGGTCGTATGTAGCAAGAGCACCGAAGGAAGGTATAGTTTGCTGGTTTTAGATGTGCTACATGGCTCAAAAGCGCTTTCAAGTGAAGGCAAATTTATTGTTTCTTTTTTTTTCTTTTTTTATAGAAAGTACAGGTTTTAAGTACTTTTGTGCATTATAAAAGATCGTAACTCTTCTGAACATATTGAACAGATCAGTGACCAAAAACTTGAGTGCATTAGACACCGATAAACTTAATAGTGTGGCGAGCATTTTTATTTAAGAACAATCCGTGTTTCGTAGTTATTCAGATTTCGGGAAATACATTACCATAAACTTGCTAACGTGAATGAAAGGGTTTGTGCATGACTGTATTGGGATTAGCACGGGCTTAGCAGTGAACGTGTAACTGTAAACCCGAAATTTTGCCAGTATTTCCACCTTTTATCCAAAATTAAGACCTTTCCTCGGTTTTTAGAATAGTTACGTTGTATACAATCTGGTGCGAGTGGCAGTACGGTAGGTTTAGGCTCGGCTTCCCTACCGGCGATCTGCTGCGAGGAGTTCACAGGTTGGTGCTGGTAAAAAGCCAGAAAAGAACCGCGCCACCGTACGGCCTTAGATCCGGATATCGGAGTGGAAACTCAACACTCCCTCGTCGGCGTATCTACCTCTCAACAGATGTTTGATCCAGGAACTGCCTCACCTCACGATGCTAATGTGACGAAACACCGACTTGTTAGCGAAAAAAAGGCATGGAGGGGAGGGGGGGGGGGCTGCAACATGGTAACGTACTTTACACCTGTCGCTATTCCTTCAAGAAAGGAAGGTCCCAAAAGTCGTCAGACATACCAGACTACACTAATAATGTAGCAAGATTAACAGCTAGACAGCTCGATCTTCAGTAACGTGTGGAATACCTCCTGCCCAGTCCACAGATGGATCGTTCCATTCAGTTTAAACGTCACCCCATCATGACAAACAATGACATTAGTCAACTGATCACTACAGCAAATCCATTTAACAAAATTCGAGGAGTCTACCTGGATCGTACTTACTCATCGCGTGAAATAACCTGGGAATGTAGGGTTTACACTGTGCTTTCTGTTGTGGATTGGCAAGACAGCCAACCCACTATGAGGAAGCCGAAAGGCACGCGTTTAAGCTCACGCAGGCTGGCGTGAGGTCTGGAACAGGTCAAGGAAAATATAATAGCAAAAAACGTACGTAGCTGCTGGAATACTTAACTTTAATCCATAATTGGTGAACATCGCTCTTGACTGTACATTATTCACAATATCATTAGTAACTGAACATGGCGCCTTGCTAGGTCGTAGCAAATGACGTAGCTGAAGGCTATGCTAACTATCGTCTCGGCAAATGAGAGCGTAATTTTTCAGTGAACCATCGCTAGCAAAGTCGGCTGTACAACTGGGGCGAGTGCTAGGAAGTCTCTCTAGACCTGCCGTGTGGCGGCACTCGGTCTGCAATCACTGATAGTGGCGACACGAGGGTCCGACGTATACTAACGGACCGCGGCCGATTTAAAGGCTACCACCTAGCAAGTGTGGTGTCTGGCGGTGACACCACACTTTCTTTAAAATTCGATAAACGCTTGATTTTCTGGAACCTGATTCACGCGCAGTTTCCCCTTTGAATTTCCTTGAGGATTTTGTGGAAGCTCGTAACACTGTCTATTCCTCTTTCGTCCGCTGCTGACTTCCCGCCACACCATCCCTTCCTCAGATCACGCACGCTTCCTTCCCTCTCAAATTCGTCGCGTAATTTCGTTATTGTTACACGTCACGGTAGCGCAGTATCAGACACTGCCAGCGATCTTCTCTGCACTTTTGTCATGTTCTCCAATTTGATTCTTCTGTACTACGAATTGTATTTCCGACACTTTTTGCAGACAGTGACCTCTTATAGAACTGAATGTACCGGCAAAATCGTATCATTGAACAAATAACGGTTCTGGGAACGTGACTATAAACATTGAGATGCGTGAAGAACTAGCTTTTCCTTCAGACCCAAAATATACTCATTCAGTGTTTGACAATGGGATCACTTAGTGACTTCCAACAAACATTAAAATCTTTTCGCAACCTGCTCTCACTTACGTGCTTAACGTCAAAGTTTAACACGTTAACGCATTTGTAAAGTAATCAGCCGTTTCAAAAACGTTTTATAGATGAGAGTTGGATTCCTTAAGAAAAGGAGGTCAAATGGTTTCCAACTAAAACTCTTATGAAGGTCACTAGAGCTTTCTATGATGCAACATCACAGTAAGCTATCTGCCACACGCTGTAGATCTTAAGACTTCGGTTAAATTTCACGTAACATCTAGTTAGCGAATAAAGTTATTTGAAAGTGGTTCTTCCAAGTGAAATTCAAGAACCCGCTACAGCGGTTTTGTCAAATACAGTGCCTCACATTTGACGGGGCACCGATGGGAATTTGATGCTAGGTTCGGTGGGTTTGAGGCATGAAATGTTTATTTCAACCGTATCAGATGTCCACTGAAATTTAGATTTCTTGTTTTTTAACTTTATAGACATTTCGGAAACAGTTACTATACTTCTCTTTCCAACAGAAAGCTCATATTTTGGAACATATTTACAAACGGCATTTTATACACAAAATTAAACTTCAGTTAATATATTTGTAAGTATATTATTCCTTTCTTACTGTCCTCTTTAATACCACAGTAATAGCATAATTTTCCTCTTGTGTGCAAAATGTGGGACATTTTCTTGCAAAACACACAAAAGGAAGAGTACTTTGGAGTCTACTTGAGAGCCTGTAAGATCATAGCAATTTACAAACGAAAAATTCAGTTATTTTATCTGATTTTCGTTTGCCTCCGCTCTTTTCCTATTTAGCAGTGACTAGACCCAAAATGCCGTTTTCTGTCACCGCTGCTGTTGTTCCTTTCCTTTTTTTTTTTTTTTTTTGGAAAGGTAGTCAGAAGTGGCACAGGTGGTATTTCTTCAAATAATGATTCGGCGCAACTCTTTTCACATGTTTCGGCCCTTCTGCCCTGCAGGCTCTGCGAAATCCGGCCCTTCGAAAGGTGCTGGGTCATCTACATGAGGAACTTCTGGGAGCATTTGTCAACTGAGTACCTGAAACTGAGGAATCCTGCTCCGATATTTTCTGTGGGTTATATAGGAAAATACCTCAAGCCTCAGAAACGCAGTAAGTATGTGTTTGAATTTCAGCTTTCTGCCACGTCTCTTCTAAAAGAGGACCAAACATGAAACGGTGAAAATTTTCTTTCAAGATAAAACATTTCCTCAGTACGAACAGTATTTCCAATGCTATAAGAAACACCGATCTATGGGCTGAAGGTAATGTGTCTGATGAAAGGCAGGTATATCAGTATGGTTTCATAATTACCAGCCAGTTGTGGTTTTCTTCGGATGAACTGCTGTCTCACACAGCAGTTTACATTCTGTATTAAAGGATAGTTTCAACTTTCAAACATACAAGCACGGATCCCTGTTTCGGCATGACTTTGTAATGACCAGTCAAGTATAGGTTTCCTTTCGTGGCGGGGTAAAATTTGATAGAATTTTCTCATTTTGAAAAGACTGAAAGAGCGATCAAAATCCAAGAGAGCATTAATATTTTTTTATTTCAGACAACCGGTTTCGACAGACTTTGCTGTTGTCTTCGGGTTTAAAAAAATATTTTTGTTATGAAATGTGTTCATTTTAAGTTGAGCTTCACGCCAAGTGCATAATTGTATATACCACTCACAGACGATTGTTACGTCACAAAAAACAGTACGCAACAGTAGCACATCTGTCTACATAAGCTGTACATATTCTAAACATTGGAAATCCACCTTAAACGGTGTGAGATCCAACTTAAAATGAACGCGTTTCGTAACAAAAAGATGTTTTTACGACTCGAAGATTGTCACAAACTCTTTCTTGACCGGTTGTTTTAAATAAAGAAATATTTATACGATCTTGGCTCTTGGATGTTTTTAGAAAGTAAAACAGATCGATCCTTCAGTCTTATGAAAATCAGGAAATTCAATCAAATTATGCCTTGGCAGGCACTGAAGGAAACCTATGCGTTACTGCAAAAGAAAGTAAACGAGTGTACCCTACACACACCTTTGTAGTAAGTTCACCTTTGTAATTAGTTCATTGCAGTGACACGTACACCTTTCCCTGTTCTTCTCGTTTAACAACACTAGCAGTTGACAAACGATGAGGATTATAACTTTCGCGATACACAACTGACTCTTTGACGACTTACATCAATTCATGTGGTTCTCTGCTTTTTGCGCCTTAAACTTCAAGAAATTTGCCATCTTGCCCGTGTAGCCATCTTCTTCCACTGTATACTACGGGTATTAAAGCGTCTTAACTAACAGACTATCTCGACAGTCGTCCTCGTTACGCTTATCCTATGTTATGTGTAGGTGTGGTAGCGTTTTGAACTTCGGCTGCAGATATCTCTGGTCACCTATCAACACGTTAAAGTCCGCTGATCTAACTGCTATTCGTGCTACAAGCCACTTCAATTTCGGATACAGCAAGATGGCGTCCGCTTCCATCCCTATCTTTCCCCACTTCTTATTCCTTCCATATTATGGCCATACCCGTACCTCAAGGTACTGTTCCTCTTATTAGCATCCACCCTACAACCTTCTACATTCACAGGGTGTTCAAAAATTAAATGCATAAACTGATGGGTATGATGACGGAGGCAGTACTCTACATATTTCTTTTTTGTGCCATCATGGACATGGGACAGCGGCGGGCAAGTTATTTACAACAGCAGTTTTCCTTTGGTAAGCATAAATATCGAAAGCAACAAGGTTCAGGAAATACATACTAAGTGAGTATAAAGCGGCCAGTAGGTCATTGGGTGCAATTGAGAATAGACGTGTTGTAGTACTTTATTGTTCTGAACAATGTCATAATAAATATTCAGGAAGAGTACCATATAGCTTCTTCGCACAGGCAGAACGGACGTTGCAGTGCGTCAGTGTTCAATGGAAAATGTGTGGCGTGGTCTGCATGCGTGTGGCCGCTGCAAGAATTCTTGCAACAAATTTCGCTTCTGAGTCCAGAGGACTGGAATAGACTTTTGTTTTCGAGCAGCTACGTAGAAAGAATTCTAATGAGGAGGGTTCTGTGGGCTTAGAGCCAATGTACAGGTCCTCCTGTGCCGATTGTCGAAAGTACGTGCTGCTTCTGTAAAGTGCTTCGGGCTACCATCACGCTGGCTCAGTGCCAGCGTCAGGACGTCACAAAACTACGTACAACAAATCGACTTTGGTATAAGGAGGCACTTTTTATCTCCTTCACCACGGGTATGTTTACTCACTAGGCGTTTACAGCGCCTGATTGTTGAATAGAGATATATTTGTTCTTCGGGCGAAGTTCATTTGAACCCGAGATAGAAGCCAATTGACAGTTTGTCAACAAGTGATCACGAGAGCATTAAAAATTTTGATAAATTTGATGTTTGCGCCGTCATAATATATGTCAGTCTGCAAATTGAATTTTTGAACAATCTCTATGCTATCAAATGGACGTCAATACTTACACCCATACCCTAATAGTCTATTACCCTGCTAAATACCTAATGCTTTCCCCTTCAAACACATTTTTATCCAGTTTAAGTCATTCAACTTTTAGTGAAGATAGCAAAAATGTAGTGCTCTTCTTTTAAAATCCTTTTTCATTTACGTGTTCTAAATGTATTCTCTTTCATTACCTTTTTCCGGCTAGTTTTTCCTGTTTTAATTTCCTTATGAAATTCATCTTTCTACAAATTTTAAAATCATTTGTTGTTATTAAGCCACCTTTTAATTTACTGTGTTTGCCTTTGTACGTATAAAAACTTTGGCTGAAGAACGGACTCATTGTACCGCTAATAGCCCACCCCTCGCTCATGAAGATGCGATGGAAATGAAACAACAGTATAAAAATACAAAGTGCGAGATAGCCATAAAGTTATGACTGGATAGTGTGTAGAATATCTGATGATGGAAGACGTTTTGTGAAAGGTGCTACCGATTGTAGACCTTGGCATTTGGTCATGGGCAGAACATTTTAGCCGTGGAATTTGGTGGATAGGAGACAGGGGTGGGGATTGCCATGTAACTGGAGCCATAGTGCAGGCCTGAATGAGCTCAGGGAAGTACTGTGTGCAGTGGAGTATCGGCCACTGCAGCGTACAGGCGGGTCCCGGCAGATAACGCAGCTGAAGGGGGCACTGTGTGAATGGGGGGCGACAATGGCAGGGTGATTGTAGCCGGCTTGTCAGAGCCGCCCTGAATGTTGATTGGCGTATTGAGGCGCCGTCGTTGCAGCGTCTTCCGCCCTCGAAGTCGCCTCTGCGGCTCGTACGGGTCTGCAGGGCTACGCACGCCTGAATGACGGGCTAATGGCGCGCAAACGCGATCTGTGTGTGCAAGCACCTCGATCGAGGGCCAGGGGCCGGCGGAAGACCTGACGCCGTCCGCCCGTTAATCTGTTATTGTGCTACCTCTGACGGCACGGAGAGGTCCTAGCAGCTTATAATACGAAACGGCGGTCGACAAAAGCATATATACTAGGATCATCATTCAGTAAGTAATGCAACACATTTGTTTCTGAAAGCAGGTTGCTTGGTGCAGGATTACAGTACACCATATTATTCGCCACTCTTTGCTACAAAACCTTATTTCTCATCATAATCTCTTTTCATTGCAACGACCTTACGCTACCTTACGGGGAGGGCCTGTATGCCTGTATGGTACTGCTCTCCGTCTTGCTGCACCTGTAACCTCCCCATCATCCATCTACTGCTTCCCGTGGAGTGAATCCTTCAGTTGTGTAATACCGCCCGCGCAGATGGTCCTTTGTTGCTCTTTATGGTCTTCTGGTAGCCAACGAGGACCACAGCTGGCACATACCTCTGAGTATCCCAACAGGTGGACTAGTATATCTGCACCACCAGCACAGATGCCCGTTAAGAGCGAGTTGTTTGACTGTGACGTGTCGATCACCTCGAATGTGAGTGTCCGCACGTTCTAATATTGTAGGAGTCACAGCTGTGTGCGGCAGACTAGCACGTGGGAGATAGGGCAGGTTGCGCGACCTGACGGGCGCCTCGTCCAACGACTCGCCGTGCTTTTGATCAGTGCCAGGTCTCTGCAGGTATTCTGCTAGCGTCTATGAACATCTGCGGTGCTCTGGTTTTCGACCAAAAGAAATTCAACCACCGTTCTCTGGTAGGATCGTCATTTTGAAGGTTACATATAGAGCTACCGCCTACTGGAAATTCATGAAAATGTACAGGCTGAACCGAGAATACTCCACGATATCCAACGATAAATTCGCATTTTTACAAGCGTAAATGGGCCAGAAAAAATGCGTTGTATTATTTATTGGACGCCTATCGTACAAACGAAGTTCCTCCAAGTGAAGAAGGCGCGTTTAAGATTATTTTTCAAAAAAATAGGTTGAAAAGACTCGTTAGTTGGAAAAATCTATGTGCATCAGAAAAATCTGCTGAAATAAACATTACTACTTTCTAGTTTCAGTGTCAATGGCCGTATGAAGGTGGATGCATCACTTCCAGTCAGATTACCAAAGATAAGTGCTGTCGGGCGCGGCTAGTACCGTCGTGGTACGCCGCGTGCTGTCAACAATTTTCCCTTTCTGTAGCGGCAGAGGGGCCAGGACTGGTGGTGACATGTATACACCAGTCTTTCAGCTAAAATCCTTCGTTAATTTCCAAACCTCTTCGCAGTGTTCCATGAAGTGGGGGTATGCGACACTGTTGATGGTCATCTTTCTGCCGGATGGAGACGTTAAGCTCAATGGTCCCATTGTTGTTTTTCGAGAGGAGTAGACTATGTGTCGACACCGAGTTCTACCCTGCCCCTTCATCTCCAACATGAACGTAACGCTACACACACACACACATTACCGTCGTTAACAGATATATGTACCTACACAACGCTCATCGTTTGCTAAAGAAAGGTACTTGTGGGCGCGGAGGCTAGGAAAAACCTCGCCATTTCGGCGGCTGACCTACCCTTCTAGATCTCCAGCTGTCCATTCCATACGACTACGACTTCACTTTACTTCAATCTCCGTGTATTCGTCTTTCTATAGATCATGGGAACACACTTCTTATAATTTCTTTATACAGTAGAGATGACATAGGAATGACACCTTCAGCTTTAATTATAATCTATTATGGTGTTGGATCACATCATATTCAGGATACTCTATAAAACCAGGTGGATACCAGTTAGTCAGCATTACACATGTGTTGTATATGTACTTGATGCTGATCACTACTAGGTTATGGTCTACGTCCGCATCTACGACGTACACTAAAGTGAATGGTCGTGAATTCTGTTCATAGTTATATCCAGTTTTACCGGTTAAATGCTTTGAAATATTTTTTCTAAAGAAGAATGAACGTTTGAGATAATATTGTTTCTCAAATTATCTCTAAGATGTCGACATCTGAGATAATACAAATTATTTCTGCTGACATTGCACATGTAGGATGATTACTGAAAATATATAACGTGACTAAAAGAGTTTAAGCAAATACTTCAGTGCAATACACATACTGTTTATTCATTTTTGATTGGAATTTTATAGTTATGGAGATCATAATGACATTCGTCAAAGTTTCTTTCTATCAGTAAGAACGACATAATGAATGTGGTTCAGGTCCGTGGAAGATGAAATGCTGGCTGGCCGTGTAATAAAATGCTGGGAAGAGCTTACAGAAGAGCACACAGAAAATTAGAAGGTTCAAAATTCGTGGGATTGATGCAGATGATGTAGCTACTATATCTACCGTTCGAAACGCTAATGCAATGCTTGATGGTAGTCTAATAGCACGCTCTCGATTGGATCTGCGTATGAAACTGCTAGTACACATGCAGCAGATAGGATAGAATATTTGTCTGTGCAAGATAAAGCACTTCTTGACAGTTCCTAAACTGGCTCTGATACTGAAGTGACTGAAGGTGCGGATTTAAGAGCGTGGTCTTTGGGCTATGTCGTCCTCCTGAAGACATACGCTAACTGGCAGAAGTTATCATAGCAGGTATTTCAGACTCGCTAGTGAAAGTAATCAGCACAATTTTCCGATCCTGATTTATTGGCATGAATATTTACCACCCCGTAAGTCATTGTGGACTTGGAAATACATAATGAATTGAGTAGTTTCGTAGATTACTGCTCCCAGAGAGTACGCACTGGCATGGTTGTACTTCATTGTTCTCCTGGCTAGACCATTTTGATACTTTAAATGTTGAAATCTATCTAGGAAAAGCTCTAAATAAATGAAAACGGGTGGGCAGAGCACTGGATATAAATACGGGTAAAGTTTACTTTGTCTAACGAAAAAGATAAACTAGAATATGTGGGACGAATGCTACAGGTAGGTCCAAGAACATGGCACCAAGGAACAATATGTCTTCCAATAGCGTCACCAGCATCCAACTCGCTACAGTGAAAATTGCAACTTGCAATAATTACACAAATCTAGGAGCACAATTTGAAACTACAGGTAAAGGTGATCAAGATATTACAAAACGAGTAATTCAGACAAGAAGACTGACCACTTGCTTTAACGGAATTCTTTCGAGTAGCGAAATTTAAAAGAAACGTAAATAAATTTTCTATGAAGTTCTAATTCCTTGTTGTACAATCCAGAAGCATGGAGAGTTCCATAAAATTAGAAGGGGAAGTTGAAGACCACCGAAAAGGACGTGTTTAGGCTGTCATTGGGAAATATACAGAAGAGAGAAAGTATATAACGGAGACGTCGATTGTCGATTGAGAATAGGTGTATAAGGGAGTTAACAACAAACGTCGAACGGAGACAAGAAAGTAGTATGATCAAGTCCAACAGATAGATGAACCCAACAAGACCACGCTGTGGGCACCGCAGAACAGAAGAAAAAGTGGAAGGTTTAGACGAACTCGGAAAGCGGGAATTTCAAAAGCAGTGAAAGAGATTTAATAAGAGATGAATAGAACTACCCAGAATCATGGAAATCTGGCATAGGACAACGACGGAAGGTGTTCTAAACCGATAACTAATGATAAGTATTGTCGTGTACGCTAACTGTGACTTTAAAAATGTGTGCATCACAGAATAATACGTAACACAGAATAATACAATTGCCGATACGAGAGGTGTATAAGAACTTTCGGTAATAAAACTGAAAGAAGTACACAACGTCTGAAATTTAGAAAATAAGTAATCTAATGATATTATAAGAAAGGGTGCAGTTATGAGTCAAATCATCGGAAATAAAAGTAATTTGTTATAAAATCTGCTTAAAATCTAAATATAGTTGAATGTTATTAGATCTTTGTTTCTACCCGCTGTAAGCTATGGAAACGCAAGGTGTGCCTAGAGAACATTCGGTAGAAAACTCGAGCAATACTGTACGACATGAAAAAGAATCGCACACACATAATGGACAGAAATGAAATAATAAAATGAGCAGGCTATATATAAATTAAGTAATAAAAGACTTTGATCACTATCATACGGAAACCATAACGGGATGTTAATCTAGGTACTGGAGACTATAACTGAGATCGTGGGTATTAAAGTGTCATCTATCTACTAAAGTACCACCTATTTGTTGTTGGAGCCCCAAAATTAAATTAACTGAGCTGCTAATTAGCACAACATCTACATTACTGAAAAGCTAAAACCAGCTAAAATTCCGTCCTAGTTGCAAGCTGCCCACTTAGCTGATTGCAGGTGCAATTACAATTGGTTTTCGTATTACATATGAAATACACTCATAATCTACTCATTAGAGGCATACAATTACATTAAAGATCTAACACAGTAAGTCATGTATTAAAGGTTAGAGACCACAAATATGCCTTTATTCGGAACTTGGTGTGCAGATTACCCAAATTATATTCATTCATTATTTGAGAATGGGAACACTTAGGGTTTCCAACAAAATTTACACACAGTTTCAAACATTTTAGAAACATTTCCTCGTGGATTTCCCCTCCCCCCCCCCCCCACACACACATACATTCTGTTATCATAAAATAATATGGAAAAAAAGTTTATCGCTCACTATATTTCCGCTGTTCATGTAGTAAAACGTCAGTTTCAGGCATTATGTTTTAATCTATGACTCCATTAATCTGAACTCTATTTGAAACACATTTTGTTGTCTATATCTTTATATATCCCTGCAACATTGTATCGTTGTACAACATAATTCTGCAGATTTGACGTCATAAATATTGAGATGCGTAAAGAGGGTCTCAGGAAACCACAGAAGAGGCGTCCGTCTAAAAGAGGGCAGGTAAAACACAGTAAGATAGTTGCAGAAACGATCGGTATTGTAGTTGTAAATTGTCGTAGCTGTATTGAGAAAGAACCAGAGCTCCTAGCCCTAATAGAAAGCACTGAAGCTCAAATAGTTATAGGTACAGAAAGCTGGCTAAAGCCGAAAATAAGTTCAGCCGAATTTCTTTCAAACAACCTAACAGTGCTCAGCAATAATAGATTAAATACAGCTGGTGTTGGAGTATGTATTGCTGTCAGAAGTAGTTTACCATGCTTTACAATCGGACTAAACTATTAACTGTATCGTTTTACCGATCTCCCGACTCAGAGGATATAGTTGCTAAACAGTTCAAAGAAAACTTGAGTCTCATTTCAAGGAGGTACCGCACGCATACTATTAAAGTTGGTGGTGACTTCAATCTACCCTCGTTATGTTGGAAAAATTATACTTTTAAAGACGGCGGCAGGCATAAAACGTCATCAGAAAATGTACTGCATGTTTCTCAGAAAAATATTTTGAACAATTGGTTCATGAGCCCACTCAAAGCGTAAATGGTTGCGAAAAGCATATTTGCCCTCTTAGCAACGAATAATCCTTGACAAATAGGGAGTGTCGTGACGAATACAGGGATTAGTGACCACAAGGCAGTTGCTGCAAGGCTGAATACCGTAATACCTACAACCATCAAAAAGAAACACAAAGAATATCGATTTTAAAAAGGTGATATAAATCCTGTTAACGCCTTTTTAGGAGTCAGTGTTCTCTCCTTCCGATCTGATCACATAAGTGTAGAAAAGATGTGGAATTATTTCAAAGAGATAGTATCCACGGCAATTCACAGATATATACCACATAAATTGAAAGGTATCTTCACAATTAATGGGTATCTTTTATAAATATGGGGGTAACGTATGGCCTCAATACAACTGGCACTCAAACGTAATGCAGGAGGATGTGGCGTACATCAGAGCTGGATGAAGCATGGAGTGGAATTTTAGCAGTGAGAGTGTGAACAAAAATTCCAGCAAAAGAACATATATTAAATAGGTAAGTTTAGTTCCACTCATGAATATGTATAGTGAGTAACATGATGGTTGCTGTTAGCTGCAATCTGTTACGTCACATATTAATTAAACCTAAAACTATATTTTGGAGTCCCCTGCAAGGCCTATGATCTATGGAACGGCTACGCGCCGTCATATTTAACAAGTAGCTGAGATTCTGCACTTATACGTACACCTGTCCCTATTAACTTTTTGTAACCATTCTTTATAATTTTCGTCTTGCAACCATTCTCCACGGAACGACCTCAGATATCGTGTTTCATTTCACTGTTATTGCTCACTATTCTGAATTATGAAACTTAGTCTATTCACGGACGATCCGAGAGTTGCAACAATAGCTGATGAATTGACAAAAACACAAAAAAATTGAGGCTTCAATTGACACGTTGCCGCTACTTACTAGTGTTTATTTAATAATACACTAGCCGAATATTATAGATGCAAAAATGAGAAGTTACAACAAGAATATAACATTCGAACAAAATTATTCAAAGTAGTTAAAGAGTAAGGTCATATTCAAGTCCGTAGATTAAAGTCGTTGGCCCATATATTCGGAGGCTTCTTTCCAAACCCGGGCACTGTGGGTGGTACTCGAAGATCTGGTAATCCTATATAATAATAGCCCTGAATGAGAACGCTCCAACTACTTCTGCGTAACCCCACCGAAAGCTAGGAAAAGGAAAGCTGAAAACTGCCACGACGGCAGTAGCCACGAGAACGCTCCAACTACTTCTGCGTAACGCCACCGAAAGCTAGGAAAAGGAAAGCTGAAAACTGCCACGACGGCAGTAGCGACTGGATCTGAAAATAACTCCGAAGGTACAAGTCAGTATTCAGAGATTTATTATTAGAAGACGCCATAATTACCAGTGACGGTTATTTACACGGCTCTTCCGCGATTTAATTGGATGGTGCGGAGGTTTCGGTCAATCTCTGTTGAGCTGGATGACGGAAGTGATTAGAGACGGCGGAGATTCGCATTACGCCCGGCGGCAAAATTGCAAGGGCCGAGTTATCTGCGTGCTCGTTGTCGGCTTTACTTTAGCCCTGATTTAATTAAAAGGCGGACTTCCTTTTAATCTTTTTTCGCGGCTGCGAAGAAAAGTGGCCGCCCACGGCCACTCCGCGCCGCCGCGCCCCCAGATAAACCAGTAATTAGGGGCCATGACTTTTGTAACTGCGCCCCGCCGACTTTTTGTTACATATTCATCAGAGTTACCCGACCTCACCTCTCCTACAATTAGCCTTTTTTTCTCCTCCCCGTGTTTATCCTCGCCTGCTGGAAATTATCGGCGCCTCCCTTGCTACAGAGTAGAAGTAAAATTTCCTACAGTGCTTTTGTCTCTAAGCGAGGAACGCCATGTTTCGCGTTACTCGTCTAGCCAGGAAAACCAAGTTTGCAGTATCTGTCATATCTCGACAGAGAAGCTATTTTCGTGTAGGAAAACTCTGTAGAACTGGTGAGAATGTTATTTACAAGAACGACGGCAAAGGAAATAAATGTGAAGAAAAATCTGTAACCAATTACAATTTCACCGAATGGACGATTTATTAAGCAACGCTGGTATTTAATTTCAAGACTAACTTCGTTGTTTTTATAGTAGAGACATTTCCTCTTTTTTTAACACTAAGAACGCACATTTAACGATATTAAGACGAATATCTATATTCCATCTGAAGATAAGCTTACGAAACGACATAGATCACTGCCGCGTTCTTTCGACGTAATAGTGACTGGACGCAGCAGTTCTTATCATAATTTTATGCAGGGTGAATCACATAGGACATAACATCTATTTTATTTTGTGAACCGTTATAAAATCGAAACAAGGTTTACGAGAAATGATAACACTCTAAGGGGCACGAACTTTTGTTATGTGATAAAGAGTTTTAATTCTTGTATCGATCAAGGTATGGAGCAAGTACGATCTTTAAATACAGTGATATACTGTTATTTTATCCGTGTTGAATCTTGTGAACTCCGTGGCAGTTGGTGAATGACGCAACCAGTCACAAATAGAATTTAAATGTTTCATTTTAGTGCCATAACTGCTTTCGGTCTACCATACCCATCATCAGATGGCTAATATTTTTCGTTATATGGATGTTTCCACCAAGAGCATGACGTCTGCTCCGCACTGCACAAGAATCTTTAAGTATTCAGTGATAATTGATAAGTTGTTTCATGAATGAGAAGACGTTTAAGTGCTTCCATTTTTTATATATGATGCAAAATAGCTGTGTTCACTTACATAAACCCCAGTAGATTGCGATTTGTTTTACTGTGGTTCATGTGGATTTCCAGCCCAATGTATTTGTTGAATTCCATACAGCTCACACATTGTAAATAAGTTAATGTGGCACGCTTCATAATATTCTGGAAATGAGTGTTGAGCATCAAACACGTGCTATACGCTTGACGTTTTTGTTTGCAGGACAAAGGTTATTCTAAAAGGAAAGGTACGTAGATATCATTCATTAAATATTAACCAAGGATGTAATCACAGTAAAAGATGATACATTGGTTGTGCAAAATGTAACACGCTAAAAACAGAAAAATGTTTCCACTCTAAGAGTAAAATTAATATTAAGACAGTGGGACAATTTGTTCTTACGTTTTTCTTTGTGTAAGTGAAGTAATTTACAAAATACTTTATAAAGCCAGTTGATTGCATAGTCTAAAGTAAGAATATGTGTACGCACATGTATATATACAGGTATTTGGCTATGATTACAGTTTATAAGTTAGTTGTGTGAAACACAAAAATGGATCTCTTAGAGAAATTGGAAATATACTGTATATTCAGACCGTCGGCTCACTCCATTACATTCTAAATGGGAAACTGGAGCTAGACAATAAACATTTTCTAAATAATATATTTTGGCTGTTCACAGAAATCAGACACAAACTGCACCACTAACAGCCACACCACTGCAGTTTAAGAAATGAGTACATAAACATATAAATCTAAACTAGCATGATGGACAAATGTGTTCCTCTCATATCATCTTTGAACTTTTTAATTTCCTGCAACTAACTTATAAACTGTAATCATAATCAAATATCTGTATGGTACACATAAATGTGCATTTATTCTTTCTAATATGCAATCAGTTGGCTTTAAAATATTTCGTTAATAATTTCTACAGAAAAAACTACAAAAACAGTTTGTTCTT
Organism: Schistocerca cancellata; assembly: GCF_023864275.1. NCBI lineage: Eukaryota > Metazoa > Arthropoda > Insecta > Orthoptera > Acrididae > Schistocerca > Schistocerca cancellata. The sequence continues at coordinate 139,783,306 of NC_064632.1, forward strand.
CTGCCTTTTAATGATAACTTTACCCTTACAGTGCAGATATTTTTATGTTATTTAGATGTTACATTTTACGCATCCCACATATCTTCTGGCTTGTTTACATCCTTGGTCAATATTTAATGAATGATACCTTTGCATCATTGCACTGTAAACAGAAACATCAAGTGTATAGCACATGTGTGATGCTTAACACTCATTTTAAGAATATTATGAATTGAGCCATAATAATTTACTTACAATGTGTGTGCTGTGTGGAATTCAACAATATACGTCGAGCTAGAAAACCATAGGGACCACAACAAAAACTAATCGCTATCTACTGGAACTTATGCATGTGAATACAACTACTTTGCGTCATATAAAAAATTGAGGTACTTTAGTATAGTCTTATTAACGAAACAGCTTATAGAGTGCACCAAATCGTCAGACATTCTTGTGCAGTGTGGAACAAGCAACATTCTGCTGGTCAAAACATCTCTGTAATGAAAAACATTAATCATCTGATGATGGGCATGGTGTGGAACAAGCAACATGTTGCTGGTCAAAACATCTCTGTAATGAAAAACATTAATCATCTGATGATGGGCATGGTAGCTGAAAACTGGTTATGGCACTAAAATAAAATATTTATAAAGTATTTGTGACTCGTTGCATCATTTACAATCTAGAATGATATACGTTTTTTTAACGACATCTGAAAGTGATTCAAAAGACGATTAGTGATGTAATGCTTCTTCATTTTGAACTTGAAACTCTTCTCAAAAGAATCTGAGAAATATTATGAAAATGGAAAGAAAAGTCGGCTCGAGTCGGCAACAACTTGTAAACGTTTCAAATAGTTCTCCACAGCCCCGTCTGATGTGCCAAAAGCTAGCATACGCCGTGTTTCTAAATACAGAAATCGTAGCTGACCCTGTATCTATGTCGTATACGGGAATGAGGTTCCATTTTTGTAGCGTAGGCCCATGTTGCTGCGTATAACACAGTGTTATGTTGCTTGGTGATGTTTACACCGCAGTGGGCGACTCCGGCCGCATTGCTTTCCAATTTTAGTACTGTTCTCGAATCTTTCGTGAAAGGTTTCAACGTCAGTATCAACAAGTGTTGTATCACTGTAATTGTCTTACCAAGAGCTATAAAATGAAGTTACGATGAGAATATGCTTCGATTAAAACATGAAACTCTACTTGTTTCAATACCTTGGCCGACACCAGAGATACGTGCCACTCAGCCTACTACTAATGGCAGAAAACCTCGTTTCGATATCTGGAGCCGTTCACGAAATAGAAGGGATGGTACGTGTTACATTACTCATGATAGGTGTTACATTACTCATTCTGTGTAATCCCAGAGCTCGCTGTCCATCATATTAAAAAGACATGTAAAAGTAAAAACTTTCATTGTTCTCCATGGTGTTGAAGGGGCGTTTCATGTTTCAACTGAACCTCTTTCCATAAACGAGAGGATCTACATGATTCATGATTACTACACACACACACACACACACACACACACACACACACACATATATATATATATATATATATATATATATATATATATATATATATAGAGAGAGAGAGAGAGAGAGAGAGAGAGGAGCAAAAAAATAAAATGTACCCACTGTTTAAAAGTCCATAACTGGCAAACTAATTGACGGAGTTGCCTCATTTTTCGTGAAAGTGTAGCTTCAAGTCCAACTTGAAGATATCACTGTTCGTGTTCGAAATGGTCACCATTAACATCCACACACAAACGATGCCGCCTAACTGCAGAACGAACTACTGACTGCAACGTGTTCAGTTGGATATTTGCACATGAATGTACGATGGATTCTCGAAGTTCATCCAATGTGCGTGGCTTTTGTCAATAAACGACGTCCCTCAGTGTTCCCCACAGGTAAAAGTCCAGAGGAGTTAGGTGTGGGGAACGTGGTGGATACTCCACAGCATCTCTACGGCCTATCCATCTGGACTTTTGCCCGTGGGGGAAACTAAAGGACGTCGTTTATCGAGAAAAGTCACGCACATTGGTTGAACTTCGAGAATCCATCGTACATTCATGTTCAAATATACAGCTGAATACGTTGCAGTCAGTAGTTCGTACTGCAGTTCGGCGGCATCGTTTGTGTGTGGATGTTAATGGTGACCGTTTCGAACACCAACAGTGATATCTTTAGGTTGAACTTTAAGCTACACTTTCACGAAAAATGAGACAACTCCGTCAATTAGTTTGCCAGTGCCAATTTAAACAGTTTAAAGAGTTTTAAACAGTGGTTACATATTTTTTGAACCCCCGGATTTGTGAGATAATCATAGGCCAAAAAATCTAGAGAATTTTTGTCACTTCGTCTTTAAGGTTGAGATTGAGGCCCTGCTCGACCTGTCCACCTAGACCTATATCGGAACGTTAGATATGTCACAAATCATCAGAACGATGTGCCGATAGTCCATCATGAATGTAGCAGATCCCCCAGTCATGGACCACAGGAGACACTGAGTCCACTTACGCTGATGTGTATGAGGACGGTTATATAGTGAGCGACAGGTCAACGTTTATATTAATTTTTGCAAGTGTTCTTCATATATATATATATATATATATATAGCTGTATTATTGCACGTAGAATAGCTTACTTACTCACCATCACTCTTCATAACAAGTCTACTGATGTGTGAATGTAGCTGTGGGCAGCTGCTAGAACTACTGACGAATATTCAGCTTCCAACGACTACCTGATCAGTTCCGTTGTCGTATCTAATTGCTTCCCACACCTTAATTCCACACATTAATTGGAGGGGTATGGGTCTCGAGTAACTCTTATTCTTGTAATTCATCAACAGGCCATCTATGAACACGTTGATGCTGATCTTACCAAACAGAAACAGAAATGATATTCATCGCTAACAGACCGTCATTCAAAGACCCATTTGACTTTTTCTACATCCATCCAATTATACATAGTCTTTAGCATAGTGTAAGCAGTAGATAACACATGGTAACTTAAGACGTCAGCCCTGCTCCAAGTAATATGTCCCTAGCAGTTCCAGCTGACACAGTGCCTACAACATTTGCACAGAAGTCGGCTGTTGTCATCCCCCTCTTCGTCAAAGCCAGTCGAACGACTACGATACCATCCTTCTGGAAGGCCTCGTGGCTCATCCTTCGTGGAAAACTATCGTCCTGACTCCGTGACGTCACCACTCGTTCTGCAGTCAATACACTACTGGTCTACTGTCTGGACGATTTGTCCCTCACGTGAGTTATTCGACCTCTCTCAAAGTCAGAAAGATGACACGAAGCCGCATTTGCACATCATCTGCGCATGCTTTGTTGCGATCTCCACCAGAAAAGTTCGTGTAACGTCGGACACACCACATACGCTGGGGTGACAAAAGTCATGGGATAGTGATATGTACATTTACAGGTGGTTGTAATATTCGCTACACAAGGTGTAAAAGGGCAGTGTAATAAAATCGAACACCACAGCAGTCCTTACGATGTTATTTATTAGATAGCTATCACTTTTGGTGCTTCAGTCCACCATATTTAGGCCTTAGCTGATGACGAGTTGGTATTTTGTGGTTGGAGACACAACATTGTTGTTACAGGTATTTTACAAAAAACCAATTCATAGATGTTGAGCACTGATGGAATCGTGTATACGATTGGAGTTAACCCCCTGATCGTCAGTTAAGGCCTGAAGATGATACACTGAAACACAGAAACTGGGAGCCATAGAATAAAGAACATCGTAAGGATGGCTGTAGGTGTTCCATATAAGTTCACATACGTAAACGGCCGAAGTCTCTCAAACCTCCAGTCAGAAGGATGAACATACAAAAAATACTATTCAAGTGGACGCTTCAGTCCGGAACCGCGCTGCTGATACGGTCACAGGTTCGAATCCTGCCTCGGGCGTGGATGTGTGTGATGTCCTTAGATTAGTTAGGTTTAAGTAGTCCTAAGTCTAGGAGACTGATGACCTCAGATATTAAGTCCCACAGTGTTTGGAGCCATTTGAACCGTTTTTCCGACGTGACGACCCACGACGGGAATTAATAGACTTTGAACGCGCAGTAGTAGGTGGAGCTCTACGCGGGACATTCCATTTCGGAAACCTCTAGGGAATTCAATATTCTTTGATCCACAGAGTCAAGACACCGCTGGAAGTACTAAATTTCAGACATTACCTATCTCCACGGAAAACCAGGTGGCCGATAACCTTCACTTAATGACTGAGACCAGCGGCGTCTGCATATAGTTGTCAGTGCTGCCAGACACGCAGCACTGCGTGAGTTAGGACTGTATGGCGGAATTTGGCGTCAATGGGCTATGGCAGCAGGGGAACGACGCGAATGTCTTTGCTAACCTGCAGTACCTCTCCGAGTTTGTGACCACACCGTTGGCACTCTGGATGACTGATAAACCGTGTCCTAGTCAGATGAGACCCGATTTCAACTGGTATGGGTTCATGGTCGTGGTCATGTGCGTCGAAGACCAGACGAAGCCATGGAGCCAAGTTGTCAATAAGGCCCTGTGCGAACCGGTGGTGGCTGCATAATGGTGTGGGCTTGTTTGCATGGAACAGAAAGTATCATCTGGTCCAACTGAGCCGATCATTAGCTGGCAGTGCTTATGTTCGGCTACTTGGAGACCGTTCGCAGCCATTCATGGACTTCATGTTCCCAAACAACGATGAAATTTTTGAGGACGACAAATCGCCATGTCAACGGGCCACAGTTGTTCGCGATTGGTTTGAAGAGCATTCTGAACAATTCGAGCGAATAACAGGGTTATTACAAATTACTGAAGCAATTTCACAGCTCTACAATAACTTTATTATTTGAGATATTTTCACAATGCTTTGCACACACATACAAAAACACAAAAAGTTTTTTTAGGCATTCGCAAATGTTCGATATGTGCCCCTTTAGTGATTCGGCAGACATCAAGCCGATAATCAAGTTCCTCCCACACTCGGCGCATTTGTCCCCATCAATGAGTTCGAAAGCATCGTTGATGCGAGCTCGCAGTTCTGGCACGTTTCTTGGTAGAGGAGGTTTAAACACTGAATCTTTCACATAACCCCACAGAAAGAAATCGCATGGGGTTAAGTCGGGAGAGCGTGGAGGCCATGACATGAATTGCTGATCATGATCTCCACCACGACCGATCCATCGGTTTTCCAATCACCTGTTTAAGAAAAGCCGAACATCATGATGGAAGTGCGGTGGAGCACCATCCTGTTGAAAGATGAAGTCGGCGCTGTCGGTCTCCAGTTGTGGCATGAGCCAATTTTCCAGCATTTCCAGATACACGTGTCCTGTAACGTTCTTTTCACAGAAGAAAAATGGGCCGTAAACTTTAAGCCGTGAGATTGCACAAAACACGTTAACTTTTGGTGAATTGCGAATTTGCTGCACGAATGCGTGAGGATTCTCTACCGCCCAGATTCGCACATTGTGTCTGTTCACTTCACCATTAAGAAACAATGTTGCTTCATCACTGAAAACAAGTTTCGCACTGAACGCATTCTCTTCCATGAGCTGTTGCCACCGCGCCGAAAATTCAAAGCGTTTGACTTTCTCATCGGGTGTCAGGGCTTGTGGCAATTGTAAACGGTAAGACTTCTGCTTTAGCCTTTTCCGTAAGATCTTCCAAACCGTCGACTGTGGTACGTTTAGCTCCCTGCTTGCTTTATTCGTCGACTTCCGCGGGCTACGCGTGAAACTTGCCCGCGCGCGTTCAACCGTTTCTTCGCTCAGCGCAGGCGACCCGTTGATTTCCCCTTACAGAGGCATCCAGAAGCTTTAAACTGCGCACACCATCGCCGAATGGAGTTAGCAGTTGGTGGATCTTTGTTGAACTTCGACCTGAAGTGTCGTTGCACTGTTATGACTGACTGATGTGAGTGCATTTCAACCACAACATACGCTTTCTCGGCTCCTGTCGCCATTTTGTCTCACTGCGCTCTCGAGCGCTCTGGCGGCAGAAACCTGAAGTACGGATTCAGCCGAACAAAACTTTATGAGTTTTTCTACGTATCTGTAGTGTGTCATGACCATATGTCAGTGAATGGAGCTACAGTGAATTTATGAAATCACTTCAATAATTTGTAATAGCCCTGTATTTGGTCAGCCGGATCACCCAACGTGAATCCCATCGAACGCTTATGGGGCATAATCGCGACGTTAGTGAGTGCACAAAATCATATACTGGCGACACGTTTACAGTTATGGACGGCTATAGAGGGAGCATGGCTCAATATTCCTACAGAGGGCTCCCCACGACTTGTTGAGCCCATGCCACGTATCTTCGTTACATCGGTCGAAAGGAGGACCAACAAGATACTAGGTGGTATCCCATGACTTTTGTCGTCTCAGTGTATATCACCATCGGTGCTAATGTATAGGAATGGATCTTTATATTTTGAAAATACTCGAAATAATCTCGCATCAGGACGAAATTTTAAGCAACATAGAATGGAAATACTGAAATATCACTGTCGTACCGCTGAGTCAAGGAGTTCACGGTTTAACACTGTCCATTCCCGTCACTGTACAAAGGGACTTAATCGAAAACTTGGCCAGTCAGATACGTTTGTACTGACCAGGAGACTATTTGGTACTGAATTCTGTGGCTGCTGGTCATTTGCTCTTTGCTGTCATCACGCAAACGGCTCGTTAGCGGAGCCATGTTGTGGAACATTTTTGCTACTTTCATCGTATAATTTTACCCAAGCCAGGTTTTCGAAAATACTTATGACCTGCCCTGTAAAAACACGGCTTCCTATTATAACAACTCAAGGCTGTCTCATAAATTAAATTGTTCGACAGGGATTCATCGGAGATGAACAGCCGGTACCCTTTTTTGTCTAATTCTGGCGATCTTGCATTTTCACTTGTAAACTCAGTTTTTCCTTACTTTCACCCTGGTTTGCTATTTCAGTACCCACTTTATAATTGTTGAAAACTTTTTATAAACATCTTCATAAAAAGGTAATCATTCTGATATTTATCACGATTAGATTAAATAAAAATAAACGGAATGATATTCCATAAAGCAAAAATATGTTTGAATTTACTAACCATTACGTGATATAGGACTTTCTTTGATGTTCCCAAAGACACAGTATTTACTTTACTGAAAATACACAGATACATATCTCTGACTTGTAGACTCTTTGGAGTTATTATTCGCACCTCTAGTTAGTTCGATGTTGGTTTTCGAAAATAGAAGAACGGTCACAGATGGACTGAATTTGTTTGAAGCGTATTATCATAGAACTGTGGGATCAAGAACCAATACTTGCGTGCAAAGAATGGATAATAAAGTGGCCATTTTAAAATGGAGTTAGTGTTTCGAGTCATTACGGTTTGAAGATATGTACCGACAAATTTCAGGTGTCAGAGACATTGTAACATCTTCTGGGAGACTGAAAAGACATTTAAGTATAACAGCCACACTATAATTTATTGTTTATATTACAGACGCTATCGTTCAGTTATTAAATTTCTTCGATTATCGTTGCACACTATATTCTATGCGATTGCTCTAATGTCTGTTGGACTATAACTTCGAGACCTTGATTGTCCAATTTTGTTTGGTGTAGATTACAGTGCAACCAGGTTCGAAGAGATCCACACTGATAAACAGCGTGAATGAGATAGTTTTCGACTTTATCCTAACACTCATACGTCAAACACAATAAAGCTTTGGTTTACGATGTGATGATCGACTTGGAATGAGATGTAAAATAAGAATCATGTGTCTAGGATAACTACGTAACAATCTTGTAGCTTCCTTAGACTACACGAACAGATGAAGCTCTGTTATGACCTGAAAGGAAATGGACTTTTGTGTCAGAATATCAAATAAATCTTAAAGACCCTGAAAATATAGTTTACAAAGTCATAGTGAAAGGGAAAGGTCGTAGAATCTTTTAAATCTACCTTGACTGGAATCGATCCAGTAAAACGAAGACTCGAGTACCAGTAGTAAATCTGCCATATTTTATTCACAAAAAAAAGGTTAAAAAGAAGGCAAATCCTCGTTACAGTGTTCCGTAACGTTTTCAAAGCAGCAGGATGACTATACAAAATTATTTAAAAAAATTATCAACACTGTTACAAAAATACTGTTCCGCGTTAGAATTCGGATAAATGTCTTTATACTCTTGATAATAGCCATTATTTCTACGTCTCTTGTTAAATGATAATGTTTGCAGTAAAATTCTGAAGCTATTAGTACTGTTTTCCAAATGAACGAGCACAAATGAGAGGATTTTGAGAGAAATATTCTGTTATAATTGAAATGGTATTTAATAGGGAAAAAGCAGTACAGCGCCCGAAAGAAAAATCTAGTCTGCTGCATTTGCGTTGCGTTTTGTAATTTAATTGAGTTACATATATTAAAAATGGGGCTAAATGTGCGAAAGACTATTTCTACATATCATAGATAACTACTGGATACATCCGCACCTCGATATTCCTCCCTCCCTCCCTTCCCACCCCTCCCCCATCTCTCTCTCCCAATCTTTCTCTCTCTCTCTCTCCTTCTCACCCTCTCTCTCTGTCTATCGCGCTGTTCCTTTGTCTGCGTGCGTACACGTATGAACTTGTGTATGTGTTTGTTTGTGTGTGTGTGTGTGTGTGTGTGTGTGTGTGTTTGTGTGTGTATGTGTGTGTGTGTGTGGAGGGGGGAGGGAGACGGGCGCGTAGCTAGAATTGCGCGGAATCAAATATTACAAACACCAGCTAATTTCGCGACATACTGTACATGAGGTTTTCTGTTTTGTTAATAAACTACATATCGCCTTTGAAACTGATATTCATTAAATGATTCTGCGGTTCCGTTACAGTTGTCCCAGAATATAAACTACAGTATTTTGTGAGCTGTAAAAGAGCATTACCTCAAAATGGAAATCTGTTCTGTTAGAGATTCGGACAATTGCACTGCAAAGTATCGCCCGCAAACTGCCCCACAAAACATTTTGTTTAAAAGTTATTTGCCCTGTCGGGAGATTTTGAAATTGAGGGGTCGCCACTAGGATTTCAGCAATGATGTCCTGTAACCGACTGGTTCACTAGAGCTTAATTAGCTACTTTATAGTAGACGCGTTAGTGACAAATTGTAAGCTGTGGAGTGAAAACCACTTAGAGAGAGGCGTCAGCTTTCCCAATAGCTGCGCACGCTTTCCAGTGCAACAGGAGTTGAACACGAGAGACTGACTGGAAAAGCAAAGGTCATCCAGCTACGGGATATCGTGTAATCAACTAAGTGTGTTCACGTTCTAAAACATGTAGTGAAGGTTTTTATCTGTGGCGTTGTAACAAAATGGCTTCATTGAGCATTAGCGACATTGGCAGCAATGACATATACAGGCCGTTTCATACAATCATCGTACAATACCCATATTTATGAGAAATATAATCAAGTAAACATTGAATGATTTGAATTTTTTCGCTGTCAATTGCCATGATCCAGTGTAAGACTTTTGAAAATTAGCAACATATTAAAGATCTTACGTATGCTTCTGTAATCCTGCTATGCACTATACAGAAGCCACAGTAACTGACTGTAACTTTCTGTGTTCTAAATGCATAAAGGAACATGGCTGAAACCGGAGTTTCTGGCTTTTTGGAACATGTCTAAGTTGTGATTCATTCAACAATCCGTTTTGCTGTTGCATGTTGGCCACCACTTTGAGAAATATTAAAAGTCTTTATGGTGAACTTATGATTTTCTGAAGCGCTGGTAATTATTTCATACTATGCGTGTTGGAACTTCAATAGTGGCAAATAGTTATTTACAGCTCGTACAAATTAGATAGGTGTTTCAAAGTTTTACTGACCTTCAAAGTAGTCACCAGCATTGTTTATAGCCCGTTGCCAGCGACGTATAAGTATTACGATACTCTTAGCAGTGCCAGTTGTCTTGGCAGTTTGAGTGGCGCGGTCTATTGCCCGACGAATTTGTAGCAATTCTGAAGCGTATACCGTGAAGTGTTTCCTTGAGTTTTGAAATCGAGTTGAACTCACGAGGGCCTAAGTTAGGGGACTGCAGAAGGTGGTATAGCACTTAGCAGCCCCATCAGTCAAATCAGTAACAGCTTGCGCTGTACGTTCTTGAGTATTGTCCTGCAGAAAGATGGTCATGTCCTGCAGAAAGTGTCATCACTTCTGTTTCTAAGCTGGTCGTAGGTTGTGTCCCAAAAATGAATAGCTTAGAGTCAGAAGTAATGACATTTTCTGCAGGACCCGACCATCATTTTGCAGGACAATGCTGAAGCATGTACAGTGCAAGTTGTTACTGATTTGTTTGACTGATGGGACTGCTAAGTACTATATCTCCTACTGCACTCTCCTGACTTATGCCCTCGTTAGTTCAATTCGATTTCTAAACTGAAGGAAACGATTTACGGCATTCACTTCAGAACTACTACAAATTCGTCGAGCAATAGACCGCGCCGCTTAGCTGCCAACACAACTAGCACAGCTAAGAGTATCCTACGACTTCCACATAGCTGGCAACGGGTTATACACAATGCTGGTGGCTACTTTGAAGATCAGTAAAACTTTGAAACATATACCTATTGTGTACGAGCTGTAAATAAATAGTTGCCACCGTTAAATTTCCAGCCCTCGTATTTTGTCAGCGTATACAATCTATCAGCTCTTCTGGTTAATAATTTCACCATGGAAAGTTTCCTGACACATACATTATGTAAGTGCGCAAGGATAGGAGAAGACTGCTTCACATTATAAAATTTTTTTGTGTGCACCAAACACACTCGAATCTATACAGTGAATCTTATTTTGCCCAGGGCAACTGTCGGAAAAGAACACAGCTCTTTGATATTTTCTGGTACACATTCGGTTATACAACAAAATACGGAGGAACACATTTCCTTTGCTCCTTTTTTGTAATGCCTTCATGGAGTACATGCTTTACAGACTCATTGTTCCTTATGTTACGGATACAAATAGATATACCTATAGTGGCCAAAAATATACGCCCTGTGCAGGTGATTCTGTCAGAGGCAAGTTTTGCATGAAGTCAAATTAAATATCAAGAAGTGAACCAATGTGCTTGCGTTCTTCCACAGTACTTTACGCGCTCTTGGAGAACTTACGAACTCAGCGACTATAAACCGCAAGCACTGCAGCAGCTACTCTTTTAGCAATCATGAAACAACTAGAGTTGGCTCGACTGACAGATTGAACTGCCTCCTGAAATATTTCGTATAGTACTTTTATGTAATTTCATAATTGGGATGTTTTGTTTGAAACATGTCGTACGTACCCTGAATATGAAACTGGAGACCAAATATCTAAATCCACATGAAGAGTACCTTGTGTCTCGTACAGGGAATGACTCTGAGTTAATGATTTCGTTTTATCTGATTTTGGGGATAGAGGACCAAACAGGGAGGTCATTGGTCCCATCAGATTAGGGAAGTATGGATAAGGAAGTCAGTCGTGCCCTTTCAAAGGAACCATCCTGGCACTTGCCTAAAGCGATTTGAAGATAGCGATTTACCTAAATCAGGATGGCCGGACGCTTGTTTGAACCTTCGTTCACTCTGTGACAATTAATGAGTTTCACAGGTGCAGGTGCCATAGAACGATTCTTATTACCATTTGCATTCATACCTTGTGGGCTCTTCCTGTGAAGCGTTAATGACTGAAGTCTCCCTACTCTTTTCACAGTTGTATCAAAGAAAGAAACGGAAGCTGTATGGCACACTTTACGTCGTTCAGTGTTTGCTGGTACTAAAAACTGATAGGGAGACGTCTGTAAATCTTTCCTAATAGACTCATCCCCCGTGGCAGTCCTTCTGCCACAAATTGATTTTCCTACAAGGTAACCAATTCAAAATGTATTCTGTTAATTTTTTTGTGTTAAAGTCTTGGAAGCGCCACAGTATATCAATTATCATTCCCGGTGAGCTTTTCTAAACACTTGTGACGGTAACTAGAAGGGAACAAACGCAACAAGATCGTCTTTTTTAAGTTAATAATTGTGTATTACCGCCTCCAATTTGAAGTAAAATTGAGTTTAGATGTTAATCCCAATGATCATCCAGCTTAAGTTACGTAAATAGCTTGGTGAAAAATCAACGTTATACGAAGAGCTGGGGACAAAATATGAAATTATTTCTCTTTGTTATCGTAATTGATTTGCACGGAAGTCAGGAGTTACAAATAACGCAACTTCTTTTATTTACTTGACTATTGAAAACAGCTATGGCGCACTCTTAGCTTGGAGAATGATTGGTTTGGTAAATTTCTTATAATTGCCTACGACAAGAGATAATGTTTCCCTTCGAAAAACGTCATCCAGAAATACTATTGGACTTCGTTAGATAAATGTTACTGCACGTTCTAGCCGATGTAACAATTAAATTGTAATCATGCACAAAATGGCGCTTGAAAAAATCGCGATACAAACGATGCTCTTCCGTATTTAAGTATCTCACTTTGATTCAGTTCAAACTTTTATTGCCGTTTTCACTGAAAGGATGGTGAAATAACCTAATCTTGACTCAGATTTTCATTTTTTATTTTTTTGAGTTTTCAATCAGATACTACACAAATTTGTGTCAGAGAAAAAAAAGAGTCAGAGACCAAGATATATTTCACATGTTTACGTGTGTCTACAGGGTGCCCATAATTAAAATTCCAGTCTCGAAATGCTGTAGAAAGAGAACCACTGCTCAGAATTACGTCGAATTGGAACAACATATTATTGGGTTTGGGATAAACATCATGGAACGAGAACAAATGTAACGAAAATTTGACCTACAGGTGGCGCTGTAAGCGTCAGACTGTGTATGCCAGAAGATGCGCAGCAAGCGGCTTTTTGTCAGTGTGCGTCCGAGAGGTCCAACATGACCGGCTTCATGATCGATCGGTTCCTGTTTACATAAGAACGATGACGTTGTGCGTGTAGGCCCCCGGTAGTTTCGCACACTCAGGTGTATGAGAGCAAGCGTTGGTCCGATGTCTGCTAAGGGTCTGGAGGAAATTTTTACAAAATTTGAAGAGACAGGTTCTTTTGAAGTGAAATGTGGCAGAGGGAGAAAAGCAGTTCAACCCACGCACGTCGAAGATGTGACATAGCCGTGCGCGAAGGGTCGAGTGATATGTGCAAACATGCTGTGCACTGAGAATTTCCCGGGAACTGGATATGGCTACGAAAAATTCTGCATTGCTAACCATACAAACTCACCCATGTTCAGGAGTTGCTTCCTGCCGATCTGCTAGCAAGAGAAGCGTTCACGCTGGAATATTCTGCTCATATGGAAGTGGACATGAATGGCCATGAAACATTCTGTAGACAGATGAAACCCATTTCCGTCTCCAAGGACATGTCAATATCCAGAATTGTATAATATGGGCAACCCACACGCACAGTCTGCAAAGGTGACTGTATGGTGCGGGCTGACGCTTATCGTAGGGCCGTATTTTTTCGAGGATGTGAGTCCTGCGGGTCCCGTTACGTGTACCGTCATTGGTAAACGCTACGACAGTCGTTTGCGCACCAACGTCATTCCAACCATTCAACAGCGTGTATATGTGGGTGGGATTACTTTTATGCGTGATGGCACTCCTTCGCAATTGCACGAACATTGGAGCGGCTGCTACCGAGACATTTCGGAATTGCAAGAATTATCAGCCGTCATTTCTCCACAGCCTGGCCGTCAAGATCAGCTGATCTTAATCCGTGTGACCTCTGGCTCGCGGGTTATCTGAAGGATGATGTTTTCAGTTTTCCAGTTACGAACGTTGCTGGATTGAAGAAACACACTGCGCGACGCATTCTAAGCGTGACCATTGAGACACTCCGATGTGTTGTGGAACTGGCTCTTTATTGGTTTCAGTTTGTGACAGAAAACCGTGAACAGCAAATTGAACATGTCTTGCGCCAGTCGCACGACAGGCAGAAACGGATGTCGTTTATAGGTTGGATAAAAATCGATTTTTCCTATCTAAACCTGGCCATTGCGGATAGGACTACCTAAGTAAACTTTCCACAACTGTTGACTGTCGAACATGTGCAGTCCTGCACATTGAACTGTACAGATGGTGTAATGTGCTGCCGTATAGAGAATCATTTGTCATTTTTAGTGGACGCTATTTATGTTAAGACGCTTACAGAGCCATCTATTGGTAAAATTTTGGTTAAATTTTTTTCCCATGACGTTTCCCTCCCTCCATCAATAATATGCTGTTCACTTTTTTAAGATTTTTCTTCCTACAGCATTTTGAAATTGTGCTCTAATTGTGGATATAATAGTTTACTAACATGTTCTTAAATTTTTATCTTACTAATGGTTACAGAGTTCACGCATCGCTGTTTTATGTATATGCTTGCACAAAATAAAATTAAATGTTAATTCAATCAAACGTACTATACACTGTTATTTAATAAGCATTACTCTTGGTACGGGGGAAAAATCTGTAAGTACGGTTGCGACGACACATCAGAACCACATGACAAAATTTGTTTTGTAGCGTGCACTACAAAGTAAGAGAGGTTTTTAGTGAGACATTAATTAATATATATATTTATGACATTTGGTGCGCCTTGTATTTTACACTCTGATAACGGTAGGGAATTTGTTAATTTCATCATAAACGAGTTTGCTTGAGTGTAAATTGGTTCACAGGAAACCAAGACACACCGTAAGCCAAATGTTCGTTGAATTAACTAACCAAACAACTGAAAAACTTTGGCTGTGTGGATGCAAGACAATAATGCTACCAATGGGTCAAACGTTCTTCGATTTGCAAAATTTATGGAAAATTGAGCATGTCATTCTGAAGCCACGTTCGGTACATTGTCGCAAGTAGGAGTTAAGAGTTTGCCAGTAGATGTAAGGAAATACAAGATGAAGATGATACTGAAATGGCTTTCAATAAGATTAATTTGGCTAATGGAGAAAATGAGGCACTATATGATGTAGGAATAATAGGCAACTCCGTGACTGGTAGCAATAGACAGTCTCAGATTACAGCTGCAGCCAGGTAAAAACACGCAGAAGCTTTAGCTAGTACAAATGGACAACCTCCAATTACAACAGCAGCCGGTCGAAAAGATTCAGGATCTTTAGCCCCAAATAATGCCAACTAGTGACGAAAATCCAGACTCTGTGGCTAATACGAATCGACAGTCCAAAATAACAGCAACTAGACAAAATGCACATGGAAAGTTGACAAAACAGGCCAGGAACATGAAATTAGCTTTGAGATCAATACAAGGTCCTGTAGAAATCAGTGCTAATATAATTAAACTAGTTTCTGTCATCAACTGAGCAAAAGCGGATCTTCGCTACATTATTGGGGTGGATCTTCAAAAAGATGACCAGGGTTTGCGCAAGGTTATATGAAAGATCGGATATTCGATAAATTGTGTTGCACGTATATAGCGGAAACGGGGGCATATTTACGCATGGGACACGGTTTCGCACAGGACTTTTCTGCTAGAGCGCTATCGACAGTGGAAGATAAGTACTGCCATTTACTGAGGATTCTCACAGGCATCACTGCACCAGCTGAGTGAACGTCTTAGTGCAAAGAACATGTTTGTTACTCAGATATTGAAGCTATTAGGGAGCTTACCTTTTCGGTTTGAGAACATATATGTTCGTTTACAGCAGATTCCTGTACTTGCCAAGAAACATCTGTATAATCTGAAAGCCTGAAAGTTGCTACTGTAGTATCGAAACCAATTCAAACGTGGCAATGGGGCATGTTTATGCAGTTCTGCTGGGACACACTTAAGCACTATTTTGCATTCCATCCTAACCGATACCCAATACATAGAATCTTTCAGATAACAGCCTTGGTAAACACAATCTAAAAAAATGAAGGCACAGGTAGTAAAAGGTAGTCTATGCTAAAAAAAACCTGTTTAGAACTAATGAGTCTCAAGCAGGAAGAATTAATTATGTGAGGGAATGAACTGATAAGGGCAAGTAATTGCTAAAAGCAAGTACAAGGATAAATGTGGATAGACCTACTTATGATATCATTAGCGCTCTGCCTAAAGGTAGATTTTCACATCGTAATTCACCTTGTTATCCTGTCGTCCGGCATCCTGTTCGGATCCGCGTAATTTCCGCTTCCGTCGATGTCGTCTATCATCTGATATCTCTCCCTTCCTCTCAATTTCTTCCCACAACCTAGTCCTGACAAAGCGTCTGTTAGCAAGCGCCCCCTTCTCAACGAATGTCTCATCCAGTTCTTCTTCCTTTTTCTTATAACGTGCAGCAGTCTGATGAAAATGATGAAAATAACGTTTGTCTTTACTGCTTGAAATGTTAGAAACAGTCAAAATGAAATCCAGAATAGGTCCAGTGCTGTAGGTGTAAGAGGTGGCTTAATAGTGACTGTGCCACAGTAAACACATTATTTTTGTGTGCATAAATTGCAACTCGGACAGTGATAGTAAATAGGCCATTAATTATAATTCAAGCTTCTACATACAGGGTTATTACAAATGATTGAAGCGATTTCACAGCTCTACAATAACTTTATTATTTGAGATATTTTCACAATGCTTTGACACACATACAAAAACTCAAAAAGTTTTTTTAGGCATTCACAAATGTTCGATATGTGCCCCTTTAGTGATTCGGCAGACATCAAGCCGATAATCGAGTTCCTCCCACACTCGGTGCAGCATGTCCCCATCAATGAGTTCGAAAGCATCGTTGATGCGAGCTCGCAGTTCTGGCACGTTTCTTGGTAGAGGAGGTTTAAACACTGAATCTTTCACATAACCCCACAGAAAGAAATCGCATGGGGTTAAGTCAGGAGAGCGTGGAGGCCATGACATGAATTGCTGATCATGATCTCCACCACGACCGATCCATCGGTTTTCGGCCGCGGTGGTCTCGCGGTTCTAGGCGCGCAGTCCGGAACCGCGCGACTGCTACGGTCGCAGGTTCGAATCCTGCCTCGGGCATGGATGTGTGTGATGTCCTTAGGTTAGTTAGGTTTAAGTAGTTCTAAGTTCTAGGGGACTGATGACCACAGATGTTAAGTCCCATAGTGCTCAGAACCATTTTTGATCCATCGGTTTTCCAGTCTCCTGTTTAAGAAATGCCGAACATCATGATGGAAGTGCGGTGGAGCACCATCCTGTTGAAAGATGAAGTCGGCGCTGTCGGTCTCCAGTTGTGGCATGAGCCAATTTTCCGCGGGCTACGCGTGAAACTAGTCCGCACGCGTTCAACCGTTTCTTCGCTCACTGCAGGCCGACCCGTTGATTTCCCCATACAGAAGCATCCAGAAGCTTTAAACTGCGCATACCATCGCCGAATGGAGTTAGCAGTTGGTGGATCTTTGTTGAACTTCGTCCTGAAGTGTCGTTGCACTGTTATGACTGACTGATGTGAGTGCATTTCAAGTACGACATAGGCATTCTCG
The DNA here is from genome assembly GCF_023864275.1 of Schistocerca cancellata. Lineage (NCBI taxonomy): Eukaryota > Metazoa > Arthropoda > Insecta > Orthoptera > Acrididae > Schistocerca > Schistocerca cancellata. The sequence continues at coordinate 139,800,744 of NC_064632.1, forward strand.
GCTCCTGTCGCCATTTTGTCTCACTGCGCTCTCGAGCGCTCTGACGGCATAAACCTGAAGTGCGGCTTCAGCCGAACAAAACTTTATGAGTTTTTCTACGTATCTGTAGTGTGTCGTGACCATATGTCAATGAATGGAGCTACAGTGAATTTATGAAATCGCTTCAATCATTTGTAATAGCCCTGTAGTTCGTTTTATGCTTACAGGAGGATGCGGTCGAAAAATTTGTTTACTGTCAGGAAAGTAATTGTGTTTTACCATGTTAATTGGTGTAATTAAGACTGTTATTTTGTTTATTGTCAACAAGACATATTTTTAAAAATTTAGTAGCGTGTTTTGTTTACTCGCTTTTGTTTTCTATTACATGTATAAACTTGCTTCCACAGGTGTGTAAACATGCACCTTACAGGGGGCACGTTTACGCACTCGACTTGGGTCTTCATTAACTTGCACTCATGATCAGAAAAAAACAGAACACCTTGAAGGACTAGAGATAGGACGTTCATATTCACAGGACACGCACATTAGTATGTTCTTAGGAAATGATTAGAATTTCAGTCACCCCGGTTCTACATGTACCCTGTTGGCTGGGGTCCGCTATGGGCGGTAATAATTTGTTCCATTAGTGATGGCGTCCTGTGGTACACCCATCCATGCTGCACTCACCTGGTTCCAAAGTTCATCTCGGTGGCTGGCACTGGGTCACAGCTCTACACCCGGCAATTCGACTGGAGATAAGTCTGGTGACCTTGCGGGCCAGGGTAAAAGGCTGACATTCTGTGGCACCAAGAAGGCACGTCTTCGTGCAGAAACATAAAGTGGTGCATTGTCTTGTTGAATAACGGAGTCTGGGGTGTTGTGCAGAAAGGGTTTGGATACTGATCGCAGGATGTTATTCACTGCTCCCAGTGCCCTGGACACGGACCATCTGTGGTTTGTGGTTGTACCAAATAGCACCTCACACCATAAGGCCTTGAACTGTCGCTGCATGTCTTGTGCGAATGTGATCACTGCGATGCCATTCCCCCTGTCTACGGCGAACGAAAATGCGGCCATCATTTTCAAACAAACAGAACCTAGATTCGTCCGATAACTCTGTCTGATGTCATTCCTGTCCCAAGTGACGTCTTTCCACACACTTTTGCCGTCTAGCACGTTTCTGCACATTCGTCAAAGGTAGGTGGAGAACTGGAACACTCGCACATAACCCACGCCGTAATAAATGGCGACGGACTGTCACCCTAGACAGTGTACGATGTGTTACAAGTTTCCAATGTCGCGCCAGGGCCGAGGAGGATGCATGTGGTGTTACACTGCGATGTCGATGTTGACCTTGAATCTACCGGCCTACATGGTTCAAATGCCAATCGTTCCTGCAGAACATACAAAACTACATATTCTGTGAATATGAACGTTGTCTCTAGTCGATAAAGGTGTTCCTTTTTTTCTGTACGTAACGTATTTTACACTCTTAAATACAATATTTAATTAGAAGTATATATACCAAGTTATACTTTAATAACCAGGCTATAAGGCTAAACAAAGGTAACACGATGCATCTAACCAAAAAATATTTTAAAAAGTTCGAAAAGAAATCCGCGAAAATGTGTCCCGATCTCCCCTATTGTTGAAATAATTTCAATAATTAGGGATGAATGCCGTCACAAACACTTTCAGTGGATCCTTATTTCAAAGCACTGAAACTGTGCCATTGCTTAACGTTGCTATCTACGTAAGTGGTTCGTTGATGTTTTAAGCTTCAATATGTGAATGTAGTATGCATAGTGCGTAGAAGCTCGTGTTAAATACCTAATTGCTTTTTAGGTAAGCTAAATAAATTGGCTTTTCCAGGTCTGAATTCAAAGTGTCCAATGAAAAATTTTTGCTGCTAGAAGAAGTGCCAGATACAAATTCAGCCTTCAGTACTGCTGTGTAGATATTAGCCTTGGTAACAGGCCCAGCATTCGTTCACTGTGTATTTGTGTAGAGGTGTATGTGAAAAAAGGTGATGTTGTAAAAAAAAAGGGCAACCGGTGTAATTCGAAATATCACGATAGTTTGCTTTCCAACGCCAAATTATGTAAACTTATTGGTTTCCTTCTTTTATTTTTTGTTTGGTATTTGTGTTTTATGTAGACTGAACCTACTTTCGTTAAACGTATCAAAATAACTTATATATGTTTAGTGAACATTTTATTTTGATTATTGTAATTAATACTGTCGGCATGAGTCTAGGCTGTTCCTCAAAAAAAATCCTTTACTGTATTGTTAAATTTTGATCCAAAGCAAGACTTAGTTGAGTCTGATGGAATTATTTCCCCCAAGTACGTTTCTCTAGATGAAACCAGTTCTATCTAATGTTCAAACTTAACACTAGTTTTATCTAAAATTGAAACACGTATAGCAGTAAATTCTGGTTATAGCTAGGCGCTCAGAATAAACTAGATTCAAATAGAGAAAATGCGATCTACCTAACAGCCTATATATATATGGTGTGCGGTGGTCAGAAACACTCCGAAGATCTTATAGGCATGTTGCGGGGTTGGTTGTGTTGATAAATATTTTTTTAAGAAAACAATTCAATACGTGTCGCCGTTTCGTTGTTCACATAACGTACATAATAGCACATGAGACTGTTCAGCCTCTGGCTCGAGTTCGTTCATTGTTCAATTTCTGTGTCGCTTTCTCTTTCGAAGCATTTGTGTGACAACACTGTCTCTGGTGGCTACATGAATTTGCGTCTGCAACGGCCTGATTGGCTAACTTCAAGGCTAATAAACTGGGAAACGGCGCAATATATCGTATTTATTTCTTAACAATTATTGCTCAGCACGGCCTATCTTGCAACATCCTTACAAGCTCCTCAGATTATTTCTGACCACAATGTTTATACAGGGTGTCTCAGAAATATTGCGACAAACGGTTCAAATGGCTCTGAGCATTATGGGACTTAACTTCAGAGGTCATCAGTCCCCTAGAACTTAGAGCTACTTAAACCCAACTAACCTAAGGACATCACACACACCCATGCCCGAGGCAGGATTCGAACCTACGACCGTAGCGGTCGCGCTGTTCCAGACTGTAGCGCCTAGAACCGCTCGGTCATCCCGGCTGGCAATATTGTGGCAGACTTGGAGGGCCTGTAGGGAGTATCTTGAGGAACCCGTGTCCGTAACGTCATCCAACGACGCTACACAGCGTTGAAATTGTGGGCGCTGGCTCCTGCCATTAGACCAACCATTCGGTAGCCAACATGGCTTTGTAAGCTGGCGTACGCTAGGCGGAACGTTTGGAACAGTTGTTTGTGAGCCAGATCGCAGTGGATTGCCACCATCGCCACTGGTGAAGGGGGAGCTAGCTGCTGCGTCTCCTATGAATGAGATGCTATGTTGTGTCAGTGAGGACTGTTTTGGGTGTGGGTTTCTGTCTGCAGTTTATTTGTCTCCTGGAATCTTCAATAGCCAACGCTTTTTCCGTGTACAGGAGAAAAATACACTACAGATGGAAACCCATATCTGAATTCATCATTCACCATGCCAACAGTGCACTACATTCATAGGAGACAAGGCCTGCCTAGGCAGCAGCTAGCCCCATCTTCTTCCCTGGCTACTGTGGCAAACAGTGGCGACCACTGAATGGACTGTTTGTGAATGTGCACGTTACTGGGAAAGGGGTGGGGGCGAAGAGAAAAGAAGAGAAAATAGAGAGAGAGAGAGAGAGAGAGAGAGAGAGAGAGAGAGGTGCAGATATGATGGAAAAGGAAGAAAGAGGAGCGATATTGAAGGGACGAGTGGTGAGACTCACAGTTCTCCATGCACATGGAGTAGGAGAGCTGACGGCTGAGGCCAGAGGAGCGGGCTGTTGGGTAAAACGTCTCAAGCAGCGATGTGCAACGACTCCGAGAGCAGCTTAGAATCCCGTGAGCGGAGCTTTACCGTGGTGGCAGCCATGAATCAATCCTCTTAAGCAGCGAGAGCCTCTCAAGTGCCTCTAGAGCGGCGGGAGCTTCTGCCGTAATGAAAACGCGCCGCTAATGAACAGCAGTTACCACACCGGCAGAGGCGGAGGTGGAACCCAGCCCGTGGCGCTCCCTGCGGGCGCACTACAGGCATACTCCAGACCACCCAACACTTTCCAGAGCACAGAGCAGGCTGGGAATATTTAACCTACTGGCTACGGCAATTAGCGGCTTCTATAAACATACTGCCTGATGGAAGACTTTCGTTAAAGCTTCATATGTGAGAAAAAGTGGATTTCATGAGTGAACAAAAAAAGCTGTTATACCATCTTTAGAGAAAAAGGACATACAGGGTATAACGTACAGAAGTGCAGATATTTTTATATGTGGTACCTTAACGTGTAATTTGTACGTTCAGGAGTATGTTGGTTATTTTCCTCTGTATCGAACATCCTTCCAACAAACAAGTCACAAACATTGCTTCATGATGTTTTCTGCACAGTTGTAATTGCATTCGAGGTGGACTATGCCTGTCAGTATATACTTCCCGTTTTGCACCCGTGAGTCCACACTTGGACACCAGACTTGCTGCCAGGGGGAAAATAGACATTAACAGCTTGATTGCGCCACATGTACGTGGAGGTGCTGCCAAACCTAAAAACATACGACTTGTAGTGGCCATAATCATTAGTCTGCAACTGACGTAATAACTGGTGTAATGTTGTTCAGTATACTGTTCTCAGTCATCAATAGAAGTATCTGCACTTATACCCATTACAGCACTCTCTTTATTTAAAAGTATTTAAATAGATCTTACAGTTAAATTGTAATTGTATTATTACACACATAATGAAGGGGTACGAAAATCGCAACAAAATACTGTCACACTAAAAGTAACAGAAGATTATCAGGGCAAAATTGAAATGACACAGAATTCTAGGTAAAGAAGAAAGTATTTTAATAATTCCCATAATATTAACAAAAGTTAATAGCTCTTTTATAGAGCTTCAAATTAAAGAACAGCAACATTATTTCATAAGAAAAAGGTCAGACCCTTACTGGTACATTAAAAAAATACCAGTTTCAGGTACTTAATGTACAGTTAAAGTGTTAGAACTGACATCAGTAACACTGAAAGTTGTAAAACACGGAATGTTTCAATAACCTTTATTCGAAGGGTTGATGAAAATCTAGATGATGATCCATCCACTGTTCCTAAAAAGGAGTCACACTTTTAACTTTTGAAACGATCTCAGGAAAAAAATCACAAGGAATTACAATCAAATTACTTAGAAATCGCTTATGAAAACTTACAGGCTTCAGAAACAAAAAAGTAGAAGAAAAAAGTAGGATCAATTCACCCTCTATATGTTAAACTACTAAACTTGATATCATTCGCTATAGATGTATACACTGCTTTTTCAAATTGCATATAACACACACTTAAAAGAAGAAATTAAAAACAAAAATGAAGCAAGGAGAGTTAACGTTTGAAAGACATTTGGTTGAATATCAAGAATGATGTAGAATGCACACATTTTTCACCAACCATTTTGATGAATATCAAGGTGGATTTAGAAAGGAGAGATAGTTAACCGATCAGAAATGAATTTCGAATTTATGGTTCGTCTGTGGCTCCTAAATTTCAGGAAATAGTCGTAGCTCTCATTCAGTTTATAAAGTCATTTAACTTTGTTGACATTAAAGCATTAGAGAAATTAATTCAAAAAATGAGAGAAAGAAGAGCACCTAACTTCAGGCAGATTCCTAACAGACTTAATAATTGTATAACAGGAACAGACGATATGGTCATACAATTGAAAACAATGGAAGGCAAGGTAAAATGGTAGAAGCAACTGAGGACCCTAAAATGTAAGACCAGGCAGAAATCCTTAGGTAAGAAACGAGAAATAAAATTTAATTTGTAAAGGAGAAAATTTAAAAATGCAGGAAATTACACAGGTAGAATGGAATAATGTGAAAATGTGATTAACAGGAAATAAAAATTGGTGAAATCTGGAATAATACGAAGTTACAGAAGCTTGCCTGGCATTAGGAAAGATTATGAGCTGGTAAATAAATCCTTAAAGGAAAGCGAAGTTCACATATGAACAATAAGAGCTCAAACAATATACCAGTAAGAAGCGAAAAATGACGGCTGAAAGGTGATATAAATGTATAGGAGGGCAACACTAAACAAAGTCAATTCTCAATAATATTATAGAAATGGGAAGAGGAAGTTAATGAAGAAAATATGGTTCATGTAATACTGAGAGATGAATTCGATAGAATGGAAGGTAGCAGATTCGCTGCCAATGTGGCATGACTTAGATAGGTCAGATTGTCTGTAGTATTGAAGGTCATTGTCATGAACAGCAATGAAGGCTCAAAGAATCAAATGAATGAACTTGCACACTATGTTCGAAATCAGTAACTTTGACAAGAAATTTAAAGCTATATGGAACGAAAGACAGGTCAATCATTTACAGATCGCTATTGAACTATGAATGATGAGCCACAGGTTGCAAATATATTTTATAAGAATGGAGAGCTGCATCAAACCAGTCTCAGGACTGAAGACCACAACAACAACAACAACAACAACAACAACAATCATTTCTTGCATGCTATACAAAGTGTAGGGATCAACAGTTCAAGAGAAAAATCACAGCAGTATGTTGAAAAAGCAGTATTCATAGACTACAATCGAAAGAATGTGTTCCAACTTCTACATCTGAAATTAAGAAAACTATACATACCGTTCGTCTATGGTGTTTCAAATAGAGTACTTATAGTAAGCCCTGTCTTACCTGAAACAAGTAATGGCTCAGTAATACTAGACAATTTTTTTCAGAGAGACTTAAATATGCCACTATCAAACCTCTCCATAAGAAAGGTGGCAGTAGAGATGTCAATAACTGCTGATGTCATTTTCCAAAAAGTTTGAAAAAGTGACACATTCTATAATAGCATGACGCCTGAGTAACAATTATATCCTCAGCAAATCACAGTTTGGATTTCGGAAAAATTTTCTACTATAATTCCATTTACATGTCGTACGCCAAAATTTACAATGATTTAGCAATGAAATAGTGCCGTTTGGTATTTTCTGCGACCTGTCTGAGGCATCTGACTTCGTAAATTGCAATATTCTCTTACTTAAATACAAATGTTATGGGATAGACGGTATGCACAAACAATCGATAAAGTCATATCTAACTAAAAGAAAGCAGAAAGTTGTACTTAGTAATGCAACTAATGTAGTCTGGGGACATAATTCGAACCGGGGACGAATCACAAATGGAGTTCTCCATGATTTAATTTTAGGTCCACTATTGTGTTCCCCATATATGTTAATGATCTTCAGTCTAACATGCAACAAGAAGAATTAGTTACTTTTGCAGATGACACTAGTATTGTAATCAATCCAAACATATATACAGAAACAGAATAAATAGTAAAAAATTAATATCTTTTCCTGCATATAGTCTCACTCTCGGTTTTAAAAAGACACAACATATTCGTTTTGCACATATAATGATACTAGACCAATGATAAGTGTATCACATGCTGAAGAAATAATAAACAAGGCGGAAACTTTAAAATTCTTAGGTGTTAGTGCTGATGAGAATTTAAATAGGAAAAAGTACATTCTGCGACTCCACAAACAACTTAGTTCAGGTATATTTGCACTAAGGATGATTTAAAATCTTGGGGAGAGACAACAAATCAGTAAGTTAATATCTTTGGCCTATTTTTATTCAATATTGTCGTTGGAATAATGTTCTGGGGTAGCTGATCTTTAAGACAGAATGTTTTTATTAATCAAAAACGTGCTCTGAGAGTAACATGTGCTGCACACCCACGGTCTTCTTGTAGACATCTGTTTAAAGAGTTGAGCATTCTGACTACTGCTTCGCAGTTTGTTCATTGCCTCATGAAGTTTCTTGTAAATAATCCACTGTAATTCAGAAGGAACAATGATAAACATAATTACAATACCAGGAGCAAAAATCACCTTCATTACTCCACATTAAGACTGTCTTTAGCCCAAGAAGGTGTACAAAATGCTGCAACAAAATGTTTTTGTAACTTAGCCTGGATATAAAATGCCTGACAGATAGCAAAGTAAAATTTGAAAACATACTGCATAGGTTTCTCCTTGGCAGTTCCTTCTATACTGTAGAAGAATTTCTATTATTGTGATGTGTAAGGGATAGTGTGTGTGAATTACTAACGTCTGTAGATATTAAAAAAGAGAGGAAAAACCTTTATAAATATTCAACATGTTGTGATGCATATACAAAATTACTCGTCCCACATCATTACGATTTTTCGTGCAATTGATGCATGGAACATGAGACTAAATAACTAACGGCAAACCAGATTGCAGCAGCCTTACAAGTCGACACTGGTGTATCCTTGTCGATCGGAATAACATTGAATGAATTTCGATCACACTAAGGTCCCGACAGAAACGACTAACTTCTGGCACTGTATCGTTAAAGGACTTAACGGAGATTCGAGTAAGGATACCATTTGTCTGTCGTAATAGTGACTATATCCTTAGTAAGATTTTGGAACCTGAACTTTGTTTAAAAGGAGGAAGGGCATATCCGACAGCAAACTGACTTCAGGGGCAGGCAGAGTAACAGCAAGAAACAGCAACGGGAGGTTGCAACAGCACACGCTGTAGGCCCCGCGAACGACGTATAGAGGGGGGTGGGGGGGGGGGGCTGTCGGCGGAAGGAAGCGCGGAAGAGATTATAATGTTATTTTTTAATGGTTTTAGTAAAACCCCAAATAGACTAACATGAGGCAGTTTCTTTTTGTCGCCGTGCTAAGACGAAAGTTATAAACAGAAACAGAGAGATTTCAAAACAACAGTTTTATAATTAGTAATAACGAAAGTATATCTTTGTCTGTTTGGGTAGGTGAATTGTTTCGTTGGATATCACCGAGATTAGACGTGAGTTATATTTACTATTCTCGTAAATGAATAATAACCTCTTTGATGATGAGTTGTGTGGGAAAACGTACTCTAAATTAAATTCAATGAAAATTACTGAGGGAAAAAAACAGGTAATGTTAAATGTGGCAGTCTTTAAAACGGAATACATTCTTCTCCTTTGGTAATATTGAGTGCCATTTGGCCTCAGTTTATTCACTACCAATTTAAAAGTTTAACCTGCGGAATTAAGAGACGAAGTCTGAATATCACGCTAGATGAGATTTTCACGCAAAGAATCTGTTTAATAATAACACGCTCGCCCCTCTGATATTTAAAATATTTCGTTTAAAGAAGGAATATACGCCACAAAAAGTCATAGGACTTAGACAAGTAATGAAGCAAACGAAACCAAACTCCGCCCGAATAGGCCATGAAAGCCCAACAACCGCCGTGTCATCCTCGAGCCACTGGCGTCATTGGATGCGGATACGGAGGGGCATGGAGTCGGCACACCGCTCTCACGACCGCATGTTAGTTTACGAGACCGAGACTTGTAGTGAAGGCAGAGACTAATTCAATTTTTTTCTTTAATGTGGTCTGCCCACTCAATCATAAGTTTAAACCAAGGAAGATTGGGCACTACTTATCCAACAGTGGTAGTAGGCCATATTATAAGATACTGGACGCACGCCTGTGTCTGTACGAGCATCGTATACAGGGCGCCAGGCGCCAGGGCGGATAAGGGCAGGAGAAGTTATAAGCCCTTGCCCAGCTCCCAGAAAATCAGTTCATTACTGTATTAGATTATATCTACGTGGCCACTTGCCGAAATATTGTGCCCGTTGGACACTGACATCTGGCCGTTTACCTGTGAACTCTTTCGTCATGTAACGTAACTCTTTGCCTCATACTTTCATATGACCACGTAATTCTGTTGCGGTTTTAATGTTTTCTCATTCACTGACAAAATAAAATAATAAATACATAAATTGTGCTGATAAATTTGTCGTAATATCGACTTTCTTCTGTTTCGTTATATGGCAGATTTCCAAAATTTATTATAAGTACGAGGGGGTGTCAAAAAAAAAAAAAAACCGGCCAGGGTCCCGAGAGCGCTAACGCGCTGCTTCCTGGACTCGGGTAGGCGCGCCGGCCCCGGATCGAATCCTCCCGGCGGATTAACGACAAGGGCCGATGTGCTGGCAAGCCTGGATGTCGTTTTTACGCGGTTTCCCACATCCTGCTAGGTGAATACCGGGCTGGTCCCCATGTTCCGCCTCAGTTACGCGGCTCGCAGACATCTGAACACATTCACACTATTCCATGGCTTACACTCGTCACAGACAGTTGGGATACACTAATCCCGTCCCGGGGGGTTCGGGGTGGTGGCAAGAAGGGCATCTGGGCACCCCTTAATCATTAACGTGCCAAATCCGATTAACGATGGCTGACCCTGTGTACTTGCGGGACAAGGCTCAAGCGATAGCTAGGGTGTCAAAAAATAACGGGAATTTTTTACGTTGACCCTTAGACAATGTGACTAACAGTGTATTTTAAATACGACAGTATGCCATCTTAGGCACTGTATAACATTAAAACAGTTGATAACGGCACTTTAAAGCCGAAATCATGATCGTGTAAATGTAACACTGCAAATACAAAACAGTCTAATGGTGGTACTGACTTTAAAGAAATATATTATGACTTTGGCCCCACATTATGAAAAAATTATTAATTAGTAATGTGACGTAGTAAAGGGGCCATTAAGGAGGAAAAATGTAACAAAAAGACATCATCTTGCTCAAATGGACTGGATTCTTCATCAGAATAATGCACCGGCTCCTCGTGCCATCAAGACTCAAGAAACAATGAGCTGATGTAGGCTCAGAGTTGATACCACATCCACCTTAAATGGCTCTGAGCACTATGGGACTTAACATCTATGGTCATCAGTCCCCTAGAACTTAGAACTACTTAAACCTAATTAACCTAAAGACAGCACACAACACCCAGCCATTACGAGGCAAAGAAAATCCCTGACCCCGCCGGGAATCGAACCCGGGAACCCGGGCGTGGGAAGCGAGAACGCCACATCCACCTTACTCACCGGACCTAGGGCCCTGTGACTTTCAGGTATTTCCAGCAGTGAAAAGAGAGATTCGGAGATGTTGTTTTCAGTGTGATCAAGAACTAAATTTCGGTTCATTATCAACCACATCTCGGTTTTACTCAACAGACTATCATAAATGCGCTTCAGAGACTGTTTTGAATGGTGGACTGATCGCTGGAATCGTTGTATTCTGTCTGAGGGAGACGTCATTGAAGGTCTGTAATTGAATTTGAAAAAAAAGGTGAGCAGTATTTTCTAAAAAATAAATAACTCTAGTTATTTTTTGACACCCCGTTGTATGTCTCTTCTTTGTATCCACTGTTGATGAAAGACGTGGGTGGAAGCTTAAAGCTGTTATCATTGAAAATGTGATCAATGGCATCTCGTAGTCGCCACAGGTAGCAAAATTGACCTGAATGTCACCGAGAGGAATTTTGTGTAACTGTTTAATAGCTTTAGGAGCATGTGTGGAATCAGGTACAGCGATTAAAAGGGAGAAGAAAGCCAGAAACACTTCGTCGTCTAAGGGTTAATAAATAAACTGTTTATGAGCTGTATTTTATCAGTTTATGGAACGTCCCGAACTATGGTCACATGTAATAATGTAACTACATTGACGTGTAACTTTAAAATTACTGCCTCTTAGTGCTACATCTTCCACTTGATATTTTTACTTACATACTATGTAGCTGAAGCATTTTTTCATTAATGACGTAAACTATCATTGACACGGAAAGTGATAAACTACGGAGCGATTGTTATATTAAGACATGTGTGTTGTAGCAGGAACAATAACGGAAAGTGTTTGAGCTACTGTTACAGTCCTAAGCTTATTTTTCGCGAAAGCTCATGAACGAAAGCTACAGCAGCTAAGTAGGCTGCAGAAGCAATGAATTCACATTTTGTTTACATTGCAGCATTATCAATCCACTCTGTCACGGAACATACTAATCGACACAGACTAATCGATGGATATTATAAAAATGTATGCATTACTACGCGACAAATTAGAAGGGAAATGTGAAAGAAAAATTTTCAAAGTTTGAAGAGCCGGAGTTACTCAGTCAAGCAAAAGTACCAACAGCCACCATCCGGGAAGAGTAAAAGTTTCAACACCATTTCTCGCTCAGTAAACAGCTACCTCGAAACTCTTGTGTGTGACTGCGAGATAGTTCGTTATAAGAGAGCAGATCGAACTGCCTTCGTTAGGATATGAACGTTATGTAAGAGACACTATGTAGGAGGCAACCGCTCCTAGCGGTTGTTTGACCAAGCAGGAAAGACACTGAACAAATTCGCGAAGCAAGTGTAGTAGAACTGAATGAAGACCGTTGACAACGCGAGGTAGGCAGAACCGATTCGTTTATTACAAATGACAGCGTAGAGCGGTGCCTCTCATCGATGACGCAAATACTCAACCCCCATTATCTCAGAACAATCGATCAGTAGGATCGATAGGGTTCATGTCGTCCACACTCGATTCTCTGGTTACTGTACAGTAACATCTGTGTGTGAAGTTTTTCTAGCGTTGGTCCTACAATAGCTGTCTCACGAGGAGACCAGTGATCCGTAGCCGTGGATAATGTCCAGCGTCCAGTACTGAAGTCAGTACAGAAACCAGCACGGATGTATAATCCAGGGGTCTACCAACACGGCTCCATTCCAGGGCAGAAGTCACCCTTTAATTCCAGTGTCGCACGAGCCTGATGGCCTACCGAACCAGCACGACACGTTCAGCGCTCAGCACATCACGGTATCCGAATCGGGGTCCATGTAATGAGACAAAAGGGGTGTGATCTGAAAGGGACTGAGTACTCCCTGAAACGGCGTGTGAATGACACACACACATCGCGGTCACTGCCATATCTTAGCCGGCCTACCGACGGACGTGCATATCTCGCCGGAGGGCGTAAATGTTTGTGTTTTCTGATGATGAGAGAATGGAGAAGGAAGGACGCTGTGCTGACACATAGCCTACCTCCCTCTAATGTCTCCAAGGGAGCCACTGAGTTTAACTTCCTCATCAGACCAATAGAGTCATATGCCATCATTTCACGAGACAGTGCGTAAATGCTAGGAATTTAATCCAGGACATTGGCGTAGTCAGTGGTTATCAGGAACAACACTATTTCTCCTCTCTTCGCTGGCCAAATAGTTACAATGAAAATTTCAACCACCATCAGAATTCTAAATGGCTTTATCTCCGAATCAAGCGCCTCTTCACAGGCGTCTGTTAGCGACGTTGGCTCTGGAGATGAATTAGGAATACTGAAAGCGTACCTCACACTTTCTCAGATACCTGACTACAGTCACAAAAGGTGCTAAATACATGTAATGAAACCACCATCTCAGAAAACAAAGAAGGTTATAGCTCATCCCCCGCCCGCTGCCCACAGTGTAAGCAGTAAGGAAAACTATAGACAAATGAAGAAAAGGAATTGAATTTTGGTCAGATGAAATACAAACTTTAAGTTGCCTGAAATCCGCCAGAGACAGCAAATGATTTATAAGATTAGCTGAATGGAGTATACAGTGTATGGAAGAGAGGTCAAGTAGTAGGACACCGTTCCTTCTGGTCATAGAAGTGCAGGAATCATCATTAGCAATTTCTTTTCTGTGATGTCACATTGTAAATGACACAACTGCGTTTATTTCACATCCCTGATAGAAGTATCAGTACTTCCTTTTCTTAGGGCTGAAGTTGGAACTAAGTACCATGACAAGCAGTGGTGGGAGAGGGGGAAAGGGACACATTGAGAGATGGGGTGGGGGAGAGGATGGGAGAGGAGAGGAGGGGAGGGGAGGGGAGGGGAGGGAATTGGGATTCATGTGATTCCATTGTCAGCACTACCATGTCTCCAAGGCCATTCTAGAAATAATGACAGCAGCACAATCACATACAGCCACATGCTAAGAGCATAGATAGAGGGGGGAGGGGCAGGGGGAGAGGGAGGGGGAAGGTAGAAGGTTGGGTAGGGGGGGGGGAAGAGAAGTCCCCTATCCCCCACATCCCTATGCCCCACATCCCCCTCTATTTGGCAGCCAAGTTCAATAATGTATCTGAACTGCCTAAAATTCTGCCAACCAAGTTTGCATTACTGATCTCCAAAAATTCGTTTAAGAAGTTGTTTATAAGTCAAATTGATAAAATTCATTTGAGGCTATATGTCATTCATCATTGAATACTGGTACAATTAGTTGCCACATTTCTCTACAAATAATTAAAAACCAACATTTGCTTATAAAATACAATCTATGAATTAGAAACTTATATTTCTTGGAAATGAGATGGACCTTAAACATGACTTCAAAGGCTCTGAAAACAAAAATAAAATCACGTCTTACTTCACATTGCAATTGCTCCAATCATCAACAGATGGCTGTACTGCTGGAAACGAGTGCTTTTGTCACCAGTGGATGCCTACACTGCTCAATACGAGCAAAGCTGGTCTTTGTACCACGATTATTTTGAGTTAATTACTGCTACCAGTAAACGGCTGCAATGTAGTATCATGGATAGCGCATTTTTTGTACTATGAGTACTTGTCACTGTCACCAGTTAAAAAATACAACAGAATCGTAAATTAATTATTTTCACCATCTAACATGTTGACATACTCAAAATATCTGAAAAATACTTACTCATTGCAAAGAGCGCGATATTTACACCGATTATCCAGAGCCCAGTTGCGCTTTAGTATACAAAAATCTGAAATCAAGCAATTTGTTGTCACAATATCGCAAAAGTATATCTGAAAGGTAGGAGACAGTGCAAATTAATTTCCACACACATGTCTATTCCGCAAATTAGTGCCCAAACTTGTAAACTATGTCCTCCAATGCTAGATTTCCATGCCTAATAACAACTAACATTTTAAAAAGAAAATCGTAGGATTTTATATCGCTAATACAACAAGACCAGGGTCTAACTACAGTCTGAATGTAATACCTTTAGCCTTCTCTTGATGTACGTAACAGTACACCATCAAATTGAATATATCACATTTAAATTATTATCAAACACTATTTCAGGAGGGCCAAAGATACTGCATCATTCACTAGAAAAAATGTAATTGAGGCTACTGATTACCAATCATTGCTGTTACTACAAATGACGGAAACCCACTGTAGGATATTTACAATAAAAGCAGTTTTTAGTCAGCATGATGTGACAAGTCTTTCTAAAATTTGTATAACTGTATTATTTTCCGTAACTTTCAAATCAAAATATTCCAAAAACGTGCAAAATACGCCGGCAACACCACAAGAGTGATGTTTATGGCTAGTATCTAGGACCTAATAGAGGTTAATTACACCAAAATACGCTGCAATACTCAAATTACCATCTACGGTAGCACAGTGTTCTAAAATAGATTGGAAAACGTACCAATAACTGTCGAAGTAACATAGTTGCCTGTTGTAGAGCGAGATGTAGATGTAGATGAAATTCACAGATCGCAGACGGCTTGTGCATAATAAACTTAAAACAAAGAAGCTATGCGCATTTATCCTGCTCGAGCTTGAAGGAAAGCAGAATAGAAGGTACCAATCTTTTAAAATAATTTGAACACATGAATATTCAGAATCAACTTACGAATTCTTTACATACAAAAGATTTTATGAAAGTCTGAATACCTGCTCATTCAAAATAAGACATAAACACAATTTTAAAGAATAAATCTCTGCGCTGAATTAGGTAGTACTGGAACCTGAATCGACCAACATATGAACCCTTTTACAACGGTTCCGATTACCAATGATAATGATACACTTTAGACACAGAGACCAAAATAACGCCCACTAGCGCAAGGTACACAAAGCTACCGGTGAGAACACAAAACAAATCTCAATGGCAATGGCTAAGCAAAAGAACAGGGTTTTTGTTAACTACATTAAACATGTAACCACATACGAAACAAAGTACTCACCATTGCCACACCTTTGTGAATTAAGGAATGCTGGTGGGACCACACCCACCGACCAGGGCAGCAGAAATTGGGACTGTGGCAACTCGTAAGACGCAGCCCGCAACCACAGAAGTAAAGGGGAGACGTGATTCTTCAAATGGCGTACGCCTACCCGTCTCAGTAAACTGTCGAGAACTACAACGCGGCTACCAGACCACAGTCTACGACGAGTGACACCTACCTGCATCCAGAACAGCCAGCAAGACAAGAGCTCGCAGAGGACGGGGCATGAGGCTAAATACTGTCAAAGAGCCGCAAGGCTGCTTCCAGCGAGACGCCAGGAAAGTTGTTGGTAAGGAACGCCATCGAGGGAGTTTAAAGAGTGGCTAGGATCTACATGGGTGCTTACATTGCTCTTATTCACTACCATATGAGTGCCGCCTAAAGGAAACACGTTCCTATGGATTATCTAACTAAATTTACGACTGCATCAGACAGTGGAAACTCCACGTAGGAATATCCACAATGTAGGGAAAGACAGATTGCTACGTATCGTAAAGAAGACACATTAAATTGTAGACAGGTACGTGTCTTTTAACTATGCCTGTCGGCAAATTAACGTGTCTTCTTTACAATACGTAGCAATCTATGTTTCCCTACATTGTTGTTAAATTTACTGCCGAATCGAAAATCGTCTGAGAGGTAGGATGCAGCACATTATTCCCTTTAGAAATGCATTCGCGAGGAGACTAATACGACCGTTGTTCGTATTATACAATAACGACACAGTATCGATAAATCTAACCTCAGAATGGTCACACGTTATGAAGCCAGAGTTGTTGTTGTAGACTTCAGTCCAATATATGGGTTCATGTAGCTCTTCACTTCAGCCAGTCCTTTCATCTCTTCACATATACTGCAACTATTATACATTTGTAGCTACTCATTTTATACAATTACTCGTTTGCTTCTACAATTTCAACTTTCCTCTCCACTTCCATAAACCAGTCTGCCACCAATTCAGCAATTCTTTGGTGTCTCCAGATGTGTCCCATGAGTTTATCTCTAATTACCTTAACATAGTGCTGCATAGCTTTTTTCTTCAATCTGGCTTTTTACTGCTTCTGTAGATGTGGTGCGAAGCCTCCTAATTTTCAACGTTCTTCTGTAACACAACATTTCAAAACATTTTGTAACATCTTGCCTCTGCAGTTTATTTTGTGCATCTACGTTCTACTATTATGTCTGAATGTAATTTTTTCTCTACTGTTTACTTTAAAAAACTATGTTGTACTACCATCTTTACATTTCTTTTTTTTATAATGATTCCTCTACTGTCAACTGACTTTACTGGATTACCTTCCCTTACATTAATTTTACTTTTGTTGGACTACCATCTTCACATTTCTTTTTTTTTATTTAATGATTCCTCCACTGTCAACTGACTTGACTGGATTACCTTCCATTGCATTAATTTTACTTTTATCTGTTTTCTGAGCTGACGTGTGTCCTATATTATCTGTGGTCTCATGTTACAGCTGAGACAAGTGTGCTTGTTATATTGCGCTGACCGTGGAGGGGGAGTTGGAGGGGGAGTTGGAGGGGGAGTTGGAGGGGGAGTGGGACAGAGTGAAAGGACTGGGAATCATCAGCACTAACGCATCTCCAAGATCATTCTGGGAATCATGGCATCAGTACCATCGCATCTGGTCACATGCTAAGGGTATGGTGAGGGGACAGAGGAAAGGAGGAGGCCCCCCCCCCCACGACTCACATTGATAATTTTTTTTTCTTTATTGTTATTTTCAAACCCGTACAAACAGGCAGGCTGTCAGCAGCATGTTACGCCGCTCTTCAGCCATAGATCAATAAACAACAGAAAGAATACACATAAGTGACATAACGGTGGGTGATAAAACAGTAGACACATAAAGACAAACACGGAGCTGTTCACACTCGACCATAAACCACACTACAAACGGGTGACACGACGCACAAACACTGAAGATGGCGATGGCACAGGTGAACGATGGAGTGCGACGGTGAACGCTAAACACGACGGCATACATGAGACACTGATGGCGATGATCTCTGGCGCGCGAATGTCCACTTAGTGTGTGCGAGTCTGGTGACCTGCCAAGAGGGGAAGAAGGGTGAGGTGGGGAAGAGGGGAGAACAAGGATGCCAATGGCTGAGGAGATGGGGGGAGGAGGAGAGGGACAGGGAAGGGGAAGCCCGGGAGAGGAGTGGGAAGAAATGGGGGAGGGAGGGTAGAGGGAGAGAAGGGAGGGAGGGTGCCTAAAGGAGCAAACACAGGAAGAGGGGGGAGGATCAAAGTTGGTAGGAGGGGTAGATGGAGGGGAGGAGGGCATCATCAGGGAGAGGGAGCTGGCGGAAGCCACCTTGGGAGAGGATAAGGAGGGTGGAGAGATGGAGACCGGGTGGGACGTGGGAATACAGGCACGGCAGCGGGCGGGGGCGGGAGAGGAGGGGCGAGACAAGCGGGTGAGGAGGATCGTGTTTGCGGGAGGTGTACAGGATCCATATCCTTTCAAGGAAAAGGAGGAGGTGGGGGAACGGAATGAGATGGTACAGGATCCGCGTGGGGGTCACATTGATAAAATTCATATAAAGCTACATATCATTCACTATGGAATACTGGAATGAGTGTATACCACATTACTCTACAAATAATTAAAAATCAACATTTGTTTATAAAATACAAATAATGAATTAGGAATTCCTATTTGTTGGAAATGAGTTTTACCGTAAAAACTACCTCACAAAAGCTGAAATCCCATTTCACATCTCAGTTGCTCCTGCCGCCAGCAGATGGCTGCACTGTAGAAAACTAGTGCTCCTGTCACCATCAGATGGCTGCACTGTAGAAAAAAAACAAAGATTTCTTCGAGGTTATTACTACCACAAATATATAGTTGCACTGTGGAAACGTGGAGAGTTGGTTTTTTGTACCATGAGCAGTTGTCACTGCACCAACAGATAGCTCCACTATTAAAAATCGCAAGAGAGTATTTTGTAGCTTTCGGCAGTAACTAAACTAACCTATGCTAGATTGTCACACTTTCCACTTGAATCAAAACCATACATATAGAGTAATGTCTTGGAATAATGTTACTGATTGTGATCTTTAACGTAACACCACGAGCAAGTCTGGTTCTTATTACCTTCTCCGACAATAATTGGAAGTAACGAAGTATGTGCTCAGAACTAAGTCGGAAGGCCTAGTTTGTCCGATGGGTGTAGTGATTTGCAGGTGCTAGTATCCCCTGCTGTGAACTGCTGCTGCGACGATCCGATAAGCATACTGTATAAATTTTCCAGGCCTACATTCGCTGAGTGCATATGGCTCTCCGTCTCATTCCTTGCCATTTCTTTAAACGGCACCACTATTCGCTCTGCTTTAATCCACCATCCCGTCCCTATCTGCATCTGATTTGACCTGAGAGAGAATTTAGACAGCTTTCTAACAACAGAAATGTTTCGCAGTAGCTCAGGTTCGCAGTTAGTTCCCAGTTTACTAGCAACACCGAATTGTATACAGGACTCTCCCATTACATCACTTCTCTCACGCACAACTAGCGTTGTCAGTAACATTCCACTAACAGTCAAGCGAAAAGGCATACTAGAGACCAGTCGTACTGGAGACCAATCTACTGGACAGTACTCAACAGAGGAAACAGAATCTGGGGGAACATTCCGGTTACTGCGATGCATTATGGCTGCTTTCAAGCTACCCACGAATTTCAGCCAACACATTCCGAGCTCGGAAACGACATTACAGTTTCTTTCTAGTTAAAGTCAAGGGGCAAATGCCGCGAAATTGTACTAAACAAGGAAAATACTGGCAGATAAAGCCGAAAATTTAACAGCGAACAAAAATGAGTATTTAGGTCAGAACGTGTGTTGTTAAGCACATGTTACGCAGAATTGTTTTAGAGAAAGAAGCAATAACTGTACAGGACGTCCAGATTGAAAATCCGTTCTACAAAAAGTTATCATACTTTACTTTTGGCTTTCGACAGTGAATGTAAAGGATTATAATAATATACAGTAATACTTAAAATAATTTTGCACTAGGGGAAACAATTTTTCGCAACAATATTCCATGCAACCATTTGTAAAATACGTAAGGGGAGCTCACAAGCATCGACTCAGAACGAAATGTCTACAGGGCACGCTCATGGACTATCGGTATGTCACTACCTCCAGACACACTGAAATGAGGAAGACATGAATATTCGAAACAAGATACTACCATTGAAATTGGTTAAATGCTCGAACAATGTATGCAAATGTAAACTTCCAAAAATGCGAAATATGTCACTACGTTCAGCACATTTGTATAAAGTCAAACACGGATAACGAAGCGAAGTCATGGCCAGTACATTCTCTCAGCGAGATGGAAATTGAGATGCAGAGTTTAAATACACATATCAAAAATGTTTTGCATCACCTCGTTCCGAGAGTTCCGGAATCTGTACAGAAAACTGGAATACAGATTAACATAAACATCAATTCTGCCCTTTTATTGCTCATGAAAATCGCACATTGCATGTTGCACCACCATACAGCGAGACCTTCAGAGGTAGTGGTCCATATTGCAGTACACACCGGTACCTCTAATACCCAGTAGCACATCCTCTTCCATTGATGCATGCCTGTATTCGTCATGGCATACTATCCACAAGTTCATCAAGGCACTGTTTGTACAGATTGTCCCACTCGTCAATGGCGATTCAGCATAGATCCCTCAGAGTGGTTGGTGGGTCACGTCGTCCATTAACAGCCATTTAAATCTAAGCCAGGCATATTCCACAGCGTTCGTGTCTGGAAAACATGCTGGCAACTCCAGTCGAGCAATGTCGTTATCCTGAAGGAAGTCATTCACAAGACGTGCACGATGGGGGTTCGAATTGTCGAAGAAGGCGAATGCTTCGCCAATATGCTGCTGATATGGTTGCACTATCGTTCTGAGGATGGCATTCATGTATCGTACAGCCGTTACAGCGCCTTCTATGACCACCAGCGGTGTACGTTGGCCCCACATAATGCCACCCCAAAACAGCAGGGAACCTCCATCTTGCTGCACTCGATGGACAATGTGTCTAAGGTGTTCAGCCTGAACGGGTTACCTCCAAACACGTCTCCGACGATTGTCTGGTTGAAGGCATATGCGACACTTATCGGGGAAATGGGTGAAGAGAACGTGATGCCACTCCTGCGAGGTCCATTCAACATCTTGTTGTGACCATCCGTTCCGCACTACATGGTGTAGTGGTTGCAAAGATGGACCTCGCCATGGACGTCGGGAGTTAAGTTGCGCATCATGCAGTCCATAGCGCACAGTTTGAGTGGTAACACGACGTCCTGTGGCTGCACGAAAAGCATTATTCAACACGGTGGCGTTGCTGTCAGGGTTCCTCCGAGCCATAATCAGTAGGTAGCGGTCATGCACTGCAGCAGTAGCCCTTGGGCGGGCTGAGTGAGGCATGTCATCGACATTTCCTGTATTTCTGTATCTCCTCCATGTCCGAACAACATCGCTTTGGGTCACTCCGAGACTCCCGGACACTTCCCTTGCTCAGAGCGCTTCCTGGCACAAAATAACAATGCACACGCGATCAAACCGCAGTATTGACCGGCTAGGCATGGTTGAACTATAGACAACACGAGCCAGTCTTCAAGAAGGGTCGTCGAGCAGATGCGCAAAACTATAGACCCATATCTCTGACGTAGATCTGTTATAGAATTTTAGAACATGTTTTTTGCTCGAGTATCATGTCGTTTTTGGAAACTCAGAATCTACTATGTAGGAATCAACATGGATTCCGGAAACAGCGATCGTGTGAGACCCAACTCGCTTTATTTGTTCATGAGACCCAGAAAATATTAGATACAGGCTCCCAGGTAGATGCTATTTTTCTTGACTTCCGGAAGGCGTTCGATACAGTTCCGCACTGTCGCCTGATAAACAAAGCAAGAGCCTACGGAATATCAGACCAGCTGTGTGGCTGGATTGAAGAGTTTTTAGCAAACAGAGCACAGCATGTTGTTATCAACGGAGAGACGTCTACAGACGTTAAAGTAACCTCTGGCGTTCCACAGGGGAGTGTTATGGGACCATTGCTTTTCACAATATATATAAATGAGCTAGTAGATAGTGTCGGAAGTTCCATGCGGCTTTTCGCGGATGATGCTGTAGTATACAGAGAAGTTGCAGCATTAGAAAATTGTAGCGAAATGCAGGAAGATGTGCAGCGGATAGGCACTTGGTGCAGGGAGTGGCAACTGACCCTTAACATAGACAAATGTAATGTATTGAGAATACATAGAAAGAAGGATCCTTTATTGTATGATTATATGATAGCGGAACAAACACTGGTAGCAGTTACTTCTGTAAAATATCTGGGAGTATGCGTGCGGAACGATTTGAAGTGGAATGATCATATAAAATTAATTGTTGGTAAGGCGGGTACCAGGATGGCTCTGAGCACTATGGGACTTAACTGCTGTGGTCATCAGTCCCCTAGAACTTAGAACTACTTAAACCTAACTAACCTAAGGACATCACGCACATCCATGCCCGAGGCAGGATTCGAACCTGCGACCGTAGCAGTCGCGCGGTTCGGGACTGAGCGCCTTAACCGCGAGACCACCGCGGCCGGCGTACCAGGATGAGATTCATTGGGAGAGTCCTTAGAAAATGTAGTCCATCAACAAAGGAGGTGGCTTACAAAACACTCGTTCGACCTATACTTGAGTATTGCTCATCAGTGTGGGATCCGCACCAGATCGGGTTGACGGAGGAGATAGAGAAGATCCAAAGAAGAGCGGCGCGTTTCGTCACAGGGTTATTTGGTAACCGTGATAGCGTTACGGAGATGTTTAACAAACTCAAGTGGCAGACTCTGCAAGAGAGGCGATCTGCATCGCGGTGTAGCTTGCTCGCCAGGTTTCGAGAGGGTGCGTTTCTGGATGAGGTATCGAATATATTGCTTCCCCCTACTTATACCTCCCGAGGAGATCACGAATGTAAAATTAGAGAGATTAGAGCGCGCACAGAGGCTTTCAGACAGTCGTTCTTCCCGCGAACCATACGCGACTGGAACAGGAAAGGGAGGTAATGACAGTAGCACGTAAAGTGCCCTCCGCCACACACCGTTGGGTGGCTTGCGGAATATAAATGTAGATGTAGATGTAGATGTAGATGTAGACATGTACCTCCTTCCTGCTGGAATGACTGAACTGGTCGGCTGTTGACCCCTCCATCTCATTGGCGCTGCTCATGCATGGTTGTTTACGACTTTGGGCGGGTTTAGTGACATCTCTGAACAGTCAAAGGGACTGTGTCTGTGATACAATCTCCACAGTCAACGTCTATCTTCAGAAGTTCTGAGAACCGGGGTGACGCAAATATTTTTTTGATGTGTGTATAGTTATTAGACAAGATAATACAAGCATGATTGTGAGCGCCTAATTTCTCAAAATGTAGAAACTTCGTTTATAACACAATAAAGCACTAAAAAAATCTGCCCCTCTGAATTTCAACAAATTTGTAATAATGGCGGGACACAAGTATATACGAAAAATAGTAACGCAGCAGTAAAAGGAGAACAAAAGGAGATATCTTAATCAGTTTTAGCCTAAAAGACGATCTACAATAAGCCGGATCCATAACTAACAATAAACAAGCAATTAACATTAGAGTGAAAACCAGTAACAGAATCAGTAGTTTAGAGATATCCTGTACTTCGCACAATAAAGTAAGAAAAACAAAACAGAGACTGCCGTCGGAAAGGACAGATTGAAACGTAACTGAACACAACCACAGAAAAATAATATTTTTCATTTTTAACACATTAGGTTCTACAACTGCCTCACCGAAGCTGAAAATGATGATCGTTTGGTACTTAGTTTGGCCAGCACAGATACATTCGTCTGCCCCTTTTCCCGTTGTAGCTGAAAACATACTGCAGCTAACACCACTACATTCCTTACCATGCTGCATTCCCTGGATCCACGAAGGCTAGCGCTATGCACTGCTGCACATCACAACAACGTCCTGTGTTGAAGCAAGCCACCGTCCGCCCAGACTGCCTCAATGCAATATTGCACGGCTTCCTGCTTTGCTATGTTCAGCCAGCTGCAGTTGAAGTTGATAAGTGTGTTGCCTTCTGGCCAACCAGCTTCCAACTGCTTCCACTCAACGAAGGCTTCACTCTGATGTTAGCGGCTACCCTGTCCCACGTACACGGTGTTCATTTTAACTGAAGACATTAAAAGATCTCGAAAACTACACATCGGATAAAAAACGATTATAATTCCAATTTATTTGTCTCGAAGGGGGACATCCAGCGATACCAATCTTACTCCCCAGCCCAGCTGGTGCGTGGGTGACGGGGGAATTGGGAGAGGGGGAACAACTTCGAAATCTTCAATGGGAACCTCCATTTTTTATTGCAGATTACGATTCTACGACAAAATCTACATCCGTTTTGTTTGAAGCATTTTCCTCGTTTCACAACAGATGGCGCTGTAATCGGAGGAATAGAAATGGGGACACAATCTTAATTTGCGATTTTACTTAATGGCCCTTGAATATCCAATATCACCTCCTTCCTGCGATGGTAGGACTGGCCATTATTTCATAGGAAACCCATTCATAACACTGTATTCCTCCAACATATCGAGCAGGGATTACTCGACGCGCCATTGTGGTCGTCGCTCGAGGTGAACGCTACTCCACTTTTGCAATTAGAGTAAGTGTTCGAACGTAGTACCACCAATTTAATAACACTTTGTGATCCACTATTCAAATGACCGTACACGGGGCAGAGCATATGTGGGGATATGTCTTCACGATCTGTTGATAAATGCCGGTACACTTTATCTTTCAAATATCCACACAGAAAGAAATCCAGCTATGTCAAATCTGGCGATCTAGCGGCCAATTAATTGGGTCACCTCTGCCGATGCACTGACCAGTGTTAACACGGTCTAATACCTCCCGTGTTTCTACTGCGTCATGCACTGGGCTGCCGTAAGTTGACTGGCACAAATTTAGTAACAGGTCAAATGTATAAACAAATTTAAATGTCCCAAGCTAACGGAATTGTTTTCAATTACAGATTAAAATTTAACACTGTCTTCTGAGAGAGCTGACAGATTTAAGCAATTTAAGAACCAATAAATGTCCCTGCTGACTAGGGAGAAATTGATACGGAAGGGGCACTACACAAACGGGATACAAGTCAAAGGAGAAAAATACGCGAACTCTGAAAAGATTTACTTCCACGTGAACCAGAGAAGAAAAATTTAAACGGCGATTTAAATGGCTCTGAGCACTATGGGACTTAACATCTGAGGTCATTAGTCCCCTAGAACTTAGAACTATTTAAAACTAACTAACCTAAGGACATCACACACATCCATGCCCGAGGCAGGATTTGAACCTGCGACCGTAGCGGTCTCACAGTTCCAGACTGATGCGCCTAGAACGTCTTGGCCACTGCGGCCGGCCTTAAACAGTGGTCACCATTCAACCGTGGTAAAAATTGCTGTGTTGAAGAGCGCGCCGCAGCGCGTAGTGTGAAGCAGTCGCCCTCCGTTTCTGGCGGTGGCGCCGCTGTGGCAATCGCAGCTTTGGTGCCTCCCTCTGGTGGGAAAGAGGAAAGGTTGCCTGTTCAAGTGAATTTAAGAGGCGCTATGAGCTCGCCAGTCGGTCAGTCTGAGTCAGTCTTTCGTCCCCAGCTTGCTAGTCTGTCTCTCGTCCGCATTTGTTAGGCAGTTAGTGTCTGTCTGTTCTTCGGAGTGCTAGCATGTCTGTCGTTCGGATCAACCTTTAAAGCCGGCAAAATGAGAGTCTTTCCACTCCGACAGTAAGAGAACTCAGCGCGTTAAGCCGCCAGTCTGCTCGAGTTTGCTCAGGCCATGGTCATTGGCAGTTGGATCGATCGGTTGGTCGGTCGCGCACTGAGACACAATAAGACTTGTCCGTCTTGAGCGTCGGCGCATGTGAGGTCGCCACTGAATCCAGTGGGCCGCGGCGTATAGCGAGGTGTAGTGACTTCGCGGTCGACACGAGAGCAACAGGAGTCAACCCACGACATTAGTCTGGCCGGTGCGAGCTGCGACGCCTTGGCGAGCGAAATCGGTGCGTCGTCCTGCGTCCGTTGAAGCGGCTCGCAGCGGACGGTTCGGGAGAGTGATTTGGGGGTGCTGCGCCAGGTCTTCTCGAGAAATCACAGTTTATTAGAAGTTAAGTGATTGGTGATATCTTGTTTGATTTACTCTTGTTAAATTCAACTTGTTTTCTTGGTGAGGTCACCAGCCGTTTTGCTTTGGGGTCGTCCCACCATTCTTCTCCGTTTTCCCACCCGTGGAAAGGTGGTTGTTTATAAATTGGGTGGTCCGTTTTTCCCTTGTGGATTAGGGGCGGGTTAGAGCAACCTGCGGTTCGGGTTGTTTGGTAATCTCCCTATCAATCTACCGTACGTTAGTAGCTGCCTCTGTCATGTTTGTCGGATTTGGTGTGTTAATGAATTTATTGCTTGGAGTGTAACGGCTTAATACCTAAAATATGTTTTGATCTTTGGAAACTTTGATATTATTGCCTATGATCTTGAGAGGCTGTATCTGTGTACTGCAGATCATCTTAACTATTGTTTGGCCAACCTTGTAAAATTTTATATAAGATTGCAGTTCATGGGCTCTTATTTAAATGGTCATTTTAGTATATAAAGTTACAACCCTCTCACCGGAAGACTTTTCTTAAAAGTTGAAATCAAGTTTCACCTTCGGTGGCAAGGTTAATATTTTAATTGTTAGTGTTTCGTACCATTTCCATCCCTCGTACGGGGGGTGCATAGTTTGTGTGCTTGTGTAAATTGTTAAAACTCTTAGTTTAAAGTTATCTGGTGTGTTGCAGATTTCCACCAGTGTAGTCTTTCAGAGGCTTTTGTGAGCGGTCATAACTACGGCCATGTCAAAAGGGAGTGGCAAGGTTCTCTGCCAGAAAGCTCATATAGTCAAAACTTATTTCTTTCCGCTTGTGAATAAATTGTTGATTTGATATTTAGAGGGTGCTTTCTGATAATAATTTTAAAAAAATCTGTTTCTTTTAAATAAAATGCTTTTAGGCACTATTAAAATGAATAAAATTTCCATTTGTTAAAAGGAATTTGGTTATGATTTCATCATTTACTCCCTGGCAACTACTCATATGCTTACATAGTGTGATTAAATGTGTTAATGTTCTTGATGAATTGCTAGTAAATGAAATAAATTCTTAAGAGTATTCTTTGAAAATAAATCACGGTTCAACCATACCATACAGTTCTTCATATAGGGTAACGGCAGCGGCGAATCCCAAATGGCGGCCACTAATATCGCGCCCCCGGTAAACTCACCCCTGTGAGTCCGGGCCAGTTGCACACAGGGATAGTAGCTGACGCATCTTGGAGCAGCGGGGCGCTCCTAAAATAAGGATTATACCACAGAAGATCCTTACAAACGCCAGCAGGTCAATTAGTACGATAACAAACTTCCAGCAAATAGATTTCTAAGCAAGCAGTCCAGAATAAGGTACAAGAACCCCGGCAAACGTCAGTTAACAGGTTAAACTAAGAATTTCGAGGACAGTAGAATTTAAACACTGGCAAGAACCGAGAATAAACATATTAACATAACCAAACTACAAACTTAGTTTAAGCAAATTATAAGTAACCATCTGAACTTCCTTTCCGGGTTGAAATGCTGGTTCTATCAATAACAAAAGGTCATACAAGTACAATACACCCCGCTGACCCAATCAGGCTCCAAGAAAGTCGCCTTCCGACACCCAAGGGAGCAGAAAATTTCGCAGCTCTTCGGCAGTGCACCGGGTATATTAATAGATCTAGCCAGATCAGGATCTAAGACATAACTGAAGTAGCACATTAATAATAAATGTTCATCAAAGCACCAGTAGCAACTACGGCCGCCGTTATGTTCCCAATGCTTGCACAGACGGTGACAGTAGTAATGTTAGGTGTCATTTGGCAAGGAGAAACATTATTAAAATCAAACAATAAAAAACTAACACCACAGCCGCCACATCCGGGGAGCACAATTAGGTTACATTTCCGGCGCTCAGCGAACACGGAGATTGGCAAGCTCAAACAGTGTGTGTGAGCAATACAGACTACACTACTGTGGATCCAATATTCCAGGAAAATACAAAATCACAACTCAGGGGAGCATCATAAGAATGTAAGGAGGTCAGTAACAACACAGTCTGTTATGCCGCCATACTAGATCACAGGAAGCGGCCCGACAGTGGAAAAGCGGTGCCCTATCACAGTACCGGAGTCAGCCGCTCTCGTAGCAACGGTTCCCTCAGAGCGAATCAGTCCAGACACCGACCACTGGCACCTGACAAACACTTTTCCTCCAATCGACATCCTTCCTTGTCGACCCCCTGTCACTGTGCTCTACTCGCCCGCCTCAGAAATATTTCAGATCATAAGACGCGGCGCAAGAGCACCACCCGGCCACAAGAGGGAAAACGAACGAGTGATACGATCTACAGATCTTTATCGACACGAGGCGGCGCGGCTCATCTTTGTAGACAGAAGTCATCGGTAGGACTAAAAGTGCAGGCATAACCCTTACTTGTTAATGAGTTACCAACAATCTTAATACACTCCTGGAAATGGAAAAAAGAACACATTGACACCGGTGTGTCAGACCCACCATACTTGCTCCGGACACTGCGAGAGGGCTGTACAAGCAATGATCACACGCACGGCACAGCGGACACACCAGGAACAGCGGTGTTGGCCGTCGAATGGCGCTAGCTGCGCAGCATTTGTGCACCGCCGCCGTCAGTGTCAGCCAGTTTGCCGTGGCATACGGAGCTCTATCGCAGTCTTTAACACTGGTAGCATGCCGCGACAGCGTGGATGTGAATTGCTCAACACGTGGGGCGTGAGGTCTCCACAGTACATCGATGTTGTCGCCAGTGGTCGGCGGAAGGTGCACGTGCCCGTCGACCTGGGACCGGACCGCAGCGACGCACGGATGCACGCCAAGACCGTAGGATCCTACGCAGTGCCGTAGGGGACCGCACCGCCACTTCCCAGCAAATTAGGGACACTGTTGCTCCTGGGGTATCGGCGAGAACCATTCGCAACCGTCTCCATGAAGCTGGGCTACGGTCCCGCTCACCGTTAGGCCGTCTTCCGCTAACGCCCCAACATCGTGCATCCCGCCTCCAGTGGTGTCGCGACAGGCGTGAATGGAGGGACGAATGGAGACGTGTCGTCTTCAGCGATGAGAGTCTCTTCTGCCTTGGTGCCAATGATGGTCGTATGCGTGTTTGGCGCCGTGCAGGTGAGCGCCACAATCAGGACTGCATACGACCGAGGCACACAGGGCCAACACCCGGCATCATGGTGTGGGGAGCGATCTCCTACACTGGCCGTACACCACTGGTGATCGTCGAGGGGACACTGAATAGTGCACGGTACATCCAAACCGTCATCGAACCCATCGTTCTACCATTCCTAGACCGGCAAGGGAACTTGCTGTTCCAACAGGACAATGCACGTCCGCATGTATCCCGTGCCACCCAACGTGCTCTAGAAGGTGTAAGTCAACTACCCTGGCCAGCAAGATCTCCGGATCTGTCCCCCATTGAGCATGTTTGGGACTGGATGAAGCGTCGTCTCACGCGGTCTGCACGTCCAGCACGAACGCTGGTCCAACTGAGGCGCCAGGTGGAAATGGCATGGCAAGCCGTTCCACAGGCCTACATCCAGCATCTCTACGATCGTCTCCATGAGAGAATAGCAGCCTGCATTGCTGCGAAAGGTGGATATACACTGTACTAGTGCCGACATTGTGCATGCTCTGTTGCCTGTGCCTATGTGCCTGTGGTTCTGTCAGTGTGATCATGTGATGTATCTGACCCCAGGAATGTGTCAATAAAGTTTCCCCTTCCTGGGACAATGAATTCACGGTGTTCTTATTTCAATTTCCAGGAGTGTATATACCTCAGAGTTACTGCAGTTGATGCCTTTACCTAAGATTATACACCTGCGTGCAAAAGTTCAGAGAGAAGGTAAATTTCGCATTATATCTCGCTGCCAAGTAGCATAGCTTGATGAAACTTGGACCGTACAAAGAAAGAACTGCTACAGTACAATATGGAAGGTATCTGAAAGAAATTCACAATCAGACGAATATAGAAGACACTTTTATTGAAAACTAATTACTACACCGAGGTCCACTGTGATTTGCTGGATGGTCATTCGTGCACGTAGACGTGATCGATGGGATTTGAGCAACAGGCACGGGCTGGTCAGTCCACCCGTCGAATATCCTATCATTCCAAGAGCTCCCTCCGCCGCGCTGTTTGACGTGGTAGCACTCTGTCATCCATAAAAATGAACTGACGGCCAAATACAGTGAAGCGCCGAAGACGTTGGTGTAGGCATGCGTATTCAAATACAGAGATACGTAAACAGGCAGAAGACGAAGCAGTGGTCAGCAGAGTCCATATAAGACAACAGGTGTCTGGTGCAGTTGTTAGATCGGCTACTGCTGCTACAACGGCAGGTTATCAAGATTTAAGTGAGTTTGAACGTGGTGTTATAGACGGTGCACGAGCAATGGGACACAGCATCTCCGAAGTAGCTATGAAGTGGGAATTTTCCTGTACGACCATTTCGCTAGTGTACCGTGAATATCAGGAATGCGGTAAAACATAAAATCCCTGACATCGCTGCTGCCGGAAAAGATCCTGTAAGAACAGGACCAACGACAAGAGAATCGTTCAACGAGACAGAAGTGCAACCATTCTGCAAATTGCTGCAGATTTCAATGCTGGGCCACCAGCAAGTGCCAACGTGCGAACCATTTAAATTAATATAATCGTTGTGGGCTTTCGGAGGGCCCACTCGAGTAGCCTTGACGAATGCACTACAGAAAGCTTTACGCCTCACCTGGGCTCGTCAACACCGACATTGAACTGTTAATGACTGGAACCATGTTGCCTGGTCGGACGAGTCTCGTTTCAAATTGTATAGAGTGGATGGCCATCTACGGGTATGGAGACAACCTCAAGAATCCATGGACCCTGCATATCTGCAGGGGACTATTCAAGATGGTGAAGGCCCTGTAATGGTGTGAGGATGTGCAGGTAGAATGAATGGGACCCCTGATACGTCTACATACGACCCTTACAGCTGACACGTACATAACCATTCTGTCTTGTCACTTCCATCCATTCATGTCTCTTGTGAATTCCGACGGACTTGGCCATTTCCAGCAGGACAATACGACACCCCACACGTCCAGAATAGCTACACAGTGGCTCCACGAGTACTCTTCTGAGTTTAAACACTCCCGCTGGCCATCAAACCCGCCAGATATGAACATTATTGTGCACATCTGGTATGCCTCGCAACGTGCTCTTCAGATCTCCACTCTCGCGTACTCTTAAGGATTTATCGACAGCCCTGCAAGTACAAGGTATCACTTCCTTCCAGCACATCTTCAGACATTAGGCTAGTCCATGCCACATCGTGCTGATGCACTTCTGCGTCCTCGTGGGGTCCCTACAAGATACGCAATCTGACGTTCTACAGTGGCACGGTGACTGCCTAGGGGTCCCCTCTTTGCCTTCCGTTGACGGCCTCATATTGGCGGCAACATTTCCGATGTTGCCCAGAAAATAGTGGAAGGGTCAACGACGAATAGGATGCCGTGCTCTTCTCAGATGAGAGCAGATCCAGTCTTCTGGACGTATCCTCATATATCGAGAGAAGAGAACAAATAATGCACCCAGGAACCTGCTGAACATGACCGCTGTGCTGGTGCATGTGTTACATTGTGGGAAGGCGTAATGTTACATGAGTGTACTGTCTTTCAAGTCTCTGAACATGCTACACCCATGAGTGAAATTCCCCATGTGCATATTTTCAGGGATGTACACTGAATAGCGAAAGAAACTGGTATACCTTATGCACGAAATATAAGAAATATATAGAATAAGCTAAATAGGTAACTTGCCCTTACCAGGTGTGTCCCACAAACTATGCGGAGGGGGGGGGGAGAAGTGGGGGGACTGTCAAGGGGCAGATGACCATGATAAAAAGAGTCAATAACGAACGAAAGAATAACGTACCTAGAGTTGGAGCGTGAAGTGTCAGGAGTTTCAACGTTGGAGGTGTTATCTATGAGGCGGAACTATGAGCCTCATGGAAAAATGGTGACCAGCTGAGTCATACAATTTGATCTTAGTTTGATCACGAGGTGCGGCAATTAATTGCACGCGTTGATCACGTAGGCTGAGGTGAGGATCGATGAAGTATACTTGACGGGATGTATCTGGAACATCTTAGGTGAATAGAAAGTTAGTAGACAGCAATACCATTAAATACTTACCTTTAATTCAGCATCAGCGGTGAACGTCGATCCTGACTTTGTACTATAAAATTTACAAGTGCAGTTACAGACTGAGCTGCGAATACTTCTTTACAATTCTGATGGCATCACACATATAGATCAATTATCAATGCATAAAATGTATGTGGCGCCTGGCTAGGTCGTAGCTACTGACTTAGCTGAGGGCTATGG
This sequence comes from Schistocerca cancellata, assembly GCF_023864275.1. Taxonomy (NCBI): domain Eukaryota; kingdom Metazoa; phylum Arthropoda; class Insecta; order Orthoptera; family Acrididae; genus Schistocerca; species Schistocerca cancellata. The sequence continues at coordinate 139,833,311 of NC_064632.1, forward strand.
TAACTATTGTCTCTGCAAATGAGATCTCTGAAGCGATTCGCGTGTCCGATGTGTACTGACGGACTGTGGCCGATTTGAAGCCTACAACCTAGCAAGTGTGGTGCCTTGAAGTGACATCACAATAGGGAAGCTATAAAATATGGAACGGGAAATGCAAAGGCTCAGTATATATATACTGGGGGTCATTGAAATGAAAGGGAAAGAAAACAAGGATTTCTAGTCAGACGAGTGTAAGATATTAACAACACCAGAAAATGGAATAACTAGTGTAAGACTCATTTTTTTCAATAGGAAGGTGCTGTGAACAGTTCAGAGAAAGGGTTCACCTTGTCCGAATCGACAGCAAACCAACGCCGACAACAACAGATCAGGTGCACATGCAGACATCACAAGCACAAAATGAATAGGTAAGTAAGATATATGAGAATATTGAACGTGTAATTCAGTAAGTAAAGGAAGACTAAAATCAAACTGTCGTGTGGGATTGGAATGCGATTATGGGAGAAGGGTAGAATAATCGTTTTAGGGGGAATATGGGCTTGGTAGTAGGAATGAGAGAGGAGTACAGCTAACTGAGTTCTGCAATAAACTTTGGCTGGTAACAGCGTAAAGTATGTTCAGTATCAGGGAAGGAGGAGGTATATCTGGTAAAGGCCGGGAGTCAGTTACATTACTTCACGGTCAGGCAGAGATTCCGAAATCAGGTTTTGGACTATAAGGCGTGCCCAGGAGCAGATGAACACTCAGATCACAGTTTCGAAATGATGGAGAGTAGGCTGAAGTTTACGAGACTAGTCAGGAAGAAGCAAGGTGCAAACAAGCAGGATACGAAAATGCTAAACAATGGAGATATACTCTTGAAGCTCTCTGAGGTTGTAGATACTGCTATAATGAATAGCTCACTAGGGAGCTGAATTGAAGAGGAATGGACAGTCACAGAAACTGGAAACAAAAACATAGCTACATAGAAGATAACTGGGAAACCATGGGTAACAGAGGAAATACTGCAGTTGATCGACTAAGAAGGAAGTATCAAAACGCTCATGAAAATTCAGCAGAATAGGAATACAAGTTACTTTGGAAAGAAATAAGTATTCAATGCAGGGAAGCTAAGGCGATAAGGCTGTATTAAACACGTGTAGAAATCGAAAAGTTGGTGCTTATTGAAAATAATTATTAAAAAAAACAGCCTCTGGTGAAATTAAAAGCAAGACCGGTAAAATTAAGGCTGCAATGGGAATTCCACTGTTAAATCCAGAGCAGGGAGCAGATAGGTGGAAAAAGGACATTGAAGAAATCTATGAGGTGAGGGCTTGTCTGATGACCTAATAAAAGAAGAAACAAGAATCGACAGGGAGGAGATATGGGAACCAGAATTTGAATTTGAATTTAAAAGAGGTTTAGAAGACTTAAGATGAAATAAGGCAGAAGTGGTATACAATATTCCACTGTATTTCTAAAGAAACTGGAAACGCAGCAACAAAACGACTATTCACTTTGGTGTGTAGAATGCACGAAAGTGGCAATATATCATCAGACTTCCGGAAAAACGTCGTCCACACAATTTCCAAGACCGGAGGAGACAAGTGCGACAGTTATCGCACAATCAGCTTAATAGTTCATGTGTCCAATTTTCTGGGAAGAATAATACGCAAAACAACGGAAAAGAAACCTGAGAATCTCTTTGATGGCTATGGGCTTGGCCTTAAGAAAGGTAATGGTACAGAGAGACGGGTCTCACGATGCTGTTTATAATGGAAGTGTTATGCCGGAGCCAAGGTAGCCCCTTACGGCCAGCAACCCATATTACACCACAGAGGACGAGATTGTCTATGTCCAAGGCGTACCAAATGCTCCTTGGTAAACACCGGAGATTTACATACAAGATAATGGAAACTGACATTCCGAGAAATACTTCCCGCAGGGGAGCTCGAGCCACGGACTGCAGCAAGTATCACTATGCCAAAACCGGACTGGCTGGAGACAGCTATTTAGGCGCTGGAACCAGCCCCCAAGTTCAGTTCACTCCAGATGCTGACCTCGTGTACTTTGACTGCTGAAGATTACGTCTTCGTCTTTGAATTGGACTCTTACTAATATGTGTGTGTGTGTGTGTGTGTGTGTGTGTGAGAGAGAGAGAGAGAGAGAGAGAGAGAGAGAGAGAGAGAGAGAGAGAGAGTGTTACCACGAACTTTTGTGGAAAATTAGAAATGAACTTTTGTTTTCCTCAATTAAGGAGACTCTTACTGGCATCGTTATTGTTACCTTTCGTTTGTTGTTCAGTCATCAACCTTGTGAACTTACATCAATAAAAATTTTGTTTGTGAAAAATTCCGAATTGTCAGTCACAACAGGAAGCGAGACTGATGAGAAATCAAGACATGTTCATCGGATCTGTGGACCTGGAAAAAGCGTTCGACATTGAAAAATTATGCAAGTCGTTCGCAGTTCTGAAAAAACTAATGGTAAGCTGTAGAGACAGAAGAGTAATAAACAATAAAAGACTAGAAGATATCGAACGAAGTCCTCGGGCTAAAAAAGAGGTAAGGCAGAGTTGTAGTCTTTCGTCCTGCTTTTCAATCTATACACGGAAGAAGCAATGAGGGGTAGAAAAGAAAGGTTAAAGAATTGCGTTAAAATTCAGGGTGAGAGAATATCTGTGATAAGATTGTCTGATGACACAACTATCCTCACTGAGAGTGAAGCATAACTGCAAGATGCGTTGAATGGAATGAACAATTTAATGAGAACAGATTTAGATTGAGTGTAAATCGAAGAAAGACGAAAGTAATGAGAAGCAATACAAAAACGAACAGCGAGAAAGAAGAATTGGGAATCAAGTTAAGGAACTCTGCTACCTACGAAGCAAAATTACCCGTGATGGACAGAGCAAGGGTGACATAAAAAGCCGACTAGCAGTGTACGAAAAAACCTGCAGGTACACACTTGAGCCTCAATTTTACGAAAAACTTTCTGAGAATGTACGTTTAAAGCACAGCATTGTATGACAGTGAGACATGGACTGTGGGAAAATCGGAACAGAACAGAAGCATTTGAGATGTGGCGATGTGGAAGAATGTTTAAATGAGGTGGAATGGTAAGGTAAGGAATGAGGAGGTTCTTCGCATTCTAACATGTGTGAGACTGGTTCTCATGTTTGTTCCTACCACAGTTGCGCATTGACGCTCTGTGAGTGTTTTAACACATTACTGGCCAAAACTCTATCGGATCATTTTTTGCAAACCTTTATACATAAATGTGTTACATTGAGTGATTAACTGAATAAAAAGTTGTTTTGAAAATTTTCAGTTTATTAGAACAAAAACTACAGATCGTCCCATTTTTGGGACATTGGCCAAATGCGCTATCCAAATTCACAACCTTATTCTCCATGCATAATATTGTAAGAAACAACACAAATAATAAATAAAAAATGTTTTAATATTATTGAATGGCTATTCAGTATGAAATGAAGCAAAACACTTGTCGTGTACACCAACACTGCACCTTTGACAATTTTTATTTATTTTTTCTTGCAGTAAGCACATCTCTTCTGTGTTTTACTCTCTTCTGTGTTTTACTTAACACAATGAAATGATTTCCTGGATCTAGTCGTACATCTGTGCTCACCCGTCCTTCCATCAATTTACTTCCTTGAGGTCCTCTGCGTTTGGTACTGATCCTGTTTTCTTTGACAGGTAAAACATCACTATTCTCTGTCGGACATCCAAAAGTGAGAGCTTCTCTCTAAAGTGCCGGCTACATATTGTACAACAGACTCACTGTTCAACAAATTTTTGTCAATGTCTTCTTCATCTGTTATTACATCTGCATCGGGTGGAATAATCGCCAATTCTACGTCATCATCTTCATCGTCACTCTCTTCATGGTTCGCTAGTTCTGCTAGAATTTCTTCAAGTGTAAGTCCACGTGGCATGTTTTTATCCTGTTATCAATCTTAAAATACGAATAGAACATAAAAAAACAAATATGAAGAACGTAAAATGCAATTCTTATTTGTATAATACGTGTACACAAGAATAGGGCACATCAACAATAAATGATAGTGTAACATGACATTGTCCCATTATTGGGACGCATAAAATATATCGATATTGCACTTTCTTGAAAAAATCTAAAGTATACTTAATCTTACATGGACATCCATATGTTCATAACAAACACGCCCAGACAACTAAATCACAGGTCATTGTCGTCCAGGAACTACCAGCACACATACAATGCTGCCAAGTGCGAGAACAAAAAATCGGCAAGTTTATAATTTTACTGACGTGAAGTACTTAGAAAAAAAGTTATTTATTTTACATTACAGGCATTATAGCAGTTAGTTGAACCTACAGGTGCAACAATAAACGCTATAAGCTCCATTGCTTAGGTAGGAATAAGTAAAATATACACGTCCCAAAAAAGGGACAATGGCCAGTAATGGGTTAAGAATTTGTGTTGAACCCATGGCCTGCAGGGTAGGAAGATACCAGCTCACCATGCAGAGTTAGAAGAGTACAGCAATACGGACTGTGATGTAAGCAGACAATGATTTCGAAGTTAGTTCCACTAGACCCCTTGTAAAGGACACATTATCGCTAACAGAAATTAGTGTATGGGTTCAGGTGTAACTACATGTTAGCAAAAGAAAGAGCAAGAGAAAATTAAAATCTTAGATTTTCGTTACTAAGGTTCATGTTTTACTCTAAGTATGACTTTATGACATATCAGCAATAATTCTAATACGTAATATTGATATTGAATCTTCACAACTGAGAAGCGAAGTTCCTGACTATTCTTAGGTTATGTAATAGTTAGATGGTTGATGAACATGTCTGGGGGTCGATAAAATACTAACAAATTAAATACAGTTGGGACCAATGACATTAATTAAGCTGAAAAGCACAATTAAAGAAACCGAATAATGGATGGGGGTTGGTGAAGAGCAATCAGAAAAAAGTACACAACAATTCAATAACTTCAGAGTATAAAGCACTCTACAGTGAGTGATCAATTCTTTTCGTTAAATCAGATATCTCACATTTCTGCTTCAGTTAAGTCCAACAGTCGTGAATATGTTTAAGTACAGGACATGGTTGAATGTACGAAGAAATAGGAGAGACGAAGGCGACCGAAGTTCTGAGTGTCAATTAAGTATTACTTGCTCACGTCGGCAGTGGCTGCTATCGGCGCAAGCTGTGAACCTGACAATCTGTTCTAAATCTCTCTCGACTGTTAAACACCAGCTTCCTACGTCTTTGATGAAGCCAAGACTCTAGTTGCTAATATGCACGGCACGCGCTATTCGCCTGGAATAGCACATATGTCGTTGTCCTGAAATCTCTCGCAAGCGTTAACTGGCAGTTCTTGGCGCAGTTCTCCTTGCTAGGATACTCTGCAGTTTAACTCCTTAAGAGTTAAGACGAGCCTGTGAATAAGTGTTTACATAATTACTCTCGCAATCGTCTCAGCACGGCGCAAGTCACCTTGTTCAAACACTCGACAATTGTCTGCAAGGGAAGTGTGAATTTCTATGTCTGCAATTTTCCTATGTCAAAGCTGGTGGCCACGCTTTTTCTTTCTGGCCAGTCAGAGCGTTCGTACTTATCATAGCTCCACCAAATAGAGTTTCTGTAGCCCATTGCAGGCGTCGTTTCTTTTGCATGGCAGATTTAACTTCTGTTACATAATACTGAAATAAACAGCTTCTTTCCACGTGGGCTTTTACGCAGATGGCCGCAGTGAGTCACCACTGTTTTGAGTTGGATTTCTCTGGAGGTTTATCTGCCATCTCCAGCTGTGTTCCTTAGAAAGGCTTTCCAAAGAGCCGTCATTAAAAGGGCAGTGGCTCCGGCATCTCATTGTGTCCACTGGATGTCTCGCTGTGAAGGTTTCTGCCTACACGAGAGAGACATTGCCGTTGTAAAATTTTCTTACGCTCAGAACTCCATCTCATAGCAGGGGTCTGGGAAATTCCATGGGTGCAATTACTAGTGTGAGTGTTAGTGGTTTATATTCACGAAATGTTGGTTTGTTTATCCTATCTGAAATTAATAAAATTCATACACTTTCATGTAACTATGTCGTCTGACATATAAATTTAAACGGAATTGTTTCAGGAATTCCGTGTAAGGTGTGTTATTTGTCTGAAACCTTAAAGGATTACCGGCAAGTAAAGAAGTATATGTAATGTGCTGACAAGAAGAAGTGAGAGGATAAACTGCATGGTACTAGAAGGGGCTCTTGAGGATGAAAACTGTCAAGGGAGAGTGATTGGAATACATGCAGCAAATAATTGAGGACATGGGCTACAAGTGCTACTTTGAAATGAAAAAATTGGCAGAGGACGAGGACGCGTAATGGGTTCTATCAATTAATAAGTCTTCGAGCCACTCACCTATGTAGGAACCTATTCCATATGCTCGAATCTTCGTTAACAGTCTGCAGTGCTGCAATGTGTCAAAGGCTTTCCTAAAACCTAGATACATGGAATCTGTCTGTTGCCCTTCTTCTGTAGTTTGCAGTATATCAAGCGGGAAAAAAGGAAACCGAATTTCACGAGCGGTGCTGTCTAAAACAGTGCTCTTTTGTGGACGTAAGGTTTTCGGGATCAAGAAAATCTCTATATATAAGAGGAAATGTCCCGACCGACTAACTAGTTATTGCCCAGGTTAAACCGGTAAGGATAGAAACTTGAGATTTGGACAAGACTTGGATCTTATACTGTAGGCATTGTTTAAGAAGAGATTCTTCGAAATTACAGCCCTGAGGGGGGGGGGGGGATATGGGATGAAGTTTTTTTCTGAAAAACGTTGCTTTTAAGGCAATTTTGAAGCTAGACCTACGAAAGTTGGTATTTGGTTCCTTGGTTGGAAAAAGGGAAATACGGGTTTCAGCATTTTTGGAAATTTAACCTTATAGGGTGAAATAGTAGGTGAAAGCTCATTTTGGAAATACATTAATATTAAAGAAATACTGAAGTATTTTTAGAGCTACACCTACGAACATTATTTGACTTCTCGGTTACAAATAAAATAATACTGGTTTCAGTGTTCTTGGAAACTGAACCCCTAAGAGAGTGAAACAGGGGATCAGATTCTTTTATGAAAATGTTTTATTATGAATGCCTTTTTTAAAGCTAAATGTATGAAAAATGAAATTTAGCATCTAAATTAGAAGGAGAAAAATTGTTTTTCACTATTTTTGGAAATTCAACCTCTAAGAGGGAGAAATACGAAATGTAACGTTATGGAATTATTTCACTGCGAAAGCATTTTTAAACCTAGATCTTTGAAAATTGGCGATTGGTTCTCAGAGATAAAAAATACGAGTTTCATTGTTTTCGGAAATTCAGCCCCTAAGGGGATGAAACAGGGTCATACTGATTCACTGACCCGAACTTTACCAGCCAAACCACTAAGGATAGAAACTTGAAGTTTGGGGAGAGCGGATATTGTGCTGTAGGCGTCATTTAAGAAAGGACTGTCCGAAATTCCACTCCCTAAGTGGATGAAATAGGGGATGAAAGGCTTTTTAAAAGTATGTCGATATTAAGTGAATTTCTAAGTTAGAACTACGAAAACATGTATTTGGTTTATCAGTCAGAAAATAAAAAAATACGTCTTTCATCATTTTTGAAAGTTCATCCACTAAGCGGGTAAAATACTGGGTGAACGGTTTTTGGGAAGTTACTAACGAACTACTAAATGTTTCTTAGGGATACATCTGTGACGACTTCGCAGTCAGATTTTTTTTTTTTTTTTTAAAGAATGTGTTTCAGTATTTCTGGAAATTCAGCCCCTAAGGAACTGCTATAGGGGATGAACATTTTTAAGAACATATTTAGTTACATTCAAAAACTTTTAAAGATAAATTTACGAAAATGATTATTTCATTTCTTGGTTAGATATAAAGAAATCTTTGTCAGGGGATGAAATTTGCCATCGAAATGTTTCCAAAAGTCATGGTTACCAAAAACTTCGGACTCCAGCTACCATATCGCTCGCTGGTGAGATATACATTTGTAAAAGATCATGCTTATGTAGCCTTAATTAGTCTGACACACTTAGAAGGTGTTACAGTTTGTGAACAACATAAAAATTATATTAAATAAAACAAAGAAATCTCTACAGGCTATACAGTCTGCGCGAGCGAAGTGGCGGGCGCTGAGCTAGCTTGTTCTATTCGAATTGAGAATACGTTCAGGGATTCTTCAACAAACCGATGTTACGGACACTGGTCTGTAATATCACGGGCTCTGTTCTCCTACTGTTCTCATATACAGGAGTCGCCTGCTCTTTTTTACAGTCGCTTGGGACTTCGCGCTGGGCGAGAGATTCGCAATAAACGCAAGATAAGTACGCTGCCAGTGCCGTAGCGCACTCGGTGTAAAACCAAAATGGTTTACTATCCAGATCTGGAGACTTATTTGCTTTCAGCTCTTTTAGTTTTTTGTCCGCTCCAGGGATGCTTATTACTAAGACGTCCACTCGGGAGCCTGTTCGGTAGTCAAACGACAGTATTTTCGACTATCCTACGTGAACGATTCCTTAAAAGTGAGATTTGAAATTTCGGCTTTCGTTTTGCCATCTACATCGTGCACAACAGGCTGGTCAACGAGTGACGGGATACACACCTTAGACCCGCCTAGCGATTTTACATAGGAACAAAACTTCCACGTATTCTCGCCCAGACCTTTGGCTAACGTATGACGGTGATCATTGCTGTATGCTTCGTGCATAGATCTTTCCACAGAGGAAAAAATATCTACAACCCCTTGCCTGTCGCCATTTGCGCGTTCTCTTATGAGCCGAGAGTGCGACACACATTGTTTTCTCAGCATTTTCCGAATTTCGTTGTTAATGGATGGTGGGTCTTTCTATCCTTAATCCGCTTACTAGGCACTCAGCTCTTTACACCATGATTAACTAACTGTTTAAACTTGGCCTATAATTCCTCAATGTCCAGCTTACTGGAGATGAGAGACGCTAACAGCTGCTCATCTCCTCTTTCTAAAGAAACACTCTCCTCGACTTCATCACTGATTTACTGCCTTTCGTAACCATATATGCTATAATGACATCAAGATCACTAATCCCTCTCTCTACACTGACACTGCAACGTCAGGCCTGTTGGTAGCTGCAATATATATTTCCATTGCATGTGGGCTGCAGATCTACCTCCTCACGACAGTTTTCAGAAAACATATTAAAAGTACTTCCCAACACTGTGTTTTTATAGCCCATCCACAATGAATCCGTAGACGTTCCGGCGCTTACTCTGCAGTCGCCTCCAACTAGTACTGCACGATCTTGTTATTTACGCGCTATTATTGACCGTAGACTTTCTTTGAACGACTGTAGATCTTGATTTCACCTAGACCTGTTATACGTGAATGTCACATTCAACTTCGTCCTCAACAGAGTTAATATTTGTGTATCTGCAATGATCACTCTCCCTCCAATGGAGTCTAATCTGTCTTTCCGATATACGTCCACGACTCGCTAAGTATCTTTCTGCTTCGGGTTTCTACTCTCGGTTGTCGGGAAGTGTGGCGGGTAACAGTCAGGTTGATACCCCACCGCTGTCCAGTGCTAGTTGACATCCCAAAGATGTTGTAAGTAGGCTGTTTAGGTTTTCTTATTGGCAACGCCGCCACCACGTAGCGCTCTGAAAATCACTGGCTGTGCTGTGTGCAGTCTGTGGCTAATTTGCATTGTTGTCTGCCATTGTAGTGTTGGGCTGCTGGCTGTTAACAGCGTGTAGCGTTGCGCAGTTGGAGGTGAGCCGCCAGCAGTGGTGGATGTGGGGAGAGAGATGGCGGAGTTTTGAAATTTGTAAGAGTGGATGTCATGAACTGCTATGTATATTATGACTACTAAGGTAAATACATTGTTTGTTCTCTATTAAAATCTTTCGTTTGCTAACTATCCCTATCAGTAGTTAGTGCCTTCCATAGTTTGAATCTTTTATTTAGCTGGCAGTAGTGGCGCTCGCTGTATTGCAGTAGTTGGAGTAATGAAGATTTTTGTGAGGTAAGTGATTTGTGAAAGGTACAGGTTAATGTTAGTCAGGGCCATTCTTTAGTAGAGATTTTTGAAAGTCAGATTGCGTTGCGCTAAAAAAAATATTGTGTGTCAGTTTAAGCACAGTCTTGTATAATTGTACAAAGGGGACGTTTCATATGTCGACCCTTAGCCGAGGATACCTCACTGGAATCTTCTGATTTTTTTCTTGTAGTTTGTGTAATTTGTGTAGCTATTGTTTATTTCTAGCGCGTAATTGTGGAGAGAATCTCCTTTGTAGTTGCAGTCTTTCATTGTTGTACAGTAAAACAGTTGTGGCATGCATGTAGATTTGCACCAAGTATTTCGCAGTTGCGCTTGCAATTAACTACATATTATTTTCAGTGCTATGTTAATGTGTTCTCTTATTTTTGCTCTTCAAATTATGCTTTTCTGTGTTATCGTGTGAAATATTGTTACAATAATGGCGTGTGAAAATCGTAACACTAGGCTTCAAAGTAAACTGAGAAATCATAGTGACGACGTGCGTAGCTTATCAGCACCACTGTGTAGTGCATTAACAGACATTCGAAGTAGTAATTTGGTAATTGTGCATAGGGAAATGGAGCGGGCGGCAAATAATGGTGTAGACAGTGAAACAGGTAGTGAACAAGGAAGCATTATCGATCGATCGATCGGTCGGCAACAGGTCGCCTCAGGAATCCGAAATGACAGAACACAATATTGCAAATACTGTAGACTTAGGTTTTGGGTCCTCACCGTTTTCTCAAATGAGTCAAGACACATTTTCTGCTTGTCAAAATGTGAATGTTGCCGGTGAAAATGCACTGCCAAAAAGCACAGAGAAACAGATTCCAGACACTAATACATTATTATTGCAATTAATGCAACAAATGGAACAAAGACAGAGACACATGGGACAAAGGCTTCAAAAGTTAGACACAATGGAACAACACCAGAGACCAACACAGCAACAGTTAGACACAAGTTCAAGAATATTGGTAGGTAGGTCATCACAGAGCAGACCCACTGTAGTCCTGGTAGAGAGTATGGTATTGGTGGGCTACCAGAGGTGCAGACCCACTGCAGTCCTTGTAGAAATAATGGTATTGGTGGGTCATCAAAGGTGCACACCCACTGTAGTCCTTGTACAGGCGGCCAGCAGACATCTGCTGCGACTGTGCAGGTGCACGATCACCATCGAAGAGTCTTGCACAGAATATAGCAAGTCCATAAACCACCACTTGTGCACTCACATACTGTTTGGTATGTCCTCAGAACCAGCAATGCTGTTATCCAGTCCCTTGCTGAATTATCAACACACGTGCAAACACTAACAGTCCCTGCTTATCACATATTGTCCATATACTATGACCAACAGAAACGTATGCATTGAAATGTAACTTACAAGTTACATAATTTGATGAACTGGTGTCAATTACAATTTTATAACATAAGAATACAATAACAAAGGTACAAAATACATCATTAAAAACATAATAATACAGATAACATTTGTAGCAATACAGGCTTTACAAAATAATAGAAATGAACATATACATCAGTGTTACAGGAATTATAAGATAAGTAAATACATAAAAGAACAGAATAACTTTTGAAACATCAACTTTACACATAAGCATTAAAACAAAACAGAATAATTAATGTCTAAGCATATTTACAAGGTAAATAACATATTATTAATGCCAATTATATTTGAGGATAACAGTATTCCTCATCATAGTGAATGTAGCTTAGTATTAGAAGAAGAAAAAATTCTATGAAACTACACAGAGACAGGAAGAAAACAAATACACAAGGGTACACAAACACATAGTGGGATAACACAAAAGGAAAGGACAGGATTTGTTTTCAGTGTAACATTTGGTACTGCAGTCCAACCAAAAACTTCATTCCATAGATCTTTCGTCTTATTTCAACATTTGTTTCCACCAAAAAAATCCTATTCAAGCATGCTTTCTGTATTTATATGGTCACATTTTTCTTTCCTCATTATTTATTTTCCATTATCTCACTTCATCATTTATTTCCAAGAAAATCCTACCTAAACCTGTTGTCCCTAAACCCTACTTTTTTGGTTCATATCCTCTTTCAAAATACTGTTTTGGCCAAACCATTTTCTTATAGCTTCTCAATGCATTTCTTCCTATCCATCATAGTTAGTTTCTTATATAGTCAACTCCTTCTTAAGCTAACTTAAATCTACTGAGCTCAGATGCTAAACTAAGGGACGAGGCAATGCAGCAGCACAAAACAATTAACACAAACATCAATGACAAAAAATTCAAATTGGCGAAGCAATTGCAATATTACAACTAATATAAGGCACTGTGCAGCAAACAAGAAAAATAAATCCGTAGTAAAACTGGCTTAACAGAGTAATACAAAGTCACATTACATAATACAAAGTCAAATTCAGTAACACTATGCCTCGCAAACAGCAGCAGCAAATGCAGTAACTTATATCTAAACATGACATAGCTCAAGCAGAAAAAACATTACAGTAAAAATGGCCATTTTTAATACCTATGTCACATCTTAACACTAGAGTGATGCATCACAAAAACGTACGCTAGCAGATAAGTTACCAAATCGTAAAAAAATTATTTATGCAATTCCTGTGAAGGGAAATGCCTATTTATGTGCCCTCGTTGTCTTGGAAGTAGAAATTTATAATTGACTGGATCTGTAGGCATAAAATAACTATATGAGTACATCTATTAAATTTTATTTTAACCAATGCTGCAGTGCAGCTAGTAACTAGATATTAAACAAAATGAGCAAATATATATATAAAGAAACATATGAAACGTCATTCACTAGGCAAATGGCGTCTCCAAAGGCAAAAAAATTCTCTCAACTAGCAAGACAATAGCCGTGAAATGTTTCTCATCGTTTCATTAGGCATTTTAGTAAATATCATAAATTAAGAGCTCCATAGTATAATCATATGTTTTCAAGTTTGAGTGTGTCGTATTTGCGATGCTTTCTACAAAGAAATGTCAATAGCGAAGATAATGGCCTCCGTATTTTTTTAATTTTTTTTTTACGGGGTTGAAGCGCACATGTCACAATAGACGCCCTAAATTAGACACTTGTGACCCTTCGGTTAAATTGTCTGGCTGATGGCAAGTTTGCGAAATTCTATGAAGTTAATATGACATATATTAACAGTAACACTAATATCGGGAACCGAATAAACGATCGATAAATGATACAGCCCAAACAGTTGCGATTTGGTTAGAATAATGTTTATTCAGAAAGCAAACTAACAGCAAAAGTGGTCGTGTTTAGAATTACTAATACACTCGAGCGCATATCCATTTGACACAACTCGATCATTCACAATCTCAATGCGAATTACAAGTTCAGTACTCCACCTCGTTAACTACGCAAAAAGTTAGCACATCAGGCGTGCAGCTGTTCCCCGCTCAGAGACTAAGTCCCTCGATACCACACAAAGCGAAATTTTGTAACTCGTTTCACTTCCTAGCTACCTAAAGATCGACCGTCCGCTTTCACGTCTCCACCAGCACTGCACCCTTTGGTGTATACAGGGTGGTCCATTGATAGTGTCCGAGCCAAATATCTCACGAAATAAGCATCAAACGAAAAAACTACAAAGAACGAAACTCATCTAGCTTGAAGGGGGAAACCAGATGCCGCTATGGTAGGCCCGCTAGATGGCGCTGCCATAGGTCAAACGAATATCAACTCTGTTTTTTAAAATAGGAACCCCCATTTTTATTACATATTCGTGTAGTACGTAAAGAAGTACGAATGTTTTAGTTGGACCACTTTTTTCGCTTTGTAATAGATGGCGCTGTAATAGTCAGAAACGTGAAAGTATGTGGTATCACGTAACATTCCGCCATTGTGCACGGTATTTGCTTCGTGATACATTACCCGTGTTACAATGGACCGTTTACCAATTGCAGAAAAGGTCAATATCGTGTTGATGTATGGCTATTGTGATCAAAATGCCCAACAGGTGTGTGCTACGTATGCTGCTCAGTATCCTGGACGACATCATCCAAGTGTCCGGACCGTTCGCCGGGTAGTTACGTTATTTAAGGAAAGAGGAAGTCTTCAGCCACATGTGAAACGTCAACCATGACCTGCAACAAATGATGATGCCCAAGTAGGTGTTTTAGCTGCTGTCACGGCTAATCCGCACATCAGTAGCAGACAAATTACGTGAGAATCGGGAATCTCAAAAACGTCGGTGTTGAGAATGTTACATCAACATCGATTGCACCCGTACCATATTTCTATGCACCAGGAATTGCATGGCGACGACTTTGAACGTCGTGTACAGTTCTGACACTGGGCACAAGAGAAATTACGGGACGATGACAGATTTTTCACACGTATTTTATTTAGCGACGATGCGTCATTCACCAACAGCGGTAACATAAGCCGGCATAATATGCACTATTGGGCAACGGAAAATCCACGATGGCTGCGACAAGTGGAACATCAGCGACCTTGGCGGGTTAATGTATGGTGCGGCGTTATGGGAGGAAGGATAATTGGCCCCCATTTTATCGATGGCAATCTTAATGATGCAATGTATGCTGATTTCCTACGTAATGTTCTACCGATGACAGAATGGCGATGTACTTCCCACATGATGGATGTCCAACACATAGCTCGCGTGTGGTTGAAGCGCTACTGAATAGCATATTTCACGACAGGTGGTTTGGTCGTCGATGGCCCGCACGTTCACCGGATCTGACGTCCCCCCGATTTCTTTCTGTGAGGAAAGTTGAAGGATATTTGCCATCGTGATCCACCGACAACGCCTGACAACATGCGTCAGCGCATTTTCTATGCATGTTCGAACATTACGGAAGCCAACTATTCGCTGTTGAGAGGAATGTCGTTACACATATTGCCAAATACATTGAGGTTGACGGACGTCATTTTGAGAATTTAATACATTACTGTGGTATTTACAGGTAATCACGCTGTAACAGCATGCGTTCTCAGAAATGATAAGTTCGCAAAGGTAAATGTATCGCATTGGAACAACCGAAATAAAGTGTTCAAACGTACCTACGTTCTGTATTTTAATTTAAAAAACCTATCTATTACCAACTGTTCGTCTAAAATTGTGAGCCATATGTTTGTGACTATTACAGCGCCATCTATCACAAAGCGAAAAAAGTGGTCCAACTAAAACAGTCATAATTTTTTTACGTACTACATGAATATGTAATAAAAAACGGGGGTTCCTATTTAGAAAAACGCAGTTGATATCCGTTTGAACTATGGCAGCGCCATTTAGCGGGCCAAGCACAGCGCCGTCTGGTTTCCCCCTTCAGGCTAGACAAGTTTCGTTCTTTGTAGTTTTTTCGTTTGACGCTTATTTCGTGAGATATTTGGCCCGGTCACGATCAATGGACCACCCTGTAGACTTGCTGTACTGTCCGCTTTCGCGTCTGCACCAGCACTATCCCCTCTGTCCGTCCCCGCCGCGTTTCCTGCACGCCGAATATCCTCGCTCAAGTGACTAGGACAGTTCCCTTTCCTGTAGGCGTTCAATCGAACGGCTACAGCTTATTCTACATTAATTAACATTTTAACATATTTAAAAATCAAAGCTTGACCACTTTCACTTTCTAAATAAAGTAACAATAATATCCATTTCATAATAAACGTTAAATTCTTTTACATAAAAGCAATACAGTTTCCTTCTTAGCTTTGAATACCACGGCCAGTAGCCTTGCACCAATGAGCTTTCTGATAAATAAACAAAGAAAAAATAACTATAGTGCAGTAAACTTTACAACAAATATTCTATTAGCTAATGATTCAATAAGGTTTCATGCTGTCATCGTTCAATGTGTTTTGTGTGGAGGAAATGATAATCTGATCCTTAACTCAAATACTGATAATTTAAATTTACTATATCTTTTAAACAAATAATGCTACTGAGTTGATATCTACAACATTTGTGATTTTAATGGTGCTCTTCTATATGAAATGCTGATCGTTGAGGTTGACCAAAGCGTTCAGATATTATCGTTACAAAACTTGTTAATTTCACTTAAACAGTAAATTCGAAACTATTATAGATATGATCAATATTCAAGTTTTATTGGGATCACCATAAAAATTTATGAGGGATGGCAGATTAAATTTACTGTTTCTTCAATCCATGAAATATTACAGGAATAAATAGGTTTCATAAATGTTTCCCTTTAAGGCCGATCTTAGGTCTACCATATTTAACACTGCTACGTCTCCCTGGCCACAAACGGCTTCTACATTGTTTCTCTAGGACGCAGGTTCTCGTCTGTCTCACTCCCACATTATCATTCAGCACAACAGACGCCTGTGAATTTCCCCATCTCGTGGCAAGTCTGTGCTCTTTGTGGCACATGGTCCTGGACGACAGGGTTCGTTTCACAATTCCTGAAGGCTGACTCTTTCGGCCATATACTTAAATGAGAGAGAAACGCTCGTTAATTCACGCCAGAGTGTCACCAGACACATCTTCACTAGCCATAAGGGCCTGAAATCACATTGATTGGAGTATAATTGGCTTCAGTGATGAGCCCTGCTTCGAGCTGAGCCCCAATAATCAGTGAAGGCTTGTCTATGTCAGCTGCGGATAGTGTGCACGTGATCACCAATCTTCATGTCAAGTTTGTCGCCATTCTCATTTCTGCTACATTTTATCACTTTAATCTTTCTTCGATTTACTCTCAATGCATAGTCACTAGATTGTTCATTCCATTGAGCAGACATGTAATTATTCCTCACTTTCACTCAGGGCAGCTATGTCGTCAGCGAAACTTATCATTGATATCCTTTCACCTTGAATTCTAATTCCACTCCTGAACCTTACTTTTATTTCCATCATTGTTTCTTCGATGTACGTATTGAACAGTATGGGTGAAAGATTACGTCTCTGTCTTACATCCTATTTAATCCGAGCACTTCGTTTATGGTCGTCCACTCTTATTATTCCTTCTTGGCTCTTGTATACATTGTATATTACCCGTCTCTCCCCATAACTTATCCCTATTTTTCTCATAATTTCGAATATCTTACGCCATTTTACATTGTCGAACGCTTTTTCCGGATTGCCAAATCCTATGAGCGTCTCTTCATTTGTCGTAAGTCTTATTTCCATTATCAACCACAACGTCGAAATTGCCTCTGTCGTGCCTTTACCTTTTCTAAAGCCAAACCTTCAATTTTCTTTTACGTTCCTCTATATGTTATTCTTGTCAGCAATTTGGATGTATGAGCTGTTAAGCTGATTGTGCGATAATTTTTGCACCTGTCAGCTTTTGCAAGCTTCGAAATTGTGTGGACGGTATTTTTCCAAAAGTCTTATTGTATGTCACCAGACTCTAGGCATAAACGAGAATAGTCGTTTTGTTTCCATTTTCACAATAATTTTAGAAATTCTAATGGAATGTCGTCCATTCCTTCTGCCTTATTTTATCTTAAGACTTCCACAGCTCTTTTAAATTCTGATTTTAGTGCTGGATCCTATATAGACTCCTGTTTCTTCTTCTATCACGTCAATGTATTCTTTCCACCTATCTGCTCTCTCCTCTGCATTTAACACCGAAATTACCGTTGCACTCTCAATGTTACCAACTTTTCTTTTAATTATACCGGAGGTTGTTTCGACTTTTCTACAAGCTAAGTCAGTCATTTAGACATTCATTTCTTTTTCCATTTCTATACATTTTTCATGTTGCTCTTTCACCTTATTTCACTGCACTTCCTATTTATGTCATTCCTAATGACCTGTATTTCTGTACTCGTGAATTTCGCTGAACATTTTTGTACTTCCTCCTTTTATCGATCAACTGAAGTATTTCTCCTGTTACCCATAGTTTCTCCGCATTTACCTTCTTGCACCTTTGCTTTTCTTCCCAACTTCTGTGATTTCCCTTTTTTTAAGATGTCCATTCCTTATCGGAGTCTCTATAGCCTTAGAAAATTTCAATCATCTCTCTTCATTCCTTAGTACTTACTTAACCCACGTTTTTGCACATTGATTTTACCTGTCCAGTCTCTTAAACTTGAGCCTACTGTTCATCACTATTAAGTTGCGATCTGAGTTTATATCTGCTCCTGTATACGACTTAAAATTCAATATCTGATATCGGAATCTCTGCCCCACCGTGACGGAATATAACTGAAATCTTCTGGCCTCTCCCTGCCATTTCCAAGTTCACCTCCTCCTCTTATGAATCTTGCATACAGTGTTTACTATTACTAGCTGAAATCTATTGCAAAACTGAATTAGTCTTTCTCTTTTTCCTACTACCAAGCCCATATTCTCCGTCAACCATTTCCTCTACTTCTTGTTCTAAACGGCATTGCAGGCTCCCATGACTATAATATTTTCGTCTCGCTTTACATACTGAATTACCCGTTCAATAACCTGATACACTTTCTCTATCTCTTCGTCTTCAGCTTGTGACGCAGACATCTTTAGCTGAGCTGTCATTGTCGGTGATGGTTTGCTGTTGATTCTGATGAGAACAACCCTATCATTGAACTGTTCACAGTAACTCTCTGTCTGCCATATGTTCGTATTCATAACGAATCCTACTTCCGTTATAGCATTTTCTGCTGCTGTTGATATTACCATATACTCATCTGACCGGAAATCCTTGTCTTCTTTCCATTTCAGATTACTGACCCCCCACTATATCTGGTTCGTGCCTTAGCATTTCGCTTTTCAGATTTTCTAGCTTCCGTACTACGTTCAAACTTCTGACATTCTACAGGGTGATTATAATTAAAGTTAAACTTTCCAACAGCTGTATAAATAACACTATTGGTCATTATGACGACAAATTGCAACGGAATATTATCGGAGAAGTAGGACAACGTATGGCAGAAGGAAAATAAATAGTTACAAATTCTAGCACTAGATGGCGCTGTAAGCATAATAATTTAGTAGTGACCGACTACAAATGACAAATGAATCATACAACACCAAACGTGTACGTTTGACGTTACACAAACTGTACTAGGCAGTGTGCATGGGTGTACAGTTGTGAGACTGTTAGTTATGTAACCACAGCAAGGTCATATCACATCGGATAGGAAAAATCGGTTTTTAATTGTCCTGAGGCTAAAAACCTCATAAAACGCATCACTCACATCGGATTTTAATTTTTATGAGGCCAAAAACCGCATAAAAAGTATCAATCAAAATCAAATCGGATTATTAGTTTGCGTGTGGCCGGTACAGAACATGTTCAATATCCTGTCCACCGTTCTCTGCAACAAGTTTAAATCGAGAAACAGCATGTTCCACAACAGATCGAAGTGCTTCAGGGATCACTTTCAGAATGTGTTGCGCAACGTGTGCGTTCAATGCAGCTAAGCTAGCAGTCGGAACACTGAACACAACATCTTTCAGATAGCCTTACAGCCAGAAGTCACACGGATTAAGATTAGGTGATCGGGATGGCTAGGCTGTAGGGAAATGGCAGCTGATAATTCTAGCATTTCCGAAATGGCGTGTCAGCAGCTGCGTAACTAGAGTTGCAATGTTTGGAGGTGAGCCATCTTGCATAAAAATGATCCCATCCACACATCCACGCTGTTGTTGAGCTGAAGTGACGTCGTTGCACAAAAGTCACTCATAGCGCTTACCAGTGACGGTACAGGTAACAGGACCGGAAGCACCTGTATCTTCGACAAAATACGGCGCTGTGATAAATGATGCCGTAAACCCGCACCACAAAGTGACCTTGCCAGGGTGAAGTGGTCCTGGCTGATTTGCGTGTGGATTTTCCGTTGCCCATATTCGGCAATTCTGTGCATTGACGTCTTCTGTCAGGTGATAGTGGGTTTCGTCCGTCCACAAAATCTTCCAAGGCCAATCATTGTCCACTTCCATGCGAGCAAGAAATTCTGAAGCAAAGGTCTCTCTTGCTAGCAGGTCAACAGGAAGGAACTCGTTCACATGGGTAATTTTGAATGGATAGCAAAGAAGGATGTTTCGTAGGATTTTGCGCACCGTGCTCACGGGTATGTGCAATGTTCTGGCATTTCTCCATGCACTACACGTTTTCACACCACCACTTGTCTCCTCCTGCATTGCTGTGGCCACTGCGTCCATTGATGTCGAATCAATTCGTTTCCTCAACCTACCAGGTTGCACACCAAAAGAAACGTCTTTTCGAATTTACGAATCATTTCCTCCAGACCCACGGCGGTCATAGGACCAACGCCTTTTTTTCAAACCATTCAGGGTCCGGAACTTCTGTAGAGCGATGTGTGCACAGTCATCATTCTTGCAATACGGCTTTACGAGCGGAGTGCAAACATGCATTGAGACAATCATCGCGAACGTCGCAGACGCGAAAGGACTTTAGCCGTGTACCCGGCGTGTTTATACCAACTTCAATGGGTAGTGCACATGACAGGTGTTTTCATTTACGTATTCTGGCACATACAGCGCTATCTATTGATGAATTTTCACACTACTTCTTTTTTTCTTCTGCAATGCGTTTTCCCTCTTCTCCAATAGTATTCCGTTGCAATTTGACGTCATTCTGACCGGTGGTGTTATTTATACAGCGTTTTGAAAGTTTAATTATAATTACCCCGTATGTACCGATTAGTAGAGCATTATACTTTCGTTGATTATTCAATCTTCTTGTCACAATCACCTCCCCTTTGACATCAGCCCTGGAGATCGAAATCGGTTGCTAGTCCGAAATCTTTTGCCAACGGAGAGATCATCATGACACGTTTTCAGTTGCAGGCTACATGCCCTATGGACACACATTATGTATTTTTGATGAGTGGTTTCTGTTGCCTTCAGCATCCTCATGCCGTTGATAATTGTTGATTCTTCCGCCTTTAGGGCAGTTCCCGGCCAAAAACCTTCAGAAATGGGAAGTCACCGTAAGTCAGCCAACGCCCTTGCCAAAGAAGACGGATTAGCAAACAGTGCTCCTCTACAGAGTGATAACGAAGATCCAAGCAGACTACTTAAGTAATACATCCAATACGTTGTCCTGCACGGTGAGTGTTCGTCAGAGACATGAGTAGTACAGGGATGTGAGATAGAGCTGCTCTTGTTCTCTATATACATAAATGATGTGGCAGATATGACGAGCAGTAGTCCGTGAGTCTTTGCTGATGACAGCTGCCTGAGACAGTCACAACAATTAAATATATAGGCTTGGCTGCAAACGATATGAAATGGGAATCGGTTGCAGGAAAGCCAAATGGTAGATTTCGATATATTATGAGAATTTTAAGAAAGCATAGTCCATCAAGCTATTGCTTAAAAAAAAAAAACTAATGCGACCCGTTTTAGAATAATACTCGAGTGTTTGGGAACCCCACCAGGCGGATTAAAGCAAGAATCGAAGCAATTCAGAAACGTGTCGTTAGATTTTTTACCGGCTGGTTCTATCAACACTCGAGTACTACTGGGGTCTCCAAATCAGATGAAAGTCCCGGGAAGATGTCTATACCCCGAAACACCGTGAGAAAAGTTAGAGAAACAGCACTTTTGCATTACGATTGTGATGCCACCAACGAACATTTCACGTAAAGGCCGTGAAAACAGATAAGAGAAATTAGTTCTCGTGAGGGGCCACATCATAATCGCTTTTCCTACGATCCATTCTCGAGTGAAACAGGAAAGGAAATGATTCATAGTGGTAGAAGGTACCCTCCAGCATGCACCTACGTATGGAGTTGTAGCTGTAGAGGTGGATGTGACTGGTGGACTCAACCAGGGAATCCCGTATTTAGAATGCGTTTCTGTTTAAATTTGCTGAGACTCTGTAACAGTAAGCTATCGCTCTTACTTATCGTATCCGAGAACAAATGTTTCACTTTTCGTTGGATCTTGTCTGCCTCTTACATTAAACGAAGTTCGTAAAGCTCTGAAACTGCCTGGATATAAGAAGCACACGAACGAGTGTTTGTAAGCCGTCACTTTGTGGATGAATTAAATTTCCATGTGATCTTTCTGTCATCTATTTCTGTGTGGTTATTCCGCGCTAGGTATCGCAAATGGTGAACTAAAATAAACGGACCGAGAGGTCATTACAATAACTGCCGATCCTGTGCAGATCACCCAGCAAGCCACCAATAGTCGTCTGTAGATGCAACTTTCCTACAGACAGCAGCATAGTTAGTGATCAGCCACATGGCTAATGTGTTTATCCAACTGCAATGTGATAAGAGCCATATCCTATAGCAAATACAGCAGATGAAATTAGTGCTACACATCGAAAAACTAAAAAATATAGGAGAAAAATAAAGGGAAAGTAATGGTATGTCACGATACTTATCACACAGTTTGTTGTGAACCTCCATAAACACATATTTCAAGAGTATGGCCTTTGCATAACGCATAAACACTCCTAAACTCATTGTATATCAAGCTAAAATGTGGTGCACGTACAATTTATAAGAAAAATTTCAAGTAAAAAAAGTAGCCCATGAAATGCAAATTTGTCACTGACTGAGTAGTAAAAACCACAGTACATTATGGTATGACCTTTTACAGTGGGTACTAAAAGATATAAGTTGTAAACAAATTTCAATACAAACATCCAAATATTACACCCAAAATAAAATGATCCATTTAGTATGGAAACATACACAGTTGTATGCCAAGTGAAACGAGAGAGGGCGAATGTTGGGGTTCTTTTACCACGTATCATCTGCAAAATTAGAAACACCTGTCAACTGATACCACAGTTTCACGTTTCATACAAGTGCTACTCTCTGAACAGTCTATGATTCACTCTCCATGTCATGTTGCTGTCATGATGATATACGACAATTTATCGTGGTAAAGGAGATTAATCGGGAAACCACGGTAATTAACTAAAGATCATATCGTGATCTACTGCGCTGTCGATTACTGTGTTTTCAATTTAACGACTCCACAACGGCTCTCATCCTCAACACAAGGCACTCCTATGGTGAGAGTGCTCTTAAGAAACCTTGGCTTTCGTCTCAGTTATCAGTTTCTTCCCAAACCATTTATTCGTCATAAAAGTCAGTGTACGAATTGAAAAAGTCGAAATGAAATAATTAAGTGTAAGAGGATCACTAGTTAAAAGGCTATCTCCTTCACAGTTTGTCTTTGATAAATAAAATGGCTATCACTGCGCAGTATAGATGTGATGCTGACAGAGATGTTTAATTCTTCTGATAAAAACTGCAATGGCCACACCATGCCTGGTGCTGTCTATAAAGAGGCAGTCCTATGAAATTATCTTTTTTACTTTGGGAGTCTTTTCTAAACTATTTCAGTACGTCTGATTTCAGAGGTAGGGGAAGGTAGCGTAAGGTGGCCATTCTAAGAGAAATTGAGTTTTCAGCAAAACATGGTTACTGCTGATGGAAAAAATCGCATCACCAAAAAATTATTAATTTAGACAAATGAAATTTTGGGAATACATTTGTCTAGGTAGCATATTTAAGTGATTAAGATTGCAAGATTGCAGGGTAATGGAAGCGTAGGATAAGCCATTGTAAATGCGAAATGGTGGTACGTTAATAACGGCTGTAACTACCTGAATGCTAAATGGAAGCATGAATCCTACGTGTATTGTGGGGTTACATGCCTGTTGCACTTGGTTGGTCAATATGGCGGTAGTTAATGCTCTTTGTCGATGAAGCTGGAGTTGAGTTCCAATTATGTACCGCATGTACTCGATTGGAGACAGATCCGGTGATCGTGTAGGCCAAGACAACACGTCGACACTCTGAAGATCATGTTGCGGTACAACAGTGGTATTGTATTGTATGTTAACCGGGGACCTAGAAACGACGAAGACGCTCCGTCCCCGCAGCGGTCCACAATCCCACGACGACTACCGCAGTCCACTTCTCCCCTCCACCGCCCCACACCGAACCCAGCGTTATTGTGTGGTTCGGCCCCTGGTGGACCCCCCAGGGAACGTCTCACACCAGACGAGTGAAACCCCTATGTTTGCGTGGTAGAGTAATGGTGGTGTACGCGTACGTGGAGAACTTGCTTGCACAGCAATCACCGACATAGTGTAACTGAGGCGGAATCAGGGGAACCAGCCCGCATTCGCCGAGACAGATGGAAAACTGCCTAAAAAAACCATCCATAGACTGGCCGGTTCACCGGACCTCGACACAAATCCACCGGGCGGATTCGTGCCGGGGACCGGGCGCTCCTTCCCGCCCCAACCGGGCAGGCACAACAGTGGTAGGTGGGTGAGCATTATTACCCTCTTGGGACACATCCCTTGAATACTGTTCATGAATGGCAGTACAACAGGCTGACGTACAGACTTGCAGTCACGGCGCTTGCGATAACCATGAGCGTGCTACTGCAGTCATACGAAATCGCACCCTGGACCACAGTTCAAGATGTAGGCCCAGTGTGTCGAGCAAGAAGGCAGGCTGTTTGCAGACCTTCAACTGGCCTTTCACCAACCAATAGACGACCAGCACTGGCACCGATGCAGAACCAGCTTTCATCGTAATAGACAATGCCCTCCAGTGAAGTCTCTTTTGACACCACTGAAGTCTCCAATGTTGATGGTTTGGAGTCAGTAGAATGCACGGTGCAGGGAATCTGGCTCCAACTGCCATTTAAGTAAGTGATTTGTATTAGTTCGTTATGTCACGGTGGGGATAATTGCTGCTCCAGTTTCTGCTGCAGTTTCACTACTATCCGCCAGAAACACCGCCGACCACGATGGTGCTCCCTCTCGGTAGTGCCATGTTGCCGTCCAGAGCCCCGACTTCTTGCGATCGTACGCTCTCTTGACCACCCCTCCCAGCAATCATGTACAATGGCTGCATTCTTGAAAAATCTGTCTGCAATATCACAAAGGAACATCCAGTCTCTCGAAGCCCTATTACACGATCTAGATCAAACTCGGTGTGTCTTTGTAGCCTTAGAGGTATTCTTGGCTAACGTCAATTCACAACATCCCATCTCAACGGTAATAAACGATCACGACCGTTAAGGCGTGTACACTACTGGCCATTAAAAGTGCTACACCACAAAGATGACGTGCTTCAGACGCGAAATTTAAGCTACAGGAAGAAGATTCTGTGATATGCAAATGATTAGCTTTTCAGAGCATTCACACAAGGTTGGCGCTGGTGGCGACCTGTACAACGTGCTGACATGAGGAAAGTTTCCAACCGATTTCTCATACACAAACAGCAGTTGACCGGCGTTGCCTGGTGAAACGTTGTTGTGATACCTCGTGTAAGGAGGAGAAATGCGTAGCATCACGTTTACGACTTTGATAAAGGTCGGATTGTAGCCTATCGCGAATGTGGTTTATCGTATCGCGACATTGTTGCTCGCGTTAGTCGAGATCCAATGACTGTTAGCAGAATACGGAATCGGTGAGTTCAGGAGAGTAATACGGAACGCCGTGCTGGATCCCAAAGGCCTCGTATCACTAGAAGTCGAGATGACAGGCTTCTTATCCGCGTGGCTGTAACGGATCGTGCAGCCACGTCTAGATCCATGAGACAACAGATAGGGACGTTTGCACGAACAGTTCGACGACGTTTACAGCAGCATGAACTATCAGCTCGGAGACCATGTCTGCGGTTACCCTTGAGGCTGCATCACAGACAGGAGCGCCTGCGATGGTGTACTCAACGACGAACCTGAGTGCACGAATGGCAAAACGTCATTTTTTCGGATGAATCCAGGTTCTGTTTACAGCATCACGATGGTCGCATCCGTGTTTGGCGACATTGCGGTGAACGCACATTGGAAGCGTGTATTCGTCATCGCCATACTGGCGTGTCACCCGGCGTGTTGGTATGGGGTGCCATTGGTTACACGTCTCGGCCACCTCTTGTTCGCAATGGCGGCACTTTGAACAGTGGACGTTACATTTCAGATGTGTTACGACCCGTGGCTCTACCCTTCATTCGATCCTTGCGAAACCCTACATTTCAGCAGGATAATGTACGACCGCATGTTGCACGTCCTGTACGGGTGTTGATGGATACAGAAAATGTTCGACTGCTGCCCTGGCCAGCACATTTTCCAGACCTCTCACCAATTGAAAACGTCTGGTCAATGGTCGCTGAGCAACTGGCTCGTCACAATACGCCAGTCACTGCTCTTGATGAACTGGTGCTATGGTGTTGAAGCTGAATGGGCAGCTGTACCTGTAGACGCCATCCAAGCTCTGTTTGACTCATTGCCCAGGCGTATCAAGGCCGTTATTACGGCCAGAGGTAGTTGTTCTGGGTACTGATATCTCAGGATCTATTCACCCAAATAGCGTGAAAATGTAGTCACATGTCAGTTCTAGTATAATATTTTTGTCCAATGAATACCCGTTTATTATCTGCATTTCTTCTTGGTGTAGAAATTTTAATGGCCGGTAGTGTATTTAAAGAAAATCTGATTTCTGTCCTCTTAGTGGCGCCATTAGTGCCACTCTTCTGCGACTGGTGCGAAACTGTAATAGACATTGGCTTTTAGATGCAGAAGCATGCTTACCAGCTTTCTTTTATCTCACACAGCTCCTTCGTGGTTTTGCAATGTTTTTTGCCGTCAGTGTATTTTTACATGGTCATTTCGCGCTAGATCTCTCGGGCTACTTCTACGTATTTTAGGCTGTTGCTGTTCCGAGGCATTTATCGTAAACGGTGTCATAAAAAGTAATCGATCTCTCGGGCTGCTTATGCCAAATATGTCTTTTCAATAACTGTTGATCCTGTCAAAATCTTGCAGCAAGTCACAACAGTCTCCTGGCTTTGCAGCTTTTCTACAGGCAGCAGCATAGTTCGTTATCAGCCACACAGTTGATGTGTTTATTGAAGT
The DNA here is from genome assembly GCF_023864275.1 of Schistocerca cancellata. Lineage (NCBI taxonomy): Eukaryota > Metazoa > Arthropoda > Insecta > Orthoptera > Acrididae > Schistocerca > Schistocerca cancellata. The sequence goes on from NC_064632.1 coordinate 139,860,176, forward strand.
ACTGTGGTGTAAGAGTTACATCCTAAGCAAATGCAATAGATAAAATTACCGTTAAGCGCCGAAAAAAATATAGTGGGAAACTAGATAAAAAGTGATAGTATGTAGCAATATGAATCTCACAGTTGTTGAGCCAGGATAAGAGAAATTCATGCAATGGCTGGACCCAAGGTAGTAAAATCATTCATTACTTGCTAATTGACTTACATTTATTAAATAATTTAAAAAAAAAGCAACAACAGGAAACACAGTTAAATAATCTTTTAGAAATCATCAATTCTTAAAACAGTGAGGGAATGATTTAAATTCAATAAAGCGCAAAGTTTTAACAACGACAGCAAAATTCTTAAGCAAATATGACACATTAAATGTCCCAGGGTAACACAATTGTTTTATTTTACCTGCTCAAGTTTTAATACAGTCCTTTAAGAGACCTGACAGAATTTTTGAAGGTTAAATGTTATACTCGATTAGCACCAATATACTAACACGTAAACTGTATAAACAAATTTAAATGCCCCAAGCCAACGGAATGGTTTTAAATTACAGACCAATATTTAACACACTCCTTCGACAGAGATGGCAAATTTAAGCAAATACAACTGCCAGCGGATAGCCCGGCTAATTAGGGAAAACTTGATACAAAAAGGGCCCGCCACCAAAGGCAAAAAATAAGCGAACTCTGAAAGGAAGAAATGGTAATGAGCGGATGGCACCGTTAGCCGGGAGGCCCCATCCAGACAAGTTCGGCTGCAGAGTCCAAGACTTATTTCAGTGGACGCCACATTGGGCTACTTATGCACCGGTGATAAGGATGAAATGATGAAGGGAACAACACAACATCCACTCCCCGAGCGGCGAAAATCTCCAACCCAGCCGGGAATCGAACCCGGGCCCGCTTGCATGGGAGGCGAGCACGTTACCACCTTTTCCTTTCTTTTTATTTATTTTTTTCATCACATTTTGCTCGCTTTTGTTCGTTGCATCCCGCTCGGGGCGGACGTCGTAAGACACCCGTTCAAGTTCGTCGTTGATCGATTAACTCAGTTTTTTTATTACAGAGGGCAGCTAACTCTTGAAACATCCCCTTAGAACAATTGTACACGACTGTGCTTAAACTGACACAATATTTTTTTAGCGCAACGCAATCTGACTTTCAAAAATCCCTTCAAAAGAATGGCCCTGACTAACATTAACCTATACCTTTTACAAATCACTTACCTCACAAAAATCTTCGTTACTCGAACTACTGCAATACAGCGAGCGCCACTACTGGCAGCTAAATAAAAGATTCAAACTACGGAAGGCACTAACTACTGATAAGCATAGTTAGCAAATGAAAGATTTTAATAGAGAACAAACAATGTATTTACCTTAATAGTGTTGAAAAACCATAATATACATAGTAGTTCATAATATCCAGTATAACAAATTTCAAAACTCCGCCATCTCTCTCCCCACATCCACCACTGCTGGCGGCTCACCTCTAACTGCGCAACGCTACGCGCTGTTCACATCCAGCTGCCGCTGCCCAACACTACAATGGCAGACAACAATGCAAACTAGCCAGAGACTGCACATAGCACAGCCAGTGATTTTCGTACAGAGCGCTATGTAACGTTGCCAATAAGAAAACATAAACAGGCTACTTACACTCTCTGACCGAGCACGCTAAGCTACCGTGCCGGCTACCACCCAGCTAAGCAGGCGGACACTCTGAAATGATTTAGGCCCGACGCGAAGCTTAAAAGAAAAGACTTAACTTAAGAAATAGTCACCGTGCCGTACAGCAGCTACACACAGGGTAACGGCAGCCGAGAATTCCAAATGCTGCCCTACAATATTGTGCCACCGGTGTGCTGACCCTTACCAGGCAGGGCCTGTTCCACGCAAAGACTGCAGAAACAGTAGGTGAGTCAACGGGCAACAGCAGGGTGCTCATAAAATAAGCGTCCTGCGACAATAAGAAGTCTAGAAATACCAACAGGTCAATTAGTACTGTCTCGAAACTGTTGCTTGAAAAAGCGATCCAGAATAACGTACAACACCTGGCAAACGGCAGTTAACAGTCAAAACTAAGAATTTCAGGTACAGCATAATTTAAACAGTGGCGAGAACCAAGAATAAGTATATAATATAACCAACCTACAAACATAGTTGAAGTAGATTTCAAATAAATTTTAACTCTCCTTTCGGGTTGAAGTCCTGGTTCTATTAGTAATATAACGGTCAGATACCCGTACAAGAAGGCTCGCAGAGCCAATCAGGCTGCAAGAACCAGCTAAGGAATCTCGTCTTACAACGTCCAAAGCTGCCTACATGGAAATTTCCACAGCTCTCTGGGAGCGCTCCTGCTAATAGATCTGCCCATATCATACTCTAAAACATAATTAAAGAGCAAGTAATCACAAATGTTCATAACAGCAGCAGTAGTACCTGCAACAGCTGTCACATTCCCACTGCTTGTACAGACGGTGACCATAATCATGTTACGCATGTCATGGCAAGAGAAAACACTATTAAGGGAGAAAATAACTCTGCTACCGGAGGTATCGTAAAAACAAACATAAAAAAATTGTCACCACAATCGTCCGACTCGAGGATCACAACTAAGTTACTTTTCAGAAAATCACTCAGCGAACGCCGAGTTGGGCAGGTTCAAACAGTTTCTATGAGCAGATACAAACTTCCCGAAAAGCACAAAATCACAACTCAGAGAAAAAATCACAGAGGGCAGGGAAGTAAAAATAGATCCCACTAATGCTAGTTCGCCGGAATCAGCTAATCATAATGAAGGTCTTTTCCGGTGTAACGGTTGCCTCATTCAAGGCACCGACCACCGGCGCGCGACCCCACACGTTTCCCCCAACCGACTTCGTTCCTCCTCATCCCCAGTGAGTGTCCGTTCTACACTCGCCCGCCTCACAAAGATTTCCAACTACAAGACGTGGCGCAAGAGCGCCGCACGCCGATCAGAGGGGAAATAAACCATATATTCGATCTACAGACCACAGTCGATACGAGTCGACACTGCTCGGTTAGCCGCGCGGCATTAGCCGAGCTGTCTGAGGCGCTGCAGTCATGGACTGTGCGGCTGGTCCCGACGGAGGTTTGAGTCCTCCCTCGGGCATGGGTGTGTGTGTTTGTCTTTAGGATAATTTAGGTTAAGTAGTGTGTAAGCTTAGGGACTGATGACCTTAGCAGTTAAGTCCCATAAGATATCACACACATTTGAATTTTTTTTTGAACTGCTCGGTTGTGACGTCGATATACGCTTACATCAAGAGTATGGCCTTTGCATAACCAAGAAACACTTCTCAACTTACTGTCAATTTAACTGCCATCTGGTACTACGTACAGTTCACGACAAAAATTTCCGTTAAAACAAAGCCCATGAAATGCAAATTTGTCTGTCACTGAGTAAGGAAAAGTCACAGCATCTTACACTGTGTCGCTTTCCGCTTGTTACTAAAGAGCGAAAGTCGTGAACAAATGTGGATGCAACCAACCATATTTTATTCCCAAAATAAAGCGATCAACTTCGGGAGGAATGAGATATAGTTGTATGCCAGGCGAAACGGAAGAGCGTAAATGTAGCGTTCGTTAAGCACGTAACATCATAAAATTAGAAGCACTTATCAAGTGATACCACAGTCACACTCTTCATACAAGTGCTATTCTTTGGAAAATCTTTGATTGAGTGTCTGTGTTATCTTGCTGTAATCATGATATACGATAATTTACCGTGGTAAAGAAGATTTGCTGGGAAACCACGATAATTATCACAAGAGTTATCGTGATCCTTTGCCCAGCTGATAACTATTCTCAATACAACAACTCCACAACAGCTGTCATACGAAACACTAGGCATTCCCATGGTGAGAGTGTTCTTATGAAAACCTGGGAATTACCTGAATGTAGTACCATTTCATTGCAAAACCAGTCGTTCGTTATCTGAACTCAAAATCAGTGCACAGTTTGCAAAAGGCGAAGTGAAATATTTAAACGTAATTACTACTTAAAGGAGAATCCCCTTCGCAAATTGTCTTTAAGGAATAAAATGACTATCATTGCTCAGTATAGCAGTCATTGAGAAAAGGAGCTGATTAATCGTATTGATGTAAGCAGAGGCAACTGCTAACCCCACGTCATGCCTGGTGATTAAAAGTATCCGGAGCCGGCCGTTGTGACCGAGCGGTTCTAGGCGCTTCAGTCTGGAACCACGCTACTGCTACGGTCGCAGGTTCGAATCCTGCCTCGGCATGGATGTGTGTGATGTCCTTATGTTAGTTAGGTATTAGTAGTTCTAAGTCTAGGGGACTAATGGCCTCAGATGTTAAGTCACATAGTACTTAGAGCCATTACAACCGATTGAAAAGTATCCGGACTCATCCAAAAACATACCTTTTTTTTCATATTTTGTGCATTTTGCTGCCACCTGCTGCCAGATTCTCCGTATTAGCAACCTCGATAGTCATTACACATCACGAGAGAGAAGAATGGGGCGCTCCGAGGAACTCACGTGGTCAGGTGATTGGGTGTCACTTTTCTCATACATCTGTACGCGAGATTTCCTCGGACCTAAAAATCCCTAGGCCCACTGTTTGCGATTCCATAGTGAAGTGGAAACGTGACAGTGAAGGGATGCGTACAGCACAAAAGCGTACAGACCAACGTCGTCTGCTGACTGACAGAGCCCGCCGACAGTTGAAGAGGGTCATAATGTGTAAAAGGCAGACAAATGGTTCAAATGGCTGTAAGCACTATGGGATTTAACATCTGAGGTTCTCAGTCCCCTAGACTTAGAACTACTTAAACATAACTAACCTAAGGACATCACACACATCCATGCCCGAGGCAGGATTCGAACTTGCGCCCATAGCGGTCGCGCGGTTCCACACTGTAGCGCCTAGAACCGCTCGGTCACAGCGGCCGGCGATAGGCAGACATCCATCCAGACCATCACACAGGAATTCCACACTGCATTAGGATCCACTGCAAATACTATGACATTGAGGCGAGGGGTGAGAAAACCTGGATTTCATGGTTGAGCAGCTGCTCATAAGCCACACATCACGCCGGTAAATGCTAGCTTGGTGTAAGGAGCATAAACATTGGACAACTGAACGGTGGAAAAACGTTTCGTGGAGTGACGAATCACGGAATACAATGTGGCGATCCGATGACAGGGTGTGCATATGGCGAATACCCGGTGAACGTCATCTGCCAGCGTGCGTAGTGTCAACAGTAAAATGCGGAGGCGGTGGTGTTATGGTGTGGTCGTGCTTTTCATGGACGGGGCTTGCACCCCTTGTTGTTTTGCGTGGCACTGTCACAGCACAGGCCTACATTGATGTTTCTTGCTGCCCACTGTGGAAGAGCTATTCGGGGATGGCGATTGAATCTTTCAACACGATCGAGCACCTGTTCATAATGCACGGCCTGTGGCGGAGTGGTTACGCAACAATAACATCCCTGTAATGTGTGTGTGAAATCTTATCGGACTTAAGTGTTAAGGTCATCAGTCTCTAAGCTTACGCACTACTTAACCTAAATTGTCCTAAGGACAAACACACACACCCATGCACGAGGAAGGACTCGAACCTCCGCCGAGACCAGCTGCGCAGTCCATGAAAATGGTTCTGAGCACTATGGGACCTAACTTCTGAGGTCATCAGTCCCCTTACAACTACTTAAACCTGACTAACCTAAGGACATCACACACATCCATGCCCGAGGCAGGATTCGAACCTGCGACCGTAGTGGTCGCTCGGTTCCAGACTGTAGTGCCTAGAAGCACTAGGCCACTCCGTCAGCGTAGTCCATGACTATAGCGCCCCAGGCCGCTCGGCTAATCCCGCGTGGCTTCCCCGTAATGGACTGGCCTGGACAGAGTCCTGAGCTGAATCCTATTGAACACCTTTAGAATGTTTTGGAACTCCGACTTCGTGCCAGTCCTCGACATCGATACCTCTCCTCAGTGCAGCACTCCGTGAAGAATGGGTTGCCATTCCCCTTCCAGAACCTGATGGAACGTATGCCTGCGAGAGTGGAAGCTGTCATCAAGGCTAAAGGGTGGGCCAACACCATACTGAATTCCAGTATTACCGATGGAGGGCGCCACGAACTTGTAAGTCATTTTCAGCCAGGTGTCCAGATACTTTTGATCACATAGTGTGAATCTTATTGAACACATTTGGGATGTTTTGGAACGCTGACTTCGTGCCAGACCTCGACATCGATACCTCTCCTCAGTGCAGCACTCTGTGAAGAATACATACATATTACTTTTGGAGAGTTTTCGAAACTATTCCAGTACCACTAGCTTCCTGATTAGGCGAAGGTGTGGTGAAGTGGTCACTGTAAGGGCAATTGAATTTTCACCAAAACACGATTATTGATGGAAGCTTCGCGTTTCCTTATTTTAAAGCTACATGTTATAAGATGTTACACTGAATATCGGAAATTAAAAAAATAGATAATGAAAAGGACCTTTATACATTTTCTAACGCCTTACATAGAGACTACTTTTCCCAACTTCATGGGGCAAGTGGTCAATGTGTAGGGACGGCCGCTATCGCCCAAATAACCGGCTGTCGGTTGTATCGTTTCTTTTTTAAGTCAGTCTAACTTGACTGTTAAAATTTGCTCAAAAGAAGCGATTCCTGAAATAACTGATTTTCAGTTTTCTTATTCCCATTCTTCCCTGTAGAAAACTTTAGAAATCAGTTTCATGCTGCCCGGAATTAAAATATTATACAGGCAAATTAAAGAAAACTTTGTCCGTTGACCATCCGCTGCTTTTCCCGAAAAGTGAAGAGTGACTGAATACTACATAATATCATCAGTATTGTCCTACCGACTAATTCTTTCAAACCCTTCTCAAAAGTCACGTAATCAATGATACCACTATATCGGTGTTACGAATAGTCAGTGGTATATCGTGTAAAATGAGGTGGAAGAACTCGTTTTTCCTGTTAATTTGTCCGTTTTCAAGGGCTACAAGAAGATAAAGGCATATTATGCATACGCAAGCCCGCAAATAGTTGATTTCTATTTTTATTGTATACTACGAATAAATTGTTAAGTTATTAATTTATAGGTGTTATCGTAATTTCGTTTCTATTTTATTATTTGATGGAAATGACAAACAAGTTTTTAATATTTTAAAGCAAATGGAGCGTTGTACTTCACTGCTAAGTCACATCGAAAAATTATTTACAGATTAAGGCTGGTGCCAAAAAAATGCTTCAAATGGCTCTGAGCACTATGAGACTTACCATCTGAGGTCACCAGTCCCATAGAACTTAGAACTACTTAAAGCTAACTAACCTAAGGACATCAGACACATCCAAGCCCGAGGCAGGATTTGAACCTGCGGCCGGCAGGTTGGTGCCATTCTGCAATACAATGGATGTCCGGTGGCGACGCCTGGAAAGTACCATATAGACCAGATTGGGGCAAGTCTTGCGCACTTGTCGTACACGCGCGCCTTAAGCCACGACACATATCATCTGGGACATTATTGTCTCAGAAATGCTGTATCAGTTCTTATGCCACATGTTTGATGCTCTTTTCTGTCGGAATTGTTATTAAAATAGCACTGATCGCTTTTCCCATTTTCTGTAATAAATCAATATTTCAAACCAATGCATATATTACGAATAAAAATTACTCTTTCCTTAAAAAAGGTTCAATGAAAAACGAAAATTTTTGCGCTACTGCTATGGCTAATTGATATTTCGCTATTTTACTCGCTTATTAGTAAAAAATTAAAAACACATGTCAAAACTGAAACGAAACATATAACGGAAAATACCGGTTACTGGGAGCTAAACTATCGGTATCGGTTTTAGTCGGCTTACCCGTCTCTTCAGTGCAGACATACGTGCTCCAAAAACTGCTGCAACAACGCCACTAACTTGGCGCCTTCGATTAAGCGCAAACACTTTGCTGTTATTATAATGAATTTTCGACAGTTTCATCTACATTACAAGTATGATGAAAAGGATCATATTTTTTTGAGCTGCTTGAAGAGTATCAATTAATCTGTGTGCGTTGGCCTATTTGAAAGCTTGCTCTCTAGCCATTGAGGTAAGCTTCCTGAAACCAATATTAGGGTCGTGTTTTGCCTGTCATTTCCGACTGTTTCTTAAAAAAATGCGCTGTTTTCTTCCATTCTACCGTCTCTCCGTAGATCATTCACTGTAAATCCATAAAATCGCTTCTCCGTTTCATAAAAAAAAGGTTCCTTATTTTTTGTATTGAACATACTACATGAGCTTCGCATTATCTTTTTACCGCCTACTGCATGTCTAATTCCTCTCAGAATTCTTCTTCTCAGCGTATGACGTGGAACATGAAATTATTTTGCTCTCGTAGAGAAGACATCTCATCATTCTTCAGCACCTCAACAGCATTTAACATTGCAACAGGATCTCACGTTGTTCTGATTTCTGGATATATTTTCTAGACATCTTCTTGCCCTAGCATCTGAAAGAATACAGAGCAGCAGCAGCAGACTGTTTTCAACCGGATTCTAGTATAAGACCAAATATAACAGAAGACAGTTTCATCATCATCATCATCATCATCATCATTTAAGACTGATTATGCCTTTCAGCGTTCAGTCTGGAGCATAGCCCCCTTATAAAATTCCTCAATGATCCCCTATTCAGTGCTAACATTGGTGCCTCTTCTGATGTTAAACCTGTTACTACAAAATCATTTTTAACCGAATCCAGGTACCTTCTCCTTGGTCTGCCCCGACTCCTCCTACCCTCTACTGCTGAACCCATGAGTCTCGTGGGTAACCTTGCTTCTCCCATGCGTGTAACATGACCCCACCATCTAAACCTGTTCGCCCCGACTGCTACATCTATAGAGTTCATTCCCAGTTTTTCTTTGATTTCCTCATTGTGGACACCCTCCTGCCATAGACAGTTTTTTTTAAATAAAATTGATCAATTAATTCAAAATCGTCGCAAAGGTATAGAATGACGGATGTTACCTTTGCATGTGAAAGTATTTAGATGTAAATCTGTAGTGCTATGTATAGTACGTGCAAGTGTCTAGCTCTTACTGGGAAAAACGGTTTAAAAATGAACTTGCCAGGAAAAGTGGCCAACAGTGGCCGCCTTGGCCACTTTTCCTGAAGAGTAATGAGACCACGTTCCCCTATCAGACGCCATGTCAGCACTAGTGGTTCAGAGATGAAAATCTACAATCGATAGAAGCAACAAGGAACTGTATTCGTAAGTCCAAATATGTTGTTTAAACACCGATATTGCAAAAAAGTATTATTCAAGGTTTAAGTGACGTAACAAGAACAATAGAATTGACTTACATTTCATTATACAACTTAAAACTAGAAAAGTACCTTACAGAAAGCAGTGGAACAAGCTTCCTGTGCCAAACTTAATAAAAATAATAGCCATGTAGTTCAGAAATAGTTTGACTACTTCTCGACAGCCAGCGGCACTGTTCAGTGCAGTGGTCACTTTACCCTCCACTTTAACCTCCCAGACCATCTTACCCCACATGCATTGTGCGGTCCTGCCCACTCGACGATTATAGGGTGCCTAAATTATGCTGCGTTCCCGGAATGCTATTCAACAACTGAAGCAAATAACGTTAATAGTTTTTATTACAAATAAGAAATTGAAAGTGCTCAACTCTGAACTTGCAACGGTGTCGCAAGCGATGGGCGACATGCAAAAAATCAGTGTCCTTTGCTGTATACAAGGTCCATGTAAGCAATTGGTGTGGACCACACGTCACTGCTACTGTAGTGCTCCCCTAGCAGTGTGCTAAAACTGTGTGAATATTGTCCCGGCGAGACTGGCGGGAGCAGAGCTTGTATTCTCTTCGGCTAGAGGAGCTCCTTTCGTGGTGCTGTCCTTGTCAGGGGGCTACTGGCTGACGTAGTCTCACCGCCTTCTCTGGTCTTGCGTTCTTCGTCTACGTTCCGGCGCTTGTCGATACGCCGGAACATTCCTCTGTATACCGTTAAAGAGAAGCTTAATATGGTAGACAAAGAACGAAACCTAATTGATTTTCACATTGAAGGGACCTACTAGCATCTGTATAGTTGTTTTTGCTTAATGTGACACAACATGCCAACAATAACTATACAGCGTATTCCAACAGTCAGTGAAAGTAGGGTGCGAGAGCGTTCACGTCACAACGCTCAGTACACACATTTCAACTTTAGATGAGTTCACTCGATGCTGTTGGCATAAAATCTGTCTGTGAAGAATAAATGCTCTCTGTTAACGCTGTCGTCGCCATCAGTGTCATCTTCGCCGGATTTGAGTCGGTAGGCAGTCAGGATCTTTACTACGTAACATTATGCAATGCCTCAAACACAAGGCCACCAGGACGTCACCATTAGCAGTAAAAGTACTCCAGTTTTCTCCTCATTATCTGCTGAAGCCGTTCCTTTATCTGTTCGGCCCTCTGGAAAACACAGCAACCACTTCACCAGGTGACAGCCTCACCTGTACTGACAGTCATCAGTTCGTCGAGGCCCTTGGACTTGGCTCCATCCGTAACTGTCTTCTTCTGTGTCATTCCACTAACTGACCTCTTCCGATTCACTCCGGGAACTAACCCCTTCCGAGTCACTCCAGGAACTGACTCCTCCCCTTCGTCTACCTCCAAGCACAGCCAGCCTCGACCAGCGCTGCAGCCCTCCGCAAACTGTGCTTAGTGTCGACGGCGCGATAATACACGCACTACTCGCGGACACTTCGCTTCCTTCCAAGAGATACTGCCTGTTCCAGGGATGCACTCGACTCCCCGCCACCGTGTGCGTCTGTCCCCAGCTCGGTCGCGGTGATACTCGCATCTAAACAGGTGGAAAAAAGCATAAAAGTAGGATTGCTATGAAAATATTATACCAAGTCTGAAGCAAACATGAATCGAGTTCGTTATGAAAGACATAAACAATCATGATGGAATCACATAGATTCTTTCATAACACGAGTAACAGAATAAGGCGTTTGCATTTCCTAAATGGAAACTGGTACAAGGGCATTCACTTTCCTGTTGTGTTACTGCTATATTAGATCTTTGGCCAACCTCCGTTCTTCCTCATTACCTCAAAAATTCTCTTCCGCATTAGTATTGCCAGGGTTTGTAGCTCTTGCAGTGAAATGGTCCACGCTCATATTGCTATTTCAGCTCACATTCGGACTCAAATTGCCTTCGATTACTATAAACACGCCTTGCAAGTATTTCTCAAAGGTTTTCCACGCAATTCAAATCCGACCTACGAGTAGGCCAGGGCAAGAAACCTAGCTTCACCTTCAGACCAGTTCTTTGCTGTAGCCAACACATTTCCAGATGCATTATCTTGTTGAAACATTAGGCTTTCGCCCCTTATGTTCTCATAGATTCTAATTCATTCTATCTCTAACATCTCTGTTTACATATTTTAGTTCATTCGCCCAAGCAAAGCGTGATTCACCTTTACTGCAAAAAGACTGCTCAAATCATAAGACTTGCGACACCAAAATTTCTGCTCATTCTTACCTGCTGTTCTGTTCTCACATCATTCCTATCATAATGAAATCCATCAAACTTCTTCCCGTCACTGAAAATCACTTTTTTCCCAGTCTGAAGTCCATGACATATGTTTTCCAGCACACTCCAATCTGACCTCTTCATGTTTGGGTACTACAGAAAATTTCTGCAGTCATTTCAGGAAAGGAAGGTATCTGTCATTTGAAAAAAAATATCGTCGTGTACGTCTGGTAGTTACTGACAACTGCAAATAAGCATCAAGTTGAGAAGAATAACAGTTTGTGCCCTTTACTCTGTGCAAAAGAAACCGTTTCGATGCCTCAAATAATTTTCTATGTAGTCCATATTTTTCTATTATGTCAATATTGTGCGCCCAGTCTGACGAAATTATCAATCACTGTACTTGAACGGTTCAACTTATTGACGATTTGGCGATTAGACAGTCCAATTTCCTTGTACTCACCGACTTTTGTTGTTTCGTCACGTCGTAACTGTTTTCCACGAGGCAGTGTCACAATTGTGGTTTGTGTACATAGTAAGCACTATCACTAACGTCTGTTTCCTATTTGCAGTAAAGGCAAATATGAAAACATTAATGCCACACAGAAGGGACTGTCCTTATTCTGTGTTCCACCCGCTACCAACTGAATTGTTGATGTTCTGTAATATAATGTACTACTGACATCACGTGCGATACCATCTCACTGAATTTTTCAGTATACTGCATCTCATACTATTGTATATACACTGTGCCAAGTATTCCACACAACAATGTTAAATGTCCTGGAAGTATTCATGCGATTATACTAAAATCCACTACAGCATTTCGTGAACCGCTCCGTCCCCTTGTCGTGACACTAGCGCGATACACAACTTGCGAAGGAATTTCTTGAGTCGGGGAAAAACAACTGTGGAGTTTGAGATGGTACACTGGTTAGAACCGCGGTAGAGAATGGAAACGAGAATGTAACTGCTTTTAATTTGGATAAAATATTTGAAAGCCTTCTGTATACGAAAGTGTATTTGTTGCTATGTGTGCCGATGTAACTAGGCATGTTCAGTACAACTAAGCCGCCGCCAACGGCGAATCATTTAATAATGCACTGAATCAATGACAAATTAATTGTATCACTGACGAAAGTGCAAGTACGAGTTAATGTTCTAACATAGTTTTCAACTCATTCGCAGACTCTTACAGAGAGTCGTTATGTTTCGCTAATGCTAGTGATTCGCTTATACACGGGAAATTCGGAAAGTAAGCTCCGATGGGATGCGAAATGGAAACCACAGTGAAAACCCAATGAAGCTTTGCACATATATGGTGGGCAGTGTCTCGATTGTGCCTGTCGATCGCTTCCCGCCGCTCTTTTCGGTTCTCAGCGCACAGTGAGCACGTAAAGATGCTTAGAACAATAGTGTCTCCCGCGAAGTACGAGAGCCATGTGTGACATTACGCCTGATGTCACGCAGCCCACATAACATAGCTGTCACGCATTTCCTTCTGTTTGACAATTCTCGGCCGCTGCTCCTGCAGCGTTTTCGATGTGAAGTGTTTGATCACCCACGATAGAGCCCGTAATTGACTCTCCCTGTGTTCCGTCTCTGCCCACATGAACCGCTAGTTGTGAAGACAACGTCCCGGCGCAGACAGTGAGCTGTAGACCAGCGTAGAGATTTGGCAGGAAGGACTGGCGGCTTGCCTTTATGACAAGGTTATTGGAAAGTTGGTACAATGCTACGACAAATGACTAAATCGGAGCGGCGACTACTTAGCGAAGTAAGTGGAAGGTGTAGCTAACTGTAGCAAATAAAACGTTTCTGATTTTCATAGTGGTTTCCATTTTGCGGCCGATCAGACCTTAGTTTCGAATAAGCCTCGTACTAAGTGGTCATTGAGCCTGGTAATGTCAGTTTTTCCTCTGGCAGAGTTCCAGAACTTCTGCTGGTGCCAAGGTTCACTCTGACCCCATTCCATTATATTACACAACAGAAACAACGCCGCATATGCAATTTACTCAGAGACAACTAACTGAATGTAGCATTCCTCATAGAATAGGTACCCACTGCGAATGTGGCAAGAAACATAGCCATTCTGGTTAATAAACGAACAACTATGGTCTGCCAGTTACCAGTGAAACTTTTATCAGCATAATTTAATTTATAAATGTTTAGTTAGGCTTCATGCAATATAGAAGGATGTATTATGATTACTTGATTTTCTTTGCGTATCGACCAGACGAAAAATTTGAAAGTTGCAGAAACTTCCAAAAAACAATATCGACAATCATATTTTGGTATAAGTCGTTTCAGTGATGTGCAATATTGCTCATAAAGTACTTTTGTACCACTTGAAACCTTCTTTTCACTGTCTTTCGACTTGATTTGTAAATACATTTGTTGCTGCCAATTTTGTACTTGCGTTGTAACATTTTTAGCAATTTATATTTCACTCATAAATTTCATAACTCTGTAAATTACTTGTTTATTTCCCCGCTTCATAACATTCATCTGAAGGTTACTAGCTGGCCGCAGTGACCGAGCGGATCTAGGCGCTTCAGTCCGGAACCGCGCTGCTGCTGCGGTCGCAGGTTCGAATACTGCCTCAGGCATGGATGTGTGTAGGTTAGTTAGGTTTAAGTAGTTCTAAGTCCAGGGGATTGATGACCTCAGATGTTGTCCTATAGTGATTAGAGTCATTTTAACCATTTGCATTTGAAGGTTACTAAAATCAGTTTACCTCGTGTAAAGCGTTTTATGCGTCTAGAAATATTATGTAACTATTCTACTGTAGGGTTCTATCATTCTTTTCTGTATTGCTTTATGTAGCTGCACAGTTGCTTCTCTGGTGTCGACAGATTGCATAAAGTTAAACTGTGCATCGTATATCCTCTCCTCGCTTTTATTCCCTTGTCGTAACCATAAAGAAGTGTTTTGATATGTCAAACTGATCATCATGACATCTCACATCCATCTATTGTTTCGTTCCTTAGCAATGGAAACTTAGTGTCCTTCAACAAATCAGTCTCCTATTTCAAAAGATTACATGCTAAGAGAATGAAGATCGTTCCTATTTTCTGACGATCACTCACTTCCTAACTCGCTGTATTGTAACTTGATACTAATGATCAACTCAAATGCTAGCTAATGCTTTATGGTTTCATTCTGTAGCCTCTAACATTCCCAGCAGCCTAGTAATAGTTTACTGTGAAACAAAATGGAATGTTATGCATTCACGAGATATAATTTTTTACACATAATGTCTGTTCTACCGAAAATTCGTTATCAGGCTTTTCATACAGGCTGACGTGAATAAAAATTATGTTCATATGCATAAGAAACGCTAAACGCATATCAGTCGTTCGTACTCTACGTCCAAAGAAAGCGTTTCAACTGTTGGATGACACTTTAGTGTGAGAGCAAACGGTTGTTGTGAAGAACTGCTGAATAATGGTGTTTGGGTTCCACGCATCATCAAAATTACAGTAATTGGAAACTACGTTGCTAGCATCTGTTTTCTGTTCTTTATAAGGTTTTGGGGTATCGTAAAGGCATTCTAAGACGAAAAAAACTGCACCACACAATAATTAACCGAATGGGACGGAAATCGGTAGATGCAATATACATGTACAGACGAACAAAGATTACAATTTCAAAAGAAAGAAAATGGATGATTGATTGAAGAGAAAAAGCTCCACAGATTGACGAAGGCAGCATAGCTTTGGTCCACTTCTGGCCCTTATGAAAGCAGTTATTCGGCAACGCGTTAACTGATGAAGTTGTTGAACATCTTCTTGAGGGATTTCGTACCAAATTCTGTTCAACTGGCACGATAAATACCAAACATCCGTGGCAGTTGAAGGACCCTACCGATAATGTTCTAAATATTTTCAATTGGAGAGATCAGGCGAACTTGTTGTCCAAGGTAGGGTTTGGCAAGCACGAAGACAAGCAGAAGAACCTCTCGTCATGTGCGGCCGGACATTATCTTGCTGAAATGTAAGCCTAGGATGGCTCGCCATGGAGGGTATCAAAACGGGACAAATCGTTGACGTTCCGCAGTGCGTAATGATGCTGCGCATGCCGACCAAAGTCTTCACAAGCTGCGACATAGTCTCGAATTGAACACTGACCCGAATATAAAATAGATTTCTTTTACTTCACAAATGTTTTGACGTCAGACTACCGGTTTCGGCCTATGATGAACATCTTCAGATCTGTTTTATAAAAACATGTCCTAATACACTACCAGTATGGCTCCAGTATATTCGAACTTGCGACCGTAGCAGCCGTTTTTATAAAACAGATCTGAAGGTGGTCGTTAGTGACCTAAACCGGTAGTTTGATGACAAAAAGTTTGTGACCATAGACGTGAAGGAAATTTTTTCAAAGAGGTCCCGTTATGAAAACAACTGACGGCTCAGACCTCCACTCCTGACTATCTAGCTGTATGACAAACGACAGTGACGAGACATATATTCGACCGGGACACTCATTTGCTGGAGTATAAATGTCTTCAGTGATGAGTCCCGGTTAGAACTGATCCTCGATGACCAGCAGTCTTCGACCTGGAATCTCGCTGACTGGAATACAATTGTCTTCAGTGGCCAACCCCGCGTCGAACAGAGTCCCAATGACCGATGAAGACGTGTCTGGAGACATCATATGGCCTGACAACTGGGAGTGATGGTCTGGGACGCCATTCTTTTCATAGTAGGACCACTTTGGTTGTCATACGTGACACCTTTACATCACAGCGGTACGTTAGCTATATTCTATGACCCGTCTTGTTGCTCTTCATGCAGCAAGATAATGTCCGGCCGTCCACGAAGTGAGTTTCCACTGCCCGTCTCCGTGTTTGCTATACCGTACCTCGACCACCAAGGTCGCCTGATCTGTCCCCAAGTGAGAATTTTGGAGGATTAAGGGTAGGGCCCTTCAACCAGTTCGGGATTTTGACGACCTAAGGCGCCAGTCGAACAATGGGATATCGATCCCTTAGACGGACATCCCACAAAGACAAGCCGAGTAACTGCTTGCATATGTGCCAGAGATGCACCGACGCAGTAGTGACTTTCTCAGTTTGTGAAGCTCTTTCTCTTGAATAAATCATCAAATATTTCTGTAGATGTACATCACCGATTTTCGTCCCTTTCGGATAATTCCTTCATTAATAGTATTTTTTCTTTTTTTGTTGTCCTTATCTTACGAGAACGAAGTTTCCATTCTATCTCGAGTGCAGTGGGTCAGAGGAAAGTAAACGCTGGGGAAAACGAGAACTATCTGTAGAGGTAAAAGATGAACACTTCTTACTGATTAACTCTAGAGTAGTTTTTTAACTTAAATTTATCTCTCTCTCAATCAGTGTATCGACTCGAGAGCTGGTACGTGTCACCACACATTGCTATATAAAGGTGACATCGCTAGTTGGTACAGCAGTCACGAGCCATCTTCTGTTCTCGTCACGGCACAGATATGACGTCACTTGTTTCCTCAGTATTTCTGATATTCGTCGCCCTGATTGGCTACACGGTGAGTTCAGACCTTGCGCCGTTGTCCAGCAAAGGGTACATAGTTCTTTGCTTCGTATAATGCAATCTTATTTTCTTATTCCTATCAAGTTCACCGCATTATCTTCACTAACTGTAATAAATTACACGTATAAGGTTGACCCGAATTTTCTTTAACTTGTCGGACTCGCTTGTGAAACATCTATTATCCATACGTTCCAAGGCATTTTCACTTCGTATTTGCTCATTCCTGACCGTTTTACTTTTCGTCTTTCTTACGACATTTCAGAGAGTTACAAGTTTTCATGTTTCCCCTCCGTCTACGAGTCAGTTTCATGCAGACGTTTCTTCCGGACGAATAGCTTCACGAAAGGACTCTCAATTCATCATTACAGTCGTCAGTTTGCCATTCACTGCTGAATGATCGCCTCGCTCACTAGGTGTAGAGGTCTTGCTCTGTGGACATCTACGTCGTTTCTGGATCACCTGCCAATAGTTGGTCATTTCAGCTATCACTTGGAATCGAGGAAGGTGCAGCAGCGGTAAGACACTGGGCTCGCATCGGGAGGACGGCAGTTCGAAACCCCGTCCGGTCATCTAGGGTTTAGGTTATCCGTGATTTACGTAAATCACTTAAGCCATATACGGGATGGTTTCTTCACTTTTATTCCTCACTACGAGCCTGTGTTCAATCACTAATGACCTTGTCGTCGACGGGAAGTTAAACCATAAGCTTTCTTCTATTCTCATTATACGTATGTCAAACAGTAGATTGACTAGATGTTCGTCTATATTCAGTTAATTTTCATTATATTCACAACAACGTATTCAATCTCATTCTCTTTCCCAGGCCGTTTGTTTGTTATTGTGTTCTGCTAGTAATTCAAAATACGCATCTCTCTACAGAATGTTCAGAAGTCCTCAGGTATTTAATAATTTTCACACTAGCTGTTTATGCGTCAGCACCGTTACAGGTGTTTGCCATTCCACGTAAACCGGAAACATTGTTCCAAAAAATTTACAGAGTGATTCATGGATATGGAACCACCCATCAAAAAGCAATTAAAATCGATATATTAAGTCGCTTAGTTTGAGATTGATGGGCTATGTTAGCAAAGATTCGGACATTTTGGAAACCACTACCTTGGATACAACTCGTAATTTCCGTACTGAAGAAGCGATTCATTTGCCATAACAAACACGTAAAGATTTACTCGAGGAAAACGATGAGGTCTTTGACACAGTACAGTGACTCATTCTCGAGTTACTTCGCGTTTTGTACAAAAACAAAGCAACTGCTGGTGATAACTCATAAGGGCTGCAGTATGTGCCCGACTCGACATGTTGGCCAGCACTTTGTAAGGTTTTCACCATCCGCTTCGCACGCTCCTCAAGGTCACTTAGCAAAACATATATGGCAATGCTGGAACGGGCAGCGACTATCCACTGCTAGATGTGTGCAGGGTATATGATCTTCACTGCATACACAGCTTTACATGGCGTCAAAGACAGCTATCTACACTACTGGCTATTAAAATTGCTACACCAAGAAGAAATGCAGATGATAAACGGGTATTCATTGGACGAATATATTATACTAGAACTGACATGTGATTACATTTTCACGCAGTTTGGGTGCATAGATCCTGAGAAATCACTACCCAGAACAACCACCTCTCGCCATAATAACGGCCTTGATACGCCTGGGCATTGAGTCACACAGAGCTTGGATGGCGTGGACAGGTACAGCTGCCCGTGCAGCTTCAACACGATACCACAGTTCGTCAAGAGTAGTGACTGGCGTATTGTGACGAGCCAATTGCTCGGCCACCATTGACCAGACGTTTTCAATTGGTGAGAGATCTGGAGAATGTGCAGGCCAGGGCTGCAGTCGAACATTTTCTGTATACAGATAGGCCCGTACAGGACCTCCAACATGCGGTCGTGCTTTATCCTGCTGAAATGTAGGGTTTCGCAGGGATCGAATTAGAGTAGAGCCACTGGTCGTAACACATCTGAAATGTAACGTCCACTGTTCAAAGTGCCGTCAGTGCGAACAAGAGGTGACCGAGACGTGTGGCCAATGACACCCCATACCATCACGCCGGGTGATACGCCAGTATGGCGATGACGAATACACGCTTCCAATGTGCGTTCACCGCGATGTCGCCAAACACGGATGCGACCATCATGATGCTGTAAACCTAACCTGGATTCATCCGAAAAAATGACGTTTTGCCATTCGTGCACCCAGGTTCGTCGTTGAGTACACCATCGCAGGCGCTCCTGTCTGTGATGCAGAGTCAAGGGTAACCGCAGCCATGGTCTCCGAGCCGATAGTCTATGCTGCTGCAAACGCCGTAAAACTGTTCGTGCAGATGTTTGTTGTCTTGCAAACGTCCCCATCTGTTGACTCAGGGATCGAGACGTGGCTGCACGATCCGTTACAGACATGCGGATAAGATGCTGTCATCTCGACTGCTAGTGATACGAGGCCGTTGGGATCCAGCACAGCGTTCCGTTTTACCCTCCTGAACCCACCGATTCCATATTCTGCTAACAGTCATTGGGTCTCGACCAACGCGCGAAGCAATGTCGCGATACGACAAACCACAATCGCAATAGGCTACATTCCGACCTTTAGCAAAGTCGGAAACGTGATGGTACGCATTTCTGCTCCTTACACGAGGCATCACAACAACGTTTCACCAGAAAACGCCGATCAACTGCTGTTTGTGTATGAGAAATCGGTTGGAAACTTTCCTCATGTCATCACGTTGTAGGTGTCGCCAGCGGCGCCAACCTTGTGTGAATGCTCTGAAAAGCTAATCATTTGCATATCACAGCATCTTCTTCCTGTAGGTTAAATTTCTCGTCTGTAGCACGTCACCTTCGTCGTGTAGCAATTGTAATGGCCAGTAGTGTAATTAACTTAAATCCGAGGAACACTGCGGACTCTAGACCTCGGCGACCTGTAAATGTGTGCTCAAAATTTTTTATATTGAGCTACTACTGACCCCAGTTCCCTGAGAGAAGCGATGAGCACTGTGCTCTGGACTGTTACTGAAGGATGCTGGAACAGCGATTCATGTGGTTTCATGTGTAGCCGTTTTAGACCATCCAGGCTTCGGTTTAGCGCACCAGAACTAGTTTCACGCAGTTTCGCGAGAACTTTCACGAGCGAATTGCGGATAAAGAATGCTCTGTTTTGGTCGCATCAGTTTTAACTCATCTACTGTAACAAGGATGCTCCTCAATCCTGATATCAGTACGACCTCAGTGCGTTCGGCTTGGATTAACACCATCAGCTTCACGTCACATGTAAGGAAGAAGTATCAGTTATGACTCGAGAATAAATGAAGCTATGCGCAAATAAAAGGCGCCACTATTTTTTACCGTGTTATTCACTGTCTCATATGAAAATCTACGAGTTGCACTCAGAATGGTGACTTCCTAAATGGCCATTGTTCTGTTTAGCCACCTGTTCTGTTTTATAAGGCCGATTCCATGCCTGTAGGCGACCTTGTATTTCGTTTTACAGCAGTACTCTAGGCAAATATCTTATTTAACTACAGTTCAACACAGAGGTATGTTTTATTTTGGTCTCTAACTCTGTATTCACATTTTTGTAGGTGGGGCAATACGCAACTGTGCAGACAACGTATGGAGCTCTGCGGGGCGTGGCTAACACCACACTCAACGGAACTTCGTACTACCAGTTCTCTGGCATCCCATTTGCAGCCCCTCCTCTCGGTGAACTTCGCTTCAAGGTGAGAACCAAGTCTTTTGGAATACTGAGTGGTACATTGCATAGCAGATGTGCTATAGTGAGTCGGTGGTTCTGTGATTGATATCAAAATCGAGAATGTGAGGCTTACTGTTATTCACCTAATTAGTACGCCCTATTAGAAAAATCACTTTTCGTCCCAAACACGCTCTTATATTGTACTGAAGACATCAAAGAAATATCATATCAGCAGCAAGTATGTGGTGCTTTTGCGCAAACAAATCTTCTGCAATCCATGCTGCTACAGGATCTAAATGACAGAATAGAATTACGTGGCACGAATGCTCTTCCTGTGTCTCTCTGAAGTGCTTTCAGAAAAAGAGGCCGAATCCGGGGGAAGGAAACGTAGAGTCAAATTTACTGCTTCGCATACTTGGGGGTGTGGAGGATAATAATTTTTCATGACATTACATGTCAGCATGGCTTATATC
The DNA here is from genome assembly GCF_023864275.1 of Schistocerca cancellata. NCBI lineage: Eukaryota > Metazoa > Arthropoda > Insecta > Orthoptera > Acrididae > Schistocerca > Schistocerca cancellata. The sequence goes on from NC_064632.1 coordinate 139,881,424, forward strand.
AAGGGGACTGTACCCTACGCACAGGGATGACATGTCGATTACTAACATAATACCTGTTTCTGTAGTTCAATGAATCTATTGTTACTGAGCACTTCATTGCTACTAGGCACTGGATGAGGACAGTAATGTAATCTAGGCCTTCATGTTTAGTTTATAGAACAACGATGTCAAGAAAACTCTAGGAATACGGCTGGAAGATAATGCAATCATTGTATTGGTTTTCGCTGATTTAAAACCTGAGTCTCAACCTACTCCCAAGGCAGATTTCAGAACTTAATTTTACAACAATTAACTTTTAGATGATTGGAACGCACTGCCCTCAGCAATAGCTACTGTGTCCTTCATAACAGAATGTAGCGGCTATTTTCAGTTCTGTTCGTGTACCTCTATGGATAATATAGGACATGAATATGGGGATTTTCCCGTAGTATCATTTCACGAGCGTACCGTGGATATCAGAAATTCGGTGAAACATGAAATCTCCTACATCGCTGCGGCCCGAAAAAGATCCTACAAAAACGAGACCAAAGACGACTGAAGAGAGTCGTTCAACGTGACAGAAGAGCAAACGTTCCACAAATTGCTGCAGATTTCCATGGTGGGCCATCAACGTCAGCGTGCGAACCATTCAACGAGATATCATCGATACGGGCTTTCGGAGCCGAAGGCCGACTCGTGTACCTTTGATTACTTCATGAATCAAAGCTTTACGTCTCTCCTGGACGAGTCGAAACCGACAGTGGAATGTTGATCACTGGAAACATGTTGCTGATTGGACGTGTCTCGTTTCACATTGTATCTAGCGGCTGGACGAGTACGTATGGAGACAACCTCATGAATCGACGGACTCTGTATGTTAGCAGAGGACTGTTCAAGCTGTTGGAGACCCGGTAATGGTGTGGGGCGTGTGCAGTTGGAATGACGTGGGGCTCCTGATACGCCTAGATACGACTCTGACAGGTGTCACGTATGTAAGCATTCTGTCTAATCACCTGCATCCATTCATGTCCACTGTGCATTCCGACGGACTCAGGCAATTTCAGCAGGACAATGCGACACTCCACAAGTCCAGAATTGCTAAAGAGTGGCTCCAGGAACGCTCTTCTGAGTTTAAACACTTCCGCTGCCCACCAAACTCCCCAAATATGAACGTTATTGAGCATATCTGGGATGCCTTGTAACGTGCTGTTCAGAAGAGATCTCCACCCCCTTGTAATCTTACGGATTTATGCACAGCCCTGCAGGATTCATCGTGTCAGTTCCCTCAATTACTACTTCAGACCTTAGTCGAATCCGTACCACGTCGCGTTGCGGCTCATCTGCTTGTTTACGGGGCCCTACACGATATTAGTCAGGTGTACCAGTTGCTTTGGGTCTGCAGTGCAGAATTGTGGTGTGCGTACTGTAAGACCTTCGGTACACAAACCATCAGATTATTTGACTCGTCTCTCTAACGAAGTAGGCGAGTGTCAGCAATATGTCTCGTGGTCTTGTCGTGGCGTGTTTATATTCTGCCTTTAGGTCAGACGAAAAAAATGCCACTTGCACACTTAGAGTAGCAGATGGACGGTGACAAACTTCAAACAGAACTTGATTAATTCTCACGCATACTTATTAAAATAATAAAAAGCATAGAAATTACTTTACTTGATTCTGTATGCTGTTTACAATTGACAGTTGAAGTTCCTTTGGTCTTGGTATGTTAATCTTATTGTCACATATCTCGGATACTTGAAAAGTGTCTATTCATTTATCTTCATGGCTATGTACAGGAATATGATAATCTTATTAAGCGCAGACTGAAACTTGACTACAGACAAATGCAGACTAATGCAGACTGACTAATCGGAGGTCTGTACACTCGTTATAATACCTCGAGAGTTCAGGTACCACTGCGCGAGTGTGATCCGCGAGGAGAAAGGTTCTACATTAGCAGCAATCTCATTGACTGCGTTACATATTAATACGCGGATCGGCGGAAGCAGAATTTGGTCCGTCTCTAAGACAGCGCCATCTCGTAGTACGGAGACGGACGAGCGCTGCGCCTGCGCTGTTGTGCTAAGCGAGGCACGCTCTATTGGGAAAGTTGTGTATTCGTTGACTACGCGGAACTATGTACACAACAAGAATATAAGAGCAATCAACCATTGGTAATTTGTTTGAAACTAAACTTCTTGATCAAGACCTGGAGACCACGCTGCACAACTATTCTCTGGCACGTGCCTTCACACGGGTGCAATATGTAGTGGCATAGAATCAGCACTTCGCTCTTCCGGTCGTTGTCGACATTCCAGACCTTGGAGCTGCGACTTCCACTTAAGTAGTTCTGTGTTGGCATGATGAAGCCGAGTTCATTCCATTCCATAACTCCTTCCAAAGAAGGTGTCAGGAATTCAACGTAGGTTCTGCACATGAAAATCGGACTTGCTGACCACTCGACTCACGTGGCGTATAAAGTAAAAGTAAAGCTGACACACTTTTTGATATTTGTTGATACTTCCATTTATCAACTTCTTCGAGGTAGTTTCTGTGGTTTCAGATAGAACTGTAGTGTAGAGGCTGCAGTTTTCTTAAATACTCCCATTGTTTGGATGAGACCAGGCAGCAAGCTCTTCTAAGAATATCTGACGGAGACTACAAGTTAGTCGACAAAATATTATGTAAAGAAATAGAATAATCAACCTTTTTGATCGTCTGTCACAATTTTCATTCATTTGTTAATATATTTAACTCTTTTCTTTCTCCTTGTCAAAACTTGCTAGCGTCATGTTTCGATGAGATAAAACGCAACAATATTCTACTTTTCCGTTGATTATGAAGCGCGTATTTCCACCCGTGATTTCGGAAATAAGCGTTTCCCCAGTGCTTAAAGGTTGTTTAATTCGTATTTAATAAGAATCGTTTAGTTGGAAATTTTAGAGGAAATACACAAGTAACAATCTTGTCGAGGATGCATGATTCTCAAGTCAGCGAAAATAACTGATTTGTAAAGTTTTTCTTCTTAAAAATCTGAAAATTAAGAGTACTGGCCGTATCTTTAAGTTTCGGTGCGGAGGCGCGTTTCCTCTCGTCCATTACCTGCACCTACCTGTGAACTCGTTGCAGCAGATCGCCGGTAGGAAAGTCGAGCAGAAACCTACCGTACTACAACTCCCACCAGGCTGCATACAACGTAACTATTCCAAGAACCGGGAAAAGGTCTTAATTTTGAATTAAAGGTGGAAATAAAGGCAAAACTTCGGTATATTCTGAACCTTGAGATGCACACGTTCACTATCAAGGCCGTGCTAATCTTAACACAGTCATGCACAAACCCTGTGATTCACGTTAGCAAGTTTATGGTAACGTATTTCCCGAAATCTGAACAGCTACTAAACAAGGATTGTCTTTCAATTAAAATGCTCGCCATACTTCAAATGGTTCAAATGGCTCTGAGCACTATGGGACTTAACATCTGAGGTCATCAGTCCTCTATAACTTAGAACTAGTTAAACCTAACTAACCTAAGGACATCACACACATCCATGCCCAAGGCAGGATTCGAACCTGCGACCGTAGTGGTCGCGCGGATCCAGACTGAAGTGCCTAGAACCGCTCGGCCACATCGACCGGCCTCGCCAAACTATTAAGTTTATCGGTGTCTACTGCACTCAAGCTTTTAGTCGTAGATGTTGTGTCTAGACAAGACAGCCTAGACACAATGAGAGGAAGCCGAAAGGCACGCGCTTAAACTCACGCAGGCTGGCGTGAGGTCTGAAACAGGATACGTAATGAATGCTATAAAGAAAAGTACGTAGCTTCTGGAATACTTAACTGTAATCCACGTTTGTAGAACATCGCTCTTGATGAGACATTAATAGAATCTCAATATCTATACTGGTAATGGCGCCTTGCTAGGTCGTAGCAAATGTAGCTGAAGGCTATGCTAACTATCGTCTCGGCAAATGAGAGCGTAATTCTCAGTGAACCATGGCTAGCAACGTCGGCTGTACAACTGGGGCGAGTGCTAGTACGTCTCTCTAGACCTGCCGTGTGGTGGCGCTCGGTCTGCAATTACTGACAGTGGCGACACGCGGGTCCGACGTATACTAGCGGACCGCGACCTATTTAAAAGCTACCACCTAGCAAGTGTGGTGTCTGGCGGTGACACCACAATAGATCTGCGCAATATGCGACACGGAAGTACTGTCTTTTCTCATACTCAAAATTACTTAAAAAATCCATAGTTTCTAAAAAAAACACGGTAATAAATATGCTTTCAACTTAAAACACAACTAAAAATTCGTAGCTCATACTACAAACAACTGTACCATCGAAAGGCTGTGCTCCGAATCCCTTAGATTACTGTAAGCATTCTATATCACCAAGAGAAAAGACGCGTGAAGAATACTCCGTTCTGATCGGTCAGTTTTCTATAAGGCCAACAGAAAAACATTATTCTCCCGCGTTAGTCCGCGCTTTTCTTGACTAACCGATCAACAAATAACACACTTTCAAACTGTACTTTTTCCCAAAATAAATATTTAAAATTCTGATACTCTGTTTATAATTTACGTTATTTACTATTTTCATTTGCACTCGAATTAGCTTTCCTTCTATCTTAAACTTATTTAACGTATTATGATACAAAATTCCCCGTCGTCTGCATTCACATTCTCTTAAAACTTCGTACAGCGTTCATCAGTAGAACAATGATCTACATGTTAACTTTAGACCACATTCACGCCTGAATCACAATACTAAAAGCATATACAGCACTGTACAAACATAAATAAACAAAAAAGTCTTCAAGAAATAAACAGAAAAATTTACAAAAACATTCTCTTCACCTTTTTCTTGAATGTCTCTGTGCACTACTGGACTCTGGTGGTCAAAATGCTTAACTACATTATAGTTCTTCCTGTTTAGTCCTGTTTAGTCATCTAGCAGATGAAAATTAAAACTACATACTCGACTGAGCCCACTTCAGACTATCTATCACTGTGCACGCATGAGTCATTCTCCCGATACACAGGCTCTAGACAGGAGCGATATGAGGCACCACGCCTCACCGGGAGTCTGGTTCTTCAGTGTCATGCGAGAGGACAAGGTCATTTGACGTGGAAACTATTAAAAGACAGACTTAATTTCTCATCAGGGGACTATTGTGCTGTACAGATCAGATTTTCAAACTATCTCTAAAAAAAAAGTAAAGGCCACCATGACCATATGTTTCTCAACCGACGAAACACAATAACCTTTGCTTTTCCTGACGGGTCCATAGTATTTTCCTTGGTGATATTTCATGACGCCATGAACCGCCTTTGCAACTCAGGTTCAAAACTACGAACCGATGTCTCTTCCACCGACCTTCTACTCTGCCTAGTATGAGATTAGAGGCTGCTTTCTCACTCTTTCACTCTGATCGGTCAGCATTTCCGGCAATCTACTCTCGCAGACTTTGGAATATCCCAGTCGTCATTTGGCAATCAGATTAACTCTAGCAGTGAAAAGACAACAACACATCTATTATAAGACATACACTGAGGTGAAAAAATTATGGGATTCCTCCTAGCATGGTGCCGAATCTCTTTCTCCCTGGTGTAGTGCAGCAACTCACCGCACTGGATTCAACAAGTCGTTGGAAGTCTCCTGCAGAAATAATGAGCCTTACGGTCTCTATACCCGTCCGTAATTGAGGTAGTGTTATCGGTGCAGGATACTGTGGACGAACTGACCTCTCGATAAAGCCCTATAAATGTTCAATGGGATTCGTGTTGGGTGACCTGGGTGGCCGAATCATTCGCTTGAATTGTTCAGAAAGATGTCCAAACCAATCGCGAACATTTGTGGCCCGGTGACATGGCGCATTGTCATTTCCATTGTCGTTGGCGAACATGAAGTCCATGCACGACCGAAAATGGTCTACAAGTAGCCGAAGACAACTTCCAATGATCAGTTCAGTTGGACCAATGGACCATGTCCATTCCATATAAACACAGCCCACACCATTATGGAACCACCACCGGCTTTGACAGTGCCTTGTTGACAACGTGGATCCATGGTTTCGTCTAGTGTGCGCAGCATTCGAATCCTACAATCAGCTCTTACAACTGAAATCGGGACTCATCTGACCAGAGCACGGTTTTCCAGTCGTCTAGGTCCACCCAATACGGTAATGAGCGCAGCAGAACACTACAGGTGACGTCATGTAATAACAAAAGCACGTCGGCCGTCTTCTTCCTTTACCCATTAATACCAGATATCGCCGTTCTGACATAACGGATACGATTCTCGTACGTCCCTCACTGATGTTCAAATATTAAAATCTGTGTGAATTCCTAAGGCACCAAACTGCTGAGGTCATCGGTCCCTAGGCTTATACACTACTTAAACTAACTTATGCTAAGAACAACACCCACAGCCAAGCCCGAGGGAGGACTCGAACCTCCGGCGGGAGGGTTAGCGCCATCCGTGACGTGGCGCCTAAAACCACGTTGCCTCTTCGCGCTGCCCCAGCCTCATTTCTGTGTTTATTTCGCGCCGTGTCGCTTGCCTGTGAGTAACGACAAACCTACGTAAGGGCCGCTTCTTTCGGTCATTAAGCGAAGACCGTCGCCCACTGTGTTGTCCCTAGTGAGAGATAACGGCTGGAATTTGGTATTCTGGACACACTCTTCACACTGGGATTTCGGAATGTTGAACTTCCAAACGATTTCAGAAACGGAATGTCCCATGCTTCTAGTTCCAAACACCATTCGGCGTTCAAAGTCTGTTAATTCCCGAGCCGGTCTTAGTGGCCGAGCGGTTCTAGGCGCTTCAGTGCGGAACCGCGCTGCTGCTACGGACGCAGGTTCGAATCCTGCCTCCGGCATGGATGTGTGTGGTGTCGTTAGGTTAGTTACGTTTAAGTAGTTTTAAGTCTAGGTGACTGATGAGCTCAGATGTTAAGTCCCATGGTGCTTAGAGCCATTTGAGCCACTTTTGTTAATTTACGTTGTGTGGCCATAATCGTGTCGGAAACCGTTTCAAATGAATCACACGAGTACCAACGACAGCTCCATCAATGCACTTCTCTTTTATATTTTGTATACGCGATACTACCATTAATCTGTGTATATGCGTATTCGCATGACTTCTCTCACGTCAGAGTAGACTGTATCTGGGCGCTACGTTTTCTGCTACACGGAAGATACAGGGCGTATGCTTTCTCTCAGCAAAAACGCAGATGGCATCTCACCGTGGTCGGAACAAATAGTCTCTTGCATAGGACGGTTGCTGTATGGAACTACAAGAATGCTATATCGGTCTCCGCGCTTCTGATCAGAGAGCGACATTCACCTCCAGTTGCATACAGTGAAAAATCCAACTACATCTGCTGCTTTTCCAGACATAAATGAATCTCAGTTCGAGTTTTATTCTCAGCATTCAAGTCGTTATTCATTATGTCTGGAGCAATGGCAACCTGTTTTCACAGCCGCCACAGCCGCCAGCTGCCTGGGAAGGAGTGAGGGACGCTGTGGAGGAGGTCGGCGCCACCTGTTACCAGGATCGAGATGGATACCTGTTCGGAGAGGAAGACTGCCTCTACCTCAACGTCTACACCCCTCAGGTACGCTCGTCACCTGCTGACTTCCCTCTGTGTTCACGTACTCAGCGAACTCTTGACGTGAAGCAGGTGTTCGATCTGCTAGATGTCACATCATAACAACTGTCTTACGTCAGTCTGTAGGCTTTCATGATAGTTATCATCGAAGGTAAAATCTTCTACGTTGCTATGCCGCAACATATTAATCTTCAAATTTCTTCTTCACAGTCGACGTTTCGACTCATCTGGTGGCATCTTTTTCTGTATATTAGCCTGTCAATTTCGGAGAAGGAATCTGAAGATGAGCACGACGTGGTCTAAGAACTGACAATAATTTCCCTTCTATTGCTTCTTAGCTTACACTAACTTAAATACACTCCTGGAAATTGAAATAAGAACACCGTGAATTCATTGTCCCAGGAAGGGGAAACTTTATTGACACATTCCTGGGGTCAGATACATCACATGATCACACTGACAGAACCACAGGCACATAGACACAGGCAACAGAGCATGCACAATGTCGGCACTAGTACAGTGTATATCCACCTTTCGTAGCAATGCAGGCTGCTATTCTCCCATGGAGACGATCGTAGAGATGCTGGATGTAGTCCTGTGGAACGGCTTGCCATGCCATTTCCACCTGGCGCCTCAGTTGGACCAGCGTTCGTGCTGGACGTGCAGACCGCGTGAGACGACGCTTCATCCAGTCCCAAACATGCTCAATGGGGGACAGATCCGGAGATCTTGCTGGCCAGGGTAGTTGACTTACACCTTCTAGAGCACGTTGGGTGGCACGGGATACATGCGGACATACATTGTCCTGTTGGAACAGCAAGTTCCCTTGCCGGTCTAGGAATGGTAGAACGATGGGTTCGATGACGGTTTGGATGTACCGTGCACTATTCAGTGTCCCCTCGACGATCACCAGTGGTGTACGGCCAGTGTAGGAGATCGCTCCCCACACCATGATGCCGGGTGTTGGCCCTGTGTGCCTCGGTCGTATGCAGTCCTGATTGTGGCGCTCACCTGCACGGCGCCAAACACGCATACGACCATCATTGGCACCAAGGCAGAAGCGACTCTCATCGCTGAAGACGACACGTCTCCATTCGTCCCTCCATTCACGCCTGTCGCGACACCACTGGAGGCGGGCTGCACGATGTTGGGGCGTGAGCGGAAGACGGCCTAACGGTGTGCGGGACCGTAGCCCAGCTTCATGGAGACGGTTGCGAATGGTCCTCGCCGATACCCCAGGAGCAACAGTGTCCCTAATTTGCTGGGAAGTGGCGGTGCGGTCCCCTACGGCACTGCGTAGGATCCTACGGTCTTGGCGTGCATCCGTGCGTCGCTGCGGTCCGGTCCCAGGTCGACGGGCACGTGCACCTTCCGCTGACCACTGGCGACAACATCGATGTACTGTGGAGACCTCACGCCCCACGTGTTGAGCAATTCGGCGGTACGTCCACCCGGCCTCCCGCATGCCCACTATACGCCCTCGCTCAAAGTCCGTCAACTGCACATACGGTTCACGTCCACGCTGTCGCGGCATGCTACCAGTGTTAAAGACTGCGATGGAGCTCCGTATGCCACGGCAAACTGGCTGACACTGACGGCGGCGGTTCACAAATGCTGCGCAGCTAGCGCCATTCGACGGCCAACACCGCGGTTCCTGGTGTGTCCGCTGTGCCGTGCGTGTGATTATTGCTTGTACAGCCCTCTCGCAGTGTCCGGAGCAAGTATGGTGGGTCTGACACACCGGTGTCAATGTGTTCTTTTTTCCATTTCCAGGAGTGTATATGCAATGGTCAAGAACTGGTTTTAGTTCACATAAATTCTATTTCGTGTTATGTGAATAGAGAATAATTTATGATTACACTGCACAAGGCATGTGTGACAGAGTCACGTTGGTAAATTTCAGACGCGGTTGCGTGTCACTGTCATGGGGAATTAAGACGTATTTTTTGAAACTCAGAAGAGCTAGAGAGGCCTTTCACATATGAAAGATAATGTCTGTTCAAATTTTGCGTCAGTCGCATTAGAGTGGAGCTAGTAGGAACACTATGTGGATGAAAAATCAGGTTTGCTTCAAATACACGCTGTAACGGTCGTGAGTGTTAGTTAACTTTGAGGTTGTACGTGGTGAGTTGATGTTGGTCAAGAATGCCTTTAAGACGACAAAGACACCATTCTCGATAGACCTACGGGAATTTGAATGTTCCTTCTGCGAAATTGAATAAAGACTTGGCAAGGACGTAGCCACTATACACGATTGCTGGCAGCGGCGGTCATGAGAATGTACGGTCAGATGAAGACCGAGCTCTAGACAACCATGTGTCAGTACCGATAGGGAAGTACGTTTCTGGCGCATTGTACTGGAACTGCAGCTGTCATTGGAGCAGCACCAGTGACATAACGAGCTGTTAAAAATAGTTTACTTCGAGGACAGCTCCAAGCCAGATGCGCTGCGGCGTGCAATCCACTGATCGCAAACCACCGCCATTTTCTCCTTCAGTGGTGTCAAGCGAGAGCACACTGGAGGGCAGGGTGGAGGTCTGTTGTGTTTTCCGACGAAAGCTGGTTCTGCGTCGGTGCCAGTGATGGCCGAGTGTTGGTTAGAAGGAGGTCAGTTGAGGACCAGCAAACAAATTGTCTGCGTGCTAGCTGCACTGGACCTACAACTACAGTTATGGCCTGTGGTGCGATTTTGTATGACAGCAAGAGCACTTTTTGTGGTTATCCCATGCACCCTGACAGAAAATTTGTAAATCAGTCTGGTGATTCGATCTATTGTGCTGTCATTCGTGACAGCATTCGAGGGGGTGTCTGCCAGCAGAATAATCTGGCCCACATACTACCTTTGTAACCCTACATGCTCTACACAGCGTCAACATGTTGCCTTGGTCCGCTCGATCACAAGATCTGTCTCCAGTCGAGCGCATATGAGGGGCTTATTTCACTAGTGGTACAAGTCCACTTTTGTTCATGTTGAGATACAGAGCCCTGAAGTTAAATGAGCGCTGAAAAATCTGCAGTTGGGATACCAGAAAATTTCAAGCATATGGCTTCTTGCTAGAGATGAACCTTTCTTTCTATTTGTTTAGATCATTAATTTCAGAAGCATTATAGACAGAAAAGTGGAGGTAATGGACTTCTACCACTATTGAAATAAGTCTTTCCTATGGAACATCAACGGACGACAACTCCAGTGTCATCTGTAACCATCCTCCGCCCTCTCTGTACGGACGAACTAAGTGCAACAGGCATGGAACTTCATCTCACAAACTGATATCTGTCACCTGTACAACACAAAGCATGCACGTTTGCATGCTAGCAATCAATATTCTGGCGGTTACGGTAGTTATTAATGTACCAGCAGTTCACATTTGAAATGGTTTATCTCGTGCTTACATTAACGTGTGATCTTGCAATGCTAACCACTTAAATATATTGCCTACACACAGGTACTTTCGTAATTTCAATTCTCAGATAAATTTTTCGGGGTTTAGGTAACTGTCTCCGTTAACCTGGTCATGCGTTACTACTTCTCACTGCTGCGGTACTTGAAGTGAGCACAATCAGAGGTCTTAACTACTGATTGAAACTGGTAATGACAGCTGTCGAAAGCTCGAGGATTTTATATCACTTGATGAGACTTGGAAACCGAGAACATTTTATGTAATGATCATATTAGGTTTTAATGCATATCATAAATACAATAAACTTGGTTGCCTTAAAAACCTTCAGTACTGTGGTTGTATTTCTGTATGTGACAGGTGTCGGAGGACGCGCTGCTACCGGTCATGGTCTGGATCTTTGGGGGTCACTTCACCGGTGGCAGCAACTCTAAGGAAGACTGGGGGCCAGACTTCTTGCTCGACCAGGGAGTCGTTGTCGTCCTCCTCAACTACCGACTAGGGGTCCTGGGTAAGTCCCCCCAACTGTGTCGCCAAATAAATACTACGAGGGCGTGCTGAAAAGTAATGCCTTCGAATTCTCGCCAAATACGTTCTAAGAGAGAGGACCCAAAACTAACGCCCACGAATTTTTTATGCGAAAACTCTTACAGATTTTTAAGTAAGAGAATCGTTATTAACTTTCTACATCTTTATTATTCACGTCTACATACTTGCAGACCAATGACACCAGAAGTCTCCGAATTGTAGCGTGTAAAGGGTGGTGTGTAACGTAACTATGTCGGTGCTTGAGAAACAGCTTGCTGTCATCGAACATCAAATTCGAAGAGTTCGACCGCACATGGAGCACCCTATCCTTCAGCATAACAATACCAGACCACGCATGAGCGCTGCTCAATCTGACGCATTGTGTTCACTCTCATCAATCATCCTCGCACATGGAGCACCCTATCCTTCAGCATAACAATACCAGACCACGCATGAGCGCTGCTCAATCTGACACATTGTGTTCACTCTCATCAATCATCCTCCATGCAGTAATATTGTGTCCCCATCCGATATTCATCTGTTTCCAAAACTTAAAAAAAATCTTCGAGAACTTCACTTTTTAACTTTGATAGTGGTAGCAGTGACAGCTGAGGTGAGGTTGTGGCTCCGTCAACAAGGTAAAACATTATATAGTGACGGAATCAATGTTAAAGTGTGAAATCTTATCGGACTTAAGTGCTAAGGTCATCAGTTCCTAAGCTTACACACTACTTAACCTAAATTATCCTAATGACAGAAACACACACACACCCATGCCCGAGGGAGTACTCGAACCTCCGCTGGGACCAGCCACACAGTCCACGACTGCAACGCCTTAGACCGTTCGGCTAGACGGAATCAACAGACTGGTCACTCGTTGGGAAAATGTGTTCGTTGCCATTGTGACTATGTTGAGAAAGAAATATGTAGACCTAAAGAATACAGATGTAGAATAAAACTTCTGTTTTATTTAAAAATCTTTAAGAGTTTTCACATAAAAAATTCGGAGGCATTATTTTTAAGTACGGCCTGGAAGATACGACGCTATACTATGGGTACGCACCTAATAGTATCCCGGTAATTGTAATGCCAGAATATAAATCAACATTACACTTAATTAGTTGATCTGTTTACTCACAAACAAGAGGTGTAAATAAACTTACGTGTCCTCAATTAACATACAACTCTGGAATGTAAGTTCAGGCGTCAGAAGGAAATTACGCTATTCGGTGTAGAAGATTACTGTTCGCCGAGGATCAGATTGTGTGCTATGGGCAGAGAGTAGGAAGTATTGTTGATAACAGGTGGAATTATTGTCTGCATGTATTAGATTTGGCATCCTACCGTAATAATTATTAAATCTCTTGATTGCGTGGTGTGATATATCACACCTCCCACGTCTATGACTTAACTCTTTCTGTTTAGCTTTTGGCTCTTCAGTATAGTTTTCTTTTTTTTACTACTCGTAAGGTATTTCTTAATCAGTGATTGGCGCTCACATGAACAATTTTCATCTGTGCTGCCAGCTCACTTTCAGTCGCTGCAAAGTGAATGAGGATAGGAACAGGGCACTGTATCTTATCTTCTCGTAGTAGCTGCGAGATAGAGCGGTGGCAAACAGAGGAGCGGCAGCTTCTTTCCAACAAACTTAACAAAAAAACTACTGACTCTTACACAACAAAGCGTGTACTACGTCCTTACTTTAAAACCTGCATCTGCATACATCTACATCAAGAAATGGACCATTTGACCCATTCCGTCTTCTTCATAATTGGGCAAGCCATCACCTCACTGATCTTCCTAAAGGTCTTTCGCGTCTTGCTTGATGTAGTTTTATAGCTTTAGTGATTCTTGCATCTGGCATACGCTCTGTGTGTTCTTTCCATCTTAACTGATATTGTTTTATTATGTTAATTATATTTACATATTAACTTCACCACGGATGTCATCACTTTTCTTTTTATCCGTCAAAGTAAATCCAGCCACGTATCTAAGGAAATTCATTTCATATGTTTCTATTCTCTTCTCTTCTCTCTTTTTAAGACGAGTTTTCGCTTCCATACAGCATTAAGCGTTTCATAAATTATTAAGGAGGAGGAAAATCAATGTACAGGCAAAGTAATCTCTACATTTCTTCCAGCAGAACTATGAGAAAATTTTACCTAATTCATGTTACATCCAGTTTCAAAAATTATATAGTTGTCAATAATTCCAGTGCGAAAACACTATCAACCAAACACCCATCATCATACATTTCCTTACGTATTTTCTTATAAACACATCATTTCATTTCACTTTAAAATGCATGTCTTATCAATATAGAGTCCCCATTAAGAATATCATGTACATACACTTCCCTATCCTATCGCTAACTACTGTCCGTCCAACCACAGAATCTCATGCCGAGGGCGCAGAACGCTGTCAGCGATGTTAACACAGTCTATAGGGCTGCCAACATATAAACAGGCTATTTACAGTACGTTTAACTTCCACTCACTGATTTAACATAAAGCAATCTATGTATTTTCTAAATAAGTTCAATAATGCAACACTGGTGTTATTACCTTGTACGCTTTGCGCTTCGTTCCTTAGTTAATTCTGTCTTTCTCCTTATGCAGCAAACCAACCATTAGTTTCGATCTTTATCTCTGGCAGTATTCTCTGTGTTTAGTTTCACTTCAATGTACACTGACTCGCAAGAAATGAAGCACCCAGAAGGGAAGGAGGAAACGAAAATTAATTCACGTGGTGGGAGGGTATGTGATGATACTTGAGCCATCACAACATCGAGGCAAATGTATAAATATCTTGGCAGTATGAGTCCATTTATTAGTATGAGGTCTTACCATCTTTCGCCTGTGTACAAGTTCTGATTCGTTTGGGAAAGGTGTCATAATGCCTCTTCTGAGCCAAACAAGCCCAAACCTGTAGTAACCGGGCCTTGATTTCCCTGACACTGGCGCCGGGATGGAGCTGACGACCGAGCTTGTCTGACACACGCTCTGTCACAGTCAGATCTGGGATCTTGCTGCTCACGGGAGTACGTCAACATACGAAAACAGTTCACAGGCACACGTTCCACATGCGGACGAGCATTGCTCAGTTGAAATACGGCGCTGCAGCACTGTTACATGAGAGGCAGGTCTTCAAGACGCAGGATTTCCGTGACGTATTGTTGTACCGTTAGAGTTATTTCAGTCATAACGAGCTATGACCGAAAGTCATACTCGACGTCTCCCCAGACACTGACGCATGGAGTAACACCGCTGGGTCTCTTCAAAGTAAATTAAGATGGGACCCTCTGCCTATGTATCCATCGCACTACCCGTTGACGGTCATCTGGGCTTGTGCAGTACTGTGATTTGTCCACGAACGCAGTGCGACCGCGTTAGAAACAGTCCATGATTGCCAATCGTGGCACCACGGCATCCCAGGGAGTCGATTACTGAAGCTCGGATGGGAGGTGAAGATGTGAAGGTGTTAGAGTGTGCCTCGTGCACAATACAGCGATCTTCCCGTGGCGGTCAGACGTGATTGACCGGAAGCTTGAGATCGACTATGTCTGCCCTCACTTCCCCATGCAGCCCACCATCGTGTCACTCTCAAATCCGAATGCCCCATAAATGTAGAGGTAGCATGATTTGACCTTCTGATCAAATGGGGACTCATAATTAGGTCCATTTCATACTTTGCAAGATGATTATATCGCTTTCTAAAGCGACATCTTCGTTCCCTTACAGTGATCATTCAACATCCAACGTTGTTCACGTTCCTTATGTATCCTGCCAGGCTTGGTAACAACTTAACACAAAGAACACTGCAGCACTCTGGTGGACATTCTAGATGTCACAGAGAATTTCAACTCTGATCATATACATACCAGCAAATGGCGTGTACATGTTACAAGTTACATTGACATCAGACCTTATATTCTGGGTGCTTCACTTTTTCTGTCAGGCAGTTTATTCACTTTTGACATATTATTCATTAACTCTAATTTCCGAATCAAGTATAAAGTGTTTCATTTTTATATGCCAGTATTCGTATGTTTTCCTCGTTTTCTCCAAATGAAACAACCGTTAAAGAGGACATCTCCTCGGCGAATTGTGTAAATTTGCGACTAATTCGTTATTAAAATGGAGCTATGTAGAAGCAGTATAGCTCTTCTTGACGAAGACGTTGTATATCTGTGTCCATTTCCATATGGAAACATCCTAGCTACGACCATCTTACGTAATGTAACTGAGTGATGGGAGAGACGGGGCACTGTACTCGTATTAGAGGGGATGGCTGCTCAAACGCTCATCCAGCCCCACGCGCTTACTCTAACTCACTCGAGGAAAATGGGTGGCTAATTTGGAGACGCTTTTGATGATTTCCTTCTCGACCCTTTCCCGAGTTTCTGTTGGGTCTCTTACAACTGACTCTGATGAGTGACTGTAGGAGGATACAAGATGACTCAGACCAAATTCGTAGTTGGTGTGATGAATTGCAGATAGCGCTAAAAGTAGAAAAATGTAAGTCAGTGCAGATGAGAAGGAAAATCAAACCCATCAGCATTAGTAGGTTTCTATTTGACTCAGTCACATCGATTAAGTACCTACGCTACACTTTGCAAAGCAATATGAAATGTAATGAGCTTGTAAGGATTGTAGTAGTGAAGGATTTTATAGGAAAGTCTGGATCATATGTAAAGGATGCGGCATGCGAAACACTCGTACGACCCATTACTGAGTACTGTTTGATAGTCTGAGATCTACACCAGCTTGTATTATAGGAAGACATCGAAGCAATTCGGAAGCAGGTGCTACATTTGTTACGGTATATTTGAGCAGCACGCAAGTATTACGGGGATGCTTTGAGAAGGAATGAAAAACGCTGGAGGGAAAGCGACGCTTTTTTCGAGGAGATGACAGAAAATTTAGTGAGCAGACATTTGAGGTTGACTACAGATTGATTTTTCTGTCGCCAACATAAATTTCACGTAAGGACCATCAAAATAAGATTAGATTCATTAGGGCTCTTAGGAGGGCATATAGACAGTCGCTCTTCTGTTGCTCTGTTTGCGAGCGGAACAGGAAAGGAAATCACTCCTAGTGCTACAGGGTACCCTCCGCCAGGTACCATACAGTGGCTTGCGGAGTGCGAGTATAGATGTAGATGCAGATGTATACCTCGTCGCTGACGAGACGTTAAATCTTAATATTCTTGCCTCCAGCTTCTTCTTCTTACCCAATTTCAAAGTCAAGCAATCGACCATTTTCCCTTCTGCTACTTGTAATGAGCTCCACATTAGTTACTTTTAGCTCACGTTCGACTTTGCAGACTTAGGTTTTCCGTGAATTACCTAAATCACTGCCGGCCGCGGTGGTCTAGCGGTTCTGGCGCTGCAGTCCGGAACCGCGGGACTGCTACGGCCGCAGGTTCGAATCCTGCCTCGGGCATGGGTGTTTGTGATGTCCTTAGGTTAGTTAGGTTTAAGTAGTTCTCAGTTCTAGGGGACTTATGACCTAAGATGTTGAGTCCCATAGTGCTTAGAGCCATTTGAACCAACCTAAATCACTCAAGGCAAATGCCGACGTAGTCCCTACGAAATGGCTCGACCGATTTCCTTTCCCATAATTAAAAAACGCAGTCCGACAATCTGCAACATCTTAAGCAATATCGTTGCCGAAGGGACGTTAAACTATCGTCTCACTTCCGTCCTTGCTTCCTTCCTTATTTTTATCTTAATCCATGTTTCACGTTATGACGCCCATTCCACGTGACCCGTCCTACTTGCTTTGCATTTTCCGCAAGAATTCCCATGTAATCAGCCATCTGTGAAACATCATTCACATCTTCTTATCATTTTTTTCTGCGTTCAGAGTGTATTTTGCAGCTTTTATCAGGTTTAGGATTTGGGTCTTGACTTCACACGAGATGTTTTGTGTGCTGCACAGGACTGCTGAGCTTGAGCGACCCGATCGCCACGGGCAACAACGTTTTCAAGGACCAGGTGGCCGGCTTACAGTGGGTGCGGGACAACATCCGCGCATTTGGTGGCGACCCGGAGAAGGTGACGCTCTTCGGACAGAGTTCCGGCGGCATCAGCGTCGAGATGCACATGTACTCGCCGCTCTCCAGAGGTATGCATCTAGTGTCGTCTTGCAGTTCATGCCAATTCTTTGCTGGTTCATCTGACAGTCAGCACGGTCCAGTTTTATTGAGATTTGCATAGCGTTGGTCGCTTTTCACATCTTCCAGGGAGAGTGTCGCGAATGTGTCTTATTATGTTTGACTTCTTTAGTGCACCAGACAGCAATATCTTCAAAACTCAGATTTAACTTACTTACATTTAAGAGAAAATTCTTACTTCATATTAAAAGACTGCTTTAGGACGTATAGATACCGATAGACAGCAATGAAAAGAGAAATTCTTATTGGTGTGCTGTACTTTTACTGTAATGAGAGAAGCGACCATCAAATTTTTTGCATTTATTTTTTTACTAAAGCAGATTTACTTCTCTAATACTCTCAGTAATTCACATTACCAGGTAATCACAGAGTTTCTAGATAGCCCACCTTTTTGTTTGTTATTAAATTGCTAGTATGGTCATTCCAGTTCGTTATTCGCCTTTTATAGTATTCCTTTTTCCTAATTCGCAATGCTTTAGCGCGTCCGTCTGTTACAATTTCTTTAATAGTATTCAGTTCATAGATCAGGTCTCCTGTATCCTATAGGCAATTTTTCCATATCAAAATACACTACTGGTCGTTAAAGTTGCTATACCACGAACATGACGTGCTACAGACGTGAAATTTAACCAGGAAGAGGAGGCTGTGATATGCAAATGATTAGCTTTTCAGAGCATTCACACAAGGTTGGCGCCGGTGGCGACACCTAAAACGTGCTGACAAGAGGAAAGTTTCCAACCGATTTCTCATACACAAACAGCAGTTGACCGGCGTTGCCTCGCGAAACGTTGTTGTGATGTCTCGTGTAAGGAGGAGAAATGCGTACCATCAAGTTTCCGACTTTGATAAAGGTCGGATCGTAGCCTATAGCGATTGCGGTTTATCGCATCGCGACATTGCTGCTCCCGCATGGCTGTAACTGATCGTGCAGCCACGTCTCGATCCCTGAGTCAACAGATGGGGACGTTTGCAAGACAACAACCATCTGCACGAACAGTGCGAAGACGTTTGCAGCAGCATGGACTATCAGCTCGGAGAACATGGCTGCGGTTACCCTTGACGCTGCATCACAGACAGGAGCGCCTGCGATAGTGAACTCAACGACGAACCTGGGTGCACGAATGGCAAATCGTCATTTTTTCGGATGAATCCAGGTTCTGTTTACAGCATCATGATGGTCGCATCCATGTTTGGCGACATCGCGGTGAACGCACATTCGAAGCGTGTATTCGTACTGGCGTATCACCCGCCGTGATGGTATGGGGTGCCATTGGTTACGCATCTCGGTCACCTCTTGTTCACATTAACGGCACTTTGAACAGTGGACGTTACATTTAAGATGTGTTACGATCCGTGGCTCTACCCTTCATTCGATCCCTGCGAAACCCTACATTTTAGCAGGATAATGCAGGACCGCATGTTGCAGGTCCTGTACGGGCCTTTCTGGATACAGAAAATGTTCGACTGCTGCTCTGCCCAGCACATTCTCCAGATCTCTCACGTCTGGTCGATGGTGGCCGAGCAATTGGCTCGTCACAATATGCCAGTCACTACTCTTGATGAACTGGTGGTATTGTGTTGAAGCTGCATGGGCAGCTGTACCTGTACACGCCATTCAAGCCCTGTTTGACTCAATACCCAGGCGTATCAAGGCCGTTATTACAGCCAGAGGTGCTTGTTCTGGGTAGTGATTTCTCAGGATCTATGCACCCAAACTGCGTGAAAATATAATTACATGTCAGTTCTAGTGTAATATATTTGTCCAATGGTTACCCGTTTATCATCTGCATTTCTTCTTGGTGTAGCAATTTTAGTGGGCAGTAGTGTACATAACGAGAGAAATATCCCGTTTCAAAAATGCATTAATAAATAATCATATATATATATATATATATATATATATATATATATATATATATATATATATATATATACACGCAGTTGGACAGTTGGATCAGCGTCAATAACTGGTCGCAATATGTCATCGTAACGTGTGCGCTGCCCAATGCAGCTGCGCACAGTTATGACCGCAAGGCTCAATGGACAGAGTCTGGTCCTATGACAAAGTAATACCGTGTTCGGCCATCCTTAGGTTTTCCGTGATTCCACTAAATTGCTTCAGGCAAATGCCGGGAGATTCCCTGCCTTCCCTAATCCGATAATCCGATAGGACTAATGAACTCGCTATTTGGTCCCCTTCCCCAAACCAACCAACAAAATAATGCAGGGGGGGGGGGGGGGGTGTGGGTGACTGCAGTCGGATGAGTGCGCGTTGCGCGTTGCCTGTTCGCCCTCCATATAAACTATTCGCGCCCAACGTGCCGCAAACAGGTAGTGGCCACACTACATCGCCACCGCCCTAAAAGCCCAGCACCCTAGTCGGCACAACGGCTCTCATTGTTAATCCACCGGACGGATTGGATCTGTGGCCAGCGTCCCTCCCTGAATCACGGAAGCGGTGTGCTAACGCGCCCAGTTATCCGGGCGGCTCATTTTATTCTCGCCTCTGATCGCCAAAATCGTCCTCAGACAATCGATTTCAGTCAGTTGCAGCTGGCTACAAATCAGTTCAGAAAATACCATCAATGTGGCTCTATTAAAAATATTAAAAAGGTCATTACTGACATAAACCGATAGTCTGACCGCAGCTTTAGTGGCCATGGACGGGAGTAAAAGAAACGAATTGTAAACTATGATATCAAAGTAGTTTTATGTAAGTGTGCATGCTTTCGTGGCTGTTGTCACTACTGTTCTAGCAGTAGTGGACACCAAAAGATCCTGAGGAAGCTCCCAGCAGAGGGGTCGAAACGTTGAACATTTTAGAAGAAACATGACGAGGCCTAATAACCCAGAAGATTTTAACTTCAAAGTAGTTTTGCTTACTAGTTTGTTGCGCGTAGACATCCTGCATTGTTTCTAATGAACGCAGAAAAAAATAACAGCTAGTCTAAACTTGATGAGTTTCAGTTTCTTAGAAACCGTCCGGATTTCTTTTTGTGCACTTAGCTGTACCTTTCAAGATAACAAAGCTTCAAATATGTTACTATTTGATTTTTATTTAAATGAGCTGATACACCCTGAAGCTGTCATTCTTTATTAGTATACTACTGACCATTGCTTTTCACAATATATACAGGGTGTTACAAAAAGGTACGGCCAAACTTTCAGGAAACACTCCTCACACACAAAGATAGAAAATATGTTATGTGGACATGTGTCCCGAAACGCTTACTTTCAATGTTAGAGCTCATATTATTACTTCTCTTCAAATCACATTAATCATGAAATGGAACCACACAGCAACAGAACGTACCAACGTAACTTCAAACACTTTGTTACAGGAAATGTTCAAAATGTCCTCCGTTAGCGAGGATACATGCATCCATCGTCCGTCGCATGGAATCCCCGATGCGCTGATGCAGCCCTGAAGAATGGCGTATTGTATCACAGATGTCCACAATACGAGCACGAAGAGTCTCTACATTTGGTACCGGGGTTGCGTAGACAAGAGCTTTCAAATGCCCCCATAAATGAAAAGTCAAGAGGGTTGAGGTCAGGAGAGCGTGGAGGCCATGGAATTGGTCCGCCTCTACCAATCCATCGGTCAACCAATCTGTTGTTGAGAAGCGTACGAACACTTCGACTGAAATGTGCAGGAGCTCCATCGTTCATGAACCACATGTTGTGTCGTACTTATAAAGGCACATGTTCTAGCAGCACAGGTATTGTATCCCGTATGAAATCATAATAACGTGCTCCATTGAGCGTAGGTGTACGAAAGTAAAATGAGCTCTAACATGGGAATTAAGCGTTTCCGGACACATGTCCACATTACATCTTTTCTTTATTTGTGTGTGAGGAATGTTTCCTGAAAGTTTGGCCGTACCTTTTTGTAGCACCCTGTATAAAAACCTAGTAGATAGTTTCGGAAGTTACATGCGGCTTTTCGCGGATGATGCGGTAGTATACAGAGACGTTACAGCATTAGAAAATTGCAACGAAATACAGGAAGATCTGCAACGGATAGCCACTTGGTGCAAGGAGTGGCAACTGACCCTTAACATAGACAAATATAATGTATTGCGAATACATAGAAAGAAGGATCCTTTATTGTATATGATAGCGGAACAAACACTGTTATCATTTACTTCTGCAAAATATGTGGGTGCATGCGTACGGAACGATATGAAGTGGAATTATCATATAAAATTAATTGTTGGTAAGGCGGGTGCCAGGTTAAGATTCATTGAGAGAGTCCTTAGAAAATGTAGTCCATCAACAAAGGACGTGGCTTACAAAACACTCGTTCGACCTATACTTGAGTATTGCTCGTCAGTGCGGGATCCGTACCAGGTCGAGGTTTCGAGAGGGTGCGTTTCTGGATGAGGTATCGAATATGTTGCTTCCCCCTACTTATACCTCCCGAGCAGATCACGAATGTAAAATTAGAGAGATTCGAGCGCGCACGGATGCTTTCCGGCAGTCGTTCATCCCGCGAACGATACGCGACTGGAGCAGGAAAGGAAGGTAATGACAGTGGCACGTTAAGTGCCCTCTGCCACACACCGTTGGGTGGCTTGCGGAGTATAAATGTAGATGTAGATGTGTTAACGCCAGCCTGTACATGGTACAGTAATTCCACGGGCCGCCTGCTGCAGATCTCCGGCCAAAGTTACGCGATGACACAGAATGTTGTAGAGATTGCATTAGTTGTTATCGGATGGCAGACGTGAAGGATTGCTGTGTGCTTCATGCACGGTAGCGCGATCCTTCCTTGTGGTGGTCAGACGTGTTCGACTGGAGCCTTGACAACGAGTGTATCTGCCCTCACCTGCCTGTGGAGTTCAACATCGGGCCATTGTCTCATCCATATGCCCTACAAATATGGCCAATGCACGATTCGACCAGCTGGCCAAATGCAGATTCACAATGAGGCCCCTTTTAGACACTCTGAGGTGGGAATAACGCTGAATCACGAGTGCCTGTGTCCTTCAGTGACCAATCAGCGTCTGAAGCTGGTCACACCTCCTATACATCCTGCCACGCCTGATAATAACACTAAACATGAACAACCTTAATGGTCCCTGGTGACCGTTCTACTCGCCACACAAAGACGTGCAACTGTTATTTCATTTACTCGATGACGGTGTCTCTGTGTGCAGCGTGGCACTGATATCCCACCATGTCTTCTATGTGCCTCAGTTTCTTTGTTAAGCAACATTTTTGAATGGCGAAATTTTCGTCGTTGTCGTAAGTTTTACTAGCGTCATTAATACACCTGCACACATTTAAAATTACATGTACATCAATATACCGCCACACTGGACTAACACTTCACGACTGGGCGATCGTTAATGTGGCATGGCACGACGAAAACGCTATTACAAAGACATTAATGTGGCCTAATGTGCCGTAGCTGAATTATCGTACAGCAAGATATTAATAATAGTAGAACATTTTATCATATAATGTGTTACTGTCTCTGCCGGCCGAAGTGGCCGTGCGGTTAAAGGCGCTGCAGTCTGGAACCGCAAGACCGCTATGGTCGCAGGTTCGAATCCTGCCTCGGGCATGGATGTTTGTGATGTCCTTAGGTTAGTTAGATTTAACTAGTTCTAAGTTCTAGGGGACTAATGACCTCAGCAGTTGAGTCCCATAGTGCTCAGAGCCATTTGAACCATTTTTTTTGTTACTGTCTCTAACTTTTAAGCGACTGGTAGGTGAGACGCATTGGATTGCTGCCGCTTCCGTTTATCAGGATATTAGAAAATGATCTAAGTTCTAAAAATATACAGTAGTGCACAAATAACAAATGACAACTTGAAACGTCCCCTTTTGAAAAATTATACAAGACTGTGCTTAACCTGACACACAATTTTTTTAGCGCAACGCAATCTGACTTTCAATAATCCCTACAAAAGAATGGCCCTGACTATCATTAACCTATACCTTTCACAAATCACTTACCTCACAAAAATCTTCATTACTCGAACTAGTGCAATACAGCGAGCGCCACTACTGCCAGCTAAATAACAGATTCAAACTACGGAAGGCACTAACTACTGATAGGCATAGTTAGCAAATGAAAGATTGTAATAGAGAACAAGCAATATATTTACCTTAATAGTCATAATATATGTAGCAGTTCACGACAAATTTCAAAACTCCGCCATCTCACGCCCACATCCACCACTGCTGGCGGTTCACCTCCAACTGCGCAACGCTACGCGCTGTTAACATCCAGCTGTCCAACACTACAATGGCACACAACAATGCAAACTAGCCACAGACTGCACACAGCACAGCCAGTGATTTTCATACAGAGCGCCACGTGGCGTTACCAATAAGAAAACCTAAACAGCCTACTTACAAGCTTCAGGTGGTAATATATTAATCGATGTGTCAAAGCTGTGGACCAAGCCTACTGAAGATCATTGAATATTTTTGTATCACTCATAAGATTCTTACGTGAGATGTTGAAAACGGGGGACATTCATCTGCGTCTAAGCCGGAGCCACCAAAGCTCTACTGACTACTCAGGGACGTCGTGTGACTTCCCACTGCCCTCCTTTTGTCGCAACGTGGCACTTGCTTTCAGAGAGTGTAGACAGTCTTTTGTGGTTGCTGCAGGGTTGTTCCGGGCGGCCATCTCGCAGAGTGGATCAGCCCTCGGCGGAGACCACATTGCAGACACCAACCGCGAGATCGCCTTCTGTATCGGCGCGGAGCTGGGCCTGCAGACAGAGGATCCCCAGGAGCTGCTTACCTTCCTGCAGTCGGTGGAGATTTCCTCGCTATTCACCACGGTAGGCCACTGACAGCTATTCCCGTAGCTAAGCCACTAGGTAAACCAAAATTCTCAAAAGAATTTAACGCCCATGTATAGTTTCAAGTCTCAGGTTACTCTAGAATAGAGTTATTGCGATAAATATTTAATGTTAAGCATGTAAGTGAGAGTAGTTACAGAAGTTTAAGATTATGTGTAGAGTGTGTTGGAAGTCCATAGCTGCTCTCATTTACAAATACTGGATAATCTGGGTATTTTAACTCAGTGATTTACGCAACCTCAAGAAAGATTCACAGTTTCTGACTGTTATACTTGTCTCACTGCGTTAAACATTTCACATAAAGTTACACTGAGATGACGAAGTCATGGGAAAACTCCCATTGTCGTGTCGGACCTCCTTTTTCCCGTCTTAGTGCAGTAACTCGACGTAGCATGGACCCAACATACTGCTGGAAGCCCCTTAATAAATATTGAGCCATGCCGCATCTATAGCCATCCATTATTGCGAGAGTGTTGCCGGTGTACGATTACGACCACGAACTGACCTCTCGATTATGCTCCTCAAATTTTGATGGAATTCATGTCGTGAGATCCCTGTGGCCAAACCATTCCCTCATATTGTCCAGAATGTTCTTCAACCCATTCGCGAACACCATATAACTTTCAGCGTTGTTTGGGAACATGAAGTCTATGAAGGTCTGCAAACGGTTCCCAGGTAATCAGACAGAATCATTTCCAGTGAATTATCGGTTTAGCTGGACCGGGGGACTCACACCATTCCACATAAACACAGCCCTTACCACTATGGAGCCACCACCAGCTTGCACAGTGCATTGTTGACAACTTGGGTGTATAGCTTCGTGACATCTGCGCCACATTAGAAACCTACCATCAGCTTTTACCAACTGAGATCCAAACTCATCTGACCAGGCTACTTTAGTGTCCAGGAGAGGTGCATCAGGCGATGCTGTGCTGTTAACAAAGGCAGTCGCGACGGTCGTTTGCTGCCTAAGCCAGTTAACACCAAATTAGCCTCACTGTCCTAACGGATACGTTCATCCTACTTCCCCATTGATATCTGCAGTAATTTCACGCGGTGTTGTTTGTTGTTACCACTGAGAACTCTACGCAAACACTACTGCTGTCAGTGGTCAAGTAGAGGCCTTCGGCCTCCACGTTGTCCGTGGTGTAAGGTAATACCGGAAATTGGGTATTATCTTTGCGTCTTGACACTCTACATCTCAGAATATTGAATAACCTAACGATTTCTGAAATGGAATGCCCCATGTCCCGTTCCAACTTCCCTCTGCATTCAAAGTCTGTTAGTTCCCGTAGTGGGACCATACTCACGTTGGAAACGTTTTCACGTGAATCACCTGAGTAAAAATGACAGCTCCATCAATTCACTGTCTTTTGATACCTTGTGTACGTGATACTACCGCCTTGTCTATATCTGCTTATCGTTGTACGACTACTTCTGCTACCTCAGTGTGTACTAGTTAATGAGTGTTATGAGACTATTTTAAATTTTCATATTTGGATAGCTTTGACATTATATTTTGAAAATCAAATTTTTATTATCTGTAAGCCTTTAGTAAATTTGACCGTGTTATTGTTCCTCGCCTTTTCTCTTACTAATACAAGTTACTGTAACAGTGTTCACTTTTTTAACCCATACGGAAATAAAGGGGCATACTACTGTAGATAGCTCATGCAATTTTGTTGATACCGTCTTCTTTTGAGGAGGAAGAAATTCTTATTGGTGTTCAACACTTAAATACTGGGACTGCTACCGCGTTTGTCATGCAAAAATGACATTCAGTCTTTCACTGGCAGGGCGATACTTTATGCTGATCACTCATCTGCAGGACTGTAGGGGATACTAGCAAATATGAAGCTCCTTCATTTGATGAAAAAAGAAGCAAAAATCTACTCCATGTTTTGAAATACAGAGGGACTTAATACCTCGACGGATATAAATTATTCGTTATTGAAGGAAACGCAAATGGCAAAAGGCCAATTAGAACTCAGAGAAAATTTCGTTTTTTAAAGACGTTTCTAGCTTGGTGCAGTTGTATATCAAGAGAAGCTTTCCACGGCGCACTGTGTAGATCTGAGTTAACCACGATGCGGTAGAAGTTGACATCTGAAAGACATATACAACAACAGAATTTATGTTAAATTAAACATTCAAAACCTGTCGATCATTTCTCGGTAAAGAGCCTATAACTTAGGGACGAAAAATGCTAGTTACATGTGGATCAGAAATGTAATTCAGGAGCACATATTAAAGATATTCTTAAATGATTGGGACATTCAGAAGTTACATATAATTGCTGATTTTGGGGAGGAGGGGACGAAACAGCGAGATCATCGGTCCCATCAGAAGAGGGAAGGTTCGGGAAGGAAATCGGCCGTGCCCTTTCAAAGGAACCATCCCGGCATTTGCCTGTAGCGATGTAGGGAAATAACGGAAAATTTAAATCTGGATGGCCGGTCACAGGTTTGAACCGTCGTCCTCCCGAATGCTGATTTGAGCAAAAGCACTTACTTTTCATTCTTCCATTTATCAGTGTCTTGTGGAATATTTTGTGAGATAATTCTGGAAAGTGACACAGAATATTCATTGACCAGAAACATGCTGTCCCTCATGCTCGATAATTCATGTAGGTTGCTCAATAGGAGAAAAAAGCACGTTAAAGAGAGTCTAACAGTAGAGCTTATCTCTAATGAGGCTTCTTTGATAAGAACCGTAACAGTTTAATGTTAATGCCAGCATTTTCAAATATAACGCTAGTACCAAGAGTGTTGTTGTGGTCTTCAGTCCTGAGACTGGTTTGATGCAGCTCTCCATGCTACTCTATCCTGTGCAAGCTTCTTCATCTCCCAGTACCTACAGCAACCTACATCTTTCTGAATCTGCTTAGTGTATTCATCTCTTGGTCTCCCTCTACGATTTTTACCCTCCACGCTGCCCTCCAATACTAAATTTGGGATCCCTTGATGCCTCAGCACATGTCCTACCAACCGATCCCTTCTTCTGGTCAAGTTGTGCCACAAACTTCTCTTCTCCCCAATCCTATTCAATACTTCCTCATTAGTTATGTGATCTACCCATCTAATCTTCAGCATTCTTCTGTAGCACCACATTTCGAAAGCTTCTATTTTCTTCTTGTCCAAACTATTTACCGTCCATGTTTCGCTTCCATACATGGCTACACTCCATACAAATACTTTCAGAAATGATTTCCTGACACTTAAATCTATACTCGATGTTAACAATTTTCTCTTCTTCAGAAACGCTTTCCTTGCCATTGCCAGTCTACATTTTATATCCTCTCTACTTCGACCATCATCAGTTATTTTGCTCCCCAAATAGCAAAACTCCTTTACTACTTTTAGTGTCTCATTTCCTAATCTAATACCCTCAACATCACCAGACTTAATTCGACTACATTCCATTATCCTCGTTTTGCTTTTGTTGATGTTCATCTTATATCCTCCCTTCAAGACACTATCCATTCCTTTCAACTGCTCTTCCAAGTCCTTTGCTGTCTCTGACAGAATTACAATGTCATCGGCGAACCTCAACGTTTTTATTTCTTCTCCATGGATTTTAATACCTACTCCGAATTTTTCTTCTGTTTCCTTTACTGCTTGCTCAATATACAGATTGAATAGCATCGGGGAGAGGCTACAATCCTGTCTTACTCCCTTCCCAACCACTGCTTCTCTTTCATGCCCCTCGACTCTTATAACTGACATCTGGTTTCTATACAAATTGTAAATAGCCTTTCGCTCCCTGTATTTTACCCCTGCCACCTTTAGAATTTGAAAGAGAGTATTCCAGTCAACATTGTCAAAAGCTTTCTCTAAGTCTACAAATGCTAGGAACGTAGGTTTGCCTTTCCTTAATCTTTCTTCTAAGATAAGTCGTAAGGTCAGTATTGCCTCACGTGTTCCAGTATTTCTACGGAATCCAAACTGATCTTCCCCGAGGTCGGCTTATACTAGTTTTTCCATTCGTCTGTAAAGAATTCGTGTTAGTATTTTGCAACTTTGGCTTATTAAACTGATTGTTCGGTAATTTTCACATCTGTCCACACCTGCTTTCTTTGGGATTGGAATTATTATATTCTTCTTGAAGTCTGAGGGTATTTCGCCTGATTCATACATCTTGCTCACCAGATGGTAGAGTTTTGTCAGGACTGGCTCTCTCAAGGCCGTCAGTAGTTCCAATGGAATGTTGTCTACTCCGGGAGCCTTGTTTCAAGTAGTACCAAGTAGTACCAAGAGTAGCCTCCATTATTCATAATTTTGTCCTGCACTTGAGGGGAGAGCAGCAATAAAAGTATTTGACCGCCTCCCTTGTGGTTCAAATGGTTCAAATGGCTCTGAGCACTATGGGACTTAACATCTGTGGTCATCAGTCCCCTAGAACTTAGAACTACTTAAACCTAACTAACCTAAGGACAGCACACAACACCCAGCCATCACGAGGCGGAGAAAATCCCTGACCCCGTCGGGAATCGAACCCGGGAACCCGGGCGTGGGAAGCGAGAACGCTACCGCACGACCACGAGATGCGGGCGCCTCCCTTGTGGATCAAAGGTTGTTGCAGACAATAAAAATTTTGGAAATGAGTTACTTGACAACGTATTTTGTGCTTGACAATATATTCTACTGACAGAGGTTTCGGATGGATAAAATCGGTATGTATTTGGATTACGTAAGTGAACGTTTTGGTATATTAAGATCTGAACGTAATAAATAATTATTTAAATAAGCAGCCTCTAACCATGTTTTCACAGAAATATTCAACAAGTCTGATTGGTTTTCTTATACATCTATCAGAGAATACCAGTTCGCAGTAAATCGCTGTATTTTTGTTCTGCTGTTCAAATGACAGCTAGTTCTCAGAGGTTTCCTGTGTGGTGGTGATCTTTCACACTGTGCCATAATTCCGTTGTATTAGCCTTTTTCACTGAATTGAGAACTTTGCATTCGATACAAGAATGATAGGTATTTCCTCTTAGATATCCCAATAAATCATTCTTACTGAACGAGAACTAAGTAACAATTATTGGCAAAACTATTATTTTGAAAACTAGCCAGACATTGGAAGTATGATAAAAATAATAATACAACATCTAACAAAATGCAAATAAACTATGGAACATCACTGAACCACATTCAAAGGTTCGTGCAGTAACAGCCTATTGCAAGAGCACAGATTTGTCTAGTGACAATGAATAGAAGAAGCTACAAATTTATTTCTTTAATGCTGACCAACGCGTCTCATCCGTTCATCTCAGTATCTGATCGGTACTGATGTCCAGAGGTCGGTAATGCTCGGGGTAGCAACACGAAGATACGAGACACACAGTTATACTAGTGGTGAAACAACAGTAAACAGGGAAGCGTTACGTTCTCTGTAATCAACGAAAGACAGCCAATTGTCGCTCTTTATCTCGACGAAACACAACGGTAGGAGGTTGTTGATAAAGGTCATAAAAGAGAAATCTGTAAACAAATAAGCGCGCGGAGTGGTCGTGCGGTTTGAGGCGCCATAGCACGGACTCCGCAGCCCCTCCCGCCGGAGGTTCGAGTCCTCTCTTGCGCATGGATGTGTGTGTTGTTCTTAGCGTAAGTTCGTTTTAGTTTAAGCAGTGTGTACGTCTAGGGACCGATGACATCAGCAGTTTGGTCCCTTAGGAATTCACACACATTTGAACATTTTTAAAAACAAATAAATGAAACATTTCTACATGTTCAGTGAGGTAGAGCAGTATGTACATTTAAGAATTACTTTGATGGGTAAATCGTAGTCATCATCAGATAGTCTTAACGGCGTTCGCTTCTGGACACATCCAGTGACCGGACCGTCACAGTATCATAACACTAAATATCAAAGTTGATGTTGGTTTATTTAACACCAAAAGAACGTAGTGCGTAGAACTGGATGGAAATTGTTCCCATGAGTCAGCCACTTTAATTTCATGTGTTTTTGTGTGTTTCAGAGTTGTGGAGTGGGCTTCATGATCGCCATAGAGCCTGAAGCGGAGGGGGCATTCATGACGGCCGACCACAGCAGGCTCGGAGCGTGGGCTGCCGCCGGCAACTACACCCCTATGCCACTCCTTACCGGCGTTACCACTGGCGAGTACAACTTGCAGCTGCAGAATGGTAAGTGTCACAACCTGTCCTTCAGGTGACTCAATTCTCTGTACTAAGAAGTAAAGACTTGAAAATGGGGATGAATTAACATACTCTGTTAGCGACAATAGTAAGGGTACCGCGGATGACAACGAAAGAGGTCCTGTGATGACATGGAAGAGCACATACTCCGTAAGCCACCGTACGGTGCGTGGTAGAGGGTACCTGCTAGTCATTCCCTTTCCCATTCCATTCTCAAGTACAGCAATGTAAAAACGACTTTCTGTATGCCTCCATATGAGGCCTAATTTCTCGTGTCTTCCTTTCGTGATCCTTAAGCGTAGAGTTTGTTGGAGGCAACAGAGTCGTTCTGCAGTCAGCTTCAAATGCCGATTCTCCAAATTTTCGCAATATGTTCCTCGAAAAGAACGTCGCTTGCCTTTCAGTGATTCCCATTTGATTTCCCGAAGTGTCTCCGTAACACTTGTTGTTCGAACTTAACGGTAACATATGTAGCAGCCTGCCTCTGAATTGCTTCGATGGCTTCCTTCAATACGATTTGGTATGGATCTCAAATACTCGAGCAGTACTCAAGAACATGTAACAGCAGCGTTCTATGTGACGTCTCCCTTACAGATGAATCACGCTTTCCGAAAATTCTCCCAATAAACCGAAGTCATTCATTAGTCTTCGCTACCACAATTGTCACAATTTCGTTCCATTTAATATCGCTTTACAACGTTACGCTCAGACAATTAACGATATCCTGCCGGAGCGGCCGTGCGGTTCTAGGCGCTGCAGTCTGGAGCCGAGCGACCACTACGGTCGCAGGTTCGACTCCTGCCTCGGGCATGGATGTGTGTGATGTCCTTAGGCTAGTTAGGTTTAATTAGTTCTAAGTTCAAGGTGACTGATGACCTCAGAAGTTAAGTCGCATAGTGCTCAGAGCCATTTGAACCATTTTTGAACCAATTAAACGATGTGTCAAGCAGGACACTTCTAACGCTGTATTCGAACATTACAAGGCTTTTTCCCTATTCATGCGCATTTTCCACTTTTAGAGCTAGCTGCCATTCATCACACCAACTGCCGACTTCGTCTAAGTCATCTTGTATCTTCCTACAGTCACTCAAATCCGACGCAATACCGTAGACCACAGAGTTACCAGCAAACAACCTTGAATTGGTTCCCACCCAGATCCGGCAAATCATGTATGTATATAGTAAACGACAGCGGTCATATAACACTTTCGTGGGACACTCTGACGATACCCTTGTCTCTGATGAACACTCGACGTCGAGGACAACATACTGGTTTCTGTTGCCGCGCCACTCACATATTTGTGAACTTATTCCATACGCTCGTACCTTCGTTAATTG
Source organism: Schistocerca cancellata (assembly GCF_023864275.1). NCBI lineage: Eukaryota > Metazoa > Arthropoda > Insecta > Orthoptera > Acrididae > Schistocerca > Schistocerca cancellata. The sequence continues at coordinate 139,913,434 of NC_064632.1, forward strand.
CCTGCAATGGAGCACCGTGTAAAAGGCTTTCTGGAAACTTAGCTACATGGAATCAACCTGTTGCCCCTCTTCCGCAATTTACAATGTATCACGTGGGAAAAGAACACGCTGTGTTTCGCACGAACAATGCTTTCTGAAACCATGCAACTTCATCGACATAAGCTTCTCAGTATCAATAAAAATGGTTATATTAGAACTGAGATTGTGTTCAAGGATTCTGCGCAAAGCGAAGTTAGGGAGCTTTTACACTTACCAACAACAGCAGGAAACTCTTGCTTTTTATTATGACGAAAAAAGTACCCTGGAATACAAAATAACTACAATAATTATATAGAGTTTCCTATTTGTGCGTGTAAAATTTGCTTGCGTCAGAAGTAATTGCTTTTGTTACATAAAAGCGCTGAAAGTTTCACGGTCCAGCTTTCCTTACATAGAAAATGCAATTTTCATTTTGTAAGCACAGAAAATACGCAATACACTCACACTGAACGATATGCAGTTCCAGTCACGTGCAAAAGATATAAACAAACAAAGAAGAAACAAAGAGAAGTTGTCGGCTCCCAGTTCCTCTCTCATACATTCATTTCTCTGCCAATGGTACCAATACTCCCACTTACTACGTCATTTGCGTACATTACGAAAACTACCAAACCGTAGTTTTTGTAGAGAGCAAAACTACGTGCAGACATTTTTTTCCCTCTATGTATCACTCCCTAGTGGATCATGAGGAAAGGAAGTAAGGTAAAACGAAAATTACCCATCGCTGAGAGTAGGTGTAGAAGAACAGGGAGTTAGAATGTAACTTACTGACTAGGTGATTCCCATAGTGTACCTTTTCTTCTTACAGACGCGGGAGGCGAGCCCACCATCGCCGAATCTGTGCTGGAGCAGCTGAACTCGGACTTCGAGGCGGCCATCGACTTCGTCCTGCGCCTGGGTGACATCGAGTCCAAGCGGCAGGCGGCGGCCGCCCTCAGGCAGTACTACTTCGGCAACGTCACCAACATCACGGCTGACAACACCGTCCAGTACGCAGCTGTGAGTACACACGTACTGTCGCCAACTAAACAAGAATTACGGACTTAATTTCGGTCGTATAATTAATGCTTTCGTTTCGTTTTTTCCAAGATGATGACGGACCTGAACAACGGAGAGCCGGCAGACACGACGGTGCGACTGCTGAGCACCACCATGACACAGCCCATCTTTTACTACCAGTACGACTATACGGGGAAAAGTCCGGTCGACTTGCCTGGTGAGTGAGGGGCAGAGGTGGTTCATTTGTCGCTGACATACGAGTGTACTATCGAAATCTTGCATGGCAATAACTTAACTCTAACTCCCCCCGAACAGGCCATGCAGGCCCGAAGGTACCGACCGGCCGCCGTGTCACCCTTAGCCCACAGGTGTCACTGGATGCGGACCGCTCTCCCGGCCGTATGTCAGTTTCCGAGACCGGAGCCGCCACTTCTCAATCAAGTAGCTCCTCAGTTTGCCTCACAAGGGCTGAGTGTACCCCGCCAACAGTGCTCGACATACCGGATGGTCACGCATCCAAGTGCTAGCCCGGCCCGACAACGCTTAACTTAGGTGATCTGACGGGAGCCGGTATTACCACTGCGGCAAGGCCATTGGCATGGCAATAAATTAATCGCTTAAAAAATGTTTGGCACTACCCTCAATGAAAGGTTCCTTTCTTCGGCCTCAGAAATTATGAAATTTTGTTTGCGATCCTTGTAGGATCTTCCGCACTCGTTGCTTATCGCGTGCCTAGAGGATGTTGCAGTCTTGGAATGCAATACAACAATTCAAACAAAATACTTTGATAGTTTTATTTCTAGAAAGCAAAAACTGACAATACTTAACATTTATTACATCAAATGTCGCTAGAGAGAGACGACATGAAAACAGTAACGTTCTTGCTATGCACAAAGTCCAAGTAGGCACTTGATACGGATCACGACAATCTGATAGTGTAGCAGTAATCCCGTTGCAGACTGGGGCGATCTGGGCGTCCGAGGCTGGCAAAAGCGACGCTTATATTCACTTCTTCCTGGTGTCGCTCCTGGCGCGGCCCGGTCTAATCCTGCGCACCATTGGCCGATGTTTTCTTCACCGCCTTATCTGTGCTTGATTTCCTCATCTTCGTTCCGACGCTTGTGGTTACGCCAGAACAATGCTGGCTGGATTCCACACACTCTAAGTGTTCCGTGATCGACACACATTGCGCAACGTACTTGCTCCTCCGTATTGTTTAACTGTAAAATCGGTTTAAATAATGGTTGCTAGCTTCGCTGTGATCTGTGATACGGGGTTAACATTAACTATCCACTTCAATCAGTAATTAAAGCACGCCGTATTGGCGTGAACAGACCGACGTTATTAAAGCAACTAACTGCTCCCGTGAGACAGAAATCTTTTAACACATTGATCCCGTGCTTGACGTCCGCGGTTAACAACATTCGGCCTATGGCCGCTGTTTACCACTTCTGTCTCGTACTTAGACCAAGCAGTACATCATGGGGCGTGGTGCGCAAATAAATTGGGCAAGAGAAGAAATGGTTCAAATGGCTCTGAGCACTATGGGACTTAACATCTGAGGTCATCAGTCCCCTAGAACGTAGAACTACTTAAACCTAACTGACTTGAGGACATCACATACATCCATGCCCGAGGCAGGATTCGAACCTGCGACCGTAGCAGTCGCTCGGATCCGGACTGAAGCGCCTAGAGCCGCTCGGCCACCACGGCCGGCAAGAGAAGAACTTGGATGGAATCTACATCAATGGTAGAATAACAATGAGACAACAGCAGTACTAAGATATAGGTTGGGTTGTGTGGGGGAACAGACCATACTGCGAGGTCATCGGTCTCACCGGATTAGGGAAGGACGGGGAAGGAAGTCGGCCGTGCCATTTCAAAGGAACCATCCCGGCATTTGCCTGGAGCGATTTAGGGAAATCACGGAAAACCTAAATCAGGATGGCCGGACGCGGATTGCACCGTCGTCGTCCCGAATCCGAGTCCAGTGTGCTATCCATCGCACCACCTCGCTCGGTCTACATAAGGATTTGCTTATTTTTTAAGAAGCTTAACTACGCATAGAGCAAGGAGAGGGTATGAGTCATTATCATTGTGAGTTACCGTCATACACGTAGACTGTTTTGAGAACTCAGGACAGATCAAAATCAGCAGCAGTATTCCCTTCGATATGCCGAAAGGCGTGAGAAGATTTGTAACGAATTACATGTATTAGCCTTTTAAGGCAGTGGCGTTCGTCGATGGAATATTAATGTTCCGGAGCAGAAGTCCGTATTTAAATCCCTACATCAGTTTCAAGCTAGGAGTCAATACGATTTTTCATGTGTATTTTAGCAGACAGCATGCAATGCACACGAAGCAGGCTGGTTTACGCAGATTACTTTCGATATGAGAGAATGTCGCTCCTGAAGATAGAAGACGTTTTTCAGCAGATCCAAGAATACGTATAAATACCACAGATCATTGCTGCTCAAGACTTTAAAGCGATGAAATATAAAGAAGAAAATTCTTATTCTTCAGGTGCCACGCACACTGCAGACCTGGACTCCATCTGGCGTGAGCCCGACCAAAACCTGGACCCTGACTCTGACGAGCAGAAGGTGCGCACCACGGTCCTCAAGCTCTGGACAAACTTCGCCAAGTACCTGTGAGTATTCCCTGACACAATGGATAACTGTTGTAGACTAACTACGGCGTTACGATACTTTGAGGACGCACCCATTGTCTAGAGGTGCATCCAGGACTAGTAATCAAAACGTACTCGTCCTGGGTCGAATCTCACCACTGTTTAAATTTTGAATGAAAATCATTAGCAATATCCCTCCAATACCCAGGCGATCATTGTAGGCAAAACCACCCATTCCTTCCGCCTCCTTGATTTCTATCTCACCATCTATGGCCGTCCTATCGCCCTCACTCCCATCCTTAAGTACCTTGGCGTCACCCTCGACCGTCACCTCTCCTGGACTCCCCATCTCCGGACAATCCAAGCCAAGGCATGCTCCCGCCTCAGTCTCCTCAAGCTCCTCTCCGGCCGTACGTGGGGTCTGGACCCCTCCACCATCCTCCACACCTATAAATCCCTCATCCGCCCTATCCTTTGTTATGCCCATCCGGCTTGGATCTCCGCCCCCCCTGCCTTTTACAAATCCCTCCAAATCCTTGAACGCCATGCTCTCCGCCTCGCCTATCGCATTCGTCTCCCCTCCCCCATGCGGATCCTCTACGATCTCATCCCCTTCCCCCACCTTCTCCTTTTCCTTGAAAGGATACAAAGGATACGGATCCTATACACCTCCCGTAAACTCGATCCTCCTCACCCGCTCGTCTCCCCGATCCTCTCACACCCCCGCCCGCTGCCGCGCCTGTATTCCCACGTCCCACCCGGTCTCCATCTCTCCACCCTCCTTACCCTCTCCCGAGGTGGCTTCCGCCAGCTCCCCCTCCCTGATGATGTCCTCCTCCCTTCCATTTACCCCTCCTATCAACTTTGACCCTCCCCCCCATTCCCTGTTTCCTTTCCTTTCGGCACCCTCTCTCCCTTCTCTTTCCTTTTTCCCCCGTCCCTCGTCCTACGCACCTCTTCCCCCGGGCTTCCCCTCCCCCTTCCTCCCTCCCCCACTCTCCCCTGCCCATGACATCTCTGCTCTCCCCTCTCCCTCTCCCACTCCCCTTCCTCCTACTCCTCTCTTGGCAGGTCCCCGGACTCGCAAACGCTCAGTGAACATTCGCGCGCCGGAGATCTTCGCCATCAGTGTCTCGTGTGTGTGCCTTCGTCTGTGTTTAGTGTTCTTTCGTTGTCACGCCTCCACTGTTCACGTGTGCCGTCGCAGTCGTCCGTGTTATGTGCGCCGTGTCAACAAGTGTTAATGTTTTCTTTTTTTTCGTCCGGCGTGAACAGCTTCATGTTTCTTGTTTTTGCATCTACATTTTTGCCCGCCGTTTTTATTGTATTGTTTGTGTCACCTATCTGTCATCTTAATGTACCACTTAAGGCTGAAGAGCGGCGTAATATGCTGCTGACAGCCCACCTTGTATGAGGTGCTTAAAATTACAATAAAGAAAAAAAAACATTAGCAATTGAGGCCAAGTATTTCCTGCATAAGAAGTCATTCTCGTTCTGCCGACAACTCTGTCAATGTGGGTGGAGAGCCGACGAAGGTTCAGGGCACTTTATTGTCCTTGCGGTGGGGAACTTCCCATAAAGGCACAAGAATCAGCAATGATCAACCGCTTGGAAATGCAGAAGGGAATGGAAACCAGTGCATTAAAGACACCTAACGTTAATCGACATGACATGTGACCTGTAATTGAAAATGTGTCATGATGATCCCTCCAATGGCAAAAGTTTCCAGATCAGTCCCACATTCGGATCTCCGGAAGTATGCTATCAAGATCAGGTGACCATGAGAAAAACATAAAATAACCAACGGAAGAATAACGTTTTACGAGTCTGGGAGTGGAATGTCAGCAGCTTGAACGTGGTAGGGGAGATAGAAAGTCTGAAAACGGAAGTGCAGAGGTTCAATCTAGATATAGTGGTGATCATTAACGCGAAATAGAAAGGATACAAGGATTCTCGATTAGACGAGTGTAGGAATATATTAACAGCAACAGGAAACGGTATCAAGGGAGCAGGATTCGTTATGAATAGGAAGGTATGGTGGAGAGTGAGTTACTGTGAACAGTTCAGTAATACGGTTGTTTTCAACAGAATCGATAACAAATCGAGAGCGACAACAGTTTATGAGTTACACATGCCAACGTATCAAGCAAAGGATGAAGAGGTACAGAAAGTGTATGAGAATATTGAACAGCTAATTTCGCACCTTAAAGGAGATGGAAATTAAACAGTCACAAGGGACTGGAATACGGTTGTAGGGGAGGAGAAGTAGAAAAGGTTACACAAGAATATCGGCTTGGTCCTAGAAGCGAGAAAGGAGAAAGACTAATTGAGTTCTGCAACAAATATCAAATACCCTGTTCAGGAATCGTAAGAGGAGGAGTATACTTAGAAATGGACGGGAGATAACGGGAATATTTTAGCTACTCAGGTAGATAATCTGAAATCAGATACTGGGTTGTGAGGTGTACCCAGGAGCAAATATAGACACTGAGCACAATTTAGTAATGATGAAGAACACGCTGAAGATTATGAGACTAGTCAAGAAGAGTCAACGCCCAAGGAAGTGGGATACTGAGCTACTAAATAATGAAAAGATATGCTTGACGTCCTCTGAGGCAATAGATACTGCGATAATGACTATGTCAATAGGCAGTTTAGTTGAAGAGGAACGGAATCTCTAAAAAGGCCAATCACAGTAGATGGAAAGAAAAACGTACATACAAGCAAGGTAGCCGCGAAGGAACCATGGATAACAGAAGAAATACTTCAGTTGATCGATGTAAGAAGGAAGTAAAAAATTGTTCAGGGAAGTTCAGAAATTCAGAAATCAAGTCATAGCAACAAAATATGTAGGAATTGCAGGGCAGCTAAGACGAAATGCCTGGATGGGAAAATAAACGTTTGCCGGAAGGACTGCTCAGCGAATAGTAAAGTTGAAGCAGCCTTCGGTGAATTTGAAAACAAGGGCGATAACTTTAAGAGTGCAATGGGAGTAACAAATGCAGAGGACAGAGCGGATAGGTAGAAACGCTTCTTTCAGTGAGAGGACTTGCCTGGCTTGCTAGAAGAAACAAATTTCCACAGGAAAGGGTGGGGGATCTAGTATATAATCAGAGTTTAAGAGAGCTTTGGATGGCATGAAATCAGATAAGGCAGAAAGGACAGATAACATTTCATGGGATTTTCTGAAATCACTCGGAGAGGTAGCAACAAAACGACTCTTCACTTTAGGGTGCAGAATATATCAGACTGGCGATATACCATCAGACTATCGGAATAACATCATGCAGACAATTCCGAAGACTGCAAGTATGAGAATTATAGCACAATGAGCTTAACAGCTCATGCTGACAAGAATAGTACACAGAAGAATGGAAAGCAAAATTGAGGTTGTGTCGATGACGATCAGTTTCACTTAGGAAAGGTAGAGGCACTAGGGAGCAGTTCTGCCTTTCCAGTTGATAATTGAAGCAACGCTGAACAAAAATCGAGATACGTTCATAGGATCTACCGACTTCGAAACAGCGTTAGACAATGTAAAACGGTGCAAGATGTTCGAAATTCTGAGAAAAACAGATGTAAGCCATAGACAAGACGGGAATATGCACTACGAACAAGAATCATTAGAGAGCAACAGGACTGGAAGACCAAGAACGAAGTGCTTAGATTAAAAATGGTGTAAGATAGGAATGTAGTCTCCCCCCCCCCCTTGTGTATTATTATTATTATATACGTCGGAAATAAACGAAAGGCTCAAGAGTGGGATTAAAATTCAAGGTGAAAGGTATCAGTAATAAGATCCGCTGTTCACATTGCTATGCTCTGTGAAAGTGAATAAGAATCACTGGATTAGTTGAATGGAATGAACACTTTAATGAGTACAGAATGTGGACTAAGTGTAAATCAGAGGAAGATGAAACTGATGAGAAGTATCTGAAATAAGAGCAGTGAATAATGTAAGATCAGAATTGGCGATCACGAAGTAGACGAAGTCAAGGAATACTGCTATATAGGAAGCATAATAACCCATGATGGGCGGAGAAAGGAGGACGAAATAAGCACAATAGCACTGGCAAAAATGGCATTCTGATCTATTAGGATCAAACATACACCTTAATTTGAGGAAGAAGTTTCTTAGAGTGTACGTTTGAAACACAACATTGTGTGATAGTGGAACACGAACTGTGAGAAACCTGGAACAGAAGAGAATCAAAGCATTTGAGGCGTGGTGCTACAGACCAATGTTAAAAATTTGGTGGACTGATAAGGTTAGAAATGACGATGTTTTCCGCTGAATCGGCGAGTAGAGGAATGTGTGGAAAACACTGACAAGCACAACGGACTGGATGAAAAGACATCTGTTACGACATCAGGGTATAATTTCCGTGGTAATAGACGGAGGTGTAGAGGGTAAAAACTGTAGAAGAAGACAGAGATGGGAATACACCTAGCAAAAAATAGAGGATGTAGGTTGTAATTCTTACTCTGAGGTGACTAGTTAGCACAGAAAACGAATTAGTGACTGGGCGCTTGAAACGCTTAATAAATTGGTGACTAAACAGCGTTCCTGGACTAATAATCTATGATATTCTCTTGCGGTTACTATCGGGTCCGAAAATCAACGTGAAGTAACATGTTCACAATTCAACTCGCCACTGTACCAGATAGGACGATGGTGCTTAGTCTTGCCGGACTATAAGGACGCCGGCTGCGGTAGCCGAGCGGTTCTAGGCGCTTCAGTTCGGAACCGCGCGACTGCTACGGTCGCAGGTTCGAATCCTGCCTCGGGCATGGATGAGTGTGATGTCCTTAGGTTAGTTAGGTTCAAGTAGTTCTACGTTCTAGGGGACTGATGACCTTAGAAGTTAAGTCCCATAGTGCTCAGAGCCATTTGAACCATTTTGAACTATAAGGACACTTTCATGTTCCAACTTCGGCTGCTGATTAAGGAAACTGTATTCTCTTTTGTTACGGATAACACGACTGACCAGATTCGGAGTCACTTGTCAACCTCAAGCGGTCGGTATCTACAAAAGAACACACCACGAATTCAGTGGGTTTGTGTATGACTTACTAAAAGACAAAAATATTTCAATTAGTACAACTCAAAAATTCGTACTGTAAGTAGTAGACATGATAGTTCCACAAATCATACATGTGCTAGCGTCAAGTTTAAAATAGACTCAGTGAACGTATTTTTTTGTTAAACTGACATGTTGAGAGTTGTCAGCATGCAAGCTTGCTAAAAGGTTATATAATAATTTGTTATGTCACGATTCCCTAGGTATACAAGAAACATTCACTTTACAGGTTTCGGCAAGTAGCTGCCATCTTCAATGTTCTTAATCCACTGAACAGTTTCCCACAAATATACAAACAAGATGCACTCTGAACATCACGAATATATGTAATATATTTCAATGAATGCACATTACGTCGTCACATGATATAAAAAAAGACGGACGACGTCTGCACCCAACTTCTCTGCAACTCCAGTTTATTTCAATCCAAAGTTAATAATATTGCTGTATCTCTGTCTGTGTGTGATAATAATACAGTTGAACTACAGTCATCCCGTGTCTGTGTCTCTAGGCCTGTTCCAACCGTACCTTCTATTCTGTGATTTTGAACAGAATATTCTCTATTAATTAAAATTTGTTGCAGACCTCTATTAGTACTCACCTTCTCTCATTTCTACTACTATACCATTTTCAGCTGCTGTTGACGTTAACCTACATTCGTCTTACCAGAAATCGGTACTTATTTCCGTTTTCATTTAGTGATCCTTACAATAGCTAGATTGAGTCGTTCCATATGCCCTTTCAGATTTCCCAGTTTTCCATCCACTTTCAAACCTACGACATCCAACGCTAGTATTAAGATGTTACCGTTTCCTTGGTTACTCAATAGTTTTCTCATTGATACCTCCCTCTTGGCCGTTCTATTCAGGAGATTCTCAAAGGGGACAGATCCAGAATGTTACGCCAGTGGAGTGATTATCACGACTCTTTTTCAGTTACAAGCCGCATTTCATGAGGATAAACATTACATGAATTTAAGTCAATGGTTGTCGTTAGACTTCCATCTTCATGCTGTTTACCATACCGACACTTCTTTCTTTTACAGACAGCTCCCCATCCCAAGATCAAGAGGTTGCTGTGACAACCTGTCCGCTCCTCCACCTTCTCTGACAGGGTCGTTGACAGAACTAGGGTGATCGATGATAACAGAAGTCGTCACCTGGCATTGCTGATCATTTTCATTCAAATCGGGACCCAGGACGTTTTAGTTATGCCAAAAACACTATCTCTAGACCACAGACCACTTAGTTCGTCACCATTCTTTAACACAAAAAACTGATGATTTGCAAAATCCAATCAGTGCCTTCACGTCGTTAAACTCATAGACAGCCAGCCGAAAGACGCACCAAGGAAGTCCTTAGACGCACCATAATGGAATCAGCCAACAACTACGGGATAGACGAGTTGCTTTACACCAGCTACCAGCCATGTCTGCTAGTGAAGAAGAACCAAAGTCAGTTCTTGTAACTTTTTTTAATAATGTGATGCTTACGTGAATGGTAAACTGTGGTATACTTTTCTTCAGATCTTGACTAGAGGAAGTTGCTTACCAAATAAAAAATGCAGAGTTCACATTAAGAAGTAGATGCAGTGCTATTCATATCTTCTTAATGGACACAGTTACAAGAACAATTATACTGGTTTTGTCAACGTGGTAGCTAAACAACATTTGCTTGATACATTTTTATATCGCTTCTGAACAAATGTTTGTGATGGTTTAGATAAACGCGACACCCTGAATAACAGTCGGAAAACGCAGGTGAGTCCTGTGTCATGGTCTGGTAGAACAGAGCACAGTCGTCAGCAAAGAGTAGCACGGTTCGAAGTGATTGTGCGTTGCTCGATGGCGAGTTCTTTCAACTATGCAAGGTTTCCTGACGATGTGATAGCCTTCCTACGCCGTGTTGCATCTGCCTGTGGCGTCTGTAGTAGCGATGATATTGGGCTATCGATCTCACTTTTACGAAGACGGGAGCCTGTGTAATTGCGATCTTAACCACATGGGACGTACTTGTCGTACAGTAACAGTGGTCTTCTCTTGTAGCAGAGCATCTTTAATAGAAGCATAAGGGTCTTATCTTAGCCGATGAATGAGATATGATAGTCCTATTAAATATTCTAAAATTTCCCTCAAATTTAAACCATGCTCTCTCAAAGCACATTCGTAGGTTCCACCACGTTCCAACTCAAAAGGACAGATGGATCTTATTTTCAGTACTGCTTGTACATATAGTTTTGTTTCCTGTGCTGAACTGTCAACCTCCAAAGATGTCCTGAGTTTACACTCTCTCAGCACCCTCAGTGACTGTCATTTGATGCTTCTTAAAGGAAATTTGATGTATAACAAATTTAAGTTTGCGATGATAGCGATTAACCTTCCACTGAACTCAGTAATACATTTTGTCTACGTTAGTAACAATTTTGACAATATTATGGAAAGGATAGACAGTTAATTACCATATACAAGAGATGTTGAGTCGGAGACAGGGAAACAAAAGAGTGCTATACATCTGAGCTTTGGGACAAAAGGCGTTCTTCTAAAGTAGGAAACACACGGACATTCATACGAGCACATCTCTGACTCTCTTGACTATTGTTCTATCCACTGAGACCGGCTTTTGTAGTAATACTGGCATAAGAACGCGAAATTATTGAGACTCACTCCACAAAAGCCAAACTACAGAAATTAATATACTCTGAAAACTATTGAATGGCAGATATTATCTCTGTATTATTTAAAAACGCCGAAAGTTGAAGTTTAAATGTCTTCGTCACCCTTACTTAGGCGGAAAACATAAAACACAATAACCGACATCTCAGTAAACCTGCAGCTAAGTTTCCTAAGGTTCCGCTATCGCAGATGATGAAATTAAATGTCAACAGCTAATGGGACATGCCCAAGAAACACTATATCATCAATGTTGTTTAGTCAAAACCAGTTATAGTTCACTATGTTGAATTGTAGATCATTTTAGTCGCTGTCTTGGCAGCGTTTGCCATAAATTTGTCATTTATCACACCAGTTAGAGAGCAGGGGAAAATACCGTAACTTTTCTAATTTTCAAAGATTAACTCGCAGAATTGTAGTGAATGTGCCGATATCCGGTCGTCAATTGGTTTAAAAATGTGAACAAGATCCTCTATACATATCCTCACTGAGGAAATTAATAATTACGTTTACCGAAAGGAACCACAATTTAAATAAATTACAACAGAACAACTTATTGCTTAGGCGGAATATTATTGTAGAAACGTAATGTATGCTAACTTACAAGTTTTAGGTTTTCTTGCCATAATTAAAACTGGAAGGTAGTAATGTATGAAGTAGCTGTGCTCGTCATTCTGCTCACTTTTTATGTTTCTCACTCTTTACTCTCTCTCACTTTTCCTTGTTCTTTTACTTCCTTTTTAAATTAGTTTCTTGACTGCCGAAATTAAGATACAGATTTCCTGTCCCTCGATGCTTCAACATTGTTAAACCGCATGTTCTGACTTCTGAGATGTGATGCTTGCAGGAATCCCACCCCTGAGGACGATCCTGTGATTGAGGGCGGCTGGCCCACCTACAACTTGGAAACGAAGTACTTCCTCAACATTGACGTCAACTCTACCGTCCAGCAGAACAGGAATGCTGAGCGGATGGACTTCGTACACTCAGTGATTCCTCCGTACTACTGAAACTTGCTGTTATTAAAAAACTGTAGACTACATATCGTATTATTTAAATACGAATGTTAAGTAAAGACTGGATATATTGTACTGTAGGAATACTGTATTAATAAAGTATTGTAAATTAACAATCGTGTAGCATTTACATAATACTTGCTTGTGAACGTGAGAACAGCAATGACCTCAAATGATGGATAGTAAGTATTTACTTATCCATCACTGGATAAGCTGTAAACTCTGATTCCTGCCTATTCTCCAAGTCTGCAGAAGCAAGCACTGGCGCTTCGAAGTCGAAAGTCTGTTACCTTCTTTGTCCACTTCCGTTGTTTCGTCGTACCACTTTCACCGTACCTTTCGAGCATCCGTATCAGCTGATGAAATGCCAGCAAGATGCGTAGATCCCCTCTAGCATCGTGTGGGTATTATTGTCCATCCACTCGGCGTCTATTGTTTGCAATGCCTTACTGGAACTTGCAGAGTCTACGAAATATTTGGAAAATGGGGTTAGACAAAGAAAGTGTAATCGGATGCTTAGAGATTCAAGTATCCGACCACAAGACCGATCTTCATATATGGAATGGAACATTGTGTTTGTGACAAACTGACGGTTATCAGAATTAATAAAGGGAGCCGAACCACAATCTGTTAACTGAGTTGACAATATGCTGACATGCCTCCAGTAGGAAAAGTCAAAATTCTTTGTGAAAAACTGCATTGCCTGGTTGATCAATTTGATGCAAAGAAGCTACTGAGTCACAATTGCACCCTATCTAATTGCTTTAACTGAGACCTTAAACCTCACTCACAAATTATCCCACTGAATACTCGAGACTTGCTGTGGCTCCTCACTCACCGAATGTCTGACTTCTTGGCTTCCTCTGCTCGCCAGTTTTGTTTATTTACCCCCCACCCTGCCCTTTATGACACTGAATTTTCCATCTCATCATCTTTGCCATTGCTGGGCTCAGTTTGCAATATCACCAAATGTACTACCGAGACTGGTTAACCACACCTACCAACCTTCCTACAATGAAATTTCCGCTCTTCCAAGTCGGTAAGAGCCTGGGCGGCAGCTGGTGAATAGTAAGGGAATTTCCGAGTCATTTTGATGCTGGCTTCTTGGAGCACAACCTAGCGAGGACTGTACATTCGCTAGTGGGTTTCATTCCGGATTTGCTCATAAACATGGCTCAGAACCCCTTCAAGTGTTTATTTGCAGACTTGAGTTGCCGAGACGGCTGCTAGCAACAACAAAGGCAGTTGAAACTTCCTGGCAGATTAAAACTGTGTGCCCGACCGAGACTCGAAGTCGGGACCTTTGCCTTTCGCGGGCAAGCGCTTTACCATCTGAGCCACCGAAGCACGACTCACGCCCGGTCTCACAGCTTTAATTCTGCCAGTATCTCGTCTCCTACCTTCCAAACTTTACAGAAGCTCTCCTGCGAACCTTGCAGAACTAGCACTCCTGAAAGAAAGGATATTGCGGAGACATGGCTTAGCCACAGCCTGGGGGATGTTTCCAGAATGAGATTTTCACTCTGCAGCGGAGTGTGCACTGATATGAAACTTCCTGGCAGATTAAAACTGTGTGCCCGACCGAGACTCGAACTCGGGACCTTTGCCTTTCGCGGGCAAGCGCTCTACCATCTGAGCTACCGAAGCACGACTCACGCCCGGTCTCACAGCTTTACTTCTGCCAGTATCTCGTCTCCTACCTTCCAAACTTTACAGAAGCTCTCCTGCGAACCTTGCAGAACTAGCACTCCTGAAAGAAAGGATATTGCGGAGACATGGCTTAGCCACAGCCTGGGGGATGTTTCCAGAATGAGATTTTCACTCTGCAGCGGAGTGTGCGCTGATATGAAACTTCCTGGCAGATTAAAACTGTGCGCCCGACCGAGACTCGAACTCGGGACCTTTGCCTTTCGCGGGCAAGCGCTCTACCATCTGTAAAGTTTGGAAGGTAGGAGACGAGATACTGGCAGAAGTAAAGCTGTGAGACCGGGCGTGAGTCGTGCTTCGGTAGCTCAGATGGTAGAGCGCTTGCCCGCGAAAGGCAAAGGTCCCGAGTTCGAGTCTCGGTCGGGCACACAGTTTTAATCTGCCAGGAAGTTTCATATCAGCGCACACTCCGCTGCAGAGTGAAAATCTCATTCTGGAAAGAAAGGCAGTTTTTTGTAATATTCCAAGCCCCTGGGACTCAGAACTGTGTTTCTGCTGCTGGGACGAAAAATAAGGGGAAGGCAGCTGCAAAACTCACTGCCGAAATGACTGTCGCAATTGCGAACCCTGTCAGCAACAAAACGACGTGGAGAGAGCTCCATAAGCGTGGTATTGCACGGTGAGCTGGAATTCCAAAACCACTCATCTTCTGTGCAAATGACTTCAACATGAAAAAGTTCGTTTTACTGCCAAGGATTGTGTCATCATTTTGGTTGATTCGATCCATCGCATGACGAAATGTTTTCTCCCCAGTGGCACTACTCTTTTCCAAGACTAGAGGGTCCTTGCATTAATAGCACAAGGTTTTTGTGGATGAATTTCCGTCTGTCCCCTTATAACCACATCTCAATATGATTGGGTTTTTGTGGTGTACTTCGGAGAGAAGTGTGCTTGATCGCTGTCCACCTCTTTTATCTTTACCTGAACCTTCCACTTCTTTGCGGGAAGAATGGTGTAAAATACTCTCTAAAACCATGCAGAACACGTACTTATCTATTCCAAGACGACTGGAAGCTGCTTTAAACCCCGATTGATTTCCTACATCGTGTTAGGCAGGATAATACGTTTCGTTTTTGGAGCTTTCTTATTCTGCCGAACCGCTGTACGTTTCTTTTCTGATAAATATTCAGTCCCCTTTCGCACCTCATCTGGCCCGTTACCCTACCCGATCTTACTCACACGGAAAATTTCTGGAACTATTTGGGAAAGTAAGTGAAACGTAGAGATCATATCTGCAATTTGGCTTCTCTACGGAACCTAATATCCTCAGAGTGGCTTGAACTCGATATGTCACATCTGAATAAACTGTTGGGATTCTCTCATCACCGAAATGAGGCTATTATGAAGAACTAGAGCTGATGTTGAACGGAACTGGCACGATACACAGGTGTTTACACTTATACGACCGGATACGATCACTGGGTTGCTTCCTGCAACATAAGTCAGCTCCGTCTGTGACATTTTCTGTCACCGTTTTGTGCTTCTGCTAGTAACAGTCCTGGGCAAGGTCCTGCTTCCTCCAAAATGGTTCAAATGTCTCTAAGCACTATTGGACTTAACATCTGAGGTCATCAGTTTCCTAGACTTAGATCTACTTAAACGTAACTAACCTAAGGACATCTGACACAGCCATGCCCGAGGCAGGATTCGAACCTGCAACCGTAGCAGCAGCGCGATTCTGGACTAAAGCACCTAGAACCGCTCGGCCACAGAGGCCGGCTCCTGCTTCCTGACAGGGCTTCTAGAAAATATTCAGATCAGGTGCGGGGAAGCTACTACTGTTATGGGAAGGTCGCCAACTATTACTCCTGCATAGTAAGTTCCGGCCGCAAATCATTCTGAGGAATTATGGAACGATCGGACCGTCAACTCCAGAATGGGTGAAGCCCTTTGCCCATAGACTTCAGAAGCTGCTTTTGGCGTGCACAACAGCCCACATGCATGACCAAGTATGGCAAAGATTGCGCAGGAATGCCTTTACACAGATTGTCCCAGGAGGAATGGTCAATATTGAGGGATAAGACAGGAACGATCATTCGAAGCAGAAACATCTTGTGAAAATGGGCTACAAAGTGCTTGCTTAAGAGCTATGAGCACTTCTTTGCCTTCGATGCAGTGAAACATATCTCTTCTACTGCAAGCTCTTAGTTTGAGAGGTGTTAGTAGGGACCAAAAGAAAAAAAATAATTTCCAGTAAATATAGTCTCTAATATACATACACTAAGAGCTAAGACAACTTGTTCATCTTCGCTACTGTGGAACGCATCTCTTGTGCAGGACAAGTGCTTATAGCTGTCCCAGAATGCGTTTTTCAGACCATTTTTACTACAGCTTTTTGCTTCGAAGGATGGTTCCTGACATACTCTTGAATATTGACGATTCCTTCTGGAATACACAGTAGAAGCGAGAGTTTGTTTTCTAGTGGGAAAAGATGTTGAACAACAGCAACGAAAGTCGGCAAATCAAATAATTGGCGAGGCAAAGAACTGTGCTCCACAGTCAGCTGTATAGCCCCATACATGGTAAATTTTGGAGAATAGTGTTGTGAATCGTTTGTTCCGAGGCATTAGATGCAACACAGTGACAACGGCTGGGAAGTACAAGACCCTAGTACCCTCCCGGATAACCGAGCGCTTTGAGCCGCTGCTTCTGGGGAGAACCTGATCCACCGGATCGAATCCACTGGCCGGATTAACGTAGAGAGCTGGTGCGCGAGACAGCTTGGATGAGGTTTTCAGGCTGTTTCCCACGTGCCACTAGGTGGATACTGGGCTGGCAGCCTCGTTACGCCACAGGTGAACTCAACGAAAACGTTTAGAAGAAGTTCTTAAGCTTGCAAACCATATATAATCCAGATGCACACAGATAGCTACACAGATGTCGTCCTAGGGTTAGGCGATGACTAATAAACTGATGAACTTATCTGTTTCATTTTTGTACATTCCCTTCAACCTCAGATGGATAGTGAGACAACAGCTGCCGAATATATGAGAAATAATGATAGTGCCGTCAGCCGTGTGTCTGCTTCTAACTGTTTATTTGTGTCTGTGTCGGTAGTGTTATACACCGTCATCAGGCCACTCTATTGGCAATTATACGCATTGCCATAAAAGGAAATACAAATAGGCGT
Organism: Schistocerca cancellata; assembly: GCF_023864275.1. NCBI lineage: Eukaryota > Metazoa > Arthropoda > Insecta > Orthoptera > Acrididae > Schistocerca > Schistocerca cancellata. The sequence continues at coordinate 139,930,703 of NC_064632.1, forward strand.
CCGCAGACCTACTCATTGACTGACATGACCAGTGCGACCCGCCAGGCAACTACTCTGGTTAGTATCTTCAAATCCATAATCAGCAGTAGCAACAAGACCTTATTGTTACCTATTACCGTTTGGGAGGCGCGGGGCAACCCAGGCATACGATAGCTATCACGTTCACACCTGCTGCCACTGCCTTGTGATTCGTGATACAGTTTAAAATCTCTCTGGAACACTCAGAATGTTTTCGACATGCCATTCAATGTCAGGAGGGTGGTAACCCCTTAGAATCTTTCTTAATACGCATGCAGGTGGCCAGTCACAGTGGCAGTTAGGCTGAGAGGGATCTGACAGATCTCATACACCGCCCTAATTTTCTTGTCTCTGTTGTCTTCCTGTGCCACGAGTGTCTCGGAAGGGAGACGCTTCTGTTCTTTATTACATTACTAGTAATTGTGCACCTAAATAATTCTTACCTTTTTGTCCTATCATTTAACGTGTTGTACGTGGATGTGAGTTTTTGTAACAGTAGCCAGTACCTGTCTGCTACGTACTGCAGTATTGCCAATAGCTGTGGTGGAAGCAGAAAGCCTGAGATACTAGCTACGTCTTCAGGGCAGGTGCATAACAGGTAGAGGAAGGTAGATTGGCCGTTAACCACTTTACGCTTCCTCCCCCTCTCCCCTCCCCCCCTCTCCCCATCCGATAGGTTAAGCCGAAGAGGTAAGCACAGTTGGCCTAGGCAAGGCACTTTACTGCCACTGGTACTGGATGAGTACGCACGTGTCGACATTCCACTGATGGAGGCATATGAATCATTTAAAGTGTGAATTATATTCATTTTTATTTTCAGTTCCTTTGGTAATCAGGAGTAATTATGCCAGTTATGAATAATTTTGTGTAGGTATTCGACATTATTGTTGAACATTAGAAATGAATACTGTGTGTGACAGTTAGGCTCCACCTGTGGGATGTTGTAAACAGACTTTATTTTCCTAACACAGGTAGCACATTGAATGTGTGAGATAACTTTATTAAGTGTACTAGCGAGAGGCGTGAACCTGAATTTTAGACTTTCCGCTCGTTTTCGGAACTTGGAAGTCAGTGGCTTTCTACTGTTCTATTGCCACGTGGGCAGTGGCAGGATTTGAGTCTATTTCTTGCTAGTTTTCATTAAATGTAAACATCTTCAGTGAGTGTGTTCTATCCACAACACAGCAATTCCTAAACGTGTTAGTCTAGCTGCATATTGTGTAAAAAAGTAAGTCTGTGGCTCGCGAAAAGAAGCGAATACGAAATATCAAGAGCTAATCTTGTGGAAGTGTCTTAGTTATCAATTTTATTGAAAAACAAGGTACAAAATAGAAATTTTCATATAAAAGCTGCTTCATAAAGTATTCGCCCATTACCTGAAAGTGCCTAAAACTGGCACCCAGGGTTGAAACCTTAATGCTGACGTATTGCACAGTCTTGCGTCAACGATTCGCTAGCAGTCTGACACCTGTTGTTTTGAGCGACGCTGGAGCAGTGCAGTCGCACCATGGGTCGTAAGGGCTCTAAGAGGACATTATTTGAAAGAAAACGTATTCTTTGTGTCCTTAATCAATGCAAATCATCTTACGAGATCGATAATGTATAGATGTTAGACCTAGAACGACGGTCCAGTCTATAATATATCGCTTTTGCGTAAACAAAACATTAAGAAACCAGCCATGGACCAGACGTCCTCACTCACAACCCGAAGCAGACGTGAGATTTATCATGAGGGAAATCGTACAATCAGCGCTCCAGTGGTGGATGAACCGTTAGAAAAGAGGAGCAATAAAGTATGTGGTATCGCAGTCGAGAACACCTGCAGGAAGTTCAGATATAATAGCCGGGTAGCTCACAAGGAATTTTAGGTCAGTGACCAGAATCGGAAGAAACGTCCTGATTTTTCCCGGGAACATAGATTCAAGAAGGAAGTCTTCTGAAACACAGTTATATTTCCTGCCGAAAGGAAATGTAGCATATTGGTCTCATATGGTTGACGAATGGTGTGGCATAATACAGAAACGTAGATGCTGCCTCACAAACTTGTGTCCACGCTGAAATACGGTGGGAGGTTCCGTGATGGTGTGGGTGTGTACGAGTGTGTGTGTTTGGTCATCAGTCTTCTGACTGGTTTGATGCGGCCAGCCACGAATTCCTCTCCTGTGCTAACCTCGTAATCTCGGAATAGCACTTGCAGATGAAAACTACATTTTACGCAGGTTGCGAAGCGTCGCAAAATCTGTAACAATGTCTTAAAGTAAAATCGAAGTGCTAGTACCGAAAGAATAGGTCTACAGGGAAATTACATCTTTTTACAAGATATCGACCCAGAGCATAAGGTTATAAATACGAGGATGTGATTCCTATACAGCAAGCCGAAATAACCCAACACTCCTTCTTTGAGCCCAGATTTTAGTCTCAATGAACAGTTTTGGAATGTGCTGTAAGAAAAAAATCATAAAAATAGATTTTTTTACCACGAAATACTTAACACAAGTTCTTCAAAAAGAGTGCGACAATATTCCATCCCCTATTATAGCAAGTTCGTCAGCTGCATGTCCAGAGGACTGAGTGTACTAATAGCTACAAATAGAAAACCTCACTGAATATTAATTTTTCTAATTTAAAGTGCGTTTTCAGGCTCCAGATGTCAAAATAAATAAATAAAAATAATAAAAATTGAAAAAAGCAGCGGACGAATACTTTATGAAGTAGCTTTTGTATGAAATTTTCTATTTTGTCAACCTTGCTAGCGTTACGAATGTTCTTTCTACGTCTACATCTACATCCATAATCCGCAAGCCACCTGACGGTGTGTGGTGGAGGGTACCTTGAGTACCTCTATCGGTTCTCCCTTCTATTCCAGTCTCGTATTGTTCGTGGAAAGTAGGATTGTCGGTGTGCCTCGGTGTGGGCTCCAATCTCTCTGATTTTATCCTCATGGTCTCTTCGCGAGATATACGTAGGAGGGAGCAATATACTGCTTGACTCATCGGTGAAGGTATGTTCTCGAAACTTCAACAAAAGCCCGTACCGAGCTACTGAGCGTCTCTCCTGCAGAGTCTTCCACCGTAGTTTATCTATCATCTCCGTAACGCTTTCGCGATTACTAAATGATCCTGTAACGAAGCGCGCTGCTCTCCGTTGGATCTTCTCTATCTCTTCTATCAACCCTATCTGGTACGGATCCCACACTGCTGAGCAGTATTCAAGCAGTGGGCGAACAAGCGTACTGTAACCTACTTCCTTTGTTTTCGGATTGCATTTCCTTAGGATTCTTCCAATGAATCTCAGTCTGGCATCTGCTTTACCGACGATCAACTTTATATGATCATTCCATTTTAAATCACTCCTAATGCGTACTCCCAGATAATGTATGGAATTAACTGCTTCCAGTTGCTGACCTGCTATATTATACATAAGTGATAAGGGATCTTTCTTTCTATGTATTCGCAGCACATTACACTTGTCTACATTGAGATTCAATTGCCATTCCCTGCACCAAGCGTCAATTCGCTGCAGATCCTCCTGCATTTCAGTACAATTTTCCATTGTTGCAACCTCTCGCTACACCACAACATCATCCGCAGATAGCCTCAGTGAACTTCCGATGTCATCCACAAGGTCATTTATGTATATTGTGAATAGCAACGGTCCTACTACACTCCCCTGCGGCACACCTGAAATCACTCTTACTTCGGAAGACTTCTCTCCATTGAGAATTACATGCTGCGTTCTGTTATCTAGGAACTCTTCAATCCAATCACACAATTGGTCTGACAGTCTATATGCTCTTACTTTATTCATTAAACGACTGTGGGGAACTGTATCGAACGCCTTGCGGAAGTCAAGAAACACGGCGTCTACCTGGGAACCCGTGTCTATGGTCCTCTGAGTCTCGTGAACGAATAGCGCGAGCTGGGTTTCACACGATCGTCTTTTTCGAAACCCATGCTGATTCCTACAGAGTAGATTTCTAGTCTGCAGAAAAGTCATTATACTCGAACTCTTTGTTGCGTTTTTCAGTAAAATTGATTTACTGAGGTACTTTCCACAGGATTTGATCTTCAGATTTTGTATTCGCTTTTTTTCACGTGCCACAGACTTACATAATAATGGACTGCTAGACGAATACTTTTTGGACGCACTATACAGGGTGATTCAAAAAGAATACCACAACTTTAAAAATGTGTATTTAATGAAAGAAACATAATATAACCTTCTGTTATACATCATTACAAAGAGCATTTAAAAAGGTTTTTTTTCACTCAAAAACAAGTTCAGAGATGTTCAATATGGCCCCCTCCATACACTCGAGCAATATCAACCCGATACTCCAACTCGTTCCACACTCTCTGTAGCATATCAGGCGTAACAGTTTGGATAGCTGCTGTTATTTCTCGTTTCAGATCATCAATGGTGGCTGGGAGAGGTGGCCGAAACACCATATCCTTAACATACCCCCATAAGAAAATATCGCAGGGGGTAAGATCAGGGCTTCTTGGAGGCCAGTGATGAAGTGCTCTGTCACGGGCTGCCTGGCGGCCGATCCATCGCCTCGGGTAGTTGACGTTCAGGTAGTTACGGACAGATAAGTGCCAACGTGGTGGCACTCCATCCTGCTGAAATATGAATTGTTGTGCTTCTTGTTCGAGCTGAGGGAACAGCCAATTCTCTAACATCTCCAGATACTGTAGTCCAGTTACAGTAGCACCTTCGAAGAAAAAGGGACCAAAAACTTTATTGGCTGAAATGGCACAGAAAACGTTCACCTTAGGCGAGTCACGTTCATACTGAGTTGTTTCCCGCGGATTCTCAGTGCCCCATATACAGACATTGTGACAGTTGACTTTCCCGTTAGTGTGGAAAGTTGCTTCATCACTAAACACAATCTTTGAAACGAAAGATTCATCTGTTTCCATTTGAGCAAGGATAAATTCACAGAAATCGATTCTTTTAATCTTATCAGCTGCAGACAGTGCTTGAACCAATTTCAGACGATAAGGTTTCATAACTAACCTTTTTCGTAGGACTCTCCATACAGTTGATTGTGGAATTTGCAGCTGTCTGCTAGCTCTGCGAGTCGATTTTCCTGGGCTGCGAACAAATGCTTGCTGGATGCGTGCTACATTTTCATCACTCGTTCTCGGCCGTCCAGAACTTTTCCCTTTGCACAAACACCCATTCTCTGTAAACTGTTTATACCAACGTTTAATACACCACCTATCAGGAGGTTTAACACCATACTTCGTTCGAAATGCACGCTGAACAACTGTCGTTGATTCACTTCTGCCGTACTCAATAACACAAAAAGCTTTCTGTTGAGCGGTCGCCATCTTAGCATCAACTGACGCTGACGCCTAGTCAACAGCGCCTCAAGCGAACAAATGTACAACTAAATGAAACTTTATAGCTCCCTTAATTCGCCGACAGATAGTGCTTAGCTCTGCCTTTTGTCGTTGCAGAGTTTTAAATTCCTAAAGTTGTGGTATTCTTTTTGAATCACCCTGTATATTCCAAGTTCATGTTGATTTGTTCTTTCACAAACTGATGATAACAGCGCTCTCCAGCAGATATCGATGGATGGTTCGGAAACAGCCCTGCGGCAGCGACTCCCCAGCTCCGGTCGCTGCCTGTGCACAGTGCGTTGGCTGTTGCAGCAGAGACCGAACTCTTCTCGCTGCCCTCTGGCGCCGAATCTCGAGCCACATACTGCCGGATACTAATGACGCATTGTTCTCCGTGGCAGGCCGGACCAACATCCTGCCCCGCCGCTTGCTTTACACACAGCCGCAGAAAATTACAGTGAGTGAGTGGCGAGACCGAGTGCGGGCGAGGGAACGTGAGAGACAGAAAGAGAGGGAGAGCGAAACAGATCCGTCGACCAGTGTGTGCTGGGCGCCTCCCGAGTCCATTTAGCTTCCAGTTTTCAAAACAAACCGTCGTAATCACGCAACGCGGGAAACGCTCCGAGCTGCAGCAACAAAATGTTTTGCGCGCGCGGGAAGCTGCACATGTTGGCGAACGGCGCCGCCGGTTTTCTGCTCTCTGTGCACAAACTGTGCGGCCCGCCGGCTGCCCATGTGGCTCGCCAGCGTCAAACAGACCCGCCGGCTGAGCTGCCGGCAAAAGCAAACAAAAGGGCCGTGCTTACAGCAGCAGCGCACCGCGCGGGGCGAAATAACGCGCGAACGAGTCAGCTGGACAACTGAAATGTGGCGTAAATGCCTTCCATGACGCGGTGGAATAATACGTAGCTTTGTTTGTCTTCAGAATTAGTGGATGAAGTACTGGTTGATTGAAACGCAACTTTATACGCCTAAAATCAGTAACACTAAAAGCTTATGCAGTGGCAGTGAATGTCTTCAGATGTGATGGAGGAAATACTGAATTACCCGTAAGACGTTGGCAGTAGCTGTCTTTGCGTTTTCACCGTGCAGGATGCACCTGTAGACCCTCGAGAATCTTTCGGACTCGACACAGAAGGTACTGCTGTTACGAACATAATGGGGGAAACGCAAAATTAATAATTAGAGTAATAGCAGCATAATCTACATTCATCGCCATGTAGTAGATTCTGCGTTCATCGTCTTAGATACGGCGAAGTAAGTAACTGCTGAGTCGGAAAGCTTCTCGATATTCGCAAATCAGGAACTGAGAAGTACTGCCAGTGATGATGCTTAACCTACATAGAGTTAGGTGACAAAAGTCATGGTATACCGACCAATATCGTGTTGGGCCTCCTTTTGCCCTATGTAATGGACCAACATGGAAGTCTCCTGCAAAAATATTGAGCCATGCTGTTTCTACAGCCGTCCGTGATTGCGAAAGTGTTCTGCAGGATTCTGTACACGAACTGACCTCTCTGCTATGTCCTATAAATCGGGCATCTGGATGGTCAGATCATTCGCTAAAATCGTCCAGAATGTTCTGACATGACGCACTATTACCCATAAAAATTCCATCGCTGTTTTCGAACTTGAAATCCATAAATGGCTGCACTAGGTGGCCAAGAAACTGAAAATAACCAGTTCAATTAGAGTAGATGATCCAGTCCTTTCTATACAAACACAGCCGTATTGCACAGAGCCTTGTTGACAATTTGGATTTTTGCCTTTATGCTTCATGGGGTCTGCGCCACAGTCGAACCCTACCATCAGCTCATACGAACTGAAATATTAAGTCGTCTGACCAGGCCGCGGTTTGGTTTTAAATATTCTTTGCCCTTTTTTGTAGTCGGCATTATCAGAAAACACTTTTTTGTGTTTTTTTGTTAACCAGTGATGTGGAGCATTGGTGCAGCCACAACTAATACTTGGAAAGGGTGGGATTCAAATACCCTGCCGTCTCAAGATTTAAGTTTTCCATTTTTCCATAAAAGCTTAAGATTAGTGCAGGGATTGTCCCCTAGAAACAGTAGACAATTTTCCGTCCCCAATCCGGGTCTGTGCACTGTCTGTAATCAACTCGTCGTTGAGGAGACTTTAAAACTTAATCTTCCTTTATTTATATTTAGTAATGTAAATGAAATGTTTGACCTCTTCAACGGTTCATACAGATATAGTACATGGATCTGGATGTGGAAAGCCACTGGCCCGGACTTGTCAAGTAACATTAAATAATTTTCAGAATGAGATTTTCTCTCTGCAGCGGAGTGTGCGCTGATATGAAACTTCCTGGCAGATTAAAACTGTGTGCCGGACCGAGACTCGGTCCCGAGTTCGAGTCTTGCCGGCTGCTGTGACCGAGCGGTTCCAGGCGCTTCAGTCCGGAACAGTGCTGCTGCTACGGTCGCAGATTCGAATCCTGCCTCGGGCATGAGTGTGTGTGATGTCTTAAGGTTAGTTAGGTTTAAGTAGTTCCAAGTTCTAGGGGGCTGATGACCTCAGATGTTAAGTCCCATACTGCTCAGAGCCATTTGAACCATTTGATAAACCCTTAAGAAAAACCCTGGCCTGCTTAGATTTAAGTCAGAATTTGACAGCTCAATATTTACAGTAGATATCTTTAAACCCACGGATTGGTATATTAGCAGAGCATACATTTACATGTAACTCCGCAAGCCAATACCACGGCTCAGACAGTTCTTAAAAACAGTTAAAGAATAAGCGCCCACGAACCGTTTCTTTTAAGCCGATGCACGATCATTGAGCGTCATTTATCTCACAAGGGAACCTCCCCATCGCACCCCCCTCAGATTTAGTGATCAGTTGGCACAGTGGATAGGCCTTGAAAAACTGAACACTGATCAATCGAGAAAACAGGAAGAAGTTGTGTGGAACTATGAAAAAAATTAGTAAAATATACAAACTGAGTACTCCATGCGAAGATAGGCAACATCAAGGACACTGGCAGTCAAGGAGCGCCGTGGTTAGCGAGAGCAGCTACGGAACTAGAGGTCCTAGGTTCAAGTCTTCCCTCGAGTGAAAAGTTTAATTTTTTATTTTCAGTTTATGTGACAAGCTCTTATGTTTTCATCACTTTTTTGGGAGTGATTATCACATCCACAAGAAAACCTAAATCGGGCAAGGTAGAAGAATCTTTTCACCTATTCGCCAAATGTACAAGTTAGGTGGGTCGACAACATATTCCTGTCATGTGACGCACATGCCGTCACCAGTGTCGTATAGAATATATCAGACGTGTTTTCCATCGGGAGAATCGGTTGACCTATGACCCTGCAATCAAATGTTTTCGGTTCCCATTGGAGAGGCACGTCCTTTCGTCTACTAATTGCACGTTTTTGCGGTGCGGCCGCAAAACACAGACACTAAACTCATTGCAGTGAACAGAGACGTCAGTGAACGAACGGACAGATCATAACTTTGCGAAAATAAAGAAAGTAAAATTTTCAGTCGAGGTAATACTTGAACCAAGGACCTCTCAGTCCTCAGCTACTCACGCTAACTACGGGACCACGGCGCTCCTGAGGTCACAGCCTCCTTGATGTTGCCTATCTTGCGCATGGACTACTCAGTTTGTATATTTTACTAATTTTTTTCACGGTTCCACACAACTTCTTCCTGTTTTCTCGATTGATCTGTGTTCAGTTTTTCAAGGCCTATCCACTGTGACAACTTATAACTACATCTGAGGGGGGTGCGATGGGGAGGTTCCCTTGTCAGAATAACGTAGCTGTGTTTAAAACAGAAACGGAAGCTCACCATTTTTCCGAACGGGTTGTTAGTATGAAGGCAGCCACTACGGCTTCGCAGCCTGACGCGGTACTTGTATCCCCGCATCACGACTTTCCAGGCCAACAACAACATCACGCCGTGCCCTCCCGTGTAACTCTTGAGCGCGTCTCGCTAGTCTCAGGACGTTAAGTTGTCGGCACAGGCGACGAAGCAGCTAACGTTAACGCAGACGGGATATCCAGCGCCACGATAGAGGGAGAGAGAGAGAGAGAGAGAGAGAGAGAGACAGAGATCCGCCTGCACACGGGACGAGCTAGCTAACGTGATTTTGCGCTCTCAGCGCTCTCCAGCGGAGTTCTCGGCTTTATTTGGTTCGCAAACAACACAGTTTGTTCACGAAAACTGACGCGCGTAAAATTCCTGCTGTAGCTCTATTAAAACGCACTTTTCCTCCCATGTCCATGAGTCGTGTAGTTCTGTTAGTGGTATGCATACAGAAAAACTTCAGTATCCGTGAACACTTGAGAAGACATAAAGGAAAGGTACACGTCCATGTCAGCGACGAAAACATGAAAGGAAAGGTACACGTCCATGTCAGCGACGAAAACATGAAAGCGAAGGAAAAGTAGATAAAACAGATCTCGAACCCTATATCACCCTAATCTCTGTACTGTAACATGCTGCCTCTACACAAATCTTTTTTTTAAGAAAATGGTTAGCTGACAATGAGATGATATAAATAAGATGAAAGCTAATTGCAGTAGTCAATTACAGTATCCACAGAGCGAGGAATGACACTCAGTCCTTAACAGAAGAAATGGAAACAAATTTCACAACGTCCTCCATTCGAGAGGTTTCTTTACTGTCATCCCGTACTGGTGGCAAATATGCGAGCCACACTTTTTTCTTCTGCACGCTGAGTTTCCTCTAGACTGTTCCTCCGTTATAACACCCCTGGGATTTTATCTTACAGACTACTATTGTGGTTTCAAAAATGGTTGAAATGGCTCTGAGCACTATGGGACTCAACATCTTAGGTCATAAGTCCCCTAGAACTTAGAACTACTTAAACCTAACTAACCTAAGGACATCACACACACTCATGCCCGAGGCAGGATTCGAACCTGCGACCGTAGCGGTCACGCGGTTCCAGACTGTGGCGCCTAGAACCGCACGGCCACACCGGCCGGCATTGTGGTTTCAATCGGGGACATTATTAATTTACATTTTATGATAACAGATCCTAACAAGAACGAAACGTTTCCTGAATCCTTAATGTGCCGTTGCCTTAAAATGGCTAACTATGATAACACACGAATTATAATGCCATAATAACTAAGTACGAAAATTCTTTAAGCACCAATATGAAGTTTCCAGTAGCTTTATTTAAAAAAAAAACTACACATTAAATGTGCTGGTGTTTAGAAACACAATGTATTCATGGAGTGTGAGGTATATCGTGAAACTCACACAGCATGGGCTTCTATCAAACAGGACGAGTACAGTACGTCGTCTTGCTTTCTGCTGGCCACAAGCTTTCTGCTGGTGACGTAGGGAGCGTGCTTTCTTCCTATTTGTTCTACTGACCCGCCGCTGAAATGTTGCGAACTTATTTTATGTTCCACGTGTCGAAATGGCTCCACAATGTGAAATAGCAGTACGTGACGGCTTAAAACTCGCAGAGCGTGACGTCAACATTAGCTAACTCATTCCGTGCTCCAACGGCTCTAGCCTCGCTGCCTGTCTATGCCCGTCTACGTCAATATGGACGTAACAGCATTACTCCCAGACTTCCTCGCCCGACGTCCTCCAAGGTCCAACTGCCCTCCACCGTACACGTGCACCGCCTTAAACCGTCGGCACACGGACCGTGCTGTCGAACGTTAACGACGAGCGTGCCAAGTTCAACGTGCTGCTGAACGCTCAGGAACGGTGCGACTTGTGCGTACGGTACGTGGGCGCCAGCGTGGTATACGCGATCACAACGCACTCCAGCGGCAGTTGAGGGATGTTTCTAGTTCGTAAATCACACTGTTTACTCAACGGGCGCGCGTAAAATTCCCATATTAGCTGTATTAAAGCACACATTTCCTCCATCGTCCACGAAAAGGAAAGTACCGTGTCCAATCAATAAGGACACAGGCTTATAAAAGTTCCATTACAAACAGTGCGGTAAAAATTTGGAACACTTTTCCGCATAAGATAAACATTATTTCATCATTCCCACATTTTAGTAAAACCCCAAGGTCAGTCTTACTTGATCACTGTTCCTACCCAGTAGCAGAATCCTTGCAACATGTGAATTACGAAGCGTAAAAGAAAAAGGAGCAAAATATCTTTATACAAGTAGCGCAAGCTGCCCTGCAGATTAAGCCAATCGAACAAAGTCACCCCTCAAAACAAGGTGAACTTATATTTACATAACATCAAATATTATAGCATATAGTTATATTAAACTAATAATAAAGTATCAGAACCTAATAAAAACGCGAATGTTATGAAAAAAATTGGAAGTGTTGACACGCGAACCACTGCCTCAACAAAAACCCATTACCGGAGAGAGACGCTACTCATTACGCTAAACCAACAACTCGCTCCGGGTACTTAATCATATTGTGTTACCGCATACTGAAAACGTTAATCGTAGATAATTATGTTACTAATTGAAATTTAATTATAACGAACTGTACCAAGAACAATGCGTTTTGGATGGATCTTCAGTGTGTCGCTGCCTTCAAGTAGCCTCCTCTCATAATACGCAAATTATAGTAATTCTTTTGCCACCAATATGATGTTTCTCATTATGTTATTGGAACGAATCACACAACTAACAACGGGTTTTCCAGTGATTCTCAATTTGCTGGTGCTCGGAAACGTCATATATACATATAAGCTTGAAATGAATGCCAATATGGCGCCTCTCAAATCTGTACTGAAGGGAGACGGCGTGCGTGTGACGTAGGCGGCATTGTGCCATCTCATTGTTCAACGTTCAGACGCACGCTCAGGTTATCTGACATGCCAGATATTGCTCTGCACGTTCGGAAAGACTCCCGAGCGTGCTATTCCACGCTATGACGTCAGAAACTCGGCACGCTCAACGCTCAACGTTCGGATGCACGGTCCGTGTGTCGACGGCTTTAGAATCGTGTCTTAAGCCGTCGACACACGGACCGTGCATCGGAACGTTGAGCGTTGAGCGTGCCGAGTTTCTGACGTCATAGCGTGGAACAGCACGTTCGGGAGTCTTTCCGAACGTGCAGAGCGATATCTGGCATGTCAGATATTCTGAGCGTGCGTCTGAGCGTTGACCAGTGACATGACACAACGCCAGCTACGTCACATGCACGCCGTCTCTCTTCAGTACAGAGTTGTGAGGCGCCATATTGCCATTCATTTCAAGCCTATACGTATATATGGCGTTTCTGAACACCAGCAAATTGAGAATCACTGCAAAACCCGTTGTTAACTGTGTGTTTCGTTCCAATAAAATAATGAGAAATATATTCGTGGCAAAAGAATTATTGTAACTTGCGTATTATGAGAGTAGGCTATTTGAAGGCAGCGACACACTGAAGATCCACCAAAACCGCATTGTTCTTGGTACAACTTGATATAATTAAATTTCAGTTAGTAACATATCTACGATTGTTTCCAGCAAGGGGTAACATACTATGATTAGTGAAATACGATGGATGTTGACTTAGCGTAATGAGTAGCGACACTTTCCTCCAGTGTTTTATTTTGTTGGGGCGGTGGTCCGCGTCTTGACACAACCAAATTTCTTTTCCTAACATTCTCGTTTTTATTAGGTTCTGACACTTTATTATTAGTTTAATATAAGTATATACTATAATATTTGATGTTATGTAAATATAAGTTCACCTTTTTTTGAGGGGTGACTTTGTTCGATTGGCTTAATCTAAAGGACAGGTTGCGCTACTTGTATAAAGATATTCTGCTCCTTTTTCTTTTACGCTTCATAATTCACATGTTGCAAAGATTCGGCTACTGGGTAGGAACAGTGATGAAGTAAGACCGACCTTGGAGTTTTACTAAAATGTGAGAATGATGAAATAATGTTTATCTTATGTGGAGAATTATGCCAAATTTGTAACGCACTGTTTGTAATGGAACGTTAATAAGCCTGCGTCCTTATTGATTGGACATGGTACTTTCCTTTTCGTGGACGGTGGAGGAAATGTGCGTTTTGGTTCAAATGACTCTGAGCACTATGGGACTCAACATCTTAGGTCATAAGTCCCCTAGAACTTAGAACTACTTAAACCTAAATAACCTAAGGACATCACACACACTCATGCCCGAGGCAGGATTCGAGCCTGCGACCGTAGCAGTCCCGCGGTTCCGGACTGCAGCGCCAGAACCGCTAGACCACCGCGGCCGGCGAAATGTGCGTTTTAATAGAGTTAACGTGGGAATTTTACGCGCGCCCGTTGAGTAAACAGTATGATTTATGAACTAGAAACATCCCTCAAGCTGCCGCTAGAGTGCATTGCGTTCGCGTATACCACGTTGGGGCCCACGTACCGTATGCACAAGTCGCACCGTTCCTGAGCGTTCAGCAGCACGTTGAACTTGGCACGCTCAACGTTTACGTTCGACAGCACTGCCCGTGTGCCGACGGCTTTAGCGTGGCGAACGCCCTATCGCCCCACCGGCAGGAAGCGCAAATACCGCACCAGCAATGTTGGGTATCGCCGCGTCGATACAAAGCTATCAGTAAAAATTCATAAATAGCATAAAGTTACTGTACTTGTTTTTGTATACTACCTTTCAATAGATGTAGCGGAAGTTGGAAGAGTGCCTTACATCTTTAGTGCTTATTACTTTAAAATCAGTAGCATAAAGATTAAAGATGCTAAATGTTAATATACTTCATAGCAGTTAATTGATATAAATTGTCTTAAATTTTTAATGTAATGCACGTATTATGTGTTCATTGTTCTGCAATAATTCAACGGAGTTTTGACTTTTGCTATTGAAAGCTAAGGGAAAGTAATTCATTTAGTAACTTAAAGCCGCAAAGCGGTTCTGACAGTGTGGATAGCTTGGAGAGATTTTACATGTGCTATTCCGTCCATGAAATGCTCCCTCATCTGCCAGTTTTCTAGCCAAGTTTTGTAACTGACTGAGTGTCCTTGAGGTCGACAGGGAGAGGCCGCATAGCAAAGCGTGCTATTTGAAGACAGTAAAATGGATGGATAACAGAAGTATAATGCTTTTTGTGCGTCTTCTGTATATTTTACTTTGTTTTCGTCTGGAAGATATTGTTTACGGAACGTTTTAGAAACTGACGGCGTTCGTTTTTAAACCTAGTGATCCGATCTGAGAGGTGAGACGCCTCAATACGTCTCGACGAGGAAGGACAAGGAAGGTCTGTGCGCTCTTTAATTCATGTTCGAATTACAATTTATTAATATTACAAAAATCCATAGGGTATAGTCACCCATTTCTAAATTAAGAGCCTTGCACGGCAAAGCTTTAGGTATGATGATATTTACCTGCAATGCAATACAAAGTGTGTGAAATCTTATGGGATTTAACTGCTAAGGTCATCAATCCCTAAGCTTACACACTACTTAACCTAAATTATCCTAAGAACAAACACACACACACCCATGACCGAGGGACGACTCGAACCTCCACCGGGACCAGCCGGATATTTACCAAATATTCATTGCATCAATAAGCATTTGAGAGTAAAATTACATAATCTTAGCGGTATAGGCTTTACATAAATTCAAACATCTCTTATAAGCTTTTAGCAGTGCGTGAAATAAGGTACACAAACACAGAGTGACATTAACTCGGCTCATCCAGTGACATTTAAATCAGTTTAAATATTCTTTTAAGAAAAGACGTATACAACAATTGTAATAATAAATTTGAAAATTAAATTTTTACAAAATGTTCGGAGCAACCGTTTGGTATCACAAGCGGTTCACACCTGCAATGCAATACAATGTGTGTGAAATCTTATGGGACTTAGCTGCTAAGGTCATCAGTCCCTAAGCTTACACACTACTTAACCTAAATTATCCTAAGGACAAACACACACACACACCCATGACTGAGGGAGGACTCGAACCTCCACCGGCACCAGCCGGACTTGACTTCCGCAAGGCGTTCGATACAGTTCCCCACAGTCGTTTAATGAACAAAGTAAGAGCATATGGACTATCAGACCAATTGTGTGATTGGATTGAAGAGTTCCTAGATAACAGAACGCAGCATGTCATTCTCAATGGAGAGAAGTCTTCCGAAGTAAGAGTGATTTCAGGTGTGCCGCAGGGGAGTGTCGTAGGACCGTCACACTCCAATAAAACACGGCCCAGTAGATCGAATTAACTGCTTCTAAAACGTGCGCAACACTATTACTACAAACCCAAGAAAATTAAAACGTGCAGTATAGCTTGGCAACAAATAGATGTTTTTCACACTCTGTGGATTATATTTATGGATTAACAGCACTCCTTTCTCCAATACCAGTCTAATTTGCAATATAGGAAAAGACAAGTACAAAAAAATATGAAAAGAAAAATCATGGTACCAGGTGATGTGACAGAGGTCTACTATAAGTTAATATAATTTTTCTGCATTTACAAGGAGTAGAAATTTTGCTGTTTGCAGAATCCGCGCTGCCGGTCTTGAATAGACAATGCCATAATTACGAAGAGATGTAAGTAGGCTGTTTATGTTTTCTTTATGTAAGTAGGCTGTTTATGTTTTCTCTATGTAAGTAGGCTGTTTATGTTTTTTTATGTAAGGTTGCTGTTTATGTTTTCTTATTGGCAACGTTACGTAGCGCTCTGTATGAAAATCACTGGCTGTGCTGTGTGCAGTATGTGGCTAGTTTGCATTGTTGTCTGCCATTGTTGTCATGAACTGCTATAGCTGGATGTGAACAGCGCGTAGCGTTGCGCAGTTGGAGGTGAGCCGCCAGCAGTGGTGGATGTGAGAAGAGATATGGCGGAGTTTTGAAATTACATATATTATGACTTGTGATGATATTAAGGTAAATACATTGTTTGTTCTCTATTAATATCTTTCATTTGCTAACTATCCCTATCAGTAGTTAGTGCCTTCCGTAGTTTGAATCTTTTATTTAGCTGGCAGTAGTGGCGCTCGCCGTATTGCAGTAGTTCGAGTAACGGAGATTTTTGTGAGGTAAGTGATTTGTGAAAGGTATAGGTTAATGTTAGTCAGGGCCATTCTTTTGCAGGGATCTTTGATAGTCAGATTGCGTTGCGCTAAAAATATTGTGTATCACTTTAGTGAATGTTTGAGTACGTTCAGTTTTGCTCAGCTGTTTGAAAAGCAAATAGTGTAAGAGGTTTATCAGCACAGTCGTGTATAAATTGTTCCTAAGGGGACGTTTAAGAGATATCAGGTTGGACCAGTTCCATAATGCTGGCCGCAAGAACACAGATGGAGCGTTAATGGGCACACCGAACTTTACGCTTTTCACCACGGCGAAATTTATCAAACATCGGATTCTGTGCCCTTATCCACTTGTCCCACCAAGGGACAAGTTCAGTAAAAAGCTAGCATGTAAGTAGAAGGAAGTTTTACCACGAGAGGCAAAACCATGCCAAACAAATAAAAGGATTTAAATAGCAGGATGTTTATTAGCGGGCATAGACTTCTATCAGAGGTCTGGCCTGCTAACGAGCATTACTCAAGTTAGCGTACGTTACAGGCCACCAGGCCGGTATAACATATCTTACTGCAGTTACAACTGCGCTGCTGCGCCACTGCTAAATGTAAGGAACATCTTCGAGCTCCTCACCAGGTATTAATGGAGAGACGTAAACATGCAGCCTGCGGTTCCGTGACGGCTCGTAGAGCAGAACTCTGGCGCAGACGGCGGTATGGAGCACCAGTCCTTGGGCCGCGGTGGAAAGGGCCCCGCTTCCCACGATACAACTAACTACGACGGAAAGTAGACCACGCTCCCGCCGTCGAAAGTGTAGCTGACAATCACGAGCCACTAGGTGCTCCGTGCGCCGCACAAGGTTTTCAGCTAAGAACCACCTGCCTCCACGGTGGACTGTCTGAAATAGTGTGGGCTTGCCAGAGACCTCTTAGAAGCCGTCCGTGGATGCCCTACAGGCAGAGATAGGCGCACACGGAAGTCTGGCGGGATAGGTCGATTCGCGACACAGGTCAAGAGGACTTTATTAGTCGTAAACGAGTAGTACCTCTAAGATCAAATTGCAGTTAGAGTAGTGGGTGACGCTGTTCGATAAGACTGTAGAAGCGCAGCTGGACATTCGACCAGTGACTGGCGCGGAGACTTCTAGCAGCCTAACTGGGAGCATTCTCACCGTCTGATTAAAAGTAACTGGAGACCTATTAGCGATCATTAATATGGGTGCGACCACTCTTCGCCTTTATGCCGGGTCCCGCTCTGCTGGTCTGAAAATCTGTGAATAAACCAAAACCAGAGAAGGTAAAGAAGCTGGGTACTGAAATCCGGAGCTCGACATTCTAACTCATGACGCAGGTGTTCCATTAAGTTCATATGGGGGTTTCGAGCAGGTCAGCCCATTGCAGAATATTGTTGGTGAATAGAATAACTATAATTGTTGTTGCTAAGTTCCAGGTTTTAAAACCCTAATTCCATCTTCAAGTACTACTGTAACAGATAATGAAGACTATGTTGGACACTAAGCCTAAATTAAGTAACGTTGGAATGGCTGTAAACCACCACTAGAACATAACTTAACTGCGTACAACAAAACCGTAAAAGACACACACAAAAATGTACAAATTTATGCAATACTATGAGAGAGTCGGTGCCCATGAAGCATGAAAGATGTAAGACTCGAGGTAAACAGAGCCTAATCGAAAATAGTATCTAATCTGTAAACATGCACTCCTAGAAGGAAAAATATGATCTGACAACCTATTAAAAATGGCCATAGATATGGCATAGACTTAAGAACGCCAACAGAAGGGCGTAAATGCCAATACAAATAACCAAAATGCCCACTTGGTTTATATACAGGGTGAGTCACCTGACTGCTGTGGCCGGTTGTGGGGTTGTCAACCACTGAGGGCTACAGCGGATCGAAGCCTACACAATACACAATACATCACATCTACTAGTTCCCCTCCCATTCGGATGATACGTTCGAGGTGGGTCTTTCTTTTTGTCTTAGAGTGTATTTTCCCAATTTCTGACTGTATCGTCACTAGGATGATTACCCATTTATCTCTATTTTACTCATGCATTATTCTCACCGCATTATGTGCCATCAACGTAGACAGGTAGCATTCATTCTCACGGTGGGCAGCGTTCGAAGTGTTGCGGCTTGTCATTGTAAGTCGACGTTAGCATGGATTCTGACCATAGCCACGATTCAGCCTCCATGCGACGCTTCAGAAGCTGTGAATATGGACAACCGGAAACATGTATCTTAAGCTATGCTTGTGTGTATGTATGTGTTTATGCAGTAAACTGGGGATCTAGAAACGACGGAGAGGCTTCGTCCCGCAGTAGCCCTCAGTGGTTCACAACCCCACAAGAGGCCACAGCAGTCGTCCCACCCCACCGCCACCCCACATCGAACCCAGATTTACTGTATGGTTTGGACCCCAGTGGATCCCCCCCCCCTCCCCCACCCCTCAAGGAACATCTCATACCACTCATACCAGACGAGTGTAACCGTAAATGTTTGCGTGGTAGAGCAATTATGGTGTATGCGTACTTGGAAGTGGTGTATGTGCAGCAACTGCCGACACAGTGTAACTGACGCGGAATAAGGGGAACCAGCCCACGTTCGGCGAGGTGCCTTGAAAACCATCCACAGGCTGCCCAGCACACCGGACCTCGACACTAATCCGCCGGGCAGATTCGTGCTGCGGACCGGCACACCTTACCGCTCGGGAAGCAGCGTGTTAGAACGCGCGGCTAGCCGGGTGGGCTCAAGCTATGATTGGTTTACCGTATTGTACAGTGTCATGTGCCTTTTCGTCTAGCTAGCCTGCTGTTCATTAACGCCGACAGGACGCTCAACAATAAGAAACTGTGGCTTGGTCCCTTAGACCCGTACCTTGTGTGGCCTCCCAATATGCGACCTTGGTGTCATTTTGTACCGAGACGCTTCCGTCCTCTTTCACGTTCCGGAGTGGCTGGCATGCACTCCTACTGTTCCATCACAATAAATCCCAAAAATATCGGTTTAGCCTACAACAACTTTCTCAAGTAAAACACATACTAACTATGTCTGCCTCTTCACTAAAAGTATTCAGAATATGTCTCTTAGCTACAAAAGCATAGCACTTTTGGTATTCGTTATCCGGAATGCAGATTTCCTTAACTATCAGCACTCACTTTGTGAAAAAGGACAACAAAAGGAAGATGTGAAAAACGAGGAATTTGCAACATAAATGTTACTAGAATGTCACCTAAACCGAGGAAGACAAAAGATAATTTTCGTTATTAATAAATATATTATTGAGAAAGTAATTAAACTTTTCGCTGTGTACAGAAATCGCAGTTTTCATAGGAACAAAATGAAGTTTATTCTGTTTTTGTGAAACTTTCATTATCACAAAAATACGCTTTTTTTAATTTTACAAGACTGCGTACATTATCAGACAACAAACATATTTTAATACCACAAAATGATTATTCCTCCAGGTATCTTCCTTATTTTCAGTCCTACCATCAGTGGAAATACAGCGGTCATGTCTGTTAATTATCCATTGTCAAAAACTAACAATCTATAATCATCAGCGTATCAGTCGTAACAGATCTCTCCTATCGGTACAGACATAGGAGTGAATGTTAAGAGCATGAATCCATTTCAACATATTCAGAGGAAAGGGTCTCGAATAGATACAAGGTGACCCAAAGAAACATCGATAGGGCTTAGTGTACTGTGCGGGTAGGCAAACTGCACGGTTTTCAAGGAACCCATCTTTGGAAATGCACGGCTTTGGCATTGCAAGGCGTCGAAATCTGGGAACGAACGGTTGTGATGGTTCGTTCCGATACGTTTTGATGTCTAAATGCAGACGGTATGCAGCCCTTCAGCCGACTGAGTACTCCGGATGGACAGCCTGAACCTAATAACATTCCTGCGCGTGCGCTTCATTCCTCCACACAGCTCTTCTGCTCATCCTATTGCGGACCTCGTGTGGTCTGTCTCAGTGCAGTAACGTTGTTCACAGCAATGGGACATGCACCAGTACACAGCTGTGCAAATGACAAAGCGGATTGCAACGGGAGAGTTGCTGCAAGATTGTATGCGGAACGTTTTCCAAACAGATGTACTTCATATCATTCCGTGTTAGCGGCCTCAGAGAAACCGGAAAGTTGCACATAGGTATTTCCTACCTAAATTGTGTTCATTGTACAGTAAAGTAGTAGAGCTTTGTGTTTGGTACTTGAGAATACTATCCTGTCTACTGTTTGTCCTCGGGTAGGTGCCAAAACATGATGCGGTCGTCCATGCTCCTCCATGGAGGAGGAACGAGCTGCAGTGTTCGAAGAGAACCCAGTTACCAGCAATCGCCGTATGGTGTGTTGTCCCTTTACGACCGGCAACATCCATACCATCTGCAGAAAGTCCCGGCATTACGGGAGGAAGTCTACCTACGACGATCACAGTTTGAGCAGTGGTATTTTAAACAATTTGCATACTCCAGCCACAATTCCCGAGCTTGGTGGTATAAGCTAATGAAACCATATTGTTGGACACGGCGAATTAAACTTGCACAGCACGCATGTTTGGATGGAAAAAAATCTGCGTGCTCGAGTGATTCAGAATCATCAACACTGGGTCGGTGTTACATCTAGGCTGGGAGAATTGGTGACCATATCATTGGGCCATATCTACTGCCAAAATGACTAACAGAAATGATCTGCCTTATATTTATTAGAGATGTTTCGACAATCCTATTAGATGTAGCGTCACTAAATGTTCCGGTGGACAGATGGCTGTAACACGACGGAGCTCCAGCACACTTTGATGCCGATATCAGGAATTACGTCACCACATAGCCATTTTATGGATTGGCCCCCCATGAACCATGGACCTTGCCGTTGGTGGGGAAGCTTGCGTGCCTGAACGATACAGATAGCCGTACCGTAGGTGCAACTACAACGGAAGGGTATCTGTTGAGAGGCAAGACAAACGTGAGGTTCCTGAAGAGGGGCAGCAGCATTTTCAGTAGTTTCACGGGCAACAGTCTGGATGATTGACTGATCTGCCGCTGTAACCAAAACGGCCTTGCTGTTGTGGAACTGCGAACGGCTGAAAGCAAGGGGAAACTACAGCCGTAATTTTTCCCGAGGTCAGGCAGCTTTACTGTATGATTAAATGATGATGGCGTCCTCTTAGGTAAAGTATTCCGGAGGAAAAATAGTCCCCCATTCGGATCTCCGGCCCGGGACTACTCAAGAGGACGTAGTTATCAGGAGAAAGAAATCTGGCGTTCTACGGATCGGAGCGTGGAATGCCAGATCCCTTAATTGGGCAGGTAGGTTAGAAAATTTAAAAAGGGAAATGGGTAGGTTAAAGTTAGATATAGTGGGAATTAGTGAAGTTAGGTGGCCGGAGGAACATGACGTTTGGTCAGGTGAATACAGGGTTATAAATACAAAATCAAACAGGCGTAATGCAGGAGTAGGTTTAATAATGAGTAAAAAAGTAGGTATGCGGGTAAGCTACTTCAAACAGCATAGTGAACGCATTATTGTGCCCAAGATAGACACGAAGCCCACGCCTACTACAGTAGTACAAGTTTATATTCCAACTAGCTCTGCAGATGACAAAGGAATTGATGAAATGTATGATGAGATAAAAGAAATTGTTCAGGTAGTGAAGGGAGACGAAAACTTAATAGTCGTGGGTGACTGGAATTCGAGAGTAGGAAAAGGGAGAGAAGGAAACATAGTAGGTGAATATGGATTGGGGTAAGAAATGAAAGAGGAAGCCGTCTGGTAGAATTTTGCACAGAGCATAACTTAATCATAGCTAACACGTGGTTCAAGAATCATGAAAGAAGGTTGTATACATGGAAGAACCCTGGAGATACTAGAAGGTTTCAGGTACATTATATAATGGTGAGACAGGGATTTAGGAACCAGATTTTAAGTGGTAAGACATATCCAGGGGCAGATGTGGACTCTGACCACAATCTATTGGTTATGAACTGTACATTAAAACTGAAGAAACTGCAAAAATATGGGAATTTAAAGAGATGGGACCTGTATAAACTGACTAAACCAGAGGTTGTACAGAGTTTCAGGGAGAGCATAAGGGAACAATTGACAGGAATGGGGGGAAGAAATACAGTAGAAGAAGAATGGGTAGCTCTGAGGGATGAGGTAGTGAAGGCGGCAGAGGATCAAGTAGGTAAAAAGACGGCGGCTAGTAGAAATCCTTGGGTAACAGAAGAAATATTGAATTTCATTGATGAAAGGAGAAAATATAAAAATGCAGTAAATGGAACAAGCAAAAAGGAATAGAAACGTCTCAAAATTGAGATCGACAGGAAGTGCAAAACGGCTAAGCAGGGATGGCTGGAGGACAAATGTAAGGATGTAGAGGCATATCTCACGGGGGGTAAGATAGATACTGCGTAGAGGAAAATTAAAGAGACCTTTGGAGAAAAGAGAACCACTTGTATGAATATCAAGAGCTCAGATGGAAACCCAGCTCTAAGCAAAGAAGTGAAAGCAGAAAGGTGGAGGGAGTATATAAAGGGTCTATACAAGGGCGATGTATTTGAGGACAATATTAAGGAAATGGAAAAGGATGTAGATGAAATGGCAGATACGATACTGAGTTAATACATTGACAGAGCACTGAAAGACCTGAGTCGAAACAAAGCCCCGGGAGTAGATAACATTCTATTATAACTACTTACAGCCTTGGGAGAGCCAGTCCTGACAAAACTCTACCATCTGGTGAGCAAGATGTATGAGACAGGTGAAATACCCCCAGACTTCAAGAAGAATATAATAATTCCAATCCCAAAAAAAGCAGGTGTCGACAGATGTGAAAATTACCGAACTATTAGTTTTATAAGTCTCAGCTGCAAAATACTAACGCGAATTCTTGCAGACGAATGGGAAAACTGGTAGAAACCGACCTCGGGGAAGATCAGTTTGGATTCCGTAGAAATGTTGGTACATGTGAGGCAATACTGACCCTACGACTTATCTTAGAAGAAAGATTAAGGAAAGGCAAACCTACGTTTCTAGCATTTGTAGACTTAGAGAAAGCTTTTGACAATGTTGACTGGAATACTCTCTTTCAAATTCTGAAGGTGGCAGGGGTAAAATACTGGGAGCGAAAGGCTATTTACAATTTGTACAGAAAACAATTGGCAATTATAAGTGTCGAGGGACATGAAAGGGGAGCAGTAGTTGGGAAGGGACTGAGACAGGGTTGTAACCTCTCCCCGCTGCTATTAAATCTGTATATAGAGCAAGCAGTAAAGGAAACAAAACGAAAGTTCGGAGTAGGTCTTAAAATCCATCATCATCATCATCATCATCATCATTTAAGACTGATTATGCCTTTCAGCGTTCAGTCTGGAGCATATCCCCCCTTATACAGTTCCTCCATGATCCCCTATTCAGTGCTAACTTTGGTGCCTCTTCTGATGTTAAACCTATTACTTCAAAATCATTCTTAACCGAATCCAGGTACCTTCTCCTCGGTCTGCCCCGACTCCTCCTACCCTCTACTGCTGAATCCATGAGTCTCTTGGGTAACCTTGCTTCTCCCATGCGTGTAACATGACCCCACCATCTAAGCCTGTTCGCCCTGACTGCTACATCTATAGAGTTCATTCCCAGTTTTTCTTTGATTTCCTCATTGTGGACACCCTCCTGCCATTGTTCCCATCTACTAGTACGTGCAATCATCCTAGCTACTTTCATATCCGTAACCTCAACCTTGTTGATAAGGTAGCCTGAATCCACCCAGCTTTCGCTCCCATACAACAAAGTTGGTCGAAAGATTGAACAGTGCACAGACAACTTAGTCTTGGTACTGACTTCCTTTTTGCTCTGATTGTCGGAGGAGAAATAAAAACTTTAAAGTTCGCCGATGACATTCTAATTCTGTCAGAGACAGCAAAGGACTGGGAAGAGCAGATGAACGGAATGGACAGTGTCTTGAAAGGAGGGTATAATATGAACATCAACAAAAGCAAAACGAGGATAATGAAATGTAGTCGAATTAAGTCGGGGGATGCTGAGGGAATTAGATTAGGAAATGAGACACTTAAAGTAGTAGAGGAGTTTTGCTATTTGGGGAGCAAAATAACTGATGATGGTCGAAGGAGAGAGGGTATAAAACGTAGACTGGCAATGGCAAGGAAGCGTTTGTGAAGAAAAAAAAATTGTTAACATCGAGTATTGTTTTAAGTTTCAGGAAGTCGTTTCTGAAAGTATTTGTATGGAGTGTAGCCATGTATGGAAGTGAAACATGGACGATAAATAGTTTAGACAAGAAGAGAATAGAAGCTTTCGAAATGTGGTGCTACAGAAGAATGCTGATGATTAGATGGGTAGATTATATAACTAATGAGGAGATGTTGAATAGGATTGGGGAGAAGAGAAGTTTGTGGCACAACTTGACTAGAAGAAGGGGTCGGTTGGTAGGACATGTGCTGAGGCATTAGGGATCACCAATTTGGTACTGGAGAGCAGCGTGGAGGATGAAAACCCTAGAAGGAGACCACGAGATGAATCCACTAAGCAGGTTCAGAAGGATGTAGGATGCAGTAGGTATTAGGAGATGAAGAAGCTTGCACAGGATAGAGTAGCATGGGGAGCTGCGTCAAACCAGTCTCAGGACTGAAGACCACCACAACAACAACAACAATGGATTGGCAGAGGTGGGCCAGTTTCATGACCAGCAGGGTCACAAAATCTGTCACCTCTCTGTGGGATGGTATGAAGGGTACAGCGAATGTCACATTTGTAAAGTCAGCTTAGGACCTTATTGTTCAGTTCCAAGGAGGGAGTGAAATACTTCAGAGACAACCCCACGCATTGGCTCAAGTGCATGTGGTTCAGCACTGCTGATGTAGGCTCTCCATTGACGTATGAGGTATGCAGTTAGACGCTCGTTTGTAATGTAGACAGTGTAATATTCTACTCACTTTGGGTTATTGACGTAATGTGGGACGCTCACTCATTTCGACTTCGAAGCTTTTCTGTGTTCACGCTGTGCGTTTCTGGATATGGATTCCTCCTTGCGACGAATCAGGCATGAGGTATGCACTTAGAAGATAGTTTGTAATGTAGACAGCGCAATCCTCTACTCACTTTGGGTTATTGACGTAATGTGAGACGCTCACTCATTTCGACTTCGAAGCTTTCCAGCGTTCAAGCTGTACGTTTGAGGATATGGATACCTCCTTGCGATGAATCACCTAAAACTTGCAGCGCATATATTGCGGAAATGGAAAGTGCTATTGATGTGCGGTTTTCGAGTGGATTGGTAGTCAGGGGTTCGTGTTGATAGCCAACCAATCGACTGTACTAATACTTAGAAAGTGAATTTTTTTGTACAAACATACACTTTTTAAATGAAACTGGCACTTGTTTTTGCCATTCAACCTGCATAGTTGCTAGGTACAATGTTATGTTTGCTTACGGTGCACCTGTGTGTTCCTTGAGTGCACCGCGACTTGCTAGTCAGTTAGTGTGTGACAGTCCAAGCAGCTGGTCACAAGTGGGTGATAGTATGAACCGATGCAGAAAAAGTCGACAGGCTGGTAGCGTTTGGATACCGTAGGAAGAATGCAATCAGTTCTTGTACGGTGTATGTTGTAATATATACCATTATTTATAAAAAAAAGTTCAAATGTGTTTGAAATGTTATTGGCTTAACTGCTAAGGTCATCAGTCCCTAAGCTTACACACTACTTAACCTAAATTATTCTAAGGACAAACACACACACCCATGCCCGAGGGAGGACTCTAACCTTCGCCGGGACCAGCCGCACCATTATTTATCAACCCCTTTAACTAGTTATGTAAAAGTGTTATTGTAACATCTAGAAAATGTAACAGAAGGAAACAAGCGACGACAACAGAGGGGGGATTCAATGCTCTTGCTACTGTCTGATGTTGATCTGCAAGTTAGTTCCCCCGCAATCGCGTGAGGAAGTGGCATGAGTCAGATAAATGTTCTAAGCATTCTGATCGACATAGACTCCACCCCTATCACATCTCTCCATCATGAGCTATGGAAACGATTATGAGAATCGAGTTAACTTCTGTACAAGGGGATTAAGATAGAATACTGCAGATCATGTCTCGTGTTTAGTAATGAAGCCACATTTACTAATCATCGCCAGGTAAACTGTCGAAAAATGCGCTATAGAAATCCCCGTTGGCTTCGTCAGGTGGACTTCAGCGTCCATGGAGTGTAAACGTGTGATATGGGACACTGAACAATCAGCTCATAGGCCCGTTTTTTGACAGACAGAACACTGAATTCGTACGACCTTCTGACAGATTCAGCTCATAGGCCCGTTTTTTGACAGACAGAACACTGAATTCGTACGACCTTCTGACAGACTATCATCAACAGAATCTAGAAGACGTCCCTCTGCAGTCTAAGAGGAACTTTTGGTACCAATATGACGGCTATCCAACCCAAGCTGCACAAAGTACAACATCACGTCTTCGTGAATTGTGTCCAAATCGTTGGATTGGGCGCAGAGGACCTGTACCTTGGCCGACCCGTCACACGGATTTGAGGCCGGTAAAGTTTTTCTGTGGGGAAAGGTGAAAGCGGTCTACAAGGATATAGCAACTACACCCGGTGATATGCAACAACGTGTTATTGTAGTCTGCTCGGACATCGCCCGCTGAAATGCTAGCACATGTATAGCAGCCGTTCCACACCACACTGAAAGATGTGCTGCCGCTTCCGGTGGTCATTGTGAATACAACCAGTGATGGGCAATTCTCTCGTTACTGGTCAGAATCCACATAACCTATGTAGTATACGGTCTGCTTCAAGATTGCTTGTGTCGCTGTCGTAGTCATATGTTATTAGACACTTTCCTTGTGTTGTCAAGCCTGTATGCCTGATTGGTTAGTAAGGAGTTGAAGTTTGTGATGTCTGAAGATGGGTGTAATCCTGAAACGCGTAACGTGTTCTAATAAAAGAGTCAATTGAACATCTCATGACTTTTTTGCGATTGTACAGCATTCGTTGCCAATTATTATCCACTAAGACTGTTGACATTTTTAAAAATATTGGGAACCGAGTTATCGAAATTTAAAAAAAAATCAATACTGTTCATCGGTTTTTCGAAAAATTATCAGTATGCCGTATAATGACGGAAAAAAATATCGATGCACCAGCCAGCTGTGCATTGTAAATATACGGCCAGTTTGGAGCTGTATATTTATGTATTGATTTATTATTAGATATTATGTACATCAACAAGCTAGCAGCCTGCTTATCCGCTCAGAACAAGAACCGAAAGGAAAACTATGCTCGTTCACTCTTGACACTAGCCACTTTGCTAACAACGGTAACTGCAGATAATTGGCACAATGAAAGGTGTCTGATGGGTCCGTCGTTCAGTTTCGTCACATATCGGATTTTTCTGGAACACTTCAGGTCGACTTCCCTGTTTTTTCATTTGTACAAATGCCAGCGACCTCGCTGTTTTAATGTCAAAACTACACGGTAAAGTTAAACGTTGCAGTTTCTGTTGGCAACGTCAACAGCCAGTTACGTTAGCGTTTCCCCGTCTCCGTCCACTGCAAAGACCAATATTGTCATTTAGATTTTTGTTCATCGATTTCAGTAACGGTTTTTGAAGAATGCCGATGTGAAGAAATAGTACACTAGTTGCGATGAAAATCGTTATTTAACGCAACTGTTGAGCTATTTCTTTACATCGTGTATCTTGTTACTCCACTCACACCCCCAACCCCAGTCTAATTGGACTTCTTCTTTGTGCCATCTAGACTTGCTTCACACAGTCAAAGAGGAAGACTGGACACGATGAAAGCTGAAAAAGTGGTAAGACTACTTGACACAGTGAAAGTAAAATTATGTTCTACTACAATTTCGAAAGAACAATAGCATATATGTATCGAAAATTGCCAAAAAATGTTATATAAAATAAAAATATCGGAACTCGATATTACCATTGCGATATCGATATATCGGTGAAACGTTCATGGCCTGTATATACCGAATTTTTGGAAAATCTACGATATATCGATACTTTTTTAACAGCTCTAGTATGTACTTGTGTCGTTCTTTAGTGTGAATTACCACAGGCATTGTAGAAGTGTCGGTGTGGGAACTTGTCGAAATACGATATCTCGTAAAGGACTCGCACTAGAATCCTTCATCAAATACCACTGACATACTTTATAAGCATTATTACAGTCTGTTGGTATGCTAACCATACGAGCGCCTCATTATCAATCCGTTCTGTGAACGCTTTCCCTTTCCGCAATACTTGCTGTGCAAGTCTTAAGTGATTCATCCTGCATACTTTCAAGTTTGTCTCAACACATTTAACCGCTGAGTTTACCCCTTCCGCTTTACAAATAATTCCGATGTCGTCACAATGCCGCCAACTTTAGTTCGTCTATACACACCAACTTATATACACACCACCTCAAATGTATGTTGCAGACTAACGTGCAGTCGGCCCTAGATAACTACTGACGTCATGACACTTATTTCTCATTTGTATTCTCATTTTTTTCTTTTTATGGCATCTACACTCTACTTATTATCTTTCCTCTTATCCAACTCCTGTTGTCATAAAATAATACTGGCATGACAATTTCACGCTCGTTTCCGGTCCTATGTTTCTCAGCAATCATTTCCACTAAACAATCCGCACCTTAAATTATATTTTATGTAACCAGTTAAAAACGCAGCTTATTCTAGATCTTTGTTTTATATTATTATTTAAATTCATTTTCTCCCAGATTTAATTTATTTTTCCATGGTGTGAGAGATTTCATTTTCTTAGTTCCAATTTGTGACTGACTTAACCATACACGGGGACGATGTGATTTAAAGAGAGATCATGGCGATGTGAATCATATTTTCTCAATGGCGACGGATGGTCTCCGTAGAAGAGACTTGATTTGACGTTCTCAATGTTCGTTTGTTTCCATGTGATTTGCTTTCCTTTTAGACGGAAGTTTCCTAGCTCTTCTTATAACAGCCGAAGCCCCTAAGAAGCAATAGCTTAGGGTTATAAATGCTTAATGTTTCCGTTATTAGTGACTTCAGATTATCATTCTGTCGACCCTCCATTATTAAGCGCTAATGGAATAGTTTTTGGCCTCAGAATGTTAAAATTGTACGTTTTACTGATACCTCAACCTTGACTCACAAGGACAGCAAATCTGTCGTATTCGAGATACGTCCTCGAGAGACATAGAATCATGGGAATGATATAAATCATCTAGAAATCTATGATGCAACATTAAACACGATGATAATTTGTGCGCTAGAAGTGCCTTGAAGCTGGGTGCACTGGAATACCGTTATATTTGTCGTTTATGGTGTGAACTGTAGTCAGCAAACGCATTTGGCATCAAACATAAATGCGACAGGAAGAAAACCCTCTGCCGCAGAGAGCAGTTGCTGGTATTGAGGCGGCTTGCTTACGAGGAGCAACTTTAAAACGATTTATTAAGAAAAGATATACATTACGTAAATTGAGTGTTAATATGATCCGTAGCAACGTAATACGAAGTTTGCGTGCACGTATCAATCTTTGAACATTGACGTAGTCCTTGAACCCAATGAAGTATGACTAATGCAACATAGAATGTTAGTACGCCTCTCACGCTGGCGATCGTGGATTAGTCGTGATATCATCTTGTGGCAAGGTGTTGACGCTGTCGAATTAATTGATGGTACATACTCTAAGAACCACGTATCTGCTATACCCGCCTCTGGGGGATGCGTGTTCACATGGGAACTGTATGTGTGTGACATTTGGCTGAAGAATAACACAGTCAGTGACGTATATGCCCTCCATGGCGTCTGACCATGACTAAGATGCGTCGCTCTGGAGGCTAGTATTGCCGTGTAGCGCATTCCCTATGTATGGCTGTCTCTCGTATCTTCGGACGATTACAGAAAAATGCCCCATCGCTGCAGAGACGTCATCATTACTGTACACGTTGCGTTATGTTCCATGATAATACGTTTGTATAGAACGCCAACTGGGCTTTGGGCTTTATGAAGTAGGTGTTTGTGTCAGAGCAGATCGAGAGTCCTAAATATAGGGAGAGAAGTTTTGCGATTATTGCAGTGATACGGTTTACAGTTGGTCCCTCCAGGAATGACGTTATAGCGAATACCAGAGCGTGGGGTAAAGCTAGAAGGTATCCGATAGGAACAATAATTTTTCCGGGCGAATGTAGAATAAAAGGGGCAGGTGGAGGTCTCCTCTCTAGCTCAGCTACAACGAAAGTACATCTACTGTGCAGTATTGCTGAAATTCAAGGAACGGTGAGGCACGTGGTCTAAGCCATCTGCCGTTCAGTAAAAGAGAGAACGAGACAGACGGCGTAAACCTTCTGCTCTGCAGCAGATGCTGATTACAAGAGAGTGACAAACACGAGTTCTAAATGGTTCAAATGGCTCTGAGCACATGGGATAACATCGGAGGTCATCAGTCCTCTAGAACACAGAACTACCTAAAACTAACTATCTTAAGGACATCACACACGTCCATGCACGAGGCAGGATTCGAACCTGCGACCGGAGCGCCTAGAACCGGTGGCCACCTAGGCCGGCAAACACGAGTTCTGCTTTGGCACGTAATGAATATCAGATCACTGAAGAGTTCTAACCAACCAGAAATCGTCATGTCATCCTTACTGGAGAGGAATCTTCAGATGTACAAGCACGTTCAGGTGCATCCCAAGGGAGTGTGGTACGACCGATAACTTTCTTCTTCTGCCAGTCCACGGTTAGGCCTTACAACCAGTTCCGGACTCACAATCTTTTCCTCGGCCTTCCAACACTCTAATAGGATTGCATTCTATTGCTTCTCGAAGGACTCTCTGAGGTTACACCCGTCATACATGCACTTTTCCAACCTGGTTTCGTTGAATTACTTTTACTGTTATTGGTTGCACCTCCAGTTCTGCGTATAGTACTTTGCGTAGTGCCATGACTATAAAATTTCTTTTTGGTTTTTATTCTACTTTTACCCATCATTGTTCTTCTTATCGTGCCACATATATATCGACAGGTGTTAATTTTTTATTAATGCTTTCTCTTCTTCAAAAATGTCTTTATCTTTTTCAAACATTATCTGGAACCCTAGATACTGAAAATGGGACACCTGTTCCACTATCACTTTATTGACGACTATTTTAGTCCATATAGGATACATTTCTAAAAAGGCCGTTTTTGTTGTTGTTGATGTCTGTAAAATAATTTGAAGCCATTTTGGCTATTTTTCGACCGTGACTCTCTCAAGAAATGTGTAAAGGTTTTTTAAATTACAGCTGCCCGTCACAAGTTAACAAAATTTGTGACTGGTAGGGGTAATTTAAATAACACAGCCAGACACCACACTTGCTAGGTGGTAGCCTTTAAATCGGCCGCGGTCCGCTAGTATACGTCGGACCCGCGTGTCGCCACTGTCAGTGATTGCAGACCGAGCGCCGCCACACGGCAAGTCTAGTGAGACGTCCTAGCACTCGCCCCAGTTGTACAGCCGACTTTGCTAGCGAAGCTACACTGACAAATACGCTCTCATTTGCCGAGACGATAGTTAGCATAGCCTTCAGCTACGTCAATTGCTACGACCTAGCAAGGCGCCAATATCATTTAATATTTATCTATGGATGCCTGTACCGTCAGACCGATGTTCTCCAATTATGGAATAAAGTTAAGTATTGCATCAACTATGTACCTTATTTGCTACTATAATTCCCTTAACAGTTCCAGACCTCACGCCAGCCTGCGTGAGCTTTAACTCGTGCATTTGGCCTCCTTTAGCAACACGGTGTTGGCTCTTCTGCCAACACATCAACTTCGGCTTGTCTTATGTGATCTACGTACCAGTATTTGTAATTTGTTTTCACTATTCTGTATGATTACCTAGTCTTCGGCAAAAATCTTTATATTTAGAAATTGGCACAAACGTTATATTTAGACATTTGCCTGGCCCAATTCTTATACCTTGCGGTATCCTGTTCATTACACATTCCCTGACAAGGTCGTCGATGTACATGCCGGACAGTGCTGATATACTGCTGCCTTGCCTTAGGCCTACTCCCTTGTTTATCTCCAGTTCTTGTGTCAACGGTTTGCCAATATCTGCTCCCATTTTACGGTTTTTGTACAACCCTTGATATATTTTTACCAGGTGTCTGGGGAAACCTCTTTTTTCCATTACTTACGAGAGCTTTTTTCTGTGGTTGCTTGTCCAATGCCTTGTTAAAGTCGATTAATGCTAGGTGTTGTGGCGCGCCAACGACGGAGAGCATGTTGCCGAATGTCTGCTGGCTGCAGTATTCAAATGGCCATGGCTCCGCTCTTACCGCGGCAGGGCGTGGAAGCCAGCAGGGGGGCCAGCAGAGGGCGACAGCTAGAATCGGCGTGCGCAGATCGGCACTAACTTCTGCTTCCGCGGCCCAGCTCTGTAGCCAATCAAAACTAAGTAATTCTGTGCGAAGCGAGGATTTAAGCTCTCGCTGCAGCAGCAGTTAGCAATGTTAGGGCCACTAATGATGTGTCAGCGTTGAAAAGACCATCATAAGCCACCAATGATGGTACCTAATGTACGAGGGTCATTCAATAATTAAAGAGACAAATTGGTCTGAGAAAAAAACTACTAGCCGTGCAATTTTGATTTTTCTATGGCTTTAAGTTTCCACCACTGAGATGTGCCCTGATCAGCTGATGTATCAACATTGTTTTGTTTATAATCTCAAAAATACGTTTCAAGATGGCGTGTCCTCTTGAAACGTCCACATTAGTTGAACAACGTTCTGTTATTCGTTTTCTACTTGCTGAAGGCGAGAAACCAGTGAATATATACTGTAGAATGTCTAAAGTTTATTGTGAAGTTTGTGTGAATCGTGAAAATTTTTACAAGTGGGTAGGCT
The DNA here is from genome assembly GCF_023864275.1 of Schistocerca cancellata. Taxonomy (NCBI): domain Eukaryota; kingdom Metazoa; phylum Arthropoda; class Insecta; order Orthoptera; family Acrididae; genus Schistocerca; species Schistocerca cancellata. The sequence continues at coordinate 139,963,991 of NC_064632.1, forward strand.
AGTTCAAAAATTGTCACGACTCATTGACTGACGAAAACCGTTCTGGCCGACCAGTTGCAATTTCAGCTCCCTCACTTGAAAGTCGAATTGATGACATTGTTCAGCCGACCGCCGTGTGACTGTGGAATTGATAGTTGATAAAGTTCAAGTTAATACTGGTAAAGTTCATAACATTATCTGTAACAAGCTGAAGTGCCGCAAAACATTTACAAGATGGGTCCCAAAGGAGTTGACGCGGCTACACAGGGTAACAAGCTTGAGAGTGCCCACAAATCTAAACGAACGTTATGAAAGAGAAGGTGATCACTTCCTCAACAAAATTTTAACTTCTACTGAAACTGGGATTCATTATTATGAGCCAGAATCAAAAAGACAGAGCATGGAGTGGAAGCACACCAACTCACCTGTCAAGAAAAGATTCAAAACCCAAGCATCAGTAGGAAAAGTCATGTTGACAGTGTTTTGGGATTCTGAACGTCCAGTTTTTTCTGATTATCCCGAAGAGCAGCGATCAATGAACGGCCAGTACTACTCGGATTTGAGAGAGAGACGTCGTGGATCTCAGAGGAGAGGTGTGATTCTCTAGCAAGACAACGCACGTCCTTATATCGTTTAACTAACCCGTGAAACCATCGAAAAAATGGGATGTAAAGTACTGCCTCATCCCCCTTAAAGTCCTAATTTAGCACCTACTAATTGTGTGGTGCACTGAAGGCGGAATTACGTGAGAAGAGGTCCCAGGACAACGAGGACGTGAAAAAGTTTGTGGGAGATTGGTTGAAACATCAAGATAAAGAGTTCTTTGCAGTCGGAATAAAAATGGTTGTAGTCCATTGGAACAAGTGCATAAATGGTCAAGGGGATTATGTTGAAAAGTATAAAAAATATTGTTTTGTAAAAATAAACACTTTTTTCTCCAGACCAATACTGAATGATGCTCGTGTTACCTATTGCCTGCATCTTTAACTTCCACTGTAGTAGGGTGGTACTGGAATTCAAGTCCCACCGCCGCACGTTCACCTTGCACTCCAATCACGTCCTTGGAATGACTTCATTGTAGGACAGAACAATTTTATCTTTCACCAAGACAGTAGACCGTGATCCACCGGAGACGCTGTATTTCAACCTACCACAGAAGCAAGAGGCAGAAAGCAGTGACATCACCTGGCCGGAGCTGATGATCATCACCAGAGCGGCCGCCACCGCAGCTTCCGTCGTCCAGTCTACCGTTCACCACCACTCTTCTGACCAAGACGTCGCGCTACCGGGTACCGGACACTGCCAGCTAGGCGGGTCTGGACTAGGACATCATTTCGGGGACTGTGGTCAGGAAATTTAATTTGACATCACTCGTACTTGTAACAGAACTTAGCGTTCAAGATGAGTGGACTAGTAGCGTTCCAGGACTAACTTTTGTTTCCATTACATAGTGTAACAAGTGACCTCATTCTTCGGAGTAGCAAGAATAGCGTTACGCCATCTAAGTATTACGGAAGAAGTGTTTGTTTATTTGGTATTTAATCTGGCAGAGTCTCCAAGTACATTTAAGTTGTTTGTTCAAATAATCAGAATTGTGTGAATAAACAATTAGTAAATTCAATCAAGCAGGTGTCTCTTGTGTTGGACACAAAACTAGGTGCGTCTTCAAACTGACTTTTCACAATATACATAAGTGAGTTACTGGAAACATCCCAAGTTTCATGAAGCTTTTGCGGATGATGCAGTTACAAACAGAGGAGCGATAACCCTAGGAAACCCTAGCGAAGCGCAGGAAGACTTGCAGAAGAACAACACTGTGTTTAGGGATTGGCAGCTGGCCATCAACATAAGAAAAAATGTAATGCACCGTGTGTAAATAGACACAAAGACTCAATATTTTACGATTAAATGATTGCAGAAATGTCACTGGAAGGAGTCACGTACAATAAATATCGTGGATATACATGAGAAGCAATTTAAAGTGCAACGACCTCATAAAACTAATTACAGGTAATGCAGATGCCAAACTGAGATTCCTTGGAAGAATTTTTAGAAAGCGTAGTCCATCCACGACGCAGGTAGTAAACAAAAGCCTCGTTCGACCAGTGTGGGATCTGCACAAGATAGGACTTATAAAGGAGTTGTAGATACAGGTTTATTTAGTAAGGGATGCCGCATTACAGAGATGCTCATGCAACACATGTGCCAGACTCCACAAGGAAGGCGTGGTGAATCAAGCTGTGGTTTGCTATTGCAGTTGCGAGAGCGTACGTTCTTAGACAACCGATATATTGCATCCTTCTAGATACATATCGCGCAATGAAGAGGAAAATTACAGAGCTTTGTACTTCCACTTACGTTTCCCAACAATCGCTCTTCCGACAGACCATTCAGGGCTGCTGACCCCGAAACGATGGAAGTTCCACCGTTTTACAAAATACGATCTGCCGCATATCACAAAGTGACTTGCGGAATAAAGCTATAGATGTAGGGATCTGTATTTTCAGGTAGTTACGACGCCGTACATTTATACTGTTTAATTTTACCTCAGACTGCTTCTTACGGCTTTTAACGCATTTTCTACTTTTAATCACATTCGTTAAGACTAATTTTCGTATCGGTGCTGATGACCTCGTAGTTGGGCGCCCAGAAACCACACGCACGCACACACACACACACACACACACACACACACACACACACACACACGCACACAGGCACGCACGCACGCACACATACTATACATTTAGACATCTTGCATTCTTATGCTGTCTGTTGACGACGGCACTACGACGAAGATTTCCGTTAACAAACGTTGATTACCAATGTAATAGGAGGAATGTTCTACTTCATTTATGAATTTTTCCTCGAAAACATAGTGCTTCTAGCGAACAGTTTTTGCAGTATTTGCCCATTACATTCCCCCACAAGTTAAGTCGTAGGATTCTGATTTTAAAGAAGGTAGGCAGAAGAGTAGAGCGTTCGGAGGCCAACACTTCACTGAGACCCTGACACGGCTCAAAGAAGCTTCTTCTCTGAAATCCGAACGGCAGAGGGATTTCACATAAGACAACAGCAGCCAAGTGGAACTTTTTAATGACCTCTTTCACTTTGTGAAAGGGGGCCAGCGCCTTTAATTTCGTGCAGTATTCCCCTGGGAAAATTAAACGGAAATGAAATCCCTCACAATCCATTCCCTTACACAAATGAGACACTACAAACGCAGGCTTGTATTGCAAACATTAGTGTCATTAACGAACTCAGTGTCAGATTAGCACAATTACACCTCATCCATTCCGTTAACTTCACAAAAATATCACGATATTGCAGGGCCTGTTTTGCTCTGAATTACGACACAAAGTTCCTGCGGCTACTACAGCCGTTGTGAAATGAATGTAATCGCAGTGGCGAACATGGACGTGCATGCGAGACCGAAGGAACATTGCATCGTAATTCGGAATGACACAGGCATTGAAATATTGTATTTATCAGCCGACACAGGGCAAGCGACTTTCAACAATAATATCTCACCTGCACGGGAATATATATGATGGATGTAGGAGTTCAGGTAGCAGACGGACGGTTGACTGTCTGGGTCTGGCCGTGAGTCGTCTACGGATAGCCAAATCTTAAGGCGACCGTACGCTATGAGGCCGAAATCCTGGTTGGAGTCTAGTCCTACACAAATTCTCATATCATTCCACCCCACAACTGATGGTTTTCCAGATTGGCAATTGCGATTACATTTAAAAATAACATTAAATAATTTTCATTGCATTACATAGATTCTCCAATGCACCGAAATTTCTCACCGGAATTGAATAGAAAGTAATTAATTTGAGTTTTCAGGGGCAATGAAATGTATTATGTACCTGAAGTATGTGTTTATTTCAGTTAAACGACAGATATCTAACGAACACCACTTCCAGTTTTACTGTTTTTTCCTGAACTTGTAATCAATGTAACAAAGTAAGATATACTACTTTCCCAATGGAAGTTATATTTATTTACAGGCATTCCTGAGTTTGAAAGATGTCACTTACTTTGTAATCATTAAATGGAATTTTAAATTCAGTAAATTCATTTCATAAAAAAAGTTGATCTGGTATTCCTTTGCTCATTAACTAACAGAAAGAGCAAGTCAATAATTGCTAGAAGAGTTACTAGAAAGCACTAACAGTGAGCTGATGCTTTAATGTATGCTACTATCTTCGTTATTGTGCTGACGAAGCTGGTCCAGGTGTTGCAGCTGTCCTATTCCAGCCCTCAGCTTCATTATAGTTTCATTTCTTGAAGCTCTATTCTTCTGCCTTCTTGGATGTGCCTGACTCGGTGAGGTAGGTGGCTGGGATAACTAGTATAGTTTCGATTGATACAGCTTACCATGACTGTATGAGCTACAACAGCACTATTATCTACCTCCTATGCAGGATTGCTACGAAGTTTATTAGTATCAACCAGTGGGCCCATATAACGTGTCCAAAACTTGTAGTAGCTTGAAGTATTGCCTCGTACTACGATGTAACATATTACAATAGTGGCGTGGAAATTACTTACAGCTGATATTCGCAGTTTTGTACTTAATTCTACTTTTTGCCCCCAGATTTTGTTTATGTAGTGTCGAAAGATTTTGGCCAGCACAACAAGAATTTTAACGAGAATATGTACTTAAATGACAGCCAAGATGGTAAATCATCAATCGCTGGAGGCCACTCTGCAATCTCCAGGGGTAGTGCAGCGATATCGCCAGACTTGTAGCCTTGTTGCCTTTTAGCCTCCAGCTTCTGGTTCAACTCCTCCAGCACATGTGGCGTATATGCTGCAACAACAACAACAACTATAATAATAATAATTGCTGTATGGTACTAACACACATTCAAACTAACAAAATTTGAACACACTGATAAAGACACATACGTGTAAACCTCACTTAACAAGCACCTCCCGTGACGCGCAGTTCGCATAATGAGTAAAACAAATTGTAAAAAATGACTCACATAGCGAGCGATATTTCACGTGACGAGTACGACGATATAGTGTGACATCACCAGCCTTTCGAGCGTGACGGAGAAATGTTCAACAATAAGAAGACCTTTCACTGTCGGCAGCGGCATATGAACAATGTCTTTAGTATGTGCTGCAGTCTGGCTGCAGCGCTCTTTCTGCTCAGTGCAGCTTGTGATCACACATTTTTCTAAACTTGTGTTCACACAGTGTTTTTTTGTATCCAAATTTTAATGACCTTCGTAGGTATGTCCCCAAAGATAAAGCTGCAAGAAGATGACCATACAAGAAAGAAAATGACCTTACAAAGAAAACATATAATCATTGAAAAACGTGAACGCGGTATGGACGTTGCTGATTTAACACGCATATACAATCAGTCAACATCAACTACTTGCACTATCCTCAAGAACAAGGTCCAGATTAAGGACATAGATGCTTCAAAGGAAGTGACGAGAGTATCTAGACAATGGTTTCATCTTCCGGACGATGTCGAAAGGTCGCTCCTTATATGGATAAATGAAAAGCAATTGCTAGGTGACATCATTTGTGAGAATGCGAGTATGATTTTTACCAACTTCGTTCAGAAGACGCCAGGATCATCAGCGGCCGAATGTGTGTTTAAGGGAAGCTGTGAGTGGTTCGAGAATGTTAAGGGAAGAACTGGCCTCCACAGCTTTGTGAGGTTTGGCGAAGCAGGCAGCCCCGACACAAAGGCAGCACAGAACTTCCTCAGCATCTTCAAGATACTCGTAGGTTCTGAGGGTTATCTGTCGCAACAAGTTTTTAATTCTGATGAGACGGGTTTTTTCTATAAAAAGATGCCGAAGCATACCTTTTATAACAGCAGAGAAGAATGACTGCCCAGTCACAAGCCAATGAAAGACCGTCTCACACTGCTATCCTATGCCGATGCAACTGACGATTCGAAAATTAAGCCTCTGCTTGTTTATCATTCAGAATCTCCACGAACCTTCAGTGAAGTGCAGAAGAACAAGTTAAATGTGATGTGGAGATGCATAAAAAAGGCTTGCGTGACTCGTGATCTTTTATTGTGATTGGATCAATGAAGTATTTCGTCCTTCAGTGAAAAATATTTGCTTGAGAAGAATCTCCCACATAATGTCTTGTACGTTATAAGAACTGCTCTTGGCTATTCTTCAGGCCTACAAGACGATCTTGAAGAATTTCAATTCATCAAAATCCAATTTCTGCCTCCCGACGCCACTCCATTACTCCAGCCTATGGACCAGTAGATCATTTCTAACTTTAAGGAAGCTCTACACTAAAGCTCTCTTCGAGCAATGCTTTGAGTTGACTGAAGCTACCAGCGACTTGGAAATATCACTTCAACATAGTTGCCTGCATCAAGATGAAAGAAAAGACGTGGGAAGGGGAATCCAAGAGAAGTCTCACTTCTGCTTGGAAGAAGGTTTGGTCAGAGTGCGATGTCGAATTTGACTCTGAGGCATTTGAGTCAGTATCTGTGGAGCCTGTATCTAACGAAATTGAGCCTTTGGCCAAGAGCATGGGACTAGAATGGATAACAATAATATCGATAAGCTCGCGGAAGATCACAGCCAAAGAATGACCACCGAAGAGTTTATGGAGTTGTTGTGTGTTTCACAGCAGGAAGTTGTGGAGAGGAGGCGGTAACATTCTGTTCGAATGAGAGAAATACTGAAAGCATGGCAATCGGTTGCATTGTACATTGAATACGTCGCCCTAATAAAGCGTTGGCTCTGCGTGCTACAAATTTATTAGACGATAATGCTGAGCCGCATTTTCGCCAAGTGTCGAAACGTCGGCAGAAACAAATGATTATAGATAGCTTCTTAGTAAAAAAAATTAGTTATGTGCCGTCAATAATAAAGTACATAATACTGTACGTATAATTATCTTTGAATAAATGGCAAGAATAAGATAAAAGTTTTAATACTGTTTCTGAATGGAATGCATTATCGTACTTTACATTAACTTATACGAGATAAATTGTTTCGCTTAACCAGTGTTTCGCACTGTGAATAAGATTGTGGAACGAATTATGATCACACTGCGAGGTTTCACTGTTGATACGTGGCGCCGTTGGCGCCAGTCGCTTTTCTATGTTCATGTAAGATCTCTACGGTCGACTCTGTATCGAGTGGCTGCGGTTTTCCTCTTTGGTCGCTTTCGGGCTATTTAAGCACACGTCGCTGTGGTGAGATGACTGGTTTTGGTTGGTTGGTTGGCGCTCCGGTGTTCAGTCTGGTCGTCGGCGGTCGCTCTTAGCGCATGCTGTGCCTCTTTCTGTGACGTGGGCAATGGGGCTGCGGACGGAGAAGTGTTTGCGGTTGGGAGTGTTTATTGCGTCAATGGGGGGGGGGGGGGGGGGGGCGATGTGTAGTCTGTGCTGCCAAACGACATGAACGTGTGAAAGTGCGTTTGGATTATCAGTCTGCATCCGGATACGCTACACAATCAAGTGATGGGAATTATTGAGGTTCTTAATGTCCTTCTGTATATAAGTATGTTGAATTTTGTGCTGTTGCCCATTAACGGCTCTCCCAGTGTTTGACGCCCATGTATCTGTTTCGTGTTGCTCAGTGGCGCACAACAGTGGTTTGTCTGTTCTGTACGCATTTGAGATCCTGGCAAGGAGTATATATCTAAGTGGGTGCCTGGGTACTCCGAAATAACCACAGGTTTGCTTTTCTGGCACTTCCTTCGGCCTTTTGCTGTTAAATGTAATCGACCTATAGTGGCATTTCTTGTAAAATTAAGAGATTTATGACATTACTTTCCGTCTTGTATGTAATTATTATTTAAGATTATAAGACAGAGTATGTGTTTTAATTTCTACACATTTTGCAGTATTCTCATGGTGAATGTTTATGTATCGTGGTTCTTGTGCACTTTGCAGTGCGTACTGACGTTGTAGACAGTTATTGGAAGAAATTTAATTTGGCTGCAAAGATGAATTGTATTCCTGTTTCGAAATTTTTCTACTGTCTTAAGGATTGTGTTGCTCTGAATTCTGCCCAGTTGCTGTGTGGTTTTCTGTTGTTGTTTCAGTGGTATAATCAGGGGTGAGCGTCGTCCATTGTAGCTGGTCATTTAACTGGGGGACGACGCCTTGGCGGCAGACAGTGAATTGTAACCGATAGCGAGATCGCTGTATTTATCAGCAGACTCCAGTTCTTGGGCGAATTTGAGTATTTTATTGTTTGTTCCTGGTGGCACCGAGGCGTCCGCATTTCCTTCTTCACTGTCCACTTCAGCTGTCATTCAGGCTCGATCTGAGTTGTAGTTCCAGCGCAACTCTGATGTGCCATTACATATCACTGACATTTTGTAATAACTGAAAGATGCCTTTCATTGAACTGCGCTTTAAACATCTTATTCCGAAAGAGAAAGTGTGAGTTGTCTCTGCTGTTGTATATGAAAAGCTTTCCTGCTCCTGTGGTTTTTTTTCTCAATAAACCATTTATTGTTTGTATGGTTCTTAAGATTTATGTAAAGAGAGTTTTAAAATAATTTATTGTTTGTGGTGGCCTTTGACGCCCGCAGACATTTTGTCCGTTTAGTAAAGTTTCAAATTCTAGGGCGATTATGTGTATTATTCTGGGGTAACAGCAGTTTGCAGTTGTCATGCAACTGTTAAATCAAATCTGTTGGAAATTACAACCTAGAGTTTATGTTTGATTGGTTATTATTTCCTTTTCATTATAGCGTTGATGTATCCTTGAATGTGTGTCCCAAGTCTCAACTGCACTGCAGATTTTTTTAATAAGTATTTTCATGGCCGGCAGGAGTGGCCGTGCGGTTCTAGGCGCTTCAGTCTGGAACCGCGCGACCGCTACGGTCGCAGGTTCGAATCCTGCCTCGGGCATGCATGTGTGTGATGCCCTTAGGTTAGTTAGGTTTAATTAGTTCTAAGTTCTAGGCGACTGATGACCTCAGAAGTTAAGTCACATAGTGCTCAGAGCAACTTGAACCACTTGAGCCACTTTCATGGCGATTCCTACTAGTATTCAGGATGGCAGGAACGCTTGCGACTATTACTGGCGCTACTGGTGGTTGCTGCTGCTCTTAAGTGCTGGATCTTTATTCAGCTATAGATGGGGCTGATGTGCTAACAACAAATGTGTCAGCATACTAGACAAAAATAAGGGAGAATGTGTGTTCGTAGCCGGCCGGAGTGGCCGAGCGGTTAAAGGCGCTACAGTCTGGAACCGCACGACCGCTACGGTCGCAGGTTCGAATCCTGCCTCGGGCATGGATGTTTGTGATGTCCTTAGGTTAGTTAGGTTTAAGTAGTTCTAAGTTCTAGGGGACTTATGACCACAGCAGTTGAGTCCCATAGTGCTCAGAGCCATTTTTTTGTGTGTTCGTATGTGCAGGTGTTCCAGGAATCCCTTTACTCTCGGTCAGTATTTTTCAAGTGTGCAGTAGTTCCATAAATCCCTTCAGTCTTCTTCTGTGTTTCTGGTGGCACTTAAAAGGACATTATGAGCAGCCAGTCAACAATGAAATCTGCCAACAAAACAGGGCCTTCGGAAAATTGAGGTTTTCTGGTGCCAACACATTTGGAGTAGGCAGATCTGCTGGCAGGTATTTTGCTATTGTTCACATGTTTAGGACCACATTCACGGAACACTCAACGATTTGACAGGAAGCACGTTTGTATTTACCACCAGTTCTGGAGACCACCGATGAATAAAAAGCAAGTTTCCGTCAGTGCACATCTCCTAGAGTTTATGAGGCACAGTATGGGTGGTCAGGGCAGTTTTCATCAACAATAGACCATCTCAGTTGACCCGGTAGCCACTAGATGTCTCAAGCAGGCCGCTGTGGCTAGAGGAGTCCCTGTGGTATACTAATACCGTGTGTATGTTCCACACAGAGCTGTGACCTCATTCAGCAGCTGGAAGTGGCAGCGATCAGATGGGAGAGCTGTGCACTCCACTCTGCCACCTCCCACACAAGGTGCAATTATTATTATTATTTTCACCATGGCAGCAACACCAGCAACTGTTACGAAATTGTTTAGATTGGAAAACAGCCCACAGTTGAACTAATTATGTTTATACTAGTATAAACATAATTATATACTAGTATAAACACATACTAGTATAAACATTATCTACTAGTATGAACACAATTAGTGCAACTGTGGGCTGTTTTTCATTCAAAACCATTATTATTATGTGCGATCCTTAGACGCCATGCAGTATTTAGGAGTGTCTCCATATCATTTACAATCAATAGCTGTGTTCGTGTACCATGTTTTGTAATATGTTTAGGGTTGATTACTGGATCTGTAGCTGTGCATATAGATGTTTGTAATTTTTTAAATAGTTTACTTCTGATAATATGTGCAGTGTAGTTGCATAATTGGGGCATGTAATTGTTGATCCTCCAGCAGTGCAATTCTTGCATATTCCAAAAATGATGAAATAAAGAGATTATCCTACATCATTCCACACCAACATACACACAAACTGAATTTTTATAAGTAAAGAACATCTTATATTATTATAGTGTCTACAATGTAATTTGTACTTGAATTTACGACATAAATTTCATTTACCACGAAAATGTGAATTGCCTGCCGAAATTTGAATTTCGCTACAACAGGGAGGGATGGGGAAGGGAGGGTAAGGGGGGGGGGTGAGGAGTGGCGAGAGGGAAGCAAGATTTACCAGGGGGACATGAGGATATCCCAGAGGTGTATCAAATAGGGAGTAATTGATCAGTTTCATTAATTAGTCAATTCATTTGGTATCAATTTGATATCAAAATTGTATCAGAACTCTCTTTATCCCACTACAAGCACTTGAAGATGGTATTAGTGTCCAGAAAGCTGGGTAGTGTACATGCCTTTATTCACATAATGTAACTTAGTAATTACAATTTCGGTGGTTCTGAAATGGAATAGCCTAATCACAATGGTACACTTATGAAATTAGTGAAATGTCGATCATCTCCAGATTCCAGTATCCCACATCTTTATGTTCTCTGGTTTCGGCTCTTGGGGAATAATGGGCTGCTGTTCTCCACAGACTTTCAGACACCTCATTGAAAGTGTCCTTAGCAGCAGTTAACCCATCGTAAGTGTGAAAGATGGTTATGTCAAATATTAATGTCGCTAATAGGTGACCAGATACTTTTGTTCAGGTATTTTTAAATGCTCCCAGCTTAGCTGGTGGGATTCTCCATACTAGCCGCTGCTCGAATGTGCAGATAAGTTACTACAGTCTTATCAAACAGGCTCGTCCACTTCGGTGCTGTGCAAACTGTTGGCCAACTTATGGTTTCAGGCTTCCAACTGAACCCACTAAGTTGAGGCCGTCCCGTGTGTGCTGTCACTGAGAATTGTGGTTTCAGTTCCTTTTGGACACTGCAAGCTGCGTGCTGTGTCAGTAAAGGGACCAAGCTTTGCTGCACCTTGGAGCTCACATCTAACTTGAATTAGCAGAGGAACCATCGCCACCAGCTACTGCTGTGCTTCAGTATTCGACTGCAGCAGTATGCATTACCACTGCTACTAGCCTCAACCAGCTCAGCTGCTATCATTGGACTGCTATGTGAAAGGGAACCAGCAATAGAGTGAGTTCCTCTTGAGAAAGCATTCTTCAGTCCATCTCACGGTATTTCAAAACCGAGCTCCCAGGAGTGCCTACCTTGCAGCTTATGATGCAGTTATCTGACGTTGATCCATCAACGCTGTCAAATACAAGTGCGGAGGAGACAATGGATAAAAGGAAAGTTGTTGGCTAGCTGAGTCAGATATTTTTCTTGTAACATAACATTAATAGTAATACTAGATATACCATCAACCAGGTGAACTGCTGTTCTAAATATGCATTGCGCCACAGACATGTGGTAGGAATCAACGGGACTGCAACGGCTGTGGACTACGTCAAAATTACTGCGGACCACCTGCGTCCCTTCATGTTTGATGTGGTCTCTGATGGCGATGACATCTTCAAGTAGGATAGCTGACGATTTCATCTGACAAAAGTTGTACTGCTGTAGTTTAGGGAGCATGACAGTCAATTCACGTTGTTGTCTTGGACACCCAGTTCGCGTGATCAGAACGCAACGGAACACATCTGGGCTGGTATCGGGCAGTAGCTCCACGCTCGCATACCACTGACCATAATCTACGAGAATTGTATGACCTCTGCTGCTTACGTCTTGTGTCACATACCTCCAGAAGCCTACCAAGTACTTATCCAACAATGAGGGGCCAAATCGCTGCCGTACTGCACATTACAGGTATAGGAATAAGCATGTGGGCATAATGTTTTGGCTTGTAAGTTTATTGTTCACATACGTACAAGGGAAAATGTGATGGTGGACCCCAGTTAATTAGCAGCACTGTTGCAGAATTCATTAGACTAAATGAAGACTGAAATCAGCGCTTTGATTTTCTAGACAGGGTTAAAACGGGCACGACTCTTACATGGCTAATGAACTCCTTGTCGTAACCCAGTTACATTGATAAGCCTATCAGACAAGACCATTATTCTGGAAAACGAATGCTGCAAACAGACACTACACGGTTACCAACTGGTTCCAATTACCTCCGCAGACAGTCTCATCCAAATGAAAAATGAATAATATTTCAATGTGGAAATTGGAAAAAAGATACGAGAACAATACATTTCTGGTTTCCATAGAGTTTACTGTCTTCGTTGTAGTGCCTCTCTCCCTGTCGAGCACATTCACACTCAGTAAATTACAAAACACGTCTAGAAAACCGGCAGATTTAGTTGCATTCTATGAACGAGAACATACGCGCAAACGTCCTTTGCGCTATCCAAGTTGGCAAAATAGCTTCTCGGTTAAGGGGGACCACTCTGGACTTGATATACTCAAAAAACTCGAAAAATTACGTCTGCCTCAAAGAGCCTACGATTAAGCTCACATGTCCTCAAGGGCTGCCAATCTACTCGTTGGTTTTGGGATATTCCAGCCTCTCCAAGAAACTGTCTCAACGTTTGGCCCACACATCAACTCAAACTCAGGAGCAGAATTTAAGCATTTTCCTTCACCATTTCCCACTTCTAATAATAGCAGTTCTCAGCAAGGCGGGCTTCTCAAAAAGTTAGTTACAACAATTGCCAGAAAAGAGCTGACGTTATGGGAAAGTCATTAGTCATTACTCTAGCGTAGTAGACCCTGACAACAACCTATTATGAGGGGTTATGGGAAGACAGGACCTTCATCTCCAGAATGGTCAAAGACACTGTTCAACAGATACTGGAAATCGACTTTGGCGCCCACATGCCTGGCCAGGTACGAGGGTTGTTTTTTAAGTAAGGGCCGCTCGCACGTATAGTGCCGTAGTTCGCGCGGGCGCCGCAACAAGCCACCACGCCACTTGCCGGCATCCTTCCCGTTCACACTGATGCAAGTTGCAGCTCTGTAGCTGACGTGTACGCATCGCTTTGCTACTTTATAATGTTTACGATTATTGAATCGCCCGCCGCGTGTGAGATCCGGTCAGTGATACGTTTTTTGACCGCGAGAAGCCTATCAGCTGCAGAAATTCATCGTCAGTAAACAGAAGTTTATGTCTTGAATGCAATGAGTAAAGGTAAAGTGCTTCAGTGGGTTAGGGAGTTTAAAAATGGCCGTCAAAACGTCCATGACGAAGAACGCTCAGGCCGGCCCTCTGTGATCACTGATGATTTGGTGGCTGCAGTCGAAACAAAGATTCGTGAGGACAGAAGATTCACTATTTCCATTCTTTCTTTGGAATTTCCACAAGTTTCAAGATCGGTTTTGTACAAAATTGTGTCTGAAAACCTAAACTTTAAGAAACTGTGGGTACCCAGACTCCTCACAGAGGACCACAAAAGGAAGAGATTTGCCACTTCATTGGACTTTTTGATTCGTTACGAGGAAGAAGGGGATGACATGTTGAGTCAAATTGTCACTGGAGATGAAACATGGGTATCCCATATCACTCACGAAAGCAAGCGACAATCGATGGAATGGCGACACACAACCTCACCCGTCAAGGTCAAAGCCAAACAGACGCTGTCAAAGCGCAAGATTATGGCAGCTGTGTTCTGGGACCGGCGCGGTGTTTGCTAGTGGACTTTATGCCACGAGGAACGACAATCAACTCAGATGCCTACTGTGCAACTCTAAAGAAGCTCCGCAGAGCAATTCAAAACAAAAGGCGCAGCATGCTGACAAAAGGAGTTTTGCTCCTGCACGATTACGCTAGGCTTCACACCTCTCAAAAGACTCGGGATTTGATTGATTCTTTTGGCTGGGAAGTTTTGGACCATGCACCATACAGCCCCGACCTGGCTCCTAGCGATTTTCACCTTTTCCGGAACCTGAAACACCATCTTGGCGGGCAGCGCTTCAATGACGACGATGAAGTGAAAGCGGCCGTGAACTCTTGGCTGTCGGAGCAGGCGGCCGAATTCTTTGAAGAGGGAATTAAAAACTTAGTTGTACGGTATGACAAGTGCTTAAATAAACAAGGCAACTACGTAGAAAAATAGGTAAAAGTGTGTAGAATCAGAAAATAAAAGTTTTTTTACAAAAGTCTTTGTATCTTTTTTTAAAAATAAAAACGGCCCTTACTTAAAAAACAACCCTCGTATTCTATACTACAAAATTTATGCAGAAATGCCTTTACAGAATTATATTCTTAATGAATGTGTGTTTTTCACGCACGAAAAGAGGTTGTTACACAACAGAAACGAAATTTGCTGAGACATTTTACTACTGGATAGACAAGGATTTAACTGGACAATTAGATGTGTAGTGATATCCACAGCAAATTTTGGAGAATGTTAATGTTGGACAGTTTGTTCCGAGGCCTTTGACGATCCACATCCAGATCTGCTAGGAAGTACAAAACCTTGCATTTGTGCACAAGCATTCGACTGACGCAGAGCCCCAATGTAGGTGACGCATTCATACAGCAGCTGCCGACTTCATGTCTGTTGGCCGAAAGTGGTGCTGTACTGGGCATACCGTTCTCTGTGTGTAACGTCACCTAGTAACGTACTATTTTAGCTCCGGTAGGCTAACCACTTGGTCGTGTGATTTCGTACCTAAATGGATTTCGGAACACGGCATTGGTTTCCAAAAATACCGAACCGATTTGGGGATCACGCACCAGCTTTTGCATTAAATCACTGGGAACGTATAACGAAATAAGTACAGTCATTGTCGTTAGGGGAAAGAGAACAATTTATATGACATCCAAAGAGGCATGATCATCGGCCTTCATAGCAAAGAAAAAAGCATTTCCGAAAAGACTAAGTCTGTAAACCGCTCGCGTGCCGCCGTGGCTAATGTATACTATGCATGGCAAAATGGCTCTATGAAAATCTGCCGTTGAGGCAACTGGTGCAACACGGGCCATAGACTACCGAAGTACCAGGTTGAGATTCATTGGGAGAGTCCTTAGAAAATGTAGTCCATCAACAAAGGAGGTGGCTTACAAAACACTCGTTCGACCTATACCTGAGTATTGCTCATCAGTGTGGGATCCGTACCAGGTCGGGTTGACGGAGGAGATAGAGAAGATCCAAAGAAGAGCGGCGCGTCTCGTCACAGGATTATTTCGTAAACGTGGAAGCGTTACGGAGATGTTTAGCAAACTCAATTGGCAGACACTGCAAGAGAGGCGCTCTGCATAGCGGTTTAGCTTGCTGTCCAGGTTTCGAAAGGGTGCGTTTCTGGATGAGGTATCGAATATATTGCTTCCCTCTACTTATACCACCCGAGGAGATCACGAATGTAAAATTAGAGAGATTCGAGCGCGCACGGAGGCTTTCCGGCAGTCGTTCTTTGTAACCTCCCCACAAAAATTTAAAAAGAAAATATTATATAGAAATGCTAATGGACATTGCGCTAAGTGTAACCTCCCCACAAAAATTTAAAAAGAAAAGACAATACTTAATAAAAAAGGAGCCAAGTGTAACCTCCCGCAATGAAATGTACTGACAAAGGCAACAAAAATGTGAAATTCGCAATCTGACTCTGGTGTAAGCTCCCACAAAAATAATGAAAAACAATTCAGTGCTAATGAAATCTCAGTGATAATGATAATTCAATTAAACCGAAATATCGGTCTTTGGCCCTGTGCAAATTAGAATTAAATTCTTACCTCATTGTAACTGCTAGTCAAATTTCTGCTCTTATTCTTGCGCACGGCTTGGAGGAACTGCATTGCAACTAATAATATTCCTTTTTTTTGTAATTTAACTGAAACTTTTCCTTAAGGGAAATGGAACGAAATCGTTAATTCAATTAAATAAATTTTTTTTGTAAAATTGCTTTTGAAATCAAAATTATTATTGGGGCACTTGTTGGAAATTAATTACAATAAATAAACTTTACATTATCTGATGATTACCTTAATTAACAATATACCTCATTCAGCATCTTGACCAGTGCTACCGACAGACTACATCACACAACCGCACTGGGCTGCTACTACTGACCGACTGCTCTGCATGACGATTACTACAGAACTGCACTACATGACGACTACAACTGAACTGCACGACGACTAAAGCCGAACTGCTCGCAAGACTCGCGCGGTCAAGCGCAGACTCACCACGATTATAGGCTCTCTGGTCAAAGATTTTAACGTGCCTCACCATCGCTGCTATGTTACATACGTGTTTCATAACCCTTCACTGGGGGGGGGGGCAAAAATTTGGCAGCGATGGTGAGTCATTTGGACTTGCCATCGCAAGAAATTTTTACAATTTACAGAATATTCAAATTTAGTACATAAATTAAATGTTGTGCACATGCACCGAGTACAAAATATATCAGACAAAGACAGGATGTGAGTACAAAACATAGTAGTAAATCAGAAAACTGTATATACAAATTATTTGACAGATAGCAAAGTGCACACGCACTGAAAAAAAAAATTCTTTAGCATTTTCAGAACAAATAAACAGAATGGCAGAAAATCGTGTTGATAAGTGACATGAGTGTACTCGCACTGGAGTTGAGAACATATTAGCAATTTACGAAATGTATATACAATTAGTAACAAATGACATAAGTGCATACGTACTGAAGTATTGAATATACAGAATGAGTACAAATCATATTGAAAAATGAGAAAAGTGCACAGGCACTGAAGTTCAGTAGAAAACATATTAACACACAACATAAGTGCACATGCACTGTAGTTCAGAACATATCATTAAAATAAAATAATAAATAAAAAAAATGTATGTACAATATAAAAGACAAGAGTGCACATACTGTACTTGAGAACAAATCGAAAAAATGTCTTAGGCATTTTTGCAATAAATAAACATAATGGCAAAAATCATATCGACAAGTGACATAAGTGTACTCGCACTGGAGTTCAGCGAATCAAAAAAAATGTATAACCCATGAACATAAATAATGTTAGCAAAAAAATGATTTTCACTATGTGACAAGAATTAGGATAGGAAAGGGAAGGATTGCATCATGGTTGTAGCACTTTAGATTGCACACAGCTGTTCTGAAAGTCCATATCTTTCCACAGAAGTACAACACCAAGTGACACAATTTGAAGTTCCTTTCCCATCAGAATTTAGCAGTGTAGCCAAGACACTGAACTCTCGTAGTAACATTTCATGTTCTCATTTTGGCAGTACATTAGGTACACCAAACAGTGGGACCATAATAACGTCTTCATCGCCCACGGTGGTGGACAGCATGTCGTGTCAACACCACGCTCTTACAAGGCACACTAACGTAGAATTAGTGCAAAACCAAAGATAGCGCTCCATGATCACTAGGATAGACAGGACAAATGGACATTGCAGTAATTCAGGGTAGTTAGCTCATGAAGTGAAGGACATTAAGTCACATAATATTGACAATTACAGTCTTCATTAGTAGTTTGCGGCATTCATAGCCCAGTGATTGAACATTTCTGTACCAAGTATGTAGTATTACAGAAAAATGTTCATTAATTGTTTTACATAGAATCAGTAACCTTCTTTTCCTAGTTACAAAGCATTATTAAATAATCGCATTCTTTTCCAGTTACAAAGTATGGCATAGTTAATTAATCATTGGTCATTCCTATAGTAATAATCACTAGCCTTCTCCTAATTACAAAGCATTATGAAGCAATCGCATTCTTTTCCAGTTACAAAGTATGGCATCGTTAATTAATTATTTGTCATTTCAATATAGTAATAATCATTAGCCTTCTCCTATTTACAAAGCATTATGAAGCAATCGCATTCTTTTCCAGTTACAAAGTATGGCATCGTTAATTAATTATTTGTTATTCCAATATAGTAATAATCATTAGCCTTTTCCTAATTACAAAGCATTATTAAACAATCACATTCTTTCCCAATTATAAAGCATCGTTAGTCATTTGTCATTTCAATATAGTAAGAATCATATTCTTTTCCAGTTACAAAGTATCAACATTGAAAACAAGAGCTAATTAATGGCATAATTAATAACATAATTCATTGAGTGACATTAACTATTGGCACTCAGTGTCCAGCAAGTATTAAATAGTACAACATTTTTTTTATTCAGTATTATTCAGAAATCTCTTAATTCATTATAAAAAATCAGTTAATTACAGTCATAGCATAAATAATCAGTAGTACTCAGAAATCTCTTAAGTCATTATTCGGGACTGGCAATACATTTCCTTTTTTTGTTTTTTTTGTTTTTTGTTTTTGTGCTAGCAAAGCATTGCTTTTGGTAATTATAAGAGAAAGCAAGAAGAGAAAAAAAGAAAAAAAATTGGTACTGGGTTGTTCCTGTAAATCAAAAATGTGTAACGTCATTCGTCATGAGTCAGCTGTAGCAAGGTTATGAAACAAGGCAGTATATGTGATCACATTTATAAATGATAAACACAAATGGGTAAAAAAAAATGCAAGTACTAGAACAGGTATAATAAGTAACAGGTTTAGTATGTATCATGAAAAACTTCTCCTGGAAAAAATACAAAATGGATTATTGACCTGAAAGAAGAAACGCACACTATGCTGAAAAGTAGTGAACTTCGAATTAACAAGTAATGAATTGTGTATAAACATGTGTTCCATAGCTGTCCTTTCCCAAACTTTCCGTCATCCTACTATGCAATATAACACCTGCTGTCAAAACAAACTGCAACAAATACTTAAATAACTACGTAGCATAAATACATAACTTCAACATTATCCTCATCTGTAAAGAAAAAACTTCATTATTCATCACTTCATTATTCATATTACCATAACTTCATCATTATCATCACCTGTAAAGAAAAACTTCATTATTCATAGTATCACACTCTTCATCATTATTCATCAGCATTCATTATCATCTGCAAAAAAATCTCATTATTCATTATACAATTATTCCTTATCTCTATCATATTTCATCACTAAAACTAAAATGTGTAGTTCTGTCTGACAGCCTGCATCAATCGCCTTGTATTCTGAAAGAAAAATTAGTTGAGACTGCTATTCTGCGATGTGTATAGTATATTCTTGTTAACGCTTGTTAATCCTGATCCATTTACTCTTCCTCATAAGGTTTTTGTATCCTCTTTCGTCTATTCCGTAGTTGAAATTCCCATTTCTGTTTAATTTATTTCCTTTACACGTTATTTCTTTCTGAAAATGATGAACAAAGATTAATGTCTTGCATTTACATCATATACCCACTATGTAATTACTGATTAACGGTAATATAATTAAGCATACAGCATAACATGACAGAAAACGTAATATGTCGAAAGCACAGACAGTGTTCAAAGGCAAAAATGTACACGGAATATCACAATGCAGCAGCAAAAAAAAAAAAAAAAAAATGTAAAATAGTCACGATGTTGAGATATCTTAAAGCAAAAATGTCAAAGTCAACTGGTGTTTGCTATGTCTTAGGTAATTCATAGTGCATACAAACAAAACAGGAAAATAATCATATATACATAAAAAATGGAAAATGTGCACGGTCTGACGTGTAACGACAAGAGGAGCGACCTGCTAACCTTACCTTGCCAGGCACTTGCCAAGACAAAATACGATAATCGTCAGTAAGTGTTCATGTGAGTATAATTGCACACGTAATCATAAAAAATTAGGAAATGGCATTACTGTGCGATAAATCATAAAGTATGTTTATTCAATAAACGGTTTGATGTTGGAGACGTGGTGATTGCCTTTACTTTTTTCGTTCTCAAAGTTTCGACATGTACAACATTGGGGTGAGGAATGCTGCGAATCCGATATGGACCTGCGTATAGAAGTTCGAATTTACTGCACTTACCTTTTATTCTGCTGGATAAATGGTGTGTACGTACTAATATCTTCTGTCCAACGTGAAAGTCTCGACGTGTACAAACCTGTTTTTGCTGTCTTCTCCGGCGCTCTGCGGCACGTTTGATGTTGTTCAGTGCAATGTCAATTATTTCACGGTGTCTTAGTCGACGACAGGTAGGGAAGTTGACTAATTCTTTAATTTTGTTTGGTGGTTCAACGTTTTTCAGTATAACACACGGAGATAACATAGTGGATTCATTTGGAATGGAATTAATTACATCTTGGAATGAGAATATGTGTGTGTCCCAATCAATATGTCTTTTGTGGCAGTATATTCTACACAGTTTACCAATTTCTTTCATTAATAGTTCACAAGGGTTCGAAGAAGCATGGTACTTGGATATATAGATGGGAGAAATGTTTCTAGCTCGTAACATACGTGTCCATATTGCAGATCGAAACTGTGGTCCATTGTCGGAAATTACTTTCATCACATGCCCTACATGAAATAGAAAATGTTTTACAAATGCTTTTGAAACAGTTTTAGCAGTAGCTTTGCGTAACGGAGTGAAGGTAACAAATTTTGAAGTGAGTTCAACAGCGACAAAGATGTAGCAAAAACCTCTATTAGTTCTAGGAATCGGACCAAAAATGTCTACTGCGGCCATATGTCTTAATTTAACAGGTACAATCGGATATAATGGAGGAATATGTGAAGTTGTGTCTGACTTAGCTTTCTGGCAAATTTTACATGACGCTAAAACTCGTCGAATACGTTTCTCCATGTTGGTAAAATAACAGTTCTGTCTCAGTATAAGGAAACATTTTCGTGCTCCGTAATGTGCGTAACTTAAATGAGTGTACCAGATTAATTTGTTAACCAGTTCGTCAGGAATGCATAATAACCAATTGTTGCTGTCAGGATGAGAGCGGCGAAACAGAATGTCATTGCGTACAGTGTAGTGGTTCCTAATCGTAACGTTTTTCTTATCTTGCCAAAGGTGTTTAATTTCTTTCCACACATTGTCTTTATTTTGTTCTTGTGCTATGTCCTGTAATGACGATGAAATAAAATTTTCAAATGCTACTTGCTGAATGTACATGACACTGAAATTTGTTTTGCAGAAGTCGGTTGCTACGTCTTGCTGATTGTTGCTCAGAGAACGGGATAGTGCGTCTGCTATAACATTTTGTGTGCCGGGAATGTGAACTATTGTAAAATTAAATTCCTGTAAATAAAGTTTCCATCTGCTTAATCTGTCGTGCGTGAATTTGGCCGAAAGTAAAAATTGTATCGCTCTGTGGTCTGTGTACACGTTGGTATGTCTGCCATAAAGAAAGTGCCTAAATCTCGTAAAAGCCCATACAACACATAATGTTTCAAGTTCTGTAACGGAATAATTTCGTTCAGCGGGTGACAAAATGCGGCTTGCAAATGCGATGTTTTTAATTACTGTCGAACCATCTTCTTCAATTTCCTGGAAAATGTGTACGCCTAAAGCGGTGTTAGAACTGTCGGTGGCAATGGAAAAATTTCTAGTAAGGTCTGGGTGCGATAAAAGTGGAGCATTCAACAAGGCTTCTCTCAGGTTCACAAATTCAGAATGTGCTTGCTTATCCCAAGACCAAATACTGTTTTTACCTGTCAGTTGACATAATCTAGGTGTGTCTAAAGCAGAGTGATGAATAAATTTACGAAAAAAATTAATTAAGCCCAAAAAACTGCGTAGTTGCTTTTTTGTCGTAGGAACAGTAATGTCACGTAGAGCTTGAAGTTTTTCCGGATCAGGCGCAATGCCTTCCGCTGAAATTACGTGTCCAAGAAATTTTATAGAAGTTTGGCAAAGTGCGATTTACTAAGATTAACTGTGAGTCCTTGTGCATGGAAAGTTTGTAACAGTTGTTCAAGAATCAGATTGTGTTCGGACCAGTTAGCTTCTGCAATAAGAATATCGTCTACGTACGTCGTAATTCTGCCCTTAAGTTCTGTCGGAAGTATTGTGTTCAAACCGCGAATAAATGCTGCAGAAGAAATAGTTAAGCCGAATGGTAATTTACAAAATTGATAACAGTCGCCGAAACAGAGAAAAGCTGTATATTTTCTGCAATTTGGATGAAGTTGAATTTGCCAAAATCCCGATTTCAAATCTAATGTAGAATAAATAGCAGTACCGTGAAATTTCTGTAAAAGTTCCTCTAGTGTCTGTGGTCGATCTGTTTCATTAATAATAATGTCATTAATGTGACGTGAATCAAGTACGAGGCGAAGTGAGCCATCTTTTTTCTTAACAATATGTAGCGGGTTTATGTACGGACTAACTGCTGGTTCTATAATTCCTTGATCAAGCATTTCCTGCAATTCTTTTTTAACTTGTTCTCTGTGAATATACGGAATAGGATAATGCTTTGCTTTAAATGTGTCGTGCTGTTTCACTTGAAATTCATACATAAATCCGGACATAGTACCAGGAATGTTGTCAAAAACTGGAGCTTGCTGTAAAAGAATTTTGTGTAGTTGCATTCGTTCGTCGTCTGTAGTTGCACTGCTCTGTCTAACTTTATCGGAAATCATTTGCATTACGTCGTAGTCAGCTTCGTCTCGAGTATTATCGTTGTGTACGTACGTATTCGTGAACAATGTGGGATTACAGTCTATGTTACGTGTTGCGGAAATGACCTCTGTGCGGTTAATTGTTTGTTCTTCCGCAGATAAAGAGTGCTGAAATTCTAAAGCAAGTTGTACATTTTCATCCTTTAACATTAAATAAGAATTCTGAAAGTCAATGACTGCGTCGTGTTGTACCAGAAAATTCGTACCTAAAATTACGTCTGTTGTCAATAAAGGAACAATCCAAAAATTAGAGTGGAAAGTATGACCTCCAATACAGAATGATAAATGTGTCTGCAATTTAACGTCTACTGCTTTACTCGATACTGCTCCTTTCACTTTTGTTTTGCCTAAAGGTAATGTCGGATAAGTATTCTCTTTGTTGCACACGTTAAAAGTCTCCTCATTTATTACTGATATAGGTGATCCGGAATCGATTACTGCTGAGAATTTTGATGAACTAATTTTAATTTCGATGACAGGATGTGAAATAGTTTTCTGAACAAATGGTCTTTCCTGCAAGAGAGTGTCTCTGATATCGTCAAAAGTAATTACATTTTCGTGAACAACATTTTGCGTGTCTAACGTAGTGCTTGTGTTATTGGAAGATGCGATCTGTACATTATCTAGTCAGATTCTGTCTGACGTGTTATTATTATTAGGAGGATTCTGTGACATTTCTACTATTTGAACCGTTCTATTACTTCTTCCAGATGTGTTACGCTCTGGATGATACCTACTGTCGGGTTCATTCATGAGAATAGGTTCTCGTGCATAATTTTGCTTTTGGTATGACCGACTGTTGTTAGATGTACGCTGAAAATTGTTCTCATTATTTTTACGTCTGTCGTAATAGTCGTTCCTATACGGTGTATTGCGATGGGAATTGAAATACTGTCTTCTTTGTACATAGTTGTTTCCTTGCTCCCGTGCGTTACTATTTGTTGGATCTTGAACTATACGTGCACGCGGCGGAACATTAAAGCCTGGTTGACCTTGTGCATTCCATTGTTGGTTAGGTATGCTAACCGGCTGGTTTTGATGTTGTTGTTGTGAAATACCTCTATTGTTACTAAAGTGTGGTTCCTGTTGCTGAAAATTTTGACGATATCGATAATTAGAATTTTGGCTGTTACCAAAGTTCTGGTAGTTGTCGTTTCTAAAGCGTCTGTTATCTTTTCTATTGAAATTACGTGTCTGATCATAATTGCTGTACTTTTGTTGACCTTGGTTATTATACGAAAAGTTTTTGTTTACAAAAGAATAATCAGATTGCTGTACTTCTAAAAGCTGTAAAAGATCTCTGAATGCTGAAATGTTTTCTTTTTGCTGACCAGTTAAAAGTGACACTCGTAATGACCGTGGTAATTTAGAGATGCATAATTGTATAAGTGCGGATTCACTGTACGGTTCACTTAGGTACTGGTTTTGTTGTACCATGTGCTCAAAAAATTGCGTGACACTGGGAAAATTGGAGTTCTCATAATTTGGCAAACTAATTAACTGATGTTTAATTCCGCGCTGTGTCGTCTTCGACCAGTACGCTGATAGAAAAGCATTCTGAAATTCCTCTACCGAGTAACACTGTCTCGCGATCGGTCTCATACGAGTTGCCGGTTCGCCTTCCAAAAAGCTGCAAATAAATTCAAGTTTATGCGTAACAGGCCAACTCGGTGGAAGAGCAAAGCTAAATTGTTGAATCCAATCCAGCGGGTGAATCTGCATTCTATCGTTTTTAAATACTTTAAACTTTCTCACTGACAGAAAATGTTTGTAATCGAAATTATCATCTCTGTATGATGCAATAGGTTCTGGATTGTAAGAGAATCTATTGAACTGTGGTTGATCGGAATCTAAGTCCTGTACTCTCTGTAGATTACCCAAATTATACGCGCTGCGTGAGTCTGACAAATGTTCATAAACTGGCGTCTGTTGTGATATGTTATTAACTGAAATGTTTTTCATCTCTGTTACTTCTTGTTGTAAATTTGACAACTTCCTACGTGACGTGTTGTTAGATGAATCGATCTCATTAATTGTCTGCTGTAAATTCTGAAATTCTGGTGTTTGGTTAAAGGAAACCGGTGCAGTATCGTCTGATTTATTATCATTATTACTTTCAATAGCATCAATACGACTGGTTAATTCATCATATTTTTCAGTCAGTATTTTTGCCTGATCATCGGTTTTAGAATCGGACGCATTAATCTGTTTTTGCAACTTACGCGTAGTTTCGCTCAGTTTTTTAACATCAGCTTTGATGACATCGCAATCTTGTGTTAGCTCTAATTGTTCGAATCTGTCTGTCACAGTTTGAATATCTACTGTGTGTGTATCTGTTTTTGATTTAAGATTGGAAATTTCCTCACGTAATTCTGTGTTCGACTGTTTGATGGAATTAATTTCGTCGGACACTGAGGCAATATTGTTGTCTACGTATGTCTTCGCTTTCGCGAACATTTTACGTTTGTCTTCTTGTCTCTGAGCCGTGATTGTTTCCATGACTTGACGTTTGACTTTATTTTGATCCTGAATAAATTTACGGAAACGCGTATCACTGTTCTGTATGTGCTGATTAAAGCGCTCGTTAATCTGAGTGTTTTGCTGTTCGAATTTCGCGTCTATCTTTGCGTCCATTGTGCGCGAAAGTTCTACCGTCATTGCTTTAAACTCGTCCCGTAATTGTGTAGCTTTTTCAGAGCATTGTTTAGCGACTCCGCTAATTTCGTCTCTGAGTGTTTCTGTTGCGGCTGTTTGCATTTCCCTTAATTCTTGCGCAACAGACTTAATTTCTTCGCTATTTTTTTTGAACAAGCCTCAATTTCCACGCGTAACTGTTCCTTAGTGTCATGACACTGCGCGGCAACGGCTCTAATTTGTTCACTTAACTGTCTGGAATTGTTGTCTAATTTTTCATGTAACTGTCTGGAATTGTCGTCTAATTTTTCATTTAAGTATCTGGAATTGTCGTCTAATTTTTCATTTAAGTGTTGTTTGAGTTTTTCGTTATCTTGTTTGACCTGTTCACTAATTTTATTAAATTTTTTGTCCTGTTCACTAAATTGTTGTTTGAAATCTTCACTCTGCTGTTTGTTTGATTCAAGAATTTGTAGCAACAATGCCTTAAGTGGATCCGACACAAAATTAGCATTTCTATTCTCCGTGCTGTTTAATGGTGGATCTGGAATTGTTTCGCTTTCTGTAACCATTTGGTTATTTTGAGATTCACAAAAAGGTTTGTCAGTCGAATGTACACTGTCACTCACTATTTCGGAATGAAATAAATCCGTCGTACCTTGTGTATCCTGTTCATTTTCATTAGACAAATTTGTCTGTACGTTACTTGAATTTTCCAAATCGGGTATGTTAAGCTGGGCAGCGCTCATTACAATAGAGCGTTCCGCGTCATCAATTGTCGTCAAATTAACAGACGAGACAATTGAGTTCGTTTGTTCATCATTAAGGTAAAAGTCATCATTAGTGGTTGGAATGCACTGATTGTTAGTGAACGCACGATTATCATCATTACACTGCGCGTCACAAGTCCTATCGGTAAAGTTGTTTGAGTCGGTAATTTCATTCATAATACTTCGCGATACACTATTCACAGTCTTTCGCGGCATTTTTACAATAGTCACAAATATTCATAAAACAAATAAGCACAAATGCAAAAACAACACACAAATACAACAGAGCAACGAATTGCCGTTGACCAGTAGAAAGAAAGTCACAAGATTAGTAAAAGCGTAGCGCCAAATCCTAATTATATCTAAGCAAATAAGAGCAGATATCTGACTGTTGTTCAAAAGATTCTCAACGAAATACGATCCTGGACTGGGTGTCGCCAAGTGTAACCTCCCCAGAAAAATTTAAAAGAAATGTGACAATATTTAATAAAAAATGGGGGCCAAGTGAAACCTTCCCACAAAAATTTACAAGAAAGACAATATTTAATAAAAATGGAGCCAAGTGTAACCTCCCGCAATGAAATGTACTGACAAAGGCAACAAAAATGTGAAATTCGCAATCTGACTCTGGTGTAAGCTCCCACAAAAATAATGAAAAACAATTCAGTGCTAATGAAATCTCAGTGATAATGATAATTCAATTAAACCGAAATATCGGTCTTTGGCCCTGTGCAAATCAGAATTAAATTCTTACCTCATTGTAACTGCTAGTCAAATTTCTGCTCTTATTCTTGCGCACGGCTTGGAGGAACTGCATTGCAACTAATAATATTCCTTTTTTTTGTAATTTAACTGAAACTTTTCCTTAAGGGAAATGGAACGAAATCGTTAATTCAATTAAATAATTTTTTTTTTTTTGTAAAATTGCTTTTGAAATCAAAATTATTATTGGGGCACTTGTTGGAAATTAATTACAATAAATAAACTTTACATTATCTGATGATTACCTTAATTAACAATATACCTCATTCAGCATCTTGACCAGTGCTACCGACAGACTACATCACACAACCGCACTGGGCTGCTACTACTGACCGACTGCTCTGCATGACGATTACTACAGAACTGCACTACATGACGACTACAACTGAACTGCACGACGACTAAAGCCGAACTGCTCGCAAGACTCGCGCGGTCAAGCGCAGACTCACCACGATTATAGGCTCTCTGGTCAAAGATTTTAACGTGCCTCACCATCGCTGCTATGTTACATACGTGTTTCATCTTCCCGCGAACCATACGCGACTGGAACCGGAATGGGAGGTAATGACAGTGGCACGTAAAGTGCCCTCCGCCACACACCGTTGGGTGGCTTGCGGAGTATAAATGTAGATGTAGATGTAGATGTAGACGTTTCCGGTCAGGTCTACAAGCGAATAAACGTGCAACTATCGCGCAACTGACCGCCCAGCCGAGCCAGGCAGCTACTACCACTGTCTACTCAACGAATGTTCTGCAAACGTTGCTGTGTATGAGCCTTCGCGCAAGGTGCCTGGTTCAAGCACCCATTCTGACTGCTGTTCGCCACCGGCGAAGGATGGTTTGCACACCGGTACCTTAACTGGGCGTCCACCGAGTGCAGCATAATGCCATCTCAGATGAATCACGTTTCATGCTCCATCGGGCGGATGGTCGTTGGCATGTACGGCATGAAACGTCTGAAAGCAAGCACCCTGCCTGTATTATGTTCTAGGGAATCATTTTTGGCATTTCCTAGGTGGTGTCGTTATTCAAGAAGATACATTAGATGAACACAAGGAATAATCTATCACTGGGAACCCTTCCTACCCCTATAAGAGGTTTGTGTTTCCCCGGGATGGTGGCATATACGATCAGGAAACTAGTATGTGTCACGCAGCGTGCAGTGTACGTGCGTGGCTCTAAGAGCTCCAGCATGAGTTTACCGTACTTCCCTGGCCACCAAACACTGGGATTTAAATACCGTCGAGAATCTGTGAGACCATCCCGATCGAGCTGTTCGCGCCATGGATTCTCAACTGGGAAACTTTCCGCAGCTCGCCTCAGCACTGGAGTTGGCACGGCTCCACATCCATGTCGGTACTTTCTTGAACCTCATTCACTTTGTTCCTACACCTCTCGCTGCCGTCCTCTCTGCAAACGGTGGTCACAATAATGTGACAGGACGGTTTATTATATGCTCAGACATTCAGTTACTCTTCCAGCAAATACTATAACTTTTAAGTGGCAGTTTATAAAAATTTCTAAAGTAACACAGTGCTCTATGAAGCTTCGGGACTACAGATGGATAATTACGACTTCCTGCCACGATGTTTCGGCTGACAGCCATTTAGCCATATACACTCCTGGAAATGGAAAAAAGAACACATTGACACCGGTGTGTCAGACCCACCATACTTGCTCCGGACACTGCGAGAGGGCTGTACAAGCAATGATCACACGCACGGCACAACGGACACACCAGGAACCGCGGTGTTGGCCGTCGAATGGCGCTAGCTGCGCAGCATTTGTGCACCGCCGCCGTCAGTGTCAGCCAGTTTGCCGTGGCATACGGAGCTCCATCGCAGTCTTTAACACTGGTAGCATGCCGCGACAGCGTGGACGTGAACCGTATGTGCAGTTGACGGACTTTGAGCGAGGGCGTATAGTGGGCATGCGGGAGGCCGGGTGGACGTACCGCCGAATTGCTCAACACGTGGGGCGTGAGGTCTCCACAGTACATAGATGTTGTCGCCAGTGGTCGGCGGAAGGTGCACGTGCCCGTCGACCTGGGACCGTACCGCAGCGACGCACGGATGCACGCCAAGACCGTAGGATCCTACGCAGTGCCATAGGGAACCGCACCGCCACTTCCCAGCAAATTAGGGACACTGTTGCTCCTGGGGTATCGGCGAGGACCATTCGCAACCGTCTCCATGAAGCTGGGCTACGGTCCCGCACACAGTTAGGCCGTCTTCCGCTCACGCCCCAACATCGTGCAGCCCGCCTCCAGTGGTGTCGCGACAGGCGTGAATGGAGGGACGAATGGAGACGTGTCGTCTTCAGCGATGAGAGCCGCTTCTGCCTTGGTGCCAATGATGGTCGTATGCGTGTTTGGCGCCGTGCAGGTGAGCGCCACAATCAGGACTGCATACGACCGAGGCACACAGGGCCAACACCCGGCATCATGGTGTGAGGAGCGATCTCCTACACTGGCCGTACACCACTGGTGATCGTCGACGGGACACTTAATAGTGCACGGTACATCCAAACCGTCATCGAACCCATCGTTCTACCATTCTTAGACCGGCAAGGGAACTTGATGTTCCAACAGGACAATGCACGTCCGCATGTATCCCGTGCCACCCAACGTGCTCTAGAAGGTGTAAGTCAACTACCCTGGCCAGCAAGATCTCCGGATCTGTCCCCCATTGAGCATGTTTGGGACTGGATGAAGCGTCGTCTCACGCGGTCTGCACGTCCAGCACGAACGCTGGTCCAACTGAGGCGCCAGGTGGAAATGGCATGGCAAGCCGTTCCACAGGACTACATCCAGCATCTCTACGACCGTCTCCATGGGAGAATAGTAGCCTGCATTGCTGCGAAAGGTGGATATACACTGTACTAGTGCCGACATTGTGCATGCTCTGTTGCCTGTGTCTATGTGCCTGTGGTTCTGTCAGTGTGATCATGTGATGTATCTGACCCCAGGAATGAGTCAATAAAGTTTCCCCTTCCTGGGACAATGAATTCACTGTGTTCTTATTTCAATTTCCAGGAGTGTACAATTACTTAGATGCAGCCTTGATAAAGCAGGAATCTACAGAATATCTCATCGGCGTGGCAAAACCTGCTTTGGTCAGACGACGCGCACAATGCGTGAAATATGCGTTGAACATGATCGCAACACTTGCGTTCCATGGCCCAGTAAGACAGCTGTAGCGGAACATTGCATCTCCACAGGACATTCCATGGATGAATCTGACAAGGAAATCTTTCCTTCGAGATCCTCCTGGGATTCTATTGTTATGGAATCGGTGAAAATACGTTCAGAGCAAGATCTTATTATTCGTGATGGCGGCTCTCAAGTGAATAAGGCGTGGGACTGGGTGATTTATTTAATTTCTTCAAAAAGAAAACAATTTACCACCAATGACATATCAATTGACACTAAATTTTGATATCAGACATTTAACTGTGCGAGTGTGCATTCCGTCAGAGAACGCTCATGTAGTATCACATTACACATGCGCCTGTGTGCCATATATGGAGCAGTGCACTTTACTCCATACCCTGACGTCATTTGACAACCTCATTGTTGGGGCAGATCTCAACGCCAAGCACATTGCTAATCCCAGGGGCAGATTCCTCCTTGACCTAAAAGATCCTCTGACACTCCCACCCATATACCAGTCTTCTCTGACTGCCAGCCGAACGTTCTGATGTGGCTATTTTCAAGAACATAGCGGTACAGTTTTCGCTGGAGACGCTCCACGAACTGGCCTCTGACCACGACCCCGTGCTCCTGTACCTTACCGGCGTCGCTCTGTCTTTAGATGTTCGTTCTACTTGACCATCACGAATTGGGACAAATTTTCAAGGGTTCTTAATAACACCACTTGGCAGTATCTCGACCTAACAACGCCTGCCACTCTGGTTAGTGCTGTTGATTACCTCACCACAAAAATCCGAAACGAGATGAAGGCCTCTACTTCCACTGTCCCAATGGCTTTAAGCCCACACGATGGCTTGCCTCCCCTCTTGCGCGAATTCAAAATCCATAAGGACTACTACCGCGGCGGTGGAAGCAATTTCGTGATCCTCGGGATAATCATCGCATGAAGCGTCTCCAACTCGAATTCTGCTACCGGCTCGCCTATTGGAAAACGGAGCAATGGGATGACCAGCTGTCCGCCTTCCTCCTCCAACATAAATCTGAATGGGCTTTTGTCCGAGCTTTGTGCTGCTCTGTAGTGAAGACTAACCATCACATTCACACAGTGGACGGCTTAACTTGTGATATCCTCCATGTGGTAAAAAATCTGGCCAATGTGTTTCAGGCCCAGAACCAACTGCTTATCCACGACCTCACGCCTGATGAACTCCAAGAAGAACGTGATATTCTCGCGGACGTTGCCGCTTTCAGACAAAGACCACCTCTGACTGCCCCCCACCTTACGTCCCTGGCGGAAGTTCAATGCATTCTCCGGCGGAAACACGGACAGTCGGCTCCAGGTTTAGATGGCATCTTAAACAAACACCTCTGCTGGTTCCTACGAAAGCCACTGGTCTTATTTACCAGCATCCTCAACCGCCGTCTCGCAACTGGCCTTTTTACCCCACAGTGGAAGCAGGCAAAAATGATTGCCATCCGCGAGCCTTCGACAGATCCTATTGTCCCTACTAACAACAGGCCCATTAGCTTTCTGAATACCATGGCCAAGGTTCTAGACTCATTGATCCTCCACCGCATTTCCCAGCGTCTGGCGGTGACTGGGAAAATCTGTCCAGAGCAGTTGGGACTTGCTTCCCATCTGTTGGCCGAATTCCAAGTCCTTAGGTCCATGGAAAATGTCAGCAAGGGCTTTAACTGCAGCATGTTGACGCCAGCGGTTTTCCTGGATATGCAAAACGGTATGGCAAGATGTGATAGGACAATCTTGTGTATAAAATGATGACAAAGACGTCTACCCCAGAAAAATATGTGAAGACCATCGATAATTACCTCCACGATAGAACTTTCTTGGTTACTCAGCAAGGTCAACGCTCCAGCTTACGTCACATGTCGATGGGTACCCGTCAAGGCTCCGTGTTGTCTCCCATCCTTTTTAACATTTACGTTAACGATATGCCAGTCCCCCCGCACTGCCATTTGGCGTAATACGGCGATGATACGGCATGGGCTACGATTGGTGCCTACTGGATGCAGACCCTCCAGCGCACGCAGAATAAAGTGCTTCGGGGGAGCCTGCATGCCCCTCCTCTCAGGAGGGTAATTGCTTTCCACGAGAAACTGACATTGCCTCTCTCAAGACGTCCATGTGGGAGAAGGCAAGGTGTCTCTATGTCAAAGTAGAGGCCTTTATGCGACGCGGTCACTGGCTTACAAAGCATTGGCACAACGCCTCCCCAGCATTGGCACTGACACCCTGTTCCTCACACCACCTTTGAGGACTCCGATTCTGACCATGGCTAACGGTAGCACTGTTCAGGCCACTAATGAAACGTTAGTGTTGACCTGACCATTAGATAGGTATCGACCATCATAAAGCACCACTGTTGATACGTAATGTAGTTCGTAGTTAGTTGATATTTGCCTGCGACCTGAACTTCCACCGTCAGAGGGAGCTATGGGAATTCAAGTACCACAGCCATACCTCCAACGTGCGCTCTAGTGATGTCTTTGGAATGACATCATTGTCGAATGGAATAGTCTTACTATCCACCAAGACAGTAAGACCGTGAGCCACTGGTGAAGCTATATTTCAACCTCCGACAGAAAAAAGCAACCCTCAGTGAAAAACACTCACCTGAAGATGAAGAATCGTGGTAGGCAGTCGACATTGTCCGGCTGCAATCTCGAAACTTTATGGAATATTCTTTATGCTCGTAAAATTTCAAGAATCATAACTCTGAGATAATTATGTATTTTCATATTAACAAGTATAAAAGACGGAAAATTAATGTTTAATGTCCCATGCATGATGACCTTTCAGGTAGTCCACATGCGCGGATTGTGGAATGAAATCACTGCATGATTTTAAGGGAACTATCTCTGCATTCCCCTTATTCTTTTGTATAGAAGACAGAAAAGAATTTGGAAGACAGAGGGGTATTAGTACCGCTGCTTTTCAAGTATTAGTCGTGTCTGCATTAATGTGCCGTATCATACTGTTTTGTGATGTTGCTGGTTACAGAAAAGAAAATAATATTCACAACTTTAGTGTAATTCTTTATGAAGGGCGCAATAAGGCTACTTGTCTGTATTATAGGATGTCAAATTCACACTGTTCTCGTTTTATTTGAGAGCTTTTGTTCATTACATTTAGGTCACCCATTGGTCCCCAGAGCAAATTTTATTCTCTACTCTTATTGAACACATCTTCATTTATTTTTGATGATCAGGGACTTCTGCTGTATATATGTAGCCAAACAACACAATTGCTGGTGCATCACGATTTAGCCGGCCGGTGTGGCCGTGCGGTTCTAAGCGCTTCAGTTTGGAACCGCGTGACCGCTACGGTCGCAGGTTCGAATCCTGCCTCGGGCATGGATGTGTGTGATGTCCTTAGGTTAGTTAGGTTTAAGTAGTTCTAAGTTCTAGGGGACTGATGACCTCAGTAGTTAAGTCCCATAGTGCTCAGAGCCATTTGAACCAAGCATCACGATTTCTGATTTTAGTCATTCGGAGATACCTTCAACTCACTTATTAATTGACCCACCCGGTTATCCGTGCGGTCTAACGCACTGCTTTCCTGGATGGAAGGCGGGCCGGTCTCCGGCACGAATCCGCCTGGTGGATTAGTGTCGAGGTCCGGTGTGCCGGACAGTCTGTGGGTGGTTTTTAGGGCGGTTTTCCATCTGCCTCAGCGAATGCGTGCTAGTGCCCCTGATTCCGCCTCAGTTACACTATGTCGGCGATTGCTGCCCAGACACTTTCTCCACGTGCGCGTACACCACAATTACTCTACCACGTAAACATTGGTGTTACACTCGTGTGGTGTAAGACGTTCCCGAGGGTGTCCACTAGGGGCCGAACCGCACAATAACCCTGGATTCGGTGTGGGGCGGCGGTGGAGTGAGTGGACTGCTGTAGCCTGTTATGGGGTTGAGTAACACTGAGGGCTACAGCAGGGACGAAGCCTTTCCGGCGTTTCTAGGTCCCCAGTTCCATACAATAACATACAATACAATACAATACTCTTATTAATTACTTCGCTGCATATAAGAGAGACGATGCACGATTCTGGTACAGCTGTACTAGAAATATGTCTTGATCTGATAGTTTTTAATTTTATCGTTATTTTAAATGCACCAGTACCTTATCTGTTGTATTCCGAAAACAAACGATCCCAGTGGTAATACCACTCAAATCACTGATCCATGAAGTTTTCAGTATCTCCTGGCTCTGCTGATGCATCTTCCACAGTGTGAATGCAAAAATAGTGCTGCTGTGACTATTGTATGGATAAAGCATTATTTCCTGCACTGCACCTGAAGATATTCACTGGCGTTGAAAATGTTCGTCGTGTTATTGATTTTAGACATACTAGGTTGCGTTCGGACCACCCAGTACTTCATCCACTATATTTGAAGAAAAACAAAGCTACGCGTTATCTGACCAGGACAAGGAGGGCATTTGCACCACTCTCCAGTCGTCCAGGTGACTCGGTAACGCGATATTTCGTCCCGGGCGGTGCGCTGCTGTGTATGTGGCGACGGTCTGTTTTGAAAAGCTAAATGGACTCAGGAGGCGCCCAGCGCACACTGGTCGACGGATCTGTTTCTCTCTCTCTCTCTCTCTCTCGTCGCCTTCCCCACACCCGGTCTCGCCACTCACTCACTGTGCTTTCCTGCGGCTGTGTGTAAAGTAAGCGGCAGCGCGGCGTGTTGGTCGGGCTTGCCACAGAGAACAATGCGTCGTTAGAGTCTGACCGTACGTGGCTCGCGATTCGTCGCTAGAGGGCAGCGAGTGGAGTTTTCGTCTCTGCTGCAACAGGACACGCACTCTGCACAGACAGTGGTAGGAGTAGGGGAGCCCCTGCCGTAGGGTTGATTCCGAACGTCACATCGATATCTGCTGGAGTGCACTGTGATCATCAATTTGCCAAAGAAGAATTTGACACGAATGTGGAGTATATAGAGGGTGCGAATAGTATTCGTCTAGATGGTTTTCTTTCTTTTGTTTTTTTGTGTGTGTGAAAAAGTGAAATCTGTGCCACTAGAAAAGAGGTGAATACAAACTCTGAAAAACACTCCTTTGGAATGTGGCACAGTAAATCGTGCTTTTTTAAAAACGACGCACGAAATACTGACTGTCCATAAAGTCCCTTTACAACTTCCAAATTTCATTACAGCGGCAGTTGTTGAAATACACTCCTGGAAATGGAAAAAAGAACACATTGACACCGGTGTGTCAGACCCACCATACTTGCTCCGGACACTGCGAGAGGGCTGTACAAGCAATGATCACACGCACGACACAGCGGATACACCAGGAACCGCGGTGTTGGCCGTCGAATGGCGCTAGCTGCGCAGCATTTGTGCACCGCCGCCGTCAGTGTCAGCCAGTTTGCCGTGGCATACGGAGCTCCATCGCAGTCTTTAACACTGGTAGCATGCCGCGACAGCGTGGACGTGAACCGTATGTGCAGTTGACGGACTTTGAGCGAGGGCGTATAGTGGGCATGCGGGAGGCCGGGTGGACGTACCGCCGAATTGCTCAACACGTGGGGCGTGAGGTCTCCACAGTACATCGATGTTGTCGCCAGTGGTCGGCGGAAGGTGCACGTGCCCGTCGACCTGGGACCGGACCGCAGCGACGCACGGATGCACGCCAAGACCGTAGGATCCTACGCAGTGCCGTAGGGGACCGCACCGCCACTTCCCAGCAAATTAGGGACACTGTTGCTCCTGGGGTATCGGCGAGGACCATTCGCAACCGTCTCCATGAAGCTGGGCTACGGTTCCGCACACTGTTAGGCCGTCTTCCGCTCACGCCCCAACATCGTGCAGCCCGCCTCCAGTGGTGTCGCGACAGGCGTGAATGGAGGGACGAATGGAGACGTGTCGTCTTCAGCGATGAGAGTCGCTTCTGCCTTGGTGCCAATGATGGTCGTATGCGTGTTTGGCGCCGTGCAGGTGAGCGCCACAATCAGGACTGCATACGACCGAGGCACACAGGGCCAACACCCGGCATCATGGTGTGTGGAGCGATCTCCTACACTGGCCGTACACCACTGGTGATCGTCGAGGGGACACTGAATAGTGCACGGTACATCCAAACCGTCATCGAACCCATCGTTCTACCATTCCTAGACCGGCAAGGGAACTTGCTGTTCCAACAGGACAATGCACGTCCACATGTATCCCGTGCCACCCAACGTGCTCTAGAAGGGGTAAGTCAACTACCCTGGCCAGCAAGATCTCCGGATCTGTCCCCCATTGAGCATGTTTGGGACTGGATGAAGCGTCGTCTCACGCGGTCTGCACGTCCAGCACGAACGCTGGTCCAACTGAGGCGCCAGGTGGAAATGGCATGGCAAGCCGTTCCACAGGACTACATCCAGCATCTCTACGATCGTCTCCATGGGAGAATAGCAGCCTGCATTGCTGCGAAAGGTGGATATACACTGTACTAGTGCCGACATTGTGCATGCTCTGTTGCCTGTGTCTATGTGCCTGTGGTTCTGTCAGTGTGATCATGTGATGTGTCTGACCCCAGGAATGTGTCAATAAAGTTTCCCCTTCCTGGGACAATGAATTCACGGTGTTCTTATTTCTATTTCCAGGAGTGTATTTTAACAAAATGTCTTTCATTGTAATCACTGTTTACTAAAGTTTTTATATATACTAAAATTTTGTGAATCAGATACTCTGTTGATGGAAGGCGCTGAACTTCTATAAAACGGCCACTCCTCAAGAGAAGGCACAATGTTTGTCCTAGTTTATTGAGACAAAATCGGATGTTTAGACTCAACGAAACCTCAGAACGAAGTATGGAAGAGATCGACCATCGCGCCCTTCAATCCGTGCGTGGAAAAAAAATTTATCGAGACAGGGACAGTGTTGGATAAAGGGAGGAGCGGGTGACCAAGAACATCCGCGGGAAACATCTATCGTGTTTTAACCATCTTCACTCGTTCGTCTACGTAGTCCATCCACACCCATGCCAGACAGTTGCAGCTACCACGTTCAACTGCGCATAAGGTCTTCCACAAGAACTTACGGTTGTGCGCTTGCAGTGTGGAACTGTTACAGACACTGGAGCCAAATGACAAGCGAAAACGGACAGAGTTTGCACTCAGCATGCTGGGACGCCTTTCGGAGGATGAAGCATTCCTAAAGCGAGTTTGTTTCAGTGACGAGGCAAGTTTTCATGTTTCTGGGACTTCAAACAGACAGAGTGCGAGAGTCTGGGGATCTGAACACCCCAATGTGACTAGGGAGCTTCACCGGAATTGTCCAAAAGTGAATGTGTAGTGTGGAATCATGTGCACCCGAATGATTGGTCCATTTTTCTTCAAAGAGTCAACAATTAGTGCAGATGTTTACCTCGACCGTCTGACCGAATATGTAGCACCACAATTGATTGACTTACAACCAATTATCATTTTGCAGGATGGTGGTGCTCCACCACAATGGAGGCTGCATGTTCGTCGGTTCCTCAATGAAACATTTCCAGGCAGATGGATTGGCAGGGTTGCATCAATTCCTTGGCCACCGCGTTCGCCAGATATCACTCCCTTGGACTTTTTTTATAGGGGTATGTAAAAGATAACGTGCACCAAACACGGATAAAGGACATTTGCTGATTTGAAGCAAAGCATTCGTAATGTCATTGGCACAATTGATGACGCTATGCTACAGCGAACATGGCAGGAAATCGAGTACTGTCTTGATATGCTTCGTGCAACTGAAGGCGCCCATATAGAGGTCTATTGAACACTGTCAAAAAACTTTTATATACACCGATTACAATAAAAGAAATGTTGTTAAAATATTTCAACAACTGCTGTTGTAATACAATTTTGATGTTTTAAATTGACTTTATGGACACCCTGTCCATTCATATCGATAACTAGATTAACAACATAGATAATTTCATACAACGTTTATTTCATAAAGTATTCGTCCACTAATGCTTTCTGATATTTATACCCTTAAACGTGCTTTAAATGACAACTTGCTGTCCTGAAGTCCTCTGGGCATAGGGCTGACGACGTTTGCTGTACAGAGCATGGAATGTTGTCCCGTCACAATCGGCCTCGGTGAAACCCAGCGAGATCGCACGCCTTCCCATTCTGCACAAGGACAGCGCGCTCACTCGTGCTACATGCACTGTGCGTGCCTGCCTAGCAATCATTCCCCGCCAGGTGACGCTGATATCGCCTGGACAGATTTATATACACTCCTGGAAATGGAAAAAAGAACACATTGACACCGGTGTGTCAGACCCACCATACTTGCTCCGGACACTGCGAGAGGGCTGTACAAGCAATGATCACACGCACGGCACAGCGGACACACCAGGGACCGCGGTGTTGGCCGTCGAATGGCGCTAGCTGCGCAGCATTTGTGCACCGCCGCCGTCAGTGTCAGCCAGTTTGCCGTGGCATACGGAGCTCCATCGCAGTCTTTAACACTGGTAGCATGCCGCGACAGCGTGGACGTGAACCGTATGTGCAGTTGACGGACTTTGAGCGAGGGCGTATAGTGGGCATGCGGGAGGCCGGGTGGACGTACCGCCGAATTGCTCAACACGTGGGGCGTGAGGTCTCCACAGTACATCGATGTTGTCGCCAGGGACACTGTTGCTCCTGGGGTATCGGCGAGGACCATTCGCAACCGTCTCCATGAAGCTGGGCTACGGTCCCGCACACCGTTAGGCCGTCTTCCGCTCACGCCCGAACATCGTGCAGCCCGCCTCCAGTGGTGTCGCGACAGGCGTGAATGGAGGGACGAATGGAGACGTGTCGTCTTCAGCGATGAGAGTCGCTTCTGCCTTGGTGCCAATGATGGTCGTATGCGTGTTTGGCGCCGTGCAGGTGAGCGCCACAATCAGGACTGCATACGACCGAGGCACACAGGGCCAACATCCGGCATCATGGTGTGGGGAGCGATCTCCTACACTGGCCGTACACCACTGGTGATCGTCGAGGGGACACTGAATAGTGCACGGTACATCCAAACCGTCATCGAACCCATCGTTCTACCATTCCTAGACCGGCAAGGGAACTTGCTGTTCCAACAGGACAATGCACGTCCGCATGTATCCCGTGCCACCCAACGTGCTCTAGAAGGTGTAAGTCAACTACCCTGGCCAGCAAGATCTCCGGATCTGTCCCCCATTGAGCATGTTTGGGACTGGATGAAGCGTCGTCTCACGCGGTCTGCACGTCCAGCACGAACGCTGGTCCAACTGAGGCGCCAGGTGGAAATGGCATGGCAAGCCGTTCCACAGGACTACATCCAGCATCTCTACGATCGTCTCCATGGGATAATAGTAGCCTGCATTGCTGCGAAAGGTGGATATACACTGTACTAGTGCCGACATTGTGCATGCTCTGTTGCCTGTGTCTATGTGCCTGTGGTTCTGTCAGTGTGATCATGTGATGTATCTGACCCCAGGAATGTGTCAATAAAGTTTCCCCTTCCTGGGACAATGAATTCACGGTGTTCTTATTTCAATTTCCAGGAGTGTAGATAGTAGGTCGGTGGTCGTAATGTTCTGGCTGGTCAGTATACAGATAGACGAATACTGTTTGGACTCACTGTATTTTGGATACCACTCACGCACTGAAGGTACATACATTTATTGAAAACTAGTAGAAACAGACTTAAATCCTACCAGTGTCCATGTGGCAGTGAGGTTGCACAAATCCACTGGCTTCCAAGTTCCGGAAACGCGTGAATAACCTAAAATTCAACCTCACACCTCTCACTATTCAACTTAATAAATTTACCCTACATAACGAGAATAATTTAATTGTACTACCCATATGGGACATGAACGTCTCTTTGTCCTACCCGACACGTAGAGCCTAAATCACTCACACAAGAACAGTTTTCCTTACGAAAAACTTAACAACAAACGTCAGATACCCACACAAAATTACAGTAATTATCATGATTACCCCTGATTACTAAAAGAACTAAGAATAAAAAGGATTAAAATTCACACACTCAGTATTGCAAATACCTCCATCCATGGATTGTCACACCAGCCAAAGTGCTCACCGCTTCTGCTGACTCTGTAATGGGGGCAGCCACCGAAGGAGGGTACCATAGTTTTCTGCCTAACTTCCTGCTTCTATCTGCTACGTATCTGTCCCGATAATCTAGCTACATCTCTCTGTCTTTCTGCTTCCGTGACAAAACAGCGGTACCAGACAACAGCCATTAGATGCGCTTCCGGAATTTCACAGTCATTCGTTTTAATGCCGTGCGTAGTGGCCGCGCGGTCTTAGGCGCCATGTAACGGATTGGGCCGTCCCTTCCGCCGGAGGTTCGTGTCCTCCCTCGGGCTTGGGTGTGTGTGTTGTTCTTAGCGTAAGTTAGTTTAAGTAATGTGTAAATCTAGGGACCGATGACCTCAGCAGTTTGATCCCTTAGGAATCCACACACATTTGAATTCGTTTTAAGCACGCACAATAGGCCAAATGTTAGGACAAAGATATGGGAATGATTTACGTTCACAGTTAACATTATGGTAATAAGGAAAACAAGGGAAGCACTTCCTTCCGAAAGTCTCAACACAAACAAAGCAAGAGAGCAAGAAAAGGACGATGTATGCGACGAATGTCACGGATCCCTCTCATCCATACTTCCACTCAGGCAGACCGCCTACATACGTTTTAAGAAAACCTCTCTTCTTGCACTCTATTCTTGTATAAGAGGCCTCCACGCCTCTGACATTGATGGCATGCCTAAAACATTTTGAATATTCCAGAGGGAAATAAAGCTGTATCACTATACTCGAGGCAGTAGCATTCTCTGACAGCACGTGTGAACGTGACAGCTGTTGTACGTCTGTAGTGGTCATACTGAGATCGAAGTCTCTGAAAAGCTAAATCGTAAGAGTGAGGTTTTGCTGCTTCTGGTGGTTATGAGTCTGAAGACACTAATCAGCGCAGATGGTTGTTGGGTCGTGTTGGTCACATTACACATGAGCAGGTCTGCGGAAGCCGATTTTTATTCCCCTTTACAGCATTGCGTACACTTGGTTGTAGAATACAATTTGCCAATAGATGGGCATGACGACGCTGTGTAAAACCACAGAAACGATCGCATTTACACAGTTAGGAACAGACACACGGCTGACGGATAGTCACCAGCTGTTGTCCCATTAGCCATTGTAACATATACTAAATATTAACTTAGTAATAAGATTGCTGATAATTGTAAAAGGTTAGAAGAACATATCCAGGAATCGCGTGAGGAAAAAGCTCGCATGCGAAATGATATTACTGACTTAACCAAGAGACTGGATAATGTCAATGTCTTAGTTGTAAATGAAATAGAGAAAAATAACGATAAGTTACGAGATGAATTTTCTATGCAAACAGAAACTGTTCGTAGAGAATTATTAGAATCGCTTGAAGAGGTCTCTACCAAACCTGTAGAGATTTCTTCAATAGATAATGTAGAATTAGAGACATTCACTGATCGAGTAGAAAAAGATCATATTGAAACAGAAAACATGAAATTTTTAATTACCGAAATATGCAGTAACCTTGAGACTTCCAAAGATAACAACACTGACGAAGGTACAGAGCGTTCACATCGTGAACACGGTGAAGAATCAATATTGGCTAATCGCGTATCCAATACAGAAATCCGAATACAGGAAATTACTAAACGGTTATCGGAATTAGATAATAATGAAACATTTCAAGTAGTAGAAGTAATAACGTAATCAGAGACTACAGTCGCATCGTGTTTGCTTGCTCGGACGACAACAATACAAATAAAGAAATCATGGCAAGCAAATCCGACGCAACTCCGTCTCTGCAATCTAAACAAAATCCAACTATGTCTCTCGCAGAATGTTTGGATGATATAACGACAAATTCAAATGTAGCAAGTCGATGTCCTGTATTCAAACCAGGAGGCGAACTTCACCCTATAATCTTTATAAAAGCTTTTGAAACCTCATTATCTCCTAAATGGAGTAATGAAAAACGGATTCAATTTGTAATAGGACATTTAGAAGCAGAAGCTGCGGAATGGGCAGTACTGCATAGAACTGAAATTAGGGACTGGGATGATTTTGTTAAGCAGTTTAAACAACATTATTGGTCAAGAGGAAAACAACAACACTTAACTTTAGAGTTGCTAGACCCTCCTCCATATTCTAAACGGTGGCGAGGTTATAGGAATTATTTCGAATGGCATTTAAACCGTGCTAAATTAATTGAAGAACCAATTATTGAAAGTCACCTAATACGAGTCCTAATTAGTGGATTACCGTATTATGTAAAGGAAAGAAAAATGTTATTCTACGAATTATCCATCCGAACGAGAAAAGGTGATCGTGTTTTAGTACGATCTCATCCTAAAAGTTCGAAGATCAGTAAGGAATGTAGAAAATTCTTCTTTATCTTTGAAGGTCCATATGTTGTACATAAGATTGTACATCCCAAAGCGTTACTTCTTATGGAACCTTCATCAGGTGTAATTAAAGGATTATATAGTGTCGATCAAATGAAACCCTTCATTCCTAAATAAGTTAATATTTAGTATATGTTACATACGGAGGAGCGTTCATAGTTTATTCATGTGAAGTTTTTCGTGATAGTTACGTGTTATTTTAAAGAAATAACAGAAAGTTTAAACAAGTGTTCTACAATAATCTACTGGTACTTCATAAAGGGAAAGATAACTAAAAGGGGATTTATATGCAAGAAATTTTGTTATTAGGTCAAAAGGAATTTTGTATATTTTAAAATTACTCGGATAGTAGGAACCAAACGGGATGGTTAATCATTTCAGGGACCATGGGCGTCCAGAGCTATATGGCTCACGAGAACATAGCAGAGTGCCTTTAATAGAGGTTCGTAATAGTGTTAATATAGAACACACCAAACGGGGCTCTCTCGCTTGTTTCTCCTAAATAAATTGCCATTACCCAACAAGGTGTCCGAAGGTAAAGAAAGCCGTGCCGAGATTCTAAAGAAAGTTTTGCTTGATTTCTTCTTGACCTCAGGCATAAATAAGGCATTAGGGAAAAGGATGAAGTAAAGTAAATAGGACTATTAGTTATTGTGAGAAACTTATTAGTAATATACATTTTTGGAAAGAATAACTGCTGGCCACGGTGGTCTAGCGGTTCTGGCGCTGCAGTCCGGAACCGCGGGACTGCTACGGTCGCAGGTTCGAATCCTGCCTCGGGCATGGGTGTGTGTGGTGTCCTTAGGTTAGTTAGGTTTAAGTAGTTCTAAGTTCTAGGGGACTTATGACCTAAGATGTTGAGTCCCATAGTGCTCAGAGCCATTTGAACCATTTTTGAAAGAATAACTCTAGTAAATGAATAAAACTGAAACTAATTTATCACAATTTGAACGCTCTGTCCTAATGTAACAACGTTAAAGAACGTACTAAATTAGTATTTACTAGCAACTATTAAACGAAAAGGAGTAATCTCCATATATTCGGTTATGAATTACCATAATAGCACAATTAAGAGTAAATGACAAATAGTCACAACAATATCGCAGTAAAAGGATTAAATCTATCTAAGAACAAGGACTCTAGATTACGTAAACTGTGAGGAAAATGTATTAACAGTTAAATATGGTATATAGAAAAAGTTTTATTTTCGGTTAAAACCTGACAAACTGAGCTTGTGGGTGGGGTATGTAGTGGGACGAAATTGAAGCGTCACCCATCCACCAGTGTCAGCCCAGTTTGCAGGTGAATATAAGTTTAATTTAGTTTTTGTTTATTTATTTTTGTAATATTTTGTAATGGTTGTGAATTGCCTAAAGTTTTGTATTTTTTTTTATGTTTCATGTACGGAGAGGGCGGCGCAACGAACGCAGACAGCATCTTCGCTGCCGCGACCAGAGAGGAAATTTCTGGCCACTATACGTCGCGGGTCGACAGCCAAAGAGCAACAGAAGATCCTGAAACCGAGTTGTTGCGTCGTGCTTCTAAAAACTGATAAAAGAAAATATGTAATTTTTTGTACAACAATGATATCATAGGAAGTTTAATCTTATTGAAAATGTTAGTCCTATCTTGTCAAGGCTCAGGTTCACGTCTGTATGTAAGAAGATAATAAACTGCTGGATGCTATTAAAGTTGAAATACGTGTTCTGAGGATTTATTTATGAAGAATTATGTGAATGAATTAATAATATATTTGACGAGATTATTGAATTTTGACAGTGTTCATCGCGACTTTGAATCTCAAAGTTTATTTAATGTGGTTCTAATATCGATTAAATCAAGATAAAGTGTGTCAATATACACTCCTGGAAATTGAAATAAGAACACCGTGAAT
Organism: Schistocerca cancellata; assembly: GCF_023864275.1. Classification (NCBI taxonomy): domain Eukaryota; kingdom Metazoa; phylum Arthropoda; class Insecta; order Orthoptera; family Acrididae; genus Schistocerca; species Schistocerca cancellata. Next base: position 140,008,499 of record NC_064632.1, read on the forward strand.
TCATTGTCCCAGGAAGGGGAAACTTTATTGACACATTCCTGGGGTCAGATACATCACATGATCACACTGACAGAACCACAGGCACATAGACACAGGCAACAGAGCATGCACAATGTCGGCACTAGTACAGTGTATATCCACCTTTCGCAGCAATGCAGGCTGCTATTCTCCCATGGAGACGATCGTAGAGATGCTGGATGTAGTCCTGTGGAACGGCTTGCCATGCCATTTCCACCTGGCGCCTCAGTTGGACCAGCGTTCGTGCTGGACGTGCAGACCGCGTGAGACGACGCTTCATCCAGTCCCAAACATGCTCAATGGGGGACAGATCCGGAGATCTTGCTGGCCAGGGTAGTTGACTTACACCTTCTAGAGCACGTTGGGTGGCACGGGATACATGTGGACGTGCATTGTCCTGTTGGAACAGCAAGTTCCCTTGCAGAAACACAGTTCTGAGCCTCAAGGGCTTGGAGCATTACAAACAAGTGACTTTGTTCCTAGCAGCGGTCTCGACAACTCAGGTACGCAAATAAACACTTGAAGGCGTTTTTAGACGTTTTTATGAGAAAATCCAGAATGAAATTCAGAAAAGAATGTGCAATCCACGCTAGGTATTGCCACAAGATCCCAACATGAAAATGACTCAGTTCCCGTACTCCTCACCAGCTGCCGCCGTGGCTTTTAATACTTGAGAAGAGCGGATATTTTGTGACCCTGTCGGAAGAATGGTAGATATGGTTAACAAGTGTCGATACTCCATAGGGTGATACTACAAACTGAGATCATCTATGGCAGAGATGATGAGATGGAAAACTCAGTACCCTTAAGGACAGGGTGGGAGTAAATGAACATATATGCTGGTGCAGTCACGAAGTCAGACAGTCAGTGACTGAGCATAATAAACGAAGATTCAAGGAGACAGGAGTCATAGGAGAACTCAAGTATTCAATGGGATGGTTGGTGACTGAGGTGTGAGGCCTCGGCGAAAACAATCTGTTAGAGAGCACTTAGGACTGAGTGGCTTCTTTTTCATCAGACTGGTCATTCAGGCATCATAGTTAGTGACATGAGTGCTATTATGAACAAACCATTCTGACTTTTGCTGCTGGAGGCATGTCAGGATTTGTCAACCAAGTTTACAGACTATCAGTCGGCTCTCTGATTCATTCCGATAATCGTCAGTTTTCCACATTTTCCATGCTTGTAGGATAATTGGACTTGTGGCTAGATGCTTGTACCTTCAAGCATATGCCTGCAGTTTCCCTGTATGTCTTCAGTTTCCAAATTTTACGTACACTCCGTGCCGCCAAGTAACATCCACAAACAATAGACCCCGAGTATGGGTGGGCAGTAATACTGTGATGATCCTGGATGACCTCTACATGGAGAAGGATTAGGCAGGAAGTGCGAAGTTAATTTGCCAAGGGTGTATCCTCAAACCCGCTGGACATGAAAGATGAAGACTAAGTGCTGTCAACAAGACCCACACGACACTTAAGAATATCAACAGATCCTGTAGACACTGCATCAGCTGCAAACGCCTCGCTATAATATCTACCCCACCCCCCTGCCCCTAATTAGCCCATTGCCCAACTACAGGGTCGTTTCCGCGACCAGACAATTCGGTTCTACTACTATATTTGTGTTTTCATCTATGACTGATAATTAAAATAAACGTAAATGTTTTCATGTGTTTCACTGCAGGAGAGAGGTATGGATACTGCAAGGAAACTGACAGGTTATACCCCACCTAAGTGTCTCAGTTGGAAATACCTGACGCACACAAATTTTCCAAATGTTACAGTGATAAGCGATATAGCGGAATTGATACCACAAGACCATGGAAGAGGATGGCAAACGTAACAGACTTCCTACCTGGAAGAGTCAGTGTTTGCTGCTGCAGACTAGGAGACTAGATGCGTTTCTTACTGTTTGCTTCCGCTCTAGCTAACTTCCCGTGACCGCCAGTGTGTCAGAGATGCGTACGATTATAACAATAAAACTTGTAAATTGCTGTAACACATAACACAGTATTAGCAATTCTTTTTACAACACTTCTTAGTACTTCCCTTCAGCATAACTCCCAAGAAATTTTGTTTTAGTGAAATACGGCATCTGCAAATCAATGTGATAGATTGCAATAGCTACTTCGTGGTGAAGAGTTTGCCACAGCAGAGAAATTTGTGACGTCAGAAGACTGATGACTCAGAAAAGAAAATGCCTAGGAGAGGCAGTAAATCGCTTAATTCTTCTATTTCCTACCACCAGCTGAGGTGATGTAGCGTCACCATACACATCGTAGGCAACAAGAAGCTTCCGTTTTGCGGTCACTGATGTTTGGGGCTTCTACAGGAAGCATATAGGGTACCCGGTACTGGCGTTATCACCCAGAGCCGTGGAGAGGCCACAAAACTGTGTACTTTAATATCGAAACCGGTTCTGTACAAATAAAACCAGTAAATACACTTGACGGTGTTATCATTACTCCATATAAGAATCGTGGAAGGCCAGTTCTGGTTCCGTGAAAATCCAAGAACACAAGAAGCAATACCGACCCTAAGACTTATTATAGAAGACAGATAAAAGACAATCTTCATTTACAGCACTGGTGTATTTAGAAAAAATCTTTATAACGTTGGACAGTGAAATATTTGTCGTGGCAAGGACAGATTATAGGGAGACAAACGATATCTCCATCTCACACAGGACAATAATAAAAAATGTTGAATGACTTGAAAGGGTGGTAGTAGTTAAAAAAGAAGCGAAACAATACTACATTGAGGAATCAGTAAAGGATATCGAATACAAATCTCTAAAGAGTATTAAAGTTCAGGCACAAAAAATAAAAAAAATTTAAGGTCAGCAGAAGAGCGCTATAATCCTGTCAGCAACAGGAAAGAACTTGGAAGATCAGCTGAACAGAATGGATAGTGTCTAGAAAAGAGAATGTAAGACGAAAATCAACAAAAGTAAGACGAGAGTAACGGAGTGTAGGTGTATTAAATTAGATGATGCTGAGTGAAACTGGCTATATCTGAGACATGAAAACCAGTACATGAGCTTTGCACTTTGGTTAACATCTAGACGTCTTCTCTGAAAGTATTTGACTGAAGTGAAACCTTGTAAAGAAGTTCAGCGATAAAGGATCCATGTAAGTAGATTGGTTGGATAACTAAAGAGGAAGCAATGAATCGAAGGACTCGGTGATACGAAACGCCCTGAGGCACAAGGGTATCATCAATCCGGTTATGATGGGAAGGCGTTCAACTCGATATCGGTTATCGTAGTTCTGCAGAGATGGAGACACTTACTCAGGACAGACTAGCATGGCGAGTTGCATCAAAACAGTCTTCGTTCAAATTACAAATGCGTTTAAGAGATTTGATAGGATTCACGATAAAGATCCTCGTAAAAAGTTTCGTTCACTAATTTGTTTTTATGTCAGTGATGAAGAATGAATTAAACTCGCTCTTTAATAAAACTTGGTTAAAAGTTCTTCGTGTTTCGTATTTAGTAGTTCAAATGGCTCTGAGCACTATGGGACTTATTATCTGAGGTCATCAATCCCCTAGACTTTGAACTACGTAAACCTAACTAACCTAAGGACATCACACACATCCATGCCCGAGGCAGACCACAGCGGCCGGTACTGCAGAATAGGTTTTCAAAATTTTGCCTGATGAATGTATACTATGTAGGATATTTTTTAGTTAACTAGCAATTGCTGCCTCATATACATCCACTAATGAGGTCAAGATCTCGTAAGCGCAGATGTATTAAATGTGTGGTACTGCGGTTAGATAATTGGTTCACACAAAATTCTGCTGAACGGGGCCTAGCATCATTTCAGCATGTCTTTAGCCTGGAGGCTCTTTGTTGCCTTTTACCAGCTCATGGTCAACACTGTAAACCAATACCATGCGTCAGAATATGCTGTCATGGACAAAAAAAATTGAATAAAGTTCCTATATTTGAAAACTTGTTCTATAATAATGGAAAATCTAAATTAGAATAATGACAATATTACAATAAGTATAGTTTGTTTCTCATCATATAGAAATGCTGAGTCAGAGGCAGACACAACATAAAAACTTTTCCTACACATTTGAACTTTCGGCCAAAGGACCTTCTTCTAAAGTAGGGAACACACACATATTCACACAAGAACAGTTCACATATACATGTCCACTGGCTCTGGGCACTGAAGCTGTTTTAATGATTCAAAATTAACTTACCGATGTGCTATAGACCTGAAACTTTCAACATAGCTAGTCTGGAACCGCGTGACCGCTACGGTCGCAGGTTCGAATCCTGCCTCGGGCATGGATGTGTGTGATGTCCTTTGGTTAGTTAGGTTTAAGTAGTTCTAAGTTCTAGCGGACTGACGACCTCATAAGTTAAATCCCATAGTGCTCAGAGCCATTTGAACCATTTTTCAACGTAGCCCATAACTGGATGACACTGCAATAATGAAGCTCTTTCTTATCTGGTTTCAGTACTTTAAAAATGTCATTTCCCGATGAGAAGAGATTTGAAACATTCAATGTAGATCAAAACTAGATGACAATGAAATGTTAACTCTGTTTTCTGTCTGACGTGTGACGGAGGGTACTTTGCCAGCAGCACTATTTACCAATGAGATAGAGAGTTGAAACTTCCAACGTAGATCAGAAGTCGATGACAGTGGGATATTATCTGATTTTCTGGTATGGTGTGTGGCAGAGGGTACATAGTGTACCACTGTTTTCTCTCCCACTTCCTGTTGTTGTTTCGAATGGGTCGGGGCAAGAACGACTGCCACTAAGCCGCTTTGTGATTTCAAACCTATTTATTTCTCCACGTTCTTATCGCGAGATAGACGAGGGAGGAAACGATAAACTGCTTGCCTGAGACGTAGAGAGGCGAAAATAAACTTGAAACATACTGCATCAAAATGTTTGAAATCAACTGGTAAATGTCACATAGACTACGGCATATGCTGAAAATATTTATCTCAATAAAAATCAATTTTTAATGTACCACGTTTTTAAATAGAACTAAAAAATTATAAATAATTTCTCATAGCCCCATACAGATTCCATAGCACAGTTAGTCTTGAGAATTTATGATGGCGAATTAATAATACCTATGAAAATACTTGTAAGATGTAAAATGAAAAATGTGGGGTGAAACCGATGTATAATTAACACATGAATAGTTCGTCTCCTGACTATCCCATACAGCATGCGCTCCACGTTTTTCGTTTTAAATTTACAAATATTTTCATATATATTAAAAATTCACAATTACAACTTTGCGTCCGCATCTCGTGGTCGTGCGGTAGCGTTCTCGCTTCCCACGCCCGGGTTCCCGTGTTCGATTCCCGGCGGTGTCATGGATTTTCTCTGCCTCGTGATGACTGGGTGTTGTGTGCTGTCCTTAGGTTAGTTAGGTTTAAGTAGTTCTAAGTTCTAGGGGTCTGATGACCATAGATGTTAAGTTTCATAGTGCTCAGAGCCATTTGAACCATTTTGAACAAGTTTGCAAGATTATCTGTGTGGGATTAGAAATTTGGATAGGCCCAAGAGACATTTTCGTCTGATTTAAAAACATGGAGCATTAAAAATTTATTTTACTTTAATACTTATTTTGTGGCTCTTACTTTCGCGATTTTCATGTTTTTCAATAGATTTCAAACGTTCTAGTAATATCACAACAGAGAAGTGTGATATGTTTCAGGCTTATTTCTGTGTCTCTTCACCTAAGTCAACCAGCTTATTGCATTCTACTACATATATCTTGTGATAAATTCCATTTTCTTCGTTTCTCGGTCGTTCTTAACGTTCAAAGGTTATTGAAATTTAGGTGGACATCAGCAACGCACACCTGGTTGCGAGTGCGTGTGCATTCCTGCCCGAGCGTTGCTTCTGTTTCAGGTATTTTTTGTAGCATTAACTGTTAATCACATATCAATCAATGGGAGCTGCAACGAACACACGGAGCTATAAATGGGACGTGCATAGAAGCAGATTCAAGGACAGCATATTGAAATCCACCTCACTGCCAATGTGATCAATAAAAGCTGTCTATGCTAGTGTACTTGAGATTAGTTTCATCAAGCCTCAGTGTAGATGCTGAAATCGAACACGCATACTGCTAAGGGTCGGTTCTTGTCATTCCGTCCCATGTAGTCCAGTTACGGCATGAGACGTTAATATTGTTACTCTGTATCATACTACATTTCCAAATGAAGCAGTCGGTGGTTTTTGGTAACTTAAGGAAGGAATGAAAGTTAAGCTAATCAATGACTAGCTCCCATACAACGGTTATTGTTTCAGAGTATTGCCATCTGAGTAAGGGAATTTTTAGTACATGTAGGGACTTAAGCCTACGGCATGAAACATCAGACAACTAGTCCTACTCATCCTTAGTACGAGACATGTACCACAGCGCACAGCACAATTCATTAAGAAGAACAAGGCAGGTGGCTCGATATATGGTACCTTTGCCACCGGTGTCTCTCTTTCTTTGGCCACCGCTTACGAGTAAATTTTCATTTCGAAGTGGCTTTAAACTGGTAAAGCGATGAGTGTGTAGAAATAGGTGGGGAGGGCACAAATATGTCAAATGACACATTCTGGTGTGAACCATGGATCGTCCTTATGGTGTCAGCTGACGTGAAGAATGAAGAAGGAAACCGAGGAGAACGAGACAAGCGTACCACATGGGAAACCTATAACGCATCATTCTGTTCCATTACATCACGTGTATTGTTCGTGCAAAGTTTCTAAAGGCACACTGAAACCCCACACTCTTCACAAGATCTATGTAACATAATAGCTATCTGAAAACTGTGAATGTGGTTCTTTTACTAACCATTATAAGCCCACACAACACCACTGAGTCATACGTATTGATTTCTTTCGTAAATAAGTTGATTCTGTGTGTATAATTTTCCTACCCAAATTCTTTTTGAACTAATACTTACATTTTAGAGAAATTCTACATTATCAGAGATTTTGACGTTTGTAGTGGATTTATCTGCATACTGCATACTGTCTAGAGTAAGAAGTCTTCGTAGGGCCAGCACCCTATTCACATTTCAACCTTTCTGACTGCTCAGCAGTCCACAGTAGACACACCATAATTCTACTAGATTAATGTGTAACTTCAGCTCAACTTTATGTGAATTTTTTATTTTCTCCGTAGATGTTCCAGAGGATTTTGGGCTTGTTCTGCCTCCGATCTGGGAGGCAGTCAGACGATGATTTTACGAAGAGCTGATAGAAGCCGATTTAGTAGGAAAACCAGAGGTAAGGATCACCAAGAGGTGTTGAAAAAAAAATCCGAATCAGTATATTAGTAGCAGCCATTTCCTACTTATTCAGACCATTAACAATACATCACAGTTCACTGTAATGACTTCTGAAATTGGCAAATCTATCTTAGTTACTCGTAGTTATGATCCGTATGTCGTGGAAGAACAGCTTCTTATGAACCTTCCAGCTAGCGTGCTTGTAGTGCCAATCAAAGTAACTGTGGATCGATTGTGTCCATTATAATTATCCGGGCTGTTATGCCGTGGTCGGTTGATGAATTTTGTGTCGATTCCCAAAGTTTCGTCTCCGACTGCTGGAGATATCTTCAAGGGGATCCGTAGCTCAATGGAAGGTCCAACACACCCACTGGCTCGCTACTGACTGCCGCTAAATTCCGTGTCCGCGCGCTCCCACGCCGCGGCGTGACGTCACGTGTTTTGAAAACGTCAGTGCAATTGGCCGCTGTCCGTCGCCGTCGATCGCCGTTGCCATCACCCAGTAGTGGGCGGGTGGTACACATCTACTTTAACACCGGCATCCATATGCCGTTTAATTTCACACCCTCCTCCTTACGGTTGAAATTATTTGGTTTTTTAGCGATTTCGATTGCCTCCCTGTAGAGCCTTTCGTAATATCTGCTTGTGGCCGCTAGTACTTGCGTCTCCTCGAAACGAATATTGTGGTTACCTGGCTGGAAAGCATGCTCCGCAACAGCTGATCGTTCCGTTTCTCCTCTTCTGCAGTTTCCCTTATGCTCTTCCAAACGTTTAGAAACAGTTCTTTTAGTGGTACCCACATAAACATCACCACAGCTGCATGGGATCCTATACACTCCAGCTTTTTCCAGTGGTTTGCGAGCGTCCTTGGCAGGCTTAAGGTATTCCTGTATCTTCCTGGTGGATCCCATGGCATATGGATGCCGGTGTTAAAGAAGAAGTGTACCACCCGCCCAGTACTGGGTGATGGCAACGGCAATCGACGGCGACGGACAGCGGACAATTGCACTGACGTTTTCAAAACACGTGACGTCACGCCGCGGCGTGGGAGCGCGCGGACACGGAATTTAGCGGCAGTCAGTAGCGAGCCAGTGGGTGTGTTGGACCTTCCATTGAGCTACGGACCCCCTTGAAGATGTCTCCCGCAGTCGGAGACGAAACGTTGGGAATCGACACAGAATTCATCAACCGACCACAGCATAACAGCCCGGATAATTATAATGGATATGATATTTTCGGCCGTGAAAGTCTACATTTTAGTATGTGGATCGATTGCCTACCCATTCGTTTAATGAGAACCCTTCATGCAGGACGAAGGTCACATGGAACATTAACAGTCAAAAGCAATTTATGATCGCTACGTTATGTCTGACTTTTGATATCTTATGAAAGTTTTGGAACTCACGACAATAACTTTATAAGGATGTACTGCATGTGGAGAAATGTGTCCTTAAACTGGCCTGTAGGTTTCCATACTCTGCAGTCGTGTAGTTTACAGCACGTACAATGCTTGCTAATACAGCGTTTAATCTCTGCGGAAGGTTCCATCTAAATTCTGGTATTGTTATTGTAGAAACGGTATCGCGTCATACTGACACATGATAGGATACTTCCACAAACTGACTAATCAAATTACGACGATTTTGCTTCTCACAATGATGTTCTGGGCAGGTAAGAGACTTGATCAAGCTTATCTAGTGAATAGTACTGCTTTGTTGCTAATCACTATGAGCTACGGTCACACTCGGCATCGAGCTAGAGCAGAATACACCAAACAACGTGGCGCGTTGTTTTAAACAATAGATTCGCTTAAGGTTCAGTTTCCGGTCCGGCAATCCTGTTTAGTATTTCCAGAATTTCCTGAAGTTGCGTCATGTACAAGCCTACCCGATTCTTTGGAGAAGGACACGGCTGATATCATTCTCCAATCTGAACCTTTGTAATTGACGAGACTTTTACCTTAAGCTTCCTTCGTTTCACTATTGTACAGAACACGCCATTTTCGAGCCTTTTTCTACAGTATGGGAAATGCCACTGATCGACTTTTACCTTAATTTTCCTTCGTTGCGCTGTTGCACAGAACACGCCATTTTCCAACTTTTTCTGCAGTATGGGAAGTGCCACTGTTCGAAATGTTTGACAGAAACAAGAATTTATTCAGCATTGACTAGACCAAATTCAGGAATACGGTCTCCACTGAATGTCATAACACTATCAGGGAACTTGCGATGGTAGGCCAACCGCCTTGTCCACACAGCCTCCCACCACCCTCTCTCCCCTACCCTGAGTGCCACATAGAGCACCAAGACCTTCACGCCATAATACTTCCTTTCGGCGCTCCACAGTCTAATGACGGCACCGTAGACACAGTACAAAGTGACATCGCTCAGTCGTCTGTGTGATAACACCAATTTGGCCTACCCTGTGATCTTTCACGTCCTCATGCCTCCAACCCCTGTACATGACCTGTACTGAAACAACGATGTCTCACCGGTGATTAGTTTGTATACAGGGAGAACGCGATTCCACTGACAGCATTTCTGAGGTTGTTCGCGGATATGTTCTGAGTGTTTCTGTATTAGAGACCCGTTGTCATTGGTGGCTAAAGTAACAACGACTTATTCAGTTTGTTACACCACTTACATAATTTCTCTGAAAACACCTCCACAACAGTGAAAAAGCCTGTAGTATGCAATCACCGAAGGGTACAACACAAACTGCAAGAACCCATAGATACATAGGTATCATGACGTGGTTGCAGCCCCTGTAGGAATAATGCCGAACAGCTTCTTTGTGCCGCACTTATACTGCGTTCATTGAAATGATACGCGAGGTCAGGTCTGCCAATTTTTCGTCATTGAAGATAACTTTACTACTGTGTATCACTACTGAAGTACAACAAAAACTGCGAAGGAAACACACCTGATACAGAACCGAGCAGTACTGAGTACAGCTTTGAATGGGAAGAGTGAAATGGGTAATACTGTGGCCAGTAGCAAATATAGCGAGGAATGATGATGATGATGTTTGGTTTGCGGGGAGCGGTCATCAGCGTCCGTTGTCAAAGTCCCAACTTTTAATCAGTCCAATTTTTACACAATCCAATCTAGCCACTGTCACGAATGATGATGATGGTGATGGTGATGAAATGACGAGGACAACACAAACACCAAGTCTCCTGGCAGAGAAAATCCCCAACCCAGCTTTCAATCGAACCCGGGACCCCGTGATGGAGAGGTAGCAATATAGCGAGGAATGCAACATATTTGTTTCGAAATAGAACACATGGGTGGCACTACAGACATGTACGCACCTCCTGATATATTTTCTGTGGAACAGAGATAGAAAGATGAATGGTGCTTAGGTATAAATGTAAATGCAATATCCCTGCTACGAGCCACCGGAAATCACAGAACTCAAACATGAAAATATTCAGAAAATACACCTGAACAATCTTCTGTTCTCTTTTACTTTAGACTTTATTGTGTTTTGGTTACGGACGATATTATGAATGTGCATTGTTAGATAGCTGTTGGAGGTAGTAATGAATGAACTAGATTACGTCTAACTAAAGCTGGAAGATAGTATGTATAATCCTTGTCACCGTTAATGTATATGTTTGAAGACTATTCCTTTATTTCACATCGCGCACAAAATATAGAAAGTTGTTCTCTCATAACGTACACTTTGTACATCTAAATTACTAGAGAGAATTTTTGCTACTGATGTTGTATAATGAAAGTTTTAAGTCCTTTAATGTGAAGAATTACTTTTATGTTCAGATAAATGACAGCGGGATAATTTGACGACCGTCGAGATCCATCAGCCACCAGTGACGGAGGATAGGAGGACATCCAGCCGATCCCTGTGTGAGTGGTCGGAGGTACTGGGTGGAGAAAGTGAAGGCGAAGACAATTTTTTGCCCAGATTGCGGGTGGGGACAGCGACTCACCAACTACAAACATATATATGAAGAGGACGTCGCGTCGATGTCTCTTCGTCGGAGAGGTTCTTGGAGGTGCTGACTGGAGAAAGTCAGTGCTAAGACTGTTATGTGTGTTCAAAGTGGAGTAGGACACCAACTCGGTACCCAACTGAGGACAGTGGATAAGAAAGACATTCCACCAATGTCTCATGGTAGATGTGGGTGTTGTGGGTACTGGACAGAGAATGTCAAGAATAAGACTTTTGCCTGTCTGCGAAAAGGATGCGGACACTGCCTCACTAGCTAATAAATATATTCATGTGGAAGCACGAACAGTGGACTATAAGGATATCCCGCCATTTCCTCGTTGTAGAAAAGGGTGTTGCAGATGCAGTTGGATGGTGAAATTGAGGGGTAACAAAGTTGTGTGTATGCAAAGTCGACAGGGATACCGGCTCAGTAACCAATAATCACATTCATGAGGAACTGAGGACAGTGGATAAGAAGGTCAATCCACCAAGGCCTCAACATTGAAGAGAGTACTGGAGGTGCTGGAAAGAGAAAGTTATGGCTAAAACTGTTGTGTGTCTGCGAAGCGGAGGTAGACACAGGCTACTAGTCAACAAACATATTACTGAGGAACTGAGGATAGAGATTAAGGAGGACATACCACCGACGCTCATCGTAGTAGTGGGTGTTGGATGTACTGGACAGAGAAAGTTAGGGCTTATATTTACTTGGCTGCGCAGTGGATGGGACATCGACTCACAAATAACTGAAAGGAATAAATTAGTAAATGAATAAATAAAATATATTTGAAATTCTGACTTGTTGTGTCTCCATGTGAAAGAATATTAATTAGACTTTAATCTCACTCGACTCCTATTATATGGATACTGGAATAAAAATTGTTACTTCAATCTCTTTAGCATGTTTCTCTCTGCCATTGCATATGTGACTGCATACAGACAAATATTTGACAGTGTTAAATTTTTAGTTGTTCATCTCCCACAGCATTCTTATAATGTACTAACACAATTATCAGTACAGAGGATATCCTTCAACACAGAAAGTAAATAATCATCAGCTCATTTGGTTTACAACTATCTACCAGATACATTACAGAGAATTTCTGTTTTATCTTACTAATTTAATGACTTTCTTCGATTGGTGCTCTGTGCAATAGCATTTTTACATAAATACATCTTTTTCTGACAGCACAGATGAAATATCCGTATAACATCATGACACAGCAATGGCCGAAATAATCTCATTCTTTCGCATGCTTATGGCATAAATGAAGATAGAGGACAAACGATCTGAACACAATTAAAGAATTCGAGAAAGTAAATCGTGGGACTAATTAGCTGAAAATGTCTCATGCTCTCCTCTGAACTAAACGGATACGCTCCTGGAGATAATGAAATTAATATTCCATAAAACACTTAATAGTAGGGTTCTGATATTAATGTGAGGCTAAGGGTTGCAACAACTGCATTTGTTATTCGTGTATGACTTCAATAGTGACACAACAGATAAAGTTGTCTATACACTGTCAGTCACTCTTGAATAATCTTTGGTAAATGTAGTTTCTGGTTGTAAAGTATTGAATGAAGCTGACACTATTACTCAAGGTTAATCACGCTGACACTGAATTATAGGGTCCATTTAATTCATTTGTGGCACAGGTAAGAACGAAGTAGCTACACATGGTAACTAGCAACGTAGCAAGTGGTGTGCTATATTGGGCCTATTAGAAAATCTAGATGGGAAAATAGTCACGCAGCATGAGTGTTGACAGTACATGTGTTGGCGTATAGAAGCTTGGTCCTACAGACAAATTGAAGGTGTTACACATAATTAGCAGCTCTTTAGTGAACAGTGAAATTCACTTAGTGTTCTAACTGAATTGGTAAGTACACAATAAGCACAATAAAAGTGTGTACACATAAAAATATTAACGTCACATGACAAAAGCTTTAAACAATGTGAAAGCATGAGAAAAATGTACATATTGTGTTTGAGACAGTCCGCGAGACCCCTGGCCTTATCGTTACGCTCAACTGCGCAGCTTTATCGTCTCTTCCAGATAACTGATTTGATTATCCTTATGTACTATTAGGAGACCGTTTACTTGTTCCTTACTGGGTGCAATTCCTTCAAGCTCTACCAACCTGAATATTTTGTATTTTTTGTCCTCTTGAGCTTCGGATAGGAAGATTAGATGTGGTGGCGTTTCATCCTCTTCATCATGCAGTCTACGCCTCGGGGCTTCTTCCTCTGCAGCCATCGTATTGGTATCTTTCCTAAGAGGGTTCGAAAGTCAAAGGCCGACTTGGAAGAGCACCACAGGACATTTTAATTTCCACTGCCTATACTTTTACAAATAAGTTCATAAAGCTTTGTCAGCATGGCCACACTTACAGTAATGTAAGTTCCAAAACATAACAAAATATTTTTTTGCTTGCCAAATTTCGTCATTTTTGCACTTCTATTGGCTGCATTTGTTTTTATAGGTACCCTTTTCTTCTTTTCTTCACAAGTAAGAGATTTTTCAATGAATTTTGCACAGCATACAACCCTTACTTACAGGTGTATGAAACTGTAGAAATTTCAAAATCTATTAAAACCTCTGGTAAAAATTGTGATAATTAAACATAAAATTTGAGTTTTCAAAACATGAAGTTTAAAATGTAACAGCTCATTCATATTTTCATAAATTAAATAAATTCTAGAGTCTCATACCGCCAGTCTCCTCAGTCAGAATTATGCGATCCAGGGCCATCTGATACGATGTGATGCGATGCTGACTTGTTGATTTTTCCTGTTGGATAATCGCCATCCTGGAAGCTGAGACAGCGGGATAAAGGTCTCTTTCCCTATTTCCTGTCTCTTGTAGAGGTAGAAGCGCTCTGACTACCGCCTTTAGTGTAAGATAGTACTTTGGTAGTATCAGATTCTTTCTTTCTTCATTGCGGCGCTAGGAGAGGAAAAGAGTTGAGCCCATCAACCAAGTGGGTTTTCACGTCCAGGGAAAGATCCCCAGTATTGATATCATAGGAGCTAATGGGATCTGGGGCCGTGCGGGAGAGAAGAACGAAGAAAAATCGCCGTCTTCCTCTTTGACTGAACCAGGAACCTGTGCGGTCGAAGTGCCGTCTGTGCCCGCTACACCTCCCCAGCCATACTATTAGTACTGAAAGATTTATGCACTAATTGAAACAGTAGTAGATCACAGTTGGCTGGGTATATTGCCACTTGGAGCATCGTTGAATGCAAATGTAACGAAAATTATGCGGTTATTCGGAATATTGCGGCTTTATACATCTTTGCATACTGAACACAAGAGTGATACACAGTTTCTGGTTTACAGAGGCTTCGTTATTCAGAAAAGCACGCGAAGGTAACATGATTAATGCAGACGTTTCCATGTGAGTAGTGAAACAAATCGACCATTGTAAACATTACGCTAAATTAACTACGTTAAAAATTCGATTCAAACATAACTCTCACACGCATAGTAGTTTCGTAGTCAGCCGGCGTGACGGATACAACGATGTATTTATTTTAGGCTGTTAAAATTCTCAAAACTTTTATGTAAAATTTACACAATCGTCAGTTCCACAGTTTGTAACTGCTCGTATAGCCGATGGCGTATTAAGGCCAGACAATGAAATATAAATAGGTCGAATATGGAAAATAATTCTTGCAGTCGAAAATTTTTGTACTGTGGTAGAAAGGAGTGTCATGAGCAACATACTAGAAATCCTGATGGGTTGGGGCTGAGTGTGGGAGTGGGGGTGCGTTTGAAGGTTACTTTTGTATGTTATCCTTGAATAAATGAAAAATTACGGCCTCTAACAAAGATATGTTCTCGACCAAAATGTAACTACATTAAATTTTTTCAGTGAAATCCTGTTCATTTTTTTGTTGGACTAATAGTTTTTGCGTTGCGAGCGACAGAAAACGAAAATGTCGAGCTTGGTTTTTTAAGATCTAATATAACATTGCAGACTGCATAAAACGACATTCATGGGGACATGTGAAACACACTGTATATATAGAATGTTGGGAGAATAGGTGCTGACTTTTTAGTAGCAACTGAGAACATTGTGCTGCACAATCTATATCAGTATTTACTTCATCTGAATACTAATACTCATAGCTATTAGGAGTAGGATGTATTTAGATTGGTTAGTACCTCCAAGTAGAGGATGACAATTACTGAACTATATGAAAAAAAACGTTAATTAGTTACAAACTACGGTGTGCACACACATTATTCAACATTTAAACGTCACTACAGATATTCGGATTTAGGTTATGACATGTTCAATATGCCTGCCATCAATGGCGATGATATGGCGCAGACGAATAGCGAAATTCTGCATGACCCGCTGAAGTGTCGAAAAACGATGCTGTCGATGACCTCATGAACGGCTGTTTTCATCTCAGCAACGGTTTTCGGGTTATTGCTGGACACCTCGTCTATAATTTAGCCCACAAAAAGAGTCGCATGTGTTCAGATCCGGAAAATAGAGCGTCCAATCGAGCCCCATGCCAGTGGCGCCTGGGTATCCCGGACGCAGAATGTGGTCCACAAAGCGCTCCTCCAGGAAATCACTCTCCTGCTTCTATGGGATCGAGCTTTATCGTTAACGAACCACATCTTCTCGAAATCGGAATCTCTTTGGATAATAGGGATGAAATCATCTTCCAAAACCTTCACGTACACTCTTTGACATAAAACTCGACCGGCGGCCGGCCGCTTCAGAGGCTAAGTCCGCGCCGATCGCGACATGGGACAAAGAAACTGGCCAACTCGCTAATTCTCTAAGTCTGGTTATCTGCACAATCTGGCAACACTGTAGACTGCGGCAATTCCTGGAGGAAAACTTGTCCCAAGATAGAGAAACTCTAGGCTGATTACGCCTGTGGTCTAGCAATAGCGTGCATTGTTTCTGTTCATAATGTCAGTGGATCGAGAGCAGCTGGCATAAAATATTTTTATAGCCTCTTCTGTCTGAATGCTGAAGACGTGAATGTAATGGTAGCGCAGATTCAATCTATTTCGCTTTGTGACACACCGATATCAAAATTTTATCTAGTAACGATTTTGCGGCAGATTACCTGCAGACTGTCCTCCTCTGGACGCCGTATGCGGCAAAGCTCCGGGATCCATTTGCTGGCTACTGGCAGCGGCCGTGGCGACAGCAGCGGCGCTGCACTCCCCCGTTCTTTATCGAAAGCGCCTGCTACCGCTCATCGCTCTTGATGATTTAAAACGCTTTATTATTAAATGTTGCTCCACAGAAAATTTCTACAATTTCCATTCACGCTCAAAAGCAACGGAGACAGACGCCCTGATTAGTAGGCGGGTAATCGGCAAGAGCTGAGTATGGCCCGAAATTAATTTTATAGACTGGGACGAAATTAAACCACCTCACTACATTCGATGAATTTATAAATGCTTCATACCTCGTTTCTTTTCCTTTCAAACTTAATTATTTGTGCAACTTTTGGTCAATGTTTGGATGTTTTCGTCAAGCCAGAGTGAGCGTCTGTGGTGTAAAGTGTATTACAGTTCTTGTTTCATTCCTTATGGTAAGTCTATGCGATAAACTGTGTGAATACCTTGCAATGCATGCTCTGTAGCAGTGCAGGCACACTGCACATTTGGAGTTCCATGTATGGGTTCATGAAGTATTTATTGTTGATCAGAAGTGATAGTTAAGGTCATCAGATTTAAACCAGAAAAATTTGTCGTTTTGAAGGTTTCAGAGAACGGAAAGGAATTGCTAACGCCGGTGTTAGAAAACATCTACAGTTAAATGCTATTGCAAAAATTTAGAAGATGGGAACTATATTAATGAACATGTGCACTTCATAAACAACCTTCCGACATGTTGGACCTATATGACGAACAAAGCTCAAATTTATATCGTTGACAGTCGGTTTGAATCTTTTCAGGACCTATTTTACAGTGAAGCACCTTGGAATTTGCAAAGCAGATATCCATGATATTAACTTAATTTACTAAGTCGAAATCGCACGAAGATTGATGTTTAAAGGCATTCTTCAGATTTCGCATAAGAAATTTTTACTAGCAGTTTGCAACTCCATTAATTAAAGTGGAAAATAAAAGGTTGTAGTCAGCGGCTTCTACCGTGATTCGAACTTATAGTAGAAGCACTGCAACGCACAAGGGAACCTCTGAGCTAACGACACACTGGCGGCCAGAGGCGGACTATAGTCACTGCGATGTTGCCTGAGCCTCAAAACGCAACCTTAAACACACAAACAGAGGAGGTGGAGATTACTGTTTTAACGTCCCGTCGACAACGATGTCATTAGAGACGAAGCACAAGCTCGGATTAGGGAAGGATGGGGAAGAATATCGGCCGTGCCCTTCCTAAGGAACCATCCCGGCATTTGCCTGAAGCGATTTAGGGAAATCATTGAAAACCTAAATCAGGATGGCCGGGCGCGGGATTGCACCGTCGTCCTCCCGAATGCACACACAAACAGGTGTTACTTATGTGAAGAACGCCGTTCTTGGAGTCCAGAAATTAAATATACTTTCTAATTGTGTCATCTTGCAGTGGATTATATCGTACGAGTCTTCGATGTGGAAAACGAATGTCAAGTGAATTTAGCGAGGTAACGCCGACCTACACCCGGAAGTAAATGCACTATCAGAGTGTTGACAAATACTTGCTACGACGCTGCCATTTCTCGGCTCTCTGACGAGGCAGCTCTTCAGCGAAATGCTTGCCGTGATTCTCCGATACGGTTCTTCAGAGTGGAGACGCGCGCGCACGTTTGGTTTTTATGCGGCGTTCTCCCCTGATGGTTTCTGACGTCGCCTTGTGGGCTATGTATACATATGAGATATTCAATTATCATTAATCCAGAATGATACAAGTTTCAGCTTCCGGCGTGGAAGAAGGCTGTTGACGCCGACATTATATCATTTCAACGTAGGGAAAGCAAAACGGATCGTTCAATGTTTCTCATTCAACATAAAGCATGTGAGATAAATTTCCGTAACGTTCATAATCATCTAAAAATACAAACGAAGTAAAAATACACCGGAAGCTTATTCGAATTGAATATAATGTAAGATACCAAACTCTTTGCACCTCGATGTCGAATTTGTCCACTTGCAATCGTTTGCAGCATGCACATAGAATGTCATGATTACCACGAGAATGAAGAAATATGTTGGTAAGGATGGAAGCAAGAAGAGACGCAGTCAACAAATATTCTATTCCTCATGGCATTCATTTCATTTGACACGTAAGAAGAGGTAAAGCGGGGATTTACTTTCGTTAACACGAAAGATATGCCGCACATATTGATAACGAGGAAGTCTGCGTCTTCATACGTTTCCACCTTGAAATCTGTATGCCCTATTATATACTAAGTAGCCCGATCATTGTTTCAGTAATGTTACCCTCTTGTTTGACCCCGTAACGATGAACAGATTCCAAATGCTGTCTCTGCGTGAAAGTAGCTGTTCGAACCCTTCCTGGGTTGTTTTTTGTGTTTTATTGCTTGGAATTCCTGAAGCAGACCACTGTGCCTTCCCCCCTCGTGGGTTAGGTCTCAAAACTAAACCGCTTTGTATCCAATGGCATAATTTATTCATACAGCATCAGCATAAGACTCTTGCGAGTGAGAGAATGACAATAACAGTCGTAACAAGAACAAGCAAATAATGAATGATGTTTATTCCAACGCAGAACGAGAATGGCATTAAATATAAAAATCTATTTCTATATCCATATCTATTGATCTTTGAGTTGGCACAATGCAAATATATTCTTAGCATTTAGTTACTGAATTTAGTTCTGGATGTTTGAAGAGAAAAGGAAAAGTCGGTACTTCTCGCTAGTGTAACATAATGTGAACCAGCAACTACCCTTTCCTTAGAACACGACTCAAGCAGGTCCTCAAGTAGGCACTGCTGCATTCTGTTCCCTGACATTGCTCTGATGACGGTTAATGCAGATAGTTCCGATTATGAAATACAAAACGTATTGCAGGTTAGTTCCTAGGATCGTAACATTAAATTTGCGTTGTAGACGGCACATGAACGTGACGACTATCCATATTACTCATCAATATAAAAAGACAATATTTTGGGAATTTTGCAGGATTACTCAAAATGAATTCTGAAATTGGGTGACTGACCGCACAGGTGCTAAACGTCGTCAAGAGTATACGATGTCCTAATCGCATTAGGAATATGAAGATCGTCTTCGACAGCTCGCAACTTTCACATTGCTATCTCCACCCTACTCCAGACAGCTCTCGGTGGAGTTGCACTACGTTGCCGATGTTATGGAAGGCCTTCAAACCGACAACAGACCACATATTGAAAAATACAAGCGAATTCTCTTGCAGCGTAAGCTTATTGTAACTAATCTAAAAATTATTGGAGAGGAACATTGTCCTATTCAAAAAAAGTAAAATGTTACACACTGTTGACGTCAAACGGACGTTATCTATGTCCTGTCTTGTGTCCTACTCATCTATAATATCAAGTGTACTATGAAAATGATTATATATAATGGATTATAAGGTAATGCATTGATACCAGATGGTGGGGGCCGGCCGATGTGGCCGTGCGGTTCTAGGCGCTTCAGTCTGGAACCGCGTGACCGCTACGGTCGCAGGTTCGAATCCTGCCTCGGGCATGGATGTGTGTGATGTCCTTAGGTTAGTTAGGTTTAAGTAGTTCTAAGTTCTAGGGGACTGATGACCTTAGAAGTTAAGTCCCATAGTGCTCAGAGCCATTTGAACCATTTGAACTATTTAACACAAAATGACATTAAAAATTTAAGTTATTCACGAGCAGCTACTTGAGAATATGTATGAACATTAAATGACACGACGAACCGTCTTGTTCTGCATATGGATTCAAACCCAGCTCATGCAGACTAAGCAAAGATTTCGTGACTGACGGAAACTAACAGTCATTCCTGATTAGGCATACAGAGAGTGATATACCTCGATTTTAGACAGTATCAGTTAGCAAATATCAACTTTAAATTGCATAACGCAAACATTTTTAACAGACGCGAATTCCTACCCAGCATCTATTGTCCCTGTTAACGAACTACGAGAGTTAATGATTTATGATGCTTCGTTTGCAGTCAATTCTGAGTATTTTTAGTAACTACGCTCCAGTCCCTCAACCTAGTTAGAGAAATGCAAATCAGTCGCATTACATATTCCAGGCCGTAGCAGCTGCGACTTGGAGACACCAGCTATGGTCACTTCCCAGACCGCTGTAGGATCACATCGGTTCGTCTTCTTCCTGCTGGTACTGTAACTGAGATTTGGCAACAAGGCAACGTATGTTTGGCAACTCTGTGATCGACGAGTTACTTCCTGGTGTGCACGGAATTAAGCCTCAAAGTTCACTTGATTTTACCTGTCATTTCCATTGAATAATCTGAGTTATTATAGCTTGAAGGGTAACAAAAGATTGAAAATTTACGGTTTTCAGCCCAGGAAAGTCGTTGCAGGTGGAAATCGCAACTAATCTCGACTTTTAAATAGCGGTTTACGAGTTCTAGTTACTATTGCCGTCGTAATAGGAAGCTGAGACTCATACCTCATCGCCAGCTCTGTGGTAACGTGCTGGCTTGTGAAACAGCGTCCGTTACGGTTCGCAGTTTCAGTCTCACTGACTGAAACGTTTTTATCCCTTCTGTGAAAGAGCTACAAGCAGTCAGATCAAACATCAATAAGGAAATCGCAAGAAAATGCTTTCAGCTCATAGTGCAATGTTGAAAAACTTACAATGCTGCACAACAGGTAACGCCTCTTTCCGCTGCTGACAAGCGAATTTTGGGTTTCTAGGAATACGTAACTATATTTATGAAATGCCACATTTGCATACCTCTTGAGTATGACACAGCATACCAATTAAACACAGACCCAATCAAAATCTAAGTGACTAGTATTTTACTAATTCGTGTCGATAGAGGCATGCTTGTGTACAGATACTTTCGTCGTAAGGTTATCATGGTTAGTTTTATTTCATTTCTTATAATACAGTGCACAATTTTCGTAAGGTTTCCTTTAGTGTTATTAAAACAATAGTAAACATGAGAGAGAAATTAATCATCAACGATATATGCGAATTCTCTGATGTTACCTATGACAGTCTGATAATGCACATGCAGTTTATTGATTACATGCATGTAGAAAATTTGTTCTGAGTTAAAGCTGTCAATCAAAGTTTGAAGAAGAATAAAATATCACTACCACACGACGGCTAATGTAGAAAATACTTTTCTGACACATTATGGCACGATGCGCTCTCCCTGCACATCTTCGAGATGCATCTGCTGCCTGCTGTCTATTAAACCTGAATAGAACAAAATGTCACAGTAGTTAGTCCTTTTTCCACATGCGACTACTTTGGGTTGAGAAGTGAAGGGAATTATGTTCAAAGTTCCATTAGATTGATAACTTCAGCAGAGAGGAGAATTGCGTTTTAAAAAAATGTAGCACTGAATGTATTCGAACTCGCGACATCTTATCTATGCTACAAGCCGACACGTAGCTACAACGGCTCCAGAGCTCGGCAACTATTTCTCCAGAACTTTTGGATTCCTCAGCACTGTGAGATTATGCATATGGCCAGGCCTTGACTTCTGAGAGACAAACAGTTACAGCTTTTCTTTTGGACTGAACGACGTTTTCTAGTAACAGATAGCGCAATAGAATAGCTCAAGTGGAAAGGAACACTTCCTATTTAAACTTCTGCATCCTACAATGTTGGCAGTTGTGTGTAGGTGGCAGTAACGTGATTTTATTTCTGTGATTACAAAATAGTCGAATGTATGCACTGGGTAGCCGAGGCAGCTAGTTCATGGTGATTCGGTCAACCAAGTAAATGAATTTACTGAACATGCTGCAAATTACTACAGGGAGCCTGTGTGTCAGAATTCTCATCCAGTGTGGCGCAACTGCGTTACGATAGAAAAATGACTCGCAGAGAAGAGGATTTCGTGGTCTGTTGGACGGATGGTAGGTTGTTATACCTATGGTCTGGATTCGATTCCCACTTCTGTCAATGATTTTAGATAGGGAGAGACAGATTCCATTCTCTCCTGGCTACACCAAGTGAAGGAGATATAATGGCTGCGTGGTCTGAAAATTCACATTAAAGATGATATTCCTTCTTTACCAAGTAGACGGTAGGTTGAACCACAATAAAATCTGGAGTGGCGACATGTAGAAACTCTATCACCAGTAACCTTTCTTATACTAGTTATTTATTTCAAGTGACGACACAAACGCTATGTATGGTCACAGGACACTTATTCCATCTTTTATTTGAGCTTCTGTATGTCGATAAAATTGGTTCTGAACTGGGAATGCAACTCAGATCGCCCTTAACGCGGAATTTGATCCCTTCGTGGCAATACAGCTCGGCTACAATTTGTTGTTTGTTCAAAACTGCAGATTCCTCAACACCTTCACATATTATGCGTGACTGGGATCGAATCCTGGCCCGGCAGTAAAGATTTAATCATGTATTATCAAGCTCTAGCATGAGATCACCTATCTGCTGGTGGATAATAATTTTGATTTTTAATGTATTTTCATTCGCTGTCAACACTAACGATATCCGACGTTTTCAACTCCCAGTGAGACACAGAACTATTTGCGAGATGACTGTAAGTTCAAGATGCTATTCTGAGCAGCTGGTGGAGAAAAATTCGGTAGCTGACGTCTCTTTGTGTGTAGTCAACAACGACATGTGTGGGGCCCTATTCCCAGTGAGCGCTGAACTCTTCGTCATATTATTTCAGTTCAAACAAGCTCACATGTCACTGCTGGTGCAACAAACCCATATTTAACGTTAGTTTTCTCTAGGATATAACAGCGATAGGTGCCTGTTTGGAGTCCTGGGAAGGAAAAAATTAATGTTTCGTCTCGTCATTTCAGTTAAAACATCTAGTTACTGCCGCGAAATTCCGATATGTCACATTTGACTGTGCTTCGATAGCAATCCGATTAGGTTCCGGGTTCGAATCCGTGCCCAACACACAGCTTTACCTCACGGCATTTCAAGTAAGTTACTTGTGAAGAAGCAATATTTAACATCTCTCGTAGTTCGTTAACAGGGACAATAGATGCTGGGTAGGAATTCGCGTCTGTTAAAAATGTTTGCGTTATGCAATTTAAAGTTGATATTTGCTAACTGATACTGTCTAAAATCGAGGTATATCACTCTCTGTATGCCTAATCAGGAATGACTGTTAGTTTCCGTCAGTCACGAAATCTTTGCTTAGTCTGCATGAGCTGGGTTTGAATCCATATGCAGAACAAGACGGTTCGTCGTGTCATTTAATGTTCATACATATTCTCAAGTAGCTGCTCGTGAATAACTTAAATTTTTAATGTCATTTTGTGTTAAATAGTTCAAATGGTTCAAATGGCTCTGAGCACTATGGGACTTAACTTCTAAGGTCATCAGTCCCCTAGAACTTAGAACTACTTAAACCTAACTAACCTAAGGACGTCACACACATCCATGCCCGAGGCAGGATTCGAACCTGCGACCGTAGCGGTCACGCGGTTCCAGACTGAAGCGCCTAGAACCGCACGGCCACATCGGCCGGCCCCCACCATCTGGTATCAATGCATTACCTTATAATCCATTATATATAATCATTTTCATAGTACACTTGATATTATAGATGAGTAGGACACAAGACAGGACATAGATAACGTCCGTTTGACGTCAACAGTGTGTAACATTTTACTTTTTTTGAATAGGACAATGTTCCTCTCCAATAATTTTTAGATTAGTTACAATAAGCTTACGCTGCAAGAGAATTCGCTTGTATTTTTCAATATGTGGTCTGTTGTCGGTTTGAAGGCCTTCCATAACATCGGCAACGTAGTGCAACTCCACCGAGAGCTGTCTGGAGTAGGGTGGAGATAGCAATGTGAAAGTTGCGAGCTGTCGAAGACGATCTTCATATTCCTAATGCGATTAGGACATCGTATACTCTTGACGACGTTTAGCACCTGTGCGATCAGTCACCCAATTTCAGAATTCATTTTGAGTAATCCTGCTAAATTCCCAAAATATTGTCTTTTTATATTGATGAGTAATATGGATAGTCGTCACGTTCATGTGCCGTCTACAACGCAAATTTAATGTTACTATCCTAGGAACTAACCTGCAATACGTTTTGTATTTCATAATCGGAACTATCTGCATTAACCGTCATCAGAGCAATGTCAGGGAACAGAATGCAGCAGTGCCTACTTGAGGACCTGCTTGAGTCGTGTTCTAAGGAAAGGGTAGTTGCTGGTTCACATTATGTTACACTAGCGAGAAGTACCGACTTTTCCTTTTCTCTTCAAACATCCAGAACTAAATTCAGTAACTAAATGCTAAGAATATATTTGCATTGTGCCAACTCAAAGATCAATAGATATGGATATAGAAATAGATTTTTATATTTAATGCCATTCTCGTTCTGCGTTGGAATAAACATCAATCATTATTTGCTTGTTCTTGTTACGACTGTTATTGTCATTCTCTCACTCGCAAGAGTCTTATGCTGATGCTGTATGAATAAATTATGCCATTGGATACAAAGCGGTTTAGTTTTGAGACCTAACCCACGAGGGGGGAAGGCACAGTGGTCTGCTTCAGGAATTCCAAGCAATAAAACACAAAAAACAACCCAGGAAGGGTTCGAACAGCTACTTTCACACAGAGACATGCATTTGGAATCTGTTCATCGTTACGGGGTCAAACAAGAGGGTAACATTACTGAAACAATGATCGGGCTACTTAGTATATAATAGGGCATACAGATTTCAAGGTGGAAACGTATGAAGACGCAGACTTCCTCGTTATCAATATGTGCGGCATATCTTTCGTGTTAACGAAAGTAAATCCCCGCTTTACCTCTTCTTACGTGTCAAATGAAATGAATGCCATGAGGAATAGAATATTTGTTGACTGCGTCTCTTCTTGCTTCCATCCTTACCAACATATTTCTTCATTCTCGTGGTAATCATGACATTCTATGTGCATGCTGCAAACGATTGCAAGAGGACAAATTCGACATCGAGGTGCAAAGAGTTTGGTATCTTACATTATATTCAATTCGAATAAGCTTCCGGTGTATTTTTACTTCGTTTGTATTTTTAGATGATTATGAACGTTACGGAAATTTATCTCACATGCTTTATGTTGAATGAGAAACATTGAACGATCCGTTTTGCTTTCCCTACGTTGAAATGATATAATGTCGGCGTCAACAGCCTTCTTCCACGCCGGAAGCTGAAACTTGTATCATTCTGGATTAATGATAATTGAATATCTCATATGTATACATAGCCCACAAGGCGACGTCAGAAACCATCAGGGGAGAACGCCGCATAAAAACCAAACGTGCGCGCGCGTCTCCACTCTGAAGAACCGTATCGGAGAATCACGGCAAGCATTTCGCTGAAGAGCTGCCTCGTCAGAGAGCCGAGAAATGGCAGCGTCGTAGCAAGTATTTGTCAACACTCTGATAGTGCATTTACTTCCGGGTGTAGGTCGGCGTTACCTCGCTAAATTCACTTGACATTCGTTTTCCACATCGAAGACTCGTACGATATAATCCACTGCAAGATGACACAATTAGAAAGTATATTTAATTTCTGGACTCCAAGAACGGCGTTCTTCACATAAGTAACACCTGTTTGTGTGTGCATTCGGGAGGACGACGGTGCAATCCCGCGCCCGGCCATCCTGATTTAGGTTTTCAATGATTTCCCTAAATCGCTTCAGGCAAATGCCGGGATGGTTCCTTAGGAAGGGCACGGCCGATATTCTTCCCCATCCTTCCCTAATCCGAGCTTGTGCTTCGTCTCTAATGACATCGTTGTCGACGGGACGTTAAAACAGTAATCTCCACCTCCTCTGTTTGTGTGTTTAAGGTTGCGTTTTGAGGCTCAGGCAACATCGCAGTGACTATAGTCCGCCTCTGGCCGCCAGTGTGTCGTTAGCTCAGAGGTTCCCTTGTGCGTTGCAGTGCTTCTACTATAAGTTCGAATCACGGTAGAAGCCGCTGACTACAACCTTTTATTTTCCACTTTAATTAATGGAGTTGCAAACTGCTAGTAAAAATTTCTTATGCGAAATCTGAAGAATGCCTTTAAACATCAATCTTCGTGCGATTTCGACTTAGTAAATTAAGTTAATATCATGGATATCTGCTTTGCAAATTCCAAGGTGCTTCACTGTAAAATAGGTCCTGAAAAGATTCAAACCGACTGTCAACGATATAAATTTGAGCTTTGTTCGTCATATAGGTCCAACATGTCGGAAGGTTGTTTATGAAGTGCACATGTTCATTAATATAGTTTCCATCTTCTAAATTTTTGCAATAGCCTTTAACTGTAGACGTTTTCTAACACCGGCGTTAGCAATTCCTTTCCGTTCTCTGAAACCTTCAAAACGACAAATTTTTCTGGTTTAAATCTGATGACCTTAACTATCACTTCTGATCAACAATAAATACTTCATGAACCCATACATGGAACTCCAAATGTGCAGTGTGCCTGCACTGCTACAGAGCATGCATTGCAAGGTATTCACACAGTTTATCGCATAGACTTACCATAAGGAATGAAACAAGAACTGTAATACACTTTACACCACAGACGCTCACTCTGGCTTGACGAAAACATCCAAACATTGACCAAAAGTTGCACAAATAATTAAGTTTGAAAGGAAAAGAAACGAGGTATGAAGCATTTATAAATTCATCGAATGTAGTGAGGTGGTTTAATTTCGTCCCAGTCTATAAAATTAATTTCGGGCCATACTCAGCTCTTGCCGATTACCCGCCTACTAATCAGGGCGTCTGTCTCCGTTGCTTTTGAGCGTGAATGGAAATTGTAGAAATTTTCTGTGGAGCAACATTTAATAATAAAGCGTTTTAAATCATCAAGAGCGATGAGCGGTAGCAGGCGCTTTCGATAAAGAACGGGGGAGTGCAGCGCCGCTGCTGTCGCCACGGCCGCTGCCAGTAGCCAGCAAATGGATCCCGGAGCTTTGCCGCATACGGCGTCCAGAGGAGGACAGTCTGCAGGTAATCTGCCGCAAAATCGTTACTAGATAAAATTTTGATATCGGTGTGTCACAAAGCGAAATAGATTGAATCTGCGCTACCATTACATTCACGTCTTCAGCATTCAGACAGAAGAGGCTATAAAAATATTTTATGCCAGCTGCTCTCGATCCACTGACATTATGAACAGAAACAACGCACGCTACCGCTAGACCACAGGCGTAATCAGCCTAGAGTCTCTCTATCTTGGGACAAGTTTTCCTCCAGGAATTGCCGCAGTCTACAATGTTGCCAGATTGTGCAGATAACCGGACTTAGAGAATTAGCGAGTTGGCCAGTTTCTTTGTCCCATGTCGCGATCGGCGCGGACTTAGCCTCTGAAGCGGCCGGCCGCCGGTCGAGTTTTATGTCAAAGAGTGTACTGTTCGGTAGTCACTGTGCCATCAACGAATATCACACCGCTTATACCGTGACTGGACAATGCACACCACACAGTAACCCCCTGTGGGTGAAGAGACTTCTCGAACGCCAGTTGCGGATACTCAGTCCTCCAGATGCACCAAATCTGCTTATTGACGAACCCACCCAAATGAAAGTGAGCTTCAACGCTAGAACAAAACATACAGTGCTTACTAATTCCCATCATTCGCGCGGATAACCATGCAGTTTGAAATCCTAACGCAAACCCTTCAGGAGTTATGGCGATCTTATTTCATATAGTTCAATAATTGTCATTCTGTGCATATTTTCCCCTGGGCTGCAGGTCAGGTGTTGAAGCTAGATGAATTTATGCAGGATGGTTTGTCTATAGTGACAGGCGTAGTGAAATTAGTTGTTCAGTTGTGACTGTGAAGAAAACACCAGGTGATATTTATGTGATAAAACTGTTACAGGCAAAAAGAAAAAAAACTAACACACAGAAGTGCAATGATATTAACGTACCAATGATCACAACATCTGCACTTCACTACCTTAAGGCCCTCTACAGCCTGGACAACACACTTCCTTCACATGTCCCTCAATTGTCCTTGAAAAAGTTGTTATATAATCCAAATACTCGAGACAAACAGTTGGCTTTAATAATAACTCAGCGAATCCCTGAAAAGTTGGAAGCACGTTACTAAAAATTATTATATAATCTAAATACTCCAGACAAACAGTGGGTTTTAACAATAGTCAGCGAATTCCTGAAAAGTTGCAGGCACATTCCTTAGACCAAAAGGCATACAGAGAAACACATACAGTCGGGAAGGATCCAAAAAGAAACACAAAAGGGTCTTTGGCCGATATTGTGGTGCAATTGCAATTTATACATGGTAGAGGATATATATCACGGGTCAGTAATATCGGATTTACTCCTCTCATATCGAGAGGCAGGTGACAGGTTTCCTTTACATTGACTGCCTTTCTTGGTACAATGAAGATTGGTGATGACCAGGCGCTGCAGAAGGTTAAATTATCCCTGGAACCAAGTGTTCATGAACAGTTTCCTCAACAACAGATTGTGGCTGAAATGGTGGTCTGTATGGTTTTCTGAGCAATTGGCCACTGGTCTAGTGCTCCCAGTAGGGGTTTCATACCGTACGATATCAGTTACCGGAAATACTGCCGTTCCTTGCATAGGCACGCAGAACAGTGTGTAAAAGATTCTGTTCTGACTTGGGTAATGCACTAACTTCTTTGGTAACTGAGTCATTAATAAAGGCATAACTGCACAAACCTTCCTCAGTAGCAACTACTTCTTCCTACTCTGCTTAAACTGCTTCTCAAATTGAACGACTACTGGAATTACTTCTTCTCCACTAGCTTATCCACTCGTTATTCCAAATGTGATCCGTACATCTCTTTGTCCAAAATTTAACAACACACACCAGTAACGGAATCTTCGTCCCTACTGCTTCCGCTTTGCTTATGCTTCTTTTGACATGGGCTTCAGGCTGGTCGAGAACATTGTTCTGACGACGTGGATGAACCAGAAATCTAATCTTAGCGGTATCTGAGTTTCGACTTCAGTCCAAAGAAGTTTTCCCGCACCTCCCAATGTCACTAGCTTTTCACGCCGAAGTACATTGTTCTATCAGAGTCTACGGAGGATGCCTTGCACTACAGTTTTCTCGTGATTGAGGCACATGCTTACTGTTCAAATAGTGAGTTGTCTCACTGAAAAACATAGTTACTATCTTATAATCAATCATAGCCTTAAAACAGTTTAGGAAGTTGTTTCCTAAAATTACAACAAAATCCCGCCTGTGCCTCCACAACACTCCCGTCTCGAATTCACATTGCCTCGAATCAGTCTGAAAATCTATCGGACAGATACGTAAAGGAGCTATTATCTCCTCAGCTACAGGACGTATGTTATAACACAGCACCTGAGTATACATTTATTTTGTGAAACAAATAAAACAATAATCTCATCTCCTGTATGTGTTAAGATTTTGATGGCCCTTCCTCAGAGCTGGGTTCTAAGACTTTGTTTGCACCTCTTTGATTTCTCTATTTTCCTCTGGGTTCATTGTTCTCGTAGGGGGTGAGGGTGGGTGGCAGGGCCTGCCTCACACTCGTTTCCCTACTGTACATTCGCGATTCCCCATTGCTACTTCTCATTCCGTCTATTACTTTGCGCATCTGAGTTTAAAGGGAACCACAGTTGCATAGCCTGTAGAACGACTGTAGAAAGACATTTCGTTCAACGAGGACCACGGCAGCCTCAAGTCATATGGTTCGGTATTTCACACCGCTGAGAGTTTCTATAAATTTACAACAACATGGCTAGGTTCTTTCCGCGACCAGGGGATCACAAAAATCGTCCAGCCACAGCAGAGTCCGTGATGAGGCAGGGAATGCCTCCTTAACTTTAGTCGCAACCAGTGGGTTTAGTGAGCAAATACATACATCAATATCTCTTACTTCGGCTTCTTCTACTAGACCATCATTTAAAGTGGCACCTTTGCCCAGTGCATATGTGCAGCATAACACAGATTGTATTCTACTTCTTGGATCAGGGCGACATTATCTACACTATTGGCCATTGAAACTGCTACACCAAGAAGATATGCAGATGATAAACGGGTATTCCTTGGACAAATATATTATACTAGAACTGACATGTGATTACATTTTCACGCAACTTGGGTGCATAGATCCTGAGAAATCAGTACCCAGAACAACCACCTCTGGCCGTAATAACGGCCTTGATACGACTGGGCATTGAGTCAAACAGAGCTTGATGGCATGTACAGGTACAGCACCCCATGCAGCTTCAACGTAATACCACAGTTCATCAAGAGTAGTGATTGGAGTATTGTGACGAGCCAGTTGCTCGGCCACCACTGACCAGACGTTTTCAATAGTGAGAGATCTGGAGAATGTGCTGCCTAGGGCAGCAGTCGAACATTTTATGTATCCAGAAAGACCCGTACAGGACCTGCAACATGCGGTCGTGCATTATCCTGCTGAAATGTAGGGTTTCGCAGGGATCGAATGAAGGGTGGAGCCACGGGTCGTAACACATCTGAAATGTTACGTCCACTGTTCAAAGTGCCGTCAATGCGAATAAGAGGTGACCGAGACGTGTAACCAATGGCAGCACGTACTATCACACCGGGTGTTACACCAGTATGGCAATGACGAATTCACGCTTCCAATGTGCGTTCACCGCGATGTCGCCAAACACGGATGCGACCATCATGATGCTGTAAACAGAACCTGGATTCATCCGAAAAAATGACATTTTGCCATTCGTGCACCCAGGTTCGTCATTGAGTACACCATCGCAGGCGCTCCTGTCTGTGATGCAGCGTCAAGGGTAACCGCAGCCATGGTCTCCGAGCTGATAGTCCATGCTACTACAAACGTCGTCGAACTGTTCGTGCATATGGTAGTTGTCTTGAAAACGTCCCCATCTGTTGACTCAGTGACGGAGACGTGGCTGCACGATCCGTTACAGCCATGGAGATAAGAAGCCTGCCATCTCGACTGCTAGTGATTGGAGGCCGTTGCGATCCAGCACAGTGTTCCGTATTACCCTCTTGAACCCACCGATTCCATATTCTGCTAACAGTCATTGGATCTCGACCAACGCCAGCAGCAATGTCGCGATACGATAAACCGCAATCGCGGTAGGCTACAATCCGTCCTTTATCAAAGTCGGAAATGTGATGGTACGCATTTCTCCTCCTTACACGTGGCATCACAACAACGTTTCACCAGGCAACGTCGGTCAACTGCTGTTTGTGTATGAGAAATCAGTTGGTAACTTTGCTCATGTCAGCACGTTGTAGGTGTCGCCACCGGCGCCAATCTTGTGTGAATGCTCTGAAAAGCTAATGAATCGCGTATCACAGCATCTTCTTCCTGTCGGTTAAATTTCGCCTCTGTAGCACATCATCTTCGTGGTGTAGAAATTTTAATGGCCAGGAGTGTATCTTACTATTACCGAGAGCAGCGGTTTCTCGCCGTTGGAGCAGCCCATTCGCCACAGAGCTCGTTTCAGGCATGGTTTCAAAGCTGGAGGCCAAATGCTAGGGACCGAAAAGGTTACAAAGGAAATAAACATCTCAACATTTAACTAATATAAAAATCCTCTCAGGAAGTCGTCCATCGGTGGCAGTGCTCTGAAGTAATTCCAAGTGAAGTAAGTGTGAATAGCGGCGGGACTGATATATTACTTTCCACTTGCAGGTGGACGAATCCGGCGGCGTCGATAAGGTCAGCAGCACAGCACAAGATGTCGGAAACGATAGATCCGTCGGTGTCGGCATGGAACACCGGAGGAGGATGTGAAGATGGTGAGAAGCGTCATCAATCTCCCCCCCCCCCCCATGTCAGCGGATTTAGCTTGGAGCGCGCTGGGTTAGTCGACACAGCACCGTGGCGTGTGTTGTGGGTAGCGCACAGGTAGCGAATGCAGGACCTAAGAGTTGTCGTCGTGACAAGGAAGAACATTGCTTCGTGTAGTGATGGCCCTGCTGTGTTAGGAGATTTCTCGAGATGAAAACCATAACAAGGAAATTGAACTGTCACATCTGGAATTTATTATCTCCAAGCCCTAAAACTAAGGGACAGATTTGATGTTTGCTAAGGTGTCAGGAGACTGCCGCAGCCAGACGAGAGCATAGTGTCCTAGGCGAGCAATTAGGAAACACTTATGACCCGGAGGAGAGCTCGTTGGAGAAATCGCGACCACGTCTTCAGGACGCTCCTAGCTTACCTGCTCCATGTCCTCCACGTGACAGTTTCCAGATATCCTATTGGCTGGTGGAGGGGCACCTTTAGATGAGTAGCAGCAATATCTTCGGGAAAGAGTCCCCTCTCAGGGGCACGTCCTGTGGAAACGCGACCCACTTGAAACGAGCGGCGGCACTGAGCATTAAGTAACATCCGGTACGCAGCAGCCCATCTCCAGGGGCTATTTCGTCATTGGTAGTTCGCCTGCTTAGCTGGGTGGTAAAATACTTCCCTCCCATGCAATCGGCCCCGGGTTCGATTCCCGGCCGGGTTGGAGATTTTCTCCGCTCTTTGATTGGGTGTTGTGTTGTCCTTATCATTATTTCATCCTCATCACCGGCGAGCAATTCGCCCAGTGTGGCGTTGACTGAGATAAGCCTTGCACTTGGCAGCCGATCTTCCCCCTTGGTGCCCCCCGGCCAACGATGCTGTACGCTCATTTCATTTCGAGTCGTCATGGGAATTTAAAACATTATCGTGAAACAGAACGGAAATTCCTTGGATATCCCTCTCAGTTGGACAGCACACCAAACACACTTAGTTCCAGTAGCATGAGATCTGCAGCTGCAAGAGAAAACATCAATACTTTCGATGTGAACTGTTATGTAATATTTCATTCATGTTATTATATGAAATTATTACTGTTATAATTAAACTTATCGTATTACGATTTTTTAAATTTTGTCTTAGAATGTCTGTGTTTCTCTAACGATAAAGTTTGGTTTACTTACTTTGTAACCAACGATCAAATTGCCTTTCGTGAATGGTTTTTCAGCTAATATTTAAAATTTTTCTCTTGACGGTTCGAATTACCGCTGGTGACTTGGTGTTAACAGTCTTACAAAATGGTAAAAGCTTATACCGGGTTTACGTCACTTTTTTGGCGTAGGCTTTTCGACTAATCATCCAACAGACCTGTTCACGAAACAGGTGGTTTAAAGCCTTCCTTCCACAACTTAACAGTTAGAATGCGCACAACAAGTGAAAATGCAGCATTGGTAATTCGAACTGTTGCTTTCTATTGTTCAAATGTAACTAACTTCTTCAGAAAAAAATGACCGTTACAACTATAAATCTTCCAAACACTACGATAAAAGATAAGCAACATTTAATTAGACGTATAAACAAGGGAAAGAGAAAAGAGATACCTTTTGTACAGATGATAACCATCTCTTTGACATTATAATGACTTGGAACAGATATAAGGGAAGTGGAGAGTACTTTTCTAACGTTTCCGCAACAAAACGGACCACCGGCTTCCATGGTTGTTTGAGATAAAAAAAAAAGTATAGCACAACGGAGGACAAACACTGTAGCATTTTGCATTGTAAGGTTTTAAAGGTGTGTGCATGTGGTGTTTACTAGAGAGGACAATTCGCTGACGGTACATAGTAGTTACTATCGCATACGCATTTCGAACCTGTTTTGAACCTGTTGGAACTAAAGTGACTCCTTCAAACAATAGTAAGTTTTCTTAGACTCTTTACACTCTTGAACGATTTGTACTCCATCCTAAGTTTTTCAGCATCTGGAAGAAGCATCTGATTCTCCAACGGCCGGCCGAAGTGGGCGAGCGGTTCTAGGCGCCTCAGTCTGGAACCGCGCGACCGCTACGGTCGCAGGTTTGAATCCTGCCTCGGGCATGGATGTGTGTGATGCCCTTAGGTCAGTTAGGTTTAAGTAGTTCTAAGTTCTAGGGGACTGATGACCTAAGATGTTACGTCCCATAGTGCTCAGAGCCATGTTTTGATTCTCCAACGAACAACAGATACAGATCCACTCACTGCATCCACCCACAAATCTCAAAAATTTCATACTAAATGTCTGATGCAAATATATTTCGTCGGACTAAAAGTTCAGGGTTATCTAATCTTCGGAAGATGCGGATATTTCAAATTTGTTCATATTAATAAGTAGTCATCACAGTCAGTCCACAGCTAATTACAAAATGATCTAAGTGAACAGTGAGGCAAGCGTAAGCTACGGGTTGTAGTAATCGAAAAATATAAGAAAGGCAGTAGATCGATTTATTACACAATTCTTCTCCCACTCGCATATAGCAGCTCTCAGTTTATCAGAACGTCAGCGTCATTCCTGAAATTCCCCTTAAAGAGAAAATTCCTTTGTATAGTATTACTCAGAAGAAAATAATAAATTTGAGGGCGAACTTTTATATTCAGTCCACTGTTGGAATTTACAAATTCATTTAATTGTACTTGTACATTTGTATTCTATTATTCTAAACAATTACGAGCGTAACACGCAAGTAACGTATTACGAATGGTAAGGTGCTGTTGTATAGTCAGAAGCGGTCGTCGTTCTTTAGCTTTGGTCCCAAGCAATTTTGTCAACAATGATATCTCGCATGTCATGATGCGAGCGGTTGCGGGGCAACATTGCGATTGCGAATCGTGTTGCGTAAACATATTGTCTGTGCTTACGTGATTTTCCTTGAGCAGCTCTTTGTGCTTTAGTGTCTATTCTTGTGCGAGACAAGCGTGTTAACTGAACATCTGAATTGCTTGTCGAGACCAGCCTTCAGCTAGAAGATCACACGAAGCCAGCGTTGGGTTGGACGCTGTACGGAACTGTAAGTGACCAGTCAACATCTTCTCCTGGTCTTGTCTTAGCCACACTAACATTCTTTGCTGTTGATGTCGTCTGAAAACTACTAAAGCTGAAAGCTTTGGCATAAAATGTCAAATCAGAGGTATTTAGCTTTATGTAGATGTTTAGTCGTACTAGCTACATTACTACCGATCAAGAAAATATCAATTTCAATGCTACAAAATGACAATCAAACTAAAAGAATTTGTTTACAAAATCTTCAGTCGTGGTTTTGTATTTTCACGTAACATGCTGTGTTCTTGGCATTCAATTAGCGCTGATTAGGTTTTCGTTTGTATTATCATGCGGATTTATCGGATGTGTTCCGACGCTGCATCATGTAAGTTAGAAAATAAAAAATAAAAAAAACACCGAAGATAGCACAAAAAGTGATGAGACATGTCTGTGTGAAACAAAACAGAAAGAAAGATTCTAGTATAAGGAGGAATTCCTCATCCAACGACGTAGTTAGTTAAGAAAAGGGAGGTCGGTGGCTTGACATTAGGTACTTTTACAACCGGTGTCGAAGATTCTTAAAACTAGTAAGGTGAAGAGTGTGTCGAAATCTGCGGGGAGGGCTAAAATACGTCAAACGACACGCCGTGATGTGAGCCATATATTGTCCTAGTTAGTTGACGGCAACAACAGAGAAAGAAACAGAGGAGATCGAGCAAAGCATTCCACGTGAGTAACCTGTAACGCAGCATTCTGTACCGTGACACCATTGCATTGTTCGTACGTTCCTAATTGCACAGTGAATCCTCTCGCTCTTCATATGATGTATCTAACACAACAGTTATCCGGAAACTGGTTGT
This sequence comes from Schistocerca cancellata, assembly GCF_023864275.1. NCBI lineage: Eukaryota > Metazoa > Arthropoda > Insecta > Orthoptera > Acrididae > Schistocerca > Schistocerca cancellata. The sequence goes on from NC_064632.1 coordinate 140,044,484, forward strand.
GTGGCCCTTTTACTCGGCGAAATGAGTCTCCACAACGCCACTGAGCCTCAATCATTGATATCTTTCTTAAAGCAGGTTGAATCTGCTTGCATCGTGTTACCACCTAAAACTGATACTCTGACCAGAGTTTACAAATTACTTGTGAACGAGTATATTTATTTCAAAGAACTCCTACTTTATCAGGCACTTTCACGTTATAGTGGTTTCATCTGCATACTGTTTAGACTAAAAAGCTTTCGTAGAGCCATCCCCATATTCTAATTCCAAATCTTCTGTGTGCCCATCAGTCAACAGTGGACACGCTGTAATTATAATAGATTAGTGTGTAATCCCATTAATATTTTCTTCGCAGATGTTCCGGAGGATTTTGGGCGTGTTCTGCCTCCCATCTGGGAGGCAGTCAGATGATGCCTGTTGTGAAGATTTGGCTGGCAAGCCAGAGGTGAGGAACGAAAAATTGTATTGAAAATATAATAATCTTTGTTTGGAGCAGCAATTTTCTATTCAGTAAGACCACTAACAATACATCACAGATTACTGTAACGACTTAGTTACTCGTAATTATGAACGGTATACCTGCTACTTATGTACCTTAGTGTTAACTTGCTTGTAGTGCTAATGAGAGTAACTGTCGATCGATTGCATAGACATTCGTTCGATGAGGTCTCTTCGAAAAGAAAGAAAAAAAAGTTAAACACAACATTAATAGCGAAAAATGACTAACATTCTCATGGTTAATCCAGCCTTTTCATGTCTTTTGGGAGTTTTAGTGCTCACGACAAGCTCTTCACAATAATGTCGGCATGTGGAGAAACACCTCTTTAAGCTGGTCTCTGGTGGGTCAGAAGTCTGCAGTCGGGTAGTTTACAGCAGTTACAACGCATGATACAACAGTGTCTAATCATTGCGGAATGTTCCCTCTAAATTCTGGTATAATTGTTATAGAAATTATATCGAACCACATCGACGCATTATAGTATACTTCGACAAACTAACGTGTCAAATTACGACATTTTCATTTCTCACATAGAACTTCTGTTCCGGTAAGTCTTCGAACCAGGTTATCCAGTCAACAGAAATGCTTTGTTTCTAATCATTGTCCTTTATGGACACACACTGCACCGTGCTAGAGTAGGAAACACCGAACAACAAAGCGCGGTAGTTGAAACAATGCATTTAGATAAGGTTCAATTAGCCGTCTAGCTATCCAGGTTTAGTATATCCATGACTTCCTCAAATTTAACGTGCGTGCTTTCCCAGCTTCTTAAAGAAAGACACGGCTGATATCATTGGTCATCATTCCCCAGTCTGAGCTTCTCAAATTAACCCGTTATCCTGCTTTGCTTAGGTAGCACATTATGATTTTAAGTTGTTACATATCAGTTAGAGGTAATTTAGTGACTATTTTACCTACTTGTTTCTGTTCGTGTGGTCATAAGTCAGAGTAATTTGGAAGTAATTTTGCTGCAGGAATTCAACGAGTGATATAGAAGTGGTACATCCTAACCCTGTCTCGGCTTTCCAAGTGATGATGGTGACCGATATTTACACTTAAACGATATTTGTAGCTGTCCTGAGAATTACAGCTGCTAAGAGTTGCCACTACATCGTTTTATACTGAAAAAGCTAATTTATACAGTACTTCGCTTGAATGGCTACACTATTTTCGATCCACACACAAGGTGAATTTTGCATTGTTACCTAATGACCATCTGGGAGACAATTACAAAGTGTGATGTCAGAGCTCGGTCTTCTAGACCATTTGCTCAAAGTTTAAAGGCTGCCGCATTTCATAACTCTGATACAACAATAATTATTAATTTATGGCCCGAAAAATACCCATATAATGTCAGATTTTAGATCAACTGTAGTAACAAATAGCGAAAACCAAATAATGAATGAATTTTGACGGTTGAAACAAATCTCCCACAGAGGATGGGCGCCGCACGTTGGCGGCTGCTCTCGGACGTGGACGAGTTGGTGATGGTGGCAGCGCAGGCGGAGAAGACCCGGCCGCAGCCTGCTGCTGTTGATGGAGCCTGCGGCAAAGTCATCGGGAAGGTAAGGCGACGCTGAAGACACAACTTCGTTAATAAAGCACTAGTAATAAAAGAGTTAGATTATCTCTAACTAATGATGTAAGATCATATGACCCTTGTCTCCGCTAACGAACATCTTTGAAGCCCTTTCCTTGCTTTCATGCCACACACAAAATGTACAAAGTTGTCCTCTCTTGTTGAACGCTTTGTGCTTCAAAATCAGTCTAATGAATTCTTGTCACTGGTGTTGCATGATGTAAATTTTAATTATTTTAATGTGAAGAACTCCTCTTCTGTGCAGGTGAACGATGGCTGGGTAGTTCTGACGACTGCCGAGGTCCACGAGCCACCAGTGACGGAGTGTGAGGAGGACATCCCGCCGACCCCTCGCCGCCGGAGGGGGTGTCGGAGGTGCTGGGAGGAGAGAGGCGGGGCGAAGGCTGCTGTGGGCCCAGACGGTGGGCGGCTACATCGGCTCACTGCTCGCTAAACGTCTCAATGACGAGAACATCACGTCGATGTCTGTTCGTCAGAGAGGATGTTGGGGGTGTTGAGTGGAGAAAGTCAGTGATACGAATTTTTGCGTGTGGAAGAGGACAAAGGCACCGTCTCTTTACCCAATAAAAGTATTCACTAGCAACTGAGGACAGTGTATAAGAAGGACCACCCAAGACTTCTTCGTGCTTGATAAGGGTGTTCGAAATGCTGCACGGAGAAATTCAGGGCTAAGACTGTTGCGTGTCTGCGAAGAGAACGGGGACACTGGCTAACTAAATAAATACATTCAAGTGCAACCAAAAACAGTGGACGATTAGCACATCACGCCAATGTCTCATCGTTGAAGAGGGTGTTGAAAGTACAGGGCGATAAAAGTCAGGGCTAACAGTGATGTGTGTGTGTGCCAAGTGGACAGGGACACCGGCTAACTAGAAATTAACGTGTTACTGACAAACTGAGGGCAAAAGATAAGAAGACCGTTGGAGAGAGTGTTGCAAGTGCTGGACGGAAAAAGTCAAGGCTAAGAGTGTTGTGTTCGGCCAAAGTGGACAGTGTCAACGGCTTACTAGCCAATAAACATATTAATGATGAACTGAGAACAGTGGATGAGGACATACCACCGAAGCCTTATTGTTGGATGTGCTGAACGGAGAACGTTAGGGCTGAGACAGTTATGTGCCTGGACATTGGATGGGGACACCGGCTCACAAATAACTACACTGATTAAATTATTAAATGAATGAATAAAATATCACTGAAGGTCTGACTTAATATATATCCATGTAAAACAATATTAATTAAGTATTAACCTCTCAAATCTAATTAAACAGATAGAGAATAAAAATTATTAATTTAAACATAGTTGCTTGAGTCTTTTCTAATTTTATGTGACTTCATGAAAAAAAATATTTGTCGTGTTATCGTTTTAGATGTTCATCTCCCACAGGAATATTATACATAGACTACCACAATGATCAGTACTGAGTAGATACATCTTCAAAATAGAAAGTAAATAATCAATAGCTCATTTCCTTTACAACTGGCCTCCAGATAAATTCGTGACTTCTTTCCGCTGGTCCTCTGTGAAATAGCATTTTTATATAAAAGCATGTTTCCTGAAGTATCGGCAAATAACAATATAATACTATGGCGCAGCAGTGGCCGAAAGCGTGTCATTCGCTCGGCTGTCTACACCAGCAAAGAGGACTAACGATCGGAACACAAGATATTCGGGGAACTAAGTCAGAGCAAAGATAAGCTGAACAGTCTCTTGCTTTCCTCTGTACTAAAGGTATATAAGTCTGCATAAACTGAATGGTTCAGATTTTAAAGTGCCGTTAAGGGCTACAATCACATTTGTTGTTCGTGTAGAACTTCAGTTGTGACACAATAGATGAAGATTTCTATACAGTGCTAGTCACTCTTGAATAATGGTTTGGTAAATGTAATTTCTGGTTTTAAAGTATTGAATGAAAGTATGTCTTATTCATGGCTAATCACACTGACGCCGAATTCTATGGTCCATTTAGATATATATGTGGCACAGGAAAAAAAACCGGGTCGTTACACGTAGTAACCAACAATGCATCAAATGGTGTGCTCCATATTGGATCTATCTGAACGACCAGATGAGAAAATAGTCACACATATTCTGTACGTGACACTACATGTGTTGACGTACACATAAATGGGCCTACAGACAAAATAAAGGTATCGCACATATGTAAGGGGTGTGTAGCAAGTAGTGAAATTTACTTAGTGTACATATCCGAATGACTAAATACACGAAAAGCATAAGCAAAGTATTGCAGATAAAAATAATTACGTTATACGGAAAAAGTTTTAAACAGTGTGTAAGCGTGAGAAATATTTTCATACTGTCCTACACAGAATTCGCGGGACTCCTCACCTTATCATTATGCTCAACTGCACAGCTTTATTGTCTCTTCCACAGAACTCACTTGATTATGATTAAGAAGTGGTAGGAGACCTTTTACGTGTTCTTACTAGACATTTTCCCTCAGTCTCTATCGAGCCGAATACTTTGAACCTTTTTGCCTTCTGAGCTTTGCATTGGGAAATTGCACGTGGCGCGGTTTTATCCTTCTCTCTACCCATGGTGTATACATGTTTTTTAAGGCTCCCATGATCAATCAAAACATGAGTTTGGTCTGTTTTCTCTTCAACTTCAGTTTTTCAGAACTTCCCTTGAAATATGCCTTCGGCATCATTAGCTTGACATATTCGTGTTTCGATTCTTAGTCCTATACTTTATGTGCCGCCTTCTGATCCGGCAACGTAACTGTCATTTTACCACTGTCTTAGTAGACGTTAGGACAGGTTCCGTTCCAGTAAGTGTATTTGTTGTGCCTGTCCTGGCCAGTCTATCAAGATGCTCATTACACCCACCATCGGCCATTCTACTGCTGATAAGAGTCCTTTATACTTTGGAACATACATTCTTTATGTGAGGGCTCTGCGATTTTTACCAGTCCAGTGTTATCCCTACATGTTATGTTATTTTATGTTAACCGAGGACCTAGAAATGGCGGAGAGGTTATAAAATAAATAAAATAAAATAAAATAAAATATTAATTATTTTAATGTTAATTATTCTGTATGATGGTGAATGTAATTGTAATTGATATTTGCTTATCTGGATAATTATTCGGTATCAGACGCTTGACAATGGCTTTTTCGTAAAGGCAATGTTACTCGTAGTTGACCGTGAAATAAAATTGAAATAATCGGACTTCGTAGTTAAATCGTTTCCAAAGACTGCTGCGGTAGGTGCGGACTCATAATCTAAATCTCAATATTACAATAATTTGCCAGCCATGCCAAAACGTCGTACAGAGGTGATTGTCTACTAAACATAAAAAGGTTACACTGTTAGTTAAATCAGATATATTCAATGAATAAGCCTACAGTTCATAATCCTACTTACTTTTATAAATATAAATTCTTTACAGAATCGAGTGCCTAGTGTGGTTGCAACTCGCAGTAATTTTCTATAACATGAAATATGGCGGTGTGCCAGACAATAAAATAAAATACGTGCTTCTCGCACCACTTCAACCAGAGCTCTCTTTTCTTAATCAAACATACGAGTAACGTAATTGTGCTTTTGTTTTATCAGCGACACAGCGCTGCAGTTGTGTGCCATAGGCTTTATTTATTTGTCACTGATTATTTATTTAATTAATATCTCGCGTTTCCGAGGAAACTCACGCTCGGCATGCAAATGTGCCTTTATATTGCCCCCTGAATTGCGAGGCGAAAGGACACACCTGCAGGCGAGCAATTCACCTAAAGGCACAAGAAAATCTAAGTTATCTACAACTATTTACATGACCCACATTATACTCATTATATACAAAATTTGAATGACGCGGGTGCGCCGTAAAAGTTCTTATGTTGGCAGATAGAGTGCGTACAGTTAGATCACGCGGCACAGTATTGCAGTTCATATTGTTCGTGTGCGCGCGTCTCTCAGTCGTTGCACCAAGAAAATATTCAACCAAGATTACATATGAAGACTACATTCTATGACAGGTAACTTAGTTTTAAATTTACAATATTCGTTATAACACAATACAACTTAGATTGTTGAATGTTCTTAGTTACATAGTATTGTTTTGAAATACTTCAAAGAAAAATGTCCGTATGTTTCAGGTGCGTTGACCTATACACATCGTGTCGTTATCACAGTTCATATTCATCTGCTGCACAATAATTTTTTACAGGTTAGTATCGTCGTGGTAAAGTTTTTTGATCACGGTAACATCGTTGTATAACAACGTGATTAATACATAAGCGTGTCCATTTCCTATTTTCATTATAGTCGTTGTGATGCAGTTCGTTGTGAGTAAAAGCATTGCTTATTACAGATCAGACGTGACCCGCCGAGTAATTGGTCCACGTGCAGTTCGTTTTTTACATTCCGTGGAAGCTTGGTTGTAGAACCTCGGACGGCACATAGCTGGCGTCGATCCTTGGACAGTCCAGGTAAGAGTGTCCGTCACATTTCGAGAACATTTCATTCCCTGAAGTTCCAACCAAAATTCTTCCACCCGTCGTGTTGTTTTCTGGACAGGCACTTTGCGTCCATTTAATCCAGTTAACATCTTGAAGTTAGGTACTGTAGTAATGTCACTAGACGATGCACGAATTATGCACTTCACATTTTCAGTTTTTTGCTGAATATAGCTCACCTAAATGTTCGTAGTTATTAATCAAGGAAATCGTTCATCGCGTTTACATATGTACGATGCATAATGAATGGCATTAACCGTTTCCTTCACATAGGTTTCTGCGTAGTTGCAGAGTTAGTAATGTTCGTTAATGTCCGTGAACAGAGGTTCACTATGCAATGTCTTTTTGGCATTCGTTTTGTTCAAATTTTTACATGATACATCAGTTAAAAAAAAAAAAGTAATTATACATACAAACGTCACATATTTTCTTAGTATAAACATAATACAGTTGCACATAAACATGTTTACATCATCATTACATCGCTATAGGTTATTACATTGTGTCACATTTGATTACATGAATTGCAGATATTTACGTCCTCTTTATCGGTTTTGTGATGTCATCTGAAATTAAGATAGGTTAGACACAACATTCATTACATCAGTAGGCAAGACCAGGCGTTTTCACTACTCAATAAATATTCAAAATAGTAAGAGAGAGAAAATGTTCGATTCCTCGCGTTTTGTGCGTGTGTGTAGAGTGTCTGTGTGGCCTTGACTACTGGTAGATACTTTTCGTGTTGAGAGATGTGCGTCTAATCTATTTCTCAAAGTAAAAGATCGCTTCACAGATGACGTCTGTCAGTTCGTCAGGTGTCATACCAAGTCAGTGGTACCTACAGTCACAAATGTTCCGTGAAAAATTAATATATCATTCACTGCTACGTAATCATAAATTTTACTTTAATATTCAGTCTTCTCGGTGGAGCCGCGGCGTTGAAAGAAAAGTTCTTCTGTCTTCAACTGCGACTCTGGAACGCTGAAATGAAAATTTCTATACTACTTATTATCTGTGTTGTAACGAGTTGCTTAGCAATGTTTTGATGGGTATGACTTTGACATTATTCAGCATGAAATGCTCTAAGATCTCGGTGTGCGTATAGCCCAATAATTTTGTTAGTTCTACGATGTTGTAACAGATACGCACCAGGGTGCGGTATGTTAACAATTATATAAGGTCCTTCATATAGCAGACGCCACTTAGCGTTGCGTCGTTTGAGTGCAACAGATTTATGATGAGTACGAAGTAGTACAAGCATTCCTACCTCGAATTTTTGTTTTCTTTTTATTATGTTTCTGTGATGTTTGTTTCGTATTTGTGCGTGATGTGTCAATGTAGTCAATACTTCTTTTATTTTCTGTTCAGGTGTGATTTCCTTGTCTGACAACTTAGGTAATGGTTCTATCCACTGATCGTTCTGTTTGCAATTGAACATGATCTCGTTAGGTGTGTAATTTGTATCGTAAATATTTAAGTTATTGTGTACGTCTTCGAAAAGACTTAGGTAGGACACCCAATTAGTATGTTTTGATGAAATATAGGTCCTCATGAATCGATTTAATTCTCGGAAAAGTCTCTCAGTCGCGTTACATTGTGGACTAAACCTCGAAATAAATATACTTTTAATGTTATTGTCCTTCAAGAAATTTCTCCATTTGTACCCAGAGTAGTATGCTGCATTATCTGACAGAATTGCTTTAGGTTTTCCCACGTGCGTCAGGTAATCACTTGAGAATCTTCGTATTATAGCACTTGCAGTGGCGGATTTTAAAGCATAAAGTTTTACATGTTTAGAAAATCATCGTAAAAAGCTAAGATATATTTGACGCCTCCAGAGCTTGCTGGATGCGGTCCACTGATGTCAGTACACAGAATTTCCAGGGGTTTACTGGGTAAAATAGAATGTAAATCTGTTTTTGTGGATAAATTCTGAGGTTTTGATTTTTGACATATGACACATGTTTTCAGTTCCCTGTAAATTTTTCTTCTCATATTGCTAAAATAACAGTATGTGCTGAGCTTTTCCAAACACTTTTTCGTCCCATAATGACCCCAAACTAAGTGTGTGTGCCAAATTAAATTACGTTCAGACTCTTCGTCAATGCATACACACCAGTTAGTAGCATTTGGATGTCGTCGATAAAATAACACATCATTGTGTAACTTGTAATACTTAGTCGAAGGATGATTTTGTTTTTCTACCAGTAATGTTATTATCTTATACCAGTGAGGATCAGATTTTTGTAATTCAGCCATGTTTCTGCACATATCAATATAATATTGGTGATACTGCTTGTCTTGCATTAAGAGAATCCTGTAGTCATTTATATTTTGTAAGTCACTGTTGGTATCATTCATACCTTGTGGAAGTCTAGACAAAGTGTCCGCAATGGTGTTGTCCTTACCTCTTATGTACTTAATTTCAAAAGAGTAGTTCTGAAGTGTAACTGCCCATCGTGATAGTCTAGGATGTACAAGTTTACAAGTTAACAAAAATGTCAGGGCCTGGTGATCGGTGTAAATTACTGTATGTTTTCCAAATAAATAATAATTGAATTTCTTGAATGCCCATACTATGGAAAGTGTTTCTAACTCAGTAGTCGAGTATGTACGCTCACATTCAGTTAAAGTACGACTTGCAAACCCAATAATTCTTATCTGTTCCTTTTCTTTATTCTTTACAACTTGAAATAAGCAACAGCCCAAGCCAGTACGTGAAGCGTCACAAGTCATACAAAAATCTAAATTGAAATCTGGATGGCTCAATATGTTAGCATTCACTAAAGCATGTTTAATTGTATTAAAGTCATTCTGGCACTGTTCCGACCAGATCCAAACTTGATTCTTTCTGAGTAGATTTAGCAGATGTTTACTGTTCAAAAGTGGTTGTGGCAAAAAACGTCTGAAAAATGAACATAGCCCAAGGAATGATTTTAACTGATTTTTAGTTCGAGGGCTAGGAAAGTTTCTGATAGCATCTAATTTACTGGGATCAGGACGTATGCCCTGTGAATTAATGATATGTCCTAAATATTTTATCTCACTGCAACCAAATTTTGATTTTCTTAGGTTGGCTGTGACTCCAGCTTGTGCAAATTTTTCTAAAATTCTTTGAAGTGTGTCAACGTGTTCATTCCAGGATTGTGTAGCTATCAGTATATCATCTACATAGTGTGTGACTGTCTCAACTAAATCGTCGCCTAGCACGGTATCCAGGGCTGTAATGAATACCCCAGAGCTGACATTCAGTCCGAAGGGTAGAACACAAAACTGATAGGTTCGCCCCCCGAACATAAATGCAGTATATTTCCGAGAATCAGGAGTGATACCCACCTGCCAAAACGAATTAGCGAGATCTATTGTGGAAAAATATTTTGCATCTAGAAATTTCTGTAATTGCTCTTCTAAATTTTCAGGTTTTGTGTGAACCGGTAAAATTATTTCATTAATAGCTCGTGCGTCTAACACTAACCTAATGCTTCCATTTGATTTTTTGACAACAAGTAGAGGACTACAGTAAGGTGAGGTGGATGGTTCAATGACCTTCCAGTCTAACATTTGTTTTAATTCTTGCCACACAGCAGGTCGTTGAGATAACGGTACGTTATATGTCTTGTGGTAGAAGATCTTGTGAGGCTTAACTTCAATCTTGTACACATACGTGTTGATAACACCTAATCGTTTGGTAAAAACTTGTAAATATTTGGATAACACTTCCTGTAGTTTTATACGTTCATGTACACTGAGAGCTGTAGCTTCACTTATCTTATGATCAAGCAATGTTTTCAAGTCCATTAGCTCTGCGTCAGATGAGTGTGTTTGCATGTCTTGAATGTCTTTGTCAAGTACTAACTGAACCTTGTACCCTGTACAGTGTTTGTCATGCTTTAGAGTTCTCCTGTCCAAATCAATAATAATTACCCTGCTTTTATCATTTAAAATACATTTACCTTTGGAGAAGTCTATAATGCAGTCCTTCTCGCTCATAATATCTATTCCTAATATGCAATTAGTCACAAGGTTTTGTACAACCAGGAATGGCCATTGTACGGTTCCATTACCTATTTTAACGTTTACAAAAACTTGCTTCGTAACCCTACATGACTTATTACCTAGTGCAGTAGTTATTTTACAGTTTTGGGCAGGAAACTCAGGCACAGGTTCCAATTCACACATCTTTTTATAAAAATTAAAAGATAAAACGCTCACAGCTGCACCTGTATCTAGGACAATAGTAGTTGGAATCCCACCTACTACACCAGTAGTGGATGCTAAAACAATTTCATTTGTGTTTAAACGACATTGTGTACTGTCTTGTAAAAGTTCATCTGATATATTGTTATTGTGGTTGTATCTTATAAATAAAACAGGTAGTTTTTGTTTAGAATTACTCGGCATATCATTATTCTGTTGTTCAAGTGTGGTGTCAAATAACTGATTAACATTGAAGCCGCCCCCCAAGAATTCTTCAGCCACGACCTGGGGCAAAGTAGTGACTGTTTCTAGTTTGTTGGATTAGCATTTGTACTAGGTACTGACACAGATTGAGGTTGTGCATCAGGTGTCATTTCTATTATATTCACATTCGGATATTGCCTATTATGCTCTCCAAACTTTTGCGGTTGTTGTTGCTGTTGCGCATTATAACTTACCTGTCGGTCGTAAGGTATGCTCCAATTTTGTCCTGGTGGCTGCTGTGGTAAAGCAGAGTTTGAATGAAAGTACTGATCGTTACGAGTCCAACCTTGATGCTGTCTTGGCTCGTAGTTATTATTATTTCTATTTCTGTTTGTGTTTTTGTTATTACCTTTGTATCCGTTGTTACCGTTGTAGTTATTACCGCGGTGCCTTTTGTATGGATTGCCGCATGAAGTGTTATTACTGTTGTAACTATTGTTTGTATTGGAATACGCGTGTTGATTTTGATTTCCGTACTGAGACGGCATGTGAGTTTGCTGTTTTTGTTGTACCGCGTATCCAACTGTGGGCGCGCCAGAATTGTGTTGGCAAGCCTGCATGTTTTGCATACCACTAGTGTAAACATTGTGGCTGCTGTTTTGCCGCGCGAAGCGCTGGTCTTCAAGTAACATGTCAACCGAATCTAAAGCTGTTAAAAAATAATCTGAATCGTCATCCGGGATATGTAGAAGTTTTTCTTTAATGTTGAAAGGCAATTTGGCCTTCAACGCACGGAGTATATCACGCGTTGCGACTGGTTCGTCTAAAAAGTGTCCCATGTTCAAGTATTTTTCAAAATATCTGCGTAAGTTGCCATTTTTACTGTTAAAAGTTTCAGGTTCTAAAATTTGTCTTCTGAGTCGCTCCTGGACGGATTGCGACCAGAATTTGTTCAGAAAAGCACGCTCAAACTCACTGTACGTGGTACATACGTCAGCTTGACTGTATGCCCAGACAGCTGCATCGCCTTGGATGTAACCGACAATATATGAAATCTTTTTCCGGTCACTCCAAGTGCGTGGAAATGCGTTACTAAAAGATTTAAGAAAAATCACCGGATGAATGGTTCGTTTTTCTGGGATAAAAATCTGAAATTGCCTGTGTTTCATTAAGCTTTCGTCTTCCTTTGCATTATGATATGGATTTGTCCCACTGTAATTACTGCTATGTCCAGCTGGCGAGTAATTACGATAATGTTGCTGTGGTTTACCATGATAATAGCTTGTGTTTGTGTTTGCACATCGTGGTATGTGTTGTAGTCGTGGTGCGTTTTGTTCTTGTGTATTTGTCGTGTGCGGAATGTGTGTATCATACTCGAATGTATATTGGTTTCTGAACTGTACATTTTGACTGATATTTTCGTTACATTCAGACTGTGGTCGATCGGTGAATTGTCCCATGGGTGCAGTGACGGATTGTACTGCGTCACTGATCAGCTGTTTGTTATTAGTAATGTATTGCGCTACGGAGTCGTGCACAATTGTTGGTAAATTTTCACGTAAGCATGTATCAAAATGTTTGTCTTTGTTCACTACCCAATCATTAAATTCTTTATTAATATTTTCAAAATGAGCTGTGGCATCAGATTGTAAGATGTCAGTCAGGTGTTGTTCAACATTGTCAAATTTATTCTGTACGTCAGTAATTCGTTTTTCAAGGTTGTCATGTAGTGAAGGATATGTTTGAATTTGTTCAGTAAGAACTTCACACGTGACATTAAGGTTTTTTATTTGTGTCTGTAAAAGTGCTACGTCAGTTGTAGTCTTTTCTTGTCTCGTATTAAGCTGGGAAAATTTAGTACTGAGTTCAGTCATCTGTTTGGTCAGTGTGGCGTCTATAAGTTCCACACGTTTACATAAAGTGTCATTACCTGTCTTGAGTGCTATGAGGTCAGATTTAATTGCGTCATTTTGTGTCTTTAAGGTTGCCATGTTTTCGGCGTTCTGTTTGATTAACATTTGTAACATGTCGGCAATGTTTACCGTTTGCAAGGTCTCTGCCCCCGCCGCGTCATTAGACGTGACGTCATGCATTAACATGGGCTCTGATTGAGACTTCGAAATTTTTGTGGTGGACGGCCTATTGTCAAAAATTTCGTCAACACTTGCGTCAATGTTTGATGAATCGTCACTACCGGTTGCTGTCGTAAAGTCATTTTCTAACACTTGTCTCACGTCCGAGTCGGATTGCGTCTGAATAGTACGTCCTTGCTGTTCCATTTTTGCGTATTGTTTTCTAGTTATTACCATGCCACACGTGAAATATGTTTCAAGAAAATATTTGACACTGATTTTAAAATAAAATGCAGTTGAGCATGAATCGCTCGTAACAACAATGGCTGTCTATTAATTTAAAAATATAAACTGAATTTGAGATTATTGGTAATGGCTGCTGTCCATGTTACTACGTATCGTACAAAAGTCGGCCATATTGTACACTCGTGTATTGGTATTGTTGCATACGTTATTGTTTAGGGAAAAGTACTGAGAATGAAATTTATCACTGAAACTGTTATGCGGAAAAGAAACACTACAGAATTTACTGAAAAGCTAATACACTGAATTATACGTCTGGTCAAGCCTGCCAATGCAAGGATGCTGCGTCTTACCTTATTTTGCTGGAAGCTTCTTTGCGTCTTCCGGCAAAATTTCAGAATTGCAATGTCTTCAAATTTTGTTATCTCTCATACATTGACGTCCAGGTCCAGAAAGTTGATTTTTTACATGAAACAAAGAGAACAATGTAACAAATGACAAAATAACAAGTCCGACACGCAGTCGCCAATATAAAATAAATAAAATAAAATAAAATAAAATATTAATTATTTTAATGTTAATTATTCTGTATGATGGTGAATGTAATTGTAATTGATATTTGCTTATCTGGATAATTATTCGGTATCAGACGCTTGACAATGGCTTTTTCGTAAAGGCAATGTTACTCGTAGTTGACCGTGAAATAAAATTGAAATAATCGGACTTCGTAGTTAAATCGTTTCCAAAGACTGCTGCGGTAGGTGCGGACTCATAATCTAAATCTCAATATTACAATAATTTGCCAGCCATGCCAAAACGTCGTACAGAGGTGATTGTCTACTAAACATAAAAAGGTTACACTGTTAGTTAAATCAGATATATTCAATGAATAAGCCTACAGTTCATAATCCTACTTACTTTTATAAATATAAATTCTTTACAGAATCGAGTGCCTAGTGTGGTTGCAACTCGCAGTAATTTTCCATAACATGAAATATGGCGGTGTGCCAGACAATAAAATAAAATACGTGCTTCTCGCACCACTTCAACCAGAGCTCTCTTTTCTTAATCAAACATACGAGTAACGTAATTGTGCTTTTGTTTTATCAGCGACACAGCGCTGCAGTTGTGTGCCATAGGCTTTATTTATTTGTCACTGATTATTTATTTAATTAATATCTCGCGTTTCCGAGGAAACTCACGCTCGGCATGCAAATGTGCCTTTATAAGGTTCCGTCCCCGCCGCATCGGCAGTGGTCCGCAACCCCACGACCACTACCGCAGTCCACTTCACCCCTCCACCGCCTCACACCAAGCCCAGGGTTATTGAATGGTTCGGTCCCCGGTGGAGCCCCCAGGGAACGTCTCACACCAAACGAGTGTAACCACTATGTTTGCGTGGTAGAGTAATTGTGGTGTACGCGTACGTGGAGAACTTGTTTGCGCAGCAATCGCCGACACAGTGTATCTGAGGCGGAATAAGGGGAACCAGCCTGCATTCGCCGAGGCAGATGGAAAACCGCCTAAAAACAATCCACAGACTAGCCGGCTCACCGGACCACGACACAAATCCACCGGGCGGATTCGTGCCGGGGACCGGCGCTCCTTCCCGCCCGGAAAGCCGTGCGATAGACACATACTGCCATTCCATCACAGACATTCAGACGCCTGATTGTAATGTCGCGATACTGGTGTCACCGTACTCCCATCAAATTTCACTCTTGCGTGTAAACTTTGCGAGACGTTTCAAACAAGATGTAATAAGTCTCACCCAGGTGAACGACTTTCTTCCATTGCTCCGAAGTTCATTTTAAGAACTTTGCCAACACTTTTTCATCTCACTGGCATTTGCATTGTTGACGACTATTTTTCTAATTCCGGCAGCAGTTCCTTGCCCCTGGGTTCCCTTTGCGTTGTTTTGGTGTTGATCGGATTCGCAAGTACTACATTCAGTTATGTCGTGATTTTTGTAGCTGCCATCCTGTTGTTACTCGTTCCAATACTCTTCAGAGCCCAGTCGTCATGATAACATGGCACACAATTTCGTCCGCGTTGTGACTCAGCGGATGACTTTCTTCCGCTTTCCTGTCTAAACCTGCGATACGGTGGCTCTTGAAACATCATCTCGGCTACATTGCTTACGGAAGCATCCACCATACAAGTAACAAGAATTTTCGAAGGTTCGAATCCACTTACCTCTGGAATAATGCACTCACAACTACACAGAATACTGTTCTGACCAGGACAGATATTTGCAGTGTACTGAGAACATTGGACAGGTGCCTTCCTGGTCAAATAAAGCACCACAACGTGGAAGCTTGGATATCGTTTGCCTTTATGTTGAAGCATGCATTAGTTTGATGTTTCAATATTTGTGACCAGCCCCAGCAAGTTGCACATGAGCATGGTAAGGCTGTCCTAAAAGATAATTACCGTTGACTGAGTTTTTTTTTTTTAATAAGAGGTGGTGCCCCTCCACGCCTACACCGGCATGATGGCCAACACTATAGGTCTACTGCCATCTCTGCATAAGGGTTAGTATTCACTAAAGTGAGGTGTCACAGGATGTGGGTACTGCGATGCTTGCGTACGTCTGGTTAGATTAACCATTAATACGCGGTCATCTGGAGATAGATTGGTCAAAATCTGACGAAGGGTAGCGTTTTGAAGGGCAGAGGAATAAAAGTGCCAAGGCAAGAGCCAAGGGAAAAAAACCTCTGCGAAAGTTAGGTCGGGTGGTAAGAGCAGTAGCGGTTGTCTTGCTGCCTGCGATAGGTTGTGCAAGGATAGGCTTTGTTAGTAGTGGGTATCATGCATGTCGATACCTTGACGTTGTGGGTTTGTGC
This sequence comes from Schistocerca cancellata, assembly GCF_023864275.1. NCBI lineage: Eukaryota > Metazoa > Arthropoda > Insecta > Orthoptera > Acrididae > Schistocerca > Schistocerca cancellata. Next base: position 140,060,618 of record NC_064632.1, read on the forward strand.
TGCTCAGCGGCTGGCGCTGGGTGCAGGTACATAGTTCTCGTTCAGCTTCAGCAACCTGCAACAGTTAGGTTTGTTATCGATCTTGTGTCCGACAGGTCATATACCGGAGGCACAGTGTGAGAGAATGTTGGCAGATTGTTTGTGCGTCTGTGGGCGAGCTCGTCGGTGTCCCTGCTGTGGCCTGTTGGTCGGCTCTAATAGCAGCTGGTAGTTGCTAGTGAGTGTTGCTGATATGCAGGGGCTTGCCGACGTTTGTCGCTTTTTGCGTATGTTAGTTTACCATAGGTGGCTATTCCCTAGCTAGCAGTGTCTTTGGCCGCTTGTGCTTCCACCTGTGGTTGTGTTGACTGAAGTGTAGCGCTTGTACTATTTTTAAGGACCGAATGACAGCAGACAGCAGTAACACACTTTTGAGCCCCAAGAGTCTGGCTTATTGCAAAGAAGTGGCGTTATTGTTGCTAGCAGCCGTCTCGACAACTCAAGTAACTAATGTTCACTTGAAACTAATCTTAGCCGTCTTCAAAAGCAAAAAACCGGCAAGAAATCCGGTAGGAAATGTGCTCTCCACGCTGGGAAATACCACAAGTAGCCAACACGACCAGTGAGTTCCCACACTACTCACCAGCTGATACCTAGCGCTCTTCGATTTGGAAGAGAGGAAACCTTGTGACTCTGTAGGAAGACTGGTTGGCATGGTTAACTAGTGTCGATAGTTCACTGGGTGTTACTGGAAACTAAGACCACCAATGGCAAAGTAGGTGAGATGAGAAGTTCAGTGCCCTTAAGGACAGAGTGGGGGTAAGGTAAATAAACAAAACTGCAGGGGCAGCCGCGAGGTCAGAAAGTAAGAGAGTGAGGATAATGAAGGAAGACTCAAGGACAGAGGAGTCAGAATGGGGGAATCGGGTGTTCAGTGGGATGACCAATGTGTGAGTCATAAGACTCAGCGTAAGCATTCAGATAAAGAGCAGTTAGCACTGAGTGGCATATTTTTCAGCAGATTGTGATTTAGACACCATATTTAGTGATGTGTGTGATATTTTGCCAAACAGTTCTGACTTTTGCTGCAGGAGACATGTCAGCATGATGTCAACGCAGTTAACAGACTGTGAGTGGACTTCCTGCATTCTCTGATGATCCTCATTTCTCACATCCTCATTTCCATGGGTTGTAGGACAATTGGACTTGTGGCCAGATCTTGGATCAATAAGCATCAAACTCAGTTAGCAAGTTTCATGTTGACTACGCCCCACCAAGTAATCACCGTAAACAAATGACGCCGAATATACGTGGACTGTAACACTGTGATGATCCTGCATGGCCTCTACCTGGAGATAGATTAGGCTGGAAATACGAAATTAAGCTTCCCAGGACGTCTCCTCATAGCCACTGGACATGAAAGACGAAGACTTTATGCTGTCAACAATACCCAAACGACATTACAGAAAATCTACACAACTTGCAGACATTGCATCAGATGCACACGCCTCGCTATAATATCTACTCTGTTCCCCCCGACCCTATCTTGCCCATTTCCCAACTATTGAGCCGTGGCTGTGACAAGACCAATCGGATATGTTATTATATTTGTTTTTTCATTTACGACTGATCATATTCATACACGTTTTCTGGTATTTTGTTGCCGGTCAAAGAACTTTACACTGCGTGGAAGCTGACAGGTTATATCTGGCTAAGTATCTCAGCTGGAGATATCTGGCGCACACAAATTTTCCAATATGTTCCGTGATAAGGGATAGAGTGGAAGTGATACAACAAGGCAATGGGTGAGGACAACGAACGAAACAGATTTCCGACTTGGAAGCGTCAGTGCTTGCTGCTGCAGACTTGGAGTCTAGGGACGATTCGGGATTTGGATGTAGGGAGGAGTTACAGTTGTTACTGTGTCCTTATCTTCTCACGATCCTTCGCCTCCAATGTTGGAGAGATTCCTAAGATTATAACAATAAAAATGTATCAAATGCTATTACACAATAGTTACAATTTGCTATCGTACACATCGTAGGCGATAAGAAGCGTTAGTTTAGCGATGGCTGATGCTTGGAGCTTCTGCAGAAAGAGTATATGATTTCCAGTACTAGCGTGATCACCTAGAGCCATAGAGAGGCTTCAAGACGGTGCACTGTAACATCTAAACCAGTTCCGTATGAGAAAAACCAGTAAATGCATCTGGTATTGTTATCATTACTCCACGTAAGATATCATGCAAAGCTGGTTCTGGTTCCGACGAAAAGCAAAAACATGCGAAGCAATACCGACCCTACGACTTCTTTTATAAGATGGTTTGAAAAAATGCGACCTTCATATATAGCAGTGAAGCATTTAGAGAAAACTTTTCACACCGCTGGCTGAAGTAAACTGAAATTCTGACAGTGGCAAGGACAGAGAATACGGAGCGAACTTACACGGAAACCAGACCGTAGTTATAAGAGTCGAAGCACATGAAAGAGTGGTTGTAGTTGAAAATGAAGCGAATCAATACTGCATTGAGGAATCGCTAAATTTCGAAATGATATTAAAATTCAGCGACAAGAACTAAAAATTTTAACGTCAGCGGAAGATGGCTGTAATCCTGTCAGAAAAGGGAGGAATTTGGATGAACAGATAAACTGAATGGGTAGTGTGTGGAAAAGAGAATGTAAGACTAACATCAACAAAAGTAACACAATTGTAATGGAGTGTGTTTGTATCGAATTAGGTGATAATGACGAAAACGGACTAAAATGAGATATGAAAACCAGTGTATTTGTTTTGCAATTTGGTTAACGTCGAGTCGCTTTTCTGTAAGTATTTGACTGAAGTGCAACTTGGTACAGAAGTGAAACGGTAATGGATGAATGTAAGAGGAGAGCAGAAGACTTTGAAATTTGGAGCTATAAAATAATCCTGAAGGTTAGATTGGTTGGATAACTAATTAGGATCTAGTGAATCGAATTTAAAATATAACTTCAGTAAAACAGGGATTCTGTTATACGAGACGCCCTGAGGCGCCAAGGTATCATTAGTCACATTCTCTTGGGAAGAGATTCAAATGGATGTAGGTTGTAGCAGTTCTGCAGAGACGGAGACACTTACACAGGGCATATTAACGCAGAGAGTTGCAACAAAACAGTCTTCGAATTGAAAACAACTGCATTTAATAAAGTTAATATGATTCATGGTATAGTTCCATAAAATGTTTGTTTTACTAATTTGTACATATGTCAGTTATGAAGAATACATTAAACTCATTTGTAAAGAATATATTCTTCAATTAAATTCAGTTAAAAGTTACTCGTGTTTCGTATTTAATCCTGCCTCTCGCAAAACACAAATTCCCGGATGACATATCACAAGCCGGGCGCTGTGGCCGAGCGGTTCCAGGCGCATCAATCCGGAACAGCACTGCTGATACTGTCGCAGGTTCAAATCCTGCCTCGGGCATGAATGTGTGTGAAGTCCTTAGGTTAGTTTGGTTTAAGTAGTTCTAAATCTAGGGGACTGATGACATCATATGTTAACTCTCATAATGCTTAGAGCCATTTGAACCATTTGACATTGTCACAAGTCGCTACGGCTTATCCAGTGGGGGATAAGTAAATGTATACAACCTATCACTTGATGACGTTGCTCCATTCGCTTTCGCAAGTAAATTTCATATGCATGCACACTGGCTACGCAATAAGTAGTTTACAATATTTTCTCCGCCCCCCCCCCTCTCATTGAACCATGGACCTTACCGTTGGTGGGGAGGCTTGTATGGCTCAGCAATGTAGATAGCCGTACCGTAGGAGCAACCACGGCAGAGGGCTATCTATTGAGAGACCAGACAAACGTGTGGTTCCTGAAGAGCAGCAGCAGCCTTTTCAGTAGTTGTAGGAGCAACTGTCTTATCATTGATTGATCTGGCCTTATAACATCAACCAAAACGGCCTTGCTGTCATGGTACTGCGAACGGCGGAAAGAAAGAGGAAACACAGCCGTAATTTTTCCCTAGGGCATGCAGCTTTACTGTGTGGTTAAATGATGTTGGCATCCTCTTGGGTAAAATATTCCAGGGGTAAAGTAGTGCCCCATTCGGATCTCCCGGGAGGACGTCGTTATGCGGAGAAACAGAACTGGCGTTCTGCGGATCGGAGCGTGGAATTGCAGGTCTCTTAATCGGGCAGGAAGGTTAGCAAAATTTAAAATGGAAATGGGTAGGTAAAGTTAGATGTAGTGGGAATTAGTGAAGTTCGATGACAGGAGCAACAGGACTTCTGGCCAGGTGAATACAGGGTTATAAATACAAAATCAGACAGGGGTAATCTGTCGTTTTTCTTGTATAAAGGACTAATTTTGTCGGAAATAACTTATTGAACTAGCCACTGGAAAATTCATTCACTGTCTTACGATAAGATACGATTTAACGTAACTTTGAGAAAGTGCATTTTCTTTACAATGCTTGTAAAATGTAATATCCTTACCCGTATTTAACAGTTCTCTTCTTATGTCGTTGTCCTGTGTTTTATTAATTCCCATGATCTTACATGGATAAAACCTCAAATCGTTTTTGGAACTTAATGACAAATTCCTGCCTTGTCATTATCCTTCATTCAGTCTACCCCATTATTTCTTTCTGCTATGCTTCTTCCACCACTTAGCTTTTGTACTACTAATCGTTGCTGTACCTGTTTAAAAAAAAATAGTGTTCTACTCCTGCCTCGAATCCCTTTATGGTTTCCACATTTACTGCTTTAATATCTTTGGTTTACCAGCGTATGGCCTATTTGTTTTTTGTTTTTTTTTCTACCTTCTTACAATATTCAAATTGCCTCCCCAGCAAAATATTTCCCCATAACCCTTAGGTTGGCAGCACTTGCACAGGTGGGTGGTCTCATTCCAGCAGCGTTACTTTCGGCACATAGACTTTCAGTCCATACCGTTCCCAGCAAAATAGTCTCCCTTCCGCATTTAGCTTTGGTAACTCCAGCAGTGGGCTTGATATCATATCCTGGTGGCTTGTTAATTACTTATTGAAGCACTACACATGAATAACTTAGAAGCAGGTATCCTCGGTGTGGCAACTTAAATCACTTTATAAAGGCAGCTCTTGCGGTCCAGATGGTGTATCAATTAAGTTCCTTTCCGAGTTCGCTTCACTTAGATACTTAGTAATCATATGCAACCGCTCACTCGACGACTGATATGCACCTAAAGATTAGAAAGTTGCACAAGTCACACCATTACTCAAGAATGAAAGTAGAAGTAATTTGCTAAATTATAGACCAATGTCACTGACGTCGATTTGCAGTAGAATTTTGGAACATACATTGTGCTCGACCTTAGTGAATTACCTCGAAGGCAACACTCTATTGACACACAGCCAGCAACGATTCAGAGAAATATCGTTCTTGTGAAACATAACCAGCTCAGTATTCGCAAGTGATAATGAGTGCGTATCAACAGGCGATTTCAAACTGATTTCATATTTCTAGATGGTCGGAAGGTTTTTCACACCGTCTCTCATAAGCGACTTCTAATCAGCCTTGACGACTGTGAAGTATTGTCTCAGTTCTGTGATTGGATTCATGGTTTCCTATCAGAAAGTGTACACACGGTGGTAATTGACGCAAGTCATTGACTAAAACGGAAGTGATACTTGCGTTCTACAAGTATGCATTATAGGCCCTCTACTGTTCCTTAGTTTATGTAAACAACAGACACAGCAGCCCTCTTAGTTTGTTTGCAGATGGTGCTGTGACTTATCGCCTGGTAAATCGTCATCATAAGATCAAAACAAATTGACCAAAACTTCTACATGGGGTGGCTATCGGCAATTGACCCCATATTGAAAAGTGTGTCATCATCCACACGTTTTCTAAACGCAGTCCGTTAAATATTGCATGGTATGACTATGAGGGCTATCAAATCACCCAATACTTAAGGATTATAATTATGAATATCTTAAGTTCTAACGATCACATAGATAATGTTATGGGGAAGGCGAACAAAAGTCTGTGTTACATTGACAGAACATTTAGAAGCAGCAACGGCTCTACTAAAAACTACCTTTACTATGCTTGTACGTCCTCTTCTGAAGTATTGTTGCTCCGTGTGGGATCCGTATCAGATTGGATTGACGGAGGACGCCGAAAAATTTCAAGGAAGGGCAGCTCATTTTGTGTATTCGCCAAATACGGGAGACACGACACGAGAGGTGCGGCGGCTGTCATTAAAACAAAGGCATTTTTCTTTGCGGTGAGAGCTTGTCACCAAATTTCAGTCATGAACTTTCTCCTTTTGTTGAGTTCAGCGTACGTCAGCATAAACGTTAATCGTGATAAAATAAGAAGAATCAGAGCTCGCACGGTAAGGTTTAAGTGTTCGTCTTTCCCGCAACGGTAGAGAAATAGTCTGACGTTGGTTCCCTGTAGATGCTGATGAGTGTGGACGTGTAGTGAGCACTTGGCGATTCCAGTGCATCAAAATGACGGATCAAATAGAGCAGCGGTACTGCATCAATAAAAAAATAAGATCTTGACGGTACCAGAGTGAAGACTATTATCAAGATTCAAGAAAAATTCGGGGACGATGCTACGGACAGCTAACTGATAAAGGACTGGTAGAACTGCTTCGAAGATTGTTTCACATAAGTGGACAACGAACAGCGGTCTGGCAGGCCCTCACTGAGCCAAAATGTCACTGAACAAGAGTAGAATTTTGTCACTGAAGACCATCGTATAACAGTACGACATCTGAGAAAACGATGTGGGTACGCACTGGATCAGTACATTGAATTTTGATCGAAGATGTACGGTGTCAAAGGAATTCGATATGCATCTGCTGAAAACTGAGAAGATGTGAACATTATTTGAGTCAAAACAATGTATCATGCGCACAGTAATTCCAAAAGATTCCAGATACGTATCCAACAACGGCAACTAGTATGTGTGCGTTACGACGCAGACTACGTTGAAGGGGGTGAGAGATCTCTACATCCAAATCAACAAAAGTAATTCTGCCAACGAAATTTTCGACGATTTTTGAGAACTCCCCGTAAGTTTAGTTAGTAATGAGTTAATAAATTGCAATATTTTTACAAACCATCATTTTCTCCACACAACCAACCAATGGTGGCTTTCAGAAAACTATTGAATGACATTAGAGGATTTGGCAAGATTTATACTGTCGAAGGGAGGAGAGCTTTGATAGTGTAATTGCCCTGTATAAGTAACAAACGGTTCTTACTTGTAAGTCGTTAATGACAGTGGGTGAATTATCTCGTAGTAAATGCTGAAAATAAATATGTCATGAACAGTAAAGACCTGGAAGAGATACAGCAGCTCAAAATAAATGGGGAAGTAGAAAGAATAAGTTGTTTGTTAATTAGGTCGTTGCACATCGCACACACTATCTCAATAATTCTTTTATCAAACGGTGGAACGGGTTAATAAGATCTTAGTTACTACCTTTAACGGCCACTGCGCTACAGAACTGATCAGCTAAGACTGTTTTCAAGATTTTAATTGGATTTGAAAACCACTGACGTTTGCCGGAACACGTTCTACTAAAAGTGACCACGATATCCTAACCCAGTACCCTCACCTAACAGTCTATAATGCGCTAATAGTATGTGTTCAATGTATGGTAGCGAAACATTAACATCAATGCATAGCGTGCTCACAACTAAACATTCCTGACCGAATTTATTTCAACAAACTATCTTACCTTAGACATATTCACCTGAACCCTCTCACATACCATCAAGCACTATATACAGTGTGAGTCAGCTGCCCTTACAGATATCGTTTTATGCAGCCCACTGTGTTATATCTGGCCACACAGATAAAATAAGCAAAACCTCTTTGTAGGAATTCTAATGCAACTAAAGTTTTTATTGGGTTACGTTTTCGCTGGATTCTATGGTTTACGAGTAATTCAAGAAAAACGTATAAATGGGAGCTTCAGACGCACCTCCAGCCAACACTTACCTCTAACCAGTCATGATTTCTAGTACTGTGTTCGTAGCACTCTCTCCTACCACTCAAGAGAAATTCACATTACACGAATTATTTCCCTTTTTGGTCTCTGTCGATTGGATTATTTCGTTAACATTATTAATTTAAACCTTTCCATGAACGTAATGAAACAAATCGGCTTTTGTAAACGTTATGCTATAACTAATTACTCTAAAAATTCTATCCCAACTTAAGCTTTACAATCTTAGTAGTTTCGTATTCATATGGTGTGACGGAACAATGATGTAATTGTTTGTATTAGGCTGTAAAAATTCACAAAGTTGACAGGTAAAATTTACAGAAACACTAGATATACGATTAGTAGCTGCTCGACTTACCTCATGGCGTAATGAGTCCAGCCAACGGAAGTGAATATGGTCGAATGTGGAAAAAACTTGCAGTCGAAAATTTTTGTACTATGGTAGGAGGGAGTGCCTTAAACAACATACTAGAAATTATGACCGGTAGGGGCTGGCTGTGAAAATGGGGATGCGTATGAAAGTAAATTTTGTCTGTTTCCTTGTATAGCTGGAAAATTACGGCCTCTATCGAAAACATCTCCCAGCACAATATTTAACTCCATTAACTTTCCTACAAAACGATCCTGTTCACATTTCTTGTAGGGATAATAATTTTCGCGTAGCGAGCGAAAGAATATGAAAATCTCATGCATGGTTTTTTTGTCAGATAGAATATTGCAGGTGGGCTCAGTTGCATCACCCTGTATATGTAGAATGTTAGGAGAATGAGTGCAGATATTTCTATTAGTACTGTATCAGTATTTATTTCATTTGCAAATTAATAATCGCAACTATTAGGAGCAGTACGTCTGTAGGTCAGTTAGTACCTGCATGTACGTGTGACAAGAGCAAGCCATTAATTTTTATTTTCCCCAACGGAGCTGGTCAGCTGTTGAAGTTAGATGCATTGATGCAGAACACTTCGTCTGTACTGACAGGAATAGTCCAATTAGTGGTGCAGTTATGACTGTGCAGAAAACATCCATTGACGTGTTTTGTGGGAGGGCTATTAGACGCAGAGAAAGAGAGTAAAGACAAGAAAAAGTAACATAATGAAGAGAGAACATATTAAGTACCAATGAGCGTAATATGTCTAACAATGCAAAATCCAGGATGGAATGTAACAATATTAGAGAAGGAAGTTGCTACTCACCATATAGCGCTTATGATGAGTCGCTATAGGCACAACAAAAAGATTCACACAATTATAACTTTCAACCATGAAGGATTTTTGTCAGCAAGAAACACACACCCACACACACACTCACGCACACACAACTTTCACATAGGTCTGCAGTCTAAGAACTGAAAACACACAGCGAGCAGCAGCACAAGTGCATGATGGGAGTGACAAGTGGATGGGGGTAAGAAAGAGGCTGGGGCAGGCAAGGAGAGGGTTAGTGTGGTGGGGGTGGCAGACAGTGAAGTGCTGCAGTTTAGACGGACGGCAGGAGAAAAGGTGGGGAGGGGGGGGGGCGTAAGTAGTGGAAACGAGAGAAATGAGAAATATAAAGAAATTAAAAGACTGGGTGTGGCAGTGAAACGATGGCTGTTTAGTGCTGGAACTGGAACATGGTGGGGGCGGGATGGGTGAGGACGATGACTACCGAAGGTTGAGGCCAGGAGTGTTGCAGGAACGTAGGAGGTATTTCAGGTAATGTTGCTACCTGGGCACTTCAGAAAAGCTGGTGTTGGTGGAAAGAATTCTTATGAAACAGGCTACGGAGCAGTCATTGAGATGAGGAATACCATGTTCAGCAACGTGTTCATCAACAGGATGGTCCACTTGTTTCTCGGCCACATTTCGTTGGTGGCTATACATATGGACAGATAGCTTGTTGGCTGTCATGCCTGCATAGAATACAGCACACTGGTTGCAGCTTAGCTTGTAAATCACATGACTGGTTTCACAGGTAGACCTGCCTTTGATGGAATAGGTGATGTTAGTGGCTAGACTGAAGTAGGTGGTGGTAGGAATAGTTAATATTTGTAGGTAATGCCTTCAAAGTAGAAGTATTTGTGGGTGAGGGTATAGTTGGTCATGGCGACTAGGAAGGAGGTTGTTGGTTTGGAATCCATAGGGGATCTGGAAAGGTAGTGTTCAATAGCAATAAGACCATGGACATTAGGAATGTTAGTGTAAAGGGAGGTGGCATCAGTAGTGAAGAGCAGGGCACCGTGTGGTAAAGGGACAGGAACTGTGGAGAGTCGGTGGAGGAAATGGTTGGTATCTTTTATATACGAAGCTAGGTTCCAGGTAATAGGATGAAGGTGTTCAATCTCTGCTCTCGTAGACCAACACCTTCAACCTATTACCCGGAACCTACGCTTCTTATGGTTCGTTAAATTTCTCTTAGAATCTTTTTTTCACAATAAAGGATGACAGCCAAAAACAGTTGCAACTGTTTTTGGCTGTCATCCTTTATTGTGAAGAATTTTAACAGTTGCGGCCACAGCCATGTTTAAAATCATTCTCTTAGAATGTCTGTGTTGATATGTCGTTAATGTCTGGTTTACTAATTTTGTAAACAACGATCATGAATTACATTTGCTTTAATGTTTCAAATTTTTCTCTTGCTCGTTCGAAGCGCCGCTGGTTACGTGGTGTTAATAGTCTTACAAAATGGTACGATCTTATTCCGGCTTTACATCTCTTTTATAGCGTACGCTTTCCAACTGATCATTCGAAATACGCTATCCACCAAACGGCTGGTTTTAAACCTTTTCTTCCACAACTAAATAGTCAGGATGCTCACAACAAGTGAAAATGCAGCGTTGGTAATTGAAACTGCTACTTACTATTTAGCAAAAGGAACGAAATTCTTCTCGAGAAAAAGACCGTGGCATCTGTAAATCATTCAAACGCTACAATGAAAGGTAAGTGACATTTAATTACAAGAACAGACAAGAGAAAGGGAAAAGAGATACGTATATGTGCGAATGATAGGCCACCTCTTTGACATCCTAACGACTTGTAGCAGATAAAAGGGAAGTGGAGAGTATTTTTCCACTGTTTCCACCACCTAACGGACCACCGGCATTCATGGTTTATTGAGATAAAAAAATATAATACCACAAAGGAAGAACACTGAAGCTCATTTTAGTTGAAATGGCCACTAGAAAAAGCTCTTGCGAAGAAATGTAAGTTCATGAACCAGAGACAGACGATTTAACTTAAACGACTGCAAATAACGAATGTTAGAAGGGAATGAAAAATTGCCCCCAGGACTCAGAGCTGTTGAAAAGGTTGATAGTCGAAACTACATTAATTTTCCCTGACAATCCATCAAGTCCGGCAAAAGAACAAGCGATGGAATTTACTCAGCAGTGGAGAATTGGGAAATTACGAATAACTTTCGTGCAGTATTACGTTTTATGACAGCAAACGACACAGATCGCCCACATGATGCATAAATAGTAAGAAAATATTGTACGGTCTTGATCTTGTTTTTAGCATTATGCTTTCCAAAAACTTCAAGAAACTTGAACGAAATATGCTGCCAGTATTTTTCATGACAGGTAGCAATGAAACGCATGATGGAGAGCGGTTTACTATTCTTGGATTTCTTGCTTCTATGGAGCAACATTACCGAAATGGTTCGGGAGAATTATAGAGTTTTATGGCGGCATTCTGAAGGATATCCCTTAGTATACCATGAGCTGGAAGTCATACTAGCTGGTTGAAAAAAGCCATTTTCACTTACAAGATACACTCCTTCTAAGATTAGTTCCATTTATTTTGTTGGCATAACAACTAGTTAAGCAGAAGTTTTGCATATATTTCTTTTTTCTTCAGAAATAGTTTAAATTTCTGATTTTATATAAATTAGTCAACTAAAAAATTTTCATAATATTGATCTGGAAATCAGTAAGGTTGTTGCCTCAGTTTTCCAACTGTTCCTGGATTACACCTCCTGAATATATGACTGTCCTTATTTGACGTTGATGTTTATACAGCGATTAAGGCAAATACAACATATGTAATGCCGCAGGAAGAGCAACAAAAAAAAATAAGTGATCCACAAAAGCAGTATCTGTGTTAAAGAGATTTTTCTTCCTTTGCAAACATCGAGTTCTCGTCTTTTTACCTATAGCTACTAAAGCTTTCATGATGAAGCTTTCCGTCACCGCCGGCTTTCTAATCAACACGAACAATTGTTCTGATTACGACAGTGGAATTGGAAAAGTCAGAAAACAGTAACGTTCATAAAGAAGTTACAAACGCGTGCACAGTTACAAGAATTGCTGGACAGGGGGAAAAAATGTCAAGTGGAGTCCCATCTACATCTACATCTGCGTCTACATGATTATTCTGCATTTGACATTTAAGTGCATTACAGAAGTTCTACAGAAGCACCTTCACGCTGTTTCTCTACCATTCTAGTATCGCACAGCGCGCGGAAAAACGAATAATTAAATCTTTTCGTGGGACTTCAGATATTTCTTATCTTTTTATGACGATCATCCCTGACGATGTAGGTGGGCGCCAACAAAGTATTTCTCATTCGGAGGAGAAAGTTGTAGATGGAAATTTTATGAGAGATCCTGCCGCAATGAAAAACCTCTCTCTTTTAATAACTGACAACCCAATTTACTTATCAGACTCTTATGTCGCGATAATACAAAACGAGATTCTCTTCTTTGAACTAATTGATTTCTAACAAAAAATAGCGTTCAATGTCTGTTCGCTCACATCATGTAACTGTTAGTAGAATTGTAGCTACAAAGGGATTTCAGTTATAGACTCTATTACATTAATATAGTAAAGACAGTTTTTAAATTTTTTTAACATTTTCAGAAAATTGTGGAAAACTTAATTGGCAAATTTGGTCTGAATATTTTAAGACATGCATTGATAATCTTGATGTGCTAATCTTAAATTTCTCTTACAATAAGATGGTGCAGATGAAAAGAATGCCAGTATTGAACGTAATTAATCAATGTCTAATTCCTATCCCGTTAGATACCGAAACCGGTACAGAATAACGGCTGTGTGGGGCAAACCTTCAACTCTCAGAAAATTACCTGGGGGCTAGTCTGATAAACATTCGTGTTATTTCCGTTGTATGAGTGAAGGTATATCGCTTTTCAACTGCATACTATTTCTGGATTCGCATACTGTTGTATGGCTACTGTCTTGTGATTAAGCTTTAACAAATTCTCACGTTATTTTCAAAAGTGTGCTTTCATTTATTAACTTTGTTACAGGGATAGTACCAGGAATCTAACATACATTTCCACTAAATCCATTAAACGTCCTGTCACAGTTAATGAACGCATCCCATTATCTGAGTGTTTCCTGGATATTCCATATACAGCACAAACCAAGGAAGTGGGTGCAAACACTCATGTCAGTTTGTTTCGTACTACCAGAAAATGTTTTGCATTGTTAGGGTGCAAAGGTGTGTGCACTTGGTCTTTAATAGAGGGGTAAATGCCCTTGAGGGATGTACTAACAACTAACACATACGTATTTCGAACCTGATTTGAAGCGGAATATCCCCTCCAGTATGAATTCCTCCTTAGTTACCTCGTCGGCATTTGGAACTAAGTGTTCCCTTCAAGCCATATCATCTATTTCTTGTTTCTTTTGACTCACGAACGAATTGTACTCCATCCTAATTTCTATTCAGTATCTGAAAGAAGTGTTTGACACACCAATGAACCACACATCTACTCAATGCATCGGGACACAAATCTCAAAAATTTTGTACTACATGTCTGAAGCAAACGTATTTATTCGAACTAAAAGTTCTGAGTTATCAAAACTTCCGAAGATGCTGCAGTTTCAAATTTGTTGGTATGCGTAAGTAGTCATTACTATCAGTCCACAGCTCATTTAAAAATTATCTAAATGAAGATTGAGGTCAGTCAAGCTATGTTTTGTAGTAATCTAAAAATATAAGAAAGGCTGTAGGTCGACTAATTACACAATTCTTCGGCCACCTGGATGTAGCTGTTCTCAGTTACAACAACGTACATCAGAAAGTCAGTGTCACTCCGAGACTTTCCAAATAGAGGTAATTACTTCATACAGTATTACGTCAGAAAAAATAATAAATCTGAGGACGGCCATTTATACCGAGTACCAGCTGTTTCACTGTTTGAACTTACAAATTCGTTTGTTAATTGTGCTTGTACTTTTATAATCATTTATTCTGAAAGTAACAACCAAGTAACGTATTATGAACGATTAGTAAGGCTCTGTGGTACTGTCAGAAGTGGTCGTCGCTCTTTTGCTTTGGTCCCAAGCGAATTTGTCAACAATTATATCTCGCATGTCATGATGCTGGCAGTTGCCTGGCAACATTGCGATTGCGAATCGTGTTGCGTAAACATATTGTCTGTGCTTACGTGATTTCTCTTGAGCAGTTGTTTGTGCTGTAGCGTCTATTCTTGTGCGAGGCAAGCGCATTAACTGAACATCTGAATTGCTTGTCGAGACCAGTCTTCAGGCAGAAGATCGCACGAAGCCAGCGTTGGGTTGGACGCAGTTCGGAACCGTAAGTGACCAGTCAACATCTTCTCTAGATCTTGTGTTAGCCACACTAACATTCTCTGCTGTTGATGTCGTCTGTAAACTACTAATGCTGTAAGCTTTAGCATCATATGTCAGAGCAGACTTATTTAGCTATAATTAGACGTTTAGTCGTATCAACTACATTTCTACCGAAAGAAAAAAGATCATGTCCACTGCTCCAAGATGACAAAGTAACTACGAGAAAAAGTTTACAACATCTTTAGTCGTTGTTTTAGATTTTGACGTACCGTACTATGTTCTTAGTGGTCAATAAATGCTTATAAGGCTTTCGTTTTGATTATCACGAGGATTTGTTGTCTGTGCCCCGTCTTCGTTCTGCATGGGATTAGCAAACTGTATAAACAAACGTTCTACGTGTAGCGGAGATTATCAATTTTCTTTATTCCGTTCTTAACCCAGTCAACGCAGACCAAAATAGATCGATCCGGGAAAAAATTCGTATGCTTGCAAATTTTTGTGCATTGGTAGTAGGGATTGTCATGAACGTTGCATTATAAATACAGACCGGGGTGGTATCAGATAGATGGTGTGGTGGGGCGTGGAAGGGAATTTCTTGATTTCCTGAAAAAACTCGAAATCTGCGGCTTCGAACAAAAATGTCTCGTCACACATAATCAAGATACACAAAATTGAAAAAAAATATTTGTGGCATAAAATTATTGTTTATTTTTAAATTAATTATTTTAGAAAGAATTATTAAACTGATTTACCAAATCAAAATGCAGTAGCACCGTGTTTAGGGATGAATTGTTGTCTGGGTGTTATCCGTCACTTTGACAGGGTGAGGGGAGAGGCGGCAGTGCGTGCGGTGAACGAGTGAGGAACGCTGGTTTCCTTCATACATTCACGCAATTTCCTCTTCGTAGCAGCGCAAACTCAAGAATGACCTGGTGATTCCCTACTCTCTCTCTACCCTGCTATGTCACACGAACCAACTACAGGGCGTTGCAGAAAGTTATATCAGCGCCCTCGCTGCCCTCATAATAACTGGCGAGCGAGTGCGCATATATGTCCGTAGTGTGTTGAAACTACATAGATTACAGATGTGCGTCACTGAAATTACAAACGCAAGAAAATCATATGGAAAGATTCTACTTAAAAGTCTCTAAACTGTTCCACACAGCTAGGGGGAAACCAGATTTTTAGGCATCCTCTACAACTGTTCTATCGTCTTCCTCTAGCACGAGAATTGCTCGCTATTCAGTTTACAGGCAGGTTATACGTCCCCACCATTTACTGTAAAGTTCTCTTGTGTGTTTAAACAAGATAATTTCACTTGTCAATATTGAAGAAACCAAACTTTTTCTGAAATTTTTCATGTTTCCCGAAAATTGTGGAAAATTTTATATGGATAATTTATTTCAGAGTGCATTTTTAGGAAGTGTCTTGGTGACCTCAATGTCTCTTCCTGAAGTTTTTCATTACAATACAGAAGTAAATGGGAAATATGAAACGGAATTTATCAGTATGTGTACTACAATATTTATCTATTGTGTGGCACGAAAGAGGATTTATAATTTATTAGTTCTTTCCTTTAGGTATGTATTTATTCCTTCTGAGTGTTGATAATCACATATTTTGAACGCCGTTGTATTGTTGTATGGCTAATTTCTTGTGATTTAGCTCCACTTTCACAACTCTTTTTACGTGATGTTCAAAAATAAACTCTATTCATTTATTATGTCTCAATTTCGAGTACAAGAAAACTGTAGGAAATTTTCCATTAATTTTGATAGAACACTTTTCCGTTGTCAATGATAAAATTATCCCACTATGCCTCTGTTTTCGCAGTATTTCAATGCGACAATTTTTGTTCCATTTAACTGTTTTTGTTTAATTCTTTTGAAATTTTTGTTCTTTTGTGTAAAATCTCACTTTGTAACACTTCCGTAACATCAAAAAGTATTCCACGTTCGAAGTGTTCAAACGTGAGTGTAAGTTGTCGTCACGAATGATAGTAAATCTCTTGGGGGACCTAGTATTTACTACCGCATATGCGAATCGACTGTGATCCACAGTACTGTTTCACCTTCTGAAATTAATTTGCCATCGTATTGGATCTGAGGTATTCGCGAACTACACAGGCTCCATTGAAACCATCTCATCTATTTATTTCTCTCTTTTGACACTGTCTCTGTTCGAACACCATCTTAATTTTGTTCAAGATCTGAAAAGACACATCTTCACACCCCAACGAACCATACACCCACTCAGCGCGAATCCTCATAAATCTCATAACTTCTTGGTAAACGTCCGATGCAACATACTAAAGCCAACCAAATTCAGTGTTATTCAAACTTCACTCGATTTGAGATCTGTTCATATTCATAAGTACTCATCACAATCACCTGACAACGCATTACAAAGTAATCGAAGATACCGCCCTGGCCAGAGAGACATGTTGTAGTCATAGAACAAATGTGGGTATGGATATAAATCCACTGACTGCTTCTGAAGCAAACTTATTATACAATTCTGCAGGCACCTGCGCTTAATTTGTCACACATGTATCGATTTTTATCAGATTAGTTTCATTTCGAAACATTTTATACCAGACACTATTCGTTTATCTTACTTAATAGGTGAATGAGATTTTAAATTCGATACTAACATGTTCAGTGATGAGTTACAATATCCTTGTTTGTGGAACTTTTATTTGATGGTACTGCAGTTATTCTGAGATATTATGATTGTGGCAGACCATCCACGTTTTAGGTATGGTTGATAATGCACGTTGGTGCAAATGGAAGCGAGAGTCACTCTTTAGCTAAGGTAACATCCTAATTTGCCAACAATGAAATATCACACCACATGACGCGGGCATTTGCGTGGAAACATTGCGATTGCTAGTCCTCTGGGTAAACTTCTGTGCTTAACGTGATTTTCCTTTAGTAATTCTTAGTGCGGCAGTGCCTACAGTTGTGCGAGACAAGCTCATTTACTGAATATCTGAATATCTCGTCGAGACCAGTCTTCAGGTAGAAGATCGCACAAATCCAGCGTTTCGTGGGACGCTGTCTGGAACTGTAAGTTACCAGTCAACATATTCTCTTGGTCTTCTCTAACCCACGCTAAAACATTTTCTGTTGACGTTGACTGTAAGCCACAACCGATGAACACTGTGACTCCCCATCAAATCGGTAGCATCTAGCTTTATTTGAATGTTTATTCGAGCTAGCAGATTTCACCGAAAGGAAAACAACAACGATCCTTTCTTATGTTCCTAGTTGATATTGAAACTTTTTCGAGAACAGTTTTAGAAAAACTGAACATGATTCCAGTAAAAATGTATCCAGACTGGTTTTTTTGTATTCCAGAAATTTCGAAAAAAATTTTGTTTTCCTTGTCATGTGGGTTTAATAGCTATACGCCAATGTTGATCTGGGTCGTATTAGCTTAATTTATTGTATTACGTACCACGTAACGTGTATATTATAAAAGCACGTTATTTTGTTCTATGTAGATGTACGTACTCAGTTTGTTTTTGCTGGTTCTGGATCATGGACGTCGCCAGCAGGGTGAAGAGGGAGAAGGAGCCAGTTTTCCTCCCTTGAGAGTTATTAGCATCCTGTTTCGCCAACTAGAGAGATCTAAAAATTCGTTATTATTGTTAAGAAAAGCGTAACATATATTGGGTGTTGAGTAGAGGCGCGTGTCGTGAAAAATCAACGAAAGTCCAAACTCCACACCAAAGATAATACGAGTCGCCTACACCCCTCCCCCATGAACCCATTCCTACCACTCATTAGAAGTACGCACGTGTTCTATAGTGTACATACATGGTGTTAATTACGTTGCGTATGTGTTAAATAATCACCATTCATGGAACACTCAAAATACTGAACGAGATTTTCACTCTGCAGCGGAGTGTGCGCTGATATGAAACTTCCTGGCAGATTAAAACTGTGTGCCGGACCGGGACACGAACTCGGGACCTTTGCCTTTCGCGGGCAAGTGCTCTACCAACTGAGTTACCCAAGCACGACTCACGACCCGTCCTCACAGCTTTACTTCTGCCAGTACCTCGTCTCCTACCTTCCAAACTTTACAGAAGCTCTCCTGCGAACCTTGCAGAACTAGCACTCCTGAAAGAAAGGATATTGCGGAGACATGGCTTAGCCACAGCCTGGGGGATGTTTCCAGAATGAGATTTTCACTCTGCAACGGAGTGCTAGTTCTGCTAGGTTCGCAGAAGAGTTTCTGTAAAGTTTGTAAGGTAGGAGACGAGGTACTGGCAGAAGTAAAGCTGTGAGGACGGGTCCTGAGTCGTGCTTGGGTAGCTGAGTTGGTAGAGCACTTGCCCCCGAAAGGCAAAGGTCCCGAGTTCGAGTCTCGGTCCGGCACACAGTTTTAATCTGCTAAGAAGTTTCACTCAAAATCCTTATTATACAACACAGCCTTCCATGACTTGTTGTCTTAGCCACTGGATTATTACCCGTGGTGTTTCATAGTTGAACTTACACGTCTCTGTTATTGGCGCTTACGAAACGCCAGGAACAAAAATATCACGTGCTACGACTATACAACACACATCAATCACCAGTAGCTGTTTAATATTTTTTTGAAGAGATAGTTTTGATTCATGTGATTTTTCTCTTCAGAGAAGGGTGATCTTGTAGTGATAATGTAATTGGTAGAGAAGCAGAAAGAATTTTACTTAGACACTTAGTAACTTTTATAGTTTATGAAAAAGCGTTTGACAAAATGTTCTCGGAGTTTATGGAAATCTTTAGGATTCCCATGGTATCTAATCATCTCTGTTGGAGCTATTTACAAAGAGAAAAAATTATAATCCAAGATGGAGACAACTTTTCTAAATAACTAACAACAGTGTGACAAGAATGTGACCCTCGTCCAAACCTTTGGTACTTCTGCGTAGATGACCTATTCAGGTCTCGGACTACGACATAAAGACCAACAGGGAGAAATATTGTACTACTCTAGTGTATGAAGATGATCAAATGAACTCAGTCTGCGGAACAATTGGAAATATGCTGCAAAAACAAACCGTGAAAAAGTTGCAGAAGAAGTTCGCTAAGTCATATCAGTACTGAATATGCTATATGGATGTTAATCCTGCTTTTACACTCAGGCGAATGTGAGCAGCATTCAAGCTGCGGAAATAAGATATCTCCCTACTGTTAAAGTGGAGTATCGCGTCCGAAATTTAGATATAAAGATTCAGAGCTTAAGAAAATAGACTTAAACAGTGAAGCTGAAGTAGTGTGCCAAACATTAACTAGTACTCTACGTTCTGACTTTAGAGGGCAGCCCGTTTAACATTTGAGCCGTCCGAGCACATCTGTCTGTTTTTCTTCCTCTCTCTCTCTCTCTTTCCTTTCTCTCTCTCTCTCTCTCTCTCTCTCTTTCTCTCATTCTCTTTCACCCTCCACATACTCTTACACACATTTCGTTACAGAATGAAATGTTCATCCACGTTGTTACATTTTTTCCCAGGAGCACTGACTCCGGAATTATTTATTTAGTTAATAAGGACATTGACGCCCACAACGACACATCTGGGATGGAAAATATCAGCACATGGTTGCACACTTTTAGCTGCATCTGACTCATACATTTGATTTGACATATGAATATATATTTCATGAATAACTGAGTGTTAACTTGTACTGATTTCCTCCTTTCATACGATATTTCTGTATCATCACATCGCCACTTAAGAACCTCTTTTTACCGTGTTCCTGTTTGGTTTCTCGTCTGCCTGTCAGTTCGGTAAGCATTTTGCAGTTGATTATAAATTAACTTACCGATGAACTGTTTTGAAACTTTCATCTTAGCTCACGGTTCGATGACAATGAAATGTTATCTCACTGTTTTGTGCGATATGTGGAGGAGGATATTTTCTGTACCTCTGATATATATCCCATTACCGGTACCTGTTGCGAATGGGTCGGGGCAAGAAAGATTGCCACTAAGCCTAATTGTGATTTAAAACCTGTTTTTTTCCTCCGCCTTATCGCGAGATAGACGCGGGAGGAAACGATAAACTGGTTGTCTCAGACGAAGAGAACCGAAAAAAAACCTGAAATATACAGCATTGTTGTGATGTCATCAAAATGTTTGAAATATATTGAAAAATGGCACACAGACGCCAGTATAAGCAGAAAATAATTATCTAAATAAAAATCAGTTTTTAATATACCGTGTTTTTACATCGAACTTAGAAATATTAACTAATTTCTCATAGCCCCATGCAGGAACCCAAGCACATCGAGTTAGTCTCGAGTATTTGTGATGGTGATTTTATAATTCCTTTGAAAATAATTGTGAGATCTAAAAAGAGCTCAAACGATAATAGATAACAGACGCATGAACGGTTTACATCCTCCCTATCGCATATAGTATGCGCTCCATGATTACCGTTTTAAACTTACAGTCTTTTCATACACATGTACACTTAACATTCAGAAATTTGAAGGACAATCTCCGTAGTGTTCATAGTTTTCACTCCGATTTAAATCGCGATGTACTAAAAACGATTTCATTTAAATAATTATTTGTGGTTCTTCCTCTAAGTATTGGAATATTTTTCAAACGACTTCCTACATTCTGAAATCACAGTAGATTTGTGGTATATTACAAGTTTATTTCTGTTTCTCTTAATCTGAGTCAACTTGTTTATTGCTTTCTACTATACGTAAATAGCGATTTAAGCAATTTTCTTAGTTGTTCTTAAAGGTTGTTATTACAATTAGGCGGACATCAACACCGTGTATTAGATTTGCGGGTGCACGCGCTCCTGTGAGCCCGAGTTTTGTTCCCCTTTGAGAGATGTTTTTAGGAGCCTTAACTGTTAATCAAGTATAAATGAATGGGAGGTAGAACGAACACACAGAGTTACAAAGGAGACACACATAAAAGCCGATTCAAGGACAGCATGTTGAGTTCCGCTACACTGCCAATATGAGCAATATAGGCTATCTATGCTACTTGACTAGTGACGGTTTTCACTATGACACATTGTAGGTGCAATAATCGAAAGACACATGCTACTAAACATCATTTGTTATGTATGAGGCGTTACTGGTGTTACTCTGTATCCTACTACATCTCCTAATGAAGTAATTAATGGTGTTCCGTAGCTCCAGGAAGGAAAAAAAGTTAAGCAACTCAATTACTTGTTCACGTACAACGATTTCAGAAAGTTACCATTAGTAAGGAAAAGTTTTGTGCTTGTCGTGACGTTTACTGGATGGAGATCAGGCAAAGCAAAGGGAAATTTAAGACACTATCTCTTTGGTGGCAGAATTGACCAACTATGTGACGGCAAACCACCATTTCCTTATCAGATTGGAAATAACGTGTTACTCCTGATATGGCGTACCTAAGGCAACTATAAAAGTCAGTTAAACTGGATCATCAATGAACGATAACCTGAAACCATTTAAAGCCGTATAAAGCACAAATAACACACTCCTACCTCACTCAACTATTCCATCTCGTGCTTTTTGAAGATATGCGCCACGGCATACGTGGTAATTGATCAAGAAGTGGAATGTGGGTGGTTGGAAATTTGGAAATTTTATCCTCGGTGTCTCTCTTTTGTGATGGACGTTTACTAGATAACAACTGATAGTCCATTTAAACGTCGAAGTTTTTTGAAACTGACAAAACGAAGAGTGCATCGAAAACTGAGGGGAGGGCAGAAATACGTCGAGTGACACACCCTGGTGCGAACCATATGTTGTCCTGTGGTGTCAGTTGACGAGATGAACGGGGAAAGAAACCGAAGAGAAATAGAGAAGCGTATCACGTAGGTAAGCTATAACGCTGCATTACGTCTCATGACACCGCGTGTACAATTGTCACAACGCTTCGAAATGCACAGTGGAACCGCTCACCCTTCACATGGTGTATCTAACATAACAGGAATACGAAAGCTGTTTGTGTGGCTCTTTTACCGGCCAACATAAGTTTCCACAACGCCACCGAACCTTACTCATTTATTTGTTTTTAGATAGGTTGATTATATGTGTAACATTTTACCGCCTAAAACTGTCTCTATGTTCAGAGTTTATAATTTATTTGTGAACTTATATTTTTGTTTCATAGAAATCCAAGACTGTCAGAGAGTTTGACGTTCCAGAGGTTTCATCTGCATACTGTTTAGACTAAGAGGTTTTTGTAGGACCTCCGATTTATTCTCATTCCTAACTTCCCGACTATTCAGCAGTCAACAATGGAGGCGCTGTAATTGTACTACATTAATGTGTAATCCGAACTCAACTTCGTATGATTTTTATGATTTCCTCGCAGATGTTCCGGAGGCTTTTGGGCGTGTTCTGTCTCCGATCTCGGAGGGAGTCAGACGCAGATTTGGCTGGAAAACCAGAGGTGAGGGACAACGAGATGTATTTTAACAAACACCAAACTATGTTAGAAGCAAACATTTTCTACTTGATAAGACCATTAACAATGTAACACAGATTACTGCGACGAATTATGGAATTAACAAATATATTTCATTTACACATAGTTATGATCAGTATATCGTGGAAAAACAACGTCTTATGTACATTGGTATAAACATACTTGTACTGCCAACCAAATAAACTGTCGATTGATTGGCTAAACATTCGTTAAATAAGAAGTCTTCATACAGGACGAAACTACTCTTAGTAATGACGGTTACAATATGCGACAATCAATAAATGAATGAATTTTGAAGGTGGAAACAAATCTCCCACAGAGGATGGGCGCCGCGCGTTGGCGGCTGCGCTCAGACGTGGACGAGTTGGTGCTGCTGGCAGCGCAGGCGGAGAAGACCCGACCACCGCCTGCTGCTGTTGATGGAGCCTGTGGCGAAGTCATCGGGAAGGTAAGGCGGCGCCGAAGGCACAACTTCATTAATAACGTACTAGTAATAAATTAGTTATTAGTTAGATTATACCTAATTAATGGGGAAGATGAAATGTATGGTCATTGTCTTAGATAACGCACATGTTTGAAGAACTTTCCTTACTTTTATACCACACAAACAATATAGGAAGCTGTGCCCTCTTGTTGAACGCATTGTGCTTCAAAATCAGTATAGTGAATTTTTGCCACTGATGTTGCATGAAGTAAATTTTAATTATTTTAATGTGAATTACTCCTCTTCTGTGCAGGTGAACGATGGCTGGGTAGTTCTGACAACTGCCGAGGTCCACGAGCCACCAGTGACGGAGTGTGAGGAGGACATCCCGCCGATCCCTCGCCGCCGGAGGGGGTGTCGCAGGTGCTGGGAGGAGAGAGTCGTGGCGAAGGCTGCTGTGGGCCCAGACGGTGGGCGGCGACGTCGGCTCACTGTTCGCTAAACGTGTCAATGACGGGGACATCACGTCGATGTCTCTTTGTTGGAGATGAAGTTGGGGGTGCAGAGTGGACAAAGTCGGTGATACGACTTTTTGTGTGTGGAAAGTGGACAAAGACACCGTCTCTTTACCTAATAAAATTTTTCACTAAGAACTGAGAACAGTGTATAAGAAGGACAACTCAAGAGATCCTCATGGTTGGTAAGAGTGTTGGAAGTGTTGGACAGAAAAATTCAGAACTAAGACTGTTGCGTGTCTGCGAAAAGTATCTGGACACTGGCTAACTAGTCAATAAATATATTCAAGTAGAACCAAGAACAGTGGGCAATTAGGACATCAAGCCAATGCATCATCGTTGTAGTGGGTGTTGTATGTACTGGGCGTAAAAAGTCAAGGCTAACGATGTTGTGTGTGTGCAAAGTGGGCTGGGACACCGGCCAACTACCAAATAAACTTATTAATGACGAACTGAGGACAGTGCATAAGAAGCCTAAACCACCAACATCTCAAAGTTGGAGAGGGTGTTGCAAGTACTGGACGCAAAAAAGGGAAGGATAAGAGCGTTGTGTGTGCCCAAATTGGACAGGGACACATCTTTACTAGCCAATGAACATATCAATGACTAACCGAGGAATGTCGATGAGGAGGACATACCACCGGTGGCTCATTCTTGGAGAGGGTTTTGGATATGCTGAATGAAGAACGTCACGGCTGAGACAGTAATGTGCTTGCGCTGCGGATGGGGACAACGAGACACAAATAAGTAAACTGAATAAAATTATTCAACGAAAGATTAAAATATCTTGGAAAAACTGACATAATATATCTCCTTGTAAAACAATATTAATTAAGCATTAATCTCTCTCAAATCCAGTTAAACAGATGCAGAATAAAATTTATCACTTTAACCAAAGTTGTTTTACTTTTTTCTCTTTACTTACGTGGCTGCATACAGATAAATATTTGACGCGTTATCTATTTAGATGTTCATCTCCCACAGCAATATTACACATGGACTGTCACAGTGATCAGTACAGTGTATATCAGTCTTCAACACAGAAAGTAAATAATCAACAGCTTATTTGGTTCACAACTAGTTACCAGATAAAGTTCAGCGATTTTCATTTTACCTCAGTATTTTAATGACTTGTTTCCTTTGGACTCTGTATAATAATAAATGCATGTTATCCTGACCAAGTGGCGAAAGGATTTGAAGTATAACATTATGAGCAACAGTGGTCGAATCTGTGTCATTCCTCGAATGCCTGCGCCAGATATAAAGACAGAGGATGAATG
The DNA here is from genome assembly GCF_023864275.1 of Schistocerca cancellata. Lineage (NCBI taxonomy): Eukaryota > Metazoa > Arthropoda > Insecta > Orthoptera > Acrididae > Schistocerca > Schistocerca cancellata. The sequence continues at coordinate 140,085,786 of NC_064632.1, forward strand.
ATGTGAACTAAATTAAAACATTCATGGAACTAAGATAAGCTTGAAAGTCACTTGCTTTCATCTGAACAGAAGGGATACGAGTCTGGATTTGATTAAATTAATATTCCATTGGTTAATGGTATGGTTATGATGTTACAGTGCCGCTAAAGGATGCAGAAATCACATTTGGTATTCGTGTAGAGCTTCAATTGTAATACAACAGACGAAGATCTCTAGACATTGTTAATCACTCTTGAATATTTCTTGTCAAATGTAATTACTGGTTTTAAGTAGTGAATGAAACTCATGGCTAAATACGCTGATACTGAATTGTAGGGTCAATTTACATATATGTATTTTTGGTATAGAGAAAAAATAATTCCTAACACGTGTTAACCAGCAACTTAGCAGGTGGTGTACTCTTTACTGGACCTACTTTAACGTGTGGATACAAAAGTAGGCACAAATAATCCACACTTCACACTACATGCGTTGACGTACACATAATTGGTCCTACAGACAAGATGAAGGCATCACGTACGTATCTGTGCTGTAGTAAGCAATGAAATTTACTTAGTACAACTAAGAAGGCATCACGTAAGTAACTGTGCTGTAGTAAGCAATGAAATTTACTTAGTACAACTAACTGAATTACTAAATGCAGTAAAGGATAAACAATGTATGTAGAGAGAAATATATTTGCATCACATGAGAAAAGTCTTAGACAATATGCATCACAAATATGTACGGACTGAATGTGGCGGAATTGACAAGACCCCTCGCCTTATCGTTATGTGCAAATGCACAGCTTTATTGTCTCTTTCCCAGAATTGATTTCATTACCCTTAAGGAGCAGTTGGAGACCCATTACGTGTTCCTTACCAGACACTATATATTCGGTTTGTATTGACCTGATTAGTTTGTGGTTCTTGCCCTCCTGAGCTTCGCAGTTGGATGATTGGATGTGATGCGGTTTCATGCTTCTCAGTACACAGTCTACACTTACGGGCTTCTCACTTTGTATCCATCGTGTGTAAATGTTCCTTAAGGATCCCATCAACAATCATCAGTCCTAATATGGGTCTGATCTCTCTCCTGTTCAGCTTGAGTTTTACAGAACATCTGTTGAAACATGGCTTCAGCATCATTAACTTGACATATTTTCGTTTTTGGTTCGTGTTTCAGTATTCTAACTGCTGCCTTCTGCTCCAACAACCAAAGGCTTAGTGAGCGTTAGGTTAGGCTCCGGTCCAGTATATGTACTTGTCGTGTCTGTCCGAGCCAGTGTGTCAGTATGTTCATGGCCACTACCACAGGCCCTTGTACTGCTAACAAGAATTCATTATGCTTTGGAACATGTATTCCCTTCGTGAGGGGTCTGTCATACTTTCGTCTTCAACGTTGTTCCTAGATACCGCCATTCCGACACTACAGATATTCAGACGCCTCACAGTAAGCATCCCCAGCAGAGCTGAAGCCGTCATAAGTCGATGGCTGGACACACCTGAAATTAACGTCCACCAACAGACGTCCAGATACCTTATGATCAGATAGTTCATCGTTTTTAGTTTATAATGGTTTTGATGTTGAGGAACTGTTAATGAAGTTGATTTCGATAGTAACTCAGTTTAGTTAACTTAAATGATATTTTTTTCTGCGGTGTGACCATACGTTGTATTAAACAGCCTGTGCTAGTTCCATATTCAACAACGAAATAGATACCACACACTTTTGGTAATTAAGTAATTACAGGGCACCCAACCACCGATTATCATACGCTTGAAGTTCAATAGTAGACGAAGCGCTAATGAAAAATTGAGTGTTAAAAAATAGTCGACTAAATACCCTGAATAAAAGACACAACTGACGAAAAACCTATCACAGATCCGTGAAGAAAGGGTGGTGAGTTCGTCGTCTCGATGACTGCGACAGCCGGCGTGGCGGTTTGACACTGGCGAGCCAGAGAGACCGGACCCGACTGGACCGTGGACCGGACACTTTATGCACACAGGTTGCTGGTTTATATCGCTGTCTTTATACCAAGAATAGGCGCGAAGGTGTATGCCCAGAGGCAGCCGTTTCATGAGCGACCTCTGTCTCTTCCAATACTGCTCCATCCATGGCGCACAAGTGCATGCTTAATGTGATTCTATATCGAAATGTGTATTCGCGCATTTACAATTTATATGGCAAAATTATTAAAATTAAATTTCAGCTGACGTGTCTATGGTCGTAAAATGTTTTCTTTTTGACGGAATTACATAAGTCACTGGGTCCCATGCATTAACCAGTTGAAATCTATCATCACGATTTGTAATCTGCAGCCTTAATATGGCTGGAATCTGCAATATATATCGCCAGTGTGCCAAAGCTCACATTGGTGGGACGTTGTGCTCAGTGCGTCAAAGATGAGAACGAGGAGCACAGCGCGTGAAAGATGCTTGAGTACAATCGTCACACTCGCCTTTCGCAGTCCAGTAAGTCAGCGGTAGAGTAGAAATCTATCTCAACAGGACATTCCATGGATTACTCTGCCACGGAAATCTTGCCCTCCACTAAATCCTTCCGGGATTCAATTATGAAAGAATCGATGGTAATACGTTTAGCACAAAATCTTAGTAATGTTAACAAAATCTTCAGTCGGTTCCTGGTAGAACAACTTTATTATAAATGAATAGTACCAGTTTGCTTCTGTTCTAAAAAATTACTTTTATTGTTAACCGGTTTCCGGCTTACAAGGCAGTCTTCAGACATTTACTGAGTATTTTATCACCAAAGGAGTTACAATTTTTGCAAACAACATTGGAAGAGAAGTAACACGTCTAGACTGCAGTAGAAACATGCAGTAACATCTTTGACAGTGTGGTAGTAATGCAATGAAATAGTCAAAACTGAACAGTACATAAATAACAATGTAGTAGACAGCAAAACCTTTAACACAAAATAGGAATAGAATGCCTACATATCAGTTTCTTTTTAGAAAAAGCTAATAAATTAAAATAAAATTAGCACTAGGCTAGTTTACATCAGGAGGTATGAAACATGGAGAGTGATACTTAAACCAATTAAAAGCGTGACAATTATCAAAGTACCTACAGAGTACATTAGGAACTTAAGCAATATCAATAAGATAAACAAAAATAAATAATCGCAGGAAAATGGAGTCATTTGAGGGAGCCTACAGTAAATGCAATCTTTTATGGTACTGCATTTTAACTGCAACACTATAATCAAAACAATGGCTGTGTAGCTGTCTGTATTAAATAAATGAACATAGTAAAGTATGAACATTATTTGATGAGACAACTACAAGGGGTGTTAAACATGGACAGTATTACAAGTAACAGTTAAAAAAAGCCTTAACTATTGAAACTACAGTCAATATGGAATACAAGGACAACTTTAACAAAATAAAAGAATACAGGAAAATGGGAACATTTAGGAAGAGAAAGTGCGGGAAGTAATGAACAACAGAGATGACTATATCGAGTTAGGGAGAGGGGAAGTGTTGAGCTGTTTCTAGTCATTTAGGATTAGACCTGGACTGTGGCTTCCAACAGGTTGAGTTTATGGCCTTTGCTTGTTAAGTGAATTACATGTGACACTGACTGGTAGTTGTGACCCTCACTCAGTATATGCTCAGCAAATGCGGAGCCTGAATTCTGCAGCCTCCAGCTTCGTTCTTGCACAACCAGCCTACATGCTATGTCTCTGCCTGACTGACCAATGTAAAGTTTGTCACAATCAGAAGAGGTGATTTTGTATACCCTACTGTTGGCTAATAACTGGATCATTCTTTGGTATTAAAAACACAATGGTCAGTCGTGTGCCTGACATAGTAGGAAAGCCTATACTTGCAAGATTTCAGTGCTTTGGCTGCAATCTTTGATACCTCAAGTAGAAATGGTAGTGTACACCATTTCTTGCAGGCAGTGGATGGGGACGCAGGTGGGGGATAGAGGAGTTCTATAATTTTTCGTTTTTGTTTCCTGTGCAAGATGTAGTCAATAAGAACTGGATTGTAGGCATAGGCTGTGGCAATAAATTTTATTGTATTTAACGCTGCCTTAAAATCATTCTGTACATGGGGATGGATATGAGACCGTGTACCATTGAGGGGAAAGCTGCATGTTTGTGAGCTATGGGATGTTGGGTGCAAGTAGGTAATACTGTGTCTGTAGTTGAATTTTTTCTGTAAATTTTGAAACAATCTGTGTGTGTACTGATGTCAATGGTGATATCTAAAAAGTTTATGGATTTTTTGCCAAGCTCCATTGTGAACTGGATAATTATATTTTGACTGTTTATGTGTTTTAAAAAAATGTATAGAGTTGTCTTGTAGTCCCGTCCACATACACCGGACACCGTCTACATATCTAAACCAGTATTTGATATTTGCACTCAGAGGTCCGGTTTTTAGAAAATTTTGTTCAAAATGGTCCATAAATATTTCCGACAACAATGGACTAAGAGGGGAACCCACAGCTAAGCCATCTAATTGTTTATAAAGAGTCCCTTGGAACTGGAATTAGTTCTCTGCCAGGCCCATCTGAGTGACCAGTCTCAAGTCATTCAATTCCACAGGACTGACATTAGACTTGTGCATCAGCTCTGTCAGAATATGAATGCATTCTACCACTGCTATCTTAGAAAGAAAACTGCTGACATCAAAGGATACTAATTTATCACTGTGTGAGACAGATATACGTTTTAACTTATTTACTAGGTACACAGAGTTTGAAATACTATGCTTTAGTTTGAATTTAGTCTTGCTCTTAATTAGGACATCCAGTTTACTAGCTGGTTTCTAAAATAGAGCAGTGAATGATGATACAACTGAACGAATAGGAATATTTTGTTTATGCAATTTAGGAAACCCATACATTCTAGGAGGCACTGGGTTCATATTAGTTAACAGTTTGGCTTCAAACTCAGAGAATATGCCTTTGCATTAATTGATTGCGTATTTAACATCCTTTCTGAACAATTTAGTAGGGTCTTTGGGAAGGACTTGGAATCCTGTGGCAATCGGGAAATCATGAATTTTATCCACATAATCACATTTGTTCAAAAGAACAATATTGTTGCCTTAATCAGATTTTATGGCAATGATACCTAGGTGTTGTAATTTCTGTTTTAAGGACGTGATGGTGTGAAAGTCAATAGCCCGTTGGCTGTTACACACGAATTTGGTTTCATTCTTTAGTGCATTGGCAACTATATATTTTGCAGTGGTGTCTTTCGTTAGAGCATATTTAATACCTACTTTCTTAACAACGAGTTGTTTTTCTCATGCAATGTAGGGAGGAGCTTATATAAAACCTTTCTCAACCATGTTTTGTTCGTTTGGAGTCATAACCAAGTTCGGTTAGTTAATTACACGTTGCGAAAAATTGTGTATACAGTTTGAAGTTAGAGGGCGCCTCGCCTTCCTAATCATAGATAATTTCTTGTTCTGCGGCAAAACTACGTTGTGAATAAGGTCACTTACACCTTGACGACCTTCTCGATCGGAAACATCAAACTCACAGGGGTATATAATTTTGATGTGATTTCCATATGAATTGTTGCTGTTGTGGACTTCAGTCTGTTTTGATGCAGCTCTCCATGCCACTCTATCCTGTGCAAGGTTCTTCATCTCCCATTACCTACTGCAACCTACATCTTTCTGAATCTGTATAGTGTATTCATCTTTCGATCTCCCTCTACGACTTTTACTCTACACGCTGCCCTCCAATACTAAATTGGTGATTCCTTGATGCCTCAGAATATGACCTACCAACGGATCCCTTCTTCTAAGCAAGTTGTGCCACAAATTTCTCTTCTCTCCAATTCTGTTCAATACCTCATCACTAGTTATGTGATCTACCCACCTAATCTTCAGCATTCTTCTGTAGCACCGCATTTCAAAAGCTTCTATTCTCATCTTGTATAAACTGTTTATCGTCCATGTTTCACTTCCATACATGGCTACACTCCATAGAAATAGTTTCAGAAACGACTTCCCGACACTTCAATCTATACTCAATGTTAACAAATTTCTCTTCTTCAGAAAAGCTTTCCTTGCCATTGCCAGTCTACATTTTATATCCCCTCTACTTCGACTATCATCAGTTATTTTGCTAACTCAAATAGCAAAACTCATTTACTACTTTAAGCGTCTCATTTCCAAATTTCCCTCAGCATCACCCGACTTCATTCGACTACATTTATTTGTCCTCGTTTTGCTTTTGTTGATGTTCATCTTATATCCTCCTTTCAAGACACTGTCCATTCCGTTCAGCTATTCTTCCAGGTCCTTTGCTGTCTCTGACAGAACTACAAGTCATCGGGGAACCTCAAAGTTTTTATTTCTTCTTCATGGATTTTGATTCCAACTCAAATTTATCTTTTGCTTCCTTTACTGCTTGCTCAATATACAGATTGAATAACATCGGGGATTCGCTACAACCCTGTAGCACTCTCTTCCCAACCACTGCTTCCCTTTCATGCCCCTCGACTATTATAACTGCCGTCTGGTTTCTTTACTGACTGTAAATAGCCTTTCGATCCCTGCATTTTACCCATGCCACCTTTAGAATTTCGATGAGAGTATGACAGTCAACATTTTTCTTAAACTTTCTTCTAAGGTAAGTCATAAGGGCAGTATTGCCTCACTAGTTCCAACATTTCTACGGAATCAAAACTGATCTTCCCCGAGGTCGGCTTCTACCAGTTTATCCATTCGTCTGTAAAGAATTCGCATTAGTACTTTGCACCTGTGACATACAAAACTGATAGTTCGGTAATTTTCTCATCTGTCAACACCTGCTTTCTTTGGGTTTGGAATTATTATATTCTTCTTGAAGTCTGAAGGTATTTCGCCTGTCTCATACATCTTGCTTACCAGATGGTAGAGTTTTGTCAGGACTGGCTCTAACAAGGCCATCAGTAGTTCTAATGGAATGTTGTCTACTCCCGGGGCCTTGTTTCGACTCAGGCCTTTCAGTGCTCAGTCAAACTCTTCTCGCAGTATCCTATCTCCCATTTCATCTTCATCTACATCCTCTTCCATTTCCATAATATTGTCCTTAAGAACATCGCCTTTTTATACGCCCTCTATATACTCCTTCCACCTTTCTGCTTTCCCTTCTTTGCTAAGAACTGGGTTGCCATCTGAGCTCTTGATATTCATACAAGCGTTTCTCTTTTCTCCAAAGGTCTCTTTAATTTTCCTGTAGACAGTATCTATCTTACCCCTAGTAAGATATGCCTCTACATCCTTATATTTGTCCTGTAGCAATCCCTGCTTAGCAATTTTACTCTTCCTGTAGATCTCATTTTTGAGACGTTTGTATTACTTTCTGCCTGCTTCATTTACTAAGTTTTTATATTTTTTTCTTTCATCAATTAAAATCAGTATCTCTTCTGTTGTCCAAGCATTTCTCTCAACCCTCATCTTCTTACCTACTTGATCTTCTGCTGTCTTCACTAGTTGGTCTCTCAAAGCTACCTATTCTTCTTCTCCTGTATTTCTTTCCCCCATTCTTGTAAATCGTTTCCTAATGCTTTCCCTGGAGCTCGTTACAACCTCTGGTTCTTTCAGTTTATCCAGGCCCCAACTCCTCAAATTTCCACATTTTTGCAGTTTATTTCGTTTTAATCTACAGTTCATAACCAATATGTAGTGGTCACAGTCCATATCTGCCCCGGGAAATGTCTTACAATTTCAATCCTGGTTCCTGAATCTCTGTATTACCATTATGTAATCTATCTGAAACCTCCTAGTACCTCCAGGCTTCATCCATGTACACAACTTCCTTTCATGATTCTTGAACCAAGTGTTAGCTATGATTTAGTTATGCTCTGTGCAAAATTCTACCAGACGGCTTCCTCTTTCATTTCTTCCCCCAATCCATATTCACCTACTACGTTTCCATTTCTCCATTTTCCTACTATCGAATCCCAGTCACCCATGACTACTAAACCTTCGTCTCACTTCACAATCTGAAGAATTTCTTTTATCTCATCATACATTTCTTCAATCTCTTCGTCATCTGCGGAGGTAGTTGGCATATAAACTTTTGCTACTGTTGTAGACGTGGGCTTCGTGTCCATCTTGGTCACAATAATGCATTCACTATGCTGTTTGTAGTACCTTACCCGCATTCCTATTTCCGTATTCATTATTAAACATACTCCTGCAATACCCCTATTTGATTTTGTATTTGTAACCCTGTATTCGCCTGACCAGAAATCTTGTCCCTCCTGCCACCGAACTTCACTAATTACCCAATATATCTAACTTTAACCTATCCACTTCCCTTTTTAAATTTTCTAACCTACCTGCCCGATTAAGGGATCTGACATTCCACTCTCCAGTCCGTAGAATGCCAGCTTGCCTTCTCCTGGTAAAAGCGTCATCCTTGAGTAGTCCCCTCCCAGAGATCCGAGTGGGGGACCATTTTACCTCCGTGATATTTTCCCAAAGAGGACGCTATCATCATTTAACCATACAGTAAAGCTGCATGCCCTCGGGAAAAATTACGGCTGTAGTTTCCCCTTGCTTTACGCCGTTCGAAATACCAGCACAGGAAGGCCGTTTTGGTTAGTGTTACAAGGCCAGATCAGTCAATCATCCAGACTGTTGCCCCTGCAACTACTGAAAAGGCTGCCGCCCCTCTTCAGGAACCACACGTTTGTCTGGCCTCTCAACAGAAACCCCTCAGTTGTGGTTGCACCTAGGGTATGCTGATTTTCATTCCGCTTAATGGCATTGTGTACAGTTGGTTATAGAACCACAATTTGCCAATAGAGGGGCCTTACGATTGTGTACGCGACCACAGATATGCATTTAAATAGTTAGCAACAGATATACAGCTGACGGTGTTAGTATTCACCAGGTGTCGTCCCACTATCAATCAGAGGCTAAGAGTGGATGAAAAAATTTAAAGCTCGTTGGTCTCTTATTCACCCCCTACGCTCAATACAGAATCTGTGTAGCCACCTATATTTGTCTGGAGTATATTGTGCTGGTGAGGATGAGCACGTATTCTAAAAGTGTTCATATCGTTTACGTGTGCCGAGACTTGGGTGTCCGCTCAGCATTCATCTCGTGGGATGTGTGAGACAGCCTGAAAACCACATCCATGCTGGCTGGCGAACCAGTGCTCATCGTTAATCCTACAAGCGGATGCGATCCGGCTCAGGCTCGCTCGCTCGTGTCTCGTATGTTGCTGGTTAAAGTATTTGGCTTTCCAGGTGGTTTGAAAGGTCTAGCGCTGTCCAGAATATGTCGATGTCATTCGTGTAAGCCTCGGAACCAGGGGTTTCATCATAGTTTTCTCCAAATTATGCTGTCAGTGGGACTATCGTCAGACTCAGTAGACCATTCCTCTATCATGTGCATTATTTTGTTTATTTGTTATGAAACGTCCCCTTACAACAAATTATACACTACTGTGCTTAAACTGACACACAATATTTTTTTAGCGCAACGCAATCTGACTTTCAGAAATCCCTACAAAGGAATGGCCCTGACTAACATTAACCTATACCTTTCGCAAATCACTTACCTCACAAAAATCTTCATTACTCAACTACTGCAATACAGCGAGCGCCACTACTGACAGCTAATTAAAGATTCAAACTACAGAAGGCACTAACTACTGATAGGCATAGTTAGCAAATGAAAGATTTTAATAGAGAACAAACAATGTATTTACCTTAATAGTGTTGAAAAACCATAATATACATAGCACTTCATAATATCCAGTATGTGTTGTTGTGGTCTTCAGTCCTGAGACTGGTTTGATGCAGCTCTCCATGCTACTCTATCCTGTGCAAGCTTCTTCATCTGCCAGTACCTACTGCAACCTACATCCTTCTGAATCTGCTTAGTGTATTCATCTCTTGGTCTCCCCCTACGATTTTTACCCTCCACGCTGCCCTGCAATATTAAACTGGTGATCACTTGATGCCTCAGAACATGTCCTACCAACCGATCCCTTCTTCTGGTCAAGTTGTGCCACAAACTTCTCTTCTCCCCAATCCTATTCAATACTTTCTCATTAGTTATTTGATCTACCCATCTAATCTTCAGCATTCTTCTGTAGCACCGCATTTCGAAAGCTTCTATTCTCTTCTTGTCCAAACTATTTACCGTTCATGTTTCACTTCCATACATGGCTACACTCCATACAAATACTTTCAGAAATGACTTCCTGACACTTAAAACTATACTCGATGTTAACAAATTTCTCTTCTTCAGAAACGCTTTCCTTGCCATTGCCAGTCTACATTTTATATCCTCTCTACTTCGACCATCATCAGTTATTTTGCTCCCCAAATAGCAAAACTCCTTTACTACTTTAAGTGTCTCATTTCCTAATCAAATTCCCTCAGCATCACCCGACTTAATTCGACTACATTCCATTATCCTCGTTTTGCTTTTGTTGATGTTCATCTTATATCCTCCTTTCAAGACACTGTCCATTGCGTTCAGCTATTCTTCCAGGTCCTTTGCTGTCTCTGACAGAACTACAAGTCATCGGGGAACCTCAAAGTTTTTATTTCTTCTCCATGGATTTTAATACCTACTCCGAATTTTTCTTTTGTTTCCTTTACTGCTTGCTCAATATACAGATTGAATAACATCGGGGGGAGGCTACAACCCTGTCTCACTCCCTTCCCAACCACTGCTTCCCTTTCATGTCCCTCGACTTTTATAACTGCTATCTGGTTTCTGTACAAATTGTAAATAGCCTTTCGCTCCCTGTATTTTACCCCTGCCACCTTTAGAATTTGAAAGAGAGTATTCCAGTCAACATTGTCAAAAGCTTTCTCTAAGTCTACAAATGCTAGAAACGTAGGTTTGCCTTTCCTTAATCTTTCTTCTAAGATAAGTCGTATGGTCAGTATTGCCTCACGTGTTCCAGTATTTCTACGGAATCCAAACTGATCTTCCCCGATGTCGGCTTCTACTAGTTTTTCCATTCGTCTGTAAAGAATTCGTGTTAGTATTTTGCAGCTGTGGCTTATTAAACTGATTGTTCGGTAATTTTCACATCTGTCAACACCTGCTTTCTTTGGGATTGGAGTTATTATATTCTTCTTGAAGTCTGAGGGTATTTCGCCTGTTTCATACATCTTGCTCACCAGATGGTAGAGTTTTGTCAGGACTGGTTCTCCCAAGGCCGTCAGTAGTTCCAATGGAATGTTGCCTACTCCGGGGGCCTTGTTTCGACTCAGGTCTTTCAGTGCTCTGTCAAACTCTTCACGCAGTATCGTAAATCTGCATGCCCTCGGGAAAAATTACGGCCGTAGTTTCCCCTTGCTTTCAGCCGTTCGCAGTACCAGCACAGCAATGCCGTTTTGGTTATTGTTACAAGGCCAGATCAGTCAATCATCCAGACTGTTGCCCTTGCAACGACTGAAAAGGCTGCTGCCCCTCTTCAGGAACCACACGTTTGTCTGGCCTCTCAACAGATACCCCTCCATTGTGGTTGTACCTACGGTACGGCCATCTGTGTCGCTGAGGCACGCAAGCCTCCCCACCAACGGCAAGGTCCACGGTTCATGGGGGGGGGGGGGAATATCCAGTATAACAAATTTCAAAACTCCGCCATCTCTCTCCCCACATCCGCCACTGCTGGCGGCTCACCTCCAACTGCGCAACACTACATGCTGTTCACATCCAGCTGCCCAACACTACAATGGCAGACAACAATGCAAACTAGCCACAGACTGCACACAGCACAGCCAGTGATTTTCATACAGAGCGCTACGTAGCGGCGGCGTTACCAATATAAGAACCTAAACAGCATACTTACATAGCCGCCATGCTCCCCACAAAAAAATTTTACAAATTGTTTTGGGCAGTGGCCAATAATGATTTGATAAATTTTTCCATAATTACAATAACGAAGATATCAAATGCACACACTTATTAATACAATGTTGGTCAAATGCTAAAATTTTCTCACAGTCAATAAAGACAGTCCTGATCATTCATCAGAGTAAAACTGCTGTTTCTTTTCTCAAAGTCTGAGCAGTAAAAGACAACGCACAGGGAAGTAGTGGATTTCCATGCAGTCTTGAAGAAGTAGTGTTGTCCTTCCAACGGAAAGACAGTGCTGACTCTCGACATGCAGACAGGTAATGGGCCACAACAGAGCAAACCCACAGTAGAGTCATTCGACGTTTTGAAGAATATTGGTAGGTAGGTCATCACAGAGCAGACCCACTGTAGTCCTTGTAGAGATTGTGGTATGGGTGGGCCACCAGAGGCGCAGACCCACTGCAGTCCTTGTAGAAATAATGGTATTGGTGGGCCATCAAAGATGCAGACCCACTGTAGTCCATGTAGAGACAGCCAGCAGCCATCTGTTGTGACTGTGCGGGTGCACAATCACCATTGAAGAGTCATGCGAATAATATAGCAAGTCCATAACCACCACTTGCTGAATTATCAACACACGGGCAAACACTAACAGTCCCTACTTCTCACATTTTGTCCATATACTATGACCAACAGAAAAATGTGCAGTGAAATGTAACTAACAAGTTAATAATGTGATGAACTGGTATCAATTACAATTTTATAACATAGGAATACAATTACAAAGGTACAAAATACATCATTAAAAACATAACAATACAGATAACATTTGTAGTACAGGCTTTACAACAGAATAGAAATAAACCTATACATCAGTGTTACAGGAATTCTGACATAAGTAAATATATAAATGATCAGAATAATTATTGAAACATCAACTTCACACATGAGCATTAAAACAAAACAGAATAAATAATGTCTAAGCATATCTACAAGGTAAATAACATATTATTAATGCCAATTATATTTGAGGATAACAGTATTCCTCATCATAGTGAATGTAGCTTAGTATTAAAAGATGAAAAAATTCTATGAAACTACACAGAGACAGGAAGAAAACAAATACATAAGGGTACACAAACACATAGTGGGATAACACAAAAGGAAAGGACAGGGTTCGTTTTCAGTGTAACATTTGGTACTGCAGTCCAACCCAAAACTTCATTCCATAGATCGTTTGTCTTATTTCAACCTTTGCTTCCACCAAAAAAATCCTATCCAAGCATGCTTTCTGTATTTTTCTCGTATAAACTCTCAGTGCATTTCTTCAAATTCATCGCAACTCATTCTCTTATATAGTCTACCCCCTCTTAAGCTAACTTAAATCTTCTGAGGTCAGATGCTAAACTAAGGGACGAGGCAATGCAGCAGTACAAAACAATTAACACGAACAGCAATGACAAAAAAATTCAAATTGGCAAAGTAATCACCAATATTACAACTAATATAAGGCAATGAGCAGCAAACAAGAAAAATAAATCAGTAATAAACTGGCTTAGCAAAGTAACACAAAGTCAAATTCAGTAACACTATGCCTGGCAAACCGCCGCAGCAAATGAAATAAATCATATCTAAACATGACATAGCTCAAGCAAAAAAAACATTACACTAAAGACAATAATGCAGACAAGGGAAATGTATATTCACATCTTAATGTCTATGTAATTAAAGTGGTGCACCACAACTTATTCTACGAAAAATGTTACCAAGTAGTTGAAAAGAAAATTATATATGCAGTCACTGTTATTAGTCCCTTCTTATTGTTCTTTCCATTCCAAGAGCTCCTTTTTCGAAGAATGTGGGTCATAAAATAATTATTTAATAGATATGTTGACAGAAAGTGTTCACATTAGCAAATGCATTTAATTTTATTTTATGAAACCAATGCTGCAAGACAGCTGGAAACCAGATATCAAATGAAATAAGCAACTATGTACAAAGTAAAGCATAAGAACATCATTCAGTAGTCATGAGGCATTTCATAAGTTAGTAGAAAAATCTCTCAACTAGAGAGACAGTAGTCATAATCAGGTGTATAGACAAAAAATATTTCTCGTCATTTCATTAGGCATTTCAGTAAATATCATAAATTAAGAGCTCCACAGTGTAATCATATGTTTTCAAGTTCGACCATGTCGTTTTTGCGATGCTTTCTACAAAGGAACGTCAATAGCGAGGATAATGGTCTCCCTTTTTTTTTCTTCACCTGTACCTCTGAAAGGGGCACACACTAATGGCCTTTTTCTAGGCGACTGTCGCCCAGCTGGGTACCCACGACGCATTACGTGCAGGTGGTCACTTAACATTCTTACGGAAATATTTACGACACCAGTTTCCGCTACAGTGACAGTCTCATATGAAAATTTCACATTTACATTGCAAATGTGTAGAAACAAAATCCTATGAATATAACAGTGTGCAAAAAAATTTTTCGTCGGCATTGAAAAACATTCACACATGTACACAAATTTCATAAATCTAAAGTACGATTCTTGGTTTCCAAAATCCTTTTGCACAAACCAGAGTCCCTAAACACTACTCATTATTCCTTACCTTATTCATCGACACTTCTTCAATATTTCATCATAACAGATATGTAGCATAATCAAATTCCTCATATAGCATCAGCTTATTGATCATAAACATACCGCAACAGCATAATACACATAGTCATCGTAATAATAACATCATAACACCTCAGTCAACTCTCATAATTGTCGTAGCTTCCTCCAATAATTAAAAAAAATTCTCTGCTCATGTCAAAAGTGTCATCTGCCTCAAACGTACTTTAAAAATCGTGATCCCATACCAAATATATCATTCAAAGCTCTCATAATATCACAATGGGTCCGAAAAAATATGAAAATTTCCAAACTACAGACAAAATACAATTTGGTAAAGTGTGAAGTTATACAACGGTGTAATTACGTAAACATCTGTCACTGATGTAGTAAAAAAGTTTGTCTCTCAGTTAAATGATCAGATAGCTGTGTAATTTATGTATTAGAGGAATATGGTACCGATGTGTAAAGTTTTATAAGCAAATACCATATTAGGTAGGGCTCATTGTGCTTGCCAAACACATGGTACACAAAGTAAGCATGTACCCCCTGAGGATTATTGTAATTATACCCTGAGGTGTTACAGATTACAGCAATGGAATGAAATGTATCATGGAAAACTTTCTTTGTAATTCAAAAATCTTTAAAAATAAATGTTTTAAGTACAAAATTAATCACTCAAATACGTGTCCTGTAGCGCTAAATGTGGGTCTTGCTGTAAGATAATCTCTGTGGAAGTGTCGTAGTTATTGTCCTCCGAAAGCTAAGTTCTGCAGAAGTCAATGTACTTACCTCATGATAAACAAAAGTGAAATGCTTTGCCTATAGATATCTTAGTTATTACGCTTATTGTTGTAATGAAGAAATTACTGTGCTGTAACGTATTGTTGTTCTACGGAAAAGGCTGTCTCATTGTAGCTATACCACAAAAGTTACTATTAAACATGTTTTACTTTCCAGAAGAATTGAGAAAAACTGTGCAGATATAAAACAGATACACCGCAAAAGCAACAATGTAATTTGTCACTCATTAGAAACTCGTGATATAATCGTGTAGCTGTCACATAAACTAACCACTGTGTCATCTGGTATGTCTCTGAAAGTACTTTAATTCAGAATGTATTTTTAAGTAAACCAAAATGTTGCATTAAAATCTCATTAGCAGTACCAGTATATGTTCTAAGTATGTGTGCCTTATAGTCGTTACGTAATCGTGCAACTAACAAGCAAGAATGTACACACACAATAACACTGTGTCGTCTGTTCACAATAATAATGCATTCGTAATTTCTGTTTAAATAATTTCTCTTGGTTCTTGACTGGATATTTAACTTCAAACATTGTTGCGTGGTAACAGTTTCTAAGTCTGACAATGCATAGTAGAAATGTGAAGTGAAACGTTTTGAGGGAAAGACAAAGTTAAAAAGCAGATTATCTTTCAATAACCGGTTGTACATGAGAAACGTGGTGCAGTCCTTTACTCTTCCAAGTACTCAGAGTTACAACTTGAATGCAATTATCATGCTGTATTCGTCCGTAAAGAATACTGGAATTTTGCTCAAGGTTAGCATCTATGTTATTTTTCCCTGAGCCAGCGGGCGCAGGTGGCTGCCTGCGGTGCGAGTCATTGTCTGCTATCTCTTTGTTGGCACACATCGTTATTGGGATTAGGAGACCTAACGTCCACAAATTCATGTTGTCGAGAGTGCCCTGCTCTGTTTGAATCCCGCCCGTTCTGATGAAATTCAGGTCTGTCGTTCTGTTGGTAGTTTCTGTAGTTTCTTTCTTGTCGGTTAAGTGGTGGAGAATTTCTCCCTGAATTATCACTGCACGGTGGACCATCGCATCTGAAGTTATTCTGTCTCCCGTGATAATAATTGTTCTGGTTGCCAAATTGTCTGTTTCTATGAGTGTCTCTGTCATATTCATTACTACGGAGATGCGATCTCTCTCTGTAACTATTACTCTGCCAGTGGTTGTCATACGGGTGGTGTCTGCTTCGGTCACGATTTACATTGAAAGAATAACCTTGTCGTATATTATTTCTGTCATCGCGGAATTGTGACGGATGTGATCTGTAATTGTTTTGCTCCTGTTTTTGCGTTCCGCGATTGTCAGTGTAAATTTCCAGTTCTTGTAACAGTCCCTGAAAAGCTTCAATGTCGTCTTTGCAACGTCCTGCCAAAATAATATGTCGTAAATGTTCAGGTAATTTGATTAAGCAAATGCGTATGAGTTCTGAGGGGCTGTATGGGTTTGACAGGTACTGATTCTTGTGGAACATGTCTTCAAAATATTTCACAAGACTGGAAAATTCAGATTGTTCGAAATGTTTCATCGTTATGATGCTATGTTTTACTCGGTCTTGTGTAGCTTGAGACCAATATGCTGAGAGGAATGCATGGTAAAATTCTCCTTCACTGTGACAATCGTGAATGACCAATCGCATTCTTACAGCTGGTTCATTCTCCAAGTAGCCACACATAAATTCTAACCTGTGCTCCAATGACCAGTTGGGAGGAAAACAATGAGAGAATTGATGGAGCCACGCATTACCAATATAAAAATCTAAACAGCCTACTTACATAGCCCCCATGCTCCCCACAAAAAATTTTACATTGGGCAGTGGTCAATAATGATTTGATAAAATTTTTCATAGTTACAATAACAAATAAATCAAATGCACACACTTATTGATACAATGTTGG
The DNA here is from genome assembly GCF_023864275.1 of Schistocerca cancellata. Lineage (NCBI taxonomy): Eukaryota > Metazoa > Arthropoda > Insecta > Orthoptera > Acrididae > Schistocerca > Schistocerca cancellata. The sequence continues at coordinate 140,102,912 of NC_064632.1, forward strand.
TCAAAAGCTAAAATTTTCTCACAGTCTATAAAGACAGTTCTGATCATTCATCATAATAGTAATTACAGTTTTTTTCACAAAGTCTCATTAGTAAAAGAAATTGCACACAGAAGTAGTGGATTTCCATGCAGTCTTGAAGAAGTAATGTTGTCCTTCCAACGGAAACACAGTGCTGACTCTTGACATGCTGACAGGTAATGGGCCAGAAAAGAGGAAACCCACTGCAGAGCCATTTGACGTTTTGAAGAATATTGGTAGTTAGGTCATCACTGTAGTCCTGGTAGGGATTACGGTATTGGTGGGCCACCAGAGTTGCAGACCCACTGCAGTCCTTGTAGAAATAATGGTATTGGTGGGTCATCAAAGATGCAGACCCACTGTAGTCCTTGTAGAAATAATGGTATTGGTGGGTCATCAAAGATGCAGACCCACTGTAGTCCATGTAGAGATAGCCAGCAGCCATCTGTTTGACAGTGCAGGTGCACAATCACCATTGAAGAGTCTTGCGGATAATATAGCAAGTCCATAACCACCACTTGTGCACTCACAAAGTTTTTGGAATTGTCCTTAGAACCAGCAATGCTGTTATCCAGTCCCTTGCTGAATTATCAACACACGGGCAAACACTAACAGTCCCTACTTCTCGCATATTGTCCATATACTATGACCAACAGAAAAGTGTGCAGTGAAATGTAACTAACAAGTTAATAATATGATGAACTGGTATCAATTACAATTTTATAACATAAGAATACAATTACAAAGGTACAAAATACATCATTAAAAACATAACAATACAGATAACATTTGTAGTAATACAGGTTTTACAAAAGTATAGAAATAACATATACATCAGTGTTACAGGAATTCTGACATAAGTAAATATATAAAAGATCAGAATAATTATTGAAACATCAACTTCACACATGAGCATTAAAACAAAACAGAATAAATAATGTCTAAGCATATCTACAAGGTAAATAACATATTATTAATACCAATTATATTTGAGGATAACAGTATTCCTCATCATAGTGAATGTAGCTTAGTATTAAAACATGAAAAAATTCTATGAAACTACACAGAGACAGGAAGAAAACAAATACACAAGGGTACACATACACATAGTGGGATAACACAAAAGCAAAGGACAGGGTTTGTTTTCAGTGTAACATTTGGTACTGCAGTCCAACGCAAAACTTCATTCCATAGATCTTTCGTCTTATTTCAACCTTTGTTTCCATCAAAAAAATCTTATCCAAGCATGCTTTCTGTATTCTGTTCACATCCTCTTTCAAGAATAGTTTTTCTCCACTGTGAACTACTTTTTTTGGCCAAACTATTTTCTTATAGCTTCTTAATGCATTTCTTCCAATTCATCATAGTTAGTTTCTTATATAGTCTACCCCCTCTTAAGCTAACTTAAATCTACTGAGCTCAGATATATATACCAAGGGACGAGGCAATGCAGCATCATAAAACAATTAATACAAACAGAAATGACAAAAAATTCAAATTGGCAAAGCAAGCAGCAATAATACAACTAATATAAGGCAATGAGCAGCAAGCGAGAAAAATAAATTAGTAGTAAAACAGGCTTAGCAGAGTAACACAAAGTCAAATTCAGTAACACTATGCCTGGCAAACAGCAGTAACTTATACCTAAACATGACATAGTTCAAGCAGAAAAAAAACATTACACTAAAGACAATAATGCAAACTAGCCACAGACTGCACACAGCACAGCCAGTGATTTTCATACAGAGCGCTACGTGGCATTACCAATATAAAAATCTTAACAGCCTACTTACAACTTCCGTTATCGTTTTTTAACAGATTATCGCACCCGAAAACAAATATACACTATCGCTCCTACAGTGTATCTCAGGGGATCTGTCAATATTCAAGAGCATGGCAGAAATGATTATTCGAAGCGAAAACATATAGCAAACGTGAGCTACAAATTGCGTACTTTAAGAGCTATTAGCACTTCTTCATCCTAGATACTGTGAAACAAATCTCTTCTACAGCAAGTTCTCTGCTCCACTTATTTTGGGAGGGGGTACTATGGACCAAAAATGGGAAAGGGCTCTAAAATGCACACCCTTAGATTTACGAGCATACTTTCTGTAGATTACAGCAGCGAAGATGAACAAATGCTTATAGCTCTTAAGGGATGCACTTTAGAATCTCTGTTAACTGGACGTCCTTTTCTACCATCTCTCGAAGTAAGGAAAGTAAACAGCTTTCAGTAGCACAGATTTGTTCACAGCACCTAAGATGGACATGTGATCATAGCTATTGAGGAGTGCGTATTAGATCTTATGTTTGCTAGACTATTTTGATGCCTTCATTTTGACTGTAGGACCAACTATATGTACGTCAACACATATAGTGTAAAGTATTGATTGTTTGTGACTCCTTTTATATCCACACATTCAGGCAGGTCCAGTACAGAGTACACCACGTGCTAAATTGCTGGTTAATACGTGTAACGACTCCTTTTTTTCTCTACACTACAAATATATGTAAATGAACCCAACAATTCGGTGTCAGTGTAATTAGCCACGACTTTCATTCACTACTTAAAACCAGAAATTACATTTACCAATAAATATACAAGAGTGATTAACAGTATCTAGCGATCTTCATATGTTGTGTCACAATTGAAGCTCTACACGAATACCAAATATATTTCTGCAGCCCTTAGCGGCACTATAACATCATAACCATACCATTAACCAATGGAATATTAATTTCATTATATCCATACTCGTATCCATTCCGTTCAGATGAGAGCAAGTTACTTTTAAGCTTATTTTTGCTAGGATATAAATCCCCGAATGTTTTAATTTTGTTCATATCATTCATCCTCTATCTTTACATCTGGCGCAGGCATTCGAGTGAATGACACACTTTTGGTCACTGTTGTTCCTAATGTTATACGGGAAAAACAGAAAATCCATGTAACTTATTTGGTAGCTAGTTGTGAACCAAAAGAGCTGCTGATTATTTACTTTCTGTGTTGAAGACGGGTATAGTCTGTACTGATCACTGTGACATTCCATGTCTAAAATTGCTGTGGAAAACGAACAACTACAACGAAAACGCGTCAAATATATGTCTATATGCAGTCACATAAATAAAGAGAAAGAGAGAGAATGAAGCAACTTTGGTTAAAGTAACAATTTTTATTCTGCATCTGTTTAATTTTATTTCAGAGACGTAAATGCTTAGTTAATGTTGTTTTACATGGAGATATATTATGTCAAACTTTGAAAGATATTTTATTCTTTCGTTTAATAATTTATTCAGTTTAGTTATTTGTGAGTCGTTGTACACATCTACTGCGCAGGCGTATTACTGTCTCAGCCCTGACTTTCTTCATTCAGCACATCCAAAACTCTCTCCAACAATGAGGCATCGGTGGTATGTCCTCCTCACGAACTGTTCTCCGTTAATCATTGATATGTTTATTGGCTAGCAAACATGTGTCCCTGCCCAATTTGCGCACACACGACACTCTTAGCCTCGACTTTTTCTGCCCGGTACATGCAACAGCCCCTACAACGATGAAGCATTGGCATGATGTCCTAACCACCCACTGTTCTTGGTTCCACTTGAATAGACTTATAGACGAGTTAGCCAGTGTTCCCATTCTCTTCGCAGATACGCAACAGTCTTAGCCCTGAGATTTTTTGTCCAGCACTTCCAACACTCTTACCAACCACGAGGAACTCTTGAGTTGCCCTTCTTATACACTATTCTCAGTTCCTGATGAAAACTTTTATTGGGCAAAGACACGGTGTCTTGGTCCACTTTCCACACACAAAAAGTCGTATCACTGACTTTCTCCACTCAACACCCCCAACATCCTCTCTGACGAACAGACATCGACGTGATGTATATCCGTGACTTCCTCAAATTTAACGTGCGTGCCTTCCCAGCTTCTTAAAGAAAGACACGTCTGATATCATTGGTCATCATTCCCCAGTCTGAGCTTCTCAAATTAGCCCGATATCCTGCTTTGCTTAGGTAGCACAATATTATGAGTTTAAGTTGTTAGATATCAATTAGAGTTAATTTAATGACTATTTTACCTACATATTTCTGTTCATGTGGTCATATGTCAGAGTAATTTGGAAGTAATTTTGCTGCAGGAATTGAATCAGTGATGTAGAAGTGGTACATTTTAACCCTGTCTCGGCATTCAAAGTGATGATGGTGCTCGATATTTACACTTAAACGATATTTGTAGCAGTCCTGAGAATTAAAGCTGCTAATAGTTGCCACTACATCGTTTTATACTGAAAAAGCTAATTTATACAGTACTTCGCTTGAATCGCTACACTATTTTCCGCATACTTTCGATCCACACATAAGGTGAAATTTACAGACATTGTTACCTAATGACCATCTGGGAAACAATTCCAGAGTGTGACGTCAAAGCTCGTTCTTCTAGACCATTTGCTCAAAGTTTCAAGGCTGCCGCATTTCATAACTCTAATACTACAATAATGTTTAATTTATGGCCCGAATAAACACTCATATAATGTCAGATTTTACATCAACTGTAGCAACAAAAATCGAAAACCAATACATGAATGAATTTTGACGGTTGAAACAAATCTCCCACAGAGGATGGGCGCCGCGCGTTGGCGGCTGCGCTCAGACGTGGACGAGTTGGTGCTGCTGGCAGCGCAGGCGGAGAAGATCCGGCCGCAGCCTGCTGCTGTTGACGGAGCCTGCGGCAGAGTCATCGGGAAGGTAAGGCGGCGCTGAAGGCACAACTTCATTAACAACGCACTAGTAATTAATGAGTTGGAATATTTTCTATCTAATGCTAGAAGATGTATTATCCTCGTCACTGTTAACGAACGTGTTTGAAGCCCCACTTCTTGGTTTCATACAGTACCATACACAAAATTTAGAATGTTGTCCTCTCTTAGTGACCGGCTTTGCTTGAAAACAATTCTAGTGAATTTTTGCCCCTGATGCTGTATGTCGTAAATTTTAATTATTTTAATGTGAAATACTCCTCTTCTGTGCAGGTGAACGATGGCTGGGTAGTTTTGACGGCCGCCGAAGTCCACGAGCCACCAGTGACGGAGTGTGAGGAGGACATCCCGCCGATCCCTCGCCGCCGGAAGGGGTGTCGTTGGTGCAGGGAGGAGAGGGGCGGGGCGAAGGCTGTGATGATGTTTGGTTTGTGGGGCGCTCAACTGCGTGTTTATCAGCGCCCGTACAATTTCCCAATCTTTGCGCAGTCCAATTTCGCCACTTTCCTGGATGATGGTGAAATGATGAGGACAACACAAACACCCAGTCATCTCGAGCCAGGTGAAAATCCCTGACCCCGCCGGGAATCGAACCCGGGACCCCGTGCTCGGGAAGCGAGAACGCTACCGCGAGACCACGAGCGGCGGACACCGCGAAGGCTGTGGTGCGTCCAGACGGTGGGCGGAGACGTCGGCTCACTGTTTGCTAAACATGTTAATGACGAGAACATCACGTCGATGTCTGTTCGACAGAGAGGATGTGGGTGGTGTTGAGTGGAGAAAATCAGTGATATGACTCTTTGTGTGTGGAAAGTGGACAAAGACACCGGCTCTTTACCCAATAAAAGTATTCACTAGCAACTGAGGTCAGTGTATAAGAAGGACAACCCTAGACGTCTTCGTGGTTGATAAGGGTGTTCGAAATGCTGGACAGGGAAATTCAGGGCTAAGACTGTTGCGTGTCTGCGAAGAGAATGGGAATGGGGAAAAACAGCTCACTAGTCAATAAATATATTTACGTGGAACCATGAACAGTGGACGATTAGGACATCACGCCAATGTTACATCGTTAAAGAGGCTGTTGCAGGAACTGGGTGGAAAATGTCCGTGCTAACAGTGTTGTGCGTGTGCCAAGTAGACAGGGACACGAACTAACTAAAACATAAAAGTATTACTGACAAACTGACGGCAAAGGATAACAATACCAACACACGAGCGTCTGAACGTTGGAGAGAGCTCTGCAGGTGCTTGACGGAAAAAGTCAAGGCCAAGAGTGTTGTGTTCGGCCAAAAGTGGACAGTGTCACCGGCTTACTAGCCAAAAAACATATCAATGATTAACCGAGGACAGTGGATGAGGAGGACACACCACCGATACCTCATCGTTGAATGTGCTGAATGGAGAACGGCAGGGATGAGACAGTTATGCGCCTGGACAATTGATGGGGACACCGGCTCACAAATAACTACACTCAATAAATTATTAAATGAAAGAATGAAATATATTTGAACGTCTGAGTTAAAATACCTCCATATAAAACAATATTAATTAAGCGTTGATATCTCTCAAATCCAATTAAGCAGATGCAGAATAAAAATTATTACTTTAAACAAAGTAGCTTGATTCTTTCTCTCTTTAATTTTATGTGACTGCGTACAAAGTAATATTTGATGTGTTATCTTTTTTGATGTTCATCTCCCACAGCAATATAATACATAGACTATCACAGTGATCAGTACGGAGTAGATAAATCTTCAACATAGAAAGTTCCTTCACTACTAGCCTCCAGATAAATTACAGAGATTTTCTATTTTATCTTAGTATTTTTGTGACTTCTTTCCGCTGGTGCTCTGTGAAGTAGCATTTTTATATAAAAGCATGTTATCCTGACTTAGCACCATATAAAATAACCATACAATCTTATGACGCAGCAATGGCCGAGAGCGTGTCATTCGTTCGAATGCCTACGCCAGAAGCCAAGATGGAGGACGAACGATCGGAATACAATTAAAACATTCGAGGATCTAAGTCATAGCAAAGATAAGCTGAAAATTGTCTTGCTCTCCTCTGTAATGAAGGAATAAGAGTCTGTATTAAACGAAAGGTTCAGATTTTACAGTGCCGCTAAGGGCAACAACAATCACATTTGTTGTTCGAATAGAACTTTAATTATTACACAATATATGAAGATCTCTATACACTGTTAGTCACTCTTGAAAAATTTTTTGTAAATGTAATATCTGATTTTGAAGTATTGAATGAAACTGTCAGTCTTAATCATAGCTAATTACACTGACGCCAAATTCTATGGTCCACTTAGATACATTTTTGGCATAGGGAAATAACGGAGTCGTTACACGTAGTAACCAACAACGCATCGAGTGTTGTACTCCATACTGGACCTATCTGAACGTTTAGATGAGAAAATAGTCACACATAATCTGTACTTGACACTACATGTGTCTACGTACACATAATTGGTCCTGTGGACAAAATGAAGGCGCCACACGCTTGCAACAGGTCTGTAGTATGTAGTTAAATTTACTTAGCGTTGTTGTTGTTGTGGTCTTCAGTCCTGAGACTGGTTTGATGCAGCTCTCCATGCTACTCTATCCTGTGCAAGCTTCTTCATCTCCCAGTATCTACTGCAACCTACTTCCTTCTGAATCTGCTTAGTGTATTCATCTCTTGGTCTCCCTCTACGATTTTTACCCTCCACACTGCCCTCCAATGCTAAATTTGTGATCCCTTGATGCCTCAAAACATGTCCTACCAACCGAACCCTTCTTCTAGTCAAGTTGTGCCTCAAACTTCTCTTCTCCCCAATCCTATTCAATACTTCCTCATTAGTAACGTGGTCTACCCACTTTATCTTCAGCATTCTTCTGTAGCACAACATTTCGAATGCTTCTGTTCTCTTCTTGTCCAAACTAGTTACCGTCCATGTTTCACTTCCATACATGGCTACACTCCATACAAATACTTTCAGAAATGACTTCCTGACACTTAAATCTATACTCGATGTTAACAAATTCCTCTTCTTGAGAAACGCTTTCCTTGCCATTGCAAGTCTACATTTTATATCCTCTCTACTTCGACCATCACCGGTTATTTTACTCCCTAAATAGCAAAACTCCTTTACTACTGTCAGTGTCTCATTTCCTAATCTAATTCCCTCAGCATCACCCGACTTAATTTGACTACATTACATTATCCTCGTTTTGCTTTTGTTGATGTTCATCTTATATCCTCCTTTCAAGACACTGTCCATTCCGTTCAACTGCTCTTCCAAGTCCTTTGCTGTCTCTGACAGAATTACAATGTCATCGGCGAACCTCAAAGTTTTTACTTCTTCTCCATGAATTTTAATACCTACTCCGAATTTTTCTTTTGTTTCTTTTACTGCTTGCTCAATATACAGATTGAATAACATCGGGGAGACGCTACAACCCTGTCTTACTCCCTTCCCAACCACTGCTTCCCTTTCATGCCCCTCGACTCTTATAACTGCCATCTGGTTTTTGTACAAACTGTAAATAGCCTTTCGCTCCCTGTATTTTACCCCTGCCACCTTCAGCATTTGAAAGAGAGTATTCCAATTAACATTGTCAAAAGCTTTCTCTAAGTCTACAAATGCCAGAAACGTAGGTTTGCCTTTTCTTAATCTTTGTTCTAAGATAAGTCGTAAGGTCATTATTGCCTCACGTGTTCCAACATTTCTACGGAATCCAAACTGATCTGCCCCGAGGTCGGCTTCTACCAGTTTTTCCATACGTCTGTAAAGAATTCGCGTTAGTATTTTGCAGCAGTGACTTATTAAACTGATAGTTCGGTAATTTTCACATCTGTCAACACCTGCTTTCTTTGGGATTGGAATTATTATACTCTTCTTGAAGTCTGAGGGTATTTCTCCTGTCTCATACATCGTGCTTACCAGATGGTAGAGTTTTGTCAGGAATGGCTCTCCCAAGGCCATCAGTAGTTCAAATGGAATGTTGTCTACTCCCGGGTCCTTGTTTCGACTCAGGTCTTTCAGTGCTCTGTCAAACTCTTCACGCAGTATCTTATCTCCCATTTCGTCTTCATCTACATCCTCTTCCATTTCCATAATATTGTCCTCAAGTACATCGCCCTTGTATAAACCCTCTATATACTCCTTCCACCTTTCTGCCTTCCCTTCTTTGCTTAGAACTGGGTTGCCATCTGAGCTCTTGATAGTCATACAAGTGGTTCTCTTCTCTCCAAAGGTCTCTTTAATTTTCCTGTAGGCAGTATCTATCTTACCCCTAGTGAGACAAGCCTCTATATCCTTACATTTGTTTTCTAGCCATCCCTGCTTAGCCATTTTGCACTTTCTGTCGATCTCATTTTTGAGACGTTTGTATTCCCTTTTGCCTGCTTCATTTACTGCATTTTTATATTTTCTCCTTTCATCAATTAAATTCAATATTTCTTCTGTTACCCAAGGATTTCTATTAGCCCACGTCTTTTTACCTACTTCATCCTCTGCTGCCTTCACTACTTCATCCCTCAGAGCTACCCATTCTTCTTCTACTGTATTTCTTTCCCCCATTCCTGTCATTTGTTCCCTTATGCTCTTCCTGAAACTCTCTACAACCTCTGGTTCTTTCAGTTTATCCAGGTCCCATCTCCTTAAATTCCCACCTTTTTGCAGTTTCTTCAGTTTCAATCTGCAGTTCATAACGAATAGATTGTGGTCAGAATCCACATCTGCCCCAGGAAATGTCTTACAATTTAAAACCTGGTTCCTAAATCTCTGTCTTACCATTATATAATCTATCTGATACCTTTTAGTATCTCCAGGATTCTTCCAGGTATACAACCTTCTTTTATGATTCTTGAACCAAGTGTTGGCTATGATTAAGTTATGCTCTGTGCAAAATTCTACAAGGCGGCTTCCTCTTTCATTCCTTCCCCCCAATCCATATTCACCTACTATGTTTCCTTCACTCCCTTTTCCTACTGACGAATTCCAGTCACCCATGACTATTAAATTTTCGTGTCCCTTCACTACCTGAATAATTTCTTTTATCTCGTCATACATTTCATCTATTTCTTCATCATCTGCAGAGGTAGTTGGCATATAAACTTGTACTACTGTAGTAGGCATGGGCTTTGTGTCTATCTTGGCCACAATAATGCGTTCTCTATGCTGTTTGTAGTAGCTAACCCGCACTCCTAATTTTTTATTCATTATTAAACCTGCTCCTGCATTACCCCTATTTGATTTTGTATTCATAACCCTGTAATCACCTGACCAAAAGTCTTGTTCCTCCTGCCACCGAACTTCACTAATTCCCACTATATCTAACTTTAACCTATCCATTTCCCTTTTTAAATTTTCTAACCTACCTGCCCGATTAAGGGATCTGACATTCCACGCTCCGATCCGTAGAACGCCAGTTTTCTTTCACCTGATAACGACGTCCTCGTGAGTAGTCCCCGCCCGGAGATCCGAATGGGGGACTATTTTACCTCCGGAATATTTTACCCAAGAGGACGCCATCATCATTTAATCATACAGTAGAGCTGCATGTCCTCGGGAAAAATTACGGCTGTAGTTTCCCCTTGCTTTCAGCCGTTAGCAGTACCAGCACAGCAAGGCCGTTTTGGTTAATGTTACAAGGCCAGATCAGTCAATCATCCAGACTGTTGCCCCTGCAACTACTGAAAAGGCTGCTGCCCCTCTTCAGGAACCACATGTTTGCCTGGCCTCTCAACAGATACCCCTCCGTTGAGGTTGCACCTACGGTACGGCCATCTGTATCGCTGAGGCACACAAGCCTCCCCACCAACGACAAGGTCCATGGTTCATGGGGGGTTACTTAGCGTATCTAACTGAATTACTGAATACACGAGAAGCATAAGCAAAATATGTACAGATAAAAATATTTACGTTACATAGAAAAAAGTTTTAAACAGTGTGTTAGCGTGAGAAATATGTTAGTACTGTCCTACACAGAATTCGTGGGAATCCTCACCTTATCATTATGCTCAACTGCACAACTTTATTGTCTCTTCCACAGAACTGACGTAATTGTCCTTAAGAAGTTGTAGATCTTTTACGTGGTCTTATTAGACAGTTTTACCCCTGTCTCTATCGATCCGAGTGCTTTGAACCTTTTGGCCTTCTGAGCTTCGCATTGAACGATTGGATGTGGTGCGGTTGATCCTTCTCAGTACCCATAGTGTATATATGTTTCTTAAGGCTTCCATGATCAGTCAAAACATGAGTTTGATCTGTCTCCTCTTCAACTTCAGTTTTACGGAGCTTCCCTTGAAACATGGCTTCGGCATCATTAGCTTGACATATTCTTGTTTTCGGTTCTTAGTCCAGTATTCCATGTGCTGCCTTCTGATCCGGCAAAGTAGTAGTCATTTTACTACAGCCTTAGTGGCCGTTAGGGCAGTAAATGAATACTGCCTTTCCTCTACAGACATCCAGACGCTTGACTGAAAGTGTCCCGAGCAGAGCTGAAGCCGTCATGAAGTCGAAGGCTAGAACAAACTACATTAATATCCACTAAGATATGTCCACATACTTTTGATCAGATAGTGTATAGTTTTTTGTTTATAATGGTTTCGATAGTAAAGAATTTTTAACGAAGATGAATTTGATAGTATCTCAGTTTAGTTAATTTAAATGATACTTGTTCTGAGGAGTTTATCTATGAAATATTAAAGAGCCAAATCTAGTTTGGGATTCAACGACGAAATTGGTGCTACTCTCTTTGGGTAGTTAAGAAAATGCAGGAAACCCGACCACCGATCATCACACGCTTGGAGTTCAATCGTAGACGAAACACTAATCAACGAATTGTGTGCACAAAAAAAAAAAATAATGAACTAAGTACCGTGAAAAGAACAGCACAACTGAAGAAAAATCCTATCACAGAACCGTGGAACATGGATGGTGGTTCGTCGTTTCCATGACTATGAGAGACATCCGGCGCAGCGGTTTGACACTAGCGAACTAGAGAGATAGCCGGCGGACCGGGCAGTTTATACGTACACTGAGGTTGCAAGTTCATGTCGCTACCATTACACCACAAATAGGCGGCAAGGCGCATGCACAAAGACAGAAGCTACATTAGCGATCTCTGTCGAGTGATGCGCTCTCTTCGAATACTCCTCCATCTATGGCGTACAGGTGCCTGCGTTATGTGATGCTGCATGAGTGCTTTCTGTCGGAATGTCTCTGTTAAAATTTAGATTTCTAAATTTGTAAAATTGAATGTTAGGTGACGTTTCATTGATCGTAAAATCTCGAAGAAATCAGATAAATCTTCGAGTCCCACACCTTACCAAGCTGTAAGCCGCCATCGCGCTTAATAAATTGCAGCAGCATAATAAGGCTGAAATCTACAGAATACCTCGTCAGTATGGCAAATCGTACATTGGTCAATGCCACGCACAGTGCGTGAAAGATGTGTTGAACACGATCGCCATACTCGCGTTTCGCAGTCCAGTAAGTCAGCCATAGCGGAGCATTGTATCTCCACAGGAGATTCTGTGGTCTACTCTGCCACTTCGGCTTCGTGGAAATTCGATTATTAAGGAATCTTCGGAAATAAGTTTAGCGCATGATGTTATTAGTCGTGATGGTGGCTTCTTGTATTTCCCAGTGTGGGCTGCAGATTCTCTAGTGGATTCGATGCTGAATTTTGTCAAGAAGACAGCTAAGAATTCCCTCAAGTGACTGTTTGCATACCCAAGCTATCGAGACAGCTAGTAGCAAAAACTAAGCTACTTGTTTGTTATACTACAGACGTATAGACCTCAGCAGTGAGATTCAGCTGCCAATCACTGTGTAACACTACAAGTACTACACTCCAGTCACACGGTAATTGTCTTTTGGGCAGCCCTACTGCGTCCATGTGCCATTTACTTGCCCTGGTCACAAATATGCAAGCAGTCTCAGTAATGCACGCTTGAACATAAAGGCAAATGCTAGCCAAGTTTCCAGTTTGAACTGTTGTATTTGACCACGAATGGCATCTGTCATGTCCCCAGTATGTTACAAGTGACATTCGTGTACAGAACAGTGTAGTTGCGAGTGGGCTATGTCAGAGGTAAGTGAGTTCAAACGCGGGAAAATTGTTGATGCTCATGCGATGGGTGCTTCGTTAAAGAAGGCAGCCGAGGTCTCAGTTTCAACAGTCACCGCATCGGAGATTTTCCACCGGAAATATTTTCTTATCGTTTATATATGGCGGGACTTCGGTACCAGCTCGGTGTGTGGTAGGCCGCCTAAAAACCGATCCGTGCCAGGATCGCTTTCCCGTACCCCGAGGTTACTGGTTAAGTCGCTCGACTGTACATGTTGTAACAGGTCCATGATTAAGGAATTTGTTGCTAGTGCACTCGAGCAGATGTAATTTCGATGGATTGCTCATGAGCTGCTTGCGATATGTAAGCTATAAGAGAATCTCAGACCAGAGAGCAGTGCTGACTGCAGTAGGAACTGTGTAGTAGTTGTAGTAAGTAGTAGCTAGCAGTCATGTGTGTGGAGTAAGCTGGGCCGGTCGTGGGAGCGATGGTGGTGCCTGATCGTTGTAGTATAAGGTAGAAGCAGCCTCGCGCACATGTAGTATTGTTATATCAAGTCCCATGTAAATTTTTTTGTTTAAAAAAAATCTGTTAATAATAATCTTTCCTATAAAAATTAAATTTTGACAATGATTCATTTCAATTTAAAGAATTTACTAATTTCTCAATCCATGGTCATCCCGATTATTGTAAAGAAAAATCAGTTGTTTCTTTTATACATGATAAAGCTATCGGCCAGCATTGCACAGGGCTGTGCCAGAAATATTTATTATAAGAGCAGATGTATATGCGTTATCCGGCGAACTTATTGAGGTAAGAATTATCCGTTTATTCAGTATGATCTTTCAGGGCCATGACGTCCAAATTTACCAGTTTAGATTAACAGTCAATTATTGAAGGTTATAAGTGAGCCATAATTTTTTATTGAGAGATTAGTCGCATTTTATTATTAATAGGTTACGCAATTTATCTGTTGGGAGGTTACACTAAATGTGAATATTATATAATATTATTTTACTGTGGGGAGATCATCGGCAATTAATTGCACTTTGTTGTAATTGTATTTTTTCTATTTTTGCTTTGTCTTTGTTTCATTTTGTGCTTAACTTTGATTTGTGAAAATGCCGCGAGAAACTGCTAACAGTACATCTCGATGTGCAATGAGTGAAAAAGCTGACTCGAATAATTTGACCGATAATACTAGCGACAGTCAGTGTAATAGTGATAATCCTCTAATTACAGATAATCAGTGCGTGTCGATCGCTAGTAATGATTTTATTCCAGATGCTGAACAAACACGTTCAGTTATGTCCACACTTAATTTAACGGCAATTGATGACGCGGCACGATCCGCTACAATGAACGCAGTCCAGTTTGACACACATGATTGGCAAAATTTCACAGTGAACAGACAAATGTTTCTAAGGAAAGTGAACAATGTACTCAAAATATGTCAGAGTTATGTGATTCCGGTGTAGTGACCAACAGTGCACATCCAACTGGCAAACCTTTTCAAGAATCAGAGAATGACCAAATGGTTACACAAAACGTGACAATTGCAGATACGCCATCAAACAGCACAGAGAATAGAGTAGGTAATATTGACATGGATCATGTTATGGCATAATTTCTACAAATTCATGAATCAAACAAACAACTTAATGAAAATCTCAAACAGCAACTTAATGAAAATCTCAAATGGTCGAATGAAAAACAAGACAACAATTTCAAACAACTTAATGAAAAACACGGCAAGAGTTTCAAACAACTTAATGAAAGTTTCAAACAGTCGAATGAAAAACATGAAAGGTCGATGAAACAAATTAATGAGAACTTTAAACAGCTTACTGAAAAGATTACAGCCGTTGCCGTGCAATGTCATGATACTAAAGAACAATTACGTGAGGAAAATAAGGCTTATGCTAGGAACAGTAGTGAAGAAATTAGATCTGTTGCACAAGAATTAAGTAATACACATGCAGTCACAACGAAATTACTTAGAGATGAAATTAGTGCAGTCGCTAAACAATGTTCTGAAAACGCAACACAGTTACGCGAAAAGTTTAAATTAATGTCATCAGAACTTTCACGCACACTGGATGCGAAAGAAGACATGAAATTTGACCAACTGAACAGCCGAATTGACGAACGTTTTAATCACCACCTACAAAACAGTTAAACGCGTTACCGTAAATTTATACTGCAACAGAATAAAGTAAAGAAACAAGTCATGGAAACAATTACTGCACATAGACAAGAAGATAAGCGAAAGTTCTTTACGAAAGCCAAAACATAAGTAGACAACAACATTGCTACAGTATCAGACGAAATCAAACAGTTGAACATCGAATTGCATAATGAAATCTCTGATCTTAAAACAAAAACAGAGACACACACAGTAGACTTTCAGACAGTGACGAGCAGACTTGAACAATTGCAATTAATACAGGATCCCGATGCCATTAAAGCAGACGTTAAGAAATTGAACAATACCACCCGTAAAATCCAAAAACAAAATAATGTTTGTGACACTAAAAATGACGAACAGGTAAAAGCACTGACTGAAAAAATCGATGAATGGGCCAGCCATATTGATGATATCGAAAATAACAATGACACCAAATCAGACGATGCGTCACCAATTTCGTTCAATCAAACAGCCGAATTCCAAAACTTACAGCAGACAATCAGTGAGATAGGTTCGTCCAGTAATACATTACGTAGAAAATTGTCATCTTTACAGCAAGAAGTGACAGAGATGAAAAATGTTTCAATCTCTAACACGACACAGCATACGCCACATTCCGAACATTTGTCACACTCACACAGCCAGTGTAACTTAGGTAATCTACAGAGAATACGTGACTTGGATTCCGGGCAGACACAGACAAACGGATTATCATACAATCCTGAACTAGTTCACACATTCAGAGACGATAATTTTGATTATAAGCACTTTCTATCCGTGAGAAAATTTAAGGTATTTAAAAATGACAGAACACAGATTCACCCCTTGGATAGGATACAACAATTTAGCTTTGCTTTTCCACCAACTTGGCCCGTAGCACACAAACTTGAATTTATTTGCAGTTTTTTGGAAGGCGAACCGGCAACTCGTATGAGACCGATCTCGAGACAATGCTACTCGGTAGAAGAATTTCAGAATGCTTTTCTGTCAGCGTATTGGTCGAAGACGACACAGCGCGGAATCAAGGATCAATTAATTAGCTTACCGAATTGTGAGAACTCAAATTTTTCCACTGTCACGCAATTTTTTGAACACATGGTACAACAAAACCAATACTTAAGGGGCTCCGGAACGCCCTATACTTGCAATGTTAAAATAACGCTTATAAATTACATCTTTCCTCACAAAGTATTTGAGGTAGGAAGTTGAACATTTTGCAAATTATTTATTGGAATATGGGCTACAACTTAACACAGGGATTTTACAAAATTTTAGTTCAGTTATTAAAGATGATTTTTTTTCAATTGTAATGAAAATTCACAACATTTTTTTGCAATTTTTTTTATATATTCAAAAATATACAGTTTTTTGGAAAATGGCTGTGTTAAATTATGCAGAAGGTACTGTGTAACATTTACTGAAAGTTTGAAACAAATATGTTTGGAAGATCCTTAGAAAACATGTAATTAGTATGAGAAAATAAAAGTTTTGGGAATCGAGCGACAAAGATTGGATTGACTTTTTAGTGCATTCCAGGTCCATAGCATGGATTATCTTCATCCTCTGCAAACTCCTCCTCCAGCTTCCTCTTGTTCCTCCTCCTGTTTACTCTTGCTTGTATTTCTAGACTCTTTACAGCCCTGTCTGCAGCCCGAAGGCGTTCCTTGTCTAAAGCAAGCATCGCTCGTACCATGCTAGAACCTATCTTCATTCCCATATTTCTAAATACCTTGCACCTTACAATGTTGCCATCATTGAAAGTCGCAACAGCATCATACACACCAAAGTGAAGTGTTTCTATCCCAACAAATACAGTCTTGGGGTTCTCGACCATATACCACTATTTACACTTTCATTGGGGTTTTGAGTTTTTCCGTGAATACACTTTTTCAACAGTTCAGGTGCTGCTAAGTCTCTGAAAATAGGTTAGCCACAACACATACTTTATCTCACATCACTAAAATGTACCTGATGGACACGGACGTTAATAATAACACCATTTGACAGCAGTTTAACAGCGCCACAGTGGGTCCGCCCATGTAGAACACATTTCAAAAAAAATTCAAAAATAGTTGTAGTCTTCGGAATTGAATAAACTATATATCTATTAAAAGGTAATAGTCTGCAGATTCCGAAAACGCAAAAAAGTAAAAATTGAACTTTTCATGATTTCGAGCCTTTCCGGAGCCCCTAAGTGAGCCATACAGTGAATCAGCACTTATCCAATTATGTATTTGTAAATTGCCACGATCGTTAAGAGTAGCACTTTTAAAAGGACAGCAGAAAGAAAATATTTCGGCATTTAGAGAAATGTTACAGCTTTTGGAAGTTCAGCAATCACATTATTCTTTCATAAACGAAAATGTTTCACATCATAACCAAGGACAACCAACATACGGCAATTACGTTCAACCACGCTATTTTAATAGCAAAGGTGATAGACTGTCCAGGAATGACAACTACCAAAACTTTAACAACAGAAAAAATTTTATTTATCAGCATCCTCATAATTATCAGCAACAGCAAAGACACTTTGGCAACAATAGAGGATTTTCCCCACAACATCAACAAAATCAGGCGGTTAGCATACCTAACCAACAATGTAGTCTGCAAGGTCAACCAAGCTTTAATGATTCGCCGCCTACACGTATAGCGTCGGCTCCGCCAAATAGTAACGCCCAGCAACAAGGAAATCACTACGTACAGAAGACACATAATTTCAAATCCTATCGCAACGCGCCGTATAGCAATGATTATCATGACAGACGTAAAAGTAATGAGCATAGTTTTCAGCGTAACAGTCGGTCTTACCAGCAGCAGAATCAATGACAACAGATTATCATGAATGAACCAGACAGTCGGTATCATCCCTAACCTAATACGTCAGGAAGAAATAACAGAACAGTACAAATAGTCGAGATGCCACAGCATCCTCCCGCAAATAACAGGGCGTCAGATAGAATTTGACTAGATACAGTACAGATTGAATCTTCCAGCAACGTAAGCAATACTTTTGACACACAGACTCTTATTCACGAAAATGTTATTACTTTTGACGACATCCGAGACACACTTTTGCATGAAAAACCAGTTATTCAAAAAACCATTTCCCACCCTGTCATTGAAGTAAAGATTGGATCATCCACTTTTGCAGCAGTAATTGATTCTGGATCACCTATGTCAGTTATAAATGAAGAAACTTTCAACGGATGTAACAAAGAGAATACTTATCCTTCGTTACCATTACGCAAAACTAAAGTAAAACGAGCAAAATCTGGTAAAGGGGTAGATGTAAAATTACAGACACACATATCATTTTGTATTGCAGGTCATAAGTTCCACTCCAATTTTTGGGTTGTTCCTTTATTGACAACAGACGTTATTTTAGGTACGAATTTTTTGGTACAACACGACGCAAATATTGACTTTCAAAATTGTTATTTAATGTTGAAGGATGAAAATGTACAACTGGCATTAGAATTTCAGCACTCTTTATCTGCAGAAGAACAAACAATTAATCGGACAGAGGTCATTTCTGCATCACGTGACATAGACTGTCATTCCACATTGTTCACAGATACGTTTGTTCACAACTACAATACACCAGACGAAGCAGACTATGACGTTATACAAATGATTTCTGATAAGGTTAAACACAGCAGTGCAAATACAGACGAGGAACGTGCTGAGCTACGCAAAATTCTTTTACAGCAACCTCCAGTTTTTGACAACATCCCTGGTACTATGTCTGGTTTTATGTATCAATTTCAAGTTAAACAGCATGACACATTAAAAGATAAACATTATCCCATTCCTTATATCCACAGAGAACAAGTTACGAAAGAATTGCAAGCTATGCTTGACCAGGGAATTATTGACCGGCAGTTAGTCCTTACATAAACCAGCTGCATATTGTTAAGAAAAAGGATGATTCACTTCGACTCATGCTTGATTCGCATGCCACCGACATTATTATTTATGAAACAAATCGCCCACAGATACTAGAAGAACTTTTACAGAAATTTCATTGTACTGCTGTTTATTCCACATTAGATTTGAAATCGGAATTTTGGCAAATTCAGCTCCATCGGAACTGCAGAAAGTACACAGCATTTCTCTGTTTTGGTGACTGTTATCAACTTTGCAAATTACCGTTCGGTTTAACAATTTCTTCAGCAGCATTTATTCGCGGTTTAGATACTATACTTCCGACAGAACTGAAAGACAGAATCACAATGTATGTAGACGACATTCTTATTGCAGAAGCTAACTGGTCTGAACACAATCTGATTCTGGAACAACTGTTGCAAACTTTTCGTGCACAAGGACTCACAGTTAATCTTAGCAAATCGCACTTCGGCAAAACTTCCATAAAATTTCTTGGACATGTAATTTCAGCAGAAGGCGTTGCGCCTGACCCGGAAAAACTTCAAGCTTTACGTGACATTACTGTTCCAACGACGAAGAAACACCTACGCAGCTTTCTGGGATTAATTAACTTTTTCCGTAAATTTATTCATTACTCTGCTTTAGACACCCCTCGATTGAGCCACTTGACGGGTGAAAACGCTATTTGGTCCTGGGATAGCCAAGCACAGTCTGAATTTGTCAATCTAAAAAAGCTTTATTGAACGCACCACTTTTATCACACCCTGATCCTACCTGAAATTTTTCCATTGCTACCGACAGTTCTAACACAGCTTTGGGCGTACACATTTTTCAAGAAATTGAAGAAGACGGTAATACAGTAATTAAAAACATCGCCTTTGCAAGTCGCATTCTGTCACTTGCTGAACGCAATTAGACTGTTACAGAACTTGAAACATTATGTGTTGTATGGGCATTTACCAGATTTAAGCATTTTCTTTATGGAAGACATACTACCGTTTACACAGACCATAGAGCTATACAGTTTTTACTTTCCGTTAAATTTACACATAACAGATAAAGCAGATGGAAGCTTTATCTACAGGATTTTAATTTTACAATTATTCACATTCCTGGTACACAAACTATTGTAGCAGACGCACTATCCCGTTCTCTCAGCAACAATCAGCAAGACATCGCAACCAACTTCTGCCAAGCAAATTTTAGCGTCATGTATATTCAACAAGTTGGATTTGAAAATTTCATTTCGTCATCATTACGAGACATAGCACAAGAGCAGAGCAAAGACAACGTATGGAAATAAATTAAACACCTTTGGCAAGATAGGAATAACGTTATCATTAGAAACCATTACACTGTACGCAATAACATTCTGTTTCGCCGCTCTCACCCTGACAGCAACAACTGGTTGTTATGTATTCCTGACGAGCTTGTTAACAAATTAATTTGGTATACTCATTTAAGTTACACACATTATGGAGCCAGAAAATGTTTTCTTATACTGAGACAGAACTGTTGTTTTGCGAACATGGAGAAACGTATTCGACGAGTTTTGGCGTCATGTAAAATCTGCCAGAAAGCTAAATCAGACACGACTTCACATATTCCTCCGTTACATCCCATTGTACCCGTTAAATTGAGACATATGGCCGCAGTAGACATTTTTGGTCCGAATTCCAGAACTAATAGAGGTTTTTGCTACATCTTTGTCGCTGTTGAACTCACTTCGAAATGTATTACCTTCACTCCGTTACGCAAAGCTACTGCTAAATCTGTTTCGAATGCATTTGTAAAACATTTTTTATTTCAAGTAGGACATGTATTGAAAGTAATTTCCGACAATGGACCACAATTTAGATTTGCGATATGGACACGTATGTTACGAGCTAGAAACATTTCTCCGATCCATATATCCAGGCATCACGCTTCTTCGAACCCTTCTGAACGGCTGATGAAAGAAATTGGTAAGCTATGTAGAATATACTGCCATAAAAAATATATTGACTGGGATACACACATACTCTCATTCCAGAATGTAATTAACTCCATACCAAATGAATCTACTATGCTATCTCCGACTGTTATATTGAAAAATGTTGAACCACCTAACAAAATGAAAGAATTAGTATCTTTTCCTACATCTCGTCGAATACGCCACGATGAAATAATTGACTTTGCGCTCAACAACATCAAACGTGCCGCAGAGCGCCGGAGAAGACAGCAAAAACAGGTTTGTACACGCCGTGACTTTCACATAGGACAGAAGATATTAGTACGTACACATTATTTATCCAACAGAGGAAAGAGTAGATGCAGTAAATTTGAGCTTCTATACGCAGGTCCATATAGAATTCGCAGCATTCCTCACCCAAACTTTGAGAACCAGAAAAAGTATTGGCAATCACCATGTCTCCAATATTAAACTGTTTAATGAATGAATGAACATACTTTATGATTTATCACACTGTAATGCCATTTCCTGATATTTATATGGCCACTTATGCAATTATATTTACGTGACTACTTACTGATAATGATCGTATTTTTTTTTTTTTTTTTTTGGCACATGCCCGGCAAGGTAAGGTTAGCAGGTCGCTTTTCTTGTTTTCTTGCACATTTTCCATTTTTTGTGTATGTATGATTATTTTCCTATTGAAAGTAGACTTTTCTCTGTATGCACTATGAAATCTTTAAGATGTAACAAACACCAGTTGACTTTGACATTTTTCCTTATGATATCTCAATATCTTGACTATTCTACATTTTTTGCTACTACATTGTGATACTGCATGTACATTTTTTGCACTTGAAAACTGTCTGTTTTTGACATAATACGTTTTCTGTCATGCTATGTTGTATGCTTAGTTATATCACTAGAAACAAGTTTTCATTTAATGGGTATGTGAATTAAATGCAAGATATTAATCCATATTCATCATTTTCAGAAAGCAATACCATGTAAAGGTTCAAATGGTTCAAATGGCTCTGAGCACTATGGGACTTAACTGCTACGGTCATCAGTCCCCTAGAACTTAGAACTACTTATACCTAACTAACCTAAGGACAGCACACAACACCCAGCCATCACGAGGCAGAGAAAATCCCTGACCCCGCCGGGAATCGAACCCGGGAACCCGGGCGTGGGAAGCGAGAACGCTACCGCACGACCACGAGATGCGGGCCCATGTAAAGGAAATAAATTATACAACCACAGTGGTTTACTATGAAACGGAAATTTCACAATTGGAATGAAAGAAAGAAAATGCAATACCTTGTTATGAAGAGTAAATGGATCAGAATTAACAAGCATTAACAAGAATATACTATACACACTGTATGATAGCAGTCTTGACTAATTATTTTTCTTTCAGAATACGAGGCGATTATTGCAGGCTGTCAGAAAGAACTACACATGTTAATTTTAGTGATGAAATATGCTAGAAGTGAGAAACTCTATACTATATGAAATAATGAATGATAATGAATAGTTGTATGAGGAGAATGGTAATATGAATATGAATAATGAACTGTCTATTTTTTGCAGATGATAATAAATGATGATGAATAGTTATATGAAGAATATAGTAATATGAATAATGAAGTTTTTCTTTGCAGATGATGATAATGATGAGGTTTTCTATTAGTTATGAAATGCTAAGTAGTTATTTAAGTATTTGATGCAGTTCCTTTTGACAGTTCGTCTTATGTCGCATAGTATAATGGCTGAATGTTTTGGGAAAGACAGCTAGAGTACATACATATTAAGTACACGTTTCGTTACCTGTTAATTTCAAGTTTACTACTTTTCAGCATAATATACATTTTTTTCTTTCAGGTCAATAATCCATTTTGTATTTTATCCAGGAGAAGCTTTTCATGATACTAATATGCTATAAGCACTTAATTATTAAATCTGTTCTAGTACTTGCATTTTTTACCCAGTTGTGTCGTATCATTTATGAATGTGATCACATATACTGTACTTGTTTCATAACCTTGCTACAGCTGACTCATGACGAATGACGTTATTAGTACTTATTTCCAGCAATAAGCCAAAAGCAAATATTTTTATGCCCCAGTAATTAATTATCGATCGCAACGCAATGCATTGCTAGCACACAAAAAAATTATTACCAGTCCCAACTTTTACCGGTATACAACTAAATAATGCTACCAGTTCAAGATATATTTCTAGTCCTAAAAATAATGCAAAGTTCTCTGATGTATTGAATCCATTACATCTATGTATTATTGGACTACAGACCTTGAGTAATAGTTACAATGTCTTACATTTTAAATATGTCTTTGTCACTTACATGATATGATATATAAACACTAGCAGCTTGATGCTACACTCAGTAACTCCTGTTTCGAATGATGACTTGTGAATAATACTGAATAATGTTTTGTAAAACTATATGAATACTTTGTAACTGGCCAATGAGTGCCAATAATTACTGCAATCAGATGAGTTATGAATAGTGTTTTGTAATACTCAATACCTGCTACATGTTTAGTAACTGGCCAATGAATGCCACTGATTACCGTAATGAGATGTCTTATGATGCCAATGATTACTGAAACGAGATGACTTATGCATAAATGCAATGCCAGTTAGTGCCAATAATTACTGTAATGAGATGAGTCATGAATATGCTACGCCATTAATTACTGTAATTAGATGACTTATGAATAATGTTCTGTAATAATTACTGTAATGAGATGTCTTATGATGCCAGTGATTACTGTAATGAGATGACTTATGAATAAATGCTATGCCAATGATTACTGTAATGAGATGACTTATGAATGATGTTTTGTAACACTGCATAAATGAATGCCAATAATTACTGTAATGAGATGACTTATGCATAAATGCTATGCCAATAATTACTTTAATGAGATGACCTATAAATAATGTTCTGTAATACTCCATTCATACTACTTAAATGTGGTGTAATTAGCCAATGAATTCCAATGATTATTAAGATCAGTTGATACACGAGTGTAATTCTATGATGACTAGCATAAGACTTAATGTATCCTTCACCTTCTGACCTAATTACCAGCAATTACTGCAATATCCGTATGTCCTGTCCATCCTCATGATCATGGAGCACTATATTTGGTTTTTGCACTAATTCTACGTTGATGTAAGACTATGGATTCTGCAAGAATGTGGTGTTGACAGATCAAGCTGTCCACCACTCTGACCGAAGGAGATGTCATTATGGTCCTACTGTTTGGTTTACCTAATGTACTACCAAAATGGAAACATTGAAGATTAATACAACATTTCAATGTCTTGGCTACACTGATAAATACTTCAGGGAAGAGAACTTCAGATTGTCGCACTTGGTGTTGTGCTTTTGTAGAAAGATATGGACTTTCAGTGCAGCTACATGCAACCCACTGTGCTACAACCGTTATACAATCCTTCCCACTCCTACCTAGTTCTTGAAAATGTTAGAGACTTATACAGTACGCATGCACAAATTTCATCTGATAATGTGATCAGGTCATGTAGAAATGCTAAAGATTTTTTCAGTGTATGTGCACTTCATTTCATTTGTTAATATGATAAATTCTCCTAAATTTGCTAAAGATTTTTACAGTGCATGTGCACTTCATTTCATTAGTTAATATGATCAGTTCTCCTAAATATGCTAAAGACTTTTACAATGTGTGTGCACTTTATTTCATTTCTTAATATGTTTAAATTCTTGTAACATGATAAACACATATACAGTGCGTGTGCACTTTATTTCATTTCTCAATTTGTTTAAATTTTTGTAAAATGGTAAAGACTTATACAGTGCGTGTGCACTTGATGTCATTCCTTAATATATTTTGTACTCATTGCATATACACTTTGTCATTTCTTGATATGTTCCGTACTCAGTGCGTTTGCACTCTATTTTATTTCTTAATATGTTCTGCACTTATCAATAATGTATATACTCTGTGACTCTAGACTTAGTAACTAAATAGATTATAGAAAAATTTGTTGCTCATGGCAAGTCCAATTGACTCACCATCGCTGCCAAATTTTTGCCCCCCCCCCCCCCCCCCCCAGTGGAGGGTTATGTAAGAGGTCCATGATTAAGGAATTTGTTGCTAGTGCACTCGAGAAGATGTAATTTCGATGGATTGCTCATGCGCTCCCTGCGATCTGTAAGCTATAAGAAAATCTCAGACCAGAGAGCAGTGTTGACTGCAGTAGGAGCTGTGTAGCAGGTGGAGTAAGTAGTAGCTAGCAGTCATGTGTGTGGAGTAAGCTGGGCCGGTCGTGGGAGCGATGGCGGTGCCTGATCGTTGTTGTATAAGGTAAAAGCAACCTCGCGCATATGTAGTATTGTTATATCAAGTCCCAAGTAAATGTTTCTTTAAAAAAATCTCCTAATAATAATCTTTCCTATAAAAATTAACTTTTCACAATGATTCATTTCAATTTAAAGAATTTACTAATTTCTCCAATCCATGGTCATCCCGATTATTGTAAAGAAAAATCAGTTGTTTCTTTTATACATGATAAAGCTATCGGCCAGCATTGCACAGGTCTGTGCCAGAAATATTTATTATAAGAGCAGATGTATATGCGTTATCCGGCGACCTTATTGAGGTAAGAATTATCCGTTTATTCAGTATGATCTTTCAGGGCCATGACGCAGCACTGCTGACGTCCAAATTTACCAGTTAAGATTCACAGTCAATTACTGAAGGTTATAAGTGAGCCATAATTTTTTATTGAGAGATTAGTCGCATTTTATTATTGATAGGTTACGCAATTTATCTGTTGGAAGGTTACACTAAATGTGAATATTATATAATATTACTTTACTGTGGGGAGGTTACAATGTGGGTTCAAAGGCCTAGCGCTTCCCAGCGGATGTCGATGTAATTCGTCTAAGCCTCCCTCGGAAAAATGGGTTTTACAATAGTTTTCTCCTAAGTATGCTGTCGATGGGACTATACATCTGACTCGGTAGCACATTTCTCTGTTTCGCCCTTTATTTTCCTTATTCGTTAGTAACTTTCGTTGGTATTGTGCAACACATTTTTTCAGCCGAAAATTAACATACACTCCCAGTAAGAATTGTCAGGATTCAAGAACATGACCGGAAAGGTCGTTCAAAGCAAAAACGTGTAGTGAAAGTAGACCTTGTGATGCATACCTTAAGAGCTATGAGCACCTTTTCATCCTCGATACTGTGAAAGAGATCTGTTCTGCATTACGTTCACTGCTTTCCATATTTTGGTTGAAGGTAGTATGGACCAAAATATGATACAGGCCCTAAATCGCACACTCTTAGAGCTAAGAGCACTTTTTCAGAAAATGTGTTGCACATTATCGGAGATGATCAACTGCTCAAGGTTCTTAACGGATGCATTTAGAGCCTATGGTTACTGGACGTTCTTTTCTACCACCTCTCTAAATACGGAAAGCAAACAGATTGTAGTACCACAAATTTTTTTCACAGTGTCTAACAAGAAGATGTGGTCGTAACTCCTGAGTAGTGGGTATTGGATCTCATGTTTATTAGACGATTTTGATTCGAATGATCATTCCTGTCGTATCCCTGAATATTAACCGTTCCTCCTGGACAACCTGCATACAGGCATTCTTGCAGTCTTTGTCATACCTTCCACGAGGGATGTTTTAAACATCAAATGCAGTATGTGACATCTGTAGGAAGAGGGCTTTGTCCCTTCTGAAGACGACAGTACCGTATTTCTACTATTCCCCAGAATGGTTTGTAGTCGGCGCTCCTTGCTCAGTATTGTTATTAGTGGAAGAGCAAACTTGTCAAACAAAATGTCAGATAGCGGTGAGGCAGGAAGTAGACACATCCGGTCAAACAACAATAACCCTCTGGATATATCATGCCAGCTCCGTTCAACACCATCTCGAGCCTTGATAATGGCCTCAGTTTGGTGAGGAGGAGATTACAACGGTTTATTCAAGCATGACATATCGTGTGGAAGCCACTCATTGGTTATTAGATCCCGTACAACATGAATTTGCGGATATGATTTTTACGTCCCGCTTGCTTTTCCAAAAAGTTCCAGAAATGCTCCATGAAAGGAAGAACGGTTAGTCTAAAGGATGCAAACTTCCACATTTCAGAAAATTACTTATAGCTAGTAGTTAATCTGATAACCAGTCGTGTTATCTTCTTTATCGCAGAGGAAGTGAATAATGGTACATTGCTTTTCCTCTGCAAATGTATTCCTATGTCAATTAGCTTTAACAAATTATGTAGCTCTTCAGACGTTATTTTCAAAAGTATGCTTTCATCTACTCATGAAGTCGCAATTTGTTTCAGGCATAGTACAAGGAATGTCACGTACCCTTCCGCTAAATTTCATCAATCATTTGTTAAATTCCCGTCATTATTAATAAATTCGTTTCATTCTTTGAGTGTTTACTGCATATTACAAATACGAGCAGACATAGGAAGTGGGAGCAAACGCTTGCGTCTGTCTCTTCTGTACTACCACAAAATGGTTTGCATTGTATGCGTTCAAAGGTTTGTGCATGTGGTCTTTATTAGAGAGGACAATACGCCTATGGTTCATATTAGTTATTATCGCAGACTCATTTCGAACCTGTTGTGAACCAGAGCTTCACCTCCTGCATGAATTCCTCCTCTGTTAACTGGTCTTTTTATTGGAAGTGTCGACTTTTGGAACTAAAGTGACTCCTTCAAACAATAGACCGTTTTCTTGGACTCTTTAGACTCCTGAACGATTTGTACCACATCCTAATTATTTTCAGCATCTGAAAGAAGCATCTGATTCTCCAATGAACCACACATACAGATCCACTCACTACATCCGCCCACAAATCTCAAAAATTTCGTACTAAATGTCTGATGCAAATATATTTCGTTGGACTAAAAGTTCAGGGTTATCTAATCTTCGGAAAATGCGGATATTTCAAATTTGTTCATATTCATAAGTAGTAATTACTGTTAGTCCACAGCTAATTACAAAGTCATCTAAGTACACAGTGAGGTTAGCTTCAGCTACGAGTTGTAGTAATCGAAAAATATAAGAAGGGTGGTAGGTCGACTTATTACACAGTTCTTCTCCCATACGCATATAGCAGCTCTCACTTACAATAACTTATATGAGAACGTCAGCGTCATTCCTAAACTTCCCTTACAGAGAAAATTCCTTTGTATAGTATTACTCAGAAGAAAATAATAAATCTGAGGGCAAACTTTTATATTCAGTCCACAGTTGGAATTTACAAATTCGTTTAATTGTACTTGTACATATGTAGTCTATTATTCTGAACAATTATGAGCGAAACACGCAAGTAACGTATTACGAAAGGCTAGTAAGGTGCTGTGGTACAGTCAGAAGCGATCGTCGTTCTTTAGCCTTGGTTGCAAGCGAATTTGTCAACAATCATATATCGCATGTCATGATGCGAGCAGTTGCGGGGCAATATTGCGATTGCGAATCGTGTTGCGTCAACATATTGTCTGTGCTTACGTGATTTTCCTTGAGCAGTTATTTGTGTGGTAGAGGTTATTGTTGTGCGAGACAAGCGCGTTAATTGAACATCTGAATTGCTTGTCGAGACCAGCCTTCAGATAGAAGATCGCACGAAGCCAGCGTTGGGTGGGACACTGTACAGAACTGTAAGTGATCAGTCAACATCTTCTCCTAGTCTTGTCTTAGCCACACTAACATTCTTTGCTGTTGATGTCGTCCGTAAACTACTAATGCTGAAAGCTTTGGTATAAAATATCAATTCAGAGATATTTAGCTTTGTGTAGATGTTTAGTCGTCCTAGCTACATTACTACCGATCAAGAAAATATCAATTTCAGAGCTCCAAGATGATAATCAAACTAAAAGAATATGTTTACAAAATCTTGAGTCGTGGTTTTGTATTTTCACGTATCGTGCTGTGTTCTTGGCTTGCAATAAACGCGGATTAGGTTTTAATTTGTATTATCATGTGGGTTTATCGGCTATGTTCCGACGCTGATATGCGTGGTATCAGCAAACTGCATAACAATACGTTATAGTTGTTGTGCAGATTATCAAAGTAATTAAATTTCTTTCTTAGTCCAGCCAACGAAGACTGAAGTAGGTCTCATCGAGGAAAAAATTCATATGCTTGCAAATTTTTGTACATCGGTTAGTAGGGAGTGCCATGAACATTACACTGAAAATACAGACCGGTAAGATGTCAGCTAGTCGGTGTAGTGGGGAGTAGAGGCTACCTTTTTGTTATTCTTAAATAACTCGAAATCCGCGGCTTCAACAGAAATGTCTCCCTGCATGGAATCAAGATACAATGAATTTCTAAAAAAATGGTCCTATTAATTTTTCTACAGGACTAGGACTAATTTCTTAGTGTTGCAGCAGATAGAATAGTAGTATGTATGGCTTTCTTTGGCTGTGACGGAGGAGGGGGGGGGGAGAGGGGGGAATATGTGAGGTACATGTGTCAGGGAACGCAGGTTGCTGGCATGTGATCAAGGATTTATCTCTTCGTAGATCTACAAACTGAAGTACGACTTGACGATTATCTACTCTTTCTCTACCCTATTAAGTGACAAGAAGCAACTACAGAACATTCCAGGAAGTTACACCGAACCCTCTGCTTCTCGCTTAGTGAGTTACTGGCGAGGCAGTACGCAGGCATGTCCAGGGTGGTGTTTATTTTCCACAAAGTGTGTTGACATTACAAAGAATACAGATGAGCGATAGTAACAATACGAAAGCAAGAAAAGCATTTGGAGGAATTCGACGTAAATCTCTGCGGAAGGAAATCTGATTTTTAGGCATCCTGTACAACAGTTGAAGTGCACTTCCGGGAAAGGCGCCTTCCTCTACCCCAATCACTAGTCGCCATTCAGCTTACAGGCAGATCTTACGTCCCTGCCATTTGTCGTCCATTTCTCTTTTCTGGGTACGCAAAATAATTTCACTTCTCGATACTGAAGAAAAAAAAGTCTTTCTGGAATTTATCGTGTTTCCAGAAAACTGTGCAAAATTTTATATGGATAATTTGCTTCAGAAGGTTTGTTTAAGAAGCGTGTTGGTGACCTGGACGCGTCTTCCTTAAGTTTTTTATTACAGTACAAAAGGAAATGGGTGCCTGTGGAAGGCAATTAATCAGTGTGTCTACTACACCATTTATCTGTTGTGTGACTGCCGTAATATTTACACATTATAGGTTCATTCCCATAGATACGTATTTTTGCAATCTGAGTGTTGATAATAACATCTTTTGAATAGTTTTGCATTGTTGTATTGCTAATGTGATATAGCTTCCACAAATTTCTAGCGCTTCTGACGTTTTGTTCAAAAGTACGCTCTATTTATTCGTAATGTCTCACTCTTAGGGGCAAGAATAGAGGCAGTAATTTTCCATTAATATTGATACAATACTTTCCCGTTGTTAAATAAATTTATCCCACCCTGTCCATGTTTTCCTAA
This sequence comes from Schistocerca cancellata, assembly GCF_023864275.1. NCBI lineage: Eukaryota > Metazoa > Arthropoda > Insecta > Orthoptera > Acrididae > Schistocerca > Schistocerca cancellata. The sequence continues at coordinate 140,133,301 of NC_064632.1, forward strand.
TATTTCATTCATCCCTTTTTTATTTCAATTTAGTTGTTTTTCTTTCATGTTCCTGAAATTGTTGTTCTCTTGTGTGAAGTCCAACGTCTGTAACACTTCCGTAACATGTTCTACATTCGAAGTATTTAAACGTGTGTGTATATGGTCGTTACTAATGATATTAAATCCCTTGGCGGACCTAGTATTTCCTACCGCATATGGAAATCTACTATGTCTTACAACACCGCTTCACCTCCTGAAATTAATTCGCCGTCGTACTGGATTTGTGGTCTCCACGAAATACACATGCTCTTTGATAACATCTCATCTATTTCTTAGTGTTTTTCGACAGTCGCTTTTTGTTCGAACTCCATCTAAGTTTTATTCAAGCTCTGAAACGATACATCTTCACACCCTAACGAACATCACACACACTCAGTTTGGAAGCTCATAAACCTCAGAACTTCTTTGTAAATGTCTGATGAAATATACTTAAATCCAACTAAACGCTCAGTGTTATTCAAACTTCACAAGATGCGTATGTTTGGAATCATCACGACCTCACAGCTCATTACAAAATGGTCGAAGATACCAGTGTGGTCAAAGAGATATGTTGCAGTCATCGAACATATATAGATATTGGTGTAAGTCAACTGTTCGTTTCTGAAGCAAGCTTATACACTTCTACAGGCATCTGCATGTAGCTGCTCACACATATGTCGACTTTTATGACATTATCGTAATTTCGAGACATTTTCTATAAGACATCATTCTTTGATGTTACTTTATAGGTGAATTATAAATGTGAGAGTGAGAGTTTAATTTCGGTACTATCGTGTTCTGTGATAAAAGATACAAATTTTCTTGTCAATGGAATTTTTATTTTTGTACTGCAGTATTCTAGGATATTACAATGGTGCAGACCGTATTTAGTATGGTTGATAAAGAGGTATGTAACTACCGGAAGCGATTGTCACTCTTTAGTCTAGGTCGCGGACGAATTTGTCAACAATGAAATGTAGCACGACATGACGCGTGCAATTGCATAGCAACATTGCTATTGCGAATCGTGTTGCGTAAACATATTGTCTGTGCTTACGTGGTTTTCCTTCAGCAGTTCTTTGTGCTGTAGTGCTTATTCTTGTGCGAGTCAAGCTCATTAACTGAATATCTGAACTGCTTGTCGAGAACACTCTTCAAATAAAAGAACGCATAAAGCCTGCAGTGGGTGGGACGCAGTACGGAACCGTAAGTGGACATCTTGTCTTGGTCTTCTCTAACCCACACTAACTCATTTGCAGTTGACGTTGACTGTAAATCACTACTGCTGAACGCTGTGGTTCCCCATCAAATCGGTAGGATCTACCTTTATTTTCATGTGTAATCGTACCAGCTACGTTTTACCGAAAACAATGAGCATTTCTGGTGATCCTGGTTCTAGTTTAATCGTCGAGAGCAGTTTTACAAAGTCGTTGGACATGATTTCGTTAAATACTGTACACTGATGGGTTTTTCGTATTCTATAAATTCCGATAATCTTTTGTTTCCATTGTCAAGCGGATTTAATGGCTATGGACCAATTTTATTATGTATAACGTATATAATGTAAAGGTACTTTATTTATTTCTTGGTGACTCACCAGCAGCTGATGTACACACTCAATTTGCTTTTGCTGGTTCTGGATTATGGGCGTAGCTACCTGGGTAAAGAGGGAGGAGTAACTAGTTTTCCTCCCTAGAGAGATATTAGCATCCTGTCTCGCAAACCAGAGACATGTAGAGATTCATTACCTACGTGAAGAAAAGCGTAACATGCACTGCGCGCTGACTAGTGGCATGTGTCGTGAAATCTTTTCGCGATTCCTAACTTCACTGCAAAGCTAATATGAGTCGCCTACACTTCCTGCCCCCAGCACCCCACTCTTACCCACGATTCGAGGAAGCACTTGTTGTGTAGAGCAAATACATGTACTTTATCACGTTGAGAAGGCGTTAAGTGATTAAAACGTTAGGAGCATTCAAAATACTGATCATACAATGGAAGTTTTAAAAACTTGTTGCCCACCTACTAGTGTATTTTCAGGGTTGCATGATGGTGGTCCATGAAACATGTTTGTTTCCGGAGCTTCGTCCAGAGCTGCATTGCACATTTCGAGAGACTCTGTTGATCGTTGCGGACCCAAGATGTTAGTCAGCAAAACGTGATGGAACGACGAGCACCCAATGAGTTGCTCAAAGAAGATCTGAACGAAACGTCAGTAACAAAAAATATAACGTGCCACCACCATGCAACTCAAACATTCACCAGTGGGTTTTGATTAATATGATTTTTTGCTTCAGGGAAAGTCTATCTTATAATGCTAGTATCTTCTTGTGTAGGGCAACTGGTAGAGAAGTAGAAAGAATTTTACTTACAGACGTAATAACTTATGTAAATCATGAAAATCTTTTGATAAATGATCTTGCTGTTTGTGGAGAAAAGAGGGTTGTCAACTTATCTAATCGTCTCTGTTGAAGCTTTTTACAAAGAGAAACATTGTAATCGGAGATGGTGACAATTTGTCTAAATAAGTACTAACAACACTAGTAGTGAGACCAGAATACCGCCTGCCCAGAGGACTTTGTAACCTTTATGTGCATGACCTAGTCAGAGCTCGGAAACAAGGTATCACTTACGGCGTAAAGATTATCACGGAGGAATATGTTACTACTCCTATATAAAGATGGTCAAATGATGAAATTTTTGACAAGCTCTCAAAAAATTTAACACAATCTCCGGAACAATTGGAAATATGCTACAGAAGCAAACCGTGGAAGAGACATGGTAGAAGTTTACTAAGCCTTATCTGTATTGAATACGTTTATGGATCTTAATGCTGCTTATAGAGAATGTGAGCAGGTCTCAAGTTGCGGAAATAAGATACCTCCCTACTGTTGAAGGGTGTACCAAGTGGTATCGTGTCCGAAACGTAGACATCAAGAATGAATTACAGGTTCATTCAATGCACAAGAAAATAGACTTAAACATTGAAGCTGAAGTCGTAGTACTCTCAGCTCTGACTTTCGGGGCAGCCATCCGAGCACGTATGTCTGTTTCTATTACTCTCTCTCTCTTTCTCTCTCCCTCTCTCTTTCTCTCTCTCTCTCTCTCTCTCTCTCTCTCTCTCTCTCTCTCTCTCTCGCTCCCTCTCTCTCTCTCTCTCCCTCTATCTCTTCCTCTCTCTCTCGCACTGTCACATTCTCTCTCGTACACTTATACAAAATTCGTTACAGTTTAAAATGTTCATCCTCGGGGTCACATTTTTTTTACCAGAAACACTAAGTCCTCAAATCATTTATTATTAAATAAGGAAAAATGTTCATCCTCGGCGTCACATTTTTTTTACCAGGAACACTAAGTCCACAAATTATTTATTTAGTTAATAAGTGAATTGACGCCCACAGTAACACGTGTGGGATCGACTATGTCAGCTGCACGTACGTGTCACACGTTCCGCTGTTTCGGACTCATACACTTGATTTGACATCTGAGTATATAATTCATAAATTTCTAAGTTCTTACTTGTGTTGCTTTCCCCGTTTTATATGATGTTTCTGTAACATCACATCCCCATAAATGCGGCATTTTTCACCACATTTCTGTTAGGTTGCTTCCTCGTTTGTCCTTCGGTTCGCTACTCATAACTGAATGACAAAGCAATGTTAACTCTCTCTTGTGTCTGTCGTGTAACGGAGGGTACTTTGCTTAACAGTGCCATTTCCCCCTGAGCTAGAGATTTGAAACTTTCAATCTAGCTCAGAAGTCGACGTCAATGGAATTTTATCTCGCTATCTTGTGTGGTGTGTGGCGGAGGGTACATTACGTACCACTGCAATTTCCTGTTCCTGTCGCGAATGAGTCGCGGGAAGAGCGTTTTCCAGTAAGCATCCTTGTGATTTCAAATCTCTGAACTTTTTTCCTTCACAGTGTTATCACGAGACAGACGCAGGAGGAAACGATAAACTGGTTGTAGCAGGTGAAGAGATGCGGAAATAAACCTGGAATATACCGCACTATTGTGATCTTATCAAAATATTTGAAATCGATTGAAAAATGCCACACAGGCTACAGTACAAGCAGAAAATAACTATATCAATAAAAATTTGTAATATACCAAGTCTATAAATCAAACTAAACGGTATTAAATAATTTCTCATAACACTATGGGGGTTCCTATGAACATACATATAGTCTTGAGAACTTGTGATGGTGATTTTATAGTACGCATGAAAATACTTGTAATATCTGAAATGAAAAACGTGGGACTTAAGCGACATTTAATTGACACATGAGTAGTTTACATCCTGCCTACCCCATATTGCAAGCCCTCCAGGTTTTTTGTTTTGAAGTTACAAGTATTTTTGTATACATTAAAAATTGACAGCCAGAAGTTTTAGAGATTGTGTGAGTGGGTTTAGGTATCTGTATAGGTCCACGATAAACTGTTTTATAGTTTTCATACTGATTAAAATCATCATGTATTAAAATATGATTTTATTTAAATAATTATTTTCGGTTCTTACTCTAACGACTCTGAAACTTTTCGATCGATTTCAAACATCCTGAGGTCACAATAGAGACCTGTGCAGCATTACAGGTTTATTTTTGTTCCTCTTCTCCTAAGTCAACGAGTAGTTTATTGCATTATCCTACATGTATATCGTGGTGGATCCCATTTTCTAAGTTTATCGGTCGTTATTAACGATTAAGTATTATTGCTGTTAGGTGGACGTCAGTACCTCATATTTAGTTGCGAATTCGGGTGCATTGCAAAGAGCCCAGTCGTTATTCCCATTTGACAGATTTTTTTGTAGCCTTAACTGCAAACCCCATATCATTCAATAGGTGCTGCGACAAACACGCAGACATACAAATGGGACACACCAAGAAGCAGATTCTAGGACTGCATGTTGGGTTCGTCGTCATTTTTGTCAATGTGAGCAATACATGCTAGCTACGCTAGTTCACTTGAGACTCGTTTCACCAGGCCACAGTGTAGATACAGTAAGAAAGATACACGCTATTAAAGGTCGGTTCTTCTCATTCTGTCCACATGTGGTCCAATTACGGTATGATAGGAAACTATTTTTACTCTGTATCCCCTATATCTCCGATTGAAGTAATCAGTTGTTTTTGGCAGCTTCTGGAAGGAATTAAAGTTAAGCAACTAGTCACCAGTTGAAATACAATAGTTATGATTTCAAAAATTTTCCACCTGATTCAGGGAATTTTTAGATCTTGTTGGAACTTACGCCTACGGGATGAAACATCAGACAACAGAAAGGGAAACTGTACACACCGTCTTGATGGTGGTAGAATTGTACCACAATGTGGCAGCAAACCACAATTTTAATTTCAGATGCGAAATTACATCTTTTTCCTGATGAAGGGTATCTAATGGAACTACAAAAATCAATTAATATGGATAAACGGTATTCTGAACCCATCTATAGCCATACAAAGCAAAAATGGCGCACTCCTATTTCACTTAACTATTCTTCCTCGTCAGTAGTACAAGATACGCGCCACGGCCAACGACGTCGTTCATCTTGTGTAATTGCCGTTCTCCTTGATATGTCCGTGTTTGCTACAAAAATAGGACGAGGAATTCCGCCTTATCCAACACACATTTATTTATTTCTTTCTGTTTTGATTCACCCAGACATGTTTCAGCACTTTCTGTGCTAACTTCTGTCGGTTATTTTTCTATTTTCTAACTTACATGATGCAAGTGGACATATATTTTGGTAGCTATACTGCTACACAATCTACAACTTCTCATGGTTTTGATATGGTGGTGCTTTCTCATGTGTTGCTGGCGAAGTGAATAGGCTGATTTCGTGACCTACGGTCGCTTGACACTGCACTTTCTCCGATTTTTCAATACATAGGAAGAGTTTTGCCGCCATTGAGTCACTTTCTCCGGTTTTTCAAAATATAGGAAGAGTTTTCGCCGCCATTACAACATATGAGAAAGCACCACAATGTCAAAACCATGAGAAGTTGTAGATTGTGTAGCAGAATAGTTACCAAAACGAAGTCCAATAGCATCATGTAAGTTAGAAAATAAAAAATATTGAAAATAGCTCAAAAAGTGCAGAAACATGTCTGCGTGAAACAAAACAGAAAAAAAAATTCTTCTATAAGGAGGCATTCCTCATCCAACGACTTTGTTCGTTAAGAAACGGGAGGTCGGTGGCTCGACATTTGGTACTTTTACCACCGGTGTCGCTGTTTTCTCTTTGGGAGGCGTTTACGAACAAATCGCTGTTGTCCAAGTTTCCTAAAGCTAGTAAGGCGATGAGTGTGTCGAAATTTGTGGGGAGGGCACAAATACGTGAAGCGACACGCCGTGGTGTGACCCATAGATTGTCCTAGTGGTGTTAGCTGAGGGCCGGCCGGTGTGGCCGTGCGGTTCTAGGCGCTTCAGTCTGGAACCGCGTGACCGCTACGGTCGCAGGTTCGAATCCTGCCTTGGGCATGGATGTGTGTGATGTCCTTAAGTTAATTAGGTTTAAGTAGTTCTAAGTTATAGGGGACTGATGGCCACAGATGTTAAGTCCCATAGTGCTCAGAGCATTTTGAACCATTTTGTTAGTTGAGCCGGCCGGAGTGGATGAGCGGTTCTTGGCGCTAGCGTCTGGAACCGCGCGACCGCTACGGTTCGAATCCTGCCTCGGGCATGGGTGTGTGTGCTGTCCTTAGGTTAGATAGGTTTAAGTAGTTCTAAGTTCTAGGGGACTGATGACCTCAGACGTTCAGTCGCATAGTGCTCATAGCCATTTGATCTATTTTGTGTTAGTTGACGTGAACAACAGAGAAAAAAACCGAGGAGAACGAGAAAAGCATAGCACGTGGGTAACCTATAACGCAGCATTCTGTACCGCGACACCATTGAATTTTTCGTACGTTGCAAATAGCATAGTGAATCCCCTCGCTCTTCATATAATGTATCTAACACAACAGTTATTCGGAAACTGGTTGTGTGGCCCTTTTACTCGGCGAAATCAGTTTCCACAACGCCACTGAGCCTCAATCATTGATATCTTTCTTAAAGCAGGTTGAATCTGCTTGCATCGTGTTACCACCTAAAACTGATACTCTGACCAGAGTTTACAAATTAATTGTGAACGAGTATATTTATTTCAAAGAACTACTTTATCAGGCACTTTGACGTTATAGTGGTTTCATCTGCATACTGTTTAGACTAAAAAGCTTTCGTAGAGTCATCCTCATATTCTAATTCCAAATCTTCTGAGTGCCCATCAGTCAACAGTGGACACGCTGTAATTAGATTAGTGTGTAATCCCATTAATATTTTCTTCGCAGATGTTCCGGAGGATTTTGGGCGTGTTCTGCCTCCCATCTGGGAGGCAGGCAGATGATGCCTGTTGTGAAGATTTGGCTGGCAAGCCAGAGGTGAGGAACGCCAAATTGTATTGAAAAAATAATAATCTTTGTTTGGAGCAGCAATTTTCTATTCAGTAAGACCACTAACAATACATCACAGATTACTGTAACGACTTAGTTACTCGTAATTATGAACGGTATACCTGCTACTTATGTACCTTAGTGTTAACTTGCTTGTAGTGCTAATGAGAGTAACTGTCGATCGATTGCATAGACATTCGTTCGATGAGGTCTCTTGGAACAGAAAGAAATTACTCTTCTTAAAAAAAAGTTAAACACAACATTAATAGCGAAAAATGACTTACAGCCTCATGGTTAATCCAGCCTTTTCATGTCTTATGGGAGTTTTAGTGCTCACGACAAGCTTTTCACAATAATGTCGGAATGTGGAGAAACACCTCTTTAAGCTGGTCTCTGGTGGGTCAAAAGTCTGCAGTCGGGTAGTTTACAGCAGTTACAAAGCATGACACAACAGTGTCTAATCATTGCGGAAGGTTCCCTCTAAATTCTGGTATAATTGTTATAAAAATTATATCGAGCCACATCGACGCATTATAGTATATTTCGACAAACTAACCAGTCAACTTACGATATTTTCATTTCCCACATAGATTTTCTGCTCCGGTAAGTCTTCGAACCAGGTTATCGAGTCAACAGAAATGCTTTGTTCCTAATCATTGTCCTTTATGGACACGCTCTGCGTCGTGCTAGATTAGGAAACACCGAACAACATGGCGCTGTAGTTGTAACAACGCAATTAGAAAAGGTTCAAATCGCCGTCCAGCACTCCAGTTTTAGCATATCCATGACTTCCTCAAATAATTTAACGTCCGCGCCTTCCCAGCTTCTTAAAGAAGGACACGGCTGATATCATTGGTCATCATTCCTCAATCTGAGCTTCTCAAATTACCCCGTTATCCTGCTTTGCTTAGGTAGCACATTATGAGTTTGAGTTGTTAGATGTCAATTGGAGGTAATTTAATGACTATGTTACCTGCTTGTTTCTTTTCATGTGGTCATATGTCAGAGTCAATTGGAAGTAATTTTGCTGCAGGAATTAATTGAGTGATTTAGGAGTGGTGACATTTTAACCCCGTCTCGACTTTCAGAGTGATGATGGCGACCGATATTTACACCTAAACGTTATTTGTAGCAGTCCAGAGAATTAAAGCTGCTAATAGTTGCCACTACATCGTATTATACCGAAAAAGCTAATTTATACAGTACTTCGCTTGAATCGCTACACTATTTTCCACATGCTTTCGATCCACACATAAGGTGAAATTTACAGACATTGTTACCTAATGACCATCTGGGAAACAATGCCAGAGTGTGATCTCAAAGCTCAATCTTGTAGCCCATTTTCTGAAAGTTTCAACGCTGCCGCATTTCTTATCGCTAATACTACAATAATGTTTTAATTTATGGACCGAATAAACACACATGTAATGTCAGATTTTATACCAACTGTATTAGCAAAAATCGAAAATCAATAAATGAATGTATTTTGACGGTTGAAACAAATCTCCCACAGAGGATGGGCGCGGTGCGTTGGCGGCTGCGCTCAGACGTGGACGAGTTGGTGCTGGTGGCAGCGCAGGCGGAGAAGACCCGGCCACAGCCTGCTGCTGTTGATGGAGCCTGCGGCAAAGTCATCGGGAAGGTAAGGCGGCGCTGAAGGCACAGCATCATTAATAACGCACTAGCAATAAAAGAGTTAGATTATATCTAACTAATGATAGAAGATGTATGATCCTCGTCACTGTTCACGAACATGTCTGAAGCCCCATTTCTTGATTTCATACTATACAGAAAATATAGAATGTTGTCCTCTCTTATTGACCGACTTTGCTTGAAAACCATTCTAGTGAATTTTTGCCATTGATGTTGCATGACGTAAATTTTAATTATTAAATGTGAAGAACTCCTCTTTTGTGCAGGTGAACGATGGCTGGGTAGTTCTGACGGCCGCCGAGGTCCACGAGCCACCAGTGACGGAGTGTGAGGAGGACATCCCGCTGATCCCTCGCCGCCGGAGGGGGTGTCGCATGTGCTGGGAGGAGAGAGGCGGGGCGAAGGCTGCTGTGGGCCCAGATAGTGGGCGGCGACATCGGCTAACTACGCGCTAAACGTGTTAATGACGAGAACATCACGTCGATGTCTGTTCGACAGAGGGGATGTGGGGGGTGTTGAGTGGAGAAAATCAGTGATAGGACTTTTTGTGTGTGGAAAGTGGACAAAGACACCAGCTCTTTACCCAATAAAAGTATTCACTAGCAACTGAGGTCAGTGTATCAGAAGCACAGCTCAAAAGTTCCTCAATGTTGGTAAGGGTGTTGCAAGTACTGGACAGAAAAATTCATGGCCAAGAGTGTTGCGTGTCTGCGAAGAGAATGGGGACACTGGCTAACTAAATAAATACATTCACGTGCAACCAAGAGCAGTGGACGATTAGGACATCATGCCAATGTCTCATCGTTGAAGAGGGTGTTGAAGGTACAGAGCGGTAAAAGTCAGGGCTAACAGTGATGTGTGTGTGCCAAGTGGACAGGGACAGAGGCTAACAAAATAATCGTGTTACTGACAAACTGAGGGCAAAAGATAAGAAGACCAAATCACTAACGTTTCAACGTTGGATAGAGTGTTGCAAGTGCTGGACGGAAAAGTCAAGGCTAAGAGTGTTGTATTCGGCCAAAGTGGACAGTGTCAATGGCTTACTAGCCAATAAACATATTAATGATTAACTGAGAACAGTGGATGAGGACATAACACCGATGCCTTATTGTTGCATGTGCTGAACGGAGAACGTTAGGGCTGAGACCGTTATGTGCCTGGACATTGGATGGGGACACCGGCTCACAAATAACTACACTGATTAAGTTATTAAATGAATGAATAAAATATCACTGAACGTCTGACTTAATATGTATCCATGTAAAAAAATATTAATTAAGCATTAACCTCTCAAATCTAATTAAACAGATAGAGAATAAAAATTATTACTTTAAACATAGTTGCTTGAGTCTTTTATAATTTTATGTGACTTCATACAGACAAATATTTGACGTGTTATCGTTTTAGATGTTCATCTCCCACAGGACTGTTATACATAGACTACCACAATGATCAGTACTGAGTAGATACATCTTCAACATAGAAAGTAAATAATCAATAGCTCATTTCCTTTACAACTAGCCTCCAGATAAATTCGTGACTTCTTTCCGCTGGTCCTCTGTGAAATAGCATTTTTATAGAAAAGCATGTTTCCTGAAGTAGCGGCAAATAACAATATAACACTATGGCGCAGCAGTGGCCGAAAGCGTCTCATTCGCTCGGATGTCTACACCAGCAAAAAGGACTAACGATCGGAACACAAGATATTCGGGGAACTAAGTCATAGCAAAGATAAGCTGAACAGTCTCTTGCTTTCCTCTGTACTAAAGGGATATAAGTCTGCATAAACTGAAAGGTTCAAAGTTTACAGTGCCGTTAAGGGCTACAATCTCATTTGTTGTTCGTGTAGAACTTCAGTTGTGACACAATAGATGAAGATTTCTATACACTGCTAGTCACCCTTGAATAATGGTTTGGTAAATGTGATTTCTGGTTTTAAAGTATTGAATGAAAGTATGTCTTACTCATGGCTAATCACAATGACGCCGAATTCTATGGTCCATTTAGATATATGTGTGGCATAGGGAAAAACCGGGTCGTTACACGTAGTAACCAACAATGCATCAAATGGTGTGCTCCTTATTGGATCTATCTAAACGACCAGATGAGAAAATAGTCACATATAATCTGTACTTGACACTACATGTGTAGACGTACACATAATTGGGCCTACAGACAAAATAAAGGTATCGCACATATGTAAGGGGTGTGTAGCAAGTAGTGAAATTTACTTAGTGTATCTATCTGAATGACTAAATACACGAAACGCGTAAGCAAAGTATTACAGATAAAAATATTTACGTTACACGGAGAATGTTTTAAACAGTGTGTAAGCGTGAGAAATATTTTCGTACTCTTCTACACAGAATTCACGGGACTCCTCAACTCATCATTATGCTCAACTGCACAGCTTTATTGTCTTTTCCACAGAACTGACCTGATTATGATTAAGAAGTAGTAGGAGACCTTTTACGTGTTCTTACTAGACATTTCCCCTCAGTCTCTATCGAGCCGAATTCTTTTAAACTTTTTGCATTCTGAGCTTTGCATTGGGAGATTGCACGTGGCGCGGTTTTATCCTTCTCTGTACCCATGGTGCATACGTGTTTTTTAAGGCTCCCATGATCAATCAAAACATGAGTTTGGTCTGTCTCCTCTTCAACTTCAGTTTTTCAGAACTTTCCTTGAAATATGCCTTCGGCATCATTAGCTTGACATATTCATGTTTTTGGTTCTTAGTCCAGTACTTTATGTGCCGCCTTCTGATCCGGCAACGTAACTGTCATTTTACCACTGTCTTAGTAGACGTTAGGACAGGTTCCGTTCCAGTAAATGTATTTGTTGTGCCTGTCCTGGCCAGTCTATCAAGATGCCCATTACCTCCACCATCGGCCTTTCTACTGCTGATAAGAGTCCTTTATACTTTGGAACATATATTCTTTACGTGAGGGCTCTGCGATTGTTACGACTCCAGTGTTATCCCTAAATGTTATGTTATGTTATGTTAACCGGGGACCTAGAAATGACGGAGAGGCTCCGTCCCCGCCGCACCGGCAGTGGTCCGCAACCCCACGACGACTACCACAGTCCACTTCACCCCTCCACCACCCCACACCAAGCCCAGGGCTATTGAATGGTTCGGTCCCCGGTGGATCCCCCCAGGGAACGTCTCACACCAGACGAGTGTAACCACTATGTTTGCGTGGTAGAGTCATTGTGGTGTACGCGTACGTGGAGAACTAGTTTGCGCAGCAATCGACGACATAGTGTAGCTCAGGCGGAATAAGGGGAACCAGCCCGCATGCGCCGAGGCAGATGGAAAACCGCCTAAAAACCATCAACAGACTGGCCGGCTCACAGGACCTCGACACTAATCCACCGGGCGGATTCGTGCCGGGGACCAGGCTCTCCTTCCCGCCCGGAAAGCCGTGCGTTAGGCCGCATGGCCAACCGCGCGGGCTATCCCTACATACTGTCATTCCTTCACAGACATTCAGACGCTTGATTGGAATGTCGCGATATTGGTGTCACCGTACTTCCATCAAATTTCACTCTTGCGTGTAAACTTTGTGAGACGTTTCAAACAAGATGTAATAAGACTCACCCAGGCGAATGACTTTCTTCCATTGCTCCGTATTTCTTTTTAAGAACTTTGCCACCACTTTTTAATCTCACTGGCATTTGCATTGCTGCCGACTATTTTTCTAATTCCGGCAACAGTTCCTTGCTCCTGGAGTTCCCTTTGCGTTGTTTTAGTGTTATCGGATTCGCAAGTACTACATTCAGTTATGTCGTGATTTTTGTAGCTGTCATCCTGTTGTTACTCGTTCCAATACTCTTCAGAGCGCGGTCGTCATGATAACACGGCACACAATTTCGTCCGCGTTGTGACTTAGCGGATGACGTTCTTCCGCTTTCCGGTCTAAATCTGCGATACGGTGGCTCTTGGAACATCATCTAAGCTACATTGCTTACGGAAGCATCCATCATACAAGTAATAAGAATTTTCGATGGTTCGAATTCACTTACCTCTGGAATAATGCACTCACAACTACACAGAATACTGTTCTGACCACGACAGACATTTGCAGCGTACTGAGAACATTGGGCAGGTGCCTTCCTGGCCCAATAAAACACCACAACGTGGAAGCTTGGATATCGTTTGCCTTTATGTTCAAGCATGCATTAGTTTCGATGTTTCAATATTTGTGACCAGCCCCAGTAAGCTGCACATGAGCACGGTAAGGCTGTCCTAAAAGATAATTACTGTTGACTGAAGTGTAGCGCTTGTACTATTTAAGGACCGAATGACAGCAGACAGCAGAAACACACTTTTGAGCCCCAAGAGTATGGCTTATCGCAAAGAAGTGGCGTTATTGTTACTAGCAGCCGTCTCCACAACTCAAGTAACTAATGATCACTTGAAAGAAATCTTAGCCGTCTTTAAAAGCAAAAAAACCGGCAAGAAATCCGCTAGGGAATGTGCTCTCCACGCTAGGAAATATCACAAGAAGCCAACACGACCAGTAGTTAACGCACTACTCACCAGCTGCCACCTAGCGCTCTTCGATTTGGGAGAGAGGAAACCTTGTGACTCTGTAGGAACACTGGTTGGCATGGTTAACTAGCGTCGATAGTTCACTAGGTGTTACTGGAAACTAAGACCACCAATGGCAAAGTAGATGAGATGAGAAGTTCAGTACCCTTAAGGACAGAGTGGGGGTAAGGTAAATCAACAAAATTGCAAGGGCAACCGCGAGGTCAAAAAGTGAGAGAGTGAGGATAATGAAGGAAGACTCTAGGACAGAGGGGTCAGAAGAGGACTCGGGTATTCAGTGGGATGACCAATGTGTGAGTCATAAGGCTCAGCGAAAGCAGTTTGATAAAGAGCAGTTAGCACTGAGTGGCATCTTTTTCAGCAGATTGATCATTTAGGCATCATACTTAGTGATATGTGTGATATTTTGCACAAACAGTTCTGACTTTTGCTGCAGCAGACATGTCAGCTTGATGTCAACGCAGTTAACAGACTGTGAGTCGACTTCCTGCATTCTCTGATGATCCCCACTTCTCACATCCTCATTTCCATGGGTAGTAGGACAATTGGACTTGTGGCCAGATCTTGGACCTATAAGCATCAAACTCAATTACCAAGTTTCATTTTGAGTACGCCCCGCCAAGTAATCACTGTAAAAAAATGACGCCGAATATGCGTGGACAGTAGCACTGTGATGATCCTGGATGGCCTCTACCTGGAGATAGATTAGGCTGGAAATGCGAAATTAAACTTCCCAGGACGGCTCCTCATAGCCACTGGACATGAAAGATGAAGACTATATGCTGTCAACAATACCCAAACGACATAACAGAAAATCTACACAACTTGCAGACATTGCATCAGATGCACACGCCTCACTATTAATATCTACTCTATTCCCCACGACCCTACCTTGCCGATTTCCCAACTATTGAGTCGTCGCTGTGACAAGACCAATCAGATATGTTATTATATTTGTTTTTTCATTTACGACTGATCATATTCCTACACGTTTTCTGGTATTTTATTGCAGGTCAAAGAACTTTACACTGCGTGGAAGCTGACAGGTTATATCTGGCTAAATATCTTAGTTGGAGGTATCTGGCGCACACAAATTTTCCAAGATGTTCCATGATAAGTGACAGAATGGAAGTGATACAACAAGGCAATGGGTGAGGACAACGAAAGTAACAGACTTCCGACTAGGAAGCGTCAGTGCTTACTGCTGCAGACTTGGAGTCTAGGGACGATTCGGGATTTGGATGTAGGGAGGAGTTACAGTGTTACTGTGTCCTTATCTTCTCACGATCCTTCGCCTCCAATGTTGGAGAGATTCCTAAGATTATAACAATAAAAATGTATCAAATGCTATTACACAATAGTTACAATTTGCTATCGTACACATCTTAGGCGATAAGAAGCGTCAGTTTAGCGGTGGCTGATGCTTGGAGCTTCTGCAGAAAGAGTATATGATTTCCAGTACTAGCGTGATCGCCTAGAGCCATAGGGAGGATTCAAGACGGTGCACTGTAACATCTAAACCAGTTCCGTATGAGTAAAACCAGTAAATGCATCTGGTATTATTATCATTACTCCATGTAAGATATCGTGCAAGGCCAGTTCTGGTTTCGACGAAAAGCAAAAACATGCGAAGCAATACCGACCCTACGACTTCTTTTATAAGATGGTTTGAAAAAATGCGACCTTCATATATAGCAGTGAAGCATTTAGAGAAAACTTTTCACACCGCTGGCTGAAGTAAACTGAAATTCTGACAGTGGCAAGGACAGAGAATACGGAGCGAAACGTAATCTGCAACTTACACGGAAACCAGACCGTAGTTATATGAGTCGAAGCACATGAAAGAGTGGTTGTAGTTAAAAATGAAGCGAATCAATACTGCATTTAGGCATCGCTAAATTTCGAAATGGTATTAAAATTCTGCGACAAGAACAAAAAATTTTAACGTCAGCGGAAGATGGCCGTAATCCTGTCAGAAAAGGGTGGAATTTCGATGATCAGATGAACTGAATGGGTAGTGTGTGGAAAAGAGAATGTAAGACTAACATCAACAAAAGTAACACAATTGTAATGGAGTGTGTTTGTATCGAATTAGGTGATAATGACGAAAACGGACTAAAATGAGATATGAAAACCAGTGTATTTGTTTTGCAATTTGGTTAACGTCGAGTCGCTTTTCTGTAAGTATTTGACTGAAGTGTAACTTGGTACAGAAATGAAACGGTAATGAATGGGTGTTAGAGAAGAGCAGAAGACTTTGAAATTTGGAGCTATAAAATAATCCTGAAGGTTAGATGGGTTGGATAACTAATGAGGATCTAGTGAATCGAATTTAAAATATAACTTCACTAAAACAGGGATTCGGTTATACGAGACGCCCTGAGGCGCCAAGGTATCATTAGTCTCATTCTCCTGGGAAGAGATTCAAATGGATGTAGGTTGTAGCAGTTCTGCAGAGACGGAGACAATTACACAGGGCATATTAGCGCAGAGAGTTGCAACAAAACAGTCTTCGGATCGAAAACAGCTGCATTTAATAAAATTAATATGATTCATGGTATAGGTCCATAAAAATTTTTCTTTTACTAATTTGTACATATGTCAGTTATGAAGAATACATTAAACTCATTTGTTAAGAATATATTCTTCAATTAAACTCAGTTAAAAGTTTCTCCTGTTTCGTATTTAATCCTGCCTCTCGCAAAACACAATTTCCCGGATGACATTGTCACAAGCCGGGCGCTGTGGCCGAGCGGTTCCAGGCGCATCAGTCCGGAACAGCACTGCTGCTACGGTCGCAGGTTCAAATCTTGCCTCGGACATGTATGTGTGTGAAGTCCTTAGGTTAGTTAGGTTAAAGGAGCTCTAAATCTAGGGGACTGATGACATCAGATGTTAACTCTCACAGTCCTTAGAGCCATTCGAACCATTTGACATTGTCACAAGTCGCTACAGCTTATCCAGTGGGGGACAAATAAATCTATACAACCTGTCACTTGATGACGTTGCTCCATTCACTTTCGCAAGTAAGTTTCATATACATGCACACACGCTACGCAATTAGTAGTTTACAACCTTTTCTCCGCCCCCCCCCCCCCCTCCTCTCATTGAACCATGGACCTTGCCGTTGGTGGGGAGGCTTGAATGGCTCAGCAATGTAGATAGCCGTACCGTAGGGGCAACCACGGTGGAGGGCTATCTATTGAGAGACCAGACAAACATGTGGTTCCTGAAGAGCGGCAGCAGCCTTTTCAGTAGTTGCAGGAGCAACAGTCTTTATCATTGATTGATCTGGCCTTATAACATCAACCAAAACGGCCTTGCTGTAATGGTACTGCGAACGGCTTAAAGAAAGGGGAAACTACAGCCGTAAGTTTTCCCTAGAGCATGCAGCTTTACTGTATGGTTAAATGATGTTGGCATCCTCTTGGGTAAAATATTCCGGGGGTAAAGTAGTGCCCCATTCGGATCTCCCGGGAGGACGTCGTTATGGGGAGAAACAAAACTGTCGTTGTGCGGATCGGAGCGTGGAATGGCAGGTCCTTTAATCGGGCAGGAAGGTTAGAAAATTTAAAAAGGAAATGGATAGGTTAAAGTTAGATGTAGTGGGAATTGGTGAAGTTCGGTGACACGAGCAACAGGACTTCTCGTCTGGTGAATACAAAACCAGACAGGGGTAATCTGTCGTTTTTCTTGTATAAAGAACTCATTTTGTCGAAAATAACTTTTTACGTTAAGATACGATTTAGCGAAACTTTGAAAAAGTCCGTTTTCTTTACAATGCTTGTTAAATGTAATAGACTACCCACATTTAACAGTTCTCTTCTTATGTCTTTGTGTCTGTGTTTTATTAATTGCCATGATCTCCCATGGCTAGAACCTCAAATCGAAAAAATTTTCAAATGTCTGTGAATTCTTATGGGACTTAACTGCTAAGGTCATCAGTCCCTAAGCTTACACACTACTTAACCTAAATTATCCTAAGGACAAACACACACCCCCATGCCCGAGGGAGGACTTGAACCTCCGCCAGGACCAGCAGCACAGTCCATGACTGCAGCGGCCTAGACCGCTCGGGTAGCCCCGCACTGCGAACCTCAAATCGTTTTTGAAACTTAATGACAAACTCCTGTCATGTCATTATCCTTCATTCTGTCTACTTCATTATTTCTTTAGGCTATGCTTCTTCCACCACTTAGCTTTTGTACTACTAATCGTTGCTGTACCTGTTTCATGACTAAATAGTGTTCTACGCCTGCCTCGAATACCTTTATGGTTTCCACATTGAAACACTGCTTTAATACCTTTGGTTTTCCAGCATATGGCCTATTAGTTTTTTTTTGTTCTACCGTCTTACAATTTTCAAATTGCCTCCCCAGAAAAATATCTATTCATATCCTTTTTGTTGGTAGCACTTGCACAGGAGGGTGGTCTTACTCCAGTAGCGTTACTTTCGGCAGTTCAGTCCACACCGTTCCCAGCAAAATGGTCTCCCTTCCGCATTTCTACATCTACGTCTACATCCATACTCCGCAAGCCACCTGACGGTGTGGCTTTGATATCTCCAACAGTGAGCTTGATATCATATCCTGGTGGCTTATTAATTACTTATTAAAGCACTACACTTGAATAACTTAGAAGTAAGTATCCTCAATGTGGCAACATAAATCGCTTTATAAAGGCAACTCTTCCGGTCCAGATTGTGTACCAATTAAGATCCTGTCAGAGTTCACTTTACTTCCATACTTAGTAATCATGTACAACCGCTCGCTCGACGACTGATGTGCACCTAAAGATTAGAAAGTTGGACAAGTCACACCAACACTCAAGAATGAAAATAGAAGTAATTTGCTAAATTACAGACCCATGTCACTGACGTCGATTTGCAGTAGAATTTTGGAACATACATTGTGTTCGAATTTAGTGAATTACCTCGAAGGCAATAATCTATTGACACACAGCCAGCATGGATTCAGAAAATGTAGTTCTTGTGAAACACGAGCAGCTCAGTATTCGCAAGCGGTAATGAGTGCTTATCAACAGGCGATTTCAAACTGACTCCATATTTCTAGACGGCCGGAATGGTTTTAACACCGTTCCTTACAAATGACTTTTAATCAGGTTTGATGACTATGGAGTATCGTATCAGTTCTACGACTGGATTCGTGATTCCCTATCAGAAATTTTACACGTGTAGAAACTGACGCAAGTCATCGACTAAAACGTAAGTGATACTGGCTTTCCCCAAGTATGCATTATAGATCCTCTACTGTTCCTAATTTCTGTAAACAACAGACTCAGCAGCCCGTTTAGATTGTTTTCAGATGATGCTGTCACTTATAGCTTAGTAAATCGTCTTCATAAGATCAAAACAAATACAAAAATGAGATTGACAGAACAAGTGGCATTTGACCCTATATAGCGAAAAATGTGTGATCATCCACATGTTTGCTAAACGGAATCCGTTAAATATTGTATGGCACGATTATAAGGGCTATAAGATCACCTAATATTTGAGGTTTATAATTTTGAATAACTTAAGTTTTAACGATCCCATAGTTAATGTTATGGGGATGGCATAGAGAAGTTTGTGGGTCATTGACAGAACATTTAGAAGACGCAACGGGTCTACTGAAAGCTACCCTATGCTTAAACGTTCTCTTCTGAGGTATGGCTACGCGGTGTGAGATCCGTATGAGATCGGATTGACGGAGGACGCCGAAAAAGTTCAAGGAAGGGCATATCATTTTGTGCATTCGCCCAGTAGGGGAGTCAGTGTGACGGACATGGCACGAGAGTTGCGGTGGCTGTCATTAAAACAAAGGCACCTTTCTTTGCGGCGAGAGCCTGTCATCAGATTTCAATCATAAACTTTCTCCTTATGTTGACGTCAACGTACATCAGCATAAATGTAAATTGTGATAAAATCAGAAGAATCAGAGCTCGCACGGAAAGGTTTAAGTCTTCGTATTCCCGCAACGGTAGAGAAACAGTCTGAGGTTGGTTCCTTGTAGATGTAGACTAGTGAGGACGTGTAGTGAGTACTTGCCGGAATCCAGTGCACTGAAAATGACAGATCAAATTGGACAGCGGTACTGCATCAACTTTGAAAAAAAAAAAAAACTTAACGATACCAGAGTGAAGACTATTCCCAAGATTCAAGAAAAATTCGGGAAAGATGCTGCCATGAACTAATGGGTAAAGGAATGGTGGAACTGTTTCAGGGATGGTTTCACATAAGTGGATAACGAACAGCGGTCTCGCAGGCCCGCTCTGAGCCAAGATGTCACTGAACAAGAGTAGAATTTCGTCACTAAAGACCACCTTATAACACTATTTGAGAAAGCGATAGGGGTACTCACTGGATCAGGACATTCAATTTTGATCGAAGGTGTACGCTGTACACGTAAGGATAGTCTCAAAGATATTCGTTATGAAGGAGCTGACAACTGAGCGGATGTGAAAATTATTTGAGTCAACAGAATGTATCATGCGCACAGTAATTCCGAAAGATACCGGACACATATATACAACGGCAACAAACATCTGTGCGTTACGAAGCAGACTACATTGAAGGGAATTAGAGTTCTGTACCTCCAATTCAACAAAAGTAATTCTGTAAACGAAATTTTCGATTCTTTTTGAGAACTCCTCGTAAATTTAGTTAGTAATGAATTAATAAATTGCAATATTTTTGCAAACCATCACTTTGTCCACACAACCAACCAGATGGTTGGTGTCTTTTAGAAAACTACTGAATAACGTTACAGGATACGGCAAGATGCATAATGTCGATGGGTGGAGAGCTTTGAAAGTGTAATTGCCCTACATGCCATTTCATAAACAGGAAATACATGGAAGAGATACAACAGCTCAAAACAAATGGAGAAATGGAAATAATCAGTTATTTGCTAATTGCATTGCACAGACTATCTGAATAACTTATTTATCAAAATGATGTGGAACGAGTTAATAGGATCTTAGATACTACATTTAACGGCCACTGCGCTACAGAACTGATCAGCTAAGACTATTTTCAAGATTTCAATTGGATTTAGAAATCGTTGACGTTTGCCAGAACACGTTATACTAAAAGAGACCACGATCTCCAAACCCAATACCCTCACCTAACAGTCTATAATGCGCTAATAGTATGTGTTCAATGTATGGATGCAAAACCCTAACATTAGTGCACAGCGTGCTCACAACTGAATATTCCTGACCGAATTTATTTCAACACACTATGTTACGTTAGACATATTCACCAAAGCAAAGAATGCTTCAAACCTGCATTGATATAGGTATGAAATCGATTAGCGTCAGTGTGAGACGGTAAAGCAACGGTCTCATGCACCATCAAGCACTATATACAGGGTGAGTCAACTGCCCCTACCGATATCGTTTAATGCAGCCCACTGCTGCTATTTCTGGCCAAGCAGATAAAATAAGCAAGACGTCTTTGTAGGAATTCTAATACAACAAAATTTTTTATTGGGTTACATTTTCGCTGGATGCTGTGGTTTTCGAGCAATTCAAGAAAAACGTATAAATGTGATCTTCACCAGCACCCCCAGCCAACATTTAGCTCTAACAAGTCATGATTTCTAGTACTGTGTTCGTAGCACTCTCTCCTATCACTCAATAGAAATTCACACGACACGCATTATTCCCCTTTTTGGTCTTTGTCGATTAGATTATTTCGTTAAGATTATTAATTTAAACCTTTCCATGAGCGTAATGAAACAAACCAGCTTTCGTAAACATTATGCTATAACTTATTACTCCAACAATTCTATCTCAACTTAAGCTTTCCAATCTTAGTAGTTTCGTATTCATGTAGCGTGACGGAACAATGATGTAATTGCTTATATTGGGCTGTTAAAATTCACAAAACTGACAGGTAAAATTCACACAAACACGAGTTCTACGATTAGTAACTGCTCGACTTACCCCACGGCGTAATGAGGCCAGCCAACGCAAATGAAAATGATCGAATGTGGAAAAAACTTCTTGCAGTCGAATTTTTTTGTACAGTGGTAGGAGGGAGTGCCATGAATTACGTACTACAAATTCTGACCGGTGAGGACTGACTGTGGATCTGGGGGTGCGTATGAAAGTCAATTTTGTCTGTTTTCCTTGAATATCTCGAAAATTACGGCCTCTATCGAAAACATCTCCCAATACAAAATATAACAACATGAAGTTTCCTACATAACGATCCTGTTCATCTTTCTTGTAGGGATAATAATTTTCGCGTAGCGAGCGAGAGAATATGAAAATCTCTTGCATGGTTTTTTTGCCAGATAGAATATTGCAGGTGGGCTAAGTCGCAGCACCCTGTATATGGAGAATGTTAGGAGAATGAGTACAGATATTTTTAGTAGCGACTAAGGAAAATGGACTGAACATTACTATGTCAGTGCTTATTTCATTTGAAGACTAGTAATCGTAACTATTAGGAACAGTATGTCTCTAGGTCAGTTAGTACCTTTATGTACGTGTGACAAGAGTAAACCAGTAATGTTTATTTTCCCCTACGTAGCAGGTCTGCACTGATGCAGAACACTTCGTCTGTACTGAAAGGAATAGTCCTATTAGTGGTGCAGTTATGACTGTGCAGAAAACATCCATTGACATGTTTTGTTGGAGGACTATTAGATGCAGAAAGAGAGAGAGAGTAAAGACCAGAAAAAGTAACATAATGAAGAGTGAACATATTAAGTACCAATGAGTATAATATGTCAAACAATGGAAAATCCAGGATGGAATGTAACAATATTAGAGAGGGAAATTGCTACTCACCATATAGCGGATATGCTCAGTTGCGATAGGCACAACAAAAAGATTCACACAATTAAAACTTCTGACCATTAAGGCCTTTGTCAGCAATAGACATACACACACACACACACACACACACACACACACACGCACACTCAGGCACATACAACTTGCACACATGTCTGTTGTCTCAGACAACTGAAACCACACTGTGAGCGGCAGCACCAGTGCATGATGGGAGTGGCAAGTGGGTGGGGGTAAGGAGGAGGCTGTAGGGGGGGGAGGGGGTAAGTAGCGGAAAGGAGAGAAATACAAACAAATTAAAAGACTGGGAGTGGCAGTGAAATTTATAGTGCTGGAATGGGAACAAGGAGGGGGCTGGATGATTGAGGACAGTGACTAATGAAGGTTGAGGCCAGGAGGGTTACAGGAATTTAGCATGTATTGCTGCGCGGTTCATAAAAGCTGATGTTGATGGGAAGGATCCTTATGGCACACTCTGTGAAGCAGTCATTGAGATGAGGGATATCCTGTTCGGCAGCGTGTTAAGCAACAGACTGGTCCAGTTGTTTCTTGGCCACAGTTCGTGGGTGGCTATTCATGCAGACAGACAGCTTATTGGTTGCCATCCCTACAGTCGTTGCAGCTTAGCTTCTATAAACCACACAACTGGTTCCACAGGTAGCCCCGCCTTTGATAGGGTAGGTTGTGTTAGTGACTGGACTGGAGTAGGTGGTATGGGACAGGTCTTGCATCTAGGGCTATTACAGGGGTACGAGCCAAGAGGTAAGGGTTTGGGAGCAGGGATTGTGTAAGGATGGACGAGTATATTGAGTAGGTTCGGTGGACGGCGAAATACCACGGTAGGAGGGGTGGGAAGGATAGTGGGCAGGACATTTCTCATTTCAGGGCACGCCGATAGGTAATCGAAACCCTGGAGGAGAATGTAATTCAGTTGCTCCAGTACCAGATGGTACTGAGTTACAAGGGGAATGCTCCTCTGTGGTCGGACTGTGGGACTTTGGGAAGCGGTGGGAGACTGGAAAGATAAGGTATGGGAGATATGTTTTTGTACAAGGTTGGGAGGATAATTATGGGCAGTGAAGGCTTCAGTGAGACCCTCGGTATATTTTGAGATGTGACGACAATGGGTGACCAGGGTATACAGAAGGGACTTCTTGGTATGGAATGGGTGGCAGCTGTCGAAGTGGAGGTATTGCTGATGGTTAATAGGTTTGATATGGACGGAGGTACTGATGTAGCCATCTCTGAGGTTGAGGTCAACATCTAGGAAGGTGGCTTGTTGGGTTGAGAAGGACCAAGGGAAGCAAATGGGGGAGAAGTTGTTGAGGTTCTGGAGGAATGTGGATAGGGTGATTCTTAAATTTCTCTTCGAATGCCTGTGTTTATGTGACTTTAATGTTTGGTTTACTTATTTTGTAAACAACGATCATGAATTACATTTCAGTTAAAGTTTCAAAATTTTTCTCTTGCTGGTTCGAAGCGCCACTGGTTACGTGGTTTTAACAGTCTTACAAAATGGTATGGTCTTATTCCGACTTTACATCTCTTTTATAGCGCACGCATTCCAACTGATCATTCGAAATACGCTATCATCTAAAAGGCTCGTTTTAAACCTTTCCTTTCACAATGTAACAGTCAGGATGCGCACAAGAAGTGAAAATGCAGCGTTGGTAATTCAAACTGTTACTTTCTACTTATCAAAATGAACTTTTTCCAGAAGAAAAGACCGTGGCATCTATAAAACAATCAAACACCACGATAAAAGGTAAGTGACATTTAATTACAAGTACAGACAAGGGAAAGGGAAAACAGATACGTATTTGAGCGAATGATAGGCCACCTCTTTGACATCCTAACGACTTGGAGCAGATAAAGGGGAAGTGGAGAGTAAAACGGACCACCGCCATCCTTGGGTGATTGAGATAAAAAAAATATAATAGATCCCAGGAAGAACACTGAAGCTCATTTTATTTGAAACATCCACCACAAAAAGCTCTTGCGCAGAAATGTAAGTTCATGAACCAGAGGCAGACGATGTAATTTTAACGACTGGAAATAGCAAATGTGGCATTGCAATGAAAAATTGCCCCCAGGACTCAGAGCTGTTGAAAAGGTTGATAGTCGAAACAACAGTAGCTTTTCAAGAAGGTGATAATTCCTGAAAGTCCCTGAGATTCCATCATGTCCAGCAAAAGAACAAGCCATGTAATTTACTCAGCAGTGAGGAATTGGGGAATTATGAACAACCTTGGTGCAGTATTACGTTATATGACAGCAAACGACACAGATCACCCACGTGGTGCATGAACAGTAAGATAATATTGTACAGTCTCGATCTTATTTTTAGCAATATGCTTTTCAAAGGCTTAAAGAAACTAGGACCAAATATGCTGGCAATATTTTTAGTGACAGGTAGCAACGAAACGCATGGTGGAAAGCGGTTTACTATTCTTGGATTTCTTGTACACTACTTCTCTATGAAGCAACATTACCGAAATGGTTCCCGAGAATTTTGGAGTTTAATGGCGGAATTCCGAAGGGTATCCCTTCGTATACCTTTAGCTGGAAGTTATACTAGCTGGTTGATAAATGCCGTTCTGACTTACTAGATACAGCCCTTTCAAGATTAGTTACATTTACTTTGTTAGAACATTAAGGAGTATGCTTGCATATATTTCCTTCTTCTTCAGAACCAGTTTAAATTCCTCATTTTATACTGACTGGTCAACTAAAACCTTTTCATAATATTGATCTGGAAATCAGTAAGGTTGTTGCCTCAGTTTTCCAACTGTCTCTGGAATGCAGCTCCTGAATGTATGACTGTCCGCAGCTCGTGGTCGTGCGATAGCGTTCTCGCTTCCCACGCCCGGGTTCCCGGGTTCGATTCCCGGCGGGGTCAGGGATTTTCCCTGCTTCGTGATGACTGAGTGTTGTGTGATGTCCTTAGGTTAGTTAGGTTTAAGCAGTTCTAAGTTCTAGGGGACTGATGACCATAGATGTTAAGTCCCATAGTGCTCAGAGCCATTTGAATGTATGACTGTCTTTATTTGACGTTGATGTTTATACAGCTATTAAGGCAAATACGACATGTTATTGTAGATGTTGTAGATCGAAATTTCATGAGAAATCCCGCCGCAATTAAAAGCCTCTTTCTTTTAACAATTGGAAACCCTATTCACTTAACAGACCCTTATTTCGCGATAATACAAAACGAGCTCCTCTTCTTTGAACTAAATGATTTCTATCAAAAAATAGCGTTCAATATCTGATCGCTAACACCATGTAACTGATTAGTAGAATTTGTGGATAGAAAAGGATTTCAGTTATAGACTTTATTCCATTAATAAAGAAGAGACAGTTTTTAAAAAATTTTAACATTTTCAGAAAATTGTGGAAAACTCAATTGGAAAATTTGGTCTGAATATTTTAAGACATGCATTGATGACCTCAATGTGCTAATCTTAAATTTCTCTTACAATAAGACGGTGCAGATGAAAATCATGCCAGTTTTTAACGTAATTAATCAATGGCTTATTTCCACCCCGTTCGATAGGTATTTTGCAGACTTCGAAACCGGTACTGAATAACGGCTGTGTGAAACAACTTTCAACTTTCAGAAAATTACCTGGAGCTAGGGGCTAGTCTGATAACCATTCGTGTTATTTCCTTTGTGTGAATGAAGGGATATAGCTTTTCTTCTACATAACGTATTTCTGGATTCGGATACTGTTGTATGGCTACTATCCTGTGATTAAGCTTTAATAAATTCTCACGTTATTTTCGAAAGTGTGCTTTCATTTATTAACTTTGTTGCAGGGATAGTATCAGGAATAATATATACATTTCCACTAAATCCGTTAAACATGTGTAAACTTCCTGTCACAGTTAATGAACACATTTCATTATGTGAGTGTTTCCTGGATATTCCAAATAAAGCTCAAACTACGGAAGTGGGCGCAAACATTCATGTCAGTTTGTTTCGTATTACCAGAAAATGTTTTGCATTGTTAGGGTACAAAGGTGCGTGCACATGGTTTTTAATAAAGGGGTTAATGCGCTTGAGGGATGTAATAACTACTAACGCAAACGTATTTCGAAACTGTTTTGAAGCGGAACATCACCTCCTGTAATAATTCCTCCTTAGTTAACTCGTCAGCAATTGGAACTAAGTGTTCCCTTCAAACCATATCATCTATTTCTTTGTTTCTTTTGACTCAAGAACGATTTGTACTGCGTCCTAATTTTTATTCAGTATCTGAAAGAAGTGTTTGACACAACAGTGAACCACACTTCTATTCACTGCATCGGGTAAAAAAACCTCCAAAATTTCTTACTACATATCAGAAGCAAACGTATTTATTCGAACTAAAAGTTCAAGGTTATATAATCTTCGCAAGGTGCGGCAATTTCAGATTTGTTCATATGTGGAAGTAGTCATTACCAATAGTCCACAGCTCATTACAAAATTATCTAAATGAAGATTGGGGTCAGTCAAGTTGTGTTTTGCAGTAATCCAAAAATATAAGAAAGGCTGTAGGTCGAATAATTACACAACTCTTCAAATGGTTCAAACGGCTCTGAGCACAATGAGACTTAACGTCTTTGGTCATCAGTCCCCTAGAACTTGGAACTACTTAAACCTAACTAACCTAAGGACATCACACAACACCCAGTCATCACGACACAATTTTTCAGCCACCTGGATGTAGTTGTTCTCAGTTGCAGCAACTTATATCAGAAAGTCAGCGTCTTTCCGAGCCTTTACAGGTAGAGGTAATTAATACATTTTTACGTCTGAAAAAAAAATAAATCTGAGGACGGACTTTTATACTGAGTACTACCTATTTCACTGTTGGAACTTACAAATTCGTTTGTTGATTGTACTTGTACTTTTATAATCTGTCATTCTGAACGTAGCACGCAAGAAACGTATTACAAATGTTTAGTAAGGCGATGTGGTACAGTCAGTAGCGGTCGTCGCTCTTTTGCTTCGGTCCCAGGTGAGTTTGTCAACAATGAAATATCGCATCTAATGATGCTGGCAGTTGCGAGGCAACAATTCGATTGCGAATCGTGTTGCGTAAACATATTGTCTGTGCTTACGTGATTTTTCTTGAGCAGTTCTGTGCTGTAGTGTCTATTCTTGTGCGAGACAAGCGCGTTAACTGAACATCTGAATTGCTTGTCGAGACCAGCCTTCCGGTAGAAGAGCGCACAAAGCCAGCGTTGGGTTGTACGCTGTTCGGAACCGTAAGTGACCAGTCAACATCTTCTCTAGGTCTTGTGTTAGCCACACTAACATTCTTCGCTTTTGATGTCATCTGTAAACTACTAATGCTGTGAGCTTTAGCATCATATGTCAGATCAGACTTATTTAGCTTTAATTAGACGTTTAGTCGTATCAACTACATTTCTAGCGAAAGAAAAAAGATCATTTCCACTGCTCCAAGACGACAAAGTAACTACGAGAAAAAATTTACAAAATCTTTAGTCGTTGTTTTGAATTTGACGTACCATACTATGTTCTTACATTCACCAGTAGCTGTTTAATTTTTTTTAGGAGATAGTTTTGATCCATGTGATCTCTCGCTTCAGAGAAGGGTGATATTGTACTGATAATGTAATTTTGTGTAAGACAACTGGTAGGGAAGCAGAAAGAATTTTATTTAGACACCAAGTAACTTTTATAGTTTATGAAAAAGCGTTTGACAAAATGCTCTGGCAGTTTATGGAAAGGATTAGGATTCACAAGGTATCTAATCATCTCTGTTGGAGCTATTTACAAAAAGAAAAAATTATAATCGAAGATGGAGACAACTTGTCTAAGTAACTAACAACAACAAGGATGCGGCCCTCGTCCAAACCTTTGGCACCTCTGCACAGATGACCTACTCAGGTCTCGGTCTACGACATAAAGACCAACAGGGAGAAATATTGTACTACTCTTGTATATGAAGATGATCAAATGAACTCAGTCTGCGGAACAATTGGAAATACGGTGCAAAAACAAACCGTGAAAAAGATGCAGAAGAAGTTTGCTAAGTCATATCAGTACTGAATACGTTGTATGGATCTTAATCCTGCTTTCGAACGCAAGCGAATGTGAGGAGCATTCAAGCTGCGGAAATATGATATCTCCTTACTGTTAATGGGTGAACCGCGGAGCCTCGTTTCCGAAAAGTAGATATGAGGAATGACTTACAGGTTAATTCAAAGCTTAACAAAATGGACTTAAACATAGAAGCTGAAGTAGTGTGCCAAACATTAACTAATACACTAATCTGTGACTTTATAGGGCAGCCCGATTAACATTTGAGCCATCCGAACACATCTGTCTGTTCCTCTTCCTCTGGCTCTCTCTCTCTCTGTCTCTTTCCTTTCTCTCTCTTTCTCTCATTCTCTTTCACTAACCACATACACTTACACACATTTCGTTACAGAATGAAATGTTCATCCACGTTGTTACATTTTTCCCAGGAGCACGGACTCCGAAAATTATTTATTCAGTTAATAAGGACATTGGCGCCCACAACGACACATCTTAGATGGAAAATGTTATAAGCACATAGTTGTCACACTTTTAGCTGTATCTGACTCATACATTTGATTTGACATATGAGTATATAATTCATGAATATCTGAGTGCTTACTTGTGCCGATATCCTCCTTTCATACGATATTTCTGTATCATCACATCGCCACATAAGAACCACTTTTTACCGTGTTCCTGTTTGCTTTCTCATCTGCCTGTCAGGTCGGTAAGCACTGCGCAGTTGATTCTAAACTAACTTACCGATGAACTGATTTGAAACTTCCATCTTAGCTCAGGGTTTGATGACAATGAAATTTTATCTCGCTGTTTTGTGTGGTATGTGGAGGAGGATATTTTCTGTACCTCTGATATATATCACATTACCTGTTCCTGTTGCGAATGGGTCGGGGCAAGAACAATTGCCACTAAGCCTAGTTGTCATTTAAAACCTATTTTGTCCTCTGCCTTATCGCGAGATAGACGCGGGAGGAAACGATAAACTCATTGTCTCAGACGAAGAGAATCGAAAATAAACCTGAAATATACAGCATTGTTGAGATCTCCTCAAAATATTTGAAATATATTGAAAAATGGCACATCGACACCAGTATAAGCAGAAAATAATTATCTCAATAAAAATTAGTTTTTAATATACCGCGTTATTACACCGAACTTAAGAATATTAAATAATTTCTCACAGCCCCATGCAGGAACCTAAGCACATCGAGTTAGTCTCGAGTATTTGTGATGGTGATTTTATAATTCCTTTGAAAATGATTGTAAGATCTAAAACGAAAAACGTAGTGCTCAGACGATGATATAATAACAGACGCATGAATAGTTTACACCCTCCCTATCGCATATTGTATGCGCTCCATGATTACCGTTTTAAACTTACAGTCTTTTCATACACATTTACACTTCACATTCAGAAATTTGAAAGACAACCTCCGCAGTGTTCATAGCTTTCACTCCGATTTAAATCGCGATATATTAAAAACGATTTCATTTAAATAATTATTTGTGGTTCTACCTCAAAGGATTGTAAGATTTTTCAAACGACTTCCTACATTCTGAAATCACAATAGATTTGTGGTATATTACAATTTTATTTCTGTTTCTTTTAATCTGAGTCAACTTGTTTATTGCTTTCTACTACACGTATATCGCGATATATGCCATTTTCTTAGTTGTTCTTAGCGTTTGTTATTAAATTAGGCGGACATCAACACCGTGTATTAGGTTGCGTGTGCACGTGCTCCTGTGAGCCGAGTTTTATTCCCCTTTGAGAGATATTTTTAGGAGCCTTAACTGTTAATCACGTATAAATGAATGGGAGCTAGAACGAACACACAGAGTTACAAATGAGACACACAGAAGCAGATTCAAATACAGCAGGTTGAGTTGCGCAACACTGCCAATATGAGAAATACAGGCTATCTATGCTACTTGACTAGTGACGAGTTTCACTATGCCACATTGTAGATGCAGTAATCGAAAGACACATGCTACTAAACATCATTTGTTATGTTTGAGGTGTTACTGGTGTTAGTCTGTATCCTACTACATCTCCAATTGAAGTAATTAGTGGTGTTCCGTAGCTTCAGGAAGGAAAAAAGTTAAGCAACTCAATTACATGTTCACGTACAACGATTTCAGAAACTTACCATCTAGTAAGGAAAAGTTTTGTGCTTGTCGTGACGGTTACTGGATGGAGATCAGGCAAAGCAAAGGGAAATTTAAAACACTATCTCTTTGGTGGCAGAATTGGCCAACTATGTGACGGCAAACCACCATTTCCTTATCAGATGGGAAATTACGTGTTACTCCTGATATGGCGTACCTAAGGCAACTATAGAAATCAGTTAAACTGGATCAGCAATGAACGATAACCTGAAACCATTTAAAGCCGTATAAAGCACAAATAACACACTCCTAGCTCACTCAACTATTCCTTCTCGCGCTTTTTGAAGATATGCGCCACGGCATACGTGGTAATTAATCAAGGAGTGGAAGGTGGGTGGTTAGACATTTGGAAATATTTTCCTCGGTGTGTCTCTTTCTTGTGATGGCCGTTTACTAGAAATCAACTGATAGTCCATTTAAACCTCGAAGTTTCTTAAAACTGACAAGACGAAGAGTGAGTGGAAAGCTGAGGCGAGGGCACAAATACGTCGAGTGACACACCCTGGTGTGAACCATAGGTTTTCCTGTGGTGTCAGCTGACGAGAAGAACAGGAAAAGAAACCGAAGAGAAACAGAGAACCGTATCACGTAGGAAAGCTATAACGCTGCATTACGTTTTATGACACCACGTGTACAGTTGTCACAACGCTTCGAAATGTACAATGAAACTGCTCAACCTTCACATGGTTTATCTAACGTAACAGGTATATGAAAACAGTTTGTGTGGCTCTTTTACCGGCCGAAATAAGTTCCCACAACGCCACCGGCCCTTACTTACTCATTTATTTGTTTTTAAATAGGTTGGTTATGTGTGTAACATTTTACCACCTAAAACTGTCTCTCTGCTCACAGTTTATAATTTATTTGTGAACTTATATTTTTATTTCGTATAAATCCAAGACTGTCAGAGAGTTTGACGTTGCAGAGGTTTCGTCTGCATACTGTTTAGACTAAGAGGTTTTTGTAGGACCTCCGACTTATTCTCATTCCGAACGTCCCGACTGTTCAGCAGTCAACAATGGAGGCGCTGTAATTGTGCTACATTAATGTGTAATCCCAGCTCAACTTCATATGATATTTATGATTTCTTCGCAGATGTTCCGGAGGCTTTTGGGCGTGTTCCGCCTCCGATCTCGGAGGGAGTCAGACCTGGTAGACACAGATTTGGTTGGAAAACCAGAGGTGAGGAACACCCAGATCTATTGCAAAAACATCAACCTATGTTAGAAGTAACCATTTTCTACTTAATAAGACAAATTAACAATACAACACAGATTACTGTGACGACCTATGGAATTAGGAAATATATTTTATTTACACCTAGTTATGAACAGTATATCTTGGAAAAACATCGTCTTATGTACATTGGTATAAAAATACTTGTAGTGTCAACTAAAGAAACTTTCGATTGATAGCCTAAACAATCGTATAATGAGAATTCTTCATACAGGACGAAACTACTCTCCGTAGAGACGGTTACAAAATGTGAGAATCAATAAATGAATGTATTTTGACGGTGGAAACAATTCTCCCACAGAGGATGGGCGCCGCGCGTTGGCGGCTGCGCTCAGACGTGGACGAGTTGGTGCTGGTGGCAGCGCAGGCGGAGAAGACCCGGCCACAGCCTTCTGCTGTTGATGGAGCCTGCGGCAGAGTCATCGGGAAGGTAAGGCGGCGCTGAAGGCACAACTTCATTAACAACGCACGAGTAATAAATTAGTTAGATTATACCTAATTAATGGGAGAAGATGAAATGTATGGTCATTGTCTCTGTTAACGCACATGTTTGAAGAACGTTCCTTACTTTTATACCATACTAACAATATAGGAAGCTGTGCTCTCTTGTTGAACGCATTGTGCTTCAAAATCAGTATAGTGAATTTTTGCCACTGATGTTGCATGGCGTAAATTTTAATTATTTTAATGTGAATTACTCCTCTTCTGTGCAGGTGAACGATGGCTGGGTAGTTCTGACGTCCGCCGAGGTCCACGAGCCACCAGTGACGGAGTGTGAGGAGGACATCCCGCCGATCCCTCGCCGCCGGAGGGGATGTCGCAGGTGCTGGGAGGAGAGGGGCGGGGCGAAGGCTGCTGTGGGTCCAGACGGTCGGCGGCGACATCGGCTCACTGTTCGCTAAACGTGTTAATGACGGGGACATCACGTCGATGTCTCTTTGTTGGAGATGAAGTTGGGGGTGCAGAGTGGAGAAAGTCAGTGATACGACTTTTTGTGTGTGGAAAGTGGACAAAGACACCGTCTCTTTACCTAATAAAATTTTTCACTTAGAACTGAGAACAGTGTATAAGGAGGACAACTCAAGAGATTCTCATGGTTGGTAAGAGTGTTGGAAGTGTTCGAGAGAAAAATTCAGGGCTAAGACTGTTGCGTGTCTGCGAAAAGTATGTGGACACTGGCTAACTAGTCAATAAATATATTCAAGTAGAACCAAGAACAGTGGGCAATTAGGACATCACGCCAATGCATCATCGTTGTAGTGGGTGTTGTATCTACTGGGCGGAAAAAGTCAAGGCTAATGATGTTGTGTGTGTGCAAAGTGGGCTGGGACACCGGCAAACTAGCAAATAAACTTATTAATGATGAACTGAGTACAGTGGATAAAAAGACCAAACCGTCAACATCTCAACGTTGGTGACGTTGTTGCAGGTGCTGGACGGAAAAAAGGCAAGGCTAAGAGTGTTGTGTGTGCCCAAATTTTACAGTGGCAAATGTTTGCCAGCCAATAAACATATTAATGATTAAACGAGGACAGGGGATGAGGAAGGCATAGCACCGATGTCTCATTTTTGGAGAGGGTCTTGGATGTGCGGAATGAAGAACGTCAAGGCTGAGACAGTAATGCGACTGTACAGTCGATGGGGACAAGGGATCACAAATAACTAAACTGAATAAATTATTAAACGAAAGAATAAAATATCCTTAAAAGTCTGACTTAATATATCTCCATGTAAAACAGTATTAGTTAAGCATCCAATTAAACAGATGCAGAATAAAAAGTATTACTTTAACCAAAGTTGCTTCATTTTCTTTCTGTTTATTTATGTGGCTACATACAGACAAATATTGGACGCGTTATGTTTTTAGATGTTCATCTTCCACAGCAATATTACACATGGACTGTCACAGTGATCAACGCGGAGTATATCCGGCTTCAACATAGAAAGTAAATACTTAGCAGCTCATTTGGTTCACAACTAGCTACCATATAAATTATACCGATTACCTGTTTTACCTCAGTCTCTTGATGACGTCTTTCCATTGGTGCTCTGTGTAAAAGAATTTTTACATAAATGCATGTTACCCTGACAAAGTGGCAAAAGAATTTCCCGTATAACATTAGGAACAACAATGGCCGAAAGTGTGTCATTTGCTCCAATTCTTCCGCTAGATGTAAAGATAGAAGATGAATGAATGATGTGAACAAAATTAAATCATTCATGGAACTGAATCCTAGTAAAGATAAGCTTAAAATTCACTTTCATTCATGTGAACAGAAGGGATACGAGTCTGGATATACTGAAATTAATACTCCATTGGTTAATGGTATGGTTATGACGTTACAGTGCCGCTAAGGGCTGCAGAAATCACATTTGGTATTCTTGTAGAGCGCCAATTGTGACACAACAGATGAAGATCTCTAGACACTGCTAATTGCTCTTGAATATTTATTGGTAAATGTAATTTCTGGTTTTAAGTAGTGAATGAAACTCATAGCTACTTACACTGACACCGAATTGTAGTGTCTATTTACATATATGTATTTGTGGTGTTAACAGGGGCTCTAAAGTGCATCCCTTAAGAGGTGTGAGCATTTGTTCGTCTTCATTACTGTGGAAGACATCTACTGAAAGAGTGCTCCTAGCTCTAAGCGTTTGCATTCAACAGTCCTTTCCGTTTTTTGGTCCATACTACCCCCTACAAAAAAGAAAAGGCAGAGTACTTGTGCAACAGATTTATTTCACAGTATCTAGGATGAAGAAGTGCTCATAACTCTTAAGGTATGCAATTTGCAGCTCAGGTATGCTGGAAGTCTTGGCTTCGAATAATGATTTCCGTCAAGCTCTTGAATATCGACAGTTCCCCTGAGATGCACTGAAGAAGCGATAGTGTATATATGTTTTCGAGTGCAATAATCTGTTAAACAACAGTAGCGAAAGTCACTAACAAATAAGCAAAATAATGCACATGGTAGAGAAATGGGCTACTGAGTCAGACGATAGTCCCACTGACGGCATATTTTAAAGAAAACTGTTGTGAAACCCCTTGTTCCGAGGCCTACAC
Organism: Schistocerca cancellata; assembly: GCF_023864275.1. Lineage (NCBI taxonomy): Eukaryota > Metazoa > Arthropoda > Insecta > Orthoptera > Acrididae > Schistocerca > Schistocerca cancellata. Next base: position 140,168,284 of record NC_064632.1, read on the forward strand.
GAATGACATCGACATATTCTGGAAAGCGCTAGAGTTTTCAACCCACCCGGACAGCCGAACGCTTTAACCAGCAACATACGGGACACGAGCGAGCAAGCCTGACGCTTATCGAATCCGCTTGTAGGATTAACGATGAGCGCTGGTTCGCCAGCCAGCATGGATGTGGTTTTCAGGCTGTCTCACACATCCCACGAGGTGAATGCTGAGCGGACACCCAAGTCCCGCCACACGTAAACGATATGAACGAATACAGAAAACGTGCTCATCCTCACCAGCACAATATACTCCAGACACATACAGGTGGCTACACAGATTCTGTTCCGAGCGTAGGGGGTGAATAAGAGACCAACGAGCTTAGACGTCTAAATTTTTTCATCCACCCTCAGCTTCTAATCGATAGTGGGATGACACCTGGTGAATATATGAGAATTATTGGTAACACCGTTAGCTGTATATCTGTTGCTAACTATTTAAAGGCATATCTGTGGTCGAGTGTGGCAAATTGTGGTACTATAACCAACTGTACACAATGCCATTAAGCGCAATGAAAATCAGCGTCCACCGACATGCTCATACGTGATGTGATCAATATGACCCATCTACCATCTATACTGATTAGGTTCTTCAAGCCCATTACCAGCCGCAGGAGACTTTACTCTTACATATTCCCATTTGTCAGTTGATAACATTGGCTTTCTTTCTGAACAAATTGTAGAATAACCTGGTCCCATGCCTAATCCAGTTGAAAGCCGCTATCTAAATTAATAACTAATAATTAACCATGGACCTTGCTGTTGGTGGGGACGCTTGTCTGGCTCAGCAATGTAGATAGCCGTACCGTCTGTGCAACGACCGCAGAGGGGTATCTGTTGAGTGGCCAGACAAACATTTAGTTCCTGAAGAGGGGCAGCAGCCTTTACAGTAGTTGCAGGGGTAACTATCTGGATGATTGACTGATCTGGCCTTGTAACACTAACAAAAACGGTCTTCCTGTGCTGGTACTGCGAACGGCTGAAAGCAAGGGGAAACTAAAGCCGTAATTTTTCACGAGGGCATGCAGCTTTACTGTATGGTTAAATGATGATGGCGTCATTTTGGGTAAAATATCCCGGAAGTATAATAGTCCCCCATTCGGATCTCCGGGCGGGGACTACTCAAGGATGACGTTGTTACTAGGAGAAAGAAAACTGGCGTTCTACGGATCGGAGAGTGGAATGCCAGATCCCTTAATCGGGCAGGTAGGTTAGAAAATCTAAAAAGGGGATTGAATAGGTTAAAGTTAGATGTTGTTGTTGTGGTCTTCAGTCCTGAGACTGGTTTGATGCAGCTCTCCATACTACTCTATCCTGTGCAAGCTTCTTCATCTCCCAGTACCTACTGCAACCTACATCCTTCTGAATCTGCTTAGAGTATTGATCTCTTGGTCTCCCTCTACGATTTTTACCCTCTACGCTGCCCTCCAATGCTAAATTTGTGATCCCTCGATGCCTCAGAACATGTCCTACCAACCGATCCCTTCTTCTAGTCAAGTTGTGCCACAAACTTCTCTTCTCCCCAATCCTATTCAATACTTCCTCATTAGTTACGTGATCTACCCACCTTATCTGCAGCATTCTTCTGTAGCACCACATTTCGAAAGCTTCTATTCTCTTCTTGTCCAAACTAGTTATCGTCCATGTCTCACTTCCATAAATGGCTACACTCCATACAAATACTTTCAGAAACGACTTCCTGACACCTAAATCTATATTCGATGTTAACAAATTTCTCTTCTTGAGAAACGCTTTCCTTGCCATTGCCAGTCTACATTTTATATCCTCTCTACTTCGACCATCATCAGTTATTTTGCTCCCCAAATAGCAAAACTCCTTTACTACTTTAAGTGTCTCATTTCCTAATCTAATAGCCTCAGCATCACCCGACTTAACTTCACTACATTCCATTATCCTCGTTTTGCTTTTGTTGATGTTCATCTTATATCCTCCTTTCAAGACACTGTCCATTCCGTTCAACTGCTCTTCCAAGTCCTTTGCTGTCTCTGACAGAATTACAATGTCATCGGCGAACCTCAAAGTTTTTACTTCTTCTCCATGAATTTTAATACCTACTCCGAATTTTTCTTTTGTTTCCTTTACTGCTTGCTCAATATACAGATTGAATAACATCGGGGAGAGGCTACAACCCTGTCTCACTCCTTTCCCAACCACAGCTTCCCTTTCATGCCCCTCGACTCTTATAACTGCCATCTGGTTTCTGTACAAATTGTAAATAGCCTTTCGCTCCCTGTATTTTACCCCTGCCACCTTCAGAATTTGAAAGAGAGTATTCCAGTCAACATTGTCAAAAGCTTTCTCTAAGTCTACAAATGTTAGAAACGTAGGTTTGCCTTTTCTTGTTAGATATAGTGGGTAATTAGTGAAGTCCGGTGCCAGGAAGGGACAAGACTTCTGGTCAGGTGAATACAGGGTTAAAAATACAAAATGAAATAGGGGTATTGCAGGAGTATGTTTAATAATGAATAGGAAAATCGGAATGCGGGTAAGCTACTACAAACAGCATAGTGAATGCATTATTGTGGCCAAGTTGGATACGAAGCCCACGCCTACAACAGTACTACAAGTTTATATGCCAACTGGCTCCACAGATGACGAAGAGATTGATGGAATGTATGATGAGATAAAAGAAATTCTTCAGATAGTGAAGGGAGACGAAAATTTATTGACTGGAATTCGATAGTAGGAAAATGGAGAGGAGGAAACGTAGTAGGTGAATATGGGTTGGGGGGAAGAAATGAAAGAGGAAGCCGTCTCGTAGAAGTTTGCACAGAACATAACTTCATCATAGCTAACACTTGGTTCAAGAATAATGAAAGAAAGTTGTATACACGGAAGAAGCCTGGAAATACAGGGAGGTATCAGATTATTTAATATTAAGACAGAGATTGAGGACCAGGTTTTAAATTGTAAGACATTTCCAGGGGCAGATGTGGACTCTGACCACAATCTATTGGTTACGAACTGTAGATTAAAACTGAAGAAACTGCAAAAATGTGGGAATTTAAGGAGGTGGGACCAGGATAAACTAACTAAACCAGAGGATGTACAGAGTTTCAGGGTGAGCATAAGGGAACAATTGACATGAATGGGGGAAAGAAATACAGTTGAAGAAGAATAGGTAGCTTTGAGAGACCAAATAGTGAAGAGAGCAGAGTATCAAGTAGGTAAAAATATGAGGGCTGATAGAAATGCTTGTGTAACAGAAGAGATATTGATTTTAATTGATGAAAGGAGTAAATATAAAAATGCAGTAAATGAAGCAGTCACAAAAGGAATACAAACGTCTCAAAAATGAGATCGATATTAAGTGTAAAATGGCTAAGCAGGGATTGCTAGAGGACAAATATAAGGATGTAGAGACATATCTGACTAGGGATAAGATAGATACTGCCAACATGAAAATTAAAGAGACCTTTGGAGAAAAGAGAACCACTTGTATGAACATCAAGAGCTCAGATGGGAACCCAGTTGTAATCAAAGAAGGGAAAGCAGAAAGGTGGAAGGAGTATATAGAGGGTCTACACAAGGGCGATGTTCTTGAGGACAATATTATGGAAATGGAAGAGGATGTAGATGAAGATGAAATGGGAGATACGATACTGCGTGAAGAGTTTGACAGAGCACAGAATGACCTGAGTCAAAACAAGGCCGCGGGATTAGCCAACTTTTCATTAGAACTACTGACGGCCTTGGGAGAGCCAGTCCTGACAAAACTCTACGCCGGCCGGGGTGGCCGAGTGGTTCTAGGTGGTACAGTCTGGAACCGCGTGACCGCTACGCTCGAAGGTTCGAGTCCTGTCTCGGGCATGGATGTGTGTGATGTCCTTAGGTTACTTAGGTTTAAGTAGTTCTAAGTTCGAGGGGACTGATGACTTCAGACGTTGAGTTCCATAGCGCTCAGAGCTAAGAAATCTGGTGAGCAAGATGTATGAGACAGGCGAAATGCCATTAGACTTCAAGAAGAATATAATAATTCCAATCCCAAAGAAAGCAGGTGTTGACAGATTTGAAAATTACCGAGCTGTCAGTTTAATAAGGCACAGCTGCAAAATACTAACGCGTATTCTTTACATTCGAATGGAAAAACCGGTAGAAGCCGACCTCGGGTAAGATGAGTTTGGATTCCGTATAAATGCTGTACCACGTGAGGTAATACTGACCTTAGGACTTATCTTAGAAGAAAGATTAAGGAAAGGCAAACCTACGTTTCTAGCATTTGTAGATTTAGAGAAAATTTTGGCAATGTTGATTGGAATTTTCTGTTTCAAATTCCAAAAGTGTCAGGGGTAAAATACAGGAAGCGAAAGGATATTTACAGTTTGTACAGAAACCAGACCGCAGTTATAAGAGTCGAGGGTCATGAAAGGGAAGCAGTGGTTGGGAAGGGAGTGAGACAGGGTTGCAGCCTCTCCCCGATGTTATTCAATCTGTATATTGAGCAAGCAGTAAAGGAAACAAAAGAAAAATTTGGAGTTCGAATTAAAATCCACAGAGAAGAAATAAAAACTTCGAGGTTTGCCGATGAAATTGTAATTCTGTCAGAGACAGCACAGGACTTAGACGAGCAGTTGAACGGAATGGATAGTATCTTGAAACGAGGATATAAGACGAACATCAACAAAAGCAAAACGAGGATAATGGAATGTAGTAGAATTAAGTCGGGTGATGCTGCGGGAATTAGATTTGGAAATGAGACGCTTAAAGTAGTAAATGAGTTTTGCTATTTGGGGAGCAAAATAACTGATGATGGTCGAAGTAGAGAGGATATAAAATGTAGACTGGCAATGGCAAGGAAAGCATTTCTGAAGAAGAGAAATTTGTTAACATCGAGTATAGATTTAAGCGTCAGGAAGTCGTTTCTGAAAGTGTTTGTATGGAGTGTAGCCATGTATGGAAGTGAAACATGGACGATAAATACTTTGGACAAGAAGAGAATAGCTTTGGAAACGTGGAGCTACAGAAGAATGATGAAGATTAGATGCGTAGATCACATAACTAATGAGGAGGTAATTAATAGAATTGGAGAGAAGAGAAATTTGTGGCACAACTGCATTAGAAGGAGCGACCTGTTGGTAGGGCATATTCTGTGGCATCAAGGAATCACCAATTTAGTATTGGAGAGCAGCGTGGACGGTAAAAATCGTGCAGGGAGACCGAGAGATGAATACGCTAAACAGATTCAGAAGGTTGTAGGTTACAGTAGGAAGTGGGAGATAAAGAACCTTGCACAGAATGGAGGGCTGCATCAAAACAGTCTCTGGACTGAAGACCACAACAACAACAATTCATATGGAAAACACAGCAAAGTTATATACCCCTGTGAGTATGATGTTTTCGATCGAGAAGTTCGTCAAAGTGTAAGTGATCTTATTCACAACGTATTTCTCTGCAGAACAAGAAATTATGTATGATTAGGAAGAGAGGCGCCATCTAACCTCAAACTGTATACAAAATTTTTCGCAACGCGTAATTAACTTACCGAACCTGGTTCTGTCTCCAAACGAACAAAATTTGCTTGAGAAAGGTTTTATATATGCTACTCCCCTCATTTCATGAGAAAAACAAAATGGCTCTGAGCATTATGCGGCTTAACTTCTGAGGTCATCAGTCGCCTAGAACTTACAACTAATTAAACCTAACTAACCTAAGGACAACACACACATCCATGCCCGAGGCAGGATTCGAACCTTCGAGCGTAGCGGTCGCTCGGTTCCAGACTGTAGCGCCTAGAACCGCGCAGCCACTACGGCCGGCATGAGAAAAACAATTGGATGTTATGAAAGTAGGTATTGAATATCCACTGACGAAAGACAGAACTGCAAAATATATGGTTGCCAATGCACTAAAGAATGAAATCAAATTCGTGTGTGGAAAACACATCAAAGTTATATACCCCTTTGAGTTTTATGTTTTCGATCGAGAATTTCGTCAATGTGTAAGTGATCTTATTCACAACGTATTTTTCTGAAGAACAAGAAATTAACTATGATTAGGAAGGCGAGGCGCCCTCTAACTTCAAACTGTATACAAAATTTTTCGCAACGCGTAATTGACTTTCACACCATCAAGTCCTTAAAACATAAATTACAACACTTAGGTATCATTGCCACAAAATCTGATAAAGGGAACAATACTGTGCACAAATGTGATTATGTGGATAAAGTTAATGATTTCCTGGTTACCACAGGCTTCCAAGTCCCTCCTAAAGACCCTACTAAATTTTTCAAAGAAGATGTTAAATACGCAATCAATTAATGCTAAGTCATATTCTCTTAGTCTGAAGCTAAACTGTTAACTAATATGAACCCAGTGCCTCCTATAATGTATAGGCTTCCTAAAATGCATAAACAAGATATTGTATCATCAATCACTGCTCCATTTTAGAAACTAGCTAGTAAACTGGATGTCCTAATTAAGAGCAAGACTAAATTCAAACCAAAGCATAGTATTTCAAACTCTGCAGACCTAGTAAATAAGTTGTCTCACACAGTGATAAATTAGTATCCTTTGATGTCAGCAGTTTGCTTTCTAAGATACTATTGGCAGAGTCTGATGCACAAGTCTAATGTCAGTCCTGTGGAATTGAATGACTTGACACTGGTCTCTCAGATATGCCTGGCAGAGAACTTATTCCAGTTCCAAGGGAATCTTTATAAACAATTAGATGGCCTAGCTGTGGATTACCCTCTTAGTCCATTGTTGTCTGAAATATTTATGGAGCATTTTGAAATTTTTTTTCTAAATACAGGACCTCTGAGTGCAAATATGAAATACTGGTTTAGATATGTAGACGATGTCCTGTGTATGAGGACTGGACTACAAGACAATTCCATACATTTTTTAGAAACCTAAACAGTCAAAATAAAATTATCCAGTTCACAATGGAGATTGGCCACAAATCCATAAACTTTTTAGATCTCATCATTGACATCAGTACACACACATATTGTTTCAAAATTTACAGAAAAATTTCAAGTACAGACACAGTATTATCTTATTGCACAGAATATCCCATAGCTCACAAACATGCAGCTTTTCCCTCAATGGTACACGGTCTCATATCCATCCCCACGTGCAGAGATGATTTGAAGGCATTGTTAGAGACAATAAAATTTATTCCCACAGCCAATGGCTACAATACAGTTCTTATTGACCACATCTTGCACAGGAAACAGAAATGACAAATTATACCCCACCTCTATGCCCCACCTGCTTCCCCATCCACTGTCTGCAAGAAATGGTGTACACTACCATTTCTAGTTGAGGTATCAAAGATTGCAGCCAACGCACTGAAATCTTGCAAGTATAGGCTTTCCTACTATGTCAGGCACACGCCAGCCCAGTGTGTTTCTAATAGCAACGATAAGATCCAGTTACTAGCCAACAGTAGGGTCTACAACATCAACTGTTCTGTTAGTGACAAATTTTACATTGGTCAGTCAGGCAGAGACATAGCAACTAGGCTGGTTGAACATGAACGCAGCTGGAGGCTGCAGAATTCAGACTCTGTATTTGCTGAGCATGTACTGAGTGAGGGTCACAACTACCAGTCAGTGTCCCATGTACTTCGCTTAACAAACAGAGGCCATAAACCCAACCTGTTGGAAGCCACAGTCCAGATCTAATCCTGAATATCTAGACACAGCTTTGCACTTCCCCTCTCCTACATTCCATATAGTCATCTCTGTTGTTGATTACTTCCCACACTGTCTCTTCCTACATATTCCCTTGTCTTTGTATTCCATATAGATTGTAGTTTCAATAGTTAAGGCTTTCTTTTAACTGGTACTTGTAGTACTGTCCATGTTGAACACCTCTTGTAGTTGTGTCATTAAATATTGTTAATATTTTATTTTGTTCATTTATTTAATACAAACAGTTACACAGCCACTGTTTTGATTATAACGTTAAAGTTAAAATGCAGTACCACCACACTCTCAAAGATTGAATTTACTGTAGGTTCTCTCAAATGCCTCCATTTTATTGCATTTATTTACATCTGTTTATCTTATTGATATTCTGTAGTTACATTGATAATTGTCACTCTTTTAATTGGTTTAAGTATCACTCTCCATGTTTCATACCTCCTGATGTAAACTTGCCTAGTGGTAATTTTATTTTATTTTATTAATTTTGTTATTAAAAGAAACTGATATGTAGGCATGCTATTCCTAATTTGTGTTAAAGGTTTTGCTGTCTACTACATGGTTATTTATGTACTATTCAATTTTTACTATTTCATTGCATTACTACCACACTGTCAAAGATGTTACTTCATACTTCTACTGCAGTCTAGACGTGTTACTTCTGTTCCAATGTTGTTTGCAAAGATTGTAACTTCTTTGGTGATGAAATACTCAGTAAATGTCTGAGGACTGCCTTGTAAACCGGAAACCGGTTAACAATAAAAGTAATATTTTATAACGAAAGCAAACTGGTGCTTTTCATTTATTGTAATGTTGTTCTACCAAGAACCGATTGAAGATTCTGTTAACATTATTAAGAATCTGTGCTAAACATATTTCCACCGATTCATTAATAATTGAATCCCGTAAGGATTTAGTCGAGGGCAAGATTTCCGTGGCAGAGTAATCCATGGAATGTCCAGTTGAGATAGATTCTACGCTCTCGCTGACTTAATGGACTGCAAAAGGCGGGTGTGACGATTGTGTTCAAGCATCGTCCAAGCACTGTGCGCACCATTCGCATCTTTCACGCACTGTGCACAACTTCCGACCAATGCGGGCTTTGGCACACTGGCGATATGTATTGTAGATTCCAGCCATATTAAAGCTGCAGCTTACAAATCATGGTGATGGATTTCAACTAGTTAATGCATGGGACCCAGTGAGTTACGTAATTCCTTCAAAAAGAAAACATTTTACGATCATAGATACGTCAGCTGACGTTTAATTTTAATAATTTTGCCATCTGAATTATAACTGTGCGAGTGCGCATTTCGACATAAAATCACATTAAACATGCACTTGTGCGCCATGGGCGGAGCAGTATTGGAGCGCCTAGGTCGACAGAGGTCGCTCATGAAACGGCGGCCTCTGGGCATACTCTTTGCGCCTATTCTTGGTATAAAGGCAGCCTGCTATCTCTCTAACTCGCCAGTTTCAAACCGCCGCGCCGGCTGTCACAGTCATCGATACGACGATCCCACCACCGCTTTTTCACTGTTCTGTGATAGGATTTTTCGTCAATTGTGTCTTTTTTCAAGGTACTTAATCGACTTTTTTTTTAACTCTCACTTGTTCATTTGCGTTTCGTCTACGATTGAACTTCAAGCGTATGATAATCGGTGGTTGGGTTTTCTGTAATTACTTAATTGCCAAATGTGTGTAGCATCTATTTCATTGTTCAATCGCGAACTGGCTCAGGCTGTTTAATACAACGAATATGCACACCGCATAACAAATATCATTTAAGTTAACTAAAATTAATTATTATCAAAGTCATCTTCTTCAACAGTTCGTCAACATCAAAACCATTATAAACAAAAAACTATGAACTATCTTATCAAACGGTATCTGGATAACCGGTAGTGGACGTTAATGTGAGGTGTGTCCAGCCTTAAACTTTATGATGGGATCAGCTCTGCTGGGGACACTTACTGTGAGGCGTCTGAATGTCTGTAGTATAGGAATGGCGGTATCTAGGGACAACGTTGAAAACGAAAGTATGACAGACCCCTCACAAGGGGAATACACGTTCCAAAGCATAATGTATTCCTATTAGCAGTACAAGGGTCTGTGGTAGTGGCCATGAACATCGTGACACACTTGCTAGGATAGGCACGACAAGTACATTAACTGGACCGGAGCCTGACCTAACGTTCACTAAGCCTTTGGTAAAATGACAACTACGTTATTGGAGCAGAAGGTAGCAAGTAGAATACTGAAACACGAACCAAAAACGAAAATATGTCAAGTTAATGATGCTGAAGCCATGCTTCACAGATGTTCTGTAAAACTCAAGCTGAACAGGAGAGAGATCAAACCCATATTAGGACTGATGATTGTTGATGGGATCCTAAAGGAACATTTACACACGATGGATACAAAGTGAGAAGCCCGAAAGTGTAGACTGTGTATTGAGAAGCATGAAACCGCATCACATCCAATCATCCAACTGCGAAGCTCAGGAGGGCAAGAACCACAAACTAATCAGGTCGATACAAACCGAATAAATAGTGTCTGGTAAGGAACACGTAATAGGTCTCCAACTGCTCCTTAAGGTTAATGAAATCGGCTCTGTGGAAGAGATAATAATGCTGTGCATTTGCACATAACGATAAGGCGAGGGGTCTTGTCAGTTCCGCCACATTCAGTCCGTACATATTTGTGATACATATTGTCTAAGACTTTTCTCATGTGATGCAAATATATTTCTCTCTACATACATTGTTTATCCTTTACTGCATTTAGTAATTCAGTTAGTTGTACTAAGTAAATTTAATTGCTTACTACAGAACAGTTACTTACGTGATACCTTCATCTAGTCTGTAGGACCAATTATGTGCACGTCAACGCATGTAGTGTGAAGTGTGGATTATTTGTGCCTGCTTTTGTATCCACACATTCAAGTAGGTCCAGTAAAGAGTACACCACCTGCTAAGTTGCTGATTAACACGTGTTAGGAATTATTTTTTCTCTATACCATAAATACATATATGTAAATTGACCCTACAATTCGGTATCAGCGTATTTAGCCATGAGTTTCATTCACTACTTAAAACCAGAAATTACATTTAAGAAGAAATATTCAAGAGTGATTAACAGTGTCTACAGATCTCCATCTGTTGTATTACAATTGAAGCTCTACACGAATACCGAATGTGATTTCTGCATCCCTTAGCGGCTCTGTAACATCATAACCATACCATTAACCAATGGAATTTTAATTTAATCAAATCCAGACTCGTATCCCTTCTGTTCAGATGAGAGCAAGTGACTTTCAAGCTTATCTTAGTTCCATGAAGGTTTTAATTTAGTTCACATCATTCATCCTCTGTCTTTATATCTGGCGCAGACCTTCGAGGAATGACAAAGATTCGACCATTGTTGCTCATAATGTTATACTTCAAATCCTTTTGCCACATGGTCAGGATAACATGCATTTATTATTACACAGAGTCTAAAGGAAAGAAGTAATTAAAATACTGAGGTAAAATGAAAATCGCTGTACTTTATCTGGTAACTAGTTGTGAACCAAATAAGCTGTTGATTATTTACTTTCTGTGTCGAAGACTGATATACTCTGTACTGATCACTGTGACAGTCCACGTGTAACATTGCTGTGGGAGATGAACATCTAAATAGATAACGCGTCAAATATTTGTCTGTATGCAGCCACATAAGTAAAGAGAAAGAAAGTAAAACAACTTTGGTTAAAGTGATAATTTTTATTCTGCATCTGTTTAATTGTATTTGAGAGAGATTAATGCTTAATTAATATTGTTTTACAAGGAGATATATTATGTCAGTCTTTCCAAGATATTTTAATCTTTCGTTGAATAATTTATTCAGTTTACTTATTTGTGTCTCGTTGTCCCTATCCACAGCGCATGCACATTACTGTCTCAGCCCTGACGTTCTTCATTCAGCACATCCAAAACCCTCTCCAAGAATGAGCCATCGGTGGTATGTCCTCCTCATCGACATTGCTCTGTTAATCATTGGTATGTTAATTGGCTAGTAAACATGTGTCACTGTCCAATTTGCGCACACACTACACTCTTAGCCTTGACTTTTTCCGCCCAAAACATGCAACAGCCTGTACAACGATGAGGCATTGGCATGATGTCCCAATCACCCACTGTTATTGGTTCCACTTGAAAAGATTTATTGACTTGTTAGCAAGTGTCCAAATTATCTTCGCAGACACGCAACTGTCTTAGTCATGAATTTTTCTCTCCAGCATTTCCAATACCCTTACCAAAATTGAGGAACTCTTGAGTTGTCTTTCTTATACACTGTTCTCAGTTCATTGTGAATACCTGTATTGGGTAAAGAGACGGTATCTTTGTCCACTTTCCACACACAAAGTGACGTATCTCTGACTTTCCCCACTCGGCACCTCCAACTTCCTCTCCAGCGCAGAGACATCGACGTGATGTCCTCGTCATTAACTCGTTTAGCGAGCAGTGAGCCGATGTCGCCGCCCACCGTCTGGGCCCACAGCAGCCTTCGCCCCGGCCTCCTCCTCCCAGCACCTGCGACACCCTCTCCGGCGGCGAGGGATCGGCGGGATGTCCTCCTCACACTCCGTCACTGGTGGCTCGTGGACCTCGGCGGACGTCAGAACTACCCAGCCATCGTTCACCTGTACAGAAGAGGAGTTCTTCACATTAAAATAATTAAATTTATGTCATCCAACATCAGTGGCAAATAATTAACAACAATGAGTGCGAAGCACAAAGCGTTCATCAAAAGACGACAACTTTCTACATTTTGTGTATGGTATGAAAGGAAGGAAAGAGCTTCAAAGATGCTCGTTAACCGAGTCAAGGATCATACATACTACCTTCTATCAGTAGTTAGATATAATCTAACACATTTATTACTCGTGCTTTGTTAATGAAGTTGTGGCTTCAGCGCCGCCTTACCTTCCCGATGACTTCGCCGCAGGCTCCATCAACAGCAGCAGGCTGTGGCCGGGTCTTCTCCGCCTGCGCTGCCAGCAGCACCAACTCGTCCACGTCTGAGCGCAGCCGCCAACGCGCCGCGCCCATCCTCTGTGGGAGATTAGATTCACCGTCAAAATTCATTCATGTATTGGTTTTAGCATTTTGTTCATACCGTTGATCCAATATTTTATACTTTCTGGGTGTTTATTCAGGGCCGGCCGAAGTGGCCGTGCGGTTAAAGGCGCTGCAGTCTGTAACCGCAAGACCGCTACGGTCGCAGGTTCGAATCCTGCCTCGGGCATGGTTGTTTGTGATGTCCTTAGGTTAGTTAGGTTTAACTAGTTCTAAGTTCTAGGGGACTAATGACCTCAGCAGTTGAGTCCCATAGTGCTCCGAGCCATTTTTTTGTTTATTCAGGCCATAAAATAAAAATTATTGTAGTATTGGTACTACCAAATGCAGCAGCCTCTCAAGGCTGTGCAAACGGGCGAGAAGAACGAGCTAGACAGCACACCGTTGGAGTATTTTCCAGATTGTCATTAGGTAAGAATATCAGTATTAATTTACATTATGTGTGGATTGAATATATGTGGTAGTTAGTTTAGCGATTCAAGCGAAATACTGCATCAATTAGTTTTTCAATATGAAGCGATATGGAGAGAGCTCTCCGCAATTAGACGTGTAAAGACATAAAGGCTTTATGAGTTCCTCCGCAAACAAACTCATAAACGTATCTTGCGAGGCCATGATTAATTTTCTGGTCAGCTGTAAATGTTGGGTAAGTGTCAATATCGGTCAACTTCATCATTTTCAAAGTCGGGACACCACTTCTATATCAATCAATAAATTCCTGCAGCAAAACTACTTCCAGATGACACTTACATATGTAACACGAACAGAGAAGGATTAGCTCAAATAGACATTAAATAACTTCCAACTAGTGTCTAACATCTCACACTCATAATATGCTACCTAAACAAAACATGATAATGTTGTCAATACAGAAGCTCAGAGTGGGGAATGATGACCAATGATATCAGCTGTGTCCCTCCTTAGGAAGCTGGAAGAGCCGTCCGCTCAGTTATTTGACGAAGTAATGGAAGTAATGGAACTGGATTCTCCGACTGGGATGAGAACCTTACTCAGTTTTACTGTTTCAACAACCACGCCACCTTGTTCGGTGTTTCCTACTCTAGCTGGGAGCAGATTGTGTCCATAAAGCACAGTGATTAGGAACAAAGCAGTTCTATTCATTGGACAAGCTTGTCCAAAGCTCTTAACGTACTAACACAACTACTTGTGAAATGAAAATGTAATTTGCCTAGACAGTTTCCAGAAATACAGTAAGATGCGTCGATATGGCTCGATAGAATTTCTACAGCAATTATATCAGAATCTACATGGGAAACTTCCGCAGTGATTGGACGATGTTATAGCATGCGTTATACGAGCTGTAAACTATACGGTTGCAGACTTTGGCACAAGCAGAGAAGAGTATAAGAAGACGTTTCTCCACATGTCGCGGATTGTTATCAAGCTGTTGTCGTGAGCTCCAAAACTTCCATAAGACATCAAAAGTGAGAAATAACCTAGCGAACTTCAGTTACTTTTACTTCTAACGTTCTACGTAACCTACTCTACTAACAGTAATTTGGTCCTCTATGTAGAGTTCTTAATAACGAATGTTTAGCCAAACAATCGACAAATCGTTTGGTTTGCACTACAAGTAAGTTTATACCTATGTACATAATAAGTTCTTTTTCCACGATATACTGTTCTTAACTATTTGTAAATAAAACATATTTGCAAATTCCGGAAGTCGTTACAGTAATGTGTCTTGTATTGTTAATGGTTTTATTAAATAGAAAATGTATGCTTATAACATAGACTGGTGTTTTTTCAGTACATTTCGGTGTTCCTCACCTCTGGTTTTCCAACCAAATCTGCGTCTACCAGGTCTGACTCCCTCCGAGATCGGAGGCAGAACACGCCCAAAAGCCTCCGGAACATCTGCGAAGAAATCATAAATATCACATGGAGTTGAGGTGGGACTACACATTAATGTAATACAATTACAGCGCGTCTATTGTTGAATAATGCGAACGTCCTACAAAAACTTCTTAGTCTAAAAAGTATGCAGATGAAACCACTGGAACGTCAAACTCTATGATAGTTTTGGATTTCTACTAAATAAATATATAAGTTCACAAAAAATTTATAAACTCGTGACAGAGAGACATTTTTATGCGAAAAAATGCTACATACAGAATCAACCTATTTAGAAACAAATAAATCAGTGAGTAAGAGTCAGTGACGTTGTGGAAACACATGTTGGCCGGAAAAAGTGACACACAAACAGTTTTCGGATAACTGTTATGTTTGATACACCAGGTGAAGGGTGAGTGGTTTCATTGTGCATTTCCAAACGTTGTGCCAACAGTACACGTGGTGTCATCGAACAGAATGCAGCGTTATACGTTGCCCAAGTGATACGGTTCTCTTTTTCTCTTCGGTTTCTTTCTCCGTTCTTCTCGTCAACTGACTGCGCAAGGACAACCTATGGTTCACACCAGGACGTGTCGCTCGACATATTTGTGCCCTCTCCAGATCTTTCCACACACTCCTCGCCTAACAATATTAAGAGGTTTCGACACGTAAACGGACTACTAGCTATTTGCTCGTAAACTTAAACCAAAAGAAACGGAGACACCGATGGGAAAATTTCCAATTTCCAACCACACACCTTCAACTTCTTGATCAATTTCCACGTACGCCGTGGCGCATATCTTAAAAAAGCACGAGAAGAATTAGTTGAGTGAGGTGGGAGTGTGTTATTTGTGCTTTATACGGCCTTAATTGGTTTCAGATTATTGTTCATTGCTGATCCAGTTTAACTGATATCTATAGTTGCCTTAGGTACGCCACATCAGGAGTGATACGTGATTTCCCATCTGATAAGGAAATGGTGGTTTGCCGTCACATAGTTGTCCAATTTTGCCACCAAAGAGATATTGTCTTCAATTTCCCTTTGTTTTGCCCGATCTTTATCCTGTAGGCGTATCTCATACATAACAAATACTGTCTAGTAGCCTATATCTTTCGCTTACTGCATGTACAATGTGGGATTTTGAAACTAGTCACTAGTCAACTAGCGTAGATAGCTTCTATTGCTTATATTGGCAGTGAAGCGGAACTCAACATGCTGACCTTGAATCTGCTTTTATGTGTTTCCCATTTGCAACTTTGTGCGTTCGCTGAAGCTCACAGTGAATTATATGTGATTTACAATCAAGTCTCCAAAAATTCTCTCAAAGCAAAATAAAACTCTTGCTCATAGGAGTGCACCCGCATCCAAATACGTAGTGTTGATGTCCTCCTAATCGCAATAACCCTCAAACATTAAACTGAACGGAGAAAAAAGCACATACCGCGATATACATGTAAGAGAAAGCAGTAAACTAGTTGGCTTAGATGAAAAGAATCAGAAATAAACTTGTAATATACATCACGTCTCTGATGTGATTTCGGAGCGTTTGAAGTTCTTTGAAAAATTTAACAATCCCTAGCGTAAAATCACAGTTGATTGTTAAAATAAAATAAATTTTCATTACATCACGATTTAAATCGGACTGTGAACTATGAATTCCTAACACCATAGAGATTGTCTTTAACGATTCTAAATGTGATGTTAGAAATGTGTATGAAAATACAGTATGTTTAAAACTAAAAACATGGAGCTTATACAATATGCGATAGGTAGGATGTAAACTGTTCATGCATCAATTACATATCGTTTAAGCCAAACATTTTTCAATTAAGATCTTACAAGTATTTTCGTAAGTATTGTGAAATCACCACCACAAATCGCAAGACTAACTTGACGTGCTTAGGAATCTGTATGGGGCTATGAGAAATTACTTACTATTTTTCAATTGGATTTAAAAATGTGATGTATTAAAAACTCATTTTAATTCAGATAGTCACCTTCTACTCATACTGATATCTGTGTGGCATTATTCAATCGATTTCAAACATCGTCATGAGACCACAACAATGAGTATATTTGTCTTCGGCCGAGACCACAGGTTTATCGCTAAGAGAGTTAACATTGCATTGTCATCGAGTTATGAGCTATGTTGAAGGTTTCAGGCCTCCAGTTCTTCGGTAAGTTAATTTAGAATCAATTGCAAAATGTCTGAGAAATTCGCAAACGGACGAGAAAGCAATCGGACAGAAACATGGTGAAAACTGGCCCTTTTGTGGCAATGTCATATTAGACAAATATCATATGAAAGGAGAAAACAGTACAAGTAAGCACTCAGATATTCATGAATTATACTCATATGTCAAGACAAGTGTATGAGTCAGATACAGTTAAACGTGCGACAGCTGTGTGCCACTGACATATTCGATCCCACATGTGTTCTTGTGGGCAACAGTGTCGTTATTAACTAAATACATAACTTTCAGAGTTGTGCTTCTAGGAAAAACAGTAACACCGTGGATTAACATTTCATTGTGTAAAGAAATGCGTGTATGTGTATTAGAGGGTGAAAGAGTGACACAGAAAGAGCGAGAGACTGAGAGAGAAAGAGAGAGAGAGAGAGAGAGAGAGAGAGAGAGAGAGAGAGAGACAGAGAGAGAGAGGGAGAGGGAGAGAGAGAGGGAGAGAGGAAGGGAGGGAGAGAGGCAGAGAAACAGAAAGATGTGCTTGCTTGGGACAAATGTAGACGGTCTGCCCGCTGAAGTCAAAGCTTGGAGTAATAGTCAACGTTTGGCACACGACTTCAGCTTCACTATTTAAGTCTATTTTCTTGCGCTTTGAATGAAGGTGTAATTCAATCTTCATGTGTGAATTTCAGAAACTATATAACGTGGTGCACCCTTTAGCAGTAGGGAGATATCTTATTTCCGCAACTTGAATACTGCTCACATCCGCTTGTGTGTCAGAGAAGGATTAAGATCCATAGAGCGTATGCAGTCATGATATGACTTAGAAATCTTCTTCTTTGTCTGTTTCACGGTTTCTTTTCGTAGCATTTTTCCAGATGTTCGGCAGATTGCGTTCATTTGATCGTCTTTATATACAGGACTACGACAATGTGTCTCCCTGTTGATCTTCTGTGTCGTAGTCCGAGCCTTGAGTAGCCCATCTATGCAGAAGTGACAAATTTTTTAGAAGGTCTGCATTCTTTTCGCACTGCGTGTGTTGTTGTTAGTTATTTAGACAAGTTATCTGCACCTTCTATTATAATTTTTTCTCTTTGTAAAACGCTTCAACAGAAATCATAGATATCTCGGGATGCCTAATTCTATTGATAAACTGCCAGAGCATTTTGTTAAACGCTTTTTCGTAAATTGCAAAATTTATTACGTCTCAAATCAAAATTCTTTTTGCTTCTCTACCAGTTGTCTCACACAAAATTACAGTATCATACTAAGATCAGCCATCTCTAAAGCGAAAAGGCACATGGATCAAAACTCTCTGTTAACAATATATTAAACTGAATGGTGAATGTTGTGTGTTGTAAAGTCGTGACAAGTAGTATTTTTTGTTCCTGGCATTTCGTCCAGATCTTCATTGGGCAACTATTGGGGTGCTCGTGATTCCGTCACCTTTTGCTGGCTGACCTCTTCTGTCTGCGACAGTCAGCCGAATTAGGAGCACCTCTGAAGATGTCCAACGAAGCTCTGGAGGAAGTGTCAGAAAGAAAGATTTTTATGGGTGACGATCAAAGATCCCGAAAAATGAACCACTAGCTAAGACAACAATTCGTCGAAGCCTCCACTGTATGATCAGTATTTTGAGTGCTCCATGTATTGTAATTATTTAACACATACACAACGCGATAAACAACATGTATTTACACTACGGAACAAGTGCGTGCTTCTAATGCTTGGTAGGAGGGGGTCATGGGGGGAGGCGTGTACGTGACGTACATTAGCTTCGCTGTGAAGTTTGGAATGACGTAGAGATTTCACGATACACGTCTATAGTCGGCACACAATACGTGTTACGCTTTTCTTTACACTGATAATCCGTTTTTTACGTCTCTCTAGTTGCTAAAACGGGATGCTAATATCTCCCTGGAGAGGTAAGCTTGCCCCTCTTTGCACTGGTTTCTATGTCCATGATCCAGAACCAACAAAAACCAACTGAGTATGTACTGTATATACATCTAAGGCTGGTATATCACGGAGAAGAAGGTAAACTCCCTTATAACGTACACGTTATGCAGTACTTAATACAATAAATAAAGCTAATACAATGCAGAACAACGCTGTTTCACAACGACTAAACCGCTTGACAATGGAAACAAAAATCATCGCAATTTATAGAATACAAAAAACCAATCTAGGTCACCATTTACCCAAATGATGTCAAATTTTTGTAAAACTGTAGTCGAAGTTTCAACATCAACTGGGATCACTGCAAAGGATCGACGTTTTTTTCTGGTAAAATGTTGGTGGTACAGTTAAACATCCAAATAAAACTATCCTTTTTTATGGGGAACCACAGCGTTCAGCATTAGCGATTTAGCGTCGACATCAACAGCAAATGTGTTAGTGTGAGTTACAGAAGAACAAGACAAGATGTTGACTGGTCACTTACGGTTCGTACATAATCCCACCCAACGCTGGCTTTATGCGTTCTTCTATTTGAGGACTGTTTGAACAAGCAGTTCAGATGTTCAATTAATGAGCTTGTCTCGCACAAGAATACACAGTACAGCACAAAGAACTGATCAAGGAAAATCACGTAATCACAGAAGTCTACACAAATGGATTCGCAATAGCAATGTTACCACGCAACTGCCCGTGACATGTCGTCTGATATTTCATTTTTGACAGATTCATCTGTGACCTTAGCGAAAGAGTGAGAGTTGCTACTGTTTTACCACAGTGCTTTATCAACTATACGTAACATGTCTGAGTCTGCTCTGCCAGGATCATAATACCCCAGAATAACTGCATTACAAAAGTGAAAGTTCCATGCACAAAGAAATTTGTTACTTTCATCACAGAACACGTTAGTATCGAATTAAAATGTCACTCGCCTATTAAGAAACATAAAGGAATGATGTCAAGTAGAAGATGTACGAAATGAAGCTAACGTGGTACAAGTCGACATATGGGTGGGCAACTACACGCACGTGTCTGCAGTATTGCATAATAACTATGATTCAGACGAAGTCAGTGGAGTAAGGCCCATACCGATATTTGTTTGATTACTACAAAATGTATTTTGTAAAGAGTTGCCAGGTGATGGTGATGAGTACATACGAATGTGGGCAGATATGAAACATCCACATCTTGTTAAGTTTGAATAACATTGAACTTTCTGTTGCATTTAGTATATTGCATCTGTCATTTACCAAGACGTAAGCGCAAGCAATCAGTGAGTGTGTGGTTCATTGGGGTGTGCAGATGTGTCCTTTCAGATCTTGAATGAAGTTAAGATGGTGTTCGGGCAGTGCTAGTGTCCAAAGAGACTAAAACATAGAAGAGACGATTTCATAGTATAGGCAACGGCGTTGCACAATGGATGCACCCTTCCCGTCGGATCACCAAAGTTAAGCGCTGTCCCACGCGGGCGGAACTTGGATGGGTGATCATCCGGATTGCCACGAGCTGTAGCCATTTTTCAGGGTGCATTCAGCCTCGTGATGTTACTTCAGGAGCTACTCCACCGAATACTAGCGGGTCCAGTTAAAGAACACAATCATAATAACCAAGAGGGCGAAGTGCCCCTCCTAACTGCATTCTCAGTGAGGATGACACGGCGGTCGGATGGTCACAATGGGCCAATTGCGGTCTGAAGACGGAGAGCTTCATTTCAAAGGACCTATCTAGTTCGCGAACACCACAAATCTAACACGATGGCGAATTAATTTCAGGAGGTGAAGCGGCGAGTCACAGCCGATTTGCATGTGTAGTTGTAAATACTAAGTGCCTCAATCGATTTAATATTCTTCGTAAAGACCAAATACATACACATTTGAGCACTTCGAACGTGGAACATCTTGTGATCTGACGGAAGTACTACAAGCGAAAGACTTCACATAAAGGAACAAAAATTTCAAGAAACTACAAGAAAAATTGATAAATTGAAATAAATCTACGTAGTGAAGTATTGAGGAATCATAGGCATTTTGGAATAAGTTTACCATTGACAACAGGAAATCATTCTACCAAAATTAGTGGTAAATCTCGTATACTATACTTAGTCCAAAGTGAGACATAATGAATAATTAGAGCATAATTTTGAACATAACATCAGAAGAGCTATGAAAGTGGAAGCTAAACTGCAAGACACTACCCATGTCACAATCCAACAGCACTCAAAACATTTTATTGTCAACACTCAAAATCAAAAATTAATATCTAAAGGAAAGAACCAATAAGTTGTAAATCCTCTACGCTGCCACACAACAGATAAATATTGTAGTACACACACTGATTAATTCCAATTCACATCTGCCATTCTCTTCCGCACTGTAATAATAAACTTAAGGAAGACACATACAGGTCACCAAGTCACTTCCCGAGAAACACCGCAAATAAATTATACACATAAAATTTTGCAGTTTTCTGGAAAAATGAAAAATTTCAGAACGAATTTGTTTCCTTCAATACCGACAAGCGAAATTATTTTTTGTACCCACATAGGAGAACTGTATAGTAAGTGGGGGGGGGGGGACATATAACCTGATAGTCTGCCTATAAACTGAATAGCGAGCAGCTCTCGTGCCAGAGGAAGACGTTAGAGCTATAGTATAGGATGACTAAAATCGGGTGACCCTCTAGCTGTGTACAACAGATATTTACGTAGAATCCCTGCATATGATATTCATCCGTTGCTATTGTTAGTAACGCACCTCTGTATTCCGCGTAGTGTCAACACACTTCGTGGAAAATTAACACCGTCTTGGGCATATCTGCGCACTGCCTCGACGGTAATTCAGTAGGCAAGCAGCGGGTGCGTCGGTATAACTTTCAGAAAACCCTGTAGTTGTTTCTTGTGACATGGTAGAGTAGAGAGGGAGTAGGGAGTCGCCACGTCGCCATTAAGTTTCCAGTGCTACGAATAAGGACATGCGTGAGCACATGACGGAAAAATGTGTTCCCTCACAAGTACCACACTCACTGCTTCCCCCCCTCCCCCACCCTGTCCAGACAATGAAAACACACAGAGAACAATTCAAACTGTGCAACTCCATTTAGATGTGGTACATCAGTTAATTATTTCTTCCTAAAAAATTATTTACTAATAAAAATTAATTTCTTCCCCAAATCTTTATTTTCAATAATCTACTGATTTTCCGTCTGCGACAAACTAAATATAATATTCCTAGAGAAAAATGATTTTGCAAAAATTTAATGTGTCTTTATTGTGGGCGGGAAGACATTTTTATCGGAAGCCGCAGATTTCGTGTTACTTAAGGAAAACAAGAATTCAGTTCCACACTTCGCAACACCATCTAGCTGACATCCTACCGGTCTGTACTTTTAAGGTAATGTTTATGACGCTTCCTATTACCAATGTTCAAAAATTTGCAAGTATACGAATTTTTTTCGATTCGACCTATTTTGGCTATCGTTGACGGGGATAAGGAGGAAATAAAAAATCTTAATAATATACGTAGGAAGCAGAACATTTGATTATACAGTTAGCTAATACCACGCGGAAGAACGTCGCAGCACAGCCAAGAAATCAACGTCATAATCCAAACGGAAACAGCATTAGCATTTATTGATCGCTATGAACACAGCGCGGAACGTAAAAATACAAAACCCTGACTGAAGATTTTGTAGACTTTTTTTCATGGTTTAATCTCCAACTCGGAGCATTGGAAATGATCTTTTCTTGCTCGGTATAAATGTAGCTGATACGGCTAAATGTCTAAATAAAGCTAAATACGTCTGATCTGGCAAGTGATGGCAAAGCTTACAGCAGTAGTAGTTTACAGACGATATCAACAGCAAAGAATGCTGTGTGGGTAAGCGGAGATCATGAGGTGATGCTGATTGGTCACTTACGGTTCCGTACAGTGTCCCTTCCAACGCTGGCTTTGTGCGCTCTTCTACCGGAAGACTGGTCTCGACAAGCAGTCCAGATATTCAATTAAAGCGCTTGTCTCGCACAAGAATAGACACTAAAGCACAAAGAACTGCTCAAGAAAAATCACGTAAGCACAGACAATATGTTTACGCAATACGATTCGCAATCGCAATGTTGCCACGCAACTGCTCGCATCATGACAAGCGATAATTCATTGTTGATAAATTCTCCTGGGACCAAAGCTAAAGAGCGATGACCGCTTCTGACTATACCACAGCTCCTTCGTATTACGTTAGTGGAGTGTTACGTTCGTAATTGTTCAGAATAACAGATTACAAAAGTACAAGCACAATTAAAAAAAGAAAAGTATTTGTAAGTTCCTAAAGTGAACTAGCTAGAACTGAATATAAAATGTTGCCCTTATTTTTTTCTTAGGTAATACTATATGAAGGAATTATCACTCTTTGTAAAGTCTCGGAATGACGCTGACTTCCTGAGGTAAGTAACTGAGAGCAGCTACATGCAGTTGGCTGAAGACCTGTGTAACAGGTCGATCAACCGCCTTTCTTATATTTTTCAATTACTGCATCACATAGCTTACGCACTTAAACAACTCTGAGTTATCCACATCGTCTGAAGATTAAATAACACTGAACTTCTACTTCGACGAAAAATGTTTGCATCAGACATTTTTGAGATTTTTGGGCCGATGCATTGAACAGACCCCCCTGTGGTTCACATAGGTGTCAGGTGCTTCTTTCGGTTACTGAATAAAAGTTAGGAAGGAGTACAAATTGTTAGAGTGGAAAAACGAGACTAAGAAACAGCTGCTGTGGTTTGAAGGGGTCACTTTAGTTCCAAATGCCGAAACTTCCAATATAATGACAGGTATTTAAGGAGGAATTCATGCAGGAGGTGATGTAACGGTTCAAAACGGGTTCAAAACGTATATGTGGAAGTAATTACTATGTTTCCCAAGTGAATGAACCTATCCAGTAAAGACCATGTGCCCACATCTTTGCATCCCAGCAACCCAAAACATTTTGTGGTAGTACAAAAAGCAGACATTAGTGTGTCCGCCCACTCCACAGGACTGTGTTGAATTTGTAACATGCAAGAAATACTCAAATAGTGAGTTGTTCTCATTAAGCATGACAGGAAATTTTTAAATGTGTGAAGAATTTAGTGGAAATGTGTGTTTAATTGCTGGTACTACCCTTGTAACAAAGTTAGTAAATCAAAGCTTACTTTTGAAAATAAGCTCATAATTTGTTAAAGCTTAGTCACAAGACATTAGCCATACCACGGTATCCGTTTTCAGAAGTACGTACGCAGAAGAAAAGCAATATACCAATATTCACTTCCGCAGCGACAAAGGAGATAACATGAGTGGCTATAAGACTAGCCCCTACCTAAAGGTGTTTTTTCTGAAAGGTGAAGGTTTGCTGCACACAGCCGTTGTTCTCTACCAGTCTAGAAGTCTGCTAAACACCTATCCAACGGGGTAACTACTAGACATTGATTCACAGCGTTCAAAACTGTCATACTTTTCGTCTCCACCATTTTATTGTAAGAGAAGTTTAAGGATGACATATCAAGTTCATAAATACATATCTTAAGTATATTTCGACCAATATTTGCAATTAAATTTGTCATAATTTTGTGATAACGTTAAAAGTTTTAAAAACTGTTTTTATTTATTAATGGTAGAAATGTCTAAAACAGAAACAACGGTACTATCTGCAAATTCTACTAATCAGTTATATGGTATGAGCGAAGAGGTACTGAACGCTATTTTTTCTTAGGAATGATTTAGTTTAAAGAAGAGCAGCTCGTTTTTAATGATCGCGAAATATGGGTTTGATAAGCGAATTTGGGTGCCAGTTATTAAAACAAAGAGGATTTTCGTTGCGGCGAGGTCTCTCATGAAATTTCGAACACCTCCCCCGACGAAGAGATATAATTTTGACGATTACCTATATTGATTGGAATAACCACCAGAAACAATAATAGAGATCTGAGGTGTCGCGGAAAATTTTAAGTGTTCCTTTCTTCCGCAAACTGTCCGATATCAGAATGGCAGAGAAACACCGTGAAGGTGCTTCTGTGAATCCTCTGTTAGGCACTTGAATCTGAGTTGCAGAAGAATACTTAGATGAATATGAAGATACCATTGCGTTTGGGTGCTTTTTCTTCCACCATCTGCGATAACGATCTGTTTTTTGTGAAGCCATTCTTGTAACTGCGGATGAGGTTGTAATCTTTTTATGCACTTTTTTCTGACATTTTCCATATCAACTGTTGTAAACAGGACAATCGCTCATGTAGATGATGAAGTCGGCGGCGATGGAAAACGTCAAGATGAAAGCTTTAATAGTAGTAGACAAAAAGAGGGGAACTCGATGTTTGCGAAGGAAGAAAAATCTCTTTAACACAGGCAGCACTTTTGTGAATAACTTATTTCCTTGCTCCTCCTGCAGCATAACTTTTGTTGTATTCAACCCAATGGCTGTATGAACATCAACATCAAATAAGGATAGACATACATTCGAGAGCTGTATTCCTGGGACATTTGGAAAACTGAGGCAAAAAACTTACCGATATCCAATTCAGTATTTCAAAAGTATTTTAGCTGACCGACCAATATGAAACCAAGGCTTTAAACTGGATCTCATGAAAAAGGAAATGTATGCATGCATTCTGATTAACGATTTATCATCCCATCAAAGTAAATGAAACCAGTGTTGAAAGAGGTATATCTTGGAAATGAAACCGGTATTTTGCAACCAGCTAGTATGACTTCGAGCTCATGGTATACTAAGAGACACTTTGAAAATGCCGCCACTAGATTCCAGCATTTCTCGACAATCATCTCAGTAATGCCACTGCGTAGAGAGGTAGTGTACACGAAAACGAAGAATAATAATCCGCAACTGATAATGTATTTCAAAGCTACTAGTCACGAAAAATATTACCAGCATATTTCGTCCAGGATTCTATAATCATTTTAGAAAGCAACATGTTAATAATACACTACTGGCCATTAAACATGCTACATCACGATGATGACGTGCCACAGATGCGAAATTTAACCGACAGGAAGAAGATGCTATGCTATGCAAATGATTAGCTTTACAGAGCATTCACACAAGGTTGGCGCCGGTGGCGACACCTACAACGTGCTGACATGAGGAAAGTTTCCATCCGATTACTCATTCACAAACAGCAGTTGACCGGCGTTTCCTGGTGAAACGTTGTTGTTATGCCTCGTGTAAGGAGAAGAAATGCGTACCATCACGTTTCCGACTTTGATAAAGGTCAGATTGTAGCCTATCGCGAGTGCGGTTTACCGTATCGCGACATTGTTGCTCGCGTTAGTCGACATCCAATGACTGTTAGCAGAATATGGAATCGGTGGGTTTTGGAGGGTAATACGGAACGCCGTGCTGTATCCCAACGGCCTCGTATCACTGGCAGTCGAGATGACAGACATCTTATCCGCATGGCTGTAACGGATCGTGCAGCCTCTTCTCGATCCCTGAGTCAACAAATGGGGACGTTTGCAAGACAACAACCATCTGCACGAACAGTTGGACGACATTTGCGGCAGCATGGACTATCAGCTCGGAGACCTTGGCTACGGTCACCCTTGACGCTGCATCACAGACAGGAGCGCCTGCGATGGTGTACTCAACGACGAACCTGGGTGCACGAATGACAAAACATCATTTTTTCTGATGAATCCAGGTTTGTTTACAGCATCATGATGGTCGCATCCGAGTTTGGCGACATCGCGTTGAACGTACGTTGGAAGCGAGTATTCGCCAGCGCCGTACTGGTGTATCAACCGTCGTGATGGTATGGGGTGCCACTGGTTACACGTCTCTGTCTCCTCTTGTTCGCATTGACGGCACTTTGAACAGTGGACGTTGCATTTCAGATGACCCGTGGCTCTACCCTTCATTCGATCCCTGCGAAACCCTACACTTCAGCATGATAATGCAAGACCGCTTGTTGTAGGTCCTGTAGGGGCCTTTCTGGATACAGAAAACATTCGACTGTTACCCCGGCCAGCACATTATCCAGATCTCTCACCAATTGGAAACGTCTGGTCAATGGTGGCCGAGGAACTGGTCCGTTACAATACACCAGTCACTACTGTTGATGAACTGTGGTATCGTGTTGAAACTGCATGGGCAGCTGTACCTGTACATGCCATCCAAGCTCTATTTGACTCAATGCCCAGGCGTATCAAGGCCGTTTTAACGGCCAGAAGTGGTTGTTCTGGGTACTGATTTCCCAGGACCTATGCACCCAAATTGCGTGAAAATGTAATCACATGTCAGTTCTAGTATAATATATTTGTCCAATGAATAGCCGTCTATCATCTGCATTTTTCTGGGTGTAGCAATTTTAATGGCCAGTAGAGTAGTACCAAGGCTGCACAATATGTTCTTACCTACCCTGTTCCACGTGTGTGATTTGTGTCGTTTGCTGTCGTATCACGTAATACTGCACGAATATTATCTGTGATTTCCCAGTTCTCCACTGCTCGGTAAATACCAATGGCTTGTTATTTTGCTTGGCGTGCAACCGAACAGAGAGGAATATCTATAGAATTTCCACTCTGCTTTGAGATACTTTTATAAACTGCCTCGATGAAACAGCGGCCGCGCATTGGTTAGTGCCTCCCAGATGTTGCTAGACGCGCCTCTGGCTATGCTCAGTTCATGTGGACAGCGATCCCACAGCGGGCCCCGCTGGTAGGGGACTCACTCCCGAAGGCACTGCTGTGAAACGCCTACAGGTGCTCCTCTACCAGCCAATAGGAAAGCTGGAAATAGACACTTGTGGGACGCAGAGCAGGCCGGCGGTCACGCTTTCTCCTACAGGCTCTCTCCCAGGCAAGAAGTGTTTCCTAGTTCCTCTCCTAGGACACTGTGCCCTCAGGCTGGCAGTGGCAGCCTCCTGACACTGTAGCACTCATCATACGTATCTCTTACTTTTAAGGATAGGAGATAAATAAATTCCTGATGTAACAGTAAAGTTTCCTTGTTACGACTTTCATTTCTAGAAATCTTCTAACACAGCACGGCCGCTACATCCATATTTGACAATCACAAAGTATTGTCCATCTTTCCAGGACAACAATTTCTTGGGCCCATACGTCGATACGTTCATTTCCTATTTAGTGTTTTGCTTTTCTAGCAGTTTAGCCTTCATTTTTACAACCATGCCTGACACGAGCTTTCGGTCAGTGAACTGCAGAAACTTCTTATTACAGAAGTTAAAGCAAGAGTTATCGATGCATATATCTGCGGAATAAATGATCAGATTTGGACTCAGGTTAAGGTAGCACCTTCCACCTCATCACATAAAACCGTTAGACTGGCTGTGCTATGGGAGGAAGGGTAGACGATTTGTTTCTGCCCCTGCACGCTCAATGAGCCTCGGCATCTTTTTGTAAATGGTAGAAACTCTCAGCTGTGTGAAATGCCAGACGATATTTCTAGGGGCTGTCGTTATCCTTCTCGAATGCAGATGGGGAAAACGAGTGTGACGGAGGCCCTGACACTCACTCTCGCCCCCTACAAGAACATTGTACCCAGCGAAAAATGGAGAAATGAGAGAGATGGCGAAAACAGTCTTAGAAGCTAGCTGAGAGGAAGGAATAGCAAAATCTTAATAAATACAGGAGACTAGATTACTGTTTTATTTGTTTCACAAAATACGTGTGCACTCAGATACTGTATTATAACATAGGTCGAGTAGGTGAGGAGATAATAGTTCCCTTTAGGTATCTGTTTGGTACGTTTGCAGACTGATGGGAGCCAATACGAATTCAACATCGGGATGACGGTGCCGGCTTTTTGTTCTAATATTAGAAAACAACTTCCTAAACTGTTTCAAGGCTGTAGTTGGTTATAGGATAGGAAGTGCGGTGTCCGGTGAGACAATTCTCTATCTGGACAGTAAGCATGTGCCTCAATCACGAGGTACCTGTGTGAAAGGCCCCTTCCCTACCTCTCATAGAACCGTGTATATCGGCGTTGAAAACTAGCACCGCTGTACAGAACCAGCGGAGGTACAGCCAAAACTCTTAGGATTGATGTCAAAACTCAGATATCACTGAGACCAGGCTTTCCAAATGATCCAATTAGGCTTAACGATGTCTCGACCAGCTGTAAATTCCAGTCAAAAGAAGCGAAAGCAACGCGGAAGCAGTAGGAAAGAAGATATGAGTGCTGGTGTGTGTTGTTAAATTTTGTTGATAAAAATGTGAAGATTATGTGTGCAGGAACGAGTGGAGAAGCTGGAGGAGAAGAAATTATTGAAGAATTATTTAAATGTGAGAGGCAGTTTAAGCAGAGTAAGAAGAAATTGTTGTTATTTAGGAAGTTCTGCGCGGTTATGCCTTTATTAATGAATCTATTTGAAGAGAAGTTAATATATTTATCTGAGACAGAGTAGAATCCTTTACTCTCAGTTCTTGAAGAATTTGCGCGACTGTGCGCGGAATGGAAATGTTTCCTGTAACTATCCACGTACAGTATGAAATCTCTAATCGAGACACTAGACCAGACAGACCATTTCATCCACAACCTGTTGTTGAGGAAACTGTTCAACCTTCTGCCATCCCCTGGTCATCACCAACCTTCATGGTCAGAATGAAATCAGTCAATGGAGAGAAAACCTATAATCTATGTTACGATATGACATGGGTAAATAAGGTATTGATTCATGACAATTACCCTCTACCTTGTATCGACGAAACATCGGACAGATTGAGAAACTACTGCTATTTTTAGACCGTTGACGTTTTCTCTAATTACCACTAAATCCCAATTGCATCACAAGATCGACCAAAGACGCTTTTGTGTTACCTTTTTTGGATCACTCCACACAACGTTTTTCCACTGTTCAGTCGTCCAGTTTTTATGCTCCTTACACAAAGAGAGGCGTCGTTTGGCATTTACCGGCGTGATATGTGGCTTATGAGCAGCCGCTCGACCATGAAATCCAAGTCTTATCACCTCCACCCTAACTGTCATAGTACGTGCAGTGGATTCTGATTCAGTTTGGAATTCCTGTGTGATGGTCCGGTTACATGTCTGCCGATTACACATGACGATCTTCTTCCACAGTCGGCGGTCTCTGTCAGTCAACAGACGAGGTCGACTAGTACGCTTTTGCACTGTACGTGTCCTTTCACGTTTCCACTTCAATATCGCATCGGAAACAGTGGAGCTAGGGATTTTTAGGAGTGTGGAAATCTCGCGTACAGAAGTATGACACAAGTGACATCCAATCACCTGACCATGTTCGAAGTCCGTGAGTTCCGCCGAGCGTCCCATTCTGCTCGCTCACGATGTCTAATAACGACGGAGGTAGCTGATATGGAGTACCTGGCAGTGGGTGGCAGCACAATGCACCTAGTATGGAAAACGTATGTTTCTGAGGGTGTTCGGAAACTTTTGATCACATAAAGTAGTTGAGACCTTATTAACACGTTCCACACAATTTTCATAAAAGAATTGTTCACATGGTGTTCGTGCAATGTACAACTAACTAATTAAGAAACAACGGACTGTGCTATTCCTCCATTTGTCTTGAGCTGTTGAATCTCTTCCATATACTCGTATTTCCCGTTTACGAAATGTTATTAACTTTTGGTATTTATTTACGAACCACTGCCACTAATGACCCACATTTAAGAATTGTTTGTTGCTTAAACAGGGAAATTATATTGTCAAAGATATTAATCGTATTCCTTTCGACGTTATGAATCTTGTTAAATCCTCTAACGTCATTAACGTGTTTTCTAAAAGAACACCTTCGGTTGCTTACGTAGGCAAAATGATGGTTTATAAAAGTATTGCAATTTATTAATTCGTTAATAACAAATTTAGCTGTCGGTTATTTCCACTCAGACTACTCCCGACGCCTCATCGCCTGTGTTCGTGTCGTTCGAACCGTTGTGATTACGGTCTGCAATGTCTCGCACGTTCTGTGCAATTTCCAGACGGCTTTGCATCTGCTCAGTTGACAGCAGTTTCAATACGAATTTCTTATACACTCCTTATGCATACATCGCAGTGCGTTGATCAATATCGCATGTACCAATCCAGTCCATAAGCCTACCCCTTCCTCAAGTTCTCATAATGTTATACAATGGTCTTCCATGACGAAATTGCACACTTGTTCAATGATATTGCGGCTCGTTGACTGTTGACGGTCTGTGTTACGGCGGTTCGCTGTCCGTTGAGGTGAGACTAACCTTGAAGTGGTTATACCACTCTTTATCGGTTAGCTGCTCATAGAATCACCCCTAAATGTTTCTTAAATCTTGCGGATGACCTTCTTTCTGATGTCGTCAAATTGTTTTACAATATTTGATGCAGTTCCGCTGCTCAGTTTGCTCTGTCACTTACAGTTCACTCGAATTAGGCGAGCGTTCACTCATTCTACATCTACAAGACTGCTCTGCAGTTCACACAAAAGGATTATCGAAACACATTCAGAGTGTCTCTCTACCATTGAGGACAGCATGTAAACTTACATGTTTCCGTGCGAGCTATTATTCCTCTCATCTCATCACGACGATAATATTTCTTTACGTATGCTGGCGTGAACAAAATATTTCCTCATTCGGAGGATCAAGTGGATTTGTTGCTAAGATGGCGCCGCAAAGAGAAACGCTTTCGTTTTTATTACTAACACCACAATTCCCTCCCCACATCCTAGACATTGTTTCCCACATTTGACGAATTAACAAAATAAACTTCCCATCTTCGACATTCTTCGACGTCCTCCGTCAATCCGATCTGATACGGATTCCGCACCGGGCAGCAACATTCCAGATGAAGACACAAAAGAACAGAGTAGGCAGTCTTTAGTAGCCCCGTTGCATCTTCTAGGTGTTCTGCCGATAAACATAGTCTTTCGCAAGTCATCCCCACAACGTTATGCATGTGATCGTTACAATTTAAGTTATCCGCAGTGATAAACCTTAGA
The DNA here is from genome assembly GCF_023864275.1 of Schistocerca cancellata. NCBI lineage: Eukaryota > Metazoa > Arthropoda > Insecta > Orthoptera > Acrididae > Schistocerca > Schistocerca cancellata. Next base: position 140,200,052 of record NC_064632.1, read on the forward strand.
TATTAGTTGCTTTGACAGCCACTGGTTTTTGTGTGATTTCTTGTGGCATCGAAATTTAACGGATTCCTTTTACGAATCATTTGTATGATCCCACACTTCTCGTTATATAGATTCACTTGCCGCTTTTCGCACCATATAGTTATTTTCTCTAACTCATTTTTCAATTTGTTTTGATCTTACGGTGGTTTCATCTGCAGAAGTCTAAGAGGGCTGCTCAGTGTGTCTCCTTATTAAAAAATGGCTCTGAGCACTATGGGACTTAACTTCTGAGGTCATCAGTCGCCTAGAACTTAGAACTACTTAAACCTAATTAACCTAAGGACATCACACACATCCATGCCCTAGGCAGGATTCGAATTTGCGACCATAGTGGTCGCGCGGTTCCAGACTGTAGCACCTAGAAAGGCTCGGCCACTCCGGCCGGCTCTCCGTAATCGCTTGTATAGATTAGGAACAGCAGATGACCAATAATGAATACTTGGGAGTGCCACAAGTGAGCCAACCATTACCATGTGAAAATGTATCATTGAGGTCAATACTAAAACTAAGTCTGCAACCGCAGAACACACAGGGTCCATCGACAAGTGCAGTAGCAGCAACACTCTTCACTGGTATCCGATTCTTCTTATCCCCAGCTGTAGTGGCGAACTCAATGTTCTCAATGGTTTTATAGACTGTCTGTCTGGTACGGCGACGAATTCTCCTGTAAGGCATCGTGGCAGTGTCCAATGCAGTTGCCTGTGCAGTAGCAGCAGCGCGACTGAGCCACTGGGCGATTGTCGCTCGCTTATATAGTATCATTTTCATCAGTTGATACTACCTCTAACCCTTCTGACAGGAAATCACGAATCCAGTCGCAGCAGAGAGACTATGCTCCACAGTCATGTAATCTGATTATAAGTCGCTTATGAGGAACGGTTTTAAATGCCTTCTGGCCATGTGGAAATAGGGGATCAATTTCAGATACCTTGATCATAACCACTCAATACCGCTTATGAATACTGACCTAGTCGTGTTACACACGAACGATATTTTCTTAATGTGTGCTGGCTGTGTGTACCAACCGATCGTTGTCTCCATGTAATTCACTACGTTAGAACACATTGCATGTTTCAAAATTCTACTGCAAATTGAAGTCACTGACATGGGTCGATAAAGTAGCCGATTACTCCTACTGTATTTCCATTCTTGAGTACTAATGTGATGTTTGCAACCTTCCAATCTTTAGGTAGAAATCACTTGTCAATCGTCCATTTCTACATGATTGCTCAGTATGGGAGCTAAGCAAATTCCGAAAGGAACCTTATCGTTATACAGTCTGTGCCGGAAACTTACCTTCATTATGTAATTAAGTTGCTTCTCCATACCGAAGGTTCCTACTTCTAAGTTACTCAAGTGAAATGTTTGACAAAGTTATTAGTAAGCGACCGAGCAAAGATATGAAGGCCGTTATTGGACACGCCAAGGCAAAAACCAAAGATGGACCATTTGGCAAGGAACACAATTGATTGAAAATCTAAGCGCCGAAAGTGACGAACCTGTATGAGACTTCCCAGCTATGCAAGAGTAACCACTCTACAGGCTAAGAGCAGATATTTTCCTCTGGAACCAGCTTGAATATCGTCAGATTGTAAAACAACAAACCAAATAGACCATGTCCTGGTACAACAAAGGTACTAAAGCAATATCTGAATGTGAAAATCTTAAAAGAATTCGAGATAGGCATAGAACACTATTTACCCATGAAAGACGTACGGCAAGCAATAGAGAACACAAGTAGAATAAGCAGCATAGCAGAAAGAAATACTGACTTAGAGAAAGTGAAGGATAATGACAAGGTAGAGGAGGTTGTCATTAGTTCAAAAAATAATCGTGATTCTAGCAATGGAAGATCAGTGGGGAATCGTTAAAAACAAATGTGGAGGAATTAGCAGTAGAAATGTTAAAAAAAATGAAAAAGATGGAAGAAAAATACATAACTCTCAGAAGAAGGTGAGCCAAATGAAAAGAAGAAGAGTAGGGAAAGTAAGACTAAGAAAACACTGTAGCTTATGAAAAAGCCAGTAGAGAAACCAAAAACTGTCTCAGACCAAAAATAGAGAGGAAAAGTTTATAATTTAATTAAAAGGAATGAATAGTACAAAAGTGCCGGGAATGCAAGAGATTTTGTCAATAGCATTCTTCAGAAATGGATATAGGCCACGCCGGCCGCTGTGGTCGAGCGGTTCTAGGTTCCTCAGTCCAGAACCACAGGGCTGCTACGGTCGCAGGTTCGAATTCTGCCTCGGGCATGGCTGTGTGTGATGTCCTTAAGTTACTTAGATTTACGTAGTTCTGAGTCTAGGGGATTGATGACTTCAGATGTTAAGTCCCATAGTGCATACAGCCATTTGAACCATCTGATATAAACCACGGATATACGGCATTAAAGATGAAAGTAGCAATACCTGTCTCCTAAGAACTAAAAGTACTGATATTTGGAAGGCATATTATGAGGAGTTTCTAAATGATGAAAATGGGGTATAAAAATACAGGAACAACACAAATATTTGAATTTAGATCGCATAGTTGGACCGCTGACAAAGTAGACGAAATCAAAATATTAAAACCTACAAAACTACATAAACATGTGGAATAAAAGCTGAACTACCTAAAAAGGGAGGATATATAATCGAAAAACGAACACACAAATTCGTGACCATCCTTTGAAACGAAAAAAGAAGGCCAGATTAGTGGACTGAAGCGATCGTAGTACCAATCCGTAGAAAGGACAGTAAACAAGAATGCAGAGACCAGAAGAGGCATCTAATTAATAATCACAGCATTCAAAGTTTTCTCTAACTTCCTCCAGAATATTCTGTAACCATATTCAAAAGGATAGAAGATGAGAAAAAGGGACAATGAGCACAGGAATTAAAACGAGTTAACCAGCCTTTGCAGATGATGTATAATTAATCGCTGAAAATCTAGATGACCTGCAATTACTGAGAAAAAATCTGTTTCAAAAAGCAAAGACAGTTGGGTCAGAGACAAAATGACGAGATAACAAAACTCGTGATAGCAGAAACAAATACAAGACAAAAAGGAGTAAAACTCAACAGGCTGATAATCAAATATTTTAAATATCAGAGGATTGAAGTAAACAACAGAAATGATTTGTGTTATGGCGTAACGTCAGCGCCAGCACCCTGGTTGGGAACAACAGGAAGAGAAGGCTGTGAGAAAAAGTTAGCCGATCGCACACTGATCGACCTCCCTTCCAGAACGATGATGGAGGATGAGCGTTTGGCGTCATTGGCCGGGAGGCCCCTCGCGGGGCAGGTCCGGCCGCCTTGGCGCAGGTCTTATTACATTCGGCGCCACATTGGGCGACCTGCACGCCGGATGGGGATGAAATGATGATGAACACAACACAACACCCAGTCCCTGAGCGGAGAAAATCTCCGACCCAGCCGGGAATCGAACCCGGGCCCGGAGGACGGCAATCCGTCACGCTGACCACTCAGCTACTGGGGCGGACTCCAGAACGAGAACGCAACAGCATCAGACCCTAGGTGAAGAGGATATGAGTGCCGCACCAGACTGATGGCAACCCATTTCGAAAGCAGCTTTAACGTTAGCCTATACGGTAACAGTTCAGGACAGACTTTTGTCAGTTAGAGTTCAGCAGTCACTACAACGTCTGATTATTACGTGTGTCGTCCTTTGCTTCAACACATCTGTGTAGTTGGCAAAGTTGACTATCGTAATTGCTTTGTTTTAATAAAACCCATTAATACGAGTTTTTTGATTGCTTTTCAAGCGAACCGAGTAGGCTGGATTCCTAGAAACAACAACATTTGCGATGAAGATGGGATGACTAACAATGGCGAAGAGCTGTAAGAATAACATAGAGACTACCTGTTAACGCCTCGAGCTCCGTGCAACAGATTGTTTTGGATGAAATGGCTCTGAGCACTATTGGACTTAACTTCTGAGGTCATCAGTCACCTAGCACGTAGAACTACTGAAACCTAACTAACCTAAGGACGTCACACACATCCATGCCCGAGGCAGGATTCGAATCTGTGACCGTAGTGGAAGTGCGGTTCCAAACTGTAGCGCCCAGATTGTTTTCTCTTGGGCCTTAGGTTTTCCTGGTGTCTTAATTCTGCCTTGTCTTTTCTTTGCAGGGATGTTTTCATGGTTAATAGTACCTCTTATAGTATTTCTTCTATTCAGTGTTTTCAGGTGTGCGTTGCAGAAGTTTTATTTGTTTGTGTGCTTATTTATATTCCTTCCATTGTCTGTTTGTTGTATTTCCCTATTCCAAAATGAGCAACCTGCCTCTTCCAGCCCCTGATCAGGCGCCACAGCTGCAAGAAATGCATGCAATGCAGCTAACACAGATGTTTCAGTTCCAGACGCAGCTGACTGCAACCCATCTAAACACGGTACAGAAGTTGGTCGCCAACCAAGCAACAAACTCATGAACTGTAGCTCCGAGTGCCATAAAACCTTTTCGCCAGTTTAACGAAAAGCGAGAGGAATGGCTCAAGAGATTGAAACATTATGAAGCCTACATTATTGCCCACAAAGTATGAGCTACTGTGAAACTACATATCTTTTTGACAACCGTAGGAAGTGCAGTCTTTTGCACCGTTCACGAAATTGTTCTCTCACGCCACTCCGATTCAACTTTCCTTTGGTCAGGTTGTAGGTTCTCTAACTATTATGATCAATAGGTGAATGTGGTGGCAGCTAGGTACCAATTCCTTTGTTACAAGAAAGGGTCAGAACAAACTTATCGCGAGTGGGTAACAGATTTGCGGGGTATGAAGAGGAAATGCAAATTCAGATTTGTTTATGGTGCTCCATGATCTGATCGTGTACAATGTAACTGGTGTCAAACTCCAAGAAAACATTTTAAAACAGTCAGAATAATCATTTCATCACATAGTGCAAATTCTAGAAAGAAAGGTTACGTACAATCTGTATGTTTGCAACGGAACAAACATAAGAATTTTGCTCTCTCACAAAAATCTAGCCACAATGGCCATGTAATCGATGCAATGTATTTAAAGCATGCTGCAGTCATTAGCGAAACTAGAAAGCTAACAGCTTCTTCAGTGCTACACCAGTCCAACAAGCTTTTTGTTCATTTGTATCTCAGTGAAAAACGTTTGAAATTTCAGTTGGACGCGTGTACCTCTGTTGCATTCCGGAATCGTAAAACATATGAACCGTTAGCTCTCAATGTGTGTCTAAAACTACCACGCACCTTAACAGTTTATAACAGACCAGCATTGCCATTCTCAGAAAACGTACTTTTCCTGACAGGTATCGCATACACGAACTGTGACTTTCACTGCTCTACATCACGGGTTTGTGATTTGTTTGACTTTAAAATACAGGAAAATGTGTTGTGAGTGAATGCATTCAGTACCAACGACACTGAAGCTCGCTTGCTGAAAGGTTTCCTTGAACTCTTTTCTGGAGGTTTAGGCAAGGCTAACAGTTTTGTTGCACACATTACTGTGAAACAAAATGCTCGGCCGAAATTTATCCAGACCAGAACTGTTTCCATTGCTTTACAAAGTGACGACTAAACTTAAAGAATTGCAAGATAGCGGAGATATTGCGCCCATAAAAACTAGTCTATGAGCAAACCCTCAGGTCGCATTTGCCTCTGTTTTGACTGTCAGTCAACAGTCATCCCACAAACTATAATTGTTACTTATCCGTTGCTACGGCCAGAGGATGTCACGGACAGATTATGCGCTGGTCGTTACTTTTCAAAAATTGATTTGCGCGACGCATATCTTGAAATACCACTATTTCAAGAATTTCAAATCGTGTGTGTCGTGAACACTCATTTTGAATTGTTTCCATATTTGCGTTTTCCTTTTTTCAGTGTTTCCGCACCCGCCATTTTCCAACTGTATTTGGAAGAGCTGACTGCTCAAGTACCAAACTACTCAAACTATTTGGGCGCTATTGTCGTAGCAGGTCGCACACCTGAAGAACACATAGCAAACATGCGTGCATTGTTTCTTGTGTTATCTTTTTAAACCTGAGTTGCAGTGTCTTTGTTACGTCATAAGCACTCAAGGTGTACATCCTCTTCAGTCACATTTCTTAGCCATACGTGACTGCCAGATCCTCGCAGTGTCACGGAATTGCAGTCACTCTTAGGGAAAATGAACTACAATAATCGGTTCATAAGAAATGCTGCTCAAATTGAAGCTCATTTGCATCGCTTGTGTTGCAAGGATGTCCTCTTCGTTTGGACAGGTGAGGGCCAAGAGGCTTTTTAAAAACTTAAAGATGCATTGCTCAGTGATCAATGGTTGACTCACTTTGTTCCTGACAAACCAATTGTGTTGCAAGTTGACGCTTCTTCTTACATAATCTGTTCAGTGCTTTCACACAGATTTGGTGGTAAAGACAGGCCTAATGCTTTTGCATCAAATGTGTTATCCAAAGCTCTTTGTAACTACTCACAAACAGAGAAAGAGGCATTGGGTATTGTGTATGGTATCGTTAACTTCAACCACTATTTGTGTGGCAGAAAATTCTACTTAGTAACGGATCAAAAGCCTTGCAGTCCTTATTTCATCCGATGAAGCCGGTTCTTGTACGAACTGCCCAAAATTGCAAAGATGGGTTTCGTTGTTGTCTCGATAGCAGTACGAGATTTTGTATAGTCCGGCAGCTCAACATGGTAATGCGGACGCAGTTTCACGACTTTCTATTGAAACCTTCTAGTATCTCCAGGGTTGTTTAATGAATAAAACCTTCTTTCATGATTCTTGAACCAAGTGTTAGCTATGATTAACTTATGCTCTGTGCAAATTTCTACCAGGTGGCTTCCTCTTGCATTTCTTAGCCCCAATCGATATTCACCTACTACGTTTTCTCCTCTTCTTTTTCCTACTTTCGAATTCCAGTCACCCATGACTATTACATTTTCATCTCCCTTCACTACCTGAATAATTTCTTTTATCTCAACGTACATTTCATCAATTTCTTCATCATCTGCAGAGCAAGTTGTCATATAGACTTGTACTACTATAGTAGGCGTGGGCTCCGTGTCTATATTGGCCACAATAATGTGTTCACAATTCTGTTTGTAGTAGCTTACCCGCATTCCTATTTTTTACTCATTATTAAACCTGCTCCTGCATTACCTGTATTTGACTTTGTGTTTATAACCCTGTATTCACTGGCCAAAAGTCTTGTTCCTCCTGCCACCGAACGTCACTAATTCCCACTATATCTAATTTTAACCGATTCATTTCCCTTTTTAAAATTTCTAACCTACCTGCCTGATAAAGGGATCTGACTTTCCACGCTCCGACCCGTAGGACGCCAGTATTCTTTCTCCTGATAATGATGTCCTCTTGAGTAGTCCCCGCCCGGAAATCCGAATGGGCTATTTTACCTCCGGAATATTTTACCCAAGAGGACGGCATCATCATTTAATCATACAGCTGCATGCCCTCGGGAAAAATTACGGCTGTAGTTTCCCATTGCTTTCAGCCGTTCGCAGTACCAGCACAGCAAGGCGGTTTTGGTTAGTGTTACAAGACCAGGTCAGTCAATCATCCAGACAGTTGCCCCTGAAACTACTGAAAAGGCTGCTGCCCCTCTTCAGGAACCACACGTTTGTCTGGCCTCTCAACAGATACCCCTCCCTTGTGGTTGCACCTACGTTACGGCCAGATGGCACGCAAGCCTCCCCACCAACGGCAAGAATCGCGGTTCATGGGGGCGGGGATAATCAAATCAATTCTGTGGAAGAGACAATATAGCTGTGCTGTTCCCCATAACGATAAGGCGAGCGGTCTTTTAAATTCCGTCACATTCTGTCCGTAGATATTTGTTATACATATTGTCTAACACTTTTCTCATATGATGCAAATATTCTTATCTCTGCATTCATTGTTTATCCTTTACTGGGTTTAGTAATTCAGTTAGTTATACTAAGTAAATTTCATTACTGACTACAGAGCAGTTACTTCTGTAATGCCTTCACTTGGTCTGTAGGACCAATTATGTGTACGTCAACGCATGTAGTGTGAAGTGTGGATTATTTGCTAATCCTTTTGTACCCACACGTTCAGATAGCTCCAGTAAAGAGTACACAAATTGCTAAATTGGTGGTTAACACGTGTTAGAAATCCTTTTTTCTTCTCTACACCAAAAATACATATACGTAAATGACCCTACATTCCGGTGTCAGTGTAATTAGCCATGAGTTTCATTCACTACTTAAAACCAGAAATTACATTTACCAGTAAATATTTAAGGGTGATTAACAGTGTCTAGAGGTCTTCATGTGTTGTGTCCAAATTGAAGATCTGCACGAATACCAAATGTAATTTCTGTAGCCCTTACCGGCTCTGTAACATCATAAACATACCATTAATCAAAGGAATATTAATTTCATTATATCGTGACTCGTATCCTTTCTCTTGAGATGAGAGCAAGTGTCTTTCAAGCTTATCTGTGCTAGGAATTAGTTAAATGTATGTTTTAATTTTGTTCACATCGTTCATCTTCTAACGGCCATTGTTGCTCATAATGTTATACTTCAAATCCTTTAGCCACTTGGTCAGGATAACATGCATTTATTATTACACAGATCCCAATGAAAAGAAGTCATTAAAATGCTGAGGTAAAACTGGAAATCGCTTTACTTTATCTGGTAACTAGTTGTGAACCAAATAAGCTATTGATTATTTACTTTCTATGTTGACGACTGACAAACTTTGTACTGATCTGTGTGACAGTCCATGTGTAATATTGCTGTGGGAGATGAACATCTAAAAAGATAACGCGTCAAATATCTGTCCGTATGCAGCCCCATAAGTAAAGAGAAACAAAATAAAACAACTTTGGTTAAAGCAATAAATTTTATTCTGCATTTGTTTAGTTGGATTTCAGAGATTAATGTTTAATTAATTTTGGTTTTACAAGGAGATATATTAAGTCCGACGCATCAAGACATTTTATTCTTTCGTTTAATAATTTATTCAATTTAGTTATTTGTGACTCGTTGTCCCCATCCACTGCGCAGTCACATTACGGTCTCAGCCGTGACGTTCTTCATTCAGCACATCCAAAACCCTCTCCAAGAATGAGGCATCGGTGGTAAGTCCTCCTCATTCACAGTTCTCGGTTAATCATTGATATGTTTATTGGCTAGCAAACATGTGTCCCTGACCAATTTGCGCACGCACAGCACTCTTAGCCTTGACTTTTTCTTCCCAAAACATGCAACAGCCTCTACAACGATGAAGCATTGGCGTGATGTCCCAATCGCCCACTGTTCTTGGTTCCACTTGAATAGATTTATTGACTAGTTAGCCAGTGTCCCAATTCTCTTCACAGACACGCAACAGTGTTAGCCCTGAACTTTTCAGTCCAGCACTTCCACCACCCTTACCAACATTGAGGAACAATCGAGTTTTCTTTCTTATACATTGTTCTCAGTTCCTAGTGAATAAGTTTACAGGGTAAAGAGACGGTATCTTCGTCCACTTTCCACACACAAAAAATCGTATCACTGACTTTCTCCACTCAGCACTCCCAACTTCTTCTGCAACGAAGAGACATCGTCGTGATGTCCTCATCGTTAACACGTTTAGCGAGCAGTGAGCCGACGCCGCCGCCCACCGTCTGGGCCCACAGCAGCCTTCGCCCCGGCCTTCTCCTCCCAGCACCTGCGACACCCCCTCCGGCGGCGAGGGATCGGCGGGATGTCCTCCTCACACTCCGTCACTGGTGGCTCGTGGACCTCGGCAGCCGTCAGAACTACCCAGCCATCGTTCACCTGCAGAGAAGAGGAGTTCTTCACATTAAAATAATTAAAATATATGTCATCCAACATCAGTGGCAAATAATTAACAACACTGATTTTGAAGCACAAATAATTCATCAAGAGACGACGACTTTCTGTATTTTATGTATGGTATGAAAGGAAGGAAAGGGCTTCAAAGATGCTCCTTAACCGATTCAAGGATCACACATACTACATTCTACTAGTTTGATATAATCTAACTCATTTATTACTAGTGCGTTATTAACGAAGTTGTGCCTTCAGCGCCGATTTACCTTCCCGATGACTTTGCCGCAGGCTCCATCAACAGCAGCAGGCTGCGGCCGGGTCTTCTCCGCCTGCGCTGCCACCAGCACCAACTCGTCCACGTCTGAGCGCAGCCGCCAACGCTCGGCGCCCATCCTCTGTGGGAGTTTTGATTCACCGTCAAAATTCATTCATGTATCGATTTTACGACTTTGTTCCTACCGTTGATCTAATATTTTATACATTCTTTGTGTTTATTCAGGCCATTAAAATAAAAATTATTGTACTATTGTAATTATGAAATGATGCAGCCTTTCAAGTCTGAGGAAACGGGCCAAACGAACGAGCTAGACAGCACACTTTCTGAGTGTTGTCCAGATTGCCATTAGGTTTAAATATCAGTATCAATTTGCCGTATGTGTGGATCTAAAGTATGTGGTAGTTAGTACAGCGATTCAAGCGAAATACTTCATCAATTAGTTTTTCAATATAAAGCGATGTTTAGGGAGCTCTACGCACCTATACGTGTAAAGACATAATGGCTTCATGAGTTCACCCGCAAACATGCTCAAAAACGTTACTTGGCAGACCATGATTAGTTTTCTGGACAGCTGTAAATGTTGGTTAATTGCCAATATCGGTCAACTTCATCACTGTGAAAGCCGGGACACCACTTCTATATCACTCAATAAATTCCTGCAGCAAAACTACTTCCAGATGACACTCACATACGTCAACACGAACTGAGAAGCATTAGCGCAAATAGACATTAAATATCTTCCAACTAGTATCTAAGAACTCGCACTCATAATACGCTACCTAAACTTAACATGATTACGTTATCAATACAGCAGGTCAGAGTGGGCAATGATGACCCATGATATCAGCTGTGTCCTTCCTTAGGAAGCTGGAGAGGCGCCCCTTCAATGATTTGGGGAAGTAATGGAAATATTGAAACTGGATTGCCCGACAAGGATCAGAACCTTACGTAATTTCACTGTTTCAACAACCACGCCACATTATTCAAACCTCTTAGCGTACTAAGACAACTACGTGAGAAATGAAAATCTAATTTTCCTAGTCAATTTCCAGTAATATACTAACATGCGTCGAAATGGCTCGATAAAATTTCTACATGAGTTAATTCTGAATCTAGATGGGAAACTTTCGCACTGATTGTTCGACGTTTTAGCATGCGTTGTACGAGCTGTAAACTATACGGTTGCAGACTTTGGAAACACCAGAGACGAGTATAAGAAGACGTTTCTCATCATGGTGCGAATTGATATGAAGCTGTTGTCGTGAGCTGCAAAACTTCCATAAGACATCAAAAGTGAGAAATAACTCAGCAAACTTCTGTTTTTTTTTTTTTTTTTACTTCTAATGTTCAATGCATCCTTCTCTACTAAGAGTAATTTCGTCCTCTATGAAGAGTTCTCATTAAACGAATGTTTAGGCAATCAATCGACAATTCGTTTGGTTGGAACTACAAGTAAGTTTATACCAATGTACATAACAAGCTGTTTTTCCACGACATACAGTTCATAACTACGGGTAAATAAAACATATTTGCCAATTCCGGAGGTCGTCACAGTAATCTCTCTTGTATTGTTAATGGTTTTATTAAGTAGAAAATGATTGCTTATAACAAACATTGGTGTTTTTTTCAGTACATCTCGGTGTTCCTTACCTCTGGTTTTCCAACCAAATCTGCATCTACCAGGTCTGAATCCCTCCGAGATCGGAGGCAGAACACGACCAAAAGCCTCCGGAACATCTGCGAAGAATTCAAAAAATCGCATGAAGTTGAGATGGGATTACACACTAATGTAATGCAATTAGGTTGCGTCCATTGTTGACTGCTGAGCAGTCGGGAACTTGATAATAAGGCAAAGATAATACAAAAACTTCTTAGTCTAAACAGTATGCACATAAAACCATTGGAACGTCAAACTCTCGGACACCTTGGATTTCTACGAAATAAAATATAAGTTCACAAATAATTTTATACACTCTGAACACAGAGACAGTTTTAGGCGGTAACATACAGAACAAAGAATCAACCTATTGAAAAACAAATAAATCTGTGAGTAAGGGTCAGTGGCATTGCCAGAACATAAAAGTGCCACGCAATTAGTTTTCGGATAACTGTTATGTTAGATACTCCATGTGAAGGGTGAGCGGTTTCGTTGTTTATTTCGAAACATTGTGCCAACAGTACACGTGGTGTCATGGAACAGAATGCAGCGTTATACGTTACCCAAGTGATACGGTTTAATGTTTCCCTTCGGTTTCTTTCTCTGTTCTTCTCGTCAACTGACACCACACCGGCAGCCCTCGCCACATCTTTCCACACACTCCTCGCCTTATCTTTTTTAAGAAACTGCGACACCTAAACGGACTACCAGCTGTTTGATCGTAAACGGAAACCGTAGGAAAGAGAGGCACCGATGGGAAAATTTCCAACTGTCCAAACACCCACCTTTCACTTCTTAATCAATTACCACGTGCGCCGTGGCGCATATCTAGTAATAAGCCCGTGAAGTAATAGTTGAGTGAGATAGGAGTGTCTTATTTGTCCTTTATGCGAATTCCAATGGTTTCAGATTATTGTTCATTGATGATCCAGTTTAAATGACATTTATTGTTGCGTTAGGTACGCCGCATCATTTGTAACACGTGATATCCCATCTGATAAGGAAATCGTGGTCTGCCGTCACATGGTTGTACAATTCTGCCACCAAAGAGATGGTGTCTACAATTTCACTTTGTTTGGCTGATCTTCATTCTGTAGGAGTAGTCCCAGCAAGCTCAAAAATTTCCGTTATTGAGATGTAAATTTTGAAACAGTAAACGTCGTATGTGAAGTGGTTATTGAGCTGCTTAACTTTCATTCCTTATTGAAGCTACGGAACACCACGTATCATTTAATTTGGAGTTGGAGTAGGATACAGAGTAACACCCGTAACGTCTCTCAGATAATAGATGATGTTTAGTAGTTTCTACCTTTCGATTTCTGTACCTACAATGTGATATAGTGAAACTAGTCACTAGTGAAGTAGCGTAGATAGCTTGTATAGCTCACAATGGCAGTGAAGCGGAACTCAACATGCCTTCCTTGAATCAGCTTTTATGTGTTTCCCTTTTGCAATTTTGTGCGTTCGCTGAAACTCACAGTGAATTATGTGTGATTTACAATCAAGGCTCCAAAAAAATCTCTCAAAGCAAAATAAAACTCGCGCTCATAGGAGTGCACCCGCATCCAAATAGGTAGTGTTGATGTCCTCCTAATCGCAATAACGCTCAAACGTTAAACTCAGCGAAGAAAAAAGCACATACCGCGATATACATGTAAGAGAAAGCAGTAAACTAGTTGGTTTAGATGGAAAGAATCAGGAATAGACTTGTAATATACAACACCTCTTTGATGTGATTTCACAGTGTTTGAAGTCCTTTTAAACAACCCCTAGAGTAAGAATCACAGTTGATTGTTTAAATAAAATCAATTTTTAGTATATGACGATTTAAATCGGACTGAGAGTTATGAATTCCTAACAGCACAGAGATTGTCTTTAAAAATAATATATGTGAAGTTAAAAATGTATATGAAAATACAGTATGTTTAAAACATAAACATGGAGCGTATACAATATGCGACAGGTAGGATGTAAACTATTCATGCATCAATTATATACCGCTTAAGCCATACATTTTTCTTTTTAGGTCTTACAAGTATTTTCATAGGTATTGTAAAATCACCATCACAAATCGCAAGACTAACTTGACTTGCTTAGGAATCTGTATGGGGCTATGAGAAATAACTTACTATTTTCCAGTTGGATTTAAAAACGTGATCTATTAAAAACCCATATAAATTGAGATAATAATCTTCTACTCATAGTGATATCTGTGTGTCATTTTCAATCGATTTCAAACATCGTGATGAGATCACAACGATAAGGTATATTTGTCTTCAGCTGAGACCTCAAGCTCATCGATCCATCCCCCCCCCCCCCCCCCCCCAATCTTGCGATAAGAACAGATTTGGAATCGCAAGGAGACTTAGTGGCAATCGTCCTTGTCCCGACCCATTCGCAACAGCAACAGAAAAGGATAGATAGCAGCGGTACAGAAAGTACCCTCCGCCACATACCATACAAGACAGTGAGGTAATATTCCTTTGTCAATTACTTCTGAGCTAAGATAGATTTTTCCAACGTCTAGCTCATTAGGAAATGGCACTGTATAGCGAAGTACCCTCCGTCACAAACCAAACACAAGTGAAGGTTAACATTGCATTGTCAACGAGTTATGAGCTATGTTGAAAGTTTCAGACCTCTAATTCATCGGTACGTTAATTTAGAATCAATTGAAAAACGTTTAAGAAACTGACAAACAGACGAAAAAACAAACGATCAGAAACATGGTGAAACATGGGTCATTTCTGGCAATGTGATGTTACAGAAATATCATATGTATGGAGGAATCCAGTATAAGTAAGCACTCAGATATTCATAAATTATATATTCATATGCCAAGTCCAGTGTATGAGTCAGATGTAGCAGAACAGTTCAGATATTCAGTTACAGAGTTTGTCTCACACAAGAATAAACAGTACAGCACGAAGAACTGATCAAGGAAAATCACGTAAGCACAGACGTTTACACAAATCGATTTGCAATAGCAATGTTGCCACGCAACTGCCCCTGATATATCGTGCGGCATATCGTTGTTGACAAATTTCTTCGGGACCGTAGCGAAAGGGTGAGAGTTGCTACAGTTTCACCACAGCGCTTTATAAACTATATCTAACATGTGTAATAGTCTGCTCTGCCTGGATCATAATATCCCGGAATAACTGAAGTACAAAAGTAAAAGAAATTTGTGGTTTTCATCACCGAACACGTTAGTACAGAATCAAAATCTCACTCAACTATTAAGCCACATTAAGGAATAATGTCTAGTAGAAAATTTTTCGAAATGAAGCTAACGTGGTATAAGTCAACATGTGTGTGGGCAACTACACGCACGTGTCTGCAGAATTGCATAATAACTTTGATTGAGACGAAGTCAGTGGACTAATGCCCATACCGATATTTAATTGATTACTACAAATTGTCTCTCTGGCCAGAGATTATTTTGTAATGAGTTGCCAGGTGATGGTAATGAGTACATTTGAATATGGGCAGATATGAAACATCCACATCTTGTTAAGTGTGAATAACGTTGAACTTTCTGTTGGACTTAGTATGTTGCATCCGTCAGTTACCAAGACGCAAACACACACACTCAGTGGATGTGTGGTTCATTGGGGTGTGAAGATGTGTCCTTTAAGTTCGTGAATGAAGTTAAGATGGTGTTGGGACAGTGCTAGTGTCCAAAGAGACTAAAAAATAGAAGAGACGATTTCATAGGATAGGCAACGGCGTTGCACAATGGATGCACCCTTTCCCGCCGGATCACCAAAGTTAAGCGTTGTCCCACGCGGGCTGAACTTGGATGGGTGACCATACGGATCGCCAAGAGCTGTTGCCATTTTTTGGGGTGCATTCAGCCTCTTTATACCATTTGAGGAGCAACTCCACCTTATACTAGCGGGTCCAGTCAAAGAAAACAATCATAACGACCAAGAGAGCGTTGTGACCATCTCAACTCCATCCTCAGCTGAGGATGACACGGCGGTCGATGGTCACAATGGGCCAATTGCGGCCTGAACACGGAGAGCTTCTTTTCAAAGGTCCTATCTAGTTCGCGAACACCACAAATCTAACACGATGGCGAATTAATTTCAGGAGGTGGAGTGGCGAGTCACAGTCGATTTGCATGTGTAGTTGTAAATACTAAGTGCCTCAATCGATTTAATATTCTTCCTAAAGACCAAATACACACTCATTTGAGCACTTCGAACGTGGAACATTTTGTGATCTGACGGAAGTGTTACAAGCGAGAGACTTCACACAAAGGAACAAAAATTTCAAGAATATACAAGAAAAATTGATAAATTGAAATAAATCTATGTAGTGAAATATTGAGATATCATGGGCATTTTGGTATAAGTTTACCATTGACAACGGGAAATCATTCTACCAAAATTAATGGTAAATCTCGTATACTATACTTAGTCCAAAGTGAGACATAATGAATAAATAGAGCATATTTTTGAACATAACATCAGAAGAGCTATGAAAGTGGAAGCTAAACTGCAAGACACTACCCATATCACAATGCAACAGCACTCAAAATATTTTATTGTCAACACTCAAAATAAAAAATTAATATCTAAAGGAAAGAACCAATAAATTGTAAATCCTCTAGGCTGCCACACAACAGATAAATATTGTAGTACACACACTGATTAATTCCAATTCACATCTGCCATTCTCTTCCGCACTCTAATAACATACTTAAGGAAGACACATACAGGTCACCAAGTCACTTCCCGAGAAACACCGCAAATAAATTATACACATAAAATTTTGCACAGTTTTCTGGAAAAATGAAGAATTTCAGAATGAATTTGTTTCCTTCAATACCGACAAGCGAGATTATTTTTTGTACCCACATAAGAGTACTGTATAGTAAGTGGGAGGGGGGAAATATATCCTGATAGCCTGCCTATAAACTGAATAGCGAGCAGCTCTCGTGCTAGAAGAAGACGTTAGAGGTATAGTATAGCATGACTAAAATCGGGTGACCCTCTAGCTGTGGACAACAGTATGCAGACATTTATGTAGAATCCCTGCATATGATTTTCTTCCGTTGCTATTATTATAAACACACCTCTGTATTCCGCGTAGTGTCAACACACTTCGTGGAAAATAAACACCGTCTTGGACATATCTGCGCGCTGCCTCGCCAGTAATTCAATAGGCGAGCAGCGGTGGCGTCGGTATAACTTTCTGAAAGGCCTGTAGTTGATTCTTGTGACACAGTAGAGTAGAGATGGAGTAGGGAGTCACCAGGTCGACATTACGTTTCCAGAGCTACGAAGAGGGGAATGCATGAGCACATGACGGAAAAATGTGTTCCCTTACACATGTACCACACTCACTGCCTCTCCCACTCCCCCACCCTGTCACAGATCCAGAACACACACAGAGAAGAATTTAAACGGTGCAACTGGATTTAGATGTGTTACATCGTTAAATACTTCTTCCTAAAAAATTATTTAGTAATAAAAATTAATTTTATTCCTCAATCTATTATTTTCAATAATCTACTGTTTTTCCGTCTGCGACAAACTAAATATAATATTCCTAGAGAAAAAACTGATTTTGAAAAAATTTAATGTGTCTTTATTGTCGTCGGGAAGACATTTCTATTAGAAGCCGCAGATTTCGTGTTGCTTAAGGAAACCAAGAAATCAGTACCACACTTCGCAACACCATCTAGCTGACATCCCACCGGTCTGTACTTTTAAAGTAGTGTTTATGACGCTTCCTGTTACCAATGTTCAAAAATTTTCAAGTATAAGAATTTTTTCAGATTCGACCTATTTTGGCTATCGTTGACTGGGATGAGAACGAAATAAAGCATCTTGATAGTATACTTAGGATGCAGAACATTTGATTATACAGTTAGCTAATACCACGCAGAACAACGTCGCCACACAGCCAAGAAATCCACGTCATAATCCAAACGGAAACAGAATTTAATTTATTGATCACTATAAACACAGCGCGGTACGTCAAAATCCAAAACCGTGACTGAAGATTTCGTAGACGTTTTTTCATAGTTTAATCTTGCTCGGTATAAATGTAGCTGATACTCCTAAACGTCTAAATAAAGCTAAATACGCCTGATCCGGCAAGTGATGGCAAAGCTTACAGCAGTAGTAGTTTACAGACGATATCAACAGCAGAGAATTCTGTGTGGGTAAGTGGAGACCATGAGGTGATGCTGATTGGTCACTTACGGTTCCGTACAGCGTCCCTTCCAACGCTGGCTTTGTGCGCTCTTCTACCGGAAGACTGGTCTCGACAAGCAGTCCAGATATTCAATTAACGTTCTTGTCTCGCACAAGAATAGACACTAAAGCACAAAGAACTGCTCAAGAAAAATCACGTAAGCACAGACAATATGTTTACGCAATACGATTCGCAATCGCAATGTTGCCACGCAACTGCTCGCATCTTGACATGCGATATATCATTGTTGACAAATTCGCCTAGGACCAAAGCTAAAGAGCGATGACCGCTTCTGACTGTACCACAGCGCCTTCGTATTACGTTCGTAATTGTTCAGAATAACAGATTAGAAAAGTACAAGCACAATTAAAAGAAACGTATTTGTAACTTCCTAAAGTGAACTAGCTAGAACTGAATTTAAAACGTTGCCCTTATTTTTTTCTTATGTAATGCTATATAAAGGAATTATCTCTCTTTGCAAGGTCTCGGAATGACGTTAACTTTCTGAGGTAAGTTGTTGTAACATAGAGCAGCTACATGCAGGTGGCTGAAGAACTGTGTAACAGGTCGACCAATCGCCTTTCTTATATTTTTCAATCACAACATCACGTAGCTTACACAGATGAAAAAGTCTGCGAGGATTAGATAACACTGAATTTCTACTTCGACGAAATATGTTTGCATAAGACATATTTGAGATTTTTGGGCCGATGCAATGAGCAGATCTGTTTTTCATTGGTGTGTCAGATGCTTCTTTCAGTTACCGAATAAAAATGAGGATGGAGTACAAATAGTCCGCGAATTAAACGAGACTAAGAAATAGCTTCTATGGTTTGAAGGGGTCACTTTAATTCCAAGTGCCGACATTTCCAATATAATGAAAGTTCTTTGAGGAGGAATTCATGCAGGAGGTGATGTAACGGTTCAAAACAGGTTCAAAATGCATATGCGGAAGTAATTACTATGTCTCCCAAGTGAATGAACCTCTCCAGTAAAGACCATGTGCCCACACTTTTGCATCCCAACAACGCAAAACATTTTGTGGTAGTTCAAAAAGCACACATGAGTGTGTCCGCCCACTTTCCACGTCTGTGTTGTATTTGTGGCATGCAGGAAATACTAAAATAGTGAATTTTTTTCATTAACTATGACAGGAAATTTACATATGTTTGATGAATTTAGTGGAAATGTGTGTTAGATTCCTGGTATTACCCCTGTAACAAAGTTAGGAAATCAAAGCTTACTTCTGAAAATAACGTCAGAATTTGTTAAAGCTTAGTCACAAGACATTAGCCATACAACAGTATCCGTAACCAGAAGTACGTATGCGTAAGATAAGCAATAATCCAATATTCACTTCCGCTACGATAAAGGAGAACATGAGTAGCTATAAGACTAGCCCCTACCTATACGTAATTTTCTGAAAGTTTAAGGTATGCTGCACACAGCCGTTGTTCTCTACCAGTCTCGAAATCTGCAAAACACCTATCCAACGGGGTAACTACTAGACTTTGATTCAGAGCGTTCAAAACTGGCATACTTTTCGTCTACACCATTTTATTGTAAGAGAAGTTTAAGGGTTACATATGAAGTTAATCAATGCATATCTCAAGAATATTTCCACCAAACTTTCCTATCAAGATTTTCATAATTTTGTAAAAACATAATTTTTCTAAAAGCTACGTTTTATCCATTAATGATGGAAACGTCTATGACAGAAATAACGTTCCTGTCTGCAAATTCTACTAATCAGCTACATGGTGTGAGCGAATAGGTACTGAAAGTTATATTTTGATAGGAATGATTTAGTTCAAAGATGAGCAGCTCGTTTTTAATGATCTAGAAATATTGATTTGATAATCGAATTTGGTTGCCTGTTATTAAAATAAAGTGGTTTTTCGTTGTGGCGGGGTCTCTCATGAAATTTTGATCACCGACTTTCTCCTCCGAAGGAGAAATATATATTTGGCCCCCACCTATATAGTTAGACATAACCACAAAAAAAATAGAGATCTGAGGTCTCTTGGAAAAATTTAAATGTTCCTTTCTTCCGCAAACTGTGCGATATCAGAATGGTAGAGAAACAGCGTGAAGGTGCTTCTGTAAATCCTCTGTTAGGCACTTCAATGTGAATTGCAGAATAATACTTAGATGAATATGAAGATGAAGATACCATTGCGTTTGAGGGCTTTTTCTTCCACCCTATGCAATAACGATCTGTGAAACAAATCGTTCTTCATTTTTACCTTTCGTGAAGATATTCTTGTAACTGTGGATGATCCACTGTTGTAAACAGGACAATCGTTCATGTAGATGAGGAAGTCGGCGGCAATGGAAAACGTCAGGATGAAAGCTTTAATAGAAGTAGACAAAAAGAAGGGAACTCGATGTTTGCGAAGGAAGAAAAATCTCTTTAACACGGACACCACTTTTGTGAATAACTTATTTCCTTACTCCTCCTGCAGCATAACTTTTGTTGTATTCGACCTAATCGCTGTATGAACATCAACATCAAATAAGGATAGACATAGATTCGGGAGCTGTATTCCTGGGACATTTGGAAAACTGAGGCAAAAACTTACCGATATCCAGTTCAGTATTGCGAAAGTATTATAGCTGACCGACCAATATGAAATCAAGGCTTTAAACTGGATCTCATGACAAAGGAAATGTACGCATACAGTCTTATTAACGATTTATTATCCCACCAAAGTAAATGAAACCAGTGTTGAAAGAGGTATATCTAGGAAATGAAAACGGTATTTTGCAACCAGCTAGTATGACTTCCAGCTCGTGGTATACGAAGAGATGCTTTGAAATAGCCGCCACTGGATTCCAGCATTTCCCGACAATCATCTAAGTAGTGCTGCTGCGTGGAGAGGTAGTGTACAAGAAATCGAAGAATAGTAATTCGCACATGATCATGCACTTCAAAGCTACTAGTCTCGAAAAATATTACCAGCATATTTCGTCCAGGATTCTCTAAACATTTTAGAAAGCAACATGTTAGAAATACACTAAAATTGCTACACCACGATGATGACGTGCTACAGATGAGAAATTTAACCGACAGATGCTGTGATATGCAAATGATTAGCTTTACAGAGCATTCACACAAGGTTGACGCCGGTCGCGACACGTATAACGTGCTGAGACGAGGTTTCCAACCCATTATTGATTCACAAACACCAGTTGACCGGCGTTGCCTGGTGAAACGTTGTTGTGATGCCTCGTGTAAGGAGAAGAAATGCGTACCATCCCGTTTCCGACTTTGATAAAGGTCAGATTGTAGCCTATCGCGAGCGCGGAATATCGTATCGCGACATTGCTGCTCGCGTAGGTCGAGATCCAATGACTGTTAGCAGAATATGGAACCGGTGGGTTCATGAGGGTAATACGGAACGCCGTGCTGTATCCCAACGGCCTCGTATCACTAGCAGAGGAGATGACAGACATCTTATCCGCATGGCTATAACGGATCGTGCAGCCACGTCTCGATCCCTGAGTCAAGAAATGGGAACTTTTGCAAGACAACAACCATCTGCACAAACAGTTGGACGACGTTTGCAGCAGCATGGACTATCAGCTCGGAGCCCATGGCTGCGGTTACCCTTGACGCTGCATCACAGACAGCAGCGCCTGCGATGTTGTACTCAACAACGAACCTGGGTGCACGAATGACAAAACGTCATTTTTTTCGGATAAATCCAGGTTCTGTTTACAGCATCATGATGGTCGCATCCGTGTTTGGCGACATCGCGGTGAACGCACATTGGAAGCGTGTATTCGTCATCGGCATACTGGCGTATCACTCCGCGGGAAGGTATGGGGTGCCACTGGTTTCACGTCTCTGTAACCTCTTGTTCGCATTGTCGGCACTTTGAACAGTGGACGTTGCATTTAAGATGTGTTACGACCCGTGGCTCTACCCTTCATTCGATCCCTGCGAAACCCTACATTTCAGCAGGATAATGCACGAACGCATGTTGCAGGTCCTGTACGGGCCTTTGTGGACACAGAACACGTTCCACTCTTACCCTGGCCTGCACATTATCCAGATCTCTCACCAACTGGAGACGTCTGGTCAATGGTGGCCGAGCAACTGGCTCGTCACAATACGCCAGTCACTACTGTTGATCAACTGTGGTATCGTTTTGAAACTGCATGGGCAGCTGTACTTGTACACGCCATCCAAGCTCTGTTTGACTCAATGCCTAGGCGTATCAAGGCCGTCATTACGGCCAGAGGTGGTTGTTCAGGGTACTGATTTCTCAGGATCTATGCACCCAAATTGCGTGTAAATGTAATCACATGTCAGTTCTAGTACAATATATTTGTCCAAAGAATACCCGTTTATCATCTGCATTTCTTCTTTGTGTAGCAATATTAATGGCCAGTAGTGTAGTATCAAGGCTGCACAATATGTTCTTACCCACCCTGATCCACGTGTGTGATTTGTGTCGTTTGCTGTCGTATCACATAACACTGCACGAATACTAACGGTGATTTCCCAGTACTCCACTGCTCGCTAAATACCCATGGATTGTTCTTTTGTTGGGTCCCCACAGCAATTATTACTTCGTTTCAAAAGTTGCTATGATTGCTACGGTCAACCTTTTCAGCAGCTGTGAATTCTCGAACAGTATTTATCGCCATGCAGCACTAGTACTTTGAAGTCGTTAAAATTACATCCTTTGTTTCTGCTTCATAAAGTTCCATTTCTTCGCAAGAGCTTTTTCTAGTGGATGTTTCAACTGGAAAGAGCTTCAGTGTTCTTTTTCCGTTGTATTATTGTTTCTTTACCTCAATCAAACATGAATACCGGTGGTCCGTTTTGTTGTGCAAACGTTGGGAAAGGACTCTCCACTTCCCTTTTATCTGTTCTAAGTCGTTGGGATGTCAAAGAGTGGCCTATCCCCTTGTGGGTACGTCTAATTAAATGTTACTAATCTTTTATCGTAGTGTTCGAATAATTTACATGTCTCAAGTTTTTTTTTTTTTTGAAGGAGTTAGATTCATTTTAAATAGTCGGAAAGCATACGCTACAAAAGAGATGTAAGGCCAGAATACGCTCCTGCCATTTCATAAGACTATTAACACCAAGACAGCAGAGGCACTTCGAAGCAGCAAGAGAAAAATTTTTAAAGTTTAACTGGAAAATCATTCATGAAGGACAAACTGGTCGTTGTTCAAAACATAAGCAAACCAAACATTAACTTTATACAAGAACAGGAATTCTAAGACAAATTTAACAAATCATGATATGATTAATAATAACAGTGTAAGTTCATACAGCAACATTTATGAGAAGTTACAGTGATGTTTTCTCGGAAAATGCAAATCTCATTCTACTGGAAGTAAATGTGCTTGGCGAGCAGTCCAACAGAGAGGAATATCTAAAGAATTTCCATTCTGTTTTGAGATAGTGTTATAAATCGCTTTGATGAAACAGCGGCCGCGCATGGGCTGGTGCCTCCCGGATGTTGCTAGACGCGCCTCTGGCCATGCTCAGTTCGTGTAGACAGCAATCCCACAGCGGGTCCCGCTGGTAGGGGACTCACTCCCGAAGGCACTGCTGTGAAACGCCTACAGGTGCTCCTCTACCAGCCAATAAGAAAGCTGGAAATAGACACTTGTGGGACGCAGAGCAGGCCGTCGGTCACGCTTTCTCCTACAGGCTCTCTCCCAGGCAAGAAGTGTTTCCTATTTCCTCTCCTAGGACACTGAGCCCTCAGGCTGACAGTGGCAGCCTCCTCACACTGTATCACCCATCATACGTGTCTCTTATTTATGAGGCTTGCAGACAGTATATTCCCGATGTATTAGTAACATTTTCTTGTTACGATTTTCATCTCTAGAAATCTTCTAGCACAGCCTTGCGCCTACATCCTACATGACCATCACTGCACAAAGTAGTGTCTTTCTTTCCACGTTTCCACCCCAACAGTTTCTTAGGCCCAGCAATCGCTGCCTCTGCACTACTACGCTACACACATTTGTGCTGTGTCGACTCACCTGGTGCAAGTCTTGCCAAAACCATTGGTGTCGGGAGCCGAGGAGACTTCTCACATCACTGCACCGTCCTGTGGGGATCCATGGCGACGTCGACGGCTCCATTGTTCCCAAAACAACGTGCCGTGTCGCTGACCACACCAGTGCCGTCGCTACCGAATTTCTCCTCCTGTGGCTGGTATGAACACTTGCTTCATATGAAAATTCCTCAGAGAGCTGCCGCTGATCACCACCTTCCTGATACGGTTTTTATGCTAGTTTAATGTCGATACGTTCATCTCCTATTTAATGTTTCGCTCCTCTAGCAGTTTGGCCTTCAGTTTTGAAACCATGCGTCACACGAGCCTTTGGTCAATGTACTGTAGAAACATTAGAGAATGGCTGCTGTCTCTTATGAAAAGTTAGATAATGGTGCCATGATCCAACAGAGATTTAGAATACAAACTGTGTCTTGCTATACATATGCAATGGGCAATGATACTACGTTTCAATGAGGTTCTTTTTACAGAAGACAAAGTAAGAATAATCGATGCATATACCTGCGCAATAAATGCACAGATTCGGACTGAGGTTAAGGTGGCATCTCCCACATAATGACATAAATCCGTTAGACTGGATGTGCTGCGGGAGGAAGGGTTGACGATTTGTTTCATTCTCTGTACGCGCAATGAGCGGCGGAATCTTTTTGTAAAGGATAGAAACTCTCGGCTGTGTGAAATGCCAGACGATATTTCTTGGGGCTGTCGTGCTCCTTCTGGAATGCAGATGGGGGAAACGAGTGTGAGGTAGGCTCTGACACCCATCCTCACCCCCTGCAAGAACAGTGAACCCAGCGAAAAATGGAGAAATCCAAGAGATGGCAAACACAGTCTTACAAGGAAGCTCAGAGGAAGGAATACAAATATCTTAATAGATGCAGGAGACTAGATTACTAGTTAATTTGTTTCACAAAATAAGCGTGTATTCAGATGCTGTATTATAACATATGTCGAATAAAGGAGGAAGTAATAATTCCTGTCGGTATCTGTCTGGTACGTTTGCATATTGATGGAAGCCAATAAGAATTCTACATGCTTATGACGCAGCCGGCGTTTTGTTTTAATTTTACCAAACAACTTCCTAAACTGTTTTAAGGCTGTAATTGATTATAGGATAGGAAGTGCGCTGTCCAGTGAGACAATTCACTATCTGGACAGTAAGCGTCTGCCTCAATGACGAGGTATATGTGTGTAAGCCCATTTCCCTAGGCTCTCATTAAACCGTGTACATCGGCGTTAAAAACTAGCACCGCTCTTCTGAATCAGCGGAGTTACAGCGAACCTTCTTTCGATTGGTGTCAAAACTCAGATACCGCTAGCACCACGCTTTCCAAATGATCCAATTAGCCTGAACGATGTCTCGACCAGCTGTAAATTCCAAACAAATGAAGCATAATCAAAGCGGAAGCAATAGGAAAGAAGATATCAGTGCTGGTGTTTGTTGTTAAATTTTGTTCATAAAGATGTAAAGATCACATCTGCAACAACGAGTGGAGAAGCTAGTGGAGAGGAAGTAACTGAAGAATTTGTTCAATGTGAGAAGCAGTTTAAGCAGATTAAGAAGTAAAAACATCCTGGCAGATTAAAACTGTGTTAAGACCTTGTTAACACGTTCCACATCATTTTAATGAAAGAATTGTGTACATGGTTTGTGCAATGTACAAGTAACTAATTGACAAACAACTGACTCTATCCATTCCTCCATTTGACTTGAGCTGCTGTATCTCTTTCATATATTCGTATTTCCCGTTGACTAAATGTTATTTTTTTCGATATATATTACAACATAATTCACGAATCACTGCCACTAAAGAAGCACATTTAAGAATTTTTTGTTGCTTAAACAGGCGAATTACACTATCAAAACTCTTAATCGTATTTCCTTCGACCTCATGAATCTTGTTAAATTCTCTAATGTCATTAAAGTGTTTTCTAACAGAACACCAGCGGTTGTTTATGTAGACAAAATGATGGTTTAAAAGTATTGCAATTTATAAAATCCTTAATAACTAAATTGACGATATGTTCTCAAGCAGTATCAAAAATTTGGTTAGCAGTAATGCTCTTGGTGATGGAGCTATAGAACTCTAATGCCCTTCAACGTAGTCTTCTTCACAATGCACTAACTTTAGTTGCCATTGCTGGAAATGCTTCTGCAGTAATTTTGAAAGACTGTCCGCCTGATGTCTTCTTTTGACTCAAACAGTGATCCTTTCAAGGACATTTTCACCTTTGGAAGTAGTCGTAAGCAATTTGTGGCCATGAGTAACCAGAGGAAGATTTCGTGAAAGAAGTCTGAATCAGGTGCTCAGAGCAGATGGACGCGATATCATGATGTAGTTGCCAACTTTCTGCTGCACAAAACATACGCGTTCGTTTACAATGCGTATGGACTGTCGTGCCATCTCATCGTGCACCATACCACGAGACTCTAGGAGAGCAGTCAACATTACTTTGATATCGCTATATCGCTGCTAACCTGTCCTTCTTCTCCCTCTTGGATGTCGGTTATTTCCACTCAGACTGAGGGTCTGTGTCACGGCGGTTCGCTGTCCGTTGAGGTGGGACAAACCTTGAAGTGGTTGTACCGCTCCTTTATCTGTTAGCTGCTCATAGTATCGTCCGCGAATGTTTCTTAAATCTTGCGAATGATCTTCATTCTGATATCGTCAAGTTTTTTTGCAGTATTTGATGCAGTTCCGCTGCTCAGTTTGCTCCGTCAGCTACAAGACTGCTCTGCAGTTCACACAAAAGGATTATCGAAACACATTCAGACTGTTTCTCTACCGTTTCGGGAAATACGTAAACTTACATCTTTCCGTGCGGGCTCTCATTCCTCTCATTTCATCACGACTATCATTTTCCTTTATGTACGCTGGCGTGAACAAAATATTTCCGCACTCGGAGCAGAAATTTGAGGATTGAGATTTCTTGACAAGGTGACGCCGCAAAAAAAAAAAAAAAAAAAAAAAAAAAAACCGCTTTCGTTTTGACTACAACCACAACAATTCTCTCCCCATATCCTTGACATTGTCTCCCATTTTTGACGAATTAACGAAATAAACTGCCCGTCTTCGAAATTTTTCGGCGTCCTCCGTCAACCCGATCTGATACGGATTCCGCAGGGGGCAGAGATATTCCAGAAGACGGCAGCAAAGTACTAGTAAGCAGTCGTTAGTACACATCTTTTAGGTGTTCTCCAATAAACACAGTCTTTCGCTCGCCTTGCCAACAACGTTATGTATGTTATCGTTACAATTTAAGTTATCCGCAGTGATAAACCTTAGATATTAGCTACTTTGACGGCCGTTGGTTTTTATGTGATTTCATGTGACATCGAAATTTAACGGATTCCTTTTACGAATCATTTGTATGATCCCACACTTCTCGTTATATAGAGTCACTTGCCGATTTTCGCACCATATAGTTATTTTCTCTAGTTCATTTTTCAATTTGTTTTGATCTTATGATGGTTTTACTAGGCAGTAAATGACGGCATCATCAACAGAAGTCTAAGAGGGCTGCTCAGTATGTCTCCTTAATCAAACAGGGCTCTGAACACCATGGGACTTAACTTCTGCCGTCATCAGTCCCCTAGAACTTAGAACTACTTTGACCTAACTAACCTTAGGACATCACCCACACTCCTGCCTGAGGCAGGATTCGATCCTGCGACGGTCGCGGTCGCGCGGTTCCAGACTGTAGGGCCTAGAACCACTCGGCCATTCCGGCAGGCTCTCTTTAACCGCTTGTATAGATTAGGAACAGCAGATGACCAATAATGCATACTTGGGAGCGCCAGAAATCACTTCCCCTTTCCATCAGTTAATACTACATCTAACCTTTCTGACAGGAAATCACGCATTTAGTCGCAGCAGAGAGACGATACTCCATACTCATGCAATCTGTTTATAAGTCGCTTGTGAGGAACGGTTTTAAAAGTCTTCTGGCAATCTCGAAATAGGGGATCAATTGGAGATCCCTTGTTCATAACCACTCATTACTGCTTATGAATAGTGACCTAGTCGTATTACACCATAACGATATTTTCTTAATGTGAGCTGGCTGTGTGTACCAACAGATCGTAGTCTTCATGTAATTCACTACGTTCGAACACAATGCATGTTTCAGAATTCTACTGAAAAGTGAAGTCAGTGACATGGGTCTATAACGTAGCCGATTACTCCTACAGTATTTCCATTTTTGAGTGCTAGTGCGATATTTGTAACCTTATAATTTTTAGGTACAAATCGTTCGGCAATCGTCCATTTGTACATGATTGCTCAATATGGACCGTAAGCAAACTCGGAAAGGAACCTTATTGTTATACAGTATGTACCGGAAACTTACCTTCATTATGTAATTAAGTTGCTTCGCCACTCTGAAGGTTCCTATTTCTAAGTTACTCAAGTGAAGTACTTGACAAAGTAATTAGTAAACGACAGAGGTATGATATGAAGGCTTCTATTAGAGACGCCAATGCAAAAGACGGAAGATGGACTATTTGGCAAGGAACACAATTGACAGAGAATCAAACCGCCGAAAGTGACGAACCTATATGAGACTTCCCAGCTATGCAAGAGTAACCACCCTACAGGCTAAGAGCACATATTTTCCTCTGGAACCAACATGAATATCGTCAGATGGTAAAAACGAAACCGAATAGACCATGTCTTGGTTCAACAAAGGTACCAAAGCAATATCTGAATGCGAAAATCTTAAAGGAATCCGAGACATGCATAGAACACTATTTACTACGGCAAGCAATAGAGAAGACAAGTAGAATAAGCAGCATAGCAGAAAGGAATATTGACGTAAAGAAAGTGAACGATAATGACAAGGTAGAGTAATTTGTCATTAGTTCAACAAAGCTTCGAGATTCCAGCAATGGAAGATCAGTGGGGAATGATTAAAAACGAATTTGGAGGAATTATCAGTAGAAATGTTCGAAATAAGAAAAAGATGGAAGAAAAATGCATAACTCTCAGAAGAAGGTGAGCCAAAAGAAAAGAAGAAGAGTAGGGAAAGATAAACTAAAAAACACTGTAACATCTGAAAAAGCCAATCTAGAAACCAAAAACTGTCTCAGAATAAAAAAAAAGAGAGGAAAAGTTTATAATTCAATTAAAAGGAAAGAATAGTACAAAAGTCCCGGGAATGCAAGAGATTTCGTCAATTGCGTTATTCAGAAATGGATATAGACCACGCCGTCCGCTGTGGTGGAACGGTTCTAGGTGCTTCAGTCCGGAACCACAAGGACGCTACGGCTGCAGGTTCGAATCCTTCATCGGGCATGGCTGTGTGTGATGTCCTTACGTGAGTTAGGTTTACGTAGTTCTAAGTCTAGGGTACTGATGACCTCAGATGTTAAGTCCCATAGTGCATACAGCCATTTGAACCATGTGATAGAGACCACGGATATACGGCATTAAAGCTGAAAGTAACAATACATGTCTGATAAGAACAAAAAGTACTGGTATTTGGAAGCATATTATGAGGAGTTTATAAATGATGAAGATGGGGTATAAAAATTCAGGAACAGCGTAAATATTTGAACTTAGATCGCTTAGTTGGACCGCTGACAATGAAAGACAATGTAGACGCAATCCAAATACACTCCTGGAAATTGAAATAAGAACACCGTGAATTCATTGTCCCAGGAAGGGGAAACTTTATTGACACATTCCTGGGGTCAGATACATCACATGATCACACTGACAGAACCACAGGCACATAGGCACAGGCAACAGAGCATGCACAATGTCGGCACTAGTACAGTGTATATCCACCTTTCGCAGCAATGCAGGCTGCTATTCTCCCATGGAGACGATCGTAGAGATGCTGGATGTAGTCCTGTGGAACGGCTTGCCATGCCATTTCCACCTGGCGCCTCAGTTGGACCAGCGTTCGTGCTAGACGTGCAGACCGCGTGAGACGACGCTTCATCCAGTCCCAAACATGCTCAATTGGGGACAGATCAGGAGATCTTGGTGGCCAAGGTAGTTGACTTACACCTTCTAGAGCACGTTGGGTGGCACGGGATACATGCGGACGTGCATTGTCCTGTTGGAACAGCAAGTTCCCTTGCCGGTCTAGGAATGGTAGAACGATGGGTTCGATGACGGTTTGGATGTACCGTGCACTATTCAGTGTCCCCTAGACGATCACCAGTGGTGTACGGCCAGTGTAGGAGATCGCTCCCCACACCATGATGCCGGGTGTTGGCCCTGTGTGCCTCGGTCGTATGCAGTCCTGATTGTGGCGCTCACCTGCACGGCGCCAAACACGCATACGACCATCATTGGCACCAAGGCAGAAGCGACTCTCATCGCTGAAGACGACACGTCTCCATTCGTCCCTCCATTCACGCCTGTCGCGAAACCACTGGAGGCGGGCTGCACGATGTTGGGGGGTGAGCGGAAGACGGCCTAACGGTGTGCGGGACCGTAGCCCAGCTTCATGGAGACGGTAGCGAATGGTCCTCGCCGATACCCCAGGAGCAACAGTGTCCCTAATTTGCTGGGAAGTGGCGGTGCGGTCCCCTACGGCACTGCGTAGGATCCTACGGTCTTGGCGTGCATCCGTGCGTCGCTGCGGTCCGGTCAGAGGTCGACGGGCACGTGCACCTTCCGCCGACCACTGGCGACAACATCGATGTACTGTGGAGACCTCACGCCCCACGTGTTGAGCAATTGGGCGGTATGTCCACCCCGCCTCCCGCATGCCCACTATACGCCCTCGCTCAAAGTCCGTTAACTGCACATACGGTTCACGTCCACGCTGTCGCGGCATGCTACCAGTGTTAAAGACTGCGATGGAGCTCCGTATGCCACGGCAAACTGGCTGACACTGACGGCGGCGGTGCACAAATGCTGCGCAGCTAGCGCCATTCGACGGCCAACACCGCGGTTCCTGGTGTGTCCGCTGTGCCGTGCGTGTGATCATTGCTTGTACAGCCCTCTCGCAGTGTCCGGAGCAAGTATGGTGGGTCTGACACACCGGTGTCAATGTGTTCTTTTTTCCATTTCCAGGAGTGTATTAAGACCTACAAAGCTACATAAAGATGTGGAATAAAATCTGTACTGCGTAAAAAGGGAGGCGATACAATCGAGAAAGGATCACACAAATTCGTGTCTATCCTTTTAAACGAAAAAAGAAAGCCAGATTAGTGGACTGAAGCGATCGTGGTACCAATCCGTAAAATGGACAATAAACAAGAATGCAGAAACCAGAAGAAGCATCTAATTAATAATCACAGCCTTCAACGTTCTCTCTAAGATTCTCCAGAAAATCCTGGAACCATATTCACAAGGATAGAAGAAGAGAAAAAGGAGACAATTAGCATAAGAATAAAAACGAGTTTACTGACCTTTACAGATGATGCATAATTAATCGCTGAAAAGCTAGATGACCTGAAATTACTGACAAGAAATCTGTTTCAAAAAGCAAAGTTAGTTGGGTCAGAGGTAAAATGACGAGAAAACTACACTCGTGAGAGCAGAAAGAAATACAAGGCAAAAAGAAGGAAAACTCAACAACCTGATAATGAAATATTTGATTTTAAATATCAGGGGGTTGAAGTAAACAACAGAAATGATTTGTGTTATGGCGTAACGTCAGCGCCAGCCCGCCAGTCGGTAACGACAGGAAGAGAAATCTGTGAGAAGAAGTCAGCCAATCGCACAGTGATAGACCTCGCTTCCAGAATGATAACGCAACAGCATCGGACCCTAAGTAAAGAGGTCATAAGCGCCGCGCTAGACTGATGGCAACCTACTTCGAAAGCAGCTTTAACGTTAGCCACTTCGATAGCAATTCAGGACAGCCGATTGTCAGTCAGAGTTCATCAAAGACTGATTATTTCGTATTACGTCCTTTACTTGCAACACATCTGTGTAATTGCCAAATTTAAGTGTCGTAATGGCTTTGTTTTAATAAAACTCATTAATACGAGTCGTTTGATTGCTTTTCTAGCGAACCGAGTAGGCTGGATTCCTAGACACAAGAACATTGGCGACGAGGATGCAATGTCTAACGTCTCGAACTCCGAGCAACAGCTGCCACAGATTGTTTTAACGTGGGCTTTTGCGTTTTACTGGCGCCTTAATTCCATCTTGTCTTTTCTTGGCAGGGGTGTGCTTTCATGGTTAACAGTATCTCTTATTGTATTTTTTATATTCAGTGTTTTCAGGTGGGGCGTTGCGGAAATTTTCTTTGTTTGTGTGCCTATTTTTATTACTTCCATTGTCTGTTTACTGCATCCGCCTATTCCAAAATGAGCAACCTGTCTTTTCCACCCTCTGCTCATTCGCCTCAGCTGCAAGAAATAGATGCAATGCAGTTAACACAGATGTTTCAGTTGCAGACACAGCAGACTGCAACCCATGTAAATACGGTACAGCAGGTACTCGCCAACTAAGCAACAAACTCATCAACTGTAGCTTTGAGTCCCATAGCACCTTTTCGACAGTTTAACGAAAATAAGGGGGAATGGCTCGAGGGACTGCAACATTATGAAACCCACATCATTGCCCATAAAGTATCTGGTACTGTGAAAATATATTACTTTTTGACAATAGTAGGAAGTTCATTCTTTTGCCTCATTAATAAATTGTTCCATAATGCCACTCCGAGTGAACATTCCTATGGTCAGGTTGTTTTGTTACAAGAAAGGGCCAGAACAAACTTATTGCGAGTTGGTAACAGATTTGTGGGGTTGATGAGAATATGCAAATTCAAATTTGCTTACGGTTCTCCATATTCCTATGTGATGTAGCATGATCTGATCGTGTACAATGTAACTGGTGTCAAACTCAGAGAAAAGATTCGAAAACAATCAGATCCATCATTTCATCACATAGGGCAAATTCTAGATCAATATGATTGAAGTGCCATAGTGGTCAATAAATCTGAGCTGCCACAAATTTGTCAGGTTGGGTCATCACTTACACACGCCTGGCCCAGTAGGTAGCACGAACACGCATGCATCAAACGGCGTAAACAGTTCTCTAAACAGGCGGCTACAACAGTCAATACAATTATGTCAATCCTTCGATGCTATTCACGGCACAAACGCCAAAACAGATCGCCCAGACAAGCACAGTGTTACACTTGTGGAAAGAAAGGTCACGTACAATCCGTATGTATGCAACGGAACAAACATAAGAATTCTGCTCTCCCACAAAAATCTAGCCACAATGGCCATGTAATCGATGCAATGTATTTAAAGCATGCTGCAGTCATTAGCGAAACTAGAAAGCTAACAGCTTCTTCAGTGCTACACCAGTCCAACAAGCTTTTTTTCATTTGTAGGTCAGTGAAAAACGTTTGAAATTTCAGTTGGCCGCGTGAACCTCTGTTGCATTCCTGAATCGTAAAACATATGAACTGTTAGGCTCTCAATGTGTGTCTAAAACTACCACGCACCTGACAGTTTATTACGGACCAGCATTGCCATTCTCAGAAAACGTACTTCTCCTGACAGGTATCGCATACACGAACTGTGACTTTCACTGCTCTACATCACGGGTTTGTGATTTGTTTGGCTTTAAAATACAGGAAAATGTGTTGTCAGTGACTGCATTCAGTACCAACGACACTGAAGCTCGCTTGCTGAAAGGTTTCCTTGAACTCGTTTCTGGAGCTTTAGGCAAGGCTAAAAGTATTGTTGCACATATTACTGTGAAACAAAATGCTCGGCCGAAATTTTCCCAGACTAGAACTGTTTCCATTGCTTTACAAAGTGATGGCTAAACTTAAAGAATTGCAAGATAGCGGAGATATTGCTCCCATAAAAGCTAGTCAATAAGCAAACCTTCAGGTCGCATTTGCCTCTGTTTTGACTGTCAGTCAACCGTCGTCCCACAAACTATAATTGTTACCTATCCGTTGCTACGGCCAGAGGATGTCATGGACAGATTAGGCACTGATCTATGCAACGCTGACTGCCTTCAAACACAGAGGCGCAAGTAATACGTGGAATGTGAATTAACAATGGGGAAACTCGAATGCAGATGGGGGAAACGAGTGTGAGGTAGGCTTTGACACCCATCCTCACCCCCTGCAAGAACAGTGAACCTAGCTTTTCAAAAATTGATTTGTGCGACGCATATCTTGAAATACCACTATATCAAGAATTTGAAACCGTGTGTGTCGTGAAGACACATTTGGGACTGTTTACATATTTGCGTTTCCCTCTTGGCAGTGTTTCCGATCCCGCTATTTTCCAACAGTATTTGGAAGAGCTGACAGCTCAAGCACCAAATTACTCGCTCTATTTGGACGCTATTGTCGTAGCAGGTCGCACACCTGAAGAACACATAGCAAATATGCGTGCATCGTTTCTTGTGTTATCTGATGCAGGACTAAAGTGTAGACTGGACAAGTGTGATTTTTTGAAACCTGAGTTGCAGTGTCTTTGTTACGTCATAAGCATTCAAGGTGTACATCCTCTCCAGTCACATATCTTAGCCATACGTGACTGCCAGTTCCTCGCAATGTCACGGAATTGCAGTCACTCTTAGGGAAAATGATGGATTATATTCGGTTCATAACAAATGCTGCTCAAATCACAGCTCCATTGAATCGCTTGCGTTGCAAGTATGCCATCTTTGTTTGGACAGGTGAGGGCCAAGAGGCTTTTTGAAAAACGTAAAGATGCATTGCTCAGTGATCAATGCTTGACTCACTTTGTTCCTGACAAACCATTTGTGTTGCAAGTTGACGCTTCTTCCTACACTATCTGTGCAGTGCTTCCACACAGATTTGGTGGTAAAGACAGTCCTAATGCTTTTGCATCAAAAGTGTTATCCAAAGCTCTGTGTAACTATTCACAAACAGAGAAAGAGGCATTGGGTATTGAGTATGGTAGTATTAACTTCAATCGCTATAAGTGTTGCAGAAAATTCTACTTAGTAACGGATCACAAGACTTGCAGTCCTTATTTATTATTATGAAGCCGGTTCCTGTACGCACTGCCCAAACTTGCAAAGATGGGTTTTGTTGTTGTCTCGATACCAGTACGAGATTGTGTATCGTCCGGCAGCTCAACATGGTAATGCGGACGCACTTTCACGTCTTTCTATCTGAAAACTTCTAGTATCGCCAGGGTTCTTTCATGTATACAACATTCTTTCAAAATTCTTGAACAAAGTGTTAGCTATGATTAAGTTATGCTATGTGCAAAATTCTACCAGGCGGCTTCCTCTTGCATTTCTTAGCCCCAATCCATATTCACCTACTACGTTTCCTTCTATCCTTTTTCCTACTGTCGAATTCCAGTCACCCGTGACTATTAAAATTTCGTCTCCCTTCGCTACCTGAATAATTTTTTTATTTCAACATACATTTCATCAATTTCTTCATCATCTGCAGACCCAGTTGTCATATAGACTTGTACTACAATAGTAGGCGTGGGCTTCGTGTCTATATTGGCCACAATAATGCTTTCACTATGCTGTTTGTAGTAGCTTAGCCCGCACTCCTATTTTTTATTCATTATTAAACCTACTCCTGCATTAGCCGTATTTGACTTTGTATTTATAACCCTGTATTCACCTGACCAGAAGTCTTGTTCCTCCTGCCACCGACTGTCACTAATTCCCACTATATCTAACTTTAACCTACCCATTTCCATTTTTAAATTTCTAACCTACCTGCCCGATTGTGGGATCTGACATTCCAAGCTCCGATCCGTAAGACGCCAGTTTTGTTTCTCCTGATAACGACGCCCTCTTGAGTAGTCCCCGTCCGGAAATCCGAATGGCGGACTATTTTACCTCCAGAATATTTTACCCAAGAGGACAGCTTCATCATTTAATCATACGGCTGCATGCCCTGGGGAAAAATTACGGCTATAGTTTCCCCTTGCTTTCAGCCGTTCGCAGTACCAGCACAGCAAGGCGGTTTTGGTTAGTGTTACAAGACCAGGTCAGCCAGTCATCCAGACTGTTGCCCCTGCAACTACTGAAAAGGCTGCTGCCCCTCTTCAGGAACCACACGTTTGTCAGACCTCTCAACAGATATCCCTCTGTTGTGGTTGCACCTACGGTACGGCCATCTGTATCACTGAGGCACGCAAGCCCCCCCACCAACGGCAAGGTCCGTGGTTCATGGGGGGGATAATCAAATCAATTCTGTCGAAGAGACAATACAGCTGTGCAGTTCCGCATAATGATAAGGCGAGCGGTCTAACGAATTCCGTCACATTCGGTCCGTACATATTTGTGATACATATTGTCTAAGACTTTTCTCATATGATGCAAATATTCTTCTCCCTACATACATTGTTTATATTTACTGCGTTTAGTAATTCTGTTAGTCATACTATGCAAATTTCATTACTTACTACAACAGTTACTTATATGATGCCTTCATTTGGTCTGTAGGAACAATTATGTGTACGACAACGCATGTAGTGTGAAGTGTGGATTATTTGTGACTCCTTTTGTACCCACACGTTCACATAGGAACAGTAAAGAGTACAAAACTTGCTAAATTGCTGGTTAACACGTGTTAGAAATCCTTTCTCGTCCACACCAAAAACACATGTATGAAAATGGACCCTACAATTCGGTGTCAGTGTAATTAGCCATGAGCTTAATTCACTACGTAAAACCAGAAATTACAATTAACAGTAATTATTCAAGAGCGATTAACAGTGTATAGCGATTTTCACCTGTTGTGTCACAATTGAATCTCTGCACGAATATCAAATGTAATTTCTGTAGCCCTTAGCGGCTCTGTAACATCATAACCATACCATTTACCAAAAGAATATTAATTTAGTTATATCGTGACTCGTATCCCTTCAGTTCGGATGGGAGAAATTGACTTTCAAGCTTATCTGTGCCAGGATTTAGCTAAATTAATGTTTTAATTTCTTCACATCATTCATCCTCTAACGTTATATCTGGTGCGTGCATTGGAGCAATGACACACATTCGGCCATTGTTGCTCATAATGTTATACTTCAAATCCTTTTGCCACTTGGTTAGGATAGCATGAATTCATTATTACACATATCCCAATGGAAAGAAGTCATTAAAATGCTGAGGTAAAACTGAAAATGGCTGTACTTTATCTGGTAACTAGTTGTGAACCAAATAAGCTATTGATTATTTACTTTCTATGTTGATGACTAATGTACTCTGTACTGATCTGTGTGACAGTCTATGTGTAATTTTACTGTGGGAGATGAACATATAAAAAGATAACGCGTCAAATGTTTGTCTGTATGCTGCCATATAAGTAAAGAGGAAGAAAGTAAAACAACTTTGATTAAAGTGATAACTTTTATTCTGCATCTGTTTAATTGGATTTGAGGGAGATTAATGCTTAATTAATATTGTTTTACAAGGAGATATATTAAGTCCGACTTATCAAGACATTTTATTCTTTCGTTTAATAATTTATTCAGTTTAGTTATTTGTGAGTCGTCGTCACCATCCACTGCGCAGGCACATTACTGTCTCAGCCGCGACCTTCTTCATTCAGCACATCCAAAACCATCTCCAAGAATGAGGCATCGGTGTTAAGTAATTCTCATTCACAGTCCTCGGTTAATCATTGATATGTTTATTGGCTAGCAAACAAGTGCCTCTGTCCAATTTGCGCCGCACAACTGTCTTAGCCTTGACTTTTTCCTCAAAAAACATTCAACAGCCTCTAGAACGATGAAGCATTGGCGTGATGTCCCACTCGCCCACTGTTCATGGTTCCTCTTGAATAGATTTATTGACTAGTTAACCAGTGTCCCTATGCTCTTCGCAAGCACGCAGCAGTCTTAGCCCTGAACTTTTCTGTCCAGCACTTCCACCACCCTTACCAACATTGAGGGTCTCTTGAGATGTCCTTCTTATACACTGTTCTCAGTTCTAAGTGAAAAATTTTATTAGGTAAAGAGACGGTGTCTTTGTCCACTTTCCACACACAAAAAGTCGTATCACTGACTTTGTCCACTCTGCACCCCCAACTTCTTCTCCAACGAAGAGACCTCGACGTGATGTCCCCGTCATTAACACGTTTAGCGAACAGTGAGCCGATGTCGCCGCCCACCGTCTGGGCCCACAGCAGCCTTCGCCCCGCCCCTCTCCTCCCAGCACCTCCGACACCCCCTCCGGCGGCGAGGGATCGGCGGGATGTCCTCCACACACTCTGTCGCTGGTGGCTGGTGGACCTCGGCGGACGTCAGAACTACCCAGCCATCGTTCACCTGCACAGAAAAGGAGTAATTCACATTAAAATAATTAAAATTTACTTCATGCAACATCAGTGGCAAAAATTCACTATACTGATTTTGAAGCACAAAGAGATCATCAAGAGACGACAACATTCTATATTTTATGTATGGTATGAAAGTAAGAAAAGGGCTTCAAAGGTGCTCGTTAACGGAGTCAAGGATCATACATACTACCTTCTATCACTAGTTTGAAATAATCTAAATCATTTATTTGTAAATGAAGTTGGGTCTTTAGCGCCGCCTTACCTTCCCGATGACTTCGCCGCAGGCTCCGTCAACAGCAGCAGGCTGCGGCCGGGTCTTCTCCGCCTGCGCTGCCACCAGCACCAACTCGTCCACGTCTGAGCGCAGCCGCCAACGCGCGGCGCCCATCCTCTGTGGGAGTTTTGAATCACCGTCAAAATTCATTCATGTATTGGTTTTAGCATTTTGTTCATACCGTTGATCTAATATTTTATACATTCTTTGTGTTTATTCGTGCCATAAAATAAAAATTATTGTACCATTGGAACTATGAAATGATGCAGCCTTTCAAGTCAGAGCAACGGGCCAAAAGAAGAAGCTAGACAGCACACTGTTTGAGTGTTGTCCAGACTGCCATTAGGTGAGGATCTCAGTATTAATTTGCCGTATGTGTGGATCGAAAGTATGTGGTAGTTAGTACAGCGATTCAAGCGAAATACTTCATCAATTAGTTTTTCAATATAAAGTGAAGTGGAGGAACTCTCCGCACTTAGACGTGTAAAGACATAAAGGCTTCATGAGTTCCTCCGCAAATATAATCAAAAACGTTTCTTGGGAGAGCATGATTAATTTTCTGGACAGCTGTAAATGTTGGTTAAGTGCCAATATCGGTCAACGCAATCACTTTGAAAGCCGGGACACCAGTTTTATATCACTCAATAAATTCCTGCATCAAAACTACTTCCAGATGACACTGACATATGTCAACACGAACTGAGAAGCAATAGCGCAAATAGACAATGAATATCTTCCAACTAGTATAAAACAACTCACACCCATAATATGCTACCTAAACATAACATGATTACGTTGTCAATACAACAGGTCAGAGTGGGCAATGATGACCCATGATATCAGCTGTGTCTTTCCTTAGGAAGCTGGAGAGGCGCCCCTCCAGTGATTTGAGGAAGTAATGGAAATAGTGAAACTGGATTGTCCGACAGGGATCAGACCTTACGTAATTTTACTGTTTCAACCACCACGCCACCTTGTTCAGTGTTTCCTACTCTACCTGGGAGCAGAGTGAGTCCATAAAGCACAGTGATTAGGAACAAGCAGTTGTGTTCAATGGAAAATCTTGTTCAAAGCTCTTAGCGTACGAAGACAACCACGTGAGAAATGAAAATGTAATTTGCCTAGACAGTTTTCAGAAATGTACTAAGATGCGTCGATATGGCTCGATAAAATTTCTACATGAGTTATTTCAGAATCTAGATGGGAAACTTCCGCAGTGATAGGTCTATGTTTTAGCATGCGTTGTACGAGACGTAAACTATACGGTTGAAGACTTTGGAAACACCAGAGACGAGTATAAGAACACGTGTCTCATCATGTTGCGAATTGATATGAAGCTGTTGTCGTGAGCTCCAAAACTTTCATAAGACATCATAAGTGAGAAATAATCTAGTGAAATTTTTTTTTACTTCTAATGTTCTATGCAACCTTCTCTACTAAGAGTAATTTCACCCTTAATGAAGAGTTCTCATTAAAGGAATGTTTAGGCAACTAATCGACAAATCGTTTGGTTGGAACTACAAGTAAGTTTATACCAATGTACATAAGAATTTGTTTTTCCACGAGATACAGTTCATAACTACGTGTAAATGAAACACACTTGCCAATTCCCGAAGTCGTCACAGTAATCTGTCTTGTATTGTTAATGGTCTTATTAAGTAGAAAATGGTTGCTTATAACATAGATTAGTGTTTTTTCAGTACATCTCGGTGTTCCTCACCTCTGGTTTTCCAACCAAATCTGCATCTACCAGGTCTGACTCCCTCCGAGATCGGAGGCAGAACACGCCCAAAAGCCTCCGGAACATCTGCGAAGAAATAAAAAAATCGCATCAAGTTGAGCTGGGATTACACACTAATGTAATACAATTACGGTACGTCCGTTGTTGACTGCTGAGCAGTCGGGATGTTCGGTATGAGAATAAGGCAAAGGTAATACAAAAACCTCTCAGTCTAAACAGATGCAGATGGAACCATTGGAACGTCAAACTCTCGGACACCTTGGATTTCTACGAAATAAAAATATAAGTTCACAAATAATTTATACAATCTGAACACACAGACAGTTTTAGGCGGTAATATACAGCACACAGAATCAACCTATTTAAAAACAAATAAATCTGTGAGTAAGGGTCAGTGGCGTTGCCAGAACATAAAAGTGCCACGCAATTAGTTTTCGGATAACTGTTATGTTAGATACACCACGTGAAGGGTGAGCTGTTTCATTGTGCAGTTCGAAACGTTGTGCCAACTGTACTCGTGGTGTCATGGAATAGAATGCAACCTTACACGCTACCCAAGTGATACGGTTTCCTGTTTCTCTTCGGTTTCTTTCTCTGTTCTTCTCGTCAACTGACACCACACCGGCAGCCCTCACCAGATCTTTCCACACGGTCCCGGTCTTATCAATTTTAGAAACTTTGACACGTAAACGGATTACCAAATATTTGATCGTAAACGGAAAACATAGGAAAGAGGGACACCGATGGGAAAATTTCCAAATGTCCAAACACCCACCTTCCACTTCTTAATCCATTGTCACTTGCGCCATGGCGCGTATCTTGTACTAAGCACGTGAAGGAATAGTTGAGTGAGATAGGAGTGTGTTATTAATTCTTTAAGCTGATTTCAATGGATTCAGATTATCGGTCATTGATGATCCAGTTTAAATGACTTTTATTGTTGCCTTAGGTACGCCGCATCATTTGTGGAACGTGATATCCCATCTGATAAGGAAATGGTGGTCTGCCGTCGCATAGTTTTCCAATTCTGCCACCAAAAAGATGGTGTCTATAATTTCCCTTTGTTTTGCCTGGTCTTCATTCTGTAAGCGTAGTCCCAACAAGCACAAAAATTTCCGTTGTTGAGATGTAAATTTTGAAACAGTAAACGTTGTATGTGAACTGGTAGTTGAGGTGCTTAACTTTCATTCCTTATTGAAGCTACGGAACACCACTGATCACTTCATTTGGAGATGGAGTAGGATGCAGAGTAACACCCGTAACGTCTCTCAGATAACAAATGATGCTTAGTAGTATGTACCTTGCGATTTCTGTACCTACAATGAGGTATAGTAAAACTAATCACTAGTGAAGTAGCGTAGATAGCTTGTATTGTTCACATTGGCAGTGAAGCGGAACTCAACATGCTGTCCTTGAATCTGCTTTTATGTGTTTCCATTTGCAACTTTGTGCGTTCGCTGAAGCTCACAGTAAATTATATGTGATTTACAATCAAGGCTCCAAAAAAATCTCTCAAAGCAAAATAAAACTCGGACTTATTGGAGTGCACCCGCATCCCAATAGGTAGTGTTGATGTTCTCCTAATCGCAATAACCCTCAAACGTTAGACTCAACGAAGAAAAAAGCACACACCGCGATATACATGTACGAGAAAGCGGTAAGCAAGTTGACTTTGATGGAAAGAATCAGGAATAGACTTGTAATATACAACACGTCTTTGATGTGATTTCACAGTGTTTGAAGTCCTTTTTAACATCCTTAGAGTAAGAATCACATTTGATTGTTTAAATAAAATCAATTTTTAGTATATCACGATTTAAATCGGACTGAGAACTATGAATTGCTAACACCACAGAGATTGTCTTTAAAAATAATATATGTGAAGTTAAAAATGAATATGAAAATACAGTATGTTTAAAAGATAAAGCATGGAGCGTATACAATATGCGATAGGTAGGATGTGAACTATTCATGCATCAATTATATATCGCTTAAGCCAAACATTTTTCTTTTTAGGTCTTACAAGTATTTTCATAGGTATTGTAAAATCACCATCACAAATCGCAAGACTAACTTGACTTGCTTAGGAATCTGTATGGGGATATGAGAAATAACTTACTGTTTTTCAGTTGGATTTGAAATTGTGATGTATTAAAAACTCATTTAAATTGAGATAATAATCTTCTAATGATACTGATATCTGTGTGGCATTTTTCAATCGATTTCAAACATCGTGATGAGATCACAACAATGAGGTATATTTGTCTTCAGCTGAGTCCAAAAGTTCATCGATCCATACCCCCCTCCCCCCCCCCCCCCAATCTTGCGATAAGGAACAGATTTGGAATCGCAAGGAGACTTAGTGGCAATCGTCTTTGTCCCGGCCCATTCGCTACAACAACAGGAAAGGATAGATAGCAGCGCTACAGAAAGTACCCTCCGCCACATACCAGACAAGACAGTGAGGTAATATTCCTTTGTCAATTACTTCAGAGCTAAGATAGAATTTTCCAATGTCTAGCTCATTAGGAAATGACACTGTGTAGCGAAGTACCCTCAGTCACAAGCCAAACGCAAGAGAGAGTTAACATTGCACTGTCATCGAGTTATGAGCTACGTTGAAAGTTTCAGGCCTCCAATTAATCGGTGAGTTAATTTAGTATCAATTGAAAAACGTTTAAGAAACTGACAAACAGACGAAAAAACAAACGATCAGAAACATTGTGAAACAATGGGCATTTCTGACAATGTGATGTTACAGAAATATCATATGAATGGAGGAATCCAGTACAAGTAAGCACTCAGATATTCATCAATTATATATTCATATGCCAAGTCAAGTGTATGACTCAGATGTAGCAAGACAATTCAGATATTCAGCTACAGAGCTTGTCTCGCACAAGAATAAACAGTACAGCACGAAGAACTGCTCAAGGAAAATCACGTAAGCACAGACGTTTACACAAATCGATTTGCAACAGCAATGTTGCCACGCAACTGCCCCTGATATATCGTGCGTCATATCGTTGTTGACAAATTACTTCGGGACCGTAGCGAAAGGGTGAGAGTTGCTACAGTTTCACCACAGCGCTTTATAAACTATACCTAACATGTATAATAGTCTGCTCTGCCGGGATCATAATATCCCAGAATAACTGAAGTACAAAAGTAAAAGAAATTTGTGGCTTTCATCACCGAACACGTTAGTACCGAATTAAAATCTCACTCACCTATTAAGCCACACAAAGGAATAATGTCTAGTAGAAAATTTTTCGAAATGAAGCTAACGCGGTACAAGTCAACATGTGTGTGGGCAACTACACGCACGTGTCTGCAGAATTGCATAATAACTTTGATTCAGACGAAGTCAGTGGAGTAAGGACCATACCGATATTTGTTTGATTACTACAAGATGGATCTCTGGCCAGAGATTATTTTGTAATGAGTTGCCAAGTGATGGTGATGAGTACATATGAATATGGGCAGATATGAAACATCCACATCTTGTTAAGTTTGAATAACACTGAACTTTCTGTTGGATTTAGTATATTGCATCTGTCATTTACCAAGACGTAAGCACACGCACTCAGTGGGTTTGAGGTTCATTGGGGTGTGAAGATGTGTCCTTTCAGATCTTGAATGAAATTAAGATGGGGTTCGGACAGTGCTAGTGTCAAAAGAGACTAAAAAGTAGAAGAGACGATTTCATAGGATAGGCAACGGCGTTGCACAATGGATGCACCCTTCCCGTCGGATCACCAAAGTTAAGCGCTGTCCCACGCAGGTGGAACTTGGATGGGTGATCATCCGGATCGCCACGAGCTGTAGCCATTTTTCGGAGTGCATTCAGCCTCGTGATGCTACTTCAGGAGCTACTCCACCGAACACTAGCGGGTCCAGTCAAAGAAAACAATCATAATAACCAAGAGGGCGAAGTGCCCCTCCTAACTGCATTCTCAGTGAGGATGACACGGCGGTCGGATGGTCACAATGGGACAATTGCGGTCTGAAGACGGAAAGCTTCTTTTCAAAGGGCCTATCTAGTTCGCGAACACCACAAATCTAACACGATGGCGAATTAATTTTAGGAGGTGAAGTGGCGAGTCACAGTCGATTTGCATGTGTAGTTGTAAATACTAAGTGCCTCAATCGATTTAATATTCTTCGTAAAGACCAAAGACATACACATTAGAGCACTTCGAACGTGGAACATTTTGTGATGTGACGGAAGTGTTACAAGCGAATGACTTCACACAAAAGAACAAAAATTTCAAGAAAATACAAGAAACATTGATAAATTGAAATAAATGTTTGTAGTCAAATATTGAGGAATCATGGCCATACTGGAATAAGTTTACCATTGACAACGGAAATCATTCTACCAAAATTAATGGTAAATCTCGTATACTATACTTAGTCCAACGTGAGACATAATTAATAAATAAAGCATATTTTTGAACATAACATCAGAAGAGCTATGAAAGTGGAACGTAAATTGCAAGACACTACCCATATCACAATGCAACAGCACTCAAGACATTTTATTGTCAACACTCAAAATCAAAAATTAATGTCTAAAGGAAAGAACCAATAAATGGTAAATCCTCCAGGCTGCCACACAACAGGTAAGTATTGTAGTACACATACTGATTTATTCCAATTCACATCTGCCAT
This sequence comes from Schistocerca cancellata, assembly GCF_023864275.1. NCBI lineage: Eukaryota > Metazoa > Arthropoda > Insecta > Orthoptera > Acrididae > Schistocerca > Schistocerca cancellata. The sequence goes on from NC_064632.1 coordinate 140,244,990, forward strand.
TCTCTTTCACACTGTAATAATAAACTTAAGGAAGACACATACAGGTCACAATGTTACTTCCCGAGAAAGACAGCAAATAAATCATACACATAAAATTTTGCACAGTTTTCTGGAAACCTGAAAACTTTTAGAACAAATTTGTTTCCTTCAGTACTGACAAGCGAAGTTATTTTTTGTACCCACATAAGAGAATTGTATAGTAAATGGGCGGAGGGGAAGTGGGGGACATATATCCTGATAGCCTGCCTATAAACTGAATATCGGGCAGCTCTCGTCCTAGAGGAAGACGTTAGAGCACTTGTGTAGGATGACTAAAATCGGGTGACCCTCTAGCTGTGTACAACAGTATGAGGACATTTACGTAGAATCCCTGCATATGATTTTCTTCCGTTGCTATTATTAGTAACGCACCTCTGTATTCCGCGTAGTGTCAACACACTTCGTGGAAAATAAACACCGCCTTGGACATATCTGCGCACTGCCTCGCCGGTAATTCAGTAGGCAAGCAGCGGGAGCGTCGGTATAACTTTCTGAAACTCCTGTAGTTGATTCTTGTGACATAGTAGAGTAGAGAGGGAGTAGGGAGGCGCCACGTCGCCATTAAGTTTCCAGTGCTACGAAGAAGGACATGCGTAAGCATATGACGGAAAAATGTCTTCCCTCACACCTGTACCACACTCACTGCTTCCCCCCCTCCCCCTCCCTGTCCAGACCAAGAAAACACACAGAGAACAATTCAAACGGTGCAACTCCATTTAGATGTGGTACATCAGTTAAATATTTCTTCTTAAAAATTGTTAAGTAATAAAAATTAATTTTGTTCCACAAATCATTATTTTCAATAATCTACTGATTTTCCGCCTGCGACAAACTAAATATAATTTTCCCAGAGAAAAAACTGATTTTGAAAAAAATTTAATGTGGCTTCATTATCGGTGGTAAGACATTTTTATTTGAAGCCGCAGATTTCTTGTTACTTAAGGAAAACAAGAATTCAGTTCCACACTTCGCAACACCGTCTAGCTGACATCCCACCGGTCTGTACTTTTAAAGTAATGTTTATGACGCTTCCTATTACCAATGTTCAAAAATTTGCAAGGATACGAATTTTTTTCGTTTCGACCTTTTTTGGCTATCGTTGACTGGGATAAGAACGAAATAAAAAATCTTAATAATATACGTAGGATGCAGAACATTTGATTATACAGTTAGCTAATACCGCGCGGAAGAACGTCGCCGCACAGCCAAGAAATCCACGTCATAATCCAAACGGAAACAGAATTAGCATTTATTGATCACTATGAACACAGCGCGGTACGTAAAACTCCAAAACCGTGACTGAAGATTTTGTAGACTTTTTTTTTCATAGTTTAATCTCCAACTCGGAGCATTGAAAATGATATTTTCTTGCTCGGTAGAAATGTAGCTGATACGGCTAAACGTCTAAATAAAGCTAAAAACGTCTGATCTGGCATGTGATGGCAAAGCTTACAGCAGTAGTAGTTTACAGACGATATCAACAGCAAAGAATGCTGTTTGGGTAAGCGGAGATCGTGAGGTGATGCTGATTGGTCACTTACGGTTCCGTACAGCGTCCCTTCCAACGCTGGCTTTGTGCGCTCTTCTACCAGAAAACTGGTCTCGACAAGCAGTCCAGATATTCAATTAACGCGCTTGTCTCGCACAAGAATAGACACTAAAGCACAAAGAACTGCTCAAGAAAAATCACGTAAGCACAGACAATATGTTTACGCAATACGATTCGCAATCGCAATGTTGCCACGCAACTGCTCGCATCATGACATGCGATATATCATTGTTGACAAATTCGCCTAGAAGCAAAGCTAAAGAGCGAAGACCGCGTCTGACTATACCACAGCGACTTCGAATTATGTAAATGGAGTGTTACGTTCATAAATTTTCAGAATAATAGATTACTAAAGTACAAGCACAATTAACGAAAGTATTTGTAACTTCCAACTGTGAACTAGCTAGAACAGAATATAAAATGTTGCCCTCAGATTTATTATTTCTTCTTAAGTAATAATATATAAAGGAATTATAACTCTTTGGAAAATCTCGGAATGACGTTGACGTTCTGAGGTATGTTGTTGTAACATAGAGTAGCTACATGCAGGTGGCTGATGAACTGTGTAACAGGTCGACCAATCGCCTTTCTTATATTTTTCAATCACTACATCACGTAGCTTACACAGATGAACAAGTCTGCGAGGATTAGATAACACTGAATTTCTACTTCGACGAAATATGTTTGCATAAGACATTTTTGAGATTTTTTCGCCGATGCAGTGAGCAGATCTGTTTTTCATTGGTGTGTCAGATGCTTCTTTCAGTTACCGAATAAATGTGAGGATGGAGTACAAATCGTTCACGAGTCAAACGAGACTAAGAAATAGCTTCAATGTTTTGAAGCGGTCACTTTAATTCCAAGTGCCGACAATTCTAATATATTGAAAGTTATTTAAGGAGGTAGTACAAAAAGCAGACATGAGTGTATCCGCCCAATTTCCAGGTCTGTGTTGTATTTGTAACATGCAGGAAATTCTAAAATAGTCAATTTTTTTCATTAACCATGACAGGAAAGTTACATATGTTTGATGAATTTAGTGGAAATGTGTGCTAGATTTCTGGTATTACACATGTAACAAACTTAGGAAATCGAAGCTTACTTTTGAAAATAACGTCAGAATTTGTAAAAGATTAGTCACAAGACATTAGCCGTACAACGGTATCCGTAACAGGAGGAAGTATGCGTAAGAAAAGCAATATACCAATGTTCACTTCCGCTGCGACAAAGGAGATAACACGAGTAGCTACAACACTAGCCCCTGCCTATACGTAATTTTCTGAAAGTTTAAGGATTGCTGCACACAGCCGTTGTTCTCCACCAGTCTGGAAGTCTGCAAAACACCTATCGAACATGTTAACTACTAGACTTTGATTCAGAGCGTTCAAAACTGGCGTACTTTTCGTCTACACCATTTTATTGTAAGAGAAGTTTAAGGGTTACATATGAAATTAATCAATGCATATCTCAAGAATATATCGACCAAACTTTCCAATCAAGATTTTCATAATTTTCCAAAAACGTAAATTTTTCAAAAACTGGGCTTTATCCATTAAAGGTAGAAACGTCTATGACAGAAACAACGTTCCTGTTTTCAAATTCTACTAATCAGCTATATGGTGTGAGCAGATAGGTACTGAACGTTATTTTTTCATATAAATGATTTAGTTCAGAGAAGAGCAGCTCGGTTTTTAATGATCGCGAAATATGGGTTTGATAAGCGAATTTGGTTGCCTGTTATTAAAATAAAGAAGTTTTCGTGGCGACGGGGTCTCTCATGAAATTTTGATCACCAATTTTCTCCTACGAAGGAGAAATATATTTTTAACGCCCACCTAGATGTCTAGAGATAATCATAAGAAAAGAAATAGAGAGCTGAGGTCTCGCGGAAAAATTTAAATGTTCCTCTCTCGCGCAAACTGTGCGATATCAGAACGGCAGAGAAAAAGCGTGAAGATGCTTCTGTGAATCCGGTGTTAGGCACTTCAATGTGAATTGCAGAATAATACTTAGATGAATATGAAGATGAAGATACCATTGCGTTTTGGTGCTTTTTCTTCCACCCTCTGCAATAACGATCTGTGAAACAAATCGTTCTTAATTTTTATCTTTCGTGAAGATATTCTTGTAGCTGCGGATGAGTTTGTAACCTTTTTATGCACATTACTTTTTTCTGACATTTTCCATATCCACTTTTGTAAACAGGACAATCGTCCATGTGGATGAGGAAGTCGGCGGCGATGGAAAACGTCAGGATGAAATTTTTAACTCTAGTAGACAAAAAGAGGGGAACTCGATGTTTGCGAAGGAAGAAAAATCTCTGTAACACAGACAGCACTTTTGTGAATAACTTATTTCCTTGCCCCTCCTGCAGCATAACTTTTGTTGTATTCGACCCAATCGCTGTATGAACATCAACATCAAATAAGGATAGACATACATTCGAGAGCTGTATTCCTGGGACATTTGGAAAACTGAGGCAAAAAACTTACCGATATCCAATTCAGTATTTCAAAAGTATTTTAGCTGACCGACCAATATGAAACCAAGGCTTTAAACCGGATCTCATGAAAAAGGAAATGTATGCATGCATTCTGATTAACGATTTATCATCCCATCAAAGTAAATGAAACCAGTGTTGAAAGAGGTATATCTTGGAAATGAAACCGGCATTTTGCAACCAGCTAGTATGACTTCGAGCTCATGGTATACGAAGAGACACTTTGAAAATGCCGCCACTAGATTCCAGCATTTCTCGACAATCATCTCAGTAATGCCACTGCGTAGAGAGGTAGTGTACACGAAAACGAAGAATAATAGTCCGCAACTGATAATGTATTTCAATGCTACTAGTCACGAAAAATATTACCAGCATATTTCGTCCAGGATTCTGTAACCATTTTAGAGAGCAACATGTTAAAAATACACTACTGGCCATTAAAATTGCTACATCACGATTATGAATTACTACAGACGCGAAATTTAACCGACAGGAAGAAGATGCTGTGATATGCAAATGATTAACTGTATAGAGCATTCACACATGGTTGACGCCGGTCGCGACACCTACAACGTGCTGACATGAGGAAAGTTTCCATTCGATTACTCATACACAAACAGCAGTTGACCGCGTTTCCTGGTGAAACGTTGTTGTGATGCCTCGTGTAAGGAGGAGAAATGCGTACCATCACGTTTCCGACTTTGATAAAGGTCGGATTGTAGCCTATCGCGAGTGCGGTTTATCGTATTGGGACATTGCTGCTCGCGTTGGTCGAGATCCAATGACTGTTAGCCGAATATGGAATCGGTGGGTTTTGGAGGGTAATACCGAACGCCGTACAGGTTCCCAACAGCCTCGTATCACTAGCAGTCGAGATGACAGGCATCTTATCCGCATGGCTGTAACGGATCGTGCAGCCATGTCTCGATCACTGAGTCAACAAATGGGTACGTTTGCAAGACAACAACCAACTGCACGAGCAGTTCGACGACGTTTGCAGCAGCATGGACTATCAGCTCGGAGACCATGGCTGCGGTTACCCTTGATGCTGCATCACAGGCAGGAGCTCCTGCGATGGTGTACTCAACGACGAACCTGGGTGCACGAATGACAAAACATCATTTTTTCGGATGAATCCAGTGTCTGTTTACAGCATCATGATGGTCGCATCCGTGTTTGGCGTCATCGCGGTGAATGCACATTGGAAGCATGTATTCGTCATCGCCATGGTGGCACAGCACACGGAGTGACGGTATTGGGTGCACGTCTAGTTACCTCTTGTTCGCACTGACATCAACTTGAACAGTGGACGTTACATTTCAGATGTGTTACGACCCGTGGCTCTACCCTTCATTCGATCCGTGCGAAACCCTACTTTTCAGCAGGATAATGCACGACCGCATGTTGCAGGTCCTGTACGGGACTTTCTGGAAACAGAAAACGTTCGACAGTTACCTTTGCCAGCACATTATCCAGATATCTCACCAATTGGAAACGTCTGGCCATTGGTGGCCGAGGAACTGGCTCGTTACAATACGCCAGTCACTACTGTTGTTGTACTGTGGTATCGTGTTGAAACAGCTTGGGCAGCTGTACCTGTACACGCCATCCAAGCTCTGTTTGACTCAATGCCCAGGCGTATCAAGGCCGTTATTACGGCCAGAGGTGGTTGTTCTGGGTACTGATTTCTCAGGATCTGTGGACCCAAAGTGCGTGAAAATGGAATCACATGTCAGTTATAGTATAATATATTTATCCAATGAATACCCGTTTATCAACTGCATTTCTTTTGGCTGTAGAAATTTTAATGGCCAGTATTGTAGTATCAAGCTTGCACAATATTTTCTTACCGACCCTACTGCACGTGTGTGATTTGTGTCGTTTGCTGTCGTATCACATAGTACTGCAATAATATTATCTGTTATTTCCCAGTTCTCCACTGCTCGGTGAATACCAACGGGTTGTTATTTTGCTTGGCGAGCAACCGAACAGAGAGGAATATCTATAGAATTTCCATTCTGCTTTGAGATACTATTATAAACTGCCTCGATGAAACAGTGGCCGCGCATGGGCTGATGACTCCCGGATGTTGCTAGACGCGCCTCTGGCCATGCTCAGTTCATGTGGACAGCGATCCCACAGCGGGCCCCGCTGGTAGGGGAATCACTCCCGAAGTCACTGCTGTGAAACGCCTAAAGGTTCCCCTCCAGCAGCCAATAGGAAAGCTGGAAATAGACACTTTTGGAACGTGGAGCAGGCCGGCGGTCGCGCTTTCTCCTACAAGCCCTTTTGCAGGCAAGAAGTGTTTCCTAGTTCCTCTCCTAGGACACTATGCCCTCAGGCTGATAGTGGCAGCCTCCTGACCCTGTAGCACCCATCATACGTATCTCTTACTTTTAAGGATAGGAGATAAATAAATTCCTGATGTAACAGTAGTTTCCTTGTTACGAATTTCATTTCTAGAAATCTTCTAACACAGCACGACCGCTACATCCATTATTGTCAATCTCAAAGTAGTGTCCTTCTTTCCACGACTGCAATTTCTTATGCCCATACGTCGATACGTTCACTTCCTATTTAATGTTTTGCTCCTCTAGCAGGTTAGCCTTCATTATTACAACCATGCCTGACACGAGCTTTCGGTCAATGGACTGCAGAACGTGTAAAGAATGGCTGGTGTCTCTTGTGATAAGTTGGATAATGCTGCCCTGATCCAAGAGATAGGTGGAATACAAACTGGGTCTTGCTATACATATGCAATGCGCAATGATACTACGTTTTTATCAGGTTCTTATTACAGAAGATAAAGCTAGAGTTATCAATGTATATATCTGCGGAATAAATGATCAGATTTTGACTCAGGTTAGGGTGGCATCTCCCACCCCATCACATAAAACCGTTAGACTGGCTGTGCTACGGGAGGAAGGGCGGACGATTTGTTTCTGCCCTGCACGCGCAATGAGCGTCTCAGCTGTGTGAAATGCCGGACGATATTTCTTGGGGCTGTGGTGCTGCTTCTGGAATGCAGATGGAGAAAATGAGGGTGAGGTACGCCCTGACACCCACTCTCACCCCCTACAATAACAATGAAGCCAGCGAAAAATGGAGAAATCAAAGAAATGGCAAACACAGTCTTAGAAGCAAGCTCAGAGGAAGGAATAACAAATCTTAGATACAGGAGACTAGATTACTGTTTTATTTGTTTCACAAAATACGTGTGCACTCAGATACTGTATTATAACATAGGTCAGGTAGGTGAGGAGGTAATAGTTCCTTTTCGGTATCTGTTTGGTACGTTTGCAGATTGATGGGAGCCAATACGAATTAACCATGGGGATGACGTTGCCGGCTTTTTGTTCTAATTTTAGAAAACAACTTCCTAAACTGTTTCAAGGCTGTAGTTGGTTATAGGATAGGAAGTGCGCTATCCAGTGAGACAATTCACTATCTGGACAGTACGCGTGTGCCTCAATCACGAGGTATCTGTGTGTAAGGCAACTTCCCTAGCTCTCATAGAACCGTGGACATGGGCGTTAAAAACTAGCACCGCTGTTCAGAATCAGCGGAGGTACAGCCACTGAGACCAGGCTTTCCAAATGATCCAGTTAGCCTGAACGATGTCTCGACCAGCTGTAACTTCCAGTCAAAAGAAGCAAAAGCAACGCGGAAGCAGTAGGAAAGAAGATTACAGTGCTGGTGTGTGTTGTTAAATTTTGTTCATAAAGATGTGAAGATCATCTGTGCAACAAGGAGTGGAGAAGCTAGTGGACAAGAAAATATTAAAGAATTCGTTCAATGTGAGAAGCAGTTTAAGCCGAGTACGAAGAAATTGTTGTTATTTAGGAAGTCCTGCGCAGTTATGCCTTTATTAATGAATATGTTACAAGAGAAGTTAGTACATTTATCTGAGACAGAATAGAATCCTTTACTCTTAGTTCTTGAAGAATTTGCGCGACAGTGCGCGGAATGGAAGTATTTCCCGTAACTATCCACGTACAGTATGAAATGTCTAATGGAGGCACTAGACCAGTCCCTTAGAAACCAAACAGACCACCATTTCATCCACAACCTGTTGTTGAGGAACAGTTAAACCTTCTACCATCCCCTGGTCATCACCAACCTTCATGGTCAGAATGAAATCAGTCAATGGAGAGAAAACCTATAATCTATGTTTCGATATCACGTGGGTAAATAAGGTATTGATTCATGACAATTACCCTCTATCCTGTATCGACGAAACATCGGACAGATTTGGCCGTTTGGCATTTACTGGCGTGATGTGTGGCTTATGAGCAGCCGCTCGACCATGAAATCCAAGTTTTTTCACCATCAGCCTAGCTGTCATAGTACGTGCAGTGGATTCTGATTCAGTTTGGAATTCCTGTGTGATGATCCGGATACATGTCTGCCTATTACACATTACGACCTTCTTCAACAGTCGGCGGTCTCTGTCTGTCAACGGACGAGGTCGACTAGTGCGCTTTTGCACTGTACGTGTCCTTTCACGTTTCCACTTCCACATCGCATTGGAAACAGTGGACCTTGGGTTGTTAAGGAGTGTGGAAATATCGCGTATAGAAGTATGACACAAGTGACACCCAATCACCTGACCATGTACGAAGTCCGTGAGTTCCGCCGAGCGTCCCATTCTGCTCGCTCACGACGTCTAATAACGACGGAGGTAGCTGATATGGAGTACCTGGCAGTGGGTGGCAGCACAATGCACCTAGTATGGAAAACGTATGTTTCTGAGGGTGTTCGGGTACTTTTGATCACATAGTGTAGTTGAGACCTTATTAACTCGTTCCACATAATTTTCATAAAAGAATTGTTCACATGGTGTTCGTGCAATGTATAACTGACTAATTAAGAAACAACTGACTGTACCATTCCTCCATTTGTCTTGAGCTGTTGTATCTCTTTCATATACTCGTATATCCCGTTTACGAAATGTTATCTATTTTCGGTATTTATTACGACATTATTTACGAACCACTGCTACTAATAACCCACATTTAAGAATTGTTTGTTGCTTAAACAGGGAAATTACATTGTCAAAACTATTAATCGTATTCCTTTCGACGTTATGAATCTTGTTAAATCTTGTGTTTTCTAAAAGAACACCTGCGGTTAGTTATGTAAGCAAAATGATGGTTTATAAAAGTATTGCAATATATTAATTCGTTAGTAACAAAATTAACTGTTAAGTTCTCAAACAGTATCGGATATTAGGTTGGCAATAATTCTCTTGATGATGGAGCATGATAGCTCCTTTTGACTTAAGTAGTGATACTTTCAAGGACATTTTCAGCTTTGGAAGTAGGCATAAGCCATTTGTGGCCATGATTAACCAGAGGAAGTTTTTCGTGACAGAAGTCTGAATCAGGTGCTCAGAGTAGATGGATGCGATATCATGATGTAGGTGCCAACTTTCTGCTGCACACGACATACGCGTTCGTTTCCACTGCGTATGGACTATCGTGCCATCTCATGGTGCACCAGCCCACGAGACTTCAGGAGACAATACTTTGATATCGCTATATCGCTGCTAACTTGCCTATTTACTCCCTCGTGGATGTCGGTTATTTCCACTCAGTCTACTGCCGACGCCCCATTGCCTGAGTTCGTGTCGTTCGAACCGGTGTGATTACGGTCTGCAATGTCTCGCACGTTCTGTGCGGTTTCCAGAAAGCTTTGCATCTGCTTAGTTGACAGCAGTTTCAATACGAATGCCTTATACACTCTCCTTAGGCATACATAGCAGTGCGTTGATCAATATCGAATATACCAATCCAGTCCGTAAGCCTACCCCTTTCTCAAGTTCTCGTAATGTTATACAGCGGTCTTCCATGACGAAATTGCGCACTTGTTCAATGACACTGTGGCTCGTTGACTGTTGAGGGTCTGTGTTACGGCGGTTCGCTATCCGTTGAGGTGAGACTAACCCTGTAGTGGTTCTACCAGTCTTTATCGGTTAGCTGCTCGTAGTATCGTCCCTAAATGTTTCTTAATTCTTGCGGGTGACCTTCATTCTAATGTCGTTAAATTTTTTTGGAATGTTTGATGCAGTTCCGCTGCTCAGTTTGCTCCGTCACTTTCAATTCACTAGAATTAGGCGTGCGCCCACTCATCTACATCTACAAGACTGCTCTGCAATTCACACAAAAGGATTATCGAAACACATTCAGACTGTCTCTCTACCGTTGCGGGAAGTATGTAAACTTACATCTTTCCGTGCGAGATCTCATTTCTCTCATCTCATCACGACAATCTTTTTTCTTTATGTACGCTGGCGTGAATAAAATATCAAGTTGATTTCTTGACAAGATGACGCCGCAAAGAGAAACGCTTTCGTTTTTATTACAACCACCACAATTCCTTCCCCATATCCTAGACATTGCTTCCCACATTTGACGAATTAACAAAATTAACTGCCCATATTTGACATTCTTCGACGTCCTCCGTCAATCCGATCTGATACGGATTCCACACCGGGCAGCAACATTGCAGATGAAGACACAAAACTACAGAGTAGACAGTCTTTAGTAGACCCGTTGCATCTTCTAGGTGTTCTGCCGATAAACATAGTCTTTCGCAAGTCTTCCCCACAACGTTATGCATGTGATCGTTACAATTTAAGTTACCCGCAGTGATAAACCTTAGATATTAGCTGCTGTGACGGCCAAAGGTTTTTGTGTGATTTCTCGTGGCATCGAAATTTAACGGATTCCTTTTACGAATCATTTGTATGATCCCACACTTCTCGTTATATAGATTCACTTGCCGCTTTTCGCACCATATAGTTATTTTCTCTAACTCATTTTTCAATTTGTTTTGATCTTACGGTGGTTTCATCTGCAGAAGTCTAAGAGGACTGCTCAGTGTGTCGCCTTATTCAAAAAAGGGTCTGAGCACTATGGGACTTAGCTTCTGAGGTAATCAGTCGCCTAGAACTTAGAACTACTTAAACCAAACTAACCTAAGGACATCACACACATCCATGCTCGAGGCAGTATCTGCGACCATAGTGGTCGCGCGGTTCCACAGTGTAGCGCCGCGAACGGCTCGGCCAGTGCGGCCGGCTCTCCGTAATCGCTTATATAGATTAGGAACAGCAGATGACCAATAATGAATACTCGGGAGCGCCAGAAGTCACTTTCCCTTTTCATCAGTTGATACCACCTGTAACCCTTCTGACAGGAAATCGCAAACCAGTCGCAGCAGAGAGACTATGCTCCACGGTCATGCAATCTGATTGTAAGTCGCTTATGAGGAACGGTTTTAAAAGCATTCCGTCTATCTGCAAATAGGGGATCAATTTCAGATCCCTTGTTCATAACCACTCAGTACCGCTTACGAATACTGACTTAGTCGTGTTACACACGAACGATATTTTCTTAATGTGTGCTGGCTGTGTGTACCAACCGATCGTTGTCTTCATGTAATTCACTACGTTCGAACACATTGCATGTTTCAAAATTCTACTGCAAATAGAAGTCAGTGACATGGGTCGATAAGGTAGACGATTACTCCAACTGTATTTCAAATCTTGATTACTAGTGTGATGTTTGCAACCTTCCAGTCTTTAGGTACAAATCATTCGTTAATCGTCTATTTCTACACGACTGCTCAGTATGGAAACTAAGCATACTCGGAAAGGAACCTTTTTGTTATACAGTCTGTGCCGGAAACTTACCTACATTATGAAATTAAGATGCTTCTCCACACCGAAAGTCCAAACTTCTAAGTTACTCAAGTGAAATGCTTGACAACGTTATTAGTAACCGGCCGACCTATGATATGAAGGCCATTGTTGGATACGTCAACGCAAAAACCAAAGATGGACCATTTGGCAAGGAACAAAATTGACTGAGAATCTAAGCGCCGAAAATGATCAACATGTATGAGAATTCCCAGCTATGCAAGTTCAGCCCCCGTACAGGTTAAGCGCACATATTTTCCTCAGGAGCTAACTTGAATATCGTCAGATGGTAAAACAGCAAACCAAATAGACCTTGTCTGAATGCGAAAATCTTAAAGGAATTCGAGACAGGCATTGAACACTATTTACCCATAAATGTCGTATGGCAAGCAACAGAGAAGACAAGTAGAATAAGCAGCATAGCAGAAAAGACAATGACAAGGTAGACGAATTTGTCATTACCTCAAAATAGGTTCGAGCTTCTTGCAATGGAACATCAGTGGGATATCATTAAAAACAAATATCGAGTAATTATCAGTAGAAATGTTCAAAAACAAAAAGAAAAAGAAAAAGATGGAATAAAAATGCATAACTCTCATAAGAATGTGAGCCAAACGAAGAGAAGAAGAGTAGGGAAAGTAAGACTAAGAAAACACTGTATCATATGAAAAAGCCAGTAGAGAAACCAAAAACTGTTTCAGAATAAAAAAGAGAGGAAAAGTTTATAATTTAATTAACAGGAAAGAATAGTACAAAAGTCCCGGGAATGCAAGAGATTTCGTCAATTGCGTTCTTCATAAATGGATGTAGACCACGCCGGCCGTTGTGGTCGAGCTGTTCTAGGCTCTTCAGACCGGACACAGGGCTGCTACGGTCGCAGGTTCGAATCCTGCCTCGGGCACGGCTGTGTGTGATGTCCTTACGTTAGTTAGGTTTACGTAGTTCTAAGTCTAGGGGACTGATGACCTCAGATGTTAAGTCCCATAATGCATACAGCCATTTCAACCATTTGATACAGATCACGCATATAGGGCATTAAAGATGAAAGTAGCAATACCTGTCTGGTAAGGACAAAAAGTACTGATATTTCGAAGGTATGTTGTGAGGAGTTTCTAAATGATGAAAATGGGGTATAGAAATACAGGAACAACACAAATATTTGAACTTAGATCGCTTAGTTGGACCGCTGACAATGAAAGACAAAGTAGATGCTATCAAAATATTAAAACCTACAAAGCTACATAAAGATGAGGAATAAAAGCTGAACTACCTAAAAAGGGAGGAGATACAATAGCAAAACGATAACACAAATTCGTGGCTATCTTTCGAAACGAAAAAAGAACGCCAGATTAGTGGACTGAAGCGATCGTAGTACCAATCCGTAAAAAGGACAGTAAACAAGGATGCAAAAACCAAAAGAGGCATCTAATTAATAATCACATCATACAAAGTTTTCTCTCAGTTTCTCCAGGAAATCCTGGAACCATATTGAAAAGAATACAAGATGAGAAAAAATGGACAATTAGCACGAGAATAAAAGCGAGTTTACTAACCGTTGCAGATGATGTATAATTAATCGCTGAAAATCTAGATGATCTGCAATTACTGAGAAGAAATCTGTTTCAAAAAGCAAAGGTAGTTGGGTCCGAGACAAATTGAAGAGAAAACAAAACTCGTGAGAACAGAAACAAATACAAGACAAAAAGGAGGAAAGCTCAACAGACTGATAATCAAATATTTAATTTTAAATATCAGGGGGTTGAAGTAAACAACAGAAATGATATGTGTTATGGCGTAGCGTCAGCGCCACACCCTGGTTGGGAACAACAGGAAGATAAGGCTGTGAGAAAGCCGATCGCACACTGATCGACCTCCCTTGCTGAACGGTAACGCAACAGCATCAGACCCTAGGTGAAGAGGATATGAGTGCCGCACCAGACTGATGGCAACACATTTCGAAAGCAGCTATAACGTTAGCCTCTTCGGTAGCAGTTCAGGACAGACTTTTGTCAGTTAGATGGTTCAAATGGCTCTGAGCACTATGGGACTCAACATCTTAGGTCACAAGTCCCCTAGAACTTAGAACTGCTTAAACATAACTAACCTAAGGACATCACACACACCCATGCCCGAGGCATGATTCGAACCTGCGACCGTAGCAGTCCCGCGGTTCCGGACTGCAGCGCCAGAACCGCTAGACCACCGCGGCCGGCTTTGTCAGTTAGAGTTCAGCAGTCACTACAACGACTGATTAATACGTGTGTCGTCCTTCGCTTCAACACATCTGTGTAGTTGCCAAAGTTGACTATCGTAATTGCTTTGTTTTAATAAAACTCATTGATACGAGTTGTTTGATTGCTTTTCAAGCGAACCGAGTAGGCTGGATTCCTAGAAACAACAACATTGGCGATGAGGATGGGATGACTAACACTGGCGAAGAGCTGTAAGAGTAACATAGCGACTACCTGTTAACGCCTCGAACTCCGTGCAACAGTTGCCACAGATTGTTTTGGTTCAAATGGCTCTGAGCACTATGGGACTTAACTTCTGAGGTCATCAGTCACCTAGAACTTAGAACTACTTAAACCTAACTAACCTAAGGACATCACACACACCCATGCCCGAGGCAGGATTCGAACCTGTGACCGTAGTGGTCGCGCGGTTCCAAACTGTAGCGCCCAGATCGTTTTGTCTTGGGCTTTAGGTTTTTCTGGTGTCTTAATTCTGCCTTGTCTTTTCTTTGCAGGGGTGTGTTTTCATATTTAATAGTATCTCTTATTGAATTTCTTCTATTCAGTGTTTTCAGGTGGGCGTTGCAGAAATCTTCTTTGTTTGTGTGCTTATTTATATTCCTTCCATTGTCTGTTTATTGCATTTGCCTATTCCAAAATGAGCAACCTGCCTCTTCCACCCCCTTCTCAGGCGCCACAGCTGCAAGAAATACATTCAATGCAGCTAACACAGATGTTTCAGTTCCAGACGCAGCAGACTGCAACCCATCTAAACACGGTACAGAAGTTGTTCGCCAACCAAGCAACAAACTCATGAACTGTAGCTCCGAGTGCCATGAAACCTTTTCGCCAGTTTAACGAAAAGCGAGAGGAATGGCTCAAGAGATTGAAACATTATGAAGCCTACATTATTGCCCACAAAGTATGAGGTACTGTGAAACTACACATCTTTTTGACAACGGTAGGAAGTGCTCCCTGCCGCCGTTGTATAAGCAGCTGCAGCAGCAAGTCGTATACTCCTAGCTCACTCATTTGTTACATAGTTTAATTCTTAATTTCTTTGCGTGTTTTTGGTACTTGCATTGTTTAATTCATAAATTTCGGGCGTATTATAGTATTTGAGAGTTGTAGCATCGCGTTTTAGTACCTGAATAGTGTAAATTCGCGTAGTCGTCTGTCATCTGTTTTTGTTTTGAACGGCCAGTGTCGGTTGGTCACAGTCAGTGTGCTCCCTGCCGCCGTTGGATAAGCAGCTGCAGCAGCAAGTCGTATACTCCTAGCTCACTCATCTGTTACATAGTTTAATTCTTAATTTCTTTGCGTGTTTTTGGTACTTGCATTGTTTAATTCATAAATTTCGGGCGTATTATAGTATTTGAGAGTTGTAGCATCGCGTTTTAGTACCTGAATAGTGTAAATTCGCGTAGTCGTCTGTCATCTGTTTTTGTTTTGAACGGCCAGTGTCGGTTGGTCACAGTCAGTGTGCTCCCTGCCGCCGTTGGATAAGCAGCTGCAGCAGCAAGTCGTATACTCCTAGCTCACTCATTTGTTACATAGTTTAATTCTTAATTTCTTTGCGTGTTTTTGGTACTTGCATTGTTTAATTCATAAATTTCGGGCATATTATAGTATTTGATAGTTGTAGCATCACGTTTTAGTACTCGAATAGTGTTAAATCGCGTAGTCTCCTTCCGCCGCCGAGCAGTGTGTCAGCAGTGCACAAGTGGCAGCATTACTGCATTTACTAGGTAATCTTGTATTTTAATAACCGCTTCAATTTTGTGTCGTTTTGTTTGCGCTCTCTGTAGATTCGTTCAGACGTTCTTTGCACAAGTTTTTAGCATGGATAGGGACTGCAACTGCTGTGTTCGGATGCAGGCTGAGTTGGCATCCCTTCGCTCCCAGCTTCAGGCAGTGTTGGCTTCGGTCACACAGCTTGAGGCTGTTGCCAATGGGCATCACTGTGGGGGTCCGGATGGGGGTTTGTCGGGGACGGCCAGCTCGTCCCACGCATCCCCCGATCGGACTACGACTGTGGTCCCGGGATACTGCCCGCATTGAGGCTGATCCCTCACCTGTGGTAGAGTGGGAGGTCGTCTCAAGGTGTGGCAGGGGGCGAAAGACATTCCGGAGGGCTGAACGGAAGGCCTCTCCAGTTTGTCTGACGAACCGGTTTCAGGCTCTGTCTCAGGCTGATACTGATCTTCAGCCTGACATGGCTGCTTGTCCTGTTCCAGAGGTTGCCCCTCAGTCTGCAAGATCCGGGCAGTCGCAGAGGGTGGGCTTACTGGTAGTTGGGAGCTCCAACGTCAGGCGCGTAATGGGGCCCCTTAGGGATATGGCAGCAAGGGAGGGGAAGAAAACCAAAGTGCACTCCGTGTGCATACCGGTGGGAGTCATTCCAGATGTGGAAAGGGTCCTTCCGGATGCCATGAAGGGTACAGGGTGCACCCATCTGCAGGTGGTCGCTCATGTCGGCACCAATGATGTGTGTCGCTATGGATCGGAGGAAATCCTCTCTGGCTTCCGGCGGCTATCTGATTTGGTGAAGACTGCCAGTCTCGCTAGCGGGATGAAAGCAGAGCTCACACTCTGCAGCATCGTCGACAGGACTGACTGCGGACCTTTGGTACAGAGCCGAGTGGAGGGTCTGAATCAGAGGCTGAGACGGTTCTGCGACCATGTGGGCTGCAGATTCCTCGACTTGCGCCATAGGGTGGTGGGGTTTCGGGTTCCGCTGGATAGGTCAGGAGTCCACTACACGCAACAAGCGGCTACACGGGTAGCAGGGGTTGTGTGGCGTGGGCTGGGCGGTTTTTTAGGTTAGATGGCCTCGGGCAAGTGCAGAAAGGGCAACAGCCTCAACGGGTGCGGGGCAAAGTCAGGACATGCGGGGACCAAGCAGCAATCGGTATTGTAATTGTAAACTGTCGAAGCTGTGTTGGTAAAGTACCGGAACTTCAAGCGCTGATAGAAAGCACCGAAGCTGAAATCGTTATAGGTACAGAAAGCTGGCTGAAGCCAGAGATAAATTCTGCCGAAATTTTTACAAAGGCACAGACGGTGTTTAGAAAGGATAGATTGCATGCAACCGGTGGTGGAGTGTTCGTCGCTGTTAGTAGTAGTTTATCCTGTAGTGAAGTAGAAGTGGATAGTTCCTGTGAATTATTATGGGTGGAGGTTACACTCAACAACCGAGCTAGGTTAATAATTGGCTCCTTTTACCGACCCCCCGACTCAGCAGCATTAGTGGCAGAACAACTGAGAGAAAATTTGGAATACATTTCACATAAATTTTCTCAGCATGTTATGGTCTTAGGTGGAGATTTCAATTTACCAGATATAGACTGGGACACTCAGATGTTTAGGACGGGTGGTAGGGACAGAGCATCGAGTGACATTATACTGAGTGCACTATCCGAAAATTACCTCGAGCAATTAAACAGAGAACCGACTCGTGGAGATAACATCTTGGACCTACTGATAACAAACAGACCCGAACTTTTCGACTCTGTAAGTGCAGAACAGGGAATCAGTGATCATAAGGCCGTTGCAGCATCCCTGAATATGGAAGTTAATAGGAATATAAAAAAAGGGAGGAAGGTTTATCTGTTTAGCAAGAGTAATAGAAGGCAGATTTCAGACTACCTAACAGATCAAAACGAAAATTTCTGTTCCGACACTGACAATGTTGAGTGTTTATGGAAAAAGTTCAAGGCAATCGTAAAATGCGTTTTAGACAGGTACGTGCCGAGCAAAACTGTGAGGGACGGGAAAAACCCACCGTGGTACAACAACAAAGTTAGGAAACTACTGCGAAAGCAAAGAGAGCTTCACTCCAAGTTTAAACGCAGCCAAAACCTCTCAGACAAACAGAAGCTAAACGATGTCAAAGTTAGCGTAAGGAGGGCTATGCGTGAAGCGTTCAGTGAATTCGAAAGTAAAATACTAGGTACCGACTTGACAGAAAATCCTAGGAAGTTCTGGTCTTACGTTAAATCAGTAAGTGGCTCGAAACATCATGTCCAGACACTCCGGGATGATGATGGCATTGAAACAGAGGATGACAAGCGTAAAGCTGAAATACTAAACACCTTTTTCCAAAGCTGTTTCACAGAGGAAGACCGCACTGCAGTTCCTTCTCTAAATCCTCGCACCAACGAAAAAATGGCTGACATTGAAATAAGTGTCCAAGGAATAGAAAAGCAACTGGAATCACTCAACAGAGGAAAGTCCACTGGACCTGACGGGATACCAATTCGATTCTACACAGAGTACGCGAAAGAACTTGCCCCCCTTCTAACAGCCGTGTACCGCAAGTCTCTAGAGGAACAGAAGGTTCCAAATGATTGGAAAAGAGCACAGGTAGTCCCAGTCTTCAAGAAGGGTCGTCGAGCAGATGCGCAAAACTATAGACCTATCTCTCTGACGTCGATCTGTTGTAGAATTTTAGAACATGTCTTTTGCTCGAGTATCATGTCGTTTTTGGAAACTCAGAATCTACTATGTAGGAATCAACATGGATTCCGGAAACAGCGATCGTGTGAAACCCAACTCGCTTTATTTGTTCATGAGACCCAGAAAATATTAGATACAGGCTCCCAGGTAGATGCCATTTTCCTTGACTTCCGGAAGGCGTTCGATACAGTTCCGCACTGTCGCCTGATAAACAAAGTAAGAGCCTACGGAATATCAGACCAGCTGTGTGGCTGGATTGAAGAGTTTTTAGCAAACAGAACACAGCATGTTGTTCTCAATGGAGAGACATCTACAGACGTTAAAGTAACCTCTGGCGTGCCACAGGGGAGTGTTATGGGACCATTGCTTTTCACAATATATATAAATGACCTAGTAGATAGTGTCCGAAGTTCCATGCGGCTTTTCGCGGATGATGCTGTAGTATACAGAGAAGTTGCAGCATTAGAAAATTGTAGCGAAATGCAGGAAGATCTGCAGCGGATAGGCACTTGGTGCAGGGAGTGGCAACTGACCCTTAACATAGACAAATGTAATGTATTGCGAATACATAGAAAGAGGGATCCTTTATTGTATGATTATATGATAGCGGAACAAACACTGGTAGCAGTTACTTCTGTAAAATATCTGGGAGTATGCATGCGGAACGATTTGAAGTGGAATGATCATATAAAATTAATTGTTGGTAAGGCGGGTACCAGGTTGAGATTCATTGGGAGAGTCCTTAGAAAATGTAGTCCATCAACAAAGGAGGTGGCTTACAAAACACTCGTTCGACCTATACTTGAGTATTGCTCATCAGTGTGGGATCCGTACCAGATCGGGTTGACGGAGGAGATAGAGAAGATCCAAAGAAGAGCGGCGCGTTTCGTCACAGGGTTATTTGGTAACCGTGATAGCGTTACGGAGATGTTTAACAAACTCAAGTGGCAGACTCTGCAAGAGAGGCGCTCTGCATCGCGGTGTAGCTTGCTCGCCAGGTTTCGAGAGGGTGCGTTTCTGGATGAGGTATCGAATATATTGCTTCCCCCTACTTATACCTCCCGAGGAGATCACGAATGTAAAATTAGAGAGATTAGAGCGCGCACAGAGGCTTTCAGACAGTCGTTCTTCCCGCGAACCATACGCGACTGGAACAGGAAAGGGAGATAATGACAGTGGCACGTAAAGTGCCCTCCGCCACACACCGTTGGGTGGCTTGCGGAGTATAAATGTAGATGTAGATGTAGATGCAGTCTTTTGCCTCGTTCACAAAATTGTTCTCTCACGCCACTCCGTTTCAACTTTCCTTTGGTCAGGTTGTAGGTTCTCTAACTAACTATTATGATTAACAGGTGAATGTGATGGCAGCTAGGTACCAATTCCTTTGTTACAAGAAAGGGTCAGAACAAACTTATCGCGAGTGGGTAACAGATTTGCGGGGTATGATGAGAAAATGCAAATTCAGATTTGATTATGGTGCTCCATATTCCGGTGTGATGTAGCACGATCTGATCGTGTACAATGTAACTGGTGTCAAACTCCGAGAAAACATTTTAGAACAGTCAGATCCGTCATTTCATCACATAGTGCAAATTCTAGATCAATATGATTCAAGTGTCATAGTGGCCAATAAACTTGAGCAGCCACATATTTGTCAGGTTGCGCCGTCCCTTGCCGACGACTGGCCCAGTAGGCAGTGCCAACACGCATGCACAAAGCCGCGTAAACAGTTCTCTAAACAGGCGGCTACATCAGCGAATAGAATTATGTCAAGCCTTCGATTCAATTCACTGCACAAACGTCAAGACTGTTCGCCCAGGCAAGCACAGTGCAACGCTTGTGGAAAGAAAGGTTACGTACAATCTGTATGTTGGCAACGGAACAAACATAAGAATTTTGCTCTCTCACAAAAGTCTAGTCACAAGGTCCATGCATTCCTGAGTCGGAAAACATATGAACTGTTAGGCTCCCAATGTGTGTCTAAAACTACCACGCACGTGTCAGTTTACAACGGACTAGCATTGCCATTCTCAGAAAACGTAATTTTCCAGGTATCTCATACTAGAACTGTGACTTTTACTGCTCTACATTACGGGATTTTTATTTATTTGGCTTTTAAATACAGGAAAATCTGTTGGCAGTGACTGCATTCAATACCAACGACACTGAAGCTCGCTTGCTGAAAGGTTTCCTTGAACTCGTTTCTGGAGGTTTAGGCAAGGCTAACAATTTTGTTGCAAATATTACTGTGAAACAAAATGCTCGGCCGAAATTTTTCCAGACCAGAACTGTTTCCATTGCTTTACAAAGTGGCTGCTGAACTTAAAGAATTGGAAGATAGCGGAGATATTGCGCCCATATAAGCTAGTCAATGAGCAAACCTTCAGGTCGCATTTACATCTGTTTTGACTTTCAGTCAACAGTCAACCCACAAACTACACTCCTGGAAATTGAAATAAGAACACCGTGAATTCATTGTCCCAGGAAGGGGAAACTTCATTGACACATTCCTGGGGTCAGATACATCACATGATCACACTGACAGAACCACAGGCACATAGACACAGGCAACAGAGCATGCACAATGTCGGCACTAGTACAGTGTATATCCACCTTTCGCAGCAATGCAGGCTGCTATTCTCCCATGGAGACGATCGTAGAGATGCTGGATGTAGTCCTGTGGAACGGCTTGCCATGCCATTTCCACCTGGCGCCTCAGTTGGACCAGCGTTCATGCTGGACGTGCAGACCGCGTGAGACGACGCTTCATCCAGTCCCAAACATGCTCAATGGGGGACAGATCCGGAGATCTTGCTGGCCAGGGTAGTTGACTTACACCTTCTAGAGCACGTTGGGTGGCACGGGATACATGCGGACGTGCATTGTCCTGTTGGAACAGCAAGTTTCCTTGCCGGTCTAGGAATGGTAGAACGATGGGTTCGATGACGGTTTGGATGTACCGTGCACTATTCAGTGTCCCCTCGACGATCACCAGTGGTGTACGGCCAGTGTAGGAGATCGCTCCCCACACCATGATGCCGGGTGTTGGCCCTGTGTGCCTCGGTCGTATGCAGTCCTGATTGAGCGCTCACCTACACGGCGCCAAACACGCATACGACCATCATTGGCGCCAAGGCAGAAGCGACTCTCATCGCTGAAGACGACACGTCCCTCCATTCACGCCTGTCGCGACACCACTGGAGGCGGGCTGCACGATGTTGGGGCGTGAGCGGAAGACGGCCTAACGGTGTGCGGGACCGTTGGCCAGCTTCATGAAGACGGTTGCGAATGGTCCTCGCCGATACCCCAGGAGCAACAGTGTCCCTAATTTGCTGGGAAGTGGCGATGCGGTCCCCTACGGCACTACGTAGGATCCTACGGTCTTGGCGTGCATCCGTGCGTCGCTGCGGTCCGGTCCCAGGTCGACGGGCACGTGCACCTTCCGCCGACCACTGGCGACAACATCGATGTACTGTGGAGACCTCACGCCCCACGTGTTGAGCAATTCGGCGGTACGTCCACCCGGCCTCCCGCATGCCCACTATACGCCCTCGCTCAAAGTCCGTCAACTGCACATACGGTTCACGTCCACGCTGTCGCGGCATGCTACCAGTGTTAAAGACTGCGATGGAGCTCCGTATGCCACGGCAAAACCGGCTGACACTGACGGCGGCGGTGCACAAATGCTGCGCAGCTAGCGCCATTTGACGGCCAACACCGCGGTTCCTGGTGTGTCCGCTGTGCCGTGCGTGTGATCATTGCTTGTACAGCCCTCTCGCAGTGTCCGGAGCAAGTATGGTGGGTCTGACACACCGGTGTCAATGTGTTCTTTTTTCCATTTCCAAGAGTGTATAATTGTTACTTATCCGTTGCTACTTCCAGAGGATGTCATGGAATGATTAGGCGCTGGTCGTTACTTTTCAAAAATTGATTTGCGCGACGCATATGTTTAAGTACCACAATATCAAGAATTTAAAACCGTGGGTGTCGTGAACACTCATTTGGGATCGTTTACATATTTGCGTTTCGCTTTTGGCAGTGTTTCCGCACCCGCCATTTTGCAACAGTATTTGGAAGAGCTGACTGTTCAAATAACAAACTATTCAAACTAATTGTACGCTATTGTCGTAGCAGGTCGCACACCTGAAGAACACATAGCAAATATGCGTGCATCGTTTCTTGTATTATCTGATGCAGGACTAAAGTGTAGACTGAACAAGTGGGATTCTTTTAAACCTGAGATGCAGTGTCTTTGTTACGTCATAAGCACTCAAGGTGTACATCCCCTTCAGTCACATTTCTTAGCCATACGTGACTGTCAGTTCCTCACAATGTCACGGAATTGCAGTCACTCTTAGGGAAAATGAACTATTATTATCGGTTCATAACAAATGCTGCTCAAATCGCAGCTCCATTGCATCACTTGCGTTGCAAGGATACCCTCTTTGTTTGGACAGGTGAGGGCCAAGAGGCTTTTTCAAACACGTAAAGATTCATAGCTCAGTGGTCAATGCTTGTCTCACTTTGTTCCTGACAAACCATTTGTGTTGCAAGTTGACGCTTCTTCTTACACAATCTGTGCAGTGCTTTCACACAGATTTGGTGGTAAAGACATGCCTAATGCTTTTGCATCGAAAGTGTTATCCAAAGCTCTGTTTATGTATTCACAAACAGAGAAAGAGGCATTGGGTATTGTGAATGGTATCATTAACTTCAACCACTATTTGTATGGCAGAAAATTCTACTTACAAGGGAACCTCCCCATCACCCTTCCCCCCCTCAGATTTAGTTATAAGTTGGCACAGTGGATAGGCCTTGAAAAACTGATCACAGGTTAATCGAGAAAACAGGAATAAGTTGTGGGGAACTATGAAGAAAATAAGCAAAATATACAAACTGAGTAGTCCATGCGCAAGATATGCAACATCAAGGATACCGCGGGATAAGGAACGCCGTGGTCCCGTCGTTTGCGTGAGCAGCTGCGAAATGAGAGGTCCTTGGTTCAAGTCTTCCCTCGAGTGAAAAATTTAATTTTTTTATTTTCAGACAATTATCAAAGTTCAGGCACACACACATAATCAACTTCGCTCTCCAAAATTCCAGAACATGTTCAGATTTGCTTGGAAATATGCAGGATTTGACGATGTACACACGGAAAAATTTGAAAACCTTGAAAGCATATGTTTTGACAGAGCGCAGGGAAAACTGTGCGACTGTGAAACTGTTGCATTCATTTTTTGTAGTGTATGTCACAAACTCATCACTTTTTGAGAGTGATTATAACATCCACAAGAAAACCTAAATCGGGCAAGGTAGAAGAATCTTTTTATCCATTCGCCAAGTGTACAAGTTAGGTGGGTCGACAATATATTCCTGTCATGTGACGCACGTGCCGTCACCAGTGTCGTATAGAAAACATCAGACGTGGTTTCCTGTGTAGGAATCGGTTCACCTATGACTTTGCGATCAAATGTTTTCGGTTCCCATTGCAGAAGCACGTCCTATCGTCTATTAATCGCACGGTTTTGCGGTGCGGTCGCAAAACACAGACACTAAACTTGCTACAGTGAACAGAGACGTCAATGAACGAAAGGACAAATCATAACTTTCGAAAATAAAAAGGTAAACTTTTCACACGAGGAGGGACTTGAACCAAAGATCTCTCTTTCCGCAGCTGCTCACGCTAACCACGGGACCACAGCGTTCCTAAGCTTATATTATTCTTGATGTTGCATATCATGCGCATGGACTACTCAGTTCGAATATTTTGCTTACTTTTTTCATAGTTCCATACAACTTCTTCCTGTTTTCTTGACTGATCTGTGTTCAGTTTTTCAAGGCCTATCCACTGTGCCAACTAATAACTAAATCTGAGGGGGGCGCGCTGGGGAGGTTCCCTTGTTAGAAACGGATCACAAGACTTGCAGTCCTTATTTCATCCGATGAAGCCGGTTCCTGTACGAACTGCCCAAAATTGCAAAGATGGGTTTTGTTGTTGTCTCGACACCAGTACGAGATTGTGTATCGTCCGGCAGCTCAACATGGTAATGCGGACGCACTTTCACGTCTTTCTATCTGAAACCTTCTAGTATCGCCAGGGTTCTTTCATGTATACAACCTTCTTGCATGATTCTTGAATCAAGTGTTAGCTATGATTAAGTTATGCTCTGTGCAAAATTCTACCAGGCGGCTTCCTCTTGCTGTTTTTAGCCTCAATCCATATTCACCTACTACGTTTACTTCTCTTCTTTCTCCTGCTGTCGAATTCCAGTCACCCATGACTATTATATTTTCATCTCCCTTCACTACCTGAATAATTTCTTTTATCTCAACATACATTTCATCAATTTCTTCATCATCTGCAGAGCTAGTTATCATATAGACTTCTACTACTGCAGTAGGCGTTATCTTCCTGTGTATCTTGGCCGCATTAATACGTTCACTGTGCTTGTTTAGTAGCTTACCCGCACTCCTATTTTTTTTATCATTATTAAACCTACTCCAGCATTACCCCTATTCGATTTTGTATTTATAACCCTGTATTCACCTGACCAAAAGTCTTGTTCCTCCTGCCACCAAACGTCCATAATTCCCACTATATCTAACTTCAACCTATCCATTTCCCTTTTTAAATTATCTAACCTACCTGCCCGATTAAGTGATCTGACACTCCACGCTTCGATCCGTAGAACGCTAATTTTCTTTTTCCTGATAACGACGCCCCCTTGAGTAGTCCCCGCCCGGAAATCCGAATGGGGAACTATTTTACCTCCGGAATGTATTACTTAAGAGGACGGCGTCATCATTTAATCATACAGTAAAGCTGCATGCACTCGGGTAAAATTACGGCTGTAGTTTCCCCTTGCTTTCAGCCGTTCGCAGTACCAGCACAGCAAGGCGGTTTTGGTTAGTGTTACAAGACCACGTCAGCCAATCATCCAGACTGTTGCCCCTGCAACGACTGAAACGGCTGCTGCCCCTCTTCAGGAACCACACGTTTGTCTGGCCTCTCAACAGATACCCCTCCGTTGTGGTTGCACCTAAGTTACGGCTATCTGTATCATTGAGGCACGCAAGTCTCCCCACCAACGGCAAGGTCTGTGGTTCATGGGGAGGGAGTGGGGTGCGATAATCAAATCAATTCTGTGGAAGAGACAATACAGCTGTGCAGTTCCCCATAACGATAAGGCGAGTGGTCTTATAAATTCCGTCACATTCTGTCCGTACATATTTGTGATACATATTGTCTAAGACTTTTCTCATGTGATGCAAATATTCTTCTCTCTACATACATTGTTTATCCTCTACTGTCTTTAGTAATTCAGTTAGTTATACTAAGTAAATTTCATTACTTACTACGGAGCAGTTACTTATGTAATGCCTTCATTTGGTCTGTAGGTTTCAATTATGTGTACGACAACGCATGTAGTGTGAAGCGTGGATTATTTGTGACTCCTTTTGTACCCACACGTTCACATAAGTCCAGTAAAGAGTACGCAACTTGCTAAATTGCTGGTTAACACGTGTTAGAAATCTTTTTTTTTTCCTCTACACCAAAAATACATATATGTAAATGGACACTACATTCTGGTGTCAGTGTAATTAGCCATGAGTTTCATTCACTACTTAAAACCAGAAATTACATTTTCGATTATATATTTAAGAGTGATTAACAGTGTCTAGAGATCTTCATCTGTTGTGTCACAATTGAAGATCTGCACGAATACCAAATGTAATTTC
The DNA here is from genome assembly GCF_023864275.1 of Schistocerca cancellata. Taxonomy (NCBI): domain Eukaryota; kingdom Metazoa; phylum Arthropoda; class Insecta; order Orthoptera; family Acrididae; genus Schistocerca; species Schistocerca cancellata. The sequence continues at coordinate 140,271,209 of NC_064632.1, forward strand.
TGTAGCCCTTAGCGGCACTGTAACATCATAAACATACATTTAACCAAAGGAATATTATTTTCATTATATCGTGAGTAGTATCCCATCTCTTCAGATGAGAGCAAGTGACTTTCAAGCTTATCTGTGCTAGGAATTAGTTAAATGAATGTTTTAATTTCGTTCACGTGATTCATCCTCTAACGGCCATTGTTGCTCTTAATGTTATACTTCAAATCCTTTTGCCACTTAGTCAGAATAACATGCATTTATTATTACACAGATGCCAATGGAAAGAACTCATTAAAATGCTGAGGTAAAACTGAAAATCGCTGCAGTTTATCTGGTAAACAGTTGTGAACCAAATGAGCTATTGATTATTTACTTTCTATGTTGGTGACTGACAAAATTTGTACTGATATGTGTGACAGTCCATGTGCAATTTTTCTGTGGGAGATGAACACCTAAAAAGATGACGCGTCAAATATTTGTCTGTAAGCAGCCCCATAAGTAAAGAGAAAGAAAATAAAACAACTTTGGTTAAAGTAATAATTTTTATTCTGCATCTGTTTAATTGGATTTGAGAGAGATTAATGCTTAATTAATGGTGTTTTACAAGAAGATATATTGAGTCCAACTTATCAAGACATTTTATTCTTTCGTTTAATAATTTATTCAGTTTAGTTATTTGTGAGTCGTTGTCCCCATCCACTGCGCAGGCACATTTTTGTCTCAGCCGCGACCTTCTTCATTCAGCACATCCAAAACCATCACCAAGAATGAGGCATCGGTGGTACGTCCTCCCCATTCACAGCCCTCGGTTAATCATTGATATGTTTATTGGCTAGCAAACATGTGTCCCTGTCCAATTTGCGCCCACACAACACTCTTAGTCTTGACTTTTCCCTCCCGAAAGACGAAACAGCTTCTACAACGAAGAAGCATTGGTGTGATGTCTTAATCGCCCACTGTCCTTGGTTCCACTTGAATAGATTTATTGACTAGTTAGCGAGTGTCCCTATTCTCTTCACTGACACGCAACAAACTTAGCCCTGAATTTTTCTGTCCAGCACTTCCAACACCCTTACCAACCCTTACCAGCAATGCGTTGTCTTTCTTATACACTGTTCTCAGTTCCTAGTGAGTAAATTTACTGGGTAAAGAGACGGTATCTTTGTCCACTTTCCACACACAAAAACTCGTGTCACTGAATTTCTCCACTCAGCACACCCAACTTCCTCTCCAACGAAGAGACATCTTCGTGATGTCCTCGTCGTTAACACGTTTAGCGAGCAGTGAGCCGATGTCGCCTCCCACCATCTGAGACCACTGCAGCGTTCGCCCCGCCTCTCTCCTCCCAGCACCTCCGACACCCCCTCCGGCGGCGAGGGATCGGCGGGATGTCCCCCTCACACTCCGTCACTGGTGGCTCGTGGACCTCGGCGGCAGTCAGAACTACCCAGCCATCGTTCACCTGCACAGATGAGGAGTTCTTCACATTTAATAATTAAAATTTACACCATGCAACATCAGTGGCAAATAATTAACAACACTGATTGCGAAGCACAAAGCGTTCAACAAGAGATGGCAACATTCTATATTTTGAGTATGGTATGAAAGTAAGGAAAAGGCTTCAAAGATGCTCGTTAACCGAGTCAAGGATCATAGATACTACCTTCTAGCCCAAGTCAGATATAATGTAACTCATTTATTACTAGTGCGTTGTTAATGAAGTTGTGCCTTCAGCGCCGCCTTACCTTCCCGATGACTTTGCCACAGGCTCCATCAACAGCAGCAGGCTGTGGCCGGGTCTTCTCCGACTGCGCTGCCACCAGCACCAACTCGTCCACGTCTGAGCGCAGCCGCCAACGCGCGGCGCCCATCCTCTGTGGGAGATTTGTTTCAACCGTCAAAATTCATTCAAGTATTGGTTTTAGGGCTTTGTTCCTACCGTTGATCTGATATATTATACATTAGGGTGTTTATTTAGACCATAAAATAAAAATTATAGTTCAGTTCTAGTTACGAAATGATGCAGCCTTTCAAGTGTGAACAAACGGGCCAAAAGAACGAGCTAGACAGCACACTGAGTGTTGTCCAGGATGCCATTAGGTATGAATATTAGTATTAATTTCGCGTATGTGTGGATCGAAAATACACTCCTGGAAATTGAAATAAGAACACCGTGAATTCATTGTCCCAGGAAGGGGAAACTTTACTGACACATTCCTGGGGTCAGATGCATCACATGATCACACTGACAGAACCACAGGCACATAGACACAGGCAACAGAGCATGCACAATGTCGGCACTAGTACAGTGTATATCCACCTTTCGCAGCAATGCAGGCTGCTATTCTCCCATGGAGACGATCGTAGAGATGCTGGATGTAGTCCTGTGGAACGGCTTGCCATGCCATTTCCACCTGGCGCCTCAGTTGGACCAGCGTTCGTGCTGGACGTGCAGACCGCGTGAGACGACGCTTCATCCAGTCCCAAACATGCTCAATGGGGGACAGATCCGGAGATCTTGCTGGCCAGGGTAGTTGACTTACACCTTCTAGAGCACGTTGGGTGGCACGGGATACATGCGGACGTGCATTGTCCTGTTGGAACAGCAAGTTCCCTTGCCGGTCTAGGAATGGTAGAACGATGGGTTCGATGACGGTTTGGATGTACCGTGCACTATTCAGTGTCCCCTCGACGATCACCAGTGGTGTACGGCCAGTGTAGGAGATCGCTCCCCACACCATGATGCCGGGTGTTGGCCCTGTGTGCCTCGGTCGTATGCAGTCCTGATTGTGGCGCTCACCTGCACGGCGCCAAACACGCATACGACCATCATTGGCACCAAGGCAGAAGCGACTCTCATCGTTGAAGACGACACGTCTCCATTCGTCCCTCCATTCACGCCTGTCGCGACACCACTGGAGGCGGGCTGCACGATGTTGGGGCGTGAGCGGAAGACGGCCTAACGGTGTGCGGGACCGTAGCCCAGCTTCATGGAGACGGTTGCGAATGGTCCTCGCCGATACCCCAGGAGCAACAGTGTCCCTAATTTGCTGGGAAGTGGCGGTGCGGTCCCCTACGGCACTGCGTAGTATCCTACGGTCTTGGCGTGCATCCGTGCGTCGCTGCGGTCCGGTCCCAGGTCGACGGGCACGTGCACCTTCCGCCGACCACTGGCGACAACATCGATGTACTGTGGAGACCTCACGCCCCACGTGTTGAGCAATTCGGCGGTACGTCCACCCGGCCTCCCGCATGCCCACTATACGCCCTCGCTCAAAGTCCGTCAAGTGCACATACGGTTCACGTCCACGCTGTTGCGGCATGCTACCAGTGTTAAAGACTGCGATGGAGCTCCGTATGCCACGGCAAACTGGCTGTCACTGACGGCGGCGGTGCACAAATGCTGCGCAGCTAGCGCCATTCGACGGCCAACACCGCGGTTCCTGGTGTGTCCGCTGTGCCGTGCGTGTGATCATTGCTTGTACAGCCCTCTCGCAGTGTCCGGAGCAAGTATGGTGGGTCTGACAACCCGGTGTCAATGTGTTCTTTTTTCCAATTCCAGGAGTGTATGTGGTAGTTAGTACAGCGATTCAAGCGAAATACTGCATCAATTAGTTTTTCAATATATAGCGATGTGGAGGGAGCTCCACGCACCTAGACGTGTAAAGACATAATGGCTTCATGAGTTCACCCGCAAACATGCTCAAAAACGTTTCTTGGGAGAGCATGATTAATTTTCTGGACAGCTGTAAATGTTGGTTAAGTGCCAATATCGGTCAACGTCATCACTTTGAAAGCCGGGACACCAGTTTTATATCATTCAATAAATTCCTGCATCAAAACTAATTCCAGATGACACTGACATATGTCAACACGAACTGAGAAGCATTAGCGCAAATAGACAATAAATATCTTCCAACTAGTATCTAACAACTCCCACTCATAATATGCTACCCAAACTTAACATGATAACGTTGTCAATACAGCAGGTCAGAGTGGGCGATGATGACCCATGATATCACCTGTGTCCTTCCTTAGGAAGCTGGAGAGGCGCCCCTTCAGTAATTTGAGGAAGTAATGAAAATAGTGAAACTGGATTGTCCGACAGTGATCAGAACCTTACGTAATTTTACTCTTTCAACAACCACGCCACCTTGTTCTGTGTTTCCTACTCTACCTATGAGCAGAGTGTGTCCATAAAGCACAGTGATTAGGAACAAAGCAGTTGTGTTCAATGGGAAAGCTTGTTCAAAGCTCTTAGCGTACGAAGACAACCACTTGAGAAATGAAAATGTAATTTGCCTAGACAGTTTTCAGAAATGTACTAAGTTGCGTCGATATGGCTCGATAAAATTTCTACATGAGTTATTTCAGAATCTGGATGGGAAACTTCCGCAGTGATTGGTCGATGTTTTAGCATGCGTTGTACGAGCTGTAAACTATACGGTTGCAGACTTTGGAAACACCAGGGACGAGTAGAAGAAGGCGTTCCTCATCATGTTGCGAATTGATATGAAGCTGTTGTCGTGAGCTCCAAAACTTCCATAAGAAAACAAAAGTGAGAAATAATCTAGCGAAACTCGGTTTTTTTTTTACTTCTAATGTTCTATGCAACCTTCTCTACTAAGAGTAATTTCACCCTTAATGAGTTCTCAATAAGGGAATGTTTAGGCAATTAATCGACAAATCGTTTGGTTGGAACTACAAGTAAGTTTATACCCATGTACATAAGAAGTTGTTTTTCCACGAGATACAGTTCATAACTACGTGTAAATAAAACATACTTGCCAATTCCCGAAGTCGTCACAGTAATCTGTCTTGTATTGTTAATGGTCTTATTAAGTAGAAAATGGTTGCTTATAACATAGATTGGTGTTTCTATCAGTACATTTCGGTGTTCCTCACCTCTGGTTTTCCAACCAAATCTGCGTCTACCAGGTCTGACTCCCTCCGAGATCGGAGGCAGAACACGCCCAAAAGCCTCCGGAACATCTGCGAAGAATTCAAAAAATCGCATGAAGTTGAGCTGCAATTAAACACAAATGTAATATAATTACGGTGCGTCCATTGTTGACTGCTGAGCAGTCGGGATGTTCGGTATGAGAATAAGGCAATGGTAATACAAAAATCTCTTAGTCTAAACAGATGCACATGAAACCATTGGAACGTCAAACTCTCGGACACCTTGGATTTCAACGAAATAAAAAGATAAGTTCACAAATAATTTATACACTCTGAACACAGATACAGTTTTAGGCGGTAATATACAGCACACAGAATCAACCTATTTAAAAACAAATGAATCTGTGAGAAGGGGTCAGTGGCGTTGCCAGATCATAAAAGTGCCACGCAATTAGTTTTCGGATAACTGTTATGTTAGATACACCAACTGAAGGGTGAACTGTTTCATTGTGCAGTTCGAAACGTTGTGCCAACTGTACTCGTGGTGTCATGGAATAGAAGGCAGCCTTATACGCTACCCAAGTGATACGGTTTCCTGTTTCTCTTCTGTTTCTTTCTCTGTTCTTCTCGTCAACTGACACCACACCGGCAGCCCTCACCAGATCTTTCCACACAGTCCCGGTCTGCTCAATTTTAGAAACTTTGACACGTAAACGGATTACCAAATATTTGATCGTAAACGGAAACCATAGGAAAGAGGGACACCGATGGGACAATTTCCAAATGTCCAAACACCCACCTTCCACTTCTTAATCCATTGTCACCTGCGCCGTGGCGCATATCTTGTACTAAGCACTTGAACGAATAGTTGATTGAGATAGGAGTGTTTTATTAGTTCTTTAAGCTGATTTCAATGGATTCAGATTATCGTTCATTGATGATCCAGTTTAAATGACTTTTATTGTTGCCTTAGGTACGCCGCATCATTTGTGGAACTTGATATCCCATCTGATAAGGAAATAGAGGTCTGCCGCCACATAGTTGTCCAATTCTGCCACCAAAGAGATGGTGTCTACAATTTCACTTTGTTTTGCCTGAACTTCATTCTGTAGGCGTAGTCCCAACAAGCACAAAAATTTCCGTTATTTAGATGTAAATTTTGAAACAGTAAACGTTGTATGTGGAGTGGTTATTGAGCTGCTTCACTTTCATTCCTTATTGAAGCTACGGAACACCACTGATCACTTAATTTGGAGTTGGAGTAGGATACAGAGTAACACCCGTAACGTCTCTCAGATAACATATGATGATTATTAGTATGTACCTTTCGATTTCTGTACCTACAATGTGGTATAGTGAAACTAGTGCAGTAGCGTAGATTGCTTGTATAGCTCACAATGGCAGTGAAGCAACATGCTGTCCCTGAATCTGCTTTTATGTGTTTCCATTTGCAACTTTGTGCGTTCGCTGAAGCTCACAGTAAATTATATGTGATTTACAATCAAGCCTCCAAAAAAAATCTCTCAAAGCAAAATAAAACTCGGAGTGCACGCGCATCCAAATTGGTATTGTTGATGTCCTCCTAATCGCAATAACCCTCAAACGTCAAACACAACGAAGAAAAAAGCACATACCGCGATATACATGTACGAGAAAGCGGTAAGCAAGTTGACTTTGATGGAAAGAATCAGGAATAGACTTGTAATATACAACACGTCTTTGATGTGATTTCACAGGTTTTGAAGTCCTTTTTAACAATCCCTAGAGTAAAAATCACAGTTGATTGTTTAAATAAAATCAATTTTTAGTATATCACGATTTAAATCGGACTGAGAACTATGAATTGCTAACACCACAGATATTGTCTTTAAAAATAATATATGTGAAGTTAAAAATGTATATGAAAATACAGTATGTTTAAAACATAAAGCATGGAGCGTATACAATATGCGATAGGTAGGATGTAAACTATTCATGCATCAATTATATACCGCTTAAGCCAAACATTCTTTTTAGGTCTTACGAGTATTTTCAAAGGTATTGCAAAATCACCATCACAAATCGCAAGAGTACTTTGACGTGCTTAGGAATCTGTATGGGGATATGAGAAATAACTTACTGTTTTTCAGTTGAATTTAAAAATGTGATGTATTAAAAACTCATTTAAATTGAGATAATAATCTTCTACTGATACTGATATCTGTGTAGCATTTTTTAATCGATTTCTAACATCGTGATGAGATCACAACAATGAGGTATGTTTGTCTTCAGCTGAGACCACAAGTTTATCGCTCTCACCCCCCCCCCCCCTCCCAATCTTGCGATAAGAAACAGATTTGGAATCGCAAGGAGACTTAGTGGCAATCGGCCTTGCCTCGACCCATTCGCAACAGGAACAGGAATGGGATAGATAGCAGCGGTACCGAAAGTACCCTCCGCCACATACCAGGCAAGACAGTGAGGTAATATTCCTTTGCCAATTACTTCAGAGCTAAGCTAGAAGTTTCCAATGGGCACTGTATACCGAAGTACCCTCCGTCACAAGCCAAACACAAGAGAGAGTTAACAATGCGCTGTCATCGAGTTATGAGCTATGTTGAAAGTTTCAGGCCTCCAATTCATCGGTGAGTTAATTTAGAATCAATTGCAAAATGTTTCAGACTCTGACAAACAGAGGAGAAAACAAACGGACAGAAAGAGTGTGAAAAATGGCGCTTTTGCGTCAATGTGATGTTAGAGAAATGTCATATGAAAGGAGCAAAGCAGTACAAGTAAGCACTCAGATATTCATGAATTATGCACTCATATATCAAGTCAAGTGCATGAGTCAGATGTAGCAAAACGTGCGACAGCTGTATGCCACTGACATATTCGATCCCAGATGTTTTCTTGTGGGCAACAGTGTCCTTATTAACTAAATACATAATTTCCAGGGCTGTGCTTCTAGGAAAAATGTAGCACCGTGGATTAACATTTCATTGTGTAAAGAAATGCGCGTAAGTGTATTAGAGGGTGCAAGAGTGTCTGAGAAAGAGAGAGAGACAGAGAGAGAGAGAGAGAGAGGGGGGGGGGGGAAAGGGAGGGTGTGAGGCAGAGAAACAGAAAGACGTGCTTGCTTGGGACAAATGATAGACGGGCTGCCCGCTTAAGTCAAAGCTTGGAGTAATAGTCAACGTTGGGCACACGACTTCAGATTCACTATTTAAGCCTATTTTCTAGTGATTTGAATGAACCTATAATTCATTCTTCCTGTCTACATTCCAAAACTATATTTCTGGTACACACTTTAACAGTAGGGAGAAACCTTATCCCCGCAACTTGAATGCTGTTCACTTCCGCTTGCGTGTGAGAACATGATTAAGATCCATAGAGCGTATTCAGTCCTGATATGACTTAGTAGACTTCTTCTTTGTCTCTTTCACGGTGTCTTTACGTAGCAAATTTCCAATTGTTCCGCAGATTGGGTTCATTTGATCGTCTTCATATACAGGACTTCTCACCCTGTTGATCTTCAATGCCGTAGTCCGATCCTTGAGTAGGTCACCTATGCTGAGGTGACAACGGTTTTGGAAGGTGCGCTTTCTTGTCGACTGCCCGTCTTGTTGTTAGTTATTTAGACAAGTTGTCTCCATCTTCTAATGTATTATTTTGTCTTTGTAAAACGCTTCACAGAGATGATCAGATACATTGGGAAGCCTAATTCTATCCATAAAATGCCAGAGCATTTTATGAAACGCTTTTTCATTAATTGAAAAAGTTATAACGTCTCAAAGTAAAATTCTTTTTCTTCTCTAGCAGTTGTCTCACACAAAATTACAGAATCATACCAAGATCGGCCATCTCAGAAGCGAAAAGCACATGGGTCAAAACTCTCTGTGAAACAAAATATGAAACAGCTACTGGTGAATGTTGTAAAGTCGTGACACGTAGTATTTTTTGTACCTGGCGTTTCGTCCAGATCTTCATTGGGCAACTATTGGGATGCACGTGATTCCGTTACCTTTTGCTGGCTGATCTCTTGTGTCTGAAACGGTCAGCAAGAATTAGGAGCACTTCTGAAGAAGTCCAACAAAGCTCTGGACTAAGTACCAGAAACAAAGAAGTTTGTGGGCGACGATCAAAGTTCCCAAAAAATGAAATAGTAGCTAAGACAACTAGTCGCCTAAGCCTCCAGTGTATGGTCAATATTTTGAGTGCTCTATGTATTGTAATTATGTAACACCTACACAACGTTATAAACATGATGTATTTACACTACGGAACAAGTGCGTACCGCTAATGCATGGTAGTAACGAGATCATGGGTAGAGGCGTGTAGGTGACGTGCATTAGCTTTGCTGTGAAGTTTGGGATGAGGCAGAGATTTCACGATAGACTCCTTTAGAGACAATACGGCTACTCTTTTCTTTATACCGACATTTAGTTTTTACGTCTCTAGTTGGTGAGACTGGATTCTAATATCTCTCTGGAGAGGGAATCTGGCTCCTCGCCCTCTTATCCCTGCTGGCTATGTCCTTGATCCAGACTAACCATTTATGTACATCTAAAGGTGGTCTGTCACGAAGTCAATTATAACGTACACGTTATGTAGTACCTAATACCATAAATTTAGCTAATACGATGTAGGGCAACGTTGTTCCACAGTCATTAAACCCTCTTAACAATGGAAACAAAAATTCAACGGAATTTACAGAATACAGAAAAACAATCTGGGTATATCATTTACCGAGGTGGTATCCCATTTTTTTAAAACTGTAGCCGAATTTCCAACATAAATTGGGATCACTGGAAAAGATAATTGTTTTTTTCCTGTAAAATGTAGTTGGTAAAATTAAACATCCAAATAAAACTAGATGTTATCCTTTAATATGGAGAACCACAGCGTTCAGCCCTAGTGATTTAGAGTCGACTTCAGACGCAAATGTGTTAGTGTGAGTTAGAGAATACCAAGACAAGATGGTGACTTGTCACTTACGATTCCGTACAGAGTCCCACCCTATGCGTTGTTTTATTTGAGGACTGTTCTGGAGAAGCAGTTCAGATATTCAGTTAAAGAGCTTGTCTCGCACAAGAATAAACAGTACAGCACGAAGACCTGCTCAAGGAAAATCACGTAAGCACAGACGTTTACACAAATCGATTTGCAATAGCAATGTTGCCACGCAATTGTCCCTGATATATCGTGCGGCATATCGCTGTTGACAAATTCATTCAGGACCTTAGCGAAAGGGTGAGAGTTGCTAGAGTTTTACCACAGCGCTTTATCAACTATACCTAACATGTATAATAGTCTGCTCTGCCAGGATCATAATATCCGAGAATAACTGAAGTACAAAAATTAAAAGTAATTTGTGACTTTCATCACTGAATACGTTAGTATGGAATTAAAATCCCAAACATCAATTAAGCTACATAAAGGAATATTGTCTAGTAAAAAATTTTTCGAAATGATGCTAACGTGGTACAAGTCGACATATGTGTGGGCAACTACACGCACGTGTCTGCAGAATTGCATAGTAACATTGATTCAGACGAAGTCAGTGGAGTAAGGCTCATACCGATATTTGTTTGATTACTACAAGATGTATCTCTGGCCAGAGATTATTTTGTAATGAGTTGCCAGGTGATGGTGATGAGTACATATGAATATGGGCAGATATGAAACATACACATCTTGTTAAATTTGAATAACACTGAACTTTCTGTTGGATTTAGTATATTGCATCTGTCATTTACCAAGACGTAAGCACACGCACTCAGTGGGTGTGTGGTTCATTGGGGTGTGAAGATGTGTCCTTTCAGATCTTGAATGAAGTTAAGATGGGGTTCGGACAGTGATAGTGTCCAAAGAGACTAAAAAATAGAAGACACGATTTCATAGGATAAGCAACGGCGTTGCACAATGGATGCACCCTTCCCGTCGGATCACCAAAGTTAAGCGCTGTCCCACGCGGCGGAATTTGGATGGGAGATCATCCGGATCGCCACGAGCTGTAGCCATTTTTCGGGGTGCATTCAGCCTCGTGATACTACTTCAGGAGCTACTCCACCGAATACTAGCGGGTCCAGTCAAAGAAAACAATCATAATAACCAAGAGAGCGAAGTGCACCTCCTAACTGCATTCTCAGTGAGGATGACACGGCAGACGGATAGTCACAATAGGTCAATTGCGGTCTGAAGACGGAGAGCTTCTTTTCAAAGGGCCTATCTAGTTCGCGAAGACCACAAATCCAACACGATGGCGAATTAATTTCAGGAGGAGAAGTGGCGAGTCACAGTCGATTTGCATGTGTAATTGTAAATACTAAGTGCCTCAAGCGATTTAATATTCTTCGTAAAGACCAAATACATACACATTAGAGCACTTCGAACGTGGAACATTTTGTGATGTGGCGGAAGTGTTACAAGCGAATGACTTCACACAAAGGAACAAAAATTTCAAGAAAATACAAGAAAAATTGATAAATTGAAATAAATGTTTGTAGTGAAATATTGAGGAATCATGGACATACTGGAATACGTTTACCATTGACAACGGAAATCATTCTACCAAAATTAATGGTAAATCTCGTATACTATACTTAGTCCAACGCGAGACATAATGAATAAATAAAGCATATTTTGGAACATAACATCAGATGAGCTATGAAAGTGGAACGTAAATTGCAAGACACTACCCATATCACAATGCAACAGCACTCAAAACATTTTATTGTCAACACTCAAAATCAAAAATTGATATCTAAAGGAAAGAACCAATAAATTGTAAATCCTCCAGGCTGCCACACAACAGGTAAATATTGTAGTAGATTTATTCCAATTCACATCTGCCATTCTCCTTCGCACTGTAATAATAAACTTAAGGAAGACACATTCAGGTCACAATGTCACTTCCCGAGAAAGACCGCAAATAAATTATACACATAAAATTTTGCACAATTTTCTGGAAACTTGAAAAATTTCAGAACGAATTTGTTTCCTTCAATACCGACAAGCGAAGTTATTTTTTCTACCCACATAAGAGAATTGTATAGTAAATGGGCGGAGGGGAAGTGGGGGACATATATCCTGATAGCCTGCCTATAAACTTAATATCGGGCAGCTCTCGTCCTAGGATGACTAAAATCTGGTGACCCTCTAGCTGCGTACAACAGTGTGCAGACATTTACGTAGAATCCCTGCATATGATTTTCTTCCGTTGCTGTTATTAGTAACGCACCTCTGTATTCCGCGTAGTGTCAACACACTTCGTGGAAAATAAACACCGTCTTGGACATATCTGCGCACTGCCTCGCCGGTAATTCAGTAGGCAAGCAGCGGGAGCGTCGGTATAACTTTCTGAAACTCCTGTAGTTGATTCTTGTGACATAGTAGAGTAGAGAGGGAGTAGGGAGGCGCCACGTCGCCATTAAGTTTCCAGTGCTACGAAGAAGGACATTCGTGAGCACATGACGGAAAAATGTGTTCCCTCACACATGTACCACACTCACTGCCTCCCCCCTCCCCCACCCTATCACAGACCCAGAAAACACACAGAGAACAATTCAAACGGTGCAACTCCATTTAGATGTGGTACATCAGTTAAATATTTCTTCCTAAAAATTATTAAGTAATAAAAATTAATTTTATTCCACAAATCGTTATTTTAAATAATCTACTGATTTTCCGTCTGCGACAAACTAAATATAATTTTCCCAGAGAAAAAACTGATTTTGAAAAAAATTAATGTGGCTTTATTGTCGGTGGTAAGACATTTTTATTTGAAGTCGCAGATTTCGTGTTACTTAAGGATCCAAGAATTCAGTTCCACACTTCGCAACGCCATCTAGCTGACGTCCCACCGGTCTGTACTTTTAAAGTAATGTTTATGACGCTTCCTATTACCAATGTTCAAAAATTTGCAAGTATACGAATTTTTTTCGATTCGACCTATTTTGGCTATCGTTGAGTGGGATAAGAACGAAATAAAAAATGTTAATAATATACGTAGGATGCAGAACATTTGATTATACAGTTAGCTAATACCACGCGGGAGGACGTCGCCGCACAGCCAAGAAATCCACGTCATAATCCAAACGGAAACAGAATTAGCATTTATTGATCGTTATGAACACAGCGCGGTACGTAAAAATCCAAAACCGTGACTGAAGATTTTGTAGACTTTTTTTAATAGTTTAATCTCCAACTCGGAGCATTGGAAATGATCTTTTCTTGCTCGGTGTAAATGTAGCTGATACGGCTAAACGTCTAAATAAAGCTAAATACGTCTGATCTGGCATGTGATGCCAAAGCTTACAGCAGTAGTAGTTGACAGACGATATCAACAGCAGAGAATGCTGTGTGGGTAAGCGGAGACCATGAGGTGATGCTGATTGGTCACTTACGGTTCCGTACAGCGTCCCTTCCAACGCTGGTTTTGTGCGCTCTTCTACCGGAAGACTGGTCTCGACAAGCAGTCCAGATATTCGATTAACGCGCTTGTCTCGCACAGGAGATGACACTAAAGCACAAAGAACTGCTCAAGAAAAATCACGTAAGCACAGACAATATGTTTACGCAATACGATTCGCAATCGCAATGTTGCCACGCAACTGCTCGCATCTTGACATGGGATATATCATTGTTGACAAATTCGCCCAGGAGCAAAGCTAAAGAGCAATGACCGCGTCTGACTATACCACAGCGCCTTCGAATTATGTTAATGGAGTGTTACGTTCATAAATTTACAGAATAATAGATTACTAAAGTACAAGCACAATTAACGAAAGTATTTGTAACATCCAACTGTGAACTAGCTAGAACAGAATATAAAATTTTGCCCTCAGATTTATTATTTTTCTTAAGTAATAATATATAAAGCAATTGTAACTCTTTGGAAAATCTCGGAATGACGTTGACTTTCTGAGGTATGTTGTTGTAACATCGAGTAGCTACATGCAGGTGGCGGAAGAACTGTGTAACAGGTCGACCAATCGCCTTTCTTATATTTTTCAATCACTACATCACGTACCTTACACAGATGAACAAGTCTGGGAGGGTTAGATAACACTGAATTTCTACTTCGACGAAATATGTTTGCATAAGACATATTTGAGATTTTTGGGCCGATGCAGTGAGCAGATCTGTTTTTCATTGGTGTGTCAGATGCTTCTTTCAGTTACTGAATAAATGTGAGGATGGAGTACAAATCGTTCACGAGTCAAACGAGACTAAGAAATAGCTTCTATGGTTTGAAGGGGTCACTTTAATTCCAAGTGCCGACAATTCTAATATAATGAAAGTTATTTAAGGAGGAATTCATGCAGGAGGTGATGTAACGGTTCAAAACAGGTTCGAAATGCATATGTGGAAGTAATTACTATGTCTCCCAAGTGAATGAACGTCTCCAGTAAGGACCATGTGCCCACATCTTTGCATCCCAACAACGAAAAACATTTTGTGGTAGTACAAAAAGCAGACATGAGTGTGTCCGCCCACGTTCCAGGTCTGTGTTGTATTTGTAATATGCAGGAAATTCTAAAATAGTCAATTTTTTTCATTAACCATGACAGGAAAGTTACATATGTTTGATGAATTTAGTGGAAATTTTGGTTAGATTTCTGGTATTACACATGTAACAAAGTTAGGAAATCAAAGCTTACTTTTGAAAATAACGTCAGAATTTGTAAAAGATTAGTCACAAGACATTAGCCGTACAACGGTATCCGTAACCAGAAGTACGCATGCGAAAGAAAAGCAATATACCAATATTCACTTCCGCTGCGACAAAGGAGAAAACATGAGTAGCTACAAGACTAGCCCCTGCCTATATGTAATTTTCTGAAAGGTTAAGGATTTCTGCACACAGCGGTTGTTCTCTACCAGTCTGGATGTCTGCAAAACACCTATCGAACAGGTTAACTACTAGACTTTGATTCAGAGCGTTCAAAACTGGCGTACTTTTCGTCTACACCATTTTATCGTAAGAGAAGTGTAAGGGTTACATATGAAGTTAATCAATGCATCCCTCAAGAATATTTCTACCAAACTTTCCAAACAAGATTTTCATAATTTTCCAAAAACGTAATTTTTTTAAAAACTGGGCTTTTCCATTAATGGTAGAAACGTATATGACAGAAACAACGTTCCTGTCTGCAAATTCTACTAATCAGCTACATGGTGTGAGCGAATAGGTACCGAACGTTATTTTTTCATAGAAATGATTTAGTTCAGAGAAGAGCAGCTCGTTTTTTAATTATCGCGAAATATGTGTTTGATAAGCGAATTTGGTTGCCTGTTATTCAAATAAAGTGGTTTTTCGTTGTGACGGGGTCTCTCATGAAATTTTGATCACCGACTTTCTCCTCCGAAGGAGAAATATATTTTTGGCGCTCACCTAGATGGCTAGAAATAATCATAAGAAAAGAAATAGAGAGCTGAGATCTCGCGGAAAAATTTAAATGTTCCCTTCTCCCACAAACTGTGCGATATCAGAACGGTACAGAAAAAGCGTGAAGGTGCTTCTGTGAATCCTCTGTTAGGCACTTAAATGTGAATTGCAGAATAATACTTAGATGAATATGAAGATGAAGATACCATTGCGTTTTAGTGCTTTTTCTTCCACCCTCTGCAATAACGATCTGTGAAACAAAACGTTCTTCATTTTTATCTTTCGTAAAGATATTCTTGTAACTGTGGATGAGTTTGTAATCTTTTTATGCACATTACTTTTTTCTGACATTTTCCATATCCACTTTTGTAAACAGGACAATCGTTCATGTGGATGAGGAAGTCGGCGGCGATGGAAAACGTCAGGATGAAATCTTTAACTATAGTAGACAAAAAGAGGGGAACTCGATGTTTGTGATGCAAGAAAAATCTCTTTAACACAGACAGCACTTTTGTGAATAACTTATTTCCTTGCCCCTCCTGCAGCATAACTTTAGTTGTATTCGACCCAATCGCTGTATAAACATCAACATCAAATAAGGATAGGCGTACATTCGGGAGCTGTATTCCTGGGACATTTGGAAAACTGAGGCAAAATCCTTACAGATATCCAGTTCAGTATTGCGAAAGTATTTTAGCTGACCGACCAATATGAAATCAAGCATTTAAACTGGATCTCATGAAAAAGGATATGTATGCATGCATTCTGATTAACGATTTATTATCCGAGCAAAGTAAATGAAACCAGTGTTGAAAGAGGTATTTCTTGGAAATGAAAACGGTATTTAGCAACCAGCTAGTATGACTTCGAGCTCATGGTATACGAAGAAATACTTAGAAAATGTCGCCACTAGATTCCAGCATTTCTCGACAATCATCTCAGTAATGCTGCTGCGTGGAAAGGTAGTGTACAAGAAATCGGAGAATAGTAATCCGCACATAATCATGCACTTCAAAGCTACTAGTCACGAAAAATATTACCAGAATATTTCGTCCAGGATTCTGTAACCATTTTAAAAAGCAACATGTTAAAAATACACTACTGGCCATTAAAATTGCTACATCACGATGATGAATTGCTACAGACGCGAAATTTAACCGACACGAAGAAGATGCTGTGATATGCAAATGATTAGCTATATAGAGCATTCACACATGGTTGACGCCGATCGCGACACCTACAACGTGCTGACATGAGGAAAGTTTCTATCCGATAACTCATTCACAAACAGCAGTTGACCGGCGATGCCTGGTGAAACGTTGTTGTGATGCCTCGTGTAAGGAGGAGAAATGCGTACCATCACGTTTCCGACTTTGACAAGGGTCGGATTGTAACCTATCGCGTGTGCGGTTTATCGTATTGGGTAATTGCTGCTTGCGTTGGTCGAGATCAAATGACTGTTAGCAGAATATGGAATCGATGGGTTTTGGAGGGTAATACCGAACGCCGTACAGGTTCCCAACAGCCTCGTATCACTAGCAGTCGAGATGACTGGCATCTTATCCGCATGAATGTAACGGATCTTGCAGCCATGTCTCGATCACTGAGTCAACAAATGGGTACGTTTGCAAGACAACAACCACCTTCACGAACAGTTCGACGACGTTTGCAGCAGCATGGACTATCAGCTCGGAGGCCATGGCTGTGGTTACCCTTGACGCTGCATCACAGGCAGGAGCTCCTGCGATGGTGTACCCAACGACGAACCTGGGTGCACGAATGACAGAACATCATTTTTTCGGATGAATCCAGGTTCTGTTTACAGCATCATGATGGTCGCATCCGTGTTTGGCGACATCGCGGTGAACGCACATTGGAAGCATGTATTCGTCATCGCCATGGTGGCACAGCACAAGAAGTGATGGTATGGGGTGCACGTCTAGTTACCTCTCGTTTGCACTGACGGCACCTTTAACAGTGGACGTTACACTTGAGATTTGTTACGACCCGTGGCTCTACCCTTCATTCGATCCGTGCTAAACCCTACTTTTCAGCAGGATAATGCACGACCGCATGTTGCAGATCCTGTACGGGACTTTCTGGAAACAGAAAACGTTCGACTGTTACCCTGTCCAGCACATTATCCAGATATCTCACCAATTGGAAACGTCTGGTCAATGGTGGCCGAGGAACTGGCTCGTTACAATACGCCAGTCACTACTGTTGTTGTACTTAGGTGTCGTGTTGAAACTGCTTGAGCAGCTGTACCTGTACACGCCATCCAAGCTCTGTTTGACTCAATGCCCAGGCGTATCAAGGCCGTTATTACGGCCAGAGGTGGTTGTTCTGGGTACTGATTTCTCAGGATCTGTGCACACAAATTGCGTGAAAATGGAATCACATGTAAGTTCTAGTATAATATATTCATCCGATGAATACCCGTTTATCACCTGCATTTCTTCTGGGTGTAGTAATTTTAATGGCCAGTAGTGTAGTATCAAGGTTGCACAATATTTTCTTACCGACCCTACTCCACGTGTGTGATTTGTGTCGTTTACTGTCGTTCACATAATACTGCACTAATATTATCTGTGATTTCCCAGTTCTGCACTGCTGGGTAAATACCAATGGCTTGTTATTTTGCTTGGCGAGCAACCGAACAGAGAGGAATATCTATAGAATTTCCATTCTGCTTAGAGATACTGTTATAAACTGTCTCGATGAAACAGCGGCCGCGC
The DNA here is from genome assembly GCF_023864275.1 of Schistocerca cancellata. Taxonomy (NCBI): domain Eukaryota; kingdom Metazoa; phylum Arthropoda; class Insecta; order Orthoptera; family Acrididae; genus Schistocerca; species Schistocerca cancellata. The sequence goes on from NC_064632.1 coordinate 140,289,206, forward strand.
ATGGGCTGATGACTCCCGGATGTTGCTAGACTCGCCTCTGGCCATGCTCAGTTCATGTGGACAGCGATCCCACAGCGGTCCCCGCTGGTAGGGGAATCACTCGCGAAGACACTGCTGTGAAACGCTTAAAGGTACCCCTCTAGCAGCCAATAGGAAAGCTGGAAATAGACACTTTTGGAACGTGGAGCAGGCCGGCGGTCACGCTTTCTCCTACAAGCTCTCTAGCAGGCAAGAAGTGTTTCCTAGTTCCTCTCCTAGGACACTATGCCCTCAGGCTGATAGTTGCAGCCCCCTGACACTTTAGCACCCATCATACGTATCTCTTACTATTAAGGATAGGAGATAAATAAATTCCTGATGTAACAGTAGTTTCCTTGTTACGACTTTCATTTCTAGAAATCTTCTAACACAGAACGACCGCTACATACATATTTGACAATCACAAAGTAGTGTCCTTCTTTCCACGACAACAATTTCTTATGCCCATACGTCGATACGATCATTTCCTATTTAATGTTTTGTTCCTCTAGCAGATTAGCCTTAATTATTACAACCATGTCTGACACGAGCTTTCGGTCAATGGACTGCAGAACGTGAAAGAATGGCTGCTGTCTCTTGTGATAAGTTGGATAATGCTGCCCTGATCCAAGAGGTAGGTAGAATACAAACTGGGTCTTGCTATACATATGCAATGGGCAATGATACTACGTTTTTATGAGGTTCAGAAGATGAAGCTAGAGTTATCAATGTATATATCTGCAGAATAAATGATCAGATTTGGACTCAGGTTAAGGTGGCATCTCCCACCTCATCACATAAAACCGTTAGACTTGCTGTGCTACGGGAGGAAGGGCGGACGATTTGTTTCTGCCCTGCACGCGCAAAGAGCGTCTCAGCTGTGTGAAATGCCAGACGATATTTCTTGGGGCTGTCGTGCTCCTTCTGGAATGCAGATGGAGTAAACGAGGGTGAGGTAGGCCCTGCCACCCACTCTCAACCCCTACAAGAACAATGAACCCAGCAAAAAATGGAGAAACCAAAGAGATGGCAAACACAGTCTTAGAAGCAAGCTCAGAGGAAGGAATAACAAGTCTTAATAGATACAGGAGACTAGATTACTGTTTTATTTGTTTCACAAAATACGTGTGCACTCAGATACTGTATTATAACGTAGGTCTGGGAGGTGAGGAGGTAATAGTTCCTTTTCGGTATCAGTTTGGTACGTTTGCAGATTGATGGGAGCCAATACGAATTAACCATGGGGATGAAGCTGCCGGCTTTTTGTTCTAATTTTAGAAAACAACTTCCTAAACTGTTTCAAGGCTGTAATTGATTATAGGATAGGAAGTGCGCTGTCCAGTGAGACAATTCACTATCTGGACAGTAAGCGTGTGCCTCAATCACGAGGTATCTGTGTGTAAGGCAACTTCCCTAGCTCTCATAGAACCGTGGACATGGGCGTTAAAAACTAGCACCGCTGTTCAGAATCAGCGGAGGTACAGCCACTGAGACCAGGCTTTCCAAATGATCCAGTTAGCCTGAACGATGTCTCGACCAGCTGTAACTTCCAGTCAAAAGAAGCAAAAGCAACGCGGAAGCAGTAGGAAAGAAGATTACAGTGCTGGTGTGTGTTGTTAAATTTTGTTCATAAAGATGTGAAAGTCATGTTGCAACAACGAGTGCAGAAACTAGTGGATAAGAAATTATTGAAGAATTCGTTCAATGTGAGAAGCAGTTTAAGCCGAGTACGAAGAAATTGTTGTTATTTAGGAAGTCCTGCGCAGTTATGCCTTTATTAATGAATATATTACAAGTGATGTTAGTACATTTATCTGAGACAGAATAGAATCGTTTACTCTCAGTTGTTGAAGAATTTGCGCGAATGTGCGCGGAACGGAAGTATTTCCCGTACCTATCCACGTACAGTATGAAATCTCTAATGGAGGCACTAGACCAGTCCCTCAGAAACCATACAGACCACCATTTCATCCACAACCTGTTGTTGAGGAAACTGTTCAACCTTCTGCCATCCCCTGGTCATCACCAACCTTCATGGTCAGAATGAAATCAGTCAATGGAGAGAAAACCTATAATCTATGTTTCGATATGACATGGGTAAGTAAGGTATTGATTCATGACAATTACCCTCTACCCTGTATCGACGAAACATCGGATAGATTGAAAAACTACTGTTATTTTTCGACCGTTGACGTTTTCTCTAATTACCATCAGATCCCAATTGCATCACAACATCGACCAAAGACGCTTTTGTGTTGCCTTTTTTGGATACTTCACACAACGTTTTTCCACTGTTCAGTTTTTACGCTTCTTACACCAATCGAGGCGCCGTTTGGCATTTACTGCCGTGATGTGTGGCTTATAAGCAGCCGCTCGACCATGAAATCGAAGTTTTCTCAACTCTCGCCTAACTGTCATAGTACGTGCAGTGGATTCTTATTCAGCTTGGAATTCCTGTGTGATGGTCCGGATACATGTCAGCCTATTACACATTAGGACCTTCTTCAAAAGTCGGCGGTCTCTGTCATGCAACTGACGAGGTCGACTAGTACGCTTTTGCACTGTACGTGTCCTTTCACGTTTCCACTTCAACATCGCATTGGAAACAGTGGACCTAGGGATGTTAAGGAGTGTGAAAATCTCGCGTACAGAAGTATGACACAAGTGACACCCAATCACCTGGCCATGTTCGAAGTCCGTGAGTTCCGCCGAGCGTCCCATTCTGCTCGCTCACGATGTCTAATAACGACGGAGGTAGCTCATATGGAGTACCTGGCAGTGGGTGGCAGCACAATGCACCTAGTATGGAAAACGTATGTTTCTGAGGGGGTTCGGATACTTTTGATCACATAGTGTAGTTGAGACCTTATTAACTCGTTAAACATAATTTTCATAAAAGAATTGTTCACATGGTGTTCGTGCAATGTACAACTGACTAATTAAGAAACAACTGACTGTACCATTCCTCCATTTGTCTTGAGCTGGTGTATCTCTTTCATATACTCGTATATTCCGTTTACGAAATGTTATCTATTTTCGGTATTAATTACATTATTTACGAATCACTGCTACTAATGACCCACATTTAAGAATTGTTTGTTGCTTAAACAGGGAAATTACATTGTCAAAGCTATTAATCGTATTCCTTTCGACGTTATGAATCTTGTTAAATCCTCTAACGTCATTAACGTGTTTTCTAAAAGAACACCTGCGGTTAGGTATGTAGGCAAAATGATGGTTTATAAAAGTATTGCAATTTATTAATTCGTTAGTAACAAAATTAAATGTTAAATTCTCAAACAGTATCGGATATTAGGTTGGCAATAATTCTCTTGATGATGGAGCATGATATCTTCTTTTAACTCAAGTAGTGATCCTTTCAAGGACATTTTCAGCTTTGGAAGTAGGCATAAGCCATTTGTGGCCATGATTAACCAGAGGAAGTTTTTCGTGACAGAAGTCTGAATCAGGTGCTCAGAGTAGATGGATGCGATATCATGATGTAGGTGCCAACTTTCTGCTGCACACGACATACGCGTTCGTTTCCACTGCGTATGGACTATCGTGCCATCTCATGGTGCACCAGCCCACGAGACTTCAGGAGACAATACTTTGATATCGATATATCGCTGCAAAATTGCCTATTTACTCCCTCGTGGATGTCGGTTATTTCCAATCAGACTACTGCCGACGCCCCATTGCCTGAGTTCGTGTCGTTCGAACCGGTGTGATTACGATCTGCAATGTCTCGCACGTTCTGTGCGATTTCCAGACGGCTTTGCATCTGCTCAGTTGACAGCAGTTTCAATACGAATGTCTTATACACTCTCCTTATGCATACATAGCAGTGCGTTGATCAATATCGAATATACCAATCCAGTCCGTAAGCCTACCCCTTTCTCAAGTTCTCGTAATGTTATACAGCGGTCTTCCATGACGAAATTGCGCACTTGTTCAATGACACTGCGGCTCGTTGACTGTTGAGGGTCTGTGTTGCGACGGTTCGCAATCCGTTGAGGTGAGACTAACCCTGTAGTGGTTCTACCAGTTTTTATCGGTTAGCTGCTCGTAGCATCGTCCCTAAATGTTCCTTAATTCTTTCGGATGACCTTCATTCTGATGTCGTTAAATTTTTTTGGAATGTTTGATGCAGTTCCGCTGCTCAGTTTGCTCTGTCACTTTCAATTCACTAGAAATAGGCGGGCGCTCACTCATCTACATCTGCAAGACTGCTCTGCAGTTCACACAAAAGGATTATCGAAAGACATTCAGAGTGTCTCTCTACCGTTGCGGGAAGTAAGTAAACTTACATCTTTCCGTGCGAGCTCTCATTTCTCTCATCTCATCACGACAATCATTTTTCTTTATGTACGCTGGCGTGAATAAAATATTTCCTCATTCGGAGAATCAAGTTGATTTCTTGACAAGAGAAAGCCGCAAAGAGAAACGCTTTCGTTTTTATTACAACCTTCACAATTCCCTCCCCATATCCTAGACATTACTTCCCACATTTGACGAATTAACAAAATTAACTGCCCATATTTGACATTCTTCGACGTCCTCCGTCAATCCGATCTGATACGGATTCCACACCGGGCAGCAACATTCCAGATGAAGACACAAAACTACAGAGTAGACAGTCTTTAGTAGACCCGTTGCATCTTCTAGGTGTTCTGCCGATAAACATAGTCTTTCGCAAGTCTTCCCCACAACGTTATGCATGTGATCGTTACAATTTAAGTTACCTGCAGTGATAAACCTTAGATATTTGCTGCTTTGGCAGCCATTGGTTTTTGTGTGATTTCTAGTGGCATCGAAATTTAACGGATTCCTTTTACGAATCATTTGTATGATCCCACACTTCTCGTTTTATAGATTCACTTGCCGCTTTTCGCACCATATAGTTATTTTCTTTAACTCATTTTTCAATTTGTTTTGATCTTGCGGTGGTTTCATCTGCAGAAGTCTAAGAGGGCTGCTCATTGTGTCGCCTTATTCAAAAATGGCTCTGAGCACTATGGGACGTAACTTCTGAGGTCATCAGTCGCCTAGAACTTAGAACTACTTAAACCTAACTAACCAAAGGACATCACACATATCCATGCCCGATGCAGGATTCGAAACTGCGACCATAGTGGTCGCGCGGTTCCAGACAGTAGCGCCTGGAACGGCTCGGCCACTCCGGCCGGCTCTCCGCAATTGCTTGTATAGATTAGGAACAGCAGATGACCAATAATGAATACTTTGGAGCGCCAGAAGTCACTTCTCCTTTTCATCAGTTGATACTACCTGTAACCCTTCTGACAGGAAATCGCAAACCAGTCGCAGCAGAGAGACTAAGCTCCACAGTCATGCAATCTGATTGTAAGTCGCTTATGAGGAACGGTTTTAAAAGCATTCCGTCCATCTGCAAATAGGGGATCAATTTCAGATCCCTTGTTCATTACCACTCAATACCGTTTATGAATACTGACCTAGTCGTGTTACACACGAACGATATTATCTTAATGTGTGCTGGCTGTGTGTACCAACCGATCGTTGTCTTCATGTAATTCACTACTTTCGAACACATTGCATGTTTCAAAATTCTGCTGCAAATAGTAGTCAGTGACATGGGTCGATAAGGTAGCCGATTACTCCAACTGTATTTCAAATCTTGAGTACTAGAGTGATGTTTGCAACCTTCCAGTCTTTAGGTACAAATCATTCGTCAATCGTCTATTTCTACACGACTGCTCAGTATGGGAGCTAAGCAAACTCCGAAAGGAACCTTATCGTTATACAGTCTGTGCCGGAAACTTACCTTCATTATGAAATTAAGATGCTTCTCCACACCGAAAGTCCATACTTCTAAGTTACTCAAGTGAAATGCTTGACAACGTTATTAGTAACCGGCCGACCTATGATATGAAGGCCATTATTGGATACGCCAACGCAAAAACCAAAGATGGACCATTTGGCAAGGAACACAATTGACTGAGAATCTAAGCGCCGAAAATGACCAACATGTATGAGAATTCCCAGCTATGCAAGTTCAGCCCCCCTACAGGCTAAGCGCACATATTTTCCTCAGGAGCCAACTTGAATATCGTCAGATGGTAAAACAGCAAACCAAATAGACCTTGTCTGAATGTGAAAATCTTAAAGGTATTCGAGACTGGCATACGGCAAGCAAAGAGAAGACAAGTAGAATAAGCAGCATAGCAGAAAGAAATACTGTCGTAGAGAAAGTGAAGAATATTGACAAGGTAGACGAATTTGTCATTACCTCAAAACAGGTTCGAGCTTCTAGCAATGGAAGATCAGTGGGGAATCATTAAAAACAAATATCGAGTAATTATCAGTAGAAATGTTCAAAAAAAGAAAAGAAAAAGTTGGAATAAAAATGCATAACTCTCAGAAGAATGTGAGCCAAACGAAAAGAAGAGGGTAGGGAAAGTAAGACTAAGAAAACACTGTAGCATGTGAAAAAGCCAGTAGAGAAACCAAAAACCTGTCTCAGAATAAAAAAGAAAGGAAAAGTTTATAATTTAATTAACAGGAAAGAATAGTACAAAAGTCCCGGGAATGTAAGAGATTTCGTCAATTGCGTTCTTCATAAATGGATATAGACCACGCCGGCCGTTGTGGTCGAGCTGTTCTAGGCTCTTCAGACCGGAACCACAAGGACGCTACGGTTGCAGGTTCGAATCCTTCCTCGGGCATGGCTGTGTGTGATGTCCTTACGTTAGTTAGGTTTACGTAGTTCTAAGTCTAGGGGACTGATGACCTCAGATGTTAAGTCCCATAATGCATACAGCCATTTCAACCATTTGATACAGATCACGGATATACGGCATTAAAGATGAAAGTAGCAATACCTGTCTGGTAAGAACAAAAAGTACTGATATTTCGAACGTATGTTGTGAGGAGTTTCTAAATGATGAAAATGGGGTGTAGAAATACAGGAACAACACAAATATTTGAACTTAGATCGCTTAGTTGGACCGCTGACAATGAAAGACAAAGTAGATGCTATCAAAATATTAAAACCTACAAAGCTACATAAAGATGAGGAATAAAAGCTGAACTACCTAAAAAGGGAGGAGATACAATAGCAAAACGATCACACAAATTCGTGGCTATCCCTCGAAACGAAAAAAGAACGCCAGAATAGTGGACTGAAGCGATCGTAGTACCAATCCGTAAAAAAGGACAGTAAACAAGGATGAAAAAACCAAAAGAGGCATCTAATTAATAATCACAGCATACAAAGTTTTCTCTCAGTTTCTCCAGGAAATCCTGGAACTATATTGAAAAGGATAAAAGATGAGAAAAACTGTACAATGAGCACAGGAATAAAAACGAGTTTACTAACCGTTGCAGATGATGTATAATTAATCGCTGAAAATCTAGATGACCTGCAATTACTGAGAAGAAATCTGTTTCAAAAAGCAAAGGTAGTTGGGTCCGAGACAAATTGAAGAGAAAACAAAACTCGTGAGAGCAGAAACAAATACAAGACAAAAAGGAGGAAAACTCAACAGACTGATAATCAAATATTTAATTTTAAATATCAGGGGGTTGAAGTAAACAACAGAAATGATTTGTGTTATGGCGTACCGTCAGCGCCAGCACCCTGGTTGGGAACAACAGGAAGATAAGGCTGTGAGAAAGCCGATCGCACACTGATCGACCTCCCTTGCAGAACGATAACACAACAGCATCAGACCCTAGGTGAAGAGGATATGAATGCCGCACCAGACTGATGGCAACCCACTTCGAAAGCAGCTATAACGTTAGCCTCTTCGGTAGCAGTTCAGGACAGACTTTTGTCAGAGTTCAACAGTCACTACAACGACTGATTAATACGTGTGTCGTCCTTTGCTTCAACACATCTGTGTAGTTGCCAAAGTTGACTATCGTAATTGCTTTGTTTTAATAAAACTCATTGATACGAGTTGTTTGATTGCTTTTCAAGCGAACCGAGTAGGCTGGATTCCTAATAACAACAACATTGGCGATGTGGATGGGATGACTAACACTGGCGAAGAGCTGTAAGAGTAACATAGCGACTACCTGTTAACGCCTCGAACTCCGTGCAACAGATTATTTTGGATCAAATGGCTCTGAGCACTATGGGACTTAACTTCTGAGGTCACCAGTCACCTAGAACTTAGAAATACTTAAACCTAACTAACCTAAGGACATCACACACACCCATGCGCGAGGCAGGATTCGAACCTGTGACCGTAGTGGTCGCGCGGTTCCAAACTGTAGCGCCCAGATTGTTTTGTCTTGGGCTTTAGGTTTTTCTGGTTTCTTAATTCTGCACTGTCTTTTCTTTGCAGGGGTGTGTTTTCATGGTTAATAGTATCTCTTATTGAATTTCTTCGATTCAGTGTAATCAGGTGGGCGTTGCAGAAATCTTCTTTGTTTGTGTGCTTATTTAAATTCCTTCCATTATCTGTTTATTGCATTTTCCTATTCCAAAATGAGCAAACTGCCTCTTCCACCCCCTGCTCAGGCGCCTCAGCTGCAAGAAATACATGCAATGCAGCTAACACAGATGTTTCAGTTCCAGACGCAGCAGACGGCAATCTATCTAAACCCGGTACAGAAGTTGTTCGCCAACCAAGCAACAAACTCATGAACTATGTCTCCGAGTGCCATAAAACCTTTTCGCCAGTTTAACGAAAAGCGAGAGGAATGGCTCAAGAGATTGAAACATTATGAAGCCTACATTATTGCCCACAAAGTATGAGGTACTGTGAAACTACAAATCTTTTTGACAACGGTAGGATGTGCAGTCTTTTGCCTCGTTCACAAAATTGTTCTCTCACGCCACTCCGATTCAACTTTCCTTTCGTCAGGTTGTAGGTTCTCTAACTAACTATTATGATCAACAGGTGAAAGTGGTGGCAGCTAGGTACCAATTCCTTTGTACACCAAAAATACATATATGTAAATGGACCCTACATTCTGGTGTCAGTGTAATTAGCCATGAGTTTCATTCACTACTTAAAACCAGAAATTACATTTACTAGTAGATATTTAAGAGTGATTAACAGTGTCTAGAGATCTTCGTCTGTTGTGTAACAATTGAAGATCTGCACGAATACCAAATGTAATTTCTGTAGCCCTTAGCGGCACTGTAACATCATAAACATACCATTAACCAAAGGAATATTAATTTCATTATATCGTGAGTATTATCCCTTCTCTTCAGATGAGAGCAAGTGACTTTCAAGCTTATCTGTGCTAGGAATTAGTTAAATGAATGTTTTAATTTCGTTCACATCATTCATGCTCTAACGGCCATTGTTGCTCATAATGTTATACTTCAAATCCTTTTGCCACTTAGTCAGGATAACATGCATTTATTATTACACAGATCCCAATGGAAAGAACTCATTAAAATGCTGAGGTAAAACTGAAAATCGCTGCAGTTTATCTGGTAAATAGTTGTGAACCAAATGAGCTATTGATTATTTACTTTCTATGTTGGTGACTGACAAACTTTGTACTGATATGTGTGACAGTCCATGTGTAATTTTTCTGTGGGAGATGAACATCTAAAAAGATGACGCGTCAAATATTTGTCTGTAAGCAACCCAGTAAGTAAAGAGAAAGAAAATAACACAACTTTGGTTAAAGTGATAATTTTTATTCTGCATCTGTTTAATTGGATTTGAGAGAGATTAATGCTTAATTAATGTTGTTTTACAAGAAGATATATTGAGTCCGACTTATCAAGACATTTTATTCTTTCGTTTAATAATTTATTCAGTTTAGTTATTTTTGAGCCGTTGTCCCCATCCACTGCGCAGGCACATTACTGTCTCAGCCGCGACCTTCTTCATTCAGCACATCCAAAACCATCTCCAAGAATGAGGCATCGGTGGTAAGTCCCTTCTCATTCACAGTCCTCGGTTAATCATTGATATGTTTATTGGCTAGCAAACATGTGTCCCTGTCCAATTTGCGCCCACACAACACTCTTAGTCTTGACTTTTCCCTCCCAAAACATGAAACAGCCTCTACAACGAAGAAGCATTGGCGTGATGTCCCAATCGCCCACTGTTCTTGGTTCCACTTGAATAGATTTATTGACTAGGTAGCGAGTGTCCCTATTCTCTTCACTGACACGCAACAATCTTAGCCCCGAATTTTTCTGTCCAGCACTTCCAACACCCTTACCAACCATTACCAACAATGAGTTGTCTTTCTTATACACTGTTCTCAGTTCCTAGGAATAAATTTACTGGGTAAAGAGACGGTATCTTTGTCCACTTTCCACACACAAAACCGAGTGTCACTGAATTTCTTCCCTCAGCACTCCCAACTTCCTCTCCAACGAAGAGACATCTTCGTGTTGTCCTCGTCGTTAACACGTTTAGCGAGCAGTGAGCCGATGTCGCCGCCCACCGTCTGGGCGCACCACAGCCTTCGCCCCGCCTCTCTCCTCCCAGCACCTCCGACACCCCCTCCGGCGGCGAGGGTTCGGCGGGATGTCCCCCTCACACTCCGTCACTGGTGGCTCGTGGACCTCGGCGGCAGTCAGAACTACCCAGCCATCGTTCACCTGCACAGATGAGGAGTTCTTCACATTTAATAATTAAAATTTACACCATGCAACATCAGTGGCACATAACTAACAACACTGATTGCGAAGCACAAAGCGTTCATCAAGAGATGACAACATTCTATATTTTGAGTATGGTATGAAAGTAAGGAAAAGGCTTCAAAGATGCTGGTTAACCGAGTCAAGGATCTCTGATACTACCTTCTAGCACTAGTCAGATATAATGTAACTCATTTATTACTAGTGCGTTGTTAATGAAGTTGTGCCTTCAGCGCCGCCTTACCTTCCCGATGACTTCGCCGCAGGCTCCATCAACAGCAGCAGGCTGTGGCCGGGTCTTCTCCGCCTGCGCTGCCACCAGAACCAACTCGTCCACGTCTGAGCGCAGCCGCCAACGCGCGGTGCCCATCCTCTGTGAGAGATTTGTTTCAACCGTCAAAATTCATTCAAGTATTGGTTTTAGGACTTTGTTCCTACTGTTGATCTGATATATTATACATTTGGGTGTTTATTTAGACCATAAAATAAAAATTATAGTTCAGTTCTAGTTACGAAATGATGCAGCCTTTCAAGTGTGAACAAACGGGCCAAAAGACCGAGCTAGACAGCACACTGAGTGTTGTCCATGCTGCCATTAGGTATGAATATCAGTATTAATTTCCCGTATGTGTGGATCGAAAATATGTGGTAGTTAGTACAGCGATCAAGATAATACTGCATCAATTAGTTTTTCAATATAATGCGATGTGGAGGGAGCTCTACACACCTAGACGTGTAAAGACATAATGGCTTCATGAGTTCCTCCGCAAACATGCTCAAAAACGTTACTTGGGAGACCATGATTAGTTTTCTGGGCAGCTGTAGATGTTGGTTATGTGCCAATATCGGTCAACTTAATCACTTTGAAAGCCGGGACACCAGTTTTATATCACTCAATAAATTCCTGCATCAAAACTACTTCCAGATGACACTGACATACGTCAACACCAACTGAGAAGCATTAGCTGAAATAGACATTAAATATCTTCCAACTAGTAACTAACAACTCATACTCATAATATGATACCTAAACAAAACGTACCTTTATCAGTACATCAGCTCAGAGGAGCAATGATCACCCATGATATCAGCTGTGTCCTTCCTTAGGAAGCTGGAGAGGCGCCCCTTCAGTGATTTGAGGAAGTAATGGAAATAGTGAAACTGGACTGTCCGACAGGGATCAGAACCTTACGTAATTTTACTGTTTCAACAACCACGCCACCTCGTTCAGTGTTTCCTACTCTAGCTGGCAGCAGAGAGTGTCCATAAAGCACAGTGATTAGGAATAAAGCAGTTGTGTTCAATGGAAAAGTTTGTTCAAAGCTCTTAGCGTACTAAGACAACTGTGTGAGAAATGAATATGTAATTTGCCTAGTCAGTTTCCAGAAATATACTAAGATGCGTTGGTATGGTTCGATAAAGCTTATCCATCAATTATTTCAGAATCTAGACGGGAAATTTCCGCAGTGATTGGACGATGTTTTATCATGCGTTGTACGAGCTGTAAACTATACGGTTGCAGACTTTGGAAACACGAGAGACGAGTATAAGAAGACGTTTCTCATCATGGTGCGAATTGATATGAAGCTGTTGTGAGCTCCAAAACATCAATAAGACATCAAAAGTGAGAAATAACCTAGAGAACTTCAGTTTTTTTACTTCTAATGTTCTATGCAACCTTCTCTACTAAGAGTAATTTCGTCCTGTATGAAGAGTTCTCATTAAACGAATGTTTAGCAATCAATCGACAATTCGTTTTGTTGGAACCCCAAGTAAGTTTATACCAATGTACATATGAAGTTGTTTTTCCACGAGATACAGTTCATAACTACGTGTAAATAAAACATATTTGCCAATTCCGGAAGTCGTCACAGTAATCTGTCTTGTATTGTTAATGGTCTTATTAAGTAGAAAATGATTGCTTATGACATAGATTTGTGTTTTTTCAGTACATCTCGGTGTTCCTCACCTCTGGTTTTCCAACCAAATCTGCGTCTACCAGGTCTGACTCCCTCCGAGATCGGAGGCAGAACACGCCCAAAAGCCTCCGGAACATCTGCGAGGAAATCAAAAAATCGCATGAAGTTGAGCTGGGATTACACACTAATGTAATACAATTACGGTGCGACCATTGTTGACTGCTGAGCAGTCGGGAGGTTCGGTATGAGAATAAGGCAAAGGTCCTACAAAAACTTCTTAGTCTAAACAGTATTCAGATGAAACCATTGGAACGTCAAACTCTTGGACACCTTGTATTTCTACGAAATAAAAATATAAGTTCAAAAATAATTTATTCACTCTGTACACAGAGACAGTTTTAGGCGGTGATATACAGCAGATAGAATCAACATATTTAAAAACAAATAAATCATGAGTAAGGGTCAGGGGCGCTGAGAGAACATATGTTGGTCGGTAAAAGTGCCACGCAATTAATTTTCGGATAACTGTTATGTCAGGTACACCTTGTGAAGGGTGAGCGGTTTCAGTGTGCATTTCGAAACGTTGTGCTCACAGTACACGTGGTGTCATGGAACAGAATGCAGCGTCATACGTTACCCAAGTGATACGGTTCTCTATTTCTCTTAGGTTTCTTTCGCTGTTCTTCTTGTCAACAGAATCCACGCGGGCAGCCTATGGTGCTCACCAGGATGTGTTGCTCGACATATTTGTGCCCACACCAGATCCTTCCACACACTCCTCGCCTTATCATCTTTAAGAAACTTCGACACGTAAACGGACTACCAGCTATCTGGTCGTAAACGGAAACCATAGGAAAGTGAGACACCAATGGGAAAAATTCCAACTGTGCAAACACCCACCATCCACTTCTTAATCAATTATCACATGCGCTGTGGCGTATATGTTGTAATAAGCACGTGAAGGAATAGTTGAGTGATGTCGGAATGTGTTATTTGTCCTTTATACGGATTTCAATGGGTTCAGATTATCGGTCACTGATGACTCAGTTTAAATGACTTTTATTGTTGCCTTAGGTACGCCGCATCATTTGTAACACGTGATATCCCATCTGATAAGGTAATGGTGGTCTGCCGTCGCATAGTTTTCCAATTCCGCCACCAAAGAGATGGTGTCTACAATTTCCCTTTGTTATGCCTGATCTTCATTCTGTAGGCGTAGTCCCAACAAGCTCAAAAATTCCCGTTATTGAGATGTAAATTTTGAAACAGTAAACGTTGTATGTGAACTGGTAAATGACGTGCTTAACATTCATATCTTATTGTAGCTACGGAACACCACGGATCACTTCATTTGGAGATGGAGTAGGATACAGGGTAACACAGGTAGCGTCTCTCAGATAACAAATGATGTTTAGTAGTATGTGCCTTTCGATTTCTGTACCTACAATGTGGTTCAAATGGTTCAAACGGCTCTGAGCACTACGGGACTTAATTTCTGAGGTCATCAGTCCCCTAGAACTTAGAACTACTTAAACCTAACTAACCTAAGGACATCACACACATCCATGCTCGAGGCAGGATTCGAATCTGCGACCGTAGCAGTCGCGCGATTCCAGACTGAAATGCCTAGAACCTCTCGGCCACCGCTGCTGGCCCTACAATGTGGTATTGGGAAACTAGCCACTAGTGAAGCGTAGATAGCTAGTATTGCTCACATTGGCAGTGAAGCGGAACTCAACATGTTGTCCTTGAATCTGCTTTTATGTGTTTTCCATTGGCTGAAGCTCACAGTGAATTATATGTGATTTACAATCAAGGCTCCAAAAAATCCCACAAAGCAAAATAAAACTCGGGCTCATAGGAGTGCACCCGCATCCAAATAGGTAGTGTTGATGTCCTTCTAATCGCAATAACCCTGAAACGTTAAACTCAACGAAGAAAAAAGCACATACGGCGATATACATGTAAGAGAAAGCATTAAACAAGTTAGTTTTGATGGAAAGAATTAGGAATCGACGTGTAATATACAACACGTCTTTGATGTGATTTCAGAGTCTCCAGAATGAGATTTTCACTCTGCAGCGGAGTGTGCACAGATACGAAACTTTCTGGCAGATTAAAACTGTGTGCCCGACCGAGACTCGAACTCGAGACCTTTGCCTTTCGCGAGCAAGTGCTCTACCAACTGAGCCACCGAAGCACGACTCACGGCCGGTCCTCACAGTTGGCAAAGGTTCCGAGTTCGAGTCTCGGTCGGGCGCACAGTTTTAATCTGCCAGAAAGTTTCGTATCAGCGCACACTCGGCTGCAGAGTGAAAATCTCATTCTGGAAGCATCCCCCAGGCTGTGGCTAAGCCATGTCTTCGCAGTATCCTTTCTTTCAGGAGTGCTAGTTCTGGAAGGTTCGCAGGAGAGCATCAGTAAAGTTTGGAACGTAGGAGACGAGATACTGGCAGAAGTAAAGCTGTGAGGACCGGGCCTGAGTCGTGCTTCGGTGGCTCAGATGGTCGCCGGCACGGTAGCTCAGCGTGTTCGGCCAGAGAGCCGGTTGGCCTCTGTAATAAAAAAACTGAGTGGAAGGATCAACCACCGAACTTGAACAGGATGTCTTGCTACGTCCGCAACGACGAAACACAACGATCAATAGCGAACAAAATGAAAAAAAAGAAAAAAAGAAAAAAAAATGATGGTAGAACACTTGCCCGCGAAAGGCAAAGGTCCCGAGTTCGAGTCTCGGTCGGGCACTCAGTTTTAATCTGCCAGGAAGTTTCGTGATTTCAGAGTGTTTGAAGTCCATTTTAAAAATCCCTAGAATAAGAATCACAGTTGATGGTTTAAATAAAATCAGTTTTTAGTATATCACGATTTAAATTGGACTGAGAACTATGGATTCCTAACACCACAGAGATTGTCTTTAAAAATTCTAAATGTGAAGTTAAAAATGTTTATGAAAATACAGAATGTTTAAAATATGAAGCATGGAGTGCATACAATATGCGATAGGTAGGATGTAAACTATTCATACATCCATTATATACCGCTTAAGGCAAACATTTTTCTTTTTAGGTCTTACAAGTACTTTCATAAGTATTGTAAAATCACTATCACAAATCGCAAGAGTCCCTTGACATGCTTAAGAATCTGTATGGGGATATGAGAAATTACTTACTACTTTTCAGTTGCATTTAAAAATGTGATGTATTAAAAACTCATTTTGATTGAGATAATCATCTTCTACTCATAGTAGAATCTGTGTGGCATTTTTCAACCGATTTTTAACATCGTGATGAGATCACAACATTGAGGTATGTTTGTCTTCAGCTGAGACCACAGGTTTATTGTTCACCCCCCCCCCCACCCCAATCTTGCGATAACAAACAGATTTGGACTCGCAAGGAGACTTAGTGGCAATCGTCCTTGCCCCGACCCATTCGCAACAGGAACAGGAAAGGATAGATAACAGCGGTACAAAAAGCACCCTCCGCCATATACCAGACAAGACAGTGAGGTATTATTCCTTTGTCAATTACCTCAGAGCTAAGATAGGAGTTTCCAATGTCTAGCTGATTAGGAAATGGCACTGTATAGCGAAGTACGCTCCGTCACAAGTCAAACACAAGAGTGTTAACATTGCACTGTCATCGAGTTATGAGCTATGTTGAAAGTTTCAGACCTCAAATTAATCGGTAAGTTAATTTAGAATCAATTGAAAAATGTTTATGAAACTGACAAACAGTCGAAAAAACAAACGAACAGAAACATAGTGAAAATTGGGGCTCTTTTGGCAATATGATGTTAGAGAAATGTCATATGAAAGGAGTAAAGTAGTACACGTAAGCCCTCAGATATTCATGAATTATAAACTCATATGTCAAGTGTATGAGTCAGATGCAGCAAACGTGCGACAGCTGTATGCCACTGACATATTCGATTCCAAATGTTTTATTTTGGGCAACAGTGTCCTTATTAACGAAATACATAATTTCCAGAGTTGTGCTTCTAGGAAAAAAAGTAACACCGTGGGTGAACATTTCATTGTGTAAAGAAATGCGTGTAAGTGTATTAGAGGGTGAAAGAGTAACAGAGAAAGAGAGAGAGAGAGAGAGACAGAGCGAGAGAGAGAGAGAGAGAGAGAGAGAGAGAGAGAGAGAACTAAGTACGTACTGTATGTACATCTAAATGTGGTCTGTCACGGAGTTGAAGGTAAAGTCTCTTATAGCGAACACGTTATGCAGTACCTAATACCGTAAATGATGCTAATACGATGCAGGGCACATTCATTAAAATCTCTTAACAATGGAAACAAAAATTCAACGGAATTTACAGAATACCCAAAAAACAATCTGGGTACACCATTTACCGAAATGATGTGCAAATTTTGTAAAACTGTAGCCGAAGTTCCAACATCAACTGGGATCACTGAAAATATCGTCGTTTTTTCCAGTAAAATGTAGCTGGTAAAATTAAACATCCAAATAAAACTAGATGCTATCCTTTAATATGGAGAACCACAGCGTTCAGCCCTAGTGATTTAGAATCGACTTCAAACGCAGATGTGTTAGTGTGAGTTAGAGAAGACCAAGACAAGATGTTGACTAGTCACTTACGGTTCCGTACAGAGTCCCACCCTATGCGTTCTTTTATTTGAGGACTGTTCTGGAGAAGCAGTTCAGATATTCAGTTAAAGAGCTTGTCTCGTACAAGAATAAACAGTACAGCACGAAGAACTGCTCAAAGAAAATCACGTAAGCACAGACGTTTACGCAAATCGATTCGCAGTAGCAATGGTGCCACGCAACTGCCCCTGATATATAGTGCGGCATATCGTTGTTGACAAATTCCTTCGGGACCTTAGCGAAAGGGTGAGAGTTGCTACAGTTTTACCACAGCGCTTCATCAACTATACCTAACATGTATAATAGTCTGCTCTGCCTGGATCATAATATCCCAGAATAACTGAAGTACAAAAGTAAAAGTAATTTGTGACTTTCATCACTGAACACGTTAGTATCGAATTAAAATATCACTCACCTAATAAGCTACATAAAGGAATAATGTCTAGTAGAAAATTATTCAAAATGAAGCTAACGTGGTGCAAGTCGACATATGTGTGGGCAACTACACGCACGTGTCTGCAGAATTGCAGAATAACTTTGATTCAGACGAAGTCAGTGGAGTAAGGCCCATACCGATATTTAATGGATTACTACAAGATGTATCTCTGGCCAGAGATTATTTTGTAATGAGTTTCCAGGTGATTGTGTTGAGTACATATGAATATGGGCAGATATGTAACATCCAGATCTTGTTAAGTTTGAATAACACTGAACTCTCTGTTGGATTTAGTATATTGCATCTGTCATTACCATGACGTAAGCACACGCACTCAGTGGGTGTGTGGATCATTGGGGTGTGAAGATGGGTCCTTTCAGAACTTGAATGAAGTTAAGATGGTGTTCGGACAGTGCTAGTGTCCAAAGAGACTAAAAAATAGAAGAGACGTCTTCATAGGATGGGCAACGGCGTTGCACAATGGATGCACCCTTTCCCGTCGCATCACCAAAGCCCAGTCCCACGCGGATCGCCAGGAGCTGTTGCCATTATTCGGGGTGCACTCAGCCTCGTGATGCTATTTGAAGAGCTATTCCACCGAATACCAGCGGGTCCAGTCAAAGAAAACAATCATAACGACCAAGAGAGCGATGTGCCCCTCCTAACTGCATTCTCAGATGAGGATGACACGACAGTCGGATGGTCACAATGGACCAATTGCGGCCTGAAGACGGAGAGCTTCTTTTGAAAGGTCCTATCTAGTTCGCGAAGACCACAAATCTAACACGATGGCGAATTAATTTCAGGATGTGAAGCGGCGAGACACTGTCGATATGCATGTGTAGTTGTAAATACTAAGTGCCTCAAGCGATTTAATATTCTTCGTAAAGACCATATACACACACATTTGTGCGCTTCGAACGTGGAACATTTTGTGATGTGACGGAAGTGTTACAATCGAATGACTTCACACAAAGGATCAAAAATTCCAAGAAAATACAAGAAAAATTGATAAATTGAAATAAATGTACGTAGTGAAATATTAAGGAATCATGGACATTTTGGAATAAGTTTACCATTGACAACGGAAAATCATTCTACCAAAATTAATTAGAGTATATTTTTGAACATAAGATCAGAAGAGCTATGAAAGTGGAAGCTACATTGCAAGAACTACCCATATCACAATGCAACAGCATTAAAAACATTTTATTGTCAACACTCAAAATCCAAAATTAATAACTAAAGGAAAGGACCAATAAATTGTAAATCCTCCAGGTTGCCACACAACAGATTGTAGTACACACTTATTTATTCCAATTCACATCTGCCATTCTCTTTCGCACTGTAATAATAAACTAAAGGAAGACACATACAGGTCACCAAGACACATCCCGAGAGAAGCCGCAAATAAATTATACACATAAAATTTTGCACAGTTTTCTGGAAACATGAAAAATTTCAGAACAAATTTGTTTCCTTCAATACCGACAAGCGAAGTTATTTTTTGTACCCACATCAGAGAATTGTATAGTAAATGGGAGGGGGGACATATATCCTGATAGCCTGCCTATAAACTGAATATCGGGCAGCTCTCGTGCTACAGGAAGACGTTAGAACTATTGTATATGACGACTAAAATCGGGTGACCGTCTTGCTGTGTACAACATTATGCAGACATTTACGTTGAATCCCTGCATATGATTTTCTTCCGTTGCTATTATTAGTAACGCACCTCTGTATTCCGCGTAGTGTCAACACACTTCGTGGAAAATAAACACCGTCTTGTACATATCTGCGCACTGACTCGCCAGTAATTCAATAGACGAGCAGCGGGTACGTCGGTATAACTTTCTGAAAGCCCTGTAGTTGATTCTTGTGACACAGTAGAGTAGAGATGGAGTAGGGAGTCACCAGGTCGACATTAAGTTTCCAGAGCTACGAAGAGGGGAATGCGTGAGCACATGACGGAAACATGTGTTCCCTCACACATGTACCACACTCACTGCCTCCTCCCATCCCCCACCCTGTCACAGACCCAGAAAACACACAGAGAAAAATTCAAACGGTGCAACTGCATTTAGATGTGGTACATCAGTTAAATATTTCTTCCTAAAAAAATATTTAGCAATAAAAATAATTTTATTCCACAAATCATTATTTTCAATAATCTACCGATTTTTCGTCTGCGACAAACTAAATATAATATTCCCAGAGAAAAATGATTTAAAAAAAAATTAATGTGTCTTTATTGTGGGCGGGAAGACATTTTCATTTGAAGCCGCAGATTTCTTCTTACTTAAGGAAAACAAGAATTCAGTTCCACACTTCGCAACACCAACTATCTGACATCCCACCGGTCTGTACTTTTAAAGTAATGTTTATGACGCTTCCTATTACCAATGTTCAAAAATTTGCAAGTATACGAATTTTTTTCCGATTCGACCTATTTTGGTTATCGTTGACTGGGATAAGAATGAAATAAAGAATCTTGATAATATACGTAGGATGCAGAAAATTTGATTATACAGTTAGCTAATACCACGAGGAAGAACGTCGCCGCACAGCCAAGAAATGCACGTCATAATCCAAACGGAAACAGAATTAGCATTTATTGATCGCTATGAACACAGCGCGGTACGTCAAAAACCAAAACCGTGACTGAAGGTTTTGAAGACTTTTTTTCATAGTTTAATCTTCAACTCGGAGCTTTGGAAATGATCTTTTGTTGCTCGGTATAAATGTAGCTGATACGGCTAAACGTCGAAATAAAGCTAAATACGTCTGATCCGGCATGTGATGCCAAAGCTTACAGCAGTAGTACTTTACAGACGATATCAACAGCAGAGAATGCTGTGTGGGTAAGCGGAGACCACGAGGTGATGCTGATTGGTCACTTACGGTTCCGTACAGCGTCCCTTCCAACGCTGGCTTTGTGCGCTCTTCTACCGGAAGACTGGTCTCGACAAGCAGTCCAGATATTCAATTAATGCGCTTGTCTCGCACAAGAATAGACACTAAAGCACAAAGAACTGCTCGAGAATAATCACGTAAGCACAGAGAATATGTTTACGCAATACGATTCTCAATCGCAATGTTGCCACGCAACTGCTCGCATCATGACATGGGATATATCATTGATGACAAATTCGCCTAGGACCAAAGCTAAAGAGCGATGGCCGCTTCTGACTGTACACAGCGCCTTCGAAATATGTTAGTGGAGTGGTACGTTCCTAAATTTTCGGAATAATAGATTACAAAAGTACAAGCACAGTTAACGAAAGTATTTGTAACTTCTAACAGTGAACTAGCTGGAACAGAATATATAATCTCGCCCTCAGATTTTTTATTTCTCCTTAGATAATAATACACTCCTGGAAATTGAAATAAGAACACCGTGAATTCATTGTCCCAGGAAGGGGAAACTTCATTGACACATTCCTGGGGTCAGATACATCACATGATCACACTGACAGAACCACAGGCACATAGACACAGGCAACAGAGCATGCACAATGTCGGCACTAGTACAGTGTATATCCACCTTTCGCAGCAATGCAGGCTGCTATTCTCCCATGGAGACGATCGTAGAAATGCTGGATGTAGTCCTGTGGAACGGCTTGCCATGCCATTTCCACCTGGCGCCTCAGTTGGACCAGCGTTCGTGCTGGACGTGCAGACCGCGTGAGACGACGCTTCATCCAGTCCCAAACATGCTCAATGGGGGACAGATCCGGAGATCTTGCTGGCCAGGGTAGTTGACTTACACCTTCTAGAGCACGTTGGGTGGCACGGGATACATGCGGACGTGCATTGTCCTGTTGGAACAGCAAGTTCCCTTGCCGGTCTAGGAATGGTAGAACGATGGGTTCGATGACGGTTTGGATGTACCGTGCACTATTCAGTGTCCCCTCGACGATCACCAGTGGTGTACGGCCAGTGTAGGAGATCGCTCCCCACACCATGATGCCGGGTGTTGGCCCTGTGTGCCTCGGTCGTATGCAGTCCTGATTGTGGCGCTCACCTGCACGGCGCCAAACACGCATACGACCATCATTGGCACCAAGGCAGAAGCGACTCTCATCGCTGAAGACGACACGTCTCCATTCGTCCCTCCATTCACGCCTGTCGCGACACCACTGGAGGCGGGCTGCACGATGTTGGGGCGTGAGCGGAAGACGGCCTAACGGTGTGCGGGACCGTAGCCCAGCTTCATGGAGACGGTTGCGAATGGTCCTCGCCGATACCCCAGGAGCAACAGTGTCCCTAATTTGCTGGGAAGTGGCGGTGTGGTCCCCTACGGCACTGCGTAGGATCCTACGGTCTTGGCGTGCATCCGTGCGTCGCTGCGGTCCGGTCCCAGGTCGACGGGCACGTGCACCTTCCGCCGACCACTGGCGACAACATCGATGTACTGTGGAGACCTCACGCCCCACGTGTTGAGCAATTCGGCGGTACGTTCACCCGGCCTCCCGCATGCCCACTATACGCCCTCGCTCAAAGTCCGTCAACTGCACATACGGTTCATGTCCACGCTGTCGCGGCATGCTACCAGTGTTAAAGACTGCGATGGAGCTCCGTATGCCACGGCAAACTGGCTGACACTGACGGCGGCGGTGCACAAATGCTGCGCAGCTAGCGCCATTCGACGGCCAACACCGCGGTTCGTGGTGTGTCCGCTGTGCCGTGCGTGTGATCATTGCTTGTACAGCCCTCTCGCAGTGTCCGGAGCAAGTATGGTGGGTGTGACACACCGGTGTCAATGTGTTCTTTTTTCCATTTCCAGGAGTGTATATAAAGGAATTATCACTTTTTGGAAGATTTAGGAATTACGTTGACGTTCTGAGGTATGTTGTTGTAACTGAGAGCAGTTTGCATAAGACATTTTTGAGATTTTGGGGCCGATGCTGTGAGCAGATCTGTTTTTCATTGGTGTGTCAGATGCTTCTTTCAGTTACCGAATAAAAGTGAGGATGGAGTACAAATCGTTCGCGAGTTAAACGAGACTAAGAAATAGCTGCTATGGTTTGAAGGCGTCACTTTAATTCCAAGTGCCGACATTTCCAATTTAAGGAGTAATTCATGCAGGAGGTGATGTAATGGTTCGAAACAGGTTCGAAATGCATATGCGGAAGTAATTACTATGTCTCCCAAGTGAATGAACCTCTCCAGTAAAGACCATGTGCCCACACCTATGCATCCCAACAACGCAAAACATTTTGTGGTAGTACAAAAAGCAGACATGAGTGTGTCCGCCAACTTTCCAGGTCTGTGTTGTATTTGTAGCATGCAGGAAATACTAAAACAGTGAATTTTCTTCATTAACCGTTACAGGAAATTTACATATGTTTGATGAATTTAGTGGAAGTGTGTGGTAGATTCCAGGTATTACTCCTGTAACACAGTTAGGAAATCAAAGCTTACTTTTGAAAATAACGTCAGAATTTGTTAAAGCTTAGTCACAAGACATTAGCCATACAACAGTATCCGTAACGAGAAGTACGTATGCGTAAGATAAGCAATAATCCAATATTCACTTCCGCTACGATAAAGGAGAACATGAGTAGCTACAAGACTAGCCCCCACCTATACGTAATTTTCTGAAAGGTTAAGGTTTGCTGCACACAGCCGTTGTTCTCTACCAGTCTGGAAATCTGCAAAACACCTATCCAACGGTGTAACTACTAGACTTTGATTGAGAGCGTTCAAAACTGGCATACTTTTCGTCTACACCATTTTATTGTAAGAGAAGTTTAAGGGTAACATATGAAGTTAATCAATGCATATCTCAAGAATATTTCCACCAAACTTTTCTATCAAGTTTTTCATAATTTTGTAAAAACATAATTTTTTAAAAACTGTGTAATATCCATTAATGGTGGAAACGTCTATGACAGAAATAACGTTCCTGTCTGCAAATTCTATTAATCAGCTACATGGTGTGAGCGAATAGGTACTGAACGTTATTTTTTCATAGAAAGGATTTAGTTCAAAATAAGTGCTGCTCGTTTTTTAATGGTTGCCGAATATGGGTTTGATAAGCGAATTATGTTGCCTGTTACTCAAATTAAGAGCTTTTTCGTGGCGGCGAGGTCTCTCATGAAATTTTGATCACCAATTTTCTCCTCCGAAGGAGAAATTTATTTTTTGATCCCACCTAGACAGCTAGACTTAATCATTAAGAAAGAAATAGAGATCTGAGATCTCGCTGAAAAATTTAAATGATCCTTTCTCCCGCAAACTGTGCGATATTAGAATGGTAGAAAAACAGCGTGAAGGTGCTTCTGTGAATCCTCTGTTAGGGACTTCAATGTGAATTGCAGAATAATACTTAGATGAATACGAAGATCAAGATACCATTGCGTTTGAGCGCTTTTTCTTCCACCCTCTGCAGTAGCGATCTGTGAAACAAATCGTTCTTTATTTTTATCTTTCGTGAAGCTATTCTTGTAACTGTGGATGAGTTTGTAATCTTTTTATGCACATTACTTTTTTCTGACATTTTCCATATCCACTGTTTTAAACAGGACAATCGTTCATGTGGATGAGGAATCGGCGGCGATGGAAAACGTCAGGATGGATGCTTTAATAGTAGTAGAGAAAAAGAGGGGAACTCGATGTTTGCGAAGGAAGAAAAGTCTTTATACCACTGGCAACAGTTTTGTGAATAACTTATTTCCTTGCACCTCCTGAAGCATAACTTTTGTTGTATTCGACCCAATCGCTGTATGAACATCAACATCGAATAAAGATAGACATACATTCAGGAGCTGTATTCCTGCGACATTTGGAAAACTGAGGCAAAAGACTTACCGACATCCAGTTCATTATTGTGAAAGTATTTCAGCTGACCGACCAATATGAAATTAAGGCTTTAAACTGGACCTCATGAAAAAGGAAATGTATGCATGCATTATGATAAACGATTTATTATCCGAGCAAAGTAAATGAAACCACTGTTGAAAGAGGTATATCTTGGAAATGAAAATGGTATTTTGCAACCAGCTAGTATGACTTCGAGCTCAAGGTATACGAAGAGATACTTTGAAAATGCCGCTACTAGATTCCAGCATTTCTCGACAATCTTCTCAGTAATGCTGGTGCGTGGAAAGGTAGTGTACAAGAAATCGAAGAATAGTAATCCGCACATGATCATGCACTTCAAAGATACTAGTCACGAAAAATATTACCAGCATATTTCGTCCAGTACTCTGTAATTATTTTAGAAAGCGACATGCTAAAAATACACTACTGGCCATTAAAACTGCTACATCACGATGATGAATTGCTACAGACTCGAAATTTAACCGACACGAAGAAGATGCTGTGATTTGCAAATGATTAGCTGTATAGAGCATTCACAGAAGGTTGACGCCGCTCGTGACACCTACAACGTGCTGACATGAGGAAAGTTTCCATCCGATTACTCATTCACAAACAGCAGTTGACCGGCGTTGCCTGGTAAAACGTTGTGATGCCTCGTGTAAGGAGGAGAAATGCGTACCATCTCGTTTCCGACTTTGATAAAGGTCGGATTGTAGCCTATCGCGAGTGCGGTTTATCGTATCGTGACATTGCTGCTCGCGTTGGTCGAGATCCAATGACTGTTAGCAGAATATGGAATCGGTGGGTTTTGGAGGGTAATACGGAACGCCGTACAGGTTCCCAACAGCCTCGTATCACTAGCAGTCGAGATGACTGGCATCTTAACCGCATGGCTGTAACGGATCGTGCAGCCATGTCTCGATCAGTGAGTCAACAAATGGTTACGTTTGCAAGACAACAACCATCTGCACGAACAGTTCGACGACGTTTGCAACAACATGGACTATCAGCTCGGAGACCATGGCTGCGGTTACCCTTGACTCTGCGTCACAGACAGGAACGCCTGCGATGGTGTACTCAACGACGTACCTGGTTGCACGAAAGACAAAACATCATTTTTTCGGATGAATCCAGGTTCTGTTTACAGTATCATGATGGTCGTATCCGTGTTTGGCGACATCGCGGTGAACGCACATTGGAAGCATGTATTCGTCATCGCCATACTGGCACAGCACGCGGCGTGATGGTATGGGGTGCACGTCTAGTTACCTCTCGTTCGCACTGACGGCACCTTGAACAGTGGACGTTACATTTCAGATGTGTTACGACCGGTGGCTCTACCCTTCATTCGATGCCTGTGAAACCCTACATTTTAGCATGGTAATGGACGATTGCATGTTGCAGGTCCTGTACGGGCATTTCTGGATACAGAAAACGGTTGACTGTTACCCTGCCTAGCACATTATCCAGATATCTCACAAATTGGAAACGTCTGGTCAATGGTGGCCGAGGAACTGGTTCCTTACAATACGCCAGTCACTACTGTTGATGAACTGTGGTATCGTGTTGAAACTGCATGGGCAGCTGTACCTGTACACGCCATCCAAGCTCTGTTTGACTCAATGCCCAGGCGTATCAAGGCCGTTATTAATGCCAGAGGAGGTTGTTATGGGTACTGATTTCTCAGGATCTATGCATCCAAATTGCGTGAAAATGTAATCACATGTCAGTTCTAGTATAATATATTTTTCCAATGAATACCCGTTTATCATCTGCATTTCTTGTGGGTGTAGCAATTTTAATGGCCAGTAGTGTAGTATGAAGGTTGCACAATATTTTCTTACTGACCCTGCTCCACGTGTGTGATTTGTGTCGTTTGCTGTCGTATCACATAATACTGCACATAATACTGCACGAATATTATCTGTGATTTCCCAGTTCTCCACTGCTCGGTAAATACCAATGGCTTGTTATTTTGCTAGGGGAGCAACAGAATAGAGAGGAATATCTATAGAATTTTTATTCTGCTTTGAGATACTGTTATAAACTGCCTCTATGAAACAGCGGCCGCGCATGGGCTGATGACTCCCGGATGTTGCTAGACGCGCCTCTGGCCATGCTCAGTTCATGTGGACTGCGGGCCCCGCTGGTAGGGGACTCACTCCCGAAGGCACTGCTGTGGAACGCGTAAAGGTACTCCTCTAGCAGCCAATAGGAAAGCTGGAAATAGACACTTTCGGACGTGGAGCAGGCCGGCGGTCACGCTTTCCCCTACAAGCCCTCTTGCAGGCAAGAAGTGTTTCCCAGTTTCTCTCCTAGGACACTATGCCCTCAGGCTGACAGTGGCAGCCTCCTGACACTGTAGCACCCATGATACGTATCTCTTACTTTTAATGATGAGAGACAATAATTACTGATGTAAAAGTAAAGTGTCCTTGTTTCAACTTTCATTTCTAGAAATCTTCTAACACAGCACATCCCCTACATCCGTATTTGACAATCACAAACCAGTGTCCTTCTTTCCACGACAACAGTTTCTTATGCCCAGCAATCGCTCCCTCTGCGCTACCACGTTTGTGCTGTGTTGACACACCTGGTGCATGTCTTGCAAAAACCACAGCTTTCGTGGGCAGAGGAGAGATCTCACATCAGTGCACCGTCCTGTGGGAATCCATGGCGACGTCGACGGCTCCATTGCTCCAAAAACAATGTGCCGTGTCGTCGATCGATTCTTCAGAGAGCTGCCTCCGATGAACGCCTTCCTGATACGATTTTTATGTTAGCTTGATGTCGATACGTTCATTTCCTATTTAATGTTTTGCTCCTCTAGCAGTTTAGCCTTCATTTTACAACCATGCCTGACATGAGCTTTCGGTCAATGGACTGCAGAACGTGTAAAGAATGGTTGCTGTCTCTTATGATAAGTTGGAAAATGCTGCCCTGATCCGAGAGATAGGTAGAATACAAGCTGGGTCTTGCTATACGTATGCAATGGGCAATGATACTACGTTTTTATGAGGTTCTTATGACAGAAGATCAAGCTAGAGTTATCGATGTATATATCTGCGGAATAAATGATCTGATTTGGACTCAGGTTAAGGTGTCATCTCCCATCTCATCACATTAAGCCGTTAGACTGGCTGTGCTACGGGAGGAAGGGCGGACGATTTGTTTCTGCCCTGCACGCTCAATGAGCGTCGGCAACTTTTTGTAAATGGTAGAAACTCTCAGCTGTGTGAAATGCCAGACGATATTTCTTGGGGCTGTCGTGCTCCTTCTGGAATGCAGATGGAGATAACGAGTGTGAGGTAGGCCCTGACACCCACATTCACCCCCTACAAGAACATTGAACTCAGCGAAATATGGGGAAAACAAAGAGATGGCAAACACAGTCTTAGAAGCAAGCTCAGAGGAAGGAATACCAAATCTTAATAGATACAGGAGACTAGATTACTGTTTTATTTGTTTCACAAAATACGTTAGCACTCAGATACTGTATTATAACATAGGTCGGGTAGGTGAGGAGGTAATAGTTCCTCTCGGTATCAGTTTGGTACGTTTGCAGATTGATGGGAGCCAATATGAATTAACCATGCGGATGACGCTGCCGGCTTTTTGTTCTAATTTTAGAAAACAACTTCCTAAACTGTTTCAAGGCTGTAATTGACTATAGGATAGGAAGTGCGCTGTCCACTGAGACAATTCACTATCTGGACAGTAAGCGTGTGCCTCAATCACGAGGTATCTGTGTGTAAGGCAACTTCCCTAGCTCTCATAGAACCGTGACATGGGCGTTAAAAACTAGCACCGCTGTTCAGAATCAGCGGAGGTACAGCCACTGAGACCAGGCTTTCCAAATGATCCAGTTAGCCTGAACGATGTCTCGACCAGCTGTAACTTCCAGTCAAAAGAAGCAAAAGCAACGCGGAAGCAGTAGGAAAGAAGATTACAGTGCTGGTGTGTGTTGTTAAATTTTGTTCATAAAGATGTGAAAGTCATGTTGCAACAACGAGTGCAGAAACTAGTGGATAAGAAATTATTGAAGACTTCGTTCAATGTGAGAAGCAGTTTAAGCCGAGTACGAAGAAATTGTTGTTATTTAGGAATTTCTGCGCAGTTATGCCTTTATAAATGAATATATTACAAGAGAAGTTAGTACATTTATCCGAGACCGAATAGAATCCTTTACTCTCAGTTCTTGAAGAATCTGCGCGACAGTGCGCGGAATGCAAGTATTTCCCGTAACTATCCACGTACAGTATGAAATGTCTAATGGAGGCACTAGACCAGTCCCTTAGAAACCAAACAGACCACCATTTCATCCACAAATTGTTGTTGAGGAAACTGTTCATCCTTCTGCCATCCCCTGGTCATCACCAGTTTTCATGGTCAGAATGAAATCAGTCAGTGGAGAGAAAACCTATAATCTATGTTTCGATATGACATGGGTAAATAAGGTATTGATTCATGACAATTACTCTCCACCCTGTATCGACGAAACATCGGATGGATTGAAAAACTACTGCTATTTTTCGACCGTTGACGTTTTCTCTAATTACCACCAAATCCCAATTGCATCACAACACGCTTTTGTGTTGCCTTTTTTGGATCACTTCACACAACGTTTTTCCACTGTTCAGTCGTCCAGGTTTTACGCTCCTTACATCAATCGAGGCGCCGTTTGGCATTTACTGGCGTGATGTGTGGCTTATGAGCAGCCGCACGACCAAGAAATCCAAGTTTTCTCACCTCCCGCCTAACTGCCATAGTACGTGCAGTGGATTCTGATTCAGTTTGGAATTCCTGTGTGATGGTCCGGATACATGTCTGCCTATTACACATGACGACCTTCTTCAAAAGTCGGCGGTCTCTGTCAGTCAACAGACGAGGTCGACTAGTACGCTTTTGCACTGTACGTGTCCTTTCACGTTTCCACTTCAATATCGCATTGGAAACAGTGGACCTAGGGATGTTAAGGAGTGTGGAAATA
Organism: Schistocerca cancellata; assembly: GCF_023864275.1. Classification (NCBI taxonomy): domain Eukaryota; kingdom Metazoa; phylum Arthropoda; class Insecta; order Orthoptera; family Acrididae; genus Schistocerca; species Schistocerca cancellata. The sequence goes on from NC_064632.1 coordinate 140,318,613, forward strand.
TCGTGTAGAGAAGTATGACACAAGTGACACCCAATCACCTGACCATGTTCGAAGTCCGTGAGTTCCGCCGAGCGTCCCATTCTGCTCGCTCACGATGTCTAATAACGACGGAGGTAGCTCATATGGAGTACCTGGCAGTGGGTGGCAGCACAATGCACCTAGTGTGGAAAACGTATGTTTCTGAGGCTGTTCGGATACTTTTGATCACATAGTGTAGTTGAGACCTTATTAACTCGTTCCACATAATTTTCATAAAAGAATTGTTCACATGGTGTTCGTGCAATGTACAACTGTCTAATTAAGAAACAACTGACTGTACCATTTCTCCATTTGTCTTGAGCTGTTGTATCTCTTTCATATACTCGTATATCCCGTTTACGAAATTTTAACTATTTTCGGTGTTAATTACGACATTATTTACGAACCACTGGTACTAATGACCCACATTTAAGAATTGTTTGTTGCTTAAACAGGGAAATTACATTGTCAAAGCTATTAATCGTATTCCTTTCGACGTTATGAATCTTGTTAAATCCTCTAACGTCATTAACGTGTTTTCTAAAAGAACACCTGCGGTTAGGTATGTAGGCAAAATGATGGTTTATAAAAGTATTGCAATTTATTAATTCGTTAGTAACAAAATTAACTGTTAAGTTCTCAAACAGTATCGGATATTAGGTTGGCAATAATTGTCTTGATGATGGAGCATGATATCTTCTCTTAACTCAAGTAGTGATCCTTTCAAGGATATTTTCAGCTTTGGAAGTAGGCATAAGCCATTTGTGACCATGATTAACCAGAGGAAGTATTTCGTGACAGAAGTCTGAATCAGGTGCTCAGAGTAGATGGATGCGATACCATGATGTAGGTGCCAACTTTCTGCTGCACACGACATACGCGTTCGTTTCCACTGCGTATGGACTATCGTGCCATCTCATGGTGCTACAGCCCACGAGACTTCAGGAGACAATACTTTGATATCGCTATATCGCTGCTAACTTGCCTATTTTCTCCCTCGTGGATGTCGGTTATTTCCACTCACACTACTGCCAACGCCCCATTGCCTGAATTCGTGTCGTTCGAACCGGTGTGATTACGGTCTGCAATGTCTCGCACGTTCTGTGAAATTTCCAGACGGCTTTGCATCTGCTCAGTTGACAGCAGTTTCAATACGAATGTCTTATACACTCTCCTTATGCATACATAGCAGTGCCTTGATCAATATCGAATATACCAATCCAGTCCGTAAGCCTACCCCTTTCTCAAGTTCTCGTAATGTTATATAGCGGTATTCCATGACGAAATTGCGCACTTGTTCAATGACACTGCGGCTCGTTGACTGTTGAGGGTCTGTGTTGCGACGGTTCGCTATCCGTTGAGGTGAGACTAACCCTGTAGTGGTTCTACCAGTCTTTATCGGTTAGCCTCTCGTAGCATCGTCCCTAAATGTTTCTTAATTCTTGCGGGTGACCTTCATTCTGATGTCGTTAAATTTTTTTGGAATGTTTGATGCAGTTCCGCTACTCAGTTTGCTCTGTCAATTTCAATTCACTAGAATTAGGTGTGCGCTCACTCATCTACATCTACAAGACTGCTCTGCAGTTCACACAAAAGGATTATCGAAACACATTCAGAGTGTCTCTCTACCGTTGCGGGAAGTATGTAAACTTACATCTTTCCGTGCGAGCTCTCATTTCTCTCATCTCATCACGACAATCTTTTTTCTTTATGTACGCTGGCGTGAATAAAATATTTCCTCATTCGGAGGATCAAGTTGATTTCTTGACAAGATGACGCCGCAAAGAGAAACGCTTTCGTTTTTATTACAACCACCACAATTCCCTCCCCATATCCTAGACATTGCTTCCCACATTTGACGAATTAACAAAATTAACTGCCCATCTTCGACATTCTTCGACGTCCTCCGTCAATCCGATCTGATACGGATTCCACACCGAGCAGCAACATTGCAGATGAAGACACAAAAGTACAGAGTAGACAGTCTTTAGTAGACCCGTTGCATCTTCTAGGTGTTCTGCCGATAAACATAGTCTTTCGCAAGTCTTCCCCACAACGTTATGCATGTGATCGTTACAATTTAAGTTATCCGCAGTGATAAACCTTAGATATTAGCTGCTTTGACAGCCATTGGTATTTGTGTGATTTCTCGTGGCATCGAAATTTAACGGATTCCTTTTACGAATCATTTATATGATCCCACACTTCCCGTTATATAGATTCACTAGCCGCTTTTTGCACCATACAGTTATTTTCTCTAACTCATTTTTCAATTGGTTTTGATCTTATGGTGGTTTCATCTGCAGAAGTCTAAGAGGGCTGCTCAGTGTGTCTCCTTATTAAAAATGGCTCTCAGCACTATGGGACTTAACTTCTTAGGTCATCAGTCGCCTAGAACTTAGAACTACTTAAACCAAACTAACCTAAGGACATCACACACATCCATGCCCGATGCAGGATTTGAAACTGCGACCATAGTGGTCGCGCTGTTCCGGACTGTAGCGCCGGGAACGGCTCGGCCAGTGCGGCTTGCTCTCCGTAATCGCCTGTATAGATTAGGAACAGCAGATGACCAATAATGAATACTTGGGAGCGCCAGAAGTCACTTCTCCTTTTCATCAGTTGATACCACCTGTAACCCTTCTGACAGGAAATCGCGAACAAGTCGCAGCAGAGAGACTAAGCTCCGCAGTCATGCAATCTGATTATAAGTCGCTTATGAGGAACGGTTTTAAAAGCATTCCGTCCATCTGCAAATAGGGGATCAATTTCAGATCCCTTGTTCATTACCACTCAATACCGTTTATGAATACTGACCTAGTCGTGTTACACACGAACGATATTATCTTAACGTGTGCTGGCTGTGTGTACCAACCGATCGTTGTCTTCATGTAATTCACTACGTTCGAACACATTGCATGTTTCAAAATTCTACTGCAAATTGAAGTCAGTGACATGGGTTGATAAGGTAGCCGATTACTCCAACTTTATTTCAAATCTTGAGTACTAGTGTGATGTTTGTAACCTTCCAGTCTTTAGGTACAAATCATTCGTCAATCGTCTATTTCTACACGACTGCTCAGTATGGAAGCTAAGCATACTCGGAAAGGAACCTTTTTGTTATACAGTCTGTGCCATAAACTTACCTTCATTATGAAATTAAGCTGCTTCTCCACACCGAAAGTCCAGACTTCTAAGTTACTCAAGTGAAATGCTTGACAACGTTATTAGTAACCGACCGACCTATGATATGAAGGCCATTATTGGATACGCCAACGCAAAAAAAAAAAAAGATGGACCATTTGGCAAGGAACACAATTGACTGAGAATCTAAGCGCCGAAAATTACCAACATGTATGAGAATTCCCAGCTATGCAAGTTCAGCCCCCCTACAGGCTAAGCGCACATATTTTCCTCAGGAGCCAACTTGAATATCGTCAGATGGTAAAACAGCAAACCAAATGGACCTTGTCTGAATGTGAAAATCTTAAAGGAATTCGAGACAGGCATTGTACACTATTTACCCAGGAAAGACGTATGGCAAGCTACAGAGAAGACAAGAAGAATAAGCAGCATAGCAGAAAGAAATACTGTCGTAGAGAAAGTGAAGAATAATGACAAGGTAGACGAATTTGTCATTACCTCAAAACAGGTTCGAGCTTCTAGCAATGGAAGATCAGTGGGGAATCATTAAAAAGAAATATCGAGTAATTATCAGTAGAAATGTTCAAAAAAAAAAAAAAAGAAAAAGAAAAAGGTGGAATAAAAATGTATAACTCTCAGAAGAATGTGAGCCAAACGAAAAGAAGAAGAGTAGGGAAAGTAAGTCTATGAAAACACTGTAGCATATGAAAAAGCCAGTAGAGAAACCAAAAACTGTCTCAGAATAAAAACGAGAGGAAAAGTTTATAATTTAATTTACAGGAAAGAATAGTACAAAAGTCCCGGGAATGAAAGAGATTTCGTCAACTGCGTTCCTCATAAATGGATACAGACCACGCCGGCCGTTGTGGTCGAGCTGTTCTAGGCTCTTCAGACCGGACACAGGGCTGCTACGGTCGCAGGTTCGAATCCTGCCTCGGGCACGGCTGTGTGTGATGTCCTTACGTTAGTTAGGTTTACGTAGTTCTAAGTCTAGGGGACTGATGACCTCAGATGTTAAGTCCCATAATGCATACAGCCATTTCAACCATTTGATACAGATCACGGATATACGGCATTAAAGATGAAAGTAGCAATACCTGTCTGGTAAGAACAAAAAGTACTGATATTTCGAAGGTATGTTATGAGGAGTTTCTAAATGATGAAAATGGGGTATAGAAATACAGGAACAACACAAATATTTGAACTTAGATCGCTTAGTTGGACCGCTGACAATGAAAGACAAAGTAGATGCTATCAAAATATTAAAACCTACAAAGCTACATAAAGATGAGGAATAAAAGCTGAACTACCTAAAAAGGGAGGAGATACAACAGCAAAACGATCACACAAATTCGTGGCTATCCTTCGAAACGAAAAAAGAACGCCAGATTAGTGGACTGCAGGGATCGCAGTACAATCCGTAAAAAGAACAGTAAACAAGGATGTAAAAACCAAAAGAGGCATCTAATTAATAATCACAGCATACAAAGTTTTCTCTCTGTTTCTCCAGGAAATCCTGCAACCATATTGAAAACGATAAAAGATGAGAAAAAATGGACAATTAGCACAGGAATAAAAACGAGTTTACTAACCGTTGCAGATGATGTATAATTAATCGTTGAAAATCTAGATGACCTGCAATTACTGACAAGAAGTCTGTTTCAAAAAGCAAAGGTAGTTGGGTCCGAGACAAATTGAAGAGAAAAGAAAACTCGTGAGAGCAGAAACAAATCAAGACAAAAAGGAGAAAAACTCAACAGACTGATAATCAAATATTTAATTTTAAATATCAGGGGGTTGAAGTAAACAACAGAAATGATATGTGTTATGGCGTACCGTCAGCGCCAGCACCCTGTATGGGAACAACAGGAAGATAAGGCTGTGAGAAAGCCGATCGCACACTGATCGACCTCCCTTCCAGAACGATAACGCAACAGCATCAGACCCTAGGTGAAGAGGATATGAGTGCCGCACCAGACTGATGGCAACCCATTTCGAAAGCAGCTATAGCATTAGCCTCTTCGGTAGCAGTTCAGGACAGACTTTTGTCAGAGTTCAGCAGTCACTACAACGACTGATTAATACGTGTGTCGTCCTTTGCTTCAACACATCTGTGTAGTTGCCAAAGTTGACTATCGTAATTGCTTTGTTTTAATAAAACTCATTGATACGAGTTGTTTGATTGCTTTTCAAGCGAACCGAGTAGGCTGGATTCCTAGAAACAACAACATTGGCGATGAGGATGGGATGACTAACACTGGCGAAGAGCTGTAAGAGTAACATAGCGACTCCCTGTGAACGCCTCGAACTCCGTGCAACAGTGGCCACAGATTGTTTTGGTTCAAGTGGCTCTGAGCACTATGGGACTTAACTTCTGAGGTCTCCAGTCCCCTAGAACTTAGAACTACTTAATCCTAACTAACCTAAGGACATCACACACGCACCCATGCGCGAGGCAGGATTCCAACCTGTGACCGTAGTGGCCGCGCGATTCCAAACTGGGCTTTAGGTTTTTCTGCTGTCTTAATTCTGCCTTGTCTTTTCTTTGCAGGGGTGTGTTTTCATGGTTAATAGTATCTCTTATTGAATTTCTTCTAGTCAGTGTTTTCAGGTGGGCGTTGCAGAAATCTTCTTTGTTTGTGTGCTTATTTATATTCCTTCCATTGTCTGTTTATTGCATTTGCCTATTCCAAAATGAGCAACCTGTCTCTTCCACCCCCTGTCGGGCGCCACAGCTGCAAGAAATACATGCTATGCAGCTAACACAGATGTTTCAATTCCAGACGCATCAGACTGCTATCTATCTAAACACGGTACAGAAGTTGTTCGCCAACCTAGCAACAAACTCATGAACTGTATCTCGGAGTGCCATAAAACCTTTTCGCCAGTTTAACGAAAAGCGAGAGGAATGGCTCAAGAGATTGAAACATTATGAAGCCTACATTATTGCCCACAAAGTATGAGGTACTGTGAAACTACAAATCTTTTTGACAACGGTAGGAAGTGCAGTCTTTTGCCTCGTTCACAAAATTGTTCTCTCACGCCACTCCGATTCAACTTTCCTTTGGTCAGGGTGTTGGTTCTCTAACTGACTATTATGATCAACAGGTGAAAGTGGTGGCAGCTAGGTACTAATTCCTTTGTTACAAGAAAGGGTCAGAACAAACTTATCGCGAGTGGGTAACAGATTTACGGGGTATGATGAGGAAATGCAAATTCAGATTTGATTATGGTGCTCCATATTCCGGTGTGATGTAGCACGATCTGATCGTGTACAATGTAACTGGTGTCAAACTCAGTGAAAACATTTTAAAACAGTCAGATCCGTCATTTCATCACATAGTGCAAATTCTAGATCAATATGATTCAGGTGTCATAGTGGCCAATAAACTTGAGCAGCCACATATTTGTCAGGTTGCGCCGTCCCTTGCCCACGACTGGCCCAGTAGGCAGTACCAACACGCATGCACAAAGCCGCGTAAACAGTTCTCTAAACAGGCGGCTACATCAGCGAATAGAATTATGTCAAGTCTTCGATGCAATTCACTGCACAAACGTCAAGACTGCTCGCCCAGGCAAGCACAGTACTGCGCTTGTGGAAAGAAAGGTTACGTGCAACCTGTATGTTGGCAACTGAACAAACATAAGTATTTTGCTCTCTAACAAAAGTCTAGTCACAAAGGCCATGCATTCCTGAATCGTAAAACATATGAACTGTTAGGCTCTCAGTGTATGTCTAAAACTACCACGCACCTGTCAGTTTACAACGGACCAGCATTGCCATTCTCAGGAAAACGTAATTTTCTAGGTCTCGCATACACGAACTGTGACTTTTAGTGCTCTACATTACGGGATTTTGATTTATTTGGCTTTCAAATACAGGAAAATCTGTTGGCAGTGACTGCATTCAATACCAACGACACTGAAGCTCGCTTGCTGAAAGGTTTCCTTGAACTCGTTTCTGGAGGTTTAGGCAAGGCTAACAATTTTGTTGCACATATTACTGTGAAACAAAATGCTCGGCCGAAATTTTTCAGACCAGAACTGTTTCCATTGCTTTACAAAGTGGCTGCTGAACTTAAAGAATTGCAAGACAGCGGAGATATTGCGCCCATATAAGCTAGTTAATGAGCAAACCTTCAGGTCGCATTTACATCTGTTTTGACTTTCAGTCAACAGTCAACCCACAACCTATAATTGTTACTTATCCGTTGCTACTTCCAGAGGATGTCATGGAATGATTAGGCGCTGGTCGTTACTTTTCAAAAATTGATTTGCGCGACGCATATGTTTAAGTACTACAATATCAAGATTTTAAAACCGTGGGTGTCGTGAACACTCATTTGGGATTGTTTACATATTTGCGTTTCCCTTTTGGGAGTGTTTCCGCACCCGCCATTTTGCCAACAGTATTTGGAAGAGCTGACGGTTCAAGTACCAAACTATTCAAACTATTTGTACGCTATTGTCGTAGCAGGTCGCACACCTGAAGAACACATAGCAAATATGCGCGCATCGTTTCTTGTATTATCTGATGCAGGACTAAAGTGTAGACTGGACAAGTGGGATTCTTTTAAAGCTGCGATGCAGTGTCTTTGTTACGTCATAAGCACTCAAAGTGTACATCCTCTTCAGTCACATTTCTTAGCCATACGTGACTGTCAGTTCCTCACAATGTCACGGAATTGCAGTCACTCTTAGGGAAAATGAACTATTATAATTGGTTCATAACAAATGCTGCTCAAATCGCAGCTCCATTGCATCACTTGCGTTACAAGGATGCCCTCTTTGTTTGGACAGGTGAGGGCCAAGAGGCTTTTTCAAAAACGTAAAGATGCATTGCTCAGTGGTCAATGCTTGACTCCCTTTGTTCCTGACAAACCATTTGTGTTGCAAGTTGACGCTTCTTCTTACACAATCTGTGCAGTGCTTTCACACAGATTTGGTGGTAAAGACAGGCCTAATGCTTTTGCATCGAAAGTGTTATCCAAAGCTCTGTTTAACTATTCACAAACAGAGGCATTGGGTATTGTGTACGGTATCATTAACGTCAACTACTATTTGTATGGCAGAAAATTATACTTACAAGGGAATCTCCCCATCACACCCCCCTCAGATTTAGTTATAAGTTGGCACCGTGGGTAGGCCTTGAAAAACTGATCACATGTTAATCGAGAAAACAGGAAGAAGTTGTGTGGAACTATGAAGAAAATAAGCAAAATATACAAACTGGGTAGTCCATGCGCAAGATATGCAACATCAAGGATACCGCGAGATAAGGAACGCCGTGGTCCCGTCGTTTGCGTGAGCAGCTGCGAAATGAGAGGTCCTTGGTTCAGGTCTTCCCTCGAGTGAAAAATTTTTTTTTTTTTTATTTTCAGACAATTATCAAAGTTCAGGCACTCACACATAATCAACTTCGCTCTCCAAAACTCCAGGACATGTTCAGATTTGCTTGGACATATGCAGGATTTGACGGTCTACACACGGAAAAATTTGAAAACTTTGGAAACATATGTTTTGACAGAGCACAGGGAAAACTGTGCGACTGTGAATCTGTTGCATTCATTTGTTGCAGTGTATGTCACAAACTCATCACTTTTTGGGAGTGATTATAACATCCACAAGAAAACCTAAATCGGGCAAGGTAGAAGAATCTTTTTATCCATTCGCCAAGTGCACAAGTTAGGTGGGTCGACAATATATTCCTGTCATGTGACGCACATGCCGTCACCAGTGTCGTATAGAAAACATCAGACGTGGTTTCCTGTGAAGGAATCGGTTCACCTATGACTTTGCGATCAAATGTTTTCGGTTCCCATTGCAGAAGCACGTCCTATCGTCTACTAGTCGCACGGTTTTGCGGTGCGGTCGCAAAACACAGACACTAAACTTGCTACAGTGAACAGAGACGTCAATGAATGAAAGGACAAATCATAACTTTGCGAAAATAAAAAGGTAAACTTTTCACACGAGGAGGGACTTGAACCAAAGATCTCTCTTTCCTCAGCTGCTCACGCTAACCACGGGACCACAGCGTTCCTAAGCTTATATTATTCTTGATGTTGCATATCTTGCGCATGAACTACTCAGTTTATATATTTTGCTTACTTTTTTCATAGTTCCACACAACTTCTTCCTGTTTTCTTGATTGATCTGTGTTCAGTTTTTCAAGGCCTATCCACTGTGCCAACTAATAACTAAATCTGAGGGGGGTGCGCTGGGGAGGTTCCCTTGTTAGAAACGGATCACAAGACTTGCAGTCCTTATATCATCCGATACAGCCGGTTCCTGTACGAACTGCCCAAAATTGCAAAGATGGGTTTTGTTGTTGTCTCGACACCAGTATGAGATTGTGTATCGTCTGGCAGCTCAACATGGTATTGCGGACGCACTTTCACGTCTTTCTATCTGAAACCTTCTAGTATCTCCAGGGTTGTTTCATGTATACAACCTTCTTGCATGATTCTTGAATCAAGTGTTAGCTATGATTAAGTTATGCTCTGTGCAAAATTCTACCAGGCGGCTTCCTCTTACTGTTTTTAGCCTCAATCCATATTCACCTACTACGTTTACTTCTCTTCTTTTTCCTGCTGTCGAATTCCAGTCACCCATGACTATTATATTTTCATCTCCCTTCACTACCTGAATGATTTCTTTTATCTCAACATACATTTCATCAATTTCTTCATCATCTGCAGAGCTAGTTATCATATAGACTTCTACTACTGCTGTAGGTGTGGGCTTCGTGTGTATCTTTGCCGCATTAATACGTTCACTGTGCTGTATTAGTAGCTTACCCGCACTCCTATTTTTTTATCATTATTAAACCTACTCCTGCATTACCCCTATTCGATTTTGTATTTATAACCCTGTATTCACCTGAAAAAATCTTGTTCCTCCTGCCACCGAACGTCCATAATTCCAACTATATCTAACTTCAACCTATCCATTTCCCTTTATAAATTTTCTAACCTACCTGCCCGATTAAGGGATCTGACATCCCATGCTTCGATCCGTAGAACGCTAATTTTCTTTTTCCTGATAACGACGCCCCCTTGAGTAGTCCCCGCCCGGAAATTCGAATGGGGAAGTATTTTACCTCCGGAATGTTTTACGTAAGAGGACGGCATCATCATTTAATCATACAGTAAAGCTGCATGCAGTAGGGTAAAATTACGGCTGTAGTTTCCCCTTGCTTTCAGCCGTTCGCAGTACCAGCACAGTAAGGCGGTTTTGGTTACTGTTACAAGACCACGTCAGCCAATCATCCAGACTGTTGCCCCTGCAACTACTGAAAAGGCTGCTGCCCCTCTTCAGGAACCACACGTTTGTCTGGCCTCTCAACAGATACCCCTCTATTGTGGTTGCACCTAAGGTACGGCTATCTGTATCATTGAGGCACGAAAGTCTCCCCACCAACGGCAAGGTCTGTGGTTCATGAGGAGGCGGTGGGGTGCGATAATCAAATCAATTCTGTGGAAGAGACAATACAGCTGTGCAGTTCCCCATAACGATAAGGCGAGCGGTCTTATAAATTCCGTCACATTCTGTCCGTACATATTTGTGATACCTATTGTCTAAGACTTTTCTCATGTGATGCAAATATTCTTCTCTCTACATACATTGCTTATCCTCTACTGTGTTTAGTAATTCAGTTAGTTATACTAAGTAAATTTCATTACTTACTACAGAGCAGTTACTTATGTAATGCCTTCATTTGGTCTGTAGGTTTCAATTATGTGTACGACAACGCATGTAGTGTGAATCGTGGATTATTTGTGACTCCTTTTGTACCCACACGTTCACATAGGTCCAGTAAAGAGTACACAACTTGCTAAATTGCTGGTTAACACGTGTTAGAAATCTTTTTTTTTCCTCTACACCAAAAACACATATATGTAAATGGACCCTACATTCTGGTGTCAGTGTAATTAGCCATGAGTTTCATTCACTACTTAAAACCAGAAATTACATTTACCAGTATATATTTAAGAGTGATTAATAGTGTCTAGAGATCTTCATCTGTTGTGTCACAATTGAAGATCTGCACGAATACCAAATGTAATTTCTGTAGCCCTTAGCGGCACTGTAACATCATAAACAAACCATTAACCAAAGGAATATTAATTTCATTATATCGTGAGTAGTATCCCTTCTCTTCAGATGAGAGCAAGTGACTTTCAAGCTTATATGTGCTAGGAATTAGTTAAATGAATGTTTTAATTTCGTTCACATCATTCCTCCTCTAACGGCCATTGTTGCTCATAATGTTATACTTCAAATCCTTTTGCCACTTAGTCAGGATAACATGCATTTATTATTACACAGATGCCAATGGAAAGAAGTCATTAAAATGCCGAGGTAAAACTGAAAATCGCTGCAGTTTATCTAGTAAATAGTTGTGTACGAAATGAGATATGGATTATTTACTTTCTATGTTGGTGACTGACAAACTTTGGACTGATTTGTGTGACAGTCCATGTGTAATCTTTCTGTAGGAGATGAACACCTAAAAAGATGACGCGTCAAATATTTGTCTGTAAGCAGCCCCACAAGTAAAGAGAAAGAAAATAAAACAACTTTTGTTAAAGTAATAATTTTTATTCTGCATCTGTTTAATTGGATTTGAGAAAGATTAATGCTTAATTAATGTTGTTTTACAAGAAGATATATTGAGTCCGACTTATCTAGATATTTTATTCTTTCGTTTAATAATTTATTCAGTTTAGTTATTTGTGAGTCGTTGTCCCCATCCACTGTGCAGGCACATTACTGTCTCAGCCGCGACCTTCTTCATTCAGCACATCCAAAACCATCTCCAAGAATGAGGCATCGGTGGTAAGTCCTCCTCATTCACAGTCCTCGGTTAGTCATTGATATGTTTATTGGCTAGCAAACATGTGTCCCTGTCCAATTTGCGCCCACACAACACTCTTAGTCTTGACTTTTCCCTCCCAAAACATGAAACAGCCTCTACAACGAAGAAGCATTGACGTGATGTCCCAATCGCTCACTGTTCTTGGTTCCACTTGAATAGATTTATTGACTAGATAGCGAGTGTCCCTATTCTCTTCACTGACACGCAACAGTCAAAGCCCTGAATTTTTCTGTCCAGCACTTCCAACACCCTTACCAACCCTTACCAACAATGCGTTGCCTTTCTTATACACTGTTCTCAGTTCCTAGTGAATAAATTTACTGGGTAAAGAGACGATATCTTTGTCCACTTTCCGCACACAAAAACTTGTGTCACTGAATTTTTCCACTCAGCTCTCCCAACTTCCTCTAAAACGAAGAGACATCGTCGTGATGTCCCCGTCGTTAACACGTTTAGCGAGCAGTGAGCCGATGTCGCCGCCCACCGTCTGGGCGCACCACAGCCTTCGCCCCGCCCCTCTCCTCCCAGCACCTCCGACACCCCCTCCGGCGGCGAGGGGTCGGCGGGATGTCCTCCTCACACTCCGTCACTGGTGGCTCGTGGACCTCGGCGGCCGTCAGAACTACCCAGCCATCGTTCACCTGCACAGATGAGGAGTACTTCACATTTAATAATTAAAATTTACACCATGCAACATCAGTGGCAAATAATTAACAACACTGATTGCGAAGCACAAAGCGTTCATCAAGAGATGACAACATTCTATATTTTGAGTATGGTATGAAAGTAAGGAAAAGGCTTCAAAGATGCTCGTTAACCGAGTTAAGGATCATAAATACTACCTTCTAGCACTAGTCAGATATAATGTAACTCATTTATTGCTAGTGCGTTGTTAATGAAGTTGTGCCTTCAGCGCCGCCTTACCTTCCCGATGACTCTGCCGCAGGCTCCGTCAACAGCAGCAGGCTGCGGCCGGCTCTTCTCCGCCTGCGCTGCCACCAGCACCAACTCGTCCACGTCTGAGCGCAGCCGCCAACGCGCGGCGCCCATCCTCTGTAGGAGATTTGATTCAACCGTCAAAATTCATTCAAGTATTGGTTTTAGGACTTTGTTCCTACCGTTTATCTAATATTTTATACATTTTTTGTGTTTATTCAGGCCATTAAAATAAAAATTATTGTACTATTTGAGTTATGAAATGATGCAACCTTTCAAGTCTGAGAAAACGGGCCAAAAGAACGAGCTAGACAGCACACTGAGTGTTGTCCAGATTGCCATTAGGTATGAATATCAGTATCAATTTGCCGTATGTGTGGATCTAAAGTATGTGGTAGTTAGTACATCGATTCAAGCGAAATACTGCATCAATTAGTTTTTCAATATAAAGCGATGTTTAGGGAGCTCTACGCACCTAGACGTGTAAAGACATAATGGCTTCATGAGTTCCTCCGCACACATACTCAAAAACGTTACTTGGGAGACCATGATTAGTTTTCTGGACAGCTGTAAATGTTGGTTAAGTGCCAATATCGGTCAACTTCATCACTGTGAAAGCCGGGACACCACTTTTAAGTCACTCAATAAATTCCTGCATCAAAACTACTTCCAGATGACACTGACATATGTCAACACGAACTGAGAAGCATTAGCTCAAATAGACATTAAATATCTTCCAACTAGTATCTAACAACTCATACTCATAATATGATACCTAAACATAACATGATAATGTTGTCAATATAGAAACTCAGAGTGGGCAATGATGACCCATGATATCAGCTGTGTCCTTCCTTAGAAAGCTGGAGAGGCGCCCCTTCATTGATTTGAGGATGTAATGGAAATGGTGAAACTGGATTGTCCGACAGGGATCAGAACCTTACGTAATTTTACTGTTTCAACAACCACGCCACCTTGTTCGGCGTTTCCTACTCTACCTGGGAGCAGAGTGAGTCCATAAAGCACAGCGATTAGGAACAAAGCAGTTGTGTTCAATGGAAAAGTTTGTTCAAAGCTCTGATCGTACTAAGACAACTACGTGAGAAATGAAAATGTAATTTGCCTAGACAGTTTCCAGAAATATACTAAGATGCGTCGGTATGGCTCGATAAAATTTCTACATCAATTATTTCAGAATCTAGATGGGAAACTTCCGCAGTGATTGGACGATGTTTTAGCATGCGTTGTACGAGCTGTAAACTATACGGTTGCAGATTTTGGAAACACCAGAGACGAGTAGAAGAAGACGTTTCTCATCATGTTGCGAATTGATATGAAGCTGTTGTCGTGAGCTCCAAAACTTCTATAAGAGAACAAAAGTGAGAAATAACCGAGCGAACTTCAGTTTTTTTTTTTACTTCTAATGTTCTATGCAACCTTCTCTACTAAGAGTAATTTCGTCCAGTATGAAGAGTGCTCATTAAACGAATGTTTAGGCAATCAATCGACAATTCGTTTGGTTGGAACTAGAAGTAAGTATATACCAATGTACATAAGAAGTTGTTCTTCCACGAGATACAGTTCATAACTACGTGTAAATAAAACATATTTGCCAATTCCGGTAGTCGTCACAGTAATCTGTCTTGTATTGTTAATGGTCTTATTAAGTAGAAAATGATTGCTTATGACATAGATTGGTGTTCTTTCAGTACATCTCGGTGTTCCTCACCTCTGGTTTTCCAACCAAATCTGCGTCTACCAGGTCTGACTCCCTCCGAGATCGGAGGCAGAACACGCCCAAAAGCCTCCGGAACATCTGCGAGGAAATCAAAAAATCGCATGAAGTTGAGCTGGGGTTACACACTAATGTAATACAATTAGGGTGCGGCCGGCCGCGGTGGTCTAGCGGTTCTGGCGCTGCAGTCCGGAACCGCGGGACTGCTACGCTCGCAGGTTCGAATCCTGCCTCGGGCATGGGTGTGTGTGATGTCCTTAGGTTAGTTAGGTTTAAGTAGTTCTAAGTTCTAGGGGACTTATGACCTAAGATGTTGAGTCCCATAGTGCTCAGAGCCATTTTTGAATTACGGTGCGACCATTGTTGACTGCTGAGCAGTCGGGATGTTCGGTATGAGAATAAGGCAAAGGTCCTACAAAAGCTTCTTAGTCTAAACAGTATGCAGATGAAACCATTGGAACGTCAAATTCTTGGACACCTTGAATTTCTACGAAATAAAAATATAAGTTCACAAATAATTTATTCACTCTGAACACAGAGACAGTTTTAGGCGGTAATATACAGCACATAGAATCAACATATATAAAAACAAATAAATCATGAGTAAGGGTCAGTGGCGCTGAGAGAACATATGTTGGTCGGTAGAAGTGCCACGCAATTAGTTTTCGGATAACTGTTATGTCAGGTACACCTTGTGAAGGGTGAGCGGTTTCAGTGTGCATTTCGAAACGTTGTGCTAACAGTACACGTGGTGTCATGGAACAGAATGCAGCGTCATACGTTACCCAAGTGATACGGTTCTCTGTTTCTCTTAGGTTTCTTTCGCTGTTCTCCTTGTCAACAGACTCCACGCGGGCAGCCTATGGTTCTCACGAGGATGTGTTGCTCGACCTATCTATGCCCACACCAGATCCTTCCACACACTCCTCGCCTTATCATCTTTAAGAAACTTCGACACGTAAACGGACTACCAGCTATCTGATCGTAAAAGGAAACCATAGGAAAGTGAGACACCGATGGGAAAATTTCCAACTGTCCAAACACCCACCATCCACTTCTTAATCAATTATCACATGCACTGTGGCGTATAACTTGTAATAAGCACGTGAAGGAATAGTTGAGTGATGTCGAAATGTGTTATTTGTCCTTTATACGGATTTCAATGGGTTCAGATTATCGGTCACTGATGATCCAGTTTAAATGATTTTTATTGTTGCCTTAGGTACGCCGCATCATTTGTAACACGTGATATCCCATCTGATAAAGTAATGGTGGTCTGCCGTCGCATAGTTTTCCAATTCTGCCACCAAAGAGATGGTGTCTACAATTTCCCTTTGTTTTGCCTGATCTTCATTCTGTAGGCGTAGTCCCAACAAGCTCAAAAATTCCCGTTATTGAGATGTAAATTTTGAAACAGTAAACGTTGTATGTGAACTGGTAAATGAGGTGCTTAACATTCATATCTTATTGAAGCTACGGAACACCACCGATCACTTCATTTGGAGATGGAGTGGGATACAGTGTAACACAGGTAGCGTCTCTCAGATAACAAATGATGTTTAGTAGTATGTGCCTTTCGATATCTGTACCTACAATGTGGTTCAAATGGTTCAAACGGCTCTGAGCACTACGGGACTTAATTTCTGAGGTCATCAGTCCCCTAAAACTTAGAACTACTTAAACCCTAATTAACCTAAGGACATCACACACATCCATGCTCGAGGCAGGATTCGAATCTGCGACCGTAGCAGTCGCGCGGTTCCAGAGTGAAGTGCCTAGAACCACTCGGCCACCGCTGCTGGCCCTACAATGTATTATAGTGAAACTAGTCACTAGTGAAGTAGCGTAGATAGCTAGTATTGCTCACATTGGCAGTGAAGCGGAACTCAACATGTTGTCCTTGAATCTGCTTTTATGTGTTTTCCATTGGCTGAAGCTCACAGTGAATTATATGTGATTTACAATCAAGGCTCCAAAAAATCCCACAAAGCAAAATAAAACTCGGGCTCATAGGAGTGCACCCGCATCCAAATAGGTAGTGTTGATGTCCTTCTAATCGCAATAACCCTGAAACGTTAAACTCAACGAAGAAAAAAGCACATACGGCGATATACATGTAAGAGAAAGCATTAAACAAGTTAGTTTTGATGGAAAGAATTAGGAATCGACGTGTAATATACAACACGTCTTTGATGTGATTTCAGAGTCTCCAGAATGAGATTTTCACTCTGCAGCGGAGTGTGCGCAGATACGAAACTTTCTGGCAGATTAAAACTGTGTGCCCGACCGAGACTCGAACTCGAGACCTTTGCCTTTCGCGGACAAGTGCTCTGCCATCTGAGCCACCGAAGCACGACTCACGGCCGGTCCTCACAGTTGGCAAAGGTTCCGAGTTCGAGTCTCGGTCGGGCGCACAGTTTTAATCTGCCAGGAAGTTTCGTATCAGCGCACACTCCGCTGCAGAGTGAAAATCTCATTCTGGAAACATCCCCCAGGCTGTGGCTAAGCCATGTCTCCGCAGTATCCTTTCTTTCAAGAGTGCTAGTTCTGCAAGGTTCGCAGGAGACCTTCTGTAAAGTTTGGAACGTAGGAGACGAGATACCGGCAGAAGTAAAGCTGTGAGGACCGGGCGTGAGTCGTGCTTCGGTGGCTCAGATGGTAGAGCACTTTCCCGCGAAAGGCAAAGGTCCCGAGTTCGAGTTTCGGTCGAGCACACAGTTTTAATCTGCCAGGAAGTTTCGTGATTTCAGTGTGTTTGAAGTCCTTTTTAACAATCCCTAGAGTAAGAATCACAGTTGATTGTTTAAATAAAATGATTTTTTAGTATATCACGATTTAAATTGGACTGAGAACTATGAATTCCTAACACCACAGAGATTGTCTTTAAAATTTCTAAATGTGAAGTTAAAATTGTATATGAAAATACAGAATGTTTAAAACATGAAGCTTGGAGTGTATACAATATGCGATAGGTAGGATGTAAACTATTCATACATCAATTATATACCGCTTAAGCCAAACATTTTTCTTTTTAGGTCTTACAAGTATTTTCATAAGTATTGTAATATCACTATCACAAATCGCAAGAGTACCTTGACAGGCTTAGGAATCTGTATGGGGATATGAGAAATAACTTACTATTTTTCAGTTGCATTTAAAAATGTGATGTATTAAAAACTCATTTTGATTGAGATAATCATCTTCTACTCATAGTGGAATCTGTGTGGCATTTTTCAACCGATTTCTAACATCGTGATGAGATCACAACATTGAGGTATATTTGTCTTCAGCTGAGACCACAAGTTTATTGTTCACCCCCCCCCCCCCCACCCCAATCTTGCGATAAGAAACAGATTTGGAATCGCAAGGAGACTTAGTGGCAATCGTCCTTGCCCCGACCCATTCGCAACAGGAACAGGAAAGGATAGATAACAGCGGTACAAAAAGCACACTCCGCCATATACCAGACAAGACAGTTAGGTATTATTCCTTTGTCAATTACCTCAGAGCTAAGATAGGAGTTTCCAATGTCTAGCTGATTAGGAAATGGCACTGTATAGCGAAGTACGCTCTGTCACAAGTCAAACAAAAGAGTGTTAACATTGCACTGTCATCGAGTTATGAGCTATGTTGAAAGTTTCAGACCTCAAATTCCTCGGTAAGTTAATTTAGAATCAATTGAAAAATGTTTAAGAAACTGACAAACAGTCGAAAAAACAAACGAACAGAAACATGGTGAAAATTGGGGCTCTTTTGGCAATGTGATGTTAGAGAAATGTCATATGAAAGGAGTAAAGCAGTACACGTAAGTCCTCAGATATTCATGAATTATATGCTCATATGTCAAGTGTATGAGTCAGATGCAGCAAACGTGCGACAGCTGTATGCCACTAACATATTCGATCCCAGATGTTTTATTGTGGGCAACAGTGTCCTTATTAACCAAATACATAATTTCCAGAATTGTGCTTCTAGGAAAAAAAGTAACACCGTGGGTGAACATTTCGTTGTGTAAAGAAATGCGAGAGAGAGAGAGAGAGAGAGAGAGGGGGGGGGGGGAGAGGGAGAGAGGAAGGGAGGGAGAGAGGCAGAGAAACAGAAAGACGTGTTTGCTTGGGACAAATGATAGACGGGCTGCCCATCTAAGTCAAAGCTTGGAGTAATAGTCAACGTTTGGCACACGATTTTCGCTTCACTATTTAAGTCTATCTTCTAGTGCTTTGAATGAACCTATAATTAATTCTTCATGTCTATATTCCGGAAACTATATTCCTGGTACACCCTTCAACAGTATGGAGATACCTTATTTCCGCAACTTGAATGCTGCTCACATCCGCTTGCGTGTGAGAACTTGATTATGATCCATAGAGCGTATTCAGTCCTGATATGACTTAGTAGACTTCTTCTTTGTCTCTTTCACGGTGTGTTTTCGTAGCAAATTTCCAATTGTTCCGCAGACTGCGTTCATTTGATCGTCTTCATATACAGGACTACTCTCCCTGTTGATCTTCAATGCCGTAGTCCGAACCTTGAGTAGGCCATCTATGCAGAGGTGACAACGGTTTTGGAAGGTGCGCTTTCTTGTCCACAGCCTGTCTTGTTGTTAGTTATTTAGACAAGGTGTCTCCATCTACTAATGTATTTTTTCTCTTTGTAAAACGCTTCACAGAGATGATCAGATACCGTGGAAAGCCTAATTCTATCCATAAACTGCACGAGCATTTTATGAAACGCTTTTTCATAAATTGAAAAAGTTATAACGTCTCAAAGTAAAATTCTTTTTGCTTCTCTAGCAGTTGTCTCACACAAAATTGCAGAATCATACCAGGATCGGCCATCTCAGAAGCGAAAAGCACATGGGTCAAAACTCTCTGTGAAACAAAATACGAAACAGCTACTGGTGAATGTTGTGTGTTGTAAAGTCGTGACACGTAATATTTTTTGTTCCTGGCATTTCGTCCAGATCTTCATTAGGCAACTATTGGGCTGCTCGTGTTTCCGTCACGTTTTGCTGACTGACCTCTTGTGTCTGAAACGGTCAGCAAGAATTAGGAGCACTTCTGAAGAAGTCCAACAAAGCCCTGGACGAAGTATCAGAAACAAAGATTTTTATGGGCGACGATCAAACATCCCGAAAAATGAAATATTAGCTAAGACAACTAGTAGTCGAAGCCTCCAGTGTATGATCAGTATTTTTAGTGCTCTATGTTTTGTAATTATGTAACACCTACACAACGTGGTAAACTGCATGTATTTACACTACGGAACAAGTGCGTACCGCTAATGCTTAGTAGTAACGAGATCATGGGTAGAGGCGTGTAGGTGACGTGCATTAGCTTTGCTGTGAAGTTTGGGATGAGGCAGAGATTTCACGATAGACTCCTTTACAGACAATACGGTTACACTTTTCTTTATACCGATATTTAGTTTTTACGTCTCTAGTTGGTGAGACTGGATTCTAATATCTCTCTGGAGAGGGAATCTGGCTCCTCGCCCTCTTATCCCTGCTGGTTATGTCCATGATCCAGACCAACAAAAACAAACTAAGTACGTACTGTATGTACATCTAAACGTGGTCTGTCACGGAGTTGAAGGTAAATTCTCTTATAGCGAACACGTTATGCAGTACCTACTACCGTAAATGATGCTAATACGATGCAGGGCAACGTTGTTTCACATTCATTAAAATCTCTTAACAATGGAAACAAAAATTCAACGGAATTTACAGAATACCGAAAAAACAATCTGGGTACACCATTTACCGAAATGATGTGCAAAATTTGTAAAACTGTAGCCGAAGTTCCAACATCAACTGGGATCACTGAAAAATATCGTCGTTTTTTCCAGTAAAATGTAGCTGGTACAGTTAAACATCCGAATAAAACTAGATGCCATCCTTTTTTATGGGGAACCACTGCGTTCAGCACTAGTGATTTAGAGTCGACTTCAAAAGCAGATGTGTTAGTGTGAGTTAGAGAAGACCAAGAGAAGATGTTGACTAGTCACTTACGGTTCCGTACAGAGTCCCACCCTATGCGTTCTTTTATTAGAGAACTGTTCTGGAGAAACAGTTCAGATATTCAGTTAAAGAGCTTGTCTCGCACAAGAATAAACAGTACAGCACGAAGAACTGCTCAAGGAAAATCACGTAAGCACAGCCGTTTACGCAAATCGATTCGCAGTAGCAATGTTGCCACGCAACTGCCCCTGGTATATCGTGTGGCCAATCGTTGTTGACAAATTCATTCAGGACCTTAGCGAAAGGGTGAGAGTTGCTACAGTTTCACCACATCGCTTTATAAACTATACCTAACATGTATAATAGTCTGCACTGCCTGGATCATAATATCCCAGAATAACTGAAGTACAAAAGTAAAAGTAATTTGCGACTTTCATCACTGAACACGTTAGTATCGAATTAAAATATCACTCACCTATTAAGCTACATAAAGGAATAATGTGTAGTAGAAAATTATTCAAAATGAAGCTAACGTGGTGGAAGTCGACTTACGTGTGGGCAACTACACGCACGTGTCTGCAGAATTGCATAATAACTTTGATTCAGACGAAGTCAGTGGAGTAAGGCCCATACCGATATTTAATGGATTACTACAAGATGAATCTCTGGCCAGAGATTATTTTGTAATGAGTTTCCAGGTGATTGTGATGAGTACATATGAATATGGGCAGATATGTAACATCCAGATCTTGTTAAGTTTGAATAACACTGAACTTTCTGTTGGATTTAGTATGTTGCATCTGTCATTTACCATGACGTAAGCACACGCACTCAGTGGGTGTGTGGTTCATTGGGGTGTGAAGATGTGTCCTTTCAGAACTTGAATGAAGTTAAGATGGTGTTCGGACAGTGCTAGTGTCCAAAGAGACTAAAAAATAGAAGAGACGACTTCATAGGATGGGCAACGGCGTTGCACAATGGATGCACCCTTCCCCTCGGATCACCAAAGCGCTGTCCCACGCGAATCGCCAGGAGCTGTTGCCATTTTTCGGGGTGCACTCAGCCTCGTGATGCTATTTGACGAGCTATTCCACCGAATACTAGCGGGTCCAGTCAAAGAAAACAATCATAACGACCAAGAGAGCGATGTGCCCCTCCTAACTACATTCTCAGATGAGGATGACACGGCGGT
The DNA here is from genome assembly GCF_023864275.1 of Schistocerca cancellata. Classification (NCBI taxonomy): domain Eukaryota; kingdom Metazoa; phylum Arthropoda; class Insecta; order Orthoptera; family Acrididae; genus Schistocerca; species Schistocerca cancellata. The sequence continues at coordinate 140,340,478 of NC_064632.1, forward strand.
CGGATGGTCACAATGGACCAATTGCGGCCTGAAGACGGAGAGCTTCTTTTGAAAGGTCCTATCTAGTTTGCGAAGACCACAAATCTAACACGATGGCGAACTAATTTCAGGATGTGAAGCGGCGAGATACAGTCGATATGCATGTGTAGTTGTAAATACTAAGTGTCTCAAGCGATTTAATATTCTTCGTAAAGACCAAATACACACACATTAGAGCACTTCGAACATGGAACATTTTGTGATGTGACTGAAGTGTTACAAGCTAATGACTTCACACAAAGTAACAAAAATTCCAAGAAAATACAAGAAAAATTGATAAATTGAAATATTGGGGAATCATGGACATTTTGGAATAAGTTTACCAATGACAACGGAAAATCATTCTACCAAAATTCATTAGAGCATATGTTTGAACATAAGATCAGAAGAACTATGAAAGTGGAAGCTAAATTGCAAGACACTACCCATATCACAATGCAACAGCACTAAAAACATTTTATTGTCAACACTCAATATCAAAAATTAATAACTAAAGGAAAGAACCAATAAATTGTAAATCCTCCATGTTGCCACACAACAGATTGTAGTACACACTGATTTATTCCAATTCACTTCTGCCATTCTCTTCCGCACTGTAATCATAAACTAAAGGAAGACACATACAGGTCACCAAGACACATCCCGAGAGAAGCCGCAAATAAATAATACACATAAAATTTTGCACAGTTTTCTGGAAACATGAAAAATTTCAGAACAAATTTGTTTCCTTCAATTCCGACAAGCGAAGTTATTTTTTGTACCCACACAAGAGAACTGTATAGTAAATGGGGGGGGGGGGAGGGGAGACATATATCCTGATAGCCTGCCTATAAACTGAATATCGGGCAGCTCTCGTGCTAGGGGAAGACGTTAGAGGTATTGTATAGGACGACTAAAATCTGGTGACCGCCTTGCTGAGTACAACATTATGCAGACATTTACGTAGAATCCCTGCATATGATTTTGTTCCGCTGCTATTATTATAAACACACCTCTGTATTCCGCGTAGTGTCAACACACTTCGTGGAAAATAAACACCGTCTTGGACATATCTGCGCACTGCCTCGCCAGTAATTCAATAGGCGAGCAGCGGTGGCGTCGGTATAACTTTCTGAAAGGCCTGTAGTTGATTCTTGTGACACAGTAGAGTAGAGATGGAGTAGGGAGTCACCAGGTCGACATTACGTTTCCAGAGCTACGAAGAGGGGAATGCGTGAGCACATGACGGAAACATGTGTTCCCTCACACATGTACCACACTCACTGCCTCCCCCCTCCACCACCCTGTCACAGACCCAGAAAACACACAGAGAACAATTCAAACGGTGGAACTGCATTTAGATGTGGTACATCAGTTAAATATTTCTTCCTAAAAAAATTATTTACTAATAAAAATTAAATTTATTCCACAAATCATTATTTTCAATATTCTACCGTTTTTACGTCTCCGACAAACTAAATATAATAATCCTAGAGAAAAATGATTTTAAACAAATTTAATGTGTCTTAATTGTGGGCGGGAAGACATTTTAATTTGAAGCCGCAGATTTCGTGATACTTAAGGAAAACAAGCATTCAGTTCCACACTTCGCAACACCATCTAGCTGACATCCCACCGGTCTGTACTTTTAAAGTAATGTTTATGACGCTTCCTATTACCAATGTTCTAAAATTTGCAAGTATATGAATTTTTTTCCGATTCCACCTATTTTGGTTATCGTTGACTGGGATAAGAACGAAATAAAGAATCTTGATAATATATGTAGGATGCAGAACATTTGATTATATAGTTAGCTAATACTGCGCGGAAGAACGTCGCCGCACAGCCAAGAAATCCACGTCATAATCCAAACGGAAACAGAATTAGCATTTATTGATCTGTATGAACACAGCGCGGTACGTCAAAATCCAAAACCGTGATTGAAGATTTTGTAGACTTATTTTCATAGTTTAATCTTCAACTCGGAGCATTGGAAATGATCTTTTCTTGCTCGGTATAAATGTAGCTGATACGGCTAAACGTCTAAATAAAGCTAAATACGTCTGATCCGGCAAGTGATGGCAAAGCTTACAGCAGTATTAGTTTATAGACGATGTCAACAGCAGAGAATGATGTGTGGGTAAGCGGAGACCATGAGGTGATGCTGATTGGTCACTTACGGTTCCGTACAGCGTCCTTTTCCAACACTGGCTTTGTGCGCACTTCTACCGGAAGACTGGTCTCGACAAGCAGTCCAGATATTCAGTTAACGCGCTTGTCTCGCACAAGAATAGACACTAAAGCACAAAGAACTGCTCAAGAAAAATCACGTAAGCACAGACAATATGTTTACGCAATACGATTCGCAATCGCAATGTTGCCACGCAACAGCTCGCATCATGACATGCGATATGTCATTGTTCACAAATTCGCCTAGGACCAAAGCTAAAGAGCGATGACCACTTCTGACTGTAACACAGCGCTTTCGAATTGTGTTAGTGGAGTGTTACGTTCATAAATTTTCGGAATAATAGATTACAAAAGTACAAGCACAGTTAACGAAAATATTTGTAACTTCTAACAGTGAACTAGCTAGAACAGAATATATAATCTCGCCCTCAGATTTTTTTATTGCTCCTTAGGTACTAATATATAAAGGAATTATCACTTTTTGGTAGATCTCGGAATGACGTTGACGTTCTGAGGTATGTTGTTGTAACTGAGAGCAGCTGCATGCTGGTGGCTGAAGAACTGTGTAACAGGTCGACCAATCGCCTTTCTTATATTTTTCAATCACTACATCACGTAGCTTACACAGATGAACAAGTCTGCGTGGATTAGATAACACTGAATTTCTACTTCGACGAAATATGTTTGCATAAGACATTTTTGAGATTTTTGGGCCGATGCAGTGAGCAGATCTGTTTTTCATTGGTGTGTCAGATGCTTCTTTCAGTTACCGAATAAAAGTGAGGATGCAGAACAAATCGTTCGCGAGTTAAACGAGACTAAGAAATAGCTTCTATGGTATGAAGGGGTCACTTTAATTCCAAGTGCCGACATTTCCAATATAATGACAGTTAATTAAGGAGTAATTCATGCAGGAGGTGATGTAACGGTTCGAAACAGGTTCGAAATGCATATGCGGAAGTAATTACTATGTCTCCCAAGTGAATGAACCTGTCCAGTAAAGACCATTTGCCCACACCTTTGCATCCCAACAACGCAAAACATTTTGTGGTAGTACAAAAAGCAGACTTGAGTGTGTCCGCCCACTTTCCAGGTCTGTGTTGTATTTGTAGCATGCAGGAAATACTAAAATAGTGAATTTTTTTCATTAACCATTACAGGAAATTTACATATGTTTGATGAATTTAGTGGAAATGTGTGGTAGATTCCTGGTATTACTCCTGTAACACAGTTAGGAAATCAAAGCTAATTTCTGCAAATAACGTCAGAATTTGTTAAACCTTAGTAACAAGACATTAGCCATACAACAGTATCCGTAACGAGAAGTACGTATGCGTAAGAAAAGCAGAATACCAAAATTCACTTCCGCTGCGATAAAGGAGAACATGAGTAGCCATAAGACTAGCCCCTACCCATATGTAATTTTCTGAAAGGATATGGTCTTCTGCACACAGCCGTTGTTCTCTACCAGTCTGGAAGTCTGCAAAACAGCTATCCAGTGGGATAACTACTATGATTCATGCCATTCGAAACTGGCATACTTTTCGTCTACACCATATTATTGTAAGAGAAGTGTAAGGGTTGCATATGAAGTAGAACAATGCATATCTCAAAAATATTTCCACCAAACTTTCCAATCAAAATTTTCATAATTTTCCAAAAACGTAATATTTTTAAAAACTGGGCTTTATGCATTAACGGTAGAAACGTCTATGACAGAAACAACGTTCCTGTCTGCAAATTCTACTGATCAGATACATGGTGTGAGCGAATAAGAACTAAACGTCATTTTTTCATAGAAAGGATTTAGTTCAAATTAAGAGCAGCTCGTTTGTTAATGATCGACAAATATGGGTTTGATAAGCGCATTTGGTTGCCTCTTATTAAAATTAAGAGGTTTTTCGTGGCGGCGGGGTCTCTCATGAAATTTTGATCACCAATTTTCTCCTCCGAAGGAGAAATTAATTTTTTGAGCCCACCTAGACAGCTAGACTTAATCATTAAAAAAGAAATAGAGATTTGAGGTCTCGCTGAAAAATTAAAATGTTCCTTTCTCCCGCAAACTGTGCGATATCACAATGGTAGAGAAACAGCGTGAAGGTGCTCCTGTGAATCCTCTGTTAGACACTTAAATGTAAATTGCAGAATAATACTTAGATGAATATGAAGATGAAGATACCATTCCGTTTGAGCGCTTTTTCTTCCACCCTCTGCAGTAACGATCTGTGAAACAAATCGTTCTTTATTTTTATCTTTCGTGAAGCTATTCTTGTAACTGTGGATGAGTTTGTAATCTTTTTATGCACATTACTTTTTTCTGACATTTTCCATATCCAATGTTGTAAACAGGTCAATCGTTCATGTGGATGAGGAAGTCGGCGGCGTTGTAAATGTCAGAATGAAAGCTTTAATAGTAGTAGAAAAAAAGAGGGGAACTCGATGTTTGCGAAGGAAGAAAATCTTTATACCACAGGCAGCAGTTTTTTGAATAACTTATTTCCTTGCTCCTCCTGAAGCATAACTTTTGTTGTATTCTACCCAATCGCTGTATGAACATCAACATCAAATAAAGATAGACATAGATTCGGGAGCTGTATTCCTGGGACATTTGGAAAACTGAGGCAAAAAACTTACCGACATCCAGTTCATTATTGCGAAAGTATTTTAGCTGACCGACCAATATGAAATTAAGGCTTTAAACTGGACCTCATGAAAAAGGAAATGTATGCATGCATTATGATTAACGATTTATAACCGAGCAAAGTAAATGAAACCAGTATTGAAAGAGGTATACCTTGGTAATGAAAATGGTATTTTGCAACCAGCTAGTATGACTCCGAGCTCCACGTATACAAAGAGATACTTTGAAAAGGCCGCCACTAGATTCCAGCATTTTTCGACAAACATCTCAGTAATGCTGCTGCGTGGAAAGGTAGTGTATAAGAAATCGAAGAATAGTAATCCGCACATGATCATGCACTTCAAAGCTACTAGTCACGAAAAATATTACCAGCATATTTCGTCCAGTATTCTGTAATCATTTTAGAAAGCAACATGTTAAATACACTACTGGCCATTAAAATTGCTACATCACGATGATGACGTGCCACAGACGCGAAATTTAACCGACACGAAGAAGATGCTGTGTTATGCAAATGATTAGCTGTACAGAGCATTCACGCAGGGTTGACGCCGTTCGCGACACCTACAACGTGCTGACATGAGGAAAGTTTCCATCCGATAACTCATTCACAAACAGCAGTTGACCGGCGTTGCCTGGTGAAACGTTGTTGTGATGCCTCGTGTAAGGAGGAGAAATGCGTACCATCTCGTTTCCGACTTTGATAAAGGTCGGATTGTAGCCTATCGCGAGTGCGGTTTATCAAAAAAATGGTTCAAATGGCTCTCAGCACTATGGGACTTAACTTCTGTGGTCATCAGTCCCCTAGAACTTAGATCTACTTAAACCTAACTAACCTAAAGACATCACACACATCCATGCCCGAGGCAGGATTCGAACCTGCGACCGTAGCAGTCCCGAGGTACCGGACTGCGCGCCTAGAACCACTAGACCACCGCGGCCGGCTTGCGGTTTATCGTATCGCGACATTGCTGCTCGCGTTGGTCGAGATCCAATGACTGTTAGCAGAATATGGAATCGGTGGGTTTTGGAGGGTAATACGGAACGCCGTACAGGTTCCCAACAGCCCACTATCACTAGCAGTCGAGATGAAAGGCATCTTATCCGCATGGCTGTAACGGATCGTGCAGCCATGTCTCGATCACTGAGTCAACAAATGGGTACGTTTGCAAGACAACAACCATCTGCACGAACAGTTCGACGACGTTTGCAGCAGCAAGGACTATCAGCTCGGAGACCATGGCTGCGGTTACCCTTGACGCTGCATCACAGACAGGAGCGCCTGCGATGGTATACTCAACGACGAACCTGGGTGCACGAATGACAAAACATCATTTTTTCGGATGAATCCTGTTTCTGTTTACAGTATCATGATGGTCGTATCCGTGTTTGCCGACATCGCGGTGAACGCACTTTGGAAGCATGTATTCGTCATCGCCATACTGGCACAGAACCCGGCGTGATGGTATGGGGTGCCACTGGTTACATGTTTCGGTCACCTCTTGTTCGCATTGACGGCCCTTTGAACAGTGGACGTTACATTTCAGATGTGTTACGGCCCGTGGCTCTACCCTTCATTCGATCCCTGCGAAAACCCTAAATTTCAGCAGGATAATGGACGACCGCATGTTGCAGGTCCTGTACGGGCATTTCTGGACACATTATCCAGATATCTCACCAATTGGAAACGTCTGGTCAATGGTGGCCAGGAACTGGCTCGTTAAAATACGCCAGTCACTACTGTTGTTGTACTGTGGCATCGTGTTGAAACTGCATGGGCAGCTGTACCTGTACACGCCATCCAAGCTCTGTCTAACTCAATGCCCAGGCGTATCAAGGCCGTTATTACGGCCAGAGATGGTTGTTCTGGGTACTGATTTCTCAGGATCTGTGCACCCAAATTGCGTGAAAATGTAATCACATGTCAGTTCTAGTATAATATATTTATCCAATGAATACCCGTTTATCAACTGCATTTCTTCTGGGTGTAGCAATTGTAGTGGCCATTAGTGTAGTATCAAGGCTTCACAATTTTTTCTTATTGACCCTACTCCACATGTGTGATTTGTGTCGTTTGCTGTCGTATCACATAATACTGCACGAATATTATCTGTGATTTCCCAGTTCTCCACTGCTCGGTAAATACCAATGGCTTGTTATTTTGCTTGGGGAGCAACCGAACAGAGAGGAATATCTATAGAATTTCCATTCTGCTTTGAGATACTGTTATAAACTGCCTCGATGAAACAGCGGCCGCGCATGGGCTGATGACTCCCGGATGTTGCTTGACTCGCCTCTGGCTATGCTCATTTCATGTGGACAGCGATCCCACAGCGGGCCCCGCTGGTAGGGGAATCACTCCCGAAGGCACTGCTGTGATACGCCTAAAGGTACCCCTCTAGCAGCCAATAGGAAAGCTGGAAATAAGACACTTGTGGGACGTGGAGCAGGCCGGCGGTCACGCTTTCTCCTACAAGCCCTCTTGCAGGCAAGAAGTGTTTCCTAGTTCCTCTCCTAGGACACTATGCCCTCAGGCTGACAGTGGTAGCCTCATGACACTGTAGCACCCATCATACGTATCTCTTAATTTTAATGATAGGAGACAATAATTACTGATGTAACAGTAAAGTGTCCTTGTTTCAACTTTCATTTCTAGAAATCTTCTAACACAGCACGGCCGCTACATCCGTATTTGACAATCACAAAGCAGTGTACTTCTTTCCACGACAACAGTTTCTTATGCCCAGCAATCGCTGCCTCTGCGCTACCAAGTTTGTGCTGTGTCGACATACCTGGTGCATGTCTTGCAAAATCCACAGCTTTCGTGGGCAGAGGAGAGATCTCACATCAGTGCACCCTGCTGTATGGATCCATGACGACGTCGACGGCTCCATTGTTCCAAAAACAATGTGCCGCTTCGTCGACCGATTCTTCAGAGAGCTGCCTCCGATGAACGCCTTCCTGGTACGATTTTTATGTTAGTTTGATGTCGATAAGTTCATTTCCTATTTAATGTTTTGCTCCTCTAGCAGTTTAGCCTTCATTTTTACAACCATGCCTGACATGAGCTTTCGGTCAATGGACTGCAGAACGTGTAAAGAATGGTTGCTGTCTCTTATGATAAGTTGGATAATGCTGCCCTGATCCGAGAGATAGGTAGCATACAAACTGGGTCTTGCTATACATATGCAATGGACAATGATACTACGTTTTTATAAGGTTCTTATTAGAGAAGACTAAGCAAGAGTTATCGATGCATATATCTGCGGAATAAATGATCAGATTTGGACTCAGGTTAAGGTGGCATCTCCCATCTCATCATGTAAACCGTTAGACTCGCTGTGCTACGGGAGGAAGGGCGGACGATTTGTCTCTGCCCTGCACGCGCAATGAGCCTCGGAATCTTTTTGTAAATGCTAGAAACTCTCAGCTGTGTGAAATGCCAGACGATATTTCTCAGGGCTGTCGTGCTCCTTCTGGAATGCAGATGAGGAAAACGAGTGTGACGGAGGCCCTGACACCCACTCACACCCCCTACAAGAACAATGAACCCAGCGAAAAATGGGGAAATCAAAGTTATGGCAAACACTGTCTTAGAAGCAAGCTCAGAGGAAGGAATAGCAAAATCTAAATAGATACAGGAGACTAGGTTACTGTTTTATTTGTTTCACAAAATACGTGTGCACTCAGACATGTATTATAACATATGTGGAGTAGGTGACGAGATAACAGTTCCTGTAGGTATCTGTTTGGTACGTTTGCAGACTGATGGGAGCCAATAATACGAGTTCAACATGGGGATGACGCTGCCAGAATTTTGTTCTAATTTTAGAAAACAACTTCCTAAACTGTTTCAAATGTGTGCAACAACGAGTGGAGAAGCTTGTGGAGAAGAAATTATTGAAGAATTCGTTCAATGTGAGAAGCAGTTTAAGCAGGGTAAGAAGAAATTTTTGTTATTTAGGAAGTTCTGCGCAGTTATGCCTTTATTAATGTATCTATTAGAAGAGAAATTTGTACATTTATCTGAGACAGAATAGAATCATTTTCTCTCAGTTCTTGAAGAATTTGCGCGACTGTGCGAGGAATGGAAGTATTTCCTGTAACTATCCACGTACAGTATGAAATCTCTAATGAAGGCACCAGACCAGTACCTCAGAAAAAAAGGCAGACCACCATTTCATCCACAACCTGTTGTTGAGAAAACTGCTCAACCTTCTGCCATCCGCTGGTCATCACCTACCCCATGGTCAGAATGAAATCAGTCAATGGGGAGAAAACCTATAATCTATGTTTCGATATTACATGGGTAAATAAGGTATTGATTCATGACAATTACCCTTTACCCTGTATCGACGAAACATCGGATAGATTGAGAAACTACTGCTATTTTTCGACCGTTGACATTTTATCTGATTTCCACCAAATCCCAATTGCATCACAAGATCGACCAAAGACGCTTTTGTGTTGCCTTTTTTGGATCACTCTACACAACGTTTTTCCACTGTTCAGTTGTCGAGTTTTTAAGCTCCTAACACCAGGCGAGGTGTCGTTTGGCATTTACCGGCGCGATGTGTGGCTTATGAGCAGCCGCTCGACCATGAAATCCATGTTTTCACACCTCCAGCCTAACTGTCATAGTACGTGCAGTGGATTCTGATTCAGTTTATAATTCCTGTGTGATGGTCCGGATAGATGTCTGCCTATTACACATTACGACCTTCTTCAAAAGTCGGCGGTCTCTGTCAGTCAACAGACGAGGTCGACTAGTACGCTTTTGCACTGTACGTGTCCTTTCACGTTTCCACTTCAATATCGCATTGGAAACGGTGGACATAGGGATGTTATGGAGTGTGGAAATCTCGCGTACAGAAGTATGACACAAGTGACACCCAATCACCTGACCATGTTCGAAGACCGTGAGTTCCGCCGAGCGTCCCATTCTGCTCGCTCACGATGTCTAATAACGAAGGAGGTAGCTGATATGCAGTACCTGGCAGTGGGTGGCAGCACAATGCACCTAGTATGGAAAACGTATGTTTCTGAGGGTGTTCGGATACTTTTGATCACAAAGTGTAGTTGAGACCTTATTAACTCGTTCCACATAATTTCATTAAAGGAACTGTTCACATGGTGGTCGGGCAAAGAGAAACGCTTTCGTATTTATTACTACCATCACAATTCCATCCCCACATCCTAGACATTGTTTCCTACATTTGACGAATTAACAAAATAAACTTCCCATCTTTGACATTCTTCGACGTCCTCCGTCAATCCGATCTGATACGGATTCCACCCCGGCAGCAACATTCCAGATGAAGAGACACAAAAGTACGGAGTAGACAGTCTTTCGTAGACCCGTTGCATTTTCTAGGTGTTCTGCCGATAAACATAGTCTTTCGCAAGTCTTCCCCACAGCGTTATGCATGTGATCGTTACAATTTAAGTTACCCGCAGTGATAAACCTTAGATATTAGCTGCTTTGACAGCCATTGGTTTTTGTGTGATTTCTCGTGGCATCGAAATTTAACGGATTCCTTTTACGAATCATTTGTATGATCCCACACTTCTCGTTATATAGATTCACTTGCCGCATTTCGCACCATATAGTTATTTTCTCTAACTCATTTTTCAATTTGTTTTGATCTTACGGTGGTTTCATCTGCAGAAGTCTAAGAGGGCTGCTCAGTGTGTCGCCTTATTCAAAAAAGGGTCTGAGCACTATGGGACTTAGCTTCTGAGGTCATCAGTCGCCTAGAACTTAGAACTACTTAAACCTAACTAACCTAAGGACATCACACACATCCATGCTCGAGGCAGTATCTGCGACTTTAGTGGTCGAACGGTTCCAGACTGTAGCGCCTAGAACGGCTCGGCCACTCCGGCCGGCTCTCCGTAATCGCTTGTATAGATTAGGAACAGCAGATGACCAATAATGAATACTCGGGAGCGCCAGAAGTCACTTTCCCTTTTCATCAGTGTATACCACCTGCAACCCTTCTGACAGGAAATCGCGAACCAGTCGCAGCAGAGAGACTATGCTCCACGGTCATGCAATCTGATTGTAAGTCGCTTATGAGGAACGGTTTTAAAAGCATTCTGTCCATCTGCAAATAGGGGATCAATTTCAGATCCCTTGTTCATAACCACTCAGTACCGCTTACGAATACTGACTTAGTCGTGTTACACACGAACGATACTTTCTTAATACGTGCTGGCTGTGTGTACCAACCGATCGTTGCCTTCATGTAATTCACTACGTTCGAACACATTGCATGTTTCAAAATTCTACTGCAAATAGAACTCAGTGACATGGGTCGATAAGGTAGCCGATTACTCCTACTGTATTTCAAATCTTGAGTACTAGTGTGATGTTTGCAACCTTCCAATCTTTAGGTACAAATCATTCACCAATCGTCCATTTCTACATGATTGCTCAATATGGAAGCTAAGCAAACTCGGAAAGGAATCTTATTGTTATACAGTCTGTGCCGGAAACTTACCTTCATTTTGTATTTAAGTTGCTTCTCCACACCGAAAGTTCCTACTTCTAAGTTACTCAAGTGAAATGCCTGACGAAGTTATTAGTAAGCGACCGAGCTAAGATATGAAGGCCATTATTGGACACGTCAACGCAAAAACCAAAAATGAACCAATTGGCAAGGAACACAATTGACTGAGAATCTAAGCGCCGAATGTGACGAACCTGTATGAGACTTGCCAGCTATGCAAGTTCAGCCACCCTACAGGCTAAAAGCACATATTTTCCTCAGGAGCCAACTTGAATATCGTTAGATGGAAAAAGAACAAACCAAAAAAACCATGTCCTGGAACAGCAAAGGAACTAAAGCAATATCTGAATGTGAAAATCTTAAAGGAATTCGAGACAGGCATAGAACACTATTTACACACAGAATAAAAAAGAGAGTAAAAGTTTATAATTTAATTAAAAGGAAAGAATAGCACAAAAGTCCCGGGAATGCAAGAGATTTCGTCAATTGAGTTCTTCATAAATGGATACAGAACACGCCGGCCGCTGTAATCGAGCTGTTATAGGCTCTTCAGACCGAACACAGGGCTGCTACGGTAGTAGGTTCGAATCCTGCCTCGGGCAGGGCTGTGTGTGATGTCCTTACAATAATTAGGTTTACGTAGTTCTAAGTCTAGGGGACGGAACACCTCAAATGTTAAGTCCCATAATGCATACAACCATTTGAACCATTTGATACAGATCACGGATATATGGGATTAAAGATGAAAGTACCAATACCTGTCTGGTAAGAACAAAAAGTACTGATATTTCGAAGGCATATTATCATATTATGAGGAGTTTCTAAATGATGGAAATAGGGTATAGAAATACAGGAACAACTCAAATATTTGAACTTAGATCACTTAGTTGGACCGCTGACAATGAAAGACAAAGTAGATGCAATCAAAATATTAAAACCTACAAAGCTACATAAAGATGTGGAATAAAAGCTGAACTACCTAAAAAGGGAGGAGATACAATAGCAAAACAATCACACAAATTCGTGGCTATCCTTCGAAACGAAAAAAGAACGCCAGATTTGTGGACTGAAGCGATCGTAGTACCAATCCGTAAAAAGGACAGTAAACAAGAATGCAGAAACCAGAAGAGGCATCTGATTAATAATCACAGAATATAAAGTTTTCTCTAAGTTTCTCCAGAAAATCCTGGAACCATATTGAAAAGGATAGAAGATGAGAAAAAGTCGACAATTAGCACAGGAATAAAAACGAGTTTACTAACAATTGCAGATGATGTATAATTAATCGCTGAAAATCTAGATGACCTGCAGTTACTGACAAGAAATCTGTTTCAAAAAGCAAAGGTGGTTGGGTCCGAGATAAAATGAAGAGAAAACAAAACTCGTGAGAGCAGAAACAAATACAAGACAAAAAGGAGGAAAACTGAACAGACTGATAAATATTTAATTTTAAATATCAGGGGGTTGCCGTAAACAACAGAAATGATAAGTGTTATGGCGTACCGCCAGCTCCAACACCCTGGTTGGGAACAACAGGAAGATAAGGCTGTGAGAAATCCGATCGCACACTGATCGACCTCCCTTCCGGAACGATAACGCAACAGCATCAGACCCTAGGTGAAGAGGATATGAGTGCCGCACCAGAGTGATGGCAACCCATTTCGAAAACAGCTTTAACGTTAGCCTCTTCGGTAGCAGTTCAGGACAGACTTTTGTCAGTTAGAGTTCAGCAGTCACTACAACGACTGATTATTATGTGTGTCGTCCTTCGCTTCAACACATCTGTGTAGTTGCCAAAGTTGACTATCGTAATTGCTTTGTTTTAATAAAACTCATAAATACGAGTTGTTTGATTGCTTTTCAAGCGAACCGAGTAGGCTGGATTCCTAGAAACTACAACATTGGCGATGAGGATGGGATGACTAACACTGGCGAAGAGCTGTAAGAGTAACATAGCGACTACCTGTTAATGCCTCGAACTCCGTGCAACAGATTATTTTGGATCAAATGGCTCTGAGCACTTTTCGACTTAACTTCTGAAGTTATGAGTCATCTAGAACTTAGAACTACTTAAACCTAACTAAGCTAAGGACATCACACACACCCATGCCCGAGGCAGGATTCGAATCTGTGACCGTAGTGGTCACGCGGTTCCAAACTGTAGCGCCCAGATTGTTCTGTCTTGGGCTTTAGGTTTTTCTGGTTTCTTAATTCTGCACTGTCTTTTCTTTGCAGGGGTGTGTTTTCACGGTTAATAGTAACTCTTATTGTATTTCTTCTGTTAAGTGTTTTCCGGTGGGCGTTGCAGAAATCTTCTTTGTTTGTGTGCTTATTTATATTCCTTCCACTGTCTGTTTATTGCATTTCCCTATTCCAAAATGAGCAACCTGCCTCTTCCGCCCCCTGCTCAGGCGCCACAGCTTCAAGAAATACATGCAATGCAGCTAACACAGATTTTTCAGTTCCAGACGCAGCAGACTGCAACCCATCTAAACACGGTACAGAAGATGTTCGCCAACCAAGCAACAAACTCATGAACTGTAGCTCCGAGTGCCATAAAACCTTTTCGCCAGTTTAATGAAAAACAAGAGGAATAGCTCAAGTGATTGAAACATTATGAAGCCCACAACATTGCCCAAATAGTATGAGGTACTGTGAAACTACATATCTTTTTGACAACGGTAGGAAGTGCAGTCCTTTGCCTCGTTCAGAAATTGTTCCCTCACGGCACTCCGCTAAAACTTCCCTTTGGTCAGGTTGTAGGTACTCTAACTAACTATTATGGTCAACAAGTGAATGTAGTGGGAGCGAGGTACCAATTCCTTTGTTACAAGAAAGGGTCACAACAAACTTATCGCGTGTGGGTAACAGATTTGCGGGGTATGATGTGGAAATGCAAATTCAGATTTGCCTATGGTGCTCCATATTCCGATGTGATGTAGCATGATGTGATCGTGTACAATGTAACTGGTGTCAAACTCCGAGAAAACATTTTAAAACTGTCAGATCCGTCATTTCATCACATAGTGCAAATTCTAGATCAATATGATTCAGGTGTCATACAGGCCAATAAACTTGAGCAGCCACATATTTGTCAGGTTGCGTCGTGCCTTGCCCACGACTGGCCCAGTAGGCAGTGCCAACACGCATGCACCAAGCCGTATAAAAAGTTCTCTAAACAGGCGGCTACATCAGTGAATAGAATTATGTCAAGCCTTCGATGCAATTCACTGCACAAACGCAAAGACTGCTCGCCCAGGCAAGCACAGTGTTGCGCTTGTGGAAAGAAAGGTCACGTACAATCTGTATGTTTGCAACGGAACAAACATGAGAATTTTGCTCTCTCACAGAGGTCTAGTCACAAGGGCCATGTAATCGATGCAATGTATTTAAAGCATGCTGCAGTCATTATCGAAACTAGAAAGCAAACAGCTTCTTCAGTGCTACAGCAGTCCAATAAGCTTTTTGTTCATTTGTATCTCAGTGAAAAACGTGTGAAATTTCAGTTGGACACGGGTACCGCTGTTGCATTCCTGAATCGTAAAACATATGAAATGTTGGGCTCTCAATGTATGTCTAACACTACCGCGCACCTGACAGTTTATAACGGACCAGCATTGCCATTCTCAGAAAACGTACTTTTCCTGCCAGGTATCGCATACACGAACTGTGACTTTCACTGCTCTACATCACGGGATTGTGATTTGTTTGGCTTTAAAATACAGGAAACTGTGTTGTCAGTGACTGCATTCAATACCAACGACACTGAAGCTCGCTTGCTGAAAGGTTTCCTTGAACTCTTTTCTGGCGGTTTAGGCAAGGTTAACAATTTTGTTGCACATATTACAGTGAAACACAATGAAACTTCCTGGCAGATTAAAACTGTGTGCCCGACCGAGACTCGAACTCGGGACCTTTGCCTTTCGCGGGCAAGTGCTCTACCAACTGAGCTACCGAAGCACGACTCACGCCCGGTACCCACAGCTTTACTTCTGCCAGTACCTCGTCTCCTACCTTCCAAACTTTACAGAAGCTCTCCTGCGAACCTTGCAGAACTAGCACTCCTGAAAGAAAGGATATTGCGGAGACATGGCTTAGCCACAGCCTGGGGGATGTTTCCAGAATGAGATTTCTCATTCTGCAGCGGAGAGCTTCTGTACATTTTGGAAGGTAGGAGACGAGGTACTGGCAGAAGTAAAGCTGTGGGTACCGGGCGTGAGTCGTGCTTCGGTAGCTCAGTTGGTGAACAAGTCCCCTGGACAGGACGGCTTCCCAATTGAATTTTACCGCGCCTTTGCATACCTCATGGGACGGACCTGGATTCAGATGTACAACGAACTCCTGTTACCGCAGACTGAGATACCTGCCGAGTTCACGGAGGGTATCATCATCCCCATACCCAAACCACGCGGTGGCAGAAATCCAGGAGATTATAGACCACTCACTCTCTTGAACTGCGACTACAAGATTTTCGCGCGCATACTTGGGGCTCGCCTGCGGTCTTCACTATCTGATAGACTCCTCATAGATCAAACTTGCCTCGGCGGTAAGAGCAACGTACATACGGCGCTCAGTGACTACCGAGATATCATCGCATTAGCAGCGGCATGCCGAGTGCGTGCGGCACTCGTCGCTATTGACTTCGATCATGCATTCGACAGAGTGGATCATACCTTTTTGCATGCGGTGATGGACAGATTGGGAATCCCACAGGCCTTCATCCTAGTGATCATGCGACTGTTACACGGCGTACGATCAAAGGTCTCGGTGAATGGGCGGGGCACTGACTACATTGTTATTTCAAGGTCAGTTCGTCAAGGTTGCCCCCTGTCAATATTTTTGTATGCAATGGCTTTGGAACCCTGTTTATATGGTCTCCGAAGACGGTTGGAGGGAGTGCCGTTGCCACAACTGACCTTTCATTGCCGCGCTTATGCTGACGATGTGATGCTGGTGGCACGGACAGGCGAAGAAGTACGTACGGCGTTGGCATGGATACAGCGATACGGGATGGCGGCAGGAAGCGTGCTTAATCTACAAAAATCACGCTGCATGAATGTCGGTCGAGGATTACAACCGGGGGAGGAAGGGCCGCTCATCTTAGTTAAGACCGTAAAATGCCTAGGTATTACGTTCCACACGGATGTGCAGCGGACAGCAGCGGATAACTACCGACGCATATTAAAGCTGATGCGGACAATGGTGCTGTTACAGAAACTAAGAGCGTTGGATATGATTCAGAGGGTGACCTATGTTAACGTATACCTAGCACCGAGACTCACTCACGTAGCGCATGTCCTGCCTTTAACGCGCACAATGGCATCACGCATACAAGCAACTTTCGGAACCTACGTGAGTGTGGGACACCTGTTTAAGATCCGATACACAACGCTTACGCTACCACCTGGAGAGGGTGGACTTGGTCTAGTGAACGTATATGAAAAGGCACGGGCGTTATTCGTCAGTACGATTTTCCGACAGTGGCGCGGCCAATTTCGCAATATCTCGGGTGCGTTGGCCGATGTACTAGCGCCCACTTCAATGCTGCCACCAGTCGATGTGGGCCATGTTTCACCGAAGCTGTCACACTTCAAGTCTTTTTTTTTGGAGCTTAGCTATGTCAGAGATTCCTTCCCAACAACACGACTACCGACGACGCGAGACGTATACCATCTCTTACTGCGCCGGTGTCCCAGGAATACCCTGGAAAAGAAGTACCCAGACAAGAACTGGCGACAGATCTGGCGCGTTATACGGAACGTTTACCTCCCAACGTCGGTACGCTCAACATGGTATGTGGTGATAAATAGGAAGTTCGCAACGAATCAACGGCGGCACGCGATTCATTTGGCAGACACTCCACTATGTTTAGGCTGCGCAACAGTGGACACTGATGAACATCGTTTAGCATGTAGTGGGACGGCTCCAGTGTGGCAGTTGACACAACAGATATTGGCGTTCCTGTTACGCTCCGCCCCTCACACAATTTCATCAGACACACTTTTTTTCCCCCAAGAATCTTATTTCCCGGTCCAAAAAACCAATGCAGTGACATGGGTGCGGGGAATGGTGGTGGGCTACGTGTATAACGAATCGGAAAAGGACAAAATTGATTTTTGGCATTTTCTCTTGGATGGGCACACGAAGCTGCAACAGCATAAGAAATATAGGCAAGACTTCGCTAATTACTTGCGACTTACATTTACCGACCCGCCGGCCAGATGGGGTGTGACGGGTGAGAGATGAGATAGACGAAGAAGCCGAGATTGACATCGATCACACTTACAGACCCTTAGTTAATTTCGAGAAGACGACCCAGTCTTACACCAACGTCTGGAGAACGAGTCGATAGATGGCTCTCTTGCTCTATCGAACGTCGGGTCGTGAGCAGGTGTCGCCCCCGACACGAATTTCATTTCATTGCTACAGGAGCATGTTTCTTTTGTATTTGTACTATCCGCAATGTCTTCATGTCTTTCATTTGAGCATTTTCAGTTTTATTTATTTCCTTAATTAATTAATTTTCTAATTAGCCACTTTTGTCAACATATGGAATTTGTAGACACTATTTATGCGATAGTACAACAACATGTATGTCAGCAAAGGTGGTAAGCCTGACATAAAAAAAAAAAAAAGAAGGGTAACTTAAAAAAAAGTTAGTAGAGCACTTGCCTGCGAAAAAAAAAAAAAAAAAAAAAAAAAAAAGATGGTAGACCCCTCCCCCTTGAAAGGCAAAGGTCCCGAGTTCGAGTCTCGGTCGGGCATTAAAAAAAAAAAAAAAAAAAAAAAAAAAAAAAAAAAAAAAAAAGTTGGTAGAGCACTTGCCCGCGAAAGGCAAAGGTCCCGAGTTCGAGTCTCGGTCGGGCACACAGTTTTAATCTGCCAGGAAGTTTCATATCAGCGCACACTCCGCTGCAGAGTGAAAATCTCATTCTGGAAACATCCCCCAGGCTGTGGCTAAGCCATGTCTCCGCAATATCCTTTCTTTCAGGAGTGCTAGTTCTGCAAGGTTCGCAGGAGAGCTTCTGTAAAGTTTGGAAGGTAGGAGACGAGGTACTGGCAGAAGTAAAGCTGTGGGTACCGGGCGTGAGTCGTGCTTCGGTAGCTCAGTTGGTAGAGCACTTGCCCGCGAAAGGCAAAGGTCCCGAGTTCGAGTCTCGGTCGGGCACACAGTTTTAATCTGCCAGGAAGTTTCATATCAGCGCACACTCCGCTGCAGAGTGAAAATCTCATTCTGGAAACATCCCCCAGGCTGTGGCTAAGCCATGTCTCCGCAATATCCTTTCTTTCAGGAGTGCTAGTTCTGCAAGGTTCGCAGGAGAGCTTCTGTAAAGTTTGGAAGGTAGGAGACGAGGTACTGGCAGAAGTAAAGCTGTGGGTACCGGGCGTGAGTCGTGCTTCGGTAGCTCAGTTGGTAGAGCACTTGCCCGCGAAAGGCAAAGGTCCCGAGTTCGAGTCTCGGTCGGGCACACAGTTTTAATCTGCCAGGAAGTTTCATATCAGCGCACACTCCGCTGCAGAGTGAAAATCTCATTCTGGAAACATCCCCCAGGCTGTGGCTAAGCCATGTCTCCGCAATATCCTTTCTTTCAGGAGTGCTAGTTCTGCAAGGTTCGCAGGAGAGCTTCTGTAAAGTTTGGAAGGTAGGAGACGAGGTACTGGCAGAAGTAAAGCTGTGGGTACCGGGCGTGAGTCGTGCTTCGGTAGCTCAGTTGGTAGAGCACTTGCCCGCGAAAGGCAAAGGTCCCGAGTTCGAGTCTCGGTCGGGCACACAGTTTTAATCTGCCAGGAAGTTTCATATCAGCGCACACTCCGCTGCAGAGTGAAAATCTCATTCTGGAAACATCCCCCAGGCTGTGGCTAAGCCATGTCTCCGCAATATCCTTTCTTTCAGGAGTGCTAGTTCTGCAAGGTTCGCAGGAGAGCTTCTGTAAAGTTTGGAAGGTAGGAGACGAGGTACTGGCAGAAGTAAAGCTGTGGGTACCGGGCGTGAGTCGTGCTTCGATAGCTCAGTTGGTAGAGCACTTGCCCGCGAAAGGCAAAGGTCCCGAGTTCGAGTCTCGGTCGGGCACACAGTTTTAATCTGCCAGGAAGTTTCATATCAGCGCACACTCCGCTGCAGAGTGAAAATCTCATTCTGGAAACATCCCCCAGGCTGTGGCTAAGCCATGTCTCCGCAATATCCTTTCTTTCAGGAGTGCTAGTTCTGCAAGGTTCGCAGGAGAGCTTCTGTAAAGTTTGGAAGGTAGGAGACGAGGTACTGGCAGAAGTAAAGCTGTGGGTACCGGGCGTGAGTCGTGCTTCGGTAGCTCAGTTGGTAGAGCACTTGCCCGCGAAAGGCAAAGGTCCCGAGTTCGAGTCTCGGTCGGGCACACAGTTTTAATCTGCCAGGAAGTTTCATATCAGCGCACCTCCGCTGCAGAGTGAAAATCTCATTCTGGAAACATCCCCCAGGCTGTGGCTAAGCCATGTCTCCGCAATATCCTTTCTTTCAGGAGTGCTAGTTCTGCAAGGTTCGCAGGAGAGCTTCTGTAAAGTTTGGAAGGTAGGAGACGAGGTACTGGCAGAAGTAAAGCTGTGGGTACCGGGCGTGAGTCGTGCTTCGGTAGCTCAGTTGGTAGAGCACTTGCCCGCGAAAGGCAAAGGTCCCGAGTTCGAGTCTCGGTCGGGCACACAGTTTTAATCTGCCAGGAAGTTTCATATCAGCGCACACTCCGCTGCAGAGTGAAAATCTCATTCTGGAAACATCCCCCAGGCTGTGGCTAAGCCATGTCTCCGCAATATCCTTTCTTTCAGGAATGCTAGTTCTGCAAGGTTCGCAGGAGAGCTTCTGTAAAGTTTGGAAGGTAGGAGACGAGGTACTGGCAGAAGTAAAGCTGTGGGTACCGGGCGTGAGTCGTGCTTCGGTAGCTCAGTTGGTAGAGCACTTGCCCGCGAAAGGCAAAGGTCCCGAGTTCGAGTCTCGGTCGGGCACACAGTTTCAATCTGCCAGGAAGTTTCATATCAGCGCACACTCCGCTGCAGAGTGAAAATCTCATTCTGGAAACATCCCCCAGGCTGTGGCTAAGCCATGTCTCCGCAATATCCTTTCTTTCAGGAGTGCTAGTTCTGCAAGGTTCGCAGGAGAGCTTCTGTAAAGTTTGGAAGGTAGGAGACGAGGTACTGGCAGAAGTAAAGCTGTGGGTACCGGGCGTGAGTCGTGCTTCGGTAGCTCAGTTGGTAGAGCACTTGCCCGCGAAAGGCAAAGGTCCCGAGTTCGAGTCTCGGTCGGGCACACAGTTTTAATCTGCCAGGAAGTTTCATATCAGCGCACACTCCGCTGCAGAGTGAAAATCTCATTCAGTGAAACACAATGCTCAGTCGAAATTTTTCCAGACCAGAACTGTTTCCTTTGCTTTACAAAGTGGCTGCTGAACTTAAAGAATTGCAAGATAGCGCAGATACTGCGCCCATACAAGCTAGTCAAAGAGCAAACCTTAAGGTCGCATTTGCCTCTGTTTTGACTTTCAGTCAACAGTCAACCCACAAAGTATAATTGTTAATTATCCGTTGCTGCGGCCAGAGGATGTCATGGACAGATTTGGCGCTGGTCACTACTTTTCAAAAATTGATTTGCGCAACGCATATCTTGAAATACCACTATATCAAGAATTTAAAACCGTGTGTGTCGTGAACACACATTTGGGATTTTTTACATATTTGCGTTTCCCTTTTGGCAGTGTTCCCGCACCCGCCATTTTCCAACAGTATTTGGAAGAGTTGACTGTTCAAGTACCAAATTATTCAGACTATTTGGGCGCTATTGTCGAAGCAGGTCGCACACCTGAAGAACACATAGCAAATAGGCGTGCATCGTTTCTTGTGTTATCTGATGCAGGACTAAAGTGTAGACTGGACAAGTGGGATTTTTTTAAACCTGAGTTGCAGTGTCTTTGTTACGTCATAAGCACTCAAGGTGTACATCCTCTTCAGACATATTTCTTAGCCATACGTGACTGCTAGTTCCTCGCAATGTCACGGAATTGCAGTCACTCTTAGGGAAAATGAACGATTATAATCGGTTCATAACAAATGCTGTTCAAATCGAATCTCATTTGCATCGCTTGTGTTGCAAGGATGCCCTCTTTGTTTGGACAGGTGAGGGCCAAGAGGCTTTTCAAAAACTTAAAGATGCATTGCTCAGTGATCAATGCTTGACTCACTTTGTTCCTGACAAACCATTTGTCTTGCAAGTTGACGCTTCTTCTTACACAACCTATGCAGTGCTTTCACACAGATTTGGTGGTAAAGACAGGCCTAATGCTTTTGCATCGAAAGTGTTATCCAAAATTCTGTGTAACTATTCACAAACAGAGAAAGAGGCATTGGGTTTTGTGTATGGTATCTTTAACTTCAACCACTATTTGTATGGCAGATAATTCTACTTAGTAACGGTTCACAAGACTTGCAGTCCTTATTTCATCCGATGAAGCCGGTTCCTGTACGAACTGCCCAAAATTGCAAAGATGGGTTTTGTTGTTGTCTCGATACCAGTACTAGATTGTGTATCGTCCGGCAGCTCAACATGGTTATGCAGACGCACTTTCACGTGTTTCTATCTGAAACCTTCTAGCATCTCCAGGGTTGTTTCATGTATGCAACATTCTTCCATGATTCTTGAACCAAGAGTTAGCTATGATTAAGTTATGCTCTGTGCAAAATTCTACCAGGCGGCTTCCTCTTGCATTTCTTAGCCCCAATCCATATTCACCTACTACGTTTCCTTCTATCCTTTTTCCTACTGTCGAATTCCAGTCACCCATGACTATTAAATTTTCGTCTCCCTTCACTACCTGAATAATTTTTTTTATATCTACATACATTTCATCAATTTCTTCATCATCTGCAGACCTAGTTATCATATAGACTTGTACTACAATAGTAGGCGTGGGCTTCGTGTCTATATTGGCCACTATATTGCTTTCACTATGTTGTTTGTAGTAGCTTAGCCCGCACTCCTATTTTTTATTCATTATTAAACCTACTCCTGCATTATCCGTATTTGACTTTGTATTTATAAACCTGTATTCACCTGACCAAAAGTCTTGTTCCTCCTGCCACTGAACGTCACTAATTCCCACTATATCTAACTTTAAACTATCCATTTCCCTTTTAAAATTTATAACCTACCTGCCCGATTAAGGGATCTGACATTCCACGCTCCGATCCGTAGAAAGCCAGTTTTCTTTCTCCTGATAACGACGTCCTCTTGAGTAGTCCCGGAAATCACAATGGGAGACTATTTTACCTCCGGAATATTTTACCCAAGAGGACAGCATCATCATTTAATCATACAGTAAGGTTGCATGACCACGGGAAAAATTACGGCTGTAGTTTCCCATTGCTTTCAGCCGTTCGCAGTACCAGCACAGCAAGGCGGTTTTGGTTAGTGTTACAAGACCAGGTTATCCAATCATCCAGACTGTTGCCCCTGCAACTACTGAAAAGGCTGCTGCCCCTCTTCAGGAACCACACGTTTGTCTGGCCTCTCAACAGATACCCCTCCGTTGTGGTTGCTCCTACGGTACGGCTATCTGTATCATTGAGGCACGCAAGCCTCCCCACCAACGGCAAGGTCCGTGGTTCATGGGGGGGGGGGGGGGATAATCAAATCAATTCTGTGGAAGAGACAATACAGCTTTGGAGTCCCGCATAATGGTAAGGCGAGCGGTCTTATGAATTCCGTCACATTCGGTCTGTACTTTTCTCTCTCTCTACATACATTGTTTATCCTTTACTGCGTTTAGTAATTGAGTTAGTGATACTAAGCTAATTTGTCACTTACTACAGAACAGTTACTTATGTGAAGCCTTCATTTGGTCAGTAGGACCAATTATGTGTACGTCAGCGCATGTAGTGCGAAGTGTGGATTATTTGTGAGTCCTTTTGTACGTACACATTGGTCCAGTAAAGAGTACAAAACTTGCTCAATTGCTGGTTAACACGTGTTAGATATCCTTTTTTTTCTCTACACCAAAAATACATGTATGTAAATGGACCCTATAATTCGGTGTGAGTGTAATTAGCCATGAGTTTCATTCACTACTTAAAACCAGAAATTACATTTATCACTTCATATTCAAGAGTGATTAACAGTGTCTAGAGATCTTCATCTGTTGTGTCACAATTGAAGCTCTGCACGAATACCAAATGCAATTTCTGTAGCCCTTAGCGGCACTGTAACATCATAATCATACCAGTAACTAAAGGAGTAATTATTTCATTATATCGTGACTCGTATCCCTTCTCTTCAGATGAGAGCAAGTGACTTTCAAGCTTATCTGTGCTATGATTTAGTTAAATGAATGTTTTAATTTTGTTCACATCATTCATCCTCTAACTTTATATCTGTCGCGGGCATTCGAGGAATGTCACTCATTTGGCCATTGTTGCTCATAATGTTATACTTCAAATCCTTTTGCCACTTGGTCATGTTAACATGCATTTATTATTACGCAGATCCCAATGGAATGAAGTAATTAAAATGCTGAGATAAAACTGAAAATCACTGTACTATATCTGGTAAATAGTTGTGAACCAAATGAGCTATTGATTATTTACTTTCTATGTTGACTGACAACCTCTATACTGATCTGTGTGACAGTCCATGTGTAATTTTGCTGTGGGAGATGAGCATATAAAAAGATAACGCGTCAAATGTTTGTCTGTATGGAGCCATATAAGTAAAAAGAAAGAAAATAAAACAACTTTGGTTAAAGTAATAATTTTTATTCTGCATATGCATAATTAATGTTGTTTTACAAGAAGATATATGAAGTCCGACATCCCAAGATATTTTATTTTTTCGTTTAATAATTTATTCAGTTTAGTTATTTGTGAGTCGTTGTCCCCATACACTGCGCAGGCACATTACTGCCTCAGCCGTGACGTTCTTCATTCCGCACATCCAAAACCCTCTCCAAGAATGAGGCATCGGTGGTAAGTAATTCTCACTCACAGTCCTCGGTTAATCATTGATATGTTTATTGGCTAGCAAACATGTGTCACTGTCCAATTTGCTCACGCACATCTGTCTTAGCCATGACTTTTTCCTCCCAAACAACCTCTACAACGATGAAGCATTGGCGTGACGTCCCAGTCGCCTACTGTTCTTGGTTCCATTTGAATATATTTATTGAGTAGTTAGCCAGTGTCCCAATTCTCTTCACAGACACGCAACAGTGTTAGCCCTGAACTTTTCTGTCCAGCACTTCCACCACCCTTACCAACATTGAGGAAAACCTGAGTTGTCTTTCTTATACACTGTTCTCAGTTCCTAGTGATTAAATTCACTGGGTAAAGAGACGGTGTCTTTGTCCACTTTCCACACACAAAAAGTCGTATCACTGACTTTGTCCACTCTGCACCCCCAACTTCTTCTCCATCAAAGAGACATCTTCGTGATGTCCTCGTCGTTAACACGTTTAGCGAGCAGTGAGCCGATGTCGCCGCCCACCGTCTGGACGTACCACAGCCTTCGCCCCGCCCCTCTCCTCCCAGCACCAGCGACACCCCCTCCGGCGGCGAGGGATCGGCGGGATGTCCTCCTCACACTCCGTCACTGGTGGCTCGTGGACCTCGGCGGCAGTCAGAACTACCCAGCCATCGTTCACCTGCACACAAGAGGAGTTCTTCACATTTAATAATTAAAATTTATGTCATCCAACATCAGCGGCAAATAATACAACACTGATTGTGAAGCAAAATGCGTTCATCAAGAGACGACAACTTTCTATACTTTGTGTATGGTATGAAAGTAAGGAAAGGGCGTCAAAGATGCTCGTTAACCGACTCAAGGGTCATACATACTACCTTCTAGCACTAGTTAGATATAATCTAACTGATTTATTACTAGTGCGTTATTAAGAAGTGGTGCCTTCAGCGCCGCCTTACCTTCCCGACGACTTTGCCGCAGGCTCCATCAACAGCAGCAGGCTGTGGCCGGGTCTTCTCCGCCTGCGCTGCCACCAGCACCAACTCGTCCACGTCTGAGCGCAGCCGCCAACGCGCAGTGCCCATCCTCTGTGGGAGATTTGTTTCAACCGTCAAAATTCATTCATGTATTGGTTTTAGGACTTTGTTCCTACCGTTGATCTAATATATTAGACATTCTGGGTGTTTTAGATCATAAAATAAAAATTATAGTACAGTTCTAGTTATGAAATGTTGCAGCCTTTCAAGTCTGAACAAACGGGTCAAAAGACCGAGCTAGACAGCACATTGTTTGAGTGTTGTCCAGGCTGCCATTAGGTATGAATATCAGTATTAATTTGCCGTATGTGTGGATCGAAAATACGTCGTAGTTAGTAAAGCTATTCAAGCGAAATACAGCATCAATTAGTTTTTGAATATAAAGCGATGTGGAGGGAGCTCAACGCACCTAGACGTGTAAAGACATTTCCTCCGCAAACATGATCAGAAACGTTTCATGGTAGACCATGATTAATTTTCTGGACAGCTGTAAATGTTGGTTAAGTGCCAATATCGGTCAACTTCATCACTTTGAAAGCCGGAGCACCACTTTTATATCACTCAATAAATTCCTGCAGCAAAACTAATTCCAGATGAAACTAACATATGTCAACACGAACGGAGAAGCATTAGCGCAAATAGACAATAAATATCTTCCAACTAGTATTTAACATCTCACACTCATAATATGCTACCTAAACTTAACATGATTACGTTGTCAATACAGCAGCTCAGAGTGGGCAACGATGACCCATGATATCAGCTGTGTCCTTCCTTAGGAAGCTGGAGAGGCGCGCAGTCAGTGATGTGAGGAAGCAATGCAAATAGTGAAACTGGATGGTCCGACAAGGATCAGAACCTTACGTAATTTTACTGTTTCAACAACCACGCCACCTTGTTCAAAGCTCTTAGCGTACTAAGACAACTACGTGAGAAATGAAAATGTAATTTGCCTAGTCAGTTTCCAGAAATGTACTAAGATGCGTCGATATGGCTCGATAAAATTTCTACATGACTTATTTCAGAATCTAGATGGGAATCTTCCGCAGTGATTGGACGATGTTTTAGAATGCGTTTACGAGCCGTAAACTATACGGTTGCAGACTTCGGAAATAAGAGAGACGAGTATAAGAAGACGTTTCTCATCATGGTGTGAATTGATGTGAAGCTGTTGTCGTGAGCTTCAAAACTTCCATATGACATCAAAAGTGAGAAAAAACCCAGCAAACTTCAGTTTTTTTTACTTCTAATGTTCAATGCAACCTTCTCTACTAAGACTAATTTCGTCCAGTATGAAGAGTGCTCATTAAACGAATGTTTAGGCAATCACTCGATAATTCGTTTGGTTGGAACTACAAGTAAGTGTATACCAATGTACATAAGTTGTTTTTCCACGACGTACAGTTCATAACTACGTGTAAATAAAACATATTTGCCAATTCCGGAAGTCGTCACAGTAATCTGTCTTGTATTGTTAATGGTCTTATTAAGTAGAAAGTGATTGCTTATAACATAGATTTGTGTTTATTCAGTACATCTCGGTGTTCCTCACCTCTGGTTTCCCAACCAAATCTGCGTCTACCAGGTCTGACTCCCTCCGAGATCGGAGGAGGCAGAACACGCCCAAAAGCCTCCGGAACATCTGCGAAGAAATCAAAAAATCGCATGAAGTTGAGCTGGGATTACACGCTAATGTAATACAATTAGGGTGCGTCCATTGTTGACCGCTGAGCAGTCGGCGACTTCGGTATGAGAATAAGGCAAAGGTAATACAAAAACTTCTTAGTCGAAAAAGTATGCAGATGAATCCATTGTAACGTCAAACTCTCGGACACCATGGATTTCTTCGAAATATAAGTTCACAGATAATTTTATACACTCTGAACCAGGTACAGTTTTAGGCGGTAATATACAGCACACAGAATAAATCTTTTTAAAAACAAATCTGTGAGTAACGGTCAGTGGCATTGTGAGAACATAAAAGTGCCACGCAATTAGTTTTCGGATAACTGTTATGTTAGATACACCATGTGAAGGGTGAGCGGTTTCATTGTGCATTGCGAAACGATGTACCCACAGTATACATGGTGTCATGGAACAGAATGCAGCCTTATACGCTACCCTAGAGATACGGTTCTCTGTTTCTCTTCGGTTTCTTTCGCTGTTCTTCTTGTCAACAAACTCCAAGCGGGCAGCCTATGGTTCTCACCAGGACGTGTCGCTCGACATATTTGTGCCCTCTCCAGATCATAATATCCCAGAATAACTGAGGTACAAAAGTAAAAGAAATTTGTGGCTTTCATCACTGAACACGTTAGTATCGAATTAAAATCTCACTCACCCATTAAGCTACATAAAGCAATAATGTCTAGTAGAAAATATTTCGAAATGAAGCTAACGTGGTACAAGTTGACATGTGTGTGGGCAACTACACGCACGTGTCTGCAGAATTGCATAATAACTTTGATTCAGACGAAGTCAGTGGAGTAAGGCCTATACCGATATTTAATTTATTACTACAAGATGTATCTCTGGCCAGAGATTATTTTGTAATGAGTTGCCAGATGATGGTGATGAGTACATATGAATATGGCCAGATGTGTAACATCCACATCTTGATAAGTTTGAATAACGCTCAACTTCCTGTTGGACTTAGTATGTTGCATCCGTCAGTTACCAATACGTAAACACACACACTCAGTGCATGTGTGGTTCATTGGGGTGTGAAGATGTGTCCTTTCAGAACTCGAATGAAGTTAAGATGGTGTTCGGACAGTGCTAGTGTCCAAAGAGACTAAAAAATAGAAGAGACGATTTCATAGGATACGCAACGGCGTTGCACAATGGATGCACCCTTTCCCGTCGGATCACCAAAGTTAAGCACTGTCCCACGCGGGCGGAATTTGGATGGGTGACCATCCGGATCGCCACGAGCTGTTGCCTTTTTTCGGCATGCATTCAGCCTCGTGATACTATTTGAGGAGCTACACCACCGAATACTAGCGGTTCCAGTCAAAGAAAACAATCACAACGACCAAGAGAGCGAAGTGCCCCTCCTAACTGCATTCTCCGCTGAGTATGACACGGCCATCGGATGGTCACAATGGTCCAATTGCGGCCTGAAGACGGAGAGCTTGTTTTCAAAGGGCCAATCTAGTTCGCGAAGACCACAAATCTAACACGATTGCGAATTAATTTCAGGAGGTGAAGCGGTGAGACACAGTTGATTTGCATGTACAGTTGTAAATACTAAGTTCCTCAAGCGATTTAATATTCTTCGTAAACACCAAATACACTCACATTTGAGCACTTCGAACGTGGAACATTTTGTGGTGTGACGGAAGTGCTACAAGCGAATGACTTCACACAAAGGAACAAAAATTTCAAGAAAATACAAGAAAAATTGATAAATTGAAATA
This sequence comes from Schistocerca cancellata, assembly GCF_023864275.1. NCBI lineage: Eukaryota > Metazoa > Arthropoda > Insecta > Orthoptera > Acrididae > Schistocerca > Schistocerca cancellata. The sequence continues at coordinate 140,369,268 of NC_064632.1, forward strand.
AATCTATGTAGTGAAGTATTGAGGAATCATGGACATTTTGGAATAAGTTTACCATTGACATCGGAAAATCATTCTACCAAAATCAATGGCAAATCTCGTATACTACACTTAGTCCAAAGTGAGACATAATGAATAAATAGAGCATATTTTTGAACATAATATCAGAAGAGCCATGAAAGTGGATGCTAAATTGCAAGACACTACCCAAATCACAATGCAACAGCACTCAAAAATTTATTGTCAACACTAAAAGACAAAAATTAATATCTAAAGGAAAGAAGCAATAATTTGTAAATCCTCCAGGCTGCCACACAACATATAGATATTGTAGTACACACACTGATTAATTCCAATTCACATCTGCCATTCTCTTCCGTACTGTAATAATAAACTTAAGGAAGACTCATGCAGGTCACCAAGTCACTTCCCTAGAAACACCGCAAATATATTATACACATAAAATTATTCCCAGTTTTCTGGAAACATGACAAATTTGAGAACAAATTTGTTTCATTCAATACCGAGAAGCGAAATTATTTTTTGTACTCATATAAGAGAACTGTATAGTAAATGGGAGGGGGGGACATATATCCTGATAGCCTGCCTATAAAGTGAATAACGAGCAGCTCTCTTGCTAGAGGCAACGGCCTTGCCGCACTGGATACACCGGTTCCCGTCAGATCACCGAAGTTACGCTCTGGTGGACGTGGCCGGCACTTGGATGAGTGACCATCCGGCCGCCATGCGTTGTTGCCATTTTTCGGGGTGCACTCAGCCTTGTGATGCCAATTGAGGAGCTACTCGACCGAATAGTAGCGGCTCCGGTCAATGAAAACCATCATAACGACCGGGAGAGCGATGTGCTGACCACACGCCCCACCTATACGCATCCTCAGTTGAGGATGACACGGCGGTCGGATGGTCCCGGTGGGCCATTTGTGGCCTAAAGACGGAGTGCTTCTCTTGCTAGAGGAAGACGTTAGAGCTATTGTATGGGGTGACTAAAATCGGGTGACCCTCTAGCTGTGTACAACAGTATGCAGACATTTTTGTAGAATCCCTGCATATGATTTTCTTCCGTTGCTATTATTAGTAACGCACCTCTGTATTCCGCGCACTGCCTCGCCAGTAATTCAATAGGCGAGCAGCGGGGGCGTCGGTATAACTTTCTGAAAGCCCTGTAGTTGATTCTTGTGACATAGTAGAGTAGAGAGGGAGTAGGGAGTCGACACGTCGCCATTAAGTTTCCAGTGCTACGAAGAAGGACATGCGTGAGCACATGACGGAAATATGTGTTCCCTCAGACATGTACCACACTCACAGCCTCCCCCCTCCCCCACCCTGTCACAGACTCAGAAAACACACAGAGAACAATTCAAACGGTGCAACTGTATTTAGATGTGGTACATCAGTTAAATATTTCTTCCTAAAAATTATTTAGTAATAAAAATTAATTTTATTCCTCAAATCCTTATTTTACATAATCTACTGTTTTTCCGTCTGCGACGTACTAAATATAATATTCCTAGAGAAAAAACTGATTTTGAAAAAATTTTAATGTGTCTTTATTATCGGCGGGAAGACATTTTTATTTGAAGCCGCAGATTTCGTGTTACTTAAGGAAAACAAGAATTCAGTTCCACACTTCGCAACACCATCTAGCTGACATCCCACCAGTCTGTACTTTTAAAGTAATGTTTATGACGCTTCCTATTACCAATGTTCAAAAATTTGCAAGTATACGAATTTTTTTCTGATTCGACCTATTTTGGATATCGTTGACTGGGATAAGAACGAAATAAAGAATCTTGATAATATACGTAGGATGCAGAACATCTGATTATACAGTTAGCTAATACCACTCAGAACAACGTCGCCGCACAGCCAACAAATCCACGTCATAATCCAAACGGAAACAGAATATTGCATTTATTGATCTGTATGAACATAGCGCGGTACGTCAAAATCCAAAACCGTGACTGAAGATTTTGTAGACTTTTTTTCATAGTTTAGTCGCCAACTCGGAGCATTGGAAATGATCTTTTTTTGTTCGGTATAAATGTAGCTGATACGGCTAAACGTCTAAATAAAGCTAAATACGTCTGATTTGGCAAGTGATGCCAAAGCTTACAGCAGTAGTAGTTTACAGACGATATCAACAGCAGAGAATTCTGTGTGGGTAAGCGGAGAGCATGAGGTGATGCTGATTGGTCACTTACGGTTCCGTACAGCGTCCCTTCCAACGCTGCCTTTGTGCGCTCTTCTACCGGAAGACTGGTCTCGACAAGCAGTCCAGATATTCAATTACCGAGCTTGTCTCGCGCAAGAATAGACACTAAAGCACAAAGAACTGCTCAAGAAAAATCACGTAAGCACAGACAATATGTTTACGCAATACGATTCGCAATCGCAATGTTGCCACGCAACTGCTCGCATCTTGAGATGCGATATATCATTGTTGACAAATTCGCCTAGGACCAAAGCTAAAGAGCGAAGACCGCTTTTGACTGTACCACAGCGCCTTCATATTACGTTAGTGGAGTGTTACGTTCGTAATTGTTCAGAGTAACAGATTACAAAAGTACAAGCACAATTAAAAAAAACGTATTTGTAACTTCCTAAAGTGAACTAGCTACAACTGAATATAAAATGTTGCCCTTATTTTTTTCTTAAGTAATACTATATAAAGGAACTATCTCTCTTTGCAAAGTCTCGGAATGACGCTGACTTTCTGAGGTAAGTTGTTGTAACTGAGAGCAGCTACACGCAGCTAGCTGAAGGACTGTGAACAGGTCGACCAATCGCCTTTCTTATAGTCTTCAATCACTACATCACGCAGCTTACGCAGATGAGCAAGCCTGAGTTATGCACATTTAGCGAGGATTAGATAACACTGAACTTCTACTTCGACGACATTTTTGAGATTTTTGGACAGATGCATTGAACAGATCTGTGGTTCATTGAGGTGTCAGGTGCTTCTTTCAGTTACTGATAAAAGTTAGGAAGGAGTACAAATCGTTCGAGTGGCAACACGAGACTAAGAAACAGCTGCTATGGTTTGAAGGGGTCACTTTAGTTTCAAATGCGGACACGTCCAATATAATGACAGTTATTTAAGGAGGAAGCCATGCAGGAGGTGATGTTACGGTTGAAAACAGGTTCGAAATGCGTGTGCGGAAGTAGTTACTATGTCCCCCAAGTGAATTAACGTCTCTAGGAAAGACCATGTGCACACACCTTTGCATCCCAAAAACGCAAAACATTTTGTGGTAGTACATAAAGCAGACATGTGTGTTTCCGCCCACTTTCCAGGTCTGTGTTGTATTTGCAACATGCAGGAAATACTCAAATAGTGAGAACTTCTCATTATCCATGACAGGATATTTTTATATGTTTGATGAATTTAGTACTACCCCTATAACAAAGTTAGTAAATCAAAGCTTACTTTTGAAAATAACCTCAGAATTTGTTAAAGCTTAGTCACAAGACATTAGCCATACCACGGTATCCGTATCCAGAAGTACGTATGCAGAAGAAAAACAATATCTCAATATTCACATCTGCTGCGATAAAGGAGAACATGAGTAGCTACTAGACATTGATTCACAGCGTTCAAAACTGGCATACTTTTCGTCTGCACCATTTCATTGTAAGAGAAATTTAAGGATTACATGTCAAGTTCATAAGTGCATATCTTAAGAATATCTCGACCAATCTTTCCAACAAAGTTTGTCATAATTTTCTGAAAACGTAAAAAGTTTTAAAAACTGTTTATATTTATTAATGGTAGAAACGGTTAAAACAGAAACTACGTTCCTATCTGCAAATTCTACTAATCAGTTACATGGTGTGAGCGAATAGGCACTGAACGCTATTGTTTCTTAGGAATGATTTAGTTCAAAGAAGACCAGCTCGTATTGTATTATCGTGAAATATGGGTTTGATAAGCGAATTTGGCTGCCAGTTATGAAAACAAAGAGGTTTTTCGTTGCGGCGGGGTCTCTCATGAAATTTCGAACACCAACTTTCTCCTCCGACGGAGAGATACAAATCTGGTGATCAGCTACTAGATTGGAATAATCATCAAAAATAATAATAGAGATCGGAGTTCTCGCGGAAAATTTTTAAGTGTTTCTTTCTTCCGCAAACTGTGCGATATCAGAATGTCAGAGAAACAGCGTGAAGGTGCTCCTGTGAATCCTCTGTTAGGCACTTGAATGTGAGTTGCAGAATAATGCTTAGATGTAAATACCATTGCCTTTGGGCGCTTTTTTTGCACCGCCTGCGATAACGATCTGTGAAATAAATCGTACCTCATTTGTATCTGTTGTGAAGCTAACTGTCGATGTGTTTGTGATATTTTTATGCAATTTACGTTTTTCTGACATTTTCCATTACCACTGTTGTAAACAGGAGAATCGTTCATGTAGATGAGGAAGTCGGCGGCGATGGAAAACGTCACCATGAAAGCTTTAATAGCAGTAGATAAAAAGGGGGAACTCGATGCTTACGAAGGAAGAAAAATCTGTTTAACACAGACAGCGCTTTTGTGAATTATTTATTTTCTTGCTCTTCCTGCAGCGTACGTTATGTGGTATTCGACCTAATCGCTGTATGAACATCAACATCAACTATGGATAGTCATACATTCTGGAGCTGTATTCATGGAAGGTTGGAAAGCTGAGGCAAAAAACGTACAGATTTCCATTTCAGTACTGTGAAAGTATTTTACCTGCCCGAGCAATATGAAATCAGGAATTTAAACTGGATCTGATGAAAAAGGAAATGTATGCATCATTCAGCTTAACGAGTTATTATCCCAGCATAGTAAATGAAGCTGGTGTTGAAAGAGATACATCTTGGAAATGGAAACGGTCTCTAGCAACGAGCTAGTAAGACTTACAGTTCAAGGTATACGATGAGATACCTTTGGGAATACCGCCACTAGATACCAGCATTTCTCGACAATCATCTCCGTAATGTTGTTGCATGGAAAGGTAGTGTACAAGAAATCGAAGAATAGTAAACCGCACACGTTCATGGGTTTCAATGCAACCAGTCACGAAAAATATTACAGCATATTTCGTCCAGGATTCTCTAAACATTTTAGAAAGAAACAGGTTAAAAATAGTATCAAGGCTACACATTATTTTCTTACCGACCCTGATCCACGTGTGTGATTCGTGTCGTTTCTGTCGTATCACATAATACTTCACGAATACTATCGGTGATTCCCGAGTTCTCCACTGCTCGGTAAATGCCCATGGCTTGTTCTTTTGCTGGACGTGATGGAATCTCTGGGACTCACAGCAATTATTACTTCCTTTGAAAATTTGCTATGATTGCTACTGTCACCCTTTTCAGCAGCTGTGAATTCTGTAACAGAATTCATCGCCATGCAGCACTAGTTCTTTGGAGTCGTTAAAGTTACATCGTCTGTTTCTGGTTCAGAAAGTTCCATTTCTTCTCAAGAGCTTTCTCTAGCGGAAGTTTCAACTGGAAAGAGCTTCAGTGTTCCTCTTTTGTTGTATTTTAGTTTTTTTATCTCAATCGACCATGAATGCCGGTGGTTCGTTTTGTCGTGCATTATCTGTTCCAAGTCGTTAGGATGTCAAAGAGTTGTCTACCATTCGCCAAAGAAAGTATCTCTTTTCGCTTTCCCTTGTGTGTACTTCTAATTAAATATTAATAAACTTTTATCGTAGTGTTTGAATGACTTCCATGTGTCACGGTCGGTTTTCTTTTTTTTTTTTTTGGAAGAAGTTAGTTCCTTTTACCAAATATTGACAGTTTGTATAAGAACGCTGCAATTTCACTTGTTGTGCTCATACGATTGTTAAGATGTGAAAGAAAAAGCTTAAAAGCAGCCGTTTCGTAGATAGCGTCTTTAGAATGAGTAGTCGGAAAGCATACGCAACAAAAGAGATGTAAAGCCAGAATATGCTCCTGCCATTTCGTAAGACTATTAACACTATGTCATCAGCGGCACTTCCAAGTAGCAAGAGAAAAATTTTTAAACATTAACGGAAAAATCATTCAAAAAAGACAAATTGGTCGTTGTTCACAACGTAAGTAAACCAAACATTAACTTTATACGAGCACAGGTATTCTAAGATAAATTTAACAAATCATAATATGATAAGTTTAATAATAACAGTGTAAGATCATACAGCAACATTTATGAGAGGTTACAGTGATTTTTCTCGGAAATTGCAAACCTCATTCTACTGGAAGTAAATGTGCTTGGCGAGCAGTCCAGCAGAGAGGAATATCTAAAGAATTTCCTTTCTGTTTTCAGATACTGTTATAAATTGCTTTGATGAAACAGCGGTCGCGCGTGGGCTGGTGCCTTCCGAATGTTGCTAGCCGCGCATCTGGCCATGCTCAGTTCATGTGGACAGTGATTACACTGTGGGTGCCGCTGGTAGGGGACTCACTCCCCAAGGCACTGCTGTGGAACGCCTAAAGGTGCTCCTCTACCAGCCAATAGGATAGGAAAGCTGGAAATAGACACTTGTGGGACGTAGAGCAGGCCGGCGGTCACGCTTTCTCCTACAAGCCCTCTTGCTGGCAAGAAGTGTTTCCTAGTTCCTCTCCTAGGACACTTTGCCCTCAGCCTGACAGTGGCAGCCCCCTGACACTGTAGCACCCATCATACGTATCTCTTATTTTTAAGGCTTGGAGACAGTAAATACCTGATGTAACAGTAAAATTTTCTTGTTACGGTTTTCATCTCCAGAAATCTTCTAGCATAGCCTGGTGCCTACGCCCAGCTTTGACCATCACTGCACAAAGTAGTGTCCTTCTTTTCAACGACGACAGTTTCTTAGGCCCAGAAATCGGTGCCTCTGCCCTACCACGCCACACACCTTTGTGCTGTGTCGACTTAGCAGGTGCACGTCTTGCCAAAGCCACTGGTGTCGGGGGCTGAGGAGACTTCTCACATCGGTGCACCGTCCTGTGGGGGTCCATCGCGACGCCGACGCCGATGCCGTCGCCGACGCCTCCATCGTTCCCAAAACAATGTGCCGTGTCGCTGACCACACCAGTGCCGACGCTATCGTATTTCGCCACCTGTAGCTGGTATGAACACTTACTTCATATGAAAATTCTTCAGAGAGCTGCCACCGATGGACGCCTTCCTAATAGAGCTTTTATGTTACTGTAATGTTGATACGTTCACTTCTTATTTAATGTTTTTCTCCTCTAGAAGTTTGGCCTTCAGTTTTGTAACCATGCCTAACACGAGCTTTTGGTCAATGGACGGCAGAAACTGTAAATAATGTCTGTTATGCTAAGTTACATAATGCCGAACTGCTCCGAGAGACAGATGGAATACAATCTCTGTCTCGCTGTACATATGCAATGTGCAATGATGCTACGTTTTAATTAGGTTCTTATTAAAAAGATAAAACAAGGGTTATCGATGCATATATCTGCGGAATTAATGCACAGATTTGTGTTTAGGTTAAGATGGCATTTCCCACCTCATCACATAAAGCCGTTAGACCGGCTGTGCTGCGGGAGGAAGGGCGGACGATTTGTTTCTGCCACTGCACGCGCAATGAGCCTCGTCATCTTTTTGTAAATGGTAGAAACTCTCAGCTGTGTGAAATGCCAGACGATTTTTCTTGGGGCTGTCGTGGTCCTTCTCGAATGCAGATGGGGGAAACGAGTGTGAGGTAGGCCCTGACGCCCACTCTCACCCCATACAAGAACAATAGACCCAGCGAAAAATGGAGAAATCAAAGAGATGGCAAGCACAGTCTTAGAAGCAAGCTAAGAGGAAGGAGTACGAAAATCTTAACAGATACAGGACACTGGACTAATGTTTTATTTGTTTCACAAGTTAATTGTGCACTCAGATGCTGTATTATAACATACATCGTGTAGATGAGGAGATTATAGTTCCTTTAGGTATCTGTCTGGTACGTTTACAGATCGATGGGAGCCCATATGAATTCAACATGGGGATGACGCAGTCGGCTTTTTGTTCTAATTTTAGGAAACAACTTCCTAAACTGTTTTAAGGCTGTAACTGATTATGGGATAGGTACTGCGCTGTCCACTGAGACAATTCGATATCTGGACCGTAAGCGTGTGCCTCAATCACGAGGTGTCTGTGTGTAAGGCCACTTCCCTAGACTCTCATGGAATCGTGTACATCGGCGTTTAAAACTAGCACCGCTATTCAGAATCAGCGGAGGTACAACCAAACGACTTTGGACTGATGTCAAAACTTAGATACCGCTATGACCAGGCTTTCCAAATGATCCAATTAGCCTGAACGATGTCTCGACCAGCTGTAAATTCCGGTCAAAAGAAGCAAAAGCAACGCGGAAGCAGTAGGAAAAACGATTTGAGTGCTGGTGTGTGTTGTTAAATTTTGTTCATAAAAATGTGAAGATCATGTGTGCAACAACGGGTGGAGCAGCTAGTGGAGAAGAAATTATTGAAGAATTCGTTCAATGTGAGAAGCAGTTTAAGCAAAGTAAGAAGATGTAGTTGTTATATAGGAAGTTCTGCGCAGTTATGCCTTTATTAATGAATCTGTTACAAGAAAAGTTAGTACATTTATCTGAGACAGAATGGAATTCTTTCCTCCCAGTTCTTGAAGAATTTGCCCGACTATGCGAGGAATGGAAGTATTTCCTGTAACTATCCACGTACAGTAGGAAATCTCTAATGGAGGCACTAGCTCAGTCCCTCAGAAATCATACAGACCACCATTTCATCCATAACCTGTTGTTGAGGAAACTTTTCAACCTTCTACCATCTCCCGGTCATCACCAACCTTCACGGTCAGAGTGAAATCAGTCAATGGAGAGAAAACCTGTCATCTATGTTTCGATGTTACATGGCTAAATAAGGTATTGACTCATGACCGTTACCCTCTACCCGGTATCGACGAAACATCGGATAGATTGAGAAACTACTGTTATTTTTTGACCGTTGCCATATGATAGCCCATAGATAATATAATGTCTAATTGACATCTGAAAAAAAGGCAATGACAGAATATGGACTGACAGTTATAAGCACAAGGAAAGTAACTGCAGCGAAACCTTGTATAACAAAAGAAACACTTCAATTTATTCCGAAAGAATGTTTAGGTAATGACAGGAATAGAACAAAATTATTAACCTAGGAATGGAACAAATCGAAAGTACGGGGAACCTGACTGCAGGAATCATCACTCTTTTTATCATGTGACTATACGCTGCATATTCATTGAAATACGTTAAATGACTTCATGATGTTCAAAATGCAGAACCATCTTTTTCGTATATCTGTAAGAAGCTTTTTAATATGTTAACCACATCTGAAGGTGGCAGCTACTTGACGAAGCCATTAATGTGAATAATTCTTGTATATCTAAACGATCGTGACGTAATAAATTATTATACAAGGATTTACAAAGGTCACATGCTTCCAGTTGGCAAAAGGTTAATGTTTAAAGAAATATTCACCAAATATAGTTTAAAATTGGCGCTTGCACATGTACTTTCTTGCTTTCGGAACTACCATGTACACTAATTACAGTTTTAAGGTTTAGTTTGTACTACTCGAAATATTTTTGGTTGTTAGTACGCCAAACATAAACTCTCTGTATTCGCGATGTGTTCTTTTGTAGCTACCACTTGAGATCGGCCTGTAAGTCAGAAATTTTTTAGTAACGTAATGAAGTAAATAGTTAATTAACCAACAACGGAGGTAGCAACGTGAAACCGACGTTTAACGTCACTTATAGTTGGCCGGGACAACAACGGCGTCGTATACGCTGTTGTGACCACGTGAATTGCTGACACTTTACGTTATGTTGACTGTCAGGCCCTACAGTTTACCTACGCTAAGAGAATGCCATGATTTGTTACACTGGGACCGCTATTTAGCCACTAATTTACTATGTTCTTACTGTATGGTAACGCCATAGGTAGTCTGCAGAAGTTATCCATTGTGTCAGCAAATACTCACAGGTACTTGGCGAAGTTCGTCCACAGCTTGACGACCGTGGTGTGCACCTTCTGCTCGTCAGAGTCAGGGTCCAGGATTTGGTCGGGCTCACGCCAGATGAAGTCCAGGTCGGCAGTGTAAGTGGCACCTGTTGAATAAGAATTTCCTTTTTTGTATTTCATCGCTTTTATAGTCTTGAGGAGAAAGTGCTCTGCTGTATGTATATAGCTAAACAATGTTTTCTCCGGCCTTCAGGAGCGATATCCTCTTACATCAAAAGTGATGTACCCACACCTGTTGACAGGTGTGCGATGCATACTGTGGTCTAAAATACACATTTGATTCTATTCATTCTTCACTCGAGACTAATGTCGGGATTAATATATACACTTCTGTTGCAGAATATTCACACTCCATAGACGAACGCCACATTTTAAAAGGCTAATACTCATAATCTGTTCAAGCGTTTCAGCCTATCGTAGAGATTGCTGCTCCTGATATTGATCTACCTTGGTTCTGCAAAACATTCCGTGTGATCGACGGCTGATTCACAACGAAAATGATGTATGCCGTTTCCTTTCCTTGTGCATAGTTAAGCTTGTTAAAAAGTAAGCAAATTCTTATCTCTCAGTACCGTTGCTGTCTCATTGGTATTACGCCACTGATGTAGGTTCCACTCGAGTTGTTCCATTGCAAAATTTTTTCGCGCGCTACGATGGTGGACTGCGTGGCATCGGCCACCGTCCGGACGCCCGCACTTTAAAATACGCACTCTGCCATTCACGCCGCCGCGTTTCCTACAACCAGGAACGCGGCATGAGGGCGGTGCCAAGAACGCCTACCCCGCTACCAATGATATGCAAGCATCCCCTCTCCGGAGATCCAGTGGCGGGTCTACCTAAATTCAAACATGGACGCAAAGAGTCCATTTTGGGTGTCCGCCGTTTTATAATATTTACATGCTCCCATGGCAGTCAGGGGTCGTCATCTACCGAGCACTTATTGTATTGAAGACTGACTCAATTTTAAACCTTTGTAACTGTATATGTTTTGACAGATCTACTGTTGGCAAAAAATGTTCAAATGTGTGTGAAATCTTATGGGACTTAACTGCTAAGGTCATCAGTCCCTAAGCTTACACACTACTTAACCTAAATTATCCTAAGGACAAACACACACACCCATGTCCGAGGGAGGACTCGAACCTCCGCCGGGACCAGCCGCACAGGCCGTGACTGCAGCGCCCCCGACCGCTGGGATAATCCCGCGCAACTGACTGTTGGCAACTGACACTTAAACCGCAGCAAATAAAGTTACGTATTACCTTTTAAATGTGATATTAGATGTAGAATAAATTGGTATCTTAACTCTCTGTCTACAACCGTATCTGTTTCTCATCCCTGTATCCAGTAAAGGACCAAAAGAGTGCAGTGGAAGTTACAACAGATGGTTTGCACTGTAATGTACGCCTAGTAGCCTAATTGCCAGAGTGGAAACGGTTTCGCACTGTCTTGCTTGTTACCGTTCCGTTAAATTCTCCCTGGAGTACGTACGAACGAAAAATTGGTAAACAGCGGCCGTCACGTGACGCTACTGACAGCAGGCAACAACTACGGGATCGATAGCTTCAAAGATGTTTGTCTTATGAGAGCAGTAAATTGTTTCAATGACGTCGCTCTGCTCTTGCCAATATGGCGTGCTTTAATTACTGAGCGTGCCGAGCGGTTCTAGGCGCTGCTGCTACGGTCGAATCCTGCGTCGGGCATGGATGTGTGTGATGTCCTTAGGTTAGTTAGGTTTAATAAGTCTAGGGGACCGATGACCTCAGATGTTGAGTCCCATAGTGCTCAGAGCCATTTGAATCAGTTATTGAGCGTAGTGAAAAGTTAACCCCTAGATGACAGTGTGACTGGCAACCACTATTTATAGCGATTTAATAATTTAACAGTACATAGGACCACTACGTTGCGTAATTCGTTTAGTGCACAGCGAGTTGCTTAGAGTGTGTGGAAATCGGTGAGGACCACAAACGAAAGTTTGTCATTTTCGAGGACTACGAAAGGAATTTCAGTGACTGTCACGCCAAACATCTTTTGAGCAATTGCTAGGCCAGATTTTTGTAGTATGCTACTATGTTAGCGACAAACGAATCACCTCTGCCCCACACTCACCAGGCAGGTCGACTGGACGTTTTCCCGTGTAGTCGTACTGGTAGTAGTACACAGGCTGCGTCGAGGTGGTGCTTATAAGGCGAGCCGTCGTGTCTGCTGGCTCTCCGTTGTTCAGGTCCGTCATAATCTGAGAGAAAGCGAAGCGAAAGGATTAATTATGTGACCGCGTTAAGTACCGAAATGCTTGTTCAGACGGATGCGGTACGTATGTACTCACAGGTTCGTACTGGACGGCGCCGTCAGCTGTGATGTTGGTGGTGTTGCGGAAGTAGTATTGCCTGATGACAGTCGCCGCTTGCCGCTTGGACTCTAAGTCGCCCAGGCGTAGTACGAAGTCGATGGCCCCGTCCAAGTTCGCAATCAGCTGCTCCAGTACAGATTCGGCGATGGTGGGCTCGCCTCCCGTGTATTTAAAAGGAAAGAGGTACGCTATGGGAATCACGTAGTTAGTAACCTGCATTCTAACCGCCTATACTCCTACACCTACACTCAGTGATCCGGTGGAGAGTTATTTTCAATTTACGTTATTTCCTTTCTTCACTTTCCACTTATAAGTGTTGCGCGGAATGAAAAAATGTTTCACGTAGACTTACGCTCTACCAAAACTAGGTTTTTGGAGTGTTTATTTCTTAGATTTGTCGTTAAGTCTTCGAAGTAAACATACCAGAAACGAATTCACGGAATCCTGATTGTTAACGCCATCTCTTTAAGGGACGTCGAATGTTCCTCTTTCCAGGTGCACTATATTCTATTGCACCCGTATTTATTCTGTCATTAGACATACTTTTGACATGGTCCTTCCAGCCCAGTCAGTATTTTTCAGTTATATTGTTGGTTGCAGTTCTTGAAATGTCATCACTTTTGTTTTATTCCACGATAGTCTCATTCCGTATTTAGCGGAAATTTGACTCAATCATGTATAATAATCATCAAGAAATAATATCGTCGTAAAATTAAAATTATCAATTCTTAATGAGTCATTTAATAAAATCAACCATTTACGATTGATATAGTCATTGTAAAGCTTACGAAGAATGGGTGTCGGGAGCTGGCATTGTCTGACTCCTTGATTGGTATCGGCGATTCTGTTCCATTCCTCACAGTAGGGATTTTTATTTTATTTCTGTTGATCCATTATGGGCGAGGGACAGCTATCAATCACACACTCCTAGAAATGGAAAAAAGAACACATTGACATCGGTGTGTCAGACCCACCATACTTGCTCCGGACACTGCGAGAGGGCTGTACAAGCAATGATCACACGCACGGCACAGCGGACACACCAGGAACCGCGGTGTTGGCCGTCGAATGGCGCTAGCTGCGCAGCAGTTGTGCACCGCCGCCGTCAGTGTCAGCCAGTTTGCCGTGGCATACGGAGCTCCATCGCAGTCTTTAACACTGGTAGCATGCCGCGACAGCGTGGGCGTGAACCGTATGTGCAGTTGACGGACTTTGAGCGAGGGCGTATAGTGGGCATGCGGGAGGCCGGGTGGACGTACCGCCGAATTGCTCAACACGTGGGGCGTGAGGTCTCCACAGTACATCGATGTTGTCGCCAGTGGTCGGCGGAAGCTGCACGTGCCCGTCGACCTGGGACCGGACCGCAGCGACGCACGGATGCACGCCAAGACCGTAGGATCCTACGCAGTGCCGTAGGGGTCCGCACCGCCACTTCCCAGCAAATTAGGGACACTGTTGCTCCTGGGGTATCGGCGAGGACCATTCGCAACCGTCTCCATGAAGCTTGGCTACGGTCCCGCACACCGTTAGGCCGTCTTCCGCTCACGCCCCAACATCGTGCAGCCCGCCTCCAGTGGTGTCGCGACAGGCGTGAATGGAGGGACGAATGGAGACGTGTCTTCTTCAGCGATGAGAGTCGCTTCTGCCTTGGTGCCAATGATGGTCGTATGCGTGTTTGGCGCCGTGCAGGTGAGCGCCACAATCAGGACTGCATACGACCGAGGCACACAGGGCCAACACCCGGCATCATGGTGTGGGGAGCGATCTCCTACACTGGCCGTACACCACTGGTGATCGTCGAGGGGACACTGAATAGTGCACGGTACATCCAAACCGTCATCGAACCCATCGTTCTACCATTCCTAGACCGGCAAGGGAACTTGCTGTTCCAACAGGACAATGCACGTCCGCATGTATCCCGTGCCACCCAACGTGCTCTAGAAGGTGTAAGTCAACTACCCTGGCCAGCAAGATCTCCGGATCTGTCCCCCATTGAGCATGTTTGGGATTGGATGAAGCGTCTTCTCACGCTGTCTGCACGTCCAGCACGAACGCTGGTCCAACTGAGGCGCCAGGTGGAAATGGCATGGCAAGCCGTTCCACAGGAGTACATCCAGCATCTCTACGATCGTCTCCATGGGAGAATAGCAGCCTGCATTGCTGCGAAAGGTGGATATACACTGTACTAGTGCCGACATTGTGCATGCTCTGTTGCCTGTGTCTATGTGCCTGTGGTTTTCTCAGTGTGATCATGTGATGTATCTGACCCCAGGAATGTGTCAATAAAGTTTCCCCTTCCTGGGACAATGAATTCACGGTGTTCTTATTTCAATTTCCAGGAGTGTATATTTACCAAGGAATATCGCCAATACAGACATATGTTTTGAGAATTTATTTTATTTAAAAATCATTTTCGGCATCTCAATAATGTCATCTTCATGCCCCTATGCACTCCATGTATAGACAATGAGATATATCGACACCTGCATAACTGGTGCCCTCAGAATCAGGATTCCGTGAATTCGTTTATGGTGTGTTTAGTTGGAAGACTTAACGACAAATCTTAGATTTAAACACTCCAGAAACGTATTCACGGAATCCAGATACTGAGCCCGCCAGTAGCAAGTATCGATACATATGATTGTCTGTAAATGAAGTGGATAGGTACCTGAAGACGTTACTGAGATGCCGAAACTGGCTGTCTGAATAGGATAACATCTCAAAAGATACTGCTGCTTTGGTGATTTGCTTATTTTGTTGCGTATGTACAATAACTGAAATGCCGAAACCAGATGTTGTGGTACTTCTAATTTCTTAAGTGTCCGGCTCCTTAGCTGGGTGGTAACGCGCTTGCCTCCCATGCACTGGGCCGGGTTCGATTTACGGCCGTGTTGGAGATTTTCTCCGCTCGGGGACTAGGTGTTGTGCTACCATCACCATCATTTCGTCCTAATCATGGGCCGCAAGTCGCCCAATGTGACGCCAAATGAAACAAGACTTGCACTTGGTGGTCGAACCTGACTGGGACATCCCGGCCAACAATGCCATATGATAATTTCATTTTCAATTCTTTAAGTGATTCCCACAGCATTTTCTGCCTTACCTTACCAAACGCCTTTTCCTAGTCTGTGAAATTATAGTAAACGTGCAACACCGAAAATGCAGGATGCATGCCAGCTGCTACCGATGCATAACTTCTTTTTTGAATTGTATGTAAATATTTGTAATTTAAATGCTTTCTTTAAATAAGTAAGGTCATTGCTTCACTCGACGCGTACATTTACGTAGAAGTCTGTTCACTTTTCATTGTATTTATCTGCGTCTTACTGTGAAACTTATAAGCTCTGGGATAAAGCCAAAGGAATTGTTATATGCATCGACTAGCAAGGGTAACAGCAGTGTTTGTGCGTTGTGAAGTCTTTGGGTAGGGAGTTGTTGCGCAGAGCGTGCTGAGAGAGGAGAGACGGGTTCCAGCGCTTGTAGTGTGTGGAAGTGTGGTGTTAACGCTCTAGCAGTAGAGTGTACCATTTTCGGCGGCATCATGTAAGCGTGCCGGCCAGATGTCTGGAGTAGGAGTACGGACAGTGGACAGGTGGAAGAGGCTGTATTAATTACGATTGCCCGTTCCTGTAATTAGCCGTGGCCCCACAAGATGCTAGCGTCTTCAACATCAGCAGCAGTTCCAACAACACAGTTTCGTCGTCGGCTCCGAGTTTCGTCGTATGCAGAGCACTGAAGTAAGCCTGTTTATTGGTAGAAAGTATTAACGGCTAACCCAGCAGCACAACTGAATGTGATTTGATTGATAAGATTTATTTAAATAATAATCTGTTAAACTCAGTGCGATTGTGTCCTCATTGCCCTCAGACATTGTTACAAAGCAAAATTCTTGTTCCTTTTTTTTTCCTAATATGCTAACTGAGTGTCATAAGAAACAAATTGAATAGTTACAGCCAGTTTATTAATGAATAATTTCTCTTTTAAGAATTTTATCCTCTGTCTACTTTCAATTAACTGTTGTACAACAGAGGCTTCAGTATATGAGTAAAGAAAAGCAATTTCATTTTTCAAGTTTGACAATCAATTACTGGAAAAAATCCAAATCAAAAAAATGCACAAATTAAGAGTGCGGAAGTTTTATTTATTTTACATATAGCTTGGAGCACATTAATTATGTTCAAGTCAGTAAAAAAGCCTCAGTTGTTCAGACAATAATATGAAATCTAATTTGCAAAATAAGTAAAGGCAAAGTAAAAAGTGCTTGCTTTTTTTCTAAATTTCTTTGATGACGTTATGCTGAGGTCACTGAAACTCATTGTTCAAATGGCTCTGAGCACTATGGGACTTAACACCTGAGGACATCAGTCCCCTAGAACCTAGAACTACTTAAACCTAACTAACCTAAGGACATCACACACATCCATGGCCGAGGCAGGATTCGAACCTGTGACCGTTGCAGTCGCGCGGTTCCGGACTACAGCGCCTAGAACCGCATGGCCACCACGGCCGGCGAAACTCATTGTTCATGTAACGAAGTTCAGTACTAACATACAGTTTAATTCCATGTTCTCAAATCACTATTCGATTGCCTTTTGCAAAATTTAACGCACAACATAACGTAAGAGCTACTTCTCAGTTTTGTTTAGAATTACATACTCACCTAAAACTAGCGTAAAAAAAAGTGGCAACCTTTAGTTGCCACGTCACTGTTTAATAACACATGTTTTTATTTCCCATCATCTTGTACAGGATTTTGGATATAAATTGCCCTAATGGCTGGCGATCGTTAATTACTTCCTTTTCGTTCATTAGTGTAACTTTTGGATTCATGATCTGTGGTACCCCTTTCTGTCCAGTGATGTTCGTGAGCGTGTGCTGAAAATAACTTTCATTTTCCAAATTATAGCCCTGTTCAGTTTAATTACTTTTATTTTTAGTTCACTTTCCATCAGAAGGTTCGGTTGTACACTTTCCTCCTACTTATCAGTATCACTTATTCGGGAAAAATAGCCTTATACAATTAGAAAAAGAAATCCATTAGGCATACACTCAATCCACGGTCATATTCTATATCGCAAGATGGATAGGCCGATTAGTAAGAGGAAAGTTACAAACTGGCACTCTAAATCCGCTTCTTTTCTCGGTTACCTGTTCCAAAGTGGAAAGACAGTCAGAACATGATCTACCTTTTCTAAAACCATGTTTTATCTGTAACATACATGCTTCCACAATCGATACTGATCTCTTCATAATGTTACAGCATACACTTGTAACAGGAATTTAGCAGACTTATTCCACGGTAATTTGTGCATTGTGATTTATCACCTTTCTAGTAAACAGAGTATATCAAAGCTTCATTCCACGCGTATGACACATGTTCACTTAGCCAGCAAAAATTCATAAAATTTAAGTGACTGTGCTGTAGTTGATCAGGTACATATTTAATAAAATCCATGCTTCTATTATCAGGTTTTTTGTTTCTGTAATCACATTTTGTAGCTCACCCATTGTTATGAGATCTACAGAGTCGCTGGTATTGGTGTTTAATTCTGGTTCTTCTTCCAGAGATATTTGAAGTATCGTAACCATTCCTTTTCGGATATTATATTTACTTGTAAAATATATAGCTCTTGTTTAATCAAGTGCTTTATTGTATTGTATGCTTTGTTTAGGCTTACATAAATATCATGTTCCATTTCATTCACATATCATTCCCAAATGGAACCAGTAGGCAACAACGTAACTAGAGAGTGGAATAGTACTTAAGACATTATAGCTCACGCAGCCGCTAAAGCATTGTGACCGAGTAAAAACTAATACTATAAAAGGGGATTAACGATTTTGAATTGCTATAATTAGCAAGTTAATAAAAGACAAAGACGAGGTGTTTCTAGAATCCGTGTTATTACCTAATAATCTGAATTATAGAGCGGATTATATAAATAAATCTGCTTTAGTAAATAAAGAAGTACCGAAATTTATTTCTCGTTACTTTCATTGCAGTGAAAGTTCAAGACCGTCGGAGTTTTGACGATATTACTTGCTGGTGCTCTAAGGCAGCCAAGTATGATAGGATACATTCCCGACATTTTCCCTAGAACATCTGTAAAGTGGTTAACGCTAGTCATATCTCTATAAAACTAGTCCGTGTTGACTGTCCGTCAGGTTAACCAGCAGAGAATTTGTGTGAACAGTTGTGTACCTCTGGAGAGCTGCGAGTACATGTGCATCTCAACACTGCAGCCACCAGAGCTCTGTCCGAACTGCGTCATCTTGTCTGGGACACCACCGAATGCGCAGATGTTGCTCTGCATCCACAGCAGGCCAGCAGCTTGGTCCTTGAACACGTTGTGGCCCATGGCGATTGGGTCACTCAGACACAGCAGTCCTGCGCAGAACACACAAAACCGCATGTGAAGTCAGGTCCCAAATCCAAAACCTGACCAAAGCTACAAAATAAACTTTGAACAGAGAAAAAAATAGAAAACGATAAATTGCAGAATAGAAAGTCCCCTAGAAGGAAGCACTATCCCAGGTGGTAACTCGAAAGAGGAATCTGCTATTGCTTTATGCAATGCATCAGGACCTAGGGTTCTTGGGGAGTCACAACATATGCATTAAGGATGAGTCGGAGCATCCTTGGTATCCTTCCAAACTCAAGTTCAAAAGGAAATTCTTTGCAGTCACCTTGAACGTAAACTCATTACTAAACATTGGGAAACAAAAAGAAATTCAAATTCTCTTAGATAAACGTGAAATACAAATTTTAGCAGTTCAAGAAACAAGATTATTGGAAGAAAATATTACAGAAACCAAAAACCATAAAAATTTTAATGGTAAACCAGCAATAAAAATCATGAAAGGCATGCCAATACTTGGTCCCACTTTCTATGTTCACAAAAATTTAGTAGATAACCTTACAGAATTCAAATCCAGTTCAGAAAGACTATCTCATCTTACAGCTCAATTAAAAAAAAACAGTATACCTTTGTTAAGCGTCATGCTCCAATCAATGATGACACTAAGAAAAATCCAAGTAAAGTAAAAGCATTCTGAGAATATCTAGAAGAAGAAATATCAAAAATTCCAAAATCAAATGTTGTTTTACTAATGGGGGATTTTAATGCACAAATAGAGAGGGAAAATCTTTTCAAAAAATAGTAGGATATTATCCAGCTCATAAAGGAACAAAAAAAATGGCACAAGACTAATCAGTCTTTGTAGAACATTTCAGTTGAAGGTAAAGTCAACCTTCTTCAAAAAATTACCAAAAAAGGCAAAAACATGGATCTCTCCGAATCCAATGCTAGGGTGGTTCCAGTTAGATCACGTGGCAATTTTTAAATGCAATTTCAAAGAAATCATGAATGTAAAAGTAGCAAGAAACAGGGAATTTGATTCTGATCATTACGTGGCTAAGATTAAACTGAAACTTCTCCCCAATAAAAACGGAAAGAGACAGCAAAAATTATATAAATATAATATAGAGAGGCTCAACATCACCAAAGAGATATCAAAAATTTTCAGGAGGAAATTAAAGGAACTAAATCACGGAAATTGGAAGAAATATCGAAAGACATCAACAGGGCAGCGAAAAATGTATTTGTAACGACAAAAATGAAGAAGAAAGCCAGGTGGAATGAAATCTGTGAAGAAACAGTTACAGAAAGAACAAAGCAGTGGAAGAAATGGAAATTTTCTGGGAAGCCTAAACACCTTGATGCACTTATATTGCAAAATAATGCTAAAAGATCTTTTGGGAAACACAACTTCTTTACATACAAAACAACTTTGTAAAAAATAACTCCCAGAATTTCTATCAGATGTTTAAAAGTCATCTAAACGGCTACCAAGCTCCAAGTATTTGCTTCACAGATGAATATGGTAAAGTAGGCCTAAGCAACAGCCAGAATTGTGAAATACTAAGAAAGTACTCTGAAAAATTATTGAACTGTGAAGAACCAAACTGTAAGCTAGAATTTCCAGATCTTTATGAAAATACAGAAGCAGATCCACCACCTACAGCTGAATAAATTAAAAAAAAAAAGCAATAAGTACCCTGGAAAACAACAAAGCCAGTGGAGAAGACTCAATTATAGCTTAACTTATTAAATGGTCTCAACCAAAAATTATAACTAACCTTCAGCTCATGTTTGAAGAAATATGGGAAACTGAAAAGAAACCGTAACACTGGAAAGTGGCTCTCATCCATACCTTGCACAAGAAAAGTGATAAGCAAAATGTAAATAACTACAGAGGTATATCTTTGTTGCCAGTGGGTAACAAAATATTTTCAATAATACTACTAAACAAGGTAGAAGCACACTTGATAGCCAGTTAGGAGAGTATCAGAGATGATTTAGAAAGGGCAGATCTTGCTCAGAACAGATTTTCAACCAAACGCCCATTATTCGTCTTGTAACACTTACAGACTTTAAAAAGGCATTTGACTCATTTTATAGGGAAACACTAGATAAAGTGATCAGAGAATTTGGCATAAAACCTAAATTAGCAAACCTTATTTGTGAAACGCTCACAGACACCAAATCAAAAGTAAAGATTCAGGGTGAAATATCGAAGGCTTTCAACATAAAAACAGGTGTAAGGCAAAGTGATGGTCTGTCTCCATTCCTCTTTAACTGCGTAGTAGGGAAAAAAGTAAGAGAATGGAAACAAGAACTAAAAGAAGAGAAGCTTTCATCAATCAGACTGGGAACTAAAAACAAAGGTATTGAAATTCACTGTTTAGCATTTGCGGATGAATTTGCCATTCTTTCTGAAACCCTAACAAATGCTGGAACACAAATCAGTCTCTTAGAAGAAATAGCCAACAAAGTAGGTTTAAGATTACCTCTAGATAAAACAAAATTTATGACACATATAAAAAATGCTCCATAGCCCCTAGCAACAGATATTGGCCAGATAAAGAGGGTAAATAAATTTTTTGGACACTTATACAGAATGAACAGCAACGGGTTAACCAAATAGATTTTTAAATAGCTTTGGAACAAGAAGTCAACTATAGACTGGATTCAAGAAGTTAGGAAAGATTTGGAAAGAAACAACATAAGTGAAAACGATGCACCGAAAGGGAGAGTTTCAGGAGGAAAGCATTAAAAGTGGAATGATTCCAAGGCAAGAGGGAGAAGAAGACAGGGTCAAAATGATCTGAGGAGAGAAAAAGGATACATAGTGAAAAGATGAAAGAATACTGGAGAGAAAAGAAAGAAAAACAAAGAAGGAAGCAATGAAATTAGTGCGTGGTCCTTAGATGACCCAAACGAAGAAAAAAAAAGAAAGAAGAAGAAAACGATAAACAAGTAAGGAATGTAACGAATGACACAAACATGAAGTTTCACAGATGGCTGATTGCATGTGAGTTCTTGCGGAAAAGTGCAAAGCAAGTTGGAGGACGGGCTACGTGGGGTAGGCGTCACAGAACGAAACATCGGTTAACATAAACATAAGGAAGGGAGCAAGTATGTAAGTGAGACGATGGTTTAACGTGCCTTCAGCAACGATGTCTTTAAATATGGAGCAGCTAGTCGGATTGCATTTTTTAAGGATGGGGAAGGAAATCGGTGTTGCCCTTTCATAGGAACTATGGCGGCATTTGCGTTGGGCGATTTAGGGAATTCACGGAAGCCCGAAATCTGTACGGTCGAACGCAAGCTAACTGTAACTAACGCGGAACCCATGACGAACAGCGGAAGGGAAATTATGTACGACAAAGAAGATGGAAGCAGGATTGCATAAGAAGTAAGGAATATTAGGATATAACGTCTCGTCGACGACGAGGTCTACATCAGCGTCTACATCTACATACATATTCGGCAAGCCACGGTATGGTACGTTGTGGACGGTACCGTTTACCACTAAGAGTCATTTCCTCTCGTGTCCAACCGCAAAGAAAGCGACGGATAAACGACTATCTATATGCCCCCTTACGAACCCTAATCTGTCTAATCGTATCTTCCTGGTCCTTAACCGAGAGGTTTGTTGATGGCAGTAGAATCATTCTGCAGCTAACCTCAAATGCAAGTTCTCTAATTTTGTAAACAGGACCGCCACCTTCCCTCCAGCGATTCCCATTTGAGATCCTGAACCATCTCCGAATACTTGCTTTGATGTCTTCCCGTAATCCGCGCTGTTGCGGAACACAGCCATCAGAACAGTACTCAACAATGGGTCGCACGAGTGTCCTAAATGTGGTCTCCTTTATAGAAGAACCACATCTTCCTAAAATTCTCACAATAAACCGAAGTCGACTTCCTTACTACTATCCATACATGCTCATTCCATTTCATACTACTTTGCAAC
Source organism: Schistocerca cancellata (assembly GCF_023864275.1). Lineage (NCBI taxonomy): Eukaryota > Metazoa > Arthropoda > Insecta > Orthoptera > Acrididae > Schistocerca > Schistocerca cancellata. The sequence continues at coordinate 140,391,954 of NC_064632.1, forward strand.
TTAACGCTTAGATATCTCAAAAATGTGACTGTGTCAGAGAGAACACTACCAATGCTGGGTTTGTTTTTCCTACTCGTCTGCGTTTAAGGGGCTCCGGAAAGGCTCAAAATCATGAAAAGTTGAATTTTTACTTTTTTGCGTTTTCTGAATCTGCAGACTATTACCTTTTAATAGATACATAATTTATTCAATTCCGAAGACTACAATTATTTTTAAATTTTTTTTGAAATGTGTTCTACATGGGCGTGACCCACTGTGGCGCTGTGAAACTGCTGTCAAATGGTGTTATTATTAACGTCCGTGTTCATCAGGTCTGCCTCATGCAATAATGGAGGTGATAAAACCTATTTTCAGAGACTTAGCAGCACCTGAACTGTTGAAAAAGTGTATTCACGGAAAAACTCAAAACCCCAATGAAAGTGTAAATAGTGTTATATGGTCGAGAATCCCCAAGACTGTATTTGTTGGAATAGAAACACTTCACTTTGGTGTGTATGATGCTGTTGCGACTTTCAATGATGGCAACATTGTAAGGTGCAAGGTATTTAGAAATATGGGAATGAAGATAGGTTCTAACATGGTACGAGCGATGCTTGCTTTAGACAAGGAACGCCTTCGGGCTGCAGACAGGGCCGTAAAGAGTCTAGAAATACAAGCAAGAGTAAACAGGAGGAGGAACAACAGGAAGCTGGAGGAGGAGTTTGCAGAGGATGAACATAATCCATCCTATGGACCTGGAATGCACTAAAAAGTTAATACAATCTTTGTCGCTCGATTCCCAAAACTTTTATTTTCTCATACTAATTACATGTTTTCTAAGGATCTTCCAAACATATTTGTTTCAAACTTTCAGTAAATGTTACACAGTACCTTCTGCATAATTTAACACTGCCTTTTTCCAAAAAACTGTATATTTTTGAATATATAAATAAAAATTTCGAAAAAATGTTGTGAATTTTCATTACAATTGAAAAAAACCATCTTTAATAACTGAACTAAAATTTTGTAAAATCCCTTTGTTAAGTTGTGGCCCATATTCCAATAAATAATCTGTAAAAAGTTCAATTTCCTACCTCAAATACTTTGTGAGGAAAGATGTAATTTATAAGCGTTATTTTAACATTGCAAGTATAGGGTGTTCCAGAGCCCCTTAATTACATTTTTCTACATTTAGAGCTAGTTGCAGTTAATAACATAAAATTGCAAATTTTGTCTGAGCTACCTTTCTATTCTCCTACTGTCGCTCGTAAGAGGCGGTCTTTCCGGCACGAAGATCAAGAACGATACAGCAGAGATGACTGTGAGATGATGTCAGCCAATAGCATGCTGACTAGGACGTCACCACTACAGGAGCGGCCTCTACACGAAAAGGATAAAAGCGACGTGCTGCCTTGCCTCGGGCGCGCTAGAAGAGAGGGCTAAAAGAGTCGCATTAAAAGAGCCGCACTAGAAGAGCAGTGATATTCACAAAGGCAGCGACTTATGAACTAGTATGATTACTTGCATGGACATTGTATATAGCGAAAAAAACTCCGTCCGAACAGGCCTTGAACGGCCCAGCGGTACCGACCGGCCACCGTGTCATCCTCAGCCCACAGGCGTCACCGGATACGGATAGGGAGAGGCATGTGGTCAGCACACCGCTCTCCCGGCCGTATGTCAAGGGTACGAGACCGGGGTCGCTACTTCTCAATCAAGTGGCTCCTCAGTTTGCCTCACGAGGGCTGAGTCCACCTCGCTTGCCAACAGCGCTAGGCTGCCCGGATGGTCACCCATCCAACTGCTAGCCCAGCCCGACAGCTCGTAACTTCGGGATCTGACGGGAACCGATGTTACTACTGCGGCAAGGCCGTTGGCGTATATAGCGAAGGACATTGATTATTTGCATGTCGCCACTTGCTTGCGACACGTCACTGTAAATCACAGTTAAGTATTGTCAATCCAATTACTGCAATGAACCCCATTAATATGATTTGCCTGTATGTCTTGCTATCCAAGAAAGCAGCTTCCTAGGCACCCTATAAGACCCGAGTTGGTAGGATCTCACATCAGTCATAAGAGACTCAGCAGAAGGTTGAGTTGGTTAAGGACGGAGAAGGAAATCGTCAAAAGCTTTTATAAATTAGTCAACCGTTTTCCTCTGGTGAATAAGGGCAAGCGGAGCTACCGGGTAGGGGTTTGAAGCGACATCCGGCTAATACGAGTCCAGTGTACTGTCTCGCTCGTCATTCTTTACGTTACGTAAGATGGTCGTAGGCTAGGAGGAGTACATAAGAAAAGGGACACAAATATATGAAGTCTTCATCAAGTTGAGTTACACTGCTACCAAATACCTTCATGTTGATAAGGAATTAGTCGAAAATGTAGATAATTTGCCGAGGGGATGTTCTCTTTAACCATTGTTTCATTTGGAGGAAATGAGGAAAACATAAGATACAAAAATGACACTATTTAAACATAATAACCTGACATTGCATTTAACGAAGCGTACGTCAGAAGTAAATAACCAGCGTGACAAAACAGGTGAAGCACTCAGAATATTAGGTCAGATGCCAATGTAACTTCTAACATACAGACGCCGTTGGCTGGTGTTGGATGGGGCCACATCAGTACTGCATGGAAGGTGATCGATGAGAGTGAACACAAGGCGTCAGATGTCGTAGCGCTCGTCTGTGGTCTGGCATCGTTATGCTGAAGGTTACATGCTACATTTCGGATCCTTCTGGCGGAAGAGGGCTACAAATAAATATATGTGAATAATAAACTTGTAGAAAGCTAGTAACGTTTATTTTCCTCACAAAGCTTTAAGAATTTTCACAAAACAGTTACGGAGGCAATATTTTTCAGCACGCTCTCGTAGTATTTATTTGACGACCCAGTTGGTGTCCAGAGCGGGACTTACCGATGACTCCTTGTCGGTACTTGAGGAGGACAACAATGACACCCTGGTCAAGCAAGATGTCGGTCCCTCTTAGAGTTGCTGCCACCGGTGAAGTGATCACCGAAGGTCCAGACCATCACCGGTAGCTGCGCATCTGTTGACACTATCGTATACAAAACAGCAGACATAGTACGGAAGGTTTTTGAAGTAACCAAGTTTCTTATATTTATGATGTACGTTACAAACAGATATGTTTATTAGATAAAATATTCTCGGTTTCCAGGTCGCATCAACTGAGATAAAATTCCCGAGCATTCGGCAGCTGTCATCACAATTTTCCTCAGTAGTTAAGATCTTTGTACACCTTGCCTAATCCAGCAGTGAGAAGTAGTAGCTCCTAAGTCGGGTGGTGAAGACAGGTACTGACAACCGGAGAAATTTTTCTCAATTGGTGCTGCTTCAAAAACGAGCACATTTTATCCAATTATGCCAACGTGAAGTTCAATGGACACGCTTGTGATTGATGTCACGGTTCTCTGATATGTTATGAACATGATCGTAAACTTCATCATTTCCTACCCATTACTCTTACAGAAATATAGGTTCCGGGCCTTCATGTAAATTGCTTAGCTTGTTTCAGCAAATTGCTTCATACCTTCACGACGAATGTTCCTAGTCTGGTGATTATATTGTGAAGTGATGCCACGGCACAACCAGCTTACACTTCTAGATTAAGTGGACTCTTCTCTCCCCAGTTTAATTAACCAAATCGCAGTTATAGAAGACCAGTGGGCCCACTACTCATTAGTCTTAGAGAAAAACACGAAGTTGTACTCATACAAGACGACCGACTGCAGTGCTCCTTGCTTTGCACTTGGCCACTGTGCTCAAGGACAACACCGACATTGTGAAGTTAGCCAACTGGCTTTACAGCAGATTACATTTATTGTTAATGGGCCGCCTAACCTGGAAAAGTTTTAGGTAGAGCTAAAGAATCATGAAATAAGTCAAGTCTGTGCATAAGAGGCGTTTATTTTCTCTGTGTCTCATGAAGTTAACAACAAATTGACTGCAAGCAATGTCTTCTCATTATTTAAAGAAACTGACCAAGCAGGACGCTAATACGTTGGGACGTACCAAAATTTACCTGGAAGGCTGCATAGAAAATTCAACACCAAGATTCTTAACAATTCACTTCGTGAATTCAAAGTGATTGAAAAACCGCTTCAACTCAAAATTTTTTTCTTTCATTTTTCAATTATTAGACCACAAACGATGTCGGGCTATAAATTGCCGATCATCACGTGTGATACTGAAAAAAACAACAGACCGGAGCTAAGAGTAGTTATTACACACTGCAGTATACATGAGAAAACAAAACAGAAGTACCTTAAACATTTATAGCAAGCGTCGGTCGGGCTAGGAGTGGTAAAATGTAAGTTAGTGCCAGTTCTGCCCCCCGATTCAATATGTTCCTCTACCACTCATAATGTACTCATGCAGCTTTTCTTGTATTTTGTTCCCTCTTGCGTGTAAATTACTAATTGACACTGCCCGCCTAGTTCGTCCTTCTCTACGCTTCTCGTCGATAGATGGCTGTACTTTTGCCAATCTGATTTACCAATTCACTTCCAGCCGTTGTTTACGCTAGCAACGGCCTTGCAGCAGTGGATACACCGATTCCCGTGAGATCACCGAGGTTAAGCGCTATAGGCCGTAGCCGGCATTTGGATGGGTGAACGTCCAGGCGCCATGCGCTGTTGCCATTTTTCTGGGTGCACTCAGCCTCGTGATGCCAATTGAGGAGCTACTCGACCGAATAGTCGCGGCGCCAGTCAAAGAAAACCATCATAACGACCGGGAGAGTGGAGTACTGACAACACGCCCCTCCTATCCACATCCTCACCTGAGCTCGGATGGTCCCGTTGGGCCACTTGTGGCCTGAAAACGGAGTGCTTGGTTTACGCTACTCGATGCTCTGCGCTCCCTGGTGGTACACCGCCTCCTATACTTGTCCACCGCGGCGCTCGGGGTCGTAGCTGAACGGTAAGAGCCCTAGTGTCCATTGTATTTTTCTCTACCCAGGCAGTCGTCGCTTTGGCATTAACTTACGTTTGCCCGCAACTAGCCACACCGCTGTTTTCTAGAGGCGTTACCTGTTCCTTTTTTCTGTTTTCTCATGCGTAGTACTGCGTGTAAAAATATTATTAACTTCGGTCTCTCGTTTATTTCGGGCATGCAAAAGCCCGAAACCGGTCGTGGTCTAAGCAAGGAAAAATAAATAAGAAAATCTTACACTCAAAGTGGAAGAATCCAAAATTACAGTTTATAGTATATCAGATCAGCGACGCAAGCAGGATATTAGAAATACGAAAGCTAATGAGCCGCTTAGAAGAATAAGGATCGTACAACCACAGATTGCGGACTTACATTTTCTCAAGAACAGCAAAGAGTGCAGAACAGCACCAGATGGCCATTAGGACACGTTTCCCCAAAATTACCTCTCCAGAAAGTAGAGAGCTGCCTTATTCTCACTTCTTTACTTTTTCCTAACACCTGTTTCATTAAAAAAAAAATCCACAGAAGGGATGACTCCATGCTGTTTCGACGGCCGGAGTGGCCGAGCGGTTCTAGGCGCTACAATCTGGAACCGCGCGACCGCTACGGTCGCAGGTTCGAATCCTGCCTCTGGCATGGATGTGTGTGGTGTCCTTAGGTTAGTTAGGTTTAAGTAGTTCTAAGTTCTAGGGGACTGATGACCTCAGAAGTTAAGTCCCATAGTGCTCATAGCCATTTGACGCAGCAATGCTGTTTCCATCATGACAGGGGAGAATTGCTCCTAAATTCAAGTAAAACCAGGGGAATGCTCACGTAACTCCCCTCATATTTTTAAACAAGAAGTTGGCTCTCGGCAGAATCAGTGTTTTCAAGACCGGTCAGTCTTACGTGCCACGAAAACTTCCTATAGCGATGCAGTTCTAGTAGCTAAGCCAAATTTTTAGAGTGAGCACAACTGACGCCGTCGCTCTGGTTGGATGATGCTTTGGTTTCTTACTTTTTGATGTTCGCACAGAAAGGCAGAAACATCATGTTCAGTTTTCCTCTGGGGACTGTAGGATGGCCATATCGTTCACTGACCTCAAAGGGTGTAGGTGCTCATCCGGCTTTCAAAAGCTGTGAAGCTGGTCGCTACCCGTATTCCGCGAAAAATTCACTTATCCCCATTAGAGATGTTCTTCGCTTGCCGAGATTCACAGACTGCCTTCTGCCAATAAAAGAGGCCATACAGCCAGTCCCAGCGATACACCACCACAATGTGGGGGGGGGGGGGGAGGGGGGGACAAAGTTATCTTTCCAAGCACACTGCTCTAGAATTCCTCTAAAATAACCACGAAATAGCGGCAGAAATTGAATTAATATCGCACAGCGAAACATGGCAGTAATATCACAATAACACAGTCTTTGTTCTCGTATATATTTCTATTTTCCTCTGGACTTACATACTAGCAACTTCGAATATCTAATCCATTTTTCTCTGTGAGGAAATTGAACATATGGTCACATTATACGTAGCGACAGTGTGAGGGCAAAAAAATTTTGCATGCTAGCACGATATTTTTTTATTTAGTCTTTCACACTCTTTCTGACATTTGTATTATGTGTCTATAAAGAAAAATTATTTTTCTGAAGTTGGTTTTGACCGCAAATGGTAAGAGATCATAAGTTTGCTACTGTAGGAAATCGTTCTCGCTTCCCGAGCACGGGGTCCCGGGTTCGATTCCCGGCGGGGTCAGGGATTTTCACCTGCCTCGAGATGACTGGGTGTTTGTGTTGTCCTCATCATTTCATCATCATCCAGGAAAGTGGCGAAATTGGACTGAGCAAAGATTGGATAATTGTACGGGCGCTGATAACCACGCAGTTGAGCGCCCCACAAACCAAACATCATCATCATCATCACTGTAGGAAATCTGCAATATTTCTGGTCGTTATTGTGGTCTTCGTGCAAAGGCTGCTGCGCTGCATCTCTTCATGCTAATGTATCGTGTGCTAGCTACGCTCTTCAAATCCGCACAATCACCGTCGGATACATCTAGCTGAACCCGCTCTTGTAATCAATCATTTCTTCCCTGCTACAATGTTTAATTCCGCCTTTACGAAAAGGACGATTTCTTGATAATTCAGGATGTGTCATGTCTACCCAACCCCTCTTTTATTTAATTTTTGTCGTAAATTTTTTTTCTCCACAGTTAGATTAAATACCTCCACATTACTTATTCGATCTACCCAGTTAATCTTCAGCATACTTCTGGATCACCCCACAGTAAAAGTGTCTTTTCTTTTCCGAAGTGGTTAATTTTCTCGTTTCATTATCGTGTTAGGTGACTTTCTAAATAAATACTTACAGAAACTACACTCCTGGAAATGGAAAAAAGAACACATTGACACCGGTGTGTCAGACCCACCATACTTGCTCCGGACACTGCGAGAGGGCTGTACAAGCAATGATCACACGCACGGCACAGCGGACACACCAGGAACCGCGGTGTTGGCCGTCGAATGGCGCTAGCTGCGCAGCATTTGTGCACCGCCGCCGTCAGTGTCAGCCAGTTTGCCGTGGCATACGGAGCTCCATCGCAGTCTTTAACACTGGTAGCATGCCGCGACAGCGTGGACGTGAACCGTATGTGCAGTTGACGGACTTTGAGCGAGGGCGTATAGTGGGCATGCGGGAGGCCGGGTGGACGTACCGCCGAATTGCTCAACACGTGGGGCGTGAGGTCTCCACAGTACATCGATGTTGTCGCCAGTGGTCGGCGGAAGGTGTACGTGCCCGTCGACCTGGGACCGGACCACAGCGACGCACGGATGCACGCCAAGACCGTAGGATCCTACGCAGTGCCGTAGGGGACCGCACGGCCACTTCCCAGCAAATTAGGGACACTGTTGCTCCTGGGGTATCGGCGAGGACCATTTGCAACCGTCTCCATGAAGCTGGGCTACGGTCCCGCACACCGTTAGGCCGTCTTCCACTCACGCCCCAACATCGTGCAGCCCGCCTCCAGTGGTGTCGCGACAGGCGTGAATGGAGGGACGAATGGAGACGTGTCGTCTTCAGCGATGAGAGTCGCTTCTGCCTTGGTGCCAATGATGGTCGTATGCGTGTTTGGCGCCGTGCAGGTGAGCGCCACAATCAGGACTGCATACGACCGAGGCACACAGGGCCAACACCCGGCATCATGGTGTGGGGAGCGATCTCCTACACTGGCCGTACACCACTGGTGATCGTCGAGGGGACACTGAATAGTGCACGGTACATCCAAACCGTCATCGAACCCATCGTTCTACCATTCCTAGACCGGCAAGGGAACTTGCTGTTCCAACAGGACAATGCACGTCCGCATGTATCCCGTGCCACCCAACGTGCTCTAGAAGGTGTAAGTCAACTACCCTGGCCAGCAAGATCTCCGGATCTGTCCCCCATTGAGCATGTTTGGGACTGGATGAAGCGTCGTCTCACGCGGTCTGCACGTCCAGCACGAACGCTGGTCCAGCTGAGGCGCCAGGTGGAAATGGCATGGCAAGCCGTTCCACAGGACTACATCCAGCATCTCTACGATCGTCTCCATGGGAGAATAGCAGCCTGCATTGCTGCGAAAGGTGGATATACACTGTACTAGGGCCGACATTGTGCATGCTCTGTTGCCTGTGTCTATGTGCCTGTGGTTCTGTCAGTATGATCATGTGATGTATCTGACCCCAGGAATGTGTCAATAAAGTTTCCCCTTCCTGGGACAATGAATTCACGGTGTTCTTATTTCAATTTCCAGGAGTGTATTTCGTAATACTCAAATTTGTATTGAGAAACAACAATTTTTTCTCTCTTTCAGAAATGATTTTCTTTCTGTTGCCAGTCTGGTTTCATATCTTCACAGTTATTTTGTTGTCCAAATAGCAAAATTCATCTATTGATTTTAGTTCCTCATTTCCTACCTCATTTCCTAATCTAATCCCTCAGCATCACCTGACTTAATTTGGCTATGTACCGTAACCCATGTTTTACTTTTATGGAAGTTCATGTCATAACTTGTTCTTAAGAAAATAAAATATGGAGTTTCAGTCTTCGATCGCTATTCTTTATTTTCAATTACCGGTTTCGGGCTAGCTGCCCATCTTCAGATCATATGTTGTAGTTACAGAGTAACTTGTCCGTACAGAACACACTGTTCACAGTATGTTCTGTACAGTGTGTTCTGTACGGACAAGTTACTCTGTAACTACAACATATGATCTGAAGATGGGCAGCTAGCCCGAAACCGGTAATTGAAAATAAAGAATAGCGATCGAAGACTGAAACTCCATATTTTACTTATTGAACGATCGCGGAATTCCCAGTAAGACAACTATGTCTAGTTTTGATTGTTCTTAAGACATCACCGAATTTGCTTACGCCTTGCAATTCTCTTCCCCCATACTGTGTCCGCCACTCGCTGCGTAGAGGCTCAGTCTGCAGACGAACCGCTATTCAGTTGTCATACAATGGTACTCTCCATCAGTGACCAACCATGTAATCAACTAACTTGGTTACTGTCAGCCGCTGTGGACGAGCGGTTGTAGGCGCTTCAGTTCGGAACCGCCCCACTGCTACGGTCGCAGGTTCGAATCCTGCCTCGGGCATGGATGTGTATGATATCCTTAGGTTAGTTAGGTTTAAGTAGTTCTAAGTCTAGGGAGCTGATGACCTCTGATGTTAAGTCCGATAGTGCTTAGAGCCATTTGACCCATTATGAACTTGGTTACTGATCTCTGTTTGGTGTCTGAACGAAATCGATGGTTAAGGCGGGCGCTTGGAATCTCAATTATTTTATTTATCGACCAAGAGCACTTTCTTAAGTCCATAAACTTAAATTTTCTGGTGCATAGTGACAACAAGCGTGAACGATTTCGTTCGGGAAAGAACATTGGGACAGTTCTTTTCAGTAACAGAAATGGCACTATATCTGGCATTTCAGAGGTGTATCCTGAACGAGAATAGAGAGAAACCAACTATTACACGGAAAAATGTTGAGCTATTACTGTCACATGTCTTGGACAACTCATTCTGCGTAAATGATGTAAAGTTGAATGCTATGGATTAAAAAATGTCTTTCAAATCATTCACTTTGGTGAGCTGACAGAGTGTCTTCTATGCTGGGTTTCTCATCTGCTAAATATTTTGCGACGTAGTGAAGGTGTACGTATAAGCTGTATTTTCGAGGATAGCTGACTGACCAAAGAGGTGCCAGCATCAGAAGTTTACACGTGCTGCTTTTAATCTTCCCATGCTTGCCTGTTTGCCAGCCAGGAAAGATACCGCACATTACCAGCAGAACTGGCAGGCTGCTTTACACCAGTTCAAGTCAAGCTGTGCTCAACCCAAGCAGGCAACAGGAGTCATGCGTGCCTTCCCACTGTGCTACACTTCGTAGCAGTTTATTCTGTATGCTTTCACTGTAGTGATATGAGTAGGGTTGGGAAGTTGATGAAAATGTCCCAGAATCACAAGAAAAGGCTCAATTACATGTAAATTCATTTTTCGTGATTGTAGGCCAGAAAATGGTGAATTTTATTTGTCCTTTTTCTTCGTTTTTGGCTTTTTGCGGGATTATTTATTTATTTCGATGCATACGGGTTTCTCTGTGGCCTCACCCTCTTTCAACAAGTGCTGGCTGTTCTCAGTTCGATCCATCACCAGGTCACCTCTAATACCTTCTTCTGTAGTAATGAGAATCATCTCCGAAACTCGAGATCCTTTCACCTAAGAACCTGACGATTTCTATTATACCGTAACGCCAAGTAAAGTTTTGGAAGTCTAGTTGCTGTAACCTTAGCGTTTTTCAGCCAAATATGATCCCAGTTATATCAATTTCAATTATTTATTGCAAGACGTGTATTGTGGGTTCGCTGTATTCACTCTAGGCGGATGAGATGGTTGACTCTAAATTCCTCAAATGCAGTTCAGCGAACACGAATCCGTCTACCATCTTATGTTAATTTAAAAAGTACATGTGTGAAATAAGAAGTTTTTATTTCTTACTAAGCGTTCTTCACAGTACGTTGCATACAGCGAGAATAAAGTTTTTAATGTCAACAGAGCCATATTTTTTTCTTATTTCCGTCAATATTTGCCTTAAATTTAGATACCCCATAAACTGCTAAATGGCCTGAAGTCCGTAGCACGAATTTCCACACCCTTGTCATCCACTAAATGTTTCTATTCTCTTAAAATATTTCTGGAGAGAGGAAACAGCTGGTCAAAGTTACAAACATATCGTGATATGCTCGAGGTTCCCGAATTTATTTCAAGGTGAGTTATAAACACACAACTTTTCCTATACTGGATTTCAGCGCTGTTTTGTGACTGGTATATACTCCTCTATTCTTAATTTATCCTCCGTCTCCCTTAAGTTTGGTTTGTTCGTTTTGATGGTCTGAGCGTTAAGATAAATGACCTGCAGTGAAACTACCTACTCAAACATGTATATTATTAGTCAAGTTGGATTGACAGCGGAGCCTGTTGACAGGTACAGCTGGATCCCGTGAAGCTGGCTAGACCGACGGAAACGCAAGTTGTTCTCCTTTAACCACTGTACTACAGTACACATGTAACCTTGGGTCACTGTTGCCGCAGGGTGAGCAAAGTAGAGGCAAAATATTTTCAATCACCAAAATATAGGTATTTCTTAAAAACAAAATCGGTTTGTACCTCGGACTTTAAATTATGGACATATCGATAATCACCATTTAATACTGAATATTGATAACGACATTTTGTTGCCTATCTTTTCTTGTTTCATAGGCATTATAGTCCCCATCTGCACGTTTCTTGCCGTTCCGACTACCATCAATATTTGCAGTCTGATAGTAAATGTCTTACAACGAGTTTAAGTTAATTTTGTGTTTAGTAGTGGAAATGAGTTCTAGATTAGAACATGAATGTATCTATACTGAATATTGTGTCGTCTGCGTCTCCTTAGAGTTGACACGATTCAGCGGTGGTGGTTGTCCCGGTCGGTATGACGTGGAACGGCGTCCCTGTAACTAGTAAGGAAACACAAACTCCTCGAGTGGTTTGCTCATATTTCAGATACCGTCTATCGTGATTAAAGTCAATATTCGATAGAGCAGAGCGTCAGAATGTGTAATCCGCTCTTGCTTCCTCTTTTTATTATTCGTGGTTGGATAATGGATGTTGAATATTAATAATATAAAGTCTTGAATCTTCAATCCATCACGCAAGTCGTGGCCACACTATGGAATTGAGAGGATGTTAAGTTGATAAAGTGTTATTCCGTCGTCAAGACGTCGCTACGTCACGTGTTCAATAACTACACGACATAATTCCAGAGATAACACATGCTTAAGCAATGTTCAGAATGCGCCGTAATCTTGGGACAAATCGATGACTGTTCACTGTTAAATAATCATGAACTCACTTTTCACTTCATAATATTCTAATAGTCCATTAATTGTCACCAATACACATGATAATGTCTATTCAGTTATGTAGGCTACAAGAACAATTAAAGTTTTAATCCAGTTTTATTGATCCTTGTAATTAATTGTCCCTACGTTGAGCACGCACACCGATTTCTCACTCAGGGAATTGTTTCCGTTTGCGTCAGAAGTCCTGTCGTTGACGACAACTTCTGAGAACTCGGCGCAATTGTACGTTCTTCTTGTTGGCGTTTGTATGTTATCTACTGGAGACTAATAATTGTTTTTCTGTCGGTGATCTTTCTTTTTAAGTGTTCAGTCCCATCACAAGTCTCACACGACTTAACTTCGTCGCGAATCTCCGTATCCCGTTATCTTCCTAACGGTAAAGATGACTTTGCTTTAGGATGACTTCTGAATAATACTTCAGTCTATATCGCAAAACTTTTAAACCCCGATTAGCTTAAAACAATCAACTAGCGCTTACATGCATGCTACTATCTTAATAGTACTAGAGAGCGATTAGATAGCAACTGAAGCTAACAATTCCATTTCCGAGTTACATTGTAATCACATCGAACTTCCTATTCGATGCGGCTACAACTCTCTTCTAGAGTAAATGTTATCTTTGGCCAATTTACCATCTGAGTTTAACCTTCGTTATTATTATTAGCAATTTTTTCTTTGATGTTTTTGTGGCGTATCCTATCCTATTCTTTCATTCAGTCTCTATTTCATGATAAATATTATTATTCACATGACATTCCTGTTGATCAAATTGTCACAAGTGTAATATTTGTCGTCAGTAGCTGCCGTCACTGTCAGGATGACTAATTTTCCTACTTCTTTTACAACAAGGGATTATTTATTAGGGTTTCTGTATTTGGAATGTTACAATATCAATGAAAGCTTGTTACTTCCGTGAGTCATTTCTATTATTGCAAATGACAGGTACAAGGTGAACAATCATTTCTGCTAGTTCAAATGATAGGTGCAAGGTGGACAACGCACACATTTGGTAATAGTGGTGAATGAGAATCTTGGAAACTATTACTCCCCGCTCCCAAATTTGACCACAGTGTGCGCTTCTCTTACCCCCTGACTGCCTGAACCAAGAAAAGATAGACGCACTGTAAAAGTAACAGGCACTCGGCACAAAATTCGCACACGTTACTGCACTAGTATTTAGTAAACTTGGCTGTGCCAGATAAAAGAAGCAGACTGACAGGGGAACATATTAAACAAAGAGTTCTGTTAATGTCTGACATTGATGATTATTGGCTTCATTACTTTGTTTTTTTTTGGGTAAATTATTGATTTTATAGTATATTTTGCTTCTTTTATTGGTTAATGTAAGTATCTATAAATCTTTGAATATTTGTTAATTATTTCTGTGACTTCGATCAGCTTTTTCTTAAAATTCCTGTAGATATTGAAAATATCGACTATAATATCAAAACAACAAAACCTGCCACCGTAATATCGATGTACTCTATAAATATTGATACATTATATATCGATATTTTCTTAAATTTTCCCATCCATAGACTGAGACGCTTCAATACTTGCGGCAGAAATCGGGGCAGGCAGGCTGGAAGGAAAATTTGTACACCTCTGGTCAGCATGCGATAGTTTGCAGGAAGCGTGTTCAAACAGACGGTGGGATAAGACATTTAGTATTTTGCTTACCGCCTCTGCAAGCTTTTCTGAGCTTTTTTGTTTCCAGAGTCGGCAGTACCTGCAGTGCGGTGTGGTTGCCTGTAGTCAGACAATTATTTGTCTGATGTTTCATTTCGATGGACATTTCTACGCGGCAACAAACAAGAACTGGTGGTAAGGCCGTTCCTAGCAGGTGCAACCTGGCGTAATGTTTCGTTGCAGAGTTTTCAGTTTCACAGTATTATTTTCCTTTGTATTCAAGATTCGCTCTTCAACGAGAGAGAACTTCTTCCACGTTGAAGGATAAACGTCGGTAGTTCACTTATTCATCATTAAGTGTAGGGAGTGACATAAATTATCTGCCCAGGGGAATTCTAAATTGTATGGAGCTAGCTTTCGTTTTGGGTCTTGTGTTTATGTAATTGCATCTTACGTGGTTCATCGGAAGACGAATATCATATTGATATTGCAGCTTCTTACTGGGTTGTTGACTAATGCCATATACATCTCTTTGATTTTCTTTTCGTCTCAATGTAATTTATTAAATTTGTAACAAAATCCTGCGTTGTTGTCATGCGCTCTCCTATTCTTATTTAAATCAGCAGCTGACGTGAGCTCAAGCTATTAAATGTATTGTGTCTTCAGCGGGTTCATTTTTCAAACAAGCTCCCACCAGCAGATGTATTTCGCAGTTCTTTACACGCATTTTAAAACCATTATAAGGTATGCTGGTGCATCCGTGAACTTCAAAACTTCATGCTGATCCTTAAATGTTTAGCTGTGTTGCTGCATTTCGAGCTCACTTGTGATTATTTTATACTGTATACAAAGCGAATTTTTACGTTTTCGTTGCACTAGCCCTTTCTGCAATGGGGGGTGCAATGACACTGATTTTGCAACTAAATTAGAGGGTGACATTATAATGTTGTATTCCGTTATATATCACTTTACACTTTTCGTTGCGCTATGAAAGTATTGACAACTTCTGAAAATATCCATCAAATCTAGTTCATAACGTCAATATTCAATCTTGAGCCAGAATTTTGTGTAAAAACGGGAATATTTCCAGGGAATTCTCACTATAGTGATATCAGTTATGCACCCAATTTAGTTCAAAAAAGGAGAAGGAGGTTTTCAGAGCATCCCGAAATGAATAACAGTCAGGCAGCAGTAATGACCCTTCATCCAAAAGAACGCCGTCATATTCATTGTATCCAGACAGAAGACTAATTCTGTGCCTATTGATACCCTTTGCAAGTCTGTTCATCTGTGCTTAACCACTGTAACCCAAATCCTTTTATTTATGTTAGGGACTGAAATCCAAAGACGTCAAGATTGCACGTGAAAAGTTCGTTATTTGAACTGATTACTATTTTCGGCTAACAATCTAACCATCTTCAGATCATAAATCACTCTTGATTAGTGTAGGCGCCATTACAGGTTCAAACATCCCTAAAACATTTCTTAAAAATGCCAATATCCATACATAATATTGATTGTGTCAGTTACTAAGCTGTACCGGCGTAACGGCTTAGTTTTATGAGTATTGTTCAATTACACAGGCCACGAACGATGAAAAAATCTTGTCATTTTAAGAAAGATTTAAATGATGTTTGAGGCTGTGATGGCATTAACACTGTAGAAGAAAGTTTTATCACCTGAAGATGGCTAGATTTTTAGCGGAACTAGTAACCACTCCCCATAAATAAGGTTTCATGTGCGATCTTGACTTCATGAGTTTTCAATCCCTATAACAAATAAATAAATTTACAACAGATCGCGGATCTCCTGGTTAATAATTTCAACAAGCTTAACAAATACTTTTGAACTTTCAAGCCTTACTCTCTCCCATCCAGCCCCCGTTTCCCTCCCCCTGCCAAACCACACGAACACTTCCCTCCACCATGAAATTAACTATTCTTTGAAGCTTCAGGGTGTGTCCTTTCAGCCCGTACCCCCTTTTTGTAAGTTGTGGCCTAAATCTCTTTTCACCCCGTTATGATTACTCAGTTACCCTATTCAACCATCTAGTCTTCAGTAGCTTCTAGTCTCTTACGTATTGTGTCATGTCACTGTCTCACTTCCATATAATGCTAGACTCCAAATTCTTTCGCAAAGTGGTCGCTAATAAATCTGTCATGTGCTGATATATCACCTATTTTTTTAAAGAAAGAAAAGAAAAGAGAAGCTTTTACCTGGAATAAACAAACCATCTCATTAGATATTGAGAGAGATTTACAGAAAAAAGGCCTCTACAATCGTCTTCAATTTCAAAATATGCGTCTTAACTGCCCATGCTGGTCACATGCAACAGAGACTGAAGTTTTCAAACTTGAATGGGTAACAAATGCCTTGCGCACTATTATTATAAGCTTTTCTCTATTCAGACAACACCACATGGAGTCAAGGTAAGGAACAATACTTGGCCATCGCGTATTTTTAAGTTACTGTAAGCTAAGAAACAACAGAAGGGGAAATATTCTCAGTTCTTAGGACACTTTATATTCTTATTCAGATTCTTCTTCCAGTTGAAAGATTAATATTCTCAAGAAGGTGTCAGCAGGGGCGTCGAGACGTCGGCTGTGAAGCAAAAATTGGAAAAGATACTTGATAGAGCCTAACGAAGAAAGAAGATTTTACTTGCAATGACAACCACCGTGAAAGCCTGCAAACTGACCACTGTGGTGATGGATATCTAACAGAGCAACGGCCAGCATCTATAAAAGAGGTTACCAGGTGCGTGAACGCAGAAGAAAGAGAGCAGGTGGCGGACGTACCGTGGGATTGAAGACATTGAGAAGAAGGCAGTCCTTGTCTCCGAACAGGTAGCCATTTCGATCCTGGTAGCAGCTGGTCCCTCCTCCAGCGAGTCCGTCACTCCTTACCAGGCAGCAGGCTGCTATGGAGGCTGTGAGAACATTTTACTTATTGGACGTGCCATTGCTCCATACTTACTGAAAAACCACTATAGTTGTGACAGAATGCTGAGAATGAAACTCGAATTCGCATTCATTCATCCCTCAAAAAAGTTCTTTGTGGCTATTGTAGTGGGTGTGAACACAGTGAGTGTTTTTTTTTCCAATATATGAAAGCTACAGGGTGAATTTCCTTGTCTGATTAACAGTGGGGAGACTGACCTGTCACTACTGTCATTTCACAAATCAACCGACGCATCATATTAGGTTGGTTCATAAGTTCCTAGCTTTCTTCCATAAATTTAATAAGTACAACAGACGCACATAATGGAGACTTTAATAGCCAATGGCATGCTCTTGTTCACCATCAATAGCCTGCAAACGCTGAGGTAACTTTTCGATTCCGCGAGTGTAGAAATCAGATGGTTTTGAGAAAAGGAAAGGAATTTCCCAGAGTGTTGTTCGATAGAGGTAGGTTAAGGTGAAAATCTGAGAGCGCAAGATCAGGTGAATAAGGTGGGTACAGAGTAACCTCTCAAAACAGCTCCCGTAGTGTTTTTGTCTGTCCAGCAGAATGCGGGACGGAGCTAGCATCACTTCAAGCAGCCTTCATTGTGGTTTTTCTTGGACTGCGTCTTCAAGTCGTCTCAGTTGTTGACAATAAATGTCATCAGTGATAGTTACACCTTGGGTAAGCAATCCGCAGTACAGCACACCGTAGCTGTTTGCAGCAGATGCATAATATCATCTTTTGTGAATGCGCGCAGATCTTTGTATGGGTAGCTCCTGTGTATGGGTTCAAGCATTCCTTTTCTTTCCTTATGTTATCATAAAGACACCATTTCCCGAAACCAATAGTAAATCAGGACAGAAGTGGTCGGTAGCGTTCACAAGCCAAATGACGAAGAGCAGGCACAGATGCACATGTAGCCACACGCAAATTTTTGTGATTTTGGCCCAGGACATGCGGTATTTCCACATTCAATTTTTGAACCTTCCCCATTGCATGCAAATATCGCACAATGGTGAAATGATCACAGTTCACTACATCTGCCAGTTCTCGAGTACACTGACGTGTGGATTAATTCGTTTCATCAAACCACAAAATTCTTCCTGATCTAGAAGAGTCACCAACGCTAAAACGATTCATCTTAAAACAGGAAAACCAGATTCTTGCCGTGCTGTGTCCAATTGCATAATCCCCATACATGGGGATAAATTTTCTGACTGCCTCCTCTGCTGTCAATTCTCTATATGTCTCAAATGTAACGATTTCTTCACTTGGACCGCTAGTTTCTAGCATCCACAGCTGTACTCACTATCACCAAATGGCAATACGTAAACTCAAATATCATCAGTTAAGTACATATAAAAATGACAATCGATACATACACCCACAGCAACCCAAATACCAACACACAAAACGAAATCGATACGATCTTATGCACCAATCTAACAACTCGTACCGACCACCGAGAAATGGCGTCACCTTTTCTGGTGAGGGAAAGCATTTACCTCGCATCTTCCGCACAGCAGAAAACGTAGCGTTTAGTGTGCAGATATCAACCAAATGCCCCAGATACATTCTACACCTCTTAAAAAGCGCGTTGTTGGCTTTTCACTGTTAAAGTTAATTTGATTATGACCAGGACATTCCGAATATTGTACACGTTCAAACCGGAAGTGCTTACCGATCAGAGTGAAGTAAGGAAAATAGCAGTCTCCAACCACAATGGAAGGCCGTTCATTTAGCCCGAGTCGTAAAGGCAGTTCGTGGCGTCACGAAATGTCGCCGAGGGAAACATTATGCAGTCTGCATGAAAAGATACGGCGATTGTCTTTTGTAATGCGTGCAATATTACAGTGTCTGTGTTGTTCATAAGTACGATGCAACATTCCTTCAAACATTCATGTCCGAAGGAATATAGCGCATCGTACTTCTGAACAACACAGGCATTGCAATATCATTGTTATCCGCCAACGCTGGCAAGTGACTTTCAATTAAATTGTCACCCCTGTACGAGAATATACATAATAGATTTACGAGTACAAGCTGCATGTACACGGCTGACCACATATGAAAATTTCGTTCTGGCCTTGAAGCGTACTTGGGTAGCCTAACAATATGGCGACTGCTTGTGATAAGCGGGAAAGCGGGGTCCGAATACATTTCATGTAAGAAGGTTATGGCCGTATTTTCCTTTACCCATTTCGGAAAAACTTTAAAAATCAATTGTGCATGTTGGAATAGTTGCCCGATGAAACATTGAGTGTATCTTCACGTAGTTTACACATCAAAACTTTACGTCCTTTGCTATAATAGTGGAGAATCACACTACTGAGACTTCAAAATGTGGATAGCAGATTCTGACTTATCCTTAATACATCCAGGACTCTGAACCTTCAGATTTCTAAGAAGAAGAACTTTACAAATCAACCATTGTCGCTGACACGAGAACCACGCATTCTTCACAAGATTCTTACTTGAGTACGGCATTCCCTCTAAGAAACCCAACTAAATCATTCTTACTGAACACGAATTAAGTAACATTTGAACACTGGGGACACACTCATTTCCGAAATCACGGGTAGCATTCATCTTAAAAGACGAGATGTTGTTGCTCTTTAGCTCGTCTACAGATGAAGCTAGCGAGGTGTTGATAAAGATGATGAAAAGACACAACTTCATTAACCTATGAAAGAAAAACCGTTACAGATGTACACCCATGTTGACTGAAGTATTACTTTATGAAATATTTCGTAGATCATCTTGTAGGTTCCGTCAAATGCTCGCTGTCTGAACTCATCCAAAATGCGGGGGTGTTTAAGATCATTGCACGAGATACACCGCACTCTAAACGAAACCCTGGAAACTACTTCGAAGAAGCTGGTAAGTGGAGGTATTAACAAATACCAAAATGTGTGCTGACTTTATGGTACCTCACTTTACTCGAATTCGTCTCTGTAGCCGAGTGGTCAGAGCGCCCGAATGTCATGTACAGATCGTAGGTTCAGTTCCCGATATTGTCAGACATTCCTCCTTAGTAGGAGGAGAGTAATGGGATGTATTCAGCCTCATAATGTGAACTGAGGAGCAACTCTAATAAAAAGCCGCGGCTGCAAGGTTTGGAAAGTCGACAATAGTCGGGAGAGCGGTGTGCTGACTACATGTTGTTGTGCTCTTCAGTTCTGAGACTGGTTTGATGCAGCTCTCCATGCTACTCTATCCTGTGCAAGCTTCTTAATCTCCCAGTACCTACTGCAACCTACATCCTTCTGCTTAGTGCGTTCATCTCTTGGTCTCCCTCTACGATTTTTACCCTCCACGCTGCCCTCGGATCCCCTATTCGGATCTCCGGGAGGGGACTACCAAAGGGGAGGTTACCATGAGAAAAAGATTGAACAATCAACGAAAGGATAACGTTCTACGAGTCGGGGCGTGGAATGTCAGAAGCTTGAACGTGGTAGGGAAACTATAAAATCTGAAAAGGCTCAATCTAGATATAGTAGGGGTCAGTGAAGTGAAGTGGAAGGAAGACAAGGATTTCTGGTCAGATGAGTATCGGGTAATATCAACAGCAGCAGAAAATGGTATAACAGGTGTAGGATTCGTTATGAATAGGAAGGTAGGGCAGAGGGTGTGTTACTGTGAACAGTTCAGTGACCGGGTTTTTCTAATCAGAATCGACAGCAGACCAACACCGACAACGGTAGTTCAGGTATACATGCCGACGTCGCAAGCTGAAAATGAACAGATAGAGAAAGTGTATGAAGATATTGAAAGGGTAATGCAGTATGTAAAGGGGGACGAAAATCAAATGGTCATGGGCGACTGGAATGCAGTTGTAGGGGAAGGAGTAGAAGAAAAGGTTACAGGAGAATATGGGCTTGGGACAAGGAATGAGAGAGGAGAAAGACTAGTAGAGTTCTGTAACAAGTTTCAGCTAGTAATAGCGAATACCCTGTTCAAGATTCCCAAGGGGAGGAGGTATACTTGGAAAAGGCCGGGAGATACGGGAAGATTTCAATTAGATTACATCATGGTCAGACAGAGATTACGAAATCAGATACTGGATTGTAAGGCGTACCCAGGAGCAGATATAGACTCAGATCCCAATATAGTAGTGACGAAGAGTAGGCTGAAGTTCAAGACATTAGTCAGGAAGAATCAATACGCAAAGAAGTGGGATACGGAAGTATTAAGGAATGACGAGATACGTTTGAAGATACAGCAATAAGGAATAGCGCAGTAGGCAGTACAGTTGAAGAGGAATGGACATCTCTAAAAAGGGCCATCACAGAAGTTGGGAAGGAAAACATAGGTACAAAGAAGGTAGCTGCGAAGAAACCATGGGTAACGGAAGAAATACTTCAATTGATTGATGAAAGGAGGAAGTACAAACATGTTCCGGGAAAATCAGGAATACAGAAATACAAGTCGCTGAGGAATGAAATAAATAGGAAGTGCAGGGAAGCTAAGACGAAATGGCTGCAGGAATAATGTGAAGACATCGAAAAAGATATGATTGTCGGAAGGACAGACTCAGCATACAGGAAAGTCAAAACAAACTTTGGTGACATTAAAAGCAACGGTGGTAACATTAAGAGTGCTACCGGAATTCCACTGTTAAATGCAGAGGAGAGAGCAGATAGGTGGAAAGAATCCATAGAAAGCCTCTATGAGGGTGAAGATTTGTCTGATGTGATCGAAGAAGAGACAAGAGTCGATTGAGAAGAGATAGGGGATCCAGTATTAGAATCGGAATTTAAAAGAGCTTTGGAGGACTTACGGTCAAATAAGGCAGAAGGGATAGATAACATTCCATCAGAATTTCTAAAATCATTGGGGGAAGTGGCAACAAAACGACTATTCACGTTGGTGTGTAGAATATATGAGTCTGGCGATATACCATCTGACTTTCGGAAAAGCATCATCCACACAATTCCGAAGCCGGCAAGAGCTGACAAGTGCAAGAATTATCGCATAATCAGCTTAACAGCTCATGCATCGGAGCTGCTTACAAAAAAAATATACAGAAGAATGGAAAAGAAAATTGAGAATGCGCTAGGTGACGATCAGTTTGGCTTTAGGAAAAGTAAAGGGACGAGAGAGACAATTCTGACGTTACGGCTAATAATGGAACCAAGGCTAAAGAAAAATCAAGACACTTTCATAGGAACTGGAAAAAGCGTTCGACAATATAAAATGGTGCAAGCTGTTCGAGATTCTGAAAAAAGTAGGGGTGAGCTATAGGGAGAGACGGGTCATATACAATATGTACAAGAGGGAATAATAAGAGTGGACGATCAAAAAGGAAGTGCTCGTGTTAAGAAGGGTGTAAGACAAGGCTGCAGCCTTTCGCCCCTACTCTTCAATCTGTACATTGAGGAAGCAATGATGGAAATAAAAGAAAGGTTCAGGAGTGGAATTAAAATACAAGGTGAAAGGATATCAATGATACGATTCGCTGATGACATTGCTATCCTGAGTGAAAGTGAAGAAGAGTTAAATGATCTGCTGAATGGAATGAACAGTCTAATGAGTACACAGTATGGTTTGAGAGTAAATCGGAGAAAGACGAAGGTAATGAGAAGTAGTAGAAATGAGAACAGCGAGAAACGTAACATCAGTATTGATGGTCACGAAGTCAATGAAGTTAAGGAATTCTGCAACCTAGGCAGAAAAATAACCAATGACGGACGGAGCAAAGAGGACATCAAAAGCAGACTCGCATTGGCAAAAAAGGCATTTCTAGCCAAGAGAAGTCTACTAATATCAAATACCGGCATTATTTGAGGAAGAAATTTCTGAGGATGTACGTCTGGAGTACAGCAATGTATGATAGTGAAACATGGACTGTGGGAAAACCGGAACAGAAGAGAGTCGAAGCATTTGAGATGTGGTGCTATAGACGAATGTTGAAAATTAGGTGGACTCATAAGGTAAGGAATGAGGAGGTTCTACGCAGAATCGGAGAGGAAAGGAATATGTGGAAAACACTGATAAGGAGAAGGGACAGGGTGATAGGACATCTGCTAAGACATGAGGGAATGACTTCCATGGTACTAGAGGGAGCTGTAGAGGGCAAATACTGTAGAGGAAGACAGAGATTGGAATACGTCAAGCAAATAATTGAGGACGTAGGTTGCAAGTGCTACTCTGAGATGAAGAGGTTAGCACAGGAAAGGAATTCGTGGTGGGCTGCATCAAACCAGTCAGTAGACTGATGACGAAAAAAAAAAAAAAAACGCTGCCCTCCAACACTAAATTGGTGATCCCTTGATGCCTCAGAATATGTCCTACCAAGCGATCCCTTCTTCTAATCTAGTTGTCCCACAAATTTCTCTTCTCCCCAAATCTATTCAATACCCCCTCATTAGTTATGTGATCTACCCATCTGATCTTAAGCATTATTCTGTAGCACCACATTTCGAAAGCTTCTATTCTTTTCTTGTACAAACTATTAATCGTCCACGATTAATTTCCATACATGGCCACACCCCATACAAATACTTTCAGAAACGACTTCCTGACGCTTAAATCTATGCTCGAAATTAACAAATTTCTCTTCTTCAGAAACGCTTTCGTTGCCGTTGCCAGTCTACATTTTATACCCTCTCTACTTCGAAGATTATCACTTATTTTGCTCCCCAGATAGCAGGACTCATTTACTACTTTAAGCGGCTCATTTGCTAATCTCATATCCTCACCATCACCCGACTTAATTCGACTATATTCCATTATCCTCGTTTAGCTTTAGTTGATGTTCATCTTACATCCTCCATTCAACACACTGTCCATTCCGTTCAGCTGATCTTCCAGGTCCTTTGCTCTCTCTGACAGAATTACAATGTCATCAGCGAACCTCAAAGTTTTATTTCTTCTGCATGGATTTTAATTCCTGCTCAAAATTTTTCTGTTGTTTCTTTTACTGCTTGCTCAATATACAGAGTGAATAGCATCGGGGATAGGTTACAACCATGTCTCACTCCCTTCCCAACCTCTGCTTCCCTTACATGACCCTCGACTCTTATAACTGTCATCTGGTCTATGAAAAAATTGTAAATAGCCTTTCGCTCCCTGTATTTTACCCCTGCCAGCTTCAGAATTTGAAAGAGAGTATTCCAGTCAACGTTGTCAAAAGCTTTCTCTACGTCTACAAATGCTAGAAATGTAGGTTTGCCTTTGCTTAATCTATTTTCTAAGATCAGTCGTAGGGTCAGTACTGCCTTAAGTGTTCCAACATTTCTACGGAATCCAAACTGATCTTCCCCGAGGTCGGCTTCTACTAGTTTTTCCATTCGTCTGTAAAGAGTTGTGTTAGTATTTTGCAGTCGTGGCTTATTAAACTGATAGTTCGGTAATTTTCACATCTGTCAACAACTGCTTTTTTTGGGATTGGAATTATTATATTCTTCTTGAGGTCTGAGGGTATTTCGCCTGTCTCATACATCTTGGTCACCAGATGGTAGAGTTTTGTCAGGGCTGGCTCTCCCAAGGCTATTAGTAGTTGTAATGGAATTTTGTCTACTCCCGGGGCCTTGTCTCGGTTTAGGTCTTTCAGTGCTCTGTCAAACTCTTCATGCACTGTCATATCTCCCATTTTATCTTCGTCTAGATCGTCTTCCATCTCCATAAAATTGTCCTCAAGACCGTCACCCTTGTACAGACCCTCTATATACTCTTTCCACATTTCTGCGTTCCCTTCTTCGCTTAGAACTGGTTTCCATCTGAGCTCTTGATATTCATACAAGTGGTTCTCTTTTCTCCAAAAGTCTCTTTAATTTTCCTGTAAGTGGTATCTATCTTACACTTAGTGAGATTTGCCTCTACATCCTTACATTTGTCCTCTAGTCTTCCCTGCTTAGCCATTTTGCATTTCCTGTCGATCTCATTTTTGAGACGTTTGTATTCGTTTTTGGCTACTTCATTTACTGCATTTTTATATTTTCCCCTTTCATCAATTAAATTTAATACATCTTCGGTTACCCAAGGATTTCTACTATCCCTCGTCTTGTTACCTACTTGATCCTCTGGTGCCTTCACTATTTCATCCCTCAAAGCTACACACTCTTCTTCTACTGTATTTCTTTCCCCCATTCCTGTCAAGCGTTCCCTAATGCTCTCCCTGAAACTCTCTACAACCTTTCGTTCTGTCAATTTACCCTTAAATTCCCACCTTTTTGCAGTTTCTTCTGTTTTAGACTACAGTTCATAACCAATAGATTGTGGTCAGAGTCCACATATGCCACGGGAAATGTCTTACAATTTAAAACCTGGTTCCTAAATCTCCGTCTTACCATTATATAATCTATCCGAAACCTTCGAGTATCTCCAGGCCTCTTCCATGTATACAACCTTCTTTTATGATTCTTGAACCAAGTGTTAGCTATGATTAAGTTATGCCCAGAGGAAGATTCTAACAGGCGGCTTCCTCTTTCTTTCCTTGCCCCCCTCCATATTCACCTGCTATGTTTCCTTCCCTTCCTTTTCCTACTATCGAATTCCAGTCAACCATGACTATTAAATTTTGGTCTTCCTTCGCCATCTGAATAATCTCTTTTATCTGAACATACATTTCATCTATCTCTTCGTCATCTGTGAGGCTAGGTAGCCTATAAACTTGCACTACTGTGGTAGGCGTGGGCTTCGTGTCTATCTTGGCCGCAATAACGCGTTCACTATGCTTTTTGTAGTAGCTTACCCGCACTCTTATTTTTTTATTCATTATTATACCTACTCCTGCATTACCCCTATTTGATTTTGTATTTATAACCCTGTATTCACCTGACCAGAAGTCTTGTTCCTCCTACCACCGAACTTCACTAATTCCCACTATATCTAATGTTAACCGATCCATTTCCCTTTTTAAATTTTCTAACCAATCCGCGCAACTAAGGGATCAGACATCCCACGCTCCTATCCGTAGACCGCCAGTTTTCTTCCTTCTAATAACGACGTCCTCTTGAGTAGTCCCCGCCCGGAGATCCGAATGGGGGACTATTTTATCCCTGGAATATTTTACCCAAGAGGATGCCACCATCGTTTAACCATACAGTAAAGCTGTATGCCCTCGGGAAAAATTACGGCCGTAGTTTTCCCTTGCATTCGGCCGTTCGCAGTACCAGCACAGCAAGGTCGTTTTGGTTACTGTTACAAGGCCATATCAATCAATCATTCAGACTGTTGCCCCTGCAACTACTGAAAAGTCTGCTGCCCCTCTTCAGGAACCACACGTTTGTCTGGCCTCTCAACAGATACCCGTCAGTTGTGGTTGCACCTATGGTACGGCTATCTGCATCGCTGAGGCACGCAAGCCTCTCCACCAACGGCAAGGTACACTGTTTATGGTGCTACATGCTCCACCATATCGCATCCAGATGAAGTTACATGAGAAATGTTAACACTGCTACGCGGTCTTCAGGGCCTGATGGCAAAGTTCAATTTTAAAATAAATATTTCAGCTTCATAAATGACTGACTGCTCTTATAGCGAATAATTCATGCACCTGTACGAGAGAGAAATATCTTAACATGTATGTTTTTGACAAGACGTCATTTGGTACACGACTGCTGTTTGTTCTTACCAATGAAGGATGCAGAATGTAGCTGTCGCCTTGGAAATACATTGACAGCCTTTTTCTGTGATGCAATGTCCGAAAAAGAGTGATGGGGATTTTTACGATGTACCTTCTTGAAATTGTAATAAAACCGTTAAACAGGATGGATATTATAAAGTAGACAACTACTCATGGACGTTGTGTCTTCAAACAATGTAAATTTTATTTCATCTGCTTGGAAAATGAGTAACACTAATAACAATTATAATATGAATATATGCACATAAAAGCTTGTATTCTGCTGTATAACCGATGTGATTAAACGAAACATGGGAAAGAAAATGAAATAAAAAGATAAGATTTGTGCTTAAAATTGATAATATCTAGAGAACAACCAAAAACTAATCAAAAAGAGCTTGTATTTACACGCGGTCTTTAGAAAAATATTCCCTATAAAAGAGAAATAGAACATCACGTTACAGAAACAAAATTTCGATCGAGCCATTCGGTGATGAAGTATAACACGTAATCAACCACAAATAATCAATCAAGAAGGAGTCCATGTGTTGAGTGTCCACGTGGTCGTTAATAAAAGCCACAAGTTGATGTTTCGCCATTACACTGAGCACCGTCCGGTGTCAGTAACAGCAGTTCCAATTGCAAGGTTTTAATTATAATTAGAAAGGTCTGTTTTCGTGCTCGTACAAGCCCATTTTCAACAAGTATCAACTGCGTGTACTGGTAAATGACGAAGAGTGAGGCCGAAACGATGGTATCATTTTGAAATAAAAACCAAACAACTGTAGCAGAATTGATTGGCACCAATTTGCTAAAGTTGTGAAGCTAGGTTCTCATCCAGAGATGAAATTATTTATCAATAACATATACCAAAAATCCCCAGACTTTTTTCCCCATCTGTTTTCTTACTGGTTTGATGTGGGCCGCCACGAATTCCTGTCTTGCGCCTACCTTTCCATCGCAGAGTCGCACTTGGAACCTAAATTCTCAATTATTTGCTGGATATATTCGAATCTCTGCCTTCCTCTACAGTGTTTACCATCTAGTTCAAATGGTTGAAATGCCTCTAAGCACTATGGGACTTAACATCTGAGGTCATCAGCCTAGTAAAATAGAAATAGTTACACCTAGCTAACGTAAGGACATCACACACATCCATGCCCGAAGCAGGATTCGAACCTGCGACAGTAGCAGGCGCGCGACTTCGTACTGAAGCGCCCGCCTACCATCTAGTAACACGAGAATTTTTCCTTGATGTCTTAACAGATTTTCTATCATCCTGTCCTCCTTTTTAGTGTTTTCTATATGTTCCCTTCCTCACCGGATCTGCGAAAAAGTTGTTCATTCCCCACCGCATCAGCACATCCAAATTTTAACATTTTTCTATAGCATCACATCTCATATGCGTGGATTCTCTTCTGTTCCGATTTTCCCACAGCCCATTTTCGCTTTAATAGAATGTTGTGATCCAGAGGCAGACTATGAGACACCTAAGTGTCTCTGAAGAGGGAAATAATACTGAACTCTGTACAAAATTTTGGATATGAGTCTGGTTTAAGTTGACTTTAGTTTTACTTTTAGTTTCCTCTTGGTAACATTCTTAACTTTACTGCAGTGGGTAGGAGTGCTTCCTGCGCGTCAGCCTTGTACACCCTGAGAAAGAGAGAGAGGAAAGGAAAGAAAGTAAGAGAGAAGGAGAGGGAGGGGGAGGGGGAGAGAGAGAGAGAGAGAGAGAGAGAGAGAGAGAGAGAAAGAGAGAAAGAGAGAGAGAGAGAGAGAGAGAGAGAGAGAGAGAGTAAAGGAGCCCCTATTCATCACATATACGAGGTAGTCAGTATCAAATACTTAGCTGTTGTCAGGTACGGTGTGAAGCCTTCCTTGAAATCAAATTCCGGAGAGGATTGAGAAAATTTAAATATGCAGAAATCAACACAATGACCACATTATCCCCTACCCGTATTCCTAGAGATTTCTCGAAATGTTTGCTCTGGAAATGTGATTGGAAGGCCTAGATTACAAGACTACCTTAATCCAGTGGCTAGTAGCAATGAGTGCTTCGTAATAGCAGATTCGTTAGACTACAAGAAACAGGTACACTGTCAGCAATCTATACGCCATCCTTGTATAAAGCGTAAAGTCCCCTTGGTATGGGCCTTGCCGTATTGAAAAGTAATGTCAAGGAAAGAATCAACAGAGGAGCAAAGCGTGTAAAGATCTGCGCGTAACTGGACAAAATGTCAGGGACAGAAGGGTTTCGTGGAACACGGGCTTAAACTCCGAAAGGCTTACCGACAGCAAAGTTAATATCTTTCACAGAAGCAAGCGATGTGGTAAATTTGTTTGGATGTTTTCTCCCCCTAACTTTTCGGCCTATTGTTGTTGTTGTTGTGGTCTTCAGTCGTGAGACTGGTTTGATGCAGCTCTCCATGCTACTCTATCCTGTGCAAGCTTCTTCATCTCCCAGTACCTACTGCAACCTCCATCCTTTTGAATCTGTTTAGTGTATTCATCTCTTGGTCTCCCTCTACGATTTTTACCTCCCACGCTGCCCTCCAGTACTAAATTGGTGATCCCTTAATGCCTCAGAACATGTCCTACCAACCGATCCCTACTTCTAGTCAAGTTGTGACACAAACTCCTCTTCTCCCCAATTCTATTCAATACGTCATCATTAGTTATGTGGTTTACCCATCTAATCTTCAGCATTCTTCTGTAGCACCACATTTCGAAAGCTTCTATTCTCTTCTTGTCGAAAATATTTATCGTCTATGTTTCACTTCCATAAATGGCTACACTCCATACAAATACTTTCAGAAACGACTTCCTGACACTTGAATCAATACTCGATGTTAACAAATTTCTCTTCTTCAGAAACGCTTTCCTTGCCATTGCCAGTCTACATTTTATATCCTCTCTACTTCGACCATTCCTAATCTAATTCCCTCAACATTACCCGACTTAATTCGACTACATTGCATTATCCTCGTTTTGCTTCTGTTGTTGTTCATCTTATACCCTCCTTTCAAGACACTGTCCATTCCGCTGAACTTGGTCTTTCAAGTCCTTTGCTGTCTCTGACAGAATTACAATGTCATCGGCGAACCTCAAAGTTTTAATTTCTTCTGCATGGATTTTAACACCTACTCCGAAATTTTCTTTTCTTTCCTTTACTGCTTGCTCAATACAGATTGAATAGCATCTGGGAGAGGCTACAACCCTGTCTTACTCCCTGCCCAACTACAGCTTCCCTTTCACGTCCCTCGACTCTCGTAACTGCCATCTGATTTCTGTACAAATTGTAAATAGCCTTTCGCTCCCTGTATTTTACCCTTGCTATCTTCAGAAATCGAAAGAGAGTATTCCAGTCAACATTGTCAAAAGCTTTCTCTACAATTGATAGAAACGTAGGTTTGCCTTTCCTTATTCTTTCTTCTAAGATAAGTCGTAGGGTCAGTATTGCCTCAAGTGTTCCAACATTTCTACGGAAACCAAACTGATCTTCTCCGAGGTCGGCTTCTACCAGTTTTTCCATTTGTCTGTAAAGAATTATCGTTAGTATTTTGCATCTGTGACTTATTAGACAGATAGTTCGGTAATTTTCACATCTGTCAGCACCTGCTTTCTTTGGGATTGGAATTATTAAATTCTTCTTGCAGTCTGATGGTATTTCGCCTGTCTCATACATCTTGCTCACCAGAAGGTCCCGAGTTCGAGTCTCAGTCCGGCACATACTTTTAATCTGCCAGGAAGTTTCGTATCAGCGCACACTCCGCTGCAGAGTGATAATCTCATTCTCGAAACATCCCCCAGGCTGTGGCTAAGCCATGTCTCCGCAATATCCTTTCTTTCAGGAGTGCTAGTACTTCAAGCTTCGCAGGAGAGCTTCTGTAAATTTTGGTAGGTAGGAGACGAGGTGCTGCCATAAGGTAGAGCACTTGCCAGCGAAAGACGAAGGTCCCGAGTTCGAGTCTCGCTCCGGCACACAGTTTAAATCTGCCAGGAAGTTTCGTATCAGCGCACACTCCGCTGCAGAGTGAAAAATCTCATTCTTGAAACCCTTCAACGTGTTGGCTAACACGTCGAGTATGTACTGAAGCCTTTATAAGTTATCGCCAGCATTTGCCTTCTTCGGTATAAGATGCGACGTAACTCCAGACTGGAGAAAGCTGTACTCAGATCAAAGACACCTTTGTTTTCTTCGATTTATTGTTTATCTGTTTGTTATGTCAAATCAAGCTTCCCTTCCCTTTTGAAAATTATGAGTAGCATCCAAGAGAGCGATTCACAAAACGGCCTCCATTTTAGTAACTCAACCCTAGGTTTACTCTCTTGCCCATCTTATGCTACCTGACACTGTATATCTACGTGAATTGGCGTTAGAATGTTGGAGCAACACCCATGAACCATGCTGTAAATTTTTGAAGTAAAATTTTAGTTTATGTGAAATAGAAACCAATTGTAACGTATGGTGCAGACATATGTGCATTTAATGGGGGAACGATTCATCAACTGAAGAATTCTCGACATTCAGTGGCAAAATGCTTGTTGTAAATTATTGGAAGAGCGGAATAAGAGTAACAAACAAATAAATTGAAGACGTGATTATGAATGTAATGAAAATTGATTGAACATGGGCAGAACGTCTAGTCATGTGTCTGGTTGGTATATGCATCAATTAGAATATGAGGCAGATTATGGTTTAACTTCCTCTCGATGATGAAGTCATTATAGGTGAAAAAGGAGCTCGGATAAGGGAAGAATATGGAAGGAACATCGACCATATCGTTTCGAAGGAGCTGTTTCCAGCTGATGGTTTAAGTGATTTGGGTAAATCACGGGTGTTCTAAACCTGAGTGACCGAAAAGGCTTTAGAGCAGCCGCCTTTATCCGTTTCTCTGCTCGATTGCGAGAGACAGACCAAGACGACGGCCTAACGGAAAGTGCTTATACGAGGCACGAAAAAATTCAGGAGTAACTTGGGTGCACATTGAGCGAGATCTCAGTGCATTGTGAAGGAAGCGTCAGTGCACCAGTGGATTGCAAACTGCGACGATAATGAAGATCAACTGAGAATGCTTACCTGAAGCTATTCATCAGAAAAGGACACTTGCATGTAAATGATTCGTAGACATTGGATAAACCTGTAAATCTCAGAGATAAAAATAAATGTTTAATAAGTGGGTTCTAGTGGCTGAAGCAAATTCGAATTGATATTAGTCGTGAATTTCATGGCATTTAGTGTAGAAAACGGGTTGACTTTGCAACGATCTGCTGAACTGTGTTACAGGGCCTGCATGCACCATGTAACCAGTCAGGGTGACAACTTATAACACTCCCGTCTGGTACTGCTATTCCATAACCTCGAAACTGGAGGCAGTTTGCAAAACAGAATTATTTTGTTGGATTAATAATGGTATAAAGCAACTGAACAGTGTTACCCTCTGAGAGGAATTTTGTTAAATTGACCGTGTTGTTCCTAACGGAGGTGGCTTATCGGAAATGAAAGTCAGAATTACGTAAATATTGGAATAGTGACAAACAAAATTTTGCCTAGCTATACTGTTCCTAGAATAAGGGAAACGGTCGCCAGCCTAATTAGGCAAGAGAAAGATTAACGTTCTCGTTTATGAATGTAGGTATAAGTAACTATAATGGACAAACACAACAAACACAACCTAGACTTAGCCACACGCGAGTGCAATGAACTCTGACACACCTATGTTTTAAGATTGAAGCTAACAGTTAGAGCAGCAGAAACTATTTTCAAAATTATAACAGATACCGAAACACACTATTACTTTCAGGGTTTACACAAAGTGAATGGTCTTTATAACATTATTATTAATATGCACTTCTAATACACAAGAGAGACAAACACTTAGCAAATATGAGAATGTAACGTTTCACAACTGCAGCTTTTTCACTTTTACTACAACGAAACACAATGTTGACAAAATTGCAGGAAACTGACTCACCTTTTAGAATTTACTACAGGCAACAATGTGTTCATTTACTTTATAAGCCTCAGTCTTAAGAACTTTTAATTTTGAAGTTAGCAACAGCACTTTAATAAGCAGTTTTACTAGGAAAATTGTTTTCAGCAAGCATCATTAACTTTAACTTTCTTTTTAATAAGTTCAAGAGGCATTAATTAGCAAAACTCTAGGATTCAATTTCTTTTAGTAAGGACACTCGGATATCACTTTAGCTCAAACGGAGAGGAACCTGAGAGGTGTTATGATGAGGAGAAAAATCAAGGTAGGTACATGAATTCAGAAACAAATTACCTTATATTTCAGCACATTAGCACGCACATTAAGCTGATCCTTCACTGTACATCATTATAGTATTATGTTACAGTGATTGCGCAATGTGGTGGCAACTGCATGTTGGTAGGTGGAATTGTAGGCAGAATTGCTGGACTCTGTCATTTCTTGGTGGCGATGATAGATACAAACACCAGAATAGTTCCAGCTATTTATCCATCCATCCGAGGCTTTGGAAAGAAGCAGGAAAAGCCTCTCTCGGAATCAGTACAATAGGCATCTTTTACATGGCAGTGCACAGACTCGTAGCTCGTCCCTGACTGCTGGCTCGTCTCCGACTGACTATCAGTTCCACCTTTTCCACCTATGCCAACCACAATTTGCGCGCGCTACGCAGTTCCGTTCCCGAGGGGAACCACAACAACTTTTACATACAGAATAACTAAGAACCCTAAGTGAGGATCAGCAATTTACATAACAGCAACCAAATGCATTAAATAAAAGAGAACATT
Organism: Schistocerca cancellata; assembly: GCF_023864275.1. Classification (NCBI taxonomy): domain Eukaryota; kingdom Metazoa; phylum Arthropoda; class Insecta; order Orthoptera; family Acrididae; genus Schistocerca; species Schistocerca cancellata. The sequence goes on from NC_064632.1 coordinate 140,425,242, forward strand.
TTCACATATTGACATCTCTACAAAAAATTATTCACACAAAATTACAATTATATACAGTAAGTTTTGTTCCCTCCAAATGGGACAAAGCCTTTACAGTACAGATACACTACTTTGCATTGAACCAAACCACGACATCAAAGTTTTAACAAAGAAAAGAGTATACAATTTTGTGTTATCTATTCAATCAAAAACATTTATAGGTTCTTAACGATGTAAAATTAAATGAAAAAAAAAAACAAAATAAATGAATAGAGCATTAGAGCTAAGGTGTTACAAACTGTCATGAATACTGAAGAAAGAAATGACATCATGGCTCTACAGTGACGCGAACCGTAAGTGGCTTCTGACTGATCTACCATCTAGCGTTGCTTCAAAAAATGGTACAAATGATTCTGAGCACTGTGGGACTTAATTGCTGATGTCATCAGTCCCCTAGAACTTAGAACTACTTAAACCTAACTAACCTAAGGACATCACACACATCCATGCCCGAGGCAGGATTCGAACCTGGCCACCCTAGCCGGCTCTAGCGTTGCTGCCTTTTAATAGCTGTTTATGGTAATGTGTATTAGCTCTTTACTCGATAAACTGATTAAGGAAATGTTTTACTGAAAGAGCCAAAGTAACTTTAAAAAACTGAAGAGTTTATGAGTAAGAAGTGCTCATCTTTTATCTCTAGTAGTCGTTTTTCCCATCGCTTACATTCCTCTGACCAATTGCCCTCGAGATATAATGGAAACTCCCTACTCGCAATATTTGCGATACGGTACCAAAAGCTTTATAGAGAACAAAAAACAGGCGCTGGAAACGTAGTCTCCAATAACTTTAATTATTTATGGACTTTGGGAACCCAACATCATGACACCTGCATGAATGTGGCTAGTAGACATTGGAGAAACCTGTAAAGGTGATAGATGAAAATAGATGTTTCATAAGAGTTCTTCACAATAAGCGTTTGCTAACACTCTACAGTCTCATCGAACACTCAAAACGCCTTCTTTTGATGTTTAGTAGGGACGAAAGATAAGCATGTAGACTTTCTTGTCCATAATAATCCAATTTTTAATCAGTTCAGTTTGCCTGACAAGCCAGACAAGATACTTTCTACTGATATTACGCATCAAAACTTAAATCCGGTATTCAGCATTCTATTTTGTTTTACGAGGCGCATTCAAGTTCTAAGGCCTCCGATATTTTTTCTAATTAACTACTCACCCGAAATCGATGAAACTGGCGTTACTTCTCGACGTAATCGCCCTGCAGACGTACACATTTTTCACAACGCTGACGCCATGATTCCATGGCAGCGGCGAAGGCTTCTTTGGGAGTCTGTTTCGACCACTGGAAAATCGCTGAGGCAATAGCAGCACAGCTGGTGAATGTGCGGCCACGGAGAGTGTCTTTCATTGTTGGAAAAAGCCAAAAGTCACTAGGAGCCGGTCAGGTGAATAGGGAGCATGAGGAATCACTTCAAAGTTGTTATCAGGAAGAAACTGTTGCGTAACGTTAGCTCGATGTGCGGGTGCGTTCTCTTGGTGAAACAGCACACGCGCAGCCCTTCCCGGACATTTTTGTTGCAGTGCAAGAAGGAATTTGTTCTTCAAAACATTTTCGTAGGATGCACCTGTTACCATAGTACCCTTTGGAACGCATGGGTAAGGATTACGCCCTCGCTGTCCCAGAACATGGACACCATCATTTTTTCAGCACTGGCGGTTACCCGAAATCTTTTTGGTGGCGGTGAATCTGTGTGCTCCCATTGAGCTGACTGGCGCTTTGTTTCTGGATTGAAAAATGGCATCTACGTCTCATCCATTGTCACAACCGACGAAAAGAAAGTCCCATTCATGCTGTAGTTGCTCGTCAACGTTGCTTGGCAACATGCCACACGGCAGCCATGTGGTCGTCCATCAGCATTCGTGGGACCCACCTGGATGACACTTTTCGCATTTTCAGGTCATCATGCAGGATTGTGTGCACAGAACCCACAGAAATGCCAACTCTGGAGGCGATCAGTTCAACAGTCATTCGGCGATCCCCCAAAAGAATTCTCTCCACTTTCTCGATCATGTCGTCAGACCGGCTTGTGCGAGCCCGAGGTTGTTTCAGTTTGTTGTCACACGATGTTCTACCTTCATTAAACTGTCGCACCCACGAACGCACTTTCGACACATCCATAACTCCATCACCACATGTCTCCTTCCACTATCGATGAATTTCAATTGGTTTCACACCACGCAAATTCAGAAATCGAATGATTACACGCTGTTCAAGTAAGGAACACGTCGCCATTTTAAATATTTAAAACAGTTCTCATTCTCGCCGCTGGCGGTAAAATTCCATCTGCCGTAAGGTGCTGCCATCTCTGGGACGTATTGACAATGAACGTGGCCTCATTTTAAACAAATTTATTATTCTACAACTATATTTTTGTTTATTATTCTACAACTACACATTGATCTTATCAAAAGCCGAGAAGCGATTCTTGTTGGTGTTTTAGGTCCCTGGGGCACTCTGGGATGCTCTGCGGGGCACTCTGGGATGCTCTCTGGGATACTCTGAGATCCTCTATATTCTATTTATTTATTGTTTTTTTATTTTATTGGTTCACCTTTACACTAATCATCCTTATCTATATCGTGAGATTTTTTAAATTAAAAAGTCTATAACTAGTTCGATTTAAAAATCTTATCTTTAAGATCTATTTATTAATTATTTATTTATCTGCATGTACTGATGGGTGCGGGAGTTCCTACTCCTGGGGAGGTGGGTGGTTATTCATGCATGGCTGTGTTGGCAGCACTGCTACAGCTTACGCAAGGCGGGTGACCTTGAACGGGACTTAGCCGCAGCACAAGGCGCCGCGGAAGATCGCGCTCTAGTTTTAACTAAGCGCGATCCGCTGGAAAAATCAGCTTCCGGCGACGCCATTGCGCTACAGCGCGGGCTTACTTCCGCTGCCACGCCCATATAAGCTTATCGCTATGACGTCAGGGGCCGCCTTACCCCTCTCGTGAGGCAACAGCATGCTCTTTCTACTCGAAGCAGCCGCACGTAGCACACAGCCATGCCTTACAGGGGGAGAAGATATGGTCGTAGGGCCAGGATACCAGTATACAAGACTGTCAGCAGCTCTGATATGACACCGAACGAAGTTGGGCAACAAGAACTGCTTACTGGTCCACTCACTTTTGTAGTCAATACACCATCAATCTTGCACCACATATTCACTCTCTCATTAGCATTAATCTTCCTCCTGTTTCTGGTGTACATTTTTAGAACTTGAATGCACCTCATACAGTGAGCTGTTAGGAACATATCTGAAATGTTAGAGCCTACAGAACGGAAACGTAATGCAGTAGCCAGCATCTGAGCTGTTCATTAGCATGAAACTACGACACAATCAATTAGGAAGTGTATATACTTATTGGATATGGTGTCTGTTCTTTCGGACATGTCTGAAAGAGCAGACACTATATCCATATAAGTATATAGTTCTGGCAATACCGGCCACTACCTTCCTGTTCTGTGCCGATGCACACATATTACCCTAACTCTTACGGGACTTGGTAAGAATGTCTTCCACGAGTAATGAGTGTGTTGGGTAGGGACACTACGAACGTAGATTGTGGACATTTAAGGTGAGAATGTGTGTCTCGCCGGAGACGTGCGCGAGATAATGCCTGCAGTCGCGCTATTCTCTGTGCCCTCGGTGTCTCAGATGGATAGAGCGTCTGCCATGTAAGCAAGAAATCCCGGGTTCGAGTCCCGGCCGGGGCACACATTTTTACCTGTCCCCGTTGATATATATCGACGCCCCTCAGAAGCTGAAGGTATTAATATATAACTCTAATTAGGAAGTGAGTGATGGTCAGGAAATATGAACGATTTTCATTCTTTTACCGTGAAATCTTTGAAACAGTAGACTGATTTACTGAAGGACAGTAAATTTTAATTGCAAAGGAATAAACGAATAGATAGAAGTGAGATGTCACATGATTTTTGACTTATCGAAACACATGTTTTTCAGAATATTATAGTGAAGATCAGGGGATGAAACAGAGGAAAGGATACACAACGCACGGTTTGGCTTCAGGAAAGTTGACAATACCAGAGAAGTAATTGTGCGGTTACATTAAGTAATGCAGGAATGAATGATAGGAACCAGAATATCTACATAGTATTTCTACACGTACAGAATGCATTATACAAGATAAACTGAATTTGGTAAACTTCAAATGAAAGTGGTGAAGCGAAGTAAGAAACGAGTACTTTTCGGATTTCTAAAATTTGTAAGAGTGAAATACAACATCGTGTTAAAAGCGTAATAATGTAACTAAAACACTGGCAGCTCCAAATCTGGTTACTATTCAAGTCGAAAGATAGTGAAAGTGAAGTCTGAAATGGTATGATAGCGTATTATGAGCAGTACTGTACCTGAATAAAAGGATTTATACGAAAACATGAGTGTAGCCATTGTCTTTTGTAACTTTACAGAACTTCCCAGTTTTTGAGCTTGTCGATGAGCCAAAAAATGATGTAACCGTAGGATACCCTTCTATGTTGCATGAAACTTAACTAACAAGGCGAGGCCTCGACGTTCGTATCACGGATTAGCTTCAAACTGTGTACTCTTTTAGTAAAATGTAAATGTCGTGTGACTAGGGCCTCCCGTCGGGTAGACTGTTCGCCGGGTGCTAGTCTCGATTTGACGCCACTTCGGCGAATTGCGCGTCGATACTCTTTAGTAGTCCATTAGGACCACATGATGAGCAAATAGTGAGGCTAATTAGTAAGGCCGTTTCAGGAAAATCGCAAGAGAGCTTTTAAGTGTGGAATATGTGCCCGTGTTTTGACGACTCCGAGCACGAAATGGTGGCAGTCACACGGTTAGCATTCAAGACCTTGATTTGAATCTCGATATGTACAACTGAACAAGACTCTAGTTCGAGAAGACGTATCAGAGTCCCCACTGTGAAGAGATGGGGCCAGATAACATCTATTTTTCGTTGTTTTCGTGTGGTCGTCATTCTTATATTGTACTACTGGAAAGGTATCCTCGGCTTGATTGTATTGTGTTTTATATTGTCTACTAATTAAAAACAGCTCTGTCCCACAAGTTATGTGCTGTATTGCAATTTTATTACGCACACTACTGTTGGGTTTATGAGAGTCAACTAACTTATAAAGAAATGAAAATAATAGAAAAATAAGAAAAAGTAAATTAGATAAAGAGATGTGTCACAAGAGGAAAAATTAACGTTATTTTTCTTGTCCAAATAGAACAGTACATTTTTCACTTTGACATTATTATAAAACTTTTTTTTAAAAAATATGCCCCATAAGCGCTAGATCGCTCATTCGAATCCCTTCTATTTTTTTCTTGTTCTTTTAACGTAATTTTTTTCGATACCGGCCATGTCATTTATTTCATATATATGGCTTTTTAAATGTAAATTAATGAAGAAACAAGTGTATTTATATGAATTTTTACTGAATTTCCAATGCTATTTTGCTGTTTATTGATTTTAATTTCTATAATAAATTTGGTAACTATCGGCAAGTAAACCACTAGAAAATGTATATGTCCGTCATGATTTTCGACATCCCATAGCACATGCAATTGGTTGAGGTACCCCAAACTGTTTTGCATTTGGAAGCCACGACAAACAGTGTGTGTGCGAACTTTTTCAAAATTACTAAGTTAACATTTTTATTCTGGTTCTTGAACTAGCGCGGATAACGAATATCAGGAAGATTCAAAGCATAATGCTTCACAAAACGTTCGTATTATGCAATAGTCTGCTTCAGGAAGCGGACTGTATCCAAAAATCACGACGGTCGTTCAGTCTCTGGAGAATCTTATGCATTTTATTGTATACTTGACGATTATCATAAACAATCATTACAGTTAGTAAAGAGCCAAATAAGATTGTAAATTCAATAAATGTTCATGTAAATACACTTGGTTTCTTTTTTCATTACATTACCATTCAAATGTCATTTATATGAAATAATGCGACCAATATTGAAAAAATATACATTTCGAAAACAAAACTAAAAAGAGAGGTACTCGATCCAGCGACATTGAACGCTGACCGCTGGACCACCGTCATCTCGAATACTGAGCGCCAATACAGCGGAACAAATTGGACGCGTGACACTTGGCTTGCTATTTTCTCGAAATTGTCTCAGTAGTACGCCGAATATTACGACATTATGTTGTCCTAATGGACCACTAAAGCCTTACAAAGTCTGAAGTAAATCCATGACTCGAACGTCATGGCCTCCCCTTGTAAGTATTTTTAAATTAAATTTTTTGATACTGGTTTCGTTTCGTATGAAACTGGTTGTTGAAATACAGTAGCTGCTCGCTTATTGACCAGAATGGCGACGCTTTTTGTCATATTCACAGTTTGTGTCTAATCCATGACGGAACGCGATATTCAGTTCAGTTGTCTCTGAGTATATTGAATATGGGACATTGTGTCGGTTGCGTCGTTGATGGGAATGGGGTTACAGCGAAGTTCGGTGCCAGCACACATTCTGCAACCCAGCTTAAGCAGAAAAGGACATCACCAGGCTCTATGGCCGCTTAATATTATTGGATCAGTAGCATTAGTGTCACCTGACGACTCTCTGTATGTTGTAAATTACATCAGAACACTATCTCGCACTTTCCCCCTCGACACTGATGCAATTAGTTTGGTTCTTATTCAGTGCGTTATTGGGTGATTGCTCGATCGGTGGCGGCATAGGTGTACTGCAAATGTCGAGTTAATTCCGCATACTTATCAAAACATACACATTCATATACAGAAGGCTTACATATAATTTACCTAAATTATAAACCGCTACACTCCCATTGCCCCGGCTCTAACCAGCGTATCACGTCAGATGGCACTGTCGACTTTCCCCACCTTCGGAGACTTCCTTGCAAGTCGTCTGTCTCGCTCTTGCCGCGACAGGGCGTTTCGCGTAAATCAGGGTGAAGCAATTAAAGGTAGCCCGCGTCCCCTGTGAATGTGAAAGCAGTATTCAGAATTCTCAAGGAATCAGCTACAACAATGGACAGATTTATGCCACATTCGATTGTTAGCATTCTTCTCTCAGGATTTCAGTTTGTTTCATCAGTGAAGATAGACGTTTCTCTTTACAGTCTGTGAAAGACTTTCTATGTAGAAGAAAGAATTGAAATTGTCGAAATAAATGTGAAAATAGGTTCTATTATGGAAACTCACAAAATTTTCGGGATCAAGTATCCGGATAGAGAACTACCAACATAGAGAGAAATACGGAGTCGGTATAAATTTGGGGCAACTACGGATCTGTGCAAAATGTCAAATTACAAAGCATATCTTCATTTCGCACACCAGAAATTATTGCAGACATTCGCCGAAAAATTATTCAGAGCCCAGAGAAGCCTACACGTAAACTGGCCCAAAAGCGCATATGAGTAGGAGTTGCCAGTGGATATTGAACGATTTTAATCTGTAGCCATATCGTGTGGGCTGCACAGCTGTTACGGCAGGGTGACATCAACGTATAGATAACAGCACATGGCTTTTGAAAAACATCAATTATTGGTTGTTAGATGCTTTCCATTTCATCACGAGTGATGAAGCGTGGATTCATCATCTCAGTTACGTGAATTCACAGAACAAGAGGTAGTGGGCAACGGAGAACCCTAACACTGATTGTCGACAACCACTGCATGAGCAAAAATGTTGGCGTTTGGTGCTGCATATTGCCTATATTTTTTTACACTACCCTCAAACAGCTGCAATATACAAATACACTCCTGGAAATTGAAATAAGAACACCGTGAATTCATTGTCCCAGGAAGGGGAAACTTTATTGACACATTCCTGGGGTCAGATACATCACATGATCACACTGACAGAACCACAGGCACATAGACACAGGCAACAGAGCATGCACAATGTCGGCACTAGTACAGTGTATATCCACCTTTCGCAGCAATGCAGGCTGCTATTCTCCCATGGAGACGATCGTAGAGATGCTGGATGTAGTCCTGTGGAACGGCTTGCCATGCCATTTCCACCTGGCGCCTCAGATGGACCAGCGTTCGTGCTGGACGTGCAGACCGCGTGAGACGACGCTTCATCCAGTCCCAAACATGTTCAATGGGGGACAGATCCGGAGATCTTGCTGGCCAGGGTAGTTGACTTACACCTTCTAGAGCACGTTGGGTGGCACGGGATACATGCGGACGTGCATTGTCCTGTTGGAACAGCAAGTTCCCTTGCCGGTCTAGGAATGGTAGAACGATGGGTTCGATGACGGTTTGGATGTACCGTGCACTATTCAGTGTCCCCTCGACGATCACCAGTCGTGTACGGCCAGTGTAGGAGATCGCTCCCCACACCATGATGCCGGGTGTTGGCCCTGTGTGCCTCGGTGGTATGCAGTCCTGATTGTGGCGCTCACCTGCACGGCGCCAAACACGCATACGACCATCATTGGCACCAAGGCAGAAGCGACTCTCATCGCTGAAGACGACACGTCTCCATTCGTCCCTCCATTCACGCCTGTCGCGACACCACTGGAGGCCGGCTGCACGATGTTGGGGCGTGAGCGGAAGACGGCCTAACGGTGTGCGGGACCGTAGCCCAGCTTCATGGAGACGGTTGCGAATGGTCCTCGCCGATACCCCAGGAGCAACAGTGTCCCTAATTTGCTGGGAAGTGGCGGCGCGGTCCCCTACGGCACTGCGTAGGATCCTACGGTCTTGGCGTGCATCCGTGCGTCGCTGCGGTCCGGTCCCAGGTCGACGGGCACGTGCACCTTCCGCCGACCACTGGCGACAACATCGATGTACTGTGGAGACCTCACGCCCCACGTGTTGAGCAATTCGGCGGTACGTCCACCCGGCCTTCCGCATGCCCACTATACGCCCTCGCTCAAAGTCCGTCAACTGCACATACGGTTCACGTCCACGCTGTCGCGGCATGCTACCAGTGTTAAAGACTGCGATGGAGCTCCGTATGCCACGGCAAACTGGCTGACACTGACGGCGGCGGTACACAAATGCTGCGCAGCTAGCGCCATTCGACGGCCAACACCGCGGTTCCTGGTGTGTCCGCTGTGCCGTGCGTGTGATTATTGCTTGTACAGCCCTCTCGCAGTGTCCGGAGCAAGTATGGTGGGTCTGACAATTTAATTGCATTTGCTTTACACGTGTGCAGGCTACTTTTATCTGCAACTATCACAGCGGCCGAGCGGAGGACAGACGCAGAATGCGATGGGCTGTCGGCAGGATTAACTTTACAAGCATCGTCTCCCGTAAGAAAGCGCTGTCACGTTGGATGTTGGCTGCGGCTTGTTGTCGGCAGCAGTGGACGGCTTAGGGCGGGGGGGGGGGGGGGGGCGGAGGCAAGACTGGTGGCTCGGGCTGTGCATGGACAGACTTAAGAAGTCCCTGCAGTGACTCGGAAGTTGTCAGTTCCTGGAGTGACACTGAAGAAGACAGCTCGGTACAGAGCCGAGTACTAGAGCCTCAAGGACCTTGAGTCAATGTGGAATGATAGTTCCGCACATCAGCAATTCCTTATACAGATTTCAATTCGAAGGTCAATGAAGCTGCTAAGCACGAGTGTAACTGTGAATGGCGCGCATCCCGGCAATACAAAGGCGGCCACCTGGCGGCCTTACAATCGAACGTCTCTTCTCGGCCATGGTCCACCTCGGTGAAGCTTGGTACACTTCATCTGACCTCTCTCTCAGCCTCAAGTGCCAGGCATACGGGTGTTAACCCACCTACCTATAGCGGTTGAAAATCATTGCCTCGGTGTTCTGTGATCGGGACACGCGTCTGTGGCAGATGTGAACCACGTGATACTGGCGTGTACCAAGTAGTCGGCCGCACAGGCGGTATTGTACAAGAAACTCGTTGCGAGGGGGCTACCACCCCCCCCCTCCCCCGTCTCACCCACACACGTACAAGTATAACTACTTTACTTCAACGATTCGATATATATATTGGAATTATATGCTCGTAAACTATTTAAAAGACTATGGTATCCAGCTTTGACTTATAAGTTCTGTTGATCTTGTCTTCACATGGAACGAGCCTGGGTTAAAAATTGGGATGTATGAGTTTTTACTTTGGACTGACAACTTATCTTTACAAACGATGCCGTTATCCAGCTTTCAGTTATAAGTTGCTGCGGATGTCATTCTCTTCTGGAACCGGCCTGATTCGAAACCCGCGTCGTAACTGTGTACTTTTTTTTGAAACTTGTGTAAAAAAAACTTATCATTGTTCCTCACGCTCTAATCATTCTTCTTTTGTGAAAATTGTGCTAATGTTAAATGGGCACTGTTATAAACACTGCTTGTGTCGTGACAGCCTTTTAGTGCTTTTCTTTCATATAAAGACTTCATGTTAGAAAATCAAAGTTTATCTTATTGTTCTAGTGTGTACGTTGGAGCTATGTTAAAGTGGCACTTTTGCAACGACTGTTTGTTGTATGGTGTCTGCCGCCCGAAGACAAGAATAAATAACGGCCTCAAGGAACTGGTGTGCGGCATTGTTCTGACTGTCAGCACGGCCGGGGATGTCGAGTGGACGTAAAACAGGTGGAGCGGTTGCTGCTGTCTTTCCCAGTCGGACTCACAGACGAGGGATCGACTTCAGAATACCATTTTTTTTTCTTTTGTGAGTCATCAGTCTTCTGACTGGTTTGATGCGGCCCACCACAATGTCCTCTCCTGTCCCAACCTCTTCATCTCAGACTAGTACCTGCAGTTTACGTCCTCAGTTATGTGCTGAATGTATTCCAATCTCTGTCTTTCTCTACAGTTTTTTACCTCCACAGCTCCCTCTAGTACATGGAAGTCATTCCCTAATGTCCTAAGAAATGACCTATCGTCTGTCTCAATTTCTTGTCCGTATTTCCCATGTACACTTTTCCTCTCCGATTCTGCGGTGACCCTCCTGATCCCTTACGTTATCATTCCACCTAATCGTCTGTAGAACCACACCCCAAATGCTTCGACTTTCCTATGTTTCGGTTTTCCCGCAGCACATGTGTCACTACCATACAATGCTGTGCTCGAAACCTAAGTTCTCAGAAACGTCTCCCTCCAGTTAAGGCCTATGCTTGATATTAGTAGACTTCTCGTAGCCACGAATTACGTTTTTGCCACTGCTAGTCTGCCTTTTATGGCCACCTTGCTCCGTCCATCATTGGTTATTTTGGTGCGTAGGTAGCAGAATTTCTTAATTTCATCTACTTCCTGACCATCAATCTTGATGTTTAAGTTTGTCGTTGTTCTCATTTCCGCTACTTCTCATTACTTTCGTCTTTCTTCGATTTACTCTCAATCCATTCTCTGTACCCACTGGACTGTTCACTCCAGTCAGCAGATCATGTAATTCTTCTTCACTTTCACAGTGATTTTAGCAATTGTCATCAGCAAATCTTGTCGTTGATATCTTTTCACCTTGAATTTTAATTTCACCCCTGAAACTTTCTTTTATTTCCATCATTGCTTCTTCGATGTAGAGATTGAACGGTAGAGGCGAAACACTACATCACTGTTTTACATCCTTCTGAATTTCAGCTCTTCGTTTTGGTCCTCCACTCTAATTATATCCTCTTGGCTCTTGTACACGTTATACGTTACCCGTGTCTCCCTACTTCTTACCCCTATTTTTCCTGGCACCATTTGACTTGTCGAATGGTTTTTGCATTCTATGAACGTGTCTTGATTTTCCTTTAGTCTTGCTTCCATTATCAACCGCAACGTCAGATCTACTTCTCTGCTACTTTTACCTTTTCTAAAGCCAAACTGATCGTCACCTAATAGATCCTCAATTTTCTTTCATTAGGAGCACAGCCAGAGTGCTTTTGCAGTTAATGGTAACGTCCTGGTGGCCTAGTGTTCAAGGCACTGCACATTGTTACGTGTACACGCGTTCAATATCCTGATTGCCTACCGACTTAAATCCGGCGTAGATATCACTGACGGCGGCGACAGCACAACAGGCAGAATTGAATCTGCGCAGACAGCTTTCACTCTCCGCCAGGGCATGAAGCGGACTCAGCTGACGTGGTAATGTGTGTACTGAGCGCTGAGCGGCGAGCGGTCTTCCACCCTACCTCCAGGGACTCTTACAACACGTTGTATGCTTGTTATGGGCATATTATGTCAGATTAAAGTAAACAAGTCCAGAGTGCTACCGGGTGCATTCATTACGACAAAAGTTCTTGGAAACATTTAGGTTTCATACTTTATTTAGCGTATCAAATTTCTCATCAACGATATACAGAGTGGTCAGAAACACTGTGAAAAGCTTGTAAGTTTGTTGCAGGGTAGGTAGTGCTGTGAAATGATTGGTAAGGAAATAATTAGATTTTGGCTACGTTTGCCAGTTACATAGCGTCGAAGTAAGACAATCAGGCCGTTTCCCTCTCGAATTCAAGTATCTCGTCATATAAAATTAGTGTCGGTGGTTCTCGTAGCCTAGACAACAGCGCATGATACAGCTCATTTTTGACTCGAGTTCAGTCCTTACCACAGTCCCATGTTCAACTTTTGTATCGCTTTCTTGTTCAGTTTTAATAAACCACACAAAGAACACGTTTGGCGATACTGTCTCTGGTGAGCCGCTTGAATTTGCGAGGGCAAGGGCCTAATTGGGAAACTTCAATATTAATAAACTCGAAGCCGGTGCAACGTGTAGAAATATTTCCTCACCACAGCCTACCCTGCAACAACCTTACAAGCTTTTCAGACTGTTTCTGAACGTCCCGTATAGCGGAATGTGGGGTAAAGTGGCCAGGGCGGATAAAATGGCCATAGCGTATTTCTTGCCCCGAACAATGCCACTGCCTGTCCAGAAGTGCTGAACTACTTCTAATATATGCCGATATTGTTGCCTTGAAGTTTTATGGAGGAAGCTTGTTCCATTATTTAAAACATTGATAAAAAAGTAAACAAGTAGAGCCAAGGCGGCCACTTTCCCCAAAAGTTTGCTTTTAACCTGTTTCCGTAATAAGATGTAGATACTTCAACGTATTACACCTAACACTGACTCCGAACCATTTTACAGACAAAGGTATCATTCATCATTATATGCCTTTCTCATCATTTTCAGAATTTTTAATCAGAGTCGTATAAAAACATATCAGTTCTGTTTTGCGTAACAAAAAAATCCGATTTAAACGGTCTGGTGCAGCTGCTGGGCATTCTTTCAGCTACTATCTTAAAATACTACTTATCTTAAAATATTTCATCTAAAGTTCAGCTGAAGGCCACATACTGAACAAACAACAACTCAAGGCTCAAGGCCTGGATAATAATGCTTTCAAATGTGCAAAATCCCATTTTTTTAAAATTAGTTTAAACTAAAATCTTTTAAGTTTTAATTTAAGATGACTGATAGCCTTATCTCAACATTAAAGCAAACTAAATTAATAGACGACTGAGGGGCCTCGCACGGCACTTGAGGCTAAAAGCAAATCACAGTCTAAAACAAGAGAACAGTGCTCCAAGGGTCGGGCTCTGGAGGTAACTCTAACATAAGTTTAGGTGAGACAGACAGCCAAGAGTAAAACTAAATAATCGGATGGCAACCCAACCGGGGGCCGGCTGAAGGACCGACCAACAACGTAATCAATTCTCTTGCGCCCAAACAACACCACAACCACGAAAAAATCAGCGAGGACGAAGATACCAGGAACGCTATGTCTTTAAAGTTGGCGCCTATATACAGCCAAGGCAGAATAACCACTAAAAAATGAGAACAACACCAAAGGCTGTCAAACTACACGCCATGCTGGACAGCATCAGCACGCCAAGGAAAAACACACTGCTGGAAAACTACGCTAACGACCACGGCAGGCAACTGGAACATTAACGGCCACAAGTCAGAGGATATCACTGGTACACTTCACTAAAATGTATCATCGAATTCAAGAGTTAACCACCATACAGGAAGACGGCTGCAAAGCTTCGCTGAATCCGACACACCATACGTCGTTTCTTGCGAGAATAGCCCAGAAAGCAACATTCGGCAGTGAACGAAGAGATGTCACAGTAGTTGAGGTTTCATAACAGGTTAACAGATCACTCAACTTCAATGTCCAGGTGCGGTGGGCGATTAACTTTGTAGCTCTCGCAGCTAGCACCTCACAAATCCGACGCGCGCATGCATGCCACCAGCAGCCCCGGCCTGACCCTGCAATGTGGAGACTTCTTCGCTTCTCTGTCCCAACCGATCAACTGCCACACACGCTACACACGGAAATATAGCGGTCGTACCAAAGATAGTACAGCAGTACTAGTATCGATAAGAGCTGCTGCTGCCACTGACAGAGGCAAGTCAGCAACTTGTTATGGCAGTAACTCAGGGAGAAATAAGACGCCACTCGTTTGTGACAAATGCCAAAGAACAAAGCATCAACGCGAGCCCGTTCTTGAAATCTTGTTGCTAGACTTTCTTGGGGTAGTTTACCTCTATTATAAAGAGTCTGGAAGCTAAATTTCTTCAGTATCTCAGTGACACACTCCCATGGATCAAACAAATCTGTAACCATTCATACTGCCCTTCTTGCATACGTCCAATGTCCCCTGTTAGTCCTATTTGTTACAAGGTTTCCCAACTAATCTCTTTACCATGATAAGTTATCATATATCATAATGACACCAAGCTAACACAGAGGATCATAGACTGTTCAGCGAATACCACTTGTATGAAGCGTGCGACTGTGGTATCACTTGATAAATGTTTTTAATTTTTCAGGTGTTACGTGGTAAAAGAACCCTACAATTGTCCACTGCCGTTTTGCCTGACATACAGGGATATCTTTTTTCTCCCTATCCGGATCGTTTTAAACGGGGGTAAAATGTAGTAGATTGAGTCACATTTGTTCACGAATTTTATCTTTTAGTAAGTGGTGTAAAATGACACTGTGTAATGTACTGTGACTTTTATTACTCAATGAGTGACAAATTTGCATTTACGGAGAGAGGTGGCGCAGTGGTTAGCACACTGGAATCGCAATAGGGAGGACGACGGTTCAAACTCGCATCCAGCCATCCTGATTTAGGTTTTATGTTAGTTCCCTATATATCTTCAGGCAAATGACAGGATGGTTCCTCTGAAAGGTCACGGCAGATTTCCTTCCCCATCTTTCCTTATCAGGAATTGTGCTTCGTGTCTAATCAACTCATTGTTAGACACTAATCTCCTCCCCCTTTCTCAAATTTGCATTTCACGGGCTGTGTTTTTACTTGAGTTCTTGACATAAACTGTACTTAGCACCAAAGACCTTTCAATGGAGTATATGTTAATCCAGGTTCACAGCAAGTTGTGTGGTTCGTATTGTGACATATTCCTCAATATTCCTCCTATATTTTTCAATTTTTCGACGCGTAATTGTATCTGTTGCTATAGGATATAACTCTTACTCTATAGCAGTCCGGTAAACACATTAACCGTGTGGATGATCACGAAATATGCTGCCGTCTGAGAAATCCATAATTTTTTTGACTACAACTTTTGCGATAAATGCCTAGAAACAGTAACATCTTTAAAATACCTAGAAGTAGCCGGAGCAATTTAACACGAAATGACTACATAAAAATACACTGGCAAATTGTGCGACACAAAATATTGATAGTAGGCGAGTTACTAACTCTAAAAGGTGACATCTACTACAATTTCGCACCTGTTGCATATGAGTGGCACTAGTATCACCACTAAGCGGATGCTAAGCATGTTTGCTTTAAATACATGCTGTAACGGTCGTGAGCGTTAGTCAACTTCGAGAGAGTACGAGATGAGTTGGTATCAGTCCAGAATGCCTTTAAGGCGACAAAGAAGCCATTACCAGCACCTCATTAAGTTTGAACGAGGTCGTGTAATAGGGCTACGAGAAGCTCGATGTCCCTTCTGCGATACTGGAGAAAGATTTGGCAGGAATGTAGCCGCAGTACATGATTGCTGGCAGCGGTGGTCAAGAGACTGTATGGTCTTAAGAATGCCATGTGGCATTACCGAGAGGGGAGACCATCGCATTTATCACACGTTTCTGGCTTAAAGTATTGAGACCGCAGCAGCAATCTGAGCAGCAGTTAGCATCACAGTGACACAACGAACTGTTACAAATCGTTTACTGCAAGGACATCTCCTAACCAGACGCCCAGCAGCGTGCTTTCCACTGACTCCAAACCATCTCTACTTTCGACTTCATTGGTGTCAAGTGAGAGCTCATTGGATGACAGGTTGGAGGTCTGTTGTGTTTTCCGATGAGGGCTGGGTCTGCCTCGGTACCAGTGATGGCAGTGTTTTGGTTACGAGGTGGCCAGCTGAGGATCTGCAACAAACCCGCCTGCGTGCTGGGCACACAGGAGCTACACCCAAGAATCATGGTCTGGGGTGAGGTTTCGTATGGCAGCAGGATCACTCTCGTCAAAATCCCACTCATCCTGACTGAAGGTTTCTTCGTCAATCTGGTGATTCGACCTATTGTGTTACCATTCACGAACAGCATTCCTGGGGATGTTTTCTAACAAGATAACGCTCGCCAACATACCGCTGTTGTACCCCAACATGATCTACAGATTGTCGACACGTTTCGTCGGTGTGCTCGATCACCAGGTCTGTTTCCAATCGAGAACTGTGTTAAATTATCGGACGACAACTCCAACGCAATGCACAACAAGGGAAGACTGTCCCTGTATTGACCAATCAAGTGCAACGGGCATGGAACTCCATCCAGTAAACTGACATCAGGCACCTGTGCAACACAATGCATGCAAGTTTGCGCACTCAACAGTCTGGATGTTACGGCTGTTATTAATGCACCAGCATTACACATTTTCTGTGATTACATTAACGTGGTCCGCAGCTCGAGGTCTTGCGGTAGCGTTCTCGCTTCCCGCGCACGAGGTCCCGGGTTCAATTCCAGGCGGGGTCAGGGATTTTTCCTGCCTCGCGATGACTGGGTGTTGTTGTGTCGTCTTCATCATCGTCATTATTCATACCCATTACGGTCGGAGGAAGGCAATGGCAAAACACCTCCACTAGGACCTTGCCTAGTACACAGGTGCGGGTCTCCCGCATCGTCCCCTACGCTCCGCCGAGTATGGGAACTCATCATCATCATCACATTAACGTGTGATCATGTAATGTTAACCACTTATATACATTACCTAGACTAAAATATTCCAGGAATTTCGCTCGCTTCCCACGCCCGGGTTCCCGGTTTCGATTCCCGGCGGGGTCAGGGATTTTCTCTCCCTCATGATGACTGGGTGTTGTGTGATGTCCTTAGGTTAGTTAGGTTTAAGTAGTTCTAAGTTCTAGGGGACTGATGACCATAGCTGTTAAGTCCCTTAGTGCTCAGAGCCATTTTTGAATTTCGCTACTCTACATAATAATTTTTTGGTGTTGCGATATTTTTCCGTTAGTATAGACATGACGTGACCTTTGCAGTTGCATCAGGTTTCATCAGTAGGATTAAATGCTATGAAAGCTATAAGGACCAGTAATAGCCGTTTTATTCGTTAAAGACAAATCGTGAAGGAGATTCTCCTTTAACTAGTGCTCATCCTACATTTATTAATTTTACCTCGACTCTTCAATCTATGCACTGAGTTTGATTTTCAGATAACCAGTAATTGGTTTGGGAAGGAACTTATATCATACTGTGGTAAGTCCCAAGGTTTATAAGAACATTCTCACCATATGATCGCCTTGTGTTGACCAGAGAGCCTTGTGGACTCGTTGAACTAAACCAGCTATCGACGGCCCAGTGGACCACGATAATATCTTCTTTTAATTACCGGGTTTCCCAACGAATCTCCATTACCACGGTAAATGATCGTTATCATCACCAATGCGAGATGACACGAAGAGTGAATCACTGATTGTTCAATGTGGCTGCGGTATTTCTTTATAAGTGCTTGTAATGTTTCAGATGTTTCGCGGTGAAAGAACGAAATAGTTGTGCTCTCTCGCTTCACCTGGCATGCAGCTATATATGTTTCCTCGCTAAATAGAATAATTTATTTTGGCTGTAAAATTTGGTTGATTATATTCATATTTTTCAGAACTTTTATTTTTTAAAAACCGGTGTAAAACATTACAGTCCAATATACTGTGACTATTACTAATCAAACAGTGGCAAATTCGCATTTCATGGGCTGTGTATTTAAATAATATGTTTGCCTTAAACTTTGTATTTAAATAATATGTTTGTCATGAACTTAATGTGCACCAGATGTCAGTTTGACTAACAATATGTTGAGCAGTGTTTCATGGTTATACAAGGGCCATACTCTCAAAGTGTATGTTTACCAACGTTCACACCAAATTGTGTGCTTCGTGTTGTGACATACTATAACTTCTCCTCTATATTCCTAATATATCTTTCAGTTTTTCCAGGCGTAACAGTAATTTCATCTGTTGCATTTGCTATAGGATATAACTCTTACTCTATAACAGTTGGATAAGCACATCAATCGTGTGGCTGATCACGAAGTACGCTGCTGTCTGTTGCATCGCCAGAAGACTGTCGTAACTTGCTGGAAGATCTGCACAGAATCGACAGCTACTGCAAAGACAGTTTCGTGGACCGAGAGATGCATTATTCATTTATTACTTCCTTTGCAATAAATACCCAGGAACAGAAGCAGCCCTAAAATACGAACAAGTAACCGAAGCGAAATGACCATATAAAAAGACACTCCTGGAAATTGAAATAAGAACACCGTGAATTCATTGTCCCAGGAAGGGGAAACTTTATTGACACATTCCTGGGGTCAGATACATCACATGATCACACTGACAGAACCACAGGCACATAGGCACAGGCAACAGAGCATGCACAATGTCGGCACTAGTACAGTGTATATCCACCATTCGCAGCAATGCAGGCTGCTATTCTCCCATGGAGACGATCGTAGAGATGCTGGATGTAGTCCTGTGGAACGGCTTGCCATGCCATTTCCACCTGGCACCTCAGTTGGACCAGCGTTCGTGCTGGACGTGCAGACCGCGTGAGACGACGCTTCATCCAGTCCCAAACATGCTCAATGGGGGACAGATCCGGAGATCTTGCTCGCCAGGGTAGTTGACTTACACCTTCTAGAGCACGTTGGGTGGCACGGGATACATGCGGACATGCATTGTCCTGTTGGAACAGCAAGTTCCCTTGCCGGTCTAGGAATGGTAGAACGATGGGTTCGATGACGGTTTGGATGTACCGTGCACTATTCAGTGTCCCCTCGACGATCACCAGTGGTGTACGGCCAGTGTAGGAGATCGCTCCCCACACCATGATGCCGGGTGTTGGCCCTGTGTGCCTCTGTCGTATGCAGTCCTGATTGTGGCGCTCACCTGCACGGCGCCAAACACGCATACGACCATCATTGGCACCAAGGCAGAAGCGACTCTCATCGCTGAAGACGACACGTCTCCATTCGTCCCTCCATTCACGCCTTCGCGACACCATTGGAGGCGGGCTGCACGATGTTGGGGCGTGAGCGGAAGACGGCCTAACGGTGTGCGGGACCGTAGCCCAGCTTCATGGAGACGGTTGCGAATGGTCCTCGCCGATACCCAAGGAGCAACAGTGTCCCTAATTTGCTGGGAAGTGGCGGTGCGGTCCCCTACGGCACTGCGTGCATCCGTGCGTCGCTGCGGTCCGGTCCCAGGTCGACGGGCACGTGCACCTTCCGCCGACCACTGGCGACAACATCGATGTACTGTGGATACCTCACGCCCCACGTGTTGAGCAATTCGGCGGTACGTCCACCCGGCCTCCCGCATGCCCACTATACGCCCTCGCTCAAAGTCCGTCAACTGCACATACGGTTCACGTACACGCTGTCGCGGCATGTTACCAGTGTTAAAGACTGCGATGGAGCTCCGTATGCCACGGCAAACTGGCTGACACTGACGGCGGCGGTGCACAAATGCTGCGCAGCTAACGCCATTCGACGGCCAACACCGCGGTTCCTGGTGTGTCCGCTGTGCCGTGCGTGTGATCATTGCTTGTACAGCCCTCTCGCAGTGTCCGGAGCAAGTATGGTGGGTCTGACACACCGGTGTCAATGTGTTCTTTTTTCCATTTCCAGGAGTGTAGATCGCGGGAAAGGCGACTGTCGTATGCCCGCTTACCAGCCCTAATTTCTACCGTCTGGTCTTTGCAGTCTTTACGCGAAATATTATCTCGCGGCATCAGAATCGTAACGCCATTAGCAGAACATTGTGGTTCTAACAAATTTCTGAATTGTGTTTTATATGTAGACTTTCTCTGGCCAGGATTTCCCATCTGTTCACGACCTCCATAGTATTCGTGTGTTGATCGAATCCGCCGGTAGAATATCTAGTAGCATGCCTCTGAGCTGCTTCTTTGTCTTCCTTAAATCCGCCTGGTATTCTTCCTAAACGCTCGAGTAGTAATCAGAATGTGACGCATTAGCTTGTTTTATGGGATCTCTTGATGAGCTACACTTTACTACAACTGCCCCAATATATCGACTTCTAACTATTCGGCTTCGCTATTACCGACTTTACATATTTCTTCCGCATTCAAACATTACAGTGTAGTTTTTTCTACTCAACTGCATTAACACAGATTTTTCTACATTTAGAGCAAACAACAATTCATCATACCAAGATGAAATTCAATACAAGTCTTTCTGTATTCTCCTGTAGTCACATAATGATGACATACAGCGTCATCAGCAAACAATCGCAGACTGGTGCTCACCCCATCAGACGGATCATTCATGTATATAGAGAACAAGAGAGGTCGTGCCACAGTGGCCCGGCCACTCCTGGCGATAACGTTGTCTCTGGTGCGCACTCGCCGTCGAGGACAACGTACTGGATCTGTTACTTAATTAGTCTGCTTGAGCAGACAGCTTGCAGTGAGAAACTTTCCGGAAATCTGGGAATATGTAATCTTCTGCTACCCTTCATGCGTGGTTCTCAGGAAAACGTGTGAGTAAACGACAAGCTGAGTTTCGCACGATTAGTGTTTTCTAAATCCGCGCTGATTTGCTGACGGACGCTTTTCTGCCTTAAAGGTAATTCATTAGATTCGAATTTAAAATATGATCAAGCATTGTGCGGCACACTTATGTTAAGAATATTGGTGTTCAATTTTTCTGATCTGTTCTTGTACACAGCCGGCCGGAGTGGCCGTGCGTTTCCAGGCGCTACAGTCTGGAACAGCGTGACCGCTACGGTCGCAGGTTAGAATCCTGCCCCGGGCATGGATGTGTGTGATGTCCTTAGTTAGGCTTAAGTAGTTCTAAGTTCTAGAGGACTGATGACCTTAGAAGTTAAGTCCCATAGTGCTCAGAGCCATTTGAACAATTTTTTTGTTCTTGTACACTTATTATACACTCCGTTACAAAATTCAATAAATAAGTGAATAAATAAAACGACGCTCCACGAAGGAATAATGCGAATGGGACGATAACTGGTAGGTGTGACGTACGTGTACACAGAAACAAATGACAAGCAGTAAAACTTTCGCCGTATGCGGGAGGGTATTATCTTTGAAATTTATGCCCATGATGGCTTGCCATGAAAGGTATCAAGAACGCGTGTAGACTATCTTCGACATACCGCTGTGCTGTTAGGATGCTGTAGATGAGACCCAAAGTAATCCTGCTATGAAATGAAGTGGTACACCAGTCAACCACGCCTGGTTGTCGGGCCGTATGGCAACTGAGAGACAAGTTGGTATCCGCCGTTCGGAGCTGTTCCAGACACGTCCTCTCTGAGCATCGGGGCTCAGTTCAAAGTGGAACTCATCTCTGAAGTCAATTTTACTTCCATAAATGAGATTCCAGGCCCCAGTTACCAGCCAAGGTGTGACTGGAGACGCCCTGGACAGCGGTGATATATCGGCCTGACTGTTACCCACCATACGGACTGACAAACAGGAATAGAAACCCGAAGCGGAAAGATATTTAGCGAGTCATGGAACACCGATCTGAAAGACAGATTACACATCCTATTGGGGACGGGGGGAGGGGAGAGTTCGTTGCAGATGCAGATTATCCTAAGGACAAACACACACACACATGCTCGAGGGAGGACTTGAACCTCCGCCGGGATTAGCCGCACAGTCCATGTCTGCAGCACCACTCGGCTAATCCCGCGCGGCTAGGAGGATACAAGATGACTGATACAAAATTTCTAGTTGGTGTTATGAATGGCAGCTAGCTCTAAATGTAACTAGAGACAAAATATCTAGCTGGTGCACCAAATACGAGCTAGCTGTAAATCTAGGGAAACAAGCCCGTAATGTTCGGATATAGAGTTAATAGTGTCCTGCTTGACACAGTCCCTCGTTTAAATATCTGGGCGTGAAGTTTCATAGCGATATGAAGTGGAATGAGCATGTTAGGATTGTAGTTGGGAAATGGATGGTCGACATCTGTTAATTGGGAGAATTTTGGGAATGTGTGGTCCATACGTAAGGGAGAGCTGATGCACGCTCGCACACGGTGACAGCTCCTACTTTTGGTCTTCGTGCTTGCCAAACACTACCCTGGCCAGCGAAGTCGCCAGGCCCCTCCAGTCGGCTCGGGATTTTACGATGTAACGTGCCAATTAGAATTTGGCTCGATATCTCTCTGGAGGACATCCAGCGACACTATCCATGAATTCCAAGCCGTGGTGGAATAACGCGTTACTGACGTGCTCAATTTGTGAAGCTCTTCCTCTTGAATAAATCGTCGTATTTTTCTGAAATTGTAAAAATTTGTTTGTCTGTACATGTACGTCACATGTACAGAATTCTGAGCCATTCGGACAATTCCTTTGTGGTGTGTCGTTTTATTTCTGTGTTTGTTTATTTATTTTTTAGAATTCATATCGTATGTACATAATATATACGTTATTTTTCATTCACTTGTGACTTTGAGCAAGGCGAGAAATTCGCGATAAGTGCAAGCTAGGGAAGGCACTAATGCCGAAGAGTACTCCTTGTAAATCGAACTGGGATTCCATCGTACCTGGTAACTAAATTCTTTCCAACTGTTTCTGTTGCTTCTCAACGCCAGTGATGCCTACTTCTGTGTCATCCAAGGGGACTACTGCGAGCGGTCCAATGAGAATATGTCTGTGAGATCCTCCTGCATGAGTGTCTATTTGATGCTGAATTTAAAATTTCGTCTTTCCCTCTAATGTCTTCTGTTGCCACCCCAGACTGGTCGAAGAGTGACAGGATAAGAATCTGCTAACCACACTCCAGTTTCACGTAGGACCAGAATTTTGTATGGATCTCGACGAGATCTTTCGCTATCATATGACGGTGGTAGTTGTATATTCAGCGTCATGATGATGATGGTGGTGAACTCCCATACTCCTTGACAGAGCGTAGGGGACAATGTGGTAGACCCGCCCCGCTGTACTAGGCAAGGTCCTAGCGGAGATGGTTGGCCGTTGCCTTCCTCCGACCGTAGTGGTGGTGAATGATGATGATGAAGACGACGGAACACCCAGTCATCTCGAGGCAGGTGAAAATCCCCGACCCCGCAGGGAGTCGAAACCGAGACCCCGTGCTCGGGAAGCAAGAATGCTACCGCGAGAACACGAGCTGCGCACATGTTTTGTATATACATTTTTTTATAGGCGCACGAATTTTTATTAGTGTGAAAATACCGTCTCTTTTCTTGACCGAGGAGTGCAACAGTCTACGCTTCCACAGTACTTTGCAAATTTTGTTATTAAACCACGGTGGGTCTTTTCCCTCCTTAATACACCTTATCAGCAGGTACACCTCCATAACACGTTTTAAGAACGGTTTAAAACCTGACCGTAATTTCTTTAAGTCCATTATATTTAAAAGAAGTGTTGACGACTGATTGTCTAAGTAGCTAGCAACTAAGACACAAAGGATTTACAGCTAGTGGCTGCGAGCTGGCATAGACTGAAATGAATGGAGAAAGTTGAAAATTTCTTACGGAGCAGCATTCGAACATGGGGCTCCTGCTTACTAGGCAGATTCAATGGCCAATAAGCCATCCAGACACAGTGGTCATTGTAACTGCACGGACTACACTAGCACGCCTCCCGTCAGACCCAAATTCTCAACTTAAACACTACTAATGTAGTGTCCCTTGCCCACGTCCGAAACAACAGACGCCGCTTATACATAGCTAGCAACTGTTACCTGCTCCCTCTACCATAAAAGCTCTACTAGCCTTCTTGATGGATTTATGAATTTTATTCACCATCTTCGCTGTGATATCATGATTATTAATCCCTAAGCCTGTACTGACACTGCCGCTAATTTTCAGTGCTGTTCGTGTGTGGGTTTTAGAAGTAGCTGCTCTAGACAGTTTTCGGATAACGTGTTCAGAAATTACTTCACAAGACTGTCTATTGACCTCTAGCGATGATGGACATTAATGAGGTAAGCTACTAGATTTCATGTGCGCAGCCGTAAGAGCTCCAGTTCTTTATTACTTCGCGCGTATAACTTTGGATATCTTCCAAGCGAAGCCACGTCGATACTCAGAGCTCCCCCGAAACTCATGCAGCCACGAGTAATCATGGCTAAAGGTACTTATTTGCTTGGCAGCAAAGAAACTTATGTGAACTTCTTGAAAGTTATTGTGGGACAGAAATCGTGGTCAGGTGCTCGAAACTTTCTCATATATTCGTGCATAAATGAAAGCAGAAAACGCTCCGAGATCTAATAAAAGTTCGAGTCACAGTCCACAATATCTTCAGGCTGAAGCTACTGTCTCACTTTATTAAATACTTCTCCAGACAAGATGCTGCGGTTTGTTTCAAAATGGCGGCGCAAAAGGGTGAAGTTAATCCAGAATTTTGATGCTGTCTCACACTACACAATCATTAGTGAGCAGCATTGTGGAAAGTAGATGTTCTGTCAATAAAATTATTCACGGTATGTGACTGCATTGCCATATGATGTCAACAAGTTCTTTTGTGCATAATCTGTTCGAGTTGATGTATGAAATGGAAAACTCGCACTGCACCTCGTGAACTTTTGCCTTACGTTGCAACAAATGTGCGTTTACAGAACCAAGAAGAACTACCGTTTTCAACAGACAGCGGAAGTTCACTTTGACATTGTGCGTGATGGGAAACAGGCCTGTCCTTGAAGAAAGCATTCCTACGAAAGGGAAACAAAGTATTGATTTAAACCTGTCTGTCTCATTAAGTGAATGATATCCAAACTGAGGAAGATCTACAGAAAACAGGTGAAGAAAGGTGACACGTGTGTTCCATGTTTGTGGCGCCCATCTCATTTGGCCAGATGAATCTACCCCGCGAATGTAGGACTGTCATTGATGAAACCTGGTAATCAAGGAAGGCAGGATACTGTTACGATTGTGGACGCGGCCGTAATCAGTTACTCTCGCATTCGGGAGGACGACGGTTCAATCCCGTCTCCGGCCATCCTGATTTAGATTTTCCGTGATTTCCCTAAATCGCTTCAGGCAAATGCCGGAATGGTTCCTTTGAAACGGCACGGCCGATTTCCTTCCCCATCCTTCCCTCACCCGAGCTTGCGCGCTCCGTCTCTAATGACCTCGTTGTCGACGGGACGTTAAACACTAATCTCCTCCTCCTCCCGTAATCAGTTACTCTTGGTTCCCTTTTGCAATTACACACACTTACTTTAAAACGATAATTCCAGACTCAGCAATAAATAAAGATATCACACGTTATTAATGAAGGAGTAAACAACTGTGTAATTAATAGTGCTTTCAGTGCGTTTCAGTTTACCAAATGAACGTAAAATACAGACACAGCAAATAATGTTTAAAGAAAAAAGAAACAAATTTGATCCCAGTTAGAATTGTAAGGCAAGTAACCACAGTCACGACTGAAGGCCCCTAACGCCAAGAACGGCAACTATAAAAACATTTAACAAACATATTGTAAAACAGCAATGCAAAAGCAAGGTTAATTTAAAGAGACAGGCAACTGATCACCAAACGGGTGAGACAAAATGATGGTAAACATTGTAGCGCAATCATTCAAACCATCTGTAACGCCACGAAAGGCAATTATATAAAAAAAAATTAGAAACGTACAATGAAATTGGAAATACGTAATAAAAAACAATGGCCAGTCACAGACGGTGCACCAGGAATCGACCTCTGAGTATGTCCGGCAAAAAACACTTTCGCGAATGATAGGATAGGCAGCCAAGAGTTGCATTCACTTCACAAGGTGGTAACTCAGACTAGTGTCAGTCCAACGAGTGACTAATGATAATCATGCTAAGGCTACCTGACGTCCAATAAACCAAATGCATGGATCTAAAAATACGCCAAATGCGGAACCTGCGGTCTGGACTCCGCCTGCAGAATACTGTGCTTCGTGCTCCCGGAAAGAGAAAGGAATCACTACTACCGGAGTAGAAGAATCGCCAACCAACTTTCAATCAAGAAAGCTTTCAAAACTAGGCTGCAGGTCGAACACAGGAGGAACATAGATGCAGGAACCATCTGTATAACAGCTGTAAATTGTCGTAGCTGTGTTGGGGAAGTGCCAGAGCTCCAGGCGCTAATAGAAAGCACTGTTACTCACTTCGTTACAGGCACTGAAATCTGGCTAAAGCATGAGGTAAGTTCAGCCGAAATTTTTGCTAAGAACCTAACGGTGTTCCGAAAGCATAGGCTAAACACAGTTGGTGGTGGCGTTTTATTGCATGTGAGAATTAGTTTATCTTGTCGTGAAATTGAAGTAGGTAGCTCTTGTGACCTAGTATGGGCAGAGGTCTTTCTTGGCAACCTGAATAAAATATTAATTCGATCCTTTTACTACCCTCCCTATTCAAATATCACAATTACTGTAAATTACTCGACTCATACGATTACGGTTGCTGGGGACTTTAATTTACTCTCGATATGTTGGCGAAAACACATGTTTCATTCCGGAGATACGCATAAAACCATAAAACCTGATTCGAAATTATGCTAAACGCACTCTCTGAAAATTATTTCAAGTAGTTAATTCACGAGCTCAAGCGAATAATAAAAGATTGTGAAAACACACTTGACCTCTTAGCAACAAATAATCCTGAGCTGATAACAAGCATCAAAACAGTTACAGAGGTTAGTGAATAAAGGGTTGTCTTTGCGAGATTGAATATTGTAATCCCCAAATACCTCAAAGACAAACGAAAGATATAGTCTTCACAAAGGTAGATAAAAATTCACTTACGTCTTCCTGAGAGACAGCCTCCACCCTTCCAAATTAACAATGTACGTGCGTTCCAGATGTGGCTTGGGTTCAAGGAAATAACATCGGCTACAATTGGAGATCTATACCGAATAAATTAACAACAATGGAGCTGATACTCTTTGGTACACAAAACGTGTCAGAACATTGTTGCCGGAACAACGAAGAAAACATGCCAAATTTAAACAGATGCAAAATTTCCAAGATTGACGATGTTTTACGGAAGCTTGATATTTAGAGCGGTCTTCAATGCGAGGTTCTTATCATAGTTTCCACAACGAAACTTTGTCTCAAAACCTGGCAGAAAATCCAGAGAGATTCTGGTCATATCTGAAGTATGCTAACGGCAAGACAATCAATGCGTTCTCTGGCGCGATAACAGTTGAGATACTATCGAAGACAGTGCTGCCAAAGCAGAGCTAGTACACACAGCTTCCCGAAATTCCTTCACCAAAGAAGGTGTAGTAAATATTATAGAATTCGAATCAAGAACAGCTGCCAACATGAGTAATCTAGAAGTAGAAATCCTAGGAGTAGTGAAGCAACATAAATCACTTAACAAAAGGAAGTCTTCCCGTCGAGACTGTATACCAGTTAGGTTTCCTTTACAGTATGCTGATACAATAGCTCCATACGTAACAATCATATACAACCGTTCGCTCGACGAAAGACCCGTACGCAAAGACTGGAAAGTTGCACAGATGACACCAACATTCAAGAAAGGTAGTAGGAGAAATTTTCTTATTTCTGGATTTGAGGAAGGCTTTTGACACTATACCACATAAGTGGCTTGTAGTGAAATTGGGTGCTTATGGAATATCGCTTCAATTATTTGACTCGATTCGTGTTTTCCTGTCAGAGAACTCACAGTCCTTCGTGGTAATTGGCGGAAAGTCATCGATTAAAACAGAAGTGATTTCTTCCGTTCGCCAAGGTAGTGAGAAAGGCCCTTTGTTGTTCCTTATTTACGTAAAGGGTTTGCGGGACAATCTGAGCAACTGTCTTAGGTTGTTTGCAGATGACGCGGTCGTTTATCGACTAAAAAAGTCGAAAAAAATTGCAAAACGATTTAGAAAAGACATCTGTATTGTGCGAAAACGGGCAATTGTCCCTAAATAACCAAAAGTGTGAGATCAGCCACATAAGAGTTAAAAGGAATCCGTTAAACTTGGATTACACGATAAATCAGACCAATCTAAAGACCATAAATTCACCTAAATACCTAGGTATTGCAATTACTAAAAGCTTAAATTCGAAGGAACGCATAGAGCTGCTAAAGAGACCGCCTACACTACGCTTGTCCGACATCTTTTAGAATGCTGCTGCATGGTGTGGGATCCTTACCAGATAGTATTGATGAAGTGCAAAGAAGGGCAGCACGTTTCCTATTATCGGGAAATAGGAGAGAGAGTGTCACTGAAATGAAACAGGATTTAGGGTGGACATCATTAAAATAAAGGAGTTTTACGTTGCGGCGGAATCCTCTCGCCAAATTTCAACCACCAACTTTCTCCTCAGAATTCGCAAATATTTTGTGGACGCCGACCTACGATCACCATGATAAAAGAAGGGAAATCAGAGCTCGCACAGGAAGATACTGGTATTCAATTCTTCTGTGAGCTATATAAGGTTAGAATAATACAGAATTTTGAAGGTGGTTCGATGAATCATCTGCCATGCACTTAAATGTGATTTGGAGAGTATCCATGCAGATGTAGAAGTAGGGATTAAAAGTTTATTAAAATATTAATTCGACATAGCGAATGGAAGATCCAGGTGGCCAGAGGGACTACTCTAGAAGATACTACAGAGAAAATTTGAACATTATCCCAGTTTTAATACAGTAGGTACTTGGTAAGCTCTAAGGTAGGATAGATGTGTGCCCATCTCTGAATACTAGGCCTTACTTTACCCTCTCTAGTGGGATACAATTTTTTGCTGGGTGCAGTTACAATGTTTTGAAGTATATCTTAATCACTAAGGTGTTTTTTTGTACTTGAATACTTGTCAGTTATTTATGAAAATTTTTAGATTGCTTTATGTTTTATATGAGTCTTGTAATTCACTTTAATATGAATTACTCTCTGGTTGTACACAAGGTTCTCTATCCTCTTCCTCATCCTTGGAAGATTAATATTAATTACAATGCAAATATAAAGGCAAGATGTATTTCCTATGGAGATTTTGTAATTTGAGTCCTAGTGTACTAAACCATCTGAGCTATGAATTGATAACTGTTTGTATGGAAAGTGTTTTGTAGACATGGTATGTTAGATTTTCCCTTGTAATTATGGGATGTTTGTATATTGGTGGTCTCCCTCATTGTGCCACATCAATGAAAACAAATTTTTATGTATACTTAAGGGATGTCAGTTATTTATGGAACTGTCATGTATGCCTCAAAATTATAGATACTTACAATGATCATTCATTATCTTAAATGCTTCACTCTTTAGGTGTACAATGGTTTTCCTATCCCCCATTTTTCTTTATAGACCCAATAGTATTGACAACGCAAGTATAAAGTTTGCAGGCTGACACTGTAGATAGTTTTGTTAAATTGTCACTATTTTACTTTTTTTTATATTTTTAGTTCACCAACTCAGTTCTGAGGCGGTTTTACATTGATTACACAAGTTGTAGTGTATTTTAGATGCAAAACCTGTGTGTGTGTGAACATGTTTGGATTTTTCATGTAAGGATGTAAATATTTGGAGACTGATGATCTCTCTCTGTGGGCACCTTTATTGAACATAAGTTGTTAGATATGCATAAATGCCTGTCAGTTATTTCTGGAAATCATCATGTATATTTTATATTTTCTAGGCCCGTATAATTATTTTCGTTTGTCTTAAACACATTAATGTTTTTTAGTAGATCCAATATGAAGTTAATATTTGTCATGCTCTATATTCTTCTGTAGTACTGCAGTATAGCCTCTAATGTACCAAACCATTACTGATGTTGGTTGATAATATTACTTATGTGAAGTCTATTCAATGTTAAGATTTTCAAAGCATACACAGGTTGGATCTTCTCAAGTAATTATGGAGATGCTCTATCTTATTGGACCCCAAAATTGATCATGAGTATTAAGCATATATAGGCTCAAGTTAGCCTTGTTTTACACTCTTTAAGCAAAAGTGTGTTTTAACTTTTTTCTAAGTACAGCATGTTTTCTAATTTAGATTGGTTGACTTTGTTTTTGGAAACAGAATACTCCTGGTAAAATATTTAAATGTGAAATGTAATATTTATATATATGTATATGTTAGTTCCCATGGCGCTCAGAGCCATTTGAACCATTTTGAAACTTTCTTTTATTTCCTTTGTGATTTCTTAGGTATGTACAATCAATAGTAACGTTGTCTTTCAACCTTTCTTAGATCCTAGCACTTCGTTCCTGGTTTCCTATTCTTAGTGTTCTCACTTTGTTCTTGTACGTATTGTACATTAAACGTTTTTCCCTGTAGCTTACCACTATTTCGAATCTTGCAACATTTTACAGTGTCTACAGATCCTATGACGGTGTCTTGGTTTTTCTTCAGTCTTGTTTCCATTATCAACCAAAACGTCGGTACTGTCTTTTTGGTGCTTTTACCTTCCCTCCAGCTAAACTCATCGTCATCTAACATATCCCCACTTTCCTTTTGCATTCTTCTGAGTATAAAGCTTGCCAGGAACTTGGATGCATGAGCTGCTAAGCTGATAGCGATAATTGTTGCACTTGGCTTTTGCAGTTCTGAGGGGTATGTGGATGATGTTTTTCCTGAAAGTGTGATGGGTGGGAAACTGCCCGTAAAGGTGGAACAATCGTCAATGATCAACGGCATGAGGATGGTTAAGGCTAAACTACTGTAGTAAACACATGATGTGAATCCACACTACATGCGGCCTGTACTTGAAAAAGTGTGGTGGTGATGCCTCCATTGGGAAAATATTCCAGACCAGTCCCCTGTTCAGATCTCTAGAGGGGACTAAACAACCAACGAAAGGGTGAAGTTATACGTCCCGGGCATGGAACATCAGAAATTTGATCCAGGTAGGGCAGCTAGAAAATTTAACAAGGGAAATGCATAGGCTCACTCAATATATTGTGGGAGTCAATAAAGTAAATGGAAACAAGGCAAGGATTTCTGATCAGATGAGTATAAGATAATATCACCAGCTGCAGAAAATGGTATAACCGGAGTAGAAGTCACTATCAACAGGAAACTAGGATAGAGAGTGAGTTACTGTGAACGGCTCAGTGATAGTATTGTTCTCATCGACAGAAAACCAACACCAAAAACGATAGTACCCGTATACATGCCGAAGTCACAGGCAAAAGAAGAAGAGATAGAGGAAGTATATGAGGATATTGAACGACTAATTCAATATGTAAAGGTAGATGACAATCTGATAGTCATGGGGGCTGCAGTAGAGCTATAGGGGTAGGAATAGAAAAAATCGTTTCCAGAAAACAGGGACTTTGTACTACGAATGGGAGAGGAGAAAGATGAATTCAGTTCTGCAAAAAATTTCAGCTAGTAACAGTT
The DNA here is from genome assembly GCF_023864275.1 of Schistocerca cancellata. Classification (NCBI taxonomy): domain Eukaryota; kingdom Metazoa; phylum Arthropoda; class Insecta; order Orthoptera; family Acrididae; genus Schistocerca; species Schistocerca cancellata. The sequence continues at coordinate 140,457,006 of NC_064632.1, forward strand.
ATTATTCTTTTCAAGATTCGCAAGAGGAGGAGGTATACTTGGGAAACGGCAGGGATACGTTAAGATTCCAGTTAGATTACATCATGGTCAGACAGATATTCCGAAATCATATACTGGACTGCAGGCCTTACCCAGGAGCACATATAAACTCAGACCACAATTTAGTAGTGATGAAGAATACGCTGAAGTTAAAGAGGTTAGTCAGGAAGAATTAATATGCAAAGGAGTGGTGTAAGGAAATAATAAAGAATGAAGAAAGACGCTTTAAGTTGTGTGAGCCATAGATTCTGCTATAATGAATAGCTCAACGGGCAGTTCAGTTGAAGGGAATGGACACCTCGAAAGAGGTGTCCATGCACAGAAAACGGAAAGAAAAACACAGCTATGTAATCTCCCTCCCCTTCCTTATTCAACCTATTGTCCACATTAGTCATTTATGAAGATTTCTACTTTACTTAGCTTTCACGTAGGTCTGGCTCCATTTCTTATTGTCTAGGGGTCTGATTCTTGAAGCTGAACACGTCACATTTTAGGTCCTCATCGTTGAATTGTTCTAAATAAATCTGAAGTTTGTTGTTGCAGAATTTTTGTTTGTATGCTAATATATTTATTCATATTTTAGTACAGCATAAAATCTGTTGATTTTTCACAATAACAAAGCCGAAATTACATTGTTCGCACAAAATACAAAAATACATCAGATCACATCAGAAGCGTGCTTACGACTCTCATACACTGTTGAAATAACCGTATTCCAAAGGGCTGAAATTTTTTCTTAACAAATGAATTTCTACCAGTTTCTGTTACATTATTACTTTGGATTTCATAAATGAATCCAGAAATGAACGTAGTAACCAGTACATTACTGCGTAATTAATAATAGAAGATTTGAGTGTGCCAATAATTCGTAATTTCAAATGTTTCTAAAAAAATAACTTTAATTATACATTCAGGACTAATACTCATCGGTTATGGCATCGAGCCTAAAGCATAGCATAAAGTAATTAATTTTCATGAATTTGAGCTTGAAGTGTAACACACTGAGCATAAAATTACCTGAAAGTTTTCAGAAAAACAACTGAGATAATACTGACTTGTCAGAAATTCGACAAATGAAACTGGCGTCGACAACTACTGTTAAGGAAAAGTAATGCTAGTGGAGAATGTCCCGTTACAGCTACGAGGTTGGTAACTGTGAAAGAATCATGGTAACAGAGGAAATATTTCAATTGGTCGACGAAAGAAAGAAGTAGATTCTCACGGAAATTCAGGAATACAAAAACAAAAGTCACATAGAAATGAAATAATTGGGATGTTCAGGAAAGCTAAGGTGAAATTGCTGCATGAACAATATGAAGAAACCGATGAAGAAATATTTGTCGGAATGGCTTACTCAGCGTACTGAAAAGTTTACCTAGAATGAAATGAAAAGCATGGGCTATAATATTAAGATTTCAATCGGATTTTCACTTTTAAATGCAGAACAGAAAGCGATTAGGTGGTAGGAGTACACTAAAGACTTTTTTGAGGATGGGGCTAGTGTGATACGGTGATAGCAGAAGGAACAGGAGTCGATATAGAACAGATAGAGGATCCAGTACTACAATCAGAATTTAAAAGAGCTTTGGATGATGTAATATCAAATAAGGCAGGAGGGACTGATAACATTCCATTAGAATTTCTAAAATGATTGGGGAAAGTGGCACCAAATCGACTGTTCAGATTAGTATGTAAAAAGTATGAGACAGTGCCCAGCACCTTTGTCCGCTCCTTTACCTTCTTAGGCCGTTGCTGATGATGTTTATTCGAAATTTAAGCAGTGGCGAGGTTCGAACCAAGGTGTGAATAACTGTAAAATATGGGTGCAAGTGATCCTCTGAGATGCAGAGATTACTACAGGAGAGGAAGTCGTAGCAGACTGTTTCAAACCAATCAGAACACTGCTGGGAAAAAAAAATCCTATACAACAGTTGCTTATTAACGAAAGTGTATTTCGAACGCAAACTATACGCATCTTAAGATATTTCCCAGAATGCTGAATAAGAAACTTCTTAGTTTACTAGCCACGTCACTACGAATCACTAAATTCAGGGGCCGGCATGGTCTTCTGTTTATATAGGCGCTGCAGCTGTGGTGGAACCTTCCAGAGGGGGTCTAAGGGACGAGTAATACGAGTCAGGCAGCTCAGAGGAGCTTAGGTTCGCCATGGAGCAATGACGTCAGGGGGTGCTAGGGGCCGGCGCTACGTTTCAAACTGTGCCTTCTCACAAACGTCAAAATTGGGCCTTTCTTCCGTTCTTTTTTAAAATCGTTGGGATTTATTGTAATCTTCACCACCGCGTTTGAAAAGATCCCTGTACGATGACTATGAGCCAAGACTGCTGTATTTTCAATTTGTATTTTATGTTATGTTTTTATCCAGTATTCAGATACCGTGAAGTTCTCATGTTCCTTTGTTTAATATGTCTCATATGTTTAGCACAATGCTCAGTAATAGAGAAAATAGTTTGACCTACGTGCATGCTGGTCCATTCACTGGGACACCGTGCACACAAGGCACTTGAAGAACGATGCTGGTATTAATGGGGAAGTGGGCTGGAGCTCTTGTCTTTGTACATATCTCTGAAGCACACCTCCTGTCTTGCTGCTTGTTGCCCTACATTATGGAAAGAATGCTACCGCCTTGAACTCTTTTGCCTCTTCACGAGGCATCCCTTGACAGTGGCATCTGAGGGCGTTTGTAACTATTTTCCCTGATGTAATTATTTTCCTTTAACAAGCATCTCAAATGCTGCGGGACAGACTTTTGGCGGTGATGGTGGTCACGTTGTCGTCGTCAAAAATAGAAAACTTTTCCGGCCGTTTTCTTGTGTACAGAGTGGTGAAAACTATTTTTGTTCAAGTATCGGTCAGTATACATAGGTTTCCTGTCTTTGAATGACCAATCTCAACTAAAGCTCAGCTTAACTAAAACATCCAAGAATGGTAGCTCCTTCATGACAAAATATTGAATATATGGATGGACACTGTTCACGTGATGAACGAATCGCTGCCGCGCATCTTCAACATGAGGCCACGTCAGGAAGGTGTCAACATAGCGAAGGTTGCTTCCTTCGCTTGAGACAGTGGGGATCCCACAAATGTGCCGTCCGTCATCTTACAATGATCGTCGCGGTACATGAAGTACTTTGTCCTTAAGGCATGGCAGAACAACGTGACGATCCCAGGTGGAGAGTGTTGAACCAAACGATCCAGCGCGTCCTCTGCTGGCACTCTCGTGAAAAGTAACACCACATCCGGATTAACCGCTATGTCATTTTGGGCAATTTTCAGTTCTTGAGTACCTCAACAAACGTCTGCGAGTTAACAACGTGGTCCCAGTTTGGGTGCTTACAACCCTACCAGGTTTTTACCAGTCAGTAATTCTGAGAGGAATAGAGGTAAGCTATAGTGAAAGACGGGTAATAAATAATATGTACAAGAGCTAAGAGGGAATAATAAGAGTGAACGGCCAAGAACGAAATAGAATTGAAATTTAAGGTTAAAGGATGTCAAAGATACGATTCGCTGATGCCATTACTATCCTGAGTGAAAGTGATGAAGAGTTACATGTTCTGCTAAATGGAATGAACAACCTAATGTGTACAGAGTATGGATTGAGAGTAAATCCAAGAAAGACGAAAGTAATGAGAAGCAGCAGAAATGAGAACAGTGAGATAGTTAACATCAAGATTCATGAACACCAGGCAGATGAAGTTCAAGAATCCTGCTACCTAGGCAGTAAAATGAATAATGACGGACCTAGGCAGTAAAATGAACAATAACGGACGGAGCAAGAAGGACATCAAAAGCAGACTAGCACTGGAAAAAAGGGCATTCCTGCCCAAGAGAAGTCTACTAGTATCAAAGTTTAGCCGTAATTTGAGGATGAAATTTCTGAGATTGTACGTCTGGAGTACAGCATTGTATGTTAGTGAAGCATGACTATGGGAAAACCAGAACAGAAGAGAACCGAAGCTACAATTGAATTTAGAAAATTAGGTGTACTGATAACATAAGGAAAGAGGAGGTTCTGCGCAGAATCGGAGAGGAAAGGAATGTGTGGGAAAACAGTAATAAGGAGAAGGGACCAGATGATAGGACATCAGTTAAGAAGTGGGAGATTGACTTCAATGGTACTAGAGTGGGCTGTAGAGGACAAAATCTGTAGAGCAAGAGTGATGGGAATACATCCGGCAAATAACTGTTGACATAGGTGGCAAGTGCTACTCTGATATGAAGAGGTTAGCACAGCAGAGGATTTCGTAGCCGGCAGTATCAAACCAGTCACAAGAGCGATGACCCAAAAAAAAAAAAAAAAAGTCGGCGAACTGATTACACTGACGGTAGGACTGAGACGGAAATTATCCTTGTGTATCTTTGCAGTTCATGAAGCCTGCGATGTCTGGCGACACCTGCCGTTAATTTCTTCAGCATTTCAATTGGCATGAAATAGTTCTCTAGTGAATTCCCTGTCATTTTGACAGGTATGACTGCATGAAAGACTGTGAGGACACATTTCCTAAGATATTACTGCCAACGTAGAACTGCCTTATTTAGGAGGAATCTGACGCGTTAAAAAATTAAAAATTCGTAGTGTGTGGGGGGGGGGGGGAAGAGGGGGGCTGTATCTGTTTCATTCTTGGGTTCTGAATTACACAAACCCAAAAGGAAGGAAAGAGGTTATGTAATTCAAAATGCCCCAGGAAACACTTTGAATTAAAAAGAATATTTATTCCTACGAGGTAGATAGCCTCGCAACGTAAGACGGAACAATAAAAGTGTTAGTGCATAAAAGAAAGTTAATGGTCCTCCATATATTTTAGGTGGTGGAGTTTCCAAAAACCGTGATCCGTGCTGATGAGTTCTACTTCTCAGTATCGTGGGAATTCAACTTGAATGAAAGTGCCTACATTCTGTAGTGCCTACCATCTGCTATCTGAATCATTTAATTTAGTGTGCGCGGTAATAAACCTGCTATCTCACAGCAGGTTGTCCCCTTGTCGTACCTTTATCTCTCGTTCCCCCGATTCAAGAGCTCAGTCACCTGACATACTTGCTGTTTTCTTTAATAATGCAGGAGATCGCCATGAGTAGGTCTAAATGACAGGAATCATCGTTCAGACGAAATTAACAGAGTAGTATAGTTCAAAACTGAACGGAAGTATATCTAATGTACCCATGCAGTATCATATTTGTCACTATGAATCCCTACATCGAAACACTATACTTCAAACCCCATGAGCGTTGCTCAAAAAGTGTTCGCGACATAGTGAACAAAGTAACGCATAGTTCCAAAACATTTCTGTTGATCTTATTCTACATTGTACTGGATACATATAGCAAGGGGTTCGTAAGAATGGACTTAGGGTGCAAGTAACTTTGAATTTCCTGAAAGAACGAAAGGATAGTGTTTTACGAGTCAGGACGCAGAATACCAGTTATTTGAACGTGGCCCGGAAGATGGAAAATCTGAAATTTGGAATGTCAAGTATCAGTCTAGATATAGTAGGGATTAGTGAAGTGAAATGAACAGACGATGAGAATTCCAAGTCAGATGAGTATAGGGTAATACAACAGCAGCGGGGTAGGATACAGCGGGAGTATGATTCGTTATGAGTAGCAAGGTAGGGCAGAGAATGAGTTACTGTGAACAGCTCAGTGACAGGATGTTTCTCAACGTAATCTGCAGCAGTCAATATCCACAACCATAGTTGATGTATACATGCCGACGTCGATAAAATGTGAAGGGATAGAGAGAGAGAATATGAGGATACTGAACAAGTATCTGCGTGTGAGATCGCTCTCTAAGTTTTCGTCTAATTTTAGTTGCAGATATATATTTTAACGGTTTTTGTGATAATATTTACTATATAAGTGACTTATTAGTGTTTCCTTCACTCACCTCTACCTTTCTTGTGTTGTCACCTGATATTTGTGAGTGTTTCGTATCGAGCAACTTAACCTCTTACCCGTGTTTACACTCCGCGCTGACCAGTTGCATCTGTGGCGGCGCATCGAAAGCTGAGTACTAATTAATTGTTTGTGTATAGTAGTTTATTTAGGAACTTTAGTAGTCTTCAACCGGTATTCTTGGTGTTTTCCGGTGAAATTAGTTCAGAAGAAATTTTTGCGAACTGCTTTCTGTTTCGTTACTGTCATTAGACGTTAGATTTTCTTTCTGTGTTAGTATTTTGTTATATTCTCATTTGTTGTTGATTAATACTGTCAATAATAGTAGTTACTTTCCTTGTGGAGCAAGTTTGTGATTATTGTAGTTAGTTTTTAACATCTTCTTATTGCAGTAGCGGAACTTAGATAAAGTTGTTTTCTTGTTTCAATAACTGTAAAATTTTACCATGAGTGAGAAGTGTGGGCTTTGCCGTAGGTTCGTGAGTAGTGGATTGCGGTGTGAGACTTGTTCGAAGTATTTTCACTGGGGGGAATGCAGTGGGGAAGCCAGTGGGCATTCTGGTGAGATCCTCTCCTGGAACTGCAGGTTATGTAGCAAGAGTAAATTGATAAAGGAGCAGGAGCGTAAGATCTGTGCCCTTCAGGTGCAGTTGAAAAACGCACAGGAGGAGCTAGATAGGATGAGGAGGGAGAAGGGGGTTGGGGAATGGGAACTGGCTGTTAGCAAGAGATCTGCTAGGAGAAGGAGATTTTCAGATAGTTTTCTTCTTCTTCTTCGTTTCACCCAACTTTGGGGTACGTTGAATCAATCACTTCTGTGTGTTCTGTGCCTTTCTTTTCGCCCAGTACTGTTTCATTCTTTCTGATCTTGCTTTTCTTTCCTCATCAGAGATGACAATCGTTCTTTTCTTCTATTTTGGAGCTGGAATCCCTCTTTTCTGTCTTTGCTTATCATTTTTGCGGTCCTGTCTGTGAGCATTTTTTCTGTGATGTGTAGTTCTCTTAAGTCTTTCTCTGTTTGGATAAACCAATTTGGTTTGGATTTTTTATTCCTGAAGTAGTCAAAAATTCTTTTTGTAAGTCTATCTGGGTTCATTCTGAGAATGTGCCCATAAAACTCAATTCTTCTTTTCCTCATTGTATCCGAAAGTTTATCTGTGGTTTTGTAGAGTGTTTCAATTTTGGTATGAATTAGTTTGTCGTTATGAAATTTGGGGCCTAAAATTTTTCTCAATATTTTTCTTTCTTTGATCTCTAGCCTTTCAATTGGGCCATGGTTAGTGATAGATAATGTCTCAGCTGCATATAGTGCTTCTGGTTTAATGACAGTGTTGTAATGTTTTATTTTTGAATTCCATGAGAGGGACTTTTTATTATAAGTATTTTTAGTAAGCTGAAAGGCTAGTTCAACTTTGTTTCTTCTTAATTCTATTGCTTTTTTCTCAAGGGCGTTCCAGCTAATCCATTCACCAAGATATTTGAATTCTTTAACAGTTTCGATCTTTTGGTCTCTTACTTTAAGATATTTCATTGGCTTTTTTTATATTTGTGATTATTTTGGTTTTTTCAAAAGAAATTTTAAGGCCTATTTTCTCTGCTTGTTTCTGTAATTCGAGGATCTGTTCTTTGGCTTCTTCCCATGTTTCAGCTAGTAGGGCCATATCATCTGCAAATGCTAGGCAATTAACCTTGATGCCTTTGTTTTTTGTTCCTAGTCGGATTCCACTATTGATTTTCTTGTTCCATTCTCTTACTATTTTTTCTAGGGCACAGTTAAATAACAATGGAGAGAGTCCATCACCTTGTCGTACTCCAGTTTTTATCTCAAATAGGTCTGAGAGTTCTCCCATAAATTTAATTTTGGAGTATGTGTTGGTGATCGTTTCTCTAATTAGGTTTATAGTTTTATTGTCTAGGTTCAATTCTTTTAATATGGAGATTAGAGATTCCCTGTCTATGGAGTCGTACGCCTTTTGAAAGTCAATGAATGTGATGACATACGCTTTTGCTCTCGATTTTTGGTAGGCCATAAGATTTTTGAGGTTTAGAATTTGTTCTGGGCAGGATCTTCCCTTTCTGAAGCCTGCCTGGTATTCTCCAAGTTGACAGTCTAGCTGGGGTTCTGCTCTGTTCAAAAGGACTTTAGACAGTATTTTGTATGTTACGTCAAGGAGCGAAATCCCTCTGTAATTGTTGGGGTCTGTTCTGGATCCCCTCTTATGAATTGCGTGAATGAGGGCCATCTTCCATTCATCCGGAATTCTTTCCGTTTTCCATATTTCTTCAAATATGTTTTGGAGAGATTCTATGGCATTTCTATTGACATTTTTCCACAGTTCAGCTGTAATTTGGTTCTCTCCCGAAGCCTTATAGTTTTTGAGATTCAAAATGATTGATTGTAGTTCCTCGACGGTGGGTGGTTCTGAGTTAGGACTTGTTGAAGTTGAGTTGCTGAAATCCATTTTTTCAATTGGTTCTTTACAGTTGAGAAGGTTTCTGAAATATTCCCTCAAAATTTTGCAATTATCCCTGTTGTTGTGTGCAATATTACCATTTTTATCTTGTAATTGGAGTGTCGGTGGGCTGTACTTGGTTATTTTTTGTTTAAAAGTTCTGTAAAAGCTCCTAGTCTTGTTTTTGTTGAAGTCTTCGTTGATCTGCAAAAGGAGTTGATCTTCTTGTGCTTTTTTTAATTCTTTTGAGGTTTTTACTCACTAGTTTTCTTACACTCAGGAAATTTTGCCTATTATATTCATTTTTCTGAGATTGCATCTGTTGCCATGCTTTCTTTCTTTGCTCAATAAGTTTGTCACATTCCTCTGTCCACCATGCGTGTTTTTTGATTTTGGTTATAGGTGCTATTTGTTCAGCTTTGGTTAGTAGGCTTTCCTTCATTTGATCCCAATTTTGGTTCCTTATATCTTGAGTCACGAGGGGAAACTCCTTCGAATTCATTATCTTTTCTGGATCGTATCTTCTGCTTTTGGGTTTACTGTTTCTATCTTTCCTTTTGGGGATAATTTTGAGTTTTACTTTAGAAAGATAGTGATCAGAATCCAAGTTTGCTCCTCTGAGTACTTTGACATTTTGTATTTCTGTATGGTGTTTCCATTTTATCGCCACATGATCAAGTTGAAATTCACCCAAGTGTGGGTTTGGTGAGGTCCATGTCTTCTGTTTTCTGGGTAGTCTCTTAAAGGCTGTGGATTTCAGGATCAAGCCATGCGCTTGGCAGAGTTCTACTAATCTGACTCCATTTTGGTTAGTTTTATTGTGCGCTGGGTAGTTTCCAACAATATTTTTGTATTTCTTCTCTTTTCCTACTTGAGCATTGAAGTCCCCCGTAAGTATGATGTTGTGTTTGTCTGGGATCTTTTGCACCGCGTCATCTAGTTCTTCCCAAAAACGTTCCACCTTTTCCTTATTTTTCCTATTGTCTTCATTTATGGGGGCATGTGCATTCACAATTGTGTATACTCTATTAGCAGATTTAAAAGTGAGTGTGGAGAGTCTTTCCGATTGTGATTGAAAGCTGATAATGGAGTCTAAAATACTTTTATCTATTATAAAGCCCGTTCCGAGGTGGGGTGTGTTTTTCATTACTCTTTTGCCTACCTTTCCTTTGTATATTCTGAAACCTCCGGAATCAAAATTGTTTTCATCTATGTATCGAGTTTCTTGTAGTGATGTTATGAGTATTCTATGATGTTTGAGGGTATCTGTAAGATGTTTTAATTTTCCTGTTTTTAAAAATGAGTTTACATTGAAAGTAGCTATGTAACTTGTTTTTTTACATTTCAATTTGTTTGATGTCTTATCATGTCCCGATTCATCTCTGTGCAATGCTGCAGACTCACCAGAATCCGATAGTCTGCTTGCGCACCTTGGTGCGGTGGATTGTCCACCTGGGGTAATTTGTTTCACATTACACTCTTCCATGATTGATAGTATTATGTAAGGGGTGACTCTTCGAGCCACAAATTTACAACCACGGTTGTTAGCCCTGGAGGTTTTTCCCAGCCGCCCCTAACCTGGGGAACAGACGCTGACCAAAGACCGCCCAATGTGAGACAGTCGCCTTTGGATTTCTGGTCCTGTGTTGGTCCACGGGTGGTATTTTATTTCCCACCTACCCTACATATCTGTAGAGCTTTCCCCTATCCGCCACCTGGGGACGCACCCGGTAGGGGAACAGGTTCCCCCTCGGGTCAGATAGTTTTACTATTGGTGTTTGTAATAGATTTGACCAACTGTCAGAGTCTAGTGGAGAGGAATCTCTAGCAGCTGTAGATGTAGGAAGTATGCAGCAGACCTCAGCAGTTACGGTGGCTAGGACAGTTGCAAAGTCTAAGAGAAAGAAGAAGGTTCTGCTGTTAGGTAGTTCCCATGGTAGAGGTGTAGGCCAGCAGTTGCAGGAAATTTTGGGGAGTGAGTACCAGGTCACCAGCATTGTGAAGCCTAATGCAGGATTGGCTCAGGTGACTTTTAACATAGGGGGGTTATGTAGGGATCTTACAAAAGAGGGTCAGGTAGTGATTGTGGGTGGGGCTGGTAATAGTATTGATAGGGATGGGGAGTATGACATAGATGGTGACCTGGAAAAGATAGCCACTCAGACTGGCAACACGAATGTGCATTTCGTGGAACTGTTTCAGCGTCACGATCGGCCTCATCTTAATACAGCCGTCAGGCATAATAACATGAGACTTGAAGGTGCGCTAATGACAGAAGGCATGAGTCACATTTCAGTGGTGTCGGTGGAGTCTATCAGCAGGACGGGTTTCACTAGACATGGCCTGCACCTCAACAGGTATGGAAAGGGGAGGTTGGCAAAGCTTATAGGTGACAGCATAGGTGGGGGTGGTGGGATCACTCATGGGAAAATTCCGGTAGTTGTGGGTGTTAGAGCTGTACCTTTTTCAGATTGAAGTTAGCTGACAGGTATTCCTGCTTAAGGGAAGTCTCTCTAACAAAGACACCACTTTCGACAAAGCTTAGGTATCCGATAAATGAGGGAATTAGTGTATTTCATCAAAACATACAAGGAATTATAGATAAAGTTAGTGAACTACTTATAGATGTTGACTCTGAAATTATTGGTATATCTGAACACTTCTTAAATAAGGAGATAATTCAGAGGCTTCCTTTACCAGGATACAGGTTGGCTGGCAGCTTTTCTAGGAGCTCTTTGCGGTGTGGGGGAGTAGCCATGTATGTGAAAAACGGTATTCCATTTGAGTCAATTGATGTTTCAAAGTACTGCACTGAAAAGGTGTTTGAATGTTGTGCAGGTGTGGTTAAATTTAGTGGAGCTAAACTTCTTACTGTTGTTATTTATAGATCCCCAGACTCCGATTTCACAACATTTTTGCTAAAGCTAGAGGAGGTTCTTGGTTCACTTTATAGGAAATACAAAAAGTTAGTTATATGTGGTGACTTCAATATAAATTGTATAAGTGATTGTGCAAGGAAAAGGATGCTGGTAGACCTCCTTAATTCATATAATCTTATGCAAACCGTATTCTTTCCAACGAGAGTGCAAGGGAACAGTAGAACAACCATAGACAATATTTTTGTTCATTCGTCATTACTAGAAGGGCATTCTGTTAGCAAAATGGTGAATGGCCTTTCAGACCATGATGCACAAATTTTAAGTCTAAAAGATTTTTGTGCTGCAACACAGGTTAAATACAGTTACCAACTTTTTAGGAAATCTGATCCAGTTGCTGTAGAGACTTTTGTAAACCTTATCAAGGACCAAGAGTGGCAAGAAGTTTATAGTGCTGATACAGTAGACGATAAATATAATGCTTTCCTCAAGACTTTTCTCGTGCTCTTTGAAAGTTGCTTTCCGTTAGAACGTTCAAAACAGGGTACTAGCACAAACAGGCAGCCTTGGTGGCTGACTAAAGGTATAAGAATATCTTATAGAACAAAGTGGCAGTTATATCAAAACTTTAGAAACAGTCACAATCTAAATGCAGTAGCCCATTACAAAAAGTATTGTAAGGTGCTTAAAAAAGTTATTAGGAAGGCAAGAAGTATGTGGTATGCAGATAGAATAGCTAAGTCTCAGGATAAAATTAAAACCATATGGTCAGTCGTAAAGGAAGTGGCTGGTCTGCAGAGACAGGTCGAGGACATAGAATCAGTGCGTAGTGGGAATGTCCGTGTTACTGATAAGTCGCATATATGTACAGTATTTAATAATCACTTTCTGAATATAGCAGGTGAACTAAATAGAAACCTAGTCCCAACAGGGAATCATATAGCGCTCGTAGAGAAAAGTGTTCCGCGACTGTTACCTGAAATGCTCCTCCATGATGCCGACAAGAGGGAGATTGACTTAATAATTAAATCACTAAAGACCAAGAACTCTCATGGATATGACGGGGTATCTAGCAGAATACTGAAGTATTGTTCCATGTATGTTAGCCCAGTACTTAGCCATATCTGTAACTTTTCCTTTAAGAGTGGTCGGTTTCCTGACCGATTAAAGTACTCGGTAGTGAAGCCACTTTAAAAAAAAGGGAGACAGGGATAATGTTGATAATTATAGACCTATTTCTATGCCATTGGTGTTTGCTAAAGTTATCGAGAGGGTTGTATATACAAGGTTACTGCAGCATTTAAATTCACATAATTTGCTGTCAAATGTACAGTTTGGTTTTAGAAATGGCTTAACAACTGAAAATGCTATAGTCTGTTTTCTATGTGAGGTTTTGGACGGATTAAATGAAAGGTTGCGAACGTTAGGTGTTTTCTTTGATTTAATGAAGGCTTTTGACTGTGTTGACCACAAAATATTACTGCAGACGTTGGAACATTATGGAGTAAGGGGAGTAGCTTACAATTGGTTCGCCTCTTACTTTAAGAACAGAAAGCAGAAGGTAATTCTCCGCAATATTGAGAGTGGTAGTGATGTTCAGTCCCAATGGGGCACTGTTAAATGGGGCGTTCCCCAAGGATCGGTGCTAGGGCCACTGCTGTTTCTTATTTATATAAATGATATGCCTTCTAGTATTACAGGTGATTCAAAAATATTTCTGTTAGCTGATGACACCAGCTTGGTAGTGAAGGATCTTGTGTGTAATATTGAAACATTATCAAATAATGTAGTTCATGAAATAAGTTCGTGGCTTGTGGAAAATAATTTGATGCTAAATCACAGTAAGACTCAGTTTTTACAGTTTCTAACTCACAATTCAACAAGAACTGATATTTTAATCAGACAGAATGGGCATGTTATAAGCGAGACGGAACAGTTCAAGTTCCTAGGCGTACGGATAGATAGTAAGATGTGGTGGAAAGCCCATGTTCAGGATCTTGTTCAGAAACTAAATGCCGCTTTATTTACCATTAGAACAGTATCTGAAATAAGTGACATTTCAACACGAAAAGTAGTCTACTTCGCATATTTTCATACGCTTATGTCATATGGTATTATTTTTTGGGGTAATTCTTCTGATTCAAAAAGGGATTTTTGGCTCAAAGACGGGATGTTTGAGCTATGTGTGGTGTAAGTTCGAGAACCTCTTGTCGACCCCTATTCAATAGTCTGGGAATTCTGACGTTGCCCTCACAGTATATATTTTCTTTAATGTCGTTTGCTGTTAGCAATATTAGCTTATTCCCAAGAGTTAGCACCTTTCACTCAGTTAATACTAGGCAGAAATCAAATCTGCATGTGGAATGCACTTCCTTGACTCTTGTGCAGAAAGGAGTGCAGTATTCTGCTGCATCCATTTTCAGTAAGCTACCACAAGAACTCAAAAATCTTAGCAGTAGCCCAAACTCTTTTAAGTGTAAACTGAAGAGTTTCCTCATGGCTCACTCCTTCTATTCTGTCGAGGAGCTCCTGGAAGAGCTAAAAAATTAAGCAAATTCCAGTGTTACATTCTTGATTTCTTTATTTAAACTGATGACGTGTCGCCTGAATATGTTTCTTATATTTCATTTTATCTGTTTCTACAATCGTGTTATAATTTCATGTATTGACTCGTTCCATGACCATGGAGACTTCTCCTTAATGTGGTCCCACGGAACAATAAGTAAATAGATAAATAAATAAATAAAGTAACTCAGTATGTAAAGGGATATGAAAATTTAATAGTCATGGGGGATTGTAATGTGGTTGCAGGGAAAAAAAGGTTATGGGAGAATATGGACTTGGTAGTAGAAATGAGACAGGAGAAAGACTAATTCAGTTCTGCAATAAATTTTTTTCCTAGTAACGGCGAATAATCTGTTGAAGAATCACAAGAGGAGGAGGTATACTTGGGAAAGGCCGAGAATTACGGGATGATTCCAGTTACACTGTATCGTGGTCAGGCAGAGATTCCGAAATCAAATACTCGACTGTAGGGTGTAACCAGGAACAGATATAGACACAGATCACAATCTAGTAGTGCTGAAGAGCAAGCTTAAGCATAAGAAACGTGCCAGGAAGAATCAGTGTTCAAAGAGATGGCGTACTGAAATACTAAGAAATGAAATGAGACCCTTGAATTCCTCTGAGGCTATAGATTCTGCGATAATGAATACCTTAATAGACGGTTCAGTTGAGGGTTCCCAGAAGTTGCACAGAAAAGGGTAGCTACAAGGAAGGTAACTGCAAAGAAACCATGGGTAACAGAAAAAATACTTCAGTTGATGGTGGAAGAAATATGTACGAAAATGTTCAGGAAAATCGACAAATACAGAAATACAAATGACTTACGGATGAAATAAGTGGTAAGTGTAAGAAAGCTAAGGTGAAATGGATGCAGGTAAAATGTGAAGAATTCGAAAAGAAATGCTTGTTGGAAGGACTCACTCAGCTTATATAAAAGTCAGCCTTCCGTGAAATTAAAAGCAAGGCTGGTAGCATTAAGAATGCAATGGGAATTCCACTGTTAAATGAAGAGGAGAAAACGACAGGTTGAAATAGTACATTGAGGCTACTGTAATAGGAGAGACATGTTTGATGACTTGATTGAAGAAGAAAAAGTAGTCCATAAAGAAGAAAAGATAAGACTCGTTAATGACGTTGCTATCCTTATTGAAAGACAAGAAGAATTGCAGGACATGAAGAATGGAGTGAACGGTCTGTGTGGATTGGGAGTAAATCGTAGAAAGGCGAGGTAATGGGAAGCAGCAGAAATGAGAACAGTGAGATAGATAACATCAAGATCCATGAACACGAGGCAGATGAAGTTAAGGAATTCTGCTTCCTACGAAGCAAAGTAACCCATGACGGACGAAGCAAGGAGGACATAAAAAGCAGACTAGCACTGGGAAAAGCGAGTTCTTGGCCAAGAGCAGTCTCCTCGTTTGAAGCATAGGCCTTTAATATGAGGAAGAAATTTCTGAGAATGTATGCTTGGAGCACTTCATTGTATGGTACTGAAACATGAGCTGTGGGAAAACCGAACAGAAGAAAATAGATGCCTTTGAGACGTGGTGCTACAGAAGAATGTTGAAAAATATATGGACTGATAAGGTAAGAAATTGGGTGGTTCTCCGCAATATGGGCGAGGAAAGGAGTATATGGAAAACAGTGACAATAAGAAGGGAGAGAATGGGAGGGCATCTGTTAAGATATCAGGGGATAAGCTTCATGATATTAGAGAGAGCTGTAGAGGTAAAAACTATAGAGGAAGGCAGAGATTGGAATACATAGAACAAAATAATGGATAACATGGGTTACAGGAGCTACTCTGAGATGAAGATTATGGCACAAGACTGGAATTCGTGGCGCCCCCTCCGCCCTCAAAAAAAAGAGATGAACCAGAGATCTTTAATAATTCCGCTGTCATTGTGACAGTTATGCCAGTATTAAATTATCGTAGAGGACGAAATTGAAGACTTTTCTTATGGGGAGAGGAGAGAATTTTTTGCGAATTACATATAACCTTGAAAGAAATTATGTAATTCAATACGCCTCAAGGAAGCTCTTTGTCATTAAGAAGTTGTTTATTCTATGATGGGAAACAGCCTCGCAATGTAAAACTGAACAACAAAATTGTCAACGCATAAAAGAGAGATAATGCTCCTTCACGTATATTAGGTGGCGTGATTCTCAGAAATCGTGGCCCATAAAACATGAATTCTACATCGTTTTCAGTATCGTGATAACTCAACTTGAATAAAAGTGTCTACAATCGACAGTTTCTGATTTTTGCTGTCTGAGTGATTTTATTTGGTGCTTGCAGGTATAAACCCGCTATCTCACAACACTTTATCGCCTTGTTGTAACCTTATCGCTCGGTCGGGAGTCGCAACTCAGGCGATATAGTTGCTGTGTTCTTTAATGATATTGGAGAATCGGAACTAATAGGTCTAAGGACACGAGTTATCGTTCGGACGAAATTAACGAAGTACTGGTATTCATAACTCAGCGGAACTGTATATAACGCAGACACGAAATTTCGTCTTTGTAATGAAGAGTCACTGCTTCGGAACACGGTCCTTCAAGCTACTTTATCTCGCTTCCCGAGCAGGGGGTCCCGGGTTCAATTCCCGGCGGGGTCAGGGATTTTCACCTGCCTCGAGATGACTGAGTGTGTTGTCCTCATCATTTCATCATCATTCCTGTAAGTGGCGAGATTGGACTGAACAAAGGTTGGGAATTTGTATGGGCGCTGATAACCGCGCAGTTTAGCGCCCCACAAACCAAACGTCATCATCATCCAACTACTTCAGCGTCCCTGAAAAGATGAATAAAGCAATTCGTAGCACAAACGTATTCCTGTTGATCTTATTGTATGATGCAGTGCTTAAATGTAGTAGGCGGTTGGTATGAATATACTTGCGATGCAGTTACTTTGAATGTCAGGAACTGATAAGACAGCAATAGTGAGTAAAAACGTTGGAATCAGTCTCACTCTACCTTTGTGACCCAAGTTGCAGAGGTTACACGAAATAATGCGGTGATGTAATTTAGCGTAGAATTACCTTTGGCAGACAGTACAGTAAGACAAATGCGAGTGCTCAAAAAAGTGCATGTGCAAACTCGTGCGGAAATTCAGCCACGGATAAATAATATGCATAACAGATTTTCTCGAGAGAGTACCATGCTGAAATGCCAAACTGGCTATGTGACAGACACAGTTGTAGCTGGACGTGAGATGCGGCGAAAAGGAGAAGTAGAAGATATTGCAGTAGAGTAACAATGAGGTGATTCAAATGGTTCAAATGGCTCTGAGCACTATGGGACTCAACATCTTAGGTCATAAGTCCCCTAGAACTTAGAACTACTTAAACCTAACTAACCTAAGGACATCACACACACCCATGCCCGAGGCAGGATTCGAACCTGCGACCGTAGCAGTCCCGCGGTTCCGGACTGCAGCGCCAGAACCGCTAGACCACCGCGGCCGGCAACAATGAGGTGACAAAAAACGCATGTGAGAGCAGTATGCACAATGATGGTAGGCAGTGCAGTGGCGAAGTTCTCATTTGCACTCAGACGATTCATGTGAAAAGGTTTCCGATGGACTGCTTGAATTAACGCTCTTTGAACACGAAATGATATTTGGAGCTAGACGCATGGGACATTCCATTTCGGAAATCGTTAGGAATTTCAATATTCCACAGTTGTCAGTACTAACAGACAAATAACAATGCTTGAAATAACCACATAAATCAAAGTGGGATTTGAGACGAATATATCCTTTAGGACAGTGTGGTGAAACGACATCGCCTACAGCGACGCACCTGGGCTCGTGAACGTATCGGACGGACGCTTGACGAATCGAAAACTGTGGCCTGGGCAGATGAGTTACGATTTCATCTGATAAGAGCAGATAGTAGGGTTCGAATGTGGCACAAACGCCAACGAAGCCATGGACCTAAGTTGTCAGCAAGGCTCCATGCAAGTTGGTCGCGATTCCGTAATTTACATTGAAGGGGTCAGCTATTGCAACTGAACCGATCATTGATTGGAAACCATTTGCAGCGATTCAAGTACTTGATGTTCGCAAACAATTTTGTGTGGGAGCCAACGCGCCGTGTCACTGGACCATAATTGTTCACGTATAGTTTGAGTAACAATCTGGACAATTCGAGAGAATCATTTGGCCAACCAAATCAGCAGACTTTAATCCCATCGAACATTTCATTCACAAAATCTTTCCCAGGCAGCACTTTCACGAATGTGGAAGCAGCATGGCTCAATACTGCTGCAGGGAAGTTCCACCGACTTACTGAGACTATGATACGTCGAACTGGTGCACTAATCCGGGCAAAAGGAGGCCCGACACGATATTAGGAGATATCACATGACATTTGTCACTTGAATGTAATATGGGAGAGGCATTCAGTCAGCAGTGCACAATTGCTGATGCAGAAGGTAAAATGAATACATGTGAAAGCTGTGCATGTACGAGAAGTGGTCTTACAATTTCATCATTACGCTGGAGAGGATGGGGGGGGGGGAGGGTAAGTGGGGGGTGGGAGATGAAACACAATTGTGACAACGGAGCCTGGCTTCGGTGTCAGTCCTCTAGGTATTCAAACTGCAGTCTGGCTCATTTTTCTCAACGGTAGATAATTTGGCGGAGACCTTATTGGTAGAAGTATAGGTTTTCGATGTTAGTAAATCAACTCGACGTAATTCGTGCAACGGTTTCCTCATCCACGGAAAGAGGCGGAAGTTATTGGTGGGCCGTCAAAATGGTCGGTGAGGCAAAATTTAATAGCCGAATGAAGCAACATACGTGTCTATATACTGTGCAGAATGAAATGGGGCATTGTCGTGGAGCGAAAACATCTCTTTGGGCATCCCCCCCACGGTCCGACATTTCATCTGTACTGCTTCTTCTGGTGAGGATATCTTGATATTATGATCCTGTGACTAATGGTCCCTTACCAGCATAAATTGATTGCATCACGCCACGAGAGTGCAAAAAACAGAGATAGGTTGCCACTTCGCTGTCGTCTTTCAGACTTGCCTGACCATACTGCATTCCTCTGCACCACCATATCACGGTGTCATACGATTGTGAATTGTTGCTGTAAACCTTCATAAACTCAGAGCGGACTGTTTTATCACTGTTACTTCCACCTGCTGAAAACGAATTACAGCATGAAGCTCCACTTTATCAAAAGTTTGCGCCATGTTCTTGTTGCTCTCCTACCGGAATACTGCGGGACTATGGCGAAGAGACTTTAATGTATATGAGAAACCCAGACGTATATCTGCAAACAAAGTTAAGTATGTAACTGTACTTTTTTGAGGTAATAATTGAAACTTCATTAGTACACCTCATAATATAAATGTAGATGTAGATGAAACTGTAAATGCCAAATCTTCTACAGTGCTCATACCACACTTAGCTTTCTTAAGAGATGTCGGAGGAATACGCTGGATAGTCATAAGTCTCGGTCCATTTCTAAGAAGTAACGCATGCATTTTTACAATACGCGTATGTGTTAATTTTCACTTTTTGTTTAGATTTTCGTCACTCTTGGACATGGCTTTCATCCATTTCGAAGTACTGGTCCCATCTTTGAAGAGCCGCTACGACAGACAACTAACAATAGGGTTTATTTCTCTTGGTTGTTGCCTGTATTAACACTTTCCATCATGAAAGAGAGTGACTGCACTGTAATTGTGAAAGAAAGGGATGTGATTTGGTTTAGTGCGAGCCAGTCAAACTAGCCCACCCGAGCAAAGAGTAGCAAGAGAATTAGAAAACAATGACGTTCCAGTTGACGATGTACCGCAGTCATCTCAAATTTCGGGGTAAAACTGAAACAGAATATCTCGATAAATGCAACAACGGGGAACGCTATTATTTTGGCGACGGCCATCTGTACGATTTTAATTATTCTGATTCTTCTAATGTTACTCAGGTAGTGTAAATGAACAAGAAACCCTGGAAGCAGATGCCAGATTTGGTTTTCTCTCTGCGAAGGAGAAAAGTAGGAAGTAGCATGTGAAGAAAGTAGAACCAGTGTGCATGCGTAGCTACAATTTTCCAAAAAATACCGCATAGAAACGAGATTTTCTGGTGCTCATACTTCAGTTCCTATTGGTGATAAAAAGATAGGGTCAAGTGATCTGCGTAGCTCTTGGGACAACATGAGAATCGTGTCATTGTCACTATTCTACAGTACATGGTAAAAATATGAACGTTACACACTTCCTTCCGCATAACAATGAAGCAAATCGGTTGGTTCGTTTTGCATTTGCTGTGGATTACGGTGGACTTATTGGGACTTACCAAAGCACTATTAGCTCAAGGCTGATTCCCCTGAAAATTCCACA
Organism: Schistocerca cancellata; assembly: GCF_023864275.1. NCBI lineage: Eukaryota > Metazoa > Arthropoda > Insecta > Orthoptera > Acrididae > Schistocerca > Schistocerca cancellata. The sequence continues at coordinate 140,477,209 of NC_064632.1, forward strand.
AAAGGGTTTTTTCCCTATATTTTTGCCGTCACCAGCGGACCAAAACCCAGTCAAGGCACTGAGATGGTTATACACAGCCAATGAGTATAACATTTACGATGTATTTTATCAAAATCCTGATGTCAAACAACCTGGAAAATTGTCTTCATATCTTTATGCACATCCGAGATACCCAACCTGTAAACGTGAAATTCGCACGTTAAATATGGTGTCCCGTGATAACGCAGTTGGTAAAACGACGTAACAAGGATAAATACGCTGAAAAGTGTCTCCGTTATCATCTGGGAACCCCATGTTGTAGTACTGAAGCAAATGGAATGTTTTTTTTTTTTTTTGTCACGCAAAATTCGGTCTGAGGTGCTGCGGGTTTCAATTTCACATAAGTAATCTATCTAAATTTTACCGATCAATAAATATCTTTTAATAAAAGTTACATGCACTGCTGCAGTGTGGGGAAAAAGGAAAACCAGCAGAAAAATGCTCCTATCAGAGCACAAAAAATGCTAGTATGTCCCTGTTTAATTAAAAGACTATGACTAAAAAGTAGTACCAGCTGCTTCATTCTACCTTCCTCAGCATCTATAAAAACTTGCCCAAAAATTTTGACATACGAACACATTTGCGTTTTTTATGGTGCGAGAGAAGACACTGGCAATGGAGAAGAGACGGAAAAGAGATAGTGGACGGTCATTGTGTTATACAGTGAGTGAGTGAGACAATGACAGTGAAGTGGATCATACATGACAATACCAGAAAATAGTGATGAAGACAGTGTAGGGAGGCGGGAGGAGGAAAAAATAGAGGGAAAGAGAAAGTGGGAGTGAGTGAAAGCCAGTGATAATGAAAGATGGAGTATATGACAATGACAACGGGGAAGAGAGAGACAATAATAATGGAAGGAGACAGCAGCGTTAGGAAGGAAGGAATGAGATATTCCAGCAAGAGAGGGCAATGGGGAGGCAGTCTCAGTGGAAGGAGGCTGTAGTAGTAGGGCAGAACTAAAGGGGCCGTACTTGAGTAGCAGGAGACAAGTAGACAATGGCGGAAAGACACAAAGAGATAATTACAGTGAGTTGGGCAGATTGGGTGGGTGTTAAAGGGCCACTGGGTGTGGATGGGTGTATGCCACTCTCAGCGATGGACTAGTGAGTGTGAGTGAGTTACAGTTACGGGAGCTTGCGGGAGTCTGAGATGAGTTGCATGTTAAGAAAAATGCGAATGTGTTAGCATGTGAAAAGCTTTGGGAAAATTTTATGGTGCTGAGGAAGATACAACGAGGCAGCTGGAATCCCAATTTTTAGTCAGTCTTCTAAATAACAGGAACATATTGATATACATTTTTATGTTATTTATTCGAGTGCTCTGATATTCGAGAGTGTGCTGACGTCGTTCATCGAAGTCTGTGCAGCGTGTCTGTTTTTCGGGGCGTGCGGTTGCAGCTGTAGCGGTTCTAAAGTTAAGCCCCGACAGTTAGTAAATTTAGTAATTTTCAACTGTGTCTCGTGTTGTTTTTGGATAAATAACGGTTTCATAAACTTTCGGAGATTTTCTCCCACTGTGTTTTTTAGAGTTGCCTGTGCGCTGAAGCCATTTATTAAATTTAGTACGGTAGTTATAGTTGAGGTTCGTTACTGTCTGCATTGAAATATTTCAGTAAAGCTTTCGTTAAGTGTGTAAATTTCGGTGAGTGTTTCAGTTGACGCTTGACATTTTGGGTTTACGTATGAAATTGTGTGAAGTGTTGCAGGTATTCGTATTAGTTGTGATTTAGTAGTATTAATAAAGGTAGTTGTTTTCTTAGTGGAGAAAGAATTTGAAGAGCACTATTGTTTGTTCTTTAAATAGTTTTATTGTTTTACCTGAACTTACGTAACGTAGACATTAGGTTTTTCAGGAATAATTAAAATTTTACCACGAGTAGCGCGTTAAGGTGAAATATTGTTCAAAGTATTTTCATTGGGGGGGGGGGGAGGGGAAGGATGCAGTGGGAAAGCCAGTGGACATTTTAGCGAGATCCTCTGCTGGAAATGCAAAATTCGTAGCAGAAATATGGTGACAGAGGAGTAGGAGCGTAAGATCTCTGCTCTTCATGTGCAGTTACAAGACGCAAAGGAAGAACTAGATAGATTGAGGAGGGTGAAGGGTGGTGGGAAATGGGAAGTGGCTGTTCGTAAGAAGGCAGCTAGGAGGAGGAGATATTAAGACCATTGTATTTTGTTTGTAATCGATAGATTTTACGGACTGTCAGAGTGGAGAGTAACCTCTGTTAGCTCTAGGTGTAAGAAACAGGCAGCAGACCTCAGCAGTTATAGAGCCTAAGTCGGTTGCAAATTCTAACAGAAATAAGAAGTATCTGCAGCTAGATAGCTCTAATAGCAGAGGTGCGAGCCAGCAGCTGCGGGGGATTATTGGGGAATGAATAGCCGGTCACCAGCATTGTGAAGCCTAGTGCAGGGTTGCTTCAGGTGACTGTTAAGGTAGAGGTGCCACGTAGGAATTTTACGAAAGAGGATCAGGTAGTAATTGTTGGTGGAGCAGAGAATAGTCTTCAAAGGGACGGAGAGTATTATGTAGATGGTGACCTGGTAACGGTAGCTACTCAAAGTGGTGGCACCGAGGTACTCTTCATGCAGCTGTTTCAGTTTCGAGATTGGTCTCATCTTAATGCTGCTATTAGGCGTCTTAACATGGGGCTGGAGAAGGCCCTGATGGCGGAGACCATGGCTGACGTTGCACTGGTGACAGATGAGTCTGTCAATAGATCGGATGCATGGCCTGCACCTCAGTAGGTATGGGAAGGGGGAGGCTGGCGAAGCTTATAGGTGACACTGTAGTGGGCGGTGGTGGGATCACTCATAGAAAAATTTCTTTAATACACCCCTGGAAATTGAAATAAGAACACCGTGAATTCATTGTCCCAGGAAGGGGAAACTTTATTGACACATTCCTGGGGTCAGATACATCACATGATCACACTGACAGAACCACAGGCACATAGACACAGGCAACAGAGCATGCACAATGTCGGCACTAGTACAGTGTATATCCACCTTTCGCAGCAATGCAGGCTGCTATTCTCCCATGGAGACGATAGTAGAGATGCTGGATGTAGTCCTGTGGAACGGCTTGCCATGCCATTTCCACCTGGCGCCTCAGTTGGACCAGTGTTCGTGCTGGACGTGCAGACCGCGTGAGACGACGCTTCATGCAGTCCCAAACATGTTCAATGGGGGACAGATCCGGAGATCTTGCTGGCCAGGGTAGTTGACTTACACCTTCTAGAGCACGTTGGGTGGCACGGGATACATGCGGACGTGCATTGTCCTGTTGGAACAGCAAGTTCCCTTGCCGGTCTAGGAATGGTAGAACGATGGGTTCGATGACGGTTTGGATGTACCGTGCACTATTCAGTGTCCCCTCGACGATCACCAGTGGTGTACAACCAGTGTAGGAGATCGCTCCCCACACCATGAAGCCGGGTGTTGGCCCTGTGTGCCTCGGTCGTATGCAGTCCTGATTGTGGCGCTCACCTGCACGGCGCCAAACACACATACGACCATCATTGGCATCAAGGCAGAAGCGACTCTCATCGCTGAAGACGACACGTCTCCATTCGTCCCTCCATTCATGCCTGTCGCGACACCACTGGAGGCGGGCTGCACGATGTTGGGGCGTGAGCGGAAGACGGACTAACGGTGTGCGGGACCGTAGCCCAGCTTCATGGAGACGGTTGCGAATGGTCCTCGCCGATACCCCAGGAGCAACAGTGTCCCTAATTTGCTGGGAAGTGGCGGTGCGGTCCCCTACGGCACTGCGTAGGATCCTACGGTCTTGGCGTGCATCCGTGCGTCGCTGCGGTCCGGTCCCAGGTCGACGGGCACGTGCACCTTCCGCCGACCACTGGCGACAGCATCGATGTACTGTGGAGACCTCACGCCCCACGTGTTGAGCAATTCGGCGGTACGTCCACCCGGCCTCCCGCATGCCCACTATACGCCCTCGCTCAAAGTCCGTCAACTGCACATACGGTTCACGTCCACGCTGTCGCGGCATGCTACCAGTGTTAAAGACTGCGATGGAGCTCCGTATGCCACGGCAAACTGGCTGACACTGACGGCGGCGGTGCACAAATGCTGCGCAGCTAGCGCCATTCGACGGCCAACACCACGGTTCCTGGTGTGTCCGCTGTGCCGTGCGTGTGATCATTGCTTGTACAGCCCTCTCGCAGTGTCCGGAGCAAGTATGGTGGGTCTGACACACCGGTATCAATGTGTTCTTTTTTCCATTTCCTGGAGTGTAGTTGGTGTTAGAGCTGCACCTTTTGTAGATTGTAGTCAGCTGAGAGGTATCCGCGCTTAAAGGACGTCCCTCTAACAAAGGAATCACCTTCAGAGGAGGTGAGGTATCCAATCACAGAAGGATTAGCACATATCATCAAAGTATAAGAGGTATTGGAGATAATGTTAGTGAACTCGTAACCTCCCCGTTTCTAGTCGGGCTACTGAAATGCGATATAACTCACCGTGACCTATGCCTAAATTCTGCAGTGAGTAAGGCTATCGCTACCGAAGGAAAATTAAACCGGTTAGTTGAAGGAAAGTGTCCAACAGACATACTGAAGGAAGAATCTATTCTAAACTTAAGCTAAATACTGATGATAATTTTGAAATGGGTGGAATATAGTGCACTCACGAAATGCACATAGGGGAAAAAGTGTACCACGTAATATTTACTACAAAATTTACTGATTGTACAAAGAAAACATTTATTAGCTAAAAAGGGTACAATTAAACGGTCCCCAGCCCGCTAGGGCAATGAATCTCCGGAATCTTAAGAAAGGTGAAGGCAAAGAAATTTAAACAATAATCACTGGCGTGGCAACAGTCAAGCTTCTCCACACCACACCAGTTAACGAGGAAATAAATGAATCAGAAAACCATGAGATTGCAATTACTTCTTGTGAAATACTAAATTTTGAATCTAAAATTAAGTAACGTTACTGATTAAATAAATGACTGGCTTAACTTAAACTTCGTTATGATAAAACATGACTTTCAGTAGCCTCAATGTAACGTAATGCAAAATGTAGAAAACAGCAAGCGATTTACTTTTTATTATTGAAAGATTGAAGTGAATTAACTTTAAGCAAATGAGCATCTGATTTTATTTTTGATACAACAGCAATAAAATATATACCAAGCCAGCAGAAGTCACTGGCAAAGCTAAATACAGAATACACGAAACTGCGCACACTTAATTTGTGCTGTACCTTTAGTTATTACTTTTGCCAGTGAAATTTTAACTTACTTTAAGTGAATGAAGTTAATACTCAATATTACAAATTACTTGCGCCTCTGTTATGCAATACCAGAATGAACACTCACCGAGGCAGAAAATTTAGACTGAAACTGGTCATCAGCAAACAAACAAAACTGGCCGTAAATAGTTAATCAGTTTTCATATTCTTACGACACTCAGTAATTGCATGGAATTGAAAGACACCCTACTTGGTAATAACGTCTGAGGACAATGACAACACAGGTGCCCTACAAGTTTCAATTATTGTAAGTTATTTTTCAAGTTAGTCATACATTGTGAAAGGAATGTCACTGGATGAAGCTTCTACAGTACTGTATCTGCAGTTAACCATCTTACGATGTTGTAGCTGTGAGGACGACGAAGAATGCAGCCGACGACAATGGTGAGTTGCAGATGATGCTTCTGCTGCTGCTCAATGAGAAACCCGATTCATCTCCAGCGTCACGTATAGTGTCCCTTTTGAAATATTCAAGCCGATATATTTGAAGTAAATAATAAAAGGACTCTGAATAATATTATATGGACATAAACGACAAATTAATTATGAAAATGTATTAAATTAGCTTCAATGAAAGACTATATCGTTTGTAATGTAACAAAAAGACATTATTTATATTAGATGAGATCGTAGTGCATAACGTTCTCGAAACTAACATTCATATTTTTGTCATTATATATAAGGAAAAAAATTATTTAAATCACTTCGAGTCAGATCATTTCTTCTACTGCATGTAAAGTACGCTTGCTATTGTAAAGCAGTAGCTTTTGTTCTGTTTGTTCTCGTACGTAGCGAATAATTCAAGTGTGTATTCTGTGCTTAGTGGAAATATATTTACAAAACTGGAGTGCATTGTGTTACTTAAAGAACCCATACAAACAATTCTTCCTGAATTAATAATTGCAAGAAGTTATTTAGCACTTTTTCAGTCTCTGCGAAGCGAGCAGCGGTGGTTTTGACTGGCAACAATCGGCCGCCATTACGCAGCGTATTTAAATTTATTTTTTTGTGTAACATATCACCACAGCCGGAGCAGAAAGAATCATTTCAAGTTATTCAATTAACTAAAGTGCAAAGCTTCACTAATTTTATTTCGTCAATAAATGCATATATTCAAAGATACGATTTATTATAGGAGAGTGAATTTAGTTTGCGTTACATTTTGCCGAAAGCATATGAAATAATTTGTAGGGAGCCTGGCGCTCATTTGAAACATAATTTAATATTTATCTTTGGCCACCTATATATATATATATATATATATATATATATATATATATATATATATATATATATATATAAGGAAGCGATAATATAAAATATAAATGCCGCCCGTAACGTGGGGCTCGATATACGTATATAGGACCACGTCTTAATAAATAAAGCCGATTAATATTGGGGAAAGACGTAGTGATTGTAAATATAAATTTCATATATTATGCCTTTCTTGTGTTTTACTTAATAATAATAATAATTAATAACCACAGAAAGGAAGGCATAATATAGACTGATATTGATGAGGCAAGAAATAGTTAGAACTGCAGTTTCCTCCGCCTGTCCTCTCCTACGGTTCTCTCAATACTCGCAGGTAAACGAATTAGGCGAGTCTTCACTGGTGCGATCGTAGCTGCACACCGTGTCTGCGGGAGCGCCAATAAACACTTCTGCACTCTTTCATGGTTCAAGTTGCTCTGTTGCTGCTCTGCTCTGCTCTGCTCACGCAAAGATAAACGACGGCATGTCTACTGCCATTTCGTCGTTGCTATCGATTCATTAAATAAAGTTCCCTTGGCTGTTACTTAGCAATTTACAATATTTTCATTAAACTACAATCAATTATATACAGTCAGAAATAAATGGACTATTACATCGATTACTTATTAAATATAGTTTCTGTAATACAGCTTACAGATACAGAATCAGAAGTATAGTACTCGTTATCAACGGATACTAAACGGCAAAATTTTTGGTTGGTGGTGCAGGTATTTTATCTGCATTTTCCGTGTTGCAAACTCCTTATACACTCCTGGAAATTGAAATAAGAACACCGTGAATTCATTGTCCCAGGAAGGGGAAACGTTATTGACACATTCCTGGGGTCAGATACATCACATGATCACACTGACAGAACCACAGGCACATAGACACAGGCAACAGAGCATGCACAATGTCGGCACTAGTACAGTGTATATCCACCTTTCGCAGCAATGCAGGCTGCTATTCTCCCATGGAGACGATCGTAGAGATGCTGGATGTAGTCCTGTGGAACGGCTTGCCATGCCATTTCCACCTGGCGCCTCAGTTGGACCAGCGTTCGTGCTGGACGTGCAGACCGCGTGAGACGACGCTTCATCCAGTCCCAAACATGCTCAATGGGGGACAGATCCGGAGATCTTGCTGGCCAGGGTAGTTGACTTACACCTTCTAGAGCACGTTGGGTGGCACGGGATACATGCGGACGTGCATTGTCCTGTTGGAACAGCAAGTTCCCTTGCCGGTCTAGGAATGGTAGAACGATGGGTTCGATGACGGTTTGGATGTACCGTGCACTATTCAGTGTCCCCTCGACGATCACCAGTGGTGTACGGCCAGTGTAGGAGATCGCTCCCCACACCATGATGCCGGGTGTTGGCCCTGTGTGCCTCGGTCGTATGCAGTCCTGATTGTGGCGCTCACCTGCACGGCGCCAAACACGCATACGACCATCATTGGCAACAAGGCAGAAGCGACTCTCATCGCTGAAGACGACACGTCTCCATTCGTCCCTCCATTCACGCCTGTCGCGACACCACTGGAGGCGGGCTGCACGATGTTGGGGGGTGAGCGGAAGACGGCCTAACGGTGTGCGGGACCGTAGCCCAGCTTCATGGAGACGGTTGCGAATGGTCCTCGCCGATACCCCAGGAGCAACAGTGTCCCTAATTTGCTGGGAAGTGGCGGTGCGGTCCCCTACGGCACTGCGTAGGATCCTACGGTCTTGGCGTGCATCCGTGCGTCGCTGCGGTCCGGTCCCAGGTCGACGGGCACGTGCACCTTCCGCCGACCACTGGCGACAACATCGATGTACTGTGGAGACCTCACGTCCCACGTGTTGAGCAATTCGGCGGTACGTCCACCCGGCCTCCCGCATGCCCACTATACGCCCTCGCTCAAAGTCCGTCAACTGCACATACGTTTCACGTCCACACTGTCGCGGCATGCTACCAGTGTTAAAGACTGCGATGGAGCTCCGTATGCCACGGCAAACTGGCTGACACTGACGGCGGCGGTGCACAAATGCTGCGCAGCTAGCGCCATTCGACGGCCAACACCGCGGTTCCTGGTGTGTCCGCTGTGCCGTGCGTGTGATCATTGCTTGTACAGCCCTCTCGCAGTGTCCGGAGCAAGTATGGTGGGTCTGACACACCGGTGTCAATGTGTTCTTTTTTCCATTTCCAGGAGTGTAGATGTTGACTCTGACATTTTTCGTATATCGGAGCACCGCTTAAATAATTTGACAATTCAGAGGCTTCCTTTACCAAGATACGGTTTACCAGACAGTTTTTCAAAGAGTTCTTTGCGGATTGATGGAGTGGGCAATTACGTGAAAAACAGTATTCCAACTGAGTCCGTAGATGTATCACCGCTCTACACTGAACAGGTATTTGAACTTTGTGCAGGGGCAGTTCAATTTAGTGAAACGTCTAATTGTTGTTGTTTTTAGGTCCCCTAACTCTGACTTCGGAGCATTTCTCATCAAGCTAGAGCGGGTTCTTGAATCACTTTATGGAAATGGAAATGAAGTCCCATGCTTCTTTACAGAGCGTAGGGGAACGATGTGGGAGACCCGCACCGCCTTACTAGGCAAGGTCCTAATGGAGGTGGTTTGGCGTTGCCTTCCTCCGACCGTAATGGGGATGAATGATGATGATGAAGACGACACAACAACATCCAGTCATCTCGAGGCAAGAAAAATCCCTGACCCCGCCGGGAATCGAACCCGGGACCACGTGCTCGGGAAGCGAGAACGCTACCGCGAGACCACGAGGGCGGACGATTCACTTTATAGGAAGCACCAAAAATCAGTTATATGTGATGACTTCAATACGTATTAAGTCTGTATGTGTTTTTGCTAGAAAAAGGATGTTGGAATATCTCCTAAATTCACATGATCTGATGCAGACTGTGTTTTTCCAACCAGTGTGCAAGAGAACAGTAGCACAACCTTAGACAGCATTTTTATTCATTCTTCATTACTAGATGGGCAATCTGTTAGTAAAAGGCTAAATGGCCTTTCAGACCATGATGCACACATTTTAACACTAAAAACTGTTTGTTCTCAAACAGATGTTAGATATAGTTACAAGCTACGTATTAAAGCTAATCCAGTAGTAACAGAGTTTTAAATCTTGTTAAGGAACAAAAGTGGCAGGATGTTTATGTGGCCGACAACATAGTTAACAAGTATAAAACTTTCCTTAACACATTTCTCATGATCTTTAAAAGTTGCTTTCCATTAGAAAGTTCTAAGCAGGAAACTCCCAGTAAAGGGCAGCCTGAGTAAGGATATCATGTGGGACAAAGTGGGAATCGTATTAAAATGTTAGAGGTAATCACAATCGAGACACAGTAGCTCATTACAAACGGTATTGTAAGGCGCTTAAAAACGTTGTTAGGAAGGCAATGACTATGTGATATGCAAATAGAATAGCTAATTCACAGCATAAAATTAAAACGTTATGGTCAGTCTTAAAGGAAGGTCAACAGCATAAAGTCGATGATATAAAGTCAGTTCGTAGTAAAAGAATTTCTGTTACTGATAAGTCGGATGTGTGTACAGTACTTAACTGTTATTTTCTGAGTATTGCTGGTGAATTAAATGAAAATATAGTTTTTACGGGGAACCATATAACTGTATTGAAAATTACCTTCCCGAAATTGATGTCTGAAATACTCCTCTGTGATACTGACAAGAGGCAGATAAGGTAAATAATAAAGTAACTGATGACTAAGGACGCTCATGCATAAGATGGAGTGCCTAGCAGAATATTAAAGTATTGTACTGCACATGTAAGCCGTGTACTTAGCCATATTGGTTATTTTTCCTTCAAGAATTCTCAGTTTCCTGCATGGTTAAAGTAGTCAGTATTAAAGCCACTTTATAAAAATGAAGAAAGGGATAAAGCGGACAATTTTAGACTTATTTCTTTGCCATCAGTGTTTGCTAAAGTTGATGAAAAAGCTGTGTATGTAAGGATAGTTGATTATTTTATTTGACATAATTTCCTATCAAATGTACAGTTCGGTTTTAGAAGTGGTTTAACATGTAAAAGTCCTATATTCTATTTTCTCTGTAAGGTACTGCATGGATTAAACACAAGGTTTCGAACGTTAGGCAACTTTTTTGATTTGACTAAGACTTTTGATTCAACTGATCACGAAATATTGCTCCAGATGTTGACCATTATGGAACGAGAAAATTAGGTCACAATTCGTTCTTCTCTTACTTTTACAACAGACAACGAATGGTGATTATCGAAAGTGTTGAGAATGGCTATGATGTGGGGTCTGAGTGAGGCACTGTCAAATGGGAGGGGGGGGGGGTTGCCACAGGGATCAGTGCTGGGGCCACTCCTCTTCCTTCCTTATGTAAATGATATGGCTTCTAGTATTACAGGTAATTCTCAAATATTTATGTTTGCTGATGACACTAGTTTGGCAGTAAAGGATGTTGTATGCAGCACTAGCACTGTTCCGAATAGTTTAGTTGATGTCATAAGTTCATGGCTTGTAGAAAATAAACTAACACCAAATCACAGTAATAGCCAGTTTTTACAGATTCTGAGACAAAATTGAACAAAACAGGACGTTCTAATTTCAAAATAGGCATATGCTTAGTGAAACTGAACAGTCCAGATTAATTGGTGTTCAGACACATAGTAAACAGTCGTGGAAATCCCGCGTTCAGCTTCTTATTCAAAGACACAGTGCTGCCATTTTTACTATTCGTATGGTATCTGAAGTAAGTGATACTTCGACATAAAAAGTAGTCTGCTTATTTTAATTCACTCTTAGTTTGGGGTAACTGTTCCCATTCTCAAAGGATATTTTTCCCTCAGGAAAGGGTGGTTCGGGTAATAATTGGTGTAAGTTCGCCAACCTCTTGTCGACCCCTGTTCATTAGTGTGGTTGTTCTGACATTAGCATCTCAATATGTATATCCTTTACTGTCATTGCTTGTTATCAGTATCAGCTTATTCCTGAGAATCAGCAGCTTTCACTCACTCAGTACTGGACAGAAATCCAATCTGCGTTTGGATCGCACTTCCTTGTCTCTTGTGCAGAAAGTTGTGCGGTACAGGACTGCATCCATTTTCGATAAGCTACCACAAGAATTCAAAAATCTCTGCAGTAATTGATACGCTTTCAAATCGAAACTGAAGAGTTTCCTCATGGGTCTCTCCTTCTTTTCTGTCGTGGAGTTCCATGAAAAATTAAGCTGATTCCTGTGTTACATTGTTGATTCCCTTTACATAACCTTGCGGCCGTTTTTGGGGGGTTCATAAACATTTCATTTTTTCTGTTATTACTTTTACGTTGTAATTTAATGTACTGACACTTTACATGAGCTGGGAGACTTATTGCTCAATTAGGTCCTCCGCGACTAGACGAGTAAAACAAAAAATTGAATTTTTTGTAATCCAATACGAGAATTTTTCCTCTGGTACAAAGTATGCAGGAAATGTTTGCTGCACTGATGGGGACTATGAAAAACAGATTTGTGGAGATGAATAAAAGTTTTTGGAGAATAATAAAAAATGGGTGAGGTAAATAAGAACTTGGAGCAACAGAAAGAAGCAAAGAAAAGTTGGACTTGTGAGCTTAAAGTACAGACATAATCTTCAGCAAGAAATTGATCAGCAGTCTACTAGTATTAATAGTTTGGCTGTTGACCGGAGGCGTGATATTCGCGTGGGGTGGTAGGACGCATCCTTGAGTGCCTCCCACTTGGTTATCCCATTTGAGGCTGGCATCCCTGATCGACCAGCGTCTTGTGTTGAATCGCGAGCAGCGCGAAACTTGTCACTCCATTCGACAGTTATAGGTACCGACAGACATGATACCCCATGTAAATTCTCCACTCTCCGATTGCTGTCTGCTGGTGTTTTTCCATAGGCAGCCAAGACAAGAAGAACAGCACGTTGGTCCTGTATGTACGCAATTGTTAAAACCATCGTCAGAGATCACATTTCCGTATTTACTGTATGCATATCGGAAAGACACGATTTCCGAATTGATCTCCTGCAGTCATGTCGGCGCTTATACATCCACAATGTAGTTGTGTTGCATTCTAGTAACTATCTCAAACAAACTTTTTGATCGTCCTTTGTAGATTTACCATTAGCTTCTTATCCATTTAAGTAGCGTTAAACATTTGGAAGGAATGGTGGATACGTTTCCACAAATCACGACGTCGGAGGCAGGGCAGACCAAAATCCTAAAATGTGGGAAATGTATACTAGTGGAAAAGTAGGATGCACATAATGTACCCTATGCATTAACGTTACGCGAAAAATACACTGAAGAACAGAAAAAACTGGCACACTGCCCAATAACATGTAGAGCCCCCACAAGCACGCAGAAGTGCCCCAAAACGGTGTGGCATGGACACAACCCATGTCTTAAATAGTGTTGGAGAGAACTGACAGCAAGAAACCGGCAGGGCTGTCCATAAATCCGTAAGAGTACGAGGGGGTACAGATCTCTTCTGAACAGCTCAATAATGTTCATGTCTGGCCAGTTTGGTGGCTAGCGGAAGTGTTTAAACTCAAAAGAGTGTTCCTGGAGCCACTCTTAACCAATACTGGACATACGTAGTGTCTCATTGTGCTGGCGGAATTGCTCAAGTCCGTGTGAATGCACTATGGACATGAATGGATGCAGTCGATTAGACAGAATACTTACTTACGTGTTGTATTTCAACTAAAGTTCAGTCTTGATCAAAACACTTATGTGTCAATAACATAGGTGACCAGTTTCGGTTATACTTATATTACCATTTTCAGACCCATGGCTTCCTTGGAGGATGGTAGGCGAAGCTCTCCTCAGCTGCTATGAAGTTGACTTCGTAGCAGCTGCGGACAGTTCCGCCTATCATCCTCCAAGGAAACCATGTGTCTGAAAATGGTAATATAAATATAACTGAAACCGGTCACCTATGTTATTGAGACATAAGTGTTGAGGTCAAGACTGAACTTTAATTGAAATATAATACTTTATTGGTCACTGTTCCAAAAATGTTTACCAAAATTTTACGTACGTGTGACCTATCAGAGTCGTATCTAGACATGCTAGGGGTCCCATATCACTCCAACTGCACACGCATCACACGATTACCGAGCCTCCACCAGCTTGAACAGTCCTCTGCTGACATGCAGGGTCCATGGATTCATGAGGGTGTCTCCATACCGGTACAAGTTCACCCTCTCGATACAATCTGAAATGAGACTCGTCCGACCAGGCAACATCAACAGTCCAATGTCGGTACTGACGGACTCAGGCGAAGCATAAAACTTCGTGTCCTGCAATCATAAAGGGTACACGAGTAGGCGTTCCGCTCCAAGAGCCCATATCATGATGTTTAGTTGAATGGTTTGCAAGATGACACTTGTTGATGACCCAGCATTGAAATCTGCATCAATTTCCTGACCGGTTGCACTTCTTTCACGTTGCACGATACTCTTCAGCTCTGAACTCGTCGCTGGTTCCGTTCATGCAGGTTCTTTTACTGGCCGTAGCGATGTCGGAGATTTGATGTTTTACCGGATTCCTGATATTCACGGTACAGGCGTGAAATGGTCATACGGGAAAATCCCTACTTCATCGCTACCTCGGAGATGCTGTGTCCCGTCGCCCCTGCGCCAAATAGAACACCACGTTAAAACTCACTTAAATTTTGATAATTTGCCATTGTAGCATCAGTAACCGATCTAAGGCCTTCGCTAGGCACTTATTGTCTTATATAGGCCTTGCCGGCCGCAGCACCATATTCTGCCCGTTTACATATCTCTGTATTTGAATACGCATGCCTAAATCAGTTTCTTTGACGCTTTCGTGTAGTAGTCTTTAAGTTAATTTGAGTTATGTCTACACGTTGTTCTATTTTTATCCTGAACTTGTGCTGATGGTCATTGTATTTCTATAGTAGTCACATGTGACTACTTAGTTGTTGCTCTTCTATTTATATTGCCTATTTTCTATTAGAAGCGGAAAGAAAAAGAGAGCTGTATCGAAAAACTCATTTCCATTGAAATTATAAAACAGTTGTACAAAGAAATTTGCATAATATACAAGTGTATAAGAAAAATGATCCCGGACAATTTCTGTGCGCTAGGCACGGCTGCTATGTATGTCTACAACGAGCTTCTGTAAATGTCTCTACGGCAACGCCTATTCATAACTCCACAGACTATCGTTTTCGCCTACAGCCATTTGTACTTCGTAGTTGAAAACTGTCTAAAGCCCTGTCAGGGATTCTCTTGACTCGACTATAGGAGTGCATTGCGTTACACGTGGGTACCTTCGGGGTAATATTTTGTGAATGCCGTTAGTAGTGAAAACGTAATAAATTTAATCTTCATGGTTTATGCAACATTTTTTCTTTCATCTCATTGTTTATGACGTTATACCTCCTGAACTATGAGAGGTGCATGGTTCTTACTCCCACAGCGATGGTAAGGGATACGTTGTGGTGAACTCGACAAATCATTTTGTGACATCTGATAGCATGAAAATGACCAGTCAGGTTACCCCACGCTGGGCGCCAAAAATTTGGTGAACTCGAGAAATTGTTTTGTGACATTAGATAGAATGAACATTACCAGTGAAGTCGCCCTATGTTGGGCGCCAAAAATATAGTGAACTGTGAATTCTTCTCTCTGCTGCCGAACGTTAAACGACGTGCAGATAGCTGATGAGATTGCCCCACGTTAGGAGCCAACAATCAATTGATATCAATAATTAAATAAAATCAACCACAACCCGTACGACGTTAAGGTGTTAATGTATGAAGGTAAAAGATTGCTTATATGATCAAACCATGAAAAAAAATGTTCAAATGTGTGTGAAATCTTTAATCTTACACACCACGTAACCTAAATTATCCTAAGGACAAACACACACACTCATGCAAACCATGAAAGAAATGTATTTACTTTTGTGCAGTGTACACAAAACAAAACAAAATTGCAAGTCTTAGGGCCTATTTGATTGTGGGTGGACACTACTCAGTTATTTAGGGGAGGGAGGAGGAAACGAATCGTATCCCCATTCTTCCTTAAGGCTCGTCGTATACTGCTGTCGGCGGCAGGCGCTGTGTCGGTACGGCACGTCGCCTCGGAGCTGTGCTGCGCGAGTCGGCTGCCCTCGTCAGTAATCGAGGCGTTGCGGCGGGGCCCAGGTACAATCTTCACTTTATCTGACAGTTGTCCAGCGCGTGGCCGAAGCTGTGCTATCACGGTGTCGGAAGGCGGATGTTGGCGATGGGTGAAGGAGCACCCATGTCCTCTCGTTTCCGCGGTGTCTCCACGACTCCACCTTCTCTCTTATCTTCCATCTCTCAGCTCAACTTCGAAATATTCTTCCTCGCGGCGTAGTAACTGGCGGACGAAAATTTCAATGCAGCTCAATAATAGAGCCGTGCGGTTCTAGGCGCTACAGTCTGGAGCCGAGCGACCGCTACGGTCGCAGGTTCGAATCCTGCCTCGGGCATGGATGTGTGTGATGTCCTTGGGTTAGTTAGGTTTAATTAGTTCTAGGCGATTGATGACCTCAGAAGTTAAGTCGCATAGTGCTCAGAGCCATTTGAGCCATTTGAGTCAATGATAGACCGACTTTTCATAGCCAAGCTCCTCCATGCGGTGTGGAAATTTCGTATCTGGCGTGGGCTGACGTGTGGCTCAATCGGCACCTTTCTCACGATTTCACATTCTTAAGATGTTTTCCTGCACTCCGAGGCTGTTGGGAGAGCAGCCACACAACACATCTTTATAAACGCTCTCTCTGCATGAGCCCTGGACAGACTCTTGACCAGCCATGAACTGTGCGGCTGGTCCCGGTGGAGGTTCGAGTCCTCCCTTGGCCATGGGTTTGTGTGTTTGTCTGTAGGATAAATTAGGTTAAGTAGTGTGTAAGCTTAGGGACTGATTACCTTAGCAGTTAAGTCCCGTAAGATTTGACACACATTTAAACATTTTTTGACAGACTCACATTTCGGCTCCGTCTTAAAATCTGCCGCCGCCCGTGATTTATAAGGAATGTCCCCACAGTCAAGAAAAACATCTTCTTAAGAATGCTGACTTCTTTCGCACGCCTCCTTGCACCAATTTTTTTCGCTTTGTGTATGTACCTCGCTGTGCCCGAGGGGTGCTGGAAATGTCGACACATCCCTCCTTTCTAAGGCAGGTAGAAGGACTGCCGCCAAGCCAGAAGAACGCAGATGTTTTCTGGCCGAGCGGTTCTAGGCGCTTCACTCCGGAGCCATGAGGTTCCTACAGTCGCAGGTTCGAATCCTGCCTCGGGCATGGATGTGAGTGATATCCTTATGTTATTTAGGTTTAATTAGTTCTAAGTCTAAGGGACTGATGACCTCAGATCTTAAGTCCCATAGTGCTCAGAGCCATTTTAACCATTTTTCAACCTCCGATGTTAAGTCCCACAATGCTTAGAACCATTTGAACCATTCAGATGCTTTCACGAGTACATTCTTGCCATTCCGTTCTAATGCCTGCAGGTGTCCATCAGCTCTCGGCACGCTTCTCGTAGTCAGGCTGACACCTTGCAACATCTCCGTTCTTGAGCGAGGCGAAGGTGTCCACTCGGCTTCCCGCTGTGTCCCTGCAGAATGGCTGCATGTCCTCTCCTAGGGGGCTCGCCCCATGGAGTCCGGCTTCCTCCTCCTCCTCGGCCACTCGAGGCAGGTTGGTGAAAGTGGCCGTAATCTGAGGTATTACAATATGCACCAAGTTTGGTTGAAATCCATCTAGTGGTTTAGCAGGAGATGGGGAAAACACACACACATATATTTTCATAATATCTATGGATATGGGTCGTGCTGTTCCTAATGTTGCTGCCTAGCATCAGAGGAGGAAGAATGGATGCAGTTCAACTTCAACCGTTTGAGGCAGGTGTGTTGTTTCTCTACAGCCATTGAGGTTGACCATTAATGTGTGGAATATACGAAACGTAGACAGTAGGAAGCATTCATAGATTTACAGTAGAAATGGCAGGGTAACAAATTTCTCGTCAAGGAGCGGGCTCAATACTAGTGATGCTCAACTGATGCAAATCACTGGTCGTGTACCACGTTCATTCGTAGGGGTAGATGGTCGTTGGACGCAGGAGTAAAAATCTTAATAACATCACTCGAAACAGCGGATAATGAAGTATCCGGGAGCTGAACAACTCGCTTAGGGAAGTACAAACGATGGCAGACACTATCAGTGCTATAGTACGGTGGCATACGACCCATTTGTCGAAACTGGAGAAGGGCATTCTAAACAACATCAAGTTGGAAAGCTATGGGATTAGCTCTGTGCAGCCGCGATACAACGAAAACAGTGAACAATCTTTTGAGGCGAATTCGACTATAACTGAGTTTATTGTACAGAAAACTAGCAGTAGCCACAAAATTACGGGCGTTATCAGATCGGCTTAATGATGCAAGAACGGATGTGGATTCATTACAGAAGTCAGAGTAGCCTGGGCCGAACAGACACTTAGGTTTCGTATTAGTGCCATCTTGGAGGGGTAGCGTCTTTGGCTAATAATCGAAACGTCCTTTCTCCCGTATTCGAAAACCGTCATTGTTTAAATTTTAAGTATAAAACATCATCAATGATGGCCGAAGACCTCAGGCATGGAAAATCACCCTTATTGTGCCAACGGCCTTGTCAGAGAGAGCGGAGTAGCGGGTAGACGATCAGGGCATTCTCCTGCTCTTAGGATGATAAACTGTCCCTGAAAGGCAAAAGAATAAGTAATTATTAACGTAATGAGGATGCAGAAGACAATGGAAATCACTGTACTAAAAACACATAACGTATATT
Source organism: Schistocerca cancellata (assembly GCF_023864275.1). Lineage (NCBI taxonomy): Eukaryota > Metazoa > Arthropoda > Insecta > Orthoptera > Acrididae > Schistocerca > Schistocerca cancellata. The sequence continues at coordinate 140,495,611 of NC_064632.1, forward strand.
CACAGGACATATGGCATGCAATTTAAAAACTGTCATGATGATCTATATATTGGCAAAAGATTCCGAACTAGCCCCCCATTCAGATCTCTGTGAAGGGACTGCCAAGAAGGGAGTGATCATGAGAAGAAGACTGACAAACCAACGACAGGATATAGTTCTAAGTGTCGGGGCATGGAAATACAGAACTTTGAACGTGGTAAGGAGGCAAGGAAATCTAAAAAGGGAACTTCTAAGACTCAGTATAAACACGTTGGGTCTCAGTGAAGGAATGGAGAGAAAACAAGATTATCGTGTAATATCAGCAGCAGGCTGGTGATGTAATTGAGAACTATATTATGGAAATGGAAGAGGAAGTACATGAAGATGAAATGGGACATACGATACTGCGTGAAGAGTTTGACAGAGCACTGAAAGACCTGAGTCGAAACAAGGCCCCGGGAATAGACAACATCCCATTAGAACTACTGACGGCCTTGGGAGAGCGAGTCCTGACAAAACTCTACCACCTGGTGAGCAAGATGTACGAGACAGGCGAAATACCCTCAGACTTCAAGAAGAATATAATAATTCCAAACCCAAAGAAAGAAGGTGTTGACAGATGTGACAATTACCGAACTATCAGTTTAATAAGCCACAGCTGCAAAATACTGACGCAAATTATTTACAGACGAATGGAAAAACTGGTAGAAGCCGACCTCGGAGAAGATCAGTTTGGATTCCGTAGAAATGTTGGAACACGTGAGGCAATACTGACCTTACGACTTATCTTAGAAGCTACACTCCTGGAAATGGAAAAAAGAACACATTGACACCGGTGTGTCAGACCCACCATACTTGCTCCGGACACTGCGAGAGGGCTGTACAAGCAATGATCACACGCACGGCACAGCGGACACACCAGGAAGCGCGGTGTTGGCCGTCGAATGGCGCTAACTGCGCAGAATTTGTGCACCGCCGCCGTCAGTGTCAGCCAGTTTGCCGTGGCATACGGAGCTCCATCGCAGTCTTTAACACTGGTAGCATGCCGCGACAGCGTGGACGTGAACCGTATGTGCAGTTGACGGACTTTGAGCGAGGGCGTATAGTGGGCATGCGGGAGGCCGGGTGGACGTACCGCCGAATTGCTCAACACGTGGGGCGTGAGGTCTCCACAGTACATCGATGTTGTCGCCAGTGGTCGGCGGAAGGTGCACGTGCCCGTCGACCTGGGACCGGACCGCAGCGACGCACGGATGCACGCCAAGACCGTAGGATCCTACGCAGTGCCGTAGGGGACCGCACCGCCACTTCCCAGCAAATTAGGGACACTGTTGCTCCTGGGGTATCGGCGAGGACCATTCGCAACCGTCTCCATGAAGCTGGGCTACGGTCCCACACACCGTTAGGCCGTCTTCCGCTCACGCCCCAACATCGTGCAGCCCGCCTCCAGTGGTGTCGCGACAGGCGTGAATGGAGGGACGAATGGAGACGTGTCGTCTTCAGCGATGAGAGTCGCTTCTGCCTTGGTGCCAATGATGGTCGTATGCGTGTTTGGCGCCGTGCAGGTGAGCGCCACAATCAGGACTGCATACGACCGAGGCACACAGGGCCAACACCCGGCATCATGGTGTGGGGAGCGATCTCCTACACTGGCCGTACACCACTGGTGATCGTCGAGGGGACACTGAATAGTGCACGGTACATCCAAACCGTCATCGAACCCATCGTTCTACCATTCCTAGACCAGCAAGGGAACTAGCTGTTCCAACAGGACAATGCACGTCCGCATGTATCCCGTGCCCCCAACGTGCTCTAGAAGGTGTAAGTCAACTACCCTGGCCAGCAAGATCTCCGGATCTGTCCCCCATTGACATGTTTGGGACTGGATGAAGCGTCGTCTCACGCGGTCTGCACGTCCAGCACGAACGCTGGTCCAACTGAGGCGCCAGGTGGAAATGGCATGGCAAGCCGTTCCACAGGACTACATCCAGCATCTCTACGATCGTCTCCATGGGAGAATAGCAGCCTGCATTGCTGCGAAAGGTGGATATACACTGTACTAGTGCCGACATTGTGCATGCTCTGTTGCCTGTGTCTATGTGCCTGTGGTTCTGTCAGTGTGATCATGTGATGTATCTGACCCCAGGAATGTGTCAATAAAGTTTCCCCTTCCTGGGACAATGAATTCACGGTGTTCTTATTTCAATTTCCAGGAGTGTAGATTAAGGAAAGGCAAACGTACGTTTCTAGCATTTGTCGACTTAGAGAAAGCTTTTGACAATGTTGACTGGAATAATCTCTTTCAAATTCTAAAGGTGTCAGGGGTAAAATACAGGGAGCGAAAGGCTATTTACAATTTGTACAGAAACCAGATGGCAGTTATAAGAGTCGAAGGGCATGAAAGGGAAGCAGTGGTTGGGAAGGGAGTGAGACAGGGTTGTAGCCTCTCCCCGATGTTATTCAATCTGTATATCGAGCAAGCAGTGAAGGAAACGAAAGAAAAATTCGGAGTAGGTATTAAAATCAAAGGAGAAGAAATAAAAGCTTTGAGGTTCGCCGATGACAATGTAATTCTGTCAGAGACAGCAAAGGACGTGAAAGAGCAGTTGAACGGAATGGACAGTGTCTTGAAAAGAGGATATAAGATGAACACCAACAAAAGTAAAACGAGGATAATGGGATGTAGTCGAATTAAGTCGGGTGATGCTGAGGGAATTAGATTAGGAAATGAGACACCTAAAGTGGTAAAGGAGTTTTGCTGTTTGGGGAGCAAAATAACTGATGATGGTCGAAGTAGAGAGGATATAAAATGTAGACTGGCAATGGCAAGGAAAGCGTTTCTGAGAAAGAGAAATTTGTTAACATCGAGTATAGATTTAAGTGTCAGGAAGTCGTTTCTGAAAGTATTTGTATGGAGTGTAGCCATGTATGGAAGTAAAACATGGACAATAAATAGTTTGGAGAAGAAGAGAATGGAAGCTTTCGAAAAGTGGTGCTACAGAAGAATGTTGAAGATTAGGTGGGTAGATCACGTAACTAATGGGGAGGTATTGAATAGGATTGGGGAGAAGAGAAGTTTGTGGCACAACTTGACTAGAAGAAGGGATCGGTTGGTAGGACATGTCCTGAGGCATCAAGGGATCACAAATTTAGCATTGGAGGGCAACGTGGAGGGTAAAAATCATAGAGGGAGACCAAGAGATGAATACACTAAGCAGATTCAGAAGAATGTAGGTTGCAGTAGGTGCTGGGAGATGAAGGAGCTTGCACAGGGTAGATTAGCATGGAGAGATGCATCAAACCAGTCTCAGGACTGAAGACCACAACAACAACAACAACAACAATCAGCAGCAGCAAAAATCGTACAGCGGGAGCAGGATTTGTAACGAAGAGGACAATAGGACAATGAGTTACTCTGAATACTTTGGTGACAGGGTTTCTCTCATTAGAATCGACAGCGACCTAACACCGAGAGCAGTAATTCAGGTATACATGGCGACGTCGCTAGCAGAAGATGAATAAATAAAGTACATGGGGATTCTAAATGGGTAATTCAGTACTTAAAATGAGAAGAAAATCTAATAGCTACGGAGGATCGGATTGCGTTTGTATGTGGAGGAGGACAAGAAAGGTTTACGGGAGAAAATGGACTTGGTAGTAGGAATGAGTGAGGAGAAAGAGTAATTCAGTCCCGTAATAAATTTCGCTATGGTAACAGCTAAAACTCCGCTCCAGAATCACAAGGACATGTGGTATTTTTGGGAAAGGCCGGAATTAGACTACATCACGATCAGACAGAGATTCCGAAATGAGACACTGGATTGTAGGGCACACTACGGGCCAGTCATAAACTCAAATCACACATGGGCAGTGATGAAGATTAGAGTGAAGTTTAATAGACTAGATAAGAAGAATCAATGCCCAAAGAAATGCGATACGGAAATACGACGGAATGAAGAATTACTATTGAAATTCTCTGTGGCTATAGACACGGCGATAAGGAACAGCTCGGTACGTATGTCTGATGAAGAGGAAAGGACGTCTCTGAAAAGGGAAATCACAGAAGTTGGAGAGAAAAACGTAGGTACGAGGTAGGTAACTCCGGAGAAACTATGGGTGTCAGAAACATACTTCAGTTGATCGACGAAAGAAGAAGTACAAAGACTTTCAGGGAAATTGAGCAATACAGAAACACATTTCGGAATGAAATAATTAGGAAGTGCAGGGAAGCTACGTCGAAATTGCTACAAGAAAAATGTGGAGAAGTCGGAAAAGAAAAGAATGTCGGAATGACTGATCCGTCATATACAAAAGTGAAAACAACCTTCAGTGAAATTAAAAACAAGGACGTTAGAATTAAGAGTGAAATGGGAATTATGATGTCAAACGCAGAGGAGAAAACGGGTAAGTGGAAAGACTACCTTGAGGGGCCCTGTGAGTAGGAGGACTTGTCTGGAAACTTGATAGAGTATGAAACAAGAGTCATTACGGCAGGCATCCAGCATTAGAGACAAAATTTAAACCGGTTCTAAACGACTTAAGATCAGATATGGCCGAAGGGATGGAAAAGTATTCCATTGGACTTCTGAAACCACTGCCGACCGTAGTGGCCGAGCGGTTCTAGGCACTTCAGTCTGGAACCACGCGACCGCTACGGTCGCAGGTTCGAATCCTACCTCGGGCATGGATATGTGTGATGTCCTTAGGATAGTTATTAGGTTTAAGTAGTTCTAAGTTCTAGGCGACTGATGACCTCAGAAGCTAAGTCACATAGGGTTCAAGCCATTTGAACCATTTCTGAAAGCACTGGGGAAATTTGCAGCATAACGACAGTTCACTTTGGTGTCTAGAATTTATAAGACTGACGGTATACCATTAGACTTTCGTAAAAACATCATTCACACAATTCTCAATTTCGAAAGAGCCGTAAAATGTGGGAATTATAGCACATTCAGCTAACTGCTCATGCATCCAAGTTGCTGAAAGGAATAATTTACACAAGAATGGAAAATAAAATTGACGAGGTGTTAGCTAGGCTCTAGTAAAGGGTCAAAGTGGTAGTTCTGACGCTCCGGTTGATAACAGAAGCAAGACTGAAGAAAAATCAAAACACGTTCGTACCACTTGTCGACCTGTAGAAAGCTTTCCACGATGTAAAATGGTGCAAGATGTTGGAAATTCTGAGAAAAACAGTGGTGCAGGCGAAGATGGGTAATATACAACGTGTACAAGAACCAAGAGAGACCAATGAGAGTGGAAGACCAAGAGCGAAGTGCTGGAATTAAAAAAGGTGTAATACAGGGATGTGGTCTGTTACCACTGCTGTTCAATCTACACTTCGAAGAAGCAATGACTGAAATAAAAGAGAGGTTCACGAATACTATTAAAATTGAAGGTGAAAGGATATCAATTTTAAAATTGGATGATGACATTGCTAACTTTTTTTCCAGACTGGTGCACAATATGCAACTGTTTCTGGGTAAAACAGTGGCAACGGAATGTCGGAAAGAAATATTGGCACCAAAGCCTCATATTCAAGAGTTAGGAGCACACTGGGTGAACTCAGTTTTTGCACTAGAAACTGTGATTATGAATTGCTATGAGAATGGAAAACTTCAGGGCATGATAAAGTTAGAGTTAGGTGACAGTAGTGGTTTGGTGAACTGCACGACTTGTGAGATAACCAGGAAGAACTTACGTATCATATCAGTGACACTCTCACCCCTATTGCGCGGTAACACGAAACGAGCTGCCCTTCCTTGCACTCTTTCGATGTCCTCCGTCAGTCCCACCCGATAAGGGTCCCACACCACGCAGCAGTATTCCAGCAGAGGACGGACAAATGTAATGTAGGTTGTCTCTTTAGTGGCCATGTCGCATCTTCTAAGTGCCAACAAAGCACAGTCTTTGTTTCGCCATCCCCACAATATTATCTATCTCGTCTTTCTAATTTAAGTTGCTCGTAATTGTGATTACTAGGTATTTAGTCGAATTGACAGCCCTTAGATTTGTGCGATTCATCGCATACCCAAAATGTATCGGATATCTATTAGTATCCATGTGGATGACTTCACACTTTTCTTTGTTTAGTGTCAATTACTACTTTTCGCACCATACAGATATTCTCTCTAGATCATTTCGTAATTGGAATTGATCGTATGATGATTTTACTAGACGGTTAATTTCATTGTCATCTGCAAACAATCTAAGGGGGCTACTCCGATTATCACCTACATCATTTATATAAATCAGGAACAGCAGAGAGCCTATGGCACTACCTTGCGGAACGCCAGGTATCACTTCTATTGTGTTCGATGATTTACCGTCTGTCACTACGAACAGTGACCTGTCTGAGAGGAAATCATGTAAATTATTATGTAAATATATCTGTGAGATTAGTGTAAGAAAAGTCAAATAGAAAATTTGGGACACTATTTTTGAAACACGGGAGTAGGTTAGCGCTGGGCTTGTCTTCCATTTGGTATGTCAACAAGGCTTGCAGCCTAGGCGACAGGTCTGAGAACGGGGCAGACAGAAACGCAAGTATTGCTGTGCTACTTAAGAAGGCACGGTGAGCAAATCCAAAGCAACTTCACCACCTGACCACCACTACAAAATCAGATGCCCACAGAAACTAACTCGGCGGCCCAAAACTATGCAAAGAGTCCTGAAGGGCCCAGTAAATGAAGACAAATGTGCTCATGCACCCACAGCCCCCGTGTGATAGATATGGTATTGGAATCCTGTCGAGCAGAATCTGATCTTATTAACTTCTGATGATCTGTTAGGATTACTTGTGTCTTTTTTGCGTTTAGTTTAAACGACTGATGAGCGACCGACCCTCCTCCGCAACTGCGTCGACGTGAGTGATTTGGAAGCTGCTATCTACATAAAGACCAGGCGAGGCATGTCCACACAGCCTCCTAGACTCCTGGCCTACTCGTTAGTATTTGCTGCAGGGTTGGACGACCAGAACGTAGTCTTCAGGACAACCGACATCCTGGACAACAGTCGACAATCTTCAACTGAGTGCACAATGGGCTGTCTTCGAGAGCGCTAAGGTGCGATCTGTACAAGACCAGTGTGAATATCTGGTCAGGCAGGGCCTTCCTCACCACAATACCGTTGCGAGAACTTGCGTGCAGCTGTGATGTCACAATTCACTGACGAGGCATCTGCACTCCTCCATGGCGTGGACCCTTATGCGCGATCGCCGACTGTAGCTCTGAGAACGTCTATATTCCTGTACACTTTGCACGATAAATGTATGTTATTACCGATATCACTGCATCATTGACGCCTCCGCACGTGCACTGAACCTCTGTGCTAGGCCTCCTGCTGACAAAGTTGCCCCAGCTCAAGTGTCGAAACAGTAGATTAGTTGCTCTGTCTAAGCAATTGTAGGTTTGTTTCAGAATAGTAAATCAGTCTGTGAGAAATCTTCATGGCTTTGCTAGTTTGTGAGCTGATGGAACCCCATGGATCCCCATGTTTGCAGGTGGGTTAAAGAGTTTGAGGTTCACATATGGCTGTACAGTTGCTCTCAGTAATCATTTTTTGATATCAGTTTGCTTAAAAGTTGTGGATAAACTATTGAATACACTGATAACACACAAAGTTTACGGAGTTGTCTGAATCTCTTCTCCTCGGCAACCCCATCTATCATTCACCCTAATAGCTTACCTCCTTAATAACATTTTAAAGGTCTGTAAGCATTACTTTTTCTTTACTCAGTACAGTCAAAACTGGATTTATCTATAGTCTCTACGGCGTGTGTTACTGGCGGATGCAGCTGAAGTGTTCATCGCATCTCACTCTACATACATACATGCATGCCACTGCTCTTTATTTCAGCTTGCAGTGGCTGTACGAATGTTGCAGTATCAGTAAATGCAGATGAGTCGAATAGTGAGAGCAGGTTAAAATGAGCATGAAAGACTATCGAGAAGTCAGGTCCCGCTTCCGTAAAGTGCTACGTTCATGAATAGATGCAAGAGCCTTTGTGGGATTCAGTAACTTTTTCATGATCTTATGCAGGCGGGTTCTTTCATTTTTACAGAATTAATAACGGCAGATGTACTCTTATTTAATTCTCTGGATTCATCAGGTAGCAGTGAAACTGATTTCTTTTGTGCTCAATAATTTTATGTGTGTGTGTTTCTTATTGTTCAATGAGCTTGCAGAAAAGTACACATTAACAGTCACATTTCTAATATTCCGCTGACTAATTGTATGGAGAGAAACGTATAACTCCTACATTTATATTTCGTATGTGTGCTATATATTTACACAGCAGCACAAAAAAAAGTGTGTAAGGAGGTCTTCGAAAATATTGGCTCTAAATGATAAAACACTTGTTCTAATCACCATAATGATTTTATTATCTCGTGATGTAATTCAGGAGAACTCCATAATCAGAAATATTTAAATCAACACAGAGTAAACGTCTCTTCCATCTTCATACCTTAACAGTATTAGTGCCCAGCATGTTGGTTATAAACTGCAGATTAAAACTGAAAAAATCAGAAAGATGTAGGAAATTAAGAAATAGAACCTTGAAAGGTGGCTACACTGAGCCACAGCGCCAAAAATCGCGCCAGAGAGAGTATTGTTCCGCCGCCTCCACTGGCAGTGCGTGTTGAGAGGTAGCGGCAGGCAGTGCTGGCCGAGAAGTTGTGGTGGACACTGCATGTCGTGAAGTCAGATTGAGATGTGGTAGTGGAGAGTGTTGTTCCATGTTTTATGCAGTGGTTTGATGGGAGAGATAGCAGATGTTGTTCTAATGGAGATATTGTAATGGTCAGAGTGCATTTCGTCAATATATATGGAGGTATTTTCTTTTATTCTTTTATTATTTGTGTGTCCTGAATAATGTGCCATTACAGGTTCAGTCAACAAAGCATCTGGCTTGTGTTCTTGTATTAGAGTGTAATTCTGCTTTCCTTACGCAATTATAGTATTTCTAATTTTCTTTTATCACGTCAGTATAATTCGTATTTAAAAATTCTTGTTTTGTTGAAGAAGAACCGTGCCAGATGTGCGTTGAGTCACACTACCACACACAGAACAGCTACACTTGTGCTATGTTAGCTTCGTAAATTTTATAGTTGCTGGGGACTTAATTAGTTAATTGTGTTAACAGAAATTTTCTTACATTCTTTGTTGTTGTTCTATGCAGTCAGATAGCGTAACAATTAGTTGTAAGGGCCAGCCGTTTACGAGGCTTGCGTAATCGGACATACAGCGACAGGAATTAAAAAAAGTATTTGCATTTCATTTTATTAAGCCCCCATGCACGTGGCGACCGCTGCTTCGGATCGTCCCTTGGAATTCTTCTGATTGTAAAAATAGTAGACAGTAGTATTGTTGTAGTAATTTGTAGTTTAGTAATTGTAGTCTATTTTGCATGTGTAGATTTGGTAATTGTCATTCTTCTAATGGTATTTTTTTCTCATAATTTTTTCTTTGTTGTCTTGTATACGCGTTTGACAATTTAGTGCAATTATTTCAATTGTTCGTTAATCGTGTTTGAGGGAAACATTTCGTGTGAATGATATTGTTGATGATAAAGTGTCATTGTGTGTAATTTTCATATAGTGACGAGTTTTGGATATTTTGTAAATGATTACGCGATCAATGAAAAAGGCAAAAATGATGAATAGTGAGAATGACGAAATTGTTGACATGGCGAACTCGCCAACACAGGACAACAGTATGATGGATAATGAAGTGGAAAACAATGTAATAAGTCGGGAAAATAGTGCGGAACCAGTTCAAGGTTTTTCTCAATCAGAAAATTCACAGAATACGAGAGTAACGATAGAAGATTCTGGAACAGTATCGAACACAGATAGCTTTACAGCTATGACGAGGGAAACTGGTTTTGTGGGAAATGTTAGGGGCGAAAAGAATTTCGAACCGGCTGATATGGAGCAGTTGATGGGTGCTATATTAAATTTGGGAGCACGAATGGAAACACAGTTTAGATCTGAATTAAAAACACAGATGGGAACAATGGAAGCACGGTTAGACTCACTGGGATCACAAATGGGAACAATGGAAACACGGTTAGACTCATTGGGATCACAGTTAGGATCTGAATTGAAAACGGTGGCAACACGGCTAGAAACAGAGATGGAAACAATGGAAACACGGTTAGATTCACGAATAGGGACATGTTTCAAAAATATGAAAGATGAATTAAAGAAAGAAATCAGAGAAGAACTACAACCGATTTTGAATTCTCACAATAATAGATTAATTGCAGTAGAGATTAGACAAAGGGAACAGGATAGAGAACAGGAGGAAAGAGATCGCGTGATAGTACAGAAATTTTCACAGTTAAATTTACAACGTGCAAAAGATAAGAAAGAAATATTTGAGAGAATCGAGGAATCCGTACCAGATGACAGATTAAATAACCTAACACAACAGTATGAACAGTTAACTACTAAATGTGTTAATACTGAAACCCGAGTCGCGACACTTACGGAAGACGTAAATAAACAGAAAGAACAAATAGGTGACTTATCGGAAAGAGTGGAGGAGATTTCAGATAAATTGACAAATCTTAGTTTGAATGGGGACAGAGATTCAGATGACACAGCTCCATTGCCATTTTCAGAAACCGAAGAGTACCAGAGCATAAATAAACATGTTGAAAATCAGGGAAAATTTAATGAACGCGTTAAAAGGGAAGTGGAGGCATTACGAAAGCAAGTCAAACAAATTGAAGGCGAAATCGTAGGAAAAGACAGCAGAGGGAATTTAGAATCACAGATAGGAGAAGGGTTTGAAGAAAGTAATTTGTTTCATTTACGAGATGCAACAAGAGAGCGACAGGCGCGCGAACTTGACAATAATCGACATTTGGACTGGGACAGACGCGGTAGGTCTTTGTCGCCACGAGGCGAAAACTTTGACAATAAACACTTTTTGACTGTTCGGAAATTTAAAATCTTCCGCAATTCTAAGAATGACATACATCCATGTGCATGGTTAGATCAATTTATGTACGCACTTCCACCAAATTGGCCACTAAGTCACAAACTGGAATTTATGTGTGGGTATTTAGAAAACGAACCGGCGACGCGGATGCGCGCAATCATTAGGGATTGTAATAGCCTAAATGATTTTTATCATGCATTTCTATCGGCATATTGGTCCGAAAACACGCAAGACAGAGTCAAACATAGTCTTATCATGCAGCGTAATTTCAAACAGTCTGAATTCCGCACGCCAGCGGAATATTTTGAAGACATGATTCGAAAGAATCAGTTCCTTTCCAACCCTTATAGCCCGACTGAATTAATTCGCATTTGTTTAACCAAGCTGCCACAATCCATAAGACAAATTGCTTTAGCCGGAAGATGTAAAGACGACATTGAGACTTTTAAGACTTTGCTACAAGAACTCGAGTACGACAATGACGACGGGACTACCTGTAATTTTTTCAGTAACAGTAATTATGATAGATTTTCAGAGAAAAGGGATGGTGATCGGAACGGACGTTATAGCGGTAATTTTGAGAATGACAGACGAAACAGACAGGACAATAGATACCAGCCTTATGACAATAACAGACGTTCTAACAGAAATTACACAGACAATTATAATAACGGTAATTCGTACCGGAATGATCAATCATACGGAAACAGTAATCGGTATTATCAAGACAGAAATTATTCAAACAGTAATAGAAATTCTTACTACAGAAATAATCCGGGTAGTAGATACAACAATAATTTCAGAAGTGACAGTCGAAATTACACAAGAAGTAGTTATGCAGACAGACAGGAAAACAGAAATTTTAATAACAGACACAACCAAGAATTTGTATCTAACAGACAGGAGGGACCTAATTGGCATCCTCCACGTGACAGAACTTCAGAGAGACAAGTGCAAATCGTAGAAATGGATCCGCGAAATGACGTGAATAATCAAAGACGTGACGCAAACAATCGACAATGACTAGCAGCTTCGGCTTCTGGCAGCAATATAGACGGTTCAGAAAGTAATGACACTACGACTTTACACTACGTACGCCTGGAAGACATGAGAGACATTTTGTTAGACGAAAAGGAAAATAATGTAGACGCATTTTTACATCCTGTTATTGAAGTATGTGTGGGTAAGAATAAGTTCACTGCAGTTTTAGATTCTGGGAGCCCATTGAACGTCATTAGTGAATCAGTTTTTCGTATATGTGAAAGGACTATTGCCTGTCCTGTGTTACCTATTTCTAAAACTACAATTCGAGGAGCGATTTCTGGAAAAGGTGTGGAAGTTAAACAACAGACCAACCTAAATTTCAATTGTCAAGGATACGAGTTTTCTGCTAATTTTATTATTGTTCCATTACTCAGTACACAAATTATATTAGGTATGGAGTTTCTTAACGCACATAAGGCAATTTTGAACTTTAAAGAGGGAAGTGTGAATTTGACTGTTGCCGGAATGCCGAAATGTTTGAAATTTTTCGAGTGTTTAACAAGATCTGAGTCAGATACAAAATGTTTAAGGTTTCTTACTTCTGATGTTTTCGTTGAGCATTACGACGACAATGTGTTTATTCATGACAATGACAATAGATACAGAGACGCGATGGATGATATAATTAATAGCGAAGAACTAATTAATGAAAAGGTTAAGAAAGCTGAAGTGCCAGATGACGTTGCAAGAGAAGAGCTGCACCAAATTTTGACTTCACATGCTACAGTGTTTAGTCATCACACGGGAACTATACAAGGCTTACAATATTTATTTAAAGTAAAAGAACACACACCATTTCGCGGGAAAACGTACGCTATTCCTTTGGCTTACAGAGACAAGGTTAAGAATGAACTTCAGTACATGTTAGATCAGGGCATTATTGAGCCTGCAGTCAGTCCTTATACTAGCCCATTACACGTTGTTCTTAAAAAGGATGGGTCAATTCGTTTGGTTCTGGATTCCAGACAGATAAATAATATCATCATTCCTGAAACTGACCGCCCACAAAATTTAGATGAACTTCTTCAACATTTCCATGGAATTAAAGTTTTATCCACGATTGACATGCGCGCAAGTTTTTGGCAAATAGAACTCCACCCTCATTGTAGAAAATATACTGCCTTTTTAGCCTTTGGTAACTGTTACCAGTTTCGGAAATTACCGTTTGGACTTACTGTATCTTCAGCAGCATTCATTCGTAGCTTAAATGAAATTTTACCTGTTTATCTTCGTGACAATATTACTTCATATGTTGACGACATTCTTATTGCTAACCATTCTTGGAGTGAGCACAACAAAATTTTGGATTCATTGTTACGTATCTTTGCAAGAGTTGGCATTACTGTGAACTTGGAGAAATCTGAATTTGATCGTTCACAGGTGAAATTTCTCGGTCACATTATTTCTACAGAAGGTATTCTTCCTGATCCAGAAAAACTTGACGCTATTCGTAATTATGCTGTTCCTACCACAAAACGTGATGTTCGTAGTTTCCTTGGTGTCTGTAATTTTCTTAGACGCTTTGTTAAATTGGACAATTTGGCCACACCTCGTTTATGTGAACTATCTGGAAAGAAATCTAATTGGTGTTGGGATGACGAAGCTCAGTCAGAATTTGAACAACTCCGTGATGCTTTAGTTGCTGCTCCACTTCTTTCACATCCAGATTTATCTAAAGATTTTTGTTTGGCGACGGACTCATCATACAAAGGCCTAGGTGCACATTTATTTCAAGAGATAGAAGAAAACGGCGTTGTAGTACAAAAGACTATTGCATTTGGAAGTCGTGTTCTCTCTAAAACTGAAAAGAATTATTCGATTACGGAACTTGAAGCTTTGGCTGTTGTTTGGGCTTTTACAAAATTTCGGACATTCTTGTTTGGCAGACATACTAAGGTTTACACCGATCATCGAGCTTTGGAATATCTTATGTCAACAAAATTAACTCACGGCAGATTGTCACGATGGGCGTTGTACCTACAGGAATTTGATTTTAGTATTGTTTACATACAGGGTTCTTCAAATATTGTTGCTGATGCTTTATCACGTGCACCTATGGGCTTGAAACAAAGTGCTGAAGAGGACTGCAAGGAAAACAATTATTGTTTGATGTATATTCAAGGTGTTGCGTTTGAGAACTTTATTTCGTCTTCGCTTCAGGACATCGCTAAGGAGCAAAATAAGGATCCAATCTGGAAGGACATTAAGGAGAAGTGGAAGAGAAAGGAAAGCGTAGCGATTAGACAGCATTATTTAGTTCGCAATGACATTCTTTTTAAACGAAAATCGGTCGACAACTCTGTTTGGTTAGTTTGTATTCCTGGTGAGTGGGTTAATAAGCTGATTTGGTATACGCATTTCAGTTATGTGCACTTTGGTTCCAGAAAATGCTTTCATAAATTACGAGAAAATTGCTACTTCAATAATATGGAAAAACGTATTCGATTTGTTCTTGCCAAATGCAAATTATGTCAAAAGGCTAAACCGCCGACAGTTTCTCACAGAGCACCGTTGTTTCCTATCATTCCAGCAAAATTAAAGGACATGGCTGCAGTTGATTTGTTCGGTCCAGTGGTTCGATCTACTAATGGTTTTGCGTACATTTTCGTAGCAGTGGAGTTGACATCAAAATATGTGTGTTTTACACCATTACGCAAAGCAACAGCTCGTTCAGTATCTAATGCTTTCATCAAACATTTTCTTAAAGAAGTGGGTCATGTTGATAAGGTTATATCAGATAATGGATCACAGTTTCGTTCTAAAATTTGGCTTCGTACTCTACGGCGTCGTAAAATTAAACCAATTTTCATTTCACTTTTTCACCCTCAATCTAACGCTTCAGAGAGATGGATGAAGGAAATCAATAAATTGTGTCGTCTTTATTGTCATCAGAATCACAGAACGTGGGATCAGTATCTTCATATTTTTCAAAACATTCTGAATGAACTTCCTAATGACTCAACTTCTTTACCACCTATACTGATATTAAAAAACAAAGCACCGACAAATCGCATTTCTGAAATCGTTCCTTTCCGCCTACACGGAAACTGCGGCATTCTGAAGTTGTCAACCTGGCTCTACAAAATATTGCATCTGCGGCTGCTAGAAGAGAGAAATCAGCTAAGCGTCCTGGTCGTTTAAAAATCTTGTCAGTTGGTCAGAAGGTGTTAATTAAGGCTCACCGTCTATCTCACAAAGGAAAGGGCTTGTGTCGCAAATTTTTTCTGCTTTATAATGGTCCATATAGAATTCGCAAAATTATTCATGATAACACTGTAGAAGTAGAAACTCTTAAATCACGACGCTCTAAAGGAATACATCATATATCTAACGTAAAAATTTTTGTAGAATGACATACTTTTGAGAAACTAACAGCTACATGTAAACATGCGGAGAGTACAAGGATACCGCGCTGTGTTTTGGCGGCGGCGTATACTCAAAGCAACAGTCAAGTCTGCGCGCCGCACAGGGCAGTCGTTGACCGCCAACAATCACTTCCTACGTCACGCGCCTACAGCTGATTGAGCGCTCAGTGCGAATGCACTGACAGCCGTAAATAAATACACAGTCTAATTTCTCCGACTAAATTCAGTATAAAGCCATAGTGACTTGATAAATTCTGTTATTAACATTCAGTATTTTTCAGGATACGGTTCTCTAAAATATTTAAGAACTTCAGGTAAATTCTGTGCGTGTCCGACGTTAAGACGACTTGCTATCGAGAAAATTTCAGGAAAAATGTCATTTCGAAGAAGAAAGTAATAAACTAAAAAGGTAATTATAAATTGAGTTTATTTTTCAGTTAACATATTTCCACTTAGGTACGTACCTTAGACGTAATTTGCTGCGCGATTACGTGATTCATACTTTGTGCTAATTACATGTTCTATGAATTTGCTTGTGAAGCGACGTGCTTGCGTACGTTAACTGATTTTGACAATGATTATCCATGAATTGAGTTGTAACTTGTGTATATTATGCATCGCTTGGCTGCACTGCTTTTTCACTGATGTCATATTTTTTATTATGTGCATGCTGTGCTTATTTATTTAAATTATAATTGTAACCTGATTAATTGTGCTGATGTGGTTAGGTATGTAAGTTATACTTTGTGATTTATCTGCTTGCGCCTTCATGTTTACTTATTTGCTTGCGCCTTCATGTTTATTTATTAGATTACATATGAACATTTATTTGCTTATGGTTATACGATGCTGATGACCTGTTTAGTACGTAAGATATATGTTTACTGCTATGCGTATGGATTGCACATTTACACATTTCTGTTTGTTGTCACAACTACTCTTTAATTTTGTATATAGAAATGCTATTATACTGTGTATGAACATAGAGTTTAGGTTACACTATGGTACTAGTTACAGATTGTTCGCTTAGCAGAGCCTCGTTGTAAGATTTGTGCTGCATCCACTTGCTGACATTCTGTTCTCTACTGGTATATTTACTCGCTATTGCTTGTTTTGCTTACGCTCAGTGCCTTATATTTTTAAGATAAGAAAATGAACTGCTATAATTCGACGAACGACATTAGTACAAGAAACTTCATAGAAGTCACATGAGCTGGAGGTTTTATGAAAGCTGTATAAATGTATGCCAATAGGAAGGAAGCTATCGACATGACATACCAATACAGTTATTACACTGCATTTTTCGTGAGCAATTGAAATAGGAAGTGACACTTGACACAAGAAATACTCCACATGTTTGCTTCTGTTTGCCATAATTCTTGAGGTGGTGTACACACTGTGAAATATTAGGATCATTCACACTCCGTAATCGTACTTAATTACTGAGAGTTATTCGAACTAAGTCTGTTAAAGGTCATGTATGCATTCTTTGTTTATAATTCATTATGAGTGGAAGATTTTGGCTCAGATGGATTACACAGAGGTTGTGTGTTGACAGTGTGTCTTCGGATTGTATGGGATGAGGAGGTTTGCATTAGGATTCTATCTGTATTTATTCGAGGAGACTGACTAGAGGAAAGAGTTGTTATGGAAGTGAAATGATATTGGTGCTAAGGTTTATATGTATCGACATATTGAAGAGGTATTATTGAGGTATTATTGAGATTATATGAAGTTGATGATTATTGGAGTTTTTGTGGATAAGAGGTAAGGTAAATGATATTGGTGATAAGGTTTATATGTATCGACGTAAGAGGTATTATTGAAGTATTGAGATTATGTGATGCTAATGATTATTGGAGTTTTGGTGGACAAGAGGTAAAGTAAGTGAGGTGCATATTTTTTTTTGTTGTTGGTCTATATGGAACAAGGAGGATGAAGATACCAGACTAGAACACTAAAATGGAAGGAAGATTGTCTACACACACTTGTTAAATCACTAAGCAGTATGTACTTTTTTTTGGAGAGAGGAAGTTGCATATCTTGGCACACTGACAGTTGTTCAGCAACCGTACATTTTGATCTGGCTTGGCAAACATTGGTCCTGACATTATGACTATGACGTTGACTTAAGTATTATTGACTGTTACACATTGCTGACACTACCACTTGATACACATGATGAACATGAAATTTTGACAGTTAACACTATTCAATTACACAGTAGTACTTAATGTGGATGAAAGGTGAGTGAGTGTGTTTTGTGTGTTTTCCTTTCCTAATCCTACCCACCTATCTCCTAAATATTATTTTATTTGTTTGTAGTGGCCTGCACTGACACCCATAAATATTATAGGTTTACTGATGTTTGTGTATTTGTAATAGTAATATGACAATTATCTGATATCATTTGTGTGTTTGTTATGATTTGTATGTTTAGTGTAAGAGCATTGTAAAAGCATTTGTATGTGCATTCAAACTATTGTTCATGCTTGAACTGTCTGATTAGTGATGATGAAATTATGGACTGTTACTTGTACTTTTTCTACATGATTGGTGCCACTAGGACATATTTAATTTGTGCTGAGGAACAGTGTGATCAGTGATAGTTGTTTAATGTCATTTGTCGGTGTCTGCACCTACTCAACAATGCTGGGTGCCATTGATGAACTGCTTCTACTGAGAAATGTGTCTTGTTGCTGTGTGTACCTATTCAACATTGCTGGGTACCACAAATGGAACTGCTTCTACTGAAATGATGTTACTTCTTGCTGTTTGCACCTACTCAACATTGCTGGGTGCCACTGATGGACTGCTTCTACTGAAATGATATCACCTGTTGGAGTCTGCACCTACTCAACATTGCTGGGTGCCATTGATGGACTGCTTCTACTGAAATGATGTCACCTGTTGGAGTCTGAACCTACTCCACAATGCTGGGTGCCACTGATGAACTGCTTCTACTGAAATGATGTCACCAGTTGGAGTCTGCACCTACTCAACATTACTGGGTGCCACTGATGAACTGCTTCTATTGAAATAATGTCACTTGTTGGTGTCTGCACCTGTTCAACATTGCTGGGTGCCACTGATGGAACTGCTTCTACTGAATTGGTGTCACTTGTTGCTGTAGCACCTGTTCAACATTGCTGGGTGCCATTGATGGACTGCTTCTACTGAAATGATGTCACCTGTTGGAGTCTGAATCTACTCCACAATGCTGGGTGCCACTGATGAACTGCTTCTATTGAAATAATGTCACTTGTTGGTGTCTGCACCTGTTCAACATTGCTGGGTGCCACTGATGGAACTGCTTCTACTGAAATGGTGTCACTTGTTGCTGTAGCACATGTTCAACATTGCTGGGTGCCACTGATGGACTGCTTCTACTGAAATGAAGTCACTTCTTGGTGTCTGCACCTACTCAACATTGCTGGGTGCCACTGATGAACTGCTTCTACTGAAATGATGTCACCTGTTGGAGTCTGCACCTACTCAACATTACTGGGTGCCACTGATGAACTGCTTCTACTGACATAATGTCACCTGTTGGAGTCTGAACCTACTCCACAATGCTGGGTGCCACTGATGAACTGCTTCTACTGAAATGATGTCACCTGTTGGAGTCTGCACCTGTTCCACAATGCTGGGTGCCACTGATGGACTGCTTCTACTGAGATGATGTCACTTGTTGCTGTCAGCACCTATTCAACAGTGCTGGGTGCTACTGCTGGAACTGTGAACTACTTGTTGTGAATATTTGTATTAACTGATTTTTTGTGTATTACTGTTTGTGAAAAGTTATAAGACTCTTACCTGCTCATATTCGTCATTGCTGACGTTATCGATTGAATTGTTTAACCACATGATATTTCTGTAAACTATTATGTAAAGTCACATGTATGAAAGAATTTGTATTGCTTAGTGTATTTTATATATTAGGCTATTGAAAGGTCAGTGCAAAGCCAAAACTTTATCTAGTGTATGATATTTACGTATTAATATTATCTTTTATTTTTGTCTGTATTTTTTTTTGACGAATTTGGTGGTATTTTCACCACCAGTGCTGGCAAAAATACCATCAAATTCTAGCCCGTGGAGGAAGGGCATATGAAAGGTGGCTACACTGATCCACAGCGCCAAAAATCGCGCCAGAGAGAGTATTGTTCCGCCGCCTCCACGGGCAGTGCGTGTTGAGAGGTAGCGGCAGGCAGTGCTGGCCGAGAAGTTGTGGTGGACACTGCATGTCGTGAAGTCAGAGTGAGATGTGGTAGTGGAGAGTGTTGTTCCATGTTTTATGCAGTGGTTTGATGGGAGAGATAGCAGATGTTGTTCTAATGGAGATATTGTAATGGTCAGAGTGCATTTCGTCAATATATATGGTGGTATTTTCTTTTATTCTTTTATTATTTGTGTGTCCTGAATAATGTGCCATTACAGGTTCAGTCAACAAAGCATCTGGCTTGTGTTCTTGTATTAGAGTGTAATTCTGCTTTCCTTACGCAATTATAGTATTTCTAATTTTCTTTTATCACGTCAGTATAATTGGTATTTAAAAATTCTTGTTTTGTTGAAGAAGAACCGTGCCAGATGTGCGTTGAGTCACACTACCACACACAGAACAGCTACACTTGTGCTATGTTGGCTTCGTAAATTTTATAGTTGCTGGGGACTTAATTAGTTAATTGTGTTAACAGAAATTTTCTTACATTCTTTGTTGTTGTTCTATGCAGTCAGATAGCGTAACAATTAGTTGTCAGGGCCAGCCGTTTACGAGGCTTGCGTAATCGGACATACAGCGACAGGAAATTAAAAAAGTATTTGCATTTCATTTTATTACCCCCCATGCAACCTGAATGATTTGAAAGTATCAGTGGCAGGCGAGAGTATTAAAGGGACCTTTAGGCAGCTATGTCTCTTACAGGGGAAATGAATACAATAGAAAATGTTTGTCATTGACAGATGAATTAATGAATGCATCAGAGCAAGCGAAAAGACAAAGCTCAGTGGATAACACTGGAAGTTATGAATTTTAAAAGCAAAATGAGAGAATACTTAAATACAAAAGTATGACAAGCGAAAGGCACACATATGTCTACAAAATGAAACTGGCAGGAAGTACAAAATGGTAAAGCAGGAATGGATAAGGAGAAATGCAGTGCTGTAGAATCGTGCATGACTACAGGAAAGACAGACATAATCCACAGAAAAATGGAAAGGACCTTTGGAGAAAAATGACGTTCTTCTATGGATAGTGAGACCTCAGATGAGAAGCTTGTACTGAGCAAAGCTGAAAGGTGAAAGGAACGTTTGGATGGTCTTTACAAGGTAATCGAAAATGAAGACAGTGTTACAGAAACGAAGGTCGAAGTAGGAGGAAGTGGCACTGCGAGAAGGATTTATCCTAGCGCTGATAAATGTAGGCCAAAACAAACAACTTGGGTCTGTGATTCCAAAGAATTAACGAGATCCTTCAGATAACGAAATGTGATCATTTTATTACAAACAGCTCACAATAAATACAAGAAAGGTGAGATACAATCAGACTTCAAGAAGAATTCTTATTCGGAACACAACTTACACTGAAAGGTGTGACTATTACCGAACCATTCATTTAATATTTATTGTCACCAAATACTAACACAAATTAGTCAACAAATTGACTGCTAGAAAATTATTTTAGAAGATATATTGAAAAAAGTAAATCCAACATTTACAGCACCGATGTATTCAGAGAAAGTTTGTTGACCAAAATACACTGATATTCTGAAGTTAGCAAAGATAGAGTGTAGGGAGCGAAACATTATCTACGGGCTAGTATAGGCACCAAACTGCCGTTGTAAGGTTCGAAGGACATGAAAACAAGCTCTAGTTAAGAAGTAAGTGAAACGAAGTCTGCCAGTCTGTCCACTGAGCTACCAGAAAAATTTCGAAAGGGAACTAAAGTTCACTGGTAATAAATGAAAACTATAAGATATGAATAAGGGCACTGCACTGCTGTCAGAGTCAGGAAAGGCCTTGAATGATCAGATGAACAGAATGAATAATATCTAGAAAATAGGATCTAAGACGGACGTCATCAAAAGTAAAACAAGTATAATGGAGCGTAGCTGAATTAAAGGTGGCTATAATTTCGCACCTTACAAGCACTCATCCACATACTTTGTGTGACCTACAATCACAATTAGATATGATTTGATAGGTTGCACAACGTATATATGAATATATAAAGGAGACTGACATTGTCATGTACGACTTGTAAGTAATTGTTAACGCTTATTGCTTGCATGAAAGGTGACGGAATGTCTTTATTATAAAAATGCCGCTATGATTGATTGCCTATACTAGTAGAGGTAGTAACGCAAGTGCAGATGAAACTGCAGGCAGAACTCAAACTCTGGGTGGAAGGCCTGCACAGGTGTTGGTCCTGCTTAAACACAGGAAGTAGATACATGGACGTCGTGGCACCTGAACTCTGGAGCACAATTGGATGAGGCCCGGACGCTATTGTAATAGGGCCTCAGGGATAACCGGATAATACTTCCGAACTTTGAAAATTTTGGACGCAGGTGAGAGGAACGAAGAAGCGGCACCTCGGAAACCATGCACGCTGGGTTATTTATAAGGATTTTCACTGAGAAGGGTATCATTGTACGAGTATAGGTTTTCCCTCGCAAACTTTCCGCGCTGGACGACAAAAGACTAAAATATGGATGGTCGGCGCTCAGAAGAATCTGTAGAGGGGGAGAATATTCCGTGGTTTCGGGAATATGATTTGTTTTCGGAATTACGATGGTGAGGAGCCGAGCCTTGCTGGGAAGCCAGCGGTGGAGAGACGAGGTCTTCCGTTGTGAGCGCCCATGTGTGACGGTCGCTCGATATCAGCTTTTGTTGGTGCAGACGAACTTGCTGTCTTTGCTCTCAGTATAGTTCATTGTTAGAATAGTTAGGAACTGTACTGTTGCGAAACTATACGATTCTGGACTTCACCTCCGGGTTGGAAGTCGTCGTCGTTGAGTGCGCAGCGTTCAGTAACTGAGAGCACTTCCTCTGCCCTACACTTACGTTGAAACATCTGAACTCCGTCCTTGTGGTTGGGAGTTGGCGTTCCTTGTCTGTAGAACTCAGAGTGATGAAGATATGTTAGGCAGAGGACCGCTTTCTGCCGTCCTAGTATTTGAAAGAGTTTATTTGTAGCTGGAGTTCTTCCATGGTCGCAGACGAGAACGAGAACTATTACTTCGATGCACCGGACGCAGTACATACGGTGATACCGCAAATTGCTTCGGCTTATTAGGTCTATAAAAGCTATACAGCTGTGATCACGTTAGTTTATTTCCACTGAGGTTCCACACCACCGTAGATCATCTTTGAAAGTAGTGTTTGGTACGTAGATGATGTCAGTCATTTCGCGTTATTGATATTCGACAGCGCAGTCATTATATGGGGCAGAGTTGGGCAATTGATCAGCAATTTTACTTAGGAAATGTAAACTTTGTAATGTAAAGGTTTTTTTTTTAAACTGCAATAAATATATAAGCGGGAACAACGTTTATAATTTAGTAGGATTAGTTGCCTTCATCATTCATTTATGTTTAGAACGTAATTTATAGAATTAAGAGATCCTAAGATCTGCTTCAGGGGGTAGTCAGACAGGGCCAAATCATCATTTTAGCTTTTATTATTTTCCGTCGCGCACATTCATTTTACACCCGCCTGGAGTAGCATCTTGGAACATGATGCTAAGAGAATTACACTAAAAACTGAGGCATTAGTGTTAATATATAACTTCTGCTATTTGGTTAACATACAACATAAATTAAGCTGTCTTTTTTTAAAGTGATTGACGAGTGTAGCCTTGTAAGGAAGTGAAAAGATAAAAAATTACAGACAAGAGAACAACAAGGTTTGAAATCAGGTACTACTGGAGAATGCTGAAGCTTGGCTTAGTCTTGTTACTTAGGAGAGGGTAGTGAATCGAAATTAAGGCAAAGCTTGACTAAAACATGGGATCGGTTGATATGACACCCCCTGCAGCACTAAGGTGCCATCAATTCAGTCAAGTTTGGAAGAGTGAGGAGTAAAATTTGTAGAGGAAGACCGATACTCGTCAAAGATAATGAGGTTAGAAGGACGTGTGTGGTTCTTGTTGCGGCTAGGGTGAAGAGTTCCGTCAAAACATCTTCGGACTGAATACAACAGCATTTATGGGAATTGATAGGATTTCCACAAAAACTTTTCCTTCTTTGATTTGTATTTATACCACTTATGCACAAGATACAAAAGGATATAGTACTCAGTAGCATTCAATTGAAAAGTTGTTCATATTTAGTATTTAAATCTGCCTCGTACAATACACAAAAAGTCTCAGATATATATTTCAAGTCACCAGAGGTCATCCAGTGAGTGACGAGTTGTCGATAATTAAATAGGTAAAAACGTATGTTATGTCCGCACTACACTATTGTTATTTTTTGACATTTTATTGAAACAGCATTCGTACAGTAAAAAGTTTCCAGTCTTTCATTACTCTATTGTTTTACGTAAAATATTTAAATAATACGAGAAGTAGTCAAAAGTGTTTTATCACAGACAGTTTCAGTAGTATGGAGGAATCACTGAGTGCACGAAATCCATCCGTTCCGCATTCCTGTTTTGTTGGACGGTAGAGTTGACGTCAATGTTGAGGAAGTACTTGGTTTCCAGGTTGTAGGTAGGCCAGCCGCCCTCAATTACAGGATCGTCCTCAGGGGTGGGATTCCTGCAAGCATCAGAACTTAGAAGTCAGAGCATGCGGTTTAACAATGTTGAAGCATCGAGGTACACGAAGTCTCCACCTTATGATTGGTAGCCTTGGAACCAATCTAAAAAGTAAATGAGTTAACAAAGGAAAGTGAGAGGGAGTAATAGAGTGAGAAATACAAAATGTAAGCAGAAAGACGTGTACAGAATGTAGGCATTCCCTGCTAAATACATTTTTACTTTCCGATTTTTACCATGACAAGAAAATCTAAAACGTGTAAGTTAGCATACATTACATTTCTATAATACTGCTACTCCGCATAAACGTTATAGCTTCACCTAGTAGCATATTTTGTAGTAATTTATTTAGTCTGCCGTTCAACTTTGGTAAATGTTACTCTCGATTTCTTAACTGAGGATATGCAAGGAGATTCTTGTTGACAACAGGTTCATAGACATTCGCACAGGGTACCGGAACATTCACAAGAATTCTGAGGGACCAGCTGTGAAAACTTCGTAACTTATTTTCGCCCTTTGACGCCAAACGCTACGAGATATACTTTTAATATACAGCCTTGTTGACTCTTTAAAAACCTGGAAATTTTTTAGTTTGTCTACTATTTCTGCCTCTCCTTTATCACATGCCCTAACGTGTATAAATTTAAGCTTGTAGTTTGTTGGCTGGATACTCTCTTTGAAATTCTGAAGTTAGCGAAGGTAAAATACAGAGAAGTAAAGGCTGTTACAACTTGTACAGAAACTAGACTGCATTTTCAAAAGTCGAGGGCCATGAAAGGGAGGCAGTGGTTGAAGAAGGAGTAAGACAGGGTTGTTATTCATTGAGCAAGTTGTAAAAGAAACAAAATTAAAATCTAACCGAGAAACTAAAGTTCAAGGAGAAGAATCAATAACTTTGGGGTTTGTCAATAGCATTGTATATTTCTCAGAAGCAGCAACGGACTTGGAAGAGCAGGTGAACAGACTGGACAAGTTCTTGAAAGGACGATATAAAATGAACATCAACAAAAGCCAAACAAGAATAATGGAATGTAGTCGAATTAAATAATGTGATGTTGCGGTAACTGGAGACAGAAAAAAGACACTTAATCTAGTATACGAAGTTTGTTATTTTCGCAGCAAAGTAACTGGTGATGGCCGATGTACAAAGAATATAAAATGTAGACTGACAATGGGAAGAAAAACATTTATGACGAAGAGGAATTTGGTAATATCGAATATAGATGTTTTAGGGCCGGCTTCTGTTCCCGAGCGGTTCTAGGCGCTTCAGTCCGGAATCGCGCGACCGCTACGGTCGCAGGTTCGAATCCTACGTCGGGAATTTATGTGTGTGATGTCATTAGGTTAGTTACGTTTAAGTAGTTACAAATTCTAGGTGACTATTGACCTCAGATGTTAAATCCCATAGTGCTCAGAGCCATTTGAAACATTTGTAAGTTTTAGGAAGTGGTTTTCTCAATGTAGGGTATTTGTTTGGGGTGTAGCCGTGAAAGAATGTGAAACATGGACGATAAATAGCTCAGATAAGATGGAGAATGGAACCTTTTGAAATGCAGTGCTAGAGAAGAAGGATGAAGATAAGATATCACGTAACTAATGAGGAGGCTCTGAATAGATTTGAGAATTGTGAAGAAAGGAAATTTGTGGTACAACCTGATTAGAAGTGAGGGTTTGTTGATAGTACAGATTCTGACACATCAAGGGATCAAAAATTTAGCCCCCGAATTAGGTATGCGTGCGGGTGTGGGGATTGAAAAAAATTGTAGAGGAAGGCTAAGTGATGCATGCAGCAAACACATTCAGAAGGATATAAGTTGCAGTAGTTTTTCGGAGATGAAGAGGCTTGGCTTGCACAGGATATCTATGAGGGCTGCATTGAACCAGTCTTCGAACTGAAGACACCTAACAGCAACGCACAGAGTAAACCAGCTACAACTTGTAAAATCACAGTAAAATACTGCTTACAATTCCTGAACGTACTACCTGTATGTCGCGTGTTCTTTACTCTCACCTACTTGTCTTCTACGCATCCAATACAATTCGGAAACCGTCATTATTCTCAAAAATCCTTTTTTTTTTTTTTTTTTTTTTTTTTTTGAGACCAGACAGCGTGGTCATCGGTCTCATCGGATTGGGGAAGGATGGGGAAGGAAGTGGGCCGTGCCCTTTCAGAGGAACCATCCCGGCATTTGCCTGGAGTGATTTAGGGAAATCACGGAAAACCTAAATCAGGATGGCCGGACGCGGGATTGAACCGTCGTCCTTCCGAATGCGAGTCCAGTGTCTAACCACTGCGCCACCTCGCTCGGTCAAAAATCCTTTACTGTTGGCTTGACATCATCATCTTTGGGGAAAGGTGTGTGGAAAGCGTGCATATTAACCCAAATCGCTTGACAAGTTTCCCTCACTTTTCTCCCAACTTTAACATAAGATATTCTAAGTGAATATACCAGTGTCATGAAGGAAGAACCGCCTGCCAGGAATCTGTAATGTTTTCCCCGCATCCTTTCTCGTTCTTACAAACAATCTTGTCATCACTAATTCTGTAACTACTCCTGTCATTGTCAAAACTTATTCTCTGGTTAATTTCACCAACCTTGCCAGAATCACCAGTTTAGTTACTTCGCGTTTATTCTCTGGTTAGGCGTTTTTATGTGTTCGTACAAAACGTTTTCCGCGCTGTTCTGAGAACAGAACCTGAACGACTGATTACTGGGGACTGTGCAACTAGCCCTTAGTAGAGTAGCGATCCAGTAAAAGCTTCCTGTCAAAATTTCATTGGATACATAGAGAAGGTAAACATGTAATCTTTCTTACCTGCTATTCGTGTTAGTCTTTTATTTCCACTCTGGAAGTGCGAATGTATCGACATCGCTAGCAATTATAACAACACTGATCATTCGCACAACCAATCAACTACATAAACAAACAGCGATTTCCATTCTCCTGTTCGGGTTTATTCGGCTCAGATCGAGTACCCCCGTCTCGTTTTCTCCGCGGGAAACTTATTTCTAGGTGCGACGGCGATTCCCCTGGCAGAAACATCACGTTAACTTTGCACGCATTTAAAAATCAGCTTTTAATTCGTTAAGAAATCAACTTAGAATGTATACAAAAATGTTGGAAAACCAACAGGTATGCGTTTCTATATTATATGAATAATCGATAGGCCAACGTGCGCCGGATGCCAGGAGTTTTACGAAACAAGATTTTTTTTCTTCAAGGACATGAGTTAGGCGCCCGCTGAAATTGCCGCCCGGGGCAGATACCACGGTTACACACCTCCCTCACCCTACCCTAGATCCCGGCCCGCCTAAATTAACCGTGCCTAAATAACCATGCTGCCCCTGGGCCGAAGAGGGGCAAAGACACAAGGAAAGGAAGAGGCTGATTAAGAAGTTTTCCGGCTTAATATTATGACCATCTTCTGCCGGACACCGACGATAGATTTAATTGAATCACATGGACATAGTGCCGTATGTAGCTCATAGTTCAAAGCTGTTTAGTCATAAATTTATAACGCTCTTACTCTAAAGTGTCGAAAAGCTGTGCAATATGTCAGCAAATACTCACAGGTACTTGGCGAAGTTGGTCCACAGCTTGACGACCGTGTTCCGCACCTTCTGCTCGTCAGAGTCTGGGTCCAGGTTTAGATCGGGCGTATACCAGATGGATTTCAAGTCATAATTGTGCCAGGCACCTGTGGAATAAGAATATTCCTTTTTTGTGTTTCATTGCTTATTATAGTCTGGAAGAGGGAGGACTCTGCTGTATGTATATACAGGGCTATTACAAATGATTGAAGCGATTTCATAAATTCACTGTAGCTCCATTCATTGACATATGGTCACGACACACTACAGATACGTAGAAAAACTCATAAAGTTTTGTTCGGCTGAAGCCGCACTTCAGGTTTCTGCTGTCAGAGCGCTCGAGAGAGCAGTGAGACAAAATGGCGACAGGAGCCGAGAAAGCGTATGTCGTGCTTGAAATGCACTCACATCAGTCAGTCATAACAGTGCAACGACACTTCAGGACGAAGTTCAACAAAGATCCACCAACTGCTAACTCCATTCGGCGATGGTATGCGCAATTTAAAGCTTCTGGATGCCTCTGTAAGGAGAAATCAACGGGTCGGCCTGCAGTGAGCGAAGAAACGGTTGAACGCGTGCGGGCAAGTTTCACGCGTAGCCCGCGGAAAATTGGCTCATGCCAGAACTGGAGACCGACAGCGCCGACTTCATCTTTCAACAGGATGGTGCTCCACCGCACTTCCATCATGAAGTTCGGCATTTCTTAAACAGGAGATTGGAAAACCGATGGATCGGTCGTGGTAGAGATCATGATCAGCAATTTATGTCTTGGCCTCCACGCTCTCCCGACTTAACCCCATGCGATTTCTTTCTGTGGGGTTGTGTGAAAGATTCAGTGTTTAAACCTCCTCTACCAAGAAACGTGCCAGAACTGCGAGCTCGCATCAACGATGCTTTCGAACTCATTGATGGGCACATGCTGCGCCGAGTGTGGGAGGAACTTGATTATTGGCTTGATGTCTGCCGAGTCACTAAAGGGGCACATATCAAACATTTGTGAATGCCTAAAAAAACTTTTTGAGTTTTTGTATGTGTGTGCAAAGCATTGCGAAAATATATCAAATAATACAGTTATTGTAGAGCTGTGAAATCGCTTCAATCATTTGTAATAACCCTGTAGTTTCTTCAAACAACATTTTCTCCTAAGTTTAGGAGCGATAACCTCTGATATTAAATGTTATGCAAGTAAAGAGTTCTACTAGGTGTGCTCCGCACACCGTCGGCTGAAACACGCATATACACTCCTGGAAATGAAAAAAAGAACACATTGACACCGGTGTGTCAGACCCACCATACTTGCTCCGGACACTGCGAGAGGGCTGTACAAGCAATGATCACACGCAAGGCACAGCGGACACACCAGGAACCGCGGTGTTGGCCGTCGAATGGCGCTAGCTGCGCAGCATTTGTGCACCGCCGCCGTCAGTGTCAGCCAGTTTGCCGTGGCATACGGAGCTCCATCGCAGTCTTTAACACTGGTAGCATGCCGCGACAGCGTGGACGTGAACCGTATGTGCAGTTGACGGACTTTGAGCGAGGGCGTATAGTGGGCATGCGGGAGGCCGGGTGGACGTACCGCCGAATTGCTCAACACGTGGGGCGTGAGGTCTCCACAGTACATCGATGTTGTCGCCAGTGGTCGGCGGAAGGTGCACGTGCCCGTCGACCTGGGACCGGACCGCAGCGACGCACGGATGCACGCCAAGACCGTAGGATCCTACGCAGTGCCGTAGGGGACCGCACCGCCACTTCCCAGCAAATTAGGGACACTGTTGCTCCTGGGGTATCGGCGAGGACCATTCGCAACCGTCTCCATGAAGCTGGGCTACGGTCCCGCACACCGTTAGGCCGTCTTCCGCTCACGCCCCAACATCGTGCAGCCCGCCTCCAGTGGTGTCGCGACAGGCGTGAATGGAGGGACGAATGGAGACGTGTCGTCTTCAGCGATGAGAGTCGCTTCTGCCTTGGTGTCAATGATGGTCGTATGCGTGTTTGGCGCCGTGCAGTTGAGCGCCACAATCAGGACTGCATACGACCGAGGCACACAGGGCCAACACCCGGCATCATGGTGTGGGGAGCGATCTCCTACACTGGCCGTACACCACTGGTGATCGTCGAGGGGACACTGAATAGCGCACGGTACATCCAAACCGTCATCGAACCCATCGTTCTACCATTCCTAGACCGGCAAGGGAACTTGCTGTTCCAACAGGACAATGCACGTCCGCATGTATCCCGTGCCACCCAACGTGCTCTAGAAGGTGTAAGTGAACTACCCTGGCCAGCAAGATCTCCGGATCTGTCCCCCATTGAGCATGTTTGGGACTGGATGAAGCGTCGCCTCACGCGGTCTGCACGTCCAGCACGAACGCTGGTCCAACTGAGGCGCCAGGTGGAAATGGCATGGCAAGCCGTTCCACAGGACTACATCCAGCATCTCTACGATCGTCTCCATGGGAGAATAGCAGCCTGCATTGCTGCGAAAGGTGGATATACACTGTACTAGTGCCGACATTGTGCATGCTCTGTTGCCTGTGTCTATGTGCCTGTGGTTCTGTCAGTGTGATCATGTGATGTATCTGACCCCAGGAATGTGTCAATAAAGTTTCCCCTTCCTGGGACAATGAATTCACGGTGCTCTTATTTCAATTTCCAGGAGTGTAGACTATTATTGACTCCTCGGCTGAAACTACTGTCTAGATTTAAACATCGACTCCTGTTCCGGAACGTTAATACCCCACCGGCGACATACAATATTTTAAAAGGTAAACCCATCTAATTCATTACAAACCTGATCACTCCTTGCGGCCTGTCAAAGAGATTACTGCTCTTGATTTAGATCTACTGTGGTTTCTCAAAATATTCCAAGTAGATGCAGGTTGATTTACAATGATAATGGCTCACACCTTCTCCTATTCTTGTGCACAGTTAAGCCTCTTAAAATATATGTTGTATTGTTCAACGGGGGACTTCAAAATATGAGTTACTGGTTATTGTATGAGGTGGAATAACGTTTGTTTAACCTGTACTTCAAAGCGAGACAGATACATAACAGTCCTATTTCAACAAAGTCACCCAATCCCAGTAAGCAACGGTCCGAACATTCTACCAATCGTTCAGTTCTACTATGATAAGAATTTGCTCGTTGGTCACGGATCCATTCTAGAACCGCACTGTGAACGTCCTCATCGTGTTAAAATCTCTTTCACCCCGTACTTATAGCTTGCTGGAAAGGTGAAAATCTTATGGTGCATCTGTTCTTCTCTATCAGCATCACCGAACATCTGAGCGGCCTTAGCCAAACTGCATGATTTCGCCACCACTGGACGGGGAAATGCATTATCCATATACCGCAAGAATATTATAGTGAATAAGTATTCCATTTGGACGTTTCACCCACGAGAATCGTAATGCCGCGTGTACAGAAACTTCAAGCTGTCTCCCCATTTAATGCGTACCACTGTGAGTCAATTGTTATCCATATTTATTCTGCAGGTAAAACGGAACATATACTCTCTTGGGACGATGAACAACTCTTTTTGTGCAATGGACTTAGCTGGGGATGACATGTGTAACTTAGTTTTTGAGGTCCCTACACATCATAATTATTCTGTCCTTGTCCGCCTACCTAGCTAGCTGGTAAGCCGGCACGGTAGCTCAGCGTGTACGGTCAGATGAGTTAGCTCCTCTGAAATAAAAAAAAAACTGAGTTAATGGATCAAGATGAACTTCAACAAGCGCCGTGGGACGTGTGCCCCGAACAGATAGAACGAACGATAACGAACAAAATGATTTTTTTAAAAGAAAGATGTTAACGTGCTTGCCTCCCATGCAGATGGCCCGTATTCGATTCCTGGCCGGGTTGGAGATTTTCTAGGCTCTTTGACTGGGTGTTGTGTTGTCCTGATCATCATTTCATCCTCATCACCGGCAGTCGGGTCACCCAGTGTGCCGTCGACTAAAATAAGACTACCCCCACTTGGCGGCCGAATTTCCTCAGATTTATCCTCCCGGAAAGTAATGTCATACGCTCATTTCATTTTTTTATTATGCCCTTGATCTATGTTCCGTCGATCAGCTTTTTTGCGCACCATTGTGATGGATGTTGTACACTGTGGTTCGTAGTCTATGCCTAGAGGTGCAACTGACCGCGTGAACAGGCTGCGAACTTCCTTGGTCGACGGAGCTCTGTTAAATTCTCTTTGAAGTGCGTACTATTCGTAATTGGTACACAGCAGTCATTGGCTGGTGTCGTTGACCGCTGGCAACCCCTACAAGATCGGTTCAAAGTTTTTTTCCTCATGAGAGAGTTAATTGTTAATTGTTTTAATGACGTCGCTCTGGTTTATGCCAACTCGACGGACAGTTTCCCACGTTCAAATTCGTTTTGCCTTAAATTGAAAACGCACGGAAAGCCTAAGCATGAAATTACATTTCGAGGTATGTTGAGAGACTAAACTCTGCACACAAGTTGCATTGTTGTTTTCATGAATGAAGGCAGAGGACTGAATTGTTATTCACAGAAAAAGCTACTTGCACTTTCATTACACAAATGGGAGTACGTGTCGATGTTGTGTGTTGTGAGAAGGCTATTGAGCCAAATGTTTATCATCAAAAAACATGAACAATGCAAGTCATGAAGAAGACACAATTTCCTGGCTGCAAATGTGCACGCGTCCTGTTCGCTGTTGTGGCCGTCACCTGTGGTAGTCAGGGGACGAGGCCTTAGTTCAGTCTCGAGATAATGATCGGTTCATCCCACAATCTTTCTAAGCGTGTGTGATTAACGCTTACAATGCAGGCTTATGTGTTTGTGATTTTCGCAGGGCAGTAGGTGTTTCCCAGCAACGCTCGAAAAGAAGCTTCTGGAAGTCGTAGTTGGAGGCAATACTTTAACTTAAGAGTTTGATTAGTGGGGGCAACAAATAACCAACTGAAACTTATGATATTTGTTTCTGAGACTGACTGGCGAAAACGGCTAAATCCATAAATATTACAAAAATGTGTGTGTTTGTGTGTGTGTGATTCTTACGAATCTCCTCCTAAACTACTGGACCGATTTCAATCAAACTTGGTGCACACACCCTTTAGTGACAGGCAACCCTCGCTTTCGGGATAAGAGTCACCTACTTATCATAGTCCAGAAGAAATCACGTAATAGATACTCAGATGCGCAAAAAACGGCTGCATCGTGCATGACATTTAAATTTATTGCTTCTTTGCTACTAACTCTATTCGCAACATATTCGCAAACAGTATCCACGTATGCCGCTGAATCTACCCACACAAATATATCATTGCAGCAGAGATAGTTCCAGAGATAAGACGTCATATGCACTGAGATGCGTGAATAAATGCCATGTCATACATGAACTTTTAATACATACAGTCGAGCCAGCTTAAGAACATACTTAAGTGATTAACAATGCAAGATCACAGGTTCATGTACGTGCGTGATAAACATCTGCAAATGTGAAATTCTGGTACATTAAAAACACCCAGCAACGATTGTGGCAGCTTCCAACAGCGAAGCAGAAATGGCTGTAGGCGGAAACAATAGCCCTCTATAGAACTGTCAAGAGGCGCTGCCATAGAGACGTTTAATAACATCGCGTTGTAGACACGCGATGCAGATGCGCCCAGCGTACAAACCATTTGGTTTCTAATAGAAAATTGGCAAAATGGATACCCATGCTGTGTCGGGTTTATCACAAAGTATTAAACAGTTTAGGGAAGTTGACTGAAGCTCGCGAAACATTGCGTCTGAGGCGCTGATAACTTACAGGGGAAATGCGTGACCTTAAACGCTCAGAAAAATGTGCTCATATCGTAAATCGATCATCCGAGAAACAGTGGTAATAACCCTTCACATGCTAAACTGCGCCTCTTGCCTAGAGAGACATATGAATGATCACTTATTCAAGATCCAAGAGAAGAACTTCGGTAACGTGAAGAAACAAAACATCGAGAGGAAATGACCAAAAGCACATTGCTATACAATCAACTTTCTGCACCGAAATATAGTCGTATGTTACAACATGCTTGAAAAAAGGCAAATTAAGACATTCACATACCAACATCTTCCCTTGCAAACGTATGAAGATAGTAACTGTTCTGAAAGAACAGGCAGACGCTCGACCCATCTGAGCCACAGAGGACACAAAGGAGAGCGCGACTGCATGGACTTATCCCTTGCACGCTCCCCGTGAGACCCACATTCCCAACTATACACAACCTACATACGTGGTGTTGCTAATAGATACTTGCACATTCATTCATTACTGGCTCCAACTAAGGTGACTATTCCCGTAAGAATTCGGGCAAAGTGTGCGCATTCGCACAGAAGAAGGTCAATGGGTGGGTGTCCTTGAACTATATGAAGATAGTAGCTGTTCTGGAAGAACAGATACCAAAGATGACTGTGCAGCTTCTCTAGAAAGAAATGATAATTAATCGAAACCCTCAGCTGCCAATAGGTGTTGTTGATATACCTCATTGGGGATAGCTGAAAATGTGTGATCCGACCGGTACTCGAACTCTTGATCTCTTGCTTACATGGCAGACGCTCTATCCATCTGAGCCACCGTGGGCACAGAGCATAGCGCGACGGCAGGGACTTTCCCCGTGCACGCTTTCCGCGAGGCCCACATTCCCAACTGTCCACAACCTACATGTTCCTAATAGATATTTGCCCATTCACTCATTACTCGTGCCAACTAAGGTGACGATTCCCGTAAGAGTTCGGGCAAAGGGTGAGCATTCCCTTGCACGCTTACCGTGAGATACACATTCGCAACCGTCCACAACCTACACTCGCAATGTTCCTAATAGATAATTGCCCATTCACTCATTACTCGCGCCAACTAAGGTGACGATTCCCGTAAGAGTTCGGACAAAGGCTGAGCATTCGTTTACGGGAATCGTCACTTTAGTTAGCGCGAGTAATGAGTGAATGGGCAAATATCTATTAGGAACATTGCGAATGTAGGTTGTGGACGGTTGGGAATGTGTATCTCACGGTAAGCGTGCAAGGGATAAGTCCTTGCAGTCGTGTTCTCCTCTGTGTCCTCGGTAGCTCAGCTGGATAGAGCTTCTGCCATGTAAGCAGGATATCCTCGGTTCGAGTCCCAGTCGGAGCACACATTTTCAGCTATCCCCATTGAGGTATATCAACAACACCTGTTGGCAGCTGAGGGTTTCGATTAATTACCATTGCTTAAAAATGTAATTAGTATGACGTTTGATTATGGACTTATTGAATGCGGATGTTGAATGTGAAAACGTGCGCTTTTGTCAGATGTGGTCATCGATGTATTCCAATTTTTTGACCTTTCACTGATATCCCAAACCTGCAGTTAGAAGATCTGTATATATATAGCATTATATGGTCTGGACAAAAAGTATGTTGTTCAGGTAGTTCAATTATTTTAAGCTGAGAAAAATGCAACAATAAGTTACTACACTGAAGTACACTATGTGATCATAAATATCCGGACACCTATCTGAAAATGACTTAAAAGTTCGTGGCACACTCTATCCATAATGCTGGAATTTAGTATTGTGTTAGCCCACCATTAGCCTTGATGACAGCTTCCACTCTCGTAGGCATACGTTGGATGTGCTGGAAGGTTTCTTGGCAGTCCATTTTTCACGGAGTGCTGCACTGAGGAGAGGTATCGATATCGGTCGGTGAGGTCAGGCACGACGTCGGCCTCCCAAAACATCCCAAAGGTGTTCCACAGGATTCAGGTCAGGACTCTGTGCAGGCCAGACCGTTACAGGGATGTTACTGTCGTGTAACCACTCCACCACAGGCCGTACATTATGAACAGGTGCTCAATCGTGTTGAATGATTCAATCGCCATCACTAAATTTCTCTTCAACAGTGGGAAGCAAGAATATGCTTAAAACATCAATGTAGGCCTGTGCTGTGATAGTGCCACGCAGACCAACCCTCCATGCAAAACACGAAAACACCACAACACCACTGCCTACGAATTTTACTGTTGGCACTAGACACGCTTGCGGATGACGTTCACCGGGCATTCGCCATACCAACACCCTGCCATCGTATCTCCTCATTGTGTACCGTGATTCGTCACTTCACGCAACGTTTTTCCACTGTTCAATTGTCCAACGTTCATGCTCCTTACACCAAGTGAGGCGTCGTTTGGCATTTACCGGCCTGATTTGTGGCTTGCGAGCAACCGCTCGACCAAGTTTTTACACCACCCGCCCAACTGTCATAATACTTGCAGTGGATCCTGATGCTGTTTGGAATTCTTGTGTGAAGATCCGGATAGATGTCTGCCTATTACACATTACGACCCACTTCAACTGTCGGCAATCTCTGTCAGTCAAAAGATGAGGTCGGCCTGTACTCTTTTGTGCTGTACGTGTCCCCTCCCGTTTCCACTTCACTATCAGATTGGAAACAGTGGACATAGGGATGTTTAGGACTGTGGAAATGTCGCATACAGACGTATGACACAAATGACAACCAATCACCTAACTACGTTCGAAGTCAGTGAGTCCTGCGGAGCGCCCCACTCTGCTCTCTCACCATGTCTAATGACTACTGAGGTCGCTGAAATGTAGTATCTGGCAGTAGATGGCAGCACAATGCATCTAATATAAAAAAATATATGTTTTTAGACGTGTCCGGATACTTTTGATAACATAGTGTTCGTATGTTTAATGTCCTATTATTTCGATATTTTATTTGTGCGCTACAAATATTCCTCTCTTACACCTTGAGTAGGTGATCATTGTGGTACGACGTGAAGTTCCGCATGCGATTTGGTCCGCCTACTGTTTCTGGGACGAGTGAATTATGTTCTACGAAAATTTTCATACGGTTATGCGCGTTTGATGCGACGTACTTCCCTTGTTAGATAGGGAGGAGTACAGAGTGCTTGGGGAGTCACAGAGCTTTGATTGTTGAGTAGTGAGAATTTAACGCCGTTCTGGAGATTACAACATGGTTCAAATGGCTCTGAGCACTATGGGACTTAACATCTCAGGTCATCAGCCCCCTACAACTTAGAACTATTTAAACCTAACTAACCTATGGACATCACACACATCCATGCCCGAGACAGAATTCGAACCTGCGACCGTAGCGGTCGCGCTGTTCCAGACTGAAGCTCCTAGAAACGCTCGGCCACCATCGGCCGGCTCGGAGATTACATACATAGGGCTCTTATTTAGACTCAGTTGGTAATTTAAGAGCACAGAGGATTAATGAGGATCTGCCACTAAACGTTTCGAAGTAAATTGTGAAATTTGTCTTGTGCATTGCGCATCGCTGTGTACATCCTTAACTGAGCGGTCGGCTCGGTATGATTGCCATGCGGAGGCCTCGGATTTCATTCCTGGCACTGCGATGATTTATTATTGGTAGCAGTAGTGGTACGGAATGCAGTCAACCTCGTTATGTGAACTGAAGACTGATAAGTAGCGGTGCGAAGGTGAAGAAAAGTGACAACTAGGGAAACAGCGGTGAGCTAACCACATGCACCTCCATGCAGCATCCAATGGCACCTTTGGCAGAGGATGACACTTCGGTCGTCGGGCTCGACTGGTTTATCTAGAGCTATACCGCGCTTTGTTGGGAGTCCAGTAGCTCCGCGGAAAGACGAAAGCCAAAAGCAACATTTCTATAAAACCAGTGTCAAGCATTTTTTGGGCAGTTTAGTTGTTGCTGATGCCAGATTATGGTGTTATCTCGTATGCAAGCGAGAAACGTCCCCGTCAGCTTTTTTTCTGCCTTGCCTCACACTCACCAGGCAGGCCGATGTCCGGACTCGCTCCCGTGTAGTCGTACTGGTAGTAGAAAACGGGCTGCGTCATGGTGGTGCTCAGCAGTCGCACCGTCGTGTCTGCCGGCTCTCCGTTGTTCAGGTCCGTCATCATCTGAGACAAGGCGAAGGGAAAGCATTAATCATGCGACCGTGTTTTCGTCCGAAATTCTTGCTTAGTTGGCTGCGGTAAATATGTACTCACAGCTGCGTACTGGACGGCGTCGTCAGCCGTGATGTTGGTGATGTTGCCGAAGTAGTACTGCCTGAGGGCGGTCGCCGCCTGCCGCTTGGACTCAATGTCACCCAGGCGTAGTACGAAGTCGATGGCCCCCTCGAAGTCCGTGTTGAGCTGCTGCAGCACAGAATCGGCAATGATGGCCTCGCCTCCAGAATCTGTAAGGAAAAGAGACGAGCTGTGGGAATCGCAATATTAACTTCCAGCATTCGTACTCCACATACTTCTACACCTACGCTCAGCAGTCAACTACAAGGTACATTTCATTGTCACATCGTTCTTCAGGTTCCACCCACGAGTGGAGCGTGGACGAAATATCTGTGGCATGCCTCTATGGAAGCTATTACGAATTACGATTATACTACTTTTGTCTACACGAACTTTACAGCGTCTGTTTGTAATGGGTCTACGTATATCCATAAGTTCACCAGACAAAAGCTCGAAATCTCGTTCCTTGGAGATTTCCGAGCTGATTTCTTTTAGATGTACGCCTTCTTTTCAAATGGTTCAAATGGCTCTGAGCACTATGGGACTCAACTGCTGTGGTCATAAGTCCCCTAGAACTTGAAACTACTTAAACCTAACTAACCTAATGACATCACACACATCCATGCCCGAGGCAGGATTCGAACCTACGACCGTAGTGGTCGTGCGGTTCCAGACTGTAGCGCCTTTAACCGCTCGGCCACTCCGGCCGGCCTACGCCTTCTGTCCTTGCGTGTCTAACAGTTATGATTTTTCAGCATTTCATATGTTACTCCCTCGTCCAGTCAAACAATCCTTACATCATTTGCACCTTGCTCCACTGCAAGTACTCATTGCCACTTAGACCTAGTGTAGGGTCCCATACACTTGAGCAGCATTCGTGTATTCACACATAAGCCAAAACATTATGACGACTGCACACCGCGACTTTGGATGATGTCACCTGGTGGCGTTGCGGGCAAGTGACGTGGTAACAGAAGTATGTAAACGGGACAGACACTGATGGGAAATCACTTTAGCGAAGATATGGGCTGCCAGCGGAGAAATCCATTGAGACAAGTGACTCTGACAGAGGGCAGACTGTTATTACCCAGAGCCTGTGAACATCTCGAAAATGGCGAAGCTGGTCTAACGTTCATACGCTATTGTCGCGAGCATCTACGGTAAGAGGTGGGACAGTGAAACAACCACTAGGCGCCAAATGATTGGACGCCCATGACCCTTTATAGAATGTAGGGTTTGGAGCCTTGCCTGCTCCGCAAAGCTGGATAGATGGTGATCTGGGGCATCTCTACCGAAATAGCACAATGCTGGTGCACGGACAAGTGTTTTGGAGTACAGCATTCCTCGTACAGTGTTGAGCAGTAGACCAACCCCACGTGTTCACACATTGATACAACGTCCGCCGCTCGTGGTCTCGCGGTAGCGTTCTCGCTTCCCGAGCACGGGGTCCCGGATTCGATTCCCGGCGGGGTCAGGGATTTTCACCTACCTCGAGATGACTGGGTGTTTGTGTTGTCCTCATCATTTCATCATCATCCAGGAAAGTGGCGAAATTGGACTGAGCAAAGATTGGATAATTGTACGGGCGCTGATAACCACGCAGTTGAGCGCCCCACAAACCAAACATCATCATCATCTCATTGATACAACGACATGGTCATTTACGACTGCAGTGGCACGAGACCATTAGGATTCGACCGTCGGTTCATGGGAACGTATCTGTTCTTTAGGTGAAACACGTTTTTGCTACAATAAGTCAGTGGTAGTCTCCGCAAACACCGTCATCGAGGTGAACGGCGGCTCGAAATGTGCCGCCCGTCAAGGTCGCAGGTTGGTCGGTGCAGCGTCGTGCTGTGGGAGACAGCCTCCTGCCCCACGGAAGGGGCCTGTGGTACTAATCGAAGACATGCTGGCAGCTGCGAAATACCTGCATCCATTCATGATTGATGTCTTCCCCCACGTCGATGTCATCTTTCAGCAGTATAACTGTCCCTGTCTCAGAACCAGAAACATGCTACAGTGATCTGAGGAGATTTTTAGTGGATTCATACTGATGACTCGGCGAAAAAATTCGCCTGATGTATATCCTATGGAGCCCATCTGGATGGCTACCTGGTGCCATCACAGTGTACGCAAATCGGCGTCCCGTTCTGTACGCGAATTGCATGACCAGTGCGTAGACATCTAACACCTCGTATCTTCATAAACCTACTACCATACTGTCGGATCACTGATACCTAGAATTAGTAATGTATTTCGTTCCAGGGACGGACAAATAATGTATTAACCAGGTGGTCAACATTTTTTGGCCTATCAGTGTATGTCGTGGAATACTTCTGTTGAAAGCGTCTTTTGTACACAAACTACAGTCTGTCACCATCCCAAAAATCAATCGAAACCTGTAATTTTCTTTGCCTGTAACTGGGCGTATGAGATGGTTCCACTACATATCTCTAAGTAGTTAGTTCGAAATATTTGTGTAGTAAGAGTGACACTAGCTGATATTCAGCCTGATTACGTATCTAGTGGAAAAGTATGTGTACTGGAAATCATAATGTCATTGAATGAAATACTTTTGGAATGTCTAAAAGCTCAACTAAAATTTGGAAATTTGTGGTAATTTCCTATGGGACCAAACTGTTGAGGTCATCGGTCCCTAGGCTTATACACTACTTAATCCAATTTAAAGTAACTTACCCTAAGGAAATCACACATACCCATGCCGCGAACCGTGACAAGGCGTCCACGACCACGCGGTCTACCACGTGTGGCGCAAACGGAAAGCTCTATTGATGTGCGAGTTTCAGAGTGGAATGGCAGTCAGGGACTCGTATTGTTATCCAATAAATAAAGTGTAATAATACTTACAAAGTGTATTTTTCTTACAGACATATACTTTTTTAAATGGAACAGCGCCCATCCACTTTAAAATCTAAAATTATGGTAAATCTGTTGCAGGATTCTAGCACTTGTTTGTGTCATTCAAACTGAGTAGTTGTTAGGTACGATGTTGTTATGTTTGCTTACGGTGTGCTTGTGTGTCCTTTGAGTGCATTGACTTGCTTATCAGTTAGTGTGTGAAAGTCCAAACAATAGGTCGTGAGTGGATGATGGGAATTACTAATGCAGAAAAAGCAGACATGCTCCTCCAGTTGTACACAGAATTTATAAAATTTCAGTTCATTCTTGAATGGTGTGAGCAGTTACATATCCCAATAGGCGTCAACCGCTTCGACAATTATTTATTAACCTCTTCAACTAGTTACTTGAAAGTGATAGCGTAACACCTAGACAACGTAACAAAAGGAAACTAGTGACGATAGAAGAGGGGCAAATTAATGTTCTTGATGCTGTTGCTGTTGATCTGCACGTTACCTCTAGCGCAATCTCACGAGGAAGTGGCAAGAGTCAGGCCAATGTCCTACGCATTCTCCATCGACATAGTCCATCCCTATCACATCAGTCTCCGTCAAGAGCTGCATGGGACCGATTAAGAGATTCATATTTACTTGTGTACATGGGCTTTAAGGCAGGATACTCCAAATGTCATGAATCTTGTTTAGAGATGAAGACACATTTACCAATCATGGCCGGGTAAACCGCCGAAACAGGCGTTATAGACCTGTTGACAATCCCCGTTGGCTTCGTAGGGTTGGACGTCAGCGTCCATAGAGTGTAGAATGTATGGTGTGGCATAGTGAATCATCAGCTCACAGCCCCGTTTTTCATAGACAGAAAACTGAATACGCATAGGTATCACAGCCTCCTAACAGAACATCTTCCACGGGTGCTATCAGACGTTCCTCTGCAGACTAGGAGGAAACTATGGTACCGATATTATGACTGTCCAGCTCATGGTACAACATGTACTACAGCATGTCTTCATGAATTGTTTCCAAATCGTCGGATTGGACGAGAGTAGATGTACCTTGGCCGGCCCTTTCCACTGATATGACACCTGTAGCCTTTCTTCTGTGGAAAAAGCTGAAAGACGCATACAAGAACGTACCAACTACATTCGATGACATGCAACGATGTATTATTACAGCCTGCTCGGACATCTCCGCTGAAATACTAGCAATCGTTCCATACGAGACTGGAAGAGTCTATTGCCGCGACCGGTTTGTCATTTTGAACACAATCTCTGCTGCTCAGTTGTTTCGTTACTGTTTAGAATCCACATAACAATTGTATGCATCTTTGTAGTTCTTTAGTGTGTGCTACCACACGTACTGAACACGTATTGAATATGGGAACTTTTCAGAATCCGTTATATCGTGAACGACTCACTACAATACTGTGACAAACGCCACTGGCATTTTAATTTACTCTACTTGTAGTTTGTTAATGTTAGTAGGCATTGTTGCATTTAAGAAAGTGAATTTCGCACCATAATACTCTTACTAAATACTATTATAATCTGTTTATTGGCTAACAGTACGAGCCCCTGACTACAAATCCATTCCGTGAGAACCACACATCAATAGCACTTTCCATTTCGGCAATATTAGCAGTGCAAGTTTTAGGTGATTCACCTTGTACAAGGGGCGTTGAAAAAGAAACGAGCCGAAGGCACAATTCCAGAAACCGGTACCTGTATGTTAGAAGTATTGACCCTGGCTGTTGAGACACTTGTCTCACTGTGACACAAGGCGGTGACTGGCTGTCTCATAAAATTCCCGGGGGTGCGATGTTAACCAGTTCCGTACGTACAGCTGGTCATCGTCGTCCGAGGTGAATCGTTATGCTAACTTTCTTCTTTGACCAAGATGGCCCCCTTCTGATTCACATCCTGCCGCACGGGACAACAGTGAATGCCCAGCGTTACTCGTAAACCTTGACCACCCTTCGCCAAGCGATCAAATCAAACCGACCAGGCCATCTCACGGTGGGGTCATTCTGCTCCACGATAGTGCAAAGCTTCATACGGCCAACACAGTGGCGGCACTCCTGCAGAAATTCAAATGGGAGGTTCTCGGCGACCCTCCTTACAGTCCGGACCTCTCTTCCTGTGATTACGCCATTTTTGGTCCTTTTAAAAAGATTTTGAGGGTCAAACGGTTCATCTCGGACGGTGACGTCCAACTGTATGTGCGAAACTGGTTAATATTGCAGCCCTGGAAATTTTATGAGACAGCCATTCACAGCCTTGTGCCCATGTCTGACAAGTGTCTCAACAACCAAGATCAATGTTTCTAACATACAGGTAATGGTTTCTGTAACTGTGTAGTCAGCTCGCTTGTTTTTGAACTCCCCTTATATGTTAAACCCTCCAAAAATGTTGCAGCCGCAAGTTGACGCCACGACTAGGACAAATTCAAAATTTATCATACACTGCCTGACAAACAAACGAAAGCACTCAGAAGACGCCGTCGGATATCAATGTATGTTCGCACACACTCACACCATGTTTGGGTAAGCAAACTATGAGAGTTGGAATTCTCTGCAACAAGCACAGTGCATTGGTGTTGTTCGTCCTGAGCTTTGTTACCAGGATTAGTACGATATGTAAGGGATGTGAACAGTCAGACGTTGACTGATTACCGTCCGTCTGGTTATCAGAGTGGTAACGTGCTCCTCCCATGCAGCGGGCCCGGGTTCGATTTTCTCCGCTCGTGGACTGGGTCTTGTGTTATCTTCATCATCATCACGCAAGTCGCCCAATGTGGTGTCGCCTGATACAAGTCTAGCACTCGGCGGCCGAACCCCATTTGGGCTTGCCGGCCAACAATCCCATACGATCATTTCATTGCATTTTCACTGTGATGGACACGGAGAAGCCACATATTCATGTGAGGCAACATTACTGGAACCTGACAGTTTCAAATGGGCGTAATTGTAGATCTCCATTTGGTCTGTTGGTCGAATCAGCCAATATCCAGATTTGCGGTCCAATGTTGGAATTCTTGGGCAGGCATATTAATAGTCAGGGTTCAGGCTGACCATCACAAGTAAGGATAGGGTTATTGTGAACCAAGACATCATAACCGCCTCACATCTGTGCCTACTACCCGAAAACAAGTAATTGACTCCCGGCAACATGATGGGACATCCTGTTGGATGAACCCTCGGACTATGGAATTGCCGTCTCGTGCGTAGGCTGCCATTAACACCGCAACAGAGACGGCTGCGTTTGTGGCAGTGCTATGA
The DNA here is from genome assembly GCF_023864275.1 of Schistocerca cancellata. Lineage (NCBI taxonomy): Eukaryota > Metazoa > Arthropoda > Insecta > Orthoptera > Acrididae > Schistocerca > Schistocerca cancellata. The sequence continues at coordinate 140,539,475 of NC_064632.1, forward strand.
CCGGAAAGAATGGTACTGAGGGAATTCTGACGGAACAATTGTACGTCACTCACATCCTGGGTACTCGCGTGTTACCTCTCTTTTAACAGCATCGTGCTGCCATTTTTCAAGACGGCAATGCTCGTCCACATACAGCACGTGTCTCTGTGAACCGTCTGCGTGATACTGAATTATTCTCGTAGCCTGCAGGATCCTCCGATCTGTTCTCGACAGAGCATGTGTGCGACCTGCTCCGACATCAACTCCGTGTTACTGCCTTTATCCACTATGCCAAGGACCGTTTACGAGAGTTGCGAGTAACTTTGTCTCAGGAGAGGATGTAACGTCCTTGGGTCGCACTTCCCAACCGTATTCCTATATGGAAATAGGCGAGAGGGCCCGTAACGTCATACTGGTGTAAGGCCATACTACCAGGTTCTATACAAAAGTGATTTTATCTGTAATCACCACAGGAGTATCACTTACCCTCTCTTTCAGTTAGTGTGTGCGCATCTAATGGTGTATTTCTCTGAGGACAGTACGGGTGTGTGGCGGTGGGTAGTTATTGTATTGGCATTGGATGTGTATTAGATGATGATGACAACCAACAACGAAATTAGGTGTCCCTGTGCTCGACAATTATTTCTCTAATAACCTTTTCACCATATCGAGTACCACAACTACAAATTTACTGAACAACAATTATATTTTTCCCTTTAACTGTATTACGAACAGCCTTACATTTCAAATGGTCTAGCGAGCTCACAGATGCGCCATTTTCAGGTGCTCATTCCTATTCCAATTAAATTACATAGTCAAAAAATTGTTCAAAAAATGGTTCAAATGGCTCTGAGCACTATGGGACTCAACTGCTGAGGTCATTAGTCCCCTAGAACTTAGAACTAGTTAAACCTTACTAACCTAAGGACATCACAAACATCCATGCCCGAGGCAGGATTCGAACCTGCGACCGTAGCGGTCTTGCGGTTCCAGACTGCAGCGCCTTTAACCGCACGGCCACTTCGGCCGGCCAAAAAATTGTTCAAATGGCTCTGAGCACTTTGGGACTTAACATCAGAGGTAATCAGTCCCCTAGAACTTAGAACTACTTAAACCTGACTAACCTAAGGAGATCACACACAACCATGCCCGAGGCAGGATTCGAACCTGCGACCGTAGCAGTCGCGCGGTTCCGGACTGAAGCGCCTAGAACCGCTCGGCTACCGCGGCCGGCTTGTACAGTCACCTTCGCTTGGTGTATACAGGGTGTAAATAAAGTCCAGGAACACTTTCAACTATTTATTGCACAAGAACTAAATATTGTACAGGTGTCATACATACTGCATTTTGAGGAGAAACTCTGAATTTTTTTACAAACAATTGGTATGCGAACCATGAGTGACCAGGCGGACGTCTATACAATAATAAAATTCTTGCCATACCCGTCCCAGCATGGCATCGTCGACTGTGGCAGTCACTTCCCGTGTTCTCTCCCGGAGCTCTGCTACATCACGTGGTAGAGGCGGTACATACACCAGATTTTTAACGTGTTCCCACAGAAAAAAGTCACACGGAGTGAGATTCGGTGTTTTTGTCAAACTCCAACACACAGAAAGCTCGCTCCGCAGCTGAACTCGCCATGTTTGTGACTAGCGCTGACTATCGGGGAATTTCCAAACCACGCACAAGTAAAAGTTTCAGGGTTTCTCTTAAAAATGACATATGTATGATGTATGTACAATATTTGGTTCTTGTGCAATAAATAATTGAAAGTGTTTTCGGACTTTATGTACACCCTGTACAATTTACCGCTGTCATATTTAAATATATGAAATGATAGAATACACTGTATTAACCCACGCAAGTTGAGTGTGTAAATTTATCAGTATTACTTGAAAATGGCATATCGCCGGCATCAGTAGCTCGCGTAAAATAAATTTTTGGATCGTAGCGCGGAGGAATGTTCTTCCAGCTTGTTTATCTTCTTTTACCGTCTCCACGAATAGTTAATGGGCAGAAGAAATATATATCGCGTCCCACAGTGGGTAGTGGGCTCTCATACTTTCGTGAGTCAAATTCTCAAATGATATGACGTTAAATGACCTAAAATATTCATTTAAGACCTACAGTAGTCTGAGCATAGGAGTTGGTACATCCTTCACATTAGTTAGCTACGTTTCTCGAACAGCAGTAACAGTAACATACAGTAAAAGAACTATTAAAGGGATCACTGGATTCTACACAACTAGTCCTACTGGGAGATATCTCCCTTAATGTATCATACACACATATCAAATGATTCAAATAACATGTGTGAAGAAAGAGTTCCACCAGGTTGTATTTAAAAGAGCACATTAAACACTACTTTTTCTGAGCTTAGCTCTTTTTCAAGTAGTGATTAATAAAGTAAAATTTTTAATACAAGCTGGTGGGATGGTGCCTTTCTTCAGCTTTCTCAAGGCTGTGGTGTCACCCAGAAGAATCTGGCCATAACAAATTTAAATAACGTATTTCTGGTTGATCGAGACTTACTTACGTAAGAAGATTGGCTACAAAAGTGGAATTGTTCATACAAAGTACGTATAATTTCATACTCAAATTAAGCGATGTAGCAAAAAAGGACAGTCCCTATTTGGTTTACATGTGGAAGGTTCTTCTTTTTTAGATACCCTTGTGGTAACTACGCGAATATTACAACAAGTAAGATTTTCTCCTTCCAGGGCTTCATTTTCACATGTACAGGGTTATTACAAATGATTGAAGCTATTTCACAGCTCTACAATAACTTTATTATTTGAGATATTTTCACAATGCTTTGCACACACATACTAAAACTCAAAAAGTTTTTTTAGGCATTCACAAATGTTCGATATGTGCCCCTTTAGTGATTCAGCAGACATCAAGCCGATAATCAAGTTCCTCCCACACTCGGCGCAGCATGTCCCCATCAATGAGTTCGAAACGGTAAGGCTTCTGCTTTAGCCTTTTCCGTAAGATTTTCCAAACCGTCGGCTGTGGTACGTTTAGCTCCCTGCTTGGTTTATTCGTCGACTTGCCCGCACGCGTTCAAGCGTTTCTTCGCTCACTGCAGGCCGACCCGTTGATTTCCAATTACAGAGGCATCCAGAACCTTTAAACTGCGCATACCATCGCCGAATGGAGTTAGCAGTTGGTGGATCTTTGTTGAACTTCGTCCTGAAGTGTCGTTGCACTGTTATGACTGACTGATGTGAGTGCATTTCAAGCAAGACATACGCTTTCTCGGCTCCTGTCGCCATTTTGTCTCACTGCGCTCTCGAGAGCTCTGGCGGCAGAAACCTGAAGTGCGGCTTCAGCCGAACAAAACTTTATGAGTTTTTCTACGTATCTGTAGTGTGTCGTGACCATATGTCAATGAATGGAGCTACAGTGAATTTATGAAATCGCTTCAATCTTTTGTAAGAGCCCTGTATTTAGTGTGATTAAAATTACGAAATGGAGTCATGTTAAATGCTTTACCACGTAGTTTTTGACGAATGCAAAATTCGCGCAGGGGTAAACAGTCTTTTACGGATAAGTTAAAGAAACAGGAAACTATGAATATCTGTATTCTGGAAGAAACAGTACTGGAGTCAAAAGTAATACAGTCCAGCAGCCATTCACAAAATAACGTTCTCGGAACGGACTCTGTTCTCCCGTGTATCGAAATCTGCAGGCAAAGTGACGTGTATTATGGAGCAGCCAAGGTATCAACGAATAGAGTCAAACGGTGTGAACACTGTCTCTGACTGGTGATGAGCGGCAGAATTCTGAAGGTCTTCTCATCTGTATTTTGAATCTCTCTACGGCGGGATATCACACGTGTGTCCCAAACTGAAAGTATGACTTGAGTGAGAACCATTGTTCAAACGAGTGACAGTACTGAACGTTCTTATTCTGCTACTGTCGGTAACAGAGAATATCGATTCATCGCCATTATCAAGCGTTCGTTTCTAAGTATAAAGCAGTGAGTCACTCGAGCGACTAGTTGGTGCCACTTACCGTCCTGCATTTGCAAGTTGTACTCGCCAGTGGTAACCCCGGTAAGGAGCGGCATGTGGGTGTAGTTGCCGGCGGCAGCCCACGCTCCGAGCCTGCTGTGGTCGGCCGTCATGAATGCCCCCTCCGCTTCAGGCTCTATGGCGATCATGAAGCCCACCCCACAACTCTGAAACACACAATAAGACAAACATAAAATGGCTCGCCAGAGGGAACATCTTATAGATAGTCGTCTACCCAATGTTCTAGCTACAAAATCAAGTCAAAATACAGTTCCATATTTTTTTTATACTTTATCGACAGCTACAAGTAACTGCCAGATTTTTAGTTAAAACTGCTGTGCAGATGCGGCGATGCTCCTGTTAAAGCAGCCACCTGTTTGGACGAGACCACACAGCCAGCGCACTGTACACCATCTGATGAGGGCTACATGTTAGTCAACAGAATACTTCCGGATGTATTTTTATAGTTTTCCTTCCTTTATTGTCTTTTCAAAAGAGATAAAGAGAGCAAATTGTTATCATGTTATCCATTTTGCTGATTGCACAGAGCGTAACACCCCCCCCCCTCCCGCCCTACTTCCGGTTTTTCCGCCACTATCATTACTGCATGTGACGTGATATGCATTCTTAAGACTGTTAAGATCCGTTAAATTAAAAAAAATATTAAAACTATCTTTAATAAAATATTAACACCTAAGAATTTATTAACAAGACTTGTGTAGAGCCACTTAACTTGCACAAAATTTCATATTGACCATGGTGTAGATTTCTGATGAAGATTGCGGTAGTGCAATTGAAACCACGGCCAGTTGACAAAATGTTGTGCAACCGAAGTGGCTGTATACACGTCTTGCAACGAAATAGCGTACGATTGCGGTGCGTGCAGTATGTGATTAGAATAAATAACTCTTACATTTGTCATAAAGTTGAACATCAGATATGTGATAATTAGCAAATATTTTCTTAATTTTATATTTAGATGGTGTAGATATTCGAACCGAACTAAAAAAGCGCATATGGAGATCCGTACCAGCAATCCATGTATTACCCACATAACATTCTCTCTCTCGCCGGCCGGTGTGGCCGTGCGGTTTAGACGCTTCAGTCTGGAACCGCGTGACCGCTGCGGTCGCAGGTTCGAATCCTGCCTCGGGCCTGGATGTGTGTGATGTCCTTAGGTTACTTAGGTTTAATTAGTTCTAAGTTCTAGGCGACTGATGACCTCAGAAGTTAAGTCGCATAGTGCTCAGAACCTACATAACATTCTCGAGCGCCGTCGAAGGAGCTGCGCAATACATCGGGAAAGTCACCTCAATTTTACTAATCTCCAGTGTCGATCTTGTCCGGAATTTTTGAGGGTTGCATTGATATTCGAGTTCTGAACTTTACATACTGACACCATAAATATAAAAAAAACTACAAAAATCTCACTGTCGACTGGTCTACTTGTAAGAAACAATACATAACTGTCATGTAACGAATACGGTCTTGTAACGAGTGCAAAGTTTTCAATTCAGTTAAAAAAATCTAGTACAAGGGTTTTATCAGGAAGTCAACGTAAAGGATCAACACCAAAATTATCCCAGAATTAGCCATTATTTTAACAGCTGGACAGAAATACAAAGACCTACTACGATATCTCGTTGATTCATAGATGTGTAAGAAAACTATAGCTTCACATTTGTTGAAGTTTTATTTGAAATAATGGTTACATGCTGCTCAGTTAATTAACTGGAGTTTTGTGAAAAGAATCATAATCAAAAAACTGTTTGTTATTCGAGCACATACAGGTATTATCGGTCCACAAATTCTTCTATAGAGTAAAAGATATTTTCAAGCACAAACGATTTCAGTTTATTTCCCAATCATTCATTATCTGCCATAATATTTCATTCTCATAGGGAGTGGCCACAATTTCCACTGGTTATTCTCGACCAAATTGATAACAGGGTAATTGTATTGTTAGGCTGTTCGCAATGTGCAGTGGCCCTTTTTAAGGAGTTGCCTGCGTTAGTCTCTGAGCATGTTTATGTTTATCCTCTCATCACCAGAGTCTGCATTTATACGTACAGAGAATGCTAATGATTTCAGGCGATCTGTGATATGTGATTTCCAGTTAAAGTTATGGTCCGCATCGACCCCTAGGAAATTTGAACATTTACTTTTACATATTTCATTTTCTCCTTACTTTAGCATTACTGATAATGATAAATACTGTGTCTTTCACTCTTTGTCGTTATTTACAGAGAACCGGTTCTTTTGTTGTACCTCTATGTCCTTCTTAGAAAGCCATCTCCCAACAGAGGTTGGAGACACACATAGTTTGCTCTGATCTTCTTCTGATGTAAATGTATGCCATCTTCAAATATCTTTCAACCACTACTTTCTCTGATTGCTAACGGACCATCCATCATTTATTTTCCCTGTAATAAAGATTAATTTTTGTTCCTCGCTCCTCAAAATGTAACCCATGTAGTGAGTCTAGCTGTGTTTTGCAATATGAAGTACTATTTTTTTAATCCGATAAAGGAGCTCGATATTAGATGTTTCCAGAATTTACTATAGGGCTTTATTATGATGCTTGCCTCAGCAGCAAAAAGCATCGCATGTCAGCATGAGGCTGAATGTCATTTATGTACCCCAAGTGAAGCAGCAGCCTCAATATATAATCATACGTTCCGCCTCAGGAGAAGATGCATCATCAGAACTGCGTGAGGCATTAGGCGTCATCCTCTGCTTATATTTGATGACGAACAACAGTTGCAAATATTCAAAATTTATTCTTGAAATTCAGGTTAACTGTAATAGGTATAAATGTACTATCTAAATCGACATATAAAAATTTTTGCCGGACCGGTGCTAGAACCCAGGTTTTCCGCATGTGAGCGGCCGTCTTTCCACTTAGGCTTTAGATAGCAGACATACAACTATGAATGTTAAGTTGAATTTCAGGAACAAAATTTCAAAATTTGGAACTGTAGTTCATCATCAAAGACAAATGCAGTGTTGGGTGACGGCGGGCCTATGACGAAAATGACAACTACGGCTTGTCTTGATTCTAAATGCTGCACGGGAAGCACGAGAGGTGCGAGTATGGATAAATGGCTTAACAATCTGTGAGAAGAAATGTATAGGTGTGTGATACACTTAGAAGTTTGGGTCGGTGCGGGGAGCATGCTTGGATAGCCTCCGTGGCGAGGCGACCGCTCACGGTAAGTGGTCCCGCCCAAATTTTCCACGTCACTTGAGGTAGTATATCTATAACTACTGTAGCTAAGCTGAAGTTCAGGAATAAATTTCATTGGCCTTTTGTTGCTTTGCGGATGAATATGAAAAAAAGTTCAAATTCAAATGGCTCCAAGCACTATGGGACTTAACATCTGAGGTCATGGGCCCCCTAGACTTACAACTACTTAAGCCTAGGGACTTTTGCATTTCTCGGTCAAGTGCTCTACCATCTTTCTTTTATTTTTTTTATTTTTTGGTCTCATTCCTCCCCTTCAACCCGTCCTTTACCCTCGCTAATTTTTGCCTTCTCGGCCCGGCTTCTCCGCCTTTAAAGAGAGAATGTAACTTGATGAAATGGAAACGCGTTTCTGCTGACCGACAAAGTAGTATGACCCTTCTGCTGCGACTTTCCAAATTTTACACAAGTTCTCCTGCGAACCCTGCAGAACTGGCACTCCTGAAAGAAAGGATACTGCGGAGACATGGCTTAGCCAAAGCCTGGGGATTGTTTCCAGAATGGGACTTTCACTCTGCAGCGGAGAGTGCGCTGATATGAAACTTCCTGGCAGATTAAAACTATGTGCCCGACCGAGACTCGAACTCGGGACCTTTGCCTTTCGCGGGCAAGTGCTCTGCCTTCTGAGATACCGAGGCACGACTTACGTCCGGTACTCACAGCTTCACTTCTGCCAATATCTCGTCTCCTACCTTCCAAACTTTACAGAAGTTCACCTGCGAACCTTGCAGAACTAGCACTCCTGAAAGAAAGGATACTGCGGAGACATGGCTCAGCCACAGCCTGGGGATTGTTTCCAGAATGAGATTTTCACTCTGCAGCGGGTTGTGCGCTCATATGAAACTTCCTGGCAGATTAAAACTATGTGCCCGATCGAGACTCGAACTCAGGACCTTTGCCTTTCGCGGGCAAGTGGTCTACCATCTGAGGCAAAGGTCCCGAGTTCGAGTCTCAGTCGGGCACACAGTTTTAATCTGCCAGGAAGTTTCATATCAGCGCACACTCCGCTGCAGAGTGAATATCTCATTCTACTTAAGCCTAACTAACCTAAGGACAGCACACACATCCATGCCCGAGGCAGGATTTGAACCTGCGACCGTAGCAGCAGGGCGGTTCCGGACTGAAGCGCCTAGAACCGCTCTACTAAAGTGGCCGGCTGAAAGGAAGTATTTACATATTGTTACAGTAAATTAAAAATAAATGGTGTCTAATGGAACACTCTGCATGTTGCGCAGTTAGTTTAATTTTCCCGAGCTACACATAGCGGTGGGAATAGCTGTCAGAGGCGCACCGTGTTGTAGAGCGAGTTAGCCTCCACCGACTGGAGGAAGCTGAGCAGCTCCTGAGGATCTTCTGTCTGCAGGCCCAGCTCCGCGCCGATGCAGAAGGCGATCTCGCGGTTCGTGTACGCGATGTGATCTCCGCCGAGGGCCGATCCACTCATCGAGATACCGGCCCGGAACAGCCCTGTAGCAAACACGACAGGAGATCGGTATTTGCTAAAGGCAGGTGCCAAGTTGCGACAGTGCAGACAGCAAAGTAAATCTGTTACCTGAGCCTTGCTGGACGCCGTCCCGGATCAGAAGCAAATGAATGTAATGCTGTTTCAGAACCTCTCACAATGAATTTCATTAATGATACAATGATGCTCAACGATCTTCAGTCTGCTTGGGTCTGCAGCAGCGACGAAATGTTTGAATGAATTTCTACTACATGTAGCAGTACTTTTTTAATATTTATTTGTGTAGTATTGTACAGTATCGGTCTTTGATCATTTTCAGGTATTTTGAGAAATGGAAGCAGCAAGCAGCAGCAGTTCATTACATTGACAAACGTTTAGATGTCAATTAACTATTCATAACTGAGATTCACAGTCATGTGAAATTTCTGTGCGGCTGGTCCCAGCGGAGGTTCGAGTCCTCCCTCGGGCATGGGTGTGTGTGTTTGTCCTTAGGATAATTTAGGTTAAGTAGTGTGTAAGCCCTCCCCCCATGAACCATGGACCTTGCCGTTGGTGGGGAGGCTTGTATGCCTCTGCGATACAGATAGCCGTACCGTAGGTGCAACCACAACGGAGGGGTATCTGTTGAGAGGCGAGGCAAACGTGTGGTTCCTGAAGAGGGGCAGCAGCCTTTCCCAGTAGTTGCAGGGGCAACAGTCTGGATCATTGACTGATCTGGCCTTGTAACATTAACCAAAACGGCCTTGCTGTGCTGGTACTGCGAACGGCTGAAAGCAAGGGGAGACTACGGCCGTAATTTTTCCCGAGGGCATGCAGCTTTACTGTATGATTAAATGATGATGGCGTCCTCTTGGGTAAAATATTCCGGAGGTAAAATATTCCCCCATTCGGATCTCCGGGCGGGGACTACTCTAGAGGATGTCGTTATCAGGAGAAAGAAAACTGGCGTTCTACGGATCGGAGCGTCGAATGTCAGATCACTTAATCGGGCAGGTAGGTTAGAAAATTTAAAAAGGGAAATGGATAGGTTAAAGTTAGATATAGTGGGAATTAGTGTAGTTCGGTGGCAGGAGGAACAAGACTTATGGTCAGGTGACTACAGGGTTATAAACACAAAATGAAATAGGGGTAATGCAGGAGTAGGTTTAATAATGAATAGGAAAATAGGAATGCGGGTAAGCTACTACAAACAGCATAGTGAACGCATTATTTTGGCCAAGATAGATACGAAGCCCACACCTACTACAGTAGTACAAGTTTATATGCCAACTAGCTCTGCAGATGACGAAGAAATTGAAGAAATGTATGATGAAATGAAAGAAATTATTCAGATAGTGAAGGGTGACGAAAATTTAATAATCATGGGTGACTGGAATTCGGTAGTAGGAAAAGGGAGAGAAGGAAACGTAATAGGTGAATATGGATTGGGGCTAAGGAATGAAATAGGAAGCCGCCTGGTAGAATTTTGCACAGAGCACAACTTAATCATAGCTAACACTTGGTTTAAGAATCATGAAAGAAGGTTGTATACATGGAAGAACCCTGGAGATACTAAAAGGTATCAGATAGATTATATAATGGTGAGACAGAGATTTAGGAGCCATGTTTTAAATTGTAAGACATTTCCAGGGGCAGATGTGGACTCTGACCACAATCTATTGGTTATGACCTGTAGAATAAAACTGAAGAAACTGCAAAAAGGTGGGAAGTTAATGAGATGGGACCTGGATAAACTGAAAGAACCAGAGGTTGTACAGAGTTTCAGGGAGAGCATAAGGGAACAATTGACAGGAATGGGGGAAAGAAATACAGTAGAGGAAGAATGGGTAGCTTTGAGGGATGAAGTAGTGAAGGCAGCAGAGGATCAAGTAGGTAAAATGACGAGGGCTAGAAGAAATCCTTGGGTAACAGAATAAATATTGAATTTAATTGATGAAAGGAGATAATATGAAAATGCAGTAAATGAAGCAGGCAAAAAGGAATACAAACGTCTCAAAAATTAGATTGACAGGAAATGCAAAATGGCTAAGCAGGGATGGCTAGAGGACAAATGTAAGGATGTTGAGGCTTATCTCACTAAGGGTAAGATAGATACTGCCTACAGGAAAATTAAAGAGACCTTTGGAGATAATAGAACCACTTGTATGACCATCAAGAGCTCAGATGGAAACACAGTTCTAAGCAAAGAAGGGAAAGCGGAAAGGTGGAAGGAGTATATAGAGGGTCTATACAAGGGCGATGTACTTGAAGACAATATTATGGAAATGGAAGAGGATGTAGATGAAGATGAAATTGGAGATACGATACTGCGTGAAGAGTTTGACAGAGCACTGAAAGACCTGAGTCGAAACAAGGCCCCCGGAGTAGACAACATTCCATTGGAACTACTGACGGCCTTGGGAGAGCCAGTCCTGACAAAACTCTACCATCTGGTGAGCAAGATGTATGAAACAGGAGAAATACCCTCAGACTTCAATAGGAATATAATAATTCCAATCCCAAAGAAACCAGGTGTAGACAAATGTGAAAATTACCGAACAATCAGTTTAATAAGCCACAGCTGCAAAATACTAACACGAATTCTTTACAGTCGAATGGAAAAACTAGTAGAAGCCGACTTCGGGGAAGATCAGTTTGGATTCCGTAGAAATACTGGAACACGTGAGGCAATACTGACCTTACGACTTATCTTAGAATAAAGATTAAGGAAAGGCAAACCTACGTTTCTAGCATTTGTATACTTAGAGAAAGCTTTTGACAATGTTGACTGGAATACTCTCTTTCAAATTCTAAAGGTGGCAGGGGTAAAATATAGTGAGCGGAAGGCTATTTATAATTTGTACAGAAACCAGATGGCAGTTATAAGAGTCGAGGGACATGAAAGGGAAGCAGTTGTTGGGAAGGCAGTAAGACAGGGTAGTAGCCTCTCCCCGATGTTATTCAATCTGTATATTTAGCAAGCAGTAAAGGAAACAAAAGAAAAATTCGGAGTAGGTATTAAAATCCATGGAGAAGAAATAAAAACTTCGAGGTTTGCCGATGACATTGTAATTCTGTCAGAGACAGCAAAGGACTTGGAAGAGTAGTTGAATGGAATGGATAGCGTCTTGAAAGGAGGATATAAGATGAACATCAACAAAAGCAAAACGAGGATAATGGAATGTAGTCGAATTAAGTCGGGTGACGCTGAGGGAATTAGATTAGGAAATGAGACACTTAGAGTAGGAAAGGAGTTTTGCTATTTGGGGAGCAAAATAACTGATGTTGCTCGAAGTAGGGAGGATATAAAAAGTAGACTGGCAATGGCAAGGAAAGCGTTTCTGAAGAAGAGAAATTTGTTAACATCGAGTATCGATTTAAGTGTCAGGATGTCATTTCTGAAAGTATTTGTATGGAGTGTAGCCATGTATGGAAGTGAAACATGGACGATAAATAGTTTGGACAAGAAGAGAATAGAAGCTTTCGAAATGTGGTGCTACAGAAGAATGCTGTAGATTAGATATGTAGATCACATAACTAATGAGGAAGTATTGAATAGAATTCGGGAGAAGAGATTTTTGTGGCACAACTTGACCAGAAGAAGGGATTGGGTGGTAGGACATGTTCTGAGGCATCAAAGGATCACCAATTTAGTATTGGAGGGCAGCGTGGAGGGTAAAAATCGGAGAGGGAGACCAAGAGATGAATACACTAAGCAGATTCAGAAGGATGTGGGTTGCAGTAGGTACTGGGAGATGAAGAAGCTTGCACTGGACAGAGTAGCATGGAGAGCAGCATCAAACCAGTCTCAGGACTGCAGACCACACCAACAACAACAACAGTGTGTAAGCTTAGGGACTAATGACCGTATCAGTTAAGTCCAATAGGGTTTCACACACATTTGAACAATTGGACATTGTTTTGAAATTTCTTGGAAGACATCATGTTTACGCCAGTGACTGTTAAACATTTTATTTCCACTACTGCAATTTGGGCCTTAGGCCATTATCAAGTGCAGATGTTTTGGCATTAAGCCATGTCTACTTTACACAAGCTGACATATTTATATGTCGTTGTCATTTGCTATTTAATACATAATAACACATATACACTTAGCAGCAATGTACAGCAAATGACAACGACATATAAATTTTTCAGTTTCTATAAAGTATACCTGGCTTAAAGCCAAAACATCTGCACTTGATAATAGCCTAAGGCCGAAATTGCAACAGTGGAAATAAAAAGTTTAACAGTCTTTCAAGGAAGTTTAGACGTTAAACGCAGTAAAAATCAGCTGATAAATTTTTATAGTATTAATAAAAACTCTCAGCACTGAATTCATGAACAGCCAAGAGTACAAAAGCAAAACAAATCCAGTATGAACTGTAAGAAACTTAAGGCAATCAAGGGAGAGCAACTGCTCATCTGTTCGTTATCCATTACAAACTATGCAAGACGCCTCTAACCGCTAAACAGATTAAATTTGTTATTTCGTTGTTGAGAATTTGTTTCCTTTATTATTGTCTGTCATCAGAAAAGCTGTCTTCAGGCTTTCATTTCGGTCAGTGGTGCCCATCTTCTACCTGTTTAAATTGTATTCTAATGTAGTAAAGCCAGAGTTGAGGAAATAAAATAGACAGTCTGAGAACAAGCGTTGTGATCACTGGACTAAAAGAAACAAATCCTACACTTGGTGTATCACAATTGCTGAATCTCAATCGATACGAGATGAAATACACCCTTTGACAGCAGCGACATCGCTTCGTTAAGCATCCAAGCATTTGGGGTGTGTTGCCACAGACGAATGTTGAAAATTATAAGGAATGAGGATGTTCTGTGCAAAATCAGAGAGGACAGGATTATGTGGAAAACACTGACAAGGAGAAGGGACAGGATCATATGACATCTGTTAAGACGTCAGTACTTCCGTGGTACAAGAGGTAACTGTAGAGGGCAGATACTGTAGAGAAAGACAGAGATTGTAATACATACAACAAATAGTTGAGGACGTAGGTTGCAGCTGCTACTCTGAAATGAGGAGGATGGCACAAGAGAGGAATTCGTGGCGGACCGCATCAAACCAGCCAGAGGACTAACTCAAAAAAAAAAAAAAAAAAAAAAAAAAGTCAATGGACTCAACAATAAGTTTTCGGTTCTTTGTTCTTCAGCGTGCTTCAGCGCTGCTGTCGTGAAGGTGGCCGAGCGCGACCACTTCGTCGATACTGAATTGTATGGTCACGTCTCCGAGGAATATGGAACAGAAATTCCCATTTAGATAATGTCAGCCGCATTTGAAGAACTTATGAACGTAGGACTTGTACTCGAAATTCCTGGCACGATTTTGTTACTATAATCCAGTAATATCTTTTTGTAGGGAATACAATAAACTAATAGTGGCATCTCAATTCATTGTGCTTAGTGAACTTCATTCAACCTATCACCAAATAACACTAATGATGAAACAGTTCATCAGCGATCGGCGGAGTGAAGAGGAACATCACAGCTTTCTGGATAATTACTAACTTCCAGCACGCTGGAGTAGCTTGGGTCAGCATTTTCTGTTGATCAGTAGAATTAAAAATCAGTCCAAATTTCAAATTTTCACTTTTTATTCATTCGATGACTAGTTCCGGCGAGAGACCCATTTTCTAATCATCATAAAAAAGTCGAAAATGGCACTTCCCAAGATGTCAAAAATGTCCAATGGACATTTACAGTACATACAAATATCTGTAGGCACTGTAAATGTTCATTGCACATTTTTGGCATCTTGGGAAGTGGCATTTTCGACTTTGTTATGGTGATTAGAAAATGGGTCTCTCCCCGAAACTAGTCATCGAATGAATAAAAAGTGACAATTTGAAATTTGGACTGATTTTTTGTTCTCCTGGGTAACTGTTTTAAGTGGCCACTATGTCACAGTGGGGAAAGGATGGGCTCTGCTGTCTCGACTGCCAGAAACGCCTTACGCGATTACTCTTATGGTTCCATTTTGTTGCAGAATGAGTTGGGTTGCATTACAGTTGCGATTTCCAGTCAACGATATGTTTGCAGTGGTCACTACTGTGATAAACTGATTACCAAATCACCATTTATCTGTACAAGCGTACGAAAATGATGCCCCGAATAAGGTCACGATGTACCCTTCCCAACGTTTGTTCGTTTCTTTCAAACCTATCCCAAGTGTGAACATTTTCCGGAAACCTAGCTGAGACACGATAATGTTGCTGACCGTCGTTTCATGGATCTGACGCAAAAGCTCTGGTGGAAATACCAGTATTAAATGAAATGGATATAGGCAGCTCAGCGTATTGCAAGTTTTGCTCCAGCAGTAAAAGAAAAGGATACATAGTTAGAAAAAGATATTTAATGGAATGCGTTATGACCGGGAAATTAAAAACATTTCTTCCGACATTCCTTCCACCGACAGATGTTCGTTATTCCGACTACAGTAAAAACAAATGACGTTACATAATATACTAATAAAACTTCAATGATTTGTTACTATACAGGATGTTACAAAAAGGTACGGCCAAACTTTCAGGAAACATTCTTCACACACAAAGAAAGAAAATATGTTATGTGGACATGTGTCCGGAAACGCTTACATTCCATGTTAGAGCTCATTTTATTGCTTCTCTTCAAATAACATTAATCATGGAATGAAAACACACAGCAACAGAACGTACCAGCGTGACTTCAAACACTTTGTTACAGGAAATGTTCAAAATGTCCTCCGTTAGCGAGGATACATGCATCCAACCTCCGTCGCATGGAATCCCTGATGCGCTGATGCAGCCCTGGAGAATGGCGCATTGTATCACAGCCGTCCACAATACGAGCACGAAGAGTCTTTACATTTGGTACTGGGGTTGCGTAGACAAGAGCTTTCAAATGCCCCCATAAATGAAAGTCAAGAGGGTTGAGGTCAGGAGAGCGTGGAGGCCATGGAATTGGTCCGCCTCTACCAATCCATCGGTCACCGAATCTGTTGTTGAGAAGCGTACGAACACTTCGACTGAAATGTGCAGGTGCTCCATCGTGCATGAACCACATGTTGTGTCGTACTTGTAAATGCACATGTTCTAGCAGCACAGGTAGAGTATCCCGCATGAAATCATGATAACATGCTCCATTGAGCGTAGGTGGAAGCGTAGGTGACGAAACTAAAATGAGCTCTAACATGGAAATTAAGCGTTTCCGGACACATGTCCACATAACATCTTTTCTTTATTTGTGTGTGAGGAATGTTTCCTGAAAGTTTGGTCGTACCTTTTTTTGTAACACCCTGTATATTATTATAAATATTCACCGAACTATACTTTCATCGGGAAGCGTAACTTCGCAGTTCCTCTTAAATACAAACAAGTTAAATGTGAGGTTTAAAGCGATTCTCTCTTGTATTCAACAGGTGTCAAATAGATCATGATATACGGCCGACACTCTCCTTGGAACATCTGTGAAGCAAATAACGTGAGTCGAATCTGTAAACGCCTAGGCCGCGTTGACTGTCCTACAGATGCACCAACACAAAATTCGCGCAGCTTCTGAAACGCTGACAGATGCATACCTCTGGAGAGCGGCGAGTACATGTGCATCTCGACGCTGATGCCGCCGGAACTCTGTCCGAAGAGCGTCACCTTCTCCGGGTCGCCACCAAATGCGCGGATGTTGTCCTGCACCCACTGCAGACCAGCTGCCTGGTCCTTAAAGACGTTGTTGCCCATGGCGATCGGGTCACTCATGCTCAGCAGCCCTGCACAGCACACAAAACATCTCATATAAAGTCAAGTCCCAATTTCACAACTTATTTAAAGGTATAAGAGAAACTTTTAACAGTCGAACAAGAATAAGACAGATAAACGTATAAGGAATTACACCAACATGAAAGTTCACAGATTGTATGTGAGCTCTTACAAAAAATGTTACATGGAATGGGCGACCTGTCACGGACTAAGCTGAACGTAACTGACTCAAAACTTACGAGGGGTAGTAAACGGAAAAAAGAGACAAATGCTTAGTTTTGGAACTGAGTAAGACACAGAAGTTTCAAGCAAGATTACATAGGAAGGAATAAAGATTCAGGTTTAACGTACCGTCGAAATCGAGATGAGTTGCGACTGAGCTGGGGAATAATGTAGAAGAAAATTGTCTAAAGCATATTGAAGGAAGCCATCCCACTTTACTCTAGCGAATTACAAAAACGTGAGAAGCTGGACGCCGATTTCAATCGTTATCCACTCCAGTGGGAGTCCAGCGTCTTATCGATGGGTAACTCGGCTAGATTACGTAATACGGTCGTAGCAAGGAACGTTACACAAGTACAGGGATGCAGATAAAGAAGGGGTTCATCAACAGTAAGTATACTGATATAAAGTAGCTCCATGTTAGTAAGGAAGATGTTACACTGTTATACAGTATCCCGATTTGTCGAGAAGACGTATTTATTGCAGGTAAATTTAAGTCATTCGGAGACAGTTCCTTAAACGGCTATTTCCTACGAAGAAAATTAAACAAACATAAGAATACAAAGACCTAAATGTGAAAATCTTGAAACTTAAATTTGTCATAGGACGTATCGAAGCATATGTTGGAAATAAATGTCACTAGGTGAAATTGAAAATCAACACAGTGAATGCTGCCGTAGATAAAGCTAGCGGCTAGCTGGCTGCATAAGGAGGAAGATCAATAAACAAACGAAGCTCAAATCGCCGTAGCTAGCAACGCCAAAGATGCGGTATTGAATCTACTTAAGAAATATATCGACTGTTGCAAAGGCTGCAACTTTATCCTAGATAGATGGAACACTAAAAGGAGGAATGAGTAGACTTACAAATAAAAGAGGCACCAGTGTTAAATACGAGTACTTCGGTCTACCTGATGAACAAGCGCCAACAATCAAACTAGAGTAGATGTATGTTAAAGAAAAGTCTTAGAATGAGTATGTGCATTTATGAACAATAACTTTTTTTTTATTCAGTCATGATTCTTTTAAAACGCTCTTTACGAAAGCAAATTTACGGTAGAAGATGATTAAAGCGTATTCAACATTGTGCTGGAGTGCAATAATGCGGCACCCAACAGTAGTAATCGTAGAACAGAAATGAACAATGGAGATTAAACTACTGAAACCGGGCTATCAAGAACACTTACTTTAAAGAGGTGGAGGATGGAAAATCCTCACACGGACTGTGTGATAAATAAGATACATATTCTTTTGTGTCACAGAGTCAGATGAGGTCGGCGTTGTGAATGTGTGTTCGCGCAGTGTCGTTCCCATACGTTCGGAGAGGGATGTTCGCAGAGTTTTCACATTAACAATCCTTTGGTTTTCGATAGGTGTTCAAAATAGCGAGTGCTGGGTTTTCTGTAACTATGGCATCGCTCTATTTGAATCACAAAGCATGTACAACGGTAATAACATATTCTGTGCTAATACTGGCAGTGGACATTTTAAAGAATTGCAGCACGGAAATGCTACGTAATTAAATTAATTGTAGAACTTCGCTATGCACTACATTGTAATCAATACGCCAAAGAACAGAAATCTTTAGTGAGTAGAGTTCGTTTTCAACTTTAAACTCAGACGTCAGGCGGCTCTCAATTCCATGTTGTAATCTGCTCGTGTACCACGCAATCCGGGATGGCCTAGGTTAGAATTTTGCTGAGCAAAATAATTTCCAGAAGCTCCACTAATATTGCCCCATTGTGTGTGTATATTGTGTATTGAACCGGGGACCTAGAAACGATGGAGAGGCTTCGTCCCGCTGTAGCCCTCAGCGGTTCACAACCCCACGACAGGACAGAGCAGTCCACCCTCCCCACCACCGCCCCACACCGAACTCAGGGTTATTGTGCGGTTCGATCTCCAGTGGACCCCCCTCCAGGCGCGTCTCATATCAGACGAGAGCACCCCAAATGTTTACGTATTTGAGTAATGATGGTACGTCGTGGAGACAGTTTGCGCAGCAGTCGCCGACATAGTGTAACTGAGACCATCCACAGACTGGCGGGCACGGCACACCGGACCTCGAAACTAATCAACCGGGCGGAGCTGTGCCGGGGACCGGCACACCTTCCCGCTTCAGAAGCAGCGCGGCTAGCTGGGCGTGCTTATCTTGCATACTCATGTAATTTTTTCTGTTAATGCTGCTGAGAATGGCGGAAGAAGTCTTTTGACTGTATAATATCCTTTCTCCTCCTTAACAAAATGTGAAATGGTTAACAATTTTGAAGTGAGAATGTAGTCCACGTCATTTATATCAAAGGCTGATCATTTTTGTTATTATATACGGTACAAGGACGCGAACACGCCCCTCTTTGCGTCCAACTATCCTCCAGCTACCAGAAGAAGAGGGGATATAGGTGCCTTTTCCTATCCTCATTAATTTTGCGTGAAATGAAAATCAGCAATCTGTAGAGATGGATATTTCTCAGATGGGTGCCACTCATTGATAAAGGAATACCTAACAAACAAAAGAAATATACAGACGAAAACAATATCTAACGCCCCAAAGTTAAACAGAAAGAATTATTCCGTAGTCAAGGGTGGTGTGAAATGTTACACCACGCTGTCCTGACATTGAATAACGATTACAATAATTGCTGAATCTAATAGATGCAGATATCAATCTCATCTGTTACCAACAGTGAAACGTCCCCTTAGAACAATTTATACAAGACTGTGCTTAACCTGGCACACAATAATTTTAGCGCAACGCAATCTGACTATCAAAAATCCCTGCAAAAGAATGGCCCTGAGTAACATTAAACTATACCTTTCAGAAATTACTTACCTCACAAAAATCTTCGTTGCTCGAACTACTGCAATACAGCGAGTGCCACTACTGCCAGCTAAATAAAAGATACAAACTACGGAAGGCACTATCTACTGATAGTCTTAGCAAATGAAAGATTCTAATAGAGAACAAACAATGTATTTACCTCAAGATTCATAATATATACAGCAGTTCATGACATTTTTCAAAACTCCGCCATCTCTCTCCCCACATCCACCACTGCTGGCGGCTCACCTCCAACTGCGCAACGCTACGCGCTGTTCACATCCAGCTATAGCAGTTCATGACAACAATGGCAGGCAACAATGCAAACTAGCCACATACTGCACACAGCACAGCCAGTGATTTTCATACAGAGAGCGCTACGTAACGTTGCCAATAAGAAAACATAAACAGCAAACTTACATAAAGAAAACATAAACAGCCTACTTACAACAGTAGTGCGTATACCCTACCCTTAATCAAAATCGCCACAGTCAGAATCGCGAAAGATGTATTTTCACTGTCCTGCTTGGTTTTCAACGGAGAGTAATCACACACAAAGGGTAGGCTACTTCCCCACTAACGTCTACTCGCACATTCCAGAGACACTTCATACGTAACAGTAGTATGTTGATTGAGAAAATACGAGTTTATGTACACGTCTAGTTTCCTTGTTAACAGATCAGTTAATTATGTGTAATATTGATTACCAGTTAACATAATTCGCGGAGACATTACACTATCAGGTGCGCGCCCACCGTATCGTGTCAACCCTTACCACCACCCTCTCTAGTGTTCACTTGACAGATCAGTTGCTTTTCGAAAGTGAGACTTACCCATAACCCCTACTCGGTAGTTGAGCAAAACGACGACGACGCCCTCATCCAGCAGGAAGTCGGGCCCCCACTGTTCTTTGGAGTTGCTGCCGAGGGTGAAGTGGCCGCCGAAGATCCACACCATGACCGGCAGCAGCGCATCCTCCGACACCTGTCGTATGCAGGAGTACGGCAGGAAGTTCGTACAAACATTCAGACATGTTTTTGAATTTTTTAAGGGGAGACGGAAGGAAATCTGGCTCAAGTAATCGATTTCTAGAGCTTTGCGTATTTTAAATGTCCGCTATTTCCTGCGTAAAACAGTTTTTTTCCATAAAAATACGATAACCTTTTCGTGAGTTATGATACTTTTCCTGACGCTCTGTACTATCTGTCATTTAAGTTCCACGCCTTCTTTTTTCCACCATGCAGAGATAATGCACAGGTCTCATTTATTCCTTGCACGTTATTTTCTGATTCTATCGTACTATTGTCAAGGTTTCCTATCTTGCATCTACTACCGATACTCATGGTACCGATCGTGCTTGTTTTTGGTTTCGATCATGGTGAAGGTCGCCTGAAAAATGTAGAAATTGATTACAGAATTATTATGGCCTAGACATAAAAAGAAATGTTGTTAATTTAGAAAACATGAAAAAACCGTATGGCCTTTTTCCATGAGATGTCCACAAATGCAAATCCTCAGCACTGTTTTTGCCCCTATGAGACTCACACTTGGTGCAAGTACTGGAGAAGTGCAGCATATGACAACAAACATTTCTCACCTGCAGCAGTGATGAACAAAATTAAACCTATAGCTGGAGATCTCTGTAAAGAAACTTTGTTCAAGAAGTGTCTTCGTGGGAAAACGTAAAAATTAAATGAAAGTATGCATTCTGTCATTTGGACCCGGTTACCGAAAACTGTACTTGTCGAGATTAGAACGCTCAAATTAGATGTCTATGACGCTATTTTATGCTTCAGTGATGGTATAACAAGAAATCTAGATGTTTTGGAAGTATTGGGCATAAAATCTAGTAGGATATAGGAAAATCCTTACTGCAAACAGGTAAAGAGAAAATCCGTAAATCAGGAATTGCTAATTTAAAACGCACAAAAGAAGGTAGACAGAAAAGAAGAAGGACCAAGAGAAGAAGATCAGTAGCATTCATATGATGCTCAGTATAGTACAGGAAAATATTTGAGCAAAGTAATTCTCATCAAGAACTATACTAAACTTGCCATACTAAATTTTACAATAATTTTCTCTATACTACATTTTTTATGTTCAGGTACACTTATCTTCGAAATTATTTGCGTTAGAAATATGAAATGTGGTCCATTTATACTCAGGATGGTAGTAAGTTATTACAAGAAAATTGAGAACCTCAAACCCAACAGAAACTGTTTTATAATAGTTAATGTATTTAAGAAAGCAAAATTTTATTAGTGAAAAATAAAAAAAATTCCTCAAATCTGTAGTAGGTATTTTGTTCATTATACCTGTAAATGCAGGCATATATGTTATATACAATAAGTATAAATTTAATTCTCTTCTGGAAAGTGTACCTATCAATGGGGAGCAATGCTGAATAGATATAAAAATTTCCTTCCGTCTCTTCTTAAGGCAATCAAGTTTCTTATAATTATAATGTATGGTATAATGAAAACTATTATCACCATTGGATAAAATGTTATTGGTTTTCAAGTCGTCTCGCCTGAGATAAAATCCTCAAGACTTTGACAGCTATCATCTCCATCGTCCTCAGTAGCGCAGAACACTGACTGCTATCACCTTCTATTCCCCACCTCGGCACTGAGAAGTTTTAACCACTGATAAGCATGGTGACGATACTGCAGAAAGGCTAATAACTTTATCTGAATAGACGCTGTTTCATTTTATCTAGCTGTGCCGCCGTAAAACTCAAGAGACACAATTTTGATCATTATTATTCTTTTCTGGTATGTTAAAAATAATCATTAATTACATCGTTGCATAAACACCAGTCTCACACTACTATACACTTCCAGCCTTCAAGCAAGTTACATAATTTGTTTCAACAAATTACTTCACATTTATGTTTGACTTACACTTGGTCCTAGTATATGAGGAATCGTGAGCCTCACACTCATACTAGAAAATACAAAAAAAGAAAAAAAATTGTTTTTTCTCACATAGTGAGGGAACTGACGATACGTGTACAATGCGTAAAGTGGCAGCGCGAAGGTAAAGACATTTGTAATGTTAGTGCTTAATTATTTTACCACCTGGTCGTTCATGCAAGTTCTGAAATCTCCGACTATAAAGAAATTTTTTTTATCTTAAGTTTTCCATGAACACGAGTGATCCGAGAACTTTTGGCTACTGTCATAAGAGGTTGCTGTTAGATCTTCAGTCCAAAGGCTGGTCTGATGTAACTCTCCATGCTGGTCATTTCTGAGTAACCACTGCTACGTCCATCCGAGCCTGCTAATTTTAGTAAATTATTTGTCTCCTTTTAAAATACCGATTCCCTCCATTACCAAATAGACGATTCCTTGATACCTCAGTATGTGCCCTGTCAACCATTCCCTTGATTAAGTCAATTTGTGCCATTAATTTAATTGCTCCCCATCTAGGTTCAGTATATCTACATACTATTCGGTATTCTCTGTAGCAATGCATTTCAGAAGCTTATTTTCATGTCTGAACTTGTTACCTTACACGTTTCCCTTCCGTACGAGGTGACATACCAAACAAACCACTTCAGTAAATATTCCATAACCCTTTAATTTACATCACGTATTAACAATTTGGTCTTTTTCAGAAATGCGTTTCCTGCTATTGCAAGTATGCATATTATATCGCCTCTACTTCTGCCAACCTCTGTTGTTTCTGACGTAATACATCGCATGTAGTACTGTGCTCAGAGCAGGGGTTGCCTGCACAACCGTCTGTATCCTGCCGAAACCGTACCAATATCACCAAAGCACGCTCTACCGTCAGTGTACAAGTGTCTCCTAATATGATCTGCTGAACTGCTCTCATACTGTATCGTAATTCACATACGTTGCCACATTAAAACCTGTTTCCTTGTGGCGTGTTACATTTGCCGTCATCTATCAATGTGGTTCCAACATGATGGATGACCTGCGCACAGCGCAAAAGTTGCCAGAGACGTTCTAGATGCGACATTTACAAATGGGTGGATGGGTCGGGGAGGTACTGTGCGATGGCCGGCACGGTCCCCCGACTTCACGCATTAGACTTCTTTCTCAGGGGCGCAGTGGGAGACAGTGTCTATCAAGAACTCCCAACGACAGTAGAGGATATGTAACATCGTATTACTGTGACGTGTGCGGTAATATCTGTAGAAACTCTACAATCCGTGGCACACTCTCTGGTTTTCCGCCTGCAAACGTGTATTGGTGCAAACGGTGGGCACTTCAAACATATGTTGAAGTGACACAGTTTCATTGGTAAAGATGTGGGTGTATTTTTATGCTGGATGTTATGCACAACAATACAGGTAAATGTGTTTAGCAAAGTGAAATCGAGTATGTTATCTCTAATTGTAGCTCTAGTTGTCATCTCGCTAGAATAAAAATACATTTACAATTTGAAAAACGTAACTTTCGGTAGGATGAGTTACTTGTTTGCTTTTGTGGATTGTGCATACCTTCACATTGTGTGAGTCCCTGACACAGGCAGCTTGAGGTGCAGGCTTGAGTCTCAGGACGTGGCGCCAGCTGTGCGCTTCATTTATTTCAGGAGTCCGCTTCGCAATTTCTCGGGATGTAACTGACGTTTAGAGATGCAACCAACATTATTTTCGTGATTTTCCATGCTATTGATTGCATACGAAATAATAGGGGGTCTCCTTTTAAAAATGCACAAGTTTGTGTTGAAAATAGTATTTGTTTACGTCTTAAAATTTCTCATAGTATTTTGTTTCCTAACTCCCTGCCGTACGTTCATGCTGGTGATAGCTGTTTTTCAATATCTGTTGTTGTTCCAGAGATATTTGAGATGGCAGAGGCGGCCGTTGTGGCCGGGCGGTTCTAGGCACTTCAGTCCGGATACACGCTGCTGCTACGGTCGCAGGTTCGAATCCTGCCTCGGGCATGGATGTGTGTGATGTCCTTAGGTTAGTCAGGTTTAAGTAGCACTAAGTTCTAGGGGACTGATGACCTCAGGTGTTATATATATACAGCAAGCCGCCCTCTCCCCCCCTCCCCCCCCCCCCAACAGTGGCAGGTTGACACAGACTAGTGATATCGCGTTATTATAGGAGGAGAAGGCGTTCGTGCCTTACAGTGTATAAAGTTATTGATAATATAGCTATTAGTACGAAGAACGGAATAGGTGCGCAAGTGATTTTGCATGGCCTTCAGTCTTTTGCGGATACATATTGGCTTTCACGTTTACGAACGCAGACGCTAATGGACTTGGTTATGATTGTGTTACTGCGGTTGCAGTACGTGGTCCTAAAGTAGGCACTGTAGCAGAGCCGGAGGCTTTTAGCAGTCGAGAATTTTTTGCTTATCGGACATTCCAGATATGTGAAGTCCATAACAAAGATAGTGGTACATCTTATTATATGTGTACAATGCCGTTGTTTCTCAGGACGAGGAATCATGTAAAATAAATTAGTCAGTGTCTGTTTCCGTATGGCTTAAAAGGAGCTCGTAATTGTAGGAAGACTAAAGTTGTTTGTGAGGTGACACATTATTATAGAAATTAAAGTAAATTCTTATCCTTTCGTTATCTCCAGTGACCATACCCAAAATAACATGACCCGATCGCACATACTTTTTTATACTTGTACTGTAGATTTTCCTATCCTCAGACAACATATTATCAACTATAATCTATTGATACTAGATAAGTAAATTACTACTGAAGTTAATATGCCGATCTAAAAACAATTTTTTACCATCGTGTTTGTTGAAGTTATTGTAAGCTAAAAATTAACCAACGGTAAAGTCTTCTAGACTGTTAGTCAACATCATGTTATTCTTCCGGTTCCTTCTTCGCAATCAACAGCTTAATATTTTGAAGAATATGCCGTCAGAGGGGTCGAAACGTCGATTGTGAAGAAGCAGTTTGAGGAGGAATATGATGCAGCCTAACAATGTACAAGCTTTTACCTTCAGTGACATCGGCCATGAAAATCTACAGATATCCAGAAGAAACAGATGTTGTGATGTGACATTAAGAAGAGCAAACACCTGCCTCACCACAAGAATTTGCAGGGCACATGAATACAGTGAAAATGCAGCAGTTGGCGGACGTACCGTGGGTGTGTAGACGTTGAGATAGAGGCAGTCTTCCTCTCCGGAGATGCGGCCGTCATTACTGACCTGGTGGCAGGTAGTGCCAACCTCCTCCAAAGCTTCCCTCACTCCGTCCCAGGGATTAGGCGGCTGCGGCGGCTGTGAAAACAGTTTGTTCATAGAGGCGTGCTTGCTTCATATGTAGTGAATAGCTGCTTGAATGCTGAGGATTGAACCTGTGGTGTCACCGCCAGACACCACACTTGCTAGGTGTTAGCCTTTAAATCGGCCGCGGTCCGCTAGTATACGATGGACCCACGTGTCGCCACTGTGAGTGATTGCAGACCGAGCGCCGCCACACGGCAGGTCTAGAGACACTCCCTAGCACTCGCCCCAGTTGTACAGCCGACTTTGCTAGCGATGGTTCACTGACAAATTACGCTCTCATTTGCCGAGACGATAGTTAGCATAGACTTCAGCTACGTCATTTGCTACGACCTAGCAAGGCGCCTTTATCATTTGCTATTTATCTTGTGATGCATGTACCGTCACACCGATGTTCTCCAATTATGAATTAAAGTTAAGTATTCCAGTAGTTACTTACGTTCTTTGCTACTATAAATTCCCTTAACTGTTCCAGACCTCACGCCAGCCTGCATGAGCTTAAACGCGTGCCTTTCGGCTTCCTCTCATAGTGGCTTGGCTGTCTTGCCAAGTCACAACAAAACCTAACATCACTTCCAGAGAAATCTCAAGAATATTTTTCGTTGTTATTGTCATGAATTGTATCACAGTAACGGTTGAATTTTTCCTTGTATGAAAACTGAATTTCGTTTTCTGATCAAACATGGAGATACAGACCTACCACTGTAGTAACTGCACAAAGCAACCGAGATATGGACGTCATTATTCGTACCGATCAGCGACAGATATCATTTCCGTTTTCGGTAAAAGAAGGCGTAAGTTCTGAATCTTCCGTGCAACAGGAAACCTAGCGATTACTGTGCGTATACCCATCTATTAACGTTTCAGATACAGACTGTACCTTCTTATTGTGATTTTAGCTTTTTGCTGTTAAATTTAATCTCATTGACGTTAATGGTTACTGGTATATTCAGGAGATTACTCACGTAGGACACTGGAAATGGTGACCGACCAAGTAAAGTAACAAAAACAACAGTCTCCAACCTCTTGCACCAGCCATAGTGAAAGGTTGGGGGGATTAGACATCAGTCAGTTGCTTTCTACCTGAGTTGCAAAAGTCAGATGATGATGTTTTGAAATATGGGTGATGAAAATACTATGCAGTGCGCAGGAAACCTACGGTGATTTGCTTTTGTTGACTTGTTGCCTGAGGTTGATATGGTCTTGGTGGTTTTCGGTTCTTTCTTAGAAACATTAGAAATCAATCTGTGCAACACAATAGTCCTCTGACAAAGTCATAAGTATTAACATAATCTTCCGTCGGTTCTTCGTAGAACAACATTATAGTAAATGAAAAGCACCAGTGTGCTTTTGTTCTACAATATTACTTTTATTGTTAACCGGTTTTCGGCTTACAAGGCCATCTTCAGACATTTACTGAGTATTGCCACCAAAGTAGTTAAATGTTGGCAAACAACATTGGAAGAGAAGTAACACATATAGACTGAAGTAGAAACATACAGTAAGTAACATCTTTGCAGTGAAAAAGTAAAACCTGAACAGTACATAAATAACAATGGCGTGGACAGGAAAAACTTGAGCACAAAATAGGAATAGCATGCCTACATAAAAGTTTCTATTAATAAACAAAACTAATAAAATGAGATAAAATTAGTGCTAGACAAGGCTGCATCAGGAGGTATGAGTGATACACAACCAAATAAAAGAAGAGACAGTTATCAGTGCAAATGCAGAATACATAAGGAACTTAAGCAATATCAATAAGGTAAACAGAAATAAATAAATGCAGGAAAATGGAGGTATTTGAGGGAACCTACAGTTTGAGAGTGTGGTGGTACTGCATTTTAACATTAACATTATAATCAAAACAGTGGATGTGTAAAAGTTTTCATTAAATAAATGAGCAAAGTAAAATATGAACAGTATTTGATGAGACAACTACAACGGGTGTTAAACATGGACAGTAATACAAGTACCAGTTAAAAGAAAGCCTTAACTATCGAAACTACAGTCTATGTGGAATACAAAGACATCTTCAAGAAAACAAAACAACTTAATGAATACAGGAAAATGGGAATAAGTAGGAAGAGAGAGTGTAGGAAGTATTAAAAGTATTAAACAACAAAGATGATTATATGAAGTTTAGGAGAGGGGAAGTGTTGAGCGGTGTCTGGTCATTTATTGATTTCTGTTTATCTTATTGATATTGCTTAAATTCCTTATGTATTCTGTATTTACATTGATAACTGTCTGTTCTTTTAATTGGTTGTGTATCACTCTCCATGTTTCATACCTTCTGATGCAGCCTTGTCTAGTACTAATTTTATTTTATTTTATTTTTTTTGTTTATTACTGGAAACTGTTATGTAGGCATGCTATTCGTATTTTGTGCTAAACGTTTTCCTGTCTACTCCATTGTTATTTATGTACTGTTCAATTTTTACTTTTTCATTGCAAAGATGTTAGTTACTGTATGTTTCTACTTCAGTCTAGGTGTGTTACTTCTCTTACAATGTTGTTTGCTAACATTTCACTTCTTTGGTGATAATACTCAGTAAATGTCCGAAGATGGCCTTGTAAGCCGAAAACCGGTTAACAATGAAAGTAATATTGTAGAACAAAAGCAAACTGGTGCTTTTCATTTAACAAGTTTTAAGTACTTCTTCACGTAGTATAAGCGTCAAAACATCTTGTCCTGTTGTGTGACAGTGGAGAGGCACAGAAGTTCAAAATCATCCAGGACAGGTCATGGCTTATGCCTAAATACAGCCAATAATGTGAATCTTCAAACTACTAAGAAGAACAACTTTACAAACCAAATACACTGACGGAAAAAAAATCACAACGCCAAGAAGCAGTTGTGCGGCACAAATGAAAGTTCGTAGGTGTATTCTACTTCTTACAGATGTTTGCGCTACTATGAGGATGCAAGTCATGTTTGCTTGAAATACACGCTCTGTCGGTCGCGAAAGACAAAGATGCCATTGTCAACACGTCGCTGAGTTTGAACCAGATGATGTAACAGGGCTACGAGAAGGTGGATGTTTCATCTGCACTAATGCAGAAAGACTTGGCAAGAAAGTAACCACTGGAAAAGATTGTTGATAGCGGTGATCACAAGAATGTACGGTCGCAAGAAGACTCAGCTCCGGACGGCACTACGGAAAGGGCAGAGAAACGTGTTCGGTGGATGTCTCTGGCGCATCATACTCCATCTGCAGCAGTAAATTTAAAAGCGAACCTTGCAGAACTAGCACTCCTGAAAGAAAGGATATTGCGGAGACATAGCTCAGCCACAGCCTGGGGATTGCTTCCAGAATGAGATTTTCACTCTGCAGCGGAGTGTGCGCTGATGTGAAACTTCCTGCAAGGTTCGCAGGAGAGCTTCTGTAAAGTTTGGAAGGTAGGAGACGAGGTACTGGCAGAAGTAAAGCTGTGAGGACGGGGCGTGAGTCGTGCTTGGGTAGCTCAGTTGGTAGAGCACTGGCCCACGAAAGGCAAAGGTCCCGAGTTCGAGTCTCGGTCCGGTACAGAGTTTTAATCTGCCAGTAAGTTTAATATCAGCGCACACTCCGCTGCAGAGTGAAAATCTCATTCTGGAAATTGGTTTTGTTTGAAAAGCCTTAAGAGTTTTCACATAGAAAATTCGTAGGCATTATTTTTCAGCACGCCCTCTTATTAGTGAAAAAAACATTTTGTATCTGCTCCGGTTCTGAAGTATATTTGATTTTTTAATACTATGGAAGAATCTAAAATTGATATCACCCTCGTGCGTTTGGTACAAAAACTGATTGGTCAAAAGAGCCGTGGTATGTAGAAGTATAGATAGCTATTTGCTTCCCCTTCTGAATTTTGATGTGGGTCACAGCCTGTCTTGTTGTTTGTAAGACCGCGATTTGTAATGTGTCACTTCGTAGTTTCAAAGATTCAGAGCACTCACCTTGAAGCGTAGTTCACCGACAGGCGGGGCGGCAAATGGAACGCCGGAGAACTGGTAGTACGAGGTTCCGTTGACTGTGATGTTAGCCTCTCCACGCAGAACTCCGTACGTCGTCTGAACATCCACGTACAAGAATTGCCCCACCTACGAAAAGAGAACACTGCGGGAGAGATGGATATGGAACACACTTGAGTGCTGCAGAGTAATTAAATACGATGTTTGGCTGGGGGACAATTAGAAAACGAAATATAGCGTGGTCCATAGGCGTTACTTGAACCTTTTAAAATCAAAACAGGTGGATGAACAGATATTTAAAATCATGTTGGATGAACCCAACTTTAAACCAAAGTTGCAGAGAATAGGAGATGGGGAAAAACTTGTGAGGCTATGTTTCCAACATGGTGTCTATTTTGGAAGCCGCCATTTTTTATGCAATTCGTAATTTCCATACAGAAAGAGAATCACGTGACATACCTAACAGATACACAAATATATGTGGAAAACGATGGTGCCTTTGTTTGAGCACACCTTTATACACTCCTGGAAATTGAAATAAGAACACCGTGAATTCATTGTCCCAGGAAGGGGAAACTTTATTGACACATTCCTGGGGTCAGATACATCACATGATCACACTGACAGAATCACAGGCACATAGACACAGGCAACAGAGCATGCACAATGTCGGCACTAGTACAGTGTATATCCAACTTTCGCAGCAATGCAGGCTGCTATTCTCCCATGGAGACGATCGTAGAGATGCTGGATGTAGTCCTGTGGAACGGCTTGCCATGCCATTTCCACCTGGCGCCTCAGTTGGACCAGCGTTCGTGCTGGACGTGCAGACCGCGTGAGACGACGCTTCATCCAATCCCAAACATGCTCAATGGGGGACAGATCCGGAGATCTTGCTGGCCAGGGTAGTTGACTTACACCTTCTAGAGCACGTTGGGTGGCACGGGATACATGCGGACGTGCATTGTCCTGTTGGAACAGCAAGTTCCCTTGCCGGTCTACGAATGGTAGAACGATGGGTTCGATGACGGTTTGGATGTACCGTACACTATTCAGTGTCCCCTCGACGATCACCAGTTGTGTACGGCCAGTGTAGGAGATCGCTCCCCACACCATGATGCCGGGTGTTGGCCCTGTGTGCCTCGGTCGTATGCAGTCCTGATTGTGGCGCTCACCTGCACGGCGCCAAACACGCCTAAGACCATCATTGGCACCAAGGCAGAAGCGACTCTCATCGCTGAAGACAACACGTCTCCATTCGTCCCTCCATTCACGCTTGTCGCGACACCACTGGAGGCGGGCTGCACGATGTTGGGGCGTGAGCGGAAGACGGCCTAACGGTGTGCGGGACCGTAGCCCAGCTTCGTGGAGACGGTTGCGAATGGTCCTCGCCGATACCCCAGGAGCAACAGTGTCCCTAATTTGCTGGGAAGTGGCGGTGCGGTCCCCTACGGCACTGCGTAGGATCCTACGGTCTTGGCGTGCATCCGTGCGTCGCTGCGATCCGGTCCCAGGTCGACGGGCACGTGCACCTTCCGCCGACCACTGGCGACAACATCGATGTACTGTGGAGACCTCACGCCCCACGTGTTGAGCAATTCGGCGGTACGTCCACCCGGCCTCCCGCATGCCCACTATAAGCCCTCGCTCAAAGTCCGTCAACTGCACATACGGTTCACGTCCACGCTGTCGCGGCATGCTACCAGTGTTAAAGACTGCGATGGAGCTCCGTATGCCACGGCAAACTGGCTGACACTGACGGCGGCGGTGCACAAATGCTGCGCAGCTAGCGCCATTCGACGGCCAACACCGCGGTTCCTGGTGTGTCCGCTGTGCCGTGCGTGTGATCATTGCTTGTACAGCCCTCTCGCAGTGTCCGGAGCAAGTATGGTGGGTCTGACACACCGGTGTCAATGTGTTCTTTTTTCTATTTCCAGGAGTGTACATTCGGGAATTTCGATATATTTCTTCTTTATAGGTGACGTAAAGCTGGTGGCCTTAACAGAACCCGAGTATACTGAAATCATAAGAGAGGAGCATCCACATTATAGCAGAGGTTTTTAACAACGCCAACCCGACAGACCAACCGGTTAGCCAAAATACGGTGCTCTAATTTTTCGTGAGACGGTGAAAACTGCCTGAGCCGCAATGAAACCGAAAGCCGGACGATCGGAAACGGTTACATATGAAGCCACATGAGCCGCTGTTCTTAACTCTTTCATTAAGAGTTTCGAGTGCAAATAGTCGTCTCGTGTCTTAGGACACTGTGATCAGATGTACTTCAGTAATGAGAATTTTGACCTCACGTAGCTACGCTCCCCGGATTTAAGTTCATTATATTTGTACCTTTGGGGGCATGTCAATGCAGCTGTGTATATAGCGAAGATGTTAAACACTGCACACCTGAGGGAGTGGTTTGTCGATACCTGTGCTCGCATTACGGTAGTTGAGTTGGATGAAGTATCTGAGAAGTGGAAGAAGCTGATGATAACAACATTATAATGTTATGGACAAGAGTACAGGTACATCATGTAGCTTTTATATACCATCTGCAGCTTTAGGCTTGTTCTGTACAAAATGCGGCATAACTCGAGAACTACGAGAGCTATCCTCAGATGATTGACACCGTTGTTTTTCTCTGATATTATGTATGTCATGTTTCACAGTGACCCCCTTCGCCATCTTTCCAACGGAAAATTATTAGTTGCAACCATGATACCGATTTTCAAAGTGGCCAACATGTTGGTGACAGAGATTCACAGTTAATCCCCCATCTCGTTCTACGTGACTCCATTTCTTTTGTTTATCCATTTCGATTTAGAAGTGTGGTCCCATACTCACTGGCCTCCCAGGACAATTTTTCTTAAGAATGTTTCAGCTTTATCTGCAACACAAGTCACCTGTAGCTTATGGTGTTGACACCTGTGTCATTAGTGTGATAACTATTAGACAACTGAAGGTGTCTCGACCTACTACAGAAAAATGCATGGGTACATTCCTAGCAGAACAGGAACAGAGTAACAAACAAATAGGTAAGGAACGATATTGAGGTTGAAGACATTAGTATGAACTGCGTATGAGTGGAACTGTTATATGTCCCATCCTCGTCGCCAGTCTGTTATGACTTCCTTCGCACGCTGTGTTGTTCTGTAGTAGATACAGGAGCGAGTAACAATGCCGTTCATGAACAAAGAATTGACATATTAATTTATTCTGCCAGAAAACATTTATTATGTTTGTTGCTGTAGATGCTACGTAAGTTGCTAACAGTAGCTTCTAATGTCGAAACATGTGCGGACACAAAAGATTTATAAATCTGTTACTCTTCAGTACAATGTCTATTCAGGAGATGTCGAGCTTTGAGCAGTATGTAAGTCTGTAAATGTTATTCAGCTGGCAACACACAAAATGGGGGTCAGTGTATGAATGGCCGAACTTAGATACGCTCACCGCTGGAGCTCCAGAGAAGGAGTGCTTGCATCTCATTGGCAGCGGCGTAATCGTTCGTGGCAGCGCTCTTGTGCCGCGGAGGCGGCTGTACGAAGCGCGGTGGTGACACAGGCGGCGCGCGAATTTGAAAGTGCGTACCACCGCACCGCGGTCGTCACTGCAAGGGCACGTAGTAAGGTGAATGGTCGGTAGACTGATCATTAAGTTATTTGTTCAACGGAATATAAGGAAGACAATGGTAGAACCTCCCGCCGGCAACCAGGTTATTAGAGAAGGGAGACAAATTGGTATTGGTGAAAGATAACGAAGGAAAATTGGCCGTGCCATTTCGAAGTAAAATCATACCTTAAGTGACCTAATGACTTAAATCCGAACGGGGATTTGAATGCGAGTCCATTGTCTTATCGTTGTTGCGTTTTTGTTCAGAGAGGTAAATCGACACGATGGTCTAATGCAGGGGCGGGCAGGAATCCTGCACGTGTGCGGTGCACTTGCACGCGTGCAGTTAACAGGTGTTCTGCGTGCACACAGGGGCAAGCTGGTCACCCGCTTATCTCCCCTCCCCACCATACCTTCTGTCCGCTCCTTCCTCTGCAATGCGTTTTGTTTCCTAGCTTGCTTTATTGAGTGAATGAATAAGGTTAGTAGGAGTGCTTGAAAAACATCGTGGTTTGAAAGAGTACCTATTACCTAAGATACGTTTTATTTAATTATCACAGGTGGAGTGGAACAAAATTTCTACATACAGACAAAAGCAAGCAGTTACTTAAATTTTCATCACTGATGTTTGCTCTTAACCGACACTTACTAATTCAGCAAATGGTTTTCCAGCTCTCGCTATATTAAGCTCGTACCGCTGGGCTATTATTGTTGTTGTCCTGAAAAATTGAAAACGGTGCTCCATAAAATGTTAAATCAGTTACATGAGAGACATAACGAAAGGAAGTCGCAGATCTCTCGTGACCACAGCAACTACGACAGATTCATCTAGTATCGTCAGATCGCTCTTCTTAAGCTCAGTCAATTTCCCCATCCGCTCAGAATCCGACAATAAATTGTACTCATCCTTGTGAAATTTGTTATAATGGCCTTCAATACTAAACTTCCGCTGACCAGCGAGAATACTGCCACATATTAAACATTTTGAATTTTCACGGTTTTGCACAAAGAAAAAATGATTCTCCCATTACTTTTTAAAAGATAGCAAATCTCCACTTCTCCGTTTCCTTGCTTCACTCTGCATTTTCCGGTTCTTGAAATACAACGTTGACTACGTAGTGGTCGCTACGCATCAACGTCCGCAGCTTAGCCTGGTACTACACTGCCGCAACCTGCCGGCTGTCGCCACTGCCCCAGTCGACGATTGCACGCGAGCAGCACACGTGCAGCGCTGTGCGCTCATGCCGCGTGCAACTTTTGCCCACCCCTGGTCTATGGAAGGTGATTTCATGAGACAGGAAACCATTCAGAGGGAAGGAAGATGTGCATACATGGAGATAGCAACCCACGGTAGAAAAAAAATGGATGACGATGACGAAGAATGGAGAAAGTGGAAGAGACACTTACATGAAAGTGACTAGTAGACAGTGGGGATACCTGACAATTTGATACACTGAAACTGAAAATATCCATATTGTCGAACAGAAATACGAAAATTAAAAGGGTCAAGAATGACGTAGTTAAAATTGAAAGCCTTTGGAAAGCTAGGATAACAGATGATGCATAAGCGAATTCTAAACGTTAAACGACATCTCAATCGACGTTAGTGTATTTTGTGAGTTTTAAAGTAGAAAATACTCTAAACGTGACTGCAATATATAAATAATATTTTATTAAGGCGAGACAAAGCTCAACGTATCCCTTAGCGGAACTATGGTGCCCATTGTGAACGTACCGTGTAGTCTGTCAGGGCGATGGCTAGCAGGAATACTGAGGAAAATAATGACGTCATACTTGTACCGAGTGGAGAACAAGAGATTGCTCGTGACTGCTGCACAAGCTGGCGTTAGTGGCTCTATATAGCTGTGAGTGGAGATACTATCAGTCCATGACTCAGAACACCTAGTGAAAGAGAAAAATATTAATCTTGCACTCTACAAAGAAAAGAAGGATTATCAGTAAGAAGTGCTCATCTTTTATCTCTGTAGATAGTAACTGTTTTTCCCAGCGCTCTTTTTCTTCTGACTACATAACTTTCGAAGCGCAATGGAAACTTCGTTCTCGAAATATATATGATGCCACTAAACCGTATAGACAGTTTTGGTTTTATTATCCGCATGAAGTCAATTTTTAATCAGGCCAACTTGTTTGGAATGCGTCACTGGATATTCTCCGCTGTTGCTCACAAGAAATTGGTTATGGTGCAAGTACAAATCTCTCGTTTGATTGATAGTAAGTTACTAGTAATTTGCCGAGGATGTTTGGGGATGCTACAGAATGGAAACCTAACAAAACAGATTACATTTGAGCCGAATGTTGGCGTCAAGCTACAATGCAGAATATTAGAAAGTGAACGGTGATCAGGGAATAGAAATGATATCCTTTCTACGACAAGGTGGTGCGTATTCTCACTTCGCACGCCGAGTGCGAAGGTTTCACCTGTTTCGAGAGCTCCCTTGTTTGTCCTCTGGTCGTGTGAGTCATTGTTTGTCTCTCGGCGTTTCGTGTTTGTGATTCCATATTGACACGGCACTGTCTTGCGCCGTGATGTCGTCCATGGCCTTCAGGAGCATTATACGCCCAGATACTATCAGTTTTCGTTTTGACAAGACCACACGTCACGTGCAGCTGAGTTCACTAGAAGTTCATGATTGGCTTGTAGATACAATCAAGGTCATTTCATAACACGTTCACACGGCTTACATCGATTCTGAATCGTATGTGTTTTATGTCAGGTTTATAGACCCGCTCCAGGTTGACAGGCTCGTTTTGTGGCACGGCCAACACGTCCCTTTCACTCGTCGCGATGGCTCTAATGGTATGGTTATTCTGGCGAACGCGGCTGTCAAGTATACGAATGTTAGGGTATTTAACCTTCCGCTCGAAGCTGATGACAGTTGCCTTAAGACGGTCCTCCCTCCGTTTGGGTATGTACGTAATATACGGCGGGAACGCTGGTCTGCTCAACATCGGTAACAAGTTTATAGTGGAGTTCGATCCGTGGACATGGTGGTCAAAAAGGAATATTCCCTCTCATTTGCAGGTTTGTGGATACCGAGAACATGTAATTTACACAGGACAAGAAGGCACCTGCTTTTATATGTAATGAGAGTGGACGTAAAAGTTGCTCGCGCTGTGTCACGGCCTTAAAATCCACTTATGAACAAGAGTAAAAGGCTAACTTCAGAGGCTCTAATTTCCCAAGTGACAGCCATTGTCCAAACGTTTCCAAGGGGCAAGACGAGCCATTGCCTAATGGTCGTACCGCATTTCCGCCATTAGCCTCTGGTAGGGACTTCGCCACTGTAGCTTCCGCGCCGCCACCACCTTCACTTCAAAACAACTGTAGACGAATGCAAGAGGTTGAGGAGTCACACGATTCCTCTTCGCTTTCCACTCAACTGAAAATATTCCGCTGGAGTAGGCCTCTCCCCTCCCGGAGTTCAGAACGGATGATATCATGTCGGTGGCTGTTCAAGATTCAACAGCGACCAGCACTCCCTCCGACGTGACTCCCAAGACCAAGACTGCCTTTAAACATCTCGGATGAGACCCCCCGGCAAGCAGACAGAGTGAACACTGGCCTTCTTCCCCGACCTTCCCGCTATTTCCCTAAGGGGTTCCATCACCCGCGTAACGTTGGAGCTCCCAATAACTAATAAATCCCTCCCCCCGTGTGCCTGCTCGGACCTTGCTGAAGCAGCAGCCACATGTCCACTCACAGGCAGAGCGGGCGACGCCACATGGCCAGCCTCCACATTGACCTTCCGCCTCGTGCGCCGCGAACGCCACTGAACCCGCCACTCCAATTGGGGAGAGGGTGGCCCAACCGCGCCCAGTACCTGCGAAGATGTCTCGACAGCAGGGACAGTGGGTGAAGCATGTAACACCTGGGGTGTACCTTGCGACACACCAGACTCCCCACTGCAGCTACACTCCGAGGCAGCAGCCTGAAAACGGCTGACCGCGGCCATCAACACGCTCAGCTGTTCGCGAACAGTGGCCAGCTCCTCCTGCGTCCGTACACAGCAGTCACACATCCTATCCACCCTAAGGAATCAATTTACTGAAGAGAGTTAATCAACCTTTAACTAGACTGCTAATTCACTAAAGACGGCTGTTTATTCATTAAACTGTGGTTGCTAGCCACTTCTTGTAGAAAACAATGAAAATAGCACTACCTGTCTCTGGACTGTATTGAAAACAAACACTAGCACTACTGGCACTATGGTTGACTACAGGGACTCTCTCTGACTGTATTCAAAACAAACACGAAATCTATGGAACACTATTAATAGCACCCAACAATTAAAGCTTCCTAAAAGCAAATACACACGGAAGAAGAAGTGACAAGTAAGAAAAATACAGTTAATACTTAAATTGAGGTAGCTCGCTGCACAATACACGTGAAGCAGACGGCAGTTACGATGACACTGACACTGACAATGGCTGACTAAAGGGACTCTCTCTGACTGTATTCAAAACAAACACGAAATCTATGGAACACTATTAATAGCACCCGACAATTAAAGCTTCCTAAAAGCAAATACACACGGAAGAAGAAGTGACAAATAAGAAAAATACGGTTAATACTTAAATTAAGGTAGCTCGCTGCACAGCAGACGTGAAGCAGACGGCAGTTACGACGACACTTACTTTCAGTAAGTGTAAGTAGGCTGTTTATGTTTTCTTATTGGCAACGTTACGTAGCGCTCTGTACGAAATTCACTGGCTGTGCTGTGTGCAGTCTGTGGCTAGTTTGCATTGTTGTCTGCCATTGTAGTGTTGGGCAGCGGCAGCTGGATGTGAACAGCGCGTAGCGTTGTGCAGTTGGAGGTGAGCCGCCAGCAGTGGTGGATGTGGGGAGAGAAATGGCAGAGTTTTGAAATTTGTAAAAATGGATGTCATGAACTGCTGTATATATTATGACTTATGATGACTATTAAGGTAAATACATTGTTTGTTCTCTATTAAAATCTTTCATTTGCTAACTATGCCTACTAGTAGTTAGTGCCTTCCGTAGTTTGAATCTTTATTTAGCTGGCAGTAGTGGCGCTCGCTGTATTGCTTTAGTTTGAGTAATGAAGATTTTTGTGAGGTAAGTAATTTGTGAAAGGTATAGGTTAATGTTAGTCAGGGCCATTCTTTTGTAGGGATTTTTGAAAGTCAGATTGTGTTGCGCTAAAAATATTGTATGTCAGTTTAAGCACAGTCTTGTATAATTGTTCTAAGGGGACGTTTCATATGTCGACCCTTAGCCGAGGATACCTCACTGGAATCTTCTGATTTTTTTTCTTGTCGTTTGTGTAATTAGTGTAGCTATTGATTATTGCTAGTGTGTAATTGTAGAGAGAATCTCCTTTGTAGTTGCAGTCTTTCATTGTTGTACAGTAAAACAGCAGGGGGGTACACGCTTACTTTGTTTATCATGTGTTTGGCAAGCACAAGGAGCCCTAGCTAATATGGTATTTGCTTATACAACTTTACACATCGGTACCATATTTCTCTAACACATAAATTACACAGCCATCTGATCATTTAACTGAGAGAGACAAACATTTTTTTAACTATGTCAGGGAATTATTTATGCAATTACACAGCTGGATAACTTCACACTTACGAAATTGTATTTTGTCAGTACTGTGTGAACCCTTTATATTTTTCGGAACCATTGTGATACTATGAGAGCTTTGAATGAAGTATTTGGTAAGGGAGCATGATTTTAAAGTACGTTTGAGGTAGATGACACTATTGAAATGAGCAGTGAATTTTTTTTAGGTTTTTAAATTATTGGAGGAAGCTACAACGATTTTGAGAATTGAGTGAGATGTTATGATATTTTTACGATGACGATGTGTATTATGCTGTTGAGGTATGTTTATGATCAATAATATGATGCTACCATATATGAGGAATTTGATTATGCTATGTATTTCTTATGATGAAATATTGAAGAAGTGTCAACGAATATGTATATGTGTGTAACAAGGTAAGGAGTAATGAGTAGTGGTTAGGGACTCTGACTTGTGAAAGAGGATGTTGGGAACCAAGAATCGTACTTTAAGAGTTATGAAATGTATGTAAATGTGTGAATGTATCACAATGCCGACGAAAATTTTTTGGACACTGTTATATCAATAGGATTTTGTTTCTACACATTTGCAACGCAAATTCTTGACCTGTGAAATATTTTTATATGAGACTGTCACTGTAGCGGAAACTGCTGTCGTAAATATTTCCGTAAGAAAGTTAAGTGACCACCTACATGTAATGCGTCGTGTGCACCCAGCTGTGTCAGACGGCTGGAGAAAAAGCCATTAGTGGTGCCTTTTCAGAGGCACAGGCAGAAAAAAAAAGAGGGAGGCCATTATCCTCGCTATTGACATTCCTTTGTAGAAAGCATCGCAAATACGACACGCTCAAACTTGAAAACATATGATTCTACTGTGGAGCTCTTAATTTATGATATTTACTAAAATGCCTAATGAAACGATGAGAAACATTTCACAGCTATTGTCTTGCTAGTTGAGAAAAATGCCATATGGCTTGCTTTATGTATTTATTTACTCGTTTTGTTTAATATCAAGTTTCTAGCTGCAGCAGCATTGGTTAAAATAAAATTTGATAGATGTACTAACATAAATATTTTATGCCTACAGATCCAGTAAAAAAATAACTGTATGATGTACATTAAAAAAGAGAAAACGAAGGAGCACAAAAACATATCACAGGAATTGCATACAGAATTTTCTTTTCAAGTACTTGGTAATTTCTTTTGTAGAATAATTTGTGGTGCACCACTTTAATTACATAGACATTAAGATGTGAATATACATTTCCCTTGTCTGCATTATTGTCTTTAGTGTAATGTTTTTTTTCTGCTTGAGCTATGTCATGTTTAGATACAACTTATTACATTTGCTGCTGCTGTTTGCCAGGCATAGTGCTACTGAATTTCACTTTGTATTACTCTGTTAAGCTAGTTTTACTACTGATTTACTTTTCTTGTTTGCTGCACAGTGCCTTATATTAGTTGTAATATTGCAATTGCTTTGCCTGTTTAAATTTTTTGTCATTGATGATTGTGTTAATTGTTTTGTGCTGCTGCATTGCCTCGTACCTTAGTTTAGCATCTGAGCTCAGTAGATTTAAGTTAGCTTAAGAGGGGGTAGACTATATAAGAAAATAACTATGATGATTTGGAAGAAATGCATTGAGGAGCTATAAGAAAATCGTTTGGCCAAAAAAGTAGTGTACAGTGGAGAAAAACTATTTTTGAAAGAGGATATAAACAGAATACAGAAAGCATGCTTGGATTGGATTTTTTGGTGGAAGCAAAGGTTGAAATAAGACGAAAGATCTATGGAATGAAGTTTTGGGTTGAACTGCAGTACCAAATGTTGCACTGAAAACAAACCCTGTCCTTTCCTTTTGTGTTATCCCACTATGTGTTTGTGTACCCTTGTGTATTTATGTTCTTCCTGTCTTTATATGTTTATCTGATAAGACTTATGTTGTAGAATTTTTCTAATACTCAGCTACATGAACTATGATGAGGAATACTGCTTTCCTCAAATATACTTTGCATTAATAATATGTTATTTACTTTGTAATGATGTTTAGACATTATTTATTCTGTTCTGTTTTAATGCTCATATGTGAAGTTGATGTTTCAATAATTATTCTGATCTTTTATGTATGTACTCATGTAATAATTTCTGTAACACTGATGTATATGTTATTTCAATTCTTTTGTAAAGCCTGTATTTCTACAAATGTTATCTGTATTGTTATGTTTTTAATGATGTATTTTGTACCTTTGTTATTGTATTCTTATGTTATAAAATTGTTATTGACACCAGTTCATCATATTATTAACTTGTAAGTTCCATTTCACTGCACACGTTTCTGTTGGTCATACTGTATGGACAATATGTCAGAAGTAGGGACTGTTAGTATTTGTACGTGTGTTGATAATTCAGCAAGGGACTGGATAACAGCATTGCTGGTTCTAAGGACAATTCCAAAAACTTTGTGAGTCCACAAGTGGTGGTTATGGACTTGCTATATTATCCGCAAGACTCTTCAATGGTGATTGTGCACCTGCACAGTCACAACAGATGGCTGCTGGCCATCTCTACAAGGACTACAGTGCGTCTGCATCTTTGATGACCCACCAATACAATTATTTCTACAAGGACTACAGTGGGTCTACACCTTTGCTGACTCACCAGTACCATTATCTCTACAAGGACTGCAGTGGGTCTGCACCTCTGGTGGCCCACCAATACCGTAATCTCTACCAGGACTACACTGGGTCTGCTCTGTGATGACCTAGTTACCAATATTCTTCAAAACGTCGAATGACTCTGCTGTGGGTTTGCTCTGTTGTAGCCCATTACCTGTCAGCATGTCAAGAGTCAGCATTGTCTTTCTGTTGGAAGGACAACACTACTTCTTCAAGACTACATGGAAACCCACTACATCTGTGTGCAATTTCTTTTACTATTGAGACTTTGTGAAAAAAGCTGTAATTACTATTATGATGATTGATCAGGACTATCTTTATGGTCCGTGTGAAAATTTTTGCTTTTGACCAACATTGTATCAATAAGTCTGTGCATTTGATTTCTTTGTTATTGTAATTACGATTATGAAAAATTTTAACAAATATGTATTGGCCACTGCCCAAAACAATTTGTAAAATTTTTTGTAGGGAGCTTGGGGTCTATGTAAGTAGGCTGTTTATGTTTTCTTATTGGCAACGTTACGTAGCGCTCTGTACGAAAATCACTGGCTGTGCTGTGTACAGTCTGTGGCTAGTTATCATTGTTGTCTGCCATTGTAGTGTTGGGCAGCGGCAGCTGGATGTGAACAGCGCGTAGCGTTGCGCAGTTGGAGGTGAGCCGCCGGCAATTGTGGATGTGGGGAGAGAAATGGCGGAGTTTTGAAATTTGTAAAAATGGATGTCATGAACTGCTGTATATATTATGACTTTTGATGACTATTAAGGTAAATACTTTGTTTGTTCTCTATTAAAATCTTTCATTTGCTAACTATGCCTACTAGTAGTTAGTGCCTTCCGTAGTTTGAATCTGTTATTTAGCTGGCAGTAGTGGCGCTCGCTGTATTGCTGTAGCTTGAGTAACGAAGATTTTTGTGAGGTAAGTGATTTGTGAAAGGTATAGGTTAATGTTAGTCAGGGCATTCTTTTGTAGGGATATTTGAAAGTCTGATTGTGTCAGGGAATGAAGACTCCTACGCCATCTGTTGGTGTTCTGTTAAGTCTGTACATTGTGCTGCCCTCTGCAGCGGATATATTTCAACTGTAACTGTAAAATGGACGTGTGAGAATAAAGGTGTGTGTGAGCAGAAGTTTTACTGTGTCCTTGATTTCACTAGTGTGTAGCAACATTTTGGTGCCGAAACCCGGGAGAACATGAAGAGATAGAGTGCTACTACACATTAAAGAGGACTCGACGCCGGCGGAGAAGGTTTTGAGCGACTTCAGTCTCAAAATCCGGTCACGTCACGCCACGTTCAGCTCACACAGATAAGTTGCGGCAT
Organism: Schistocerca cancellata; assembly: GCF_023864275.1. Classification (NCBI taxonomy): domain Eukaryota; kingdom Metazoa; phylum Arthropoda; class Insecta; order Orthoptera; family Acrididae; genus Schistocerca; species Schistocerca cancellata. The sequence goes on from NC_064632.1 coordinate 140,582,306, forward strand.
TGCTCTGAACCTGTAGCAAAGGACACTGCGGGGCGATTGATTTGTATGTGATGTTACTTGGTGCATGTTTGTTGGTGGCAGAGCAATAGAGGGCAGTTGGCGTATTACTTGCAAGGCACAAATGGGACTCGCTAAAGTATTGGTAGACTGCAGCGCCATCTGTTAGCAACAGCGACCACTACAAAAGGTCGTGGAAGTTGAAAACTGCACGGTCGCGTCATCTGTTGAGAACTACAAACACCACTAGGGGGCTGCTAACGGTTCACACTCCAGGACAGCGCCATCCCTTAGCGATAGCATCCAACTGACGGGGTGTCTTGACCTTGAACGCACTATCGCGACAGAAAGCAAAACCACCAACTCACCATGGCAGAAGCAGTAGCTACGAACTTGGGGAGGCTGCGCCGGAAGCGGACGACCTTGCGATCGAATGCGACGCGTTTCGTCAGCCAAATAAACGCCTTCGATGGTTCTACAGCTGCAGAAGAAGTAGAACACTTCCAGGAACGCCTTCAGGAAACAGTAGAAGAGTTGACCCGACTCAACGATACAATACAGGACTTGCTGGATGACTCTGAATACGAAGCCGACACGGAAGCTTGTGAGGATTATACTGATAAATGCAAACGGGCCCTCCGAAAGGCGAAAGGTCTTTTAGGAGGAGCGCGCTCAGGAGACGGAAACGCGACGTCAGCGGCTCAACAACACGCCTGTATGGACATAAAATTGCCTACTATCAAACTGCACCCATTTTCAGGGGACATAGAAGCTTGGCCTCGATTTTGGGAGCAATTCACAGCTTCCACAGACGAGAATCCGATGGTGTCAACAATGAACAAGCATGTATTCTTCCGTGGTTACCTTAATGGGGTACCTAAGGACTTGGTCGATGGCATTGCTGTTACAGCTGATACATACGAGCAGACTAAGCAAATTTTGAAATCCAAATATGGGGATAAGAACAGAATTATCCAAAGTCACCTGGATTTCTTGGAGAATCTTAACACTTCGACTTCAGGCAGTCCAGAGGCTCTCAATTCCACCTACATTGAGTGCCATAAGCGCATCCAAGCACTACGAGCACTAGGAGAAAATGTGGACTCTTATGGGAGAGTGCTTGCACCCAAACTTCTTCAAGCCTTTCCTGAAAAAATTTGCAAAAATTGGCTTGTTCATGCCCGAAGGCAAAAGATTGAAGAAGGGAACCTCACCCACCTTATGGAGTTCTTAAATGAAGAGGTGGAAGGAGCTATCAACACACGCAAAATTCGTGGAGATACTGTACCACGCGAAAATTACGTACCAACAGCATCTGCCTTCCATGTAAAGGTTAAAACGAAGAGGGACAAGAAGAAACAACAGAATTCAGAGCCCTTCTGTGTGTATTGCGGCGAAAGAGGGCACTGGGGCCAAGACTGCCAAAAGATTGCAAGCTTGCAGGCAAGAATCGACGCCCTCAAGGCAATGAACCGTTGCTTTCTATGCCTGAGACGTGGCCACAACAGAAATCAGTGTTTCAAACGGGGAAAAGCGTCCTGTGCGAAATGTAAGAGGGAGCATCACATTTCTATCTGTAGTAGCCATACCACAACAGTAAATAAAATTGAAACTATGACTTCTAACTTCACATACCTGCAGACTGCTCGTGTGAGTATCACAGGACCCACTGGTAAGAGCAAACAGACACGTGCCATCCTGGACACAGGGAGTCAATCGAGTTTCATTCACCATTCACTGATCGAATCTCTCCAACTAAGTGTCATTGGAAGCACTACTCTCGAGATAACTACTTTCGAATCCAGTTACAGTTCATCACTCTCAAGGAAGAATGTGCAGTTTAATATGATGGGGTACTCCACTAATTACCACATATCAATAACAGCCTTTGAAAGCACAAATAATTTTTCACAGCAACCAACAGTGCCACAAGATGTAGGAGATATGGCCTTGAGGGGTGGTACACCACTTGCAGATCCTAAAAGAGACAATGAAGATCTACCTATTGAGATCCTGATTGGAGCTGATTATTACTGGAGAATCGTGACTTTGGAACAACCAATCAAGGTATCACCATCATTGGTTATTCTCCCAACAATCTTTGGATATGTTCTCAGTGGAAACAGATCTAGCACCACCATCAACAGAGCAACTGTCAACTTTATTCAGGGCCGCTGCAGTGATATATCTGATGAGTCAGTGCGCCGATTTCGGGACCTGGAGACAATCGGGATATCAGGACACCAAGAGCGAGCATTAAAACCCATGGACCACCCTATTTATCAGGAATTCCGAGAATCATACTGTGTGGAATATGGCCGCAGAGTTGTATCTCTGCCTCGAAAGAAGGATATGCCTCTCTCCTGCAACCGCACAACTGCTGAAGCGCGTCTTCGCTCCTTACAAAACAAGCTGCGAGGGGGAGGCTGGTGGGAACACAGTCAGTCAAGTGCTGCCTGAGGAAAGTTCTTGTCCGCTCCCAGGTGGATGAAGAGAGCTTAAACACCACCTTGATCAGCATAGAAGCCGCAATAAACTCACGACCCATCACTCAAGGAGAGAGCGACACTACATTGACGCCAGCTCACTTTCTAAATGGTGGGAAATTAGTGACAATTCCATGTGGGCCACAGCCAGCAACTAGAAAGGACCTTGCAAAGGAGTTCCGACTCAGACAAAAGGTCAATGACGACATCTGGCGCAGGTGGAAGACCGAATACCTCCTGCTGCTAAGACATTATCATGAGGTAAAGGGATACCCTTCGCAAAGGAAACGGAGAATTGGAGAGGTTGTTCTGCTCCAAGAAGACAGCAAACCACGGCACTTGTGGAAGAGGGCTGTGGTAGAAGAAGTGCGGCATGGCAGAGACAGTAAAATATGGTGCATCATTCTCCGCCAGCCAGATGGTATGAAGATCTGTCGACCGGTCCAGCTGGTCATCCCCCTCGAGATGGACCAGGGTGGGGAGGATGTCGGGGAATGAAGACTCCTACGCCATCTGTTGGTGTTCTGTTAAGTCTGTACATTGTGGTGCCCTCTGCAGCGGATATATTTCAACTGTAACTGTAAAATGGACGTGTGAGAATAAAGGTGTGTGTGAGCAGAAGTTTTACTGTGTCCTTGATTTCACTAGTGTGTAGCAACAGATGTGATACCCGCATGTTTTACTGGACAGTGTGCCGTAGCTGAAACTTTAAGTCCTTTACCGCAACCAGAAAAATTGTATCGCATTCTCTGGATGTTGAACACATCCCTCTTAAACTACCCATCCCTCGAGATTGTCGTTCGATAGGTTTGGGCACGTAGCTTGCGTCGCAGGACCGTTATCCTTCTCTTATGGAATGGTGGTCAGGGCATGACAGACTTTTTCTCCGGAAAGCGTTAATGCTTTACGGTGCTAAGAGGGGACGGATCTCCGTCGGACACAGGAACTTCATTATTCCGTCTTTCGTCAACTTTATGACGGTGCGAGACAAACTCTCTTACGGATTATGAATGTCTGCCATGTTAAGGAGAAACATCTTCAGTTAAAGAGGCAACAACTGGAAGCACTGAGGGTGGGGTCAAAACCCCGCTCATTCCCAAGGGATGAACTGACCTCCTTATATCACCTTCTCCGGTTGCGGACGCGCAGCAAACGAGCGTGAATGATACCGATGATAGTCACACAATGACTCCCCGACGTGACATTTCTCAGCGATCTGTAATTACTTTACCGTCCTCTATGCTGACTCTGCTACTCATACGGAAGTCCCTGTTGGGTTTACTAATCTCCCAGATTGCATGGTTACTCACGCAGTAAATGATGACTTTCTACATGAGTTTGCTTGCGATGATATATATACACTCCTGGAATTGGAAAAAAGAACACATTGACACCGGTGTGTCAGACCCACCATACTTGCTCCGGACACTGCGAGAGGGCTGTACAAGCAATGATCACACGCACGGCACAGCGGACACACCAGGAACCGCGGTGTTGGCCGTCGAATGGCGCTAGCTGCGCAGCATTTGTGCACCGCCGCCGTCAGTGTCAGCCAGTTTGCCGTGGCATACGGAGCTCCATCGCAGTCTTTAACACTGGTAGCATGCCGCCACAGCGTGGACGTGAACCGTATGTGCAGTTGACGGACTTTGAGCGAGGGCGTATAGTGGGCATGCGGGAGGCCGGGTGGACGTACCGCCGAATTGCTCAACACGTGGGGCGTGAGGTCTCCACAGTACATCGATGTTGTCGCCAGTGGTCGGCGGAAGGTGCACGTGCCCGTCGACCTGGGACCGGACCGCAGCGACGCACGGATGCACGCCAAGACCGTAGGATCCTACGCAGTGCCGTAGGGGACCGCACCGCCACTTCCCAGCAAATTAGGGACACTGTTGCTCCTGGGGTATCGGCGAGGACCATTCCCAACCGTCTCCATGAAGCTGGGCTACGGTCCCGCACACCGTTAGGCCGTCTTCCGCTCACGCCCCAACATCGTGCAGCCCGCCTCCAGTGGTGTCGCGACAGGCGTGAATGGAGGGACGAATGGAGACGTGTCGTCTTCAGCGATGAGAGTCGCTTCTGCCTTGGTGCCAATGATGGTCGTATGCGTGTTTGGCGCCGTGCAGGTGAGCGCCACAATCAGGACTGCATACGACCGAGGCACACAGGGCCAACACCCGGCATCATGGTGTGGGGAGTGATCTCCTACACTGGCCGTACACCACTGGTGATCGTCGAGGGGACACTGAATAGTGCACGGTACATCCAAACCGTCATCGAACCCATCGTTCTACCATTCGTAGACCGGCAAGGGAACTTGCTGTTCCAACAGGACAATGCACGTCCGCATGTATCCCGTGCCACCCAACGTGCTCTAGAAGGTGTAAGTCAACTACCCTGGCCAGCAAGATCTCCGGATCTGTCCCCCATTGAGCATGTTTGGGACTGGATGAAGCGTCGTCTCACGCGGTCTGCACGTCCAGCACGAACGCTGGTCCAACTGAGGCGCCAGGTGGAAATGGCATGGCAAGCCGTTCCACAGGACTACATCCAGCATCTCTACGATCGTCTCCATGGGAGAATAGCAGCCTGCATTGCTGCGAAATGTGGATATACACTGTACTAGTGCCGACATTGTGCATGCTCTGTTGCCTGTGTCTATGTGCCTGTGGTTCTGTCAGTGTGATCATGTGATGTATCTGACCCCAGGAATGTGTCAATAAAGTTTCCCCTTCCTGGGACAATGAATTCACGGTGTTCTTATTTAAATTTCCAGGAGTGTATATATATATATATATATATATATATATATATATATATATATCGCCTCTTGTTGATTTTGTTGATTCACCATCGCAAAAATCACCAGGACTCGACGGTATTTCTAAGGAATCGTATCTACATTTTTGGCCTTTTATAGGTGACACCATTACGTCACTGTTAAATGAGAAGATCGGGATGGTGGTGGTGGGTGGGAGACTCCGTTTATTTACTGAGACGGCTCAGTTAGCAGCAGCTCTGCAGCTTTGCTGCGGACGCCTCAGACAGAAGACAACTATACCAGCTGTAGAAGTATGAAACTGGAATTTCCCTATAGATGGTGCTGGCCGTTAGTGTAGGGCCCGCGAAATAGCGCCTGCAGTGCCATCTGCTTCCTGTAATGGCTGACGACGAAAGTCAACACATGGAAACTCAAGTTCCATGCATAGGTATCTATTTCAACCCCGTAAACTTGTCAAGTTTTGTGCTTGCAAACTGCGATTTGCGGATAGCATTGGTTTTGTTGTTATCATCTGAAGAAAACTGCTGCAGAATCGCATCAAATGCTTGTCTAAGATTTCGGCGAACACGCTCTTGGGAAAACGCAGTGTTTCGAGTGGTTAAAAAAATTCTGAAGTTGTTATTTTGACGTGAGATACGACGAGCTCGGGTAACCACCGAAAAAGTTCGAAGACAACGGATTGCAGGCTTTATTGTATGATGATGGTACTCACACACAACTGGAACTCGCGGAATAATTGAATGTGACTCAGAAAGCCGTGTCTCTTCGGTTGAAAGCTGTGGGAAAGGTGCAGAAGGTTGGAAAATGGATTCCGCAAGAACTGACTGAAAGACACAAGCAAATCGAAAGACCTCTTGTGAAATGCTGCTCGCCAGGTACTAAAGAAAGTCGTTTCTCCATCGAATAGTGACAGGTGATAAAAACTGATGGATTTTGAGAATCCTAAACGTCGTAAATCGTGAGTGAAGCTAGGGAAACCATCGACATCAACTGCGAGACCAAATCGCTTGGGAAAGAAGACAGTGCTCAGCGTTTGGTAGGATCAGAAAGGTGCCATCTATTATGAGCTGCTAACACTTGGTGAAACAGTTAACTTTGGTTGCTACCAACAGCAAATGATCGATTTAAGTCGAGCATTAGGTGAAAAACGACCGGAATATGGAAAAAGGCAACACAAAGTCATATTGCTCCATGGTAACACCGCATCACACACAGAAAAATGGTCTTATTCTCCAGACATGGCTCCGTCCGGTTATCATCTATCACCAACAATGGTTCACGCTATCACTGAACGGCGCTTCAATTCGTATGACAATGAACGAAAACGGCTCGCTGACTGGTTCGCTTCAAAAGAAGAACTGCTTTTTCTGCCGTGGCATTAACAGCCTTCCAGGGAGGTGGGAGAATTGCTACATAGCAATGGTGATTATTTTGAATAAGATATTGGTTATCAGTGTCAAACAACATAGTGTAATTATTGCAACTACAGCCCTGTTTCATAAATTTACATGTGGTACCTGTTATCCGCGCTTGCTGCCAGTGTGGATGGGTCGCGGTGTGGTCGCAGGAAGACCGAGCCTACGTACACAGGGGTAAACACACGCTCCATGTGCTCTCTGGTAAAACAGCGTACATTAAATGGTTCAAATCAATACTTTAATTTGTTTATGAGTTTTAAATGACGTTTTACGAGTGTTATTCCACAACTTATGGCAACTATGGGACATCTTACAAACGTAGGGCATCACTTTAATGTCAGTAAATACTTTCGAAAGCCCGCGGCAAACTTTACTGAAACCAGCTGAGAGATTGCTACCAAATAAAGAATTGTTCGTTATCAGCGCCTGAAACATTCAGTGTGAGACTGGCCGTGCAACTAGATGGATCCTCCCCCCCCCTCCCCCCCGCCACAAACACACACTCACAGACACTACTCACCAGACCTCAGTCCATGCCACTTGGACCTCATTGCACAACTGAGGCAACCATTACGTGAGAGGCGCTTTGCAAAGACGAATGTCCTCACGACATTTCGGAGACAGATGGCACACATTCATGGCAGTACCAATGGCATTCAGCCACTTCTCCTTGGTAACGCTATGTGTATCCACCGATGGGCTATTCTGAAGCACAGTACTTGACTTTGATTCATTCTTGTTCGACATGCGCTCGCGCACAATCAATTTACACAGATTTCTAATGGGTGTGTTTCATTTCAACCTCTACCGTGGCGTCCTGTTCAGAAACACTAATATATTTTAAGCGGGTTCAGTAAAATGCTTGCTGCCACGGAATATTGTCACAAGTGTATCGTTGCACTGTTCGTTTTATACAGAGTGACACAGAAAAACGGGAACATTTCCACAATCCAGTAGAACTAGAAGTGATGAACGAAAGAAAATGCATTCATAGTAATTGAAACCTACAATTTTTCCATTTGCGAAACATTGGTGGGATTTATAATGTTTTTAAAATTACGTCCTTTAGATAGTGTCCTCCTGTACGAATTCATTAGTGAAATCTGCTGTTGAGATTCCAATTTGACCGCTGCAACACCTCAGCTAGGATACTGTGAATTGTGTACCGAAATGTCTGTTTTAACTCATCCAGGGTTCTTGGTCGGGTCGTGTTGCCTTTGCTGTTGAGGTAGCCCCACAGAAAAAAGTCACAAACGGATAGATATGGCGATCTAGGGGCCAGGGAATGTTACCGAATCGTGAGATCATACGGTTGCCAAACAATTCTCTCACATACGCCATTGACTGCCGTGAAATGTGTATGTCACTCCGTCCTGTTGAAACCAGGCTTGTTGGACGTTTGTAATGTTCAATGCAGGTGTAACGTCAGTTCGTAACATCTCCACGTATCGGTCGGCATTGTCAGTTATTATGTTTCCCTATTCATTTGCGTAAAAATACGGTCCGATAATCCCACGTGATGAAACACCACACCATGACACCATACTGTCACTTTGCAAGCGTGTAAGGGGCACTCATGAACGTCATTAAGATTTCTGTTTGCCGAGTAACGGTAGTTCTGTTTATTCACTGAATCTGTGAGGTGAAATTGTGCCTCATCTGACGTCCGCAACTTGTTTAGCAATTCATCGTCATTGTTCACCTCTGTTACCATTTGTTGACAGAGTCCTAATCGAAACCGTTGATCGTTATCCTTCAATTGTTGCACCATCTGTAGTTTGTGCGGATGAAATTTTAAATCAAGATGAAGAATTCAGCGAACACTCTCCCAGGTAATTCCAAACACTGCTGCTTGCTTACGAATCGAACGCCTTAGTCTCCGTAAGACAGACTAGCGTACACTATGAATGTTCGCTGGAGAACGCACACTTCTTGGTCGTCCTGTTGGCTTCTTCTTGAGGGCAGATCCACTCTCTTCAAAGTTATTAATCCAACATTTTATGGGATGTTTCGACGAAACGGCACCATGATGAGGTCCTAAAATATAAAAACGTTGAAACTCCCTCCGCGCAGCCACCAAACTATCAAAGTTTTTATAAAATGTTTTATGGCTAACTCATGCTGTCGTCCGTTCCACTGATCCATGGTTACTGAAATGGCAAACTGTTTACTCGCTAACTGTCACGAAATCGCAGTGCTGTCACCTGCCCATGGCTGCCACTACTCATTTCAAACATTCCCGTTATTCTGTGTTATCCTGTACTTGTGTGTCAGTTATTTCCGAGGTCCGAAATAACAGACACCATTTTGAACCTGCAACCACTATGAATCAAGGATTCAAAAGACTTTATAAAATTAGCTGACAGTGGGCATTGATTTAAATCAATAGGGAAGTTGAAAATTTGTTCTGGACTGGATTCGAAATTGGGTTTCCCACTTACAAAGGCATATGCGCTGACCAATGCGCCATCTGGACGCAGTGGTTATTGCAACTGCACGAACCACCCTAACACACCTCTTCAAGAATAGTGGTTTCAAGATCAAGAGGGTGTCCGAAAGAACAGACCACCACACAGATAATTAATCCGAGGACAGTCATGATCACTTCACTGCGGATGCAATCATGCTCGAGCTCTTTTTCCGGAGTCGGCGAAATGCCAAGAGTAATGACGTTAATGGATAAGAGCCACTACATCAGAAGTACGTGAAAAAGTTGAGAATTTAAATCTGACGGGAGGCGTGTTAGGGTAGTTTGTGCAGCTGGGATAACCGCTGTCCCTAGATGGTGCAGTGGTCAGCGCAACTGCCTATTAAGTAGGAGGCCCACGTTCGAATCCCTGTCTGGCATATATTTCCTTTGATTTAAGTCGAAGCCCACTGTCAGATAATGTCATTAATGCATTTCTGTCTTGTTGCTTTTTTGGTACAACTTATGATTGTGTGGTTTTTGAGTAACATTTTAAGAATTTTTAAAGTTTAAGTGAATTCTGTTTATGTTATCTGCAAAAATAGTTACTTTGTAATATTCTGAAGATGAGCATTAGATGTGATAGAAACAAGTAATGAAGTGTGACTAATTTCTACGGAGACTGTTACGAGGTAATTTCAATAATTAAAGAGACAAATTGGTCTGGGGGAAAAACTGTTAGTAGGACAAGTTCGATACTATTATGGCTTTAAGTTGGCATCATTGGTATAAGCCCTGATGAGCTGTTGCATCAACGTTGCTCTGTTTATAACCTCAAAAATACATTTTAAGATGGTGCGTCCGCTTGAAACGTCCACATTAGTTGAACAACGTTCTGTTATTAGTTTTTTACTTGCTGAAGGCGAGAAACCAGTGAATATACACTGTAGAATGTCTAAAGTTTATGGTGAAAGTTGTACAAATAGTGCAAATTTTTACAGGTGGGCAGAGCAGTTCAAAAATGGTCACAACTCATTGACTGACGAACACCGTTCTGTCCGACCAGTTTCAACTCCCTCACTTGAAAGTCGAAATGATAAAATTATTCGTGCCGACCGGCGTGTGACTGTGGAAGTGATAGTTGATAACGTTGAAGTTAGTATTGGTACAGTTCATAATCTTCTCTGTAACAAGGTGAAGTACCGCAAAACATGTGCAAGATGGGTCCCAAAGGAGTTGAAGCGGCTACGCAAAGAAACAAGGTTGAGAGTGTGCACAGAGCTAAACGAACGTTATGAAATAGAAGGTAAGCACTTCCTCAAGAAAATTATAAATCGTGATGAAACTTGGGTTCACTATTATGATCCAGAATCAAAAAGTCAAAGCATGGAGTGGAAGCACACCAACTCACCTGACAACAAACAATTGAAAACCCAAACATCATCAGAAAAAGTCATATTGACGATGTTTTAGGATGCTGAAGGTCCAGTTTATTGTGATTATCTCGAAGAGCAGCGTACAATGAACAGCCAATATTACTCGGGTTTGCTTTTAAACGAGGTGAAGACAGCCATGAGAGAAAGAGAGACGTCGTGGATCTCAGAGGAGATGTCTGATTCTCCAACAAGACAACGCACGTCCTCATATTGCTCAACTAACCCGTGAAACCATCGAAAAAATTGGCTGCGAAGTACTGCCTCATCCCCCTTAAGTCCTGATTTAACGCCTAGTGATTTCCATTCTTTTGGTTCACTGAAGGAGGCATTGCGTGCGGAGCAGTTCCAGCACAACGAAGACGTAAAAAAGTTTGTGGGAAATTGGTTCAAACATCAAGATAAAGATTTTTTTGCAGCCGGAATAAGAAAGTGTATAGCCCGTTGGAACAACTTCATAAATGTTCAAGGGGATTATGTTGAAAAGGAGAAAAAGTATTGTTTTGTCAAAATAAGCGCTTTTCTCTACAGACCAATTTGTCTCTTTACCTACTGAATGATCTTCGTACAGCAAAAGCGCTAAAAAAATATATGCATGGGATTGCGTCTTTTAGATATTACATGGTACGGTGGACCCATTGCAGTTGCGTCTGTTTGCATCAGTAAGACGCAACTCCTTAACAAAGATAGTTGTAATGAGCAATAATAGCTATTTTGTTTCTTGAAGAAAATTTGTAAAACAGATTTCCCTATACTTACTAGTCCTCCTACATCTGATGACCTCATTTAGGTTTCTTCAGTGCGTACATAATGTTTTAATTGCTGGTAACGAATCATTAGTTATGGAGTATTCTGATAGCATCTGCTGGTAAGTCCCAAGGTTCAGTAAGAAGACACTCTCCTTGTGAACGGCTTGTGTTGCGAAATAAAGCTATTGTGGAATCGTTATGTTGGGAACTGAGATATCGACTGCGCAGCAGAGCACGATAAAACTTCAGGTAATTACCGTGGTTTCCAGACAAAACTCCACTACCATGGTCAGTTATCATATTTAATAATCAGATGACTAGTAAGATAACACTGAGAGTGAAGTCATAGACTGTTCAGTGAACTGTGCGTGTATGAATCATGTGAGTGTGTCTTTACTTGACAACTTAATCTAATTTTCCAGAACGTGGTAAAGGAACGCTCTATTTGCCCTCTCTCGTTTTGCGAGCCATACAAAGGTCTGTTGCCTCCATAAATGGATCAGCGTGCACACACGTACCGTAAATATACTTTTGTTTGGCGGGTAAATTGGGCGGGTTGTTTTCACATTTGTTCAAGTGTTTTGCTTTTCTGTAACCAGTGTAAAACGTTACAGCATAATTTGCTGGGTGTTTCACCAATCAATAATCAAATTGAATTCATAACCTGGTTTGTTATTTGAAATTTTCATCATGAACTGGACGTTGTACCATTTGGTAGTTTAATGACCAACACATTAATGAATGCTTCATGTTTATGCAACGGACATAGTCTCACACCGTGTATGTGTGTCAAGATTCACAACAAACAGTGCAATTCACGTGCTTCTGTGTTCTTCTTATGTATTTTTCAATTTTCCGACTCAGAGGTCTTTTAGAGTTCTGTACTTCAGTGGGTAAAAACGGAACTCTTCCAGGATCACTTCGTCGTCCATTCATCTGTACCATTGTTAAAAGCCATATTTGTAAGAAAATGATTGACATATTAATTCAAAATTTCGGTTGTGTAAGAAACTGAAACTTCTGATTCACTGCAGTCAAACGATTTAGCCGTTATGTCACATGTTTTGAAATCCACAAACTCACTAATTAAAACGTATGGCGTATTCCCATTGACCCGAAAAACAAGAAAACGTTCGACGGTTGAAGGCGAGTTGATCGTCAAGCATGTATTTTCAGCGGTGTGACTGCCATGAATAGTGGTCTGAGAAAAGAAAGAAGTTCTACATCCGTTCTCAGTAACAGGGGGAATTCAGCTGTTATAAAAGTGTCTACATTCTTTAGTGTCTGTGTAGCGCTATCTGAGTAATTTAATCTGGTGCGTGAGTTGATAAACCCGCTATCTCAAAATTCGTTATCACCTTATGACTTTATCGCTCATTCGGAAGGGCAAGTCTCGGATTCTGATTTTCATTCAAATAACATACTCGCTGTCCTCCTTAATGGAACTGGGGAATCGCAAGACAGAGTGCTAAATGATACGAATTATTGTAGCTCATAAATAAACAATACTATCTGTAACTCAGGCAACCAGTTTCATCTTTGTCACCAAGAATTACTACTCTGAAACACTGTCCTTGAAACCACACAAGCGTCGCTCAAAAGCGTTATGGGTAACGTGAATAAAGTAACACTTTGTACAAAATCATTTCCGTTAATCTTTTTGTATACCCTCTGCTTAAATAATGTGCGGATTACGCAAGTTACAGCGAATCACCGAAACTGATGCTATTGCCAAATTGAATAAAAACGTTGTAATTAATTTCCATTGCCCTGATTAACCCCATTAGCAGTAGTTAGACGAAATAATACGCTCACGTAATTCAGAATTCAATTTTTGGAACGCAATGCAGATTGACAAAGGTGAACGCTCATAACTACAATGTGCAGAAAGGACCATGTAAGACGGGTATTGGACATCAGCCTCAGAAAAATAGATGACATTCTGGAGAGAGTCACAGAACTGAAATGCAATCTGGCCAGGTAGACAGGCAGAGTACCGATATTTGGATGAATGAGATGGGACAGAGAGGAAGTACTGGAATAGATGGCTCAGAGAATACAAAAAGGCTGCTGGAACACGTTGATACGATACAGAATGAACTGCAGCAGAGTAATATGAGGGAAGCATTCGGTCAGTAATAAACAGTAGCTAAAGGTGGAGAAGAAGATGAAGAAGAATACAGCATTCATATTTGTCGGCTCCGATGCGTATACGTAGTGCAGTCAACAGTTTTATAGCTTAGAAAAAAAAAAGCTGTGACTATGAAACGTAGCGATGGTTTTAATGCTTCTATAAATATTCACCCTGAAATGTGCCACATTTTTACCAGTGATGGATGATTTGATAGAGACCTTGGTTTGGCTATTCAATATGCGTTACATTTCGAATATCACCTCATCGTAATCCAGGGAATTATTGACACGCAATGGTATCTTCATCCGAAGAAAGGGTAGGGGATCATTAGGTGACGTGGAGACTGCGACAAGTGAGGCTGAATTTGACCGCTCAGAAAAGCAGCACGAGTCAGAAATGCGAAATGAATTGGGAAGAAGTCGTGGGGAAAGATCACCGCTTTGGACAGCTTTCCACGACACCTTGTGACTTAGGAGATTTCGTTAGTATGATTCTATGACGGTTCGTCCCTTACAAGCACAGTTTGATAGTATCACTCCATGAGAATCCCGACCATACTGGAAGCGTTTGCCCGCATCTCGTGGTCGTGCGGTAGCGTTCTCTCTTCCCACGCCCGGGTTCCCGGGTTCGATTCCCGGCGGGGTGAGGGATTTTCTCTGCCTCGTGATGGCTGGGTGTTGTGTGCTGTCCTTAGGTTAGTTAGGTTTAAGTAGATCTAAGTTCTAGGGGACTTATGACCATAGCAGTTGAGTCCCATAGTGCTCAGAGCCATTTTTTTTTTTGGAAGCGTTTGCGCCGCTTCACCACTTTTGTTTTTTGGTGGTGTATTGTTCCTATACACTTCACCAAACTCAGCGTGGATGGTTCCCTTTCAAAGGTAGAGAACGAATTACCTTATGATATTTCACTGTGTCAGGGGGCTGCCATTTTGTTTTGGCACTACTGTGGGTGCGCTACGATTCTGTGATGCGGGATTGCAGTGTGTGAGAGGGACGCAAACGTATACCTGCAAACATATAAAAACAAAGAAAAGAGATAAATAAAAATATATGTAACGTTATTTTTTCCGAACTAACAATTAATGCTTTATAAGTAGGGGATGTTGTATCAGGGAAGACGGAACAAGAAAACTGGAGGCGTGAGTGGACTTGAGTGGAAAAACAAGTTTAACATCTCAGCTGAAGTTCACACGAGATACGAATACAAACACTACCACCCGTCATTGCACACAGAGTCCCTATCGCAATCACACAACAGTGTCACTTCAAGTCTGCATATGTTCATATTTAGAAGCGATGAGTCCAAAACCTTCGTGAGACTGTAGCCTGACTTCTCACTGTCGTCTGCGCTTTTAGCTCGTCCGTGCGTGCATGATTGCACAGGACGCCTGTGAGCCCGCAGTGGCGTGACGTCGCGCGAGTGGCCCATAGTCGGAAGGTTGTTATTGTCCGTATATACGCTGACTAGCATTGCTGAGGCTGATGCGGAAGCCACTTAAGGCTGGTTGCTCCTGCGCTATTAAATGGCGGTGGTGCCGCCGCCTATCGGCCGTGGGCTGAAAGCCGTCTGATTCCTGGCCGCGAAACGCTGTGCGCCATGATGCGGTCATTGATGACACTGAAGGGGAGAGTGATGTACCCAGGTGATCTAGTGACAAATTTTAGAATGCTAAATTGCTGAATAGAGGGTATTTTTAATTCCTCATTATCCAGTTTTATGGTTAGCAAAATTCTTATATCTTTCAAAGTAGTTATATAAGGCATGAATGATTAAGACACACTTCGTCCAGTCGTGCATCATCTTGAAACTTGAAACGAGAACAGATTCTACCATGGAACACCTGATATTTGCAAATTAACTGACTTTCTTTAGTGTCTTAACAGTTTTCCCTTTCTATAAAATTTTTATTAATTGGCTGTAGCTTCTAATTCAAAATCTTTTAATCTTGTAATCGATTTTTTATGATAGTTATTAACTTGCATTTATTTACTTATCACTTGTGTGTAGTGGAGTAATGATGTAACACTGGGACTACTAAATATATTATTCAGAAGTACTTCTCTATTTTGTTATTCTTCCTTCAAAAGACTAAACCTTGTCTCTGCAGCCGTAGTTTCATCTCTTCAATAGTCCTCTTCATCTCCACGCATAACCCCATCTCACGAATAGTAATTTTTATATAGATTGTTCTCGGTCGTACCCTCGTTTTCATACTTACGTTCTTGCCTTAGAAAATGTTTTGCAGCGGAATTTCTTGTCTAATTAAGTGTCCAACAAGGTTTGCTTCGCGTTGGCCTAAAGTTAGTAGTTCTTTCTTCCCTAAAATATCCTATAGATTCATCTCACTCCTTTTTCTGTCATTCCAGGTAGTTCCAGCAATTATCCTCCAGAACCTCATTTCCACAACTTCGAGGTGATATTTGTCGTGTTCCGCTATCGTCCATGTTTCACGTCCATATGCCAGGACATTCCTCACAAAGTTCTTTACAAATTTTTTCTTAGTGTGAAAGCTGATTTTCTTCTTAAATGTGTTTCTATTTCGTAGCGAACTTTTGGCCACTTTTATTCTTCTCTTGATTTCCTTGTTATCTGGTAGGCCATGGAGCCTCCATCGGTACCGACTGACCGCGTTGTCATCCTCTGCTAGTTGGGTGCGGTGTGGAAGATCGCGAGGTCAGCACACCGCTCTTCCGGTCGTTGTCTGTTGTAGGGATCTTGGGTCGTTACTGCTCCTCAGTTGACATCTTGAGGCCGAGTGCATTCTGTTCCAGACCTCCCACCAAGGAAAAGTCCCCGCCAGTACCGATCTTCAGCATGGCACTCAGATACGCTGTCCACTCAACTACGATACCAAGGAAATACACTCCTGGAAATTGAAATAAGAACACCGTGAATTCATTGTCCCAGGAAGGGGAAACTTTATTGACACATTCCTGGGGTCAGATACATCACATGATCACCCTGACAGAACCACAGGCACATAGACACAGGCAACAGAGCATGCACAATGTCGGCATTAGTACAGTGTATATCCACCTTTCGCAGCAATGCAGGCTGCTATTCTCCCATGGAGACGATCGTAGAGATGCTGGATGTAGTCCTGTGGAACGGCTTGCCATGCCATTTCCACCTGGCGCCTCCGTTGGCCCAGCGTTCGTGCTGGACGTGCAGACCGCGTGAGACGACGCTTCATCCAGTCCCAAACATGCTCAATGGGGGACAGATCCGGAGATCTTGCTGGCCAGGGTAGTTGACTTACACCTTCTAGAGCACGTTGGGTGGCACGGGATACATGCGGACGTGCATTGTCCTGTTGGAACAGCAAGTTCCCTTGCCGGTCTAGGAATGGTAGAACGATGGGTTCGATGACGGTTTGGATGTACCGTGCACTATTCAGTGACCCCTCGACGATCACCAGTGGTGTACGGCCAGTGCAGGAGATCGCTCCCCACACCATGATGCCGGGTGTTGGCCCTGTGTGCCTCGGTCGTATGCAGTCCTGATTGTGGCGCTCACCTGCACGGCGCCAAACACGCATACGACCATCATTGGCACCAAGGCAGAAGCGACTCTCATCGCTGAAGACGACACGTCTCCATTCGTCCCTCCATTCACGCCTGTGGCGACACCACTGGAGGCGGGCTGCACGATGTTGGGGCGTGAGCGGAAGACGGCCTAACGGTGTGCGGGACCGTAGCCCAGCTTCATGGAGACGGTTGCGAATGGTCCTCGCCGATACCCCAGGAGCAACAGTGCCCCTAATTTGATGGGAAGTGGCGGTGCGGGTCCCCTACGGCATTGCGTAGGATCCTACGGTCTTGTCGTGCATCCGTGCGTCGCTGCGGTCCGGTCCCAGGTCGACGGGCACGTGCACCTTCCGCCGACCACTGGCGACAACATCGATGTACTGTGGAGACCTCACGTCCCAGGTGTTTAGCAATTCGGCGGTACGTCCACCCGGCCTCCCGCATGCCCACTATACGCCCTCGCTCAAAGTCCGTCAACTGCACATACGGTTCACGTCCACGCTGTCGCGGCATGCTACCAGTGTTAAAGACTGCGATGGAGCTCCGTATGTCACGGCAAACTGGCTGACACTGACGGCGGGGGTGCACAAATGCTGCGCAGCTAGCGCCATTCGACGGCCAACACCGCGGTTCCTGGTGTGTCCGCTGTGCCGTGCGTGTGATCATTGCTTGTACAGCCCTCCCGCAGTGTTCGGAGCAAGTATGGTGGGTCTGACACACCGGTGTCAATGTGTTCTTTTTTCCATTCCCAGGAGTGTAATTTCGGGTGACCTATACGACTTTTGTGATTGATTAACAACGTCGTATTGCAAAAGTGTTCCACTAACACGCAACGAAACTGCATCTTCCACACCGTAGAGCTGCAAACAGTAAAATGTCCATCAGACTGCCAAACAAGCACATCAGAACAACAAGTATCTTCGCACTCGCTATCCAGCGTTCGCAGCGAGGTGGGCTGGGACCTCACGAGAGGTGTACAAATTTTTCTTCCAGGCTTCCTGACTATACCTAACTCCGCCACAAAAATTTAAAGCAGCTCAGCCAGCCGCAACGGAGATACAAGAGTGCATGTGTACTGAATCACAGTGGTTTGAGGCAGGCCATGTCGTGTTGACGCAAGCGTCATGAGACACGTTCACCCTACTGCACTTGACAACATGTTATGCTATCAGTCCAACGTGACTAGCCAGGTATATGGGTGTGTTTGCGTAAGAACTTTCACTGCGGCTCATTTATCTTTGCCGGCCGAAGTGGCCGTGCGGTTCTAGGCGCTGCAGTCTGGAACCGCGAGACCGCTACGGTCGCAGGTTCCAATCCTGCGTCGGGCATGGATGTGTGTGATGTTCTTAGGTTAGTTAGGTTTAAGTAGTTCTAAGCTCTAGGGGACTGATGACCTCAGAAGTTAAGTCCCATAGTGCTCAGAGCCATTTTTTTTCATTTATCTTAATGATGGGTGCAGCAAAATTAACAAACCAATCTAAAGGACACTGGGGAGAAATTAAGAATTGGGGAATACATAACAGTAATTTTCTTTTCTTTCTTCTTTATAGCTAGCAGCATTATGTATGTCTGATAACGACATGGTTGCCGTAAGGGTGGAAATATAAAACTACTGTTACATCGTAATTAATATTTTCAACATCTTGACTTCATTTACCATCTTATTAAGACAGTGACAGCTATAAGCCAGTCCACTAACGACGTAATGTGGACGTCACATCAATCTAGACGTGCATGAAAATGGCTATAAAGGCGAAAGAGTCTGTCGTTAATAAAGATTACTTATTATAAGCAGCTATTTGATGCATCCTACTAGAATAATCATGTCGTTACGAGGCATATCAGTCATGAAACACAGTGAGAGTCCAGCTGGGGAAAATCTATCACGTGTTTATGAGACAACTTCAAATAAATTGATAGGTGTCTCGCAATGTAAATTGTGTAAAAAGTCACTAAATGCTTTTTTCGGGAACCTCAAGCATATTATAATGTAATGGCAAATTTAATCGGCAGTTCTTCACTCAATAAATATTCTGAAAGACGACAAGCCGGCCGAAGTGGCCGTGCGGTTAATGGCGCTGCAGTCTGGAACCGCAAGACCGCTACGGTCGCAGGTTCGAATCCTGCCTCGGGCATGGATGTTTGTGATGTCCTTAGGTTAGTTAGGTTTAACTAGTTCTAAGTTCTATGGGACTAATGACCTCAGCAGTTGAGTCCCGTAGTGGTCAGAGCCATTTGAACCATTTGAATTTGAAAGACGACAAAACGTAATTGCTGAAAAGTATGTGAAAATATGTGCTAAGGACATGAGGCCACTAAGCAGTATATGTGCTTTCTAAATTCAGGACAAACGTTGATTGAAGTAGGATAAAAAAATGTGGCGCAACGGATATTAGAAAAGCTTCTTCTTTCAGACTTGAACCTTTTAGATTAACATAATGCGAAAAACAAACTTCGTTTTAGCTAAAATGCGTTTGGGGAATTTAGAATGAACAATTGTGGCCACTTTCAGTGTGTTCACAAAACATCAGTTGCCGTTGCAGTACAATAGACATCAGCAGGTTCTTATGTGCAAAGGATCTCGACTTTCAGAGATGGTTCTCATTATTACAGAAAACATATATTAGAGGTGACGTGATGGTTCCAATTAAGATGGCCAGTACTTGTCAAAAAAGCGTGAAGTCGGAGAGAAAATCGTTCATACGGAAATTAGTGAATATTCTCAAAATACGCCAAAAAAGGGAAAAAGGACAAATAAAATCCGCCCTTTTATGATTTCCAGTAATGAATTTATATTTCACTGAGAGTCGTCTTGCGATATTTTCGTCGACCTCCGAACCCATCTCTTAACACTATAGTTCAAGCATACGGAATAAACTGCTTCGTAGTGTAGCACAGAGGGAATACAGACAGGCAAGCAACGCTTCTATAGCCTGCTTGGGTTGGTCATAGCTTGCCTTCGATGGGAATAGACCAGCCTGCACCTTCTGCTGATCACGTGCTGCAGCTTGCCTCCGTCAGGCATCTTACAAGCTGAATGTGTACACCTGTGGACACTAGTCCGCTAAAGTGTAACTCAGTTCTTCCAGAACACCTAGCAGACTGCTCCAAACTATGCTGGAAGCAATCGATAACTAAATACAGAATTGTATATTTGCAGTAAATGTACCGTATGTTAACTAATACGCAAAGTAATTGAATAATGAAAGTTGCAAACAAAAAGGCCAACTTTCAAATTTTTAGAGATGTTGCACAATATGGTGATTCCCAGAGATACTCTGTCTTATAGTTCAGTGTCTTAACTTAACCGACTTAGAAAACTCAACATACGGTGCCGATAGCCAAAATCCGCGCAGTTAAACGCAAATGAAATTAACCGCTAGTCTTAAGTCTGTAGACATTAAGTCGTGAGCTTCCCATGACTGTAACTTCTAGGTTAGGCATTACTAATTAATTACAGACATCAAAACAAGTTTTGCATCACCCCAGTTCCCAGAACACCTGAAGATAGTCGTTGACTGTGGATATTGTATCACAGGCAAGGTCCCTTTGACTTTTCAGAGATGACACTAAACCCACCCAAGGATTTAAACAACCATGCATAAGCAGCGCCTATTAGACGGAGGGTGTCCGACAGCCGATCAATTCCAGTCATTCCACCAGGAAGAAGGTACATGGCTCTTGTTATCTGTAGTTCAACCATTGTCGTAGATGGACAATACCGCGGCTCGATCACGTCCGCATTCTTACTTTGTGCCAGGAACGGCTCTCAACAGTGGAAGAGTCCAGAGATCTCGGAGTGAACCGAAGCGATGTTGTTCGGACATGGAGGAGATACAGAGTCACAGGAACTGTCGATGACATGCCATGCTCAGTCCGCCCAAGGTCTACCACTGCAGTGGATGACCGCTACCTCGTTTATGCCTCGGACGAACCCTGGCAGCAACACAACCATGTTGAATAATGCTTTTCGTATAGCCACAGGACGTCGTGTTACGACTCAGACTGTGCGCTGCATGATACGAAACTTCACGCCCGACGTTCATGGCGAGGTCATCTTTGCAACCATGACACCATGCAGCGCGGTACAGATGGGCCCAACAACATGCCGAATGGACAGCTCAGGATTGGCATCATGTTCTCTTCACTGATGAGTGTCACATATGCCTTCAACCGATCGCCAGAGACGTATTTGGAAGCAACCCGGTTAGGCAGGACGCCTTTACACACTGTCCAGAGAGGGCAGCAAGGTGGAGGTTCGCTGCAGTTTTGGGGTGGCAATATGTCGGGCCCGCGTACGCCGTTGACAGTCATTATTGTGATGGTAATCTCGAGGAACTTCGTTCTCACTCTGTTAGATTACAAATTGTTTCTGGGGTCAGTGATCACGAAAGCAGAATTCTTTCCTCTTTCGTCAGTCAGAACAAAACAAACGATATTTCCGACGCTAATAGGATGCACCTAATAAGATGCACCTGATTACCTCCATCCTGCAGTTGTCAGTGAAATTATTTATGTTGCGACGAAGTGTGTAAAGGCGAAACTAGAAAGACTGTTAAAGAACGAATTAAGGAAGTGCTCAATGAGCGGTAGCAGAACATCGCGACGACACCGGCCTCGACATTGATCTCAGTAATTCACACACATCAAAGAAAGTTCTACATCACTCCGGTTCCAATAACTCACTGTGGGTATTGTATAACAGACACAATGTCTTTGACTGTTCAGAGATGTCACTAAATCAGCCCAAAGATATAAACAACCACGCATGAACAGCGCTTTTAAACGGAGAGAGAGTCTGACAGCCGAACAGTTCCAGTCATTCGACCAGGAAGGAGGTACACGACTCGTGTTTCCTGTGGTTCAGCCATCCCCACACGGTCAATACAGCAGTTCGATCGCGTCCGCGTTGTTACTTTGTACCAGGAAGTGTATAGGCGTCTCGGAGTAAAAAACAGCGATGTTGATCGGACATGTAGGAGATACAGGGACACAGGGACTGTCGATGACATGCCTCGCTCAGGCCACCCAAGGCGTACTACCGCAGTGGATGACCGCTACCTACGGATCATGGCTCGGAGGAACCCTGACAGCAAAGCCACCGTGTTGAATAATGCCTTTCTTGTAGCCACAGGGCGTAGTATAACGACTCAAACTGTGCGCAGTAGACTGCATGATGCGCAACTACACTCCCGAGGTTTATGGCGAAGTCCATCTTTTCAACCACGACACCATGCAGCGTGGTACAGACGGGCCCAACAATATGCCGAATGGACCGCTCAGGATCGGCATCACGTTCTCTTCACCGATCAGTGTCGCCTAAGCTTTCATCCAGACATTCGTCGGAGACTTATTTGGAGGCAAACCGGTCAGACTAAACGCCTTAGACTCACTGTCCACCGAGAGCAGCAAGGTGGAGGTTTCCCGCTGTTTTGAGGTGGCATTATGTGGGGCCGACGTACGCCGCTGGTGGTCATGGAGGACGCCATAACGGCTGTATCGTACGTGAATGCCATCCTCCGACCGGTGGTGCAACCATATGGGCAGCATATGGCTAGGCATTTGTCTTCAAGGACGACAATATGCACACCCATCGTTCACATCTTGTGAATGACTTCCTTCAGGATACCGACATCGCTCGACTAGAATGGCCAGCATGTTCTCCAGACATGAACTCTATCGAAGATGCCTAGGATAGACTGAAATCTCACCAACCATTCTGAGGGATCTCCGCCGAATCGCCGCTCCGTTGAGGAGGAGACCATCTAGGCCCAACAGTGTCTTGATGAATTTGTGGACAGTAAGGCACGATGAATACAGGCATGCAGCATTGCAAGAGGACGTGCTATCGGGTATTAGGAGGTGTCGGTATGTACAGCAATCTGGACCACGACCTCTGAAGTTCTCGCTGTGATACAGAAAGCAATGTGTCGTTTTGATGAGCAAGAAAATGGCAGAAATGATGTTTGTGTTGATCTCTATTCCAATTTTCTGTTCAGGTTCCGGAACTCTCGGAACCGAGATGATGCAAAACTTTTGTTGATGTGTGCATGCATGCTGGCTTAGGAAGCCAACATCTACAAAAGAAAAATCAGTGAACCAATTGAAATTTCTGAGAAAGGATGTAACTTCAACACAAAACGACGGCTTCAGTGTTCCAGCTGCCTGGCTCCCCGTCATCAAGGAAGTGAATACATGGCCAGGGCGTGCCGTCAATACAAACAACCTCCACAAAGCCACCTCTGCGGAAAATAATAATTTTGATAAACACTCGCATCTCTCTAGCTCTGCCCGTTTCGCTTTTAACCATTGACCGTGGCCCACCATTTGTAGCGAGAAGAATTGTAACCAATAACTTTTCTTCAGAATAAAGGGGGGGGGGGGAACCACTTTCTTTCTAACGACGGTGGCCCATTGATAGTAGCTGCAAAATCTCTCTGTTTCTTCTACTTGAAAAACAGTCACATTATCAGTAAAATAGCGTCTCTATTGTCCTTCCAAAAACGAAAAAACTTTTCGTCACAATTTATAATTACAAATGAAATCCACCTCTTCTGTGGTTCTAAACAAAATATAATTCTTTGGATTTGAATCCACCTAACTCCCTGGAGCCTTAACTGGACACTGAAACAACTAACACTCGAAGGACGTTCTTTTCCAGTGTAGAAGCCTCATTATTGGGGTTCGGCTGTCGTCGCCGCTGGCACATTGACCAGCGCTTAAATGAGGGACTGCAAGCAGTCGGCGCATGAGTGGGCCAGGTCTTGTTGACGGGAACTGTCTGCAGTGATCCCTGGGTTCCCTTAAATAGCTTTTTTCCAAAAAGAGATGTGATGCCCCTGTTAATTCGTGACCGGATGTAGGCGTGGTTTTGTTTTGCGGCCAGTGATCTCTTGCCGTTGCCTGGCGAGGTTCCTGGTGTTCGTATCTTCCGGTGCACCGGCTGGTGGTCTGGCGTCATACTTGAAAACCCCGCGTGGCTGCTATGGGTACCGCACCATAGGCGTTATCTGTGTTGCGGCTGGTGCCCATGGGCACCACACCAGTAGTCTCAGGGATTTTACCTAATATTCCCATTTCCCCAGAATAAGAGTGAAAAAACTCCTCGTTCATAAGAGAGTACGACACTGGTGTTCAGTCAGCCGTTACAACGGTTGATGGACGAAGCGCTTTTGTATGCAGACATGTAAGTTGCAGCGAACTATGCTCTCTGCTGAATGGATGCAATGTTTTCACTGCTGATTTAGTGGCCATCAAACGAGCCCACCGCCGTACTCGTCCTTGCACCAACAAGATGCTTTCAATCTGCAGTGACTCCCTAAGCGATCTTCAGCCTATAGACCAGTGCTACAGTCGTCTCCTATTAGTCACGACTATGCATGATCTTCCTTCTGACCATCAATCTGGACGGCCGGTCGTCTTTGCTTGGGCCGCTGGTGACGTCGGGATCTCAGGGAATGAATATGCCGTCAAGCAACCGGGATGCCTATTTTCGGGATGGAAGTTCCACAACTAGAATTTCGACCGACTATACGCCTTCAAGTGTTAAACGTGTAGAACTTGTAATGGTCTGCCCTGTAGTCCCCAAACAAATTGAGGGAAATAAAGAACCAGGTCCACGTAGCAGTTGGCCCTTCGAGCTTCTCGCAGGGAATCCACCGTTCTTTATTGGCCACTTTTGGCTGACCCATGGCCTCATTCTGTGAAGTGAGGACCCGCCTTTCCGCCGATGTGGCGCCCACCTGACGTTGGCCCAGATCCAGATAGACTGCCCAAATTTAACTGCTTTGTGGCGATATCTTAAACTTCCTGACACGCGCCATCTATTGCTAATGGACAACGCCAAAGGGGATATCCGCGTCTTACATTTAATACGCGAAAGTGGTTTCCGCTTCTCTCTGTTAAGAGACACTTTGCATACTTTGACCATCTGAGAGGTTGACGGGGTTCCCCTCGCCTGCTCTGGTCCAGGGAAACCGTGACGGCCCTTTCTCAGTGGTCTCTTCTGGCTACTACCTTCCCCATCTTTTAATACTTCTTATTGTATTATTCTTTTCAATGTTTATCTTTCCCATAATTTAATCATTTTTCTGTGCTGCTCGTTTTCATGGAGTAATAGAGGCTAGGCGATGTAGTACTGATCGGATGCAGAGGGTGCGTCTCCCACCACATACCATGCTCTGGGGTCCTATAGCTGCATTCTGGGCAGTAGTTCTCCATGCTTTTATCTCTGTCTTATTGTATCTTGGTTACTATCGGACTTCCCAGGATTTGCCTTTTGTACCCTCCCTCTGAGGACTATTACTGGTTCGATGTAGGATAAATGGACTGATGACCTCGTAGTTTGGTCTCTTCCATTCCAAAAAACGAACCAACCAACCAGTCAACCGAGGGCACCAGAACATCCTGAAAATGATCCCAGGGAGAGGGGTCGAAACGTCGATCATTTAGAAGAGATGCGACGTGGCCTAACAACACAGAAATTGTTTTACCTTCAGTGACAACATCGAAGAGATTTTACTGACCTGGATGTACCTCTAATTATCGAAAGTGTGTCGGACTCGCTTCGTTTCCCGAGATCCGTCGCGGTTCACGCTTATGCACGCTGCTCACGTGCCCTCGCGCTCCCCCGGCTGCGGTGCACGGCGCTCCCGGGCACGCGTTGTCCGGGCCGCAGGTCGCGGCTGGCGGCGGAATCCTCTTAGCGCGCTGCGGCGGTCCGCGTCACGGCCAATGAAGCGCGCAGGCCGCGCCAACTTGTCGCCTGCCGGCTGCGGCATGCCGAGCACGTTCCCCGTAATGAAACTAATGCTGTTAGCACGCGTCGCCCCGCTGACGGCTCAGTACGTACGAGGCCGTGACGCGCGCCCCTCTGTGGCGGAACCCGACATTTATTCCCCGCTCGGCTCCCACACGTGGGCTCGGTGTAATCCGTCAGACGAGTCTTTCGTTCATTTAGACAATGAGCGGCCCTGCAGCTACTTTCGCGTTGCGACTTATCGAACGTCGCTCTTCGTATTGCACCACCTGACAAAAAACGTGAAGCAGCCAGAAGACTTGGTCTGATGTCAGTGTCACTTCGTATATATACAGGGTGGACCATTGATAGTGACCGGGCCAAATTTCTCACGAAATTAGCGTCAAATGAGAAAACTACATAGAACGGAACTTGTATAGCTTGAAGGGAGAAGCAAGATGGCGCTATGGTTGGCCCGCTACATGGCGCTGCCATAGGTCAAACGGGTATTAACTGCGCTTTTTCAAATAGGAACCCCCATTTTTTATTACATATTCGTGTAGTAGGTAAGGAAATATGAATGTTTTAATTGAACCACTTTCTTCGCTTTGTGATAGATGGTGCTGTAATAGTCACAAACTCATGGCTCACAATTTTAGACGAACAGTTGGTAACAGGTAGGTTTTTTATTTAATTAAAATACAGAACGTAGGTACGTTTGAACATTTTATTTCGGTTGTTCCAATGTGATACATGTACCTTTGTGAACTTATCATTTCTGAGAACGCATGCTGTTACAGTGTGACTACCTGTAAATACCACATTAATGCAATAAATGCTCAAAATGATGTCCGTCAGTCTCAATGCATTTGGCAATATATGTAACGACATTCCTCCCAACAGCGAGTAATTCGCCTTCCGTAATGTTCGCACATGCATTGACAATGCGCTGACGCATGTTACCAGGCGTTGTCGGTGGATCGCGATAGCAAATATCCTTTACCTTTCCCCACAGAAAGAAATCCGCGGACGTCACATCCGGTGAACGTGCGGGACATAGTATGGTGCTTCGACGACCAATCCACCTGTCATGAAATATGCTATTCAATACCGCTTCAACCGCATGCGAGCTATGTGCCAGACATCCATAACGTTGGAAGTAGATCGCCATTCTGACATGCAGTGAAATATCTTGTAGTAACATCAGTAGAACATTACGTAGGAAATCAGCATACATTACACCATTTAGACTGCCATCGATAAAATGGGGGCCAATTATCCTTCCTCCCATAATGCTGCACCATACATTAACCTGGCAAGGTCGCTGATGTTCCATTTGTCGCAGCCATCGTATATTTTCCGTTGCCCAATAGTGCAAAATATGCCGCTTTACGTTACTGCTGTTGGTGAATAGAACGCGTCCAAAAAATCTGTCATCGTCCTGTAATTTCTCTTGTGCCCAGTGGCAGAACTGTACACGACGTACAAAGTCGTCGCCATACAATTCCTGGTGCATAGAAATATGGTACGGGCGCAATCGATGTTGATGTAGCATTCTCAACACCGACGTTTTTGAGATTCCCGATTCTCGCACAATTTGTCTGCTACCGATGTGCGGTTTAGCCGTGATGAAACGTCCCCTTTGAACAAATTATACACGACTGTGCTTAAACTGACACACAATATTTTTAGCGCAACGCAATCTGACTTTCAAAAATCCCTACAAAAGAATGGCCCTGACTAACATTAATCTATACGTTTCAAAATCAATTACCTCACCGAAAATCTTCCTTACTCGAACTACTGCAATACAGCGAGCGCCACTACTGCCAGCTAAATAAAAGATTCAAACTACGGAAGGCACTAACTACTGATAGGGATAGTTAGCAAACGAAAGATTTTAATAGAGAACAAACAATGTATTTACCTTAATATCATCAAAAGTCATAATATATGTAATTTCAAAACTCCGCCATTTCCTTCCACACATCCACCACTGCTGGCGGCTCACCTCTAACTGCGCAACGCTACGCGCTGTTCACATCCAGCTGCCGCTGCCCAACACTACAATGGCAGACAACAATGAAAACTAGCCACAGACTGCACACAGCACAGCCAGTGATTTTCATATAGAGCGCTACGTAACGTTGCCAATAAGAAAACGTAAACAGCCTACTTACATAGCCCCCATGCTCCCCAAAAAAAATTTTACAAATTGTTTTGGGCAGTGGCCAATAATGATTTGAAAAAAAATTTCATAATTACAATAACAAAGATATCAGATGCACACACTTATTGATACAATGTTGGTCAAAAGCTAAAATTTTCTCATAGTCCATAAAGACAGTCCAGATTGTTCATCACAGTAAAATTTCAGTGTTTTTTTTTTTTCAAGGTCTGAGCAGTAAAAGACAATGCACACGGAAGTAGTGGATTTCCATGCAGTCTTGAAGAAGTAGTGTTGTCCTTCCAACTGAAAGACAGTGCTGACTCTTGACATGCTGACAGGTAATGGGCCACAACAGAGCAAACCCACAGCAGATTCATTCGACGTTTTGAAGAAGATTGGTGGGTAGGTCATCACAGAGCAGACCCACTATAGTCCTGGTAGAGAGTATGGTATTGGTGGGCCACCAGAGGTGCAGACCCTCTGTAGTCCTTGTAGAGATTGTGGAAAGGCCCACTGTAGTCCTGGTAGAGATTGTGGTATTGGTGGGCCACCAGAGGTGCAGACCCACTGTAGTCTTTATAGAAATAATGGTATTGGTGTGTCATCAGAGATGCAGACCCACTGTAGTCCTTGTAGAGATGGCCAGCAGCCATCTGTTGTGACTGTGCGGGTGCACAATCACCATTGAAGAGTCTTGCAGTTAATATAGCAAGTCCATAAACGACCACTTGTGCACTCACGAAGTTTTTGAAATTGTCCTTAGAACCAGCAATGCTATTAACCAGTCCCTCGCTGAATTATTAATACACGTGCAAACACTATGAGTCCCTACTTCTCACATATTGTCCATATACTTTGACCAACAGAAACGTGTGCAGTGAAATGTAACTTACAAGTTACTTAATTTGATGAACTGCTGTTAATTACAATTTTATAACATAAGAATACAATAACAAAGGTACAAAATGCATCATTAAAAACATAACTGTACAGATAACATTTGTAGTAACACGGACTTTACAAAAGAATAGAAATAAGCATATACATCAGTGTTACAGGAATTATGACATAAGTACATACATAAAAGATCAGAATAAATTTTGAAACATCAACTTCACACATGAGCATTCAAACAAAACAGAATTAATAATGTCTAAGCATATTTACAAGATAAATAACATATTATTAATGCCAATTATATTTGAGGATAACAGTATTCCTCATCATAGTGAATGTAGCTTAGTATTAGAAGAGAAAAAATTCTATGAAACAGTACACAGAGACAGGAAGAAAACAAATACACAAGGGTACACAAACACCTAGTGGGATAACACAAAATGAAAGGATAGGGTTCGTTTTCAGTGTAACATTTGGTACTGCAGTCCAACCCAAAACTTAATTCCATAGATCTTTCGTCTTATTTCGATATTTGCTCCAGCCAAAAAAAATCCTATCCAAGCATTCTTTCTCTATTTTTCTCGTATAACCTCTCAGAGCATTTCTTCAAATTCATCGCAACTCATTCTTTTATATAGTCTACCCCTTCTTAAGCTAACTTAAATCTACTGAGCTCCGATGCTAAACTAAGGGACGAGGCAATGCAGCAGCATAAAACAATTAACACAAACATCAAGGACAAAAATTTTAAATAGGCAAAGCAATTGCAGTACTACAACTAATATAAGGCACTGTACAGCAAACAAGAAAAATAAATCAGTAGTAAAACTAGCTTAGAAGAGTAACACAAAGTCAAATTTAGTAACACTATGCCTGGCAAGCAGCAGTAACTTATACCTAAACATGACATAGCTCAAGCAGAAAAAATAGTACACTAAAGACAACAATGCAGATAAGGGAAATGTCTATTCACATCTTAATGTCTATGTAATTAAAGTGGTGCACCACAAAAACTAATTCTACAAAAAATTACCAAGTACTTGAAAAGAAAATTATATATGCAGTTATATGCAGTCCCTTCTTATTGTTCTTTCCACTCCAAGAGCTCCTTTTTCGAAAAATGTGGATCATAAAATAATTATTTAATAGATCTGTTGACCGAAAGTGTTCACATTAGCAAATGCATCTAAGTTTATTATATAAAACTAATGCTGCAACACAGCTGGAAACCAGATATTAAACAAAATGAGCAAT
The DNA here is from genome assembly GCF_023864275.1 of Schistocerca cancellata. NCBI lineage: Eukaryota > Metazoa > Arthropoda > Insecta > Orthoptera > Acrididae > Schistocerca > Schistocerca cancellata. Next base: position 140,612,297 of record NC_064632.1, read on the forward strand.
CTCTCAACTACAAAGACAATAGATGTAAAATGTTTCTAATCATTTCATTAGGCATTTTAGTAAATATCATAAATTACGAGCTCCACAGTATGCTTTCAACAAGGATATGTCGATAGCGAGGACAATGGCCTCCCCTTTCTTTTTTTCTACCTGTGCCTCTGACGATGCACTCACTAATGACTTGGTATCCCGGCATCTGACACAGCTGGGTGCCCACGACGCATTACGTGCAGGTGGTCACTTAACTTTCTTACGGAAATATTTACGACAGCAGTTTCTGCTACAGTGACAGTCTCATATAAAATTATTTCACAGGTCAAGAATTTGCATTGCAAATGTGTTGAAACAAAATCCTATGAATATAACATTGTCCAAAAAATTTTCGTCGGTATTGTAATACATTCACACATTTACATACATTTCATAACTCTTAAAGTACGATTCTTGGTTTCCAACAACCTTTTTCACAAACCAGAGTCCCTAACCACTATTCATTACTCCTTACCTTATTACATATATATATACACACACACACACACACACACACACACACACACACACACACACACATATATATATATATATATATATATATATATATATATACACACATTCGTCGACACGTCAATCTTGTGACGACACTTCAATATTTCATCATAATAAATACATAGCATAATCAAATTCCTCATATAGCATCAGCTTATTGATCATAACCGTACCGCAACAGCATAATACACATAGTCATCGTAATAATAACATCATAACACCTCAGTCAACTCTCACAATCGTCGTAGATTCCTCCAATAATTAAAAAAAAAAAATTCGCTGCTCATGTCAAAAGTGTCACCTGCCTCAAACGTACTTTGAAAATCATGATTTCATACCAAATACATCATTCAAAGCTCTCATAGTATCACAATGGTTCTGAAAAGATATGAACAGTTCACAAAGTACAGACAAAATACAATTTCGTAAGTGTGAAGTTATCCAACTGTGTAGTTGCGTTAACATCTGTCACTGACATAGTAAAAAAAGTTTATCTCTCAGTTAAATGATCAGGTGGCTGTGTAATTCTGTGTTGGAGAAATATGGTACCGATGTAAGTTGTATAAGCAAATACCATATTAGCTAGGGTTCCTTGTGCTTGCCACACACATGGTACACAAAGTAAGCGTGTACCCCCCTGAGGATTAATGTAATTATACCCTCAGGTGTTACAGATTACAGCAATGGAATGAAATGTATCACGGAAAACTTTCTTTGTAATTCAAAAATCTTTAAAAATAAATTTTTAAGTACAAAATTAATCACTGAAATGCGTGTCCTGTAGCGCTAAATGTGCATCTTGTTGTAAGATAATCTCTGTGGAAGTGTCGTAGTTATTGTCCTCCGAAAGCTAAGTTCTGCAGAAGTCAATGTACTTACCTCATGATAAACAAAGGTGAAATGCTTTGCGTATAGATATCTTAGTTATTACGCTTATTGTTGTGATGAAGAAATTACTGTGCTGTAACGTATTGTTGTGCTACGGAAAAGGCTGTCTCATTGTAGCTATACCACAAAAGTTACTACTAAAACATGTTTTACTTTACAGAATAATACAGAAAAACTGTGCAGATATAAACCAGAAACACCGCAAAAGCAACATTGTAAATTGTCACTCATTAGTAGCGTCGTGATATAATCGTGTAGCTGTCACATAAACTAACCACTGTGTCATCTGGTATCTCTCGGAAAGTACTTTAATTCAGAATGTATTTTTAAGTAAACCAAATTGTTGCATTAAAAACTTATCAGCAGTACCAGTATATGTTCTAAGTATGTGAGCCTTATTGTCGTTATGTAATCGTGCAACTAACAAGCAAGAATGTACAAATAACACTGTGTCGACTGTTCACAATAACAATGCATTCGTAATTTCTGTTTAAATAAGTTTTCTTGGTTCTTGACTGGATATTTAACTTAAAACATTGTTGCATGGTAACAGTTTCTAAGATTGAAAAAGAGTGAAGTGAAAAATTTTATAGCAAAGACTAATGGTTCAAATGCATTGCCGAATAGCACTGAGGAACATGTTTCAGACACCAGTGCATTGTTATTACAATTAATGCAACAAATGGGACAAAAGCTTCAAAAGTTAGACACAATGGAACATAAAATTTTTTGTGGGGAGCATGGGGGCTATGTAAGTAGGCTGTGTATGTTTTCTTATCGGCAACGTTACGTAGCGCTCGGTATGAAAATCACTGGCTGTGCTGTGTGCAGTCTGTGGCTAGTTTGCATTGTTGTCCATTGTAGTGTTGGGCAGCTGGATGTGAACAGCGCGTAGCGTTGCGCAGTTGGAGGTGAGCCGCCAGCAGTGGTGGATGTGGGAAATGAGATGGCGGATTTTTGAGTACAGAATGGATATTATGAACTGCTATGTATATTATGCTTCTCCAACACTATTAAGGTAAATACATTGTTTGTTCTCTATTAAAATCTTTCATTTGCTAACTATGCCTATCAGTAGTTAGTGCCTTCCGTAGTTTGAATCTTTTATTTAGCTGGCGGTAGTGGCACTCGCTGTATTGCAGTAGTTCGAGTAACGGAGATTTTTGGTGAGGTAAGTGATTTGTGAAAGGTATGGATTAATGTTAGTCAGGGCCGTTCTTTTGTAGGGATTTTTGAAAGTCAAATTGCGTTGCGCTAAAAATATTGTGTGTCAGTTTAAGCACAGTCGTGTATAATTGTTCTAAGGGGACGTTTCATATGTAGACCCTTAGCCTAGGATACGTCACTGGAATCTTCTAATTTTTTCTTGTAGTTTGTGTAATTAGTGTAGATTTTGTTTATTGCTAGCGCGTAATTGGATTTAGAATCTCCTTTGTAGTTGCAGTCTTTCATTGTTGTACAGTAAAGCAGTTGTGGCATGCATGTAGATTTGCACCAAGTATTTCGCAGCTGCGCTTGCAATTAACTAGATATTATTTTCAGTGCTATGTTAATGTATTCCCCTATTTTTGCTCTTCAAATTGTGTTTTTCTGTGTTGTTGTGTGAAATATTGTGACAATAATGGCGTGTGAAAAACGTAATACTAGGCTCCAAAGTAAACTGAGAAATGACAGTGAAGACAAAAGTAGTGTGTTAGCGCCACCATGTAATGAATTAACTAATGTTCAACATAGTAATTTGGTAACTGTGCATAGGGAAATGGAGCGGGAGGCAAACAATGGCGTAGGCAGTGAAACAATTAGTGAACAGGGAAGCATTATCGATCGATCGCTCGGCAACAGCTCGCCGCAGGAATCTGAAATGATAGGACACAATTTTGCAAATACTGTAGATTCAGGTTTTGCGTCCTCACCGTTTTCTCAAATAAGTCAAGATACATTTTCTGCTTGTCAAAATGTGAATGTTGCTAGTGCAAATGCACTGCCGAAAAGCGTAGAGGAACAGATTCCAGACACTAATGCATTGTTATTACAATTAATGCAACAAATGGGACAAAATCTTCAAAAGTTAGACACAATGGAACGGAATCTTCTAAAGTTAAACACAATGGAACAAAATCAGAGACAAACACAGCAAAAGCTTCAAAAGTTAGACCCAATGGAACAACACCAGAGGCAAACACAGCAACAGTTAGACACAATGGAACAAAGGCTTCAAAAGTGAGACTCAGTGGAACATAAGCTTGAACAAACACGTGAAGATTTAACTACTGACTTACATAACATTGAATCGAAATGTCAAAAACTCTGTAATGACGTAAAAACACAAATTTGTGAGCATTTTCAACCTATTTTTTCGCGGCACGAAAATGCATTACAGAACCACGAAGCAGCCATAAAAGAACTGCAAACCATTGTTCATGAAAATCATGAGACCTTGTGGGCTAAAATTGACTCAGTTGCATCTACCGATTCGGTTACGCAACTTGCAAAAACTCAGGAAAACTTAAAGGACACAGTAGATTCGATTTCAACACAAATGGACACTCTGAAACTTGGTTCAGAAAAACACACTGAGGAAATGTGTTCACTATCGGAGAAAGTAGCCGAACTTTCGGATCAGGTCACTAACTTATCTACAAAGGTTGATGATGATCTGAATGACACAAGACCTGTAGCCTTCACTGACACAGAAGAGTATGAACAAATTAGAAAATTCAAACAAAATCAAAATCAAATCAATACACAGTACAAAAGAGAAATACGGGAAGCACAAGATCAGTTGACGCAGGTAATACAAGAATTACATATTTCAGAGGACACTCGCGCTCCAGTACGGGAAGAGGGACATAGAAATACGGAACAACCACAAAATAATAACACAGGACACTTCGGAAATTATGAAAGAAATTGGCAAGGCGCATTGGATTTTGAGATGGAACCGCCGAAACGAAGTAACAATGAGCGATGTGCGACTCGCCGACACGATGATTTCGACTATAAGCTGTTCATTACTACACGTAAATTCAAAACATTTAAGAATTCTAACAACGACATTAATCCACAAGCATGCCTTCATCAATTTTCTCATTGTTTTCCTCCCAACTGGTCATTGGAGCACAGGTTAGAATTTATGTGTGGCTACTTGGAGAATGAACCAGCTGTAATAATGCGATCGGTCATTCACGATTGTCACAGTGAAGGAGAATTTTATCATGCCTTCCTCTCAGCGTATTGGTCTCAAGCTACACAAGACCGAGTAAAACATAGCATCATAATGATGAAACATTTCGAACAATCTGAATTTTCCAGTCTTGTGAAATATTTTGAAGACATGTTGCACAAGAATCAGTACCTGTCAAACCCATACAGCCCTTCAGAACTCATCCGCATTTGCTTAATGAAATTGCCTGAATATTTAAGAAATATTATTTTGGCAGGGCGTTGCAAAGACGACATTGAAGCTTTTCAGAGACTCTTACAAGAATTAGAAATTGACACAGACAGTCGCAGGATGCGAAAACGGGAAAACTATCACTACAGGGCACATCCGTCACAATTCCGTGACGACAGAAACAATAACAGGACACGACAAGTCTATTCTTACAACGCAAATCGTGACCAAAACAGACACCACCCATATGACAACCACTGGCAGAGTAATAGTTACAGAGAAAAATCGCATTTCCGTAGTAATGAATATGACAGAGACAATCATAGAAACAGACAATATGGCAACCAGAACTATTATTATCACGGGAGACAGAATAACATCAGACGCAATGGTCCACCGTGCAGTGATAATTCAGGGAGAAATTCTCCACCACTTAACTGACAAGAAAGAAGCTACAGGAACTTCCGACATGACGACAGACGATATAATCGTAACGACAGACTTGAAGTGCATCAGAATTGGCGAGATTCAAACAGAGCAGGGTCGCCATATGAAACGTCCCCTTTGAACAAATTATACACGACTGTGCTTAAACTGACACAATATTTTTAGCGCAACGCAATCTGACTTTTAAAAATCCCTACAAAAGAATGGCCCTGACTAACATTAATCTATACGTTTCACAAATCACTTACCTCACCAAAAATCTTCCTTACTCGAACTACTGCAATACAGCGAGCGCCACTACTGCCAGCTAAATAAAAGATTCAAACTAAGGAAGGCACTAACTACTGACAGGGATAGTTAGCAAATGAAAGATTTTAATAGAGAACAAACAATGTATTTACCTTAATATCATCAAAAGTAATAATATATGTAATTTTAAAACTCTGCCATTTCCTTCCACTCATCCACCACTGCAGGCGTCTCACCTCTAACTGCGCAACGCTACGCGCTGTTCACATCCAGCTGCCGCTGTCCAACACTACAATGGTAGACAACAATGCAAACTAGCCACAGACTGCACACAGCACAGCCAGTGATTTTCATATAAAGCGCTACGTAACGTTGCCAATAAGAAAGCGTAAACAGCCTACTTACAGTGATAGCAGCTAAATCACCTACTTGGATATCATCATTTGTTGCTGGTCGTGATTAACATTTCGCATGTGGCTGAATACTTCCTGTTTCCTTAAATAACGTAACTATCCGGCGAACGGACCGGACACCTGTATGATGTCATCCAGGATACCGAGCAGCATACATAACACACGCCCGTTGGGCATTTTGATCCCAATAGCCTTACATCAACACGATATCGACCTTTTCCGCCATTGGTAAATAGTCCATTTTAACACGGGTTATGTATCACGAAGAAATACCGTCCGCACTGGCTGAATGTTACGTGATACCACGTACTTATACGTTTGTGACTATTTCAGCGCCATCTATCACCAAGCGAAAAAAGTGGTCCAACTAAAACATTCATATTTCTTTACGTACTACACGAATATGTAATAAGAAATGGGGATTCCTATTTTGAAAAACTCGGTTGATATCCGTTTGACCGATAGCAGCGCTATCTAGCGGGCCAACCACAGCGCCATCTGGTTTCCCCCTTCAAGCTAGACAAGTTTCATTCTTGGTAGTTTTTTCGTTTGACTCTTATTTCAGAAGATATTTGGCCCGGTCGTTATCAATGGACCACGCTGTATACTTACCATCAGCGTATATCTAAATGAATGAAGCTACAATGCTCTGTGGTGGGTAGAACGTTCATTAATACTATTTAGTGCTGTTACCAAGCGTCAGTAGGTTCCCGGACCATTCTCGGTCAATCGATTCGCACCCTAACGTCTAAATTTACACCTACATTCCACAAGCCTCCTCGCGGTGTGTCGTGAAGGGAAATATATGTACCATTGTCATGCCCTCCCTTTCCTGTAATATTCGCGAATAGTTCGCGGTCAGAACGGTCCATCTTGGCTAGAATCTTTTTCATTTTATCTTCACAGTCTTCTCGCTCTGTGGTTCATGGTGTGGGTTCCTGTAGTCATGTCCTAGTTCATGAACCACGGGCAGCGTATGAGTGGCCAAGTAAGTGGTCCCGACAGTCGGGATACCAGTTACTTTGGAATAAGGCTGGGCATCTCGGACATATTCTGAGTCATGGTCACCTTTGTGCTCATGTGGCAAAGACTACCAAATCCACCGGTTAGTCCCTCAGCCGTTAGGGGTAAAACCCAATGGGACTCGGGGCAAGTAAGGCTAGCAACCTGGTTCCCTTGTACTTTAAATATGATGCTGGCAACAATCAGAGCAAAATGCTTTGGACCTTTGGAGGTGACGGAGTCCCACCTCTAACTGACAAACCAGGGACTCCTAAGATGGACTTGGCAAACAAATGGTAATGAGATGGGGAGCTATTAATATTAATGGGGGGCTACTCTGGGAAGAAGGTAGAGCTGGCAGAGGCTGCAAGTAAGATGGGGCTGGACGTTTTAGCTGTTAGTGACATTCGGGTAGGGGGTGAGAAAGATGAGGAAGTGGGAGAATACAAGCTCTACCTGTCAGGAGTCAGGAATAGCACAATGGGGTGTAGGGCTTTACATCAGGAAAGAAATGGAACCCAGCGTAGTTGCAATAAGGTATGTAAACGAACGACTGATGTGGATAGATTTGACAGTGTCTAGTAAGAAAATTAGGATTGTGTCAGTATATTCGCATTGGGAAGGGACAGATCAAGATATGATGGATAGTTTTTATGAGGCACTCAGTGATGTAGTTGTTAGAGTAAAGGACAAGGACAGTGTTCTGCTCATGGGTGATTTTAACGCCAGGACTGGAAATCGAACAGAAGGGTATGAAAAGGTTATGGGTAAATTTGGAGAGGATATGGAGGCCAACAGGAACGGGAAACAACTCTTGGATTTCTGTGCCAGTATGGGCTTAGTAATCCCAAACTCCTTTTTTAAACATAAGAACATTCACTGGTATACTTGGGAAGGCAGGGGAACCAGATCTGTCATTGACTATATAATAACAGATCATGAATTCAGGAAGGCTGTGAGGGACACACGTGTATTCAGGGGATTCTTTGATGACACTGATCATTAATTAATCTGCAGTGAAATTGGGATTGTGAGGCCGAAAGTGCAGGAGGTCAGGCCCGTATGTAGGAGGATAAGAGTGGAGAAACTTCAGGATAAGGAAATCAGGCACAAGTACATAACAGCAATCTCAGAAAGGTACCAGTTACTTGAATGTAGTCAATTACAGTCATTCGAAAAGGAATGGACAAGGTACAGGGACACAGTACTAGAAGTGGCTAAAGAATGTCTTGGAACAGTAGTGTGTAAAAGTAGGATGAAGCAAACAGCTTGGTGGAATGATACAGTCAAGGCAGCCTGTAAAAGGAAAAAGAAGGCGTAACAAAAATGGCTACATACCAGAACCCAGGTAGACAGAGGAAGTTATGTTGAAGAAAGAAACAAAGCCAAACAGATAATTGCAGCATCCAAGAAGAAATCGTGGAAACAGGTTGGAGACTATGGGTCAAGCTGCTGGAAAACCTTTCTGGAGTGTAATTAGCAGTCTTCGAAAGGGAGGTAAGAAGGAAATGACAAGTATTTTGGACAGGTCAGGAAAACTGCTGGTGAATCCTGTGGATGCCTTGGGCAGATGGAGGGAATATTTTGAAGAGTTGCTCAATGTAGGTGAAAATGCGATCAGTAATGTTTCAGATTTAGAGGTAGAATGGGATAGGAATGATGATGGGAATAGGATCACATTTGAGGAAGTGGAGAAAATGGTCAATAGATTGCAGTGCAATAAAGCGGCTGGGGTGGATGAAATTAAGTCGGAACTCATCAAATACAGTGGAATGTCAGGTCTCAATGGCTACACAGGATAATTGAAATGGCATGGGAGTCGGGACAGGTTCCATCAGACTGGACAAAAGCAGTAATCACACCAATCTTTAAACATGGAAACAGAAAAGATTGTAACAACTACAGAGGTATCTATTTAATCAGCGTTGTGGGTAAAATCTTCTCAGGTATTGTTGAAAGGAAAGTGCGAGTATTAGTTGAGGACCAATTGGATGAAAATCAGTGTGGGTTTAGGCCTCTTAGAGGTTGTCAGGACCAGATCTTTAGCTTACGGCAAATAATGGAGAAGTGTTATGAGTGGAACAGGGAATTGTATCTATGCTTTATAGATCTAGAAAAGGCCTACGACCGGGTTCCTAGGAGGAAGTTATGGTCTGTTCTACAAGATTATGGAATATGAGGCAAACTTTTGCAAGCAATTAAAGGTCTTTACATGGATAGTCATGCAGCAGTTAGAGTTGACGGTAAATTGAGTTTATGGTTCAGAGTAGTTTCAGGGGTAAGACAAGGCTGCAACCTGTCTCCACTGTTGTTCATATTATTTATGGATCATATGTTGAAAGCAATAGACTGGCTTGGTGAGATTAAGATATGTGAACACAAAATAAGCAATCTTGCATATGCGGATGACTTAGTTGTGATGGCAGATTCAATTGAAAGTTTGCAAAGTAATATTTCAGAGCTAGATCAGAAATGTAAGGACTATGGTATGAAGATTAGCATCTCCAAAACGAAAGTAATGTCAGTGGGAAAGAAATATAAACGGATTGAGTGCCAAATAGGAGGAACAAAGTTAGAACAGGTGGACGGTTTCAAGTACTTAGGATGCATATTCTCACAGGATGGCAACTTAGTGAAAGAACTGGAAGCGAGGTGTAGCAAAGCTAATGCAGTGAGCGCTCAGCTACGATCTACTCTCTTCTGCAAGAAGGAAGTCAGTACCAAGACTAAGTTATCTGTGCACCGTTCAATCTTTCGACCAACTTTGTTGTATGGGAGCGAAAGCTGGGTGGATTCAGGTTACCTTATCAACAAGGTTGAGGTTACGGATATGAAAGAAGCTAGGATGATTGCAGGTACTAGTAGATCGGAACAATGGCAGGAGGGTGTCCACAGTGAGGAAATCAAAGAAAAACTGGGAATGAACTCTATAGATGTTGCAGTCAGGGCGAACAGGCTTAGATGGTGGGGTCATGTTACACGCATGGGAGAAGCAAGGTTACCCAGAGACTCATGGATTCAGCAGTAGAGGGTAGGAGGAGTCGGGGCAGACCGAGGAGAAGGTACCTGGATTCGGTTAAGAATGATTTTGAAGTAATAGGTTTAACATCAGAAGAGGCACCAATGTTAGCACTGAATAGGGGATCATGGAGGAACTGTGTAAGGGGGGCTATGCTCCAGACTGAACGCTGAAAGGCATAATCATTCTTAAATGATGATGATGATGATGATGATGAGTCTTCTCGCTAGATGTACGTGGGAGGAAGCAATATACGCTGACGAAAAGAAACGGCAACACCAAAAAAATGATTAATGTAAAGTGATGAAATTCCGGGAACAAATTTGTCTAGATAAAATATGTAAGTGATTAATTTGCAAGATCACAGGTCAATGAAAGCACAAAATATACCATTGCAAATGTGAAATGCTGGTACATTAATAGCACGTGTAACCACCAAAATGTTGAATGCAAGCAGAAAAAGGTCCATCATTATGTCGTACTGGTGCCGGATGTTAGTTTGGTAAGACAGCAACCGTTAATGCTGGTTGTGGATGATACTGGAGTTGTCGCCGGGTGATGAGCAACATGTGCTCGATTGGAGACAGACTTGATGATCGAGAAGGCCAAGGCAACATGTCTTCAATCTGTAGAGCATGTTAGGTTACAGCAGGGGTACGTGGGCAAGCGTTATCCTCTTGGAAAACACAACCTGGAATGCTGTTCATGAATGAGATCACAACAGGTCGAATAACCTGACCGACGTACAGATTTGCAGTCAGAGTGCGTGGGATAGTCACGAGAACGCTCTTGCTGTCATACAAAATCGCACCTCTGACCATAATGCCAGGTGAAGGTCCAGGGTGTCTAGGCCGCAAACAGGTTCGTTGCAGGTGATAACCTACCCTCCTTGTAACCAACCCACGGCCGTCACTGGCACCGAAGCAGAACTGGCTTTCATCAGAAAACACAAGAGGCCTCAACCTGCCGTCTAATGAGGTCTCACATGACACCACTGAAGTCGCAAAGGGCGGTGGTTTGAAGAAAATGGAATGGTCACTACAGGACGTCTGGCTCGAAGCTATCTTTCAGGTTACCGAATTGCCACAGTTTGCTGTGTCACTGTGATGCCAACTGCTGCTCGAGTTACTGCAGTACAATGCGCCACAGCCACACGCTGAACACGACGGTCTTTCCTCTCGGCAGGGCCACGTGGCCTTGTTGAGCACGGTCTTCTTGCTACCATACCTTACCGTGAACTCCATTGCCACCAACCGTGTACAGTGGCTACATTTCTGCCAAGTGTTCCTGCAGTATCGCAGACGGAACATCCAGCTTGTCGTAGCTCTATTACACGATCTCGTTCAAACTCAGTTAGCTGCTGATAATGGGGTCGTCGTTGCCTTAAAGTCATTCTTCACTAACATCAATTCACTACGCCCAACCTCAAAGGTAACAAACACTCACTATCGTTAAAGCGCGTATTTAAAGCCAACCTGATTTGCATCTTCATAATGGCGTCACTAACGTATCTCTTATCCGTAGGGAGCCAAATTTCAGTTGATGTTATCTTTCGGATGCAGAAGCACACTTACCAGCTGTCATTAGTCTCGCACAACTCCTTCTTGGTGTTGGGATTCTTTTCCCTTCTGTGCATTTGTTAACTGTTCTAAGGTTATAAACCGCCGGAACCTTAATGATTACACTCCGTCTTCAGGCCACAAGTGGCCCATCGGGACCATCCGACCGCCGTGTCATCCTCAAATGAGGACGCGAATAGGATGGGCGTTTTGATGGTTTTCTGTGACCGGAGCCACTACTATTCGGTCGAGTAGCTCCTCAGTTGGCATCACGAGGCTGAGTGGACCTCGAAAAATGGCAACAGCTCATGGCGACCCGGATGGTCTCCCATCCATGTGCCGGCCAAGCCCGACAGCGCTTAACTTCAGTGATCTGACGGGAACCGGTGTATACACTGCGGCAAGGCCGTTGCTAACCTTAACAATTACTCACACAGTAACGGAGCACCTCTCTTGCAGCGTCTGGCGCAGAAGTTCGTTGATAATTTCTCTGATTCTTTCGTGCTTAATAGATCAACGTGTAACTAAATGCACTGCTCTTTTACGGACTTTTTAACTAAACGCACTGCCCTTTTTGGACCTTCTCTATTTGCTCATCAGCCCTACCACGTAACGCCCAAGGAAAAGAGAGCAATTTTCATGAGTTAGTCGCACTAGTGTTTTGTAAGCTACTTCCATTTTTGATAGTCTACATTTCTTGAGAATTCTTCCATTCGATCTCAGTCTGACATCTCCCTTACCCGCAATTAGTTTCATGAGGTCATTCTCTCAAACTGCTCCGTACTCGTACTGCTAGATATTTTATGGAAGTAGCAACTTCCAGTGACTTTTCTGCAGTCGGTATTTCGTTTACGTATTCGCAATACGGTACATTTGTTTGTGTAGTGGGTTAATTGCCGCTTTCTGCACCAGATGCCAATCCTCTGCAGGTCCTGTTGAATTTCGCTACCATTTCCATAATTGCGACTTCTCTGCATACAACAGCATCACCTGCGAAAACTCTCATGAAAGTTCCGACGTTATCTACTAGGTCACTCATACATATTGTGAAAAGTAATAGCCCCATAACTTTCTCCTGGTGCACGTCCCAAGTTACTATTCTGTCTGAAGCCTTCCCTCCGTTCAGAATGACGTGCTGTGTTCTGTTTGCTAGAAACTGTTCCATCTACTCATAGATTTGACCCGATAGTTCGTACTCTCGTATTTTTTTCACTGTGCGAGAGTGCCGAACTATGTCAGATTATAGCACTACTTGTGTATGGTTCATCTAAGGTTTTATAATTTTTTTTTTTTTTGCTTTAAAATTTTCGCATGTTGATACTATATTTTCTGGATATGTAAATCAAGTGTGCTACACTTGAGGTTGACGTTCTTTGCGTTGTATATGAGTAATGTATATAAAATACTATGTAAATTGTTTATTTCGTTAAATAATTTTCTGATGACATCTTGTATTTAAAAATATTTGTATGTATAAACTGTTCACGTTGATGTATATTTGACAATTTTAAGAAATGTTCACGGTTAGAGACAAAGTAAGAAATATGTGTTATGTAAAAGCCAGTGTGCTTTTGTTTGAAACGAAAGTGGCTGTGGGGAGTGGAAAAGATGGTAAGGGCGAGCTGGCGCTCTACCTAGAGCGAGAGCGGGAAGTCAAACAAAAAGTTTGTAGGCAGCAGTGATTCAGGCAAAACCCTTGTGGAGCTGGAGAAGCTTTGCCTGCAGATTTGCACAAAAATGCCTCGGGTGAAGACTGCAAACTGCTTACGGTATACCTGCGACTTGTTGGAATACTGTATGTAAAATTGAAAGACGCCAAGAAGAGAAATTGAGCGCAAGCTACTTGCAGGCCATATTGTGGGTAGTGCAGCCGCCATAATGGTTCACCACACCAAAGCCTACAGCCCACAGATAAGATTTTTATGTATTTTACTTTTGTACAGCGTGAGCCATTAACTTAAACTGTGTTTTAATATTCGTTCTTGAACTTTAAAGAAACTGGTTCACACTGTTATTTCATCCTGATCGTACACCTATATGCCGGTTGGAGCGGCCGCGCGGTTTGAGGCGCCTTGTCACGGATTGCGCGGCCCCTCGCGCCGGAGATTCGAGTCTGTCTTAATTAAATTAAATTAAATTAATTAATCTGAGTAGTGTGTAAGTGTAGCGACCGATGACGTCGGCAGTTTCGCTCCTTAGAAACTCACACACATTTGAACATTTTCTGATGTTTCATTAATTCGAGCATCCTGTTTCACAGACTTGTGAAGTGCCAAGTTAATATGAAGAGGCACCATTCAAATTTTTTTCGTATAAATAACAAGAGTAATAGCTTCGGAAAGTAAAGTCCAGTAAGAAAAGGTTTCCTTGAAGTGAAATGTTTAGTAGAAAAAAGTGTGCGATTTAGCATGTAAGCATTTTAGTTTCTAAGTTTATTGATATGGAAAGTGCTTTTCTAAAGTGCCCCCCCCCCCCCCCCCCCGCCTGACCAATTTTTTTAAAGTTCTTTGAAGTTATCTAATGGGTTTTTCTCTTTTACAAACGTAATTTATAAGGGTGTAGTGGTCAAAAAGAAAGTCCAGTGTCTGCACCAACATTGTTTACGTGGAGTAATATTTGTCTGAAGAACCACCTGAAACAGTAGCAAGAAAGCAGGCAAAATTCATACTGCTTTTCATTGCCTGGATAGGCTGGCGACCGTTAGTGCATATTTGAAACCACTAAATTAACTTGGAAATGAGTTGCCTTATATAATACTATTGATACTGCTTTCCATTCTAGCCGCTGGGTAATATCTTAGGAAAAGAATTGAATAGTCTGATTCACTTATCTATTAGACATAACACACGGTCAAACCCTATAGAAGAGTACTTCTATTGATTAGCTTTCCCTATTAACAGCAATATCCTTACATTGTGAACTTTATTGGGAAACTAAAATAAATTTACTAAGAGTGTTATACGTGGCAGCATAGCGACAGGGATTTCTGTTATTTAGGTAAAAGCATACCAAATTAAAATAGTAGTGGAAGGGTTATAAGATGACTTCTGGAAGACAACGAAAAAGGCATCTGAGTGGGTGCCTGTGTCTGCTGCTTTCTGGGTCTCGTGGACTAACAGAAGGATGTGCGTTTCACCCAGTCATTGTCTTCATAATCCATGTTAGTTCCTACAGAGAAGATTTCTGAACTCCGAAAAATGACATAATATGCGGGTATAAAAATGTTCCAAAATTCTACAACTGACCGACATCGGGTACAAAGGCCTATAGTGATGCTCGTCTATCCGATGACCCTTGTTGAAAATGAGAATGATCTGTGCTTTCTTCCAGTTACTGGGAACACTTGCCTCCTTCATGGACCTATGGTAAACTTCTACTAGAAGAGCGGTTCGCCCGCATATTCTATGTAAAATCGTATTGGTACCCCGTAAAGGCCAGTGTCCTCTGTTGGATCAGTTATTTCCATTTCAACAGTTTTGTCATTCGTGTACGATTTACAGCAGACACTACAATGCGATCTTCCTCTGGAAAAAAGTTTTTGAAAAAGACGTCTAGTATTTCTGTCATTTTTGTGACGTCCTCGATATCAGTGCTATTCTGGTCACATAGATGTCTTCTATCCGTTTACTGAGAGACCAAAATTGGATTTTCTGTCAAGACGAATTCGTTAAACGCTTTGCGCACAGCTCGGCTTACGCAAATTTTGATTTGATTTAGCTTTTGTTTGTCTGTGAGGTTTTGGCTACGTTTAAATTTGCAGTGAAGCTTCCTTCGCTTTCGATTTCTAATATTTTGTAGTTACAAAATTATTTCTATGAGCAGTCTTTGATGCATAAGAGTATTCACCGGCTGTGATTAGAAGGAACAAGTTAAAGCAATATGGCTTGGTAGAAGTTTGACACTGCGTCAAATAATACGGAACTGACTTAGTTTAAGGGGAAAAAATTCAGATATAAGCTCGTCAATAAGTAATATGTTGTTACAGAACGGATATAGTTTATTTACAAGTAAACATATCTCCCCAACAAAATACAATCTGAATAAAATTCACAATAAGCATTCTGAATAATAGATCGTTAGTTCAAAAAGTCTGATAAGAACAGAAACGCCTGTATAATTAAGGAGAAGATGATAAGTTTGAATATACAACACGATGGATTGGAAAGATAACATTCCTCTCTAAAATCAGCCTCTATTTAGTCAAAATTCAGCAACTCATAAGTTCCCATTAAGCCATGTGGAAGAATATTGTAGCAAGTCCGAACGTATAGTAATCGCGTGTAAAAAATGCAGAAATTATCGAACAGTTCCAAAATTCACCACAGCAAGTAATTTAATAATCTCACCAATTTTTCAGGACTGTGTAATATCCAGAGCAGCTCAGCTCGGCAGCAAAGATAGTCTCCCTCACAAAGCAGAATCCTCTTCGCACGAAAACGCGGAAAGATGGAGAATCACAATCAGAGTGGCAAGAGCACTTTCATACAAGGAACACCTCATGGCTTCTAATCCGTGAAAGCTTTCCAGTGGCTAACATACAAAAAGACCTCTAACGGTGCGAACATGTCCTAGGGGCAACAAGAGAGGTTTCTCAAAGAGCTTGTTTGGACCAGTCCGAGGTGAGTATAGCAGAGATACGCAAAGCATTGAAAAAGGTAACTATCACAGTCTACTAAACTACACTTTGTGTAAAAATGAAATTAGCCAATGAACAGGTATCTTTGGAAAAGTGTAAGTATAACTAAGGATTATAGTGTTTCGGGAAAATAGGTCTACATAAATAAATACTTTAAAAAATTAAAAAATAACTTTAAAAATCGAAATATGCGCTGTGGCTATCTGGCGCCAGATAGCCTACATGCTAATCTAGAACCTAGCAGGCACATGCTACTGTTCTATTGTACTGTGCTACATTGCTGCATCACAAATTATGTAATTTATACTTGTGTACCACATTAGACGCTATATATCAGTATGTTAGAAGGCACCATACTACATGAACGTACTTCGTATCAGGCCCAATCTAGTTTACTCTGTTGATTGGGTAATCAGCTCCTGGTACGTCGAGGCACAACTCAGGGTTCACAAGGGCTGTGCTGCCGTACCAGCCGAGGTCTGCAGATTGGGAGCTGGCTGACCGGGTCTCCTGCTACTCGCCAATAGCTCATCTCTTCGCTGCTTCCGGAAGATTATTGTAAGTGGATGTTCTGCCGTCATGCGTCACCTTGTTGCGGTGTATGGCCTCTTCTTGGTTGTCTCTCAGTCATGTAGGTTTGATCTTAGTTTTTTGGCTGTCAGGAAGTTCAGCTTGTGCCACTGCTCCTCATTTTTTATCACGTTATAGACTGATTTATCACTAAAGACACATTCCCAGACGAGGTGGTCTGTAGTGTCGATTGCTTCACATTAATAAGTTTCTGTGGTGCGTTGGCGTATTTTCAGCAAGTATCTGGGATATGAACCACGTCCGGACACGCAGTGTATACCTCCCTTGCTCAGAAGGCAGTACGACATTCTTTTATATTGGGAAGTAACTGAGGTTCTGCTCCCTGTTTCTTCCCTGTCCTAGATCTATTGTCATTCTTTGTCAATACCTGCCTTTATTCCTTTATTCTAAGTGGCTCTTGTGCCCAGTATCTGCTTTACCAAGTATCTCCTTCGCCGTTTTCAGCCTATTTTCTTCATCTTTCTTCCTTACGGCTAGGCCGTAGTAAATCTAATATCACCAGGAGCGCCTCAGCCGGTGTTTCTTTATACGCAGCTTTCAGGCACTGGAATATACTTCTCTGCGCTCGCCGAAGAGTCTGTGCTGTCTTTCCTACCTGGTTCTATGTGCAAAGACGCTAGACCAGTAGCCCCCAATAACGATTGAGTTGCGGTTGGTTCTTATTACACTTACTGGCAGCTGAAAGCTTATTAGGCCAATTGTTTTTTATTCAGAATTTTAACGGCTCCCTGGCAAACGGTTTATAAGCTTGCATGATAGTTCTGAATTTCGTAGACTTTTATTCCATCGTAACTATATACTTTTGTTGTCTTCACAGGTAGGGCATTTATTCTGATCGTTGGGTATTTCGACCTTGACAAAATTTCTTTTAGTGACGTATAATCTGTTCTGTGTGATGATAGCGTTAATTCCGCACCAATTATTGTTTCAAAAACATCCCTATAATTTTGCTATAGTTTAGCTCTTATGTGGGCAGATACTATAAATAGCACATCGTCGGCGCAGGTGATGGAGGCTCCAATGTTTGTCATATTCTAATGCTAGTTCAGTTCTCTTTCACATCCCAGAACTCTGGACCACAAACAGACCTGCAGGCAGCGTTTGGCTCTGTTTTTCAAAATATTTCTTCTTGAGCAATATTCTTGTAAGCTATTATAGAGACGCCTCGGACAGTCCAACTCATTCAGTTTTTTTTTAAAAATGGAAGACCACGATAAATTACCGAGTGTGCCTGATATAACTATCATTACGCTCATGAGATACTCGACGTCAAGGTGTTCATAAGATGTATTGCACGAGTTAACTGATCTTCGATGGATTTCCATTTCCAGAAACCGTAGTGAACAGTGTTCAAGTCAATTACCACTATGTGGTCCCTCAGGCGGGGCATCGTCCCGTACATTGCCTACAGAATTTACCAAACGCGTCGGCCTTTAAGATTTCGGTTCTCTTCGGTCTTTGTCTTCCATCTTTCTTTGGTATACTGATATTCGAGATCTTCCAGATTCTTATCACCTGTCCCAACAAAAGACATTCGTTTAACACCACTGTAGATACGGTACAATTCGGGTTACTAGATGATGCAATACCTCTCATATAATTCCAATCGTCCCAGATACTTTCATCTTCTTTAACTTTGTTATTACCAGCCTTACTTCCTCCTCGGCAGATGAAATCGGAATTATATTATTGCCATGCTTCTCTACCTAATTCAGAGCGAAGATACTGATGGTCCTCCATCGCCTGGCACCAGAGGTCTCAGTAGATATTGCACTGATGTCTCCCAGTGTGTTGTCATCACGCCATCGGATCGTTTCAAGGTTGACGATATAGTGGTCCGTCCAGGTGTGAGGGTTGCAGGTTTGTAATGAAAACCTCAAATTTCTGTTACTACTTTGTCATCGGAGTGAGTCCCATTATTCTACCACTGACTGATTTCATAGTTCTCTATATTGTTGTGTGACTGTTCTATAGAAACTCAGCATTCTTTGTCGTTCTGTTTCCCATAAGGATCTCTGGTATTGCCTTCTCGCTTGCCTAGCTCTGCGTCTTGAAGACTACAGCGCAGCTCGTGGTCGTGGGGTAGCGTTCTCGCTTCACACGCCCGGGTTCCCGGGTTCGATTCCCGGCGGGGTCAGGGATTTTCTCTACCTCGTGATGGCTGGGTGTTGTGTGATGTCCTTAGGTTAGTTAGGTTTAAGTAGTTCTAAGTTCTAGGGGACTGATGACCATAGATGTTAAGTCTCATAGTGCTCAGTGCCTTGAAGACTACAGGGCGGGACTCAGGTAATTTTAAACACATTTGACTTCCTAAAAAATACATTGTCTCGAGTCGTGTGCAAAGCTCGTACCAGTTAGTTGGCTCTGGCGTGAACATAGTTTCGTTTCCTTGCTGTCGTTATATCTTGAATACTTCCTTTAAAAGTTCTCAATTCGCTTTTCTTAGATCTTATATCTATATTAACGTCTAAGTCATTATCTGCTGCTGTAATTGTGAACTAAATTAAATGGGTCATTGTCACTTGTAAATTTATCACAGAACCACACTAAAATGTTGTCACCGACTTTCGAATAAGCAGGGAAGTATCTATATTCGTTGCCACACCAGCGTGATTTTGGAAAGAAGGCATATTGGGAGACCTGTCCAAGAAATGTAAGAAATGTAGCCCAATTTCTTGTGTACCGTGCTGTAGGCACAGTCTTAATTTATAAACTGTTACGCTACCGAGGGCGGTGGCGCACTGTTTAGCAGACTGGACTTGCATTCGTGAGGACTACGGTTCAAACCCGCGTCCGGCCATCCTGATTGAGGTTTTCCGTTATTTCCCTAAATCACTTCAGGCAGATTCCGGTGCGGTTCCTTTGAAAAGGCACAGGTGACTTCCTTTCCCATACTTCCCTAATCCGATGCGACTGATGACCTTCCTCTTTGATCCTCTTCCCAAATCAACCAACCAACCAACCTGTTACGTCAAAAATTTCGTGTTGCAGTATTGCCACTGTTTTTAACTTTTCACCATGTGGTTGTAAATCCTGACTGCACTGAAAATATTGATTAGTTATGTAAAATTTTTCTAAGGGGTCATTATTTGTCACGATGTGTTCCTCGGGTATTGGATGATGATGTGATGCTATGACTCGTGCTGTATCTGGCATGTGGAATAATGCCCATTTCTGGAATGGGGCTCCCATTAAATTTGTGTAGGAATATCTCTCTTTACCCTGGTTTTGTATCACTATGGGGCTGCGCATCGCATTTATTTGGCTGATTGAGGGGAAATAAGGTGTCTGAATGCTGTGGAGGGCTGGTAGTTCCATTATCAGTTCCCGTATTTGTGGTTATAGTCCTCACTAATTGTTTAGTTTTCTGTTACCCTCCATAATTTTTTAAGGTATCGCCTTCTATCTTTGGAATAAAAAGTGCAATCATAATAATTCATACAAGGGGACACAACGCAAGAGTAAAATAACTAGCATAATTATGTTACAAAAGGAGCCAATTTCATCCCCTAGTCACCTTTTCTAAACACGTTTACATTTAGGTAGCTGTTTTGTTCTCTCTCTGTCTCACTTTCTCTTTCTCTCTCACCCTGTTTTCATCTTTGACTGTTGTTATGGAGAGAAGTCCGAAGATTGCTTTGATACGGCATTCAAGGCTCGCTTCTCCGAGCAAGCTATTTAATTTTTGAATAAGTACTGCAATCTACAGCAATTTGAAACTCCTTACTTTTCGTATATTTATTGTCATTCTTAACGGTTCAAAATCTGCAGATGTAGAGGTAATTTCGGGAGTACCGCAAGGAAGCGTGATAGGACCTTTATTGTTTACAATATACATAAATGACTTAGTTGACAACATCGGTAGCTCCGTGAGGCTATTTGCAGATGACACGGTTGTCTACAAGAAAGTAGCAACATCAGAAGACTCGTACGTGCTCCAGGAAGACCTTCAGAGGATTAATACATGGTGCGACAGCTGGCAGCTTTCCCTAAACGTAGATAAATGTAATATAATGCGCATACATAGGGGCAGAAATCCATTCCAGTACGATTATGCCATAGGTGGTAAATCATTGGAAGCGGTAACGACCGTAAAATACTTAGGAGTTACTATCCGGAGCGATCTGAAGTGGAATGATCACATAAAACAAATAGTGGGAAAAGCAGGCGCCAGGTTGAGATTCATAGGAAGAATTCTAAGAAAATGTGACTCATCGACGAAAGAAGTAGCTTACAAAACGCTTGTTCGTCCGAGTCTTGAGTATTGCTCATCAGTATGGGACCCTTACCAGGTTGGATTAATAGAAGAGATAGACATGATCCAGCGAAAAGCAGCGCGATTCGTCATGGGGACATTTAGTCAGCGCGAGAGCGTTACGGAGATGCTGAACAAGCTCCAGTGGCGGACACTTCAAGAAAGGCGTTACGCAATACGGAGAGGTTTATTATCGAAATTACGAGAGAGCACATTCCGGGAAGAGATGGGCAACATATTACTACCGCCCACATATATCTCGCGTAATGATCACAACGAAAAGATCCGAGAAATTAGAGCAAATACGGAGACTTACAAGCAGTCGTTCTTCCCACGCACAATTCGTGAATGGAACAGGGAAGGGGGGATCAGATAGTGGTACAATAAGTACCCTCCGCCACACACCGTAAGGTGGCTCGCGGAGTATAGATGTAGATGTAGATGTAGATATATTCACGTTCTTGTCCCCCTCCACAATCTTGAACCCTCCCACTGCCCTCCATTAGCCCTGCTTGTAGTCATGCTGTCCCATAATTTTCTTTTTTTCCAGTTCGATTCATCATTTATTCTAAGTACCCATATCCCCCCCCCCCATGAACCATGGACCTTGCCGTTGGTGTGGAGGCTTGCGTGCCTCAGCGATACAGATAGCCGTACTGTAGGTACAACCACAACGGAGGGGTATCTGTTGAGAGGCCAGACAAACGTGTGGTTCCTGAAGAGGGGCAGCAGCCTTTTCAGTAGTTGCAAGGGCAACAGTCTGGATGATTGACTGATCTGGCCTTGTAACAATAACCAAAACGGCCTTGCTGTGCTGGTACTGCGAACGGCTGAAAGCAAGGGGAAACTACGGCCGTAATTTTTCCCGAGGGCATGCAGCTTTACTGTATGATTAAATGATGGCGTCTTCTTGGGTAAAATATTCCGGAGGTAAAATAGTCCCCCATTCGGATCTCCGGGCGGGGACTACTCAAGAGGATGTCGTTATCAGGAGAAAGATAACTGGCGTTCTACGGATCGGAGCGTGGAATGTCAGATCCCTTAATCGGGCAGGTAGGTTAGAAAATTTAAAAAGGGAAATGGATAGGTTAACGTTAGATATAGTGGGAATTAGTGAAGTTCGGTGGCAGGAGGAACAAGACTTCTGGTCAGGTGACTACAGGGTTATAAACACAAAGTCAAATAGGGGTAATGCAGGAGTAGGTTTAATAATGAATAGGAAAATAGGAATGCGGGTAAGCTACTACAAACAGCATAGTGAACGCATTATTGTGGCCAAGATAGATACGAAGCCCACACCTACTACAGTAGTACAAGTTTATATGCCAACTAGCTCTGCAGATGACGAAGAAATTGAAGAAATGTATGATGAAATAAAAGAAATTATTCAGATAGTGAAGGGAGACGAAAATTTAATAGTCATGGGTGACTGGAATTCGAGTGTAGGAAAAGGGAGAGAAGGAAACGTGGTAGGTGAATATGGATTGGGGCTAAGAAATGAAAGAGGAAGCCGCCTGGTAGAATTTTGCACAGAGCAGAACTTAATCATAGCTAACACTTGGTTTAAGAATCATGATAGAAGGTTGTATACATGGAAGAACCCTGGAGATACTAAAAGGTATCAGATATATTATATAATGGTAAGACAGAGATTTAGGAACCAGGTTTTAAATTGTAAGACATTTCCAGGGGCAGATGTGGACTCAGACCACAATCTATTAGTTATGACCTGTAGATTAAAACTGAAGAAACTGCAAAAAGGTGGGAATTTAAGGAGATAGGACCTGGATAAACTGAAAGAACCAGAGGTTGTACAGAGTTTCAGGGAGAGCATAAGGGAACAATTGACAGGAATGGGGGAAAGAAATACAGTAGAAGAAGAAAGGGTAGCTTTGAGGGATGAAGTAGTGAAGGCAGCAGAGGATCAAGTAGGTAAAAAGACGAGGGCTAGTAGAAATCCTTGGGTCACAGAAGAAATATTGAATTTAATTGATGAAAGGAGAAAATATAAAAATGCAGTAAATGAAGCAAGCAAAAAGGAATACAAACGTCTCAAAAATGAGACCGACAGGAAGTGCAGAATGGCTAAGCAGGGATGGCTAGAGGACAAATGTAAGTATGTAGAGGCTTATCTCACTAGGGGTAAGATAGATACTGCCTACAGGAAAATTAAAGAGACCTTTGGAGATAAGAGAACCACTTGTATGAACATCAAGAGCTCAGATGGAAACCCAGTTCTAAGCAAAGAAGGGAAAGCAGAAAGGTGGAAGGAGTATATAGAGGGTCTATACAAGTGCGATGTACCTGAAGACAATATTATGGAAATGGAAGAGGATGTAGATGAATATGAAATGGGAGATGCGATACTGCGTGAAGAGTTTGACAGAGCACTGAAAGACCTGAGTCGAAACAAGGCCCCCGGAGTAGACAAAATTCCAGTAGAACTACTGACGGCCTTGGGAGAGCCAGTGCTGACAAAACTCTACCATCTGGTGAGCAAGATGTATGAAACAGGCGAAATACCCTCAGACCTCAAGAGGAATGTAATAATTCCAATCCCAAAGAAAGCAGGTGTTGACAGATGTGAAAATTATCGAACAATCAGTTTAATAAGCCACAGCTGCAAAATACTAACACGAATTCTTTACAGACGAATGGAAAAACTAGTAGAAGCCGACCTCGGGAAAGATCAGTTTGGATTCCGTAGAAATACTGGAACACGTGAGGCAATACTGACCTTACGACTGATCTTAGAAGAAAGATCAAGGAAAGGCAAACCTACGTTTCTAGCATTTGTAGACTTAGAGAAAGCTTTTGACAATGTTGACTGGAATACTCTCTTTCAAATTCTGAAGGTGGCAGGGGTAAAATACAGGGAGCGAAAGGCTATTTACAATTTGTACAGAAACCAGATGGCAGTTATAAGAGTCGAGGGGCATGAGAGGGAAGCAGCGGTTGGGAAGGGAGTGAGACAGGGTTGTAGCCTCTCCCCAATGTTATTCAATATGTATATTGAGCAAGCAGTAAAGGAAACAAAAGAAAAATTTGGAGTAGGTATTAAAATCCATGGAGAAGAAATAAAAACTTTGAGGTTCGCCGATGACATTGTAATTCTGTCAGAGACAGCAAAGGACTTGGAAGAGCAGTTGAACGGAATGGATGGTGTCTTGAAGGGAGGATATAAGATGAACACCAACAAAAGCAAAACGAGGATAATGGAATGTAGTCGAATTAAGTCGGGTGATGCTGAGGGTATTAGATTAGGAAATGAGACACTTAAAGTAGTAAAGGAGTTTTGCTATTTGGGGAGCAAAATAACTGATGATGGTCGAAGTAGAGAGGATATAAAATGTAGACTGGCAATGACAAGAAAAGCGTTTCTGAAGAAGAGAAATTTGTTAACATCGAGTATAGATTTAAGTGTCAGGAAGTCATTTCTGAAAGTATTTGTATGGAGTGTAGCCATGTGTGGAAGTGAAACATGGACGATAAATAGTTTACACAAGAAGAGAATAGAACCTTTCGATATGTGGTGCTACAGCAGAGTGATGAAGATTAGATGGGTAGATCACATAACTAATGAGGAAGTATTGAATAGGATTGGGGAGAAGAGAAGTTTGTGGCACAACTTGACCAGAAGAAGGGATCTGTTGGTAGGACATGTTCTGAGGCATCAAGGGATCACCAATTTAGCATTGGAAGGCAGCGTGGAGGGTAAAAATCGTAGGGGGAGACCAAGAGATGAATACACTAAGCAGATTCAGAAGGATGTAGGTTGCAGTAGGTACTGGGAGATGAAGAAGCTTGCTCAGGATAGAGTAGCATGGAGAGCTGCATCAAACCAGTCTCAGGACTGAAGACAACAGCAACAACAACAACCCATATCTACTCATCGTATTATCAGCAATCTTCTATACCAACAACTTTCAAAAGCTTTTCTGATCTGGAGACTGTCAAGGAAGCAAAATGGGAACAGTCTGTTACACCTGAACTCAAAAAATCTCCAAAGCACACTTCAACAACAAAGTGCTTCCCCATAACCAGTTTCCCAATTACATTGGCGGCACAGTGGCTCGCACTCTATCCTTTATGACGCCATGTAGCAACGATAGCCAAAGTCAACATATGCAGCAATACCTTGCACAAACAGTGTGTCAGCAGGTGGGGAGCACATGTTTCCGCACTGAGAGCTTCTGCCATAGGTCTTGTACACTCTGTCACGGAGTAGTGCTCCTTTGTGTGATTGAATAACAGTCATGCTAGGAACTAGATGTCAAACCTTAGAGCACAATGCATCGTCAGTGGCTGCCCCTAAATTACAACCCTGCAAGTGTTACATGTGTTAAGCGACATTTCACCTTCGCCCCACTTAAATGGCTTATTGCTCCCGCAACTGAAGATAATTAAAAGTGACCTAAAAGAGCCCATGCGTAAATAATGTATGATGTCTCACGAGGGAGGCTAAGCTCCTGAATACCCCGGAAGTACCAGCGAAGAAACTACTAGACACAGACTTTAACGTCATTGCGCCGTGTCAGTAAAACTGGAGCGGTGGTTTCCAATACCACGAAAGGACCTGCTGGTTTCGAAATTCTCCGCCGACAGTCAAAACCCCTTAACAGAGTACGAACATCAAGTGGAACATTCGAAGGTGACCCTGCATCTAGATCGTAACTTGGTTCAGTGAGAAGTAAAGCTTTGGCCGGCCGCTGTGGTCGAGCGGTTCTAGGCGGTTCAGTCAGGAACCACGCAGCTGCTGCGGTCGCAGGTTGGAATCCTGCCTCACGCATGGATGGGTGTGACGTCCTTAGATTAGTTAGGTTTAAGCAGTTCTAAGTATAAGGGACTGATGACCACAGATGTTAAGTCCCATAGTGCTTAGAACCATTTTGAGTAAAGCTTTATTCTCGTGGCGCAGGCCTACTTTACGGTTTGCAACTATCGAGCCTGGTCCGAGACGCCTGCGTGATATGTTTGAACCACAAATGTCGTCCCGGCAAACGTGCTCTCCCATTCTAGGAAATTTCTCGAATTTTTTAGAGACGACATTAACAAACGCCGCATCACTGTAGTGGTATTCTCATGAGCTAACGAATGCAGTTTTAAAAAGTAAATGGTACCATTTAAAAAAACCGTACTAGCTTCAATATATCAGTAGACACAAGCACTAAAATCATTAACCAAACGAAAACATACGTTCCCCTCGCCGCTCTAAAATTTGGAGAAAACTGCGTTCCGATATATGTAACCGTTCACGAAATGAAAGGGGCGTTACGTCTTACGTGACTCACCCTGTGTGATGCACGTTAGCAATAACAAGAAAAACATCTCTCTAATGGAGGAATTTCTTAACACATAATACAAATTTAATTGCTGAGAAACCTATTCTACATCTACATCGACATTTATACTCCGCAAGCCACCCAACGGTGTGTGGCGGAGGGCATCTTACGTGCCATTGTCATTACCTTCCTTTCCTGCTCCAGTCGCGTATGGTTCGCGGGAAGAACGACTGTCTGAAAGCCTCCGTGCGTGCTCTAATCTCTCTAATTTTACATTCGTGATGTCCTCGGGAGGTATAAGTAGGTGGAAGCAATATATTCGATACTTCATCCAGAAACGCACCCTCTCGAAACCTGGCGAGCAAGCTACACCGCGATGCAGAGCGCCTCTCTTGCAGAGTCTGCCACTTGAGTTTGTTAAACATCTCCGTAACGCTATCACGGTTACCAAATAACCCTGTGACAAAACGCGCCGCTCTTCTTTGGATCTTCTCTATCTCCTCCGTCAACCCGATCTGGTACGGATCCCTCACTGATGCACAATACTCAAGTATAGGTCGAACGAGTGTTTTGTAAGCAACCTCCTTTGTTGATGGACTACATTTTCTAAGGACTCTCCCAATGAATCTCAACCTGGTACCCGCCTTACCAACAATTAATTTTATATGATCATTCCACTTCAAATCGTTCCGCAAGCATACTCCCAGATATTTTACAGAAGTAACTGCTACCAGTGTTTGTTCTGCTACCATATAATCATACAATAAAGGATCCTTCTTTCTATGTATTCGCAATACATTACATTTGTCTATGTTAAGGGTCAGTTGTTACTCCCTGCACCAAGTGCCTATCCGCTGCAGATCTTCCTGCATTTCACTACAATTTTCTAATGCTGCAACTTCTCTGTATATTACAGCATCATCCGGGAAAAGCCGCATGGAACTTCCGACACTATCTACTAGGTCATTTATATATATTGTGAAAAGCAATGGTCCCATAACACTCCCCTGTGGCACGCCAGAGGTTACTTTAACGTATGTAGACGTCTCTCCATTGATAACAACATGCTGTGTTCTGTTTGCTAAAAACTCTTCAATCCAGCCACACAGCTGGTCTGATATTCCGTAGGCTCTTACTTTTTTTATCAGGCGAAAGTGCGGAACTGTATCGAACGCCTTCCGGAAGTCAAGGAAAATAGCATCTACCTGGGAGCCTGTATCTAATATTTTCTGGGTCTCATGAACAAATAACGCGAGTTGGGTCTCACACGATCGCTGTTTCCGGAATCCATGTTGATTCCTACATAGTAGATTCTGAGTTTCCAAAAACGACATGATACTCGAGCCAAAAACATGTTCCAAAATTCTACAACAGATCGACGTCAGAGATATAGGTCTATAGTTTTGCGCATCAGCTCGACGACCCTTCTTGAAGACTGGGACTACCTGCACTCTTTCCCAATCATTTGGAACCTTTCGTTCCTCTAGAGACTTGCGGTACACGGCTGTTAGAAGGGGGGCAAGTTCTTTCGCGTACTCTGTGTAGAATCGAATTGGTATCCCGTCAGGTCCAGTGGACTTTCCTCTGATGAGTGATTCCAGTTGCTTTTCTATTCCTTGGACACTTATTTCGATTCCTGGGGTACTTGGAGTGTGGGTTCGATATATATTCTTCATTGGCTACATGCAGGTTCACGTAGGAATGGGCGCCCAGAGTAGCCGCGTGGTCTCAGGCGGCTTGCCATGGTTCGCGCGGGTCCCCCCGTCGGAGGTTCGAGCCCTCCCTCGCGCATGGGTGTGTGTGTTGTCCTTAGCGTAGGTTAGTTTAAGTTAGGTTAAGTAGCGTGTAAGCCTAGGGACCGATAGCCTCAGTAGTTTGGTTCCATAGGAACTACCACAAATTTCCAGTTTCTCCTAAAAATGTGGTATATGGAAATATGACATAGGCTAGAATCTATCAAATCACAGAGGGCCTAGAAACACAATTTCATATTTGTTTATTCTCCCAGATTTACGTGAGCTAATACAGAGAAATCAGCTTTTCATTCTTCAAAAATAAGCAGGTCTTATACGCTGCGAAAAACCACTACTTTATCAGTTATCTGGATGTTAGAAATAATAGTTTATCTATCTTTTCCTGCACGTGGTTGTGCACTTCTTAGAGGTAAAATACACACTGCAGGACTGTCTATCTACACTGCTGTAAATTGTGTCCTGTGGGATACATTTGTTGAACTAAACATTTTATTAAAAGTACTTTGGTGATCATTCCAAAATAAATATTGTTCTTAACGGAATGTCGTTTCATACTGAATGTAAGCGTATAATGACAGTGTTACCAGCTACGTGCAATACACGCTATTTGTTTACTTATCATTGCAACGCACTTTTCGTACACACGTAAATGAAATAAACAATTTACCAACAATGATTTTGTAAACATACAAATCACATAACATAAATTGTCTTCCAAAAAATAACGTCATCTTTAATTTAAGCCTGTGTTCAAATTGTTGACCATGGACTGAAAGGCACAGTTTCAATCCCGTTCGAAAGAACGACAAACAGATGTAATTTCAGTGGATGATGTGGTAGAGCATTCACCGAGGTTTCGCCAGAGACGTTTCGTCTGGCGCAGATAGGGCTTAGTCATAGATTTCATATTTGAGTGCTCTCCAAAGAAATAAATAAATCAAGAGGTGAAACTTGCTGGCAGATTAAAACTGTGTGCCCGACCGAGACTCGAACTCGGGACATTTGCCTTTCGCGGGCAAGTGCTCTACCAGGAGAGCTTCTGTAAAGTTTGGAAGGTAGGAGACGAGGTACTGGCAGAAATGAAGCTGTGAGTACCGGACGTGAGTCGTGCATCGGTGGCTCAGTTGGTAGAGCACTTGCCCGCGAAAGGCAAAGGTCCCGAGTTCGAGTCTCGGTCGGGCACACAGTTTTAATCTGCCAGGAAGTTTCATATCAGCGCACACTCCGCTGCAGAGTGAAAATCTCATTCTGAAATCAAGAGGTGTCAAATAAGGTGACCTCGCAGGCCATTTGACAATAGAATTTCGTCCTATTCACAGTCCAGGAAAGTTCTCATTCAGTTCTCATTACGATCAATACGGGATGAGTGAGCCGGACAATCGTCGTTTTGTAGTCACATACACTGTCGAATATACAGTAGTACAAATGGCTCTGAGCACTATGGGACTCAACATCTTAGGTCATAAGTCCCCTAGAACTTAGAACTACTTAAACCTAACTAACCTAAGGACATCACACACACCCATGCCCGAGGCAGGATTCGAACCTGCGACCGTAGCAGTCCCGCGGTTCCGGACTGCAGCGCCAGAACCGCTAGACCACCGCGGCCGGCATACAGTAGTACATCTCTTCTAGAGGAACCGGTAGAATGTTGGACAGAAGGTGTGCGTACGAATATCCATTTAAAATACCAGAGATGAAGTAAGGCTTCACAATGTAATATCCTATGATGCCGCACCATACGTTTACACTCAACGGCCGTTGATGGCACACCCGACGAAGCCAGTGTGGATTTTCGGCTGTCCAGTCGTGAATGTTCTACAAATTTACATTAGCATGGTTAGTAAACGTAGCAACATCGGTGAAGAGCACCGTTGGATCAATATAGGGTCGTCTCTCAGCTGCTGAAGGGCAAACCGAAAAAAAATCCATAAGACTTTAGAAATTATGGCTGTCAAGTGCTTGATGTACTGACAGATGATAGGGATGGAAATTCTGTCGATGCAGGATGCAAATGACATTCGTCTGGCTGATTCCACATTCCTTGGCTATATGTGTCGTACCCTGTGCGGATTCATTAGCGTAGAAGCCAGAACAGCTGCTTCGTACTCCCTGTCAGTTATAGACTCCTTTCTTGTCATTAGCGTACATGTCTGCACGCAACAAATGCTGCAGCAGAAATGAGCGGCCTTCAGTGAAGACAAGTAAACACGCAAATATGTTGGCATTCTGACTCAGCGTAGCACGGCTGGGCTGCGTTTGCACCGCTAATGACGATTACGGCCGCCATACTTTCAAAATCTAGGATATTTGTCAAATTTTTTACGACAGGTTTCAACGCCAACATTAACAAACGCTATATCACTGTGACTGTCTTATAAAGAGTTATCGAATGTAGTTATGGAAAGTATAAGATTCAGTTTAATAAAAATACTTGCTTGAATAACGATGCTAAAAACATTAGCCAAACATAATAATATGTCCCCCTCGAGGCCCTAATATTGCAGAAAACGACGTTTCAATATGTGTAACCGTTCACGAAATAAAAGGAGTGTTACGTCTTATGTGACTCAACCTGTATGTCCTCTCTTCTTTGGCCTCACTAGTTATTTTGTTACCGAAATAGCGAAACTGATATACTTTTAAAGATCCCTCAGCATCTCTGGAATTAATTAAAAGATGTCCCGCGTTTCTTCTTATTCTTTTGATGTTCATGCTGCAGTCTCTTTCCAAGACACTATCCGTTCCAGAAAATGTATTTTCAATTGCCAATAATGACCCTAGTCCGCTGTATATTGGAATGACAACAAGGCCTTTCGAGAGCGATGGCCTCAACCGCTTCGGCTATCCGTGCATAAATCAAGACCAGACCCGAACTCCCATACGTCGTCGTCCATGTATGACGGTCCGAAGGAACATTGCATCGTACTTATTAATAACATAGGAACTGCTATGTAGTAACTAGCCATTCCATTCAGTTGCTCTTCCACATCCTCCGCCATCTCTAACAAAATTACGAAGTCATCTGCAAATCTCAAATGTTTAATTTTTCTCCTCGATACCTTCACTGCTCACTCAGTGTACAGATTGAACAACATCGTGCACAGGCTACAGCTCTGTCTCAGTCCCCTCTGAATCACTGCTTCCCTTTCACGTCCTTTGACTTCTGTAACTGTACTTC
This sequence comes from Schistocerca cancellata, assembly GCF_023864275.1. NCBI lineage: Eukaryota > Metazoa > Arthropoda > Insecta > Orthoptera > Acrididae > Schistocerca > Schistocerca cancellata. Next base: position 140,643,513 of record NC_064632.1, read on the forward strand.
GGTTTCTGAAGAAACGGTAAATAAACCTTTAGCTCTCTGTATTTTAACTTTGCTATCTCTATAATTCCAAAGAATATAACCCAGCCAACACGGTCAAGACACTTTTCGTAACATTACAATTGCTACCACAATGCCCCTCGAACTATATTGGTTAAAAATCGCTGGTCTGTATTCGTGCTAAATCTAGATAGCAGTTAGTGTAACCGAATGAAAATAACAGTTACAAAACTCCAGTCGGCAAATCTCGGTGCCAAGCGAATGGTGGCCGCAGCTGTAGGGTGGAGCGCAGGTGCGTACGTGTAGGGGGCTGGAGCCACGGCACGGCGCGTTACCTGCCGCTCGGCGCCGCGGCGGGCTTCACTCGTTAACGCCGGCCGTCCGGGCCGCCGTAATTGGCCGTAAATTGCGTCGGATTGGGCGGCGGGCTGCCGGCTGCGGGATGCTGCAGGAATTAGAGTCCGAACGCAGGCAAATTGCGGACGGCGAATTAATTACGTCGCAGTTAGCGGGCGGACAGCCGCGGAGGGCTCCTTCTAATAGCGGTGCCCGCGAAATCAGTCAGGGTGCCCGCCTAACCAGTGCCTCTGGCGGCTCACAGGTAGCGACGCGTCCCTGTCTCTGATTTTAGTTCAAGCGCTGAGCAGAGCTGCGAGACCTGGCGCTGAGGGGAGCCGTGCAAACATAGGGCAAACTACGGATGGGAGGAGACGGGTGTTTATCTTGTCGGCTAATAAAGAACACTGTCTACCGTTTAACGTTCCTTAGACGACGCGGTTATTGGACCACTAACTTCACTGGCAGGACGTAATAGACTTTGATCCTTTTGAAGCAAGTGCAGCATTTGTGTGTACCAATATCACCAAACCTCGAAACAGCCAGTTGGGAAGTATGTGCAATTTGGGCAGTACAAACAGGCCTTCGTTTTGTGGTTTTAGGCTTCCCCAGCGTAGGAAAACTTTGGCGCTTTCTGGACGACACCTCCCAGCTGAATGCAAGAGAAACATTCAAAATCAACCTGGTGTAACATGACTCCGGTGTCAATGACTTAATATCAATAGACAGTGTTGATGCCACTGAACTCGACTAGCAGTTGGGCAAAGAGAAAAATATTCCAATCCGCGTCCGTCGCGCCCGTTTTAGCCTCGCGATGGCCGGCTCCCAGGCTGGGCTGAGCTGCAAACAGCCGTCACTATTGCTGGTGTTTTCAGAGGTGTTCATTTCAATAGTTTCTTTTATGACGCTATCCCTGAATGCCTTGGTCCTCATAACGACAGATGTTTCGTCGAACAGAATTCGGTGCCCATTTCCTAAGGCTTGTTCTGCCACGAATGATTTTTTTGGATAGCGTAGGCGTAGCACCTCTCATGTTCCGTCCGGCGTAGCTCCACAGTGCGTACTGTTTGTCCGACGTAGTAAAAGCCACACTGACATGGTATCTTGTACTCTCCACGCGCTTTTTTTTTGTCATCAGTCTACTGACTGGTTTGATGCGGCCCGCCACGAATTCCTTTCCTGCGCTAGCCTCTTCATCTCAGAGTAGCACTTGCAACCTACGTCCTCAATTACACTCCTGGAAATGGAAAAAAGAACACATTGACACCGGTGTGTCAGACCCACCATACTTGCTCCGGACACTGCGAGAGGGCTGTACAAGCAATGATCACACGCACGGCACAGCGGACACACCAGGAACCGCGGTGTTGGCCGTCGAATGGCGCTAGCTGCGCAGCATTTGTGCACCGCCGCCGTCAGTGTCAGCCAGTTTGTCGTGGCATACGGAGTTCCATCGCAGTCTTTAACACTGGTAGCATGCCGCGACAGCGTGGACGTGAACCGTATGTGCAGTTGACGGACTTTGAGCGAGGGCGTATAGTGGGCATGCGGGAGGCCGGGTGGACGTACCGCCGAATTGCTCAACACGTGGGGCGTGAGGTCTCCACAGTACATCGATGTTGTCGCCAGTGGTCGGCGGAAGGTGCACGTGCCCGTCGACCTGGGACCGGACCGCAGCGACGCACGGATGCACGCCAAGACCGTAGGATCCTACGCAGTGCCGTAGGGGACCGCACCGCCACTTCCCAGCAAATTAGGGACACTGTTGCTCCTGGGGTATCGGCGAGGACCATTCGCAACCGTCTCCATGAAGCTGGGCTACGGTCCCGCACACCGTTAGGCCGTCTTCCGCTCACGCCCCAACATCGTGCAGCCCGCCTCCAGTGGTGTCGCGACAGGTGTGAATGGAGGGACGAATGGAGACGTGTCGTCTTCAGCGATGAGAGTTGCTTTTGCCTTGGTGCCAATGATGGTCGTATGCGTGTTTGGCGCCGTGCAGGTGAGCGCCACAATCAGGACTGCATACGACCGAGGCACACAGGGCCAACACCCGGCATGCACGTCCGCATGTATCCCGTGCCACCCAACGTGCTCTAGAAGGTGTAAGTCAACTACCCTGGCCAGCAAGATCTCCGGATCTGTCCCCCATTGAGCATGTTTGGGACTGGATGAAGCGTCGTCTCACGCGGTCTGCACGTCCAGCACGAACGCTGGTCCAACTGAGGCGCCAGGTGGAAATGGCATGGCAAGCCGTTCCACAGGACTACATCCAGCATCTCTACGATCGTCTCCATGGGAGAATAGCAGCCTGCATTGCTGCGAAAGGTGGATATACACTGTACTAGTGCCGACATTGTGCATGCTCTGTTGCCTGTGTCTATGTGCCTGTGGTTCTGTCAGTGTGATCATGTGAGGTATCTGACCCCAGGAATGTGTCAATAAAGTTTCCCCTTCCTGGGACAATGAATTCACGGTGTTCTTATTTCAATTTCCAGGAGTGTATTTGCTTGATGTATTCCAATCTCTGTCTTCCTCTGCAGTTTTTGCCCTCTACAGTTCCCTCTAGTTCCATGGAAGTCAATCCTCCATCTCTTAGCGGATGTCCTATCATCCTGTCCCTTCTCCTTATCAGTGTTCTCCACATATTCCTTTCCTCTCCGATTCTGCGTAGAACCTCCTCATTCCTTACCTTATCAGTCCACCTAACTTTCAACATTCGTCTATAGCACCACATCTCAAATGCTTCAATTCTCTTCTGTTCCGGTTTTCCCACAGTCCATGTTGCACTACCATACAATGCTGTACTCCAGACGCACATCCTCAGAAAATTCTTCCTCAAATTAATGCCGGTATTTGATATTAGTAGACTTCTCTTGGCCAGAAATGCCTTATTTGCCAATGCGAGTCTGCTTTTGATGTCCTCCTTACTCCGTCCGTCATTGGTTATTTTACTGCCTAGGTAGCAGAATTCCTTAACTTCATTGACTTCGTGACCATCAATCCTGATATTAAGTTTCTCGCTGTTCTCATTTCTACTACTTCTCATTACCTTCGTCTTTCTCCGATTTACTCTCAAACCATACTGTGTACTCATTAGACTGTTCATTCTGTTCAGCAGATCATTTAATTCTTCTTCACTTTCACTCATGATAGCAATGTCATCAGCGAATCATATCATTGGTATCCTTTCACCTTGTATTTTAATTCCACTCCTGAACCTTTGTTTTATTTCCATCATTGCTTCCTCGATGTACAGATTGAAGAGTAGGGGCGAAAGGCTACAGCCTTGTCTTACACCCTTCTTAATATGAGCACTTCGTTCTTGATCGTCCACTCTTATTATTCCCTCTTGGTTGTTGTACATATTGTATATGACCCGTCTCTCCCTATAGCTTACCCCTACTTTTTTCAGAATGTCGAACAGCTTGCACCATTTTATATTGTCGAACGCTTTTTCCAGGTCGACAAATCCTATGAAAGTGTCTTGATTTTTCTTTAGCCTTGCTTCCATTATTAGCCGTAACGTCAGAATTGCCTCTCTCGTCCCTTTACTTTTCCTAAAGTCCAACTGATCGTCACCTAGCGCATTCTCAATTTTCTTTTCCATTCTACTGTATATTATTCTTGTAAGCAGCTTCGATGCATGAGCTGTTAAGCTGATTGTGCGATAATTCTCGCACTTGTCAGCTCTTGCCGTCTTCGGAATTGTGTGGATGATGCTTTTCCGAAAGTCAGATGGTATCTCGCCCAGACTCATATATTCTACACACCAACGTGAATAGTCGTTTTGTTGCCACTTCCCCCAATGATTTTAGAAATTCTGATGGAATGTTATCTATCCCTACTGCCTTATTTGACCGTAAGTCCTCCAAAGCTCTTTTAAATTCCGATTCTAATACTGGATCCCCTAACTCTTCAAAACCGACTGCTGTTTCTTCTTCTATCACATCAAATCTTCACCCTCATAGAAGCTTTCAATGTATTCTTTCCACCTATCTGATCTCTCCTGGAACCGCACGATCGCTACGGTCGCAGGTTCGAAACCTGCCTCGGGCATGGATGTGTGTGATGTCCTTAGGTTAGTTAGGTTTAAGTAGTTCTAAGTTATAGGGGACTTATGACCACAGCAGTTGAGTCCCGTAGTGCTCAGAGCCATTTGAACAATTTTTTTGCTCTCTCCTCTGCATTTAACAGTGGAATTCCCGTTGCACTCTTAATGTTACCACCGTTGCTTTCAATGTTACCAAAGGTTGTTTTGACTTTCCTGTATGCTGAGTCTGTCCTTCCGACAATCATATCTTTTTCGATGTCTTCACATTTTTCCTGCAGCCATTTCGTCTTAGCTTCCCTGCACTTCCTATTTATTTCATTCCTCAGCGACTTGTATTTCTGTATTCCTGATTTTCCCGGAACATGTTTGTACTTCCTCCTTTCATCAATCAACTGAAGTATTTCTTCTGTTACCCATGGTTTCTTCTCAGGTACCATCTTTGTACCTATGTTTTCCTTCCCAACTTCTGTGATGTCCCTTTTTAGAGATGTCCATTCTTCTTCAACTGTACTGCCTACTGCGCTATTCCTTATTGCTGTATCTACAGCGTTAGAGAACTTCCATATCCCACTTCTTTGCGTATTGATTCTTCCTGACTAATGTCTTGAACTTCAGCCTACTCTTCATCACTACTATATTGTGATCGGAGTCTACATCTGCTCCTGGGTACGCCTTACAATCCAGTATCTGATTTCGGAATCTCTGTCTAACCATGATGTAATGTAATAGAAATCTTCCCGTAACTCCCGGCCTTTTCCAAGTATACCTCCTCCTCTTGTGATTCTTGAACAGGGTATTCGCTATTACTAGCTGAAACTTGTTACAGAACTCAATTAGTCTTTCTCCTCTTTCATTCCTTGTCCCAAGCCCATATTCTCCTGTAAACTTTTCTTCTACTCTTTCCCCTACAACTGCATTCCAGTCGCCCATGACTATTAGATTTTCGTCCCCCTTTACATACTGCATTACCCTTTCAATATCCTCATAGACTTTCTCTATCTGTTCATCTTCAGCTTGCGATGTCGGCATGTATACCTGAACTATCGTTGTCGGTGTTGGTCTGCTGTCGATTCTAATTAGAAGAACCCGGTCACTGAACTGTTCACAGTAACACACCCTCTGCCCTACCTTTCTATTCATAACGAATCCTACACCTGTTATACCATTTTCTGCTGCTGTTGATATTACCCGATACTCTGTCCAGATATCCTTGTCTTCCTTCCACTTCACTTCACTGACCCCTACTATATCTAGATTGAGCCTTTGCATTACCCGTTTCAGATTTTCTAGTTTCCCTACCACGTTCAAGCTTCTAACATTCCCCGCCCCGACTCGTAGAACGTTATCCTTTCGTAGATTATTCAGTCCTTTTCTCATGGGAACCTCCCACTTGGCAGTCCCCTCCTGGAGATCCGAATGGGGGACTATTCCGGAATCTTTTGCCAATGGAGAGATCATCATGACACTTCTTCAATTACAGGCTACATGTCCTGTGGATACACGTTACGTGTCTTTAATGCAGTGGTTTCCATTGCCTTCTGCTTCCTCATGTCGTTGATCATTGCTGATTCTTCCGCCTTTAGGGGCAATTTCCCACCCCTAGGACAAGAGAGTGCCCTGAACCTCTATCCGCTCCTCCGCCCTCTTTGACAAGGTCGTTTGCAGAATGAGGCTGACATCTTATGCCGGAAGTCTTCGGCCGCCAATGCTGATTATTTATCGAAATGTAGGCAGTGGCGGGGATCGAACCCGGGACTGAATAAGTTTTGATTATCAATCAAAGACGCCACCCCTAGACCACGGGTACAATTCCACGCGTTATAAGTCCTAGATCGTCCTTCACAGCCCTCATGAATTATTGCTGGGGGCCTGAACACCGATGAGCCGGCCAATCTTTCCCGACGCTATACCACAGAAAGTCAAAAACACAAGTTTATTGCTGTCTTCTTCGGTGGTGTTCTCATTTCTGTTGGTGTGTTTCTTACGTGTCACACCAGATACAGCCTGTGACACCTGTCCGTGGCTGTATCCGTTTTCCAGGAAGACTTTTCGGAGGTGGCTCAGTGCTAGTGGCAGAATTTCAGAGTCTGAGACGACTTTAGCACGATGGACGAGGGTATTCAGAACGCCACGTTTTGGTGCCGGATGGTGGTTGCTGAGAGCGTGCAGATACCTATCAGTGTGTGTCGGTTTCCTGTAGACACTGTGGCTGAGGCGCACATTGGTTTTCCGTCGAATGAGGACGTCAAGGAAGGGCAATGCACCATCTGTCTCGACTTCCATCGTAAACGTGATGTGGCCGTGAATGCTGTTCAGGTGTTCTAAGAATTCTCCCAGATTTTCACAACCATGGGGCCAGATGATAGAAGTGTCATCGACTTAACGATAAAAGCAACTTGGCTTAGCTAGAGCCGTGTCCAAGACGATGTCTTAAAATTTTTCCGTAAAAAGGTTGGCTATGGATGGAGCTAATGGGCTTCCCATAGCCACGCCGTCCAACTAATCGAAATACTGGCCTCCATATAGGAAATATGACAATGTCAACTTGTACTTACACAGTCCCACAATTGTTCTATCAAATAACTGGGAGACTACATGGAAACTAATCATTATATCTCCTTGTCTAAGACGCAGTTGTTTAATTCCGTCGATAAAATCTTCGGTGTTCTTGATGTGATGCACACAACGATCCACATACGGTGCTAGGAGGTTGGTCAGGTGTTTTGCCAATCTGTAAGTGAGTGACTCAATGGTGTTCACAACGGGACGAAGAGGAGAATGATGTGATTTATTCTCATTTGCGAATATGGACAACCGTCAGCTGTATAATAGAATGACGCCTGTGAAAATATTTGCTAGACCAGGATTCGACCCAGAATTTCTCGCTTATCGCGAACTGTCGCTTATCGTTAGACTATCCGAGCACGGCTCGTCAATATTCGAAACTGTCGGTAGGCAGCAGTCGCCTCAGTGCTTGTTTCTCGGATATGCAAACCTGTCCTAAGGAGCGCTGCATCGTACTTCTGAAGAACACAGCCTCTGGAATATCGTACCTGATTTTTGGTGACAAATTTAGGCCCTGAACCACTGGTTATGCTCCAGATTCCCAGCTTTATTACTAAATGACTCCGTAGTATTTTGCGAAATGAGGTAGCATGTCGATGAAATGAAATAATCGTATGGAATTACTAAAGTGATTGGGGGGGGGAGGGAGGGGGGAGATCCCGACTGGGGTATAGTCTACTAGTGCAAGTCTTTCTATTTGACGCCACTTCGCCGACTAGTGCGCCGATGAGGACGAAATGGTTAGGACCACATAATACTAACCACACTTGGGCTACTCTAGTTCCTGTGTCGCAAACATACTTAAGCGCCATGTGCAAGACATTAAATGATAGAAAGAGAAAATAAATCTTTATTATCACGTACTGCCTATAGAGACGCAGCCCATATGCGGTTAGTAGGAATTTTCTCAACAGTTCTTTGAGTAAAGTTACGTTGGACACGGTAAAGTGGACACTGTTACTTGTGTGGAGTAGTTAGCATATGTGAGGTAGTGACGGATCGGGAAACGCCATTTCTTAGGAGACAGACAGAGAAAACTTGTTCTGGCGGATAAAGTGTACAAGTAGTTACGTTGTTTTAAGTGTCAAAAAAATCGTTCAAATGGCTCTGAGCACTATGCGACTTAACTGCTGAGGTCATCAGTCGCCTAGAACTTAGAACTAATTAAACCTAACTAACCTAAGGACAGCACACACATCCATGCCCGAGGCAGGATTCAAACCTGCGACCGTAGCGGTCGCTCGGTTCCAGACTGTAGCGCCTAGAACCCCACGGCCACTCCGGCCGGCTTTTTAAGTGTCGTCTCACTTTCTAACGGTGGAGGTATTAAAAATAAAGTTGAAAAGAACCATCTGTAGCACTGCCAGTAATAAAGAAGAATTTTTAAATCCAGCTTAAAGAATACCTCGTTCCCTTACTTTTATGTCACCTTACGTCACCAATGCATAAAGGCTATCAATTTTCTAAAGTAGTTTGTGGTAGCGTTAACTACTGACCTGAAATAATGCCAAGGACATCAGTCAGGGAAAATATTGAAACTCCTAATCCTTAATAACTTTGTCGTACTGCTCAGAAACCCGTGACAGCTAAAATATTCAGATAGTGCGCTGAACAGTTTTGAAAGCTACCTGAGAAACATACAACAGGGTGTTGTCTGTGGAAATGGGAAATCGTGTACGGTTCATGGCAAGTGTGTCACTGAGGGAGTTCTTTCCCGCTATTGTTCTCAGCTTACGTGTCTCATAGCTTTTGTCTTCTTCTAATTACCTTCCCGTGTCAGCTGATCGGCGAAAGAAGGAAGTACGAAAACGCTGTGGAGAAATCACGAATAGAGAAATAGAAATCATTTAGGAATGAAAAAAATAGGAAGTGCCGGAAAGCTGCGGCAAAATGTCTGCATGAAGAATGTGAAGAAATCTAAAAAGAAATGACTGTCGGAAGAACTGACTCAGCATATAGAAAAGTCAAAACAACCTTCGGGGACATTAAAATCGAGGGTAATAACATTGTGAGATTAGCACCCTCTGATATGGCAGCAGAAAGAGCCATTATTTCATGGTACACGTTCCTCTCATGTGCAGTGAGGATGCTTTGGGGAAGATTTGATTTTTGTGTAGAATTCCAAAAATTCTTGATGGGAATGATCAATTGTATGAGTTGTGAGCTTCCAGAATGCATAGGAAGCACTCAGATGAATAAACAGAGAGCGAAGTGCAATGGGAACTACACTGTTAATTGCAAAGAAGTGAGCGGATAGATAGAAAGAGTACATTGAAGGCCTCTATGAGGGGGAAGACGGATCTGATGTGTCATAAGATGAACCGGGAGACAATATAGAGGTGATAGGGGATCCAGTATTAGAATTTAAAAGAGATTTGGAAGACTTAAGATCAAATAAGTCAGAAGGAATATATAACGTTCGATTGGAATTTCTAAAACCGCTGGGGAAGTGGCAACAATACGACTACTCGTGTAAATGTGTCGAATGTACGGGAATGACGATATACCATCAAACTTTCGGAAAAACATCATCCACACAATTCCGAAGACAGCAAGGGCCGACAAGTGCAAGAGTTATAGCACAGTCAGCTTAACAGCTCATGTATCCAAGTTGCTCACAAGAATAATATGTTGAAGAATGGAAATGAACATTAAGGTTCTGTTATATGACGATCTGTTTGGCTTTAGAAAAGGTAAAGGGACCAGAGAGGCAGTTATGAGGTTCCGGTTGATAATGGAAGCAAGTCTGAAGAAAAATCAACAAATCTTCAATGGATTGGTCAACCTGGAATATGTGTTCCACAATGTAAAATAGTGCAAGATGTTCGAAATTCTAAGAAAAACGTGGGAAAGCCGGATAAAATACAAGATGTACAAGAACCAAGAGGAAACAGTAGGACTGGAAGACCACGAACAAACTCGTCGATTTGAAAAGGGCTAAGACAGGGATGCAGACTTCCGCCGTTACTGTTCAGTCTACACACTGTCGAAGCAATGAGGAAACTAAAAGAAAGATACAACAGTGGTATTAAAATTCAGAGTGAGAGGATATCAATGAGAAGATTCGCTGATGACAGTGCTATCCTCATAGAAAATCGAAAAGAATTGCAGGATGTGGTGAATGGAATGAACAATCTAATGAGTACTAAATACTGATTGAGAGTAAATCTACGAAATACCAAGGTAATGACATGCAGCAGGAATGAGAACAGCGAGAAACTTAACAATACAATTGGAGGTCACGAAGTAGAAGAAGTTAAGGAATCCTGCTCCCAAGGCAGCAAAAGTGCCCGTGACGGACGGAGTAAGGAGGACGTCAAAAGCAGACTAACGCTGTCGAAAAAGGCATTCCTGTCCAAGAGAAGTCTGCTAGTATGAAACAGCTCTTAAAGTGAGGAAGTAAGTTCTGAGTATGTACGTTTGGAGTACAGCATTGTATGGTTGTGTGACATGGAATGTGGGAAAACCGGAACGAAAGAGTATTGAAGGCTTTGGATATGTTGTTGCAGAAGGGTGTTGAAAATTATGTGGACTGTTAAGGTAAGGAATGAGAAGGTGCTTTGGAGAATCGGCGAGGAACGGAACATATGGAAAACATTGACAGGATGAAGGGACCGGATGATAGAACATCTGTTAAGACATGAGGGATAACTCTCGTAGTAGGAGAGGAACTGTAGAGGGAATAGGTCTAGAGGGAGGCAGAGACTGGAATACATCCAGCAAGTAACTGAAGACGTAGGTTCCAAGTGCTGCTCTGAGATGAAGAGGTTGGTAGAGGAGAGGAATTCATGGTTGGCTCAATCAACCAAAACACTCGATGCCCACCAGCTTTACTTTAGTCCTCGACCTGAAGGTATCAGTACTGTCGTCGTCCAGATAAATGACAATCTGTCTGAAGAGTTCTGACGAGCGACAAACCTGAGAATTGATTGTGAAGAAATCTCAAATATTTCTCGTATCCCACAGGAATTAATTAGTCCAGATTCCGAGAACAACTACTTCCTAAGCCATTTTTACAAAATCCAATACCGTATCATAAAACGATGAAGAACTTGGAGTAACTTTGGATAATAAACCTTAACTTGCAGGAAGACATCGTCGTCATGCGCATGGACACTTCCACTTGCCTCCCTGCCCTCCAGAAATTTCTAAACATATTTGTGATAGTGTGTCACGCAAACATACCCAAACACTTGTTCTGTCGAACCTCCACTATTGTGAAGATGATCTATCATGCCACGAGTGGTAAAAATAATCACGAATGCTTGAGTGTGCCGCATCTACTACAACAATTTGGGCACGAGAATGCTACACTGGTCCAGTTGTTATGTCTGCGTCTAGACAAGTTACGAGACTACCATAACCCATATTTCTGTATGTCAATGCTCCCCAGAACCTCGCATAGATGTACACGTCATTACATCATAATAGCAACACAAAGTGTGATTTATCTTGTATCATACGCTCATACTTAAAACAATAACTTCGGTGTATCCTTCCCCTATAGACGTTCTCCGCCTCTGCAGCAAGCTACCCACCGCTCTATGCCCAGTTCAATTCCCATTTGCATCTAAAACATAGCTGACGCTTTTCATAATATCATCCTCTCACCTTTTCCCCAGAAAATTAACATACATGGCCAGTTTCGCTTGTCAAACACTGAAGCAAATACTACCTTTTTCTCCAGGTTACTCTTCTTTCTCCTTTAGTTTCACATCCAAGCCAGTTCTCACGCAATCTACTATATCTATAATTATTTTCACTATGGACTGCTACGGTCGCAGGTTCGAATCCTGCCTCGGGCATGGGTGTGTGTGGTGTCCTTAGGTTAGTTAGGTTTAAGTAGTTCTAAGTTCTAGGGGACTTCTGACCTAAGATGTTGAGTCCCATAGTGCTCAGAGCCATTTGAACCATTTTTATTTTCACTATATACAAGGTGTAGCTGTAATATTACGGGACTGATGTTGTCACAGAGTACCTATGCATGCGCCAAAGACGAACGACAAATAGCTATTAAGCGTGAGAACTTTACACTCAAATACAGCATATCTGGTGTCTGTAGACAAATCAGTGTGGCCGTGGCCTTTGTTTGTATGAGAGCTGTTATTTTATTTTGCCAGAAAACTGATAACTGTGACAGCGGAGCGGAGAACTGTCTTGAAGTTTCAAGTGAAACTTGGGAAAACTGCTACTGAATCCTATGTTATACTAAAAGAAGTGAATGGTTAACACTAATCATCACTTACGCGAATTTTTGACTGGTTCATACATTTCCAAGATGGCTGAGAAGACGTTGAAGATGACTCAAGTTCGGGATGTCCTTCAACGTCAAAAACGGATGAAAATATCGAATAAGTAGGTAATCTGAATAGAAGTGACCGTCTCTTGAGTATTCGGTTTATTGGTGAAACTGTAGAAATTAACAAAGTACGAGTGAAGAAGATTTTAAATACCTAGATAACATGAGAAAATTGTGTGCGAAACTGGTGCCAAAAATTCTCATGATTGAACACAAAAAAAACTCGTGAGAATGTTACTGACACTTTGCATACCATTGAAAATGATCAAATGGCTCTCAGCACTATGGGACTTAACATCTGTTGGTCATCAGTCCCCTAGAACTTAGAACTACTTAAACCTAACTAACCTAAGGACATCACACACATCCATGCCCGAGGCAGGATTCGAACCTGCGACCGTAGCGGTCACGCGGTTCCAAACTGAAGCGCTTAGAACCGCACGGCCACACCGGCCGGCTGAAAATGATCCTAATGTATAGTATTCACAGGTGTCCGGCCTTGTCACGTCCTAATTCCTCCACAATATTTCGGTAAACAGACACGTTGCCATCTTCAGGTTGTTCCTGAAGAGTGCTGCCCTTCTCTCGGTGTCCTATATGTGCTGGGCGTTACCCCCTCCACCACTTCGCTACGCTCGCCGTCTGTCCGGCCGCTGCGGTGGACGGTTGCAGTGGTCGTGAAAGCGACGCCCCGGTCCGCTTTGTGACCTGCAGTGCCCGCGCTACCGCCATGGGCACCGAGGCCACTGTCCGGAAACACCTCTTCTTTTCCAAGTTCTGAGCAGGGTTGAATAATAATTTCATGGAAAGATTTATGGCCTCTTGCTTTCTCGCTTTTCGTTGTGGGCTTCAGTCCTAAGATTAGTTTGTTGCAGCTCTCCTGTGAAAGCCTCTTCTTCTCTTAGTAACCATTGCAACCTGAATCTGTCTGAATCTGCTTACTGTACTCATCTTCTCGTCTCCCTCTACGATTTTTACTCCCTCCAATACTAAATTGGTTTCAGAATGTGCTCTATCAACCCTTCTTTTGGTCAAGTTGTGCCACGAATTTCTTTGTCTCCCCAATTCTGCTCTGTACCTTCTCATTACTTGCGTGATGTACCCATCTAATCTTGCACATTCTTCTGTAGCAGCACATTTCGAAATCTCCTGTTCTCTTTTTGCCTACACTGTTTACCGTTCATCTTTCCCTTCCATACAGGGGTACACTCCAGACAAATATTTTCGGGAATGACTTCCTCACACTTAAATGTATATTCGATGACAGAAAATTTCTCATCTTCAGAATTTTTTTGTTTGTTTGGCCTTTGCAAGTCTTCATATTATATCCTCTCTACTTCGGCCATCATCAGTTATTTTTCTGCCCAAATACCAAAACTCATCTACTAGTTTAAGTGTCTCCTTTCATAAGCTAATCTCCTGAGCGTCACCGGAATTAATTTGTCTACATTCCATTATCCTTGTTATGCTGTTGTTGATATTAATCTTCTATCCTTCTTTCAAGACGCCGTCCATTCCGTTAACTGCTCTTCAAAGTCCTTTGCTGTATCTTACATAACTGAAATGTCATCGGCAAACCTCAAGGTTTTTATTTCATTTCCCTGAATTTAAATTTCTATTCCAAATTTTTCTTTCGAGTCCCTTACTGCTTGTTCAATGTAAACACTGAATAACTCCCTTCTCAACGACTGCTTCCTGTTCATGCCTCTCGACTCTTATAACTACCATCTGGTTCCTCTTCAAGTTGTAAATAGCATTTCGCTCCCTGTGTTTTATCCCTGCTACTATTAGAATTTCAAAGATAATATTAGCATTGTCAAAAGCTTTCTGTGAGTCTACAAATGCTATAAAAGTAGGTTTGCCTTTCCTTAACCTGCCTCCTAAAATACGTCGTAGGGTCAGTATAACCTCGCGAATTCCTACATTCCTGCGGAATCCAAACTAATCTTCCCCGAAGTCGGCTTCTAACAGTTTTTCACACCTGTCAGCAACTGCTTTCATTGTAATTGTTAATATTCCATTCTTCTTAAAATGTGAATGTACTTCGCCTGTCTTATACATTTTGGACACGAGATGGAACAGTTTCGTATCGCTGGCTCTCGCAAGGGTATTATACTCGAACATAATACGTGTTCCAAAATTCTACAACTGATAGACGTTAGAGATATAGGTCTATAGTTCTGCACATCTGTTCGACTTCCCTTCTTGAAAACGGGGATGACCTGTGCCCTTTCGAATCTTTCTGAACGCTACGCTCTTCTAGAGATCTGCGGTACACCGCTGCACGAAGGGGGGCATTTCCTTCGCGTACTTTGTGTAAAATCGAACTGGTATCCCATCAGGTCTAGCGGCCTTTCCTCTTTTGAGCGATTTTAATTGTTTCTCTATCCCTCTGTCGTCTATTTCGATATCTACCATTTTGTCATATGTGCGACAATCTAGAGAAGGAACTACAGTACAGTCTTCCTCTTTGAAACAGTTTGGAAAAAGATATTTAGTATTTCGGCCTTTAGTCTGTCATCCTCTGTTTCAGTACCATTTTGGTCACAGAATGTCTGGACATTTTGTTTTGATCCACCTACCGCTTTGACATAAGACCAAAATTTCTTAGGATTTTCTGCCATGTCACTACATAGAACTTTACTTTCGAATTCATTGAACGCCTCTCGCATAGCCCTCCTCACACTACATTTCGCTTCGCGTAATTTTTGTTTGTCTGCAAGGCATTGGCTATGTTTATGTTTGCTGTGTATCGCGACATTCCTGCTCGCGTTGGTCGACATCCAACGACTGTTAGCAGAATATGGAATTGGTGGGTTCAGGAGGGCAATACGGAACGCCGTGCTGGATCGTATCACTAGCAGTCGAGATGACAGGTATCTTATCCGCATGGCTGTGACGGATCGTGCAGCCACGTCTCGAACCCAGAGTCAACAGATGGGGACTTTGGCAAGACAACAACCATCTGCACGAACAGTTCGACGACGTTTGCAGCAGCATGGACTATCAGCTCCGATAACATGGCTGCGGTTACCCTTGACGCTGCATCACAGACAGGACCGCCTGCGACGATGTACTCAACGACGAACCTGGGTGCACGTATGGCGAAGCGTCATTTTTTCGGATGAATCCAGGTTCTGTTTACAGAATCATGATGGTCGCACCCGTGTTTGGCGACATCGCGGTGATCGCACATTGCAAGCGTGTATTCGTCAGCGCCATACTGGCGTATCACCCGGCGTGATGGTATGGGGTGCCATTCGTTACACGTCTCGGTCACCTCTTGTTCGCATTGACGGCACATTGAATAGTGGACGTTACATTTCAGATGTGTTGCAACCCGGGGCTCTACCCTTCATTCGATGCCTGCGAAACCCTACATTTCAGCAGGATAAAGCACGACCTCATGTTGCAGGTCCTGTACGGGCCTTTCTGGAGACAGAAATGTTCGACTGCTGTCCTGGCCAGCACATTCTCTAGATCTCTCACCAATTGAAAACGTCCGGTCAATGGTGGCCGAGCAACTGGTTCGTCACAATACTCCAGTCACTACTCTTGATGAACTGTGGTATCGTGTTGAAGCTGCATGGGCAGTGGTCCCTGTACACGCCATCCAAGCTCTGTTTGACTCAATGCCCAGGCGTATCAAGACCGTTATTGCGGCCAGAGATGTTTGTTTGGGGTACTGATTTCTCAGGATCTATGCACCCAAACTGCGTGAAAATATAATCACATGTTAGTTCTAGTATAATATATTTGTCCAATGAATACCCTTTTATCATCTGCATTTCTTCTTGGTGTAGCAATTTTAATGGCCAGTAGTGTATATAATTTTTACTGCTGTTATTTTATAGCCACACCTTGTATATTATAGCTGTTACTGGGAATTATATGCCGTATGGAATGTATGACATACAATAAATGTGTCGCAATGAACATAATGTAACATACGCTCCTGGTGTTTCAAAAAGTTTCATCAAATTTCAAAAGAATATATCCTAAACATGAATGAAGTGTAGAGGCCGAGAGTGGTTGGCCTCTTTGGTGGCTAGCGAAACTCGACTGTCAGAGAGGCCGGTGATTCATCATCCTGGGCAGGATAACAGTGGAGCAGCTCAGCAAAACTATAGCATTCATAACGATGCTTGAAGACGCGAACGCGCACGAGGGAATCTGACCACGCAAGCTACGGCACCTGACTAACTGCACGGCACCAGACAAGAACTCTAGACCATCAATGTAAGAGACCAGCGGTGGCTGAACCGGTTCCGTTGGTGACCCACTTTGCAGTGTGCCAAGTCACCAGCAAGAGAGTCAACGCGAACAGCGGGGCCGCAGAGGCAGAGTCCGGAAGTGGCGGCTGGTTTATACGGACTTAGATCGACGCTTTCTTTCCAAGGCAGCTAGAGCTACATCTGCATACTCGACAGACTACCGTAGAGTGCCTGGCGGAGGCTATCTTATACCACTACTAGTCATTTGCTCTCCTGTTCCACTCGCCAATAGAGCTTGGGAAAAACGACTTTCTAGATGCTCCGTGTGAGCCCTAATTCGTAGTCCGTACGAGATATGGTTTTTGACACCAGTGGAACCGTTGTGCAGTCAGTTTCAAGCTCTAGTTCTCTAAGTTTTCTCAGTAGTGATCCTCGAAAAGAACGTCGCCTGTTTCCCAGTGATTCCATATTCAGTTCCCAAATACTTGTCGGTTGTTCCAACTTACAGGTAACAAATCTAGCAGCCCGCCTTTGCGTTGCTTCGGTATTTTCTTTTAACACGATCTAGTGGCGATAACAAACTCTCTAGCAGTACTCAGGAATATGTCGCACTAGTTCCCTAGATGCGGTCTCCTTTACAGGTAAGTCACACTTTCTCAAAATTCTCCTAGTAAACCGAAGTCGACCATTGGCCTTCCTACCACAACATCACGCCCAGATATTTAACCGACGTGATTGTATCAGGCAGAACTGCAAATGCTGTAACCTATGATTACGAAGATGCTTTTGCTGATCATAAGCATTAACTTAAAATTTTTCTTCATTTAGAACTAACTGCCATTCATCACATCGACGGGTTTCTTCTGATGTAACCACGCTTGGCCGGGGGACACACTGACCCATTTCCATGAGGTACTTGCATTAACTGTAGTGCCTTCTTTACCTTATTTACCAAGGTCAAGTAAAATAGCTGTGGACCAACAGAAAATACAAACTTGGTTCAAATTTGAACTTACACAGTGAAACTAAAACGTTAAGCACGTCTGTTACCTATGACTGCGATTCATGGCTGATTTGAACAATGAATTTGCACTCTACTGGCGAGACAGAGCTAATATCAATATAAGTGTCAGTGCATGTGGTCCTTGTCAGGAGTCTCTCTGGGGCAGACGGCAATTCAGTTGATACTCTTCGCCGAGAGTGCGATACCGTGTCTCCTACAGCGTACGCGATGTACGGATCGTGCAATGCATTTTGCTTTGTCCCTCCTCTCCTCTCGGCACCCATAGGCTGCTTGCGACGAACTGATTAATGATAAGAACTTTTATATTTCGTACAGGACCAAGTGAAAACCTTAGTGAAACGAAGACTCAGAGGAACCTGCAATAATATTCATATAAGTCAAAGCCTCTTTCATTTAAACACTATTCTTCAACAGCAGACTATTTTCGCTTTCAGTGAATGAACGTCTTGATAATTTTAATGTGAAATGTTCAGTTACGTTCGTGGTAAAGGATTGCGATATTCTGAAACAAGGGAAGATGTTCCAACAACACGATAATCTCTTGTACTAATGTCCACTTTCAGGCAGTTGTGTAATGAAACGATTTATCGATAAACTTTTCCTCGAGTACTTAACCATTTAAATAACTCACTTAAAGTGATATAGTTGGCTCTACTTCTTTATTAGAGTTCAAATATCATTGTTCGCATCACCTACGAATCGCAGTCAGGGGTAACAGACTTACTGTTAACTGAAATAATACGTGACAAAATATTACTTTGATATCAATTATAAATGGCCGGAAAAGACAAGAGTAACTTACTAAAGACACAATTAAATCGTATGAGTTTTTACCAAAGCCCATGTGCCGTCATTCGTTCTATTAAGTTCACTCGGCGCAGCTCACATACACTGAATTGACAGCCGTCGAGATATAGTTCATTGATTTCCATTTAACTATCAAATGCTGACTAAACGAGCCTTCATAAATTTCCATATACATTGATTACGGGAGTGCAAATTAATCAGTCAAAATCTTCTCTGTATTTACTATCACAGATATTGCTACACCTCCGATCCAACACAACGTGTAAGAACATTTGCTGTTATTTCAGCTGCAATTTAAATTTCTGATTCCTTCCTCTCAGCTATAAGAATGTCTACTCGGCTAATCTTCCTGTAGCTCGAATGTCTCGAATTTAAAAACTGTCGTATTGAATAATATTTACAACTTAGATATCTTAACATATCTTCTGAGCACCTTTTACGTAACATGAATCACTGACAGACACATATGTGATAGAACTCAAGTTTTAATGTTCACATCAGACATTAGATACAATAGTGAAAGCATTTATCATTATACTCATTAGCTAGGCAGTTTAATAATTAAAATTGTCTCAACAGTATCTTCCGGTTAGTCTGCCGCCCGCTAACATTCGGTTAGACATCAGGATCTGCCAGCACACCCACTCCCACGTTGTTAGAAAAGCACTGGGACACCTTGCCGAACTCGATCACGGTTGATGAATCAAACAAAGCAAATTTTTTAGTATGCCGATACACATAAAATCTGTAATACAAAATTAAAGCACCTATTTAAACCAACATGGCGCTGCTCAGAGGAACCTGTCATGTTCGTCACGATTCATGGCAAACACTCCAACTTCTGGTCTCCAAGGACGTCTGATGTCACAGTGTGCGATAGTTTTTTGAGGGTTCGTGGAATACCCTCTCTGTGGCACCGTTTTTAACGAATTATAGTAAATTTTGACGCCGTGTAGGAACAGCAATTAATACAGTAACTCTATGGATGTTCGTAAAAGTATGTTGGTTCGTCTTGTAGAGTATAAATTGAACATCTGTGTACGGTAAATGAAAATGGTCCCAAACATAATAGTAACATGTACCCCAATCTTATATGATCATGTTTGTTAAAGATGTATCCTTGTATCACCGAATGGTTTTTATTACCAAATAAAAAGCCGGCCGCGGTGGCCGAGCGGTTCTAGGCGCTTCAGTCCGGAACCGCGCGACTACTACGTTCGCAGGTTCGAATCCTGCCTAGGGCATGGATGTGTGTGATGTCCTTAGGTTACTTAGGTTTAAGTAGTTCTAAGTTCTAGGGGACTGATGACCTCCGATGTTAAGTCCCATAGTGCTCAGAGCTATTTGAACCATTTTGCAAATAAAAACATTATAGTCATACGAGTAAAACTCCACCCAAAGGATGTACCTTTAGTCTTGTGGATGGTGTAGTCTTATGAATTCATGTAGGAAATCTGCTTCGATGCAGAAAGTGGCCTGATGCTTTTAATATTGCCAGGGTAAATAAATCAATAAGCAAATTAGAGGCGCTGTTAAACGTAAACTCCATTGTCACAGAGGCTCTACCAACTTCATTAGCAATCCGTGAGCGGTTCAGCAAACTTCAGTCGTTGGGGAAATTAGTATAGCGAACAAAAATTTTAAATTATACTGAATTAATTTAGAAATGTTACATTAAAGTGTAACAGTGCACCCATAGGATTTTAACTATATAACCTTCAAGCGAAACAGCTGTGTCGCTTCGGTGTTCAGTGTAGCAAAAGTTATTTTCCAGTAAATTAACTTAACACAGTAAACAGAATGCTAATTAAAGGTGCAAAGAGCACAGAAATGGTGCAATGTTGAAAGATAACAAACTAAGACAGTAGAAATATCACGGTGAATGCATGCAAACACGAAAGTTCTAATTGGAAAATTACTCGAAAGAAGTGTAGATAGATATTTTAAAATGCATGTACTGGTACGTTAACAATGGAACAGTGGAAACGTATGACAAGGCTGCCTTTGTAAAAGTCATAAATTACTCCTGCAGTACTCACTGATTATTAAGAGAAACGTAATTTTTGAAGAAACTGACGATATAAAGCATATAAGTACTGTCACTGCTGCTTCTGGTTCCTAGTTTTATTTCTACGTAAGGGACGTAGCAATTATGTACCTTAACGGGACACAGTTCATAACCATGTACAAGGTAATAACGTTTCGAGTAAATTGACTAGGTTCGGAGAACAAGGCAGTGTATAGGAAAAACATTTACTATCCTCTTACACTCTTTTCCTGTCCTGTAATACATTGTCTGGAAATTCGCGCAGGTGTTGTCATTAGACAACTGTCTGGTCAGCCCTCTTAGATTGTTTGTAGATGATGCTAAAAAGGGTTCAAATGGCTCTGAGCACTATGCGACTTAACTTCTGAGGTCATCAGTTGCCTAGAACTTAGAACTAATAATACCTAACTAACCTAAGGACATCACACACATCCATGCCCGAGGCAGGATTCGAACCTGCGACCGTAGCGGTCACTCTGTTCTAGACTGTAGCGCCTAGTACCGCACGGCCACACAGGCCGGCTGATGATGCTAACATTTATTGTCTAGTACAGTCATCAGAAGAAAAAAAACAATTGCAAAACGATGCAGACATGATATATGTGTGGTGTGGAAAGTGGTAATTGACTCTAAATAATGAAAAGCATGAGGCCATCCACATGGTTACTAATAGGAATAAGTTAAATTTTGGCTACGAAAATCACACAAATCTAAAGATAATCAGTTCACCTGAATACCTCAGTATTGTAATTACGAAAAACCTACAATGGAATGATCACATAGTTATTTCAGTGGAGTATGTGACCAAAGAATGCAAGTTTATTGGCAGAAAACTTGCAAGACGCAACAGGACCTCTTCTAGAGTACTGCTGCGCAGTATGGGATCCTTACCAGGTAGACTGACGGAGGAAATCGAAAAAACTCAAAGAAGGGGTGCTCGTTTTGCTTTATCGTGAAATACACTGAGGTGACGTAAGTCATAAGGTACCACCTAATATCTTGTCCTACCTTTTTCCAAGCGTAGTGCAGAAATTTGACGTGGCATAGACTCAATAGGTCGTTGGAAGTCCCCTGCAGAAATAATGAACAAAGATGCCTCTGTAGCCATCCACAATTGGGAAAGTGTTGCCGGTCCAGGATTTTGTGCACGAACTGACCTCTCGATTATGCCCCATAAATATTAGATGCGGTTCATGTCGGGTGATTTGGATGGCCAAACCATTTTCATGTTCTTTCCACGTTGTTCTTCAAACAAATAACGAAAAATTTTTGCCCGATGACATGACGCATTGTCATCCAACTTCGCACTTTACTGTTCATACTGTTCCTGTGAGCCCAGTATGCCATCTTTTGACGATGCGACGATGTCAGTGCTTGCGAAAGGTTTAAACTTCGCTCCTATACCTGCTTCACTGCCTTTAACGGATTTCTTCAGTTCCATTGAGGAAGCCATTAGACGTCTCCCTGTGGATTCTGCAGACGAAATTCGTCGTGAATCTTGCCGAATGTTGTTGAAATGTGCGCCACAACGGAGTAACATCTCGCCAGCTGAAAGAGCTGCTCTCCGCAGCCTCAGGAGATACGAGGGCTATCCACAAAGTACATTACGCTTTGGAATTAAAAATAAATAAAGTATTGGGAATTTTTTTTATTATATACAAATGAAAGCCACACTTAAATACTACTTTTCTACATAGTTGCCATTTAAATTAAGGCACTTATCGTAGCGATGGACGAGCTTGGAAATTACTTCGTCGTAAAATTCGGCCGCCTGCACCTTCAACCACGTGGCGACTGCCTTTTAGGACAGAAAAGGTGTGATTTTTTTTGGTTTTCCTGGAAAGAGGCACTACAATAAACTCTGAAAGGTATTGCCAAACTCTGCACAACCTTAGAAGTGCAATACAAAACAAGATCAGGGGAAAGTTGGGCTCAAAGATCTTGCTGATTCACGACAACGCCCGGGCCCACACGGTAGATGCCACTCGTGAAGTTCTCGAATCTTTTAAGTGGGAGTTGTTTCCTCATCCGCCGTACAGTCCCGACCTGGCACCGAGCGACTTCCACTTATTCCCAGCAATGAAGAAGTGGTTGGCTATGCAGCGTTTTGATGACGACGCACAGCTTCAAGAAGAGGTAACCACGTGGTTGAAGGCGCAGGCGGCCGAATTTTACGACGAAGGAATTTCCAAGCTAAAATATGGAAAATTTCTTTAAACCTAAATTAGCACATGTCTTTAAGGTCTGGGATATAATTTATTAAGGCGGTACAATTTATTCTCTCGCTAGTACAAATTACGAAACCAGTTCCTAATTTGTACTAGTTGTAGATGCTTATCAGTTCAGGTGTAGCCAAATTCTTTTTCTCACAGTTTCCATCCTTTAAGTTAGATACCAAGAACATCTTGCAGCTGAGGAAGCCAAAGTTCACATAATTTTGTAACTTACTTTTTAGACTATAATAAATAAAATCTCAAAAATGGTTCAATTCAGGCAGTTCCTACCAATACTAATTATTACACTAGAAATCACCTCATTAAACCTTGCTCTCAATTCTCTGCCTTAATTACAGTAGCTATAAAAACGATAATCTATCATCGTCAAGGTTGGGTAACTACTCGACAATTCCCTGACATCTGCTACACATCGATTTATCGCACAGCCAGTCTAGTAAGGGGATTGCCCTTCGACCGAATCGGTCAGCGTTTTCACGTCCTGGAACGTCTGCCCATGCAGAGAAACTTTTAGACCCGTGCCGATATGCGGTGGTTTCCCGCGCACTAGTCACGCCCATGTCATTTATCGCCACAACCAACGCCTAAGTCTTTCCACCATGTGGCGACTTGGCGTGTTCTTTACTTCAGGTTTTTGCGCCTGACTGTACAGCGTCAACTTCTGTGCTCTTTGGTGTTTGAATAGTGATATCTAAGACAAAAATGAGAAAGCTAATAAACAGTTTTTATCACATCACGTTATAAGTGACGAAATTTACTTTGCTTAAGTTTAGGTGAAACGTTTAGTAGTTTTACTATTAACTGAACTACAAACTGTAATTTTGAACCAAAACTAAAAGGAAGAGAGAGAGGAATACATTTATACAAGACTAAATTGCGCAGTTGATAGTCTAAAAGTGGTTCCCAGAGCATAGATGTATACGTTTTTCAGCTGTTTACCCAGAGTTGCCCGGCTATGTATTTATTCTAACTCCATCAGTCCATCTCCTCCTTCCGTCTCTCTTTATACATCTCCTCGACCGAAATCTTTGTTCCTCGCTTTCTTCCCCCCCCCCCCTCCTCCTCCCGCACTGTTAATCTCCTCCACTCCCTCTCACTGTCCAGTTTCCTCCTCCATAATCTCTCTCTCTATCTGCTCTTGCTGCACCTTTCCACCTCCTCTAACAACACCTCTGGCTCCAACCCCTCCATCCCCTCACCTCCTCCTCCCCTTCTCTCTGTTCACCGCCTTCTGTTCGCTTGCTCATCTACATCTACATGATTACTCTGCAATTCACATTTAAGTGCTTGGCAGAGGGTTCATCGAACCACAATCATACTATCTCTCTACCATTCCACTCCCGAAAAGCGCGCGGGAAAAACGAACACCTAAACCTTTCTGTTCGAGCTCTGATTTCTCTTATTTCGTTTTGATGATCATTCCTACCTATGTAGATTTGGCTCAACAAAATATTTTCGCATTCGGAAGAGAAAGTTGGTGACTGAAATTTCGTAAATAGATCTCGCTGCGACGAAAAACGTCTTTGCTTTAATGACTTCCATCCCAACTCGCGTATCATGTCTGCCACACCCTCTCCCCTATTACGTGATAATATAAAACGAGCTGCCCTATTTTGCACCCTTTCAATGTCCTCCGTCAATCCCACCTGGTTAGTATCCCACACCGCGCAGCAATATTCTAACAGAGGACGAACGAGTGTAGTGTAAGCTGTCTCTTTAATGGACTTGTTGCATCTTCTAAGTGTCGTGCCAATGAAACGCAACCTTCGGCTCGCCTTCCCCACAATATTATCTATGTGGTCTTTCCAACTGAAGTTGTTCGTAATTTTTACACCCTGGTACTTAGTTGAATTGACAGCCTTTCGAATTTTACTATTTATCGAGTAATCGAATTCCAACGGATTTCTTTTGGAAGTCATGTGGATCACCTCACACTTTTCGTTACTTAGCGTCAACTGCCACCTGCCACATCATACAGCTATCTTTTCTAAATCGCTTTGCAACTGATACTGGTCTTCGGATGACCTTACTAGACGATAAATTACAGCATCATCTGCGAACAACCAAAGAGAACTGCTCAGATTGTCACCCAGGTCATTTATATAGATTAGGAACAGCAGAGGTCCCAGGACGCTTCCCTGGGGAACACCTGATATCACTTCAGTTTTAGTCTATGATTTGCCGTCTATTACTACGAACTGCGACCTTCCTGACAGGAAATCACGAATCCAGTCGCACAACTTAGACGACACCCCATAGGCCCGCAGCTTGATTAGAAGTTGCTTGTGAGGAACGGTGTCAAAAGCTTTCCGGAAATCTAGAAATACGGAATCAACTTGAGATCCCCTGTAGGTAGCGGCCATTACTTGTGTCTGTCTCCTCCTCTCTCATATCTGTGTCTGCGTCCTTATCGTCTAGCCCCTCCCCCATCTGTACATTTCTTCTTGTCCCATTCTCTCTCCACGTTATCAAAGGAAGTTACTGGTTCTTACTGCCATAGTATTTATTTCCAGATATTAATATGTATACCACGTCTGGTACCATCGATTCAGGGACCTAGGATGAGCTTTTTAGCTGTGGCTCCGCCGAAGTACGTGTCACGTATATTTCACACATATTTAACATGTTTCACACATCTTTCACCTGTACCTGTTGTGAATTTCGTCTGAGATTTCAATTTCATGCAGCTCAATCTCTATGCCACCATATGTCCTAAACAATGTGCCTTTCTATGGTATAATCTTGCGGGTTTATTTCGTGTTATATTTTTATACTGTCTCCGAAATATGTGGCGAATAGGGTTAGTAGTAAAGAACTAATAAAATAAAACGTAATGCATGATGCGGCAGATTCACTGAATAAACACAGAAAATGTAGTGAGCGATAATTCTTTTCCTTTCATTATTTTGTGGGGGTTGTTAGCGAAAAGATTTTGAAATTACATATATAGTTCGTTGTAAATCACTAAGTGATCTCATTCTCAAGTACAGGATGAACAAAGTCTGAGAATTTGCACGTCGTAAGCTATACTACTTCTCCTCTCTGACTCCCAGCCTTTCGTATATTAATAGTTCTCACGCTCACACCTATTCTCTCCAAACAGTAAGTGCTATGTGTACCAAGTCTGACTAAAATCAGTCTAGGGGTTTAGGGGGAGATGTGGAACATAGATACATATACATTGTAAGTAGGCTGTTTATGTTTTCTTATCATAGGTATTAAACATGGCCATTTTTACTGTAATAATTTTTCTGCTTGAGCTTTGTCATGTATAGATATAAGTTTTATATTTTTTATATTTTTTATATTTGCTGCTGCTGTTTGCCAGGCATAGTGCTACTGAATTTTAAATTGTGTTACTCTTCTAAGCTAGTTTTACTACTGATTTATTTTTCTTGTTTGCTGCACAGTGCCTTATATTAGTTGTAGTACTGCAATTGCTTTGCCTATTTAAAATTTTTGTCCTTGATGTTTGTGTTAATTGTTTTATGCTGCTGCATTGCCTCGTCCCTTAGTTTAGCATCTGAGCTCAGTAGATTTAAGTTAGCTTAAGAGGGGGTAGCCTCTAAGAGAATGAGTTGCAAAGAATTTGAAGAAATGCACTGAGAAGTTATACGAACAAAGTACAGGTATAGGTAGGATTTTCTTGGAAATAAATAATGAGGTAAGACATATGTGAAATAAATACAGAAAGCATGCTTGGATAGGATTTTTTTGGTGGAAGCAAAGGTTGATATAAGACGAAAGATCTATGGAATGAAGTTTTGGGATGGACTGCAGTACCAAATGTTACACTGAAAATGAACCCTGTCCTTTCCTTTTGTGTTATTCCACTATGTGTTTGTGTACTCTTGTGTAGTTGTTTTCTTCCTGTCTCTGTGTAGTTTCATAGAATTTTTTTTCTTCTAATACTAAGCTACATTCACTAATGACCAGGAATACTGTTATCCTTAAATATAATTTGCATTTATAATATGTAATTTTCTTTGTAAAGATGTTTACACATTATTAATTCTGTTCTGTTTCAATTCTCATGTGTGAAATTAATATTTCGAAAACTATTCTCATTATTTTATTTATTTACTTATGTCATAATTCCTGTAACACTGGTGTATATGTTATTTCTATTCTTTTGTAAAGCCTGTACTACAAATGTTATCTGTATTGTTATGTTCTTTAATGATGTATTTTGTACCCTTGTAATTGTATTCTCATGTTATAATATTGTAATTGACACCAGTTCATCAATTTAAGTAACTTGTAAGTTACATTTCACTGCACACGTTTCTGTTGGTCACAGTAATGCACAATATGTGATAAGTTGGGACTGTTGTGTTTGCATGTGTGTTAATAATTCAGCAAGGGACTGGATAACAGCATTGCTGGTTCTAAGGACAATTCCAAAAACTTTGTGAGTGCACAAGTGGTGATTATGGACTTGCTATATTAACTGCAAGACTCTTCAATGGTGATTGTGCACCCGCACAGTCACAACAGATGGCTGCTGGCCATCTCTACAAGGACTGCAGTGGGTCTGCACCTCTGGTGGCCCACCAATACCACAATCTCTACCAGGACTACAGTGGGTCTACTCTGTGATGACCTACCTACCAATATTCATCAACTTCGACTGACTCTGCTGTGGGTTTGCTCTGTTGTGGCCCATTACCTGTCAGAATGTCAAGAGTCCGCACTGTCTTTCCGTTGGAAGGACAACACTACTTCTTCTAAACTGCATGGAAATCCACTACTTCCGTGTGCATTGTCTTTTACTGCTCAGACTTTGATAAAAGAAACGGCAGTTTTACTGTGATGAATGATCAGGACTGTCTTTATGGACTGTGAGAAAATTTTAGCTTTTGACTACCATTGTATTAATAAGTGTGTGCATTTGATATCTTTGTTATTGTAATTATGAAAAATTTTATCTAATCATTATTGGCCACTGGCCAAAACAATTTGTAAAACTTTTTGTGGGGAGCATGGGGGCTATGTAAGTAGGCTGTTTATGTTTTCTTATTGGCAACGTTACGTAGCGCTCTGTATGAAAATCACTGGCTGTGCTGTGTGCAGTCTGTGGCTAGTTTGCATTGTTGTCTGCCATTGTAGTGTTTGGCAGCGGCAGCTGGATGTGAACAGCACGTAGCGTTGCACAGTTAGAGGTGAGCCGCCAGCAGTGGTGGATGTGGGGAGAGAAATGGCGGAGATTTGAAATTTGTGCATGAACTGCTATTTATATATTATGACTATTAAGGTAAATACAGTGTTTGTTCTCTATTAAAATCTTTCATTTGCTAACTATCCCTATCAGTAGTTGGTGACTTCCGTAGTTTGAATCTTTTATTTAGCTGGCAGTAGTGGCGCTCGCTGTATTGCAGTAGTTCGAGTAACGAAGATTTTTGTGAGGTAAGTGATTTGTGAAAGGTATAGGTTAATGTTAGTCAGGGCCATTCTTTTGTAGGGATTTTTGAAAGTCAGATTGCGTTGCGCTAAAAAATATTGTCTGTTATTTTAAGCACAGTCATGTATAATTTGTTCAAAGGGGACATTCCAACATATATAAGTGCACCCCCCCCCCCCAACACATACTTATACACAAATACACATCTATATATACTTCCGATGTTTCAATAGTTATGGACGTTAAATTTTAGACTGTAATAGTTACGTGAGATTGTGTCACGAGTTTGTGTTCTTCTTCAGTACTCAACACCGCTATTAAGTCGGTGAACGACCTTATATTCTGGAAGGAAGGAAGATCGAGTTCAGCGTCCCGTCGACATCGAGATCATTAGAGACGGAGAATAAGCTAGGATTGTACCAGGTAGTGGGAAGGAAATCGGCCGTGCCCTTTCAAAGGAACCTTCCCGGCATTTGCCTGGATCGATTTAGGGAAATCACGGAAAATCTAAATCTGGACGGCCGGACGCGGATTTGAACCGTCGTGCACCAAAATGCGAGTCCAATGTGCCTGATATTCTGCATTCCGATGTATAGCAATCCTATAATCTCCAGGTTAATTGAATTGCATTTAAACAATCTTGCTTAATGTAGATTCCAGCCAGTTTGTAACTGAACTGTTCCATCAGACAAAAAAACGTTGTCCACCAATTCTTCTGCTATAAAACAACTATCTTTTCTGTGGTCATCATCTACTAGTTCTAGTCCTATTAAATGTTGCGGATGGTCGCCATTTATATACTCACATTAGACAAGAGAGCACAGCTCCCATTCAAGAATTTGTAGCCGTGTTTGTTACACAATGGCTACAAGCTTCGCTGCACTGCCAGGCTGCCAGGGCGGCTATTGTGCGGTTTTCGGGTACACGAGCTGTGCCCACAATAGATCCACATGGAGTGCTGGCACTAGCAAAGCAGAGCCACTCAATCACTGCCGCTCAATAACGATGTAAACTTCCATGAAACATTTCATCAGCGTATCCGCTGTCAACTGGAATTCATACCATGTGGTTGTCGATAAAAGTTCTCTGATTTCTGATGCAGAAACAGGGCAGAACCTCACTATACGGAGATAAGTTCACAATCCACCTCAGTGGTTGATAATATCTGTGTAGCTGCAGTAGTGAATGCTAGCCTTTGGGAAGTCTAGTTTTCTGTGTCAGAAGAGTTTCATTCACTACTTTCAGTAGCTTGCAAAGCAGAGGTACCGAATGACACCTACTGACACGACGCTACATCAACATACTAGGATCAATATTCAACCTGTCTGTATTGCCTTACGAAGCGATAAAATTTTTGTACTAAATGGCCCAAAAAAAATGAAAACACTACATAAACAATCACAGAACTATAATTACTTTTTTTTTATTTAAGAAACGTTACCGATCCATTGCTGTATCATCGGGTGGTAAATCAGGTCTGAAGTCCAGCAACATTGTTTCCGGGATGCGAAGCGTGTAATGTCTCCATTTGTATTTACTTCCTGCTTCCATCGACTCTGGTTCACCTGTAACGGTAATAAATGAAGCAGCATTCCAAAAATGTAACGCCGACAATACCTGTCCTACTTTTCGACTTGCATTTTTGTTGTGTAAGGGAGGGGGAGGGGGGATTGGATAACTGTACACAGTGCTTAATCGTATGCATTCAATGTTTGAAGCTGGTGGTAAACTTTATGACTTCCGACTACTCCTGGCGTCTTCTAATAATTGTACGTAACATACAGGAACAAGAAAACAGGCACCATTTCAGCCACGGAGTGCGTGGGTTTGAGCCAAATAAAAGACACCAGTTTCTTCTTATTTCCGGGAAACAGAAAATAAAAATATTAGCCTACAGTTACAACGTGGTATAAACCATGCTTCGACTTCTTGTTGCGCCAATTCAGGGCAAAACGTTGCGCTTTCGTTGATTACCTCCATCATCTTCATCAGGAGCAATTGACTGTCAAAACTGCTGCTTTGTTGACAATACACAGCCCATAGATGGCTTCTCATTGGTCGGTAATTACGTAATGCTGTTGGAGACGGTGTCAACGTCTGCACTGGTGACGCCACCGCTGTCATAATAGCGTGAACATTGTGACGAATACCTTTGCCTCTTCTCTGCATCGAGAACTCGCTTCCATGCACGCTAAGAATATTTCCGTTTCACGGTTGAAGGTCTCCTCGCACATTATTATTTCTACGAACACTTTAATTACAGAATCTCAGTATCTAGAAACCAGGTAAAAAATTTTTGTTTCGTCAAACAGAATTAGTGGGACTGTTCTGCAACTGCTGATTTCTACAGTTATCGATTTTTAATATACGCTGTCGATGTTCTACATGGCAGTCGAAAACGCTACGGATGGATTGACCTATGTAACTGCTTTCGCACTCATAAGGATGTTATATAACAAAGGGATCTTGAGGCCGAGACTGTCCTTAACAGAGAGTAGCATCTTTAGGAGGTCGGAAAACATGCCTAATACCTCGTCTTCCCAGGACTCTGCCTGTCTTGCTGGATGTAGCGCCGCAGAAAGAAGGCAATACAGTCCGTAGTTCGACACATGAATGTCCTACATTTTCACGCCTCCTTTTTTTGGAAGACACTGACTTCGTATCGCGTGAACCATCGCCGTTCTTTCGTAACACTTGCTTCGTATGAGTGATTACAGAAACCAAATACCGCTTGACAAAACAAAACTTTTGTCCCAGGTTGCTACGTACTTGTATTCTGTAATTAAAGACGCTGTCGAAATAAAAATGTGCGAGAAGAACTTCACCCGGACAGCGGGTGTACGTATACAGTACTAGGTGAGCGACGGTACCACCAATGTAGACGTTAATACCACTGAGACAGCATTACGTAATAACTGAATAACCAGAAGTCAACTATGGGCTATATAAGACCACTACAGCAGCAGTTTTGACGGTCAGTGGTTCCTGACGAACACAATGGAGGTAATCTTCGACAGTTCACGTGTTACCCTGAACTGTCGCTGCAAGAAGTCCGAGAATGTTTTATACGACAGTGGCGTCACGAAAGACTTCATTCTCCGAAGGTTATTACTGTTTAACTTTTATCTGAATGTATCAGTGCAACATGTAATTCATTATATCATAGCTTGGATTTGTTTTTTTAAATACGACAGTTTACCACACAGAATCCATTCGCGTTAGTATGTTAGGGCAGACTATTATAGCCGTGCGCTGAAAGAGACCAGGTTTTTATCTCCGTGGATAAGAATTTAAAAGAAACTGAAATGAAGAATGGAACGAAACAAACAGATTGGGCTGAAGAATAAGAAAGGGACAGCTGTTTACTGAACAGTCAGAAAAGAAAGAACAGGAAATCAAAACTGAGGAAGAAACACCAGAGTCATGGTACGTATCAGACGTTTCCATCATTTTGATGATGGCGATGACAATGATTACGATATGTGGCTTACTGACTCATTGAAAGCTCTACCTACGTAGGGAAGAACCTAGTGAGTTATGCTGCATCTGTGGAGTGGGTAGAGACAAAGAACGTGTATTCAGTGCTGTGCTTTGAATCACGATGCGTGTACTGGAAAAGACACCCCAAGACTATGTCTGTGATGCCTGAATGTTCTAAAAATTTTTGAAATGCGGAAACAAAAGTGATATCACATTCCATGTTACTACTTAAATATATTTCACTATTCTAATTTCCCAAACGAAATCGGTAGATAGTATAATGGGCGCTATTTGCACTGAATTATATTTAACAGTAGCTTGCGTCTGATGGGAATCATGAGCAATTGCATCTTATTGATATTTGCAGCTAATCTTTCTTGTACTGTTTTTGCACTGAAACTGATTTAGTAAATTAAAACTAGAAGAACTACGGCAAACTCATAAACAGGGATTCTAACACTTATACCCACAGTAACTGTTAATTTACCGTGACTGTTTCAAAATTGACAAGAAGTTTTTTATAGAGATTGCTACCACAGTACTTTGTTGACTTACTTAAATTATTTAATGAATCAAGCTGCAATGGTAATACAAAACACAATTAACAAAAGACACATGTACGTTACAGTCTTCGTATGTACTGTTGTCATCTTATAGATAAAGAGAGTGACAACTAAAACCAAGTGAATATTCCCTAGTATTATATTATCCTTCGCATGCCAAGACTTTAAGTAACGTTTTTATCATCTATGTGTAGTTTTTTTTAAATGTTTTTGTATTTCCATTGTAGCCCGAAAATTAGTGTTTCGAATCATCTTGATTCATTAAATAATTTAAGTAAGTCAACATAACTGTTTAACTGTTAGCGATCTCTATAAAATCTTTGTCTCATAACAGTTACTCTTGCTTAAGTTGGTACCACTTTCACGCTGTAATTTTCCCCTTCAGTTTAACTGTTTGCAAACACTACAAGTGTACTAACATCTCTAGCCAAGTTTGTAAACAAAGGAAGCCTGAGACACGAATGTAGTATTCCCCAGGATTACGCACAATGAATATGCCCACGACTGCAGATATCGCGGAATCGTTGCCTTTCTAGGAGCAATGTATAGGGGACAGTTAAATGAAGAGCGGTTCGCAGTACACCTACGTGTGGGCTTGAATCTCTCTAATTTTATTTTTATGGTCCTTTCGCGAGATAAACGTAGTAGGAAACAATATATTTGTTAACTCTTCTAGGAACGTACACTGTCGTAACTTTAACAAGAAACCGAACCATGATGCAAAACGCTTGTCACTGGGTTGATCACCTCTGTCACGCTTCCATACTTACTATCTGAACATGCAACGAATCGTGCTACTCTTCTGTGGATCTTCTCTATTTTCTGTATGTCCAACGTGGCATGGATCCCATACTAAGGAGCAATGTTGAAGTGTTAGTCGAACGAGTGTTTTGTAAGCTACTTCCCTTGTTAACGAAATAGATTTAGTGAGGATACTTCCAATCAATTTCAATCTGCAATCTGCCTTACTCGTGAATTATGTTATTTGATCGTTCCATTTCAGACCGCTCCGTACACAATCTCCTAGGTATTTTATGGAACGAACTGCTTCCAGTGAGTTTTCTACAATTGTGCAATAATGTAATAAAGAGTATATCTGTGTAAGTATTCGCAATACGCTACATTTGTTTATGTTGAGGGTCAATTGCTTCTTCCATCACATGTTGTTGATCCTCTGCGGATCATCCTGCAGTTCGCAACTATTTTCTACCGTCGTATACCGTATACCGATTTTTCTGTACACAACAGCATCATCCGCGAAAAGCCTCAAGGCCATCGATTTGCTTCGGACGAATAGATGAACGCCTGTGTACAATCATGGTTTGCAGGCCACCGCAAACGTTTCCTCATGAAGGCCATGATTAGATTAGATTAGATTTACTTTCATTCCAATTGATCCGCAGTGAGGAGGTCCTCCAGGATGTTTCACAATCGAATGAATGTATTGACTGTTATGGCAATTACTTCTGGAACCATAAGTAGTCTACTTGATATTTTTCGTCTGTCTAGATTTCATTTGACTGCTACTTATATCTGAACTAAACATCAAGTCTGTCCCCGAAACCAAAAAAGAAAGAAGGAGAAAACTCTGACAGGGTAGGCTGTGATTTTAATTTGTTTTCATTTGCCAACCACCAGAATAGGCTAAAAAATATGTGTAAGTACAAGTGCTGTGTCAGTTAAATTGACAAATGTCACTTCCAAAGTGCTCTCATGCTCAAATACTCAATGACTGTAATATCGGTATTTATGTGCTGTGAGTTAAACTGCCACAAGACAGATACACAGTTTCTTACTTAGCCTTTTAAACGCTTAGCACAAGATTCATTAGCAGATTATGACAGCTTTTTAATTCTGTTGGAAGTTCCTAGGCGCTCTCTTTCTCAAGCACTGGATGAATTTAGTCTAGGTATTTGCGGGTGGTGAGATACACATACTTTCTAACTTTGTGTGTTAAACTTTTAACGTAAGATTATACCGTTTAATTAGCAGAGTATGACAGCGTTTCCATTTTTAATTCTATAAATTTTATATGAAATAGTAAAAATATATTTCTAATTGCCCCACGAAATCGTTAGAAAAGTAACGTGCAATTTCAGCCTTGCATCATGAACCATGGACCGGGTTAGCTGTTTAGTATATGGCAATAGCTATGTTCATCATTTTGATGGGTATTATGTCTAGATCTTAAGCTAAACCGTAATAAGTCACAGGTCATCCTCATATCGCAGGGATAGTTGATCGAAGGTCATTTTCATGAAACATTTCTTTCGGTAGCTTTTCATAACAACTAATTACGCTATCATAAAACAACAAAGTCTCTACACAACTTTTTATACCCATCCAAACAGCAAATAAAAACTATCGTAACTTAACAGAAAATTCCTCTATTGTCTAGATGATATCCGAAAATTCTGAATAAATTTTTCACCATGAATAGACCAAAATATAGTCCAGCCCTCAGTCCTGTCCAGTCTTTACTTATGTACTGTAGTTAACACGACATAAATGTTGGAAACCCCAGAACACTCGAGGTTGTGTAAGATTCTTATGTTTCATCATGCCAGTCATTACCTATCTATACTGGTTATGATGGATACGAACTATCAGATGAATTGCTTTCCGGACGCTGTTTTCTTCAATGTTGTTTCAGTTATTATTGCCCTCATTACCTCTCCTCACTAATCAAATGCCTACTGTCATTCCATAACTGCAGCACAAGATCAGGTACGTCCAGTATCCTGGCTCTAACTACAGTGGCGGTCTAAAATATTATGACGACCTTGCTTAACAGGATGTTGGTCCACCTCTGGGACTCAATACGGCTGCGATTCTGTGTGACATGGATTCGGCAAGTCGTTGGTAGTTTTCCGGGTGTATGTGCCTTCAGATGTCAACGCTGACGTAACGCTATCACAATAATTAAAGGCCGATGTTTTCGGGTGCGGAGCCGGCACTCAGTAGCCTTCCAGGTTTGTTCCACCGGGTTCGGATCAGTTAACTTTGGCAGTCCAGACATCAACGTGAGCAAACTGCCATGCCCCTCAAACCACTGCAGTACGATCATGGCTTTGTAAGACCTTCAGCCATCCTGCTGGAAGATAACTTCGTCGTCGGCAAGGACATCAAGCATGAACTGATGCAGGTCATCAGTAATTACACTATGTGATCAAAAGTATCCGGACACCTGTCTGAAAATGGCTTACAAGTTCGTGGCGCCCCCCATCGGTAATGCTGGAATTCATTATTGTGTTGGCCCACCCTTAGCCTTGATGACAGCTTCCACTATCGCAGGCATATATACAATCATGTGCTGTAATGTTTATTCATGAATGCAGCCCATTCTTCACGGAGTGCTGCACTGAGGAGAGGTATTCGTATCAATCGGTGAGGCCTGGCACGAAGTCGGCGTTCCAAAACATCCCAAAGATGTACTATAGGATTCAGGTCAGGACTCTGTGCCGGCCAGTACATTACAGAGGTGTTATTGTCATGTAACCACTCCGCCACAGGCCGTGCATTATGAACAGGTGCTCGATCATCTTGAAAGATACAGTCGCCATTCCTGAATTGCTCTCCAACAGTGGGAAGCAAGAAGGTGCTTAAAACATCAATGTAGACCTGCGCTGTGACAGTGCCCCGCAAACCTACAAGGGGTGCAAACCCCCTCCATGGAAAACACTACCACGCCATAACCTCACCGCCTCTGAATTTTACTGTTCGCACTACGCACGCTGGCAGATGACGTTCACCGGGCATCGCCATACCCACACTCTGCCATCGGATCGCCACATCGTATACAGACATTCGTCACTCCACACAACGTTTTCCCACTGTTCAAACGTCCAATGTTTAAGCTCCTTACACCAAGCGAGACGTCGTTTGGCATTAACCGCCGTGATGTGTGGCTTATGTGCTGCCGCTCGCCCATGAAATCAAAGTTATCTTACCTCCCGCCTAAATGTTATAGTACTTGCAGTGGATCCTGATGCAGTTTTGAATTCCTGTGTGATGGTCAGGACAGATGTCTGCCTATTACACATTACAACGCTCTTCAGCTGTCGGCGGTCTCTGTCAGTCAACAGACGAGGTCAGCCAGTACTCTTTTGTGCTGTACGTGTAGTACTCTTTTGTGCTGTACGTGTGCCTTCACGTTTCCACTTCACTATTACATCGGAAACAGTGGACCTAGGGATGTTTAGGAGTGTGGAAATCTCGCGTACAGACGTACGACACAATCACCTGACCATGTTCGAAGTCCGTGAGTTCCGCGGAGGGCTCTATTCTGCTCTCTCACGATGTCTAATGACTACTGAGGTCGCTGATATGGAGTACCCGGCACTAGGTGGCAGCACAATGCATTTAATATGAAAAACGTATTTCTGTGGTGTCCGGATACTTTTGATCGCATAGTGTATGTTCACATTGTCTGCAGCGGTCGTGCTGCCTTCGGTAACTACCAAAGGTCAGATGGAAGGAAGACTGAAGGCTCCCCATTCCATTAAATGACCTCAGCAGTTTGTGACGGTAGTGTGGTGCGTGTTACTAGCAGCCGTGCTCCCCGAGTATGACGTATCAGGACACGTGCATCTACTTCTTGAATTATGAAACGTGGTTCATACGATCAGGCGCCACGTTTTCATTGATCCACGGTCTATTTTTGATGATACTTTAGTGTTGGCAGGAGAGCCAACACCGTGTTACGAGTGGAGGCCGAAATGCACGCGTTTTAGCTCACACAGGCTGGCGTGAGCAGGGAAGAACTATACTGACGTGAGGTCTGAAACATGACAAGGAATGTGAATTCAGAAAGCGGTTTTAATTAGTTTGATACTTAACTTTACTCCATTAACGATGAACGTCACTCTTGCGGTACATGAGTCACAATATTATCTGTTCAGAATACATTCTTGAAGATAATACTTATAGCAACTGAATACGGCGCCTTGATAGGTCGTAGCAAATGACGTAGCTGAAGGCTATGCTAAACTGTCGTCTCTGCAAATGGGAGCGTATGTAGACAGTGAACCATCGCTAGAAAAGTCGGCTGTACAACTGGGGCGAGTGCTAGGGAGTCTCTAGACTAGACCTGCCGTGTGGCGGCGCTCGGTCTGCAATCACTGATAGTAGCAATATGCGGGTCCGACGTATACTAACGGACCGCGACCGATTTAAAGGCCACCACGTAGCAAGTGTGGTGTCTGCCGGTGACACCACAGATACCGTGACCAGTGCAACCGTAATTGATGAGTTCGTTTTGCCACCAAGGACTGTGTGTAACGTAGGGTATTATTATTATTACAGGTTATTATTACTTGCAATATTTACACGATCTCACATCGTGTCGTGTCTTTCAGCCTGGATTCCACACGGACGCTTACAACCAATCGTTCATCCCACGGACCATACTTAACAGGAACAGAAAAGGCAGGACGTCTCACTGCTACACAAACTCCACCATACACTTCAAGGTGGCTTGCGGAGCATAGATGTAGCGTATTCGAAAGAAAATAATGAACATATTCATACAGTCCCGATCTTTCCCCATACGGTTTCCATATTTCTGAAGCCCCGAAGAAAGACGTTTTTCCCCTTATTCTTTTCCGGGCATGCGAGCACCCAACTCTGTGCGTCAGGGCACGGGGTGGGCCTAGCGTAGATCGAATCGTGTATTCATACTTCATATGAATCCAAAGAAATCTTACTAAGTTTATTTCGTACTGCGTATACAGTATTGTGTTGCTAATAAAACTACACTGTTAAAATGTCATAGCATTATCGATGATACTTTCATAAATACGAACTTTAACATAAGTCGTAACACCTCTTCTTGTAATACGAAAGAGAGTAAGATATTATAATATATACACCTGTAACTTCATATGAAGCTATGATTAAACCATCAGTTGGCAGATTTGCTTCTCTGGAGTATTTGTTACTTTTCACTACATTAACTTTCTGACTCAATAAATTATTTCAAACTATTATTTAATTAAACTTTGATTTTTGAGAGTCTTGGAAGAATTGGGCGGCATACGTCTAGTGTGTATGGTTATTTTACTGGACTTTACGTAAATGTATGCGTGTGAAAAATTTGTTCAGTCGTTAGGTAATATTGCGAATGCTCTGTGTGAATTATTTAGTATATAAGCAGTCAGAATAAGTAATTGGGGTCAGTTTAATATTTTATTTCCGCAGATAGCACTAACTTTTTTGTGTTTTTGTTTAGATTTTGCATATTAAATTTTTTTCGTCTTTCTCTAAACCTATTGATTGTGTTCGGGATTACCCTTAGTATTTTGGAGTAGAAGGCTTTCTTATTTGTTGTTCTGTATGTCAGACACTGAGAATCAAGCACTTCCCGAACATAGAGTGTGGCTTTGTGCTTCTAGTTAGTGAGTGAGTCGTCGCTCTTGTAGGCTAGTTAAGTGTGGAGCCGCTTTACACAAAGTTGGCATAAGACTAAGACGTTTATCAGATCTATCGGTTATCTTACAGTGAAAGGGAAGCGACAAAACTTTGTGACCATTTTTTATAATTTGGGGTTCGTTATATAATTGTAAAATTGTAGCACGACAGTATAAAAGTGAACTTGTATTGTTAATAGTTTGTGGTATACTAGTGGCATGACAGACATTTACTTCGTTTGAGGGGCAATAAATCAGAATTAATCGAACTTTAAACTTTTTTGTGAATAGACAAAAAATGGTTCAAATGGCTCTGAGCACTATGGGACTCAACTGCTGTGGTCATAAGTCCCCTAGAACTTAGAACTACTTAAACCTAACTAACCTAAGGACATCACACACATCCATGCCCGAGGCAGGATTCGAACCTGCGACCGTAGCGGTCATGCGGTTCCAAACTGTAGCGCCTTTAACCGCTCGGCCACGCCGGCCGGCTGTGAATAGACAGAATTCCGAACATTCGATAGTTGCATTCAAACTTTAGACGCTGTTCACTGAACTGCAGTTGAGCTGCCTTTGTTTGGGTAGAGATTAGTCAGTGTTCCTTCAACGCTGATTTCCATAGACTGATTTAGTATCTATTCTTAGGTAGAGATAGGTGTGCAACACGGATATCGATACTATCTAGACTTACCTCATACAAATTATTTGTCTGTTTTACTTTTATAATCCTGCTCTATGATGTAATATTTTTGTAAGTGTCTGCGTTATCGAGTGGCATTCAAATTATGTTATGACTGTGTCCGTATGACCATTAGCTAAGTCGAGGTGTATAATTTTGACGGGGTGTTAACGTAAATATTCTTCTGCATTTGTCTTCACGATATTACTTACTCTGCCAGTTTAATGTGATTATGGTTAATTGCGAACCGACAATATAATTTAAAGGTGATACGACACTGCAGTGACTGTGTTGTTATGAAGTACTACGCCGTGTTCATTCAGACATGCATGCGAATTCATTTTCAAGTGTTTCATGTGCAACTAAGAAATTTATTGTCACAAAACACTTACATGACCCCTCTTGCGTTTTTCTCTGTCAACGCCTTCGACGAGACACTTACAGAAACAGAATTTATAGTCGTCTATCACCAACAAATTCTTGAGCTTTTCACTTGCCATTGTATCAAACTTCATCGCTCACAGACAGTACACTGCTTGTTTACAAGACCAACTGACCTGTCAGCGTGGCGGTGGAATGGAGTCTCGTAGTGCCGCCAGTCTAAAGGTAGCGGAATCAATACGGACGTTATTATGTGGTGAACTTATCGAAATTAGGAACCAAATCGTTCACTCGGAGAGTGGTGCAAAACTGCAGCAGCGGTTTTGAGATGGTTTGTTACTGAGTAATTTCATTTCGCTCTGCCAACTGTGCTATCAGGGAACGACTAAACGACCCACCCACACAGCTTACTTACACCTTTATCTATTCTCCTACCTTCTAAACTTTACAAGAATTCAGGTGCAGTGGCTTAGCTGTAGGCTACAGGATTGTTTTCGAAATTAATTCTGGTGATCGAATTTCTTTTGATTCCTCACCCCAGTTTCTCGTAGTACGTGGAAGGTAGTGTACCTAGGAACACACGATGCTTCTTAGGCGGTAGTAAAGTGTAATGAGTGCTTTTAAAATCACATAAAGGAGTGCACAGTGGAGACCTCTGTAATTTTCCACCGTTTTCCACAGTTTCTCTTGTGCTCTGCGCAGCATTCGTAATTATTTCGTGTCCTGCTCATTTAAGTGCTTCATAATATATTTAAGCTGATTCGAACGTATTGTTAATTCTTCCGGTCAAAAATTTGGTGACAAGTACATGCGATATTTTTTTTGGCTATTCGCATAATATGAGGACAGTT
Source organism: Schistocerca cancellata (assembly GCF_023864275.1). Lineage (NCBI taxonomy): Eukaryota > Metazoa > Arthropoda > Insecta > Orthoptera > Acrididae > Schistocerca > Schistocerca cancellata. Next base: position 140,683,852 of record NC_064632.1, read on the forward strand.
AAACCATATAACTGCCGTCGTGCACCCTCTTGTACTTTTACCATGGAACATGTGATACTTACAAATGCACTGAGTCTCTTTGTCGTCTTAAGAATTTTAAGGTCTTGAAAATCGAACATTGAGTTGGTTTCCAATAGCTTCTATCTCAAAATATTTTTAACGTTAAACAGGTTTTTAATGACGCTTCTGCTTAATTTTATTTCATTGACTGTTTATGGGTAACGCTTTTAAAATTAAATCGAATATTTGTTCCTAGATATATGACCATGTTATGTCTTGGGATATCTTCTCACATTTGGAAAAACATTAATTTTGTGAGAAAAAGAGACTGCAGCACATGAAAATTGAATGCCTCCGTTTAAATCATCATCATCATCATCATCATCAGCCAATTCAATCATTAGATGATGTGGCCTCTTCGAGTCGTGGATTCAGGTAGGCTTTCAGAAGTCTTCTCCAAGTGGGACGGTCTTGGGCAGTTCTCTGCCAGGTATTACTAGCGATCTTCTTGATGTCTTTGTCCCAGCTGTCTGGTGGTCTTCCTCTAGGCCTCCGGTGCTCTCTCGGACTCCACTCCAGTACTAGCTTCGTCCATCTGTTGTCTTTTCTTCTTGCGACGTGGCCAGCCGTTTAAATATGAAGTAAAAAACACATTAAACTTCTATTACAGGGCTTGCTGGACGCGATAATCTGCAAAGTGCACCAAGGAACAGCACACTCTGTACCAAGATTATACCCGCAGCTTTGCTCGAGTACGCGTATGTTGCTTATATTTAACACATACATGTCTGCTTCCGCACTGTTTTACACAACACGGATCAAGAGATAATGTTAAATGTATCTGTGGCATTTAACCATGTGGCGCGACATTAGGCAACAAACATCTCTGCAGTGCTGTTTCCAGCGACCTGTTTGACATGCTAAGTAAATAAGAGATAAAATACACTTCACTCTTTTAAAGTATTCCAAGGTAACTAAAAGTAGGAAATAAATACCAGCAGGTCGATTCAGAACACCTTTACGTATAACCACCTTCTCACCTCTACCGTTATCCCAAGGGGTAATAAGCGTATCTTGTTCCCATAGAAATTTTGTACAGAAAATAAGTCGTATGTATGCCAGAATTAGTTGGAATTGGTAGAGAAATTTTTGGATTGTGCTTCTATGGTATCCTTTTTCACCCACACCGTCAGCCATAGGGGTTCTTGGGTGCTCTTAATGTCACAATAATATTTTCTCAAGTTGCGTATGATAGGTGACTAGTTTGGTAGGAATTGCATCAAACAATACAGAGATGGGCTGGTATGTCACTGGCTTGGCGCGTGTGCGGGCTCACACACTCACACACACACACACACACAAAACTAGAAGCATGAGGACAGTCACCAGTGAGTCTAGTGACGTCAGAAACTATGAAATCGATAGTAACATCAGTCGTTACCGATTTTCGAATATCCACCTGGTAGGGTGGCAGAAACGGATAATTTTCACACAACACAGCTCCAGAGATAATGTTAAATGTGTCTGTGGCATTTAACCATGTGGCGCGACATTAGACAACGAACATATCTGCAGTGCTGTTTCTAGCGATCTGTTTGACATGCTGAGTACAAAAGAGGTAAAAAATACATTTCACACTTGTAAAGTATTCCAAGACAACTAAAAGTAGGAAAGAAATACCAGCAGGTCTCCCAAGGGGTAGTAGGCGTATCTTATTACCATAGAAATTTTATACAGAAAATATGTCGTATGTATGTCAGATTTAGTTGGAACTGGTAGAGAAATTTTTGGATTGTGCTTCTATGGTACCCTTTTTCACCCACACCGTCAGCCATAGGAGTTCTTGGGTGCAGAGAAACTGGGGAAGACGAGATGGATATTGAGAAGGGTGACAAGGAGGTGGAGAGAGAGAGGGGTGGAGTGGATGTACAGAGAGAGGAGAGAATGCGAGATTGACAGACATATGGGGGACAGACAGGAAGGGGGATGAGGGAACGGATAAGAAGAGAGAGAGAAGGAGATGGGCAGAGGGAGGGCGGGAAGAAGATGCTCAGAAAGTGGGAGGAGGAGGAGGAGGAAGCACTGTGTCCGCGAAATAAACTACAGCCATGCATCTTCACAACTGCGCGCCGCAATGACTGCTGTTTGCACGGGCTGCCCCTTAGTGTACAGGCATCCCGAGTAAAAGATGCGCTGGGCGTCTTTCCTAAGCTATGTTCAGCAGGCGCACTTTATTTCCAACATATGCAGCAGTCCTTACGTCCATACTACATTCCTATGGAAGGTAGGCAGTTGTTGCTCACACAGTGCTTCTTTCCAGATATTAAGTGACATATATACCGCGTCTGAAACTCTCCAGTGGTCTAGGAGGTGGGGATCATAAATACATATCATTCTATAATATGCTAGCTAACAAAACCAGTGTTGCCTAGGTATTTATTTATTCCAATTTGTTGTTATTCTGTCTCTTCGTGCTCCAACCTCTGTTCATCTCCTCATCTCTTCTCTCTGCCTGTTTGTCTCCTCCTCCTCCTCCTCCCACTTTCTGATCATCTCGTCTCCGGCCTCCCTCTGCCCATCTCCTTCTCTCTCTCTTCCTATCCGTCTCCTCTTCCCCCCTTCCTTTCTGTCCCCCATATGTCTGTCAATCTCCTCTTCTCACCTCTCTGTACATCTACTCCACCCCTCTCTCTGTACACGTCCTTGTCACCCCTCTCAATATCCATCTCGTCTTCCCCAGGTTCTCTGCACAGCCATGACCATCTTACTGTTTGCCATCTGCAATGCATTCTGATATTACCCACACAACTTGTTGGTCCTGTAGGAAGTCCGATTGGAGAGACTGTTCTCTGCATACTTTGAATATATGGAAGATTTATTTTTAACCCTTACTCCTAACCACACGGAAAGCAGGTTTTCTTATCCAGAATGAAATTTTCACTCTGCAGCGGAGTGTGCTCTGATACGAGATTTCCTCGCAGATTAAAACTGTGTGGCAGACGGAGAGTGGAAACCGGCACCTTTGCCTTTCACGGGCAGGTTCTCTACGAGAACTTGGGCGCAAAAGGCAAACGTCCCGAGGTCGAGTCTCGGCCGGGCACACAGTTTTAATATGGCAGGGGGCTTCACGTTTTCTTATAGGCACAGAACTTTCTTTTCTCGGCTGTAAATGATATGTGAGCTAAGTTTGGTTGAAAGCAATCCAGTAGTTTAAGAGGAAAGGTGGAAAACACATTAATGCGTAGACACGTATATATGACGTACGCAATGTGTATAATGTGTGTATTATTTGGAAACAAAGTTGTCTCGTTCACTAAAGGTACTTGCTGTTAATAAAAGTAATTCACGATTTACTGTTCACCTTCAAGATACTAGCATCAGCAGAGCGCAGTTTTGACTCCAGTTTGTTTTTCCAGCAGTTGCACGTCAAAAGTGGTAAACATTTACCGAACTACAGTTGACAATACGCACTTCTTGAAAAGGTTCACTGTTTATACTGTTAGAAGGGAGCAACGACTCTTTGCTTAGTTGTTCCTGAAGTGAAACAACCACATAAAACAATTTTTGAAGCTGATGATATTTCGTGTTGTACTTTTCGTTGATTGATTATTACAAGCTTTTCCATTGCGCTACAAAAACAAATGTAATTGGGTTAATAAGCCGAATAAAATCAGAGATACACAATTATTCTAAAACTAGCCAACTGAAACCACGCATTACCATCAACTAAATACTCATAAGGTATCCCTCAACAACCCCTGAAACACTGTCTGTGGAGTTTGGGTTCATATGGCATGACACTGTACAACTACACATAACTTCACTAAGCTATGAATATTGGAAACCGAAGCTATGCTACTTAGGGAAGCACTCGAATGCAAGGAAACACTATGTTCGATAGAAGCAACTTTATTAGTTCTATCTTTGTTTACTGATACATACTCGTTCCACACTAAGGTACCATACACATTTTGTGTATCCCAGATAGATTTTACTTGAGTTTTCATAGGTGTCGAAATCTTGTTAAAATTAAGCTTTTATAGATATTTATCTCCCCAATAACGAACCTCCAATTCTATTACATGTCTCATATCGATGAGTCATCCGGCACCGGCACTCAATAAAACGTATAAGCGAAGACTTCGCCGTTACTGCCTGCCGCAGTGGTCGAGCGGTTCTAAACGCTTCAGTCTGGAACCGCGCGACTGCTACGGTCGCAGGTTCGAATCCTGCCTCGGGCATGGATGTGTGTGATGTCCGTAGGTTTAAGTAGTTCTACGTTCTAATGGACTGATGACCTCAGATGTTAAGTCCGATAGTGCTCAGAGCCATTCGCCTTTACTCTGCACTGTCACCGTATTGCATGCTGTTGTCTCATGTATCGCTGGTGCATCCAGCATATCACCACACCACGGTCTTCAGGTTAAAAATTCTCGTTAAGCTTCCTGCTTGATAATCCCCGTCTCGACTGCTGTACCGAAATTTCATAAGCCGAAACTCAAAGTGGAAATTTTCGCTATTGGTGGCTTTAAATATGGTTTTGAAGTTATGAGTAATTGAAGAAAACATTTCTCACCGTCTTGCCGAGTGATCCCTACTCGCCTCCCAAAGAGTGGAGGAAACTTTACTGAATGTAAAGTTCTAGAGACTTTTCGCCGGATGAACTGAAAGCTATGAGTCACCTCTATACTTGATCACCTACTTTCAGCATAGTACTGGGTGATGAAAACTCACTCTTCTTGGAGTAAGTGTTTTATGTAATTCTGGTCTGTGGCAAAAGCATTCTAGCCAATTTGAACTTGTTCTCAATACAATCGTCTTATTTATAAATAATTCCTATTCCTTCTAGCCACTGTTCGTGTTCTTGCTTACAGTCACCATGCTTGGAGCTTCCAATAATCTAGACTGATTTTCGGACTCATTAATAAGGAATTAAGAAGCTGTTTTCTTTTTCTGTCTACGGTAGATACGATTTCATTTCCGAGCTCCTTCGTTGTAACGGAGTCAATGTGAATGATCTTTAACTACTTCAGCGATTATCCAGTGGATGTCATACGGCAGAAACTTTTGATTTTAAGAACAATGGAGTTACGTACTTCGTGATCCATGATAGAATTTCGTCATATTTATACCATCCATTTAGTGTTACGGTGTTCAGTTGGCATAATGTATGGTTCATCAAAATATCTGAACCTGGAACAAAGATTGGTAAATTTATTATGGCACTGGGTATTAACAGTTCTGTGGTAGTGTGAGAAACGAATCCACATCCCTCCTTCCTTTTGTACATAGTGCGTTACGAATGTTACCAATCGATTTCACCTCATGGACCGAGTCGAAACTTTTATTTATTACCTGCTGCTTCCCCTTCCATTCCATCTCAGCATGGCTCTTCCGCTCTGGTCATGTGACCGTCATTGGCTTACTTTCAGAAGCTTCGATGCCACATGAAGGAATCCATTCCGGAGTTTATCTTTACTGTGCAGTGGTGACGCCACGAGCAACAGTAGTAACTTGGTAGTCTGCTCGATTACGTCGTAGTTAAAATTCCTGTCATACGTAGCACAAGGAGCTATATCTTCGACTGATGTAACATCAAAAATGCTCTCAGAGGATGATAACCACAAAGAATGTTGTTCCACTGGCGAGACCTTGAACCCCTCTAAACACAAGAGCTCAAAAGTGAGTTGCGTGTCCGGTTGATTAATGAAAAATTAGGAGAAGAAGAAGAAGAGTAAAAACGAAGAAGAAGTAGAAGACGAAGAGAAATAATAAAACGGATTAGGTCCAACAACTTAGAAGATTTAACATGAATTCATAGCATCCACGAAAAGTAAGGTTTAGGAAAATGTTGTTTGCATGTGTATTTCATTTTTACATGTCATATATCCGGTCACAGACCACCAGTTCAAAGTACAATCTACGTATCTTTAAAATAACATTACCGCAATAACTAGGTTAATTACCGTAGTACTTTTTTCCAACTTTGAGGCATCGAACCACAATCTGGTAATAGGTGTGATCATACGACTGCATAAAATAAAATCATCTTCACGTTCAGTGATTAGTCGTGACTACTGTTCTGTCTTTGTGATTCAGCTTTATGTCATCTCTTCTTAGTTTATCCAAGACTGCTTTTCAAAAGACATATGTATTTCGTGGCAGTAGTAGCTACCTTTCTGACGGTCTTTTCATGTGTCCCTTCCATTTATCTCTAAATTCATCTACTGTATCAGTGCCGCTAACCTATGTCTTAATGGGTCACGATGTTAGCAATGTAGATGATGAGCATTTATTTAAGTACAATAAGTATTACCAATATTACCAACTCAAATAAAAAAGATTATTACCTTGGAAATCAATAATAACGTAATAGGAGAAAGGTGTGATTATTTAAGAAAAAAAATTTTGTGCATAAACAAAGGAAGCTGCAGGTATGAAGGAACAAACGAAAGAAAAATCTCCTCTAGATCAAAGTAGATATACGATTCCAAAATGATGTATTTCCTTTATTGGGAGACTGAGGAAAACGGTATCTAAGAATGCTCCGGTGTGTGTACATTGAATGGACACTACCTTCAGTCATCTGGATCTTTGAACATAAAGAAAATGTAGAATTTAGCTCGATCAGTCCTTGAGAATCTCTAGTCGTTGGCTTCAGAGTAATTTAACAGTTACTAAGTGTTCCATATTTCCAAGACAAATGGGGTTGGATTCACTTTTGTCGTTCTATGCTAGAGCGATTACTGAGTTCAACGAAACGAACTAATTGTGCGAGTAGTCAAAGATATGGGCTGCAAACACAAGGACTGTGTTATCGAACAGAAAAGCAGCTCCCGTCGAAGGTTCAGAGAACAGACAATTATCCGCATTTGGTAGTGCAAATAAACTTGGTCTGGAGAACAGATCCGTACACAGTTCGCAACTCTTGTTGCGGGTGTGTATGTGTCGGAAAGGAGACTGAGCTTTCTGTGCGTTGCGAGCAGTTACGAGAAACCGTGTGTGAAAGCTGAGCTCGACGCGTGTTTGCTACTGGTGGGCGACCTCACACAAATTAACAGAATATAACTCCAGTCCGAACACAAAGCCATGCGCGTGGCGAACTGTGAAATCTGAAAAGCCTGTGCGGGTGGTACGGAACCCCGCAGTTTGCCGTGAGCGTGTACTAGTTTCACGAGTAATGCAGAAAGCTGCCATTGAGGTACCACTAGATGCGTATATAGCAATAGATACTGCACTGAAACTTCGCAACACTAACACTATAGCAGAATTGAACCGTCACGACTACGTCTCTGATTTAGTCAACCGTATAAAAAAACAATTGTGATTCAGTCAACCGCATAAAAAACCAGATGTGACATGAGAGAGTAAATTACAGACTGAAGATGTAAGAATAAAGTGATGCATGTATAACATTTTTAGTCATAATATTGTAAAACATACTGAATAAGACTACGAGCGTTTGAACGAGTTTGTAACACATGTGCCAACTAACAGCCGCCGAGAAATATGTTCTTAAACCTCGCGGGCTTCGTCAGTATTTTCTTCTCCAAATAAGCATGTATTGTTTCGTTGTTTTCTGAAGCGCATGTGTATGTGTGTGTGTGTGTGTGTGTGAGAGAGAGAGAGAGAGAGAGAAAGAGAGAGAGAGACAGAAAAGAGAGAGAGAATGTTTCAGGCATCGCTATGTTCCCGCTCCCCTCCCCCTCGACCACTCTTCTAGTCGCGGCAACAAGGGAGAAGCGTCGAAAATTAAATATCGGATTATCAGTTCGAAGAGCTGTGGCACCTAGTAACATTACTGGCGAGTTTGTATTGTTTAACATGGACAATGTCTTCGCATTTGAATCCCCGGCACGAGAAATCTTATCTTTTTACACAAAAGGATACCGTTACACAAAATTTTTAGTACACCGTAAGACAGTGAATGGTGTCAGTAAGTTCAGTTTTCAAAGGCACTACTTATCGTACCACTTAAAAGAAACGAAAAATATGAAGGACCTGACGAAGTACCAGCAATTTTACAAATGAAATAAATAACAAAGGAACCTCTCAAAAGGAAGAAAAATCAAGTCAGCTTGCTGTTCTGATTAGCTACAAAACTGCATAACTTTTACCGAAATCTTAGCTCTCTTTGACCTATGGTGATTTAATAAGTGGATACTTGGTAGTTGCAACTGATTATTTGGGTAAAACAGTTTTATTAGGCGTGTTTATCAAATACGACAATGATACGTCCCACACTAGTAATGACACATGACGTTCAGAGTCAGCTAGTAAACCCTCAGCAAAAAATTTATTGCATAACCTTTATCCTTCTACGATACTTCAGATATCACAGGTACGCAGCGGGATGTGACATTCTTAGCAGCGCCTAAGAAAGTGTACGTAGGTTTTATCACGGAATTTATTAATGGAAGTGTCTGTAGGAGTTAGAAAACAAATCAAGTTTCGTAGCGCAACTCAACGAGAAAATAAAAATAGCATCCAGAGACAGATACACGATGATCTTAAGCTTGAAGTACCTGATCTGTAGTGCAACAGTGAATGTCAAGAACTCTAGATTTTTCGAAGAATTTCCCTCAGGATCAGTTTTACGTTTACACAAGCCTCCTCACGGCTGCCCATAGTATTCTCGGTGAAGTTGGAGACGGCACAGTGATCGCTGCTCGTTGTTTACTGCTCAGCGCCTCCTCGTGGTGTACGTTTGCTGTGACGCCCTGGGTTACGAATCTATGACGAAACGCGCAGCTCTTTGTTGGATGTTAACTATCTCTTCAATTAATTCAACATCGTAAGGTCCCCAGACTGATCATCATTACGTAAAAATCGGGCTTACAATTGTTTTGTAAGCCCCTTGTATAGTGGATGAATTATATTTCTTTGCGATTCTCTCTGTTAACCTCAGCCTATCATCTGCTCGTCTTACACATAGTTTCATGTGGTTAACTCAATTTTCGTCGCTCCTGATAATTACTCCTGTCCCTAGCGATTCGTTGCCTGTAGTGTTACGGATAGTAGCGGGTGTTTCTGTCTATTTATTTTATTAATAATCAGTGTCATTGGTAGTAACTGTTCCAGCTGTCGACTTTGTGCAGTTCTTTCTGAATCTCTTCGCATTGTCACCTATGCAGAATCAGGATGTGACTGCTACGATGGCGGGTTGTTGACAAGACGAGGTGTTGCGCCGTTCCCCGTTTGTGTTATGGTGAACTGAAGTAGAAAGCCAAATGTCAGTAAAACATACCTGGTTAGGTCAATCCTTTATGAATGACATACCTGGAGAGATCCATGTTCAGTGTGACGTAGCCGGCCATGCTCGCTGCCGCGCGGAGTAGCCGCGCGGAGTAGCCGCGCCATCTAGGGCGCCTAGCCACTGTTCGTGCGGCTTCCTCCGTCGGAGGTTCGAGTCCTCCCTCGGGCATGGGTGTGTGTGTGTGTGTGTGTGTGTGTGTGTGTGTGTGTGTGTGTGTGTGTGTATGTGTTGTGCTTAGCATAAGTTCAATTTAGATTAATTAGTGTGTAAGCCTAGAGACCAATGACCTCAGCATTTTGGTCCTATAGAAAGTTAACACAAATTTCCAATTTGCATGCTCGCTGAAGCATGCCGGTATCACCGGTTATCCGCCCGTATGGCGGTGTGTACTGGTGTCAGCGCGTCTACAGGGATGTGACCAAAGGTGATGCGTTCGGGACGAGGAGTAACAGAGAACAGCCCTGATTGCTTCGTTGGTCCCATGCCGGCAGCGTACAACACACCGGATCAAGTAGCGTAACTCGTGGTTTCCGGCTGAAGACGGCGGTGTGCTGGCGATGTAGGCTTTAGGCATCTACAATGTCGGCTCGCATGGATCGGAGGATAGAGACAGAGCATCTGGGCAGCAAGGTGGCCAGGCTTGAGCGCACGGTCCACCAGGGAGCTGCCCGTTAGCAGAAGGTAGTCGCCCAGCGGGTGGCTCGACAGTGCAGTGCATGAAGTTTATTGCTTGCAGATTTTAGCCCACGCAGAGGCCTGCAGCTAATGATACAGAAGTCTCTCAATGGCAGCTCGGTTCTTCATCTGGGGCTGCGAGCGGAGTGCCCCAGGCTCAGACCCATGGCCCACCAGGGAGACCGCCGTCGGCAGAAGATAGTCGCAATGGCACCGAGGTTACTCCACGCAGACTGGGGATAAGGCAGAAACCTGCGGCTAATGACAGAAAAGACTGGACGACGGCTAACTGCTTCATTTTGGATTGTGAAAGGCATTCTCCCTTTAATTCTCGGATGGCATTTACTGCGTCACTGGGCATACTGTGCTCATCTGGATACGATTGGACTCAATCTGGGAGTGAGTTGTAAGGCGTCACAAGCTCAGCTTGTAGGGCTGTTGGCCAGTGTTTTCGGAATCATCAGCGACCTGAATGGGTGTTCTTACATCCTGAATACACACTGTTGCTCCATAGTGCTTGATCATCAAGCTAGCAGGCGCTTTTCCCCGTATGACACCGTTCTAACCGTTCTACTGATCGATGCAGTATTACAGCGATGTCACGGTACGGCATTTTCTATAGACAGCAGAATCATTGACGAACAGCCTCCAGTGCTTTCAGTGAAATTCATTAAATCATTAATATATTGTCAATAGTAACAGTACTCCTGGGGTTACCGTCAAATCTGTAGATTTTTTTCTGAAAAATTTCGTAATCAGTTTCATATGCAAGGAAGTATTACATTCAGTTCCAAATCCTGTTTAGATACTTAGCAGTCTCGTCAACTCTACACCAAAAGACAGCGCGGAAGTGTATTGAGTGTCTCCTGGAAATCACGGAACCAGGCATGAATTCTGACGCCGTTGTCTACGGCTCTCTGGATCTCATGGACGAACAGAGGAAAATAAGTTCCGCAATACCCCTCTTTGTGGAATACATGTCGGTTTTTATAGAGAAGATTTCCGTTCTCCAAAAACGTACGAGAGTCCAAAATATTTCCAGTTCTACAAGCGATTGACGTGAGCTATATGTGTCAATGATTATCAGCGTCTGTTTAACGACCCTTCCTGATTACGGGAATTTTTCACCGTTAGTACCACCCGTTGTTTCATTGCTTCATTACGACTAACAATAAACTAATTTGCAGAGTTTCACAGATATTTCATGCGATCCCGACGCTTATCTATTGTTGAGCAATGGATTCATTTAAAATCTACTGACCCTACATAGAAATTTTCTTCACTTGTATATTTTCGCCACTATAAACTAGATAACCAATGTGCTTCATACATCAAACATCCGTCATAACAGCCTCTGCGATAAATTGACCCTTCTATCTTTGATAAATAATGAGTCATTTCCTCGCATTATATTGCTGTGCGCCCCTTAACCTCTGTGCTGCAGAGTACAGAGCGAATCATTGCAGTTGCTAGGACACCGAATAGATATTCGGTGCCGGGTCAAGTAATGAAGTGGGAACTCAATGGACTCGAAGGAGGGAAGTAAAGAAGGTGAGGGTCTTACGCCCCGTCGACATCGAGCTCATTAGTGACGGAGAACAAGCTCGCATTTTTTCAAGTACTGGGAAGGACGACGGCAGTGCCCTTTCAAGGAAGCATCCCGAAATTTGCCTGGAGCAATTTAGGGAAATCGCGTAAAATATAAACGAGGTTGACCGGACGCAGATTTGAATGGTCGTCCCCCAGAATGCAAGTTCAGTGTACTACACTGCTGCGACATCTCTCCGGGTCATTGGATTCGCATTCGGAAGGACAGCAGTTCAAAATACCATCTTACCATCTACATTCAAGTTTCCCGTGGTTTTCTTAAATCGCTATAGGCAAATGGTTCATTAGAAAATGGCACTGCGTATGTACTCCCCGAATACAACCCTCTGCCCTGTGTCTAATGAACTCGTCGTCAGAGGAACATATTCGAGTTACTGGGGTTAAGTCTCCTTCTGATCGCCATAATTTAGATATTTCCGGCTTTCTCTGAACCACTTCAGGCGTATTAATGATCGTTCTTCAGCAAAGTGTCCACTGGTTTTGTTCTCCATACATGTCCGTCAGTACTACTGCCTCATCTCCCGTGACCTCGACGTCGATGGTACGCCAACAAGTCAGCACGAAGCTACTTTACTCTTTATAGCAGTCTTTTAATTTCCCATTATGACTCCCATCTATTGAAACCATCATGCTTTGCTGATGTACGAGGGTTGAATGAAAAGTAATGCCTCCACCTTCTTTACTTGAGTCTGGATAGGAATATTTTAATAAATCAAACCGAGAAATAATCCTTAGAAAATTATCCTTAATTACCAATATTCACTTTACCACATAATCAGCAGCCAACTGCATTCATTTCTGCCAACGATGAACAAGTTTTCTGAGGCCGTCATGGAAGAAGTCGACACTCTGTTTCCGCAACCACAATCTCACAGTTCCCTCAACGTTTTCATCACAAGCATAATGATGTCCCATGACTGAATGCAGAAAGGCGTCACCTTCTTTTTCGTAACGCGAGAGGAGTTCCTCGCCAGTTTCAGGGTAATGCCTTACAACAGGGTACATTGTTATGCTCACACAAACTATCGTCTCAGAGCAGTTCCTCTACTGTAAGCATTTCACAGTGCTGTAAAATATGGTTTTATCCCCAGGCATTCGGAAAAGCCAGACTTCGATTGGACGACCTCGTGGTAAAGCGTGATTGTTCAGTCCAAATCATTCGTTTCCACTCATTCAGTTTCAGTGGCGTCGCTTAGCAATGACTCTAGGAATATTTGGCTTATGAACATGTGCTCGACCACTGTACACCATTCTTTTTAACTCCATATATGCACTGTCGCTGCGCTGCCTCGATTTCTTGTAGCACTTCTAGTATGATAAAAAAATTATTATTATTAATATTACCTTAAATATATTTCAATTCTATCAATTTAAATCTGTATTTCATACTAGAATGCCGTGTTCCCAGTTTGGCACAGCTTTGCCACAGGAGACACGAAAGCGGTCGAAGACGTACGTCTTCTGGTCGGCTCTTGATCGTTGTCAGAAGGAGGCTAGTTTCTGATTACGCAAAGACTTCTATTATGTGGAAAAGAACAACCCCGATTTCTTTACGTAATCAGTATGAATTTTATAATTACCTAAGGGACCTTTCACAATGAACAGTAAAAAAAATTGCATTTACAAATGAAATCATTAATAAATTGGGCAACTATGAATTGTATAGAAGACAAGGAGCGGCCTTCTGTCTACGACCAGGATGCCGCAATGTTCTCTGCTGCAGTAAAGGCTGTTTGACATTTATAAAAATAATATGGCATGGAGGAAAAAAAATATAAAGGAAAAGAACAGAATAAGAAGTCTGGTAAACACTAAATATATTCAAACAATTCTCACTAGAAAAATTAGGGCTTATTTATAAACAATACTACTTACATAATTACTTTTCTAACGGTATGGTGCGATCAGATTTCAGCCTGTCCTGTGCTGTCTCCTTGGTTCACGTTTGTCACAAATTATAGGCACTACTTTTCTCCTTTCGTTGAAGACAATTCTTGCACTGTTCAACACCTCCGATAACAATAACTTGCTGATTTACAGTTTCGAACATGAATTACTTTAATTTTACTAATTAATAATGTTGTCTGCACGCTAGCAAGACCGCTCACTTTTTTAACTTAAAGTCGACCTCCTTTACGTTTTCACATAACAAGCAGAAGCACATTAAAATCTGAAGATCTACAAAAGTTTTCTACCGTCATCTTTTATTTAGATCGAAGCGGAACCACAGTTCAGCTTCTGTTAAAATGTTTCTTTGTCTACGCAATCGATGTATTAGCGTCCGCGCTAGATGCGCATCTTTACAGTTATGTAAATTATACAAAACAAATGTCTTTCAAAGGGTACTCAAAGCTTTCGTAGGACGGAAATACCAATAATATTACATCGCTTCCCGCGTGAGGAGTACTGAGTCTGAAAGATCGTTACGACTCACGCGCAGTCGTAATATTATTGGATTCACGTACTTAGTGAATGAAGTATTTAAGGATCTCTCGTTGTAGGGAGCAAAACAAACATAACATAAGGCACATAGAATTATATACGTTTCATACTAAGTCGTCAAAGCTACTCACAGTAGCTTGATCATTAACAAACTTGGTTGTGGCATGATGCCATCATAAGTGTTCAAGGATTTAACATAGGTTCTCAAGAATTACGCTCATTCAGTCAATTGAAACACCAACATAGATACAAGTACAAATTAAATACACATACAGATACAAATATACATAAATATTGACAATAAGAAAAAAATTCTACTACAGTATTGGAGCATTTCCACCAATTTTGAACAGAACATAAAAATTTATCAGTCTTTCTCGTAGCGAGGTCACTCTTCACTTTGTAGTTGGGAGTATTTCCCATGAACTCGGGTGATTTTCACAGGGGAATTCTTTCATCGCCTTTCACTTTTCACTGCACTACAACTGGGGATCACCTTTTCACATTCTGGTGGAAAAACACTGGGAATTTCACTATGTGAAAGGGGGAAGTAAAGAGATGGGGCCCCTCCATGAAAGGGGGAAGTGATATTTCTTGACTCGACGATCCATCGGTTCATGTCGGGAATCAGGAAAGTTGATGACTGGTTCAATGACGAATGAGTCAGTTTGGTGGCTGTCTTAATCTCATTCCAATTCATGTTTCATCACATGAAAATACAGAAAAAAAATCTGTGTTAGGACTTGCTCATTAACTAGCATCTTAATCTAAGGGAATATAGAGTAAGAATTTAAGACAATAAAAATTACTACATAGACTATGTACATATACATTGTATATTATTCATATTTTGTGTCTAGGTTTTACATTCTTTCGTTAGCAAATATTAGCAAAACACGTTTCGTCTTGTACAGGTCTTTCTTAAGCAATATATTTAGCAATATTGCCGTAGCAATTTTCATAGTTAAGGAAAAGTCATCATTAGTGTCCTTTTAATGTAAATATAGTAAAATCGTGCGTAGTTTATCAACGTTTTATTATTTTTATGTCCATTTTCATCTCAAATCTGGAGCTCGCTCGCGCCCGTTACGGAGAGGAATGCTTATTGTTGAGTGCGGGCCGGGGAGCAGTCATTGAATGTTGCCAGAGTGCTTCACAGTCACGTGGTAACGAACTGGCGGTTTAACAGCATTGGCAGTCCGCGTCTTGCACAAGGCAGATAGTTCAGTGGCTACCAACCCTTCTCTTTTTTTTTTTAAATTTGTGCATTTTGTTGAATCGTGGGTACTGGAGCAGCCCGTCAAGGCGACATGGTCAACCTGGACGGTAAATTGACTGCACCAGCGACAAAGAACAGTCATCGATGAAAATGACTACTGTCACCTATTGCAGTGAGTACAATAGCTTGTCTATCCTTTGACTGATAGTCACTGTATCGTCGTTACAGCGTCAGAATACTTGAAATGCTACCTCACATGCGGAACATCACTCGTGTCCATAAGTTTATTACAGTTTTGATTCACACAAGAGATAACTAGTTTTTCGTGTCCATACATGTGTCAAATTACGATTTTACACACGTGTCCATTATTTTGTCACTGAGTCACACGCAGCAATCCATACGTGTCCATATAGGTGTCTCTATACCACAGAGTAGCACAGGTAATGCTAAAATTACTTATCATGAAAGGATCATTTACAAAATATACATAGTTTTTTTTTATTACTGTCCAAGACCTAACGAAAAACGTGTTTGCTATTCTGAATGGTGCTTCTGATGCACGTTAGATTTTACATGTATTTTAAATCTGATTCTTTTCCTTTTCTTATTGTTCTATAACAGCCTTTTTTTTCGGTTACATCAATAATCAGTAAAATATACCCACTTTGGCGTGCCGAACAGTTCACGTTCAAAACTTCATCTAACAGAAATCGGGAAAATTATTCCTATTTCCTAGGCTGCTTTTGCTCACAGCAAATCAGATTTACATCACGTTTCGATAAGTAACTGCAGATATGCATTAACCAACGAGCCACGATCGTCAATACACACAACATACACACGTCAAGTCTTTTGAACCAATTTCCAAATTTCTTCCCCTACCGGGTAGGGTAGAAAGGTAAGAATGCTAAAGAAGAAAACTACAATAGGATAGTGCAAGGAAATGAAAGATACGAAGATAGATAATAGGTGAAATAATCAGTTGAGCAAATTCATTCTTCGGCTCCACCGTTCTTAGTGTCATCCACGTGGCATAACTTGACATCAGTATTAAAATGTCGCACAAATCCGCTTCCAAAGCATCTTCAAATATATATCTCAAAATCACGTCATGCGGACATAGCAGAAGAATATAAGCAGATTATCTCAGCCCTCAACTAGGTGTATTAATATCGAAGGTTTCTGTATAATACTCATGACATAGGAATAGTCTCTCTAAGTTTCTCCAATACAGGACCTAATTCTTATTGTAAATGCAAATATCTTAACTGGTTGACTCATAGTAATAAATAAATTAAAGTTGCTCTCCAGTTGTGAGTACCACTATTCATTTCTTTGTATATTAACTATATGTTGCTGCTTATACTCGGTGTAATCTACAGATTAAATGTATCAGTTTTGCATCGTACATGGTTCTAGCGACTTAAAATATCAATCCTTTGAAAGCTTCACTTAGGTTAATACTTCACATATACGGACATTCTGGTCTGAATGAGGGATTTAAAGAAAACCTTTACTACTTGGTAAAAAGGAGAGTTGCCATAACTTAAAACTAAAACAGCAGGTGGCACTTTGGCACATCCCTTACTCAATTCAACGACTGCAGTCTTTTATTGCTCAAGAAACTTAAAACTACCTTAAAACTAAAGCAAATCTTATTTTCCAAATCCGTAGAGTACCTTCTTCAATCACTTCATATCTTTCAAGCTCCATCATTACTTTGTGTCCACCTCACTCAAATGATTACGTCACCTGCATAATACATGTACATGCTGTTGATTCACATACTTTCTAAACAGATCACACTCTTGTTTCAAGTTGCAGCTTAACATAATAAATGATATTTTTTAATGTTTTTCATGGTACTTCTTTAGGTCTACATGGTGGTAAAGTCCTTTTATTCGTCCACTAACTGGATCTGCCAACACGTAACAACCTATATGTGGCTTCCTGACTATAACAAACGGTCCTTCGTATAGGTGTTGCCACTTACGATTTTTGCGTAAGATAAGATATGGTTTGAAGTGTGTTCTCAGAAGAACACGCTCGTTCAGGCGATACGACAGAACTTTATTGACATGCTTGTCAAATGCCTTTTTTCTTAAATTGGCATGAGTTGTGAGAGAGATCAGGGCTTGTCTTAACTTATTATCTAGGTTGACTTCTGGACCTTCTATCTTGGGGATGGGATCAGTCCATTCATTGCTTTCCCTTTGCCTGGAGATTAATTCTGAAGGTGTGAAACCGGTCGAAGTGTGCTTTTAGTTTTTCGCATGTTCATTAGATTGAATTTCGCTCACAATTACTTTTGAAGTACCGGGCGGTACGCTCGGTACGAAGTTTGCTTCCGTATTCCACCTAAGTTGCGAGCTATTTGCCGGAATTTCAGTCGAGATGGTGTGTGTTGGCGGGTTTGCTCGGGCATAATAGATGCGAGAATTTTGAGGTTCATGATTTTGACTTTGATAGTTGGTAAAAGATGGAGGACTATTCCTAAAGTTTGGAGCATACTGTTGTTTGTATTGCTTGGAAGGATCTGGAGGATTTCTCCCTTGAGAACAGTGCTGGAATCTAGGCTGGTTACCATACTGCTGTTGACTGTTAGTGTTAATCCAACGTCCTTTTCCATTGAAATTATTATTATTTTGGCGATCGTTATTGTAGTGATAGCGATCATTGTAATTAACTGCTGAATTACCGTATTGCTGTTGTGTTGTCTGGTATATGGGGTGGTACCTGTTTTGATCCTGGAATTTATGTTTCTGCTTCCCGTTACGGCGATAGTAGTTGTTATTATCGCACGGAACGTCGTGTCCTTTGCTGTTGTTGGGTTGGTATGACATACCTGAGTCTGCGCCTACACCGTGCGGCTGTGTAGTGTGCGGGCCAAGATTACAATTACTCCGCGCACTAGCACGCACGTCTTCTTGAGTCATGTCAAGGTTGTCAAGTACTGACAGAAAAGCCTCCGTGTCGTCGTCACTGACATTTACTAACTTCTCCCTGATTGATACCGGTAGCTTTGACTTAAGGATCATAATTACGTCCTTCTTGGAAATGGGCGTGTCCCAATATTGTATTTTTTGCAGGTATTTCTCGAAGTACCTACGGAGACCAGCACTTCTCGTGTTAAACGGTTCAGCATTATATACTTCCTTTCTAAGGCGTTGTTGTATACCTGAACACCAGAATTTGTTCAGAAATTGCTTTTCGAAGTCAGCGTAATTATTACATCTGTCAATTACTTCTGTTCCCCAGACAGAACCCTCTCCTTGAATGTAACCTACTATAAAGCGCATACGTTGCTTGTCATCCCAGCTCTCAGGAAAAACACCATTAAATGACTTCAGAAAAACCATTGGGTGGATGTTGCGTTTCTCTGGCAGAAAAGGCTGGAACACGCGGTGCTTGAGAACGCTTTCTTCTTTCATTAGCTCGACAAGAGTTACTTGATCATTCTGGTTGCGTACTAACGGATTCTTACTGCTGTGTCCATGTACAAGTGGAGAGAATTCTACACGAGACACGGGATTATTATTGTATTCATGTTCTGAAGAAAGCAAGTGTGAACGCTCACTTCTATTGTCATTAGGAAAATCATTGACTTGTCGTTTCAACTGATCGATTTCCTCAGTGAGGTGTCGTTTCCACTCGGGAAGATCTCGGTGAAAAACTCTACGAATCTCTCCTAATTCAGTGAGAATCGTATCTCCTGATGTACCTGGAGCAGCTAAAACTTCAACGGTGGCTGACTTAACGGCTTCTTTTAAGTCGTGTTGAACCTTGTTTTCTATGTACTGTTCCTTAGTCTCGACCCATTCTACAAATTCTTTTCCTATCGTGGAACTTACGTTGGCTGCAGCATCATTCACCCTCTTTTCAATGTTTCTTTCGGATAGCGCCTGTGTCAGGTCATTGACCTGGCCTTGCAGAGTGACGACATTGTCTGCAAGCTTGTTTACTTTAGCTCCGACCTCAGCGGATTTTTTTGAAACTTCTGTTGTAACTGCCTGGCAACTTTCGATTTGTACTTTGATGTCTTTGTGCACGTTACCTACTGTGCTCTCACATGCATCTACCTTCTGCAGAATACCTTCTATCCTTTCATTAACTTTACTACTTAATTCCGAGATATATTCCACCGTGACTGTCCTTATTCTTGCCTCTAAGTTGGCATCAGTATTATCTAACCTATTTTTCATTGTACCAATCATGGTATTCAGGTCAAACCATTTTCGCTCTGTCTCCCGTTCCTTTTCTTGTCTATCTCGTTGTTTTTGTAATTTATAAGCTTCCCTTTCCCGTTTCTCCTGTTCTCTTTCTTGAAAAAAAATTCTCATCATTTCAACCATCGAATTTTCTCCCGCTTGCTGTGACGATGATTGCTGTGACGATACGTCACGCACACCATCATCGTCTGCCGTTCTCTCCATTCGCGAATCGGGTCTGCCTGTTCCCGTTCGCGAACGTAGTGGGTATGACTTGACAACAGTGTCATCACCGTCATCCACACTGTTTGTCGGCTTTCCTTTGTCATCTGCAATGTTTATTTTCAAGTTTGTGACGTAACTGCTCAAAGAAATATTTCGCGGCACGCCGATCGTCAACTCTCAGATGAGCGCGCTGATAGTCAAACGTCACACCGCGGTAGTTGACAATTGCAGAGCTATACCGGGTAGAAGACAAGATGGCACCTAACTTTGAAAATAAGTGACAAACACCTACTAGACACTTAATCCAGCTATTATGGCATCCATCTTGTGTTCTTAACCGTAGCAACAATGAAGATGCTCATAATACTAACAAATAAACTTTGCATGAAGAGATGATCAGAAATGAATTCTAACTACGTAAATAAGCAATTCTGCAAGGAAATAACAGCGATAGGATAAAATGAAGCAGTAAGGAAAGAAATTCCGGAAATCAGTTTTTTTTTTATACAAGACGCGAGATTTTATGCGTAATGAAAACCGTACTTACATCAGTCGTTTTGCGCACTGCTGTTATTTTTCGAATTTTTTTTATTTATTTATTTTTTTTATTTAATACTTCCTCGGTTTTCGTTCAGTACTTCCTTTACGGCTTCCCGATGTCCACCGGATGATGTCATGAAACAATAACAGATTAAAAAATTTTTATCAGGTCCCTGTTCGGGCGCCACATCTAGTATGATTAAAAAAAAATTATTATTATTATTATTATTATTACGTTAAATATATTTCAATTCTATCAATTTAAATCTGTATTTCATACTAGAATGCCGTGTTCCCAGTTTGGCACAGCTTTGCCACAGGAGACACGAAAGCGGTCGAAGACGTCCGTCTTCTGGTCGGCTCTTGATCGTTGTCAGAAGGAGGCTAGTTTCTGATTACGCAAAGACTTCTATTATGTGGAAAAGAACAACCCCGATTTCTTTACGTAATCAGTATGAATTTTATAATTACCTAAGGGACCTTTCACAATGAACAGTAAAAAAAATTGCATTTACAAATGAAATCATTAATAAATGGGGCAACTATGAATTGTATAGAAGACAAGGAGCGGCCTTCTGTCTACGACCAGGATGCCGCAATATTCTCTGCTGCAATAAAGGCTGTTTGACATTTATAAAAATAATGTGGCATGGAGGAAAAAAAATATAAAGGAAAAGAACAGAATAAGAAGTCTGGTAAACACTAAATATATTCAAACAATTCTCACTAGAAAAATTAGGGCTTATTTATAAACAATACTACTTACATAATTACTTTTCTAACAGTATGGTGCGATCAGATTTCAGCCTGTCCTGTGCTGTCTCCTTGGTTCACGTATGTCACAAATTATAGGCACTACTTTTCTCCTTTCGTTGAAGACAATTCTTGCACTGTTCAACACCTCCGAAAACAATAACTTGCTGATTTACAGTTTCGAACATGAATTACTTTAATTTTATTAATTAATAATGTTGTCTGCACGCTAGCAAGACCGCTCACTTTTTTAACTTAAAGTCGACCTCCTTTACGTTTTCACATAACAAGCAGAAGCACATTAAAATCTGAAGATCTACAAAAGTTTTCTACCGTCATCTTTTATTTAGATCGAAGCGGAACCACAGTTCAGCTTCTGTTAAAATGTTTCTTTGTCTACGCAATCGATGTATTAGCGTCCGCGCTAGATGCGCATCTTTACAGTTATGTAAATTATACAAAACAAATGACTTTCAAAGGGTACTCAAAGCTTTCGTAGGACGGAAATACCAATAATATTACACACTCTGGAACTCACAAATGATTCCGTCGGCTCATTTCCTGCGGTTTTTTTTTTTTTTTTAACGGCTGCCCTCCGCAATACTTGACGTTCCCTGTTCAGCACTAGGCACTACAAGAGGTCTACTGGGTCTCGGTTTAGCTGAGGTAGGTCCTTCACATTTCCACCTAACAATCATGTCGCCAACAAATGGCTCTGAGCACTATGGGACTTAACGTCTAGGGTCATCAGTCCCCTAGAACTTAGAACTACTTAAACCTAACTAACCTAAGGACAGCACATAACACCCAGCCATCACGAGGCAGAGAAAATCCCTTACCCCGCCGGGAATCGAACCCGGGAACCAGGGTGTACGGAGCGAGAACGCTGCCGCACGACCACGAGATGCGTGCACGTCGCCAACAGTCGATTCGGGTAGCTTTAGAAGGGCTGAAACGTCCCTCGTATATGTCTTGTCCTCATAGATCCTACGCACTGTCATTATGCTAGCTAAACGGGTGACATCCGTCTGTAACTCATGAATGATTCCCTCCGCTGATTTCATGAGATTTTTAGCAACTGCCGTCCGCCATGCTGGATGGTAACTATCCGTCAGTACATGAGATCTGCGTTTCCACTTCACACGGCAAGTACACTAACCCGATTTCCCAGAAACTTCGCTTAGCCGAAGAAGGTGTCTGTTTATCCGTAGAGACTCGACCCTATCTGTGATAACGACGGTCAAAGTTTTCAAGGTACTTTCCGTGTCTTTTAGAGAGTAAACAGTTCAATGTAAGGGCTGCAAAGTGGCTAGCGTTACAACATCGCACAACTGCTCCCCACCCGTGCTCGATACCCGATTATCCAAAGTATATTGAAGCAATGATTTCTCTATTAATCCACTAATCGTACATCCGGTGAGTGAAATACTAAATGACAATAAATTAATGAGAAAATTATTTGAAAGTGTTTTGGATGAAATACGTATAGGTCAAGTATATATTGATTCATAATCACTTCAAGCGCCAGATTTCGTTTAAGTGATCCGTTATGTGTGGTTCGCATCGAATTTATGCCAACGTGTGAAATCTTCAGCCGAGTTACCCAAGTTGCTTTCCCGAGTGAACTTCGTACGATGAAATGTCACTGTGACAAACCTGCCTTCGCGCATGCTCGTGATGTTTGGAATATTCATCTTTCGGATGTTTCTACGGTTGGTATAACTCAATGGACTGCACCAAATCGTCTTAAAAAATAAACGTAACATTAAATTATAAGAATTAATATAAGTATGAAGTATAAGAATATAAGAACTGGAAAATACGTACGTTCGAAGGCACTGAGCTCTGTTAGCTGACCCATTCTACTTTTAACGCCTCTGTACTCACAACACAATACTCCCCGATTTCAAATGGTTGAAATGGCTCTGAGCACTTTGGGACTTAACATCTGAGATCATCAGTCCCCTAGAACTTAGAACTACTTAAACCTAACTAACCTAAGGACATCACACACATCCATGCCCGAGGCAGGATTCGAACCTGAGAGTAAAGCGTCTAGAACCGCTCGTCTACAACGTCCGGCTCTCCCCGATTTCGTTTACACTAGTCGCATCAGTTCTCGTGACAGTTTTCAGTAAATTCCGCATTAAATAGGATTACGTGAATTCGTCTGATGAGATAGTGTAGAATTTCCCTCATATCCGTCAGTTCCCTCTAAATCTCATTCAGGGGTAATTGCCATTCTCGATTAGTAAAGTTCAGAATCTCAAGAGAGAAATAACTGAAGACGCTTGATATAGAGGCGAAATTTGCTGGTTGCTCATTAAATGCCGTGTTGAATATGCGCAGCAATCGATTACTTTTCTAACACTAGTCTATCGTAGGTAAGTAAAGAAAATGCCCACAACTTTCCACTTTTTAGGAAGGAATTACTTGAGTCGTCTCATTAACGTTAGTTTATTGTGGAATTGTTGTTGTTATTCTTGTTGCGGCCTTATGTTCAAAGACTGATGTCAGGCACTCATCCAGCTAGTCTATCTTGTGCAATTATTTTCACATCTGCGTATGTACGGCACCATACATACATTTCATTGTTCTTATTGTAATCATGTTTTGGTCTTCATCAACAACTTTTATCTCTCTTGATGGCTCCATTGCCACATAGGCTAAATCTGACTGCTGAGATAGTGTATGATCAAAACCTCCCTTGTTTTAAGAACGATGGGATATAAATCAATTTTCTTCCGATTCTATTCCGTACATTCCTGTAGCTTATCCGTTCTACCCACCTGTTCAGTAGTGTCGTCGCATTTCATATTTATCATTTTCCTTCTTGTCTGTGCCAACGGCCTTGCCGCAGTGGTAACACCGGTTGCCGCCAGATCACTCTCTAATTAAGCGCTGTCGGACTTGTATAGCACGTGAATGGGTGACCATCCGGTGTGCCAAACGCTGTTGGCAAGCGGGGTGCATTCAGCCCTTGTGAGGCAAACTGAGGAGCTGTTTGATTGAGAAGAAGCGGCTCCGGTCTCGTAAGCTAAAATACGTCTGGGAGAGCGGTGTGCTGACCACATGCCCCTCCATATCCAAATCCAGTGGCGCTTGGGTGCTGAGTATGACACGGTTGCAGGTCGGTACCGTTGGGCGATCCAAGGCCTGTTCGGACGGAGTTAAGATTTTTTTCTTCTTGTCTGTACAACTTGCAGCCGAAGTTATACTTTCATATAACGCTACGCTCTAGACAAATACCGTCAGAGAAGATGATATGAGACAATGCTTTATGTATGAGATTAACACATATATTGCTCATAAAAGTTTTTTTCCCTTTTTCTTATGAGCAATCTACATCTTCTTCTGGGTGTTCCTTTATTGTCGGGGCACAAAGTTTCAAATACCGGCTCCATGGCCATTGTTCGGTCTTGACAGCTGAGCTCTTTGCCCTCTATCAGGCTGTTCTTTACATCTGCCGCCACCGACATTCTGCTTATGTCATCTGCTCAGGTTCCCTGAGCGCCATCCAGAGCCTCAGTGATCCGTACCCGGTTCACCCTTTCGTACACCGGATCCAACGCTCTCTTCAGCAGCTGGTGGACGTCGGTTCTCCGGTTAGCTTTATGTGGGTTCCTGGCCATGTCGGTATCCCTGGGAACGAAGCTGCAGATGCCGCGGCCAAGGCTGCGGTCCTCCAGCCTCGGACAGCTTCTTGTTGTGTCCCTTCGTCCGAATTTAGCAGGGTCATTTGTCGGCGCATTTTATCGCTGTGGCATGGCGATTGGGCTGCACTTACCGACAACAAGCTTCGGGCCTTAAAACCTCTTCCCGTGGCTTGGACGTCCTCCTCACGCCCTTCTCGGCGGGAGGAGGTCGGTTTAGCCCGGTTAAGAATTGGACACTGCCGGTTCAGCCATCGCCATCTGCTGACGGCTGCGCCGGCGCCGTTCTGCCCATGTGGGCACTTGCTGACGGTTAGCCACATTTTAATGTCCTGTCCAGATCTTAACACACTGCGACTAGATCTTAACCTGCCAAATACTTTCGATGCCATTTTAGCGGATGACCCACGAGCAGCAGCTCGTGTTCTTCGTTTATCAATTTGACAAACCTCGCTAAGGACATTTGATGATGTTGTTTTTTAATCCTATGCCTGTCAGTCTGTCTTTTATCGTGTTTTCCCTTTTAGTTGTTGTTGTCAACTTGTGCCTCGCGGTGCATTCTTAGAGTAGTCAGGGCGCTAATGACCATTGAAGTTGTGCGCCCTAAAACCACAAAAAAAAATACATCTTCTTCTGAGGACCTTGTTTATTTTGTAACAATTAAGGCATTCTTAGGCACAATTATGCGAATACATGCATACCATGAAAAGCACCCTCACGCCGTAGTACCACCTCCTCTGTACTTCACTGTTGGCACTACACATTATACCACGTCACAATGTTCTTCCGGCATTCACCAAACCGAAATCCATCTATCGGGTAGTCAGAAACTATAGCGCGATTCATCACTCGAAATCCTTCGTTTCCTGTCATCCACTGTCCAGCGCTGTCGCTCTTTACGTCATCTCAAACTTCACTTAGCTCTGGCAACAGTAATATTTTTCTCACAAGGAACTACTCAGTGATTGTATCCCATTCTCCTTAACTTCCTACGCAATGTCATTATCCTAGCTGAACGGGTGAGACGTGTCTGTAACTCATGAATGATTCCCTCCACTGATTTCATGAGATTTTTTGCAACTGCCGTCCGCCATGCTGGATGGTCACTATCCGTCAGTACATGAGATCTGCGTTTCCACTTCACACGGCAAGTACACTAACCCGATTTCCCAGAAACTTCGCTTAGCCGAAGAAGGAGTCTGTTTATCCGTAGAGACTCGACCGTATCTGTGAAAACGACGGTCAAAGTTTTCAAGGTACTTTCCGTGTCTTTTAGAGAGTAAACAGTTCAATGTAAGTGCTGCAAAGTGGCTAGCGTTACAACATCACACAACTGCTCCCCACCCGTGCTCAATACCCGATTACTAAATTTATATTTTTCATATCCCACATACGTTATCCAAAGTATATTGAAGTAATGATGTCTCTATTAATTCACTAATCGTACATCCGGCGAGTGAATTACTAAAAGACAATAAATTAATGAGAAAATTATTTGTAAGTGTTTTGGGTGAAATACGTATAGGTCAAGTATATATTGATTCATAATCACTTCATGCGCCAGATTTCATTTAAGTGATCCGTTATACATGGTCCGCATCGAATTTATGCCAACGTGTGAAATCTTCAGCCGAGTTACCCCAGTTACTTTCCCAAGTGAACTTCGTACGATGAAATGTCACTGTGACAAGCCTGCAATCGCGCATGCTCGTGATGTTTGGAGTTTTCATCTTTCGAATGTTTCTACGGTTGGTATAATTCAATGGAATGCACCAAATCTTCTTAAGAAATAAACGTAAGAATAAATTATAAGAATTAATATAAGTATGAAGTATAAGAATATAAGAACTGGAAAATATCTTAACCCCTGGAAATACCATACTCGCAAATATTATATAGTACGTGTATGACACTTACATTGAAAGCTAGTTGTAAGAAACATTCATGTGGTAATCTTCCATGGATATGGGCCGATAAAAGTGAGACGTTGTGATATCAGCCACTGTACCACCATTTGGGGTGAGATTGGAGCCTGCTAAAAGGCATCTAAACTACGTCGAAATCTTTATCTGTCATTTCCTCAGAACCGGTCGAGTATCTACGAATAAGACGAGACAAGCGATCGCTTATTTTGATGCCTCATCCTCTGAGCGAAGTTTCTAGGAAACCGAGTTAAAGCGCTCTCTGTGTTCTCTTCGAGATTTCTCCCATGCTGTTTTTACTGTCTCTCTATTGCGAACACAATAATCTCCACTTCTTGTTTTTCGCGGCTCACGTCCCGTGAGATCTGGTGTCCAATTCCGCGTTACATAAGGGTGATCGGATAGTTTTAAACAGATAGTGTACCTTATTCGTGGAATATAAAAATGGTTTGTTGCATCGGTGGATGTGACAAAATAATTCAAAATTTTACTTGTTGTTGATCGTAAACTTTCACCACTGTTACTTACTAGAGCAGTATATAAAATATCAATGTTCGGTCACGTCGCTACGTATTTCAAAACATATCGATCCATATGTACCATATAAGTCCCGATATATCGATATCGAAATGGCACAATCGTGTACCGATATTTTTATTTTACATTATATTTTTGGTCAATTATCAGTAAATATTTGAAACTGCTCTTTGGAAATTGCAGTAGAAAGTAATTTTACTTTCACTGTGTAAAATGGTCTTACTACTTTTTGGGCTTTCATCACGTGTGGTCGTTCTCTTCCACTGTGTTAAGCGAGCGTAGGTGGTACAACAGAAGTCCGTTTTCAGTGGGGGGGGGGGGGGGAGATGTGACGGTGTGAATGGAATAAAAAGATTTGTAATGTGAAGAAGTAGCACATGAGTTGCGTTAAAAACAGTTGCTGAAAATTTTGAACGAAAATGTAAAGGGCAAGACTGGTCTTTGCAGCAGGCGAAGACGTGTGAGGGGAAATGCTGACGAAATCGCCGCTCGATGCTGCTAAACTGCAACGTTTAAATTAACCACTCGATTTTGGCACTACAACTGCTAGGTAGCGGGCGTTTGCAGAAATGAAAAAACTGGGAAGTCGACAGGAAATTTTCCGAACAAATCCGATATGTGAGGCAACCGAACGACAGGCCTATCGGACACATTTTATTGTGCCACTTACATGTAGCTACTACCGTTAGCAAAGTAGTTATCGCCAAGCGTCAATGTGCATAGTTTCCGTTTCAGTTCTTGCTCGAAGGCGGATAAGCAGACTGCTAGCTTGTTGATATTCAGAATAGCTCATAATAAATCAATTTTTAAATATACAGCTTTAAAACGGCAATATATTTACAATGTGAAGCCGATATTTTTATACGCCAGTACGTGAATAAATCTTCCGTCGATATAACGATATATCGATAGTTTTCTCGATGTATCGAAAGGGGTAGTGGTATCTTTTAAAATGTAGATATATCGTATTCCCGATATTTTTAAAAACACTGACAGTGCTGCTGCTAACCTCAGGTTTTGACTCCCAAAGGTTTGGCCAATGATTACGATACACACCGATCAATCGTATTTTTAATCACGCACCTCGGAAAATGGAGAAACTAACACATCCTAAAAGCAGACTATTCAAATCAACGAAAGGCATAGTAGAGTCCAGTACTGTTTCAGTATGCTGCTAGGTATATTTATTTTCACAAAAGTTGAGATTGTGGAAAAAAATGGTTCTTGTTGCTTTCTACAGTTTTGGTAGCTATTGGTCCATTTCCAATTTTTAGTGGACGGACACAATGGTAACACATGTCCGGTCGTGCAACATTACACAAGATTATTTATGTTGAGAAATATTTCATCCTTCCATTCTCGATGGATTAGGAAACAAACGGAGTTTCAGATTTGATATTTGAGGAAATACCTGGTATCGTCCATACAGTGCCAGAAGGTCCATCAGTGACCACTGCTCCAATTATGACGTAACTAAGAAGTTTACAACATTAAGAACTGAAATACGCCATATTAATAATCCACATTATTGCCTTATATTTCGTAGTGAACATGATTTCGGCTTTCTAGGCAAGCTGCAAGTGTTCCGAGATTAACCGGACAGTCCACATAACTTCAGAGGCAGCTTCTACCCGTAGAAACATTGTAACTGTCAAAGATTTGTGACCATTTAGAACCACATATACGAAAACCGCAAGTGGAACACTTCAATTTCATACGAGTGCAAATGATGTGTACTGAACGTTTTAAATTCTAAAGCTACGAGTATAAATCCCAAAACCCACTGATTGACTGGAGTAAACAGGTTATACTGATACTGCTTAAGGCCTCTCGAGCATACAAAAACTGATAAATTGTCGTTAAGCCGATTAAAAGCTTTTCACTAATACGTCTGTGTTTCTTCATGGGTTAACGGGACATTCCACAAAATTTTACAACAGTTTGAACTTTTACCGCTAACGTTGGTCATAAGAAGTTGAATCTTTTTGATTTGTGTTTTGCACAGATTTTCCGCCGATGAAGATCACTGGCAGACAAAGTAGTCAGTTTCCTTTTAAGATTCTTCAAAGTAGACTACCAATAGTAAGTGAAGAAAGGTACAATCAGTATCCACTTTGGCACATTTTTTGTATTTGACCGAGCATACGGTGTGGTGACTTCTCGCTTTCATCTCGCAGGAGTAATAAATTTACATTTAAAATATTCACTCTGAATTGGCGTTAGTACTATGGAGCACAAGATTTTCCTTAGGATTACTTTGATCTGTGATAACCGGAAGGATACTTGATTTTAGCAAAAAACCTAGAAGCAATCAATAGCAGATCTTACCAGAGGTGAGAATAACGTTGAAGAGAGGATATTACAGTAAACTGAGATTTCTGAAGCTCATTTAGAACAGCTGTTTCGCAAGAGACAAATTTTTCCATGTTCAGCAAAATTTGCGTTACATCTAGCTCCAGTATAGGAACGATATTTCGAGTCCTCATAGTCGCACTGCAACTTTCAATTGTCCTAGATAACAACTACTATACTCTCCTGTACAAGCTCGCAACATTTCTCAATTTGTTACGCTTAGTGTAAAGAGAATATACGTGACTCGCCACAGCCTTACTAACAAGTACAAAATCATCTCAGGTGAGCGTGGATCTGATGATGTAATTGGACTGTACGATAATAGCTCTAGCAGAAATTCGGATTATGCACTCAAAAATGCGTGGAAGCGGCCACTTAATACCAATAGATTACTATGGAGAATGCACCGCATTTCACTTCGTGATGATCACAAACACACTGTGAACTGGGGAACTTTGTGGGCGTTTGTGTAGTCGGTGTTAGTAGGGCGCACCACTACACCGTTCACCCCTACATCCGGAGCCTCCGTTCGTCTCTTTCAAAGCCAGTTGATTCCTTCACGAAGAATGTACCGTCAAAGGTTGTGAATTTTTTACGACTTTAAAGCAACAAGTTCGTCGAGACCATTTTATGCTCAGAAACTTTTTCTGCTTACGAAGAACTTTTAGCGTCGTGCATGCCGATAGACCAGTGCTGCGTATTACACGTACAGCGTTGTTTAGACTAGCAGACTGCTTGAGCAGTCCCCTTACTGTGCGATGTAGTTCACCCCCGCGCTAGGGCAGAGTTACTACTACAAACACCAATAACTGTTTGGCTTTTAAATTTGTTTTCCGTGCCGGAGATGAGTTAGCTCACAGCAAGTTCATAAACAGCTGCCCGCCAGCCAGACGGAGTAAGGTGCGGCAAGTTCCCAGGATATTCGCTGGCTTCTTTTTCCGCGTTCCCTTTTTATGCCTCCTTCGCATCTTCTCCTTCCCTTCCACCGGCGGTGATAATATTTACTGCTGCTGTTTGGTGCCGTCAAAGGTAACGGGTGAGGGGGTTACGTAGAAAACATTTTTTCATCAACACGGCAGTATTTCCAGGAAGAAAATAGTTTCCCTAAAATCTCTGGTCCCATTTCTTGCCCACAAACATGTTTTTCCTCAGAGATATTACAATTCTCCTATATTCTTTTTTTTTAAATTCTGCATCAGTGTAAACAATCGGACTAAAGCTTCAATCACAGTGAATATGTTCATTCACACCACTTTTTCTATGAGTGCTGCATCTATAGTTACATACTTCACTAGCCATCGTACGGTGCGTGGCAGAACGTACACTGTACCACTGTTAATCATTTCCTTTCCTGTTCCACTCGCAAACAAGCGAGGAAAAATCGACTGTCTACATGCCTCCGTAGGAACCATAATTTTTCTTATCTTACCTTCGTGGTCCTTACGCGAAATGTACATTGGAGCTAGTACGAGGGTTGCCCAGTAAATAATGCCCCATATTTTTTTTCTCCGAAATAAAAAATATTAGAAATGTGACACTTTAGGTGCGAGTTATTTGAAGTTTCCCGCGTGTGTACGCAAAGTTTCAATTTCCTCCGACAGAGAGCGGTGGTGTAGGAATGTTCTAAAATGGCGTCTGCAGGTGACATCCGTCATAAACAACGTGCAGTGATTGAATTTCTCGTAGCAGAGGAAGAAACCGTGGGCAATATCCATAAACGCTTGTGCAAAGTCTACGGAACATCTGCAGTCGATAGGAGTACTGTTGGTCGCTGGGCACAGAGGGTGAAAGCATCAGAGGGCGGTGCTGCGGAGCTCCGAGATTTGCCGCGGTCGGGAAGGCCTCCCACGGCTGTCACGCCTGACATGTTGCAGCGGGCTGATGTTCTCATTCGACGGGATCGACGCATTACGACTCGACAATTGGCACTGGAGTTATCAGTAAGCAAAGGAAGTGTGGATGTGATTATCAATCAGCTTGGATACTCAAAACTGTGTGCATGATAACGCTCGTCCTCACACAAGTTTGAGGACTTGTGAACACATCGCGAAACTGGGTTGGATAGTGTTACCCCATCCACCCTACAGCCCCGATTTGGCTCCTTCAGACTTTCACTTGTTTGGGCCAATGAAGAATTTCATTCGTGGAAGACGTTTTGCCGATGACGAAGAAGTGATTCACGAAGTGACAACCTGGCTCCGTAGGCAGAGTACAGATTTTTACCGGCAGGGAATACACGCTCTTGTGTCTCGCTGGAAAAAGGCCGTCGAACTTGAAGGAGATTATGTGGAAAAATAAAGCAAGTAGACAAAACATCAGTCTTTCACATATGTAAATTTGATTGTTGTGGAATAAATACTTCCGAAGAAAAAAATATGGGGCATTATTTACTGGGCAACCCTCGTATAATCATTCTGCAATCAGCTTTAAATGTCGTTATCTGAATTTCCTCACTAGTGTTACTGGAAAAGCTCCTCCCCCTCCCTCATGGGATTCACATTTGAGTTCCCGATGGATCTCCATAATAGTTGCGTATTGTTCGAACTGATCGGTAACCAATCTGAATATTTTCGATGTCTTCCCTTAGTCCTACCTGGTGCGGATCCCAAACACTCGAGCTGTACTTAAGAATGGGTCCCACTACTGTCCTATATATGCGGTCTCCTTTACAGATGAACCACACTTCCTTAAAATTCTTCCAATAAACCAAAGTCGACAATCGGCTTCCACACTACGAACTTAACATGCTCGTTCCATCTGATATCACTTTGCGCGTTGCGTTTAGGTATTTCATCAACGTGGCTGCGCCACGCACCACACTAGTGATGCTTCGAACATTGCTGGATGTTTTCCTACTCAACTACATCAACTTATATCTTCCTACGTTTATAGCTAGCTGATATTCATCACATCAACTAAAAATTAGGCTAACTCATCTTGTATCCCCCTGCAGGCACTCAACGACATCTTCCCTTACACCACAACATCATCAGTAAACAGCCGCAGAATGCTACCCTCCTATCCGGCATATCATTCCTGTCTAGAGAAAATAACAGCGGTTCTGTCACGCCTCCCTGGGGTAGTCCTGAAGATACTCTTGTCTCTGATGAACACTTGCTGTCGATGACAATGTTCTGTTACTTAACAAGCCTCCGAGACACTCACGTATCTGCAAACGTATTCCGCATGTTCGTACCTTCGTTAAAAGTCTGCATTGGGGCACCGTGTCAAATGCTTTTCGGAACTCTAGGAATATGGAATCTGTCTGTTGCACTTCAGATATGGTTTGCAATATATCACGTGAAAAACGGCTGGCTGGTTTCGCACGAGCGATGTTTTTTGAAACTGTGCGGGTTTGTAGACAGGAGGTTTCCCGTCTCAAGGGAATTGATTATATTTGAAATGAGAATATGTTCAAGAATTCGGTAGCAACCCGATGTTAAGGATATTCGTCTGTAATTTTTCGGGTACATTTAATTAGCCATCTTATACACAGGAGTCACCTGCGATTTTTCCACTCGCTTGGGACTTCGCTCTGGGCGAGAGATACCAGTTTTCTGACTGGCTTCACGTCACAACCTCTTGTGCTGTGCTAACATCTTCATCTAAGAAGGCATTTACGTCACCCCTTCCATTATTTGTTGACTGTGTTCCAATATCTGCCTTCCAAACAGCTTACACCCCTATTACTCGCTCAATCACCAGGGACGTCATTTCCCCAATACGTGTCCTATTATCCCAGTTTACAGCATCCATCTGTAACACCATATCAGACTATTTGAAAGCTTTAAACTGTCCTGTCAACCGTGATCCTGAAATGGTGTACATTTATGTGCCTTCTAATCATGTTATTATGACGGCTTCTTTAAAGGTGAAATCTACGGCGGATGGATGATAACTTACGTTGGAAGGTTACAAGTGGTCTTGCTTGGCTCCTTCCATTTATACTTTAGACGGCTGATGGCAACAGTTTCGAGGACACCACAATTTATGGCAGAAAATTACTAGTCTTGGAATGTAGGAATAAAACCACGGTGAGAACAACGACCTCTCACTGGACACGACACGTTGGTTTGGCGTCAGAAAATTAAGAATTGAAAACGACGCTCCGATTCACCCATCGCCGGATGACGTCAGATAGCAATTTCTAGAACAAACTAGAGAGGAAGATGTGCTCTCATTGGACCATGACTGACGACATTCCGTCGCGGGAATTTGTTGAACGCGGCATTGACACGCCATTGGCAGAAAAGAGTGATATCTTTCCTCACTGGCGTTGTCGGCCATGTAACGAAAACTACTGAGTCGGGAGCTGGAGGAAGAAAAGAGGAAAAAAAAATTCAAATGGGTCTAAGTACTATGGGACTTAACATCTGAGGTCATCAGTCCCCTTGACTTAGAACTACTTAAACCTAACTAACCTAAGGACATCAAACGCATCCATGCCCGAGGCAGGATTCGAACCTGCGACTGTAGCAGCAGCGCGGTTCCGGACTGAAGCGCCTAGAACCGCTCGGCCACAGCGGTTGGCAGAAAGAGGACACTCTTGTTTTGATATTGGATAGAGACAGGCGGCTGGCTCGAGAATTTAATGGCGCTTGGAGGCGTCAGAGTTCTGTCGATCAAGATTCTGATTCTTCACTACAATCATGGTCTCCGACTTCCCGTCACTGGGTTCCCGGGTTCGATTCCCGGCGGGGTCAGGGATTTTCTCTGCCTCGTGATGGCTGGGTGTTGTGTGCTGTCCTTAGGTTAGTTAGGTTTAAGTAGTTCTAAGTTCTAGGGGACTTATGACCACAGCAGTTGAGTCCCATAGTGCTCAGAGCCAACTTCCCGTCATAGCAAATAGGTGAGAGTATGCAACTGAACGACTCATTATATGGGCGTTAATGTTTAGATATAAAGTCTACCGTTTGCACACGAAACACGATTCATGTCTTAGTATCGTTTGATGTGGTATTCAGTCGACCACAGGAGTTTCTAAATTAATTGGTGGGTTGTATTGGATTAATTATTTAATGTGCAGGTAGGATAAGGTAGCCATACCTCCGCCTGCATATCTTGTTACTTGTCGTCAGTAATTGGCCTCGTTTTTCGTAAAATCTTGATGCCAATACTTTGAAAATGTTCAATATAATAAATAATCGGTTTATGTTTCATTTGCATTGTAATTTGAAGGCGCACATAGTTTCCTTTAAGTCACTGATTCACTCTATTGGTTGAACGGATAATTATATAGCAGGATTATTACAATTTTCCACGTTATGAATCTATGTTATGGTATTTCAAGATAGCGATTCCATTGTGTAATTTACAGTTAATATGGAGTCTTAAGGAGAGTATGACGGAGTAGTGAGTAGGTCCACTGCTCTGACAGAATTCACAGTCTCACACACTGCAGGGTACCGCGTGACTTGAGATACTCTGGTGGAGCGGGAACTTAACAGAAAAGAAAAATTTTCAGCGTACATTTCGCTTACAGTGGCGGTGTACGAAAGATAAACAGTTGCACTAGGCTATTTCGCCAGTTTTGAAAAGGCCACGCTCTGTCATATGGTGAAACAGCCTCTTGATTGAACCAGAGGCACAATTATAAGCTAATTCAAAATGGGAAAATCCGCTTAATCGATAAGCATAAGTTGGAACCGATCAAGTTAAATGAGTGCGTTATGGACATAGCTCAAACCAGCCTTGACAACAGTGATTGGCAGTCGATGGACATTGCTCTGGATGCTCCAAATTGCCTATGGTGTGAGTGGCGTCTATGTTGCGACGTGTCATCACTGTTACCAGGATAAAAAGTCGAAGATACTCGCTTCTGGATAGCCTTCGGTCGGGAGCTTTCCCGCACACAGTAGGATTTGCTGATCTGTTACGATACACGCGACACTGGTTATCCAAACGTTGTATTCATTAGAAGTTGCATTAGCTTCGCTGAAAGTGTTTAGCTGTGTTTATTTTTTTATTGTGGTGTAATGCACTAACAATAAATATATGTAAATTTCTAAAAGTTATTGAGGATTATGAAATTGTTGTGTGGCGGTTCCTAATAACTATTTTCAAATCATTACTCATAAAAGTTTCTTTGTCCTTCGTCGCATTGTTCTCATTTTTGAAATTATTAATAGTTTTTTGAAATATGCTATTTTTATGACAACATATTGCTCTGTGATGCAATAAAATGAAACCAACGAAATAGCTCCAGCGAAGCTCCAGCCTGAAGAAGGAGATAAAGTATCGTGTGAGTGTGGACGGTTCTATGTAGGATAGACGGTGCGTAACATCGAACAGCGCTCTGTAGAGCACGAGAGATGTTTTCACCTTTGGTGCGCTGAGAAATAATCAGTAGCAGAGCATTCGACGAGACATCTGTTATCACACGGAGTAATGTTGCTGGGACAGCGCAGTAAAAGAAGCGTTCGATACAAAAAATTTTGTGACAACAGCATCAGTAAACACCGTGTACCGCAGCTAGGCATTGCTTGGGACCCGGCCGTCTGAAGACTGCTGGGGTCGCGGTGGCTG
The DNA here is from genome assembly GCF_023864275.1 of Schistocerca cancellata. NCBI lineage: Eukaryota > Metazoa > Arthropoda > Insecta > Orthoptera > Acrididae > Schistocerca > Schistocerca cancellata. The sequence goes on from NC_064632.1 coordinate 140,719,770, forward strand.
CGCAAAGAAAACATTACCATATGAGGCGCTGGAGTGAGCAGCAGGGACGTAACAGAAGGCAGCGCGGCCATATAGGGACGCCAACAGCAACTATGAGACAGTCAGTACTTGACAGTGGTCGAAGATTGCTCGGGCGCAAATTCGTGAATTTTAAACCACTTGCCACGACTGAAGCTCGAGAGAATTTTATTAATATACAGAGTGTTACAAAAAGGTACGGTCAAACTTTCAGGAAACATTCCTCACACACAAAGAAAGAAAATATGTTATGTAGACATGTGTCCGGAAACGCTTACTTTCCATGTTAGAGCTCATTTTATTACTTCTCTTCAAATCACATTAATCATGGAATGGAAACACACAGCAACAGAACGTACCAGAGTCACTTCAAACAATTTGTTACAGGAAATGTTCAAAATGTCCTCCGTTAGCGAGGATACATGCATCCACCCTCGGTCGTATGGAATCCCTGATGCGCTGATGCAGTCCTGTAGAATGGCGTATTGTATCACAGCCGTCCACAATACGAGCACGAAGAGTCACTACATTTGTTAACGGGGTTGTGTAGACAAGAGCTTTCAAATGCCCCCATAAATGAAAGTTAAGAGGGTTGAGGTCAGGAGAGCGTGGAGGCCATGGAATTGGTCCGCCTCTACCAATCCATCGGTCACCGAATCTGTTGTTCAGAAGCGTACGGACACTTCGACTGAAATGTGCATGAGCTCCATCGTGCATGAACCACCTGTTGTGTCGTACTTGTAAAGGCACATGTTCTAGCAGCACAGGTAAAGTATCCCGCATGAAATCATGATAACGTGCTCCATTGAGCGTAGGTGGGAGAACAAACTAAAATGAGCTCTAACATGGAAATTAAGCATTTCCGGACACATGTCCACATAACGTCTTTCTTTATTTGTGTGTGAGGAATGTTTCCTAAAAGTTTGGCCGTACCTTTTTGTAACACCCTGTATGTTAAGTCCGCCGGTTAGCCATGCGCTCTAACGCACGGCTTTCCGAGCGGGAAGGAGGGCCTGGTCCCCGGCACGATTCCGCCCAGCAGACTTGTGTCGAGGTCCGGTGAGCCGGCCAGTCTGTGGATTGTTTCTAGGCGGTTTTCCATCTGCCTCGGCGAATACGGTCTGGGTCCACTTATTCCGTTTCAGCTACACTATGACGGCGAATGCTGCGCAAACAAGTTCTCCACGTACGCGTACACCACCATTATTTTACCACGCAAACATAGGGGTTCCACTAGTCTGGTGTGAGACGTTCCCTCTGGGAGTCCACTGAGGGCAGAACCGCACCATAACCCTGGGTTCGGTGTGGGGCGGCGGAGGGGTGAAGTGGACTGCGGTAGTCTTCGTGGGGTTGTGGACCACTGTGGCTGCGGCGGGGACGGAGCCTCTCTGTCGTTTCTAGGCCCCCGTTTGACATACAATATATGTTACCTCGAAACCATGCATTCGTATTTATGTAATAATACTGTGAGACAGTCTGAATTCTGCGTCCTTCTGTAGATATCTATAGTATAATATTTGTGTATTGTTCGACGCCAATGAAAGTCATGCAAAGTGGCACTTATTTCGCTGCCTAATAAATCAAGAAATAGAAAGTGATCTTTTAATATGGGATCGACTATTTTAAGGAATTTCATCTTCTGAGTTATGTGATCACGTCAAAATGAAATGAAATTTAAAGTCGGGAGTTAAACAAAAATTGTCATCAGAGCCTGAGACCATTAATATCGAAGCAAGCTAAATGAATAATGGGCGTCTCTTTGTCTTTTATCGGGAAGAATAGCAGTTTTGCGAGGACGAAAGAAAGTGACCCATTGCGAAACGAGGCTCTCTCGACGTGTAAATCTGCTAATAAAATACAAATTAAAATTGATATTAACCCGAGCTGTATCTGTGATTTACTTCTTGGTAGGAAGAAATCTGAGCTCACCCAGGCATATTAATTGAAAAGGATACGCTCTCAAACTAGTATACGTTGGAACCAGGGCTGTAACGCCTCATTGTGCACTGGTACAGTATTTTGCTGCAGCTCCATGTAAACGACTGTTACCTTATGGACCTGAGAATACAAGACATTGCTAGGGTTTCTAACAAGAAGACTACAAAGGAAATAGCAGTGTGTTTATGAACAACGATAATATTGTTGGATCAGCCTCTTTAACACGGATGAGCTCAGGTTGAAGAATGAAGGCATATAACAAATTTGTATGTGAAAAGCCAAACCCAGGAGCGAATAAACTTACCGGTGACAGTCTCATCAATTTCATAATTTTATTTGGTGTATTTCTACGAGATAATTTTACATTTCCCTTGGCTAAAGAAAGTGGTACTAACCGTCTAGAAGGAACGATTTACAAGTACAAAATGGATAGTGTGGTCGACCCCGTAGAAGACTCTTCAAGTATATGAAACGCCGGCAAACAATATTTACGATGTGATGACTGTTCTCAGTGCCAACTTCTTCTATGTGCCGGGGCAGTAAGAATACACAACAGTATATTGGTGACAAGTAAGCCTCCCAGGCAATAAAGAATGAGAAAGGATTATAAACTATTTTCTGCTTGCTTATAGCTTTAATTATTTTCCTGTATACTATGTGGAAATTGTTAACATAGACTCCAACCAAGATGTAAGTCCGGGACATTTCTGTGTGCAAAACGATCAAATATCTATGTGGACCAATTATGATTGGTTCCCACGAATAATTTCATAGGCATGAATAAAAAGAACCAAGGTATCAAACAAATTTCAACGTTCTACATTAAATAAATTTCACTATTAAAGAAATTTAAGTGCAATTAATCACTAAGTGTACATGAAAGGAAATTTGAGCCGGAAGAGATAGATGTCAAAAAAAAAAAAAACGAAAAACTGGAATATATGACGAAAATAACTGCTACAACAGACGACCTGCTATTGGAAAGGCAAAACGGTATTGCATATATCTAATAAAGGCGTACCCTTACTTTCCAGTCATATCCAGTTTTTTCCACGCACTGTGCGCAAAGCAGTATGTAAGGTCTGACTGCGCATCTTCAAAGGCTTTTCCTTTATAAACGTTCATTCCAATCTTGACTTGCTTACGAAAAAAGTGACATTATATCCAAGTGTGAAGTACTGGGCATTGTGCACCTATCAACAAAGAAGTTGTTTGCAGAGTTTAAAGTTGACGGAATAACAACATTTCATAAGCGTTCATAAGGCAGAATGCTTAAAATTCTATACGGAAAATCTGTAGGAATGTGCGGCAGAAGAGTTCGTAACGTACACTCAAGGAGATGTACAGTAGAGTAATGCAGTAAATAAGTAATAGCAAAATTAAAAGCCCCGAATGCAACTGCGTAGGCTAATTACAAGAAGTAGTTGATCTAACTGTTACAAGCGGAAAAGAGCTAGTACACAAATAAAAAAAGTACCTATTAACATCCAAATTTCTCTGCTTACTTGCCGCGTCAGGTTCGGATATAATTTAAAGTTTTCGGCGATGTCTACTATCACCTTTGCCAGGGACTAAAACTGACTGTCGGGAGCTGGCAAGGTTTCCACTTTTATACCCCCAGAAAGGCATCCGACTGCCTGGATTACGTCATAATGGCGAGTGCAGAGATGGCGTGCTCTATGTTCATAGATTTTGCTTGCGCTGTCTGTCTAATGTTGCTTGCTGCGCTATCCATGACATCAGGCAGTGACCTGGGGAAGTATTCCTCATTTTTTCCCTCTTGTCAATGCTTCCATGCATTGCTGAGTGCATAACCGGTGTCTCTATTGAATTTACTTTAACAAAGTCAGATATCTATTAGGATCCGAGAATATACCCTCTTCCTGAAACTTCCTGGCAGATTAAAACTGTGTGCCCGACCGAGACTCGAACTCGGGACCTTTGCCTTTCGCGGGCAAGTGCTCTACCAACTGAGCTACCGAAGCACTTTACAGTTTGGAAGGTAGGAGACGAGGTACTGGCAGAAGTAAAGCTGTGAGTACCGGGCGTGAGTCGTGCTTCGGTAGCTCAGTTGGTAGAGCACTTGCCCGCGAAAGGCAAAGGTCCCGAGTTCGAGTCTCGGTCGGGCACACAGTTTTAATCTGCCAGGAAGTTTCATATCAGCGCACACTCCGCTGCAGAGTGAAAATCTCATTCTGTACCCTCTTCCTATTTGTCAAATTACTGAGTAGAAAAAGAATTGGATGATTTGGTTGTAGATTAGAATTATAAGTTGAAAATTAATCTGGATGTTAATAAAGTGGGTGCTTTGGTGACCTTGATATGTAGATGAAAGTAGGTAGTTGAAAGCATAGTGCCGCGAGGGGTTAGCCGAGCGGTCTGAGGACACGGAAGGAAGATCACGCAAACAACGTTCCCCGAAAAGGAGGAAACGGCGTCGTCGCACGACATCTCCTAGGGTTGACTCCCCTTGCCCCGACGACGATGTGCCTGTGGACCAAGACGACACAACAGCTTCTACGAAACAGGATGAGGCAATGGAAACTGTTCGATCAAACCCGCAGCGGTCTGTCACTTTGACGGTACCGGGACGTGGTGATGCTGAAGAGGAATCACAACCAGTTGGCTCTCCAGACGCAGATGCTGTAGCAATGGACACGAATATATCACTGCCTGCAAAGATGTGGTATGACGATATTGAGGAGGCGCCGGACGTCATACAGAGGCAGCCGGCACTCACGAAGACGGCCTAATAATTGCTGAAGGTGTAGGGAGAGGGGCGAGAGAACGTCTTCTAACTCAGCCCCCAGCGCCGATGCAGGGAGATGGTATTGCGCATCGACAGAGTGGGATTCAACGCCATGCGAACCGTATTGCGACATTAAATATAAATGACGTGCGTTCACCGGCCAAAATACACCTACTGAAGGAAACGATTTGGGCATCTGATGTGGATATTGCTTTGCTGCAGGAAGTCCACATAGCTGCACTCCCATACATCGCAGGCTACCAATCCTATTCGTCACATGGAGATCACGATGGGAGTGGGGTGGCAGTTTACGTGCGAGATGGCTTCCCAGTGGAAAACGTGTGTTACCGTCCGTCGGCCAGGGGAATGGCTTTCACGACGTTTGGGACACGCATCATCAATCTTTATGCACCGTCGGGAAACAATCGGCGGCGTGAAAGGGCGCGATTTTATGCAGAAGACATTGCCCCACTTTTCCATGGACGTTATGAATGTGTACTAATTGGTGGAGATTTCAACTGTGTTCTCAGCCAGAAAGACCAATGGCCGCAAGCAAACATCAGCCAAGAGTTGCGAATCGTTGTCAATGACCTTGTACTTAGTGACACGTGGGAATTACGACATGGAGATGCACCGGGATACACCTATGTGACAAGTCATTCGGCCAGCAGGTTAGATCGCATTTATATCTCACGCGCTCATGCAAATGATGTCCAGGACGCGGAAGGCTGGCCATTGGCATTTTCCGATCACAGCGCTTACATCTGTACGGTGCTTCTTCCCCGTAGAGAGGTGTGGAACAGTAAGGCCCCGTGGAAATTAAACATTCAACATCTACATGATCCTGAATGCCGTCACCGGATCCTTGAGACATGGACGATGTGCGAGCGAAGGTTGGGAAGGTATGCGACGAAGCTTGATTGGTGCTAAACCGGCGCTTCGCCGTACGTTCATCTAATATAGCAGGGAGATGGCAGAATGGCGCCGCCGTACGACCGACTTTTATTTTGCAGCGCTGCGCGACCTGGACGATGGTCCGCCGAGACAGGACGTCTGGATCGAACGCAAAAGGATAAAAGCTAAACTAGTGGCTTTAGCTCGGAAACATCTTCAGGGAACCATGGTGCGCGCCAGATGTCACGATACGATAATGCACGAGATTCCTTCCATGCACCACGTCGTGAATGAACGAAAGCACCGACGACGCGTTTTGGTACGGAAATTAATTACCCGCGAAGACCGAAGAGTGACGCGTCAAGCGGACATTGTCTCTGCATTCGTCGACCATTACCAACACATCTATCGGGAAGAAGCAGCCCCTGTCGATGACCTCGAACGTATAGCCACGTACGTCTCCCGTACACTGACGGTGGAAGCCGCGGGAACCTTACTGGAAGCCATTAGCTGTGAGGAAGTACATGATGCGATCGCAAAGGGTGCGTTGAATCGGTCCCCAGGCATTGATGGACTTCCTGCTGAATTTTATCGAGAATTTCGCAACGAAATGGCACCGCGATGGACGGAAATGTACAACGAGATGTTACATTCCGATGCGCCTATTCCACCGGCTTTTATGGAAGGCCTCTTGGTGCCAGTACATAAACCGAAGCCAGGAATTAAGGTCACACATTATCGCCCCATCACGCTGCTTAATGCCGACTATAAGATCCTTGCACGGTTGCTAGCGTCTCGATGTCGTATGTTAATTAGTAGCGTTCTCTCTCCAGAACAGACGACACCGGGTGGATCGGTGAATGTGCAAACAGCTACTGGCGAATGCCGTGATGTGATAGCGCTGGCGGAGGAGTGCCGGCTTAAAACGGCGATGGTGGCGGTTGATTTTGACAGTGGTTTTGATAAGGTGCGCCACAACTATCTGTACGCTGTACTGGAACAAATGGGATTTCCAGACCGTTTTACTGGTCTCATTAGAAGGATTTATGGGGGTGCACAATCCTTGGTACAGGTTAATGGGCGTATAGCAGGGCCCATTCAAATTCGACGATTCATTCGCCAGGGCTGCCCTCTTTCGATGCTGCTGTTCGCGATAGCGTTGGAACCATTAATTGGGAGGCTAACAAATTCTCTTTCTGGGATGGAACTGCGGAGCTACACCTTCAAATGTCGTGCCTATGCGGACGACCTCCTGCTGCTCGTTCGTTCTGAAGAAGAGGTGAAGACGGTCCTTGAACTGTTGTTGGACCACAGTGAGACGGCGGGTAGTGCAGTGAACATGAACAAATCGGCAGCAATGCCGGTTGGAAGGGGCCTTACGCCGGAAGAAATCAGTCCGTTTCCTTATGTGCAACGATTCCGCTATTTCGGCATAGACTTTACCTCATCTGTAAAACATACTGCAGCAGTTAACTACCGACGTATTTTACAGACAGCACGTACAATGGTCCGACAACATCTCCTACGGCGCCTTGATCCTTTGCAGCGAGTCGAATATCTGAACACTTATGTGGTTTCTCGAATGGTGCATATTTCGCAGATCCTGCCCCTACCACTCACGCTCGGACGTCGACTTCAATCAGCACTAGGCTATTTTGTGATGATTGGATCTCCCCTCAAGGTACGATACACAACGCTCACGCTCCCTACGGACAAGGGGGGACTCGGACTTACGAATGTTCACTGCCGAGCGACGGCGCTCCTTCTAGCCTCGATGTACAAGCAATGGCGTAGCGGGCGTGATTCCCTTACATCCCGCCTACTGGATCTCCTAGTTCCAGCGTCCCTCACACCTCCGGTAGCGGTGGGCAACATTACGCCACATTTTGCGCATGTATCAACATTTATCGTGGAACTTAGTTATATCAGAGACGAGCTTCCGCGCACGAGACCACCATGCGCGAAGGATTTTTATGTTTGGCTGCAACGACGGATAAGTCGTAATGTCATTGAACTCAAACACCCCAAGTTGCATTGGCCGAAGATTTGGAGACATGTGCACCAAAAATTCCTTCCTACCTTCTTTCGGGCACTGTGGTTCTCTGTCACCTGTGGCAAGTTCAACACCAACCAACGACTCTATGCAATTGGACTAGTGGATACTCCACTATGCCCGAAATGTCGCCAAGTGGATGACGACCATCACCGCTTAGCTTGTATCGCGGTGGAGGACGTATGGCTCCTAGGAAGACAGATGGTGGCTTGCTACCTCCGTGTGACCCCGCAACATATCACACCTGCTTCCTTCTTACACCCGGAGAGTGACTACTTTCCGGCGACTAAATCACACTCGATCATCTGGGTCAAAGGTTGGACGATCGCGTACCTCTATGGGGACGCTGCCAAGTCGCGACTCGACTTTTGGTATTTCTTGCAGCAAGCCCACAATGAGGTTCATAGATGGTCACACTATCGGAAAACCTTTGCCAGCTATCTTCAGGCAGTCTTCCTCGACCCCCCACGTAGTTGGGATGTGCCGGGTGCAGTTGGTGTGCACATTTGACAGCTGATAATGAACCTCACGCTTCTCTCACCGCTCCACATATAATGCACATACTATACCATGAAATGATCTACATGTTCCTTTTAACAGAGTGATCTTTATGGAAAATAAATAAATAAATAAAAACGACATCCCTGTATCCCTGTTCCTTTACATTTGTGATTTGTTTTACAATGATTTTTTTTCAGAAAAAAGAAAAAAAAGCGGTCTAGGGCGCTGCACTCATGGACTGTGCGGCTGATCCCGGCGGAGGTTCGAGTCCTCCCTCGGGCATGGGTGTGTGTGTTTATCCTTAGGATAATTTAAGTTAAATAGTGTGTAAGCTTAGGGACTGATGACCTTAGCAGTTAAGTCCCATAGGATTTCACACACATTTGAACATTTTTTGAAAGTATAGTAAACCTCGCTTCGTACCTACATGAAGAGTGCGATCCATATGAAGTAATAAGATGCCGCCTTGGTGCTTTCGACATGTCTGTATATCCAAGCGAGTATCGTTATGGTTATCAATAAGGGTTTTGATCTGATGGAAGGTTTTTGGTCGAGGGGAAGAGAGGGCGGGGTGGACAAAGTCTATCGCACTCTCTTGCCCTTGGGGTGTGAAACTGCTGTAAGAGGCGGAAGAATCAGCAGCGATCAACAGCATGAGGATCCAGAGGGCAATGGAAAGCAGTAAGTTAAGGACACATAATGTGCATCCACATGACATGTGGCCTGTAATTGAGAAAACATTTATATCTCTCCATTGGCAAACTATTCTGTTAGGAGAATGCCAACGGGGAGGTGACCATGAGAAAAAAGATCGAACAATCAACGAAAGGATAACGCTCAACGATTCGGGGCGTGGAATGTCAGAAGCTTGAACGTGATAGGGAAGCTAGAAAATCTGAAAAGGGAAATACAGAGGCTCAATCTACATAAAGTGGGCGTCAGTGAACTGAAACGGAAAGCATACAATCATTTATGGTGTGAGTAATATCAACAGCAGCAGGGGTGAAATGGTATAAAGAGAGTGGGATCAGTCATGAATAGTAAGCGTGGGTAGAGAGTGAGTTACTGTGAACAGCTCAGTCACACGATTACTCTCATTAGAAAAAAATGGTTCAAATGGCTCTGAGCACTATGGCACATAACTGCTGAGGTCATCAGTCCCCTAGAACTTAGAACTACTTAAACCTAACTAACCTAAGGACATCACACACATCCATGCCCGAGGCAGGATTCTAACCGTAGCAGTCCCGCGGTTCCAGACTGTAGCGCCTAGAACCGCACGGCCAAGTGTTCAAAGACTTGTGGGTCAGAAAGTCCATGCAACATTATACCCGCTCTTACTACACCCTCCCCAAACACACATAAACATCATAACACCCGGACTGTCAAAACTATCAATTCGACAACGATTCCACGTGCAATACATGTTCCCAACACTCACCATACTACTCGATAACATCACGTGTGAGCACTCCTCGCTGGTCCAGCCCCTACGTTCTTGGCTCCTTCGCAAACCGTGTCTCCGATGTGCGGCTATCAAAGCCCCCATGCAGTCTGTGCGACACGGTTGAACGTGAGACTGTGTGCCTAGCAGTCCTGTTATATTTGGCTATAACAGCACCCGCTTTTCGATGTGAGTCCCTTCTTGCCTTTTGTTCAGGGCAGCTGTCACCTGATGCCGTAGTTGACCGCGGCCGACCATTTAACCACCTCCTCTCCTTCGGACAAGTGCACCTATGCTAAGGAAAACTTCCTACACACTTCAAACACTGGTTCAGCCAATACCGAACATTTGGGACCACTCGTCACAGTCGATGATTCTTCCCCATGTAAAGGAGTCTGAATGTTGTCTCCAGGTCACGTTTTGATGTGATTAGCACACAGTGTCCTTCTCCGTCCCTTCAACTGCCATGTACACTACTGGCCATTAAAATTGCTACACCACGAAGATGACGTGCTACAGACGCGAAATTTAACCGACAGGAAGAAGATGCTGTCAACTGCAAATGATTAGCTTTTCAGATCATTCACACAAGGTTGGCGCCGGTGGTGACACCTAAAACCTGCTGACATGAGGAAAGTTTCCAACCGATTTCTCATACACAAACAGCAGTTGACTGGCGTTGTCTAGTGAAACGTTGTTGTGATGCCTCGTGTAAGGAGGAGAAATGCGTACCATCACGTTTCCGACTTTGATAAAGGGCGGATTGCAGCCTATTGGGATTGCGGTTTATCGTATCGCGACAATGCTGCTCGCGTTGGTCGAAATCCAATGACTGTTGGCACACTATGGCATCGGTGGGTTCAGGAGGGTAATACGGAACGCCGTGCTGGATTCCAACTGCCTCGTGTCACCAGCAGTCGAGATGAGAGGCATCTTATCCACATGTCTGTAACGGATCGTGCAGCCACGTCTCGATCCCTGAGCTAACAGATGGGGACGTTTGCAAGACAACAACCATCGGCACGAACAGTTCGTCGACGTTTGCAGCAGCATGGACTATCAGCTCGGAACTCATGGCTGCGATTACCCTTGACGCTGAATCACAGATAGGAGCGCCTACGATGGTGTACTCAACGACGAACCTGGTGCAGGAATGGCAAAACGTCATTTTTTCGGATGAATCCAGGTTCTGTTTACAGCATCATGATGGTCGCATTCTTGTTTGGCGACATCGCGGTGAACGCACATTGGAAGCGTAAATTTGTCATCGCCATACTGGCGTATCACCCGGCGTGATGGTATGGGGTGCCATTGGTTACACGTCTCGGTCACTTCTTGTTCGCATTGACGGAACTTTGAATAGTGGACGTTACATTTCAGATGTGTTACGACCCGTGGCTCTACTCTCCATTCGATCCCTGCGAAACCCTACATTTCAGCATGATAATGCACGGCCGCATGTTGCAGGTCCTGTACGGGCCTTTCTCGATACAGAAAATGTTCGACTACTGCCATGGCCAGCACATTCTCCAGATCTCTCACCAATTGAAAACGTCTGGTCAATAGTGGCCGAGCAACTGGCTCGTCACAATACGCCAGTCACTACTCTTGATGAACTCTGGTATCGTGTTGAAGCTGCATGGGCAGCTGTACCTGTGCACGCCTTCCAAGCTCTGTTTGACTCAATGCCCAGGCGTATCAAGGCCGTTACTACGGCCGGAGATGGTTGTTCTGGGTACTGATTCCTCAGTATCTATGCGCCCAAATTGCGTGAAAATGTAATCACATGTCAGTTCTAGTATAATATATTTGTCCAATGAATACCCGTTTATCATCTGCATTCCTTCTTGGTGTAGCAATTTTAATTGCCAGTAGTCTATTTCGGTGGCAGCCCCATGAGGAGCTATAGTGACGCCATGAGTCGTTCAGCATCATGTGCACGACTGGGATACCTCTAACAATTTGGTCTTGCGCTTTCACTCATTTCCACCGAGTTGTTAGATTGTTGATTTACTTTATTTCCCTCGTCCTTAAGGTTTGCAGGGCAGTGTACTATTAATTAGCAATCTAAATAAATTATATAAGCCACCGACAGACTAGCTATAGAACGGGCGCGATTAGTTTGCAGCTGGCCAACAAATACTGATGCTTAACAGCCGGCACCATTCAGGAAACGTGGGTTGTTCTCTGTTTGAGATTGCTGCCACCCTTAGTGACCCCAGAGATGTGACACTTTGAAAGGAGTCTATTGGGGTACACTTGTATCTGGCAGCCGAATATGATAATAATACTAACGTAAACTAAAATGAAGCAGTTATATTATAAACAATGTATGTCTGTGATAGGATTTACAACGCGGATCACTGACTGTGCATGACCGCAGAGCTAAAGATACAGCTTCTGATCTAAGATTGTAGTGTTGGAGTAAGCGAGCGCTTGGCGCACAGAAGTTGGTAGCGGTCTGTGAGCGAAAAATTATGGAGTAGGAAATTGTGGTGTGCTCTGTGAAGCCACCGAGTGTTAAATTATAATGTCGGGATTTAAAAGTACTAGTATTACTGGAAATAGAAACGTGGAAGCAGAAGTCTTCTCGCATGAAAGGTAAAGATGTTATATTTTTTATGACTTTGGTTTTGACATTGCGTTAGTATAAATGAGTTGGCTGATAATTTTAATTGTTGAGTAACCCCAGATTGTATGTAAACTGGTTTGATGTGAAGGCCAGTTAGATATTTCCCTTTTTTAATGTTTCTAAGATTTGTTAACACAGCTATATGTAATTTGATGATTTGTATTTATGATTTTTTTTAGTGAGGTGACATAATAATTGCTGTATAAATCCCATTGTTTGTGAATCAGTAAAAGGGATGTAATTTTTCTGAGTAATGTAATTTCAATTTTCAGATGTTTTGAAAAGCCAAACCTAGCTTGGAAAACAATTTCATGAAAATGTCAGTGTTAGTAATTCACCACAATCAGTACCGGCTCCATGTCCAGGTCATAAGTTTTTCAAAGACGTTGGGTTTTTCTGAAATGTTTTCATTTATTAGCCAAAAGAATTTCATGTACATTTCAAAGTATTACGGACAGCATTGCACACCGCTGAGCATATAGCTAGCAAATTTTATTTTTTTCTATGAGAGACCAGAAGATACCGCGTTCCACCGTTGCTGTTTTAGAGGTATGACAATATAATTTATTTGTTATGTGCGCTGGGACCAAAGTTGTCAGTTTTGAACAGGGCCAGAGGATTCATTGCCTAAGGGGCTGAATATATTTTGCTGTGACTGTATTTCTTTACCGGTATTCATAGTTGCATTGCCCAATCAGTTCGTATAATACTTTTGCTAACAAGAACACAGACTAAGTAAACCGCATGAAGTTATAACAGGGCACACGATAACACCAGTTATGTATCCATATCACAGTTCACTCATTCATTCAACGTACTACAAAAAATAAGCACTTTTTTAAAGAACTTACAACTGTTACTGCCGGACAAATCGGTTATGTATTGTCTGTGTGAACGGATGATTAATTGATTAAAACAGTAATTTGACTTATATTTAAGTCCATTATGCAATTTGAGACAAATCATAAATATTCACTAAATGTTTTGAATGCTATTTTTCTTGTACTCATTGCGTCGTATTACAATAACTTCAATTTAATTTCAAATACTATACCACAAGCCCGTAACGCATTTAAAGACAGCCGTCTGTATAATGGGCATTCGCGAATCAGTGAGACTTCCTGTCAAACATTATTCCATAGCCGCTGATCCGTACCAATCACGCGCGCCTGCGAGTTGTCAGTACTGTAAGACAGCCAATAAAACCATTCCCCATCTCACATTTAGAAAATGCATTTAGAAAATTCCCGGTGGTCGCGCTACCACCTCTGACCCAGAGGTAAGCGGTCAACTTAACTCTCGGCCGAATTGACCAACCTCAACTGAAATGAAGCCCATCATAAAATATTACTGTCTCTGCATTTTTTTTTCTTTTTGTTATTGAGCAGCAATACTGCGCTCTTAAGGTCATAACGATAATTAACATTTTTGAATTTGACTGTTGGTTGCAAGAGGCCTTAGAACTACGGACCGCACAAATAATTGAATCGAGACGCATGCGACCCGCAAGTTGACGACCATTGTAATTATATAAAAGATTGATATACCAATGAATTTTACTATGGCGATATTTTGTTCCTGGCTGTATCGATATATCGATAACAAAATGGAAATAACATGTACGGTATGTTTCCTTCATATTACATTTTTTCACAATTTACGAAAATATTTGAAACTGTTCTTTTGAAATTGTAGTAAAATATAGTTGCTGAAAATGATGAATAAGAATCGAAATGACAAGATTTGTCTTTGCGGTGGGCGGAGACCTGTGAGGGGAAATGCTGGCGTAATCGGACCTCGAAGCTACCAGCAGAAATTGCAACGTTTAACTTCATCTCGCAATTTTGACAGTACAAATGTTAGGACGCTGGCGTTTGTAATAGTAATAATAAAAAAAAAACGTCGACGTGAAGTGCTCCGGACAGATAGGATACGTGACGAAAGCGAAAGACGGATCCATCAGACATCTTTTATTGCGCCACTTGCGTGCAGTTACCATTGTTAGCAAAGCGTGAACGTAATCGTTTTCCTTTCAGTTCTTGCTCCAAGGAGGATAAGCAAGCTGCTAGCTTGTTGATCTCCTGAATACCTAATAACAAAAAAATATTTAAATACACAGCACTAAAACTGACAATATACGGTACATGCAATACGCAGTCGATATTTTTATAGGCCGGTTTGCCAATATTTTCTTTATCGATATATGGATATATCGAACTTTTTCCAATACACGGAAGGCGGATAATGATTATTTTTTAAATACCCATAAAACGGATTCCCGATATTTTTAGAAATATCAACAGTCCTATCATAAACCGTTCTGTGTTCTCATAACACAGATGTAGGCGGCCAAAATTGTGTCAGGACTATCACGTCCTTCACACTTGTACTTTCCTTACTGAGTCGTAGGTACGCAACGTTACCAGAGCGCTTTCAGTATCGCGGTTGGCAGGTATCCTTATGTTGTGACTCGTCCGTGTGCTGTACATGGACGGTTGAGTGGCAAATGGTCGGAATGGAGGAAGCGGGTGCAAGCGTGATACAAAGAATCAGAGACAGGCGGCTTAAAGTCGCCAGGCCTGTAGCAGAACTAACGCAAAAGAGAGTGCGATGTTCTGTAGGCAGACACGAAAGTAAGTCACATGGCCTTCTCCCACGCCTCGTACCTGGTTGTTGTAGGTTGTGGGGCTTTGCTGCGTCTTAGTAGAGGCTCTGTACTGCCCGTAGACTTCAGTCCAACGGTTTAGCATTCACATAACGGCATGTGTAGTTGGATCTAACGACTGTGTACGAAATGTAAAATCTTAACGAGATGAAAAGACAATGAAAAGAACTAATTTCTGTGGGTCCCCGTTGTGACTGATAACTCGAGCATTAAAGTTTTAATTCACGTTACTGGCAACTGTTGTAAGAGGTATGCGATGTATGCGCTGATATTCTGCACTACAGAGCGTGTGCACTTATGTCATTTGTTAATATGATTTGTACTCATTGCGTATACTTTTTGTGATTTCCTGATATTCTGCACTACAGTGCGTGTGCACTTATGTAATTTGTTAATATGATTTGTATTCATTGCGTATACATTTTGTGATTTTCTGATATATTCTGAAGTACAGTGCGTGTGCACTTTATGTTATTTGTTAATATGATTTTACTCATTGCCTATACATTTTGTGATTTCCTAATATGTTCTGTACTACAGTGTGTGTGCACTTTTGCCATTTGTTAATATGTTTTGTACTCATTGTGTACATAATTTGTCATTGCTTGATATGTTCTGTACTCAGTGGATGTGCACTATATTTTATTTCATGTTCTGCACTTATATATATGTATATATTCTGTGATTGTAAACTTAGTTAAGTAAGAAAAATTTGTTGCTCATGCCAAGTCCAATTGACTCACCATCGCTGCCAAATTTTTGCCCTCCCCCCCCCCCCCAGTGGAGGGTTAAGTAAGAGTAATGCGATGTATGCGCTGCCTGCAATAGGCAAGGCATAGGAGAGTCTCTGGGCACAGAACAGTATGTAGTTAGTTGTTGCTTGTCGCTAGTCGGCATTAGTCTGTGTTAGTCTTGAGTAGCCTGCGTGAGTCGGTAGTAGTCGGCGCGTGTCTGCGCTTTTCGGCAGTCTGTTCTGGTCGGGACTCTGGGGGATGAGTATTATTGTAGAAAGTAAAGAAGCAGCCTTGCGCACATCTAGTAATGTATATTAACTGTCATCCAATTTCTTTTAAAAAATACCCCAATAATAATTTTTGTAATATAAAGTAATTTCTTTAAAAAAAAAGGCATTCATTTCAATTTAAAGATTTTATTCAATGGATTATCTTTCCTTTCATGAATCACAAAGCATAGGCCAGCATTGCACGGAGCTGTGCCGAAAATTTTTTAGGTAAGAGCAGATATAATCACAGTTTTTGTTGATGTAAGAATTTTTGCTCTTTTTATTCAGAATACAGGGCCGAGGCGCAGCGCTGTTGTCGTCATAAAATTTACCAGGTTACTGAATTTTTTTTATTATTTCCGGGCTTAGGAATAGAATGTTGGGGTTACATTAAATGTGAATGCATTTCTGCATGGAGACTATAAATGGGAACCAATTTTGTTCAGAGGTTACAATATTTTAAAATTCATTTAATTAATATTTGCGTGGGGAGGTTACACTTGGTTCATGGTTCATTTTCATTTTTATTATGATTTTTGTGCGGAGGTTACACTTGCGACATCCGGCCAGGATCGTATTTCATTGTGAATCTTCTGATAAGTAGTCACATATCAGCTCTTATTTACTTAAATGTAGTTTGCATCTGGCGCAACGCATTTACTAATTTGTCACTCTTTCTTTCTCAGATCATCGGCAATTTGTTGCTCTTTGTTGTATTTGTGTTTGTTGCATTTTTGCATTGTCCTTTTTTCAATTTTGTGCTTAATTTTGATTAGTAAAAATGCCGCGAAAAACTGTTAACAGTACATTGCGATTTGAAATGAATGAAATAGCCGACTCGAATAGCTTGACCGATAATATTTGTGACACTCAGTGTAATGATGATAATCCCCTAATTGTAGACAATCAGTGCCTACCGACCACTAGTAATGATTTTGATCCTAGCGATGAACAAACAAATTCAATTGTGTCCTCTGTTAATTTAACGACAATTGATGACGTGGCACGTTCCGTTACAATGAACCCTGTGCAGCTTGATACACCCGGTTTGCAAAATTTACGTAATGAACAGATAAATGTTTCTAACGAAAATGAACAGTGTAATTAGAATACGTCAGATTTATTTGATTCCGAGGTAGTGACTAACAGTGCACATCCGATTGGCAAACCTTTTCGAGAATCACAGAATGATCAAATGGTTACACAAAACGTGACAATTGCAGGTACACCATCAAATAGCACAGAGAAAAGAGCCGATAATTTTGGCTGGGATCAAGTAATGGCATTATTACGACAAATGAATGAAAAAATAGGCAGCCATTCCAAACAGTCGAATGATAAGCAAGACAACAATCACAAACAACTTAGTGAAAATTTCAAACAACTTAATGAAAAACATAACAACCTTAAGGAAAAACTAGACAACAATTCCAAACAGTTCAATGAAAAATTAGACAACAATTTAAGACAGCTTAGTGAACAGATTACAGCCGTTGCCGCGCAATGTCATGATACTAAAGAACAATTACGTGAGGAAATTAAGGCTTGTGCTAGGAAAAGTAGTGAAGAAATTAGATCTGTTGCTCAAGAATTAAGGAATACGCAAGCAGCTACAACAGAATCACTTAGAGACGAAATTAGTGCAGTCGGTAAACAATGCTCTGAAAACGCAACACAGTTACGCGACGAGTTTAAATTAATGTCAGCAGAATTTTCGCACACACTGGATGCTAAAGTAGATGCGAAATTCGACCAACAGAACAGTCAAATTGACGAACGTTTTAATCACCACCTACAAAAAAGTGAAACGCGTTACCGTAAATTTATACAGGTACAGAATAAAGTAAAGTGAGAAGTCTTGGAAACAGTTACCGCACAGAGACAGGAAGATAAACGTAAATTGTTTACGAAGGCGAAAACATACGTAGACAACAATATTGCTACAGTATCAGACGAAATTAATACTATCAAACAGTTGAACACCGAATTGCGTGATGAAATTTCCGATCTTAAATCAAAAACAGATACACACACAGTAGACTTTCAGACAGTGACCGACAGATTTGAACGATTAGAACTAATACAGGATCCCGATGCCATCAAAGCAGACATAAAAAAATTTAACGAAACCACACGTAAAATACAAAAACAAATTAATGCTTGTGACATTAAAAACGATGATCAGGTAAAAATACTGACTGAAAAATATGATGTATTGGCCAGTCGTATTGACGTTATTGAAAGTAATAATGACAGCAAATCAGACGATGCTTCACCGATTTCGTTTAATCAAACACCTGAATTCCAAAATTTACAGCAGACGATCAGTGAGATAGATTCGTCTAATAATAAATTACGCGGAAAATTGTCAACTTGACAGCAAGAAGTGACAGAGATGAAAAATGTTTCAGTCAATAACACGTCACAGCATACGGCACATTCCGAACATTTGTCACACTCACACAGCCAGTATAATTTAGGTAATTTACAGAGAGTACGTGACTTGGATTCCGAACAATCACAGACAAATAGATTCTCATTCAATCCTGAACCTGTTCACACATTCAGAGACGATAACGTTGATTACAAGCAATTTTTATCTGTAAAAAAATCTAAGGTATTTAATAATGGCGGAACACAGATTCACGCTTTGGACTGGATACGACAATTTGCTTTTGTATTTTCATCAGCTTGGCCTATAATGCAGAAACTAGCATTGGATTGGATACAACAACTTGCTTTTGAATTTTCACCGGAATTGCCTGTAACGCAGAAACTAAAATTTATTTGCAGCGCGTAATTGACCTCAGGGGGTTCATTACACTTAGATGAATATGTGCCGTAGCGTACACAGGGCCCCGAGCCGTAGTAGTGCTGTTTCATCTTTAGTTTTCTGCACTGCTGCCTTCTCTTCTACCATCCTTTATATCTATCAAAACAGCTCTTCAACTATCGATCTATCTAGTATTAAGAATGAGTAAAGAAAAACTGATATGACAAATTTTACCCGAAAGTGACAATTTTCATTAGGCACTCCAGAACTACCAGCGTAATTTTGATAACAGACAAAAATTTAATCATCAGTATGTACAAAATTTTCAGCAGTCGCAAACACATTTAGGTAACAATACAGGTTTTTCACCGCAACAGCATCAAAGCCAGACGGTTAGCATACCTAACCAACAACGTAATGTACAAGGTCAACCAAGCTTTAGTGTTTCGCCGCCTACACGTATAGCGTCAGCTCCAACAAATAGAAACGCACAGTAACAAGAAAATCAGTACGTACAGAAAACACACCATTTCAATTCATATCGCAATGCACCGTATAGAGATGACTATTATGACAGACGTAAAAGTAAAGAGCACAATTTTCAGTGTACGTTTAATAACAGTCGACCTTACCAGCAGCAAAATCATCCGCTACAACAAATTATCATGAATGAACCAGACAATAGATATCATCCCGAACATAATACGTCAGAAGAAAAAACAGAGCAGTACAAATAGTTGAAATACCACAGCATCCTCCGACAAATAATAGCACGTCAGATAGAATTTGACCAGATACAATACAGGTTGCATCTTTCAACAACGTAAGTACTACTTTTGACACGCAGAATGTTGTTCACGTAAATTTTATTACTTTTGACTACATCTGAGACATACTTTTACATGAAAAACCAATAGTCTGAATTAGTCAATCTAAAACAAGCTTTGATGAATGCACCACTTTTATCACATCCAGATCATACTAGAAATTGTTCCATTGCCACCGACAGTTCTAACACCGCTTTAGGCGTACACATTTTTCAGGAAATTGAAGAAAATGGCACTACAGTAATTAAAAACATCGCGTTTGCAAGTCGCATTCTGTCACCTGCTGAGCGCAATTATTCTGTTACAGAACTTGAAACATTATGTGTTGTTTGGGCATTTACGAGATTTCGGCAGTTTCTTTATGGAAGACACACTACCGTTTACACAGATCATAGAGCTATACAGTTTTTGCTTTCCGCTAAATTTACACAAGACAGATTAAGTAGATGGAAACTTTATTTACAGGAATTTAATTTTACAATTGTTTACATTCCCGGCACACAAAATATTGTAGCAGATGCACTATCCCGTTCTCTCAGCAACAATCAGCAAGACATCGCAACCAACTTCTGCAAGGCAAATTTCAGCGTCATGTACATTCAACAAGTTGCATTTGAAAATTTCATTTCGTCGTCATTACAAGACATAGCACAAGAGCAGAGTAAAGACAACGTATGGAAAGAGATTAAACACCTTTGGCAAGATAGGAATAATGTTACCATTAGAAACCATTACACTGTACGCAATGATATTCTGTTTCGCCGCTCTCACCCTGACAGCAATAATTGGTTATTATGTATTCCTGACGAGCTTGTTAACAAATTAATTTGGTATACTCATTTCAGTTACGCACATTACGGAGCCAGAAAATGTTTTCTTATACTGAGACAGAACTGTTATTTTACCAACATGGAGAAACGTATTCGACGAGTTTTAGCGTCATGTAAAATCTGCCAGAAAGCTAAGTCGGATACGACTTCACATATTCCTCCGTTACATCCCATTGTACCTGTTAAATTGAGACACTTGGCTGCTGTAGATATTTTTGGTCCGATTCCCAGAACTAATAGAGGTTTTTGCTACATCTTTGTCGCTGTTGAACTCGCTTCAAAATTTGTTACCTTTACTCCGTTACGCAAAGCTACTGCTAAAACTGTTTCAAAAGCATTTGTAAAACATTTTCTAACCATGTAGGGCATGTATTGAAAGTAATTTCCGACAATGAATCACAGTTTCGATCTGCTGTATGGAGACGTATGTTATGAGCTGGAAACATTTCCCCGATCTGTATATCCAGGTACCATGCTTCTTCGAACCCTTGTGAACGATTAATGAAAGAAATTGGTAAACTGTGTAGAATATACTGCCATAAAAAAACATATTGATTGGGACACACACATACTCTCATTCCAGGATGTAATTAATTCCATACCAAATGAATCTACTACGCTATCTCCGACTGTTATACTGAAAAATGTTGAACCACCTAACAAACTTAAAGAATTAGTAACCTTTCCTACGTCTCGTCGACTACGACACCATGAAATAATTGACATTGCACTGAACAACATCAAACGTGCCGCAGAGTGCCGAAGAAGACAGCAAAAACAGGTTTGTACACGCCGTGACTTTCACATTGGACAGAAGATATTAGTACGCACACATTATTTATCTAATAGAGGAAAAAGTAGATGTAGAAATTTTAAGCTTCTATATGCGGGTCCATATCGAATTCGCAGCATTCCTCACCCCAATGTAGTACACGTCGAAACTTTGAGAAACAGAACAACCAAAGGGAATCACCATATCTCCAACATCAAACCCTTTATTGAATGATCATACTTTATGATTTATCACACTGTAATACCATTTCCTGATTTTTTGTATGACCACTTATGGAATTATATTTATGTGACTACTTACTGATGATTATCATATTTTTTCTTGGCAAGTGCCCGGCAAGGTAAGGTTAGCAGGTCGCTTTTCTTGTCGTTACACATCAGACCGTGCACATTTTTCCTGATGAACTTACACTTTTTATGACCATTTATGCAATTATATTCAATGAACACTTACTGATAATTATCATTTTTTTTTTTTTGGCAAGTGCCCGACAAGGTAATGTTAGCAGGTCGCTTTTCTTGTCGTTACACATCAGAACGTGCACATTTTTCCAGATAAACTTACATATTTTATGAACAATTATGCGACTCTATCTAGTGACATATTAATTTTATCAAATTCTTTCTCCATTAAAGTCTTCAACTCTCGCCTCTATCAACTGCACAACATACAAGCTGAACAAAGAGAGGCATTTCTTGTTGTTACACATCAGACCGTGCACATTTTCTATATTTTATGTATGTATGTTTGTTTTACTGTTTTGTTTGTATGCACTGTGAAATATTTAAGATATAACAAACACCAGTTGACTTTGACATTTTGACTTATGATATCTCAACATCATGACTATTTTTACATTTTTTTTTTTTTTGCTGCTACATTGTGATACTCTGTGTACATTTTTGCATCTGAACACTGTCTATGTTTTTTTTGACATATTACGATTTCTCTCATGCTATGCTGTATGCTCAATTATATCACTAGAAACCAGCTTTTATTTGATGGGTATATGATTTAAATGCAAGACATTAATCATTGTTCGTCATTTTCAGAAAGAAATAACGTGTAAAAGAAATAAATTAAAAAGAAATGGGAATTTCACCTTCGGAATGAACGAAAGAAGATGCAATACCTTATCACGAAGAGTAAATGGATCAGAATTAACAAGCATTAACAAGAATATACTATACACATCGTATGATAGCAGTCTTAACTATTTTTTTCTTTCAGAGTACGAGGTGATTGATGCAGGCTGTCAGACAGAACTACACATCTTAGTTTTAGTGATGAAATATGCTAGAAATAAGGAACTTTATACTATGAATAGTTGTATAATGAATAATGAAGTGACTTTTTTGTAGATGATAATGAATGATGATGAATAGTGATGCAGAATATTCTGATATGGATAATGAAGTTTTTCTTTACAGGTGATGATAATAATGGAGTTATGATGATATGGATAATGAAGTTTTTCTTTGCAGATGAGGATAATGTTGAAGTTTATGTATTTATGCTATGTAGTTATTTAAGTATTTGTTGCAGTTCGTCTTGACAGTATGTCTTATGTTGCATGGTAGGATGACTGAAGGTTTTAGAAAGGACAGCTAGAGAACATATATATGTTATACACATTTCATTACCTGTTAATTCGAAGTTCACTACTTTTCAGCATAACATGCGTTTCTTCTTTCAGCTTAATAATCCATTTTGTATTTTTTGCAAGAGAAATTATTCATGAAATTAATGTGCTATAAGCAGTTGGTCATTGAACCTGTGTCATTCATGAATGTGATCACATATACTCTATTTGTTTCATAACCTTGCTACAGCTGACTCATGACGAATGACGTTACAAATCTTCATTTGCAGCAATAAGTCAAATGCAAATATTAATATGCCCCAGCAATTAACTATCGATCCCAAAGCAATGCATTGCTAGAACAAAAAAAATGTATTACCAGTCCCAAATAATACTACCAGTTTAAAAGAGTTATGAGTAATACTGAATGATGTTTTCTAATAACAGGCTTTGAGTAATAGTTACAGAGTGTTACATTTTAAATATGTCATATGTCACTTGAATGATGGAAAATGTTTTGTAATATTCAATACTTGCTGGCCAATGAATGCCACTGTTTCTTGTATTTAAATTTATATTATGTCACTGTCACGCTATATATATATGAATACCAGTAGCTTGATGGTACACTCATTAGCTCCTGTTTTGACTTATGACTTCTGATGATTTGTAACTGGCCAATGAGTGCCAATAATTATTTTTAAATATGTCATATGTCACTTGAATGATGAAAAATGTTTTGTAGTACTCAATTCTTGCTTGCCAACGAATGCCACTGTTTCTTATATTTTAAATTTGTATTACGTCACTATTATGCTATATATATGAATACTAGTAGCTTGATGCTACACTCATTAGCTCCTGTTTTGAATGATGACTTCTGATGCTTTGTAACTGGTCAATGAGTGCCAATGTTCTCTGTAAATAGATAACTTATGAACATTATTCTGTAATACTTCATACATGGTACAGAACTGTTCAGTAACTGGGCGATGAGTGCCTCCAATTAATCAAATCATTTGATAGACTAGTAATTATGAATGATGACTGGCTTAAGACTTAATGTCCTTTACCTTCTGATATAATTACCAGAAATTACTGTAATATCCGTTTGTCCTGTGTATTCTCATGCTCATGCAGCAATATATTTGGTTTTTGCACTAATGCTACGTTGGTGTACCTTACAAGAACGTGGTGTTGACACGACATGCTGTCCACCACCTTGAGCGATGGAGATGTTGTTATGGTCCCACTGTTTGGTGTACCTAATGTACTACCAAAATGATAACATGGAATATTACTACGACATTTCAGTGTCTTGGCTACACTGATTAATACTTCTGGGAAAAGAGCTTCAGATTGTCTCACTTGGTGTTGTGCTTCTGTAGAAAGATATGGAGTTTCAGTGCAGCTGCGTGCAACCTAATGTGCTACAACCATGGTGCAATCCTTCCCTTTCCTATCCTAGCTCTTGTGATTTTCTGATATATTCTGAAGTACAGTGCGTGTGCACTTTATGTTATTTGTTAATATGATTTGTACTCATTGCCTATATATTTTGTGATTTCCTAACATGTTCTGTACTACAGTGTGTGTGCACTTTTGCCATTTGTTAATATGTTTTGTACTCATTGTGTATATATTTTGTCATTGCTTGATATGTTCTGTACTCAGTGGATGTGCACTATATTTTATTTCATGTTCTGCACTTATATATATGTATATATTCTGTGAGTGTAAACTTAGTTAAGTAAGAAAAATTTGTTGCTCATGCCAAGTCCAATTGACTCACCATCGCTGCCAAATTTTTGCCCCCCCCCCCCCCCCCCCAGTGGAGGGTTATGTAAGAGGAATGCGATGTATGTGCTGCCTGCAATAGGCAAGGCATAGGAGAGTCTCTGAGCACAGAACAGTATGTAGTTAGTTGTTGCTTGTCGCTAATCGGCATTAGTCTGTGTTAGTCTTGAGTGGTCTGCATGAGTCGGTAGTAGTCGGCGCGTGTCTGCGCTTGTCGGCAGTCTGTTCTGGTCGGGACTCTGGAGGATGAGTATTATTGTAGAAGGTAAAGAAGCAGCCTTGCGCATATCTAGTAATGTATATTAACTTTCATCCAATTTCTTTTAAAAAATGCACCAATAATAATTTATATAATATAAAGCAATTTAAACAAAAGACATTCATTTCAATTTAAAGATTTTATTCAATGGATTATCTTTCCTTTCATGAATCACAAAGCAAAGGCCAGCATTGCATGGAGCTGTGCCGAAATTTTTTAGGTAAGAGCAGATATATTCGCAGTTTTTGTTGAGGTAAGAATTTTTGCTCTTTTTATTCAGAATACAGGGCCGAGGCGCAGCGCTGCTGTCGTCATAAGATTTACCAGGTTACTGAATTTTTTTATTATTTCTGGGTTTAGGAATTGAATTTTGTGGTTACATTAAATGTGAATGCATTTCTGCACGGAGACTATAAATGGGAACCAATTTTGTTCAGAGGTTACAATATTTTAAAATTCATTTAATTAATATTTCCGTGGGGAGGTTACACTTGGTTCATGGTTCATTTTCATTTTTATTATGATTTTTGTGGGGAGCTTACACTGTATGAAATCATTTTACAAACATCCGCCTTGTCATTCAAGCAGGATGGCGTTTATTTTGTTTTTAACAACACACTATTAACTTTGCGTATAGGCTGACGGTTATAATTTTATTGTACCTAATCGGCTGATCTGAACTGGTAGTTAATTAAAGTTTATTCCGCCAGCAGATCTTGGTGTGTCTTAAATATGTACTAACTGTAAACACCACCTGCACCATATCTCGACGTATATTTGTAAGAAATAGTGTCGGTAGTCAATATACACTGTTCCGGCACAATTATTTGAAAAGTAATGCAAATAAATAATCGAATAATCGGTTGTCAGAAGACTTATCAATTAAAATTTAAAGTAAATGTTAGTTTGAACCCGCATTTACCACCATTGTTCACTCGACCAGTTATTTAATTGCCGTTAACAAATTTTCAGCGAGATCAACATTTCGTAGAATTCACATGTGATGAGCAGTTCATTAATTTTGCAATATAGCGTAGCGGTGTTTCACTAGGTAATTATATTTGCAGAATTTAACTTCAAATATTAATACGATGTGAATAGCATGCTTCGTCAATAAATACAAACCGGGCAATCAACTCTACTGTCTATAATCATTATCGAGAGACACGCTGCTAAAACATATTTTTGTAGCTACTGTAATCACGTAAATAATTTTTGCCGCAACAGAATCCGCTGAGAAACGTTCGTAGTGAAAGTTCGTAATGTGACTGCATCCGTAAGTGTAATTAATACAAGTGCTTGCAAGACCAAAGAAAATAATTTGTATTGCTTTTGGACTGCTGCTAGTGGAGTTCAGTGCATGACTAACGTCTAGTGTGGTCAGAAGATACCAAGAATTTAATCCTGATTCTAAAATCTAGATGAGACTGGTTTGTATGCTGCCAGTCCGTTTTTCCCTAGAATTGTCGTAAGCCACACTCCATTGCTTTCTGTTATCTACCGACATCGTCACTACATACTTACAGGTAACCCTCTCTTTAATATGAGTCAAATGCTAACACTCCATCACCGTATGATCTGGTTTCTGTTCCTCATTTCATTGTTCCAGTACAACAAATCTGCTACTGACCTCGTCTACCCTCTTGTAACAGTTTTAGTAATTTCTCTTACACCTCTTTCCTTGAATCAAATTAAATGTTAATGAATAAATATTTTTTACGCTTTCTGACAGCATTCGCTGCTTTTGCTTACTAATTGCTAGTCGGAAGTCTGTATTACTAGCCACTACATTGTTCTAAACTTTTTTTTACATTGTCTTCATTTCTAAAGCATAAGTACTGAAAAATACCCTCTTGCTCATAGTTCTTCTGACTCGAGGTTTTCATGCTTAAGTTTTGACTTCTAGTAACTCCACTTAATTTACTAAGTATCAGATTTCATTCACAAAACCTCTTCAAATTTTAGACCATAAGGTTTCAATTTAGACGTTTTGAAACGTCCCCTTAAAACAATTATACATGACTGTGCTTAAACTGACACACAATATTTTTAGCGCAACGCAATCTGACTTTCAAAAATCCCTACAAAAGAATGGCCCTGACTAACATTAACCTATACCTTTCACAAATCACTTACCTCACAAAAATCTTCATTACTAGAACTACTGCAATACAGAGAGCGCCACTACTGCCAGCTAAATAAAAGATTCAAACTACGGAAGGCACTAACTACTGATAGGCATAGTTAGCAAAATGAAAGATTTTTGTAGAGAACAAAGAATGTATTTACCTTAATACTCATAATATATATAGCAGTTCAAACTCCGCCATCTCTCTCCCCACATCCACCACTGCTGGCGGCTCACCTCCAACTGTGCAACGCTACGCGCTGTTCACATCCAGCTGCCGCTGCCCAACACTACAATGGCAGACAACAATGCAAACTAGCTACAGACTGCACACAGCACAGCCAGTGATTTTCATACAGAGCGCTACGTAACGTTGCCAATAAGAAAACATAAACGCTTACTTACAGTTTTTAACACTGTCATGTTCTTGAAATAAGAAGGACGTATTCGCATACTTGTACTTATTAATCCTTTCTTCCATTACTGGCCATAAATTAAGAACTGATTCCCTATTGCGTTCATTCTAAATCTGAAATGGTTACCGATAAAATTTTTTGCTCTTCTACATATTATTCAGTTCATCATTTGATTGGTTTGACACCTTAATTTGCTAACGGGCTAATTCCTGATTCTCGTGTTTATAGTTGGTACAACACGAAAGAAAAAACAGCAATTCCTCAGTGAGTTAATGCCGCTGTAGGAAAACTGCATGGAATCCTTTTCCTTCGATAAAATCGAAAATACACTCCTGGAAATGGAAAAAAGAACACATTGACACCGGTGTGTCAGACCCACCATACTTGCTTCGGACACTGCGAGAGGGCTGTACAAGCAATGATCACACGCACGGCACAGCGGACACACCAGGAACCACGGTGTTGGCCGTCGAATGGCGCTAGCTGCGCAGCATTTGTGCACCGCCGCCGTCAGTGTCAGCCAGTTTGCCGTGGCATACGGAGCTCCATCGCAGTCTTTAACACTGGTAGCATGCGGCGACAGCGTGGACGTGAACCGTATGTGCAGTTGACGGACTTTGAGCGAGGGCGTATAGTGGGCATGCGGGAGGCCGGGTGGACGTACCGCCGAATTGCTCAACACGTGGGGCGTGAGGTCTCCACAGTACATCGATGTCGTCGCCAGTGGTCGGCGGAAGGTGCACGTGCCCGTCGACCTGGGACTGGACCGCAGCGACGCACGGATGCACGCCAAGACCGTAGGATCCTACGCAGTGCCGTAGGGGACCGCACCGCCACTTCCCAGCAAATTAGGGGGACTGTTGCTCCTGGGGTATCGGCGAGGACCATTCGCAACCGTCTCCATGAAGCTGGGCTACGGTCCCGCACACCGTTAGGCCGTCTTCCGCTCACGCCCCAACATCGTGCAGCCCGCCTCCAGTGGTGTCGCGACAGGCGTGAATGGAGGGACGAATGGAGACGTGACGTCTTCAGCGATGAGAGTCGCTTCTGCCTTGGTGCCAATGATGGTCGTATGCGTGTTTGGCGCCGTGCAGGTGAGCGCCACAATCAGGACTGCATACGACCGAGGCACACAGGGCCAACACCCGGCATCATGGTGTGGGGAGCGATCTCCTACACTGGCCGTACACCACTGGTGATCGTCGAGGGGACACTGAATAGTGCACGGTACATCCAAACCGTCATCGAACCCATCGTTCTACCATTCCTAGACCGGCAAGGGAACTTGCTGTTCCAACAGGACAATGCACGTCCGCATGTATCCCGTGCCACCCAACGTGCTCTAGAAGGTGTAAGTCAACTACCCTGGCCAACAAGATCTCCGGATCTGTCCCCCATTGAGCATGTTTGGGACTGGATGAAGCGTCGTCTCACGCGGTCTGCACGTCCAGCACGAACGCTGGTCCAACTGAGGCACCAGGTGGAAATGGCATGGCAAGCCGTTCCACAGGACTACACCCAGCATCTCTACGATCGTCTCCATCGGAGAATAGCAGCCTGCATTGCTGCGAAATGTGGATATATACTGTACTAGTGCCGACATTGTGCATGCTCTGTTGCCTGTGTCTCTGTGCCTGTGGTTCTGTCAGTGTGATCATGTGATGTATCTGACCCCAGGAATGTGTCAATAAAGTTTCCCCTTCCTGGGACAATGAATTCACGGTGTTCTTATTTCAATTTCCAGGAGTGTATTTCTGCACCTGGATGTTTGGAAGAAGTCTTCATTCCATAATTAGGCTTAAATGAAGTGTGGCAACAAGAAACTCTCTCAGTACACTCCATGTATATCATTCCAACTATGTACTCGCTTCGCCCCGCAGACTTGTGCCATAAAAGGCCTTAATTATGAGATTTAAACGTAGCCTACTGAATATTATGAATTAATATTGAACATTACAAGTTACATTGATTCGGAAGGAAAAGCATTTACTTTTCAGTTGACAAGACAAGGTCACATATTTCAGTTCAGCATTGTCGAGGTAGTTACCTAAGCAAAACGTGATTGTTTTTCATCAGTTATTTCGTGTTTCCTCAGAACAAATGAAACCCATTTAATTACATAAAACATTTCTAGGAAGCTTCGGTTTTATTTTTATTTTAACTGTTATAAGACTCACGTTTATAAATATTCGTTTATTTCTCTACAATACTATTCAGTACTCGTGATAGAACGATAACAGAAACTGGAGCTACTGATGACAGGCATACAGAGTAAGGATATATACGGTTAGACACTCATACCACCATCGTGATCTTACCCTTCTTCCGTTACCCCTCTCACTTTTATACGTTTCATTTGGTTTAAGGTATTTGGTTGTGCATTGTACAAGTAAACTGCGTCTGTAAATTATTTCTGCCTAATGAAATGGATTCCGTCTCATTCTCTGATAAACGGCTGTCCAACAAGGGGCCACGCATACTCGACATCACCGATATAATAGAAACATGTGATATAGCCAGGATTTGGCCAGAAATGAAAGTGACAGAAGTGAGAGATGCAGAAGGCCAAAATTAAAAAAAGAAGTAAACAAATTTTGTAGCTGGTCGGGTGACGCATGAGCCATTTACGTTAACGCCGCCTCCAGAGAGCGGTTAGCGCAGCGGGAAATTTACAGAACGGTAAGAGAGTAGTAATCCTATGGTCGTTGGTTCGAGTACCTATGTGGATATTTAATGTAGTTTTCAAATACAAGAGAGGGATAGATAAAATGGAATTTAGGATTGGAAAATGAATCTTGAGGAGCTGATTGTAAGGCATACATGAGAACTTCGCATAAAAAAAAAGGTCGTGTGACTAGGGCCTCCCGTCGGGTAGACCGTTCGCCTGGTGCAAGTCTTTCGATTTGACGCCACTTCGGCGACTTGCGCGTCGATGGGGATGAAATTATGATGATCAGGACAACACAACACCCAGTCCCTGAGCGGAGAATATCCGGCCAGCCGGGAATCGAACCCGGGCCCTTAGGATTGACATTCTGTCACGCTGACCACTCAGTTACCGGGGGCGGACAACTTCGCATACGAAAATAGATACTTTTATTAATCTACCATTGATGAGATAGAGACACTGGAGTGACTTTCATCGTAAAAACAGGGGAAGCATCAGTTTTCTCGGCATCTTGGCCGTGTTGTAAACGCCATATTTTTACATTTAAATGATTGTTTCGAAGTTTCCATACAACTTGATTTATTTTCATAAAAGGTCCTGTCTCGTCGCACCGTCTGGCAGTAAACCACACACGAAGATAGCTTGTAATGTACAACGAAATTTATTTTGATGTATTCTTCTAGGGATGTGATTTTTTTCCTCTTCCGACGAGAAGAAGGCGGTTTTGAAGCTTTTTGATCAAATTTTTGGTTTAGATAAAAGCAGACGTCGCAGGGTTGTACTAGCGGTGTGTATTTGTGCGGAATCATTTTAATACGACCTACCACACGATGAGAATCTTTCTTCATCTTGAAAAATACCGTCATTCAATTTTAGATTTGTATGTCCCCCACACGAGTCAATAAACAAAAGAACATTGTCCTCCTGCACACAGGGCTTCGTCATAAATATGATGTAATGAGCATTATCTCGGTTTATTTGCACAATTCCCAGAATGTTCGGATTACTGATCTGTACACTACCGCTGCCTGGCGATCAGGCTAACACAAATGACCCGTGACTCCGTGACTCACCCTACTCCGGCCGAGAAATGTTATTTTTTCTAAGCGCTTCTCTATCTGGAGCTCCCACTTTCGGGTCACTTTCATTTCTGACCAAGCCCGGGAAACATCATAAATTTGAAAGGAATCGGAAATGGCGAGTAGGCGCGTTCCACTTGCGAGTGCTTTAACTGACGTCTGTGTTTATAAAGTGTCTGTATATTACATAACAATTCCCTTCAGACATTCATGCAAGCACTTTTTTAGTGTCACATTCGCCACGTTTCTTCCGTATACGCCTTAAATTGTGTGACTAACTGAGGTGAAATAAGGAACAGATTGCTAGTTCCAGCGGTGAGAGTTCTTCTTACTGACGTAACCCAGAACAGTAACAATAGTGACACCTTCGACTGCGCTGGCATATAGGGCCATAATTTCCCGAATTATCACTCGCAGAGAAAATAAAACTCAACGCGAGGCAGTGTCACATGTTTGGTTCCATGTAGACCTTAAACTGTAAAACCAGGTTTGTAACTAGCTAGTCGGCCGCCTAGAAATGGTACGAGTCAAGGTGAATTTTTTTGCGGAATTGTGCGGCCTCAGAACAGATAGGACGAAGCGTTCAGGCGGGCTTCCACAGCCACTCCACACGAGCCACGGGCATTAGCAAAGGACAGGATTTTGGGAAAATCCCGAAGCTGGATATTTCGACGGCTGTCACTCGCATGTCCTTTGTGCAGGAGATGCCCCAGGAAATGGCGGAGTATCATAAAATTTTAAAGAAGGCATAAGTAAAACTCATTGAGATTCGACGATAACCCTCAGTGAGATATTGGCGCAAGTCTGAATACATCTGCGATCTCCGAAAAATGAGGCACATGCAAAGACACAACAATGTCCAAATATCTTTGAAACTGCAGAAGTTAATATTTAACATAAAATAAATATTTACACAATGAACAGGTAAAACAATAATTTTTAATTGCTTCATGAGAATTTAACGTGATAGCGTGGCCCTATAGCTATCATCCCTGAAAGCTATTTACCTGTATTCGTTTTACTTATTGATTTACGATGTTTTTTACATTTTTCAAATGTTTGTCAGAACATCGCATTCTTCCCATGTACACAGCAACTGAATGCAGCTTGAATATGTCAAATTTTGTTATACGTGTGTTTTTACTTAATGAATAGTTTACTAGTTTACCAGTAACTTTATTTAAATGATGACTGAAAGTGCTAATAAAAAACTGTGCTGAGTCAGTGGCATGTGATAACGGACATCACATTTTAAAAGGGAACCACATCGTCATTCTGTTACGGAAGCATAAATAAGTGTTTAAATATCATTTAGGAATAATTTGTCGTCATTTAACGTGAACGCAGAACAGTAACAAGCTCAACAAAACGTTATATTGGAGCACGCAAGCACTCCGCTCTTGCACTAAACCTCTCAGTTGGCCAGTGAGTCGGTATAGGATGGTATAAGAGGTGTACAGCATGACTGGCAGTGTTTTCTCATACGAGATTTGCAAAAATGAGCTCAGTCCGTCCGTGAATTGTCTTAGAGAGTCAGCAGCGTGCAGGACTTTTTCTATATGTCCTTCGTAGAAACAGTATCATTGCAGTCGATTTTCTGTAAAGTGCTATTCTACTTTCTGTGATTGTAAGTGACAAAGCGGGAAGCTATATTACGCGGGATAACCTTCAAAAGGGATGCCATTATGATGTACTGATTTAATGTACACCAAAAACTAACAATATCGATACAGTTATTAATGGACGGCCGGGGTGACCGAGCGGTTCTAGGCGCTACAGTCTGGAGCCGTGCGACCGCTACAGCCGCAGGTTCAAATCCTGCCTCGGGCATGGATGTGCGTGTTATCCTTAGGTTAGTTAGGTTTACGTAGTTCTAAATTCTAGGGGACTGATGACCTCAGAAGTTAAGTCCCATAGTGCTCAGAGCCATTTGAACCATTTGAACAGTTAATAATGGTTAAATAATTATTAAAAATTGCCTGAGAGCATGATCTTAGAGCGAGATCGGTAGGTATTCTGTCTGCGACTCTCGACTATGACGCACAGCCTGTACGTCGTACTTACACTCATCATACTTCGTAGTAAATCGAACATTTTCGTTAGCTTAAACGTTATTCATTTATTTCTTAAGATGATCGATTTCTGACCGTGTAATATTGTTGTAGCAAAGCATTTGTAACCTATAGGGTCCTCCTAATATCTATAGTGGAAAAGTGACTTTTATTAGCAAATATTTATCAAGCAAGATTTCTTGTGGCGCTTCAGAATAACTGTGCCCATACCTCGGTGCTGATGTAACGAGCGTTCTCACGTTCTCATGTCTAGCCACAGCGGCTCACGGCACTGTACACCGGCAGCGCATGGTCCACCGTCCACTGCAACCAGCGTGGAAAGTTAAACCTTACTCCCGACTGTGTGCCTTCTGCAGTACCGCTATACTCACTGAATGTTACATGATATCTGATGACACGATAAATAACTGTAAAACTGAAAAATATGGGAATAAATTCTGGCTTGAACAGGGGGAGGAGGGGTGGGGGGTTCCTTAGAAGCACCAAATTCAGCAGCAAGCCATACAGCAAGCAGCAACTAGCGGCCCACGCGGTGCAGAACCCTCCTACCACGTCATTCCAGAAGATTGTGACAGCTTCTAGTACAGGCGTCCCCTGGACTTTCAGGACTGTTATATTACGCTGGAGTTTGCACAGATATGTAAGACATTTGAATGTAGCTACGAGCAAAAGTACCACGTGTTCACGGGTAGGCTTCAGTCTTCTAGTGCAGCCAGAGATCCTTACAGCATCGTCAGCCGATTTAAAGTGTCTCTTTCGATAGTGTCCCTTTACATGCGAAATCTTGCCTGCTTACAGAATCTGCTGTAAGCAGTGTCATAATTCGTTGAGGTGTTTTTGGGAAGTGGCATCGTAGACACTGAAGTTTGACAAGTTCATGTAGACGAAGTTCTGGCAGTCTTTAACGCTTACGAAATCTCCACGTCAGCACATATCTTGATCGACAGCACATTGCATCTAGGTCTTCCCACCCCCATAAAAATCATAGTGGACGGAAGTCGACAGATTAGTCTGCAGACAGTGTTTTCTGTCCATGCAGATCCCCAGGTGACCGGAATTCAGAGAGTTCGTCGGTTGATAGTGTTACAGCAGTTGTTGTGTTAATAGAAACTCTTCCAACCAAGTGAAGTAGCTACTTCATAATACGCAGCGGACGCTCAACGAGCAGCACATGTTTTGTAAGTTTCCGTCGTTCTTTCATTAAGCAGGTAGCCCTCTTTGACAATTTCAAGAAGGCCAACTTATTCATTTATTTCTTTTACTTAAAATATTCTCCGGTGTTTCTACTTTATTGCAGGGCTCGTCACAAGATTGCCAGAAACTCCGTCATCGAGCTACAAGGCGATTTGTAAGAAAATATTCATATTGGGAAACAACAGTAGATATGAAACTTCAACAGCGGCCAAACGGGCGTATTTGACATTATGAATGTGCTCGAACTTTAGATCGGACCTGCACGTTACAACTTCAGCACAAAAGTGGACGGGAAGTGAATCGCGCGAGAAAACCATCGGAAGACGTTAGCTGCCAAAGAGGCCCAGGGGACCGCCACGGCTACGAAGAAGATGTAGAAGGACCTTGTCTTGGATCTGGAAGGACTGCTTGATAGAGATTGGGTTATCTTAATTACAAAAAATGTAATCCAGAAACTGTAAAACCGTCTTTCTGGAAATAGATTTTAACATTATTGGAAACATAACTTGACGACGGTGCTTACGGTTTTGATCGGAAGTTGATGCCAGAATTCTAAATTTAGTTCTCTGTCGATGTTTCTTGTGCCTCCTTTGGCCTAGATTTTGTACTAGCAGAAAATGGCACTTGTTTCAATCAGTTATCCTAAGTACGCTGTCAGAACATATATTGAAAACACTGATGCAAAATTATTTGGTCACAGATCCCATAATTTAGCAATTACCGTTGATCAACCTATTCCAGCTGGAAGGGGTCCTTCCACCTGATACCTCGAAGACACAAGTGAAAGGATACCATCAGATTTAGCATAATTTTTTATTTCACTCAAAAACATAACGAAAATCACCTATTTCTCATGCTTTCAAAGACGGCTACCCTCGTAAGATATTATATGGATGTGATATCGTACAATGACCAAAATGAAAAATGGTCCAGTCATAGCGCAAACAGGATGAATACCTTTCTGGTTAGAGTTAAGGATCTAAAGGAAGCAGCTTCAAAGCCAATCAGCTCAAAACTTCTCACCATATTCTCGCTTTTTCACTTGTTAGTGTTAGTACCCATGTCATTGTGTCGATTAAAGTAACATGATACGCGATATCATGTCGTAAACATGACACATGCTACCATGTCAGTCAGCATGACTTTTATCATGTCGTGCAGCATGACGCAATACGTCACTGAAGTTTAGGATGCGTGCATTTCCACTCTGGGATACTTCCTAAAATATATGCATCCTTACTCTCGCAAACTTGCTGTTGTAAATGCATCCCACTCTCTAGAAGCATATAAATTTGAGTCTATTTGTTCTTACACGTCACAGTTTACATGTAACAGGAAGAAGGGTTAGGGGGAGAAATGGTCCCCTCGAGGAGAAAATCAACCCCCCCCTCCCTTCCCAGCCCATACCCAAAAATCAAGAACATAATGGTTTTTATTCATACGGTTCAAATTGTTCTTGGACCAGGGCCATATATACCGGTGGACCAAATCTGAACCATTATTCTCGCTCCATTCAATAGTTATCGTAGGGTTTTCTAAACGTAAAATTTGAACGTTGCACATGGTGTCTTTACCTGAACATTAATTTCAGTTAAAATACAATCTTTTGCAAAGGTAATTAATCGATTCGCACAATTTTCTTGGACACTAGCTCCAGCAAAGATTGTTTAATATACTGTAACATAGCTATTGTAAGACAGATGTTCGAAAGGCTATACAAATGGCCGCTAGTCCGGGCTAAACCAAAGCTTTTCACCCCATTTTCCTTGCTCAAATAGAAATCGAGCACCAAGACTACCATATGTTTGTTACAGCCCTTCCGCACTGTAATGGTCTATTATCCTTTATTCTGTTACTGGCCATGAATTAAGAACTAGCTTCCGAGTGCGCTCACGTTATAAATGTGTTAACAGACTAATCATTAATTTGTCTGTCTTGCGTTTGTCAAATGGTTCAAATGGCTCTGAGCACTATGGGACTCAACTGCTGTGGTCATAAGTCCCCTAGAACTTAGAACTACTTAAACCTAACTAACCTAAGGACAGCACACAACACCCAGCCATCACGAGGCAGATAAAATCCCTGACCCCGCCGGGAATCGAACCCGGGAACCCGGGCGTGGGAAGCGAGAACGCTACCGCACGACCACGAGATGCGGGCTGCGTTTGTCAAACGCGAAACAAAAAAAAAAAAATGGTAAAAGCGGCTATTGTCCACAAAATTAATGACGCTGTTTAAGGTGACAAAGCATTCAACAATTGTACTGAATAATATGTAGAAGAGTAGAAAATCAAGTGTTTTTTTTTAAGTTAACACACCGCTGCAGTTTCCTTAATATTTGTCCTTAATTCAGCAGTTTACAGAGAATTTTAAGATCACAATTTTGCACTGATTAAGATGGCAGAGATACATCTTGTGTGAATGTGTGTGATTGGGAAGGTTTATGCTAGTGAAAATGATTGTCATTGTGACTTTAAGTTTGTTTACATTGCATACGTTTTTAGTTCAACCTGTTTTAACCATATGCTTATCAGAATAATTTAATATGAGGAGTAGAATCCTCGCATTGAGCGCTTAAAATTCGCAAACATACTCTCTCTCTCTCTCTCTCTCTCTCTCTCTCTTCCTGTACAATTTATAGGTTCCTCCATCTCTTGGCTTTGTCAGCAGCCGACGCCCTGGCTGAATCACAATCTCACAATGTCTAGGCCGGATCACCCACACCTCCCAGCCCCTCCATCTCCCACTCATCTGTAGTCTTCGCCCCTGAATGGAATCTCATAAACACAGGGTGTGCTGCAGGGTGAGGCGACCCATTGTCTGCCCCCTTCAGACGAGTAAATGGTCTGTGAGCCGCCTGACTTCCATTTAATTTGAGTGCTAAGAGGAGGGATCACGAAACTGATCACGAGACCCCGAATACAGCTGCTCGGTTACAATGCCCAAAGGTAATCAAGCAGTGTGTTACGTCTCGTAATAAACAGTTTCAAATGTGTTACAAGTTACTACTCGACAAGAAGAGCTGCTAATTCCTCACGTGAGACACCAAACTGAAACTGTATTTATGGCTACCATATAATGTTGCATTAATATATAGGGTATTTCACGTTAGGAACAAGATTAGTACACAGTTCATGCGGTCATGTGCCGGGGACCATCCTGGAGGAACGACAGCTTGGCAGAGACAGCAAGCAGTCCTCCAGTCACAAAACTGTTGTACGTTGAAACGCACGTTAATCTTCTACAGTTCAGCATCGTGACACGGTAACAAGAACACATACGTATTCCCGAAGTTATTCGGCATAAATATTAACGAAATGCTTTTCTTAGTGAACGTAGCGGTGGCTCAATTTCACTGCTTAAAATTACAGATTTACTATTCCAGTGTAAAGAACGAACGTCGGAGAAAAATACGGAAATATCTAGAGAAACGCATGCTTGGAACATAAATCCAGGTGCTGGACAAACCTGCATGTGGCACTATTGTATCTGAACACGAAAGGCGTTGTGCAATGCCCCCAATACACTGAAACTAAATGCAGCGGTCAGAAGAGTGTTCTGTGTAGTTGTGCGTGCATTACGTCAGACATAAATGAAATCGAACTTACGCATATCGTTGCTGCTCATGTGGTGGGTGCTTCCGTAACCAACCGAGCCGAGGTGTTTGGTGTTTCGAGAGACACAGTCTCGCAGATTTATACTACGTACGTGGAAAGCATGTGGGACTGGAATTCGATACTAGGAATGGGAAGGAAGTAGTAGATGAATATGGAATGGGGGTAAGGAATGAAAGAGGAAGCCGCCTGGTAGAATTTTTCACAGAGCGTAACTTAATCATAGGTAACACCTACGTTAAAGAGGAATGGAGACACTGGAAGGTTTCAGATAGATTATATAATGGTAAGGCAGAGATTTGGGAAACAGGTTGTAAATTATAAGACGTTTCCAGGGGCATATGGGGATTCTGACCAAATTCTATGAACAGTAGTTAAATCTGAAGAAACTGTAAAATGGTGGGAATGTAAGGAGATGGGACCTAGATAAACTGAAAGAACTAGAGGTTGTAGAGAGTTTCCAACCAAGAGAGCATTGGGGAACGATTTTCAAGAACGGGGGAAAGTAATACAGTAGAAGAAGAATGGGTAGTTTTGAGAGATGAAATAGAGAAGGCAGCAGAGGATCAAGTAGGTAAAAAGATGAGGGCTAGTAGAAATCCTTGGGTAACAGAAGAGATATTGAATTTAACTGATGAAAGGAGAAAACACAAAAATACAGTAAAAGAAGCAGGCAAAAAGGAATACAAACGCCTCAAAAAGTCCGCAGCTCGTGGTCGTGCGGTAGCGTTCTCGCTTCGCGGCGGGGTCAGGGATTTTCTCTGCCTCGTGATGACTAGGCACTTATACGAATATCAAGAGCTCAAATGGAAATCCAGTTCCAAGCAAAGAAGGGAAAGCAGAAAGGTGGAAGGAGTATATAGAGAGTCTATACAAGGACGATGTACGTGAGGACAATATTATGGAAATGGAAGAGGAGGTAGGTGAAGATGAAATGGGAGATATGACACTGCAAGAAGAATTTTAGAGAGCACTGGAACTCCTATGTCGAAATAAGGTCCCAGGAATAGACAACATTCTATTAGAACTAGTGATAGCCTTGGGAGAGGCTGACTTGACAAAACTCTACCATCTGTTGAGCAAGATGTATGAGACAGGCGAAATACCCTCAGACTTCAAGAAGAATATAACAATTGCAATCCCTAAGCAAACAGGTGTGAATTACCGAACTATCCGTTTCAAAAGTACGGTTGCAAAATAATGACCCGAACTCTTTACAGACGAATGGAAAAACTGGTAGAAGCCGACCTCGGGGAAGATCAGTTTGGATTCCGTAGAACTGAGGCAGTACTGACCATACAACTTATCTTAGAAGATAGATTAAGAAAAGGCAAACCCATATTTCTAGAATTTTAGACTTTGAGAAAGCTTTTGACAATGTTGACTAGAGTACTCTCTTTCAAATCCTGAAGGTGGCAGCGGTCAAATATAGGGAGTGAAAGGCTATTTAGAATTTTTACAGATACCAGATGGCAGTTAGAAGAGTCGAGGGACATTAAAGAGAAGCAGTGGTTGGGAAGGGAGTGAGACAGGTTTCTAGCCTATCCACGATGTTATTCAATCTATAAGTTGAGCAAGCAGTAAGAGAAACAAATGAAAAATTCGGGATAGGAATTCACATCCATGGAAGAGAAATAATAACTTTGAGGTTGGCTGATGACATTGTAATTCTGTCAGAGACAGCAAAGGACCTGGAAGTGCAGTTGAAAGGTATGGACTGTGTCTTGAAATGAGGATGTAAGATGAACATCAACAAAAGCAAAACGTGGATAATGCAATGTAGTCGAATTAAGTTGGATGATGCTGAGGGAATTAGATTAGGAAATGTGACACTTAAAGTAGTTAATGAGTTTTGCTATTCGGGGAGCAAAATAACTGATGAAGGTCGAAGCAGAAAGTTTATAAAATGTAGACTGGCAATGGCAAGAAAATCGTTTCTGAAGAAGAGAAATTTGTTAATATCGAGTATAGATTTAAGTGTCAGGAAATCTTTCCTCAAAGTATTTGTATGGAGTGTAGCCATGTATGGATGCGAAACGTGGAGGATAAACAGTTTAGACAAGAAGTGAATAGAAGCTTTCGAAATGTGGTGTACAGAAGGCTGCTGATGAATAGTTGGTTAGATCATGTAAGTAATGAGGAGGTATTGAATAGAACTGGGAATAAAAGGAATTTGTGGCACAACTTGACTAGGGGAGTGGATCGGTTGGCAGGACATGTACTGAAGCATAAACAGATCATCCCTTTGGTATTGGAGGGCAGCGTGGAAGATAAAAATCGTAGAGGGGAACAAGAGGTGAATACACTAAGCAGATTCAGAAGGTTGTAGGATGAAGTAGTTACATTGAAATGAAGAAACTTGCAGAGGATAGATTACTATGGAGAGCTGCATTAAACCAGTCACTGGACTGAAAGCCACAACAACAACGTGGGAAGATGAGAAATGTCATCTTCTGAGACATATAGCGGAAGAAAGTGTGTTGAGTGATTGTGACAGGAGGTCATTGAAGAGGATTTTAACGAAGGACGAGAGGATGACAGCAGAAAAAGTCATTGCTGAAAAGAATGTCACGTTGTCTAGCCCTGTCAGAACCATACAACACGGAGGGGCTCCATAAGCTAGGCAATTCAAGGTGAGTTGGAATTCCAAAAACACTTAGTGTTACAAATGACTGTAACAGTAAAACGTGCTGCCGAAGCAACAAAATATGGACTGTGAGCAATGGATGAAAGTCATTTGGTCGGATGAGTTTAGTTTTACACTGTTTCCAAGTTCTGGCCGAGTTCACTTCTCGCTTACGTCGTCGCAAAACTTCGTTGCAGATTGATTGCTGCCAAGAGTGAAACATGACGTAGGATCTGTGATAATTTGGGAAGTTATATCGTAAAAGTTTAAAGTACTGCCTAGGATAATAGGACCATTTTGGTTGATCAGGTCCATCCCATAGAGCAATGTCTGTTCCCCAACGGTGATGCTGTGTTCCATGGCGACAGGCCCCCGTTCACACAGCTCGTCTAACCCGGGGCCGATTTTGTTAGAACGAGGAATAACTGTTGCATCTCTTCTGGCCAGCACAGTCACCAGACATCAGAGTTACTGAACATTTGTGGTCTACTTTGGAGATAGCTGTTCACCTCCACCATAGTTACCTGAACTTGCCACTATTTTGCAGGAGGAACTGCACACGATTCCGTTGGATCCCTACAGGACTGGTTATTTATTATTTTATTTATTCGTATTTCTCACATGCAGTTTAAAATTGCAGGTATATAACATTAGTAATACTACATATAACAGGAATATGTAAATACAGCACAATGTATAAAACTAGCTAAACGTCAATACCTAGGTTCCTGATCCATATCACCAGCTTTGATAAGGTCGCTCTAACTGTCCTGATTGTAGCTCAAGGGGCATTCACCTCTAATGTGCTTGATTGTCTGTTTCAGAGCCCCACAGTCACAAACCGGGGATTCTATAGCACCCC
This sequence comes from Schistocerca cancellata, assembly GCF_023864275.1. Classification (NCBI taxonomy): domain Eukaryota; kingdom Metazoa; phylum Arthropoda; class Insecta; order Orthoptera; family Acrididae; genus Schistocerca; species Schistocerca cancellata. Next base: position 140,761,187 of record NC_064632.1, read on the forward strand.
ATTTGTCAAGAGAGTCTGCACGTTCGTCCATGCCCAGTGCGAGCTCCGTTCAATTTCTCCCACAGTTTCCCTTAGAGTTTTGTGCCAGCAGTATCACAGCTATACATTTGGTACCACTTACTTTCTTCAGGATTGTCAATAAGTTGACAGCTCTGGTTCCACAGATCTTTCACCCCAGTACTACTGATATCTAGTTCTTCTGCTTGCCGTAAAGTTGGATTTCTTGAACGGAGTCTATTTCGTCGTAAAGTTAGTATGTCTTCCTGTTTGCAGGCCGCTGTGACCGAGCGGTTCTAGGCACTTCAATCCGGAACCGCGCTGCTGCTACTGTCGCAGGTTCGAATCCTGCCTCGGGCATGGATGTGTGTGCTGTCCTTAGGTTAGTTAGGTTTAAGTAGTTCTAAGTTCTAGGGGATTGATGGCCTCAGCAGTTAAGTCCCATAGTGCTTATTGCCATATCTTCCCGTTTGGGCAATTCCAGGTTCTCCTGTAGCTTGCGGTATTCTCTAAGCAAGGCCTCGCTTCGGCGGATTGCTGATGGATATTCCGATACAACTGGAAGCTGTTTTGCATGCCAACAATAGTTCTACTCTGTATTAAGCATGATAATATATTGTTTGTTGGTGTTTCCATATATTTGTCCAACCGCTGCCATGGCAACATCATGAGCGTTTTGGCGAAGGAATCACTCGGAAAATTCCATGTGAGAATCGAAATCAGGTAGTCACTCTGAGATGTCACATCTCCTTACCGCTACAAGTGTTGCAGTGTGCACAGACAATGCTAAGTCAAGAACATTACATTTTAACAACAGGTGGTGAAGAATGCTGACATTTGGAGACAAATACAAGATTTAGCAATGGTAAGTTACCCAACCATTACCATGGAGCTTTACTAGGCTACATAGCTCGTAAATGACAATTAAAATGACACCTTAGTTAGCAAAAATGGAATAATTTGTAGGTAACATCCTAAAACAACTCTCCACACTTCGTACCAGATTGAAATAAATGATATATTTGTGTTGAGAGTGAATTGTAGTGTCATGACTTGTAATTGTAACAGATGTTTGGTCTTCCGTTCTTCGTAGGTAAGAGTCACGATCTTTCTCATACATAATATTTTTGGTGACCAGGGGAGGCGCTTATTTATGATAGTTTCCATTTCTTTAGCCAAGAAAAAAAAGTATCCATTGAGAGCAAAGTTCTATAAAGGCTGGGGTGATTCTAAAGGAAAAACATACGTCACGAGAAAGCGTATGGTGAGGAAATCCCTAGATTCCCTGAAAGACTTTTCTTTTGTTTTTAAGAAAAACAAAAAAAAACGTTATTGAACATTGTCACCTCGCTTGATTTCGTACTGTAGTCGTACTTTATACACGGTGGTCTGCATGTCCCATTTCGATAATACATACTTACTGTCTTCAAAGAATGCTCATGTTTTATTTAATTGAGTTCCAGGAAATTTGAAATGAAAGGTTTTACTTCGATTACCGACCGATACGACTTGGTCAACTCAGTGGAAGACACTGTTTTTGCCTAGATCTTGAAACTCCCATTTAACGTCTGTGATTAATTCTTTTTTATTCTTTTCTCAGAGGTTTCAGGTTACTATTCGACGTAGTTTGAGTACGTTATAACAATCCATGCTATTCTGAGTTAGCCATCCGCTGTGGCCGAGCGGTTCTAGGCGCTTCAGTCTGGAACCGCGCGAACGCTACCGTCGCAGGTTCGAATCCTGCCTCGAGCATGGATGCGTGTGATGTCCTTAGGTTAGTTAGGCTTAGGTAGTTCTAAGTTCTAGGCGACTGATGACTTCAGATGGTAAGTACCATAGTGCTCAGAGCCATTTCAATCATTTTTATTCTGAGTTATGAGGCATCTTGTGCAGCAGCAGTGGTTGGAGGGTGGCTGTAGATCAGAGCCGAAACCGATAATTGTAATAGTAAACCAGAGATTACCCTATGCTAAATAATACAACAAAATTTACAGTATCCTTCGGTGCAAGAATCATGTCGTACATCACTTAACTGAATTTGTATTTTTTTTATCGCTACTCTTCCTCCATAGTTACCACATTCTTATACATTCCTTCAGGCAGGTCATCAAAAGATTCTAACGTTACAAAATAAAGATCTCTATCCAATCGGTACCTTTCGTAAGGTATGTTACGTCTTGATTGGTTAGTAGTAATTTAATTTCTTGTCCTCTAAAACTATCGTATCTCTTCCTGCCATGATGTTAGGTTACTGTGTTAAATGTATTTCTCTGTGTAACATTCCAGAATGGATACAGATGGATGAGATGATGTCAGCTTCACTTGGATGCACTTGCTCGATGTAGAAGCTGACACTTTGTGGTGATGCTGTATGTTATGACGGTTGCCGTGACATAAATCACTTTGTCAGCTTAATTGTATTCGCTGTTTACCGCATGATTCACAAAGCCAGAGAAAGTCATTCCCGTGTCCGGTCAGCATTTCCAAAAAATAGCGGCTGCGATAGCTTTGTCATTTCCTTCGTAAACACCCTGTATCGTGCACGGGTTGTCCATGAGGTGGCATACAAGTAGGTGGCTTGGATCTTCTTCAGACCCGCAGCCGCAAAAGGTGTCAGCGCTCGCTGGAAGGATTCGCCATTTCTTCAGGTTGGTCATGCATCGGGGGACGCCCACTCTTAGGCGGTTGAGGGACCTCCGTACAGGGCATTCTAGGCTTACACCAGGAGCTAGTTCTTCTTTTGGTGAAACGTCTACTGGCAATGAGCTCTTCCGTGTTGCAAGACGAATTGGCTCTGGTGCTCCCTCCAGTGGGGCAATCCTAGCAAGGAAACTCCTGCGGGATTTAAGGCGGGCTCTTGCTGCCTGGTGACCGTACAGAGGCTGTCGGCGCTCATTCTACTGCTTTGTTCTCTCATTGTCTGCAGCAATGGCCCTCCGGATGGCTGGAGCTATTCCAACAATCTGATACATTTTCTGCACTGGTGTTGGCTTCAAGCATCCTCAGACGATCCTTGCAGTATCGTTGACCGCATATCAACTTGCTTAGCATGAGCTGAAGTGTTCCACACAGGAGCAACATAGTCAGTAGCGGATACACAAAGCGCAAGTGCATAAGTCTTTAGGAGGTGTGGATTGGCTCCCCAGCTGCTGCCAATCAGCTTCTGAAGTACCTCATTGCGCGGAAAGACTTTTTGTTTCACGTTTAGACAATGTTGCCTGTACGTTAGAGCCCTGTCAAGTGTGATACCTAGGTACACTGGTGCTGAGCAGCGTTTCAGTTGCTCTCCTCGCCATGTAATATCCAGCTTTTGCTGCGCTTCCCTGTTTCGTAAGTGGAAGGCGCTCACTTGAGTTTTACTGGGATTGGGCTTCAGGTGGTTGGCATCATAGTACTTGGACAGTTCATCCATTGCAAGAGACATTTTTCCCTCTCCTTCTTTAAAGGTTGGGCCCTGAACAGCCACTGCTGTGTCATCGGCATAGATGAAAAGCCTAGTACTTGCTGGTATTGGCTGATCATTTATGTAGATATTGTACAGTGCTGGAGCGAGCACACTGCCTTGAGGGAGACCGTTCTTCTGCGTTCGCCATCCACTCCTCTTTCCCTGTAATGAAACTTGGAATCTTCCGTTCTGAAGGAAGGTGCTAATAAGGAACGTTAGTTGGTAGTCATTAGTAACGTCATACACTTTCTTTAACAGTTTCCTATGATTCAAAGTGTCGTATGCATCTGCTAGATCAACAAAAGCGACTCCAGTAATCTCACCACGCTCAAAACCGTCGATTCAAGATCTGACTACAACATGATTTGCCAGCACGAAAGCCTGAATGTTGTGGGATAAACTTCACTTCGAGCGTAGCACTGATTCGGCTAAGTGCCAGTCGCTCTAATACCTTGAAGATGTGACATAAAGGGAGATAGGTCGAAAATTTTTTGTATCGTTTGGTTCCTTCCCAGGCTTAAGTATTGCAATGACTCGAGACTTCCCCCCCATTTTGGGCATGTGTAGCTTGGCGACACATGTGTTCATTAGGCTTAGTAGCCACTTATCTGTTCAGCTCTAAGGTCATCAAAACCTGCCGCCTTATGCATCTTCAAGCTGGAGATGGCAGCTCCGAGTTCAGCCATGGTGAAGGGATCCCTAAGAAGATTATGCTCTGTTTCTGGGTCGCGCTGAAGAGCTACTCTGGGTGTCCTTCCTTTTATTTTGCCGTTCTGCAGGAGCTGGGTTGCCACTTTATCAGGAGTCACACTCGTAAAATTGTCTTGTGATTTTACAGGGTCGCCATTCAGATTTTTAAGCAGTTTCCAGGCTTGTCTACTGTTCAGCTTCATGTCGAGGTTCGCTACCAGGCTACTCCACTTGGCCTTGCGAGTTGCTGAAATGGCTTGCAGCAATATTTCTCCAACTTGGATAGTTTCTTCTGCAGATGGATCCTCTTCATAGAGAGTTTGGTATCTTTCTAACAACATTTTCTCGTCACTGGACATGCCTGGAATATACTGAGTCCTGCATCTTCTTGAAATAGCTTTCCTAGAAACTTGTTGGACGGATTTGATGGTTTCCTATATTTCAGGTTGCGGTAGAAGGTTTATCACTTTTGAGTCAAGCTCTTCACCGAACTTCTGCCAGTCACCCTTCTTGAAGTTAAACCTCCTCTTGAATGGTACCTCTTCAGGCGCTACTACAGGATTCACAGTGCATATGACAGGTCTGTGTTTGGTACGCGGGATGTGCTCTCCTACAGTCTTTATACTTTGTACAGATACCGTTGAAGAAACAAAGATGTTGTCCCGGTTGTACCCTCTTTTCCACCTGCCACTATTAAAAGTAGGTGGGAGCTTCGGATCATGGATCAAATGTAGGTCATGAGCCTCAGCCCATGTGTCAAGACTCGTTCCGCTTGTGTCGGTATCTGGGTATCCCCATGATGAGCTTCTAAGATCGCCTATGAAAAAGTTCACGCCCTGATCGTTGAAGCTGTTTGGTGTTTTAATGCTGTAATTGGCATCGGGTGGTTTGAAGACCGATGTTACACAGAAGAATGGAGTTCGCACTGTGAGGATCTCGATGTTGTCATCACTCAGTGAGGCTGATATGATATTCACGTTAGGTCTGGCAAAGATGGCACTGCCGTATTTGTCTTGAGACCTTTCCAATATTAATTCCATACCAAGAATTCTTGGTCGGTTTTTAGCACTTCCCCTGTGTGTTTCCTGGACTAACAGTATGTCACATGTATATTTTTGGCATAACTTTGCTACTAAGACCGGTTGTGAAAGGATGTGGCGTGAGCGCGCTTCGTAGATTCTCCTGACGTTGCCCAGAGTACAAGCGATTGCTACTCAATCCTTGTTCTCTTATTGAAATCTTCGTTGAGGTTCCTTTCATGTCAGAGCAAGTAAGAGTCACAGTACAGATCAAAAAGTCCAGGGCTTGATCTAATCCGATCTGAGGACTCTTTTTCTATCACTGACCGTTTCTTTTACGCTATACGTAACATATTAGGTTCCATGAGATTTGCATTCCTCGTTAAACTCTAGATCCAGCTCTAACGGGCTCAGGAAGTGAGCACACTGCTTGGAGGAAAGCAAGTGCATACAGTGGCTTCACGGTAAGTAAGGCTTTGTGGTTTTCAGATCAGTATTCAACTTCTACTACTTCTTCTATTATACACAGCGTATCAGGTAGCCAAAAATTTATTAAAGCCCCTTAACTTCCGAGCGTTTAACTAATGCCAATTCTGCGATAAAGAGAAACTGACCAACTAAAAGTCTACAGTGAGTGTTAGGTGCATTATCCACAGCTCATAGCTGCTGAAATTTAAATCTGTAATGCAGCTAAACATCGGATCTATATACGAAACAAGAAGTGGTCGTAACTAATTTTCAGTACCAGAAAGCATCACTCCACTATATCTCCTTACCGGACGACACTATGTGCTTCATCATCAGTAACATTCACTGCTAGAAGGACCATCAACGCAATTTTCGTTACTCTGATTTTTAAAAATGTATATGTGACAATTCCTGTTATTATCCGATGCTGAAGCGGCTGTGTGACCCTCTTTGTGAAGGGAATTTTGCTACATTTTGGTCCTTCCACATGATTTGCATCCACTACCGTTGCGCTTTCGCAAAAACACCCCCATTATCCATCATTTAGGATGATAAATGTTACTGTAACGATCAATTTTGTCAAATTGTCCTCCATATTTCTGAACAACGGTTTTTACGACTCGGAGTGAGTTCTCAGGATGTTGAGTTTCCAGAATGTCGTTGACCGGATACACTGCCGAATAAGTGATATTAAATGTTGCCTGGTTGCATTTCGTGCACATGAAGAAGTAGGGAATGTAGGCGTGTAAGCGTGGTAGAAACGAATGGAGATCATGCTTGTGTCTAGAAGGGATAAAAATGGGAAAATAAACTGGCATATACGTTGTGCATGTCAGGATGTGGCTGAGGTGGAAGTGGGGTCTAAAAAAGAACAAGTGTTAATTTCTCAACTCCGGTCGGCAAACTGCCTCCCGCTTATTGAGAAAACATTTACTGATTGACCTAGCCGGGGTACATTAAGTGAGTCTAGCGGCCCTAAGGCGCAAAAAGATTGAGCCCGAGCTCGAAAAGTGCACGGAGGCAACCGGCCAATGCGTCTGATCTCGTTGGGGGCCTGTCAGTAAAAGAGGGCGATCCACCCGCCTCGTCCGCGCACCTCTGCGCGGTGGGCGCTCACACGTGATCTCCTGGACCTTTCTGATTGGCTACTGTAGGAGCTCTGCCTAGGCAAGCGACGCTTCCCTAAGCGTCACCCCGTGAGCAGAAAGGTTGTTTGTTCGTCGAGCACGTGAAAAAGCCGTGGGATAGCGACACATACTGGAAAAATCTGATGTGTCGCCAACCCAGGGCCATGCACGGCTTTGTGAAGATCCATTGCCATCCATAGCTCACGCATTTAAAAAAAATCCCTTTTCTTTAAATGAAAATAAAGGACTCCCGTACTCAATCTGTCAGCACCTATACATATCCTTCCCCTTCCGCGGGAGCGAGGTTTTATGGTGAAAATTAGTTGTTACTCGTTGATAAAAGAAACAATTTGCTCCCTTGGTCGGGTGTGCTAATATTTGCAAAAATGGGGGTGGGTGAATCTAAGTTTTACAAAAACATCTATGTATAGTCGAGTGGATTTATAACAACATAAAAAGAAAGTCCATTTTTTTTAGAGAAAACGATATTATACAGGAAGATTGTTGTGAGTTTGGTGATCAAAATCATAAAACAATTTGAGACATTGATATTATCACACATAATTGAATACGATAATTTTCCATCATCATTACTGTATCAGAACGCAAATCTTAGCACGAAAAGTTAAAAGTATGTCATAAGTTTCATAACATTGGAATGAAGTATTACAGATTCTGTTAATCATATATACTTGTAGCGCTAAACTCGGTGTAGCAGAAGTGTAGATGCTGGCCGAACTGAATCAGCACTGATCTTTTGAAGGTTACAGGTGCCTCTAGAAATGTGTAATTGTTTGTGTGGTTTGGCAAACGTTAAACTCGATGATACATAGTGGAATCACTTTCAGAATATAAACTAAAATATGAAGGTAGTAATTGTAACAAATTAGTTAATTCCACTAAATAAAATTATTCAATTGACAAACATAGTTAACATAAACAGAATATGAAGATAGTAAAGAATTAGATAAAACATTGAAATTCTCAAACTGAGAGGTAGTTTCTATGGTCAATAGCTTCAAAATAATAATTTAAGACTTATTGAAACACTAACAACCTAAAAAATTGCTCCTTATACAGATAATAGAAAGTTAAAACATGTTCGTAATGTAATATAAAAGGCATTTGCTTCTGTGTAGGGACACTGATTGCAGTTGGTTAAACACAATAGAGTTAAAGTTCTAACTGTTGATGCTATATCTTCCACATATAATACAGACAATCATTGAAAAATAAACAGAGTGAGAATCTTTGGATCAGATGCGGCGCTGTGATGGGGTGGTCCATGTGCCACTGACGGAGAGCGAGCTAGCACAGGGTGCCGTGCAGCGTTGGATACACTGTCGTTCCCTCAGGTGGGGACGGCGGGAAGGAGGGACATGGTGGCAGCTGCTTATTCTGTAGGCAGCTACTGAAACACTCCCCCAGGGATTGTATCAGTAAAGGTCGCAGGGGTGGGCTTCAGTAGCAAATAAACTAAGGTTTCCTACATTCAGTGGTCATCTCTAGTATCTTTACCCAAAATATTAGACCCCAAAAGATAATTACCTTACCCCCTAATAACAATGCTAGAACAGTAGCTACCTTTCCCAATAGTTTACACGATTAGATACATTGATATATGATAACAATAATAGTAAATGAACATTAGACAATACAAACTTTATTTCAGTTAAAGAGTGTATTTCACTATGGTAGACCATGCCTGACATTACACTTTTCGAAATTCACCCTCGGGCTGTGCCTCGGGGACAGTTGGTTGTGGTGACTTAATGTGCTTACAATATCCTTTCTTATACAGGCACCAGAGAACGACTCCTGCGACCATCAGGGTTGGAACAGTCAGAGCACTAGGCAAAGTAACAGTATACAATTGTTTCTGTGTCCGCCAGGTAGCTATGTGAGCAACAGCTTGATCCAGGGCGATTTGGCCCTTTTCGCGAGCTAGTAATTCGTCAGTTGACTGAAGTAGTCGAGCATCGGACTCGTTGCCTGAGGACACCATCAGGTGATGGTACTACCACGGGTACCTCAGGTAAATTAAGTAAACGGGGTCCGAGGCTCAAATTTTTCACTTGTGTTAGGTGTGGTTCAAAATGGTTCAAATGGCTCTGAGCACTATGGGACTCAACATCTGTGGTCATAAGTCCGCTAGAACTTAGAACTACTTAAACCTAACTAACCTAAGGACATCACACACATCCATGCCCGAGGCAGGATTCGAACCTGCGACCGTAGCGGTCACGCGGTTCCAGGCTGAAGCGCCTTTTACCGCACGGCCACACCGGCCGGCTGTTAGGTGTGCTGACAGTTTGACAGAAGGGGTTATTAAATCACAGGTGGACATGTTGAACAGTAATCCACTGTTTTCTAGTGCGAAACGATACGTCCGAAACACGAAAACATGGTCATAGCATATTAAAGCAATTGTAGGTGTATAAGGTACAAAATATAATAAACTATCCCCTACTGGTTTAAACCAAGGCTCACGCAAGGTCGATAACATCCGAGGACAGGGCGGGTTTTTAGTTTCCTCTAAGAATAGGCCACCTTACAGTCCTTAGTTCCAGTGTGAGTGGATAAGTTTGAACACATATAGTAATTAGTGTGAAGGCACTGATGGAAGTCAGTCAGCTGCATGACAGAATCCCTTTGGCGATCTTTGCTAATAGCTAAGATATCATTAGTTTCCCTAGTCACTAGCTTTCGTAGGGCAACCCAAGTAACCGGAAAGGTGTGTAATCGGTAGCATTCAAACTCGCAGTTGGCGCATGTGATGGGTAGAGAAATCTGTGCGCACAGTCCTTGGGACGTTCGCACAAGATGTGCTGTAGTTGCCGCATAATAGTGGGGTAGCGAAGATTCCCATAGGGGGTAAAGCATTTGCATTGGCGATGCCAGATGAAACGAAATATTAGCCAGAGTTCGCAGGAACATCTCTGTAGGCATTAACGTAGGGCTAAGCTTATGTTGTAGTCCTAGCAGAGTAATAGTATGGAAGGTGTTAATATGTAACTGAATGGCGTGGGTGTTGTATAGTAAGATCTGTAGCGCTCTCGTTATCTCCAAAGTGAAGGCCACATTAGTTATGGTATGATGTAAAAGTCAAGGACCCGCTGGATAACATTCCTGAATGTTTCGTACCGGTGTACAAGGTCAGTTGCCACGACACGAATTTGCCTAGTAGCAGCTAATAAACTGTCTTCAATATGGGTGAGGCGTAATCGCTTGTGGACATGTACGTCCCGATTTTGGTTAGTAGTAAAAGTTACTTGGCGAAGGGTTTGGTCCCAGCGGTTAGCGTCAGCATGGTCGGGGGTACCAAAGATAGTTTTGAGTATCGCACCTCCGACATTGAACCAGGCTCTCTTAAGCCGAGTTAGGGGCACAGTGTCGAAGATGCTTCGTAGTTGTTCTTGAGTGTTTAGCAGTGCTTGTTTTAAATCCCACAGAGTGCGTAAGGTGGAAGTCTACCCTCATTGTTCAAGTAAAGGTTCACAGGCCAATAGGCGATTGATAAGTTGTTGTAAAGCTAGTTCTTCTTCCTTAATGGAGGTTAGTTGTATAACGGTAAGTATTACCGCTTGATGGGGAGTATATAGCAAGTTGTTCAAACGTTCAAACATAATGCCTGACGATGACGGATGATTACTAAAGGGTGGAAGACTGACAGCTCCGGTAAAAAGAATCTATAAAGCACAGCAACTCATGATGTAACGTCTGGTCGATATTCTCCTGGTAGTTATTCGACAACTCCAATAGATTATGAGTGACACCGCTGAAGTGGCCGATGAAAGGACAGAGTGTGGTAGTGTCTTGCATTCAGAAGAGACAGAAGGCGTGAGAAAATCTCTATGCGACTGTATGTTGTAATGACGACAAAATATATCACAGCAGTGCGTAATAGTGTTGGTTAATATTTACCGTGCAACGGAGTCGGAGAATAATGTGTTCCGATGAGGCGGATGTTAATACTGAACTGGCCAGTAAGCGAGCGGTCACGGGTCTTTATACAATAGCAAGTAGCCAAAAGAGGGTTGTCAGCAATGCTGACAAGTACCTATAGTCAGCGATCACGTGTAGAAGACTGACACGACAATTTCGCAATCTGTCTGAGTGAATTAGTAAGCGGAATAAGCCCGCGGCTATGTAAGAAGTGTGACTGAAAGGGGATCAGCAGTGCCTACGTGTTATTTGTGTGTGTTTTAGTTTTATATATAGATATTTATGGGTCTTCACCCAGAATATTGGTGCGATATCAATGAGAGTCAATCTGTTGAGGTGGAAGGTTTCTTAGCCGCTAGATGCAGATAAACGATTTAGCTACAAAATAGCAGGTCAGCAACTGGAAGCAGTTAATTCCATAAATTATCTGGGAGTACGCATTAGGAGTGATTTAAAATGGAATGATCATATAAAGTTGATCGTCGGTAAAGCAGATGCCAGACTGAGATTCATTGGAAGAATCCTAAGGAAATGCAATCCGAAAACAAAGGAAGTAAGTTACAGTACGCTTGTTCGCCCACAGCTTGAATACTGCTCAGCAGAGTGGGATCCGTACCAGATAGGGTTGATCCAACGGAGAGCAGCGCGCTACGTTACAGGATCATTTAGTAATTGCGAAAGCGTTACGGAGATGATAGATAAACTGCAGTGGAAGACTGCAGGAGAGACGCTCAGTAGCTCGGTACGGGCTTTTGTTGAAGTTTCGAGAACATACCTTCACAGAAGAGTCAAGCTGTATATTGCTCCCTCCAACGTATATCTCGCGAAGAGGCCATGAGGATAAAATCAGAGATTAGAGTCCACACAGAAGCATATCGACAATCCTTCTTTCCACGAACAATACGAGACTGGAACAGAAGAGAGAACCGATAGAGGTACTCAAGGTACCCTCCGCCACGCACCGTCAGGTGGCTTGCGGAGTATGGATGTAGATGAAGATGTAGTGGTAGCGTGTTGATGGAAGCACTTAACCATGCGATAAGGTACATGACTGCTTGTTACCTTTACAGAGAAGGTTACACACAGGTAGAGAATGGCGGTAATTACATTTTGTAAGTGATAACAATTTTCAGAAAATTCTGTAGGCCCTTTATCTACGGAGTCTTTATTTCCAGTGTGACTCTTCAGATCGCTGTAGCTACCCTAGGCAACACATTGCGCACTATGTTGAAAATCGTTTTCTGCGCGAACTGTAACAGGTTTTCCCTGTGAGAAGTATTTAACGAATAATTCTTTCCAAATAAAGTGAATAGATGCAAAAGCGATAACCAGATATAGGGTTTAATCGCCAGAAATGTAAACAAAACAAGTGCAGCTGAACCCTCTTAATGCATCTCCTGTAGTAGGGTTTATACTCTCCCTTTCAGGGTGGCGTGAGTATGACTGTGTATACGTATCATGTGGATGAGGTGTCTGTGAATGTGTAATGGACGTTGTGCGGGTGTTCATGTAGCGATAACATGTAGTTCATACACTATGTCTGACAATATGTGGCTATTCTTCGCTATGAGTTTCCCAAGCGAGATGGGACTTCATCATCATAGAAGAACCAGAGGTAATGAGAGGAAAAACCGATGATAGCGGCCGTGAAAGAGATTCTGGTGTACAAGGTTGCGATTGCCAGATGGGCTGAATAGTAACTAAATTGAAGAAGGACTTGCTACTGCTGTTATTGAGTGGTAGAGGTTCGTGGATTAAGCAAACCAGTGCATATTTACGAAGATAACAAAATGTTTCCCGGCATCAGGTAAAAGTAAGGCAGAGCGTGGCAGAAAAGGATGAAATAGCAAGCATTAGCGGAGAGATGGTTACGTGAGAAGCCTTGGCAACAACCAAGGACCACACTCGTTATGATATCAAGGCATTAAGCAATTAACAGCATGACTGAAGTGGTTACTACACCTCGATTGCTTCAGGCAAATTGGGAACAGCAACTTAACAAGACAGATACTTCGGCTCTTTACTCCTATGAAAACTCGAGATTCGCTGATGTGACTGTTGGAGTAGAAATGTGCCAACACCTGGCATAATGCTCGGGTTCTAAGGCAGCGAAGTAATGCAGTATGTAATGACTGTAATACAGGGAAAGGCGGATCAACATTGTAATTATGCATAGCATTTTAAAGCTCAGAGTGACTTACTGCCCATTCTGTGGATAAAGATTCTGAGAGGTGAAGCGTAGCTGAACAGTAAAGTTTACCGGTTACAATACGTACACGCGTGGCTGCGGGAAACCACACCAGGCCCGGACACCGGAAGGATTGACAGATTGATAGCTATTTCTTGATTCGGTGGGTGGTGGTGCATGGCCGTTCTTAGCCTGCTAACTAGTCGCGTGACATCCTTCGTGCTGTACTTTTCTTCTTACAGGGACAGGCGGCTTCTAGCCGCACGACATTGAGCAATAACAGGTCTGTGATGCCCTTAGATGTATTGGGCCGCACGCGCTTTACACCCCGAAAGGTCGGGGTAACCCGCTGAATCTCCTTTTTTGCTAGGGATTGGGGCTTGCAATTGTTCCCCATGAACGAGGAATTCCCAGTAAGCGCGAGTCATAAGCTCTCGTTGATTACGTCCCTGCCCTTTGCACACACCGCCCGTCGTTACTACGACGTAATGTGATACGCGTGTCTGCTGATCAGGCAGCTCGTGCCCGCACGCACACGTGTGTTGCGCGCTGCACTGCTTCACAGCAGTACGCGCGGTGAATAAAACTTCCCTCTTACACGACCGAGTATTGGCGTACTTAGTTTAGTGAGTTACGCTGAGAGATAATTTATGTTGGCACTAAGAACTGTGTGGTGGCTCTTCCAAGAACGTATCGTAACGTTGCTACGACGCAAATTACGCGTCGCCCTTGTGTTTAGTGTCACGAAAAGTCACGAGCAGCAAGGAAAAGTGAAAATGCGAACACGCTGATTGTATTTATGTACTTTGAGGGAGGGACAAAGCTCTCATTAGGAACAACCAAGTAACGCCCATGGTCACGTCTTTAAAAATTTCCAACGCAGGTTTTCGCCTACTGTTGAACGACACTGATTCTTCGCTTAGCTAGATAGCAGAGACACGATTCTCATTTCACTATAGATCGTCGGAGAATAGCTTAAACATGGACACTGCACCAAGGGAGGAGCGATACCTCGATGAGAAAAATGGCTGGAAAGATGGATAGGACCGGTATTGTTGGAGTAATTTACAGTACCACTGCATACTGATCAACAAAAGAAGAAAGACAGGTGAGATCCGAGAGCTCGGCAGTAGAGTAAGTAATAAAAGGGGAGGGCTTCAAAAATTAACTGCAATCACAGGCGACTGCAGGTATCCACCGATTCGGCAGCACGGATACCAGCATGTCGTGTGTTGACAATAGCGTGAAAAAATCGAGCCAACGAAATAGTTGTCCCTATTACTCGTTGACCATTGTGAGTGCGAATCTGTCTCTCGCTGAACTAGCCAGTTGTGATTCAGGCCAACTCAGCAGGCGTTCCTTTACCCTTGGCCAATTACTACCTAGCGCTTGGGCCCATTCCTGAGTAGTTTCCATAATTTATTGAGTCCAACCTATCAATCTGACACGTCAGTGACTGTGTCAGAAAGTCTTCCATCGCTGCGGTGGCAGCGAAACATTCCCACAGACAAACACGTGTATTAGTTTTTATCGCGGAGCCGCTCCTTGTTATTCAAGGTAGCAGAATGACAGTCATGGCTTAGGTGCTATTTGATTCATAAAGAGAAGATAATAGTAACTATCCCTTAACACAGTGAGGGAGGAGGAGAGTTGAGATATGGCCCCGTGTTCCCTGTGTATACAAACTGAAGGTATACAACATAAAATGACAAAAAATGCACACATACAACATAATAAACTGACATGAGGCATAATGCAATTAGCAACACAATAAAATAATACAAAACAATAAAATGAAACACACAGCATAAATTAGCTTATGACGTAGATCAGTGAGCAAGCATTGCAAAGCGACTGGAAGGCAATATAGTCGTCTCAGGACTAATATATGTGCAATCTGCTACGAGCTGGCATTAAGACATTTAATTCCGGACGAATAACGTTACTTGAAATGGGACTGGAATGATCCATGGCTATGAATACTAAGGACATCCATTACTGGGTGTGTGAAAACATTACTTGTAATGCAAAGTGGTGTGATCGGTACAAAGTGCGTAAATGACGGTAATAGCAAATAGGAGTGAGTGGGATTGTGCTGATGTGAGTCAAATGTAATTCATTGAGGTGTTAAATTGTAATAAAATCGTGGCACTGAAATGATGAGATTCTCTCACTTGTTTTGTACCACCTATAACCCCTGCTACACTCTCTAATAATGGTTCTTTCTTTAAATCCACTTACTCTGTTATGGTAAAGTATGCATATTTTATCTATAGTTATGCTATTCCATGCTGAATAACGACGGCTGTGAGGATACGTGAGGGTCTCGTCATTTAATTTGTGACGCGCATGAATGGATTGCCGAGATCCTCGTTTCCTATCCACTATCTAGCGGGACCGCTGCAAAAGGAACAGACTGGAAAACGTTAGTGAAGACAGAATACCCTATTGAGCTTGACTCGAAGTATAGACTTGCATGATTAATTATGCAGACCAGCTGTCATTAACTCTGCCTCTATTTTGTCAGCAGATGTGTGTCATGCCCTATCCTCTTTCTATCATGTAGCTCCCGAATCCTGGAGACTTACCTAAGCACGTACTGTAGCACCACGGCGACATCTCGACAATCCATGACTTACCTGTGGCGTCTGCTCGGTGAGCCGCTGTTGCGATCAGTAAGACATAATTATATAGATGTGTCGTATGTAAACAGTGAATAATGCTCTGAGTTAGCCTTCTATAATGATCACTTGTATGAAAGCTAATAGTGTTCTATTCTTCATTAACTAAGGTAAATGATTATCTGCATTGTAGAAGACAGCAAATGTGTATATGTGAGACGTATTTACACTAGTAGTGCAAAACCCGTTTCATGGCGTATCACGGCAGTTGTGTATCCTGTAATTCTCATACGTGCTTGTTGAACGCCATAGGTTGCATTTCAGACAGCATAAGAGTGTGAATTAGTTGCAAGGCTGCAGATAAGGTAGGAATAATTTCGTTTACTAATGTGTTTTATGTAATTTGCGTTTGGTTAGGTATAAGATACTTCGTGTAGTAGTGTAATTCATCAACTAGGACGTGTGTGGTTCATTAGATGACATAACAAATGACAAAATGTGGCGCAGTGATTCATTCGACGTAGTGTGTACTGGTGCGTGGGTGTGCGTGCGGCTGCGTATCTAACGGAATGCGCTGCTCTGGCGCCTCCAGCAGGGACGCTCTATCAGGCAGCTGTGCGCTCCTTCGTACGCTTAGTTATGTTTTGTTTTTGTCTGCGATGGCGTGGCCTGTTATTTGTCATTATGTGGGTGAATGACTTTGGTACACTAGTGTTTGACTATGCTGAACTAGTGAGGTTGCGATACTTAATACTCCAACTCTAACTACGATTCTGATTCTATTCTTCTTAAAGTAGTGCTCTCTATCGGACGATTCCGAGCCCAGCTCCCTTCCGTACATAGACAGGTTGGATACAGAAAAACACATCGTAGTGGCCGGCTACACTAAGTTATGTATATCCGCCAATTCCTGAATGTGTATGGCGAAGGAGTACGCCCGAAGACGCCCAAGAGCGACACTACTTCCTTTAACTTGCAACCGCAAATACCAATAGTCTCGTTAACGGTGGAACACAAAAGCTTTTTATCCCTGTTTTCCAAGATAGCGGAAAAATACACTCCTGGAAATGGAAAAAAGAACACATTGACACCGGTGTGTCAGACCCACCATACTTGCTCCGGACACTGCGAGAGGGCTGTACAAGCAATGATCACACGCACGGCACAGCGGACACACCAGGAACCGCGGTGTTGGCCGTCGAATGGCGCTAGCTGCGCAGCATTTGTGCACCGCCGCCGTCAGTGTCAGCCAGTTTGCCGTGGCATACGGAGCTCCATCGCAATCTTTAACACTGGTAGCATGCCGCGACAGCGTGGACGTGAACCGTATGTGCAGTTGACGGACTTTGAGCGAGGGCGTATAGTGGGAATGCGGGAGGCCGGGTGGACGTACCGCCGAATTGCTCAACACGTGGGGCGTGAGGTCTCCACAGTACATCGATGTTGTCGCCAGTGGTCGGCGGAAGGTGCACGTGCCCGTCGACCTGGGACCGGACCGCAGCGACGCACGGATGCACGCCAAGACCGTAGGATCCTATGCAGTGCCGTAGGGGACCGCACCGCCACTTCCCAGCAAATTAGGGACGCTGTTGCTCCTGGGGTATCGGCAAGGACCATTCGCAACCGTCTCCATGAAGCTGGGCTACGGTCCCGCACACCGTTAGGCCGTCTTCCGCTCACGCCCCAACATCGTGCAGCCCGCCTCCAGTGGTGTCGCGACAGGCGTGAATGGAGGGACGAATGGAGACGTGTCGTCTTCAGCGATGAGAGTCGCTTCTGCCTTGGTGCCAATGATGGTCGTATGCGTGTTTGGCGCCGTGCAGGTGAGCGCCACAATCAGGACTGCATACGACCGAGGCACACAGGGCCAACACCCGGCATCATGGTGTGGGGAGCGATCTCCTACACTGGCCGTACACCACTGGTGATCGTCGAGGGGACGCTGAATAGTGAACGGTACATCCAAACCGTCATCGAACCCATCGTTCTACCATTCCTAGACCGGCAAGGGAACTTGCTGTTCCAACAGGACAACGCACGTCCGCATGTATCCCGTGCCACCCAACGTGCTCTAGAAGGTGTAAGTCAACTACCCTGGCCAGCAAGATCTCCGGATCTGTCCCCCATTGAGCATGTTTGGGACTGGATGAAGCGTCGTCTCACGCGGTCTGCACGTCCA
Source organism: Schistocerca cancellata (assembly GCF_023864275.1). Classification (NCBI taxonomy): domain Eukaryota; kingdom Metazoa; phylum Arthropoda; class Insecta; order Orthoptera; family Acrididae; genus Schistocerca; species Schistocerca cancellata. The sequence goes on from NC_064632.1 coordinate 140,778,866, forward strand.
GCACGAACGCTGGTCCAACTGAGGCGCCAGGTGGAAATGGCATGGCAAGCCGTTCCACAGGACTACATCCAGCATCTCTACGATCGTCTCCATGGGAGAATAGCAGCCTGCATTGCTGCGAAAGGTGGATATACACTGTACTAGTGCCGACATTGTGCATGCTCTGTTGCCTGTGTCTATGTGCCTGTGGTTCTGTCAGTGTGATCATGTGATGTATCTGACCCCAGGAATGTGCCAATAAAGTTTCCCTTTCCTGGGACAATGAATTCACGGTGTTCTTATTTCAATTTCCAGGAGTGTATTATTGGGCGCTATACGAACTGAGATGCATTACATTAGAGATGCATTACGTAGGAGTGACAGTATACGTCAGCGCATAGACAACGCTCTTTCTATGTGAACTTTGATTAAATAAGTTACTTTTTCATGACATAGTATTGAAGATATTACATTGAATATTCACTTGGTTTGTAATCTGGGAAAAGTTTTCATTAGCTTCTGCTAGGCAATCAATAAAAGTTCCTCATAAAAGATAGCAATTTGTGTTGTGTACGTCGGCAGACATCATTATGAAAAGGTGTACTTTATTTGAGCATTAGAGAAAATGATTTGTGGTTAATAGCTCTTGCAGCGATATTCAAAAGGGAAGTTGCCAGTACTGTCGTATGGAGGATGAGTGGCATAAATACTACAAGTGTAGTTCCCAAAACCAGGTACCGTAACACAGATCACTCCTCTTCACAGAACACTTATCTTTCAACGTTCTTTGTCATACTCTCCAGCATTTCAGTGTAGGCATATGACGCGCTAAAACTTCGGTGCAGCTACCAGCTCTCTTTCATTACAGTGGCACTAGTAGGTGTATTTTGTTACTGATAGTCATACGTACTTTGCATAGCTATGCTGTGTAGATGGACAGTGCAACGTGTGAAAAGAAATATCATTAAAATTGCTGTGTCCTTCCAGGCTGAATGTAAGGTTTGTATGTATTGTGCAATTATTTCCTTCGATAATAAATGATTCCAAAACCTCACTATTCTCGTCCTGTTACCGTATTGATACATAGATTAAACTCTGGGGTAAACTCCATGGTTCAAGCGTGGATTTGTACTCTCAGGGTGGGAAATAGAGAGAGAGATGTGGTGTGATATTTACAACGAGTCAGATGAAGCTAGTATGAGAGTGACCCATCGATTACAAGCATTGGGTCTGATATCCTCCAGTGTGATACACAGGAACTGCACAAAATGTGGACAGCTGTAATCGTTCCGTTACCTTCAGCTCTAGATAATTTAATTTCATGGAAGATAAAAACAGTGGCTATAACTAAACTAATATCCCAGGATTGAGATTTAAACTCGTGTTAGTGTAGGATCATGATAGCCTCGTATTATTTGTCAATTACTTTTTCCATTCAGGAACTGGTTAGGAGCCCTTGCGACAACTTATCGTACTATTTGAGCAGATATCTCCTCATCGAATATAATTATACTGCCGTTCCAACCCATACTTCCAGCACTTTGCTTGCTCTCTACTTACTCTACGCTTTGCACTTACATATTAGTAAGCTACACCCAAGGCTGCAGCAGCACTTGCAACTGAACAAGTATTACATGAAACTTCAAATGAATATGAGTTAACAGCTACGGTTGATACATTACAAAACAAGATACAAACTTAGTCTCTTGACCTCAATGCATAAGGATGCTTGTTCTTTAAGGAATATCTAGGACTGACAGGAAAGGCTGTATCTTCTTTACTTTAGTCACTGTAGGTCCTGGCATAGTTGATACACTACTAGGCGATGGATTAGGCAAAACTGTCGGAATGGAAGCTGCTTTTCCATAAAAGGATTTCAGACGATCAAACTGTACTATCACTAACCGATCTGGCAACTGGATTTCAGCATTTACTGGAGAGATTAACCGAATGATAGGGTATGGTCCCTCATATTGAGGTGCAAACTTCTTTGTTCTTCCTCGTATTACTGTTGGGTTATGCAACAAGATTAAATCTCCAGGCTTGTAAAGGGGCATTCTGCATTCTTATTACTCCACTGTAATTGTTTTTTGGTGGCTTAGGAATTATTGGTTTACTTGTTTCCAAATTGACTTTAAAGAGCGAGCTAACCTCTTGACTTCAGTTATGTCCACACCTGGGGGCAATTTGTCCAATTCTAAAGGTGAGTTCATAGGTTTGCCAAATACTATCTCATAAGGACTATAGACTGTTGACTCATGGACATGGCTATTATAGGCTGAAGCGACTATACTGATATAATGGTCCCAATCTGAATGCGTTCTGTTTACATAGTATTTTAACAATTTTTTAATTGTCCTGTGGATACGTTCGAGGGGGCCATTTGCCTTTGGATGAAAGGGAGTGGTTCTCCACTTTTTGATTCCTAGAAGCTTGCACACTTGAACGAATAAAGCCGACATAAAGATCGTCCCTTGGTCTGTTAGAACAGCGTCAGGGCTGCCGAAAGGCAAAACTAAGTGATTGACAAATTCTCTAGCAACTGTCTCTGCTGTCATATCAGGGGAGAAGTACCAAAACAAGCTATTGAGAAATGTGGTCCATAATGGACAGGATATATTTATTGTTTTGATTGCTTTGTGGGAAAGGACCGACGATATCCAGGGCAATATTCTAGAATGTTCTCGTCACCTCTGGAAGGCTTTGTAAAGGTATTTTGGTCCTAGGAGGGGGTGCTATTTGAGCAGAAGGTAAACAATTTTGAATATACTTTTGAACAGCGTGACCGCTACGGTCGCAGGTTCGAATACTACCTCGGGCATGGATGTGTGTGATGTCCTTAGGTTAGTTAGGTTTAAGTGGTTCTAAGTTCTAGGGGACTGATGACCTTAGAAGTTAAGTCCCATAGTGCTCAGAGCCACTTCAACCACTTGAGCCACTTTTGAACATCTTTCTTTCTGTTTTTCCATCAATACCGTGCAGCTGTCCTTGCATTTGTTGCTCTTCGCCCATTATGGCATGCTTGCAAAGTATCATGATATTGAGCTATTATTCTGGACTGCAATTCCTTAGGATTTACAACTCTATTACCACCCGGAGTCTTACGGTATAATATAGCATCTTCAGTAATGAAATCTACACTGGTAACATACCTATGACATTCAACATCTCGGCTTTGCGCCTCTTGCAGTTCCTTCATCAAATCATTATTTGTTTGAACTACCCTTACTTTACTACTGAGGAAGTCAGCATTAGAATGCAGTCTACCAGGTTTATGCTTAAGCTCGTAGTCATATTCGGCAAGTTTTAAAGCCCATCTAGTTAAACGACTGCTACGATCTTTCAGATTCAACATCTAAGTTAATGCCGTGTGATCTGTTATTGCGGTGAACTTTCTACCATACAAATAACATTTAAAATAGTTTACCCTGAACATAAGTGCAAGCAATTCCTTTTCAGTAGTACTATAATTTATTTCAGCCTGATTCATCTGGCGGGGGGCATACCCAACAGGTCTTTCCTCTCCGTTATATTCTTGGCTAAGGACTGCACCCAGAGCAAAATCTGAGGCATCGGTCGCAAGAATAAAAGGTTTTTCTAAATCTGGATAGACTAACAGAGGTGTGCTTGTTAGAACTTCTTTAATCATCTTTACAGCTACTTTACATTCTTCTGACCACTCGAAAACTGCGCCTTTTTTCAACAACTTGGTTAATGGCTTAACAATGGTGGCATAATCTTTCACAAACCGGCGATAGTAATTATATAGGCCAAGCAGTGACTGTAACTCTTTTACATTGGTTGGGGTGGGAAACAGGATTTGGTTTGACACCTTCAGCACTAATGACATGTCCCAAGTACTGGACTTGTGACTGTGCAAATGAACATTTTTCTATCTTCAGGCTTAAATGGGCACTCTGCAAACGTGACAAAACACACCTCGACCCTTCTGCATGTTCTTCAATAGTTCTAGAAAACACAATAATATCGTCCAAATAAACTAAACATGTGGTGGGTTTTAAACCACGTAACAATAAATCAGCAAATCTTTGAAAGGTCGCAGGAGCATTCCTGAGACCAACTGGCATGCATAAAAACTCATACAAACCCGAAGGCAGAATAAAGGTGGTTTTAGGTTTGTCCTTGGGAGCTATAGGAATCTGATGATACCCTGATCGCATATCTCAAGTGGTGAAATACTTGCAGTTTCCTAATTGGTCTAGGGTTTCGTCAATACGAGGCAAACGATATGTATCAGCTGTTGTTACTTTATTCACCGCTCTCATATCAACACAGAGCCTATAACTCTTCTCGCCATTGATTGATTTCTTAGGAAGCAGAACGATTGGGCACGACCAGGGGCTGGCAGAGGGTTGAATAATCCCCGCTGCTAGCTGCTGTTGAACTGTGTCTTCCACTATTGGTTGTAAATGATAAGGGATCCTATATGCCTTTTGAGATATAGGTCTAGCATCCCCGGTGGCAATCTTGTGCTGTATGAAGTCAGTAGCAGCCAAATACTGCCTTTCCTCAAACAACCACGCAAATTCTTCCAATACGGGCCGTATTAGCCTCTGCTCTGCTTTAATCAAATGCTCTAACTTTTCATAAAATTGCTTTTACAAAGAGGGTATCAGGGTACGCACACTTCTAATAGAGAACTGCAACCTATTATGACTCTTACCTTCATTTATCACTGAAAAATCATCATCTCCTGTTTCCTGACCACTTGCTAAATCTGTTCCATGTGGAATCTCTATCTTTCTCAAACCAAAATTATCCACACATACATGTACACAATATTTCTTCCCTTATCTCTCTACAGCACGTAAACCTCTCTTCACATGAACTTGTAATCTGTCCAACACATCGTTTTGACGGAGCGGATCCACCAAAATGATTGAACTAGTAGGCAATGGAGCTTTGATATCAATCCATAGAACCTTGCCTGTCCCACTCTCAATGGTACCTAGGCGTAACGATTTAATGAGCCATGTACGCTGTTCTGTCGGATCCTGTGAGAGTGGCCGTCCTCACAGTTTCCTCGCGCGCTTTCGGTCCGAACGCCGCCGAAAACGTCAGTTTCCGCACCAAATCGGACGGTGTGCGTCCTATAATTGATTGCCCCTTGGTACTCATTGGGTAAATCATTGCCTAGAATGATATCAAAGTCCCTCCTACGTTTCCGTACAACCTCCATACTAAAACCATGTGTTTTTTTACTTAACTGAAAACTAACGAAAGATGACCCGGCAGGAATGACCAGTCCCTCACCCAATCCAGCAATGTGATAGCGGGGTGGTTTTAACCTCCACTTATCGTGATAGGGGACAAACAGCACGCTAATTTGTGTTCCCGTATCTACTAACACTCTAATGGTTCTACCCCTGAGTTTACCCTCTAGGAAAACAAAAAAGATGGTTCAAATGGCTCTGAGCACTATGGGACTTAACTGCTGTGGTCATCACTCCCCTAGAACTTAGAACTACTTAAACCTAACTAACCTAAGGACATCACACACATCCATGCCCGAGGCAGGATTCGAACCTGCAACCGTAGCGGTCACGCGGTTCCAGACTGTAGCGCCTAGAACCGCACGGCCACTCCGGCCGGCACTAGCAAAACATTTCCACCTCATCTTTGTGCTGTTTTTTTATACATCGGTTTCATTACTTTAATCGGGGGCGAGTGTCGGTGGCTGAGCCTGCGCCCCGACCATTTCCCTGTTGGTAACTACCCCGTTGCCTGTTTGTCTGTGCATCATTTTGCTGCCTTTGTCTGGTTACATTGTTTTGGGGGCATGTGGCATTAGTATGCCCGATTTTGTGGCACCTGCCACAACATGGTGCGTGGCAGTGCGTGGCAGTATGATTAAACTTCCCGCAGCGCTAACATTTTGCATAATTAAGAAACCCGTGCCGCGACTCGTTACTTCGCGATGGGTTAGAAACAAATCTCCCTGCTTCCTCACGTAGCAGTGCAATTCGCACAGCTTCGTGCACTGTAGTAGGGGAAGCTATTTTCAGTTTTTTTCCCGGTTTGCGGATTAATCCCTCAAATGAACACGTCTATAGCCCTTGCTTCTGTTTCCTGTATTAAAATTTCATTACGGGCCTGGCAGTAGCTAAGAACATAAGTGCGACACGATATCGTGCGGATTCGGTCAGCAAATACTACTAAATCTTCATTGGTTTTCTGTCATAAGGTAGACAGAAAATTCCGATAATAACTGACACCTCTCTTATCGGAATAGCGCTCTGCTAACCCATTAGCCAAGGCTTCAAAAGTGATAGCATCTCGCAGAGCGTCGACTGATTCAACATATGTTCGAGAGTCTCCTGCTAGTTTCAGCTTCAGCACACTCAAAAGGAAACTATCAGGCCAGCCACAAGTCCTACCTACATCTTTGACACACTGCAAAAATGTCGTTACATTTTCGTTACTTTTACCCGCGAAAGTCGGGATGAAATTTACGGCAGGGAAACTGCCAACAAGAGTGGACATAGGTGGAACTGGGCTAATTGCAGAGGCGCGACTAGCGCTTGCAGCTGCTTGTTCAATTGTAATTTTTTCTTGCTTTCCGCCGCAAGCGCATTGCACTGCTGTTGCAATTCCATCATCTGCACAGTTAACGGTCTTATCTGTTCTTCTAACATAGTGACAGGGTCTGAGCCAGGAATTTTGGCAGCAGCTCCTGCCTGCTTATTTGAACGGGTGTCAGGTATGTTTACAAAACGACTTCACAAACAACTCAAGGAATTGCTACAAAGATAGCAAGGCCAGGCTACTGCAATTGCTCGCGAATTACACTACTTCATTACGGTGGAGGCGGCGACGTTGGAGGCGGCGGCGAAGGCGGCGTAGGCAGACGAAGCGGCAGCCGGGGGTTCACTGCAGGCTGTGCAGCGACGCTACAGCGGCGGTGTGAGTTTAGCGGCCCTATGGCGCAAACAGATTGAGTGCACGGAGGTAACCCGCCAATGTGTCTGATCTCGTCGGGGGCCTGTCAGTAGAAGAGAGCGATCCACACACCTCGTCCGCGCAGCTCGGCGCGGTGGGCGTTCACACGTGATCTCCTGGACCTTTCTGATTGGCTGCTGTAGGAGCTCTGCCTAGGCAAGCGACGCTTCCCTAAGCGTCACCCCGTCAGCAGAAAGGTTGTTTGTTCGTCGAGGACGTGAACAAGCCGTGGGATAGCGACACATACTGGTAAAATCTGATGTGTCGCCAACCCAAGGCCCATGCACGGCTTTGTGAAGATCCATTGCCATCCATAGCTCACGCATTAAAAAAAAATTTCCCTTTTCTTTCATTGAAAATAAAGGACTCCCATACTCAATCTGTCAGCACCTGTACAACGTGTTTGACGAAGGGTGGATTGTTACCGTGTGGTACATCTTAAAAACATTAAAGTTCCTGTTCGTCCTCGTGAGCATCTATCAAAAGTGGTTGAAGGGCTATGCGTTGGACGTAGCGGTGCAGGCACGTCCCACCCGTGTTCGGTGGGGCTTAGGCCTAAGTCGAGGAAACAGGCAGTCCCATTCACCAAATATCGTCTCGTTCCAAGAGATCCTCCACGTGAGCAGTTTTTTTTTTGTGGTCGCACGTAGCCACCCATACAAATGAAGTAAGGGCCGAATGTATCACTGAAAAAACGCACACTGGGAAGGAATGCAGCGTCACAATAACATAGCTCGCTAAATGTGTGACTTTCAAAGATTTAGAGGTCAGTATGCACATGAAACATTATGCCTCGCCAGACGATAACATCTGAACCACCAAAAGGAGAATTTTCGAGATGTTCTATAGTGTGGGGAGGCATAATGTTGCGTGGTAGTGCTGACCTCCAAATCTTTGTAATCCGTACACTCGCTGGTCAACGTTATTGTAACACTGTTGCTTCTCCATATGCGTCTCTTCTGTGCTACAATCAGTCCTGACTTCACTTATCAGGATGACAATGTGCGACCGCATGGAACTGCGCAGTTGTAGGGGATCCTGGAACAAGAGGATATTTGGCCAATGGGCGGGCCTGCCCATTCTCTCCGACTTAATTAGATCTAGCACGTGTGGCACGCACAGGGGAGACAGTTTGAGGCACGTCATCAGCCAACAACGACCATCCTACAGTTGTCAACCGCACTACAGGAGGAATGGAAAATTACTCCTTACCTGCGCTGTGGACAGCATGGTAGCACATTGCAGAGCATGCAGTCCCGTCCATGGTGATAGACACTCTATTAAAAACCAACTTCCGTCGATTGTAATGTCCAGGGGCCATCATGAATCGCGATGACTTCAGTGCCATTATTGTCATTCAATAAAAGTGTAAGTTCTGTTGTTCTCATTGCGTATTTCTGCTTGTTATGGATTCTTCCGTCGTATCTTGATGGAACATTTCCATATTGAGGGTTCAATAACACTTAGGCGTCTTTTTGTTCTACTGATTTTTATTTGTATGAACTAGGTTTCGGCTTATTAGGCCATCTTCAGATAACTACTGACAGTTGTTTACAAGCAGCTTGTGTTCAACGAACGAAACATTCTGAACTAAAATACAGCACACTTACACGCGATCTTTAGTTATGGTATTGTCTTTGGAGTTGTCATACGGGTCTTTTGACTTTTCGTTTGGTAAAACTTTTCGTTAACATAATAAATCATATTGTATGGTTTGCCAGTAACATGTATGACAACAATTAGAATTATTTAGAATACACATTACTAAAATATTGTAATTTATTGTTATTTGTTGTGAAGAGTGGCACTAGACACTAATTTTGGTTGTACCACAACGATGTTTCCCTTGGGGGGTTACAATTTGTTATTAGAAAAATTGTGCATTAATAAATACCAAATATTACTTTGTTAACGTTGTGTTACAGCTAGGAATGTAAACACATAAGGGATGTTACATTATATTAGGGATGTGAATTTGGTTACTATTGGGATACTTTGTGGTTAGTAACAGGTTTACTGTATTGTGTAAAGTTTGAGAGTGGTGATGTGCTCAGTTGCAATTGGTCATTTAGAACCAGCTGGGGATTTAGGGCTGAGTGTATGTTAATTTGAAGTGCTCCTAGTAGGCTGAGTTTTCTGCCTTTGTTGGCTACATGTAGCACTTCTGTGTGTGTTAGATACTTGTGTCCTCGTTTGAGCACATGTTCAGCAAAGGTGGAGTCTAATTTATTTAATCTCCGGCTGCTGTCATGTTCAGTCAGACTTGTTGATAAGGCCCAGCCCGTTTGACCAAGTGCAGTTTATTACAGTCAGTGCACGTTATTTTGTCGACCCCACTGTTGATTAGCTGTGAAATGGTACAGTACCGCCAAACATTGAAAATAGGTACAACATTCTTCGTTATTCTTGTCAGAACAACATTTTTTTTTGTAAAAATAACTCAATTTCAATTAATACAGCGGAGCCGGATACCAGTGTAGGAAAGAATGACAATTTATTTATTTAATTGATCACATGTGCACTCCCACAAAATAAATCCCTACATCCAGTTTGGTGAGATCTGTGAAATGAATTAATGTATGGTCGTCTGCTAACCGCAGATAGTAAATGTGAATACATTCCTGGAAATGGAAAAACAACACATTGACACCGGTGTGTCAGACCCACCATACTTGCTCCGGACACTGCGACAGGGCTGTACAAGCAATGATCACACGCACGGCACAGCGGACACACCAGGAACCGCGGTGTTGGCCGTCGAATGGCGCTAGCTGCGCAGCATTTGTGCACCGCCGCCGTCAGTGTCAGCCAGTTTGCCGTGGCATACGGAGCTCCATCGCAGTCTTTAACACTGGTAGCATGCCGCGGCAGCGTGGACGTGAACCGTATGTGCAGTTGACGGACTTTGAGCGAGGGCGTATAGTGGGCATGCGGGAGGCCGGGTGGACGTACCGCCGAATTGCTCAACACGTGGGGCGTGAGGTCTCCACAGTACATCGATGTTGTCGCCAGTGGTCGGCGGAAGGTGCACGTGCCCGTCGACCTGGGACCGGACCGCAGCGACGCACGGATGCACGCCAAGACCGTAGGATCCTACGCAGTGCCGTAGGGGACCGCACCGCCACTTCCCAGCAAATTAGGGACACTGTTGCTCCTGGCGTATCGGCGAGGACCATTCGCAACCGTCTCCATGAAGCTGGGCTACGGTCCCGCACACCGTTAGGCCGTCTTCCTCTAACGCCCCAACATCGTGCAGCCCGCCTCCAGTGGTGTCGCGACAGGCGTGAATGGAGGGACGAATGGAGACGTGTCGTCTTCAGCGATGAGAGTCGCTTCTGCTTTGGTGCCAATGATGGTCGTATGCGTGTTTGGCGCCGTGCAGGTGAGCGCCACAATCAGGACTGCATACGACCGAGGCACACAGCGCCAACACCCGGCATCATGGTGTGGGGAGCGATCTCCTACACTGGCCGTACACCACTGGTGATCGTCGAGGAGACACTGAATAGTGCACGGTACATCCAAACCGTCATCGAACCCATCGTTCTACCATTCCTAGACCGGCAAGGGAACTTGCTGTTCCAACAGGACAATGCACGTCCGCATGTATCCCGTGCCACCCAACGTGTTCTAGAAGGTGTAAGTCAACTACCCTGGCCAGCAAGATCTCCGGATCTGTCCCCCATTGAGCATGTTTGGGACTGGATGAAGCGTCGTCTCACGCGGTCTGCACGTCCAGCACGAACGCTGGTCCAACTGAGGCGCCAGGTGGAAATGGCATGGCAAGCCGTTCCACAGGACTACATTCAGCATCTCTACGATCGTTTCCATGGGAGAATAGCAGCCTGCATTGCTGCGAAAGGTGGATATACACTGTACTAGTGCCGACATTGTGCATGCTCTGTTACCTGTGTCTATGTGCCTGTGGTTCTGTCAGTGTGATCATGTGATGTATCTGACCCCAGGAATGTGTCAATAAAGTTTCCCCTTCCTGGGACAATGAATTCACGGTGTTCTTATTTCAATTTCCAGGAGTGTATATGATCATCTTTGAGATGATCTTTGGGTCACCTTTGGTGGAACCAAAGAGATGAAATTTACCGGAGCTTTGAGCGCCTGAAATGTGGCTGACCAATGGGTAGCATGGTCTTCTCCCACCTCGACGGAGGTGCGAGATGACTTGAAGAACGGCCATGTTTCAGCACTCTGCCGCTGGATCTTATGTTGGTAAGACCTGTCTTAGGTGTGCTCCGTAAAGACAAAAGAGTGGAGACATGGTAAGCATGTGAACTACTTAAGAGTAGTTTGGAACCATAATTTCTCTATTTCAAGAACTTTTGTGGGGAGAAGTAAATGTCAGGCAGGTAATGTTAAGGGGATCGTAGTAATCTTCGGAAGTGACCAAGGGTCTCAATGAAACCACGTGTAGCAATAAGTTGAAATACTTCCGAGTGCTTAAGTTAAGCTGAATTACTAGCGTGTGTACTGTAAGTTGGAAATATTTAAGAAATGGCGTGTGCAGGACTTGAAATTAGAGACGAGTACTTCCACGTGGTGCATACTGTGTGAGTCTCAATCTGTGTATGAGACAAAGGATAAAGAGAAGTACTCGTCCATGGTATCAGTTGAGGACTCGCGTGTATGATGAATATGTTCTTAATATTACTTTGCGTGTTATGTTTCCGTGTGACGCTTGATTCAAACTATAATACTTTGAGAGCGAAGCAAGGTGAGTCAGCCGTCTATCCAGCAACGACACTTGGCTTGCATTGCACAGGAAGACGTGCATATATCCTCCAGAGTTCGTAATAGGAAAGAAAAGTTACGAAGTGGGGCAGTGTCGTGTGAAACTGGGGTGAATACTAATTGAAGTGGGAAAACTGAAAGTGATGTGATTATAATGTTGTGACTATTCTTTGTGTTGTATTCCATGTTGCAGTGTGGTGTATGTCATGTAATTTAAGTATGTGTGGTTTGCATGGGAGAGTAGCAAGGTATTTTCAGAGGTAGTGGGTTGTGCATGTTCCTTTTGTACCGCTCGGTCTGGAGGAAAGTTTCGTGATGATGGTTGTGAGAGTCGAAGTGTGAGATATAAAAAAAGATCCACCATCCTATCCAGAAAGTGCACTGTAGCATTAAATAATTACGAGACCATAAGATGAAGAATCACCAATGTAAAGCCATGCCCACTGGGCGGAATTTCTCATGTGTTATTGTTGTAGGTTATAGAATTTGTGTGTTTAGGTTATAGAATTTATCGGAATAAAAAAGATAGTGAAAAAAAAAGATTAGTGGTTTTTTCCTTCGAATTGTATGTTGTCATGATATCCAGAATTTACAATGTGTGCGCCATTCATATTCAGTGCTATGGCGACGTGTTGATCAAAGCCGTTAAATAAGAAAGAAAATGTGGTATTGCCAGTGCGTAGTGAACAGAGTTGTGTAAATTACTAATAGTCCGATGTGCGTTTCCGTACCCGTTGCGTAATATTGAAACAGGAGAATAACTTGTAACTTAATTGTGAGTACTAGAGTTCATGTTACTCGATAAATAAGAATGAGTCCACTCGCTTGGCAGACCATTCATCTTGCAGGCCTGACTGCTTGATGCCACAGTATGACCAAGGCATGTGGGTGCCTCTCAACTGTAGTATCTCTTACATAAAATGATGTTTTATGGATTTTGGGTTTGTCTGCTATCTTACCTAGAATGAAGTGTCTCAGCTTAACCGTTAAATGACTTGCTAAAAAGTAAGCAGGAGAGATAATTCCGAATATGACTGGTCTTAGCAGCCACCATTCGTTGTGTATCTTCAGAGACCATATTCACTATCTGATGCGGACACCTATTAGTCAGTAACATGCATCGTGTCGAAATTTCACCTTCATGACCGCTTCAAGTCTTCTGGGTCACTTTCAGTGGGGCATATAAATGTCCGTGGAGGAATGGAAGACTATTATCCCCTCTAGAGCCGAAACCAGAGAAGAGAGTGATGTCGGACGCTGGGGTCGGGAGCGAAGTCAATGTTCTGTCTCATCCGAAAGCTGCTCCATTGGGTTCATGTCAGGATTCTGGACATAACAGTCCATTCTCTGACAGACGCTGCTTTATGATAGGGTACACTGTCATACTGTTTTCTTATTCTCAATAATGGGGCCTCACCATAAACACGAAAATAACCACCAAACCACAAGAGCACCTCCTCAGTACTTCACCGTTGGCACTACTCATGATGGCAGGTAACGCTCGGTAGGCATTCGCCAAAACCAAACACATCCATCGAATTTCCGCAGGATATTGTGTGACTCATCACTCTAAATCACTCATTTCCACTATCCACTGTCCGCTGCATCGCTCTTCACACCATCTAAAGTGTCACTGGGAACTGAGCACAGAAACGTCGCTTATGAACTGCTGCTTGCCCATTGTACCCCAATGAGTAGATGGAAACTCTATTCATGCATTCTTTAGAAATATGAATCCTGTACTAAGTTAAGTATGTCTATACATGGAGTGAATAGTTGTAAAGCAATGTCAAAATTTAAACAAAAAGAAAGAAAGGAAAATGGTATCAACATGTCGCTCGAAATGGGAGGAACCGAAATTATAATCTTGAGGCGAAGAGAACGGTATGTAACCTTTTGCAGAAAGTATTTGGAAGTAGGTGCGATATCTCTATTTGTAAGGTTTGAAATCAAGTAGTAGAAAAATTCTGATACTATTTCTTGATTTCGGAATGACTGAAAAGAGAAATAAGCGATTGTATCTTTCTAAATAGGTGTAAAATAAGTTACATATTAAGCAAAAGGGTTCTTTCAAAATGACATAATGAAAAGGGTTGGCGTTTATTCTGTAATTTGTTTCATATGGGGAGGACGCTCTGTGACTGGCGGAAGTGAAGTAGTCATGTTGCGAAGGAGGATAATAGTAGCAAAAGCGATAGTGAATCTAATACAAAAACATATTCTGATACCTAACACCTTAAGGATGAGTCACTGTTATGAGATTCTTTCGATCAAATAAGACTAATGGTATAAATTGTGGTCTGTGGGAGACTTTTGGTCATCGGGTTAACACAATCCCGAAGTTATATTGATGAGAACCAACGTCTGAAGAAGAACAACTTTCGATAAAGGAAATTAACAGATAGGAGCAGAGTGCCGGTGGCGAATAGACCTGGTTGTAGGATCAAAGGAGACATTCTGGAAACCGATTTCAGTACTGTACTGTTAAAAAGAAAATAGAAGTCTGCATAGAGGAGTTATGACAGAAGAGATGTCTACGTATGTTTGCAGAATTTTCAAAGTTCTATGTTTGAAGAAACGTAATTAAATTTTCTTTTAATTTCTCTTAAATGTATATGATCAAAGAGGAAAAGAAGGAAAAGAGATGTGTAAGTTGCTAGAGGATGTAAGTGCAGATATGGTGACCACTGGTTCCTTAATATGTACCCACTTCAGTACCTTAGAAGGGGAGGTCGCCAATCGGGAAACGCCGATTTCGCCCAAATTGCGTGTATAGAAGGAGGTGGGTCTTCACATCACGTGCCTAAAATATTTCGCCTGAGTGGGTCTTAGGAAAGGAGAAAATGCTTTCCAAAGTTTTTCCGATAGGACTATACACCTTATTCAGCGCTCTCTTCGTCGTTAACGTCGTAGCGTAATGGGTAATGGTCAAGCGCATGTGTGTGTGTGTGTGTGTGTGTGTGTGTGTGTGTGTGTGTGTAAGTGTGTGTGTGTCTGTGTGTATGTGTTACAAGTATAAATGCAGTTATCTTTGTTGGTGACTGAGGACAGTGTACTAAATAACATTACATCAGCATTTACTTCATCCGCAGACTAATAAATATAGCTATTAGAAGTAGTATATTTTTAGGTTGCTTACTAGCCAGAAGAACACATGGCAAGAGCAAGTCGTTAATGCGTATTTTCCCAGCAATGCGCTTGACCATTACGCTACTCCGTCGTTTATGATATGATAGTTTTATATTTGATTCATGCGCGTGTGTCTGTGTGTGTGGGAGGGTGTGGGGAGGAGGTGATTGTATTCAGCATAAATAGAAAGAATACTAGTTCAAAAACAGAATCTGCTGCGCATAAACTAACTTTACGGGAAAGAGTGGTGATGGGAGATTATATCTCGGACTGTTGATCAGTGTATATCTCTGCTTTGCAGCAGATGTATGTACAGTCAGTCAGGGTAACTTTTTACCAGTCAGGGTTCCTTTGTATCACTTACCACTTTTCCTTAAAATGGCTGTTGCTCCACCTACTTGCATTATTTTGTACTAAAAGTAACAGTTTTGTTAGCTCTGTGACTTTTAGTTAATATCTCAGTTGTCTTTCCTAATTCCTTCAAACTCTTAGGCCTATGATTATCCTTTAATTGCACTGGCTGGGCGGCGATCTTCTGGTGACAGTGATTTAAGCTGAACTGTGCCAGATCGATACAAATATCTTGATATTACAAAGAAGATTTGCAGCAGTGAATTGATACCCTTTGTTTCTACTTCTTATTAACACTTGGTTCTCTTCTGGTATGATCTAAATTTATTCAGAGCCTTAGATATATGAAAATTTCTTTGTTTTTTAAAATTGGTCTTAAGTTATCCTGAATGGCATAGGGCATATTCGTGCTAGCAGGAATGCAGGTAGCAATTTGTACCTCACGACTAACTACTTCCGCTGATTGCATGCAGTGATTTACAATCACCCTAACAGTGCTAGAGGTCCGTCAGTATATGACATTTGTCTAGTCTTGGTTTATCTGTGGACGTAACATCGCGCGTCCTCTTCACAATAACACCATCAATTGTCGGCTTGGGCAGCTTTAAAAGGAGATGCAAAACCCCTGTTGGATTTTTCACCCAGGTGACATCCAGTGACTCGTCCACGTTCGAAGTCACTTAACTGTCCAATCCATTCGGCCATAACTACTTTTTTGCTGACAACACAGTACTCCCTGCCTCCTTTTACACTGGCTAGCTTATGACAACATTTGTTAATCGTTCATTTAAATTTTTTATAATTTTTTGCTTTAAAAATTTTTTGCAGACTGATAGTAAATTTTCTGTATATGTAAAGTGTGTTATACTGGAGGTTGAAGTTCTTTGTATTGTATGTGACTAATGTAAGTAAAATACTATGTAAATTGTTTATTATGTTAAATAATTTTCAGACGACCTTTCGTATTTAAGAATATTTGTTCATGTTAATGTAAATTTGCCAATTTAAGAAATGGCCACGTTTAGCAACAGTATAAGAACTAGGTGTTTTGTAAAAGCCAGTGTGATTTTGTTTAAAACGAAAGTAGCTCTGGGGAGTGGTATAGGTGGCAACGGCGAACCGGCGCGCTACCTAGAGCAAGCGCTGGAAGTAAGACACACAGTCTTTAGGCAGCAGTGATTGAGGTACCACCTTTGCGGAACAGGAGAAGCTTTGGCTGTAAATTCGCTCAAAATTCCTCGGGTAGAGACTGCAAATGGATTACGGCATAGCTGCGAGTTGTTGGATTACTGTATGTAGAACCGAATGATCCCAAGAAGAGATACTAAGCCCATACGGCAAGATACTTGCAGGCCGTACTGTGAGTAGCGCAGTCGCCATAATTGTTCGCCACACCCAAGCCTACAGCCCCGAGATAAATTTTTTTAGTAGTAAATTTACTTTTGTACAGTGTGAACCATTAATTTAAACTGAGTTTTAATAATCATGCATGAGCCTTAAACAAATGGTTCATCCGGTTATTTCATCCTAATCATACACCTATATAGGGTTCCTTCTTGGTGTTTGATGAATCCGAGTACCCTATTTTACGGACTTATGCAATGCTACGTTAATATAAAGATGAACCATTTGAATTAATTTTGTGTTTTCTTAACAACTGCAAAGTGTCATAGTAAAAGTTTGCTTACGTAAAATTCAATCAGAGTGTAGCCAAGTTACTAGAATCTGGTAAATGACTATACAGAGTTAGTTCAAAGAATAATAGCTTTTGAAAATAAATTCCGGTGAGAAAGAGGTTTCCTTGAAGTGAAATGATCGGTATAAAGAGTGTGTGCTTTAGTATGTAAGTATTTTAGTATTTAAGTTGTTTATTATAGAAAATGCTTTTCTATAGCTCCCCCCCCACCCCCGTGGTCACTTTTTTTCCCTTCCTTCAAGTTACTGGGCTTTTTGTCTTTTAAATGGCGTAATGTATAAGGCTATAGTAGTGAAAAATAAATTCCATTGTCTGCACAAACATTGTTTACGTGGAGCAATATTTCATTTGAAGAACCAAATTAAACAGTAGGAAGAAAGTAGGCAAAATTCATACTTCTGATTTTCCAATACTTCACTGTTTCATCGCCTTGTTTTAAACCACTAAATGAACTTGGAACTGAGTTGTCCCAGATCTTTATAATATTATTCACACTGATTTTCAATTTAATGGCTGGGTAAAATTTTATGGAAAAGAATTTAATAGTCTGATTTACTTATCCGTTAGACACAAGAGACGGTCAAATCCTGTAAAAGGGGTAACTCTATTGATTATCTTTTCCTATTAACAGGACTATCCTCTCCGATAGTGTGCTTTATTTGTAAACTGAACTAAATTTTAGTTAGAGGCTTTTCCCGTAGCAGGACTACTTGTTCTAATGGGGTATAGCACACATGGCAACATAGATAGAGGTTTTCTCAGTTATTTGTGTAAAAGCATACTAAATTACAATAATAATGGTATGGTTATAGGCTCTGCCTCTCATGACATGCAGTAGTCAATTACGCATTAGGTAGGCGTGTCCAGATACTTTTGACCAGATATTGTATTCCAAATGAGGCAGCTATTTGGAGCGTTAGTCTGTTACATTAATACAGCTACCCATTCTGGAGTCGGATAACAGATTTCTAATTTTCGAACGATTCTGTTGTTCAAATCAGTTGTTACCCTGCGGTATCCAGAATCAACCAATAATTGTTTCATCTTCTTGTGGCATTCCACAGCATCCATAACAACTGTGACATTTACCTTATTCACCTTGATCTCCACGATGCTTTCTTTTCCCGTATTAGCAAGAGAATAACTCCCCGAATCGTGCATTGCATGATATATATAGTCCATCGAAGATGCACAAAGAAGGATGTCTGCTGAGATCTATAGTGAAAGGAATTAAATCTGTAAATTATTGTTTTAGAAAGTCATCTTGTGGATAAAATAGTTATGTGTGGAAGATTCTAAGCACATTTGTACAGGGTTTTAGTTACCAAAAGACACACCTACTGCAGCAGCAGTTGTAATGCTCCATCACTACCTTCTACATAATGATGATGCGACGATACACTAGCTGCACGGTTTTACACATTTTTGTGCGTGAGCGAGAGACGTTACTGTAATACTAAAGTTAAAATCAGTATCGAATATGTATAACAGAGTGCAATGTGTCACTAGATCTACAGTCTGGGCGGATGGGCAACGTGATGCTTCCAGTGTGATGCTTCCAGTGTGTTATTTGGCTGATGTGTCCCAGCGCCAGACACTTGGTAACAGCAGTCTCCTTTGATATTGGCTAAGAAAAGCTCCACCATATACAGTACGACTAAATTTCATTTCCTGTGATTGGGTGAAGACTCCGATGTCATTGCGCGTAGCATCAGACTGGTAGCGGGAACCACAGTAGACGGTGGTACGTGTTATTGCTCTCGCCAATTATTGAGACATATTGTTCATTCAGCAATCTAGTGGCAGCCACAATATCAGGTAGCGTCGATCATGGGTCCAGTCAAAGGTCACAAAATATTATTTTATGAATGAAGTTAGATATCATCATTACTTACGCGTGTACTGTGTTGACCAATGTAAATACGTACCATGTTCTGCGATAGATCTTGATAATGTTGGGAATGTTGTGAAACTTCCTGGCAGATTAAAACTGTGTGCCCGACCGAGACTCGAACTCGGGACCTTTGCCATTCGCGGGCAAGTGCTCTACCAACTGAGCTACCGAAGCACGACTCACGCCCGGTACTCACAGCTTTACTTCTGCCAGTACCTCGTCTCCTACCTTCCAAACTTTACAGAAGCTCTTCTGCGAACCTGGCAGAGCTAGCACTCCTGAAAGAAAGGATATTGCGGAGACATGGCTTAGCCACAGCCTGGTGGATGTTTCCAGAATGAGATTTTCACTCTGCAGCGGAGTGTGCGCTGATATGAAACTTCGTGGCAGATTAAAACTGTGTGCCCGACTGGCAGAAGTAAAGCTGTGAGTACCGGGCGTGAGTCGTGCTTCGGTAGCTCAGTTGGTTTTTATGGTTTCCAAATTGTTTTTGCTGTCTCGATACTTTTCTTATCCCTAGGACAGCACAATTGCACGAATAAAGATTGTTTGTTTACCCTGCCTTCCTGTTCCCAAAAGAAAAAAAAGAGAAGTGGTCGCATTATTGGACCATAAAGCGGAGGAACCGCGTTTTTATTTTTATTTTATTTTTTTAGAAAAAAAAGTTGGTAGAGCACTTGCCCGCGAAAGGCAAAGGTCCCGAGTTCGAGTCTCGGTCGGGCACACAGTTTTAATCTGCCAGGAAGTTTCATATCAGCGCACACTCCGCTGCAGAGTGAAAATCTCATTCTTGGGCATGTTGTTTTAACAATTACAGCACTTAATAAGAGGCACACTTTCTGCATCTACACAAATCTGCATCTACATACAGACTCAGTAAGCCACCCTGTACGACTACTAACCTTCTTTCTAGTTCCAGTCGCAAACAGAGCTGCGAAAAAAAGACTATCTGTATGTCTCCGTATGAGCCCTATCACCGTTGTCCTTTCGGCAAAATGTACGTTGGTGGCAGTAGAATCGTTCTGCAGTCAACTTCAGATCCCAGTTCTCTGAACAGTATCAATAGTGCTCCTCGAAAAGAACGTCACGCTCCCTCCAGGAATTCTCATTTGAGTTCCTGAAGAATTTCCGTAACACTTCCGTGCTAATCAAAACTACCGATAGCAAATCTGGCAGCCCGCCTCTGAAATTCTTCGATAACTTCCTTTAATCCTAACTGATGCGGATCCCAAAAACTCGAGCGATTCTCTATAACTGGTCGCACTACATGTCTGTACGCGGTCTCCTTTTCAGATGAATCATGCTTCCTTAGAATCCTCGTAATAAACCGAAGTTGACTACTTACCTATCCTACCACAATCATCACATGCTCGTTCCATTCCGTATCGCTTTGCTACACCACACCCAGTTATTTAAACGACAAGGCTGTGTCAACCAAGACATTACTAATGCCGTGTCCTATCATTATGGGTTTGTTTCACCTAATCATCCGCATTAACTTACATTTTCCTACATTTAAAGCTGGCTGCCATTGGTCACACTAACTAGAAATATTGTCTAAGTCATCCTGTATCCTCCTACAGTCGCTCAACTTCGACACATTCCCATACATCACAGCGTCAACAGCAAACAACCCCAGATAGCTGCCCACCCTATCGGCTAGATCGTTTATGTGTTTACAGAAAATAGCGATGCTATCACAGTTCCCTGGGGCACTCTTGACTACACCATGGTCACTCACCGTGGAGGACAACGTACTGGGTTCTATTAATTAAGAAGTCTTCTAGCCACTCACATATCAGGGAACATATTCCATATGCTCGTACCTCCGTTAACAGTATACAGTAAGGAACCACGTTAAATAGTTTCCGGAAATCTAGACATATGGAATCTGCTTGTTGCCCTTCATCCATATTCGCAGAATATCATATGAGAAAATGGAAAGCTGAGTTTCGCACGAGCGATGCTTTCTAAAATCGTGCTGATTCGTAGACGTAACGTTTTCGACGTCAAAGAAATTACAAAATTTTGCGGTATTTTTTTTTAACTTTCTTCTATACAGGGGCCGTCAGCGCTTTGTTCCAGTCGCATTAGGCTTATCGTTGGGCTAGAGATTCGCGATAACTGCAAGCTAAGTAATGGGCCAATGCCATAAAGCATTCTCTGTAAAACCCAACTGGGATTCCATTCGGACCTGGCTACTTATTTGTTTTCAACTTTTTCAGTTGTTTGTCTACGACAGGGATGCTTATTACTAAGTCTTGCATAAGGAACTCTGCGCGATGGTGAAACGGCAGTATGTTTGTACTATTCTCCTGCGTAAATGATTTCTTAAACGCGAAATTTAAAACTCCGGCTTTCGCTTTACTATCTTCTGCTGCCACACGAGACTGATCAACAAGTGATTGGATGGAAGCTTCAGACCGACTTAGCGATTTTACACGGGACCAGAATTTTCTGGGGTTCTCGGCCAGACCTTTTGGTAAGGTATGACGTTGGTAGTTGTCGTATGCTTCGAACAGAGATCTTTTCACAGATACACGCGTCTTTAATAATCTTTACTTGTCTTAATTTTCGCGTTCCCTTTTGAACCGAAAATACAACAGTCTTTACATCCTGAGCACTTTCCGAATTTGGTTGTTGAAAAACTGTATGTTTTTTTCCATCCTAAACCCACTTATTAGGCACATAATTTTCCAGAGAACGCTTTACAATCTGTTTAAACATCCTCTACGTCCATCATACCGGAACTAAATGATGTGATTTAATTATCTGAGTGAGATACTAACAGTTACTTATCTGTAGAAACACTCTCCTAGCTCTGTTGACGGGTTTATTATCCCTTGGAACAACAGCAGCGTGTTCTGTGTTGAAAAGTAGCTAAGGACTTACCTACGATTCTCACCGTTACAGCACCATGTCTAAACAAAAGGACGACCAGCTGCATCCACTGCAGGTAGAGAGACATATTTACTACAAGCGAGATGAGTGCCTATGAAGGACTATGCGGGAGGGGCCAAATAATTCATTTCCAAACGACAACTTTCGCCTGAACAGCTAGCCTGTTACCACTAGATACCGTGGCACGAGTGGAAGGTGCTGTTATTACGCACATAGTTCATAGAAACTTTCTTTCTTTCTTCCTTTCGCTTGTACCGTTTTTACCACGGATGCGCAGGGTCGGCATGGTTAATCGGATGTGGCAATGTTAGTTTAAGGGGTGGCCGGATGCACTTCCTGCCGCCACCCCGTACCCCCTGGGAAGGAATTAGTGCACCCCAACAGCCATGAAATAGTGCGAAAGTGTTCAGATGTCTGCAAGCCGTGTCACTGAGGTGAGACGTGGGGACCAGCCCGGTATTCACCTAGACAGATGTGGAAAACCGCCTAAAAACCACATCCAGGCTGGCCGGCACACCGGCCCTCGTCGTTAATCCGCCAGGCGGATTTGAGCGGAGGCCGGCGCGCCTACCCGAGTCCCGAAAGCAGCGCGTTAGTGCGCTTGGCTAACCTGGCGGGTGTAGTGCATAGAAACTGGCCAACTGTGATTCATTTCCAACGACAACCCTCGCGTGCACGGCTAATCTATTACCACTAGATGCTGTGGCACGTAACTCTAGTTAATAGAACATGATGTATGAAACGTGAAGTGTCTAGAAACTGGTTAACAAAACTCAGATTTGGAGACACGATGATGATGATGTCCCATACCCTGAGGAGCGTAGGAGACAATGCGGGAGACCCGCACCGCCTACTGGGCAAGGGCCTAACGGAGGTGGTTTGCCATTGCCTTCCTCTGACCATAATTGGGATCAATGATGGCGATGAAGTGGATCGCAAATGCAGATATCCGCAGTGGTACTTTATTTCATAGTTACTTGAAGCTAAGTTACAAGAAGAGAGCTCTAGTTGCGTGGAGGAGTGGTGTCAGCACTTTGTTTTCCAGCTGGCAGCAAGTCAGGCGGTCGGCCGGCTCCACTCGGTCAGTCGCAGTAGCAGCAGACCGGTCGGCCGTGCATCCGCTGGACGGGCCGCGTATTCCTCACCAGAGGGCACCATTTGCAGTCCAACAGGCGGCGGAACTCCGACACCTGCGCGGCAGTTGTCGCGCCATTACACGCCACGCAACAACAGGAATACTCAGACGAAAACGCACTGTATAACACCAAGAAGCTCCCAGGTATCTGATATACTTACAAAATATCCTAGCTAAACATTGTTATTCGTACATTACATGGGGCGTTCAAGAAGTAATGAAACACCTCTCTTTTATAAGACAATGTTGATTTTATTCAGGACTCAATTACACCATATTATTATCCACTCTTTTGGCTGTGACTGTTCTTCAAAACAATCTCCGTTGGCCTTAAGCCATCTTGCTAAGAGGGACAGTATACACGCATGGTACAACTCTACTTTTCGACGTCGGAGCCAGCTTGTTGCTGCATCAGTAACCTCCCAGTTATCCACGTACTGCATCCCGTGGAACGGGTCCTTCATTGGACCTAACAGACTCTCTTTGCAGTTTTCCGTTAGGCGGTGAGGAACCAAACGGGCACACGTCTTTCAGTACCCCAACTGCGGAACGAGTGAGTCAGCACTAACCAACAGAGACTTTCAGTTAACCAGCGAGCTGTTTGATTGTGATCCGTCGATAAGCTCGAATGAGAGTGTCCGCACGTTCCAACATTGCAAGAATCACAGCTGTTTGCGGCCGACCGGCACGAGGGATATCAGACAGGTTTGCACGTTTTTTTTTTTTTTTTTTTTTTGTGTGGATAACAGGCTTCTCGTCCTAGGGCCTAGTGCGCTTTTGTTCACTACCACGTCCCCGCAGACATTCTGCAAGGCCCTATGAATATATGTGATATCCTGATTTTCCAATAAAACGAACTTAATGACAGCTCTCTGCTTAGAAGGCTACGTGAAACGGCGCCACCTATCGGAACTTCATGAAACTTTAGGAATGCCTGAAGTACTAATTTCGCACGATGTTCCACAACAAATTCAGATTTTTTTTAAAGCTATACCGGCTGAAGAAAATAAATATTTTTCATTACTTACTTAACGCCGCTCGCACATGAACAGTTTACAGCGTCTCCCAGGAGGAATGTTCAATATTCACAGAAGCGACAGGAACGAAGCAAAAGGTTTAGTAAACATGGGCTCTCAGATGCATACCTGAAGGATCCTTCGCTACTGTGAAGGACGTCTTCACTAGAGAACAAGTGCTCATAGCTCTTAAAGCATGCGTTTTAGAGCCCATGCTTACGAGACAATTTTTTGTAGTTTGGTCCATTCTACGTCCTGCAAAAACGAGGACGCCAAAGGGCTTGCAGCAAAATATATTTGTTTCACAGTACCCGTACTGAAGACGAAGAAGTCCTCATAGTTCTTAAGGTATGCATCGTAGAGCCCACGTTTACTACAGAATTTTGTTTCGAGTGATGGTACCTGTCATATCTCTTACTAATGACAACTCCATCTGGGACGCTCTGTCTAACAACATATATTTGGCTGCATTAAACAGCCCCTAAAGTATGACAGCGAGCCATAACTCATCCATTGTACAAGAAAGAGGATAAAACTGTCCGAAATAACTACAGTGGGATTTCATTGCTGCCAGTTACCTACAATTTTTTTTCGAAAGTCATACTTAAAAACGTTGCTCTAATAAACCAATTAACTGGAGAATCTGAAACGAGTTTTAGGAAAGATTCGTTTTATAATGAACCGATTCTCAATCTCAAGACGGCTTTAGAATGCGCAAGAGCAGACGAACGGTGGTCGCCGTTGTAGTTTCCAAAACAGTGTATAATTCAGTAGATAAATGTATACTGTTAAATATATCAGAAACGTTTAAAGTAGAAAGAAAGACAAAATAGATAATTAAGCAAACATTATCTGACAGGAGGTCAGAATATAAAATTTCAGGGTGAAATGTCTGAACCTTTTGATACAAAAACAGGGATCCGGCAGGAAGAAGGACTGCTTGTATATTATTCACTCTTTTCCTAGAAAACTAATTTTGACTTTGGAAACAAGGTAAAAAGAATAACCATTAGAAGACTATGTGAAACTAAAATTCATATACTGTGTTTAGCTTATGCAGACGATCTACCGCTCCTTTCAAAGAACAGAGAAGAGAACTGACGATTAACTACATAGAAAAGTCCATGAAATATCAGCGAAATGTAAACTGAACATTTATTTTGAAAAACCAAATACATGGAAGGTTCTTTTCGATACATAGATGAGCAACACATGCTTACATCGTTTTCAAATATCTCAAGTATCCTAATTCAAATATCTAGGAGAAACCTTCCTTTCGATTAAATAGTGTAATTACAAATTTTTAAATTACAAAAGCTTATTGATTTATAAGGAATAGGTACAACAAAAACCCAGTATCTCGAAACGAAAAATTAATTTAGTGCGTCATAGTGGTCAAACCTGAAGCGTTATATGCATCAAAGACTCTAATCATTGAAGAGAAGTTAGTAACTAAAGGCATAGAAAAAGAAAATATGAAAGAACAAAGTAAATTTTTTAGTCCGGTTTATATTGAGGGTATCTGAATCAGATGGAATACTGACGAGTTATATTAAAATTTGGAGAAAATCTCCTTCACTTTCAGGAATAGTAGGTTGAAATTTTATGTCGCTTTCACAGAATGAACGGCAGTAGACTGACCATCTCAATGAAAGATGAAAACAATTGGATACTTGAAACTGAAAGAGTTTCTCGCGAATGGGTATTACAAACAGTTTTCTACACGACAGAGCTGTATTCAGAGCTTTAACTGACAAGCGTCCGTTTAAAGTTGAACGAAGCGCTATATCTAAGAGGACATGGACAGAAGAACTAAGAAAAACCACAGAGAAAAGATGAACATAAAGTAATTTCCTCAGTATTTTCTTGTCGAATTTGAGTTGGGACATCTTACAGAATCATATGGCAAGAGTTCAGAACAAATAATTGTGAATAAGAATTTGACTGTTCAGAGGGACAGCAAAGAACAAGACAAGCTTAACAGGTGAGATGCGAAAAGAATGAAAAAAGAATAGTTTACAATGTGACTGAGAAACTTGTTCTCTTTTGGGCAGAAAGAAAACAGATGCGGTATAACGGAGCGAAGCCGAATATAAAAGATAAACCTTTAATATCCTTTTGAATACATAATGATTTTGGATAAGACTAAGTTTACATGATTTGTTACACAGGCATATGGCTATTATAAAGGAGGAAAATTAGGAAGATTTAGTATTAGGCAAAGGTACAGATAAAATGGTGGACGTATCCGATCTGATGTTACAGTTCTTGAATGACGATAGGTATATCAGATGGGGGCGAGTTGTACTGAAGGCACTAGTGACGAAGAAACCGATTAGCACATCTTTCCACCTTTCCTGTAGCATCAAAAATAAAGGAGTATAGGAAGAATTGATATGGTCAAACAAGCGAAACCACTCCCCGGAAGAAAACCAGCCAGATAACTACCAGGATACCGAACTTTCATCAGCGTAATAGAACGTCTCAAAAGGTTGGTAGAAGAAAGATTAGATTTTAACATCGTTTCGACGTCGACGTCATGAGATTGCAAATTGGGCTAATGCCTGCAGAGAAGCTACCTGCACTGTTTGAAAAGTTATGAGTCGTCTGTGTGTACGAATGCACAGGAAAAAATACAGATAGGAGTACTACGTACGGCACGGACGGGACTAAAATGCAGGGGCACATGCTAAATATTTTCATAGGTATGTGATGTACAACTTCCTGTTTATTTGCGGTGAAGACGTCTTTCGAAAGACAAAATTATCAAGACAACGGAATCAACGATTTTATTAGACCATTAGACGAATAGCGGTCAGTAGTAATAATGCGACAGACGATGAGCGTTAAAAAAAAAGTTACGATTTATTTGGAATGGCTAAAACTAATTCTAGGAAATCAGTATAAAGGTTGACTAACAAAGGGGATAAAAAGTTTCGAGTTCTTACAGTGTCCACGGAAAAAAGCTGCGTGATAAGTTATTGATCCAAGGATGTTCTTCGTGATAAAGTGAAGCGACTTCATATCTCGGAGTTGTTACACAATTCTGTCTTAAATAGCTTCCATCGAAACGGCGAACGAAGTTTTTAAATGAATATTTCCATCGAAAAGGTGGCGAAAGTTTTTGAATGAATACTAAATGAACTACAGTTTTAATTTAAACCAACGAAATGGTGGGCTATTAACACAATACGAAAGAAAGGTAACACAAAAAGGACTCTGGAAGTACTATTGAGTCTGTGATGTACGTCGGCCTCACTGGATGATTGTATGTGTGTGTATGTGTGTATGTGCGTGTGTGTGTGTGTGTGTGTGTGTGAGAGAGAGAGAGAGAGAGAGAGAGAGAGAGAGAGAGAAGATGGGGAAGGGAGGAGCGACAGATAATGTTTCGCATGAGTGGTATGGTTATCTTCGTTTCCTCATCAACTACGGTCATTCCCCATTTCACTGCTTCACAGTTTATATCGTGAATACGTCACAATGCTTTGCATCTGTTTAGACTGAGATTAGAGTTTAACTGAACTACGGATATCAGTTCTGTGTTGCCGATGCTACTTTTCTAGGTTTGAGTATTCAGTATATCCGTTTAGCAATAACTTACGAGAAATAATACAGCTTTTACAGAGAAACTTTTGGAAATAATTTTGGTAATAAGTGTAGTTCTAAGCAGATATGCTACGATAAATATACAAGCCCACAGGTAGGGTACGGCTTCGTGCCGAGTCGCAGTGGAACATACTCCTCAAACAGTAGTAAAACATTCTGGGTTTTTTGTTGTTATATTTTCCATTGTTTTTCATAAATACCGGAAGACAAAAAGTTAACACTTTTTCACTATTATTATGGTCTCAATTTGCCTCGCAAATGGTGAAATTTTCTTGAGCTAGTGGTTCCCCTACAACCAAAATGAGATATGAGAGAGTGTCTTCTTAAGGTTGTGAAGCACAATCAAAATTACAAACACACCGTCTGGATGAAGCCGCTGGTACCCCACTTTTCAGTTACAGTCTTTCAAATAAACGAAAACATAATCGCTATTTTTGTGCTCCAATAGGAGTATTTATCCGCACGTAAAGTTATAAATATCTCACTTAGCAGATGTGACAGGAAACTAAAGTTCATCAGTTAAAGTAAGATACACTATGTGATCAAAAGTATCCGGACACCTGGTTGAAAATGGCTTACAAGTTCTTGGCGCCCTCCATTGGTAATGCTTGGATTCAATATCGTGTTGGCCTACCCTTAGCCTTGATGACAGCTTCCACTCTCGTAGGCATACGTTCAATCATGTCCTGGAATGTTTCTTGGGGAATGGCAGTCCATTCTTCAAGGAGTGCTGCACTGAGGAGAGGTATCGATGTCGGTTGGTTAGGCCTGGCACGAAGTCGGTGTTCCAAAACATCCCAAAGGAGTTCTATAAGATTCAGGTCAGGACTCTATGCAGGCCAGACCATTACATGGATGTTATTGTCGTCAATCACTCCGCCACAGGCCGTGCATTATGAAGAGGTGCTCGATCGTGTTGAAAGATGCAATCGCCATTGCCCAATTGGTCTTCAACAATGGGAAGCAAGAAGGTGCTGTGATAGTTCCACGCAGAACAACAAGGAGTGCAAGTCCTTCCATGAAAAACACGACCACACCATAACACCACCGCCTCCGTATTTTACCATTCGCCATACCCACACACTGCCATCGGACCGCCGCATTATGTACCTTGAAGCGACACTCTTACACAACGTTTTCCCACTGCTCAATCGTCCAATATTTACGCTCCTTACACCAAAAGAGGCATTGTTTAGCATTTATCGGCGTGATGTGTGGCTTATCAGCAGCCGCTCTACCATGAAATCCAAGTTTTCTCTACATCCACTTAATTGTCATATTACTTGCAGTGGAGTCTGATGCAGTTTGGAATTCACGTGTGATGGTCTGGAACACCATTAGACCCTCTTGAACTGTGGGTGGTGTCTGTCGGTCAACATAGGAGGTCGGCCTATACGCTTTTGTGCTATACGTGTCCATTCATGTTTCAACATCACTATCACATCGGAAACAGTGGACCTAGAGATGTTTAGGATTGTGGAAATCTCGCGTACAGACGTATGATACAAGTGACACCCAGTCACCTGACCACGTTCGAAGTCCGTGATTTCCGTGGAGCACCCCATTGTGCTCTCTCACGAAGTCTAATGACTACTGAGGTCGCTGATATGAAGTACCTGGCAGTAAATGGCAGCACAAAGCACCTAAAATGATAAGCGTATGTTGCTGGCAGTGTCCGGATACTTTGTATCATACAGTATACACCTATTGTGGAAACCTGTCTATTGATCTAATACACCATTCTCAAACCACATCTATTTCCAAACCGACATTTACCCTCCTCAAGCCCCTTTATTGTGTAGGGCGGCACTTTATGGCGTGGGGCGGAGGGTACCTTCGTTGGCACTGTCACTTTCCCCCTATTCTGTCCCAGTCGGGAATGGTTAGCAGGAAGAACAATGGTTGGTAATCCTCTGTGTGAGCTAGAATCTCTCTCGTTTTACCTTCATGGTATCTTCTCGAGGTGTACATAGGTGGAAGCAGTATACATCTACATGATTACTCTGTAATTCACAATTAAGTCCCTGGCGCTCTGAGGGAAAGTTGCTGACTGAACTTTCATGAGAAGGTTCTGCCGCAACGAAGAAGTCTTTGTTTTAATGACTGCCAGAGCAGGTAGTGTGACACACTCTAACTTATTTTGTGACATTACAAAACGAATTGCAGTTCTTTGGACTTTTTCGAATTCCTCCGCCAATCCTATCTCGTGCAGGTCACTCACCGGACAGAAATATTCCAGAAGAGGGTGCACAAGCCTTGCGTAAGCAATTTCTTTAGGAAACCTGATGCATCTTCTAAATGGCCTCCCAATCAATCAGAATCATTTTTCTGTTTCCCCTGCAATATTTTCTGTGTGATAGTTCCAATTTAAGTTACTCGTAATGGTAATTGCTAAGTATTAAGTTGAATTTACAGCGTTTATATTTGTGTGATTTATCGTGTAATCACTTTCTGGTGATCTAAATATATGATATCAGTTTTACATCCCGTAACGCTACCATTCACTACTTCGTGAGAATAAAGCTCGTTCGTCCGAAGATCCCTATCTAAAGATTGGTGATCTGCACAAGCCACACCAATAAGCAGGAAACACAATAAAGGGGCTTGTGGAGGGTAAATGTCGGTTTGGAAATAGATGTTGTTTGAGAATGGTGTATTATGTTTCACAAGAACGATATTTTCTAAATCTGAGTTGGGTGTTTGCCAGTAAATCGTTTTCTTCGAGGTAATCATAATATACAAACCCGGTAAATGTCCCAGAGTCCTACTGCATATCGACATTAGCGATATGGGTCTGTAAGTCGGTGGATTACTCCTATCTATTTTCCTGCTTATTGGTGTGGCTTGTGCAGCTCACCAATCTTTAGATAGGGATCTTCGGACGAACGAGCTGTTGCAAGTAGTTGTTATTGATGGAGCTATCGTATTAGCATACTCTAAAAGGAAACGTGGTTGGTACAGAAGCTGGATCGGATGCCTTGAATTTAATATTAAGCGACTTAAGTTACTCTGCTACACCGATAGCATCTACTTTCCAGTTACTCAGGGTGGCAGTTGTTCTTGATTGAGATTCTGAAATATTTACGAGGTGCATTCAAGTTCTAAGGCCTCCGATTTTTTTTCTCCAGACTGGAAAGAGATGGAAACATGCGCATTGTTTTAAAATGAGGCCGCGTTCATTGTCAATACGTCCCAGAGATGGCAGCACCGTACGGCAGATGGAATTTTAACGCCAGTGGCGAGAATGAGAACTGTTTTAAATACTTAAAACGCGACGTTTTCCTTACTTGAACAGCGTGCAGTCATTCGTTTTCTGAATTTGC
Source organism: Schistocerca cancellata (assembly GCF_023864275.1). Classification (NCBI taxonomy): domain Eukaryota; kingdom Metazoa; phylum Arthropoda; class Insecta; order Orthoptera; family Acrididae; genus Schistocerca; species Schistocerca cancellata. The sequence goes on from NC_064632.1 coordinate 140,809,602, forward strand.
GTGGTGTGAAACCAACTGAAATTCATCGACAGTTGAAGGAGACATGTGGTGATGGAGTTATGGATGTGTCGAAAGTGCGTTCGTGGGTGCGACAGTTTAATGAAGACAGAACATCGTGTGACCACAAACCGAAACAACCTGACGACATGATCGAGAAAGTGGAGATAATTGTTTTGGGGGATCGCCGAATGACTGTTGAACAGATCTCCTCCAGAGTTGGCATTTCTGTGGGTTCTGTGCACACAATCCTGCATGATGACCTGAAAATGCGAAAAGTGTCATCCAGGTGGGTGCCACGAATGCTGACGGACGCCCACATGGCTGCCCATGTGGCATGTTGCCAAGCAATGTTGACGCGCAACAACAGCATGAATGGGACTTTCTTTTCGTCGGTTGTGACAATGGATGAGACGTGGATGCCATTTTTCAATCCAGAAACAAAGCGCCAGTCAGCTCAATGGAAGCACACAGATTCACCGATACCAAAAAAATTTCGGGTAACCGCCAGTGCTGAAAAAATTATGGTGTCCATGTTCTGGGACAGCGAGGACGTAATCCTTACCCATTGCGTTCCACAGGGCACTACGGTAACAGGTGCATCCTACGAAAATGTTTTGAAGAACAATTTCCTTCCTGCACTGCAACAAAAACGTCCGGGAAGGGCTGCACGTGTGCTGTTTCACCAAGACAACGCACCCGCACATCGAGCTAACGTTACGCAAGAGTTTCTTCGTGATAACAACTTTGAAGTGATTCCTCATGCTCCCTACTCACCTGACCTGGCTCCTAGTGACTTTTGGCTTTTTCCAACAATGAAAGACACTCTCCGTGGCCGCACATTCACCAGCCGTGCTGCTATTGCCTCAGCGATTTTCCAGTGGTCAAAACAGACTACTAAAGAAGCCTTCGCCGCTGCCATGGAATCATGGCGTCAACGTTGTGAAAAATGTGTACGTCTGCAGGGCGATTACGTCGAGAAGTAACGCCAGTTTCATCGATTTCGGGTGAGTAGTTAATTAGAAAAAAAATCATAGGCCTTAGAACTTGAATGCACCTCGTACTTCGTCGTCTTTAGTGAGGGAATTTCGGAAAACTATGTTTAGTAACTCTGCTGCAGTGACACTCTCATCAGTAACATTACAGTCGTCAGTGCTCAGTGAAAGTATAGATTGTGCCTGGCTGGCTCATCTAGAAGAGTGAGCTCTTTGCAGTGTAACAGCAAACCACATCGTGATGGAGAACGCCTGTCTTGTGGCGGTTGCCGCTGGCCAGGCGAACCACGTCGGTGGTGCTTTCGCGCTAACGAAATGAAACCTTCTCGAAAGCCTCGGCTCTTCTCTGTTCCTTCTCTATATACGTCCTATGATTCCAGATTAACGAGCATACTCAATTATTAGCGTCAGCCTTTTCTTGTTTTTTTCTTTTTTTTTTTTTTCAACTGCCAATTATTGCACCAAACTTTGACCTTCTACAGGTCTTCCTGCATTCTGGTACAATTTGCTAACGTTGCTATTTTTTTGTACTCAGAAGCGTCAGCCACAAAAAGTGTCATGGAGCTTCTGACGTTACCCGTTGGGTCATCTACATGTACTGCGAAAGGATGTGGTTCTACGACACTCCACTGATGAACAGGCTAAATTAGCTGTTCGTCTGAAATTTCTCTCCGTGGGGAATGACACGCTGTGTTGTGTTTGTTGTACTAGGTTGCTGCGAAAGTTCGTAATGTTTTTCCGTAAGTTAAGTAAACGCAACACATACACATAAGACATGCTTCAGTCATCAATAATACATTCTCTTTCACTGTTCACAAAAGTCTGCCAACGCTCGGGTAACTTTTCGAATCTTGTGGTTTTGAGGCGAAGAAATCGTGGACCCGTGTTCGGAGCGCATTTTCATCCGGGAAGGAAGTTCCTCGAATGTTGTTCGACAGAGGGTGCAAAAGTGAAAATATGAGGGCGCAAGATCTGGTGGGTGCGGTATGCCTTTCCAACCCAGCTCCTGTATAGTGTTTTTTTGTCAGCCTAGCAGAATGCGGGCCGGGTTAACGTGGAGTAGCATCCCTTGACGCAGTCTTCCTGGTCGTTATTCTTGGACTACGTCTGTAAAACGTCTCATTTGTTGACAATAAATGTCGGCAGCGATGGCTACCACTGGCGGAAGTAATTCGTAGTACACCACACCGTCACTGTTCGAGGACATGCAGAACATTATCTTTTTGCATATGTGCGCAGGTCTTTGCACGGAGACTTCATGCTTTATTTGGGCTCAGCCATTGCTTTCTTTTCCTTATATTAGCACAGACGCCATTTCCCCTCACCAGTAACGGTACAGGATAGGAATGTTCAGTGTCGTTTACGAGCCGATTGACAGCTAGCAAGCAGAGAGGCACATAAGGCCACCCACTGATTTTTGTGTTGTGGCTTAGAGCTCGCAGCAACTAAACACCCGATTTTTGAACCTTACCTGTTTCGTACAAATGACGTGCGATGCCGGAATGATCACAGTTTATCATATTTGTCCGTTCTCGATTACACTGACATTGATCAATGTGGATTAAAGCACTTAAACGAACTTCCTCAAGCCGCGAAGGTCTTCCTGAATGCGCAGAGTAACTAATCCTAGTTAAAACGAGGCGCAAATGTTTGTGGCTTCCTCCACCACTGCCAACCGTGTACTGAACTCAAACAGAAGATTATGTCGGAAATGTTCCGAATTCTCCACTTGGTACTCCATTGTCTAGTATCCACAACTGCATACAATATCTCCCAATGGCGAAATGGCAATATGTAAACTCAAATAGCAACAGTAAATTGCAAATAAAAACTGAAAATTGGTAAATAAACCTACAGTAACCGATTTATGATATCCAAAACTAAAACGCTACGACCTTAATGCACCAAACTAGTTTTTTCTACATCAGGTGGCAGTGTGGTATATTATCGAACGTTTTCCATGAGTCAAGAAACATGGCATCAGTATGGGCACCGAAATAAAATGTTGTCCGTGTCTCGTGGACGAACTGAGAGAGTATGGTTTCAACCCATCATAGATTTCGGAAGCCCAGTTGATTCCTGGAGAGGAGATATCCAGTCTGCAGAAATCGACGCGAGCATAAACCTGTTCCGAAATCGTACAACAGACTGACGTCGGAGATATACGCCTATACCCTGTACAGTGATACTGCGTCATATCTTGTTTCGTTCGATCTACTTGTGTTCCAGAGACGACTGATCAAGGCGCAAGATATCTCACAGTCAACAATGTGAAATAAAATTTGGAAAATACTAAAAACATAATCACAGCGCCCTCTGAGGCGTCAATTAAATCAGTATGAAAGAGCAAACAGTCTTGATTGAAAACCGGATGTTTTTATTTCATTTACCCTCCAATGACCTGGTTGGCCTCATACAACGCATCTTCAATTGGCCTACAAGAAAAAATTCTGCCTTTCGGTCAAATGATGTGACCCCGATTCAGCAAACTTGGACTATCGAGAAAAATAAAACAACTTACTGGCTAAGTACGAGGTTAAGCACAATAGGACGCCGCGCGTAGAAAAGTCCCAGCAGGAAAACTCTGTGGACAGAATATGTAAAACTATTGCGCGGTGATAAGACGACAGTAAGATATACCGCAATATGGCAGATCAAATGTTCAGTAGCCAATAAACAATCTTATCCACTTATATCCCAAGACATACTGAACAAAGTTGAAACATATATAAAAAATGTTACTTATACAGAAGACGTTAAATAAGCGGAAAATCGCACCTAAATTACATGAAAGCCCCAGCAGGTAGTTGCCCTTGCTAAGTTTTGTTTTTTAAAGATATCGCGCTGTGTCCTATAACCAAGAGAATACCCGAGAAGTATTGAAAAGCAACTAATCGGCTACTTCTAACAAGAATTACGTATACCTGGAAGAATAGGCAGCGCCGGCCGGGGTGGCCGAGCGGTTCTAGCCGCTACAGTCTGGACCCGCGTGACCGCTACGGTCGCAGATTCGAATCCTGCCTAGGGCATGGATGTGTGTGATGTCCTTAGGTTAGTTAGGTTTGAGTAGTTCTAAGTTCTAGGGGACTGATGACCTCAGAAGTTAAGCCCCATAGTGCTCAGAACCATTTGAACCTTTTTTGAATAGGCAGCACACTACCTTGTCAGACATGGGACGCCGTCCAGATCCACTAAAACGAAACCATGCCTACCAAGGTGTAACACACACTAAACACGTAGGAGATGCAGTTGCTCATGCTCCCGGCTGTACAGATAGTACAGGACAAAAATCGTACAAGAAGTATGCGCTATTATACGCAGCCTTCAGCAGATAGCGCATGTAAGCGCTAGTAGGTTTCCAGTTAAAATCACAAAGAAATATGACAGACAGTGATGCGGTATAAAAGATCTTGCTTCAAATTTTAGGTAAAATTTCTGTGCAAATGGGTCATAGTAAACAAGAGTAAACAAACTTTTAAAAATCAAAAAGTATAAAATTATACACTGCTATGGCCAAACGAATAAAACCTGCCCGAGGGAATCAAGATAACTAGTTTGTCTGTGGACGAGATTGCATTATGGCTAAAAGTCGTTTCATACTCTTTCATTCTCTTTTGGCAAAAATTAGGCAACAGACTTGCTAAATAGGGGCATACTATAATGAATAAACTCAGACAGTAAGCCAGGATCAATAATATTCTATCTGGATTCTAATAACTAATTCATAATACGCTATATTCCATTAGAACAGTGACTGATAAAAATCGAAAGTAGAAAGATATAAAATCTTATCAGTGTAAAGATTGAATATTAACGTATAACATATATCACAAACAGTGGCTAACACATGAAGTGCAAGAACAGCTAATAAAAAACAACGTTAAAAATTGGAAATTTTAAAAAATACAATAAAACTTTTAGTGGCAAAAAAATTACAAAAATATGAGACAGCACAAGACAATTGACATGATACATATTTTACGACTTACTGAAACGATTACCTCATGGCATCGAAATATATTTCACTAAATCAAGCAACATAGAATTACGGCTGCGTGAGACTGAAAAAACCATCACGAACGACGGAAAAAATTGTATTTCATGGAATTTCCAGACAGAATGTGAGGTAAGAGAACGAAGATTTAATTGTCACCCCTAATAAACGTTTTACTGCAATTACTATTTTTTCTTATTTGCAGGTATATGTGTGCAGTATTGAACACACAGAAATGACTACACCACAGTACGGTAGCACGTTGTTCTCGTACTCAGAACAAAGTAACACAGCCTTGTGATAAAACTGGAGAGGACGCATTTTGGTTTTGCTACTCAAACTGTCTGATGCCAATACGTAGAACCTGAAAAACAAACTAAGTAATTAATCACGTAACTTTTTATTTTATTTTTTCGTGGTGATGCATACTAAGTGTTGTTGCATAGTTATAAATACGGCAGAGACACGAAAATGCTCCAGACCCGGAATCAGATATTAGGAGCTGGTGGTGGTTCGGTTTTCTAGAATTCTGAAGGATGGACGTCCATCCAGATTTTCGTTTCCTCCGGTTTCCTAAAAGTAATTATGGCGAAAGCCGGTAGATATCCTTTGAAAAGAAAGCAGTGTACCTCCTTGCGCTACTTGATTGTGTGATATGTTTCGATGGAATATTAGACACTAATTCTTGTTTTCCTTTCCGGCTTCATACCTTTAAGCGAAATTAATGAAGTTCAGTATGTATCAGAAATATAGAATTGATCATTGGAATCGATTCTTACTTTAGCATTTTAATGATTCCTGCTTTAAAGAAAGTAATGATTTACCGTCAAGAGCTGCTGAAAAAATTATTGTATTGAACAACCAGTTTCCGTTCATGGATCATCGCCAGATACTTTTACCTTGATCCGTGCATACGTAGGAGTTACCTTCAGGTGTTGATAATGCTTACCAAATTTCGCTCTCTTGATGAATTTTGCCAATTTTAGTTTTGTCTTTGATCGTAACACCTACACATGCATTAATCTAGCAAAAGAATCTGTTGAAGGTTCTTGGACCGAAACTGGTAACTCAATAAATAAATGTTATCATGAGCTGTTGCCGGTAAGGCGTGACGTTCTTCAAGTATTTATGGAATGTACGGCAGAATGTTCTGAAAACAGATCTCTGTATTCTTTCTGGAAAGAGATAGATAATTGAAGTAAATGATGTCCTGCACATCTGTCCATTTTGATGAACAAATAGCATAACCTCAAAATGTGAACGAAAGAAGAATATTTGGATTTACAGCATTCTGATTCTCATTGAGTGTTTAAGTGTGCCAAACAGCTAAGGTCTTCAGTTTCCTATTAACCCACCATGACAGAAATTAGTGAACCAATTCTGTCTGTATATAGAGTAAATTTTATATGCAAGTGTAAGAAAGTGCTCTGTATGTTTTGCGCAACGTCTATATGGGCTGAAACACGGGAATCAGCCCAGTATACACCGAGTGGGATGTGGAAAACGGCATGAAAACCACGTCCAAGATGAGTGGCACGCCGATCCCACGTCGTTATTCCGCCTAGCGGATTCGATCAGGGCCGGTGTACCTCCCGCATCGGAAGCGGTCATGTTAACAAGCACTGCTAAACGGGTGGGTTTTTACGCACTTACTTTAAGAAATATAGCACTAGACATTGTTTTATATTTTTTATTTATTGAAAGACGGGTTCCGCCAGTCTCCATTTAGTGTAAAACATATTTAAATATTTATTATCACATCATAAACACTGCGACTGCATTTTGCAAGCTGCAGCTTCTCAGTGCAAAACAGCATTTAGTGTGCTACTACGCAGGTTGTACGTTTACAATTTATTACATGTTAGGTGCACTTATTTACTACTGCGCTTGTTGTCGCTCAATTTTTGAGCATTCGCAATCCTACATAATCGCGTATTAACATTTTGTTTCTCTGACGGACGAAAGGAGGAGCGACCACAAGCAGAACTGAAGGTAAGTGCATCTAAGTTGAACTAAATACGACAAAAACGGAAGATTTTTCTGCATAAAATTGGTTTAAAATACCCACATGAAATGGAAGAGGATTAAGAAATAAAGCATCACCGTGAATTCATTGTCCCAGGAAGGGGAAACTTTATTGACACATTCCTGGGGTCAGATACATCACATTATCACACTGACAGAACCACAGGCACATAGACACAGGCAACAGAGCATGCACAATGTCGGCACTAGTACAGTGCATATCCACCTTTCGCAGCAATGCAGGCTGCTATTCTCCCATGGAGACGATCGTAGAGATGCTGGATGTAGTCCTGTGGAACGGCTTGCCATGCCATTTCCACCTGGCGCCTCAGTTGGACCAGCGTTTGTGCTGGACGTGCAGACCGCGTGAGACGACGCTTCATCCAGTCCCAAACATGCTCAATGGGAGACAGATCCGGAGATCTTGCTGGCCAGGGTAGTTGACTTACACCTTCTAGAGCACGTTGGGTGGCACGGGATACATGCGGACGTGCATTGTCCTGTTGGAACAGCAAGTTCCCTTGCCGGTCTAGGAATGGTAGAACGATGGGTTCGATGACGGTTTGGATGTACCGTGCACTATTCAGTGTCCCCTCGACGATCACCAGTGGTGTACGGCCAGTGTAGGAGATCGCTCCCCACACCATGATGCTGGGTGTTGGCCCTGTGTGCCTCGGTCGTATGCAGTCCTGATTGTGGCGCTCACCTGCACGGTGCCAAACACGCATACGACCATCATTGGCACCAAGGCAGAAGCAACTCTCATCGCTGAAGACGACACGTCTCCATTCGTCCCTCCATTCACGCCTGTCGCGACACCACTGGAGGCGGGCTGCACGATGTTGGGGCGTGAGCGGAAGACGGCCTAACGGTGTGCGGGACCGTAGCCCAGCTTCATGGAGACGGTTGCGAATGGTCCTCGCCGATACCCCAGGAGCAACAGTGTCCCTAATTTGCTGGGAAGTGGCGGTGCGCTCCCCTACGGCACTGCGTAGGATCCTACGGTCTTGGCGTGCATCCGTGCGTCGCTGCGGTCCGATCCCAGGTCGACGGGCACGTGCACCTTCCGCCGACCACTGGCGACAACATCGATGTACTGTGGAGACCTCACGCCCCACGTGTTGAGCAATTCGGCGGTACGTCCACCCGGCCTCCCGCATGCCCACTATACGCCCTCGCTCAAAGTCCGTCAACTGCACATACGGTTCACGTCCACGCTGTCGCGGCATGCTACCAGTGTTAAAGACTGCGATGGAGTTCCGTATGCCACGGCAAACTGGCTGACACTGACGGCGGCGGTGCACAAATGCTGCGCAGCTAGCGCCATTCGACGGCCAACACCGTGGTTCCTGGTGTGTCCGCTGTGCCGTGCGTGTGATCATTGCTTGTACAGCCCTCTCGCAGTGTCCGGAGCAAGTATGGTGGGTCTGACACACCGGTGTCAATGTGTTTTTTTTTCCATTTCCAGGAGTGTACTATTGTTGTTGTGGTCATAAATGAAACTGAAGATAAAGGCGATAACTGAGTTGCGTACAGTAGCTTACATAAAAGAGAAGCACATATTGCATTGTAGCAGTAGCAGCAAACAGTAAATAAAAAGGGAATGAAGTACTCATGTACACATTAGCTTAACAATAATAATAACAGATAGATGTATATTCCTATACAAACATAATAATGTGCATTTTAGAGTCATAGTTGTATACCCACCAGTCACCTCTCATTTCATCTGTAGGAAGTCGTAGGACAGGCAGCGAACTGTTGCAGAATTAAACTCCGTCCAAGCAGGCCTTGGTAGGCCCAATGGTACCGGCTGGCCGCCGTGTCATCCTCAGCCCACAAGCGTCACTGGATGTGGCTATGGAGTGGCATGCGGTCAGCACACTGCCCTCCCAGCTGTGTATCAGTTTACGAGGCTGGAGCCATTACACCTGAATCAAGTAAGTAGCTCCTCAGTTTGCCTCACAAGAGCTGAGTGTACCCCGCTTGCCAACAGCGCTCAGCAGACTGGATGGTCACACATCCAAGTGCTATCCCAGCCCAACAGTGCTTAACTCCAGTGATCTAAAGGGAACTGGAGTTACCACTGCGGCAAGGCCGTTGGTGTTGCATAACTAACATCAGACTTTAATGCTGGGCACAGTGAACCCGACACTCCTAACGATGGGCCTCTGCAACTGACGACCCATGCATGTGCCACTATTAACACCACAATAAGACTGAAATTGGCACACGACCATCGGCACTGTACTTGAAAGCAGTGGCAGAGTTTTGCATGGTCTCATGAACCCTGATACCTTCTTCATGATGCTGATGGGTGGACATGAACCCGTCGTTAGGGGAACAGCGTCTTGACACCTGTACTATGGGTTGAAGGCAAGCTGGCAGCAGCTCCACTACATGTTGGAGAACATTCAAGTAGGCATCCACGGGTTAAGTGCAGTTCGCGCAAGGCACCACCATGGCAAAGGAGTATCGTACACTGATTGCACACCACATGTACAGCTTTGTCACGATTACTTTTTCCCGACAGCAGTGGCATCATGTCAGAAGGCCAGGAGTGTGATGGAGTGGTTCGAGGAACACAATTGCGAGTTCCAATAGATGTGCTGGTCCCCAGATCCAACACATCTGTACCCGATTGGTCACATATGCTATGTGATTGAACATTGCGTCAGAGCTCACCATCTCCCTATTAGGAATTTGTGGTTCAAATGGTTCAAATGGCTCTGAGCACTATGGGACTTAACAGCTATGGTCATCAGTCCCCTAGAACTTAGAACTACTTAAACCTAAGGACATCACACAACACCCAGTCATCACGAGGCAGAGAAAATCCCTGACCCCGCCAGGAATCGAACCCGGGGGAATTTGTGGGAATTAGGTGAATTGCGCCTGCACATGTGGTGGCAACTCTCTCCAGAGACCTACCAAGGCCTTGTCGCTGCCATGCTGCACCGCCGCTGTTATCTGTACCAAAGGTTGACATGCTGGATATTAGACAGGCAGGCATAATGTTTAGGCTGATCAGTGTATTAATACACATGCTCTCGCATGCATACTGATACTGTGGAATAAGGGAAACAACAGAGATGGGATTTAATTGCTGTCTAAGCAGCCAAGTAAGCCCATAAAATTAATGTGCTGCCCACACTGAGTTCAGTTATTGCGTCCACCCTCTGATCCCACCATACAAATTCATCGCCTGCCTCTGTGTAACTGCTGAGCAGAGCAGCAGCCGCCAGGCTTATACAGATGCACAATGGGGCTCCTTGGCCGGCCGGGCCGCTCGGTTTTGCCAACTTGGTAGGCGCTGCCCCACAGGAAGCTCGCACTGCCCGGGGAGCCGCGTCAGCAACTGGCGCACATCTCACCCCCCCCCCCCCCTCTCACACCAGGAATCGAACCCGGGGGAATTTGTGGGAATTAGGTGAATTGCGCCTGCACATGTGGTGGCAACTCTCTCCAGAGACCTACCAAGGCCTTGTCGCTGCCATGCTGCACCGCCGCTGTTATCTGTACCAAAGGTTGACATGCTGGATATTAGACAGGCAGGCATAATGTTTAGGCTGATCAGTGTATTAATACACATGCTCTCGCATGCATACTGATACTGTGGAATAAGGGAAACAACAGAGATGGGATTTAATTGCTGTCTAAGCAGCCAAGTAAGCCCATAAAATTAATGTGCTGCCCACACTGAGTTCAGTTATTGCGTCCACCCTCTGATCCCACCATACAAATTCATCGCCTGCCTCTGTGTAACTGCTGAGCAGAGCAGCAGCCGCCAGGCTTATACAGATGCACAATGGGGCTCCTTGGCCGGCCGGGCCGCTCGGTTTTGCCAACTTGGTAGGCGCTGCCCCACAGGAAGCTCGCACTGCCCGGGGAGCCGCGTCAGCAACTGGCGCACATCTCACCCCCCCCCCCCCCCTCTCACCACACTTCTCCCCAGACAGACTTTTCCCCTTGAGCCGCGTGTGTTGTGCGCTCGCGTGCTGTTCGGAAGCGCCTCGGGCTTCGCGCAACGCGCCTGCATGCTCTACGGTACGGCAGGAAATTAAATACCGGCCTGCACGGGATTCTGTTTAAACTGCGAGAGTTTGTTTTAGTGGCGCGCCCCGAGCGCAGCAGCTGCTGCAGCGCCAGACGCTACCTGACTCCCCTACTCCCTCTCACCCTCTCACCGACCCTTCTAGCTCCCACCATTGCGTTCCGCGCCGCGAGAGTGGTGGGGGAAGGAAGAACGTGAGCCTGAGGAAAGCACAGGGGGCCGGAACACGGGCGGAAAGGAAAACGTGTCAGGAAGCGATGTGCACGACGGCCTCCAGAATTCACTTTCTTTGCACAAGCCTTATTTTGTGAAGTTCGTCACGGCTCTTCGTTGCGAATTCTACTAAGGCATGAGAGATTTTGTATCAGACTTGTTCTTTCTCTCTTAAGAGTTCAGCGGTAAGAGAAGAAAGAATCGCTTGTGATACACTGTTCGCAGGGGTGCTGTCTTGCACCAAGTGCCGATCTTTAACATCAAGAGATTCTTTGTCTCAATACAGTTTAAATAAACGCCTACGAATTAATGGAGTACGTCATTCTAAATTTTCGCAAAACTAAGCTTCCAAAAATATACCAACACTGATAAAGAAGGTGGCTGTCCTTGGAAACTTAGGCACCATCCCATGTCAAGGATTTATCAGTCGTAACTATGGCTGACAAAAGAAAACGTCAAACGACCATTAGCGATGGGTTATCCACAAAGCACATTTGTAGTACTTTCCAAATGCCTCACGCTTGCAGAGGTCCCATTACTGCTCTACTTTTTCGTATGAAAACTGACAGCTTGCCATTTCGAACTGAAGACAGTCACGTTGTTTAGAATTACGTGCAAATGAGGCAGCATTATTATTAAAGCACTGGAAATAATAGAAAATTGATTTAAAATTGTGTATTTATGAACGTTATAATTACCTTTATTAAAGCACATTTTACGTATTGAAAGCTGTTACGAGGATCGTTTTCACATGTTCTGTTCCACTCTACTTTTCCGTGAAATATTACGAGCATTGTTACCAAATTTGATCCAAAAGTCGTGAAATGCTCCCAGCAAACGTCGTAGGCTGCTAAGCATTGAATGACTGCCAAGTCCCGCAGGTGTTTGTTTGAATTAAGGTTAATGATAATTTAGTTCAAAAATGTACAAATGAGTGTGAATTCCTAAGGGACCAAAGTGCTTAGGTCATCAACCCCTAGACTTGCATACTATTTAAACTAAATTTTGCTATGAACAACACATACACCCATGCCCGAGGGAGGACTCGAACCTCCGGCGGGAGGGCCTGCGCAGTCCGTGACATGACGCCTCGAACTGCGGGGCCACTCCGCGCGTGATAATTTAGTTCGCGCAGTGCTATTTTTAAGAATCTGTTCTACGTTCCTTCCGTTAAAGTTGGATTAAGGCACATTGTATCCTACAGTATGTCTGTCTACCATGTTCTAATGTATATCCGTAAAGTTCCCGTGCGTGTCGTAATGCTAATCCGTTCAGTATGTTCATTCACTTCCATTGAACGTCTCAATATTAGGATTACGTTCACAGCTTTGTGTACTAATGACATACATAATTCTGTTCCAACAAGTGAGTCGGATTATTTTACTGCGTGAAGTATTCCTACAGAGTACATTGCGAAATTGTGTTCTCTGCAGTTGTTTGGATACGTAGCATTACAATACAATATATTTTGCTTTGGAACTTGAGCGGTAATAGCGTGTAACTGTTGTCCAGACATTATGTACAGATCAGGGGATGAAACAGTAAGCCTCTTTTACTTCTGATTCTGCTATAATTCAAATAATAGTAAATATCTGGAACAGCAGACACAGTACTTTTTTCGGCTAGGGGAAGCAAAGTAAGAATATTCCTGGCACTTGGTCACTATCAAATTATACAGGGTGAACAAAAACTCCACAGAAAAAATTTCGGAGTTTGTTCAGGGATTTTCTCTGAGTACTTTATGTTATGAAGATGAGTACGTGTTGCAGAATAGGGGCACCACTGGCTTTGATTACCATTCACTGTAAAGATTAATACAAATAGGCAGAACTGGTTAGGGAATAATTTTGCATTAAATTTATACTATGCGGCCTAGTGTCTTTGATTCTCCTCTGTTAACCAATATCCCATATCTCATTAGCGAAGGCAGCCAGTAGCGGTCGCTGTTCCGGTGAATCTGAAGATGCAGTTAACTTGTAAGAATTCTGTAATTTTCTTCATCAAAACACCACCTGATTAAAGAAGAGAATTAGTGACATACGGATAGTATACTAAAACTCTGCGTCAGCGGTGAGTGGTGTAAACACTCTACAATATAATACACACTGAGAATATAAGACACTGCAGTTGGTAATTCGCCGATCGACGGAGTTGCTATGTGTGTCGACTGGTTTAGGGTTCAGAGAGAGTACCACTACATGTGTAACACAGCTTTTTCGTGAGTGAGTCTCAGCATTAAACATAACGGATGAAGTAAACACACTGTCCTTGCGTAAAGCAATATCATCTAGACACAGACCTAAAACTATAAAAACGGGTCAGAGGAAGGTGTTAGTAGAGCACTTGCAGAGTTATGAGAGGCCATTAATGGCGTCCTCTGCTCACTACAGTGGCAATGACAATTCAGTAAGATCTACTGGAAAGACACCTACACGGGACAGGAGTGATAGTTGTCTTCACTGTCCCTCATGTTCATTGACAATAATGGGACGAATTGCCACCGTCGTTTCATTCCTTCGTAATTAATGTTACCGTGGAATGTGCCCTTGATGAAAGCTAGAGACAATGTGACTTGCGGGGGGACCTGGACTAGTAATGGTATCTCTTTCCTGAGACAAAAACTGTTGTTATGTGTACAAAATTATGTGGGTTCTGAAACAATGAAGAGTGAATGAGTTACGGGGAAGCAGGTTCTACGGCCATTACGTGACAGAATTCAAGTGATGTCAGTGTCATGACACACAATTTATTAACTCACTATAGACATTAGAAGGAGAATCATCTTAAGAGTGAGTTTAGACACTAGAGGAAATTGTAACCATCGTAATCCCTAGCTAAGGGAAATTCTCATATATCGTTGAGATATTCATACATCGTTACTCTATGGCTGATGAAGTGGGACGCTCTTGAAGCACGGAACAAATCAAACGGAATCAGTGCTGTACATATTGGATGACAGAGGTTACAGATTTAAGAAATTATCACGTAAAGAAATCTTCTCAAGACCAGCCGAAAGATGAAGATCGTCACCCTTCGAACGTAACCTAAGGCCTTATAACATCGGTAAATTGCATCTTGGAACTAAAAAATGTGCCAAATTACCATTCAAACGGAGATTAAATAAACTTTGGTACCAGAAGTGATGCATAACGAGAATATCGACGCCTCAAATTAATAAAGAGAGGTGGATGCGAGAGAAGTGAATGTTTCCAGCGGAAAGGCGCAGCCTTGTACGAATGTTAACTGCCTAATGCACTGCTAATATACAGTAGTGGAAACGTTATTATCTGATATTCAATAACCGAAAATAAACCTGTAATCTTATAAAATATTAAACAACATATAAGTATCAAGGAGGCAAAGGTTATTGCTAACATAGTAGTTAATCATGGACGAATAAATTTTGATGGAGCTGGATTTGATGTCATAATTTCTCATGCACTGATGATTCATCAATAGTGCATTTACCAGGGTTGATGATTATTTAATACGACACTGTGGTATTACAAAGAATTTGATACAAACTATTAGCCTTTGGTAAGAAATCAGAGGAAGCAGCCAGACTGAAACTACATTGACACTCAGAATATAGCTAAAGTTAGTAGGCAAAGACCAGTCCTATAAACGCATCTGTTCCCTCCATTTCTAAAGCAAACGTAAAAATTTTACCAACGACGGACTTGTCTTGCAAATAAATGATGCTTCTGTCACTACCACGTTATACAAAAATTTTCAGTTACCATGAAGAACCACTTTCAGTTCTGTTTGAGACATTTGCAACCTTCTGTAGAGTACCACATCATAAACTGTGCTAGCGTTGAGATTTATTATTTTCCGACTTTTTACCAGCTTTTTGCAAGAACGATACAGTCGCTAATATGACAAGCACAATGGGAAGTGTCACCAGTGCTGTATAAGTGACGAGAAACGACACTTGACTATCTGTTCAGTAGCAAGATGCTCGACATCTGGAACGCAATATACAAGCGATTCTACGTAGCAAAGATTCCTTTTAGGCTTCCAGAGATATGTTGTAGCGGATGTTCAGTCTAAGATAATGCAGTTTTCGTAAATTACAACACGGTGGCCTGTGGGCGAAAAATGACGCCAGAGTGCGTACTGCGTGTGTTCCATTGGGTTCTGCTGAGGTTTACTATGTTGTCAAGGCACCGACAGCAGTTCACTGTCAAGCTCCTCAAACCACTTTAGCAGCCGGCCGGTGTGGCCGAGCGGTTCTAGACGCTACAGTCTGGAGCCGCGCGATCGCTACGGTCGCAGGTTCGGATCCTGCCTCAGGCATGGATGTGTGTGATGTCCTTAGGTTAGTTATGTTTAAGTAGTTCTAAGTTCTAGGGGACTGATGACCTCAGTAGTTAAGTCCCATAGTGCTCAGAGCCATTTGAACCATTTGAACCACTTTAGCACGAATTTCGCCTTGTGACTCGAACAGTTATCCCGCTGCAACAAACCGTCGCTATCGGAGGAGAAATGCATGAAGGTATGCAGCTGGTCCGCAGCAATTTTATTTATTTACATGTCAAGCTCCATAGGAGCAAATTAGGGAGAAAATCTCCAAGGTCACGAAACGTGTGAGTACATGAAATTACAACAAAAAAGTAATAACAATAAAAATAAAACGTGTGTGAGCACGAACAGCCAACGATACGTTTAAGTAAGCGCAATCAGCAATACAACAGGCATCAGCTTAATTTTTCAAGGAACTCCTCGACAGAATAGAAGGAGTGACCCATGAGGAAACTCTTCAATTTCGATTTGAAAGTGTGTGGATTACTGCTAAGATTCTTGAATTCTACACTCCTGTAAATTGAAATAAGAACACCGTGAATTCATTGTCCCAGGAAGGGGAAACTTTATTGACACATTCCTGGGGTCAGATACATCACATGATCACACTGACAGAACCACAGGCACATAGACACAGGCAACAGAGCATGCACAATGTCGGCACTAGTACAGTGTATATCCACCTTTCGCAGCAATGCAGGCTGCTGTTCTCCCATGGAGACGATCGTAGAGATGCTGGATGTAGTCCTGTGGAACGGCTTGCCATGCCATTTCCACCTGGCGCCTCAGTTGGACCAGCGTTCGTGCTGGACGTGCAAAAAAATGGTTCAAATGGCTCTGAGCACTATGGGACTTAACAGCTATGGTCATCAGTCCCCTAGAACTTAGAACTACTTAAACCTAACTAACCTAAGGACAGCACACAACACCCAGCCATCACGAGGCAGAGAAAATCCCTGACCCCGCCGGGAATCGAACCCGGGAACCCGTGCGTGGGAAGCGAGAACGCTACGACACGACCACGAGATGCGGGCGCTGGACGTGCAGACCGCGTGAGACGACGCTTCATCCAGTCCCAAACATGCTCAATGGGGGACAGATCCGGAGATCTTGCTGGCCAGGGTAGTTGACTTACACCTTCTAGAGCACGTTGGGTGGCACGGGATACATGCGGACGTGCATTGTCCTGTTGGAACAGCAAGTTCCCTTGCCGGTCTAGGAATGGTAGAACGATGGGTTCGATGACGGTTTGGATGTACCGTGCACTATTCAGTGTCCCCTCGACGATCACCAGTGGTGTACGGCCAGTGTAGGAGATCGCTCCCCACACCATGATGCCGGGTGTTGGCCCTGTGTGCCTCGGTCGTATGCAGTCCTGATTGTGGCGCTCACCTGCACGGCGCCAAACACGCATACGACCATCATTGGCACCAAGGCAGAAGCGACTCTCATCGCTGAAGACGACACGTATCCATTCGTCCCTCCATTCACGCCTGTCGCGACACCACTGGAGGCGGGCTGCACGATGTTGTGGCATGAGCGGAAGACGGCCTAACGGTGTGCGGGACCGTAGCCCAGCTTCACGGAGACGGTTGCGAATGGTCCTCGCCGATACCCCAGGAGCAACAGTGTCCCTAATTTGCTGGGAAGTGGCGGTGCGGTCCCCTACGGCACTGCGTAGGATCCTACGGTCTTGGCGTGCATCCGTGCGTCGCTGCGGTCCGGTCCCAGGTCGCGGGCACGTGCACCTTCCGCCGACCACTGGCGACAACATCGATGTACTGTGGAGACCTCACGCCCCACGTGTTGAGCAATTCGGCGGTACGTCCACCCGGCCTCCCGCATGCCCACTATACGCCCTCGCTCAAAGTCCGTCAACTGCACATACGGTTCACGTCCACGCTGTCGCGGCATGCTACCAGTGTTAAAGACTGCGATGGAGCTCCGTATGCCACGGCAAACTGGCTGACACTGACGGCGGCGGTGCACAAATGCTGCGCAGCTAGCGCCATTCGACGGCCAACACCGCGGTTCCTGGTGTGTGCGCTGTGCCGTGCGTGTGATCATTGCTTGTACAGCCCTCTCGCAGTGTCCGCAGCAAGTATGGTGGGTCTGACACACCGGTGTGAATGTGTTCTTTTTTCCATTTCCAGGAGTTTAGTAGCAACTTATTGAAAATGGATGCAGCAGTATACTGCACACCTTTCTGCACATGAGTTAAGGAGGTTGGATCCAAAAGCAGGTAGCGGTCGCGCGGTTCCAGACTGAAGTGCCTAGAACCGCTCGGCCACACCGGCCGGCAAATTCAATTGTGCTTGTGTCGAAACTTATCACGTTGAAATGCTTCGCAGTGCTGTTATTCAGAATCTATCAGATCAGAGACTGAGGGCCGAAATTGTAAAGCATCACAGTCGTAGCCTTAGAGAAGTGCTTGAAGTTATTGATGCATGCCAAGTTTGAGAATTAGCCGAGCAAGACTTCGGTCTAGCAGTTATTGCTTCACTTTGAGACAAGCAACCCGTGCCTCAGGCGCAGTGCCGACCCCTGCACTCGCAAGTAACCCCCTCGTAAACAAGGCCGAGCACACTACACACAGCGTTTGCAGCGCCGGCGCAACGCTAATTACCCAACACCAGCTCTAGGCAAAGCGAAATAATGTGTGAAATGCTATGTCACTCGTGATCGGAGGAACTACTTCTTCAGACAAGCTGAATGCAATTTTTGTCATAGCACTGGACATACAAAAACCGGTCTGCCTGCGAAGGATTTTATGGCCTTCCTCTGTTTCGAGAGGGGAATAATGGAAAGCAGGGACGGATGGAAATCAATTTCATTTGTTTTTCAGATTCTGCGCCTCCTCCTGCTCAACAATCAGAGAAGCCAAGACGCAGGAAACGCCCCCACACTCGTTTACTCTGAATACCTCAACACTTCAAAAAGGCTATCCCAAACTCTAAATTCAGAAAAGCACCCTTGTTCGTAGGCTGAAACAGAAAACAGCTTTCAAAGCACAGAATGGACAATTCTATTCAGAGAAAACACCGCAAACCGTGGACTATATCGCAAATTTGTAACCAGTCAGTGCCTTTCCGACTAGGTATCGGAGCTTCTGTCACGTGGCTTAACATATATACAAACAAAAAAGTTGGCCAACCACCTTTGCACACACCAAGGCGGCGTCTCACTGCCTCTTGTGAAAAAATTGACCAACCACCTTTGCAGACATCACGGCTTCATCTCACTGCCTATAATGGCTATAGCAATTCAGTGCTTGGAACGTACTGCTTACCTGCAAAATAAGAAAGAGTAGACCGCTCATGCACGAGTCCAC
Organism: Schistocerca cancellata; assembly: GCF_023864275.1. Lineage (NCBI taxonomy): Eukaryota > Metazoa > Arthropoda > Insecta > Orthoptera > Acrididae > Schistocerca > Schistocerca cancellata. The sequence goes on from NC_064632.1 coordinate 140,828,516, forward strand.
ATATTTTCGGGATGGATGCGTTTGATTCCTTCGGATTACACATACAGGACAATGTCAATGCCATTGACACAAAAATTTCCCATGCCGCAATTCAAAAAATGTGTGACAAGGATCAATATTTGCTCGACGGTATCTAGGATGCGCAAAAGGTTTTGACTCTCAGATTACACTGCATGCTAATGCACAACCCAAATTTTGCATTGCGCGCCATGTGGCGCATGCATTATGTGACGATACAGCTAGAAAAATTCAGAGACTGGAATCCACTGGCGTCTTCAAACCTATTTCAGTGAGTCAGTGGGCATCGTCCTTAGTTGTCATTCGGAAACCAAATTATAACATTCGCCTTATTGCAGCTTTAATATGGACGGTTAATTCACGAACAATCATTGACTGCTACCCGCACCCACGTGGAGATCGCCTCATGGGAAGAGAATTCTTCTCAAAAATTGATCTTGCAGAAGTCTATCTTCAATTACCATTGGACTAAGAGACAAAGCCGGCCGGTGTGGCCGAGCGGTTCTAGGCGCTTCGGTCTGGAACCACGCGACCGCTACGGTGCAGGTTCGAATCCTGCCTCGGGCATGGATGTGTGTGATGTCCTTAGGTTAGTTAGGTTTAAGTAGTTCTAAGTTCTAGGGGACCGATGACCTCAGATGTTAAGTCCCATAGTGCTCAGAGCCATTTTGTTTGAAGAGACAAAGAATCTTCTTGCTGTTGATACCATGTCGGCTTATTTATTATTAATGCTTATCTTCCGGAAGTGCTTCCGTGCCTGTGTTGTTTCAGAAATTTCTCGTACAGTTAACGTCTAAGGTACCTTCTTGTTTCAACTATCTTGATGACATAATCGTTTCCAGACAAACCCTAGAACAACACCTTAAAAATTGGAACAGTCTATTTCAAGTTTTAAGTAAGGAGGGGCTCAAATGTAAGTCGCGGAAATGTTCCTTTTTCAAAACAGGAACTGAATACGTAGGACATATCATCGACGCCAATAGTGCTCGTTCCTCGATGAAACATTTGCAAGCAATTCAACAGTTTTCATCCCCTAAGAATTTACGTGAACTGCAAGCTGCTCTTGGAAAACTGACGTACTACATAAAGT